>NC_071498.1:5000000-10000000 GCF_028408465.1 Anastrepha ludens | reverse complement strand
AATTTTTTTGTTTTCACGGCCATAAATCATAAACGAATAAACCAATTAAAATGAAACTTTCTTGAAGTTTAACTTTGAAATATTTACTTTCGTTCTGCATCAAAAACAATAATTGATTTATTTGTTATTTAACCAAAAATTGTTTAAACAAAAGCAGCTCTTTTTCCAAAAAAAGCTGTTTGTGTGTTTGTTCGCTGTCAACCGAATGAAGCAACAGGCGTTAAGTGATAATCTCACCACACCTCATTAATGTTGAATTACATCGTATGGTGACGTATGTATGTATGTATTTACGAATCGCTCGCATTATTTCATTTCGGACATATGTACATATGTATCTATGTATGTACTGAATTCCATGTAATTATATGTACATTAGGGTGGTCCAAAAATGCATGGGAAAAAATTTATATTAAAATGTTTATGCTGCCGCCCCCCATAATGGTAAAGAATGAAAAATAAAAAGACCCGTATTTTTTTTTTTTTTAATCAGACCATATTTAATGGTGCCGCCGGGGCTTTGAAATATCCCATGTATTTTACATGGGAAAAAAATACTTTTTCGTAGATTTCATGTAAAAACCTGGAAAATGAATATATTTTAACCGGATATCTCAGTTTCTCTTCATAATTGGTCAGGGAATAACAACCAATCTCACAAAAAAATATCATAAAAGTAATATAAAATATTGTTTTTCGATTTTTTCTTAGATTTTCGTTTTATGGGGGCTTTTTGGGGTTCTATAAAAAATAGTTAATACAAAAAAAATTAATTATTTCATAATTGGTTGTTATTCCCTGACCAATTATGAAGAGAAACTGAGTTATCCGGTTAAAATATATTCATTTTCCAGGTTTTTACATGAAATCTACGAAAAAGTATTTTTTTCCCATGCAAAATACATGGGATATTTCAAAGCCCCGGCGGCACCATTAAATATGGTCTGATTAAAAAAAAAAAAAATACGGGTCTTTTTATTTTTCATTCTTTACTATTTTGGGGGGCGGCAGCATACAAATTTTTTTTTTGGACCACCCTAATGTACATACATACAATTTTACAGCGAAATAAAACGCTATTTTGAGGTTCTATATTAGTAAATCGCACATAATTAAAATACAGTTTTTGAATAGTTTTTATTGATTCGGAGCGCGTTTAGTTTGCTATCAATTCCATACAATAACATTTTTTGTCATTTACTTTTTACGACAACTAATAGCTTATTTTCGAAGCGATTTCAACAAATGGGTACAACATTAATCCTTATCCAATTAAATACCTTAAATACATTGTTATTTTCATATAGATCTATGTATATGGCTCTTTACAGCATATAACTAAAAACAATATTTTTCAAGATATTACAACAGTAATTAGTAATTGAGATCTACCGGAAAAATTGCGTTAGCTGTTGCGTCATCCGGCATTGCCGCTACTCTTTTGGAAAGAGTCTTTTGGAAAGAGGCCGAACCACACACTCTACAATGAAGCACCCGCTGAAAATCGCCACCGATGATGATAACAGCGTCTGTAGTGTTTCTAGACAGAGCAATACAGGAAAATTGATGCGTGACTGCTCATTAATAGTCTGGGACGAAGCTACCATGTCAAACAAGACGTCTGTGGAAGCACTGGATAGGACAATGCGCGATTTGCGCAACAAAAATGCACCTATGGGTGGATGTACAATTCTGTTCTCAGGAGATTTCCGTCAAATCCTACCAGTTGTGACTCGGGGAACACGTGCTGACGAAATAAATGCTTCGCTAAAGATCCCACCTTTAGTCGTATGTCAATAAATTAGAGCTTAAAACTAATATGAGGATTTCGTCATCTTCACGTGAGAACAGGCTATTTCCAGAGATGCTGCTAAAAGTTGGCAATGGAGAATTAACACAAAGTGAGGGAAGGATTAACCTAGAAAACCTTTGTGTTTTGATAGACAACATCCAAGAGTTAGTCAACAATGTCTATCCAGACATTGATAACATAAGTTATAAGTCAATATCTTGGTTTAAAGAAAGAGCTATTCTGTCACCAACTAACGAACAAGTAGATAAAGTAAATAACTTGATTATTTCAAAGATTGATGCGCCGACGAAAATATACTACTCGGTCGATACTGTTCTCGATTTGGAAGAAGCTGTTCAATTTCCTACAGAATTTCTAAATTCTTTGAAACCGTCTGGACTCCCTCCTCACAAAATGGAGCTGAAAATAGGTTGTTCTGTTATTTTATTAAGAAACCTAAGTCCACCTAAACTTTGCAATGGCACGCGTTTGATGGTAAAATCACTGAAAACTTTCATAATAGAGTGCACAATACTCACAGGATGTGGTACCGGAGAAGATGTATTGATTCCCCGAATCCCTCTGATACCATCGGATCTACCATTCCAATTTAAACGCTTACAATTTCCGGTAAAGACATCTTTTGCAATGACCATTAATAAATCTCAGGGTCAAACCTTCAACGTTGCAGGCTTAGATTTGAGTGTTGACTGTTTTTCACATGGCCAACTGTATGCCGCTCTTTCAAGAGTAACCTCTAGAGAAAACATGTTTGTATTGTCTAATGACAAGAAGGCTATGAACGTTGTATATAAAGACATTCTGTAATATAGTAATTGTTGTAAAAATAAAATAAATACATATGTAAAAATGCAAAAAGTTAATATGCAAAAATGTAGGGTATGAATTTAGATATCCCAAAGATAGCAGGAAATCTTCATGCTCTAAAGAAAGAGGAATTGTTTTACTCCAAATTTAACGCGTGCGGGCCACGGGCAATAATGAATAAGCCAAAACTACTGGATCGATTTTAATAATTTTTTCAGTGAGTGACATAGGGTATATATTTTATACCCGTGCGAAGCTGGGCGGGTTGCTAGTATACTATAAGTTAATAAATTTATAAATTTATAAAATTAGTTTTATTTTTAAAAAAAGCTAGCGGACTTGTGCCCGCTCTTGACTTTATTTAACTGAATAAAACTTAAGATTAATTACATTATGTTTCTTACTTCTACATTACACCTATTTTGGCCATCAATATGCTGACTGTTGTTGACTCGTATTTTGTCCATCAATATGCTGACTGTTGTTGACTCGTTATTGTTGCTGATCGATACATTTATTAATTTCATGTAAATGTTCGTGGAATGCTGATGCAGCGTCAGCGGTTATAACGAACTTACCGGATGTATTATCGGTGCCACTAACCCATGGGGTTATTGTCCAATTCGAGGTTTTGTAAGGTGTGGTGTTAACTCTTCCCCTTTTAAATGTGATCGTCCTCGATCATTAATAGAATGGCAAATTGTTAAAACTCACATATGTTGGTATGTGATTTTTTTCGCTTGGCAGGTTAACTTCTTGGCTCGTTATGGGTTGTACTGGCTTCATTACTTCTTTTTCCACATATTGTATTTTCACGGACCGTTTTCTTAAGAAGAAAATGAGTATTATAATTATTAGGAATGCTGCCGTTGTTAAACTACCGACAGAGAATGTCGCCTTTTTGATAGAGTTAATTTGATGCGTGTTTTTTATATGCAGGTCTTTCAAAGCTTCTAAGGAAAGTAGTTCTACGTGCTCTTTTTGTAATGGAGTTGGCTGTAGTATTGTGGGTATGGCTTCGATCGGTCTTGTTTCAAAATTTTCGAATAATTGACTGTTTATTTTTATTGTTGAATTGTAAAATATGATGACATGAGTACCATTGAATTTTTGGGGTATTTCGTCAAGCTATAAATAATCCTAGTTATACATAAATCTTTACTTAAATCTATTAAATTAGTTTCTTTACAAATCGTTAGATCATTATATCTTTCGCATTCATTTTTTATTCCGAACAGTGAATCTTTTCCTTTAAGTATTTCTTTATACTCAGGTTTGATTATAATATTGTTTGCTTTTTTTACTGGTCGTATTATAATTCTTTTAAAAATTTCTTTTAATGTTAGGGGTATTTTTACCATATATAAAATTTCCATATCCTTACTTAATACGTTTATTTTCGATATTTCTAATGCTTCTTCGGCACTTTTGAATGGTATTTTTTCCTTTTTCATTTTATTAATTGACAATTCTATTTCTTTTTTACTTAATACTAGCAAACCCGGCCCCCTTCGCTGGGCACACTAAAATAGAATAGATATGGTTTAGAACAGAAAATATATGGTTTTCATATTATTTATTTCTTTATTCTTTATTCAAGCGCTTTCGCATAAACAATATTTTTTGTTTTTCTATTTGTTTTTGAGTAAATATAAAATATAAATTGAAAATCAGGAAAAAGGAAGATTGTTTTTAAATTTCAAATCAACGCATATGAATAAACAATCGTCTTTTTTCCTGATCATCCATGAATTTTTCGTTTCAATTTATATGTTTTATTAAGCATTGGAGCTTTTTTAACCATTATCCATTTATATTTTTCAAAAAAAAAAACGAAAAAAATTGTTTTTTCCACGAACACATAATTTCATTCGGATTTCACAATAAATTCGCAAATTTCGTAAGAAATTATTCACTGTTCCAAAATCCACTCCAAAAAAATTCACAAAGAATTTTTACATGTTGCACTTACGTTTTTTCCTTATGGCATCCAAATCAGAAAGAAATATTGACACATAGTAACTCACACTGTCAATTTGACAGTTCAGTTCCGCCCCAAGCGTTAAAAAAGTAAGCGACATTATGGCTGGCTCAAAAGAACGCTGTACCCGTTGCCACTGCTCCGAATTACAACGAAACTTTACGAAACCCATTTTCAATACTTACTTAACAATGTGTGTAAGTTTGGTTTAATTCGGTGCAAAGACACGGCGGGTCCATGTTTTGGCATATATTTCGAGACCCTAGTCATCAATAGGTATGAAAATTACCCCGCATTAAAGCACTTATCAACAGCTTTCATTTGATATCCATATTGTACAAACACATTCTAGGGTCCACGTTTTGGTCTCTATCTCGAGACCCTAGTCACGGAGCGGATGGAAATACTCTGAACTAAAGCATTCACCAACAGCTTCCATTTGATACCCAAATTGTACATACACATCCGAAGGTTACCCGGGTCCACGTTTTGACCTATATCTCGAGACCCTATCTACCAATAGGTATTCAAACTATACGGAAATCATCTTCAATACCTACTTAACAATGTGTGTAAGTTTGGTTTAATTCGGTGCAAAGACACGGCGGGTCCACGTTTTGGCATATATTTCGAGACCCTCATCATCAATAGGTATGAAAATTACCCCGTATTAAAGCACTTATCAACAGCTTCCATTTGATATCCATATTGTACAAACACATTCTAGGGTCCACGTTTTGGTCTCTATCTCGAGACCCTAGTCACGGAGCGGATGGAAATACTCTGAACTAAAGCATTCACCAACAGCTTCCATTTGATACCCAAATTGTACATACACATCCGAAGGTTACCCGGGTCCACATTTTGACCTATATCTCGAGACCCTATCTACCAATAGGTATTCAAACTATACGGAAACCATCTTCAATACCTCCTTAACAATGTGTGTAAGTTTGGTTTAATTCGGTGCAGACACGGCCGGTTAGCGAACACACACAAAAAGTTGACTTTATTTTATATATAAGATTTTTTTCAGTTTGTGTCCGAAAAATCCAAATATCTTACGGAACCCTATTTTTTTCCAAAATAAAATGTAATCCATGTTACTCTTGGATAATGTAGTTTTCGAATGGTGAAAGAATTTTTAAAATCGGTCCAGTAGTTTTTGAGCCTATTCGTTACAAACAAACAAACAAAGTTTTCCTCTTTATAATATTAGTATAGATTACTGAATTCAATATATTTTCTTTCGCCCATTGGATGGCATATTTTATATTTATTAATTCTTCCTTAATTAACCTAATCCTATTCTGCAAATTGATTATAATTTCTGTTATTACACTCACTTCCTTTCTAATGGTATTACCATTCTATCAACTATATTGGTTATATTATTTATTCGTTTTTCAAATAGTTTATTAATTACTACTTGGTCATTATTATTTTCATTTAAGTTATTTAGATTATTTGTAATTATTTTCAAATCCTCGTGGTCTGGAGATCCGGCTATGTATTTCCATGCCGTTCCCAGTATATCAATTGATCTCTTCGTTTTGTGATTTGTGTTAGAAGGTTTTAGTGCATTTAGGATTTCAAGGGTTTGAATGGTTTCGTGTTTGAGGAGAGGATATAGGAAATGGTCGTTAGGGATTTGGTGATTTATCTCTTCGTATGTTTCTGTCAAAAATTGTTCGTATTTTCCTAAGTCGATGAGGTGAACAAATCTAAATGTTCCGTCTTGTATTTTCGCTTGTCCGTCGTCTATTGTCACAAGTTGAGATTGACTATAGTCTAAAATTTGAACGCCTGATGAAGAAGTAGTGATCGTGATGAGAAGAATGAAAAGTTTGTAATGGTCCATTTTACCTGCAAATTTAATTAAGTTTTTATTGGGGATTTATGAATTGTTCTTCCTGTTACTGTTTTAATCGTTGTCCTGTGGTTTTCCAAAACTTTCTCCTTTTTATACCTTGGAGTTAATTTAGAACCTCGTCTCTTGTTTATCTTGATATAGATTATTTCTCCTGGTGAGAAATCCTTGTTTTCTGGTCTATTTTTATTGTGATATGAGAGGTCTTGCTCTTGTTTTTTCTTAACTAAGGTAATGTTTTCTCGTCTTTGCTTTTCTAATTGTTGTGGGTCACTGTAAACTCTATTTCCAAAAAATTTGTCTATGGGTTTATCTTTTGTCGTTGAGTGAATCGATGAATTGTATTCCTGTACTGATTTAAATAGAAGTTCTTCGAATGTTATTGTCGTTTGATTGCCTTTGAGGCATCTCATGATCTCGGAGAGTGTGCTATGAAATCTTTCTACTTGTCCGTTACTTGTGCTACTATATGGTGGTGTGGTGTAAACGTTAATAGACATTTCATCACTAAGTAAGGATGATATTGAGGCAGAGTTAAGAGATTTTTCGTTATCAACTACTATAAGTTTCGGTATTCCAAATGCGATCATTAGTTCTCTACTTGGGTCTTTAATATGCTCTATTGCTCTAGAAGGTATTATCTTTACCTGAGCATATTTGGAAAATTTATCAATGGCTGTAAGGATTAATTTTTTTTCAGTGGAATATATGTCAACATGGACTATTTCACCTGGGGAGTGAGGAATGGGAGTAGGCTGGATTTGTGGTTTTGCTGGATGTCTATCATATTTTTGAGCACGACAAGTTGAAAATTTTTTTACAAACTGTTCAATTTTCCCATGCATTCTTGGAAAGTAGAATTTTCGTAGAATTTGGGTTTTGTTTTCGCGGCTGTTTCTGTGAGCTCGTTGATGTTCTTCGATGATAATTTGTTCTTGTTCTGTCTCTGATATGATGTCCTGAAGTAGAGTTTGTGTATAGCGGATTTTCACATTGCTAAAGTGGAGAGGGAATATTTCCTGAATTTTACCCATCAGTGTTTCTGTGGTGTATAGTCCGTTAACGAGTGAAGGGTCGAGGTAGCGTTTAAATATGTCTATGATATCCTGATTAGAATAATTTTGCTTTGTAACAGTGTGTCTGTGGAAACTTGGAAATAGTAACTGAAATAAGTAGCTATCTTCGTTGCCTATCATTAAGAAGAGTAGGTTTTTAAAAGAGGTTTTAACTGTAAGAGTATTAATGTCAGTTTGTGGGGGTCTGGATAGTGCGTCTGCAACTACGTTTTTTTTTCCGGGCTTATATTTCATTTCATAGTTGTATTCTTCGAGGATACACTTCCATCTTTTCATTTTCCCATTGTGGTTTTTATTACTCAATGCGAAGGTGAGTGGCTGGTGATCTGTGAAAATTACAACCTTGGCAGATCCATATAAGTAGTTTCGTAAGGATGTGAGGGCCCAAATTATTGCTAGCATTTCTTTCTCGTTTGCAGCGTAATTCTCCTCAGTTTTATTTAGTGAGCGAGAGATGAATGTTATTGGTTTTCCAGACTGCTTAAGGACAGCGCCTAGAGCGTAGCATGGCGCATCTGTGGTAAGGTGGAATTCTTCTTTGAAATTAGGGTACGAAAGTATGACTTCTTTTGATGTTAATGCTGATTTTATTTTATTGAAGGCATTCAAGGCGTTGCTATCGAGCACAACTGGCTTTTTGCTGGAAGAGTTTTTGGACACATGTCCATCTTCCTCTCTTAAAAGCGATGTCAGAGGTTTTGCTAGTTTAGCATAATCCCTGATGAAGCGTCGATAATAGCCTGAGAGGCCAAGGAAAGGCCTTAAGTCTTTCAATGTTCGTGGATATGGGAATTCTTGGATGGCATTTACTTTAGAGGGATTGGTTTTTATACCTGTAGGGGATATGATGAATCCTAAAAATTCAACTTCTTTACGAAAAAATTCGCACTTGTCCAATTGGACTTTCATGTTGGCTTTTTCAAGCGTGTAAAAAATTTTTTCAACATTTTGAAGATGGCTTTGTTCATCTTTGCCAAACACTATTATGTCATCTATGTAGACATAACATATTTTCCCTATGTGCTCCTTCAGTATGTCGTCAAGTGCTCGCTGAAATATAGCGGGTGCGTTCTTCAATCCGAACGGAAGTCTGGTGAATTCGTACTTCCCGTTATTAATTGAGAATGCTGTCTTCTCAATGTCGAACTCCTTTAACGGAATCTGATGGAAGCCGCTCTTCAAGTCAAGTACAGAGAAGTATTTGTTATTTCCGAGTTGTGAGATAACTTCATTAATTTCTGGGATTGAGTATCTGTCGGCTATTGTTAGTGTATTCAGTTTCCTGTAATCTATTACTAGTATATATTTCTTTTGTCCTGATACATCTAATTTTTTGGGTACAACCCAAACGGGTGAGTTATACGGTGAACGGGATGGTCTACTGATTCCATCTTTTAATAAATTTTCTATTTCTTTTGTTACGAAATCTCTCATAGCAAGAGAGTATGGGTAGTATTTAGTATAAACTGGGGTGTCTGAGGAAGTCCTGATTTCTCCTACCACAGTAGTGGTATATGTTAGTTTTTCGTCGGGGTCTGTAAAAAGATGTGGGTAGTTTCTAGTCAAATGGTGTACGCATTGTTTTTGTGTTGCAGTCATGTGGTCGGTTCTAATGTCAATTTTATTAACGGTTGGGGAAAGTTTTTGTTTAATTTTAATTTTAATACCATTACCTAATGTCAGGGTGTCGTCATGTATGTTAATTTTTGCACAAAGGTCCTTAAGGCTGTCATTTCCTATTATTCCGTCGAAAGATTTTAATGTAGGTAGTAAAAAAAATTTCAGAGATGTGTCATTTTTGCCAAATATGTTAATTATTGTGTGGTTAGTAATTTCAATCTGTCCGGCAATTGAATTCGCAAAGAATGGTTCGTCGTTGGGTATTTTCTTTGGGACATGGCAGGGTTGGATATAGTTTTTACTCGATCCTGTATCGATTAACATTTTAAGAATTTTTTCGTTCTTCGTTCTGCATTCGACGTAAGGTAACGAAGAACTGTTCATTATAAAAAATGAATATCGATATGGTCCTGCATTTCAGGTTGTGAGATTTCTTCAGCATATTCTTGAGCTGATTGCCCGTTTTCTTCCGCTGCTAATGCGGCTTCGTACTCCTGTGTAGTAGGAGTCCAGTTTTGTTGATAGTATTGGTCAATGTTGTATTGTGGATTTTGTTGGTAGTCCTGTTGGTAATTTTGCTCATCTGCTTCTATATGAAAATTCCTCTGTTGTTTTAGAGGCACTTGTTGTGAGAAGTTTGGAGGTCTTTTAACACCGTTATTAGCTTGTGGTCTATTCATATAATTCACCGCTCTTGAATGTAGGGATTTGTCGACGTCCATTGGTTCTGGGCGTGGGAGTTGAGGCTTAAAAGGGGCTGGTTGTCCTAATGGTCTATATTGTTGGTTATTTCGGTAGTTATTGATAGGGGCCTGATGATAATTGTTCATAGGAGCTTGAGGGCGGTATTGGTTTGCGAAGTTTTGTTGGTTCATTTGGGGTCTTGGCATATATGCCAATTGGGGATAAAATTCACTAGTCAATTTC
The DNA here is from genome assembly GCF_028408465.1 of Anastrepha ludens. Lineage (NCBI taxonomy): Eukaryota > Metazoa > Arthropoda > Insecta > Diptera > Tephritidae > Anastrepha > Anastrepha ludens. The sequence goes on along the minus strand of NC_071498.1, from coordinate 9,989,906 downwards.
TTGGGTGGGAGAGGTGGTCGGAAGTCGTGAGGCTTCCTATTTTGGATATTGCTATTCATTGCGTAATGAGAACCGAAATTTTGGTTCTCCAATTTCAGGCATAGGTGAAGAGCTTGAGGAAGATCTGCTGGCTCTCTCATACCAAGGAGTCTTGGTAAGTCACCTTTCAGTCCTCGTATGAAAGTGTCGAGGGCTTTGTCCCGGTATGTGCGGGTAAGTAGATGCATAGATTCTGCACCGACTTCCATGCATCCAAGCTTGTTTAGGATAAGGGAGAGATGGGAATATACTCGTTGGTAAAATTCCTGGATAGTGAGGTTGCCCTGCCCTAGAGAAGTCATTTGGTACTCGAGAGTACCTAAATCACGCTTATCAGCGTAATGGAGAGTAAGGCATCTGGAAATAGCCTTCCACTCTAATGGCGTGTTGTATGATTCGAGGGCAATGTCGGCGTTGCCCACGACTTTGTTCCTTATGACATTAAGGATACCGTAGTATTTCGGCGTTCCTCTGAGGGGCTCGTAGATCTGAAGAATGCGATCTACGCTCTTTTTCCAAGAGTTATATTCTCCTGGATTTCCTGAAAAATCTCGCACACACCTAACCACGTCTGGTATCTTGTCAAGGTCAGTTATGTTGTTCAAGTGCCTTGCGTCTATAGTCACATCAGTTATGTTGCTAAAACTTGCATTTGGGTTTAATGCTGCCTGAACCATATTTCTTCCTTCCTGACTCATGATATTGTTAACCAGTCCTGTAACTATAGAAGTAAATTGGTACATGTTGAATGAATTTGGAGAAGAGGCAGTTGGCTGAGGTGGTGAGGGTACGTTTAGCGTAGGGGGTCGGATGAGATTGTTAGGGTTAGTCATTATTGAATTTTTAATTCTTATTTATTTATTTTTAAAATTTTTGTTTTTATTTAACAGTTCTCTGGAGGGTCCCTTGGGTGGTGAATCGCAGAGAATGTTTGTTATTATAAGCTGGAGAGTCCCCCGTTAGGTGGTGAATCGCTTTAAATTATATTATATTATTGGTTGTGCAAGCCAGATTTTATTATAATATTTTTTCTTTATAACTTTCTTTACATTTGTGGGTTCTTTAAATAATTCAATTAATTTGTATAATAATATTTAATTCTGTATTTTTCACAAATTTGTTTTTCTCAATAAAATTTTTTTTGTAATTCTAAATTAATAGTAATATTCAACTTATATTTTTTCAATAATTTTTTTATAATTCTTAATATTGCTTAATATTAATATCCTTACACTAACACTTCCCGGCGGTGGGGTGTGGCTCCTTTTTGCTGATTTCCGCTACTGGGGCACCTCCAAGTCGCACTATTAGAAGTGAGCGTTCTTTTCCTATTGGATTCCAAGCTGCACCGGCTCACGATTCGCGTCCTTGTAATTGCACTCTTTTTTGTACAACACTTCACTCGCGAACTTTAAGACCGGTCCCTGCTCGGCCGCCAGTTATTAATTTATAAAATTAATTTTATTTTTAAAAAAAGCTAGCGGACTTGTGTCCGCTCTTGACTTTATTAAACTGAATCAAACTTAAGATTAATTACATTATGTTTCTTACTTCTACATTACACCTATTTTGGCCATCAATATGCTGACTGTTGTTGACTCGTTATTGTTGCTGATCGATACATTTATTAATTTCATGTAAATGTTCGTGGAATGCTGATGCAGCGTCAGCGGTTATAACGAACTCACCGGATGTATTATCGGTGCCACTAACCCATGGGGTTATTGTCCAATTCGAGGTTTTGTAAGGTGTGGTGTTAACTTATATACTATATACTACATATATACTAGATATAATCAGCAATATCTCGATGTTCAGCTGACACAAAGCTCTAAATATAAGCTTTGACATTTTTTTAGATTTCCTGAATTAAGCATGCACTAGCTGTTCTAGGTATGTATGTAAGTATGTAAGTTTATAAGTGCGTAAGTATATAAGTGTATAAGTGTATAAGTATGTAAGTATATAAGTATATAAGTATATAAGTATATAAGCATATAAGTATATAAGTATATAAGTACATAAGTATATAAGTAAATAAGTATATAAGTATATAAGTATATAAGTATTTTCGTATATGAGTATATAAGTATATAAGTGTATAAGTATATATGTATATAAGTATATAAGTATTAATTATACAAGTATGACAGTATAAACGTATGTAAGTCTGTAAGTCTATAAGTACATATAATAAGTAAATGTAAAATTATTTATGTATGGAAGTATGCGACCTCGGTAGACTAGCGTAAGTGCATTAGCCTCCTATCCCAGACATTGTGAGTTCGAATCCCACGTAAAGCACGTAAAGTATGCATCCATGAAAGTAAGTAGAATGTAAAAGGCTTCTTAATGGGTCCGGGGAAAAATATCCGTCCTGTGGTACTTTTACCCGACACAGCCAGTCGCAGCGGTTGCCTTAGCAGTTCTATGTACTATTTTCAATTAAACTCAACTTATACAGCGTAATAGAGGGTATGAGTTTGTTTGTGGCCAATTATAGAAAATTGCGCTAAAATCGCAGTTCAAACTCAATTTGCCTAGTCAGCCTTTCGTATTTTTTCATAAAACTTGCATTTGCTTACATTACCCACATATAGTATTATCTCATACGTATGTTTGTATGTGTCCAGTATTCATAAATTCATAAATAATTGGTGCTTAAAAAATTCATTTCAGTTATTATTTATATCTGCAGCTATCCTGGGTGTACGGCCTGGTTGAAAATTGTGTGGTTTTATTTTTATGTTGTTGTTGTACATTTAATTACGCAAACATTTACACATATTTTATAATTTCGAATTCTCTCAATATTATATTGACTATTGCTTTCGGTATTTGTTATTTTGTCTAGAGCTGTGCAGTCAATTTGGGTGAAATACTGGCTACATATTTCATTTAAAATTCGCACGAATTCTGAGGAGGAGGCAGTCTCTGTTTCACGTAATCAAACATAGGCAAAATAATCTAATATTTACATGTATTTTCTATATAAAAATGCATCACGCTGACTGTTGTTTAAAATTTTTTGTTGTGGAAACAAATATGCTGCCTTAGGTGCCAGCTAACATTAATTGCAGATTTTACTCATAGATTTAAAAAGTTCCCTTCGTGCTGGAAATTACGGGAGCAATATTTGCATTTGCGAGCTTTTATTTGCTTATATTTTCAGCAAAAGGTTAATTGACAAGTTATGCGGCGTTTCATTTGGATATTAAAAATTCATGTATTTCATTCCGAACAACATTTTTGTTATTTGGAATGGTGAGGTGTGTTCTTCTACGACCAGCTATTTTCAATTTAGCGCCCTTGTTGCGCTAATTGGGAGCTGCTATTTGTTTACATGGCAATTTGGTCATAGAAGACTACACGGAAGGGCACTGTATGGAAATTGTGAATACCAGAATTGATGTAATTAAAGTTTGATTGAGACGGTTCGAAAATATTGGGTTGCTCGGAAAGGAACTTTGTTTTTTTGTGAATATATCGAGCGTCGAAGTTACACCCAGGCCTTTCAGGTGGTCATAAACAATTGAATTCGATAAATTTAACCTCTCACCGATCTCATGTGTTGTTATTCGTCGATTTGCATCAACTGATGCCTTTATGGCCTCTCTAATAGCTTCAACCGGCCTTCCAGAACGTGGTGCATCTTCGACATCAAAATTGCCGGTTCGAAATTTTGCTATCCAGTTCTGGCACTGGCTTATCATCACATCTTCTGCAATCACTTCGGTTAATTTCTTTCAGGCTTAAACAGCATTTTTTCCTTTTCTATACTAAAAACGTAAAATATGGCGAAAATGCTGCTTATTGCTCTACATATTTAAAAGGGCACCGACCAAAAACTACTGTGTAAAATCGATTGAACTTTTTCACACACAAGTCTTGCTATACCAGCTATCAAAACATATAATGGCAAGGCGACTTAAGTGTGAAGTTAGCTGTGAAAAAATATAATTAAATCCTCTGTCGGGAATAATATTTATCAGCTGCAACAATAATGTGAATTTATTACCTATTTTGATATGATTTTTGAAAAACAAAGGGATCAACAAATAATCAGCACGGCTTGTTGCTGTCTATTCTGAGGACTTTTCGATAGATTGATGCCCAAGTGATTGCTAGTTTTAAAATTAGAGATGCCGAGCGATGGAATATATTTGCGGAACTTTTTAACTGTCTTCCAACAGGTTTAGCTTTCAAATAAATGGTCAGAAAAATGCATTATCAGAGGCTATGGGTTCAAATATTTTATGGAAAAATCGTTAATGAAATTTTGTTTCAAATGTCTAAATAAATGGTTAACTAAACTCAGTACTAAAGAAAATAATGGTTTCAAATATTTTACGGAAAAATCGTGCAAACAGTTTTCTTCATATGACCTATTGAAGGGTCTAAAGACTCAGTATCAAAGATAATAATGGGTTCAAATATTTTATGAAAATATTGTTCAAAAAATTTGTAGTCATATGTCTGAATATTTTTTTAAATTAATAATTTTTCGAAAAAGCCTTGACCATAAATACTCGAATGAAAATACAATTAGACCACCAAAAAAATGTTCAGCTCTGTAGATCGAACACTTGTGTGATTTTTATATATGCACTCCAAAAGTCAAGCCAAAGTCAAACGTACTTACATACTAACACACTTCTATATTTTTATACCAGTTCATGTATACGAAAATGGTTGATAGCAGTGAAACTGGAACTTGCAGCGCAGAAGACTATTTTAGTCTTGTTAAGCGCAAGTAGGGTACGCGAGGTGATCGCGATTATGGATGAAGGATCATAATGCTGCAGTCAGAAAAAAAGAGCAGCTGGTACACGGTGCGCTTTCAAGACTTATGCCAAATAAAGAAGAGCTTCGGGCAACAAAAAAACAACAGCTGCTTTCACTATCGGAGAGTGGCAGGAACGCTAAAACCTTTCTAAAAATGGTCGTTGGACGCACAAACTGATACCAGACCTAGCGAAATGGTATCGAAGGAAGCACGGGGAAGTTGACTTCTACGTGACGCAACTGCTGAACATTATTTTTTTTTCTTGTTCACTCTTTTCGGGAGCATAGGGCCTCGACAAGACTTGTCTTGTGTTGGTTTCGTTAATCTATTTGATTTCTGGTAGGGTAGGTGATTAGCATTCCGCTAAGCAATCACTTATATTTTAAAGAGTATCTTCACGGTTTTCATTCGGAAAACGATCTCTTTTTTTCGGTCTGCCCTGACGAAGTAGAGACGCATATGCCATGCCTGCAGCCGCGTTTCGATACCGAAAGAGTAGACCTTCACAAGGTTTTTGGCGAGTATCTCACGAAAACAAACCACACGACGCAAATGTACAGTAAACCTGTATATGCGTGATGAAGAATGGGTGCGAAAGGCGAACATACGCCATCAACAGCTTGATCTCCAGGCTGATGGAAGTGCTAAAGCGTCGTTGCAAGACGAACACCGGGCACATTCTCATACTGGCTAATTAGAGTTAACATAGTCAATAACGGACTGTCGACGTATTACTTAACGGCAACGTTCCGTGAGTAGCAACCGTTCCGACAAGAGGAGTCTTTAGTTCGGGTTAAATTTCCATGGTCATCTAGGCTTTTGACGCTTACCTCCGGCTAAAAAACATACATACATAAATACAGATAATCAAATAGGAGCCGAGCAAATTAAAAAATATGTATTTATATATTTGACATTGAAATATGAATTCAGCAACTGCAACCGCAGGCCTACTTCCATATATTACTCATACGCAGCGTCATACCATAATTGAGAATCAATTTACAATGACCAAGCAGGTGTGTATGTGCATATTGTACTCATACATATATGAGTATTATCCATCGCGCAAGATGCATTTGTTACATGTACGCGCAAGTCATGAAAATTAAGTTGAATTTTACAATGGCACGATTTTCTCCAAGAAATCGAGCCTGCAAAGAAAAATAAACTTCAGTTAATTTTTTTCCACGATTCGCTTGAACACACCGTTTTTCGATTTTCTTATTTATGAAGGTTATCAGTAATCTTCGTTCTTCTTTTCGCTTTAGCTACTTACTACTGTGGAAAACTCGTCTGCCAAATCTACGCTAGACATAGCCAAGCTTTCAAGTAGCGCAACTCGTAAAAACTCATTAGCAAAGCACCAGCACGGATTAATTTCTAGAGCAATTCAGTATTTTTAGCCTTTAGCAAACTTCTTAAATGTGTCAGAGAAACGTTCCTGCTTAAAATTTAAATATTTGTTCATAGCAATTCTCGGTTTCTTGGGTATGCACCTGACACATCCTCCTGTGCACGCTTACCCACCCGCATAAGATATTTAGCGTATCGCAAAAGTCATCGCTCTTCAAGAAATTCATTTCGATGTAGGAAATGAAGAAACTTATGGATAATACTTAAGTCGTAGTTACTCAAAAAGTGAAAGAATGTTGAAGCTTTGTAAGCTTTCTGTGTTTTTCGCTTAGATTTTTACTTTACCAAATCGCTTAAAGTTTCTCACACACCGATTGGCGCGTACATGCAGATGGCAAATTTACTTCTTTATAACTTTTATGTAGCTTATTCTCTACTTCGCGGCAGTCAATACGGCGCCATGCAAACTTTTTGATTACGAATTCTAACTTACTATGCGGTTAACACATTTAAACTTTCAGCGGCTACTTGTGCCTCGACGCGGTGCTACTTTTTTATAAACAAAATCAACATTTTTCTTTTTTAATGCCTTAAATTTCCTCTATTTTTATTGTAGAATCTATCAGTTGCAGTAGAAATTTAAAATTATGTCCTCATACAAAGATAATGAAATCGAAGCTATTTTTACGGGCACATCTACGCTTTGAATTTGTGGTAGTTCTGTGGTAATACTTTTCGATAAGTTTAATAGAATTTAGGTTTTAGAATTAATAAATTTATACAATTTATAATCATGCGGTGAGGTCTGGAAGATTCACACTACACTGACTGTATCTCTCTGTTGATGGAGGATGGAAGCGATTGCGTAGCAGAAGCAGGTTTGAAGATTAATATTGCAAAAATAAAGGAAACAACAACAACGCAATCGAATAGCGAAAAGTCGCGCTATATTTGATATGTTAGACAAAGTTTGCAGATATTCGTATATGTCCGGATGAACAAAACGATAAGTCTTTGAATGAAACGTGAAGTCTATCGTTCAGTATGGATGCGAGACTTCGAACACACGAGAATGTGTGGAAACAAACTGTGGAAACATTCATCAATCGCTGTCTTCATAAGGTTGTGCGCGTTTTCTGGCCAAACGCCATCTCCAACACTGATCTCTGGAGTATGACAAAGCCGGTTGCTGTTCATTTCGAAATTCGGCGACGAAAATGGAAATGGATTCGGCATACACTTCGAGAGCCTTAGGAAAATATTACAAAAGCAGATTTAGACTGGTGCCCCGAAAGAAGTCGCTGGCATAAAAGAGCATCCAACATCTGGAGGCGACTAGTTGAAGCAAGCTCGGATTCGGATTCATCGACCAAAAATACATAGGGATATATGGGTCTAGTTGGCTATTTTTTTTGTGCGACTATATAATCGACCGTATCACGTCTCATGTTATCTCAATAGATTTTCGTTATCGGAAAATTTCAATAACGAAAAATTCACAAACATGGAGACTTCAAAATGCGATATCTCAGTGAAAAATTTAGATATTTGAGCAAGCTCAACGGCATTTAAAAGAGGAAGACTTATAATTTAAAATACCATGTCTACTTTTTTATAGAGAGCAAAATCTTCATAGCTACATAAAATCAAAAATGCGCAAAAACAGCGTTTTTTGCACTTTTAGGTTAGGATATCTCAAAGTCCTGACGTGATAGAGCAATTTAAACCCCGGATTCGGATTCTACTTCGGAAATGACACTACACTTTTAAAGAACATTCCGAACCCATTTTTTTGCAGACCTGTGTAATGAATGGTTGAGTGAGCGAGCAATTTTAGCGGCTAAGAATAAAGATGTAGATGACCTAAACTACATAATTCAAAATGATTTCATTGGAACAATGCATTCATTCATATCCATTCACTGTGTAACAAATGAAGATGAAACCAACAACTATCTAATTGAATTTTTAAACTCGTTAGATGTGCCTGGCTTATCACCGCACAATTTACGCCTAAAAGTTGGCTTCGTAGTAATCAAACTTCGAAACATAAGCCCACCAAAATTTTGCAACGATACGCGTTTGGTGGTAAATAAATTGATGAACAATGTGATTTGCGCGACGATATTCAAAGGAAAATTCGAAGGTGAAGATGTTCTCATTCCGAGGACCCCAATGATCCCAACCGATCTTCCGTTTGAGTTTAAAAGACTTTTTCGATCCGTCTTGCATTCGCCATGATCATTAACAAATCACAAGGCCAATCCTTGAAAGTTTGTGGTCTGAATCTAGAAAATCAATGTTTCTGACATTGTCAATTATATGTGGCATGTTCACGGGTCGGAAAACCATCTGCGTTGTTTGTTCTTGCACCTGATAATAAAACAAAAAATGTCGTGTATCACAAGGTGCTTAACTGAAGAGTGCAATCTATTAAAGCTTCATTGAAATACTTGATTAATAAAAAAATTAACTTAATAAAATCAAAAATCTGCTTTTTTATTGTCTCTATGGCGGAACAAAGTTCGCCGGGTTAGCTAGTATGTAAATAAATTCACAACGTTTACAGAGAATACAAATAGACAAAATTTACAATAAACGGAGAAGAGTCGACCGGGGTAAGTGAACACCCGACACATACCGTGGCAACAACGCGCACTACTCCGAGCGTTTATCGCGCGCAGAAACGCAATGATTCAAGGACCGCAGCTACGGCACAAATTAAAGCAAAGCAATACCAATAAATCCGACGACGGAATGGATAGCAATTTATAGTACGCGCAAGCACAAGCCAGGAAACGGAAATAAGCGGCAAAAAGTAGGCACCAAAAAAAACGCCAAAAAATTGGGACCAAGACCTGAAACAGTCGGCACCAAGGAAATATAACGCCAAAAAGTAGGCACCAAAAATGTATTTCTTACAAGTTTGCACCAATAAACAAGCGCCAAAAAGTTGGCAGTGCTATTTCTCACTAGAAATTAGCAACCACAAGGAAAAATTCAGGAAAAATAGCCTAAAGTGTATCTAAGATATATGTATATAAGGTATAGCTCTCTCTCCCTTTCCTCTACGTTATATCTTTTTCTCTCTCGCGGAACGAAAATGCCCAAAATGTTGCATGGCATTGACATTTTACTCTTTATTCTCGCTCGTTCATCGACGCGTAAGAAGTTTCACTTAAAAAAAAACTGTTTGAAATTGAATTTAACACTCTAAGAATCGGGTTTTTTTCAGTTTTTTAATTAAAAAAAGAAATAGAAATGTGGTTCTCGTACAGGCGATAGCCATTGATGTTGTGAACAATATATTTAAATTTTAGACCATTCGGTTGAGTAGTTTTTTTTTTTTTGACAACACCAGGCCGAAAAAGTGTCGTTGCGAGATAAATGAGTGTAAAGTTTGAGGTACAGGAGTGCGCGGACCGCTCTCTACCTAGTGAATAGGCTGTGAAATTCATTTGCGTAAAATTGTGTTCCATGCTTTCTCATAAGCTTTAACTTTTGTAATAAAAAAAAGAAAAATATTCTCGCGTCTTCTATTTATTTATAGCCGAACTAAATTACATTTCAGGCGCTAGATATTCCACCCTGTAGCTGTCATTATATTTGTAAGTAAGCTATGCGCTTTAAGATTAGGAAAACCGTTTTCTGTCTTTTTCTACACACCCAATTCTCATTGATTCTTAAATACAGAGAGCAGCTAAGTCTGAAATGTTAAAAAACACTAACAGAAAAGATATAAAAATGCGCTTTATGTGAGTTAAGTGGGAAAATTACGAAATGAGCGAGCAAGCAATGGAAGTAAAAACCCTTAAATAAGCTACGGAATTCGCCGCTTAAGCACTAAATGCTTTTGCTGTCTTGCTGCCACTGCCCTATGAATGGACGAACCATAACAGCAAATTAGAGCTGCACGTATACAAATACACATGAATACTTATACACCGATACTGAGATGCGAGAAACCCAATGTACGAAGGTGTATTTTAACTTTCACTTCACAAAAGCTAATCCAGCGCTATTCTTCCATATTATCTCTGCAGTTTATTCTAATTGCGAACTCGTGTTTTTGCAGCGCACTACGAGTCGAAGCATAACAAATATAGCAATAGATTATAATAACTGCGTTAAGTGCCTCAAATGCGCGAAAGGAGCAACTGCTTAAGAAACGGAAGTTTCAAATGGCGCTTGAAGCGTTTGAACTGTGTTTGCTCATAAATTTTTATTTTCCAATTTTTCTCTGTATACATTTTTTATTTTTAATTTGTTTTAAAGATTTTTTCCGGTATTCATGTGGCAATTTTTGCTTCACCTGTAGTTGAGTTGCCGTACGCGCGTACCTATAAATGGGAAACATTTTTAAGCAAGCATTACCGTTATCTGTGTGCAAGCTAGCAACCATCTATAAACTGGTTATACATAACTGTTTTTTTTTTTTTAATTTTTTTTCCTTTAACTTTTTTGCTATCTTTTAACATTATCGACATTCTCCTTTTCCGAACTGCTTACACTTTGGACTCCTTGCTGCAGCAGGCGCCAGCGAGAAGAAATTGCCCGTAATTGTGTTCATACACGGCGAATCGTTCGAGTGGAGCAGCGGAAATCCGTACGATGGCAGCGTCTTGGCGAGCTACGGCGAAGTGGTCGTTGTGACGCTTAATTACCGCTTAGGAATTCTCGGTAAGTATTTGAGGAAACAACGTTTAAGCTTAACTAGGAGCATAAAAGCGGGCATGCACTGACGCGCTGGTGCGCTGAGCGTGAAACAATAAAAACTGTGCAAATGTATGGCGCTAATAAAGTGATGGCTGCACGTTAAGCTAAATTGCCACAAACGCGAGCAAACCAGCGCACGAGTGCATGTGTCACAACAACAAAAAAAGAAATTTCTCTAATTTATGTTGATTTTTCCACGCTTATCTTAGAAAATTCATTTCACATCCTTGCTTTGCTTATCTCTTTCTCTTTCTACTCGCAACAGGCTTCCTCAATGCCAACCCCAACCCACAGGCTCATGCGCGTGTTGCCAATTACGGTCTGATGGATCAAATGGCCGCCCTACATTGGATTCAGCAAAATATACAGAAATTCGGTGGCGACCCGAATGCCGTCACTTTGGCGGGGCATGGCACTGGTGCCGCGTGCATCAACTTTCTCATGACCTCGCCCACAATGGTACGTGGGCTCTTCCATCGCGCCATACTCATGTCCGGCTCGGCGTACTCATCATGGGCATTGGTGGAGGATCCCGTCTTGTTTGCCGTCAAGCTGGCCAAGGAGGTGAATTGTTCAATACCGGAGGATTTGAATAAGCATCACGAACAGATAGTCGATTGCCTGCGTGAAGTGCCGTTGGAGGATTTGTATGCAACGGATATACAGGCTCCTAATTTTCTGACATCCTTCGGTCCATCGGTAAGTGGAGCAGAGGAAAGCGAAAAATATTTGCCTGTATATTTTACTTAACACATTCGCTACCAAGTGGCTTGAAGCAGTATTTCATCACTGACCAGCTAGAGATTTATATGTTTTTGTTAAATAATTTGAGTTTCGCTTGTCACTGGGTATTTTAGAAACTCAAACTCATTATAAAAGTCATTTTTTAATGCTATGATATATTTGTTACGCTTGTCTATAATAGATGTTTAGTGATATAGACCAGGATTTATAGAGTTTTTTATACCTCAGTTTTATTGAAAGATACAATATATTATGTACAAATGAAAATACGCAAGTAGTACAGTTAACTCATGGCTTATTTTGGGTTAAGGAATCTCTAAAAGATGGATCGGATGGATTACTCATCACAGTGCCTCATTTAGGGGGGTCCGTTAGGGGAGAGTACACTGTATTCACTTACTTACTTAATTCACCGTAAAAACCCATTACCAAGGACGTCCTTTTCGCCGCAACCTCCAATTACCGTTTGAAACACCTTCTTCGCCGGAGTACTTCCTTCAATACGAACCCACACACCTAAGTCACTAGTAAAAAAATAGTAAACATCACTTCATAACACTAAGCCACACCATACAAATTATAAAGCTCTTTCAACGTGATATGATTCCAATACAATACAATAGAAATGAGTTTTTCAACGAAGTTTTCACCTCCTTGTAGACAAAGACGACAACCTATCTTCGCTGTGAGTATATGGGTTCCGGTTAGTTGGTTGGCTACACCATTCCCAGTGATAGTAATTGGTTTACTGCAAAATTATTCCATAGCCCAATGAGTAGTGAACTGAGTAATAATGCCTGGATTATTCATACGATTTCCGATTTATGCAAGCACCAATGTCGCCAAATATTTAGTCTCGCATCACTTTTTCTGAGCTCATCAACTTTCTTGCAAATATAAAGTTTTCGGGATCTCTCTGGTAGTTCAAGTCGTTAGCTATAATATAAATATGTTAAATTTACGTCCAAAGTCGAAAAAGGTCTAGCCAGACCTGGGTGCACAACGAAGTGTTAAACTCGGCCATCGAAAGAGTCTGCTATTTTCATAAATTATTAGGCTACGTTGGAAGTAATATTTGCCTTTTCTTTGCTGATCAAATAATCCCCTCTAAATTTTCTCTCCACATTATCCAATGATATTAAATATGGGAAAAAAGGAAATATAGCATCAGGTCATAAAGCAGCTATTATTTCACTACAAGAGATGTATATTTAGGGTACTTGTCGTTGAACCAAACTAAGAAAGTCACTAATTTTTTTAAACATACCACAATTTTTAACAGAACAAAGATGGGCAAAGACGAGCATACGAGTTTGTTCTCTGTCAGTGAAATATCTCACTCAAAACCTAGGTTCAATTTCGACCATAAAAATGGTTTTATTTATATGAAAAATAATTGTAAATAATTGCATTACAGTAGTAAGACAACTGGTATCTGTGGATATCGGCCTGAGTATTAAATTCAGAGTGAACATTTTAAATTTTCAACATCTTAAATTTTCTTGTCTCATAAATAACAAATAAATAGCACGTCCTTTTCAACATGAAAAATCAATTGAAAAAAAGGTGGCAAAATATATCAATTGTTGAGAAAACATCTAAATCATCAAATACGAAATATTTTTTAAAAACAAAATGAAGCGTAAAACTATTTCATCAAGTCATATTTGCCAAAAGTTAGAAGTACAAGATTTCCCATTCCATTCGCCTCCCACGAAATTCCAAATACACACATTCAGTTAGGTTACGCGTGTGTATGAGTGTAAATGACAGCATTTAAAATTGACGACCTTTTAGAGTAGATATTAAATGATAAGAATAGACAAAAAGTCAATAAAAAACGGAAGCACACAAATAAATTGTAGAGGACAGCCGAAAAAGGTAACAACAAAAAAATCATTCAAGCAAAACAGTGAGGGTGCGTAATGCACAAAGGTACAAACATAGAAGAGGGATAACAATCAAAAACTCAAAAACCTTTTGAAGCGTTTTCTGTTAGGATAGCGGTTTCCGAGAAAAATATTGTCGCCGTCGAAACACTAAAATGGGGTTTGGAGATAGAAGCACAAAACACAAATAACTGTCATACAACTGCACACGTTTCGAAAGAATACGGGATAGAGACGAAGATAGAGATAGAGATAAGGATAGGGACAGAGACAAAGATAGAGATAAAGATAGAGATATAGATAGAGATAGAGATAAAGGTAGAGGTAGAGATATAGATATAGATATAGATATAGATATAGATATAGATATAGATATAGATATAGATATAGATATAGATATAGATATAGATATAGATATAGATATAGGTATAGATATAGATATAGATATAGATATAGATATAGATATAGATATAGATATAGATATAGATATAGATATAGATATAGATATAGATATAGATATAGATATAGATATAGATATAGATATAGATATAGATATAGATATAGATATAGATATAGATATAGATATAGATATAGATATAGATATAGATATAGATATAGATATAGATATAGATATAGATATAGATATAGATATAGATATAGATATAGATATAGATATAGATATAGATATAGATATAGATATAGATATAGATATAGATATAGATATAGATATAGATATAGATATAGATATAGATATAGATATAGATATAGATATAGATATAGATATAGATATAGATATAGATATAGATATAGATATAGATATAGATATAGATATAGATATAGATATAGATATAGATATAGATATAGATATAGATATAGATATAGATATAGATATAGATATAGATATAGATATAGATATAGATATAGATATAGATATAGATATAGATATAGATATAGATATAGATATAGATATAGATATAGATATAGATATAGATATAGATATAGATATAGATATAGATATAGATATAGATATAGATATAGATATAGATATAGATATAGATATAGATATAGATATAGATATAGATATAGATATAGATATAGATATAGATATAGATATAGATATAGATATAGATATAGATATAGATATAGATATAGATATAGATATAGATATAGATATAGATATAGATATAGATATAGATATAGATATAGATATAGATATAGATATAGATATAGATATAGATATAGATATAGATATAGATATAGATATAGATATAGATATAGATATAGATATAGATATAGATATAGATATAGATATAGATATAGATATAGATATAGATATAGATATAGATATAGATATAGATATAGATATAGATATAGATATAGATATAGATATAGATATAGATATAGATATAGATATAGATATAGATATAGATATAGATATAGACATAGATATAGATATAGATAGAGATAGAGATAGAGATAGAGATAGAGATAGAGGTAGAGGTAGAGATAGAGATAGAGATAGAGATAGAGATAGAGATAGAGATAGAGATAGAGATAGAGATAGAGATAGAGATAGAGATAGAGATAGAGATAGAGATAGAGATAGAGATAGAGATCGAGATCGAGATCGAGATAGAGATAGAGATAGAGATAGAGATAGAGATAGAGATAGAGATAGAGATAGAGATAGAGATAGAGATAGAGATAGAGATAGAGATAGAGATAGAGATAGAGATAGAGATAGAGATAGAGATAGAGATAGAGATAGAGATAGAGATAGAGATAGAGATAGAGATAGAGATAGAGATAGAGATAGAGATAGAGATAGAGACAGAGATAGAGATAGAGATAGAGATAGAGATAGAGATAGAGATAGAGATAGAGATAGAGATAGGGATAGAGATAGGGATAGGGATAAGGATAGAGATAGAGATAGAGATAGAGATAGAGATAGAGATAGAGATAGAGGTAGAAATAGAGATAGAGATAGAGGTAGAGAGAGAGATAGAGATAGAGATAGAAATAGAGAGATAGAGATAGAGAGTTTGACTGTAGAATTAGTCTCAGTACCACGAAGAACAGAGAACCTCAGTACCTCATAATTCGCCCCATGCTCGTGCATAGTGAACAATAAAAAAATCCAGGAGCGACTTACTCATAGTGGGCAGCTACCTGGTCAGCGTCTGTTCTCCATGCTGGGAGCAACTGTCTTTTTAATGATGTGAAGTAGCTTGCGAGCCATCAGGATAGATTCCAGTAATATCCTGATTATGGCATACTGAAGGTGAAGCAAATTGCGATTGGGCTGGGGTATTAAGCCCCTGTGATCTTAGTAAGTGAAGCGGAATCCAACTAAGATGACTCACAGAAGGGTTCGCTGGCTCTCCGTCCTATTTAAACTAGGGAAGTCTCACGATATGTTCAATGCCTGTTGCCACCTTCGGTGGCCATATAGGTTGAGTTGAGATGACTCCCCTTTAATTCCCACTGTAGAGTTAAGAAAGTGGGCGAGAAATCAACACAGTGAGCAGTTTAACTATAAATTGCCTTCCTAGTATTTTTCGACGGTTAACAAAAATGAGTACATTAATGATATGACTATTGAATGTTGAGAACTATAAACCAAGGCCAATCGAAAATCTCTTAAGGCAAAAAGCTTAACCGATTTTGACCGAATTTAACCAATCGCACCAGTTAGAAACACCAAATGAACCAAATCTCTTCTCCAACTGATCTTTCTAACGCAGAGGAGGCCTTCCTCTGCTACCACCAGCTGGCACCCCATCGAATACTCTTTGAGTGGAAAAAGCTATGCGCATTAAAAACCGAAGGTATGGAAGGAGGAGTTAGCAAACCTGCAGCGTGGAAAAAGGAGGAAACGATAAATCTATGGCAAGAAACGAAGCGCGCAGCATATAGACGACCAGGGTAATAAAAGGCGTTGCAACATGGTACAGCAAGAACTTCGGTGAAGTGATTTTTAATATAACCCAAAGACTTCCGGGGTACGGATATTTCCAGAAATACCTGTTCAAAAGAGTGAAATGCAAACACTCCACATGCATTTAGGATGACGCAGCCGATGATATCCTGCGGTAGCTTTTTCCAATGCATACGTTGGGAACAGGAATGTCAAGCGCTGGATAATGCAGCGGGACCCGCCCGCAGGCACACAAACATTCACCTTGCAGTGAAGAGGATAGAAAGTCACTTTTTAGTAATAGGAAAACGGATCCTAGGTGGACGAAGGTTCCGAACGAGGAGGAGCTTTTTAGTCTCCAGAAATACCAATGCTGGAACGGCAACATTGATGATGCATTAGACACTTTAAACCTCCCCACCCACACAAAAACAAATATTAAGGGTGGTTAAATTTCAAGGGCCAATATGGAGTGTGAACCAACCTAACTGGCAAGCTCTTTTCTGCATTTCGTTTGACATTTTTCAATTCCTGACTAATTCAATTGGAATCATGGAAAGATGCACAATCGAGCAACGCGTTAAAGTTATTGAGGCTTATTATGAAAACGGGCGTTCAAATCAAAATGCATATCACGCACTTCGTGATTTTTTCGGTCAATTTAATCATCCAAATGTGCGTACAATCGGAAAAATTGTGCAAAAGTTTGAGTAAATCGGGTTTGTAGGAGATGTGAAAACACCAGCGCATGCTCGTACAGCTCGTACTGCAGAAAATATTGCTGCTGTTCGCAATAGTGTGGTTGAAGAGCCGTCCACGTCAACTCGTCGTCGTGCCCAACAATTGCACCTCTCACGCTAGTCGTTGATGAACATTGTGCATAAAGACTTGCATTTACACGCTCACAAGGTGCAATTGACTCAAGAACTAAAG
The DNA here is from genome assembly GCF_028408465.1 of Anastrepha ludens. Taxonomy (NCBI): domain Eukaryota; kingdom Metazoa; phylum Arthropoda; class Insecta; order Diptera; family Tephritidae; genus Anastrepha; species Anastrepha ludens. The sequence goes on along the minus strand of NC_071498.1, from coordinate 9,972,523 downwards.
CCTCTTGACCATTTCAAGCGTCGTCAATGGTCAGAATGGTGGCAGGAAATGACAACTGTGAATGACCAATTTTCGAAGAAAATCATCTTGAGTGATGAGGCACATTTTCACCTCAGTGGATTCGTCAATTAGCAGAATTGCAGCATTTCGGCGAATTATAATCCAAGAGTGTTTGCTGAAAAACCAATGCACCCACAAAGAGTGACTTTTTGCTGCGGTTTATGGACCGGCGACATCATCGGGCCGTATTTTTTCCAAAATGAGGGCGGCCAGGCAGTTACTGTGATCAGTGTTCGTTATCGTGAGATGATAACGAACGTTTTATGCCCCGAAATGGAAGATATGGATGTGGACGATATGTGGTTTTAACAGGACGGTGCCACTTGTTACACAGCTAACGAATCAGTGGCTCTTTTGCGCGAAAGATTTGATCTCCCGTCGCGGCGATGTCAATTGGCCGCCAAGATCAAGTGATTTGATACCGTTGGAACTCTTTCTTTAGGGTTATTTAAAAGAAAAGGTGTACGTCGATAAGCCAGCAGCAATTTAAGAGCTAAATGATAAGATAATTCGGCACATTAAGGGCATAGAACCTCAATTATGCCTCAGCGTCATCGAAAATTTGGACCATCGGATGGAGGTGTGCCGCCGAGGCCGCGACAGCCATTTGGCCAATATTTTGTTCCATTTGTAACTCAGTCATACTAATATTATCATAATAAAGAGAAATGACAATAATTTCTTAAAGACATTGTATTTTATTTAAAATTAACACCGGCCTTTAAAACCTAACCACCCTTTATATATAATATAAAGTCATTAAAGTTGAAACCTTGTTAAAGATCTATTGATTCCTGTATACAAAAAAAATTAAAAAGAAATTTGTTAAAATTGCGACTACATATGATGAAGTTATTTATTATATGTGACCTGGTCTACGAAAAGGTACCTTACGTGCGAAAACAAGTTTTCGAGAAAACAGGAGTTAAAGTTTAAACTTCTAAAAACCCTTGTAACTTTTTTTAATATTAATATTTTTCAATCCGGTTTGGCTTATTTTCTTCAGCATAGATCACAGTATCAATAAAATCACAGAAGCAGTGAAAAACATTTTTTTTATATATAAATAAATAAGAAAAAGTTAATGCAAATCGCAGAAATCGTTTTAAAAAATAAGTTAGCTTTTGTACCGACATCCATGCCAAAAAAACTTATAAGACCCGGGGACAAAAATTGTTCGAAGTACTGAATGCGATCCTGGTGTCAAATTTGAAAAATTTTAAATGGCATATCCAAGATGGCGCTCCAAACATAGAAAAAATAATTTAAGTTTTCCAAATAGCAACAACAACTATAAATAAGTAACACATGTTTGTAAAGGTTTTTAAAGCCACTGACTACGAATATGATGACAAATTGACAATTTTACAGTTGACAGTTTACGTCTCCTTATTCTACTTCGTGGATTTTCTGTTACTACGTTTATGTAATCATTTCTGTTAGTCTTTTGTTCACAAAATAGTGAAAAATGAGTGTTGACGAGGAGTTTAGTGCCGTTTACAGTAAATATTTTCATAAAAACGATGAAGACGATGATGTTAGCTCGAATAGCGATGATGATGGTGAACTATATTTGACTCATTTAGAAGGTGATATGGAAAAAGCTTTCGTTAAGATAGATTTATCTACTGTGGATGAAGAGGAACAGGAGCTGGTAACCAAATTTTTCTCTAACCATTGTTGTACTAACAAATACCAAACAATTGTACCACGAAAAATGATCGAGAGTACGCGAAACAACTGTTTAGATTTATCAAAAAATGAGCTCGATTTATTAATACTAAGTCATATGGAAGCCGGAATGATTTGTAATGAAGAATTAGAAAGTGTTTATTCCCATCTTGCCCAACGGAAGAAATATGGTCAAAGAAAGAATGTAGAAGTAAGGAGACATAAGATCGAATTTACCTTTTACGACGTACCTGTTTGTCGTTCGTTTTTTCCTTTTTGTGCATGCATGTGGGATAAGACCTTACAAAAACTTAGTGAATCATTTTCGAATACACGCTGCAATATTACGAGTACATGGACTAGCAAATAAACCATCTACAAATCCGTTGGTGTTGAAATCAGCTGAATGGTTCAATTTTTAATTTGCACAAATTATTGTCTTCGTTATTCTAATTTGTATCATGACAAAAAAATTTTTCGTATTTGTACTTTTCTTTTTTTTTACTTTTAACAAACTTTTAAACAAATTATGATTTCTGGTTTTCACCATTTTAAAGAGCCTCTCACACACTATTCGAATCAACAAAAAAGTGAAAAATGATTTTTTGACACGTAAGGTACCTTTCATAGACCAGGTCACATATTATTTCCTAAAAAATTTAAAATATTCTGTAACTGAGCTCAAAGCATTTTGAAACTTGATAAAAATCTTAGCAACCGAAAATCAAAATATCTACCCCTGTAGAACTGATTTAAAATTCATTAAAATTAAGTGAAGTGTAATCGTAGAAGAAATGATAGCAGTTACGAGTATAACGAATTCTATAAATTCCCAATATAAATATTTATACCTAAATACATACATTTGCAGACCAACTGGTGGTATTGGAACAAAAATTGTTTCATATTTCTAACTGGCATTGGAACTCCATACAAGCCTTATGTTTTTTGCATTTCATTTTATAGTAACTACTAATGAACCTCTCCTTATTTGACACTCTGCTAGGTCAAAAAAAAGGTAGACAGCGTAGCTGTTCATGATTTGCCATTTATTTTCATTTCATTATCATTTGACGTCGCGACGAAATATTTTCATTGCATCATTTTTCATGAGCGTATTTTTTATGTAACTTTACCGCCCAATCATTCAACCACCTACTCATCGCTCAAAATAATGAAAAATGTGCTGAAGAAATTTGCAACCGAAAATGGAAAAATTTCAGGTCCAAATAACAAAGTCAGAAGAAAAAATGTTTATGTATACAACAGCAAATAAAAATGAATATGCTTGCTTCCTTCCTTCCCAATTTTTTTATTGGTTGTTTTTATTTATCTGCAGGATCGCCTATAATATTATTTGCCGAATGCCAGAAGATTCCTTACACATTTCACTCAAACATTGCTTTTATCCGTTAAACCAAACATTCTTTTGTAGCATTAATGACATTATTCCCAGTTAGCGTGTGTAGAGGTGTGCGCGTGAGTGGGTGATGGCGCTAGCTTACTGCCCGTGAGCTTGACTTTATTACTCAATCTCTTTTTCTACAACTCAGTTTTTTGTTTTTTCTTTCTTTCTTTACTATATCTGGTATTACTTTCTGCGCTGGCTATCATTCATTCTTGTGTCTTCACCTAACTGGCGCACTAAAGCAAATAATAAAAAAGTCTAACTTATCGAATATCAGCTCGCTATTTACACATTTCATTCCGCTAGCTCCTTGCGCCATTCCTGTATTCTTACCAAACTAAATAACCCCCACACTCAAACATCTTTCTTTCTTCTGCTTTATCGCATTTTTTCTTTTTCAATTTAGGTTGATGGCGTCGTTATACGAGCCGGTCATTCCAATTTCGATATCGATGATTTAGTGATGCGCAGCGCCAAACGCGCCTCAGCCGAGGGCGGCAGCAATGGATTCTTTGCAGGTGGCGCTTATGCGGCTGGCATGGGTGGTGGTGGCAGCAGCTTTGGTAGTTTCAGTGGTGCTGGTTCGTCGGGCGGCAATGGCGGTGGTGGTGGCGGCGGTGGATCTTCAGGTGGCGCCTACTATAGCGCTCTGACTGCAAATTATCCGAGCATGAGTGGCGGCGCCAACCTTGGCCTGGGCAGTAATGGCGCTCACTATGATGTGCTCTTCGGCGTGGTGACCGGCGAATCCATTTGGCGTTTCAGTGCACATGACATTCAGAATGGCTTCGAAGGCGAGCGGCGCGATAAGATTATTCGCACCTATGTGCGGAATGCCTACAATTATCATCTCAATGAGATTTTCTACACGGTGAGTACGCCATAAGATGTTAAGTGTTGATGGAGAACTTTTTCAAAGAAATGTTCATACATACATTTGTAGAAGAAGTGACTTATTGGAATTTGGAATTTTATTCACTGACTCATTTAATTTGCAATGAAAGCTTTGAGTTTCCTTTGTTGAATTGGGTTTATTGCTATTGGGTAATCAGAAAATGACAATGAAACTAAGATAGGAGTTGGTTATTTAAAAGCCAAAGAAAGCAAATTTAATTAAAGAATTTTAGACTAAGAGAATTCAAGCAAAGTAAGAATTAGAAGTGTTCAAATTGTACCCTCTACCCCCCTGCAGCTGAATCTTTTAACACAGGAATGACTTAATATTTAATTTTGCAATTTATTTATTTACTTTCTTTTGTATTTATTGGCATATATTTTTATATATTTATTTATTTGCTGAACTTTTATTTGATGAATTAATTACAAATAATAATTTATTTTTATTTTTATATTAATTATTAAAAACAAAACTTTGTATTAAATCATTAGTTTCTGGTTTATTTAATTATTGCATTTACTTAATATTTTTTATTTAATTGTTTAGTTATCAAAATATTTACTTACTAATTTATCGTTTATTTATTTATTTCATTTTTATTAATTAAAACTTGATTTTTAGTATTTCTTTGTTTATTTGAAAAACTATATTATTTAATTATCTTTTTCATAGAATTTAGATAATTGTTATTTTTTGTTTATACCGGACTATTAATTTATTATTTTATTTTTTGTTGAGTTATTGATTTCATAATTTGGATATATTAATTTAGATAGCAAATTAATTACAGCACACGCTGGATAACGTGAACTAATTCAAACCAAGGCAGTTCACGTTAACAAAAGTGCTCAGGTTTTGGAATGCCTAAAAAGACTAAGTAAATATATTTTTTTATATTTAAATTCACATTTTATTCTTTTTTTCGTTACATATTAATTGAAAATTAAGTCATACAATGGTTTTATTTAAAAAAATCAGTCATCTTTTTTGTGTCTTCTGTTTTTCTAAAATTTGAAGCATAGCTTTCTCTCTTAACCGTCTTAGCACACTCATATCATTTTTATCGACGTCTCCATAACCAGCCCATATTAACCCCTTGTTGACCATTTCAACTGCTTCAGTCGGCTTAATTTTCTCCAGTTGCTCTGATACGCTCTCATCATCGGATTTCTCCTCTTGTTGATGATCGTCATCTGCATTGCCCTCCTCGATATCTTCGTTCCATTCATGAATGGCTGGTAACGTGAATTCAATCTGAAAATTTTAATAAAAAAAAGTTTTTTCAATAACCCACATACATATCTTTGAACATATCTGCGAACACGAACGAACCTCAGGATTTAAACTACTAAGGAGATCGACGGTGTTGCTCATTAAAGTACGAAGTTCAGCTTCCCATTTTTCTTTTAAAACCGCCAAACGGAACATTATCTTCGGGATCATTATTGTTTACCGCAAAATTTAAAATACTGTTCCAGCACTTAGCTAATGTTGCTTCACCAACACGAAACCAAGCCGCATCCAGAAGATTTATAGCTGTTTTTAAGTTAATTTTTTCAACGACTCGGCCAAATCAGACTTTGTTGCTGCTATTGAAGTGAGAAGGCTGTTTCTGTAATGCAATTTAGTGGTTTTTATTGCATTCTGTTCCATCGGTTGAATGAGTGGAGTAACGTTTGGTGGCATAAACATTGCCGAAATTTGCCCATTCTGAGTTGTCAGTTCAACTTCATTTGGAGGAGAAGGAGCGTTGTCGATTAGGGGGAAAGCTTCAATTGGTAAGGCTCTTTACCAACCTGCTTTAAAAACGATGTTACCTTAAAAAACAACCAATTAACCTTAAAAATCTCTCCATTTTGGGCAACTCTGAAGAACACAGTGTTTTTCTATTTCCAGGTCCGCAATACGCTTTATTTACGCATTTTAAAATCACTTGCTTTTTCGCTTTAATGTTACAAATTGTTGATTTATGTATTTATACCTTTTCGTACTATTCAAATATTTTTGTTTTTTTGCATTTTTATTTGGATGATAATTTATTTATTCACTAATTTATTTATTTATTCATTTCTTGTTTTTTCTATTTATTTATTTATGTATTAGGGTTTTTTTATTGTTATTATATTATTTTTAATACTTATTAGCTATCTACTAATTGAATTTTTATATGATTAATTTTTTTTATTTATTTATTTACAAAATTATTTATTTAATATTTTATTTTCAATTTATTTACTGAATTTTATTGATTTAAGGGGTAACACCACTGTAGAAATTTAAAAAAATTTATTTTTTTTTTATAAAAAAATCTTTGAACCTTTTAAAATACAGAACAAAAAGTTTTATACGTTACCGAAGTTTATTTCATAAATATTTTAAACTTTTAACCAAGCGTTAGTGACTGCTACCTAACGATTTCTCCAAATTTCCAAACTTTAAACGCGTTTTTCTCAAAACACGTTTTCTGAAATTGGCACGCAGCATAACTCAAACAATTTTAAATATTTTTAATCAGGTTTTTCACTACGTCTGTATAATAACCTTCTTAAGAGAAGAGCGTAGGGGATTTTCGATGGATTAATTTAAACGATTGTTATAATTATTTAAGTGCCGTTTTTTTAGTCCAAAATAGAGTATTTTCCTTCAAATGCTTGCTAATTCCACAAAAATAAATATTTTTTAAATCCCCTACGTGTTTCTCTAGCTATTCTTATCTAGATTAAGAAAAAAAAATTTCCTTGTTCCAGATTAAAATTTGCACCCTCTGTGCTGCGTGCCGCGGAGCTCCTTCAAGAGAAACCACATTACAAAAATGTCTCCAATGCCGCCATTTTGTAAAATTTTTCGATCAAACTTGGTAGTTTTGTATTTTAGTATATAAGTAATAACTTCCCAAATCAGAGTGATTGTTTTCCTTTTCTTTCTACACAAAAAAATTCTTTAAAAATCGTGTTTATTTTACGCGTGTAGAGTGGTGTTACCCCTTAATCATATATTTATTTATTAAAATATCAATATAATCAGCAAATTAATTATGTACTCTTTCATTATTTATTTATTAAATTTATTTTCGCTTTTGAATGTTTCTGTTAATTTTATTAATTAATTTATTTATTTATTTAGCAAATTTTTTTGTTCATTTATTTAAATAAGTTGTATATTAATTACTTTTCTTACTCTTTATTTATTTAATTGCTTAGTATATTTGTATACATTTTTATTTATTAAATTATTTATTTGTAGAGCTTTTGCTTATTTGTTAACGTCTGAGAACCCTTACAATCGGATATCTAAATGTTACATCATACACGAAACCTCGAAATTTAAACACCAAATTCATTTGCTATATCATCGGAAAGAGATCTTCGATACGTGCCTGAGAACTTGAGTTGACGGCCTATTCAACTGATTTTAAATTCTCTCAGAGCATTCCTTAAAAATGCAATAATAAACAAGACATCATTACGCTTTGCTGCTGTTGTGCAGGGAGCGTAGAAGCAAAGATTTGAATATGTTCAAATAATTTAATAATCAATGAATATAATTAGGATAATCAAAAAATATCAATTCCTTTTTAATAGTGAAGACATCTGACGCCACTGAAAGAAATTCAACTATTTGCTTAATCAAAGTGAAAGTAGAAAACAACACAGCTGTCTATGATCTCTTCTATCAGAAATGACCCTAATAGACGCCCTTATATAACTCAAAGTTAGAAATTAGTAGAAAAATATTTATTATCACGCAGCTCTTTCTTGTGTCGATTTGACGATTTGTGAAGCACAATGATTCTTTTTTTTCTTTTATTTTGTAAGAATTTTTTGATTGGTTTTCTATAAATTTAAAAACTAGTGTTGCTTCTCGTTTTTTATTGCATAAATTTGAAGTTTTTTGTTGTAGCGTGAAATTGAAATGTTTTCCAGGAAATACTGAAAATATTTGAAATATGTTGAAATATTTCCTCGCTTTTCGATATGAAAATATTCAAAGCGTAAAATTTGATTTGAGCGCATTTCACTAAATACCATAGATTTTAAAAGATGTATTCTGACTTCATAAGCAAAACTAAAAAATGTCTGTGTATTAAGTTTATATAAAATAAAAAAAAAGTGCGTGTAGCGTAGTACACTTAACAGAAGTGAAACTTTCAAGCCAGACAAAGAAATAGGGAGAGACCCGAGAGACAATGAGACAGAGGGAGAGAGAGACAATGAGAGACAGGGAGAGAAAGAATATATATCTAAATAAATTCACAACATTTGCAGAGAATACAAATAGACAAAATTTAATAAAATAATGGTTTAAGATAAATCAACACTTATTTTATATTGTATTTATATTTATAGTTTATGTATTCGATGGCAAATTACATCTGTATGGATGTACATTTGAGTATGAAAAACAATAATGCACAAGCACAAGAGCATCATCTTCCTTTCATATGTACATATGCATGTATGCCCAAATAACCTTGACATATTTATTTACATGTCACAGTACATCACATTCCTACAGGAAATCAGTGAACGAGTTTCTTCCTAACAAGTGCAAGCCTATGTAGGTGTGTATGTATATATACTCACTTTAAGTCCTAGCATGCATAAATAGACACATACCTAGTTGGCTTCTAAACTTCCTACAAAATAATTGTATTCATGTGTAACTACATCCATGCACGTTCAAACATACATGCATATATGCGCGAGCACAGGGATCCCTTCTTGCTTTCGTGCACTTTTGTCTTCCACCAGTCGATATTCCGAATATTGCACTTACCAAAACAAAATACCTTGATTGACTCAAAAGCAGCAACAAGCGCAACGTGAAGACCACTTTGGCACCACGCATTCCATAATGTTCTTGAACACAGCGCATTCACTTCATGCCTCAATATGCGTTTGTCGTCCAAGCCCAAAATCTAAGCCTAACGACTACAAAACCAAAACATACGTCTACGTCGCAGCGGCCATGATTCTTTTAGTCGCGACGGCGCTGAACAATTTAGAATATTATAAGGTACAAAAACAAAAAAGGGAGACGTGAATAGCCTAAAGTGTATCTAAGATATATATAAGGTATAGCTCTCTCTCTCACCTTTTCCTCTACGTTACATCTTTTTTTCTCTCTCGCGGAACGAAAATGCCTAAAACGTTGCATGGCCTTGAAATTTTACTCTCCATTCTCGCTCGTCCATCGACGCCTAAGAAGTTTCACTTCAAACAAATTTCTCCACACTAAAAAATAATTATTTAAAATATTACAATTAAAGGATTTAAGCATTTTTGATTCATATTACTTTACACTTTTATTTAATTTTTGCGGTCGCCAACGTGCAAGGGTCCAAAAATTTTCCGCGGAATCTTTCTTCCGAACACTCCAAGAGATGCCGCATTCATCAATTTGAATATAACCCATATCTGAAAATCTGAACTAGTGGCAGGAACAAAGCTAAGCAAAGACATAACCTTTTTGGCAGTATTAATTGCTAAATAATTGATCTATGCTCTCCACAGGTAGTGAGACTAAAACATGTAGTTTTCTGGAAGCCTATTTCAGAAGCAATTTTCACCAACAAGCAAGGCTTCTTGTTACTATCATCGCAACACCAGATCATATCTATTTTTGACGATAAAGCGAAAACTGAGGTATGTGACTGGGAGTGCATTCAATGCATCTACCGGTAGCGCAGTACTAAACCTGCTTCCTGAGACTATCTTTTGATTCAGACTGGGGTAAATTGTTTATTTTTTAATTTTATTTTTAAATATCAGAACTTTTACACTGATGAAATAATAGCTCTACTAGAAAAATGACAAATGATCAGCAATGAAAATGCCATATATACCTATGTTTTAATAAGGGCCATTGGAAAACCTTAAAACGAATATTTGAACTTTGATTGACCTTGAAACCAAATTGTTTACACTATCCATGCTACTGAGCCATCAATAAATTTTATTATCACACGCTTTATGAACTATTTTGACTTGTTATTTTCTTTTTTACCTTCCCTTTACTACATTTTTATGATGTTAGTAGTTGGGAGAAAATCATAGCTTTGAAAATAGTTCAGCGCAGCAAATTCCCACAGCTCAATAGAAATAAAAGTTACTCCACAAATAAAACTTCACAGATTTTCTCTTCTCTTCGCAAGCCACCATTTTTCATTACCATTGAACCAACAATGTGTCAACAAAATATCGAAAAATTCCCATTTAGCAACACATTTAAGGTTACACATTTTACGGCAGGGTTAAGAGCATTTCCACTGCTGCGCCATAAAGTAGGCTACATTGCAGTCCCAGCGGATGAGAACGCTAACCGAATACACATTGATACCCATTCGCTGATGCGCTTAAAGGATATGGACGCTTTGAGGAAACTACCAGCAAAATGACACATTTTCAACTTCCGAGTGAATGAACCACCCACACACACACATACACACACATGCACACAAAAGCACTTCAGTACAAACAACTAAAAAAGGAAATGAATTTTCAAAGAAAACACTGCAAACAGCACTGAGTATTGGTTTCCATTACAGTTACGGACGCTTTCGTGCCTTATTGCACATTCTGTCAGAAGAATACTGAAACTTGTTCATTAAGACAAAAAACTGTTCAAAAGACAAATTGTATCGCCGTCACCGCCGAATGGATTCACTTCATTCTGAAATATTAAAACAAAATATGCGAACGAATAATCCAATCATCCGAGCACTTATTAAACATATTTTTTGGTACTGACTTCAGTTATTCTCCGGCATTCTCTTCTCAGTTGTCTTAGTTCAAAATGGGTGTTATAAAGTGATAGAGATGAATTCCTTGGCTTATTGGTAGAGGATGGATTCTCGTGATGTTAAATCCATGAACCTTTTTCTCACCAAATCTGTCCTTCTTGGCCATAAAAATATTCTTTATTTACAATCTGTACTTCTGGCAAAACTCGGCATGCAATCATATAATAAGAGCTGCCCTCGATTCACCAACCACTTAGCGAGTAGTGAATAAAACAAAGTATCTCCGTTAAATCGAATAGTGCATATGATTTGGCAGGACTACGTTATTTCTTTTATAACAAATTCGTATGTCGTCCTATTGCTGTTCAAAGCATGATGCCCGAAATTACAAAAAATGTTTTTATCCCAACGTAAGACAATCAAGAGGCAGGCGTTCTGCTCCTCACCATATGCCGCTCAAACTCTTATGGAATTCCAATGCTTTTTAAACTAAGTTTCCACTATGCAAAATAATAATATAAATATCCTTGCTTGGCAGCACTGCCCTAACTATTTTCCTTGTAAGCAAAGCGGCTATTAACAAATCTCACTAAACTGGCCTTCCTTTTATATACAAATTGTTTGCTTGCCGAGAGCGAAATTCTCTATCGTGCAGAGAAATGGAGAATTGAAAGCGGTAGACATCAGTATTTGGTACTTTTTTAACAGAATGTAAATAAAAATAACACATATAAACTTTAAAGAAATACCAAAAGGATATTCCACTCCTAAACCGCAAAAGCCACACTAAAAAAGTAAAGAAATTTTCACTTCAACCACAAATTTTGATGGAAGACACAACCACAACTGAAACCAAGATGCCACTCCTCACCAATTTCCTGCCAACAACTATGGTTTTCACTCTCTTAGTTGTCATTGTTGATGGTGAGCAATCATCGAGGCAAATGATGGTTCGACGGAAAGGTAATGCTTGAGTGGAGCTCATTTCGTTAAATTAGCATGTCATTCGCCTGGGGGACTCCCCCATCAAATTAGCGTAAGCTGTGCGTCAGGGGGCACCAAGGCACAACACCACAAGACGAAAAGTGGCGAATATGAGAAAAGAATTTGAGTAATTGTTGTAAGTGAGCGAAAACCGCATTAAAAACCGAAGTGAACTGAGATGAACCGAGTTGAGCTGTACGATTGATGAGAGTAATTTTGACATTCATTGAAGTTCAATGCAAGGGGACGACAGTAAGCATGATTACTGATGGCATTGTAATGGAAGGGTGGCAATGCGCAAGATGTGAGAGAAGCAGAGAGAAAGAAAAAGGGCTTCAGAGCGGGTAATGGATGAAATAAAAAAAAAATTACATTGTGTTGAAGGAGAAAAATTATATTTTAAATTGGCAGATTTTACTTGATACTGGCAATTTTTTTTTTTATTAATTCCACAGTACTACCACGATCTAAGAATATAAAAGTGGTCCATCTTAGCACTGTTACATTGTTCTTGGCGAATTTGGCAGAATCGACTGCTTAATTGACGTCAGCACAGAAAATACAAAAACACTTGTTTGTGAGTCAGCTGGTGAATCTTTTTTGTTTAATTTTACAAAAATTTGACCCAATAGTAAAAGGAAGTGGCGCTGTAAAGTTGTTAGAAAACAAATGATAATAGAGCTTCCAAATGCAGCTTTTTTTATAATGCATCCAATCATTTTCAACTATGAACTTACTTTCGCTCTAGCAAAGGTGGGACACTCACAGTGAAAGTGTTCAGTGCTATCCGCCTCCTCCAAGCAAGACAGGCACATTGGGTCCTCAATGATTCCAATGGTGGTCATATGCAGACCCCATGGGTTGTGTCCTGTAATAATACCGACCATCAACCGAACGTTTTTCCTTCAAAGTTTTAGTTCCACAGAGAGTTTGACAGTTTTCTGTTCGGACTTGTCACAAAACACTTTGCAGTTCTGCAGCGCTCTAAACCGGACCATCGCTCTTTATGTAGATGGCCTACATAAGCGCTGATCTAATTCATGATTCCTGCGGAACTGATTGCAATTATTGGCTCTGGTTCATGTGGGGGATCCGCTGATCCACGGATCCATATAAGTACAAGCCTGTTTCGTCTTGCGACAGAATTGAGCTTCTTCTAACATTCTTGAACAATCTTTGAGGTTTGGTTCGCGTTCTCCAGGGCCTTCAGTGCAGCCTGACTCCAATCTGTTTCCTTCTCCATCTCCTCTCAAGTATCCATTCGGCTACTTTCAGGATGGTAAAAACTTCTGTTTGAAAAACAGTTGCCATTTTTCCCATAGTATAGTGATACCTATTTCTATCGTTTAAGTACCATCCGGCTCCGGACCCTATTTCACTCCTGGACCCATTGGTAAAGAAAATATCCGTTATTCTCATTGCACACGAAATCTGACACCAAATTTCCTTCCAAATAAAACTATGGGTATCAGGTCGTCTTTAGGTGCCAAAAACAGAGGACACTGCTCAGATAGCAACTTAAAGATTTCCCTGTGTCCCGAAGTTCCGTATTCATGTCGGAAACCATATCTATGGATTTTACACATTGCTTCCTGATGTATCTTAAGATCCAAGGGGAACAAATCAAGCATACCATTTAGAGCATCGCCGGTGGTTGGACTCATGGCACTCGTAATGCATAAACGTACACTTCTTTGCAGCCTGTATAGTTCCCGGAGTGTGGACTTAACTATGGTCCGTCGCCACCAAACCACAAAGGCGTAAGTGGGAATTGATCTGATAAGTGATGTGTATATCCATAGCACCCCAGCAGGTTTCAAAACCCAGGTTTTACCAAAAGCTCTACGGCATTGCTGATAAATCCCTAATGTGCGATACACCTTCAGTGAAACGTGTGCCTCCCAAGTCAGCTTCTTATCCAAGATTACTGCTAGATATTTAACTTTATCGGTAAGACCAAGTGGCACACTTTTCAGTGTTGGTAGACTAAGTTCATTCAATTTCCGTTTTCTCGTGAACAAAACTATGGTGGTTTTGTCGGATTGACGGAAAGGCCTTGTCTCAAGCACCAGTCATCGACTTTGTCCAGAATCCTCTGCACTTTCGCGCAAAGCCTTCTTAGGGATTTATCCGATGTTAGCGCACAGACATCGTCCGCATATGCTCGGACTTGAAAACCGAGTTCCTGCATCTCCGCTAGTCGCGAGTTTACGACCAAGCACCACAACAGCGGAGAAGGCACAACCTCTTGGGAAAATTCTTGCTTGACCCTGACGGTGATTAATTCGTCACTGTTCTCACCAGAGGTTCGTGAGTTTACTTTCTCTTCTGACGTAGCGAACCTGGAATGAGTAAATCTTATATTCTATGGTCAAATGAAATTTTACACAGTACGAGGAATATCTATATGAAAAACCATTACGCATAAACACAAATCTTCACCGGCTGTCGTCAGCCGGAAGTTGCTTGCGTGCCTTTCAATCAAACGTTAATTAGTAAGCGCCGGCTTTCACTTGCGTACGGCGGATGAGTGAAATTCTGCCATACTGGCATTTTTTGTTACGAATACAAGCGCATATTTGTAAATATATATGTACTATTCCTTAACTCCTGACGGAGCGTAGCGTACATATTTAGCTGTTTCTAATTTCAATTTTTCTACTGTGGTAATTTAGCCTTTTCACTAAAGCAATCAAGTAGATGCGTAGAAAAAATGTGGCAGCATTAAAGTGAAAGGAAATTAGCGAATAAGGAAAATGAGGCAGAAAGTAGATTCGATGAAAATAATCCTGTATTAAATTTGAGAAAGCCAAGGAAAGGCATAGAGCCGAAAGCGCTGCAAGCCGTGTCTTTGGAAATTTAACTAATTACACGAACTCTCGGAAGGAAAAAGGAAATAAATTGACTACAAATCAATATTCTAGTTGATATTACTTTGCATGAGGAAACTTGCAGTTTTTATATTGGTGCAAAACAACAACTATGTACATATGCATTAATTCGCTGAAATTTTAAACCAGCAATTTTTTTAATTCTAACGCATTTAGCCAAGGTTTAAAATTGAGAATTCTTATTCGATGCAAAAATTATATATTTTTTATAGAACTGCTGCTCTTTTTCTACTAAATACTTGTTTTTATTAATTAGTCCTTTAAAAAATTAGACGAATACAATGATTTGTTTGTGTTTGTAGGTATTTTTCGAGTGAAGTTTTATGAAATAAAATCAAGAGTCAAAAAAACTTAAACCAAAAATAAATATTAATAAATTAAATATTATTACTAATTTTTATTTAAAACTTCGGTATAAAAAACTACCACTTTTGCCACCCAAAGAGTGAAGGCAATGATATTGTAGCTGTTGAGGATTGTATTCATATTTTAGTGGGTTAATTATTATCTTCAGACGCTTTTTTCTGGAGGAAGTTTTTTTTATGGCAGCTGGGTCGGTGTTTTCCTTTTTAACCATAAAAGGACACGCAATGGTGGCATGATAGCAGATTCCAGTTCATTTAGGTCTGATTGAAGACAATTTTTTATTTCTTCTTTTATTAAGTCTCGACAAATTTGGTGATTCGTCACGTACCCCCGACGTTTTACCAGTCAGCTCGTGATGGCTTAAAATTGCTAAAGTTTCATATTTCCTTTTTTATTTGGTACTACTTAGGTGCTGCAATGGATAAAAAACTTAATTTAATTTTAGCTGGAGATGTTCTTGTATCAAAAGAGTTTGACGATCCATTTGTTACGAAAACGTTTTTTACAGCTTTAATAAGACTAATAAAGGCAAATGGTCTGATACTCTACGAAATTTACATAGATAAGCCAGAATCAGGTAGTAAGAGAATTCGTTTATTAACGAACCAGCATCCACCACGATAGTAACGCCAGCCTTGAAATTCAATGCAATTGAGTAATAAAGTCCTCTCTGGGAGAACAAAAATCACACTTAAAAATATCTCGTGATGCCCGTCTTAAGTATGGCGCAGAAGCTTGAGCGATGACAACATCCTATGAAACTCCTTCGAAGTGCTTGAGATAAAAATGATGTGGAAGATGTTTGAACCTCTGCACGTGAGCAACAGCGAGTATCGTAGGCGATGGAACAATGAGCTGTATGAGTTTTACAGCGACATAGACATAGTGCAACGAATAAAAATCCAGCGGCTCCGCTGGCTAGTTACTGCCGTCCGAGTGGATACAGGTGAAAAAGGACTTGGCTTCGCGTGTGTGTCGGACTGACAGCGGTTAGCACGAGAAGGAAACGACTGGCGCGAAAAAAAGCGAATTATCCAGACTTTTTTCTGAGAAAACTTTTAAATTTAAGGTCTGAAAATTTGTACCCATATTACTTTTTAACTATATTTTAAGACTTAGTTTTAGTAAAAATATTTATTTGGAAAGGAGATTCAGCTGATCTCCAGGAGCTCCTCTCAAAAAAGACGTGACCACTATATCTCTGAACTGGATCCTCTGAAATTCAAAAACCAAACGAACTTCGTTAAGCATAAAAATTGTTGACCAAATTTTCGGCCTTAAATTATTTAAAAAAAAAAATTTATCAATAAGAAAAAATCTTCGAAAAAATCGCCGTGTCTCTGCACCGAATTAAACCAAACTTACACACATTGTTAAGGAGATATTGAAGATGGTTTCCGTATAGTTTGGATACCTATTGGTAGATAGGGTCTCGAGATATAGGTCAAAACGTGGACCCGGGTAACCTTCGGATGTGTATGTACAATATGGGTATCAAACGGAAGCTGTTGGTGAATCCTTTAGTTCAGAGTATTTCCATCCGCTCCGTGACTAGGGTCTCGAGATAGAGACCAAAACGTGGACCCTAGAATGTGTTTGTACAATATGGATATGAAATGAAAGCTGTTGATAAGTGCTTTAATACGGGGTAATTTTCATACCTATTGATGACTAGGGTCTCGAAATATATGCCAAAACGTGGACCCGCCGTGTCTTTGAACCGAATTAAACCAAACTTACACACATTGTTAAGTAGGTATTGAAGATGATTTCCGTATAGTTTGAATACCTATTGGTAGATAGGGTCTCAAGATATAGGTCAAAACGTGGTCCCGGGTAACCTTCGGACGTGTATGTACAATATGGGTATCAAATGAAAGCTGTTGGTGAATGCTTTAATACGGGGTAATTTTCATACCAATTGATGACTAGCGTCTCGAAATATATGCCAAAACGTGGACCCGCCGTGTCTTTGCACCGAATTAAACCAAACTTATGCACATTGTTAAGTAAGTATTGAAAATGGGTTTCGTAAAGTTTGGTTGTAATTCGGAGCAGTGGCAACGGGTACAGCGTTCTTTTGAGCCAGCCATAATGTCGCTTACTATTTTAACGCTTGGGGCGGAACTGAACTGTCAAATTGACAGTGTGAGTTACAATGTGTCAATATTTCTTTCTGATTTGGATGCCATAAGGAAAAACCGTAAGTGCAAAATGTAAAAATTGTTTGTGAATTTTTTTGGAGTGGATTTTGGAACAGTGAATAATTTCTTACGAAATTTGAGAATTTAATGTGAAATCCGAATGAAATTATGTGTTCGTGGAAAAAACAATTTTTTTCGTTTTTTTTTTTTTGAAAAATATAAATGGATAATGGTTAAAAAAGCTCCAATGCTTAATAAAACATATAAATTGAAACGAAAAATTCATGGATGATCAGGAAAAAAGACGATTGTTTATTCATATGCGTTGATTTGAAATTTAAAAACAATCTTCTTTTTTCCTGATTTTCAATGTATATTTTATATTTACTCAAAAACAAATAGAAAAACAAAAAATATTGTTTATGCCAAAACGCTTGAATAAAGAATAAAGAAATAAATAATATGAAAACCATATATTTTCTGTTCTAAACCATATCTATTCTATTTTAGTGTGCCCAGCGAAGGGGGCCGGGTTTGCTAGTTGTTGAATAACTCGAAAAGTGTTTGTCGGGTTCATTTGAAATTTTCAAGATTTATACTTTAAGAAAATGCAAAAAAAACTCCAATTTTTTTGAAAATTCCGACTACCCCTAACCCCTTAAATTTATTCAATCCTTATTCAGTTCATTTCAAAATTCTTTCATTTAGTTTACTCTACTCATTGGTAAGCTTGCCAACTCTTTTGTTTCTCTTTCTATCCTTTTACTTTTCTTCCTTTGTATGCATTTACCTAACTTCAGTGGATACTTGTATTTTCCTCCAGAATATTCAGAAAAAAAGAGCATAATTCAATAAAAACTTTAAATCGCTCGCTCATAACCCAAAAGCTCCGAATAAAAGGCCAGGCGCACGAGTATTGCCAACCTTTTTTATCTCATCTGCCTATGAATGTAGGTGGCACATGCCCAGTTTTTAATAAAAGTTTGACTCAATTGAGGTAAATATTAATCAGTCTTAAAATTTGAAACCCACCATCAGAGTTTGCTCCATTCAGGCTGTCTGCAATGGCACAACGTAATGGAAATTTAATGATGGCACACGCAACACAGTTGAACGCTTTTTATTGCTGCTCCCAATGTCTTTTAATCTAAGAAGCTTTACGGCGAGGATTTTAATTTTTTTTGCAGTGAACTTGGTAATTTCTTTTTACGAAAAATTTATTCCTATTGCACGTATTAGGAAAAGGTCATTGAAAAAGTAATTGTTTTAAAATTAGATTAATGTTCATTAGCTGCGTATTGAAAATTAAAAAACATGATATTCTGAGAAAAACTTTTCGAATTTCGTCCCAATAAATAATGAATATATTTTCTTTCATACAAAGCATGTTCGAAAATTTTCTTATTTGGAAGAAAATGGCCAGTATCGTCAGCAAAAAAAAATTGTCAAAAATCAATGGCAATTTGTAGCAGCATAGAACTTGCAATTCTGTTTAAAAATATGAAATTTTGATGAAAGCTACAGTACATGGCCGTTGAATTATGGCCGATGATAAAAATTAATACATATTTATGGCTTTGAGAGGAAATACAAAGCAAATGGTTTTAAAGCATTTAAAAAGTTTACATATTTGTGTTTATTAACAGCTTCTTCACATTTTCGCATTAAAAATATTTATTTTAAACTAATATTTCATGGCTCCTCCCCCTTGCTGTTAAGACGGCTGCAATTCGTTGAGGCATACTGGCTACGCACTGTGTTATCTTCATCTTAAGATTTTGGTCATTATATCACACAACTTCGATGTTTTCCTTAAGCTGTTGTATTGTGGTATTATTCCGCTGGTATCCTGCCGATTTGAGGTATGCCCAACAATTTTCGATGGGGTTAAGGTCCGGTGAATTGCCAGGTGATGGCAAAACCATTATTTCCTTTGAATTCAGACAATTCATGCTCATCCTGGGTGTGTGACATGGAGCTCCATCTTGCATAAAGGTGTATTCGTCGCTCGGACACTTCAGGGTTTCTAAATATGGCAGAGCGCATTGTTCTCTCAACAAAATGTAGCAGACCTGGTCCCTTTGAGGTTTTACAGCGCCAAACCATAACACTGGGTGGTGTTTGATCCTTGGAAACACACAATCTTCAGAATATCGTTCTTAGGCTGTTCTGCGAACAAAATTTGCTGTTTTTGTGTCCGCTTCCAATAGGCATTCATCGCTGAAAATCATCTGTAGGAAGAAAAACAAAACCACAAAAAAGTGTGAATTTTCACACCTTCTTACTGCCATTTGACAAAAAAAAATGCAGTTTTTAAACTTACTTTTTTCCAATACTCTGTGAAATTGAGCCGAAAGTTTCCGCCAATTTCGCAAACTCGGTGTCAGTTTTGGGTTTTTTACTGGTCGTCTGCAAAAAAGTCCATTTTCATGTAAGCGTAGTCGTAATACTCTTTCCGAAATATTTACTCCAGATTCCTGATCCTCTCTTAAAATCATCCGACTTGAAGCATTTCCGTTCCAGAGAACTGTTTGAACGATTTTGGCATCCTACCTGGTTGAAGTGATGTGTTATCGGCGATAATTTTGACGATTGTTTGAAGTTACTGCAAAAACTTTGTTGGTATTTGTCCACTTTTTGGCAACATTTACCAAAGACTTTCAAAAGAACTGCACTTTATTGCTTTTGTCCCGATGTCAAATCTGACTTTTGGCCCATTTTCTAAAAAAACTGGTTAAATTAAAAAAAAGGATAATCCACATGACAAATTCAGAAGACATGTATATTTTGTACTTACTGTTGTTATATTTTAGATATATGAATATTCATTATTCAGTTCTTTCTCTTTTCAGACGATCTCAATTAGTTTTTTTATGCTCTTCACACAAGAACGAATTAATTCGCACTGGCACTTGCACACTTAACTTTTCACTTACAAGCAAAAAAACTAATCCTTTTCTAATCGTAGCAGGCCAATTGACGGGAAATTCTTAAAAATATCTGAGAACAGGTTAAAAACCCCTTAATACCCTTTTTTAAACTAAACTAAACTTTTATAAAAAAATAGTAAACACTAAATGAACGAAAATAGAATGAGGAAAACTGGTCTAAATATCCGATACCTATTTTATTGCTCACGAGTGTATCTAAACTCTTTGTCGTAGTCATCATCATTGTGCCGCTTCACAAATACTAATATGGAATATATTCGAAAATGTATTCCGACAATAAAAACGAACTATCGATATATTATATTTCTCCTGCACTTTTATAACCAATCTAATTGAATACCGTAAGCCGGAAACTATTTCCCCCAAGCACTTCAGACAAAATTTCTTATTTTAACAAAGTCTTGGTAGAGCCAGAAATTGAATTTCATTTTATGTTAAACAATAAAAAAATGCGTAAAAATCAGCCGCTTCTTGTATGGAAAGGTGGTTTGTCGTAGAAAAGAAACATAGGTAATAAAAATCGTAGCAAATTTGCCAACAAATAAAAATGTAAAGCAAGAAAATAAATTTAACTGTGCTTGGGCTTAGTTTTTATTATACTTGTCCATCATAGCCGGAAGTGCCTCGTCTAACCGCTAGCAAGCAATGCAAAGCCTCCGAGTGGATGTAGGCAACGAAAAAAGGTGCCGCTGAAGGAAATTCTACCATACGGAGACGGTATAAAAGTTAAAATTCTGCCCGTTTCTGACAAAGGATCAAAGCAAACATCATAAATGAAAAGCGGTACGGCGTGAACCTCTTATTGTTGTGTGAGCCTATACACTTGAGACACTTGACTCGATTACTCGGTGAATAATTTTATGTGTTCGTAAATCACATAAAGCGGCTAACCAAGTAAAAGGGTGTAAAAAAACATAAAATGAAGCAACCTTGTGAAGTAACGTCGATATCAATATTGATTTTTAGAATAAACCAAAAAAAATTATACAAATAAAAACACGTTTTATTGCCAAAGGTACTACTGATTAATGATCAATAAACACTATCAATTATTTAGCACCAAAGTGATACCATGTCAGATGAGCCAAGTATTTTGGACATTGTCTTCAATTCTTCTAAAAATCGGTTTACCGGTACGTTTGAATATTATAGGAAGTGGACTGAAATAATTAAACACAAAATTTATAATTTTGAAATTTATTCAATACAGAAAATTTTCATTTTTCTCAAAATTTTTATACAAAGTATGTCTCAGAAAAAAGGAACCGCGATTATCCACGAAGTATAAAAGAAATATAATTAAAATTTCTTTGCATGAAAGTATGAGTCGCAATTACTCAATAAGCCGTGTAGTCTTCATCGTGGCATCTTCTTCATGCTTCGAACCAGCTTTTCAGCGTAGCTCGTCGACAAGGAGGACCAGATTTTGCGCACTTGACGCACGAGTTGCTTTAAATCGTCGACTGGCTTTCCTGCAAGATGCGTTTTCATAATTCCCCACACATTTTCAATGGAGTTGGCATCTGGAGACTGGGAAGGCCAGTCCATTACTGTAACGCCATTTTCTTGTTTCCAGGCCTTACGAAGTCGACTTTGGTGTTTTGGGTCATTATCCTCTTGGATTGGGTCTTATCATTGTTTCTTCCTTTTCACCGACTTCAAAAGTCCTCGATTGTAAATTTGGACCATTGTCTCGGCGTTCAAATTTTATGTGAAGAGTTCTAAACATCCGAAACCGCGCTCGGAGAAGCACCCCCAAACTTTCACTTTTACCGGGTGTTCAGCAGTGCTCTGTACGATTTTAGTATGGCTCGTGAACCAAGCTCGCTTAAATGGAACCCAAGTCCAGAAAGTTGCTTCAACCGACAAAACAACCTTACTCCAACCATGTTCCATGTTTCAGTGTCCCAAGCCTTGCGTTTCTTAATGTTGTTTTCTGTGAGTAGTACTTCTCACTCATTTTTGTTTGGTTGCGTTACGGGAAAGTTTCGAACGACACCAACCTGATTTAGCACTGGCGTCATAGCCCTTGAGTGGGACTATTACACAGCAAAAAGCAGAACGAAATATATCTTGAAGTTACAAGAAAACATCCGGTTCTTTTCTTCTGACACATACTATATCTACTTATTTCTTTTTACTTTTTCATTTTCCCCATATAATTGCTCAATATATTTTTATATGGACAAGGTGCGCAAAACCGCCAAAGCAAAAAATTATAAAAAGTGAGTTTTTTTGGCAACTTCAGACTTGCTTTTTACTTTAAATTCAATAAATGAAATTAAGCTACGAATTTGGAAATTGAAAACTAACAAGTAAATCCTAAATTTTCAAAAGCGGCAATAAGATGAAGTAAGTAATTATCGACCAATTTTCAAGCTCTCGACAATTTCTAAACTTTTTGAAACTAAAAGAAGGTGTCCTTTGCCACTAAAGGCCTAATTTCGATGCACGACACACACTGTCTAAACTTGCCTTTTAACAACCCGTTCGGCCCTTTGTCAGAAACATCCATCAATGATGAAAAATATATTGATCCTAAGCACTTTTGTCGAGTCCTGCAAAGAGCAGAGCAGTGGCAAAGTAGGTATTCTAAAGTACCTCCAGCATTCGCTCCGTTGCACTTGTTACACGCATCTCTCCGGACTAATACCATTTTGGCTGCGTGAGGTGTGGGGAGACAGTATCCCGTCAGTACTCCAACTAATATTTTGTAGTCTTTTCTAAAGTTTGTAGTTTTCGTAGTCCTTAGCATAATTTGGCAGTTTTGCGCGAGGTTGAAGGTACCCATATCCTCATTTAGTTCCGTTTTCAGAAGGAAGAGCGATGAGTATATTTCTGACGTGCGCAATCGTAACAAGCAAATAGCTCCCTTAGCGAGCTCATCGGCTATTTCATTTCCTTTCTCCTATTCCCCTTTGTGTCCTGGTGTCCAGTAAATTGTGAACTGCCCATTTCCGCAGAGATCATCTAATTTGGGAAGGGATTGTTGGACACATTACGAGTTAGTACAAGGAGCCATAATTGTTTTTAAAGCCGCTCGACTATGAAAATTTGTATCCGAGTATTAGGAGGAGTTAATACCAGAACCAATTTAGCTGCTTTTGATGCTTATACTACAGTAAGTAGGGAGTCTGAAAGACTTTTGCAGATCAAATTGCGGACAAAAGACAGCCGCTCCTACTACCATTCTACAGCCGCATTCTAGATCTTTCTGCCTTCCATTTTTCTCTATAATGACGCTGGGCTTCTTGCCAAATTTGACTTGTGGAACAAATTTAACTAGTCTGACTTTCTGTTTGAATCCAGAATGTGATTTGGACCAAAAAGCCTCTGTAAGAATTGACCTCACATCTTCAGGCTTAAAGCAGCCTTTTTGGCAGAACTTCGTACTGCTAGTTTGATTAGATACCAGTTCAGAATTCTTTCTATTGCCACTGTTGGAGTTGTTCTCATAGCGCCAGTTACACATATTCCTGCTATCCTTTGCATGTTTCGGAAATGCTTTGAAGAGATAAGTCCCAAGTCTTACCAAATATTCTTCTGCATGCGTGTAAGGCATTTGAGGCTATATCTGTTTCTTTTTCCACATTTAATTTCCATGACAGTTTGCTATCTATAACAATGCCCAGGTATTTAATCGATTTTTTTTTTTGGAGTCAACTCAACTTCTTCAAGCCTCGCAGGTGACCAGTTTGGAATCTTGTACTTCCTTCTAAAGAGTATTAAGTTTGCCTTATCTGGATTTACCGCCAGTCCGACCAGTTTCGTCTACTTTTAGATCTCAGTAAGCGTAAGTGTTTCAGTCATCATTTGTGGATACCAACTTTAGATGATAACAGCCAGGTCGTGGGAATATACCGTCAGTTTCGGTGCGCTATTCCCAAGTTTGATGAGAATCAGATTTATCAGTAGCTCCCACAACAGAAGGAGAGTACTCCACCCTGAGGAGTTCCTCTCTTTGTCTTTTTCGAGATTGTACTGGACTCCCATTTGCCCATCGCTATCCGTCACTTGAATATTCTGCCGATCCGGTATTGTATAGCTGGTTCCATACCAGTTGAATACCGGCCCTCTATCAAAACTTCCATAGATACTTTGCTAAAGGCTCCATATATGCCACGGAAGACTCCCATCGCCTAATGCTCCATAGTGCAGAGTATACTCCATCTGTAACACTACCCTACGAAGGGCTGTTTCATTGGACTTCTGCTTCGTGTACGCTTGCTGATTTGGCGGCAGTAGACTGGGCTCAGCTCTTTCCCTAATGTACCAGTCTAGCAGTATTTCGAAAGTCTTCAATACGAATAATGTAAGACTAATATGCCAATAGCCCTTGGGATACAAGTGACTGCTTTTAACTACAATAGTTTATGTATGTATATGGCTATTGATTCTCTTCTAAATCTACGTAACAAACGAGGAGCAGATATAGGCAGCCATCACCACTTTCTTATTATTACAATTAGACTCAGAGTGGCTGCGGTCAGCAAAACGCCAAACCAAAAAACATCAAAGAAATTCGATGTGGAGAAAGTAAAAGATGCAACTACGCACTCCAGATTCACTGAATCCCTGGTATCAGCTATTCCAGAGCAGGCATATGTAGATGATTGGCTGCAGATAAATAAAGTATTACTAAAATCTGCGGAGAACCACATCGGTTACAAGGCGCATAAGTGGAACTGCTGGATCTCCGATCGAACATGGGATCTAATAAACGACCGCAGAATAATAAAAAACCAGCTCTATAGCGCGAAAACTAGATCATGTAAGGTAGAGCTGCACCAACGATACAACCTTATTGACAGACGAATAAATAAAAGTGTCAGATCTGATGTGAAGCAACAACCTAGCCACTACAGCGCAGGCTGCTGTGGAAACAAACCGTGCCCTAGAGTTTTATCGCACGATATGACAATTAACAAACACCAATTTTAAAACGACCAAGTCGCTCAAAGACGAGGATGGCGAGCCAACAACATCAAAGGACATGCAAGTCAACATCGGGGAGCGCTATTACAAGAAGCTACAGTCAGTCTCGCCTTTGCTGCCCATTCTGTGGTGTAGCTCCCAACGTTACATTGCAAGACGTGACATCCCCACGATATGCCCGGTTGAGAGCGAGATAATAAATGCAATAAAGTCTCTAAAAAACTACAAAGCACCCGGGTCCGATAACATCTACCCGGAACTACTAAAAGCTAACCCCAAGATCACGCTCGGATCCTTCTGCCCTTATTGAAAAATATCTGGAAATCTCAAAGAATACCATCGGAGTTAAAAGAGGGGGCTATCATCCCTCTCTCGAAGAAGGGTAACCTATCTGAGTGCAAAAATTGGCGAGGAATCACGTTGCTAAGTATGGTAAACAAAGTAAGAGCACACATAATTCACAAAAGGTTGTCCAACTCACTGAATCAGGGACTACGCAAAGAGCAAGCAGGCTTTCGTCCCCACTGCTCTTGCGTTGATCATGTAAACTCCTTGAGAGTGATCCTGGAGCAGTCGGTTGAGTGGTTCTCGCCTCTTTACTCATTGTCAATCTTGAAGCAATCTGAAAAGCTCTTGAATGCAAAGGAGTGCCTGAGAAAATTTTCACCGTCATAACAGAATTGTACCCGGGCGCTTCATGCCGCGTGAAATACGAAAATGATCTAAGTGGTAGTATCGGAATTCAAAGCAGAGACATTTCCTGGGGTTTAGGCGGCCAGATTGAAGACCTAGACTATGCGGAAGACATTTGTTTACCATCGCACAAATACTCAGATGCATGAGCTAAACTACAAGCGGTATGTCATGCAGTAGTACAAACAGGTCTAAAAAGTAACATAGGAAAAACCAAAATAATGCGGATTAACACCATTGAAGCGCAAACCCTTCAAATTGGCGACACGCAGCTTGAAGATGTAGATGAATTTTGCTAACTTGGGAGCATAATTAAAAAAAACGGCGGATCAACAACAGATATAGGGAACCGAATATCTAAGGAACTCGTTGCATTTGGCATGCTAGACAAGGTTTGGAGATGAACTCATGTCTCCAGGCACACAAAACTGAAAATATTTGATGCCAACGTGAAGTCGGTAGTTCTGTATGGATGTGAAACATGGAACTTAACAACCAGCATATTGCAAGCCGTTGCCTACGAAAGATAATGCGGATATTCTGGCCTGATATTATAAGCAGCGATGATCTTTGGGCGGCTACCGGGCAAGCACCAGTTCACAGTACATGCGGGAGGCCAGTCAACACATGGAGGCGACAGCAGCAGAGGCGGACAGAGCAGGCCGTTCCTGGAGTCAAATTAAACATCTAGCTCTAAACAAACGAAACTATAACTTGTTTATTGAGACATTTAGGAACTATGGGAAAATATATTGTATATATTATATTATATATGTATAATACATGGGTAGTTTTTCAAAAAATATTTATAAATATTTTTGAAGCCAGCATCTACGAACAGTGGTGATATCCTACTGAGTTTCCACAGAATTTCTGATGGCGAAATAATTGTATTTTGCATAAAAACTTGTGATTAAAAAAAAGAACCAGCCCTGAACCCACCTCATATAATGGAGTGCGTAATACGGAAATGCTTGCCACCCAATTTTTTTTTTTTTTTTTTAATTCTAACCAATATTTCTTGTATTCCTAAAATATTTGGAATGTGCATGCATAATATAACATTTCGACAGCTGTGGCATTATCGTTACTGTTTATACAGTAAATTCCTGCACTGACCTCGCTAACGAATAAAATTCGCTAAATTTATACACTCACACGCACACTGATGCACAAAAACATGCGTGAACGCACACATTTGCTGATCATCAAGGAACATTTGTGCACAATGTTGCCATCAGATGCCATCTAAATGGCCGCGCTATCAAGCTAACAAACAAACATAACAAAAACATATCTGCAAACACGCACACTAACACGCACGCACACTGGGACGCGACAATATTTTGTGCAACGAAAATGTGAATTTCGCGCCTAAATATATATTTGTATATAAGTACATTGTTTTTGGTTGCTCGCTTCACATTTTAATGGTCAGCTACCAAAAGGACGCGCGACGCAAGGTGAATAGGTCAGCACTGCTCTCTGCTGCTAACGCTGTCGCTGCTGCGCATGTGTTTGTATTGTATTGTATTTTTGATAAACTGCTAATTTGCTGAATTTTCACATCACATTGTTTGCTCATTTGGTTTTTGCTTCCAACCAGCAGCATTGGCTGTACTCCTCCCACGCAATCACCACAATCGCCGCACACCAGCACAAGCCAAGTGGCGCATACTTTCCGCATACCGGCAGCTTGCTTTTGTCCGCAATGTTGTGACAATGTGCGCATATTTTGTTGTTTATTCAACAAAATTTTTTTTTGTTTGGTTTGGTTTTTCACTGAACGCTTAGCGTATTTGGAGTGTGAAACGTTTGACAGGTGGTCATGGATAATGGAAGGTGGCATAAATTAATCGTTGGTTCGCCGGTTCAACGGTTAGCGCAGCCAAATGGTTACACGTGCGTGTGGGGGAGACACCAAAGTAGCTGGTTAAGTACTTATGTGCATAAGTATGTGTGCGCTTGCGAGGGTGGCTGGCCGCATCGGCTTGATTGGCATTATAACGCAAAAACTCTTTAGAATGAATGATGTGCACAATTATTTCAGGTTGTTATTATTGTTGTTGTAGTAGTACAACATAGCGCTAGCAAATAGCTACAACAGCTGTACCCGGTTTTAATGAAAAATGTGTACAAAATGTGTGATTAATAGTGTCGTTGATTGAAAGCGATTGGCAGTTTGAAAGTAGATACTCGTAAACAAAGAAAAAATACGAGAGTGAGTGAAAAAATTCGAATGATTAATTACTGCATAATTTCTTAAAAGAAAATTTTTTCAAATTGGGGCATGCACAGGTATTTTGGTTAAATAACTCGATAATTAAATTAATCATTGAAAGATAGCAGGAAATAACAAACAAAAAGCAGCAAAGGAAAACCACAAAATTGTAAGAACTTGGCGGGAAAAAAGCAACTCAACATTTTGTAATTTGTTCAAGGAATTTTTAGCATTTTCAAAATTTTATGAAGTGAAAATTGTATCAATAGAAAAGTTAGGGGTTACGGGTTATCTCAAGGTACCTTTATTAAAGGGGGTGGCACTAGACCAACAACAATGTTTTGTAGGTTTGATTGTCACGGCAAAGTATTGGAAAAGGAGAAAGCGAAAAATTAATTCGCCTTGTTTTATTCTGTGCTGACAGCCATGTGGACACAGCGAAAGAAAAAAAACAAATCAGCTGATTTACCAAAACCACCTTTAATAGATTCGCCTTGGGTTATCTACGACATGTTCCACAACAAAACGGTCGTGGTAGAGTGGTAGGGCGCCTTTCCCCAGTTTCAGGTGAACAAAGACACTCTGCGAGTTGGTGCCATGTTAGTAAACGACCTGTTGGAGAAAAGTGTGAGCTGTTGAGTGATTTTGCACTTATTGTTAGAGAAATTGTGCTGAGTAGTCTACATGACTGCATGCAGGGGTACCTGAATGTAGCAGTTAAGTGAGCAGCTGACTGGGGACGGTCTGCTGAGCCTTTCACAATGGTGTTGGGCCTATTTTAAAATTTTTGAGGGGTACTTAAATTATAAATACAATAAAATTTCAATAACAAACACAACAAAATAATAATAGAAAACAAGATTGCGCCTTAGCTGTGAATATTTGAATAAAAAGAAGAGAGTAGGGACAGCCAAATGTGAAACGCACACATACCACCTTGATCAAAAAGTTCTCGGAATATATTAGCAAAACTTGAAATGCAATTTTACTCCTCAAAAGTGATATTATCGCCTACAAAGTGCCCCCATCAACTGCAACGCTCTTATGTCAGCCTTTGGTCCAGCTCTTGAAGCATTTCTGGAAATTTAAAGAGTTTTCAAATAAGAGGTGTTATTTTGGTATTCAAAGAAAAATGCTATTTTTTAATATATAATAAATGATCGGATGTTTATTTCACTATAAAGCGGAAGGTATGCTTTTAATAGAGGAAAATAACATCAGGCAAATTACCACCACGACTACGCTTACAGGACAATATACCTTTCATGAAAATTTCCATTACCGAATTGCCAAGTGGCTGCCCTATGTCCTCGATAGTCTCACGTATTCCATCTTTGAGGTCTTAAATCAACCCTAGACTGTTGGCGTCAAACAAATAAAATTAAAATTTTGTTTTGAAAATTGCAACCATTACATCAGTATTTTCTTATGACGTTGTCACGTTAAACTATCTTCAGTAAACCGACTTTACAGACAACCTCTTTTTTGTTTACTTGTTTTCTTTTAGGGATGGTGTCAGCCGTTTGTCATAATCGCGAAAAATTAAGTAGCGGCTTTCCGAAGGCGCCTCCTTTAGTATTCTGTACGTCGTGGGTTATTATATTCTAAGATTTAGATTTTAATTTAAGTACAGATTGAAGCCTCTGGCATGTCCGATTTTAGAAAAAAGTTTGTGTAAAAATAACCAAAAATAGGTTTTTATTTATTTCTACCTCACGGCTTTCGCAAAAACCATGACGCGGTGTGCACTTTTGAATCCAAGACTAGTGTTAAGACCTGTTTAGAGCTTGCGGCTACTACGATAAGGGCTTTTTTAGAACGCATAACTGCAGCAAAGTTCTAGTTCGACAACCCCTTGTCCAAACAAACCAAAAACTTAAAACGAAATTACTCTCAAGTTTTTCAGTGAGACCAATTCAGCTACTCAAATATATTGAAATAATTCTGTATTTTCTGTTTCGAAATCTTTGCTAAGCTAATTAATATTTTAAATGGAGTTTTTAAAAACATCGCAAGTAAAATCTCTTGCCATACACTTATCCACAAGAGATGTGGTGTTTCTGTGCTCATGCATGTGAGCTCACTCTTCGCATTTTCGTGCGTGAAAATAAATTAAAAATTTGTTATATTGCGTGCATGAATACAACTAAACAATAGAGCATCGCACAATGTGAGTTTAATATACACGCTCATATTATATTGTACATACTATTAATTTGTACCCTTATAAACCCACCACCACTTTCATAAAAATATAATTCATAGGTATTACCACAAAAACTATATTACATAGTTTCAAATTTGATACACAATTTTATTCAAACTTTCAACTTTTTTCCGAAAATTTCTAAAACGTTAATGGGTATGCGGTTGTATAACCCATTGAATTATAGTATAACAACAGTCTTACAAAAACAAATTTACAGTTTTGAGGAAATATTGAAAAATATTACGCAAAACATGAAATTTTGCGTTAAACTGTGACCAGGAGCGTTATCGTGATGCAAGAGCAAATTTTTGTTCTTCCACATATCCGGGCGTTTCTGACGGATTCCTTCGCGCAAATTGCGCACAACTTGCAGGTAATATTCCTTGACATTTGCAAAAGTTATGTCGTCTCGAGTAAATCTACCTCTGCACAGTTTTAAAAACGGATTTGAATTTGCAACAAAGACTTTTGTGCAAAATGCGTTGCAGATTCAATGTTCTGAAAACATTAGAAATGTTAGGAAATCGGTAATGATATTCTAACGAAAACAGTCGTTTACGAGTGGCATGAACTCTTTAGAGGGGATCGTGAAGTCATAGTGGATGGCGAACGTAGGGGTAGGCCATTCATGGAATCATGAATAAAGTGAAAGAAAAGTTAATCAGTAATTACAAAGCAACCATCAAAACGCAGGCTGTGAATCTTCATATTGCTTTTGAATTCATTCAGGGCATTGTAGTTAATGATTTGGGTATACTTTGTTGTCGTCAAAGATATGCTTTCCAAAGCTGAGTCCGGTCCAACATTCATCAGACGCTTCATTACTGGAGACGGAACGTGTGTTTATGAGTACGACACGTAATCCCGACATCAGGCGAATGAGTGCCGAGCTCCGAATGAACCAAGGCCACGTCAACCAAAACACCCCATTTGCTAAAGCTATGCAAAAGAGGGGCCACGTTGATGAAAGAAGGATTACAGTGGTATTTACGTCATGAGTTTTAGCCGGAAGGCTAAATAAGAGCTATTATTTGGACGTTATGAGAGATTTATGTGAAGCAGCTCGTGAAGAAAAAAGGAAAGGATTTGTGGGAAAAAAACACGTGAATTTTGCACCCTCGAACAGTACCATCATCATCCATGAATTTTTGACCCAGAACGAAACGAATACCATTCAACAGCCATCAAATTCACTGGATATGATTCACTGTGACCATTACAAGAAACTCATTTTAACAGCCGAAAAGAAGTAATGGAAAAATCGAAGAGTGCTATACCGGAAATAGAATTCCAGAAATGCTTCGAGAGCGAGGGAGTATGAAACACTGGCATAAGCGCGTTGCAGTTGATGGAGAGTACTTTGAAGGCAACAATGTCTCTTTTGAGGGTGAAATTTTCCAAATATATTCCGAGAACTTTTTTATCAAGTTGGTACAAACGTAGATGTTTGTCAACCGATTGCCATGAATTCCTTGCATGAAGGCTACACTTTTACTTATGCGCCGATGCATGCGCACTCACACGCTCACTCGGCACGTACACGCAAAAAGTCGCAAGAATAGACAATAACAGATTTGCTTGTACAACTGGGTACGTGACATAGTCAAAATATTATACATTTATATTAACGCACTTTGTTGCACGCACCCACGAACGAATTAAAGCATGCCACGTATAGCCACAAATATATTTGCACACACACACACACGTATGCAGTCCATGCCTGTTTTAGCATAAATGTAGAAATTTAACAGTGTCCTTGCAGTGGTAAATATGCAACGAAAAGCAAATACGCATACTACTACATCCACACACACACGCACACACCCACGTGCGCACACAAATGTACATATTTCACAGCAATACGGCGAGCAGTGCTCAAATAAATACGGCACAGTAGAGTGCAATACTTAACCCAAATACCAGAGCGACTTTGTGGCAGCCATACACTCGCTGCCGAACTATGGAAGAACACGCACGCATGTCCTTTGCAAATGCATGTGCAACATCGCATGCATAGAATTTTATACGTACGAGTACAACTGTGCGCCCGGTTTGTGCGCCTACGTGCATTTATTTGCGCATTAATCAGTGCGTAAGGGTGCGCGAGTGTGCGTGTAAGATTAAAAATGCATTTTCCCCTTTTTACTTTCAACCTAAACGTTGTGTTGTTATTGTAATTAAAGAGTTGGTTTTTCAAAGCGGGTTTTATGTGAATAAAAAAGTATCCAAAGTTATAAGAAAGTGAGTAAAATTATTCCACTTAAGCTAGAAGCAAATTTTTTGGGTTCCAGATATGCTTGAAATTATTGGTGATTCAAATCGCAAATCGCTGCCGCCGTAGCCGACTGAGTTGCTGCTTGACTAATATTCAAGTATGTTTGTATCATCGGTACAAAAAAGAGTTTCAAACACAGAGCTAAAATCAAATTTTGTTTTAAAATCGGTAAAACGTTAACCGAAATATTTGAATTGATTAAAAAAGTTTATGACGATGATTGACTATCTCGAGCCAGAGTTCGAAATAGTTGTGAGAACATAAATGACAATGAACTTACGGCCTGCCGAAAATCAGTGATCACCAATCAGCGAAAACTCCATCGAAATTGTTCGTAAATTTATCAAAAAAGAACCGAAATCATCGTTGAAATTCATGGAATCGGAGTTGAATATCTCCAAAGCATTGATTTATCGCATTTTAACTGATCACTTGGGCTTACGAAAGGTCTCTGCACGTTTCATTCCGCACAAGTTAACTGAGGACCAAAAATTGCTCAGAACTCAATATTCGAAAGACCTCATTAAAAAGGCGAGAAAAGACATGAACTTGAAACTAAGCGTAAAAGTGCCGAATGCAAGGCCCCAGACGAGCCCCCACCCAATAAATTGCGTTTGGAGAACTCAAAAATCAAGTCGATGCTCATTTGCCCAATGGAACTGTCCACAAGGAGTTCGTGCCAACGGGCCAAACCGCCAATGCAATTTTCTATCTTGGCGTTTTGTAGCGTTTGTTGCATCGCATTCGTCGAAGGAGGAAGCTGGCGCTTATTGCATGATAATGCACCATCTCATCTCTCTTCTATTTTAGCTCAGTTTTGTTTATTTTAGGCTTGAACTTATATGACCTGAAGAAACAAAAGCTTTTGCTGGGTAGTGGCAACAATTCTGTCGTTGAAAAAAATTTAAAATTGTGAAGCCACTAAGAGAATTCATTCATACATCTTCCTGATGGCACTATCAACTACATTGATGGTTATGTCACAGTTGTGTGAAGTACATAGAACAAAAATTTTCACTTCCTCAACTTTGCTCACTTCCTTATTTTGACCCCACTATTGCTGCCTTTCTAAACGAGCCCCACCAAATGGAGCTATCGATAAAGAGGTTTATCAAAAATGATGTGCATAAAATATCCCGATGCATCAAGGCATTATCGCATCACGGTCGAAATTCTCTCAGGCGATAAAGTAAAATCTTATCATTCTATCAGCCTTCTACCCCTTCTGTCAAGAGTTTTTAAAGAAGCGTTTCTTAAAGACTTAATGGTTGTTGTAGAATGCAAAAAAATTATTTAAAACCACAGTTCGGTTTCAATTCAATCAGCAGCAATTAAAGAATTGGATGATTGGTTGCTTAACTGTGAAATAACCGTCACGAAAGTTAATATCTACTCCGACAGTCAAGCGGCAATTAAGGGCCTGGGGTCGATGATAATGCACTCGAAACTAGCTGGGGAATACCTGACTTCACTTTAGATGGCATCCGAATTCTTCGATATAAGGCACAACTGGGTACCAGGTCATAGCGACATTGCAGGAAGGTGCAAGGCGGAAAAGGCAGGAAAGTGCAAGCTGGCCAAATAGGGGACCTGGGAGGTAGGTACCCTCCGATGTAAGAGGTTTGAGATTCCGTTGACAACTTGCGGTTTGCTCCAGGAGAGGTGGGCTTCACATCAACTCAGCGAACGATGAGCAAGAACACAAACTTGTAAGGTAGCAAAATCTTTTTGGTCACAAATAGATCGGAAGCGCTCGAAAAATCTCCGCTCCCATATTTGGTGGGTGCCCTTATATGGCATCGACCGCGAGGTGTGTATGCTCTGAGACTTGGAATTGCTGTATGGAGGATGAGGCGGAATTATCTCAGCACTTTCTTCTTAGCTGTCCTGCTCTCGCGGAGCAAAGATTTAGGTATCTTAGTTCACACTTATTTCCTACGCCTGCTGATATAGAAGACCTGCTGAAGAAGAAGACGAAGCGGTTAGTACCATCTTAAATCAGTAATCGTTTTAAAATAATAAACTCTTCACCAAATCCACATTTCATTCCTCAAATGACTTCGATTGTCACTGTAACTTATAACTGAATGAAACAAACAAAAAACAGCAATCTAATTTTTTTTCTCTTAAATAAATTAAATAAATTTAAGTAAAAATACTGCTTAGTGTGTAAATCCCATATCACAATAAAGAAATTGATTATAAAACAACAACAAACAAAAAAACTTTACCAGCTATCGACCACTACAGCCATCTCCCAACCTAATACCAGCTTTTTCAGTGCTAAACAGGCAGCTTGGGTTGTCACTGCTTCTTGTCGCTATGTCATTTTTAATCTTATAATAAAACTGTGAAGTATTATGTATGTTATCCATAATTGAGGCTCTAAATATGTTAGCCACAGACATAAGTCCCAACAAATGGATAGAGGACATGCTTAAAACAAGCAGAATCATCGGTGAGGTAGGCAGCAGCACGGTAAAACGCTCTGTCGACAGGGGAACTCCTCAGGGAGGGGTCTTATCCCCTTTGCTGTGATTATTATTTGTCAACAATATCCTTACCAAATTCAACCGAAAGGGAATTAAAGTAGTGGCGTACGCGGATGACATAGTGCTTATGGTTTCAGAAATGTTTCTAACGATAATCAGTGAGATTATGGAAGGAGCTCTGGGATTACTCAACCACAGACTGTGGTTTAAGTGTAGACCCGAGCAGAACTAAACTGATGCTATTCACTAAGAAAACTAATATACCAAACTTTAAACCCCCAAAATTAAACGGCGTTAGTCTCACGCTAATCCAACAGGCAAAATACCTAGGATTTATCTTAAATCACAAACTCAGCTGGAGGTCTAACGTAGAGTACAGGGTGAAGAAAGCGAATATAGCACTTTACACGTGTAAGAGAATGTTGGGTAAAAAATGGAGTCTCCAACAAAAACTATGCAATTGGTACTACACAGCCACTGTAAGGTCATTACTAACACATGCGGCACTAGTCTGGTGGTCCGCAATAGAAAAGAAATTCAACCAAACCCAGCTGAAAAAGATACAAAGAACAGCGTGTATTTTAACCACAGGAGCGCTTAGCACCAGTCCTACTGAAGCGCTTAATGTACATACTAACACATCTATTACCATTAGACTTACATATAAAAACAATCGCTACTTGCAGCGCGGTGAGACTCAGAGACATAGGAAGCTGGACAACAAGGTCGTACGATCACAGCAAGATTCTCCTACAGCAAACCTAGCTGCTCAACAACAGATCAGCCTACACAGTCCCCGACCTTAACTTCAAGAAAGATTTTACGGTGCGTTTTCCACCGAGAGTCGAATGGGGCAGAGGGAAGATGATTGGAAGATACGATATTGAAATGGTGTAGTTGTTGTTGTTGTAGCAGCATAAACATTCCCCATACTTCCATACGAGGAATGCGGCTGGAGTGACAGTCCTTGGCCGGATATAAGTCCGGGTTGTTTCGGTAACGTAGAACCAACTGTCGTGGAAACAATATTGAAATCTACACTGACGATTCTAAGATGAACTGTGGTGAGGGAGCTGGCTTCCATTCGGAG
This sequence comes from Anastrepha ludens, assembly GCF_028408465.1. Taxonomy (NCBI): domain Eukaryota; kingdom Metazoa; phylum Arthropoda; class Insecta; order Diptera; family Tephritidae; genus Anastrepha; species Anastrepha ludens. The sequence goes on along the minus strand of NC_071498.1, from coordinate 9,936,490 downwards.
GCTCCCAATCTATTTCAGTCAATTCGACTTCCTGACTATGCCAGTGTGTTCCAGGCAGAACTTTTAGCGATCAGAAAACCATGCAAATCACTAAAACTCTACAAGGAGGTTGGTGCAAGAGTAGATATCTTTTCAGACAGTGAAGCGGCTATCAGACTCCAACTCCATTTCATCCAAACTAGTCTTACAGTGTAGAGAGGAACTAGAATTGCTTAATCATTGGCTTGAAATCACTCTGATATGGTTTCCCAGTCATATATAGGAGCATACGGAGTAATGAGATAGCGGATGAGCTAGCAAGAAAAGGTTCGACTCTAAATATAGCAGAGGCGGAGGTTGTCGCCACCCCACTCAGCACAATAAAAGCATCCATTGCTTCACACTATCATGCTTTATCCGAGAGAAGCTGGAAGCAATTAACTACATGTATTACAACAAAAAACACATGTCCATCGTACAAAGTCCAAAGGAAGAATCACCTGCTAGGTTGCTCTCGACCAAACATTGCACGTATCACTGCAACCCTTACAGGACATTGGAAGGTAGAGGATCATGCAGCCAGTCTCAATCTCCCCTTCAATCCCATCTGCAGAAACTGTCAAACGGAAGGGGTGAAGGAAAGTCTTTTCCATTACTTATGTGAATATCCAGGGCTAGCTAGGGCACGACTTCGCTCTTTCGGTAAGCCTTTCTTACAGCAAATTAATTTTTTTTTTTTTTTTTTTTTTTTATTTCTTCCATAAAATATTACACCTGTCGTTAGACAATAAGTAATTTGATTTACAAAAAGATGGAATGAGAGTAATATTGAAGGGTCAATGCCCCCAAGCTCATTTAGAAGAAATATATACATATTAATATATTTAAAAGCAAGTGGTTAACAATGACATATACGATTAGTTGACAATTGATTACATGGATTTTGCAAGCTCTGTTGGTGTTTGACGGTTAAGCCGACTTTGGGTAGATTTTTCTTTATTTGCTAGTCTTCTCATCATAGGATTTGTGTGCGTTAATAATCTATTTATGTGTCTTCTGCTAGCGCTTTGTATTGTTTCATCAATAGTATCGATGTCAAGGTCGCGATGAATATCTGAGTTAGGTATGTACCAAGGTGCATTAGTTAAGGTCCTAAGTATTTTAGACTGGACTCGTTGAAGTATACTTAGATTACTTTTTGCAGCAGTGCCCCAAATCTCAATTCCATATTTCCAGATTGGAGCAATTATCGTTCGATAAATAAGTACTTTATTTTGCAATGATAGATTGGACTGAGGTCCAAGTAGCCAGTACAATTTCTTAAAACGATTTTTAACTTCATTTCGCTTTTTCTTTATATGCTCCTGCCAGTTTAATTTCGAGTCGATCGTAATACCCAGGTATTTCGCTTTGGTGTCAATATTCACGTCAGAATTACCAACGCTAACTGGTTCAATGGTTGTCCTTCGGTTTGTGTAGTTTACTTGTATTGTTTTGTCAGCGTTAATTTCGATGTTCCATTTTTTGAACCAGTTTAATGTCACATTTAATTCGTTTTGTAAATTTTGTTTTGCGACTTTTGTATCTTTATGAGATACCATGAGGACTGTGTCATCTGCAAATGTTGCAATCATGCTGTTTTCTGACTTCGGTTCCGGTAGATCAGCCGTGTACAATAGATACAATGTTGGTCCTAAGACACTGCCTTGGGGAATGCCTGCGTTCATAGGTTGAATGTCTGAACATGCGTCGTTATATTTAACATAGAATTTCCTGCCTTGGATGTAACTCTTAAGCATAAGGTAAAAGTCATTAGGTAGTTGTGTTTTTAATTTATGGAGTAACCCAGGGTGCCACACTTTGTCAAAAGCTTTAGCTACGTCGAGGTATATGGGCATGCACACTCTTTTTTTATTCAGGTCGTCATTAATTTTGTGAACTACTCTATGAATCTGTTGGATTGTTGAATGGTTTTTCCTAAATCCAAATTGGTGTTGGGGTATCAGATTCATGCTTGTTATAATAGGATTTATCTGGTCAAATAATATTTTCTCGAAAATTTTTGATATTGTCGGTAGTAGGCTGATTGGTCGATATGATGTCGCTAGTGTAGCGTTTTTGTTAGGTTTCGGGATCGCTATAATTTCAGCTACTTTCCAGGTACTAGGGAAATATTTGAGACTTATAGCAGCGTTGAAAATATTTCTTAGATAAATTATTGCCTTGTCAGGCATATGCTTTATAATTGTTCCCGAAATTTGATCGTATCCAGGCGATTTATTGTTCTTTAGAGTTTTTATTAACTGTTTTATCTCCGTAAGTGTGATTTTTTTAATTTGCTGCATAAGTAAGATTTATGTCGTTATTATTATTTTCAAAAGTACCTTTAAAATGTTGAGCTAAGACCGTTGCTTTTTCTGAAGAGGTTCGGGCCCATTTCTCTTTAGTTGTTTTTATTGGTGGTAAATGTATTGTGGCGCCCATCACTTTTTTCGTCGCCTTCCAAAGTGTGTAGTTTGAGGATTTTGTTGCGTCAATATTTTTGAGATAATTGCTAAGTTGTTTGTCTTTTTCCTTTTGAAGTAGGTCTCTTATATCTTTTCCCAATTTGTTTAGCTTTTTCTTGTCGTCTGGAAATCTTGTTGTCTGCCATTTCTTCCTTAGCTTTCTCTTTTGTTTTAGTTTCTTTTTTATCGTATCAGGTATGTAGTCATTTTTTACTTTAGTTGGTGGAGAGGGTGTAGATTTACTAACTGCCTTAATAGTTTTGTCGTTAAAAAGAGCTATAGCTGTCTCAATTTCATCGCCTGTTTTCAAAGATACTTTTGTGTCTAAATATGATTCCAAAAGCTCAGTAAACGCATTCCAGTCTGTACGATGATTGTAAAGTGGTGGATTTAAGTTTTGTTGCGGTGGTTGTTGGGTTCTTAGTATAATTGGCGAGTGATCAGAAGAGAGCTCAAGACAAGATTCAATTGTCAGTACGTTTGGATTAATTGATTTCATGATAAAAAAGTCAAGTAAGTCAGGTACTTTCTTAATGTCAGAGGGCCAATAAGTGGGTTCTCCGGTACTTATATAATTACAATTACGCGCTCTGATGGCGTCAAGTAATGCTTTTCCTTTCGTGTTTGTTAATCTTGAGCCCCACATCATATTTTTTGCGTTATAATCTCCTCCGGCAATGAATCTACTTCCAAGTGTTTCAAGGTAGTTAGCGTATTGTGTTGTTTTGTTGTTGTGTTTCGGAGGGCAGTAAGCAACTGATATGTTAAGCTGGCCTAGAGTGTCATTTATTTGTATCGTCGTTGCTTGCAGATGGTCCATTTGATATTCTTCCATTTTGTTAAACATAATATTTTGTCTCAGTATAATAGCTGTTCCGCCGTGTGCTCTGTTGTCAGGATGGTTGGTGCATATTATTTTGTAGCCGGGAATACTAACGTAGCTTTTGTCATTAAAATTAATGAGATCTCAAACATCGAGATAAAGAATTTGCTGCTTATACTTGGATCTCACAAAATGGATCTGACTTAGAATCAAGAAAAAGAAAAAAACAAGACATCATCACACGAGGAGCAGGTAGTAAAACGGTGCTGGTCGCTAGTTAGGATTATTTCAGTAGAACGTAATGAACGTAAAAGCGAAGTGTCCTCTCAATAAAACACACAAGAAACCGAAAGAAACATATTTTGACCGAAACAAAGCTGCAGAATTATTTATTAGTGCTAGCAATTATTTTTCGTTCCTCTTCTTCTTACACAAAACAGTTCACCACTAAATATGACAGTTTACACAAATTCGCGCGGACATTTTTTCTACGTGACTTCAGACTAGTGAGAAACACAAATTACTCCACAAAGTGGCTCTCAACAGCACGAAAGATGGCTAAAAGCGGAAAATGTATAGGCGCTATTTGACTTTTCCAGAAATAATAAACTCATCAATAATTGAAATATATTATTTTCCTTTTTCAAACCACACCCCTAAATTCCGAGCTAAATGTGTTTCCATGTAGTCCCCTGAAGCAAGCAATGGTATTGAAAAAGGAATCAAGTACTGCCTTATATTAAAAGTATTGCTAGGTATAAAGTCAAACAGAATAAAGTCAATACAAACCCAAACAGAATTATAATTCCCTTCCATTTTGTCACTTCTAATACGCCAACGAATTATCAAACAGCAAATATATTTTTATCTACCTTTTCATATTTACTTGCGAAACGACACCCTAATCCACTTGCATTCTTATCTCTCCACAGATCGTCAACGAGTACACCGATTGGGATCGCACCTCTCAACATCCGATCAATACACGCGACACTGCAGTCGCTGCGCTGTCAGATGCGCAATTCGTAGCGCCAATAATACGCACGGGTGACCAATTGGCCGCCAATTCACCGCCACCAATATCGACCAGTAGCAGCTCTGGTGGTGGTGGCACAGCCTCAGCCTCAACAGCTTCGGGTGCACAATCCGGACGCTGCTACTTCTATGTCTTCGACTACCAGACGAAAGATGGCGATTATCCACAGCGCATGGGTACAGTGCATGGTGAAGACTTACCGTACATATTCGGTGCGCCTTTGGTGGATGGTTTCAGTCACTTTCCACAGAACTATACAAAATCGGAAATTGCGCTGTCTGAGGCAGTGATAATATTTTGGACGAATTTCGCAAGAACTGGGTATGTACTAGATGGAGTTGTTAGTAGGTGATAAATTTTATTGTATAAAAAAAAAATTTAATTATGAATTGTAGAAGCTACACATGCATTTTCATGTTCATGTGAAAGTTTTTGGGAAAATATTTTGAAGATCATTTTTTCTTTAAACAATCCACCTCTTCTGAAAATATTATGAAATAAAATAAGAAGCGATATACATTTCTCTATGCTCTTACACGTTTCCTGATGACAAAGAGCTTACAAAAACTCATTTAAAATTTCACTTAATTTCTTTTATAAAGTGTAAATTGCGACACATAAGCGAATGAAACTAATTCACTTTACGCCCTTTGCTAGTGCAGGCTACCTGGCGCCCTCAAAAGTATGCAACACAAAGCTGAGTATGCAAACGAAGCAAGCAGGGCATCTGCTCTACGTCCCTATTCATACATTTATGTTGCATCTTTCGCTGTATGTTTGCATATGTCAGTGTCAGCTTAAACGTGTTGCTTTTTTTAATCTATTGTAACTTAGTCATTTACGTTTTCAAACTCTTTTATTACCACTTTTGGGCATTTTTTACTTACTTCATTTTTTCGTTGCTATATTCGCTCGTTATGCAAACCAGCACAAGTAAGTGGCGTAAAAAGTGAAACGCAAAGGCAACATATTAAGAAAAAACAAAAACAAATGCAAACACAAATTTAAAATGTGTATGTTTTTTCCTAATGAAGCTTTCGCATAAGCACAATGGCTGTGTGAACACAAGTGCAAGCGTATTCAGTCTAGCAATCAGTAACGAGTAGCTACCCTGCAATAAAAACCAACTAGAACTGAACTGCTTTTCTACCTGCTTGCTTTACACACTGAAAACGGTTCGCTTTCCATAACAAATTAATGCTAGCGTCTAGCTGCTATACTATTATTCTAGTTAGTAAAGTAAAGGGTGATTAAGAGCTATAGGAAAGTTTAAAAAACAACACACGTAAAATTCAGAAAAATGCATGAAATTTTTATTTAAATCGATAGTACAGTCCATATAATTTAATGTTTGAAGATTATTTCATGCAAATGTTGGCCGCGACTGCACTTCAAATGGTCCATCCGCTTAGTCCAATTTTGGCATACTCTTTAATGTTGTCTTCCAATGCGTTAATTGAAGCAGGCTTGTCTAAATAGACATGAGCTTTAACATAGCCCCACAAAAATAATCCAAAGGCGCCATATCGCACGATCTGAGTGGCCTATTGACAGGTCCCGAACGTGAAATAAAAGTTCGCCGAACTTGCCTCTCAACAAGTCCATTGTTACGCGTGCTGTGTTTCTTGCTGAAACCACATGTCATGCAAGTCAAGCTCTTGCATTTTGGGCAAAAAAAGGTTGGATATCATTTTACGGTAGCGCTCACCATTCACAGTTACGTTACGATTCGCAGCATCTTTGAAGAAGTACGGTCCAATGATACCTCCAGCCCATGAACCGCACCAAACTGTGACCTTTTCTGGATACATTGGTAGCTCTTGCAATTCTTCCGGCTGATCTTCACTCCAAAATCGACAATTCTGCTTGTTTACGTACCCATTGATCCAAAAATGAGCTTCGTCGCTGAACACAATTTTTCGATAAAAAAGTGGATCTTAAACTTTCTTAACAGAACACACATTTTTATTATAAAATTCAATGATTTGAAAGCGTTGTTCGTTTGTAAGACGATTCATGGTTAAATTATAGACCAAACTGAAGATATTTGACAGTGAAACAAAACACGAAACGTGCGTCAGCCATTTAAACCAACTGTTTATAAAGATAATAGCTAAATTATCACCCATTAGTTATTTTATTGGAGGGATAGTGGAAAATACGTTTTTGTGTAATATTCTTCTTCTTCTTGATTGGTGCGATAACCGCTTAGCCAATTTGGGTGAATTTACAAAGCGGAACAGTTAGACACATCAAGTGAAGCCAAATCCTTCTCTACCTGAGGCCTTTCTCTTCCTCTGCTACCACCAGCTGGTTCCGCATCACATACTATCAGAGCCAAAGCGTTTTTCTCTATTCAGACGATATGTCCCAACCAACGAAGCCACTAAATCTTTACTCACTGCGCACTATCTATGTTGCTGTAAAGCTCATACAGCTCATCGTTCCATAGCCTGCGATATTCGCCGTCACGAACGTGCAGAGAAGAATATTGCACTCTTGGTGTAATAATTTCCATGAAAATTTTTTGTTAACTTTATATGGTCTTATTTTTTTTAAATTTCATATGTATGTCGAAATGTAATTTTTGCTTAAGTCAAGTGAAAGGAAATTTAAATAAAAACTTTTAAATATTCTTATTTAGACACATAACAATAAAAAAAATATGTTATATTAAATACATTTTTTTTTAATTCCACAGCGTACTAATTAGGCATTTTGTAACTAGTTCCCATCTAGTCACTTTTGAACTAGTATGACTTCTTCTATTAAATACTGGCTTATGAAGTTCAATCTTTCACTAAGTACTATGCCGTTTCACTGCAGGATGGTAGTTTACACACACACATACACCTAAACACGCCTACATAAAATGAAACATTTAATTTTGCTCATTCCTCCTTTATTCAATTTTCATTTATAAACATATTGTATATTTACATATAAATGCATATATACATATATGTTCCCTTTTATTTTCAAAGTTATGTTTTTGCATGTCGTAATCAAGTGGAGGGGCATTTAACATGAAGTGTTGTTAGTACATTATGACGGCTAAATTCTCGCCCTCTTCAGTTCACTCTCATTCGCTCCGTTTCCTTTGCTGCTTCCGCAGTGCCATTCTAGCACTCTACACATACCCTGTTTGTGTTTATTTGTGCATGTAAATGTGCCCTTCTGCTTATTTTACTAATTTCTCTTTTCGCGTTCCACACTATTTTCGCAGCAGTCGGCACTGCATGTGTGTGTGTGTGTGTGCATGTGTTTTTAAACCTAAGCAAACGAGATATTGTTCGACGCCCTTTTCAGTTTTATGAAAATAGATTCTTATGCATACATGTATGTTTGTTTGTATGTATGCGCGTGTGTGGCACTTAAGTGGACTGTTAATGTTTGTCACTTCACATTTTCAACCATTTTTCTGCCTTTTACCTGCAAAAGTTATTTAAGAGAACCTACATTTGTTTGAAGAAGATAGTACGAAGTGGTCCAAATAAGAGTGTTCTCTTGAATCATAGCCTTACATCTAATTTGAAGCTGCGAGAGAAGCTTTCTCAAGAATTTAATTGCCAGTCTATACTAAGCTTCAAAACTGGTTAAGGTTTGAAAATAAATATTTGAAGATTGTTTCCTGCTATTTTCTAAAATGAGTGTTGTACGGTCCAAATAAAAAATTTAGTTTTCTTGCGTAAAAATGTTTGTTCAAAGCATCGGCCGGCAATATTTTAAGCGGCATAGAAAAGGACTGAGCTTACTGTTCTACTATATCGAACTCTTTTGCTATGGTTAGCGCCACCGCTGTTGGGAATTATTAGCGACAGATAGAACTGCACACTCGACGCCTTCTTCTGAAAAAACGAAATCCACTATTTTCTCGGTAGATGACTGTAGTGATCGATAGCTCGTAAAGTATCGATCAAACAATTTGAAATTTATGCTCGTTATCAAGGTAACATTTCACATTAAAGAAAATATTTTGCTGCTGTTTGCTTGCTCCCCTCTGTTGTGAGTTACAGGGTGCTAACAATGGAAGTCAACACAAAGCGAATTCGTTACATTTTACGGTTTTTCTTTGATAGAGGCAAAAATGCAAATAGGCTGCTGAAATTGTGAATAGTGCATATGGTGCCACTACTGTAACAGCTGATACGTGCAATTTTGGTTTCGTCGATTGCGTTCAGGCATTTTTGATGTTAAGAAAATATCGAAATAGTCAAATAATAAAATCACAGAAATAATCGAAGTTGACCGGCATGTTAGTAGTCGAAGCATCGCTCAGGAGCCATGAGCTAAAGACCTGCCATAAAACAGTTTTAAACCATTTGCGCAAAAATTTTACGCAAAAATAATAGATTTCTTTTTCTTCAAATTAATATATATTCGTGTGAGGCAGAGCTTAGTTTTACTTGGCCACTCTAATTGGCATCGGTTAGCAAGTGAAAGGAATGACTGACGCAATTCACTGAACTCAGCAAAAATCGCATAGGCGTTTACTGCGCTTATAAGTAAAAAGAAGATTCGTGTGATAGTCGAACTCCATTTTTCACTTTCGGTCATCTCTGCTCGTTTTAGGAACTGTCTTAAAAGTTCTTATAAAACAAAGCTAAAAATAACTCATGCAAGTGGAAGCAAAGAGGAACAAATGGTCTAGGAAACAGGCTTTGTTTTTCTTTTTGTCGGGACAACTAGCAAGTGCAGTACTCAGACATTAATTAAGTCCATTCTATTACACTTGGATTCGCTTTTAATTTTCTTTAAATCTACTCAATCTCCGAAGAAATCTGAGTAGATTTGTGGTGCCAAGAAGCCAAGATGTTCGCTTTTGAACACATCAGTGCCAAATACCTCAAACCTGATTCTAGCGAAGGCAAGGCAAACGCATAGGAAGTGGTCTGCCGTCTCATCCTCCTCTGCACAAGCTGGGCAGAGTACATCTCTGAGTTGCTAAACCTTTCCATGTGCTTCGCCCACAAAAAGTGGCACGTCATCAGTCCAACTAACCGTCTGCACTCCCTTCTACTAAATGACAGAAGCGTTTACGACAGTCGATAGGACATGACAGGTAACATCAGTTTTGTCCATCTGCAGCCTCTCTCAGCTTGTCAAGCTCCCTTGTGGGCTGTAGTTACCAATTTGCTAACCGTAGCTTAGATGGCCGCAGAAGGGAGTGACACAACGAAACAGGTTACTAGTCAAATCTTGTATAGGTAAGTTTCCAAAGATAGTTTCAAGATAGGAAATTAAAGTATATTTCTCACAAATTAAGGTTTACTATTTGAAGTAATTTTATTTTATACTTGGTGCAACAATTGTTGTCTACATCTTGATATTGTCATAGAAATTAACAGGACTGCAATTTTTTCAGTTATTTAGTTATTCATTTAGTAAATCTAGAAATACAAGGGCGGCATAGAACTAACAGTATTTGTAAGAATTATTTCGTAGCTATTTAAAAAGTTCATTGAGTGATAATTTTAACTTAGAAATCAAAAGCCAAAGAACTTGAAATATAGTTGAGCTCATTCAATGTTTCCATCGAAAGTGCTTAAAGTGCGAGACATAAGCAGTTCTAATTCGCTCAAGAAATAATAAATCATTACTTCGAAAATTTTTTCAAGGTATGTGAAAATGCATTACAAGAGTAAAGGCGAGTCAGCTGTCCTATTTAAATCGCATTTTAATCGGAAACAAAGACGAGTGAAAGCAGAATTCTTCTACTTTAGGTATAATGATTTTTAATTCAGTCAGACCGGCCTTGCATTGTATGACGTAATCGAATGAGTGAAGTTCAAAGATCTGAAAACAAAACAAAGAAATTTCTTTTGAATGCGGTCTATTCAGTTCAAGTCTATTGACACAGCACTGATGACATACCCACCAAATAAAGAGCGCATACTTCAGCTTGGATCGTACGAGTGAAGTAAATAGTGACTTCAAAGTATATGGATCCACTAAATCAGAAGCAAAACGCCGAATGAAGGCAAGTGTAGAATATGGCGATACAATAGAATTTGGCTATGACAAAATTCAAATGATTAAGAAACTGAAAAGTTGAGTCAGTAATTTAATTAAGAGTACTTAGAAGCGGGTTTTATATAAAATATGAGGTAGAGATTATATACTTAGACCTATAAAATGGCACATGAGAGCATTTCTTAATATTTAGTTGAAGTAGATACCTATCACACCATGCCCACAACGCTGTTGAGGTCTGATTCAAGATAAATCAGACAGTCTTAGTATAGTTTTAAAAATTTTAAGTTGTCTGCATATAAAAGAAACTCAGAGAAATGGAAACATTCTGAACAAAGGGACCAAAGTAAGGCAGCACCGACAGAGACAATAAAAGAATAAAGAGATGCATTATCGGCAACAACTACACATTCATGATTGAATAAGTACGACTTTATGCATTTAAAGGAAATAGAGTCAAAAACAAAACTTATTAGTTTTGAGATTAATATTGATGGGCTGACCTTATCGAAAGCCTTAAAAAACAACGTAATTAGTGGCAGTTGCATCAGTGGTCTCGATGAGTAGACTCCCTCTCGTGGGAGTCAGGAGGACCTTATCGAGACTACAACGCACTGTGGCCATCTGTGGCGTCAGAACTTTTCCGATCATTTCAGACCCGGCATTAGACTCTCTGATTAGTCTACCACCACTTGATGTTTTCATCCAAGGAGAGGCATTGATGGGACTTTTTAGGACCCCTGTACGACATTGGACAACAGAGTAGGCATGAACTTCGATCCAACGATTCTTGTTATGCTCCTTGACTCCATGCCATCCAGACAAGAGATACAGTGAGGTGCTATCAGAGACCCAAATGTGGTAAAACTGAGAACATGAGCCCGGCAAACACTGTTTTCAAATTTTTACGGATGGCCCAAGGACCGAGCATGGCTCCAGCTCCGGCTCTGGGGTTTACGTCGAATCCAGCAGGACAAAAGTGCACTTTGCTCTTGGGAAATGCAAGCGTTTCCAACGGAGGTGTATGCAGTTTGAGAAGCGATAAACTTTGTTGTGGAAAACAGATGGAGAGGCAGATCTATATGTTTCTGCAGCGACAGCCAAGCTGCGCTCATGGCCTTAGACAGGCCCCCAACCACTTCAAGGGTAGTCGAGTGCTGTCAATCCAGTCTGAACTATGTCGGTAGACATAATAGCCTGATACTAACATGAGTCCCGGGACACGTGGGTATTGCGGGTAACGAGATTTCTGACAATTTAGCCAGAATGGGCTCTGAGACCAACTTCTTTGGCAGGGAGCCCGTTCTGCCACTGCCTTCTGCAGCCATCAAAGCCACGGTTAGCAAACGGGTTAATTTAACCCACAAGCGGGCTTGGCAGACTGAGATAGGCTGCAGATAGACAAACTGATGTTACCTGTCATGTCCGACCGACTGTCGCAGTTCCTCCTGTCACTAAGCAGAGGGGACTGTAGGAGGCTTGTTGGATTGATGACGGGCCAATTTCTATAGGCAAACTGTATGGAAAAGGTGAGCATCTCAGACAATGCACTTTGCCCAGCATGTGGAGAGGAGGATGAGACGGCGAACCACTTTCTGTGCGCTCAAATCTGGCTTGAGGTCTTTGGCACTGATGTGTTAAGAAGCGACCACCTTGCCTCCTTGGCACCACAAGATCTACTCAGATTTCTTCGGAGGTGGAATAGATTTAAAGAGAATTAAAAAGGGAATTTGAGTGCACTGCAATGGATTTAATTGTGTCTGAGTGCTGCACTTGCTAGTTTATCCTGACATAAAAAAAAAACAGACAGTTGACCCACCAGCCATAAGACTATGCTGATTAATTGTTATACGTTTTAAAGCGAAGAGCTTTAAAACCGTTGAAAGTTGGAAAATAGGCCTGTCTTTTATTTAGCCTCCGCATCGCATCGCGATGGTTTTCATTTTTTTCTTTACTTTTCCGGTTTTTGATATTTCATAACCACAGTGAGTTTCGCTCCTGTGCTGCGCCACATGGAAGTCAGGCACAAACCAATTCGACTAAGGCGGTACAATTTTCTTGGTATTTGTCCACCATATAAAGCTATGAACATTTGGAATTACACCGGTTGAGAGCCTAAAATGGCTCTTACCTTTGCACGTGATAAGTTCGAAGTCCAAAGGCTGCGACTCTATTATAATTAGAACTTTCCTGTTCGCATTTTTTTAATTTCACCTACTCTATCTTATTTCTTCCAGCAACCCTAATGAGCACCACCGCCAGGACAGTGTGTTACCCGCCTCCAAAGAGCGAAATCGTTTTCGCAGCACCACCTGGGAAAATTACGATCCGCTGCATCAGAAATATCTTGAAATCGGTAAGTACAGGCAATTAAGTTTCCGAGCACAGAGACAATCAGTGTTGTTTTTTTTACAAAACCTTTCAATTTGAACTCTCGTTCAGTAGAAGCTTGTGCTTAACTTCTTAGTTGAGTCGTTATAACTTATTTCGGTGTGGTACTAAATTACCACAGAATGAAGGGGAAAACTTCAATTTTTCCTAAATTTTATCTGCAAGTAATTTTTGTTATTAGTACGTAAATTTATTTGAGCCAACCGACTAATGCTCACAGTAATGGTTGCAAATTTCACTAGAAATACCTAAGTCATTTCCTCATATTTGCTATGAAATGAACTTGGAGCGCCCCAACCAATGCGTAATAGTAATTGTTTGGATGAATTATATGTGCGAAAGTGTGCCCAACTTTTATTAGCTTCGCATTTTTGCAGACGCACAGACACACCTTCACACTTGCAGGTATTTAATTGGAGTTTGTCGTACTTTCCTCGACCGCACACAAGAATTATAAGGAAGATTTAATGGACGTTGAATAGACACAAAATTGTTTATGATATTTTTGGCAGCTTTTTGCTTGTGCAATACCGTTAGTTTATTTTCTTATTAGGTAACTTATTCACATACTAAATTTGTTTTCCAAACATTAACTGCTGTTTGTTTCATCAATTGAGGTTAGAGTGTTGATCCACTGCCTCTCCTTCGGCACATTTCCTTTTCCGAAACTTAAATGATGGCAGCAATCATTAAGCCAAACAAGATGATAAAGCAAAGTAAATAAAGCAATGCAAGCAAAGCTCTCTCTAGCCTGATTTACTCAGTGTACGAGTCTAATGAGCTTAAGCCCTTTCCTTTCAAAGCAGCTTTTCACCTTCGTAAATAGAAATAATGAGGCATAAAGCAACTTTTTTCAAAATTTGTTTTCTTGGATTTAGGTGGTTTGAGATTAAATGCGGTTTTGGCATTAGTTTTGAAGAGACTGAGCTCAATTGATGTGGCTGTGCATTTTTCAGTACAAAATTAACCTGCCAGTTAGATTAGGTTAAGTTAAGTTGGCAAGCAAAGGCCATCCATAGGATTGCAAGGAACATTTCAGATAGTTTTACCTTATTTCTATTAGCCTAGTGCAATACCAAAGAACTTTGCTCTCTCTCTGATAAACTGACGTTTTTTATTATCTTGCTGATGCCCAACTCAAAACCAAGTAGCTGTCTACTTTTTGCCCTTTTAAAGGCGAGTGCTCCGTCTGCAGTCGAGCTCGAACTATGGAGATTTTTTTAAGAGACTCTAGGAAGGTTCTGAGCCTTGTGAAAGCGAAAAAAGTAATTTTTGGGTTATTTTTATTTTTAAAGATACAGGGTGGGTCATATAGCGTTTGCTTTTTGAACCACCTATTTTTTTAAGAATGGTAACACAAATGACATGTCAAATGTGTTCGTAATTTACTTAAAGGTTTGACATTTACGAAATGAGACGCTATACGCTTGAACATAATTGGGAAATATTGAAAACCTATTTCCAAAGTGGTGAGTCTTCTTCTTCTTAAGCGGTTACAGTAAATGGCGAGCGTTACCGTGACATGCTCAACGAGTTTTTGTTTCCAAAAATTTAAGAGGATGACATGGACGACATTTTGTTTCAACAGGACGGTGCAACTTGTCACACTGCCAAAGTTACACTCGAACTTTTGTCTACCGTTTTTGAAAACCGAATAATCAGCCGAAACTTCGATATCAATTGGCCGCCTCGGAGCTGTGATTTAAGCCCGTTGGAACCATCCAGAGACGATTGATGCTTTAAAACACGAAATCGAAGTTGCCATTCATGAAATTGGAGCCCAAACAATCGAAAATGTGCTTAAAAGGGTAAAGTCATGGCAGTCATTTGAACGATATAATTTTTTATTCATAAATGACAATGTTCAATTTTCAAAATAAAAAAAAGTTTGAAAAAATATTGATTAGTTTTTTTTATAGCCGATTCAAAAAGCAAATTTTACATGGCCCACCCTATAGTAGTAAGTAACTAGTCTGCTCAAATACTCATTTTTTACAGAGACTTTTTAATAATTTTTTTTTTAAGAAAATAAAATGCGATCGTTTTGATTTTACATTATGTTATTATTGACATCAAAAAGTATATAAAAACAGTTTTTTTTTTGACAAATTTTTTTTTGTAGTAGGGTGGCACCAAAGTAAGCGTTTTAAAAAAGATAGTTGGCTTGTCAAGAGAATTTTGGCTCTTCAGGACATCGGAAACGAAAAAGTTAAACTGATTATTATTCTGTAGGCTTGTCATTCTGGCAGGTACTACTTTCGTTTCTTTTCAGCCCTAACTTTCCATACTTCAGTCTGATTTCCACACGAAAAACATACCTTTTTTTCATAAGTCCGGCATTTTGTTATTTTTCAAAAAAATTTTCCCATGAGCAATGAGTATTTCTGTTTTAATGAGGCAGTACAAAGTTAGTGAGCCTTAAGGAGTCTCTTTTAATAAACAATAGGCAGTTAGCATTAAATTAAGCATTAAGCTTAGATAGATAAGAGATAGAGCGAAATTATTAAGCTTCGAGCTTTCTCTTGTATCTAGTAGGAGTTCCTTTAATTTATAAGAGAAAGTTAATGAAGCTTCAGTTATTTCTTTGAAAGGGTAGTAGAAAGTTAGTGTGATCTGAGGTTTCACTTTTAACAGGCAGTAGAAAGTTAGTGGGTCTTGAGCTTTAGTTTTTCAAAGATAATAGAAATTTGATAAGCTTTACGCTTTCTAATTTCCTTGGCAGTAGGAAGTAAGTGAGGTTTGAGATGTTCTCTTTAAGAGATAGTAAAAAATAAATAATTTTTAATTATTTTATATTAAATAAATTTCCTTTTTAAGAGATAGTAAGAAACAGAGAAATAAAGCTTCGGGCTTTCCGTAGTAGGGGGAAGTTAGCGAGCCTAGAACCTTATTTTATACAAAATAGAGAAAAGTTAGTAAAGCTCGAGCTCTTCCTTTTAAAAGGAAGTTAGTATGGGCTGAGCTTTCTCTTTTAAGAGGCAGTACGAAGTTAGTGGTCATCGAGCTTTCTTCTTTAGTAAGCAATAGGAATCTAGTGAGTTTTGAGATTGCTCGCTTAAGAGTTTTCTTTTTAAGAGACCGTATTAAGGTAGCAAGCATTAAGCTTCTTTGAAGAAGCAGTCCGAATTTAATGAGCTTCGAGCTTTCAGAGAAAATGTTAAGCCTGAAAATGTTTTTTATAAAAGTTGGTAAACTTTTCTTTTAAAGGGTAGTAAAAAACGAGAGTGACCTGAGCTTTCTCTTTTAAGATAAAGTAGAAAGTTAGTGGGCCAGAGCTTTCTTCTCTAAAACATAATATTAATATTATATTAGTAAGTCTTGCGCTTTCCTTTTTTTAGGCAGTGGGAAGTCAGTGAGCTTTGAGATGTCTTCTTTAAGAGCTTTCCTGTTAAGAGATAGTGGGAAATAAATTAATTTTGGCTCCTTTTTAATAGATTGTAGAAAGTGGGCTGAGGACTTTCTCTAGTAATAGGAAGTTAGTGGGCCTAGAACTTGGTTTTATAAGAAATATTAGAAAGTTAGTAAGCTTTACTCTTTCTCTTTTTGCAGATAATATAACGGTCGCGAGCTTTGAGATTTCTCGATTAAGAGCTTTCTTTTTAAGAGACCGTATTAAGGTAGCAAGCATCAGTCCGAATTTAGTGAGCATCAAACTTTCACTATACATAGAAAATTGCAAGCCTAAAAATGTTTTTTTATAAAAGTTAGTGGAAAGTTAGTCAACTTTGAGCGTTCCCTTTAAATAGATAGTATGATATAAGCGAGACTTTAGCCTTCTCCTTAAGGAGCCTGTGAAAACCAACGCCTTGAGTTCATCGTTTGTGTCAGCGCCTTCATTGCTTTTTCATGGCAAAAATGCGCTCAGAGGTGTGCCATTTCCCGCCGAGGGGCAACTACCAATAGAAAACACTTTTTCTATCAATAGATGTGCTCGGGGTAAAGGTGCTTATAGTCGAATAACAGCAGCGACGATTCTCACAACGCCTTGCCTAAACTTTGCTCTTTTGAGTAGAGTAAATACTTCTTTGAGACTATATTCAGGCAATATTGGTTAGAGGAATTTGGTATTCTGCCGAGCTTTTTAACCATTTTATGGTGGACATTTCGTTGTTTCTCTAAAAGTGGAAGAACCAATAAATGGCTGCCGATTCCAAGTGACAGCTTTTTTACGGGAGCAATTCACTCGTGTGCCTGTTGCTACCGGCTAGAGGCTACATCTACTGAGTGGATCGATTTGAGAAGGCCAAGTGTCTACTAATACCCAATGCCCAACCGCATAGAAATGGATGATTATTGTAATGAACACCTAAAAACAGAGTAAGTGTGCATAAAGAAGACGGTTAGTCAGGAAGGATATTTGAGAGTTTAACTATTTTTCAAATTTCTTTGGCTCCTTGAATAATCTGAAAAGTTTGCCAATGGATATACAACATAACTGTTGCATTTTGTATACACCAGACGCAACAACAACAAGCCTCCTCTAATATAAAAAGGTATCTAAAATGTCATCCACTTCCTGATAGGAGACACACGTTGCGTATTCACAGAAGCCTATGGAAGCCATATTTGGCACATATAAAGTACCCTTTGACCAATGCAACCAGCGAGTATAATTCCTGTCTTTTCAGATTGGTAAAAAAATATACGATCGCTCTATTAAGTTATTCAAAATGGAGTTACTTTTTACTCAGATATTGTGGCTACACCAGCAGTTTCTGTGTTTTTATTTAATTTATTAAATACTTCTCTTAAATGTATATCTAATATACAGCCAAGGTCATATAAATAGCACATTTGGACTTTAGAAGCACAGAGTTGAATATGTTTTTAAATAATCATTTTTTATTGGGGAAAAACCAAAATAAAAAATAAGAAACTTATTTAGCTCCCCATTAAAACAAAAAAATGGTGAAAAAGAATTTTAGATCTGATTAAATTTACGTGAACGTTGATAGCTCACGAAACTTCCTGGATGCATAAATAGCACATCCTAAATAATTCCAAATGAAAGCAAAAATAGTAAACAAATCAGATAGTTAAGTAATAATATTGTTTTACCAGATTAGTATTTTGTACTTTATCCAACGTTTTTTGATTACTTCTTGAAGCGAAGATGCCACTTTCCTTTGGAATCGAGTACCAAGCCTCCTCAGCTGCGGCCCACAAATCATCAACATTTTTGTTAGCGATTTTGACCTTAACGTCATTCCACAATTGGATTGAGATCATGGCTCCGCGCTAGCCAATCCAGTACATTAATTTTTTCTCATCTGAGCCATTGCTGCACTGTCTTTGCAGTATGCTTTGGATCATTGTCCTGCATAAATGTCCAATTTAATGGCATAAACTCAAACACAAATGGCTCCATTTTATTCAGGAGTATATCCTGATACTGAAATATATACATTTTACCATACACGCCAACAATCGGCCCAACACCATGCCAGGAAAAAGCTCCCCAAACCATGTTGCTTCCGATGCCGTGTTTAATCGTGTTTTTTATGAACCTAGGATTTAGCGCTTGATTTTTTGGAGGATTTACAAAAGTTTTCCCATCTGATCCTATCCTATTTATTTTGGTTTCGTCGATCCAAAGTACGTTTTTTCCAAAACTGCATAGATTTGTCTTTGTGGGCTTTTGCAAAGGCAAGTCAGTGTTGGTATGTGTTTTTGAGAGGAGTGGTTTTTTTCTGCTTATGCGAGCAAACAGCTGGGCTTCGTTAAGTCGCCTTGCTACAAGCTTTCTGGACACCTGTAGACCAGATTTTTGGTTTATTTCAAGCATTATTTGCCGTGCCGACTTAAAAGAACCTGCTTGGATCTTGCGTGTTATAGCTCTATCCTCATTAACATCAGTTTTTCTCGGCTTTGGTTTTCTTTCCGTTTTTTTGCTTAGATAGGATGAGTCTTTCTTAACTAAATTAAGAGCATTATAAGTCATTTTCCAAGAGCACATCATCATTTCAGCTATTTCTGTTTAGCTTTTTCCGATTTGTCTCATACGGTATATAGGAGCCATTTTCTCCTGCGTGCAGTGGTTTCCACATCCCATTTTTAGTAATTACTTTAAAATTTTATTTAAGAAACAAAAAATTAATATATACTAAAAATCGCTGACACAATATTAAAGTTTTACTCTCCGCTGCACAAGTTAAAATGTGTTATTTTTGCGTCCTCTTCAAATCAGCAATAAGCATAAATAAAATAGAACGCAAAAAATTCCATCGAAAAAATGGGGTACATTCCTCGCATAAATGTAAGCTTAATAACGGTAACAAATGAAAACAAACAAATTTATTTGATCAAAGCAGAGTTCGTACTAAAAACTTAACTTAATATATAATGTTCACATTTGTGCTATTTACCTGTCCATGGCTGTATGTCCCGAATGAATCTAATGGTTCCTGGTAAACTTGGACCTATTATAGGCTCAAGCATCACTGCGTAAGCGCAGTTTGTGAAATCCTGAATCAGTTCCGTCATCAGTACTTTGAAAACCACAGTACCCGCCCATCCATCTGTGCAACGAGAAAAGTTTATAGTGATTATGAAATAAAATAAAAAATATATCGTACTGTAAATTCGTATTCTGCTTAAACGAATTGAATTAGCTGTAGATTGATTTTCATAAAAAAGAGCCTGTGCTGCATGCCACAGTGTTCACACATTTTTTCTGCCAAGTACTCAACAATCCAAGTCCTTAACACAAAAATTTAATTACAACTTAATTGATGTCTCAACTACAAGCGTGTGT
The DNA here is from genome assembly GCF_028408465.1 of Anastrepha ludens. Lineage (NCBI taxonomy): Eukaryota > Metazoa > Arthropoda > Insecta > Diptera > Tephritidae > Anastrepha > Anastrepha ludens. The sequence continues at coordinate 9,917,027 of NC_071498.1, read as the reverse complement.
CTTTCATTACATCGTCTTGAGACTTGAAAACATTCAACAACAAACTACAACACACTACACTTGAAGACACTTTAAATTCCAATTGGCTGCCATTCACTATTTTATATGCGCGACTGCGCCCCAAAGCACACTACACTTAACGAGTAGGTATTATTTCTTTCTTTGCCCCTTTGTTAATGGTGCTAATGGTGCAGCATTCACTGCTAACACAAAACCACAATAGAAACTCCAAATGTTTTTGACGCGTACTCAAGAAATTAAAATCAATTTCCGCATCACTACGCGCACAAAAATCAAATTTATCCACAACACAAATACACACACTTCAAATTCTAAAGTGTATGGAATTTGCTATATATTCATGTATGTATATGTGTAAAAGCAGGCACTTATATGTCCGTACAGTTGCTCACAAACGCTGGAGCATTTGAAATGAATTTGACGTGACAAATCTGAAGGAGGCGACGAATGCGCCGAATTAAAGTTTTGAATGGAAAGCAACCAAGCCATAATACTTCAACAGCCGCAAGCTCAAAGCAAATTTTATTTGCATAAAATTCAAACTGAGGCCAACAGTAATCACTCGTATCAGTGCCTGGCGAAGTAATGCGTGGAAGGGATGCAAGTATGGCGCCGTTAAATTGCGAATATTAAACGAAATGAAGATAAGTAGCAGCAACAACATGACCGTGCACAAGCTGTTACACGTTGACAAAGCCCAAAAGCAACCGCTGTATCGACAAAGCAGAAGAGAGTGTCACGACAACGGTATCGCAGCAGTGTAAGTGTTATTAATATCACATTTTCGCACCTTGCATCCTTCGGCGCTGGCTGGGAGGAGATGAGTGCGTACACCGCCACCAATATATATGCACGCATACACACGTAACGTACGTCACACTTTTGCTACTTATCTACAACGCGCTTGGTTTGGCTTGTTACAAATGCAGCTAATCTACATATGGCGAATGAGATTTAAAATTGCGTATACGCCACGGTGCCACGATAGCAGACCAATGCAGCAAGCTGGCGCTGTTCGCCGATTCGATCGTTTGTTATGTAACTAAGGCTTGGCAGCTGATGAGAAGTGCCCGCACTGCAGCATTGAAATACGAACATAAATATGGCAGCCAACATTTTTCGAATTTGAAAGCAGATGCAAAGACGGATGGGCTTAAGAACCAGGCGCTCGTGAGTTTGGACGGGACAATGAATGAGCAGTTTATACACAGAGTTCTTGGCGCGAAATGGCTCACTTTTAGTATAAAATAACGGAAAAGGATTTTTTTAATGTTTAGTTTAAAAAAAATTATAACAATAGATATTAATAAATAATTTTTTTAATACATAAAAAATAAAAATAAAATAAATTATTTTGTTCTGAAGCAAATACCAGTATTTGCAAAAAAGGGTGATTTTTTAAGAGCTATAGGAAAGTTTTTCAAAAAAACCCACGTAAAATTCACAAAAATTCATGAAATGTTTATTTAAATCGATAGTACAGTCCATATAATTTGATGTTTGAAGATTATTTCAAGCAAATGTTGACCGCGACTGCGCTTCAAATGGTCCATCCGCTTAATCCAATTTTGGAATACTCTTTCGAATGTTTCGGCCGGTATCTCATATACAAATGCTTTAATGTTGTCTTCCAATGCGTTAATTGAAGCAGGCTTGTCTAAATAGATATGAGCTTTAACATAGCCCCACAAAAAATAATCTAAAGGCGTTATATCGCACGATCTGGGTGGCAGGTGCCGAACGTGAAATAAAATGTTCACCGAACTCGCCTCTCAACAAATCCATTGTTACGCGTGCTGTGTGGCATGTAGCATGTGGCACCGTCTTGCTGAAACCACATAGCATGAAAGTCAAGCTCTTGCATTTTGGGCAAAAAAAAGTTGGATATCATTTCACGGTAGCGCTCACCATTCACAGTTACGTTACGATTCGCAGCATCTTTGAAGAAGTACGGTCCAATGATACCTCCAGCCCATGAACCACACCAAACTGTGACCTTTTCTGGATACATTGGTAGCTCTTGCAATTGTTCTGGCTGATCTTCACCCCAAAATCGACAATTCTGCTTATTTACGTACCCATTGATCTAAAAATGAGCTTCGTCGCTGAACCCAATTTTTCTATAAAAAAGTGGATCTTCGGCCAACTTTCGAAGAGCCCATTCACCAAAAATTCTGCGTTGCTTCAATTCTTGCACCAGCTGTATTTTGAAAGGCTTCACACCTAAATCCTTTCGCAAAATTTTCCACGTTGTTGAGTAACAGAGGCCCGCTGCGAACGGCGACGCATCGATAATTGATGGTCATCATTAACACTGGCCGATACAGCTGCGATATTTTCTTCAGTTCGCACTCTACGTAAGTGTGTAGGTGGTTTGATGTCCAATAATGTAAATTTGGTTCTAAATTTAGTCACAATAGCTCGAATAGCCGCTTCAGTGGGTCGATTAAACTGGCCATAAAATGGAAGAAGCGCGCGATAAACTTTCTTAATAGAACTCGCATTTTTATAATTAATAAAATTCAATTCAATTTGTAAGCGTTGTTCGTTTGTAAGACGATTTAAGGTTAAATCATAGACCAAATAGAAGATGTTTGACAGTGACACAAAACACGAAACGTGCGTCAGCTGATTAAACCAACTGTTTAAAAAGAGAATAGCTAAAAAATCACCCGTTAGTTTATCAAATCTGCAGAAATTTCTTTAGATTAAGGCGGGTTGAGTTATATTCTCAGTCTGCTTATTCCTTTGCAGCCTTGTGATTCCCATGAAAACACTTTAGATGTCCAACTGCGCATTGAATGCTCTGCATGCGCTCTGACTAATTCTTTTCACTCGTATTCCTTTTATTTTATTATATTAAAGAATAAAAATAAGGATTTTCAAAGGAATTGATTCCAAGTTTATACCTAAATGACAATAACAACTCTGGGGTAATCTTGAATTCTGTATTAATCACCAAAGTTATCGATACTTCACAACCATGCAGGGATCAATTTATCTTTTTATTTGGAAACGTTTCCTAAGGGCTTAGGTGACTGTAGCAATGGAAAAATTAGCAGCAATACAGCGAAATTAATAAAAATTTTAAAGAATTATAAAGTATACAAATCACTTTGATCAAAATAGTATAAAAATATAACAACGGCTCAACTTTTCTTCAAAGCAGCCTTTTTGAAGGGCGCATCGCCATATTACTGCACCTGAAACTTTTAAATTACAAATAACAAAAATATTTTTCTCTTAAAAGGGTTACGCCGTATGGTGGTATTTTCAAAAATTCATAAAAGTTTATTAAAATTCAAGTTCATTACTTCTTCATTCGAATTTTTATATTTTTCAAAACATACAATTTCATGTGGCTGCCGCTGCTGGCTTCGCAATAGCGCATCATGTTAATCCAATTTTCCAAGACCTTGCTGACGGTAACTGGCTCTATCTTACGAATCGCTTCCTCGATATTCGGCAAAAAGGTCTTAATCGTCAATGGACAGTTCGCATAACATCACTCCTTCACTCGAAAGGTGAAATGGTTGAAGTGCGCCTGGCACTCCTCAAGTAGCACTAAAGCGCCGTTTTGATACTCCTTCGCTTCATTCCACAAAAAAGTCTAACGTCGTCAAATCTCAGCTTCAAGGTAGCCAATTGACATCACTGAAAGGTTGTGAATACGATTACCGGACCTAACGCTTAACGAACGATTATCGCAAGGGCTATGTTGCACGGGGCGTCATCCTGCTGAAGCCAAAGTTTATTTCAATCTATGTCTTCAATTTGCGGCCATAATAAATTGTTTATAATGTCTTTGTAGCGCTCAGCATTGACCGAAATGGTAGCCTCAGCAATATTTTCAAACAAAGTTTGGCCCATGATGACACCACTTTAAAATCCACACCAAAAAGTGACACTCTATGGATGCATTATTTTCTCGACAAGCACGATACCCAGATGACACAGCTTTGCTTGTTAATATAACGGGCGAGTTGAAAATATTCCGCGTGAGAAGAGATTATTTTTCGGGAAAAATCATTGTTCGTTTCCAATGGGATATTTCGCAACCTCGCTCGAGCATGAAGCGCCTTATTTCTTTCTGCGTAAATATGATGCAGACTTTCTGTCAAAAAGCTGTCACTGATAAAAAAACGTATGATTATAAATACTATATTGACCACTTTCATTTTCAGTATATACATCGTTATTAAAAAGCTTCTCTAAAATAAATTTGTTGGGTTGCCACACCTGTGATTAACGTCCTTACCAACACATGATCTCCATTGCTTGACATTTGCAAAAACTACGCCGCCGTCAGTAAAACTTTTTTCTGCACATCTTTTCGATTTCTAAAAGTTTTAGAAAAGGACTTAAGTTTACAACAACGAGTTTGTATTAAATTTTGCGTTAAAAAGAAATCTAGACACTGAAATTTAATGATATAAACCAGCTATTGGCGATTTGAAAGAACCATAATGAGAAAAATCTACGGTTCTATTCGGCTCCGTTACACCAACGAAATTCAAAACTTATTGGTGGTGAAAATGTAAACGTTTTATAAAAGCGCAGCGGATTAGATGGATTGGCCACAACATATAAATGCCCAACGAAAGAATCCAGAGAAGGGTGCTTACTTTGCGTCCAATTGGAGAAAAAAAGAGAGGCCGACCAAGAAAGAGATGGCTTGATGACGTGGAAGCTGACTTAAAAGCGATGAACTTTCGTAATTGTAGAAATGAGGCAAGAGAGAGATTGAATTGGAGGAGGATTGTTGATGAAGTTATGGTCCACCACAGACTCTGCAGCTAAGAGAGAGAAAGAGAGAGAGAGAGAGAGAGAGAGAGAGAGAGAGGGTTAAAAATGAACTCACCTTAAAAATAGTGGAAAACTGGATCGCTAATGATATTCTAAAGAAAACAACCATTTACGGTTCAGAAGATATTATGAGACTATAGAGAATGACCAACCTAGTGGCTGGCCATCGACATCGAAAACTCATGAAAACACCAATAAAGTGACAGAAAAATATAACAAATGTACCATCAAAGAGCCGGCAAAGGACTTGAATATGGCTTATAGATCCATTCAGAGCATAGTAATTAATGATTAGGGTTTGTGCCATGTTGTTGCAAATTTGGTCCCAAAAGGGCCTAAGTTTCATACACTGATATCGCCAAATATATGATTTCTAAGGCTGAATGCCACCCAACATTCTTCACACGCTTTACTGGGTACGAGACGTACTCATAAACATGCGACACCCAATGCAGACATCAGGCGAGTAAATGGAGAGCTCCGAGTGAACCAAAACAACTTCCTTTTCAGTCAAAAACGAAATTATACTTAAACGGACTACGTTGAAGAAATAAGAAGTACAACGATATTTACACCACGAATTTTAGCCAGAAGGTCAGATAGATTATAAGGACTATTTTGTGGACGTTGTGAGACGTTTACGTGAAGCAGTTCGTCAAAAAAGAAAGGATTTGGCGATTAGTGGGAAAACAACACGTAGATTTTACACCGTCGCACAGCGACATCATTTTCCGTGAATTTTTGGCGAAGAACGAGACAAACAGTCATCAAATTCACCCGATATAGCTCCTTCCGGATTTTTTCTGTTTGATCAAGTAAACACACCACTACGGAGAACGCGTAACAACCGAAAGGAAGTAATGGGAAAATCGAAGCCGTCTAAACTGAAAATATAGTTCCAGAAATATTTCGAGGGCTGGCTCAAACGCTGGCATGCGTGCGCTGTAGTTAATGGCGAATACTTTGAAGGCGATAAAATCACTTTTTAGGAATGAACTTCTATTTTGATTTTTCTGCGAATTTTTCGGTCAAAGTGGTATATATACACATATACACATAAGTATATTACTATTTCTATTTTATTTTAAGGCATTCACTTCACTACAGTATATTTTAAATCTAATGTTTTACTCTCCACACCGCTGACATATTTGTGCAAGTCACTGTGCATTTGTAGAAGCAGACTTTCGTCCCAAATCTCTGAGGTATCGAGATAACTTTGCAGCTGTTTGAGGTTATTAGGGCACGCGGAAGGCCCAAAGAGCACCGAATGTGAGGAGAATAAAGCAAGCAAACGCACAAGAGACACACATACTTATTTACATGAATGGGTAGCAAACAAGCTGTGGGAGCAAGTGGCGAATACCTTGGGGGATACAAAATTCGATGGACGTCAATGAATAAAAAGTGCGGTTGGATTGTGGCGAAGAGAGCAGTTCCGCCACCGGCAAGATATCGCGTTCATAACGCTGCTTTGGCTGATGAATGAGTGTCGATGTGCTGAGATATACAGGCATTCAGCTAAGCCAAATTTATGCATACACTCGTACATACGTATATATGCCCACATACACTATTCTATATTCAAATGTGTGCACATAAGCACAAAGCATATGCCGCTTGGGAATAAACATTTTACGTGATACGATAAGCTGTAAAACAGATGCCTAAATGACACGCACCTAAGCACACATTTTAAATTTACAAGTAACTACATGCATATGCATGCACGTACGTCCCTACATACGAATACACATCTGCACACGCTCACACGCTCGCACAGGTTACGACATTCGCATAAATCTGTGCCTTTTTTAATATAAACTTATGCCCTGGCGCGTCTCAAGACACTTGCGATAATCTTTTCATATTTCCTTTATCCGCTTTCTCGCCTTCTTTCACCCTTCTTATGCTGCTTAACATTTACTTTGCATTACTTTTCTTAAATAAAACAGTAAAAGTTTTTGCCGAAATTAAAAGTCAAATTTAACACACACACATACACACACACGCATGCAAATATTCCAAATGTTTGCTTCCGGCAGCTTATGGCGGTTTATTCTTTGTGGAAGTTATGAAAATATGAGCAGTATTTATTACGAAATAATACGCGCACACAATTGAAGACATTCATGCTTGTATAATCTTAAGCACATTTAGCAACAGAAATTTTCATAATTTCAGCGGTAATCGTTGCTTATTTTCGTCGAGCGTAAAAATATCGTTTTTTTTTCTAGGCAATCTACTTTGAGGCGTATCAACAAATAAATTAATTACGGCTTTCCTTTTGTCTGCTAATGCACTTGACGGCTCTCCAAAACACATTCAAGCTGGTGTGAGTCGAATTTAGGACGTTAAGAAAAACGGAGTCTAAATTGTATGATTTAATAGGCCATCGAATACCCATGGATTGCTGCACGACTTCTTCTTCTTCTTCTTAATTGGCGCGATGAACGCTTACGCGATTTTGGCCGAATTTAACAAAGCGCGCCAGTCGTTTCTTTCTCGTGCTAACCGGCGCCAGTTGGACACACCAAGTGAAGCCAAGTCCTTCTCCATCTGATCTTTCCAACCCGCCACATATTATTTGAATAATACCTCAGGCTGCAGCGACCTGTAAGATATTATGTTAAAAGACGCAGAAATTCCTTTGCTGGGACTTAGAAATTGCTTGGCTTGACGCTGACCGGCACACTTTAGCCATATATGATATATACGTTTATATTTATTTATTTAAAAATATGTCGTAGTTAGCTAGCCTCTTTCCTGCTGATTCCGCTAATCTCTTTGCTGAGTTATTTAAGTCCAATTTTGCAGCTGCCTGTGATGAAAATATTTCCTTCGATTTCGTTCGCAAGATTTTGGCACACTACCATGGCCCCGCTGGACGCGACTATAACAACCTCTAAAGTGGTGGAGCAAAGTAGGAGTAGCCTCACCAACTTGAGTGAAAACCACACCGGAACATAGAAGGTAACGAAAAAGCTGATGAACTGGCAAGAGGGGGATCTGCCATGAATAGCCCTCTTGCAGTACCAGTATTCACTCCACTAGGTGCGGTCAAGAATGCAATTTCCCTAAAATACCTTCGAATTGCAGATTGTAGATGGAGAGACCAGACGAAATGCAAAATCAGCAGAACGTTATGGCCCACCTACAACCTCAAGCAATCGTCGTCATTAATAAACATGAAACGACGGGACACCTGTAGACTTACGGCAGTCATAACTGGCTTCTGGTCTATCGGAGAACAAGCCGCCAAAATGGGCATCCCTCATAACACATACTGTCATAGTTGTAAACAACCGGGGGAAAAAGAAACAATCTTCCATTTCCTCTGTGAATGCCCTGCCCTATGGAGGGACAGAATGTTAACCCTGGGCAAACCGCTGTTCGATAGTCTCGAGCAGCTGTCTGGCGTAGAAGTCAACAACCTAAGAAGGTTCCTAAACCGCACAGACTGGATATAGTCCTGCTGTAAATAACTGTTAAACAATTTGGTAACGAGGATGTGGCAACAAAATGGTGCGGAAGCGCTAGTTGGATTCCGGATGAATCACCACTCTAACCAACCAACCAACCCGCATGGCCCACTGAACATGTCTTGAGTGGTATTACTCGACTTAAGCCGTCCTCACAAACTGATGTTGATAGTTTATCTGCGTTTGTTCAAGCAATGCGATTCTTTAGTATACATTTTGTTTTTAATCCTAACAAATCACTAATTTTAGGTAATTTTATGAAAGCCTGGAAACTGACTTTCTTCATCATCATTCATAGCATCACAGCTCGATGTGAGCCTTAGCTTCCTCCACAATTCTTCTCCATAGATCTCGGTCCACAACCAGACTACGATAGTTGGTCACTCCTATACTTCAGAGGTCGTCCTCAACGTCGCATAACCACCGTTTCCGCGGCCGACCTCTTCGCTTTTCACCACGGTCGCGCGCCTCTACAACTTTTCAAGGTATTCTTTCATCTTGCATTCTGCAAACGTATCCTAGCCATCGGATGCGCTGCGATTTGGCAAACCGCACAACTTTCTTGCCTTGTAGGAATTCCTCTATCTCGCTGACTTTCATGTCACCCGCTTTCATGAACGGTAATAAAAATGATATGAGCAACTATAAGCCTATCTACCGCAAAGCTCTTTCAATGCATTATCCCGGTCACATTGCTTTTTGCTGTCAGGAACATGGTGCATCCGGGAGCAGCATGGCTTCCTCTTGGTCCGCTCAACAGTGTCTAATTTAGCCGTCTTGTTGGATGACTGTATCGCTACATTCCAGTCAGCGTACCAAATTGACAACATTTATACTAAATTCGCTAATAATTAGCCTGCATTGGCTTCTACTCAGCCCTAATAAGTTGGATCACACTTGCTTGCTCAATCGACATCGCAACAATATTAAGTATTTTTCTTTCGCTCTGGCGTTCCAAGAGAATAACCTTTTATTTGTCTTTCATTTTTGACTTAATGCGTGGTGCTGTAGACTGTCGGGTGGTTCTTGAGCGGATTTTCTGTAATATTTCACCACTTCATAGTTTTTCCATGTTGGTCTCGCAAAATCTCCTTATGCTTGAAATGCTTTTATTATCAGAATAAATTTGTAACTGGCGTATCACCAAAGATGGGCGTGTGTGACCCAGAGTTATGGGCGTAAGGGCGGATATGAACATTTTTATTAAAATCAATTCAATTCTTCTGATTTCAGATTTCTATTCATATGCCGGCCATTAAAAAGTACTAAAATATCTACTCGTAGCTTGCAAAGCTTAATTTTTTTGTTTCACGTCGTTAAAGGGTTTTTAAAAATTGAAAGTCCAAAAACTCTGGAATCGTGCAGTGACTCAATTTATATTTTTGAAAGGTTTAAAAGCAAAGGAAATTTACGAACGAATGTTGAAATTGTATAAGGAATTTTCGCCATCGATTAGTACAGGAAAAAGATGGGTTGCACGCTGAATTTAAACGTGGAGCAAGCCTTGCAGACGATCCATTGCATTCGCTTGCAATGGAACAAAAACACATTCGAATACGAGTTTCTCAACAACATTTAGTGCGTTTTTGAAAAGAGGGATGACGTGGATTTCGTGCGTCGATTCATCACTGTGATTGAAACTTGGGTCTATCACCATGGTGCTGAATGTAAACAGGAGGCTACAGAGTGTTGTGAACCTGGTTCTTCGGTTCCAAAACGAGTTCATGTGCGGAAATCCGCCAAGAAGGTTTTAGCGTTCCAAAAAGGATGCGAAAAGAATTTGGTATGTGGATTACTGCAAACTGGTGAAACAATAAATTCTCAATATTATTGTAGCTTTTCAGACCAGCTGATGGTAAGAATTGGTATAAAAAGATGCAGTGTGCAAAAGAAAAAAGTTATTTTTCATCAGGACAAGGCATTGTGTCACAAGAGCATTTTGACAATGGCTAAAGTACATGAATTAAAGTGCGATTTGTTGGAGCATCCACCGTATTCCCCAGATTTGGCCTTCCATCTGTTTCCAGACATAAAAAAATGCATGCGGGTAAAGCGTTTTTCATCAAATCATGAGGTCATAGCAGCTGAGTAACCGTATTTTGCAGCCCTTGCAGATTCTCACTTCAAGAATGGAATTCAGAAATGAAAATCTCGTCGAAACAAATATATTATGTTTAGGGAGACTATACTGAAAAATAAAGTGTATTTCAAACCATAAAATGGTGTTTTTCTTATTGAACTGCGAAACTTATTGAACAACCTATATTCGAGGTTAGTTCCAAAAATATGGTGAATTTTCAAGTTTCGCGCGCTACGTACATTCGTCTTTCAATTATTATGTTTTTTGTGTTTGTACACTCGTCTCGAATGTATTTTCTCCGTTTTAGCAAAATCGCATGCTTAGTTTGTTTGTGAGAGGCATAAATGAGACAAGAGGTTTGCGTGTTCGGCGATTTTCTGCTATCGAAAAAAAATGGACCAAAGAAGTTGCATCAAATTTTGTGTAGAAAATGTAATTATGTGCTCAAAAATACTTGAAATGTTGACAGTGGCCTACGGTGAGAGTACTCTGAGTCGAAAAAATATTACCACTTGCAAATAAAGCTTTTCACAGAAGACCGAGAAGATGTGATTGATGACGCTCGCTCTGGAGGCCCCAGCACATCAACAACCGATGAAATTGTTGAGAAAGTGAAGAAAATTGTTATGGAGAATCACAATTAGAGAAGTTGCTGGTGATGTGGGTACATCGGTTGGCTCATGCCAAGCAATCTTTTCGGAAATTTCGGAATTGCTGAATTTTGATCAAAAACAACAGGAATTGTTTAATGACATGAACGATAATCCAGACTTGCTTAAGAGGATCATAGCTGGTGACGAATCATGGGTATATCGTTATAACATCGAAACCAAACCCCAATCGTCCTAATAGAAGAGTCCAGGAAAGCCAAAACCAAAAAAAGCACGGGAAGTTCGATCAAATAACAAGGTTTTGCTCACCGTTTTCTTCGATTACCTTGGCGTGGTGCATCAAAAGTTCGGACTATAAGATCGTACGGTAAATAAGGAGTACTACCTTGAAGTTATGCGCCCTTTGCGTGAAGCAATACGAAAAAACGCCCTGAATTGTGGAAAAAAAGTGGAAAAAGTGTATTATATCTGATAGGGACTACTATGAAAGAGATAAAATAGAAATTGATGAATAAATAATTTTTTTTGAGCACACCTGGTATACATTTTTTATTTTATATTGACTAATCATCCACTTAAATAAAGTTAACTGCTAAGCTATCATCATTTTAAGCAAAAGAAATGAGCTATCCCACAAAATTCAATGTCAAGTTCATTTTTCACTGTCATTCAGTCAGCTGAAACTGCGAAAAAATTCACACCCATTTATTTGCCTCTATTTCGATGCTCACAGAAAATAAACAGTTTACATGGGTAAGAAAAAAATTCCATAGTTGAAGCACCATAAATTCCTTTTATCACGCATTCGCTATACAAAAGAAAGAGAAAAATCAACTCGACCGCACTTCATTTTCTTCCAGTTTATCAGGGCTAGCAACAATACGAGTAATCAAGAGTCGTTGCTACGCAGGCAGTTTTTTTCCTACAAAAAAACGTACAAGCGCCAGTTTTTACTTCTTAGTTCTTCTTCTTTTTCTTTTATTGTTTACAATTTTTTCCTTTTTTTCATTTCAGGCATGAAACCCCGCATCAAGAATCACTTTCGCGCGCATCAGCTTTCGATATGGCTGCGTCTCATACCAGAGTTGCATCGCGCCGGCATGGAGGATGTCATTACGCGTCACAATTTATTTAAAAATCATGATGACATGGATTTGTATGAAGGACCTGTGAAACCGGATCCGTTTGCCTCAACGCGTCTGCTACTCATCGATGATGCGCTGCTGCGTAAAGCTGGACGTGGCGGCAACTTGACTGCCGGCTACATTAGCGGCGTCTTGGGCGGTAAGTTTGCTTTTGATTTGTTGATTATAGAAAATGTCACACAATAAGCGATCGAAGCTCACACATATATTTGTATACAATACATATACACTTGCACACATTTTCATAGTATTTATAGGGTAAAACAACTCGAACACCTATGTAAATAAGTGGCTTGCGGCCGATGCGTTGAAAACTAGACGAATAAAAGGTATGCGTGTATGTGCTTGTAACCTGTGTACCTACCTTGTAGGGATGTCAACGCTAAGAGCAATGAACGCATTGTCAACGGTGTGCGGCTGTGTTGAACTGTCGCATTGCATGGCTTTCAATCGAGCCTCCAGCAAGCATGCAAACATACAAACAATGTTGCGCGTGTTGTCCTTGTACAAACAAACTCTCTTTTGGGTTCTTTCAAGCGGCTGATGAACTCTCGGCGCTAGTCGAACCTCTCTGTCTTCTCTGTTTGCTGAACAAACAAGTGACCGACTTGCAGAATGAGGAAGCAACTGAACACAGTTCAAGTAATGTAGGCCACAATGTGACATTTCAATCGGTTTGACGCAGCTGAGCAATACGTGATTCCACATTCCTTTTCGGTCTTCTCCGCTATTTACAGCCATCGCTGCACGCGTGTGTTGACTTATGTCGTCAGTTGTTAAATCAGCACATCGAATTTCTTGTCATAGCTCTCAGTTTCCTTATCCTCCCATATTTCGCTAGACACTCATCAAGTCAAAAAAAAGTTTTTAATTTAAATTTGGCTAAATGGTGAAGAGGGCAGCGAAAATGCTAAACCCAGACACATGTTCAAACAGCTAAGGACACGCGCCTCAAAAATGTTATATGTTGGAAAAAAATTTTATGCTGTGATTCATTGATGAATGTCATTTTTTTTATAAGTACCTAAGCAATCTGAATTTCATAGTCAATTTGTTTTTTCCTTACTTTCTATTTTAACAAATTTTTTTTATCATAGATATTTGCTTCGATGTGAAGGATCATTTGTAATTTAAACGCTACTAAATCGCTTAGCCGATTGCGCTGAAACGTTTTTGAGTTGATGCGAGCGAACTTGTGAGGGTTTAAGAATTTGCCTCGAGCTGCTGGATGCGTTCAAGATAATAAAAGAAATAGTATTCATGAACCAATTTTTCCAAGTAAGAGCATTCGAGAACTGCAAAATATTTTTGGAAAATTTCACCTTATATATTCCGAAAACTCATATTTGTGGTAAAATTTACTTCGTGCTCGAAATAAATCTTCACTACCTAAGAAGAAATCTGTTCGAAAAAGATGTACCTGTAGGTAGCGCTGTGGTCGATATGTTCCCAGATAATTGTGTATAGTCCGATTTCGTTCGTACTCGGTACACAAACTGAGCGGCATTACGATACGGTCACCACATATTAAAAAGCCATTTTATTTCACTTAGTTTATTTTATAGCAAACACCACGCAAAATTTGTTAATGATTTTTCATTCAATTTTCATAACAAATTTTATCCAGAATTGTAGGAAAAATGGTTGCGTATGCTTTTTTAATTCCAGTGACGGCTTGATTTCAGTACTGCATTCTTCCTGGCCGATACCTTTTCTTTATGCCATCTTTGATATTTGTCAATTTTTTTTTGTTCTTCCGTGTTCACACCTTTCGGGAGCATAAAGCCTCCAAAAGACTCAGTCTTGCGTTGGTTTCTTTTATCTGTTTTTTTTTTCTGTCTTTGATTTCTGACAAGGTAAGTGATTAGCCTGCCTTCTTATTGCTTGGAGCGCCATCTGTGTTTCATATTTTTCTGGCAGAAGGATCGGACAGATGGTTGAGGACTTCGCTAAATTTCATTTGTCTGCGCTATTACCGCGGTCGCCCGGTTCCTCTTGCTGGCGCCACTGATGCAATGTGTAACTGTGTGTTCTTCATTGTTTTTTGCTTGTTTTAGCAGTCATAATGCAAGAAAGCGCTGACTATTGTACAGGCTGGAAAGGATAAGCTTTGGGGTTTGAGGAATGAGATTTTTTGTTGTTTTTTTTTAGAAACGGGGTAAGTAGGTTAATCCCGGAACCTCTGGGATGGAAGACTAGTGCACTTACGCTAGACTACCGAGGCTGTTGAAAAGAGTCATTCCCAGGTACTAATAGTCGTTCCTTGAGGACATTTGTCAATATACAGTCAATAATTCAAAGGTTAGCGAAAACATTCTTGAAATGGTTCTGGTTCTGACGAGGAAAGAAAAAGGACTGGCAGACTAGACTGGAGTCTTTTGAAATGAAAAGTATATGTGAACAACCCAATAACAATTCCAGAGTTGAAGCACAACATTCGTAACTGATGTAATTTTTCACACCTAAAAATACTACGCATCTAATATTAGTCGCTATCTTGCGCAGTGTATGGCCACTCCACTTCCATTTCATATTTCAATTTCTATTGGTTTTTGCCCGCTTCGTTCAAAGAGTTGTTCGTTCGAAATCCAGTTGTCGGACCACCAGCTACGGAGTATGGCTTTGAGACTTCGGTTCACAAATGTTTGGAACTTACACTTCATATAAATATATAGACACCAACTAGTAGGACGGATTTAACTTTCGAAACAAAACTGTTGCAGGCGGTTGAAAAACGAAATGCGAGCACCACCCAAATCTTAGATGACAGTCTCATCGTGCGTACTATGTATAAACCTATCGCTTCTGATTAAAATGTTTAAAAATTTATGACTGGAACCGAAATAAGTAAAAGCAAAATAACATTCATGGCTGAACTTAAACAAAATTTGAAGTTTGAAATACAAATTATCCATTATCCTATAACACTGTGAATAAATTTCAAGTCATCGCATTGAGTAAGAATTATTCATGCTCCAAACGTACAAACGCGCATGTCACCGAGAAAGTGAAGATCCCGATACCCCAATCGTTGACGACGGAATTGTCGTTCCGCTACCCGATCATGACGAGGTGAGAATAGCAATATCACGGCTAAAGAACAACAAAGCCTCGGGCGCCGACGGACTGCCGGCTGAGCTATTCAAACATGGCGGCGAGGAGCTGGTAAGGTGCATGCATCAGCTCCTATGCAAAATATGGTCGGATGAAAGCATGCCTGCCGATTGGAATTTAAGTCTGCTCTGCCCAATCCATAAGAAGGGCGATCCTGCAATTTGTGCCAATTACCGCGGGATTAGTCTTCTAAATATCGCCTATAAGGTTCTAGCGAGCGTATTGTGTGAAAGGCTGAAGCCCACCGTCAACCAACTGATTGGACCTTATCAGTGTGGCTTCAGACCTGGAAAGTCTACCATCGACCAAATATTCTCAATACGCCAAATCTTGGAAAAGACCCATGAAAGGAGAATCGACACACACCATCTTTTCGTCGACTTCAAAGCTGCATTCGACAGTACGGAAAGGAGTTACCTGTATGCCGCGATGTCTGAATTTGGTATCCCCGCAAAACTAATACGGCTATGTAAGATGACGTTGCTCAACACCAACAGCGCCGTCAGAATTGGAAAGGACCTCTCCGAGCCGTTTGATACCAAACGAGGTTTCAGACAGGGTGACTCCCTGTCGTGTGACTTCTTTAACCTGATGTTGGAGAGCATCGTGCGAGCCGCAGAACTTAATCGCTCAGGCACAATTTTTTATAAGAGCGTACAATTGCTGACGTATGCCGATGATATTGACATCATCGGCCTTAACAACCGCGCTGTTAGTTCTGCCTTCTCCAAACTGGATAAAGAGGCAAAGCGAATGGGTCTGGTGGTGAACGAGGACAAAACGAAGTACCTCCTGTCTTCAAACAAACAGTCGGCGCACTCGCGTATCGGCACCCACGTCACTGTTGACAGTTATAATTTTGAGGTTGTAAAAGACTTCGTCTATTTAGGAACCAGCATTAACACCGATAACAATGTCAGCCTTGAAATCCAACGTAGAATCTCTCTTGCCAACAAGTGCTACTTTGGACTAAGTAGGCAATTGAGTAGTAAAGTCCTCTCTCGACGAACAAAACTAACACTCTATAAGACTCTCATCATGCCCGTCCTAACGTATGGCGCAGAAGCTTGGACGATGACAACATCCGATGAAGCGACGCTTGGAGTGTTCGAGAGAAAGATTCTGCGTAAGATTTTTGGACCTTTGCACGTTGGCAACAGCGAATATCGCAGACGATGGAACGATGAGCTGTATGAGCTTTACGACGACATAGACATAGCGCAGCGAATAAAGATCCAGCGGCTACGTTGGCTGGGTCATGTCGTCCGAATGGATACAAACGCTCCGCTTTGAAAGTATTCGATGCGGTACCAGCTGGTGGTAGCAGAGGAAGAGGGCGGCCTCCTCTGCGTTGGAAAGATCAGGTGGAGAAGGACTTGGCTTCACTTGGTGTGTCCAACTGGCGCCGGTTAGCACGAGAAAGAAACGACTGGCGCGCTTTGTTAAACTCGGCCAAAATCGCGTAAGCGGTTATAGCGCCAATTAAGAAGAAGAAACGTACAAATAAATTGGTGGGGACTGGGCAAACTCGACTGAGCAATCGGTCAGGAAGACTATTGTACTACACCCGGATAGATTACAGTCGAAAGAATAGAGAGACAGTATAGATGCAGTAGGGATGATAAGATGGAAAAATTGGTTTGAGGTCACGCTTCAGCAAATTTGTTGGATTCATTGATGAATCTTAAGGGATCCGGAAGAGAAAGAACTTTTTTCATTCTCAATACAACGCAACCCAACAGCCTTAGCCTGATTCTAAAAAACGTCGGATAGCTATAGACGAAATGCTCTGCTGTTTGTCATTCTCAAGACAAGATAGGCTTATTGGGTTGCCAATTATTCGCATGGTAGCCATAAGATGACCACAAGCCACACTTACCACTACTCTTAGGCCCTTTCTACTAAATATTAGGTGAAAGATCGTTAATATCCTGTTTTGTTCTTCCACAAAGCACTTGTCTACTCTACAGGAGCCCAACTCAGTCCAATGTCTTCCATGGGTAGACCTCATGAAGTCGTCAATCCATAGTTGAATCTATGTCTGAATTGAATTGCAGGTGGAAAAGGGTGTAGGGCCTAGTGGTATGCTTGCAGAGCCTTCATTAGCCAGTTTATCAGCCAAATCGTTCCCTGTAATACCAGAATGTCCAGGCACCCTATTAAGGCAAACTTTGTTGAGTTTTTCAGCCTCAGGAAATATTTTTCAGATTTTCAAGAAACAAAACCGACAATTAATTGTTTAAAAAAAAATCGAAATTTTTTAAGATAAAATCCTTCAATCGGGCACGAGTTTTTAATGTTTTCCAATATCAGTATAAATATTATTGAAATCTACCAAGCGGTTTTTAAGTTACAGTTGACCACCAGTTCAAAAAACATAATTTTGAGAAAAACGCGTTTAAAGTTTTGCATCGATTGCCGATTTGCCCGAGAGCCCTTTGTTTATTGTTGAATAACTCGAAAAGTATTTGTCAGATTCACTTCAAATTTTCACACAATATTTTTAAAATCATATTTGCAAAATAGACATTTTCTTGTTAAAGTAAACAACGAAACCACTAACCTTCACGCAATCAGAGCAGGTGTACCACAAGGAAGAGTTCTAGGCCCCGTCTTGTACACTTTGTTCACGGCAGATCTTCCACTATCAAAGAACACATATACAGCCACGTATGCAGATGATACTGTCGTCATGGCCAGGAGTACCCTTCCCTCAATTGCTTCTGGTTACCTACAAGAAAACCTTAACAGTGTTAGCGGCTGGATGAAAAAATGGCGCATAAAAGCTACCGAAAGCTAATCGGCCGTATCTCTTAACAGGGTTCCAATACCACAAACAGATAATGCCAAATATTTAGGTATTCTATTAGACCGGCGTCTTACTTGACGATCGCATATATTTTTAAAGCGAAAGCAACTTGGACTGAAATTGCGATCACTACACTGGTTAATCGGCTACAATTCATCACTTACACTAGACAAAAAGGTGCTTATCTACAAATCTATTCTGAAACCGATATGGACGTATGGCGTTCAATTATGGGGCTCAGCAGCAAAATCAAATCTAGAAATCATGCAAAGATTTCAGTCAAAGGTGATCCGCATGTGTGCCAATGCGCCATGGTTTGTACGAAACGAGATATTGCACCGTGACCTAAAAGTTACGACAGTTTTCGAAGAAATAAACAACCTCAGCCAGAGATACAACAACCGACTTGCCACTCATCCGAATAACCGAGCAAATAACCTTTCCAAGATAAGCTACTCCTCAAGATTAAAAAAATGTCAGCCTAACGATTTAATGCAAAGATTTAAACCGTAATATACGTAAATGCAAAAGTTGTAAAATTGTAGAATATATGTATTGTATATGTTATATGTTGTTCATTATTAAGTAACGAATTCCACTGGGAATTCGTACTCTAAGCTATTCTTATTTAAATTGTAGGTAAAAATAGTACTTATTGTTACTGTCATGACAGATTGTATGGAATAAATGGAGTTCGAAAAAAAAAAATATTTTTAAGATATTTATTATAGCCAAAGAAAAGTAAAGGAGGATGGTTCCATGTGTAGAAGTCCACGCAAGTGGGGAAAGTTACTGATCGCCATTCACTTGGGAGTGGCCAGGACGATTCTTCTACATATGGTTCAAGCAGCTCACAACGGCCGGGATTAGCCCACGTATCCTCTGGGTAGCTCCCGAACACCCGTTCGGGAGTGAGCTAACGTGAGAAGGCGAAGCATTCCAGGATAGCTGGTTGTGCGCTGGGTTTGGGACCCGCCACTTAAAAATCCCCCCCAATGAAAAGAATTACAAAGCCTCGGATGAGAACTGCCTTTACTGATGACGACCCCTGCAAACGAAATAAGGAATATGATTTGAGGGCATGCACCTGGAATGTCCGGTCCCTTAATGGGGAAGGTGCCTCTGCCCGGCTGGTTGATGTCCTCGTGAGAGTAAAGGCTGACATCACTGCCATCCAAGAGATGCGATGGACGGGGCAAGGTAAGAAAACCATAGGACCTTGCGACGTCTACTACAGCTGCCATGTAAAGGAGCGCAAATTCGGTGTCGGATTTGTTGTGGGAGAGAGACTTCGTCGCCAAGTACTGTCGTTCACTCCGGTGGACGAGCGTCTCGCAATAATCCGCATCAAAGCGCGATTTTTTAACATCTCGCTAATTTGCGCCCACGCCCCGACGGAAGAGAAGGACGATGCGACCAAAGATTCCTTCTATGAGCGCTTGGAACGTTCCTATGAGCGCTGCCCCCGCCACGACATAAAAATCGTGCTTGGCGACTTCAACGCCAGGGTGGGCAAGGAGGGAATTTTTGGTCCCACAGTCGGAAAATTCAGCCTGCACAACGAAACATCCGGTAACGGACAGAGGCTGATCGACTTCGCCGGGGCCCGAAACATGGTAGTCTGCAGCACCAGATTCCAGCATAAAAAGATACACCAAGCTACCTGGCTGTCTCCTGATCGAAAAACGCGAAACCAGATCGATCATGTTGTGATAGATGGAAGACACGCTTCTAGTCTATTAGATGTACGTACGATCCGAGGGCCCAACATCGACTCGGATCATTACCTTGTTGCAGCCAAGCTGCGCACCCGCCTCTGTGCAGCAAAAAACGTACATCTACCTACGCAAAGAATGTTCGACATCGAAAAGCTGCAATCACAACAGACAGCCAGAAGATTCGCCACTCGACTCACACTCCTGCTCTCGGAGAGCACTGCCCAACAAACCGGCATGCGCGAGCAATGGAGCAACATTTCTCGTTCACTACGTACCGCCGCCGAAGAAGAAATCGGATTCCGGCGAGCCCGAAAAAACAATTGGTACGACGAGGAATGTCATGCTGCCGCAGAAAGAAAGGATGCCGCCTATAGAGCCACGCTGCGATCGGGCGCAACGCGAGCCATGTGGGATCGCTACAGAGAGCTGAAAAAGGAAGAGAGACGTATTATCCGACAGAAGAAACGAGAGGCCGAAATACGTGAGTGCGAGGAGCTTGAGATGCTGGCCAACAGGAACAACGCCCGAAAATTTTACCAGAAAGTTCGGCGGCTTACAGAAGGTTTCAAGACCGGGGCGTTTTTCCTGTAAGAACAAAGACGGCGATCTGGTGACTGACGTACAGAGCAATCTTAAATTATGGAGGGAACACTTCTCGAACCTGTTAAACGGTGACAGCTGCGCATGTCATAGAGAAAGTGAAGATCCCGATACCCCAATCGTTGACGACGGAATTGTCGTTCCGTTACCCGACCATGACGAGGTGAGAATAGCAATATCACGGCTAAAAAACAACAAAGCCGCGGGCGCCGACGGACTGCCGGCTGAGCTATTCAAACATGGCGGCGAGGAGCTGGTAAGGTGCATGCATCAGCTCCTATGCAAAATATGGTCGGATGAAAGCATGCCTGCCGATTGGAATTTAAGTGTGCTCTGCCCAATCCATAAGAAGGGCGATCCTGCAATTTGTGCCAATTACCGCGGGATTAGTCTTCTAAATATCGCCTATAAGGTTCTAGCGAGCGTATTGTGTGAAAGGCTGAAGCCCACCGTCAACCAACTGATTGGACCTTATCAGTGTGGCTTCAGACCTGGAAAGTCCACCATTGACCAAATATTCTCAATACGCCAAATCCTGGAAAAGACCCATGAAAGGAGAATCGACACACACCATCTTTTCGTCGACTTCAAAGCTGCATTCGACAGTACGGAAAGGAGTTACCTGTATGCCGCGATGTCTGAATTTGGTATCCCCGCAAAACTAATACGGCTATGTAAGATGACGTTGCTCAACACCAGCAGCGCCGTCAGAATTGGGAAGGACCTCTCCGAGCCGTTTGATACCAAACGAGGTTTCAGACAGGGTGACTCGCTGTCGTGTGACTTCTTTAACCTGATGTTGGAGAGCATCGTACGAGCCGCAGAACTTAATCGCTCAGGCACAATTTTTTATAAGAGCGTACAATTGCTGACGTATGCCGATGATATTGACATCATCGGCCTTAACAACCGCGCTGTTAGTTCTGCCTTCTCCAAACTGGATAAAGAGGCAAAGCGAATGGGTCTGGTGGTGAACGAGGACAAAACGAAGTACCTCCTGTCTTCAAACAAACAGTCGGCGCACTCGCGTATCGGCACCCACGTCACTGTTGACAGTTATAATTTTGAGGTTGTAAAAGACTTCGTCTATTTAGGAACCAGCATTAACACCGATAACAACGTCAGCCTTGAAATCCAACGTAGAATCTCTCTTGCCAACAAGTGCTACTTTGGACTAAGTAGGCAATTGAGTAGTAAAGTCCTCTCTCGACGAACAAAACTAACACTCTATAAGACTCTCATCATGCCCGTCCTAACGTATGGCGCAGAAGCTTGGACGATGACAACATCCGATGAAGCGACGCTTGGAGTGTTCGAGAGAAAGATTCTGCGTAAGATTTTTGGACCTTTGCACGTTGGCAACAGCGAATATCGCAGACGATGGAACGATGAGCTGTATGAGCTTTACGACGACATAGACATAGCGCAGCGAATAAAGATCCAGCGGCTACGTTGGCTGGGTCATGTCGTCCGAATGGATACAAACGCTCCGCTTTGAAAGTATTCGATGCGGTACCAGCTGGTGGTAGCAGAGGAAGAGGGCGGCCTCCTCTGCGTTGGAAAGATCAGGTGGAGAAGGACTTGGCTTCACTTGGTGTGTCCAATTGGCGCCGGTTAGCACGAGAGAGAAACGACTGGCGCGCTTTGTTAATCTCGGCCAAAATCGCGTAAGCGGTTATCGCGCCAATTAAGAAGAAGAAAGAAGAGTAAAACAAATCAATTTTTTTTTTTAATTCTGACTACCCCTACCCCTTAATTTGTATAAATGTAAGAGCGAATATTGTCTGATGGCATTAATAAATATTCCTGTATGAACTTTCATACAATAAACCTCACTCAGTCTCATCAGAACTATTGTTATATTGTACATTGTTGGATCTTTGTGGACTTCTGATACTAGAGCTTTTGCAACTCATTTTGTGTCTTATTTTTGGTTTTTAATTTTTATGGCAAAATATCTCTGAGGCCTCTGGAAATACTGTGACCATTTCTTCCACAAAATTTATGAAAATTATTTACTTATTTTCTAATTTCACGGAATATTGTTTAGCCCAAGTAATTATTATTTTTTTTTTCTTTGCGATGTCACAGTAATAGATAGTTGAATAATTATGGGCAAATACCAATGAAAAAATCATGCGCTTGCCCTGCCCCACTCACACTTCACATTCACATTGATACTACATGAACGTGTCCATTTGCACCAATACACAAACATTTTTATTTAAAGTTATTACTTGAGTTTATTGCTTAAGTCTGTACTTGACAGTTGAAGTTCCAACATCAACAAAGTAACAAAATGTTCCGGCCCTAAGTTTTTCCTTATTCCGAGAACTTTTTGAGCTACTATTTTTCCGCCGTCGTATGCTGAAAAAGCAGCCTCACTTGTAGCCAAAAATATTTGTGTGTGCAAGCAATGGTTAAAGGCATTTAGTCACATGACAACCTTAATGTATTAAACTTAAAATTTTTCCTTTAAAACTTTCCTTTTCTCTCCATGCGTTTGCTTTTGATTTGTGCTGCCTGCTTTCGGGCGCATGTATTCGGATACATTTCATTTAGCTGCTTGATCCTTTTTCTTTTCTTCGCTTGCATTGTTGGTACTGACATGTCTTTGTTATGTTAACTGTGCTGTGTTTGGGTCCAACGAAAATCATATAAGTATCCGCAAACTTTGAAGTTCTACCACTTTTTGCGTTTTCATCATCCTTTGGAATACAAATGCCACATGAAGACTGCTGCTGGCGTTTATGGCTTTGTCTTAAGGGGGAAGTCTACTGTGACAAGGGAAAAAACAGGCTTATTTTCCGGATTTTATTTCTAACAAAATATTGCTCGTACATAAAATCTATTTAAACTCTTATCTTTATTATATATTTAAGTTTTTGAAAAAAAAATTTTAAGTCAAAATATTCAAAATGGCCGCTGTGGCACTTCTGCAAGCGCAGGTCCGCTTTTCTTAGGTGCCTAAACGGTGTACATGAAATCTTACGTTTCGGTGATCTAAAACAAAAAAACAAAATATTGTTATCATATACATAGTATTGACTCTCGTCTGACGTAGGATTATGTCGACAAAAAATTTTGGCGTTGAAAAAAAAATTCTTGAAATTTTTTTCTTTTTTTTGCCTAAAATTGATGTTACTATTGTTTATAACAATTTAACAAATAACGATATCAAAAAAATCCTATGTCAGACGAGAGACACTATTACAAAGAATATATAATTAAATTTTTAAGCTGATTCATTTATCAGAACTCGAGATATCGTGTACACCGTATACAAAAACTTAGTTTCGAGAAAAATGCGTTTAAAGTTTCAGTATAGCAGGTACGCGCTTTGGAGCGCTTCGGGAAAAGGTCGAAATTTCAACGAAGAAAAATTTAGCCAGCTGTAACACATATTGTACCTTATTTAAGAGGGTTCAAAGTATTTTTTAAGCTAATAAAAAAAAAATCGATTTTTTGAAAAATTCACAGTAGACTTCCCCCTCAATATTATAATTATAACATTTTCTTATTGTTTGCTGTCCCGCTTGCTTTGCCCTCTTATTTTATTATGCTTCTGATCGACCTTCCGCACCTTTAGCAGCGTATGGCAGTTGGTGCCTCGGGTGTCTTCTTAGTTTTCGAGAAAATTGTCTTTTTAATTTGTATTCTCGTGCAAAATCATTGCCAAAATTTAAAGTGCAATACAGGCACATGCAAGTGGGTACTTGTTATAAACTTCTATATATTTAAATTTAATTCTTTATTAGTTCGCCGTATGAGCAGAGTTCGCCTCAAAACTTCCTGCTGAGGTCACCTGAACAAAAAAAATAGTTTGGTTCTTTACTTATTTACATACATACGCATTTAGGGCGGGTCAAATTGTATGGCACTATTTTTTTCGACACTATTCTTAATAAATTTTGATTCTACCTGAAAGTATAAGAAAAAAGTTCATAACAGGGCAGCTCGTAAAATCGATTTCGAGCCCCCAACAGAAGCACAATTAAGTCACTTCATCTTTACACTATGTATAACAAGAAAAGTACGTGTAGCGTAGTACACATAACAAAAGGGAAACTTTCAAGGCAGACAAAAGAAGAGGGAGAAACCCGAGAGAAAATGAGAGAGAGAGAGAAAGAATATATATCTAAATAAATTCACAACACTTTCAGAGAATACAATTGGGCAAAATTGACGAAAAACGGAGAAGGGTCTCCCGGTGTAGATAACCGCCGGACACAAGCCGTGGCAACAACGCGCACTACTCCGAGCGTTTATCACCCTCACAAATGCAGTGATTCCAGGACCACAGCAACGGCACAAATTACCGCAAGGCAATACCACTAAATCCAACGCCGGAATGGGTAGCTCGACGTACAAGAACTAACCAGGAAACGGAAATAAGCGCGAAAAAGTGGGAACAAAAAAACAAAAAAGACAAAAAAATTGGGACCAAAAAAACGGGACAAACAGTAGGCACCATAAATAT
The DNA here is from genome assembly GCF_028408465.1 of Anastrepha ludens. Lineage (NCBI taxonomy): Eukaryota > Metazoa > Arthropoda > Insecta > Diptera > Tephritidae > Anastrepha > Anastrepha ludens. The sequence goes on along the minus strand of NC_071498.1, from coordinate 9,892,161 downwards.
ATTTCCTACAAGTTTGCACCAACAAACAAGGGACAAAAAGTATACAGTGTTATTTCTCACTAGAAATTAGCAACCACAAGGAAAAACTCAGGAAAAATAGCCTAAAGTGTATCTAAGCTATATATAAGGTATAGCTGTCTCTCTCTCCTTTTCCTCTACGTTATATCTTCTTTCTATCTCGCGGAGCGAAAATGCCCTAAACGTTGCATGGCCTTGAAATTTTACTCTCCATTCGCGCTCGTCTATCGATGTCTAGGAAGTTTCACTTCAAAATGTTTAGAAATCGGAGCTGCAAACTTTTTACAAAATTCACAAAAATTAAAAAAACCGCAATGGAAATTAAAAAAATTTTCGAACAGAAACTTTAGAAAACTGCTAAGTATGCAGTTTTATAGCCCAATGAATAACAAGTTAAAATCGCTTAAAACTCGCGTTGATTTTAGCCTTTTTTTTATGAGAAAAGGCTCATAAAGCAGTACCTACATAAAAAGTCTTTAATGAAATCAAATGATAACTTTCACTATTAACCTCACCAAGACTAGACCTAATTTTCCCATTGAATCAAAAACTGAGAGATATTTTGATGCTAACAACGCTACGTTTGGGCCGTACGCAAGTCACTCATGGCTAGCTGTTGAACCATGAGAACGCTTCTTGCTGATTCTGCAAGGCTTCTAATGCATCAGGAAAACATATCTTAGACGATTGCTCTCAGTTTAACAACAAAAAGCGAAGGACATTTGGCACAACTGTCGGAACTTCCACTTTAATCAACACAACAACCAATTGCTCAAAACCTTGTTCGTTGGCGAACAGGCGTCCTATGCTCCAATAGGAGTTAAAGGAAAAGAAAAATAATAATCAAAATTCATAGCACTCTAGTTAATTTTTATTAGTTTCCTTATTCATTTCGTACTAATTAAAAATAGGTTAGATTAGGTTTTGGTGGTGGTCGATTTGTATGACCAATTCACTTAGACCTTACAGGTCCGGGAACCTCATTTATTGCTCTTCGTGGAACCATTTTGTCGCTCTTATGAAGGGCAGGATTGGTCCAATCCCCACGGCAAATATTTCCACAAGAGCATTGAAAAAGTATCTGCCTGGAAAACCTGCCCTGATTAGCTTATAGCTAAGGCTGGACAATTGTAAAGGAAGTGCTCAACTGTGTCTTCTTCTTCCTCATCTCTGCAACGTCTACAATATTCATGGGTGTAAACCCCTAGTCTCAAAGAATGCCTGCCAAAGAGCCAATGGCAAGTAACACAAGCCACGACCTTCGAGATATCCTCTCCTGAGAGGCTAAGCAGTTCCTTTGTCTTTTTCTTATCTATTTGCAGCCATAGTAATGTTACCGTTACTCACGGGAGTTCATCTCTCCGTGCCATATTGACCACTTGGATAATGTTGTTCTTAATTATTAATTTGCTCGTGGCCATAGGTATTAACATTATTAAATTAAATAAAAACAATTAAAAATAGCTTTCTTTAAAATTTCGATCGAAGAGTTGTCCATTAGCGGACTTTTTTCTTATGATTTTAAGTAGCATCCGAATCTGGTAGGAACGATGTCGAAAAAAAAATTTACCCACCCTAATATGCATAAATATGTACATGCACATATTTTTAAATTTCTTTTAAATATCACACACAAAAATCACAAAATACGGCAAAGTCTCAATTTAGTTTATCTGTTTGCCGAAGTTTTAATTAAATGTTATGGTTTTGGCAAGCGGCAGTTTCAGTTGGGAATAAGTAAATTTTCATATTGAAAACTCAGATAATTTATTTAAACTCTCTTTCTAAAAAGTTTTTGATATTCGGTTAAAAGGTGGCAAGGCAATAAATTTCCTTGTTTAAAGTTTCTATAATTTCATTTATTTCATTAGATGCGTAATTTTGTCCCATAGAAAGCAATTGAAAAAAATAAGAAAAAATCTTTTTGACTAGAGTATGCGAGTATACTGAAAATATACTTATATATAAACAAATTTGCAAAAGTCTAGCAAGTTTGGTGCATTAACTGTTGAGAAAAATGCCTTGGAACGTTGCGCATCAAGCAAACCATCAAGTAATCCAAGCAGCCTTTTAAGTATTCCATTAGTAAAGCAGGAATACAAAAGCAACTATGGTATTTGGTGCAACCACATATTGACTCAAAATCAACGCTGTAAAAAAGCATTCAAAAATATTATTCGCCCTGACCAATAAGCTCAAGTTGATGCCAGTTTCATATCTTTAAATAAAACTCCCGAATGCTTAAAAATGTGCTCATCACTTAGTGCCAGGTCTGAACTATACGACGCATGCAGTAAAACCTCTCATTCAAAGTCTCAAAGCTTCTGATACATTATTAAATGCACTATATATGAAATTTGGAATTATTTAATAGAACCATTCAGCCTCATTTTTCGCCCCTTCTAATCCGCTTCTACTCAAGATAGGTTAGGTTAGATTAGCTTGGTTGGCATTAAGCCACGCGTAGACCTTTTGGTCCCTAGCGATACCAGATGGAGACCAACCTCTATTAAAACTGAAAGTAGACAACATGTAGGATGTCAATGCTTTTGGCGAAACTAAACAAAGCTAGGAAATCAATTTTTGAGACGTCCTCCAGACTCCTGACAAACTGATAATGCCGGATGAACGCAGGGAAAGTGTTTTAACGTTTCCTCAACATCCTCTATGCATTTCCTGCATTTATCCGTGCTAGCAATCCGTATTTTGTGAACAGCCTGACCGCATACTATAATAGCTCTGAAGTCCTTTCGTGAGAGCATAAGCACGAATTGAGTCAGTTTTTTGCACTTTCTTCTACACATGACTTTTGCTGTTTTGCATGTGGTTAGGTTGGTTCACCTCGCTTCCACTCGATGTTTCATGTAGTCGTCCATTGCGTTGTTTACTGTGTTTATCGGTTTTTTATGTCGTTCTCTTGTTCAAATGGTAGTCTAAGAGCACTTTCTGTATTCTTATATATGGAGAAAATTCCCAAGACCGCCAGCAAAAGATCGTTGAAAACCAATGCGATTTTTGAGCCATTTCAAACTTGCACTTGATTATCCCAAAACTAAATGAGCTATAAAACTACAATACATACCCAAAATTTTTCTCACGTCTTGAGGTCATTGGACGAATGAAGGGACCTACAGTTCTAAGCTGTACGGCCGAACGGCAGATGGCTTTTTATGAGGAGCTTTTTCATGGCAAAAATACACTCGGAGGTTTGTCATTGCCTGCCGAGGGGCGACCACTATTAGAAAAACAAATTTTTCTACCATTTTAATATTTTATGTACGGAGATTCGAACCTATACCCTTCCGATTGGTAGTCACACACCAACTCATTCTGGTGCGATAGCCGGCAAATTTACTTTAATTAGAAGATTTTAAATATTTTTAAAAATTCTTAGGGTTTTCTCTACGTAATAATTCTCTGAAGTACTCGAAAGAAAAACTCCGTAGAGAATTCATAGATTATCGCTCGAAAGGAACACGACCAATCGAAAATGATGGAACGATGGAGTCACTGCGATTTATGGCAATAAAGGCAAATAGAAGTTCAATGCGTGTGCTGGTTTGTTTATGTTTTATGATGAAATACAAACGCTCTATCAGCAAAATTTGCATTAAGGTACCTACTGGTGATAGATAGGGGCCCCAGTGGAGGAAAAAGGCCCCAGTTGAAGAAAAATTTAGCTACACTAAGTGTTATGTACAAGAAAGAGAAAATAATTCGGGCTTTGTCGAATTCAGGGAAAATTTATCAGTTGGTTAAAGCTCTGTTAGCCTAGATTTAGTCATAATCTTACATAGCTTAAAGCAACCTACCAGCAGTACCTGTTTTCGATTAGCTTAAACTCAACCTCACTTGGACAGAAATAAAAAAATTGATAAATATAGAGCTGTGGGTTTTGGATTCTTTACTTAAGTATTTTATGTAAGTTGAGCGCCATGAGGGAGTCGTGCTGTCATATCATTCTTTTTCACCTATTTTGAGTTAATATTCCACCAAATATACTAGACAAAATAGATTTTTCATACAAATGGAAAACATTTGATTATGAAATATATCGGTGGTGTAATCGGGATGGCATGCAGAGTAACACCTATTTAGTTTCTATGAATACTAAGTAAAATTTAGGTATTTTCTACCAGAGCTCCTACTGTACCCATTTGAAGGAAGAAGCCTTTCTCATACATATTTCAGCAAGTTGAATTATTTTATTTTAGTTGAAATCAAAATTTTCTGTGCTATATGAAAATAAAATCAGTCTAAACCACAAATTTAATTGAAGGAAGCTTCCGCTTTTAAGCTTTCAAGTCAAGTCAACTTATGCAGTGGTAAACCTTCATCACCATTTACTTCTCTGGAGCATTCTACTTTTGGGAAAACCACCAACAGGAACTGCAATTTATGAGCCATTTGCTCGCCTTTTCTTTGCAACTACAAACATTTTTGGGCAATAAGAGATTATGAATATATGAACATTAGGGTGGGTCATATTTTTTTTCGATATCGTTCTTAACAGATTCCAAAATTACATAAAATTCTAAAACAAAAAGGCCAATAAAACATGTCCCTAAAGTCAATTTCGTAACTCCCAAATTATAAAAATAATAAAAAAAATCTTTAATTAATTTTAAGTTAATATAAGGACTAGTATTGGCCAAAATGTTCTGATCGTATTTTTTTAATACAAACTTGTATCTGGGGAATTTTTTATACGACAAATTTATTTTTGATATTAATTTTTTTTTTTATGAATACAATGATGGCGCTAAAAAACAAATTATATGTACTTTTTAGTACTGTAAAGGAAACGCGACGGTATGTAATTCTTTTTTTTGGATGTGTCAAATTTGCAAAGAACCAAAAAATATTTTAATTTACAATATAAACATTTTTTTCTAATACTTTTACTTTCTTCAATTTCATAACTGCCTCTGAATTTTCGTATTAATTCAAGTTGACTTATTTGAAAATTTGGGGAATAACCTCTTTTTTATATAAAGATGAGGTATGGCAGGGCTATTTAACCTAAAAGGCCAGCATATTCGTAATTTTAAATGTATTTCTGATGACTGCAGTGCTCTGATAGAGATGCCACAGAGTCCTTCCTTTCAAAAACTGCTGCAACTACTCCTTTAAGTGCAAAGTGCAATGTGCCAAAAGATTTGTCATGACATAACAAAAACAACTTAAACGGCACGTGCAATGAGTAAAGAAAAAAACACAAAAAACAAAATTAGGAAAAAAAATTAACAAACCAAAATTAACCAAAAAAAAAAAAAAAAAAAAAAAAAAACAACACAAAAAATCACGCAATTCATATGTACGCCTTTCTGAGACTATTTCACAATACAGATTTTAACGTTACAATAAAAATTTTAAAAATTTGTTGATAATCAATTAAATCTGATACTTAAATAACAGTCCTAAACTTTCCTTGTTCTATTTTTCGTAAATTTTTTATTTAAATTTTTTTGTTGCTTTTTCCATTAAATCTCAATTTGCGCTTCTGCAAAAAATTGCATATTTCCTTATGAGAATTAGTGTCTCATTTTCTTAAAATCGCAATCTGCATGCCTCAAAACTATATCGTACGCCTCTCTATTATATTTCGAGCAGGCAAAGATCGTGCGAGGAAAATTGTCCATCTCACCGCACTCTACACCCCTATTTGTGTTGACTACTTTAATACTTTTTAAATATGTTTTTTTTTTTCACACGTGCGCCCTGTTACCAGACTGATTATGATTTAGTTTCCTTAGCATTTCGCTTACAGCTGCGATACCGGGACTTAACTGGGATATCCAGGAAGAACTCAGCAAACCTCTTTCCCTTTACCTGTGTTCCTTTCCGGTCTACGCGTCATTTGAATCTGTCACTCAGCTTCCTCTGGTGTGAGTTCAACATACACAGGTAACCCCACCTTCACTGCCACATTTTGCTAGTTCATCTTCAGTTTCATTTAGCTTGATGCCCACATGTCCGGGAACCCAAACTTTCTCTTGTGTGAGATGATCGTTGAAAGTTAGTACATTATGAATTCAAGCTACAATGTACTAGTTCGATTTGTTGTTATCTAAGAGATCACAGGCCGTTAGAATGGCACTAAAACCCATCATCATCTCACCGCTATTCCTACTGCTTTTATTATTACCCGCAGTTCACCAAAAGTCTTTATATTAATTCTGAGAAGAAAAATGTGATTAGAATCACATTAAGTACACAACAGCCCGTCGATCCATCTCCCCTAGTTGCATCCAAGGTACACACTGTGAAATTTATAATCTTGTAATCCTGCACTAGCCTACCGTACTACTATATGTTCGGTACCGCTCTCTTGGCACACGACCATTCATTTTATGCAACTTCTTCTTCTTTCTTAGCATAACAGTACTGGGTGGACCATTGCTTCAGCCACTACCTTGCTCTAGATTCCCCGATCCGCTCTCAATCGCCACCAGTTTTTTATGTTCACCTCTTTGATTTCATCGATAACCGAATCTATCAATGTTTTTTCATTGGTGTTCGCTTAGATCGCTTTCCATGCGGTTGCTTTTTGCAGGCTCGTTTTAGTGTTCTTTGCTCTGGCATTCTTTCTACGTGCCCAAGCCAGCGTATTCGTTGGGCCTTTATGTATTTTATGATGTTTTGACCTTTTCATAAGGTGTTCAAGTTCTAATTGTACCGAATTCGATATATGATTCTCAAAATTTTGCTTTCGAATGTTGCTATTTGGTTCACGTCATTCGTTTTCGCCGCCTATACTTCACAGCCGTACGCCAGGATTAGCCGTAGGAAAGCGTGCTACGTTAGTAATTTTTGGTCTCTCGACATTAGTTTCGACTTGAATAACCATATATGCGCGAGGTATGCAATTGAGTAGTAAAGTCCTCCCGCGACGAACAAAACTAACACTCTACAAGGTTCACATCATGCCCGTCCTAACGTATGGCGCAGAAGTGTGGACGATGACAATATCCGATGAAGCGGCGCTTGGAGTGTTTGAGAGAAAGATTCCGCGTAAGATTTTTGGACCTTTGCACGTTGGCAACGCCGAATATCGCAGGCGATGAAATGATGAGCTGTATGAGCTTTACGACGACATAGACATAGCGCAGCGAATAAAGATCCAGCGGCTACGCTGGCTGGGTCATGTCGTCCGAATGGATACAAACGCTCCGGCTCTGAAAATATTCGATGCGGTACCAGCTGGTAGTAGCATAGGAGGAGGAAGCTCTCTTCTGCGTTGGAAAGATCAGATGGAGAAGGACTTGACTTCACTTGGTGTGGCCAATTGGCGCCGATTAGCACGAGAAAGAAACGACTGGCGCGCTTTGTTAAACTCAGCCAAAATCGCGTAAGCGGTTATCGTGCCAATTAAGAAGAAAAAGTGCGAGGTATGCTCTGTTTGTTGTTTGTAGTCGATCTTGTATGGTCTCTATTGCTGTTCTCTACATTGACGCTAAGCACCACGCCACGATAGTTCAATTCTTCTACAGCTTCGAAACGCGTATTGCCAATAACAAGACCAGCTGGTTTTCGTTTTTTTACAATAATTTTTTTTTTTTTGTCGAGACAGACTAGTAATTATAGCACTGCAGCACTCAGACACAATTAGGTCCATTGTATTGCACTCGGATTCCCTTGTAATTTTCTTGAAATCTACCCGACCTCCGAAGAAATCTGTGTGGATCTGGAATGCGAAGGAGCCAAGGTAGTCGCTTCTCAATCCATTTTTTTTTTTATTTGGTTCGCAGCATATACTTGGTTTTTTCGCAGTTAATTTGTAGTCCAACTTGCAGGGACTCCTTTTCTAGACCGTTTTATGCTTTTTTTAGTGTTGCTATGCCTCTTCTAATTATGGCTATGTCATCTGCGTACGCACATATTTGCATACTGCTGTTGAAGACATCTTTTTGTGAATCGAGACGATGAGCTACGATGAACCAAGACATTTATCCGACACATTCCTAATTATCTTCAGTTTTTTATTCTTGTTATAGCCCGTACCAACACCAACCTGTTTGGAAATTTCCTTAAATCTAAAATAGTTCTCGGAGTGTCAGGAGTTAATACGCCTACGAAAGGCCACATTCCTGCAGATTTCGCTACTGAGTTTCGTAATCCTTCCGTATACATTTTTCCACCCTAATGCATTTACAATAGATACTTACACATTACTCAATCCTCTTCGTTGTACGGATTCCGCAAATCAAAATATTTCTTTTTGTTTTTGTTTTATGTGTTTATACGCAAATTATGGTCAAATCAAACCCTTCAGCTTGAGCGAACAAAGGCTTTCGGAAAATTCCCACAAATGCAATACTAAAATAAATATTTCTCTCGCTCCACACTATGACCAGGACCAACTCACTCATAAATAACTTTGCGTAGAGTACGTAAATATTGGAAAATTGTTGGGGCGTAGATGAGCAACTCAATGGGCCCATTAAGTGCACTGACCAATTCCAATGCCGGTAATTGTTTTAATGCGGTAATGGTAATGTTGATAATGATGTGCGCGTCTGAGTAAATCAGCCAACGCACGAAATGCAAATGTATTGATGTTTGCAACTACTTTGGCATTGGCTGGGCTGTGAAACGCCAACTCATGCAATTTGCCTAATTGGGTAGGCATAAAAACCACCTACATGAAAAGTATTTAAAAAGGATTGTTGTGAAACCAATGGAAATGACTTGCAAAAGTGTATTCAAAACATGCGTGTGCAACAGATTATATACACTCAGTCGCGCCCAAACACAATTAGATTTTATGGAGTCCACCAATGCAAATATCAATGGCACATATTTTTGTTTAATAATATAAAAATAGATACGAGTATGAACGCAAGTGTTTTCACAAAGGGTCTATAGTAAATAGCTGACTTGAGAAAACTGAAATTATTTCTATGTTCACTCGAGTGAAAGCCTCAAAAAAGTATTCTTGAATAGCGCAAATATCCCAGCGAATTGGCGTCTAAGCCATAGAAAAAAGGTCAACTGTAAGCTTTCGCTAGCTCGAATAACCAACAATCATAATAAGCGCGAGGTGATGGCAATGGCCATAAAAATTCGTAATAAAAGTGGTCGGCAGTAGAAAAGGTAGGAAAAAAAATTATAAACGAATGGAAATGTGTTTGTGGGGCTGAGCTGTAGCTTAAAAGGCTGATGTGGCAGAGCAAGCAGAGATTTGTGTCAGACGATTGAGTTGACTTATTATTTGTCTTCATGTGAACATGTCTGGACATAATCGGTGTTTTAATATACAGTGAGTATATGAATTGATTTTTAAAGCAGGCGCATCTTTAAATAAACTTATGATTGCCCTTCGGGTGCTGCAGAAAACTAAAAGCCCTTAGACTTAACAGGACGCACATCATATCTTATTCAGCTCTACCTGTTTTAGGTACTCAGTTATGCAACTCTAAAACAACAAGAAAGCAAAGCACTCTTTGCGATGGAGCACACCTTCAAAGAGGCGCACCAACAAAGGTGGTCTGCACTTTGATGAGTAATCAGACAATCCATTGCAGTATCTCATATCAGTGCGCTTAAAGTCAAGAATATCATCTGACTAGGAAGGCATCATAAAGGGTTTTCCAATAACAGGTATTATTTAAGTATATAAAAGCCTATCGAGAGATGATTAACTATTTTTTATGGCCGGAATTGGATGGTATTGATCTGGACAACGTTTATTTTCAACAAGACGGCGCTACGTGCCACACAAGCAACGAAACCATTGATCTTTTACGGGAGAAGATTCTGGACCGAGTTTTCTCTCGAAGAGGTGATCACAATTGGCCCCCGAGATCTTGTGGTTTAACACCTTGTGACTTTTTTCTTTGGGGCCACGGGAAAGAGAGGGTGTACGCCAACAGCCCAGGGTCGATTCAAGACCTATTAACGTCACACCTTCCTCTTTAAAATGAAATAAACACCTCTTATTGGAAAACCGTTTACTATCTAATGAAAAGTGACATTACATTGTGACATTTCATGATCAAGAAGTTGTCTTGATCATAGCAAAGCCTACATAAAAAATGAGTTTCAAGTGGTTTCAAGAGAGGTCTTATAGAGAATTATTGCCAATTAAAATATTATTTATTTGGAAGAAGCAAGGCGATACGTTTATAAGTATATACACTTTTAAATTAGAAACTGAATTCCCTCAACCATTCCCTTGTCTAGTCCAGCTTGGTTTCGATAGCTTTGCCTTTGATGCTTCCTAATCACACACAGACAGTTTAGCGATTAAAACTCCACACTTGAGCGTTGACGAGATTTTATTTCAGCCGCTCCTCAAATGGAGATCAGACGCTGTTCGCAGTCACCCACTATGGGTTAGACGTTGCTTAGAAGCGATTTTATAGCAGGTCGTATTGACTCGCGGTGATGTACTCGCTGATTTTCCATGACTGGTTATTTGTGAAAATACACTTATTCCTAGCTAGCCTTTACATCTAAAGGCCACCTCACTATCCGCAACCTGTGATCCATCCGGTCGCCTTCAGCTCGACGTACCAAAGCAAAATGGAGATGGGTTGGCCACATTGCGCGTTTTGCGGATAACAGATGGACGAAGAAATTCTAGAATGGAGACCATAAGAAGGCAAGAGGAAAATTGGACAAGAGGAAGATGGAGCGATGACATTAAAATAATAACGACAAACTGCATAAAAATGGCACAAAACAGCGAAACTTGGAAATCAATGGAGAGGGCCTATGATGATGAATCACACCGAAGAACGTTTTGATCCTCCTTTGGCCATCTGAATCGCTTTATTTTGCATCTGGAGCTCCGATCAACTTAGCACTTGTTGAGAAAATATCAGACCATATAAGGTTATGGGTTTCTTTTGGTCTACATGCTCAACCACAGCAGACGTCGGGACCATCAATCGAAGTAGGCAATGCTTGGGATTCTAATGGACACTAACCAGCACTGATTCTTCACACAATAATACAAAACATCCCCGTAACCTGTTTTTAAAAGATTAAGATTTCTTTATCTTGCTGCAATCCTATTCACTTTCCTTAGCTACCTAAAAAGTTATAGTAATTAAAGAAATTAAGAAAATTAAACAAGCAACCTGTAGGCGTACATATCAGAGAGGAAAATCCTGCGAGTGGGCATTGCAAAACCTTGTTAGTGTAGAGCTAGCATCGATAGAAGGGACTACGCTATAGGCATATCTTTGGACATAGAGGGGATGTTTGATAACGCAACTTTTCACAGTATGGGCAGCTCTGCTAGTAGTAATGACGTAGACCTGGTGCTAGTGAATTAGATTCGTTCGATGCGAGCCCAAAGAATCGTCACGATGCAAGCAGGGGAAGATCTGCTGGTGTCTTTCGGGATTAATAGAGGCTGCCCGCCAAGGTGGTGTACTGTCTTCACTGCTCTGGTGCATTGTGAACGACCCTCTGCTCACCACCTTAAACGACTCGGGAGTCTACGCACAAGCATATACGGTCGACATTGCCTGTTTGGTCAAAAGCCCTTCGCTTATGAACATCTGTTAAAAAGTGCAGAAAACTCTGGATATATCTGTTACTTAGTGCTGTGCGAATGAGCTATCGGCAAACCCTCTCAAGACTGGTATTTTCCTCTTCCGCAGAAGAAGGAAGTTTGGAGGGCTCGTTCTGCCTAAGCTAAAATGAGTCACAATCAAGCTATCCAAAGCAATCAAATATCTTGGAGTAATCCTCGATAGTAAATTCCTTTGGAAGTCACACGACAGCCTTCTGGCAGTGCAATGGTGCCTTTGGGAAAACGTGGAATCTTTCTCCTAGCAAGATCATATGGATTCTACACAGCTAAGATAAGACCTATTTTCACCTATATATCAGTGGTCTGGATGAGTAAACTCTCTCTCTCGTGGGAGTTTGGAGAGCATTAACGAGGCTACAACTCTGTAGGCATATATGGCACCGCAGCTTTTTCGATTACTTCACGCCCAGCATTAGATGCTCTGGTTGGTCTACCACCACTTGATGTTCTCATCCAAGAAAAGGCTGAGAAGGCCGTCTGCTAGCTGAAACATAATGGGAATTGGAACGACCCCTGTTCGGCGTTGGGCAACACAGAAGGCATGGACTTCGATCCAACGATCATCTCCATGCCCCTTAACACCATGCCATCAGGAGTCGTACTTGAAAAGAGATACAGTGTGGTGCTGCCAGAAGCGCAATTGTGGTCAACCTCTGAAAATGAGCCCGGCAAACACTGGTTTCGCATTCTCACAGATGGTTCCAGGACCGAGCACGGTTCCGGCTCTGCTGTCTACGTAAATCCAATGGCACAAAACTACACATTGCTCTTGGAATAAATTGGGGAAACGAGACCTCTAGGTCTTTGGGGTTCTGAGGTCAACTTCCTTGAGCCGGAACCCGTTCTGTCACTCCCTTCTGCAGCCATTAAAGCCACGGTTAGTAAACGGGTTACTCTAACACATAAGCGAGCTTGGCAGGCTGAGAGGGACTGCTTGCCATGTCCGACCGACTGCCGCAGCTCCTCCTGTCATTAATCAGAAGGGACTGTAGGCAGCTGGTTGGACTAATGACGGACCACTTTCTATGGGCGAAGCACCTAGAAAAGGTAGGCATCCCAGACAGTGCACTTTGCCCAGCATGTGGAAAGGAGGATGAGACGGCGGACCACTTTCTATGCTTCTGCCCGGCCTTCGCTCGGATCAGGCTTGAGGTATTTGCCAATGATGTGTTAAGAAGCGACCACCTTGGCTCTGTGGCAGCACAAGATCTACTCAGATTTCTTCAAGGGTCGTGTAGATTTAAAGAAAATAAAAAAGTGCTGTTTCTTCCTACTTTGTCTCAACAAAAAAAAAACACCATAGACGGATTCCGAGCTCAACTAACAGAGGGAATAACTTCATAGGTGTCATTGAAAAGCTATTTTGGGCACATTGACGTTTTCCCATTTTCGTCTTTTAATTTCAAGATGGATTGGGCAACTATCAGTGAGCGAAAGAAGGTCAAGATTGGAAACTGGTTTTGGTCAAAAAAAGCTAAGGTATGAAGGCTTCTATGCTTCGCTGTTTTTTCGAATTCAAGCATTTTCAAATTAGTTCAGTCGAAGGAGAAACAATGATTTGAGACTTTTGATGAATTTTGGACCAAACGCATTAAGAAGTATACTGAAGACGAGTACAAAAATTTATTTTACTTGCCTGTCTCAAAACTTCAGTAGCAACTCTCATATGTACAATACATATGCATAATTGCATAGCTACCCACATTCGATTTTTATTACTTTTGAGATTAGATCCGACACCTGCGGCATCCATACTTCGCGCAAGGAGCTGTTAGCATCAGTTTTATGGACTGCGAAAGGAATTTTGTTCGTGGATTACTTGCAAACTGGTAAAATAATAAATTCTGAATATTACCGTAATTGTGGATCAGCTGAAGGAAAATATTCGTGGAAAAATACCATATTTTGCAGCCCTTCTAGACTCTCAAGAATGGAATTCATAAATTGGAATCCCGCTGGAACAAGTGTATTGACCGTAAGGAAGACTATACTGAATAATAAAGAGTATTTCAAACCGTAAAACTGATATTTTCTTATCGAACCGCAAAACTTATTGAACTACCTAGTATTCCAAAAACAAGCACCCAGACGCGTCTTGCATCTTTGAGCCTCCAACTATGCCTACGAGCACCTACGCAGAGAAGTGTGACCAAATGGACCATTGGTAGTCTCTCTAGAGAGTAAAATCAACCTCGCAGAGTTGGAGGAAGCCCCGGCCACCTACTACAATTCAAAGATATTTATCAATAACACTTCAGGAATATATTCACTACTTTATTAGGTTTCGAAAAATACGCAAACTGCTTCTTAACGCCGTCAATTCGAATCTCAATAAAAAAAGTAAAATATGACGCAGATATAAACAAATTCACAAATGATTCGAGCGGAATTTGCTCTGCAAACCTTGTACTAAATATCTTATAATAAGAAAAAATTCAGTTCTTTTGGATTAAAATCTTCAAAAACTTTACTGATTTACTGATAACGAAACCAGACTTAGACCATTTTCTCCAAATTTCTTTCAAGAATGATAAAATTACTAAGTTTGGCCATTATATATATGTAATTTGGCGCGTACACCATTTTCGGGTGTTTGGCCGAGCTCCTCCTCCTATTTGTGGCGTGCGACTTGATGTTGTTCCGCAAATGGAGGGACCTACAGTTTCAAGCCGACTCCGAACGGCAAATATTTTTTATGAGGAGCCTTTCCTTGGCAAAAATACACTCGGAGGTTTTTCATTGCCTGCCGAGGGGCGACCGCTATTAGAAAAATGTTTTTCTTCATTTTGGTGTTTCACCGAGATTCGAACCTACCATACGATCTCTCTGAAATCCGAATGGTATTCCCGCCCCAACCCATTCAGCTACGGCGACCGCCATTAGCTATGGTGAAAAACAAGATTGCGCGAGCACCTCGGCAGCAGAATTCTGCCCGCTCATTTCGAACACTCATCCAATCAGTCAGTGTTCAGACGGCAACGATGAAATGTAGATGTAGGCTGGGTTGATTTTTGTTTCGCATATCACCAACATAATCTCAGTTTTTTTCATGAACAAAACGATTCATAATGCATAAATCAGGCTATCAGCTGATTCTGGCAAATTCGCTGAGAGCCGGTTAACGGTCTGATATTGGGCACACCTATACAAATATTTTCACAGTGTAATTTTTTTTTTTTTTAAAGATTTTCACCAACATTTTTGTATCAGCTCTACTGAGTAATACAAAGGGATGCCTTTCTATTGCCTTTCAATAGGCCATTTATCGTTTTTGTGACGCCGGAAGCATTACTTTCGCTGCTTAGGGGGAATTATCTGCTGAGTCCTTTTTTTATTTTATTTTTTTGAGTAAATACTGTTAGGCGCAAAACCTCTTTCATTAACTACGTTTTCTCTATTCTCCAATCAAACCATGGAATGGCGTAAATTGTAATTAAAAACGTCGCGCGTAATTCGGTCAGTAGTTGAACGAACGCGCGCAAATATTTAAATAAAAGATATGCAATAAATGCTCAAATAGCTAAACGAAAATCTACATTGGAAACAATAAAATATAATAATAATACTCTGCCGCTGCCGCACACAAACAAGCAAATATGTGCAAATACCAGTGCAAACAATAAATGAAGAGAATGGCGAATGTACTGGCATTGTGAAAAAATGGCAAGGACTGCATAAATGGGTGTAAACAAGCGCCCATTCAACGATTACCACTATTCGAACGGCAGCGCTGAAACAATGCAAACAAATTTATTTCAACCACATTTATTGTATTGTGCGTGTGTGTATGTGTGTAAATATGTACTCATCAGCAGCAGCTGCAGTTCAACAACTTTAGCTACTGGCAAAAACAATGAAATAAATTGCAGCAATTGCGAGCAAATGAAAATGAATGGAAATCAGTGTAAATAAATATGAATGAGAGCGTAATCTAAAAATAGAAAAGGTTTTTAATACTCAAAAAAATGAAGTAGCAACAAAATTCTATAAAATCCAGTCGCCATTCAGCGATGTCATCAACCCCACTGTGAAGAAGCAACAGCTTAGTGCCGCCAGCGATAACAGCCGCGGTAGTGGTGAGTTGCGGCTGGCTTGGTCGATCAGCCAGACAGTCAGACAGTCGTTCGTTTAGTCGCTTGCTCAGTCCACTTTGGCCAACATAGACAATTTTAAGGGCAACGAACCGTCAAAAGGTTTAAGAGAACATCAAAATAAAACCAAAACGGACGAAATCGCCTGCACGCCTGCTCGCCTTCTTGAATGACACCAAACTACGATTGCGACAGTGAGCATATTTGAAATATACTCGTACATACACATGCACATATGCACATGCAAATAAAAATGTCACTCATACGACCCAGCATTCGTATTTAGCCCATTTTGTTCTTTCGCGTGCTCTAACCCCCGCAAGGACATACAACCAGGCATGCGACATATGCGAAAATGTACATAAGCTTACGTAGTAGTTTTTGCAGCGCTTGATTATCTTTTTAACTGTTTTTTAGAAATTAAAATACTTATTTACGAAAAAAGGTTTATGGATCAACAAACCAATTTAGAAAGAATTAGCTTTGGTTGTGGTGCAGTTTGGTGTATAAGCGGCATCCACTGCAATTTTATTTCGTACTTCTCTCGTTTTTTATTTTTTTGTTTTTGTTTTTGTTTTTGTTACTAGGCAATCAATTTCGTGGTGCATAGATTATTTTAATATATATTTTATAATAGCGAAATGTATGGAAGTGCGCAAAATGAACATTTCAACAAAAATAAAATAGACTAAAAATTAAATCAAAAAAATATAAATAAACTTGCATAGTAAAAACAACTAAAAAATAAAAATTTAATAGAGGATGTTTGAATATAAATACTGCCTGATGAGAAAATAATTATAAAAATGTTAAATAAACCCCTACGGAGTATTAATTAAAAATTGAAAAATAATATAAAATAAAAATTCAAATATTATAAAAAAGGAATAATTTAAAAAGATATTAAAATGCATAGAAAATATAAAATTTACCATTTAATAAATGCCGTTAAAAATGTTGTTAAAACTCAAAATTCGCCTTGCGGAATAATTTTGTAGGTGACATTCGGTAAGGCTGGAGTTGAGGGGCGTTATTTGCACGAAATACCAAAAAAATATACAAATCTTGCATAGTAAAAAAAGTTAAAATTACAAATTTAAATAAAAAGGATATAGACACAAATTTATATAAAAGAGAGAATATAAATGTTGGCCACTGTTTGCACGAAATATCAAAATGAAATAATTTTTTTTCTAAAAGCGGCAGATAATGGCAAACCTCCGAATGTATTTCTGACATTGAAAAGCTCGTTATAAAAAATATCTTCCGTTCGGAGGCGGCATGAAGCTAAGTGACCCTCCATTTATGGTATATCCTTAAGACGCATACCCCAAATCTAATTAAAGTATTATTTGAAGAATGGTAACACACAGCTGTCATCTGATTTGACAAAAAATTAGTTTTATTCTTCCGCTGAACGAAAATGGTTGTGCATACGCTCAAAGAACGCTGGGAAATATTGAGACATTTCCTTGTAAATTATGGTAATGTTGCAGAATGTGTACGAAAAAGACTTTTACCGAAAAATCATCTTTTCGGATGAAGCTCATTCCCATCTCGGCGGGTATGTTAATAAGCAAAATTGCCGCATTTGGGGATCAGAAAACCCGCACGCACTCGAAGAAAAGCCGATGCATTCACAACGAGCCACTGTTTGGTGCGGATTTTGGTAGAGAAGCATCATTGGTCCATTTTTCTTCGAAAATGAGCGGCGAGACCGTAACCGTCAGTGGAGAGCGTTACCGGGCCTGTAGAACGAATTTTTGTTCCGAGAAATTGAAGAAGAGGATATTGGTGGCATTTGGTTCCAACAAGATGGCGCTACTTGCCACACAGCGAATGCTACGATCAATCTTTTGCGCACTGTCTTCGAAGATCGCATTATCAGCCGCCTCGGAGCTGCGATTTGACGCCGTTTTATTATTATCTTTGGGGTGCCGTCAAAGACCAGTGTTATGCCAACAAACCAGCAACAATTGATGCACTGAAGACCAACATACGCGATGTAATAGCTGAAATACAGCCACATACAATCGAAAATGTGTTGAAAAATTGGACCGATCGTATGGGATGGTGCATGGCTAGCCGAGGCAGCCATATGAATGAAGTTGTGTTCCATCATTAACCGGAAGGATTGTACTTCAAAATAAAAAAAACAGTTTGGAAAAATATTGAGTAGTTTCTTTTTTATAGCATTTTTAATTCCGTAAAGTTATATGGCGGACCCTGTATTACAACATTTTCGATAACTAAGTAATAATGAAGGGAATAATGAATTAGAGTTTCGAAGTGTGCGAGCAGTGGGTGCATTACCCCCAATTTAATCTTAAAGTCCATAAAAGGGATACAAATAGCGAATACTTCTTTATGGCATTAATGCGTATCCGCTCAAGTAAAACCCGACAGCCAACGATGATATAGTATTAACAATACTGAAAATAAACGAAAGTTAAAGGACTGATTTTTTATTTTCTAGAGATTCTAAATTAAGGTGTTGGAGGTAGACAGAGGCCCGAATAATTTTTCAACTACAATAAATTTGTTTTGCTAGTCAATTGCTTTATTTTACAAAAATAAAAACACAGCATGAATACATCATGTTTCAAAAAAAAGTTTCAAAAAAAAAAAAATTTTTAATTTTAAAAGTTATCGCTGTTTGTGTGCAGCCCATTTCTCCAGGTGTCCCTTGCTGTGATCATCACAAGTCCTAGGAGATTCATCTAATATCAATCGAACAAGAGAAATTAGTTTTATTAAAAGATAATCTTATGCCAGATAGAAGCCTTTTTTTAAATGAACAATTCTTCAGATTTTCAAGAAAAAAAAGGAAAAAGTACGTGTAGCGTAGTACACATAAAAGAACTGAAACTTTCAATGCAGACAAAGAAAGAGGGAGAGACCCGAGAGAGAATGAGAGAGAGAGAGATAGAAAGAACAAATATCTAAATAAACTCACAACATTTGCAGAGAATACAATACGCAAGGCAACACCAATAAATCCGACGCCGAAATGAAAAGCACTTTATAGTACGCACAAGTACTAGGCAATAAACGGAAATAAGCGCCAAAAAGAAGACACCGAAAAAAAAACGACAAAAAAATTGAGACCAAAAAACGCCACAAACAGTAG
Source organism: Anastrepha ludens (assembly GCF_028408465.1). Taxonomy (NCBI): domain Eukaryota; kingdom Metazoa; phylum Arthropoda; class Insecta; order Diptera; family Tephritidae; genus Anastrepha; species Anastrepha ludens. Next base: position 9,873,374 of record NC_071498.1, on the reverse strand, counting down.
GCACAAAGGAAATTATATCTCCAACAAGCTTGCACCAACAAACAAGCGCCAAAAAATAGGCAGTGATATTTCTTACTAGATATTTGCAAACTCAGGAAAAATAGCCTAAAGTGTATCTAAGATATATATAAGGTATAGCTCTCTCTCTCCTTTTCCTCTACGATATATTTTTTTCGCTCTCGCGGAACGAAAATGCCCAAAACGTTGCAAGGCCATGCATTTTTACTCTCCATTCTCGCTCGTCCATCGACGCATAAGAAGTTTCACTTCAAAAACCGACAATTAATTGTTAAAAAAAATCGAAATTTTTGAAAAAAAAATCCATTGATCAGGCACGAGTTTTTATGTTTTTCAAAAGCAGTATAAATTTTACTGAAATCTACCGGTTTTTAACTTACAGTGGTTACCAGTTCAAAACACAGTTTTGAGAAAAACGGATTTAGATGCCAGTCACTTACTCTCGAACGTTCCGGAGCGCCCGAGTGTGCTTTATTAGTTGTTGAATAACTCGAAAAGTATTTGTCGGATTCACTTCAAATTTTCACACAATATTTTTAAGATATTATAGCTAAAGAAAATGCAAACAAACTCCAATTCTTTAGAGTTCTGACTACCTCTAACCCCTTAATTAACTTTAGCCGAGAATCATTAGATAGAACAGGAGACTCAAATCGTAGGGCAAGTAATGCTTACTTAAGAAAATCTTTTTGAAAGCGCTCTAATCTATTTATCGAGAGTTGGTCGCAAGGCCTCGAAACGATGGCAGCGTACACTAAGTGCGAACGAACAAGAGCCGTGAACTACTTTTCTAAATATACGAATCAGAAAGTTCAGATGCATTGCGACAAATGAAGCCTAGAACCGTGCACGCTTGCGAAAGAATAAAATTTGTTTGACCACCGAAGGAAAATTTCGAGCCGAATAAAACTCCAATATCCCCAAACTCTATTAAACTTTGAAGTGCATTATTAGAAATGGTGTAGGACATGTTAAAAATGTACTAACGCCTCGCAAATGTTAACTGAAAACATCTTTTAATATTCAAAAACAAACGCGACCTCCAGCACCAACGATGAAGATTCTTTAAGTCGAGTTGAAGCTTTTGAGCATCTACTGAGTCCTTAATAGAAATAGAAGAAAATTTTAAAAATTAATTATTAATAAAAAAAAATTTTAAATTTAATAATCATCCGTGAAGAGAGCGAAATTCGGAAAGATAAAACATTTGCTTATGTCATTGATAAAAATTACAAAAATAAGTGACCGGAAGATGCTCCCTTGCGGGGGACACCTGACGTAGTAACAAAATGGTTCGATAAAACTCCATTGATTTATACCACGCACCATCTGTCCGTTAAATATGACTTAAGCCATTGCAGAAAGATGGAGTGAAAACCCAAACTAACTTAACGTAACTTAACTTATACTTTGCAGAATAGTTTCCATATAAAATTTTTTTTAATAAGTGAAGTAGCAAACACTTAGTGAAAAATTGTAAATTCACAATTGATCAAGCAGCTATATTTAAATGTGGTTAAAATTTTAATTACGATTTTTATTAACTCATACACCCTTTAACGAAAAACAGAAAAAATCAGACCCCTGAACTAATATTTAAAAAGTGAAAGCACAAGCAAAAAAAAAAATGTTTGTTTAATAATTCCTAAAATGGAATATCAAAAAAATTGTTAAGTTAGGAACAGCAATCCTTAACCAAATTAATCGAAAATGAGCAAAATAGTTATGTACGTAATTATTTAGGACGACATTCCCGTTAACTTTGTACATATATATATAATATGTAAAAGTAAAAAGCTAGACTTATTTAGCGTGGGGAATATTATCTGGATGTATAAGAAAGCAGGTTTGCCAAAAACTCCTCCAGATTTGATACAAGCAACGCAGGATTTTACGCAAACACAGCATATCATCTCAAACTGGTATCATTGAGAGAGAAATTTGGGCCACAAACTCGCTTAGTATTAACCAAATTTAATTTGTTTCCCTTTTGTCGTCATAGCATAATGAAAACCAGGCAAAGTATATCTACAGTAATTAGTTCCCTTGTTTTTGCGTGAGTTTCTATCATGAAACGCACTAACAGCATACAAGAAGTTCTGGTACATTTCTGGAACATTTCTGCCAAAAAAAAAAAATTGTAGAAATAATCAGCTTTTAAATACCTCCATACGCAGCACTTCAAGGCCTCGAAAAAAATTTAGGCAGAAGCTAAGCAAAAAAAACTTTTTGTTTTATATCAACCTACTATTTTTATTGTCACTGACAAGGCAACATGAGTAGATGGGTACAATTAAGAATACTAGATATGTAGACCTTGAAGATAGAGGCCCTCTAAAGGTTTGAAATCTGTTTAACGATTGCTATCTTGTTTGCTGCCCTGACAAGCAGAGGTCTGAAGGCTTGCTATCTTCAGGGATGGTTGATTTTTGCGGCAATGTTACGCTGAAAATAGTTATAATAACCTTTATTTGGTAAACTGTAAATTCCACGAGCACTAGTCTATCTGTCTAAAATTTCCTAATCTTATTTATTCAGCTTGCAAACTGGAGTGCAAATTCTTTAAACAAACTTTAATCCAGTTAACTCTAAACGAAATTAAAATTATTTATTTATACTTCAATCAACATTGTGCCACAATTAGTTCAGCAAATTTCTCAGCTGCTCTCATATGCATAAAAACCAACTTAACTTACTTAGCCGACCGTTGTAGCCAACCACTTGAGTGATTTACTGAGTAAACTCAAATGTAAAATTTAAACTGTCGCAGGCAACATTTCTGTAAATCAGATTAATGCGGACAAATGCAGCTTTCCTCTTGTTCTAAAACAACGAACCAGCAACCGTCACTTTAATGGCACTCCAAGATACGACAAAGTCAAACTGGAAAGTTGACTACCAAAACTAAGGGTGAGAGAAACTGAGAATACTGAGGAAATAGAGAAAATATGGGAGGAAATCGTGAGACACACTCATTCACCTAAGGACAAGTGAGATAGAGAAACCATTGAGTGAGCGCATACTTACGTACCTAAGCGTATATCTGCCGCCCACTCATGGAGGGCGCACTGCCAGTAACAGCAGTCGAACCGCAACTTATCTTGGCCACCAAGCCGCAAAAGAGGCAGTTTCAACTTTGTTGCAATGGCAAAGAAGAAAAAAAAAAAAATAAACCGGTAAAAAAAATATGATAGAGAAAATGATGAGGAGCTGGAGTACAGTCTTCTACGCGTAAAGGAAAAATGAGTGGTTGGCTGTTGTGGCGGTCAATGCGGCAGACTTTAGTTAACCGAAAACTTTAACAGCCACAAGCCAACCTTACTTTTTGAGTAGGCGGCTGCACTTAATCCAAAAACTCAAAAGAACGCTTGAAGAATATGCAGCGCACTGAAAGTGACTGCGTACTCGTTGGATGACACTACAAACCACATGAGGACTGCTGCACACGCTTAAGAAGCGCCGCCGCAAATACAAGAAGTGGAAGCTGAGACAAAAGCTGCGTGTAAGATAAATGCCTCACTACAGCTAGAAGTTTGAAGTTCGGGTATATATAACTAAACTGATAACTAAATAAATGTGCATAAGATACAGGAACTTCAATAGACTCCATGAGTTTACAAGGGAAACAATGAGACAGCAAACTTTATATACTCGAGAATAAGAAGTTGTGAAGCAATGAAAGGGAAAGCGGGCACAAAAAACAGGGTAGCTCACGAATTGAATGTGGAACACACTCGAAATGGGCAGCTCTGAAATGGGCAACAATTTTTGACACAGATTACTTAAGCCAGAAAATTTAGTATTCTGTATTTTCGAGTGTGTCACTAAATTCAAAGGGGCAATACTTGAAGTCGCTGTTAGGCGTTTTCGAAAAGGAAAACGGAAATGTTCTCATAAAACCGAAACAGTGGCACTGGGCAAACGGAAAATGATAGAACGGATCTCCATCAGAGTTGAAGGTCACACTATAGAGTCCATATGCACACCTAAGGTACCATAGACCATAGGCTAAGCTTCAAAGAATACCTCAAGCAAGCTGGCCACATGACTTTTAAGGTGTGTCACTGCCTTTCCAGAATTATGCCAAACATCAAGGTTACTACTAGCATCAATTAGTGAATCCAAAATATGCTATGCAGCCCCTATTTGAGCAGAAGCTGTACTGCATAAATCGTACACCAGACAGCTGAAAAGGTCACTCAGGTAAGCCAATTTCAGAGGGTGTAGGGGTTACCGTACAGTATCTGATGAAGCAGCCGCTGTACTCGCTAGGAGGTTACCCATTGACCCCGAAGTTAAATCAACGGAAGCGTCATGGTTTCGCCGCGAGTAGGATTATCGGGATAGGAATAGTCTAACAGAAGGCGGCCGCCGTAGCCGAATGGGTTGGTGCGTGATTACCATTCGGAATTCACAGAGAGAACGTCGGTTTGAATCTCGGTGAAACCAAAATTAATAAAAAAAAAAAAACATTTTTCTAATGGCGGTCGCCCTTCGACAGGCAATGGCAAACCTCCGAGTGTATTTTTGACATGAAAAATCTCCTCATAAAAATAGCTGCCGTTCGGAGTCGGCTTGAACTTGTAGGTCCCTCCATTTGTGGAACAACATCAAGACGCACACCACAAATAGGAGGAGGAGCTCGGCCAAACACCCAAAAAGGGTGTACGCGCCAATTATATATATATATAATAGTCTAACAGAAACACACATGAATGAATGGCAATGGAAGTGAGACACAACACAAAGCGGAAGATGGGCATATTCCATCATTCCAGACTTGGGAATCTAAAGCGAACGAAAACACGAGAATCTAAATTTCTATGCGAAACTGAACTTATATTTCTGGTCACGGGTGTTCCAGACAATATCTGCACTGATTTAAACATGTCAGCCATTCATACTGCGAATCCTGTGTCTGAAAAGTCGAAGGACCAGAAATCGCAGTCTCAGAGCGCGTACGATTCACAGAACTGTAGAGACTGGTCGAAGAAAAATCGAAATGCAGACTGAGCGCATATGAACGCGTTCGACAAATATTGTCTTAACCTAAAAAGTGGAAAGCTAGGAGTAAGTAAAATCAGAGGTAATAACATTATGGGAAGAAGTTAATTTACCTGCCCTGCGAAAGAAAGTCTTCAATGTGGGTCCCAGACAGGAATGAGTGGTGAAGGGCTTTAGTCCAAAGGCACTTAGCAAATCGAACATGTTTATACGAGTAACACGGGCTCCAAGCATATTTAGAAGATTCAACCTCTAGGTCCACATTCAATAAAAAATAGCTAAACATGGCGCGGAAAGCAAATGTTTCTTATTTTTCGTGGTTAAAAAAATATACATAACCTCTTCATTCAAGCAAAATTTCTTATCGGCGAGCATTTTTTGTAGGTCTGCAAACAGCCAGTAGTCGCTGCGGACCAAATCTGGAGAATGCAGTGTATGTGGGAGCAATTCGAAGTAATAGTTTTGCCATTGATTAGATTGACTTCTGACACGGTGCGTTGTCTTGATGAAATTCAATGTTTTCCCTTGCCATATGCGAACGTTTCTTTGCAATTTCGGTCTTTAAACACTTCAACAACACTATATCATATTCACTGTTGATTACGTTTCCCTTCTCAAGATAGTCGATGAATATTACACCTCGCACATCCCAAAAAATATCGGGGCCATAAACTTTCAAGCCGATTTTTGTGCTCTCGGGCGCTTTGGGCGAGGTTCACCAGCTGCTGTCCACTTAAATGACGATCGTTTTGATTTCGGAGTGAATTCATGGATCCATATGTTTCATCTTTTTTAACATATTGGAGCAAAAATGCCGGTTTATTATGTTTAAGCATAGCCAAACACTGCTCATAATCATCAACACGTTCTTGTTTTTAGTCAACAGTGAGCACCTACTTTGAACAGAGCTTTCTCATAGTCAAATGCTCATGAAATATAAAGCCAACTCGTTCTTTTGATATCTTTGTGATGTCAGCTAACTCACGTATTTTCACTTTTTGATCATTGATAACGACTTTGTGGATTTTTTTGATGTTTTCTGGTGTTACCGCCTCATTTGGACATCTACCTGAACTCAACATACCATCGTTTTCATGTTGTTTCTGATGAAGTCGAGTCCCCATAACACTTTTCAAGCCATTGTTTCGCTTGAACGGTATTTATCCCCATCAAGAAGCAGAGTAAAATTAACAGACGACACTCTTTTTGATCCATTCTTTTGAAATAATATAGCTAACGGGACGTTACTCTTAGCGCAATAACTCACGACCTAATGAATAGAACATCATCAAAACGCACTCCACAAATAGGAGGAGGAGCTCGGCCAAACACCCAAAAAGGGTGTACGTGCCAATTATGTATGTACGTAATGAGAGAGCGAGAATATCATGAAATTTTAAAAACAGCTTTTTTAAAGTTGAAAAAAAAAATTTAAAAATAGGTGAATGCAAAAAATCGAATGCAATCTTTGTGTTAGGCCCGGAATTTTTCAGCACATTTGTTAAATACCGCGCGCTCAAGCACTTAACCATGAATGCTCACTTAACTGCTTAACTTAACCCTTAAAAAAATAAATATTTTTATTTAAAATTTTCTGAACATATTTTTAATTTAATATAGTTTTATTGAAAATTCGCGCACAAAAAATGTATTCATCTAAGCCTCTTTCCGTCTTTAAGAGTATTTTGTAAAATTTAAGTAGAAATGATTTAAGTCAATTATTGTAAAATAAACAACACAAAATTCGCCAATTTAAAGTTTCCTTACATTTTCTTGCAAAAAAAGGAGAATTTTTATTTGAGTGAACTTTCTCTTTTATTCCGCAAAGCGCAGCCAGCAGTTTGTCCTTGTAAATATGTAATGTTATATTTAATTTTCTCGACTTGAACAAAATAAGCAGCAGCAGCAGCAGCAGCAGAAAAAATCAGTTCCATTTAATTCACTTTTTTCGGTTGAAGTAATTTAAACTGTCACCGCACTGTTTACTAAGGTTGCTTTAGATGCAGTTCTAGTTGTTGTTATTGTTGTTGCGATAGCAGTTGCTGCCACTATCATTTCGTGTGTATAGTTGTTGCTGCTCTTAATATAAGTTAGCTGTCGTGCTTTTCACGATACATTATGTGCATATACATAAAGTTTTTTTCGTGCTAACCACTGTGTTGCCGCAACGCACCGCACAAAACTGTCGACCGCAATTAAACAAACGGAACTCAGTAGCAGCAACGAGCGGAAACAGTGACTACAGCAACAATAATGCCACTACAAAATAAAAAATTAAGTTAAATAAAAAAATAAGTAGGCAAACATACATTTGTGACAGACAGACAGCCTAGCAGGACATTGCAATGGGCTGCCAAACCATGCACACAACTGCAGCAAGGACACTGTCACTGCTGCTGCTTGCATCTACCGGGTCTCCGGGGAGACCTGGTTGATAGCTGTTGGCTGGCGGTCGCTGGCTGGTGGTGGCGACTGTGGCTTGGAGTGCTCTGCGGCTGACTGCACTGTCGACACTGTCAACTTGACAATTGCAGCGGAAGAATGAGCGCATAACAACAACAGTAACAACAACGTGGATAGCAGCAGGAGATGGAAGTAAGGAAGGCCATAAAATGTACGTAATCGTACATAACGAAGAATGGGACAGCTGAGAAATGGAAATGTAGAAATATTCTGGCGAGGAAATGTGTGCAAAAAAAACACTTGTTTAAGTAAAAAAAGGACAGCCGCACCAACAACTAATACAACGGCAGCAGTGGCGAAAATGGAGAAAACCGCGCTAGAAGTTAGATGAAAAATATTCCTAACCCGCATGCGACTGCCGAAGACTGAACGAAGACAGAACTCGATATTTGCATCCAGCCAAGAAGCGGCGCTGTGAGGTGCGCAGTGTAAAGAATGACAACCATTGAATGCATATAACCTAGAAAAAATATTTGTTAGAAATGGTGCAGTTGATGAGCAAAAATTGTTGACCCAATAATTTATGTGGTATTTTTGCGTAGCCAGCTGAGAAGGAACGAGAGATGTACAGAATGATAAGCAGGTCAATGGGGGGAGTATTGTGAATAAATAATATAAAATAGATGAGTTCGAAAACTAAGTGAAGTGGCGGTTAAGCAACTTAATATAAAAAGAGGTGAGGTGAATAGCGAATGTCATGAAAATTTAATAGGGAATAGTTGGAGGAAGAGAATGCAATTTATAAAATCACGAGTTAATTATTTTCAATTTTATTTGCAAAGAGTCTTGCGCAGTTTCTTCCACATGTAATTTAATTTTATGTGGAACGAAGTGCAAAAGGTCGTCAGAAAAAAAGTATTATTAAATATAAAAGCGATTTTTCAGCAGCTTACAACGTACAATTTTTCGTAGCGAAATTCAATGGGCTATAAAACTAACTACTCAAAACTTCTCTAAAACTTCAGTTTAAAGAGTTTAAAATTTAGCTGCCTTTTTTTTAATTTTACCAAATTGTGTATAAAATTTGTAGAGTTAGTTTTGAATCAACAATAATTCTATCGCTTAAAACAAAAATCACGGAAAAGAATGTTACTCAAAAATGTTGTAAATATTAAAAAATATTAAAAAAATTACGCACTCAGTTTTGCTACATATTTTGTTATACAGTAAGGCATACATATTTCATTCGGAATTTGTGCAGTTAATGATTAGATGCGAGTTCAATAGTTTAAAACGAAATTTGTTATTTTTTGTTATTTTTTTATTTATTTACTTTTTTTCTTGACAGATATTAAACTCGAATTGTAGTGCCTTTAAATTTCTGTTATTTTTAATTTTTTCTATATATTTTTCAAATGTTTTTATATATTTTTTTAAATTCTTTTATATATTTTTTAAATTTTTTTTATGTATTTATTTTTCTTTATTTTTTGTACCCCCGCTACTGGACCAGCTGACGGTTGGTTTCGTCATCCTTTGGGTGGCGTCTGCCTTCAGTATTAAAATCAGTCGGCATGAAATGATGAGGTCAAAATGACCCCTGGCTTCCGGACTAAAAATTATGTCAAAAAATTTCAATCGGCATAAATTAGTTTTACTTTTCAATTTTTTTTACAAGTTCACCTGTTCAGCTGACGTGTTTTCCCTCCGCTACCGCGCAGCTGACAATTTTTTTTTTTTATTCTACTAAATGTCAACAATAGATGAAAAAAATTTCAGCCGGTATAAAATGAGTTGGTAGACATTTTTTTTCGACACGTTTCGTACCCTCCTACAATCACCACCGCGGGTGCGCCAACTGACGTTCACTTTCATTATTCATGAAAGCTAAATCACAAGTAAAGTCAAGAATTTAACGATATGAAAACGCAGTCCAAAATCGAGCCCTGGCTACCGGACTATTATATTACTTTGCTTCCGCGATACATTCTTGAGTTAATCACAAATTGTAAGTTTTTATAATATTTGTTCACATGTGCCAAAAAGGGGAAAAAACTCAATGAGTCGACCAATTTTTGTTTAATAAAAAATTATTTTTTTATATCTTTTCAAGAAAATAATAAACAAATAATAATTTTTCTCATCAAATGTTAATGAAATATAAATAATATAAATCATAGTACAATACAAATTTCGCCATCATGATTATCCTACTACATAAATGGTGCAGAAGTATGGGCATTCGTTGAAAGGGCCCCACGAGAGCCATATTAGTGAGTGAGGGAGCCATAGTTCGGCGGAATGTCCAGTTATCTAGGACAATATTTATTTTTATATTATTTTATTTTATTTTTTATTGAGACTGGTTCATAAAAATTGATGACTAACAAGCAACATAAATATGACAACATTATTCAAAAAATTTCATAACGTAAACATAACGTTTGTGGGTGTTTCAGAGCTAACGGTGTTTAATATTGCAAATAATGTGACGATGAGCCATATAACCTTTGAAGCGAGATAAACATAGCCCAGCAAGGGGGGGACCAGAGGCAGCACTTCGAAAATCAGACCAGGTTAAGATCAGATCAGGTTAGGTTAGGTAGTGATGGTTGCCCAAAGAATGGGCCCACTTGGACGAAAGAAGTTTGGTTCATCCTTTGTGATACCATTGCAAGAGGAGAAAAAGAGGTGAAGGAAAAACGGACGAAAGGGAAAGGGATGGGGAGGGTTGAGTGTTTGTGAACTATGAACGGTGACTGGTCTGCGGTTGTGTTAACCTCTTTATGATGCTGATGAAGTTCCTCAGATTTTTGTTATCAAGACCTGCTATATCAGCAGGCGCAGAAAAGAAGTGAGAACGAAGGTGCTTGAATCTGAGTCCCGCGAGGGCTAGGCAGCTGAGGAGCAGGTGCTGAGATGATTCCACCTCATCTTCCATACAGCTGACGCAAACAGGACTCGAAGTGATTCCGAGTCTCACGGCATGTATACCACGCGGACAGTGTCCCGTGCTCACGAAATTTGAGAGATGAGATTTTGTCATCCTCGGAGTATCACTCGAACGCCTCCTATCCAAACGTGGCCAGAAGGACTTCGCGACCGTACCCGTTCGTGTACTTGCCCAGCGCTTGCTGAGTTGGTGCAAAGCCCATTCTTCCAGGAGTAGAGCGCAGGTTGTCAAGGGGATCCCGATCCTCTCTTTTCGCAGGCCCCTTGTTTGGCCAACTCGTCAGCTTCGCAGTTTCCAGCAATGTCACTGTGACCAGGTATCTTTATCAAATATCTTTATATCGAAGAATTCTGATGCAATCGAGAGAGAGACCAGGCATTCCCTGACCAGTTTCGAGTGCACCATAATAGAACCTAGGGCCCTAATTGCCGCTTGGCTATCGGAGTAAATATTTACCTTCTTAACAGTTATTTCGCAAGTAAGTAGCCAGTCCGCTGCCTCTTTGATTACGGCCACCTCTGTTTGGAACACACTGCAGTGATCCGGAGCCGGAATTTGAGTTTGGTGGGGAGCTCTTTGCAGAATACTCCTCCTCTAACCCTACCGTCCAGCTTCGAGCCATCCGTGAACAGGTTAACTAGGCGCAGTCCCCAAGTGTTAGACCTTAACGCCGTATAGTTTGTGGTATCGAATGAAAAGGAGGAGGAATCGCACATGAGAACGCGTTCGAAAAGAGTGGTTAGGAGTTAAATACTAATTTTGATTTGTTGATGGTTTCTTATTAATAAAACGGTAAAATTGCCACACAGCCCTAAAACAGCCGCCACTTAATTCTGGGTATTCAATTGCTTAAGACATCAGAGATAACATCAGAAACTTTTATTGCATCAACTCTTATGACGATAGAAAAGTTTTTGTCTGAACTTTTTTATATCTGTTCATTTACTGTGCCCCTACTATTAGTTGTTGACAACATTTTTTTATTACAAAGTTTTCTTGGTAAATTTTCTCACTCAAAAGTCCTTTTTCACTTCTTGACTACTGTACTAAGAGCATCAGCGACGTGTTTGGCCGTAATTTTGGAATGTCTCTTGTATTTAAAGGGTGACTAATCCAAAGATATCGAATTTTAAATTGAAATACAATAAAATAACGATAATTCAAATTCATTGGACAATCTTTATTAGTTTTGTGTAGACGTTTATTTTTGAAAGACTTTTTTTTGTTCTTGTTGACTCCTCTCGGAGTCGTAGGGCCTCGACAAGACTCTTCCATCGTACACGGTTCAGTGCTGTTGTTTTTGCATCGTCCATTGAGATGTCGGCATCTGCTAGTTTTAAGATAATCCCTTTCAAATACTGGCCGCAAATCGGCGTAAATCGGCCATCAGTAAGAACCAATTTTGAATAAATCGCTGGAGGACCATAGTTTTGGTCGGTATCTCGTGAATAACTTTAATAATATTGCTATACAATGACTCAATCGAAGCTGGTTTATCCACAAAGCATTTAGACTTCACATATCCCCACAAATAAAAGTCCAACGGCGTGATATCACCCGATCTTGGTGGACAGTTCACTGATCTGAGACGGCGATAAGTTATGGAGATCACGGGCTTCAATTTCCGACAAAAAAAAAGTCGTTTATCATGGCGCAATAACGTTCGCCATTCACTGTTACATTGGTGCCAGCCTCGTCTTTGAAGAAATATTGGGCGATTATTTCGCCAGCCCATAGGCCCCACCAAACAGTTATTTAAAACGGATGTAATGGCTATTCTTGAACCGTTTCGGGTTGCTCTTCATCTCTCATATAGCAATTTTGTTTATTGAAAAAGCCATTAAACCAAAAATGGGCTTCATCACTGAACACCATAAATTGGCCTGAGCGCGAGATGAACACTTTTCACAGAGCGTCGATTTTCCTAGCTCTTTCTTTAATGAAAGGTCAACGAATACTGAATAAAGTTATGTGTTCAGTTTTAGTCATACGTGATCTGTCAAAAAACCCCTATTGGAAAAAGTACCTCCAATCTGATCACCCTTTACATGCATACGTGCACATACAGTAGGTTCTGTTTTTATGCGGCTTTTTTTTATGCGGTTTTGAAATAGTGCGGTTTTTTTTAAATTACAAAATGCATGTCGACCTATCGGGAATTGTACATATAAACAAAATTCTAAACCAGCTAAGCAAAAACTCATCACAGATTACATCAGAAATGCTAACCCTACAAGTATGGAAGATATATAAAGATATAATTTTCAAAGATACAATTTTTTGTTTATGCGATTTTATTTAATTATTTCAGATTCATGCGGTCTATGGAACGTATCTATAGTAATAATATGGGACTAGTGCCCTTTTTTATGCGATTATTTCAGATTTATGCGGTTTTAGCATTTGAAACGTATCTATTGTTTTACTATAGAACTAGTAGCTTTTTTTATGCTGTTTCTTGCGGAACGTATCTACCGCATAAAAACAGAACCTACTGTACTTGCTTATTTGGTATATCGAACTCGTACGATCAATCATAACGATTTATTAATAATTTCAAAAAAGCCAGTTTTCGAGAGAGAGTCACCCAAATATATAGCTTTGTTGGTGGAGTAAGGTTGAGTTTATAACTCAATTTTTTCTTAAGCCGATTCTTAACTCACAGAAAATTACTCTCAGCGCTCTACTTTCTTCTTCTTCTCTACTCCTCTCCGCTTTGCACCACGGATATCAATTTTCTAATCCGAGCTAACATTTTTAGCTTAAATTTTATAGTCCATGATGAGTTATTTTCCACCAAAGTTTTCTCAGAGTGGCATCTACTTCCAGTCCCTTTCACGTACAACGCCCTTCTGGCACTTTTGCGCTGCTGTTAGTAAACTTCAAAAGTAATTAAAAATGTCCAACGCTTCTTTGGCGGTGTTCAAGTTCGCTTGACAAACTTCTGCTTGCCCGCTCGTCTGCTGATTATTACCGTAACCAACTGACACAACCTTCCCCCAAACTGACTCACACCCCGTTGTCCTAAGAAAGCAAGAAAAATAAAGCGCAAAGTGATTAGATAAATGACCACAAATGTCTAGCATTCTTTTTAACTTGCAAAAAAGACACCAAAAAGCACTGAAGGCAGCTAAAAATAAAAAATATGAGTAAAATAAAAGAGAAGATTTTTCTACTTTTCGTAACTTTCGCTTATAGCACACTTCAGAGCTTTAAGTGCTCTGCTCACGTCCTTCACGCCGTTTGCTTCCTTTTTACCGCACGGCAAATGCAATTATCATTAATTCGCTTGTTGACCGGTGAGTGCACATCAGCCCATCATTATGGGCGTAACGCGACGAGTGCTTGCCTACATACTTCACTGGCAAAGTTCATTAAGCGCTTACAATGACTACAACACCAAGAACACTGCTCAACTAACTATGTAGTGGTGGTGGGCATGCAATTTACAATAACAAAAAGTGGCTACAACAAGCGCCACTTACAATGGCATTAGTGGTTAAGGATAAAGCTGTCGACCTGCTCATGCTGCTCTCACTCATTCCGGCGCAAGTTCACTGTGTGCTCTTTATAGTTTTTGTTATTGTTACTGCTTATTGCTTTTTTTATCATTTGTTCTTGTTGGCAACTCGATTTTCTGGCTTTCACCATTGCTCTAATTAAATGCACATTAAGTACTTGGGCTCTCGTGCAACGCATACATCACCCAGCCACTCCACCAACTTGTACACTTATCACAGCGACTTCTTCACGGCTACTCGCTGAAGAGATTTCTCAATTGACTTGCTTTTAAAAACAATTACTGCTATGTACATTTTGTTTTTGTGCCCAATTCATAAATGAGCGGCCTAAGAGTGCGGGTAAGTAGTATGCATAAAAGAGTGAATAATAATGCATCATGTAATGATTGTTTAATAAAAAAAGATTTTCCTCCATAATGACAGGCTGTGGTGGCTATGTTGGTTTGTCGAGGTATGTCAAGTATTCCAGATGACATCATTTTATTTCGAACGATTTGAGGACATAATTATCTCACACGGAGGTGTCGTGAATTGGTCACTAAAATTAGGATGTTGTTGTTGTTGTAGTTGTAGCAGTATCTTCGCTCTGTCAGTGTAGTGTAATCACCGGTCGTCTTCGTCTAGCTCATCTAACGGTAGGCCCAGGAAACTAGCTGTTTCGACGGGTTGGGTCCAGAGGGAGAGAGGTGTTAGATGAGTGGGTTTGATGGGGCATGTGAAAAGGTGGTTAGTGTCGTGCGGGGTGCCTTCACATGCCGGACATATGTTTAGTATATCGGGGTCGATTCTGGATAAGTAGGAGTTTAACCTGCTACAATATCCAGAACGTAATTGTGCCAAGGTTACGCGAGACTCTCGAGGAAGTTGGAGCTCTTCGTCAGCGATTGTTGGTGGTTGGACTCCGATAACGGGTCGGGAGGTTAAGAAGGTGGTGAGAGTCTCCCTATGAATGTCGTTTATGGCCTGTCTGTACACTGCCCGATTCAGTAACTCTCTGTTTGTTTTGTCTGAGATCTCGTCCGCGTAGTTGAGGAATTGCCTCCTGATGTGCCTGGGAAGTGACTCAGGCTCGAGCAGGTGTCTGCATGGGTGAGGCCTGCGGTAACACCCCAGCAGAAACTGCTTACTGAGCAGTTTGTTATGCTCCTTAACAGGCAGCATTTGGGCTTCATTATGTAGATGTTGTATAGGTGACATCGAGAGGCATCCTCTCACGGTCCTTAAAGCAGTGTTTTGTCGGGTCTGGAGCTTCGTCCACTGCGTATCACTGGTTCCGGGCGACTAGACAGGCGCAGCATAGTTAAGAACCGGTCGGTCTATTGCTTTGAAAGTCGACAGCAACATTTCTTTGTCTTTGCCCCAAGTGCTGCCGGCTAGCGACTTGAGGGCCTTGTTGCGATTCTGTACCCTCGTTGCAATAGCGGTTGTGTGCGCGGAGAAGAAGAGCAAGCTGTCAAAGGTGACTCCCAATATTCTGGGGTTATTTACCGTCGGTATTGGGGTATCATCGACGTGTACCTGAAGTTGCAGCTTGACCTCCTTTGTCTAGGTGGTTAAAAAGGTCGCCGTGGATTTAGTGGGAGAAAGTTTTTGGTTTCTCGCAGTGAAGAAGCGAGAAAGGCGGGCGAGGTAGTCGTTTACTTTGGTGCATAGGCCATCAATGTCATTGCCCGATGCCAT
Organism: Anastrepha ludens; assembly: GCF_028408465.1. Classification (NCBI taxonomy): domain Eukaryota; kingdom Metazoa; phylum Arthropoda; class Insecta; order Diptera; family Tephritidae; genus Anastrepha; species Anastrepha ludens. The sequence goes on along the minus strand of NC_071498.1, from coordinate 9,857,795 downwards.
TATCGTGCAGTCGTCGGCGTACGAGACCAGTGAGACTCCCTCTGGTGGCTAGGGGAGTTTCGAAATGTGGAAATTAAAAAGCAAGGGTGAAAGGACACCACCCTGCGGTACTCCTTGCTTTATTTTTCTCTGTTTTGACGTTTTGTCTCGAAATATCACCGTCGAGTGACGACCACTCAGGTAGTTCGCAGACCACCTCTTCAGCCCTGGCGGGAGTGTCGACTGTAAAATGTCATCTAGTAGTGTGGCGTGGCTGGCTGTATCGAAAGTATTTTGTATATCCAACGCTACTAGGACAGTCCTCTCGCAGGGGCGGTTTGGATTTAGTCCACAGTTTACCTGGGTGTTTATAACGGTGAGTGCCGTGGTGGTGCTGTGCACTCTTCCGAAACCATGCTGGTGTGAGGCTGGAGTCAGGTGTTCTGTGAGTAGTGGGAGTAGAAGGGCTTCAAGTGTCTTCACTACTGGGGAAAGGAGAGTTATCGGACGATAGGACTCCCCTTTGTTGGCGGGTTTCCCAGGCTTCAGTAGTGGGACCACTCTCCCTAATTTCCACTTATCAGGAATGATGAGAGTGGCCATAGGCAGGTTGAAGACCTTGGTGAGGAATTTTACTCCCAGTGGACCCAGCTTTTTCAGCATCAGCATGTTTGGTCCGTCAGGGTCAATGGCAAGATGGTTTCATATGTTTGATGGCCCCCTGAACCTCGCCGCTGGAGAAAGCAAGCGGTGCACTGTTGTATGGCAGTTTGTGGAACCGACCGGAGGATGCAGTATAATTTGTTAAAGTAGCTCGCGCATCAAAAAAATAACCCTCATCAGTCCAACTCCGGCTACGCAATCCACCGTAATTTTGCGTAGAACTTCTTTTCGCGTGAGCGGCCTTCGGCCGTCGTTGTGCTTCGTCGGGTTCGACAGGGACCTTACGGTGGCTTGCTCACACCAGAGGTGAAGTTACAGGACTTAAGATGCTCTACCCATTTGGTCCGCTTGAGTTTGGTTACCAGTTGCCGGATCTCCGAATTGAGGTCCTTTATTCGAGGATCCCCGGGATCGGCCGGCGTAGGCGATCACGCTCGTTTGCCAGAACAGCTGCTTCAGCTGGGAAATTGGTCCCGGATCCGTCCAGCGAGTATGAATCGAGCCGCGGCGGCTGGGGGCGGTGGCGTGTGCAGAGCTCTGCAGCAGGGGGCAACGTAGTCCCGTGTCCACTCACGGGTGGTGTGCAGGGCGGAGCACCTCCGAAAATGGCACCAGCCACTGCAAGAATTGCATTGGACAGTTTTCAAGTTCCGAGGATCTACGGTCTGACACACGGAGCAGACTGTGCGGGGGACCAAGAGCTGCTGGTTTGTCCCCGCACTAAGGTAGGAGCAGGAGGGTTGTGGGTCAGAGAGGGAGTTGTGTTGCTCGTGGGGGCTCCTTACCGTTGAGGTGTTGTTGGTGGCGGCAGTGTGACGTGCCGGCACTGAGGGCAGTGTCGCCGTTGAGCAGAGGCCGCCTGTGAGCGGGAGCAACACGTGGCCACATACCTTGTGGACCACTCCCTGTGTGTCTTAAGGCCTGAGCAGGTCTTAAGATGGCACCACCCGTTGCACTGATTACACCTAACCGAGGTGGAGTTCAGGTGGAGCCGTTTGTGGCAAATGCAGCAGTAAAATACCTCTGGTCCGGGGTTGGGTTCGACGCCAGCCAGGAAGAGAAGTATTTGGAGCAAACTTGCTGCAATGAGTTGCCCCTGTGACGAAAGATTGGGGGTGGGATACGGTACACTAGACAGGGCAAGTTTACTGGGGGGCAGCCCTGGGAATGGGATATTTATCCCTGCTAGTGATGCTCTTGTAAGGTTTCCTGAAGATCCTGGCATATTTTTGCAAATAACCCCGATGCTTTTGACCGTTGCTTTAAAAGTCGGTATAGTCTAAGCATCCCATTCAGATTCAGCCGGATCTATGCAATTAAAAATTAGACCTAAAGAGTATCTACGCCACGGACAAAGCGGCAACAGACACATGAAAAGCGTTATATTTCATACCTAATTTTCTGTCCATTTCAACATCAGCCTAATCTGTATAACCTTGAAGTGTTTTAAGTGATGCTTAAGTACCAAACTGACTAAGGCTTTCTATTGCTTTTACACCTCGTAAAACAAATAAAAGACAATAAAAAAAATATTAAAAATTTGCAGAAATATTCCCTGATCTCTTCATCGCACAAATTTCACAAAAAAAGTGCTTCTAACAAAAAATGGGTGCTTGGGAAGTATCGGAGTTTTCAATAGCGACATATCATAACTTTTGCAGAGCCCAATAGTATAAGTTTCAGCATTTCAAATGGTCGAGAAACTCCATTTCTTGTAAGACAGTAGGTAAAAATTTTTATTCAAAATTTAAAACAAGTCTATTGGGAAGGCGTAGAATCCACTGATTCGGCTCATCTTGAAGAACCGATTATAAAAATATCAATACGTCTACCAGTGCATATTTCTGAATTTCTATCAAAAATCAGATAAACCGTTTGTAAAGCATAGTAAGTAGTGATAAATGGAGGAAAAAGGCATTATTAAAATATGTGAAGGTTAATAATAACACTGTGCGACAATTTTGGGGTCATCAAAATCAAACCACACCGGACCTTTTTTTTCTGAAAATATACCTATTCAATAGCAAAACCCTCGCTGGGTTTTTAAAAGTTAGCTCGATTTTTTTTTTATTGCGTTTTGAAGTTTTCTATTTTCATGAGATTTTGGAGTTTTACCTGTACGCTAAATTTGACTTATAAATCGACCTTTGTTTGATTTAATCGATTTATTTTGTCATAGCTTGATGCAGAAATTTCGTACATGTACAAATAAACTTATTTTGAGAAGAACCTATATCTCAATACGCAATTTTCAATACCAAAATTTCGAAAAATTGTATGTTTTTACCATTTTTTACTGTAATTATGAATCTTCTTTCAAAAATGTTGCAAAATGTACTAAAAAAGTCATTTATAAGATAAAAACATAAAACTGAACTTTAAGTTTGTTATTTTCTAAAAAAATAAATTTTTAACAAGATTTTTCTTCATAAAAATAATTTTTTTATACTCTGTTGTGAAACGTCCACAACAATAGCAGAAAACGTTAATATTTGCAGGACAATTGTACATTTTTTATTTTCTTAATTCATAAAAAATTCACGTAAATGAAATTAATAAATTCAAATATGTTAACAAAAACCGTATTGTTCACAAAATATTTAGCGCGTCAAATGTGTTTTAGGAGTTGTTATGCACGAACCTGATCTCGCAAGACTGCTGCGATCTTAGAACAGGTAAAATCGTTGGGAACAAATTTTGGAATTTCTAAAACAAACATTTCCTGATAAGACAGACTACAACCTTCTTTATACTTTTTATTTTGGAATGTGTGCTAGCCACTTTTCTATGTACTTAACAGGCTAAAAGTCTTGTGAGACCAATCTTGCTTTTCACTACTCACGATCACATTTTGTTACATCCAATATTCATTGAAAAACCGTATCTGGAAAAAATACTAGCAAAAATTGAAAAATCTGAGAATGTGTATAACGGGTGGTTACGTATAAAATTATTTTGATAATTACAGTAAAAAATGGTAAAAACATATATTACAATTTTTCGAAATTTTGGTATTCAAAATTGCGAATTGAGATTTAGGTTCTTCTCAAAATAAGTTTATTTGTACATGTACGAAATTTCTGCATCAAGCTATGACAAAATAAATCGATTAAATCAAACAAAGGTCGATTTATAAGTCAAATTTAGCGTACAGGTAAAACTCCAAAATCTCATGAAAATAGAAAACTTCAAAACGCAATAAAAAAAAAAATCGAGCTAACTTTTAAAAACCCAGCGAGGGTTTTGCTATTGAATAGGTATATTTTCAGAAAAAAAAGGTCCGGTGCGGTTTGATTTTTGATGTCGCACTGTGTAATGAAAGGTGTTTAAAGTTTCAGCCTCTTTTTAGGAGTGTTTTATGAAAAATCCAAAATACACTTCTTCAACAAAATATTGGCATACACATTCTGAAAATAAAAATTTGCTTACACCATGCTGCTATAAAACCATATCGTTTATTAAAGCAATATATATATATTTTTTTAAATGGTAATTCAAAAGCAATATGGAAACTTTTTTTTTAAGTCAAGATGCAATTGAAATTTTTTAAACCCTTCCCCTAAATAGCAATTCATTACTTTTATTTTTTATTTAAAAAAAAATGAATGCAAATGTTTTTCAAAATAGATCTACCTGAATACTTTAATATTTTTCATACTTAATCGTACTTAGTTATTTAAAAGTCGTACTTAGTTATTTAAATTTCTTTAATGATAAATTGTGGCACCCCTTTTTAGATGCTATATGCACAATATTAAAAGTATCTGTAATATTACTGAACTTTCATCTGATGTATACTTTTCAACGAATGTGTGATTTAATATTTCAATTATTTAACGATATTTCACCTCTTTCGCTCTTTCTTTTATAAATTTGTTTATATCGAAAAATAGGTGGCAACTGCATTAGAAATATTCACTAAAAGTGATCCTAAATTTAGAACAATTTTGGTTTAACTCGTACTTTCTTAGGATTTTCTCATTTACTTATATTTATATTTTTATAAAAAATATGGCAACACCCAAAAAATTTATTTAAAGAAAAAGTTTTGTTAAAGTGTTTAACAGCATACAGTTTCAAAAAATTACACTTTTATTTAAAAAATGGGTGGCGACCCTGTTCAAAAATGCACCTCTAATAAGATATTTTTCTTGGCAAACCTACTATTAAATATTTTAAAATACCTTAGCATTCTTAAAAACTATTTAATAAGTTTTGTTTACAAAATAATTAGCTGGCAACCCTACCTAGAAATATTCTGCTTTAAGCGGATGCCAAATTTGAAAACATTTCCCTTTGATAATATACAAAATGTTAAAAATTCTTTAATAAATTTTGTACACAAAAATATAGTTGGCAACCCTGCTTAGAAATATTCTGCTTTAAGCTGATGTTAAATTTGAAAACATTTCCCTTTGATACAAACTCTTAAAAATTCTTTAATAAATTTTGTATACAAAAATATCGTTGGCAACCCTGCTTAGAAATATTCTGCTTTAAGCTGATGCCAAATTTGAAAACATTTCCCTTTGATACAAAATGTTAAAAATTATTTTACTTTACGGTGATGCTAAACGTTGAAACATTTCCTTTTGATACAAATTGTTAAAAATTCTTTAATAAATTTTGGACACAAAAATATAGTTGGCAACCCTGCTTAGAAAGATTCTGTTTTAAGCTGATGTTAAATTTGAAAACATTTCCCTTTGATACAAATTCTTAAAAATTCCTTAATAAATTTTGTCTACAAAATACTAGCTGGCAGCCCTGTTTAGAAATGCTATGCTTTAAGGTGGTACTAAATTTGAAAACATTTTCCTTTAATACAAACTCTTAAAAATTCTTTAATAAATTTTGTATACAAAAATATCGTTGGCAACCCCGCTTAGAAATATTCTGTTTTAAGCTGATGCTAAATTTGAAAACATTTGCCTTTGATACAAAATGTTAAAAATTGCTCACTAAATTTTGTATACAAAAATATAGTTGGCAACTCTGCTTAGAAATATTCTGCTTTAAGCTGATGCTGAATTTGAAAACATTTCCCTTTGATACAAAATGTTGAAAATTGTTTAATAAATTGTGTTTACAAAAATATAGTTGGCAACCCTGTTTAGAAATGTTCTGTTTTAAGCTGATGCTAAATTTGAAAACATTTGCCTTTGATACAAAATGTTAAAAATTGCTCACTAAATTTTGTATACAAAAATATAGTTGGCAACCCTGCTTAGAAATATTCTGCTTTAAGCTAATGCTGAACTGGAAACATTCCTCTTTGATACAAACTCTTAAAACTTCTTTAACAACTTTTCTCTACAAAATTATAGTAGACAACCCTGCTTAGAAGTATTCCGCTTTAAGGCGATGCTAAATGTTTAAACATTTCCGTTTGCTGCTTATATTTAAATATTTCAGTGCTATTATAAAGGAGAGCCAGCCCGCACTTTGGTCTGTTTGCAGCTCCTCTGCTTACTCAATTACATAGCAATCACTGTACAACTATAAATATAAGCATTGGGTACAAAAGTTACTGTTTGCTCCCTTCCGAATCTTCTATTTTTTAGGTTTTCCAAGTTCACTTATCACTGCTTTCGTATTGCATTGCAAATTACTAACCCAGCTACAATGTAGCAGCATTTTATTATGTGGCATACATTTCAATTACTCACAGTCAAACTCAGCCGCAAACGGGTTTTGCTAAAGATACATATCGACACACTACATACCCACATACTTATGCATACTTGTACAAGTGTTTGTGTGGTGAATTTGTATTTGTGCCACGGACTGATGGACGAAAATTCTCTGCTTATACAAATTTTTCTGCTTTTCTGCACTCGAATAGAAAATTTCGAGTTATTTGTTGAGTGCCACACTGAAATTTTGCAACTTCTAATATTATATTTTACTTGGCTGCTTGACCCTTCACTCATTCTCGCATATCCATCAGCTTTCGTCTTCTTGCTTGATAGTGTAGTTGGCTACTTTGTCCGTCTGTTGGTTACTGCTACATTTTTCGGTTAAATCATTTAGTTTGAATTTTAAAGTTTTAGTTTTCACTTTTCCAAATTCTAACTATAAATTATACATTTTAACAGTCACTCATTCATTCACTCATTTATTCATCTACTCGAGTTTGTACTCCCCAACTCTCAGACCACTCAACTGCTCACTTATTTATTTATTCATTTGCAACATTGTTGGCCAATTTCTGGCAGCCAGCGGCACTTTTGAAATAAATTTATATGGTTGCATTTTCCGGCAACCTTAATTTGTATTAAAATTCCAGTTACCAGAATGAAATTTACTTATTTGTATTATTTAGCCACAACCACAGCTACTCATTCCCTGTTTCACCTTAATGAAAAGAATTGGAATAGAAATTCAGTGGAGTTTTGTGTTACATTTTTGTACTATAAAGAAGTTTCCTTTATATAGGAAGCACCGCAAGCTAGAGTTCGTCTTTAATCAGTTAAATTGAATACACCCTCGCCACAAATCACTACTAGGGAACCGCAATCTATGCTATCACTTAGTAGATGGGAAGCGACAATTATGCCTGTTCATTGAAATGGTTTTTTCTTTTTGTCAGGTCAAACTAGCAAGTAAAGCACTCAGAGACAACTTAATGTCTATTGTACTGCACTCGGGTTTGATGGCCTATAGACACTATAAGTCGTAGGTAAGACCTTAAAGGCAGATTTCCATTGAGCAAGGAAATTCCTCATACATGCAATCGCACTTTTCTCGGGAACATAACGCTTTTAGCCTTCTCTATATTACTAGGAATAGCAAGATATTATTGGACATATTGACTAGCTTACAATTTTTTCTTAAAGTGTACGCGGCAGTTGTTTCGCAATGGAAAAAAGCGGAAATTGTACGTTCTTTTTCACAAGCTATCAGATTATTCCCTTTCTTAGGAGAGTTCCCGCTTTCATCGGGAGTTACGTATCTTGGAGTGTCTTTTTACTCCAATCTCCATTGGAAGCTACACATTGAAAATCGTGCAAAGAAGGTCAGAAAAGCTTTCTACTCTTGCAAATCTATATTATGTTGCGCAAAAAGTGGGGACTCAAGCCACAAGTGGTTCTTTGGATGTATTGTACAACAGAGTGGTTCGGCCAATTTTATCGTATGGATGCCTGCTTTGTGGAGAAGCTCTTCGGAAGGGCTATAATATCACTGATTGTATTAGCAACACAGGAGCATGCAAAACTTGCCCATTGCCGCCCTTTATGTCCTTGTGCACTTACTTTCCATCAACTTACACGTTATTTCCGTCGCTACTCAAAGTGCAATCAGGTTAAAGGGGTTGGACTCTGGAGGCAAACTCTCAACGGGCACAGAGAATTTTTAGACAGTTGAACCGCAGCTCTCTGAACTTCGGCATGCAGAAATGCTTAGGGACCACGGGAACAAGGAAGATATCAACATTTTTTCCGATAGTCAAGCCACGATCAAAGCACTAACGACACCAGGGTGCAGGTCCAAACTGTTCAACTCTTATAAGAAGTATATCAAATCTTTTGGGTGTGCAGATAACATATTTCGATCTGGGTTCCAGGACATAGATAGGAGCATAGACAGAAATGAAATTGGTGATGAGCTTGACAGGAAGAAAACTGAATTGGCCTCAGAGACCTCCTACCCGCTCATTGGCATCCTCTTGACAGTTGTTAAAGGGGAGTTGTACAAATTATTTCTGAGAAAAGTGCAGAACAGATGGAGCTCCATTTCTTCGTGTGCTACTTCGAAGCGATTTTGGCTTCAGTACCAAAGATCTAGGACACAGATAGTTCATGGGACTCTGCACCATTAAATTTCCAAACTCATAGTCTGGCCAAATGGTCATTGAATGATCAGCACTCACGCGGAAAAGCTGGGTATGCCATTTAATTCCCATTATAGAAGTTGTGGAGATCTTTCAGAGTAGGATATTGTTAAGCACTTTTTCTGTAAATGTCCGGGTTTGACAGCTAGACGTCCAAGGTTACTGGGTACTTCTTTTTTTGATCAACCCTACCATCAACCTTCTCCACTACATCAGCAGCTCTGGTTGGTTGTAGGTCTTTACCTGTTGGAGGTCTTAAAATGATATCAAAATTACGCTTTAGTGCTACTTGAGGAGTCCCAGGCTGGTACTTTAACCAAGTTTTAACATTCAGGAATTGGACCGCTATCGGATAAGCATACTTGTATAATAACAAAGAGCTCACAGCTAGATCAAAGTTGTGTAGCAGTTCGATTGCAAAAAACGGAAAATCTCTGTTTGGAGTACTTCGCAATGGTCGGCAATAAGCGTTGCACATCTCTAGACAATCACTTATTTGTGATCTATTTTATACAATTCCCCAGTAAGTGTAGGATTAGGAAGTGCATTAAGAATCAGATACGATGACAGCGAGGTTTCAATCTCAATGTGGCCAAGACGAGACGTTCTCTTGAGACTGAACAAATCTGCAGTAAGAGTTCAAATGGAAAACAACACTTGATGCCGCGGACTAATCACTTATCTTAACAGAAAATTTTCAAGATTTGTAGTAGGCAAAATCGATTCTACTATGGACTAACGGCTCAATACCCACAAACAACTTCATATGAGGGGGATCTTAAATAACTGAAAGGATGGAAATCCTTTTTTTTTGTTTCTATTCTTGAACTATCTTACAATAGATAGAGAAATTTATTTCTAATAGCATTCGCCCCTCTCCCAGTCTATTTCTGTCATGAAAAGGTTCTTCATAAAAAACCATTTGCATGCATTTAAGAACAACATCAAGACGCACACCACAAATAGGAGGAGGATATCGGCCAAACACCTAGCAGAACAAAAAATACTTCTTACAAGAACAAAAACTACTGCAGCTCCGCCAACTCACTTTGTAAAGAACAAAAATTAATAGTTTTCAGCTACTTCCTTTTCTAGTCAGCCAATATTAGTAAAGTTAGTCACACCTATTGGGGAGGATAAGATAATGAGTATACACTATGAATCTCTAAATTTGCAGCTATCGTCACCACCAACGACTCAGCAATCTCACTTGATTGGCTTGGAGTTGTTTCAAGCGTAAAAATGTTCACTTTGCTGTAAGCCGCCGACATTGCACAGTAGCAATCAATATTATAAAATAAATGGTGTGTGTTTTTTGCTACGCTTTCATACGATGCACGGAATGCACCATGCTTACACGGAAAAACTATATTACTCATAGGTACAGTCGATAGAGGATCCAGCCGTATTTCAGCAGCAGAACAAATAACGATTACCTTTAAAGTGATATTATTTATTGCAACCAAATACCCCACCCTCCTTTGCAACATACCTCACATTCATGCAGGTTTATTAAAAATACCGTATTTTCATGCATACCTTCTCTTCTTCACTCTCTCTTTGCAGTGACTACCGTCGAGCCGAATATGTTTACAACATGCATACCGGTTGGTGGCAATTACACGCCTGGCGCTGGCGCCGCCACAAGTGGTGCATTCGCGCCCAACACTCTGGCCAACTCCTCGAGTGACTCACTGTCCTCCGGATTCGAGGCAGCCGGCTATGCGGCTTACTCTACAGCGCTTAGCGTAACCATCGCCATCGGTTGTAGTCTTCTCATCCTGAACGTACTCATTTTCGCAGGTGTCTACTATCAGCGCGACAAGACTCGGCTGGAGGTGAAGACACTGCAAAAGCAATATCAGCAACGCAGCATGCATCAGCAAGTGCCCTACCCGCCAGACCCCATCAAACATGCGCACTATCACATCGGTCATTCGCAGAGCGCCAACGTGATTGTAGATGTGGAGAATCATGGTGGTGATCAGGGCGCCATGTTGTTGGTTGCTGCTGCAGCAGCAGCGAATGCAGCAGATGTTAAGCCACCTCCGCCACACATTTGCGCCAATACTGGCATGCAACTCAGCGCCTCTGTGCAGCAGCAGCAACAGCAACAACAGCAGCAGCAACAACAGCAAGGGGGTGGTAGTAGTATTGACCTCTGTGGCATGTCCTCAGCCGCCAAGCAACAGCAACAACTACAACAAGGGGGTGGGATTATGGTCAATGGATCACCAGACATGGCCGCTAGTTTGATGGCTGGCAGTGGTGGCTGTAACGTGACTTATAGCACGACAACCAAGCAGCAGCAGCAACAGCAGCATATGCAACAACAGCAACATCAGCAGCAGCAGCAACAACGTGAACACATGCAAATCAAAGGCATGAACTCACAAACCTTCAGTCGCGCAGCGACAAGCGTCGGTGGCGGTGGTGGTGGTGGTAATGTCACCATGACCAGCAATCTCGCCTATAACCCCGGCATGATGACGCTGCCCAAAGCGGGCACATTGCATCACACAAACTCAATAAACTACGGACGCAATCCAGGTGGTGGTGTGGGCGGAAGTGGCGGTGGCGGTGGCGGCAATGGAGGAGGTGGCGTAACAGCCACGCTGCTCGACTCACGCGGCAATTTATTGCTAACCAGTGGCACAGGTGTCGCCATGGGCGATTGCATGACGCTGCCCAGGAATCTGGCTGCTTCGGTGACAAGGCATAGCGCAGCGGCAGGTAAGTGTTTACATAACCACAGCTGTGCAAGAATGAGTGGAGATGAAATATAATCGGGGAGTGCAAGGAAACAAAATGAGAGCTGGAGTGAAGTGAACTTGCAATGAAGCGCTCGAAGTGAGCCAGTCAAATTGGCTGAGCTGTGTTTGTGTGCTTGTTGTTGTATTTGTAATTACTACCGCTGAATGCAGTGAAACAAAGGGTTTTGGAATGTATAGCTGTACAAAAATGGACTTGTTAAACCAAAGATGCTGGGATTGGAAAGGAGAGCAAAGAAATTTCTTTTGGGTTTTTCCGAAATGTAATTTATAGAAAAAATTAGTTTTATTTTAAAAATGTTCTCATTTTTTTTAGCAATTAACTGGCTTAAGTAGCTCACGTTCTTTATTTTAAAGCACAGAAATTTATTTAGCAGTAGCAGTATATATACAAGGTGGCACTAAAGTAAAACACCCAATTTTGTATTCAAATAAATTTTTTATTAAAAGCAGAAAATCATTTTTAGTGATGCAAATCTTTATTTTGACCTTCATGCGCTCCCTTGTTTGTCTGTTTGTATACTGCAGCTGTCTAGTTTACAAGTTCAAATATGATCGGCAACGATGCCTTTTGCAAAAATTATAAATCTTCCCATAAGGGGGTTCATTTCACATCACCTTACCCATATAGCTGTTGCTTCCACTCTTTGTTAAGATGTTTTTCATATATACAGTTTTATGTTTTCTCCCAACAGCAGCTGTTTTTTTATGAGAAGCTTTTCCATCTTTGCTTGAAAGGTGTGTCGTTGCCGGCCAAAAGGGCGACTGCTATTCGAAAAAAAGAATTTCATTTGGTGGGTTTTAAACCCATTCGACTACAGAGGCCGGCCGTACAATAATCTCTTCTTCTTAATTGGCGTGATAACCGCTTACGCGATTTTAGCCGAGTTTAACAAAGCGCGCCAGTCGTTTCTTTCTCGTGCTAACCGGCGCCAATTGGACACACCAAGCGAAGACAAGACCTTCTCCACCTGATCTTTCCAGCTGGTTCCGCGTCGAATACTTTTTATTGATTCGGACGACATGACCCAGCCAACGTAGCCGCTAGATCTTTATTCGCTGTGCTATGTCTATGTCGTCGTAAAGCTCATACAGCTCATCGTTCCATCGCCTGCGATATTCGCCGTTGCCAACATGCAAAGGTCCAAAAATCTTACGCAGAATCTTTCTCTCGAACACTCCAAGCGTCGCTTCATCGGATGTTGTCATCGTCCAAGCTTCTGCGCCATACGTTAGGATGGGCACGATGAGAGTCTTGTAGAGTGTAGAGCCGTACAATAAGAGTTAAGAAAAAATCGCTAATTTTGTTTAAAAATCAAAGAAACGAACAAAATTTTGAAAAATCAATGAAATACAGTCGATCATCAGAAATTTCAACTACTCCATGGAAGCAAATATCGAAAGTTCTCGATTGCTCGCAGCCATGACAGATCTAAAGATACCCTCCTCACAAGAAACCAGATATGTGAAGGATCTATATAATGAAATGATTTTTTGGCAAGTACTCTCGAAAGTACTGGCATCCAAATTAGAGCAGGTAATTTTTTCTTTTTGCTCATTAGTAGCTGAGACCAAAAACTGCTTCAAAGTAACGCCAGTCGGACTGAAGCTAATACGGACAAGATTTGAATTTTGATACTTGTGTTGCTACACTGGAAGTATTCAATACGACTGTTTTTTGTGTTATTTCTGTGCTGAAATTGCTCTACTAAGCCCTTCTCGGTTAGTGACTGAGTATTGTCATCGAAGTCATCTAAAATTGGGTGCTGAAGACGTTGGGGATGGAACTAAAAAGCAAGCATCTAAGATGTTGTTATAGCAAAAGCCTTACTAAGCCCCGTTTAGGTCGATGATCAACAAAGTATTGCCATCGAAATTATCTCAGAGTAGCAGCTGAAAACGTGTCATTCCGACGAGGATGACCTAAAGAGGGATGGATCTTAAATGAGTTGAATTGAGTGAGTGATGTTGCACGGGTTCTCTTCACAAACATATTTCGCAAACCTTTGGTGATTTAGACAATATTCTTATTGTTATAGCACCAGCATTCCAAGGATCCCACCTATCAATTTCAACTCTTCGTCTGTGTTGGGTTCGGTTGTTACAAGCAGATGCTTGGGTCAGTCTCAGCCTCCGTGTTAGTAAACTAGGGCTACAGCTATACAGCACAGAGCAATATATATAAGTACTTTTCAGAGCCTCGGTGTTCAATAAATAAGCATTAAAATTAATATCTGAATACACCCCTCTTATATTTACTTCTTCATCTCAACCACACTCACACTTAGCAGTGGTATTTTTCCAATTTTCTTCTTTAAGCTTTTTAAGCACTTTTCTATTTGTGCCATTAACTTGGACATGGGGTCTAACAGAACAAATTTGTGGTTTTAGTCCTAAATCTATGTGAACTCACCGAAAGCAATTTTTAATACAATTGATGGGAAGGACTACGAAAGCTGAAATAGACATTAAACTTAAAAGATTTGTGTTGAAATATTTAATATTTATTATAAGGAACCAAAAAATATGATCAAAGTTAAGATGAATAGCACTTTTAATCTTATGCAAATAGAGATCAGAGTGATCTGTGAGCGCCCTTGGGCACGATTAAAGGCTAAAATCGCAAATGTGTTGCCCATATTCGACGGGCCCGATGGATTTCGATGACTCTTTGGGCCCATTCCAATCGACGAGGCTTGTCCGCAGGCAACAATCTTTGCGTCAATTGAATCGTATACGGGAATAAATGCAAATCAATGCGGATAATTCGTTGTAAAGTGGTCCGAGCAATGCCCAACTGCTGAGAACGGCGATTTTGGGAAGTCCTTGGCGACGTCTCAACACTGGCAAGAGCAATATTCTCATCCGATCGCCTTGGTCGGTTTTGATTTGGCCTCTTTGGATTAGAAAGAGTATCACCAGTCAAAAAGCTTTCGTACAAACGTTTAGTGGTGTTCTTAGAAGGCGCACTTTTCACATTATTTAATTTTTTATACGCACGTTGAGTTTTCACAATTGACTTCTTTTGTTGAATGTAAATTTCAACAATTTGGGAGCGTTCGCGTGGCATGCACTGAAAAATCTGATTGGCCTAACGCTTCCAACGCGGTATGTCATTAAGCGATCTGACTTCTCTGTCAAAAGATACAGGGTTGCCAGATGGGTCCATCGAATATGGGCAACCCTGTAGAGGAGAGTGACAGCGATTTTATGTTTGTTTATCGCTTTCAAATGCCTATAAAAAACGTATGATTTGTAATCTCCGTGTGCTGGAAGAAGGTAGGTAGGTAGGTGAGATGGTTAATGTACCACTCTTGCACTCCTCAAGTAGCACTAAAGCGCCTGTTTGATACTATTCTGAGACCTGCAACAAGCAGATTACTACAGCCAATCTGGCTTGAAAGAAGAGAAAAGAAACCCCATTTTTGGCTCTTGACCCTCTTTCGGCAAATGAGCGGGATATTTTTCACTTTTTCTCAATTGAAGTGTTGAAATGAATTGAGTAGTATATTTCCGCATCTTCCATAAGGCAGTATATAGAATTTTTTGCTTTGGCCAAATATCTACGGTGACATTTTTACGTACCGTCATGAGTTTAATAGCTCTTTGGGTATACTAACCTGAAATTTATGTGAGTATCTTATGTTTTGGCTCTTAGTTTTTCATCCGAGTAGATAAGCTTAGCCCTTATTTAATTACTTAATCATTTGTGTTCAATTAGAAGATATTAAACGATTTATTTTGGGTCATTGAATCGCGTAGAGCGCAGTAGCTGACTCGCTTAAATGCTTTACCGCTCATCGAATATAGAATTTAACATGATTTACAGTATAACGATTTAATTAGTCTTTCAACTGAATTGATCCGCAATTATACGCATATGAACATATACATACATATGTTTAAATTTCCTCCTTAAAATTTTGCTTTAAATTCGCGCTGAGCATTACCAGCTCACTTCACTACATCTTACATCCCGGATACTTGATTTTCGCAGGAAATTGCTAAATTACAAACAAATATTGACGCAAGTACTGCACTCACTTATGTACGAAAGCTCATGCGATATGCATACATATGTACATCCTGCATACACACATGCAAGTACTCGAATATACGAATAACTATAAGACTCGAAATCCTATGAGTTCAGTTGCTGGCGCCGACAAAATCGTTACTGATTTTCTGCTTTCGTGAAGCACTTTTAAAAAATTAAATTTACGCACACATGGGTATGCATAAAGGGCGCACACACATGCGTGTACAGCTTGGGCGTGAATCAATATGCATGTTCGCACACCTTTTGGAATACGCACACGCATACACTTACAGTGGGTTTGATAACTATAGCACATAGAAAAAATAGCGTAGGGACTTATTGACAAGTTCTGGCAAGTTATTCGCTACCGACTGCGTTTTAATAACTTTTTTATGAAAATATAATTCATACCCCTACAAAACCATAAAAATTTAAGTCCCAAACTCTATGCAAATTTAATGAAAATTTGAACATTTTCCAACAAAATTTCAGACTGTTTAACCAGAATTTTTGGAAAAATTGTGGGCTTGCAGCTTTATATCCTAAAGTACAACTACAAAATATCGTTCGTTCTTCACAATTTTTTGTTTCTTTGCTTACAGTGGTGGGTCAATCAAGACCGTCAACAAAAAAATTGTCAGAGATCAACGCGATTTCAATCCACTTCAAACATGCACTTTATTAAAGCAAAATTTAATAGGCTATAAAACTGCGTACTAAACATTAAAAACAAAACAAAAAAAAAAAGTGCGTTTCGTATAGTTCACATAACAGTGGTGAACCTTTCAAGGCAGACAAAGAAAGAGAGAGAGACCCGAGAGAGAATGAGAGAGAGAGAAAAAAAGAATATGTATCTAAATAAATTCACAACATTTGCAGAGAATACAAGTAGATAAAATTTAAAAAAACACGAAGAAGGGTCGACCGGTGTGGGTAAACGCTGGACACAAGCCGTTGCAACAACGCGCACTACTCCGAGCGTTTATCACCCGCACAAACGCTGCGATTCCAAGACCGCAGCAACAGCACAAATTACGTCAAGGCAATACCAATAAATCCGACGCCGGAATGGATAGCACTTTATAGTACGCACAAGCACTAGCCAGGAAATGGAAATAAGCGCCAAAAAGTAGGTACCAAAAAAATCGCCAAAAAAATTGGGACCAAAAAACGCTCGAATCAGTAGGCACCAAGGCCAAAAAGTAGGCACCAAAAATATATTTTCTGCAAGTTTGCGCTAACAAACAAGCGCCAAAAAGTACACATTGTTATTTCTCACTAGAAATTATCAGCCACAAGGAAAAACTCAGAAAAAATAGCTTAATAGCTCTCTCTCTCTCTCTCTCCTTTTCCTCTACGTTATATCTTTTTTCTCTCTCGCGGAACGAAAATGCCCAAAACGTTGCATGGCCTTGAAATTTTACTCTCTATTCTCGCTCGTCGATCGACGCCTAAGAAGTTTCAATTCAAAAAGCTCATTAGAAATTTTGCAATTTTGATTAAAAAATATTGAATTTCTACACTAGGATTTATGTGTGTTGTGCAGGAGGTTGAACTATATTTTTATAAAATAGATATCCAAATTCTCAATAAATCCCTGTCGTTTAGTTATTTAATGCACTGTAAACGTGCATATACAGCTTATCAGGAAAGTTTGTTGAACAACGAGCAAATGTCTGCTTGCATACGTTCAGGCGCGCTGCAGTAAATGTACGTAATTTCATTACACCGTTATTTAAAAACACATTCGAAGGACGTTTTCATATGCATGCCTGTAATATTATATAATTTTAAATTTTATTTTAATTTTAAGCAAATACATAAAAATACGCCGCGCAATGAATGAATGAGCTAATGAATAAACACTTGAGAGAATGACCTGGATATCAGAAGAAATAAAATCAAGCAAACTTATTTTAGTAAAAAAGGTGGAAAAAAATTAGTAAAAGTTCAAGGAAAATTGAAGTGAAATACATGCATATACGCGTATATGTGTGTATAAAAGTATCAAATCTATTTAAAATTTCTGATTTAGTTTTAACCTCGACTCGTCGATTGACATTTTCGAAGTTTGACTATTTAATATTAGAAAACGTTCACGCAAATATGTTTTAATTTCCACAATGAAAAAGGCACATTTTCAATGTTTGCTTTTTTGTGATATCAAGTCTTTATTTACACCACCTAAGCTCGGCCCCAGAAACGACAGAAATCAGTGAACCATATCCCAAACCTATGCAGATTACTGCTCAATCGAATCCTTTGGGAGAGTTATGAGTTTCCTAAACATCTCTTGATTGTGTGACCCCTAAGCTCGTCCAAACACCTAACAGAAGTGTACGACGCCAATAATTAATATATTTTTTATTTATTTATATTACTTACGTGCTTAGATATTTAGACAGATAGATAGGTTTGATTTGAGGCTTCCACTTCAATTTCATGAACGCTTGTGCCCTCTACTCAACACTGCAACTGGTCGAAGCCCAGTTCTCTTATTCAACTTAAGATAGAGCTGGATTAGGTTAGCCGTATTCGCCTGGCTGCAATTGACCGCTACAGCACTGCATTCGAGAAAAAAGTGTGTTGTAGTCTCCGGAGATTGGTCGCAGAAACGACAGAAGTCAGTGGACCATATCCGAATCCTAAGCAGGTGATTGCGCAATGCCAGTGAGTATTCCCAGATTACCCGTAGGGAGAGTTATGAGTATCCTAAACCTCTTTTGATTGTGTGACACCTAATGTGAGTGGTACCTAACGTTTCTTTGAAATCAATATTTATTTGACTGACTTCTTGCGATTGAAAACACAATCCAAAACAGGCAAGAAAAAAAGTATGGCAACACTTAATTTTCGGTTCAGACTCGAGCTGGGCTGCTGCATATTTTTTTTTTTTGTTCAATCCACTCGGGAGCATAGGCCCTCTCAGTCTTACGTTGGTTTCGTTAATCTATTTTGATTTCCGACAGGGTAGGTGATTAGTATAATAAATATAGAAATAAATAAATAATAAAAAATATAACTAGTGGTGCATCATAACATGGGCGTGGTTCGAAAACTTTTATTATTAAAACCAACTATTTTATGTAATGGAGTTTTGTGCCATCGATACAAAAAGTAGTTTCGAACAAAGAGCTAATATCAAATATTGTTTTTACAATCGGTAAAACGTTTACCGAAACATTTGAATTGATGAAAAAAGTTCATAACGATGATTATCTATCTCGTGCCAGAGTTCAAGAGTGGTTTATACGTTTCAGAAGTAGTTGTAATAACATAAAGGACAATGAACATACGGCCTGCCGAAAATCACCGATCACCAATCACCGAAAACTCCATCGAAATTGTTGGTAAATTCATCAAAAAAGAACCGAGATCCTCGTTGAAATTCATGGAATCGGAGTTGAATATCTCCGAAACATCGATTTATCGGACTTAAACTTATCATTTGGACTATCGGAAGGTCTATCCACGTTTCATTCCGCACAAGTTAATTGACGACCTAAATTTGCTCAGAATTCAACATTCGAAATACCTCATTAAAGAGATGAAAAAAGGCGAGAACTTCCTTTATAACATTGTAAATGGTGATGAAGCGTGGTGTTTCCAACGTGAACTTGAAACTAAGCGTCAAAGTGCCGAATGAAAGGCCCCAGACGAGTCATCACCCAAAAAACTCGTGTTTGGAGAAGTCACAAATCAAGTCGATGCTCGTTTGTTTCCAAGGGGTTCCAAGAGAATTGTCCACAAGTAGTTCCTGGCAATGGGCCAAACCGTTAATGCAATTTTCTATCTTGGCGTTGTGAAGCGTTTGTTGTATCGCATTTGTCGAATTCGCCCTGAATACCGCGAAGAAAGAAGCTGGCGCTTATTGCATGATAATGCACCATCTCATCCATCCACTCTTGTGACTGACTGATTTTTTGACTAGAAATCGCATTTTAACTATCAGTCACTCACCGCATTCGCCTGATATGGCTCCGTGTGACTTCCACCTATTTGGAATATTGCGTTTGGTCATGAAAGGAAAACGTTTTGCGTCCATAAAGATCATCCAAACTGCTTATACCGACATTAATGACCTGAAACACTCTCTCGAAAAGCTCTCGAGGCCGAGGGGACTATTTTCAATAAATAAACTCGAAGTTATTAGAACAAAGCTACTATTGTTTCTACATATTTTAGCTCAGTCTTGTTTATTTTGGACTTCACCTTGTATATAGCAGAAAACGGTATTATCACATATCTCTATGGGCTCTCAGGATAACCTCGATATCACTCGCCGATATGCTAAAGTTCAAGTGCCTTATAATGCTTCACAAAATGATAGTGTTTGATGAGCATTCGCATCTCAAAAATCGCCTTCAAATTAGTCAATCGTCATGATTACAACAACTTTTGCACCTGGAACTCACTTCTGTATTGTCTGAACGTCAATTTTTCTTTTATTCTGTGCGCCTATCGAACAAAATGCCCTTTAAGCTCAGGGCTACTAAAGATACCTTGCACCTTAAAATAGCATTACTTAATATTTTATTATGCATAGTAAAGGATAATTTGTACTATTCAGTTATTTGCCTCTTACTTTACTTTGCTAAATTCTTCTATTCATGAATAATTAGATGTTAAGTTCATATAGTGTCATTTTTTTTAATTTTTTATGAATTTTTTTATCCATTATTTTTTGAAAATTGTACATGAACTTCCCGTACAATTTTCAAAAAATCGATTTTTTTTGATATTTCGAAAGTGTAGTATCTTGAGAATATGCGGAAATTCTTAATATTATAGTTTCTGTGCCCATTAACTATGTAGAGAGCGGTCAGCACGCTCCTGTACCTCAAACTTTAAACTCATTTATCTCGAAACTGTATTTTTAAAAACTGCTCGTATTATAACTCAAAAAGTTATCGACCGATTTTTTTGAAGTTTGGTGAGGCCTTTCTGTAAATTACTATCGGAAGGATAAACCTTAAATTTCAGATATTTCGCGTTGATAAATTCCTTTTTGGGGGTTAAAAATGTCAATAAAATAGCCCTAAATTCTGACTTTTTCTTCAAAGGCTTATTTTATAATGAATTTTATACTTGTTTTTTAATTTTATTGGTTCATCCTTTCCGCTAATATGTTATAAAAAAAAATCAATTTAATTTTTTTGTTTCAGATCTATAGATTAAGTGTAATAAATAGAGCAGTTAGGGACCTCGCGCTGTAGGCAGCCGACAAAAAATGATCCTGAGCCACCATTTTGGAAAAAAAAAATAAACAAAATATTTTTGTACTCTCGAAAGGCTAAATAAAGTTAAAGCTTTAAAATAATTTTATCACCTTTAACAATATTTTTAAAAATGACCGATTTTGTGGTTTCTACATGGACTTCCCCCCTTAAGATGTAACACTGAAATGTAACCTGTGGCTATTGTGCTAGGCTACATAAATAAATAAATAAGTAATAATTTTCAACAATATTGGGCTTAGGCCGTCGCCTTGCTAAATACCCGTTGTGATTGCTATGGAATCCAATCTTATGCCATTTACTCGAATAATTATTTTTTTGTCTATATTTAAGTCTTGTATTAGCGCTACTATATTTCCAGGCATGTTTTTCTTTCGCAGTAATTTAAGCACCTCACATAATTTCACTCTGTCGAATGCTTTGGTGAGTTCTACGAAACGAATATACACCTGCTCGTTAAATTCATTTGCTTTGTCAACAATTTATCTTACCTTAAAATTAGCATCGATAGTCGATCTATTTCTGCGAAACTCCTGTTGCTCCTCATTGATTCCTTTTTTTTTTTTGCTATTTCGTTCGCAATAATTTTGGCGAATAACTTCGACCTTAAGCACAGCAGGCTGATGCCCCTATAGTTTTGAGGCTTCTTTTTGTCTCCCTTTTTAAAGACTGGAATTGTTATGCAAAATTTCCATTGAGTCGGTACTATATTTTTATTAAGTTGCCTAAATCTAAATATCCCCTTTACTTGCATATTCAATACCACAAGCAATGCAAGTGACGCATTTTAGGACCTGCTAAAAAAAGATTCACACATATGGTAAGTGCGCACGTGTATTTGTACGCTCTTGTTTGTGGGTGCTGAATAGGATGTGCGTGCAAAAATAGAAATTGAACTAATATTGCCAGCTTAAAGGACAATGATGTTCGCAGACTTGGTTACATGTGTACCTACACACATACACCCTCGTAAATTATATGAAGCTTAGCAACGGCTACCCAAACCGTGGCTATGGAGTTGAGTAACTGGAAACAATTTGCCATAGTTGACTTCGATGTATGAATGCCTGTACTTTTGGCATTTGCCACAATTGAAACGCAATGTTGAATATACGATTTTGGATTTACTTCATTTCTTTTATTTAATATTATTACAACAACTAACTGGCGACTAATTGAAGTGATTTAAAGATTTTCGATTTTACAAAGGGAATTTGTTGGTATGGCGGTAATGAAGTGACAAAATGGTAGCACTTCAATATTTGAGTCAATTTTTACATTTTTGCTTCTTCTTTTTTTTCAGAATATTTATTATTTCTGTAGTATAGCTGATTATCTTGCTTGGCTGCCATTCGGAATTCACAGAGAGAACGTCGGTTCGAATCTCAGTGAAACACCAAATTAAGAAAAACATTTTTCTAATAGCGGTCGCCCCTCGGCAGTCAATGGGAAACCTTCGAGTGTATTTTTGCCATGAAAAAGCTCCTCATAAAAATATCTGCCGCTCGGAGTCGGCTTGAAACTGTAGGTCTCTCCATTTGTATAGCAGCATCAAGACGCACACCACAAATAGGAGAACGAGCTCGGCCAAACACCCAAAAAGGATGTTCGCGCCAATTATATGATTATCTTATCAAAAGGGTGGTTAAATTTCAAGCACCGATGTTGAATGTGAACCTCACCTAATGTCAACGACACCGTTGGACTTCTTTCTTTGATGTTGTTTGAAAGAAAAGGTATACGTCGATAAGCCAACAACAATTCAAGATCTAAAGGATTAGATAATTCGGCACATTAACGTCATAGAACCTCAATCATGCCTCAGCGTCATCGAAAGTTCTGCCCATCGGTTGGAGGTGTGCCGCCGAGGTTACGGCTGCCATTTGGCCGATATTTTGTCCCATACGTAATTGAGTTATACCAATATTATCATAATAAAGAAAAATGATAATAATTTCTTAAAAAAATTGTATTTTATTCAAAATCAATACCGGCCTTTGAAACTTAACCACCCTTTAAATAGAATTTCTAGAAAGATTTTTGGCATGCAGTTTCATAGGCTTATAAATTCTAGTAGAAAAAAGTGTTTGCTTGCAGTTGCTACAAAATACCTTTGAATTGATTTCATTACAATTTCTCCGCATAACAAATGCACGACATTTTTTTATATGCCATTTTTCTTATATGGAGAAACAGCATCAAGAGAAAAATTATAAAACATTAAGTGGCTTTTTGAGATACAGAAAACTTAGAAAAAAAATGTCAAAGCTCTAAAACCACATACTAAAAATCGTGCAAGAAGTTCGAACTAAAACCCATGGAAATGTGTAGAAAAGCTCTAGGAATTTTTCTAACTGTAGCATAAAGTTTTAAAACTATATTTATATCGTTTTCATTACACAGTGAGCTAAAGTTTCATACAAAAATAGTAAACATTACAAAAAAACACAAATAGGTGAAATTTTTAGAATTAAACTTTAAGAATTCTTTAAGAAAAATAGCTGACGCGATATTATTGTGTTGCAGAGTTTATTAAAAACTGGTGTATGTTTTCATAAGTTTTAATCAGGTGTCAAGTATGTATCAGGTGTCAAAGGTCATAATTTAACAGAAATTGAATGAAGTCACAGAAAATTTACTAAGTGCTACTCCATAATTTTGCTCACAGTTCCCCAAAGCGAACTAAATTCACTGAACTATTTTGATTAGATTTAGGTAAACCAGGCCACTCTTAGATCCCTTCGAGGCCACGTAAGCACTGCACCTAGCTACGGTTTGTAAAGTTTTATAATTTTATTATTCTTCAAGCACTCACGAATAAGTATTCTTATAGAAAATTAGTAACATTAGAGGAGAAACTTTGTAGGCATATGAGAATTTACTCGCTTTCTTTATGAAAAGCTTACAAATACATAATTTTGGAATGCATTCAAAACCTGCAGAAAATTGCAAACCCCTTTGCAATGAATGTTTGCTCCGCAATCGATTGCTTGTTCAGCGTTCGATGCCACACTGTGAATGGGCAACTTTTCTCATAACCCCCTCTCCTAAGCGGAGAAATTTTACAGCCTCTTAGGTGTGCTCTTAAGAGAGAATACACTGTATATTATAAATACAATAAATAAAATATCACTTGAACACAAGCAAACATTTCCTGAATTTATTTCCAAATAGAGGCAAGTCGAATCCTCAAAAATGAATTTCAGTGCAAAAACAAACTTCCGAAAGACCAAACTTTGCTGGAGAGTAAGATTTAGCGCACCGTCCTTCATTACTCAGTGAAACACTGCATTTTTAAATTTGCAAACTAAAATAATTATATGACAGCCAGACGAGCAGTTTTACTAGGTTAATACTAAAGGAGAATTAAACATTGAAGGGAAAAATATTAAACTTTTAATATATGCGAATATCATTTTGTTAGCGGATCACCAAGGCAAGCTACAAGAGATGATTAATAACCTTTGCATTTATTGCATCTTTTAGATAAGATTAGATTTGTGCGGGTTGGACAAGTCCAAGCACTCAGTCAGGAGACCATTGTACTACACGCGGATAGATTTCAGTAGAAAGAATAGAGAAATAAGATCGGGGTGGTAAGATGGAAAAATTAGTTTGAAGTCTCTCTTCCACAATTCTTTTGGATTCATTGATGACTCTTAAGAGCTCCGGAAGACGAAGAGTAGGAACCTTATCCACACTCAGTATATCGCAACCAATATCCTAAGCCTGATTTTGGAAATCGCCGGACAGCTGCAGATAAAATGCTCTACTGTATCGTCATCCTCAAGCCGGGCATATCGGGCTGTCGACGACCCCCATGGCAGTCATGTGCAGACCACAGGTGTTGTGCCTTATGATTAAACCCACCAGTACTCTCAAGTCCTTTCTGCTGAGCACAATATCCAGGCACCCAAATAAGAAACTTTGTTATGTTTTGCAACTCTGTTCAGTTTTGTCTTACCTACATTCACCGACTAATTACGAAGAGCAGCGTGGTTTAGCAAGGGGTTTCAGTGCAGCTTAACTATCCCTACGAACTCCAATGCACTTTTTCTCAATTATCCAGTATGCCACTTTCAAGATGGCATAGGCTTCCGTGAAGAATACCGTGGCCATCTGTCCTGTATCATAGGAGTTCTTAGTGTCTTTGTCTAAGTACCATCACTGGTTTTGAGTCCGTCGGTGTAGAAAGTGTGCTGATATCCCGTTAGTAGGTTCTCAGCACTTAACCATTGATCTTTATCTGGGAGCAAAATATCAAACTTCCTAGCGAAGGTAACGAAAGGCACGCGATTATCCACTGACAATGAACAGTGTGCACCGCTCCGACAACTGGCAGTGGCCAGTGCTTTCTTCATTTCCCCCGAACTCCGTTTAACTTGAGCTTGTACGCCGCCTTCATCGCTTCCTTTCGAATTTGAAGATCTAGATGTTACAAGTTCAGAATGGTATCAAGGGCATCACCAAATATCGTACTCACCTGTGATAAACTTGCAACTTATGGAATATTTCTAGTAAACCGCTCAAAGTCACATATAATGCTGTTCAGAAAGGATGAAAAACTTAGTAAAGAGGAGGAATGGTATTGTTGAAAAGAAGAAATACGTGCTGTGTCTCGATACACTTACTTAGGAGCGGAAATAATACCTCAGATGAATTTAAAAAAAACCTGTTGGCAACCGAACAGCTGCAGCAAAAAAGACAGAAAATTCAATTGAAGCTAAATGACAACCTTTTCTTGCAGTTTGTCGTTCAATGCAGACATACGCAGCATAGATGTCGGGTTTTGGGTGGTTTGAAGAAGTGCAAAAGTATTTCGTCAAGCGAATTTTAAAGCTACCATCACATATGCCTACATATATACTGTTTTTGGAATGCGGCATGCACGAAAATTTGTATACTTTACTTTTTACTGTTTACTTTAGAACTAGAACTTATGTCATCTGGCGGATAAATAACATACAGTCGGAAAGCTGGATAGAAGATGCCAAATTGCAGGCAGGGGAGAATGTGTACATGCAAAAAGCCTTAAGGGGTCCCGGTGGTCTAGAGCCCATTAACTAGGTAGAGAGCGGTCCGCGAGCTCCTATACCTCAAACTTTAAACTCATTTATCTCGAAACGAATGCCGATAAAGGCCTGGTGTTGTCAAAACAAAAAAAACTATTCAACCGAATCGACTGAAATTTTAATATGTTGTTCACAACATCAATGGCTATCACCCGTACTAGAATCATATTATTATTTCAAATATTTGGTATTTTTTTATTAAAAAACTGTAAAAAACCCCGATTTTTAGAGTGTGAAATTCAAAACCGCGCCGTTTTGTCATATTTGTTTTTACTCTAGTAGAGGGGCAAAGCTACAGTTATACTGATTAATAATTTTTTTGGCTTTTGTGTTTCAGACAAAGAAGAGAACCAAAATGGGCAACACCGTCCAAGACCAGTTTTTAAACTTATTAAAATTTAAAAAAATAATAATTGAACAATTTTTTTTCAACTTCAGCGCCATTTTTTAAATTATAAAAATTAAAAAAAACAATTCATTAAAAAAAATTTGATTGGAAAAATTTTTTTTTTCATTTCAGTATGTAAAATAAGTTAAATAAAAAGCCTAAAAAATGTATATATCGTATTTCATTTTTTCCATTATAAAAAAAATTTTTTTAAAATACTAGGAGCTAGACTGGTTGTTGTTGTAGCAGCATACACATTTTCCATATAGACTGGGTTCGAGGGAAGGCAAGCAAAACATGTATATGAGGTTTTTGTTTCTGTCGACATACTGAATTCATGCATGCAGTACAATAAAATGTGTTTCAAATGAGTTCGACGAACTTTACCGCCCCCTTGTAAAGAGGACAATCTCTTTTCGCTGCGAGTGTATCGGCACCGGTTGGTTGATTAACTACGATATACACAGGGATATTTATTTTTTTGTTGAAAAATGATTGCATAGCCAAACGAGTAGTAAATTGAGAAATAATGTTTTGATTATTCATACGATTTTCGATGTTTGCAAACACCAATGTATTCGATAAAGTCGTGAAAAAATGGCGCCTAGCATCACTTTTTCTAAGTCCATCGACTTCCTTGCAAATACAAAATGCTGCCAATGTCATGACATCCAACATGTCGTTTTGATGTGAAATGTGTGACCATTTGATCCATACAATCGACGCCAGCTTTATGTGCATTATAATATAAAATAGCCGATGGTTTTTTTGCCTCGCCTTCACACTGTTTAGTATAATGAACAGTGTAAATTTACCGCTTTATTCTTCTTCTTTGGCTCATAACTGCTGATTGAAACAAGGTTTTCATGAAAACCAAATATTGACGAAAGCACTGGTCGAGAATTGTATTTTTTCATATCTGGGTGAAGACAACGTTTGTTGGATAGCAGCGAGACGCTTAGCTCCATTCAATGTGACGAAAAAATTATCGGCTATTATTGTACGGCCGCTGTTTACATATCGGTTGGATAATTGTAGCATCACATTTTTACCTGTTCGGCCGAAATACAACTTTCCTTGCAACGGATATTTTGTTTTAGAGTCATATGCCCATCAGATGTTTATCTCGTATTTCGCCGGTTTTGATGGAATATATTGCGTGAATCTTATTCGGCCTCAATACGGAAATAGTTGCTCATCGATAGTAATATTTTCATGCGGGTCAAAATTAGCTTTGAGGTTTTCCTTCAAGATATTCCATAAATCACGAATGGGCGCAGCTTTATCGGTTCTTTGGCGAAATTCACTGGTTCGACTGTTATCAAAACGAATATATCGTGTCAAAATTCTGAATCGATGATAAGACATAGCTGAACGAAAAAGGGCAATGAATCCGAACGCCACAAAACTACCGCTTTCGGCATATTATTGTGTGTTACACCCATGGCCAAAGAACACCAATTAATGCATCAAGCTCACTGCTAGTCAAATCAATCCAAAAGCTTTGTTTTGAATCAGGATGTGCTTCATTCCATTTTTGAATGGCCTCTCTTGCATATCGATTTGTTTCCGAATTGATAGTGAATGAGCTGAATAGTCGTAAAAGATAGTCTAAATATAGATTTAGCATGAAAAAGAAAAAAAAGAAGGTAAAATGGTCAAAATGTATCATATCACATATGTTTCCATACATTTTGTATAGGAGTGCAGCCAGACCCGAGGTGTACAACCAATGGTGTAACTTTTTACATCCTTTTTTTCGTCCTGTTCGAGGAACCTAATATAGATAGAGGCTAATGGCCTCTTGGTCAGATATATCGTTCCTAGCACAACAAGACACCAATACTGGCCCCAGGTTCAGATATTTTCTTCCCAGAACAACAGGAAACCAATTTCATACTACTCATCAACCAAAATAGTTAAGCCCAGACGTGCAATTACGAACCAGTTTTGAGGTATTTGAAGAGCTGGAAAGCGCCTTTTGTGCAGCTGGTCTGTTACTCTAGAAATATGAAATTTTTCTTCGCTGGTTTTTCTCTGCAATATATGCCATTTATTTAGCGATTGCGCATGCCTCCACTTGTCTTATTATCTTCAAACGAGACTTCAAACCCGGACTTAGCGTCCGTTTTGGAACCGTATGGATGTTGGAGAAGGAAAAACTGGAGCGCTTCTTTTTGAAGTCGCGCTTGCTTTTGAAGTCAGAGGAAATTGTTTAAGCGATTATAGAGTAATTTGATAGGAAGAAGGCATATACATATATAGATGGCTTGGTCTAAAGTGGTTTCAGCACTCAGAGTTGCTTCAATCTACCGCACTGTCTCTGGCGCTGCAGTCTTTGTGATCAGCGAGGAGACAGTGCGGCCATCGACCTCATAGCCCGAGAACGAATGGATATATGGAACTCCAAGATGAAACACGTCATCGCTAGAGTCGCAGAACGGAGACGCTAAGCCATGCTGTGGTGGCACTGCCGATGGAACATTGAATCGAGTGGCAGATGGACGGCGAAACTCATTCCATCAATAGACAAATCGGTCCAAAGGAACTTCGGGGAAAATCATCAGTGGTTTCGCGGAAAGAATTCTCTTGACGCGGGTCCTGGACGCCGTCACATAGACCTCTATAATGAGGAAGGTGGAACGCCACTCTGAAGGAATGCGCAAGCGAAACTTGCGACGGCAACTTTGATGATGCATTAGGCATCATCGGAAATAGAACAAAAAAACTTAGGGGAACTGAATTACTTCGTATCTCAGTTCCTCTCGGGCCACGGATACTTCCGGAGATACCTTAACCGCGTGGGCAAGGTAAGTGATCCCAAGAGCATATACTGTGAAACACCAAGCGATGACGCTGAACACACGTTTATCAGTTGTGACCAATGGCTCGCGGAAAGAGATGCTCTGAGGAAGCAGGTTGGTGACATCGCGCAACATAATTAGCAAAATGCTCGAACGTGAGGACTGCTGAAACACGGTAAAGAGATACATCGACGTACTACAGAAAAAAAGATAGACCTCGACGCAATGCAACAAAGCGAAGCCTCACAGCCCGAGACGCAAGAAGGCGAGCGTATGGCATAAAAGCTGGCTGAATAGAATTGGTCCTTTATGGATGCAGGTCGGGGTACTCCCAAAGTAATGCAGAAAGTAATCCCGAGAAGGGTGTCTTGCCGTAAAGAGAGGAGGAATTGTTTTAGAAGCCACAACACTCAACCAGGAGACGACGGTCGCCGTAAGTGCAAAGACATTTTGAACCCTACCTCACCCACCAAAAACAAAAACAAAAAAATTGGTTTTTTCAGAAGAGAACAGACAGTTATTCACGTCCGAGATAACTCGTAATACCACCAAAATAAATATATTTAAGCAAAAGACAAGAAGATGGAATTCTGGAATTCTTAGGCGGTAGCTATTAAAGTTGATAAAAAAAATCAATGCGTGCCGAAGGGAAGGCTTAAAAGGCGGCTAATATTCACCCCAGGTACATACAGCACTGGCGCGTTAATGAAGTGGGAGCTAAGAAGAAAGGGAGAGCCATAGAGAGATAAAGCAGGGTAACTCAAGGGAGAGACAGACTCCAACTCTTTCACCTACCAACAGATCCATTCGATACCTTAGTATGGACTTGCGTAGTATCGAGTCCTGCACTAATCATTAGTAGAGGTCCCGAACAAGATAACCATCAAAATGGAAACCTGCAACTTTTTTAGCACTAGAAGTTGGCATAACCGTCTCAAATCCAAACCTTCGGAGAAGGATCTCGAATATTCACGAGAAAATAGCTCAAGTCCAAGAGCAACTCGAAGGTAAGTAAGAGAACCGGAGACTTCAAACTTAAATTTCTTTATATGTCAATAATTAAATACTTTATTTTACTAAATTTTTTTGCAATCCCTTCCCCCCTTTTCCCTATACATATAAGAACTTAATTGTTATGCATTGTTGTTGCAAAATTTCGAAAAAAACCGCACGAACTTATTCATAGTACTATTATTAAAATAGTTGTATTCATACATCGATAGAAAATTAAATAGAAAAAAAGAAGCGCAAGGCTATAAAAGAATTATGTTAAATTAAGCTATAAAAGAATTATGTT
This sequence comes from Anastrepha ludens, assembly GCF_028408465.1. Taxonomy (NCBI): domain Eukaryota; kingdom Metazoa; phylum Arthropoda; class Insecta; order Diptera; family Tephritidae; genus Anastrepha; species Anastrepha ludens. Next base: position 9,827,711 of record NC_071498.1, on the reverse strand, counting down.
AAATTCACGCACACAGTCAAAAAAGGTGTAGCCAGAACCGGGTGTACAACGGAGGGTTAAATTATTCACAACGGATTGAGATTCTCCAAGTGGAAAATGACCATTGGAATGAACTTTTGGGTTTAATTAATTATGCCTTTGAATACAGAGATTTCGTAATAAAAGATTGTCTAATAAAAAAAATAAAGGAGCTTAACCGGTTTAGAGACCGAAAACCCGATAATTGTTTTGTCATTGTTGTTAAATTGTTGTAAATATTTTTTATTTTGTTCTTTGGGTACTAGAATAAGTAATTACCAAAATTTTGTATATTTTACTTTTATTTGCAACAACTACCTCTACTACCTCTAAACAACACTTGTATACCTTTAAATAGCCCTCCTCATATTAATGAACGAAAAAGTAAGCATAAAAACGCACAGCAGCAAGCAAATATTTCTAATGTCGCTCTCTTTATGACTTTCTCTTAAATATTTTTTATTTAATTTTAAATATATTTATGTATACATATTTCAAAATCAATCACTCAATTATTTGCATACACACACTTCCAATTAGGCGATTACTTTCTTTTCCATTACTGCAACAAATCATTAAAAGCAGCTGAGCTCATTACTAAGCCAAAATGGATGAGCAACCAAACACACACACACACACATACCACCATATCTAACGAGCTTGTAAGAAACACATAAAAATCGGCATCGTAAAAGTAAATTTAATGTGCGTGCATTAGCGAATGAGCTAAGCGCTGTTGCCAAAAAACAGAGAGCAAAAAACAAAAAAACAAAACACAAGCGATGATAAAAAACAAGAACCCATCAGTCATACGACGCGTGCAACCGGCAAAGTAAAAGTTTGCTGCTATGCTTCTATAGTGGATCCCGATTCGACGTAGAAAGAGTGTAAAAGAAAGAATTACGGCATAAAATATATATAGGGGAGGGGGCGGGGATTTGTGTCACAGCCGAATAATTTAATTTATCAATGGTACTAAATCGAAATTGTGCAACTGACAATTTTCTGCAAATTAAATCAACTTTCAGAAGCTACAAATGTTATTTCACATTGTTTTTTTTTTCAGTTATTCTTACCTCTCTGGGGCTTGCTGCTTCACTTGCCCACAGTCACAGCAGCCTTCAATGACTTTTCAATCAAAATTTTATCATTTCATGCTACAGTCAACCTTTGTGAACGGAATGTTTATTTAATAGCCAAACGATGTTGGGAATCTTTGCAGCAGGCAGGACACTCGCCAACTAATGAGAGTCAGCATAAAAATTAAAATAAACATGAGAAAAAATATTGTGCAGAATTGCAGAAAATGCTCTGCTTCATCATTTGGCATATTTTCATATAAATCGAAATTATTGCAGACAGTCGTAGTAGAAATGTGCTTCACCAACCCACCAACGCATACACAGCCTTCCGGCTAACCATAAAAATTCACTACAAAGCAGCAATAACAGCCATAGCAGCAGTGTAATTTGTAGATAAGCCGAAGGTGATGGCAGAGTACTGGGTAAATAAAGGCAAAGGAAGAGAGCAGCAAGAAAAAGAAATAGCAAAAGTTTAAGTCAAATCAAGTAGAGTCTGGCAGAATATTTGCAATGCACGCGGGTATAGGTGTGTGCGTGTGAGGTTGTGCCGTTATTGACATGAACTCTGTAACAGTGTAAGTATGCAGCGAAATGTTGCAACGACAAGTGGAAATCATTACAACTTGTAGTGGTTGTAATTTTTCGCTGACTCCACCTCAGTTCAACCGAGAAATATGCAATCGACAAGCGGGAAACACAAAAAAAAAGCAGAAAAAATTTGATTCAGCGACAGTTGTAGAGTTACAGCTGACTGCTGCTACAGCTAACCTAAAATCAAAATCAATAAAACACGAAAAAAAAAAGTAAATAAGTTCTACACAACCACTTCAAACCACGACTAATGATTTCACTAGAGTACCGCCCAGTACCAGTTATTACAGCGCAATAATGGGCAAATGCCGTTGCAAGTATGACAATCCTCACCAGCCGTAGGGTAGAGTATGGAGCAAATGCTTGCAGGTGCTCGAAGAAAGTAATAAAGCAACTACTAGGTTTCTTGCCACGTACCATAAAAATGTAAACACAGCGAAACTAACAACATTTTCCATTTCTACCTAAGTAGTTTAGAAGCAGGCAAGCGGCAGTTGATCGTAAGCGATGAAGCGAACGCAGCGCTTAGCAAAAATAGCTGCTCAAATCGAGCTATTATAGAAAAATCTGAATATTCTCACTTGATTGCAAACTTAACCAACTATTGAGCTGTATCGAAAGTGTTGCTGATTGCAAACTTCTACAAGTACTTTTAATTGTGCTGTATGTATGTGTGTGTCTGTAAAGGTTGGCAAGAGTCAACTGTGTTCCTTTTGAAGTGGGCAGTCGTTGTCAGGGTTTTGTTCATTATTTATTGAAGCACAAACTCTAGAAAACTTTTAAGTGATTTGCAAAATTGCGGAAATCATAAATTGTGCCATAATTATTTGTTGCTTGATAATAATTTGATATTCATTGAATTGAATTTACAGACCCAATTGTCGGCATAAAGTTTAACTCTTTTGCATGTTTAACGCTCTAATGAGCCAATTTCATTTTGAGTTGATAATTTCAATTGAACTGCCTATCACTAGAGCATATTCTTATATTTGTGGAATAAGAGGAGCTTTTTGAAATACAAAGGAGGCATCTCTCAGCCTAGTTATTGGAACAATTTTTATTATATCGGGTCCTTTTTTCATAGCTTGAGAACTTAAAGTGATAATATTGGGTATGGGAATAAGTTTCCGCACTTGTAAAAGAGGTGTTGCTGCTGATACTATTTTTGTGTGGGCTCTAGAAATACACTGGTGTTCTGAAGGTGTATATGTGAGATCCTGATCGCAGTAATTCACATTCGTTTGAAGCGTAAATATCCTTTTTTATCTGACATCAAAAATGTTTACATTCGTCTCGAAAAAACAGCATGTGCAGGAAAGTCATGTTTCATTATTACCTTTTAAAGAAAAATGCAGCTGAACCAGGTCTATCGGCAGCGAAAAAAAATATTTCTGCTTCAAAGGTTATGTTGTGCATCTGGTGGGATCAGAAGGGTGTTATCTTTTACGAACTCCCTAAACCATCTGAAACCATCACTAGCGATCGTTACTGACTGCAGCTATTGTGTTTTAATCGAGCTCTCAAAGAAAAGCGACCGGAATGGGACAGTAAACATAACAAACTGATTTTGCTGCATGGTAATTTCCGGCCACACGTTGCTAAATTGGTCCAGAAATATTTAGAGGGACTGAATTGGGAAATCTTGTCCTACCCGCCGCATTTCCCCGACATTGTACCATCGGATTACCATTTGTTTGGAGAGCGTTTCACTGCTTACGAGAGCATCGCAAACTGACTCAATGAATGGATCAAGTCAAAGGAACTTGAATTTTTCATCATAGGAATCCGTATGCTGCCACAACGATGGAGTAAAGTTGTAGCTTCAAATGGCACATACTTCATATATTGTAATATCATGTATTATTTAGATGTTTAAAGAATTCGTAATTTTGGCTAAGAAAGGACGGAAACTTATTCCCATAATAAAAAAAAGAAATATTGTTGAACTAGAGGAACTAAGGACAATGTGCGAGTGCTCTATGAACTTCACGAACAGGTTTTTCTTTCGAAGTAAATTTTCACGACAGGAAACTTTATGTAAAGTAAATAAAATGATTTATGTTTTAGTGGAAGGATTACTCGATTAACTGAAGTAAGCTTGGAAGGCGTACGACAATTTTGAAAAACCTGAAAAAAACTGAAACTCTTTGCTCTAAATACACTAACGCTGTAAAGGCATAAAAATATTAAGATTCGATTTTTTTTTTCCTTGTTGACTCCTCTCGTAAGCATAGGGCCTCGACAAGACTCTTCCATCGTACATGGTTCTGTGCTGTTGTTTTTGCACCGTTCCATGAGAGTCGGCATCTGCAACTTCGCACAGTATCGACTTTCTGCAAGTGTTTTTTCATCGACCGCGACCTCTACTTCCTTGCGGGAAAATAAGATTCATTTATTTTTCACAAAAATCTTACAAAACTGTTTACAATATTTTTTACCTCATTTAAATGACTTTAAAGAACGTCTGCCGGAAATATAGGGTGGGCCACGTAAAATTTGTTTTGAATCGGCCATAAAAAAAAACGAATCAATATTTTTTCAAATTTTTTTTTTATTTTGAACATTGAACATTGTGATTTATGAATGAAAAATAATATTGTTCAAATGACTGCCACGACTGGCTTTACAGTAGGCCATTAGATCACCCCAATTTTGAAGCATATTTTCGATTGTTTGGGTTCCAATTTCATGAATGGCAACTTCGATTTCGTGTTTTAAAGCATCAATCGTCTCTGGATGGTTCGCATAGCATTTGTTCTTAACAGCTCCCCACAAAAAATAGTCCAACGGGCTTAAATCACAGCTCCGGGGCGGCCAATTGATATCGGTTTTCAAATTCGGTAGCCAAAAGTTCGAGTATAACTTTGGCAGTGTGACAAGTTGCACCGTCCTGTTGAAACCAAATGTCTCTTCAATTTTTTGAAACAACTCGTTGAGCATGTCACGGTAACGCTCGCCATTTACCGTAACCGCGGCTCCTCGCTCATTTTCGAAAAAAAATGGCACGATAATGCCGCCAGACCAAAAACCGCACCAAACAGTGACTCGTTGTGGGTGCATTTGCTTTTCTACAGTAAAGTGTGGATTTCCTGAGCCCCAAATCCGACAATTTTGCTTATTGACGTAGCCGCCGATGTAAAAATGACCTTCATAAGAAAAGATGATTTTTCGGTAAAAATGCTCATCTTCGGCGAAACGAATTTCTGCACATTGAGCGAACCGAAAACGCATTGGATGGTCATTAGGCTTCAGTTCTTGCACCAATTGAACTTTGTAAGCCTTCATACCGAGGTCTTTATGCAAAATTCTCCTCAAAGAAGTGCGTGAAATGTTCTATTCTTGAGAACGATGACGAGTTGAGGTTGTTGGATGTTCGCTCACATTTTCGGCCACAGCAGCAATGTTTTCGGGTGTACGCACTGTAGGAGCACTTTCACGTGTTGTTTTATCCATTAACGATCCACTTTCACGAACACGATTAACAAATTGATCCACAAACTGTCTTGTTGGCAAATCTTTTTTTTGGTTTTTTTTCAAATTTCTCACAGTTTGAGTAGAAGACTCACCACTTTGGAAATAGGTTTTCAATATTTCCCAATTTTGTTCAAGCGTATAGCGTCCCATTTCATAAATGTCAAACCTTTAAATTATGAACACATTTGACATGTCATTTGTGTTACCATTCTCAAAAAAACAGATAGTTCAAAAAGCAAACACTATACGGCCCACTCTATTATTCATCTATAAAGAACTGTCTGTACTTTGAAGCATGACTAATAAAATTGAGTAATTTTCTCTATTTAGAGTGTGAACTTTTTAGAAAGAAAGTAGGTATAGTTTTAATGTTGGGCGGCATCCAAGAACATGTTGTCTTGTTTCCTTCTCATTTGAGTTACATAAATAGCAGTTTTTACTGTGGTTTACTTATTACTTCTGGCTCGAAAAATTCATGAAATTTTAAATTTGTCTATGTTATCTTGAAAATAACTTTGACCTGCGCTATGGTCCAATTCTTTATATATTCTGTACGTACTGTTTAGTGCTCTCTTCCACATATTTTGACTGTTAGTAGTGTTAATACAATTTAAAAATATTTCGCTTTTTTCTGCCCTTTGCTTTTTTTTAATACCGTTTCGTCCCATGTAGAATTATATGCCTATCCTAATTGACTTTAACCCTTAGCCCAGAAAACAACCCTTATCCACTCAACTTTGGACAGCTCGACAAACTGATTGAAATGTTTTCATTTCTTCAAACGGACGGATCCACACTTTTATGCCGCCTCTGAACGGCAGATGGTTTTTATCAAAAGCTTTCTTTCAGCGCTTTGACCTTTTCCAAATTTTCACATTAAAGTTTTGTTTTCTTTTCCTCATTTTAAGTTTACTACTTTAACTATTTCTAACTGAGTTTTTTCTTCATATACATATAAGATTTCTTATTGGTTCACTCCTGCTGCTTTTTACTTTTGCCATTGTCACCATTTCATTTTAATTTTTTTCATGAAACTTTCCAACAATTTTTCTTTCACGCTCACTTTTCCTTCGCATATATTTGACTGCTGTTTCTTATTTCACCTTCACTCAGTTAATATTCCGCTTTTACTCAATTTGTTTGCGGGCTACTCATAAATATATCCAGCAAACACAAGGAAGTATATTTTCTAATGTTAAATAAACCATCAGTTCTGAAATTAAGTTTCCGCGTTTTTTATCATTTGGGATTAACCATTTTCTCAAACATTATTCCTGTGCTCAAGTTGGGGAATATTTGGAAAATCATTATAAACTTTCTGACAGCATTTTTTTTTTTTTTAATTTTATCTAATTTTTATTTATTTATCTCAGACTATGAAATAATATTTCCTTTGCATTTTTTTTTTATACACAAAACTTAATTTAAAATTGAATTAATGATAGAGACAGATAGACAGATATTTTCGTTCAGAACGCAGCCTGCTTTTATGGAGATTTCCAATTGCTTAACGGAAGCGCCACCATGTGAAGAGTATGTGCTGAACATCTTCTATGACTTTTCGTCGCAGTAATCGTAATAGTGATTGTTGTCGTGGATGAATGTGTATAAGTATGCTTTGAAGTCCATGTCCGCTCAGGAACTGGATCAGGTAAATGTGCACTTCTCCATGTAGCCTCAGTAGCCAAAACTTAAGGTTGGGAATGTGTTTGTGCGCCCAACGCGCTTTTGTAGAGTTATCCCACCTTGTTTGCCAATGATCGGTACAGTTTCCTCGTACCGCCGCACGAGAAGACGAGCTTATAGGCCTCTGCAATGTCGCTATTTGGACAGCTTTTATTGGTAGTATAGCTAATGGGTACATGCCAGATATTACTAGGACTGCATCGTCGGACGCTACATAGGCGTAGTGTGCACAACCGGTAGGTAGATTATAGTCCTGTGATGCACGTTGCATTTTGTTCGCTTTGGCTTTTCACGACATTAGCCAGGCGACGGCGATTTTGTTCGGGTCAGCCTCAGCAGCGCTTCCATCGTGGTTGATGTTCTTTTGTTGGCGTACTCGAAGTGTGCTTTTGAAGGACAGCCTTTTATCTATCATTATTTCCCGTTATTTGTTTGCGAGAACGGCCGAAGTCGTGTATTTACTTTCAATTTACATTTAATTGTTTTTTTTTTGTGTCGTTGTTAAGTAAATGTATGCCTTGATTAGCTTCTAAGCTGTCATATCAATTAATCGTTCATATAGGTAGTTCATCGTTTTTTTTATAAATTATATTTTTTATGTTCTTAATTTTTAATCTAAATAAGTTATTGGGAGTATTGCTTAAAAAAGGAAAATTAAAAATCATTAAAATTATTTTAAGAGAATAATTAACGAAAATTATTATTTTAATACAATAATTAAATAAACCGAAATGAGAACACTGTGTGACAAAAAAAAAAATTAAATAAACTTTTATGGAGACCTAGCACAACTTATGGCTATAGAAAAACTGAACAAAATGGTATAGGAGAAATTTCCAATACACCCCCAAAATCTCAACAAATTCGAAATCGGATGGAAATTCGCGAAGTTAGAAGTGATTCTTCACATCAACCTACTGAAAAACGGTTTTATGGCCATAAAATGAGATTTTGGGGGTGTATTGGAAATTTCTCCTATACCATTTTGTTTAGTTTTTCTATAGCCATAAGTTGTGCTAGGTCTCCATAAAAGTTTATTTAATTTTTTTTTCCTGTCACACAGTGGAATTAGTTAAATTAAAATTAAAATTATAAAATAAAAAAAAAATAAGAAATGTAAAATTAAAAATATGAAATATAAAATACAAAAGATAAAATAAAAAATATGAAATATAAAATTTAAATCTAAAATATAAAATACAAAATATAAAAAATAAAATATAAAATATAAAATACAAAATTTAAAATATAAAATATAAAATATAAAATATAAAATTTAAATATAAAATATAAAATACAAAATTTAAAATATAAAATATAAAATATAAAATATAAAATATAAAATATAAAATATAAAATATAAAATATAAAATATAAAATATAAAATATAAAATATAAAATATAAAATATGAAATATAAAATATACAATAAAATATAAAATATAAAATTTAAATATAAAATATAAAGCAGATTTTTTCATTTGAAACCAATTGGAGAAATCCCTCTGAGGCCAAGTGGAGAATTATTCATTTTATTTCATTTATTGCCCAAAATCATTTTAACATAGAGGAGAATTATTAATTTCTTAACTTTGTATCTAAAAATAACTACATGTAAAAAAGTGCCTTTGAAGTTAAAAATACTATAATTTGATTACTAAAATGCTCTTGAGAATTAACGTTGAAGTTCTCAAAAGGTTTTTTCCCATGAAATTCATCCCAATTTGATATCAACCAAAAAAGTTGTTTGGGTATGCACGAGCCCACTTCTACAATCAAATTGCACGAATTTACCTGTTTTGCAGTTTATAACATAATTTTAGTATTTTATCCTTTTAATGAACGCAATAGAAATTTTATAAGCCTGTTAAGTGATCACTTTCGTGAGCCAAATTATTCCATTGGCGCCTAAATAGCTGCCCCAATCGACCGAATACGCCAGTTTATTGAGTAGCTACTAGGCTCACGACATGAGTAAAAGACTGAATATCCTTTTATATATTAATGTAAATCATTGGCCGTAACTTAGTTTATTATTCACTAATTTTTTATGATTTATTGTTAGCCAATCACAAAGCTTTCAAATAATCCAAACCAAATCAGTCTAACCATTTGCCCTGCATACTTTATGGCTGTGCAGATATTTTCTTAAAATTTAAAGTGTGTGTATGCGTGTGTGAACACATTTTCCCCAAACCACGTGTGTGACCTTAATTTATGCCCCTGGCGGAACCAATTCGAATTTAAGTGTTTTGTTTTGCAGGTATTTGAGTACAAAAGTACACCTTTTTGGTAGTGAAAAAGGTCCTCAAGCTATTTTAGGAAGCACAGTTTTTAAATTCGTAATTCAAAGAACCGAATGCCATGCAGCGGTAAAATGCTTTATTTCGGAAGGTTATTAACAAAAAACTTCTTCAAACAAAAGATGAAAATGCTAAAAATCTGCTTTTTAATATTCAACTTTGACTTGATGTATCTTCACGCCACGTAGTGGAAAATTGTGCGCATTCTTTATAAACGGTATTTTTCACAACTTCCATAAAATCATTATGGAAATGATTTAAGATTTGTCAAAGATAATGAGAATAAATGTTGAGGGAGACTATGTGGAACAAGAAAACACTAATAACAGTTTTTCTTGCTTTTTAACTAGTCTGTATTGGCCAAACTAAAATATTTTCTCTGAGCTGCCATGGTATCTGCTTGGGTCATAAAATATTGAGGTTAGCCCTGACGCTTTGTCCCGTCGGAACTTTTACACGGCGACGAATATGCTAATGCACCTTCTGATACTGCTCATCTTTTCGCTGCGATATTTACCTCGAACTTCGCCTGTTTCATAGTTCTTTTTTTTATTTATTTTTTTTTTTTTTTTTTTAAGTTTCCAATTTTATTGCAATCTGTTTGAAATTGAAACAATAAGCAATTTATAAAAGTTAAGCTAATAGGGCGATCTTGAAGAGCGTGAGATAGGTGAGGTCCAAGTTCACGTACAGAATTTGCTCACCACTGAAGGCCTCGTAGCCAGTGCTGCGTTTTGATATTTATGTAATAAAATTAGTTTTGTTATATAAATTTAATAAAATAAAAAAAAATAAAAAAAAAAAAATATTATTATTATAATTAATATTTTTATTTTTGTTTTTGTTTATATGATTTGGAGAGTTGTGCCCCGTTTGAGGTGCCCTACGTAGGTGTTTGGCTGAATTATGGCTATGGTAAGTGCGTTGGGGTGGCTCGACAAACGACTGCTGTATTTGTCACTGAATCGTTTCCCGTATTGAAGGTATCATCGTTTTGTTGCGTAGTAAATGGAATCGCCAGTGATTTATCGCAGTATCTTTGCCTGAAACTTCTCTATGATGTCAATGTGCGTTTTCGCCGCCGCTCCCCATAGTTGGATTCCGTAAATCCAAATGGGTTTTCTTGTAGAAAATATATCGCCAAATACTGTTGTGTGTGTAAGTTCCAGTCTCAACTAATTTCGAGAGTGGTAGATCCACAGTAAATATTGTGTATAAAACTGGGCCAAGAACACTTCCTTGTGGTACACCTGCGGAGATCGAGGCTTAATCGGTGATTTCGTCTCGTAACACCTCATAGTAACTATGCGGCAAAGTTTCTTTTTTTTTTCAATTTATACAGTAAACCTGGGTGCCAAACTCTATCGAATGCCTGTGATACATCGAGGAAAGCCGCAGTGCAAAACTTTTTTTCTTCTACAGTTTTGCGTATGGTTTTATAGACCCGACCAAACTAATGGTCGGGTATTAATTTGTTTTATATTAGCATTGGCTTAAGTCGCGCTAATAAAAACTTTTGATAGTATTGAGAGAAGACTAATCGGTATATAAGAAGTAACAGTTTCTAATGGTTTACCAGGCTTGGAGATAAGGATAATTTCCGCAATTTTGAAATGCTTTGGACCATAGCTGGCCCGCAGAATGGCATTAAAGAGGTGCGTGATGTATTTTAAGCCTACATACGAGAGTTCTTTTAGGGCTTTGCCGGTTACAAGGTCATATCCTGAAGTCTTGTTTGTTTTGATGACCATAATTATTTTTTTGATTTCCGATATTGTTCTAGGTACAATCTTCGCCAGTGAATCTGAGTATATCTCGATTGGCTCAAACCAACGTATGGTGTTCATAACCATTCAGCGATGAGGCCCATTTTCGGCTTAATGGCTACAGCATAAGCAACATTGCCATATTTGGGCTGAAGAGCCACCCGAAGCCATTCACGAACAGCCATTACATCCATTGAAATATAAACGTTTGGTGTGGTTTATGACCTGGAGAAACCATCAGCCGAAATTGTGGAATCAATTTGAATTTTCGTTGTTTTATTTTAATTTAAAAACCGATACCTCTAAATTGATCATTGATTACTAGCCTATAAGAATTTTTTATTTTCCATTCATTGGCTAAATAAATAAATAAATAAATAAAAGAAAGAATCAGAATAATTAGAGCAGTCGATTTAGCCATATCCGTCTTCCCATATATCCATTCGCCCGGAAACTAGGTACACCAGGTACGTAGTTTGATCAGCCGTACTTTAAAATATTTCAAATGTCAAATGACTTTTCCAAGGTGCGCCAGTAATGAATTTAGAATCCATGTAGTATTTATCGGAAGAAAAATTTACTGTAATGTACTAAAGTCGTCTGATGCCTACTTTTTTGCAACTTTTTGAGTCTTACGAAAAAATTACATCTCTACTAAACGACTAAAAATTCACGATGATCCCCCAAAAATTCCAATTTTTCTTTTTTTTTTTTGCTTAAAAAATGTCCATTTACCACACCATTTTTTCCTATTTTTTCATATTTTGCTCTTCTCCTTTTAGGTGAGACGAAAAACAAACATGAGTATCACATTTTTTATGAGATAACATTTCCATCCTGTGGTTACATCGATTTGCTTAGTGATGTTTTGTCAATTTTGAGCAACACTTCTTTCATCCTTGCCTTTATACGGCTGTTGTTTATGCCCACTCAAAATATTTGTAGTCATCCTAAATTTTATCACAGACAACAAAGGAGCCACATATTGGTGGGCTATGAAACAGGCAATGAATTTACTGCCTCAAACACATATCAGGTCTCACTCATGACTTCATAAATACATACAACCATATACAGTTGCGAGTACAAAAATTGATACGCCACGAAAACAAATACAAGTAACGTGATGCAGTCAGAATTTTAAGAGAGATTCATGAATTATTATAAGACCTTTGGAGATATTGGACAAATTGATCAGGCCACTGTTGGTGTTACGATCTTTTGTGTGGAAATTCTACCTATGAAATGAGAAATTTTTTTTCAGTTTCAAACGTTTATTAACAAAAAATGGTTACAATTTAAATCTTCAAAATAATAGGTCGCTCTTGACACCCATCTTCCGACCTTTAAAATCATGCCCATGTCCTTCAAACGTTTGGAAATGGTTTTTTTGGGTCACTCCCAACTGTGCTGCCATCATTTCTTGCGTTTGACCTTCATCTTCATCCAACAATGCTTGCAATTCGGCGTTCTCAAACTTTTTCCGTGGCCGGCCACGGTGCTCGTTCTCCACGCTAAAATCACCACTTGGGAATTTTTCAAACCACCTGAAGCACTCTGTTCTACTCAAAGCATGTCCACCATAAGCTTCTATAAGCCTTTGATGAGCTTGAGAAGCGTTTTTCTTCAATTGATAACAGAAGATCAACGGTGTCCGCAAATCGTAGTTTGAAGGCACGAAGTTCGACAATTTTAAGAGCGAAAAAAAGCATTGTTGTATGAAACGTAACAAACAATGAACTGAATATTGTTGACAGATGGCAGACGAAAAACCGTAACATTTGGGAAGGTTTAAAAATACTCCTAGCGACATCTATGGACTGCTAGCTGAAAGTATCTAATGTGAGAAAATGCAATGTCACTATAATGTTTTCGTCCAAAACTCGAGCCGCATCCGCAGCAGTTATACTCAAACACAAAATGATTGATCCGGAGCCCTGGATAATGGTGTAGAAGCCCATAAGGAGATATCACATGCTCTCAGAAGAAATATTTTCCGCCAGGTAGTGTGCAAATATCTAAAGAAAGCGGGTATGAAGGCAAAAGCCAAATTTGTTAAGTCAAGCGGCGATATCAGCCTGAAATTTGCCAAGTAGCTTTTTTTTTTACTTGGCTGCATGAATCAAAAATTAGTATATTGAGCTCAGATGGTCGTGCTTAGTCATGGTATGAAAAAAAATTAGCATTACGAAACAAAATTTTCAGCAAAGCATGCAATTCGTTGGAGGATTTCTCAGGATTTGGAGATATTTTTAGGGTAATAAATTGGCAATACTATGCAAAAGTGATGGTATTATGGGAGCAGAAAATTATATTGAATTCCTAAAAGACTGGTACCTCTCAAGCCAGTAAACATTTCGGTATGAACCATGAGCTACAGGTTACACCTAAGGTTAGAAATGGTAAGAAATGGCTTCAATGCCTCAATGATATTTCTTATTTATCATACGTTTATCATCCGAATGAGAGTTTGTGTAATATACCGAGAAAGAAAGTTCGACACTTAAAAACTATACCTACAAACTTGGAGGAGCTTTAGGAGCCACTTATCGAAAAATGTATTGAACTTGTTTAAACTCGAAGCACTTGGATAGGGAAAGACGGGTTGGGATTCATTACTTTTCTGCAATCCACAAATATTGTTTTTTTTTTATCTAGGTAATAGTGGAGGCAAATAGAAACAAGTTCTTCAATTCTCAATGTATGCGACCCAAATTATAACACATAAGTCAGCCAAAAGGCTGTGTCCGCCGCAGCCAAATGGGTTGGTGCTTACTACCATTCGGAATTCGAAGAACGTAGGTTCGAATCTCGGTGAAACACCAAAATGAAAAAAAAAGTTTTTTTTAATAGCTTTCGCCTCTCGACAGGCAATGGCAAGCCTCCGAGTGTATTTCTGTCATGAAAAAGCATCTCATAAAAAATAATATCTGCCATTTGGAGTCGGCTTAAAACTGTAGGTCTCTCAATTTGTGAAACAACATCAAGACGCACACCACAAAGAGCAGGAAGAGCTCGACAAAACACCCAAAAAGGGTGTAAGCGCCCTTTAAGCCGAGTGTTCTGCCCCCACAAAATCCAACCCTCTCAAATCATTTCTCAAAGAATAAAATATTCCATGGAGCACACGTACCAGATGGACCAACTCATGAAAACATTCTCGATAAATTAAGTTAAAGCAGTTATAAAAAACAAAAACTTAGCAAAGAAAGGCTTCTGTATATGACCTCATAAAAGAAGAAAAATTGAAACAACTCCCAGAAGAAGAGCTCACTTCCCTTTCTAATATATAATTCTATTAAAATATCTGGTATTGTTCCCCCTCAATGGAAAGTAGCTCAAGTAAAAGTGATCTTCGAGCAGGACAAAGCTCTGAATAAGTCAAGTCACATCGGCCCATCAGCCTATTGCTTATTACCTATAAAGTAATGAATTCCCTTTTTCTCAAAGGGATGATGCCTATAATTAAGGCCGGAAATATAATCACCAATTCGGTTTCAGGAAAAAACACATTGCCATCGAATTAGTTCATAGACTTATAAAGCATTGAACAAAAAAGTGTTCGGGGTAGGACGATGGATGTTTCTTTGTCAAACAAGGCGAAGATCTGTCTGAACTGTGTGGGGAAACAATAGACGGAACGTTCGCGGATAACACTGTCTTACTCACAATGGATTCTTACCTCCATGTGGTCTCCCAAAAACTCCAGAAAGGACTTGATAAACTAACTCATGGTTGAAAGAGAGGCGCATTACATCATACGAGACAAAATATTCCCAAGTCACTTTTACACTAAGCCCCGTTAAGCTCAAAAATATAATCATCTCCCAAAACTAACGTCACAGATATTTTTGGCATGCATTTTGATTGCAAACTTACGTGGAAAACCCACATTTTCACCAAACAGAGGGCTCTAGAAATAAAACTTGGAATATTTTATTTGTTTCCTACATCGCAATTCTCATGTTTCTCTCGAAAGTAAGCTCTCATTTTACTTACCTAATTGAAATCGATGTGGTCATACATATGCCATTCAGCTTTGGGGCACTTTAGATTGATCTCAAATGCCTGTTATAATATCACAAATGCACAAACTCATCGTGAACTCAAAGTATCCACAATAATTGAAGAAAAATGGAAATATGCCACATCACACAATGGGAGACTACCGCACTCAAACCCTCTCGAAATAATTTCAAATCGCATAACCTTCACGAGACTTAAGAGAAAATTTGTCAAATGCCTGATAGATAAAAATAGGCTAAATTAGTATGTATCTTAAAATTAGTAAACCGATGCACCACTGGGTGTATTCTATAGATAATTTTTCTCTTAACTAAATTAAATAGATTATAATAAAGTAATGGATTTAAAAATATAAAAAAAGTGAGTTTAGTTTAAAATCCTTTTATTTGTGCCCTTTATAAGTTTTGACATATTTTATTCGGGTTTTAGTCGTATTATGTTACTTATAATGTTTTAAAATAAAAATGGGCGCATTAGAATGAAAAAGCGATTACAGCGATTAACAATTTTGTAACTCACTGCGTAATAAAGTCAATGAAATAAGCTCATATTTTCTTAAAAATTGGGAGTATAAAAATTTTGTTTTGCGCATTATGAATCTACGTGTGCATACATACATACATAGACACTTGCATACATACATACATATGTGCAATACACATTTACACACATGGAAAAATCCCGCTTTCAATTTATGAGGGGCAATTTTGTGCCTTCCTTCGTTCTGAAAGAGAAGTCGATAGAGTTTTTTATACTGAAGAAAAAATTGCCACAAATCACCCTTGTATAGGTTAATTGCATGTAAATATTGTTGCTTGAAATATGAAAATTATAAAACGAAAATCCATTGTAATCGCATCCACAAGAGCACAAATTGATCATCTTCATTTTGGCGTTTGACGATTTTTTGTTTTTTTGTAGTCGCCGAGTACCACGCCTAAACCAAGTTAAAATTTAGAAACAAAGAAACTGTGAACCAATACTCGTAAATTGTGGAAAGTTATTTCAAAACACATACACTAACATACACAAACAAAAACATACACCCCCAAAGCTTATCACACAACTCCACGCAATGTTGATAGCTTCATAACTATATGTGTATGTGTGTGCGTGTGTGTGCATGTGGCTGTAATAACCGCCGAATACACTTTGTTTGCCTTGTAACATATAAGCGGCCCACATCCATACGAGTATGCAAAAATAGGAAATATTGAATGAATATGCAAACAAACAGCCACGAGTTGTAGGTGGAGGGGCGGCAGAACAGCTTACGCTGGCTTCGTGAATTTTCCTGCAAATTGCCAATACAATTTATGCTCGATTTTTCTTTCGTCACACACAATTTTCGCGATAACGGCGCCCACAAAGTGTTTGCTCTCGTACACAATTTCCAATTTTGTTTTTTTTTCACTTTGTTTAGTGGTATTAATTTTTTGTCTTTACTTTGTCAGTGTTTGCATTTCTTATTATCGACTTGATGACGACTTTTTTTATCTGCTCTTTTGATGAGCTCCATTTCGGCTGCTTTGCTTGGTATTTGCGATTGTAATGAAGTTGCCAAGGTTGTCTGAGAGACTTCTTTGTCACTCAGTGACGCAAGTACATTCAAAAGTGCGTATTAGTTGGACTTAGAAGCAGATAATGTCGAATTCTTTGCTGAAATTTTAATAATTGTCTTTCGACGAAGGCAAATGTAGACATATAAAGCTTTGTCTTATTTATAGAATTTGTTGATGCCAGTTAAAAGTTTGAAAAATACGTAACATTTTTTTACATAATCGCTACCAAAAAATAATTTTTTCAGAAAAATCATTGGCACACTGGCAGCTATGTAAAAGAATAAATACCTATAATTGACTCATTTGGGAACAGAAAACTCACATATTATCATGTGAAAGCCAATACGCCCACAACGAATGATTGTTTCAGATCGATCCACACTGAAGATTTTTTTTTAAAAATTAAAACGAAGCCGCCGTTGTAGCTAATGGTGAACGTTAGAGCGACACGTTAACCCACATTTCCTTGTTCCTCCAAATTGAAAGCGCTAACTTAGACGACAAATGGATCTACATGGCACACAGCTAACGTTACATCCGAGCATCCGAATGCTCGCAAATCGCATAATCAATAGAAATGTGATGTTAATTGAACGGCTTAAAGCTGCGATTTCACTTAGGTTAGGTTAGGTTTTTGTAGCAGTCGGCTTGGAGGAGCCAAACTCGCTTAGACCATGTCGGTTCGTTGTGATGCCACTGTGTAAAACGGGAACCTTACTGTTATTGTTCATGGAGCCAATTAGATTCTCTTATGAAGCGTAGGATAGACGATTTCACTTCACTAGACATTTTTTTCTCCGTAGCGCTATTCAGAGATAACCCGGCAGTTGAATCAAATAGAATAGAAAATTGGGTTGACAGAATGCACTACTCTGAGGCCAGTACTCCAATAAAAACAAATAATTTAAAAATTTTCCTGCGCTTTTGCAAAAATTATGAATCTTCCGATAGGGTGATTAATTTTGCGCCACTTTATATACAATGGCAGGTGGGTTAGATGGCAAGAGCACACTACATGTAGCAGTATAGTGCCGTTTTGATAGCATAATGTAGCCCACTAACTGGGAAAAATTACAAAACTTAAAGGAAGAAAAATCATCTGTGGCCATTGCTGTTGATTTAGTGGAGGGGAGAAACGAGATCTAGGCTGGAGAACTGCCTCAAGCTAACCCCAAAAAGCACACTAAAAAACTTACAGAATCCAAGCCGCCAGATCCGGACATTTTTATAGAAAGTGTCTCTTTCTAGAACAGTATCTTTCTCTAAAGTATCACCACAGCTTCTGCAATGGGGGTTGTTCAAGCTTCTGCGAAGGAGTTCCGATCACCCAGTGACAGATGATCACAGCTATGAGTTGGAAATTGAATGGCAGGGAATTCCCAGCACTTTAAGCGTTGCTTCTGTCGTACTGAGGCTAAAGTGTTTTTGAGATCACTTTATCTGTCTTGCACTTTATTAAAAAGGAAATTGTGCAGTTTTCTTTTTAACAAATAAAACCGATTCTGTCGACGGTTCACGGCAAGCTCAGAGGCAATTTCATTTCCCTTTATGTTTCTATGCCCTGGTACCCAGATAAGAGAATGGTTTCCTACCTGTTCGAGACGTACGATCTCTTTCTTACAGGAGTTGACCAAAAGAGATCTGCGATAGGGCCTTAATCGCAACTTGACTATCGGAAGAGATATTTACGTCCCCCTAACAACAGCGATCCCTAAGCATTTTGAGTGCCTGCAGGATCGCGAAGACTTCTGCTCGAAGAACATTAGTAGTTTTTGGCAGTTTAAAGGAGACAGAAATGTTGGCTGATTAAGGGAAAATCCACGCTCCAACTCCGGATTCCATATTGGAGCCGTCGGTGCAAACAGAGGCACCTATATTCGTGCAGACTCTCTCGACCTTTCAGCGAAAAGTAGATAGACCTAGCACAACCATCAAAACGCAGTTCGCGTATGGAGATATTCGTACGAAGTACAGAGAACGAAAGAGAAATCTGCCTAGAAGTGATACCAGTGTAGGACAGAAGATCCCCAGAGACCAACCTCCTTCAACCCAATTGCGCTCTTAGCAGCAATGGATTGAACTTGAAAGTCAACGCGAAGTAAGTTCAGAATGACGTTGAAGGCAACAGTCGCGCATGTTCTACGTGCTCCAGTGATGTTAATACAGTTTCTCACTCACGCTCTCTAATTTAGGGGTGCTATAGGCCCTCCAACTAGGCGACCATATGTCAAAATTGGTAGAACCAGTGAATTGTATGTACATCCAGAGTACATTCCATTTTTCACCGAACATAGATTTACAGGAGTAGAAAGCTATACTGGCCTTCTTAACTCGATTTTCGATGTGCAGCTTCCAATGGAGCTTGGGGTCAAATATTACACCAAGATACCTGACTTCCGATGAGAGCGTGCGAAACTGGTTGTTTAATTTAGAAAGTCTACTAGTCTGGTTGTCTAATCTAAGCTTGTATTTTCTGATGAGTAGCATCAATGTTAACTCTAGATCACAACTGGCAGCCCATCGACTGAGAGCAGATAACTCTCTCTCCTAAATTTCGACCGTGACTGAGGTGAAGGGTCTTGAAACGAGTAGCACCAAGTCATCCGCTTAAGGATCGTAGGATATCAAGGGAGAGAATAGTTAATAGGAAGGTGTTATTTTGGATAGAGCATGCGGATCTGAGCGTGCATAAAAATGGTATTTCAAAATATACAGGGTCTTTAAAATAAAAGATGTAAACATTTCGATTATTTCAGGTTTCACTATTTTTATTCAAAATGAACTCTTACCAATTATAGGTGAAAACTTACATCATTTAACTTAGTACATTCATAGGTAAAATAGGCCAAACGGTCGATTATCGAATGCCTAATTGTTGAGAACGTCGCAATATCGATTCGAGGTTGTTCAGCAACACTTTGCGCTACAGCAGTACAGCAACAAGATTCTCAACAGAACATCCTATTTGTGGTCTTCCAGTAATTTTTCTAGCCTCAACAGAACCATTTTCTTGACGTTTTTTCACCAAACTTTGAATTGTCGACTCATGGGGACGAATATTTCCACAAAAAAAATCACGAATTCTCCGATATATTGTCCTAAAGATCGACCATTTTCATAATAATTTTCAATCATTTTAACATATTTTCCGGTTAAAATTGTACATTTATCGAAGATGATATAAAACCGTATATTAATAATTCACTACTGCCATCTAGGCGTCCCTTTGAAAGACCCTTCACAACACCTAAATTAAAGCCAATGAATATTTGCGTACAAAAAGCAAATAAAACAACAACAAAAAATTTTTTTTTTATTATTATTTACATTGTAACTAGTTAATAAATTATAAACTAACGAACAATTTGGATTTAATTTTGTACAATACAACTAAATTTAAAATTACTCTGCATCAGGCTTGCAGGGAAATGGGCTACTGCGTGAGTTGGTGCGGTTTTTTTCGTTTCAGCCTTTCTTTCCATTTAACGGGGTCAATTAGGGCTGAGGCTTCGCTATTTACATGGCGGCGTAGTCGTTCCATATGAGACTTAGCGTTGATGTTGATCGAAGTGGCAACTGATTCGATGCCAAGGTCGCGTTCGATATCGGTGTTACGGACGTACCAAGGTGCATTAACAGCGCATCGTAGTACCTTATTTTGGAATCTTTGTATGGATTTTATGTTGGTTGAGCTTGAGCAGCCCCATAGCTGGATCCCATATGTCCAAATTGGTTTAAGCACCTGCTTATATAAAAGAATTTTATTGTATAGGGATAAGGCTGATTGGTTGCCCATAAGCCAGTACATATTTCTAAATCTGATATCTAACTCTTCTCTTTTCTTTTTAACGTGAGCATTCCATCTAAGCTTGGTATCTAGTGTCATACCTAAGTATTTGGCGGTGTTGTGATGCGGGATTTGTACGCCGTTTATATGTAGTGGCAGATATTTGATTTTCTTCTGTGTGAAGTCTAAATGAACCGATTTTGTTTCGTTTAGTTTTATGCTCCATTTAATGGTCCACTCGGAGATTTTATTTAAATAAATTTGAAGGTTTTTGATTGAGTCAATCTGAGTTTCTCTTACCGATAAGATGGCTGTGTCGTCAGCAAAAGTTGCTGTGGAGCAATTTATGTCAATAGGTAGATCACACGTAAAAAGAATATAAAGAATGGGCCCCAGCACGCTGCCCTGTGGGACGCCAGCTTTAATTTCCTTAAGTTCGGAATATGTGTCTTCGTATTTTATTCGGAAAAAACGATCGGATAAGTACGATTTTAGAACATTAAAATATTGTATTGGTAGAAGCGCATTTATTTTGTTGAGGAGCCCAATGTGGCAAACTTTGTCAAAGGCTTTAGACACGTCGAGAAAGACAGCAGAGCACACCTTTTTTCCTCAAAGGCGTTTTCAATGATGCGAGTAATTCTGTGCACTTGATCGATGGTAGAATGTTTTGTGCGAAAACCAGATTGATGCACTGGTATTATATTTCTTTGCTTAATATTTATGTTGAGACGTTTGGCTAAAAGCTTTTCCATCAGTTTTGATATAATCGGTAGGAGCGAGATAGGCCGATAAGATGTGACATCATGCGCTGGCTTCCCTGGTTTATTAAACATAATTATTTCAGCAGTTTTCCAATATATTGAGATATGGTGCAATTTGAATGTGGCGTTCATTATTTCAGTAAACCTAGATATCGTGCATTGAGGAAGTTGTTTTAAAATTTCAGCAGTAATAAGATCATACCCAGGCGCGTTTTTTGTACATTTCCAGAGCGAGTAATCAGTGCTGCGTTCGTTCGATAAGCTCTTTAGATACGTACTCAGAGATCTGTTTTTAAAATCTTTTATTTTCCTGGAAATTTCTTTCGTAATTTTATTTAGTCGTTTTTTGTCGGAGGGAGATCTTGTTTGCTGCCATCGTCTTCGTATTTTGCGTTTTTCTGCGACCATATCTTTAATATCTTTGGTATATTTATGACCTGATGTGACAAACTTTTTTTCCGAAGTGATACTCCAGGCTGCCAGTTGTATAAGGTTAGATAATCTTAATATTTCATCATCTAAATCGGAAGTGTTGGTAATTTCTACATTGTGATTATCCGCGGTTAAAACGTTCCTAAAATATTCCCAATCCGTATATTTATTTGTTAGCGTAAATGGCAATTTCTTGATAAGCGCATTTTCATATAATGTTAATAAAATTGGAGAATGATCCGAGTTCATATCCAACCCGCTTTCTATGCTGATATAATTAGCTGATATTTTTTTGGCAATGAAAAAATCGATTAGGTCGGGTATTTTTTGTGAATCCGTTGGCCAGTATGTTGGAGTCCCAGTAGAAAATGTTATACATCCAGTCTGTTGAAGAGCTTTGCATAATTCTCTACCTTTTGTAGTGGTTAATCTCGAGCCCCAGTGTGTGTGCTTCGCATTGAAGTCACCGCCCATTAAAAATCGGTTGTCGTGACTATTAATTAGCTCTATGTATTGGTCGCAAAATAATAGTAAATGAAAATAAAACCTTCATATCAAAATACGAAGAAAATATTGTAACAAAATATTTAGTAGAAAATAGAGCACATTTATTTTGAACCCCGAATTTGCGGAAACAAAAAGCCTCCCATCCGAAGTTACGTATACGCCGTGTACGCTGACCTATAAATAAACCAACCAAACAACAGCGGCAACACCATTACAATGAGTAAATGAATTCAATGCACAAAATGTGTTTCTGTGTAAATACAAACAACAACCGCCAAAGCAATAAAACCTAAAATACTAGTTTTCAATTGAACAGTGAAACACAGATATTAATTGCAAATTTGAAAGTATGTAATTAAAACAAGTGTAATGTTAATTAAAATCGAGCAATACGAGTATCAGAAATTAATTTTTTCCCCAAATCTGCTCGTGTCGAACGGCATGTGAAGTGAATTTGGGCGAGTTTATGTCAAGGCGAGCTAGTAATTGCGGCCAAGTGAAATGTGAGTGAGCGAAAATTGCATGCCGTTAAGCTTGGGGAGTAAGTGCAGGTTAGAGAGTATGAGTGTGCTGTTTGAAAATTATGTTAATGTATTGTTGCGCAAACGAATTAAAGCACGTAGTAACGATTTTCGATGTTTTACGGTTAGCTGTCGGTTGCGCTTAATGGAATTGTGCTATGGTGTTGTGGCTGTTGCAGCAACAGAAATCGCTGTTTTATTATTGGTATTGCTATCGCTGCGCTACTTAATATCACCACATCTCTGCTGAAATACATCCGATTCGACAGCACACACATGCACACATGCGCAAGCAAGTGGCGCATCATTTTCCATTTGCTGTGTGTACGCCTGCTGGTATGCAATGTGATTTTCCTGTTGCGCTGTTGCATACAATTAATGGTGAATGCGAATACGAAATCGCATGTAGCATGCACGCACACATACACACAGAGTAATTTAGAAGCAATACACTGTCACAGCAACGGAAGTTGATTAGCGCTGCATAGGCTGACAACCGGAAATGGCATCATAACTCACTACCTGCGCTCTGCACTACACAGCGACAATTCAAGCATTCCACAAAATGTTGCAACACACTTGCGTATGCACATGCAATGATGGGCACATTCAATTACAACTGCATACAAATTAGCATTCACGCAGCTTTTACCTCTGGCTACCTGCCTGCTGCCGGTCAATGTGCCGCCAGCACTTGGCATTGTCAGCTGTAAGAAGGCGGCACGCCATGCCACGCACGCTACACACCGAGCGACGAATGAAATACTGTTGCATGGCCCACTGATAACTGCAGATCAGCAGGAAATTTTAACCAGCAACAGTTTCGGTTTCCAAATATGCCAGCAGCGTATACAAAATAATCTGAAGCGACTGTAGTTGTTATTGTTGCTATAGTTCCAGGTGGCGCCACTTGTTGAGGTAATAGTAAGAGCCGATTTGGCTGCAGGCTGCAGTTGCAACTACATACAACAAAAAGAAAAACAGCAACAGTCATTCCAAACAATCTGCGACTATTTTGCCCACAGCTTTTGGTAGCTTTCAATCGTTTCTGACTCCATTCTGGAGCACTAGTATGAGGCCTACTATTCACACGTCTTTGCCTACATACATATATCTCCCTTTGCCTACCCCCTTCGCTTGCGGCCTAGCTCAAACTTTTTTCTTTCTTGTATTGCTTATGCACTCATACTTTTTATGGGGGCGTGGCTTAGGCTGCCAATGCATGCAGCTTGAAATTACTGAGGTCAATGTGTGTAAAGCGTGGAAAATTCGCTTGAAATGCAATATTCTGCTGGTCTCGAATCAGACCAGATCGAACAGTCATCAACTCCTCCTCCCACAACGGCCACTAAAGCAATTAGTAATGCAATGTAATTTTCGATTTGATTTATGCGTTGCGTTTTAGGAGTATTTGTGATTTCTATCAGTATTATTATGCTTACTGTTGTTGTTACAGGTGTGGCTACATTGTTAGCGGTGTAGCGGAAATGGGCTTGCTTGAATTTTAACTAGCGGATAATGTTACACAATTACCTACTTTGCGTTTTGAATCGCAGTTGGAATTATGGAGATTTGGCACATTTCACTGAGATAATGGAAAAATTGGAGGCATTTCAAGCGGAGAGAAACCCGAAAAAGGAATCGCATACGAAGAGTCAGTTTTCGCTGAATCGAGTGCCACTGCATACATTTTAATACAAGGCAACACGAAAGATATTACATAGTTTGGTAGCTTCATTTCATAGGACAAAAATTTCAATAGGACAAGTGAGTGAGACTTGGTTTTTCTGAAGAGAATTTTTTCATTGAATACGCAGACGAAAAGTCAACACCATGACACAGCATACCAGGTCGTTGAATGAAATGGGTTTGAAAAACCTAAAAGCAGCATTTTTGCTACGAGGTTTAACTGCTTAAAGTAATACTTATCATAATCTCAAAATTGTGCTGTGCTCTGGAATCCATATAACCAATATTTTAAGCTCTTATAGACCTAACAAAGAGTAAATCTGATGCTATAAGCGCTCTTACCTACGACTTTAGGTAGGGCTTATTTGAAAGGGTCTAGGGCAGCTTTTGATTTCTACTCTTGTTCTACGTTAATTTGCAGAAAAGTGCAATCGGGCAAAATGAAAGCGATAAATCGATATTTTTTAAGCATCGACTTATTTAAAAAAAAACGGCATTGTTAAACAAAAATTTTAAACTTAAGTTAAGTTAAGTTAAGTTAAGTTAAGGGGCAAAATGAAAGCGATAAATCGATATTTTTTAAGCATCGACTTATTTAAAAAAAAACGGCATTGTTAAACATACATTTTAAACTTAAATTAAGTTAAGTTAAGTTAAGTTAAGTTAAGTTAACTTAACTTATTTTAGGTAGGGTTCAAAATGCCTTCGCACTTACAGTGCCCGTCGTCTACTGCGTCGTGTGGTGTAGCCACTAAAGCGACACCCCTCTCCTTCTGGGGAGACACCCTTCCCGGAACTGCTTTCTATATTACTTCGGGAGGGCCCAGAATGGCATCCTTAAAGGACCAACTCTATTCAACCACGTCTGGGTCCATCGTATTTGTAGCCAGTTCTGATGCTATAGGCTCGTCTTCTTGTGTCTCTATCTACGCGGCTTCGCTTTGTTGCACTATATCGACGACAATCTTTTTTTTTTTTCCTAGTACCTTCTCGATGTATTTCTTTACCGCGTTCCAGCTGTCCTCGCGTTCGAGCACTGATCATGTTGCTCATTGCGATGTCGCCATCTATTACTACTAAAAAACATGTGTTCAGCGTCATCGCTCAGAGCTTCGCAGTATACGCACTTGGAATCGGTTACGTTGCCCATGCGGTATAGGGATATCCGGAAGTATCCGTAGCCCAAGAGGAACTGATTTAAGAAGTTCTTCACTTCGCCGAAGTTCTTTGGGCCCATTTGTCAATTGATGAGATAAATTTCGCCGTCCATCTGCCACTCGCTTCAGTGTCCCATCGGCTTTCCCACCGCAGCATGGTTTGGCATCTCCGCTCTGAGAAGCTAGTAATGGCGAGTTTCTCATCGATTCCTTACCGGACCATTAGGTCGACGGGTATCTGTCCGCTGATCACGAAAATTGGTGCGTCTGAGACAGTGCGGTAGGCTGAGGCAACTCTGAGTATCGCTGTTCGTTGCACAGCCTCCAGTGGTTTGCGCTTGGCTTTGCAGTTTAGCACAATTCCCCATACTTCGCTGCCGTACAGAAAAATTGAGCTTGTGGGCGCCATTATTAGTTTTCTTGTGCTCTCTGTTGGCCCACCTGAATCTATCTACTGTTTGTCATGAATCTACTTAGCATACCCGTTTGCTGCTTTGGTAGCCGCATGCCGTATCTGAGCCCCGAAAATAAGCCTGCAGTCAAGTGGAATACCTAAGTATTTCACTACTTTTTGGGTCACCAAGGACGTGTCGCGTATTAGCATGCTGACCTCGAGTGGCATGGGACCTCGTGTCATGAGGATGACTTCAGTTGTATGTTTGGCGATCAAAACTCGTGACATTTGAGTTTTTTTTCTAGCGGTGTTGGATGTTTTCCTCCATTTAACGCATGCTCGACATATCTTTATGGAAGACGACGCCCTTAGACACCCAACTGAATGAGCTATAAAACTGTGTACTCGGAATTTATATAAAGATTCGAAATTTTTATGAAAATTTGGCAAAATTTTTAAACTTTGTAACATTTTTGGCAAACAGATTTCTCGGCCGACCAGATTCAAATTTCATTCACCGATAGGCAGAAGCTCTTAAGGTTTACCACCAGCGCTCGTTGCTCTCCCCAATGATAACGAAATATAGAAGACACTCATTTATCACCACATTTGTAAATGTGGAGATGGGCTATTTTTAGCTTGCGCTACTTAATCCTGCTTTTGCATACACACTCCCGATTGTTCACACTCTAAGCACTCTTCAGCACTTATTTGCAAAAAGTACTCAAATAAAAAATTCTAAATAAATTCAATACAAATAGGAAAAGTGCTGAAATTAAGGAAAACCGAAAGGCGTAAAATTTCAGTTGTTTGGTAAATGTATTGTGACTTATGCATACATATGTATGTGTGCACAGCAAAGCAGCCTTGTTACTTAACACTAATGGCTGTGTGTAGGTAAGTGAAGCTGGCATCAGCAATGAAAGTACCAACTTTTGCATTTACAAATTGACTTTTCCGGTTTTAATGCCTTGACAAGCAAACAAATAAACAAAAGCAGACAAGCTGACAGCTCATATGGGCATACACGCACACATACTCAGCTACATTTCTCACTTTGCCAACGTAAATGGCACTAGGAATATGAGTTCTTTTCCATTATTGCTCATACCTGGCTTGCATGCCCAAGTAACGGTAATAACTCACCGCTTCAGCTTTCGACCACTAGCCCATTCGCTCACTCGAAGCCTAACCTCCATTATGTTTCGGCTTTCAGAGTGTAGCTTTTCAAGCTTAGACTCACAACAGTAACAGCTGCAATAGCAATGAAAGTGCTACATACACACATACATACATCCACACACTCCGCTCAATCATTCGCAAAAGAGCTTCACTTCAATTTCAGTTGGTATTTTTGCCTTTTTTGCAATCAGCATTGCAATTGTCGGTTTGGTTTATTGTTCGCAATGTTGTTGCTGATCTCTTCGCTCTATTATCTACATTGTTTGTTTTTGTTTTTTTTTTGTGTTTGTCTGTTTGTATCTATTTTTTGTTTTTTTTGCCTTTATTGGAAATCGCACCTATGCGTTCGCACACCTGCACCTATTTCATAGGCGAATAGGCGAATGATGGCTTGTAATGCCACCCATTCTCGCACTTCTGGCATCAACATCCCTTCCAGTCATTCACGTTACATGACTGCCATTGTCCGCATTTCCTCCTCTGCGCTGTTCTGTTTGCTTTTCGCTCGACTGCTGTTGTCAGCATTAAACAGCTGCACATGTGTTCTTGTTTCCTCTGTTTGCACTTGCCTGTTGTTTTTGTTTTTTTCTTTATTTGTTCACAATGTCAGCTGCATTTTACTGCATTTGACAGGCTTCCCGACGTGCAGTTACGCCTCTTCCTCCCCTCCGCATTGCATTGCACTTTTCACTGTGCTTTCGCTTGTCGCTTTCGAACGATCAACTGTCTCTTTATTTTTCCATTTGTCTGTTTGTTTGGTTGTCTGAGCTGTTTGCCTTACTGCTGGTGCGTCTTTCCGCTTGCGGCTGCGTCTAATTTTCCATGCAAATTTGAATTTGATTAGTCGTGGTTGCAATTGTAGTTGCCATTGTTGAACGCCTGAACGCACAAACACATGTATACAAAAACAAAAAGGATACGAAAAGACTTGTAAGTGTTTTTAAAAGGTTCCATGCCAACGGGGCATTTATTTAAATTCATCATTTTCATGATCTCTGCTTTGGTGGAGGGGTGTGTTGGCTTGCAGTCTTTCGCTTCTCTATACACTTTTCCTTTGGTGATTTACTGCTTTTCACAAATTTCCGTTGCGGCTATCCAAGACAAAGACTTTACTTCCATTTGCTGAGCACTCGATTAAATATTATGGTAAAATTTTACGGGAAGTTTGCCTAATTCGAGCTGATTAAAAAAATATACGTGTGCATTAGGGTGGTCAGTTTGTAGGGAACATTTTTTTTGACAACGTTCCCAGCTAATTCGTATTCTATATAACGTTCTATTCGAGTAGTTTCTAATGGTAAGTTTCTAATTTTCAATCATTGCATACAGAGGAAGTTATGGCTAAAGTAAAAATGGTCCTGATTCAAAGTAATTGTAAAATCGTCTTTAATTGAAAAAAAAAATTAAAAATAAAAAAAAAATTTAAATATTGTAAAATTTAATGGTTTCAAGTATTTTTGTTAGTGTTAGTTCAACTGACGTACAAAAAAAGTTGCATACAGTCGATCTTCTTTTAAAATATTACAAAATTGCGTTTACTTTGGTTCTCAGCGTCATTTTGGGGTTCTTTAAATAAAAAAAGTTACCAAAAATAGAATTTTTTGTACCAAAAAATCTCCAAGTAGAAACTTAAAATAGCATTCAAAATATTTTGGTCAATACTAATCTTCATATTAACTTCGTATTAATTAAAGGCAACTTCTTTCAAAATCTGTTGAGCTCGAAATTGAGTTCAGTTATATGCTCTAATGCATTCTCATTTTTTATAATTTTTTTGCAGAATTCGAACCTGCTAAGAGAGGTGTCCAGAAAAATTAACTCGCCCTAGCGTATTGATATTTTCTTCCAATGATTTCTGGCTACATCAGAACACTTTTTTATGTACTGCGACTTTATTTGTGTGGCTGCTTCGATAATACGTTCAGTGGGTAATACCACCAGACCCCCTTCCACGTTCTTATCGTAATTTTTAACGATAGAAACAAATTTTCCCAATTCCCATGGCCCATCAGCAGGGAATAATAAATTTCTAAGCATATTTCTGCTACGAAAAAGTATCTCATGAAAAACCATCTCACCCTGGCACAATGCTGCGTTACTTAAACTTCGAAATAAGGGAAAAAAATGTTTCCGTAAATTCAAAAAATATAAAACTTAAAACTTCTTTGCTCTGTATACATAAAGAGTGTGATAAGAAGTTTGTCTGTATCGATACATTTTTACACAGAAACTGCGTTCCTAGATTCGAAAAAAGTTTAAAAACTAATACAAAAGTGTTTTGGAATTTTGTAAATTCGAAAAAATCTGTTTCCAATATTCCGTTCGCACTTTTTTTCGGTGGCAAAGCTGCTAATACTCCAGCCGATGCCGCTAATCTCTTTGCCGAGTTCTTTAAGTCCACTTTTGCATCGGCATCCGGCAGTGAGGAAAATGTGTTCTCCGATATATAACCATCTGTTGACTTCGGCAAGCTAGTATAGCCCACTGCAGATGTCTTTAGAGGCATTACTCGACTTAAATTTTCTTCAAAACACTGATGTTGATGGTCTGTTTGGGGTGTTATTCGAGCAGTGTGATTCTTTAGTATACCCTCTGTTGTTAATCTTTAACAAATCACTAACTTCAGGTACTTTTATTTATGCCTGGAAATTGACTTTCATTTCACCTATTTTCAAGAGCGGTAATAAGAACGATATTAGTAACTACAGGTTTATTTCAATGGCTTTCGGCATCATGCATCATCCAGGACAAATTGATTTTTGCTGTGCAGAACATGGTGCGTCCGGAGTAGCATGGCTTCTTTCCGGGCCGCTCAACAGTTACTAACTTAGCTGTATTTTCGGATGATTGTATCGCTGCCTTCCAATCAGGGCACGAGGTTCACATCGTTTATACCGACTTCTCTAAGGCCTTTGACCGGGTTTCCCATATAATACTAATAAAAAAATTAGTCTGCATTGGCTCCCACTCAGCCTTTTTAAGTGGGATCTCATCTTACATGCAGAATCGCCAGTGCTTGGTCGTCGACTATGTTAGGTCTCTTCATTTCGTTGCTTGCTCTGGGGTTCCACAAGGTAGTATTCTTGTCTCGCTTTCTTTTGTTCTGTTCATCAATGATATTCACCCTTGCTTCTCGTCAGCAAGATTCCTTGCTTTAAGATTTATTCGACGATTACTAGCTCCCTCAATTCTGAATTGATGCAAATTGATTTAGATAATTTCAGCAAGTGGTGTATCAATAATCGTCTATCGCTGAACATACATAAGTGCTTCCAAATTACCTATTCCAAGCGTGCCACTGTTACTGACTCCTCTTATCACATATCAAAAACACCCCTGTCACGTGTAAGTGATATTAAATACTTGGGTTTAATATTGGATTCGAAGCACACTTTTACTATTCATATAAACGTTTGTTATGCGTCATAGCTCCGATTTCTCCGACCCTTATACGCTGAAGCTTTTGTATACGGCGTTTGTCCGTTCCAAACTGGAATATGCATCATTCATTTAGTTTCCGTATTATATGTGCCATGCTGCTAGAATTGAAGCAATCCACAAAGTATTCTTACACTTCGCGTTGCGTAATTTACGCTGTTTGGAGCCTGTCCCTACATATAAAGTGCGATGCTTATTGATCAACTTAAAATCATTGCAGGGCAGGAGAATAATCCTATCTTTATCTTTCATTTTTTACTTAATCTGCTGTTGACTGTCCGGTGCTTCTTGAGAGGATTTTCTTTAATATTCCGACCAGAACTCTGCGTAGGACGGAGTTCCTCTATGTTGGCCTTTCAAAATCCCTTTATGCTCGAAATTCTCCTATTACTAGAACCTTAATTGAGTTTAATGAAATCCCTAAATTTGTTGAGATAGATTTTTCATTTTCAAAAGATCACCTATTAAAATCTTTGAATATTTATTATAAATAAAGGGTCCTCCAATAAAAGATGTTCCAGGCGAATGGATTGCTCTATCCAGAGATAATTAACGATTTTTTATGGCCGGAATTGAATGGTATTGATCTGGACAACTTTTATTTTCAAGAAGACGGCGCTACGTGCCACACAAGCAACGAAACCATTGATATTTTACGGGAAAAGTTTCCGGACCGAGTTTTCTCTCGAAGAGGTGATCACAATTGGCCACCGAGATCTTGTGATGTAACACCTTGTGACTCTTTTCTTTGGGGCCACGAGAAAGAGAAGGTCTACCACAACAGCCCAGGGTCAATTCAAGACCTCAAAGATGGAATTCGTGAGGCTATCAAGGGCATAGGGCAGCCACTTTGCAATTCGGTTATGGAAAATTTCATGAAGAGGATATTGTCCTGTAAGCGTGGTAGCCGTGGTCATTTGCCTGATGTTATTTTGCACTATATTAACGGCATAGCTTCCTCCTAATGGATTTCTTTTTCCCGAAGCAAATATTTAGTTCACTCTCTTTCTTTTCAAGACCATTAGTGTAATATGTAGTAAATATTTTATCATGGAACTTGCACGAGTGAGAGTTCGCAATATTCTACGTTTCTTAATTGCCTATTAAAAAAAGTCTTACCGCGAATATCCACTACGAGAGTACAGGTGATTGGGCCCCTGAGTAACACAGCAACTTCTTGGTTGCCTAAAAAGCTGTTAGCAATTTCTGGCCTGCTATCCATTAAAATACTCAGCTTTTGATGCACATCAAACCCGTAAACTCCGGGTGTGTGCCAATGCAGAACCTCGATTCTCCTAGTGCGTACAAAATACAGATCAGTCCATAAGTTCGTGCGTTTTTTAAAGGTGTTTTTGAAATTAATAAAAAAGATGTTTAAAGTAAATATTAATCAATAATATATTCTCCTTCATTATTTACAAAGTCTTCCCAACGTTTAGGCAAATTTTCAATTCCCTGCTCAAAAAAATGTTTGTCCTCGGAGCCAAAATACGCTTCGATATCCCTTTTTATACCTTCTTTTGAGGAGTAGTTCTTGTTACTCATATGGGATTGAAGTCCACGGAAAAGGTGATAATCACAAGCTGCAATATCCGGAGAGTATGGCGGATGCGGCATTAGCTCCCATCCGAGCTCGTTCAGCTTGCCGAATGCTTGCCTTGCGGTGTGAAGTCTTGCGTTGTCGTGGTGAAACAAAACTTTGTGTCTATTCACTAAAGACGGTCGATTTTTTTAATTGCCTAATTCAGGTTTGATAGCTAATGGGAATAATAATCAGCAGTTATCGTCTGGTTTGGCTCCAGAAGTTCATAACAAACAATACCGGTCATATCCCACCAAATAGACAGGAAAATCTTTGTGGAGTGAAGGCCATCTCTAGGGGTCGGTTCTGGTATTTCATCTTTATCTAACCATTGGCGTTTGCGAACAGGATTATTGTAAAGTACCCACTTTTCATCACCAGTAACGATACGGTTCAAAAACCTTTCATTTTAAAGCCGTTGCAGCAGCTGAGAACACACATTCACTCTCTGCTGAAGGTTGGCGACGGAAAGTCTATGTGAAATAATTTTCCCAGCTTTGAAACCTTTCCCAACTGAACCAGGTGTCTGTGAACTGTTCCAGCTTCCACGAGTTCGAGCAAGGCGTCGGAGTTAAAGACTTCAGGACGACCAGCGAGCGGGGCATCCTCCACGTCGCATTTACCACTTCGGAATTTTGAAAACCACTTTTGCGCAGTCCTTACACTCACGGTATCCTCTCCGTGAACAGTGTTTATTTCTGCAGCATCAGTTGTTGTATTTTTACCACTTTTTAAAAAAAAATACAAAATATGCCTCTTATACGAGTTCGAAGGTTCCATTTCATTTTTTAACAACACGTGCTTCTATGCACGATTAAAACACTTGTTGATTCCACAATATATCAAAGAAAATATAAATAGTTCCGTTATATTCCGCGAATAATTTTTTGCATGCAAAAATCGTACAAAAGTGAAATTATGGGTAAAATACGTACGAACTTATGGACTGACCTGGTAATTACTCATTGGAAATTTGCAATGTGTCTGCGGTGTTTATCAGAAATTACGAACACTAAATTAAAATTTGTTGCATTTATGGCATAACAACACAACTTCATCCACTTTTCGATCATCGCAAATCCCTAATATTTTATGTTATTCAATGGGTTTCATTAGCATTCAGTTGTGTCACGATTTGTGAGTACAGTTATTTTATATAACATTTACACCTTTTCAGCGAGCTATTAAAATCAGTAAACCAGCGTCAATTTATGCCATCAAATTATCGTATTTAACTTGAATTTTCAGCGCTGTAAAAACGTTGATAATGCGAACACGAATAGTACTCAGATGTGACTGAGCTTAATAAGCGCAGCGAGCGCTAGTGGAAAACGAGATAACTGCCTGGCGCATCAACAGGATGATTTGCAAGTTAAAAACCATTTATGATAAGCAGATTACGGGGATAATGGGAGTATGCATACATTACAGGCATGCTGCTCACAAAGACATATTAACATATGTGTATGTGTGTTTAAATTTGCTGTGCTCATAAGCGCAATGTTTCATGCTAGGAATTCGCAATAAGCCTTATTTTTCCACCAATATTTTGTTAACAAAAATGTGAGCAGGGCTTTGGCTAGTAGTAAAAGTAGTGCTAGTGGTTGTATCATAGTTGGATGTTGGAAGTATTATTTTAATACGAGGGCCGTTTGAAAAGTCCGGGCAAAAATAGAAGTTATTTAACCCTCCGTTGGGTACCCGCGCCTGGCCAGACTGGCTTTTTCGACTTTGAACGTGAGAGTAACTTATTTATTTTATAGCTAACGACTTGAGCTTCCAGGTAGCCAAGGTTAGGTTAAAGCGGTTGTCCTGTGGGTAGCTTCCTAAAACTTACTTTTCCACTGATTTATGGATACAACGTTTTAAACAGAATCCTCGAATAGATCGAAAAAAAGAATTTAAAAAGTTACACTTTCGGTTGAGCACCTCGGGTTTGGTTGGACCCCTGCACATTTGCCACATACGAGGTGTGTTCAAAAAGTATCGCGACTTTTGTGTTTTTTCCAAAATTATTTGTTTATTCATTAATATCTATTTTGTCCCCTTCAAAGTAGTCCCCATGAGATATGCACTTGTGTCAACGTTTTTTTTCAATCTTCGAAGCACTTCAAAAAATAATTTTTTTTTATCTTGTTCAGCTCCTCCTTCGATGCCGTCTTTATCTCGTCAATCGTAGCGAAGCTTCGTCCTCTCATGGTCCTCTTCAGTTTCGGGAACAAGAAAAAGTCACTGGAGGCCAGATCTGGGGAGTACCATGGCTGTGGCATCATTCGTGTATTGTTTCTGGCCAAAAAGTCTCGCACAAGCAACGATGTGTGAGCAGAGGCGTTATCGAAATGCAAAAGCCAATTTTTGTTCTTCAACAAATCCGGGCATTTCTGGCGGTTGCTTCGCGCAAATTGCACATAACTTGCAGGTGATATTCCTTATTGACCGTTTTACCCTGTGGCAAGAACTCATAATGCACAACGCCCCTACAATCGAAGAAAACCGTAAGCAAAACTTTTACATTCGACCGAACTTGGCGCGCTTATTTCGGTCTTGATTCGTGCGACAATTTCCATTGAGATGATTGAACTTTGGTCTCCACGTCATAACCATAAACCCACGATTCGTCACCAGTTATGACCCTCTGCCTCTGGAGCAAATTTGGGTCGTCGCGGACAGAGTCCAACATCTCATTAGCAATGTTCATGCGATGCTGCTTTTGGTCAAAATTGAGCAGTCTTGGTACGAACTTTGCGGCGACCCGTCTCATGCCCAAATCATCGAGAGAAACCGAATGGCACTAGCCAATCGATATGTCTGGGTCCTCAGCGACTTCTCTAACGGTGATTCGACGATTGGACAACACCATTGTCTTCAATTTTTTCGTCTGTTGTCGTCCACATCTTCTCGGTCTTCTGAGAACATTTAGCACCACCGATAAACGTTACTTTAGTCCAAAGTAGCTTCTCCGTATGACACAGTCAACATTCGGAATGCATCCGCGTGTTTCACACAAAATTTGATACAGGTTCTTTGATCCATTTTTTGAACAGGTGTACATCGAAGACGAGCCAAAACACGTGGAAGCAATGCAGCTGTCAACAATTAACTGAACATTCAAAATGGCCAAAGTCGTCGTCATGAGTGCCAACATATCACCACAAAAAAATCGAAATTCGAATATACGTAACCTGCGAAAATTCGAAATTCGCGATACATTTTGAACACACCTCGTATTCCCATACAGATGCATGTAAATACATAGAGATGCCCAACCGAGGGTTTTAAAAAGGTGTTCAGTGGAGGATTAATTGTTTAAACTTGTAGGTAGCCAAATCTGGCGTATAGGGATATGTGAAGCGAGTTGGAACCCTGTTTCCAATACTTTTGTGACCACACCTACTCACTACTGAGACGTGAACTTGTGCGTTGTGGTGATGGAAAAGGAAGCCGATCTGGCTGAAACATGGTGTGCGTTCCTCCAAGAGATGCTACTAACTTATCATAGTCTCGATACGCACCAGTAGAGCCATCCCTCTGACTTTGCGCGTACTTTTTAAACGACCCTCGTAGTATCAGCAGTAATTCGACTGAATTCTTGAAAAATCTTGCTTGTTTTTAACGTTAAATGTACAATAAATTGCTTTAATTTAATTCAAACAACGGCTTTCTTTAAAACAAATTTAATTGAGATATTTTTCTGCTCAAAGCAAAGAATAAGCATGGAGTAATGAGCTGCATGAGCTTTACGACTACGCTGGTTGGGTCATTTTGTCCGAATGGATACAAACGTTTCGGCTCTGAAAGTATTTGATGCGGTACCAGCTGGTGGTAGAAGAGGAAGATTAAGGCCTCCTCTGCGTTGGAAAGATCAGGTGGAGAAGGACTTGGCTTCACTTTGTGTGTCCAACTGTCGCCGGTTAGCACGAGAAAGAAACGACACTCGGCCAAAATCGCGTAAGCGGTTATAGTGCCAATTAAGAAGAAGAAGAATAAGCATAAAAGTAAAATATGAAGAAGTGAACAAAATGCGTCTAGTAACCAATGAGAGTGAGGCAAAGAGTTAATGATCTACCATCCACGTCTCGTTTGGCTGTTATAATTTTAAAATAGCAGGTGCCGACATTTCATATGCCATGCAAAAATCACATCTGAACAAATTTACAAAATCACGGAATTTTGGATTAAAATCAGTGTCCAAAAAAAAAATGTTACAGTCAAACGGTGCTCAGTAATTAAGTGAACTTTTGGCCCTACAAATTCATTTGCATAGAACTCGTCAATCAACTACCAATTCTCACTGAAAATACACTGTTTTGTGGTGTGATCCGCATGCTAGAGCCTCACATTTTTCCCATTTACAACTAAGGTTAGCATTAATGGTAAGTGCTACGGGCAAATCACATAGAATATTTTGGTTACCCATGGCAATATGGAATGAATCTGTGTTAAGTAGTACCAGGCAAAGTGGGGCAACATGCCAGAGGGGAGGGGGCGAGAAACCAAACTGCTTAGGGACAAAATTTTGGTAAAAAAATCACCTCCCGAATTGAGGCCGCCAGTTGGTCACCTGGATATCTCTTTATAGCTTACAGCGAGTGACAGCTTGGAGGCTTCGAAATTTAAGTACAAAATTTAAACGACTACTGAATGGTGTTTAGAAAACAAAGTAAAGGCGGCTAAAATTATATTCAAAATTATTTATATAAGCGAGATATCACAAAAGTTGCAATCTAATAGGGCTTGCAAACAATTTTTTTTGCTTTTATTTTTTTTTTTTTTGTCCTTGTTCACTCTTCTCAGGAGCATTGGGTCTCAACAAAACTCTTATCTTGGTTTGGTTTCGTCAATCTATTTGATTTCTGACAGGGTAGGTCCCACCATTTGTGGAATTGTGGGAATGCCCGCCTGTCGTTGCTTAAGAACAACGCCAGCTTGGAGCGATATCTGTGTTTCACATTTTACTGCCAAAAGGATCGCACAGATGGTTCAGGTCTTCGCTAAATTTGGTGTGTCTGCGCTACAACAGCGGTCGCCCGTTTCCTCTTGCTGGCGCCACTGATGCAATGTGTAACTGTGTATTTTCTTTGTTTTTTGCTTGTTTTAGCAGCCACAATGCAAATAATGTGCAGACTATTGTGCGGAAGTAAGGATGGAAAGGATAAGTTTTTAAGGTTGAGGAATGAGATTTTGTTTTTTTTTAGAAATGGCGTGAGTAGATAAATTTGGAAAACTGCGAGGACCATGCTTTGCGTGGGACTCGAACCCACAACCTCTGGGATGGCAGGCTAGTGCACTTGTAAAATATAGGCAATTTTTGGTTTTTGGTTTTTCATGTTTTAAAATTTTTTTAACTTTAGAGGTTACTCGAAACTTACTAAGGAAGTCCCTAAAATCCTCCCGGAAATTATTATAAAAGCTTCACATATTCGCAAGCCTTGACTATTTTAAATTAATTTCTTTTTAGTTATCTTTAATAAAAAATAAATAAGAAGAAAATATTTTTTATTTAGAAAAAATAAATAAGAAAAAAATATTTTTTAATTTATTATACAAATTTTTTTCAAGAATTTTTTTATAAAACTTAAACAAAATATCGTGAGGGAAAAATTATCAAAAATTAACAAAAAATTTTGCTTCTTCAGATCTCCATTTTATTGAACTAAAATACAATGGCGGCCGCCGTAGCGTGGGTAGTAGGTTGGTGCGTGACTACCATTCGGAATTCACAGAGAACTTGGACTCGATTCTCGGTGAAACACCAAAATGAAGAAAACGTTTTTCTAATAGCGGTCACCCCTCGGTAGGCAATGGCAAACCTCGGAGTGTGTTTCTGCCATGAAAAAACATCCCATAAAAAATATCTGCCGTTCGGAGTCAGCTTAAAACTGTAGGTCCCACCATTTGTGGAACAACATGAAAACGCAAGGCCCACTGGCTTTATTGTGAATAAGCGGCTCGAATATTAGATAAATTACTTGTAACCCTTTTTGTGTTTTTATAATAATGGGCTGCTATTTATTCGAACGCAACTGTACATATATGCCAAGTATTCTGTGAATTTTGTATATGATAGAAATGCGTTATTAACATCTATAAGAGGTGATGTGAAAACAAACCACTTTTTGGTTAGCTTTCTTCCCGAATTTCGTACAGAGGCGAAATTAGCTCCAACAAAAAAGGTTTTTTTTTCACAATGAGCTGCTATTAATTTAAACACAACTACATACATATATGCGTATGTTGAGTTATGTGCTTATCTTGTTTTCTGTGCGCATATCCCTTGGCAGTAACTTGAGAGAGTATAAAAATGGAAATGGGTGCGCCTGTTTTGTCATGCTTGAATAGTTTTTCACATGCCACTGCGCACATATGCGTGTGTATGTATGTCTGGATTACATATTATTATATTCTCCCCCTACCCTTCAACATTTTTTTTGCTCATTCGATTACCGTCTTTCACAATTTCCATAATAATAATAATAGGAAGAGCTTATGTAATAAAATAAAAATTAAGTTACTCATACCACCCGGTGTGTCAGTCAGCCTATAAATGCACGCACATACCCGCCACACACACTCACGCTCCCATTGCTGTAGCTGTGTGTTGTGTGTGCGTTTACCTTCCTGTACACGCGAGCATGCAGACATGTCGAAATAATGAAAATTGCATTTGTACTACATTTTTGATTTGATTTATACGCTGAAGCCGAACAGAGTTAAGTTGCGTTGAGTTGAGTTGAACGGAGTTGAGTGGCTCCTCTGCCATTCGTTTTTGTTATTGCCAAACGTCAGCTGCATATTTGTGTGTGCATTTGACGCAAGCGTTTGATGTGAAATCTGACAAAAGCTGTATTGTTGTCTATGCGATACTGGTGGAGGGCGTGGCTGTGTGTGTGTGTGTCAGTGTGTGAGAGTGTTCGCAAAGCATAAATTCAATTTCAATTCATGTGCAAATAATGCAAAATACAATACATAATAAATGTATTGCTGCTATTGCAGGCTTTTGTGTACTCGTGTGTGTGTGTGCACTTGAATGTGTATGAATGCATGGATGTGTATGACGGCTGCTAACAAATAAAAAAGCTCAAAAATTCGAGCTTGAAGCAGATGTTTCGCACTCTTACAGATCTATATACACACACTCACATATGAATTACGCCGCCATCCATGATATCCATTCATAAAAACATACACACAAATACATTCGTATACCCCACACATGGATCTATACAAACTTTTAAATGTTTAAAATGGTCCATATTTGCTTCATTGAATATTATCATCATTGAATCATTGAATCTATTACATTTTTACATACATCGAAACACAAAATTTAAAATCGTGCAAAATTAATTAAACTGGAATGCGTTAGAATTTGGCTAAAATAAAAATTTATTTTTATTGAAATACTGTTTTTGTATTAGTCTTTGCGAACGACTGAAATGAAACACGTATTTTGGATAATTTTAGATTTTTACGTGCTTTAAAAGCTCAATATTTGAAATGCAACGCTACGGGATGGCCATCCCATCAACACTACATACAGATTATAAATTTCTTCTACTTCAGGTCAATCAAAATATATATGTACGTATATATTTATGTAAATATGTACGTTGCATTAGAGAATTTTTCTAGTAAATTATTCGTCTTCTGGACAAATTTCAGAATATCTGCAACTGGAATTTTCTTGATTTTCATTCGGTGTAAAAATTGATTTCATTTAATTTCCATGCCTTGCTGCGCGTTTTGCTCATTAAATAAAATTGAAATTTCGAAAATTTGCTGATTTTCTAATGACTTCTCAATTGAGATATTTGTGAAGGAAGTTTGCAGAGCAAAGCACTGGTTTTCTCTAAATCAATTTACTCAAAATTATTCTTCTTCTTCTTAATTGGCGCGATAACTGCTTACGCGATTTTGGCCGAGTTTAACAAAGCGTGCCAGTAGTTTCTTTCTCGTGCTAACCGGCGCCAATTGGACATACCAAGCGAAGACAAGACCTTCTCCATCTGATCTTTCCACCGCAGAGGAGGCCTTCCTCTTCCTCTACTACCACCAGCTGGTACTTCATCTAATACTTTCAAAGCCGGAGCGTTTGTATCCATTCGGACGACATAACCCAGCTAACGTAGCCGCTGGATCTTTATTCGCTGCGCTATCTCTATGCCGTCGTAAAGCTCATACAGCTCATGGTTCCATCGCCGTTGGCAACGCGCAAAGGTAAAAAAATCGTGCGCAGAATCTCTCTCTCAAACACTCCAAGCGTCGCTTCATCGGATGTCGTCATCGTCCATGCTTCTGCGCCATACGTTAGGGCGAGCATAATGAGAGCCTTGCAGAGTGTTAGTTTCGTTCGTCGAGAGAAAACTTTACTGCTCAGTTGCCTACTTAGTCTAAAGTAGCACTTGTTGGCAAAAGAGATTCTACGTTGGATTTCAAGGCTTGTTAATGCTAGTTCTTAAATAAACGAAGTCCTTTACAACCTCGAAATCATAACTGTCAACGGTGACGTGGGTGCCGATCGCGAGTGCGCCGACTCTTTGTTTGATGACAGGAGGTACTTCGCTTTGCCCTCGTTCACCACCAGACCCACTCGCTTTGCCTCTCTATCCAGTTTGGAGAAGGCAGAACTAACAGCGCGATTGTTAAGGCCGATGATGTCAATATCATCGGCATACGCCAACAATCGTACGCTCTTATAAAACATTGTGCCTGAGCGATTAAGTTCTGAGGCTCGTACGATGCTCTCCAACATCAGGTTAAAGAATTCACACGACAGCGAGTCACCCTGTCTGAAACCTCGTTGGGTATCAAAAGGCTCGGAGAGGTCCTTCCCAATTCTCGCAGCGCTCCTGGTGTTCAGCAACGTCATCTTGCATAGCCGTATTAGTTTTTCGGGGATGCCAAACTCAGACATCGCGGCATACAGGTAACTCATTGCCATACAGTCGAATGCAGATTTGAAATCGACGAGAAGATGGTGTGTGTCGAGTCTTCTTTCATAGGTCTTTTCCAAGATTTGGCGTATTGTAAATATTTAGTCGATGGTAGGTCTAAATCCACACTGATAAGGTCCAATCAGTTGGTTGACGGTGGGCCTCAGCCTTTCACACAATACGCTCGCTAGAACTTTATAGGCGATATTTAGAAGACTAATCCCGCGGTAATTGGCACAGATTGCAGGATCGCCCTTCTTATGGATTGGGCAGAGCATACTTAAATTCCAATCGGCAGGCATGCTTTCATCCGACCATATGTTGCATATAAGCTGATGCATGCACCTTACCATCTCCTCGCCGCCATGCTTGAATAGCTCAGCCGGCAGTCCGTCGGCGCTCGCGGCTTTGTTGTTCTTTAGCCGCGTTATCGCTATTCTCACCTCGTCATGGTCGGGTAGCGGAACGGCAATTCCGTCTTCGACGATTGGGGTATCGGGATCTTCACATTCTCCGTGACATGTGCAGCTGTCACCGCTTAATAGGTTCGAGAAGTGTTCCCTCCATAATTAAAGATTGCTCTGGATGTCAGTCACCAGTTCGCCGCCTTTGTTCTTACAGGAAAACGCCCCGGTCTTAAAACCTTCTGTAAGCCGCCGAACTTTCTGGTAGAGTTTTCGGGCGTTGTTCCTATTGGCCAGCATCTCAAGCTCCTCGCACTCACGTATTTCGGCCTCTCGTTTCTTCTGTCGGATAATACGTCTCTCTTCCTTTTTCAGCTCTCTGTAGCGATCCCACATGGCTCGCAGTGCGCCCGATCGCAGCGTGGCTCTATAGGCGGCATCCTTTCTTTCAGCGGCAGCATGACATTCCTCGTCGTACCAACTGTTCTTTCGCGCTCGCCGGAATCCGATTTCTTCTTCGGCGGCGATACGTAGGGAACGAGAAATGTTGCTCCTTCCTCGTACATGCCGGTTTGTTGGACAGTGCTCTCTGAGAGCAAGAGTGAGAGTCGAGTGGCGAATCTTCTGGCTATCTGTTGGGATTGCAGCTTTTGGATGTTGAACATTCTTTGCGTAGGTAGATGTACGTTTTTTGCTGCATAGAGGCGTGTGCGCAGTTTGGCTGCAACAAGGTAATGATCCGAGTCGATGTTGGGTCCTTGTGCCTTCCATCTATCACAAAATGATCGATCTGGTTTCTTGTTTTTCGATCAGGAGACAGCCAGGTAGCTTGGTGCATCTTTTTATGCTGGAATCTGGTGCTGCAGACTACCATGTTTCAGGCCCCGGCGAGGTCGATCAGCCTCTGTCAAAATAATTAGTTGCTAAAAAATATCAAACATCTTTAGAAATAATATTAAAAAAAATAATAATTAAAAAAAAATCGGAGCTGGAGGCAGGCTAAAAAGCAAACAGTAACTGCCTTGTCTTACATGCTCCCACGAGAGTCGGTTTTATATCAGCTGAAGGACCCGGATTTATATCCTACCATCCAGCAGCATTTCCAGAATCTGTAGCGGAACTATTTATGCTACTACACAAACAACAACAACAACTTTGTATTATATGTACTTTAAAATGCTCTGCATGATCCACTAGCTTCAGAATGCAAATAAAAAGCATTTTTCCCCAAAAAATGTATAACTAGCAAACTTATTTCTGAACGATTTTCCGCCAAATGACGCCCTAAGTTCCTTTTATTACTTTTTTCATATGGAAGAAAGGATGTTAACCGAATTCAGATCAGCAATGCACTAGCACACACCCACTGGCAAAAAAAAAGCATTCCTGAAAAATAGCAATACAGTAGCTGCGCTCTCAGCATCAACTGCGATACTCCTGATCACCACGCGCACATTTTTTCTGAGCCACAAAATTGAGTCATAAATTGACAAATCTCGGCGTGCAACATTTGAGCGAAACGAACTGACTAACTGCATATTTACAAATGCGTGTAAGCGGGTTGTTGTGCGAGTTTGTCTGTGGGTTAGTCGCAGCTGCATAAATGTTTTACTACATCGGCATTATTTTAGACGCTAGCGCAGTGATGGAAAAACCACAGCAAAGCAATTAACTTGTCAATAGGAGTGGATTTAACAACAACAACAAATAGACGTAGTAAGTGCGTGTGCGTTGACAGCCGTTACAACTATAAAAACATGCGCCAATGCGTATAGACTTGTGCTATCGTCAAACACAAATGGGTATGTTTTTTTTTTTTTTTTTTTTTTTTTTTATGGAGGTGGCACAAAGCATTGAAAGCCGAAAAGTGTGAGACTTGCCTTTCGGCTCACCCACTAAAAACCCACCCCAGCTCCGTTTCCCTCCCGCGGGACAACCGTTAAGTAGTACTTCACGGAAGGGGGGAGCGGCCTATTGCCTCTTCATGAAGATCTGCGCTGTTGTTCAGCGCGACGCAGTTTAGAGATTATTATTTTTGCCATATTACATACAGCGGACCAATATTCTTCGGACTCTAACATAATATCGACTAGGTTATCAGCCGTAATTGGCTTCCCCACCCTAGTGCTTAGTTCCTCCCTTTCTAACGCAAATCGCGGAGAGACAAACAAAACATGTTCTGCGTCTTCTGCAGTTGGTGCACAATGAGAACAGTACGGGTCGTCTTCGTGCTTAAACCTGTATAAGTAGGATTTGAAGCACCCATGTCCTGTCAGTATTTGGGTCAGGTAGTAATCTAACTGTCCATGTTCACGGTTAATCCATTTGGAAATTATGGGAATCAAGCGGTACGTCCAGCGTCCGTTGGGAGACGAGCTCCATTTTTCCTGCCATGAAAGCTGGCTACGCTCTCTTGCTATCCTGCGTATTGTCGCCCGTTCTGAAGTAGCTTTTTTTTTTGTAGATTTCAGCATACTCTGTTGCCATTAGGTTGATTGGGAGTAGAC
Organism: Anastrepha ludens; assembly: GCF_028408465.1. Taxonomy (NCBI): domain Eukaryota; kingdom Metazoa; phylum Arthropoda; class Insecta; order Diptera; family Tephritidae; genus Anastrepha; species Anastrepha ludens. The sequence continues at coordinate 9,783,907 of NC_071498.1, read as the reverse complement.
CTGCTATAACCATAATGGCGTCTTCCGATACCGTGCGAAACGCGCAGCACACTCTGAGGGCACTCAATCGGTACACCGATTTCATACACTTCACATACGAGTTGTAGTTTGTGGCTTCCGCCCATGCTGGAGCTGCGTACAGCAAAATCGATGAGACCACAGTGTTAAGAAGTCTCCTGCTGTTTTGTCTAGGGCCTCTAATATTCATCATTAGTCGTGTTAGTGCAGTTACTGCTTCTGCTGCCCTGCTACTCGCGTACACCAAGTGCTCTTTGAAATTGAGCCTACGGTCAATTATTACGCCCAGGTACTTAATGAATGGCTTCGATTCTATACCATGGTCGCCCACCATTATATTAGCTGACTCCACAATCTTCCTGCTGCTAATTAATACTACTTCAGTTTTATGGTCCGCAAGAGTTAGACCACTGTTGCATAACCATCTCTTTACCATGCCGACAGCCTGGTTGCATGTTTCTTCGGCTCGACGGAGTGTTTTAGCCACGACCACAACAGCTATGTCGTCAGCAAATCCAATGATTTGCGACCCTAGAGGCAGGCTGAGGCGCAAGACTCCATCGTACATGACGTTCCAAAGTAAGGGTCCCAGGACTGAGCCTTGTGGAACTCCACCAGTTATTTTGTGCTCTTTTACCCCAGCATCGGTTTTATAGCGCAGGGTTCTGTCGGAAAGGTAACTGGCGACAATCCTGCGAATGTACCTTGGAATATGGAAGTTATCCAGCGCGATCAGAATTTTGCTCCAATTCGCCGTATTGAAGGCGTTCTTGACGTCTAGTGTCGCAATTAGGCAATACTCCTTGCTACCGTTTAGCCATCGAGTACCTTCTATTGCCTTCTGCGCAATGGTCTTGACTGCAGACACAGCATCTGTTGTTGAACGGGCTTTCCGGAATCCAAATTGTCGGGGTGATAGACCGCCTACATCCTCTATAGCAGCCTCCAGACGGACTGCAATCAGTCGTTCCAGGATTTTTCCTGCGGTGTCGAGCATGCACAGGGGGCGGTAGCCTGTAGGATCTTCCGCAGGCTTGGATCCTTTTGGTATTAAAACCAGTTTCTGCAACTTCCACTGGGTTGGAAATGTACCTTCCTTTGGGCATGTATTGTAGAGATCTACAAAAATGTCGGTACGACTTTGAATAGCAACTTTTAAGGCCTCGTTGGGGATTCCATCCGGTCCTGGAGCTTTATTATTTTTAATCCGTTTTATGATCATCAGGAGTTCTTCTTTGCTGGTTAGCTGCAAATTTTGGTCGCCTTCATAGGATCCTACCAATTCGTGGTCTCGTATAGTGTCTTGGACGGGGAACAGAGTTTCTACTACATTACGCAGTGTAGCTGGGCATGTTGTTGGGAGTGGCTTAAAGACTTTGAGTTTTTTCATAACAAGCCTGTAACCGAGGCCCCAAGGGTCATTATCGGCATCGTCGTATAGCTGCAGGAAACACCGGCGTTTACTGTTTTTGATTGCCTTTTTTAGGGCCTTCCTTTTTTGCTTATATTGGAGCTGGTTTTCTTGGAAACTGTCCGTACCCCTAGATCGTTGGTAGATTCGCCTTGCTCTTAAACATTCGCTGCGCAGTTCTGCAATGTCTGCTGTCCACCAGTAGACAGGTTCGCTATTGCGCTTATTGGGTCTCGTTTTGGACATGGCTGCGTCGCATGCCTCTGTTAGGTGTCTCATGGTTTGTGTTGTTTTCTCAGATGCATCCCCTCCGAGAGTTACATCTGCCAGCATGATTTCAATAATCTCAGCCTCCATTGTTTTAACTTTGTACCGCGTGTCGTAGTTATTTGGGAACCTTTCTTCGCCGTGCTTCCTTATTTCACAGATTATTCCGAGGTGATCGCTCCGAGTGTAATGCTGGCTGACGAACCATTTCGTGTCGCGAACAAGACTAGAACTCACGAAGGTAAGGTCGATTATAGACCCCGTTCCTGCCTTTTGATACGTCTGTTGACTTCCTGTGTTCATCAAGGCTATATCTAGCATAGCAAACGCTTCCAGCAGGGCTTGCCCTCTAGGGCTTGTGCGTGGGCATCCCCAGTTAACAGCCCAAGCGTTGAAATCACCGGCTCCTTTACATCCTGGGCGAGGTTCTCCAGGATGCCTGTTGCTTCCAGCAGAGTTAAGCTGGGTGGTAGATAGCAGCTGTAAATGTATGTGCCTTCCACGCGCGCACGTACGAATCCGCGGGCTGCATTCACGCTCATCAGTTGGGATCTATTTGCTCCACAGTTCCAAATCGTTGACTTACCTGTTGTGTCAGAGGCCCAGCCGTTACCTGTTTTGTGTTTATAGGGCTCACTAAGTATAGCAACATTTATTTTGTGTTCCCGTATAGTCTGCTCGAGTAGGTCCTGGGCGCTTTCACAGTGGTTAAGATTTAGTTGCAAGATCTTCATTTCTGCCGAATTTCTTTAAGAGCTCTCAGATATTGAGGGCACTTACTGCTGGTCATCGCATGCGCCGTATCTCTTTCTTTTTTCTTCTTGCACATTATACAGCTTGCTGTTTGTGTGCAGTTTTTGGCCTGGTGGTCCTTGTTACCACATTTGAAGCAGGTGTTACTAAGGTCAGCTGAGCTTTTACAGCTTACTGCCACATGCCCATATTCCATGCATTTAAAGCATCTTTTTGGCTCGATCTTCTCCCGTATGCGGCAAATTACGAGACCTATGCGGATTTTATTAGCTTCCGTCAGCTTGGTAGCGATTTCCGGTGTTACTTTTAGCGTCGCCGTTTGTGTTCCTCCGTAAGCTTTTCGCAGACCCAAAATGGCTGAGATAGGTATCTCCAGCTCTTGGAATTGTCTTGCTACCGCCTCGTGAACTTCTTCCTTTGTCGTGATGTCATCGAGGTCACGAATTTCCACCTGCCTCAGCTCCGTAAGTGCCCTGACATCTACACTTTCTCCTAGAGCCGCCTTAACAGCTTCATGGACTTTCGAGGTATTTGGGTCGGATGTTTTTTCCAGCAGAAGCAGTAACTCTCCTTTCGCGGTTTTTTGACTCCTTGTATGTTGTTACTAAGCTCCTTAAGACTTGGCTCTGTCTTAACGCGCTTCAAAATTTCGGCATATGAGATATTACCAGCGCTTTTGACCACGATAGCGTCCTTACGTGGTGGTCTTCTCCGTCTTCTACTGCTTTTGGCGTCGTTATTTCCTACTTCCTTAACGTCTCGTTTGAGAGTATTCTGCGTAGAACTCTTTTGATTCTTCTTAGCTTTAACCACCTCCCACTTTCCTGTTTTTTCTTGTTCGTTCGTTTTAACCGGCATATTCTTTAGGACTTCGACACGGTTCGTTTTACTTCTTTTCGCTGAGCTTGCTGCAGCGTTATCTATTGCCCTCTTTGGCGTGCAGCCTGTGGTACGCTTGATCAGTGGTGAGGTTTGGGTACCTTTGTCTCGAATAGCAGAAATTGCTTCATTCGCTCCTCTTGAGGCCTGGTTCCTCGGGGTAAGGACAGATCTACCTAGCTTTTTATGGAGGTCCGTTATGTTAGCGATCAAATCCCTCCTTAACTTTATCGCCTATTGCTTGGTAGATTTCTTCAGCCGTCATCGCTTTCAAGAAACCGAAGTGCTGCATACACGGTGACGCCGATCTGGTCCTTCCCGTGTCTGGTGGCGAGTGCGCCAACCTTGAGCTCTTTTGGAAGGGGTTTTTAAGGAGTTCCCCGCAGCCATTATTGCCATCTGCAATAGCTGTTGGGAGTATTAACTCGTGCACTTGTGATGCCGCTTTTGCTGTTACTTCAGCCTCTTCCCTAGTTTGTTGTTTTGAGTTGTTTGTCTTATTCGTATTCATGTTGTATGGGCCCCAACTTCCAGGTCGTTATCCATATTCCGATGCGTAGTCACCATTGACGATTCCATGGTTATCTTTGCATGCAGGGAGGCCATGCGAGGGTTGACAAAGGCTCCTTATGGGAGCTTAAGTTCAGAGCCGAATCAGTGTTAACTAGGAATATTACATCTAGACCTACGCCGACACTTAATGGCGACGGAATATGGAGCGTTCCTAGAGATTTGCCATCATTTTAACGGGGCGGGGGCAATTACACCATTAGCCTGAATGCCGTTTCTGCTGGATACCACTCCGCATACTAAGGAAACAGAATAGTGCAGTCGTCAGCTCGAGGTATTAATTCCAATCATTTTTCCAGTACGCCATAATTAAGACCTTACTGGGCTCAGTCTTAATGTCGTTGTTGTTGTCTTGACAGCCGCACCTAACATGGTGAACAGACGCTGACCAGGAAGCCGTCCATTATGGAGCCGTCGCGCCTGGTTTTTTGTATTACTCATCATGCCTACACATGATGACGGGGACACCTATATCTAAGAGGCGGTGTCTTCTCGCCACTGTCACAAGAACTTCATCAGATTTATGCTGGCTTTTATACCGCATCCTCCGCTCCTGATCGCTCAATTGTCGGGGGTTGCTTATTCGTTTAAACTTATTTCGCAACTGGCCTGCTACTACAGGCTTTCCGGCTATCCGCAACCTGCCGACCCCCACGGTAGCTTAGAGCCCAGCTTAGCAGTCCGATCCCTAAGGAGCGTTTTTTTTGTTTTTTTTTTTATCCGAAGGGGGAATCTTACATAGATACCGTCAATATAGATGGCATGCACGATTCATACTGATCGCTAAGGGTGCACCTCATTCGGGACCACGCACAGTCAGTATTACTACTAAACTGGACTTGCGAAACAGTACACCTACGTACTAAACCCTAACTCCGACTTCTGTAGCTTTAGTTTGCCCTGCGGTACCGCCGTTTAAGCATTGCATCGCAGGGCCAAGCTAGCCATTATGGCTCTTCACTTATATCTCTCTCTCCGTCTACCCTTCATTATTTCTTTGTCTTCTTTCTTTACTGCGTTCCCATTCCTTTTTTCGCAGTTCCTGTAACGCATTTGCGGACCATTCTCTCATCTTGGCCCACACCAACTTCGACCGCAGCATGTGATCTACAATGTTGCCTGGGGTTATTTTTTCTTTTATGATTTCTTCAATGCACATTCTTTCAGATGCGTATCTCGGGCAGGAGAACACATGTTCCACGTTCTCACTACCGTTGCCGCAGAGCGAGCAGTCAGCTGCGTCCTCGTGGCCGAGTCTTTGGAGATACTCTCTATAGCATCCATGCCCCGTCAGGAACTGTGTGAGGTAGTAATCTGTGTCACCATGTCCTCTCTCAACCCAAGCCTGTACGCTTCTGATAAGCTTATGCGTCCATCTTCCTTTTGTCGCTAGGTCCCAGCGATTTTGCCACTCAGTTATGCTCCCCAGTCTTTCTTCTTTACGCTCTTCCGCCGTTAATCTCCTGTTTAGGCTTTTGGCTTTGTCGTACACTCTACCCAGTTCAGAGGCCATTATATCTGGTGGCATGATACCCGATATGACACATACTGCTTCAAACGACACAGTCCTGAAAGCACAGGCAACTCTAAGGGAAATAAGTCTAAAAACTATTTCCGCCTTCTTCGCGTATGTTTTCTGTATCAGGGCTTTACCCCATATGGGTGCTGCATACATGAGTGTAGACTGGGTAACTTTAGCCAGGAGCGCTCTTCTACTCTGAGTGGGACCACCGATGTTGGCCATGATTCTTGACAGTGCCGCCGTCACCATGGCTGCCTTTCCGCATGCTTTTTTAATGTGCTCCTTGAAACTTAGTCGAGCATCGATCATTACACCCAAATATCGTAGTGCCGCTTGTGTTGTGACGTTAAACCCATCAATGTTTAGTGTGGTCGTTTCTAACTTTTTTCTACTCGTAATGAGAACTGCTTCTGTTTTTTGCCCTGCTAGCTGTAGTTTAACCGCCGTTAGCCATTGTTTGACCTTCGTTGTGGCCTCGCTGCAGATTCTCTGAATCTGAGGGATTGTTTTGGCGACTATGGTTAACGCAATGTCGTCTGCGTATCCTATTATTTGCACTTCCCTCGGCATTGGGAGTTGCAGTACCCCATCATATAGTACATTCCATAGGATCGGGCCCAGCACAGATCCCTGCGGTACTCCGCCCGTCACTGCATATCTCTTAGGGCCTTCATCTGTATTGTACAGAAGTACTCTTTCCGACAGGTAACTGTTTATAACCCGTACTAAGTATGCTGGGGTTTTTTTTTCCTTCAAGAGCCTTTATAATATGTGGCCAGTATGCCGAGTTGAAGGCGTTCTTGACATCCAGAGTGACAACTGCACAGTATTCTTTATCACCATGCATCCACCTGTCACCCTCAATAGCCTTACTTGCAATGTTTGTCACCCTCCTGACGGCATCGATGGTTGAACGACCTTTTCGGAAACCAAACTGATGTTCGGATAGTTCAGCCGGCGCTTTCTCCAGGTGCTGTTCCAGGCGTGTGCAGATTAGTTTCTCCAAGATTTTACCCATAGTATCTATCATGCAGAGTGGCCGATAAGAACTTGGGTCACCCGCTGGCTTATTTGGTTTCTGAAGTAGGACCAGTTGTTGTTTCTTCCATACTTTCGGAAACGTGCCTTCATTTATACACTTGGTGAAGTGTTCTGCAAATGACTTTGTGTTGCGCCTGATAGCGATCTTCAGCGCCTTGTTCGGAATTCCGTCAGGTCCTGGAGCCTTAGCATTGCCGAAACTTTCCGTTGCCGAAATCACCTCTGCTTCACTGATTGTGACACTATTTTCTGCTGCGTGGTACTGGGTCTGGCTTGGTTGCATGTCTTGCTTTGGAAAGAGTGTCTGTACAATCTTTTCCAAAAGAATGGGGCAAGTTGGCGCCTGTCCTCTACCTCCTTTGACCTTGGCCATAACGAGTTTGTAGCCATCACCCCACGGGTTTTCGTCCACATTCTGGCACAGTTCTTTAAAGCTAGCTGCCTTGCTGCTTTTAATGGCTTTCTTTAATTGTTTCCGCTTCTTTTTATAGTTCTCGCGGAGCCTGTAGTGTTCTGCCAACCCATAGCTCCTTTGGGAAAGGCGCCTTGCTTTTTTGCATTCGCTTCTTAGGGTGCTGATCTCCTCGTTCCACCAGTATACAGGCTTTCTGGGAGCGCTCTGTATTTTCCTGCTCATAGCGGCATCGCAAGCTCTGCTAACATATTTTACTAGCAGTTCCGCCTGTAGTTCCACATCGTTGGTGCTAGTTGGGTTCTTTTCTAGCATGATTTGGAACATTTCTTCATCAAGTGTCTCCACCCTCCAACCCTTATTCTGTTTTTTCTGTACGGTTTCTTTTCCATGCGAAAAGTCCACCGTAATGGCAAGGTGGTCACTGCCTGTGTAAAAATCATTCACTTTCCAGCTTGCTGATCGTATTAGAGCCCTGCTGGCGTAGGTGATGTCGATTATTGATGCACGACCATTCACTTCGAAGGTGTTTTTTCCCCCAGTGTTTAGCAGAACCGCATCAAGCAGTGAGAATGCCTTAATCAAGGCATCTCCCCTTTTATTGGTATATCTGCTACCCCATTCCAGGGCCCACGCATTGAAATCACCCGCAATCACGTTTGGTGTGGTACCACGAGCGTTTTGCACAAGTTCATCCAGTAAGTTTTCGAACTCTGCTTGCGTCAGTTTCGGTGGCGCGTAGCAACTGTAGAAATATATGCCACGTATTTTTGCTCGGGTATAGTAATCACTGTGGGTGTGCGGTTTGTCCTGCAGGGTATTTCCTCCACAGGCCCAAATAGCAGCTTTACTTTTCCTGTCCGAGACCCACGTTCCGGCGTTTAGATTTTTATGCTGGTCGCTGACTAGCACAACATCCACCTTATTTTCATATACCCTTTGTTTTAAGAGCTCTTGTGCAGCCTCGCAATGGTTTAGATTGATCTGCTCAATCCTCATTTTTTGGTTTTAATATACGCCGCTTGATACAGGGGGCATTTTCTGCTTCCAATCTGATGGCTTGTGTCTTCTCGTCCATTTCTTTTACAAGCTCCGCAGAAGGGCTTTTTCTCGCATACTTTCGCTTGGTGTCCCTTTTCTCCACATTTGAGACAGTTCTGGCTTCTGTCGTCTTCGTTTTTGCATGCCCTCGCTAGGTGTCCATACTCCAGGCATCTGTAGCATCTCCTCAAGTCAGGCTTTTCTCTTATTCGGCATATTGCCCAGCCGATTTTCAATTTTTGCTTCTCAAGCAGTCGCCTTGCGTCCAGTGCTGGTAGGCTTATCACTGCTGTTTGCGTGCCTGCATACGCCGCTCTAACGCTTTTTATTGCGTTTTCACTAAATAGGTTAAGCTCGTTTACTTGCGTTCGTATAGCCTCACCTATGTCCTCTTTGGTTGTGATTTTATCTAGGTCACGGATCTCAACCAACATCTCGTGGGTTAGGACCTTGATTTGCGCCTGGTCACCTAGCACTTTGCCAATCTTCTTCTGATATACTCCTGTATTGGCCATCTGCTCTTTTTTCAGTTGAAGCAGGATTTCGCCTTTGGCCGTCTTTCTGATGCGCGTAACGTTTTCGCCGAGTTCTTGCAGGGCATCATCTTTTTTAACCACCCTGAGAATGTCACTGTACGTCATTGCTCCGGCACGCGCAATGACAATCGCATCCGGCCTCGGGGGTGGTTTATTTGTCACTTTCTTCTTGGCTGGTTTGCGCTTGACACTAATCCAGCCATTTTCCACAACCCCGTTTGTCCTCTTAACATTTCCCTCTCCTTTGACTTTCTTGTCTGCACTTGCTGACACTTTGTGTTCTTCTTCGCGTGTGGTTTTACTTTTCTTAGGTGGCGTTTTTCTGCCCGGCTGTTTATCGTCGCGTGGTCTTTTTGGTGTTCCTTCCGCCATTACACTTCCAAGAACGTTTCGCTTGGCTTCCTTGCTTTTTGCTTCTTCCTGAGCTTTCGAGTGCAGCTTGGTGATCGTTTCAAGGAGTTCTCTTATGTTGTTGTTAATTGAGCGTTGCGGTAGACGCATTGCTTCAGTCAGCTTCCCAATCATCTCACCAAGAAGCGTTAAGGTATCATTACCCGATTGTGCTGCTTTTTCATTGCTTTCTTGCAACGCAGGTGGCGACGATTTTGCTCTCTCAGGCCTTTCTACACTGAACGTCTTGATAGGACTCCGTCTCAGCTTTGGTGCGCGCTTAAAAGGATCAGCCCCCGTGATTATACGGCCTTTGGGGGTCTTGCACTCCTCGGTTAGGTCCACTAGTAGATCACTCGATCCACTTGCTCCTGGTACCTTTCTGTTAGCCTCTTCCAGGCTTTCCTTTTCACTGCCCATAATGGCTCCATATATGTTACTGCTGTTGTTGGTTGTAATTATATTTCTCATTTTGTTTTCCATTCTTTTTTTGTTTACCAGCGCATCGTGTGTAGGGGGGCGGGCCGAAATAAACAGGAACGGGTATACCCTTGGGGACAGTGCCCCTACCCCAGTTCCCTGAGGCCTGTTCTTCGCTTTACCGGTCCCGGAAAACACGGACGGACCGGAGCTCACCCGGGGCAACGCATACTACTACCTCTGCGTCCAATACACACTCCCTGACTAGGGCCCGAAGGGGCTGGTCACTGATACACCCCGCAGCTAACACCTCGGCAGAGCAAGCTCACATCACTCCCTTCACTTCAACAACAGAGATGGTTCTTGAAGTGATGAGAGACTCCCAGTGCGCCACGGCATATACCGGTCAGTTAGCAGCCGCACCTAACATGGTGAACAGACGCTGACCAGGAAGCCGTCCACTATGGAAACCGCCGCGCCTGGATTTTTTGTTTTGTTTTGCTCCCCATGGCCTTGGGGGCCCTTGGGGGAACTATTTCTCAGAGGCATTGATTTTCGGCCTCTGTCACCGGAAGCCTCATCGGATGGGCTGTCATTTAGCCGCATCCTCCGCTTCTGGCCGCTCATTGTCGGGGATTGCTTATTCGCTTAAACTTATTTCGCAACTAACCTGCTACTACAGGCCTTCCGGCTATCCGCAACCTGCCGACCCCCACGGTAGCTTAGAGCCCAGCTTAGTCGTTCAACCCGGTGGAGTGAACAACCAACACTCAGGTGGTGTCTACGTGACCTCTGTGTGTGTGTGTGCGTGTGTGTGAATGCCTTAATAGATGCACTACAAGCATTTGGGAGAGGCCGCATAAAAGCCAAAGCATGACGACAAACAACAATTGCAACTGAGTTTGTGCAACAGTCTGTCGCTCTGATTTACATGAGAGTGGCTGCAAATGTGTCGCCTCATGTAGAATAGCTAAACGTCTATGTGTGTCCTTTTGTTTTTTTTTTTTGTGGTATGCGGACCTTGGAGTTGGAATCTTCTACAGATACGTATGAACCGACTCATGAATGTGTCCGATTCATAGGCGATATTCCCCGGCTTTTTTGAACTGACTTTCGTAGTGCCTGCGGACTAAACCACCCCATCGGGTCGCTGTTCTGCTTTTTCCCCCTCGGTATTACCAGTTAAGATATTCCTTCGAGGAGGCAGAATGTGTTTATTCACTCATTTGTCTGCATTCATTGTCATCATGTCTCAGCCTTCGCATAATAGCAAAGGCTACGTTACAGCCATAATTTCACGTTTCTTCAGATTCTAGCATGTATTGCACTAGGCTAGCAGCTGTCATGCTCTCGCCGATATTTGAGCGCCGCATGCTTCGGTCCCAATCAAATCTAAAGCATTCTAACAGGGCATGATCAGGCGTTTCATATTTTTCATGGCAGTATAGGCAAAATGGGGAGTCTGTGTGCTTATGTTTGTACAAACAGCCATGCCCACTTAAAAAATGTGTCAGCATGAAGGTAACGTTACCTTATGTTCGCCGGATCCATTTCTGTGTGTCGGGGATCATAGTGAAAGTGGTTCTTCTCTTCCCACTATCGGTCCATTTGGTCTGCGAGTTTTGTAGAGTGGTATCATCGATCCTCTGTAGGGCGTCCCTCAGTGAAGTTTTGTCACCAGATACCCACGCGTTTTTTGCATGCTGGTATTTTTGCTTCATGCATTTACCTTTATATCAAGGAGGATTACCCCAGCTGCTTCGTCAAATATGGTCCTATAGCCTCTAATGATTCTGACATTGTATAAACTGTACACCCGTTTAGCCCGTCTCAAGTAGCTGGGATATTTCACTACGTCGCCCCACACTTCCACAGTGTAAAACAGGATCGAGTTACAGACGCTTGCTAACAATGCTCTCATTTGTTGTCTTAGTCCACCCACATTGGGCATCAGTCGCGATAAAGCCGCGCCGGATTTTGCAGCTTTGGAGCTTGCGTATTCGAGATGTTTTTTTAAAATTAAGCCTTCTGTAAGCCTACATATTTGATGGTATCTGTTGATGTTATATTGTGACCACCAACCTTTATTTGAAGGTTTTCAACTTTTGTCTATGTGTGGCCTTACGTAACTGTGTGACCTTACGTAACTGACGTAACTGTGTGTGAGCGTGTGCTTTAAATTGAACTTTTTGCCACCGTTTTAAAAATACTCAACTTCGACTTCACTCTTTTCCGCTATTTTCTTTGCAGAATCTCAACAGCAACAACAATATCAACAACAACAAGCGAGCAGTAAACATCAACCGAACGGCAATGTCATGACCGGTCTTGGGCCACAACAGCAACATATACGCGCGCCACGCCCACCCATACGTACTGCCTCCTCTGCACCCAGCAGTGGCAATGGCAGTGTAGGTGGCGGTGGTGGTGTTGTTGGTGGAGTTGGCACTGGTGGCAATGCTGGCATTCTAAACAATTTGGTCGATCAGACGCCATCGAATGGTAGCAGCAGCAGCGGCGTCAGCAGCGCGCCCTCCAGCAAAGGCCACTCGCATCATCATCTGCATGCGCATGCTCACTCGAGTGCTGTCGCCGATAGCATCGGCATGACGACCACCACAACGAGCGGCGTAGGCGGTGGCAGCAGCACGCATTTGCAGCAACAAGTGCCCCAGGCGGCGATTGATGAGATGCGTGTCTGATAGGTGTCGGTGTTCGAGCTGGAATTATAGTCGTCTTGGTGAGTGGAAGCTAGAATTACTTAAAGGCAGTGTATTTGGAATTTAATAAAAACTATGTAGATTTAACATTTGATATTTGGACTAATGGTGATGGTTCGTTAAGGGCACTTTTCAGAAATATCACACTTTCCATAGATTTAAAAGTATTGGATAAAAAAGGCATTCACATACCCTCTCTCCGATTATTTTGGTTGATCAAACTCTCCACTTGATTAGAGAGACGTATTTGGTGCAGAGAGACAATGTTTTGAGAGTGTGTGGGTTAGTAAATGTAGAGCAATTTTGGCGTACGATTGCCACCATCGAATATGACCGTCTTGCAGGGGTAAACCAGCAATAAAGTTCGAAGTATGCAAAGTATTGGTTGATCAGGCAAATTTTATATGAAAGCATTTGCTTAGGTTTAGCGGCAAACGACCAATTCTGGACATTGCGCCAGTCGGATTGCAACTTTTCTGAGTCACAGGCACTGTTAATGACCGCGAATATTACAAAATAAAGTGTTCAGCAAATGAAAAGCATGCACCAAAATTATTAATAAAGAAAGAAGAACGCCTCTTGTCCTAGAATACTTCCCTGCGGAATACCAGAGGACACAATAAATGCACGGGATGTCGCATTATCAGCGGCTACAACGCAGTGCCTATTGGACGAATATGACTTGATCCGTGACAAATACGTCGACAGGTAGGGCTACTCGATACTTCCCTGAAGTCTATTCTGTCAACTCACAGAATCACGTGGGCAATAAATAGTTTTCTCCTTTTAGGTCCCCTGGCTCTGACGATATCTTGCCTGTGATGCTTTAGAAAACAAGTACCTCGGTGGTTCCTGTCCTGCAAGAAATCTACTTGGCGTGTATCGCTCTTAATCACGTCCCCGCCAACTGGAAGAAAACGAGGGTTATTATCATACCCAAGGCAGGGAGGAAGGGTCACAACTCCGCCAAAGACTTTAGGCCTATGAGTCTTACCTCAATTATCCTAAAAGTGTTTGAAAAATTGATTGATTATCATATCCGAGAGCACATCGAATCTAAATTATCTCCAGCGTAACATGCTTACCTGAAAGGGAAATCCACGGAATCAGCCTTACACGAGGTCGTAGGGACTGTGGAAAAATCTCTGGAAGGCAAACAATTCACTTTGGCGGCCTTCATTGAGGTGGAAAGACCTATCTGTCTCTGGATCTCGTCCCTGCTTGGCTGCAGAGAAGTTAATGCTGCCACCAGAGGGGCTTAAGTCACTAGATTCGTTCACAGGGGGACGCCGCAGGGTGGTGTCCTTTCGCCCCTACTTTGGGTAGTTGCTATTGACGAAGTTCTGATACTGCTAATTAAGGGTGGGGTTAAGGTAGTAGCATACGCCGATGACTTGGTTCTAATGGTATCAGGACCGTTTCCCTCAGTCATGGCTGAGATTTTGGACAGGTCACTGGCTTTACTCAGACCTTGGCTACCACTTGCGGCCTCCGAGTCAACTCTGACAAAACGGAGGCAGTCAAACTTCAAATTGCAACAAACGCTATTGAAGAATGGACGAAGACTTGGCGTATAAAAAGGGAATCAGTATCCAATAATACTGCTAGATGCCGCAATACCGCACGCAAACACTGCAAAATACCTAGGCATAACGCTCGATGCTAAGCTTCGATGGAAGGAGCATATAAAACTTAAACGGCATGAAATCCATCTGAAGGTAATAAAAATGAAATTTCTAATTGGACGAAGATCAAAGCTATCCATATATAACAAAATATCAATATATAAATATGTAAACTATAAAGCCTGCCTGGTCCTATGCGCGCAACTATGGCCTTGTGCCAGTCAACGTAATATAAATATACTTCAACGACTCCCGAATAAAATCCTTCGAGATATTCTCAACTCACCTTGGTTCGTTCGCAATAAAGATATTCATCGTGACCTCAAGATCCCTGCAGTCGCAGAAGAAATTAAAAAACTAACAGAAGTCTACTCCATCAGGCTTCAAAGGCACGTGAATGAGGAAGCTAAGAAACTCCTCAATATTGCATAAAACTTGTATAGAAAATTTAAAATTGATAAACATTGGCAAAAAATACACAAAACATGCAATATATTTAGGTCCATTTTAAGCGCGTACTAATAAAAAACCAAAACTCTTTGACATAAATAACAATAAAATAATACAAAAAACAAATAGTACCGACACAACTTGCATCCCGAATGTGCCGACGTGTTCGGTGAAAATGGACCCCGCCTCGCGCGGTATGCGGGGGGAGAGTGGCGAGGGAATAATAATAATAATAGCTGGTTTATTAAGGTTTTAGAAATCTATAAAATACATCCAAAGCTTATATCAGATACGATGAAAAAGTGGAGAACAACAATAAACCTGATAGCAGCGCATGCAATAACTACAGATGGAATAGCCCTCAAGAACGGTATATTCCAAGGCGACTCAATAAGTGCCTTATAGTTTCGCATATGATTAAACCCTTTGACAAATGCCTAAATGAAACGAACTATGGATACAACATCAAAAGCGAAAAGGTTACAAAACACAAAATAAATCATCTCCTATATATGGATGGCATTAAATTATTTGCCGCCACTCAGGCACAGCTGAGAGGACTCCTTAAAATAACTGAGACAATAACTGCAGATTTAAAAATGCAATTTGAAATGAGCAAGTGCAAATCACAACATATAGAGGAAAATGGGTAGAAATGCCAACTGAAACGCTGAACGAGGAAACTTTAGAAAACATGGAAGCAAACGAGTCATACAAATATTTAGGATTTCATCAGAGTACCAGAATAGACCACACATTAATAAAGAAACAACTATGCAGGCAATATGAAAAATGCCTCATTCTAATACTTAAAACACATCTTAACTCTAAAAGTATTACCAAAGCTATAAATACATATGCTATCCCAGTACTAACATATTCTTTTGGAATTTTAAAATGGTCGGAAACAGATTTAAATAATATGCAAATAGCACCACGAAAGCACCTAACAAGACATAGAAAATTACAGTCTAACTCATGCATGCAAAGAATAACTCTACCCAGAACGGAAGGAGGTAGAGGGATCATAGATATTCACAACCTACCCAATAATCAAACAATAGCACTACGTAAATTCTTCCACACACACATACAGTCTGCACAAAGCAATAGCCCTAGCAGTCAAAAATTACTCACCACTTAATCAACATAACACACAGGGAACATTCCCCTTGTAACAACCGAAGAAAAAATAGCAATATGGTCGCAGAAACAATTTCATGGAGGACACATTCATATAATGAACGATGCCAGTGTAGATAAGACATGTAGCTATACATGGTTAAAAAAGGCGAGTTGTATCCTGAAACAGAAGGGTTTCTAATTGCGATTCAAGATCAAGTGATCTTGACAAAAAACTACCAAAAATATATTTTAAAAGATACAAGGATTATTGATGACAGATGTCGCAGATGCCAAATAAATACAGAAAACATGGACCACTTTATTTCTGGGTGTCGTCTTTTGGTAGAAAGTGAATACACCGAAAGACATAAAGTATGGAAAAAAAACTACACCAAGAAATAGCGAATAATCTGCGCTGAAGTACAAATACTTTGCCCTATAACGAATACAATCCCGGGAATATATTGGAAAATGAGGAATACACGATATACTTGAACATCCCCATAAGAACAGACAGAACAATCACCCACAATAGATCGCTAATAGACAAACGAACAAAAACCACCATTCCCATTGAAATAAGCACACCCAGTGATACAAATATACACAGAAATATACCAACAAATTAGAGAAATACAATGATTTAACAATAGAAGTGAAAATAATCTGAAAACAAAATACAATTAAAACCTTACCTTTTATTATGTCTGCAGCAGGGATAGTTCACAAAAGTTTTGTGAATAACCTGTAATTTTTGAACATTAAAGCCGATATACAACACAAAATTCAAAAAGCTATTACTTGAAAAATATACAACATAACCCGAAAATGTTTAAACCAGCAATAAAACTTAATCAACAAAACAGTGCCAAAACGACTTACATTCGTTAAGTGCCGTCCAGTTTGGACGCCTCGCGCGGTATGTGGGGAGAAAGTGGAGAGGGAATAATAATAATAATAAAAGTAATAATTGACACTTACACCCTTTGTTAGGTATTTGGCCTCCTCTTATTGGTGGTATGCGAATTGATGTTTTCGCTCAGTTTCATGCCGCCTCCGAGCGACAGATGATTTTCTACGAGACGTTTTTTTCATGGCTAAAACAAACTGTTTGCTGAGGAGTGACGGCTATTAAAAAAAATCTTTTTTTAAATATTGTTTTTTCATTCCCCCGGTCTCGAACGCGGGCACTAAGGAGTGGTAGTCACGCACAAACTTATTAGACTAACTGGCCGGCTATGAGTCATTATTTATTAAAGAGGTGATATATTTTTTGAAGTGATCTATGATGTTTTTCCTTGCTTGATGAGGTACTTAATCATCAAGCCATATTTAATTTTCTTCCCAGTTGATGTCTACTCGCCGATTGATTTGTTAATCCAGCGATATCACAAATTTATTAAAAAAAAGTCCAATCGTTTTTTGAAAATGTCTATTTTCCATTTCTCGTAAATGTCTATTTTAGTTTGATTCATAATGAAGCTTTGACGATGCATTATTTTGAAACGTTTTGAAGTGAAAACTTCTTTAGAATCGTTGGGAGTGATTTGAGACTCGATGAAACGAAAAAGCGACACTAAAAAGAGACATACATATAGATCTTATAGTATATAGCCTGCGAGAGAATGAGATAGAACACAGTTATACAGCGTTCCCTATTCTCCGTCTCCTTTTTGTGCGGTGCTTCGTAGCCTCCCCACTCTTGACTACGAAACGTTATAGTTGATATACGTATATGTGTGTTGCTGCGTACTGCTGAGCCACTCTAGTATAGTGAGTATTGTAGTGTGTATACTACACTGCCTATTACTTGCTTTGGTGTTTAGTTCAAGCGTCATACGGAGCCACTGTGAGCGAGAAGGCATTATGTATACCTATACTACACTACCTAATACTTGCTTAGACCAAGCGTCCTACGAATGTTTGTGTGTATGTTAGTACGTCTGTGTAATATACGCGTTACGGCGCTCATAATAGCAACCGCGTGTGCTGTATTGCGTCCGTATTTTTATATTCGTAAATATTTTCATTTTTAAATATTTACCGCAATTATGCCGAAAAATAATGCAGAAAAGTGTCGTGAATATCGACAGAAAAAATTTAAAAATGTGTAACAATCGCATTGAATCGACAACACGATCAAAAACAACAATTGACGCGGTATTTCAAAGATATGTTGACAACATCGAAACCAAAGCATTTGTATCATATTTTAGCTATCATAAGCCACTCGTATCATTTGTTGAAATTGAAAACATTGAGGATGAATAATAATAAAATGAGGAAAATAAAATATATCCTTTATAGCAATATTATAATGAACCTATAATTATCCCGCTCCTAATGCTGCTTTCGTCTCATTCTCTCTCAGTTTGTTTTACGGAAGGTTTCACTTCTATCGCGTCTAACCATTAGACTGGTATTTTTTTCTTTTTAATCAAAAAATAGCTTCAATTAAATCAGCAAACTTTGTCATAACTATTTCTACAATCATTCTAGAGTAAGTCTCATTATTTGCACTAGAGTCCATGAAAAACCGAGCAACACTTTTCGTCATTACAATTACAGTCTTTCATACGAACTGGCAAAGGGATAAATTTAATTGGACCCACTATAATCCAGTGCATTACTCCTGCGCCCATTATTAGTTCACATTGTCTTACGTACCCCTCTATCATACGTATAATCCGTGTCTGTCAAGGCTGCGGCAACGCTGTGCCATTATTTCTATATTAATTTTTTGGCTTTTATCTGCATTTAAATCTCACAAGAGCCGCACGTGCTTTCAATAAAGATACTGAGCTCCCTTTCACATGCAAAAGGAAGTAAAGGACGGTTGAAAGCCTTTCTTCCTCCACTTATTCAAGTCATTTTTCACTGAAAACTCCATTAACCGTAGCAGCGCTTATCTCACGTGGTTGTCTGAAAGGATGCATTGAAAGCTGAATTGCGTCGGGTGTACGGAGAAGCGTACGCCAAGCAGAGTGTTTTCAATTTTCGCCAATTTCCAATGCATTCTGTGTCTTTGTTATCGACGGCTGCTCGCCTTTGTTTAACGAAATGAAGTGAAGTTAACATTAAAGTGAGGATCAGCAGCGAAAGAAGGGAGAAGGGGTGCGGTTGAAGCAAGCGCAACATCAAGAAAGTAAAGTGAAATGGCAGCACAGTGGCAAGAAGGTAGTGCGCAGAAATGAGAGGGAAAATAGAAAAAGAGAAGCTCTGCATTTCATAGCATACCCACAGGCGATGCGCGGTGGTACAATTATTTGCACTTTTTTTGCTTTTTTCGTTTTTTTTTTCTTCTTTTTTTGCGCTTGCACTACGCACCATTTTAAAATTCTGCGTGCATTAAACGAGTTTTCAATTTTTCGCAAAAAGAACTCCAACAAAGGCGAGCAAACAAAAGCAAGCAGCTCGTGTATGTTTAAAAACATTTTAATACTCGGATGAAATTTTCACAACGTTGCCACGTTGCCTGCGTTACAAAGTACCATTACTGGCGACACCGCATAGCAGCTCAATTACGTGTTGCAACTGACTTGGCTGGCAGCACCTAAGCATCAGCGCCGTTATCTTGAATACAGTCCAGATGTTGTGGCACTTATGCCAACTACCGTTTCGTAGCTGTTGGCAGCCTTTGTGCTGCTTACCTTCACATTCTACAAGAAAACACACATCCATACCACTGCTTGCTATTCCGCACTCAACCACAGCTTTTGCCACGTTGGCAGCACTAAGCCCCTTGTACGCAGTTCACTTTACTGCCACCTCCTCGCTTCCTTCCTATTTGGCTTTGCTCGACTGGCTGATGGCTGTCACTTAACGAGCTATAGCTGGTTGTGTTCATTTGCCACGCCTAAATTTATGCAATGCATCTCACTTGAATAGCAATTGCAATGGAAATTTGCATCATGCGACGAAGCGCATACCGGAAACGTCGAGCAGGTATGCATGAGAGCGTCACAAATGCTTTGGAAAATAGCAATGGCGACACGCGCACACCCGCCACCCGCACGCTTAAAAGTGTTTGTGTCCAACATATTTGCATGCTATTTATGAATGTATGAGTGTACATATAAGTAGTGTGTGCCCAAAACTGTTACGTATTGTAACGCACCGGAGAATTTCCGCTGCAGTTGGCTAGCCAGCGCTGCCTTGCCTTTGTACGCGCTCAGTTGGCGTTACACATAGGTACTCATACAAATTTAACTCTTTAGCACACACACACACACACATACCTGTCAGTGTACTCGCTTCTATGTATAGTACTTAGTGCGCTTGCTTCGCTTTCGTTTAGTAAATTTGATCATTTTGCTTGGTTGGCTGCCATTTTCACAAATGCTACTACTCGCTTCTACACTCCTCTCTCCACGGCTCGCTATCTCTCGTGCACTCAGCACTTGCACCTTTCTCTGCAAGTATTCTTCACCTTTTGCTTTTTATCTTTATTCTCTTAACGTTATGGCTCGTTGACTTGCAAAACAAAAGTGAGGGAAAAAAGCCACTGGAAATGATAAAATTATGAGCTGCTTAGAATTTTCTTTTCCGCTTTGACACACCGTTAACTCTCACTACTTGGCAAGTCGCACAATGTGCGCCTTTTATACCTTTTGGTGCTTGCTTTCCCCTATCCGTTACTTTGTTGCACTTTATAGCTAAGCTGTGCGCTTGATTCGCTGCCATTCAGCTATCAGTCATCTCTTGGCGTGTAAATTTAAAATTCATTATCAGAGCTGTGCTGCAAAAATGCGCGAATGTGGTGGCAAGTGATTACGCCACTAGCCTTTCTAAGATACACTTTTCAAACCTTTTGCACAAAGAAACATTGAAGATAAGAGTGTTTACGTGGACGAGCCATTTTAAGAAATCTTCACTTTTATGTAAAACAGTTTATGCTTAATATTTTTCATGTAATTGAAGGAACTTAAGGAAATTACTTTAGTACTCTAGTAGTAAACATCAGAAAAACTACTTTAAGGTACTTGACCACCTTATAAGTTTCAAAAAATTAAATTTTTTTTTTTTACATTTTTTCAATCCTTATACTTTTAAAAATCATCACCTGAAACTGTTTTTTTAAATTCGAATTCTAACAAAGTGAAATCAGTGAAAATGTGCAGGCGCATCCTGCACTCATTACTTGCTGACTCAGCTGAAAGAAAATAGCAAGTTTTGACTTTAAACGCGTTTTTCCAGAAATTACTTTTTTTCGAATGGCGGACACTTTATCTCCGAAACTGCTTAGCCGATTTTAATAATTTTGGTCTCGTTTTATTTGTTAAGATGTTTTGTATGCCAATTTACCACATTTTGCAAAAAAAAAGTTAATAAAGTATTGCTTTTTAAGCATAACATTGTGAAAAACAGGGGTGTTTTCTTAACTTTTTTTCAAACATCCGTCATTTTTTTATTATTTTTTTTTTTTGTCAGTTTGTGGTAAATTCTCACGCAAGGAACCTTCCTTTTGAAAATTTTGTTTCTCTCTTTTGTTTTAGAATTACCATTTCTAAGATTAACTGTCCGCCGCAAGACATGATTTTCTTCAGGCCTCGACTTTGGCGCCTCCTGGATATATGTTAAAAAAAGAATTTTTAATAAATCAATTTTTTTTTGTATTATATAAGCTCTAAATAAAAATTTAAAAAAAAATTTATTTTAATATATTATACAGAACATGAAACAAAAATTATTGAATATGTTGTACTTTTTAGCTTTCCAAGGTGGTCAAGTACCTTAAGGATACCAAATATTCCAAGAAAAACCAAACGGAAATACGAATGGTCGTATTACAAAATGTCTCAAATTACACAGACTCTTAAGAAACTTTCAGAAGGCAGAAGAAAAGGAACCAAAAAGGGGAACAAATAAGAAGGATTACGACCAACACAGCGGCTAATTACGTTCATATTAATACCCGCAGCTGTAACGAAACAGTGAGAGCCCAGATGTCTAAATCTTTGCCCGACGAAAGAGAAGAACAACTGAGAAGAAGGTGCTGAGATGATTCCTCCTCGTCCTTCAGGCAGCTTCTGCAGAAAGTACTTAAAGAAATCTCAAGTCTGACCCCATGTGCACCTAACGGCTGCGGCTTTGTTAGCCTTAGAAGTTCGCTTGAGCGCCCACGATGCTCCTGATCTCTACTTAGGCAGATATTATATATATATATATTTTCCCACAGTTCTTATATGAGACATAGGGTATCAATAAACAAGTTATACCTTCGTTTGTTTAGAGCTAGATGTTTAATTTGACTCCAGGAACGGCCTGCTCTGACCGCCTCTGCTGCTACTTGTCGCCTCCATGTGTTGGCTAGTCTCCGGTACCTACGACTTCCTTGAGGATTCCAGTCTTGCGCTATCCTTGAGATATCATCCCGTGGTTTGCGCAACGTGTGTTCGATCCATTTCCACTTGCGACGCACAATTTCTATGTGAACTGGTAAATCTGGCCAGAATATCCGCATTATCGTTCGTAGGCTACGGCTTAGGAAGGAGTGCAATGATTGTGATCATACAGAAATACCGACTTGACGTTGGCATCAAATATTTTCAGTTTTGTGTGGCTGGAGATGTGGGTTGATCTCCATACTTTGTCTAGCAGGCCAAATGCAACACGTCCCTTAGATATTCGATTGCGTTTGTCAGTTGTTAAAATTATGCTCCCAAGGTAGCAAAATTCATCTACATCTTTAAGCGACGTGTCGGCAATTTGAAGGGATTGTGTTTCGGTGGTGTTAATCCGCATTACTTTGGTCTTTGCTATGTTCATTTTTAGACCTGTTTGTACTACTGCATGACATACCGCTTGTAGTTTAGCTGATGCATCTGAGTATTTGTGCGACGGTAAACAAATGTCTTCCGCATAGTCTAGGTCTTCAAGCCGGCCGCCTAAACCCCAGGAAAATCCCCTGCAGATCGCACACGCTTGTCCCATTGCTAGGTCCAGGACTAGGTTGAGCAAGAGTGGAGATAATACACATCCTTGCCTAGCACCGGTTTGAACTCCGATACTACCACTTAGAGCATTTTCGTATTTCACGCGACATGAAGCGCCCGAGTACAATTCTTTTATAACGGTGACAATTTTCTCAGGCACTCCTTTGCATTCAAGAGCTTTCCAGATTGCTTCAGGATTGAGAGTGTCGAATGCTTTCTCGAAGTCGATGCAGCAGAGGTAAAGAGGCGAGCGCCACTCAATCGACTCATCCACGATCTCTCTCAAAGAGTTTACAAGCAGATAATAATGCAATAGCAACTTGTCGCAGAGAATTAAAAATCCACCTACAATGCAGTATACAGCAGCTCTACGAACTCCGTAACCTCTCAAAATTACATCAAAAGTTTCTTTCACTATCAAGATATTTTTAGAGTTGTGGCCATATCAGGCCGTTAAATGACTCTCGGCAAATTTGAAATAATCAGCTGGTTTGCTTACGTCATAGGGGTTTTGACGGCAGTTTGTTTGCAAAAAAACTGAGATCGAGTTGATGATATGCGAAAAAAGGCAGAGCAGTTCCCGTCTGAACAATGACTAATTTGACGAGCGTGTTAATATAAGTGAAATGAGCGGACAGAATTCTGTTGCCGAAACCCCGTTGATGTGGGCGCTGCACAATTTTGTTTTTCACCATAACTTTTGGCCAAACTTGGCAGTCTATGATCCTTGGAGCACTGAAATATTTTTAAGCGGAGAAGAGCCGACCCCCCAACAAACAAAGAAGGCTAGGAGCAACTGGAAAGATACGAAGTTTAGCATAAAATTAATAGAATGTGTATGGAAATGTAAGGAAAGTTCACAGAAATGGGTTAATTTACTTATTTCTTATTGTTATTTATTTTAGATTTTATGAAACTCCAAAAGGCTTTCGTATTGGCTTCATACGAGTGTTACCTTTTACCTCTTGCGCCCAATAATAAAAACAAGTAAAAAATTTGATAAAAATGGCTTTATTGTTTTCCAAAATATTCTCTTTGGCCTTCAACCTAAATTTGCATTCGCAACATATTGGGTTTGGGAGTAGGTTCATAGCGTTTTTATATCGTCTTTTATTTTACAACGATTTGGGTGCTGTTTGCCAAAGGGAAAGTATTTTTTCAATAGAACTCTTTTTGCTTCTCAAAACTATTTTAATTGTATTTTTGGGTTATAGAATTTCTTTTTAGTTTTGATGCTTAGAAATGGAATACCCGGGAGGTAAAAAT
The DNA here is from genome assembly GCF_028408465.1 of Anastrepha ludens. Classification (NCBI taxonomy): domain Eukaryota; kingdom Metazoa; phylum Arthropoda; class Insecta; order Diptera; family Tephritidae; genus Anastrepha; species Anastrepha ludens. The sequence goes on along the minus strand of NC_071498.1, from coordinate 9,760,526 downwards.
CAAAATTTTCTCCTCTTTGCTTTTCATTGAGATCCATCTCGGGACCAAAAGCAAACTTGTTAAAAGTCAACCAATGTATTTCAAAATTTAGTTGAATTATACAAGGTGAACACTGGACTGGTGTCGTAAAAATGTTTTTGAAAACGCCATCATTAATGAGTAGCTGACTTCCAGTGAAAGCTTGGACACATTCGGTTCAGTGGAAGCGAAGTTATTGCGTCTAAAGTGTCAGTATGTTTGTGCAAGCGGTACAAAAATGAGTTTCGAACAAATTTTGTTTTAAAATCGGTAAAACGTTTACCGAGACATTTGAAATGATGAAAAAAGTTTATGACGATAATTGTCTATCTCGTGCCTGAGTTCATGAGTGGCTTACACGTTTCAGAGTTGGAAGATGAACATACGGGCCGCCCAAAATCAGTAATCACCAAAAACTCCATCGAAAATGAACTGAAATCATCATTGAAATTCATGGAATCGGAGTTGAATATCTCCGAAACATCGATTTATCAAATTTCAACTGATAATTTGTCCTTACGAAAGGTCTATAGACGTTTCATACCGCACAAGTTAACTGACCAAAAAATTGCTCACAATTCAACATTCGAAAGGCCTCATTAAAGAGGCGACAAAAGACGAGAGCTTCCTTTACAACATTGTAACTGGTGATAAGACGTGGTGTTTCCAACATGAACCTAAGCGTCAAAGTGCCGAATGCAAGGCCCCAGATGAGCCACCACACAAAAAAAGCCCATATGGAGAAGTCAAAAATCAAGTCGATGCTCATTTGTTTTTACGATTCCGTGGGTGTTCGTGCCAACGGGCCGAACCGGTAAATGCAATTTTCTATCTTGGCGTTTTGAAGCGTTTGTTGCATCGCATTCGTCGAATTCGCCCTGAATACCGCGAAGGAGGAAGCTGGCGCTTATTACATGATAATGCTCCATCTCATCGATCCACTCTTGTGTCAGATTTTTGGACGAGAAATCGCATTTTAACCACCAATCACTCACCGTATTCGCCTGATATGGAATATGTGACTTCTACCTATTCGGAAAATTGCATTTGGTCATGAAAAGAAAACGTTTTGCGTCCGCAGAGGCCATCCAAAAGGCTTGTACCGACATCCTCAAGGAGATTCCGGTCAATGACCTAAAATATGGAGGCCAGAGGGGACTATTTCGAATAAATAAACTCGAAGTTATCAGAAAAAAGAAGCTCCTGTCGTTTCTATTTTAGCTCAGTCTTGTTTATTTTGGACTTCACCTTCACAAAAAAATTGTTGCGTCATGAATTTTCGCTTGCATTGCATAAAATACTTGCCAAATAAGAGATGCCAACTGATTCTTCTGTTGTGAAAAAAATAATTCGATAGAAACAAATTGCAGAAATGCAAATAAAAATAAAAATTCAAAAATTGGGCAAAGAGAACAATTCAAGTAAATGCTTTAAAAAATTCAATAAAATAAAATATTTCCTGATCAAAATATATTTTGAGTGAATTTTTCGGAATTCTTTCTTTATTTTGCCATTAGAGATTCACGGAAAATACAATTTATGTCTCACTTGTCTATTTTTAACAGTTTGACGTTCACAGAAAAAGGCAAGCTTTTCAATATATATTAAAACATAAAATTTAGTTATTGTAATTTGATATATTTTCATATTTTTTGTAAGTATTTTCTATCCAACACGTTTCATTTTACTACCCCCGCCATGACAAATCCTAGTCAGCACTTTAGCTGTTGCAGTCAAGGCACGCCTGCTAAAAATATGCAAATTTATGCAATTAAGCGGAGAAAGTGTAATGAGGCAATAGGAATTTTTCACACTTTCTAAAAACAGCATGCGGCATTTATTAACATGAAATAGAAAATCAAATAAAAACAATTTTGTGATTGATTTCCATAAGAAACTCCGTATTAATAGTGCATGCATTCACCGCTTTTGGCTTAATTTATATGAAAGGTTTTTGAATCCACTGGAAGCACTTAATTTTGCGCTTTGTATATTTCGCATTCAGATCGAATAATGTGGCTGGAACTATAGCCAAATTTTATTATGCCTAAAATTGCATTGCCGGTTCAAATACAGGTATCTTTTCGAATTATGTGCTGAGTACTGATATGTTTTTTAATAGTTTTTATTTAAAATCACTTCAATAACTGCGGCTAAATCACTAATAAAAAAAGTTGTCACGTCCGGATACATCGAGACGTGGCATTCGATCTGGAGTATGGATCGAGAAGCCAATGCATCCGCAGAAATAATATTTCGTCGTGGACCTTCGAATGGTGCCTCTATTGGTATTTTTCCAAAAAATTGTGTTTAGGAGTATCACTTCGGTAAAGAGCCGTCGTAACTGACTTTTAGTGGGGAACTCGAATTTGGACTATCCAACCAGGATAATGCACCATACCACAAGGAGCAAACCAAATTAAGTAGTCAAATCAATATTTGAGCATTAAGTTCGTGAGCATCGTATTATAAATTGCCTTACAGATGAAAATTGGCCGCACCAGCGCTTAAATCACAGCTTAATCCAGAAATCGTGTAAGGCGCTTCACGCCCGAACTGTGAATTTATTCGGTAGAGTCAACATTCTCAGAGACTGTAAGCTCATTACCGCTTATACCGACCATTGTATATTTGCGGAAAGCCCAAAGAGATCCTTCTCCATTCACATCCCCACGCCGGAAAGTCAGGAAACCAGGGCCAGTGAATTTGTATATGATCCAAATTCTATGGAAAGTTAGAGTTGGAGTTTTCCGCGAGAGTGGCACTTCTAAAAGTTAAATTTAGGATTTCAAGTGCCGCATTGCTTTCTTTTTTGGCGTGGGGTTGGGTTGAAAATGCCTTCGCACCATATAATAACTATCGCTACTACGTGTGTGGTGATTCCACTACAAATATTCTCCTCTTCTCTTGGCTTTTTCCCTCAACCCCGGGACTGCTTCCGCATTGCTTCGAGATGGAGGGCCAAGACGGCGTCCTAAGAAGGACACTTACCTACTCACTTTGCTTCCAGGGTCGCCTGTTTTGAGAAGCCTATGCTCAATGCTTTTCAGCATAAGTTTCCATTTCACGTTTCTTTTTTCGGATAATATCCTTTACGAAATTTGCGACGGCTTTCCATTTTCCTTCGTCTATTATAATTTTCTCGATTATTTCTTCAGGTGTTAATACACCAATAACTCGTTGCAGAGCTGTTCTCTCTATGCTCCACCTCTCGCATTTAAAGGAGGTGTGCTCCACATCATCATACTCAGTATCTCCATATATACAGTTTGGTAGGCTTAGTTTTTCCATTCGCCACAAATACTTGCGAAAAGACTCATATCCGGACAAAAACTGTGTGAGGCAATAGTTAAACTCACCGTGCTTTCTTGCTACCCACTTTCTTAGATCGCGTATTAGTCTGAGCGTTTGAATTCTAATATCGGACAAGCGTGGTTCTGAGATTCCTGATATTTTTGCCTCCCATCTCCGTTTGCGCTCTTATGCTAGAATATCTATAGAGGTGATTCCGTTGATAAATAAAACCGCTGCTTCAAATACTGTTCCGCATGAAGAAGCCACTCTGAGAGCACAGCACATTGCACCCTTACCGAATCTGCCCATATTTCGCATCCTTATAAGAGAATCGAGTTTGTCGTGTCTATTAAAAGTGTTCGCTTGTTCTGCGATGGACCTCCAAGGTTTGCCATGAGCTTAGGATTGGTATTAGTCGATAGGATTTCTAGAGCTAGCAAAGCCAAAACTGTCATTAGTAATAGATATTCTTTCCAATATCTTTCTCTGATACTTTTCTCCTTCCCTCCTTGACTTTCTATCCTCTTTAGCTTTAAATACAATAGGCTTTTTAGCCTGAGTGTTTTAGAAGGCACCAAATCTCCTCGTGCTCCTTGGCTCGACCTTTTCAAATTTCAATCTCAACAGATATTCCAACCCTAAACTCTACGATCGAGACCCATGCGGTGAAACTCAAAATAGTATTGTACTTGGGGTCTTCTTCAGCCCTGCTTTTCTGTGTCTAGTATTCAGATATGGCTCGCAACTGACAACTATGCAGCTTTGTTGCCCGCAGAGGACCCAAAGTTGGGGTTTTCTGTAAGCCTAGATTTCTAGGTAATGGATGCTTTCTTGTTGTAACGTGAATTCCCGATGTACGCAGAATATTGAGCTTGTGGGGATTAATTTAACTGACCAATGATATGATTTCGTAGATCGGCCTTTACTGTGGTTACAATGTCGAAGTATTTAAACAGCGAAGATACCTTGTGGGCACAATTGATTACTTAGTTATGGTGCGAGGGAGCATGGGCGTAATTGAAGAGGTATGTATATGAGGATCACCAGTCCGGAGCATTATATTAGAAGTTAGTGCCTGCGGCTACCAAGTCCGACCAGGAAATTATATCTATTACATCGGAGAACAGGATCCTTTCGAGTCTGAATAAAGATGTCCTTGTGAACATGCCTTTCCTTCCCAACAGTAATGGCTGAAATTTTGGAAGGTGTACTGGCTACACTAAGTAGTTGAGCTGCCAGTTGCGGTCTCAGAGCCAACACTGACAAAACGGAGTTGAGGAGGCAACTTCCTGTAGGACATAGTAAGATCTTGAAGCAGATCTCCCCTTCCTTCTCTGAACTTCGCACTGATCTCTCCATCCGCAAACTAGGTTTTGAGGGTTGTGCCAGGGCAAGACTGGAAAGAGGGGAGAGTCGGCACGGATATAGGTACCTCTGTTTTTACTGACGGGAGGGAAATGAAATTGCCGATGGCCTTGCCAGGAAGGGGTCAACAGAGCCGGTGTCAGTTGTTCCCTTCTCAGACATCGGTGTCCCCTTGACCGTTGTTAAAGAGAAACTACGCAATTTCTTTCTAAAAAAAAAGCGCAAGACAGATGGAGGTCTGTCTCATCGTGCGCTATTTCGAAAACACTGTGGCATCAATGCGATATAAACAGAACGCTTAAGATGATGCGAATCCCCCGCCATTCAATTTCCAAACTCATTGCGGTGCTTACTGGTCACTGGATGATCGGTACTCATGCGGAGAAGGTTGGAATACCGTACAACCTCTATTGCAGAAGCTGTGGGGATCCTGTAACGAAAAAGACTGTTGAGTACTTTCTCTGCAAATGTCCGGCTCTAGCGGTGCGCTTGAAATTCCTTAGCGTGCCCTTTGGGGATGATTTGAAGAAATTCTCCAGCCTATATCCCGTTTTTCTCCTCCGCTACATCAACAGCACTGGATGGCTGTACAGGTATACTGTTTTCTCTTCCCTAAATTTTTTCGCAGGCAGTGGTCCACATGTAGGGTACCTGGGGTACTCTCGCCATCTAACTTACCTACATGCCTTTGGGGAGTTTCATATTTCATGTCTGGCCTTATGTTAACTCAAACCGGATGCCAGACTCTAAGCACGACAATGGGCCTTACTAAGCTGGTTCGTATGCCAATTCCGTAGTTGTGGCGTTACTCAAATTACACGCTTTGCATTTCGCACTGATTATCCCATTTATTTGATTTATTCGGATTTTGAATGTCTTGAGTTAAGGCCAGGCACTCCAGGTATCTATATGAAACAACGCAGACACTGGCTCTATATTTATTTCTCCTCAATGGGCGTCCGCCGTAGCCGAATAAGTTGGTGCGTGACTCCTATTGGTAAATGCACAAACTCACAACCCCTGACCTGAAACAACAACGGTTAGACAAAGTTTTCTCTAATAGCGTTCGCCCCTCGACAGGCAATGGCAAACCTTCGAGTGTATTTCAGCCACGAAAAAGCTTCTCATAATAAGCCATCTGCAATTCGGAGTTGGCATGATGCAGATATTCGCAAATAAATGAGTGCAGATGCCTTGAATGTTTTTCATCTTAGGAATGTAAATTTAAGTTTTTTCCTGTAACAGCCTGCTTTAAATTCGCATGCCTGTACATTTAAATTTGCTCAGCCTCAGCTCTGAAAGTCAACTTTATCATTGCAAAAAAAAAAGTCAATTGTCCGTGAATGAGCTGATGTGCTCAAATGTAAGCAGTTACAAGCGCATGTAAGCACACACACATATGCAATTTGCTTTTTCCTTCGGCTTTGCGCACACAAAAACTGCATTAATCGCATCGGCGCTATGCAGTAGCAGTAAAACAAAAGCGCAGCGAAGAGTGACGACGACGCAAGCGAATTGAAATAACAACTGAAGCGAGTAAAGTCAAGTTGATAAAGAAATCAGTCAAGAGAAGTTTGCGACGACTCACTGAATACCTAACAGTCAAGCACAAGTGCAAATACACTCTACGATAGCTAAACAAAAAACAGCTAGCAAAACATACAAAAAAAAAGCCAGCAAGAACAACAAACATAACAGTAAAGTCAAGGCGAAAGTCGAAAGACGAGTTGTATTCAAGAAGAAAGTTAAGTGAAATGGAAGCGAGTGGGTTGAGCAGCGATTTGCTTCTAGAACAAATGGCATGTAACGACCTAAGTTGGAGGGGAGCTGATGAAGCAAGGGCTTACAATTCAAACAGTTAAGGTGGTGGTAAAGTAAGAGGAAGTGCTGTGCGGCGAAACTCAAGTGCATTCAAAGTTGCATGCAGAATTAATGAGTAGCAGCAGCCAGAAGACTTACGCGAAAGTGCCAAATAGTGGGTGAATATGGAAAGTAAAGAAGTAGAAGAGCGAAAGCCAATTCGAGTCAAGTGCGCAGACGAAAAGTCAACAAAAAATGCGCGTGATTTGAATATTCATTAAGCAGGTTGTAAACTGCTGATGTCACTTCCACTGGCATTGAGTTTGCGAATCTGGGGACTTTTTTCTAATTTGGAAATGAGAAAAGTTGGTACTTTAAGTGGGTTGGCAGATATATGCGCATGTAAGCATGGGATTGTTTTCTTTCTGTCTAACAGACAACAGCATCTGCCTAACTGATTATGGCCGACAATAAGAGTTTCCTTTAATGTATAGCATTAAGCAAAAAACTCTCACTTTTAAAAATTACAAAACACCCCACACTAATGTAGGAGTCCTGAGTGTTGATGAATATTTTGTAGGCCCTTGACTTGAATATAATAAAACTGAACGCTGATTTCTAGATTTCTAGAAGATCCCAAATTGCTTAGCTCCAGTAACTCACAGATATTTAAATATAAAAGGGGATGGTTGGAAATCGTTTGGTAAATAAGGGACGACAGACCCCAAATAAAACTTTCACAGAGAAGGCGTGTCAGTGGTTATTGCGCCAGGTGAAGAAAAATTCAGCAACAAGCACTCCAGATGAGATTCCAGAAAAAGGTTTAGGTTAGACTTGCCATTAAGAAACTGTTCGAAAAATACTGAGGGAAGCAAATTTTAAATGGCAGAATAGCCCTTAATAAATCTTTCGTAAGTGCAAGGAATTGAAGTAAGAGATTACAGCTTGTGCGTGACCATCTAAATAGAACTCAGCAGATGAGGTAAAATAAACTTATTTGAACCAGATGACAGACCTTTTATATGGCGTGAGGCCAATACGGAGCTCAAACCCCAAAATTTCCAAGCCACCATAATACACGGCAATGGCTATGTTATGGTTTGGGCATGGATCTGGAAATTTTACCTTTATCGAAGAAACAATTAATATGTTTATTTTAGCCTTCGACAACAACCACGCAGGTCGCCTTTCTTGGGTAGCTTCACTATGATGCCTATTGTCCAGGACGGAGGCAGCTTTTCATTGCTGCGGACGGCGGTGATATGGGAATGAAGAATTTCCGCTGATATTTGCGGGTCGGCTGTCATTAGTTCAGCATGTATGCCATCTTCGCCCGCCGCTTTGATGAGTTTCAGCAGCTTCCTAATTGCATCCTTAATCTCCTCTAGGTTGGGGCAGGATGTTGTTATTTTATTGCTGGTTGTTGTTATGCTAGGTATACTGCTAAGAGCAATGTTGCCATAGTGTTCTTCCATCTGCGGATCTGGTCAGCAAAGCACCATTCAGATCTCTGATCGGCTGGTTGCTGTTACTCCGCTGGTTGGTTAGGCGGCCAACTATGCGGTACAGTCTCATGTTGTTTACTCCTGCTGCCGCTTCGGCATCGCTAGCAAAGTCTTCAGCGAACTTTCTCTATCACTTCTGGCCGATTTTTTTACTTGCTTCGCCACCTCTTTGTACGCTGGCCGAAGGGAGCCATCGCTGATAAGTTGCCTTTTAAGTTCGTTTCTGCGCTGAATGATGCCCCAAGTGGTGTCAGCGACCCATGGTTTGCTGTTGGTGGTCTTTACTGTGCCAAGCAGTGTTCGTGGGTTGGTTAGTGAGTAGCTTCTCGCGAAAGGCGCTAGTTGTTTCTTTTTTGGTCGCGGGATCGCGCAACAGCTGAACGTTGAATCGCTTATGTCTGCGTGGTGTGTCCTTTTTCTTACTGCATTTTAGCATTAGCTCGTGGTCGCTGTCTATGTTGGTTCCCCGTCTGTTCTTGATATCAAGTAACGAACCTCTCCACTTACGACTCACGCAAATACGAGTATGGTATATCTGGTTACGAGTCGTCCCACTAGGTGAGAATCAAGAGAATTTATGGATTTCCTTGTGGGGAAAGATTTATCCACCAATGACAAGATTAAATATCTGGCACACAACAATTAGTCTACTGCCGTTGCACTTACGTGATCCACAGCCATGCGCGCCCATGATTTGTTTTAGGCCAGAGTTGTTGTTGCCTATTTTTGAATTGAAGTCAACCATGAGGAAAGTTATATCGCCTCTGTGGATGGAAGTGTGGCCGTTAACTGTGCGAAGAACCCATCTTTTCCGCTGTGCAGTATTGTGTTGCCATACACTGACGTGCTTTCACCGCTGCCGTTCCATCTCATTTCGCTTACGCCGAGTATGTCGATGTTGAAGGTCGCCAGTTGCACTACAAGTTGAGCTCGACTGGATGCTTGTCTGGATGCTTCCCTGAAAGTCTTAACGTTCCATTGTGCTATTCGTATCCTGGTACGCGTATATCCGAGGCTTTGTCTTGCGTTGGTTACGTTAGTCTATTTGATTTTTCACAGGGTAGGTGATTAGCCTGCCGCTATCAGTCCTAAATCGTGGGAATGCCCACCTGTCGTTGCTTAGGAACAACGCCTTCTAACTGCTTCAAGCGACATCTGTGTTTGAAGTTTTTCTGCCAGAAGGATCGCGCAGATGGTTGAGGACTTCGCTAAATTTGGTGTGTCTGCGCTATTACCGCAGTTTCCCGCTTCCTCTTGTGGACGCCACTGATGCAATGTGTAACTGTGTGTTTTCTTTGTTTTTTTGCTTGTTTTAGCAGCCACAATCCAAATAATGTACAGACTATTGTGCGGAAGTAAGGATGGAAAGGATAAGGTTTTTGGAGCTGAGGAAGATTGTTTTTTGGTTTTAGAAACAGGGAAAGTAGGTAAATTAGGAAAAGTGCGCGGACCGTGCTTGACGTAAGATTTACCATAGTGCCATTATCTGCTTCAAACTATTTTATCTTTTGATTTTTGGTTGCCTAGCTTTTGATTAATATTTCGGTCAGACTCTGTAGTGATTATTACTTTTTTTCAAGTAATAGAGAAGTTACTGATGAACAACCATTATCCCCGCAAGGTCAGACGCTTGAGTAGTTATGATATTTTTTCTGGAAAACGCCACTTTTCAACTGTAGAATGACCACAAGCCTAAGCAGGGTGTTTAAAGTGATATTTTCAAAAAAGCGTGACAAATAATTCGCCTGGCGTCTAAACCTCATTCCCATAGAACATTCTTGGAGAGAGTTAGATAGTTCCCTTACAGTAAGCGAGTCACCAAACAAAATTTGAAATGCGATAAAATCTACTTTTAAACTCAAAAAAGAAAAGAAGTAACAGCACCAAATATGCATCCAAGAACATAAACGCAAATTAAATTCAATTTTTTTATTTTCGCTTTTACTGCCAGTTGAACTTAGAGAGCCTGCACTTTTTTCTTAACGTTACTAATTCTTTGGATAAATACTGTATACTCGGATAAGTACGGTGCACCCTTTTTGTGTAGCTGCAATGAGTTATATTTATTGTCTACTTGGTTGTAGGCAAGTATTTGTATGTATGTGTGAATACACAAAGTTCTCCATAAACGAAATATATATTTACTGTAGTGTACCTTACATACAACTATCGCAATCACTGACCTAATTTTTTCTCCCTCTCCTTCTCACTCTCACTCTCTCTCTCTTTTGCGTTGCTCTGTTTACGACCTTACTATGCTATCTCATCAGATAATTCTGCCCCAGCTGTTAATTATAACGGCAGCAATAACATTATTTTGAACAACATTCAAATGCCTCATAACAATTCCAATGAATGCACAGCTATAATTCAAGTGTGCCGTTAAATGATGGTCCAGTAGCTCTATCTTACGTACTGTTTCCATTTCACACCTTTAACTGACTAACATAACAAGAACTACGTACAGAATGCGGGACAATAAACAAGCAGAGTAGCAATAATTTCTTGCAAGTAATAACATAAAATGTACGTTTATTGTATGGGTTAGCAAATGTTGCTGCTGCTGCTGCTACATGTACGCGCCAATGTGCGCCTATTTGCAGGCAATGAAATATAAAAATATGAGATTGAATAAATGGAAAGGGGCTAATAGTGATTGCACGAGAAAATCGTTCAAAAGACGAGATGTGAAGTGCGAAAATATGCGCATGCAAAGTATAAAGAAAATATCAGGTATTTTGGAATAAAATTTTGAAAAAAACGATTTCGTTCCTTTTCTTTAATTTTTTCACCCGTCAGCGGCATCGAGTGCATTATAGCACCTAGCAATACATTTAAGGGCTTTTTGAGGCATAATTTTAACCAGAATCAGCCCCAATAACACTGTGCAACAAAATTCTCCTATGTTTTAGATAACACTGAAGCGTGAATAGCCGCGTTTGATAGCTTTTGGGGACGCTGAGTACGAATTTTTCAATATGGCAGAGATTTGAAGGAAAGTATTGGAAGAATAAAATTTAAGTCGGAAATGAGACTATATAGCAGTGGTCGCCAAGCTTTTCAATGTGTTGAGCTACTTTCAAGATTTTGAAATAAACAGCGAGCTACTTGCACAATCCAACATAAATTAAATAATACACAGTTATATTCGACATACAATACATGTATTTATTTTACTAATATACGCTCTATATATAATAAACTTATGACTTATAGTGCTTATACTTATGCATAACTAAATCCATGTTCACACCTATCAATCGTATCAAAATTTTTTGCAGTCATAATGGCAAATCACAAGCGACTTAAAAACACAACAATTCAGTAATAGTACATTATTATACAATTAAAATATGGGCAGATAAAAAGAGCATATTTAATGAGAAGGTTGACATTCTGACTCATCGATAATTTTTTTAATATTTGCAGTATAATTTGATACTGTCATTTGAATACAGTTATCTGTAAGCCGATTGCGGTATTTATTTTTAATAAACTTCATATTGGAAAAAGAAGATTCACACAAGTAAGTTGAACTAAATAACGCTTTCACTTTCAACGCAACACGACATAAAACTGAATACTTATCTTTACTTACTAAAGTCCATATACATTTTGTATTTGAACCTAAAGATTTTAAAGTCAAGTCACTTTGAAAAGCAATCAGTTCCATTTCTGTCACAGCAATGTCTTCGCCAAAGTTGTTCATAACACAAGTTGCAAACTGTTGTATATCAATATCCATGAAATTGCTTAGTATCGCGGTTTTTTAGGTTTTTCCCCCAAAATTCAAGTTTTGTAATAAATGCATTTATATCAGAAATCATTTCCGCTAATTCTTTATCCCTGCCTTGAAGCTGCAAATTAAGCTCATTTAATTTCTCTGTAATGTCCACAAGAAAACCAAAATCTCTGAGCCAAGTCGAATTTTCCAGTTCAGGAATCGGTTCATCGCGTTCTTTGAAAAATTGGAGTATAGCAGGCAGGACATCATTGAAACGTTTGAGCACTCGTCCTCTGCTTAACCATCGCACTTCAGAGTGAAGAACTAGCTCTCCGTATTGACAGTCAATTTCATCAGCCAAGGTTTTAAATAATCTTCTTTGTAACGCTTGAGCTCTAATCTTGTTCACAATTTTCACCACCAGTTTCATAACGTTGTTCAAGTTTAGAAAATTTCCACATAATGCTTGCTGATGTATAATACGAGCCCTTATCACAGCCCACCATAGCTGGAGCACCGTCAGTTGTCAGGCCTACCATTTTTGATATTGGAATTTTCTCAGAAGAGATGAGATTTTTTAAATGAGAAAACAGCTCTAGCCCAGTAGTATGTCCTTTGAGTGGAATAAACTCCAAAAGATCTTCTTTAATTGTAAAATCACTAAAAGCCATCCTGACAAATATGGCCATCTGCGAGGTGTCAACTAGATGTAGGTGTCAACTGTTGTAGTTGATTCATCCAGTTGCAGTGAAAAATAAATACAGTTATCTAAGTCACTGCTTAACTGTAAAAAAATATCATTGCAATATCGCCTCATCACTGTATTAGCAGAAAGTTGCATAGATTTTATAGCAGACACTATTTCGTCTTTATTTCTAAAGTTGGCGAATAAAGAATCTGGAGCTTCCAAAAATGCTTGTTTTATGATTTCCCCGTCTTCATAAGGTTTTTTCTTTTGTGCAATTATCTGGGAAACACGATAAGATGCTTCAGTTGCAGCCTTATTTTTGTCGATTGTTTTCAAAAATATTGACTGTTGTCCAATTAACTGGATTTTTAAATGTTTCAGTTTTTCTTTTCTGGTGGCAGAATTTAACGGGAATGCCTTCTCAAAATTCGAATGTACAGTTTTATGATGCCTCTCAATATTTCCTTTTTTAGGAACTCACACAGATGTATTACATAACAAACAAACACTTTTGCCTTTAACTTCTGTGAAGAAGTATTGTTCTTCCCTTTCCGAATGGAAATGGTATGTCTTCGCCTTCTTACTACTGCTTGCCATAATGTTTCGAACTCTAACCCAACCGCTGCACGCAGAACGTTGATAATGCCGTTCAGTATTAAACTGAGCGCAATGTCGACGTGCATTGCGTATATATAAAGCCAAAAAATTCTCGAACACGCTAATCGGTTCCAGCCGATCCTAGAACGGAGACGCGACTTCGCGTCGTGTTTGTCGGCGCGAAATCGCTTACCGCAGTGTTGCCGCTGTTTATCTATTTCTTATGAAAATTTCTGAAATTTGCTAATACCGGTATGATTTTCAGACTTTTGGATTTTTTGAGCAGCGCGGGCTACCAGAATTGCCTTTGCGATCTACCGGTAGCTCGCGATCGACGGGTTGGCGACCACTGCTATATAGATTTGTGAAAATCCATTATTAAAACGAAGCAAAGCTGTTGATATTCTTTAGGTGAATGATGTCAATGTGGGCATTCACAAACACTATTTGAAGTTTTAGCCGGCCGGCTCATATGCATATATTACTTATTTATTAATCTAACACACAACAAAACGTATTTCACAGTATTTGAGCTTATGAATGCTATTACTATCAATAACAAAGTGTGAATACCCCTATGTAAGTTTACAACAAGTTTTCAAATAAATTAAATAAATAACTTCACTTTCAGTAACCCCCAAGTGTCAGCGTCACTTTCAGCCCTATTTATTGCCATCTAATTTATCCAATATCAATCGGGAAAAATTGTCAAATTGTATATTAAGACCAAATTGTATTTTAAGATTTGATATACAATTTCGGCAACCAGTGCACAAAAATCAAACGACACTAACTAAACGCATCTCGGTGGAAAAGGCAATGTTGCATAGTGTAATTATATTTATCGGAGATTCCAATGTGAGGAAATCAGTACCATTAATTTCAATACAATATAAAAACTAATTTGAGAATTTTTCGCGGTTTCGATTTTTGGCTTGGGATCTGTAATTTAATGGGAATTACTTACGATACAGCCAAATAATGTTAGCTTTGTGAACAAAACAATGCCGGACCGGAACTTGTGAGGATTGTGAGGATATGAGCACATTGGGCGCTAAATCCTTTTATTAGTGCTTTTTTGCAAAAAATCAAGTGCACGAGCTCATTTGCCTTACGGCGGTTAAATGGCATATTTATGCAAGAGAAACCGGAATCATTGCCAAAAAAAAAGGTTAAAAAAACCTTCGAAGACGCTGAATTGAAGGCATTGCTCAATGAGCATTCGTGTCAAACGGTATTTGGAGTTACCCGCCAATCCATTTCCAAGCGATTGCCTGCTTTAAGAATGATTCAGAAACACGGGACTTGGGATTTGGGTTCTTTATGAGTTCAAACCAAGGGATGTTGAATGTCGTTTTTTCGCCTGTGAACAACTGCTCCAGCGGTAAAAAAGGAAGGGTTTTCTTCATCACATCGTGAAGCGTGATGAAAAATGTATTCATTAGAGCAATCCAAAAAAGAGAAAGTCATGGGAACTGCCCGGTCATGATTCTACGTCGTCGCGAAGAGGCATGAAAAAGTAATTCTACTGCATGACAATGCTCGGCCTCACGTTGCCAAACCCAGAAAGATGGGGAAAAGTAGTAGCCAGCGATGGGCAAAGAACCACTTGTAACCATTTTTTCAGAATAAAGTTGTATTTCCATTAAAAAAAACCGGAACTTCGTTGCGCACCTAATAGTAACATAATTTTAATACTCAATGATTTCTCTTTAAATGATACCAAACGCGACTGCATTAACGAATTTTTCACAGCGACAGCAGCAGCACTACGCATCGTTTTTAAAAAATCAACATCATCACACTGTCATCAACGAGGTGTTCACCGCAAAAAATGATTTTAGAAGCTCTTTCAAGGCACAAAGCTCAAGAAAAAAACAAAGCAAAAAAGTATTCAATGTTGCGAGAAGCTTGTATTGCTATGGCCTGGATGCTGTTAACAAAGTCAAGTTCATAAAATTGCGCTCCTTTTTTCCCCGTGTTTACTCCGCTGAGGAGCATAGGACTTCTATAAGACACTTCCATCAATATTTCTAGGTTGTCATTTTTGCCCATCCCAAGTGACGTCGGCATCTGCTAGGTCACGCAACATCGACCTGCTCGTGATTCTGTCTAGTTGGTTTGGAAGCCTGTGATCTACCCATCACCCTTTTCTGCGTTTTATTTACCATAGGATGCGTTCCTAACTCGTTAGTCTCCACAGCGCATTGTTGTGCTCGACCAGATTCGTTGACGAAAGATTATATATAGCCTCTGTGTGTTGGTGTTAGAGGCCAGCCTTGTTTTACTTCCATACAACAACACTGAATTCCCACGCGAGCTGAATATTCGCAGTTTAAACCGCCTTTGCGAACTTACTCATTCTGTATGCATTCGCCCGAAGCCGAGTTAGCAGAATCACAATGGCAATATCAGCAACCCATTCACCACCAACGACAGCTCGCTTGTTGGCCCTTCTCTGGTGTCATTATCCAATTGACCCTGCACAAAAGCGGTATCATACGAAGTTTCACCAGATCTACCTCTTCTCTGACATACAAGCGAAAGCGGACACGCTCATACGCTGAAACGCACAGTCGAATTGAAGATTAACATCACCAAGACCAAAGCTGTAAGAGTCAACCAGAAGACATATATGTAATGGTCGACGGGTGGCCGGTGGAATTTGTCGAAAGTTGCGCTCTTTACTTTTCGCAAATTTATATATTTGCATACCGAGCCGTCTAAGTAAATATTCTGATTGATTGGTGTTATGCACTGTTAGGTTAGGTTAGGTTATGGTGGCAGTCGGTCCACATGAGCACCTCACTTAGATCTTACAGGTCCGTTGTGATACCATTGTGCAACACGGGAACCTTGATTATTTATTTTCGTGAAACCATTTTGAGGCTCTTATGAAGCGCAGGATTGGTCTAATCCCCGCGCCAGATAGTTCTGTAAGAGTATTGAAAAAGTGTTTACCTAGACAACCTGCTCTGATTTTAGCTAGGGTTGGACAATTGCAAAGGAAGTGTTCAGCTGTTTCTTCCTCATCTGTACAACTTCTGTTATATTATATTCATAGGAGAAAACTCCTAGTCTCGAGCAATGCCTGCCAAATAGCCAATGACTGGTAACACAAGCCACGACCTTCGAGATATCTTCTCTTGAGAGGCTAAACAATTCCTTTGTCCATCTTCATCTTCCCATGACCTATTGGCCTCTCGAATAATTTTGTTTTTCATTATTAATTTACTCGTAACCATAGGCACCCCAATGGTACCCCATTTAATAGAGACCGCTTTTTTGCAAGTATGCAATGCAACTTTGGCTTTCTTTACTCTTTCCTCAATATTAGGTTTCCATGTGAGTTTCCTATCTATTGTAATATGAATCCTAAGAAAAGGGTAGTTAAGTTTAAAGGGCCGGTGTTGATTTTGAATAAAATACAATTTTTTTTTTTTAAATTATTGTCATTTCTCTTTATTCTGATAATACTGGTATGGTTCAATTACGTACAAAATAAAATATCGGCGGCTATGCATTGGCGGCACAAAAACCAAATTTTCGATGACGCTGAGGCATAATTGACGTTCTATGCCGTTAATGTGCCGAATTATCTCATCCTTTAGCTCGTGAATTGTTGATGGCTCATCGACGTTTGAGGTGTTCTTTCAAATAACCCCAAAGAAAGAAGTCCAACGGTGTCAAATCACATGATCTTGGCGGCCAATTGACATCGGCGCGACGTGAGATTATTCGGCCATCAAATTGTTTCGCGCAAAAGAGCCATTGTTTCGTTAGCTGTGTGACAAGTGGCACCGTTCTTTTGAAACCACATATCGTCCACATCCATATCTTCCAATTCAAGCCATAAAAAGTTCGTTATCATCTCACGATAGCGAACACTATTCACAGTAACGGCCCCTCTTTGTGGGTGCATTGGTTTTTACGGTAATCACTCTTGGATTATCATTCTTCCAAATGCGGCAATTCTGCTTATTGACGAATTCACTGAGATGAAAATGTGCCTCATCACTGAAGATGATTTTCTTCATGAAGTGCGCAATATGCATTTTGATTTGAACACCCGTTTCCATAATAAGCCTGAATAACTTTAACGCGTTGCTCGATTGTGTATCTTTCCATCGTTCAAATTGAGTTAGTCTGAAATTGAAAAATTTCAAATGAAATGCAGAAAAGAACTTTTCGCTTAGGTGTGGTTCATATTCAGCATCAGCCCTTTATTAGCTCGCCTTGGTTTTCGAATGTTTCGATACACGTTTCGGGGTTTAAATCGTTTTCGTAACATCATTTTATTGGTTTTTACCAATTTTTTCGTATACTTACACACCTATTACGCGTTATTAGTCGTGCTGCATTTCACCAAGGTAAATGTACGAGTAAAAGCCTCGCAAATAGTAAGTTTAGCATCCTGCACCTAATCCGCGTTTCCTATTAAATAATTTTTTTTTTTATTTAATATTGGAGCTTAATTTGTCTAGTATACTAAAATATATTGTATCTATCTTCCAACGAACGTTTTACAGAAAAATAAAAAATCCCTAAATATACCCTGGACCGCTGAGAACATCTCAGTCGGTTTGTTGTATGCAAAGCAGTTTGTTGTATGTAAACGAGCTCAAACTCGCCGCTGTACTTCCACAGCGCTCAGCTACTCCGCATCACTCACTCTCCAACTGTACTGCCTTTTATTCTCCTCTTCACTGCATTATGACACTTAACAAGTTACTGCATATACAAAAATGTTAATCAACTTAAGAAAAAAACAAAAGCTTAAAAATGCACAAAAGGAAGTGTAGGGAAAAACAAGAACAAAAGGGCTAATTTACGAGCATCTCCAAGTAGTTAAGGAGAACAAGAAGGAGAAAAAATGAATAAATACCAGGTTGAGTAGCGAAATGTGTTGGAAAATGTAAATTTAATTGTGCTCAGGTGAAATTATGAGCGCGCGAAAAGCACTCGAGCTAAAAAACAAAAAAAGCGCAACTATATTAAAGAGTGGTGACTGGTGACTCATGTAATTGCCATGGTCAGGCGAACAATGTGGAAGGCAAGTTGAATGAAAATATGTTACAAAAGCAGAGAATAAATTTTGGTTCTTATTCAGTGCATGAAAATTAATGGTAGGTTAATTAACATTTTGTTATGATATTGGAAGTATGGCGAGGAAATCAGTTTGGTGCTTTCATTCTGGTTACATTAATCCCTATAACTGAAGATGTAGACAAGTGTGACCAGAAATTTATGTTTATTGTTCAGCTGGTTATAGATCACCTGATTGTACCGTAAATGCGTTGAAGTAAGATAATTCAGTGCTGCTTGTGCATTGGCCCATTGGCGCTTGATACAAATATTTGCTTAGAATTTATTGCAATTCTCGGCACATTTTCAGATGGAAAAAAAACATTTGCTCCGAGCACCGCCATATAGATTTTTTTTCCGGACATACGGGCTGAACTCAAAGTTGATATTAGCAATTTTAACATACCTACGATCATCTGATTATATGTCTGATTTCACCTTATACTTTCCATTCTAGCATAGTTGCCCCAGCTGACTTGTTGAGGTGGTAGCCGACTCCACGCTCTCTTCTTTGAGATGTTTCGTTGCCAGAAAAGAGCAATTTTTGGTCGAATGATCTGGTGGCTTCTCCCGCGTCGGGTCACCTGACTTTGCAGAGACCAAACATTACAAGCTTGTATCATTCAAACTCTTAATAGAGTGGCGGAAGCTTGGTGGGTTCAAACAGTAAGCGCACATTCCATGTTCCTATTCATCGTATTAAGGTCGTCAACAGTTTATCAAAATTAACAGTATATTTTTTTGTATCGATTTTAGTAATCTAGAAATTTAAGATGAGTAGGTGATGGGGCTTTTGCATCCAAGGCTGAGACCGGTCTTGCCATCCTATGCCACGAGGCTGGTAAAGGAGAAGGAATTTCTTTCTCGTTAATGGAAAGATCGACAGAGCCTTGTTAGCAAAAACGGGGGGTACCAAATCCAAACCAGTGAGTCGAGAACAGTGAGTGGAGGTTGTCATTTGTTTCATTAGGTAAACTGAAAAATATAAAAAAATGGATTTATTGATGGTTGAATATTTTTAGACAGAATTATTTGAAGTAAAATTTTCTTTTTTAATTTTTTTCGATAAAAACTATTAAAAAAAACGATTAAAAAAAAATAAAAACTATTAAAAAAAAAAGTTTTTAAGAAAATTTTGTTTTTGTCATTCTTAAAAAAAGTTTAACATTTTTTATACAATTTCTTTTTTTTTAATATTTGGGATAAAAATTATTAAAAAAAAAACTAATATACATATTTAAAACAAATGGTTTTAGGAAAATTTTGATTATGTCATTCTTGAAAAATGCTGACCCCACCTCAGACTTTGTTTCTTAATAGCCGAGATTATGTTAAATAATCCCTACAATTTTCAAAACGATTGCTCTAGCGCATCATTCAACTTTGTCGACTTGTTCCGGCTTGATTCACTGATTCCAAAAAAAAAATTTTTTTGAAGTATATTTTACTCAAGATTAAAAAAAAATAAAATGCTAAAATGAACGAAAGAAATTTTATCAAGAAAACTCAACCCCAAACTATTCAACATTGAATAAATCTCACCTAAGTAAATAGAGCCTGCACAGAAGCCCACTTTTGAAAGAATTGACGAAAATTGCCTAAATATAATTTTTTTTTTTAATAGCATGAGAAATATCGGTGTCGGTAACAGTGGTTCGACAGCTGAGAATGGCAAACTGTATTGATATTTCCGTTCAGTATTTCTGACTTGCCATTATGAATGATTAAACACCAGAATAACGCGTCCTAATTGTGGAAATTTACTTTAAAAAATTTAAAAAAAATTTGTTCGCGAAATCCATAAGGCTCTGGCGGTATCGTCGTTTCCAAAAATTAATAAGCTAAACATTAACGACGTTTGGAGAAATTCCATTATTTTTATTTGTTATTTTGCGAAAATGGTTTAAAATTGTTTTATGGTCGATCTTTAACTCCTTGCTGATGCTGTGACTACTAGCATGCCGGTCAACTTCGATTATTTCTGTAACTTTATCGACATTTTCGACGATAGACCTGCCTGCGCGAGGTACCCCTTTAACATCAAAAATGCCTGAGTGGAATCGGCGAAACCAAAATTGAACTTAATTAGGTGTTACAGTAGCGGCACCAGAAAACCCATTCACAATTTCAGCGGTCCGTCCTTATCAACGAAAAACTGTAAAATGTCCGGAATTTCCTCTTTGTCGACTTCCGTTTTTAATGTCCTGTAACTCAAAATTAAATGGAATAAACAAAACACAGCAAACACATTTTTTTGGTTTGAAATGTCACCTTGGCAACGAGCATAAACTTTAAATTGTTTGATCGGTACTTTAGGAGATATCGATCACTACAGCCAACTACCGACAAAATAATGAATTTCTTTTTCCCCAAACCCAAGTTATCCATCTCTTAGAAAACCACCCAATACTGGGGTCAAATACCGAGTCGCTTATATGTAAACCAATAAAAGTAGGAAATTTTACGCATGACGTAGGTATACAAACTCTCACTTGCACTCAGCGTGTGGATCTAAACCCATCAAGCGCAACTTCATACCGTCCTCACTTTTCATCTAAGAAGTTCAAGTTTCACAAGCGATAACCCGATTTTAGAAAACGTGAGCCCCATGCAGCTCGAAAAATTGTTTGCATTGAGCGGCTGAGAAGGTTGATACAACGCGGCCTATTGCAGACAGAATAAAGGCATTTATACTCAGCCTAACCCTGCGCTATCTGAAGATTAATAAAGGAACTGAGTTTGAATGAGGTACTGGGTTGAGTAGAAGACACAAAATACCACGAAATCGCAGAGCAAATGTGTCGAGCGCTAATCAAATCTATCCGGCTGGCTATCAAGCATTAGGGTTATGAACGCAAAGGATGAAAGGATAAAACAAAGAGTGCGTGTAACGTAGTACACATAACAGAAGTGAAACTTTCAAGGCAGACAAAGAGGGAGGGACCCGAGATAGAATGAGAGACAGAGAGAGAGAGAGAGAGAGAAAATATATATATCTAAATAACTTCACAACATTTGTAGAGAATACAAATAAACAAAATTTACATAAATCCAAAAACACGCTGAAAAATTGGGACCAAAAAACGCCCCAAACAGTAGGCACCACGGAAATGTAACGCCAAAAAGTAGGCACCAAAATATATTTCATACAAGTTTGCACCAACAAACAAGCGCCAAAAAGTAGGCAGTGTTATTTCTCACCAGAAATTAGCAACCGCAAGGAAAAACTCAGCAAAAATAGCCTAAAGTGTGTCTAAGATGTATATAAAATATAGCTCTATCTCTCCTTTTCCTTTACGTTGTATCTTTTCTCTCTCTCGCGGAACAAAAATGCCCAAAACGTTGCATGGCCTTGAAATTCTACTCACCATTCTCGCTCGTCCATCGAATTCTAAGAAGTTTCGCTCCAAAAATCTGAATAATTTTCTGCTACCTTTCAATGAACATTTCAACCTGATTGCTGAAGCTTAATTCAGACTCAATGAATGCCAACTAGCTGTGGTCATAAAAACACTTTTTGTTATGCATTTTAAGTATTGCCGCAGTTGAGCCTAACAACAACAAATTTGGACACACCAAGCTACCTTCTTTTTAATTTACTTTTATGCAAATGTGGCAACATATGGGATTTTTTTGTACGGTCATGAACTCTAAAAACCCACGGACGTTGCTTAGAACAACAAGGCTTAACTAAATTATACAGTTGTGTGATAAAAATAAAATAAATATTGCACACCATGCGCACACACTTACACACACGTACATGAATATCACCTAATTAAGAGCCACTCGTTGCTAATTATTTGGTAAAATGTCGGTTAATATGCACAAACACTCATATGCAATATACAATAAACATATTTATATATACAAATGAACGGTACAATCACAGCAAGTAGGGCAACGAAATACCAATGCAGCTTTCTAGGCATTTTAAAGCTACACTCAGACACTTATCCACAGCGAAAATTGTATGTGTAGACGAGTATGCCACTATAAGCCCGAATACAAGGGCATTTAGTGCGAGAGCAGCGTTTATGGGTATGAGCATGTATTGGTGTGGATGTGTTTGTGTGAATGTGTGAAAAGTTTATTTGTTTAATGTTGATGTTGGCGCCAAAAAGTATGCAATTAAAAGTATGCTACATAGCGCAGAAGCAATCAAAACACTCCTCGCACACACACATACACTCATGCATGCATACACACTCATAACCACATGCAAACAGTGGCATTTGGTAGCGTGTGAGCTGAAAAGCGAAATCCAACTGCGCGGCAAAGCAGGCGCGTGGACAAATGAATGTCCTTGACAGCCGTTGGTAATGAATGAACGAGCAAATGAATGAATAAATTTATTTGAAACGAATTTTAAAAGCAATCCTATGTTCGCCTTTCACTGCCGCCACACCCCCACCTACACCGCTTACTCTGTATTTAGCGCATATAATACCGATAATTTTAGCACTTTCGCCTTTTTTCGTGAATGCTTTTCATTACGTTTTCTTTAATTTCTGGTGTTTTGTGTAAATGCGATGTCTACTTTTAGACGCGCATTTAATAACATTGCATAGGGTTGGAGTGCCGCTGAGCGCCAAGCCACTCTAAAAATAAGTTTTCTGACATTGAGTAGTACGTGCCATACAATCTACTTTTACCTTCCTCACTCACACATACGCACATACACACACTTACCCTTAATTTTGTATCCTTTTTTTCGCTATCTTCCAATAATCACGCCTTTG
Organism: Anastrepha ludens; assembly: GCF_028408465.1. Classification (NCBI taxonomy): domain Eukaryota; kingdom Metazoa; phylum Arthropoda; class Insecta; order Diptera; family Tephritidae; genus Anastrepha; species Anastrepha ludens. Next base: position 9,737,708 of record NC_071498.1, on the reverse strand, counting down.
CTGCCACTATGCGTTTGCATTTGGTTTTTTGTTTTTTTTCTTTTTCTTTTATTTATACAAACGCGAAAAATTGTTTTTGTTTGCTATAACATCTGCTCGCTCTGTACTCATCGTTCCGCCTGATTTGCTTACTGCTTTGAATGTGATTTTATATGCAAATCCCATCAAATATACAAATCAACGTATTTGTAATGGAATGCAAGGCAAAGTAGCAAAGCGCAAAATTTACTACTTAAAGAAATATACAAGCGAATAAGATTGAGAAGCTGCTTCAGCGAATGATGGTTGATGGCACAAAAGGGCAGCCTGGCGCTGTTGCAGTAAAAAAAACAACCTGCTGCCGCAGTTACTGGTGAGTGACTGGCATTCTTACTCAATGGCTGACTGAATGGCTGAATAACTGACTGGCTTGTGATTTGAATTTGCTTTGTTAGCATTTTTTTGCCATTTTATTCCCATTTTAATGGTATTTTTTCTATTTTTTTTTTTTCTCTTGCTGCTCTTCGTTCAGCTTTTGTATATTTTTGTTAATTTATTTTTATATTTATTTCATTAAAAAATAAATAAATGCCGAATTACAAGTGTTCTTTAGCTACAGAAAACTTGAAATTTACCACTTGTGAAGAATATGGCGTAAAAGAAATTCAACTTAGCGCAAGCAACAAATAAATGCTGCGAGATGTAGCGCACAATAGAATTTTTGGTACTCTTACGAATGCGAAGGTGACGCAGAGTGAGGAACTCCACTGCGCACTTACCTTACAGCCCATACTGTTATTTGTTGTATCTTATGGTTATATGCGCAATTCAAGTTTATGTCACACCATAAGCGGCAGTGAAACCAGCTGTACGCAGACGAGTAAATATTTTGAATTTTTCGAAATGGCTATGTATACGCACCGCTCAACCGTTTTCTTAAGCCAGGTATGGTTATATATAATACACGTGCTTAATATTGTACGATGTACAGTAATTCGTTCTAGGCGCGAAACTTTACAAAAACTTACATAATTTTCGAAAAAGATATCCTGCTACAACAACAAAAAGATAGACTTGGCAAAACTTAAACTAGGAGACTCTTACACTTAAATTAGAAGTATAAATGGGAATGTGGAGTATACCGAGACTTGCACACCTGCAAATTAAATCAGATTTCATGTTTCCTTCAATATTTTAAAAAGTTTTGAATATTTTTGCTGAAAAATGCTTACCTAATGTCTAGAAAAACTAGCAAACTAGTGAATGTTAGTGGCATATTAGAATTGGGATTATTATTTTCGAAAACAAAAAAATAGAAACTAGAAATTTGATGGCTAATTAATGTTTTGTTCGAAACCTGTTCAACTAATATAAAATTTAAGATTTAAAAAAGGAAAGAATAAGACAAATTTATAATATAGTAAAAACGAAAATTTGGTCCTTTTTTTGTTGGCCAATGAAAAAGGTGTAACTTATTGTAGGTGAAATGGTTGAAGTGCCGGTCTGACCCTCCTCAAGTAGCACTAAAGCGCCGTTTTGTTAAAAAAAAATTTAAAAAAAATGACTGTACTTATGTAAAAAGTTATAATAACAATTTAAAACATATATAATTATTGTGTTAATAATTTCCTGTATATCCGCCACATTATTTTTGAGTACTACATCTAATTTTCTGAGCATGGATGAGATTAGTTTATGATAAATTTTGACAGATGCTAATGCACCAAGCTTTTCCAATATTTTCCCACAATAGTGCCTTTTTGATGCACTTTTTCTTTGAAATGTTGCCTTTTAAGGTCACTCCACAAGCTCTCAATAGGGTAGATATCAACGGATTCATCCCATTATGTTTGGAATTGTTACCTCGCCGAAACTTCTATAAGCGGAACTTCTATAAGCGCAAGATATGTATATGAAATCTAAAAATGTGCAGGTAGATCACCTCATCACTCAGTGCTCGACACTCTTCTTCATACAAATACAAGTTTATGTCATATGTTATATCACCACCTTAAAAGATTTACATCTTCCAAATTTGGATATATTTGAACTCGTACGGATATATTTCCCAAGGTGGTATATTCAGGTAGGAAAATCAATGGCTACTTGCTGAAAAACTTTTCAAAAACTTATAAAGATAACAATGAAATATCATGTACCTAAAAAAAGAACATAATTCGTTCTCAAAGCAGATGAATCCAAGATACCTAAATTTCGCAAATATTCGATAGCGGCATTTACTGGCTAATGGACTTTTAGAGCATTGAATCTGCAGTTGCACGCCAAGATCACTAATAACAAACAATTCATAGAACGCAACATCGAACGCAATTTAGTCAGTAATGAAAAGAAAAAAAATATATTATTGGCATTTGCCAAATAATACAAATTCCCTGAGATCCAATAATGGCAAATAGTACTTCAGAAACCGTAAATGTATTTCAGAATAGCCAGTTACACTTCATAAACTGTAAACTGTACTTCAGGATAGCCAGTTGGACTTCAGAAACCATGAACAGATTTTCAGAATAGTCGATCCTATTGTAGAGACTGTAAAATGTGTTTCTGAAGAATCAATTCCACTGCAGAGACCGTAAATATACTTCATAATATCCAATTGTAATATAAAATGTACTTCAGAAACCGTAAAATGTACTTCAGAAGAGTGAATTGTACTTCAGAGGGCGTCAAATACTTATCAGAATAGTCAATTATACTTAAGAAACCGTAAAATCTGCACGATAATAATCAGTTGTACTTCGGAATCCGCAAAATTAATTTCAGAATAGTCAATTTTGCTTCAGAAATCGCAAAATGTTTATCAAAATTCAGTCAATTACTGATCGGAATCTGCAAAAAATACTTCTTAAAGTGTAAAATGTACATTATGCTGATCAATTGTATTTCAGAAACAATAAAATGTTGTTCAGGAAATGTAAAATGTACTTCAGAACAGTTAATTGTACTTAAAGATAGATATTTGGGCTCCAGCTACATTTGTTCTGGGCGATGACGAGTGTATTTTTTTGACGATGATAAAGCGAAAGCTGTTTTAGGGGCGATTGTGACAAAGGCATTGAAAAATATATTAAAAAACTAATATATTTAAAATCACTATTATGTGTACTATCTGAATAATTATAATACATAGTAACTCACGTCTTCTGAATTACATTCTACGGTTTCTGAAACACAATTGACTATTCTGAAGTTAATTTTACATTTTCGGAAGCACAATTGACTATTCTGAAGTTCATTTAACGTTTTCTAAAGTACAATGGGATATATGTGAATACATTTTACAGTTTCTGAAATACATTTGGCGCTTTCTGAAGTACTCTCGGAAAAGTTGTAGGCATAGCAATAAAGTAATTCCAATTTATAAGAAACTAGCTGACGATTTTGAAAATCCAACTTGAAGTGGAGGCGCTTAACGTTCTAAAGAAGCTCTGGCTAACTGTGGCGAAAATATTGTTTCTATTAACGAATTATGACGCATTTGTTCCCTTACTTAGTTGTCGAATTTGATGTATAACTCTGATACTTTCCAAGTATGGTATAGCAAATTGTAAAGACCTCCTGTGAGTAACTTAACAAAATAACAAAAATTGTTGAACAAACAAATTTAGTTAAGCCAGTAAAACTGAAACTGTTTATATTTACAAATATCATCAACATCTAAAAAAATATGTAAATAATTGGCGCGTACCCTGCTGATAGATGTTTGGCCAAGCTCCTTCTCCTATATGTGGCGTGCATTCTGATGTTGTTCCACAATTGATGGGACATACAGTTTTAAGCCGACTCTGGTAGATGGTTTTCTGTGAAAAAACCTGTCTATTATTTTGCCGTTTCATGCACTGAGAATCGAACCTACGCACGTCCGATTGATAGTCACGCACAAACCACTCGGCTACAGCGACCGCTGACAACATATAAATGTCTAAACTTAATCTTCTGTGATTTCATAAAAGCACAAATCTGGCCTACGCTTTCGAGTGAAGTCGCTAAATTCAATTTACAAAAAGTCACAGCCTGCTTCTCGTTCACATAATTTTCCTCCAACATTGTGTAGAATCGAGTTACTGTGCACAAGCTGTGATTGTTCTTCTTATGCTTTCTTTCTGGTATTTACTAATTTATACACATTTTCGTAAATATTGTTTCTGTTGTTGTTGTTAGTGTGTGATTTCATTGCATACAAACTCGTTTGATATGTTGTGCCATTTGAGTTGCACACCCAACAACAGCAAGTTGGTTCACAGCTCGAAATTTATTTTCACAAAAAATTACTCAATAAATGAATTTTCACATCCAAAATCTTGTTTCAGCGGTGACGAATATATTGCATTATTGCTGTAGCAGCACACCGAAATTGTGTGAGGAATTCAATAAACATAAAAAAAAATGTTGGTAAAAGCGTGCGTCGTGATATGAAGCAGATATATTTGATTTTTCGGAGATGTGTGTACGTATGTAGGTGAGAACAGGAGATAAATGATTATATGTTTTACGACAAAACTGCAAATGAAATATGAAATCCAATTTACAGTTACAGAAGACAAAACTATGCGCACTGTCTTTTGTGTAAAAAGTATACGAATTTTGTATCAGCGCGTTGATATTTACCGCGTTTTGCTCATGATGATTTTTCAAGCCCTCCCCTCCTCATATATGAGTGCAAGTTATGGGTTCATGAGTGCGTTGTAAAAGAAGTAAATAGTCTTGGACAAGATAAATACTCTGAGCTCCAAAACCGGCAACGAGCTCACTTCAGAAGTCACAGAAATAATGACTAAGGCATTTTATGAGTACACATAACACCTCTAAAGAGACGGCCATGTGGACTTGTGAAGTAGAATTCGCGGATTTTTCACCACAATTGTCCTTGTTGAAAATTTTCTGAAATAAACTCAAACGGTTGGTCACATTATAACTAACTAACCTGGCGCGAGTTTGGGTCTCGCTTATAAAATTAAAATCTCGCTTCAGACCAATAATCGACATTCAGTTCATTACCCAGTACTCAACACTCGACATTCAACACTTAATACTCAATATTCAGTATCCTGTATTCAGTATTCAGTACTCAATACAGAATAAACAAAATTCAATACCCAGTAAACAATACTCTGTTCTCAATTCTCAGCATTCAATATTCCGCACGCAATACCTACTGCTCAATATTCATTGCTCAATATTTGACACTCAGAACTCTCTTCTCATTACCCAGTACTTGGCACTCGACTTTCACAACTGAATACTCAATACTTGGTACTGAGTACGTAATACTCAATAATGAATACACAAAATTCAATACTCAATGCACAATACTCAGAACTTTATGCTCATTCTCTATCAATACTCAGTACTCAATTATCAATACTCAGTGTCCAGTACTCGGTACTCAGTTGGTTGGTTGGTAGATGTGCTATCTGTGTGACACAGCCCAAACTCAATTAGACCAAAAAGTGCCACTAGTGCAACCACTACTGTTATTTAGTTAAACTATCTTGACTGTACTATAAATCTATCTATGTCATCTATTTTCTTTCCTGCAATTTCTACCAAGCTGTTCATTGAGAATTTCTCCAGCATTTTATATCGTAAAGCACCCAGACTTGGACACTCATACAGATAGTGGAAGACTGTCTCCCTAGAATCTTCTTGAATGCAGGTATTACATCTATCCTTATGCGGCCAGCCCATCTTCCTAGCATGGTCTCCGATGGGCCAATGATCGTTTATTGTTAAGGACGTAGTCTGGGCAAATACTCATTTTTTATAGATATTTTTTAGGATTTTTTTTTTTAAGAATAAAATGCGATCGTTTTGATTTTATAGTATGTTATTATTGACATCAAACAGTATACAAAAACAATTTTCGTTTTTTGTTTTACACCTTTTTTGTGTATAGGGTGGCACCAAAGTAAGCGTCTTAAAAAGAAAGTTGGCTTGTCAATAGGATTTTGGCTCTTCAGGACATCTGAAACAAAAAAGTTAAACTGATTAATATTCTGTAGGCTTGTCATTCTGGCAGGTGTGACAATGGGAAAATTAAAAAAAAAATAGCAAAATGGTGGACTTTTGAAAACATGTACTCTACTGCTACCACTTCGGATACTCCAGCGCTCTGCCTAGCCAGCTCATCAGCTTTCTCATTTCCTTCTATGTTCCTATGGTCAGGTACCCAGATGAGAGTTATATCTGTCGTGCGTGCTAAGGGATTAAATTCTTCTTTGCCTTGTTTGAAAATTGTTGAACGGGTTGCTGGAGACTTTATATCTAAGATGGTTGCTTGTGTTCTAATAGTTGTTGTGTATGATTTCTGATTAGCCTGCAAGCTTCCCTTATCCCGAGAACCTCTACTTGAAAGATGCTATTCCAATGTCCCAGGCGAAAGGACTTGGAAGTTTCGAGGTCTTTCGAGTGTACACCTGCGCTGACGCCGCAACCCATCTTGGATACAGCGGTGTAAAGAGCGGTGGTGTCTTCCTTGACTACTAAATTTAACTCCTTGGCACCACAAGATCTACTCAGATTTCGTCGGAGGTCGAGCAGATTTAAGGGGACAGATACCTGTAAAATTTCGAAAAACAATTTTTTTTTTTCATAAAATGTTAATATAATCCTTTAAGAATCGTCAAAAAAATTTTAGAACGAAAATTAAAGTATTTCTTATATTATAGATCGTCAACCGTGACGACTCTATTCTTCGCGTTCGAGCGCTGGGAGAGGTATAGTTACGTTGCCGACTTTAGACGCGTTTTTTTCAAAACTAACTTTTTCGAAGCAAAAATAGTAGGAAAATTCGCTCCAAAATTTATTGTTTTTTTTTTTGAAGCATTTCATTCCGCGATTTTTTTCCATTTTTGTTTAATTCATATAGAAATTATGACGAGATTAAACAAAAGAATTTTGGGTTTTCTGTATTCAGGTCACTGACGCCGATGCTACAATGTCAGGCGATTGTGTCTGAGTGTTTTATTTACTCGCTAGTTGTTCTGACAAAAAAAATTTAACTCCCATACCTTTCGCGTTGAAAAAAGATCACCTTATTTTCTAGTCTGAAGTCTAGGGTAGCGGTAATATGGTCTTCTGATGATGCCTTTTAGCCTTCGACTATCCAGAATTGGACTATGACCAAACACCTAGCATTCCAAAACCCTCTTTTATTCTGATGGCGGTATTTGCTGCTGTTAGTCGTAGTTGCAACTCTAGTGGTAGCTGATTTAGCATGGCATACATTGCCTCTGCTGGACAAGATTTCATAACTCAGGTTATGTGGGCCGAAAAAACAATTTTTTCTTAGGATCGAATTCTAAAAGTGCGAAAAAGTTGCCGAAAAAAATTTTTTTAAGATCGAATTCTAATAGTGCGGAAAAGTTGCACTGTCAGACTAATAAAATGTGTGCCAAATTTCAGCCCAATCGAACGATATCTTCTGTCGCCAGCAGATGCCTCAAATATTGAAACTTCAGTTGATATTCTGAAAAATTTAATTTTTTGAGGATATTTTTTTTCTCCATGCATTTCGCACATTTCATATCAAAAATAAGGACTATAAACTAATTAGACATAAATTTATCCAAGATTAAGCACCTGTACACTATAAAATAATAAAAAACGTTATTGATTGCGCAGCTTTTTGCCTACTTTTTATTGCGAAAATACGAGAACATAAATATTTTTGTAGCCCAGAACCCACCAGGCTGCTGCACTTTGGGTTCCCATTATTTTTTTTTTTTTTTTTTTATTTCTTTTTTAATTTTTATTTATTTTACAATTTTTATTATTATATTTTTTTAACTGGTTTTGTTCTTTTTTCATGTTTTGCAATATTGTAAAAAAATAATAAAATAAAAGTTATTTCAAAAAAACACTGCGGTTTTTAAACTTAAAGCAATAATTCATTTCATATTTATCAAATCAGAGGGGGTATTGTGCTTTGTTGTCAAACTGAGGCGTAGTTTGACGGCATGCTAAAGTACACCGAATGAATCCATCCCGAGCGTCACTTCCGCATACTTGAACCATCATTCACTTCCGATATATTGCGGCCGAACACAGAGAAAGAAGGATAGTTTTCTGGACAATAGAATTTTTTATTAGTAATTTGCTTGGTCATCTCATCGCGGCGTCGTTGTCTTTCTATAAGTTTCTTTGTTTCAGGTATGTCCACTACTCCAATGCGGCCTATACGAGCACCGCTTTGGTCTGACAGAAAATCATGCTCTTTTTGAGCAACTTTTTTCTCTTGAACATGAGCAAGTTGTAAAATCTTGACACTTACAAGCTGAAATATCAAAAAGTCGGAAAGCATTTGCCTTAAAGTCATCAGCACGTTTTTTCAAAGCAGGACTTCTATATGCAGAACACAAACCCTTTTTAATTTCTCTGTACTTTTAATGATACTCATTTATCATGTATATTACGCGTGAATGTTAAGTTTCGGATCCAGCACTTCTCGTAGATATGTCGCCCTTTATGGAAGCGGAATTTCAACCCCGTTGATTGACGATAATCTAAACTGTGGTATCTTGATTTTATTTGTAAACAACTTCACCTGGGTTTTGCTTGGGTTAACGTTAAGACCACTGTTCGTAGCCCATTTACTTGGTTCTTCCAGAGCTCCTTTTAGTATTTGACCAATACTCAGTATTCAACAATCAATATTCAATATTTAATAATCTAAATAATTTCAAATTACCTTCTCATTGTTGGGATATTTTGAACAAACGAAAACGTGTATGTGGGTGGGCATAGAAATATGCGCATTCCTTTAAGTGTGTGTGTGTGTGTGTGTGTGTGTGTAAGCCAATAAGTATACATGTTTAATATTTTGTACTAGAAATTTTCAATATTTTGCACGAATTTTTCGTTTTCGTTCTGGCTTGCAGCAATAAAATTCACAATCGAATATTCACTTCATGCTATATCGCCGTTATTTTGCCCGCTTTGCCATTTTATGCAAATAGTTAATACTAGAATATGTCACAATCTCCATTTTTCCCACTAAACTGCACAAAAAAAAAAAACACAATAAACGATGCAAAACCATAGCACGCATTTATTAAAAAATCATAAAGTATGCCGCAACACATACACACCCATACATATTTATACATTCACCTACTCGCATATTCACTTGTAGGTATATTTTCGCGCACTGCAGTTAGCAGCAAAATTGAAATTTTTGAAAATTCCGCTTATATTGGAAAAAAATTGTATTTTCCTTTTTTCCATTGAAATTTTTGCATCAGCACTGCAGTTATTTCTACACGCATTTTTAGCTGTCATATTTGTGCGAATGAAATGCAAAGATCTGAAAACGTGCCATAGCCAAAGCAATAAAAAATTCTTTACACAAAATTCTGAAAATTGCGTTATTTAAATTTTTTGGCAAAAACTTTACGAACGCATAGCTTTTGACCACCGCAATGCAAATTGTCAGCACCAAACCGTTATAGAGAATTTTCAGCCCCAATTTGCTTCAAAACTTTTTTCTTTTTGTTTTTTTGTTATCTGTTTTTGTAGCAGTTTGCTTTTTTAGATGTATTTTTTCAAGCCGCTGCATTTTGCAGTTGCAATTTCAGTTGACATTTTCAAATTGATATCCAAAATGTTGGTTGACGGTAGAAGCATTTGGCAGAAAGTTAAACTTTTGAAATTTATTTTTCTTCAAGATTAGAACTACGAATTTTATACCTTGGTTACATTGCGGTTTACGGTGTATGACAAATATTTCAGATAAAGTTTTGGTTTTAAAATGTGCAGGCAATTTTTAGAGTTGGAAGATATTTGCTTACTTTTTTTCCCTGGAGGAAGAGAGATATTCGGTACGAGTGCAGAGCTTACGTGCCTGATGGTTCTTCTATTTTCAAATGCGTTTACGCTGTAGGCAGCCAATCAGCTATTCAAGTGCGAAGATCGGCTGTAAACCTCTATCATATTCGTAAAACTTCCGGCACTACATAACATTTACACTACGGGTTTTTTTTTATTTATTTATTTTATTTATTTATTTATTTATTGTCTTTGAATGGATACATTCTTACAGACTATATTAAGCTAATGTACAATAGTTTATTAGTTACTAAGAAAAGAACGATTTAAGATGATTGACTAAGATGTCATACGGCCATGTAAAATCAGCACCAGAAGAATTGAAAAACATATTTAAATCTGAACATGCCCTAGGAATCGGAGCATTCATCCCATAGTTGGTTCTCGAGAAGCCAATTTTAAAGGTTTCGTGCTGTCGGAGCCTCATATTGGGTATATTTTGAATGGTGTTCGAATCTCTGGTTATTATATTTTGAATGGTGTTCGAATATATAAGAGTTCACAGAAGCAGAAAAGCCGAAAAGGTCTGAGATGTGCATTTTATTTACTGCCAACTTAGAAAAAGGCCAAAGAAGCAACTAACAGCAGGTGAATTAGATCAATACTTGTAGAGTAAAGCACTCACTTTGAGCAGCGCTAACTTTTCACTGCGCCGAATCTCTAACTTTGCCCCATTAAAACCACAGCGACCCTCTTTACCACCTGGACGAAGGAGGTCTAACTGCAGGTAAAAGTAAAAGTCGATGACACATCAATACTGACAGTAAATAACACCAAAATTTTGGGCGTCACCATTGATAGTTTACTCTCTTTTTCACCGCACACAACCGCAATTGGTACTAAGATCCAAAACTGCAAGAAGGTCCTCAAATCGCTTACCGGCAGCACTTGAGGCAAAACAAAGGAACGTTGCTGGCGACATATAAAGCAATTGGCCGGCCCGTTCTGAATTACGCTGTGCCCGTCTGGTCGCCTGACACCACACAGTAAACAAAGCTCCAAGCATGTCAGAATACTGCAATCAGCACAGCTACGGGATGCCTCCTGATGTCTCCCCTCCACAATTAGGCATCAATGGTTCCAGTAAAAAGCACAATAAATTGCTCAGCAAACATTTTCTCCAAGGGTATCCTCGAAGTTATCACCCCTGCAGACATTTGCTAGACACCTCGCAGTCACACCAGGAGGCATTTCTTCAACTGCACTGACGAGATCCAGGACAAAACACTACTGGAGTGGACAGTATACAGACAGATGCTCAATGGCACTCAGCGGGAAACATTTGTCACCTTTCTAAACTCCCGACCTCTGAATGCCGTCATAGGAGTCCAACCAGCACCTATTGCAAATAAAGAGCTTCAGCTAGCCCGAAGTACTTTGGCCCTATTGCGTTCTAGCTTTTGTAGTAGGTTAAATTCCTACTTATCTATTATACAATTGGGCTCGACAAACCGAATATACAGATAGGGTTTAGTTGACTGAACGTTCATACGATAATTAGAGTCATCGATTGACCACCAGGAGGCAGCACCCGCCACAGGTAATGGTTTGGGCCGCTGTAACCCCAAATGGGCGCTCTCCAATTGTTTTCATCGAGCCTAGCGGTAAGGTAAAAGCGAAATATTATCGGGAAAGTAGTCTTAGTTTGCTTTACGAAAGTTTGCCTTGAAGCCGTGGGTAGACAAACATTTCAATAGGACTCGGCGCCGTCTCACAAAGCTCGATTGAACCAAGAATGGCTAAAAAAGAACGTTTCGAACTCCATAACGTCCACACAACGGCTCTCCAAGTCACCAGACGCGAATCCGATGGATTTTTCTCTTTGGGCCATTTTGGAGAGCAAAATCCGAACTAAAGATTCACCAGTCTCGAGGCGCAGAAAAAAGCCACTGTCCGCGAGTGGGCCAAAATAGTAGCAAGTCACATTCGGGCCTCAAACCTACTCACCTAACACCCCTCTCCCTCTGGAGCCAACCTATCGAAACAGCACGTCTTTTGGGTCTACCGCTAACTGAATTAGACGAAAACGACTGGTGACCACACCGCACTGAAAGAGTTTTGTAGGCTGCTGTAACAACAACTACAACAACAACAGCACTCGACGGTCGGAGAAACAAGAGTTTGTTGAGGTCCTCAGATTTATTGAAATAAATATTTGATATGATTAAGAAGTTTAAGCGTTTCCAAATCGCCTTTCCAGTTCACAACCGGTTAAAATCTAGCAAAAGTGTATAATCTGGTTCCAGCTGACATCTTAACAGGGCTCTTGAAGGTCAAACTATTGCATTACTAAATTTAAGTTCTTCCTAAACCCCGTGAAATACCAGATGAGGTAAAGAGTTCTGGCACAGTTGAAACAGCTCATAACTTCCTGCTTTTATCCAAGTACCCTCTGGGTAACTTCCGATCACCCATGTGGGAGATGGCTAATGTGAGACGGCGAAACTGCGCTGGATCTCTGGTTATGCGCTAAGTTTGAACAGGGTAACAATATCTCGGCTTATAGCGAAAGTGGTAGCAGAAGAAGAAGAAGGCGTACCCTGCATTGAATGAACCAAGTGGAGAAGGGATTGGCTTAGTACCTTTTTGGACTCGTACATTTTTTGAACTCAGCCAAAATCGCTTAGGCGGCTGCTACGCCAATAAAGAGATGAAGAAGAAGTTCTGAGAATTCCCTCGGCTTGTTTCACGGATCGAATTGGCAATTGTTAGTTATTCTTTCACAAGTCGGCGTAAGCCGAAACTCTTGTTGTCCATAGATTCCTTCATCTGTAGGACGACATCAAGACGGACACAAAACATTTAAATAGCCGCTCGGACAAGCCATTGTAAAGATTTTCCCTTCAAAATATGTATTTCATTTGAATTTTGGAAAGGAAACATGAACTTGAAAGACCCTGTACATACCTAAATTATCAAAGAAATTTCATTTTCCACTTCGCATGCTCTAAGAGCTATGTAAACACATGCGATTTTGTGTTTGTGTATTGAGTGGGGCGGCATGCAATTTTCTGCTTTCCGCAATGGAAATTTTTATTGATGAATTGATGAAATTAAATGTAGAAAGTCAAAGAAGCTGGTAGCAAAGGAAACTTGTGAAGCAGTACGTAAATAATCAGGCGTTGGAATATCAAAGAGAGGCGTTGAAAATATAAGAAATTCTATAACGAGCATTACAAATGTGTCGTTGTGTGTGAAAAGTTATCAAAAAATATGAAATAAATAGCAATCGGCACAGTCTGAAAATAAATTTCAGAATGTGGAGTTTTACAATGCACTTGTGTATATTTGTGTGGTGGTGTATATGTATGTATTTCTGAGTTTATTAACACTTTCTCAAGTCCACCTTAAAGGGTGATGCATGGAAATACAAAGAAGGAGAAGGTAGGTCTGAATTATGAAATGCACAGAGAAATATTAGTCAGTAATAGTGTCAGTGGCGCTTGAAAGTGAACGAAAATAAATATTCACATGTAACCTTTACCACAAGGAGAACCATCTGCCCAAAAATCAACTTAAATCTTACTTCAATCGCGTAATATGATACCATCAAATACCTAGACATTCATTTGGGTAAATGGCTTACGTAGAAAACGCATATCTTTGCCAAAAGGAAAGCCCTAGGATTAATATTTCGAAACGTGTATTGGCGGCTAGAACGTAAATCCCCTCTCTCAATGGGCAATCAGCTTATCCTTTACAAATCTGTGGTCAAATCAATCTAGGCTTATGGAATCCAACTGTGGTGTATAGCATCAAATTCAAACTTGGAAATTCTGCAATGTTTTCAGTCCAAGGCCTTACTCAATGATTACCAGGGAACGTTTACTCCGATGTACTTGACGAATATTTAAATCCCTCGGGGCTTCAAATTCCTTTAGTAAAACAGGAAGACCCAAGAGAATTGGCCTCTACTTTCACGTCACCATTGCGTGTCTTTCTAAGATTCAAAAGATATTTCACAGAAAACCTACTTTTACCGAATAAGCAATCCCCGACAGTGAGCGGCCAAGAGCAGAGGATGAGGCAAAAAGGCAGCCTACCCGATGAAGCTTCTGGTGACAGTGACGCAAAAACAATGCCTCTGAGAAATAGTTGTCTCCCCCATTATGCATGGGCGTGAGGAGCAAAACAAAAATCCAGGCGCGGCGATTTCCACAATGGACGGCTTCCAGGTTGGCGTCTGTTCACCATGTTAGGTGCGGATGCTAATTGACCGGTACATGCCGTGGCGCACTGGGAGTCTCTCAGCACTTTACGAACCACCTCTATTATTCAAGTGAAGACGGTGATGTGAGCTTGCTTTACCGAGGTGTTAGCCACGCGTGTATCAGTGGCCACCCCCTTGCGTATTGGACGCAGAAGTAGGAGTATGCGTTGAACCGGCTGAGCTCCGGTCCGTCCGTGTTTTCCGGGACCGATAAAGCGAAGAACAGGCCTCAGGGAACTGGAGTAGTGGCACTGTCCACAAGGAAGTTGGGGGACGCTAGTCTGGTTTGGCCGATTTGGTTACGCGATTTTGGTCGAGTTTAACAGAGTGCACTAACAGGTGCCAGTTAGACAAACCAAGTGAAATCAAGTTCTTCTCCACCTGATCTTTCCAACGGAGAGGAGACCTTTCTCTTCCTCTGCTGCCACCAGCTGGTACCGGATGGAATACTTTAGAGATGGAGCGTTTGTTTCCATGCGGATGACATGACCCAGCCAACGTAGCCGCTGGATTTTTATTCGCTGCGCTATGTCTATGTCGTCGTAAAGCTTATACAGCTCATCGTTCCATCGCCTGCGATATTCGCCGTTGCCAACGTGCAAAGGTCCAAAAATCTTACGCAGAATCTTTCTCTCAAGCACTCCAAGTGTCGTTTCATCGGATGTTGTCATCGTCCAAGCTTCTGCGCCATACGTTAGGACGGGCACGATGAGAGCTATGTAAAGTGTTAGTTTTGTTCGTCGAAAGAGGACTTTACTGCTCAGTTGCTTACTTAGTCCAAAGTAGCACTTGTTGGCAAGAGAGATTTTACGTTGGATTTCAAGGCTGACATTATTGTCGGTGTTAAGGCAGGTTCCTAGAAAAACAAAGAGTCTCACAACCTCGAAATCATAACTGTCAAGAGTGAGATGGGCGCCGATATGCGAGTGCCGACAGTTTGTTTGTTGACAGGAAGTACTTCGTTTTGTCCTCGTTCACTCATTCACTCATTCGTCCATTCGATTTGCTTTTTTATCCAGTTTGGAAAAGGCAGAACTAAAAGTGCGGCTGTTAAGGCCGAATGCTAATCAGACGGACGATAATTTGGCGAATCATGTATTTAGAAATATCTGGTCAGGCCCACACCTCTTCGTGTTAACCTGACAGTCAATAATCTTCTCCAAGAACTTGAAGATATTGCAGAAATTATTATTGCATACAGCGATGATATTCTAATAGCTTTCAAGAGTAAATAAGTTCCAACATAGTGTGATCTTTTACAAAGATCTCTTAACAAACTTTCGTGTAATAGTCGAGGACTAGGAGTAATTCCGGAAAAAATGGATCGGATACTTTTGCACAGAAAACATCGGGCGTCTGTTTGTAAACTAATGTACCAAGAGGCAAACCCTTAGAGTAACGGAAAGGGCCAAACCTCTGGGCCTTGTACAGGATAGGAACTTAAATTGGAGACTCAAACGTACAGATAGAATGCGCAACTCAATGACGGCGTTGTACTGCTGCAGGTGGTTAATTGGACACAAATCTGAGACGGATCCAGAATAATACACTGGCACTATACAGTGCTATACAGACAATCCTCTACTATGGCATTGTAGTGTGGTGGAACGCCTTTAAGAGAGTTGCCAAGATACAAAGACTCTAATCTGCATAACTGGTGCAATGTTAATCTGCAGGCAAAATAATTGTATATCCATAGCAGGTTGAACACCTTAATTGAGTGGTCAAGCGTGGGTCATGGTAAGATCCTAAGTGGCATTTCGGAGCTTCCTGGACTGATGTTAATGATCCGCCTACCTCAAGGGAAGAGGTAGGTCCTGTCCCCACAGGACGGTGTAAAGCAGCGCGAGGATATCCATGTATACACTCAAAGCTCAAGAGTTTGGGTGGGCGGAGATGTATATACTCCCTCAGTTCTCTCTATCTTTCAGGCTGAACTGTTGGCAATAATAAAAGCCCTGACCCCGGTTTAGTGTGATGTGATTCCCGGAAGTCATATATACATTTTTACAGACATCTAAATGACGATAAGCAATTGATAGTATCCAAGCTAGCCATGAAATGCTACACATCTCTTAACGAGGTGGTTGAGTCCTTTCATCCAAAGGTAAGAAAGAGAACCTGAGCGAGACTTGGCAGCAAGTTGGCTGATGTCTGCACAGAGGTATATGTATGCCTATACAGACTTAAAAAAGGTCGTAACAAACCCAACTGCAGTATCGCCTGGCAGTTGCGGCCAACTCTCAATGATAAATGCACAGATTATCTCCAAAATAAGCATAATTTTTGCATACTGATTTCCGCGTTAATAAGGCTTTAATAGGGCCAGAACTAAATGTGAAAGAGGTAGATACGATTATGCATCTTCTAAGCCACTGCACTGCTCTATCTTAACACAGATTTACTATTTAAGAAGATTCCAGAATTTCTTACCGCGATGGAATCTGGATAAGGATCGCCTAAAGTTTGGGCTATGAGCCTGAGTATTTCCCATACTGGGGCACACATGTAACCTTACCTAACCTGTCTCTAGTACATAGTAATTATTTTAAAATTAAAAATACATACTCACAAAATAGTGCTGAAGCGCTAGTTGGATTCTGGATGAATCACCACTTTAACCAACCAACCATCCAACCATCCAACAAACTTACTCCCACTACTTTACTTACATTTCTTTACCCGCCTCCACTCATGAACTTACCCTTCGTTTGCTGCAATATTGCATTTGCAGTGAAAGCAGACTCAATTTGAAATCAGATACCTAAGTATGATTGCATTACTGTGCATTTTTTCTACACTTGGATTTATCACTTCAAAGCGTTGCAAAAACCACAACCATGCTCAACAACTTCACCAGCTACAACTGTCAGTGTCACTCAAAATATGCAACAACAGAGCCCAACACACACGCATACACACTCACTATTAATGCTACTTCTACAAATAAGCAATCGTCTATGCCACATTCCATTTTCTCCCCCCATTAGCTCGCCGCCCCCTCGGTAACCTCTTGCAAACTAGAATTGTCTGACATTTAAGCCCTCTTGAAGTCTATATTTTCCCGTCCCTCGACAGTTTTTCTTTTTTCTAAATCTTTCTCTACCGCCTGTTATTTGCACTTTGTTTTTCGCAAACTTTTAAATGGATTTTAAATTGTGTTGGGATTTTAATTGGATGCGCACTTCAAGTGAAAATTAGTCGCACTGAAAATAGACACCGCAGAAAAAATCTCGGGCACTCTGCCCATCCGCCACTTCCTACTCGTAAAATCTCATTCCCAGAGCTACTCAGTGCTATGTATTTATCTTGGGGCTGTGGAAATAGCAAACGTGAGGCAAGCGACTGCTTCAAACTCTGTGCTTGTGACAGTTGTCTATATAGAACTTTGAAAAACTTTGCGGACAGCGAAAAACAAGTTCCAACATACATACATACGCACATATATATACACATACAACCAAATATAGGTGGATACATACGTACAGACAAAAGTCGCACTTCTGTCCATTCTTTTCTAACGCCTTTGCACTGTTGAAGCAACTATTTTCCCATTTACTTATTCAATAAGTTCAACCGAGAACAATAACAACTCATTTCAATAAGTCTCGGTTTACTCAATCTGATACTTGACACAGTTTTGCTGAGCCGCATTTTTCCCAAAGTTTGTGAAATGAAATCAGTAGCTAAAAAAGCGCATCTACTCGTGCATTCCGTGCATTTCATTTGTTTGCTTAAGTGAAACGTTTTTTTTTCCTTTCAACTGTCATGCCATTAAATGAAGTGAAGTGAGAGCTTAATTATAAAAAGGGTTGCTTCATTTTCAGCGCAGAAGTACTACATAATTTTGTTTCATATAAAAAGTGTGATTATTTCATGAGAGTGGTCACAAATTAAGCGCCTCTGCCGGTCTGAGTCTTCGCAAAAGCTGATAATGCAAAAATATCACTGCGAGATTGAGCGGCGAGAAGGCAAGAAAATTAGAGCGGAATGCGCCGCATTATAAAATACAACTGGGTACTATTTTGTAACAGAGTCCAGGGAGCTTGAACTTCTTTACGAATGGCTCGAAGTTGGATAGAAAGATGGAAGAAGGTATTTTCTGCCAGAAGCTGCCCAACGCTAAACTTTAATTTAGGTTTTCGAATCACTGCAGTGTCTGCCAAGCAAAATAAATTCAAAATTCATCACGTAATACCTGGGTTCCCTTTTGGTCGCGTATAAAAACTTGAATGTTAGGTCGCGTTAGTACCAGCTCACAGAGACATAGCTGAAAACTGTGGCGGTTTCTCCGTGCAAAGCGAATCCAGGGGTTCTATTGGCTATCTACAGTCTGTTCCTAAACGGTCGTCTTCAAATCAGCGCAGTGAATGCTGGACGAAAACACCTGCATTGAAATTGAAATTTGAAAAGATCGAGCCAAGGAGTACCAGGAGATTTTGGTGGCTCCTAAAACACTCAGGCTAAAAAGCCCATTGTATTTAGAGCTCTGGAAAGAGGGTAAATAGTCAAGGTGGGAAGGAGAAAAGTATCAAAGAAAGAGATAGAAAAGAATAGAGACAGAGATAGAGATAGTTAGTCCTGTGAGAACTTTCCGGATTCTTTGGCAAACCTATCCTCCAGTTTTAGAGAACGAATGTTACTCATTCTCATGACATCGGAACCCAAAACTCGTAGCCGTGCTCTAACAAAGGTAGGACACTCACAGAGAAAGTGCTCAGTGCTATCCGCCTCCTCCAAGCATGACAGGCACACTGGGTCCTCAGCGATTCCAATGGTGGTCATATACTAACCCCATGGGTTGTGTCCTGTAATAATACCAACCATCAACCGAACGTCTTTCCTTCAAAGTTTTAGTTCCACAGAAAGTTTGACAGTTTTCTATTCGGACTTGTCACAAAACACTTTGCAGTTCTGCAGCATTCTAGACCGGACCATCGCTCTTTATGTAGATTGCATACATAATCGCTGATCCAATTCATGATTCCTGCGAAACTGATTCCGATGATTGGCTTTGGCCCTTGTGGAGGAACCGCTGATCCACGGTTGGCCAATCCATCGGCAATTTCATTTCCTTGAACAACGGAGTGTCCTGGAACCCATATAAGTACAAGCCTGTTTTGTCTTGCGACAGAATTAAGTTTCTTCTTACATTCTTGAACAATCTTTGAGGTTTGCTTCGCGTTTCCAGTGCCTTCAGTGCAGCCTAAATATCCAACGAAGTACTACTTGAGAGTAAGTGTCAAAAAGAAGAGTTAAATGAGTAGAGCTCTGACCTAAATTAGAAGTTCCAATCAATATTCGTGATCGATAAGTTTAAAAAAAGGAAAGTCTCTCTCTTGACTCCAAACTGGTTAAATAGCCTAAAGTATATAGATAAATTTGAGAAAGATAGATATTTATGATTCCGGTAAAAAACTTCAACATACGCCTATCAAGACACTATCGAATGGAGGAATTGGGTCATCGCAGATGAATTGACAAGAGGAAGATCAGCAGCTATTGTAATAGGTCTGCTGATTGTGAGGTCTAGCAACAGATTTGGGAAACTCGACTAAGCATTGTATGACGCAGACAACAAGTTAGTTAGCGCACCGCAAATTCTGATGTGGTGCTTGATCGCAAGCCTGTAATTTAGGCTCCTAATGAGTTTTACGACGGCATAGACATAGCGCAGCGACTAAATATCCAGCGGCTTCGTTGGCTGAGTCATGTCGTCGGTACCAGCTGACAAAGGAAGAGAAAGGCCTCCTCTGCGTTGGAAATATCAAATGGAGAAGGAATTGTTTTCGCTTGGTGTGTCGAACGGGCGCCGGTTAGCACGAGAAAGAAAATACTGGCGCGCTTTCTGCCAAAATCGCTTAAGCGGTTATTGAGCCAATCAACAAGAAGAATGAGTTTGACTACATCCTCGTCTTTTTGTTCCATGCTACAAAAAGATTCGGAGCCACGCCACCTAGATGAGTAATTTTTCAGCTTGCGAGAGCTGCACATTCACAGAAGATGGGCTCTATTCAGATTTAAGAGCCTACCTGATGCTCCTCTAGAAGGAAGAATAAATTTATTTGCATTCCACTGTCTTGGACTTTCCCTCATGTGTCGTGTGACTTCCGTATCTTCTCAGGCGTTAATAATTTTCTTTATGTGAACTTTGGCACAGGGCCCATTGGTTGAGGGCGAATATTGTTTTCTCATGATTCATTTTAGATACAGATCACCAAATCGTTCGCACAACCTTGTGTTTCAAAGCCTTGATCTTTCAGTTTGTGTAGGAGTTAAAGTATTATGATTATTTATTTGTGTGTTCCTCCCTGTTCAATGCTGATTTTTTCTTATTTTGAGCATGGGTAAGCAACCAGCGACTAATCATTGGATTAAAGTATACCTCTGCTCAGCATAGCCAGCTGTACTCCTTAAGATGTATTGTCGAAAACTTCTGAGATGTCGATAAAATCATAAATAGTTATGTATTTAGGCTCCACGGCCTTTTGATGGCCTCTGTGTTGCAATCTCCATTGAATTTGCCTGGTTGATCTGTTTCATTCACAGGTCGGTCCTTCAGATTTTCTTTTCTAATCTCGCGATAATAGGCACAGACTGCAGGACCACCCTTCTTATGGATTAGACAGAGCACACTTAAATTCCAAGGGGCAGGCATGCTTTCGTCCGCCCATATTTTGCATAGAAGCTGATGCGTGCACCTTACCAGCTCTTCGCCGCCATGTTTGAATAGCTCAGCCGGCAGTCCGTCGGCGCCCGCGGCTCTGTTATTCTTTAGCTGCTATTCTCACCTCGTCATGGTCGGGTAGCGGAACGACAGTTCCATAGTCAACGATTGGGGTATCGGGATCTTCACATTCTCTGTGACATGGGAAGCTATCACTGTTTAACAGGTTTGAGAAGTGTTCCTCCATAATTTAAGATTGCTCCGGATGTCAGTCACCAGTTCGCCGTCTTTGTTCTTACAGGAAAACGCCCTGGTCTTAAAAACCTTCTGTAAGCCGCCGAACTTTCTGGTAGAATTTTCGGGCGTTGTTCCTGTTGGCCAGCATCTCAAGCTCTTCACACTCACATTTTTCGGCCTCTCGTTTCTTCTTTCGAATAATACGTCTCTCTTCCTTTCTTAGCTCTCGTTAGCGATCCCACATCGCTGGCGTTGTACCCATTTGCAGTGTGGCTCTATAGGCAGCAACTTTTTCTTTC
Organism: Anastrepha ludens; assembly: GCF_028408465.1. NCBI lineage: Eukaryota > Metazoa > Arthropoda > Insecta > Diptera > Tephritidae > Anastrepha > Anastrepha ludens. The sequence continues at coordinate 9,716,470 of NC_071498.1, read as the reverse complement.
TGCGTGATGACAATGCTCGGCGTACCAACTGTTTTTTCGGGCTCGCCGGAAACCGATTTCCTCTTCGGTGGCGGTACGTAGAGAGCGGTAAATGTTGCTCAATTGCTCGTTCATGCCGGATTATTGGGCAGTACTCTCGTACTCAGAATCTCGCTCATTAAGTAGTCAAAAACTGCATACATATCTAGTCGAGCACAAAAGACCTACTAGGTCGCAATTTACTCCTGTTCGGGAAATTTTTCCCAAAGACAAAAATTGCAAACGAAATTTTAAATTTCGAGGCACGGATTTTGTGCGAAACTTTTTTTTATGCCTTCTTTGTAAAATCCCCTTTATTTATCAGCATCGTCTTTATTTATCGCCTTCATCACTCACAAGTCTTTGACAACTGAATCGCCCTAAATGAATCAATCGAAAGCACAAAATTGTCTGCCTGTAGGCAAAATTAACAAGCTCTTTGAGTCTGCAGTGAGCAGCTGAGTTACTGCGTTGCTTATAACGATAAACATTTCCACTAACCACGCCGGCCAGTTAGTTACCAGCAAACGAAAGTAACGCAAAGGGCACAATGAAAGCAATTAAAATAAATCGCACAGGTCTGAATTATTACAATTTTTTTATTATTGTGGCAGCCAGTAGGCGCAATTAGTTTAATTGGAGGAGAGAAGATGTGAAGAATAAGAAAGAGGCGATAATCGTGATTTAAAAGTGACGTGAATATATATCCGCGTGTACCGATGCAGAAAAATTAAGTAAATAAGCTGCAGTAAATACCTAGAGGAGGTTGCGAAAGTGTAAGCCAAATACTCCGTCGCATCGAATATCTGCATGGTGCTCGGTTTTGCGTATTCGAGTACTGTTCAGTATTTGTTGAATGGGTAACAGAATATTATAAAAAGTCTGTGAGCACAAGCAATACCCGTCGACATCGACTTGAGTAAGAATCGTTCCCACGACAGTCGGTTCCACGTTACCGGAACGACCCGGATTTATATCCGGCCAAGGACTGTCACTTCAGCAAATGATTATTCTGCTACAACAACAACAACAAGAGTAAGAATTGAATTGTACTTGTATTTGTACCAAAATTTTCACAACAAAGGCTGGTCCTTCAAAAGTGACGCCTCGATGTCAGTAATGAATAATTCCTCGACGGTACCTTGTTTTTATGTTTTCTTTTCTTTTTTTTTTTGTTAAGGTGGCACAAAGCATTGAAAGCCGAAAAGTGGGGGACTTGCCTTTCGACTCACCCACAAAAAACCCACTCCAGCTCTGTTTCCCTCCCACCGCGGGACAACCTTTAGGCATAACTTCGCGGGAGTGGGAGCGGCCTATTGCTTCTTCATGAAGATCTGCGCTGTTGTTCAGCGCGACGTAGTTTGGAGATTACTTCTGACTCTAACATAATATCCACTAGGTTATCAGCCGAATTTGGCTTCCCCACCCTAGTGCTTAATTCCTCCCTTTCGAACACAAATCGCGGGCAGACAAACAAAAAATGTTCTGGGGCACAATGAGTACAGTACGGATCGTCTTCGTGCTTAAACCTAATATAGATAGGATTTAAAACACCATGCTAACGGTTAACCCATTTGGCTATTAAGAGAATCGGACGGAACGTCCAGCATCCGTTCAGGGACGAGCTCCGATTTCCTTGCCATGAACGCGAGCTACGTTCTCTTGCTTTCTTGCGTATTGTATGCCGTTCTGAAGTAGCTTTGTTTTGGTAAACTTCTGCGTACTCTTTTGCCATTAAATTTATTTGGGGTAGTCCTGCAATAACCATAACGGCGCCTTCGGATACCGTTCGAAGCGCGCAGCACACTCTGAGGGCACTCAGTCGATACACTGATTTCATACAACTCACATATGAGCTGCAATTAGTTGCTTCCGCCCATGCTGGAGCTGCATACAGCAAAATCGATAAGACCACGGTATTAAGTAGTCTCCTACGGTTTTTCCTAGGGCCTCTAGTGTTCATCATTATGCGCGTCAGTGCTGTTACTGCCTCTGCCGCTTTGCTGCTCGCGTATGATAGGTAATCTCTGAAGTTCAGCCTATGGTCGATTATTACGCCCAGGTATTCAATGAACGGCTTCGATCCTATGGTATTTTCGCCCACCACTATGTTTGCTGACTCCACCTTCTTCGTGCTGCTAATGAGCACTACTTCCGTCTTATGATCCGCAGGAGTTAAACCGTTCTTGCGCAGCCATTCTTTTACCATGCCGACAGCCTGGCTGCAGGTTACTTCAGCTTGGTGGAATACTTTAGCTACAACCATAAGAGCGATATCGTCAGCCCTATAATTTTTTACCCTGGGAGTAAACTGAGACGTAAGACTCCGTCATACATAATATTCCACAGCACGGGGCCTAGGAATGAGCCTTGTGGAACTCCGCCTTGGTTTTATGTGACTTTTAACATTTGTCAGCTCGGCCGATGTACAATTTTACACGTTAGAATAACGCGTGAAATTATTGAAACTTATTATGGAAATAGTCGATCTTTAGGAACAACAGATCGGAAAATTCATGATTTGTTGGTGCAAGTAATCATCCGAATTGGTCAACAATTCAAAGGTTGGTGAAAAAATGTCAAGAAACTGGTTCTGCCGAGTATAGAAAAAGAGCTGGCCGACCAAAAACAAGAAGTTCTGTCGAGAATATTGCTGCTGTGCTGCTTTAGAGCGAAGAGTAGCTAAACAACTTTTAAAATCGATATCGCGATGTTTTCAACAATTAGGCATTCATGAATCGACTGTTTGGCAGATCTAGCCTGTAGGCACGAACACGCTTGGCATCATAGTGAGCATTTAAATGATGCTGTTACATATAATTGAATTTGATTAAAAAATGTGAAATCTGGAAGAATCTAAATTTCTTCCTTTTTTCTCTAAAACAACATCTAAGCGCGCCTTTTGAAAGATCCTATATTTAAGTGAGACTGCTACCTTCTTAGCAGTAATTAAATCAAAACATAATTAAAACATATTGGCTCCCACAACTTTGTGCAAAATTCACAAAAATTTAATAAATAAAAAATAATACCCTCAAAATTTTCAGCTTTTTAATCAGAATTTTTATTCTAGATACGAATTCTATCAAAAAAGTACCGGGAATTGTTCAATATAACGCAAAATAATTGTTTAATCAACAAAATGTATTTTGTCGTCTTCAAAATAGGCTCCGTTCGAAGCAATTCACATATGCCAACGATTAGTTAAGTCATCAAAGCACCTTTTAAATGCGTTTGAAGAGATCTTCTTCAGCTCCTTAAGCGAATTCTCCTTAATGACCTATATCGACTCAAAGTGGCGTTCACGAAGTGGCAACTTAAGTTTTGGGAAAAGGAAAAAGTTACAGAGGCTAAGTCCGGTGTTCGATGCTATTTGTCGAGTTTTTGGTCAAAAAAGTGTGCCAAATCTATGAGTTTTCTTTCCACAAATTGTGCCGTTTCCTACACACATTCTCTCTCAAACGTCGCATAACTTCCAAATAATATTCTTTTTTTACCGTAGAACGATTTGGATCGAATTCCGAGTGCACAACACCATGCCAATCAAAGAAAACGAGTAGCGTACCTTTCACGTTTGACCGACTTGGAAGTGGTTTTTTGGGTTTCAGCTCATGTGGATAGCGCCACTCAGCCGCCTGTTGACGTCTCATCACCTGTTGAGTCCGAATTTACTTACACAAGCATGTCTTCAGCCACCTTCTTCCGATGAATTTTTTGAAAGAAATACAACTCCCTTCGAACGAGACGAGCAGCCACGCGTCTCATGCCCAATTGATGGTGTAAAATGTAGCGAATTGATTCGTGAGACACGCTAAGGTCACGAGCTACCGCCCTAAAACTTAAATAATGGATTTCCAGCATCATTTCCCTGACTTTGTCGGCGATTGGTATGCGATCGTTCAATAAGTTTTGTGGTTAGATAAGAAAAGCACAATATTTTGGGGTTAAAATACACTTGTTCCAACAGGATTCCCATTTCTGGATGGGATCCCTGAAGTGAGAATCTGGAAAGGCCGCAAAATACGCTTCCACAGCGGTTATGACCTAAACACTTAATGAAAAACACTTTCCACAAATGCATTTTTTTAGACTTGGAAACAGGTGGAAGTCACTAGAGGCCAAATCTGGTGAACACGTTGGATGCTCTAACAAATCACACTTTAATTCATGGACTTTAGCCATTGTCACAATGCTCTTGCGACACGGTGCATTATCCTGATGAAAAAGAGTTTTTTTCTTTAGCAAACTGGGTCTTTTTTCACGAATTTTTTCCTTAAGATGTTCAAAAAGGTTAAAATAATATTCGGAATTTATTGTGTTACCAGTTTGTAAGTAATCCGCAGACAAAATTATTTTCGCATCCCAAAAAAACGGATGCTAAAACTTTCTTGGCCGATTTGTGGATACGAACTCGTTTCGGCGCCAAAGAACCAGATTCAAACCACTCTTGAGCCTTCTATTTTGATTTAGGGCCATAGTGATAGACTCAAGTCATATTCATTGTGATGAAGTAATGCACAAAATCCACTTTATTCTTTCAAAAACGCTCTCAATGATGCTAAGAAAGTCGTATTCGAATGTGTTTTTGTTCCATTGCAAGCGAATGTGGCACCCATTTTTCATACAGCTTTCTGAAACTAAATACTTCAGTCAAAATATTGCTTACACTGCCCAATGAGATGCCTAGGGTTTCTACTAAATCTCTTTTAGTCACTTAAAGGTTTTCCAATACGATTTTGTTATTTCTTTTTTTCTGTTTTTGAACGTCCTTGACGTGGATCGTCAGCTCGTTTGAATTTCGCAACCCATCTCTCTCCTGTACTAATTGAGGACGAAACGAGCACTTTCAACATTCGTTCATAAATGTCCTCTACTTTTAAACTTTCCAAAAATAAAAATTCAATCACTGCATTTGACTTTTCCTTTGTACAAAATACTGTGACACGTCGACACTAAATGGCTTCTAAACAAATATTAAATTCACAGATTGAAATGAAACTTCACCTACTTTTATATGAATGAATGAATAAATTTTGGCTAGTAGAAATGCCCTGTCTTACCGAACTGCAAAACTTATTGAACAACCTAAAATTAGCAGTTCACAACTTTGCATACAGCAATATTTTTGTGCCTTATTGAGGTGCGTTTCATAATCAAAAGACACTTTTGGTATACAATTTTTGAACTGCCAAAAGTTCGCTTTTACTTTCCGGAGTACCTTTTATTTGGCGTAATTTTAACAGTTATAGACTTAAGACTTCCATGAATTGTTTCTGGTGCGAAAGCTCACTGTATTTTGTACATAGAACCGTTATCTTTTTCCAAGTAGCTGCACTTTTTCTAGTCCTTTCTGCGTTTCATAATAATAAGACACTAGTCGAAAATAAGCTTCTGAAGAGATAGAAGGTGCTGGTTGTTGTTTTAGATGACTTTGATTATAATTTTTCAATTTAACCTAAAATGCCAAGGGGTTCAGTATCATCAATATTCAGGTCAATCAAATTAATTGCAAAAAAAAAACAAGCGGAAGGCATTTTTTACGGAGATGCAATCATTTAAATTTATCAAAAATAAGAAAAGGACCCCATCTTTTAGTTTGCAGAAAAGCACCTAGACAGCAACTGGGACGCAGTAAAATATTTTTAATGTTGCCCAATTTCATATTATTTTTTAAGAAGGTTATATTTTCGGATAAAAAAAATGGAACCTTGATGGGCCCGATGGTTTTTTAAATTATTGGAGAGATTTGCGCAAGAGCCCCCTCTTATTTTTCAAGCGCAACTTCGGTGGCGGTTCTGTTATGGTTTGGGGTGCATTTACATCGACTCTCAGCTCTTGATACACAGTTTATAGTACATCATCGCGAACGAATAGTGGGGACTACAAAAACGTTTTGGAAAATAATCTCCTTCCTTTTATTCAGGATAATCAGGAAGTGCCCTTCATTTTTCAGCAAGACTACGCCCGAATCCACGTAAGCAGGGAAACAAGACAGTATTTGACCGATTGTTCCATAGAAACTATGGACTGGCCGGCGTGTTCTCAGGATCTAAACCCAATGAAAAACATTTGGGGTATATTAATCAGAAGAGCCAACAATCGCCAATTTGACAACACCAGTGAGCTTAAAGCGGCAATTAAGGCAGAATGGGCTTCTCTAGATGTAAATTTTCTTTAAAAGTTTGCAGAATCGATAAAAAAAGGTTATTTTGTATCGGTAAAGCAAGTGGTGATTCCATAGAATACTAAAATATTCTAGACGTTAGAAAATAAATTCGAAAAAGTATACTTTTGTTAAACGATCACTTTAATTAAACAGTATCTCATAATTTTGAAACGCCTGGAAATACGTATTTGATAAAAATGTTCTTTATGTATAAAAAAGCTCTAAATTCTGTAGTGAAACAGATAACTTTTGTTACTTTAATCGATGTAAAATCTATAAATTAAAATACTTTGAAGAATTAAGGGTGTCTTATGATTATGAAACGCACCTCATAATATTCATTACAGTGCTTTTAAGCTTGTCAAATTTTGGTCGAAAATTAATGTGTGGCGTGCGTTCTATTTGTTGTTGCTGTTAAATCGAAGACGGTAATCTTGCTAGAAGGCTCCTCATGCTGCGTTAGTTTACCGAGCGCTGACATATAGGTTAAGGGGGTTAAGTTTTAAGGGCCGGTGTTGATTTTGAATAAAATAAATTTTTTTTAAGAAATTATTCTCATTTCTCTTTATTATGATAATATTGGTGTAGCTTAATTACGTATGAAACAAAATATTGGCCTAATAGCGCCGCGGCCTCGGCGGCACACCTCCATCCGATGGTCCAAATTTTCGATTACGCTGAGGCATAATTGAGGTTCTATGCCGTTAATGTGCCGAATTATCTCATCCTTTAGCTCTGGAATTGTTGCTGGCTTATCGACGTACACCTTTTCTTTCAAATAACTCCAAAGAAAGAAGTCCAACGGTGTCAAATCACTTGGCCAATTGACATCGCCGCGATGGTCCAAATTTTCGATTACGCTGAGGCATAATTGAGGTTCTATGCCGTTAATGTGCCGAATTTTCTCATCCTTTAGCTCTGGAATTGTTGCTGGCTTATCGACGTACACCTTTTCTTTCAAATAGCTCCAAAGAAAGAAGTCCAACGGTGTCAAATCACTTGGCCAATTGACATCGCCGCGACGTGAGATTATTTGGCCATCAAATTTTTCGCGCAAAAGAGCCATTGTTTCGTTAGTGTGTGACAATTTGTTGAAAGTTGAGTTGTCCTGTCGAAACCATATACCGTCCACATCCATATCTTCCAATTTGGGCCATAAAAAGTTCATTATCATCTCACGATAGCGAACACTATTCACAGTAAATGCCTAACCGGTCTCATTTTGGAAAAAGTACGGCCCAATGATGCCGCCGGCCCATAAACCGCACCAAATAGTCACTCTTTGTGGGTGCATTGGTTTTCCGGCAATCACTCTTGGATTATCATTCGCCCAAACGGGGCAATTCTGCTTATTAATGAATCCACTGAGGTGAAAATGTGCCTCATCACTGAATATGATTTTCTTGGAAAATTGGTCATTCACTGTTGCCATTTCCTGCCACCATTTTGACCATTGAGGACGCTTGAAATGGTCAAGAGGCTTTACTTCTTGAGCCAATTGCACCTTGTAAGCGTATAAATGCAAGTCTTTATGCATAATGTTCATCAACGACGAGAGTGAGAGGTGCAATTGTTGGGCACGACGATGAGTTGAGGTGGACGGCTCTTCAACCACACTATCGCGAACAGCAGCAATATTTTCTGCAGTACGAGCTGTACGAGCATGCACTGGTGTTTTTACATCTCTTACAGACCCGGTTTGCTCAAACTTTTGCACAATTTTTCCGATTGTACGCACATTTGGACGATTAAATTGACCAAAAAAATCTCGAAGTGCGCGATATGCATTTTGATTTGAACGCCCGTTTTCATAATAAGCCTGAATAACTTTAACCCGTTGCTGGATTGTGTATCTTTCAATGGTTCAAATTGAATTAATCTGAAATTGAAAAATGTCAAATAAAATGCAGAAAAGAACTTGACGTTAAGGTGTGGTTTACATGCACCATCGGCCGTTAAAATTTAACCATCCTTTATAAAGTTTACTTTAACTCCTATTTGGGGCACAGGACGTCAGCGGGAGCATAGGACACAACTACTTGAAAAAACCCGTTCTATCAACTAGAAACTTTTCAAGCTCTCATTTCATATCCCAGACGTCGTTACGGAAAGGGAAAGTACTCCAATTAATGAAAAAAAGTCTGACGTTACGCCAATCGCCAATATATACTTAAATGCCTAGAGTAAAATAATGTTACCAGCAGCTACTTTTTATAACATTTTTAAAATGTTAATTAAGAAATGTATTGCAACAGCAACAGCAACAAAGGCACAGCTATTACTCGTGTAAATTAAACTGAGAGCAGCGGCAGTGGCGGCACAAGTAATCATTCATACACTTTCTTGTATGGCTGTGCATGTAATGAATTGCAGTTGGAAACTCGTTGTACTGTATATTATTAAAATAATACACACACACACACCCACATAAATGCGCATAGATTTATGTTTACCAGCCGTTATGGCAATATATCACTTCGCTTCCCTCGGATAGAAATTTAACTCCGGGTAAGCACATACGTGCGTATATGTGTGAGTTCATTTGTACTTGTGTCATGCTCATTAAAAACTACAAGCAGAAGAGAAAAGTAAAAATAGCATGCGAAGGTAAAAACAAAACAAAAACGACAGTTAATGCAATTTTATGCTCGTTGCACATAGAGAGCGCTGGCGCACAGATAGAGGCAAGCAGAAAGGTAGACAGACAACGGGACAGGTTCTATGTATGCACGTGCTTGTTGTTGCTGCTAGCAGACATAAAAACCCGTGTGCAAGGCCACGAGCTTGATTACTCACCCACATACATACGTACGTGGAGCAGTGCGGTTGCATTAGTGTGTGCATGCGGTGCTATATTTACTCAGCATTGTGGCAATTTTCGCATAGCATATTTCAAGGCGACTGACGCCAGCCAACAGTTAGCATGCAAGGTGTGCGAAATTACACAACTGTAATAGCAGTTGCAATTATAATTGCCACATGGCAGGCAGACGTGTATGTGCAGCCTTGAGGCAAGGGTAAAGAAAACAAGGAAACGATGCCAAAAACAAAGAGAAAATCCAAAAGTTGTAAGGCGTGCGTGGAGGCAGTTGCGAAAATTTGCTTAAAAAGCGGAAAAATATGGCAACAATGCTTCCCTCATTACTGAGCTGCTGAGTATTGTTGTGCTGTCGCTCATTGGATCTGCTATCGCTGCTGGTGTAGCCTGCGGTTGATGATGTTGTCAATATTTGTGGCAATTTTCGTGTATAATTACAAAGGTAAAAGCAAAAAGCCGTCAAAAAGACGCTAGTATGAAAAAATTAATTGATATAATGAAAAAACTACACAAGTGTGACGATAAATTGTGTGGTTAAAAGGCATCGAAAGCAAGCAGCCTGCGGGCTATAGGCGAGCTGAAGAGTTGAACCAATGGTAGCGGTATATTAATGTAAATACTACTCACAATAACGATTGCTTAAGATCAGTGGCGTACGGTATATGTTGCTGTTTAACAAATCCCTTCAAGGAGAATAAAAAACAATATTGCCAATTATAGACCAATTGCCAAATTGTTCACGGTTTCAAAACTATTTGAATTAATAGTGAAAGAAAAAATGTATTTTGCAGCTAATCGTTATATTTCAGCAGAGCAACATGAAAGGTAGATCTACTGTTTCAAATCTTGCAGTGTTGTCTGAATTTTGTATATCATCTTTAAAAAAAAACTCAAGTTGACACGGTTTACACAGACTTTTCAAAAGCATTTTAATCACAGGGTTTTAATTTCCAAATTGAGTGCTATAGGATTCCATTCCACTCTTTTAAAATGGATCAAATCAAATCCTATCTCTCCTCTCGGAAATGTATCATCAGCGTTAATGGATCTATTTCTTTTATTCGTTCTATGGTGTACCCCAGGGAAGTATACTAGCTCCCCTACTTTTTATACTTTTTGTTAAAGGGGGCCTCTTATCAGTGGCTTCAAAGAAAGGTATTTTTTCTAAATTTTTTTTTTCAAGGCGAAAAAAGCGACTCACAGGAATAATCTTTCGCATTTGTTTGAAGGCATGATTGAAGAGTAATAAGCAATTTTTTAACATACTTTTTTTTTTTTTTTTTTTGTCCCCTTTATTTTATACATCTGTCCATTGGCATATATAGCCATATTGGTTTAATCATGGCTTTGTACAATAATAGCTTGTTCTGTATAGTAAGTCTGGATTTTGTGCTGACTAACCAATGAAGTTGTCGAAGTTTTTCTTTTATTTGTTTGACCTTTTGCTTTATGTGGTGATTCCAATTTAGTTTCGAGTCCAAATGTATTCCAAGGTATTTAGTAGTTGGTTTAATTGTAATTGCTTTGCCATTTATTTTTATTGGAACTGCAGTAAATTTTGTTTTGGTAGTAAATATAACCTGTACGGTTTTGTCTTCATTTATTTTTAGGCACCAATTATCGAACCATTCCTTAAGGGGTTATACGCAGTTATGAAGCAAATAAAAGACGGGTTGCCAAGGATTTATCCTGAAGAAACTTCAGAATATTTTAATATAATTTGAAAATTTTTGGCGGTTATAAAAGCATCCTTCAAGAACGTAACAAAATTGTTTATTTATGAAAATGTTGCGCGCTGCAGGCGATTTCTGGAACCTCCTTTAAAAAAAGACGGTTTACGGTGTACATCGTAACTCAGGATTGGATTATCTGAAATCAAAAAACCAAACAAATTTTGTTAATATATTAGATTATCAAGTAATTAATCGTTCGGCTAATCAAAATAGTGAATTTTCACAAAATGGCAGCTTTTAAAAGAAATGATTTCGATTTTTACGTTAAAATTTGGCCGTAAATTGATTATAAAATGGAAAATAAGTATCAGATTTACAAAAGGAACGATTAATTACTAGAAAATGTATCTTTAAAGATTGAGTTAAAACTGTTGACCGATCAAAGAAGCCGTTTTCGAGATATCGTATACACCGGCTTGAAAAATGCCGTTTTGAAAAAAACACGTTTAAAGTTTCAATACCTACCTTAAAACGTGCCGAGGCATCTCTACATATTTAAGTATAACTCCGAAAGTATTGCTTAGATCTACTTCGAATTTCGTGCGTATACTTTTGAATATATGTACATTACAAAAATGCAATAAAAAAAATCGATTTTTTTGAAAGTCATAACTGCGTATAACCCCTTAACTGCGTTTGTGTATCGCTGCAGTTTTCCAGTAGCGATAGTTAAGCGTTTATCCGATGCCAGTAGTATTGTATCGTCTGCGAACGTAGCAATTGATGAATTAGTTTCGTCAGGAGGTGGTATGTCTGCGGTGAATAAAACATATAGTAGAGGTCCAAGAACGCTTCCTTGCGGAACTCCAGCAGTTATTTGATGAATATCTGAACATTGATTGTCATATTTAATATAGAAACTTCGGTTAGTTAGGTAGCTTTTTATGATAAGATAGTAGTCAAAAGGAATCATTATTTTTATTTTGTGGAGTAAGCCTTTGTGCCACACTTTGTCAAACGCTTTAGCTACGTCTAAGAATACTGCCGCACAATAACGATTGTTTTCAAAGTCTGATTGGATTTTATTTGTAATTCTGTGCATCTGTTGGATAGTCGAATGTTTCTTTTCTAAATCCAAATTGATGATCCGGTATTATACGTTTTTTCTCCAGAAATTGGGTTAGTCGATCATGTAGTAATTTTTCAGCAATTTTAGATATTGTCGGTAGTAAGCTTATTGGTCTATAAGATGATACGGTAGTTGGATCTTTACCCGGTTTTGGCAATGCAATAATCTCTGCCACTTTCCAGAGTTTCGGAAAATATTGCAAGCGAAACATGGCATTGAAAACGTTTCGCAAAAATATATATGCCTTGGTTGGTAGCTCCACTAATGCTTTTCCTGTTATCAAGTCATATCCGGGTGCTTTTTTATGTTTTAGTCCTTTTTTGATGCAAGCTAATAGGGCTATGAATAAGTTCGTTTCGGTTTTACAACAGATGGCGTAACTTGATTATTATTCCATCGATCCACATTTCCAAACATTCATTGGAGAGCTACTGTCGTAAGGCACAAACGTCAGTATAAGTTTTTTATTTGAAGCGTAAACAACAATATTTTTACCACACTTGAAAATGTCGAATTTCGTGCCAAATAATGTGTTTTTGCGGGGAATTCTTCTTCATTATTTTAATATGAAGAAAAAAGCAGCCGAAAGTCATCGTATCTTGGTGGAAGTTTATGGTGAGCATGCTCTATCTGAGCGAACGTGCCAGAAGTGGTTTGCACGCTTTAAAAGTGGTGATTTTGGCTTGGAAGACGAAGAACGCGAGGGTGCGCCGCCAAAGTTCATGGATACCGAATTGGAGGAATTGCTCGATCAAGATCCGGCTCAAACGCAAGAAGAGGTTGCAAAAACTTTGGGAGTTGATCAATCAACCATTTCCAAACGTTTAAAAGCCATGGGAATGATCCGAAAGGTAGGCCATTGGGTGCCGTATGAATTGAAGCCAAGAGACGTTGAACGCCGTTTTATGGCATGCGAACAACTGCTTCAACGGCACAAAAGAAAGGGTTTTTTGCATCGAATTGTGACTGGCGATGAAAAGTGGGTCCATTACGACAATCCAAAACGTCGGGCAACGTATGGATACCCTGGCCATGCTTCAACATCGACGTCGGCGCAGAATATTCATGGCCTGAAGGTTATGCTGTGTATCTGGTGGGACCAGCTGGGTGTTGTGTATTATGAGCTACTGAAACCGAATGAAACGATTACGGGGGATGTCTACCGACGACAATTGATGCGTTTGAGCCGAGCACTGCGAGAAAAACGGCCGCAATACGCCGATAGACACGACAAAGTTATTTTGCAACATGACAATGCTCGGCCACATGTTGCACAAGTGGTCAAAACATACTTAGAAACGCTCAAATGGGATGTCCTACCCCACCCGCCGTATAGTCCAGACCTTGCGCCATCCGATTACTATCTCTTCCGATCGATGCAACATGGCCTGGCTGACCAGCACTTCCGTAATTACGATGAAGTCAAAAAATGGATCGATTCGTGGATTGCGGCAAAACCGACCGAATTTTTCACAAAGGGAATCCGTGAATTGCCAGAAAGATGGGAAAAAGTAGTAGTAAGCGATGGACAATATTTTGAATATCAAATTTGTAACCATTTTACGTCAATAAAGTTTCAAATTTCGAAAAAAACCCGCACGAACTTATTCATAGTCCTATTATTATTTTATTTTTTGTAATGTCATAATGGTAGTTGTTTTGGTTGTCAATTTTCTTTTCTTCGTCATTTGATAGAACCTCTTCAAAGTATTTTGCTAAAGTTTTCGCTTTTTCCTCTTTTGTAACAGCCCATGAATTGTCATCTTTTTTTAGTGGTGGTTGATGTTTTATTTGAATTTTTAGTTTTTTAGTGCATTTCCATAAAGAGTAATTTGTATCTTGATAGGGAGTCAGATTCTTCAAATAGTTTTCGATTTCTTTGTCATTTCTCTTATTTAAGGTATCCTTAAGATTTTTTGTAGCTAGGTTTAGTTTTCTCTTGTCGTCAGGTGAACTAGTTTTTTGCCATCTTTTTCTTAACTTCCTTTTTTCTATAATTTGCTTTTTAATAGTAATGTCAGTTGTTGGTGTATTTGTTCTATTTGCTTGCTTTGGTGCCGATCTGATCCCTGCTTCTAGTACTACGTCATTGTCATTGGATAATGTCATGTTCAATGTCAAGTTGCGTTTTTAATATCACATTTGGTATAAGTTGATCGTCAATATGGTGGCGGAATTTTTCCCAGTAGGTTCTGTCATTAAGTATGCGAAAAGATGTATCTATAGATTTTATATGACTTACATATTCAAGTAATATCGGCGAGTGGTCAGAAGAAAGTTCATAGCACGACTGAATTGTCAATTGGCTATGGCTTATGTTTTTGGTTATGCAGAAATCGATCAAGTATGGAATTTTCTTTACGTCAGTTGGCCAATAGGTAGGTTCTCCGGTACTTATAAATCTGCAATTGTTTTTATTAATTGCGTTAATAAGAATACGCCCCTTTTTGTTGGTGAGTCTTGAGCCCCAATCAATGTGTTTTGCATTGAGATCTCCAGCTGCAATAAATCTATTGTTAAGCGTCTTTATGTATTTGTCATATTGATCCGAGTTTATTATGTGTCTAGGTGGACAGTATATGGAGGAGATAGATACTGGTCCATTTTTGTCATAGATTTGTACTGTCGTGGATTGAAGATATGGCGTCGAATATTGGAGTTGTTCATTGTGCGTTATGCTTGATTTAATAATTGTAGCAGTCCCTCCGTGGGCTCTTCCATCAGGATGGTTTGTCACATACACTTTGTATTTAGGAAATTTCAGAAGACTTTTATCAGTGAAGTGTGTTTCTGCAATCAATGCTATGTCAATATCTTTTTCAACTAAAAATTGTTTCAGTTCTAAATAGTGCTGTGTTAGTCCATTTGCATTCCAAATTAGAATTTTAATTTTTTCACTTTTGTCCATTCATATTCTTTAAAAGCATTGTAATTATATTCATCATATTTGTCATTTGGTTGACTAGGGATTTTACCATGTCTTTAAGCTCTTCAATATCATTGTTTTTTTCAGATCTGTTAATCAGTTCCTGCTCTGCTTTATGTTCCCTTGAAGAAGATGCTACGTCAGCATAGCTTACTCCGGGAATTATGTTTGTTACGGCTGTTGTTATTGGTGTATTATTTTTATTTGTATTTAAAGTTGGTTCTTTATTACGCAGAGGTGGAAATATTTGCATTTTAAGTACTTTATAAATTTCGCATCCTTTGTAGTTGGCGGTATGCTTACCTCCACATAAAGCGCATTTGACTTCCTTTGTTTGGTTTTTGCATTCCATTGTAAGATGTCTACCAGCGCATTTCACGCAAACTGTATCCCTTGTACAATAATTTTTTGTGTGCCCACTGTGAAATGGTGCGCTTATGGTGAGGTGCTTCGAAAATGACTATGACTTGTTCATATTGTAAATGTCTTTGTTTTTATCACTTGCTTGCAGTTCGATGAAAAATAATGGTAGTGGTTTTTTTGTTGATCTTTGTATTATAAAGGGTGTTTTTTTAGAGGTTAGGTTTTCAAGATGAAATAAAACGTATATAATTTAATGTTATGGCCAAGAATTTAGCTTTATTATAAAGATAAGGGTTTGCCATTATGTTTTAAAAATGATTTCGGGCAAGTGGCCGCCGCGGCTGGCTCGAATAAATTCCAGCCGAGAGGCTCAATTTTCGACCACTTTTTGCAGCAATTGGGGCCGTATGTCAGCAATAACGCGCCGAATATTCTCTTCCAAGACGTCAATCGTCTCGGGCTTATCTGCGTAGACAAGCGACTTCACATAGCCCCACAAGAAATAGTCCAGCGGCGTTATATCGCACGATCTTGGAGGCCACGCCACAGGTCCACGGCGCGAGATAATGCGCTCACCAAAAGTTTCCTTCAATAAATCGATTGTTGCGTTGGCTGTATGGCATGTAGCGCCGTCTTGTTGGAACCAAAGGTCGTCCACATCAACATCGTCCAATTCAGGCACGAAAAAGTCATTAATCATGGCTCTATAGCGCTCTCCATTGACTGTAACATTATGGCCGGCTTCATTTTTAAAGAAATATGGTCCAATGATTCCCTCTGCCCATAGAGCACACCAAACAGTGACTTTTTGAGGATGTAACGGCGTCTCAGCAATGGCTTGTGGATTATGTTCACTCCAAATGCGACAATTTTGCTTATTGACATACCCATTCAACCAAAAGTAAGCTTCATCGCTGAACAAAATTTTCTTGTGAAAATCGGGATCAGTGGCCATCTCGTTTTGGGCCCAAATTTGCACGATTTGCAAACGTTGTTCAGGTGTAAGTCTATGCATTATGAAATGGCAAACCAAACTGAGCATAAATCAAGTGACAGCTGTCAAAAAGACCATCTACGAAAAAAGTAGTGCCAACTTGAAAACCTAACCTCTAAAAAAAACACCCTTTATTAGTAATGTTAAGTACTTTGTGGCCTTTTTCGTTTAGTTCTCTTTTAATTTCTTCTTGGTCTGTAGAGTGGTGCATATTTCGTAAGACTACTTTAAGTCCTCTTTCACTTTTTGGCCTAAATGTATACAGTTTCGTACCTTTTTCTTTTAGCATGTGGTGTAATCTGTTATATATTTCTAAATTTTCTGCTTGAACGCGAACTTCGTTATTTGCTAAAATTTTTAGAGTGAAGCTGTTATTTGCTATTTCATTTAAAGCACTCTTTAATGTTTTTATGCGTTCTACACCTTGAACATATATTGGCGGTGGCTTATTATTTTTTTTTTTTCGTCTTTGTTTAAATTTTGTGACAGTGAATCTTTAAATTGCCCACTGTTTGCAGTTTGAGTAAATTCTTCTCCATCATCCACATCTAAAGCTGCAAATTTGTTTGCAGAAGAAGTTCCACTCAGCCAGTAGTTTGGCAGCTTACTTTGATTGAGGGTTGATGTTGCTTTTATTTTTTTGTTACTAGCAGTCAATGTTGACACCTTTGTGGGTGAGTTTCGTGCTCTTTTAACCACAGGTTGCTTTTTTAGTGCAGCTGATTGTATAGACGCTGACAAATGGGTCGCTAGAAATAGTTCTGTTGATGCAGTTGTTGTTGTTGTAGAATTTAAAGAGACGGTTGAAGAAGTTGTAGATGTATTTGTAGTCGTAGTACATGATGGAAAGAATAATGAGATGGCGCCTATCGTGGTCCCGTTACTTTGCGCTCAGAGAATTTGACAACTAGTTACGTGATTTTAGCTCCAGTATGGCCAGATTACCATTTTCGTAACTTGATTTAGCATTTCTTTTTTGTTATTTTTATTATTTTTTGTCTCGGAGTTTTAGTTCTTTCTTCGTGACATTTTTCTAGCTGTTCTAATTAAAATGTCATGTTTATAATTTTGTAAAATATACATTTTTTAATAATTATTTAAATAATTCACTCAGTTTTATTTAGCTTTACTTTTTTTTAACATCTGGTGGCATTGCCCGCGATTGCAGGTGTTGTTGGTGTTCTTCTGCTTTCGGCAGTGAAATCTGTCTCTCGCTACTGCAGTGTTGCCTAGCATTGGATATAAAAACGCACTAAAATGCCCATTCAAAGAAAATTACCCAACAAATTTTTATTGAATAACTTAAAGAACTTTGTATGCGTGACAAATTGTCTTTAAAATGTGCGTTTTCTTAAATAAATGTGTTATGTTTATGTATAATTTAATTTATTTTTTTGTTAAGCGAGACTCTTTTGTTAAGGGAACGACTTTTTTGCTATATTTGAAGTTATGTAACTAGATAAGGTACTCTTTTTGTAAAAATGTCAGTATGGTTCCTTTAGTATTTTCTGGTATTTTCTTGTTTATTTTTACAATGAATATAACTCTTAATGTCCTATGTCTCACTAAGGATTGATGACCGGAAGAAACGATTACACCTCTATGGTTTTAATCCGCATTCAGTAAATTCAAACGCCTTTTAAAATGTTTAAAAAGTGTTCAATCTTAAGAAGAGTTGAGAGAGTGGCAATTTAATATTCTTCCGTAACCTTAAAAGGAGCAAAAAATTAAATTCACACTTTCAAAATATCAAATTTTATAAGACCATTTTTACCACTAAAATCTTCTCAGAGTTACCTTTTTTAACCTTTTTTTGTTTAATAATATAGTTTGTTTTTTAACCTAAAGTTTCAGTAGCTTTAAATTAAAAAAAAAGAAACAAACACGAAACTTCAAAATTTTCGCATTTTTGGTATAAAAAAGCACTAAATTTATTGCGAAGAGCAAATGGTTGGCAATACTGCACAACTCAGCAAACGTGACGTCACGTACGCTCTGATGGGCGCAATCTTCTTTCTATCATTCTTGGTCGTAGTAGTAGGCATACCAGTTGTGCTCACGCATGATGCAGAGAATACGGGACTGCTGATATGAGAACTTATGCTCTCTGCGCTCCATGGCGATAATGTAGAGCGCATATTGTTGTTGCAGCTTATGGGAGCTGACTGTGTTGACCCGTTTGCATTTGATCCGCTCTGTGCTAAATTCGAGCGCGGCATTGAGAACGAGTTTTTGGTATGTAGCGGCATTTTTTGCGGAGTAAGAACTTTCGTCTCACTTTTGGATTCTATTCTCTCCCAAGGGGGAGAACGTAACACACTCATATTTATTTTTATTTATTTTGCCAGCTGCTTGGCTTGGTTTT
The DNA here is from genome assembly GCF_028408465.1 of Anastrepha ludens. Classification (NCBI taxonomy): domain Eukaryota; kingdom Metazoa; phylum Arthropoda; class Insecta; order Diptera; family Tephritidae; genus Anastrepha; species Anastrepha ludens. The sequence continues at coordinate 9,698,018 of NC_071498.1, read as the reverse complement.
AGTTTTTCTTTTTTTTTTTAATTGAAATGGTTGTTGGCTTTTCGAGTTTGATAATGCACTTTGCACTTTCTATGCAGTTTGCTATGAGTCCTATCTCTTGTTAGCAAAAATGCACTTTGAGTTTGTTGAGAAAACTTTTATAAACACGGATCGACAGTAAAACACGTCCGATACGCACAGTATAAAAATACAAGATAACCCGCACGAATAACGATGCTAGGTTAGGCTAAGTTAGCTTGAGTGACTATCAGCCGACACACTTAGGGCTGAATAGTCCCATTGTGATACTACTGCAGCTCGTCCTATACACTCACTTCTCTGAACCAAACAGTGGATTTAATGAATTTTGTTAATTTCGGTAGCTCTATTTATGAAACCCCTTCAGTGTTGTCAGGAAAAGCGAATCCGAGCGTGAAAAGCCTTTTTCTGTATAAAGCATTTCATGTACGTAATAGGTGTTCCATGGTTTCCTCTTCTTCAATATCTTGACAGCTTCGATCAAGCTACCCATGGTGAAAAGAATTGAAAAGGTGTGGCCAAACACAGACCGTTATTCGGCTCTCAGCGAATCTGACAGAATCAGCTGCTAGGCCGCCGAAACAATAGATGTGTATACAAAAAACAGAGATTGTGTTGGTGGATATACGAAAAAAATCAACACAATGTCACGTCGATGCCAACCGAACAGCGACTGATTGGACTAGATTCGACTACCGAATCTCCTTTGTGATGCGGCAGCTAAAGTTCCCTCTCAATTTTCTTTTTCACCATAGTTAAAAAATAAACCTTGTAAATCTATCATCCTTGGATTGAGGCTTGTGAATACGTGTGAAATGAGCAGCCAGAATACTGCTGCTGAGCCCCCGTTGTCAAAGTTTCTCGCTTAATTTGATTTTTCACCAAAGCTGAAGGTCAAACCTGGTAACCTATCATAATTGGAAGCTAAGGCTGTCGCTCCTGGCTCATGCCCTCAGCAGTTAAGCAGCAACTTTAAATTTAAAACTTATTATATTATATTATATATATATATTATATTATTTTCCTCGGTAACAAATATCTGCGAAGAAAAAATAATTTCAAAGAGGAAAAAAGGTAAATATCAAATTGAGAGCTGCGATTCTTTCAAAGATTTGATAATTTTTTTAAGCGTTTATTGCGGTTAGGTTGAATATTTCATTGTATTTATGTATGTATCGGTGTATGTATGTGTGGAATAAATTTTGTTGATGGCTTTGAAATATTCGAGTACATCGTTTACTCAATCCCTTTCTATTTCTCTTCCGTTCATTACAGCTCAAGTGATAAATTAAATGCGGATATGCACGAAGAAGATGGCGAGCTGGGAATTGGAGGAAACGAGCACGAAGAAGAGGAAGAAGACGGAGGCCTATACTCACAAACCCTTCCCTTCTACCAGCAACCGGTAGCACTGCAACGCATGCAATTTGCGCATTCGGCATCGGCTACATCCGTATCATCAATGTCATCGACAACAACGACACCACCACCACCGCCACCACCTCAACCGTCAGTAGCATCAGTACAACCATTAAAGCAACAACAGCAACACCAACCAGCAACAGCTCAGACCCTAACCTCACTAGCATCATCAGCAACAGCCGTAAATATATACCAAGAACAACAAGCCCCTCAACAGCACGCACACCAGCCCCAACAACAACAACAACAACAACAACAAAAATTACGACCAGAACAAATGACTTCCGCAACCGCTGCCAACAGCAACTTCAACATCAACGTCAACGCCTCAGCAGCTACAGCTGCAGCTTATAAGCGACAAGAACAAAAGTTGCGAAGATTACGCGAACTGCACTCGCTCGCCTTGGAGGGGGGCGACACGGCGCGCGGTTATTGCTCCTGCGATGAGCAATGGACCTCATCATCGCCGCCCATATCCGACTCGCCGACACTCTCCAGCAATGAAGGACACGAAAAGGCATCCGACGGAAGTGAAGCCAATGAAACAATACAAGCAGCAGCAGCAACAACAATAATAACAACGACGACAGCAAAACCAACATCTGCCGAAACAACAGCAACAATGACGGCCGAACGGCGAGTGACAGGAAACGCGTACAAGCAAATAAACGTGACAACAGGACGTGGCCGGTTGGCCGTCGGCGGTAATGATGGCGGTCACAGCCGGACGAGACAACAACAAAAGCACAACAATAGCACTATTGATGGTGTTGGCAACATTTGGACGGGTACGCGGGCAAATGAGGTCGCCAAGGCAGCGGCCGCCGTGGTGGCAGCAAAGGCAGCTGGAGCAGCAGTTTCGACAGCAGCAATGGCGGGCGCGGTGAGGGGTGAAAGCAGGCCAGTGCCGGCAGCGCGCCTCAAGCAACAACATCATGTGCGCTTTTCGGACGAGAAGAATTTCTCCGATTAGATTGGCACGCTGTGCAAAAGGACAACTGAAAACAAAAAACAAAAACAAATTAGGGCAAAGGTGAAGAAGAAAAAAACGGACGCAAAGTAATTGCGAAAAAGGGTGAATGGCGACAATGATTCGGTTTCATTAGAAAAGGAAAGTAATGGGGGTTTTAAAAATTATTTTTACATTAGAGAAAAAAGTGAAAGCCTTTCATTAAACAAAGAAAATATGGCAAGTACATAAAAAACCGAAAACTACTAAAAATAAGTGAGTTTCGCAAAATTTCAACAAAATTTAATTATCTCGCCGGGGCATGGGCATATATTTCAGTTTTGCAGATTTCTCGCAAATTGCTAACCGTTTTGCTGAACAACACTTCACTTTAACATCGCTCCAGTTGTGTGCACTCCAGTTCAAATTGATTTCCCTCAATTAGACTGCCCAATAATACCCAGCGAACATTGGGAACGCATGCACGCCGATACCAACATATACACGTATGTGTGTTTGGATATCAGCCTCAGCCCACACTTGACCCACAACCATTAACATCGCACACCGTTCACGCTAATAGAGGGGCCCGAAATGTGTAATCAATGAGAAATACAAAATTATGAGAATAGACTCCACTTCTAGTTGCGAACACCGATAAAGCAATAAACGGGAAAATTAATGAAAATAAATTAACAAAAAATACAAGTATATAAACAGTTAGAATACGAGTATAACTAAATATACACAGAGATACACGAGCATTTATGTAAAAAGTAATAATCACCGATGGGAAGTTGTAAAAACCAATTAAATAGTACAGAGCAATGAGTAAAAATTTCCAATCAAAATAATCTACGCGTAGGCTTGGGTAACTCTTTTTATTTATTTGCACGACAAAGGTTGCCAGATGCTATAAATGTCAATTGACTGATTTTTATTTAACTCTTTATTTACTTATTCATTTAATTTTTTTCTTGTTGACTCCTCTCGGGAGCATAGAGCCTCGACAGCCTAACAGTTGTTCAGGATTCTCGAGCAGTGGTTTGCCAAGGTTTGATACTCGCTCCTTCCATAAGGCAGCGCATTCATAGAGGAAATAAAAAATCGTTTTCTCTGGTTGTTGTTTAGAACGGTATGTGTTTTGGGGCATGCCCATTTTGGCTGCTTGTTCCCCGGTAGACCAGAAGCCAGTTATCTCCGCCGTGAGTCTGCACGCATCCCTTCGTTTCATATTTGTCAGTAGTATTGACGTTTGTTTGTGGTTGTAGGGGGGCCATAACTTATGCTATATTTGCATGTTGTCGGGTCCTCCATCTGGTTTCCGCGATTTTTAGATATTTTAAGAAAATTGCATTCTTAATTGCACCCATTGGTGCGAATACCGATTTTGTCCGGTTCGTCCGCTTTCTCTTTTCCTTCACGCCGATGTCCCGGAACCCAGATTAAGGTAATTTTATGGTTGTCATTTCTTTGAATTTTTACCTCCCTGTACATGTAGAAACATAAGCGCTCTTCTTTTCGGCAAGCGTTCGCAAGTGGCGCATAGATGAGGCAACTGATATAAATAAACGTATCTTGGCAGCGCTGAAATGGAGCTGACTAAAATACCATTGGTTTGTGATATGGCGAATTATTCCAGTTTTTGGTTTTTTTCTTGTTCATTCCTCTCGGGAGCATACGGCCTCGACAGGGACTCTTCCATCGCACGCGGTTCTGCGCTGTTGTTTTCGCATCGTCCCATGAGATGTCGGCATCTGCTAGTTTGCGCAGCATCGACCTCCTCCAAGTGTTTTTTGGTCGACCGCGACCTCTGCTTCCTTGCGGGTTCCAGTCCAGTGCCATTCTCGTGATGCTATCTGAATGTTTTGTCATTGTGTGATCTATCCATCGCCACTTTCTGCGTTTGATTTGCCTAAGTATGGGTTCCTCGTTCGCTAATATCCACAGTGTGTCGTTGCTGATGGTCTTTGACCAGAATATTCTGCAGATGATGTGGAGGCATTTGTTGATGAAGGATTGCAGTTGACATCTTCATCTGCTCCACCATCTGCCGTGATGATGCAGCCGAGGTTGCAGAAGCTTTCGACGAATTCCACCGGGCATCCGTCAACCAATATCTGCTTTGCGTTATTGTGGTTAACTCTCATAGCCTTGGTCTTGGCGATGTTGACCTCAAGTCCGACAGTGAGTGCCAGCGCGTCTAGTTTGTCCGCCTTCGCTTGCATGTCAGAGAGTTTGTGAGAGAAGAGGCAAATGTCATCGGCGAAGTCTAGGTCCTCTAGATGTCTAGTGAAACTCCAGACCAAACAAACCAAAATATTTTCATATTATACTATAATATTATTATTAAACGCCCGCGAATATGCGATACCTTTAGATAAGTGAATGTGGCTTTATAAGAAAATGGACTACGCAAACTTGAGGTTTTTTACAACTGCTCATATTAATATATACAGTCTCGCGCAAAAGAGAAGGACCACTAGAGTTTTTGTTCTATTTTATTTTAGCCCTAAACCAATAAAGGCAGAAGTTTGTTAAATATTGAGATTTAAAACTGTTTAGCTGTAGAAAAAACTCAACAGCTGAATAAAGAATTGGAAGTAGATCGTCAGTAATTGATTGAGAGAGAGAATGTAGCGGTGAAAAGTGAGTCCAATACATCGGAAGTGCGTGAATGTGTGTTAAAATCTAAGCCTAAAGATTGAATTGCTCCATTAAGATCATAATTTGCTTTGTATGGCTTCAAAAAATTAGGCCTAAAATACTTTTGTATTAGAGAGGAAACATTAAGGTTGACTTTTGCTGGAAAACATTGACTATTGAGGGTTTAACTATATTTATTATTCAATTATTTGCGACACACATAATTAATTACTTATTGTATACACGGCGGTCATATCCGAATGAATTGATGGTGTAAGCGCTAAATATACTCGTATATATGTATATATAAAGTGAAGTCTAAAATAAACGAGACTGAGCTAAAATAGAAACCACAGGAGCCATATCAGGCGAATGCGGTGAATGATTGATGGTTAAACTACGATTTCTAGTCAAAAATTAAGTCACAAGAGTGGATTGTAGTATTATGCAATAAGCGCCAGCTTCCTCCTTCGCGGTATTCAGGGCGAATTCGACGCATGTGATGCAACAAACGCTTCAAAATGCCAAGATAGAAAAATGCAATGACGGCTTGGTTCATTGGCGTGAACTCCTTGTCGACAATTTCCTGGGAATCGTAAAAATAAATGAGCATCGACTTGATTTTTGACTTCTCCAAACGCTATTTTGTGGGTGGTGGCTCATCTAAGGCCTTCCATTCGGCACTTTGACGCTTAGTGTCAGGTTCATGTTAGAAACACCACGTTTCATCTCCAGCTACAATGTTGTAAAGGATGTTCTCGTCTTTCTCGCCTCTTTAATGAGATCTTTTGAATGTTGAATTCTGAGCAATTTTTGGTCCTCAGTTAACTTGTGCGGAATGAAACATGCACAGGCCTTTCGTAAGCCCAAATGATCAGTTCAAATACAATAAATCGATGTTTTGGAGATATTCAACTCCGATTCCATGAATTTCAAAGACGATTTCGGTTCATTTTTGATAAATTTACAAACAATTTCGGTGGAGTCTTCGGTGATTACCGATTTTGGGCAGCCCGTATGTTCATCTTCCATCTTCAATTCAAATGTTTCGTTAAACGTTTTACCGATTTTAAAACAAAATTTGATATTAGCTCTTTGATCGAAACTTATTTTTGTACCTATGACACAAACATACCGACACTTTAGACCCAATAACTTCGCTTCCACTGAACCAAATGTCACCAAACTTTCATTGGAAATCAGCTAGGGATGTAACTTCCTACGTACTAACTCATTAAAAAGATCTTGTTTATTTTTTACTTCACCGTGTATATATATTTGTATTATATTTATAGATTCATACTGCGTGTGGCATTGAAAAATTCTTAAGAAAAAAACCAAAAACCTTTTAGGAATAAATTCTAGCCTTTTTATGTAAATCTAGGAACGCGGCTTCCAGGCTATCGGGCTTCGTAATGATGATTCACTGAATTATTTGTATTTTTTTTTGTTATTACTTCAAAGGCCTGTGAATAAAAACTAAATAGCGTTTCATATGCCAAAAATTGTATAAGTTTTTATGTTCTAAACTTCACAGAGATTACAAAAACTCCATTTGTCTTAAGCTTTCCCATAAAACTGCATGTTAAAATTTGTTTATAAACATTTTATAAACCAGCAATATTTTCATTAGCTGGCAACCTTCAGGTCACAGTAAAAATCAACATCATAACATAAATAAAAAAATAAGTGGCTACTACTTCAAAACAACTAACACACACAAGCATAGAATTTTAATGAATATTTTTCCCACTCAAAGTACAACAAGCAAACATGTAAATAGTTCAACCAAACTAAAGTGGAAAAGTGAAAACAAACGCACAAACATTTCAGTTATTCAACCAAAATTTGCGTATCTTTGCCAAAAGCCAACTAACAATAACAACAACACGAATACGCAGGAAAGCAAACTTATGTGAAGCAAGGACACTGCATTTCAAATTAAAGTATGCCAAAAATGTATTAGGAAAAAACACAATAGCAACAACAAGCAACAAAATTGCGGAAACCAAAAAGCCACAGAATTAGCAGAACCAAACAACAAAATTAAGTCACAAAAACTCGGCAAACAACTAAATAAAATGGCTCATAAAATATGTATGCTCGTTCAGATGTACATACCTGGGTATATATGTATGTATGTAGATGCCGAAAAAGTGGCGAACAGTAGAAAAAATTCGCACAAAGGTGAGAACTCGGAAATGCAGATAGCTGTGAATTGGAACACAAAAAACACTGAGTGTTGCATAGTTGCGGGCGCAGAGTTGTTTATCCGTTCGGTTAGTTATAAATAGCATTTCCATACATATATACTGTATATGCGAGTACATGCATATATGTGTGTGTGTACGTACATACATATTTAAAAAGTTACCGCACAAAGTACCGATATTTCCACGCCCACTGATTTTCACTTATGATTGTTTGCTCGCTTATGTTTATTTTTGATTAATCAAAACGATTTTTTGTCGTTGTTGCTGTTTTTTTTTGCTGCTATAAAAACCCCTTTCTAGCGCAATTCTTCCCATATTCAAACACCTGCATTCATTTATTCACGTTTCCCGCAAAACTTTTACTTTCGCTCTATTTTGTTCGAATTTCACTTGAATTTTGTACGATTTGTTGTAAAAAACCGCAAACTCTTAACATTTTCGCTTACTAACATTTACCCACATTTTAATTACTTCACTTTTCTTATTCTTTTTTCTTGCATTTTTTGTGCGAGAAAGTTACTGATTTGTTTCGCTAGCAGATTTCCCCCTCTCCTTTTGATTTTCTACTTACATCAGCGCCTCTTAGCTGTCCATCAACATTAGGGGAATTGCATTGATTGCCGTATATTTATTTGGTGTTATATTTTAGCTCACTTTATTTGGAAGTTCTGTGTCAAAACTTTTTAATACCTTTTTGCTGGTTGAGGTGAGAATGGACTGCCGTAAAGTTGAAGTTGTTGCGAGCACAACAAATCTACGCACGTTGGGAAATTTGCAATAAATCGACCACTAATTGCTCTCATCAGGATTTAAAAACTTTTGAAAGCAATTTAAAATTGCAATGAAATCAAATACCACGCACAATTGCCCAATTTCAAAGCATTTCGAAAATTCTAATTTCAGAATACGGAGCGGTTTGGTTTAAGCTTTTTATTTGTGTGCTGTTACAATGAAGAAAATAGATTTGCTCGCCGCTGTACATTTTTTTCATAGTGTTAGGTTAGGTTAGGTTGACCTGGCTGGCTGAAAGCCATCACATACACCTATTGGTCCTTAGTATTACCAGATGGAGCTAGATCTTTGCGTTTCTTTATAGTAGATGTCTTGTAATACGTCTGCGTCTTTTGCGAATCTAAGTAAGCTTTGAAGCCCTAACCCCGAGAGGCATTTATTCTAACTTCTCATATTGTAAAGCTCCTAAACATTTCATTCGCGTTCTAGCTAATTCTGGGCAAGAACATAGAAGGTGTTCTAGCGTTTCCCTCTCTTCCAGTTTAATGCAAAATCTGCAGCTATCATTGTTTCCAATTCCCATCTTGTATGCGTGTGCCGCTAACAAATTGTGGCCTGCCAGTATACCTACGACAGTTCTGCTTTCCTTTCTAGACAGGACTAGTACGAATCGAACGTATTTATCTGCATTCTGTGTACACATGATTTTCGCGGTTTTAAATAGATTGAGATTATTCCACCTCCTGTCTATCCGTGCTTTCAAGTCCGCAGCGATGTCATTGTATATCGTATTTAAAGGTTTCAGTATGTCGTTTTCTTGTTCAACTTATATGTAAAAAGCGCTGTTGGCAATCGCATCTACTATTTTGTTTCCTGCAATGCCCTTATGTCCGGTTACCCAATAGATGTGCTGCCGTCTGTCTGCGGATAGTCTCTCTATGGCTTCCCTGCTTTCTAGAACATTTTTACATGAAATTTCATATGAGTTTATTGCTTTTATCATGTCATATGTCAACGTATATATTTATTTTGGCGTTGCTTGATGTCTTTGCGAATGCTATTTTCCAGAAAAATACTGCAGTGGTCGGGGAGCTTGAATGGCTGGCTGATGCCTAGCTCTGCGCAATACATTCCTGCCAGTCCTACTGCGTCTAACATTTTCGAGCCATCAGTCAATATAGTAAGTGTTTTTGGGTTAGGTTTCATTCCTCTTTTCCATCTCTCTTCTTCTATTGTTGTTCGGAATTTTTTCACCCAATTGCATTTTGGAGTCATATTGTCGGTCTGGACCCTGTAACTCATGCCTATTGAGCTATGTCCGAATGTCTTACAGGTAAATTCGCCAGTCGCCCTGAGTCTTACGGCAGATTTAGCTGCTAGACATTCTGCCGCAATATCAAGCGGTGACATTCTTTCCAGCGCTGCCGTTGGATTAATTCTCAATGCACGTGTGGTGCAGAGTGCACCAAGAAGTTTGAATGCTTTCCATAGCTTTTTTATGTGTCGGTTTTCTTAGCGCAGTCCACCACACCAAAACAGCGTATAGTAATATTGGATTTACTATAGCTAGTAGCACCAATACATTATAGCAGGAGATAGACCCCATGTAACTCCCAGCCTGTGTTGCTCATTCCTGCACTGCTGCGAGTGTATTATTCATTATGTCACTCACGGTGTTTAGGTCACTACTATGCCTATGTCATCTGCCTTCAAATTTCTTTAGTAACTCATTAACCGCGTGTAGCCAGCGAACTGGCGATAGAACACCACGTTGAAGCGTACCCTCGCATGCCACTTCAGTGAGTTAGCTTCGTTCCATTCCGCCCTTATTATTCTACAACCTACCAGGTTATTAAACAGTTGTCAAAAATTTTTGAAGTGAAACTTCTTTAGGCGCGTCGGGGGCCCCAAAGCAGATTGAAAATAGGCGAGTGAAACGGTAAGTTCGGAGCGTTACCGAAATCCGTCAAATGGGCGGGGCCAAGGAGCAGCTGCTCCTTCCCACTCTCGCCTATTCGCTCTCTCTGTCGCTCTCTCGCATCGCAAGCGCTGAACGATGTGAGGGAGCCACCGAGACACGCCGAAATGTATATAGCACACAAGTAAGCATTGAAGTAGACTGGCGACATGCAGGCAACCGACAATCGACAACCGACAACGGGTATTATAGATAGCCATAGCCCATGCAAATGAGTGCTGTGTGTGAGTATCAGATAAAGCGCCGATTGAATGTGTGTAAGCGGGAAAGCAATAAGAAACTGCTGTGAAGTAAATAGATGGTAGGTATGGAGGAGACGAAGCGATACAATGAGTGCGTTTGCCAAACGAGTGACGATAGTTGAAGTAGAAGGTTGTAAAATGACATTTCAACCGTTTCGGTGATCAAAGCAAATTGATTAACGCGCCAAAAGTAGGCAAAAAATACCATTGGAAGTGCAAAGAAATGTCAGCGTCAAGTGCAACACTGCACCCAAGTGTCAAATTTGAAGCTAATAAGGACAAAAATAAATAGTACAAATTTATGTGGAGTGATATAGAAAAAAAAATATGTAAACCTGAATTTAACACGAGAGAGGGGGGAGAGATCTAAACCGGGGCTCCCATGCATGGAACAACCAACTTAGAAGTTTCACTTCTACCGTGCGTGAGTCTGACAGACCCTAGTTTTTTTAGCGTAGTAACTATATTTTTATCTGAGAAGACGGAGTTCGACTTTTTCAGCTCACTGCATGTACTACAATACAATGTGGCGCTAAATTAGTCGTCCATTTTTTATACATTTTTTTGCTAAATAATGTAAAAACTGTGGCGCAAAATTAATCATCCAATTTTTTTTATTCATTTTTTTAATAAATAATGTAAAAAATGTGGCGCAAAATTAATAATCAAAAATTTTTTTTTGCTAAATAATATAAAAAATGCATACATGTTGGCGCAAAAAAATCATCCAATTTTAATTTTACTCATTTTTTTACTAAATAATGTAAAAAATGTATACAAGGTGGCGCAAAATTAATCATCAAATTTTTTTTCATTAAAACCTTTTTCTGCGGCACATCTGCTTTGATTTCATTCCGTTTAGTAACTTCTTCATTTATTTCAACTCGAAAATGTCTGCTTTGTAAGTATGATTTTAGTAGCGTAAAGACATTATGAGGAAGACTCTATTTTAGTTTGAATAGCAACTCCACGCGTCATGCCTTGCCAGATGCTTGCGCTATGCCTAGGAAGACAGCAGCTCGGTATTCTCTATTGACGAGTCCCTCCCTGGCGATTTTATATACAAAATTGACCTGCTCAATGGTGGATTGATGTTTCCTAAAGCTATACAGCTGCGTAGGGATAAGATTTCTTTGAGCAATTATAAGGCTGATCCGATGTCTTTCAACAGCCAATTTTGTTGTATTATTCACAAGCTCGATTGTCAGTAATTCGAAATCTGTTTTCAGACTTTAGTTATTATCATAAAATAATTTAAGTTCAATTTAAGGATTTGTTAATTTAATTTTGTTCCTTCAATTTCGTTAAGCTCAAGTTATTTAAAAACTTTCTTTATATTTAACTTTTCTACTCACTGGCGCCACTCATCTGCTACTGTCGACGAAATTGCTCAATCGTAGTTCTCAAGTATCCATTAACCTTATAAAGAGTTATACTAATAAATACAAAAAAAATGTAGTAAATATTAATAGGAAGCAAGTGAATAAAATATTGTATAGAAATAAAACTAAGTTTAAGGACAACTCCTAGACTGCACCGAAAAAATGACTAAGATAAAAAAGTTACATAAGAAAATAAATACAAAAAGTGATGGTTCTCCATACTTTTTAAGAAACTTTTAATTGTAGAAAAAGAAATGAAATTACGAGATAATTTTAAAATTTCTAAGTGAAAGTGACTAGTGGCGTAAGTTTGTAAATATTATTGTAAGCAAAATAAACAAATAAAAGCCTAGCAACTAAGTAGCTGTACTGTGTATGTGTGAACGAATGAGTGGCCGATTAATCGCATTTCAATCTGTAGAAAGTGCGAGAAAATGAAGTATGAAACGAAAGCATTCATATGCATAAATATAGTATTACATTGAAGGCAGTTTTCCAATATCGAAATACAATAAATAAAGTGTATAATATTTAGCTAAATATTAGTGAATTTACTATAGTCACTAGCTAAGGGCTCATGCATACATAGAAGTCGAGTTCAATTTGATAAAAATTGCAAACAAAAGATGAGGTTAGTGTGTAATAGATAATGAAGGGCGTAAAACGATATCAGTTCGAAAAATTAATTTTAAAGTGAAAAGTTATTATAATGTACTGAATTTTCAAATTGATTTTAATTAAAAAAAACGGTTTTGCAACAATGAAGGCTCCATAAAAGCTGTCTTTAAACTATGACTTACAATTTGAAATTTTAAAAATTATATCTATTTTCTTTTCTAAATATTTAAAAATAATAATAAAACATTGTTATACACGCTGGCGCAAAGTTAATCATCTAATTTTGTTTTTGTATAACTCTTTTACTAAAGGAAAGAGATTTCATGTGAATTTTGTCTGTTTGTACACCGTAGCTGTCTGGTTCAAAGTGTCAAATATGACTGGCGTATGATAACTTCGAGTTTATTTATTCAAAATAGTCCCCTCTGGCCTCGATGCACTGTTTTGCGCGATCTAAAAGCTTCTCGAAAGTGTGTTTCAGGTCATTGATTGGATGTCGGTACAAGCCCTTTGGATGGCCTCTACGGATGCAAAACGTTTTCTTTTAATAGCCAAGTGCAATTTTTCGAATAGGTAGAAGTCACAGGGTGTCATTTAAGGAGAATACGGTGAGTGGTTGATGGTTAAAATGCGATTTCTAGGGAAAAAATCAGTCACAAAAGTGGATCGATGAGATGGTGCATTATCATGCGCGCCAGCTTCCTTCTTCGCGGTATTCAGAGCGAATTCGACGAATTCGACGAATGCGATGCAACAAACGCTGCAAAATGCCAAGATAGAAAACTGCGTTGACGGTTTGGCCCGTTGGCACGACCTCCTTGTGGACAATTCCCTTGGAATCGTAAAAACAAATGAGCATCGACTTGATTTTTGACTGATCCAAATGCGATTTTGTGGGTGGTGGCTCGCTTAGTTAGGTTCATGTTGGAAACACCACGTTCCATCACCAGTTACAATGTTGTAAAGGAACCTTTCGTCTTTTCTCGCCTCTTTAATGAGGTCTTTCGAATGTTAAATTCCGAGCAATTTTTGATCCTCAGTTAACTTGAGCGGAGTGAAATGTGCACAGGCTTTTCGTAAGTCCAAATGATCAGTTAAAATGCGATAAATCGATGTTATGGAGATATTTAACTCCGGTTCCATGAATTCCAACGATGATTTCGGTTCATTTTTGATAAATTTATAACATTTTCGATGGAGTTTTCGGTGTCCTCTCAACCATCTCTGAAACGTGTAAACCACTCATGAATTCTGACACGAGATAGACCATCTTCGCCATAAACTTTTTTCATCAATTCAAATTTTTTGGTAAACGTTTTACCGATTTTAAAATAAAATTTGATTTTAGCTCTTTGTTCGAAACTCATTTTTGTACCGAGGACACAAACATACTGACACGTTAGATGAACTTACTTCGCTTCCACTGAACCAAATGTCACCAAGGTTTCTCTGGAAGTCTGCTGGGGATGTAACTTTCAACGCACTAACTCATTAAAAAGATGACGCCGCCAAGAACATTTTTATGACGCCAGTCTTGCTTATTGTGGACTTCACCTTGTATTTTTTCGCATTAAAGTACAATATATTCGCATTTTTGAGGCAAATTCAATTCTACTATTTTTTTAGAAATTTTTTTGTTCTCTCTATTTACTATTGTAATTAATTGAAATCTGAGATCAAACTGGTATGCGTTGTGAGTAAAAAAAAAAAGTATAAAAAATATGTATGCAATTGACTGGCTACTCTATACTTGTAAATGCAGAAGTCAAACGAAAATGTGGTATCACTTTCTGAAAGTAAAAAACAAACAATTAAAATACATAGTTGTACATACACATACATATATATAAAATATATAAAAATACTACTCCTGAAACTAAGTGTAACTTCGAAATATCAAAGTAAAAGAAAAATTAGCGTATAACTGTAAATAATTTGGTTTAACAGTAAAGTGTATGAGAAGCGAAAAAACTCCCATAAGCAACAAGTAGTTAAATATTTAAAGAAATTAAGGCATAGTAGCTGCAAAATTAAATCAGAAAAAAACACGACTACTACAAAGTTTCAAAAGAAGAAAAAATGTAATGGCAGTAAAATAGTATCTATTGTATACATAAAATTAAATAAGTAGTGAAAGTAATTTTTAAGCAGTGAGCAGCAAACTTAGAAGTATATAAATACGTATTTAACAATATGAAACTTAGTAAATATGTTAGCTAATTATTGTTAAAATTAACAACAACAAAAATTTAGTTGTAAGTTTTTAAATATGTAAATGTATTGAGAAATGAAAGAAAAAGAAGTTCATAACATAAAAAACTGGCATTGACTTGCGAAGAAGGAAGGCTAATTTTTATTTTTTTCATATATCCAAGAAATTTTAAATCTTTATTTAAAAAATAAAAAAGTAAAAATTAAAGAATACAGAAGAAATAAATTGGTTTTCCACAATTGCATAAATTAAGTTACCTAAACGAATTGAGTCCTGTAATATTTTTTATGAGACACAAAAGAGTTCTGTTACTTTTGAGTCATCATTGGAATTTTGTTTTTTTTATTTTTTACACTTTGTTTTTGAAATGGCTTAACATTTAGTTAATACCTTTAAGATACACAAAATGTGTGCACTCTCAAAGTATAACCAAAGCTTGCTTGCGTCTCCGAGTATTTGACTATTTCAATATTTTTAGCTGAACGAGTGCACAAACAAATTTTTTTTTGGAACAAATTTTTTTTTCTAAAAATTTTTTTTTTTCTAACAAATTTTTTTTTTCTAACAATTTTTTTCTTTTCTAACAGTTTTTTTTTCCAACAAATTTTTGTTCTAAAAAATTTTTTTTCTAGCAACCAATTTTTTTCTAGAGTAATTTTGGGATGCTAAACACAAAAATCATTTTTGGAAAAAAATTTTTTTTTTTTGGGCTTATGAAACGCATGGCATAAAACAGCTCAGCCGATCAACGTTATCTCCTTTTTTCGATATTTTATTGATTATGGTGATAAATATGAAAATCATCTTTAAAAAAAGAAATTTTTTGTAAAGTTTTTTTTTTTTTAATTTTTTCGAAAACCTATTTGTAATGCATGGCATAAAACAGATCATCCCATGGACGTTATTTCATTTGTTTGATATATTTTACCAAAGGCTCAAAGCTGGACGGAAGCGTTGGTGTGGGAGTATTCTCCGAAGAGCTCCCCATCAAACTCAAATGTAGGCTACCGGACCACCACCATCAAGCGGAGGTAGCCCCAATTAAGGAAGCAGTGAATGATTTGCTTACCTCTGTAATTACTATAAGCGAGGTAAATTTCTACTCCGAGAGCTAAATGGCAGTTAGGGTCCTAGGCTCGTTGTTTATGCATTTAAAATTATTCGGGGAATGCCTGATTTCTCTCTCGACTGCATCCGAATGCTTCAATATTAGGCTTATCTGAGTTCTCAGTGACTGTGGTATAAAGGGAAACTGCTGAGCTAATGAGGAGGCTAAACAGTGTACACTGGGAACGGTTTCACCGTGAAGTCAGCGCATTAGGGTTCCCTTGACAACCTGTTGATGCGCCTCGCGACAACTCAACGAGCGCTGGGCGTACTAAGCGCAGATTTGCAACGTGGCGAGAACCTTTTGGGCACGTGTATAACTGGGACGCTCGAGGGAACTTCTAAGGCGAATAAAGCAGCAGCTCTCGAATTTGGTTCCAGTCCTTATCGGCTATTGTCCATTAGGTATTCATGCGGTGCGACTACTGCAAGTCCTTTCTGCAGTAGCTGTTTTTAAGATGAGGTAGAATCATCCCTGCAGCTTCTTCTCAGCTGTCCTGCTCTCGTCGCATTAAGATTCACACATCTTCGCCCTCACTTTTTTGCTACACCTGCAAATTTAGCAGGTTTAAATATCAGACATCTGGTGAAGCAGTAGCTTGAAGCGGTTAATACTAGCGTAATTAGCCACTGCTAGTCCACAGCATCCTCCAATCCATAGTCACTTCTTCCTCTTCCCCCGTTTGGCTCTATTCCCTCGGTTTTACCTCTACATTACATCATAATGTACGAATTTTGCCCAACGTGAATAAAAACTTATAAAGAGAATACAGCACGCGGCTTCCCATTAAAAAGCAGGTTACGTCGCCCAGATGACTTAGTCATTTATGCTAAAGCAAAAATGTGTTTATCGAAATTACCCCGAAAATCTGCCTTTCTTTGCAGTTTTATGCTATGAACCGAAAATTTGCCGATTAGTGTAATAACAATAAATTCATAAATGCGCAATTATTTTTACTTGGTGGAATAGTTTAATAAATTAGCAGGCGCAAGCTAAATGCTTGATTTAATTTGTATGAATAGCTTCAAAACTTTTACCTCTAAATGCACAAAATAGCAAATGTTAATTATTATTATTTATTTTTTTTTGTTTTTGCAAATAAAACAAGCTGTGTAATTAACTTAATTCTCTACTCTTTCATTTATAATAGTTTTCCCAATTCGTTTTTTTTACCAATTAAAATACTCTAAAAATTTTAAACCCGTTTTTTTTATTTGACCCAAGCCACTTAACTGTCAAAATAAATAATTATTTATAAAACACATAAATGAGCGTAACAATTGAATATAATCGTGTAAGTGAATATTAGTAAAAAACATAATAATTGAAAATACTATTAAAAGGAATAATTAAGTCATGAAAGCAACAGAAAAAAGATCAGCAAATGGTGACAAAAAATATGCAAAATAAACGAAACTTGAAAATATTAATAAAAAAAACACATTTACTTATTTCTTAATTTGGTGAGATGGGAGCGTATGCCATAGGATGGAACTCAAAATCCTCAAATTTCACATATCAACTAGCAACTCTATGGTATTCTTGTTCGCAATTGAAAATTGACTACGTTGTTTCAGAATTTTCAAACAAGGTGAGTTTCCGTTAAGATGGCTACAGTTCAGCACAACGGATGTGGTGAGACGCAAGGATGTACCAGATTTGCTCAATAGCTTTGGTGAAAAACAAAATTATGCTCGCAACTTCGGCTACCTGTCACTGGGGATTCGGTAGGCGAATTATGACCGCTATGATTTGTCCGCTATGCTCTGCGTTGCTTACACTTCACTGATCCAATTCCATGCCAAACAAGTCGGTGCTTGCCCGTTAATCCAAAAAGCAGAAAGACTATTCTCTCCCTGACTTTCTTTTTCGATTTTTTTAAAAAGGATGAAACAGTGACGGGGAGTAAGTCACTGCTTAAGAAAATTACTTTCAATATTCCTTAGCGAAGCGTACGAAATGGGAATGGTTAGAATTACTTATGCCTTCATTCGGCTCGCTTTCTAGAACTTTGAGGGAATTTAATTCGCTGTCAATCCATATTGGCCTAGATTTTCTACACGCGGTCACAAGCTCATCCAATCCATGGATGATAGACTTAGCAGGTGTGGTCAATAACTATGGTGAAAACAAAATTGTGAAGGAAACTTGAGCTGCCACGTCACAGGGGAGATTCGGCAGTCGAGTTCTGTGCGACCATTTTACATGTATTCACACACTAGTCCCATCAATCTTTGTTCATATAGCTACGAAACAAAATGAGCGGAAACTATGTTGATTTTTTTTTATATATCACAAATACCATATCAGTTTTTTTTCTAAACACATCCCCTACTTCGTCTACCTATCAGCTGATTCTGTCAAATTCGCTAAAAGCTAGCCCGCTGTTCAAACTTCGCTCTTTCTGTGCTTTCCAGTAACGTAACATCAGAGTGCGCTTAATCCGCCGGTATATACAGTAAGCCAAAAAAGTTTTGACACAGTGAGATTTTATTGAAATATTTTTCATATTTTTCATGTCGACTTTTCTATTTAATTTTGTATAAAAGTATAGTTTTATAAATTTTGAAAATCGATTTATTTTAATAAAAAAATTATTTTTATAAAAAATTAACGAAAAAAATAATAAAAAGAAATTGTAAAAAAATTTCACTGTAGCAAAACTTTTTTCACTAATTGACTATTACACATGTCTGCTGAGCTTATATCGGCTATGCATTCGTAATATAAAGGGTTTTCCTATAACGGGTGTTATTTTGAATAGCCCGCTATTTCGGTAGATGTCACTTTTGAAGCTGTCATTTTTTGTAATTTAACAAGTAGAAACTACGCCATTAATAAAAATCGAACGATGCACGCACAAACAACGCATTGAAATTATTAAAATTCACTATAAAAATTGTGAAAATTTGGTAGAGACGGTTCGTAAAACTCGAACATTTTTGGGTCATCGTGAAGCACCTTGACGGGCCGCAATACAGAAATTGGTGAAAAAATTCGAGCTGTTGGGACAAGTTAGTGATGTGAAGAATAAAACCCGTGCACGTCGCTCAATAACAGCCGAAAATATTGCTGTTGTAGCCGAGAGAGTTGAAGAAAACCCAGGTTTCTCCATTCGCCGTCGTTCTTTGGAATTAGATATTCCACAAACGTCATTACCCCGTATTTTGCATAAAGATTTGGGTATTAAGGCTTATAAAGTCCAGTTAACACAAGAGCTCAAGCCGGCCGATCATCAACAACGTCGTGTCTTTGCTGAAATGCATGAAAATAATTCGGAATTCCATCGAAACATCATCTTGAGTGATGATTCTCATTTCCACCTCGTTGGCTTCGTCAACAAGCAAAATTGTCGGATCTGGGTCTCAGAAAATCCAAGAGTTATTATTGGATAGGCTCTCTATTCTTAACGTGTGACTGTTTGGTGCGGTTTATGGTCCGGCGGAGTCACTGGACCTTACTTTTTCGAAAATGAAGCTGGAGCATCAGTTACGGTGAATGAATTGCACTATCGCGAGATGATTAACGATTTTTTATGGCCGGAATTGGATGGTATTGATCTGGACAACGTTTATTTTCAACAAGACAGCGCTATGTGCCACACAAGCAACGAAACCATTGATCTTTTACTGGAAAAACACCTCTTATTGGAAAACCCTTTAGTTGCTCATATTGCAAAACAATTACTAATGTGCAACTCGCAAATATCCCGTCGGCCAGGTGCCCTTGCAAAAACCTGACTACCGATAGCGAACTGAATGGCAATGGATATTCTTGGACTACGATTTGCAGAAAAAAAAACAGCATAGATTGGGGTCAATTGTTAGGGCCCTATGCTCAGCTGAGAAAAAATAATAGCTTTAAGTAAGTAAGTAAGTGCAGGTAAAGTGCGGCGCCTTGGCCGGGATATTCTCCACTTTCTACTCGTCTCTGCTCCTGCGTGAAAAATCATTTTTCTGAAGGCCCATCCACTTTACATGTATCCCACTTACAGGTGAAAGGGGCAGGCAAGTTTAAAACGGAGTTAACAGTGGAATATTCCCTTCTTCTTCTCTTTTTTTCTATGCGCACTATCAGTTTTCCTTTGCTTTTTATTAGGTCTTAACTACAGTGGATATGGCACTTATATCTGAAAACTTGGATTGTCAGTTATGAACTGCCAGCCTACACAAACTCATGGATCCCAGTTCAATAAGACAGTGTCTGGTTATTAGTCCAACCATCGAGTGTAGGGGGATACGATAGTAGCAGAATAGCGTCTTAGCCTCACATATACTTTCAACAGCTTTTGGTCAGATTTTATTGATTACCTCACAAGCAAGTTCAATTATCCATCTGTCTTTCTCTCTTTTGATTGAAGTTATGCTTATATTTTTTAAAATACAATAATGCTATAGAAATATCACGTAGAGCTATAATTCAAATTGTAAATTGCGAAGGAGAAAAATTCGCACTAATCGCATCAGCAATCAAACACCTACAGTAGAAAAAAACACATAGATTTACCAAGCCATAAAATTTGATTTTCACAAATACAAATGCAATTAGCAGCCAGAATAAATCATATAAAATGTTATCACAAACGAATTTGGTAACTCAGCTACAAAACAAACGCAAAATCGTCTGCAAAAGCGCAATCCCCATCAATGGGGGAGGGGAGGAGGAAGCTTCATACACAATTTTTATTTAAAAAACACAATACCGAACTTCCAAAAACATTAGTTGTCGTTATAGCAGGTCGTTAAAAACTTTGATTTGCTCTCATTTGTGCCGCTTTTTGCTCATTTTATTATTTTTTTAATTTTTTAATTTTGTATGCTTTTACCTGGCGTAATTAATTTGCATATATTTGCACAAATATCCAACGTATTAAAAGCATACCAAAAACTTTTGTGCAGAAATGAATTCATTTATCTATATCAACAAAACGAAATAAAAAACTAAATCAATAAAAAATTAAAACTACAGCCAACACAGCTGGCTGTTGGTGAAAAATGAATCATTAGAAAAGGTAATACACGAAATTTGGGAGAAAACCTATAAAAGGTAGGGAAAACACATTTCGTGCATTTGTCGCTCAAATTACAACCTATAAAAAGTATTTAAACAGACATTGCTGGCAGCAGTGGCAACAGCCATAAACCAGCCAGAGTAAAAACAACCACAATAACACGCAATACCAACAACAACTAGCTCGTACAATCAGGTAAGTGGCGGGTGGTTGGCTGCTGTGGTCGACCGCACATGTCCTGCGGTTGCCACGCCTCTTTTGCCTGGCTTACGCCACCATTCTGTAATACAGTAAAGCCACAAACTGACGTGCGACCACAAACGGTGATTGATACGGTGATCAGCCAGCCAACCAACCAACCAACCTACCCACCATTCAACCAGCCCACGCCCGCTCAAGTCATTAAAAACTATTTAAAATGCTACAGCAATAATACATAACAACAACTTTAACAAAGGCAACCAAATTACGGCCACTATGAAAAATCAAAATGTCACCAATGAAGCTTAGTAGTATTTGTAGTTGGGAACAGTTTGAGGGGATCCCTCACTTGAGAATTGTGCTCGTTATTGTTTTATAGAGTGAAGTGTGGTGAAGTTAGAGCTTATGGGCAAACGCCTGGGCGTATACGCAACATCAGAAATTGAAAGACGAAAGCACGTGAGTCCCATTAAAAGTCAGCAAAATTCATCGCCATGCATATAAATGTAAATGCTACGCTCTTGGCATGGCGTATAGGTATATTTACTTGCATACGAGGTGTGTTCAAAAAATAAGGCGAATTTTCAATTTCGCGGGCTACGTACATTTCACTTTCGATTATTATTTTTGTTTAATGTTGGTACACTCGTCTCACAGATATGTTAACGGTTTTAGCAATAATGCTATATTAGTTTAGTTTGTTTGTAAGAGGATTATATAAGACAAGTGTTTTGCGTGTTCGCTGATTTTCTGCTATCGACTCTTGGCTCTCCTGGACTCTACCATTGGGACGATTGGGGTTTGGTTACGATGTCATAACCATATACTTATGATTCATCACCAGCTATGACCCTTTTAAGCACATCTGGATCATCGTTGACGTCATTCAACAGTTCCTGAGCGATGCTCATGCGACGTTGTTTTTGGTCAAAATTCAGCAATTTTGGAACGAACTTCGCTGCCCCACTCTTTATGCCCAAAATTTCCAAAAAGATTGCATGGCATGAGCCAACGGATACCTCAATATCCTCAGCAACTTCTCTAATTATGTTTCCGCGATTCTCCATAACAATTTTCATCCCTTTCTCAACATTTTGATCGGTTGTTGATGTGCTGGGGCATCCAGAGCGAGCGTCGTCATTCATATCTCCTCGACCTTCTGTGAAAAGATGGAACCACTTGTAAACTTTTTTTTGAGTCTGAGTCAACATTTCATGTGTTTTTGAGCACTCAATTCCATTTTTTACACAAAATTTGATGCAACTTCTTTAATCCGTTTATTTTTTGAACACACCTCGTACATGTTTGTTGATACAATAGTGGACAAGCAATATGAACTTTAAATTTTCGAGTTACCGCTTTGGCCTACTTTATTTCTGTATGCGATATAGGTGGCTCTTGGCTGTGTTTTATTTCCATTTCAAGTGAGAAAGTAAAGTATATTTTCAATAGGTTTTTAATTTAATCTCATATGCGTACCCTGTTGTTGTATACCCTTTATTGCTAAGGGTTCGTACCAAATCGTCAACCAGGATAGACCGAAGCAATGGCGATAGTACCCCCCTCCCCCTCTTGCGGGCATGCTTTCGTGGCTATAACACTAAGGGTAACGAGGCTGTGATGATCCTTTGGTTTAGCATGTTGCTTACCCATTTAACAATTGCCGGATCGGTTCCTCTATTGGAGAGTCCCAGTTCTATTGCTTGAGTAACAGTCCAGTAGCTTTTCAATGGTTTTCAACATGAAAGATGTAAGACTAATTGGCCACTAGGATTTGGGAGATTCAGGAAGCTTATTGCCTCCCTTTGGTAGGTATAATACCTTGACCTCCCGCCAAATCTTAGGGGCATAACTCAAACTAAGACTTGATCTAAATATTTGTACCAGAATTTGTATTAATTTTACAGTGCCCTTGGAGAGCAGGGCTGAAAAATACCATCTGGTCCGGAAGATTTGTAGGGTTTGAATGAGTTGATTGCCCACTCTACCCATTCATAGTTTACTATTCTGTAGATAGTAAGATATTTTGACCTGAACAGAGAGCGCTGGCACTCTTTGATCAGTGTTACAGGTTGCGTTAAGCCTACAGTCAGGAAAGTGAGTTCTGAGTAGAAGCTCTAGTGTAGGAAGCATGCTTTTGGTTAGTTTGGATTCAAGGCAAGATTTATTTGTGTCTGTACTCCCCCAGATAGTGTTGTATGCATTTGTATCACACCCAATGATTAATATCTTGTTGTTGTGTCTTACAGTAGTTCACTAAGCCTCTGATATTTGATTTGGCCTCTCTTTAACCAGGGCTCCTGTATAAGCCTTAAGTTGAAGTTTCCCTTGGTAAACCTCATGCTAAGTTCCGCCGATGCGGCCTTAGCGTTATGGAGATTTGCCTGGATGCACTTCATGTATTGTCTGTCGGGTTAGGGTTGGATGGAGAGCTTTCGTCCTCTGCATCCAACTCCACATCATTCATTTTGTCCACCAATGCATCAGCATTGAAGGGTGCAGCCTTCAACTTGAGGGTCACTTGACTAAAACGGTAGTTTAGCCCTTCATTGTACTCCATCAAACCGGCTGCTGATTTCTGGTCAGTGGAATCAGTGTTACGTTTGAGCCTCTTTCAACCCTTCTTAGTGTAGGTCAGATGTCGTCGTGCAGTCCTTTATTTTGCCCCTGCAAAAAGCCAAATATCTTCGGGGTTTCCAAGAACTGGGAATTGGAAAAGTACCTTCCTGCCATCCGTGGGTGAGGTATCTTTGATTTCTCTGTGGTCCACAGTGAAGCACCCTCCCATGGTATCGCGTTAGTGATAGCCGCTTTTAACCAGTACGAGTAAGCGCCATCCTTACAATGCAGGACTATGTACCCTGCTTTGTACACCGCACCCAAAAATGCTGATGCTATGTTCTGGTCCTTCTCCACCAGTATTTTCCCAAGAATAAAGGTCTATATGGAGTCCATTTGCTCTGTTGTTAGGGGCGTGTTGGAATAGTGCCTTTAGAGCACTGCTAGTTTTACACCTGTCACTACATCCTTGTATGAGGCTGAGGGCTGCCTCTTCACGGATGTGGTGGCGCTGGTTTTGCTGTTATTTCGCTGAGTGATATTGATCGAAAAGGATGCCGGAGCTTTCCCGCACAGTTTCGCTCGATTTTCTCCAAATTCCGTGGTGTCCGCCTTCCGGTAAGATACTAATTTTGAGCACAGTTTACGGACTTTACAGAATTTCGGCCATCGACTTGTATTTGGACACCCACTTAACTGTGCGTCAATGGCTGGTTTTAATTGTAAAATTACAAACTTTGTTCATTGCTCGTTTTGCATAGTTTGCATACCTCAAATGACAATATTGCCCCCTAAAATATGCAACAATAGAAAATTCAGCTTGAGCTCACTAATTGCGTGTTGCTCACAGCGACATTTTCACTATACCCAATGGTGTATTTTACGCTGTTGATAGCGTTGCCAGTGTGTTGGAGTTGTGGTTAAAAAAAACGGGAAGCAACTTTACCGATTACAAAATCACTGGAAGCGTCTAGAATAGACCTGCAGTTTGAGTAAATGCTCCCCGGGTCTTCGAAGCTCATCACACTTTCATATTTCTATGCGTGCGTATGTATGTTTGTACATTTGTATTATAAGTTATGCGGTTACAATAGTTTTACTACTTACTTTTGCCCATACAACATTGCGCTAATGGTAAGCAATAATTAATGATGCAAAAAATGTGAAATAAGGAAAAGAAACTTCAGTGAAGTAAGCAAAAAAAAACACAAATAACAAATCAACACGAAGTGCAGCAAACGACTAATGAATAAGCAAAACATGTACACACGTAACAACAATATAAGCTACAACCACAGCCGTACAACAAAAAAATAAGCACAAAATATGTAGCCAACAGGCAACGACATGCGATGCAAAAAGGAATGCGAGCACCCGCTCATTTACACTCCCGAAACGGAGGAGAAGTAGAAAGAAAATGACTCATTGCAGGAAAATCTGGATTAGTGAAACAAATGTCTGGCTCAGAACTGGTGCGACTACGCCAGTTGTGAACGATGCGCTGCAAATGTTGCGCTGGCAAAGTAGAAAAGCATACTTAGGGAATGATCCTTATTACACATGACGGCCGTGGCGGTTTCTGACGCAGTGGGTTATTTGTTCACGTGAGGCTTGAAGATAATTCGCTGCTCTCAAATGCAAATAAAGCGAGTCATGTTTTAATTTTAAATAAAAGATAATACAAATAACTTTTGAGGAAATGCAAAATTCGCTCCGCATCGAGCTTCAGGTGCCCGCGCACATTTTAATTTAATATACTTTGAGTTGCCTGTTAATTTTTCGAATCAAACAAACTCATAGGCAATTAAAATTTGTACAATTTGTGAAATCAAATGGGAATTTGACTTTAACATGTCAAACTTGAGCGAGAGGTTGCCAAAAAATTGAAACTTATTTGACGCCTATTTTGCAAGATTTTCTCTCAACGCATTTCTCTTTTAGGGCTAATCACTTTTACCGGATTTGAACAATTTTGAACCACATTCCACATGTCTTTGTGGAAAAACATAATTCTAGAATGCAGCATTTTTGATTATCTAGCATTTATATGCATATTGAGGAATTTTGCTGACTTTTAATCTCTGATGTTGCGTATACGCCCAGGCGTTTGCCCATAAGCTCTAACTTCACTACACTTCACTCTATAAAACAATAACAAACACAATTCTCAAGTGGGGGATACTTTCAAGCTGTTCTCAACTACAACTACAACTAAGCTTCATTGGCGACATTTTGAATTTTCATAGTGACTGTTCTTCTTGATTGACGCGATAGCCGCCTACACTATTATTGCCGAGTTTCAAAAAGCGTGCCAGTTGTTTCATTCCGGTGCTAAACGGCGCCAGTTGGACCCATCAAGTGAAATCAAGTCCATCTCCACCTGATCTTTCTAACGCAGAAGAGAAATCCCTCTTCCTATGCTACCACCAGCTGGCACCACATCGAGTACTTTTAGAGCCGGAGCGTTTGTATCTATTCGAACTACATGACTCAGCCAACGAAGCCGCTGGATCTTTATTCGCTGCACTTTGTCTATTGCGCTGATTGATAATTTAATTGCGCTGTCTATTGCTCATGCAGTTCATTGTTACATAGTCTACAATACTCGTCGCAAAGGTCAAAAAATCTTCCGCAGAATCTTTTTCTTAAGCACTCCAGGCGTCGCCTCATCGGATGTTGTCATCGTCCACGCTTCTGTGCCATACGTTAGGCATGATGAGAGCCTTGTAGAGTGTTAGTTTTGTTCGTCGGGAGAGGACTTTACGACTCAATTGCATACTTAGTCCACTGTAGCACTTGTTGGCAAGAGAGATTCTACTGACATTTTAATCGGTGTTACGGCTGGATACTAAATACTATAAACGAAGTTTTTACAACTTCGAAATCGAGCTGTGCCCATGTCACTGGCGCGAATAAGCGTGTGCGCCAACTATTTGTTTCATGATAGGAGGTACTTCATTTTGTCTTCGTTCACTACCAGGCCGATTCGCTTTGCTTCTTTATTCAGTTTGGAAAAGGCAGAACTAACAGCGCAGTTATTAAAGCCGTGACACAGTTTCTTCGTTTTCTTCTTTCTTGGTCTTAAGTGGACCACTGCTTTCGCAACACAGATTTTTTAATTATTTATTTATAATTCGCGCGTACACCCTTTTCTATTTGTAGCGTGCGTCCTGATGTTGTTCCACAAATGAAGGGACCTACAGCTTTAAGCTGACTCTGAACGGCAGATATTTTTATGAGGAGCTTTTTCATGACATTAATACACCCGGATACAAATATATAATACACGGATACGAAATACAACTTTTTCTTCAGTTTGGTGTTTCACTGAGATTCGTACCTACGATCTCTCTGAATTCTGGATGGTAGTCACACACCAACCCTTTCGGCTATGGTGGCCGCAACACAGTTGAGTTTACTATAATTCGTTAAATTCTCTAATCAATAATTCGGAACTATCGAAGAGAGATGCAAGAGGGTACCAAATCTCATCTGTCGAAATTAGTACTATATAGTTACGAACTCTCGAAAAAGGGATGCAGTGGGTAATAATCGCACTTGGTCTAGTCATGCCAGTAAACTCCCTGCAATCGCACCAGTTCGGCACGAATAGATTTCCCTGCAGGGAATGTTAGTGCGGCGCATTTGTAAATATGTGGGAGTGCGGGCCTGTGTTTTGCACTTTTTGCTGGGAATATTATAGTGCTTATTAACGTTTTAGTTGTTGCACATATACACGCATTCATATACACGCACACATATACACTCACACATATCAACTTACAGCTATGTAGTTTCATATTTTTGTGCAAAGTTAATAGTTGTTATTGTTAATCTGTGTTGCTTTATTTAGTTGTTTGTCGTAAACATTCTGCATGATTACGCGCAGATAAGTACAAAGGTTTGTATTTATATAAAATGTCTGTATGTATTAACATCAATGCGTAAGTATGCATGTATGTATGTATGTATATATGTTTCGAAGTACTAAAAGTGAATGTTACAGGTGCAACTATAGAAAATATGTATGATATATGGATTAGGGGAAGGAAGGAAGTGAGCTGGAAAGGCGAATGCAGGCAACCAGTGACATTGTGTGCGTGAGCGTAGTTTTAAAATGAGCGTTGCGAGGAAGGAAGGAAATTTAATTGCGTGTACAGGCTGAAACAAATGGGTATAACAGCAATAACAAGCGTGCTTACAACAACAACAACAATAACAACAACATGGCATGCAGCTAACAACAACAGCGTAGAATTGCGAATGTCTAGTGGTGAATTCCACCAACAACAATTACTCATAGATGTTAGTTAGCTACTTAAATGAAGCGAAGCACGTTGGGGACGAAAGAGAATCAGGCGGACGTGAGGTGGTGAATAAGTGAAGTTAGCCGTGAATGTAGCAGCCGAATACACTAAGCGCTGACACTGGCATGGATAAAACGCATTTAAAAAAAAACTAATGATTCAAACGTGTTTCAAAAAACTAAAGCCGTTAATGCTTCTAACTACCAACTAAATACTAAAAAGGCGAAAACCAGAAAACACAAGTGAAATTCACCACAACATTTTAATCACTGCTGATAAGAAAAACTAACGTAATTAGTAAATCAAAAGCGAATTGTTATTGCTTTCCTCCTGCAGGTACAGATACGCACATCCATATGTAGGTTCGTACATAAATGCGGCAGGTTCACGGAGGTAAAGCCAAAGTTATGCCCGAGGATAGCAGCAACTTTTATGTAACGCACACATGCACTTACTTATGTGTATGTGTTGTTGTATGTATTGTATTTGGTTTGAGTGTTAGCTGTAGGCACAAACAAGGTGGCGCAAAAATAATCACCCTGTCGAAAGATTTTTAAAGTTCTGCAAATGGCGTCGCACGTCAATGAAATTTGGTACTTGCGAATTAAAAAGCTGCAGCATACAAACAGACACGCAATGAAGCGCATAAAGGTGAAAATAAAAGTTTTCATTACTCAAAATATTTTTTTTTATTGAAGAAGAAAGTTATTTAAGGGGTACCGGTGGTCTAGAGCTCGAACATTTATGGTATTTTTAGGATTTTTTTTTTTTGCAATAAAAAAAAATTAAAAACGATGATTAAATTTCTTAGGCTTTTTATTCAACTTCTTTTACATACAAAAATGAAAAACAAATCTTTTATTTTAATAATTTAAAAAATGACATGAAGTTGAGCCTCCCGAAAAATTGGACCTGGACGGTGTGGTCCATCTTGGGTCTTATATTTATCTGAAACACGAAAACCAAAAAAATTATTAATCGGTATGACTACAGCTACATAAGTCCCGTACCAGAATAAAAAAAAAATTACAAAATGGCGCGATTTTGAATTTGACACTCTAAAAATCGGTTTTTCAGTTTTTTTAATCAAAACAATACGAAATAATTGAATTAACACCATGATTCTAATACTGGCCATTGATGTTTTTCGTTGAATATATATAACAGGTGGCGCTAAAGTAATCCTCCTATCAGAAAATACTATAAATTTTGCGATTGGCCCCTAATGTCAGTTCTGTTTTGACACTTGTGTAGTAAACACATGCAAAATACACGTTAATAAACAATGTTACGCTACACTGCTCCAGAACGCGGAATATTGCTGACTATTTATTTGACCAATAATCGGTCGGTGACTTTGGCACAACGTGAATTTCGTCGCAGATTTCCTCGCCGTCCAACGCCTACTGGTGAAACACTGCGACGTTTAGCCGCTCGCCTCGAAGAGACAGGCACAACACGAGATGCTGCCAGGCGTGGCAGACCCCGGAGTAGCCATTCTGCAGAGAATATTGCTGCTGTAGCCGAGGATGTCATGGAAGCGCCGTCGACATCGACCAGACGACGTGCCACGCAAATGGGTATCAGTCGACGGTCTTTACAGCGAATTTTGTTACGAGATTTGAAGATTTTCCGTACAAAGTCCAGACGGTGCATCAGCTGTTAGCTTCTGACCGCCAATCGCGTCTAACATACGCTCAAGCCATCCTTAATCCCCTCCAAGAGGAATATGATTTTTCATCAAAAATAATCATGAGTGATGAGGCCCATTTCCATCTTAGCGGGTACGTAAACAAGCAAAATTTACGCTTCTGGGGCACTGAAAATCCGCGTGTAACCCACGAAGAGCCATTACACCTGCTCAAAGTCACTGTATGGTGTGCTGTTTTCGCTGGAGGAGTCATCGGACCTTTGTTCTTCGAAGACGTCGCGGGCCAAACGGTTACTGTGAATGGTGAGCGCTACAGAGCAATGATCAACGAGTTCTTTTTGGCGCAACTTGATGAATTGGGATTGGAAAACATGTGGTTCTAACAGGACGGTGCAACGGCACACACTGCACGTGCCACAACCGTTTTGGCGATTTGCACTGGCCAGCAAGATCGCCTGATTTGACCGCTTCAGACTTCTTTTTGTGGGGTTTTTGAAGTCACGGGTTTATGTCAACAAGCCTCAGACTCTTGCAGCTCTTAAAGACAATATCCGTCAAGAATGTGAGGACCTATCGCCGAAAGTTTTGGCCAAAGTGATGGAAAATGCCATAAAAAGGGCTCAAAAGGCAATCAACAAAATTAAAAGACCAAATAAAAATAATCCACAAGAAGAATCAAAGTTTTTCATTTTTTTTTTAAATTACAGCCACAAAACATCCCAAGGTTACTTTTGCACCACCTTGTACAATATATATATTTTTTTTTTTGAGATAATTCAGTTCAAAATACTGGGAAAATCCTTCCAAAAATTTGACAGTATATTCCTATACTTTCGAAATATAAAATCATCGCTTTTTTTTAAATTCTAAGCCCCGGGACCCCTTAAAACCCTAACTGGGTGATTAATCTCGTAGCAGGCAGATCTTATCGATACTACAACGGACTGTGGCCATCTGTTGCGTCGGAGCTTTTCCGGCATTAGATGCTCTGGTTGGTCTACCTCCACTTGATGATTTCATCTAAGTAGAGGCCTTGAAGGCCATCTGCAGGCTGAAACACAATGGGAACTGATACGACTCCTGTCCATCATTGGACAACGTAGAAGGCATGGACTTCGATACAACTATTCCCTCCATGCCGTCAAGAGTAGTACTTGAAAAGAGATTCAGTGTGCTGCCAGAGGTTCAATAGTGGTCAAATTTTGAAAATGAGCCCGGCAAACACTGTTTTCGCATTTTCATGGATTGCTCCAGGACCGAGCATGATTCTGCCTCTAGGGTTTACGTGGAATCTAGCAGAACAAAAGGGGACTTTGCTCGTGGAATGCATGCATCTGTGTTTCAAGCGGAGGTGTATGCTGTTCAATAAGCGATAAACTTTGTTGTGGAAAACACATGGAGAGGCAGATCTATCTATAGGAGTCTGCAGCGACAGCCAAGCTGCGCTCATGGCCTTAGGCACTCCCCCCAACCACTTCAAGGGCAATCAAGTCCTGTAAATCCAGGATGAACTATGTCGGTAGACATAACAGCCTGATGCTAACATGGGTCCCGGGACACGTGGGTCGTAACGAGACTAAGGAGTTAGAGGATGGCCTCTGAAGTCAACTTCTTTGGCCCGGAGCCCGTTCTACCATTCCCTTCTGCAGCCATCAAAGCAACGGTTAACAAATGGGTTACACTAACAAGCGAGCTTAGCAGGCTGAGAGAGACTGCAGAGGGACAAAACTGATGTTACCTCTTATAAACTGTCGCAGTTGCTCCTGTCACTAAGCAAAGGGGACTGTAGGCAGCCGGTTGGACTAATGACGGGCAAATTCGTATGGGCGAAGCACCTGGAAAAGGTAGGCATCCCAGACAGTGCATTTTTCCCAGCATGTGGAGAG
This sequence comes from Anastrepha ludens, assembly GCF_028408465.1. Classification (NCBI taxonomy): domain Eukaryota; kingdom Metazoa; phylum Arthropoda; class Insecta; order Diptera; family Tephritidae; genus Anastrepha; species Anastrepha ludens. The sequence continues at coordinate 9,666,883 of NC_071498.1, read as the reverse complement.
GAGGATGAAATAGCGAGCCACTTTCGGAGCGTCTGCCCAACCTTCGCTCGATTCAGGCCTAAGGTCTTTGGCACATGTGTTAAGAAGGGACCACCTTGGCTCCTTGGCACCACAAGATCTACTTAGATTTCCTCGGAGGTTGACTAGATTTAAAGAAAATTAAAAAGGGAACCCGAGTGAAGTACAATGGACTGAATGGTGTCTGAGTAATGTACTTGCTAGTCTGTCCCGACAAAAAAAATATATAAAGGGTGGTTAAATTTCAAGGGCCGATGTTGAATGTAAACCACACCTAAACCTCAAGTTTTTTTCTGCATTTCATTTGACATTTTCCAATTTCAGACTAGCTCAATTTGAACGATCGAAAGATACACAATCGAGCTAAAGTTGTTCAGGCTTATTATGAAAACGGGTGTTCAAATCAAAATGCATATCGCGTACTTTCGGTCAATTGAATCGTCCAAATGTGCGTACAATCGGAAAAATTGTGCAAAAGTTTGAGCAACCCGGGTCTGTAGGAGATGTGAAAATACCAGAGCATGCTCGTACAGCTGGTACTGCAGAAAATATTGCTGCTGTTCGCGATAGTATGGTTGAAGAGCCGTCCACCTCAACTCGTCGTCGTGCCCAACAATTGCACCTCTCACGCTCGTCGTTGATGAACATTGTGCATAAAGACTTGCATTTACACGCTACAGAATGATGGCAGGAAATGGCAACTGTGAATGACCAATTTTCGAAGAAAATCATCTTCAGTGATGAGGCACATTTTCACCTCAGTGGATTCATCAATAAGCAGAATTGCCGCATTTGGGCTAATGATAGTCCAAGAGGGATTGCCGAAAAACCAATGCAGCCATAAAGAGTGACTGTTTGGTGAGATGATACGAACTTTTTACGGCCCGAATTGGAAGATATGGATGTGGACGATATGTGGTTTCAAAAGAACGGTGACACTTGTCACACAGCTAACGAAACAATGGCTCTTTTGCGCGAAAAAATTTGATGGCCGAATAATCTCACGTCGCGGCGATGTCAATTGGCCGCCAAGATCATGTGATTTGACACCGTTGGACTTCTTTCTGTGGGGTTATTTGAAAGAAAGGGTGTACGTCGATAAGCCAGCAACAATTCAAGAGCTAAAGGATGAGATAATTCGGCACATTAACGGCATAGAACCTCAATCATGTCTCAGCGTCATCGAAAATTTGGACCATCGGATGGAGGTGTGCCACCGAGGTCGCGGCGGTCATTTGGGCAATATCTTGTTCCATACGTAATTGAGCTATATCAATATTATCATAATAAAGAGAAATGATAATAATTTCTAAAAAAACTGTATTTTATTCAAAATCAACACCGGTCCTTAAAACTAAACCACCCTTTATAATAATAGAAAAAAAAGAAGAAATTAATTCTTGCAGGCCGTTGTTATTTGTAATAAAAAACTTTGAAGTTGCTAAAAAGTTTCGTTGAATTTTGATACTTTTTTTGCTGCCAGTGTTGTGCACTTTCTTTCATATAAAAAAATGTAATAGGCTATAAAACTGCGTACCAAAATTTTTCTGGAAATTCTAATTAAAAGGCATCAAATTCTGATGAAGCTTAATTTTTTAATAATTTTTTTTATTTTTTAACAAAGTCTGAAATTTTGGCCTTTTCAGGTTTTTTTTATATAACCCACTATAAATTTGTAAAAGATTAATGAGCATTAAATAAGCAAAAGAAAACTAGTCAAAATTGGTCAAAATGTTGAAGTGCTATTATTTTGATTAAAACTTTATAATTTATTATAATTTTTTATTAAAATATTTTAAGTTTATAATTGGATGAAGAAATACATATTTTTTTTTTTTGTTATTTTTTATTACGTAAATATGTGTAAATAATTGAAAAATTGCATATTTATACATATTTATGTACGCTAACCATACAAATTGTACTATTTTCGCTAAACTAGAAAACTTTCGTAGGATATCAAAATTTCAAAAATTCAATATTAGTTTTTGAAGCATTTCTTTTTCTAATAATTTCTACCTCGATAGTTTGAAAAGTGAATAATGAACTCTCGAATTCTAAAGGTATTTATGGTAGCGTCCATTTATTTATAAAAATGGCTGCTGGTGTATCAGCCGCCGACGTTAACTCGCCAGCCGTGCTGCATAACTATAGCTTGGGGTTACGCTCCTATATACCTGATAAGTGAAGGCTGTTTGTCGATATCTTTCGGAAATTTCCATTTCATTAAACTCTTCGTGTAATTTAATGTCTTTGGTGGAACGAAAATTTCTTTTTCTTCTTTTTTTTTGTTTTTTGTTTCTTTTCATCTGTTCTTTCCATGCCCGTGCTTGGAGTTGGCTACCCAAAAGTGATTGTAGGAAGAAAAATTTAATTAAGCTATTCGAAGGAATTCCAATCAATTTAACCCCATTACCACTGCTCTCAGCGCTGATATTCGCTGCTATTCAAATAATTTATCCCCGTTTTTCTTCCTTACCAGTGAATCATTGCATTTGCTCACTTACAAGCATATTTACATAATTACTCATTGTAATTGAGTATGTAAATCGGCGAAATTTGCAATATGACATTAAATTTATGACAGCAATTATTTGCTTTACTTACTCGTGGTGGTGGTGGCGGTGTGAAATTTCCAACGCAACTGTTTTCTTGGAATTGTGAATGCGGTTACAAAAATTTATTAATCACGGCAAATTTAAATAATTTAAATAATAGCACTTTAAAGTTTCCATATCCGATTTGCTGGGCTGAAACAATGCGTTTCATAAATTCATCGCCACACTAAAGCAGTTCAATAAACAAAAATACAAATAAGCACAAGTAAGAAAACACTTTTACTGGCAAAAAATGTCTCCAGCAGCTGCTGGAAATTTTTTTGTAAACAATTTTCAACTAATTACTATTAAAAATTCTCTACGAATCTTCCATTCCACATTCCATTAGTTCGCCAACAGCGCCCTCACACACACACCCAACCGCTTATGGCAACTGACTGCTACTTACCACCACAGCAAAGAACTCAAAAGCCGGCTTTGGCTCGCCTCGCATTAGGTACTTAGTGAAGTCCTCTTGCATTCTATGCACTTTGCCTCCTGTTTACTTTTGCATGCGTATATTTGCACACACATACAAGTATGTATATATGATACATGAGGGCAACACATATGATTGCAATGTTGCGACTAAAAACCAGTTCGAAATACGCAAACGTGCGTAGCAGTTCTTTACTCGTAGGCATTCAAACACTTGGGCAGGCTAATTCTCTGAAAACACGACTTTTGCAAATTCTTGCCAGTAAAGCAGTTTTGGAGTTGCAGGGGACTACCACACCCGTAACTGTAAGCACACGAATTGTTTATGGGCAGTAGGTATGTCGCTTTGGAGAAATAAATGGAATCCAACAACTTGCAAATTCTTCGAAGCTTGGAACTGTGAATTTTTGAGCCCAAGAGCGGCTTAACAGTACAAATATACATGAAGGAATGTGTGGAGTAGCTAAAATAGAAAGCTGGGTGTCTAAGAACTTTAAAGGTGGCAAATACTATGGATTTTTCTGGGCTTAATGGGGGAAGCTGCTGTAACTGTGTTCATCAATATTGGTTCACCAAATGTGCTGCCAAATATTCTGTTGGCGAAAAAATGCAACTAAAAAGGTTTTCAATTTAGCTACGAACAGGTGGTTTTGGAGTAGTTGGTACTAAGTACCAAAAACTATTATGAAGGTTAAGGAGGTCAAGCAGTAATGTACATACTTATAAAGGGTTTTCCAGTAACAGGTGTTATTTTGAAATGGACTGCGTTATCGAGAGATGATTAACGATTTTTTATGGCCAGAATTGGATGGTATTGATCTGGACTACGTTTATTTTCAACAAGACGGCGCTACGTGTCACACAACCAACGAAACCATTGATCTTTTACGGGAAAAGTTTCCGATCTGTGTTATCTCTCAAAGAGGAAATCACAATTGGCCACCGAGATCTTGTGATTTAACACCTTGTGACTTTTTTCTTTGGGGCCTCGTGAAAGAGAAGGTCTACGCCAACAGCCCAAGGCCGATTCAAAACCTCAGAGATGGAATTAGTGAGGCTATCGAGGGCGTAGGGCAGCCACTTTGCAATTCGGTTATAGGAAATTTCATGAAAAGGATATTGTCCTGTAAGCGTGGTCGTATCTCGTAACAATTCGAAGTTTATACTCGTTGCCAAAGCGACATTTCACACTAAAAAAATTTGTTTGCTGTTCTCTGTTTGTTCCATTTAGATGCGAGTTACAGGGCGTTAAAAATGGAAGTCGCCAAAGAGAAAATTCGGTACATTTTATAGTTTTTCTTTGATAAAGGCGAAAATGCAAGCCAGGCCGCCAGGCTGCTAAAATTGTGAATGGTGTTTATGGTGGTTCCGTTACTGTAACCGGTAATTATGTGCAATTTTGAGTTCATCGTCAATTCCGTTAACGCATTTTTTATGTTAAAGAAAATGTCGGTAATGTCGGTAAATTCACAGGAATAATCTCAAATTGCCGGGTTGTTAATAGTCGTGGCATCACCAAGGGGCTAAGCATCGACAAAAAAACAGTTTTAAACCATTTGCGCAAAGCTGCATTCAAAAAGAAGCACGATGTTTGGGTGTCACACTTCTTTTTCTTAACTCTTTATAAAAGCGCGCTAGTCGTTTCTTTCTGGTGCTAACTGGTGCTAACGAGCCACACCAAGTGAAGCCAAGTCCTTCTCCACTTCATCTTTCCAACGCAGAGGAGGCCTTCCTCTTAGTCTGCATTTGATCATTGCACATGATCCAGTCAGCGTAGCATCTGGATCTTTATTCGCTGCGTTATGTCTATGTCGTCGTAAAGGTCATATAGCTCATCGTTCCATCGTCTGCGATTTTCGCAGAATCTTTCTTTCAAACACTCCAAGCGTCGCTTCATCGGATGTTGTCATCTTCCATGCTTCTGCACCATACGTTAGGGCGAGCATAATGAGAGCCTTGTAGAGTGTTATTTTCGTTCATCGAGAAAAAACTTTACTAATCAATTGCCTACTTAGTCCAAAGTAGCACTTGTTAGCAAGACCCATTCGCTTTGCCTCTTTATCCAGTTTGAAAAAGGCAGAACTAACAGCGCGGTTGTTAAGGCCGAGGATGTCAATATCATCGGCATACGCCAACAATTGTACGCTCTTATAAAATATTGTGCTTGAGCGATTAAGTTTTGCGGCTCGCACAATCCTCTCCAACGTCGGGTTAAAGAAGTGACATGGCCGCGAGTCACACTATCTGAAACCTCGTTTGGTATCAAAGGGCTCGGAGAGGTCCTTCCCAATTCTGAAGGCGCTGCTGGTGTTGAGCCACGTCATCTTGCTTAGCCGGATACAAAATTTAGACTCCTTTTCGTACTGTCGAATGCAGCTTTGCAGTTAACGAAAAGATGGTGAGTCTCGATTCTCCTTCCATGGGTCTTTGATCGATGGTAGACTTTCCAGGTCTAAAGCCACACTGATAAGGTCCAATAAGTTGGTTGACGGTGGGCTTCAGCCTTTCACACAGGATCGCCCTTCTTATGGATTGGGCAGAGCACACTTAAATTCCAATCGCCAGACATGCTTTCATCCGCCCATATTTTGCATAGGAGCTGATGTATGCACCTTACCAGCTACTCGCCGGCAGTCCGTCGGCGCCCGCGGCTTTGTTGTTCTTTAGCCGCGTTATCGCTATTCTCACCTCGTCATGGTCGGGTAGCGGAACGTCAATTCCGTCGTCGACGATTGGGGTATCGGGATCTTCACATTTTCTGTGACATGCGCAACTGTCACTGTTTAACAGGTTCGAGAAGTGTTCCCTCCATAACTTAAGTATGCTCTGGATGTCAGTCACCAGATCGCCGTCTTTGTTCTTACAGGAAAACGCCCCGGTCTTAAAACCTTCTGAGAGCCGCCGAATTTTCTGGTAAAATTTTCGAGCGTTATTACTATTGCTCAAGCTTCTCGCACTCACGTATTTCGGCTTCTCATTTCTTCTTTCTTATAATACGTATCTTTTCTTTCTTACCTCTCGGTAGCGATTCCACATGGCTCGCGTTGCGCCCGATCGCAGCGTGCCTCTATAGCCAGCATCTTTTCTTTCTGCGGTCGCAAGAAATTCCTCGTCATACCAACTGATTTTTCAACAATATTGTGCGAAAACGATTGTGGTCAAAACGTGATGAAGCAGCTCAAACGGTGGCCAAACCAAGACTAACAGCCAGGAAGACTGTTCTAGTTCAATTAATGATTCCTTCATTTGTTATGAGTTGCTTTCGTAGAGCCAAATATTAATTCAGAGTTCTACTGTCAATAAGTGGCTCTTTTTGAAGCTAGCGATTGACCAGAAGAGCGTCAACAGAAGAGATGTTGTGTTCCATCAGGACAACGCAAAGCCACACACGTCCGTAGTAACTCGCTGAAAGCTCCGGAAGTTTGGTTTGGAAGTTTTAATGCAATCGCCCATATAGTCGGGGCCTGGCACCAAGCGATTACCACCTTTTTATTTCATTGCAAAACTTCCTGAGTGATTTGTATTAAGCGAAGATTGGGAAAATCGATTACTGTAGTTTTTCGCCAATAAGGACCAAGACTTGTATGAGAGAAGCATTATGAATCTACCTTTAAAATGGCAAAAAATTATGCAAAATGGGGGTGCATATAATGGATTTATTTTCCCCCAAACTAATATTTATGAATCAAAGGCCGTTTTCAAAGTTTCGGTGAGCTTAGTCTGATTTCTTTTTTTTTTAAAGCGGGTCAGCATTTCATCCTGCTTAGAGTGAAATGGCATATGAACCCTCAAGGTCCTTGCCCATATTTTTGTTTTTTTCCTTGTTCACTCCTCTCGGGAGCATAGGGCTTCGACAAGACTTTTGTCTTGCGTTGGTTTCGTTAATCTGTTTGATTTCCTAAATAGTGGGAATGCCCAACGCTTTCTTACTGCTTGGAGCGTCATCTGTATTTCACATTTTTCTGCCAGAAGGATTGCACAGATGGTTGAGGACTTCGCTAAATTTGGTGTGTCTGCGCTATTACCGCGATTTCCCGCTTCCTCTTGCTGGCGCCAATGATGCAATGTGTAACTGTTTTTGCTTGTTTTAGCAGCCACAATGCAAATAATGCGCTGACTAGAAAAAATTGTATAGGTAGGGCGCATAGGTTAGGTTAGCTAGCTTGATTATCTAAGACAAGAGGCAAGCCCATTGTGATACCTGACGTTAATTTCCATCCCCTAACTAAGTTGCTCGGTCGCCGTAGCCGAATGGGTGGGTGCGTGACTACCATTCGGAATTCAGAAAGATGCACACCACAAAAAGGAGGAAGAGCTCGGCCAAACACCCAAACAGGGTGTACGCGCCAATTATATATATATACCTAAGTTGCTTGAACTACTTAGATCTTTTTAAGAAGGTAACCAGTCACTCCAGTGAGACATTTTGCAAATTTTCCAGGTCTTTAAAGAGATAACCGCCAAGATATTTGTCACGGCTTCTTCGAAGAGCAGGACATTCACAGAGGAGTTGTTGTACCGACTAAATTTCTTCTTTATCTTCACAGCTCCTGCAGAATTAATTGTGAGGTACACCCATTCTACTGGCTAGGGTGCCAAGAGTGCAATTAAGTCAACCGCTCTTTCATTTTCGTCTACCTCAGAGTGGCAGGAGATCCAACAAAGTGCGGTGTTGTGTTGTTGGATAAACGAAAGCGACTTCCTGCAATTCTTCAGGAGTTGAAGAACGTTGACCTCACATTTTATTTTTGATATGCGAGAACAAAAAGTAATCATTGGGTGCCAAATCAGGGTTGTAAGGCGGGAGATCCCATAATTCTACCTTTTGAGTGGTCATTAAGGTACAGGGTTTTTCAGTAAGAGCGCTTCAACTTTTGAACTTTTTTGAATAAAACACAAACGGTTTGACTTTTTTAACAATTTTTTTTTTATTATCGAGTTTGAACATATACATTTAAGTATGAAATTCGATTTCTTTTGTACACGTTTTACGAAGTCCAATCGTTGAACCCAATTTTCGACCACTCTTTTGCATAAATCGGCCGAAATTCCAGCAATTTCGCGTTCAATATTGGATCTGAGCTCACAAATCGTCGCCGGCTTGTTACTGTAGACCAATGACTTCACATAACCCCGAAACGGGACGGCTTGTTAAATGGACCGTAAAATGGCCGTAATGATCTTAAAGTAGCAGCAACAGAACGATTATTTTCATAAAAAATTTGCACGATTTGCAATCGTTGCTCAAGTGTATAGCGTTCCATGATGAAATGTATACTAATGAAGTTTACAAATGACAAGCGAAAAATAAAAAATATTGCGTCGTTCGCCCTCCCTATCGGAAAAAAGTTGAAACGCATCTATTGAACAACCCTATAGCAGTCTGGTGAAATACTGATTTTTTATGGATATTTTTTAGAAATTTTTTTTTAAGAAAATAAATGCGATCGTTTTGATTTTAAAGCATGTTATTATTGACATCAAATATTGTAGTATACAAAAACAATTTTTCTTTTTTTTTTTTACATAAATTTTTTAATAGGGTGGCACCAAAGTAAGTGTCTTAAAAAAAGATAGGTGGCTTGTCAACAGGTTTTTGGCTCTTCAAGACAACTGAAACGAAAAAGTTAAACTGATTAATATTCTACAGGCTTGTCATTCTGGTAGGTGCTACAATGGGATAATCGATTTGAAAAATAAAAACATGACGGACTTTTGAAAAGTCCTTTCTTAAAAAAAAAATCCTAAAAAATATCTAATAATAAAAAGTTAGTATTTGTCCAGACTACACCTTAACTCTCTTGTGTGAGCCTATACGTGACGGCTCGCATTGTCTTGGTGAATGATGATTCGTCTTCGGCGGTTCCTCACCATCGTTTTGCGCCTCAGCTCTGTGTGAATTTTGGCCTGCTAAACAAAATGTTTCCATTTCAACAATTCTTTAGTTGTTTTACTTTGAGTTTCCTCATGTCATCCTCCAGATCTTCAAACCATCTTGATCTTCGTCTACCGTTTGCTTTTACCGTAAATTTTTTAACGTCATTTATTTTTCGTTGAGCTTTCGCTGGGTCCATTCTCATAACATGACCTAGCCATCTCATTCTTAGAGCTTTGATGAAGCGCACACAATATTCTCTACTTTTATTAGTTAGTCCAGTTCGTGGTTCCATCTTATGCGCCATTCACCTATGTTGTCTTTGACTGCTCCGAAGATTTGTATCAAACTTTTTCCTTCAAATATTTGGAGTTTGGCTTTGTCTCTTTCACTTAATGTCCACGACTCTGATCCGTTACACTAAACTAGTCTTCCGTGGTTGGTTTCCTTTAATTCCCCGAAAACTTCTGGTGAACAAATGTTTGTGTACCACAAAGAATTGACTATTTTAAGTTGCTCCACAGTTGTGACATGACCAAATTTTCCAGAGACGTCCATTTGCTTTGAGCTGCTTCTTCCGCGAATAACTTCTTTTAGTTAAAGCTTGCCTGGTAAAACCCATATAGTCCATTGCTGTTTTTTCTGGCTCATATGCATAGATCCAAGATTCATCACTGTTGTCAGAGAGGTGCCTAGAACCACCGCGACCGAGTTTCTTAAACATTTCTTTACACCAATCGCTACGACTCCTTTTTTGAGAAATCGTCAAATTAGGCGGTATACCCTATGATCATAAAGTACCGTGAATGTTAAATAAAACAAAACAGAGTTAAATTTCAGGCAAATTTATGTTATCTCCTTCAAAATATACCCCGGCTGAAGCAACACACATGTGCCAACGTTTAACCCAGCCCTCCATGCACCCCTGGTAGGCCGACGAAGGGATGGCCTTCAGCTCGTTCGTCGCATTCTCTTTGATCTCATCTATCGAATGAAATCTCCTTCAACTTGGGAAACAAAAAGAAGTCGCACGGGGCCATATCAGGTGAGTACGGTGCTTGCACGATGGTATTTACTTGTTGTTTGGTCAAAGAATCCAGCACAATTTGGGTTCGGTGCGATGGCGCGTTATCATCATGCAAAATCCAAGAATTGTTTGTTTGTATGGACCGGTTCCCACGTGCGCGGTTCGTTTAAATTAAACATTCCCGGTACTTTTAGATCATAGGGTACAACGATAACAAATCTTCTTCATACAATATTAAATATATGCTTGTCCCACTCAGACCCAAGGATGCCTGTATCTCGCGATATGTCACTTAACGATCTTGCGTTCTTAATTGACCCATAGCATCAAATGTTTCTGGCACAACAACCGTTTTTGGACGGCCTTCACGAAATTCATCCTGATAGAGAGCTACGTTGAAACTTGCTGTCCCATCGTTTCAGAGTAGCTAAGTGGGCAGATGCAATGCCAAAAATCGAAGTAAGTTGCTCAATGCACTCCCGTCTCAAATCGTAATAAATCCTCGCACGACTTAATTCCATATTTTGGGCGAAATGAATTTTGCAACTCACTGAAAAAATAACAAATAAAGCTCGTAAGTGAAAACGTTATATGTAAGTTTATGACGGCCGCCGTATTCGAATGGGTTGGTGCGTGACTATCATTCGGAAGACGTGGGTTTGAAACTCCGTGAAACACGAAAAGGGAGAAAACGTTTTTTCTAATAGCAGTTGCCCCTCGGTAGGCAATGGCAAACCTCCGAATGTATTTCTGCCATAAAAAGCTCTTCATAAAAAATATCTGCCGTTCAGAATCGGCTTGAAACTGTAGGAAAAACATCAAGACGCATGCCACAATTAGGAAGAGGAGCTCGGCCTAACACTCTAAGGGTACGCAGCCTCGTACAAACATATTTATTATACATTAATTCCATTAGGTCGTTCTTGTTTGCTGCCTATAATAAAATTCTGCCCTTTGTAGTGGGCACAGTGGGTGTGATAAGTAGGAGCAATGCAAAAATCTAATGAAATAGGAAGCATTGCAGCAACATTAACAAAGCAGCCTCCAATAAATGAACTCACATTTCACTTAATTATTATTGTCCCTGAGAATTACTTAAGCCAAGATCAAGAGCTCACCAAACTCTCTCCGAACAAACTGGTAATGAAATGTTGACTAAAAATTATGTCAAATCAGTTAATGCATTAAAGCCCAACAAAAGGCGCCAGCAGCTATTCACCAACATTTTGCCACCATTCATTCCCATTTCTCCAACTCTAACGCATTTACACGCGCATAAACTTTACTCAAGGCCGCCGGCTGCTAGAAATTTACGATCACAAAAGGGTTGGTTTGGCCCCGCACTAAATATTAACGAGTTAAATCACTTTTTATTATATTTGGCCTTAAAATTGCTTGTTGGCCAGCAGGCATTGGCGAAAAACACTTTTCACTTGGAGTTGAGAAATTTAATGGCAACTGCTGCAGATATAGTGAACCCTATCTGACCTAACCTCAACTCGGACTCCATTTTATTTTCAAACTTGAAGGAATTCAACTTTTTTTTCTGCGTGGTGAGCGTTAGAAAATGGACGCAAGTACCCTCATTTTGCGCTGCGTTGCCTGTTTTGTAGCAAAAGTTCTAGCGAAACTCATAAATTCAAGTTGAATTTGGTGGATATATTTATGGAGGGGAAACTTATGTGTCACATAAAATGTCACTTAAGCGATAAATGTAGAGGGGGAGCGAAAAACTTAAGTTGTGCTGTTGACAGAAGATGAAGTAAATTATATAACCTGAAGAAACATACATAAACATACATACATTTGTATTGAAGCATCCCACAACTTAAATGTCTTTAATGACTGGGGTGTGGCATTTTCCAACACGCTCTTACTAGGGGTGTCCTAATTTCGTTTATTTCAATAACTGACTGAGAGATGTGAGGTCAATGCCGAAAGAAATAAAAGTCTAGAGTATTCAAGTACTTAAGGAAAGGGCGTGAAGAATAAAAATAGGAAAGCCGGCCCGAAATATTAGTTCGGCAATGCAAGTCACCGAGAAACAAAGGCTCTCATGATCTGAAAACGTCTAGCAGGAAAATTCTGGAGATGTAGCCCAAGAATCCTGACACGGATGTACATCATGATAATAAGACCAATGATAACATATGCAGCGGTCACTTCGTCATTGAGCGCCACTCTCTCAACAGTGCGGGCAGCACAAACTTAGCTAAGCGCTAAAGCATGCGTGTACATCACTGGGGCGATGCTGCGATGGAGGTACTATTTGTGCTATTTGTCTATGTGCAGAGATAAACTTAGGAAGAAATTTCCAGGATGAGCGAATTGCATTTTGAGGCGGCACACAAAGCTGTGTCATCCTATGAGAGTAAGTTCTCACACTGGTTCTTGATTGTATCGAGAAACTGAATCTACTAGGAACGCAGAATCGCATACCGCTAATTTGGGTCCCAGGACACAGGGGAATAACTATGAACGAAGTAGCGGACGCATTAGCTAGAGAGAGTTTGCGGCCTTGTCATTAATAGAACTTGAGCCATGCCGTGTTATGGGACAACGCACCATCAAGGAAAAGCTTGGGAATGAAAAGCCAAGAGAAGTTAGTTGCCACCAAACTATGAGGCTACGCCAGGCGAAATCCTTAACGGGGTGTGCAAGCACAAAAGAGGTTTGAAAAACGTATTATTCTACCCAAACATAAATTGAGAATGCATTCTTACAGGCCATTGCAGACTGCGTAGTCATCTGCACATGATCGGGAACATTCACTAATTCTTATCGTTTCTGCGACCAATCCCAGGAGATAGCAATGCAGCTTCTCCTTAAATTCAGGGCTATAGCGCGGAGATGATTGAGATATCTCAGCCATTTGCAGCCAAAAGAAAACCACATTTGCTTAGTCCAACCCAACTCTATCTTAGATTTAATAAGAGAACTGGGTATGGATGAGGTACTGTGATGAGTAGGGAGCACAGAAGGTCATGAGATCCAAGTGCAAACCTCCAATAAATCTAATTCTAAAAAATTGCAAAAAAATTATGGTCGAAAAGAAAGATGAGACAGGTGACGATGGCACTCATTTTACATTTTCTTACTAGCTCCAATTTGACCGCAGGTTATGACATTGCTAATAGATTTTATATTGCTGACTCTCAGAATATATATATATAGGTCCCCGTAGTTCCTAGGTGGAACATAGGGCCTCTAACTGTCAGAATACAATTTATTATTTATTTATTTTTAGTCATGCCTTATTTCTTAAGATCTAGCAGGCCTCGCAAAGACTTCACACTAAACTAGAACTAAACACATAGATAAAATAAGAGCTAGATAAAAGGTACTATACTCGTAATAAATAAAGATTTAACCATATCACCACTTCAGTTCACTTTGAGCTTATCAGTTTTATTTCCTGCTGAAAGTTCATGTCAAAATCTTGATTGGTTGCCATATATACCCTTTTTGTGATCGACCGATATTCAAAAAGGATAACTTTCTATAAAACTGGCTACATGAGCTTTAAGTATGGGGCCAATTTTCTTAAGGGTAGATCTATAGGAGATGACGGGATCCTTTAAAATATCCGCATTGTTCGCTAGACTCAGGTATAAGTCATTTGAGAGAGATAAGTTTTGAGATGATATTACCAGGTAATCTATTCTGATTGATTAGTATGTAAACACATTGCATCAGTGGCGCCAGCAAGAGGAAGCGGGCGCAAAATTTAGCGAAGTCCTCAACCATCTGTGCGATCCTTCTGCCAGAAAAATGTGAAACACAGATGGCGCTCAAAGCAGTAAGAAGGCGTTGTTCCTAAGCAACGACAGGTGGGCATACCCACTACTTAGGACTGGTAGCAGTAGGCTAATCACCTACCATGTCAGAAATAAAAAAAAACTAACGAAACCAACGCAAGACTAAGTCTTGTCGAGGCCCAATGCTCCCGAGAGGAATGAATAAAGAGAAAAAAGTATGTAAACTAAAAGTAGTGAAAAAGAAAGCACAAAAACAGTACAATGGAGAATACAGAAGCTTGCGCAAATCGCAGTACCATTTCTCGGCTCTTTGACAGCATCAGGTCAACATGTGACGTAAGGTTTGTTTGATTACATTTTTGTATTGCTAAAAACTTGTTTCTTCTTTTTCCCGTTTCTATTCTCTTCCTTTTGCGCATTAGCCTACCTACACACATAGGTCACTTAAAGGCCTCTTGTGATACCACCAGAACTATCCTATCTACTTGGCCCTCTCTAAACCATTGTGTGGCCTTTAGAAACCTGGCTATACTACATATAAGTAGCTAGCTTAAGATTAGCAATGTCCGCAATGTTGTCGAGAAAAGCCAGACCGCGCAATCTCAGCTGTCTTCTACACAGAGCCATGCACCCGCATAGCAGGTCTCCAACTGTCTCTCCTGACAGCTTCGGCAATGGTCATTGGATGGTGCCCCTAATTTACTGTCTTCCTATTAGACAGTGTCCAGATAGGATACCTACTACGATTCTTAGATTCCTCCTACTTAATTTCAGTAAACTCTTAGTGCGACCCATGTTCCATTCGGGCCACTGTTTGCAGCTGGAATTTGCAACTCCGATGAAATCTGAGTAGATCTTGAGGTGCGAAGGAGCCAAGGTGGTCGCTTTTTAAAACATCAGTGCCAAGGACTTCCAGCCTGATTCGAACGAAGGCTGGGCAGAGTGCATACCTACCTTTTCCAGGTGCTTCGCCCATAGAAAGTAGCCCATTATCAGACCAACCAGCCTCCTACAGTCCCCTCTACTTAGTGGCAGGAGGAACTACGACAGTCGGTCGAACATGACAGGTAACATCAGTTTTGCCCATCTGCCTTACAGTTGCCTTTAATGCTACTATGTCCTGGTACCCAGAGTAGATTAAGAGAGACCTACTGTGCAAGTATTTTTTAATAATTTGTAAGACTCTTTTACTGTCTTAGATGAGTGTTCACATGATAGGAGAGATTTCAGAACTGCCTGACTATCGGAGTAAATAAAGATTTCTTTAACTTTGGCTACGAATTTATGTAGCACTAAAAGGCTTTCTGCGGCCGCCGTAACCAAATGCGTTGGTGCCTGACTACCATTCGGAATACAGGGTGAACGGAGGTTCGAATCTCGGTGAACCCCCAAAATGAAGAAAAAGTTTTTTCTAATAGCGGTCGCCCCTCGGTAGGCAACGGCAAACCTCCGATTATATTTCTGCCATGAAAAAACTACTCATAAAAAATATCTGCCGTTCGGGTCTCTCCACTTGTAGAACAACATCAAGACGCACGCCACAAATAGGAGGAGCAGCTCGACCAAACACCCAAAAAGGGTATATGCGCCAATTATATATAAAAGGCTTTCTGCAATTGCCAAATTTCGGCAATCCTCTCTATGTTAGTATTCTCCGAGTCTCAAAAGTCGGTGGTGTTAGGAACACCAGGAAACATGTCAAGTATGCTTGAGTATCCCTGGTTGTTTGTTGTTGTTGTAGCAGTAATATTAGCCCTGCCAGTGTAATGTATATCACCGTTCGTCTTCGTCTAACTCATCTAAGGCAGGCACAGGATGGGTTTTAGATGTGGGTTTCGAGGGGCATGAGAAAAGGTGGTTAATGTCGTGCGGGGTGTAGGAGTTTAGCCTGCTACAATATCCATGTGCCAGTGTTACGCGGGTGTCACAGTGATGACGGTGATGACGTGATCTGGGAGGCGGACCAAGGGTGAAACCTGCGGTAGCACCCTAACAGTAAGCAGTAAGCATCAGTACCTCATTGTGAAGGTGTTGAAGAGGGAACATCAGGTGGCAGCCCGTCGCTGTCCGAATAGCAGTGTGCGCAGGGAAGGAGAACAAACTGTCGAAGGTTACACTCAAAATTATTAACAGTCGGAATTGGTCTGGCATCGCCGTGGGCTTTGTGGGGAAGAGTTGGAGATTTCTCTAGTGAAAAAGCGAAAAAAGTGGGTGATGTAGACGTTCACTTTGGCGCACAGGCCATTAATGTCATTGCCCGACGCAATGAAGTCGTCAACGTATGAGACCAGGGAGACTCCCTCTGGTGGTTGGGGGAGCTTCGATAGATAGAAGTTGAACAGCAAGGGTGAAAGGACACCACCCTGCCGAGCACCTTGCTTGATCTTCCTCTGTTTGGATGTTTGGTCTCTAAAAATCACTAACGATTGACGACCGCTCAGATAGTTGGCGGGCCACCTCTTCTTCCATGGCGGGAGTGTCAACTGAAAAATATCATCTAGTAGCGTGGAATGGCTGACAATATCGAAAGCCTTCATCAAGTATAACGCTCTTAGGGCAATCCTCTCGCAGGAGCGATTCTGGTTAAGCCCGCGGCTTATCTGGGCGATTATGACGGTAAGTGCTGTGGTGGTGTTGTGCACTCATCGGAAACCAAGCTGATGTGTGGCTTGGGCCAGGTGTTTCGTGAAGAGTGGGAGTAGGAGGACTTCAAGTGCCTTCACTACTAGGCAAAGGAGAGTTATCATCCGATAAGATTCCCATGGCAGCCGGTTCTATGTTACTGGAATGACTCAGGTTTTTCCCAACCAAAGGCAGCCGCCCCAGTAAACTAGCCCCGTCTAGTGAACCGTTTATCGCCAAGCAGCCTTCTTCACTCAGTCCTGAACATTAACTTTCCATGAAAGTTTCCTGTCAACGGTTAAATCTAGGTAGCTTACCTTATCACCAACCGGCAAAACAGTTGCGTTGAGTGTCGGAAGCAAGGGATTTTTTATTTCCTTGTAAGGAACACTAGTTCAGTCTTGGCCGTATTAAGGCTGAAACCACTCGTTTTGGCGCAGGTATCTATGAGAGAGTTTCTGAAAACTTCCATCTTAGTAGTCTAGCTACACCGGCCGGTAAGCCACAACCTGAATGCGCCTCTCCTCTAGGTCTAACAATAACAAGCTTACCTAACTTTTCATATTTTCTTACAAAAACTTAACTGACTATCTCACACTGCATACAAACCAAGGCACATTCATTAAAGGTGGTGACACTATACCAACAACAATGTTTTGAGCGTTTGGTTATAAAAGCAAAGTATTGGAAAAGTAGAAAACACAGAATGAATTCGCCTTGTTTCTTCTGGGCTGATAGCCACATAGACACGGCGAAAGAAACAAAGAAATCAGCTGATTTACCGATACTACCTTTAATAGATTCGCCAACAAACCAACCTAAATTAGAGTGGCAACATCATTTATCTGTCAAAAAATTCTCACGCTCGAACAACTTCTATGAAGCAAACTATGTTTTTGTGTTTGATGTACTGCGGCCGCTCTCATTTGGGTTTGTCTGTTAGTCCACTCATACACGTCACGTTCATTTTTTCTCCTTCCATGAATGATGTCTTTTCGGGCGTAGCTACTGAAGAAGAGGTGAATAGTTTTAAATTCGAAAATCAAAGCTTACCGACACCCCTAAAGCATAAATTACCGCCTATCACTATTTTCTTCTCCCTATCTACTCACCTATTAAAGCTACGGCTCTACAGCGTGCATATGTTCCGTCATTGATCCTATTAGTGGCAAAGTTTATTGTGAACTGTCACCCCAAATAAATTCATGCATATACATGTATGTGTGTACCTACATAACCAAAATATTAGCACACCGGCAGATATGAAGCAAACAACAACGATGCAAGGGAAACAACCTTTCGGAACGATAGTGACCACTATGAATAGCGGCACATTTTTATAACTTCCGGTTGCGAACAAAAGCCAAACCCAATGGCGTGGCGCACCAACTGCCGTACATGAAAAAAAAGAAGTGAATGTAACGAAAACCGAAAATCATAAGGTACGATGTATGGAGGAGGTCCGTTATTCTTATTCTTGTTCTTGCAATTCACAGTGATAAAAATTTGTTGTAGGCAAATATCATTTTGCAGGGGAAATAGTGTCATTAGCCCGAATGGATGACCTGACCGAAGGCATAAAAGCGTAACAGACAGGTGAGAGAAATGAAAAGGAAGATGCTCCAACAATTTACTTGCACACGTATGTTTATATGTATTGCTGCCTGTCAAAACTAAACTTATTTACTTGTATACAAATAAGGATTGTCGGCGTTGGCCCGAGGCAAAGTTTGTATGTGAAGTAAACTGAACGAATTTTATAACCCGCATTGGAGCTGTCAATCGAAAGGGGTGAGGGTAGGCGGCAAAAGTGTGAGAGCATCACGAGAGTATCTATTTATGTATGTACCTATGTAGGGAAGAGAAATGCGCCCTAGTATCTGGTGTATAGCTGTCAGCGCCGCTGCTGGCAGCCATTACAGCTGTTCCTTGAATAATGCTTGCAGCGTCTATTGTTACTGCTGCTGATGGTGTTGCCGTTGTTGCTGTTGCGGCTTAGATTTATGACCAGAAAACTTTGCGCTTTCATTTAAGTTTGTGGCACGAACGGCCATTCGACAAACTAAGACAGGTGGGATATGCTTATTTGAGTGCTGTTACTTGTTGTCTTTGTTGCTGTGGATAACGTTTAGTTATTTCATAAGTTTTAACTTCAGTTGCTGCAACCAATATCATCCAGCGCACGACCTACTTTTGTGTGATGTTTCTTTTGCTCGTCGATGCAAATAGCGGCAGGCAGCTCATTTATTGGTAATCTTCATTTATATTCACTATTATTTGATGTATTTCCGTTTTTACCCAGCCGATAGAGTATTTATGTATACTTCATAACTGTGAAAGTATTTGCATACAATAATTATTTTTTTCGCATTTCTCCCATCGAGGTATTTGTGGGATTTTCAAACACGTCAGCAAATTAATGGAATCAAATAAATAAAAAATTACCTAAAGTTAAAAAATTTTAAAATGCTTAAGTGGAGCCGGGGGTCTAGAAATTTCAAAAAATCGATTTTTAGTTTCTTCGATATTTCGAAAGTGTAGAATCTTAAGAATATACTGTGAAAAAATTTTCGTGCGGAAATTCCCAATATCATAGCTTCTATAGCCCATTAACTAGGTAGAGAGCGGTCCGCGCGCTCCTGTTCCTCAAACTTTAAACTCATTTATCTCGAAACGACTTTTTTCGGCTTGGTGTTGTCAAAAACAAAAACAACTATTCAACCGAGTCATCTGAAATTGTAATATGTTCTTCACAACATCAATGTCTATCGCCTTTACTATAGGGTGGGCCATGTAAAATTTGCTTTCTGAATCGGCTATAAAAAAAACTAATCAATATTTTGTCAAACTTTTTTTTTTTATTTCGAAGATTGAACATAGTCATTTATGAATGAAAAATAAAATGACTGTCATGAGTGGCTTTACGGTAGGCCATTCGATCAACCCAATTTTTAAGCACATTTTCGATTGTTTGGGCTCCAATTTCATGAATGGCAACTTCGATTTCGTGTTTTAAAGCATCAATCGTCTCTGGATGGTTCGCATAGCATTTGTCCTTAACAGCTCCCCACAAAAAATAGTCCAACGAGCTTAAATCACAGCTTCGAGGCGGCCAATTGATATCGGAATTTCGGCTGATTATTCGGTTTTCAAAAACGGTCGACAAAAGTTCGAGTGTAACTTTGGCAGTATGACAAGTTGCACCGTCCTGTTGAAACCAAATGTCGTCCATGTCATCCTCTTCAATTTTCGGAAGCAACTCGTTGAGCATGTCATGGTAACGCTCGCCATTTACTGTAACCGCGGCTCCTCGCTCATTTTCGAAAAAAAATTGCCCGATGATGCCGCCAGACCAAAAACCGCACCAAATAGTGACTCGTTGTGGATGCATTTGCTTCTCTACAGTAACGTGTGAATTTTCTGAGCCCCAAATCCGACAATTTTGCTTATTGACGTAGCCACCGATGTGAAAATCAGAAAAGAAGAAGAAGACTCACCACTTTGGAAATAAGTTTTCAATATTTCCCAATTTTGTTCAAGCGTATAGCGTCCCATTTCGTAAATGCCAAACCTTTAAGTAAATTATGAACACATTTGTCATATCATTAGTGTTACCATTCTCAAAAAAACAGGCGGTTCAAAAAGCAAACGCTATATGGCCCACCCTGTAGAATCATATTATTATTTCAATTACAATATTTTGTATTTTTTTGATTACAAAACTGAAAAAAAACGATTTTTAGAGTGTCAAATTCAAAACTGCGCCATTTCGTCAATTGTTTTTTTTTTTTTTTTATTCTAGTAGCGGGACATACCTAGCTACTGTTATACTGATTAATAATTTTTTTGGTTTTTGTGTTACAGATAAACAGAAGAGCCAGAATGGGCAACACCGTCCAGGTCTAATATATCGGGATCATTAACAAGGCTAATATATCGGGATCATTCAGCGCCATTTTGAAACTAATAAATTAAAAAAAAATTGTTTTCAATTTTTGTATGTAAAAGAAGTTAAATAAAAAGCCTAAAACTTTGAATATGGTTTTTCATTTTTTTTTTTTTGTGGAAAAAATTCCTGAAAATACCCCACATTTTTGAGCTCTAGGCCACCGGAACCCTTTAAGACACCGGCATCAAAACAACCGTGCTTGTTGCGTAATACACACAACAGAAGTGAAACTTTAAAGGACCCGAGAGAGACCCGCACAAACGCAGCGATTCCAGGACCGCAGCAACGGCAATACCAATAAATCCGACGCCGGAATAGATAGCACTTTACAGTACGCACAAGCACTAGCCAGGAAACGGAAATAAGCGCCAAAAAGTAGGCACCAAAAAGTAAGACCAAGCAAATATAACGCCGAAAAGTAGGCACCAAAAATATATTTCCTACAAGTTTGCACCAACAAGCAAGCGCCAAAAAGTAGGCAGTGTTATTTCCCACTAGAAATTAGCAACCACAAGGAAAAACTCAGGAAAAATATCCGAGAGTGTATCTAAGATGTATATAAGGTATAGCTCTCTCTCTCCTTTTCCTCTACGTTGTATCTTTGTTCTCTCTCGCAGAACGAAAATACCCAAAACGTTGCATGACCTTGAAATTTTACTCTCCATTGTCGCTCGTCCATCACTTTTCAAAATTTTAGTTTCACTTCGAAAATTGCATAAGAGCTTGCAGACTAGAGAAAAGGCAGTGCTCTTGCGAAGAGTGAGGAAAACAGCGACTGCAACTCATCAAGCATATAAGAGAGATATAAATCTTATTAACCCTTTAACTGTTCAATTTTGTTTCGAAAAACTTTTTCTGCCTGCTTAACCCTTTAACTGTTTAATTTTGTTTCGAAAAACTTGTTCTGCCTGCTTAACCCTTTAATTGTTTCATTTTGCTTCGAAAAACTTGTTCTGCCTGCTTAACCCTTTAACTGTTTAATTTTGTGTCGAAAAAATTTTTCTGCCTGCTTAACCCTTTAACTGTTTAATTTTGTTTCGAAACCCCTTTTCTGAATGCTTAACCCTTAAGCTGTTTAATTTTGTTTCGAAAAACTTTTTCTGCCTGCTTAACTAGAAGACGAGTATAAGCGACATAAACAGAGTTTCTGCCTATAAAAGTAGGCAATTGGGACTAAAAATCAAACATTGCGTGTTCGTTTTTCAGAAAACATATATTCTTATTGCTTTCATTAGGTCATTATCCAACAATTTTTTCATATAAAATAAAGGGGTTTTGTAAGTTTAAGGAATAACGAAGTGCTTTCCAGGATTAGATAAAAACACAAAAGGTTCGGTTCTCCACATACAACCGTCCATGTTGAACTTGAGTTATTTTTATTTTCTTTTTCTGATTCATTGTAATGCGTTCACCCTTTTTGGGTGTTTGGCCAAACTCCTTTTTGTGGTGTGCGTCTTAATGTTGTTTCAAAAATGGAGAGACCTACAGTTTTAAGCCGACTCCGAACGGCAGGTGGTTTTTTATGAGGAGCTTTTTCATGGCAGAAATACACTCGGCAGTTTGCCATTGCCTGCCGGGGCGCGACCGCTATTAGAAAAATGTTTTTCTTCATTTTGGTGTTTCACCGAGATTCGACGGAGTACTTAGCCTAAAATTGCCGGATAAAGCAGCACAGGTAGGCTATGTCGATGGCATCGCTCTCGTGGCCACGGTGCAGAAGCTAGGAGAAGTGTAATAATGCAGCAGCTAGGGTCCAACTACGGCTCTCTGCAGCGGGGCTAAAGTTGGTCATACAAAAAACAGAAGTGGTCCTCGTAACTGCGCGAAGAAAAAAAGAGTTCATGAAATTGCGGATAGATGGCCATGAAATATTGTCGCAAGAGGCAATAAAGTATCTAGGCGTAATTATTGATGCACGGCTATGCTTTAAGCAACATTTAGCAACTGTGGGTTCCAAAGCAGCGGTAGTCAACGGTGCTCTTACAAGAATTCTTCCAAACGTAGGCGGACCACAAGGCACCAGAAGGCACTTCCTGGCAAGTGTAGTGGATTCAGTCATCTTATATGCTAAGCTATCGAATGTTAGACCAGTAGTTCAAGTGCACCGACGAAATGCACTAAGAGTCTCCTGCGCATACAGGACCGTATCAGATGACGCGGTTTGCGTCATCGCTGGAAAGCTCCCAATATATAAATACTTGTGGAAAATGGAAAATGGGACAACTTTACGAGTATAACAGACAAGGAGTAAAGACGAAAACTGAAGTGAAAGCTGCAGAACGACTGCGACTTATCCCCAATATTAGCCAATGGGTTACCAGAAGGCACGGAGACGTAGACCACTATTTAGCCCAAATATTGAGCGGTCACGGATGTTTCTTGGAGTACCTCCTTCGATTTCACATGGAGGGCACTTCGTTCATTAGTCTTGGGTGAACAGCTGAGCCCAGACAGCTTAATCAATAACATATGTGCATCACATGACTGTTGGAACGCAGTTAAAAATTTTGTAAAGGATAATGTTGCACCTGCGATCCGCGGAGTGGCAGCGCAAAACGCAGAGAAATACAAATCAGCCCTCGATAGGAGGTGGACTGTCTACAAACTGAGGACAAGTCACAGACGGTCGAGTCATGTGCTCACGACGGCATAAGACGGTATAATATTACCGCAACATCTTCTTTGCTGCAGATGCAAAAGAAACCTCGATAGCGTATAACATCCATACGCCCATGTGAGAGGTACCTGAGAGCATGCCACACATACCACTGGTATGACGGCAGAGAGACATTAGAACACGAGCCTATAGCATGAAGCTGGCTACAAATATGGTGGACCCAGACGTGGGTGAATAGTATTGATCTATTTAATGGACACCGTTCTGGGCCTTGCCGAAGTAATACAAGATAGTTCCGGGAAGGGAGTCTCCCCAGGAGAGGAGGAAGGATTGTTTTAATGGTTACACTATTCGACGCAGTTGACGACGGTCACTGTAAGTGCGAAGGCATTTTAAACCCTCCTCACCCACCAAAAAATAAAAAATAAAAAAAATTGTCATGGCCTCAGGTGAGGCAAAATATCAACTGCTACAGAAAAACGAAACGTTGGCCACTTTGTTTCTTTTACAATGTGTTAAATGTTGCACAGTCACAATAAAACACGAAAGGGTCTTAAATCTATGAGCAGGTCAAAGTTTGTGCTTAAACTTCATGAACAACAGACACAGCCGTGGCATGAGGAACGATTGCAAAAAAATTTACGCTTGCCCATAAAACAAAAAAGAAGTATAACTAGAACATATTATAGATAGTTGGAAACTAGTCAATGTCGTCTTCATTCCAAAAATAGGTACGAGGGGGCATGAATTAGAGAAGGCCTATAGGCCAATCAGTCCTTCGTATTTCCTGTAGAAAACCTTTGAAAGACTTTTTGATATATATCTCAGAAGCTCTTTGGAGAGCTCTGGTATATCAACTGCACAACATACGTACCTTAAAGGGAAATCTACAGAGATAGCGCTTCACGAGGTAATCCGAACAATAGATAACTCTCTAGAGAACAAACATTATACTTGGCGGCAGTCTTGGACATAGAAGGCGCCTTTAAAAATGTTAGTACAGATGACATCCAACGGGCGTTGATAGACTTAGGGGTGAGCAATTGCATCAGTAATTGGGTCATATTTATACTACAAACCAGGATCATCAAATCTAATATATGTAATAGCAACATAACCCAGAAGGTCCGCAGGGTCACTCGTTAGGGGTCATATTTATACTACAAACCAGGATCATCAAATCTAATATATGTAATAGCAACATAACCCAGAAGGTCCGCAGGGTCACTCGTTAGGGGTGAGTGTTTTATTTCCACTTTTCTTGTTATACGTTATTAGCAAAATCTTAACAAAACTTTATTGAAGTAGGGTTAAACCGGTGGCGCACGCTGATGATGTGGTGCTAATGGTGTCAGGATTATGTCCTAATACGATCAGTAGGATCAGTCAAAGGGCATTAGACGAGCTTAACTCTTGGGCCACAGGCTGTGGCCTAAGTTTAAACCCGCGTAAAACAGAACTTGTGCTTTTCACCACCAGATATAAGGTACCAACTTTTACCCTACCAAATATAATAGTAACGGACAAACTCTTTCACTTTCACCCAGTGCAAAGTACTTAGGGGTAATTTCGGACTCCAAACTTAGCTGAAAATAAAAGTCTAAGAACGGGTAAGGAAAGCAGAAATTTCTTTATATGCCTGTAAACGTATGCTTGGAAGAAGATGGGGTCTTCAACCTATGCATACATTATGGCTGTATAAGGCGGTTATACGACATATTTTATCATACGGTTCAGTAGTTTGGTGGAAAACTCTTGGGAGAGAGTACTCAGCAGAATACAAAGATCAGCCTGTGCAATAACGGTCGGTGCAATCAGATCATGTCCTAGAGAGGCTCTCAGTGCATTGAGATTATTTCAAGAGACCATCATGTTAAGAAGACGGCAGCCATTAGTGCATTTAGGTTAAATGCAGCGGGTCGCTGGAAAGAAAAAACGTATGATCATGCTAGTTTTGCGACAAACTAAGTTAATCTCGGTGAGAACTGACTATATCGTCCCGATGCTAACGTTCAATTAGCATTTTGCCACACTCTTTCCATCTAAGAAAGAATGGAATAAGGGATTCTCTCTAAACAACTTCTATACCAAAGTCTATACAGATGGCAGTAAAATGGTCTGTGGTGTTGGAGCTGGTTTATATTATCATAGACTCAAAATTGAAAAATCTGTGCGTCTCCCTAATACCAGCAGTGTCCTCCAGGCGAAAGTACTGGCAATTGGGGAAGCCTGTAGGCTACTAATCGCAGACTTCTCTTTTAAGGGCAATATCGTTATTCTTTCGAATAGCTAAGCTGCAATCCAGGCACTGGACGCGGCTATTACAACCTCTAAAGTGGTGGAACAAAGTAGGAATAGCCTCACCACCTTGAGTAAAAACCATAAAGTAACCTTAATTTGGGTCCCGGGACACTGGAACGTAGAAGGTAAAGAAAAAGCCGTTGAACTGGCAAGAGGGGGATCTGCCATGAATAGCGTTCTTGCAGTGCCGGTATTCACACCATTAGGTGCAGTCAAGAGTGCAATTTCTCTAAAATTCCTCCGAATCGCAGATTGTATATGGAGAGACCAGACGAAATGCAAAATTAGCAGAACGTTATGGCCCACCCACAACCTTAAGCAATCGTCAACATTGATAAACATGAAACGACGGAACACCTGCAGACACGCTGCGGCAATAACTGGTTCTGATCTATCGGCGAACAATGAGGCAGAATGGGTATTCCTCATAATAGGCACACTATCACAGTTGTAAACAACCGCAGAAAAAGGAAACAATCTTCCATTTCCTCTGCGAATGCCCTGCCCTATGGAAGGACAGAATGTTAACCCTGGGCCAACCGCTGTTCAAGAGTCTCGAATAACTGTCTGGATTAGACGTCAACAACCTAATAAGGTTCTTAAACCGCACAGACTGGATATAGTCATGCTGTAAATAACCGTTAATCAAGTTGGTCACGAGGATATGGCAACAAGCGCTAATTTGATTCTGGAAGATGCACCACTTTAACTAACCAACCAACCAGAACATTAAAAGTAAACAAACCAATAGCCCATCAATAGATAGTGAAGGAGCTTCCCCGCAAAAGGGGAAATGAAAATACTGTACATTTTGCCACTATACTAAAAGCGACTGAGTACAACACTACTGACTCTGTATGAAAATCCTCAGCGATTTGTGGTGGACATCAAGTTAAAGTTTGTCAAAACTTGGTTAATGAAATTTTATCTATTTCTTCGTCCCATTGGCTGTGTTGTGCAGAGTTGCAATAAATTTAGTGCTTTGTTAATAGGACTATGAATAAGTTCGTGCGGTTTTTTTTCGAAATTTGAAACTTTATTGACGTAAAATGGTTACAAATTTAATATTCAAAATATTGTCCATCGCTTACTACTACTTTTTCCCATCTTTCTGGCAATTCACGGATTCCCTTTGTGAAAAATTCGGTCGGTTTTGCCGCAATCCACGAATCGATCCATTTTTTGACTTCATCGTAATTACGGAAGTGCTGGTCAGCCAGGCCATGTTGCATCGATCGGAAGAGATAGTAATCGGATGGCGCAAGGTCTGGACTATACGGCGGGTGGGGTAGGACATCCCATTTGAGCGTTTCTAAGTATGTTTTGACCACTTGTGCAACATGTGGCCGAGCATTGTCATGTTGCAAAATAACTTTGTCGTGTCTATCGGCGTATTGCGGCCGTTTTTCTCGCAGTGCTCGGCTCAAACGCATCAATTGTCGTCGGTAGACATCCCCCGTAATCGTTTCATTCGGTTTCAGTAGCTCATAATACACAACACCCAGCTGGTCCCACCAGATACATAGCATAACCTTCAGGCCATGAATATTCTGCGCCGACGTCGATGTTGAAGCATGGCCAGGGTATCCATACGTTGCCCGACGTTTTGGATTGTCGTAATGGACCCACTTTTCATCGCCAGTCACAATTCGATGCAAAAAACCCTTTCTTTTGTGCCGTTGAAGCAGTTGTTCGCATGCCATAAAACGGCGTTCAACGTCTCTTGGCTTCAATTCATACGGCACCCAATGGCCTACCTTTCGGATCATTCCCATGGCTTTTAAACGTTTGGAAATGGTTGATTGATCAACTCCCAAAGTTTTTGCAACCTCTTCTTGCGTTTGAGCCGGATCTTGATCGAGCAATTCCTCCAATTCGGTATCCATGAACTTTGGCGGCGCACCCTCGCGTTCTTCGTCTTCCAAGCCAAAATCACCACTTTTAAAGCGTGCAAACCACTTCTGGCACGTTCGCTGAGATAGAGCATGCTCACCATAAACTTCCACCAAGATACGATGACTTTCGGCTGCTTTTTTCTTCATATTAAAATAATGAAGAAGAATTCCCCGCAAAAACACATTATTTGGCACGAAATTCGACATTTTCAAGTGTGGTAAAAATATTGTTGTTTACGCTTCAAATAAAAAACTTATACTGACGTTTGTGCCTTACGACAGTAGCTCTCCAATGAATGTTTGGAAATGTGGATCGATGGAATAATAATCAAGTTACGCCACCTGTTGTAAAACCGCACGAACTTATGCATAGTCCTATTACATATATATCAAAATGCGAAAATTTTTAAGTTTGGTGTTTGTTTCTTATTTTTAATTTAAAGATACCGAAACTATAAGTTAAAAAAAACTGTATTATTAAACAAAAGAAGGTTAAAAAAGATCAGTCTGAGATTTTAGTGCTAATGAAAATTTGTTGATTCTTATAGAATTTGATGATTTGAAAGTGCAAATCTAATTTTGTGCTCCTTTGGAGGTTACGCAAAAATATTAGATCTTTTTCTCTCAACTCTTCTTAACAGTGAAAACCTTTTTACAAATAAAAAAGCGTTTAAATTTACTGAATGCGAATTAAAACCATAGAGGTGTAATCGATTCTTCCGGTCCTCAATCCTTGATGGGATATAGGGCATCACAATAAAAATAAGCAACAAAATACCAGAAAATACTGAAGAAATCATAACGACATTTTTACAAAAAGAGTATCTTATCTTGTTGCACAACCTCTCTTAACAAATAACTCATAAATTAAGTTGTACATAACCATTTGACAATTTGTGACGCATACAAAATTCTTTAAGTAATTCAATAAAAATTTGCTATTTTATTTTCTTTAAATGGGTATTTTAGTGCGTTTTTATATCCAAAGCTAGGCAACACTGCAGTAGCGAGAGAGAGATTTGACTGCTGAAAGGAGAAGAACACCAACATTAACCGCAATAGAGAGCAATGGGACCAGCTGTTACAAAACAAGTAAAGCTAAATAAAACTGAGTGAAATATTGAACTAGTTTTAAAAAAAATTATATTTTTCAAAATTGTAGACATTACTTTTAATTAGAACAGGCTAGACAAATGTCATGAAGAAAGAACTAAGGGGCCGTTCAAGTATTACGTAAGCACTATGGGGGGAGGTGGGGGGTCTTTGTTTTGCTTATTTTGGATGACATGGGGGGTAGGGGAGTCTAGATGATGATTACGTCATCAGTAGTTATTTACTTTTTTACACGAATGACAATCCTCACATCATCTATGCTTGAAAACGAAACGAATTTTCGGAGATTCCCGCAAATATACACGCATACGCGATTCGGGGAATTACCGCGCGCTGTTCACTATTGTCTAATCATCACTAGTGTCTAAATTTCATTGTATCATTGTATCTAAGAGAATTGAAGAAGAATTGCAAGCGGCGACTAAAAATAAATCCAATCTACTACAATTTTTTTCCCAAGGTGAGTGACGAAATCATTTTAGGTACCTATGAGTACTAGAAATATTAGAAATTTATGCGAATTTTGCAATTTCCCTCTGAGGGAAGTTGATACACGTAAATGACGGGCTATGGCTTTAAATAATCTTTAAATGCAGTTTTTATTGCATGCTTTGTATTTATGTAGCTTAATAAGAGAATCTTTAGCAGAACCAATAGAAAGTTTGTACTTTTAGGGAACGACTACCTGTAAACCTGCAGAAAAAACACAAATTATACAGCCAGCTTCAAATATTAAAAAACAGGAATAAGAGAAAATAAAACCCGGTAATGAATCACAACAGCAATGTGAAAATAATGAAAATTCAGATAAACAGAGAGCAAAACCTTCTCAGGAACCTATGAAAAATAAGATTGCTCTACTCGAAAAAAATCTGAACGCTTTGTATTCTACCAGAGATACTATGCCAAGCCGTGCTGAAGTTGATAAACAGATCATTAAGTTGCGTGAGGAAATAAAAACAGCAAAACAGTCTTTAACCAGGAAGATTCAAAACGCAGTTGCCCAGAAGAAACACAGGGATGGTATGAAAAGAAAGTTAGAAGATATTTGTCATGAAAATCCAGAAATAAAAAAAGACTATCTCTGAGGGATTCAGTGGGACGTCCTAATCTTGAAAGCAATCAACCATCACTATTGAAAACAATTGCGGATATAGCTTTATTTGGGAGTGCAGCAGATGATAGAAGACGAACGGAATCTATTCGCAGAGTAAAAACTCTTGATGAACTCACATAAGAATTACGTAAAATAGGATTTGACATTAGTCGCAGTGGGACATATCTAAAGTCTAATTCTGCAGAGGGACGAAGACATGTATCGACAGTCCCTGTTAAGCTCATTCGGGCTCAAACTGATCACCACAAGAGCCACTTAGATATGAAGTTCGCTGAAACATCAATCCATTATTTAGAGAACATAGCACCCATACTTGGACCAGATCAAGTATTTTTCATATCTCAAGATGATAAAGCTCGAGTCCCTATTGGCGTAACTGCGGCAAATAAGCAAGCACCTCTTCTAATGCACATGGAATATATTATAGCATCAAATTACCTGACCACGATTGGGTAATCGCTGAGCGTCATAAATTAATACCATCTGTTTACGCTGGTATCAAAATCACTTCCAGTATGCTAGGACAATCGCAAGCCGTTGGATATTCTGGACCAACATACATCGCTATTCGAAGTGGAAAGCATAGTTCATCTACTGCTAATACTCATGCTCAGGATTTTGAGACCCTTCTCGTACTTGAAGAGTTTCGACCATTAGCTAAAACTGACCATGGACTAGTAAAACCAGAGGTAATCATGACGGTTAATGGAAGAAGTGCGTACAACATAGTAGAGCGCAGAATGGCTCCTTTTAGTCGGGAACTGGCTGGTTTAATATTGCCTCATGACCATTTTGGGTCTCATTTGGATGAACGTGGCGTTACAATTGATGAACATTTAGAAAGATCTAATTTCGAATTTGCAGGAAATGTATTAGCTGAAGTATGGAGTTCAATGGAAATTGATGGCTATAATGTTACGGCAAAATATGTTGGGGCAGGTCAACAAGATGTTCCTGATTTTCCACACATTAAATGGTATTCAGAACATGTGCGTGAAAGCCAGTACTTGCTTCAAATTGTAAAATGTAGAAATACAGAATGCTGTCGTCCAAGAAGTGGCCTACAGGCCGGCAGAAGACTTTCAGCCTGGGTGGGTAATTGGTTAGGGTGAAGGAGGAAGGGGGGGCGATGTCGGCAAGAAAAAAGATTTTTTTTAATTTTCAAAAATTTGTTTACTATCATTTCTTATTGAAGTTACAAAATATTATCATTAAGGTAAATATCGTAACTCTACGTATAAATAACACGGTGTGACAAAAAAAAAAAAAATTAAATATACTTTTATGGAGACCTAGCACAACTTGTAGGTATAGTAAAACTAAGAAACATGGTATAGGAGAAGTTTCCAATACACCCCCAAAATCTCATTTTATGGCCATAAAACCGTTTTTCAGTAGGTTGATGTGAACAATCACTCCTAACTTCGCCAATTTCCATCCGATTTCGAATTTGTTTTTTTAGTTCGAAAGAACAAAAACAAGCCTTTTTGACAGTGTGTTGACAATTTTTCTGAAATGACAACTGACGAGACTGTAGACGGAAGTATTTGGATTTTTTTTATTTTTTCTCTATTTTTTCAACTTTGACATAATTTTTACGATATTATCCGTTAGTGAGGATTTTTTTAGTACACTACTGTTATAGTAAATTTAATTTTGCGTCGAATGAGCTATATTTGACTGTAATTGAATTAAAATTAATGGAGTTGTGTGAGTTTTAAGATTTTTTTTTTTTTTTTTACTAATTTGGTATGTAGGTATAACTTACGCTAAATGGGAATAAGGACGTGTTTTGATGCGTTGTTATAGATACGTAATATTTATTGGAGTATATATGTATACATAAGAGTACACTGTACTGCATACAACACAACTGGTTAGAACTTACGAAAATATCTGACATATTATAGCACTTTTTTTTTCAATAGAAATATGAAAAAGCTCCCAAGTGTACCAAAGTTCACACTGTACATTGATTAACAAAAGAAGTTTGTTATCATAATTTAACCTTATTAAAACGTCAAAGTTTTATTGTTTGTTTCATTGAAATTCAAGAGATATAAATCAAAACGTTGCCAGAAAAGTCGAATTTCTCAATATTCTCCGATGATGTGGCATCATCAGCCTTATCATAAACCAGATGATTGTTATTTTTGTAAAACGGACGTAAACGGTCATCATTATAAAACTCGAAAGCACATAAAGTATGCTGATGTTGCAACTGTTAAGAACCCCTTAGTCTTGGACGATATGATTGACTCAACTGCAAGTCATGAACTGAAAGAAGTTCAACTCATTGCTGATGATGATCAAACTGATAACAATAAACCTGATGATGAAGAGTACTTTCCGTCTGGTTCTAAGTCTTCAGAACGACACATTGTATCAAATTCAGATTTTCAGGATCTTTCTCGTGATTTACTTCTATCGGGAAGACAATCTGAAATGCTCGCTTCTCGATTTAAACAATGGAATTTAGTTGATGACGACTTCAGATGAATGATGATGATCGAATTTCTTACAGAGAAGTATTCAAAACTGATGAAGAGAATGACAAGTGTACCGTACCATACTAAACTCCAAAGGGCCGTTTCCACTGCATTTTTAAGTTTGGAACCAGTTCCGCTGTGTACTGCACCGTACCGCACCGTACCATACCGTACAGTGCTGCACTGCACAATACTCCAATAAATATTATGTGTTTGTAATGACACTTGTTATCATTTTCATGCTTCGATGCCTACATACCAAATTAGTACAAAATAAAAATAAAATCTTAAAACTCACACAACTCCATTAATTTTAATTCAATTACAGTCAAATATAGCTCATTCGACGCAGAATTAAATTTACTATAACAGTAGTGTACTAAAAAAAATCCTCACTAACGGATAATATCGTAAAAATTATGTCAAAGTTGAAAAAATAGAGAAAAAATAAAAAAAAATCCAAATACTTCCGTCTACAGTCTCGTCAGTTGTCATTTCAGAAAAATTGTCAACACACTGTCAAAAAGGCTTGTTTTTGTTCTTTCGAACTAAAAAAACAAATTCGAAATCGGATGGAAATTGGCGAAGTTAGGAGTAATTGTTCACATCAACCTACTGAAAAACGGTTTTATGGCCATAAAATGAGATTTTGGGGGTGTATTGGAAATTTCTCCTATACCATGTTTCTTAGTTTTACTATACCTACAAGTTGTACTAGGTCTCTATAAAAGTATATTTTCACTGTCGCACAGTGTAAGCAACCTACTTTAATAGAAACTCAGGTGCGCAATGCAAAAATTGCGGTGCGCTTTGCTTTTCGTGAAATAAACTGATTTAATAACTTTTCTAAATCTAGTTTGTCTGTAATCTCGCGATACACATGTAAAATAGCAATGTTATTAAGCCGATCCTGCGACATTGTAGACCTTAAATATGATTTGAGTCGACGGAGAACAGAAAAACTTCGTTCATTTGAACAAGATGAGCCAGGAATCGTGATGAGCAAGCGAACAAATCGCTGGAATTCTG
This sequence comes from Anastrepha ludens, assembly GCF_028408465.1. Lineage (NCBI taxonomy): Eukaryota > Metazoa > Arthropoda > Insecta > Diptera > Tephritidae > Anastrepha > Anastrepha ludens. Next base: position 9,634,038 of record NC_071498.1, on the reverse strand, counting down.
GAATAATCCCTCTAACCCATTCATATTTTTTTAGAAAATCTACAACCTCTCTCAAGTTATTAGCTTGCTCATTTTGTCTTTTTAGAAGTTCCATAAACATGTTTCTGTCGCTAAGCAAACGTTCTTTGTCAAAATCATCTTTATAAAATTTCACAATGACATCAATGTCTGCGGCCTGACCGATTGCAAACCTTTCCAACAATTTGAAAAATTGCGCGGAATCATTTTCAAATCGCCTTCTCAGTGACGAAATTAATTGATCATAAATTTCGATGTACGACTTTCTGAAAAAATCTTTAGCAGTCTTGAATTGAACGTTTGTGGTTGTACCTGTATCGAGGCGTTTCGGAATTTTTCGTTGACGCGGAATTCGTGGTTCGTCAATTTCGAGATCCTCAGCTGCTTGGACGCTTTTTTGCCAAATTTCTTCAAATTTGGAGTCACGAGAAGCGTTTAAAACGTCAGTCACTGCACCGACTTTTTCGTATGATTCGATGACGGAAAGATTCATCTTTTGCAGGTCTTTGTTCAATATTTCGATGCGATCAAACATTTCTATTAACATGTTCAAATAAAACGTACAATCAAAAGACTCCATGTAATCGTAGAATCCAGATGCCTTGGCTGACATTGCACTGTTAATTTCCTTGTCGACACTGCGATCATGGAAAAATTGCATCAGTTGAGCATAATTGTCCCTCACAGTTTTTAAAGATTTTATTCGTACAACCCATCTGTATCATGAAAATAACAAAATCTAAAAATCTTAAACATGTATGTATATTTCGACGTGCCATACGAAAACTAACACTTTTAAAATTGCCTACGAAAAATTACACTTTCAAAATGATGTAAGAAAACTAACACTTTTAATTTGTGCTGGCGAAAACGAAACAATTTTAGGTAGTACATTTTCTTCAAACAAAAAGTGAAAGTGTTAGTTTTCTTCAGACACAAAATTTCTAGTGTTAGTTTTCGTATGGCACGCCGATTTAAACTGAATAAAAAAAAATTGGTACACTAAAATTTTTTTGAATTTCGTTAGACATGGTGCTAAGATGGTATTTCTAAAATCTTGTAATTAAAAAATAGCCAATTATATAACAGGAAGAAAAAAAAGTTTGCACAAAGCTCAGGGGAATTTTTCAAAATTTGCTAAACGGCCATCAAAATTTTCACCTTTTTTGGCAGAATTTTTAGAAATTTTCTGAGTACGCAGTTTTGTAGGCCAGTCAATTTGACTGTAATAATGTGCAAGCTAGAAGTAGCGAAATTTCCCTGATTTTTTAGAATTTTTTTCGTCGAGGGTTTTGCCTAATTTCTTCCATACAAAAAAAAATTAATTCTAAACATTCTGCCAAAAAAGGTGAACATTTTGATGGCCGTTTAGCAAATTTTGAAAAATTCCCCTGAACTTTGTGCAAACTTTTTTTTCTTCCTGTTATATAATTGGCTATTTTTTAATTACAAGATTTTAGAAATACCATCTTAGCACCATGTCTAACGAAATTCAAAAAAATTTTAGTGTACCAATTTTTTTTTATTCAGTGTATACATTTTAAAGACGAAATTTCGATTCCTTATCAATACCTGGTCGGGCAATAGGCTGCAAGAGAAGGCAAGTTTTCCTCTCCCTCGTTTTCCGCTTGAATCTGTAAATCTCTGAATTGTGCAATTCGTTTTGGAGAGTCTCTAACAAAGTTTATAATTTCTCTTAATATTCCAATGCATTTTCTTGCTGATGACATATTTTCAATCGCATCCTGGACAACGAGATTTAAATTATGAGCATTGCAGTGTACATACAATGCTCGAGACTCTTTTTCAAGAATTCGCGTCTGCAATCCCGAAATATTGCCAGAAAAATTGGAAGCTCCATCGTAACACTGACCCCTGACTTTTGACAATGGCAAGTTGTATTTTTGGAAGATTTCTTCGACAAGATCGAACAATGTTTTGGCCTTTGTGTCCGAAGTCGAAAAAAATTAAATAAAGTGTTCTTTTGCTGTCAAATCTTCGGAAACAATTCTCAGACAAACAGATACTTGCTCGATTCGGGATACATCCGAGGTTTCATCCAATAAAATGGAGCAGTATTCAGCGTTTCTTATGTCTTCTATAATTTCCATTGAAACTGTGGTGGCCATTAGTTCGAGGATTTCATTTTGACTTCTGTGGTGTAGCCATTTATGACCATCTCTTTGGAGCCAAACTTTCAGTTCCACGACATCTTCTGCACGGGCCTGTAGGAACGTCATGAAGTTCGATCTTTCATCATTGTTGTCTCCTCTTATAGGCAAACCTTGTATAGCCAGTGCTTTCAATGTGCTGAATATTTTTAATAACGCTGTACGATTATCCATCATCTGCTTGAAATGGGCTGTCGATATTTGCTGAACCACGTTAGTTTTTGCAACGTTCAATAATGCTTCGACGCAATTGAGGTGTAGGCAAGTTGTTGAATGAATTTTTAGTCGATCTGCTCCATGCTTCCAGTTTGAAAAACCGTCGTCAACCCAGGCTTTCTTAGATTGGACTTCACGCGTGTGCAAATTGATGACTAATTTCCGTTCGCATGCATCAGTACAATCAGTGCAAAATCCTTTATCATTTTTGATTATAAGCCATGGATATTGTTCTTTATAGCGTTTGAAACGCGGGGGTGTGGTTAGACTTTTTGAAGTATCTGAAAAAACATGAATACAAATATAAATGTATTTCATGCACATGTGTATAAAAAGCTATTTTTTACTTACGTTTTTTAATATCGTTTTTATTGCTTTCTTGGTATTGATTTTGATTGCAATCTACTACATCAACGCGCTCGTCAGCTTTAGTATACTGAATTTCTGTCAGTTGTTCCACCTCGACTTGTCTAACCGCATCTTCCACGCTCACTTCGTTATTTCTTTTCCGTCGCACTATAAATTTATCCATCGTTCTTTTCACTTCAACCCCCTTTCCAGTTTCTTTTCTTTATTTTCGTTTCATCACTACTTTTTAACAATAGACATGAAGGTCGACAGGGCTGCCAGTATTTTTTTCAAAATCACAAATTAGGGCTCTGCAATAACAAAATGACTGTGGGGAAAAGTAGGCATCGCAATACCAACGCATATTTCGATAAACTCGATAGTTCCATAATTTCCAATCCTAGTTAGCAGCTGTAACATGCTAGTAAAATTTGGTGATTTTGGCGATTTTTAAGGGAGAATACTGGCAGCCTTGCAGGTCGAGTTAGTTGAACAGCTGATTTTTACTTTTTTCATTTTCAATTGCAAGCATAGTTGTCAAAATCAAGGCGCTTACATTTGTTTGTGTGTGTGTGTGTTTATGTTCTCGTTTGTACTTTGACAAGTCTCTTTCAAATTACACTAACAAATACATGGGGAAAGCTACTGCGTACACCTAACATGAATACACCTTGATTCAGCTGATTGATTTCTGGCACGTACTTTACTGCCAGTCTCAAAAAACATAAATTTTTCGGAAAATGTCATCAAAATCTGGGTGGGTGTTTTACCCACCCGGAATTTTCTGAGTGGGTACAACTACCCACCGTACCCACCTATTTTGCCGGGCCTGGTGGCCTATTCAGATTACTAGATAACAGGTTTCTTGCACCACCTGTAAAAGTAAAACAAACAGTTGATGACTTGATTTTGGATGAAGGAGGGCAATTTCTTGATCTTCCAGTCAATTTAGCTCTACGCTTAAGTGCTTCACTCAAAGATTTCCTGCAATTGCCCTACGATTATTTTTGTCCGACGGTAAAATTGAGGCTATCAAGTCGAACATGCACAACGTGTGGTCTTTATCATGCTTCCATCAAGTCACTAAATCGTCACATCGAGAAGATCCATAAAAAAGCAAACACGCACACTGATAGGAAAGTTAGACCTGTAAGAGTCGCTGCTCGTCGTGCTAATGAACTGATGTGCATTATTCAAAATTTAGAGCACCATGATGTTGAATGGCTCGATGAGAACGACGTAGACATTCCAAAATCGGATGAAAGTGAGCAGATTCTCAACACTGAGCAGCAATCCAAGCAATCCAATGCCATCAAAAACTTAGAATCATGGATTCGGGTTTCATGGACTGAAGACTGTTAATTTGAATTTAATATGTGTACCAAAAATTTAAAATAAGTTTGTTATGTTCGTAAGATTATAATACCTATTTTTGTCTCTTACTCTATGTTGAATACTGCATCAGTAAAATCTAATCTCTATTCTAAATCTATTTTCTTATTTTTAAAATTATAATTATAGCATTATAATTATAATATAAAAAAAATACATTTTTTAATTGAAAAATGTTTACGTAAGCATGGGGGGAGGGGGTAAAAGCTTTGCTTACTTTTGCTGACAAGGGGGATGGTGGGGTAAATAATTGTAATAAATCTGCTTACAGTGCACTCGCGGTAACTCGAATAGCCGCTAAGTCGAACGACGTGCTAACTCGAACACATTTTTTCCCCTATTGACTTCTTTGTAACTCGAACAATAAAAAAGCTCTATAACTCGAACAAAAAAACAAATTTATTTGTACACACATTCTTTTCAAACATGTACATTTTGTACATAGATACATATGTAATAGTATATGTATATAAATTATATGTATGCTAGTGTATTGTCCATATGAATATTTCGGCGTTAATATCCCGTTAGTTTTCTGGGAACAACATCTTGCATTGACCAAATTGCTTTAAATTTGTCATTTGTAGTATATCAGTGCACGTGAGTAATGGATCGTAAAAGGTTGAAGTGTTTAACATTAAAAGAGAGGGCTGAAGTCCTTAACAAAATTAAACGTGGACGTAGTGTTACTTCTCTAGCGAAGGAATATGGGGTAGCCAAGTCCACCATAAGTCTTATAAAAAAGAAAGATAAGGCAATTTATGGCTTGCACTAACGCTACCGGCAACCATAAGCTTAAACTTCTCGTTATTGACAAAGCAAGAAATCCTCGTGTTTTCAAAAATTTTAACTGTCCGGTGGAGTACAAAAATTCCAAATCAGCCTGGATGACTTCGGCGATTTTCAAAGACTGGTTTCATAATTCGTTCGTGCCGCAGGTAAATTCCAGATTCATTAAAACAATTTTTTTAACCAAGTTAAATGACTTTAATATTTAGGTAAGAAAATATTTGAAAGATGGGGGACTACCTGAGAAGGCTCTTCTTCTAATTGATAATGCCCCATCACATCCCAACGAAATCGAATTAAAGTCCGAGGATGGTTTAATTTTAACTATGTTTATGCCGCCGAATGTGACACCATTGATCCAGCCAATGGACCAAAATGTAATTCGTATAACGAAACTATACTACAGAAATTTTCTACTGGCTTCCATTTTCAACAATCGATCGAAAAATCGATATCGATGACTGTTTTTTTAACATAGCACACTCAATTGATAAGTCGAACAAATTCGATAAATCGAACAGCGCCTGTTTTAATTAGTTCGAGTTATCGCGAGTGCACTGTACGTAATACTTGAACGGCCCCTAAAACTCCGAGACTAAATAACAAAAAAAATGCTAAATCAAGTTACGAAAATGGTAATCTGGCCATGCTGGAGCTAAAATCACGTAACTCATTGTCAAATTCGCTGAGCGCAAAGTAACGGAACCACGGTAGGCGCCGTCTCATTATTCTCTTCATCACGATTTTCGCTTATGCGAATAAAGCTGCGGCATTGGCCGCATAAAAACGATGTTACGAATGACGATGCGTTTATAAAGAAGGCATCGATGTTGAAAACCCCAATATTTCAACCATCGCTTTTCTCAAAAAACACGTTAACTGAATACAAAAACCTAACTACTGTGGTGCAAAACTCTGTGTTCTAAAATTTCTTGCTGCGAACCTTTCAAAACTCACTTAACCTAAAAATACTTAACCGCATTTCATTACCTTCTCTGCTTTGGCACCACTTATTGGGTGCTAGCTAGAATAGCAAAAGTCAGCGCGTCATCTCGTAGTCGCTAGCTCAAAGTTTACAATCGCTATTTTCCATTTCGTATTCGTCTCTCCGCACAAAAGAGATATCTGTCTGCTCGCATCATTCAGCAACATTGTGTATTCACTCACACCCTTTGCAGAGTTGCATTTTTGCGCATCGGCATCTTTGACAGCAAATTGTCTTATCGTCTAATGCAGATTGGCTACTGCATTTACTTCGCGTTGAGTACGACTGAAAGACGGACGTTTTAGTTGTCGATTACCGCGTTGAGCAACTTCCTGAAGAGAAGAATGGAAAAAGTTCTTTTTTTCTCAAATTTCACATACTTTTAAAATTGTGCTAAAGCAAAAAGACTTTTGGAAAATTCAATTGTGTAAAACGGTGAAAACTTAGTGTGAAATTGTGAAGAAAACCAACCTGAAATATCTTGGGAAAGAAAAAAAATTTGTTTAAAGTTTTTTTTTCTGCTACCATCGGAAGAGTGAGAAAAAAATAGCACAAAAGCAAATGGAATAAATGACTGATTGTACGTGTGAGCGAGTGAACATGCGAGCGCAAGTGAGAAAATGAAAAAATAATAAAGTAGAGAAAAAATCGAATTCCTTTGTAGGTGTGTATTTTGACAAACAAAAACAAGGAAAACAAAATGTAGAGGCAAGAAAACAACAATGAATGGGTAGAAAATTCTGAAATTTGCTGCGCTGCAAGAAAATTTGAAGTGTTGCACAGACGAAAAGACGAGGATGTGAAAAAGGAAATACATAAATAAATAAAATCACTAAAATAGAATCGTAAACGTAAGTGCCTGAAAATTTTCAATACAAGCACCAACAAACCATATGAGGTGTCGGAATTGGAAGTGAGCGTGAGCGCTGGTAGCCAAGACCAGTGGGAATTAGCGAGGGACATTTTTGTGCAGATATACATGCATGAATAAAATTTTGGTTATATACATATGTATGCACATGCATGGGTATACAGCAAAAAGGTTGAGGGGAGTAGGAGCTACACGTCGGCACATGTGACCACGCAAAGAGACTTTTGTGAGTGGCGTTGGCGTAGGGTTGTGCACAGATTACACGGGCGCAGGCATGAAATGAAAAACTGAGAATGGTCAGGCATACTAAATACCTATCAAATCTGTTTGAAAAATTATCGCTAAAAAGTGTTTGCAGCTTTCATATGTATTTAACTTTATTGATATTAAGAAGAGTTGTATTTTCACAACCATTCAGTGGCTTAACACCAGCGCTTTCTGGTAAAATTTTGTGAACAGATATTTAATGTACATAAATGCATACAGATATACATATGTACACACATAGCTATGTTTTGCTATTCGTTTTTAGCACGCTCGGCACCGCTAATCTCAATAGCAACTCATTTGTTTTATTATTTTCGGGACCGGGCCAAACCAACTTGCCCCTACCTTTCTCCACCGGCCCACTCACCAATATTCCAGTTTTAGAAGCGAGCTCACTCGCTTCTTCGTTCATTTCATTTGCTCACTCGTTCGCTGCTGTCAATTTTACTGTCACGGCTGCCGCTATCGCGCGTTCGCGTACGTTTTTGTGTATATATTTTCTATTTTCCTCAATGAATGAAACATTTTTCACGGCAAAGTGAAAACTGCTCGCGCCCCAGAAAAGCACAGCCGCACTACATATGTACATACATGCATATGCAACATGACATGTGTGGGCGTTATAAGCGAGGGTGCAACGCCAGCAGGGTGCTATCGCCAAACTTTCATTCGCTTCGAGTGGCTCACTGAGCTGCCTGGCTTAGCCGAATAGGTTGTTCGTTGAATTGCACAGTTTGCTACTACAGTCGGTCGAATAAATGTACTTAAGATAATGCAGACAGACGGACGGGCGGACGGTTGATAAAATTTTATCTGCAAGCAAAAGAAACAAAAAGAGATGTTTTTAAAACAATAAATGAGTTTGTCAATGAAAACAATGCCTGTTTCGGCCTAATTTGGTGCATTTTATTGTGCGAACAAAATACTGTGAATAACAACAAAAAAACTGAATTTTTCGCATTGCAGAATTTATCGATTTGGTGTGAATTGTTTGTTCGTTAACAGATATTATCATAAAAACGTGCAACTGTGAAAATCAAAGTAATAAATTAGTGATTAAAGTTCAAATATGGAAATACATAAATATTTGTAGGTACATATGAATGAATAAAAAATGACGGCTGAAAAACAAGAATAAACAAATTCTAACATGAATGTGCATGGGAGAAATATTGAAATCAAAGAAAATACTATATTTTAATACAGTGAATAAGAAGTTACAAAATGCGTGTTTATTTTGAGTTGCCGCATAAAGCAATCAATAGAATTGGCATTGGGAAACAAGTCCTCTGAAGGTCAAATTTGTTTGCTGTTTTGAAGTAAGTTGACAAAAAATGGTTTTTATCATCATACAAAACATCTCATACAAACATACATACATAACCATATGATCATTAGCATAAAAATCTCTCCCGTTCATACGGAAAATCCATTCTTTTTTTTTAATTAATAATAACAGTGGCTTGTATTTCATAGATAAATACCACAAATATAAATAATAATTCAAGCATCTTTTAAAACTTCAACTAGTGACAATAGGAACAAAAAGGCAATATTGGGTTGGCTTTCCATTGCTACCACGATAAATTTGCTTGTCATGTCTAAGTGCGTGAATCGAATTTAAAAATTATCACACATAAATGTAGTGACTATATCAGCCTGTTGATTTATAGTACTTTGTTTAAATAACCATTAAGAATTAATAGAAATATTTAATGTTAAAAATGTTTAATTTTTGCATAAGCTTAATAATGCCCTATAACAGACGCTGTTTTTTACTTAAGGGGTTACATGGGTTTTGTGGGTTCAAAAAATCGATTTTTTACTTATTAATTTCTATAACACCTCAAGAATATTATCCTAAATTTTCAAGTCGATCCGAATAAAAGTTTCGGAGATACAGCCTTTGGAAGGTGTCCCTACAAGCCTCTTTTATTGTTACTCAAAACTTTAATCGCGTTTTTCTCGGAACCGTGTTTTCAAAGTCGGTTGTCAAATGTTCTCGAAAACTACTCAACCGATCTTGATGAAATTTTACACAGGTGTTCGAGATACAATTTACTCGTGCTTGGACGAAGGATTTTTTTTCAATTACAACAATTAAAAAAAAAATATCAAGCAAATTTGACCGAAATTTTATTTTTTGGGAAAAAATGTCTGCCAAAAATCCAATTTTTACATTTTTTTTTCTTTCGTTCAAGCACGAGTTTATGGTCTTAACTAAAACACTTATTTTTGTTTTTTCATTATCGATAATCCTGTCAGTAGTTATGCTGACATCGCGGACGCACTTTTTTTCGAGGGGTCACCGGAAATGACGTCACAAGGGAGGAGTTTTAATTTTTTTTGTGTTTTTTTTTTTTTGAAAATTTCAAAAACTATTCTTTAAATATGTATCTATAAGACAGAAAAAAGTTTGAATAAAATAATTAGTTTTTTACATAAAAAAAATATTGAAAATAGGCCTTTTTTACCCTACGTGGGTTTGTAACCCCTTAAATACAAACACAGAAAAGTAACAATATTCACTTATAAATACACTTTAATAAGTCAGGATTTGAATTAAAGCTATTTTTACTCAATATTATTAAAAATCTATTATTACAAATATTCTTCTACACGTTTGTAATACCGTGCAAAATAAATGTACGGGACGTCCTGTCCAAGGATCGATAGTGAGAAAAGAATGAAGCGAAACCGAGAAAACCCAGTCAACCAACAATGAGGTTCGATGGCATTTTTGTAGTTTTTAAAAGAGTTAAATTAACCTTTGGCGTGAAAAAAATAATATATTGTATATTTTCATAAAAAGTGAAAATTTGGAATAAAATATCGCGCGATTAATCGATAAAACATTATTTTCAAAAATAGTGAAAATTTTTACTAAAAAATGGCGATAATATAATATTAAAAAAAAAAAATTAAAATTTGGAACAAAAAAATCGCAAATTTCGCCTACGGCTCATTTTTATTTGGACTGTACATATGTACAGCTGCGGTCAAAATCTTAGTAGTGCACATACGTAAAATGGAATGGGTTAGAAAAGTGCGTGTAATCGCTTTTATAAAAAACTTTGTTTTTCCTTCTTACAGCCCAAATGTCAAACAAACCAAAATCCAAAACAAAAAACCATCTTATTTCAGTAAGGTAAAATTATATTTAGAAAAACTGCAGCGAATTTTGAGCGGTCAAAAACTTAGTAGTGTAACAAATTGTAAGAAATATTTTGACAAAACTTTTATATGGTAGTGATTGTATTTTTATTTTTACATGGGGTTTGGTTTAGTATTTTGTTGCATGACCCTTATTCTTTAGAATTGCAGCACAACGGCGTTGCATTGAGTCAACAAGTTTTTGACATCTTTCAATCGAAATCAACTCCCATGCGCTCTTTACAGTTTCTCACAGTTGCGTATTAGATGTTGGCTTGCGTTGGGCTACTGCCTCCTTGACATCAACCCACAAATTTTCAATGTCCTTGAGTATATCAACATATGAAGCGCCAGTCAGTATTTTCTTAACCCAATGAATGGGTCCCACGCCTGGGCAAGAAAAGCATGCCCAGACCATAATTCTAGAACCACCACTTTATTGTTTTTGTTGTATACTTTGGCTGGTATTCGGTGTTAGGTGGTTGTCTTACATATTGGCGCGATCCCTTTCCACCACATACAAGTCAATCTTCGACTCGTCCGACCATAAAATGTTGCGCCATTCGGTCGAAGGCCAATTTATATGTTCTTTGGCGTATCGAAGTCTCTTTTCTACATGCGTTTTTTTCAACAACAGTACTTTTCTTGGACCGAGGGTACCCAGGACGTGCTCACGCAAACGCCGACGAACAGTCTCAACGCTCGACGGCAGGCATCTTTTATCTCCGCAGCGGCCGCAAATGAAACTGCTTTGAGTAGCTGACGATAGACTTAACTTCTCTTGCCGACATTGCTAGCTTTCCTCCACGCTTTTTGCCACTTGGTTAGTACTTGATGGCATTACGTACCATTGTTGGTGAGAAACCAATGATATTTTGCACTTCCACATAAGTTTTTCCATCAGCAATCAATTGTTTTATGCGGACGCGTTTCTCGGGTGTGCAATTTTTCCTTCTGGACATTACTGAATGAGGAATAATAAAAATTTGGCCATTAGCTACAGAATATCAATTAAATAAACCTATCTCACCGTTTTTTTTTTTTTAAATTTTCACAAAGATAGTCGCGATAATATTAATTTTTCACACACTTTTTCACTTACTACTAAGATTTTGACTGACTAAAAAGTCGTTGCAACTAAAATTTCATGCAAAATAAACGAAACCAACAGGTTAAGGGGGTATTCTAGTCTAGAGGCCCGAATTTCGAGCATTTTTTGACGATGAATAAAAAAAAGCTATTGGTATTTTTACGATACATTTTTTTATCATTTATTTATTCATATATTAGGAGCACACAAAATAAATTTGAAAAAAAAAAAATGAATTTTCATGGAGTTATGCGTCCTTGAAGTGGAAGGGGGGAAAAAAGGCAGTGTCCCCGTCGTCACGATTTCTACCCTTGTGGTCATCTGAAAAAAAAGAAATACAAATTCTTAATTAATATGAATGTCATTATCGTATGAACCAGAAAAAACGGGGAAAAAAAATTGTTCCATAAAATGGCGGCTACTCAAAAAATTGAGGTCGATTTTTCTCTTATTTTTAAGCTTTCTCGAATTGTTTACACATATTAAAAAATTGAAATTTCCAGTTTTTCGAGCTTCATACGATAGAGATATATTTAAGGAATATTTATGACAAATTTCAAGCAAATCGGTTGATTAGAACTTGAGATATCGTGCCGACCGTATCGAAAGAAGTAGTTTCGAGAAAAACACGTTTAAAGTTCGCCGACCGCTCAAACCAGTCCAGCTGTCGCGTCACTAAAATAGTTGTAGCTTCGAAAATAATTCGAATTTTGAAAAATCCTTTTAGGGAGATATTTTTGAATAGTTAAACTATCAAATTTTGAAGAAAAAAAAATTTCGATTTTTTCAAATTTCTAGACTAGAATACCCCCTTAAGTTTAGCAAGTAATTGCACAACTTGAAGCCGACTTCTTAATCTAACGGATTTCACAGTGGATGGCAAAAAATTGTTGTGATACAAAAACGTGGCCACTTAAATATAATGAGCCATAAGCACTACTAAGATTCTGACCGCAACTGTATATAATTTAGCGCGTACACCCTATTTGGGTGTTTAGCCGAGCTCCTGCTCGTATTTGTGGCGTGCGTCTTGATGTTGTTCCACAAATGGAGGGACCTACAGCTTCAAGCCGACTCCGAACGGTAGATATTTTTAGGAGTACCTTTTTCAGAAATACACTCGGATACACACTTTTTCTTAATTTTTTTAAACTTTTTCTACATTCTCTCTGAATTCCGAAAGGTAGTCTTGCACCTACCCATTCCGCTACTGCGGCCGTTTTGGGTCATTATATTGCATAAAAAGCAATCCAAATGGTACCATCACTTCTTGAAGTACATGTGACCTTGTAAATAAATTTTTCCATTTATTTGTTATCAAGTAAATAGGTCTTCTTCCATACCAAGAAAAGCATTCGCAAATCATTATGTTGCCGCCATCGTGCTTGTCTTTTATTTTCCATTTAATTTTTTTTGTTTTGTGAACCGCGGCGAAAACTCTTGTCCTTAAGGACGCCCGGCATTTTGTTTGCCCAGCATTATTTCCAAATGAATTAATTTTTGTTTCATCGCTCCAAAGTATGTTATACCACTTTTTCATACCTTCTGGTCCACACCATGCTTTGTGCTCTTACCAAAACTTTTCCTCTTCTTTAAAATTTCTTGTTTCAACAGGAAATTTACGAACTATTCTGCTTGGTACATTCATGTTGTGCAATCGACACCGTACAGTTTTCGCTGAATGGCCTTTGATGACTCGAAATGATCCCTCTCCTCGCCTCGCCCTTCCTCGGCGATAAATTTGTAAATTTTTTTTTTTTTTTGTGTTTTCGATTTTCCATTCATATTCATATTAATTATGAGTTATTAAGTGAAATACCTAATTCGCTGAAATGCAAGAGTTACCCGAAAAGTACCCATTTTAGTGGCCTCGCAAAATTAACTTTATAAATTTTAAATTCTTGTTAGATTTCAAATAACGTTGCTATCGTGTCAAATTTTTCGTACAACAACTTTGTAAGTAACAAATTATATTCGATTGGAAACTACATTGCTACTTCCCATGGGACAGTTAAAAAGGCTTATCTCCCGTTTTATAATTTCATACTGCATAATTTACATACATACAATTTGTTAAGGTAAAAGCACTATTTTCAAGCACCACATTAAAAGTTGTCTGATTATCTATAATTCTACCCAAATATATTCATTATTCAGTAAATAGTCAGGCTCAGATATACTATAGGCAGCATATCTACTTGTTTCTTTTTGTTTTTTTTAAATCTCCCCAAAAACTAACTACCATATCATAAATGCATATAAAACGTTATTTTAATTTTTCACTCGCATTAGTATTTAATTTAAAAGCCAATTATAAAAAAAACTGCAAACACCTGCAATTTTGCTTGTTGCCGAAAATTTTTACATTTAAATTCGCCAAACAAAATGTTTGCTCGTTAGTTACTTTGATTTGTCGGGTAGTTACCGACGTCGTCATTGCCGCAGCAGCACAGCAACAGCAACAACATATTCGTTGGGCGATTATTTGCAAAGTTCGTGCATTGTTGGGGCATTCGCTCGTTCGTTCTTGACTCACAAGCTCGTTTATTTCATTCATTTCAATGCTCCACTCGCATTTTATTTGAACACATTTTAGCGCAATGATTCCCTGGTTACAAGGCAATCGTTTTGTTTTTGTTTGCCTTTTTTTTTTTTTGTTTTTTTGTATTGTAATTCATATAATGCCTTGTCTGTAGTTTTCTTACTGGTTTTGTTCATTCTTTTCATTTCATTCTTTGCTGACATGCTCCCCAACGAAACATGTACACAAATATCGCACTCACACTCTTACCTAATCGACTACACACCGTATTGCTGTGCTTCTTCTTTTTCTTGCTTCACTACTTCTTGTCTGGTGTTATAGGTATATGCGCATACAACAGTATATGCACATACATATGTACAAAAATAAGTAGTGAGAGCGAGTGAGTGTACGCAAAGCGAGTATATAAATACATCATGAAACTCTCACACTAACTCTAACGCACTCTCCTACTAAGCCCATGCACATACATATTTACAACGCATTCGCTTTGATTGATTTTGTATATAGTTTTCTTCATTCTGACTGCGTTATTTTACCCAACTTTTTCATTACTACTCATCTCCGACACCATCGTCATCAGTAGCAGGCATCATCACTGCCAAAGCTCCCATAGTTGTAGCTATTGTCAACGAGTACTTTTGTACCAGCATTGGAGTCATCGTTGTCGTTGTTTGTTGCCGACAGCGCATTTTGTTTTTGTGTTTGGAGTGTTTCACCTCTGTTGTTGGTACCCTTCTCGTCTTCTCATACACACATCATTTGGTAACGAGTACTGGGAAGTGCTCCAAAGTGTACGAGCACACACAGTCGTACCGTATGCGCATTGTTGCTTGTATTCATGCCGATGTTGTTGCTTTCCGCGTTTACCAAACTTTTTGTTTCTTCATGTTTTTTACGGTTTTTTTCTTGTTCTTACTTCTTTTATTTTGTAATTTTCTTTTGATGTTTGCTCGTTGCCTCTGACAGAAATGATTGTGTATGAGCTGCTTCTTCTCCTACTCTTTTGTGCGCGTACTATTGCTATTGCCATCGTATGTTCCTTTTCGCTCCTCAATTCTGGTGTACAATGTCTGCGAGCATTTAGTGTTCTTGTTGTTTTATACTCGTTTATATTTGTTAGCCATTCGTTGGCTCTTATATATAGTGTTTTCACTGAGTACACTACTTTGAATATAAATGCATTTTGTTGTTTGTAGTATTCCTTGTATGTGTTTCTTTGCAGCGAGCTCTATCCTTGTTGTCCAAACAACTAAATAAATAAAATACTAATGACTGTGCTATTACAATATTAATGACATGAAGGGATTTCATATTCAATGAGATTATATTAGAGAATAAAAAGTGGTGAGCAATTCCAATTTAATATGTCAGGTTCACTAAGCTCTGCTGGAAAAGTGCATATCACACGTAAATACATACATACATATGTATGTGAAAAATCACGCATAATTCCAAGTTGTCATACGAACCTAACCTGATGGGGGTAAATAAATGGGCAGTAAGCGGATGCCTACAGAATGTTTGAACACTCAATGACTCTTATAAGATTTTTGAAGAAACCTTTTTTTTTAGTTTAAAAGAAAAATAGAATTTTTCCATGCTTAAAAAAATTATGAATTTTCCTCGAAAAAATTTATTTTAATTTATACCTAAACCTACGTAGATTGGAAACAATAAAGAAACCAATAGGGAAGACTAAATTCGTACCGTACGGAACTTTCTATAGCCGCTACCATTTTAGTAGGCTGTTAATTTTGGCATTAAACAAACTCATAAATTATTATAGCCTGTAATACCAGAGGGATAGACGGAAATATAGCTTTAACTTAAAAAAGTTGGCGAGGTTCTCAACCGATCTTAAAAATAATTATATCCGATTTAAATGAGGTGGGGAGTAACACAAGTGTGTGGGTTCTATTAAGTCGTTAACGACACTAATACACGCATTTACCATAAAGTGGCTCTTCTAATATAAGTGGCTCTTCTAATATAAGTGGCGTTTGCCAATATAAGTGATGTGGGCGTGGTTACTGACCGATTTCGCAAATTCTCAATACAATATATGTATGTCTATATCTTTCTCGATTACTTTATGCTGTCACATACAGCCGTTATGTGAACAAAATTTTAATACCCTTAGGAACAAGTGGGTGGATATAAGAATCAAGTGAACTGTTCATTGAAGGGGAAAAGGCTGTGCTCTCTGGGAGTAGGAATGAGAGCAAGATGTTGATATTTGAGGCTGTGAAAAAATATTTCATAAACTCTTTTCTTTTCGTATTCTGAATCACCAAGCTGAGATCAAAGGAGATTACACTGCTGCCGTATATGTATGTATGTATGTGTATCTGCCTACGTATATATATATATATACTTCATAACTTCTGAAAATTATTCCAGTTCGGCACTACTATCACCTTTGAAATCATGATTTTCATGACTAATCTCTCTATTCCTTTGATAAAAACACTCCAATTGCAAAATGGTCAACAAAGCATTTAAGCAACTATAAATGAAAGACAAAACAAATATTTTTTTGTTTGTTTTTTATAGCGGAAACTTCCATAATTAAGTTTATAATACATTTTCAAATTGAATACAGGGCAAAATGAACAAAAACAAATGACAAAATACAATAAAATAAATGAAATACATAAAAAATTAAAAAAGGCAACAATATCTAACTGGCTGTGGACATGGCCATTAATCTAAGTCAATTGAAGCCAATCTGAGTGCGGCGACATGAGCGCTTTTAATGGTGCTGGTTGCTAATAGGACTATGAATAAGTTCGTGCGGTTTTTTTTCGAAATTTGAAACTTTATTGACGTAAAATGGTTACAAATTTAATATTCAAAATATTGTCCATCGCTTACTACTACTTTTTCCCATCTTTCTGGCAATTCACGGATTCCCTTTGTGAAAAATTCGGTCGGTTTTGCCGCAATCCACGAATCGATCCATTTTTTGACTTCATCGTAATTACGGAAGTGCTGGTCAGCCAGGCCATGTTGCATCGATCGGAAGAGATAGTAATCGGATGGCGCAAGGTCTGGACTATACGGCGGGTGGGGTAGGACATCCCATTTGAGCGTTTCTAAGTATGTTTTGACCACTTGTGCAACATGTGGCCGAGCATTGTCATGTTGCAAAATAACTTTGTCGTGTCTATCGGCGTATTGCGGCCGTTTTTCTCGCAGTGCTCGGCTCAAACGCATCAATTGTCGTCGGTAGACATCCCCCGTAATCGTTTCATTCGGTTTCAGTAGCTCATAATACACAACACCCAGCTGGTCCCACCAGATACACAGCATAACCTTCAGGCCATGAATATTCTGCGCCGACGTCGATGTTGAAGCATGGCCAGGGTATCCATACGTTGCCCGACGTTTTGGATTGTCGTAATGGACCCACTTTTCATCGCCAGTCACAATTCGATGCAAAAAACCCTTTCTTTTGTGCCGTTGAAGCAGTTGTTCGCATGCCATAAAACGGCGTTCAACGTCTCTTGGCTTCAATTAATACGGCACCCAATGGCCTACCTTTCGGATCATTCCCATGGCTTTTAAACGTTTGGAAATGGTTGATTGATCAACTCCCAAAGTTTTTGCAACCTCTTCTTGCGTTTGAGCCGGATCTTGATCGAGCAATTCCTCCAATTCGGTATCCATGAACTTTGGCGGCGCACCCTCGCGTTCTTCGTCTTCCAAGCCAAAATCACCACTTTTAAAGCGTGCAAACCACTTCTGGCACGTTCGCTCAGATAGAGCATGCTCACCATAAACTTCCACCAAGATACGATGACTTTCGGCTGCTTTTTTCTTCATATTAAAATAATGAAGAAGAATTCCCCGCAAAACACATTATTTGGCACGAAATTCGACATTTTCAAGTGTGGTAAAAATATTGTTGTTTACGCTTCAAATAAAAAACTTATACTGACGTTTGTGCCTTACGACAGTAGCTCTCCAATGAATGTTTGGAAATGTGGATCGATGGAATAATAATCAAGTTACGCCATCTGTTGTAAAACCGCACGAACTTATAAATAGACCTATTATTACTCTTGTTGTTGTTGTTGTGGCTATGTCAATTGTTGCGGTTGCATATTTATGGGGACTAATAACAGACAGACGGGCGAACTAACGACCGAATGTCCAACTTTGGAGCGAAATTAATTAAATACATTTGATAATATGGACACTGATGTACACACATACATACTTACATATATATTTATATATTATAATTTTATAAGCTCACGGGCATGATATTATTTATTTCTATATATTTGCATGCGTGTGTGTGTGTGTGTGCGTGCGTGTGCGTGGGTCATTTGAACAAAGAAGTCCGCAACGCCGACGTCGTAGTAATTTAATTTTTACTCACATTTAATTTTTTTTTTTTTTTTAATTCTTATTTTGTATAGAAATATCAACAATCGAAACTACATACACACATACAAACATTATTACTACAAAGCTGTCACTACTACGACTGCAATAACAATTACAATAGGCCAGCAACAGGCATACATTTTCTGCGTAGGAGTCAAAGAAGTAAGGCTAGGCGCGACTAGTCAGTCATTGTCTATTCGACCGGTCGAGCAATACGCCTGCTGGTGGTGGGGAAGGCGGTGAGCAGCTATGCCGACTACTTACACTGCAGCTCTTAACAGTAGCTGGTAGCGAATGGCACCGATACTGGTCGGGCAGAGGGGGTGACCGGGGTCTGCGACTGGAGCTGCATTGACTGTTAACTCTGAGTCTCTAGAGTCATGCTACTGTGGCGGTGACGGCGGCGCACAGTGTTAAGCAAGTGGTGAAAAATTACTAAAACAAAAAATCTATGGGAAATATTATTTAAAAAGTTTCATTATATAACTTAAAAATTATTATAAACTTGTCAGATACGTAAATAAAATAGAAGCATAATTTTTTATTACCTGTTTTAGAGCCGTTTTCGGAACTAACCTATAACACTACAATTCACTTGCCTATAAACATATTTTCGATCTCCCTACAGTTTTTTGAACCCTCAAACCGATCATTTAAAATTTGTGTTTAGCTTCAAAATGAAGTGAAATTTATTTGGGCGATGTAATTAAAAAAAAAATGGATTTCACCTTCTTGGAAATAGTTGAACAAATGGTGGATTTTCACTGCATAGGAATGCCTCCTATGCGTTGGAATGTTCAGGTTGGGGAAAGACTTCACTTCACTTTGTATGTCCAACTGGGGCTGGTTACTACGAGAAAGAAACGACTGGCGTTTTAAAGTTAGGTATAGTTTATCATCAGTTTGTTTTAGTGAAGCTAGTTTTATTGGTTAGATAGGAAAAGGGTCCTAATTTTTATTAGTAGATATGCGACGTAAATGTTGAAGAAATAATATTTACGAAATTAAATCATGATATGTGCAAATTTGTGTTATTTCGAAATGGATATTTGGTAATAAAAACTGTCGAACGCTTTTTGAAAATTTCTTTAAAACTGTAATAGTGGCTTGTATGCACTTTCTTTCGGCTAAGATGTGTAAACTAAACTGGGCTGAAAAAGCTGTAAATATGTACCCCATTTTTTAAAGCTTATGTTGAGAGAATTTCGCCTTCAAACAAAAAATACTTTTTGAGCTTGCTAAAAACTGCCGAAATTTAAGAATGGACACTATTTCTATTCTCATGCGAATAATTTTTAAATCTTTTATGGAATTTTCTTTTCATTTAAATCTTTAATTTTTTGTAGATAAGTTTAGTTTAAGAAATTAATAAAAGAAACATATTTCGAAAATAATTTTCTATATATTTCTTACAACATAAATCGAAAATTTTCCTATTTTTGCCAACAACAAAAAAATATTTTTTTATGTGCATATGAAAATATCTTGAAAACGTTTCCTTTTAATGGCTAACTTTTTTGTGAATCCTGGAAAATCGTTATATACAGTATAGCAATCCTTACATACAGACACTTAAGGGACTGAAAAAATTATCCTCTTATGCCAGGCGTCCGCTTATAAGAAAATCGTTAAGCAAGTTAAAATAATTTGTGACTGACCTTTGATATTTAATCAGTTTTACTTCCACAATCAGAACAGATATACACATAAATATTTGACGGAATGAAACAAGGTGAATTCATTCCTTCTTTTCTACTTTTCTAATACTTCCCGTGACAATCAAACGTACAAAACATTGTTGTTGGTCTACTGCCACCACTTTTTATGAATGCGCCTTGTAAGGTATTGAAATTCGTTTAAAGAATTCAGAAATTTTAGCTTCGCGAATTTTTCCTTTAATTTCAATATCTTGCAGGTGTATTTCAATGCCTTTGAGGTCACTGTGATATAAAGAAATAGCGTTTAGTTTTTTGGTAGCTAAATAAGCTTCTTTATAAGAAGTCAACTTGTCATCAGTTTTCTAGTAAATCTTCAGAGGAGTTGGCCAGCGAGAGTTGCTAATTTAGCACCACTTCATTTGACACTTCAGATTACCTAAATTAAGACAATTTCGACGTCAACTCGAATTCTGAGCTGGATTAATACTGTTGGTTAGCTGAGCAACTGCCGAAAGTGGAAGCTCATCCTCTGTGGTATAAATGTCCTATCGT
Organism: Anastrepha ludens; assembly: GCF_028408465.1. Taxonomy (NCBI): domain Eukaryota; kingdom Metazoa; phylum Arthropoda; class Insecta; order Diptera; family Tephritidae; genus Anastrepha; species Anastrepha ludens. The sequence goes on along the minus strand of NC_071498.1, from coordinate 9,613,588 downwards.
GATTTTCGATGTTTGTTTTCTCAAAATGAGCTTTCCTTAAAACATGTTTCACTGTCTGTGGACTCACTTGCTCCCACGCTTTGTGAATGAAATAAACAACTTCTAACAAATTTATTGATTTTTACAACTCCAAGGCAGAGTTGGTAAGTTGCCCGCTTATGAAAGAACCAGAATAGCTTTGATGAGGGGAAGCAAGAGCCAGTCTCTTATTATGGGAGAATTGTCCGCTCAGAAGAGAAAAATTTTAAAAATGCCTAAGAATTTTTGCAGTACTGAAAAAAGTGTCCGCTTAAGAGAGGTGTCCGTTAGAAGAGAGTACATTTCTCTTGTGTGCTTGGCCGAGTTCCTGCCCCTTTTTATGGTGTGTTTCTTGATGTTTTTCCAAACATGGAGGAACAACCTCTTGTTTTAAGCCGACTCCGAAGGGCAGATGCATTTTTTTATGAGGACCGCCTTCAAGGTAGAAATACACTCGGAGGTTTCCTATTAACAGCCGAGGAACAACAGTTATTTGAAACAAATTTTCTGTATAATTTGGTGTTTCATGAGCGCAAAATCCTCAGTACGAGAACTTCCTATTTACATTTGATCGACGAGTGTATTAAAACGCTACACTGCGACGAGAACAACCATGTAGCACAATGTGTACATATATGAACAGGTTTGTGAGCATGTATGTGTATGTGAGCATGCACGCGGGTCGAATCGGCGAAAAAAGCATGAGCAGAATAATTAATAAAGATGTATGAATAATAATAAAAGCAATAACAGCAAAAGTGTAATACACTGTGATATATATGAAAAAGCAACAACAGCAACACTTGCTACTGCCACTTACTTGAGAAATACGAGAAGCACTTTACACCAACAACAATGGGCAACTGCATTAAATTGACACCGAAAGGCAGCGGCGTCAATAGGGACAAAAAGGCGGTGTGGATTGCCAACAATGAGTAAAAATTACACTTTAACAGCAACAACAACGCATCAGGGGTAACAAAAAAACAAAAACAACACCACGCTGCCACACCAGCAGGTACTGGCTGAGCGTGCAATAATCGTAGTAATCAAAAAAAGGAAATGCAATAAATTAGCATGCAAAAAAGGCGTATCAACTACAACAACAACTGCAATCAATGTGGGGAAAATTAACACAATATGCATAAAATAATACAATATAACAACAGCTGCAACAATAACAAGAAACAATGCGCTTACTGCTCGTATAAAGCAAAGAAGCCTCCAAATGAAACGTAAACGCCAAGCGACGCGATTGTTTGCATGTTAATTTACAATAGCAACAAAAACAAATACAGCGACAAAAACCTAAAAATAGTGAAATAAATTTCCGATTAAAAGCGTGCATATAAGCGTTTCAGTAACTGTAGTCGCAGCAACAAAGGCTACACAAAAATAAAAAAATAAAAAATAAAAAAAATGAAAATAATAAATAAATAAAACTTATTGCATTTGTATGCAAAATGCAAAACATAAGCACAAATGACAAAGGCACCACAGCGTGGGCCGCCTATGGCCCCACTGACATCCATTGCGTGGGGGAACAGCTTCACAATGCAATTGGCGCTTGGAAGAAAATTAAAAAAAATAAAAAAACAAAGATACTCATTTTATTTAAAAACTAACACGATGTGAACTAAAAGCAGTGGAAAATATAATGACATGGTAAATACGCGGCGCTGCAACTAAGCAACTGTTATTGTTGTGCTCAAGCTGCAGTTGTGAGTTGCTTTCGAAATTGCAGCTTCATAGGCGCCACCAAAAAAGACAAATGACGCGACTTTGACAAACAGCCAGCCAGCCAGCCGTTCAGCTTACGAATAGAGAAAAATTGCTGCATTTCGAATTGAATAACAAAATTACAGCAACAATACGAACACCTTCAGAAATGCAGCTTAGCCAATGGATTGCCTAAATCTGAAATCAAAGTGCCATGGCGCACAAAATGATTTTATGTCAAGCCAATCAAGCAGACATTTTGGTAGATTTCGTGTACGCCGTAATCCCGGTTTCATACCAACTAACTCACACCACAGTAAACACGCATGTGACTACAACAATATGTAACAAGTGGCATGACAGAGGCGTGATACGTTTGCCCTCCCTTTAGGGATGCGAACAAGCTTTTCAAAACATAAATATTTACGAATATTTTCAAGCATCAAAAAGACGATACTACCGACGACACTGTTGAGAGAATACACAAAATCGCGCTTATCTGGTGCTGATACTCGAATTTTACTAGAATTGAAATAATAAATTGTTAAGTTCGCGTCATTCCAGTAGGAGTTTTTGAATATTTTTAGTTATTTTATTTACAAAAAATGCATTTATTTCTATTCTCTTCCAATGTTTAGATAAACTTAATTTAACTTTTCATTGCTTTCTACAAGATTTGGATACTTTAGCAATTTTTCTCACTTCACTCAATTGCTCTGTAAAAATGTCTCCGCTGAATTATGCTCAAAAATTCACTTCAATCTCATGGTGAAAAGATCTTTAAAAGTGTTCTACGTATCAGACGTTATTCGGTTCTGAGCGAATTTGAGATATGAGCTGATGTCACTTGGGATGTATTTCCCAAAATTTAGCTTGTGATAGTGATAAAAATCAACAACAACAGGCCGAATGGCGTAGAATCCAAAGTTCCCCTAAACATTTTTTTCACCATACCTAACGAGCAAATCTGGTAATCTACCATCCTTGCTTCGATCTGCATAATTTTGCACCTCCGTCAAATTTTCATATGTTCTCATCAAGAGGTGGGTAGGTTCCACAATGCACAGAATGCAGAGGTATGGCCAACCGTTAACCGGCTCTCAGTGAATTTGAATCAAATCTCCTCCAAGCAATTACTTTTCCCCCCTTTGTCCAACCCTATGACTTTTCATAATAAATTGAGGTACAATTCACCACAAATTACTCTCGTATTGCTTTTACAAGGTGCTCGCTTTGACGTGACAAATTTTGAACGTCCCTCTTAAAAGACCCTTTACATATGTATGTATTATATATATTGAAGATTTTGAACTCCAATAATAATAAATAATAAAATTCACAAAATTTACGCCTTCCGCCAACGAAAAACATTCATGCACTAAAAATACTTCCAAAAGCAGCTGTTGGGCAACCAAAAATAGAAGAAGCAAAACTTAATAAAAGTTAATAGGACACGCGTATGACTATACTAACTGCGTTTATAATTATTACTTGCCTAAATGGTAACTATTTCGCTGCTTTTCTTAAGGTAGATACATATAAGTACATACTGCACCGGTAAGAAAAGGCCTTGATTTTAGTAAGTAGAGAAAGAAGGCCACGGAGCGATTTGATTTTGGCCCAAGTATTTTGGACATTATCGACAATTCTGCTAAAAATTGGTTTATTTGTAGGCTTGAGTAGTATAAGAAGTAAACAGAAAAACAAATTTGAAAACATTTAATATTTTTAATATTTATTAATGTTGAAAATTTATTTATGCTGAAAATTTTGTTAACGAGTTTTTTTTAAGTGAAATATCTTCGCTTATTTTAAACATTTTTAGACATTTTTTTTGTTTAATTTTTTAGCCTGCATAGTTTGAAAAAAAATGCTTTGGAAAAAATCAAATATAAATATGTAGTGGGAGCGCCACGAATTATCAAATTTTTAACTATTTATTTATTTATTTTTTTCTTTTTAATATTTTTTTTTATAAATCCTTTTTATAAAATTTTTTTTATAAATTTTTTTTTGTAATTTTTTTTTTTCTTTTTGTAAGCGTAGTGCATTCTACAACAAAAAGCATACATGCAAAATGCCCATTTTTTTATAATTTTTTATTTTTTTTAAGTTTTTATATACAATAGATTCTGTTTTTATGCGGTAGATACGTTCCGCAAGAAACAGCATAAAAAAAGCTACCAGTTCTATAGTAAAACGATAGATACGTTTCAAAAGTGCTAAGAAGCGCATAAATCTGAAATACAGTAGGTTCTGTTTTTATGCGGTTTTGAAATAGTGCGGTTTTTTTTTAAATTACAAAATGCATGTCGACCTGTCGGAAATTGTACATATAAACAAGATTCTAAACCAGCTAAGCAAAAACTCATCACAGATTACATCAGAAATGCTAACCCTACAAGTATGGAACGGCCTGCATAACTATCTAGATCAGACGTGTACATTTCCTAAAGTGACGAAAGTGATTTTAGCCAAATCCTAAACGAGCGCGCAACATGTGGGTATTGTCTGATTCTATTTCTGACTTAAATTTATTTTTCGATTCTAACGTTTCTTAAATAAAGATATAATTTTCAAAAATACAATATTTTGTTTATGCGATTTTATTTAATTATTTCAGATTCATGCGGTCTATGGAACGTATCTATAGTTATAATATGGGACTAGTGCCCTTTTTTATGCGATTTTATTATATTATTTCAGATTTATGCGGTTTTAGCATTTGAAACGTATCTATAGTTTTACTATAGAACTAGTAGCTTTTTTTATGCTGTTTCTTGCGGAACGTATCTACCGCATAAAAACAGAACCTACTGTAATGTAATAAAATCGCATAAAAAAAGGGCACTAGTCCCATATTATAACTATAGATACGTTCCATAGACCGCGTGAATCTGAAATAATTAAATAAAATCGCATAAACAAAATATTGTATTTTTGAAAATTATATCTTTATTTAAGAAACGTTAGAATCGAAAAATAAATTTAAGTCAGAAATAGAATCAGACAATACCCACATGTTGCGCGCTCGTTTAGGATTTGGCTAAAATCACTTTCGTCACTTTAGGAAATGTACACGTCTGATCTAGATAGTTATGCAGGCCGTTCCATACTTGTAGGGTTAGCATTTCTGATGTAATCTGTGATGAGTTTTTGCTTAGCTGGCTTAGAATCTTGTTTATATGTACAATTCTCGATAGGTCGACATGCATTTTGTAATTTAGAAAAAACCGCACTATTTCAAAACCGCATAAAAACAGAACCTACTGTATATTGTTTTTGAACTTTTTATAATTTTTTAATTTTTTTTATACATTTTTTTTATATTTTTGTTTTGTAATTCTTTTCTTTTTCTTTTTTAGCATAGTGCATAGTGTTGCACATATGCAACAGAAAGCCTTACTTTGTACAAAATTTTGGAAAACAATGTCCATTTTTTATGATTTTTTTTTTTAAATATTTTTTTATAAACCCTTTTTGTTTGTAATTTTCTTTTTAGTATTTTTTTAAATTTTTTTTTAGAAAATTTTTATTTAATTTTTTTTTTATATTTTTGTTTATAATTTTTTTTCTTTTTGTAAGCATAGTGCATAGTCTTGTAGTCCATTTTTTTATAATTTTTTTTATAAATTTTTTTTTATAATTTCTTTTCCTACAACAAAAAACATATATGGAAACTGACCATTTTTTATAATTTTTTTTTAATTTTGTTTTAGTATTTTTCATACATTTTTTTTTTTTATAATTTTTTTATAACATTTTTTTTATAATTTGTTTTTTGTTTTTTGTAATTAGTTTTTTTGCAAGCCCATATTATACAATAAAAAACATATATGCAACAGAAAGCATTACTTTGTACAAAATTCTGGAAAAAAATGTCCATTTGACGTCCGGGTTTAACGCGCAATAGTGAATTTGTGATGTGAATTTCCATTTGTATTCCACATTTTCGCATAAAATATTGAGTTGCAATGTCAAAAACATCTGTTTACTTTTATGGATCTAAACAAACTAAACACCCGCTATTTATAAATTTTATCCTTACGCATGCAAATCTGAAATCGTGCATGTTTTGCTATTTATTTTTGTTTTTATTGCATTTTTTACCAGCGCCCACTCGACATGCGTTAAGCATTCGAAATTGTTTCCCCATAGTCAGGTAGTTTACGATGCTTCGGTTCTATAAATAACTAGAGATTGCGCGTTGGCATTTCATCAAAGAGTTGACGACTTCAATGCGTGCTTAACTTTTTTCTTTGTTTTTCGTTTTTTTTTTTGCATATTCACGAAATTTCTAAAATAACTATGTTTGTTATGAAATCAATTCAGTGCGTGGCTGAAGATAAAATTGCTGGAAAAACAGGTATTAACTTTATTTTTAAAATTCAGTTAAATAACACACTTCTGTTAAGTTGGCACTATAATAGGACTATGAATAAGTTCGTGCGGTTTTTTTCGAAATTTGAAACTTTATTGACGTAAAATGGTTACAAATTTAATATTCAAAATATTGTCCATCGCTTACTACTACTTTTTCCCATCTTTCTGGCAATTCACGGATTCCCTTTGTGAAAAATTCGGTCGGTTTTGCCGCAATCCACGAATCGATCCATTTTTTGACTTCATCGTAATTACGGAAGTGCTGGTCAGCCAGGCCATGTTGCATCGATCGGAAGAGATAGTAATCGGATGGCGCAAGGTCTGGACTATACGGCGGGTGGGGTAGGACATCCCATTTGAGCGTTTCTAAGTATGTTTTGACCACTTGTGCAACATGTGGCCGAGCATTGTCATGTTGCAAAATAACTTTGTCGTGTCTATCGGCGTATTGCGGCCGTTTTTCTCGCAGTGCTCGGCTCAAACGCATCAATTGTCGTCGGTAGACATCCCCCGTAATCGTTTCATTCGGTTTCAGTAGCTCATAATACACAACACCCAGCTGGTCCCACCAGATACACAGCATAACCTTCAGGCCATGAATATTCTGCGCCGACGTCGATGTTGAAGCATGGCCAGGGTATCCATACGTTGCCCGACGTTTTGGATTGTCGTAATGGACCCACTTTTCATCGCCAGTCACAATTCGATGCAAAAAACCCTTTCTTTTGTGCCGTTGAAGCAGTTGTTCGCATGCCATAAAACGGCGTTCAACGTCTCTTGGCTTCAATTCATACGGCACCCAATGGCCTACCTTTCGGATCATTCCCATGGCTTTTAAACGTTTGGAAATGGTTGATTGATCAACTCCCAAAGTTTTTGCAACCTCTTCTTGCGTTTGAGCCGGATCTTGATCGAGCAATTCCTCCAATTCGGTATCCATGAACTTTGGCGGCGCACCCTCGCGTTCTTCGTCTTCCAAGCCAAAATCACCACTTTTAAAGCGTGCAAACCACTTCTGGCACGTTCGCTCAGATAGAGCATGCTCACCATAAACTTCCACCAAGATACGATGACTTTCGGCTGCTTTTTTCTTCATATTAAAATAATGAAGAAGAATTCCCCGCAAAAACACATTATTTGGCACGAAATTCGACATTTTCAAGTGTGGTAAAAATATTGTTGTTTACGCTTCAAATAAAAAACTTATACTGACGTTTGTGCCTTACGACAGTAGCTCTCCAATGAATGTTTGGAAATGTGGATCGATGGAATAATAATCAAGTTACGCCATCTGTTGTAAAACCGCACGAACTTATTCATAGTCCTATTACTTTTTTGAAACCAAACAACAATTCTACTTTTACGTCTAAGCTTAAGAGTTCGTCTGCCTTAAAAATTAATTGAATTAGTTTATTGAAAAAGCATTTAGTACTTTGTGTGGTACGCTTTGATCTTAATTACAGCTTCAAACCTTTCTGGCATTAATTCCACTAATTTCCGATCCGATTGTGTTCCACTCCCAAATTAATGAGTATGGGAATAAGTTTCCGTCCTTTCTTAGGCAAAGTTACGAATTATTTAAACAATTAAATCCATCCATCTTTCAGGCAGCATACAAATTCCTCTGACGCAAAATTCGAGTTCTTTTGACTTGAGCCATTCATTGAGCCAGTTTGCGATGCTCTCATAAGAAGTGAACCGCTCACCAATAAAGGCTCCAATTCAGTCCCTTTAAATATTTCTGGACCGATTTAGCCACGTGTGGCCTGGCGTTGTCATGCAGTAAAATCAGTTTGTCATGTCTACCGTCCCATTCCGGCCACTTTTCTTTGAGAGCTCGATTCAAAGACATTAGCTGCAGTCAGTAACGATCGTCAGTGATGGTTTCAGATGATTTAAGGCATTCATAGATGACACCCTTCTGATCCCACCAGATGCACAACATTACCTTTTTCGCTGTCAATGGACCTGATTCCCCTGGCAGGCTCCAGCATTTTCGACGCTTAGGGTTATCATAATAGATCCATTATTCATCGCCAGTGACGATGCAATGCAGAAAACCTTTCTTTTCTGCCGTTCAAGAAGCATCTCGCACGTCACCAAACGTCTCTCGATATTCCTCTCCTTCATTTAATGTGGCACACAGTTCCTGCTTTCTGGACCATTCCCAACGCATGCAAACGTTTACCGACGGTTGATCTGTCAACATCCAACTCTTTAGACATATGATCAAAAGTTCGACATGTGTCTTCATCCAATAATTGTTGAAGTTATCTTCGACGGCCGCCGTAGCCGAATGGGTTGGTGCTTACCATCATTCGGAATTCGAAGAACGTAGGTTTGAATCTCGGTGAAACACCAAAATGAAAAAAGAGTTTTTTCTAATAGCTTTCGCCTCTCGACAGGCAATGGCAAACCTCCGAGTGTATTTCTGGCATGAAAAAGCTCCTCATAAAAAATATCTGCCGTTCGGAGTCGGTTTGAAACTGTAGGTCCGGTCCCTCCATTTGTGGAACAACATCAAGACGCACACCACAAATAGGAGGAGGAGCTCGGCCAAACACCCAAAAAGGGTGTACGCGCCAAGTATCTTCGAATTGTTTCGGTGCCCCTTCGCGATCTTTGTCACTCACGTCGCAATTGGCACTTTGGAAGCGTCTAAACCACTCTTTACAAATTGTATTTTATGGAGCGTGGTTACCGTAAATATTGATAAATAAAAAGGTAATAATGACTTTCCGCAAATGCTGTTTTTTCGAGACAAACGTAGACATTTGTGATGTCAGATAAAAAAGGAGCTTTACGCTTCAAACGAATGTCAACTACTATGATCGAGGCCCCACATAAACACCTTCAAATCACCAGTGTATTACTAGAACGAACACAAAAAGGGTATCAGTAGCGACACCTCTTTTACTAGGGCGGCAACTTATTCCCATACCCAATACATTTTTCAGCTGTTCTTTTTTGATGCTTATGTCGAGTGTACGGATTTTCGTTTCCAATAAAGACCACATGAGCGTTATGTCAGGTAATTGGGCCGGTGGCTGCATTAAATATGGACAGCTCCATATGAGCGAGCCATGTCTGCACGACCGCCGACTTATGTTTCGAGTTGTTGTTCTGGTAAGAATGGAAATTTTGACGTATTCCAAGTTTCTCGACACTTTGGAGTAGGTTATCTTTTAGTACATTGAGGTACATTGTTTTGGCAATAATACCCTCAACAAAGACTAAATTTCCGACTACGGCTACTGACATACACGCTCATACCATAACACTGCCGTCACCAAGTTTCACAATCGGCTTTTTGTTAGTTTTATATGTAGAGCTCGGATTGTGTGTTCCCCGCAAGTAAATCATTCCATCTGAACTGAAGAGATTGAGTTTTGACTCCTCAGAGAAAATTACTGTCCACCAGAAATTTTAATCCTTAATTTTTAGCTCCTTGGCAAAGGCAACTCGGCCCAGTTGTTTTTTTTTTTCTTACAAAGAACTTCTTTCGTGTTACTCACCCATTAGAATCATGTCCACAAAGCACTTACCGAACTGTTTCAACGCAAAATAAATGCCCCACTAACTGCTGAATTTCCTTTGCCAGTTTGGTAGGTTTTGAATTTTTTTTTATTTTTTTCCGCCCCAATTAAACACTCGTTCCGTTCATTGAATACTTTGTTTGGGCCTTTTCGACCTTTATTATTTATCTAATTTTCATGAACGAAGCGTTCAATGATACATTGCACTATAGTACTGCTCAACTTAACAATATCGGCAATTTTTCGCTGCGTTTTTCCACTTCGGAAATGTCTACTCACCAATTCTCGCGGTTTAATCGTAGTACGCCGGCCCATTTTATATAAATTTGTATCCCAATCACTTGACAATCAAAAACACGCTAAAAATGGCATGAAACTATAATTGAATTTTAGTTACAAAAACCAAAAAAAAAGAAATACCGTTAACTAAGCGACTAGCTGTCGCCACAATATAACCAAGTGCGTGCATGAAATAACTTTGAGCAAAGAATTTGCTTCCCTTGCTGGGTTCTGGACCTTGACGGTGGTGGTTGGGCTTGCGTGCATCTTTGAAAAGCTGGGCTGTGCCAACAAAGTGCTTAGGTACTCCAGAAAGGTCACCAATGTTAGAGAGACTGGCCTGCAGATGTCAGACGAAGACAGGTCAAGTCCGTTCGTGTTTTGAAACCGGAAGCTTTGCCTCACTTGTTGAGCAAATTCCAAGTAGGTCATCAAAGTCTGTAAACCCACAAGCGTCTGTCTTATAATAAGCGGCTCACTGGTCTGTGTCTGATTGCCGTAGGTCGGCAGTATTATCCACATCTGACAGTAGGTATGAAATACAACCTATCTTTTCCCCACTGTCTAATGTCTTATAGGCTCTCGGTATTCGACTAAAGGGGATTCTAAAATCTCTGGAGACCCAGTCACTCGTGTGAAGGACTCAGGCACGAAGCCCCGGTCGTTCAGATGGTTGCCACCGGTCTGGACAGGAACCAGACTGCAAAACCTTCTTAAAAAAGTCTAAGTGGTTTAAGGGGTTAGGGGTAGTCAGAGGCCCGAAAAAATTATTATTTTCAATAATTTTTTTTGCTAGTCAGTTGCTTAATTTTACAAAAATAAAAACATAGCATTAATACATGAAGTTTGTACTTGACTTAAGCAAAATTGAAAAAAAAAAATTAATAATTGCAAAAGTTATCACTGTTTCTGTGGAGCCCGTTTCTCCAGAAATCCCTTGCGGTGATCGTCACAAATCCTTGGAGATTCATCTAAAATCACTTGGACAAGAGAAATTAGTTATTAATAGATAATCTTGTGCCTGATCGAAGCTTTTTTTGCAAATTAACAATTCTTCAGATTTTCGAGAAAAAACCCCACAATTAATTGTTAAAAAAGATCGAAATTTTTGAAAAAAAAAAAATCCTTCGATCAGGCACAAGCTTTTTATTTTATTCCAAAAGCAGTATAAATTTTATTGAAATCTATAAAGCGGTTTTTTAGTTACGGCGATCACCAGTTCAAAAAACATAGTTTTGAACAAAACGCACTTAAAGTTTTGCTATCGATATCCGGAGCGCACGAGCACCCTTTGTTAATTGTTGAATAACTCGAAAAGTATTTGTCTCATTCACTTCAAATTTTCACACAATATTAAATATTACATAAGATATTATACTTTAAGGAAATGCAAAAAAAAGATTGAAATTTTTTGAAAATTCTGACTTCCCCTAACCCCTTAAGGGGGGAGCCTGGTTTATGAGGTCTAAAAATTGCATCTCTTTGCGATTTTTTTTTTTTTTTTAAGGAAAAAATTAATTTAGCAATGCAAAGTTTTTTCTGTCTTTTAATGAACATTTAAAAAGTATAAAAAAATGTTGTACTGATTAAAATAAGTTGAAAAAAATGTTTAACATAGAAATTAGTAGAGCGCTGCAACGCTGGAGTTTCCAACTGGCGTACAAGATACAGCTCGTAATTATTATCTAAAGCAAAAAATTCAAATTGATTTCTAATTGTCATGATTTTTTATTCTAGATGAACTAAGAAAACTGAAAGAAATTCCAAAATTTCAACTTTTTGGACGGTTTTAAAGAAAAAAATGCCTTTCTATAAACAAAAAATTCACTTCAACTTGGTATAAAAATCTTGAAAAATTTTTTTGTATCTATTTTGTTAGTTCAAATAGAAGAGAATTTAATACTGAAGGGAACAAGCTATGATTCATTTCAAAAGGTTCATTCGTTTTTTTTCATCCATGTACGCCAATTCAAAGAAATCATAAAAATGAAAAGTCGAGAAAAGAAGATAAAGTTTGTACTACTCGTATAGCTGTCCGGTCACAGTGTAACTACCTAACGTTCGCCTACCTTTGGCTTTGTATCCACAGAAATATTGAGAATTAGGTTCTGTAACTTTGGGTAAATATTCTGAAATATATTAGGAATCGCTTAAAACGAAAAAAAAAAAAAATTGCAACCCTTTAAGCAACTTAGTTAGAGAATGAAATTCAAATACAGACCTTAGGGCTACCGAATGTCTTGTCTTAGACAAGCAACCTCCCTTACTTAACCTAACCTAAAGATTTTGCTTTGTATGAGTGGGACTGTATATCCACGAATTCTGTTCTGGTCCCTACGTTGGTAAAGCATTTAAGTTTTTTTTTAATTGCGACAATTTTTTACGTTTCACAATCTATACAAATAAGCTGTGATCAACTCTTTACACTACATTAAAAAAGTATAACTATATAGGCTTATTGACGAGTTTTGATAATTTATTCAATTCTAATCATTTTTTTATAAAAATAAGCCTCATTATCTTACGAAAACCATATAAATCCACATTTTTTAAATTAGAATTTTTAGAAAATTTTCGACTACTAATTTTTGTTCAATAAAATGCAAGTTTTTAGTGGCTCTAAAACCGCGTTAATTTTAGATTTTTTTTTTGTTTAAGTGAAACTTCTTAGGCATCGGTGGACGAGCGAGAATGGAGAGTAAAATTTCAAGGCCATGCAACGTTTTTGGCATTTTCGTTCTGCGAAAGAGAAAAACGATGTAACGTAGAGGAAAAGGAGAGAGAGAGCTATACCTTATATATATCTTAGATACACTTTAGGCTATTTTGTGTGAATGTTTCCATGTGGTTGCTAATTTCTAGTGAGAAATAACACTGCCTACTTTTTGGCGTTTGTTTGTTGGTGCAAACTTTTGGGAAATATATTTTTGGTGTCTACTTTTTGGCGTTATATTTCTTTGGTGCTTGCTGCTTGGGGCGTTTTTTGGTCCCAATTTTTTTTCGTTTTTTTTGTGCCTATTTTTTGACGCTTATTTCCGTTTCCTGGCTAGTGCTTGTGCGTACTATAAAGTGCTATCCATTCCGGCGTCGAATTTATTGGTATTGTCTTGCTGTAATTTGTGCTGTTACTGCGGTCCTGGAATCGCTGCGTTTGTGCGGATAAAAAACGCTCGGAGTAGTGCGCGTTGTTGCCACGGTTTGTGTCCGGCGTTTACCTACACCGGTCGACCCTTCTCCGTTTTTTGTAAATTCTGTCTATTTGTATTCTCTGCAAATGTTGGGAATTTATCTCTCTCGGGTATATCCCTCTTTCTTTGTCTGCCTTGGAAGTTTCACTTCTGTTAAGCGCTACACGCACTTTTATTTTTGCTGACGATTTTGGGTGTTTTCCTCCATTTAAAAAAAAACCGAGCAGTCGTTTCGAGGCACCCTTTACTTGCAACTGCGTTTTCTAAAGCATAAAATATATATATCTCGAGATAGCCAAACCATCTGGCAGCTGTGCGATTTGCATTAATTGACTCTGTTTACTCCTAACCCCAAAGCAAAGGCAGCTCACCAAAGGGCACGTGAATGTACGCAAAAAGGTATGGAAAAGCAAATGTGAATATGTAATGCATAAATGTAATATATATACATATGTATATATAGATAAGACTACATATCTTTGTAACCAATATTTTAAAGCCTTATCTTACTATTTTTATCACTTTGACACATCTGCCTACATACATACATACATATGGACCTATGTGTATGCAAATCCCATACAACTATCTATAATTTCAATCAAACATGGCATTATTATACGTATTTAAAAAGAAAATTATGCATGTTTCGTGTTTTGTATCTTTAATCTGTTTTGAAAAAAAACGAATGCTGCGCTTGACTCGAGAGCCAAGCCACTATGAAATTTGTCTGTCTCGATTAGTTATAACATACATACATATGTACGAGGGGTGCCTTTTATATATCGGGATTAGAGAACAAAAACAAATTTTAATCATAGAAAATCACTTTATTGTTTTTCAAAATATTCTCCATGAAGATCTATACACTTTTGCATGCGTTTGAACCAATTGTCGAAGCACTTTTGCCACTCTGAATGAGGTACCTCCAAAACATGCATTCTGAATGCCGCAACCGCTTCTTCAGGTGTCGAAAAACGTTGACCTCTCAGTTTGTTTTTTACGTACGGGAATAAAAAGAAGTCATTCGGTGGCAAGTCAGGACTATACGGCGGATGACCCATTAATTCGATGTTTTGGGTGCTCAAAAATGCAGTTGTTTGAGCCGATGTGTGAGAGCTCGCATTGTCCTGGTGAAGAGTGATCCGTCTTTGGCGATTAGTTTTCCTAATTTCTTGGAAGACAACTGGCGAATAAATGGTTGTGTACCACTCAGAATTTACCGTTCTGCGTTGTTCTAGTGGTACGGTTGCGACATGTCCAATTTTTCCGAAAAAACAGGCGACCATTTGCTTGGAAGTGCTTCGTGCGCGAACAACTTTTGTTGGATTTGGCTCATCTTGAAACACCCATACAGTCGACTGCTGTTTACTTTCAGGCTCATACGCATAATTCCATGATTCATCACCTGTCACGATGTCATAGACGTGTTTCGAAGCCCCGCGATCGTATTTTTTGAGCATTTCCTTCGACTAATTGACACGAGCCTTTTTTTGAGCGATTGACAAATTGTGTGGGATCCAACGCGAACAAATTTTTTTGACAGTCAAATGTTTATGCAATATTGAATGTATACTGGTCCCACTAATGCCTAAGATTGTCTCAATCTCACGATAGGTCACATGACGGTCTTGCAATATCAGCTCGCGCACAGCATCAATGATTTCCGGAACAACAACTGATTTTGGGCGACCTTCACGAAATTCGTCTTGGAGTGAACTACGACCACAATTGAATTCACCATACCATCGATAAACACTGGTCCTTGATGGAGCTTCATCGCCAAAAAATGAATTAAGTGCATCCATGCAATGTTGCTGAGTTAATCCACGTCGAAAGTTGTAAAAAATAATCGCACGAAAATGTTCACGATTTAATTCTATTTTTGGACCGAGATGAATCTTTTAAGTTACTGTAAACAACACAACTAGCGCTGGTATTTCAAAACGTTCTGAGTACGTAAAAGCCAAAAAATGTCAAACTTTGCGATACAGCTGTCAGTTGCCAGATTGTAACACCAGGGTTGCCAAACCCCGACATATAAAAGGCACCCCTCGTACATATTTCCAACAATATGAATTTCAGTTAATGTGATCTCTTCAATTTTTTCACATTGCACACACACACACACGCACACAATTTAAAATTAATACCCTTAATCCAGTAACTCGCGAACCGAACGGCGCTTATACTCTTACCCACGTGTTTAATTTATTGTATTTATTGGCCAAGTGTGACAAATATGACGATATTATTATTCATTTTTTATTGTTTTCGGCCTCACTGACTACTGTTGGCTGTTGGCTTGAGTTGCTGATACTTGAATGACCGATATCCGTTATCGTGATATTCACTATCGCTTTTTATATATATTTTTTTTGTTGTTTTTTATTTCTATTTATAGCTTTTAGTTATGTATGTATGTATATATGTATATTATATATATATATTTTTTTTTTGTTAATTGCATTCAAAAGATTGGCTTGATTTTTTTAACTAAATCTTGTGAGTAATGAAAAAATACTGAATGAGTATCTCATTACGAAAATCCATTGCATATTGATTTCGGTCCCAGGTGGCGCCAGTATCACTCCCGCACATGTCGCTTATAGGCTCTGCAACTAAAGCTTTGGGCATCAAACTGGCTGTGGATGACGAACAAAGGTCATGCGTACATCTTGCTTGGATGCAACAGATTAACTACCAGCGTCCTCACAGGTGTTATAACGGCTCATTACACATTGGCGCTCTAGCCAGTGGAACGGATTTCTCTCATAATGACTTCTGCAGGAGTTGTGAAGATGTAAGATTAGTTAGAAGATGGAAATTAAGTGCAGGTATCACAATTGGTAAGGATCAAGCTCCATCTGGTACCACTAAGGACCAATAGGTCTATGTGATTGCTTTGAGCCAGCCAGGTTAACTTAACCTAACCTAACCTAGCAAAATAGGATGCCGTAGCCGAATGGGTTGGTGTGTAACTACCATTCGGAATTCACAGAGAGAACGTAGGAAGACCAAAATGAAAAAAAAACGCAGGCAATGGCAAACCTCCGAGTGCATTTCCGCCATGAAAAAACTCCTCGTATAAAAATATATGCCATTCGGAGTCGACTTGAAACTATAAATCCCTCCATTTGTGGAGGAGGAGCTCGACCAAACACCCAAAAAAGAGTGTACGTCCTAAAAAAAGGTGTCTAAGACAAGAAAGATAATAGGCCTTAAGGCCACCGAGTGTCTTTCTTGACTTAGACAAGCAACCTGGCTAACCAACCATAAGTGATAGCGAGGTTCAAATCGTCACTGACGGTTCCGAAATACATATTGGAAAAAGATCTCTAGTCCTATTTGACATAGCCGTAAAGTTGCTAGACATAGCTCTCGTTCCCTGCCTTCTTTGCAGACTGCAAATAAATTTGTCTGCAACGGCTATGCGATATGAGGCTGAAGAATTTCCATGATGCCTTCAAGCGGGTCCCAGGACGCAGTGGTATTATGCGAAGGGAGGATGGCCCTCTGAACTGAATATACGACTTCTACCAGGTTCGTAACACTCATAACTATGTATTTATGTAAAAGTTGTCGATATGTGCAAGTGGAAAACAGTTCTGATGGCACTAACCTTGAACCACTCTTAACGCTTGTGCTGCTGCAGAGTCTTGTGGAAAGACTCACTTCTAAAGGGTGCTTTTTTAAGAGCTATAGGAAAGTTTTTCAAAAAAACACGTAAAATTCGGAAAAATGCATGAAATTGTTATTTAAATCGATAGTACAGTCCATATAATTAATGTTTGAAGATTATTTCATGCAAATGTTGACCGCGACTGCGCTTCAAATGGTCCATCCGCTTAGTCCAATTTATGGCATACTCTTTCCAATGTTTCGGCCGGTATCTCACATATAAATGCTTTAATGTTGTCTTTGTAAATTTGGTTCTAAATTTAGTCACAATAGCTCGAATAGCAGTTTCAGTGGGTCGATTAAACTGACCATAAAATGGAAGAAGCGCGCGATAAACTTTCTTAACAGAACACGCATTTTTATAATAAAATTCAATGATTTGCAAGCGTTGTTCGTTTGTAAGACGATTCATGGTTAAATTGTAGACCAAACTGAAGATGTTTGACAGTGAAACAAAGCACGAAACGTGCTTTAGCTGGTTAAACCAACCATTATTTCATATTTGTAGAATCTGGAATTGACTGTTATCCCTCGTTCCATAAAGTTTAGAAGAAGTTTATCTTTTTTCGATGTGGTTCTCTATACGATTATAAATTGAATACTTCGAAATCTTTGCACTCAACGAATCTTAGCATGGCTTTCTTCACTGCATGCTTGGGAAATTGCTGCAGCATAAATAAATTTTCAAGGGAAAATTTCCGCATTGATGTAGGAAATTGAACTACTAATCTAGGGACTCGGCGGTGATGTTTAAGAAGTTTTAATTTCCTATTTTGGCATTGCATGTTGGAAAATATTCATTTACCTGGTGAAGATGACCTCAACGAATTACCACCGCAACTTTAGTGACTACTCTCTGAATACTCCATATACATACGCCTCACAAAATAAGCAGTTGTTTCTACCAGCACTCAAGCACTGAAACCACATTCTTGAATTTCATTTCCTTCATTAACTCGTCGTTTTTTCGCTTCTCTTCTCCTATCTGCATTTTCAACCTCGGCTTCATTTCTTATTCCTATCGGTTCTTTCAGCTATCTAAGTCTAAGTATGCAATCAATTCAAATATCATCTGAATCCAATTGACCATCGCTACTCAATTTCATTCACTTATCATTCCGCAGTATTGCCTCAAACGCGCTTTTCTTCCGCAAGTCAATCAACTACGGGTCCATTCCCGTTGCGCGTCATTGGATTGTGGTAAAGTTAGTCATTCAATTTCACGCATATCTGCAATTTAAGTTATCCGCTACTTGTATTTTGCATAAACTTCTCCCCTTTTCCTTTTTTTTTGTATTCCCTCTTCTCTTTTGCCATTGCACAACTCGGAATTCGAATTAGTTTGCTTTTCGCAAGAACTTTGCATATGGAAAGCAGTTTTCTGCGCTGCTTATGAATTGATCCAGTTGAAGAAAGAAGAATACATAGAATACTCGCCCTTATTTCTTTCAAACTTACATACTTAGTCCTGCCATAAGTGCTGTTACAAGTTAAATTCGTTATAAAGGGTTTTTCAATTGGCGTGGGTCGATTTTGGCGCCCTGTGGCAGCCATTTTGTTTTGGTGACATCTGTCAAATCTTTTGTTTATTATTCAGTTGTTTATGCCAAATCATCATGGCAAGTTACACGATTGAACAGCACGTTCAAATGATAAAGCTTTATTATCAAAATGAGTGTTCATTAACGTTGCGCGCGTTGCGCCCATTTTTCGGTAGACGTGGTGGCCCTTCCAATTTCTTATGGCCCATATTGAACCATATGGACCTAGACGACATGTGGTTCCAGCAGAACGGCGCTACGTGCCACACAGCAAACGCCATTTCAACATCTACCCCCCGTTATTGAAAAACCCTTTCAATATGAAATTATAATACTTTTTTTAATGAAGATAGTTTTATTTAGTCATTTAAATATTAGAACAACAAATTTAATTTTCATTCGAAGTGGTCACCATTTGCTTTTACACAAGCCTTCGAACGATTAGGCCATTCGACTATAGCCGCCGAAACCGAAGATTGTTTCAAACTCCCCAAATACGGCGCAACTTTCTGAATACTTGGTGGGTTATGGCCGGCAACTGTAATAAAAGTTAAGCTATAAAACTTAAAAGCCCGTACAAAGTCAGAGAGATGGCACTAATGGCGAGTATCGAGGTTATGTTTAGTTAGTAGCAACTCTTGGAAGATAGATACCTATGAAATGAGACTTTCAGCTATTAGATGTCGCCAGGAGTATTTTTAAACCTTCCCAAATGTCTTGTTTTTTTCGTCTGCCATGTCAACAATATTCAGTTCATTGTTTGTTACGTTTCATACAAAAATGCTTTTTTGTCGCTCTTAAAATTGTCGAATTTCGTGCCTTCAAACTACGATTTGCGGACACGGTTGATTTTCTGTTATCAATTGAAGAAAAACGCTTCTCAAGCTCATCAAAGGCTTATAGAAGCTTATGGTGGACATGCTCTAAGTAGAGCACAATGCTTCAGGTGGTTTGAAAAATTCCGAAGTGGTGATTTTAGCGTGGAGAACGAGGACCGTGGCCGGCCACCGAAAAAGTTTGAGTACGCCGAATTGCAAGCATTGTTGGATGAAGATGACGGTCAAACGCAAGAAATGATGGCAGAGCAGTTCCGAGTGACCCAAAAACCATTTTCAAACGTTTGAAAGACATGGGCATGATTTTAAAGGTCGAAAGATGGGTTCCGTATGAACTGACTGAAAGGCAGCAAGAGAACCGAAACCCCACCACCGCCACATCGAACAAGAGCGTCCCGGGAATTGGTGAAGACGTACGATTAAGAACCGCATGCGCATGCGGCTTACTCACCAGACTTGGCGCCAATTTTTTTGTCGCGGCATCCACATATTGCCTGAGAGATGGGAAAAATGTGTCGCTAGCGATGGCCATTATTTTGAAGATTAAATTTGTAACCATTTTTTGTTAATAAACGATTGAAATTGAAAAAAAGTCTTATTTCATAGGTATCTACACCAAATTTCAGCCTATTTCGGTCTATTTTATTGTGCTTAGCATTGGTTGGGATCCAGGCAGCCTAGTGATTATCCTTTTCCATCACGACAACGCACCAGTTCACGTCTCAGCAATTGTGGTCGCAAAGTTAATGGAAATAGAGTGCTAACTCGTTTCACATCACCGGCATTCTTCAGACTTGGGTACCTGGAAACCCTCGGACTGCTATTTGTTCCCCAATTTGAAGAAATGTCTGGCGAGAAAAGGATTTTATTCAAACGAGGAGGTGAATGCCGAAACAAATGGCTCTTTTTCAGACTTGGATAAATCCCATTATACGAAAGGGATCAACAAAATAGAACAGCGTTGGATGAAGTGTATAAGCCGAAAAATTATAAGGTTTACCTCAAACAATTAGATTAGTAGTTTTATTTTTTGCACCGACTGTTCAAACGACCTTCGTATAGTTTTATCCAAAACTGCATTCTCACAGAAAAATTACCTTAAGCAGCAGCAAAGCGGCTCCATGGCGTATAGAACTCAAGCAATGATGCGCAGGCCAGTAAATATCAGCCGCTGCATAAGATGTAAAATTTAATGCAAAGCCCTAAAATTTAAAATTAGATGCAATGCTAAAATTACAAAATACTAGCAGTGAATTATTTTTCGTTTACTTATTTATTTTTTGTACGGCTAACAGTGGAGAATGGTATATTGTATAATTAACCAAAGCTTATATTTTCTATAGGCAGGAAATTTGCTCCCAATTCTCTACATTTCCCCCTTATTTGAATGAATTTGACTCTTTGAAATCGTGCGTCAATGCTGCTACATATTAACAGCAACTACAAACTTTATATACTCACTTACACATACATATATTTTGGATTTTGGAGTAAATGCCTACATACATATATACACTCACGCACCAAATACTACATTTCGTCCATAAGAATTCAAACTCCGGCATCGTAATCTGGCACGAAAGCCAACGAAGCTTCGCCGCAGAGTTGGGGAAATCAACAAACAGCCAATAACAGAATGAAGAATTGAATTGGATCAACGAACGCACAGATTAAACACAATTGGTAATAAAATGAAGTAAAAAAAAAAGCAAATGTAGGCAAGAAATCTCCAAAAACCAAACAAAACCCATCAGTCAGTCGGTTGTAATAACAACAGTATCAACATCAACAAACGTGTGATAAGCAAAGAGTACCTACCATATGTGTGCAGTATAGTAAAAAACAGTAACAACAACAAAAGCAATAATGCGCGTAAGAAAACCGGTTCACGGCAAACTCAAAACCACGCAAACCTGTACCTCCATTACAAAACTTAATCATTGAGCTTGTGCACGAGTCTGTTTTTTTATTTTAACGCTAACACCAACTGTCCGTCCTTCCCACTACAATCATTTGCTAGAAACAATATTTTTTTTTTTATAATTTTTTTTTTATTGTTCTGCACTCTGCGTCTGTAATGTCTGCAAGCCGTATCTATCCATCGTTTTTCGCCGTCGCTGTAAAATCGACGTACGCTGGTGTGGAAGCATAAAAAACAAACAAACAAACAAAACAGGATTCTTGTTCACAAAAGACCCAACGAATAAATGAATAGAACTGTAGTCAAAACGTAAATGAAAAAATATACTAATCATTATTAAGAGGCAGCATTTTACAAAAAACGAAAAAGAAAAATTTCAAAAAACTCGTTACGAAGCGGTTACTCTGCCGGCCCGCTTCAATCCGGTGGTGTTGGTAGGGCTAAAGTCTCGACCGGTGCAGGGAGTGGAGCTGCTGATCACCGTAAATATTATGTGGCGAGGTGGTGCACAAAAGTTGTAGCTGCAGACGGCGTATGTAATGGCAGAATATTGCGTTGGCACGTTTCAAAACGATACGGCACGACGTCACAAGACAATCCCAGCCACACGGAACCCAAAAACACAAGCCGGGCTGAAACCCGCTTGGTAACAGCGAGGCCTATGCTGCTAGGGTAGAAGTGCGCATGGCGCAAGCGGGTCTCACCGGCCGTCAGCTGTTTGGCGTGAAGCCTTCTCTTCCGAATATAGTACAGGGTTTGATTGAAAAGTAATGAGCCGTATTTTTTTTAAACAGTTTTATTAAACCTTTTGGTTTATACTACTAATATTCTTCAAAATAGGACCCTTGAGCGTCAATACACCGTTAGTAGCGGTCCTTCCACTGCAGGAAACATTTTTTAAACTCATCCGCCGGAATCGCGTTCAATTCGGCTGTCACAGTTTTTTGGATCGCCTCGATGGAGTCGAAACGCCTTCCCGTCAGCTTTCTTTTCAGGCGCGGGAAAAAGAAGAAGTCCGGAGGGTACAGGTCTGGGCTGTAGGGAGGTTGGGGAAGCACCGGGACCCGCCATCTTGGCCAATGCAGAGGTGCGTCGTCGAAGGCCTTCCAGATCGCTGTTCGTCGTCGACGTCCTCCCGGCCTTCCTTGAACGACTTGTGCCATCGTTTTACCTGGGCACTGGACAGAGATTAGTCCCGTAAGCCTCCTTGAGTAGCCCAATGGTTTCGGTACTCGTTTTGTTTAGCTTTACGCAAAATTTGATCGAGTAACGTTGCTCCAACGATCGCTGCATTTTCGCCACTGCAACATCCTAAACACTTTTAAAACAGCTTTCTCGCGCGGAGCGATGTTGACTGCACCGCTGTTGCCAGCGAACTGGGACTGGTTTCTAGTGGAAGGGGAAGGTCCAACGATAATTTTGCCCCACCAGCCGATTCGGTTGATCGCTTGGCAGACGCTCCGCGCGGGAAAGCTCATTATTTTTCAATCTAACCCTGTTGGCGGGAAAATTTTACTGGATCTCAATGTTAGACCTGACAGTTTATTCGCCAGATCTTGCGCCGTAAGCCTCTTATAAAAAGCAGGAGAGTAAAACTAACTAGCTTTTATTTTGACCAAAATTTAATGAAACCTCATCAATGAAATCATTCAATAAAATTTAACTAGGCCCCATACGTAGTAATCCGCTGGATTTGCGTCTGAAAGTTAAGCGGCCATAAGTTCGTTGCTGTGTGGTTAGGGAAATTTTTAGCCATCCAATCTTGCGTCCCATCGCTTTGTGTGAAAAAGCAGAGACTTGCTGAAAGATGTGTATATGACAGGGTTGCTCTACTGTTTCTAATATAGAATCCCGATATATACAAAAGAATTCAATCGAAATCTTTGAGTAAAGAAAAGTGGTGACCTAAAACCATAAAAGTTAAACTCGGAAGGATTAGAGCTTAGCCTTCTGTTATTCTGGTCATTTCTGCGGTTGGTCGTTTAGTCTTCGTAACCATTTTTTTCTTCAGAAAAACCCCAGCACATTTCAGGCGCTTCAGGGTGTTTAATTTTGTTTAGAAGGGATTTTGATTGGATAACTCACTATGCTAATGTTTACTTCGGCATAAACTGTCTTTTGCGCATTAAGCAGGACTTATACCTGGAGATCTTCATAGACAAATCGACAAATAAGGACCTCAGAAACATTAAGCTCCCTCGATTTGAAAGGTCCTCGTCAGTGATCGCTTGCACTTGTTGAGTAAAATCTGCAGATCGGAAATTGTCATAATGTTCCTCGCTTGCGTTTTACAACAGATTATGCATCGCTGCCTGATGGTTCCCATTCACGGCGAACCTTATGAACGAATGAACGCGCGCACTTAAGAAAATTAGAGATTTCTCAATCGGTGTGACTTGAACATATGCGACGATAACTGCACGTCTCTTCATTTCTTGAGTTGAGTTGTAGTCCTCAATGTCTTATCTGAAAAGGAGCAAAGACAAAAGTAATGGTTTCGGGAAGTTATAGCCGCATATGTGTATGTACTCGACGAAATCAGTAGCAGTGCTGCCTCCGAGGAACAGATGCTGTTTATTGGAAGATTTTCCATGGCAGCAATGCATACGGAGCTTCGCCCGCCGAGAGACGACTGATATTCGAAAAACTGTTCATATTGCTTTGATCTACGAGGTGGCAGTGACCATAGAATTCGGAATACAGCAAATGGCAGTCACATACAAATCCACTGTTAATGCATTCGATTGTATGAAGTCTTAGCACTAAATTTTAGAAGCTTGTATTCGTCATGAAAATGATTGAAAAATCTAAAAAATTATTCGCAATAAATTGAATATCTGTGATGAAAGCTCAAAAATATGCACAACACAAGCGATTTTTTGTTCCTTTGTTTAGACTTTGTTTGAAAGTCTATAGTCATTAAAGCCCTAATGAGGCACGTGAGCCAAAAATGTGAAATTTGTTTGAGTCATATGCTTTTAAGTCAACAAATTTTCAATACGTGCAGTCTAACTTGGACAGCGATCATCTTAGTTAAGTTAGGTAGTAATGGTTGCTCAGGGAGTGGGCGCACTTGGACGAAAGAAGTTTGGTTCATCCTCTGTGATACCATTGCAAGAGAGGAAAAAGAGATGAAGGAAAGAAACGATAGGACGAAAAGGAAAGGGGTGGGGAGGGGAGGGTTGAGTATTTGTGGACTATGAACGGTGACTAATTTGCGGTTGTGTTAGCCTCTTTATGCTGCTGATAAAGTTCATCAGATTTTTGATATCATGACCTGCTATATCAGTAGCCGCAGAAAAGAAGTGAGAACCAAGATGCTTGAATCTTAGACCCGCGAGAGCTGGGCAGCTAAGGAGCAGGTGCTGAGATGATTCCACCTCATCCTCCATACAGCTGACGCAAAAAGGACTCGAAATAATTCCCAGTCACACGGCATGTATACTCCGCGGACAGTTCCCCGTGAGGATGCCCACGAGATTTGAGAGATGAGATTTTGTCATTCTCAGAATATCTCTCGAACGCTTCCTATCTAAACGTGGCCAGAATGACTTCTCGACTTTACACGTTCGTGTACTTGCCCAACACTCGATGAGTTGGTGCAAAGTCCATCCTTCCAAGAGTAGAGCGCAGGTTGTCAAGGGGATCCCGATCCTCTCCTTTCGCGGGCGCACTACCTCACAGGGCCCTAGTCTGGCCAGCTCGTCGGCTTCGCAGTTTCCAGCAATGTCACTGTGATCAGGTACCCAAATTATCTTAATATCGAAGAATTCTGATACAAACGAGAGAGAGACCAAGCTTCCGTGACCAGTTTCGAATGCATGCAAGTAAGTCGCCAATCAGCTGCTTCTTTGATTGCGCCCATTGGTATGGTAAATAAGTAAAAATATCCATCAAATACTTCCATATTACAAAACTCTCACTGTTTGGTGGGCTGCGCTCACTGTCAATGACGGCCGATATCGGTTCGGGATAGCAAAATTTTTGTGGCCAAGGATGATTGGTATGGATTTCATAAGAATGTGGTTTCAACAGGATGGCCTCACTTGCCGCACTGCAAGGGAAACATTGAATTTATTTTTCATCCCTGATGATCATTCACTGATCTGATTATGTGACTTAACACCACACAGCTAATTTTTTTTATTGGATTACATAAAATCTCTTGTCTATGCAGACCAACTACAGACGTTTGTCGAACATAATTCTCCTTCTTCAGAAAGAGCGCTAAATTTATGCGAAAAGTTTATCGAGAAGAGATTCATTACAGTAATGCCCCATCTACAGCGAAGCCGGGATGGTCATTTGCACAAAGTTCCTCGGCAAGCAATGGCACACCTCCGAGTGTATTCCCCATAAAAAACGATTTGCCGTTCAGAAGTCCTTCCATTTGTGAAACTACATCAGGACGCACACCATAAATAGGAGAAGGAGCTCAGTCAAGCATCTGATAAAAGTGTACGCGCCAATTGTTTATTTATTTTATATATTCTACAAATAATGTCGAAGTATATGAGAAAAAAAACAATTGTGGAAATATAGCTTAAACTGATTGTTTTATTTAATTTAAAAGTCACTCTTAATCAGAAACACCTTAACAATATGGATCTTACAAGAATGGGGTGTAGTGGGGATATTAAAATTTAGTTCTATTTGTTGTAGTATTCCAAATATGTTACTAATATAGTTTACACAAGGATGATAGATACCAGTTTTGCTTGTTAGGTATGTGGAAAAATTTTTTTGAAGGAAACGTCATTCGAGCTGCGTCGGCATATCTGTCGAATTCGCTCAGAGCCGAATAACGGTCTGCTAGATAGTGCACCTCTAAAAATCTTTTAAGCATGTAGTTTACCATTTTTTTTATTTTTATTACTGTGTTCTTAGTATTATCACTAAAATGTATTTCCCCTGCCAGATGTGCCATATTGTCTCTAAGCCTATTAGCTGTCTTGTATTTGTTTTTTTTTTGTTTTTGTTTCTCTTCAAACTGGAATCTGGTATCCAATCCCATCTGTATATACTCATGTATGTACACACATATGTATGTAAGTGATCTTCGAATACAAACTCTCGACAACACTGTATCACTGCATTCATGAGACACATCTAGTGACTTATTTCAGCTCGCCTCCTCTTTCCCCAACTACGCTTCTTTCCACCTGTGTTGTACGCAACAGCTGAGCGCATCCACACCTCAGCGAACTTTAACGACTTATGTACATATGTATGTATGTATGTGTTCGCCCTCTTCGATTGCCCCTAGAGCAAGTCTTCGGTTCACCGTGAATTAAAGACGTTTTGGTAGTTGAATTTCTTCACTTGAACTTCATTTAAGAGTAACAACAACTACAACAACGCATACATTAAAGAAGACAAACAAAAAATTTAAAGAAAGCAAAAAAACATTCAACGTAAATCAGCTACTGGTGTTGAGCGTAGTAAAAATTGTTGCCCTGCAAGTTTTTATTGTTGTTTGTATTGTGATTATATGAATATCCGTGCTTCTTTCATCTTGTTTTCTTGCTTTTCTTCTGTTTTGACTCATTGTTGTTGAATGCTATTTGAGCGCTGATGCTGATGTGGTGGTGGTGGTGTGCTGTTGCCGCTTAACAACAAGCGAGTAAAACTTGTATTAATGGTTATGGGTTACGTTGGAGTCGGTTGGGTCGGCGACAATGGAACTAGTGGAATGGAGTTGGAAGATGGCGGTAATGCTTTGGAAGAAGAAGAAGAACGCATAAGGCAAAAGAAGTTAAATTCAACGTTCAACTTAGGCGAGCGATCGATATTGATGACAGCGCTTTTGGAGCAAACCGGCTTCACCGATCCACTGCGGTGGCTTATCTACATACACATGCATGTGTACGTACATGTGTATGCAAATATGTATGTAATTATGTATATTTTTAATGATCGTGTGCTATGGCTTATGAGTTCTACGGCTGTAATATTACAAATCTATGCCTATCGGCTATTTGTTGTACAACTTCCACAGTTTAAAATCGAAGTGATAGATGATCGATAGCAATACGACAAGTCAGTCAGCAGCCATGAGGCAATGGCGCAACCAGGCACACACTATACAGGGTGTCCAAATACAAGTGTGTATTACTTAAGGAATGAAATAACGTGAGCAAAGCTTTATCTGCTGGCTTTTTTTGTTTGAGAAAGCGCAAGCTCTCAGTCCAATTAAGTGACAGTATTGAGCGCATAACATCGATCTTGAAGGACACTGCAAAAAGGTCGATTAGGTGCGAGGCGAGCTATAGCAGCGCCAGTGCAAATGATCGGTTAATTGGTGTGCTGTTGGGTCTTCAAATACAGATCTGCTTTCATGGTTCAGCAACCAAAATAGCGTTTCCATCACCATTTTCGAAAAAAAGAAAAACAACTATAAATTTATAGAAATAACTATTCAATAATGTAACTCTCTACGGAGGTATTGGTCTGCCGACAACCACATGCCGGTTTCTCAAACCCCTGATTTTACAACTTGTTGGTGCAAACAGTAAAAGTAGTCTCCATAAACCATAAAAGTGTTCTCTATAAATTTTGTTCAAGCGTAAATCGACTAATTTCGTTTCGCGGAGGTATCAATATTTTCAGCGTGATAAATATTTCTTTAAGGAAAGAACAGAATGATGTCAAAGGAATCGTTATACTTGAATGCATGCGTATGAGCCGTATCCTTTCGAATTGTGAAATGTGAGAGTGAAATGAAAATTCCCTGCTTTTCTCAGACTTCACCTTCAATTTGCTTATCGCGCCTCCCATCATTAGCTATCACAAATCTATTTAATTTATTGAAAAATAAGCAATTTCAGCATTTAAATGCTTTTTGCCGCAAAAATAACGCGACTTGCTGTCTACCGCCTTTTAATCTTTTCATATAGCATTCAACACTTGTTGATAATCAATATGTAAGCAATAGAAAGGTCGAATGTTATCTTCTCATAGACAGAGTCTAATTCCACCTGGACGTAGTAGTGTGACTTTAATCCCTTGTCCTATCAACGCTTCTTTGAAATTCGTATGAATTTCTATGAAATACTATGAATTTCTATCTATTCAATGACATTAAAAATTACAAAGTCGAACTCGAGCACTTATCTCATTCAGCTATTTTTAGATTTATTTTTATATTCATGCGGAATCGTAAATCAAATTGATCAAATGTTTTGAGATAAAGTTTTTCAAATAGCTATTAATTGGGCTCTAGCAGCCACGTAGACTGGTTGTCTAGGTTGCGTGAACAAACAAATTCGCCATATTTAATATACATGCATATGCTTGGATGTGTGCATGTATTTATATAAATATATTAGGAGAATAATATTACATGATTTCTGCGTACGAGTACTATGTATGTGTGTATGTATGTATATATGACTATATGAAGATCATCACTTATCCCTTTTCAAGGTTACAGTAGTTTACGTTTAGTGCTAAGTCTCAGCTCTATGGAGACTTACTTATTTGAGCTTCCAAAGTAGGGGAAGGGGTATCGTACGAGCGGATTTGCACGAAGTTTGTCTCTTTATTTCTCTCTCAATTATTTACACACTCACTTTTAAAAATGTTATATATTTCATAACTAGGCACAACTTTTCCTGTCCTTCTGGTAGCATACGGATTCCGCGTCGGAAATTAACTCCACATCTTCTAAGGCAAACCACAAATCGAGCCAATTTTTCGTCTCTTCGTAAGAATGAAAGTCACCCTGACTACTGCACAGCCGGTTGAACAGGTTGAGAAGACTTCCCAGACCTGAGCAGCTAGAAAATCACCTCTGCGCGTCTTTCCTTCATGTCGCGACCAGAGGTGTCATTCAATAAATTTTTCTCACCCAAACTACTACATTTTTCCTAAGGTACTAAAAAATTAAAAACACGTAAAAAGCATGTACAGTGACCGACAAAAGTCTACATACACCCCCCATTTCCACTGGATTGAAAGTTTAAAAACTTTACTGAAAAATGTGTTTACAGAGCTTTATTTGAAAGCTTTTTCTAATCGTTATAAATTTAAAAAATCCATGCATTAACATAAAATAGCAAAGCTATGGCAAAAAAACCGAAAACCAACGTTGCCGAAAGTCTACATACAGTACACAAATATCTTACTCCAGTGTGAAAAACTTCACTTAACTCTAAGTAATATTGCTTCTTAGTATTTAGTTAGTCCACCATTAGCATCAATTGCAGCTTGAAGCCGTCGTGGCATCGAGGTGACCGAATTTGTTAACTCTGCAGAAGTTATATTGTTCCAAGCTTCTACTAGTCGTTCTTTGAGTACTGAAGCGCTTGAAATCGGATTTTTTCCAATTTTTCGATCGAAAATTTCCCAGACATGTTCAATAATATTCAAATCTGGGCTTTGCGGTGGTGTATTTAATTGCCTTGGAGCATGGTAAAGCAGCCAATCTTTCACAATATGTGCTGTGTGCTTTGAATCCTTATCCTGTTGAAAAACCCAGCCTGGACCAAGCTCCAAATCATCCACCGAAGATTTCAGATTGACTTCCAATAGTGATTTGTATTTATAACGATCCATATTACCTTCAATAAATACTAATCTTCCAACTCCAGATGCAGCAACAGCTCCTCAAACCATTACATTGCCACCATCATGCTTCACTGTTGATACCAAATTCTTCGTACTCAGTGCAGTATTATTTTTCCTTCACACTTTTGCTCTTCCAATTGTTTGAATTGTTCTTGGATGAACACACTTGTTGGATGAGCTTGCTATATCCTCGGCCAATTTCGGAGCAGAAACTTTTGCATTTTTGTCCACTTCTTTTAGAATCAAGCTGACGTCTCTGCGAGATAGTTTGCTCGGGCGGCCACTGCGCGGCTTATTTTCGGTGGAACCACTATTTTTAAAGTTTTTCACAATAGTCTGGACTGTTGCACGACTTAAGTTTACGATTTTTGAAATTTCGCCAAATGATTTTTTTTCTTTCTTCTGCTAAACTAAATTTCTAACGTCAACTGATATTTCTTTTCGAGGAGCCATTCTAGATGCTCAAGTATTCAATATTAGCAAAGCCACAAACATAAGAAAAGGAAAGAAATAGACAAACAGTATTTTACCGTTATCACAACATAGGATATCAGAGAACAAGCTAGGAAACCGGTTCTGTATGTACACTTTTGTCAACGCTGTTTTTGCATTTTTTTTAGCATAACTGAGTTGTTTTATGTTAAAGAATGGATTTGTTTTAGTTAAGTCGATAAGAAAAAGATTTCAAATGAAATTGCATAAACACATTTTTAAGCAAAGTGTTGTAAACAACGAAAGGAAGGGGTGTATGTAGACTTCTGTCGGCCACTGTACACGCAGTCAAATGAGTTTTGGCGCAGTGGTTTTTTTACCAGAAAATATAGTTAATATAAGAAAAAACCCGTTAAATCGAAGTTTCAAGCTTTGTCGCAAATTTCCAAAAAAGCATGAAATTTTCATCAGAATCTCGAACTGTTTACTCAGAATTAAAAAAAAAATTGTTTGAGGTGTGCAATTTCGTAGTTCATTTAATTCTAGTTCAACAAAGTGCAAGTTCGAAATTACTGAAAATTACCATTAATTCTTAACAATTCTTCTGCTGTCGGTTTCTTTTGCATTTCCCTTCCCTTTAAAAGTTCAAGCGTTGTATGGTGGAATAGGTATAAGACAGTCGCGAAAAATTTAAAAAAATCAACGGGAATTTTCATCCCCTTCACACTTGCACTATCCCACACTAGAAATAAATAAACTATAAATTTGAATACCAAAACACAAATTTTACTTTTGCCCTGAGTAAAAAGTTCCAAACTTTTTTACAATAATTTTTTTTAATGCTGTATAATTGAAACTTTGAAATACGCTGCTTTATTTGTATATATTGTAGTTTGAGACAACATTAACGAAAAAATAATGTAAACATGTAGAGCATTTCGAATATTGTAAAAGAGCTCACTGTGCCAAAACTTTTTTAACTCACTGTACATATTTGTAGACTTTTTAATGAACGATAAAAACTTGGAAATGGAATGATGCGGAGTTGTTTAAAGCTGTCTGAGCTTACCATGGAACGTTTCTCATCATCATAATATTGGGAGGTTGAATTAGTTTTAAAGGTTTTTTTCGAAGATTTGGGGCTTTATTGTGAAAAAACGGTACAAAATATTTTATTTGAAGTATTGGCCATCGCTAGCTACAACTTTCGCCCATCTTTCGGGCAATTTCCGGATGCCGTTTCTCCAAAATTCTGGCCGCTGCTTGGCTATCCATGACTCAACCCATAGTTTGGTAGCCTCGTACGAGGAGAACCGCTGGTCTGCCAAATCGAGACTCATATGCCGGAACAAATGATAATCGGAGGGAGCTATGTCTGGACTATACGGCGGGTGGGGTAACACTTCCCAGCCAAGCGTTCCAAGGTATTTTTTGACAGGTTGAGCAACATGCGGCCGAGCGTTGTCATGTTGCAAAATAACCTTGTCGTGCCTTTTTACCGTTTCCGGCCGTTTTTCTTTCAATGCCCGGCTTAAACGCATCAATTGCAGTCGGTAACGATCCCCCGTGATTGTTTCGCCCGGTTGGAGCAGCTCAAAATATACGACGCCGACCTGATCCCACCAAATGCAGAGCATGATTTTCTTGCTGTGAATATTCTGCTTGGCCGTCGACGTTGATGCGTGGCCGGGCAAACCCCATGATTTTTTGCGTTTTGGGTTATCGTAGTGGATCCATTTTTCGTCGCCAATCACCACCCGATGCAAAAAACCCTTCCGATTTTGTCGCTCGATCAGCAATTCGCACGTAAAAAATCGCCGTTCGACGTCGCGCAGCTTCAACTCGTACGGGACCCAATGTCCTTGCTTTTGGATCATTCCTTGGATCACCTTTAAAACTAATTCAACCTCCCAATAGTTCCTCGAGCTCCGTTGCTGAGCATAGGGGCAAAGCAGAATGGAACGTTTCTGATCAGAAGTTTTTCTTAATTATTTTTCTTACCAAAACCGGGATTTCCCATTTGTACTAATAACAATTAAGCCAATAAGTGTGCTTAACAAGGCTTATTATTATTTTATTTATTTTTAATTATAATAAATGTTTCTTCTTTTTTAATTAAAGATAAATTTATTAGAACATTTATTAATTTGTTTCTTCTTTCTTTTACAGCTGAGGTGGGTTAATTGAGCATTTTTATCTCAATCGCATTATCTGTAAGTAAATTTTTACATGTAGTGGTAAAATTTGTATAATTTTCTTAAAGCAAAAGCAAATGAATATATAATATCGGGTGTTTTTTAGCGTCCTAAGAACTATCGATATCGATATCTATGGTTTGACAGCTGATTTTGACAAACTGTGTTAACATTTCTGTTCAGTAAGATTCAACAAGACATCAAGAATAGTTTAACGCCAGAGCAATGCTTGCAAGTGGTGGAAATTTACATTGAAAAAAAAAAAATCTGTTCGCGAAGTGTTGAAGAAGACGCCGAAGTGACGAATTGTCGCTTTCATAGTATGCCGTAATAGATTTTTTTTTTGATAGCCCAACAAAACTTGTATACAGCTCCGTGAAGTAGTAAAGAATATATCCAAATAAACAACGTTGTTTAACTGTTTATCGAAAATTATTAATTAATTAATATAAAAAATTAATATAGTATATAAGATGGCGCAAAATTAATCATCCAAGTTTGCTTGTGAATATAAAAATAAATGAATTTGAGTGATGGAAATCTTTTTATTTTTATCTGTAAGTGCTCCATTGCTTCTCTATTTGTTTATAAGTCTTATAAATAGGACGCATTAATCAGTTCTGCAAATCAAAATGTATTGGCGATAACAACTGTGAAATTGCTAGGCAAACATGGCCAAGGCTAAATTTACGTCTGACCAAGATTATTATAAAACTGAATAGACTTCAAATCAGGACCTTAGTAGGGGCCCTCACAGGACATTGTCTCATAGGAAATCATGCAAAGATATTAGGCGTTTACACGCATGATTTCTGTCGTAGCTGCAAAAATGAGGAGGAGTTGGAAACAATTCAACACTTTTTTTGCACATGCCCAGTTCTAGCCAGAAGCAGGAACCGATTTTCAAAATCCTACTTCTTAACGAATATAGATATTCTATACATTTTAGGTATCAACAACCTTTTACGCTTTGTCAAAAGCTCAGGATGGTTTAATATGGAGAGGGAAATGTAGCCCAGCCCCCGCGGCTCACAACGGACCCATTTCGTGGTCTAAGTGGCATCGTTGTTTCTATGTGCGATGCGGCTGCCAAACCTAACCTAACCTTGCGCCACCTGGTACATACAAACGTGGTAGTTGTTTGTCAGATTGAATTTTCGAGTAACGAAATCTTCCACTCTAGCAAATCTGCTTTTGACCGCTAATAGGCCCCTTCTATTCGCCATTTCCCCGCTCGCTACCTTTATGCTCCATTAACTTGACGAAAAATTTGCATGCGCAAAAGCAACAACAAAGTTACCGAATAAGATTCGCCGCTAGCGAGTATGGCTGTAGCTCATGAGACTGGTATACCGCACTGCCTTACCAACAGCAACTCTCTTCGGGCGTTGCCGACAAATGTTCATTTGTACCAGTCGGTACATTTGTCGCCACTTGCTAACTCTTGGCGAAAAGAAGAGGCCTAATATTATGACAGGTGCATCTGCTGCGGCCGTAATAGTTTTCGTTCCTAGCCTGTTTCAAAATATTTCTTGCGATGCATATCTACATATGTATGTATGTGTGTAAATATGTTTATGTTTGATGTACGTCTAAAAAACAACTATTTTCAAATCGAAAATTTTTAAAAGAAATAAAAGCTAAATGTTTGTATTTCATAATCTCACATTTACATCTAAAATTAGCCCAATGACGTTAAAAAGCCCTAATTTATCACAGCATTTTGCCAGATCTTCGTGAAGGATGAACTGCGAGAAGGTTATCGGTGCATGCTTTTCGGATTTCCGTAGCCTGTCTCCACAAAACTATTTCTTTTCATCGTAAATTGCATTCTCCTGAAAAAGTAAGAGCTGACGGATTGAATTAGATTAGATTTTTGGGGGGTTGGACAAGTACATGCACTCAGTCAGGAGACCATTGTGGAAAACGCCGAACATCTACAGAGAAAATGCTCTACAGTGTGGCCATCCTCAAGACTAGATATGCATATCGAGCTGTCGACGACCCCCATGGCAGCCATATGCTGACCACAGACGTTGTGCCCTGTGATTACACCCACCAGTACGCCCAGATCCTTTCTGCTGAGTTTTAGGAGAAAGGTCGCTATTTTCCTGTTTGGTTTTTTCACAAAGCACTTGGCTACTCTGCACGAGTTGAACCCAGACCAACGTCCTCTATGGGTGGACCTCATGAAGTCGTCTATCCATAGTTGAATTGATGCGGAATCGACACCTAGAAAGAGTTCAGGGCCTAGTGGTATACGCAGAGCCTTCATTAGCCAGTTTGTCGGCTAACTGATGAATAACCAGTGTACTATCGCCGCTCTTAGACCCCATATCTTGCCAAAGGTTCTCTTACACTGCCAGAAGACTTTTAGTGTGCGGGAGACCTTCTGCTCGACGTGCTTCTGCCAGCTAAGCTTACTATGTAGAATTACTCCTAAGTATGTATTTAACCTCAGAAGGCAATTGCAGTGTTACCCCTTTCAATGTGGGTAGTAACAGGCCTTCCATATTGCGTTTCCTAGTGAAATGCACTAAGGTACTTTTTGTTTGGATTAACCGAAAGACCATGCAATTCGCACCAATACTCAATCTTATTTAGGTAATCTTACCTGCATTTACCTGCATATAGCTTCAAGTGATCGTCCTGAGATTAAAAGCTGGCCAGATCAAGCAAATACGGAAAGTGGTTGTAAACTAATAATGCGATTTTAAGTCATACCATCGGTCACAAGTCTCGATCGATTGACGAAATGGGGCGGTTTCGTGAGAAAATAACCACCTTTCTTCTGTGTGGTTTCCGCTCACTTTCAGCAGTTTCTATGCAGATTTTGACCGATTCTGAGCTGATCAGAGACTTCAGTTTGACCAGTATGTTGCTCTTAAATTATGTTCTCAATACTGGTACTCTTAAACCAGGTACGCTGCTACTAATGAACTCTGGCATTGGATGAATAATTATCAATATTGATCTGTTTCACCAAGTTTGGAAAAACAATATGAGTTCGTCTTGATGTCGATGCTAAATTTTTACCAACAATACGAGTACAAATGACAGCCATAATTTCCAATGCAATAACCCATGACTATTCGGATGGTGCGTACTTACAAATGTGCATTACTTTATATTTGAAGGATTTACGAGTATAATATTTCATCAGCGCAAATGATCTCTGAAAATATTTATTTATTGAAAAAAAAAAAACAAAGAATTCACTTTGGAGCGCATCTTGTACATACATACATTCTTATTTACATACATATCTGGTATATTGTTACAGCCGTGCTCTTGCTTATTACCTCAGTATTATTTCAAGCGGCTATTCACCTTCTCTCCGTGTGGCCAAATAAAATTATGCGGCTTATAGTGCATTCGCCCGCCAACCTAAAGCCTTAAAGACAACTGGCATAAGCCTGTGAAAACTGACCGAAGCAGATTTTTTCGTGAACTCAGTCTGTCCATACATTTATTAATCTGTGGTAATTTGAATTTTTTTCCATAACACCACGTCAAGGTACGTCAACTGATTAATCATAGAACCCTTTGGAATAGTAGTTGACAAAGTAGGTACCTACTAGGGATGTACATTTTTTCGATTTTTATAGTCCCGGGATTTTCGGGATCTCATTAATGCAATCAGGGACACATCAAAGTCGAAGGTGTGTATAGTGGAAACAGTGGAAAATGGGACTGAAATGTTGGATTGGCCTGCATAGTCGCCTGATGCCACCCCTATTGAAAATATTTGGTCAATATTAAGTTAAGCAATAACTCAAAGAAAAACAAATGTGGAGGAGAGTCAAACACTGTACAAGGCAGGTCGGCTAATTTGGTGTCGATTACTTCCAGAACTTGCGCAGAAATTGACACAAAAATATGACTATACATTTTACTGAATATATTGCGTGTAATAAATAATGAAAGCCCCTGCGATGCGGTATGGTTAAATATTTTCTAAGCTTTGACGATCGCGCTCCTATTGGACAAACATAGATACAGTGACGGACATAAGTATAGGCACAATAACGGCAACAGAATAAAAATCAAGTTTTAGTTTTTGAAAATTCACAGTGCTTAAAGCATAAATTAAAAGAAAAGTAGGTTAGGTTTGGCAGCCGCATCGCACATAGAGACAACGATGCCACTTAGACCACGAAATGGGTCCGTTGTGAAGCCGCGGGGGCTGAGCTACATTTCCCTCTCCATATTAAACCATCCTGAGCTTTTGACAAAGCGTAAAAGGTTGTTGATACCTAAAATGTATAGATTATCTATATTCGTTAAGAAGTAGGATTTTAAAAATCGGTTCCTGCTTCTGGCTAGAGCTGGGCATGTGCAAAAAAGGTGTTGAATTGTTTCCAACTCCTCCTCATTTCTGCAGCTACGACAGAAATCATGCGTGTAAACGCCTAATATCTTTGCATGATTTCCTATGAGACAATGTCCTGTGAGGGTCCCTACTAAGGTCCTGATTT
The DNA here is from genome assembly GCF_028408465.1 of Anastrepha ludens. Lineage (NCBI taxonomy): Eukaryota > Metazoa > Arthropoda > Insecta > Diptera > Tephritidae > Anastrepha > Anastrepha ludens. The sequence continues at coordinate 9,576,813 of NC_071498.1, read as the reverse complement.
GAAGTCTATTTAGTTTTATAATAATCTTGGACAGACGTAAATTTAGCCTTGGCCATGTTTGCCTAGCAATTTCACAGGTGTTAACGCTAATCCATCTCTGATTTGTAGAAAAGAAAAGTAAAGGCATAGCAATATTTGCTGGACAAAAATATAGACACGGTTCTTCTATATGTTTAAAATTTAAAGATACACTTAAAATTTAGTACTTCGTTGGAAGGCCTTTTTGTTTGAATACGGCTTTCAATCTATTCGTCATTGAGTGCACTATTTTTTCGTAAATTCTTCGCCAATATTAAGTCATTCTTCTTTGTACGCTGCTTTCAATTCAGGCTTCGTGGAAATCGCACATTTTCTGACTCGTCGTTCCAATTCCTCCCACAAGTGCTCAATAGGATTGGGGTCCGGACACTGTGGGGGTGCAGCAGAACATGTGTTGCCTGATAAGCGAGCCCCTCTTTACATCATGCTCCGTTTGCTTAGGGTCATTGTCATGCAGAAATATGAAGAAGTTTGGTAGGTTCAACTGATCTGCACCTTTTTTGAGATTTCCGTTCAATATGTTTAAATAAACTGATTTTTCATTAGACCTTCAATAAATACAAGCTCCCCCATACCTGCAGCAGACATGCAACCCCAAACCATTAATCCTCCACCACCGTACTTGATGCTAGATTTTTTGCAGCGTAAGCTGTGTTACGTTTTCGCCATACAGTTATGCGACCATCTCAACGAAAAATATTAAATTTGCTTTCATCTAAGAGGCTGGTTTTCAAATTGTTTTGCATATGCCACCCTTTTCTTTTGGTTGGTTGTAGATATGAAGTAGGGGTGGGACTATTCGAATAAAAATTATTCGAATAATAAAATCTTTTATTCGAGAGGTATTCGCAATTCGAATGATATTTATTCGAATTTTTTATTCGTTTATTCGAATAATGCTATTCGAATACCTTACTATTCGAATACCACCTCACTATTCAAACACCTTACTATTTGAATACTTCACTATTCGAATATTTTTGGTAAATATTTACTTAGATTAGTGGACTACTAATCGGTTTCTGTACAAGTGCATGTGCCTATGTATGCAAATTCAAAAACCACGCAAAGGCTTATATTAACACGTTCCCTGTCGCAATACAAAAATGAAAAATTGACCGACAAGTCCAACAGGGTTTTTTGAATAATTTGTTTTTTTTTGTAGTCATAGGAAAGCTTTAGTAATAAGTCGCTGATACAAAGTTGCACGACAAGATGGAACTCCAGCTTTTATATGGTCGAGCGGCTATTAAGGCTGAGACCCTCATTGGTGGCAGTGCTCGCAGATCGAGAAATTTTTGATGGTCGTACGGCCCAAAAAATAGAAATTTTCGAGGACGAGTGGCTTAAGTTAAGTGAGGTTTCAGATTTGCTGAAGCCATTAGAAAATGCAACAACTGTTTTGTGTTCTGAATCCAAAATTACAATATCTCTCGTTCAGCCCATCATGAATAGTTTAGTGAGGACACACCTCAACGTGAACTGCAATGATACCAGTTTTGTAACGGATCTCAAAAATGAAATTTCATTTGACTTAATTCAAAGGTTTGGACTGAATACTACGTTGGAGACACGTTGCGTGGACCCATCTCACATCGCATCATTCTTAGATCCGCGACATAAGAACTTACTTTTTGAAAGTTCCGAGGAGTTTAGAACAAAGATCTTCACAACGGCAAAGGAAATTTATCAGTCTTGTTTGAACATGCCGTCAACTTCGGTCGCAGATGATACTCCAACAGTTATGGATATACTTCTTGGTGGGGATAACATAAATGAAATCCAAAGTGAGTTTGAAAAGTATATTTCTGAGCCTCAAATTAACCATAATTTAGAGGCGAGAGTTTGTTGGAAGGATCACGAAAAGCAGTATCATATCTTTTCACTACTAGCCAAGAAATATCTTGTTCAGCAAGTTCCGAGCGAGTTTTTTCTAGTGCTGGTAATATTGTGCAACCTTCAAGGAGTATATTAAAACAATACTTAGTATCAGCTTTAGTATTTCTACACCAAAACAAAAGGAAAGAAATATTTAAACAGATTTTAGAATTAATTAAGTTTAAATTCATTATTTATTTATTAATAAGAAAATAAACTTCATGTGACACTGAAATACGTAATCTATTTCAGACTTCTTTTTAAGAGAAATAAATAATATATATTTTATTATCGAATTAAAAAAAATTTTTTACTTTAAAAGGAAGAGCGTTAGGGTATTTTGTCTTTAGCAAAAGCATACGTACATAAATACTTCAAAAACCATTTACTATGATAATTATTTATTACAAATAGTGTCTTATAACTAAATATACAAAGAAATATCTACCTACTATTGACCACTCAGCAGGGTAGGTACATGTACATATACATACATATGTCATGTATCTGTTGTTGTTGTCATGTATCTGTTGCACACACATTAGCAACAAAAAGTAAGTGATATTTTTATTTAATTTCTTCTATAGCGTAATTTTTTGAAATTACATACATACATAGATACATACACACATGCATTTGCGCATCAATACAATTTCAAAGCAAACTGCAGGTGTACATAAATAAGTATATAATTCTATCCTATTATTGGCCTTGAATAACTTCTAAATCTGTAGATTAACCTTCCTACGGTCTTCAAATTAACTGACGCGGACGGACTTCGGGTCAAATTTTACCCAATAATATATTTTCAAGGTTTATACTTGGTTTTTGATTATTTTTACTGTTAGGTTTTTTTCCATTAAATGGGTATCTTAAATAAAAATGAAAATCCAAATATATTTATTCCATTATCATATTTTTATTATTAATATATTTATGAAAATTTTTATTTTATTTTTATGTGAATAATACAAACTTTAACAAAAACGTTTATTCAATAACAAAAAGATATTCATGAATAACGAAAACTTTAAATAAAAAGTGTATTTATTAATGAAAGAAAAAAGAAATAAATTATTTCAGACAGTTTGTACACAAAGTAATAGTTTTAGAATGTTGTTTACATATATAATTATTACAAATGACGCAAACTAATCCTGTTTTGTTATCAGTTTTTGGGCATAGTTGACATCGACTTCTTTTAGTTATTTTCTTTTCCGACGTGTTTCCAAATTGACCTGATGATGATGGTTGTGCATCCAGTTGAGAATCCTTTCGTATTTTTTTGGCAATTTCAAGTGAAAAATGTGCTCGTGGTAAAGTTTGTCGCTTTTTTATATAGGGTGTTACGAGCTGCATACCAAGGTTTTCCAAGTAAAAACGGCGCTTTGTAAGACAGCCCTCTTTCCAGGTGTGGTTGGCGGATTTGAGTAAAACGAAAGCGTTATAAGCAGAAATGCCGATTATGTTACTAAACACTACTTGAGGCCACCGTTTTGTCATTCGTTTGCAAGTATAACCGCTTGCAGCTTTGTCCAATGTGTCTACACCACCTTTACATTTATTGTAGTCCAGTATTTTTTCTGGCTTTTTATCCCGACGATTACTAATTTTTGAATCATGGTGTAGAGTGCTAAGTAGAATCACAGCTCTATTCTTCTTAGGTATTTACGAAACGGCAGTTGTTTGTTCGGTAAGAGCTAAGATTGGTGAATTTAGTGGTCTTCTTTTTATGTTCACTAAGTCTGGTGGTAGTTCGGGCTTGTTTTTGCGTATTGTTTCTACTATCGTAATACGTTTCTCCAATAATTTTTGTGCCAATTGATAAGACGTGAAAAAATTGTCGGTTGTGAGGTTATGTCCTTTTAGCCCTTCAATCAAATCAAGAACAGCACGCATGCCTTAATTTTTTTTGGGGGTTCTTCCGATTGCCTTGCCAGTGCAAGGTTGGATGTTCCAAGCATAGTTGTTGAATCACAAAGTACCCAAAATTTGATTCCATAATTTGCAGGCTTTGCTGGCATGTACTGGCGGAATGGACATCTTCCTCTGAAAGCTTCTAATTGTTCATCGATGGTCACGTTTTCCGTTGGATTGTAAAGCTTAGGTAATATCTCAACCCATTGATTCCACAATCAGGAGCAAATTTATCCAACGATCTTTGTTCACTTCGAGTTTCCCTGTTGTCGAATTTAATCACTCTCGATATTTTTTTGAAAGTCTTCAAAGGCATAGTTGCAGCGAATATTGGTCTTCCGGTTTCAGGGTTCCAAAGACTTTCACAGCTTTCGTTATTTGATCGAAAAACGCCAACTAATATTAGCAATCCAACAAATGCAAATAGTACGATGTTTTCAATATCCAGCCATTCTTCACCGTATATTCGTTTTCCCTCAATGTTTGTATAGGTCAATATCGTACGTATCAAAGAAGGTGGAAAAAATAGTTCAAAGCTAGAAATTTCTTTTTCGGTAATTCGTGAGCACGAGTAACGCGTTAGTCCAGGAATCAAGCTGATAATATTTTCTCTTGAAGCTCTTCCGGCACTTGTTACAAGAGGGGTTTTTCAAAAGTTTATTTGACCACTTTTTGACGACATCATTTCAGAAGGCACAAGAGAATTTTCGTCATCACTAAAATCACTGTTTAATAAAATCACAGATTAAATAATAAAATGCAACCGCTGAGCCGAAAATTTGCAATTAGCAAATAAATTTAATTCAAATAACGTCTGATTTATACGTTGAGTCAAATTTGACCCGAGGGTCGTAGATGTATAAAAATTTCTACGCGACAGAGCCTAAATTATTTTTTTTTAATTTTACGCTTATTATATAAAATATAATAAATTAGAAAAAGTCACGAAACATCAAGTCCTGAAAAAATTTGGTTCTTGAAAAAACTTAATTTTTTTCCTGAAATGGGTCAAAAATGACCCGAAGACCGTAGGAAGGTTAAGCAAATGAAGATTTTAAGGCTCCATATTTGGATGCGGACATAGAAAATGTGAAATCATATTTCTCCATACAATTTATATGGGAAATTGAAAAGTGCGGTGCGGGCCACCCTAATATTAATATTAAGGCGTCTAAACACAAGAATTGTTACGAGGAAAAACCAAATATTTTTTTAGAAACGCTCTGATGTTTTTATACACATTTAGTTATGCACATACATATAAGTATGTATACCTGTCGATGTTTTATCAAGAACAATACCAAAGAAATCTTATCATATTAGCTAATTGAAACATGAAGAATCACAATGTTCAAAAATCCAGAAAAACTGATTAGCACCATGAGAAGGGCCAATGTAATTTTTATATTTTTAAAAGCATTTTCTCCCTGATATAAATGAATATATAGTGAGGTATTCGAATAGTAAAGTATTCGAATAGTGAGGTATTCGAATAGTAAGGTATTCGAATAATGAACTATTCGAATTATTTGAAACGAATAGTATTATTCGTTTTATATGTTTATTCGAATATTATTCGAAAATAGTCCCACTCCTAATATGAAGGGTTTGCGCCTAGCCACACATGCTTTGTACCCAGCCTAATGCAGTACTCGTCCAACTGTTTTGGCATGAACTTATTTGCCAAAATCTTGTTTTAGCCTCGCCGCGATCTGGGTTGATGTAATTTTCGAATAATTTTTCACTTGTCGCACAATTTGCAATCCCCCCTTAATTTGCGCGGACGACCAATTCGCTGCAAACTTGTGAAATTCGTTATGTCAGTAAATATTTATTATTTTTGACTGACGTTTTGACCCACTTTGTGGAACTAGAATTTGACCAAATTTTGACCACATATATAATCGACGATGGAGAACCCAAAAATTCAATAAAAAAATAATAGCCTATGAGCACATAGGCTATTGTTATACTAAGGGGACGATATGTTTTGTAACAAAAAGTTGCCAGCTATAAACAAAATGCTAGAAATGGGAGAATAATGAAAAGTTATGCCTATACTTTTGTCCCCTGAAAACTCACATTTTTTACATTTGAGATTCTATCACCTTTCTCGTACCAAATAAATATAAAACTAGGTTCAAAAATTTAATTAAAGGTGAATAACATGTAATTGAAAGGAAAACGGAGCACAATACGCACGTGTTGTAATTCCTTATATGAATGAGGAGAGCTTATTGTGTCTATACTTTTGTCCGGCACTGTATGTATGTATCCTGTCCAAAGAAGTGCTACGTTGGTTACTTCTTCATTGTAGAGTTGCATCTGCCCAGAAAAAAATTTGACAGTTCGTCAGCTGAGGTTGATGAAATTACAAAAATTCGTTAAGTTATATGCAATTTTAATTTTTTCGTATTTTGCTCATATTTTCATAATGCCGCCCTTCAAATATTGCATGCCTTGTATGGTCTTAATGTAAAAAGAAACCAAAAAAATTATTGTCGTCCAGTTTATTTTAAATGAATATTTCATCTTTCTATCAGCTGCTTCATATTGAGATCTGGATTTGATTGCAACAGTATTAGCATATGTATGTATATGTACGTCAGTATGTACTATATACATATCTATATATAGGATCGGACGAATTTCAACTAAAAATACAAACAAACATACAAAATAAATAAACAAAAGACAGCATGAAGCAGGTCCCAATGATTAGCTGAGTGGGCCTTAACGTCTATATAGACATTTCTACACACACATACATTTATATCCTGTATGTATGTATATATACATCTGTATATTTTATAGTGCCTAGTAAGCCTATACAAGAGATTAAGTTTCAAACCAACATAGAAATGTTTTGAAAAATTCCATTAATAATTTATAATTAGAAGAAGTAAAAGTAGAAAAATAAAAGCCTGCAAAGCAAACAAACAGAAGTGATTGAGCAACTAAACTGCAAGGGAGAATGGCGGATAATAGGGGCAAACAAACAGTAAAGCGTTTCACTATCAACTGGAGCAGCTTCTTATTCCATTAATGCCCTGCAGGAAAAGTCTGATGCAAAGTCATTGCGAAACTGCAAAGTAAGTAAGTTTTAAATTTTTCTTCCATGTGTTTGATTTTTCTTCAAATTTAAATCAAACTTAACTCAAAATCGAAAATATTATATCTTGTCAAGTTATCGAGAGTAAAATAAAAATTATTTGTCAAAATCGTATAAGTCCGAAATATCGAGGTAATGCTGCAGCTTGGGTAATATGAATAACACAAGGCAACAAAATCAAAATTAAATTTCCAACACGAATCTCCAAACCAGAAAAGTCAATAAACAAAACTGAGATGGCAACAATTTTTCCCTCGATTTTTTTTTTTTTTTTTTTAGTTTCAACCGCTTAACGATTTTGAACGAACAGCGCTCGCTTGCAGCACATGGGGGGGAAAAGATTTTTAGAGGTGTACTACCTAGCAGACCGTCATTCGGCTCTGACCGAATTTGGCAGATATGCCGAAGTCATCCGTTTTGTATTTCACCAAACTAAAGCTGTGTGCAGATTTAACTGTTTAGCTATGCAGCAGCAACACAAAACGAATGACGTGGAGTCCAAAGTTCCCCTCACAATAAATTTTTTTTCATCATACCTTACGAGCAAACCTGGTATCTATCGTCCTGGTCTAACACACCAACCCGAGTGCTGCTCGCAGGTTTCGCCATTTTTTTGATTGCATACGACACATGAACGATTGCCAATCGCTACTTGTCATTTGTTATTTTTATTTTAAACTATATAAACTTTTTTTAAAATGTATTGTAAAATAAAAACCCTGATATTTTTGGTTACATTGTTGTGTAAAAACCCCGAGCATAAAGTGGTTAAGGTGTCAGCCCATTGTGTATACCGTAACTCAAGCAGTTATTCGTACATACTTTGCATTCAACTTTAAAAAAGATTTTCGAAACCGTAAATAAATGTCATTTCGAAAAAAATTTAATTTTTATTTTACTTATAGTCTCTTCAATTTAATCGTATTTAAAAAAAGATATTTACATTCAACATTTTTATTCTGGAAAAAAGAAATAAACAAATTCGGAGAATTCATGTCAAGAATATTTTACAGTTTCGAAATTCTTTTTCGAATCAATTTACAGTTTCGAAATTGGCCAAATTTTTTATTATTTTTTATGAAAATATATGTATAATTATTGATCACTAAGTGTGTAAGTTTATTTTGCCACAAATATACGCAGTACTAAAAATGGGATAGTAAAACTACGTAAGAAAAAAACGGTGGGCAACTCGAGATAAAAATTCTTTCTAGAACGGCATCGGTTGTACGCAGTGATGAACTTTCTCACGGGGCTAGTTTGTATATATGTACATACATATGTATAATATTTGTATAAAGATTTAAATACGCGACTGTAAAAAATCGAACATTAAGAGCTTTCAGCATCGTTAAAGGCTGCAAAGCAAAGCCAAACGGTAGTCAGCCGATCAGAGAATAAAGTAATAATAAAAGTGAAAATAAATAAACAAAACTCGTATGAGACGGCTTATCAGACGGAGCCGTATTCCCGCCCGTCGCCACCAACTCCCTTGCCGTAGTAGTCGCAATCGCGTACAATGTAGGCAACTTTGAATGTGAAATTAGGCAGCAACAACAGGCCAGCTCTGAAATAAATATTTACATTACAAAAGCCGCAACAGCTTGAATTGTATAGTACATACAATCAAAATCGTGCGAGTTCCGAAGAATGGTTAAAACATTTCGTCAGGCTCTGTGTGCCGAACGTTATGGGTGTAGAATGGCTTAGTTGGTCGGGGCGACGTTAAGGCACCGGCAAATAGGGGCACGAGACACGCAGCCGATCAAACCAACCGAACAGGCTGCTGTTCGAGGAACTACCTTCACACGTACATGCATATGTGCATATATGTGTTCGCGCATTTATTGTATATGAGGATGTGGTTGATGGGGAAATATGGCAGAGTGCGAGAGCCAATGATGCAAGCACGCTCAACAAAGTGATAAATGAGCGGCTGAACGAACTAGCTAGTGGTAGGCTACCTAACTGTCCCACACGCACACATACACCGAACAGTCACAAATATGCATAGGCTGAGCTTACTCGCTCGTATGCCTACCAATTGATAAGTCATAATTTAGATTTTTTGTTTTTAATAGGTGTGTGTGTGTATGTATGCATAAGTATGTGCGGTTGCGTTTGCCTTTGCTTGATGATAAGCCTCGGCGTAAGCTGTGCCATTCGTTTGTTTACTTCAACAGTCATACGAAAGTACAAATGTATGCACATATACACGTGCATATATAAATATAAATAGTAGATATGTGCTTATACTTACTGCCATATTTACTTACTGATATGCGCTTACTAACTTCTGTTACTTTTTATTACATATTTGTTTATATATAAAAAATATGTTTTTACTTTTTTCCCCCTCTCAAAAAGTGGCAATGCTACCCCATTGGCAAAAATAAATAAATACTTAAGCCGTGCATGTGTTTGTGCGTATATGTATATAGGTTTCAATACAATCATACATACATACATATATTATTTTCAAAAAGTATGCATTTGCAAGTGTTTGTATCAAACTCACTTCGAATTCATTCAATTTTCCACATTCCGCATGTATGTATGTATGTATGTAAGTTGGCCTGTAGGGAAAACTTGAACTAGCAGTAAAACAAATTTCTGTGTCAGAACTAGTACGACTTCACCAATTGGTCACCACTACACCACACTCATGGCGCAAGTAGTGTTATCTACAAGGTGATTTCGCAATAGTAGCTGATTTGTTTTTTTTTTTTTTTGTTTGTTTACATCTCATTGTAATTTCGACAATCCAAATATCTGAGTGCTAAAACAAAATACAGGTAAATGTTGTTGTTGCTCTAGCGAAATCACCTGCTATGAATACGCCTTGCTCAGCTGTCCTCAGTGTGTCATAATGTTGTAAAGCCGAAAAGCAAATGCAAGCAGTTGCACTTCTCTCTCGCATGCCGAAAGTTGGTGGTTCGAGTTGTCATTTTTGCTTTTTGCAAATTATATTATTGCCCCGTAACTAAATTTTACAGAAATGCTTTATTATTAACTTCATTAAAGTAAAATCATTTAAGAATTTATAAATAAAAAAGAAATACAAAAAAAAATATGAATGAAATCTAGAACTTACGCAAAGCGTCATTGCTGTGCCCGATCGACTATCCGGACAGTGGCAGTTAGTCAAATTCTATCGGGTGTTTTCTTAAGAGCTTGAGAACTGAAAATGAAAACACAAATATTGTTGGGATGAGTTCTTTTATTCTAATCTGGTAGCTAATTTCATGGAATTTTTGAAAGTTTTATTTTTTTTTGAGCCCAATCAACAACAATGCGACGCAAACGTTGGCCTATATCCTTACTTAAAATGTTCCACGTTGTCAAGGATAAAGGCCAACAAGTGAGAACGAAACGACATTTTGGTGTCTCCTTCAACACTTCGATCTATGAACTTCGCGAAGAGATTTATTTATATATATATATATATATATATTTTTTTTTAGCTAAATATATTTCAAAATTATGTAAATTTCCACAATTTGGGAGAATTTTTCTGGCATTCAACGATTCATAATGACTTCCCGAACCTTACTGAACACAAATGTCAAAACAGTTCGCTGTTCTCGACTGTCAAACCATAGTTATCGATATCGATAGTTCTCAAACAGCTAAAAGAAACACCCGACACTTCCGAACTATCAAAGAGCCGCTGCAATGGGGTACAATTGGAGATTCCTAAGACATTGCCGCATTAAATTCACCTATTGCGTATCTATAGGGTTGCCAGACGGTACCTGGGAGTGAAATTTTAATTATCGATTTTTTCGACTGCGATAGCTAAATAAAATATCCGTGATGTATCAGAATTTAAGTTTTTGGGTAGACATAAAAATTCCCTCGGTTTTCTGTTCGCTTGAACAATAAAAGAAATACAAAATTGTCGAAATTCTTGTGACAAGTAACTTAAAGAAATAAATAAATAATTTATAAATATTCAAAATGATATTTATTTTTTTATAGCAGATGCGTTTAAGCAACTTTCTATAGCCTTACGAATTGCATCCTTGAGGTCTTGAATCGACCCTGGGCTGTTGGCGTAGACCATCTCTTTCAAGTGGCCCCAAAGAAAAAAGTCACAAGGTGTTAAATCACAAGATCTCGGTGGCCAATTGTGATTTCCTCTTTGAGAGATAACACAGATCGGAAACTTTTCCCGTAAAAGATCAATGGTTTCGTTGGTTGTGTGACACGTAGCGCCGTCTTGTTGAAAATAAACGTTGTCCAGATCAATACCATCCAATTCCGGCCATAAAAAGTCGTTAATCATCTCTCGATAGCGCAATCCATTCACCTGTAACACCTGTTATTGGAAAACGCTGTATATTGAAAGATGGGAGAAGGAAATAATAAACTAATTTCTCTGTTTTAAATTGTTGCTTTCTTAATTAATTAATTGCATAGAATTTTCAGTCACAGTTAGGCATGATTGAGCCTCTAAGTCGGAATTTCGGGTCGAATGTTGTATTTCAAAGCTTTAATTGTTTGTGGTTTATTCACCAAAAAAAAAATCGATCGATATTGCAATCCATTTAGATGAAGCGAATTTCCGAAGGAAATCTGTCTGATGGCATCAGCAGACACAGAGCGCCGAGTTGATCATGCACTGATGTCTTGTAAGTCGAAAAAAAAAAAATAATCGAAATAAATATTTTGATAACTTTTTTTATTTTATTTGCTTTTAGTTGAATTTAAGAAATGTAGTTTTTCTTGTGCGAAGTGGGGCATTTCTTATTCAACTCTAGATTCTCTGCTTCATATGTATGGCCATAAAAATGTTTTCGCCTTCGAATCATAAAAGCTGCAAAACAAAGCAACGCTAAAAATTAAAGCCGTACATGAAAGACCCTGTGTATTGGTACATTTGCATTATGGAAACAATATTTGCTAATTATTAACTAACTATACTACATTCATATGTACATACATATGTATGTAAGTAAGCCTAAACATATGTGGAAACAAAGTTTGCATGATTTATTTCCTTACCATTTTTTTTCATCTACTCTCCTACAAATAGCCTTCGAATTTCGCAAGAAAACGACTGAACATTTTTGCATATGTTTACTTCCGTTGAAAAAAAGTAGGCATGTGTACTTAAGTACATATGTACATACTACTGTATTTTATTCATTTTTTCGGCATTTAAATTCTCGGTAAATAAGAACAAAGTACCGAAACCTTTGTTTGAGAAGCACCACCCCCAAACATGGACCTTGACGGGGTGTTGAACAGTCCGTTGAAGCATCCTACTGGTGGAGGTTGTTCAGGCGTGTTTGATGCTCGGAAATGCCCGGAAGGAGGATTCATCAGAAAAAATTACGTTGCTCCAATCGCGGTCCGGTTTTCCTTCGCCCATTTCACTCGTTTTTCAACGTGTTTTGCACTCAACATTGGTTTTTCCAAAGTACTGCGATACAAAGTACAAGCAAGTGCCTGCGAATCGTTCCGTAAGATATGTCAACATCTTTTGCTTTTAATTTCGCAGCAGCTCCACGTAAAGCCAAAGTTGGAACTTTCGAGAACAATGCGAGAATTTTTTTTTCGTCTTTTTTTTGAGACTTTGCTTTTGCACTTCCGCGATAAGGAAAATCATCAACGTTACCGACATTTTTATAGTAATTTATCCACTTGCTAACGAACTGCTTCGACTTTCCCATATCTTTCGTAGCAGCGGTTTGCGTTAATTTGGGTACTTTTTCATGCAAACATAGAAAAATGGCCTCAAAGCGAGAGGCATAAACAGCACTCATTTCGAAAAACCACTCGATTGAAGACTAAATTTGACAGACAGCTGACTTTTTACAAAAAGCATGAAGGACTGAGGTGCCCTCTATGTCATAGAAAAAGAAACAGGACGCTCTGATTTTTTATCCACGTGTAATAGTGACCGCGCTCTTATGTAACAGACTGTATATTCAGTTTTATGAATAAATTCTAATAATATTTGGAATAGTGTATGAGTTTCTGGAAACCTGCCAGAAAATCGTATGCAGAAGTCTTAAAGATTTTTTTTTTTGTTCTTCATTTTTCACCAATTCAAAATGCATGAGGAAAGCATTTCTAACAGTTTTGCAATGATATTGAAATGTGACTGTGAAATAACGGCAGTGACACTGTAAACGATTTTATTTTGATTTCGTGCTTTTTATTTTTTTATACACTTCTGACCGATCAGCTTCCATATACACTAGACTGGCTTAAAAAAATTTTTTCAAAAGTCCACTCATGTGCTTGAAATTTGTGTAGAGAAGATTTCTGCTCCATAAAAACTTTTCTTTGATGCTTCAAAAAAATGTCAAACAAATGTTTTTTTGTTTATTATAACCTGGTTATTTGAAAACTTTTTTTTTTTAACTATTATAGCAATATTCCCCGCTTGAGGAGTTCTATATTCCGTTCTTATTGCCTTTTGAGCCAATTACCCAGAGGTGTGCACTCCTAAATATCCCTTGAGTAGCTATGCTTTAGATTAGAGAATGATCCTTAGAGCGTGCATGAGAAAAAAAATCAAGAAAATGTTTAATATCAAGCTGATAATTTGAGGCTGATTTACTCGATCAAGACCTACGATATCTGTGCGTTACAAAGCCTTGAGCTGAAAAAAATGAAGATTTATGGAAGATTAAGAAAAAGAGTAAAAACTCTCGCACTTGAATTGTCATCAGCTTACCTAATAAGTTGTGCAGGTATTTCACTACATCTCATCTTGCTGGCGGCGAAACAACAAAACAGCCTGCCTCAAATGGCTTTCAGGAAAAAAGTTTGAATGCATTGCATATTTCAAATGTAAATTAAAAATTTCAATAATGGCTTATCATTTAAACATTCCGCCAGCTAGCAAACTCAAGTGTATTTTTTTGTTTGCCTCTGACTTTGTTAATAACTGGGTAATACTGGCTAATACGACAATACAGTACAAAAGCTGGCTGCCTGTGTATTCTAAATACTATGCACACATATCTACACAGCCACATACTTATTGATATTTTTATTATTTTCTATAATTTTGTTATTTTATTTGACGCACGCGCATGGCATCACAAATGGCTAATAAATACATACATACATATATATTATATATATCTATGTTCATATGTATGTGCATATGCATGTGTGTGAAAAGTAAGGTGGAGTTGGAGAAATGAAATATTCACTGCAACAATGTCTATTCATGCTTTTGTCGCGCAAACCTGAAAAGTCGCCATGCCCATAATGGTGCTGGACGTCGATCAAAAGGTACGAAAGGGGGAAGAGAAATACGATCTATAAAATAGATATGCTTACATACTATGTCTGTGTCCGAACCTTTTTTATGGGCCTGCTTAGCCGCTTAGCCGGCGCACCGCCTGTGTGTTACTATATTTGAGTTTATGATTTTTATTGCTTATTTTACACGTTCCTTTCCATTCTGCAAGCGACTTTTTATTGCTCTTTTAGCATTTGGCTATTTTTTTCTTTTGTCGTTTTGTTTTTGGGTGTATGTGTTTGTTGGTTAGCTATTGGCGAGCAAAACGATGTGTGATTATTACCGACGAAACGTCACAACAAACAGATAAACAAATTGGTAAATACTACAATCGTTCATAGTTGAAAATGAAATAGAGCGAGAAGAAGAAATTTAAGATATGCTAAAATGGAAACACCATAAAATAACTAAATTTATAGTTGCTGGCGGAAATTATTCTTTATTAGCATTTATTTATAGAGTAGTGGGATGGAGCTTTTTTTTCAGTTTTCCAAAAATTTAACGTAGATTGAATTGTTGAGCAGTGGAAATGTTTAATTGATTTCGGAACTAAAGTAGAGTGGCTCACCTGCAGTTTCTTCAGACAATTTTTAATCGTTTTTTGTTAAGGGATTAAGCCCGAAAAATTATGGTTTTCAATAATTTTTTTCTTTTGCTAGTCAATTAATTTACTTTACAAAAATAAAAACATAGCATTAATACAACATATTTCGACTTGATTTTAGCGAAATTTCAAAAAATAAAATTAATAATTGTAAAAGTTATCGCTGTTTGTGTGGATCCCGTTTCTCCAGATGTCCCTTGCGGTGATCGTCACAAGTCCTTGGAGATTCATCTAAAATCAATCCGACAAGAGAAATTAGTTTTATTTATAGATAATCTTGTGCCTGATCGAAGCTTTTTTTTTTTTAATTAAATATATGGCGGCCTCAAGAAATATTTTTCAGATTTTTGAGAAAAAAAACGATAGTTAATAGTTTAAAAAAAATCAAAATTTTTGAAATTTACAAAACCATACTCATATACATAAGTTACAAACAAAATTCCATACTTTTTAATTAGAATACTTAGAAAAATTTCGAGTATGCGGGGTTTTAGGCTATTTAACTTTAGTATAACAAAATGCGTTTGAATGATGAGGCGCAAAAAACATGTGTTTTAATTTTTTTTATAATTTTTTTTTTAAATTTTTTTTTGTTTTATTTTTGGTTTTTTTTTTGTTATTAATTTTTTGTTTTTTAATTTTTTTTTTGTTTTTTTAATTTTTCTTTTTTTTGTTTTTTTTTGTGCTTTCGCTTTTTTCAATATACCGAATGCCCAACTGTTTTTTTTTAATATTGAAGAAAACATCCAACATCATCAGACTGGCAATTTCACTGGCACAATATTGAGAATATTCAAGTACGAGTATTACAAAGTAATAACCGGCAACGTAATTCCCTTTGCGAAATAGTACTTATATTTCAATACAAAAAAAACTTTCATTGCCTCAGATCTCTAAGGGAGAACAATCAAAAGCGTACCTGACCACTTTGTTGCGATAAACAATCTAAGCCAGTTGGTAAGAAGAAATCAGCAGGTGGCTTTTCCTCACCTAAACTACAAAACAAAAAACGCTCTACTGCGAACCACTCCATCCCGCGAACCACTTTCACCGCATCTCATTTATTGCTTTAACAATATTTCTTATCAACGAAAACGGACAGTGAATACTCTTCAAATAAATACTATGTATTTCCATAGAAGGATGATATCTTCACATACCGGCAAAGATAGCTTAGAATATTTTTTGCCATTTCCATTAATTACAATTTTTGCTGAATGAGTGCTGTTATTTACTAAAATACTATCAGCTTTATTTCATACTTTTTATTGTTTTGTTTTCTCAAAGCAATTCATGTGTGCACTTGCTCAACCATACACATGTACATATATACACGTATGAATGTGCACATAATTAAATATGTATATGTAGTTGTTGTTTCCCTGTAGGAAAGGCAGCAGTGCCGAGCTGGCGTGGATGTATAACCTTGACTTTCGCTTTTGCTCTCTTTACTCTCTGCTGTATTCCTTCATAGATCACACAGTATTAATACAAAATTCGATAGATGAGAAGAGCGATTGTCACCATGATACTTTGAGCACAGATGTCGCTACTCCTCGCATGACTAATGAAAGCAGCTGGAAAACAGCGAAATAGTACTAGTTTTGTGCCAAATATTTTTTATAATTCTGAATTGCCGAGCAGATGTTTCTGGGTACTTAAACTTCAGCTCGGGTTGATTAAAAGTAAGTAAATAATATTTACTGGATCGCTTAGAAATATACTTACGCCTAGCATTGAGTTTACAAATCTTAATCTATTTTAACTACTTGTTAGTGCTCTGGAGGCTCTTTTGATATACGTATCTCCGTCTAACGCGAGAGCAAACGCAAGCAAAATAAAGAAAAATGCACAAGGTTGTGATATCCGCGAACTGTTAAGCTGCGCTTGGTGAATTTGATAGAATCAGCTGATTTGCTGACGTAATAATTGAATATTTATATTACTTATATTTTTGTATTTTTTTTTTCACTGCAACATCGTTTATCATTGATAATAGCTCAAAACAAATTGTGAAATTTTAATAGACAATGTATGAGTAACATTATATTCAGCCAGTTTCGAAGTGGCCACCTTTAGCACGAATATATAAGCTCAAACGATTCCACTCTCGACGCAACGCTTGCTTCAGGGACTCCAAAGTTTTGCGGCGCTTTGCACAGGCCCTTGCTTCAAAAATCGACCATGCGCTGTAATCTAGCGGATTCCGATCCGGTGAGTAAGGTGGCCAATCTTGGGAAGTAATGAAAGAGAGGAAATTGGCCTTCCTCCGCTCTTGGGTTGTTTTTGCTCTGTGGGCTGGATTTGAACGATGTTCAACAATGGACGAAGGTCCCGGGGCTTCTGTAGACCAATTTCTGTTGTTTTGATGATCGTGAGCTTGTTCAACGGTAAACAGCTTCACATCCGTAAAGACGATTTTTTCCCAGCCCGTACCTGCGGCCCGACGTTGGAGCGAGCGACATCTTTCGAGTCTTGCTTTCTTGTTTTTATCCGTGAGCAGCTAGTATTTTTGTAGTTTATAAGGCGAACTGATTCACGATTGATGCCTGTCTCACGAGCAATTTTCCTAATCGAGACCATAGAATTTCGTTGAACTTTTTTAGATGATTTTTCGGTTACTGGAAGTATTAACAGTTCGTTTTCTTCCTCTTCCAAGACGGTCACCCTCATTACCAAGCTCCTTAAATCGTTGGATTGCACCAAAAAACAATGAACGTGCAATTCCAAGCTTCCGTGCTATCTCGCAGTTGCGTGCTCCTAGCTGATGCAGGGCTATAATAGCTGAGCGACTACTTGATATCGTTACACAAAGTATTTAAAAAAAGCGGGAACAGAAAATAATACTTTTTTTGTACTTCAGAACACGCACAACAATCACAAAATAAGAGCATTCTCTAAAAAAAATTACATTCATCTAATCGCACAGAGAAGTTTGTATGCAGTTATTTTTTGTCTTTTTTTGTATTTTTTCGGTTTGCAGTGTCCGGTGGGTTTTTGGCAGATATACTTATTTTTTAAGCGTTGTGCATCATTCGAGGGAACAATCCGCGAACAAAAACTCTCTCTTATCACCAAAAACGGAATAATCCGCAATAAATAATTTTTTTGTTAAAGTTTGAGGAAAATAATTTTGGTAATCCTGTAGGGTTATTTTTAATTAGAACAAACAGTAAAAGGCTTGCCGACGCAAGGTATTATGAACACAAGGTATTTTGAGTAGGTGTTAAGGAGTCGAGAATGTCCTAATCCTAAAAGGTCACAAGACCCTTTTTTGAGAGCCATAGTAATTTAAAAATTTTGAAGCTGTTGTTTTATTATTGATTTTCTGAGTAAGAACGTTCTTAATTTCTTTTTTAAACGCATGAATGTGAGAATCTTTCATGCAATTATTGCAATTTGCCAATGACGTAGTGGAGAAAGTTATTATTCCCCACTCAATCTCAACTTGCGAACCAGGGTTAGATATCAACAAAATTCCCTAAGGCTGTGAAAATAGTCTTCAATGCGTGTTGGGTCTGTATTTACTATGTGCGCTCACTTTTTAATTATTTTCTTTGGGCCTGGGTGTCTTGTAAGTTGATTTGCCTGTTGGTGTTCTTTAAATATATACATACACTCGTACATTCATACACACATTCTTACATACTTGATAGGCATTCGTACTTTTTCCCTTTTTGCCGGTTCTGCTGATATGGCAGTTCACTCATTATTAATTTTTCTTTACTTGTTTTACTCACTCTCCCGTTTTTTTTTCTTTGTTTTTTTTTCTCCGGTTATATGATTCGCTTTGAGTTTCAACATTCAACCAGCTCTTTTGTTAAGTTATTCCCTTTATTTGCGATTAATTATTTGTGAAATGCTTTTAAAACTATGTAATCATAAGTCTTATTTTATTTCAATGTTCTTTACAATATTAAGTGGAAAATAACTAACAAAAATTTGATATTCCGGCGCCTTGTTGAGTTAGGTTTGTTTTAACTTTATGTACAAAGGCGAGTGGTAGAATGGCAGCTACATATGTACATTGTGTAAAATAAGTACCCGGAATTTAAAAAAAAAACACATTTTTTCATATTATTCATCATTATTTGTTGGATCGCCTTCAAAATAGGCTCCTTTTGAGCCGATACAAATATTCCAACGAACAACCCAGTCATCCATGGCCCGCTGGTAGGCCGGCGCCGGGATGGCCTTCAGCTCCTTTAGCGAATTTTTTTTAATGTCTTCAATCGACTCAAAACGCCTTCCCCGAAGTGGCAATTTTAGTTTTGGGAAGAGAAAAAAATCACAGGGTGCGAGATCTGGCGAATACGGTGGCTGTTCGATAGTATTTATTAAGTTTTTGGTCTTGTATTCGCGTACAATCAAGGCTCGGTGCGATGGCGCGTTGTCGTCGTGCAGAATCCACGAATTGTCCTTCCACAATTCGGGCCGTTTACGGCGAATGGCTTCACGTAAACGCCTTAAAACGGATAAATAATATTCCTTATTAACCGTTTGGCCCTCTGGAAGGAACTCAGAGTGCACCACGCCTTGGTAATCAAAGAAAACCGTGAGCATAACCTTCACTTTTGACCGGCTTTGGCGTGGTTTTTTTGGATACGGCTCGTTCTCGAAGCGCCATTCAGACGATTGCTGACTGGTTTGCATATCGTACTCGTAGACCCATGTCTCATCACCAGTTATTATGCGTTTCATGAACGTAGGGTCCGTATTAGCTCGGGAAACCATGTCTTCAGAGACCTCCTTCCGATGCTCTTTTTGCAAAAATCCATAGTAAAATTCGCCAAGTAAACAAAAGATCAACTCACTTTGACTGCAGAATAAAACACACTAAGTAATAGATCCCGTTCTAATAAGGCTTGTGCATTCAAGGACATGTGTACCAACATGAAAAAACCAAATTTGAAGTGTCAGGTATTCCCGGGAGAGTTTAAATTATAAATTCCGGGTACTTATTTTACACAATGTATTTGAAATATTTGTTTTTGCGAAATTCGATTACAATTCAAAACAGCTTGTCGTGTTTATCATCACTTGAACTCGGCCTTAGATAAGCCTCCAAAGCAAGATCATCTTTTAATTTGTTACGTTAGCTGAAAAGTGAATTCCGCTTAGTGAAAAAAATAAGTATAAATAAATGACTGAGCTTTAGCCAACGAAGGCTCAAGAAATTGATAAAGAAGACATTCTTGCAGGTTGTGTTAATGGTCCAAATACTCAAATCGTTACTTGTGCTGCAACCGGTTCGAATTTTACATTTTAGGGGCGCTAAAAAAAACTTCAAACATTAAAACTAGAATTAGTGATATGCTATCACTCTCTCTTGCCAACACCTGCTGCTACTTTGGACTAAGAAGGCAAATTAGTAGTAAAGTCCTCTCTCGACTAACAAAATTAAGATTCTACAAGGCACTCATTCTGCCCATCCTAACGTATGGCGCAGAAGCGTGGACGAGGATAATACCCGATGAAACCACGCTTGGAGTGCTTGAGAGAAAGATTCTGTGCAAGATTTTTTGGACGTTTGCACGTTGGTGCCGGGGAATATCGCAGGCGATAGAGCAATGAGCTTTACGGCGGCATAGACATAGCGCAGCGAATAAAGATCCAGCGGATACGTTGGTTGAGTCATGTCGTCCAAATGGATACAAACGCTTAGGCTCTGAAAGTATTCGATGCGGTAGCTGCTGGTGGTAGCAGAGGAAGAGGAAGGCCTCCTCTGCGTTGAAAAGATCAGGTGGAGAAGGACTTGGCTTCACTTGGTGTGTCCAACTGACGCCGGTTAGCACGAGGAAGAAACGACTGGCGCGCTTTGTTAAACTAGGCCACAATCGGGTAAGCAGTTATCGTCCCAATTAAAGAAGATAGATAGAAGAAGAAGAAGATATTCTATCGATAATTATATTCTATTGGCAAATCTCTTGGGAATCGTTGAGGCAATTTGCGAGACCTGCAAACAACCAAGTGTTTCCTGAAAAGGCCTGGTAAGGTGACAGAAAAATTCCTCCTCACACAGAGAAGGTGTGAACTATGAACCCTGATAAGACTATTTACTGGGCATAGGGAAAAGGACAGCAAACTTTTTTTTTGAGGATTTGGAGGATGGGGATTGCACAGAGCAGAGAAAATGCCGTTCTGCAACTTTTTGGGTCGGATGCATTGAGAATGAACGAGCTAAATTTTCTTTCCCTCGACAAACTACTATGGTTCAAAAAACCCCTGGGTAATGAATACCCACCCCACCTGTCCATCCTTGTTTCATTAAATCCCATTTCTAAGCCTTTAGTGTCTTACCCATATTGCCTGAGTGCTTGGAGAAAATGTTCGTCCATCTACAGTCCATTCCACGCTATTTGCACAACAGATTTGCTAACCGATTGTCTGTAGTTCTGAAAGCAGTGATGGTGATGGTTAAGGCCACTGTTAAGGTTACGACGTTATGGTATGGCACCTCTTATTTAACCTTTACCATATGTACATGAAATGTGTTTATTTATTTTTGCCTAACCAAGTTCTCTCACCCCCACTGTTGCTCACTCAGCTTGTGTCCATACTTCTTATAGAAATGCTCCCGCTGTGACAAATGCCTTTGCTGCCATGGCGATTTTGCCACCGGCTGTGCAAGCACGCGCTTCCTTGTGCGGGACATCAAGTCAAATCGGAAGAAATCTCAAGCATTATTAATACGAGGTGTGTCTATTAAATAACGAGGCTGCTATTG
This sequence comes from Anastrepha ludens, assembly GCF_028408465.1. Taxonomy (NCBI): domain Eukaryota; kingdom Metazoa; phylum Arthropoda; class Insecta; order Diptera; family Tephritidae; genus Anastrepha; species Anastrepha ludens. The sequence goes on along the minus strand of NC_071498.1, from coordinate 9,555,269 downwards.
CAAAATATTTCATACATATTTACATGCTATCTCTATCGATATACAGCACTTCTCTAACCTGAAAATGCAAATCTTTCATTGGTCGGTGCAGTGCTGGATATCTTATTTTATCAGCTCCTCCAGGGTGCCGCCTTGTCTCTCACAGATACAACGAACTCGAATTAGTATTTTCAATAGAGGTTTCTCGTTAAAAAACAATTGAGGGTCTACTTGACGAAAAATCTCTCGGCGAACAATAAGGAATAACCTGGCACAGAGCTTTTCAGAAGAACACACGAGCGATGCTTCCATTATTTGGAAAATTTTATGCATTATTCTTTCTTGGAATTGGAGCATGGATATGAATATACACAATCTAATGCCTATGAAATTCTATGGCTGTATTGGTTTGTTTACGGGAGCGAGAGGTACTGCATTCGAAAGAGAAGGATTCTCTCTGAACAGTTGGCGGTCGTTTTGGCGTAGCATAAGGGTGGGTGCTTCTGCTATAGCAGCATCAGCATCGGTATTTTATAGCCGCACCTCGTATGGTTGGGCATATGTAAATACAGACATACATACATACGTGATACGTATTAATAGTAAATAGTAGCATTGGCCATTCGTTTTTCTATCGTCCGAAATTTGTTTATTTTCCTGCCGCTTACACTTATTTGTTTATTTTTCTCTCGTTTTTATATTTCTCTAATTATACTATAAATATTCACTTTTTCCCGTTTATCTAATTTTGCTGCATGGTTTAGTCTGTTAGTATCGGCATAACTTACGCAGTTGCCTACGCACATTTTGTTTACTACCAGGCAATAATAACAAATGCTTCAGACATTTTCCTTTTTCTATTTCTTTAATTAATTCCCTTCCCGTGCTGGGTCCCGACCATCTGCCAGCTAGAATCTCTTGCTCTCTCTATTACCATAATTTTCCTCTTTCCTGTATGCAGTGCACAAAAAACAAAAACCAAAGTATGGTTAGTATGAAGTGACCGGAAAAAGAAGTCCAAAGAAATTCATATGCCTACTCGTATATGTATGTGTGCACTTGTGCCTTCTACCATGACAATTTCGTCGGCAGCATTGGAGCTCAAGCATGAATTGCTTGTTAGCAACAGTCGGCAAATTATTCTAATAGTGTTTACTTATTATTATTATAGCATGTCCAGATGATTGTAAGAGTATATGCACATGCATATGTACAGCTATGTGCAGAATAATGGCATACGATATATAAATTTATATACAGAGAAAGTGCAATTGTAGATAATTAAAACGACTAAATCTTTCCTTGCAATTTTCAAAAACATTTTCCCTTGAGTGTAGTTCGGCTACGGCGGCCGGTATTTTGTATGATACCCATATCCTAGTATTTAATTTAATTTTGATATTTGTTTTAATTAAAAATTAAGTGGCAACACCACAAAAAAATCTTAACAAAGTCTTTCTCATCAACACATTGTAATACTACAGGGTTGGCCATGTAAAATTTGCTTTTTGAATCGGCTATAAAAAAAAAATGTTTTTTCAAACTTTTTTTTTTTATTTTGAAGATTGAACATTGTCATTTATGAATGAAAAATAATATCGTTCAAATGACTGCCACGACTGGCTTTACAGTAGGCCATTCGATCAACCCAATTTTTAAGCACATTTTCGATTGTTTGGGCTCCAATTTCATGAATGGCAACTTCGATTTCGTGTTGTAAAGCATCAATCGTCTCTGGATAGTTCGCATAGCATTTGTCCTTAACAGCTCCCCACAAAAAATAGTCCACGGATTTAAATCACAGCTCCGAGGCGGCCAATTGATATCGGAATTTCGGCTGATTATTCGGTTTTCAAAAACGGTAGCCAAAAGTTCGAGTGTAACTTTGGCAGTGTGACAAGTTGCACCGTCCTGTTGAAACCAAATGTCGTCCATGTCATCCTCTTCAATTTTTGAAAACAGAAACTCGTTGAGCATGTCACGGTAATGCTCGCCATTTACTGTAACCGCGGAAGAAGAAGAAGACTCTCCACTTTGGAAATAGGTTTTCAATATTTCCCAATTTTGTTCAAGCGTACAGCGTCCCATTTCGTAAATGTCAAACCTTTAAGGGGTTATACGCAGTTATGAAGCAAATAAAAGACGGGTTGTCAAGGATTTATCCTGAAGAAACTTCAGAATATTTTAATTTGAAAATTTTTGGCGGTTATAAAAGGATCCTTCAAGAACGTAACAAAATTTTTTATTTATGAAAATGTTGATTATAGAGCGCGCTGCAGGCGATTTCTGGAACCTCCTTTAAAAAAAGACGATTTACGGTGTACATCGTAACTCAGGATTGGATTATCTGAAATCAAAAAACCAAACAAATTTTGTTAATATATTAGATTATCTACTAATTAATCGTTCGGCTAATCAAAATAGTGAATTTTCACAAAATGGCAGCTTTTAAAAGAAATGATCTCGATTTTTACGTTAAAATTTGGCCGTAAATTGATTATAAAATGGAAAATAAGTATCAGATTTACAAAAGGAACGATTAATTACTAGAAAATGTATCTTTAAAGATTGAGTTAAAACGGTTGACCGATCAAACAAGCCGTTTTCGAGATATCGTGTACACCGACTTGAAAAATGCCGTTTTGAAAAAAACACGTTTAAAGTTTCAATACTTACCTTAAAACGTGCCGAGGCATCTCTACATATTTAGGTATAACTCCGAAAGTATTGCTTAGATCTACTTCAAATTTCGTGCGTATACTTTTGAATATATGTACATTACAAAAATGCAATAAAAAAATCGATTTTTTTGAAAGTCATAACTGCGTATAACCCCTTAAGTAAATTATGAACACATTTGACATGTCATTTGTGTTACCATTCTCAAAAAAATAGGTGGTTCAAAACGCAAACGCTATATGGCCCACCCTGTATAAGAATTTTTTTTTTTTTAAATGCTCATAACTTAGTCAAAAAGAACCGATTTTAATAATTCTGGGCTCAAACTGATCGTCATTACTTACACGAACGACATCATGTAGAAACAATTGCAAAAAAGTAGTTGACAATTTTTGATTTTGCAAAAAACAAAAAGTGCGAAACAGGTTTTTACTCAAAAATTCATTACTCAAAAACAACTCATTTTAGCTACTGGGCATTCAGCTCAATTGAAGTTTGAGGTGTCCTCTTGATTTGGAAAAAGTTATAAAAAAAAATACAATTTTTGTAATATTGAATTTCGAAAAAATTTCAATTTTTTTTTTTGTTTTCGCTAAATACAAAATTTTCAACTACTTTTTTGCAATCGTTTCTACATGAAGTCGCTCGTGTAAGTAATGCCGATCAGTTTGAGCCCAGAATTATTAAAATCGGTTCATTTTTGACTAAGTTATGGGCATTAAAAATAAAATGTTTCTTATATAATTAAAAAAAATAGATTTTGAGCCTTAACACAAAATTGTCGATAACTCTCGAAAAAAAATTGTTTCGTGTCTCATTATTTTGACCAGAGAGCAACATATTTGAGTTAATCGAAGAACATGACCCAAATAGCCCGGTTGAATTGAAATGGAAAACATCTTCTGCAAAACAAAGCATATCCGGCTAATATTTTTTCTAGCGGATAACCAACGCGGTACTGGTTAGTTGATTTTTATATTAGTTGAGTTTTTAATTTTATTTTTAGCTTTTTTTATTTTTATTTTTTAGTTTATTTTTTATATGGGTTTTTCAGTTTATTTGCTTTTACTTTTTTAAGGGTTAAGTTTAAATTTTTTAAATTGATTTTTTTATATTTATTTTTAGTATATTTTTTAAATTTTATTAGTTTATGTTTTAATCACCGACACTGGTTAGTTGATTTTTTAGTTTTTTTTAGTTAGTTTTCTTTTGTTTTTTTGTTTATTTTTTAATCACCGGTACTGGTTAGTGCTTTTATATTTTCTTTAGTTGATTTTTTAATTTTACTTTTAGCTTTTTTCAATCTTTTTTATTTAATTTTTTATATATTTTTTTTTTAGTTTATGTTTTTACTTTATTTGCTTTTAATTTTTTTTTTAAGTAATTTTTTAATTTTTTTGTATTGATTTTTTCTATTTTTGTTTTTTTAGTTTTTTTGTTCGTTAATTTTTTTAATTTTTAATTAAATGTATTCGTATAAAAATGAATTTTTTAAAAATCAAATAAATACCGGCATGCTTATAATTTTTGTTGTTACGCCCCATATGTTTCATTAGAAAAAACGAATTCCACAACATTTTCGTGCGAGTTTTCTATTTATAAGATTTCCCTGTTTCATACAAATACATATGTACATACATATTTTGTTTACGCCTACCCATATCTCCAAATTTGTCTTTTTATTCGACCAACCATTTGGTAACTCAGCCGTTTGAAGTCCTTTGATGTGGTTCCTTTATACGACTGCCCCCAATTTTGAAGCCAGTTTTAGTAGACAAGTCTTAGTAGACTATTCGAGCGCATTTGCATGCATCTGCTTAGTAAATTTTATGCATCTTCGTATCGCTGTATGCTCGTTTTTCATCAATTCACACTTCTTCAATGAGTATTTGGTAATTTTTTTTTTCACACTTTTGATTCACAAATTTCCACGAATCATCAAACGTATCTACATACATACACATACATATGTGTGTATAAAACAAAACAAAGAAAAACAAAACTATTAACCAAATCTTCTGCCAGTTTGTTTATTCGTTCATCTTCAAAGCGCTAGCCAGAATCTTAAAATCCTCCATAAAATAGAAAAACACTCTTAATATGAAACGTTTCAAAAATTTTTAGTTTTTTTCCTATGATTTGTATTCTTGTTATTTTGCTCGTTTCGTTTTTTCACTGTTGGTTCGCACATATTTTTCCAATTTTTGTGTACGCTAGTCAGGGAGGCAGTCAATACCTGCCATGAAAACAAATGCGGTTGGGGCACACACTAGCGCGCATACGAATATGTAAATACGTATATGTACATGTGTTTGTACGCATTTGTGCAGTCGGATAATTATTCTTACATACATATGGACGTTTTCAAGAAGAAATGCAAAAATCAGCGTATTCATATAATTTGTGTGTCAAGCGAAAAAACTTTATGTAATAGCTTTGCCACACCTCGTGGACCACCCCGTAGCTCAATTAAACATTCTGTCATCCATGCATTACTTCCTTCTTTGAAAATGCTAGTGTGAGGATGTATAGCATTTTTTTGCCGGCCACCATACGTACAAATGTGTGTGCCTCCTTTCCTCCCACCCAAACTGCTTAGAACCGCGTGTTTTCGCTACCTCTCGCGCACTCATAATCACTCTGCGCGTATCTTCACAATTGCCATTTATCATTTTGTTTTGCTGATTTATTTTTGTTATCTGCATTTTTGTTGCAATTTATCTTTTTTGTTTTGGCGCAATTTATTTTTGGCTAGAATCAAATTTGATTTAAAAATAACAAATTCATTAGACAGCCGCAGACTTTTGAACACCCGGCAGTTAACCTCATCAATTGCTGCGTCGCAGCATTGTCGTCGGTCTCGAAATTTATTTCACACAAGTAGAAGCATACATATGCACACACAAGTATATACATACGAGTATATATGCCGGCCATAAATTTTTGCGCAAATCTTAAATCAGTCTTGGTCATTATGCTTCCCGAACATCTATTTAGCTGTGCTGATCAAAAGACAGGGAGGGAAGAGAAATGTAAAATTTGTTATATAATTCAAGACTGTTTTTTTTTTTGCTTTTTTATTGGAATTTTGAGTGTGTATTCAAGATTTTAATTAGTGTCAAATATTTATTTTGGCTTTAATTAATAACGATTTTACCAGTCAATATAAATTTTGCGGCTGACATTTAAATGTGTAATTATGATAGTACTTTTACTAGGGATGCTAATATTATCAATTATTGGCGATCCCCTTATTTCCGGATACTTTAATTAATGCTGATCCCGGAATTACAGAAGTGACCCCGAACCATAACTTTTTTGAAAAAAAAAATACGGGACATTTTTTTGTAAATATCGAAATCCCGGGATTCAGCCAGAACCGTAACTTTCTCAACAAAAAAAAAAAACAAAAAAACAAATCTTTCTAATTAGTAAAAATTCAACACGTAATATTTTTTTTATTTTTATTATGAATTATTGTCGATCCCGTTATTTCGGGATGCTTTAAAGTGATGGCTTACTCTATAAAATACAAATTTGTTACATATTTATTAAGTCCTAGGTATGTCACTACTACCTTAAAAATCGATATTTCTTTGTCAAACAAGGCCAAGAACAGATTGAACTATGTGAAAGTGTGCCCCAAGGCATCATTATGGGCTCCTTCCTATACTTGCTATTCACATACGATCTACCAGCTTCTGAAAAAACAATAGTTGGAACGTTCGCGTATGACACTGCTGTACTCACAATTGACTCCCAACTCATGTGACCTCCCAAAAACTATAGAGAAGACTTGATAAAATAACTCATTGGGTGAACGAATGGCGCATTAAGACAAACATTATTCGGTACTCATACCGAATTCAGGCTACCGGATCACTGCAGTGTGTTCCAAGCAGAGGCGGCCGCAATTAAAGAAGCAGCTGACTGGCTACTTACTTGCGTAATAACTGTTAAGAAGGTAAATATTTACTCCGATAGCCAAACGGCAATTAAGGCCCTAGGTTCTATTATGGTGCATTCGAAACTGGTCCGGGAATGCCTAGTCTCTCTCTCGATTGCATCAGGATTCTTCGATATAATGTTAATTTGGGTACCTGATCACAGTGACATTGCTGGAAACTGAAGAGGATCGGGATCCCCTTGACAACCTACGCTCTACTCCTGGAAGGATGGACTTTGCACCAACTCAGCGAGCGCTGGGCAAGTAGACGAACGTGTAAAGTCGCGAAGTCATTCTGGCCACGTTTGGATAGGAGGCGTTCGAGGGATATTCTGAGAATGACAAAATCTCATCTCTCAAATCTCGTGGGCATCCTCATGGGGAACTGTCCGTGGGGCATACATGCCGTGTCACTCGGAATTACTTCGAGTCCTTTTTGCGTCAGCTGTATGGAGGATGAGGTGGAATCATCTTAGCACCTGCTCCTTAGCTACCCAGCTCTCGCGTGACTAAGATTCAAGGATCTTGGTTCACACTTCTTTTCTGCGCCTTCTGATATAGCAGGTCTTGATAACAAAAATCTGATGAACTTCATCAGCAGCATAAAGAGTTTAACACAACCGCAGACTAGTCACCGTTCGTAGTCCACAAACACTCAACCCTCCCCATCCCTTTCCCATTCGTCCTTTTTTCTTTCACCTCTTTTCCCCCTCTTGCAATGGTAGGATGAACCAAACTTCTTTCGTCCAAGTGGGCTCACTATCTGGGAAACCCATTAATACCTAACCTAGCCAAACCACAACTTTCTTAAAAATTCTAATAAAATTTCTGCATGCAATGAGTTTGAGTTTGAATAGAGTGATTTGCCTCTACATAATAAGAAACTGATATTTATTCGCTAAGTTTATGACGCTATAAAACTAATTTCTTGTGAATGTTTAAAATGATATTATAATTTGATTACAAATAATTATTATGACATTTAATTTTATTTTTCCGCGCTTATTAAAATATTCCACACTTCAGCCCCATAAGCAAATGTATACCTATTATTATCTCCAGCAGCGTAAATGCAAAATTGTAAGGAATTTGGATGTTATATTATTTTTATTTTTCCCCCATTGTTCGGCACATTGAATAAAAACCTGAAATAGAGTCGTATCATAAAAAATAGCGTTGGTGTTTTTATTTAGCGGTGTGTCTTAGTCTTAAACCTTCCAGAAAAATGTGTGTTTGACACATACGCTTTTTGTTCATATACTCATTTATGCTTACCTACTTTGGCAACAGTCTAAGTGACTTTTGGTTCAAAGGCCGATTGCCGCTTCCATTTGCCTACCTACTAACCTACCTACCCAGCTACTTCTTCAAAATTCGATGAAAACAAACTCATGACAATTAATTTACTTGAATACTATTTTAGCCATTTGCCAAATTACTCGTAATATGCATTTTCTGGTATTGGAGTCTAGTCAGTTGTGCAAAAACAAAATAATTACACAATAAACTGCATACTTCGTCGTTCCGACACGTATAAGCGCCATAGAAACTATTATACATAAATCAAGAAAATGAATAAAATTGTCTCATTAATGGTATTTCACTCTTTGTCAACCTTTAGTTGGAATAGAATGTCCACACAAATTATTTATTTATTTATTGTAGGTACCTATCGGACACACCTTTTCAGACATGCATTCCCTTTTCATTGCACTACTACTATACGAGTACTTATTATACTGTACATATACATATGTAAATATACTCATGGCGTCTGTGAGCCACCAGGGCGTATGAGTTACGTGATTTTTAATCAATACTAACCAAATATGTGTGGATGTAGCTATTTAGTTATTTTATTTTTTTATATTTTTATTTATAATATTTAGTTATTTATAACATTTTATAGTAGAACGTTTGATTTGTTAACGTTTTTACGTCATTTAAGATGTGTCAAAATTTTAGGTTTATTGCAAGCCATATTTATTCTATAGCCTTCATCGAAACATTTTTAATTTGAAGCGTTCTGGCTCCATCTCCTATACGTCGTGCATACTACTTATATATATGTATATATACATATATATATTTATATGTACGGATGCGTAGTGCCGAAAACCGGCAAGGCAGAGCTCAGATTATTCTTCATTTTGTTTTACAATAAAGTGCTGATTTTTTAGGGGTGGACTTGTTAAAGATATAATAGTTTGTAGATAGAGTAGCCCTTATATTACAAAGTAAACCATCATGCCAGACACGGTCGAAGGCTTGCGATATATCGAGAAATGCGGCTGTGCAATACTTCTGTTCAATTGCTTTGTGAATATTATTAAATGCGCAACTAAGTCCCCGCTGTTTGTCAATAGATGCCGCCAGCAGTGTGTGCTAGTCGATTCTAACATAACCTAAACATAATAAACCAAACTTAGACATATGGTAAACAAACTGGTTCGACACATTAGTGATTTGGTTTTGGTATCATATACTTTTGGTTTTGTGAAAATGTCTGATTTTGTACCGAATAATCGTAATTTGCGGGAAGTGTTCATTTTCCTCTTTCATTCGAAGAAAAAAGCGGCGACTGAAGCGCACCGAGAGCTACAAAAAGTTTATGGAGATGCCGCTTTAAGTGAAATAACGTGTCGAGATTGGTTCCGTCGCTTCAAAGACGGTGATTTTATTGTTGACGACCGTCCGCGTGAAGGAAGGCCAAAAACCTTCGAAGACGCTGAATTGGAGGCATTGCTCTATGAGGATCCGTGTCAAACGCAAGACGAGCTTGCGTCAGTATTAGGAGTTACCCGCCAATCCATTTCCAAGCGATTGCATGCTTTTGGAATGATTCAGAAACAAGGGACTTGGGTTCCTTATGAGTTAAAACAAAGAGATGTTGAACGTCGTTTTTTCGCGAACAACTCTGAACAACTGCTCCAGTGGCAAAAAAGGAAGGATTTTCTTCTTCGCATCGTGACGGGTGATGAAAAATGGATTCATTACAGCAATCCAAATGAAATAAAGTCATGGGGACTCCCCGATCATGCTTCTTCGTCGTCGCCTCGGTCGAATATTCACGCTGGGAAGGTTATGCTATGCATTTGGTGGGACCAAGTTAGTGTTATTTATTATAAACTGTTAAAACCAAGCGAAACCATCACTGAGGATCGGTATCGACTTCAATTGATGTGATTGAGCCGAGCACTGCGCGAGAAGCGGGCGCAATACGCGGAGAGGCATGAAAAAGTGATTCTACAGCATGACGACGCTCGGTGTCACGTTGCCAAACCCGTTAAAACCTACCTGGAAACACTAAAAGGGGAAATCCTACCCCACCCGCCATATTCTCTAGATATTACGCCGTCCGATTATCACCTGTTTCGATTGATGGGACATGGTCTAGCTGACAAGCAGTTCCAGTATTTTCAATGATTCACTTGTAACCATTTTTTCAGAATTAAGCTGTATTTTCATCAAAAAAACAGCAAGAACTTAGTTACGCACCTAATATTTACGAGTCTATGTACTTGTTCGATGGTACCATGTGTTTTTTTAAAGCCGAATTGGGGATTTGGGATTAATTTTCGGTCTTCATATATGGGCATCATTCTTTTGTGAAATAGTGACTTCAAAAAATTTTAAGGTAAAATACAACAAGTTGATGGGACGATTAGATTCCACTTTTCGGCGATTTTTCCGGGTTTAAGGATCATTTTATTTCTGCAACTTTCCCTTGGGGCATTGTATATATGCGTGAGGAAAGATATTCCTTCTGTGGGAGTTGCTTGAGTACTACTTTCCCAGTGATGAGATTATATCCGAGGGCTTTCTTGGTTTTAAGCTTTTTCATCGCTTCTTTCACTTCGTTTTTTGAATTAGCGTAAATCGGATGACATTTTTTTATTCACGAATGTGTGCCTCTAATTTTGTTTAAATGAAAATAGGTGAGACTGTGGTTAAAAGTATTTAGCATATTGCGATTTTCCATCATTTTTCTGTTTTTGAAAATGTTTTTACCATTATTGTGAAAAATTAATAAGATTTAGTGAATATAAAATATCTATCGATCAATAATCCTTGTTTTTGGTCATGAAATCTCTCCCATAACATTTTTTTCGTTTTACTAGACCTACAACTTGGACTAAGTCTCCACAAAAATGCCCTGCATAATCTGTACGCTGCAGCCTTTTGTCTATTCAGACAGCGACAGCGACGTCAACGACCAGTTTAGTTCCCACGACAGTCGGTTCTACGTAACAGGAACGGCCCGGATTTATATCCGGTCAAGGACTGTCACTTCAGCAGCAGCCCAGTATATCTATGCGTAACGTTTAAGCTGCTACAACAACAACAAATACAACCACTTTCGAAGTGATCAGTTCGGTACAAGTAAATTCTTCTACTGGGTACTTGTATTTGTATGCATTTATGTAAATGTAACGCTTTTGGAAGCTGTGAAATCTCGCACCTTTCGTTGGGTTTAACCAAAAGCAAAATTTAAGTAAATTGTGTTTAAGAAAGAGGAATCAGTTTGTGTGGCGTGTGCATAATAAAATTTTTAGGTGTGAGTGCATTAAGCGAAATTACAAAAATTAAAGAAATTCTAAACACTGCTCATATTAATCGGTAAATTCGAAATTTTGCTAGATATTTTAATACTACTATTATAGCGTCACTCTGTTTTTTTGTTTTTTTTTTTTAATATTATTTTTTTTATATTAAAAAATTTTTTTTTTTTTTAATTTTTATTTATTTTTTTTTATGTTTTTTTTTTAATTTTAATTTTTATTTTTTTGTTGGTGTCCAAGCAATTAAGTATTTGCCTAAATATACTCGTACAACCTTTACGTTATTTATTCCGTTTTCAGTTCATTGTTGAGTGGCGCTGAAATTTATAATTGCAATTCAGTCAAATTTCGAACTGATGCAATTTAGGCGTAATATTTGCTCATTAATTTATCTGTTGTTTATTTCTCGTCATTTTCTAGTAGATTACATACACAAAAGAGGTGCGCTCTCGACCTTACTCTATATCTTCACGCCTGACAATTCAGTGTCAATTGCACAGTTTTGGGAACTACCTCGGTGTCGCAGTTGTCGCTAGTTCCGTGCAGCGTACTTTTGTGTACAAAAGTTTTTCTTTATTATACTCGCTTTTTGTCATAAAAATGGAAACATAATGTGCCAGCACCTCGATCGAATCTCGCGCAGCGATATTTGACAAAGCACAAGGTCGTACAGCTCCATCAGCAGCCTTCGTGAGGTGAGGATTAAAAATTCCGCTCAAAATATCCCAAAAAACAGTGGAAACTAATACGACGAGTTCTAAGCCCGCTTCGAAAAGTAGAAAAGCCTTTGGAGGTATTCGTCAATCAAATGTAAACTACTTTGACACCAGTGGGAAAATATTAGGTTGGGCAGAAAGAAATTCGTAAGCCAGCAACTTATTTGGTGTTCTTCTGTGGCGAACGATAAACTGATAAGTTTGCCTCTGTCCTGGACTCTCCATTCGGTGTCGTGTCTATTCCCTGTTCTCCCAGCCTTTGATCAATTCCTTCATGAGGGCTATGATAAGCCCACAAAAGAGTTCCAATCCATGGAATTTTGAGATAACACCTAATTTCGCTGGGCAGTCCGCATGTTTATTTTTTTTTATAATTGGTGCTTACATCCTTTTTGGGTGTTTGACTGGGCTCCTCCTTCTATTTGTGGTGTGCGTCTTGATGTTGTTCCGCAAATGGAGGGACATATAGTATCAAGCCGACTACGAACGGCAGATATTTTTTACATGTTCTGGTACTCGCACGGTGTTCTTTGCTTCCTGGATATTGAAGGCGGTTAAGCATTGCTCCACGAGTTTTGCTGTTATTATATGAAACTGCAGTGCCCATAAAACTGCCTGACTGTCTAACAAAATGCTGATGCGCTGCGAAGTTGTGCCTCTTCGTAAGCGTGCGCTGCCTTTCTATGCCATGGATTTTTGCTGGAGATAAATGTGGGATAACCGCCCATGGGCGGGTGATTAGATGAGTAGGTTAGAAAGGATTATTCTCGTGCTTTCACATGCTGGGAGCATGCCGGGGTCGTAACTGAGCCAAAGCTGCGCGACTCTCATAAGGCAGCTAAAGCTCTTCCCCTACAATAGGTGGGGGTACCGATAACGGTATTCAGAGGTCGGGAGTTTAGAAAGGATGTAAGTGTCCCTGGATGAATGTTGTTTATTGTTTTTATGTATACTGTCCGATCCAGTAGTTGTAAATGTGTTTTGTTCTAGATCTCTTCAGTGTAGTTGAAGAGATGCCTCCTGACGTGCCTGGAAGATAGCTCAGGCTCTGGGAAATGAATCCCGTGGTGATACCTTTTCCTTTGGTTTTTTTTTTAGTCGGGACAGACTAGCAAGTACTGCACTCAGACACAATTAAATCGATTGTACTGCACTCGGATTCCCTTTTTAACTTTCTTTAAATCTACTCGACCTCCAAAGAAATCTGAGTAGATCTTGTGGTGCCAAGGGGCCAAGGTGGTCGGTTCTTAACACATCAGTGCCAAAGACCTGAAGCGTGTTTCGAGCGAAGGTGGGGCAGACGTACAAAAAGTGGTCCACCGTCTCAACCTCCTCTGCACATGCTGGGCAGAGTGCACTATCTGAGATGCCCACCTTTTCCATGTGCTTTGCCCATAAAAAGTGGCCTGTCATCAGTCCAACCAACCTCCTATAGTCCGCTCTGCTTATTGACAAGAAGAACTGATACCTTACTCATTTCCATGGCAGCCGGTTCTACGTTAACGCAATCACTCGTGCTCCAGTAAGCTTTCCCTGTCTAGTGCACCGTACCTTACCCTTGATCTATGGGTTGCCTGTGTCCTGAGTGCTCGAACTAAAATAAAAATAAATGGATATCTTTAGTTATTGTTTTTTTTTTGTTTTTGCTTCGCGCAATTGCACTTCAAGTTTGTTTATGAATTTCTGTGCAATTTGCAAATGTCTTGTGAAATTTCCGATCTTTTTGGTATCCTTAAAGTAGTACGTCGAGGTCCACAATCAGTGCGAGAGGTCCTCATTGATCGCATACATACAACCCCCCTTGTGAAACTTCAGCTAACGAAGCAATGCAATCTTCACTTTGAATTTAATTTTCTTTATACTCTACGGCTTTAATGGCTCATTAAGTTTGCTAGGGACCATATTTCACAAAAATAATTTAAATTTACAAAAATTTCGGGCAAAGCAGTTTAGTAGCTGTACGTCACTTTCTTGCCTCCAGCAGATTCAGCGCGACCTTTTTGTACTTCCAAACAAATTTCATACAAACTGCGCAAAGCGTCCAAAATTTCTTATAACCCCCTGCCACTACAAGATTAAAGCATTTCTGCATACACATTTCCATACCTGACCCATACCCATACAAATAGATAGAAGATTAGTTCATTTTATCACACCTCTATCTCGCAACATATGCACGTATGTATGTCTAGGTGCTGACATTTTTAACCAAAATGTCGTCGACCTACGCAAGCTGCTGTTTGTATAGCTGGCGACTGGTTATAAACAACCTACACACGATAGCTCTCCTATAAACTACCTTTACCAACAATAAAAGCTTAGCCAATGCAAAAAATCCAATAATTAACCAACAAATTTCATTCCAGAGATATCTCGTAGCCCAGGGCCATTAAGTAGCACATAATGCTGGCGCCAGTGCCATCGATCAGACAATCAACCAATCAGCCGTACGACGAATAAATGTATATGCACCATTATGTGACAAACACTTAAACATAGATATGTTTTTTAAACTATTTATGTATGTATACGAATGGCATATTCGCTCGCGCAAAATGTGTTAAGCATAAATTAAGCATTTTAATTTTTAAATAAATCTCGTTTACGACTCTGCAGTGTTTGTTTTCCCACCGAATTGTTTGCCCATATAACGCTAACTAATTTTGCGCTGGTGTTTAAATTACCTTAGACAAAATTAACGGTCTATAACTTGCCTCTACCACTGAGCTTCTTTCTGCTTTATTATGGCGTATCTGCAAGATGCCATAAATTAAATTTTGTACGCCAAGGAGTGAAGCTTCGGGTGCTGCTACTTCAAAGCAATAATTTTAGTAAACTTCATTTGCTAGGTGTTTGTAATTCATCCACTTGTCTCCCGCTACATCGAAAATATTCTATTAGCATCTTTAATTATGCTTTAAATATATTTGCATGCATGCTTTTTTTTTCAAATTTCAAGTCGCAGCCATCAGCAGCCATGAGGTATTTAATCATGTGTAAAATATTTGGGGGGAGAAATAAGAGCAAACTAATGTTGTTATTTTTGGTATTTTTCAACCTCCAACATGACATTCGCTGCTCTCTGCATATTTGTTTAGGTCAGCAGCGCATCAACCGAAAATTTCTCGGCTGCCATAACAACCAACAACCCTCGGGTGCCTAAAAGCAGAAAAGCAAATATTTATAATTGAATTGGGTACCTTTTTTTACACAAAATAAATAAGTATGTGTTTGCATTTGTTTACCCTTTTATTGTTGACATATTTTCTCCAAAGCTGCGCTGCTAAAGTTAAAATAATATTTAGTCTTACTTTTAATAAATAAATTCATACAACAGTCCTCTAACCGAAGAATTGTTGACTCGCAGTGAGCGACTGCATGGCGGCGCCTAAAAACTGTGTATTGTAATAAGAAAATTGAAGCTGTTCATAAAAAGTGTGGTCGCATCTGGAAGAGGAAGGGGGTTTGTGAGAATAAATGTGAAATTATTTTGACATTGCGATATGCAGTCAAGGTCAAAAGAAAGTGGCCACCACATATTGATAAGTTTGGACTCTTTATTTATTTATTAAGGGGCTATATTCCTTGTGAGCTCGAAGAATACATTTTGGTGTTTTTATTTTAAAAAATGTTATTATTTATTGTTGAAACGCCGTTTTTTAGAGTAGGCTTGCGGTGATCACAGTAGCGCATGAGCTGCTCAACTGAAATCAAAAAAATTTAATGATTATTGTAGAAAAACGTTTTTGAAACGTGAATCTGGACGGTTTATTTACCCAAAAAAATTTTTTTCGATATGAAAACCCCTTTGAACAAAAAAAAGATTTTTTTTTCACGAGGTTGTAACTTCGAATACAAAAAAAAAGTTTAAGCAAATCGGTCAAATAGTTTTTGATAAATAATGATCACCGCGACGGTAATTTTCAAAAAATATGACTTCAGATAATCGTGTCTAAAATTTTGCGTGCACTTCTCGTTCCAAGAAAGGAAGCGCGCTTCCACGGTCTGTAACTTTCGTTCCAGTGCTCCGATCTTTATGATTTTTGGAATGTACTTTTAGAATATGCCATTAAAAAAATTTCAATTTTTTAGTCCAACACAATGTATATAACCCCTTAAAATAAAATTAAAATAATAGATTAATCTAATATAAAAGCTCAAGCTACCAGGGCTATCGGCTTATTTATTATGTAATTTCAATTATTTTTTTTATAAAAATATAATTCATACTACAAAAACAAAGACATATGAAAACTTTCGAACTTTGTATAATATTTGTAAAAATTCTGCAAAATTTCATCGAAATTTCAAACTTTTTACTCATTATTCGTATCCATCCCACCATTTTTACGATCTGTTTCTGTTTTACAAGTAAAGCAGTTGAGATTTTCAACAAAGCTGCACAGTGGGCTAGCTACGAAGCCGTCGATCAAAATGCTATGAATGTTTTGAGTCAGAAGACAGAAACAATGATTGATTTCTTTCAACAAAAAGTTCTTTTAAATTTACCTTTCATATCATACAACAAAAAAATGTGAATTTAATGGCGTATTAACTTTATATCCGTTTGGCATTCAAAGAACGTGAACTCTTTTATTAATGTGAACTCTCTTGGCTTTACATAGTTCATGTTATCGAGCGTGTACTGTATACACTTGTAGAATGTTGATATGCATTTTAATTAATACGCAGTTTTTTTGTCCTTTTTGTTTTGAGAGGATGCCTTCACACTTACGGCGACCGTCGTCTACTGCGTTGAATGATGTGGCCACTAAAGCAATCCCTCCTGGGGAGACAACCTTTCCGGGACTACTATCTATCTGTCTGTATTACTTTGGGAGTCCCCAGAACGGCACCCATAAAGGACCAATTCTATCTAATTCTTATCTAACACCCCTCTCCCTCTGGAGCCGACCTGTCGAAACAGCATGTTTCCTAGGCCTACCTTTAGATGAGTTAAACGAAGACGACCGGTCATATTCACCACACTGGCAGGGATTGTATTGCTGCTACAACAACAACAACAACCAATTCTATTTGTAACCAGCTTTCATACTGTGTGCTCGTCTACTTGTGTCGAGGTCTATCTTTTTCCCCCTAGTACGTCCTCGATATATCTGTTTACCGCGTTCGAGCGTTTTGCTGATTATGTTGCTCGACGCGCTGTCGCCAGTCTGCTTCCACAGATCATCTCTTTCCCCGAGCCATCTGTCACAAATAAAAAAACGTATGTTCAGCGGCATCGCTCGACGCTTCGCAGTATAGGCAATTGGGATCGTTTGCCTAGCCCATGCGATATTACCTATATCTCTGGAAGTATCCGTGACCCGAGAGCAGCATGGTTTGGCATCTCCGTTCAGCGAAGTTAGTGATAACGTGTTTTTCTTGGAATCCCACGCATCCATTTCGTTCCCAGGACATGAGGTCGACGGGTATCTACCCGCTGATCACAAAGACTGCAGCGCCAGAGACAGTGCGGTCAGTGCGACCACCATGATTAGATTATCGCAAATAAGCTGCAAGTTTTTGTCAACAATTGTTTAAGACATTTATTGCCGATTTGGTGGTCCAAAATAACTAACAACAGAGAATTGTAGTCAGTTACCCATCCAGACTGAAATAATGCAGAGGAAGTGGAGGTAGACTGGCCATACTCGTCGAGAGGATCCCACAGAAATTTGCAGGCAATCACTCGATTGGAAGCCGCAAGATAGTAGACAGGTGCACTTGGAAGAAAACTCTCGAAAAAGAACTTACGACTGCAGGAAAATATTTCAAAGAAGTCAAAGTCATCGCGAAGGATCGTGACCGTAGGAAGCCTTTTGTAGAGGTCCTATGTCCTATCAGGGAGGACAGGAATTAAGAGGTATGATTAGCCTTCGTTTGCTCTATGTTGTTGAATTTTTTTTTTGTTTACTCCTCTCGGGAGCATAGGGCCTCGACAAGACTCAGTCTTGCGTTGGTTTCGTTAATCTGTTTTTGATTTCTGACAGGGTAAGTGATTAGCCTGCCGCTACCAGTCCAGCAGCTTCCTAATTGCATCCTTAATCTCCTCTAGGCTGGGACAGGATATTGTTATTTATTGCTGGTTGTTGTTATGCTAGGTATACTGCTAAGAGCAATGTTGCCATAGTGTTCTTCCATCTGCGGATCTGGTCAGCATTGGAAGTCAGCAAAGCACCATTCAGATCTCTGATCGGCTGGTTGCTGTTACTCCGCTGGTTGGTTAGGCGGCCAACTATGCGGTACAGTCTCATGTTGTTTACTCCTGCTGCCGCTTCGGCATCGCTAGCAAGGTCTTCAGCGAACTTTCTCTATCATTTCTGGCCGATTTTTTTACTTGCTTCGCCACCTCTTTGTACGCTGGCCGAAGGGAGCCATCGCTGATAAGTTGCCTTTTAAGTTCGTTTCTGCGCTGAATGATGCCCCAAGTGGTGTCAGCGATCCATGGTTTGCTGTTGGTGGTCTTTACTGTGCCAAGCAGTGTTCGTGGGTTGGTTAGTGAGTAGCTTCTCGCGAAAGGCGCTAGTTGTTTCTTTTTTGGTCGCGGGATCGCGCAACAGCTGAACGTTGAATCGCTTATGTCTGCGTGGTGTGTCCTTTTTCTTACTGCATTTTAGCATTAGCTCGTGGTCGCTGTCTATGTTGGTTCCCCGTCTGTTCTTGACATCAAGTAACCTCTCCACTTACGACTCACGCAAATACGAGTATGGTATATCTGGTTACGAGTCGCCCCACTAGGTGAGAATCAAGAGAATTTATAGATTTCCTTGTGGGGAAAGATTTATCCACCAATGAGAAGATTAAATGTCTGGCACACAACAATTAGTCTACTGCCGTTGCACTTACGTGATCCACAGCCATGCGCGCCCATGATTTGTTTTAGGCCAGAGTTGTTGTTGCCTATTTTTGAATTGAAGTCAACCATGAGGAAAGTTATATCGCCTCTGTGGATGGAAGTGTGGCCGTTAACTGTGCGAAGAACCCATCTTTTCCGGTGTGCAGTATTGTGTTGCCATGCACTGACGTGCTTTCACCGCTGCCGTTCCATCTCATTTCGCTTACGCCGAGTATGTCGATGTTGAAGGTCGCCAGTTGCACTACAAGTTGAGCTCGACTGGATGCTTGTCTGGATGCTTCCCTGAAAGTCTTAACGTTCCATTGTGCTATTCGTATCCTGGTACGCGTATATCCGAGGCTTTGTCTTGCGTTGGTTACGTTAGTCTATTTGATTTTTCACAGGGTAGGTGATTAGCCTGCCGCTATCAGTCCTAAATCGTGGGAATGCCCACCTGTCGTTGCTTAGGAACAACGCCTTCTAACTGCTTCAAGCGACATCTGTGTTTGAAGTTTTTCGGCCAGAAGGATCGCGCAGATGGTTGAGGACTTCGCTAAATTTGGTGTGTCTGCGCTATTACCGCGATTGTCCGCTTCATCTTGCTGGAGCCACTGATGCAATGTGTAAATGTGTGTTTTTCTTGTTTTAGCATCCGCAATGCAAATAATGCGCTGACTATTGTGTGCCAGTAAGGATGGAATGGAGAAGGTTTTGGGGTTGCGAAATTAGTTCTTTGTTTTTTAGAAACAGAGAAAGTAGGTATATTTGGGAAAGTTCGTGCTTTAATATTAATTAATATGCAGTTGGAACACTCTAGTTCAAAGCCAAGCGAGAAGCCAGTCTAGTGTGATTTTTTTTTTTGTTTTTTGGAAAATCGTTTTTATTTTAAATGGTCCTTCCATCCTTTGTTTTGAAATGTGTAGCTGGACTCGATTTAAAAATTGTTGTGTGCACGATTGACCAGTGCGCAGCGAGCTCCATTCGTGACTTTAGTACTGCCTGCCCAATAGTACTTTTTTTTTGGGTCCGACCTCAAACGTATAACCAACGTTGAAAAGATACTAAGCTGCATTTTTCGAGTTGGCCAGAGACATGAAATTTGAAATCTAAAAAGGTCGAGCCAAGGAGCACCAAAAGATTTGGTGGCTCCTAAAACACTCAGGCTAAAAAGCACATTCTATTTAGAACTCTGGAAAGAGGATAGATAGTTTGTCAAGGAGGGAAGGAGAAAAGTATCAGAAGAAAGAGATAGGAAAGAATAGAGACAGAGATAGTTAGTCCTGTAAAAATTTCCCAAATTCTTTGACAAATCTGTAAATATCCTCCAGTTCTAGAGATCGAATATTACTCATTCTCACGACATCGGAACCCAAAACTCGTAGTCTTGCTCTAGCAAAGACAGGAAACTCATAGAAAAAGTGCTCAGTGCTATCTGCCTCCTCCAAGCACGACAGGCACATTGGGTCCTCTATGATTCCAATGGTGGTCATATGCTGACCCCATGGGTTGTGTCCTCTAATGATACCGACCATCAACCGAACGTCTTTCCTTCTAAGTTTTAGTAGAAAGTTTGACCGTTTTCTATCCGGACTTGTCACAAAACACTTTGCAGTTCTGCAGCATTCTAGACCGGATCATCGCTCCTTATGTAAATTGCATACATAATCGCTGATCCAATTCATGATTTCTGCGGAACTGATTTCGATTATTGGCTCTGGCTCTTGTGGGGGAACCGCTGATCCACAGTTAGCCAATTCATCGGCAATTTCGTTTTCTTGAACACCGGAGTGTCCTGGAACCCATATAAGTACAAGACTGTTCTGTCTTGCGACAGAATTAAGCTTCTTCTCTTACATTCTTGAACAATCTTCGAGGTTTGCTTCGCGGTCTTCAGGGCCTTCTGTGCAGCCTGACTGCCACTGAAAACTCCAATCTGTTTCCCGCTCCATCTCCTCTCGATTATGCATTCGGATACTTTTAGGATGTCAAAAATTTCCGTTTGGAAAACAGTTGCCATTTCCCCCCTAGCATAGTGACCAGACACATACTTCACTTATTATTAAATAATTTTCAGCCAATTGACTTGATATTTTAATAATATCTTTAAAAATACATTGTCTACAGAGGCACGAAGCATTACTGTTCTTATTTTTGGTTTTTTGTTTTTTTTTTTTTTGTGTTTTAGTTTCTCTTTAATTTTTCTTTAAAAATTCATTGTCTACATAGGTATGAAGCATTATTGTTTTTTTTTTTAATATTATTTTTTTATTATTATTATTTTTTCATTATTTATTTTTATAATTTTTTATGTGCATATTCCATACATGTAGGTCATAAGTTATTAATGATTTATCAGGGATTCTTGAAATTGTTCTAGGTATTGCTTTAGAACTAAAACATTTCGTAAAAAATCAATACCTCTACTAAAAAAACTGCTATCAATACTTCTAAAACACAAAACATTTACGGGAGCAAACAGCTCCCACCGTATATGTCTGTACCTTCAACATCTGCAACACTCCAATTTCCAATTAATCGCTTTAAACACTTTATTTCTCATAGTCAGTCAATGAAATGTATAATAAACATTTTTCTAACCTCGATTTCTTTTATGACTTCGCGGAAAGAAATCGCAAAAAAGTTTTAATTGCTTGGTTTCCAGATTGGCCCAGTCCCTTAATCTTATCACATGCCAATAGTCAATTGCCTTGCACTACTTTTCTCCTCTACAGCTCCAAATTTATTGTCTGTTTCTATTGGTAGGTACGCACCTGGCCATCTACACTTACATATATGTGTAGGTATGTATGAATGTGCGCATATCAACGTCAAAGCAATCTTCACTTCAAACAAACATGTATGTACTTGTATTGTCGTGTGTGTGTACGAGTTAATGCGTAGAACAACGTTCGCATAGTAAAACCATAAATTGAAAAAAGTCGAGAAATATTAATAGCACACAAAAAGAAATTACGCCTACGTTGTTTCATTCACACCTTTATAATATTTTTTATATTGTAGATATTATTATCTTTTTTTTTTTTGTTAGAAAACGTAAAATTCACGCAACACCGTATAATTTCGAACTTTTTTTTTGTTGTATTTAATTTGATTGTTTTTTTTATTTTTTGCTTTTAGCCGAAATATTTTCCATACATACTTAAGTACATATTTTATACTCACAGTGGCGGTCCAAATAAGAGCAGTAGTGTCACGAAATTTGATTTTAAAACAAACTGGCAGATTTTCCTATTTCAACAGCTATTAGATTAGTTCGCTCTCAGAGTGCATATACTTAAATTTTATTTTAATTAATACATTTAAATTTATTGAATTTCTTTTTGTGTGCTATTAATATTTCTCGACTTTTTCCAATTTATGGTAAATTATTTAATAAATAAATTTAAATTTAAAATGATAACAGTTGCTTTTATTTCAATACTTTATTTTTTGAGCACTCTACGAATTCTAAAAATCAGTTTTCTAATTGCATTTGTATGGTATTTATTCAAGAATTGTTTGATAATAAAATTGCTGTAAACAATTTTCTTCTCTCTTATAACTTAATAAACGCAGGTTAATACAATTTTATTATAAGAAAAAGAACTTTAATTCTCTTTTTGAAGTGAAACTTCTTAGGCGTCGAGGACGCGCGAGATTGGAGAGTAAAATTTCAAGGCTATGCAACGATTTGAGCGTTTTCGTTCCGCGAGAGAGAAAAAAGATATAACGTAGAGGAAAAGGAGAGAGAGAGCTATACCTTATATATATCTTAGATACACTTTAGGCTATTTTGTGTGAATGTTTCCATGTGGTTGCTAATTTCTAGTGAGAAATAACACTGCCTACTTTTTGGCGTTTGTTTGTTGGTGCAAACTTGTAAAAAATATATTTTTGGTGCCTACTGTTTGGCGTTATATTGCCTTGGTGCCTACTGTTTGGGGCGTTTTTAGGTCCCAATTTTTTGGCGTTTTTCTTGGTGCCTAAAAAAACATTTCGCGTCGCTTTTGGTGAATTACTTACCTCTAACTACCATAAAATAACACATACAACTTTTATATTTTAATTTTTAATGTATCTTTACATCTTTACGAAGATAAATTCTTAAACATTTGTCTTTGTAACTTTTGTTTGTATGAACATAAATAGTTTACAGAGCGTATTGCGAGAGTCACCTCTTGCATAGCGGCATTAAAACATGTGAAGAGCGTGACTCATCTCTCCAGTGCAAAGGGGTAAGTTTTGCAATGATCATTTGGTGGTCAGGCCGGTTGACAGATAGAGAAACACTCTATGGACACACAAAAGAAAATGGCGGTTGTCTCTTACTGTATGTGACTAAACTTGCCGAACAACAAAAACACTTAAACATGGATTTCCTATTATAAAGATGCACCTCATCGTAGTGCTGTTATTTATACCAGCACTGCATATTTATGCCGTATATGTATGTTTATATGTGTTTGAATGAATTATTTTATAGGTAGCGGATACTCAGTATTACTATTGCACTCCTACTAGTAGTGCGTGTTTTTCATCTGCTTGTAGTTTACGTTCAAAATACGAAATATGAATATATGTACATGCATAAGGGTACCTTAACAGAAAAAGTTGAAGGCATTTCGGCAGAATTTCGATATTTATTTATTTAAGGCTTATACCGAAATAGTTCGAAAAAATATTACTGAGCGGAACCGATTTGAAAATATCTCAATTTTTTTTTGTTAATAAAATTCGTTTTAACAGTATTTTTCCCAAAAAATTACATTAGATGCTCGAAGAGTTAAAGCTTAAAGGGTCTGCATAAAAGTATTTGAAAATGAAAATTTTGGCGGTACAAATCGGTTCCGCTCACGTAAACCTTAAATAATTTTTAATTTATATTCTATATATTTTAATAAACTTTTTTAATATTTACCGGAAGTCTTAAAATATAATAGTTTTATAAATCTCTTATCTCCAAATAAAATTAGTTTTAAAAATAGTTTTCCAAAAAATGCATCTTAGATGGTTGGAAGAATTAAAGCTTAAAATGTCTTAAGGTGGTACTTACAAATCGGTGGACGCAAACATTAAATAATTTATAATTTTCATTTTTTAATACACCATTTTTTATACTATTTTGGCAGAAGTCTTAAAATATACAATAATAAATTGTAAACAGTATTAACTTCTATTTTTTATGTCACCCTAATGTATATTAATGCTACATATTCATATTTATATCACCTGATTCTACTTTAATTAGTGCCTTCGCGTAAATTACTGAGTGGGTTGTATTTTGTCTGCAATTGACGTAGACAATATTTATCTAGGTAGATAATGTGAACGGGTGGTTGTATTTTTTTTTGTTTTTGTTTTTTTGTTGTGCATTATTTTGGCAGCACTTTGAAGCCATACAGGCGTATACATTATAAAACAGTATAGGTCGACTTAACGCTTTTTACTCGTCAGGTACTGTATTTCTATGATTTCATGGAATATTTAAGCTCCTAATAAATCAAGGGTATTTGTATCTCAAAATACTTCTTAATAAAATTTGATTTAGAATATTTCTTAACTGTTGTCCAAACATTTTTTCGATAGGGTTGGCGTCCAGGTTGACTAGTCCTTCATAACAATTTCGCAGCTGACGGTAGTAATGCCTTCTGCTAAACTTTATTCTTCAAAACTGTATTTCAATTGGCGACAAAGACATATAAACGACCAAATCGTTTTTCGGAGTACCAGCGACAAATATGAACCTTAACTGGAATCTTAACAGTTCGTAGAAGTTGTCGATTATCAACAAAGCAACAGGACCGACGTATGCCACTATTTGCCCAAAAGAAAGATTCAACAGTGAATATTACGTTTGTCCAATTACGTTCTGAGTTTGCCTTCGTCACGCAAATCCTTTTTCAATGTGTGATAATGAGAGCAGCGGTTTTTTTCAATGCGCTCCAGAATTTGAGGTCTTCTGCACATAAACATCCCTGCACGTTGTGTCTTTGGATACTCTAGTTAAGCTGTAAATTGCTCCAAAAACCAACTTTGTATTGTTATGTCGGGAGGCACTGAGGGCCAACTGTAGAGTTTAAAGAAAGAGCCACTGTTATGACATTGAAGGAGGAGAGATACTGAAGCAGAGAGAGTGTATTTCCTAGCCACCGTGACCTTTTTTGAAGAGAAATTTTAAAATGTTAAATGCCCGGTTGCCCGGTATAAATTTATATCTTAGAACGCGAAGCTTTATTGGTGGTTCCAGATTCACTATGAAATTGAAATTTGAACTGGTCGAGCCATGGAGCCCCAAGAGATTCGGTGGCTCCTAAAACACTCAGGCTAAAAAGCCCATTATATTTAGAGCTCTGGAAAGAGGGTAGATAGTCAAGAAGAAAAGTATTAGAAAAGGAGATAGGAAAAAAGTAGACGTAGAGACAGAGGTAGTTAGTCCTGTGAGAATTTTCCAGATTCTTTGAACGAACATTCTCACGACATCGGAACCCAAAACTCGAAGCCTTGCTGTAGCAAAGGCAGGACACTCACAGAGAAACTGCGCATTGCTGTCCGCCTCTTCCAAGCAAGACAGGCACTTCGGGTCCATAATGATTCCAATGGTGGGTTGTGCCCTGTAATAATACCGACCATCAACCGAACGTCTTTCCGTCCAAGTTTTAATAGAGAGTTTCACAGTTTTCTGTTCGGACTTGTCACAAAACTCTTTGCAGTCGCTGATCCAATTCATGATTTCTGCGGAATTGATTCTGATTATTGGCTCTGGTCCCTGCGGGGGAACCGCTGATCCACAGTTAGCCAATTCATCGGCAATTTCGTTTTCTTGAACACCGGAGTGTCCTGGAACCCATATACGTACAAGACTGTTCTGTCTTGCGACAGAATTTAGCTTCTTCTTACATTCTTGAACAATCTTTGAGGTTTGCTTCGCGTTCCCCAAGGCCTTCAGTGCAGCCTGACTGTCACTGAAAACTCCAATCTGTTTCCCCCTCCATCTCCTCTCGATTATCCATTCGGCTACTTTCAATGGCAAAAATTTCCGTTTGGAAAACAGTTGCCGTTTCCCCCATAGCATAGTGTTACTTATTACTATCGTTTAAGTACCATTCGGCTCCAGACCATATTTCATTGTTGGACCCATCGGTAAAGAAAATATCCGTTAAGCCTCCCTGTATGCATTCTGGATTGCTCCATTGCTCACGCAATGGAAATCTAACATCAAATTTCCTTCCAAATGAAACTATGGATATCAGGTCATCTTTAGGTGCCATAAACAGTGCATACTGCTCAGATAGCAACTTAAATATTTATCTGTGTCCCGAAGTTCCGTCTTCGTGCCAGAAACCACATCTATGGAGTCTACACATTGCTTTTATTGCTTCCTGTTGTATCTTAAGATCTCTTGGCCGAGTTTAACATACCCCGCCAGTCGTTTCCTTCTCGTGCTAACCGGCGCCAATTGCAAACACCAAGGGAAGCCAAGTCCTTCTCCACCTGATTTTTCCAAGGCAGAGGAGGCCTTCCTCTTCCGCTGCTATCACCAGCGCATCGAATACTTTCAGAGCCGGAAGGTTTATATCGATTCGGGCGACATGACCCAGCCAACGTAGCCGCTGGATCTTTATTCGCTGTGCTATGTCTATGTCGTCGTAAAGCGCATACAGCTCAATGCCCAACATGCAAATAAAAATCAAAACGTCAAATATTTCATCGACTTATCGATCACAGGCCTTACAACACATGCCGCTCTTTCCCTAACTCCGACTTACTTACAACTTTCCAAAAATAACACGCTTTCGGTTCAAATTAAGCTGCCAAGCATTGCAGTGCTAAACTCCTACGCCGAACCTGTAAAATTTTCCTTTCAACACAAAACAAATACTGCATGAAAAGCAAGCAGGATGAGCAAGCGAATTAAGTGCATTTCTAGAAAATTCCCTTTTGCTGGCATTCGGTACAGTTGCGTGCGCTTTCCTAGCTTATCCTTAAACAACTGCAAACATGTATTTGTCAATATTATGCATATGGGCATGCACTCGTATATTATATATTTTTATTACACTTCTTTTGAATTCTGCACATTCCCTCACAATCACTTCACTTATCACTACCCAAACTGATACCCACATATTCCTCATGCGCTGCTCTTCATATCCTGTTCTTCCCCTCTTTAATGCTCAATTCTTGTGTTTTTCGTTTTTTTTTTTTTGTTCCTTCCTGGCTTTTCAAAGACTCGCATATTCCTTTTCCATTTTATCATTATTTCACGTTTGCTTGTCATATTCACCAGCACAAATGCAGGTGTATGTGGTTGATGCAAAAGTTGGTGTTAGTGTAGTTCGCAAGCGCGTGCTCGCGAGTACTATGTGGTGCTTGCCCCTTAAGGAAATCCTAAAACCAATTTGGAACAATCGAGCGTATTCGTTTGTTCACTTTTCTAAAATCCGACAAATTTATTCAGGATTCGTTTTTATCGAAATTCTCAGTTTACCGGAACGACTCCGATTTATATCCGACCAAGGAGTGTCACTCCAGTAGCATTTGCCGCACATGTAAGGGCAATGTTTATACTACTACAACAGCAGCCGAAATTCTCGTTAGTCATACTAAATAGTTAAATAAAATTTACTTACATAAATTTTGGTTTCTCGCGTCTTTTGTGAATTGCTATTCTTTTCCATAGAATTGAATTAAAATCTCGAAAATTCCAGTGCACTGTTGTTACTTTTCTCTGTAAGGTTATTAAGGTAAGGTCTTCATTCTGATCCTATACGAAGTTGAGCAGTTGTAAAGGAAGTGCGTTTCTTTTACTTCTGGTAGTTAAAAGCTCTGACAGTACTTGCCGTCCCGCCACCTCCCGCCTGCACTTAGCCGGTGTTAACAGATCGAACCCTTGAATAAAGTCAGAGGTTATGTGGTTGCTGTGCCTTTGAACTCCCTAAAGCTATGCCGTTGCGGGATAATTTATCTATCATTTTATTGCCATAATTGTTAACCCACGGAAAGCAGGTAGAGCAACAGTATGAGAACGAGCTAAATACCTCTCAAGTATTAGTGCGACTTTGGCTCGCCTTTGTTAGATTTGTGCAAATACTGCAATAATCCGAAGATTGCTGAAAACCAATTTGTGCATATGTCAGTGTCTGAATTAATAAGCTTGCGTTAAGATATGTATTTATGTATTTTCAATTTCCGACTCCGGATCTCTTGGAGAAAATCGGTTCACAGTAAGAGCTGGCTACTACCTCGCCTTGAATTGTAAATTAACTAAATGGCATAGTTAGTTTGACATGAGTTCGAAACATAGGTGTTTGAGCTCTTAGTCCAAAGCTGCAATGATTAATCAATCGATTTATCGAAATGGCTAAAGTTGCGCATCAACATTTACCTGCAGGGTAGCTCTTTGCGTGCAGGCCGACGTCGTAAATGCAAACAGAAATGTGAGTGCACGGCGGGAAAGCAACAAATTGTTGCACTAGTACGTGGAAGAGTGTGTGTGTGTGTGAGTTGTTTGCATATGTGTGTATGCAAATATGTACTTAAGAATGGTTGTGTAATATTTTTCTTCAGGGATCAACGAAGTTATACGAAACTGAAAAAATCGCATACCACTTTTCAGAAAAATATGGAAGAAGAGGGAACACATTTTGATGAGCCACGCAGTTGTCTCTATATTTAGGTTTTCATTTTCGATTACACTTAGCAACGCAATCTAATAAAAAATAAATGCATTTTCAGAAAGGTCACTTTTTTAGGACCTTACTTTTTCGAAAATCAAGCTGGAGCAACAGTTACGGTGAATGGATTGCGCTATCGAGAGATGATTAACAATTTTTTATGGCCGGAATGGGATGGTATTGAGCTTATTTTCAACAAGACGGCGCTACGTGCCACATAAGCAACTAAACACGAAACGATAACACGAAAAGCAACTAAACACGAAAAGCCACGGGCAAGTCGGGTGGTTACTATCATCTGTGCCATTTTCGAGAATAGCGATTTTGTGTTCTTTCTCAGCTGCTCCACTTGAATACGAAAAAAGTTCTTTCGAAAGCACCCTTTTTTACTGTAAGGAAATATTGAAACCGTTGTAGGGAAGCTATTTGAGGTAAGTTTAATTGCTTTGAGAGCAAACATATTTTTTGCAAACAAATAAATTTCAGCTCCTTAAATATTAAGCAACAGATATATGCATACATATATGTATACATTAGGGCGGGTCAATGTGTTTTTTTTTTTTTTTTTTTTCGTTTCGGATTTTACATAAAATTCTATGAAAAACACCCCATAAAGGCTCATAATAGCTCAAAGTTCAGTTTCGAGTTCGAAAATTTTAAAAGATGCTATTTTTAGTTAGTTTTAGTTTTAGTGCCAACTTAATGTTAAGAATAATATTAACTAAAATCTTGTGAATCTGAGCATATTGCAATAGGAGAAGTGGAATTATGTAGGTTTTTTATTTATATTTTTTTCCCAAAGTAACGGATTTGTCATTTAATTAACAATTCTACTTTTTATAAGAGCATTTATGGGTATTGTGATTTATATAAGGGTGATCGGTCGTTTACCTTGGAGGCGACGGGCTCGCATGAGTTCTTGTGTAGGAAGTACATTTGCTTCGTTGTTGCAGTGTGTTTCTATCGTTGCCTGGTACTTTATAATTGTTTTGTAGATTAAAACTTTATTGTATAAAGACAAAGTTGAGTTTTTGTTTAGCAGCCAGTAGAGTTGTTTGAATCTATTTTTGATTTGATCGTTCTTATTTTTAATGTGATGCTTCTATAGTAGTTTGCTGTCCAGATGTATACCTGGGTATTTCGCAGCTAAGGATGTAGGAATAGAGTTTCATTTATGGGGACGTTTCTTGGCATGAAGTTCCTTTTGTTGTGTATATAACCTGCTGCGTTTTCAGAGCATTTATTTTAATATTCCACGAGACGAACCATTCTTTGGTTTTGTCAAATATTTGCACTTCTTTGTAGCTTTCGCTAGCGAATGTAGCCAATATTGCATTTACGTCAGTGGGTACTGGTATGTCAGCTCTGCAAAATTGTAAGGCAGTGGTCTGAGAACGCTACCCTGTGAGATTCCTCCTGTAATTTTTCGGAGTTATAAGGTACTATTGTGGTTAAACTTGACGTAGAAATGTCGATCCGATATGTATAATAACATTCCAGTAGTTTAACTTAGTGATCAGTCATATGTGACAAACCTTGTCAAATGCCTTTTCTACGTCTAAATAAATGCAAAAATTTCTTTGCGTCTAGCTCACTTAATATTTTATGTGATACTCGGTGTATTTGTTGTATTGTCGAGTGTTTTTGTCTGAAACCAAATTGATGATAAGGAATCACTTTGTGTTGGTCAATAATTGGTCTTAATCTCATAATGAGCAGCTTCTCGAATATCTTACTCATAATAGGAAGTAGGCGAATTGGTATATTTGATGATGCTATTGCTGGATTCTTGCTAGGTTTAGGAATAGCAATTATTTGCGCTATTTTCCAAACCTTTGGCAAATATTTAAGCCTAAACAACACAACGTTTAATATGTTGCGTATGTAGGTTATTGCGCGAGATGGTAGTTTTTTTAATATAAGTCCTGTGATTTGGTCAAATCCTGGGGATTTTATTGTTTTTATTTATTTCTTTCGATATTTATTATTTTTTCGATTTCTCGTGTAGTGACCGGGCTCAATTTATAACCTTGAATATGAGTTCGTTCTGATGCAAACGGGAAGTTATTGGGAGTTGTAGAGCTTGAAATTTCTGCGAAATAATCTGCTAGTGTTGCTGCCTTTTCTTCATTCGTTCCTGCCCAGTTTAATATTGCAATAGGTGAAGTAGGAGTATGTAATTTTTTTATATGAAAATCAAAATAAAACTTGCAAAAAAAGACAGAATTAAATTTTACAATATTTCTAACAATTTTTTTTTTCTTAAATTTGTTACTTTGCAATCTTAACAACCTATTTTCGATTATTTTTGGTTTCAGATTCTATTTACTTTTTTCCACTTTCCATCTTCATTGCCATACTCGTAAGTGACCCTCTGATTATTTATTAATAAAAGGTAGCTTCGTGCAAAATCTGGGAACCTCGAAACAGACTTTAGACTCTAATAGACGGTTTTGGGTATTTAGAGTCCGAATCCGAATCTGCTGGAAACGATGTCGAAAAAAATCGTGGCATACAAATTGGCGCATCCTAATATAGATGCATACATACACAATGTGGATATTCAAAAGATTAGTTTTGTAAAAAACTCATATTTTCGCCCCTCGTATTCACATTAAGCATCATTTTCCTTTTTCGTTTATTCTCCCCACATTTCTTTTGTACTTTTACCGCCTTACCTATTTGCTGCTTGCTGCCTTTATTCGCTTCCATTTTTAGGGTCCGTTTTCGCACTTACTTTAAATACCTCTCAACTTTCGCCCCTTGAGCCTTTGTAGTTGTGTGGCCACTTTAGCACACTTTTTTCTTCCTCTTCTTATTTCATAAATACTTCTCTCATTATTCTTAGAGCTCTTTTAGGTCGTCGATCTCCTCACACATGATTTTCTTTGAACGCTTTCTTGTGGAAAAGACGAAGGGTTCATTTTCTAAAAATTGGGGTTTTTTGTATTAAAAAATATGTATGCATTTGTGAGTATGTAGATATGTATGTGCATGCGTGTAGTCAAGTGCGCCCATTCACTTATTTTGCATGGGTGTGGATGGGTTTGGTTATTTAGGTTACTACGCATTTAAAAATACATTTTTCTGATTAAGTCGGGGTGCAATAAATTAGATTAAATTTTAATTTACAATAAAAAAATCCTATATAAATTTAAATGTTGAGTAATCGTAATAATCGTAAAAAACGTTGGAGCTGACAACTTATTTTCTAATTTTTGCTTTGAATTTTAATGAAACAACGCCCAAAAAAGGTCTGTCTCGGCTTTAGTCTCATTAGGCCGATTTTTTTTTCAACCGGTTTTTGTATTTTTTACACATTTAACGGTCACAATGGACCCATTTCGTGGTCTAAGTGGCATCGCTGTCTCTATGTGCGATGCAGCTGCCAAACCTTACCTAATAAGATTAATACTTCCGTAGTTCTGTGTCAAAATTTCAAGCAAATCAGAGAAAAACTGAGACTGTTATAGAACTTTGACTGAAAGAATTTAGCAAGGGCAACTTAAGGCTTTAGGCTCATTTGACCGACTTTTTCTTTTAGCTCGAGTCCAAAATGGCTTCTCCACTTCGTAGAGACCCTATTGCATCCCGCTTAAGTCAGTGTTTTCTGTGGTTTACAGGTCGAGAATATTATTGGTTATCATTACCGAAGAGATAGAGCCAAGGTGGTCGTTAAAAGTGAACGCTAGAAACCAATGATCTGCAAAAAAACTTTTTGAAGTGAAATTTCTTAGGCGTCGATGGACGAGCGAGAATGAAGAGTAAAATTTCAAGGCCATGCAACGTTTTGGGCATTTTCGTTCCGCGAGAGAGAAAAAAGATATAACGCAGAGGAAAAGGAGAGAGAAAGAGCTATACCTTATATATTTTATAGTAATTTTCCATCATAAATCCATCCATTTTCGGTTAATTATTTGCTGTTGACCGTCTGATATTTGACAGTTTATATTTTGTATTATTTTATTACGGGCATCAGTCACAACGCTCTGTTTAAATATCGGCTTATTTACGGTTTTTCGCAATTTCAATCCAAAAGATTTCAAATTGCTCAGATTGAACACAGGAAAATATATTTCAACATACTTACAATTTCTTAACTGCTGATGGTCGAGCAATCTTTTTGGTTTTAATTATTTCGTCCAAGCTCAGATCCATAGTCGTTGCGTACCGTATTTCTTTTTTTCCTCGATAATTGCTAAATTAAGAATTTTGTAACTACTTTTCCTTCAAATATTACGAAAAAGAAACAAATTTGTCCCCGTGTACGTCTGTAAAAAAAACCGATTGATGTTTAGTGCACAGTTGGATGCGCTTGCTCTATGTGATTAGTATGTAAGCAGTGCTATTAGGTAAAAGCAAAACACTTATGCCGAAGCAAATTTTATTTCAACGTCGCTGCTAGGTATTCACAAGGCAGCTTCTATTTGAAAAATCTTTAGAAATTAATGCAGTTAGGGCCTCCGCACATCGTCAGTGGCTTGTCCGCACACAATGCAACTATCTATCGTAAAAGTACGAGTTGTCAATATGTTGAGCGGTGAAAGGGAATTTATTTGTAAATTTTGTCTATTTGTATTCTCTGCAAATGTTGTGAATTTATTTACATATATATTCTTTCTCTCTCATTCTCTCTCGGGTCTCTCCCCCTTTCTTTGTCTGCCTTGAAAGTTTCACTTCTGTTATGTGTTCTACGCTACACGCACTTTTTTATTATCATTTGAATTTCATGCCGTTAGCTTCGAAACCGCGTCAACCGAAAGGTAGTGGCGAGATGCCTAACTTGCCTACGGTGGACGAAACTATCTGCAACTAAAAAAAAATCTAGTTTTCTTAACGCTTGAGTTTCTTATAAAAATTTTAAATCTAACATCCACGCCAAGGGAATAAATTACGGAAGGCACTATGTGTATAACGAAACATTCCATGGGTTTCTGATAGTAAGCAAATGCAACTTTTCATAAACAAAAGACTATCCGTACTTTCTGTAAAGAAACTACCGGCAACTGGTAATTTTATTAAAACGTCCATATATCTGCAAAGAGTCGGCCCGAGCACTGACTGAGCAATTGCTCACTAGCGCCACGCGTTGCAAGAGCGGATAGTTGTTTTAAAGCCGCTCCTTTGATAAAAGTAATAGAAAATATTAACTTCGATACCTGTTGCAAAGGCAGATATCATCGACGATCTGATGAGAATGAGACCTGCCCACAACGCGTTATTCCTTAAATTGTAAGCCCCATATTTTATGAGGAAGCAACATTATTGGCACCACTGCTAAAGGCTTCAGAAGTGATAGCCATGATATCATTATCATCACTAATGGCAAACGCAACCCTAATTCTAGAAAAGCGCTGTGTCAGCAACATCACGACGACGACAACGAGATAATAATAAAAATAAAAATGAAAATGGGAATTCTCTGCTTGGCATTTGTTTACATTCGCTGCCGTAAACTGACTTTGATGATGATGAGGATGCGGCTAGCCACATCACGTTGGTTAACTAAGCGCGGCTGGGCTGAGCTGAGTTGGAAATGGCTACCCTCCGCCCGCTCAACCATCGACACTACACTTTCCAGTTGCTGTATGCCTTTTTCCGTATCATTTTTAAAAAATTAGAATCTTGCGCAAAGCATTTTTCTCCATTCGTTGCTGTAGTTGCATTTTTTCCTCTTTTGGATTTTGCGCAAAAATAGAAATTCAGAAGAAGAAAAAAGAACACAGCGCACTGAAAAAATAAAAGCATGTAGAAAAAACTTACAAATGAACTGGGGAAAAGTGAAGTGGCAGTAGACGGATGGATGGCTGGATGGTTGGTTTGTTGTTGGTTGTTGGTGGCAGGGCTCAATGAGTGCCACAACAAAGTGTAGTTCCCGCTCAAAAAGCTACCGCTGCTGAGGACGGATAGAGCTGCAAAGCATGCACCGGCATGCCCGGCCCGCCAAATCCCCGTGGCTGATGAAGAGCACAGTAGAATGAGTTTTGTTAGTAGGTGGCTGTGTGGGCGTGTGGGTGTACGGAAGGTTAAGTTAGTTGTGAGTAGGGCTGCTGCAGATGCTGCTGCTGCTGCACTACGGGCGTTGCCGACAAGTCACTCAGCGTTCGGCAGCAGACGCTCTGCTTTTAGTGTGCATGTGTGTGTGTGCACGTGTTTGAGAAACAAAAAAAATTTTCCCCAGACAAACCTGGCAGGTGGCCTCGTCATTTCTGACGACCCACTCCCTTTGCGAGTACGCGTCGGTGGCAGATTGCATTACAATTTGCAGCACTTAATACACCACACATGTTCAACTGTACATGTACATACATACGTACATGTGTATGTATGTAGGTGCGTGATAATGTACGTGTGCGTCCTTTTTGTTGCTGACTTTGTTGAGTGATGTGATACAGATTTTATGCGCATTACAGTTTAGTTTAACTCCAGAGCTTTGGGTTTTTTGTATTTGGTTTTTTTTTTTTGCATTTGTATTTGTGTTTGTGTTTGGGGTAGTATGCACAAGTTTATGCGCTGTTGTGGCTGCAATGCAAATCACTGCTGCTGCCTACCAGCAGCATCTAAAAAGCAACAACACCAAAAGTGTATTCCTACTCATTCCCGTTTTAGTGTTGCCAACTTTTGCGTAATTTTGATTGACAGCAAGCCAATAGTTAGTTAGTTGCTATGCAATACGGCTAACTCTCTGCGCTCTTTTTTCCCCCTACTCCATACCCTTATCTCTTCGTCTGTAGCGACGTATTTGGTAAGTGACAATAATTAGATTTGCTTTTTTATTAATTTGTTTTTAGATTTTGTGCAGTTGCCTAGTTTTATTGAGTTGTTTGAACTTTTTCATACGAAAAATCGATTTGTTTGCATTGTTGTTGTTTTAATGATGCAGTGCGATTGAGCTCACGCTTTTGTAGTGTAGTAGGTTTTGCCTCATTCAGTTTTAGTGATGCTGGCTAATTTATGTTGTTAGAGGAAGAAATGACTCAGAGGAAGAAATAATTTAAAAATAAAAATTTAAATTAAAGTGAAAAAAATGAAGTTAGAGGAAAACTGAATTTATTAATATATAATAGCCAAGAGATGACATTTGCTAAGTAATTTCCATGCTTTGGCTTGATTTTTTTTAGTGCATCAAAAATAATTTAATAATCTTGCCTCAAATGCCTCCGCATCATCTGCAGAATATTTTGATCAATCAAACGTAGAAAGTGGCGATGGATAAGGCACACATTGAGAAAACCACCACATAGCATCACGAGAATGGTACTGGACTGGAATCCGCAAGGGAGTAGAGGTCGCGATCCACCAAAAAACCCTTGGACCGATGCTGCGCGAACTAGCAAATGCCGACATCTCATGGGACGGTGCAAAAACAACAGCACAGAACCGTGTACAATGGAAGAGTTTTGTCGAAGCCCTAGGCTCCCCATAGGAGTGAACAAGGAAAAAAGATCTTGGTTAAGATGAAAGCCAGTCGACTTTTTAAAACTTACTTCATAAAAAAAGAGAAAATGTCAATTCAATTAGAATTTGAGGGTTCATTTCTAGGCGAAATATCAAAAATGTGCTATTTATTATTACTAGAGCCGACAGAAATCCTCAAGGTTAAAATATTACGATGGGCGTGGCACCGCCCGTTTTTTTTGAACATTTTTCTTGCCCGCTCTTGTCTTGGGCTCATTATTAACAGGAAAAATCATTGCAACAGTGCACTTTTGCGATGCTGTCCACCATGCTTTTACCCTCGAAAGTCGGCGCGTCTTTCGACTGACCGATAGCTTTCCAAAGATAGCTGTCAAGATCGTCTTGTTGCCCTTTGGAAAATAGGTCGTCGGTATGTATCTCTACCGT
The DNA here is from genome assembly GCF_028408465.1 of Anastrepha ludens. NCBI lineage: Eukaryota > Metazoa > Arthropoda > Insecta > Diptera > Tephritidae > Anastrepha > Anastrepha ludens. The sequence goes on along the minus strand of NC_071498.1, from coordinate 9,519,030 downwards.
CATTGCCTTTGCTGGCACTCTCGCGAATGATTCACCAGAAGTTGACGGAAAAGTGTCATTCGACATTTGAACTCCCTTAGCCTTTGCCTTGCGAGGTAAAGGTTTATCTGCCTTGGATTGGGTCGAGGATGCCGGCATTTCCGACTTTCGTCTCTCGACTTTCCTCTTCTTTGCCTTTCTCCTATTCCCGGTCGTTAGCACAGACCTCGTTTCGGTTCCGGAAGAGTGCAACATTATGGAGGAATTTCCTGTTCTGCCGCGCTTTCCCGTTTCTATTACTGGTGTCGGAGTTGACTTGACTTGGAGCTTGAGTACTTGCCTTAGCTAATGCTTCGGCCTTAGCTAGCCAAAATTATACTAGAAAAAAAAATTAGAGAGTATTTTCAATAGACTTTAAAACCGATCCTATCATCACTTATTCCCACGACAGTCGGTTCGCCGTTACTAGCACGTGTCGGATTTATACCCGACCAAGAACTGTCAATCCATCAGTATTCTCGAATCGGTTATAGTGATTGTTTATGATGTGACAACAAAAATATATTCTTCTTCTTCAGTTTGCCAAGAGAGGACTTTACTACTCAATTGCCTACTTAGTCCAAAGTAGCACTTGTTGGCAAGAGAGATTCTACGTTGGATTGTAGAATCTCTCAACAAAAACATCACATCTTCAAGATCTCTGCAATTCTTCCAAATTCAAAATATATCTCGTTAGCGCACACTTTATTAAACTCCCTTTCAATAATCGCCTGAGAGCTTCCTTAACTTATACCGACCTTCTCTAACATTTCGCTAACTCCGATTCGTCACTCTCTCTTCCTCAAAAATGTCTTGAACCGCACGAATGCTGTTGGATCGAGGACGTTGAAAGTCACACTGGATTTCCACTGGTTTCAGTTCTATTTTAAACACTTTATGTCTGCCAAATTCCTCACAGTGGGTGATAGTTTGAGAACTATGCAGGTATTCTGGCAAAAATCTTTGTCGCGTCGACTTTAAACTTCAACGTCAACTAAAGACTTATCTGTACATTCTAAAATAAATTGCTTATTAACTAAAACAAAGCTGCATTTTACGAACAGTTAAACAAGAAGTATCACGCCACCTTAAAGCTCAGTTGCAATAGTATTTTTCTATCCAACATTCCTTTTTACTATTTGTTTATTTGTTGTAACTAGAAGTGTTTAATTTAGGTTCCCCAACATTGTTTTCCCATTAACAGTTCTTAAGATTTAGCATCGTTTATATTGTTTAGCATTTGTTTAACATCAATATTGTGTTATTGTCATGTTAATAACATTAGCTCTGTTATTAACAGAGGCTTATACATACATCGGCCGCCGTAGCCGAATGGGTTGGTGCGTGATCACCATTCGGAATTCACAGAGAGATCGTTGGTTCGAATCTCGGTGAAAGCAAAATTAATAAAAACATTTTTCTAATAGCGGTCGCCCCTCGGCAGGCAATGGCAAACCTCCGAGTGTATTTCTGCCATGAAAAAGCTCCTCATAAAAATATCTGCCGTTCGGAGTCGGCTTGAAACTGTAGGTCCCTCCATTTGTGGAACAACATCAACACGCACACCACAAATAAGAGGAGGAGCTCGGCCAAGCACCTAACAGAAGTGTACGCGCCAATTATTTATTTTTTTTTATACATAACATTTGCACCGCTAAGCTTAGTTGCTGAGAAACACGAGTGCCGTTTATATGCATTTTTTTCTCATATATTTAACACAAAGTTTTTGCACTTACAATTTGCGCTTCAATTCGCCCTTGAATTCGCCCAATTGTAAATTACCGGAAGCGCACGCACATCTACAACAATAAAGAGAAAGCGAAGCTGTAGCTTGCCGTAATTTTCTCACTATGTTCAACACTGCTTATTGCAGTTTTCCTACATGAAGTTCAATACAAAAGCCAAAAGAATTATCAGTTCCATTATTCTCGAATTGTGGCACTTTAGATATTTACGTGTTATGAGGACATACGGTTCTGTGATACACAGGGTCCTTCTCTTCTCATATCACGCATCAAGTCCAAAACAGAAAAAGTGCAAGTATATAGGAATATACCAAACAAAAACGGTAAGCCGTGATAAATTGGACTATTAATTCGACTTCTATAATTATCTCGTCTCAAATTGGTTGTTTCAAATAAGAGGAAATTCATTTTTTAATTAATATTTATTCCGCATATGAGCCAAATCGGCCCACAACCCCTCCTAGTGTACCGTTTTTCCAAATATATTTCTTTTTAAGTAGTTAAGATATATCTGAAATTGTGTAAGCTGCTTAAAATATTTACAACTTAAGTCTTAAAAGTTTAAAAACACCTACCATCGCCACGTTTAAAAATCCATTTCCCCTTCCAATTTTGTTTTCTCACATTCCATTTTTTGAACACATTTTTAAATCATTATCGTCATTTTCTTTCTTTTTATTACAGCATTTATATCCTGTCCATTGGCAAATATAAAATATTCATCAACAGCGTGCGGTGTCATTACCACTACCAACAACAGCCACAACAACAAACACTGTAGCAGCAGTCATTGCGCCAACAGAAGAGAGCGAACTCAGCGTCCAGCAGTCGTTTATAGTAGATTTGTCTGCTCATATCTTTGGCTAGCAGACGTTGATTATAATGATTGCTTCCGTTTGCTGGTTCAAACGCTGTTGGCAACAGTTTAACGTCATCGCAGTTGTGAATTTTTCAAATTAATTCTCAACACCTACAGCAATAAAAGAAACAGCAACAAAAAGCAAAATTGAAACTTTTTATCAAGCCACCTTATGGATCTCGTACAAGTAGTAAATGCAATTTTAGGCGACAACATTAAAAAGTATTGAACAATTAGTGAATATCGAAAGGCGGGATTGCGCGGCAAAAAACATTTCGAATTTTGAAGGTGAGTTGGGAAAAATTGGTTGTATTAAAGGTAGGCATGAAATTTGGGGGTTTTCGTCTCATGGATGTACTTGTATATTTTTTGTACAGCTAAAATTTTTGAATACATTCATTTCAAGTCAGATGTTGGCCCGTTTTTTTTTTTTTTTTTTTTGAAGGAACCCAGTAAAGGACTTAAGGGGTCCCGATGGTCTAGAGGTCCTAAATAGGGTAATAGGTAGGGTATTTTTTTTTACAATAAAAAATGATATTTAAGGTTTTTAAGCTTCTTATTTAGCTTCTTTTACATACATACATACAAAAATGAAAAAAAAAAATTTTTTTTAATGCAATTTTTAATTAATAAATAATAATTTTTTTTTTAATGAAATTTTTAATGAAAAAAAAAATTTTATTGAATTTTTTAATAGGAATTTTTTTTAAATTTTAATAAGTTTAAAGATGACGCTCCCGAAAATTTGGATTTGGACGGTGCTGTTCATTTTGGCTCTTCTATTTATATGAAGCTCAAAAACCAAAAAAAAATATTAATTTATTTTAATGAAAAAGAAAAATTTTTTTAATGCAATTTTCAATGGAAAAAAAAAATTTAAATCATTTTTATTTTAATGAAAAAGAAATTTTTTGTTAATGCAATTTTTAATGAAAAAAAAATATGTAATGAAATTTTTAATGAAAAACAAAAATTTTAATGAAATTTTTAATAAAAAAATTTTTTTTTTAATTTTAATAATTTTAAAGATATTTTTTTTTAACTGCATGATAACTATCGATATCGATAACTAGGATTTGACAGCTGTGAGTAGCAAGTTATGTTGACATTTCTGCTCAGTAAGATTCGGCAAGTCATCATGAATCGCTTAACTTCAGAACAATACCTCCTAATTGTGGAAATTTATTTTGAAAAAAAAAAAAAAAACATAAAGAAAATGAAATAAATCTTTTCGCGAAGTTTACAGAGCACTGGTAAGATCATCGGTCATTATTTCTTTCGAAAAGTTATTTTCATTTTATCATTATTTTATTCAGCTAAACATCGACAACATTTGCTTCCAACAAGACGGCGTTACTGGCCATACAGCGTGCTTAACAATCGATTTATTGCAATATTCAAGCCGCCAGACTTGGACTTATAAAATGAACAATTTAACTCGTAGCCGCGGCGGGCATATGCCGGCTATTGTCTTTAAAAAATAAATGCCATGAAATTATCTACCAGATTATAACGGTGAAATGGTTGAAGGTTCAGTCTGGCACTCCTCAAGTAGCACTAAAGCACCGTTTTGATATATAATAAAACAAAAACAAAATTCATTCCAATAATATTTCTAGTTTTTATTATCATTTGCAGTTCTCAAGCTCTTAAAAAACACCCGATAGTATTTATCACGTAATTAATACTATAGTGTATGCCCTTGCAGCCCCTTCTACCCCTCTTCATACACACCCATTGTCTGCCATGTGTTCAGGTATTTTATTATTTCTACTACCCACGGCGAGTCGAGTTTCATTCAGTCATTCATGCGTTCTTATAATAATTGTATTGCTTTTTTCTATGTTATTGCTACAAAACACAATGAATTATGGAATTGTTTTTCCGCTGTGAACAATGTTCAAACAATTACAGTTTATTCTGGGTAGAAGCGCTTCAATCTGAATTCGATTACTTAAGGTCAGTAAATATCTGAAAACAAAAAGAATAATGCAATTAAGGTAATTCATTATTTTCCCAACGCTTTGAATGATATATAGTATATATAAACAATTGCTGCTCTAGCATTATTAATTTGTTAATTTAATTGTTTCAGAGTTCCAAAGCATTCTATTGAACAACAAAAAAATGCAAACTTCTCATCATACGAAGTAGAGGCGATTCATCAAACTTCACCACTACAATTTTCTGAAACTTTGTATGCCCATACGAACGTATTTACATACATACATACACATACACATACTTATAACAAATCGTCGAAATAGTTTCCATAGAATTTTCATCAAAAGCATATAAACTCTTCAATTATCTACAGCAAGTGAATATTTCTTTCATTATAATTTGCTATCTAAATTGTAGACATTAAAATATACGCTGGGGCGCTGAGTTATTCAACTGCTGTGTCTCTTTCGAATCGATACATTCGATACGACTATGTGTACATACATAAATAAATACTCTCCAAATTCTTTAACAGTTTCCACTTGGCGACACAAATAGTTGGTGATAAATTTTAAGTGGAATCAACAGAAGGAAGTAACAGAAGTAGTTCCAACTTATTTAGCGAGCTAACATTTATGCTTACAAATTTATTATTAATGCTGCTGAAGGGGGGGCAGACAAGCATGCGAGTTGCTCACGCGATAACTACTAGCGACTAGCTGCTGGGCCACGAGAGTTCAATATACTTTTAGCAACAGTTGGGGAACTTGAATTCACGCTGTTAGTTAGCATCACATACACCTGCGTACATACTTGCATACATACGTGTTACATAATTTTATTAGCACACAATTGCTTGTGTGTATGTATGTGTGTATGTGCATGACAGTTACAACAATTATATCGACTTGCATGAGTACGCGGTACTTGCTCGTACCTATCGCACTTCAAATGTCAATTTCGTATGCAAATAACTGATGCTCATCACATGCACACGCTTGCTCACATACATATACACCTGCATACGCTTGCTTATAAGTATACCCCGAACGCTATTAGTAAATCAATCGATTCCTATCGGGCACAAGTTGAGGCAAATGCATATTTTTATGTGTGTATTTAGGGCTGGCAAGATGGAACAGGACGATGAAGCGTTTATTTCTTTTAATTTGTTTAAATTTGTTTTCGAAGCAAAAAATAATAGTACAGGACGCGGTCCAAAAATATGAATATGCACAGCACGTGCAACCACTTATTTTTTTTAATTTCCTTTATTTATAATCGACAAATACAGCATTTATTGCAGAATATAAAAGACAGCTTAATACAATTAAGTTTTATTTTAACAATCCCGTTAAAAGTAAATTAAACTTATATCGGTTGTTTCTTTAAGAGCTTGAGTGCTTAAATTGATAATACAAAATGGGAATATTGTTCGAATGATTTTTTTTTTTATTTTTTATTATATTTTATTATAAATATTAATATGTATTTATTAGTTATGCAGCTATGCAGCAGAATATTCTGGCCAAACACCATCAGTAACGACGCACAGTGGAGATTAACGAGCGAGGAACCCATCCTTAGGCAAATCAAACGCAGAAAGTGGCAATGGATAAATCACATCTTGAGAAAACTACCAGATAGCATCACGAGAATGGCACTGGATTGGAACCCGCAAGCGAGCAGAGGTCGCGGTCGACCAAAAAACTCTTAGAGAAGGTCGATGCTACGCGAACTGACAGAGGCCGACATCTCATGGGACGGTGCAAAAATAACAGCAGAGAACCGTGTACGATGGAATAGTCTTGTCAAGGCCCTATGCTTCCGAGAGGAGTGAACAAGGAAAACAAAATCCGGCATATCTCCAACGCAGCTACAAGTTACATGGTCCATTCAATAAGTCCAATTTTTGACCACTTTTTTTTCAATAAATCTGAATAATAAATCTTAAGTGAGCCCAATCAGCAAAAATGCGACGCAAACGAAAGTCATGTTGTATTTTACAGGCACGTATGCGAAGATCCTTGTGTCAAATTTTTCACGTAGTCGCAGGACAGAGACCAACAAGTTGATAACGATGATGAATCGACATTTCGGCGTGTTCTTCAACACTTCGCGCTATGTACTTCGCGAACAGATTTTTTTTTTTTTTTTTTTTTATTTTTGTTTTTTTTTTTTAAGTAAAGTTCCACAATCTGGAAGCGTTGTTCTGGCGTTAAAAGATTCATGATGACTTGCCAAACCTTACTGAAACAGAAATGTCAACACAGTTTGCCAAATCAGCTGTCAGCCCATACTTATCGATATCGATAGTTCTCATGCCGCTAAAAAACTGACGATAATTTACGGATGAGTCCAGGTTTTTTTATAAATTGTGGTAATTAATATTTATTCGAGTAAAAGGCCGCCGTAGCCGAATGGGTTGGTGCGTGATTACCATTCGGAATTCACCGAGAGGTCGTTAGTTCGAATCTCGGTGAAGGCAAAATTAATAAAAAAAAAAACATTTTTCTAATAGCGGTCGCCCCTCGGCAGGCAATGGCAAACCTCCGAGTGTATTTCTGCCATGAAAAAGCTCCTCATAAAAATATCTGCCGTTCGGAGTCGGCTTGAAACTGTAGGGCCCTCCATTTGTGGAACAACATCAAGACGCACACCACAAATAGGAGGAGGAGCTCGGCCAAACACCTAACAGAAGTGTACGCGCCAATTATTTATTTTTTTTTAAAAGGAATAAAAGTATGCGTGAAATTATACAATTTGCTTTGAAACTGTAGTTTGAAAGAACAAGAGCAAGCCAACTGTCATATAGAAAGCGAACAACCTAATTGGCAATGCCCGTGGAGGCTTACTAGTAGAAGCCTCAAAGAGAGTACAAAGTTAAAAAACATACTCGAATACCGACTAAGAAGTAACGAAACAGTTGTGAATGCGCCTTGCCTCCTCCATGACACTGGCAAATATTCTCTAGTGCAGTATATTCAGCTTCAAAAAAAATCAATTGCCCATCCTTAAACGTTCTTAAGCAACTTGTTAGGCAATCGTACAAACAAATATGCGTTTGTATGTATGTATGCATATCAACATTTTTTGAGTCGTTCGTAAAAGTGCTGACGTTTCGTTTTCCACTCTCAGAATATTCGTGCAATGCTATGTACGTACATACATACATATCTCCGAGTACCTGATCGTACGTGCGTTGAAAAAAATGTAAATGGTCAGCATGCTAAATGCTATCGCACTCATCGACCACTCAAATGCATTCGCTTGGTCATACTTCCCCTATGTATGTATTGTATGAAAGGTAAAGTCAGTTTTAAAACTAAACTTTACTATCTCCATCGCACCTATACATACATGGTACTCGGTATATCGAAGCAGTTTTGTTTGTGTTTGCTCATGGTAAATATTACTCATACGCACCCGCAACAGCAAAATGCAGTTTCAATATATTTACATATTTGCATTCTTATATTGTACTTATACGAGTACAAATGTATTAATGTAGATGATTGCGTGGAAGTGCACAAGTGGAAATTTATTGTACCATATATTTATATTTAAATGCAGGTTTGCATGTTTATAGTATACTTTTATGAACGTGTATTACCTAACATTTCAATTGCAATTGCAGCTATTTGCAGTTTTATGACATTCGTTTATAGTACAGTTGTTGACATAAAAATATGAACACAAAGTAAATTTATGTGTTATGTAGTAAAATAATTTGTTGGAAATATGATTTGAAATAAGTAGAGATAGAAATATATCGTTTATTGCTCGTTTTCAATAAAATATTTTTGGTATGTGGAGCAAAATCGTAATAAAGGGTCTATCAAAAGTGACGTCCAGACGTCGTCAAGCTTTCAGAATAACCAATCGCAAGATTCGTGATTTGTTTTGTGGAAACAATCATACGAATGAGTTGGCAATTAAAGGTTGAAATTTACGCAATGAGAAATTTTCCGCTTGCGGTTTTTAATTAAATTCAAATTACGAAGTTGTCGACTTATTTAGCGATATGCAATATGTGAGTAATATTATGAATGTCGGCACTCAAATTCAATTCACTTGGCGTGTTTTTAACCAATTGAATTTCCCTTAAAAGATTATAGAAATGTTCCCTAAACGATTTATCGACTATTACGGATGGAATAAAATGAAATGTGTCATTTACTGTCAATTACCTATAATGATCGGCAAATAACTAAAAATTTTCTGCAATTTTAATCAAAAAACTCTTAAACCGAGATAAATAAATAATTGGCGCTAACACTTCTGTTAGGGTGGCTGAGCTCCTCCTCCTATTCGTGATGTGCGTCTTGATATTGTTCCATAAATGGAGGGACCTACAGTTTCAAGCCGACTCCGAACGCCAGATATTTTTTTAGGAGGAGCTTTTCCATTGCAGAAATACACTCGGAAGTTTGCCATTGCCTGCCGATTAGACGACCGCTATTAGAAAAAACTTGTTCTATAAATTCGCGTTTTGTGCATGTTTCGAACCCATGTACTCTCGAATCGTAGTCACTCACTGAAGTTCTTCACCTCCTTAATTTTGACCCTTCCATAACACATACCATTTCCGATAGGGTGATTAATTTTACGCCACCTTGTATATTTGAATAAAATTACAATATTATCATAAAAAATTATGGTATATCAAATTGTAAAATGGTGGTAACACTTTGGTATTCTAAAAAAACAGCAATTATTAATATATTGGCAAGCCTCACTTAGCTTTAATAGCGACATCTATGCGCTCCAGTATTGAAAAAGAATTAATGAGTTTTCATACCAAACTTCGCCAAAACTCCGATCCAACTTAAATAAAACCTTGAATCTGCCTTTTGTTACCTGTATCTTCAAAATTTGCCAAAAGCTCTCCGTTAACCCAAATCTAGTCGAAATCTCTATTGAACAATTTTTTTTTTATAAATGAAAAAATGAGAAGTAACGCTGTTTTTTTGAAATTTTTTATGTAACAAACATGATATTATAATATAGTAAAACTATCATTTTCGAAATGCAAATCTTCTTCAGCCTAATGATTGCGAGGTATATTAGTCGTCCTGCCAAAGAAAGGTGAGCTATGGCACTGCAAAATTACAGAGGAATTATGCTGTTGTCAATAGCGCCTAGGATCCTGTCCAGCTTGCTGTTAAATCGCATTAAAACCACTAAAGACAGCTCCTTGGAAAACAGCAAGCAGGCTTGAGTAGCAACCTGTGTAGATCAAATTACCACCCTACGTATCACTGTTGAGTGGCAGATAACCCTCCAACTATTCTTTGTAGATTACAGTACAGCTTTCGATTGCGTTTCTCGGAGCAGTATATGGGATGCCTTCCACGCTCGAAGGATCTCGGCGAAGCTAATATCTCTCGTACGCGCGCATTACGACAACTTTTAATGCAGGATTTTGCACATTGGTAATCTGTCGGAAAGCATTCCCACCAGTGCTGGCGTACAGCAAGGCTGCCTATTGTCTGCTTTGCTATTTTTAATTGTTATTGATGACATACTAAAAAGCTGCATTGCGAGGAACTTCCATGAACATCTCGAATACCTTGCCTACGCTGATGGTCCGCTGATGCCTTCTCTCCGTCAAAATTGACGATCTGTTCGCAACCTCCTTGAATGCACGACTAGATTAGATTAGATTTGTTGGGGGTTGGACAAGTCCAAGCACTCAGTCAGGAGACCATTGTACTACACCTGGATAGATTTCAGTAGAAAGAATAGAGCGATAGGAAAGATAAAATGTGGATGGTAAGACCAAAAAATTAGTTTGAGGTCACTCTTCCACAAATCTCTTGGATTCATTGATGTATCATATCTTAAGAGATCCGCAAGAGGAAGAGTATGAACTTTACGCATACTCAGTATATCGCAAACCCTATATCCAAAGTCTGATTCTGGAAAACGCCGGTCAGCTACAGAGAAAATGCTCTGCAGTGTCGTCATCCTCAAGACCAGATAGGCATATGTATCGGGCTGTGGACGACCCCCATGGCAGGACTAAATATAAATCACGAGAAAACGAAAGCAATGCAAATTCGGTTCCCGAACAGCAGCCCGTTCCTCTTAAATAGTGATCGAATTGAGAACGTTGACACTTTTACATACTTGGGTAGTATCATTGCCGCTCAAGATAGTGCGTTGACACTTTTACTTACTTGGGTACTATCATTACCGCTGAAGATAGTGCGAAACGAAACGTTATCGCCAGAATAAATAAAGCGAACGGCGCGTGTGCACAGCACCGATCTATTTGGTCGTCGAGCTCCTCAGAACATGACTATCGATGTGTATTTCGGTCTTATCCCAACCTGTCCAAATTTTTATGCACGCAACTGTACATATATGGCATATATTGATATGCTTTAATTGAGTATTTTCGTTGTGAATAGCATTTTGTTTTAATTTTTTCACGTTTTTATTTTATTTAATTTAATTTTTTTTTTTCTTTTTTCTTAATATTTTTTGTATTGTATTAAGCATTTTATTTCTAGTTAATGACTTTTTTTCTTTTTGCTTTATTACACATTTTTGCATTATTTATTTGCAATTTGTTTCTCTATCCGGCATCTCAATGCAAAAAAACGTCAGTCACAATGCTTTGAGTGCCAAATGCAATGCTAAGTTTTTCTAATAATCGTACAGAAATTGTATGCATGTTTCTTTCGTACATTTTGTGTTTCTGTACTACATTATATTCAATTAATTTATTCGTGTTTTTTTTTCGACGCTTGTTTTCTATTTTCATTTTAATTAAATCACATGCGGCTGCACTTGTTCGCTTAATCCCTTACTCATTGTCTAATTGATATGAAAATAATTGCACAATACCGCAATGCATTAGTTGGAGGTTTTGAATGCAGTTTGAGAATGATAATTTGAAAATGTATTGTTTTTTTATTTTAATATTTTTAAATTTTCTATACTTTTATTGGAATAACAATATTAGTGTGCGCATGCAACCCTGGTAGGTGTAGGTCAGGCCGTTCGTCACCTATCATTTATGAAAGGTGTCTTGAATTTCTTTTCCAAATTTGGGATTACCTAATGTTTTATATCGTCTGCAAACAAGAAATGGTTCTTATGAGGAAGCTCATCGTGTTTTACCCAGAAGAAAGTACTATTATAAAGCGGGGTCTGTAATTTTTTTATGCTTCATATTCAAAAAGTAACTAATATTGTATTATTTATAATACATAAAAAACTTAAGTAAGTTCCAATTTAAACAGCGGAACTGTTTGGTCATGTTCATGGATGTTTCGATTTTTGAATAATGAGAAACTCTAATAAAGACGTACAATTTAAGATCCACTAACAATATTTAACATAAAGTACAGTGAGAGTACAGTCCGACTAAAAAGATATAATCTAAAGAGAAAGTAACAACATTACACATAATGCACAGTGAGAGTGCAGTTCTAATATAGAAGTACAATCTAAAGAGTCACTAACAAAAGGCACAGTGAGAGTATAGTTCTAATAAAGAAATAAAATCTAAAGAGTCACTAACAACATGAAACATAAAGCACAGAGAGAGTACAGTTCAAATGAAGAAGTACAATCTAAAGAGCCACCAGAAATGTTAAACATAAAGAATGATTTAAAGAGCCACTAACAATACTAGACTAGACTAGTGTGAGTGCAGTTTCCCTAACTTCTAATGGCCTTAAGTCTTAAGGGGGTCCTCTAGTTTCTCGTCTGTTTTTTTCGGGTTTTTCAATAATTTTTAACGGGCAAACGATCAAAATAATAAATCTCATTGTGTTCACATAATCTTTAGTAACATTTAAATGAGCTTTACAAATTTTTTGAAGACAAAATATATAATAGAATAAAAGTTATAGTGGCCGACAAGAAGACATAAAGTAAAAGAGGTGCTTGACGGTGACCAAGTTTGCAGCTGTTTGGCTTATCTGAAATCGAAAAACCAAACGACATTTTAATCTTCATATTTAAGACTAGCGATTGAACTAGAATGAATTCTTAATTACAAAAATTAATTTTTGTATACACTTTTGAAAATTAAATTCTATTTTTTACTTATTTTTTCTTAGTTTTTTCGCTCATAGGAAAAAAACTATCGAAGCAATCATGATAATCCTAGTTCAATCGCTGGCTTATAATATATTAAAGATGAGGTATATATTTGAACAAGATCGGTTCAGTAGTTTTTGAAATATCGTGGTCACTATTTTGAAAAATAGTGTTTCGAGAAAAACGCGTTTCAAAGTTCGCGCATGTGATTTATAGCGTTGAGCGCGCTAAGTATACCTGCTCCGTTCAAGGCCGTAACTTGTGAGCCACTTCGAATATCGAAAAATCCTTCAGCACATACTTTTAACACATGTTGTAAATGTGATTTATGAAAAAAAAAAAAAATTCGATATTTTCGACCCAAGAAACTAGAGGACCCCCTTAATAGAAACCAGCAAGAGTTATAGGAAGGCGTAGATTCTGAAAAATAAAGCAAAGAAATTTAAGAAAAACCTTCTGGACACGCTCGATGCGATTAATATAATTATTTATTTACATATTTCATTTATTTATTCATTTTTTTTTTTTTTTTTTTTTTTTTTTTTTTTTTTTTTTTTTTCAAAAAAAAAGTCAATAAACTCCAAATATTCTTACTGACTATAACGATAACTTAGAACTCAGTACAGAAAGCACTAAAATAAAATTGAAATGGATAATTTAGAAAACATTTTTTTTGGGCAAAGAAAAGTCAAGCAAAAGAAATTTAGGTGCCACCTATTAGTATCGTGATTTGAAATCGTTGAATGTTAATTCTTTGTATTCAGACATGGTTTCTATAAATTGGAATGAATGTTGGTTTCTTAGTTCTGTTGATAATAAACTTGACTTCCTCAACCCGTTTTTTAACATGCATGTTCCACTTCGTTCTATAAATGTTTTAAATAGTTCATGTCCTTGGCACAACTTGAAAGTTCGAGCTGCCATTAGAAAGCGCAACAAGTATTATGCTAAGTGGAGAAAAAACTTGACGGATACTTCTTGGCGCCGGGAAAGGAAATCCGAAATGAAACCACTGCAATAATACGACAGGCGAAATGTTGGTACAGTTACTCAAAACTTGATCCGTCACTTCCAACAAGAGAACTGTGGCGCAGCCTAAAAAAAATTAAAATTCATGGCAAGGAAAGTCCCGAATGTGAGATTGACTTTGATGAACTTAATGACTAATTCATTAGTGTTGGTAAGAAAACAAATTGTGCTCCTACTTTAAAAGAGTCCTCACCTTGTGCTACTCTAAAAGAACAGTTTCAATTTATGACAGTTAGTGAGGTAGACGTCCTGAAAGCATTATCCAAAATAAAGTCTAATGCTATAGCCGACGATGGTATCTCGCTAAAATTCGTCCGTATAGTCATCCAATATATAATAGGACCCCTTACCCATATAATAAACCATTGCTTGACTAGTTCATGTTTCCAGCAGTATGGAAAAAGGCTATAGTTTTCCCAGTCGCAAAAAAGGCAAATGCTATTTAAGATGCTATTTCCAAAGTTTGCGAAAACTTGATGGCCACGCAAATTTCATCATTTGTATACAAAACAATCGTCTACTCTCTCCACTACAATCTGGCTTCAAACAAAGTCACAGTTGCTCGACTGCAATGGTTAAAATACTGGACGACATAAGAATTAGTTTTGGCAACGGAGACTTGACTCTACTTTGCTTACTTGACTTTTCTAAAGCATTTGACTCAGTGAATCACAAATTGTTATGTTTGAAGCTTAAACACTATTTCGGCTTGGAGACAGAACGCAGAAGGTCAAGACCAGTAAATCAACATCTCAGTCTAGATACGTACACACTGGTGTTCCGCAAGGGTCTATCCTTGGTCCGCTTTTATTCAGTCTTTTTGTCAATGATGTTTTTAACGTTTGTCAGTATGTGAATGTTCATGCGCATGCTGATGATATACAATTGTGCTAGTCCAGTCGTGTTGGTCTCGTTGAAGATTTATGTTTCAAAATAAACAGTGATTTGTTTGCTATTTCTGTATCGGCTAATGAAAACTCTTTATGTCTGAACGTGTCAAAGTCATATGTCTTACCTATATGTAATAGTGTTGTGCATGTTGAAAATATCCCTAAATTGTAGATAGGTACAAGTTCCCTTACCTTTATGGATAAGGTAAAAAATTTGGGGCTTATTCTTAACACAAAACTTACCTGTGCTGACCATATGAATAGGGTTGTGGGAAATATTTATGCTACCTTGCGTAAGCTGAGAGTCTCTGCAACATTCACGCCACAGGAAAACGAGGTGCAAATTAGTTCTCCAGCTAATTACCTACTCTGAGGTGGTATACAGCAAACTCGACTCCACATCTTGCCATAAACTTAATGTGGCATTTAATAACGCCACGCGGTATGTACATATATGGGATTGGCCGATATGACCATATCTCTGCCTTCCGATCAAGGTTACTGGGCGGTTGCCTTAATAGTTATTTGTCTCCTAGAAATTGCATATGACAGAGAAGTTGATACCAGTAAGGTCTCGCAGACACAAAAAATTCATCGTTCTAAAATTTAATTACCTAGCATCATCTAGATTATTCTTCTTTAACGCTGTCTGAACTCATTACCCGACACTGTGAAGGCTGGACTTAACAGATTTAACTTCAGGGCACAAGTCTATAATTACTTTAAAAGTGTTTGATTGCATTCAATAAGGGCAAGAAACTTGTATGTTAAAAATATTCCAGTTGTTTATAATATTGTTGAAGTACTATTAAAAGACCTTAGTCTTACTATGTACTATTTATATAAACAAATAAACTGAAACTGTAAAAAAATTTTAAGTCCTCTGCATCATCAGGCAGCGTTATAGCTCGGGATGAGCTATAGCTGCATCAAATAGCCTTCTCTCAGTTACACGATTCAAGGCAGCAGACCACCAGTTATGTATTTTCAGTTTCTTGTTATCTTCGATGACGTCGTCGCATTGTAATTTAAGAAGGATTTTTGGGGGCGTTCTTTACTCATGTGCATGTCATGACCTAATTTTTGGAGTCGTTGCGATTTAACGAAGTTTACAACAACTTCCCCTTGCAGCTCCTCGTTGTATCTGATTCTATAGCAACCATTCATCCTTAACCCGAATTGGACCGTACGCTTTTCGCAAGACTATTCTTTCGAAAATTCGGATATTTTGTTCATTCGTAATCGACGTTACGCATGGCTCACAGCCATACGTCAAAACTGGTCTTATTATTCTTTTGTTAATAGGTATTTACTGCTGCACGAGAGTAGTCTGGATTTTAGTACATAGTTTCAGGTTGGCGTAGAAAGCTCCGTTTGCTGCAACAAGTCAATTTTGGATGCAATCCTGAGCACCATTGCCATTTTTTAGCAATACCCCCAGATACTTGAAACTTTCTATTACTTCATAAACATACTGTCGAATAGTTATATAGTATTTTCTCGCTTCCGCCTTTCGGCGCTGATGTAGAGCCCCACTAAAAAGAGCTAAGTTAGAAACTGTTGAACTATTAGCATTAAATCCATGCCGATTTGGGGAGATTAAACTTTTAGTCAGAAATCATTGAGGTTTCAGCTCAGAACAGTGTGGGAGCTCAATTGGTAGCAGCATCGGCTACGAAGTGTGACCGGAGACTTAATTCTTGTAACATGCTTGGAATAGGAGTTCTTGGAATTTGCTCTTAACCGCGCTCTCACTTTTTGGAAAGAGCAAGAATAGTGCATAGGAGCGCCACATGGCATCGATAAGAGAAATATGGCAAATGGGGTAGGGCATCAAAATCCATCAAGATTTACTTTGCCATGTCGCCGCTTGTACGTCGATCATGAATTTAAGTATGTAATTGGCGCTTACACCTTTTGCCGAGGAACGACCGCCATTAGAAAAAAACTTTCTATTAATTGGTGTTGCGTGCCTGGAGATGCAAACCTCGACACTCACGGACTTGAATATAAATTTCGCAAGTATCTCTGACATAACGTACAATTTTTTGCATTTATGAATATGTATGTGACTCTCTTTTCATCACCGTTGGCAATTCTATGCAAAAATCTGCTGCCCTTGCATCTGTGACCGAGCCTTGCACGCCTGCACTTGACCTCCTAAAAACAAGGCTTATTTTATGAAAAAGCTCAATTAGCAAAACTTTCCAATGATCTCCTTTAATATTGTTTTAAAGTTATTAATTTTTATTGTAAAATATTATTTTTAAATGTATTTTTCATTTATTTTATTTATTCCACTCTTAGTTTTTTGTTAAGAAAAAAATAGTTAAAAGCCTCAAAAGTCTACAGTTATATTATTTCCTGTTGCCTTTTGGCTGTAGTTTTCTAACGCATTTTTTATTTTTTTGCTGTCACCAACTTGGACTTTGTATTCGTGAAGGAGTGTTTGTATGCGAATTTGTATTTGTAAAAAACTCTACAAATAATTAATTAATTGCCATAAATTTACACTAGCTTATTATTGTTACTTTTATTGCTCACTGTAACAATAGTAATTTTTGTAATTTTCACTTGACTTGATAGCAAACACAATAGCAAGTGCCAATAAATTAACGCTTTGTTGAAGTGGCGTACGAGGGAATTTTTTTCGAGGGATCTGAGCAAATATTCTATTTACTGGTGTTTATCTACTCGCAGTATGTAGGCTAAGCTTCTACTCGAATTTTGTGGTCAGCATTTTGATGTCGACGCATAAATAATTGGGTTTTGTAAGAATATTTTTCCTATTGCAGAAATGCACCTTAAGGTTTGCCTGTAATTTTTTCGGAGCAATTTCAGACCTTTTTTTTTGTTTTGTCGGGACAACTAGCAAGTGCTGCACTCAGACACAATTAAGTCCATTGTACTGCACTTAGCGATGAATGTTCGTAATTGGAGAAATGGGACAAGAGAGAGACTAAATTGGAGGAATATTGTTGATGAAGCTAGACTGTTAAGCTAAGAGAGAGAGAGAGAGTACTGCACTCGGACTCCCTTTTCATTTTCTTTAAATCTACCCGGCCTCTGAAGAAATCTGAGATCTTTGTGGTCCCTTCTGCTTAACGACAAGAGGATTTGTCTATCGTACATGACAGGTAACATCAGTTTAGTACATCTGCAGCCTCTCTTAGCCTGCCATGCTCGCTTGTGGGTTGTAGTAACCCATTTGCTAACCGTGGCTTTGATGGCTGGAGAAGGCAGTGGCAGTGCATTCCAACTTCTTTGGCCCGGACCCCATCCTAGCTAAAGAGCCAGAGGTCTCGTTACCCCCGATATCCGCGGGTCCCGGACCCATGTTAGCATCAGGCTATTGTGTCTACCGACATAGTTCAGCCGGGATTTCCAGGACTCGTCTACCCCTGTGGTTGGTAGATCTGCCTCTCCATCTATTTTCCACAACAAAGTTCATCGCTTTTTGAACAGCACACACCTCCGCTTAAAAAACAGATGCATGCATTCCAAGAGCAAAGTGTAGTTTTATCCGGCTGGATTCCACGTGGACTTCAAAGCCGGAACCATGCTCGGTCCTGGAGCCATTATCAGAGTTTGAGCACAACTGAGCCTCTGGCAGCACCACCCTGAAAGAATCGTTGGATCGAAGTCCATGCCTTCTCTGTTTTCCAATGCCGAACAGGGGCCGTACCAGTTCTCATTGTGTATTCAACCTGCAGATGGCCTTCACGGCCTCTTGGATGAAAACATCAAGTGGTGGTAGACCAATCAAAGTATCTAATACCGGACCTGAAGTAGTCGGTGAGTTGTAGTATCATTAAGCTCCTCCTGACTTCCACGAGAGAGAGAGTATACCCCGTGAGAGAGTGTATGCCGATGATATTGACCACATCGACCTTAATAACTGCGCTTTAATCTTGTTTAAGCTGAATAAAGAAGTAAAGCGTATGGGTCTGGTGGTGAGCAAAGGCAAGAAAGAAAGACGAAATACCGCCTGCATCAAACAAAAAGTCGGCGCACTCGCATATCGGACGCTCGCTGCACGCCACTGCTGACAGTTGAGTCCAAACAATGAATTAACAGATCGAAATAAAATTGTGTGTGTGTTCAAACGAAAGATAAAGCATCAAAATGGCGTATAAAGTTAATCAATTTCAATCATTTCATTCAACTTGTATCTCTTTAAAAGTTCTCACTTTTTCCACCCACAATCGACAGTCATTTAGTTTCACAAATCCTTCAAAAACCAAGAATGATAGAAACAAGATTGCGCCCATCAGAAAGTGCAGGACGTCACATATGCTGAGTTGCGCAGTGTTGCCAACGATTTGCTCTTCGCAATAAATTTAGTGCTTTTTTATACCCAAAATACGAAAGTTTTTAAGTTTAATGCTTGTTACTTTTTTTTTTTAATTTAAAGCTACCGAAACTGTTGAAAAACAATGTATTATTAAACAAAATAAGGTTAAAAAAAGATCATTCTGAGAAGGTTTCAGTGATAATTAAAATTTTTTGATTTTTATAAAATTTGATATTTTGAAAGTGCAAAATTAAATTTTTGGTCCTTTTAAGGTTATGCAAGAATATTAACCCTTCTTCTCTCAATTCTTGTTAACATTGAAAACCTTTTTACACATTCTAAAAAGCGTTTGAATTTACTGAATGCGAATTAAACCCATAGAGATGTAATCGTATCGGCTAGTCCTCAATCCTTAGTGGGACATAGAGCATCAAGAGGTGTATTCATAGTAAAAATAAGCCAAAAAATACAATAAAATACTGAAGAAACCATAACATTTTTACAAAAAGACTACCTTACCTTGTTACATAACCTGAAATATAGCAAAAACGTCGTTCTCTTAGCAAACGATTTTTTCTCAACACAAAAACTCATAAATTAAATTGTACACAACCATAACAAATTTATTTAAAAAAAACGCACATTTCAAAGACAATTTGTCACGCATACAAAGCTCTTAAAGTAATTCAATAAAAATTTGGTGTTTTATTATCTTTAAACGGGCATTTTAGTGCGTTTTTATATCCAAATCTAGGCAACACTGCAGTAGTGAGAGAGAGAGATTTGACGGTTGAAAGCAGAAGAACACCAACAACAAGTGCAATTGCGGGCTATGTGACCAGATATTCAAAAAACTAAAGCTAAATTAAACTGAGTGAAATATTGAACTAATTTAAAAAAATTTATATTTTACAAAATTATAAACATTAGATTTTAATTAGAACGGGCTAGAAAAATGTCATGAAGAAAGAACTAAAACTCCGAGATTAATTAAAAAAAATGCTAAATCAAGTTACGAAAATGGTAATCTGGTCACCAATTGTGCTAATACGACGTCACTCATTGTCAAAGCAAAGTAACGGTGCCACGATAGGTGCCATCTTATTATTCTTTTCATCACGTTCAAAAATATATGTTTCTCGTTCTTTTACTTGTATTAAACTTCTTAATTTTCTCTTAAGTACTAAAAACACAATTATTCAAGTCTATCACAAAAATAAATCTTGCCCTGTGACGTAGCAATTGCAAGAAAGATAATGTTGATTTAAGGCGTAAGTTGTTTTTCGCCTTTTTATCTCCCGCCATTGCGCCAAGGTTTCAAGCCCCATAACTCCCCTGTGCATACGCGCCTGCCTTTCGGCGTGACACCAACTAACGTAACTTAGTAGTAGCAACTTGAATGGGCAAGCAATTATTTAAGTTATTGTTGTTATTATAATTGAATGGCATCGAATTGAAGTAGTAGCGCGACCTAAACACCGGTCAAGGATGTATGCATTGTGTAATTATTGTTATTCCTACTATTTCAGCCGTTGCTTTGGCAATTCCGCAAGAACTTTTGCCCATTGTTCGCCATTGCTCGCCCAGTCAAGCTTAAAGGTTACAACGCATAACATATGTTCTTGCGGCTTTTGGCCATGGAATTCACCCACGTCCCTTATATTTTCTGAGTAACCAGTTGCGGCATGTTAATTTTCGCAACTACAGTTTTTTTCTGATTGGTGCTATGTCTTCTATAATCCTAAATCTATGTCATAAGGCAAGTTACTTTTGTTAACTCTTTTTGCTGTCAGATATGTTCGCTTTTGTGTTTGAACATCCGAAGAGTAGTTTGAGAATTAACAGTTGCCTATTTCGAGCTGATCTGAGGCCCAAACTCAGAAATGATAGTGAAGCACGGATGGTCGCGTACCTTGAATTGCTGAGTCAATTCGATCTTGTTAGCGAATAATGCAAAATCTTCGTGCAAAACTCACATCAGGCTCGTGTGTTAAATATTGAGTTGTTGAGGTCGATGGCGAGAGGATGTTCCAGAACTACGTCGCATACGCTCGGTAACGACAGCCACATTCTCGTCAGTCTGCATCGTTCGATGGTGGCTGTCGAAAGTGTTGTCCACCTGCATGCCAGCTTCACGAACTACTTGCACATAATTCCATACAGCAGGTGCTGTTCTTGCTTCATTTCGGCCATAACTAATTTTGAATAAACGCAGGTTTGGACTGCACAACATTGACTTTCAAAATAAGTTTTGAATATATTTCAAGCGTAAATCGATTAATTTCGTAGGTCAGAGATATTATACTAATTGTCAAGATTTCTAGCGGGAATGAGGTATTACTGTGAAATTAATATTTGATTAAAAAACAACAAACATTTTTGGACCACCTTGGTGAAATAATTGAAGTACCCAAGTAGCACTAAATCGCCGTTTTGATATCTTTATGAGACCTCCAACGGACAGATATCTACAACAACCAGAACTGTTGATTTAACGGAGAAAGTTACTGGAACTTAGGTTGGAAGAAAGGTTGTCGAAGAAAAGAGCACCTATTAAGGGTAACCGTTTGCCTGCCGAACCCGGACATTTACAGAGGAAGTGCTCAATAGTCTCCTTCTCTGAAAGGTATCCACAGCTTCTTCAATGGGGGTTAAATGGTAAACCTTGCTTTTCTGCGTGAGTGCCGATAGTCCACAGACCGGTAGGCACAGCTACAAGTTTGGAAATTGAATGGCGTGGAATGCCCAGAACTATCTGCGCCCTGCATCTGTTGTACTGGAGCCGTAGGATTTTCGAAATAGCACGTGAAGAAATGGAGTTCTATCTGATCTATGCGATCCTGAGAAATAAGTTGTGCAATTCCCCTTTGACAATAGTCAGAGGGATACCGATAAGCGGATGGGAGACCTCTGAGAACAATTCAGTCGACCCATTCCTGGTAAGCTCATAAGCAATTTCATTTCCGTCTACGTTCTTATGTCCTGGAACCCAGATCAGAGAAATTATACCTGCACATCCAGTGCCTTCATCGCTTTTTGACTATCGTTCCTCGTTCCAGCGTTTCTTATTTAGAAGTGTGGTTACCTCTTGCAGAGCGGGGCAACGTCACTTGCTAATAGATACCATAGATAAATATCCTGGAGCACTCGAACTCTTGCCTTTGTCCTATTTGGATTTTTATTGAGTGGTCCGTGAACGATAATCTGGATTGAAAACTGTAATAAGGAATCCAGATTTTATCAGACCACGTTTCCGAATTGTTCCATAGTTTCTCCGCTAAGCCGACAGAGGCGCCCGAGGCATGATACGCTTTTTAAAGTTGTGCGATTCATGCGTTCTTTAGGCTTACCGGGAAATATCTTCTTTATGTCTTTATTTCTGCGCTGAATGATTTGTTGGTTTTTCGTGGTATTTCTTAAAGTTAGGCAGGCATACCTACTATAATTACGTCCCAGTAATCTGTCTCTATCTTAATTCTTACGTGCTTACGTTTCACTTCCTTTTTAATAATTTTTTTCTTCTTCTTTTGTGTACACTCCTTCAGTTCAGCTCCTTCGGAAGAGCGTATGGTGTGTATGCTCGTAAATTCTGAAAATAAACACGAATGTAAGAGTACAACACTTCATCATCAGCAACGTCAACGCGGCCCCATGGCTAGTTTATTGATATGCAATTCATGCTCGGGCCGAGTGTGACCAACCAGCCAGTCAGTCAGTCAAGCCAACAACTTCATTCGTGCCAGCAACTCATACATATCCCATTGTTGACATGCCTCCGCTGCTACTCAGTTACGCCAGAGTTCGCCGATAGCGCAGACGAACAAATGTAGACAGGACGGACGAACAGACAGAATACCAACAGCTCACAAGTCCGATAGCAACAAGAAGTAGCGAAGATAGCCGCGAACAAGCAAGTGCATTGCTATACTGTCGGTCGCGCTGCCATCATCTACAAGACGCGATTGTTATCGACGGTGAGTAGTGCGTCTATGGACATTTCCCTCGTCACAGCATCACCACCGCCCGCGTGATCTCTCAAAGTTATTGGCATCAAGGCGTCTTTAACTTTAACGTAGACGACTGCATGTTGCAGTGAAGCTGTTAATGGACTGGCGCTGATGGTGAATGGTTAGAGCGAAGGAAGCCGCCTCAAAGCGATAGGCCGCTGAAATTGTGACCAAACTGCGGCTGCCACGACCGATTGTTGCATGCAACCCCGCACACAAGCACACATTCGTATTTTCAAAAGTACATTCTTCATATTTATGCAAAAGTTGTACTCAATGGCGCGCTCGTTGCTAGGCCGCTCCCCACTGCCTGGCAGCCGCTGTCCCCTCGACCGCAGCCGTTTTTTGTTTCTATTCGCTAACAGCGGCCTACCAAAAGCCACCACTTACCGGTTGCCCGGCATTGTGAATCGCAAAAAGCGCTCGACAACAAGAAATATAATTTTTCGCCACCAAACGCTGTGGCATAAAACACTCTCACATATTTATTCTACTTTGCCCGCTCACGAACTTCTTTCTGCCTTCTAACTACGAGTATATGGTTTTGCATGTGTTATTTGATTTTTTTGCTGTTGCTGTTTTTGTTTATTTTTTGCATTTGTCTTCTCTGCCTGCTTCTGTTTTTGCGAAATGCAAAAAAGTACTTAAATCAAAGCCATGAATACATTTGTGTGAATTAAGGTTGGTTGGGGGGCGGGTGGTGTGTAAGTTGTATTGCACTAAAACTGCACAATACGAATCGCACTGCGCGAGAGTTCGCAATTATGCGCTCTCACTCTCCTCGCTGCGAAATTTGCTCTCTTGGTTGTTGTATTTAATATGACGCTCCTAAAAGCAAGCATTTCATCTCCTCCCTCCATTTGCCCAATTTTTTTGTTTTAAAATTTCACTACGTGCTTTTTCAATAATACCAACCGACGAAGCATAAAATCTCAGCGAGATGTTCTTGCAATGCGAAGTGAGGTGATGGGATGTTTTTGTTCTGATTTGCGAGAAGGGAATATGTGTGACTGCAATTTGCAAACCGCAAGCAGTGAAACTGTGCTGCGACAAAGTCACAGTGAAATGCGCTCTATGTAAAGGGTGATTTTACACATCTGAAGCTTTAGATTGCGAAAAAGATATGAACCTGTAAAACTGCAAGACGGTACCTAACGAAACTGTGATAAGATTTAAAAAATTTTCAAAGGACAAGATGGCTCGGGCACGTGTTTAGAATGCCCAAGGAGAGAACAACTCGAAAGGCAGTTCAATTTCGCCCTGTTGGCGGCCGAAGGAGGCAGCCTTAGATCGGACAGATGGCGCAAGATTGTGAGTGAATCAATGGTTCACCAAGGACTGTGATGCTAAGAAGAAGACGAAGGGGGAAGCTTTAATTAGGAATATCTGTCAACAAACACGTTGGCCATCAAACACATGTTTTTGACTTTTCGGTTCGCTGTGTGTTCGCAAATTAGCATGTGAAGACAAAGATAAATGCACTCGAACAAGGTTTACAAATCTTAGTATTTTTTTCAAAATGAGTGAAGCAGCATTGAAAAAATGGTGGACGTGCAATCAAAAAACAAAGATTGGTTTAAATAATATTTAAAATCAAATTTCTCGAAAAAGTTTAAGTTTTGGGCATCAAGGCACATAACTAAATTAATTAGAAATTATCTTAGAAATAATGTCCTGAGTATATAGGACGACTTTCACGGTAACCCTGTATATATAGTATAATAGATAGCCAATTTTGAGATGTCAGAACTACGGAAAATATATGAAAAAGTTTCAAATTGAGAACGGCAATCGAAGTTTTGGCTTGCGCAAATTTTGCAGTGTATTTTGCTTCGTCCTTCGCCTTGTAGCTAATCTATCGGAAGACACGGAGTACAAACATAAAACACTTTACTTCGTTGTATTCTCGTTGAGACAACCATGAGCAAATTAAGTTGTCAACTGTTGAGAGCAGATACCAAACTAGCTGTCAAAGTTTGTGAAGCCCATTGGCATAGCCAAAAGGTAAGAGCGGCATTAACCTGCTACCGCAGGTTTCACCCTTGCAGGCACCTGCTTGAGCCAGAGCTGCCTCTCAAGCACGTCAGGAGACACCTCAATTACGCCGACGAGATCCAGGACAAAACTAACACACATTTACTGGACCAGACAGTGTTTAGACAGACCATAAACGACATTCATCGGGAGACCGTCACCACCTTCCTAAGCTCCCTACCACCGAATGCCGTAATCGGAGTCCAACCATCACCTACAGCAGATGAAGAGCTCCAGCTTACCTGTGAGACCCGCGTAACACTAGCACAATTACGTTCTGAATATTGTAGCAGGTCAAACTCCAGAATTGACCCCGACATACCAAGCATATGTCCTGCATGTCAAGGCACCCCGCACGACACTAACCACCTTTTCACATGCCCCTTAAAACCCACTCATCTAACAACCCTCTCCCTCTGCACCCAACCTGTCAACACAGCATGTTTCCTGGGCCTACCCTTAGATGAGCTAGACGAAGACGACCGGTGGTATACACTACACTGACAGGGCTTGTATTACTGCTACAACACCATCAGCGGCATATTTAGCTTAGGATCCAAAAAATCCTGTTCCCGAGTCCAATTTGTTCAAATGATCAAATCATGTATTTCAGAAACCAACTAGCATATGAGGCTAATCAGGATAGATGTCATTTTTGTCGACCCGATCCGTTGAAAAATACTTAAGAACGATACCCAGTTCTCTCATTAAATGTTTCGCATATTAAGTTTTATTTTAGAAATTTAAAATTCTTTCAATCTATATCAGTATTTTTGTCTAAAAAAATTAAGTTTTTCAAAATTTTGGACGAAGGCCGTCTCGTTCTTAAGCTTATTTCTAACAAAAATATCAGTGCTCCTACTGAAATGCAAAAAATTATTGCGAACCCTTCAGGAAGAATATCAAAATGAACGCATTTGAATGAATGTGATCACAGCAAATATATTGAAGCGTAAAAAGTGCCGTTATGGCGCCGTGCTCGATAAAGGATGCGCATATATGGTTGTCAACGCATCATTCTTAAGTATTTGTCAACGGCTGTATAATCCATTGTATGTGAGTGACACTTCTTTGAAGCAATTGCAATTGTTCAACGTTTCAGTACTTCTTCGCGCACACACTTAAATATTCTACATCTATCGATGAATAAAAATTTATAAATGCAAATGAGCGCAACAGCGTTGATAATGGTCTCCCATTTTTTTTTTATTTCCCGTTCTCACATTTTATCAATGCGTCCATAGGCACGCAAGGTTTGTTTTTCCCAGCCGCCAACTTTTCAATGACAATTCCAATGCAGGCTCCATCTACCACCGCCTACGTTAACACTACTGAAACTTCCCTCTCAATCGAGAATGAGTTGTTGCACTTCCATTTTTCTCAAATCTTGAGCTATCACGGATATGGCTGCTCAAAATTTTTAGAAAGAGAGAGAGAGAGGAATTTTGGATGGGGAGCAGGACGATACTAAATGAGTTGGGGATAGAACATCCATGTAACAGTATAACCCTCATGCCTTGCTTGTGAAAACTTCACCTCACGATGTGCTTCACAGCGTACACTTCAAACATGATTTTTACAAGCATGCAGCACTATTTTTTTTTATACCTCGTTTGATCGCATTCGCTCACCCTCGCCTCGGTAAAGTGTGTAATCCGTTCATTATGCTTGCAAAATTTCTCATCATTACAAGATTCGCTATCGTTTACGCATTCACTCACTGTACATATATGCATTTACGTGTGGCGGCCCATGAGACAACCAACTAGCCGAGTAGAGAGTAGGTAAAAATCAGCGAGCGCCACTATGCATTAATGGCCTCTGGTGACGCTCCAGCATGCTTGTCCAGCAGGCTTATATGTGTGCTTGTCGGGTGACACTCGTACTTGCTTCGTGTCACACATACTTGTTGTCGGCTTTTGAATGATGAAAATCAAAAATTTTAGATATTAGCGTCAAGCACCCGACACGCACACATATAAGCCTGCTGGACAAGCATGCTGGAGCGTCACCAGAGGCCATAAAGGGCATGTGTGCATAAGCCCTTCGTTCTCTTTTACTACT
Source organism: Anastrepha ludens (assembly GCF_028408465.1). Taxonomy (NCBI): domain Eukaryota; kingdom Metazoa; phylum Arthropoda; class Insecta; order Diptera; family Tephritidae; genus Anastrepha; species Anastrepha ludens. Next base: position 9,492,088 of record NC_071498.1, on the reverse strand, counting down.
AAATATTTCTAAATTTTACATACATATTTATTTATACTTATGTGCGTATGTACGTACATACATATATACTACAATATTTGTTTGCATTTTATTCTGCTGCTGCATTTTCCCTGTTTGCTATGCTTCTGAATGGTGGAGTGCTGTTTGCGTGCATTCGCTTTTGCATACTTTGACCATGTGCATGTGTGAACTTTCTCTCACATTTCAATCCATTATCTCCGTTCGGTAAATTTTTTCTCCTCCCCTTTTGCATTTCTGCAAGCTTTCTTGCATTTCGTCTATTTTCTTTTCTTATTTTATTTATTTATTCTTATTCCTTCGATTCTTCGCAAATTCCTCCGCTGGTCGCATTCGCCTCCTCATGCATTTAGCTTCCGAGAGGGATGTATGCTCAATTATAACCACCGTCAGGTGAGAAGAAGCATATTTTTCAGAATTTCGCATTGCCCAATGACTCGGGCTGGGCAAGGAAAACGGTCTGGAACAAAAAAGGGCTACTGACTTTCTGCCTTCTGCTCCAGCCCACAAAATTACAGTCCACCTCATACTTTTAACAGCTACAAAATAACAATACCCGACAGCATTGTGACAAGCTTTTCTAAGAGCCAAATTCATGACTCTCTTTTCTTTTTGGCTTTCCCTATATCCTTAGACTCTTCCGTCAGCAATAATTAGCACATCAATGCGTCTGAAAATGAAGATTGATGTTTCAGTACACAAGCAGACATTGTGAGCGCGGCACTGGATCTCAACCAGAAGAAGAAAAATTCAAAAGAGCTGCATACAATTATCATCATGTATGCACACATTCTCGCACATTTATGTACAAATTGCATACAGCAACAACCACGGACAGATTCTACATTCATCACCAAATTGCAACACTGCATTCTTTGCTATGTTATTTTCATGCTCCCACTCTCTGTATCCAACTTAGCATTGAGGTTTCTTCTTTTTCTGTCTCTATGCGCACAGTGCATTTGTCGAGTGGGGTTACTGACATTCATTCGTACGCCCCGTCATCGTACAGTTGTACGACCTGTCGTCTGCCCGTCTGCGCTGCTTTCTGCTTACATTCCACACTCCGTACGTTCGTCATTCCATTGGTAGGTGGTTCCTGCATTCGTAGGTTTGTTGGTTCGTTCTTCGGTCTCGTAGATTGGCAGCAATTCGTGTGATATTGCCATCAATTCATTCGTTAATTCCGTCTGTTGCCAATCGTATTCGTGGATTTGTTGTTCAATTTGTTGTCTGTTCATTGCGCCTTTATTACACTTGTAGTTATTGTTGTTGTTTTTATCGAATTTTCTTTATTTCTTATATACAGTGTTTGTCGAATATTTGATTGCTCATCGTGAACTTCATGATGTTTGTCTGATTATTCGTATTGGTCTTAAAACTTATTCATGTTCGTCCTTTGCATACTAGCAGCAAATTCTATGGAATAATTTTTCTTCAGCTCTTTTTTCTTATTCTGTACTTCTCTTTCACTTGCTTTCTTCAACAATTCTAATTATTTAAGAGTTTTTAACGCAAACTTTTATTTACAAGAGCTGAACGGAAGCATATTCGACTATTTCCGTTAGAACCGTTACTAAAGAAATATTTAAATTCTGCCTCTCCTTTAGGAGATGATTTGAAAATAAGAAATACCAGCGATATTTAGGCAGTTGTGGAAAACTTTTGCCGCGGCATTTCTTTTAAAATGAATCTGATTAATTCAACCACTTTCATTTGGACTAATGATAAAGATAATATTTTCAAATGTTTGTCAAAGTTTTATTATAGAGAAAAATATGCAGAAAATATATTTTGTTTGTGCTGTTTGAAAAGCAGTGCCTCTCCTTGAATGAACTTGTGCCCGAATGACATCAGTCTTGTTCGGTCTCTATTTCACTGCAGGGATTTTTCACAGCCAATAAGCAGGAATGGAATCTACATTAGCTTGCACTTGGTTTCATTTGTGTACCGAAGCTTACTTAAATACTAGGAAACGAAATCAGCTATGAGTTATTCAATTTATCATCACCATCTATGACGTCAGATTGTAGAATAGACCAACCTCTTGCACCCGAATTTGATTTAAAGAGAAAACAAATTATATTAAATAAACATAGACACATTTTTGGGAGCATACCTCGCCATTTTTACTGAGCCTGGTCAATGGGCACACGCACCGGGGATATATAATACCCCTTCAGTGTTTCGTGGGAAAACGAAAGTTAAGAGGAGGATGTGAGCACCCTCTATTCAATTTCTAAAACTTCATACCTACTTCGCACGGCAGATGGTTTTTTCAGAGAAGCCAAAATACACCTCTAAGTTTGCCGTTGGCTGACAAGAGTTGACAAAACGTTTTCTATTATATGATATGAGCCTGACCTTCGAACCTGGAATCATTCTGTTACAGTTGCCGCTAGAATAATTTTTAGTTGCTTTTTGGTTTATCAGTTTTATGGCGACTTTTTTTTATCGAAGCTTTGCTTTAGCGAATAATCTTTCTTCAAAAATCAGTAATACCGAATTCCATTGCAATGCTTGCTTAAAAGAGTTATAATTTACAATTTTTATGATAGTGATGATACTACAACCGCCCGCACAACTCTTTGTATATATATGTACATATGAATATAAACACCCAGTAGAAAATGTAAAGATGAAGCTATGCAATGGAACCACGCAAACCACATATCGACACTCCTGGAGTTGCCTTTCAAATGCCTTGTTTGTTTACCTTTTCTGTCGTCCAGTTCATTTCTAAATTTCTTTTCGAATGAGATGACTTTAGTAATATCATTTCTTCCTAGCTGAGCAAGTGGGAGCTGCAGACTCAGCAATGCCATGTTTTGAGATGGGATAGTTGGAGTAGTTGCAATGAGCTTCAGGCTAAACCTTAATCTTCATACTCTGATCAGATACTCGTATAGTGCATGGTTTTGTTCCAGTATTTTCCCAAAAAGCATCGTCATATGATAGAAGAGTTTAAGATTTAAAATAGCTTCATAAAAATTAAAAAAAACCCCCATTCAACGCATCGAGTTTTGAGGAAAAGGTTGCGAGAATCATTGTGGTGCAAAATCCATTTTTTTTAGTCACAAATCTCTCAAAAGTCACATGAGGCATAGAAAATGTTCTTCAGTTACTTTCGCATGAGAGAAGAGTTTAACATTTAAAAGGTTTCATAAAAATGTTAAAAATAATTTCACGGAATATTTTAGCGGAAATCTTAAATGTATCATTTTGATGATTGCGATAAAAAAAAACTGTGCTGATTTTTTTGTGTATGGAAAATGGAAGTTCAGTAAAATGTTGCTCGTGTTCGGATATGTTTTTTTTTTTTTTTTGATTTTTATTCATTGTAATGCCTTTCAGGCTGAACTGATGGCAATAATAAAACCCGCGATACCTGGAAATGACTCGTACATTTTCACTGACAGGCAGGCGGCTCACAAAACAGTCGACAACCTGCAAGGTAGACATGAAATGCCGGCTTCTGCGCCATTGTCCAATTTTTTAACGAATTGGAAGATCTCAGTTCTGCAGAAATAGGAAATGTTCTAAAATTTTTGAAAAGCACACTGCAACAGGGAAAGCTCCGCACGAGGCATCACAATGGGCTATGAGCCTGAGTGTGTGGCACAGGATAACCGCTTCAACCTAACTTACTATTTATTTTTTGATAATTTTTTTTAATGTCTTTTTTTCTAAACGGGTTTTTCAAATTATCAAATCGCAGTATTTTCCTGACAGACAGATTGTATATAAGTAAATAAACCTACTTTAAAGCGTTCACCACGTAATTTCCTACTGGTACTCTCCAACCGCGCAGTACCGGTGCTCATCATTTGTTATCGATCTATGCGGTTGTAATAAATTTGATAATCCTGCTTCTTTTCCTTCTACTTTCTATTCTTCGGCGCTTTTCAACAAAAATTCAAAAGTGAATGATAGGAAAAGTGGGCAAGTGTTGACCGCAATGACAAGAACAACAATAGTAACATAACCATACAAAATTAAGATAACAATAAATGTCATGAGTCATCAACAACAAAGAAAGGTAAGCAGCAATAAACCAAGTCAGCCTGTTTGAATAACAAAAGTTTTTTGAACTTTCTCAATATTGTTGTTTTTTATCGTCCTTGGTTTTTTTTTGTTTGTTTGTTTGTTGTGAACATAGAAATTACAGTAACTTTTGCTGTTGATGTATTATGTTGTTCTTTTTTCTTGTTGCGGTTCTTAATGGTTCTCGTGAGAGGTTGCCATTCGGCATTTATGTTGTTTGTGTTTTCAGCTGTTACATAAGACCATCGACAACTCAATGGAGCTTCAATTTACTCTTCATTAAAAGACACATATATACAAATATGTACTTGCATTTGTATATTATGTTGTAATTAAAAGTTAAAATAAAAATTTTCGATTTCTTGCGAATTTACTTACTATGAAAACTCAAAGCAAATATGAAATATGACTTCAATATGACTTGACTTCAAATTATATGCACGTCTAACTGAATGGTACCCACATAATATAGTTATGCAGTGAAGTATAAAAATACAAATGTACGATTATACATATGAACATTTAGCAAGATTTTTCAAATTTAACAAAACAAAAACTTTTGCGATTGGAAATTTGCTACAAAACATAAGTGTGAAGTTACTTACCTCTTTTATTTTGTTTCCTTTTTTAAATATATCGATAAAATACTAAGAAAATCTAAAACGGCGGGACCTTGCGCCGTGTAAGATTTTTGTAGGCAAATAACTCGTCTTGGACGCCAAATTTTCACTATTTGATTTCGCTAAGTGGAAGGACTGCCACTTTGCTTTATATTGAAGAAAAGGCCAGCGTCAACAAAAAAATTACCAAAAATCAACGGTATTTTGTAGGCAGTTGAAACTTGCACTTGCACTACTAAAATTTCATGAGTAATAAAACTGCATACCCAAAATTTTAGAAATTCTGATTAAAAAGTTGCACGTTTTGATAAAATTTTGTATTAAGTTTATAAGTTTTCTTTATACGGTTTTTGTTGTAGTACAAACTCTGTGGTATCTTTGTCAAAAAGTAACGGGGCTTATATGAGAAAAATTTGTAGGGGCCGGAGTTAATAGTGGTTAGCGCAGGTAAATGAGAAGGCAGTTGGTTATATCCGGTAAGGTAAACTGTGGGCAACCTTAAGTCAGTCAGCCCTATTCAATCTTTCAGGGTCTGCACTTATTTTGCATCTTTGGTGGAGCTACTTTACTGGCATCCATAAGCTTCATATGTTTTGCCTGAACATCTCAGAAACTGAAACAGCTACGCATTATTGGAAGATTCTATATTAAGATAAGAGATGATTGGAGTACGTCAATTGTCATTTAAACAATTACAAGTACGGATATTAGCCAAGATTCAGAAACTCCTCCAAACATTTCATAACAAGCAATGATCAAATTTTGTTGGAATATATTTAATGTCTTACTCATATTTACCTTTTCTGTCCTTCTAGTTTTCCTTTGCCAGCCAGGCATTGAATCGTAAATTCTATAGCGCTTGTCAACAAAACAACCACATACGGCACGAATATGCATATATTTCTGTCTATTTACATATGCGCTTACATGCATACATATGTTTGTACATATGTGAATTCAAATAGTTGGTTAGTCGCGCGCTTTTTATGTGCAATGGTATGAGTCAGCGATTAGTTGTGGCTTTTTAATCATCAAACGCGCGCCACTATGATATATGAATGCACACACGCACACCTATACGTATGTAAAGATGTAAATATGTGCATATAAACCCCAAGAAGAATGCGTCAAAAAATAAATATCAAATGAGGAAAATACTTAGACCTACAATTCTAACTAGAAATGGCTACTTAGTTAAGTCAAATAGCCGACCGGAGATATCTCAAACACACGAGGTGGCCTAGTCTCGTGTCGTTCTACTACCCAATAGGAAATAATTGTCAAAATTTAAAAAGAAATTCACGTTTAACCAATAAATGTTGTCAATAATACCCTACAAGACATCGCTGAGCCCTTTGGGCTTTGTGATGACATTTGTAAAACCTGTCATGACAACAATAGACAGTAATTGCATTTTAAGCATAAAAACGATTAGTTGATTTGACTTTGTAGGGTGATGGAATTCTCACTTAGATGTAATTGCTATGAAATGAAAAGAGATATAATATTATATCACAACAGCTAGGTAAAAGTACTCAGTTTTGCGCAGCGACTGGAACAAAAATGAGTAGTTTGCTAAGCACTTTTGTAATACAGTGAGTCACAGTCAAAGTGAGCCACACTTCCTAGTCATCAGATTTAGTAGAAATTTGTTTAAAAATACCACAGATTGGAAAAAATGTTTATGTGTTTTTATTGTTTGAATATAAGCTTCAATAATTCATCGCTTACATGAAGAACTTTCTTTGTTTATTAGAAAAAAATGAGCAAAACCTAAAATAATTCACAGATCTATCTCACAGTGAAAGTGAGCCACCTTAGCTGAACTGAAGCGATGTATGATGTGCTGGACAGTTCCTCGACTTTTATTCACATATTCCGCAATTTTTCTTTGGGATTTTCCTTTTTTAAAAAGATCAATTAATAACTGTCTAATTTCAACACTTGTTTGTCGACCCATCTTTATAACCCGCTTGATAATAAACAACTAAAATACTAAGAATAAGATGCAAGCGAAAATTAATATCCAAAAATACATATCCCGTTATTTTAAAAGAAACAATGTTAGGTGGCTCACTTTGAGTGTGACGTTAGTTTGTGCGTTTTTTTTCTGTTCTTCATTATTACTCTTACTTCGGCAGCAAACAAACAGAAAAAATACAGTTAGATTACACAAGCATGCTCACTTGATAAAGTTGACAAAAAATAATGGGTGTTTGGAAGTATTTACAAAAGTTGTTTAAACAAATATCTTCAAGGAATTGGTGGCTCACTTTGACTGTGACTCACTGTACATGGACTGAAAAGTCCTGGGCCTAACACATACATAGATGGCACTAGTTTTATTGCACTAACCTCTTTTTCAGTGAGTATTAACTTTAAAAAGTCAGCTGTTAAAATGTGATGCTATTCTATTCATTTATTCGTTAGTTATTGTGCAAAGAGTAACGCTATTTTTGCTATTTTCAAAGCAATGGTTGAAAAATAATTTCGTGTTTTAATTTCACACTGCTTCTTGATGGGAAAAAATACCGTTCAAGCAAAGCAATGGCTTAAAAGGCGTTATGAGGACTCCACTCCATCAGAAACAACAATAAAACGATGGTTTGCTGACTTCAAATGTGGTCGCACAACCTAATGAGGAGGTAACACCAGAAAACATGAAAAAGATGCACAAAATCGAATACATCGTTTTGAGTGGTCGAAAAATGAAGTTGCGTGAGTTAACTGACATTGTAAAAATGTGAAAAAAACGTGTTGGCTTCATATTGTACAAGCATTTTTTTGTAAGAGAAAGCTCTGTTCAAAGTGGGTGCCGCGGTTGCTCCCTGTTTTATTTCATCAAGACAACGCACCGTGTCACAAGTCAATCAAAATAATGGCAAAACTACTTTGAATTGGTCCCACATCCACCGTATTCGCCAGATTTGGCTCACAGCGACTACCGGCTATTCGCAGATCTAAAAAAACGCTCGCCGGTAAGAAATTTCGCTCGAATGAAGAGTTTATCGCTGAAACTGAGGCGTATTTTGAGGCAGAAGATAAAGCGTTCAACAAAAGTGGTATTGAAATATTTGAGCGCCGTTGGAATGATTGCGTTGTTCTTGATGGAAATTAAGTTGATAAATAAAGCTAATTTTGAATATTAAAAAAACGTGTTTTAGTGTGTGTGTTGTAAAGCCCAGGACTTTTCAGCCCATATATTAACTATTCATGACAATAATATAAGGATTTCTTTGATACTCGTCTGTTTTGCAGAATAGTAAAAAAACAATACATTTTCAATGGTGTTGAAGGCAATTACTCCTCCAGTTTGGAATATATCTCTTGCAATTAAATAAAGCAAGTGCTAATGTCTTTTTAACAGATAACAACCGCTTGGATGCCTCCGTAATAATTGAATTCAAAATTTGATACCGCCTCCGAACGATAGATATTTTTTATGATAAGCTTTTTCATCGAGAAAATATACTTCAAATTATATCTGCAGGGAAGGTAGTACCTAAGATCGCCTGCTACTCACGCACAAACAGCGCCGTAGCCTAATGGCGGCCGTAAAACTTCCGCCGAAATTTACTAGTTGAGCACTGGGTAAGAAATCCATTTTAATCTGAAATATGAAACAGCCTTGAAGAGTAAAGGCACGAAATCGGTGTGAGCAGATAATCATTCTGTGAGTTGATTACCACCAAATACTAAATGATAGTCATTACATATTCAGCTTTTAATATTTTATCGTTACTCTGTTGGAAGGTCTGGTGTGATATTAAAACCGCCTATTTTCAATTCACGCCAACTCTATGTGTCGATTGTTGTCACTATTGTTGTTGCAGCGTAAAACGCTACCCAACATTTTTCTGCTGAAATGACAGTATTCGAACTATAATGAATATGGGTAGTTCCGGTGACGTATACCCGACTCTCGTAGGAACGGTTTTGTTATGATTATTTGTCAGCTGTTACGTGTGTACATTAGTGGCTATTCATGGACAATTACCTGAATGCTCAGTGTACAGAAATTGTGGGGATCCAATACCACTGTCACGTGTGTACATCAGTGGCTATTCATGGACAATTACCTGAATGCTCAGTGTATAGAAATTGTGGGGATCCAATACCAAAATGAAGGAAGTCTTACGGAGATAGGCAAAAAGTATCGATATATTACACGGCAGGTATGTCAATTGGGTACCAACATCAACCGATTTGTCACTATTGAAATTCCTTATGCGAGGTGTTTCTAAAAGGAAGAGAGTATGCCAATAATGTTTACACTCTTCATTACAATAAAACAGATACGGGAGCATTTCAAATGAACACTACGATTTTTTTTAACAGTGGAAATAGCTCAAATCAGAAGAAAAGGGCTCCGGAAAAAGCCCAATATACTACTAAGGTTTTTTTTGGTTTGGTGGGTAAGGTAGGATTCAAAATACCTTCGCACTTACAGCGACCGTCATCTACTGCGTCGTGTTGTGTGGCCACTAAAACGATCACCCGTCTCCTTCCGGGGAGACACTCGTCCCGGAGCTGTTTTCTATATTACTTTGGGAGGGCCCAGAACGGTATCCATAAAGGACCAATTCTATTCACCCACGTCTGGCTCCACCATATTCGTCTTCTTTTGTATCTATGCGACTTCGTTTTGTTGCACTGTGTCGAGGTCAATCTTTTTTCGTAGTACGTTGTCGATGTATTTCTGTCCTCGCGTTCTAGCAGTTTGCTGATTATATTACTCGGCGCGATGTCGCCAATCTGCTCCTTCAGAGCATTTCTTTCCATACTACTAAGGTAATATCATTAGTATGCACGATGGCGTATCAGGGGATGTGTTTACAAAAAACTGAGAATATGCTAATTATCAAAACTGTTCAAAGAAAATGAACGCAATGTCACTTCGTTGTCGTCTGAGCAACGACTGATTGGGCGAGTGTGTGAATGTGTGTGAGATGATCGTGCATAAATTCCCCTTACAATTTTGTTTTTCACCATACTTATTGGTCAAACTTTGTAAATCGATCATTCTTGACCACTACCCATGTTACTTCGTTGCCGCCTGAACCAAAGATGATAGATTACCAGGTTTGACCTTCAGCCATGGTGAAAAACGAAATTGAGTGGGCCATTGCTTCATCAGCGGATACTCGACAACAGAATTCTGCCCGCTCATTTCCCATGTACAGGTAATCACACACTCGTACAATCATTTATTGTTCAGATGGCATCGAAGCAACATAAGAACGACGGCTTTGATTTTTTTCCGGTTTATCACCAACACAATCTCAGGTTTTTTCGTATACAAATCGTTTTCATGCTATCGGTTACGTTCGTGGTGAAACGATTTTTAGATAGGAAGATTTTTTTATTACATAGCAGACCGTTGTTCGGCTTTGAGCGAATTTGACAAATATGCCGACGTCATTCGTTTTGTATTTCACTAAGCTAAAGCTAAATTTTGTGACGTAGAATCCAAAGTTCCCCTAAAATTTTTTTTTCACCATACCTAACGAGCAAACCTTGAATCTATCATCCTTGGGTTACGTCAGCCTATTAGCTGTTTTTTTTTAATTCTAACGGTCTGATCTTCTGATCTCTTTTCACCATTGTCTGAACAACTACTGATTGGAAAAGCGTAGAAAATACGTGAGAAATGTGTGGGCACAATTGTGCCATCAACTCTTCTATGACGTGGCAGCCAGACTTACTCTCACAATTTTGCCTAATCTTCTATTATATCATTCTTCACTTGTGTGTGTGTAAAGCAGCCAGTAGTTTTTTCCCTGCAGGGTTGCTGCAATCATACTGACGCACACACAAACATTGCTTTGCTCTTCTTCTTTGATGCTCTTTCCCGGTTAGTTAAACATTTTGCCAAGAGTACATATTTAGTTGTTTCTACGCGTATAAATGGAATTGCATCAGTTTGGATCGAACAGTCAGAAATCGAGCAACCCTCCAGACTTTTTTACGCGATCCTCAGCTTCAGAGCAGATCTAAAAAATTGCCGGCAGTTGCAAGAATCAAAACGAAAAACAAAAAACAGAATATCAGAACCGTATCAGAAATCAAGGCGCTTTAAATAATAACGCGTGACACGGTGGCGTCGTCGTGTACGTCCGTTAATAAAATATTAACACTCTCCAACTTATCGATAACGTATGAAACAGTGTTTTGAAAAAAAATCTGGAAATTCCGTGAGTGTTATAATAAATGACTACATTTTTTTCCGCTGCCCTTCGACGCGGACGCGCCTTTGGATTTGTGGGCTTGCACGTAAAACTGTTTTCGTTTTTATCTACAGTTTCATGACTGAAGAGAGTGCAGACTAGGTATTGAGGAGGCGCGGCAGTCGTCAGTAAGCAGCGCAGTGCATTGAAAGGAACGCAAATTTGCAAAATTTTAGTCGTTCTTTTTGCTGCCCGTTGCGGGTTCATGGCGTTGCTATGATTTCCTCTTAATTAAACCGCAAGATTCGCTTAATTGAATTGCTCCAATTCGGTTGGTCGTAAAATGAGTTTTAAATATTGTATTTGTTGAAGTGCAAGCAATGTTTGTTTGTATATGTGTGTGTATGTGTGTGCTGCATTAAACGAATTGGATAAAGTTCGTCGGACATGAAATATTTCCGAATGTTCGATGCTGTGTTTTTTTCTTTTTTGTTTCTGTCTTTGTTACACTGCCATGATGGAGTGAACAGGAAACAGAGTGACCGTGAGGTTTCGGTTAAAAAATATGGTGTTTGAAAGAAAGTTCCATTTGAAGAAAAGTTTCATTTTCGTTAAAAGTCGATGTAGGTTAGTTCGTTTCATTATTATGAATATTTTGCAGCTCTTCTTTGAGTCGAACAATTTTTAATGTGAACATTTGCTGTATTGCAATTTGTAATATTTCTGCATTTAATTCAAGTCCAGAAAAATGTACTCTTTGTCTAGAACTATCACTCAAACACTTTTAAATGCAGATATTATCGTAACCAGTTATTTACTTTGGAAACCATCCGTTTTCAGTTTTTAAAAAAATATAAAATTCATATCGAAATAATTTAAAGATTTTATTTCAAATTTTTTGGGGCATAATAAATTTCATAATTATATATTACTATGCTATGCAGTTAGCATATTTCCATCAAATGTAAACAAAAATTAAGATTCCCATTATTATTATTACATTAATTAAAATTAGTTTCAGATAGGTGATGGCTTTCCATTGCTATCACGATAAATTTGCTTGTAATGTCTAAGTGCCAACGTTTTTTTCAATCTTCGAAGCACTTCAAAAAATCATTTTTTTTTATCCTGTACAGCTCCTCCTTCGATACCGTCTTTATCTCGTCTATCGAAGCGCAGCCTCTTCCTTTCATGGGCCTCTTCAGTATCGGGAATAAGAAAAAGTCACAGGGAACCAGATCTGGAGAATACGGTGGCTGTGGCATCATAAGTGTGTTGTTTTTGGCCAAAAAGTCGCGCAGAAGCAACGATGTGTGAGCAGAGGCGTTATCGTGACGCAAAAGGCAATTTTGGTTCTTCCACAAATCCGGGCGTTTCTGGCGGATTACTTACCCCACATTGCGCATAACTTGCAGGTAATAATCCTTATTGACCGTTTTACCCTGTGGTAAGAACTCATGATGCACAACGCCCCTGCAATCGAAGAAAACGGTAAGCAAAAAAAACATTCGACCGAACTTGGCACGCTTTTTTCGGTCTTGGATCGGGCGGCAGCTTCCATTGAGATGATTGAACTTTAGTTTCCACGTCATAAACATAAACCCGCGATTCGGCACCAGTTATGACCCTCTGCTTCTGGAGCAAATTTGGGTCGTCGCAGACAGAGTCCAACATCTCATTAGCAATGTTCATGCGATGCTGCTTTTGGTCGAAATTTAGCAGTTTTGGTATGAATTTGCGGCGACCCGTCTCATGCCCAAATCATTGAAAAAATCAAGTGGCACGAGCCAATCGATATGTCTAGGTCCTCAGCAACTTCTCTAACGGTGATTCGACGATTGGCCAATATCATTTTCTTCACTTCATAAATTTTTTCGTCTGTTGTTGAAGTGCTCGGCGGCCGGACGCTTTTCGTCGTTCACATCTTCTCGACCTTCTGAGAACATTTTGTACCACCGATAAACGTTACTTTGATCCAAAAAAATTCGAAACTCGAATATATTTAACTTGCGAAAATTCAAAATTCGCGATACTTTTTGAACACACCTCGTATACATGTTAAAAAAAAATTATTTTCATGAAAAGGCGCTTTTTTAATTTTAAATATATGTTTTTATAAATTTATTTTTTTACAAATCGTACTATTTTTATTCCACATTTTAGCCTGTGGCGCTTTTTTGTTTGAAAATGTACATATAATCATGTTACAAAAAAAAACAGTTTATTTCATAAAATAAAATTTTTATAAAAATAATAAATTTTTCGTCAGCGTCACTTATAAACTTTACGATAATAAAACATATTCATAAATAGTATGAATTATAAAATTTATAAAAACCTATGTTAAATGTGTGCTGGGTTAACAATTGCTTTATACATTTCTCTTCAACGATATTTCAGTACAAGATGCAAAAACGGTCGTAAAAACCTTAATTTTTAAGCTGTTCCTTGGGGTTCTATTGAGACCATTAGGAGGTTGGGACTTTCATCGTTATAATAGTGTGACCTTGCTCTTTCTATTGGGCGTCGTGGGCGCTGCTACGCCATCTCCCCCTCCGCCCGCCAAACCAACTATATCGTAGTAGTAACGGAAAGTTTAGCCTCAGATAGAAATAGGAGTAATTTGTATAATATACGATTTTTTTATATTTCTAAGATTTTTTTATATTTATAAAATTATTATCTACTATCTGCATAAAATGTTTTCAAAGCTTTAAAAAACTAAAAACAAATTAATATTAGTTTGGGGAAATCCTTCATTTTCTTGGTAGATGGCGGTAATGGTCGATATCTCGTAAAGTATAAATCAAACAATTTAAAATTTACGCTCGTAGTCAAATTGACATTTCACAATTGTTGTTCAATTTGTTTGTTCAATTCAGTTAAGAGTTACAGGGTATTTGCAATGGAACTCAACAAAGAGAAAATTCGGTACATTTTATAGTTTTTCTTTGATAAAAGCGAAATTGTGGTGCCGATACTGTTACTGCTAATTTCGCGCCATTTTGGGTTCGTCGATTCGCATCAGGCATTTTTAATGTCGATAAAATCACAGAAAGAAGTAGAGTCGACCGGCATGTTCGTAGTCACAGCATCGCCCAGGAGTTAAACGGCCTAAAATCGGTGATAAAATTGAGAGCGCCATTAACACCTTTGAAGCCTTTTTTAAGGCTTTTATGTTCCCACGGCAGTCGGTTATACGTAACCGGATCTATACTTGGTCAACGATCTATATTTGGTCTAAGACTGTCACTTCAACAGCTTTCCCCATTTATACATATGTATGTATGGGGAATGTTTATGCTGCTACAACAACAACGACAAGCATTTTTTTATTCCATCTATATGTACATATATGTTCCCGTAAACCAAGGTCTATTACTCTGCTAAACTTTTTTAATAGCCCTTCCCCTTCAGAATTCAAAATGACCCTTTTTCACTTCATATTACCTACATAACTGCCACAACAATCATCCGACATCCATTCTGGAAAATAGACATATAAGTTTATGAGAACTTGCATTATGGCGTTTTCAAGAGGCATAGAGGAACTTTTCACAGCCCGATCGCAAAAGTTTATTAGCCTCAAAAAATTTTACTTTACAAAAAACTCGCACCCTTTGAAAGTGTAACTGACTAGCCAGTTTGTTGTCTTGCGGCCACTAAAGCATGCACAGTTTTTGCCGTGGAGCAAGTATTACGACCGTGAAATTGATCCAATCACTCTTGAAGTTGCGATTCTTCTTCTTGCTTGGTGCGATAATCGCTTAAGTGATTTTGGCCGAGTTGAACATACCCCGCCAGTCGTTTCCTTCTCGTGCTAACCGGCGCCAATTGCAAACACCAAGGGAAGCCAAGTCCTTCTCCACCTGATTTTTCCAAGGCAGAGGAGGCCTTCCTGTTCCTCTGCTGCCATAGTACCGCATCGAATACTTTTAGAGCCGGAGCGGTTGTATCTATTCGGACAACATGTCCCAGCTAACGAAGCCGCTGGATCTTTATTCGCTGCATTATGTGTATCTTTTTCTCAAACACTCCCAAGTGACGCCTCATAGAATGTTGCCATCGTCCAAGCTTCTGCGTCATACGATAGGGTGGGCATGATCAGTAGTTTTGTTCGTCGAGAGAGGTAATTGAGTAGTAATGGCCTACTTAGTCCAAAGTAGCACTTTTTGGAAAGAGAGATTATCCGTTGGATTTCAAGGCTGACATTGGTATCGGTGTTAATACTAGTTCCTAAATAAACGAAGTCTCTTACAACCTCCTAATCATAACTGTCAGCAGTGACGTGTGTGCCGATCTGCAATTGCGCCAACTGTTTGTTTGATGACAGGAGGTACTTCGTTTTGTCCTCGTTCACCATCAGACCCATTCTATCCAATTAGGAAAAGGGAGAACTAACTGCGCGGTTGTTAACGCCGATGATGTCAATATTATCGGCATATGCCAAACAATTTATGCTCTTATAAAAAATTATGCCTGAGCGAGTGCGGCTCGCACGTTCTTTACCATCACCAGAGTCACCCTGTCTGAAACCTCGTTTGGTATCAAACTGCTTGGATAGGTCCTTCCCAATTCTGACGGCGCTACTTGTATTGAGCAAATACATTTTGCATATGCCCGAATATCAGCCAGCATGAATGGCGTTTTGACAATCGTTCTACCAACAAACCAAGCCGGATTGAAATCCCTCGAAGGACCGTCACTTCGACAGCATTCCCCAAAATTCTTAGGTAATTAATAATATTATTTGCTGTTACAACACCCACATTTCAACATGCTAGAGAATTACAAAAAAAAAATAAGTTTGAGTTTGTATTTCATTACAACGTTTTTAAACCCATATTTAGAAACACTTCATGTACTTTTTTCCCCCTTCTACGTAAAGCAATTCTTTAGCTTTGTGGTTAACATTAATTTCCTTAATGCAAAAACTGCAATGCCACAATTACTTTACTCTATCATATTAGTGAAAACCAATAACAAAACTAAGCAAACAGAAGAATAAAACAAAAAATTAAACCATATGGTTAACACACATCCAAAGAAATGGCTGGCCGACAATCCGTTGGCTGGCCTGACAGTTTGACTGAGTGTCACCGCTTGCCACAATTCAATTTGTTTGCATTATCGCTGTGCTTTATTTTGACCACAAAATTTCAATCAAGCAACCAGCAGGCGGACACGGTTCGACTGACAATAGCTTGCGGGAGTCGTTGGCTGCTTGAATGGCTCGCGAAATCATAGACCACATAAAAGGATGCACAACCGCCCGTAGACAGTTATACGCAATCATTTATGAATAAACTACAGCAACATTTTATTGCTCGTTCCATTTGCCTTGCTTCTCTCTTTTATTTACTTCTTTTCATACGCTGTCAGGCATCCGCCACAACGAAGGCCGCGGATTTTAATTTGAGTAGGCTGAGTACTGCGCTGTAAAATGAAGCTTCTAGCCGTAATGCATTCGACGTGTCCTAGTGTGTTTGTGCGTGACACACTGGCAATAGAACACGAGTCCGATCCATGGGGAGAACATTAGGCATTTAAAAAAGATTTAACGCATCGCCTTTCGGCTGACAATGGCAAACTTTCCAGTGTATCTCTTCTAAACTTTTCTAAGAGGAGCTTTTTCATGGTAGAAATACACTCGGTGGCTTGCAATTGCCTGCCGAGGGACTATTGGAAAAAAACAGTGCCTACCATTTGGTGTTTCGTGCCCAGTGTTTCGAACCCGTGCACTTCGGAGAGGTAGTCACGCAACAATCCATTCGGTTAGGATGGCCGCCCGCCCTCTCTCTTAACAAGTCATCTGTACTTCAAAAGTGGTAGGTATTAAACTGTAGGTCTGTCCATTTGCGGCAGGGAGAAGAAACATTATCTAAATACTTTTAAAGGCGCGCCTGATTATTAACACATATTTTTATTAAAACTTGAAGCAATTCAACCTGGCAAGTCCTGGCGTGTCAAACTAAACATCAAATCATAGCTGAACGCAAACCAGCGAATAAATATTATTTGAAATACGACGCAACCACGTTTTGTCTCATTTTTATTCTATTCTCCTTCCTTTTAATCTTCTTTTTCGAGTTACTTTTTCATCTCTCAGACTCGCGCATCCTGTGCGCTATTTGCTTCTCCACTATGGTCACCTGCCCTCTTGCCCTAGCTATTGTTTCAGTTTGCAGAGACAGGCGGCAGAATCTACCACCACAAGCCATTTGCCGTCATCAAGGCTGCACTTGCCTACTCCTCTGCTCTCGTTACTTAGTTTTTCTGCAGTCTGCTTGGCACGTTGGTGTTTAGCAGCCTCGACTTTGACGAGCTTGCACCGAGAACTTGGCATGCAATGGCACAATTAAGCACGACCACCAATGAGGTGGAGAAGGGGTGAAGGGCGAGCACTTGAAGTGCATGGAAAGAGAAGGAAACTTGATGGTCGTTGGTGTCGTCCTTTGGTAGTATGTCCTTCTCCCTTCCGTACTACGTAGCTCATGCAGCTCGTACATTGGCGTCACACTCATCCGGGCAGTCAACACAAGTAGGCTACCCCTCTTATGCCTCGCACTCAAAACAAATCAGACGCTACCACTTTCACAGCCATGATCTATGCTGTCTTTATCCTTTTTCTGTGAAGAGGAGGAAATGGGTGACGACTACCGTCGATCTACTTATGCCATATTGGCTTGGCTGGGATTTTGTTTATTTTTTGTGAATGCTCCCTGCGTATATTTTCTCAGCAACAATATTAGATGTGTTTCTTCTCTTTTTCATATTTTTTATCCGTGTTTATTTCGGTAACTTTGCTTTTTACACACCAACAAGTAGCAAACGTTGTTGCCTTTACGTTCGAGGCAAAAGTGTGAGTTGCATAAAAACGGCGCAAAAAATGCATAGCTCTTGTCGTTTTGTACGATTTGAAGGACGAACGAACGGAAGGTATACTTGGTAAAAGTGTTAGGCCTCACTGGTGGCAATGACTACCACGCCCACCAAGCACGCCCAACAACGGAAATACTTTTTGAAGTGCCATGCAAAAAAGCGCTTAGGGATGGTGAATGAGTGGCAAAGACTCAACAATATTCAAACTATGCACTCGCAAAATATGAGATTGTTAACTGTTAACGAATAAACAAACTAGACGAATGGAAATATTCATCGATTTCTGCTTGTTCGTGCCTTGGTCGCTCTTCGCTCTGATTAGGTAACAACAACACGGACAGGCGGTGGCATCTGATTGTTGACTGGACGTGTTTGATTTTTCACGAGATAAAATTGTGGCTGTGGTTCTTTATGAGTGGGTAGAGCAATCATTGAGTAAAAGCCAAAAGGAAATCAGTTAAGTTCATGAACTTTTGAGTGAACTAATGTACAACAAATTTGTGGTAGTTACAAATAGTACGAGAGCCTCTGCTCCTTACTATGTGTGTCCGAGAGGGCTTGGGCAGGTTTGTTCATTGTGATACCGCATTTAAGAGAACTCCAGGCTTGCAGTTTTTCGGCATTTATAGTTGAAAGTAAGGCCGGCAAATATGAAGAATACGCATGTGAAGGCATTCACAGAGGGACATAGCTAACAGTGTCGCATTTTATCCAAAGCGCTACAGGGCCAGAATAAATGTTGTAGGCTCTCTATTATATTCTTACCTGTTGTTGTTGTTGTAGCAGTAACTTTGCCCTGTCGTGTAGTGTAGTCACCGGTTGTCTTCGTCTAGATCCTCCAACGGTAGGGCCAGGAAACTTGTGGTTTCGATGGGTTGGATACAGAGGGAAAGAGGTGTTAGATGAATGGGTTTAATGAGGCACGTGAAAAGGTGGTTAGTGTCGTGCGGGGTTTTTTCACATGCCGGACATATGTTTAGTATATCGGGGTCAATTCTGGAGTTTAACCTGCTACAGTATCCAGAACGTAATTGTGCCAAGGTTACGTGGGACTCTCGGGAAAGTTGGAGCTCTTCGTCTGCAATGGGTGGTAATTGGACTACGATGACGGCATTCGGGGGTCGGGAGCTTAAGAAGGTGGTAAGAGTTTCCCGATGAATATCCTATTAAGCTCATTCATATCGGGGAATATAAAGTTAAGCTACTCAGTTGCAATGTATAAGTAGTGCTCGAAGATGTTAGTTGTGGTACACCTCATGGCAAGCTCATTCAGAGTATTGATGCCTTCAAAGATAATTCTAGAAGTTTAGTCATTTGCGATCAAAATATCTTTAAAATGAATACCACCACCTACCTACCCATGTTTACATATGGCTCGAAGTTGAACGGAAGAGTTAGTGGGGGAGTATTCAGCGAGGAGCTCCTTATTAAGCTCAAATTTAGGCTTCCGGACCACTGTAGTGTTTTCCAAGTGGAGGTAACCGCAATTAAGGAAGCAGTGGATTGTTTGCTTCCTTCTGTTATTACTTACTTACAAGCGGCAATAAGTGCCTTGGGCTCGTTATATGTGAGCTTGAAATTAATCGGTGAATGCCTGACTTCTCTCTCGTTTGCATCCGAATTCTTCGATATTGAGCTCATTTGGGTTCCTGGTCACAGTGACATAACAGGAAACTGCTGGGCTGATGAGCTAGATAGACAGGGGACCCCGGAAACGATTTCCCCGCGAAATAAGCGGATTTGGGTTCCCTTGAAAACTTATTGAATGGTCTCGCGTCAACTCAGCGAGCGATGGGCTTCTGCGCAAACGTGCAAAGTTGCGAGATCCTTCTGGCCACGCCCAGATCAGATGCGCTCGGGGGAACTTCTAAGGCAAACAAAGCTGCAGCTCTCGAATTTGGTAGGTAACCTTACCGGACATTGTCCGTTTGTTGCGTTGAGACTTGGGATTGATTCGAGTCCTTTCCTCAGAAGCTGTCTGGAGAACGAGGTGAAATCATCTCAACTGTCTTGCTCTCGTTGGGCAAAAATTTAGATATCCAAAGCCCCTTCTTCCTTTTTTCACCTGTCTGGTTCTTTTCCATCTCCTAGTATGCCACATTTTCGAGTGCTTAAATCTAAGTTATCTCTCTGCTGTTACTCCAGCGGCATCGCCAAAAATAATTGCGGAGTATTTTATGATGCTACAATAAGACCCTAATTTTCTACCTAAGCAGGAACGGTCACTACTTTATATTGTTTTAAAGTTGCAGCTTTGGCAACTAATTGGGGTTTTGGGTTTTGGTTATTGTATTGACTTGACTGTACGAAAAAACTATAGATCTGTAAAAATTAGCATTAAATCCTTTATAAAAAAATGTTTTCTTATTTTTGCAGATGTTGCTGTTCCACATTTTTTAATTTTTGAGTCTGTGAGTTCGCGATCATATTTGAAAATTTCGACATTTTGCTTCAGTGTTGCTGTTACCGCACCGCACAGTGGCAGGAGTCGAGCGGCGCGTATCACCCAATGTGGCTGCCAACGTTTGCTCCAATGTTGCGTTCAACGCCTAGAAAATGGTCAAAGCGGTCACAGCGCGAGCAACAGCAACTACGGCCGCATTGTACATAGCAAATCATCGTTTACAGCTACAGCAAGAGCAGCCTAGCGGCAAGAAGTCTGCTCAACATCAGCAGCAACAAGCAGAGAATTTTTTCGCGCCACAGCAACAACAAAAACAAATTCAAAGTGAACATCGTGAGCAGCAGTTTGTTGTTGGTGCCGAGGAGCCGTGCGCAAAACGTGTTGCTGTTGCATCGCCTAGCAAAATGGTAATACCGTCGTCGGCGGCAACAGCATCAGCAACAACAACCTCATCAGCGTCCACATCCTCGTCCATCGCAACCACAAACGCAACCACAACTGCAACAACGACAAATAATGGTAATACAAATGCTGCCGGTCAGCAACAGACGCAGCAACAGCAAAATGCTCTCTATCACCAGCAGCAGCAGCAACAACAACACACGCCCGCTAGCCACAACAGCCAGCAGTCGGCTCCGCGGCAGCATCCGAAGAAGCGGAAATTCGACCCAGCCGAACTTGACCGGCAACAAACGTCACCACAGCCGCAGCAACAACAACCGCAACATGGTGTCGGCACAACTTCGTTCGCGTCAAGTTCCGCGACGACCACGTCCTGGAATGATGCGAATATATTGTCAGCGGTCAAGAACGGCAACGGTAACGGAAATGGGAACGCTAGCAACAACAGCGGCTCTTCACCGCTGAGCATGAAGAACGGTAACGTGGCGGCGGCATCGATGGCAATGCCATCAACAACAACAACCAATGTTATTGTTAGCAGTGCTGGAAATAATCGTGTGTGGGCAACGACAACAACAACAACATGTGCTCCGGAAGTCACGGCACCGACGGAGATGGTCTATACAGCGATACGTTCTACGTCGCAGCAGCAACACTCACCGGCGACGCAGTCGATGGTTGTGTGTCCAATGATGGCGACGACGTTTGCTGCGACGTCTGTACCATTAGGAGTCGTAGTTGGCGCTGGCGCCAACAGTAGCACCGGAGCGACAGTTGTAACGACGGCCGGACGCGGCGCCACCTCGCTGGAGAGTCCCGAGAAGCGCATTATAGTAACAAGGTAAAGAAGATTGATATTACCAATAAATAAGTATTTAGATATAGATATTAAAAATTGCCTTCATGCATTATTATAAATTTTTTTTTTTTTCACTCTTAGCGCGCAGCCGTCGAGTACTTATAAGCTGCAGAATGTAGCTGGTGTTAGCAACAATGCCAACAGTAATCGCACTGTGACGCCTACCAGCAATGCGACATTGCAGCAACAACGTTTCGCCTACCAGCACCATCTGCAACAACAACAACAACAGCAGCCTGTCGTTGCCTTGCAGCAACAGCAGCCCCTAGCGGCTAATTTAGATCTCAGCGAATGGTCAAATACGCGCGTATTGGCCAAATTAAATAACTTCTATGCATCGGGTATCATACGTCAAACGACATCGCACAACGGCAACAGCGCGAGCAACGCAGAAGCCGCATCCTCCTCTGCCTCCGCCTCGCCCAATGGCAGACCGCCATCGGCTGCAACACCAAACTCAATTTTGGTGGAATTCGATCCGCCGGAAAATTGCACGCAGCGCTACACGGACGTATTGGGCAACGGGCGTTTCAATGTGATATTGGACGCGAGTCCACCATTAGCTGATGTAAGTTAAAGCGCACTGACAAATATACATGCACAAATACATGCATACGCCCATGCATACATTTAGTGTTGCTGCAAATTGCTTGCATCAAATCGAATTATATACATATATTGACAAGCCAAACCATTGACCTAATTAATGCGCTCTCTACTCTTCCAATTTTATGCTCTTTCCCTCGCCTTCCGATTTTATTAGATTAACTTGGATACGCGCGTTTGTGTGCGCAGTCAAATTGAAGGGCGATCGGGTTACGTATTTGTGGAGGGCATGGTGACTGACATCAATACACACACAAAACAATTCACTGTGCAAATAAACACGGATTCTACGCCAATCGTAAGTCTCAATTTTTGTTGTTGCTAGCATTTTTTAGTAATGCGTTGTAAGTGAAATTTTATAAATTGGTGCAGATTGCAAAATATTGGCCAACATAGCCGTTTTATTATAGCCCTTATTATTTTATTATCCATTTGTGATAATCTAAACAATTTTTATTGGCCTAGTTTGCTCTCCATTACCTAACTTCTACCCTGTTTCGTTATTAATTTTTAATACCTTTCATTTCGCCGCAGTTTAAAAAGGTGAAACGTGCCGATTTGCGACTTCTACTTCCGCCGTGGTGGGACGAGTTACGTGAACTTTCTCCTTCTCCACACACAAGCGGCGCTCACAAAGTAGGCAGCGCACACTCCGCGGTGCTAACTCCTCCACAGCAACATCGTAATGCCAGTGGCAGCAGCACCAACGTGCCACCACACAAAGGTAGCGCCGGCCATCATTCGCAATTGACTTATGTGGCGATGCGTTACGATGGTAAATGTCCGGCACATCTTACACCCACCAGCGCGCAGCAACATCCCCAGCATATGGCGTCATACAGTGCCGCCTCTGCCGCTCAGCAACAACAGCATCTACAAAAACAAGAAGAGTATTATCGCACGACTGCCACTTCACCTTTCCAGACTGTCGGTGGCAGCGGGCAACCGCTACTTGTGAACGCCAGCACCTCGGCCACTATTGGCAAGCATAACGGTAACGGCAACATTGGCGCAACGTCGGTACCCGAAATTGTTGTCTCGCAACAACAATTACAATTAAGTGCCACCAACAGTCATCAACCGCACCCGCAGCACTCATCAGTCGTACTCTCACAATCGCCATCGGATGATCTGCAGCGCCGACAAACACGGCAGTATGATGAATTCGAGTCGGATGATGAATTAAAAGGTGTTCAAATTGATGGTTACACGCTGGGCGATGGCGACCCCGAGAAGCTATCGGCGGGCAGCAAACGCAGCAGTGTGCAGAGTCGCGGCAGCACATCAAGCACCCCAAGGTAGCGTTGCGTCTAATTCAATTATTTAATTGAGGTGCCTTAACCCTTTCGTAATTTGCTTGCAGATCTCAAGCAACTACACCGCATCGTTTCAAAAAGGGTGACATTGTTCAATCGGAGTCCGGTGTACGCAAAAAATACAATGGTAAGCAATGGCGTCGCCTATGCGGCATGTGCTCCAAGGAATCTCAGCGACGCGGCTTGTGCTCACGCCATCTGAATCAGAAAGGCAGCGCTTTACGCCCCAATGGCGCTAGCCGTTTTCCTAGGTATATTATTTTTGTTGTGTTTTTTATTGTAACATAACCTCATGTGTGCACTCTCTATTGTCATTAGCGATATGAATAGTCGTTCAAGCAGTAAAACGCAGGCGGACGAAGACACTTCACGCGACTCGGAGACATCGCCCAATTATCGTGTGGCAGGCCGCTCTGACCAGGAGGAGACCGATGTGGCTAATATTTTAGGTAAGCGAAGTATGAACAAATGAGAAAAAACCAAGGATGATAGATTGCCGAGGCTGCTATTAAGCTATGGGGAAAAAGAAAATTGGGAGCACGATCATTTCACATGTATTCGCACACTCGTCCAATAAGTTGTTCAGACGGTAACGAAACACCATGAGGGAAGACTATGTGGATATTGAAATTCGCTGAGATAAAATGTGCGATTAAAGGTTTAATATAGCCAGCACCTGCGGCCTCGAAAGTTAGCGTAAATGCACTATCGTGCCATCCCATAGGTTATGGGTTCAAATCCCACGTAAAGCACGGTCCCCGCACTTTTCCAAATTTATCTACTTTCGCTGTTTCTAAGTTAGGTTACGTTAGCCTGGTTGGCAACAAGCCACGCATAGACCTTTTGGTCCCTAGCGATACCAGATGGAGACCGACCTCTATGAATACCGAAAGTAGACATCATGTAGGATGTCAGCGCTTTTGGCGAATCTAAGCAGCGCTGGGAAATCCGCTTTTTGGACGTCCTCCAGACCCTCAAACAATGGGGCTCCCGGGCATTTTAAACGCGTTTGCAGTTGCACATTGCATAAGTGGCGCCAGCAAGAGGAAGCGGGCAACCGCGGCAATAGCGCAGACACACCAAATTTAGCGAAGTCCTCAACCATCTGTGCGATCCTTCTGGCAGGAAAATGTGAAGCTCAGATGGCGCTGAAAGCAGCAAACAGGCGTTGTTCCAAGGCAACGAGAGGTGGGCACTATTTAGGACTGGTAGCGGCAGGCTAATCACCTACCCTATCAAAAGTCAAATTATCAATGAATTAACAAAACCAACGCAAGACTGAGTCTTAACGAGGCCCTATGCTCCCGAGAGGAGTGAACAAGGAAAAAAAATAGGCAGCATCTTCTAATCTTACTTCACCATGTATACGTGAGAGCTCGCTTTGCTGGAGGAAGATTTATCTTCGGCGGTTGGTTTACCTTAATTCTCCGAAAACTTCTGGAAAACAAATGGTTGTGTACCACTTAGAATTGACTATTTAAATTTTCTCTGGTGGTTCAGTTGCGAAGTGACCAATTTTTCCGAAACAGCAGGCGACCATTTGCTTTGAGGTGCTTCTTCCGTGAATAAAACTTCTTTTGGATTAAGATCGTGATACTGTCAATTCCAGTTTTGTTTCCAGCGCATATGCTTAGATCCAAGACTAGTTACCTGTTACGATGTCATAGACGTGGTTTGATCTACCGCGGCTGAATTTTTTCAGCCTTTCTTTACATAAATCGACACAAATCCTTTTTTGGCAATTGTCAAATTATGCGCGGTATCTAACGAGAACAATTCTTTTTGACGTACAAATGTGAATGCAATATTGAAAGCATGCTAGTCTCACTAATGCCCAAGGATACCTCTATCTCGCGTTATGTCACTTGATGATCTTACGTTAACAATTGACGCACAGCATGGATTTGATCGACGATCAATTGCCAAGATCGACGGCCATGTTGGCTTATGTTCATTCCCATGGCAGCCGGTCTTACGTTACCGGAATGACTCAAGGTTTTCCAGGCCAAGGGCTGCCACCCTAGTAAATGACCGTTTATCACGGCCATGTTGGAACTCGTTGTGCCAGCGATTCACAGCGGCTGGATAGGTTGAGCGGCTATCATTCGATACATTTAGGCCTGAATAGTCCCATTGTGATACCACTAGAGATTGCCCTCTTTGAACCAACCTGCGAACAAAATGAATCTTATAAATTTCAGCAAACGTATTTGTGAGACCTCTTCAATGCTGTCGAAAAAGGCAAATCCGAACGTGGAAAGCCTTTTTCTGAATAGAGCAATACGTGTACATGGCTTCTAACATAATTAGACAATGCCCTGTTATTCTATTCTATTCTATTCCTCATATCCTGTCTCATAAGATTCAGTAGCGATTTTGTGCGGCCGTGGTTCCATTCTTGCCAAGTTGGCCTGCCTATTTGGCAAAAAGATGATTTCCACCAACGGGCATTAGCTGCATTGATAGAGTGTCTATCTATTAATGGGGAATCGGTATTAGTACATTATCTAGGCGAATGTTTAGTGTTGTAACTTTCCTTGCAAGCTCATCTGCTTTACAATTATCTTCTGCATTTCTATGGCCTAGCACCAAGATCAGGTTTATTTTGAAATATTGCACAGTGCCGAAGTATAGTACTTCAACTCAAAATGTCAAAATAAGTTTATCAATGCACTACTTCCTCGACAACCCACGTCGAAAATCGTAATAAATCTTTCCACGAAAATATTCAGTAGTAATTCCATCTTTGGGACAAAATGAATTTTTTTACTCACTGAAAAAAGAACAAATAAAGCTCGTAAGTGAAAATAATTGATGAATTTGATAAATGCAGAGGGTTATTATTATGATTAGACTACTGTGCGCTGCGACCATAAGAGATCTAATGTGCAAAGTCTGCTGAGGTACCCAATAATTTAAGGCTTTTTAAAAATTATACCACTTTCTGGAGTTTATTGTTCCTTAATTTAAATGAATGCACGGCCGTTTCACAGAATTGGCAAATTATGGACTCAGAGAAACCAATTTTGTTTCAGTGGTATTTCAGACTACAGTGGCCTGTAAAATAACCAGTAATCAATTAGAAGTTTTAAGTCAACTCTGTTGAGTGAAAGTAGCTTATCAGAAACTGCTCTGTCCGGCGTTAGAATTGTTTCTTGTCGCTGGCCGATAGAATTTCGCCAGTGTTCAACGAATTTCTTCTCCTCCCACCTCCTAAGAAGTTGGTTAGTAAGGCCATTTGTAAGTCCACAGAAAAGCTCCGACCAATTAGACACTATGTTTCCGCCTTTTTTAGCTAGATGCTCCGCTATTTCATTTTCCTGGTCCACTAACCCACCCTAATACTACTGTGTTTAAATTTCCTAATATGTTGAGAAGGTTCAGGCAGTCATATACTGTTTTTGAGGTGACTAGACTTGATAGAAGGGCTTTCAAAGCCGCCGTACAATGTGTTGGTGTGGGTAAACATTTCAAAATTTTATACCAAAAACCGTTTGAATCATTTTTGATTCGTGGAGAACTAAATTTTATGAATTTTTAATACCTATACACGCCTCTGTTTAAAATTTATTCAATCTATGTCGAAACATGTCAAAAAAAACCTTCCAGTACAGATTAGCTTCAATATACAAAACAGCCTGTGCAAACCGAAGCATTTTGTGCATGTATTGCCATGCATACGTATGTATTTTGGCTCTTTATTTTACAAGATGTAAAAATACTGCCAAAAAATGTCGAACACAAGTGCTTAAAAGGACCCGCTCACCTGTCTTTGCTGACGGCACAACAATGCGCTTTGTTGCTCAAATCATTACTTCTCTTCAACTTCCACGTACTCCAACACAAACAAAAACACATTCTATAGATCGGCCAGTAACTGAAACAATAACAATTACTGGGTGAAAAACTATTTCAAATACTGCCAGCACCACTTTATTTATTGTGTTGTTGTTGCTATGCACGCAAGGTACCCTGGTGTCTGCAGGTAAATGGCAAATGTGCAAAAGGACAAAACCATCAAAGTAGAAACGTGTGAAGTGGCCATTGTTATAAAATCGAAGACAGTTATAGAGCTCAGCATAATACAACAACAAACAAAAATGGGTAGGTGTGAAAAGCAAAATATGTAGACTGCAATGAACAGTCATTTGAGCGACAGCAACGAAAAGAAGTGCCAGCCAGACGTGAAACAAGAGAGTCAGATAAAAATAGTTCGTGACCCACGCTCAGAAATTTATTTATATTTCAAACGTAATTTTGTTAAAATAGATAATTTTGAAAATAGTATTTGCAGTAAAAAACTTGCATATTTTATATGTTGTACGGGAGCAAAATAGTTGTATAAAACTTCGTTGTTGCCCAAGTGCGTGCAGTGGAAATGAACTTAAATATTTTTTCGCCAAAGGACAATTTAGCGGGCAATTTGTATCTGCAATGCTTAAGTAATTATTGAATATTATTAATAAATATTTTTTATATTTTTACCACCGATTTCATCTCATACTCTTTTAACTCCACAGTGTCACTCAGCAGTTCACGTTCGGCCACGCCATCCTACTCGTCACCCGTAAACCATGGTACGTCTCCGATGAACGTCACCCACTCGCCCGTACCAGTCGTCTCCAATCGACAGAATTTTTTCACGCCGATCGGCGGTGGACCCGTTGCGACAGCGGACACGCACACAGCTAAATGGAAGGCTGCAGCCAGCCCCATCCAGTATGGCCCAGTGGGCTATTCGCAAGTTATACGCCCTGAATCGGTGCGTGCCCAGGGCGCCGCTGCGGCACCACCGCCGCAACAGTCGCCCGTCTCCATGGTGGTGCATCATCAGACTGCAACACTGCCAAGCTCAGCAACCGCAGCCACACATTTACTCGGAGCAAACAGCAATGTACATCATTCCTCTTTGCAGTCAGCGCACCATGCGCCGCCACCACCGCCCGCTACGGCTCATCAACAGCAGCATCAACAACATTTGCAACAACCGACTCTGGCGCATGCTCATATGCCGCTATCGCCCGCTGCACCACCTCCACCGCCACCTGTGGTCAGCAGCGCGGTAATTGCACCGCCCCGACCACCAGCCTCGGTGGTCGCTGGTGTTGGTCATGCCACTACTAGCGTTATACGGATCTCACCTGCAGCTGCTGCCGCCGCCGCAGCCGCTGCTGCTGCCAATAATGGCACTGCAGCCAATGGTGTGCTTGGGGGCAACGCAGCACCAACACTGCCGCAGTCCTTTCATCCTGTCATCGTTGATCCCACACAATTAGTGTCATTACTGTCACCGGCTGGCGGTAACCCTGCGCTGCAGGCAGGGCAGCCCACATTGGTTTCTATTAGTAGCGGGCTGGGTGTGGGTGTCAACAGCTCACTTCTAGCTGCCGCACACCAGCAACATATGCAACACCAGGCACCGCCGCCGCCACCAATGTCAAACGAAAAGACGATTCCAAAAAACGGTTTGTGGAGTGTTCAACTTGAACCATTTGCATTGCATTTAATTTCGAATTTCTTGTTTCTTCTCTATTTAGGATTTCCGCCGGGGTCGATATATCAATGGCAAACGCTGTTGCCCACCATCAGTCAGTCCCCCGTTAAACCGACCAATTTTACAATAGCCGGCATCATACCGCCAACGGCGGAAACACCACCACCACAACAACAGCAACAACAATCAGCGCAAGGAATTAATCTAATAAACCACCATGGCGCACACAACCATCACAGCAATCATAGTTTGAGTGAAAGTCACAACACCGTTATGGACTTAGATTCACCGGAGAAACCGTTGAATTTCTCAACAAGTGATGCGGCTGCTATGAGCGGTAGTTTGAGTGCGAGTGGCGCTGGCGCGTCAGGTGGTATCGGGGGAAACAGCGGACCACTGGAGGATAATGACGATCAATTGGACGATGACGTTTTCGAACCATCAGCGCACTTAGCGCATCCGAAGCCAAAGCATGCGCGCTTTGCAATCAACAGCAGCAGTGACAACTACAGATATAGCAACTCGCTGGCAAATGAATGCGGCAACGATGGAATGGGCGAGCCGAAAACGCCGACAACTACGGCCAACAGCGGGACGGGCCATCACCAAACGGCGGCCAAGCGTCGTTCGCAATCGCTAAGTGCATTACAGCAGCAACAACAACAACAGCAGCAACAAGCTAAAGGGGCAGCCGGGGGCGGTGGCGGTCCTGGCGCCAGTGACAAGGAGCCGCTTAGCCCAGTGACAATAGTAAGTTTTGTGTTTTGTAGTATATTTTCCTATTTCCCTCATTGCAAATTTCATTGTTTTCCACGCTTACAGAACAAAATCCGTCGGCCGATGAACGCTTTTATGATATTCTCGAAAAAGCACCGTAAACTGGTACACAAGAAGCATCCAAACCAAGATAATCGCACTGTTAGCAAAATTCTCGGTGAATGGTGGTACGCATTGAAACCGGAGCAGAAAGCCAAGTACCATGAATTGGCTAGTTCGGTAAAAGACGCCCATTTCAAACTGCACCCGGAGTGGAAGTGGTGTTCAAAAGATCGTCGTAAATCGTCTAGCTCCGGCAAAGGGGGAGCCGGTGGAGGACCACCGGGCATCGGTGATGCGAAACAGCGCAATGATTCGATGGATGGTACCGAGGCGTTAGGTGCTGATATGCCAATACAAAGTCCCGGTTCAGTGGGCGCTTCAAGCAACACCGCTGCCGACTCACAAGGTGACATTATTCCGTTAACAATTGAAGAAACTCTGGGACATGTCAAAGAGGAAAAACAGCGAATCAAATCGGAGATAGTGCAATCGGACGAAACGCAGTCGGATGATGAGCACGTGAGTAGCACAAATAGCCAATAGAAGAAATGTGTTTGCATATAAAAATCACTTAATAATGCAGATGCTGGTGGTAGATGAGCCTACAAATAATAAACAGGCCAATAACAACACCAATCCCGCACATCAGGACGCTACAATGAAGCAAATAGATTTAAAATGTCGCGAGCGTGTGACCGACTCAGATGTCGAAGACGCAGCCTACGATTATAGAAAATCTACAACTTTGGCGGGTAAAAATGTTAAAAATAAAAACACAGCTGAAAATGAGAAGGTTGGTCAAATAGAATAGAGAATAATTTATGGGTTTCCAATTTTATTGTTCTGCCTTTTTGAAAATTTAATATTAAAAAGTGTATGAGTTTGCTTAGCTTCTAAAAAGACTTAATATTTGTTTGAATTTATTTCATATCCAAAGCACTCAACTTCGGAGGTATCATGCATAAAAAACGAGATACAAACAAAAATGGACGCTCTGGAGCACTCAGGGGCCAGCACATCTGGTAACAGCGTGTCTAGCACGGGCACCGAACGCGATATAACATTGAAGCCGAAGGCCATCAAGCCGTACGCTTCGAACATCGAGAGCAGCATACTCAGCCCTCAGAAACTGCCGATGTATTCCTATAATAGTCCGAAGAATCCAATCGGTGTAACACCATTCCAGCCAACAGGCGAGCTCAATAAATTATAAGCAAAATACAACTCTGAAAAACGGTTGCAAGCACATTTAAGCACAAAGACTAAATACAACTAAAAGCTTTGCTTCCAATATTCGAATGTCTTACATTTGCCGTTTACAATTTTTGTATAGTGTAACCTTTTTTCAATTGTATTTTTTTTATAAATATAAGTGCATATTCTCATAAAATTTTCTTTGCGCTTTTCATAACCAAGTTTAATTTTCCCATTTTAGGCGGCGCTTTCAAAACCATGCCAATAAGTCCGAAAAGTGTAAAGCTAGACGAACAACAGCCACAACAAATTCACATAAAACAGGAGGATATCAAGCAAGAGCTCGTCTCGCCTTACAAAATGAATGGTGGCGGCGGTGTATTCACATTCAATGTGCCAATTGGCGCAGCTGCATGTCTGAGTCAGAAGCAACAACAGCAACAGGCTGCGGGGCATCCGTTGCGCAGCCCAAACACCATGGAAGGTACTAGAGGTACGTAGGAAATGCGAGTTATACAATTTTAAAACGTTCTTATTTATTATCTGTAAGATTCTTAATTTGGATGTGTGCATCATGTCTGTCAGATCAGTTTTTACATTCACGTCGGTCTGCTCAATTCATAGGTCCACTTCTTTACAAGTATGCTTGTTGATTGCACGTCTAGCACATAGATTCCTAAAAGCGTATAACCATAGCTCACTCGTATTCCGAGATGAAGTAATTAGATTATTGCTGCCAACGCTAAATATAGAAAATGTAGACCAATTGAGGCCTGTAGTGGTAAGCGGAAGCGCATGATAAAGAATCTTAAATTAGGTTAGTAAGAAAAAAATGCGACCACCGTAGGCGAATGAGTGAGTGCGTGACTACCATTTGTAAGTACGCAGGATCGAATATCCACGTATGAAACACTAAATGATAGAAAAAGTGTTTTTTAATAGCGGTCGCCCCTTGGTAGGCCATGACAAACCTCTGAGTGTATTTCTGCTCTAAAACTTCCTCATAAAAAACCATCTGCCGTTCGGAGTCGACTCAAAACTGTTGGTCCCTGCATTGCCACAAATAGGTGGAGGAGCTCTCAAAAAGGGAGTGAGCGCCAATTACATATAAGCAAAAAAAGATTTCGAAGCTCCATCCAAAGGACGGATCCCAGATGGAATCTGGAGTTCAAGCGGGGCTTATCTCTCGATCGGCCAATATTTCAGTTTCCTTTAAACTGCCGAAAACTAGTAGTGTTTTTCAAGCAGAGGTCTTCGCGATCCTGCAAGCATGCGAAATGCTTAGAGATCGCTGTTGGGAAGGAGACATAAACAGGAAACATTTCTCTTACCTGGGTTCCAGGGCTTAGAAACGTAGAGGGTGAAACGATGAGTTTGCCAGGAAAAGGTGTACAGAACCGGTTTCAGTTGTTCCCATCTCAGGCATCGGTGTCCCTTTGACCGTTGTTAATGGGAAACTGCACAATTTCTTTCTTAAAAAAGCGCAAGACAGGTGGAATATACTATCTTATCGCGCGCTATCTCAAACACACTTTGGCCTCAGCACGACAGAAGCAGGACGCTTAAAGTGCTGGGGAGGATACCGCGCCACTCAATTTCCAAATTCATAGCGATGGTCACCGGTCACTGGCTCATGCGGAGAAGCTTGAACTTGCGTTGTACCCGCATTGTAGAAGCTGTGGGATCCTGGTGAGAAAAAAACTTCTTTGCACATTTCCACGACAGCCAGTTCTACGTTACCGGAATGATTCAGGTTTTTCCCGACCAAGGGCTGCCGCTCCAGTAAGCTAACCCTGTCTAGTGTCATTGTTCTTTGCAAACGTCCGAGTCTAACAACTAGGCGCTTGAGGTTCCTTAGTATACCTTTCAGTGATAACCTAAGGCAGTTTTCCAGCCTGGATCCCGTTTCTCTCCTCCACTACCTCAACAGCACCGGATGGGTAAAGATGGTTTTTCTTCCTTTAAGCTTTTGACATTTTTCGCAGATTGCAGTCTACATCAGGTGTCAAAACGGCATTCTAGTGCTACTTGTAGTGTAGCCTAGGTACTTTTGCCATCAGACTTACCTACCTACCTAGGGTCCTAACGCTTACTAGCGGCGTTAAGCTTCAAGTTAAGAACTATGATGTATATATGTAAATGTGATACGCAGCTACCCAATATATGTGTCAATAACCGTTAGTTTTAGCATATAAACTTGAATACAAGTACAACAATTGCAATAATTTTTATCACAGTAACTTTTCTTTTTCAGTTGTTGCTATTGTGTTGCATTTTATTTTAATCTATTCTGATTTACTTAATTTTTTATTCTTTATGGTATAGTGTTTCTTTATGCAAAACGTTTTTGTATTTAATATTTTTTATGGTTTCTTCAATCGTTTGTTGAAAATGACTGAACATTGCACGAAAGACGGTATCTCCTTATCATGATCATCGTAATGTTGATGCAAACCAAATTTCACTATCTTTTCAAGATTCATTACGGCATTTATTGTTTGTTTTATTTCACCTCATTTTTCATACAGCTTTTTATAGCCATTTTTTCATACTATCCATAACATTTGGTGTCTCTCTTTTCTTTCACATCACTCTTTGCTATCTCTCTCTCTCTCTCTCTCACTTTCTCGTGTTTCACGTTTTACATTGACCACGTCCATATGTGCATTATTCGCTTACAAATCACCACCATTTACATACTTGCATTTCGGAAATCGAAATCCTCTAAACTCCGCACCTTCAGTCGTCAATAACTCGGAACGCTACAGAGATGTCAGAGAACAGCACATATCGGACGCCGCCGACGATTACGATGCATACGAAACAGAAACCGATTTTGATGATATCGAGTTTTATACAATTCCGAAATTGCGTTTAACGAGCACCCCAACAACGCCGAACTGCAGTAAAACCCCAACAACCAAAACATTCCGCTCAATTGTTGCTGTGAGCACAACGGAGTCGCCGTCCGATCGTCCGCCACCATTGAAACGACGTCAATTCACAATCGTGCGTTCACTCACACCACAACAGCAGCACACCTCACCACATCGGCAGTTAAAATATCTGCATCAGCGCCGCGTAGAGACGCCACCCACAGTGATAACTCGCGTACCTACACCATTTAGCGGCGCTGAGCCACAATCGCCTAAGCTGCGACGTCAGTCGTTGAATGCATCGCCAGCATTGCAGCTAGCCGCGGCGGCAGTGCCCAGCACCGCGCAGTTCGCAATCATACGCACACACCATCATCATCACCATCATCCGCATTCTCACCCACACTCGCATTCTCATTCGCTTAGTTCCACACCACCACCTCTGTTCTTTAACAAAGCGCCAAGAAGCGCGACAATTGCAGTCAGTTCAGCTGCTTCTCCGCTGACCCTGCCCACAACCACAACAATATCAACCACCACTTGCTCATCTTCTACATCCACATCTTCATCTTCAACGTCCACATCCACATCCACAACTGTATCGGCCTCTTCCCAAACTGAGAAATTTAATGTTTTCCCCTCTCATTGCTCCTCTAATGTTAATAACAACAATACCAATGACGCGCCACAATTGTCGGCTATAACGAAATCGTCTACCCCAACGGCAACAACAACGATTATAAAAACACTAATTACCTTAAAAAACGGTGCTTGTCTAAATAATAATACCAACCCGATTGACAATGAAAAAGATGTGCCTGACAAAAATCCATCGGCTACACGCTCCACCATCCTGTGTGATTCAATGCTGATCGAAACGGTCAAAGGCGCGCAGCTCAACGAAAGCGACGTGGATGCTTCAATTTTAGACCCAGCTTCAGGTGCTGTGGCATCAACAGCTACATACCCACAGCCTTCGCAGCAACCATCCACAATGTTAGTGATCACCGACGGCCAGCGTTATGCCAGCGCCACTAGCGCCCAATTAGTTCCACATAAATTTAAGAAGTTGAGTGATGTTGGCAACAGTGGCGGCACCGCTACCTATACTTACGTATTGGCCACCAATAACAGTGGCGGCATCAACAAAGCCACCAACAACAACAATCCCAACGCGCTGAACATCAATTCAACCCCGACCACCCCTATCGCCTTGAAGCAGCAAAATAGCGGAGCTGCCACCTTGCGTCCGCTATCGCTAATCAGCGTAAATTCTTGCAACAAGATTACACTACCGGCGAACGCGCGCATACTCGCCGCAACCTCATGCCCGACCAACAACAACAGCCATGGCAATATTGTGGCCATGGGCACTGGCAATGCAGTGGCTGCAGGCGGTGCAGGTGGGACAGTGCATTTCGGCAACAATCCACCGCCAATTGGTAGTACGCTGACGTTACTGAGTACAGCCCCAGCGCTCGCAGCAAATGCAACTCGTCTTGGCGGTAGTAATGGCAATGGTATCGGCTTCGGCAGCAATGTCAACGTCAACAACAATAACAACATCATAACCATTACTAACACTACTAACAGCAGCAGCAATAATAATAAACTCAATAACATATTCACTTTTAGCAGCAACGACACAATAGCAACAACTAGCGGTAACGCCGCCTTCAATGCTGGCAAAAAAGTCGGCAACGAAGGGGGCAGTGGCAGTACTTCGATTTTAATGTTCAACTCAAATGTAGCAACTGTTGTTAATTCCACAGCTGGTGCGGCAAACTCCTCTGTGCCATCTTCACCTGCGGCGGCCACTGTCGCCATCAGCGCGGCTGCGCCCACATGCTTTGCCAGCGCGCCAGCCATGACGCCAACGCAGATACTCACGGCAACGAGTGGCGGTAATGGTGGAATTGCCGGGGGCCAGAAGCAGATACTTTTTACGGTCAACAACATGTTGAATCAGGTAAGTCACGGAATAATAATGGAATGAGTATTATTACTCAAGTTATCTATTTTTTCATTTCCCAAATTGAACATAAAAAAAAAAAAAATTTATTTAGCAACAATGGACAAAGTAAATGTGCACGGTGGCGCAAAATTAATCATCCATTTTTTATTCTTATTTATTTTTAATAAATAAAAACATGAAATCTTCATTTTGAGTGTCAACTATGATTGACGCACGACCCCAGCTGCGAAAATTATAGCATCTTCCGATAGGATGATCAATTTTGGGCCACCTTGTATAATATTTGCCTACAAAAGCGTCGCATTCACATATTTGTATTTATACTGACATTCGTACTTGGATTCGCACTCAAATTTGTTTTTGTATTTTGAGTTGTAGTTGAATTCCTATTTCGTATGTTACCTATACTGAAACCAAAAATATTTAACCTCAGCCATTTAAAATCTCCATTTTCCACTTCCAGTATGCCATACTGCCAATGCAGCCACAAACGGAATCATCAGCCAGTGCTGGCGGCAACGGCAGTGCAGGTTGTGGTCCAATCAAACCCACTCCAATCTCATATGTCAACTATAAGAAAAACAATGGCCAGTCGGCTTTTGGAGTGAATACAAATATCGGTGGCAACAGTGCTGTGCCCAATACGAACAACAACTCAATTTTGATGCACAACTATACAGGTTTGTAGGAATGAATTGTATATTTATATGTTGTGAATCCTGAATCAACTTGTAATTTTTGGTTTTTATTTAGAAGCCACGCCAAAATCGCCACCGTACAAATCATTGCCTACCACGCCGAAATCGGCATGTTCTTCTTCAACATTCGCCTTGAATCCACCCGATTCAGCTGGTAAACGCAGCTCAGATGGCAGCACTGCTTCAGCTGTAGACGCCGATGATGAACAGAATGACGTTGGTGGTAAACAGCAATTCATTTTGGCGCCAACACCGGCACAATTGGGACGTGCGAAATGCCAACGTCGCAAGAATTTGTGTATGTATTTGTTGCATGGCACTTTTTTTTTGTTTTAATTATTTATAATGGCACTACTATCACCTTCTTTTCTGCAGCTTCAAACAATCTATCAAATGATAACAACAATGTCAACTCATTTTCTACCACTGCCTTAATTGGTAACAATAGTAATAGCATTTCTACGAAGAAGCTCAATTCGCCCATTATGGTGGACTCTTCATCACCGATTATTGGCAATGTCAATACGGTTGTTAGTTCGATAACATCCGCGCTGCCCACACCCACCTCGTCGACAACCACACCCAACAGCGACGAACATATGCCAACAACACCGTCGGCAGTTAATAGCAATAGCAGCTCCAGTATTGTAAGTGGCATAAGCGGGATGATGAATCCGAAATCGCCATTAAAATCGACATCGACATCGGCAACCAAAAAGAAAAACGGCGATACGGATAGGTAAGCGATTATTCAAGAGAATGAACTGTTTTGTAGATATGTCAAGTATTTTCAATACAATGTTATTGCTTATTTGTCTACAGCGTGCTGAAAGAGGTTGACTTCGAAAAGAAATATCAGGCATTGCCACAATTCAAACCCGAGGACTGCTTATCGCCAAGCGCAATTGCAGTGCCATCATCGCCACGAGTCTACGGTACAAATTATCGTAAGAAGAATGCGCCACAGCCAAGTGCACCGCCAAAAAAACGTAAGTGACAGCCAAGGCATATGCAATGTGCAATAATAGATAAGAGGGTAGTTTGAAAAGTTCGTGCAAAAATGCAAACTACTTAATTGTTTGAGGTAAATCTTTTTTATTTTTCGACATAGTCTCGTTTTAAGCTTATCCCTTCCGAATAATATGATTAAAGTCTGAGAAGTAGTGTTGTTGTTATTGTTGTGGCAGCATAAGCATTCCCCATACATATACGGGGAATGCTGCTGAAGTGAAATTCCTTGGCCGGATATAAATCCGAGTGATCTCAGGCAGCCAAGTCTGAAAATGGCCGTGATGTGAAATGAGTTAGAGCCCTTTTTATATTAACTGAGACTGAGATTCAGTATGTTGAGGTGATGGAAAAGGAAAAGTTCGTGCAAAAATACAAACTATATTACTTAATTCTTTGGGGAAAATGTTTTTTATTTATTGACATAGTCTCGTTTTAAGCTTATTCCTTCCGTATAATAGGATTCAAGTCTGAAAAATAGCCATTCGTTTCTGCAATCCCCTACTAGTTCAAAGAAAATATTTTTTCTCGCCAACCATTTCTTCAAATTTGGAAGGGTGATCTCAGGCAGCCAAGTCTGAAAATGGCGGTGATGTGAAATGAGTTAGAGCCCTTTTCCATTAACTGAGACATGATTCAGTGCATTGTCGTGATGGAAAAGGGAACTCATTCGTCGAAGAAATATACCAAAATAGGCCATTCCTACGGCAGGCGACCAAGTAAACTAGCCCTGTCTAGTGTACCGTACTCCGCCTAAATTGACCAAGGAATAGACTGAGACGTGGTGTGTGTTCTACCAAGATTTGCTACTAACTAAACATAACCTCGATACGCGCAAATAGTACCATCTCTCTGACTTTGCATGAACTTTTCAAGCAACCCTCGTATACGTATTTGCTATAATTGAGTAAACTAACTTATTTTCATTTCTTATTTAGCAGTTTGCGAGGATGATTCAGCCATTGAAACAGCATCTGTGCCATCAACACCATCACAACGTTTCTTTGGACCCGATTTCAGCATTGAGCAGCTAAGTAAGTCAGAAGTCAAAAGCAAAAAAAAATTATAAATTATGTATTCATTTTTGTGTGTTGATTTTTTCATAGATTTGGATAATTCTGATGAGACAGATCGTTCACCGCGTACTCCCCAAACTCCGTTACAAAGTGCGCGCTCCGATGCCAGTGAAAAAGGTCATCGAAAGGTATTGGAAATACGTCGCAATTATGTTTATCAGCTCTTTAGCGAGCAGGGCATGTTTCCATCGGCGCAAGCCACAATGCAATTTCAGGTATGTACTTCGAGTAAAAGCAAAAACTAAGTTCGCAGGAAGAATATTTGCTATTAAAATCCAATAAATATATTCGGACAAATACCAGCAAGATTTTTTCTGCGGGCGCTCCACAGTTAGCAATCTCGTGGTATTTTCACATCTCTGCATTTATGAACAGTCATCAAGTTGACACAATAAACACCGACTTTTCAAAAGCCTTTGGCACTGTTTCGCACAATATCTTATCGCGGAAACTTGAATGCTTAGGTTGTCATTCAACTGTTATGTCATGGTTGAGTACTCTAAAAGAAAGTCGTTTGTACAAATTGAAAACACTGAATCCTACACTTTTGTAGCAGTGTCCCACAGGGGAGTATTCTTGGCCCTACTTTTATTTTCGTTTTTTTAATTAATGACATTGGGTTCTGTTTTAACCACTGTAAGTTTTTACTCTATGCTCGTGATCTAAAATTGTTTAGTAAAGTAACTTACTAATCGGATGATTCTTTAGTGCTGCAACCCTGTCGCTTGGAATGTCCAAAATAAGCTCCCACTTTATATAAAGAAATGTTTTCATGCCATCTTTGCAAAAACTCTGAATATTATTCCTTCCTCTTATACTTTATCAAATTCTGTTCTGTCTAAAGTTAAAGAGTTTTCCAATTTAAGCGTGACAGTTTACTCTGGTTTTACAATCGTAAATCATCTTAGTCAGATATTGCGGAAGAGTCATGCTAATTTAACATTTTTGCATTTTAAATACCCCTATACTAGAAAAATTGTATAGCCTAGTTCGAATATGCATTTTTGGGTGGGAATCCAGTTTATGCCTCTCATTCAAATACAGGGTCCGGCACTCGAAGTGTAACCAATTAAAAATACCATAAATTTAGTTTGGAAAATTACTTGTATGCAATTCAAAGTAAAAAATGTGTGAAAATAATACAAAATTAAGAACCAATTTACTTTTACTCGATATGACCACCTTTTGCCTTGACTATGGCCTTGAGATGGTCCAGAAACGTATCGCCAGGTGCCCGAATGTGACTTGCGAGTATATTGGCTCACTCGCGGGCGCCTCTTTTTTCAGCGCCTCAAGACTGGTGAATCTTTTAGTTCGGACATTGTTCTCCAAAATACCCCAAAGTGAATAATCCAACAATCGTGTCTGGTGAATTTGAGAGCCATTCTGTGGACGCAATGAAGTTCGGAACGTTGTATTTTAGCCATTCTTGGTTCACTCGTACTTTTTGCCACCGAAATGTTTGTCTGCCCCCGGCTTCAAAGCAACCTCCAGAGTACTTTCCCGATAATATTTCGCATTTACTTTTAGATCTTGTAAAGCTTGACTTTGAGATCATTTTTCAGTATGCGGCGAATGCTACAGTCGGATGTTTCAGTTCTTTCGCCATTTGATTGGCACTTCGTCGGGGATTTCGCTCAAGTCGCTTCTTCACTTTTTGAACCATTTCACGTGACGTTGGAGTGTTTTCATGAGCAGCTCCATGACGTTTCGCAATGCTACCAGTATCATTGTAACGAGTAATGGTGCGATAAACAAAAACTTTATTTAGTTTTAGACGCTACTTTAAATTAAAGAAACCAACGCAAAACAAGTCTTGTCGGGGACCTATGCTTGCGGGAGGAGTGAACAAGGAAAAACAAAAACTTTAAGGTAATCGAGCTCACGAACAATCGCTGGTTGTGATTTTCCAGCCAAATATAATGAAATCACACTATTACGTTTGAAAATCATTTTCTTTTTTCGCGTTTACTGTCGGCAAAATGCTTCCGCGCACTTGTAAACAATACTCTGGACTGTCATTTAGCCAACTAACAGACAGCTGATGCCCAAGCTTCAGCTGCGCGAGCGCTCTGAAATTGGTTACATTTCGAGTGCCGAACCCTGTAGACTTTAAAAGGTACAACGAAATTTTATTCGAATCGCTCTCCAACCTTTTCATTTCTCTGATCCGCTAGCATCCTACAGTGTCCGGTACATGCTAATAAATCTGGTGTCCTCTGCCAATAGACGTACCCTTCAGTCTTTGATGTTTGTTTTTGATATTATTTGCATTTCTCTTGATTGTCCTGAAGTTCTTGAACAGATTGGCTTCAATGTTCCCCACAAAACTTGACGATTTTTACGAATTTAACAGTCAAATCAAACTACATACAATAATTCTGCCCCTATTACGAAGGCTCTTACTAAGTTACTGTAAATAGTATCTACAGGCTACTCGACGTAGATTTTGCTCTGCCAAGATTACTTTTCCACTCGAGAAATGCGTCCCACTATTCAGATTGTTAAATAAATAAAATATTAAATTCATAGAATTAAGCTAAGAACTAAAAAATGCCCGCTTTCATTTCTGATATTTTGCGTGTTTTGTTTTTTTTTTTTGTTGATTTCTGAATGTTTTTGCCAAAAATAATACCGAAAACTCGCCTCAACCAACGTACTCACCGGACTTTGGCACCGCCAACTATTTCTTGTTCCTAAAACAGAAAATATCTATGAATTGACAGAGATTTGCCGCAGTTGTGGAGATAACGTCTGCATCGCTTGGAAAAGCTGAGGCCACACCCAAGCGTTTTTTGGTCAGAATATTTTTCGAGAAAAATAAAAAGTCTCCTTGATTTTTGAACACGCCTCGTATTCTAGAGCTTGAGAACTTAAAATGATAATACACATTTTTTTTATTATAAACTGGTAAATAATTTCATGGCAATTTTTTTTTTTTTTTGTGAATATGATTTCCGGTATATTTCCACAGCGGCTACGAGATATATGGTCCATTCGTTTAGTTCATTTTTTGACAACTTTTTCCAATAAATCTCGTTGGATGGCGTCAATGATGGCTTGAATTGAATACTGCAATAAATCGATTTTTAAGCGCAGTGTATGGCAAGTTGGAACCAAATCTCGTCGGGGTTTAGCTGATTAGTTTTTGGAAATTTTTTTTGGAACAAAAATTTACTTAGCTTAGCTCGATAGCATTCGCCATTTCTGCCCATCACTGCCTTAATGCAATCAAAGCATTACAAGACGCTTATACTTGAAAATCCAAAAAATGTCGTCGAAAATATTGAATACCCAAATGTTGCTATTACGCGGATTTCACTGTTTCCCGACTTCAAAGTAAATTTGACGAATTAGCTGTCAAACCCTGAATGTGATAGTTCATGGCCTCCGATCGAAAGCATACGATGTATCACTTTATTTCGTACACCTTTTGCCGTGAACGGTCTACACCAGCGATATGTCTCTTATAGACAGTGTAGATGCCCAGTTCACCTCATTTTGAAGAAAATAAGCACCGTCAATGCTCTATGAAATGCGCGAACAAATTTATTATTGTTATTTATTATTATTTTTTTTTTTTTCCAAAGTAAATTTCCACAATTTGGAAGTGTTGTTCTGGCGTTAAGCGATTCATGATCACTGCCAAACTGAACAGAAATGTCAACTCAGTTTGCGATTCTCAGCTGTCAAGCCATAGTTATCGATATCAGCAGTTCTCTTGTAGCTTGGGCATATAAAGTTTTCTGCCACATCTTTTCTCCTCTATTAGCGCGTATTAGTATTAACTTTCATCTCTCCGCCCTTCATTGCAGAAAAAGCATATCGACGTCTTTCCGCGAAAACAAGATCTCCAGCTGAAAATACGCGAGGTGCGTCAAAAGTGCATGAGCCAGCCCGGCTTTACCCCGCACTCCGCTGGCCCTATAACGCCATCCGCCGAAACAAGCATATCCATAGCGTCGACAACAGCCACAAGTACGACAGCATTAAATCTCAACACCGGCAGCAACGCTAACAGTGGAGGTAATTTGAATATAAATAACAAAAAACAAAATTCATTTAAAAAAACAGCAAACGACTTTCTAACGAAAGCCTCCTTTTTTTCTTTGTAGATACGTCAACGCAAGCAAATAGCGAATAGCAGCAGTAAACGAAACAGCAAAAAGAACGAAAACAAATCTAAGTGAGATACATTTGCAATGGTGCGAAAATAACGTCAGCAAGAGGTTTTTAGAAAAAAATATTAATAACAAAAAATCTAATAAAAACTACAAGCCAAACAGAATACTGTACAAGCAACCACAAACTCAGAGCGCCATGAAAAATTGCAATATTTTATGCACTTTAACCTAATTGTGATGCAAATGCGAGGTAGAGCAGTGACGAATGGGATCATGTTTAAATGCTAGCTAAACAAAATATGTGTAAAGTACGAAAACACAAGCACATCTGTATAAAACTACATGCGAGTTGGAGCAGATGTGCATAGGAAAAATCATGCTGTCCTCATTTATATACATATAAGTAAACTTAAGAACAAATGTCTGCATAGAGTGTCGATTTGAAGGTGCAGTTGAGCATTGAGGACAAGCGCACACTAACACGAAAAAAGCTCGTATATGGATAAATGTTAGTTGTTGATGATCTGCAATTACTTTAGAGATACAATTTTGAGGGATTAGTAACAATGCATGGTTTTGCATCCGAAACTGAGTGAAGCTGAACATTGACTTTGAGACAATTTTAGCTTTAAAGCAGAATATACAAATTAGAAGCAGGCAAAAGTGACAGTAGTAATTATTAGATTGATTTGATTTTTTTTTTTTTTGTTTGCTTATGCTTTTGAACAATACATGTTAAATGATGCAACATAGAAGAGAGAAACAAGAAAGAGACAAAGGCAGTAGTCGGTTCTACGTTGCGGGTTTATATCCGGGCAATGACTGTCACACCAGCAGCATTCCCCTTAATTGTATAGGGGAATGTTTATGCTGCTACAACAACAATAACAAGTGAAAGATGTTTTTATGGGCTTCACGAAAACGTACAAACGCTGCAATACAAATGAATTACAGTGGCAAAGAATTGTCTTTAGCGTAAACAAAGCGTTGAGTGAGACAAACTGGCATGCCATCTTCCGATGTGCGATATACATCAAGCCAGCTACGCTACGCATAGAATGCCAATATATATAAATTAAATTAGGCGCTAAAGTGAATCACTAAAATGGAAAGTTCACAAAAGCAGACACAAATTGAACAACGCAGGAAATAAACAAATATAATACTTACATACATACATACATTTAAAGCACATTAATATAAACAAAAAAAAAATAAAAATAAAATAAAAAAACAAATCTAAAAATCATAAAAAATTGAAAATAAATCCCAATTACAACGTAAATAGTTTTAAAATGCATTCAAAACAACCAATACTGCAAATCATACAGGCATAGAGTAAACCGTTATACAAGCTTATTATCAATATAATGGATTAAAAAATGAAAATTAAATATATAAGTAAAAAATGAAGTTAAAATATTAATACATACAAAGAAAGAAAAAATCAACAAACACAAAAATATACATAAAGGCAGCATAGTTAATAAATTTAGTTAATAACTAAGCAGCCATTACCAGTTAGTAGGCGAAAAAAGTGAAACTAAAGGTTTAAATTAAAGATTGTAAATGAAGCTTAATGATGTCTTACAAGTAAATTAAATATTAACACTTAAAAATTAAAACTAAATTACAATACAAAAGGCACACAATAACTATGGTAAACGTTAAGCGTACAAAACGCAACATTCACGTGGCAAAGTTTCAAGAAGCAACTAAAAATTTGCTGGGAAAAATACTTTTCTGTTTAACATTTTATACAAAAAAAAATGAAATAATTATACATACATACATAAATGATTACAATTAAAATTGCGTATGCAGGTTTTAACATACACCCACACACATAGAAACATATCTTCATGGTATGCGCAAACACGTTTGGAGCACACAAGAAAAAAAAAACAATGTACGATCTGTAGTTTAGATGTTGCATATTTCAGGCGACGCCTGGTTGTAGGCTTTTGTTTTGCAAGGCTAGCAGGCCACTTCTTTGTGCACGGGCCAAAATTCTGGTTGCGGTTAAACGTGGGCTTTTGACAAAATGTGCTTAAATGGACTTATCACTTTTGTAAGTCAGCATAGGCACATAAATCCATTATTGTCTGCTGCTACATCGAAAATATTCTATTAGCGTCACTAATTATGCTTTAAATATTATTTAACACTTTTTTTCAACTTTAAAGTCGCAGCCAGCAGCATCCACCAAATGTTGGTTTTAATTTTTATTTTCTCGGTAGATGGCTGTAGTGAACGATGCTAATTTATAGACGTCTTTAAACAGCATTGGCGCAAAGTGCTTTTTGCTTTTTTTTAATTGTGTTGTCACACTCCAGCCGCATTTTTATTGATTTTGAGCACCGCGGGCCCTAGTCGCCTGTGTGCTAATTAAGTTGGGATTATATTGTATATATAC
The DNA here is from genome assembly GCF_028408465.1 of Anastrepha ludens. Taxonomy (NCBI): domain Eukaryota; kingdom Metazoa; phylum Arthropoda; class Insecta; order Diptera; family Tephritidae; genus Anastrepha; species Anastrepha ludens. The sequence continues at coordinate 9,447,090 of NC_071498.1, read as the reverse complement.
CCTACAAATAATAGTAGTAATAATAATTGATTTTGAAAGGCAAAACGTTGCAGTTGTTTGCGTTGATTTTTTCAATTCCATGTGCGAGCGAAATGCAGCATAGGACTGCATAGAAATTGATTTCACTCACGCACTTGCAGAAAATCCGCAAATCTGCTTAAACCAAACGCCTACATGCATAGCCATTTTTAAATTAAATTTATTGTATCTTGAAATGTTTTTAATCTGTTAAAAAAATGCCAACAAATTCCTATTGGCCTCAACTTACGCGCAACGCTTGCGAGCCGCCCAACTTTTAAATTTTATTTCCTACTTTAATTTTCACTCATACTGCATACTTGCATACTAGTTTTTATTCTTCGTAATTTTAATCGAAATTTTATTGAATTACATATATTTATGATTTTAACAACTCTTTTAATTGCACCCGCGAAAAAACGAAAGAACTGCTTGCATTTTGTTTTAGGTCGGAAAATACAAAAAATACGCGTAATTGTAAATGAATTGAATTGTGAGCACATGGAGCATATATGTATATATATATATATACATAAAACATACATACATACATATTTTTAATTGCAACTTGTATTTAAGCAGTTAATTTGAAGTTATTGGCGCCTTAAATTTTATAATAATAATTTTTTTTAGCTTTAAGTCTCATGCAATTAAAAATCTTTGGTAGTTAGTACTTTTGAAAATCTTGTGCTATATTATTTGCTTGAACTTTGCAAAAGAAAATTTTAGAATAAATATTAAAAAAATATATCATACAAATTGGTAGAACCAAGCAGGCTGCGTTTGTAGGTTTAAAAATTGTCATGTCATATTTTGAAAAATGTGCTTTAATTCGCAAATTTTTAGGCGCTCACATAGCCACCAGTTAGAAAGATGTGTAGAAATGGAGTGAGAGAAACACACACACACACGGAAACACGCATGTACGTGCGAATAGGAATGTGAGCGAATGTCGTCTTCCATACGTAATACTGCAATATTTAAAATATTGTTTTGTTTGTACCTTTTTATTACATACATACATATGTATATACAAACATGCAACAATATTTAACTCTACTACGTTGTATGAAGCACTAAAACCAGACAGAAATATTGAGCATTAAAAGTAAAAATATGGTTTTTGTGACCAAAAGTTGTGTTGTTGTGTACTTTAATAAATTTTAGAAGGCACTACCGTAGATTTTCTTAAAATTTCATAAAATTGCTACTGAAATCGACACCAACCAAGCCTTTGTCAAGGTTGCGCGCAAAATTGCCGATTAACCAGTTTCGCCTGCATGCATTATTTTAAATTAAAAAGGAAAAAAGAAAATTAGAACGAAGCACAGCTAGCCTTTAGTCTGAAATTGCGTAACTTTTGTCCGCTTGCAACTTCCCGATTTTCGATTTTTTTTTTTTTTTTTCTAATAAATAAAATTTCATTTGTATGCATTTAAGACTGTATGGCAAATTTTATTTATGGTTATGCATTATTAAAAATATTTTTAAAATAATACATACATACACACTTTCATACATATGCAGTTAGAATATGTAAATGTAGTAAGCGTAGATGAGAAGTTTTTTTTTTTAATTTTGTATTCTAGTTAAGCTAAAATGTATTTTAGTTGTCTTCATTTTTTTTAATATCTTCGCCTTTTAAAAATTAGTTACTTTTGCAAATTTTTATTTTGTAAACTACATTAAAGTCTCAAATACTAATGTCAACTAAAATATTGTTAAATAATATTTACATATACATATATATAAATGTCTATATATAGTTTTTTTTATGATAATTTGAAAAAGCAAAGAAATTGTATTATCTAGAAATGTGAATACACACACACAAATATACTAGTGTATCTGTAGTATCGAAGCTTAGTAATAAAACAATGCTAAATGTTTAATCTTTTTTATGCCCTTACATAAACACACACACATAAAAACAAATGAGTACATACACAAATTCGTATATAAATATATATTATATATGATTTTAGAATGTTAAATAAATTTTGATTTTATGCCGAAAAAATAATTGAATTTGTTGTTTTTATTTAATAACTAAATTTTTCCATTCACTTTTGCTTTTAATTTTCCATTTTTTGGTAATGTCAAATTGTGGTTTTCTACTATGCACTCAAATGCCGCAAATTGAGTTTTTCTTAAAAATATTTTGCGCTGAGAAACTCGTAAGCACTTGGCTTAGTTGGTTATTAACTTTTACCTTTGTATTTATGGGGTTAGGGGTAGTCAGAGATCCGAAAAAATTGAAAATCATAATTTTTTTTTTTTGCTAGTCAATTGCGTTATTTTACAAAAATAAAAACATACCATTAATACATTATGTTTCGACTTGGCTTTAGCAAAATTTCAAAAAAAAAATTAATAATTGTAAAAATTATCGCTGTTTGTGTGCAGCCCGTTTCTTTAGAAGTCGCTTGCGGTGATCATCACAAGCCATTGGAGATTCATCTAAAATCAATCGGACAAGAGAAATTGGTTTTATTAATAGTTAATCATACGCCTGATCAAAACTTGTTCTTGTTTTTTTTTTTTCAAAATTAACAATATGGCGGGCTCAGGAAACATTTTTCAGAATTTCGAGAAAAAAACCGCCTTCGATCTTCAGCCTTAACGACCGCGCTGTTAGTTCTGTCTTTTCCAAACTGGATAAAGAAGTAAAACGAATGGGTCTGGTGGTGAACGAGTACAAAACGAAGTACCTCCTGTCATCAAACAAACTGTCGGTGCACTCGCGTATCGGCACGCACGTCGCTATTGACAGTTGTGATTTCGAGGTTGTAAAAGACTTCGTTTATTTAGGAATCAGCATTAACGCCGATCAGCCTTGAAATCTAACGCAGAATCTCTCGTGCCAACAAGTGCTACTTTGGACTTCATAGGTAATTGAGTAGTAAAGTCCTCTCGCGCGAACAAAACTAACACTCTATAAGGCTCTCATCAAGCCCGTCCTAACGTATGACGCAGAAGCGTAGTCGATGACAATATCCAAGGAGGTATCACTTGGAGTGTTTAAAAGAAAGATTCTGTGTAAGATTTTTAGGTCTTTGCACGTTCGCCATGGCGAATATCGTAGGCGATGGAACGATAAGCTGTATGAGCTTTACGACGGCGAATAAATATCCAGCGGCTATGCTGGCTGGGTCATGTCGTCCGAATGGACACAAACGCTCCGGCTCTAAAAGTATTCAAATTGGTACCAGCTGGTGGTAGCAAAGAAAGAGGAAGGCCTTCTCTGCATTGAAAAGATCAGGTGGAGAAGGGCTTGGCTTCACTTGGTGTGCCCAACTGGCGCCGGTTAGCTCAAGAAAGAAACGACTGGTGCGCGTTGTTAAAAATCGCTTAAGATGTTATCGCGCCAATTAAGAAGAATAACGCCATACGGAAAAATAACTTTTGCTTTCATATACAAATTTTGTGTTGGCTTCCCATTACTACCACGAAAGGCTTGCGTATAATGTCCTGCACTAGGACCTAATTTAAAAATTATTATACAGAAATGTAGCCAATATATCTACTTATCCATATTGATTGAAGGATATGGTCCTCAGATACACGTCAACGCCCCCATGCGGACGAGCCACACCAGTGTAACCCAGTTTGCCATGTCAACATAGTTTTCCATTCTGATCTGTCAAACAATTGTTATCGATATCGATAATTCTCATGCAGCTAAAAAAACACCCGATATAATTGGTGAAATTTGCTGATTCATCGCTAATTTTTTAATTATCTGAATTTAATAGAAATTTAATTTGATTAATTTCGTGGCGAAATAGACCTCATTTATCACGCTATTATGTTTTTTGTTTTTTTATTCTACAATTAATTGTTTAAAAAATCGAAATTTTGAAAAACAGAAAATCTTTCGCTCAGGCACGCGTTTTTTATGTTTTTCAAAAGCAGTATAAATTTTATTGAAATCTACCAAGCAGTTTTTAAGTTACAATGATCATCATTTCAAAAAACATAGTTTCGAAAAAAACGCATTTAAAGTTTAGCTATCGAGCTCCGGAGCGCCCGAACGCCCTTTGTTAATTGTTGAATAGAAAATGCAAAAAAATGGTATTTTTTTAAAATTCTGATTACCCCCAACCCCTTAAATAAATGCATAATATCTCAAGATTATTCTGCCACAATTAGCAGACGATCGGGTATTGAGTATTTGAGCGTTCTTTGCTCCAGGCCGGATTTCATGGTTTTCAATGAAAAATAATGTCAAAGTTGCATTATTAGATGGAAATTGATTGAATAAACCAACACTACCTGCATCGCTGAAAAAACTCAAAACCATGTCTTTTTCACCGGATTCTATAAAGGGCCTTCAACAAAAAAGTTTTTTTTAACGATCAAAACAGTTACTTATTAGTTTTCTCACTTCTTTTTCAATTTCATTTAGTTTTTCATTTAATTTTACCTAACCTAACCTAACCTAGTCTTGCCCGTTGTCAATGCAAGTTTAAACCTGTTTAAAAATTATCCTCCGTTAGACTTGCTTCGAAGCTCGAGCGATTAATGCCGAAATGTGGTAAGAGCCGTTAGTATAAATGTATGATTTAAGTTGTCAACTCAAATCAAACACGAAAGCCCCATCCAAACGGTAATCTAGAGTTTTTGCACACAGTCATACACAGTAGTACACACATACAAACACACACACGTAGTATACCTAACTAGAGAAACCAAACCAATCTAGAGAAACTCAAGAAAATGTGCCAAGCGAAAGGATGCAAGTACGAGCGGAAGAAAGAACATATAAATTTCATTAAATAAAATAAAAAAATATACAACACAAGACTTGAACAAAGTCACAAATATGTAAGTAATAAACAGTAAATGTGCGCTAAAAAAATCAATTTGGAGATATCCATTAACCAAATCTAGAGATAATACAATTAATTAGAAATACCACAACAAGTCAAATCATACAGTCAACATTTTAGTGTCACCATCGGAATTTAAAGAAATTAAATATTGATTAATTTAGTCAAAAAACAAAAAAAATATAGCAAACTCCTCTCGCTATCGGCAGAATTGATGGACTATAACAATTCGATCGCAATTGAACGAATGCCAAAAAGTAAATAAAACTGCCGTAATTTGTAAAGAGCTGAACGGAGCTGAAAGATATTCTGCACGAAGGTTTGAAAAATCTCAAACCTTTCTCAGAAATGTTTGGTGCTTCGATTAACTATAAAATTTAATATTAATTCTATCAAAACGTGCATTAAAAAACGTCACGAAACATATGAAAACATTTTGATATGCAGCCGCAAATTAACTGAAAATCTGAGTATCAATTTAACTAAGCATGAAAGAAAACGAAGAAGTTAAGACCACATACATATTTTTCATTTTTATTTTATATGGGCTTCAGTTGGAAATACCAAGTAATGAAATTAAATGGTTGGAGTACCACTCTGGCACTGCCCTTTTTTTTTTTTTTGACTAAAAGTAGTCGCACATAAGAGTTATGGGGGTTGGAAAAACAACTTGTCTTTTTTTGGTGATATTTACTACTGATTTTTTGATTGCGAACTCAAATCCAGTCTAAAAATTCCTACCGGTTATACTTATAATTTGGAAGCATTCAGGTCAAATTTATTTATTTATTTAACAATACAATTTTATATCCGAAAAAATACTTTTAAATCAATTTTGGGCAGATGAGAGATGTTTATAAAATATATACAAATGTATGTACTTATCGACCATTAGTTTTATTTCATTTTCGAATAAAATTGCCAATGCATTTTAAATTTGCTAAAGTTTGATGCAACTCTGTTAACATTTCTCCTCAGCATTGTAGACGCCCGTGTAATAAATATGATAATTTACATTACATGTAAGTTTACATTTGTATGTTAGTGGCTTAAGGAGGCTTATACGAGTAGCAAAGAACATTAGCGCAAATTTTCGTTTGCTCAACTACATACATACAGTGCTGTGCATATGCTGAGCAACTTGCACCAAGTTTAAATAAACTGACTATTTACACTAAAAAAAATAGTCAAACGGTAAGTATTACAATATAATTTTTATTTATTACTTATATGTGTTCAAAAAAAATATATAATGCCCAAAATAACAACAACTTCTTTCTCAATTAAATACAACAACAAAACAAAATTAACTCAATTTTAAGCTGTGCATAACTTAAGCAATTTTTCAATATTTTGTATATGAACCTGCATTTTTTATGACTGCAGCACATCTTTTTGGCATTGGGGCAATTAAATTTCTTAAAATAACTTTTGGGATGCTTTTCCACTCCTTTTTAAATCCTTGAACAAGGCCTTTTTGTTCGTATATCGATACGACCCCATTCGCCGTTTTACAATAGCAAACAAGTTCTCGATCGGATTCAAGTCGGGTGATTGTGCCGGCCAATCAAGCACTTGAATCCTATTCGCATTGAACCAATCTTTAACCAATTTCGATGTATATTTCGGGTCATTATCCAACGAAGTGGTATATGCCATCCTGCATAAGCAAGCATTTTCGTTTCTAAAATGTCCCTATACATAAAACGGCCCATTTTATCCACAATTTGATAAACAGGACCAAGCCGCTTTCCGGAGAAGCATGTCCATACTATGACATTACCTCCACCATGTTTCACAGTCTGCTTACAATAACGTGGATTTAGTCTGTTACGCTTCTGATGTCTTACTGTGCGCATACCGTCTGAATTAAAAAGGTTAACTTTAACCTCATCGCTGAATAGAACCGTATTCCATTTCTCAACACTCCAATCAACATATTTTTTGGCGAATTCAAGACTAAAAATTAGAAAAACAATGTTATTGTTGTTCTATTAGCAACTTAAAAATAACAAACCGTTTCTTCAAATGCTTCTTTGTCAACCTTGGTTTACTACATGCTTTATAAGTTTTTAATCCAACTTTGTTTGCATGTCTTAAATAAACATTCAAATTAAGAGTTTTAAGTATTTCTTTTGAAGAAATAAATGGGTTTTTTAATCAATTATTTAATTTGAATATCGTCACGATAAGATAGTTTGTGTGGAGGCCCGCCACTTCTTAATGTTGTAACATTACCAGTAGTGTGAAATTTATGAATCCATCTAGAAACCATGAATTTATTAATTTTCAATGATTTGGAAATATCAGATTGACTTTTGCCAGCCTGGTACAACGAAATAACATAAGATTTAAAGCTATTATCGTATTTAGCACTCTGGATATTTTAATTTCACAGTTTTGGCACAATTGTAACCTTTAGACCACTAAATTGGCTTAATATAATTGAAGTGCGAACAATCAATGCAAAATGAATTCAAAAGTACCGTTATCTACTTGAGAAAAAGAACATGCTTCTATGTTTTCTTTACAGTTGCTTTAGCTATACACAGCTTAAAATTGAGTTAATTTTGTTTTGTTGTTGTATTTAATTGAGAAAGAAGTTGTTGATATTTTGGTCATTATATATTTTTTTGTACTCATATAAGTAATAAATAAAAATTATAATACTTACCGTTTGACTATTTTTTTCATAGTAAATAGTCAGTTTATTTAAACTTGGTGCAAGTTGCTCAGCATATGCACAGCACTGTACATCCTAAATTTCTCAGTTTGAATGCAATTATTTTCTGTATTGAATTCTATCGTTTAGTTTTGTTAAATGTAGATTTGCAATTTAATTATGTATTTTTCCCCCTTGTTCACTCCTCTCGGGAGCATAGGGCCTCGACAATACTTGTCTTGCGTTGGTTTCGTTTATCTATTTGATTTCTGACAGGGTATGTGATTAGTCTGCCGCTGAATGAATTTAATTATGTATATATTTTCATTATTCTTTAGTTTTAGTAGTCCGTTTGAAATCATATTTTCTTGACTTTTTGAAAGAAATACAATAAAATAAAATAAACCGTAGCCAATTTAAAGTTCCGTGCCTCAAAAAGCACCCTTTATTAACGTTTTTCTCACAGCACGTGAAGCTCTTACACTAACTCAACTTTGGAAATCCGCTCCAAGTCTACCCCGAAAACTTGAGTTTTCAAAAAATTACAAAAAACATCACAACATTCGTCAATTAGCGAGGGAGGCCGAGAAAAGTATAGCGTGGGCCATGTAAAATTTGCTTTTTGAATAGGCTATAAAAAAAACTAATCAATATTTTTTGAAATCTTTTTTTTTATTTTGAAGATTGAACATTGTCATTTATGAATGAAAAATAATATTGTTCAAATGACTGCCACGACTGGCTTTACAGTAGGCCATTCGATCAACCCAATTTGTAAGCACATTTTCGATTGTTTTGGCTCCAATTTCATGAATGGCAACTTCGATTTCGTGTTTTAAAGCATCACTCGTCTCTGGATGGTTCGCATAGCATTTGTCTTTAACGGCTGCCCACAAAAAATAGTCCAACGGGCTTAAATCACAGCTCCGAGGCGGCCAATTGATATCGAAATTTCGGCTGATTATTCGGTTTTCAAAAATAGTAGCCAAAAGTTCGAGTGTAACTTTGGCAGTGTGACAAGTTGCACCGTCCTGTTGAAACCAAATGCCGTCCATGTCATCCTCTTAAATTTTTGGAAACAAAAACTCGTTGAGCATGTCACGGTAACGCTCGCCATTTACTGTAACCACGGAAGAAGAAGAAGACTCACCACTTTGGAAATAGATTTTCAATATTTCCCAATTTTGTTCAAGCGTATAGCGTCCCATTTCGTAAATGTCAAACCTTTAAGTAAATTATGAACACATTTGACATGTCATTTGTGTTACCATTCTCAAAAAAATAGGTGGTTCAAAAAGCAAACGCTGTATGGCCCACCCTGTAGTTGATTCTTGGAAAATCAAGGAGAAACGAATCATGCAGTACATTTCTATGTATATTAAATATATTAAGTAAAATTAAAAGCAGCAAATAATAAAATTAATACTAATAAAATTTATGATAAAATATTGATTATGAAAAACGAATACATATAAACATGCTTACACATACATACTTACGTAAATTAATAAGATACATAAATATGAACAGAACGAATTTGGTACCAGCAAATGAAATTAGAATTAAAAACTACAGCAAAGCAAAGAGAGTAAAAATTGATTAAAAAGCACATCCACACACACATATACATATATGTATACTTTCAAGTATACAAAAATTTACAAAGTTTTTAAAAATTACTGTTAGTTAATAAATAAACAACAACAAAGCGATCAAATGAGTTAAACAAAACTTGAACTGTGAAGTGAGCTGTACAAGACAACCAAACCAAAGCAAAATACAAAACTTTTGGCAACAACCCTTTTGGATATTACGAAAGCGACATACACACATGCACATACACATACATACGTCATACGTCAAAGAAAGGCAATTGCAATTATTTAACCCAAAAGAAACTACAACACAAAACACGTAAACAAAAGAAAAAGCAAAGGAGAACAAAATGGCGTTTCGGACTCAAAATTCTAAAATTCAGGTATTACAAAAATAGTCTTGACATTAAAAAGAAAAACAAGCAAATTAAGGAAAAGTAATTAATTTAAAAGTAAGTGGAAATATATTGTATGTATCTATGCAACAAAAACAAACTTTGAATAAAAATAAATTTAAATTAAACAAAAATTTAGTGGGAAAATTAAACAAATATTTAGATACATCGTTTTACAAAATCGAAAAATGTATTTTAAAAAGTGTTTCAATGAAATGAAAATTTATAAATTTAGAAAAGTACTAAGAGAATTTAGTGTGCGCTGAAAATATGTTATTTGAGCCAATTAAGAGGGAGGTGTGCAAGGCACAAGACAGATTTATTTGTGAGACTCTAAGGAGTTTGAAAAAAGTACACACATACTATACATACTTTGCATAAACAAGTCTACGAAATTTTAAAGTATTCAGGCAACTAATTAGACTCTTCTTCGTCAGAGTGACATACTGCAGTAATGTAATGAAAATTTCAGAGAAAAAAAACTATTTAAACATTGTTTTCACGATTAATAATTATTTTTCATTAAAAGCATAGCTTATTTGTAAATATTTTGTTATTTAAATTTTTCTTATTCAAAAAAAAAATACATTCAATAAAGCAAACTTTTAAAATATTTAGCGAACTTTCATATGGTGGTTCAAAGCTCTTTGAAGCTTTTCACATTGTGATATTATTTTTTCCGTTGCTTTAGCGTGCAATAATTTTAGGTTAAGCGAGCAATTTTCTAAAGGCTTTTACAAATGCATTTTAATGAGCTTTGAAGTTTGTTACACAGTAGAGCTTAATCAGTTGTATGAATATTTGCATCAAATCCAAGTGTGTCTAAGTTATTTCTTTGTACACATAATAAACACAAGCATGTAGCGTGTAACTTAACATTAATATAAAGCACAAACCGAACTTAACAAAGATACGTACATACATACATACGTACTTACATAAAAATACTGCAATATAACTAAAATGGAGAAACCACATAAAATATGATTGGTTATGAATAAATGGCGGAGGCAATGGAATGGTAGTGGAACAAATCTGGCAGTATATAAATTAAAAGAACCATAACCTCACCAAACAATACATAGAAAATAAAGAAATGAATTAGCAAAAATTCGTATTTATAAATGCATTATACAAAAACATACATACATTCATACATACACACATATGAGCATAAATATGTGCAAGTAGTGAATAAAAATAATAAAACCTTAAATAAGCATGCAAAATTAATTAGAAGCAGAAAAAAATACAAGATATTCATTTGAAGCCAATGTTGCAACATTTGATTAAATTTTGTCGTAGCGAAAGCTTAAGTTTCTGAAATGAATTAAAGAACAAAAAAAAGACATTGAACATTTTACATCAACAAACGAATAGAGAGATATTGGGAGGTGTTTTCGTATTTAAATGCACCAAAAATTGTGTCTAGATTTGCAGAAATATTTTGTTAGGCCTACACACATATATATATATATATATATACATATACCTACATACATATGCATATAATATTTTATCTAAATTTTAAATTTAAGTTTGCATTCAAAACAAGGTCTATTATGGATAAAAATTGTGAAAAAATGAGAACATCCACAACAAACATAATTACAAATATTGCATAGCATTAAATATTAAATATGATAACTAAATGAATGGAGAGAAAATAAAAAAGATAATTAAAAAGAAAGAAAAAGTTTATATATATTATTATAAATATAAAATGATTAAATATAAAATTGATTCTTAAAAAACATATTTTTCTTTAACATATTTTCAATAATTAGTAGGCAGTTAGCAAAAGCATTACCTTAAAAGATTTTTTTTATTTCTAACGGGTGATTTTTTAGCTATTATCTTTTTAAACAGTTGGTTTAAACAGCTGACGCACGTTTCGTGTTTTGTTTCACTGTCAAACATCTTCCGTTTGGTCTATAATTTAACCATGAAACGTCTTACAAACGAACAACGCTTGCAAAGCATTGAATTTTATTATAATAATGCGTGTTCTGTTAAGAAAGTTTATCACGCGCTTCTTCCATTTTATGGTCAGTTTAATCGACCCACTGAAGCGGCTATTCGAGCTATTGTGACTAAATTTAGAACCAAAATTACATTATTGAACATCAAACCAACAACACGCTTACGTAGAGTGCGAAAATATCGCAGCTGTATCGGCCAGTGTTAAGGATGATCATCAACTATCGATTCGTCGCCGTTCGCAGCAATTGGGCCTCTGTTACTCAACAACGTGGAAAATTTTGCGAAAGGATTTACGTGTGAAGCCTTTCAAAATACACCTGGTGCAAGAATTGAAGCCGAACGACCTACCGCAACGCAGAATTTTTGGTGAATGGGCTCTTGGAAAGTTGGCCGAAAATCCACTTTTTTATCGAAAAATTGTGTTCAGCGATGAAGCTCATTTTTGGATCAATGGGTACGTAAATAAGCAGAATTGTCGGTTTTGGAGTGAAGATCAGCCAGAAGAATTGCAAGAGCTACCAAAGTATCCAGAAAAATGTATCTTCAAAGATGCTGCGAAACGTAACGTAACTGTGAATGGTGAGCGCTACCGTGAAATGATATCCAATTTTTTTTTGCCCAAAATGCAAGAGCTTGACTTGCATGATATATGGTTTCAGCAAGACGGTGCCACATGCCACACAGCAACAGTAACAATGGACTTGTTGGGAGGCGAGTTCGGTGAAAATTTTATTTCATGTTCGGGACCTGCCAATTGGCCACCCAGATCGTGCGATATAACGCCTTTAGATTATTTTTTGCGGAGCTATGTTGAAGCTCATGTCTATTCAGACAAGCCTGATTCAATTAACGCATTGGAAGACCACATTAAAGCATTTATATGTGAGATACCGGCCGAAACATTGGAAAGAGTATGCCAAAATTGGACTAAGCGGATGGACCATTTGAAACGCAGTCGCAGTCAACATTTGCATGAAATAATCTTCAAACATTAAATTATATGGACTGTATTATCGATTTAAATAAAAAATGCATGCATTTTTCTGAATTTTGCGTGTGTTGTTTTGAAAAACTTTCCTATAGCTCTTAAAAAATCACCCTTTATATTATTCCACTTGGGAACGTAGGGCTACAACAAAACATTTAAATCTTATTCATCCCCTTCCCTCCTGATCCAGTCTGTTCCGTGTGTCAGACCAGAATACCTCGGAACCTGGCATCAGTCAAATGCAATTTTTGCAATGACTGATGCCACTTTCGGGGATGTTGCGGATGTTGCGCACCACCCGTGAGTGGACAACTGACTACGTTGCCCCTTGCTGCAGAGTTCTGCACCCGCTACCGTCCCTCGTGGCGGGGCCGCACACCACCATCAGACCGCAACAACTACAGCAGAATGCACAGCAGGCCAAACATAGGCAACCTCACGCGTCCCTCACCCCCCGTGTTACTACTACCTTACCTAGAAGCTTTAAGCTTCTTCAATATACATAACTGCAACGAACTCACGAGTTAGGTCGACGAGATGGTTGACTTTATGCGCCGACACAAAATCCTAATAGCTGCGGACCAAGAGACAAAGCTGCACGGTAGGTCCTCTCTGATCACCAGGGATAGCTATAACGTGCACAGACATGAACGCGAGCGAGACAATGGCCTAGCGTTCATAGTCCACCACACAGTGCAGTATCGTCTCATTGACGAAGGCATCGGCCGCAGGGACAGCACCTTAGAATGTCAAGGTATAGCTATCTGGTTGTAGGAGACTTCAATGCGCATCACGATCGAACAATCGTTGGGGACAACTATTGGCAGAGCAGATAGATGATTCCATGTCCTTTCTGAGAGTGTGCCCGATCCATCGCCATTTACGACCACTTTACATATTATTTTGCATATTATAGCATTTATTTATGAAGCTTTGTAGTTTCTGCGTAATGCTTCCCGACACCAGCCACGTTTCACTGTCATAATAGGTCTATTTATAAGTTCGTGCGGTTTTACAACAGATGGCGTAACTTGATTATTATTCCATCGATCCACATTTCCAAACATTCATTGGAGAGCTACTGTCGTAAGGCACAAACGTCAGTATAAGTTTTTTATTTGAAGCGTAAACAACAATATTTTTACCACACTTGAAAATGTCGAATTTCGTGCCAAATAATGTGTTTTTGCGGGGAATTCTTCTTCATTATTTTAATATGAAGAAAAAAGCAGCCGAAAGTCATCGTATCTTGGTGGAAGTTTATGGTGAGCATGCTCTATCTGAGCGAACGTGCCAGAAGTGGTTTGCACGCTTTAAAAGTGGTGATTTTGGCTTGGAAGACGAAGAACGCGAGGGTGCGCCGCCAAAGTTCATGGATACCGAATTGGAGGAATTGCTCGATCAAGATCCGGCTCAAACGCAAGAAGAGGTTGCAAAAACTTTGGGAGTTGATCAATCAACCATTTCCAAACGTTTAAAAGCCATGGGAATGATCCGAAAGGTAGGCCATTGGGTGCCGTATGAATTGAAGCCAAGAGACGTTGAACGCCGTTTTATGGCATGCGAACAACTGCTTCAACGGCACAAAAGAAAGGGTTTTTTGCATCGAATTGTGACTGGCGATGAAAAGTGGGTCCATTACGACAATCCAAAACGTCGGGCAACGTATGGATACCCTGGCCATGCTTCAACATCGACGTCGGCGCAGAATATTCATGGCCTGAAGGTTATGCTGTGTATCTGGTGGGACCAGCTGGGTGTTGTGTATTATGAGCTACTGAAACCGAATGAAACGATTACGGGGGATGTCTACCGACGACAATTGATGCGTTTGAGCCGAGCACTGCGAGAAAAACGGCCGCAATACGCCGATAGACACGACAAAGTTATTTTGCAACATGACAATGCTCGGCCACATGTTGCACAAGTGGTCAAAACATACTTAGAAACGCTCAAATGGGATGTCCTACCCCACCCGCCGTATAGTCCAGACCTTGCGCCATCCGATTACTATCTCTTCCGATCGATGCAACATGGCCTGGCTGACCAGCACTTCCGTAATTACGATGAAGTCAAAAAATGGATCGATTCGTGGATTGCGGCAAAACCGACCGAATTTTTCACAAAGGGAATCCGTGAATTGCCAGAAAGATGGGAAAAAGTAGTAGTAAGCGATGGACAATATTTTGAATATTAAATTTGTAACCATTTTACGTCAATAAAGTTTCAAATTTCGAAAAAAAACCGCACGAACTTATTCATAGTCCTATTATAAAAATGTAGATTTTTCGCTTGAGTTGAATACTCTTGTTTTAGTTTTCTGCGAGGTTTGTCTCTTTTTCCAAATTGGATGTAACCGTCCAAAGCCGTCCTTCTTCAGCTCCACAGTTCGTTGAAATTATGCTACCGAGATAACAGAAACTTTCAACATACTGCACCGCTTCTCCCTCGATTACAATATTGTTGGGATTTGTATTGTTGATTCGCGGACCATAGAGAGGACCATATTGCAGTGCACTTGATGGTCTCAAAAACCTTCTGGAAATCAATGAACTCCATATAAAGTGGGGTGTTCTATTTTAAGGATTGTTCAATAATTATCCTCAGAGTATTCGCTTGATCTACGCAACTCCGGTGGGGACGGAAGCCTGTTTGTTCATCGCGTAATGACCTTTCGACCGATTGAAGTCTGTCCAAATTAATAGTTGCGACTATTTTATAAATAGTGTTGAGCAACGTGATGTCTCTACAATTGCCGCATTCCCGAAGATCGCCTTTTTTTTGGCAGCTTGATCACAATTCGTCCAAGACGTCGGGAAATTTTAGCTCTCCCAGGCTGCAGCGCTGTACGGATGTAGAATCCCCGCGCTAACGTCTGTATCGGTGAGGAAAAGTTCACACACCATCTAGGTGAACAAACGCCAGCGGAAAAAAGGATTTGGGGAATGCGTATTTGAAGGCGGCGCTCCACTCGCCTAGTCGATGCTTCTCGGCGAGATGGGCATCCGCTGACTGTCCTGGACTGCTTATTAGTTATTCGCAGCTAGCCCCTATATCTGAGGGCCGTTCACTATCCGCAACCTGTGACCCACCCGGAAGCCTTCAGCTCGGCCTCTTTGGAGCCCCTTCCTGAGTTCCGCAGACCGGAACCTTATAGGATAATTACTCAGAAATATATGTACATATGTAACAGGAAGCAGCAATGACAATTTTCGCCAATGAATATTGTAGAAGTTGTAGAGATGAGGAAGAGGAAGAAACAGTTGAGCATTTCCTTTGCAATTGTCCGGTCTTAGCTAAAATCAGAGCAAGTTTTCTAGGTAAATATTTTTTCAACTCTCATACGGAGTTGTCTGGCGTGGAAATGGGACCAATCCTGCGTTTCGCAAGTGCCACAAATGGTTCCACAAAGAAAAATAAATGGGACTCTCCTATCGCACTGTGGTATCACAATGGACCTATAAGGGCTTATTGAGTTGGTCATACAGACCTATCCCAACCTAACCCGTGAGAAGCTGGATACTCGTTTTTGAAAGCCTTAGTTAGGTCTTTTAGGTATATTTATGCGAGGCATTACACAAACTAACAGCAATTTGTAAATAAAAGTACATAATAAGATCATTGCGGTTTGATAAGAGAGGGTGTTATGTTGGTATACTCTTCATATGAACGTATTTGAAGTTTCATTTCAATCTGTCAATTCATTCAAGTAGCGTGCAGGGACTGAATTTTTATTTTTCGGAGGCTTAAAAACAGGGGAAATTTATGAACGAATGTTAAAAGTGTATAAGGACTTTTCGTCATCAATTAGTACCTACAGTAGAAATATGGGTTGCTGAATTTAATCGTGGCCGAACAAGCTTTGAAGCCGATCCACATCAAGGACTTCCAAAAACAGCAACAGAAATCGTAGAAAAAATACAAGATATCTCATTGGGCAGTGTAAGCAGTATTTTGACTAAAGTATTGGGTTTCAGAAAGCTGTGTGCATATTGGGTGCCGCATTCGCTTACAATGAAGCAAAAACACAAACAACATAAGAGGTTTGTTCAAAAAGTATCGCGAATTTTGAATTTTCGCAGGTTACGTATTTTCGAATTTCGATTTTTGTGGCGATATGTTGGTACTCATGTCTCTCACTCATGCCGACGAGTTCGGCCATTTTGAATGTTCAGTTAATTGTTGACAGCTGCTTTGCTTACACTTGTTTCGGCTCGTCTTCGATTTTTACCTATGCAAAAAGATGAATCAAAGAACCTGTATCAAATTTTGTGTGAAAAACGAAATTAAGTGCGCGGATGCATTCCGATGTTGACTCAGTGAAGCGTGCCGGATGCCCGAGCACTTCAACAACAGCCGAAAAAATTGATGAAGTAAAGAAAATGGTATTGGTATTTCGACCAAAAGCAGCATCACATGAACATTGCTAATGAGATGTTGGACTCTGTCCGCGACGACCCAATTTTGCTCCAGAGGTGACGAATCGTGAGTTTATGGTTATGGCGTGGAAACCAAAGCTCAATCATCTCAATGGAAGCTACCGCACGAACCAAGACCGAAAAAAGTGCGCCAAGTTCGGTCGAATGTAAAAGTTTTGCTTACCGTTTTCTTCGATTGCAGAGGCGTTGTGCAGCATGAGTTCTTGCCAAAGGGTAAAACGGTCAATTAGGAATATTACCTGCAAGTTATGCGCAATTTGGGGTAAGCAATCCGCCAAAAACGCCCGGATTTGTGGAAGAACGAAAATTGCCTCTTGCATCACGATAGACTTGGGTCTATCACCATGATCTTAAATCAAAACAAGAGGTTAAAGAGCGGTGTGAACCTGGTTCTTCGGCTCCGAAACGAGTGTGTGTGTGTGTGTCCAGAAATTGTTTACTAGGAGATGATAGGAATTATTTTCCATCAGGATAATACACCGTGTCACAAGAGCATTTTGCCAATGGCTAGAATTAAAGTTTGAATTGTTGGAGTATCCCCCATATTCACCAGATTTGGCTCCTAGCGACTTCCATCTGTTTCTAGACATAAAAAACTCTTGCGTGGAAAGCGTTGTTCATCAAATAAATGATGAGGTCAGAGCTGCTCTTCCAAATTCTCACTGCAGGGGTGAAATTCATAAATTGGAATCTCGTTGGGACAAGTGTATTGATGTTCAGGGAGACTATACTAAATAATAAAATATCAAACCCTAAATTGTGCTTTTCTTATCGCATAGTCCATATAGACATATTTGAAGTTTACTTTATATTGGCTATGAAAAAATTCGTTTAATTTTAACGCTAAAAAATGACCGTGCCGTATTTGCCGTGCAGCACATGTTGGAAATGCTAGCTGCAAGCTGGCGCGAAATTAATCACCCTATTGGAAGATTTATGGCCTTTGTAAATGGCGTCGGACGTCAATAATATTTGACACTTGCGAACAGGACAGCTGCAGCATACAAACCGACAAGCAATGGAGCGCGTAAAGGTAAAAATAAAGATTTCCATCATCTTTTTTTTTTATAAAAAAGTTTTTAAAACAAAAATGGATGATTGTATTTATGCAAGAGTTTGATTCAGTGTTGTATAGCGGTATTACATATATTGGGTATGGGAATAAGTTTCCGTCCTTTCTTTCGTAAGCAGTGAACCACTTTCCAATAAGGGCTGACTGCATTGATCGAAACAGATGGTAATCCGAAGATGTAATGTCTGGGGAACACGGCGGATGGCGCAAGATTTCACAATTGAGTCCCTCTAATTTTTTCTGGACCGATTTCGCAACGTATGGCCTGGGGTTGTCATGCAGCAAAATCAGTTTGTCACGTCTACCGTCATATTCCGACCGCTTTTGTTTGAGAGCTCGATTCAAACGCATTAGCTGCAGTCGGTAACGATCGTCAGTGATGGTTTCAGATGATTTAAGATGTACAACATCATCTTTGAAGCACGAATATTTTTTTTCGCTCTCGATGGACCTGGTTCCCCTGGCAGGCTCCAGCACTTTCGACGCTTAGGGTTATCATAATGGATCCATTATTCATCGCCAGTGACGATGCGATGCAGAAAACCATTCTTTTCTGCCGTTCAAGAAGCATCTGACACGTCACCAAACGTCTCTCAATATTCCTCTCCTTCAATTAATGTGGCACACAGTTACCTGCTTTCTGGACCATTCCCATCGCTTGCAAACGTTTACCGAGGGTTGATCTGTCAACATCCAACGCTTTAGACATATCATCAAATGCTCGAGATGCGTCTTCATCCAATAGTTGTTGTAGTTGAGTATCTTTGAATTTTTTCGACGCCCGAAGCGTCGAAATCACAAGTTGTATTTCATGGAGCGTGATAACCGTAAATATTGCTCAATGTGCGACACGTTTCAGCTGCACTTTTCTTTAAAAGATAATAATGAAGCATGACTTTCCGCAAATGCTCTTTTTTCGGGACAAACGTAGACATTGAAGTAAAAAAGGATCTTTACGTTTCAACTACTGCGATCGAGACCTCCGCACCTTCAAATCAAGAGTATATTAGTAGAGCGATCACAAAAATAGTATCAGCAGCGACAACTCTTTTACGAGGACGGAAACTTTTTCCCATACCCAATATATTTCTCGTTGCCTAAATGCACGTGGCTTTGCTTTGAGGTGTTCCCATTGAAATAACAACAACAACAATAGTAAAACAGCAATTTGAATATATCACTTTTTCATAGAAAGCCCAGTAAGAGGGCCTTATGTACTATTACCAATACTTGAAGGCGAATATCTAAAATACAAAGGTACAACCCTATTGGAACATCCTTTACTAAAAGAGAGCTTTCTGAAGAAAGTAATTTTCTTTTTTTTTTGTATTGCCTTAACTACAGATTGCTGTGCCCTCCATATATTATCGGTTAAATATGCGGTTATATTTAAAGGGTGGACGTGTGCGTGATTCACACTAAATGCGTTTAATATCCATTATCATATTTCTGCAATGATGTCGTGCAATAAAATGCGGCCGAGTAAAATATTAATGATGGGTGCATGTATGTATGTGTGCACGTGATAGATTACAACTGAGTTCAAAACTGGATTACTCACAATTGTTCGGGTGAGGACTTAAAATGATAATACAAAGCGGAAATATTGTTGGAATGATTTTTAAATTTTATTTTTTATTATATTGATATATATTTTTATTTTTTCATGGCATTTATTTTTTGAAGATGATAGCCGGCATATGTCCGCCGTGGCTATGAGTTACATGGTCCATTCGATCAGTCCAATTGTTGTCTTTTTCCAATAAATCTGGTGTCAACGGTGTCTTCAATATTGCATTAAATCGATTCTTAAGCGCGCTGTATGGCAAGTTGCGCCGTCTTGTTGGAACCAAGTGCCGTCGATCTTCAGCTGACTAATTTTGGGAAACAAACATTCAGTCTGCATGTTGCGGCACTCACCGTAATGACAGCCCCTTCCCTACATTTGAAAAAATAGATTTTTCTTTTTGGTTTAGGCCTTCAAAAATATGCCCTTTCACGGATTTTTCAAAATTCGAATTATTTTCGGAGATATAGCGGATTTTGTGACGTGGCGTCTAAGCCGGCCGAGTGGAGCGAATCGCACAATGAACGGCAGATGTTACCGGACGACTTGAGGACTCGTTCTTTCCAGAAAATCTGTTGTATCCCACACAACCTCTATTTGTTCTATACATATTATATACTTTATACTTCTATAATATATACCTGGGAAATATATCGCCCATTAATCCCGAGAGAGTAGTAAATATACAATAATATTATGATCTAAGTTATTCTATTGGAATTGTTGCCCAAATTTCAAACGCGATTTTCTCAAAACTACTTTTTTTGAGATGGTCGTCATGGTATCTAAAGTTCTACTTGACCGATTGCTTTGAAGTTTGATAAGAATTTTTCATTATACATCTGTCTCTCGCGTCTGCCTCGGATTTTGAAAAATTTAATTTTGAAGTATTTGAAAAGGTAAAAAAAGAGGGTAAGAAAATTTTTTTTCTCAAGTTAACGCCATTTTGTGATTTTTTTTTCTTTGATTTGGCGTAATCCGATAGCGACATCCTAACTAATGAAGATTTTTTTTAATTTGTTTGTTTTAGATCACTACAAGGGTTGGAATCATGTCAACCATGGAGCACCGTTTTTTATGTAGCCCCCACTCCGCCGGCTGTAATTCCACGATTTTCTATTTTTTTTTTAACCCTTTCCAATATTAATAAAAACCATAAAAAATGATTTTGAATGTTTTTCATTTTTTTTATCTTAGTTTTAAAATTAAGGCGTCTAGACCAGAATACCCTCTTAAACGATTCATGATATCCTGGCCAACCTTACTGAACAGAAATGTCAACAATTCATCGACTGTTTGGCTTAGTTATATTTTAGCTCCGCTTTCCCTATCTTTACTTTGCCATAGTGGGACAATCGGATGTTGACTACGTCGTCCACAATTTTGGATCCTAGTTCCTATGAAAAATGTGGGTGTGCCTTCACGAAGTACTAACTAAAATATTCCCGTCTACCAAAATTAAAATGAAAAATTTTTTGACAAAAGCAAATCAGACTTTAGTTTAAACAGACTTATGTGCTTACGCCTTTTACCTTTTGTTGACAATAATTTACTACTACTATAAAAATAAAACTTAAGTCGATGTAATTTATCATTTCAGTTCGCACTGAAGATTTCATTTTAAAAACTACCAAATCTTTTTTTGTAAAACCAAATTATCTTGTAAAACTCTGGAACTTCAGCGTTCACTGGCTCTTCAATTTTACGTTCAATCGACCATGGCAAGTACAAACGACCAGTCACTGGATAAACAATACTAACATCTGCACAATTGACGAATGTTTCTTGTGGCCCACAGCCCAACGCGCTTGTGCCATTACCACAAGGACCCCAATTATTGCCTAGAATAGTAGTAATAATTAATTAAACTCCCAGAATTTCAGATATTAGTGCATGCAGCATGAAACCTACCGCCCGTGTAGGTCCAACGCAGCACACAATGTTCACAATACAAATTTTCAGGCAAAACAACATCTGCATCAATCCAGCCTGCTGTGCTTCCTATATACAGTCTACTGGAACCATCAACAAAGCGTAACGGATACTTGCTGAAGCAGTATTCCGACTCCGCGCCAAACTCAGTCAGATCGCAAATATCGAAACGGAAGTATCCCAAATGATTGGTGGTGATGCGCACACCCACTCTAGCCGTATAGGAGCCTTGAAGAACTTTTGTAATCACACCAACTCCGCCATAATATCCACCGATTTCGTTGGCACGCGGCGTCGGCAAAGCGTAATTATCGCCACACAGTCCGCACTTACCATTATTTGTGTTCCATTGTACCTGAAGTAAATGAGTAAAATTTTATTTGGGCTGGCTGCTAATTTTTGGTATCAAACAAACTCCTAGTCAATGAGAGTTATAGCTAGCAGCGTCAGAGCAATGAACGGAAACTTAGTATTAGCAGTGGGCGTGGTTTTTATCCGATCTAAATGAGGTGGCAACATCAACACGCACGTCACTAAAGGAAGGAGGCGATAGCAAAGCGAGAAACCTCTATAACATGTAGAATAAGCGTTTTTAAGATTGCATGTAGTCGCAATTTCGGTCTGCCATGGTGTGTGTCCCTTAGATTTCCTATATACAAATAGGTTCTAAGAAACTTGTGTGCTTGGTATTTAAAGAAAAACAATAAAATGAAAAATGAAAATGTAGCTGAAATTTTCAACAAAGCGATACAGTGGGCGGCGAGCTATAAAAGCGTCCATCAATATAAAATTAATGTATTGAGACTAATCAGGCAGAAATCTGTATTTCAAGCACTAGAAAAACAGAAGACACAAAAAACGATGAGTGATATGTTTAAGTATAAAAATATTTTTAATTTACATTTCATCTCATACAAGGCGGATCTATTCAAGGTGGTGTTGGTAAATCGTTGTTGAAATTTTGGCCGGCATTATTATTAATCCGTTTCTTTAGCTCATCGTAAACTTCGTTCCAATCGAAAAGAGTGTCACTAAAAAAGGTGATTGGGGTGAGATAAAAAAAGCTGGGATGATGGCAATGGTTGTACGAGTTAGGCTAAGGCCTGTATGCACTGAGACCAGATTGATCTATTACTTAATTATAATTACTGAATTATATTATTATTATTATTTATTTATTAAATTATAATTTTATAAAGTAATATATTTACAGCACTAGCTACCAGGGCTGTCGGCTACTTAATTATAATTATTTAGTATACCGAGGAATCGAACCAGCTCCTTAGGAGGGAGTAATTGTAGGTCTTCCTCCTCTAGTAGGTACGAGCCTAGGGTTCTGTGTATGCTGTGGTCTAATGCCTCACAGTTGGTGATTAAGTGTTCTATAGACACCTCTTCATCAATCTGGAGTGATCTATAGTAGCATATAGTACCAGGCTTGTCCATCAGCTTTAGTGAAAAACGAAGTTGAGGGATTAACTTTAACTGCCACGTCACCAGGAACTCGTTAGCAGAATTCTGTCCGCTCATTTGGCATTGTTGCAACATGAGCGAATTGATTTTTTTCGTATATCACCAACACAATCCCAGTTTTTCGTAAACGAACCGCTGACATGAACCCAGTTACGTCAGCCAATCAGCTGATTCTTTCAAATTCGCTGAGAGCCGGTTAACGGTCTGATATTGGCCACGCCCTGTGAATTTTTTTCACCGTGGGTTATACTCCGTGGCATGTGTTGAGGAAGACAGTTTTATGGCCTAATCGCTAACGAAATTCCCATGTAAACCTTTTAAAATGCTGTAATTCATTGTGCTTATGCGTCACTCAAGCTGCAACATGATTGCTGTAAAAGCTGGCGGCCCATTCCGCTACGACGACGGCCGTATGATACAAATTTCGACACTCACATCATTCCGATCGTATTATTTTAGTGCAGTTCATAGCATTTTATAGCTGTAGTTGCCTGTACCACGAAAATAGTCAGTATCTGTCCTTCAGCCTTTTCATCACAACACGCACAACACATTTAACCAAAATATTACGTAGGCGATCAATTATCGGCAGAAGCCAAAACGAGAAAACAAAGACACTTGGATTGCAAGGGAGATTCCAACCCTCATTTAATCCAACTGTGATATTCATCTTCGACGGAATTGCCACCGCTGTGAGAGTAATATCACAAAGTACTCGTACATCGTCTTTTCAATTTCTTAATCTGAACGCGTAGAAAGTTTTCTCTAGAATCACACAATCCAGCACAAACATTAGGAGACAACTACCTTCTATAACCCATGGCAGCCTACATTATCAACTCACATTAACTTGCTTTTATTTTGTCATCGCCTGCCCAAGATGTCATTTCTTGCTGTTAACTCCCTATATTTGTTTTTCTTACCGTCATGCCACCACAATTTAATCCATTATCATCATAGTTTTTGGGCGCAGAGGAATTGTAGCGCCAACGCGACGAACGACCCGGTGGATCTAGCATCATGCCGTGGCCACACACTGAAGCAGTGCACGCAAACGCTAACAAAGCAAAGTAATATATTAACAACAACCGGCTCGCCATTGCTGTGGAATACGCGCAAAATAAATTAAACTGAGAAATTTTAAACACTTTTATATTCTTCCTTCTCTAAGTATGTCAATTACGCTTTTAATGCTCAAATTTGATTGCGGCAAGTCTTGCGGCGAAGCATTTTTATAGGCATTTATTGAAGGCAATACTTCATGAGTCCAATCGCATTATCAGTAGCCGCTATGCTGCTGATGCTGATGAAACATGTTGAGGGCTTATCAATAGACGCATTTCACAAGCACACACCCACACTGGCACGCATTACGTGGAAGCCATCATAACATTTATGCCAACATAAATACGTACAAGAGAAAAAAAGTTCCATTCTGGGTAATACAAATGTGTATACGTGTGTATGTATGTTTCCCGGTACGCCGTTTGCCAGTTCTCATTTTCTTGTATGAGTGTAAGTGAATTTAAGAGGTTACTTACATACATACGTCCAGCAGCGCCAAAAATGCGCTAAAAGAAAAACTGTTTTTAGAAGGGATAACAATAAAAATAAATATAAAAGAATTGTGTACATTTTTTATTAGTACTTGAACTTTATAAAAAAATATATTTTAATTTTTCTTTACAAAAATTAGTATATAAAAAATCAAGTGCCCCAAAGTACAATGAAAACAAGTTGCTCCACGGTCTGCATCATTTCTCCTTGTAAAGGGATCTGTAAAAAGTAAACAAATTCTTGTAAAATAAAATTGTAGTTATAGTCTGCCGCGCCGTATTTTTTGAATTTTGAGAAATTTTGCAATTTACGGCATTTTAAGAAAAGTATGCGTTTTACGTCATAAATGTCACACTTTAATTATGTTTATAATTTTTTTAATAAAAATATCAAAAATCATATCTATAGAAAAATACTTTCGAATATTCCAAAAGAACCACATCAAAAAATATTAAAAACTGTATGAGTTATCATACAGACCGTGCCAGAAAAAGCAGTTTCGCGAAAAAAGAGTTTACAGTTTGAGGACCGCTCTCTACCTAGTTAATTGGCTGTAGAAGCTATGATAATGGGAATTTCCGCATAAAAATTTCACAATATATTCTTAAGATTCTTTTTGTCGGGACAACTAGCAAGTACAGAACTCAGACACAATTAACTCCATTGTACTGCACTCGGATTCCCTTTTCTTTATCTTTAAATCTACCCGACCTCCGAAGAAATATGAGTAGATCTTGTGGTACCAAGGAGCCAATGTGGTCGCTTCTTAACACATCAGTACCAAATACCTCAAACCTCATTCGAGCGAAGGCGGGGCAGACGCGCAGGTAGTGGTCCGCCGTCTTATCCTCCCCTTGACAAGCTGGGCAAAGTCCACTATCTAAGATGCTTACCTTTTCCATGTGCTTCGTCCACAGAAAGTGGCCTGTCATCAGTCCAACCAGCTGTCTGCACTCCCTTCTGCTTAATGACAGGAGGGTTTACGTCAGTCGATCGGACATGACAGGTAACATCAATTTAGTCCATCTGCAGCCTCTCTCAGCCTATCAAGCTCGCTTGTGCGTTATAGTAACCCATTTGCTAACCGTAGCCTTGATGGCTGCAGAAGGGAGCTTGCATTTACCGTACTCGACTACCCCTGGTGTGGTTGGAGGGCAGTCTAAGGCCATCAGCGCAGCTTGGCTGTCGCTGCGGACATGTATTGATCAACCTCTCCATCTGTTTTCCACAACAAAGTTCATCAGTTCTTGAACAGTATACACCTCCGCTTGAAACACAGATATTCTTAAGAAACTCGTACTATAGTTTCGAAATATCGAAAAACAAATCGATTTTTTGAAAATTCTGGACGTATTTAACCCCTTAAAGTCGTTATAAGATCTGTTCATGTAAAAATGATCCATTAACTTGAGTAACTTCGCTCTCAAATATCAAAAAAGTATATAAACGCAAAACCAATAACAATTTGCAAGTTTTACGAACAGCTGATTAAATTGTTAGCGGGAAAAATCTCAAAAAGTAAAATAAAATTTCCTTGGGCTACCTCTATTAAAAAAGGGCTCTGGATCTGGTATCGCTATGTCCCAAAATTGTCCCTGCGTAGCTTCCGCCAGCCAGTATAACCTAACCTAACCTATCCGCTTATGAAATTAAAAGAACAAAGCAAATGAAATGCGAAATAACGAGCTTAGGCATCACATGATTTTATTTTGTCCACAATCATGTTTTCCATTTCATCATGACTGGCAGATAAGGAACATTCCATTAGCAATTACATTGTTGCAGCTTCCTTCATATTTTCCTTTCTGCCCATTGCCAAAGTAATTAATAACCAAGAAGTACAAGCATAAAACACAAAAGACACCTTCAATGCTCTGGATTTCTATTTCGGAAACTGCAGCAACGGTGATTGGAGGCTTTAGTAAAGAAGTACATACCTCTATATCACTGGCCGATTTCTATTTAATATATGACTTCAAATAAGCTTTATAAATTTCATCTGAAATATATTTATTTACATGTTTTCACTACTTTTATATAACTTTAGAATATTGACTACATTCGAAAATTTTAATTCGAGTTAATTTTTTATGAATTAAATAAATAATTTTTTACATAGAAAAAAAATTGAAAATAGGCCTTTTTTTACGCGACGAAACCCATGTAGCCCCTTAATAGAAGATTAGCAAATATTGTAATTAATCCTAGTTTATTGTAAAACCAGCTGATGGTCTTGAGCTAGTGCTGTTCTTTTTTTCCTGCTATTTTCTGTATATTCATATACTTTAAATAAAACATAATTCTATTTTTACTTTGCGATCAGCTGTTTTTCTCACTTGAAAATTCTTACAAGTAAAAACTTGCAATTTCCCCTCAAAATGAAATGTCATTTTGCCTTCTCACTTTCCCCTACTTTGCAAGATTTTTGGGTACATGAACGCCAAAACTTGATAAACTGTAACAAATCTTCTTCTCCTTAATTGGACCGATAACCGAAACTGTAACAATACAATTACAATTACAAATTATTTGATTCATGAACAGACTTGTATGCATGTGTAAAAATATAGCATTTGTCGGCGATGAGCGCCTTAAAAATGTGAATCAGTTCAAGGTTTCAACCTTCGAGTTCATGGAGTAAGCCCTCAGTAGTTGGTGCGCACCGAGTTTATGCAAATCTAAAAACGTGAAATTTACATACTGGAGTAGTTCACGTACTTTTTTTTTTTTGAATGTGCAGTCAACGTCAAAAGAAAGCCTACGCTATTTATTGAAAAGTTTAGGACCCTATCATCGTCATAAAAATCAATTATTTCATCATTTAAATCAGATCAAAAATTCCACCTCACTTTCTTTCAAAGGCCGACTTCTAGACCACATTCCCATTGTTACTCTAAAAGAAAATCACTTCTCATAGAAAAGGAATTAAAAAAGATAAAAACTAAGCTAAATATATTTTACATACATATATACGTACAGGAAAGAAAGTGTCGAAGGTAAGTGTTTTTATTGAGTTTAATTTTAATTATATAGAAAAATGTAGTTCCTACTGCTACAAAAACCATATAATGCAATTAACTTACTTCGGCCGCCGTAGCGGAATGGGTTGTGCGTGACTACCATTCGGAATTCAGAGAGAGCGTAGGTATATTTGCCGTTCGAAACCGACTTGAACTTGTAGGTCCCTCCATTTGTGGAACAACATCAAGACGCACGCCACAAATAGGAGGAGAAGCTCGGCCAAACACCCAAAAAGGGTGTGCACGCCAATTATATATATTATAATAATATATATATGTATATATAATAATAACTCACTATTTTTTATGAATTTGCTATTTTCGTATTCTTACTACTTTATTTTTAGTTATAGTCTTCTAAAGTTTATATAGTTTTCTTAGCGCCTGCGTAGCCGAATGGATGGGTGCGTGACTACCATTCGAGCAATCGTCAGCAAAAACGCCAAATTGCTACAGTGAGGTTATGAAAATAGACGAAAATGTGCTGCTTAAATAACTTACGACATCCATATTTCCACGTACCCTTCTAAATAAAATTTCCAATTAATTTTTATTATTTTGAAATTTATTGATGAAATCATTTAATGTCCCTGCAAACTACAAACGTAGCGTGCACGGTTTGTCACACAGTATAAAAAGGAAACTAGAAGAGAATGGAAAACGTTTACAAATTATATTTAAAATGGAACAGTAAAACTTAGGAAATACATATACACAGGTATAGTATAAATGGTATGGGCGTCGTTCACATACTCTTCATCTCTTTTCAAAATAAATTAAAAAGTGCATATTTCAAAGCTAAAGTAGCGTTAAACTAAATTTTTCAAAGTATTTGATATGGTAACACTAAAAAATCAGAAAGTCTTTGAGTTTGTTGTGATTTCAAATGCCAGTGTCAGTACAAAATAGCGCTGTTGCTCTACGTCGATGGCTGGAAGCGTCACATATGGAATCCGTGCATTTCGATTATTGATTTTTTACGCATTGTTTTCTACTTGACTTGAATCTTTTAGAAGAATACCTTACGTCTACAAAAAACATGACACGCCGTTTTTGCTCACAACTATTCTGTGCCTGCTGCCTACTT
The DNA here is from genome assembly GCF_028408465.1 of Anastrepha ludens. NCBI lineage: Eukaryota > Metazoa > Arthropoda > Insecta > Diptera > Tephritidae > Anastrepha > Anastrepha ludens. The sequence goes on along the minus strand of NC_071498.1, from coordinate 9,418,470 downwards.
CTTTAAACCTTGCACGAAATTCGTCACATCGTACTCCTCATCGTACTGCTGCTCCGACCACAGCTCTGGCAAATTTTCGATGATCGCATTCATTGACATGGATCCACCACTGCAACCATGCGCTGCTGGCACACCGTTTGCGCCCTGTTTATCGTTGCCATTTGCATTGAACAAGTCGAATAGTTGTCCCGTACCCATTGTGTCCATTGAGGCGTTTTCCGAACTAACAACGGTATTGGCGGTGAGTATTTTGAATTTTTGCAATCCCATAATTTTTTCTTCGAGCGTTTTTTGTGTAATCAACCGGTATACATTGACAACTTTTTTCTGGCCGATGCGATGTGCACGGTCCATGGCTTGAAGATCCTTCATTGGATTCCAGTCATGCTCCACAAATATTACTGTATCAGCGCCAGTTAAATTCAAACCGAGACCACCAACCTAACGCACAAAAGAGAGAAAAATGATTGTAATGAAAAATTAATTATTTAATCTACTTTTATTTTTAGTTTACCTGTGTCGTAAGTAGCAGCACATCAATGCTTGGATCGGTATTAAAGTTATTCACAATATCCTGGCGCAGCGATGCCGCCACGCTGCCATCTAAACGCAAATACGATACGGTTGGCAAATGCTTGCGCAACAAATCATGTTCCACTATGTTCAGCATAGCTTTTAATTGACAGAAAATTAGAGCGCGATGTTGACTGACCGATTCAGTTTGGACGCCAATGCCGCAGTCGAGTAGCAGTTGTCTAAACCAAAAAAGTAATAATGATTAGAAATATCTTAGTCACATTAATTATTGTTTCTCACTCACTTCAGTGCTGGCAACTTAGCCGAATGCTCTATATCGTCCAGTGAACTCTGTTGTTGCTGCAATTCCTGGGTAATCTTTGAGTATTCCGAATGCTTTGGCGTTAGCACCAATTTCGGGTGATTGCAAACGTTCTGTAGGTAACGCAAATCATGGAAAATGTGTGCCTTTTTACTAATGCTGTCACTATCAGCTATGCTCTCCAAGCAATCCTTCCAATGTGAATGCAAATGTGTGCGACTAAAGTCTTCGTATAAACGCTCTTGCAGCGGGCTTAACTCGCACAGCAAATCTTGTGTGATTTTCGGTGGTAAATCGGTCAATACATCTTCCTTGACGCGACGCAGCAGGAATGGCAATACTTGCCGATGCAAAGCCTCCATTGCCAAAACCCCAGCCTCCTGTTCTTTTGACGAGCTCTTTGAATCGCGTGAGGCTAATATAGGGCGACTGTAGCGAGCAATAAATTGCTTTTCAGTGCCGAGAAAACCGGGCATCAAAAAGTCGAATAGTGACCACAGCTCCAATACGTTATTTTGAATGGGCGTGCCAGAGAGTATCAGCCGATGTTTAGCTTTGAGCATCTTGATGGCTTTCGAGCTTTTTGTTTTGCCGTTTTTTATGATGTGACCTTCATCCAGTACGCAATAGTTCCAGTGAATCATGCTGAAGAAATCGATATCCTTCCGTATCGTGTCATATGAGGCCACAACCAAATTACATGGACCAATTTGGCCACGTAATTTTTCGCGCCCAATTGGTAAACCGACGTAATGTAATGGACGCAAAACTTGTGATTTCTCGAGGAATTTTTCCACTTCATATACCCAATGGCCTGTGAGCGTAGGTGGGCAAATCACCAGACTTGGCAGTGATGTGGATTTTTCCATAGCCCGTTTGTGGTGATCGCCAGCTAGTATGCAAATAGTCTGCAGAGTCTTACCCAAACCCATGTCATCGCAAAGTATGCCGTGCAAATTATATTTATTAAGAAACCACAGCCAATTCACGCCAGCTTGTTGGTACGAGCGTAGCTCTACCGAAAGTAGCACTGGCACTTTATAGTCGGGTATACTCTTTGGCGTGAAAAGATAGTCCAGAAAATCGCGATCGCGTATCTTGCGCTGTTGCAGCTCAGCGGAGGGAATTTCATTCTTGATTGACTTGCTACGCGAATCCAACGGCATCAGTTGGACTAGTGTGGCAAAGCAGTGCGTAGAAAGCAGACGTACAGATTCATCGGGATCGCTCATACAACCTTAAGGAGCCGAAAGAAATTACAAGATTATACTTCGTACAGAAAGACTACCAAGCACTATGAAAGCTTACCCAACAAGGGGACGACTAGAAGCACTATATAAGGTACAATGCGCAATTGCAGCTTGTCGACAACGCGTTCGATGGATTCCATGGCGCCCTGACGTTTTATCACATTGTCGATTTCAGCCAGCATGCCGAGTAGTACATCCAACACAAAGTGCATGGTGTGCATTATGTCAGCGGTGGCGAGTGCGGCAATACAGCGCGCAACCATATGACGGACCTAAAAAGACGCGTATGTTTAGCACACCAAAATAAAGACACATTGGCGTAAAGCAACTCTATTTACCGCCTTTAATGGATGGGTGATAAGCACACTGAAATGCGGCAGCAAGTCAAACAGGCGATTGAAGACACCTTCCTTTGGTAAATTTGCGCTAGAAAAGTTTATAAAATGCGGCGCTGAAATTTCGATCAACTGCAAGGATGTCATTAAGTCATTCGTTTGCGCCAAATCTAAGGGCACGGCCGACAGCAGCTCCATATTTGGATAAGCGTTTGTGAAATGTTCGATTTTAGCAAATACAATTTGTTCGAAAACTGGTATCTTGGAAAATATTTCCATGCTGAAGCTTAAACAAATCTTCGCTATGGCACAGGAAGCACCCACGCGCTGAATACGGTTCTGTTTCAATTCCTGCAAGGTTGCGGTAGTAATAATGAGTTAATATAAGGCCTATTAGATTAAAAAAATTTTGATTTTCAATGCACTTACCGCCACACTCACAGCGTTGGCGCCATTTTCTGCTGCCGCATTCGCTTCACTCAGTGGCGGCCTGCCTGGCCCACGAGAAGCACTAGCACCGCCACCACCACGGCTACCCACCGAGCTACCTATTTGAGCGTTATTTTGTTGTAAGTTTAGAGTCAAAATGCCATAATAAACGCAACTGTTTGACACTGCCGCGGACTCAGGCAATCGTGTCTGTTTCAATGTCAATGGACTTATGGTCTAGAAAATCATACGACAATTATTTAAAATACATAAATAAATTTTAGTAGCAAATGAATTTGAATCGAGCGTCAAAATTGACTCACAATTTTCGGCGTAAACTGAGGATCGCTCTTTAGCAGCGTACACAAGTTTGTCAGTATTTTACTATTGGGACTAGGATTTCTATCACACACTTGATGCATGAGCTGCACAAGGAATTCCGCCGAAAGTTGCTGCAACAACTCACACTCCTCTCGTTTTATTGACTCCATCAGCGGCTTCACCACCGGATTCAGTTTCTCCGGCAGGCAGCGCATGCACACAATGGCACCGGCCAATGCCGCTTGTGCACTTATATTATAGGCGCATTGTTCAGCAGAGGTCTGCGCAAAAGAGTTCTGCAAGCCACGTCTGCGCTCCTCGAGTGTTTCGAGTAACTTTGGTTTTAGCGCATAGCGATTAAGACCCTCGGTTAGAGTGGTTGCAATCGCCTCTATTTGATCTAATGTGAGAACGCGCGCATTGTTGAAGTCGTTTATGGATATTTTGTATTGTTTTAACGTAGCAATGAGATCATGCGCCTCCTGATGCAGTCTGCACAAAATTACATAAAAAAATTAAAGTAGTCTCGATTTGCTTTTAACGCCAAGCAGCTTACCTGGTAAATGAAACGGCTACTTCGTCATAGTAGACATACTCCATGGCACATGCGCACAATTTCTCGGCCAGCTTGGGTGCAGCTAAGCGCATGGAGGGATCTATTTGCGCCCAGAAGGCAATGATCAGGCCTGTGAAAGAAGATTTAAGATTTATACTTGAAGATTTGAGCAATTTTTCAAAGCCATTTTTTAACTGCAACTTACCGCACACAATTCGCTGCACTGCCGAGCGTGAATTTAAATGCCCCAACAACACTTTTGTATAGCAATCCATGGGCGACTCCATATTTGGCGTGTATGGCACACCTGGTGCCGGCTGCACCAGATACTTGGACAGCGCGCCCAGCACTCGTGCCGCCGTTACACGCGCACGCACCACATTTCGCTCACGCACATCCTGTGGTGTTGCCTCATTGCCTCCTAGGAAATATCTTTGGGGAACTGTACTACTCAGCGAATTGTCGCCCAAATCGTCAGCATTGCGTTGTGACCGTCGACGTGATGCTACTGCAGAGTTTCCATCCGCTGATGAGTTTGATGCGCCATGCGGTACAGTGGAAGTGTGTATTAATATGGATGAATCGAAGGCGAGCCGTGCAGGCTGCATGGCTAAACATATCCACGACGACACGACCGGACAAGCCGCATGCAACAGCGCTCCCAAATCGGCATTGCCCAAAAGATTTCTCCATACTACAGTTGACATCTCCTGAATATCTGCCTGAGGTTCGACTAGAATACGTTCATAAATAAAGCGTAGGGCGTCCTGCAGCAGTTTCCACTGCCAATCGATGACGCCTAAATTCAAGTTCAATTTCTTTGAATCGAAATTAATGCCAATCGCAGAGCTTGCAGCATTTATTGTGCCTTGGTCTACCACAGTGTCCACGTTCCCATTATTATTGGCGGTCGTGCTATATTTTGTGCTTGTGGTGGGACCAGCAAGCGTCATGTCTTCAATTTTCTCCTTATTCAGGTTACAGTTGGTAAGAGTTATGAGCGTCTGTAAAGTGGACTTGCGCACCGAACTGGTGCTATGCGAGAGGAAAGGCCAGAGTCGCGGTACTAGCGTAGACATTGGTTCCATTCTTCAAGAGAATTAATAGAGAAAATGGAATATAATAGAATTGAGAATCAGGTCACAAAAAACTCACTGTATCCAAAATCCAGCTCTCGGCAAACACAATATAGCTGCTAATAGTCCCATGAAGCTATTGCATGCGCTCGTCAACTCGTCCTGATCTAGCAGCAGATCCCATAGCATCTTCACAATCGACGACACCTGAACTGGATTCAACAATTTTTGCAGCCACGTAGCAATTGGTATCAGAGTCGAAGCGGCCACAGCACCCACATCGTCCACCGCATCGAACAAAGCCAGCAATATGTCATTTATTGTTTGCGGCACATATACCGGCAACAGATCCTCACGTACCACAAAAACATACTTCAAGCCCAAGAGGCCGCCATGGCGCACCTCCCATTCCTTTTGCTTCAGCAATTTTACCAACAGCTTGACAATCTGATGCACTTGCTCTGCATGCATTTCCTTGACGATTGTGCCCAACACCTGGGCGCATGTTTCACGCACTGGTGCCACCACCTGATCGGATACGAAGTCACCGAAACGATCCAGGCAGAGTACGCACAAAAGTCGTAAGGCAGCATCTTCCATCCAGAGATTATGATGTTGGTGCATCTCTTCACGGCTCATACCAATTACTTTGCCAGCACCATTGGCGTGATTATTAATAAGCTCACGCAACGCTGTCGCTGCACCGTGGCGTACTTCCCATCGGGGATTGAAGAGATCGACATATAAGCGCGCACAAAAATTTTCCAATGGCCAATTGACAGCATCAACCCACATGCCAGTGGCATCCGGAACAGGATCTAGAAATCGCTCAAGCGAATTAGTAAAACATTAAAAAATAAATAGAAATATACACTCACCATTCAAGGTATAGAAAACTTCCTGCCGCTGCAGCGCATCTGTTTTCAATTTTTTGCGTTCCGGTTCATCGCCCATACTGGCGCCATTTTTGCAGGCTACAGTAGAGCTGCTGGTGCTGCTGTTGCTACGACTCAGACTATTGACGCTCGCACTGACACCACCACCGCTGCTCGTTGTGGTATTCACATTTTGTCGCGCTTTACGCTTGGCACGATTCATTTCGCGGCAACTTAGCTGTTGCCCATTGGAAGGAATTAGATTTGAATTGGGCTTGATATTGAGTATATCCTCAACGGGTACCTATCGAAGAGATATCAAGGCGATAGAAAAACATATGAGAAATTAAATATCTGTTTATTTTCGGTCAAATATAATAATTATCCACTACATAAAGGAAGTATTTTTGAATAAATGTACTTTCTTGTATTAATCTACCAATGTGAAAGACAAAGGGACTGATGCTGCTCTAATGAGCTACGGGAGCCGTAGAGGTTCCGATTGAGGTGCTTAAGGGAGGCACCGGCGTATTGCCTGCAGTATAGGGCGCCTTATGGCAAAAGCAGCATGCGGCCACAAACCATTTGGTCCACTCCCCATCAATCTTAAGGCCTGAGAAGGTGGTGGGTGTTGCACCGATTGCATCCTTCCAAAATTGAATGCAGGTGGAACCTTCCTTGGCAAAGGCAGCAGAAATAGACTTCGTGTCCAGGGTTAAGCTCGATGCAGGATCTAATAAATAGTGTTTGAAACAGCCTTGCTGCGTGGAGCTGCTCCTGTGACGATAGACAAGGGGTGAGGAGCAGACGCACTAAGCAGGGCTAGTTTACTGTGGCGGTAGCCCTTGGCCGGATAAAACTCCCGAGTTATTCCACTACGTAAAACCAGCTACCATGGGAAACTTAAACTTAAATTCACAACCTGTGGTGTGCACTGCTGTTATTTTTGTACGAAGTACTAACAAAACTGGACGCCGACAAGGAAAAGAAGGAATAAAGCTAATTGGAATAAAATAATTAATAAGCACCAATGTCTACTACTATGAAACCACAGGCAGAATCGCCCGATAATTGTGGCCGACTCTCAACGCACAGAACCTCTGCTAAGCCGAGGTAAGCACAGTCTTAGCAGGCACGCCCAGAGGATGGGTATGCAAACACATGACTTCTGCAGGGATAAGGAAGAGACGATTTCGTCATTGCCATGCTATATCCAGACGTAAATTTACGATTTTAGGGGTACAATTCTTATGAATTCTTCTTCTTCTTACGAAATCTTGGCCGAGTTTAACAAAGCTCGCCAGTCGTTTCTTTCTCGTGCTAACCGGTACCAGTTGGGCACACTAAGTGAAGCCAAGTCCTTCTCCACCTGATCTTTCCAACGCAGAGGAGGCCTTACTCTTCTTCTGCTACCACCAGCTGGTACCGCATCGAATACTTTCAAAGCCGGAGCGTTTGTTGTTGTCTTATGAATTGGAAGATCTTAGTTCTGTAGAAATCAGGGATCTTCTAAAATTTTTGAAACGTACACACTGGTGTTAGGAGAGAAGGAAAAGTTCTCCACGCGGTATCCCAATGGTCTATGAACCTGAGCATGTCTCGCTGTGGACAACGGCTTCAATCAAACCTAATATAGTGTCTACTACTGGCGACCAATTGCCAGTTATACCTTTCTTCCATAACATCTAAATGTCAAGGTTGCCTTAAATCAGTTTTAATCTGACTGCGTAAATGGGTAGTTTCAATTTCGGAATCAGATTCGATAGTACTTAAATGCGAACTTAATACAAAGATAAAGCTTTATGATTATTTGAATTTCACAGCATGTGCCACTGCCTCCCCATACCTTCTCCTCGTTGGCGTTGTAAGTGTTAGCGGTGCCAGTCAACATTACATCTTCATCGGTTATCATATCCATTAAATGCACACCTAACTTGGATGCCTGCGTCAAGCCCAATTTCTCATTGAGCAACGCTCGCTGTCGACTCAACCGCTCCGCAGCAGTGACGTTTGCATTTGCACTGCCACCAGTCGAAGACGTCGTCACCACCTCCGCTTCATTCATGTCAAATTCAATGCCCTCAGAACCGATAAGACGTGCGCCTTTATGCAATATTTGCTCCAAATCGAATTCCGCAAACGATAACAAACGTTCACGCTGCTGCTGTTGCTGAACATCTCGACTACTACTGTGCTCGCTGGATGTTGTAGCATTGGTGGCCACCGACTGACAACTATCTTCCTCACCGCCACCACCCGTAATAGAAGCCACTGCCGAGTCATTATCCCCCTCCTTCTCCTTTTTAATGGACTCTCGCTTTATGGCCGCATATAATTCCGGCTTCCAAGCGGGTACATTTTGCAATATCGCCTCGACGGCTTGTGAAGCAGCAATTCGAGTATCCCACGAGGTGCTGTGCAAGTAACCGATTAAGCGATTGAGTAGTGCATGCAATTCGTGAGGGTATAATTTCTGCACTTCCCCAATTTGTTTCGCTGCAGCACGACGCGTTACCGCTGATGAGCCAGACTCGAGCAATATGAAGAGACGATCCAACCTGCAATTGGACGGGGAAAACCAATGTTTGACATTAGAATGACTTGAATAATAGACTAATAGAATAAGGACAGCAGACTCCAGAACAGTGCAAACAAAAGCTGGCAGTGTCTAGCGTTTTTCAATAAAATTTGTGGAATTATAAGTGTGATAACGATGAAAATTGTTTTTCAGATATTATAAAAATTATTTTACCACAATTGGTGATGTATGTACATACACATGCACGTATTTGGTATATACCGCACGTTTGCTGGAAGACCATCATAACTCAAAAAATCAAAAACTTGGACAAAACGCATTTAAAATTTTCAATTTCCTATAACTTTCCAAGTAAAAATGAAGACATCTTTTTTGTGAACAAGATAATATTAGTTTGGGGAAAAAGAAATCCATAATTTTCTCGGTAGATGGCTGTAGTGATCGATATCTCGTAAAATACCGATCAAACCATTTAAAGTTTATGCTAGTTGTCAAGATGACATTTCACACTAAAAAAATTCCTTTGCTGTTTTTTGTTTGCTCCATTTAGCTGTGAGTTACAGGGTGTTAACAATGAAAGTCAACAAACGGAAAAGTCGATATATTTTACAGTTTTTCTTTAATAATGGCGAAAGTGCGAAAATGCAATCCAGGTCGCTGAAATTTTGAATGGTGTTTATGGTGCCGATACTGTAGTACCTAATTATGTGCAATTTTGCTTTCGTCGATTCCGCTCAATGATTTTTGATCCTAAATATAATGTCGAAAATGCCGAAAATATCGATAAAATCACAGAAATAATCTAAGTTGGACGGCATGTGAGTTAGTCTTAGCATCGCCTAGGTGGTCGGCCGTAAAACAGTTTTAAACCATTTACACAACAATAATGGATTTCTTTTCCCCCAAACTAATATTTATAGATGCCACTATGAATTTTTTACACCCCACCACCACGTGATCGTAGCACACTTAGGCAGGAAAAACTGGTTTTTGAATTATAACGTTCTTCCAGCAAACGAGCGCTATGTACCCAAGTTTGCGCAGCTGCAATATATGTATATAAAGAAATATTTGAAATGTATGCATTATGTGCGTAATAAGCTGTTCTCTATACTTACCGAGATGTCATTGTGCTGCAACGTTAACTTATTCTGGTTTGCTCTTGCTGCCAAGCCCAAGTCTGCACGTTTTATGTCGATCTATCCGCGTGTGTGTTAGTGCCTGCTAATTTTTCAAATTTCCACACGGCATAAAGCATCTGCTTTGCTTTCGCCACTGATGGAATGTTCTTTGGTTCTGCGCAGACTTTACTTTACAATGTACGACGGATGTGAGTGTTCATTTACAGGTGTATGTAAATATGTGCTGACGGCAGATGGCTTCCTTTTCTTGTCTATAATCTGCAAGATCAAAATACGGCTTGTTAAGAATAAGCAAAATCCAAGTTACTTTATGGAACAATAGCCGTCTTCGATTCGCCACGCGTTAGCAAGCAGCGAATAGATGTAGCATCTGGTATAAATAAACTTGTGTTGGTAGAACTAGAAAATAGCTGCCAAAAATTAGACCGCATTAATACAAGGAAATATTTGTTGCTTCAAGTCGTTACTTGTGGAGCTCGTACTCAGTCAAGTCCCTTCGACTTCTCGTTCTTCTCATTGCTGTTGTTGACTGCAAACTAAAAACTAACAATTGCAAGGTGTGTGAACACGACGGGCAACACCAAAAGAGAATTCATAATGTAGAAACAACAAAAGTCTACCTGTATGAACACGGTCTAATGAAACTTTCTTGGAAGAGAGTTGGTAGCATTGAAAATAATGAATTATACCAGTTTTACCAGGTGTAACCATACTCGCTAGCGGCAACTCTTGATCGAAAACTTTGTTGTTACTTTCTTATGCAAATTTTTCGTCGAGTGAGCAGAGCTCAGAGAAGTTTCAAAATAGCTGATGTTCTATTTGTCTGAACTTTCCGTCTTTCATTTAATTTGGTTTAGCTTCATTTGCGAATTTTATGTTTCAGACAGAGTGAAAGCCAAGCCAAAGCTCAAAATAAAGACGTTTATTATTACTGCAAATAGCTCGGAGCAGTAGTAAAAAAGTGTAATCTGTAATGGGAGCAGTAATAAAGAACTTGGAATCAGCCAGAGCGCTACTTGCGAAATTATTCATTCGAAAACGACAAAGGATTGAAACTCTTGAAAAGATAGGTTAGCGACACTGGAAAAACCCAAGAAAATGCTTGGTTTTACAAATAGTGAGGCAGCTGTTATCTGCCCCAAACATATAAAAATTGAAAAAGATTCAAAACCACTGTGATTGGTACCGTCCCTTCCCTAGATACAGAACTTCCTTTCTTACAAAATAGCCAAAAATTGGATCGATTCATGAACCGTTTAAAAAGATGCGAAGTCGTTTCGTAGCAAAACAATTTGGAAAAAGTGGTAGCCGGCTACCTGAATGGACAATACTTTGAAGAATAAATCTATAACGATTCAGGAAGCACAAAGCTTAAAACTTGGAAGAACCGGATGCGACCACTGGGTTCTTCTTGAATTTTTCTAAGTAAGGTGTTTGAGACGAACTCTAAGTGCCACCTCTTTATGAAACTGGGACCAACATATTTGAATATTAATCTCGCGAAAACAAATCAACAGAGAAGATTCCAAGTCGACGACTTCTAAAGAACTACCATAATAGGAGCCTGAAATTATTTTAATCCTGAGAAATGTCACATCCATCATAATTATCAAATTTTCAAATTTTGTTAAAGTTACATTCTAGGGACCAAAACAAAAAAAAATACATTGCTTTTGTTGTTTTTGCTCTACCAATTATTCTTCATCTTGATTGGCGCGATAAGCGCTTACGCTAGATTGGCCGAGTTTATCAAAGCAAGGCAGTCGTTTTTTTCTCGGGTTAACCGGAACCAATTGGACACACCAAGTGAAGTTAAGTCCTTCTCCACCTGATCTTTCCAACACAGAGGAGATCTTCCTCTACTACCACCAACTGGTACCGCATCGAATATTTTCAGAACCGGAGCGTTTGTATCTATTCGAACGACATGACCCAATCAACGAAGGCGCTGGATCTTTATTCGCTGCGCTATGTCTATGCCGTCGTAAAGCTCTTACAGCTCACTGTTCCAACGCCCGCGATATTCGCCGTCACCAACGTGCAAAGGTCCAAAAATCTTCCGCAGAATCTTTCTCTCAAACACTCCAAGTGACGCGCCTCATTGGATATTGTCATCGTCCAAGCTTCTGCGCCATTCGTTAGCACTGGCATGATGAGAGCCTTCGTTTTTTCGTTTTTTTTTCATTGTTTTGTTGCTCTACCACTGCTACCTGTTAAGTGTGCCTTGGCACCATCCATCTTATAAAAAAAAGTCAAAATGCAGCCACGAGAAATCAGACAATATGGCATCTCATCATATGCTATTTAGCCCCTGGTGAACAGATACAGAAGCACTGCCCCCATTCAGCAAATTCTACAGATATAACTGCTTCTGATAACGTATTTTTTCGATACTATCCTAATTTCAATTTGAAACTCATATCTTGGCATAAACAAGAAAGTATTTATAAATATGTATGGATGTATGTGTCTGTTGGTGCGCGATAAACAATGGCATATTTAATGAACTACATTACTCCTTATATATAAATGCATTTTATTAAAAAAATATATTATCACAGGAAACACAATTAAAATAACTACAAGAAATCCACCCGCGCATGCACACTTACATTTGTGTACACACACATATGAACTTATATTTGTTTAATTCTTTGTTTGCCTTTTGGACACAATTTCAGTAAACGGAAAATGTATTATCACCAATAATGACGAGCTCAACAACAAAGCCATAGGGTAAAAAAGGTACGGTAACGGTATCCAACGTATGTCTGTACACTTGAAAACAAGCATTATATATATATTTATACGTAAATATGTATTTCCACATCCATGTATGTAGATATATAATAAATACGAAAGTCAGTCGGCGCATGCGACCGCTACGACAATGTTTATGGATAAATAAAACATACAAAGTATGATTAATAAGAGACGAAAAAAGTATGGGCAAAATTCGAAGCACACGCTCGAAAAGATGTGCATTTATTATATATAAATATTTCAGTAAATAAATAATGATGATGACTTACATGTAGGTATTTAAATATTATATTAGTGACAAATTAGTGTGAAAAATTATATATTTCTCATTATTGAAAAATATTGCACTTTGAAAGGAATTAAAAATTATATTATGTAAAGTTTGAAAGCAACAATTTGTAAAAAATGTTCTTACATACAGTGAGGGTTACTAAACATCGTACAGGATTTTTTTTTATGTTTTTGTAAACCTCCCTTTTTTTAATTTATTATCGAAATAGAGCACTGTGGCTGAAATTAATAATTAAATTGTGTAAGGTTTGAAAACAACAATTTATAAAGAATATGTATTCAAATATGCAGTCAGTGTTACTAAAAATCGTATAGCTCTTTCCTTTTGCCATGTTATCGAAACCTACTTTCTTTTATGTATCATCAAAATAGAGCATTCTGGATGAAATTAAGAATTAAATTATTACAAATTATTATTATTAAGAAATAAATTATAAAGAAACTTAATTCTGTCGCAAGACAGAACAGGCTTGTACTTATATGGGTTCCAGAACACTGCGGTGTTCAAGGAAACGAAAATGCCGATGAATTGGCCAACCCTGGATCAGCGGTTCTCCCACAAGAACCAGAGCCAATAATCGGAATCAGTTTCGCAAGAATCATGAATTGGATCAGCGACTGCAAAGTGTTTTGTGACAAGTCCCAACACAAAACTGTCAAACTTTCTACTAAAACTTGGAAGGAAAGGCGTTCGGTTGATGGTCGATATTATTACAGGGCACAACCCATGGGGTCAGCATATGACCACCACTGGAATCATTGAGGGCCTGATGTGCCTGTCGTGCTTGGAGGAGGCGGATAGCACTGAGCACTTTCTGTGTGAGTTTCCTGCCTTTGCTACAGAAAGGCTACGAGTTTTGGATTCCGATGTCGTGAGAATGAGTAATATTCGTTCTCTAAAGCTGAAGGATATTTACAGATTTGCCAAAGAATCTGAAAAATTCTGACTGGACTAACTACTTTTATCTCTGTCTCTATTCTTTCCTAACTCTTTCTCTGATACTTTTCTCCTTCCCTTCTTCACGATCTACCCTCTTTCCAGAGTGTTTTAGGAGCCACCTAATCTCTTGGTGCTCCTTGGCTCGACCTATTCAAATTTCAATTTCAAAAATTTCAATTAAAGTTTTAAAACAAAAAAATTAATAAAAAATTTTCACTCATACAACGTGTCACTAAAATTCGTATAGCTATTTGTCTTTTTTTTTTTTTTGTGCAATATAATTTCCTTTTAATTTAGAAAAAATTGTAATTTTAATCAGATTCTTTAAATTCAGACAGTCCTTATAAACGCACAAATTTCGTGCCCACAGATTTTCCCTTAATTTTCCCCTAAAATATCATCCCCAATAGCCAGACAGCATGATAACCGGACGCGAACAATATGTTCCAAACCATTTTATTAAAAAAAATCCGTCATAAACGGGCAGACCTAAAAAAAATCCCAAGCAAAACAGAAATATGAAACCACAAAAATTAAAAATGCTCTCGTTTTTGCTTCTCATCAAAGGGAATTAAACTTGACTAAAATAACCTCTTTTTCCCCTCCAAACACAACGCCGGTAATACATCCCCCTCATCGCGGTATAATCCACGATTTTTAAATTGTTTATGGAAGCTTACTTTTAAATTGTTTGCTATTTGAAATTGACACTACAAGCTCAGCCTAGGAGCGGTCAACCTCTATTAATGTACTTCAAGCTGTGTATTTCATAAAACATCTTGGAATAAAGTGGAAACAACAACAATCCAAAACTACTTCTGTAAAGCAAAATTTTCAGAAATTTCTGAAAGCATTCCCGATTCTGGTCCAGAAAAGGACACTTCACTGGCAAACTATCCTAAATTTCAGGAAGGACTCGAATTGGCGAATGATTTGGACAGTTTTCTCCGAAAAGCCCAAAATGTCTGCATTGAAGGCAACAATAAACAGAGATATACAATTTGAAGAAAAAAGCGTTATGATGGGCATACATAAGTGATTCCGAAGTAGAAAGAAGAATGTAATGAAGAAATAAGTGAGCCCATGACACCATACGATGAAGCATAAAAACTTGTTTGCCAAAACTGACTTTGTGGCTTTTTAACACATCAAAAATATGGCGCCATTTTAGAAATCAAAAGCAATCAACTATCACAAAATTGTTTCCATCAAAGTAGTAGTGTAGTTATTTAGTACTCATGTTCTTTGTTTTAAAAAGATAATTACATTTATATATACATACAATGGGTACTTATAACTAAATAGTAGAACGTATGACTATAACATTGATATGTTGTCAGTCGGCATGATTTAAAATGCGTGGCACAATGGCACATTTTTCTTCCTTTTTAATTCAAGGGTTCCAGGTTCAAATGTTTTATTTTAAAATGAAAAAATTACTAAAACTACAGTATGCATAAAATATGATGCTTAAACTCCAAGAGTACTTATGAAAATTCATTTCATATGATTTCCCTATATTTGAGACAGCAGGATAAATATTTATACGAAGCTCTATAATCACAACCATTTCGGATATTTTAATATTAACTAACACCTTTTCACCAAAAAAATCTCTCAACGAAAATTTTTATAAACTTGTCGGATGCCTATGACATGTTGAATGTTCTCAGGGACACCCAAGTTACAAACTGTAAAGGCGGTAGAAAGTACATTTTTGAAAGGTCTTGCATTTAGGTTAGTTTAAGGGGTTATATACCTTGTGAGCCCGAAAAAATGGACGATCGTCGTAATTGTTTTTAAATATGTTTTAGAACTTTTATTCAAATGAGGCATATATCATACTGAAGGGTAACTCTCGAAGAATACATTTTGGTGTTTTTATTTTAAAAAATTTTATTAATATATTTATTGTTGATATCGCCCCTCCTCCGAAACGCCGTTTTTTTGAAGAGGCTTGCGGTGATCACGGTAGCGCATGAGCAGCTCAACTGAAATCAAAAAAATTAAATGATTATTGTATAAAAATGTTTTTTAGTGAATCTGAACGGTTTATTTACCCAAAAAAAATTGTTCTCGATATGAAAACCGCTTTGCACCAAAAAAACGATTTTTGAGGGGTTGAAAAATTAAAAAAAAAATTAATTCCAGCGAACTATGCAAATATTTATAAAAAGTGAACCGTTCAGTTTCTCGACGTTGTAACTTCGAATAATTAAAAAAAAGTTTATGCAAATCGGTCAAATAATGTTTGATAAATAATGATCACCGCGCCGGTATTTTTCAAAAACCACGACTTCGAGATAATCGCGTCTAAAGTTTTGCGTGCACTTCTCGTTCCAAGAAAGGTCGCGCGCTTTCACGGTCTGTAACGTGCTCCGATCTTTATGATTTTTTAAATTTATATTTTTAAGATGATGTACTTTTAGAATATACCATAAAAAAATGTTCAATTTTTTAGTCCAACACAAAGTATATAACCCCTTGAAAGATTTCCTCTTGCCAGTTGGAGTCTCTTACTTAACATATCTCACTAATGCGCCTCCCACTTTTTCCCCCAATAAGCGCAAAGGCGTACAGTATCCTCAACAAGGAAGGCAGCATAAAATACCGCAAGACAAAGTAAAGCAGCGGCGGCCGCCGTAGCCGAATGGGTTGTTGCGTGATTACCATTCGGAATTCACAGAGAGAACGTTATTTCGAATCTCGGTGAAAACACCAAAATTAAGAAAAACATTTTTCTAATAGCGGTCGCCCCTCGGCAGGCAATGGCAAACCTCCGAGTGTATTTTTGCCATGAAAAAGCTCCTCATAAAAATATCTGTCGTTCGGAGTCAGCTTGAAACCGTAAGTCCCTCCATTTGTGGAACAACATCAAGACGCACACCACAAATAGGAGGAGGAGCAGGAGCTCGGCCAAACACCCAAAAAGGGCATACGCGCCAATTATATATATATACTAGCAACCCGCCCAGCTTCGCACGGGTATAAAATATATACCCTATGTCACTCACTGAAAAAATGATTAAAATCGATCCAGTAGTTTTGGCTTATTCATTATTGCCCGTGGCCCGCACGCGTTAAATTTGGAGTAAAACAATTCCCCTTTCTTTATAGCATGAAGATTTCCTGCTATCTTTGGGATATTTAAATTCATACCCTACATTTTTGTATATTAACTTTTTGCATTTTTACATATTTATTTATTTTATTTTTACAACAATTACTATATTACAGAATGTCTTTATATACAACATTCATAGCCTTCTTGTCATTAGACAATACAAACATGTTTTCTCTAGAGGTTACTCTTGAAAGAGCGACATACAGTTGGCCATGTGAAAAACAGTCAACACTCAAATCTAAGCCTGCAACGTTGAAGGTTTGACCCTGAGATTTATTAATGGTCATTGCAAAAGATGTCTTTACCGGAAATTGTAAGCGTTTAAATTGGAATGGTAGATCCGATGGTATCAGAGGGATTCGGGGAATCAATACATCTTCTCCGGTACCACATCCTGTGAGTATTGTGCACTCTATTATGAAAGTTTTCAGTATTGTACCATCAAACGCGTGCCATTGCAAAGTTTAGGTGGACTTAGGTTTCTTAATAAAATAACAGGACAACCTATTTTCAGCTCCATTTTGTGAGGAGGGAGTCCAGACGGTTTCAAAGAATTTAGAAATTCTGTAGGAAATTGAACAGCTTCTTCCAAATCGAGAACAGTATCGACCGAGTAGTATATTTTCGTCGGCGCATCAATCTTTGAAATAATCAAGTTATTTACTTTATCTACTTGTTCGTTAGTTGGTGACAGAATAGCTCTTTCTTTAAACCAAGATATTGTCTTATAACTTATGTTATCAATGTCTGGATAGACATTGTTGACTAACTCTTGGATGTTGTCTATCAAAACACAAAGGTTTTCTAGGTTAATCCTTCCCTCACTTTGTGTTAATTCTCCATTGCCAACTTTTAGCAGCATGTCTGGAAATAGCCTGTTCTCACGTGAATATGACGAAATCCTCATATTAGTTTTAAGCTCTAATTTATGGACATACGACTAAAGGTGGGATCTTTTTAGCGAAGCATTTATTTCGTCAGCACGTGTTCCTCGAGTCACAACTGGTAGGATTTGACGGAAATCTCCTGAGAACAGAATTGTACATCCACCCATAGGTGCATTTTTGTTGCGCAAATCGCGCATTGTCCTATCCAGTGCTTCCACAGACGTCTTGTTTGACAAGGTAGCTTCGTCCCAGACTATTAATGAGCAGTCACGCATCAATTTTCCTGTATTGCTCTGTCTAGAAACACTACAGACGCTGTTATCATCATCGGTGGCGATTTTCAGCGGGTGCTTCATTGTAGAGTGTGTGGTTCGGCCTCTTTCCAAAAGACTCTTTCCAAAAGAGTAGCGGCAATGCCGGATGACGCAACAGCTAACGCAATTTTTCCGGTAGATCTCAATTACTAATTACTGTTGTAATATCTTGAAAAATATTGTTTTTAATTATATGCTGTAAAGAGCCATATACATAGATCTATATGAAAACAACAATGTATTTAAGGTATTTAATTGGATAAGGATTAATGTTGTACCTATTTGTTGAAATCGCTTCGAAAATAAGCTATTAGTTGTCGTAAAAAGTAAATGACAAAAAATGTTATTGTATGGAATCGATAGCAAACTAAACGCGCTCCGAATCAATAAAAACTATTCAAAAACTGTATTTTAATTATGTGCAATTTACTAATATAGAACCTGAAAATAGCGTTTTATTTCGCTGTAAAATTGTATGTGCATATAATTACATGGAATTCAGTACATACATAGATACATATGTATGTACATATGTCCGAAATGAAATAATGCGAGCGATTCGTAAATACATACATACATACGTCACCATACGATGTAATTCAACATTAATGAGGTGTGGTGAGATTATCGCTTAACGCCTGTTGCTTCATTCGGCTGACAGCGAACACACACACAAACAGCTTTTTTTGGAAAAAGAGCTGCTTTTGTTTAAACAATTTTGGTTAAATAACAAATAAATCAATTATTTTTTTTGATGCAGAACGAAAGTAAATATTTCAAAGTTAAACTTCAAGAAAGTTTCATTTTAATTGGTTGATTCGTTTATGACTTATGGCCGTGAAAACAAAAAAATTATGTTTTTTTGCCACATTTTATTTTGACCGATTGCCACGCTCCCTTTATATATTTCTTCACATTATATAGATATAAACCTTCCTCTTCAATCAATATATCTTTAAAAAAAAAACCGCATCAAAATCCGTTGCGTAGTTTTAAAGATTTAAGCGTATAAGGGGACATAGGGACAGAAAAAGCGACTTTGTTTTATAATATGTAGTGATATAAAGTAAAGCACAAATGTGCTCGGAGTGTAAGTATTGTAGATATTGCATTAGCAAATATGTTTCGATGTGAATCATATGATTCGGAGTATTTGGCGTCAAAAATATAATTTTTTAATAATCGTGTTCGTCGACACCCCAAACTTGCGCCCCATAAAAATGATCAACCTTGAGCACGCATCATAAAATTTTAGTTTATTTGAAATACAGATTCGAGTATTATTAATATATTTGAGCCAAGTTGTATTGATAGCGGTTTTAGAATCAGCAAGCTTCAAAGTGTTTCGTATAAGAGTTTGTATGTAGGCGTATACAAAGGAAGCAACAACAACAAACAAGTCGTATTGTACAATGTACTTTATCTACATATTTAATCATAATACTCGTATGTATGTTTGCATTCATAATATACATTGTTAAATATTCATAAATCCGTACAACATATTAAATAAATGACAATTTTTTATCAATAAAAACACTGCGGCTGTGAGTGTCCGGTTATGAGGAATTTCGCTGGATTTCGGTTATGACTTTTTAAATCATTCAATATTAGTTTCATATTGTCAGGGTTGAGCTGGCATTTTCAACAATTTTGAATTTTTGTTGGGCATTTTAATTGCAAAATTAGTAAATTAAAAAAATTAGTAAATTTATGCAATTAAGGCCTTAATTATGCTCAATTTACCATAAAATAAAGAAATTTAAAAATTGCGTCATTAGTAATTAGTTGCATTCAAATGGAGTTCCATTCTCTGTGCAACCCTCTGCAGTGCGTATATTCAATGAGAAAAAAATTTATAAAAATGAATTGAAGACAAAAAAAATTAAACAAATGGCAGGCTAAATTCAATCTGGACCGAACTTACAAGGTGAAGCCCAAAATAAACAAGACTGAGCTAAAATAGAAATAACAGAAGCTTTGTTTTGATAACTTTGAGTTTATTTATTCAAAATAGTCCCCTCTGGACACGATACACTGTTTTGCGCGAACGAAAGAGTGTTTCAGGTCATTGGCATTGGAATCCGGAATGTCCTTCAGGATGTCGGTACAAGCATTTTGGATGGCCTCTACGGACACAAACCGTTTTCCTTGCATGCCCAAACGCAATTTTCCGAATAGGTAGAAGTCACAGGGAGCCATATCAGGCGGATACGGCGAGTGATTGATGGTCTAAATACGATTTTTAGTAAAAAAAAAATCAGTCACAAGAGTGATCGATGAGACGTGCGTTATCATGCAATAAGCGCCTGCTTCCTCCTTCGCGGTATTCAGGGCGAATTCGACGAATGAAATACGACAAACGCTTCAAAACGCCAAGATAGGAAATTGCATTGACGTTTTGGCTCGTTGGGACGAACTCCTTGTGGACAATTCCCTTGGAATCGTAAAAACAATTGAACATCGACTTGATTTCTGACTTCTCCAAACGCGGTGGCTCGTCTGGGGCCTCGCCTCTTTCCATAGAATTTTCGGTGATTACTGATTTTGGGCGTTCCGTATGTTCATTGTCATTTATGTCCTCACAACCATCTCTGAAACGTGTAAACCACTCAGAACTCTGGCCCGAGATAGACAATCATCGCCATAAACTTTTTTCATCAATTCAAATGTTTCGATTAAAACAAAATTCGATATTAGCTCTTTGTTCGAAACTCAATTTTGTACCGAAGACGCAAACAAACTGACACTTTAGGCGCAATGACTTCGCTTCCATTGAATGTTACCAAGCTTTCTCTGGAAGTCAGCTTGGAAGTTACAACGCACTAACTCATTAAAAAGATGGCACCATCAAAAACATTTTTATCACGCCAGTCTTGTTTATTTTGGACTTCACCTTGTATAAGTCCCCGCACGTTTTACTAAAATTTAATTTGGGTTGGCTTTTTGGAATCAAATTAACTCGTAGGAAATAAGAGTTACAAGTTTCAGATAGACGAACGGAAAAG
The DNA here is from genome assembly GCF_028408465.1 of Anastrepha ludens. Classification (NCBI taxonomy): domain Eukaryota; kingdom Metazoa; phylum Arthropoda; class Insecta; order Diptera; family Tephritidae; genus Anastrepha; species Anastrepha ludens. The sequence continues at coordinate 9,397,782 of NC_071498.1, read as the reverse complement.
AACATTTTCGAAAATCTTTTATATGGAAGCAAATGTTCAACATCGGCAACATCAGCAATAAATATTGTCAAAAATCAATGCGGTTTTAGTGCGATTTCAAACATGCACTTTATTTACATATATAAAATTCCGTTTCAAACTGCATACACCGTATCTAAAGATGCTGATTAAAAAGCTCAAAACTTTAATGGCCTCTTTTTAAAATTCATTAAATTTTTGTGAAATTTGAACAACATTTGAAACCTTGATTTGTAAAGCTTTTGTTATACAATGAACTTTGGTGTACACACTTTAAATGTACACACACGCAAACACACAAACAGATCACATGCCATCTATTGCCTCACAGTTTAATCGCAAAACCTTGGGGGGAAATATTTTTGCCGGCAGCACGATAACAAAGGACGAAAGGATCAGAAAATTTATGCGTACAGCAGCAAGTCACTCAGGGTGCAACATGCGTATGAAAGGAGGAAAACATAAGATGGATGCATTGTAAGCTGTTGCTCAGCCCTTCAGGCCTCAGAACAGACACACTTTGAAGAGTATGGAACGACTAGGAGTAAGCCAGTGAAAGAAAGCAGAAAAGGGAACACACGAATGCCACAGTATTTGCTGTACGTACTTTTCGCTTGGGTGAAATCACAGAGCTGCATTGCAGACACTTGTGGAATACCGAAAACCACACCTTTCAGTGGGGCCTTTCGTTAGTGCTGGCAGAGGAGCTGCGCTACAATATCATTTTGCCTTTGAAATCATAATTTTCATAAAAAAATGTACGAAAAAAATTTACGTGAAAAATATTGTCAATATTGTAAAAAGTACGAAAAACTATTATATTTTGTCTTTTAAATGCAAATTCAATTATCTGTATTGTGAGATTTTAAAATTATAAAGTATACAAATTTTATTATTTTCCAAATTACACAAACTAAACTACCAGTTCTCTCAACTTTACATCTATGCAGCATCCAACATACATATATGTACATACAAATTAGTTGTCAACTCAGCCATTGTGCCATGATAGCCTTTGCCTTAGTATAAATCATTAAATAGTTTTTAGGAGATAACTAACCGCAAAAGCATATGAATTGTTTTCATAATGAATTAAGTGCAGTAATTGAACTAAATAAAATATATACACAGTTTGTTTGGGAGAAAACTAATGTGGCACGTGTCGAAAATTACTGGAATTATATTTATGCAACACAATTCCTCGTAATGATTCAATGTATGTATGTACTTTCGGTTGCATCGTTCTACATGCAAAAAAATCGGTAGAGCTTTTCCATCGAAATTATAAAAACTATTATATTTTACGACCTTCGACAAAATATTTCGGAAAAATTAAGATTTACGTGAGCTGAACCTATTTGAGCTGCACCGAAAATCGAGCTTTTCATGAGTAAAACTAGTTTTAAAAAATATTTTTTACTTGCAAAACAAACCTTAGTATTTGGGTGAATGGCGCAAAGTAAATGCTTTGCGGTCGCTAGTTTAAAAAAACTGTTTGTTATTTCAAGATAGTCAATATTTTTCATAGGACGCTCCGGCAATATGGCGGTGGCCAATGCTATTTTTGTTTAACTAAAGTTAAGCAAAAAATGATACCATTGCAGTGTTGAGCAAGCCGGCTTGCATTCTTTCACTAATAGGGCTGTCACAATGGGTCCTTTGAGAGAGCGGCTGAGTTGCTTCGCTTGGCCGAAAGCTGTCAGTTTCCGAACATTGTGTTTTCTGATAAGAAAAATTTTCAAACTGAGCAATTCGTAAAATCCCAAAACGATAGGATTTATTTGACCGACCGTTCATACGAGAATTTGAGTGCTCGATTGGCCACCAGGAGGCAGCACCCGCCACAGATAATGGTTTGGGCCGCTGTAACCGCATATGTGTGCTCTCCAATCGTTTTCATCGAGCATGGCGTCAAGGTAAATGCGAAATATTATCGAGAAAGTATTCTGGAGGTTGCTTTGAAGCCGTGGGCAAACAAACATTTCTGTGGCAGACCATGAACGTTTCAACAGGACTCGGCACCAATTCAGAAAGCTCGAGTGAACCAAGAATGGCTAAAATACAACGTTCCGAACTTCATAATGTCAACACAATGTCTTTCAAATTCACCAGACGCGAATCCGATGGATTATTCTCTTTGGGCCAGTTTGGAGAGCAACGTCCGAACTAAAAGATTCACCAGTCTCGAGGCGCTGAAAATAGCCATTGTCTGCGAGTACACCAAAATATCTGCAAGTCACATTCGGGCAGCTTGCGATTCGTTTCTGGACCGTCTCAAGCCCATAGTCAAGACAAAAGGTGGTCATATCGAGCAAAAGTACATTGATTGTTAATTTTGTATTATTTTTACACATTAAGTACTTTGAACGGAATAAAAGTAATTTCCTAAACTAAATTTATGGTTACACTTGCCGGAGTGCCGGACCCTGTAACTTCGAGATCTGGACGCACATTCATTTCAAGCTCTTTTCGAAAAGATAAGGATGCATTTGAATTGACTCAATTCATATAAATTCCATTTATTTTCTGCATTTAATTTGATTTAATAAAAAACATCATCGATAAAAATATGCGCGATACAAAATTGTTATTTAAGGGGACCCGGTGGTCTAGATATTTCAAAAAATCGATTTTTTGTTTTTTCGATATTCCGAAAATATAGTATCTTAAGAATATAGTGTGAAATTTTCATGCGGAAAACCCAATATTATAGCTTCTACAGCTCATTAACTAGGTAGAGAGCGGTCCGCGCGCTCCTGTACCTCAAACTTTAAACTCATTTATCTCGAAACGACTTTTTCAGCCTGGTGCTGTAAAAAAACAAAAAAGTATTCAACCGAATCGTCTGCAAGTTTAATATGTTGTTCACAACATCAATGGCTATTGCCCGTACTAGAATCATAAATATTATTATGTCAATTATTTCGTACTTTTTTGATTAAATAACTGAAAAAAAACCCGATTTTTAGTGTCAAATTCAAAACCGCGCCATTTTATCATTTTTTTTTATTCTAGTTGCGGGGCTTAGCAACAGTCATACTGATTAATAATTTTGATGGGCTATAAGCCATTCTCGCATTCGTCATTCGGACTCATTGTGATGGCCTATGTATAAGCCATTCTCGCATTCGCCAGCAGGTTCTTATCCTTCTTGCCCAAATCAAAAAAACCAAGCGGATCATCAACTAAATGTCAACAAAGCTTGCCAGTTTCATTTTGACAAGTTTTTAATTCAGAAGACTGATAAAGAAAATGTTAAGGCGAAGTGAGGTAAAAGTGGAATCCAGTATAGGGTATACGGTGGCAGAATTAGACATTAAAAGCTTAATTCAAAAAATACTACTAATTATAAAGTTTATTTCAATAACTATTACAAAGAAAACAAGTGCGTATTTTACGATCGTAACGTCGGGTACACTTTTGGCATCGTCAGATGCACATGAATCATTGGCCCTGAAATACGATTCGATTGCGAGCGCACGTTGTTCACCCGTCCACTGCGACATCGTGACCATGGGTAATATGACGCGAAACTCTTTCTGACGAAAACAGTTTGTTTTTACGTTAATGGAAAAATGTCGCGATTTTAATATTTATAATTATTTCTGATCAAATAAAATATGTTTTTTGCGTTATAAAATGTTTTTATGAGAGCACTGTCAAATACAATCACACATTGCTAAATATATTTTTTATATACGTAATTCTATAATATTAAAAACTAAGTGTTGGATTATGGATGTTAATGTTATATTTTATGGTGAATTTGAATTACAAACACTTTTCTTAACTACTTTTAAAGTTATAAAAAATTGAAGGTTATCTTCAGTAATCGTTATTATTATTTTTATTTTGCTTTAACTTATTATTATTATTATTTCACAAATTTGTTTTTGTGTTAGCCACTTTTTATGTTATTGTATATTAATAAATTGCAATATTTGATTTCATTACTTTATTATTACTTTTTTACTTTTGTGTTTCAATTTTGAATAATTTTATTTAAATAACGAATTTTGATTTTTTTGCTTATTTATAGTATGTATTTTAATTATTATGCTTATGTTTACTATACAAATATGTAGGTGTATCCAGATGATATGGGAAACTGAAAATTCTCAATTTTTGTTTAAAACATACCCATTCAATGTTTTTTCCGGTGTGGCATTACTGACGAATGCTACAAAAAATGCATATTTTGACAGCGCTCTCAGGGGAAAAAGTTTCGCATCTAGTTGTATGCTGGTCTAGTCTATGATTGTGACTTATTAATACGCACGAATATTGAAACTAATGTGGTTCCCTCCCCGCTCATACGCTCAGGGATTACGGAGAAATTTTGAATTAAACAAAAATCAGAAGATGTGGCCAATATCAGACCGTTAATCGGCTCCCAGCGAATTTCAAAGAAAGAAATCAGCTGATTGGCTAACGTAACCGGGGTCATGGCAGCGGTTTGTATACGGGAAACCTGAGATTGTCTTGGTAATACATATACGGAAAAAATCAATAGTCTTCATTTTTGTTGTTTTAACAGTAATGGTAGCCCTGTCAGTGTAAGGGTAGGGGTAGGGGTAGGCCCAGGAAACACGCTGTTTCGAATCTTCAGTAGTGGGACCACTCTCTCTGCTTTCCACTTGTCAGGTATGATGAGAGTGGCCAGGGACAGATTGAAGACCCTTGTGAGGAATCCTACTCCCAGAGGTCCCAGATGCTTCAGCATCAGCGCGTTTGGTCCGTCAGAGCTAATGACTTTTGATGATTTCGATTTGTTGATGGCCCCCTGAACCTCATCACCGGAGAAAATAAGTGGCGCACTGTCGTTCGTCAGTTTGTGCAGCCTTCCGGTAGCACGACGTTTGGTTCTGTCGACCGGAGGATGCAGTATAAAAAGCCGGCTAAAATAGCTCGCGCATCTCTTCGGGTCCGACGAAGTGCAACCGTTGAAGGTGATAGCCACCTTGTCGTTGTGCTTCGTCGGGTTCGACAGGGACCTAACGGTGGACCAGAGCTTACTCACCCCAGAGGTGAGGTTACAGCTCTTCAGGTGCTCAACCCATATAGTCCGCTTGTGTTGATTTACCAGTTGCCGGATCTCCAAATTGAGATCCCTTATGCGGGGATCCCCGGGATCGGCCTGGCGTAGGTGGTCACGTTCGTTTGCTAAGCTGGCTGCTTCGGCTGGGAAATGGGGACGAATGTCCTTACTACTTCCAGCTGGGATGAAGCGAGCCGCAGCAGCAGCGGAAACAAAGTCGGCAGATCTCTCAATCGAGACGATAATGGGCAAGTGGTCTGATGCAAGCGATAGCATAGGTCGCCACGTTATGCTATTTATCAGACCCGCGCTAGCTATTGTTAGGTCAGGCGAGCTGCTGCAATTACCCACTGCCCTGGTTGGGTCGTCGTCGTTCACAGTGCTGAATGTCGAATCGTCTATCTGCTCTGTCAGTTGCTGTCCCCTACGATCATTTGGCAGGCTTGAATGCCAAAGATCGTGATGCGCATTGAAGTCACCTACAACCAATCGGTTTTCACCTCTGATGAGCGCACCTATATCAGGGTGATATCCTGCCGGGCATTATAGTCGGCCAGGAAAAACGCGAGTCATTCCGGTAACGTAGAACCGGCTGCCATGGGAATGTCTTCGTTCATGTTGCCTCGTTAACGTCTGAACGACTGATTGGACGAATGTGTCCATACATGTGAGCCGGAAGAATTCTGCTGCAAAATCCCCTTTGACGTAGCAGCAAAAGTTCCCCTCACGACTTTCTATTTCACCATAGTTATTGGCCAAACCTTGTAAATGTATCATCCTTGGGTCTGAACCTGAACTTTTTTCACCATGTGGAGAAACTTTAAATTTAAAACATAATTCTACTACCGGACACCCTGTATATAAAAGTAGGATGTAAAAGTAAATATAGGCTTACTCACTATAGGCATCTTCTTTTCAACAAGCGTTAGCCAGTGGCGAATAGATGAAGGAACTGGTATAAATGAACATATATTCGCAACGCTAAAATAGAGCGGGCATAAATTAAATTGTTCGTCAAGTTAAGCGAGCATAGAGATAGCGAGCAGAGAAGTGGCGAAAAGAAGGTGCCTTATATCTCTTACAACATTGTAATTTTTCATCCGATTTTTGTTTGGACTGACACGAAAGAGTAAAAATTTGGATCAAACTTAAACCTTGATCCTCCATAACTTTCGTCACTTTCCAGCCGATTTAAATAATTTGAATTTTCCTGAAAGGCTTTTTAATTATTTCTAATTTACTTACTGAAATATGGGTTGATTAATGGCAACGATATTAAAAATTAAGTAGCCTTATTTTTTGAAATCTCAAAAACCCGAAATTTTAAAAACCGTTCTCTAAAACCATTCTACTTTTATAATATGCGACTATGGTATTTGGATCCAGTGGAAAATTTTACATAATTTAGTGTAAAATGTCATGGTTATTTTTGTTTTTTATCGGTTAGTGTTAGGTACCAAATTTATTTAATTATTTATTTATTTATTATTAAAGTCAAAACATACAAACATAGGTTATTTTTACAATGATTGACCTTCAGAATAGTTTACATAAAAAGGATTAACAGTAAAATCAAAATTAAAATTAAAATTACAGATAGTAGTAAAGAAGTATAAGTTGGAGAAAGTATTAAAAGGGAAGTAAGGTAAAAATAGTACAATAGTAGTAGGAGTAGGGATTAATAAGAAGAGATTTAAATAATGTGAATCCATTCGAGTACATTCAGCAATTTTCGGCAAGATAGCGAAGCAATTTATTTTTGAAACACGAACTTTCTTTTATACGTTTAATTTTGTAAGGTAAGGTATTCCAAAGACGGACAGAGAACACAAAGTATTGACGTTCAGTCACCAAACAACTGTATTTCATCGGGACTAAGTTTAACGAACGGCAGGACTTTGAAGGCATAAGTCGATCTTTGAGGTATCTGGGTTTCTGAGTGTTTATGATCTTGTGGAGTAAAACTAAACATTTAAACCTAAGCAAGTCGTAAAAGGATACGGAAGCAATTTTTTTCGCAAATACAGAAATATGGTCATAACGTTTTTTAAGTACACGTATCTTGCAATGTTGTTATACAAAACATTAAGCTTACTACGACACACACTATCACAAGGAGTATATAACTCACAACCATACAGTAACGTTGGTAACAAATACGTTTTAGCTAGTAGCAGTCGAGTGGTTACTGGAGTAAAATATTGAGTTGTCCATAAATTTCGGAGCATACCATAAACTTTGCCTATGACAGTAAAGATGTGGTTGCTCCATGTCAAAGTTCTATTAAATGTAACCCCTAAATTTTTAACATTGTCCACATATTTAATCACAGCGACATTTAGTTTGACTTGTGTATACCCATCGAGCTTGATATATTTTTTGTAAATAACGATACATTGGGACTTATCAGGATTAAGAATTAACCCGTTTTCAGAAGTCCACTTGCTTGTGAGGCTCAAGTCAGAATTCATATTACTTATGCAAATATCAATACAGCTAATGGGACAACTAACATATAATTGAACGTCATCAGCATATACACGGACATCACTATATTTAATCACACCGAACAAATCGTTAATGTACAAGACAAATAAAAGAGGGCCAAGGATAAAGCCTTGAGGTACACCTCTGGTTACAGGGAGAAAGTTTGACATGGTATTATCACCACATACGGCTTGTAATCGGTCACTAAGATACGTTTCTATAAGAGTAAAAGCCGACGTTGAAAAGCTAAATAAGTTTTTAAGCTTCAAAATTAAGAGTTTATGGTCTACGGAGTCAAATGCCTTTGAATGGTCAAGTAGAGTAAGAAAAGTCAATGGTCAAGTAGAGTTAGAAAAGTCTGCCGAAGGGTATGGAACAAAATAGTATGTACGACCATATAGCCATTTTCAAAGAATACAAAGCTTTTTTTTATTTACCAAAATAGTGGAATTGCATAGCAAAGAAGCCTTTTCCATGAATGGAAGACAGTTTTATCAGGTAATCGATTAGATTGGCCTAATTATACAGAGAAACCCACATGTCAGCGATAAAATACCGATATACAATAAAATAAATTCTAAAAATACGTATACATATGTATGTAGTTTTTGCACTACGTAGTTCGCTTTAGTCATTGTAAAGTCTTTAATTATGTTGTGTTTAATAATTTTAGGTAAAATAAAACAGTTCCGAATTTCTTCTGGCAGATGTCTTTAGTGAGGCACATATCACGATGTTTACTTTGCATCGAGCATGTTAACACATGGGCTGAAAAGTCCCAGGCCTAACAAAGAAAACACGTTTTTTTGTTCAAAATTACCTTTATTTATCAACCTCATTTCCATCAAGAACAACGCAATCATTCCAGCGCCTCTCTAACATTTCAATACCACTTTTATAGAACGATTTATCTTTTGCCTCAAAGTAGGCCTCAGTTTCAGCAATAACCTCTTCATTCATTTCCTACCTGCGAGCTTTTTTTTGGTCTGCGATGTCAGCTAACTCACGCTGCCTCACTTTTCGATCATTCAAAACAATTTTGTGGATTTTTTTTATGTTTTCTAGTGTTACCGTCTCATTTGGACGCCCATGGACGCTGGCTGAGATGTTTAATCCTTCTTCTCACTATAGTATTACATTCGAGAAAGTGTGTTGCAGATTTCGGAGATTGGTCGCAGAAACAGAAGAAGTCAGTGGTTTATACACCAAGCCTGTGCAGATAGCATAGTAGGGTACCAGCTTACCATACATCTCGTAGCCTTAGCTCTTCACTGCTAAACTCCTCCATGGATGGTGTGTTGTCCCACGGCATGGAAGGGCCCGGGTCCTATTAATAACGAAACCACAACCTCTCTAGCCTATGCACTTCGTCTCAAGGTATACTCCTATGGTCTAGGAACCACATGAGCCGGATGTGATCGTGAACTCCAGCAAATTTAGTTTTCCGATACACTCAAGGACTAATGAGGACTTCGAATCAAAGGATGAAAATGCCTTGAGTGCCGCCTAACTGTCGCCAGAATGGCAATTCACTCATTGCGGAGGTTTTTATCCAATTTGATCGCTGCACATGGGCAGAAAGAGAATCTCGCATTGTGCCATCTATGGTCTGAGCAATGACTGATTTGAAGAGCATAAGAAACGTGTGAAATGAACGGGCACAATTGTGCTAAAACCACTATGACGTAGCCGCCAAAGTTACTCTCACAATTTTGCTTGGGATGGCCAAATCTTGTAATCTATCTTCTTGAATGAGCACTATGGCAACAACAAAAAATAACTCAAAACGACAAAGGCAAACGAACGCACTTTCGTATGCATGAAAATATCAAGTAAGTGTGTATAATTGAAGATTAGTAGTAAATGCCATTGCGTTATCAGCTGAAGTTATTTGGCCCCAATGGCCTCTATGCCGCAGCAACTGCAAGTTTTTCATGTTTATTTCACTTCAAAAAGTAGAAGAAAACACGAAATGAATTACGATGAAGGTTGTAAAAATTAGTGAATGGACGGTTCCACACTAGAGCATTTCTGGCACCAGAACTATTCTGTTTGTAGGCAAGAGAAGCGGCCAAGAATATTATAATTTTGTGCACATAACCGTTGCATGTAACAGCACAAAATAATCGAGATATATAGAAATGTATACATACCAAAATGCTTAGAATGAGGAGAGGAGTCGATCCAGCCATGTCGTCCTTGCGCAAAATAACTACGTAATATTTTATTTTATATTAGTTCGGCATTGAAAATGAACGAAATCGATCAATAACCACGACGACCTCCCCTATAATGGTACTTTTCAAAAAAGAAAACAACCTGGGCATTCATTCCGTAACTTTGAAGAGACGATCATTCAAACCATGGTGGAAAGAATTCAAAAGATATGCCCAAGATCAGACCGTTAACTAGCACTCAGCGAATTTGAAAGAATCAGCTGATTCACCGGGGTCATGACAACGATTTGTTTACGAAAAATCTGAGATTGTGTTAGTGATATACGAAAACAATTGGCCCAGCCTTCGCTCATGTTGCTTCGTTGCCGTCCGAACCACTGATTTGACGAGTGTTTGAATACGTGTGAAACGGGAAGAATTCGACTGCCGAGTGCTCGGGAACGTGGCAGCCGAAGTTGCTCGCACAATTTAGTTTTTCACCATAGCAGATTGGCCAAACCTAGTAATCTACCGTTCTTGGTTCAAAGAATACTATAAAAACGATGACGTCAAAACACTGTTTCTTTATGTGGTTTACAATCGAATCGCCATATTGTCGACTATCGTATATCATCAACAGTTTGAAAAGATTATGTTTTACATACATATTTGCACTGCTAAATCGGCAAATGTTTGTATATACATTTGTACATGAAATACATATGTATGCACATACACTTAGTGTCATAAGTCTGCGCTCCTTTGTGAGTAAGTGAGAAAGTTACATGAAAAAAAATTTAAGGTTTTGAAATATACAATACTTTTTTTCTTTTTTAATTAATATAACGAAATTAAATTTATTAAATAAAACGCATGATTTACTGTAAATCAAAACATTTAACAAATAAATAATAGATCTTATTTGAAACGCGTAAATAGGACTCCACAAAAAATAATTTTCAAATTCTCATAAATAAGCACGATTTTAGTGGTACCCACGACAGCTCCCTAAGCCTATTTTGCATAGAGTTTACACATTTGGTAACCTCTTCGACAGTAATCTTCTTCCACTCCTCCCACATAACATCTTTCAAGACCTCTTTGCTTATAATTTGGTGCTTCCTTGTATTTCTTTCCAAAATCGCCCATAGGTTTGCAGTAGGGATTAAATCTGGCGATTTTGAAGGTGTATGCAATAGCGTGGCGCCATAATTGAGAAGCCATAACTTTACTTTATGAGCCGTATACCTGCGATCGTTGTCTTGTTGAAAGCAGTATTCATTTGAATACGATGAACGCAAAATGTTAGTAAAAACCGGCGGTGCCATATCCATTTTTGGGTAAATATGTGAATCACGAAAACGACTTAATAAAACTCGCACATACTGATCTCCATCTCATTTAAATACGTCTTTAAAAAATTGTATATGTTAAGTCTAAATTTCCTTATGTATGAAAATTAACAGGAGCCAAAAATTGAATTTTACTAAAACGTGCGAGAGAGTATCAAGTCTGGTCCGCACCAAATTTTTCCTTCCTTACTTGCTTCCCAAAAAGTTGTTACAGTTTCTACGCCATGGCACTTCCGTTAAATTCTTCGCAATGTTAAATTTTAAGCAGCACACTTAGTCACCAAATACACACAAGCATCCTATACGTCCCTATACATAGGGAGGCGAAACAAAATGTAAGAACTTAACTTAATACCATAATAATTTAATTTGTAACCTCACACTTCATTTTGGAAATAAGACCGCGTAAAAATGGCGCGGTAAAATGAAAATTGATGGAAAGAAATTTGCTAAAGCAGGTAAATTTCAACAGTCTCTACAAATACAGTAAAAAAAGAAGAGGGGAGAGGAAGCTAGGTTTCTAGAAAAAAAGTGAGAGCCAAGATGTCTGCATCTCAGCCTCGCGAGAGCAGGACAGCTGAGGAGAAGGTGCTGAGCTGATACCTCGTCATCCTCCAGACTGCTTCTGCAGAAATGGCAATACCAAGTGTCAGCGCGTGGATGCCAAACAGATAATGTCCGGAGGGAACACCCATCGAAGGATCTCGCGAATTTGCACATTTGTGCCCTTTGATAAGAAGGCCAGATTTCCAGGAGCAGACCACAAGCTTTTAAACCTCCAATATTTTCGTTTCCCGGGGAAATCACCTTGAAAGCCTCGCTGTCTGGCTAACTCACCCACCCGAAGTTTCCTGCAATGTCTCGGTGGCCAGGAACTCAAATGAGCCTAATATCGAAGTATTCGAGTATTCAGATGCGGTAACTTTATCTTCTTTTTAATCAACGCAGCGCTTTTTTTTATTTATAAAACAAAATAAACGATGTTGGAAATTCGCCAACTGAGTGAATTATTAAAAATCTTTGTGATTGCATGACCAAATAAGTTCCAGCTATGCACAGGTATATTTCGACTTAATTTATCAGTCGGTTTTATTTTATAGTTTTTTATGTGTTTCAAACGAGGAGTATTCATTAAGGGTGGTGGTACTAGACCAAGAACAATGTTTTGTACGTTAGATTGTCAAAGCAAAGTATGTATTGGCAAAGTAGAAAACAAAGAATTAATTCGCCTTGTTTCATTCTGGGCTGGCAGCTACATGGACACGGCGAAAGAAAAAAACAATGTCAGCTGATTTAACGATACCACCTTTACCTTGGTTTCAAACACTTAATTGTTTGTCATAATTTAAAAACTTATTTTTTTCAGTTCTCGTTAACACATTTTCATATTCGATATTTTGTATGGAGTATATTGACAATAGTATTGTCAATACGGCGGCCGCCGTGGCCGAATGGGTTGGTGCGTGATTACCATTCGGAATTCACAGAGAGGGCGTTGGCTCGAATCTCGGTGAAAGCAAAATTAATAAAAACATTTTTCTAATAACGGTCGCCCCTCGGCAGGCAATGGCAAACCTCCGAGTGTATTTCTGCCTGAAAAAAGCTCCTAATAAAAATATCTGCCGTTCGGAGTCGGCTTGAAACTGTAGGTCCCTCCATTTGTGGAACAACATCAAGACGCACGCCACAAATAGGAGAAGGAGCTCGGCCAAACACCTAACAGAAGTGTAAGCGCCAATTATTTATTTATTTATTTTTTTATTTATGAAATAAGGTGTCAGATTTATTAGCGATATCACAGGTATTAATGCATTCTGCACCATCAAACATCACTGCCTTGATAGTATTTGTTTTTTGTTTTAGCACCAGACACTTGCTATTTTTCCACATATCCTTTTCATTTTTGGAGCTATCAATTATGTTCATTATGTATTTATTTCGGCGATTGTAATATGAGATTTATATATTAGTTTGAGAAAAAAAGAAATCCATTATTTTCTCAGTAGAGTAGGCTGTGGTGATCGATATCTCGTAAAGTATCGATCAAACAATTTAAAGTTTATGCTCGTTGTCCAGGTGGCATTTCATACTAAAAAAATTCTTTTGCTGTTTTTTGTTTGTGCCATTCAGTTGTGAGTTACTGGGTATTAACAATGGAAGTCGACAAAGAGAAAATCCAAGACATTTTACAGTTTTTCGTTGATAAAGACGAAAATGCAAGCCGCCAGGCCGCTGAAATTGTGAATGGTGTTTATGGTGCCCAAGAATAATAGAAAGAAGATTGCGCCCATCAGGGCGTACGTGACGTCACGTTTGCTGAGTTGTGCAGTATTGCCAACCATTTGCTCTTCGCAATAAATTTAGTGCTTTGCAAAAAATGAAAAAATTTTTAAGTTTCGTGTTTGTTTCTTTTTCTTTTAATTTAAAGCTACCGAAACTTTAAGTTAAAAAACAAACTATATTATTAGACAAAAAAAGGTTAAAAAAAGGTCACTCTGAGAAGACTTTAGTGCTAATAAAAATTTTTTGACTCTTATAAAATTTGATAATTTGAAAGTGCAAATTTAATTTTTGGCTCCATTTAAGGTTATGCAAAAATATTAAATGCCCCTCTCTCAACTCTTCTTAAGATTGAAAACTTTTTTACACATTTTAAAAAGCCTTTGAATTTATTGAATGCGAATTAAAACCATAGAGGTGTAATCGTTTCTTCCGGTCATCCTTAGTGAAAATAAACAAGAAAATACCAGAAAATACTAAAGAAACCATACTGACATTTTTACAAAAAGAGTACCTTATCTAGTTACATAACTTCAAATATAGCACATTTTAAAGACAATTTGTCACGCATACAAAGTTCTTTAAGTGATGTAAGTGTGTATAATTGAAGATTAGTAGTAAATGCCATTGCGTTATCAGCTGAAGTTATTTGGCCCCAATGGCCTCTATGCCGCAGCAACTGCAAGTTTTTCATGTTTATTTCACTTCAAAAAGTAGAAGAAAACACGAAATGAATTACGATGAAGGTTGTAAAAATTAGTGAATGGACGGTTCCACACTAGAGCATTTCTGGCACCAGAACTATTCTGTTTGTAGGCAAGAGAAGCGGCCAAGAATATTATAATTTTGTGCACATAACCGTTGCATGTAACAGCACAAAATAATCGAGATATATAGAAATGTATACATACCAAAATGCTTAGAATGAGGAGAGGAGTCGATCCAGCCATGTCGTCCTTGCGCAAAATAACTACGTAATATTTTATTTTATATTAGTTCGGCATTGAAAATGAACGAAATCGATCAATAACCACGACGACCTCCCCTATAATGGTACTTTTCAAAAAAGAAAACAACCTGGGCATTCATTCCGTAACTTTGAAGAGACGATCATTCAAACCATGGTGGAAAGAATTCAAAAGATATGCCCAAGATCAGACCGTTAACTAGCACTCAGCGAATTTGAAAGAATCAGCTGATTCACCGGGGTCATGACAACGATTTGTTTACGAAAAATCTGAGATTGTGTTAGTGATATACGAAAACAATTGGCCCAGCCTTCGCTCATGTTGCTTCGTTGCCGTCCGAACCACTGATTTGACGAGTGTTTGAATACGTGTGAAACGGGAAGAATTCGACTGCCGAGTGCTCGGGAACGTGGCAGCCGAAGTTGCTCGCACAATTTAGTTTTTCACCATAGCAGATTGGCCAAACCTAGTAATCTACCGTTCTTGGTTCAAAGAATACTATAAAAACGATGACGTCAAAACACTGTTTCTTTATGTGGTTTACAATCGAATCGCCATATTGTCGACTATCGTATATCATCAACAGTTTGAAAAGATTATGTTTTACATACATATTTGCACTGCTAAATCGGCAAATGTTTGTATATACATTTGTACATGAAATACATATGTATGCACATACACTTAGTGTCATAAGTCTGCGCTCCTTTGTGAGTAAGTGAGAAAGTTACATGAAAAAAAATTTAAGGTTTTGAAATATACAATACTTTTTTTCTTTTTTAATTAATATAACGAAATTAAATTTATTAAATAAAACGCATGATTTACTGTAAATCAAAACATTTAACAAATAAATAATAGATCTTATTTGAAACGCGTAAATAGGACTCCACAAAAAATAATTTTCAAATTCTCATAAATAAGCACGATTTTAGTGGTACCCACGACAGCTCCCTAAGCCTATTTTGCATAGAGTTTACACATTTGGTAACCTCTTCGACAGTAATCTTCTTCCACTCCTCCCACATAACATCTTTCAAGACCTCTTTGCTTATAATTTGGTGCTTCCTTGTATTTCTTTCCAAAATCGCCCATAGGTTTGCAGTAGGGATTAAATCTGGCGATTTTGAAGGTGTATGCAATAGCGTGGCGCCATAATTGAGAAGCCATAACTTTACTTTATGAGCCGTATACCTGCGATCGTTGTCTTGTTGAAAGCAGTATTCATTTGAATACGATGAACGCAAAATGTTAGTAAAAACCGGCGGTGCCATATCCATTTTTGGGTAAATATGTGAATCACGAAAACGACTTAATAAAACTCGCACATACTGATCTCCATCTCATTTAAATACGTCTTTAAAAAATTGTATATGTTAAGTCTAAATTTCCTTATGTATGAAAATTAACAGGAGCCAAAAATTGAATTTTACTAAAACGTGCGAGAGAGTATCAAGTCTGGTCCGCACCAAATTTTTCCTTCCTTACTTGCTTCCCAAAAAGTTGTTACAGTTTCTACGCCATGGCACTTCCGTTAAATTCTTCGCAATGTTAAATTTTAAGCAGCACACTTAGTCACCAAATACACACAAGCATCCTATACGTCCCTATACATAGGGAGGCGAAACAAAATGTAAGAACTTAACTTAATACCATAATAATTTAATTTGTAACCTCACACTTCATTTTGGAAATAAGACCGCGTAAAAATGGCGCGGTAAAATGAAAATTGATGGAAAGAAATTTGCTAAAGCAGGTAAATTTCAACAGTCTCTACAAATACAGTAAAAAAAGAAGAGGGGAGAGGAAGCTAGGTTTCTAGAAAAAAAGTGAGAGCCAAGATGTCTGCATCTCAGCCTCGCGAGAGCAGGACAGCTGAGGAGAAGGTGCTGAGCTGATACCTCGTCATCCTCCAGACTGCTTCTGCAGAAATGGCAATACCAAGTGTCAGCGCGTGGATGCCAAACAGATAATGTCCGGAGGGAACACCCATCGAAGGATCTCGCGAATTTGCACATTTGTGCCCTTTGATAAGAAGGCCAGATTTCCAGGAGCAGACCACAAGCTTTTAAACCTCCAATATTTTCGTTTCCCGGGGAAATCACCTTGAAAGCCTCGCTGTCTGGCTAACTCACCCACCCGAAGTTTCCTGCAATGTCTCGGTGGCCAGGAACTCAAATGAGCCTAATATCGAAGTATTCGAGTATTCAGATGCGGTAACTTTATCTTCTTTTTAATCAACGCAGCGCTTTTTTTTATTTATAAAACAAAATAAACGATGTTGGAAATTCGCCAACTGAGTGAATTATTAAAAATCTTTGTGATTGCATGACCAAATAAGTTCCAGCTATGCACAGGTATATTTCGACTTAATTTATCAGTCGGTTTTATTTTATAGTTTTTTATGTGTTTCAAACGAGGAGTATTCATTAAGGGTGGTGGTACTAGACCAAGAACAATGTTTTGTACGTTAGATTGTCAAAGCAAAGTATGTATTGGCAAAGTAGAAAACAAAGAATTAATTCGCCTTGTTTCATTCTGGGCTGGCAGCTACATGGACACGGCGAAAGAAAAAAACAATGTCAGCTGATTTAACGATACCACCTTTACCTTGGTTTCAAACACTTAATTGTTTGTCATAATTTAAAAACTTATTTTTTTCAGTTCTCGTTAACACATTTTCATATTCGATATTTTGTATGGAGTATATTGACAATAGTATTGTCAATACGGCGGCCGCCGTGGCCGAATGGGTTGGTGCGTGATTACCATTCGGAATTCACAGAGAGGGCGTTGGCTCGAATCTCGGTGAAAGCAAAATTAATAAAAACATTTTTCTAATAACGGTCGCCCCTCGGCAGGCAATGGCAAACCTCCGAGTGTATTTCTGCCTGAAAAAAGCTCCTAATAAAAATATCTGCCGTTCGGAGTCGGCTTGAAACTGTAGGTCCCTCCATTTGTGGAACAACATCAAGACGCACGCCACAAATAGGAGAAGGAGCTCGGCCAAACACCTAACAGAAGTGTAAGCGCCAATTATTTATTTATTTATTTTTTTATTTATGAAATAAGGTGTCAGATTTATTAGCGATATCACAGGTATTAATGCATTCTGCACCATCAAACATCACTGCCTTGATAGTATTTGTTTTTTGTTTTAGCACCAGACACTTGCTATTTTTCCACATATCCTTTTCATTTTTGGAGCTATCAATTATGTTCATTATGTATTTATTTCGGCGATTGTAATATGAGATTTATATATTAGTTTGAGAAAAAAAGAAATCCATTATTTTCTCAGTAGAGTAGGCTGTGGTGATCGATATCTCGTAAAGTATCGATCAAACAATTTAAAGTTTATGCTCGTTGTCCAGGTGGCATTTCATACTAAAAAAATTCTTTTGCTGTTTTTTGTTTGTGCCATTCAGTTGTGAGTTACTGGGTATTAACAATGGAAGTCGACAAAGAGAAAATCCAAGACATTTTACAGTTTTTCGTTGATAAAGACGAAAATGCAAGCCGCCAGGCCGCTGAAATTGTGAATGGTGTTTATGGTGCCCAAGAATAATAGAAAGAAGATTGCGCCCATCAGGGCGTACGTGACGTCACGTTTGCTGAGTTGTGCAGTATTGCCAACCATTTGCTCTTCGCAATAAATTTAGTGCTTTGCAAAAAATGAAAAAATTTTTAAGTTTCGTGTTTGTTTCTTTTTCTTTTAATTTAAAGCTACCGAAACTTTAAGTTAAAAAACAAACTATATTATTAGACAAAAAAAGGTTAAAAAAAGGTCACTCTGAGAAGACTTTAGTGCTAATAAAAATTTTTTGACTCTTATAAAATTTGATAATTTGAAAGTGCAAATTTAATTTTTGGCTCCATTTAAGGTTATGCAAAAATATTA
Source organism: Anastrepha ludens (assembly GCF_028408465.1). NCBI lineage: Eukaryota > Metazoa > Arthropoda > Insecta > Diptera > Tephritidae > Anastrepha > Anastrepha ludens. The sequence goes on along the minus strand of NC_071498.1, from coordinate 9,379,582 downwards.
AATGCCCCTCTCTCAACTCTTCTTAAGATTGAAAACTTTTTTACACATTTTAAAAAGCCTTTGAATTTATTGAATGCGAATTAAAACCATAGAGGTGTAATCGTTTCTTCCGGTCATCCTTAGTGAAAATAAACAAGAAAATACCAGAAAATACTAAAGAAACCATACTGACATTTTTACAAAAAGAGTACCTTATCTAGTTACATAACTTCAAATATAGCACATTTTAAAGACAATTTGTCACGCATACAAAGTTCTTTAAGTGATTCAATAAAAATTTGTTGGGTTATTTTCTTTGAATGGGCATTTTAGTGCGTTTTTATATCTAAAGCTAGGCAACACTGCAGTAGCGAGAGAGAGATTTGACTGCCGAAAGCAGAAGAACACCAGCAACACCTGCAATCGCGGGCAATGCCACCAGATGTTAAAAAAAAGTAAAGCTAAATAAAACTGAGTGAATTATTTAAATAATTATTAAAAAATTTATATTTTACAAAATTATAAACATGACATTTTAATTAGAACAGCTAGAAAAATGTCATGAAGAAAGAACTAAAACTCTGAGACTACATAACAAAAAAAAATGTATGTATCATCATGTATGGTTCCGATACTGTAACAGCTAATTACGTGCAATTTTGATCTGGCATTCCGTTCTGGCATTTTTGATGTTAAAGAAAACGTCGATAGAAGCACAGGAATAATCGAAGTTTGCCGGCATGTTAATAGTCGTACCATCGCCAAGCAGCTAAAAATCGACCATAATACAGTTTAAAACCATTTCCTATAAACCATTGCTTTTAAACCATAACTAATATGTTTATAATTTCTTTATACTGTAACTTTGTACATAGTTTATTTAGGACGCTGTTGCACTTAGATATACTTTAACTTTTGATCTCTTTAAATTTTCAAAACTGTCATGGAAATTGTTATTTATCTTAATTCTTTTTCTAATTACATATATTCCTATATCGTTCCTTCACTCTTTAAGCATTTCTTTAGTTTTTAGTATGATCATAATATGCATCACTATATGCTTTATACTTGGTGAAAGTATCGATGCTTAAAGTACTTTATTTAATTTTATCGACACATCTATAACCACAACAACAGGCTATGCAAGCTACTTTTTCGAAATCGAATACCGAAAGAAATCAAGGCGAATTTATGCTACGTTCCGATGATAGGTTATTCGCAAGGCGAATTTATTACAGGTGACAGCAAACACATATAAGTAAAACCCTACATGTATTTGTTGTTGCGTTTGGTGCAAGCATCATGTCAAAATCAGCAAGCAAATGTAAACATACGAATGTAAACATACCAATACATACAAACAAAGCATATCATTTTGACGTAAGCCATACCTACGGCGAAAAATTCAGCTGGGTGAATGCTGTCACCTTATTAAATCCACCTTGGTTATTCGTGTACGGAATAAAAATTTACTGTAATTTATAATGTATTAATTTATTTCCTCCATTTTCCAGCAATAAGAAAGAGTACCAGCAAATGACAGTAGGCCGGCGAAGGAACGCCGAAAAAACAGTTTCGTACTTTTAAAAATTGTGCAAGAGTTGCAGATGCAAGGATTTGTGTACTTGGTGGTGGAGGTGAATACGAAAAGGCACAGCTGAGTTTAAAGTACTTCTGAAAGCAATTTGGTTTTGCATTATCTTTTTTGCTTCCATTATTAAAATTTAATTGTTTCTGGTTATTAATCAACGTTTGATAATTTTATTCTGAATTGTCAGATAATTTCGATAAATTTCCAATAAAAAATAGGGAAGACAAAGGTGATTGAGACTGAATTATATACAAATGAATTAATTTGCCCCAAAATTTTGTATGGCGAATTACGTAAATCGAAGAGTAATAGGGAAGTGAATTACTAATGGGAGAGTGAATTACGAATGAGAGTGAATTACGTGCCGTAATAACCAAGGTGGATTTAATAAGGTGACAGCATTCACCCAGCTGAATTTTTCGCCGTAGGTATGGCTTACGTCAAAATGATATGCTTTGTTTGTATGTATTGGTATGTTTACATTCGTCTGTTTACATTTGCTTGCTGATTTTGACATGATGCTTGCACCAAACGCAACAACAAATACATGTAGGGTTTTACTTATATGTGTTTGCTGTCACCTGTAATAAATTCGCCTTGGTAATAACATAGCATCATTCAAGGTGGCGGCACTAGATCAACTTATTTCGCGGATTTTGTATTTTGTTTGTCAAAGTGGTCTACTTCTTGGTTGTTTAGTATGTCTGTTTATATTCTCATTAAAATTTTGACAGTTTGACACAAAATTGAAGAAACAAAATATGTGAATGCAAGTGTTGTTGTTCGAGTGCTACCACACGTATCATTATGCGAAAAAAATTTCAATTTTAACAATAAAATTAATTGAAAAAATACCTGCTGTACAATTGGGTTATCCCACTTTTATATATTATGGCAACGCACACGTAACGAATGTGACGGTCTACATTCATACACAATTCAACTCAGTTGCACTCAAAGGTATATTCATTAAATCTTTCATTACGTTTATAAAATTGTGTTATAATAATTTGACCGGCATTGTCCACGCCATGCAGTTTCTCAGTACTGCAATAGTTAACTACCACTGTGACGTCAGTGACTTACCTTGCTGCTGCTCTTTCTCAAGCTTTTACTAGCTGTATGATTCGCGCAGTCGTTGAATTTTTTTGCTGCGCTGCTTCCACGGAGAGAGACGTTCCACATTCGCTTCTTGTCTCTTTCTAAGTATTTTTTGGTTTCCGTTCTAATTTAACCTTTTTACTTCAATAAAACTTTACATTCATATATATATGCAATATATAATATTGCTAAATAGTCCACTTTCAACGTCTTTAATGCTCTCCCACACGGAATTCATACCTCCACCACCTCGCAACGCAATACAATTCTTTCTCAACGACTACACACAATTCTGCCTAGGTCGCTGCCTCAGCTGGCGTCGGATAAAAAACTCAGGTCGCATTCGATTTTTCATTAATTCGTGGCGTCTTGCTAACCCCTTTATTGTAGCTTCTCACACCACCAAAGCGGCTCAATAGCACTTTATTATCAGGCTATTACTACCGCAAAAATTACCATTAAATGCACATAGTAATTTATCACAATTTTCTCAGCGCTTTAATTTAACATTTGGCTTTTCACTAAACACTTCCACTTTTTCACTTATTTTTTTCGATTTTTTGATTTTTCCTGGGAAAGCCATCTCGCTGAGCGGTCAAATTTATACTGTCAGCGTTTCTTGATTGGATGGGCGATTTATTGCAGCGCACCATCGAGTTGCGCTCAGCTTTCGGCTGTCGGTTCTCGGTTCTCGGTTGACGGCCAACTTGACGGTTGACGGTTGACGGTTGACGGCTGCCTTCAATAGCCAATGAATTGTCAAACAACAGGGTTGATTCAAACAGCTACACTACAGGCACCACAAAAGGCCCTCTTATTTCTGATATGATATTCTCTCTATTTGTATGCCCAAAGACTTCTTTCTATTGGTATATTAAAGATTTTTCAATTTTTTTCAAACCCATTTCATTCTCATGAAAAACTTTTATTCTCATTACATATGGAACAAGCATTAATTTAGATAAGTTTATTTTGACGAAGCAACCCTATTTTAGTGCGTGTTTGCACTGTCATTCGTAGTTTCTTTTCTCTCGCTTGTTTTCTGTAGTAGTTTTTTTGTTGGCTGTGCGTGCATTACTTTTGAGTCGTGAAAATAATTTTTCAATCGTTAAAAATCTATATTGGAAAGCCCAGGTGCAAGTTATTTGTATTAAGAAATGAACACTCTAGGGCCCAAAAAGGACGGAAGTCCTAATGTTGAATTTTTCCAATCCACGGAATCATTGCAAGGTTTTGAAATAATTCGTCTGTGGCTACAGAAGAATTGTAAAAAAGTAAGTACAACAACGCGGCGATGTACAAAAATGGCGTTCCCCTAGCAATCAAATGAAAACGATTATATTGCTTTCTATTAATTTTCCCATTAGTATTTAGCAAATAATACAGAAACAATCACGAAGGAATCGCTTGCGCAATTGCTAATTCAATTTCTGCAGTATGTGGAAGCCAAACTAGGCAAAAATGCACAAGAGCCACCGGCGACTCGAATCCCGGTAAGTGGCAAGGGTACAGGGTGGTTAAAAGCACTTGCAAATATTTTCTGTATACTCGCTATGAATGCAAAGCAAAAATAAATCTTAATAAAATATCTTCTGCAGATGCGTTTATTCATGGATTTTAAACCTGGCGGTGGATTATGTGTCATCTTTAGCGCAATGTTTCGATTCCGCGCTGAACAACGTGGCAAAAAATTTGATTTTTCTGTTGGCAAAAACCCTCCACGTAAAGATCCAAATATCCAGTTATTGATTGATATTGAAACGGCTCTCGTTGAGGCAAATGTTTATCCTATTCATTATATTTATATACGACCGGAAGTAAGCAAAGAATTGGCTCAAAGACTGCGTGATATTTTGATTACCAGGCGGGTACAAATCGTTACCGACGAGGAAGAAGCTACACACATTATTTACCCAGTGGTTGATCCACACCCGGATGAATATGCACGTCCAGTTTTTAAACGAGGAAATCATGTAATGTTGCATTGGTATTACTTCCCGGAATCTTATGATTCCTGGGCTATCAACTCATTTGATTTACCGGAATATGTGCCTGAGAATCCTGAACAACCAGCCGAACCATGGCTCGTGTCAGCTTCTTGGGTTTTAGATCTGGAACAATATAATGAGTGGATGGTCGAAGAAGACTACGAAGTAGATGAAACAGGCAAAAAGAAAACGCACAAGCATCGTATGTCCGTTGATGATATAATGTCGTTTGGAGCCGACGAGAAAAAGCGCGTTCCTGGTGCTAGTGGTACCACCGCTAAACAAAAGCGCCGCCGCTCCCCTTCTCCAAACACTTCGAAGCCTGGTAAGCGTAAACGATCACCCGCCGTATTACATAAGAAGGCGCGTAATGATGAAGACGATGAAGACTTGACTCGGGATATGGATGATCCTCCAGCAGAGCCTAATGTGCAAGAGGTTGTAAAGTCATCGTCGCTGCAATCAACTGCCAGTCCAGCTCCTGGCGGAAAGTCGCGAGCCGACAATGATATGATACCCATTAAAGGTAAATGAATATTTTTGAACATCAGGATATATATAAATATATTGAAACACTATAAAATTTAAACCATCGCTTAGGTGGTACAATGACGGATTTGGATGATGAGATGACAGGTGGCAGTGCAGTGCAAGCCCTTTCCACCGGTGACGGTGAAAATTCACAAACTGGCAAAACAAGTGACAATAGTAATACTCAGGAATTCTCTTCCTCTGCTAAAGAAGATATGGAGGATAATGTTACCGAACAGACGCACCACATCATTGTGCCGTCATACTCCGCCTGGTTTGACTACAATTCTATCCATGTCATTGAAAAACGAGCCATGTCCGAATTTTTCAATGGCAAAAATAAGTCGAAAACACCGGAAATCTATATGGCATATCGAAATTTTATGATTGACACATACAGGTAACAGACATCAGTTCATTAATTGTAAAATAGTTTTAACATTGTATTTTCTGCCAGATTAAATCCCACTGAGTATTTAACCAGCACCGCATGTCGCAGGAATCTTGCTGGTGATGTTTGTGCTATAATGCGTGTCCACGCGTTCTTGGAGCAGTGGGGTCTCATTAACTATCAAATAGACGCTGAGCTGCGTCCAACTCCAATGGGTCCACCGCCTACTTCTCATTTCCATATATTGTCAGACACACCATCTGGTTTGCAACCATTGAATCCACAAAAAACACAACAGCCATCAGCAGCAAAAGCTTTGCTTGACTTGGACAAACCAAAGGTTATTAAAGATGGTAAAGAAGGTTCGGTGGAAGGTGATAAACCGCCACTCTTACCTGGCGGTATAAGTATCAAAAGCGAAACTTTGGAGAATGGTGCAACCACTGGCCAGCAATTCGGCTTGAAACTAGATCAATATGCAAAGAAGCCAGCTGCAATGAAAAATCGAACGGCGGCTAACATGACGCGCGAGTGGACGGATCAGGAAACTTTGCTTTTGCTCGAGGGCCTCGAAATGCACAAGGACGACTGGAATAAGGTTTGCGAACACGTAGGAACACGCACCCAAGACGAGTGCATACTGCATTTTCTTCGATTGCCTATCGAAGACCCATATCTAGAAGATGATGGTGGATTTTTGGGACCACTGGGTTGTCAACCAATACCATTTAGTAAATCTGGCAATCCTATAATGTCGACAGTGGCGTTCTTAGCTTCAGTAGTAGATCCTCGCGTAGCCGCGGCAGCTGCAAAAGCTGCAATGGAAGAATTTGCTGCTATAAAGGTTTTTTTGGAACTATTTGTGCTGGAAAAGAGAAATTACATCATGAAATTTCTGTTTCAGGACGAAGTACCCGCTACAATTATGGATAATCATATGAAGAACGTGGAAAAAGCTTCTGCGAGTGGTAAATTCAATCCATCTTTCGGGCTAGCGAACAGCGGCATAGCCGGCACTGGCGCTGACAAGGAAGACGAAGACGTTCATGGAGTAGGTGCAGTACCAGGATCAATGCCAGTGAACACAGGTGCGATAGATGAAGAAATGAGGGATGTTTCGAAGAAAGGTGACGCGCTATTCTTTGTGCTTTTATGTTTATTTATTTTTCTAAAATGTGCAGACTAATTTATATTTTCCACGCCTCACGTTTAAAGTTATATCTAATTCAAGGAATATACTTATACAAAATTTCCTTTTTTCTATTTTCGGCTTTGTATTTGCTCACCTACACCTGTATCCTGATCATCCTATCGTTCTCGTTTGTTATGTTATTTTGCGTGTATCCACCTTCTTGCATGTTAAATATGAAAATCTTCCACATCAAACCATTCAACAAAACTTCAGACGTTGCTAATAAGACCGAGACGAAAATTAGTGAAACAGAGTCCAAAAAGAAACCAGATAATGTCTGCAAAAGTACTGCTTATTACACATATCCCATTCTAAGTACTAAGTCCACCTACTAATTATTTATTTTGGCCTCTCCTGCAGATGGTGCTGAAATTAAAACTGAAGACACCAATGACACAGATACTAGTTCAAAAGATACCGAATCCGCAAAGCAACAAGTATTTAATGAAACGAATGTTCAGACCGCTGCGGCCGCAGCCCTGGCCTCGGCTGCTGTTAAAGCCAAACACTTGGCTGCTTTGGAGGAACGTAAAATCAAGTCGCTGGTGGCTTTGCTGGTCGAGACGCAAATGAAAAAATTAGAAATAAAACTTCGACATTTCGAAGAGCTAGAAACAACAATGGAACGTGAACGAGAGGGACTAGAGTATCAGCGGCAACAACTAATAACCGAGCGCCAGCAATTCCATTTGGAGCAACTGAAAGCTGCAGAATTCCGAGCCCGTCAGCAAGCCCACCATCGCCTGCAACAAGAACAACAATGGCAAGGAACAGCTGGATCAAATGCGTCAGGCGGTGCGCCACCAGCCAGTAACCCCAATGCCTCCCTCGGAAGTACCGGTAACCTACCGTCTGCAACCGGTCAATCTATAGTAACTGGCGCCACCACCACAAATGCCAATGCACCGCCATCAACTGGTGTAGGCAGTGTTGGACCGCAAGGCGCAACTGCGACGAATCAAGGTACAGCCACATCTGCAGCTATAGGTGGCAATGCACAACAAACTACAACAGCACCGCTTGGTTTACCTGTCGCAGCATCGGCTTCTATACAACAGCAAATAGCCACTCCAATGGGTAGGTTTCAAGGGATAAATAAACGCAATAAGCTGATGTTAACTAATTGGAATAATTTTTTACACAGACACATCTTCGACATCCATCGCTGTACCGTCAGCTGCTGGAGACGGCGCTACGATCACTGCTCAGACAATTTTGCCACCAGTCGGTGTATCAGCTGGTACATCACTACCCTCATCTGCAAATGCACCACTAGCAAATGTGCAACCAACCATTCCTCCATGTGGAGCACCACCCGTAGTGCCGCCATCATAAACTATACAAAATATGTCGCTAACTCTATATAATCTTCATTAAGCAATTGTTCACATATACTATATTACAATATATGTACTGTAATGCTATAGCCGTAAATGATTTCATGTTTCCTTCTTGAATTTACATCCATCTTAGATCAAGTCACGAATGGTTTTTACCTCAACCTATAACGGAAAAATATTTTTGGTGTGTAAAAAATGCCCGCACCTGGCTAAGACTTTCTTTATTAAATATGTGGGCATGACAATGTGAAAATCGGCTAACATTTTTAGTAGTGTCTCATGATATTTTTCGAATTATTATTAAATAAAATTGCAAACACATTTAATTGCATACTTAGAAACAAAATCAATTCAATTTTTAAGAACAACTCAAAAATGTGTGGACAAAACAACTTCAACTTTTTCAAAACAAAATGAAAATTATGTTAAACTAATATTTTGTAGTAAATACATTTCTTTTTGTCACTGGTTGTAGATGGTTTTCATTGGAATTCATTGTCAGGCCTCTTGAAATCAATTGAAGAGATCATCACCATTTCTTACGCTACTCCTAACCGCCTATTGACCAGCTCACAAATGTTCTCAATTGGGTTGAGATCCCCGGACTGCGAGGATATATATATAATTGGCGCGTACGCCCTTTTTGGGTGTTTGGCCGAGCTCCTCCTCCTATTTGTGGTGTGCGTCTTGATGTTGTTCCACAAATGGAGCGACCTACAGTTTTAAGCCGACTCTGAACGGCAGATATTTTTATGAGGAGCTTTTTCATGGCAGAAATACACTCGGAGTTTTGCCATTGTCTGCCGAGGGGCGACCGCTATTAGAAAAATGTTTTACTTAATTTTGAGGTTTTCACCGAGATTCGACCCGACGTTCTCTCTGTGAATTCCGAATGGTAGTCGCGCACCATTTATAATTTCGAGGTTGTAAAAGACTTCGTTTATTTAGGAACCAGCATTAACACCGATAACAATGTCAGCCTTGAAATCCAACGTAGAATGTCTCTTGCCAACAAGTGCTACTTTGGACTAAGTAGGCAATTGAGTAGTAAAGTCCTCTCTCGACGAACAAAACTAACACTCTACAAGACTCTCATCATGCCCGTCCTAACGTATGGCGCAGAAGCGTGGACGATGACAACATCCGATGAAGCGACGCTTGGAGTGTTTGAGAAAAAGATTCTGCGCAAGATTTTTGGACCTTTGCACGTTGGCAACGGCGAATATCACAGACGATGGAACGATGAGCTGTATGAGCTTTACGACGACATAGACATAGCTGGGTCATGTCGTCCGAATGGATACAAACGCTCCGGCTCTGAAAGTATTCGATGCGGTACCAGCTGGTGGTAGTAGAGGAAGAGGAAGGCCTCCTCTGCGTTGGAAAGAGCAGGTGGAGAAGGACTTGGCTTCACTTGGTGTGTCCAATTGGCGCCGGTTAGCACGAGAAAGAAACGACTGGCGCGCTTTGTTAAACTCGGTCAAAATCGCGTAAGCGGTTATCGCGCCACTTAAGAAGAAGAAGTCGCGCACCAACCCATTCGGTTACGGCGGCCGCATTGACATATTTGGCGCTAAACCATGGCTTAACAGTTTTAGCCGAGTGCTTTGAGTTATTGTCCTGTTTTGCACTCTTCACACTGTATTTGTAATGGTAATGGTTGTACGAGTTAGGTTAAGGCCTTAATGTACTGCGACCAGATTAGTCAATTGGGCACCCCTAAGTCCTTAATTTTAATTAGTTAGTATTGCGAGGAATCGAACCAGCTCCTTGGGAGGGAGGATTTGTAAGTCTCCATCCTCTGGTAGGTACGAGCCGAGGATTCCCTGACATAATACTTCACAATTGGTGATTAAGTGTTCCATGTACTCCTCTTCGTCATAGCAGAGCCTGCATAAACTGGTGCTAGATAGTCGTATTGTATTGAAATGTTTATTGCAAGCAATGTGGCCTATAAATGCTCCACAGAGTAATCTAAGGCCTATTTTATTTAGGATTAGAGCCGATTTTGCTCTGTTTTTCCACAGTACGGTTTATTTCATGTAATGGCCTAGACAATATTCTATACACCGTGATGGCATTATACTATTTCTAAGTTAAGTGGAGTTTATGCTAACCAGAAATACATGATGAGAAATCACCAGATGTCTGGATCTATCCAACTGGATCTGGATTTATCCAACGCAAAAACTTCAAAGGAAGCCACCACTAACAGCGACGCATCGGCAAGAAAGATTACAATTTGCAGAAGAGCACATTAAGTGGAATAAACGTTGGCGGCGTGTTATGTTTACTGACGAAAAAAAGTTCAATTTAGATGGACCGGATGGTTGGGCTTACTATTACCACGACTTGCGGAAGGAGCCTAAGGTTTTGAGCCGTCGCCAACATGGAGGAGGATGTGTCATGATATGGGCCGGGATTGGTTATCGTGGAAAGAGTGAAATTAAATTTGTACCTTCAAGAATGAACAGCAGAGACTACATTAATCTGATTGGCAACGAAGTGGTAAACCGTGGCCATCATGTTACAAAAGGTTCCCTAATTTTCCAGCAGGATAACGCAGCTGTGCATACAGCAAAAATTGTAAAACAATTTTTCAACGAAAAAAAAACATTAATATTTTGAAGTGGCCCTCCCGATCTCCTGACCTAAACATAATTGAAAATTGTGTAGTATATTAAGAAACTATTTAAATCACTTCCAAATCGCATGACTGAAGTCATAAAGAAAAATGGAGGGTCCACTCATTATTAGAATAAGTTTTTTTCTTTATTTATTATTGTTATGTGTTTAAAACTCACTGATTCCATAAATGTGCTATATTTTTGACGCAGTACGAAAATAATTTTTTTCACTTTAATGAAGAGCTACTAATTTTGGTTGTCCATAATCACTATTTTTAAATATATTATTACATATGTATTGGAACTGTATGAATCTAAATTTATCATTCGTAACATATGTAAAATTAAAAATAAAAAATCAAATGTGCTATCATTTTGACGCTGACTGTATATGCACGGGGAATGTTTACGCTGCTACAACAACAACAGGATTTTTTTGTATCTCGGGAGCAAAATAACGCCAGCAGGAGAAACATCAGAAGACATTGCAAATCGAATATGTAAAGGTTATTTATTTGTGCTTTTGCATAACTAAACAACTATGGTTCTCAAAGTCCTTATCAGGCAAGTCCAAGTTTCAGATCTTGAGTTATAATGCAAAGTTCATGCTGCTAACATTTGTTCTGATCCGGAAACTGCAAATTATATTTACATCAACATATTCAAGGAGCAGCGTGTTGACTGCAAAGGTTACACAGCAGTGATGGGATTACCCCACACTCACCCTGGCTGAACATTCCTCAACAAATGTTTCATCATAATTCTGAAGTTCATACCGCAATAGCTCTAGGGATTGTAACAAGAGTAATGGGCTAATCGGCCAAAAGTTCTTTTGTATTCCTTCTTTAGGAATGCAAATCACTCTAAGCTCAGCCCACTTCTTCGGGAATAATTAAGCGGAACTCCTGCTTCAAAGTAAAACACATCTCCAGTTTCAATCATGTCTGCAGAATCAGTCTTGCTCGTCAAAGAGGATCATTTCCCAAAGAGAGAAACGTAAATTTTTTTTACAAATTTGTAAAAGCTTATATGTACAAGGCGAATCTATTAAAGTGGGTGTGGGTAAATCAGCTGAGTGTTTTTTTTTTTCTTTTGCCGTGTCCATGTCAGTGATGGTAAATGGTTTTTTGAAAAATCCCTACACAGCCCAAAAAAATTCCCTACTTTTCCCTACGCTTACAACAAATTTTCCCTACGAAATTCCCTACAATTTTTTCTCCTGTGTTTACACTATAATGCAACGTCAAAATTGAATTGTTTGCTTAAGATTTTTAAAAATTCCGTACAGAGCTTCTGCAGTGCAATCAGTTCTTATTGGAATTAGATCCATCAGCTTAACCACAAGCCGCTCGCTTTCCTCGTCGAAAAATCTCACCATGAGACACATACGCTTATTGAGTGCGATGTCTGTGCTCTCTTCGATCATTATGGAAAATTTGTTTACTTTTAATTTTTTAACTAAATTGTATTTTTCTTCTTTTGACAATTCATTTTTTATTATGCTGGTGCCTTCTTTCTTCCAAGCTCAGATTTTTTTATTATTTCAAAATCGGGCACGATTTCTTTTAAGAGTGGGATTAAATGGTCCACCACTTGCAGCGCAACATTATGCTCAGCGAAGAACATACTAAGTCTTATTTCGAAATTTCTATTTTAGATGTCTTTTTAATTGCCTTAGTATTTTTTGGTGCATTTTTGTTTCGGCGTGCTTCTGTAAATCAGACTTGCCACAGCTCAAAACTTTGTCGCACGCAGTGCATTTGCATTTGAATGGATCGTTAGCCACAGCTTCAAACTAGCCACTAAAATTTCGTCCTCAAGCCACTTATTATTGAACTTTTGTTTCCGATACTTGCATTGTTTTTCCTGGTGTTCCTCCGAAGAGTCAGTCGAAGAGCTCATTTCTGTAAAATATATGCATTTTAAATATAAAAAAAGCTAAAACTAAAATAATTGCAAACTTACTTCAAAAGTGAAAAGCACCAGAAAACGTGGGACAACTAACAATTTTCGCGCAAAGAAAAAATCGTGCTAGCGTTAACGAAGTAAAAAAGGCAATGTATTAACGCTTTTAAAAGTATGCAGCCAAGAGGAAAATAAGTCTGGCATGAAATCTTACTGCGGATTTTTATTTTAAATGAACTTTTTTAATTTTACCCCGCTATTTTAAAATTTTTTCTGTCCTTCTTGGAAATTCCCTACATTTACAGAATTTAAAAAAATCTGTCCTTCCTTTCCCTACACCCACATTTTTCGACAAAAATCCCTACATGTAGGGAATTTTCCCTACATTTACCATCACTGGTCCATGTAGATGTCAGCTCAGAATGAAACATGGCGGGTTCATATGTACAAGGCGAATCTATTAAAGTGGGTGAGGGTAAATCAGCTAAGTTGTTTTTTTCTTTCGCCGTGTCCATGTGGATGTCAGCTCAGAATGAAACATGGCGGGTTCATTACTTGTTTTCTAGTTTCTCAATACTTTGTTTTGACAATCAAACGTACAGAACCTTGTTGTTGGTGTAGTGCCACCACCTTTAATAGCTTATACAAGTAATTTACTGGAAAACTAGTCGAACACATCTAACATAGACATATATGACATCTAATGCCGGCTAGCATTCAAAGCGAATCTATACAAGGCGGTGGCAATAGAGCAAGAATAATCTTTACATGCATTTTGTTTTTGCAATTGGATGATTTGAATATCAAATTTTCCTTGAGAATGCAGACAAATAACCAGCAACAACAAAAATATTAACTTTGACATTCAATTACCAAATTATGCAAATTCAGTTCCCTAGTCCCACTACCTTGAATGAATTCAGTTTCTGGTAGAGCTGGAAAACTATCGATATGCCGCCTTGCGATGTTTTGAATGAAGGCATCGATACGCTCGACGTATTACAACTGGCTTTAAAAAAATAATAATAATAGTAAAAAATGTTTCACAATATTCATTAAACCATTCTCTGAATATTCATAAACAAGTATCGAGTGTTTCTTTAGCTGCATGAGCATGATTCAATTATTAATAATTAAACCATGCTGCATGAGTACCATCGATACAATAACTATGGTTTGACAACTGAGAATGGCAAGCTGTGTTGAAATTTCGGTTGAGTAAGGTTTTTAAAGTTATCATCGTTTAACATCAAAACAACACTTCCAAATTGTGGAAATATACATTTAAAAAAATTAATTTGTTCGCGCTGGTCACATCTCGGTCCTTATTTCTTTCGAAATGAAGAAGAAGTTGCCGTTACGGTGAATGGTGAGTGCTATTTAACCATGCTGACTAAATTTGTGTTTCCAAAAATTAATCAGCTAAACATCGACGGCATTTGGTTCCAACAAGATTGCTCAACTTATCCATTAACTTGCCAGTAACTTAATTTGCAAGAATTCGATCTCAAAGAGAAAAATACCAAATAAAGTCCATGAACGCAAAATCAGAACAATTTGCAAGTTTTACGAACAGCTGATTGTTGGCGGGGAAAAAGTAACAAAAAAATATAAAAGATTTCAGATGAGCCACCTCGTATTAAATAAAAAAAGTGCGTGTAGCGTAGTACACATAACAAAAGCGAAACTTTCAAGTCAGACAAAGAAAGAGGGAGAGACCCGAGGGAGAATGCGAGAGAGGGAGAGAGTGAGAAAGAATATATATCTAAATAAATTCACAACATTTGCAGAAAATACAAATAGACAAAATTTACAAAAAACGGAGAAGGGTCGACCGGTGTAGGTAATTGCCGGACATAAACCGTGGCAACAACGCGCACTACTCCGAGCGTTTATCACCCGCACAAACGCAGCGATTCCAGGACCGCGGCAACGACACAAATTATCGCAAGGCAATACCAATAAATCCGACGCTGGAATGGATAGCACTTTATAGTACGCACAAGCACTAGCCAGGAAACGGAAATAAGCGCCAAAAAGTAGGCACAAAAATAAAAAGGCCAACAAAATTGGGACCAAAAAACGCCCCAAACGGTAGGCACCAAGGAAATATAACGCCAAAGAGTAGGCACCAAAAATATACAATATTACCTACAAGTTTGCCAAAATTTTCTACAAACAAGCGCCAAAAAGTAGGCAGTGATATTTCTCACTAGAAATTAGCAAATACAAGGAAAAACTCAGGAAAAAAGCCTAAAGTGTATCTAAGATATAAGTTATATTATCTAAGAGATAAGGTATAGATCTCTCTCTCCTTTTCCTCTACGTTATTTTTTTTTTCTCTCTCGCGGAACGAAAATCCCCAAAACCTTGCTTGGCCTTGAAATTTTACTCTCTATTGTCGCTCGTCCATCGACGCCTAGGAAGTTTCGCTTCAAAAATAAAAAAATTAAGCAAATAAAATGGAAAATAACAAGCTTAGCATTACATGATTTTATTTTGCACAATAATTTTTTCCATTTCACCATCTCTGGCAGATAAGAACAATCCATTAGCAATTGCATTGTCGCAGCTTCCTTCATATTTCCCTTTCTGCCTATTGCCAAAGTAATTAATAATCTAGAAGTACAAGCATAAAACACAAAAGATACCTTCAATACTTTCGATTTGTATTTCGGAAACTGCAGCAACGGTGACTGAAGGCTTTGGTAAAGGAGTACATACCTCTATATCATTGCCCGATTCCTATTTAATAAATGACTTCAAATAAACTTTATAAATTTTATCTAAAATATATTTACTTACATTATCCATTTTAATCACCATTTTTGTTTAAATTTAGAACTTCGAACTATTTCGCAAATTTTAATTCATGTTTATTTTTACTTTGCGATCAGCAGTTTTTCTCACTTGCATATTCTTACAAGTAAAAATTTACCCAGTAAAAACTTGCAAGTTCCCAACAAAATGAAAGGTCTTTTTGCTCTCTCACTTTCCCCTACTTTGCAAGTTTTTTGGATACATGAACACCAAAACTTGACAATTTGTAACAATTCTTACAAATTATTTGCAGCATGAACAAACCTTATATTACAATGTTGTATTTTATGGTACCTTTAAAACGATAAAATGTCAATAAAAAACTACATAATAATATCTTTAATTAAGAAAATTTAGAATAAATAACACATAATTACTTGGCTTTTATTGAGAAATAGCTACGTTGGCCAAACATTTTTAAACTTTTTGTTACGTTTTTTGGCGATCTTTGGTGATCTCTTCTGGGAGCATTTTTTGACAGCCGGTCATAGATAACAAGCGGTCAAGAGTAGATTTACTGATTAATTTTTACATTGGCACAATTTTGTACTTATCGTTAGTAGAACAATCGTCTTGTTTGCAGTGATAGTCTTTCTTTGCGCTGAAGGACTTCGTTTAATTGTGAATAAATTAGAAGCTGCAGTAAATTATTCTGGAAAATGTCATCAACTGAAGGGAAAGTAAGAAAATGTTCTGTTCTAAAGGCATAAGAAAATTTTTTTTCTAATAGCGGTCGCGCCTCGGCAGGCAATGGCAAACGTCCGAATGTATTTCTGCCACGAAAAAGCTCTTCATAAAAAATATCTACCGTTCGGAGAAGAGGAGCTTTTTCATGGCAGAAATACCCTCGGAGGTTTGCCATTGCCTCCCATATATATATATATACATATATATGTATAAACATATAACGTGTGGTTCTATATACATATATAATTACGCGAGCGCCAGTTAATATACTATATACGTACATTCCTAAGTAAATATAATATATAAGTGTATAATAACCATATTATCTCTGCAATCCCAAGGTTATCACTTGCAAAGCAGCTGTTGCATGGGAGGCGAAAAAACCGCTTGTCATCGAAGACGTAGACGTTGCACCTCCTAAGGCGCATGAAGTACGTATTAAGATCGTAGCTTCCGGTGTATGTCATACCGACGCATACACTTTGGGTGGATTTGATCCAGAAGGAGGTTAGTAGACCACACTCATATGTACATACACTTGCGCTCACGTAATTAAATGTCTTGATCCTTTTTGGGGGGAGGGTCCTATTAATGACGAGGCCGCAGCCTCTCGCCAATGCGTCCGCTACTTCATTCCCAATTGTACCCCTGTGTCCTGGGACCCAATTAGCGGGATGCGATTGTGTGTTCCTATTAGAATTTTTTCGATACACTCAAGAACCAGTGGGGACTTAACCTTACAGGATGACAGAGCCTTGAGTGCCGCCTGACTGCAGCTCAGAATGACAATTCGCTCATTCCGGAATTTTCTGTCCAAGTTCATCTCTGCACATAGACAGATAGCATACATATATGATTGGAAGATGCCTCGTAAAATTACCCATCGGCACAGAGCGCTTGGTTCTAGGGCCATATATTCCAACGCCTATGCCTTCTGGTGTCTTCGGGCCATCCAAAATTTGTACACGTAAAAATTTCGAAAAATTGTCACGAAAATTTTCAGCTTTTTAACCCTGAACTGTCTGAGTATGCAGTTTTATAGTCCATTTAAATGTGTAGTGATTTTTTAAATTCTTAAAATTGACCTTTTAAATTTGCCTCCATTTCTAATTTCCGTACATTCATATCTGCTACTACTTTTATATGAATAGAATTAAAGTTTTTTTTATTTTCTTCAGTGTTTCCTGTTATACTTGGACATGAGGGCGCTGGTGTTGTAGAAAGTGTTGGCGAAGGTGTTACCGCATTCAAACAGGGTGATCATGTTATTCCATTGTACATTCCACAGTGCAACGAGTGCAAATTTTGCAAGAGCAATAAGACAAATCTCTGCCAAAAGGTGCGCTCTACTCAAGGCCAAGGAGTCTTGCCGGATGGCACTACGCGTTTCACTTGTAAAGGACAGAAACTCTTTCACTTCATGGGCACATCGACATTCTCACAATACACCGTAGTTGCCGATATTTCACTCTGCAAGGTGCGTTGACAATTTCGTTTAAATATGTACATTTTCAAAATCTTCATAATCTAATCTTTGTTTCATTAGGTTGACGAAAAGGCCCCACTTGACAAGATCGGACTTTTAGGTTGCGGCATCCCTACAGGTTATGGTGCTGCAATCAATACTGCTAAAGTGGAACCGGGTAGCATTTGCGGAATTTGGGGCTTAGGCGCTGTTGGTCTGGCTACCGCTATGGGTTGCCGCAAAGCTGGTGCTGCTAAAATCTACGGCATTGATATCAATTCCGATAAATTCGAAACTGCCAAGAAATTCGGAGTTACCGATTTTATTAATCCCAAAGAAGTCGCGGATAAAGGACCCATTCAGAATTATATTATTGACCTCTTGGATGGCGGTTTCGATTACAGCTTTGAGTGTATTGGTAATGTGAACACCATGCGTGCCGCACTGGAAGCGACACACAAAGGATGGGGCACGTCTGTTATTATTGGTGTTGCAGCAGCTGGACAGGAGATCAGTACGCGGCCCTTCCAATTAGTGGTCGGTCGTACATGGAAAGGCACCGCTTTTGGTGGTTGGAAGAGTGTCTCAGACGTACCAAAACTGGTGCAAGAATATTTGAGCAAGGAATTGATGGTTGACGAATTCATTACGCACACTATGAGCTTAGAAGCCATTAACGAGGCATTTGATTTGATGCATGCCGGCAAAAGCATCCGTGCCATTGTAAAATTATAACACATTTAATAAAACACTTTTAAGCCTATAATTTGTGGTTGTATACAATACTATTCCCATCAGTAATATTTGTATTTAGAACTAAAGATAATAAAATATAATCTTTTCTACAATACATTTTACACATATATTTAATATTTGCGCAAGTGAAATTTGTGTCCAGTGTAAAGCGCATATATTGTGAAAGTCTTTTTATAATGCAGATTAAATAATATTTTCTTGTTAATTAACGTATTATTTATTGTATGTGTATAAGTGGAAATGTATATTTTAATTTTTTAATATGTTTTGGAATATTCTGTACACGCTATTGCAGTGCATATGAATGTGGACTTCAGCTTAAAACTATCTAAAACAATAGTAAAGCTATATGTGCCCTTCGATTTAATATTAAATATCCCTCCGGTAAAAATTCTTTGAGCCTAAAACAGTTCTTGGGAACTACGCTGATGCAGCTCCTGCCCCTCATTGCCCTTCTTTGGCTTACTACCCAACAGTTCCTCTTTACTACTGCTGCGGCTATCACTGCTGCCTCCAATCTCATCTATTTCTGAGGCGTTGGATTTGTCATCCAAGAAACTTAAATCCTCGTCATCCCTGAAGCCAGTTTTCGACTCAATCGCCTTGCTAGCTTTGCTCTGTAAAGTTTCAGTAATGCGTCCATATTTTTTGCGCAAATTATGCAACCAAGTTGTGTCAGACCAATGATACCAACTGAGTAGGAATATTACCAAAATAAAGAACAAATTGGTGCTGATTGCTGTTAAAGAATAAGAAATTTAGATTGGTAAATAAAATGTTTTCTTTCTCTGAAATATAAAATTTATCTTACCAACAATAGCCGAAAGTATTGGCCAATTGTACATAATGTACCGCAGGCCGGTAAAATCAGCGACTATGTACAACGAGACTGTGTAAAATTGTATCTTTTGCGATTGAATTTCTACGAAGACGTCAGTTATGGGATGTTGTCGCTCTTCTAAATAGTGTGCAAATATTTCCACTGCCACGCGCTGAAATTCTTCCTTCAAGCCAAGCACAAAAAGTGGACTCAGCGCCCATGTGGTTAAAGAACGTATGAGAGGCGAACGGTAGCGCATCATAGCGGAACGGCAAGACTGTCCACGTAGTAGAGCGTTATTATCGCGCATCTCACCACAAACCATGAACATGCCCAATTCTAAGTTTTGCGGCGATTCAGGCATTTCGATTTGCATAACTACGCGGTATGCCTGACCTACCATTAACAACTGTTGTTTTTTCGTAAGTGAAACATGCGCGTGCGGAAATGTGCAAGGTGTTGCAGAGTCTAAACAGGATCTGGTATAAAGAGAAGTTAGTTGTTTAAAAGCAATAGGTTAAAACATATTTACTCACTTGAATTGCATGTGAACTGGACGTGTGTGTGATATAGCCGGCATGTATGTATAATAAAAGGCGACATACATAAACACTGCTATCCAAATTATCAACACCACAGCGAATGCAATTAATCCGACACGCAAAACTAACTCCTTGAGCGTGCCAACCTTTTCATCAGCTCTGCTCTTGAGGTCGTCGTACACATTGTGTCCTATCTTGAGCACAGGACGTATCAGTAAACGACGTCCTAAACCCGAGGGGTCTAGTAAAAACACTATGAATCGCAGCAGAAAATTCATTTCGTATATAAACTCCTCAAGTGTAAAACTATTGTTTGTTGATAGGTTGAAATCCGTGTGGGAACTAATCGAGCCACCGCTATAGTGCAGACTGTGTATGGCTCATATGCGAACCTTCGACTCTAATTTTTTATAGTTTCGATTAGATTTTTGGTAATTTGCTACGGCTATCAGTTTTATTGTCTCTTATCAGTTTCCTCGGACAGAGTGCACTACACTCTTCTCTCTTCATTGCTCCCTTTTATATATTTTTAAATACGGTACTATACTGTTTATATTGCAGTAGAACGGGTCATTCAATTTCCGTGTGGAATTGTGCATCTATTCCAAAGGTCGTTGACGTGTATCTTATAGACTGGGTAAATTTTATCCCAGCTTCTTCAAAAGTCCATTACGAATTGTCGGTTCGTTGTAATAAATATGACGGTGGATGAAAAAGGATCGATTTATTTATTTCAACAGCGTATCGATTACGTCGGTCCACATATCATGAAAACGAATTCGCATGGATGTGTTCAATACGAATCCATACAAGGTGACCTCGGTATTGCAGCTGATTTATTATGTTTCTTGCGATTTGGGGGTGCCACTGCGAATTTAATAAAGGTGGTGATGCTAGAGCAACAATAACATTTACATGTTTTTGTGTACTTATTGCCAAACCTTTCGCTAGAATGTAAATAAAAAATCAAAGCAACAACAAAAGACAAGAAATCGCAAAACCCACGAGTTTTATTAAGTCGTTATCGAGATACCCACATTTATTGAAAAGTGGGTGTGGCAGCTTCCAGTTTTCGATATTTTATTGGGAACGTACTTTGTTTTTGGGTTCATAATTGGTATCAAATCTAGTAATTTTTCGTCATTTATAACAGAGATAAGGGGGCGTCCATAAATTACGTGAGATGTTTAAGGGGGGGAGGGGGTCGAGTCAAATCTCATCTAATCTTACGTTGGAGAGAGGGGGCGTCTCGGCAAATATCACGCAATTTTTTTTCTGATTGAAACAAAAAAATTGTACATGCTTAAGATTTAATCTCAAGCGTAATCGTAGTATGATTAAGATCATTCACTAATTCGTTCGAAAGAAAATAATTTCATTCATACTTCGACGTTATACATTACTACTGTCAAACCACCATATTTGTTTTATACCAAATAGCTCAATTTAATCTGAATTTGCGGTACAGTGTAGCCCGTCGGTTGTTTTCGCGCCACTATGAGCCGAACGCCCTATCACTCAGGTTGACGTTTGACAATTTCGGACTTTAAAGAACATGACGGATAATCATTTGCTCCATTTCTAATACTCGTACCGATTCAACCGCTGAATGCCTTCATCAGCACGCCTATTGATCTCTATTGCCCAAGTATACGTGATGATTTAGAGAAAATATGCTGCAGGACATGCGGTATTTACTTCGCATCTATCACAAGAGCTGCAGAGCACAGGAGAGCAGCTCACATTGCACCAGCTAAGCAAGCGCGTATGTTCCGCAAAGTGCGACCCTCACGGATTGTCACAAGACGAGCTAATGAGTTACTGTGCGCAAGCGTCAACGGCTTAGAGTGGCTAGATCAGAACGAAGTTGAAGGAGAAGATGATTTTACTGAAAATCATATGGAAATGTTATGGCCTGAATTAGAGTAGATGTTCTTTTTTTAATCGCAGTAGTTACGATTTAAGTCTTCTATTGTTAAATTTTTATTACACTTATAACTCTCAGCAATATTGATTACTAGTCTTAACTAGTCGTAAATAAAAGCACGAAGCAAATTTTTTTCTTTTTACAATAACAATCCAACGCGCTTACATAAGAAACCCACATTTTGAAAAATCTCACGTGAGATTGGGGGATGGGGGAGGGGGTTGAATAAAATCTCACGACATCTCACCAGGGGGGGAGGGAGGGTCAGGAAATTGAAAAAAACACCTCACGTAATTTATGGACGCCCCCTAAGTGCTTTTATCCATCTTGAAAGCTCCCATTATATGGGAGGTGAGCGTTATTATTGACGGAATTTCCCCATTTTCAGTACCATATTCTGGATTATGTGCGTAGGACGGAAGGACATACATGGCTAAATCGACTTCTCTCATCATTCTAAACTGCTGGGTATGCATATGACTAAATCTTTCTCAATTTCACTATGCTGTGACATACATACAACAGATATGTGAAAAAAATTATAATAGTCTTGGGCACAAATTAGCACCGGATCATTTCGATAACATTGAAATTACCTATATAACACAGTTATGGAGTATTTTCATAGTCAAATGTTATAAGAGCCGAAGCTGGTGACTAATTAAGCAATGGTTGCGCGTATGGTGGAGAATCATTAACTAATGAAACTTTGGTTGTTAAATACGTTCATACTGCTATAATCAATGAATGAATAATATGTGATTTTCATGAAAGGAAAATTATCATTGCTAGGAAATATAATATAGTAACATCAATCATGGCGGTCGCCGTAGCCGAATGGGTTGGTGCGTGACTACCATTCGCAATTCACAGAGAGAACGTCAGTTCGAATCTCGGTAAAACACCAAAATTAAGAAAAAAAAAAACATTTTTCTAATAACGGTCGCCCCTCGGCAGGCAATGGCAAACCTCCCAGTGTATTTCTGCCATGAAAAAGCTCCTCATAAAAATATCTGCCGTTCGGAGTCGGCTTAAAACTGTAGGTCCCTCCATTTGTGGAACAACATCAAGACGCACACCACAAATAGGGCGGGGGAGCTCGGCCAAACACCCAAAAAAGGCCAATTATATATATATATATAACATCAATCATTCCCATGGCAGCCAGTTCTATGTTACCGGAATGACTCGGGGTTTTCCCGACCAAGGGCTGCCGCCCCAGTAAACTACCTCTGCCTAGTATATCGTACCCCAATCTAAGCTTTTGGGACAAAGACAAGGTGGACTTCGCAAGTGTACTAAAAATTGCCTACAAGCCGATGTTGGAAATTAGAAATGAAACAGACAAATTAAATGAAAACTACACAGTGTAAACACTAAGTAAAAAAACTTTTGTATACTCAAACACCCTGTGCTAGGTGTTTCGATGTTTCTCAGTATTAAAAATAAAATACATCTAAAGATTGTTAGATAGAAGAGCCATTTCCTTTGTGGGTTGAATTTTGCGAATGATTTTACGAATAATTGAAATATATTTAAAATAAAAGCATATCAAATAGCCGTTTTGATATATTCACAAATGTGTATAAAGTTTCATAACTGAAAGTTGTGAGCGGAATAGAAAGGAGCATAAAAATTAAGTATTATTTTGGGTGTTTAATTGCTTGTGAATGAAATTAGTCTTCATTATTATTTAACGGAGAATTGTATTATGTTTTAAAACAAAGTGTCCCTACTCCCATTCTGGGGAATTAAACAATTACAAAACTATCTCTAGATCGCCTTGAATCTTTGACAACAGAAATCAGCCCATTACAGCAATGAGTAATTATCGTCACCATGGAGGTGGCGGTGGTTACAGTGGTATTGAAATACGTAATATGCATCCAAGAATTTCGCAAAATTTTACTTACGTTAGCTCGTGCGTTAAATATCTGATATTTATGCTAAATTTCATATTTTGGCTATCGGGTGGTCTTTTGCTCGGTATTGGCCTTTATGCTTTTATGGACAAATGGGAATCTACGGGTTGGGTTCGTCTGGAAACTTTTTACGATGTAATACTCAATATCTCTTTGGTAATGATGCTCACTGGAGTACTTATATCTATGGTCAGTTTTGCTGGCTGCCTGGGTGCACTGCGTGAAAACACTTGCTTGCTTAAATTTTACACTATGTGTTTACTTATGTTCTTCCTACTGGAGCTAGCTATTGCCATAATGGGATTTGTTTTCCCACACAATATGAATTCTTTCCTTGAGGACAAATTTACTGATAAAATTATACATTCGTATAGAGATGACCCAGATTTGCAAAATCTTATCGATTTTGCACAACTCGAATTTAAGTGCTGTGGACTGAGCAATTCTGGATATCAAGACTGGAGTAAGCATATTTTATATGACACAAAATAGATTTACAATAGAAAAAAAATTTTTTTTTTACTCTTACAGGCAAGAATGAGTATTTCAATTGTTCATCACCATCTGTGGAACGCTGTGGGGTCCCATACAGTTGCTGCATTAATGCAACTGATATTAGTTCGGGCTTGGTTAATATTATGTGCGGTTATGGTGTTCAAGAGCACTCCGTAGCTGCTGCCAGCAAACGTATATGGACCAGTGGTTGCATTGAGATTGTTAGAGTTTGGGCAGAGCGCAATCTATATACCATAGCTGGTATAGCACTGGGCATTGCATTAATACAATTATTTATAATATATTTGGCTAAAACGTTGGAAGGCCAAATTGATCTGCAAAAATCTCGATGGACTGCGTGAGTTTGTTAATTAAGCAAAGATTGAATGGTGCGTTGCCAACATTTTTTTTAAATAGTATATACATATATTTTCAATATATATTATTCGTGCTTTCTTAAAAGTCATTTTGTACGTTTTGTGTGCTCAAAGTTTTTATATCAAAGTTTTAATTGGAAGTGTGTATATCTTGCTGTTGACGTTCAAAAAGTAATAGATAATATCGAATTTAAAATGCATTTAATATACGAGTGATTATTTAACGACAAAATCTTAAGAAGTAATAACAAATTATAATTTTATTGTATTCAGCGTACAAAACTGCATTTGCCGATTAAACAATTGCACAGATACGTTGTTATTAATCGGGAAATTGTTGGTGCTGTTTGAAAAGCATTTTTCCCAGAACTGCTATAAATTAGTGTAACGAAAAAAAGACTTGCTCATCAGTATTTCAACTACTTTGCCGCACAGTTGGATGGAAAAGGATATTTCAAAATAAAAATTAAAGTGTTCGTATTTATTTTAACTTCAGATAAAAGTGTGTTCACAATAAAAATGCTCTTCCAGTTCTTCAATCAATGAAAGCACATGTAATACTTTGGATGAATTAATGAGATTTTTAATTAGATTCGTACATAAGCTTCAGAATAATTTGTCGCAGTTTTTAAGTTAAAAAATGCAATATTATTTTTAAGTATTTCTAACTGCTATTACTAGTGCTGCGTACTGAGAATTCAGACACCAAAACATTGCCATTTGAACAATTTTATAATTATGTATTAAAATTTTATTAACAAAAGAAAATATGACTACCAAATGTTGAAATTTAAAAAGTCGAACAAAAAAAAAAAAATGTGAAAGGAATCTCATGTTTTGACTCAACAGTTTTTTTCCAACAAGACTTAAAAATGAGAAGCTAAAAAAATATTTTAATAATAAATTATAGAAAATTGTATTAACAAATTCAAGGAAACAAAATTCTTAACTCCCCAGCATCACATACATATTTCCAAAAATTAAATCTTATATACTATAAAAATAGCCTAGCTAAGCTGTACTTTATTTTATTGAACTACATTTTGTGTCTGATTTATATATATATCTTTATTTGACAAAGTAAATTAACCGAAAAAGACAATTTGCATTGCAACCTCCTACATGCATACAGTGGTGGCGAACTAATTAACAACCTCTATTCCTTCTTTGTACTATTATGCTTGTATTAAAAGAGGTTTTTAGATGCGGTTTTTTGTTTTTATTATGTTGCTTACGCAAAAAAGAGTACATTTAAAAGAAAATTCAATGATGTTTTATTTGCTGAATTTTAAATCAAAAGAATCACATAAGAAAAACATGTGAGTCACACTGGCGGAGTAATTAAAACAGATTAAAAATTATATATTTTTCTTTAAAAAGCTTTAACATTCCTTTAATATTTTGGGGGAAAATCTTTAAATCTATTCAAGCTTTACATTGGATTGACATAGAGGTACTTAATTTTTAGGATTTTGCCGGAGATATCTTTAGTCACTCTCTCTAATTCCCCCACTTGTGGGTTTTTGTTCCACGAACTATCCATCTAAAGTAGGTGCCAGATGCTTCCAATCTGGGTAAGTTCGGGAATACAATGGCAACTAGAAAACATTAGCACTATTAAGAGAAAACCAAGTGTCTGGAGCGTGCCGTATGCTTTGGACCATTGTCTTGAAAAAATTTCCGAATGAAGGTTACTTCTTTTTCAGCATAATACGGCATT
This sequence comes from Anastrepha ludens, assembly GCF_028408465.1. Lineage (NCBI taxonomy): Eukaryota > Metazoa > Arthropoda > Insecta > Diptera > Tephritidae > Anastrepha > Anastrepha ludens. The sequence continues at coordinate 9,353,406 of NC_071498.1, read as the reverse complement.
ATATTTTTCATCATTCATATCATCAGACTTTGCTTTAATGTAGGCAAAGTGTATTTGTGGTGAAATTCTTTGTTTTTTGGACGCCTGTTATACTGCCGACCTCTGAACCAACTCTGTTTATCACAGTTTGAAACTGTCTGTGAAACTCTCCAATCCTTATGGGCCATGTGATCTCTGGCGCTTAGGTGATATTTGCTTAACAACGATTTCCGCCTTCCAAATCTTTTATAAAGATAATTTTCGCATAATCTTCCTCGAATCGATCGCGTTGATAAAGGTTTTGGGCGTCTCTAAAAAAGAGTTTTCTGAATTTCTCAGCAAGCCAAACATTTACAAATATTTACGACTTATTTGGTATGGAGTATTGCTACTGTTTCGTAAATCTACAACTCTCTCCCTTAAAGAGGTGATGCAACTCTTTACTCAATAATAATGTCTGATAGCACTGAATGCGCTGGTAGCCAGTGAGCTAATTAAGTTAGGGTTATATTGTATTTATCTCCTATAAATAGTAATTTCTGATAATTTGCAATTTAATACTGCTCTCTCAGTTTTATTTGTGAACTTACCTAACATTTCAAACTATTTTTATAGCATCTTGATTCGAATGCCTTGGCTTCAAAACGACGCGTCCCGTTAACATTAAATATTCACAAATATAAATTCAAATTTTTTGCAGCCTACAAAAGTCGTCACCACTGTACATACTTAATTAGCAATTTTATACGTAAAATTAAGACAATTTAAGACCTTCAAGCAAATATTTCATTTATATAGATAATTTATATTTATTTGGAAAAAATTAAAACTTGTGAAATATTGTGAGTTTCTAGTTAAATGCATTTACATATGTTGTCGCTGAAAAAAAAAAATAACGAAACAAAATAATACCTTCAAGGATCGTTTAGCAATGTAGACCTCTACAATTGCATGCCGCCTTAAGTGGTTAGGTGTTTGTTAACATAACCGTTCATGAAGGAAATTCACAGATGCATTTGCTTTGTTCTGTCGAGCGTAAACGCAATAGAAATTATTTGCTTTAAATCAGTCTTATCTGGTTTTTTGTGTCTGGTTTTAAAGTAGACACTCGAAAAATTGTGCATTTTGCTATGAAATTGAGCCCAAGTAAGAGTGACTTGCGTGTATTATACTTGCACATGCATTTGTATGTATTAAAACCGTTATACACAAAAACAAAGTCTTGAATATTCAATACATTTACATATATACAATATGATACACACCAATGTTATATATACGAACAATACTCAACATATTTGAACTATCTATAGAGTTTGTTTTTATTCAATAAAATGCAAAAATCTTAGGTTTTTTTAGTCAAATGAAAATTGTGAATAAGGTAAGTTTGAGCGTTTTGTATTCGCAGTTAAATCAATTAATGTTTATAATTTGGCTAAAGATATTACATAACTACATGTCTCTTATAATTACATATGTAAATAAATATACATATCGTCCCCTTAGTATAACAATAGCCTATGTGCTCATAGGCTATTATTTTTTTATTGAATTTTTGGATTCTCCATCGTCGATTTTATATGTGGTCAAAATTTTGTCAAATTCTAGTTCCACAAAGTGGGTCAAAACGTCAGTCAAAAATAATAAATATTTAGAGACATAACGAGATTTGAGTGAAAGCTACTTTCGACAAAAAGTTTGAAATTCATTTTCTCAAAACATCAAAAAATGTATAGGCTATTTTAATACTAAGGGACGATATACATATTAATGAAGCAAATTGGCATATTCATTCAACTCATCGACTCTCATTCCCTCTTCGGCTATTGTTTTAAAGTTTTGCAGAATGTCTTTGCGTTTAGTATTTAAATTCCTAGCCCTTTCTTGTCTCTCTAATGTATGAGCATGCTCCGTGTGCAGTATTTCAGCAACCCGTCGTCGCAATAGCAGATCAAGCTGATGCACGAGTGACTGCACATTTTTTGCTTTCTCTTGTACCGGAGATGGGCGTAGCGTATTTTTAAACGTTTTACCAAGAAATTCCAAAATTTTAATTTTCATTGCGCTGCAATCTTTGTACGTGTATTCATTCAAAATAACGGTGTTTGATTCCCACCTTTGCGTTGCAGAATCTGGTGCCTCCAGTCGCTTTGCCATTTGTTGAATGGTTTTTTGGGCCACTCGCTCCACAGCAGGGCGTTCACTATTTCGTTGCAACGCCATTTCCAAGTGGCCTTCGAAATAAATTTGCGCATAAGCACACTCTGTTTGCTTGCATAACTGATACAATTTATATCGCATACTACGATAGTAATTATTGTCATCACAAATGATCAAAAAGTCATAGCAGTCAGCATGTAGAGATGATTTCACTGTTGTGTTAAGATGGTTTGGGAATCTGGTGGTGTTTTTTAATGCATCAATAAGTTCACTTATAATTGAAAAGATTTGGGTACGCTCTTTTTTAAATTCAAATTTGGTTTCCGATGAGGTTTCATTTGTTGGCTGTGGAAAATGGTCATCATAACAAATGTGTATAACATTGAAAGCTGTTTGTGGTAATTCCAAAAGCCATTTACTGAACATCGTTTTGCCACTAGCAGGCAAACCAATTAGTGCCAAGAGACAAATTCGTGTCGGCATGCTTATGTTTAATTATATTAATGGTATGCGGCTTCCTCGAAAGAAAGTTTGCCATATGTGAATATAGCCAAAATATTTCTTCGTTTTAGGAGAATGCAGACGCTTGTGCACCAGCCGATGCTGTTGGCAATGTTGATACCCCTCCAGAAGGTGTCGTCGACGTTGACGTCTGCCCTTGACTCAGTTGTTTTTGGTTCGCTTCCAGCTCTTGTATACGTTTTTGGTTTATGTCTGATTGTACCTCAACGTAAACGTTCATCATTTTCTGATTAAAACGCGCAAATTTTACTACACATCGATCTATGCAGGTATTCTGGGGAAATTATGAAAAGTATTTTAGATTGCAGATACTTCACAATTATTTACTTACTTCGCTATCGGTTAGGTCCCTCTCATAGAGGGTCTCAACGCATCTCGAGAAGCACAATTCAGTAACTTTGTTATACAACGTCAGAAAATCTTTAAGCTATGGCGATAATAAATAAGTAGATATTCACTGCTTAGAACATATTTTATATACACAAACAGTACTCACGTTGCGTAAATTTGGATCCATCGAAAATTCTTCAGGTGTTTGTCTTTTCACGCGTATTAAGATATGGGTATGGAAAGGCAAACGTGCGAAACATGAGCGGCTCACTTGCTCGTTGTCAGCTGTTTGTGTTGTGCCATCTAATATTCACGGTGATGCTTATAAAAAAATGATTTTCAATTATATTAATTTCGGCTCATGATAAAACTGTCCACGTTACAAAGTAACTCGAAGATTGGCCATAATTATTTTTTGATATTTATTAAAAACAAAATGTTACAAGCAAAAAAATATTATTTGCATACCAACATCAAAATGAAACTAAAACTTCAACAAAAACAAGCATGCGTGAACGACGTAGGTTAGTTATTCGAGTTTGCGATACCATTCACAAGTGTTATGCCATCCCTATGCAACAGCTGATTTTGACTTCTCTGTCAACAAACTTCGTTTTCCATTGTTTACATTTTCCGGCGAAGCAATCATCAGGGGCGCTCAGGTTTTTTATTCGTTTTCCGTTTTCAGCGACCGCTCCTTAGCACTACCATTACATATTTAAAAGCCACCTTCTCACATACGTTGCCCACTAGTAATCAATGCGCCCGTCTATGACGTTTCACTAGTTTTGCTGTTTCTCCACTTTGCTTGGCCAACTGGTCGTTCGTGGCTGTCAGTTTTCTAACGAGTGGCGTGGAATTCGTAACACTAAACGGTTGCAAAATTTGCCTTAGGAAGTTGTGTACAAATTTAGAACGTATAATAATATCAAAATATAAATAGCGAGACAGCAAGATTGCAAAGTTAAACGCATATTGGCGAAAAGTGAATAAAAGGCTAAAACAGGTGAGTAAATTTGCTGTTGTAAACGACAACTATTGCTATGATGTTGCTGTGTTGGCCATGGCTCAAGGACAGGTCGTTGCGAACGGGCGTGTGAAAAAGCGACCAACAAAATAGTTTTGTATTAATTATCGTTTATATACATATAATATCATCTAGGTATTGCTTTGTGTTGACATTTCATTGATGTTTAAAGTGCGAGTAAATTAGCGAGTCTGTTTTTGGAAAAGCTGCGCAATTTTCCTAATAGGGAAAGCTTTTTCTGTTTCGGCTTGCATTTCTCAATCAAACGCTTGATTAAGTAATCATTGGAAAGCGTGGAGCTAACGCATCTCCTTTTAAGGCACACTGAAAACAAATTTTTCTTTATATCCAAAATTTTTTAAGAAATGTTTTCTTTTATACGTAATATCACGCCACCACGATTTCAGTTGGCAACTGTTATATACAGAATACTTCAGGGCGCTGATGTGAACCATTTTTCGGTCGGGAAACCAATTGCATCAATTATTGGTGCATCTGCGTTCATAAATCAAAGAAGCTTCTCGGGTAAGTGATGACGTTGTGTGCTGTTTGTAGTGCCGATTTTTTTATAATAATCCAACGCTGGCTAGCTGGGCGGACACACGCATAGCGATACCAGCTTGCGCCATCTGCCAAATCGATGTAACCCACCTGTACTGAAGGCATTATTTGTTTTTATATACAAATAAATAAATTAAAGCAAGAGTTCGCTTGGATGTTGCACCTCAATTTGAACGGAAAAAAGTTGAACGCAGTGAAAGTTTTCATGAATAGTTTGGCAAACCCAATTTTCCATGTATGTATGTATGCGCGTATATTTATTGCGAGTATCAGCATTTAATCTACGCGTGCCTCATTTTAGTGTTTAAAATTCCGCACTACTCGATGTCTCAACTGGTGGCTATTTAAGAAATAAACAAGTGCCTATGAATTACAAAATCAAAGCCATATTAAGCAAAAAATAATTTTCGGATGGCTATGTATGCATGTAGTATGCACATTTTAATGAATGCAAATACGATTGTATGCATCTTATGAAAAATACATACTAATATTTACGTGCCATTATTACGCGTAAAATCTTCGTAAACCATATCGACTAGTTTAGTTTATTGCTTCCTATTCGAATTCTCCAGGTTTTATCTCTAAGTGTTTATTTTATTTAAATCTACTTATATATTTTATGTCTAAGAAAGTGCGCTAGTTTTACAAGAGACAATATTTTGGGTACATTTTTCTTCACATTTAAATTAAAATTTTTTCGTAGTAATCTAAGCAAGCTTAGACTGTTCATTAAATTACACAGATTGTCACTAATTCCACATGATTCTTATTTTCACCGAAGTCTATTAGCATTGTTCGGTTCCGAACTTTTAATTTTATTAATTCGCCATTGATCGTGGCAGTACATATTGTTTAAAAGTTTCGATACTCAAAAAAGCAATAGTTTTTTTTATTCAGCATCATCACTGTGCGTGATAGCTTTTGAGGTAAACAATCGGAAATCGTTGGACTGCGTAGTCTCCTATGCACAGTTGTATGCACATAGAGGTGTATATGTATATATACATACATATATTTTAAAAACGTACATTGAAGAATTGATTTATAGAAACGAGCTTCTTATATTAGTCCTTATAATATTTATTTATTTTCTTAAAGATCTTGCCTTTTTATTTTGAATAAAAAATATCCACTCATTCAGACTTATAATCAGCTTAAGTATTTACATACTTAGTATAGACTGTTGTTCAGTTTGCCATCTGTCACGTTGTATGCAATCAAAATTTAGATTAGTTTATCTTAACTACAGCGACCTGATAAAAGCTAGATGGTTGCCCCATTAAGTGATTTGATAACTTAATGGTTTCGCATAAAGAATGAAAATTATATTATATTGAATTGAAATTTTTTGTAAAAATATTGCCTAAAAACATATAAGTATTTGTGCATGTGAAGCATAGTAGCTTATGGGGTTAGGAGTAGTCAGAGGCCCGAAAAAATTATGATTTTCAATATTTTGTTTGCTAGTCAGTTGCTTTATTTTACAAAAATAAAAACATAGCACTAATACATCACGTTTCGACTTGACTTTAGCAAAATTTAAGAAAAAAATTAACAATTGTAAAAGTTAACGCTATTGGTGTGGAGCCCGTTTCTCCAGAAGTCCCTTGCGGTGATCATCACAAGTCTTTGGAGATTCATCTAAAATCAATCGGACAAATGAAATTAGTTTTATTAATAGATTATCTTGTGCCTGCTCGAAGCTTTTTTATTTTTTTCAAAATTAACAATATGACGACCCCAGGAAATATTTTTCAGATTTTCGAGAAAAACACCGACAACTAAGTGTTAAAAAAATCGAAATTTTTGAAAAAAAAAATTCTATCAGGCATGAGTTTTTTATGTTTTTCAAAAGCAGTATACATTTTATTGAAATCTACCTAGCGGTTTTTAATTTACAGTGATCGCCAATTCAAAAAACACGGTTTTGAGAAAAACGCATTTAAGGGGGAACACCACTGTGAAAGCGTGACAATTAAGTGATTTTCATGAATTTTTTTTTATAAGTAGGGATGATTATTTGAGGATCGGACAAATTATACTTTATTTAACACTAGCAACCCGCCCAGCTTCGCACGGGTATAAAATATATACCCTATGCCACTCACTGAAAAAATGATTAAAATCGATCCAGTAGTTTTGGCTTATTCATTATTGCCCGTGGCCCGCACGCGTTAAATTTGGAGTAAAACAATTCCCCTTTCTTTATAGCATGAAGATTTCTTGCTATCTTTGGGATATCTAAATTCATACCCTACATTTTTGCATATTAACTTTTTGCATTTTTACATATGTATGTATTTATTTTATTTTTACAACAATTACTATATTACAGAATGTCTTTATATACAACGTTCATAGCCTTCTTGTCATTAGACAATACAAACATGTTTTCTCTAGAGGTTACTCTTGAAAGAGCGACATACAGTTGGCCATGTGAAAAACAGTCAACACTCAAATCTAAGCCTGCAACGTTGAAGGTTTGACCCTGAGATTTATTAATGGTCATTGCAAAAGATGTCTTTACCGGAAATTGTAAGCGTTTAAATTGGAATGGTAGATCCGATGGTATCAGAGGGATTCGGGGAATCAATACATTTTCTCCGGTACCACATCCTGTGAGTATTGTGCACTCTATTATGAAAGTTTTCAGTGATTTTACCAGCAAACGCGTGGCATTGCAAAGTTTAGGTGGACTTAGGTTTCTTAATAAAATAACAGGACAACCTATTTTCAGCTCCATTTTGTGAGGAGGGAGTCCAGACGGTTTCAAAGAATTTAGAAATTCTGTAGGAAATTGAACAGCTTCTTCCAAATCGAGAACAGTATCGACCGAGTAGTATATTTTCGTCGGCGCATCAATCTTTGAAATAATCAAGTTATTTACTTTATCTACTTGTTCGTTAGTTGGTGACAGAATAGCTCTTTCTTTAAACCAAGATATTGTCTTATAACTTATGTTATCAATGTCTGGATAGACATTGTTGACTAACTCTTGGATGTTGTCTATCAAAACACAAAGGTTTTCTAGGTTAATCCTTCCCTCACTTTGAGTTAATTCTCCATTGCCAACTTTTAGCAGCATCTCTGGAAATAGCCTGTTCTCACGTGAAGATGACGAAATCCTCATATTAGTTTTAAGCTCTAATTTATTGACATACGACTAAAGGTGGGATCTTTTTAGCGAAGCATTTATTTCGTCAGCACGTGTTCCTCGAGTCACAACTGGTAGGATTTGACGGAAATCTCCTGAGAACAGAATTGTACATCCACCCATAGGTGCATTTTTGTTGCGCAAATCGCGCATTGTCCTATCCAGTGCTTCCAAAGACGTCTTGTTTGACATGGTAGCTTCGTCCCAGACTATTAATGAGCAGTCACGCAGCAATTTTCCTGTATTGCTCTGTCTAGAAACACTACAGACGCTGTTATCATCATCGGTGGCGATTTTCAGCGGGTGCTTCATTGTAGAGTGTGCGGTTCGGCCTCTTTCCAAAAGAGTAGCGGCAATGCCGGATGACGCAACAGCTAACGCAATTTTTCCGGTAGATCTCAATTAATAATTACTGATGTAATATCTTGAAAAATATTGTTTTTAATTATATGCTGTAAAGAGCCATATACATAGATCTATATGAAAACAACAATGTATTTAAGGTATTTAATTGGATAAGGATTAATGTTGTACCCATTTGTTGAAATCGCTTCGAAAATAAGCTATTAGTTGTCGTAAAAAGTAAATGACAAAAAATGTTATTGTATGGAATTGATAGCAAACTAAACGCGCTCCGAATCAATAAAAACTATTCAAAAACTGTATTTTAATATAATTATGTGCGATTTACTAATATAGAACCTGAAAATAGCGTTTTATTTCGCTGTAAAATTGTATGTACATATAATTACATGGAATTCAGTACATACATAGATACATATGTACATATGTCCGAAATGAAATAATGCGAGCGATTCGTAAATACATACATACATACGCCACCATACGATGTAATTCTAACATTAATGAGGTGTGGTGAGATTATCGCTTAACGCCTATTGCTTCATTCGGTTGACAGCGAACACACACACAAACAGCTTTTGTTGGAAAAAGATCTGCTTTTGTTTAAACAATTTTGGTTAAATAACAAATAAATCAATTTTTTTTTTTGATGCAGAACGAAAGTAAATATTTCAAAGTTAAACTTCAAGAAAGTTTCATTTTAATTGGTTGATTCGTTTATGATTTATGGCCGTGAAAACAAAAAAAATTATGTTTTTTTGCCACATTTTGACCGATTGCCACGCCCCCTTTATATATTTCTTCACATTATATAGATATAAACCTTCATCTTCAATCAATCTATCTTTAAAAAAAAAACCGCATCAAAATCCGTTGCGTAGTTTTAAAGATTTAAGCGTATAATGGGACATAGGGACAAAAAAAGCGACTTTGTTTTATAATATGGAGTGATATATTCAACTATACTGACACAATTTTTTATTAAAAAATTTAAAAAATTACAATTGTTATTAATATTAATTCAATGACGACATAAAAAACTGATGCACCTGCTTTCCACGTTACAGCGCTGAAAAATCATCTGAAAGCAAAAAACCAAAAAAATTCTTCATCTATATATGTATCAATGGCTTTTTTTGAGAAAATGGTGCAAGTTTGAAAAATGAGTTTGCGTTTTTACCCTTTTTTTGTTTTCGATAGGCTTGAAAAAATATTAATTTTTGGAATTTTTAAAAACAGCTATGTATGACTGTAGCCAATACATGTACAAAAATAAAAAAATTAATATCAAAATGCAAAATGCAAAAAAAAAATCGATTTTTTTTTTAAATCACAGTGGTGTTCCCCCTTAAAGTTTTGCCATCGATTCTGGGGCTCCCGAGCGCCCTTTGTTAATTGTTGAATAACTCGAAACGTTGAATAACTTAAAATTTTCACGCAATATTTTTAAGATGTTATACTTTAGGCGGCCGCCGCAGCTGAATGGGTTGGTGCGTGACTACCATTCGGAATTCACAAGAGAGAACGTTGGTTCGAATCCCGGTGAAACACCAAAATTAAGAAAAACATTTTTCTAATAGCGGTCGCCTGTCGGCAGGCAATGGTAAACCGCCGAGTGTAGTTCTGCCATGGAAAAGCTGGGGGAGGAGCTCGGCCAAACACCCAAAAAGGGTGTAAGCAAGCGCCAATTATATACATATACAGTCGAACTTCGATAACTCGAACTATGACATGCCACAAAAAAAAATCGAGCTATCAAGATTTCGAGTTATCAAATATAATAATATATAAATATGTATGTACATACATACATAAAAATCCATAAACAAAATAAAACCTGATGGAAAAATTAAACAATCCACAAAACTCAAGGGCTAGCAAACAATTTTATTGATAAAACAGTACATGCTTCGAATTATGTGTAGTTGCTATATAATATTGTATGTGTATATTTTAAAATTATATATACATAATTAAGAACATAGTATGAATATTGAGGTTCGACTGTATATGTATATACCTTAAGAAAATGCAAAACAAAAATCCAATTTTTTTTTTAATTCTGACTACCCCTAACCCCTTATGTCGAAAATTACAATTTAGAGATGCGGCCAGTTTAATTTTCAGCCTAGCTTGATTCATTAAAAAAATAAGTTTAAAGCATTTTTATTAATGTCAATAAAGAGTAAAAGGAATAGTTTTAAACAATTAAATACAGATTCCACATATCATGAATTTAATTGTGAATATTTATTGAATCTTCATGTCAATTTAAGTTATGTAGTTGTACGATGATTTTATGATACGCGCACATAAGATGAAGACACATTTTTCTATGAAAGATATGTAACTCTAAAATATCTGACGAATTCGAAATGAAATCCGGCGTTATTGTTGTTGTAGCAGCATAAAGATTCATTCAAACACATTGGCCGGATATAAATCCGGGTCGTTCCGGTTACGTAGGACCGACTGTCGTGGGAGCGGCGTGAGGCAAGGTGACTCACTATCAACGCTTTTATTTAATTTAACACTGCATTCAGCAAAAAACGAAATAGCTCAAGGTGGCACAATATTTTATAAATCGACACAAATATGCGCATACGCTGACGACATTGTGACTCTTGCGAGAAATAGGGAGGCTCTTCAGAACGTTTTCATGTGCTACAAGACCAGGGGGGGCTCAATAAAAGTGAAGAAAAGACGAAGTAAAGGGTTTTTCAATTGGCGTGGGTCGATTTTGGCGCCCTGTGGCAGCCATTTTGTTTTGGTGACATCTGTCAAATCTTTTGTTTATTATTCAGTTGTTTATGCCAAATCATCATGCCAAGTTACACGATTGAACAGCACGTTCAAATGATAAAACTTTATTATCAAAATGAGTGTTCATTAACGCAAACGTTGCGCGCATTGCGCCCAATTTCTTATGGCCCATATTGAACCATATGAACCTAGACGACATGTGGCGCTACGTGCCACACAGCAAACGCCATTTTATTCCATTTCAACATCTACCTGCCCTTATTGAAAAACCCTTTACATGACACAATCCTTTCATGATAATCACATCAGAATCGGAAGTTATGTTTTTGAGTTCATGCAAGAGTTTAAATACTTAGGCGTAGTACGCAGCATAAATAAGGATATGGGCTTATCTATACAAGACCGTATTCAGACAGCTAACAGAGCATACTTTGGCCATATCACACTTATGAAGTTTTCATTGTTATCAAACAAAAACTACAGATGTACAAAATTATAATAAGACCGGTTCTCACCTACGGCTGTGAAACATGACGTGACGTGATGACGTGAATTTACTGATGCGATTTGAAAGAAAAATTTCTTAGAAGAATATTCGGCCCTATACGAGTGGAACCACAAGATCAGTGTTTTAATCGCGTGAGGAAATGTAACGCGGTTTATAATGTCCCAAAGATTACGGTGGTATGCAGTTTAAGAATGAGCAGCAAAAGAACGACCAAAAAAGTATTTGAAGGAGCAAGAAGGAGAGGCCGTCCAAGGAGACGATGGTTGCAAGACGTAGACGACGATATACGAAAGATGAGAATCTCACAACATAGAGCGAAAGCGGACTGTCGAGAAGAATGAAGGCGTGTTGTAGAGGAGGTAATGGTCCACCCCGGACTGTAATCTAAAAATATAGATCGAAAGCGGACTGTCGAGAAGAATGAAGGCGTATTGCGGAGGAAGCAATGGTCCACCCCGGACTGTAATGCCAAGATGACGATGTAAACACTAATAATTTTATTGCAACGCGTTATTGTGTCTATTGTACCACCAATGCATTAACTCATTTCTCCTCCTACTCGACTTAAGCTACTATGTCTCATGCCCACAGATACATACATATGTTGATGCATTTATATACAACTGTAATTTACTTATTTTGTTTATTTATCAAAGAGCTTTTCTATCTCCAATGACAGATAAACCATACGACCAGGAAACCGCAAACAGTTTGAAGAAAATGGAGAATAAAGCCGAAAAAATAAATGTAAATAAGGAAGAGTTGAAGAAGCGTCTAACACCACTACAGTATCAAGTGACACAGGAGGCTGCTACAGAGCGACCATTTACAGGTATGTGACGAATAATTTCTTGTCTTTAGTCCTTTTTCATATAATACAATTTATACGATCTTCTAGGTTGTTACAACAAACACTATGAAAAGGGTTTATACCGTTGTATTGTTTGCCAGCAGGATCTCTTCAGTTCCGATACCAAATATGATTCAGGTTGTGGTTGGCCCGCATTCAATGATGTGCTTGATAAGGGCAAAATAACATTACATCGTGATGCGAGTATTCCAGGTAAAGAAAAATCCAACTTAAGGTAATTAACTGTTTGTCTGCAACTATTGCTGTTATTGCTATAGATGCGAGTGTGCTCTCGTGCACGAGTACGTATGTATGCACACACTTGTGCATAATTTTGTTGCACGCATCGGTGGCAAATGCAGTTCACATTGCAAATAGTGCATTCGATAATTACAGAATTAGTTTTAAATGCTTTGCAAACGAGCTATGTTACATTAATATTTGCTTAGTTATTGTAGGACTTTTATGATTTTAGTACCTGTGTTAAACTAGTCAAAGTACAATAGTTCACTATTATGCATAAATGTACTTTTCAAGTTATATAATATAAGAACGCTCATCTATAGAATATAGAAATTTATGAATGGTATGCTTAGAAATTTCAAATATCGGGTGTTTTTTATTTTAACTGTATGAGAACTAACGATACCGATAACTATGGTTCGACAGCTGATAATGTCAAACTGTGTTGACATTTCTGTTCGGTAAGGTTTGGCGAGTCATTATGAATCGTTTAACGCCAGAACAAAACTTCCAAATTGTGGAAATTTGCTTAAAAAGCCAAATATTTTCGCTAAGTTCATAGAGCGTTGGCGGCATCATCGGACTTACTTCTTTCAAAATGAGGAAGGAGCTGTCTTTACCGTGAGGCGAGTGCTATCAAACCATGCTGACTGAGTTTTTGTTTCCAAAAATTAATCAGCTAAATATCGACGATATTTGATTCCAACAAGACGGCCGAACTTGTCATACAGCGCGCTTAACAATTGATTTATTGAAGTCACCATTGAGGCCATACGGCCAGATTTATTGGAAACAGTAGATTCAGAGTAGCCAGACTTATTGGAAAATTGGACTGACCATGTAACACGTAGTCGCTTCGGACGTATGCCGGATTTCATATTCAAAAAATAAATGCAAATTTCTGTTTTGTATTAGCATTTAAAGTTCTCAAGTTCTTAAAAAAACACCCGATACCATTTCAAAATTAAAATTTAAGCTTCTCTTATAGACCCGAAATAAATCGCTGATTCCCAGTTTCAGCATTTATTATCCTTTAAAAATGGCAAAACAAATCTTAGATGTAACTAAAATCATAAAGTGCATAGAGCAAAATCAATCACATATTTCACTTAGAATAAGTTGTTAAACGCTCACTATCTGCCTTTTAAATAGGTTTTATTTTAAAACTTACCTTTGTTTTATCTTTTAATCTGAAAATTGTATCTGAGTTGCGCAATTTTTTATGCATAAAACGCATTTCTCTGATTTTTTTATTCATCTTACAAATTTTACCATCAGAAGATAGGAAGATAAGATTAGCTTAGACAGAAGTATTTAAGGAGCGCTACTCAGATTAGAACAATATAAATATTTACGTTTATTTATTAATCAAATGACAGCATCAGGTGTTCTGAAAGACGAAAAGATAATTTTTGTAAATTATAAAAGCCGAAATATATCCGAAAGAAGTTGATAGCAGTCAGATGTTTCAATGGCTCCGAAAATTAATACACATAAACTCTTCTTTTATTCTAATTTGTATGCCATTTTAGTTTATGCAAATACCGTTTCCCCACTTATTTCTATTTCTATCGAACAAAATGGGTTTAGCCCGTTGCTAACGCTTATAGAGCTTTTTCATAAGTTATTATTTTTTTGTTTTGTCTTTGTCGTAATAACATGAGTAAGTGTACCTAGATATGCATATCTTTATTTGCCAGCTTTCACTGTCTTGTACTAATAGTGTAAGTAGAAAATCTTTAACGAGCGTTGTGTTGAAGTGTGTGCATCTAAAACTACAATCCAGCTTGCTATAACTACTCTTAAGTACGTACCTACATATTGTGCGTGTGCTTATGTAGGTATGTAAGTGCATATACTCGTATGTTTGTTTTGTTTTGTTCTTTTGTCCAAATTTCAATAAAAGTGCGAAATTGTAAAACAATTGTTGCAGTTTAGTTCATTCGTTTGTCCAATCCTTTGTTCGTTTGTACGTTCGTTCGTTCGTTCATTTGTGTACATGTGTATGTACATGTATTGTATCTATTCAAACTATACCAAGGTATGCTCCTAATTAAAGTTTTCTTTTCCTTCTATACTTTTTAACTCGCCGCAACATCTCTTATTCTCTAAAATCTTTGTGTTATGAAAACACACAAACTTTTATAATCGAAATTCACATTTGTGTTCATATACGCAAACGAAATACTGACCAACTTAAATGCTGCAATAAATGAATTTTATCGAAATGAATTATTTTATTTAACGCGAATTGCGAAAAAATTGAAACGAAATATAACTCTCTTTTTTACTACATACTTACTCGTGCATTGATTTTTACACTTTGCGCTTTTTGCTGACACCTACCCACACATTTTGAAAAAACCAAACACACCCAAATACACATATCAAAAATAAACGTGTTAATAAAAACAGTAGTAATTTCGAAAATGTTAGGCATGGTGCGGACAGAGGTGCGCTGCTCCAAATGTTCCGCGCACATGGGACACGTTTTCGATGATGGCCCGCCACCCAAACATCTGCGATACTGCATCAATTCGGCGTCCATTGATTTTGTACCACTAAAGGCGAACAGCAACATTGCCTCTGGTTCCTCCGCCACAACTGCTTCCTTCTCAAAAGGACACGTGAAAAAATAATTAAAGTGTACAATTTGCTCGAAGTAATAAAAATTTAAAGTTTCTTGTTTCATTAATAATAATATGTAGACTACATACACATTTGATATTATACATAAAAATGACTTGTTATTTACAATATACATATATATATACAATATGTAAAATGAAAAGAGCGACTGTATTTTTGATAACGGCAAAGAAAGTTAGTAAGGTGGATTAACTTATGTAAACATTTGTGTGCAGTGTAAGAGGAATATATTTGGTTTTGCCCTAATTGAATTATTTAGTTTATATATATACATATACACATTTCAATATACCTGTATATGTGTATTTAATTCTATATAGAAAATTGAATTAATTTACATGCTTAGGTCTATTGAAGCATATATTTATATTCAACCTCGCGTGCTTATATTGATTGAACTCACCGAATGGCCGGATTTGCGCTTACCTGCAATTGCCTTCATTCCGTAAACAAAGAAGAAATTGCATAAATCAGGCATAGCACAAGTAATTTTTTTTTTACTTTCAATTTTGTTTATCTTTTGCAATACATTTTATGAAAATGTATCGTTCATATCTCAAGGACATATTCTCTTTTGGTATAATTTCTTTTGAATATGATTATTTATTATGCCTATGTATTTTTCAACTTCATATACATTCATACATGAAATCATCAAAAAACCTAATACATTCATCTTAGATTTGCATTACCGCTTGATGGTGTTATGATTTGCTTGAAGTCTGAATGTTCATGTGGTCAGAGTGGTTATTATGATTATTTATTTTGGTAAATAGGTGGAAACTTAAGTAGGAATTACGCAATTAAAAACAAATAAAATTGCATAACATTGTTATTAGCTAACTGCATAAAGCTGGCTTAAAATAAATCATCTGCATAAATGAGGACCTTTTGAATTGCCATTGCACACATCTACCTAAAATTGTGCTAATGTGTGTGCGGTTTACGGGCCTTTGCTACTTAACGGAACGATAGGATTATATGTATACATATATGTATAAAGGTTTTTCCAATAAGAGGTGTTATTTAGATTAAATTAGAGATGATTAACGATTTTTTATGACCGAAATTGGATGGTATTGATCTGGACAACCTTTATTTTCAACAAGACGCTACGTGCCACACAAGCAACGAAACCACTTATCTTTTACGGGAAAAGTTTCCGGACCGTGTTATCTCCACCTCTACCACCTCACAATTGGCCACCGAGATCTTGTGATTTAACACCTTATGACTTTTTTCTTTGGGGCCACGTGAAATAGAAGGTCTGTGCCAATAGCCCAGGTTCGATTCAAGACCTCAAAGATGGAATTCGTGAGGCTATCGAGGACATAGGGCAGCCACTTTGCAATTCGGTTATGGAAAATTTCATAAAGAGGATATTGTCCTGTAAGCGTGGTCGTGGTGGTCATTCGCCTGATGTTATTTTCCACTATTAACGGCATACCTTCCTCTTTCTAATGAAATAAACATCCGATCATTTATATTAAAAAATAGCGTTTTTCTTTGAATATCAAAATAACAATTCTTATTGGAAACCCCTTTATGTATATCGCACGTTTATTAATATAAAGAAGTATTTCAAAATTTTACAATAGTTTTTTCGGAAAACCCCAAAAAGAGTTTATCATTTCGTAAAGTGTAATTAACTGCTAATTATAACAAAACCGAAATAGTCCAGTCAATTTGAAGGGTAGGAAAACGAAATATTAGGTTGGGGAAAATGAAATCCATTATTTTCTCTGTAGATTGCTGCAGCGATCGATATCTCGTAAGGTATCGATCAAATAATTTAAAATTTATGCTCGTTGCCAAGGTGACATTTCACACTAAAAAAAATCCTTTCCTGTTTTTGTTTGTTCCATTCAGTTGGGAGTCACAGGGTATTAACAATGAAAGTCAATAAAGAGAAAATTTGGTACGTTTTACATTTTTCCTTTGATAAAGGAAACACACCACAATTCTCCTTATAAAAATATAGTTCCCAATAATTCTGTGGGAGGTCGAGGCTTCCCATATAGATTGTGTTTCCAGAGTTAGTTCCTCGCCTAGTACCGTCTTCAAAGCTGAGAGTGAGGCTTATGAGGTATATGCGAAAAATTACATCAAACAGTCGATTCATCAATGTCTAATTGTTGAGCACATCGGGATATCGATGTTGAAAGTTGTTCAGCAACACTTAGCGCTACAGTAGCATAGCAGCAAGTTTCTCAACAGTTGATCTGTCAGCCCTCGCTCTACGCTCGACAGAACTAGTTTCTTAAAATTCTTTCACCAACCTTTGAATTATCGAGTCATTTGCAGGATTATTTCCAGTAAACAAAAAACGAACTTTGCGATATGTTGCCCATTTTCATAATAAAATTCAATAAAACTCGTTGTTCTATCGTGTAAAATTGTAAAACAGTCTACTTGAGAAATGTCAAAGATGATATGCAAAAAAATTCCGTCTATGAATTATTCACTACTGACAACTAGACGTCACTTTTGAAAGGGCTCTTATGCAGCCTCGTTATATTGCTTTTGTTGTAGTATTAACTATATTTTTATACAAAAATTAAAAAAAAATAGTAGTGCCCTTATAATTTTGCAACGGGATGTATGTTATATGAGAAGAAATTGTAAGAGTAAAAATTAATAGGTGGGCAATGACAAACCTTCGAGTGAATTTCTGCCATGAAAAAGCATCTCATGAAAAACCATCTTGCATTGTCATGACAGAATACAATACCTTTTCGATTTGTCAATTCCGGCAGCTTTTCTTCAACTGCATTATTTAATTTGATTAGTTGTTCAATGTAGACATCAAAATTGATCGCTCGGTTGAGTTCAAAGTAGACAATTCCTTTGTAATCAGAATATCAGCTTTTTTGATGTTATTTGAGTTGGTTCACCTGGCCTGCTCCCAGTCGTTTTAAAAATTGATAATTTTCATTAAGTTTCTTTAGCAAATCGCAGCTGTTAATGCGTCGCGTTAAATGCGTTTCTTTCAGTTCGTGAGAAACCCATGAATAGAGTTTTTGAACATAGCCAAATTGTTTTAAGTGTTTTTCAATGCATGTATGTGATACATGAAGCTTCTCTGCAATCTCACGTGTTGTACTGTGACGATCCGAATCGATTATTGCTTTGATTTGGGCATCGTCAATTTCAACTGGGCGTCCAGAGCGTGAGTGAAAAATCCAGAACGAAATTTGGCAAACCAATTTGACACTGCCGTTCTTTTAAGGCTTCGTCGCCATAAACAGCACATACATTTTTATGAGCTTGCGATGTAATTTTCCCTTTGCGGAAATAAAAAAAGCAAAATATGACGAAAATGATCCTTTTGATTTTTTGATCATTTGATTTTTCAACGAACGCCCAGCGAAAACTACGCAACAGATCAAAATTTTTTTACTGATTGACAGCTGTATTGTCAACTATCAAATAACAAAATGTGTTTTATATTTTAACTACGTCTGCAATTCTAAAAATTCAACTCAAGCCATCTATGAGTGAAATCCGCAATTACTTAGTTGCCAACCCAATATTTATTAAAGAAAACATCCCTCAATTAAAATTAATGAAGTCCTACATACGGCAACTTTTAGAAAAAATGAGTGAGCTCCCGCGGGCTTGGTTTACTTCAAAACGCAACACTAAAAACAAAAAAAAATTGTTTCTCTGCATATTATTATAATTAACTCCAAGTAGACTTATGTAGGTGATTATAAACTCCAATGTGGAAATATAAGAAATTGCGCCGAAGTTGTCTTTTGAGATTAATTTGCTTGCAAATCAAAAGTTTGTCTGCTTCCTTAATGCCTCAATCGCATACATACGTACACATAGTAGTTAGTAACTTAATTTCTTTTGCAATGCAACATGCATATGTATGTATGTTTGTAAGAGTATGTATGTATGTACATAGTTAAGCTTTTTAATGAACTCTACGTCCTTTCCATTGATTGCAAAGCAGCTGAAATGCGCTTAAATTTCTTAAATTTTGACGCCGTCGTTGCGTATGTATGTCAAAATAATTACTAACTAAAGCAGCATTTTTTTCAATTTTCTTAATTTTTTGTTCTATTTTCAAAATCGCATGTTTCACGCTAATTGCAGCTTAGCAATAAGTAATTAAATAATGCTGATTTTAATAAAGCATTCATACATACATAAATATATAAAAGTTGATAAATAAAATTACGACATTTAAAATAATGAATTTTTTTATATATTTTTTCTATTTCTCTCTTTTTTCGCTTTTTATATACATGTGCCTGTACGGGGGTCTGAATTGAAACACTCATTACAACATTTACATACATATTGTTAATAAATAATGAAACACAAAAATGTTTGCTCACGCATCGAATGAAACATAAATGCATACAATGCTGCTGTATTTGCATACGTACACACTTACAACCGTTAACCATCACGTCTTCTCATTAAGCGCTGTTGTATTTTTATTGATTTACAAATTGCCTACATGCATATATTAAATATTAATAAACATCGCTTATATTTTTCTTATGTAAACATAAATTTAACAAAAAATCACAAACATAATTTAACTTTGTGCGAATTCTATAACAAAATAATAAACTTTTTCATCATTCACTCATTGTCTTATGCACCTACATTTCGTCGATTTTTTTTACTTCAATTTTCCATCGATTTTTTGTTTCAACATTTTAATTTAACACTTCACTTTTTGCGTTAATTTCTTACTCCAAAACTTCGCTCTCGACTCTACATTTCGCTCTCACTGCTTCGTTGTTGATTTAATTTCAATTTATTTCGCTCATTTTCTACCGGTTCTCTCTCTTTGTTTCATATTTCATATGCTGCTGTTTTTATGTTTTGTTCTTACCCATACCTTGTTCATTGCCACTTGCATATATAATATGTTTATGTTTATTTTTTGTTATTCACTTTATGTACGGTTATATTCTCTTTTTTTACTCTTTCGTCTACTTTTTTGTAAATCATTTTTTGTTGATTTTGCACTTATTTATTTATTTATTTTTTTACTATTATTATTTTTAATTCTTCTGCTATGCTTTCACAACCAATTAAAATTACTATAACGAAATATCCCTGTAACCAAACAAAAAAAAAACCTCTAAAACCAATTATAATCCAATTGCCAATTAATTTAACTAAAACATATTTTTAATTGAAAAACTGTTCAAAACACATCTCCCTTACGGAATGTGCCTAAATAATATCTTGTGTATCTTTTACCTGCCCATCACCAATTATCTAAAATGAATTATACAAAATAAAATCTCGTATCTATATATTTATAAATATATATGCATATATTCCACTTGTGCAAAACAATCCAATTAAAAAGGGGGTAATATTTTACTACTAATTAAACATCCAGAACGTATACGCACAGAGGTACGCTGCGCCCGCTGCAACGCTCATATGGGCCACGTCTTTGAGGATGGACCAAAGCCGACACGTAAACGCTATTGTATTAATTCGGCAGCGATCGTTTTCATTTCGGCTGACGAGTTGAATGGTGCCAATGGTGTTAGTGCTACGAGTGCGCCCACACCTACCGCCACGCCCATTTCGCAACAATAACGACGCACGATATCGATACACTAAACGAGAAAACGGTACAAATATCAACGATCTGATGGATGCTTGTCAGAGATTACAGGGAGACTATGCTGAAAATTGAAATAGTAAAATTTTATTGAAAACAAAAAAAAGCGTAAAAAAGCCAAATTGCTGACTGTTGGGTGTGGCCAAATATTATTATTGTATTTAAATAACAAATAAAAACTACAAGGAGAGCAGGAAGAAATATGCAAAAGAAATGCTTAGTTAATAATAGTAAACAATTAAAACGAAAAATAAAAGTAATAAAAGATTTGTAATTTTCAATATATTTTAACTAAATTTTAACTAACAATCTGTTGTTTGCTAAGAGAATAATAACCATTAAGCAGCTAAATGCGATCTTTTAGATTTTTTGAATTAAATTTTTTTTGCAACCACACAATTCCAATGTATACCAAATATACTTATGTGTCTACGTATAAAATATGTAAAGTTATGATTTTAAATTTGTTATCACGATTAGACAATTAGCCTCATGATAAAACTAAATAACTCTTGCTTGCTTGGCTAATTAACAGCTGTCAATTATTTTGTATATAAATAGTGTTTTTGTTTTGTTTTTTTCTAATCTGATAAAACAAATAAATGATGGTATTTTTGATAAAATACAAAATATTGGGTTTCATTTGACGAAAAAGGATTTCTTTACTGCAACAAGTAACGGGGTTTCTTTGGAAATTGAAAGGGTTTTTCAAAAGTGACGCCTAGATGTCGGTAATGAATAATTTCTTGACGGTACCTTTTTTTGATGTCATCTTTGGCATTTGTCAACTAGACAGTTTTACAATTTTACGCGATAGAACAACGCGTTTAAATTATTGAAACTTATTATGAAAATCGTCGTTCTTTAAGAGCAACATATCGCAAAATTTGTAATTTTTTTTTGGTGGAAATAATCAACCGTAAGAGCCGACACTTCAAAACTTGGTGAAAAAATTTCAAGAAACTGGCTCTGTCGCGTATAGAAAAAAGACTAACTGTGTTGCTGAACAACCTTCAACATCAATATCTCGACTTTGTCAACAAATAGGCATTCATGAATCGGCTATTCGACTGTTTGGCGGATTTTACCTGTAGACGTGCTCATAGTGGATATTTAAATGATGTAATTTTTTGTGGAAGATTTTTGGACCTTCTGCCAAACTCGCATAAGTTGTTATCGCGCCAATCAAGAAGAAGAATTAAAAATTAGTGAAATTCGAAAGCATCTACATTTTTAGATGTTTTATTTTAAAACAAAATCTAGGCGCGTCTTTTGAAATACCCTTTAAAATACTTTTTCTGCCTTTTTCAGCTGCAGTGGCCGAGTTTGCTTGTGCGTGAATACCACTGGCCTACTGTGGACATGAAACATTAAATTAGGGATCAAGTTTTTTTTAAATGACGCTATTAGAAATAATTTTTAAACCGTTTTGATGTTTCCATATTCACAGTGGCAACCGTAGCCGGTACTTCCTGCCGGTATATATGTATGTACAATCAGCTATGACGGCGACTGTTATTGTAGGTAAGTTGATACAAATTTCTGTTATATGTGGAAACAATATACTCAGCGACTTCCCTGTGTGTGCTTTTCACAGTCAAAGTCAAGTACTGCTGATCAATATTAATTAATAAAATCTAAAACTGTGAACAATTAAGTCTAATGTGCGTCACTTGAAATCAATTTAAATTACATCTTCATACATATACATACACATGTGCATATGTACGTTTTAAAGAACCAGATTTTGTTATTATTGGCATTCCATTCGAAATGAATGAAACTCAAAACGTGACTGAAAACGTTGACGGTTAATCAACTATACAAAATCTTAGAATATAATATACAATCTGTCTAATAGAAGCGTGACCGCCATAGCTTAGAAACTATTTGAACAATTCGATTCTAAAAAACTGTATTGTATGGGCTCTTAATAATTATAATACTCAATACATTCAGTAAAATGTACATATAGTCACCACCGTTAGCTATAATGGCTTCACATCTTCGTTTCATACTTTGTGTTAATTTCTGCGAAAGCTGTGAAGGTTGATTGGCTCCAAATCAGCCAAATTTGCCTTGATTACTGTTTTATCGTCCATATTTGTTTTCTTCTAGATTTTTTCTTAACTATTCTCCAAAAAGTGTTCATCGCGCTATTGTGAATGCCAATCCCACATTTTAATCCCGTTTTGTTGCTTCCCCTCTACACACCTTCGGCTTCGATGCTTGAGATCGTGGTCTTCTTGTAAAATCCGAGGTTGGCTAGTCTTCCAAACATCTTCGCAGCTGACAGCAATAATGTTCACACACTTAATGTAATTTTATTTATCAAAACTGCATTCATTATGGCGGTAAACACAAATAAATAGCCAAATCTTATTTCGAAAGAAGCAGCCCCAAGCATGAACCTTAACAGGATGCTTAACAATTCGCTGAAGTTGTCGATTACCAGCAGTACACCAGGCCGAGGTATGCAACTATTCGTCCAAAAGGAAGATTCATCCGCGAACATTACGTATGCCCAATTCCGTTTCGAATTTGCCTAAGCCCATGTAAAAGTCTCTTTTCAATGTGTGATAATGGGAGCGGCGGTTTTTTCAATGTGGTCAGGAATTTTAGATCTTCTGCACGTGGGCGTACTCGAATCGTGTTTTCGGATACATCAAATCCACTTTTCCTTAAAACTGCCTATAAATGCACTATTGCCATGAAAAACGACAGTTTTCCCCCGATTTTCTGTGCTAGTTTAACTACGGTGAATATTTGAACAGCAAAGTCAAACTTGTACTAAAAAACTAGCACTAAGTAGTGTAAAAACGAAAGATTTAAGCGACAAACTAGAAATTATTTTTGTCCTAGGTCAATAGTAAAAAATCGACTGAACCAAATCAGTAGATCAAAACGTAACGAGTTTTTTCTTGGAAGCACAAATTGATTGATAAAATTAAACTCGCCGTCATCTTTTCTTATATTATCTTATTTTCCCCACTTTAGGGGATACTATTTTTTCAATTAGGTTAGGTGGATTCTACGAAGCACGGAATCGATACAAAAGACAGTGTCCAGTTGTGCCCAATATAGCCGAGTCTAATATTTTTCGAAATAATCGTATTTATATTCAACCAGAAATTGTCACTGCAGCAGCTTTACCTTTAAGGGATATTATCAGTGCTTTATAACAACAATAATATACAGTATGAAGTGCGCATGGCGCTTTCTGCGAAAGTTGTTTTGTACGTTACAAATCCCAAAGTAAATTTCCGTGAGTCACAAAAAACTTAATGAATTTAGGTAAGCCTAAAAGGCCAGCGTTTGCAACACTGCTTTTCATATGAAGTGAAAAGAAAAGAAAAACACTCTACTCGCCAATAAAACAAAACACTTTCTACAACAAATTAGTGGAGCCGAATCTAACCAACGGACTGGAGAAACACGTGAGAAGAGCAAATGAGAGAACTTTTCCCAATTTACCTTTAGCAAAGTATCGAGAATAAATAAACAATTTCCTAAGAACAAAACTCAGAGAGCAATGTGGTACATGCAGCTGGCAACCGTCACTGACATTTGTTATCTAATGCAAATTAGCAGCGACGGCAGGAAAAAAGAGAAATGCACTTCAATTGGTAACTGAAAAGTTCTGACTTAATCAAAAAAGTAATGCGAAAGTATCTTAAACAATAATAAACAACGTCCGCTCTAAAATAGCACAAATTACCTGATTAAAGCGCTGAAGTTGCTACATTCAATTATCAGCCAGACATCATGTCATCTGTTAAATTATGAAGTGATGTGAAGTGTGCAGGTATGTACGCACCTAAATAAACAATATATAATTCAAGTACTTATATTATGTTTGGCATTAAAGTATGAATATAATTCTATTTTAATATAGACGTGGTGGATAGAGTTTTTTAAGTATCGACGATATGCATTCATCTCCTTTGCACATGCACATTTCACAAGTGTACTGAGTCAAGTAAAAAGTAAACTAAAGTAAATTTAAAAGTAAATAAATCGCAAAACCGCTGAGCAGTTACTTTTGCAGCGTAAAAGAAAAAACAATGCTAAGTGTGAATATATTCTCATTATTTCACTTCTGGGAAGTAGTTATAAATATCTGCTAACGGATAAATAAAAGTGTGACATTTCGTATTCGTCTATTGACGCTAACACATGACAAATTTCCTTCCAAACGACACACTCGGCCGATCGCTCAATTCATTATTCATTCACACGCGGTCGATTGATTCAGTGATCGACGGTGGCCTTGCGGCTTAGGTATTATCTTAGCAGAACGGACTCTTGCGGTTACATATACAAGTACATAAACAACATAAACACAGTACGTCATTATGAAGGAGTGGTTGAGAATTTCGTGCCTATTGTGCATATGTGGCTTCGTACGCGAGATTCGTCCTTCCGAGCCATACATAACGGAGTATTTGCTAGGTGATGCCCGAAATCTTACACAGGACGAGGTAAAATATTGCAATTTATACAAAATATCATCGTATAGACTAAATTTTAATAATTCATTTTTCAGCTTAGCCGTGAAGTTTATCCTGTTGCAACCTACTCGTACCTTTCGACACTTGTGGTAATGTTTCTCATCACGGATTTTCTTAGGTGAGATTACTTTTTTTCGTTAACTAATACACTGGCCAAACAAGTATGTTTCAAAGCAGTAAAGCTGTTATATTTATTGCCATATATGTACATATACATACATATATGATAAGGCATAGATATTCGTATAAGGCATAGAGCAATATTTAATTCAACATTTTCTTGGAAGCTTTGTTTCCAAATAAAATATTTCGTTTTTAATTTCGCGTGAAATAATAAAAGTTTGTTGAACCTAAGTTGAGACTTCAAATATAGGGTGTTTTTTGAATGCATGAGAACTATTGTTATCGATAACTCTGGCTTGACGGTTGTGTATGACAAACTGTGTTTTCAATTCTGTTCCGCAAGGTTTGGCAAGTCATCATGAATCGTTTAACGCCAGAACAACGTTTCCAAAGTGTGGAAATTTACTTTGAAAAAAATAAATCTGTTCGCGAAGTGTTGAAGGAGATGCCGAAATGTCGATTCGTCGTCGTTCTCCACTTGTTGGCATTTGTCCTTCGACTACGTAGATAATTTTACACAAGGATCTTGGCCTATGTAGAACATGCATTCCAACAATATTTCTACTTTGTATTACCATTTCAAGCTCCTATACAATCTTGCTAAATTGCATTTTTCTGTTTGAAAATATTTTCTGGCTGAAAATATACGAGATGCCATTATCAGGCAAGTCACATTTCGTTTAGTCCAAAAACTACTAAAAAAACTTTTCATAATTTATACAAAATTTTATGGTGCAGCATTTGTGTGTCTGCGCAACGCATATTTATAAATAAAAATACCAAAAAATTTTATAAAAAAAATACAAAAACCAAAAGTATGTTGACATTGAGCTGTGACCTCAAATACATTCTATTAATTTGCAATTTGCTTGAGATCTCATTAACAGTTAAGTCGAATTTTATTTAGTATAATCTTGTAAAATACAAATAAACAAATACGGTGAAACCTGGATATAACGAACTTCGTTATAAGGAAAAACTCAACATAACGAATTTTTCTTTAAGTCCCTTGAAAAAACCTCGCTCTTACGAAGTTTTTCATACAAAAATGCTCTATAGTTATAACGAAGAATTTCTGAGTCTGAAAGTCTCTAAATAGCGAAGCAATTTTTGGAGCACCTCTATACAACGAAAATAAAATAAGGCAAAATCAAATTTGTGGCAAGCCGTTAAAGTTCCGTTATCCCAAACCTCAGCATAACAAAGTGAGAACAAAGCAAAATAAGCAGAAGTCCCGTAATTATGTTACGTGTACACAAAAATGTGTGAAATTGTAGTCACTCGTGCCTTGACTTTTGCCAAAATGAGTTCATTAAAACGTAATTCAATTTCTATTCACGAGAAAAAATTAATAATTGATGCCGTTGATCAAGCTGATAAATCGAAGCAAGAAATTGCTAAACAATTTAATATTCCGCCGAGTACTCTTTCAACAATTTAAAAAAAGGGGGATTATTTGAAACATAAAGGCATTAAGGGGTTATATACCTTGTGTTTTTCAAAAAAATCAAAATAAATTTTATTTCTTTATCGTAAAGTACAATCCCTTGAGAACATTTTCCAAAAATTTCATAGAGATCTGAGCAATAGATCGAAAGTTACAGCGTTTTAAATTGTGCGTCGTCACGTCCTGAGCGTACGGCCTCATGCGGCGCTTGAAACTTTAAACGCGATTATCTCAAAAACGTGTTTTTCCAAAAATGCTTTTGCGGTGGACGCGATTGCAAAAAAAGTATTCAACCGATTTTTATAATTTTTTTTTTAAATTGTTCGTAATTGATGTCGCCTCTTAGTGAACGATCAACTTTTTATGTATAAATTTTTATTTTGCAGATATGAATTTTTTAATGCCAATTTTAGGACTGTAGAAGTGGAGTTTTTTAAAAACATGTTCCTATTTTCACAAAAATCAAAATATTTAATATATTGATCGTTCACTAAGAAGATATAACCCTATACTAATGAAATCTTTTCGATTTTTTGATTTCAGTTGACTTGGTGGACTTGAATCGCGTCCACCGCAAGCCTCTTCCAAAAAAAGGGTCTTGGGGGAAAACGCCATAACTCCGCCATTTTTAAATATTTTTACACAAACAAAGCCTTTTTTTTTCTTTAAACATTGTAATATCCAATAATAAAAACTTTTATACAATAAAATTATTGCTACATATCTTTAAAAAAAACCCAACTTTCGCTAATTTCACCGGACCACAAGGTATATAACCCCTTAAGGGGAGCCTGGTTTATAAGGTCAAAAAAATCAATTTTTTTTTTCGTTTTAAGCAATTCCTAATATATTTCAGAATATTCACACAAAGTTACAGAGCCTAATTCTCAATATTTCCGTAGATACAAAGCCAAAGGTAGGCGAGCGTTAGGTAGTTTCGCTGTGACCGGGCAGCTATACGAGTAGTACAAACTTTATCTTCTTTTCTCGACTTTTCATTTTTATGATTTCTTTGAATTGGCGTACATGAATGAAAAAAAACGAATGAACCTTTTGAAATGAATCATAGCTTGTTCCCTTCAGTATTAAATTCTCTTCTATTTGAACTAACAAAATAGATAAAAAAAAATGTTTCAAGATTTTTATACCAAGTTGAAGTGAATTTTTTTTTTTATAGAAAGGCATTTTTTTCTTTAAAACCTCCAAAAAGTTGAAATTTTGGAATTTCTCTCAGTTTTCTTAGTTCATCTAGAATAAAAAATCATGATAATTAGAAATCCATTTGAATTTTTTGCTTTATAGAATAATTACGAGCTGTATCTTGTACGCCAGTTGGAAACTCCAGCGTTGCAGCGCTCTACTGATTTCTATGTTAAACATTTTTTTCAACTTATTTTAACCAGTACAAAAAATTTTTATACTTTTTAAATGTTCATTAAAAGATAGAAAAAACTTTGCAGTGCTAAATTAAT
Source organism: Anastrepha ludens (assembly GCF_028408465.1). NCBI lineage: Eukaryota > Metazoa > Arthropoda > Insecta > Diptera > Tephritidae > Anastrepha > Anastrepha ludens. The sequence continues at coordinate 9,325,133 of NC_071498.1, read as the reverse complement.
TTTTTCCTTAAAAAAAAAAAAATCGCAAATAGATGCAATTTTTATACCTCATAAACCAGGCTCCCCCCTTAAAGATGAAAAGAATGCGGGCTGCTGAATATGGAGACATTGAGCACTGTTGGTTTAAATGGTTTTCACAATGTCGGACTCAAAACATTCCTTTAGGAGGTTCGTTAATTAAAGCCAAAGCTGAAGAATTCGCTGTACGTATAGGGCACAAGGAATTTAAGTCTAGCAGCGGATGGTTTGAAAATTTTAAAAAGCGCTATGATAACGGATTTCGAAAAGTGAGAGGGGAAAGTGCCAGTATAGGTGACCAAGTTTGTTCTGACTGGTAAACGTTTATACCATGTCTGTTGGCAGAATATCAGCCCCACAATATTTTTAATGCAGACGAAACTGGGCTATTTTTTAAATGCGCACCAGATCGAACAATGGCACTTAAATCTGAGAAATGTCATGGCGGAAAATTGCTGGCTAATCGGTTAATCCAAGATGTTTTAAAAATATTAAAAACTTACCAGTTGACTACCTTGCGAACAAAAAAGCTTGGATGACTACTGAAATATGGTGGATTACTTAGAAAAATTTGACAACGAAATGACTAAGGCTAACTGCAAAGTGTTATTGCTCGTTGATAACTGCATGGCGCACAAAAACCCTACATCACTGAAATCTATTAAATTACAATTTCTGCCGCCAAACGCAACATCGAAACTACAACCTCTAGATCCGGGAATAATTAAAAATTTCAAGCAATTCTATCGCAAAGAGATCGTCAAAATTTTAATCAATGATATGGAAGAGGGGCGCAAGAGTAATATCAACGTTCTACAAGGCATCAAAATGGCCCATAAAGCATGGGAAAACGTAAAATAACCAACGATTGCCAACTGTTTTGCGACATGTGGCTTTGTCGACAGTCCAAATATTTTGACCATAAATGATTGTGTTCAATACAGCGAAGAATGGCTTGTCGTTAAAAACCATTTCAATTTGGATGAACGATTTGATGATTTTGTTACTTTCGATGATAACGTCAGTACTACGGGTCTTATTACTGATGATGACATTGTTGATAGTGTTTTGAACAGAAATACAGTCGACATTGTTGAGGAGGATGAAGAGGTCGAGAACGTTATCACTGCCACAGAAGCTAAACAAATGGTTGAAAAGCTCCAAACTTTTCTTGAGGCACTGGAAGCTATACCAAAAAGTGCATTCGATAGCTTAGCATCTGTTGAGCGAAGTATTGATGGCTGCATTCGAAACTTGCACAAACAAACAAAAATAACCAATTATTTTAATAAAATCAAATTGAAAAAATGTATTGTATAACTTTTTATTTTTTATATCCACCCCACTTCAGTGCAGTTTTATCATAATTTTGATGTAAACAGGTAAAAACAATATTTATAACGAATTTTCTTTCAGATTTCTTTAAATTTCATTTTACCAAGCTTTTACCAATAAGCACCTATAGTGAATAAATAGATATAACGAAAAATTTTCTGGTTCCCTTCAGATTCGTTATATCGACTTTTCACTGTAAATACTAATCATTCTAGTTAATCGGGTATACATATGTATATATGTATGTACAGTCTGAGTTAAAAGAAAAGAACCGGTTTTTTTCTTGTAACTTCAAGATATATTTCGTTCTGTTTTTTCCCCGTAAACGCAATCAAACAAAAATGAGAGAGAAGTACGCGATGCTTTTCGAGGCGGTATTTTTATGCACGCATTCGAAGGGGCCGAAATTATCTTACGCCGCTGCTGCAAAAGAGAGTAAAAAATCAAAAAAGTTTGTTGTGATGTGGAATCAGCGGTATAAGATGCTCAAAAATGTTGATGACTTTTTCAAGCGCGGCTTGAAGCGAGTGACGACAAAAAAGCAGAATAAACTGATCGTCCAACTTTTTAAGCGGAACCCTTCTTTGTGACTACGACCAAGCACGATCAGTTCTTGCTAAAAAGCGAATAGATGTGAGTATCAACACCGTTGAACGCCGACTGAAGTAGGCGAACATATCCTACCGTCCCACATCATCAAAACCACTGCTCTCAGAAAAATACATTGAAAAGCAACAAAACAAAAAAAGGCGTCACAGTATTGGACTGGCCTTCCCAGTCCCCAGACGCCAACCACATTGAAAATGTGTGGGGAACTATGAAAACACATCTTGCTGGAAAGCCAGTCCATGATAGAGCAATTCGTGCGTTAAGTTCGCAAAATCTGGTCCTGTTTGTCGACGAGCTACGCAGAAGAGCTGGTTCAAAGCATGAAGAAGATGCCAGGCTATACTGGAAAACGATGAAGATTACGCGGCTTATTAGTAATTGCGACTCCTAGTTTTATACATACTTTCATGAAAAAAAATTTTAATATATATCTTGTATACTCCATGGATAATCGCGGTTCCTTTTTTCTGACACAGACAGTATTTTAAGTGAAGCATATATTTGCTGGAGTCATAAAATCTGGCGTCTTATCACGCTCCAATGCTTTTCTCAGATATCTTATCAGAAAATTTATTGTATTTTGTATTTATTTAACACACTTCGGTACTTGAATATCACGTTAATCTTTATGCAATCAGGTGTTTTGTGTATGCAAGCACGAATTTTGTAACTTTCAAAAGAATATGAAAATTAAACGACTTATTGAATTCTCTTATCTTTTCAAACAGATACAAGCCCTTGATCATTGTAATGGGTGTTTGTGGCACTGTGGTGTTTTCTATGTTGCTCTGGACCAAATCAATTGCCGCACTACAAACACTTGAGTTTTTCTACGGTCTTTATATGGCGACTGAAGTGGCTTATTACACTTATATTTACGCCAAAGTAGATAAACAGTATTATCCCAAGGTCACCGCCCACACACGAGCCGCTATGTTTTTGGGCAAGCTAGTCGCTGGCTCTTCCGCACAGATCCTAATTAATTTGAAACTAATGACCTATAAATCTTTGACTTACATAACACTAAGCAGTAAGTGTGTTAGTTATTATGTCAAAAAAAAAAACAAAACACTGAAGCTGATTGTTATTTTTACAGCTCAAATTTTTACCATGTTGTGGGCCTTCACTTTGCCAAAAGTCGACAAAAGCTTATATTTTCACCGTAAGAATTACTTCGATAATGCACAGTCAACGTCGGTTGTAGGTTCCTCATCAACGGATTTGCAGGACACAAAGTCAATTAAAAGTGGGATCAGTGAAAATATAACCCCAACCGAACCATTTAAGTTGCTCTGGTCACATTTCTACAATGCATATAGCAATTTGAAGGTGGTTCAATGGAGTATTTGGTATGCAGTTAATTTGGCTGGCTACTTGCAAATCATTTCATATATGCAAGTGTTGTGGATAGAAATTGAACCGCATTCGGAAATCGCTTGGAACGGTGCTGTAGATGCTGTATTGACTGCGTTGGCGGCGCTTATGGCTTTGGCAGCTGGTTATATACATGCCGGACGTTTGAAACCACTGCAGAGTTTATTGGTTTTATCCATTTTCGCGGCACTTGAGGGCGGCGCAATTTTGCTCTGCTGTCGCACATCTAATATTTATGTTTCTTATGTTGGTTATATTCTTTTTGGAGCGTTATATGCCTTTAGCATAACAGTTGCCAGGTATGTGTATTCCGTTAATTGTTGTTGCTTCTTAATTATTGATAAAAAAATATTATTTTTCCACTCAGCTCCGAAGTGGCACGTCACTTGGAAGAGGAAAGTTTTGGATTAGTTTTCGGAGTTAATACATTTTTGGCGCTCGTAATCCAAACGCTGCTAACGATAATAATTGTCTCAAACTCTGGTTTTGTTTTGAACACACGCGGTCAGTATACTGTGTATGCATTTTACTTCATTACGGCGAGCGTCATCACATTATTTTTTGTGGCTGTGGAATACTTAGTAAGCAGAAAATCAGAAAATCGCACAAATTTAGTTGTAGAGTAGTTTAAGTGATTGTTATTAAATAAAATATAAGCAAATATTTATGAAAAAAGTTGGCATTGTCTATATCTTTACAGTAGACTTTTAAATAAAGTGAGGGGCTTCCCTTCCCTAATAATACTTCATTATTTTAATTCTCGTCACTTGTTTTAATTCTCGTATAGAGTAGTCAAAGACAAACTGGTGCTAATATTGTTTAAAAAATGTTCACTATAACTTTTGATAGTGATAGTTCTTGTCTGAATAAAAAAATTGAGCTGTTGCGGTAACTTAATTTAGACTGTAGTCAAAGTTCGTCACTGATTTATGCTTAGTTGTTAATATCAGATCGACTAACCAGTTAGGTTGACAAATTTCGACTATACTGGAGAGTCTATCACAGAAAGTTTGAGTGACATACACACATACATACATATGTGCCGAGCACAATAAAGGAAGCGCATACAAAACACACATCTTAAAGTACGTTCACATATGTATTAATCAGCAATAAATCCACAAAATTACTCTAACCGTTCATATATGCCAGATAACGTGCAAAATTGACAATTAGCTGTCAATACTGCTTTGAGAGGTTTTTCTTCATAGAAATTATTTTGGTGGAATATTTCGGCGTTTTTGGTTTGGTTCTATTATTAAAAGATTAACGATTGCTAATTTAGAAGAAGATTGACCGCTAATAATAAACAGTTGGAGGATATACGTAAACGACGTTTACTGTGGTTTCAAAAAATTATGGCGGCAATACGCATTCGAAATTCGATATTACATTTTATAATAAGGTTTCTTTAGAGAGCTGGGTCTACATGAGGTGCAGTTACTTTTGCACTTTTGTCAGCATTAAAGAAAAAACAATGCTAAGTGAGAATATATTCTCATTATTTCACTTATGGGAAGTAACAGGTCAGTCCATAAGTTCGTGCGTTTTTTAAAGGTTGTTTTAAAATTAATAAAAAAGATGTTTAAAGTATTTATTAATCAATAATATATTTTCCTTCATTACTTACAATGTCTTCCCAACGTTTAGGCAAATTTTTAATTCCTTGCTCTAAAAATTTGTTTGTCCTTGGAGCCAAAATACGCTTCGATATCCCTATTTATAGCTTCTTTTGAGGAGTAGTTCTTGTTACTCATATTGGATTGATGTCCACGGAAAAGGTGATAATCACAAGGTGCAATTTCCGGAGGGTATGGTGGATGCGGCATTAGCTCCCATCCGAGCTCGTTCAACTTGCCTAATGTTTGCCTTGCGGTATGGTGAAAACAAAACTTTGCGTCTATTCAGTAAAGACGGTCGATTTTTGTTAAGTGCCTCCTTCAGGTTTGATAGCTGATGGGAATAATAAAATCAGCAGTTATCATCTGGTATGGTTCCAGAAGTTCATAATAAACAATCCCACCAAATAGACAGGAGAATCTTCTTAGGGAGTAGGCCATCTCTAGCGGTTGGTTCTGGTGTTTCATCTTTATCTAACCATTGCCGTTTGCGAACAGGATTATTGATATGGTTAAAAAAACTTTGAAACCTTTCCCAACTGAACCAGGTGCCTGTGAACTGTTCCATACGATGAATTTAACCTCTGAGCTATCATATCAACTGCCAAATTTGGCTCAACTTCCACGAGTTTGAGCAAGGCGTCGGAGTTAAACACTTCAGGACGACCAGCGCGCGGGGCATCCTCCACTTTTATAAAAAAATACAAAATATGCCTCTTATACGAGGTCGAAGATTACATTTTATTTTTTAACACCACTGTGGTTTCATCCGCGATTAAAATCACTTGTTGAATGCACAATACATCAAAAAAAATATAAATAGTTCCGTTATATTCCGCGAATAATTTTTTGTATGCAAAAATCGTACAAAAGTTAAATTATGGGTAAATTACGCACGAACTTATGGACTGAACTGATAGTTATAAATATCTGCTATCTAATAGACGGAGAGCTGGCGGCCGCGGAGGTACTACGATAACACCTGAGGCTAGAATTTTGAGAAGTGGTTGGGAGAACCATGAAACAGTGCCATTTGCAAGGATTTTGCTCAAAACCCCTGCAAAAAAGACGTCAGACGACTTAAAGTTGCAAAAAAAAGTTGCTAAAAAAATTTTCGTACCTCCGGCTGAAAATTTGTAGGCTTACTGTTTGAAGGTCACAAATGCTGTATATAAATCGTCAGACGTCTAGATCGCTGCAAAAGTAGTGTCAGACGACCCCAAATTTGTAAATTTTTTCGAAAATTTTTTTTTTTTTACCTCCGTCTGACGTTCTCACATATTATAGTAGGCACTACTTTAAGTGTATATTTAAATCGTCAGACGGAAATACCGCTGCTAAGTCATCCTACAATATCCGTGAAGTTCCGGTCTGCCTGAATTTTTTTTTTTTTTTTTCGGAATTTATTTTTGTTACCTCCGTCTGACATTTTTACATACTATTGCAAAAAGCATTTCAAGTACACATTTAAATTGTCAGACGAAAATACCGTTGCAAAATACTTATCTCAAGCTAGTATATACTTGATATAGAATGCGGGAAAAAACAGGCGAAAATCGCATTTGAAATTACGATGAAATCGTGTCAAATATATAAATACGGAGCGATAAATGTGTGTGTGTGTATATGTGTCACGAACATACGCAAATGTGTCTTAGGGCCTAGCCGCTATGCCCGCTTTGTATATTGAGACGGGGAGAGGAAAATAGGTTTGGGCACGCTTAGTGTAGAAATGTCGGGAAAAGAGAACGTTTGTCTGAAAATGGCGTCTAATAAAAAGTGTGTGATTTGTCAACTTAGTGACGAAAGTGATTCAATACCGTTACTAAATTCGAATTGAAGGGAAAATTTTACGCATGTGTCGTACATATAAAAAGTAAAAGATTCTTCGTCTGAATAAAATAAAAATGTTGATTTCGGTGTATTGTAGAGAATTATTATTGTGTGTTTCATTTATTTCCGCAGGCAAAATAACCTCACTATACTTCAATTTCAATTTTTCACGAACTTGAAGCACTTCTAGACACTTCTGCAGTTTATTCGAATTTAGTAACGGTATTGAATCACTTTCGTCACTAAGTTGGCAAATCACACACTTTTTATTAGACGCCATTTTCAGACAAACGTTCTCTTTTCCCGACATTTCTACACTAAGCGTGCCCAAACCTATTTTCCTCTCCTCGTCTCAATATACAAAGCGGGCATAGCGGCTAGGCCCTAAGACACATTTGCGTATGTTCGTGACACATATACACACACACACATTTATCGCTCCGTATTTATATATTTGACACGATTTCATCGTAATTTCAAATGCGATTTTCGCCTGTTTTTTCCCGCATTCTATATCAAGTATATACTAGCTTGAGATAAGTATTTTGCAACGGTATTTTCGTCTGACAATTTAAATGTGTACTTGAAATGCTTTTTGCAATAGTATGTAAAAATGTCAGACGGAGGTAACAAAAATAAATTCCGAAAAAAAAAAAAAAAAATTCAGGCAGACCGGAACTTCACGGATATTGTAGGATGACTTAGCAGCGGTATTTCCGTCTGACGATTTAAATATACACTTAAAATAGTGCCTACTATAATATGTGGGAACGTCAGACGGAGGTAAAAAAAAAACAAATTTTCGAAAAAATTTACAAATTTGGGGTCGTCTGACACTACTTTTGCAGCGATCTAGACGTCTGACGATTTATATACAGCATTTGTGACCTTCAAACAGTAAGCCTACAAATTTTCAGCCGGAGGTACGAAAATTTTTTTAGCAACTTTTTTTTGCACCTTTAAGTCGTCTGACGTCTTTTTTGCAGGGGCTTTGAGCAAAATCCTTGCAAATGGCACTGTTTCATGGTTCTCCCAACCACTTCTCAAAATTCTAGCCGGAGGTGTTATCATAGTACCTCCGTGGCCGCCAGCTCTTAGTCTATAATATCTTTTGTCAGCATTAAAGAAAAAACAATGCTAAGTGTGGATATATTCTCATTATTTCACTTCTGGGAAGTAGTTATAAATATCTGCTAACGGATAACTAAAAATGTGACATTTCGTATTCGTCTATTGACGCTAACACATGACAAATTTCCTTCCAAACGACACACTCGGCCGCTCGCTCAATTCATTATTCATTCACACGCGGTCGATTGATTCAGTAGTCGACAGTGGCCTCGCGGCTTAGGTATTATCTTAGCAGAACGTACTCTTGCGGTTACATACAAGTACATAAACAACATAAACACAGTACGTCATTATGAAGGAGTGGTTGAGAATTTCGTGCCTATTGTGCATATGTGGCTTCGTACGCGAGATTCGTCCTTCCGAGTCATACATAACGGAGTATTTGCTAAGTGGTACCCGAAATCTTACACAGGACGAGGTAAAATATTGCAATTTATACAAAATATCATCGTATAGACTAAATTTTAATAATTTATTTTTCAGCTTAGCCGTGAAGTTTATCCTGTTGCAACCTACTCGTACCTTTCGACACTTGTGGTAATGTTTCTCATCACGGATTTTCTTAGGTGAGATTACTTTTTTTTCGTAAACTAATACACTGGCCAAACAAGTATTTTTCAAAGCAGTAAAGCTGTTATATTTATTGCCATATATGTACATATACATATAATACATATATAAATATATGATAAGGCATAGATATTCGTATAAGGCATAGAGCAATATTTAATTCAACGTTTTGTTGGAATCTATGTTTCCAAATAAAAAAATTCGTTAATAAAAATTTGTTGACCCAAGTTGGGACTTCAGGTATAGGGTGTTTTTTAACTGCGTGAGAACTATCGTTATCGATAGCTCTGGTTTGACGGCTGAGTATGACAAACTACAAAATTCTCACACTACTCAATTCTGTTCCGCAAGGTTTGGCAAGTCATCATGAATCGTTTAACGCCAGAACAACGTTTCCAAAGTGTAGAAATTTACTTTGAAAAACATAAATCTGTTCGCGAAGTGTTGGAGGAGACGCCGAAATGTCGATTCGTCGTCGTTCTCCACTTGTTGGCATTTGTCTTTCGACTACGTGGATAATTTTACACAAGGATATTGGGCTAGGTAAAACATAAATTCCAACAATATTTCTATTTTGTATCACAATTTCACGTTCTCAAGCTCTTTAAAACAAACCCTATACAATCTTTGCAAATTGCAATTCTGTTTGAAAATATTTTCTGGCTGAAAATATACGAGATGCCATTATCAGACAAGTCACATTTCTTTTAGTCCAAAAACTACTAAAAAAAAACTTTTCATAATTTATACAAAATTTTATGGTGCAGCATTTGTGTGTCTGCGCAATGCATATTTATAAATAAAAATACCAAAAAATTTTATTAAAAAAATACAAAAACCAAAAGTATGTTGACATTGAGCTGTGACCTCAAATACATTCTATTAATTTGCAATTTGCTTGAGATCTCATTAACAGTTAAGTCGACAGTTATTTATTGTATTCTTGTAAAATACAAATAAACAAATTAAATGCTTGTCTAGTTAATCGGCTATATGTATATATGTCATAAAAGTCATAAAAACTGGCGTTTTGTCACACTAAAACGCTGTTCACAGACATCTTATCAGAAAATTTATTTGTTGTATTTTGTATTTATCTAGCACACTTCGGTTTTTGAATATCACGTGTATATTTACAATGTGCCACTTAAGTCACCGTGCTCTTGTTATATTTGCACAAATCACCCTGTAACTTGGGCAAATTTTTATTACCTATTCCCAATTTCTCGGCTCTGCTCTTAATTTTTTTTTTCAAAATATCAATATACACATATTGGTCTATCACTCCGTCGATAAATTCCAAATTTCCGACTCCTGCTGCAGCTATGCAGCCCCAAACCATAATACCTCCGCCGACGTGTTTTACGATTCTTATGGTATTTTTTGGATTTAGAGCTTCTCCTGGTCTCCTTCATACGCGAAGACGCCCGTCTGAGCCAAAAATATTGTACTTCAACTCATCTGAGAAGATGACCCTCCACCAGAAATCAATTGGTTTATCCACATACGCTTTGGAAAACTCTAAGCGCTACCTCTTATTAATTAAATTTACGTGCGGCTTCTTGCGAGGAGCGTAAGACCTAAAGTTATATGTTTTTATCGCTCTACGGACTGTTTCCGGGTGCACCTCCTTGTCAATGTTGCTACCTAACTCTGAAGCAATCTGCACTGCGCTACAAAACGGATCCTTGTCCACCAGATGCTTTATTGTGCGCCTGTCACGATCGGAAAGTGCAGGTGGCCGGCCGAATCTTTTGTTATTTTTAATGCGCCCTTCGTATTTGATTCGCCCAATGACAGTCTGAATAGTGGATTTGCTTCTACCCATAATCTTAGCTATCTCTGCATAAGATTTTTGCTCTTTTGTGTAGAGATGCGGGATCTCTCCACGATCAACGAGTAATAACTCTTCGAGGCATTGTATAAAAATCGAATATTTTGTCCAGCTCACGCAAAACACGCCAACTATAATGAATTTACTCATCACTGCACACATTTTTCAAAATCCCCCTTATTTCTAAGAAGAACGCTGGCGCTAGACAGCGCAAGAAATTAAGAGTACGTAGACTTTTGTTGATGCAAATATTTGAATATGTTTACATTCGTTAGAATAATATAAGACTAAAATTAAAAGTAATTGTTTTTCTTTTGTAGCTTAGAAGAAAATATATTGTTTTATTAGCCTACATCAAAGTTTTTTTAAATTTACAGGGTGATTTGTGCAAATATAACAAGAGTACGGTGACTTAAGTGGCCCACTGTATGCAATCAGGTGTTTTGTGTATGCAAGCACGAATTTTGGCTTTGTAACTTCCAAAAGAATATGAAAATTAAACGACTTATTGAAATCTCTTATCTTTTCGAACAGATACAAGCCCTTGATCATTGTAATGGGTGTTTGTGGCACTGTGGTGTCTTCCATGTTGCTCTGGACCAAATCAATTGCCGCACTACAAACACTTGAGTTTTTCTACGGTCTTTATATGGCCACTGAAGTGGCTTATTACACTTATATTTACGCTAAAGTAGATAAACAGTTTTATCCCAAGGTCACCGCCCACACACGAGCCGCTATGTTTTTGGGCAAGCTAGTCGCTGGCTCTTCCGCACAGATCCTAATTAATTTGAAACTAATGACCTATAAATCTTTGAATTACATAACACTAAGCAGTAAGTGTGTTAGTTATTATGTAAACAAAAAACTCTGCAGCTGATTGTTATTTTTACAGCTCAAATTTTTTCCATGTTGTGGGCTTTCACTTTGCCAAAAGTCGACAAAAGCTTATATTTTCACCGTGAGAATTACTTCGATAATGCACAGTCAACGTCGGTTGTAGGTTCCTCATCAACGGATTTGCAGGACACAAAGTCAATTAAAAGTGGGATCAGTGAAAATATAACCCCAACCGAACCATTTAAGTTGCTCTGGTCACATTTCTACAATGCATATAGCAATTTGAAGGTGGTTCAATGGAGTATTTGGTATGCAGTTAATTTGGCTGGCTACTTGCAAATCATTTCATATATTCAAGTGTTGTGGATAGAGATTGAACCGCATTCGGAAATCGCTTGGAACGGTTCTGTAGATGCTGTATTGACTGCGTTGTCGGCGCTTATGGCTTTGGCAGCTGGTTATATACATGCCGGACGTTTGAAACCACTGCAGAGTTTATTGGTTTTATCCATTTTCGCGGCACTTGAGGGCGGCGCAATTTTGCTCTGCTGTCGCACATCTAATATTTATGTTTCTTATGTTGGTTATATTCTTTTTGGAGCATTATATGCCTTTAGCATAACAGTTGCCAGGTATGTGTATTCCGTTAATTGTTGTTGCTTGTTAATTATTGATAAGAAAATATTATTTTTCCACTCAGCTCCGAGGTGGCACGTCACTTGGTAGAGGAAAGTTTTGGATTAGTTTTTGGAGTTAATACATTTTTGGCGCTCGTAATCCAAACGCTGCTAACGATAATAATTGTCTCAAACTCTGGATTTGTTTTAAACACATGCGGTCAGTATACTGTGTATGCATTTTACTTCATTACGGCGAGCGTCATCACATTATTTTTTGTGGCTGTGGAATACTTAGTAAGCAGAAAATCAGAAAATCGCACAAATTTAGTTGTAGAGTAGTTTAAGTGATTGTTATTAAATAAAATATAAGCAAATATTTATGAAAAAAGTTGGCATTGTCTATATCTTTACAGTAGACTTTTAAATAAAGTGAGGGGCTTCCCTTCCCTAATAATACTTCATTATTTTAATTCTCGTCACTTGTTTTAATTCTCGTATAGAGTAGTCAAAGACAAGCTGGTGTTATTATTGTTTAAAAAAGAGGTTGTCTGTAAAGTCGGTTTACTGACGATAGTTTAACGTGAAGAGAATACTGATGGAATGGTTGCATTTTTCAAAAGAAAATTTTAATTTTATTTATTTGATAGATATTTTGTATGGATATAGAGAAGGAGGTAAATGGAATTGATCAAGTTAAATTTATCAAATTCATGAAAGATATGTTGAATTCCGAATGTGCATCAGACGTTAATAAGTCAACAACACTAAGAGGCCCATCATCGATTAGATTTTTTCAAGACACATTACACTCGAAACACTACCTTTCATTTCCTACTTTTCCTATCATATTAGAGGTAAGATTCGTACATTTGATATGTCTATATGATTTGTATGTATCTTTACATATAGATTTGTTCTTTTTCTTTGGAAATGGCGCGAAAGTGTATATATGCATGTTTATATGTATTGGCATAGGACATATGTATATTAGACTATGAAAATTTACCCAAAGTATATGTATGTATGCATGTTTATATACATATATTAGTATAGAACAGTGGTCGCCAACCCGTCGATCGCGAGCTACCGGTAGCTCGCAAAGGCAATTCTGGTAGCTCGCGCTGCTCACGTTGCAAAAAATCCAAAAGTCTGAAAATCATACCAGTATTAGCAAATTTCAGAAATTTTCATAATAAATAGATAAACAACGGCAACACTGCGGTAAGCGATTTCGCGCCGACAAACACGACGCGAAGTCGCGTCTCCGTTCTAGGATCGGCTGGAACCGATTAGCGTGTTCGAGAATTTTTTGGCTTTATATATACGCAATGCACGTCGACATTACTGAACGGCATTATCAACGTTCTGCGTGCAGCGGTTGGGTTAGAGTTCGAAACATTATGGCAAGCAGTAGTAAGAAGGCGAAGACATACCATTTCCATTCGGAATGGGAAGAACAATACTTCTTCACAGAAGTTAAAGGCAAAAGTGTTTGTTTGTTATGTAATACATCTGTGTGAGTTCCTAAAAAAGGAAATATTGAGAGGCATCATAAAACTGTACATTCGAATTTTGAGAAGGCATTCCCGTTAAATTCTGCCACCAGAAAAGAAAAACTGAAACATTTAAAAATCCAGTTAATTGGACAACAGTCAATATTTTTGAAAACAATCGACAAAAATAAGGCTGCAACTGAAGCATCTTATCGTGTTTCCCAGATAATTGCACAAAAGAAAAAACCTTATGAAGACGGGGAAATCATAAAACAAGCATTTTTGGAAGCTGCAGATTCTTTATTCGCCAACTTTAAAAATAAAGACGAAATATATAAAATCTATGCAACTTTCTGCTAATACAGTGATGAGGCGAGTAGAAGTAATGAGCAATGATATTTTTTTACAGTTAAGAAGTGACTTAGATAACTATTTATTTTTCACTGCAACTGGATGAATCAACAGATGTAGTTGACACCTTGTCAGGATGGCTTTTAGTGATTTTACAATTAAAGAAGATATTTTGAAGTTTATTCCACTCAAAGGACATACTACTGGGCTAGAGCTGTTTTCTCATTTAAAAAATCTCATCTCTTCTGAGAAAATTCCAATATCAAAAATGGTAGGCCTGACAACTGACGGTGATCCAGCTATGGTGGGTTGTGATAAGGGGCTCGTGGCGCTATGTCATAAGGATGAAAGTTTTCCACAATTTCTTAGTTACCACTGTATTATACATCAGCAAGCATTATGTGGAAATTTTCTAAACTTGAACAACGTTATGAAACTGGTGGTGAAAATTGTGAACAAGATTAGAGCTCAAGCGTTACAAAGAAGATTATTTAAAACCTTGGCTGATGAAATTGACTGTCAATACGGAGAGCTACTTCTTCACTCTGAAGTGCGATGGTTAAGCAGAGGACGAGTGCTCAAACGTTTCAATGATGTCCTGCCTGCTATACTCCAATTTTTCAAAAAACGCGATGAACCGATTCCTGAACTGGAAAATTCGACTTGGCTCAGAGATTTTGGTTTTCTTGTGGACATTACAGAGAAATTAAATGAGCTTTACTTGCAGCTTCAAGGCAGGGATAAAGAATTAGCGGAAATGATTTCTGATATAAATGCATTTATTGCAAAACTTGAATTTTGGGAACAAAACCTAAAAAACCGCGATACTAAGCATTTTCCTATTCTTTCCGAAAAGATATCCAAAAATCTATTAGAGCCCTATGACAGTAAATATCATATGGAAATAGTTTCTAACTTGAAGGAAAACTTCAAAAATCGTTTCAAGGATTTCACCAAAATTGCTTTAGTGACGCAATTTGGACAATTTCATGGACATTGATATACAACAGTTTGCAACTTGTGTTATGAACAACTTTGGCGAAGACATTGCTGTGACAGAAATGGAACTGATTGCTTTTCAAAGTGGCTTGACTTTAAAATCTTTAGGTTCAAATACAAAATGTATATGGACTTTAGTAAGTAAAGATAAGTATTCAGTTTTAAGTCGTGTTGCGTTGAAAGTGAAAGCGTTATTCAGTTCAACTTATTTGTGTGAATCTTCTTTTTCCAATATGAAATTTATCAAAAATAAATACCGCAATCGGCTTACAGATATACATTTGGATAACTGTATTCGAATGACTGTATCAAATTATACTGCAAATATTAAAAAAATTATCGATGAGTCAGAATGACAACTTTCTCATTAAATATGCTCTTTTTAACTGTCCATATTTTATTTACAATATATAATAATGTACTATTACTGTTTTGTTGTTTTTTTAAGTCGCTTGTGATTTGCCATTATGACTGCAAAAAATTTTGTTACGATTGATAGGTGTGAACATGGATGTAGTTATGCATAAGTATAAGCACTATAACGTCCCCTTAGTATAACAATACCCAAAGTGCTCATAGGCTATTATCTTTTTATTGAATTTTTGGATTCTCCATCGCCGATTTTATATGTGGTCAAAATTTTGTCAAAATCTAGTTCCACAAAGTGGGTCAAAACGTGAGTCAAAAAATAAAAAATATTTACAGACATAACGAGATTTGAGTGAGAGCTACTTTCGACAAAAAGTTTGAAATTCATTTTCTCAAAACATCAAAAAATTGATAGGCTATTTTAATACTAAGGGGACGATAAGTCATAAGTTTATTATATATAGAACGTATATTAGTAAAATAAATACATGTATTGTAAGTCGAATATAACTGTGTATTATTTAATTTATGTTGGCTTGTACAAGTAGCTCGCTGTTTATTTCAAAATCTTGAAAGTAGCTCAACACATTGAAAAGATTGGCGACCACTCGTATAGAACATATCTTAAAAGTTATGTGGGAAATATTGCCATACATTTTTTCCTTCATATATAATAATAATTAATAATAAAAACATTAAAACAACAGGTACTATTAACAACTAGTCCTCACTAATTATAAATTCGGTATATATATATCATTATTTATATTTATATACACCAATAACCCATTATATAAATATTATTGTTATATTTATATGTATATAAACATAATAATAACATATATAAACATCATTATTATATAATATTTATTTTTATATGAACATAACAACAATAACATATATATATATATGTATATAAACATATCATTGTTATGTATATAAACATAATAACGCACACACGTACACAAACCAAAATACAGTGCACTCGCGGTAACTCGAATAGCCGCTAAGTCGAACGACGTGCTAACTCGAACACATTTTTTTCCCTATTGACTAGTTTGTAACTCGAACAATATTAAAGCGCTATAACTCGAACAAAAAAACAAATTTATTTGTACACACATTCTTTTCAAACATGTACATTTTGTACATACATACATATGTAATAGTATATGTATATAAATTATATGTATACTAGTGTATTGTCCATATGAATATTTCGACGTTAATATCCCGTTAGTTTTCTGGGAACAACATCTTGCATTGACCAAATTGCTTTAAATTTGTCATTTGTAGTGTATCAGTGCATCTTAAAAGGTTGAAGTGTTTAACATTAAAAGAGAGGGCTGAAGTCCTTAACAAAATTAAACGTGGATGTAGTGTTACTTCTCTAGCGAAGGAATATGGGGTAGCCAAGTCCACCATAAGTCTTATAAAAAGGAAAGACAAGGCAATTTTAAAAGCAGTAATCAACACGTTTTTGGGTCCTGGGAAGAGGAGAACTTTAAAAGCTTCTGAGTTTCCTAAAATGAAAGCCGCTTTATACAATTGGTTTCTGTCCCAAAGAAAAAAGAATTACCCAATAAGTGGACTCATCTTGAAAGAACATAACATGAAAAACATAATTTACAGGTCGAATTTACGCTTTATGATGTTAACAAATGGAATGATGGTGCCGAATTTACCGACACAGAAGTAATAATTGAAACTAGTGATTCTGAGTCTGAGTTTAACAACACAACTGAGACATGTGAGCGGATATCATCTGAGGAGGCAGTTAGCTCTATCAATAAGGTAATGCAGTGGGCCACAACTGAACAAGTAAGCCCCGCAAAGGTTAACACTCTTCAATTGCTGCGTGAAAAAGTCATATTCAACATTGCTGCAGGCAAGAAAAGACAAACACACATTACAACTTTCTTTTCGGCCTAACTTTTCTGTTAAAGCTGACTTTTTTTGTGTAACTGACACAAAGACTGCGAAATATTTGATGAAAAATATTGAAACGAATTAATTATTTTAAACATATTCATGTTCATATACATATGTAAATA
This sequence comes from Anastrepha ludens, assembly GCF_028408465.1. Classification (NCBI taxonomy): domain Eukaryota; kingdom Metazoa; phylum Arthropoda; class Insecta; order Diptera; family Tephritidae; genus Anastrepha; species Anastrepha ludens. The sequence continues at coordinate 9,308,084 of NC_071498.1, read as the reverse complement.
AATAAATAAATTTAATTGAAAAAAATCGATATCGATGACTGTTTTTTTAACATAGCACACTCAATTGATAAGTCGAACAAATTCGATAAATCGAACAGCGCCTGTTTTAATTAGTTCGAGTTATCGCGAGTGCACTGTATAACAAAACACAACATAACATAACATAAGATAACATAACCATAACATAACATAACATGACATGCAGTTCAAGCAAGGTAACGCCGCATGAGCAAGATAACTACGCATGAGCAAGATAACGTATAGCAGAAATAACTCGAAGATTTGCCATTACCTGCCGAGTTATGACCTCTATTAAAAAGAACGTTTTCTATTATTCATGAGCATCGAACAGTGGACTGACTATAAGTATTTTTTTAAATAGTATTTTTTTGTTAGAGAGTTAAGGACTTCACGTAAATACACGGTGGGCCATCTAACCTTTGAAACTTTAACTACTGATTGTTTTTAATGTGTAAACTAAAATACATTGATGGAAGTCATTTGAGTGAAATAGTGTTCCAAAATTAACCGTAACGTTTGTAATTTCAAATAAAAAGACCAACATTAAAAAAATAATTTATTGAAAGTAAAAGATTGTAAGAATTTATTATCTATATATTATTCTATATATTAATACGGAGAACAACATTTTGTCGTACCTTTTTTTAGTATTTATAGTCAGAGAAAAAAGTTGAAACATATACCAATGGATAGCATATGTGGAGACGGTTTGCACAATGTATTAAAATAGAAACATAAGTGAATAGGTGCAGGTAAAATTAATCACACTATTTTACCTGTATTATGATATATCATGCTATAATATGTATCATGATATTATATAATATATGTATATGTATCATGATATAAAAGTTGATGAAACAGCTGGAAACTTACATATTATGAACCAATACTATTATAAATTTGATTGAGAAATTATGATTGTCATGGATTAATTAATGATTATTTTTTATTATGGTTTTTCAAAAAAACTTAATTTTTTTCCGTGATACATGAAATTGGAAACATTTCAATTCATGAATAAAAAAAAATTATGATATTTGAAATACACAAATATAGGATCGCGTAATACAGGTAAAATGGGATATTTTTCATTCATTTACTACATCTATTCACATATATCATTAAAAAGTTTCAACATAAGCTTTCCATTTATATATGTTTCAACTCTTTTCTGTGACTATGATTACTAAAAAAAGGTATGGCTAAATTTTGCTCTACTTATTTATATAACGTCGAATAATGTCAAAATTTCGACGTATGGCCGATCCTAGTTATTATTATTATTATAATTTATTAGCAAAATTTAATAAATTAACTTGCTAAACATTTACTAATGAGCATTAGCTACCAGGACTATCAGCTCTTCTTATATGAATATAATGCATATAATTTTTTTTAATACTAATTTTGGATTGGCTGTTAAAGCAGCTTGGATAAAGTTGTTGGTTGAAATTATGTTCACTTCATTTGGTATCTTGAGAAGTTCAATCCAATTGTGTTTGAGAAGACGGTTTCTGGTTTCTTCGAGAGCAGTGCATTCAGAAAAAATGTGCTTCAAAGTCAAAACATGTGGACAGAGCGGGCAAGTTGGGGGTAGATTGCCTCTTAGAAGGCGTTGATGGGTGCAAAGAGTGTGACCTAGGCGGCGTCTTATGGAAGTTTGAATGTGCGTTTTTGAAACTTTTGTTGGATAAGTAGGCGTCGCGAATTCTCGATTTATGGCTGTGTAATGGTGGTTGAAATTAAACGAATTCCGTACTTTTTCGACTGTGTTCTTTATTGTTACAGGTGTTGAGTTAGTCGATTTTGCGACACGATCTGCTGCTTCGTTGCCCATGATACCAATGTGTTCAGGTATCCATAGGAATTTAACGGTCTTTAACGCCATGATGATTGCGTTGCGGAGGGCGGTCGCTTCTGCGGTGAACGCAGATGCAATGTCTGGTAGTATTTGCATTTTGACCAAATGTGTTGACAACTGCGTAACTGAGGGACAAGTCTTTAGATTTGGAGCCATCTGTGTACCATAACGCCCATTTTTCCGCTTCATAGCTGGAACGTAAACCAAGAATAACTGACGAATTGCATCAGCAGAAACATCGGATTTTTTGAGTCTTGAAAGACTGAGGTCACGTGATGTTTTTTAATAATCTTTGAAATCAACAATGAAAACAAGTTTTCTATATTATTCGGGCAGTGCGCCAGTGCTCTATGTAGGATGGGTGACAATTATTTGTGATTGTTTGTCTTTTAAAATAGATAATGTAGAAGTTACATACATTTCCGGTACATACTCTTTGCACATCCGTTTAAATGACTACAATTAGAACAGCCCTAACCTTACAAATTGATATGACAGCATTGTTTATTAACATATTTTGACAATTCGCCCGTATCCGCGCATCAGCTGTTATCTGCTTTATTGCGATATAGCAATACGGACTTTGTTTATATAAAATAAATCGAACTTGCCAAAAGTATACAAAAATTTTTGTTGAGTATGAATGACATAAAACGCTTAAAGGATCAACAACGCGATATACATCCCGGATTCGACTCTTACTTGAATTGCATGACACGGGCTCTTTTCTCGGGTCTTGCTTCATTTTGCTTAAGTAAGTACCTCTGGGATAACACATATCTTTTATTAACTCCATCAGTTGCGTAATTTAAATTATTGTTATTATATCTAGCATTTTCCTGCTGTCATTTTACACAAAAGCTGTTGCGCACAAAAATCCACTACCCCGTTCAATATAGCGTGTTGGCGTCGGCTATAGTGGCAACTGGTGTATCCTACACAACCACCACAAGTCGCACTAAAGCTTGCCAAGCAGCTTGGATGGCAGCTGAGGATAAGCATACTATACTGAAAGAAGAGCATTATTAAAGCGGGGCAGTTACCACTTTAATAATTTATATATGTATATACATAGGCATAAGTGCATTATACGTAATTATATGAAAGTTAGTAACAAAATGTTGTTCAAAAGTATGACGAATATAGCAAGTTGCTTTACTATATGTCGAAATTCGCAATTAAGGGTGCTTGTTCGAGTAAATCGCTTAGAAAGCGCTTTTGAAAGTTATGTGCCCGACGTTAATAGGACGTTCACCCGTTGGAAATATATGCAGCACAAAGGTGTAAAAGGTATACGCAACAGAAAAAGTGCTTACGAGACACTTTCAAAAGAAGACAGCAACGCAGATATAAAAATGACTTCAGAAGCTGAAGATGAAGGCAATGATAATGGCTTGCTCAACTTGGATGATCGGTAAATTATTCTACATAGTACACATTTTTGTTTTTTAATTTTGATGTTGTTTGGCGGGACTGTAGATCCGCAAAGCGCCAGTGCATTATTTTGGGAAACGGTATCAAGGTTCCAACAGCGCGGAAAAAATGTGTGTTTGTTTCTTATGTGCACAATATAGGACAATTAAAAATGTGGTGAATGTACGAGTTAATTTCTCCACCAGAGCAGAGATCGATATCGCTAGCATTTATTTTTGCAAAAATAGACAGCATTATAAGACTTTCCAGTCAAAATCCTGTTAATTCTTTTCGTGGGTTCGCTGGCAGAGCCCCATTTTAGTCTAGCAAACGGGCTAGGGTGCAAATTAGAGAATTTCAAAAGGCCAGAATTCCAATCTCTGAATATGGCATTGCGTAAATTTTTCAGAGCCTCTTCAACAGTTCAATTTACTCTCACAATAGAGCCACAGTGGACTGCTTTCGTTGCAGCCAAATCAGTCCGTTCATTAAAACCGAATACCGACATGGTCAGGCGTCCAAACTATGTGCACATGTGCCCATACTCAAAAATTTTGCGACCAAAGATAGCGTCACATTTGTTAGAGACTTAATTTTTAACAGACTGTAAGCTGTTCAAGCGTTCGTAAAAATACAATTCCTTTCATATCCGCAATCATTTGCGATATCAAGAGCTTTAATAAGCGCCCAAAGTTCACTAAAAGTGGAAGACGTGCGCATCTCAGCTTATAAAAGTAATTGTACCTTACAATCGAATTACAATTGTCTCACCAATATAGACCTTCGTTGGGCACCCGTGTCTGGACTGAATTTTTCGACTTTGCACGTGAGTTTAACATATTTCTATTATAGCTAACGACTTAAGCTTCCAGATAGCTTCCTAAAATATAATTTTCTATCGATATAAACCCTTGTTCTTAGGAAAGCGACTCCTTTAATTATTATGCTATGTAATATTTATATACAATTAATTTTAAATTTTAGCGCATACGAAGAATTGGCCAACAGTGCAATGCATATTTCGCCCGGTTCCTCTAGTCAAAACGTATTCATTATACAGCCATATGTGAAATGGGGCAGTGAGCGAAACATTCTAACAACTCCCGATGGTCAGTTGGAAGAGGCGAAAGCGCTAGTGGAATCATTGCCTAATTGGCGCGTGGTTCACGCTATCAAAATACCGCTAGAAACACTCCAGCGCAAGGCTCTTTTTGGCAGCGGCAAAATTGAAGAATTAAAACAACAGTTGCAGGAACATAGTACTAAATATAAACTATCCTGCCTCTTTATTAGCAAAAGCACATTAACATTTGGTCAAAAACGATTTCTGGAAGATACATTTAAACTGCCGGTGTTGGATCGCTATTCTGTTGTCATACAAATTTTACGTCTGCATGCCTCCAGTGCGGAGGCGCGCTTACAAGTGGCCATGGCTGAGATACCGTACATCTGGTCCCAAGCCAAGGACGCGAGCCCATCGATTGCACGCAAACAAGGCTACTCATTTACTGACACACAACGAGAAATACTAAGAACACGCGAACGTAAGTTGAAACAAGAACTGGAAAGGATTAGGGATCACAGGTATGTCACATAGCGCATGTGAGCTTAATATGAATGAGAAATAAGAGAAAATTTTCAACAGGCAATTGCTGCGCAACAAACGTAAACAGAAAAACTATCCAGTGATTGCAGTAGTTGGATATACTAACGCTGGCAAAACATCACTGATCAAATCGCTAACGCAAGAGCAAAGCATGCAACCACGCAATCAGCTCTTTGCTACTCTGGATGTGACAGCACATGCGGGCGTGCTACCGTGCAATCTTGAAGTAATTTATATGGACACGGTGGGTTTTATGTCTGATCTACCCACTGGTTTAATAGAGTGTTTTGTGGCGACCCTCGAGGATGCTATGCTGGCAGTAAGTTCCCGCGTAGTTATATAGAAATAAAATCAAGTTAAATGTGTGTCCGTATGTTTTTTATACCAGGATATAATATTGCATGTGCAGGATATTTCACACACATGCAAACAAGCGCAACAGCAGCACGTAATTACAACATTGCAATCACTTAAAAATACTGTTGCTGCAAGTGAACAAATGCCACCCATCATAAATGTTGGAAATAAAGTCGATCTTATGTCGACGGAATTGCAGCCACAGCCAACAGAAAATATACATATGGTTTCCGCGACAAAGCTTACAGGTCTCAAGGAATTGCTATTCGAAATTGAACGACAAATACTAATAGCGACGGGGCGTCGTAAAATGACAATGCGTGTGCGCAATGGTGGAGCTGAAGTGGCATGGTTGTACAAAAATACTGCGGTAACAAACGTACGCGTCGACGAGGCTAGCGCTGAGCATTTGCTAATGACAGTCGTTGTTAGCGAACTCACCATTCAGAAATTTAAACGAACGTTTTTATCAACAAACCATGCGGATTTATAAGACAATAAAACGATTGTGTTAAAGAAATAGAAACTTTTTTATTTATGATTGCGGTAAAATCGTGTTATTAATATCTGTTATCTTGATATATATATGTATATATAAGTATATATGTATTTATGTACACATGTACATAAAATGGGTTGGTAAAATTTTTGATAGCTATTTGTATTTAGTACGCGATAAGAAAGTCTACAAAAAAAATGTATACAGAATTAGTAGCTAATTGCAGAAAATTACATTGCGAAAATGAAATACAAAAATCTATTTCTAAATATTTCTATCTTATTTTTCACTAAAAATATCAAAAAAGAAAAAACAACGCATTGTCTTTTTTGTACGCATTAAAGTCAACGTATTACAAAAATTGTTTACAAATTTAAAACATTTTTATCAATAAACCACTGCAGTTTAACGTGACAGAATTGCAATGGACATCAACTTTACTAAAAAATAACACTGGAAAAAGTAGCAAAACAAATTAAAACTAGGCAACGCTTTTTGGAATTTCTAAAAGTATTTTCTGGGCATATAATATAAATACGCTATTATAGCATTTATTTAACACAAAATATAGTCACTTAACTAAGCAAATAGTATAGATATAGTACGCACAGGTTATATCTGCTTGTTTTTTAAATTCGCTGCTTTATATTTTAATATACATATTTACCCCTGTTAAACAAGCAGCCAAAGAAACGTCGACATAAACTCGTATGGCACAAATAGACTATTTCAAGAATACTTATTTAAAGAAAAAAAATCTACCTTATTAGCAAGAATATGGAACGTAAAGTGTTTTTTTGTGGTGAAACATTTAGTTTTTATTTTTCGTTGACAATTAAATGCATTATTTAATATTGAACGAGTATTTGGAAATAAAATTGTGCTTGTTTCATTTTTGCGCGTTTGTTTTGGCAAAAACAATTAAGGTTCCAAAACCGATAAAAGCCAAAAATTGTCTTTTTTAAATATCAAAATAACATTTACTTAGCAGAATACTCTAATTTTTATAAGATTTAAACAGAACGTCTTCAACCAATGTCTTCAATATCTTGTTCATATTGTATTTTCAAATCACTGCTTGTTCTTCTTGAAAAGCACTCTCGATTTTTTGGCACACTTTGTGAGCGGAACCTAAACCTGTTCAGCGATTGCTCACGGTTAAGCAGCGTGTTTCCGCATTTGTCCATTCCCGATGGACTTATTTGAACAAGTTTGTTGTGCTTAGCAATAATTCACTCTTTTATGCTCTTACCCGAACACTACGCACTTTTTCCTTAAGACCACTGAGTTTTTATTTAAATGTTGCATCGCACTCAGAAGCTCACTCAACTAAAACTAACTTTCATTTTGTATTCAAGAATTTGTTTCCATAAAACTAAATGAACAAATCGATTAATAAACGCAGCATTGGTAAAACGAGAACTAACACTATAAACACAAAAGCTACGTGAAAATTCTTAGCCTGTGTTACCAGTGTACTTTTGCTACACTGTTTTAATAGTTATAACTTAGATGGCATAGAGTTCATTTGTGCACTGGCTGCGCTATAGTACTGTTTGAATGGCAATAATTCGCAGTAACGCAACATGTCCGCTTCCACTGTACGCAAAGGTTTCCCAAATGCGTGCTGTAACATGCCAGTATCCTTGTTTTTCATCAGATAGCCCACTTGCTGAAACGAGTGCAATGCAATATTCAAATTGTCTAGGGCCAGACAATAAGGATGCACATTGGTGACATGTTGCTGCTGCAAAAGTTTTTCTACACGTTGTTGCATATGTATGAGTACATCCTTCGTGCTAAATTCCTTGGATTCGTCACTTGTGGAAGAAGTAGCTAAACTGGTGGTGGGGAACTATGGAAAATATAAACAAGTTAATAAGTGCTCTTAATTATTAGGTCTGTTCATGAATCAACCAAATTATCAAGTTTTGGTTTTCATGTATCCAAAAAATTTGCAAAGTAGGGGAAAGTGAAAGAGCAAAATGACATTTTATTTTGTGGGGAAATTGCAAGTTTTGCTGGGTAAATTTTTACTTGTAAGAATTTGCAAGTGGGAACAGCTGATCGCAAAGCAAAAATAAACACAAATTAAAATTCCCACGACAGTTGGTTCTACGTAACCGGAACGACCCGAATTTATATCCGGCCAAGGACTGTCACTTCAGCAGCATTCCTCGCATATGCACGGGGAATGTTTATGCTGCTACAACAACAGCGAATTAAAATTTGCGAATTGAGCCAAAGTTCTAAATTAAAATAGAAGTGATGATTAAAATGGATAATGTAAGTAAATATATTTTAGATAAAATTTATAAAGTTTATTTGAAGTCATATATTAAATAGAGGTATGTCCTTCTGAACCACAGCGTCCAGTCATCGTTGCTGCAGTTTCCGAAATACAAGTCCAAAGGTTTGAAGGTATATTTTGTGTTTTATGCTTGTACTTTTTAGTCATTAACTAATTTGGCAATATATGTTTGTATATACATATATATATACATGCTTAGGAGGAAGCAAAGAAAGTTAAAGATGCTAATGGGATGTTCTTCATCTGACAGCGATGATGAAATGGAACAAATTATTTTGGACAAAATAAAATCATGTGATGCCTAAGCTCGTTATTTTGAATTTTATTTGCTTTATTTTGGTTTTTTATTTAATACGAGGTAGGTCATCTGAGTTTTTTTTTTTTAATTTTTGTGATTTTTCCCACCAACCATTTAATCAACTGTTCATAAAACTTGCAAATTGTTACTGACAAGTTACTGGATAATTTTTACATGAACAGACCTATTCTAAATAAGTCAAGCATTAAGATATTTTTACCTCATTGAGCGCCACAGCTAATTGATAATAGACACAGAGAAAAGGTGCTAATGCGGAGAGTATAACGTTACTGCATTCATTTTCGAGAAATGTGATTTGGCCGCCATCGGATGATATTGTTAGAATGCCAACATTTGAGAGTAGATTGAGATTTCGTTCGAACTCCTGAAGGAAGAATTTAAACAAAATATTGTAAAAAAATGTACAAACACATACAAATTCATATAATATAATTCATGTGAAGATTCGAAATCTCACCTCCAAATCTCGGTTTGACTCAATTATGAATTCATGTTTGAATATATCATCAAGTATAGCTACACGTTGCGACAAATACGCCACCACCTCGACATAGCTGCTAGGTAATGCCACGCTATTGACGTCTTTTTGGTTTTGCTGCTCTCTCTGCAAATGAAGTGCAGCTAATAGCAGATAAGCCGGACGTGCAAGCCAAAACATGCAGGGATTTATATACAGCTGCAATGTCAGCGCCGGCACAGCTACAGCCATTGTCTGTGGCAGTAGGGCATGTGCCTTCAGTCTTTTAGTATCGATATCCTGTGCCAGTTGTGCAGCAGCGACCTGCGTGAATTGCAATCGTGCATTGTGAAAATGTACAATGTTCGCATGTATTTCAACGGTTTCGATTATTTCAATTTTGAGGCGATTCAAATCGGTGGCAACATGTGCGCCTAACTCTTCGAATATATATTTTAACTTGGTAATTCCGCGTGCTAACTCCTCGATATTAACCGAATATCCTGCGTATAATTGACTAGCATAGTACAGACACAGTAGATTGAATGTACTTATAACGATGCGCCGTTGCTGTTGATAAATTACCTACAAAGTTACAGGAATTGTGAGTGAAATGCATGTATATTATGTGTGTAATCGAACGTTATTTCACATATGTGAACCAACCTCATTAGCCAACTTCTTAATCAAATCCAACTCGTGTTTATCTAACTTTTGTAAGTGTGCACCCATGGCGGCGCGCTGCATTCGATCAGAGGCCGTGTGACCAAAGAATTCACGCACAGATATTGGTGCACCAAAATCCAAGTACATTTTTCCAAAGCGTTCATCGATAATCTTCAGCGCCTTGAAGAAACCCTTCGTCGTCTCTTTCGGCTTTGGCACGCCCAACAATTCATAGACGAACAATTGTTCCTCGAGTAAACGTTCATAGGATATGCTCACTGGCACGATGGTGACATCAGACACCTCGCCGGTGAAGTAGGGAAGCAGTGCCATCGAAAGGAGGCCAATTTTTGGCACGAGCGCCTTAAAATTGCGGCTGCGTGTTCCTTCTATAAAGAATTCAACTCCTATATGATAAACAGAGATCAATGCGTACATATATTCGCGAAAAATGTCCCAGTAAAGCTCGTCTTTTGAGAAGGAGCGTCGCATAAAAAAAGCACCCGTTTTACGTAGCATTGTTCCCATACCAAACATGGCATGGAAGTCTAGATATATAAATAAGAAATTTAAATTTCTATATCCTGAATCGAATACACGCCATTTTGTTACTTACCCATTCCTGCCGCTATACCAGGTATTTCAATGTCATAATAAAAGCAAATGTATGACATTAATACAAAATCCATATAGCTTCGATGGCTGGGCAAATAGCAAACTGGATTTCGTCCCAGCTGTTCCCGCACGGTTCGAATGCTTCTCGCATTTACATAAATTCCCGAGAGGATGCGTTTTGCAATTGCCGTTATGGCCATACCGCACCAACGTATGATCGGCAGATTACGCTCCAAACCGATTTCATCGATAATCTCTTTCACCTGCTTTTCAATCTGCTTCACTGGGCAATTATTCACTTGCGCATAATGTGCGATGATTTTACGAACCTTCTCGCTACGAAAAACATGTCCTTTCAAAGTTTGTGGATTCAAATAACGCTCAAACTCATTAGCCATTTGGGGCTTGTACTCCTTGGTCATCACCGGTTCTTTACCCTTGGCAATGATATTCTCAAAATCATCCATGTAAGTGGTTGCGGCCGTCGATGCAGACGTAAAGGACTGTGGCCCAGGCCATAGTGGGAGTTCATATGGCGGGGATAGCCCCGTCTTCATTGTGCTTAGTGAATGTGTTTTATCTGTAAGTAAGACATGCAGAAATCATTTCGTGCGATTGAAGTTGCGATTCATTATACAAAGGTGACAATTACGGCGCCCCCCTCGAAACCCCGGGCTTGGAACAAGATTTTTTCTAACCTCCCAGAAAAAGCTCGTCATAAAAAGTCATCTACCGTTCGGGGGCGGCATAAAAATGTAGATCCCTACTTTGTAAAAAAACATCAAGACGCGAACACCATAAAGTGGAGAAGGAGCTCGGCCAAACAACCAACAAAGCATGTTCAATAGGGGCATTTATATTGAACTTATTTAGATAGAAAGAAAGAGCATTACGAAGAATTCCGGGAGTTGTAAGAAAATTAATATTCTCAAGCAGAAATGGGCAATCAATGTCAACATTAATAACATTGAAAACAGGCGAGAGAGCAAGAATCGAACTTCTAATTTCTAAAGGCTTCAAGTTGATCAATAGCAAACGGGATGTGTAAGATTAGATAAAAAACTTTACTGACATAAATATATACATATACCATATGTATGTACCTACAAGGTGAAGTCCAAAATAAACAAAGACTAAGAAACGACATGAGCTTTGTTTTGATAACTTCGAGTTTATTTATTCAAAATAGTCCCCTCTGGCCTCGATACACTGTTTTGCGCGATCTAAAAGCTTTTCGAAAGAGTGTTTCAGGTCATTGATTGGAATGTCCTTCAGACCGTCGGTACAAGCCTTTTGGATGATCTCTACGGACGCAAAACGTTTTCCTTTCATGGCCAAACGCAATTTTCCGAATAGATGGAAGTCACACGGAGCCATATCAGGCAAATACGGTGAATGATTGATGGTTAAAATGCGATTTCTAGTCAAAAAATCAGTCACAAGAGTGGATCGATGAGATGGTGCAATAAGCGCCAGCTTCCTGTTTCGCGGTATTCAGGGCGAATTCATGCGATAAATGCAATGCAATAAACGCTGCAAAACGCCAAGATAGAAAATTTAATTGATGATTTGGTCCTTTGGTACGAACACCTTGTGGACAATTCCCTTGGAATTTAACGCTTAGTTTCAGGTTCATGTTGGAAACACCACGGTTTATCACCCGTTACATGTAGTAAAGGAAGTTCTCGTATTTTCTCGCCTTAATGAGGTCTTTCGAATGTTGAATTTTGAGCAATTTTTGGTCCTCAGTTAACTTGTGAGGAATGGAACGTGCACAGACCAAATGATCATTTAAAATGCGATAAATCGATGTTTTGGAGATATTCAACTCCGATTCCAGGAATTTCAACGAAGATTTCGGTACATTTTTGATAAATTTACGAACCATTTCGATGAAGTTTTCGGTGATTTCTGATTTCATTGTCATTTATGTTCTTACAACCATCTCTGAAACGTGTAAACCACTTATTAACTCTTGCACGAGATATACAATCATCGCCATAAACTTTTTTCATCAATTCAAATGTTTCGGTAAACGTTTTACCGATTTTAAAACAAAATTCCATATTAGCTCTTTGTTCGAAACTAATTTTTGTACCGATGACACAAACATACTGACACTTTGGACGTCACCAAGCTTTCACTGAAAGTCAGCTAGGGATGTAACTTCCATCAAAAACATTTTTATGACGCTAGTATTGTTTATTTTAGACTTCACCTTGTATAATTGGCGCGTACACCCTTTTTGGGTGTTTAGCTGAGATCCTCCTCCTTTTGTGGTGTGCGTCTTGATGTTCCACAAATGGAGGGACCTGCAGTTTCAAGCCGACTCTGAACGGCAGATATTTTTTATGAGGAGCTTTTTCATGGCAGAAATACACTCGGAGGTATGGCATTGCCTGCCGAAGGGCGACCGCTATTAGAAAAAACTTTTTCTTCATTTTGGCGTTTCACCAAGATTCGAACCTACGTTCTCTCTGAACTTCGAATGGTAGACATGCACCAAGCCATTCGGCTACGGCGGCCGCCTGTATTTAGTATTTAGTAATAGAAAAGATCAACGTTACAAAAGCGTTTTTGTTAAAAACTATTAAACGGTTAAAAACGTCACTTTGCTACTTCAGATTTTTAATACTGGGACCGATACGCAACATTGTCACCCCCATCAACTATCTATAAGAACTGTAAGGTCTTGAACAAATTTGAAATAAATAAATTCATTCAATGAAAAAATGTACCAATGGGGTTTAAAGGAATGGTCAGTGTGTACTAGGCCGGGTCGATTTGTGGGGAGGCAAAAAAATCGCTCATTGCTCTGTGAAAATCATATTCTAGGGATCAAAATAAGAAACTTTGCCGAAGGAACCATACCTCTAAAACGAATTCTGATGTCCCCCAATTTGGGTCGAACTTTTAGGGTCTTTTGTGGGGAGGCAAAAAAATCGCCCATTGCTCTGTGAAAATCATATTCTAGGGATCAAAATAAGAAACTTTGCCGAAGGAACCATATCTCTAAAGCGAATTCTGATGTCCCCCAATTTGGGTCGAACTTTTTAGTTTCTTTTCTATAACTCAATTAAATTATTTTTTTCATTTACATCCATATGTTCTGACTAAATAAATTTCTTAAGAGAAAAAATTAGATAATAGGACTATGAATAAGTTCGTGCGTGAAACTTTATTGACGTAAAATGGTTACAAATTTAATATTCAAAATATTGTCCATCGCTTACTACTACTTTTTCCCATCTTTCTGGCAATTCACGGATTCCCTTTGTGAAAAATTCGGTCGGTTTTGCCGCAATCCACGAATCGATCCATTTTTTGACTTCATCGTAATTACGGAAGTGCTGGTCAGCCAGGCCATGTTGCATCGATCGGAAGAGATAGTAATCGGATGGCGCAAGGTCTGGACTATACGGCGGGTGGGGTAGGACATCCCATTTGAGCGTTTCTAAGTATGTTTTGACCACTTGTGCAACATGTGGCCGAGCATTGTCATGTTGCAAAATAACTTTGTCGTGTCTATCGGCGTATTGCGGCCGTTTTTCTCGCAGTGCTCGGCTCAAACGCATCAATTGTCGTCGGTAGACATCCCCCGTAATCGTTTCATTCGGTTTCAGTAGCTCATAATACACAACACCCAGCTGGTCCCACCAGATACACAGCATAACCTTCAGGCCATGAATATTCTGCGCCGACGTCGATGTTGAAGCATGGCCAGGGTATCCATACGTTGCCCGACGTTTTGGATTGTCGTAATGGACCCACTTTTCATCGCCAGTCACAATTCGATGCAAAAAACCCTTTCTTTTGTGCCGTTGAAGCAGTTGTTCGCATGCCATAAAACGGCGTTCAACGTCTCTTGGCTTCAATTCATACGGCACCCAATGGCCTACCTTTCGGATCATTCCCATGGCTTTTAAACGTTTGGAAATGGTTGATTGATCAACTCCCAAAGTTTTTGCAACCTCTTCTTGCGTTTGAGCCGGATCTTGATCGAGCAATTCCTCCAATTCGGTATCCATGAACTTTGGCGGCGCACCCTCGCGTTCTTCGTCTTCCAAGCCAAAATCACCACTTTTAAAGCGTGCAAACCTCTTCTGGCACGTTCGCTCAGATAGAGCATGCTCACCATAAACTTCCACCAAGATACGATGACTTTCGGCTGCTTTTTTCTTCATATTAAAATAATGAAGAAGAATTCCCCGCAAAAACACATTATTTGGCACGAAATTCGACATTTTCAAGTGTGGTAAAAATATTGTTGTTTACGCTTCAAATAAAAAACTTATACTGACGTTTGTGCCTTACGACAGTAGCTCTCCAATGAATGTTTGGAAATGTGGATCGATGGAATAATAATCAAGTTACGCCATCTGTTGTAAAACCGCACGAACTTATTCATAGTCCTATTATTATTATAAATAAATAATAAATATTATTATAAATAAATAAAAATTAAAAAAAATACATAGCCATTTAGCTGATTTTTTCATGTAAAGGTCAAAAATGGTGATATTTTGAAATTGGGGGACATCAGAATTCGTTTTAGAGGTATGTTTCCTTCGGCAAAGTTTCTTATTTTGATCCCTATAATACGATTTTTACAGAGCAATGAGCGATTTTTAAATCGATCCGCCCTACACACTGTGTACATAATTGGCTGTGGTCGGCGGATATGCAAAACAAAGAGTTCAAAGAAAACATGCACATACATAATTATCAAATACTAAGTATTTTTATACTGATTTCACAGGACTACATACAATTAAGAACATAAATACATTGAAACCTCAAATTCGTGTACAATGTATGTTAATATATACAATAGCGTTTATTTATGTGATAGGAAATAATCAACTAGGTATATTTATATTACTAAGTGAATAAGCTCAATAAAGATATTTAATTGAACTGCGGGCCAATAAATCAAAGGTTATGCAAATAACGTTTAAACATTAAATTCTAAGTGGTATTTGCTTCAAAGTATTGACATTGTTTAAACTTTCTATTAATTGGTCTGAGTAATTATATTACATGATTAACACTTAAGAGGTAGACAAGAGTTGTGGTTCAGCGCACTAAGCAAGGCTGGTTTATGACGGCGGCAACCCACGATCATGAAAACCTCTCGAGTCATTCCGGTACGCAGAACTGGCTGCCATGGGAATGACACTCTTCTACGTCCCCTATCCTTTTGCACCTACTCCGACGAAACAGCAAGTTTCTAGGGCCTACCCTTAAATGAGATTGACGACGGCTGGTGACTTCACTATGCTTAGCAGACCCAATAAGCTGCTACAACAACAACAGTAACGTAAGGGGTAAACGACTAATTCGTTGTGGTGGTTATTTTTTAATTCTATAAGACCATATTTTTGTCGTCAACCTACATTGTACATAGAAAATGTATAATAAAATATTTGCACCAGTTTTGCATAACCTATGCAAAAGTGTCACCAAATCAAAATTTCGATTGGATTCCGTTAGAAATTGATTTTTTTTGTATTTTCAGATTCATTTTATGAGAAGCTATGTTCACATTTTGCTAAATTATACACTATATTAAAAAACATTTGAATGCATTAATCAAGATTATTAAAATTTTTCCATCCCACGACAGTCGGAAGTATGTAATTTCAGCAACATTCCACACAAAAACTTATGAGGAATAGATTGTAATGTTAGAAACACAACAATAACATTAGATTAGATATACAAAAGATTTTTAAATAATCCATTACCAAGCTGCCTACCGTTTGCTTTTTAATAATTGAAGTAATGATTTTTCACCACTTCTTATGCAATGAGTTTTATCCTTTTGTATACATTATTTTTGGGCCAGAAAATTACAATGCGCCGGGCACAGATATCAAATGCTTTGCATACTGTGGATACAAAATTTGTTTGTATTGCGCGTAAAACAAATTTCTATTCAATGCCTTAATATGTCTCGAGTTAGCTTCAATGGGCCGATAACTTCCACAACTGTTGTCAAACAAAACACCTTTATTTTGTTTATACCCGTATGTACATACATATATATGTACGTACTTATGGACATGATTTTATGTCAACAAATACTAGATATACTTCACTAAAAACTAAAAACAATAAATATTAAGTAAATACAATTACGGACCTCATTTGACTGCACCCGATGGAAGAGCTCCGTCATGCACATACAACTCACGCCATCCCCCACCTCCACACAAACACATCATACATATAGTACACTTCAATCGTGTATATTTACCTGCAGTCGCTAAATAAAATACTTTATTTCTATTTGCTCAACTAGTTTGGATTTTGCTCATTTATCAATTTTTTATCACAAATATTGCCAACACTTTAAATGCACTTACTGCCAGCGAACATCAAATACTAGTTAATCGTTAAGCAATAGAAACATAAAGCAGTAGTAACAAAGAACACAAGAAAAATAAAACACAATAAGAGCACATACATATAAACAGCTCAACGTCAAATTGCGGCGAATTAAGATGTAAGTTCAGTGTTGCTTTTTTGTATGTTCGGTATATCAATTAATTCAAATAGAAAAGCTTTCCAATGATCAGCAAATAAACCAAACTTTACAATTGCTAATTGTAAACTGTTGTGTAATATTCAGTGCTTTGAGGTTTTATTATAGTTTGTTACTGTATGCAAAGCAAACACAAAACCATAGATGGCCACAAAACTGATACATCTGGGTAATGCTGACAACACTGTCAATTAACTAAATCTTAATTATCATTATTTTATATTATCATTTCTTTTTCTTGAGCAGAGTGAAACTGGTCAATTACCTGTATTGGAAGAAACGAAGCAGAAAAGTGCCAACATTTTATTTCACTAAGGTTTTTCTCCCTCCTTAACAAATACAATTTGTACTTATGTATATATATGCAGCTAACCGTTTTGTTAGTGCTTATCATTTATTTTCTTTCTTTTTACGCGCTTAATTACTTATATTATTTAAATTATACAGGCCGAGATTCGTTGAAGTTCACGTGTATCTTGCATTCCCCGTGTCGATCCAAAACTAAGACGACAATGGTTGTTCCAACAAAGTCGACATTATCTACACTTATACCGTTTATACACATACTTTTAGATCGATTTTTGGAATTTGTACTTGGTTGGCTTCTGGGTGTTTTTCGTTGTGTACCAGTGCCGCCAAATAAGAAACAGGAGGAATTACTGTCAACGGGCGCTGTGGAGCTTGCTCGCCTAATACGGGAACGAAAATTGAAGTCCTACGAAGTGTTAAAAGCTTATTATGACCGTATAGTTGCTGTCAACCGTGAGTTAAATGCT
This sequence comes from Anastrepha ludens, assembly GCF_028408465.1. Classification (NCBI taxonomy): domain Eukaryota; kingdom Metazoa; phylum Arthropoda; class Insecta; order Diptera; family Tephritidae; genus Anastrepha; species Anastrepha ludens. The sequence goes on along the minus strand of NC_071498.1, from coordinate 9,290,633 downwards.
ATTGTTGACGGTCCGTTCTTAGAGGCACTCGATGAAGCGCGAGCTATTGATGAGCGTTTTGAAAAAGGCGAGATCACAGAGGCCGAATTAAAGACAAAGCCATTTCTCGGCGTTCCATTTACCACAAAAGACAGCACTGAAGTAGCCGGCAAACTGCATACGCTAGGTTTGGTTTCTCGACGAAATGAACGCGCCTCAAAGGACGCTGAATGCGTGCGATTGATGAAGGAAAGCGGGGCCATTATTTTGGCAACATCAAACGTGCCTGAAGTCAATAAATGGATTGAGACACGCAACATGTTAATTGGACAAACTAATAATCCATATGACTATAGACGCTCTGTTGGAGGATCATCGGGTGGAGAAGCAGCGCTAATCAGTGCATGTTGCACAGCGTTTGGGCTAGGTACAGATATTGGTGGAAGCACTCGCATACCAGCATTCAACTGTGGAATTTTTGGTCACAAACCTACCATAGGTGCCGTTAACATGCGCGGTTGTACCTTTCGAAGTGGAGATGAAGAAAACACAATGGTGAGCGCTGGGCCAATGACTCGGTATGCTGATGATTTAATTCCATTAATGAAAGTTCTCATCGAACCAAAAATGGAAAAGAAATTACGTTTAGATGAACCGGTGGATCTAAAAAACTTGCGATATTTCTACATACCTTGTAATAACATGATTCAATGTAATCCCATAGGGTCAGAGGAGCAAATGCTCATGTTTAAGGTATGCCGCCATTTTACAAATTTATCGGGATCGGAAGTAAAATTAGCCCCCTTACCCAATCTTAATATGACGGGGAAAATGTGGCGTTACTGGATGACACAGGAACCAGCAAACTTTAACAAATTGTTAGGAAATGGCGCAACGCTGAACCCATTTTTTGAACTATTCAAAAAATTACTAGGCCGCAGTGAATTTACGATGGCTGCGATTTACTCATTGATAGATGCTTTGTTACCCGAAGAAAAGGAGCAACAAATTCGTGAGGCAACTAGGCATTGCAAGGAGGCGCTAATATCTATTTTGGGAGATGATGGTATATTATTCTTTCATAGTTCGCCCCGCACTGCTCCCTTTCATTACTATCCCTTGATAAAATTCACCGATTTTAGTTACTTTAGCATTTTTAATGTTCTCCAAGTGCCAGTAACACAAGTTCCGATGGGATTAGATAGCAGAGGAATGCCTATGGGCATACAAGTTGTGGCATCAGAAATGAATGATAGACTATGTCTAAACGTCGCCAAGGAATTGGAACGAACATTCGGGGGCTGGGTACGCCCATATAAATCACAGTAGTATAAAAATATGCATATTTACAACATGGCGTCATCAAGTGCTTTTTAGTAATGTAGAATGGGATAACGGTGTTAATTGAAAAATTTAGTTTTTAAAGCGGGTTTTAAATCTCTTGAGCAAAATAAAAAAAAACATAAATTTGTTGTTTATGAATTTCATATTATTTTATCATGATTTACATGCCGTTGAAAAACTAGGTTTATAATTTACTAATTAAAACTCAATATAAGCAGTCACATAGGAGCAAATATATGTATATGATTTGAAGGCAAACATACATACATACATACATACGAAAATACCATTCAACATACATTCATACTAGAAAGAGAAGGTAACGAAGTATACTTCGTCGAAAAAAACGCAAAAAAGGTAGTAAGGGTATTCATATGAGAGGAATAGCCAAAAAGGAGCTATAGTGATCTGGAGAGCGCCTCCGGGAGGTTCTCTTTTGAGCAGAGAACTTTTGAGTACTTCGGGAGAGCAGCGGGGCGTTACGCCAATTTGATCCTGTTCGTCATTGCTTATATTTGTGCATATTTTAAGAAGCTTTACCCAATTATTTGCTTTTTGATGAGCCATCCTTAACGAATGATGAAACGTCCCTTTGACAGTCGATTCTACATAACCGGAAGGACTCGTATTTATATCCGGCCAAGGACTGTAACTTCAGCAGCATTCTCCGTTTGAGCGAATAATATCTTAAAATTGTAGCCGCATAATCATTCCCCTACGTCGTCCTACATCCTTTCGTCCATACGCAGTCCTTGGCCGTATATAAATTTTTTAAGCACGTCTGTTTATCTCTCCATTAACATAACATACCTTTTTTTGGTTGTTTTTCAACGTTTGTTTATTTTGTTTTTTTCTTTAGTTCTATTTGTCGTATTGCTAATTCCGATAAGTTTCCGATAAAAATTAGGAAGGACAATGATTTGTTCGTAATTCGCAATGTAATTGAGACTAAAGTACGTTCACATATGCAGTAATTAGTAATAAATCCACAAAATTAATCTACCCGTTCACATATGTATTAATCAGCAATAAATCCACAAAATTACTCTAACCGTTCATATATGCCAGATAACCTGCAAAATTGACAATAAGCTGTCAATTCTGCTTTGAGAGGTTTTTCTTCATAAAACTTATTTTGGTGGAATATTTCGGTGTTTTTGGTTTCTTTAATTATTACTAACGATATAAAGAAAATGCAAGGAGATGAAGTAGCTAATTTAATGGCGCAATTGTCTGCTAATAATAAACAGTTGGAGGATATCTGTATGCCACGTTTACTGAGGTTGCAAAAAATTATGGCAGTAATACGCTTTCGAAATTCGATATTACATTTTATAGTAAGTAATAAGAGGACAAAACGTTTAAGGACACCCGCTTTTTTCTGTAAAATGAATCCCTAATTAATAATATTTAACAAAAATTTATTATGTTTACAGACCTGTTTTCTTTGCCGGCATCCATTTCATTTAGTTTTTATTTTAATGTTCCTCCTTACATTCGTAATAATAATTATCGATAACATAGAAAAACAGGGTTGTATGTCAAAAAGTATCGTTATTATCTATGTTTATTTTTTAATCTCTGATTTCGGGAGAGAAATTTGGTATGGGTAATCTCAGATTTTAATTACGGATTGGGAGTTAAGCACGAAAAAGTAGATCATCTACTTATATGTAAATGTATTATAAATAACTTACAATTGAAATAAATAGAAATCATGTTCACATATGCGATATTATCGAATCAGAATGCGATAATTAATCTACCCATTTACACATTCAGTCTTACGCCGCTATTAAGTCGTAATATATGGGCCTTTAGCGATGGAATCTATCACGGTCAAACCTTCTGAGTGTATTTCTGCCATGAGAAAGCTACTCATAAAAACCCATTTGCCGTTCAGAATCGGCTTAAAACTGTAGATCTCTCCATTTATGGAACAACATTAAGACGCACTCCCCAAATAGGAGGAGGAGCTCGGCGAAGCACCTGACAGAAGTCTACGTGCCAATTATTTATTTATTTTGTCAGCGAAATTTTTAGATTAAAAAACTCTAAAATAAAGCGAGGTTTGGTTTTCTTGAATATAATGTGTGTGAATTCCAATAAAAATAATTTGAATTAATAGCGAATACATTTACATGTAACGACGTATATTTTCTCGTTTATAACCAAAAAATAAAATAAATAACAAAACAGCCAACAAATTGAAACAAAAACCCAATCATTACGTCAGCAAAACCGCTGGTTTCGCCAAATTAACAAGCGCTTTGCGGATGTCTTCTGCAGTCCCACTTGGGGAAAAGTCACTTGTTTAGTTAGAAATCTGTGCCAAACTTGGACTGAAAAACTAACCCTAATTCATAACACTGGATTAATTTTTCTTTAGCTCGAAAATGGAGATGGTCCCGCATGAGAGAATTTAGCAATTTTTTTGAACGTGTATGGTAGCCTTAAAACACAAATAAGGAATGAATAAAGCGCAATAAATCCAGATATAAATAAAACAGAAACAGCTGTTTTCTTAGCGTTTTTAACTTTCCGCAAATGCGAACTAAAAAAGCCGAGTATTTCGTAAATTCCTTCTTCTCTTGTAAAAAGGGGTTATTTGATTTAACAATTAATTCCCAAATTTATTTACTTTGCCCGAAGCAAATTGGATAGTTATTGATATTTGTCAGCATAGCAAAAAATAAAATATGTTGCGAAACAACCAATATAACATATCCCGTTTGTTGTGTCAAATTAATGTGGTTGTGCAAAGGACGTACGTGTCCAAGATTCGAAGAACCAGGATGTCCGTGAACACAAAGACCGAGTTGTCAGTCCAAACTTCGCCGGAATGTAATAACGGATCGGATGTGCACTTTGAGGAGCCAATAAATGCTTATTTTTTAAAGTGTCAAATAGGTAAGCGGGAATAAAGACATATGATGCACGTTCCCACGACAGTCGGTTCTACGTAACCGGAACGACACGCATTTATATCCGGCCAAGAACTGTCACTTTAGCAGGATTTCCATTATATGTGTGGGGATGTATTATGCTACTACACCAACAACAACATATGATGTCTTCGTTCCACCGACTCTCGACTACGGTATTGAAACTACACCGATTTATGTCCAGCCAAGGATCATTGCCCAGAAATATATAGGGAATGTTTTATGCTGTTACAACATCGATGATATCTTCTGGCTTTAACAATTTTATTTTTATATTTTCAAGGCTCTCATCATCGCAGATGGAGTGGTGTCCTAGAGCAGCATCCCGAATTGAAAACTGTAAAGCGGCAAGATGCAGCTAACACGGTCAATGCTTTGAAAAAGCTAAATTTTGATGTCGAAGCAATAATCACAAAACCTTTAATTCTTTGTCAAAATGCCCTGACAATTGAGAATCGCTATGAAGTTCTCCATGAGTGTGGGTTTCAACCCATCACTCTGACGATGCTAACAAAATTCGTTACTGTTATAAATAAAACTGTTTCTATGCTAAAATCTTATGGATATATTCCCTTGGAAGTGAACATATTGGAAAACTTATGTAATTGTTTCAGTAACGCGGAGATATCTGTTAAAAATTTCAAAGACTTAAACGACGGTATGCAAATAAAATACTTGCGCGAATGCATACTTAACGCCTATCTGAAACAACGGTTGGATATGAATGAAGATGATATTAAAAAACTATGGCGAGTATATCACCGTGTTCGTCACCGCAGCTTCAAATCGGTGCAATCAGTAGTGCAGGTGCTACTCGAAGAGTTGGAATTTCCAAAAATGCGCATAATAAAGAATGCTTACTTACTACATGGCGATGCTGAAAATATTCGGCGCATAATTAATGAAATCCCAAGCATAGATGGACATGATATACGTGATATTGCCTACCGTCGTCCAAAGGTTTTGATGTCGTCATGTGATGGATTGTTGAAAACACTGGAATATGTAAAAGCGTATGGCATAAGTGAATCAGCAGTGACAAAGTGTTTGGAAATACTCACACTTGGATCAAATACAGTATTGGAACGACTGAAAGACTTGCACGCCATAGAAGAATTCAAGGTGTTAGGCACTAACCCGCGTGTGCTCCGCCTCGTTCATTACCAAAACAAGGCTCGTTTGCGCCTTGAGTACTTGAATCAACTGAAAATGCGCTGTGCTTCCCTACACATATTGTCAGGCGGCTCTGAAAAATTTGCAAAGTATGTTCGGCGCACAGTACTCGTGAAGAAAACTAATGCATATATTTGCTTCCCCCAGGTTTGCGCGTGAAGGTACAGATCACACAAAGGGTCGTGATGTAGTAGTATATTTGGCAAATATTTTAAAAAAAGATGAAAATGATTTACGGGCTTTACTTGCAAGGCATCCAAACTGGTGTCACATACCAGTTCTCCACGTAAAACAGTGTTTAGATTTTTTGCGCTCCAAAAAATTTAAAATCTCTGCAATTTATGAAAATGTACACCTGCTTTTATACCCCATGTAAGGCGATAATTTTTTCTAAATATTTTCTTATATATAATTTCATATTCTACAGACAACGCATTGAAGAAAAGCTTATGCAACTACAAACCCCAGAATTTCTTGAGGAACTGCAAATGCCTGTGAAAAGCATTCTTTATTTGGACAACAACGAACTGCTCACACTTATTCTCTACTTGATCGAAAGCGAATTTCACTTTACGGGAGATGGCATTTGGACAGAACAACAAACTCAACCTGTTGAGAATTTTAATAACTTACTCCCGGATTTTCCGGAAGGTGTAAAAAAAGTTTACAAATACGGAATGAAGCCCAGTGGGACCAACAATACTGCTGTTTGCAGAGCTGATACGATTTTTGCACGGAACTAATCATGATAAACATTTTACATCCAAATTATTGTTCATACCAGTAATACAAACTTGCACAATACATTATGAAGGAGAAATTAATTTAAATATATTACATACCTTAATAGCTAGAGATAATAAATTCTTCCAAGTCCGTATATGCTGCATAATGCAGCTACATTTGTATACTTTGAAATATTCGATTTCTTGGTGATATATGAATTGTAACATTGAAATTTTGTGAATATATATGCTTAAGAACACGATATTTATTGGAAGATAATTATACGATAACCCATACAATTTAGAGCAAATGCTATTTAATAGGAAATTCAATATCAATTCTGCTCTGGATCCTCCTTCGATATTGAAGGTTCAGAATCAGCCACTTCTGATTCAGTGTCATGTTTCACAGTGATGGCGGAATGTTTAATAGAACAATTTTTAAGTTTATCCAAAATTTCCTTATAAGCTGGTGAAATAGGCTTTTGAACCACTTCTCTATACGTATACTCCGAATCCTCTTTGAGCTTTAAAACAATAAATAAACCATTTTCTTTTTCATATTTGTTTTCATATATTCCATTTATCTCTTTACTTACATTCAAACTGTAAGACATGTCCGCATCGAAGCCTCTCAGATCCCCACAAACAATGAACGGTATGAGTTTATGGTTTACCTTCGAGTCCGTTGCTTTAGCTATCATTTGCACGTCATCTACCATAGGATTGATCATTTGCGGCACATAGCCCTCTGGGCATCGATAATTTTGGCACACGACAAACGCTTCGATACTAGAATTGCGGGAGCTAGCTGGCTTGGCAATTGAGACCTTCTCAAAGAATATACGCAGCTGAGAATATAGCAAACTAGTATCTTTGCCACGGAATATTTTGGCAACAAAATTTCCTCCTGTCATCAGCACATGAGTGGTTATACTTAGTGCAGCTAGTAGCAATTGACTTTGAATGTATTCATCGATGTCGTGAAGACCAGTTACATCAGGTGCACCATCGCAAATAACCAACTGGGCCTTTTGCGATTCTCCACCAAAATGTTCAATTATAGCCTGAGCGGTACTTAGTTTCGTTATATCGCCTTGAAGTTGCGTAACTCCAGGCAATGGTGCCATCGCTTGTAAATCTACCGCAATTATTTTTACCTCCTCATTGTTGGAGCGATTCTCATAAAGGCGTTTGGAAAGCACTTGAGTCCAGCTACCAGGCGCAGCACATAAGTCTACGGCGCGTGTAACATCTTAACGAACAAGTAAGCGTTGTGAATAGATCTTGAAATAGAAACTAATACAAACCTTTTAAAATGTGGAACTTTTCATCGATTTGCAGCAGTTTAAATGCACTCCGAGCTCGCCAGCCTTCTTCTTTGGCCAATCGATAGTATATGTCTCGTTTATCCTTAGAGGTCTTTCCCATTTTAAAAGTTGCGCCGAATACACTCTAACTTATTATTAAAATAAAAGAAATTATGTTAGTGCACATACACATACTTAAAATTTCATCAATGGAAATAGTTATTTGTTATTATCCACTTCTTTTACCGTCTGCACCAATTCCTTTTTGCACATCTACACAACACGAAACTGTCAAAGCTAACACAACAACAAAGTCTTTAGCCACGATGAACGGAAAACAAGGTGTGGCCAACATCAAACCGTTACTCAATGGATTTGACGCAATTAGTTGTTTTACGACATGACAGAGGTTATGGCAGCGGTTTGTTTGCGATAGAGGGTTATATACGCCGTCTGAACAACGATTGGTTTGAAGAGCGTAAAAACAAGGGAGATAGAATTCACCTAGGCGTATAAATACGTGTGACATAAGCGGGATCAATTCTGCTCGCAAAACCTCTGTGACGTAATAGCTACGTTACTCTTACAATTTTGCTTCGGGTGGCCAAATCTGGTATTCCATCATACATGTATTTTAGCTGCTATAATTCGAGTTCGATAACATAGAAATTTGTAATAGTTGTTAGCTGTTGTTTGTTCGTTAACGCCATCAAATTATCAGTAGAAAATTGAGAGAATAAAATGAAAGCAAAAATTATCCATTACGAAAATAAATAATCCAAGGATTGGGGAATTCTTCCCACAATGATATGATTTGTAAGCATCCGATTGAACTTTATTTTATATGTAATCTGGTATTTTGTACACTTTTGTCCTTGCGCACGTTTGAAATTTTGCAAATTATAGTCAGAAACGATAAAATGGAAAATGTATTAAAATAAAAATGTAATGTACATGTCAATGATGGTGTAATCTTTTTACTAACACTAAAATTTGTAATTCAGCTCAGCTGATATTTCTTCTTCTACCAGTGTTTGCAAGTGATGGAAATTTTTCCGTTCTTTAACTATTTTGCTTTCTCTTCTCTTTGGGAGAGAGTTTTCGCTTACGCTCTATATTTGGACAACTATATTCTATCACACGTGCGAATTGCTTGGTGTAATAAATAATTTGTCCGCTTTGCAAGTCTCATCAGCTAAATTAAATAAAAATTCATCATGTCACTAATGAGGATAAGGTAGATATTTTGATAATACTTATACTAACTCATATTAATGTATATATTTCTTCAGGAAGCCAAAAACCCGCAAGGGTAAACAGATTTTGCTGGCGCGCGAGCCACAGCTAATAGAGTCGACTCGAAATATGCTCTTTGTCGATGGGCGCAAATGCGGTGGAGATGTAAAATCATGCATGAAGGACTTGCAGCAGCTTCGCAAACCTCTGCTAAAAGTTTTAAATCGAAATAATGATATCACGCCATTCGATGATCCTTCCTCTTTAGAATTGTGAGTCAATCGTTAGTAGCAAACTATTAGTTTTTCAATTATTTTCTTTTAGCTTGACTATGAAAAACGACTGTGCATTATTTGCATTCGGTTCAACATCTAAAAAAAGACCAAACAATTTGGTGCTGGGACGCATTTTCGAAAACGAAATATTGGATATGATTGAATTGGGTATAAAACATTACACTGCTATGTCGGAATTCAAAACCGAAAAAATCGGCACAAATGTCAAGCCATGTCTTATTTTTAATGGCCCACGTTGGAATCAAACTGAGGAACTGCGCCGTCTTCGAAATTTACTTATCGATACATTCCATAAGGATAAAGTAGATGCTATTCGTCTTCAAGGTATTGAACATGTAATCAGCTTTACATGCACCGAAGATTTAGCCATACTGATGAGATCTTATAAGATAATGCTAAAAAAATCCGGTCAAAGGACTCCACGCATTGAGCTTGTAGAAATTGGCCCTTCGGCCGATTTCTCAATTCGACGCACAAAAATTGCTTCAGAGGATCTGTATAAGCAGGCAAGAAAACAACCAAAACAATTGCAGCCAAAGAAGAAGAAGAATGTCACCTATGATGAACTGGGAAATACACATGGACGTGTACATTTGGGAAAACAGAATGTGACGAAGATACAGACGCGTCGTGTCAAGGGTTTGAAGAAAACGCCCGAAGAAAAACGCGAGAGTCGGCAGAAGAAGAAAGAACTAATGAAAGCAGCTGCCCGAGAATTATTAAAAAGTACAGAATAGTAAAAATAAATGTAATTTGTTTGTGTTTACATCAGTTTAATTTGCTAGATTTTAATAAAATAATTATAAAATTGTATTAACTTAAGTTTCAAATGCATTAGAATATGTCAGCTTTAAATATCAATATTCAATGTATTGCGCTAACAATGTTGCGTATGCGTCTGCTCTTCGATTCATAAAGAGCGTTTTCTAATACTTGTATCATGTGCACCAGGCTATTCAAATCTGTCTGCACAAGTAAATCCTTTCGATTGCGCCGTTCATCAGGATGAATTGTCTGCTGATTTTCAACTTCGAGAAGATCTCTATTTTCATTTTTCGGCTCAGTATGTAGATACAATTTCATTGTTACCCGTATACTGTTTTGTCGTAGTAAGCATCGTGTTGCTATACGCACCTCCAAGCGCCATTCGATGTTCACTAGTCGGTAAGCTCTTATATTCGCAGACTTAATTGAGCCTTCAATAAAATTGCGTTTACTATACACAAATTGTGTTAGCACTTCCGTAATACCATCATTATAGCCTTCTTCCTGTTGCAAACGTTGCAGATCCATCTCATTGGCTTTGGCCTTAGTGGCATCAATGAGGAAGGCAATAAGCGCTTCAACTGCATGCTGCACCATTTCAGGATTTGTAGCATATTTTCTGGCAAGCTGTTGATAGCGTTGTAAGTTCGGGCCATGATTCAAGTACTCAAATGCTGATTTGCATAACTCAACAACATCCTCAGGAGATCGCTGGCGCAACAATTGTAAATGCTCTCGTTGATCTTTCTTTAAATTTATTAACATTATTTTTTATCCGTTGATCCAATATTTTTAAGACAATGATTATTATCCCAATTATTTATTTTGAAGAATGATAGGCGAATTTGCTTTGCACTAAAAGCTCAGTTAGGGAAAACTTTACTTAACAAAAATTAAGAAATTGACAACGATCACACATTGTTTTGGAATCTTCTATTACAACTGTTTAACAGTTCGTCTTCTATAATGCCACATCAAATTAAATCTTTTTCAAAACAATTTAACACAGATTTATTTTTGGAATTACAAAATCGATTAAAATAGGGTAAGATCGAAATCTTCGATCCTAAATGTATCCAACTTTCCATGTAACAGGTTAGGCAAAATCTTAAGTTATAGTACTCGTATGCTATACCAGCTGAGTTTTATGCGTAACGCTACACGATGGCAATATTTTCATTTTTGTATATACCGCCTCAGTCAACAGCTGATATATTCTGCGTGAAATATCGGGTATAGGGTAAAAACAAATCACAAAATATTAAAAAAGCGTTTAAAACAAACAAGAAAATTTATTTTTTATTTTGTATATCGAAATTAGTAAGTCGTTAGTAAGTTTTCGTCAGTACACTAAAACTAAAACCTATTATTTCAACGCTTAGTTTCCTTAATTATGCTGCAATCTTACCGATATTGCCAGAACTATGGTTAGGCGAATTCATGAGAGCAAAACAAAACAAGAACAAAATATTGTAAGCTGACAGCTATTCTGTTGACAATTGAGAAAAATGTAAACTGTAAACTGGTGTATCTTAAATACATAAATTATTATCTTGTTTGTTAATAAATAAAACAGTGGGCCAATAAACTGATCATGGATTTTGACAGTCCGGATGTGGAGAAAGATTTCCCAGGGTTATATGCTTCTGAAGGTGGAGACGGAAAATCGAAAAAAAGCAAAGAGGATAGTGATTGTAAGTGGATATTAGGATTTTATAATATATTATCAAATAAGTTAAGTCTGCTTAAATAAGAGTTTACCAAATCTGCAGATAGCGAAGGTGACCATGATAAATTAAGTAAAAAGGATTTGCTTATCGGCAGACGGAAGGATAAGAAGGATAAGGGCAAGGATCGAGGTTATGCCGCGTTAGAGGGAGAGAGTTCTCCAGAAGAGGATTTAGATGCAAAGTAAGTTATATAGCTCTCAGATTCCGTTGGAGTAAGAACACTTATATTATGCTTCAACAGAAGTCCATCGAAGTCCAAAAAGTCGAAAACATTCAAATTTAGCTCTTCTAAAAGTAAAGAGAAGCGTGAAAAGTCGCGTGATAAAGAAAAGTCGGAAAAGGAGTCGCGGGAGGAAGAAAAGCCAAAAGAAAAGGAAAAGACTGAGAAGGAAAAGGAGTATAAGAAGAAGGATAAAGATCGTAAGGAAAAGAAAGAAAAATCGAAAGATAAGGATAAGGATAAAGATAAAAAGGATAAAAAGGCTAAACAAATAAGCAATGCATCTGAAGAAGTACTTGAATTGGGAGATGTGCAACCTGTTTTCGGGGTTTCAATCAGCCTCGCTACAGAACGAAGCCGTTGTCATGATGGCGTTGATTTGCCACTTGTGGTGCGTGATTGCGTTGATTACCTTCAGGAGCATGCACTCAAAAGTGACCAAATATATAAAGTGGAGCCGTTGAAGACACGCATCCAACATTATAAACGATTATATAACAATAGAGAACGACAACCAGAAACAGATGAATTGGATATACCAACTGCCTGCGCGTTGCTGAAATTGTTCTTACGGTACATCATGCCCCATCTATTCACTGTACACATTAATTTTGTTATTGCGTGCAATTTCAGTGAATTACCTGAACCAATTTTGACCACAGATCTGATATCCCGTTTTGAGGAGGCAGCATCGATTAACCCGCTCAGCAAACAACAGGAGGAGCTAAAACAATTGCTTGAACTACTGCCCAGTTGCAACAGAACTCTGCTCACTTGGATACTACTCCACTTTGATGCCGTCATTCAACATAGCAAAAATAATAAACTAACACCTGAGTCGTTGGCAATGCTGTTAAGTCCACCTATGCAGATGTCACACCGGCTGCTGGTAGCGTTGTTATCTCAGAGTGGAGTTTTGTTTGCAAATGTATCTCTTATCAAGTAAGTTAATAAAAAGTAGATTAATAGATTCTGTGATATCTTGATAAGATAACGATATAGTAGGAATAAGTTTAGAATGACTTGTAGATTCATCCAAACAATATGTTGGCTAGACGCAAGTCTCATCGCCTATACAGAATAGCCAAAATAATCATTAAGTATAAAAAATTAAATTAATATTAAATTGAAAATATACTTAAACTTTTGCCTACAGATATGTGCCCCCGATAACATCAAGTCCAAAACTCCCAGAAACTCCGGAAGATATTCAAGTGGAGCTACGCAAGCAGGAAAGCTTACTAGCACAAATCCATTCAGAAATGAATGCTGGTTTTGTTTCGAAGAAACGCGAAGAACAACTATGGGAAGTGCAACGCATTATTACACAACTTAAACGCAAATTACGCAGCTTTGAGAAACGTCAGGACAAGTCAATTGAAGATTCACAAAGCAGCAGTACAAGTGTCATACCAAATATCAGTGGCACAACTGACTCAAAGACCCAGCAACAACAACCGCAGAGCACAGTTACGCAACTGGATAATAGTTCGGTTAAACCTCTCACGAAACTCGGGTTAACAGAAGAAGATACTCAGCATGCCAATAACGTTAAGCTTACTGAATCGCCTGAACCAACAGCGGTAAAGGATTCATTACACCAAGATATTGCACATAATGAGATTACACCCGCTATACAAGAAGAACAACGAAAAGTCGCCCAAAAGGAGCAATCGCCACTCGCCGTTGATGGTTCACATCCTGACGGATTTTACATTGATGAAGATTCTTCATTTCTAATGGTGCCTAAGTCACATCCCGACTACTCTCAACTAATTCGGTTACAATTAGAAAATCAGGAATTGCTCGCGTGGAAGGTGCAATTACAGGCACGTATTACTGCCGAACGAGCGGAAGTACTGCGGCTTAAACAACAACATCAACAACTCGTTACATCAGTGGCAAAGAAGAATAATAATGCCAATAAAGCCGCTGTGACTTCAGACGATGTGCCCGGTGGCGACGTTGAATACGAAAAAATAATAGAGCATTATATACGCGAGAACACTTTATTGGAACACAAAAAGCAAATGCTCGCCAAAGAGATATTTGATGAGCGGCGCGAATGTATTGATATGCAAGTAGAGTTGGAGCTACAAAAATTTTAAGTTTAGCCAACAAATGATCAAATTTAGATGATATGTATGTATATGCTTATATTTGTTAGAGAATATGCATTTACGCATCTGTATTTTGTGAATTGCTAGGTACATTTATTAGTACCTATAAAATCTAAATTCAAAAGTATTTATGTTTCCTGCTACAAGTTAAAGGTATTCATGCTTTTTGCTTTAAATTTTTTTCATTTAAAGCCTTATTAATAAGCACGGTGATTTTGGAGATTTTGAATAAAAGGTTTTCAGAGCCGATCGAATTCTATTCGATAAAATAATATACAGTACTATCTCGATAATCCGGACACCCTTAATGTTAGGGGTCGTCCGGATTATGGGGGTGCCCGGATTATAGATGATTTTTGTTTTTCAACTAAACGTTGTTTTTTTGAAATGAACATAACGCAATTCAGATATATGTATGTACATAAATAGTTTTATTAAATACAGTACAATCATACTTACATAATAATATGTACATCTGTACATAATCAAACATTTTTTTTATTTAGTATGTACTATTTCATTTTACATTTAGTCGCGAATTTTCTAATGGCATCACGTTTCTTTTTTATGTCAAAAACAGTAGATTTGTTGACACCAAATTCTGTTTCAAACCATCTTAATGATTTTCCTTTATCAAGGAGATCTAAAATGTCACATTTTTTCTGAAGAGTAAGGGTTTTATGAGCCCTTTTATTAAATTTTCCACTGCTCATAATAATAATGTCCACTCAATTCAGTTTGTCACTAAAGAATAAACACAACGCGTGATTTATGCTGTTGCATTTCGTATACATATATTGTTGTTAAAGTACCGCTATTTTACGAAAAACTCACAAAGCAAACTAAAATTTAAAATACATATGTATGTACATAGTGCGAAGCAAATTTGAAAAATGTCCGGATTATAGAGTAAAAAATGTTAAACTGTCCGAATTATGCAGTTGTCCGGTGATAGATGTGACCGGACTACCGCGTGTCCGGATTATCGAGATAGTACTGTAGTTCTATAAAAAAATGGAGAACATTGCTATTAATTATTAATTATCTAAATGTATTATCTACAAAAATAAAAATACAAGCTATAAATTAATTGAAAATAAGTGTTTGTTTTACAAAGTCGCAAAGCCCGTTTTCTTATTAACCAACAAATTAACGACGCGGTTAATGTTTAGGCAAACCACACTGGCCATGCTTAGCAGACTTAAGTTTGATTTATTAAAATGCAAAAACAGAAAGTCTATTAGAGTGTATTTTATAATCAAGAATAAATATAATGAAATTTTTGCTTGTTTCACTTGTAATTTGAGCTTCACTAAGTAATAGCATAGAATGTTTTGTCTTCGAACCTTTTGTTGTTGTAGCAGCATAAACATCCCCCCTACCTACATACGGGGAATGCTGCTGGAGTGACAGTCCTTGGCCGGATATAAATCCGGGTCGTTTCAGTAACGTAGAACCGACTGTCGTGGAAACGCAACGAACCTTTTCGCTTAGCTTGGTGATTGTTAACTCATAAACCAATACCTAATTAAAGCGGTGAAACCAACCATCGACGTCGACAATTTGAGGAACGGACTGTTTCGACAGGGTAGGTCCAAAAGGCGCAAAATATTAGATGAGAAGATTTAAATGAGCTTGCGAAGAGATGGTTGGTGTCATGCAGGGCACCTTCGCCAGCCGGACAAATGTTGAATATGATGGTGATTTATTTCAATTGAAGAAAAACAATACTTTCTACAAATGCGTTTTTTGATCACACATACTGACTTATTTGAATATGTCAATTTTATATAGAAATCCACTTTTTGTCAAGACGAATGTGTGTAATAAATCTGCAATGTTTACTTAAATTTTAGATCCTCCTAGTTCATCTAATGAACGAATCTATCGTTCACGACTTCAAAAATAACTGGTATAATAAATGGAAAAAGATAACCAAGACGGGTTCATATAAGGTCACCTCTCTAGAGCAACCACACCATTTACATGATTCAATAATAAAAGGTTTGCTCAGTAAGCAGCTTTCTCATTCCCTCTTGACAAATCGGCTCCCTTAGCAAGACACTGGGATGTTAACTCTAGAAATTTTTAGCAAAAGTGGAAGAAATGTAAAATTTGTAGGAAAAACATTTCGTTTTCAAAAGCGTGTATACGCACTTGCTCGGTATGTGAATAACCAAGATGATATGGAAAACATACTGACATACAGCTTAAATCAGGATATCATAAAACATCTTTTTGGGGCAATGAACGTGAAAGATGGACGTTTTGACAATTTGAGTCCAATGCGTTTCAAATACGGGTGGGGGAAGTACTTACTACGTTACTTTAAAGATACATAAGTTACCAACAAGAGCTCATTTAGCAATATGTAACTAATCATTGCCTCCTGATGGCAGATGGCTTTTTATGAGGAGTTTTTTCATGGCAGAAATACACTCGGAGGTGTGCAATTGCCTGTAGAGGAGCCTCTGCTATTACAAACAACATTTTCTATCATTTGGTGTTTCATGCCCGTGGTAGTGTGTCAAATAGCTAGGAATGAATAATCGCGACTTGGGCAAAGCATAGTAAAGCAAGGCGCAAGGAATTCATTAGGGCCATATTACTTAGGTAATATAATAGCTTCATATTGGTAAAACTTCCCAACTTCGTGATCAGTTTTCAATTTAAAAATCAATTCACTAAATATCAATCTGGGTTTAACTTAATAACATTTTTTTTAATATCATTCCTGGCAATTTCTGTTTGTACCAGTTATAATTTAAGTAAAAAGGAAACGTTTTTTGCTACCATTTTTACCAAGAAGGAATATAATTTTTCCACTTCCTACGCCCTTCTTAAATGCGACTTTTTGTAAGGGAGTGTCAAAATTCGAATGTCACAAGTGAGCAAACCTTTAATAATTGAATCATGCACCATTTACATATATTTTGTTTCGGCAATTTGGCTGCCCAAATGTCAAGATTTCGATGAAATAGAAAGAAGTTACTTGTTTGTAAATATTCAGTGAGCGCATAGCCACAGTGGATGGATTGGTAATATTGTGATTTTAAAATTAAAAAAACTATCGAAAATGCGGCATTGCGTGTTAAATTGTCAAAGCATGAATTATAACAAGACCTCTAAATGCATTTTTTTGTGTTTTTTTGGCGATGATACAGTGAAAAGAAAGTTGATGGTTCTCTTTAGGGCAAAAAAGTGCCGCCAACTTCAAGCAGCTTTGGCACCGTATGTGAACGTCAAAATCCCAGCAATCGTGCATAGATTCGCCTTGCGTTCATATATATGTAAGCGAGTTCTTAACTGAGAAGCCGACGTCGCTGTCTGCAGAAGATTCGCTGCCCTATATGTCAAATTGGCCTTTGTTTCTCTGCTTTCGTGCACTGTCTTCTGCTTCTGTCACGAATGAAAGGGTTGTTATCAAGGCGAATCTTTGACTTCGCTGCTTTGTTGCTTGCAAATTTCTTTTAGGCGAGAATCAGCAGCCATCGTAGCAGGAGTAGTTTAATAGCGAGCCCACAAATTTTGTAGAAAAAAAAACAAAATGTTGAAGCAAGTAACCAAACAGTTGGCTATCCAATCCGTGAGGGGGTTTTCCACCACAAAGCAGGTGGGTGCTAGTAAATTATTGTAATATAATGTAACCAGTAAAATAGTGTTTCGGATATGGCATGAGGGCAAGTGACCACATGTACATACGTATTTGGTGTTTACGTAATCAATAACAGCAAAATGAGGATTTAGAAGAAAATTATTAAATCAAGGTCGCAAATCGGAAAATTTCTTAACTATGATCAACTCGATCTGTGTATCGTATTTGTTATGACATGTACGATAATAAAATTGCTAACCTTATATTCTAGAACAACTTCAAGGTCACCGTATGCGGTGCCTCTGGAGGTATTGGACAGCCCCTTTCGCTGTTATTGAAGAACAACCCATTGGTTACAAATTTGGCGCTGTATGATATCGTACACACTCCCGGTGTGGCTGCCGATTTGTCGCACATTGACACCCAGAGCACAACTGAAGGTCACATGGGACCAGAGCAATTGGGCAAAGCACTAAAGAGTAAGTTCTTATTTGATTTTCGTATCTATACCGCTATGCATATTATTTAGATTTTACCAAGTTAGATTTTTAGATACAAAAAAACAACGGGCTACGTATATACATATGTATATAAACGTGAATAATCGTATGAATATGTACATACATATTGGATAATTACACAAAAGAACTTAATATTATAGGCTAGCAAAAATCTGATTGGTCAGTCAAATACAAATAAATTAAATTAAATTCTAAATTAAACTATTCCCAAATGAAATAGTTTGAAAACAAATGTCAGATATTATGGATATAAGAACAATGTGATAATGGATATTAAATAAAAATGTTATACTGTTAAATAAGCGCTCCTTAGCAGATCAAATAATTAATTGTGCATACATATGCACCTCGTTATCTAAAGTATGAAGCTCTTTTAAAATTGAATGCTCTTCACACTAACTTTTGGTTTTGTTTTTGTATTTAATCTTTATAAATCCGTCATGACATATTTTTTGTGATTTTCCATTTGCGAAGAAAAGAAGTCGACTTTGCATACATTTATTCAGCGTCGCCATTGCTGATGCTTTGAAAAAATGAGCTTTTTTAACTGGTTTTTATTTTGGTTCTGCGTATATCTTATCATTCGGGAGCAGGATGAAAATAAATAGTTTTAGTGAAAACAACTCACAAACGTACCCAACAACAAACTTAAAATCCATTCTTACTGGTCACTGCGGACTGGGAAGTTTTGTCGAAAAATACAAAAACAATTAAAACCATTATTTTGTAATGCATTATTGTATTACTATAGTGTTATTCTACCTATCGTAAAATTTAATATTTACACACGTTAAATGAGGCTATGTGATGTACTTGCTACAGTAAGTCTGAGCTCGCGACTTCAACAATCGGTAATGCATCGTTGCACATGTCGTCACAATGTTCGAAATTTACTGGGTTTTATCGATATAAAATCTCAACAGCGCGATTACGCTACTTGGGACTTAAATGATTAAAAGAACTGTACCTTATCGAAGTCATACCTCTCTTTTGATATTTATTTATCTCGTGAAATAAAAAAATATGCGATTACTCTCTTTTGCGCCCTATACTTGTATATATAATATACGTATAATATTGTATAAGTAGGTTTTTGTATATTCCCCACTACATTCACAAACAAATATAGAATTAACTAATGCATTGCATTTGAACAAATTTATAAATTTATTAAATTTTATATTTTCCAAAGAGCTGGTATATTCTACCCATTATTTAACTTTTTGTTCTCTAGAACGAGTAATAACGGAGTATAAAAGGCAACAAATTTGTTATTCAAGGAGTATGCAGGAAGTATAAAATCAAGAAATTTCGTTTAAATCTCCAAAAGTTTTTGTTAGTTATTATTTTTTTTTTTTTAATACGCTACTGAAAAGCTTGAAACTTCAGTTTCGGTGTTCCCAGTATATAAATGAAACCATAATTATCTAAACGTGACAGAAAAATTTGCTTTATTTATTGCTCAAATGGACCTCTGTTAATTTTATTACATTTGATAGCTGTTGTCAAGAAGAAAACTCAAATAATTTTGGGATAAACAATTCTAATTTCAATATATATATATATAATTGGCGCTTACACTCTTTTTTGGATGTTTGGCCGAGCTCCTCCTCCTATTTGTGGCGTGCGTCTTGAAGTTGTTCCACAAATGGTGTGTTTCATGAGTATCTTTCTAAAAAATTGTTAAACTTACTTCAAATATCTTATTTCGAGTATCTGGACATTTTCTGTAATTTTTTAAAACAATTTTTAAGCAGTTCGGTGAACAACTGCACGTAGGAACTTGGTATAAAAAAGAGGATTTTAAAAACTACATACATACATACATACATTTTGACGCATACTTTGTATTGTTCTCCTCCAATTTATGGAGTACATCTTGATGTTGTCCTACAAAGGGATTTTGCTCAGGTCAAAGAATGTGCGTAAATATACATATATGTATTTATGTATGTAAAAAAATAGCAAAAAAAAAGAAAAATCTTGGAAGTGTGTCATAATAAAAAGAAAAAAAAATTAAAAAAAAATAAGAAATAAAAAATTAAAATAAAATAAGAAATAAAACAAAAAATTTGTTTAAATAAAAATAAAATAAGAAATAAAAAATTAAACACAAAAATTTAAAAATAATTAAAAAAATTAATTAATTAAAAAAAATTTAAAAAAAACTGTTTGATATACATAGTAATTATTTACAAATGGCTGCTCTTTTTACTGTTGTATAAGAATTAAAGCGATATCTTTTAAATTTATCCCATCAGAAGGTTTTATTTTTTATTTTTATGCGTCTATACTTATATTTTTTATATATTATGCCACTCGATTTAAAGTCAATCTGACAGAGTTAACCGTTGAGGTGGCGTTAGTTTTTAGTTTTCTTTTACACACTATTTTTTTATATCTACTTTTCTTGTATTATATTCCTTGTTTACCTTAACCAAACCTAACTTAATTTGACTATTTCGACACTCTCTTCTTAGTTCTCTAACATACCTTATTTACGATTATGTCACGGAAAAGTTACGCCTATTTTTCCGCTTCAATTTTAGTATCTTGGATTATATCACTGTTCAATATTAAATTGAAAACTTTAAAGCTGGTTTTTTTGATTATGACACTCTTACGTTTTCTCTTATCAGCATATACCTGTAGCTCGTTCGATTTGTGGGACAAGTAAATGGCTCTTCACACATTTGATTAGAGGCTGTAAACACTTTTTGAGTAAAACTTTATACGAAAACTAGCTTTACCCCTCCCGCGTTTACTGCTAGCCATTTGCTTCCATATAAAGAATTATCGAATAAATTAATTCTCGTTGTATGAAAGAAAATGTGTGACAAAGTCCGCTAAACAAACTCTCAAAAATTTAATATTCCGTAGTCACTTTATTATAAAAAAATTGGATGGGCTATAAAACTGCCTACAAAAAATGATTCTAAGAATTCTGAATAAAAAGTGAAAAATTTTGGTGAAAATTTCTAGAATTTTCATAATTTTTGAACAAAGTTTGAAACAACGATTGAACTTTTATAAAAAATTAATAGACACTCAATAAACAAAAGTAGAATAGCCAAAATTGGTCCAAATTTCGCGCTCCTATTTTATAGTCCATGACTGTATTTACTGCATAAATAAATACTAAAACACTAGTCATGCGTCTTTGACGTAACGAAATAAATAAATATACGTAGGAATTATGGTTTTACGTAATAATGCAAATGGGAATATCTTATATAGATACATGAATGTGTGGGAATTCGTACAACTCGTGCATACAAACATACATGCTAAATATATATGTAGGCATGCTCAATACGTACGTAAGAGAAAAAAAGTATAATACATACTATATCAGTGTAGCTGTGCCAAAAAATTTACTTGAGTAGATTTTGCTTCCGGGGCAATAAATCATGGCACATATTTTTTGTGATCAGAAAGCTTGCTCCCCCCACCCCGTTGATATAAAATAAAGTCCAGCGACTTAGATATAAGATATTGGAAAAGGGCCCTGCAATGTTTCTATTTATGAAATAATAAATATCAGTATTAATAGTATATATGATTAATTTTTTCCATAATGAAAACCCATTTAGAGGCAGTTTGAACATTTTAATAAGCGCAAATCATTTCACGCTCATATTCCGTCTGATTTTTTTTGGTTTTGTTTTTTCGTTCAAATCAAACCAGTGTAATTTAAACAAAATTCCTAATAAAAAGAAAAATTGCGCTATTGCAATGTGAAAGCAATGTATGTTAAGTACTGACGGCAATCTTATTAAGTAAAGCAAATTTGTCTACACCTTGCTTACATTACATTAACCCATAAATGATCATTAATGAGATCTATTAAGAATCTACATAAGCTTTTATGCCATAGTACTTAATTTTTTTTTTTTTACATCAAAAAATTAAATTGTACATCAAATGTTTTTTTTTGATTCCTTTATAAAGGTGTGTATTTTGTTTTTTCGCTGATAGATGTTCTCTTCAATTTGAAAGATTGCTTATAACTTCCACATAAAATACACTAAACATATTTTGTACATTTTTTGTAGTTTGTTTATTATAAAGCCTGTTAACGTCTTCTTGAAGTGAACCCATTTTATCAATATATGTATGTATGTACTTATATATAATTTCAATTTCTAGAGAGAAATGCACACAGTTTTGGAGAGTTTGCGAAGCTTGTATTACACAAAAACAATGTTTTGTACGTTTGATTGTCACGGCAAAGTATTGGGAAAAGTAGAAAAGAAAAACTGGATTCGCCTTGTTTTATTCTGTGCTGACAGCCGCATGGACGCGGCGAAAGAAAAAAAAAAAACAAATCATCTGATTTACCGGTACCACATTTAAAAGATTCGCCTTGGCATGTGGCATACGATTTGCCCGCTGGAATTTTTGTTTATTTTTTTTATTCAGACAAAAATTAATTTGTAGTAAAGGGTGTTTTTTTTAGAGGTTAGGTTTTCAAGATGAAATAAAAAATTTAATGTTATGGCCAAGAATTTAGCTTTATTATAAAGATAAGGGTTTGCCATTATGTTTTAAAATGATTTCGGGCAAGTGGCCGCCGCGGCTGGCTCGAATAAATTCCAGCCGAGAGGCCCAATTTTCGACCACTTTTCGCAGCAATTGGGGCCGTATGTCAGCAATAACGCGCCGAATATTCTCTTCCAAGACGTCAATCGTCTCGGGCTTATCTGCGTAGACAAGCGACTTCACATAGCCCCACAAGAAATAGTCCAGCGGTGTTATATCGCACGATCTTGGAGGCCACGCCACAGGTGCACGGCACGAGATAATGCGCTCACCAAAAGTTTCCTTCAATAAATCGATTGTTGCGTTGGCTGCATGGCATGTAGCGCCGTCTTGTTGGAACCAAAGGTCGTCCACATCAACATCGTCCAATTCAGGCACGAAAAAGTCATTAATCATGGCTCTATAGCGCTCTCCATTGACTGTAACATTATGGCCGGCTTCATTTTTAAAGAAATATGGACCAATGATTCCCTCTGCCCATAGATCACACAAAACAGTGACTTTTTGAGGATGTAACGGCGTCTCAGCAATGGCTTGTGGATTATGTTCACTCCAAATGCGACAATTTTGCTTATTGACATACCCATTCAACCAAAAGTGAGCTTCATCGCTGAACAAAATTTTCTTCGATGCGTCGCGCGAACCGAACCATTATTTTCGTAATGAATTTGCACGATTTGCAAACGTTGTTCAGGTGTAAGTCTATTCATTATGAAATGGCAAACCAAACTGAGCATAAATCAAGTGACAGCTGTCAAAAAGACCATCTACGAAAAAAGTAGTGCCAACTTGAAAACCTAACCTCTAAAAAAAACACCCTTTACATGTGCAAGGTTAAATGAATTTGCCTATATTTAACACACTTTGCTCTCCTGCTACTACTTGTTCAATGTAATGCCCATTCCCTAGCTTGATTGCCGCTTTAAGCTCGTTGGTGTTGTCAAATTGACGATTGTTGGCGTAAACTCTTCTGACTTATATACCCCAAATGTTTTTTATGGGGCTTAGACCCGGGGAAAACGCCGACCAGTCCAGAACAATCGGTCAAATACTGCCTTGTTTCCCTGCTTACGTGGATTCGGGCGTTGTCTTGCTGAAAATCGAAGAGCACTTCCCGATTATTCTGAATAAAAGGAAGGAGACTATTTGTCAAAACGTGCACTCCAAACCATAACAGAACCTCCACTGAAGTTGCGCTTGGAAAATAAAAGGGGGCTCTTGCGCAAATCTCTCAATAATTTAAAAAACCATCAGGTCCATCAAGCTTCCAGTTTTTTCATCCGAAAATATAACCTTTTTAAAAAATAATATGAAATTGGGCAACATTAAAAATATTCCAAATATCTTACTGTGTCCCAGTTGGTGTCTAGGTGTTTTTCTGCAAACTGAAGACGCGCCAGATTTTGCCGTGGTGTTTTCTTATTCTTGATAATTTTAAATGATTGCACCTCGGTAATTTTGAACAACAGCGGCCAAGTTGGCGCAAGGCTTAGTCGAGTTAGGAGCTTTTCATATGATTGCTCGCTGTTTTCGACTTGATAGTGATAATTTTCTTCCAACGGGCTTCAAAATGTTGTAATTCTCAGGGCTCCGTAAAAAATTCCGGATAACACAGCGACTTTTGCCTGTTTTTTTTTTTTCAATTAATTTGATTGACAAGCCTGAATCCTTGTAGCCAAAAATTTTCCACGCTCCTCCTGTGATAAAATTGAACCTCTCGGCATTTTAGGTTGAATTGAATAAAATTATAATTAAAGTCATCCAAAACAACAATCAGCACGTTCTATTTCTTCATAGCTTATTTTCGATTAGTGTCTTATCATTATGAAATGCCAAAAATACTAGTAAAAGTGCAGCTTCTTGGAAAAAGATAACAGTTCTACAAAATAGAGTGAGCTTTCGCACCAGAAACAATTGATGGAAGTCTTAAGTGTATAACTGTTAAAATGACGCCAAATAAAAGCCACTCCGGAAAGTAAAAGCGAGCTTATGGTAGTTCAAAAATTTTATACCAAAGGTATCTTATTATTATGAAACGCACCTAATTTTTGCTGTCATATCATCACATACTAATACATTTAGATTCAGATGCTAGTTGCCTTGCTATTGTAATGTAATTATTTATAATTATATTTCCTATAAATAAATAAACTATCTATAGCCTAGGCAGACTTCGGGATTACAGGCGCAGTTAATTCTGATTATAATTGTAGAGTGACAGATGGTTGTTACGCGGATTAGTGAACAGCTGATTTGCTTACTGAATAGTTTTGCCAAAGGTGCACCACAGGCAACAAATACGGGTATTAGCTGCCCTTATACTAAGAAATATTTATTTATTTAAAAATATTTTGAATTGCAATTTCTCTAACTCTACGAATTAAAAGAATTAATGTAATTGCGAACATGTTAGTGTAAACTAGCATTGCATTCAGTCTCCCTTGTTCCGCTCTTTAAAAGTTTCATAATTGTCATCGGCAATGTTGCCATCGAAAATTCCCTTAATCCGCTGAAATTATGAGAATTAAGTTTAGGTGTCAATCCGCATTATATAATATATAGTATATATAATTGGAGCGTACACCCTTTTTGGGTGTTTGGCCGAGCTCCTCTTCCTATTTGTGGTGTGTGTCTTGATGTTGTTCCACAAATGGAGAGACCTACAGTTTCAAGCCGACTCCGAACGGCAGATATTTTTTATGAGGAGCTTTTTCATGGCAGAAATACACTTGGAGGTTTGCCATTGCCTGCCGAGGGGCGACCACTATTAGAAAAAAACTTTTTCTTAATTTTTTCATCTTTCACCGAGATTCGAACCGACGGCCGCCATTAGTTGCACTTAATTCCTGAGACCATTAAGACTACTTAAGACTTAAGACTACTTTAGCTTTAAAAATATTTTATCGAGTTTATGGTACAACTTTAAAAAACCATGTATTGTTTTAAGATTTCTTTATTTATAAAATAAAACGCCTATCATTCTTACCTTATTTTTGTTTCTGTTTTTCTAAAGATGCTGATGTCGTTGTGATACCTGCTGGTGTACCACGCAAGCCTGGTATGACCCGTGATGATCTGTTCAACGTGAATGCCGGTATTATACGCGATATTGCTAATGAAATTTCCAAGAGCTGCCCAAAGGCTCTCGTGGCCATCATCACCAACCCAGTTAATACTTGCGTTCCGATTGCTGCTGAAATTCTGAAGAAGGTAAAGAAGGCTATTTATAGCTGAGTATACAAAAAATTTACTTCATTTGTATGCAATGCATTATTACTTAGTCAACGATTCATCCTAAAAGTATGCTATGTTTACTTGTTGTGTAGCCTTTAGTAAATTAACCAGCTAACACTCAACTATTGTACATTTATAGGCTGGCGTCTATGATCCCAAACGTTTGTTTGGTGTCTCCACGTTGGATGTAGTGCGTGCACGTGCCTTCATTGGTGCCGCTTTGGGTGTTAACCCCCAGCAAGTAGACATCCCCGTTATCGGTGGACATTCCGGTGTTACAATTTTGCCCATCCTTTCGCAATGTCAGCCCGCATTCAAGGGTGATCAGGCCACCATTGAAAAATTGACCGTACGCATTCAGGAGGCCGGTACTGAGGTGGTGAAAGCCAAGGCTGGAGCTGGTTCGGCTACTCTGTCCATGGCATACGCTGGTGCACGCTTCGCCGGCTCATTGCTGAAAGGTTTGAATGGTGAGAAGGGTGTTGTCGAGTGCTCGTACGTGCAATCCGATATCACCGAAGCGACCTTCTTCTCTACCCCACTTATTTTGGGAAAGAGTGGTCAACAGGAAAATTTGGGTCTACCCAAATTGAATGATTTCGAGAAGAAGTTGTTGGCAGCTGCACTGCCTGAGCTGAAGAAGAACATCCAGAAAGGTATTGAATTTGCTAATGCCTAAGAAAAATTGCAGCCACAAAACTTAGCTATTACTAGTAGACATACACGTGTACTCTGCCAACTCAATCATCCCCACAAATAAACATTAAAGAAAATAAGGGCATTTTTACTGTGTGTGGAAAATATACATCCATCGGCAAACTTCCTTCATACAAATTGGCACTTAAAAATGCTCTTTAAAATAATAGTAAATGCTGAATACTAACGAAAAATATAGAAAATACTTAAATAATTCTAAAGTGTAGAGATCATCCAAAGATTCTATCAGATGTAAAGCTGCAGCAAAAAGAGATATCACTGCAGTGACACTGATAATTTTTATTAAGATAAAAAGTGGACTGTTGTTTACGAATGTTTAGGCAACAATTACTTGAAAATAAATACATAAATAAAATCATGTAACAAAATTCTACAACAGACAGAAATATAATATAAAAAAAGTAAAAATATAAAAAAAGCCATTGTAAGCCATTTTTTCTTATATTTACGGATATGTACAGGTAAGCAATCTATGTTTTGTTTTCTGTTTTTGTAATAGAAAATCTTACCGGGTGAGTCGCCAATAACTTTTGTAGATAAACTGAGCACGAATTGGAAATTTTTGTGGCGAACGGGAGAGTTTTTGCAGCATGGGGGAAATACTAGATCCAAAGAGTATAAAAGGGGCAACCAATTATAGAGATCGTGAGGATGGGACCGCCTCCGACAGTTATTTCTAGGGAATGTTTATATTGCTACAACAACAACAAGCGGAAGAAAGAATGAGATCTTCGCCTACTTTGCCTTTTAAGGCAGAGCAGACTACTGTAAATTCCCTACAGCTCAACGTTGCAAAGGTTGATACATCTTCCGCCGAGCCTTTCTCTTGTATATTATATTGCCGGCGCATTTTGTAGTACTTCAGAAAAAACTACCAGCCGTTACCATGACAATCGGTTCTACGTTACCGGAACGAGCCGGATTTATATCCGACCAAGAACTATCACTATCCTACATGTATGGGGAATATGTATGCTACTACAACAACAACAAGAGAACGTTACTACAACTGTCCGGATTTAAATACGTAGTCCTTATCGATGTGGGTTTCCAAAATAAATCCATTATATTGATATTATGTGGGTATTGTATCTTGCGGCTTAGAAAATATGTGAAGTAAAAATCCGTGTGGTAGCATTTCAGCTGCTTGTAAAACCTCATTTTCATCTAAAACTGTTGCCCCACAGCGCATGTTCCCACAAAAATCAGCAAGTACCGTTTGACCTATATTTAATTCAATGGTTCATCTGCAATCACTCTCTTTGAGTTATGACTGTCCCAGTGAAAAACTAATCAAATGTCTGCCAAAACTAACAGAATGAGAAACTTGGTGACTGCAAATTATGGAGTGAGGTAAATAAGTTCATGAGCACAAGACTTATGCCGTGAAACCTTTCCTTTTTTTATTTCACATTGTAGATATTTACTTATCACAATATACCGTTAATTTGCTGCAAGAGTGGCATAATCCGAATAACCAAAATGTATAGTAAAACAATTTCAAAGTTTTCAATTTGAGTCTGTTCTGCAACAATACCAAGTCACGCGTTCTGCTATCTGCTGCTCATACTAGCTAATCAAGCGCAATATAAAAGTTTCCACTGCGGAGTAGAAATGGAAAAGAAAAAGTATATTTTTATTAAAAAAACTGCTTTGAAATTTTATATAGTTTATTTATTATATTTAGCTCAAACGATTTGAAAATTATTATTGAATTCCCATAGGAAAAATGCACTTTTGCGTAACTTTGGTATAAAATATTTACAGATTAATACTAAAGGGAGACCAGATTGGAGGTACTTTTTCCAATAGGACTTTTTTGACAGATCACGCATGACTACCGTCAAACTAAGTACATAATTTTTTCAGTATTCATTGACATTTCTTCACGGAAAACTTACGCCTCAACAAAGCTTCCAAATCGTACAGTTGTATCACAAAAATCGACGCTCTATGAAAAGTGTTCATCGCGCGCTCAGGCCAACTTATGGTGTTCAGCGATGGGACCCATTTTTGGCTTAATGGTTACATCAATAAGCAAAATTGGACTGAAAAGCAATCCGAAACCATTCAACAACAGCCATTACATCCCTTTAAAATAACCGTTTGGTGCGGTCTATAGGCTGGAGGAATCATCGGCCTATATTTCTTCAACGACGAGGCTGACGCCAATGTAACAGTGAATGGCGAACGCTATCGCGCCATTTTTTTTTTTTTTTTTGTTTTTTTTTTTGTCCCCTTTATTTTATACATCTGTCCATTGACATTAAGTACGTTGTTTAACAATTTGGGCAGGATTTACATACATCGCTTAATGACCAGTGCCAAAGCGATAAAAATTAAAATAAACGAAATAATACTATATACAATTAAATAATATTCAATACAAGTTTTACTCTACATAATTACAATTTTACAACAATTTAACAGCAATTTAACCCCTTTGCACATTTATTATTTTTTAGCATTCATTAAGTCGCTTGGTCGAGTTCTCTTTAAGCGTCTTTCAGTGTTTTTTTCCCTTTCCAGAAGTTTGTTGATTTCTGCATTATTGTGTTCCTGTATTTTTTCAAAGTGGCTTCTTGCTATTTTTTTGGTCTCTTCGTCTACTGTTGCTATATTAAAAGTTCTGTGGATGTCATCATTTTTCGTGTACCTGTCAGACATGGTCAAAATTCGAAGAATCTTCGATTGCTGTCGTTGAATTTTTACTAGGTGAGACTTTTTAGCCGTTCCCCACACCTGTAGTCCATATAGCCAGATTGGTTTAATCATGGCTTTGTACAATAATAGCTTGTTCTGTATAGTAAGTCTGGATTTTGTGCTGACTAACCAATGAAGTTGTCGAAGTTTCTCTTTTATTTGTTTGACCTTTTGCTTTATGTGGTGATTCCAATTTAGTTTCGAGTCCAAATGTATTCCAAGGTATTTAGTAGTTGGTTTAATTGTAATTGCTTTGCCATTTATTTTTATTGGAACTGCAGTAAATTTTGTTTTGGTAGTAAATATAATCTGTCCGGTTTTGTCTTCATTTATTTTTAGGCACCAATTATCGAACCATTCCTTAACTGCGTTTGTGTATCGCTACAGTTTTTCAGTAGCGATAGTTAAGCTTTTATCCGATGCCAGTAGTATTGTATCGTCTGTGAACGTAGCAATTGATGAATTAGTTTCGTCAGGAGGTGGTATGCCTGCGGTGAATAAAACATATAGTAGAGGTCCAAGAACGCTTCCTTGCGGAACTCCAGCAGTTATTTGATGAATATCTGAACATTGATTGTCATATTTAATATAGAAACTTCGGTTAGTTAGGTAGCTTTTTATGATAAGATAGTAGTCAAAAGGAATAATTATTTTTATTTTGTGGAGTAAGCCTTTGTGCCACACTTTGTCAAACGCTTTAGCTACGTCTAAGAATACTGCCGCACAATAACGATTGTTTTCAAAGTCTGTTTGGATTTTATTTGTAATTCTGTGGATCTGTTGGATAGTCGAATGTTTTTTTCTAAATCCAAATTGATGATCCGGTATTATACGTTTTTTCTCCAGAAATTGGGTTAGTCGATCATGCAGTAATTTTTCAGCAATTTTAGATATTGTCGGTAGTAAGCTTATTGGTCTATAAGATGATACGGTAGTTGGATCTTTACCCGGTTTTGGTAGTGCAATAATCTCTGCCACTTTCCAGAGTTTTGGAAAATGTTGCAAGCGAAGCATGGCATTGAAAACGTTTCGCAAAAATATATATGCCTTGGTTACCGCGCCATGATAACCGACTTTTTGATACCGGATGTCGGAAACTAAAGCCCGTGATCTCCACAACATTTGGTTCCAACAAGACGGCGCTAATTGCCTCCCGTTTCGGATCAGTGCATTGACCACCAAGATCGTGTGATATCACACCATTGGACTCTTATTTGTGGGGGTATGTAAATTCGAAATGCTTTGTGGATAACCCAGTTTCGATTAGGGCATTAGAAGCCCACATTACTAAAGTTATTTCCAAGATACCGACCGAAGTCCTCCAGCGATCCTTTCAAAATTGGTGTTTACGATAGTTGAATTACGGTGCATTTGCGGCGAACATTTGAAAGGGAGTATCTTTAAGAAATAAATGTCATGAACGGTTCTACACAAAAATAATAGGTTAGGTTAGGTTGACCTGGCTGGCTGGAAGCCATCACATAGACCTATCCGAAGCTCTGAAGCTCTAACCCCGAGAGACATTCTAACCTTTAATATTGCAGAGCTCCTAAACAATTCATTTGAGTTCTAGCTAATGCAGGGCAAGAATATAAAAGGTGTTCAAGAGTTTCCCTCTCTTTTAGTTCATTTCAAAATCTGCAGCTATCATTCTTTGCAACTCCCATCTTGTATGCGTGTGCCGCTAACAAATTGTGGCCTGTCAGTATACCTACGATAGTTCTGCTTTCCTTTCTAGACAGGGCTAGTACGAATCTGGCGTAGTTGTCTGCATTCTGTGTATACAAGATTTTCGCGGTTTTACAAGTGGCTAGATTATTCCACCTCCTGTCTATCCGTGTTTTCATGTCTGCAGCGACGTCATTGTACGAGTATACCGTTTTTAAACGTTTTAGTATGTCGTTTTCTTATTCGAATTGTATGTAAACAGCGCTTTTGGCAATCTTATCTACAATTTCGTTTCCTGCTATGCTCTTATGTCCCAATAGATGTGTAACCGTCTGTCTGCGGCTAGTCTCTATATGGCTTCCCTGGCCCTAAGAACGCTTTTAGATGAAATTTCATGTGAATTTATTGCCTTTATTGCCGCTTGACTGTCAACGTATGTATATATTATGTTGGAGTGCTCGATGCCCTTGCTAGTGCTATTTTTGCAGCCTTATTATACAAAAATAATAAAGATTGTCCAATCAATTTGAATTTTCGTTATTTTTTTCAATTTAACATAAGATACCCCTAAATTGATCACCCTTTATTTAATCTCCTCTTTTAATTCCTCTTCACAAAAATGATATCCTATGCTTTATTGAAAAAAAAATTAAATTTATAAAAATCAAAAAAAAATATTTATCGCGTTTTTTTTATTTTTTTCGTTGTGTCGTTTTTCGAATATCTCAGTCGCCTGTGGACCAGTAACATACAGCCCTGGCCACAAGTACTAGGCACCTCATTAATTACTGAATTTTTCGTTTTAAAAAGTCCTAACATTAATATTTAGTAGGTCCATCCTTTGCTTTGATAATAGCAGCAGTCCTCTGGGGCATACTGCGTACAAGCTTTTCACATTCGGATGTACTAATGGCACTCCACTCTTGAATTAAAGCGTTTTTCAGAGCTGTTGCAATGCTAAGTTCCTTTATATTTTGTTTTAAAATAACCCGCGTGTGCTCTATGAGGATGAGATCTGGAGGCTGTACTGGCCAATCTAAAAAAGCAATGGTATTGTCTCGAAACGTAGTCGCTGATTTGGGTCAAGAAACATTGTCTTGTTGGAATTGAACACTACAATAAATTAGTTGCGCCGAAAATACACGTTAACGAAGGCAAAAGTACAGCTTCCAATTCATTTATGTATGTACGTTTGACTACCTACGCGACCCGACACCATCAGCAGCCTTACAGCCTCAGATCATATTGCCGCCTCCCCCAGGCTTAACAGTATACACAAAACTAAAAATAAAACTAAATTAAACTAGGAAACCCCTCGGAAGTTCGTTTCATCAGGCCACAGAACATTCGACTAATCTTTTTCCGTAAAATGTTGGTATCGGGGAGCCCATTCTACACGCTTTTTCCGATTTTTTTTCTGAAAAATTTACATTTTTTTATTCCAAATTATTGCTATATCCGAAGCATCTTCGAACAAAACGATCCGACTAACAAACTCTTGTTGCTCCAATTGTAATAAAATTTCGCATGGACTACAGTACTGGTCCCACTCACAGAGAATATAAAACTTACGAACACGTAAATGCACATACGTATGTATGTATGTATGTATGTCAGAGGGGCATACTTTTTGTCAAAGTCCATCCGATGCCGCGAATGTGGTTAAGAGGAGACCACTTGTGGGTAGTGCGCTATTTCCACATCTACAATACACACTGATATATACCGACATACATACATACATACATACATGTACTTATGCATACCATACTTAATCACGTATCTATGTGTGTGACGTAGCAAATAGTCTTCATAACAAACATATGCATTTATGTGCAATTATGGGGTTGTTTATTTTGAGTTCAATAACCCCCAAAGAATTGAAATTTAATATAATTTTTTTTAAGTCTGGAACTTATAATACACTTCTTACTCATAATCGAGAGTTTTTTAAAGTACGTAGTTATATGTATCCTAAATAATTTATTTCGATCATCACGGTCGAACATTTCTTTGTAGTCCATTTTGTAGTAGTCCTAAAATATGTGTTGAGATTCAAATCTGCGCATGAGAAGCATTATTTAGAGAAAAATTTTAACACAAAAAAAAAAACATTTGTTCTTCTATTTGTTCTAGACGTAAGGTTATAATCAGCATATAAAGTAACGAAGCACTAAGCCCCTCCCAAAACGATTTTTTTGTTCCGCCCATGCATAAGCTTCTGATATGTTAATACCCGACCATACACAGTAAAAAAATGTATGCCATACCTACATACATATCTACATAATAAACTCCTGTAATGAGGAGATCAAATCTTTTGGGTGTGCAGGTAACATTTCTCTGATTTGGGTTCCAGGACATAGGAACATAGAGGGAAATGAAATTGCTGATGAGCTTGCCAAGAAGGGGATTGAATTGGCCTCAGAGACCTTCTACCCGGGCATCGGCATCCCCTTGACAGTTGTTAAGGGGGGACTGCGCAAATTATTTCTCAGGAAAGCGCAGAAAAGATGGAGCTCCATTTCTTCATGGGCTATTTCGAAAACCCTTTGGCCCCAGTACAATATATCGAGGACTCAGAAAGTCCTTTGGACTCCTCACCACTCAATTTCCAAATTCGTAGCTGTGTTTACCGGTCACTGGACGATCGGCACACACGCGGAAAAGCAAGGGTTACCATTTAACCCCCATTGCACATGCTGTGGGGACCTTTCAGAGAAGGAGACTGTTGAGCTCTTTCTCTGTAAATGTCTGTGTTTGGCAGCTAGACGGTTAAGATCACTGGGTGTTCCTTTCTTCGTCAGCCTGGAAGAGTGCGCCAACCTAAATCCCATCAATCTTCTCTATTGTATCAACAGCTCTGGCTGGCTGTAGATATCTGCCTGTTGGAGGTCTCATAATGGTATCAAAACGCGCTTTAGTGCTACTTGAGGAGTGCTAGACCGGCACTTCAACCATTTCACCTACCTATACATACATACATATATAGTGTTTATTTAAATCTGCATATAATCAAAATATATACTGATATTATTATATAAATCGTATATTCTATTCGCCATTTCCCCACTCGCTATATCTACAGGGTTTGATTGAAAAGTAATGAGCCTTCCCGCGCGGAGCGTCTGCCAAGCGATCTTCCGAATCAGCTGGTGGGGGAAAATGATCGTTGGACTTTCCCCTAGAAACCGGAGCCAGTTCGCTGGCAACAGCGGTGCAGTCAACATCGGTCCGCGCGTGAAAGCTGTTTTAAAAGTTTGTTAGGATTTTGCAGTGGCGAAAATGCAACGATCGTTGGAGCAACGTTACTCGATCAAATTTTGCGTAAAGCTTAACAGTTTGTACCTCCAGGAAGCACTGTAAACGCGGCATTTTACAAAGAAGTGCTCCTTCGGCTGAAAAACCGCGTTGCCCGGGTTCGGCCCGACCTCGTCAACAATTTGACCCTTCATCACGACAATGCTCCGGCGCACACCGCCTTCCTCTGCACCTCTGCATTGGCCAAGATGGGGGTTCCGGTGCTTCCCTACCCTCCCTACAGCCCAGACCTGTCCCCCCCGGACTTCTTCTTGTTCCCGCGCCTGAAAAGAAAGCTGAAGGGGAGGCGTTTCGACTTATCGAGGCGATCCAAAAAAATGTGACAGCCGAATTGAACGCGATGAGTTTAAAAAATGTTTCCTGCAGTGGAAGGACCGCTACCAACGGTGTATTGACGCTCAAGGGTCCTATTTTGAAGAATATTAGTTGTATAAGCCCAAAGGTTTAATAAAACTGCTTAAAAATAAGGCTCATTACTTTTCAATCAAACCCTGTATGCTCGATTACTTGACGAAAAATTTGCATGCAAAAGCAACTACAAAGTTATCGAGTAAGATCATCCGCTAGCGAGTATGGCTATAGCTCATTAGGTCCCAACACTCGTAATTTAAGGCAGCTCTCTTCCCGCGTTGTCGGCCTACATATGTTCATTTGTGCCAGTTGCTTCATCTATTCGCCCCTTGCTAAGGCTTGGCGAAAAGAAGAGGCCCATTATTTTTATAAATTATTGTTGGTGCGTGACTACCATTCGGAGTGTGTATGTTCGAATCTCCGTTTTTTCCTAATAGCGGTCGTCCCTCGGCAGGCAATGGCAAACCTCTGAGTGTTCTGCCATGAAAAAGCTCCTCATAAAAAATATCTACTGTTCAGGTCGGCTTAAAGGTGTAGATCCCTCCATTTATGGAACAACATCTAGACGCACACAATTAGAGCGCTGAATAACAAAAATTATTGATAGCACTCGCCGATCGTATAAAATCCTTAGAAAGTCTTGAAGTAGCACTGGCCTTTTCCTTGCTACATACAAACTGACTAAGGCGTCCGACTTAACAGAATAGAAGGCTGATTCGCCTAATACACAGTTATTTAATAAAAAAGTCTGTGTAAACTTGCAAATCAATGGCAAACAAAATTTAATATTTTCCTCTAGCAACAGCTGCCAGCTGATGATTTAGTTGACAGCTTACCGGAAATTAACCGGCAGCTCAGCTTTCCGTAAACATTAGCAGAGGTTAACCGACTGGTGTCCGCTGGTCAGACATTGAGAAATCACTTTTTAACCTCCTACTGGTTATTTTCTTGTGGAGTGTTGGCAAACTGTACAAATTTAATTATGTGCACCTAAAATACAAGTACAGGTTGAAAACAGAAGCCTTAAGCAAAAAGTTAGAATTTATTACTTCGTTATAAAAAAGTTGCGACCAAAAAATTGTAATGATTGCATTCTTGTTTTGATCCTAGAATCCCAAGAAAGATAGATAACCAGGTTTGGACATTAGCTAACGTGGAAAACAAAATTGGGAGAGTAACTTCGGCTGCCATGTCATCGAGGCAGCAGAGTTTTGCCCCTCATTTCACACGTATTCACACACTCGTCCAATCAGGCGTTGTTTAGACGGCAACGAAGCAGCAAGATTGATGTTTTTCGTATATTACCACCACAACCACATTTTTTCATAAACAAACTGCTGTGATGACCAGGGATACGTCAGTCTATCAGCCGATTCTTCCAAATTAGCTTAGAGCCTGTTAACGATCTAATGGCCACACCTCTAAAAATCTTTTCTCCATGTTAGAATTCGCCAAGATACACTATTATGTAGATTTAAATCATTCAATTTATGACTACCCTCAAAGTTGGCATTCCAAGTTAATATTCTACCAGAAAATTTGCTCTGTGTATCAACTTATACATACACCGCAAATACCATTGCAACCAATTAAGCTTCGTTAAAATCAATTAGAATCTCCTATGGAGTGCTTGTTTACCCGCTCACTGCCGGCATGCCGGGTACCGATTGTCGTACCGATTAACGCGAATGCTATCGTTTGTTCAAGTAAGAGTTTTGGAATTTTTCAAAAGCCATTATTTTTTTTACGATTTACATATACATATATGTTTCTATGTACTTATGCGTATATTACTTTTTATACTAAAATAATTTATACACGTGTATTCATCTCTCATATAAATGTATAGCTGAAAGATATTCGATAATTTCACTATGCCTGCCTTTAAGTGCAAATGTGTGTGTGTGCGAATGGTGAAACGAAAAATTTCAATATAAGCGATGCAGTGAAAGTTTTTAACTCATTCATAAGTCTAAAAAATCGTTCATAAAATATTAAGGAATTTTATCATATTAAATTATTATTTAAGTTTAATATTTATTACTTCATCTTTTTCCTATTTTCGCTCTGTTTAAACAATTTTAATAGTATTCTGATTTCGGAGCTGATTTTAGACCTGACCGTCGAATAGTCTTCTTCAGGAACTTGAAAAAGTGGGAGGTAGGATAATTTCATATGCCGACGATATTGTAATAGCAATCTCGGGTAAACTCTTTCCAACACTGTATAATCTTCAACAAAGAGCTCTTAACATACTATCACTTTGGTGCAAAAAACGGAACTGATACTGTTCAGCAGAAAACATAAAACAGCTGCTCTACAACAAATATTTTTAGGGGGAAAACTCCTTAAAGTAACTGAAAGCGCTAAATATCTAGAACTCGTACTGGATAGGAAGCTAAATTGGGGGCTCACAGTCGCAGATAGAGTATGCAAAGCTACGACGCAGTATAACTCCTGCGGAAGGCTCATTGGGAAAAAAGGGGTTTGAAACCCAGAATGATACACTGGTTGTACACAGCAGTAATTAGACCAATACTACGGTATTGCAATATGGTGTAATGCCCTTGAGAAGGGCGTGAACATTAAAAGAGTTGACAAGTTCCAAAGCCTTGGTGCAATGTCAACCACACCATCGAAAGCACTGTATGCGATATTAAACTTCCTTCCGGTAGACCTGCAGGCAAAGTACATTGCGCGCAGTCCGGTAATGAGGCTGAGCACTTTAAATAAATGGTGAAACACAGATTATGTCCACGGTACAATCCTGGATGGCATGTTGGAGCTTCCCGGACAGGTGAACTATATAGTCCCGCCTATACTTGTCATTACAACGTTCACGACCTTCCTACCCTCGAGGGAAGAGTGGGAACGGTACGTGGTAAGACAGGGCGAGTCCATCCATGTATACACAGATGGCTCAAAGCTCGAGGGCAGGGTGGGCGGAGGTGTATATTCCGAGCATCTGGGGATCCCCTTCAGTTTTCGACTTCCCTACTACTGAAGTGTCTTTTAGGCTGAATTGTGATGGTACAGTGTGATGCGATACCTGGAGTTGATATGTACATTTTCACTGATAGACAGGCGGCGATAAAATCTCTCACAAATCAGTTGACAACCTCCAAGGTAGCCATGAAATGATGCGCATCTCTTAACGAGATGGCTGAGTCATTTCACCTAATGACATCATAGGTTCCTGGCATTGTGACATTGATGGGAACTGCAGAGCCGATGAACTAGCGAAAATCAGTACCAAATTAATTGATGAGTAAACGCTTGCAAACATGTAAACTGCATATCATCGACGAAATTGTAAGAGTAGCGAATGAAAGATGACGTAATGAAGCCACTTGCAAAATCGCCCGACAGCTCTGGCCAACTCTCAATACTAAACGTACGGAACTTCTACTAAGAAGATACAGTGTGTTAACCGTTATTACGAGGCACTGCTTAATCGGTAGGCACGCCCAGAAAATGGGTGTGCAAGCACAAGACTTCTGCAGAAGCTGTCTAGACGAGGAAGGGGATGAGACGATCCCGCACCTTCTGTGTTACAGTCCTGCTCTATCCAGACGTATGAAAAGTTTTGACGTTTTGAAAAGTATACATTGGTTTAGGAGAGATAAAGCCTAGTTCCCAACGCGGCCATGAGCCTGAGTGTATCCCACAGTGGGCAACCGCTTCAACCTAACCTAGCCTAACCTGATTTTTTTTGTTTTCCGTTTACCTTCTACATGAAATTTTATAAAAAATTTAAAAAATTTTCATATTCTTATAACTTTGAATGATGGGTCCTATCTGTTATGGAATAAATGAAATATTAATATTATTAATAGTAGCTATGAT
This sequence comes from Anastrepha ludens, assembly GCF_028408465.1. Classification (NCBI taxonomy): domain Eukaryota; kingdom Metazoa; phylum Arthropoda; class Insecta; order Diptera; family Tephritidae; genus Anastrepha; species Anastrepha ludens. The sequence goes on along the minus strand of NC_071498.1, from coordinate 9,252,292 downwards.
AAATAATGATTTATTTTTTGCACTCAAACATTTATAAATTTTTTCATTTGAATTTCGGAACAAATCTGATAAATAATTTTCTCTAACAGCCGAAGGTCTCAGTTTATGTAGAAATATATTAAAAAAAAAATCTCTACTTGCTGTACTTCACCAGGCATTAGCAACCAATGGAGCACCATTATACTTAATATAAATAAAAAAGGATAAGACCAGTTTTTGCATCCACTTCAGGTATTTCTTCGAATTCTCATTAGGGGAAATAAAATGTCACGAGAAGACATGTCAGGTGGTTTTTAAACTTATGGAATGTTATTAACGTTGTTTTACACCAAATTGTCGAATATACAGTGTCCGACACTCGAAGTGTAACCAACTTCAGACCGCTCCCGTAGCTGATACACGGGCATCAACTGTCTGTTAGTTGGCTAAATGACAGTCTAGAGTATTGTTTACAAGCGCGCGGGAGCATTTTCCGAGAGTAAACGCGAAAAAAGAAAATCAGTAATGGATTGCAAACGTAATAGTGTGATTACATAATATTTGGCTGAAAAATCACAACTTTCGTTCGTGAGCTCGAGCCCCTTAAACAAGCAACGTTCCGAACTTCATAACGTCCACACAATGGCTCTCGAATTCACCAGACGCGAATCCGATGGATTATTGTCTTTGGGCCATTTTGGAGAACAAAGTCCGAACTAAAAGATTCAATCGTTTCGAGGCGCTGAAAAAAGCCATTGTCCGCGAGTGGGCTGAAATATCTGCAAATCACATTCGAACAGCTTGCGATTCGTTTCTGGACCGTCTCAAAACCATTGTCAAGGTAAAAGGTATCATATCATAAACTTAATTTATGGCCTATTTAATTGGTTACACTTCGAGTTCCAGACCCTGTAAGATGAGATGCGTGAGCACGAGGTATTGTCGGTTGAATAAAAACGTCATTGTTCCTTAACAATTCCGACCGCTTACGACGAATCTTCACCTTCAACTTTACACGTTTAAGGGTTTATATACAGTTAGAATTTTCAAAAAATCTATTTTTTTATTTTATTTTTCCTTAATGTAGGTATGTACATATATGTATTTCAGAATACACACAGAAAATTTAACACCGTGCCGGTGAATATTTTCGAAGTTACACGCAAATTTGAAAAGGCGTTTCAGAGTGCTTGAGTTTAGTGAGTGCAAACTTTAAACGCGTTTTTTTCAAAAAGGTGTTTTCAAAGTCGGTGACCAACATTACTCGAAAACGGCTAAGCCGATTAGTCTCAAATTTTAACACGAGCTTCTTAAATATATTTTTCAGTAATTAATAGAAGATTTTTTCTCACCGATAAATATATTTTTTTATAAACAATTTAAGGCCGAAATTTTGGTCAAAAATCAATTTTTTTTTTTTGAGAAACCGCCGTTTTGTGAAAAAATTGTATATTGCTTATTCCTTCGATTACTAGATAAAACATTACTTTAACGAAATCTGTTTGGTTTTTTAATTTCAGAGGATCCTGTTCAGAGCTATAGTGATCAACCCAAAACGTCTTTTTTGAGAGGAACTCCCGGAGATCAGCTGTTGTAGCTCCTTTCCAAATAAATGTTATTACCAATACCAAGTCTTAAAATACAGTTAAAAGATAATATAAAATGTGTACAAATTTTTAGATCAATAAATTTAAAAGTTTTCTCAAAAAAAATTCTGGAAAATTCGCTTTTTTTCAGCCGTCTAGCTGTATATAACCCCTTAAAGAAAGATTTTATGACGGCTGATGATTTTTTATGAGGATTTATTTTTTTTCCATGGCAGAAATACATTGCCTGCGGAGGGACGACCGCTATTAGAAAAAACTTGTTCTATCATTTGATGTTTAACGCCCGGAGATGCAAACTTGTGCGCCAACTCATTCGGATCCGGCGACCGCCTAGAACTTGTGCAAGCCAAGTAAAAAAGAAATGAATGTTACGCTCCGCTGATATATTTGTATTACAGTATTTTTACGAGGCGACTTAACTCTGCGACCTGAAGTATTTATTAAACGCTAGCGTGTGAATAAACAAATTTGCTGAACTAATCCATAAAATCAAACTTATTCAAATTTTAGAAAATTTTAGAAGATTTGAAGCTAAGAAAAACTTGTATGATTTTACGTCTCTCTTTCCCAAACCCTTTCGTGTGCATTAGGTACAAAAACTTAAATGAAAAATTATTTAATATGAAAATCAGAAACTTTCCTAACATATTAATTGACCATTAACCCCTCTCCCACACTCGATTCTCACCAACAACTTTTCCAAGTTTTAAAAGGCGGGGAAACAGAAAAGGCGTACCGATTTAAAACCGCTTCCCATGTTTTGAAGGTTGTTTGCTGACATTTTATTCAATATTTATCAATTAAGTGAGGCAATTCTCAAGCATGTTGGCTAATTCGATTACAATATTCGTGGGATTTAAACTTTAATACCAACATCCACACATATGTACTTATGCCCCTATATCTTTACAAATCATTAAATTTCGCAAGCAAAATCAAAAGGGATTCAAGGATAGTGTAATTATTGTGTGTACAAATTAGATCTGCATTACTACGCTACAAGTTTATATAACATAAAACAGAAATGCACCAATGCAGCCCATTAAAAGTACAACAGTTTAGTCATTTTGCGGATAAGAGCACCTAAGGGTGGTTGTGCATTTAATGCCCACGCTATTTGACAGTGACAGCCGACCCGAAAACATGATACGCTTTTATTCATCTTGTTTATATTGAAGTTTCAGTACAAAAACATATTGCGCGGGTTAAAGCACTTATGAGAGCATATCGGCTGATTCGATTTGTAATGAGGTTTTCGCATGAAGTTCAAAATCAACAATAAGGGTGAAGTTCCAAGCATTAAGTTACTGGTAGCAAGACATCAAAACACATTAGAGTGCTATTGTTTAAAATAAATACCAAATGACATAACCGCATTTGTTGAACGTTAAAACTAACACAATCATTTTAAACCCTTTTCCCTAAATTTCGCTGAATGCCGTTCGATAATTATGTAACTGTTTTTTTTCTATTTTACAGCGATTATTAAATTTTTGTTTCCAATTTTCGCATTGACGGTGAATAAAAATTATTGATGGGAACAACGTCCGCAAAAATGAAAATCCATACATATGCATATGCATACACCCATTCATATATATGTATATGCACAGATTAAGTTAGGTTAGGTTGTAATGGTTGCCCAGAAAGTGGGCCCACTTTGACGAAAAAGTTTAGTTCATCCTTCGTGATACCATTGCAAGGGGGAAAAGGTGAAGGAAAGCGATAGGGCGAAAATGAGAGGGGAGGGGGGTTGAGCATTTGGGACTATGAACGGTGACTAATTTGCGGCTGTGTTAGCCGTTTTATGCTGCTGATGAAGTTCATCAGATTCATCAGCAGGCGCAGAAAAGAAGAGAGAACCAAGATGCTCAAATCTTAATCCCGCGAGATCGGGGCAGCTAAGGAGCAGGTGCATAGATGATTCCACCTCATCCTCCATACAGCTGACGCAAAAAGGACTCGAAGTAATTCCGAGTCTCACGGCATGTATGCCCCGCGGATAGTGCCCCGTGAGAATGCCCACAAAATTTGAGAGCTGAGATTTTGTCATCCTCAGAATATCCCCCGAGCGCCTCCGATCCAAACCTGGCCAGAAGGATTTCGCGACCTTACATGTTCGTGTACTTGCCCGGCGCTCGCTGAGTTGGTGCAAGGCCCATCCTTCCAGGAGTAGAGCGCAGGTTGTTAAAGGCATCCCAATCTTCTCCTTTCGCGGGAGCGCTACCTCACAGGTCCTTTTCTGGCCAGCTTGTCGGCTTCGCAGTTTCCAGCAATGTCGCTATGACCAGGTACTCAGATTATCCTTATGTCGATGAATTCTGATGCAATCAAAAGGGAGACCAGGCATTTCCTGACCAGTTTCGAGTGCACCATAATAGATCCTAGGGCCCTAATTGCCGCTTAGCTATCGGAGTAAATATTTACCTTCTTAACAGTTATTACGCAAGTAAGTAGCCAGTCAACTGCTTCTTTGATTGCGGCCACCTCTACTTCGAACACACTGCAGTGATCCGGTAACCTGAATTTGAGTTTGATGGGGAGCTCTTTGCAGAATACTCCTCCAGGTTAACCAGGCGATGACCCAGGTGTGGCCCCCGGTCCACTCCTCGCTTGTTGGAACATATGTACGGTATTTGAGGATAACTTGAGAGTAAAACTAATTCGCTTTCATTTTCAAACAAAATTTAATGATATTTCACGAATTTTTTGCACTACATTAATTGAATAAAATTTTCATTAGCTGCAACAACCCCCTCGATCCGGATTCGGGAACGATTGCATGTCCAAATCAAATGCTCCTTTTCATATTGGCCATAACGGCATTAATTGCAGCCTTCAGAGGACAAATGGATGCTTATTGGTTTCACGTTCAACTACCCCACATTCGTAGTTATCCAGCGAATTAAGGTCTGGGGAGCTAGCGGTTATAAGCTCGGTGTTATGTGGTTTTGGAAATTTTCAGCCTTCCAATCTTTTATCGCCACCGCCATGAAAGATGTATGATCTGTGATCGCGTATCAATCTATCAATTCAGGGTTTCACTATACATATGCAGCAGAATTCAATCGAAATCCTTGAGTAACGAAATGTGGTGACTTGACATATCCTTTGTTGCTCACAACACTTAACACCATAACAGTGGCTGTAGACCTCGTGTACATGACAACAGGAGCCTCTGTAGAATTGGAACATAGATATCTGTTATTCTGGTCATTCCTGCAGTTGATCTCTTGCTCTCGGTCGACATTTTTTTGTCAGAAAGACCCCACAACATCTCAGGCGCTTCAGTCTGTTCAATTTTGTTTAGAAGCTCCGACAAAAACAGTCTTTTGCGCTTAATGTAGGACTTATACCGAAGATCTTCATGGACAACTCGCTTGCACTTGTTGAAAATATGCCGCAGATCAGACAGTCTCGTGTTTTTGCGTTTGTAACAGATTCTGCATCGCCGCCTGACGCTTTCAACCCACGGAGAACCATATGAAGGAATGAACGGGCGAACTTAAGACCATTCGAGATTTATTAGCCAGAGTGATTTGCACATATAGCGAAACTAACTGCATATCTCTTCCTTTCTTGAGTTAAGTTGGAGTTCTCCATGTCTAGTGCTTTCGGGAGAACAAATACGAGTCTCAAATACCGTATTGTATGTATATGCATTTGCACGTATGTATGTATGTTCCTTCACTGACGCCAAGTTTTTAATACCTACTTTTTATGCAGATTTTAATATTTTTTTTTTTATGATTAGAGCAGTGGCTTCATTTAAAAAAGTAGGTATTAATGTATGTGCGTATGTACGTAAACAGCAGAGTGACGGGGTGCCAATATCAAAATATTAATATACTAGCAACCCGCCCAGCTTCGCACGGGTATAAAATATATACCCTATGTCACTCACTGAAAAAATGATTAAAATCGATCCAGTAGTTTTGGCTTATTCATTATTGCCCGTGGCCCGCACGCGTTAAATTTGGAGTAAAACAATTCCCCTTTCTTTATAGCATGAAGATTTCTTGCTATCTTTGGGATATCTAAATTCATACCCTACATTTTTGCATATTCACTTTTTGCATTTTTACATATGTATTTATTTTATTTTTACAACAATTACTATATTACAGAATGTCTTTATATACAACGTTCATAGCCTTCTTGTCATTAGACAATACAAACATGTTTTCTCTAGAGGTTACTCTTGAAAGAGCGACATACAGTTGGCCATGTGAAAAACAGTCAACACTCAAATCTAAGCCAGCAACATTGAAGGTTTGACCCTGAGATTTATTAATGGTCATTGCAAAAGATGTCTTTACCGGAAATTGTAAGCGTTTAAATTGGAATGGTAGATCCGATGGTATCAGAGGGATTCGGGGAATCAATACATCTTCTCCGGTACCACATCCTGTGAGTATTGTGCACTCTATTATGAAAGTTTTCAGTGATTTTACCAGCAAACGCGTGCCATTGCAAAGTTTAGGTGGACTTAGGTTTCTTAATAAAATAACAGGACAACCTATTTTCAGCTCCATTTTGTGAGGAGGGAGTCCAGACGGTTTCAAAGAATTTAGAAATTCTGAAGGAAATTGAACAGCTTCTTCCAAATCGAGAACAGTATCGACCGAGTAGTATATTTTCGTCGGCGCATCAATCTTTGAAATAATCAAGTTATTTACTTTATCTACTTGTTCGTTAGTTGGTGACAGAATAGCTCTTTCTTTAAACCAAGATATTGTCTTATAACTTATGTTATCAATGTGTGGATAGACATTGTTGACTAACTCTTGGATGTTGTCTATCAAAACACAAAGGTTTTCTAGGTTAATCCTTCCCTCACTTTGTGTTAATTCTCCATTGCCAACTTTTAGCAGCATCTCTGGAAATAGCCTGTTCTCACGTGAAGATGACGAAATCCTCATATTAGTTTTAAGCTCTAATTTATTGACATACGACTAAAGGTGGGATCTTTTTAGCGAAGCATTTATTTCGTCAGCACGTGTTCCTCGAGTCACAACTGGTAGGATTTGACGGAAATCTCCTGAGAACAGAATTGTACATCCACCCATAGGTGCATTTTTGTTGCGCAAATCGCGCTTTGTCCTATCCAGTGCTTCCACAGACGTCTTGTTTGACATGGTAGCTTCGTCCCAGACTATTAATGAGCAGTCACGCATCAATTTTCCTGTATTGCTCTGTCTAGAAACACTACAGACGCTGTTATCATCATCGGTTCCGATTTTCAGCGGGAGCTTGAATGTAGAGTGTGCGGTTCGGCCTCCTTCCAAAGGAGTAGCGGCAATGCCGGATGACGCAACAGCTAACGCAATTTTTCCGGTAGATCTCAATTACTAACTACTGATGTAATATCTTGAAAAATATTGTTTTTAATTATATGCTGTAAAGAGCCATATACATAGATCTATATGAAAACAACAATGTATTTAAGGTATTTAATTGGATAAGGATTAATGTTGTACCCATTTGTTGAAATCGCTTCGAAAATAAGCTATTAGTTGTCGTAAAAAGTAAATGACAAAAAATGTTATTGTATGGAATTGATAGCAAACTAAACGCGCTCCGAATCAATAAAAACTATTCAAAAACTGTATTTTAATTATGTGCGATTTACTAATATAGAACCTGAAAATAGCGTTTTATTTCGCTGTAAAATTGTATGTACATATAATCACATGGAATTCAGTACATACATAGATACATATGTAATATACATTATGTTTTTTTGCCACATTTTGACCGATTGCCACGCCCCCTTTATATATTTCTTCACATTATATAGATATAAACCTTCCTCTTCAATCAATCTATCTTTAAAAAAAAAACCCCATCAAAATCCGTTGCGTAGTTTTAAAGATTTAAGCGTATAAGGGGACATAGGGACAGAAAAAGCGACTTTGTTTTATAATATGTAGTGATTATGCAAGTATTAAAATTTTGCTGGAAAATGCTAATACTCTTACACGGCAGTTATAGAATAGAATATATAGAATATATCTAGAATTGCCTAGCATGGCCTCCATGCCTCAGTATACACAACAATTACACCAATTAAGGTCGCCTACACTTTCAGACCTGAGTTGCTTGCAGAAATGAGCAATGCAACCAAAAATACCCAAATCGATTCGCAGTCGAGCCTACCAACAGATTGGAGGAGAAAAAAGGAGAAGACGGGAGTACACTTGGCTGAATTGGCAGTGAGGGTGGCGGCATAACCCGAAACTATTCATTGCAGGGAATAGTCGAAATTGACACCGAAAGCCATATCTGAAAGGCAACTGCTGCCAAAGTTTTGAGGCGTGGAGGCAAAAGTTGATCTCTATATATGACTATATCCGGACGTATGCAAGCGAGAATTCACTGCTGTATAGCGAAAAATGGTGTTGTTGGTGACAATATTTTCGGCCCCAGCAGAAGCAAAGCAGGATAGCGTGGCCTACACTAACAAGTACCTTCGGGTTCGATATCACGCCTTTGATCAAGGGCAACAACTGCGGTGCACACAATTCCTTGATTTCCAAGAAATGATCGGCTGGCACCATGTGACAAGCGAATTTCTGGTGAGGGCGAGAGGTTAGCGTCAATGTATGAAACAGCAGTAGCTCTGACTGGAGCGGTTTGGGAGGGGGTCGAGCTAAAAACTGTGGAAAACAGCATCTACTTTTGCTTGCATGAGCATTTCTCCCCATTTTAACTCTCCCGTTTTACTGCAACCCGTACTTATACTTATATTTAAAATATGGCACAGCTCAGCCCATTAGCGTTTAAGAATTACTAAATTAGAATTTTCTAAGACTCAGAATAAAAATTCAGTTTTTTGGGAGCATCATACGATTTCTGATTTATATAATATCTGATATTATGTTGATATTTCTGGCGTCGGTTGCGGCAACACGCATATCAATGAGGAACAAACATACACACGAAGCATTAGTTGAAGCAACACTTTTTGGTCTCCTCAAAATTTGTCTCGTACCAATTCAGCGTTAGGTAGAGAGGTTTTTAATGATATTTCTACTATATATATAAATATATACACTTACATACATATTAAGCCATATTCGGCCTTCCCTAATGTTAATTTGTAAACATTACATTTCATTAGTTGATAGTTTCCTTTATGAGTCGGTATCACATTTTCCAAAATCGCAACATCACAAACAATTTAAATTAATTGCTATCAATTATGACTTTTTCAACTCAGCGCCATTCAAAGTCCGTTGCTTGCAGATCTACACGTTTAAAAATACAATAACAATAACTCGTCATGTAAACGATTTAGAGCCGCGCCTATGCTGCTTAAAGCTCCAGGCAAGTGATTCCGAGCGCGATTTCATAGGACTTCATCAACAACAGGCAAATGCCTGGATGACGTATATATTTCCCATGTATGTATGTAGGTATGTATGTTATCATTGTCTCAGTTTGAAATCATTGAAATCGATACACTTACAATTATGCCACTGTCAATTAAGAGTCTTTGACCTGGCTTTAACCAGATATGTAATATTTGGGCGAGGCGAGAAGTGGGTGTTCAGTGTGATTATGACGCGTGGTTGTGGGCTCGTCTCAAGCCATCCAAATTGTCGGACACCCGCACTACTCAAGTGATTTAAATTCAACTGATTGTGTAATAAATTGAACTGAGTCCATTTTTTGCGGCCGTAGCCAACTTCAGAATGATTCTTAAGCCCAGTAACCTAATTTAATTTAAGATATAAGCGCCAATGATGGTGAAACGCTGCTGGTTGTAAGGGCTTTAATTTAACGCAATTAACTGTTGCTGCTGATAGTCGTACTGCAGGTTATTGACGTTGGCACTAAATGAAATGACTGCAAGCAAACTGATTGGAAGTACTCGAAAATAAATATTTGAATCTTGGCAATGTCCTTAATCTTTATTTATACGAAACAGTGTTGCCGTTTTGGTTAAAATAAACTAAAATTACATATAAAAGAAATATGCTAACATTAAGAATGGTCATAAGTAAAATTTCTGTTTCTGGGCACCTTATTCATAGTGGGTTTCATACATAACAATATAAAGAGTCTTTCAAACGGGACGCCTAAATGCCAGTAGCGAGTAATTCCTAGACGGTACCTTTTTTATGTCATCTTTGACATTTGTCAGGTAGACAGGTGCACAATTTTTGATAGATAAAGCGTTTTTCAAAAGGTGCGCTTCAACTTTTTTCCGATAGGGAGGGCGAACGACGCAATATTTTTTATTTTTCGCTTGTCATTTGTAAACTTCATTAGTATACATTTCATCATGGAAAGCTACACACTTGAGCAACGATTGCAAATCGTGCAAATTTTTGATGAAAATAATCGTGCAAATTTTTTATGAAAATTTATAAATTTTCCAAAAAATCATCTTCAGTGATGAAGCTCACTTTTGGCTCAATGGCTTTGTCAACAAGCAAAATATGCGTTACTGGGCAGAAAGCAATCCACACGTGATTCATGAGGCACCGTTGCATCCCGAAAAAATCACTGTTTGGTGCGGTTTACATGCCGGCGGCGTAATTGGCCCATATTTTTTCGTTGACGAGAACTATCGCCACGTTACTGTGAATGGAAATCGATACCGCGACATGATAAACGATTATTTTTGACCGCAATTGAATGGTATGGACTTAGACGACATGTGGTTTCAACAGGACGGGGCCTCAAGCCACACAGCACACGCTACAATTGATTTGTTGAAGAGTAAGTTCGATGAGCGCATTATTTCCAGAAATGAACCGGTCGAATGGCCGCCGCGTTCGTGTGATTTGACGCCTCTAGACTATTTTCTTTGGGGTTATGTGAAGTCATTGGTCTACAGTAACAAGCCGGCGACGATTTGTGAGCTCAGAGCCAATATTGAACGCGAAATTGCTGGAATTTCGGCCGATTTATGCAAAAGAGTGGTCGAAAATTGGGTTCAACGATTGGACTTCGTAAAACGTGCACGCGGTGATCATGCAAAAGAAATCGAATTTCATACTTAAATGTATATGTTCAAACTCGACAATAAAAAAAAATTAGTTAAAAAACTCAAACCGTTTGTGTTTTATTCAAAAAAAAAGTTGAAGCGCTCTTACTGAAAAACGCGGTAGAAACATACGTTAAAACTAGTTAAACTCATTATGAAAATGGACGATATTTAAGAGCAGTCTATCGCAATACTCGTAACTTTTTTTGGTGGAAATAATCGTACAAATGAGTCGACAATTCACAGGTAGGTGAAAAAATTTCAAGAAACTGCTTCTGTCGAGGATAGAAAACTGACTTACAGACCAAAAATTGGACGTTCTGTTGAGAATATCGCTGCTGTGCTGCCTTAGCGCAAAGCGTTGCTGAACAACCTTCAACATCGATATCTCGACGTTCTCAACAATTAGACATTCATGAATCGGATTTTACCTGTAGACGTACTCACGGTGGACATTCAAACGATGTCATATTTCGCGTATAGTTGTTATGAACTTCTTTGCATAAAAATAGTGAAGATATTAATTTTCGCAGCTGGCAACACCGCTGAAAATTTACTTGGAAACACTGAAGTATGAAAATGTTTGCTCACTGGTAATTGTAACTGACGAGTGCTGGAATTCCCCAAGTTTTTTTGGTTGCTGTTCCGCAACCTGTGCAAAGGAAATTAAGACTCATTTAAGATTTGAAGAAAATCTGGACTCTATTAAATTTTAGTAACTTTTCTAGGTTTAATGGAATGAAGATATTGACCTAGAGATAAATGTAAGTTGGTAATTAAACTCAATTAATTTTCTAAATTGAGCCTTCGCCTTTCAAGTGCCGATAAAAATTGAACCATCAATGGATTATGAAAAACGTCTCTGCATACATACATACATATATGTGGATATGAATGGGCGAGAGACGTCATTGAATTATTCTACACGACCTTGCACAATTGGCTCAATTATCCGATAATTAAACAGCGAAAATAGACACAATACAAACACATATACATACATTCGTATAAAAGTAGACACTTATAAGTATGGGAATAAAAACAAACACTTAGGGGTCATTACAATGCAATCACGTCTTAGTCTGCAATTGAATGTTGTAAGGTGATATTGTTAATGGTAGGAAAGGAAATAGGAGTTCGAAATATTGCATTAAAATTTTTTTTAAGAGAATTATTCCTTAGAAAACTTAAGCTGTCTCCACCATATAGGGCTACGCCTAGCAAATAAATTAAAAACTTGGAATTCAAGCATCCCGAAAATATCCCTAACGATAAACTAAGAATATTCCCAGGCATTCTTACTGGTCACTGCAGACTGTGAAGTCATCTGCAAAGGCTTTGATATGTTCTAATAGCTCCTGTCGATTCTACTACTGACCACCACAGATATCATCAGATTTCCTTATCGAATGCGATGCCAAACCGAGGAGAAGAAGAAAGGATCTCGGGCTAGTGCGGATGGAAGAGAGGCAGTGCCGTACGTTCAACACATCTTATCCATTATACATCCATTACATCCATTATTTTTGAATGCCGGTAAACTTCGATCATTTCTGTGATTTTATCGAAATTTTCGATATTTTCGACATTTTTTTAACAACAAAAATGTGCGAACGGAATCGACGAAATCAAAATTGCACGTAGTAAGGCTTTACAGTATCGGCACCATAAACACTATCACAATTTCAGCGGCCTAGTGGCCTGACTTGCATACTCACCTTTATCAAAGAAAAACTGTAAAGTGTACCGAATTTTCTTTTTGTTGACTTCCATTGGCACCCTGTAACTCTCAACTGAATGAAACAAACAAAAAACAGCAAAAAAGCAAATTTTTTTTAATGTGAAATGTCACCTTGACAACGGACATCAACTTTAAATTGTTTGATCGATACTTTACGAGATATCTATCTCGACAGCCATTTACCGAGAAAATAATGGATTTATTTTCCCCCAAAATAATATATGCATGTGTTTATATACGATCATAATTTTTCGGGTAAGAGACGCAAACAATTTTGTTATCCTGGCAGTATTTAACTGTAAAACGTATTTTGTATAGATATATGCATGCGAATTTTTTATTTGAAGGCTGTGTAGCAAACCTCAACTTACATACATATTTTATCACATCCCATTTATAGATTGCACATATTGTTATACACATATACATATGTACATATGTATGCATGTATTATACAGTCCTTCGTAAATGCAATAATTTTTCGAAGAATGCATATAATTTACAAAATATGAATATCTATGTATGTACGTACTATGTATGTATGTTTACGAAGTTACTCTGTGCACATTATACGTACTCGTATTTCTTTTGATCCAACTAACTTGAGTGGGGGTCGTAAGTCAAAACGCGCATCCGCAATATCACAACTTAAAAATAAGAAAAAATACAAATCCGTAAATAAATAAAAAAATAATAATTTTATACCCCCGCGGCACTTATGACCAAGTGTGTTATATTTTGTTCACATAACGGTTATTTGTAACAGCATAAAATAATCGAGATAAATATAGACACACAGGTATATATTATATGTACATGTACTTTATACATACATATGTATTCGACGGCCGTAGCCGAATGGGTTGATGCGTGACTACCATTCGGAAGTGCAGGTTCGAATCTTCGTGCATGAAACATCAAATGATAGAAACGTTTTTTCTAATAGCGGTGGCCCCCGGCAAGAAATGACAAACCTCCGAATGCATTTCTGCCATGAAAAAGCTTCTAATAAAAAACCATTTGCCGTTGGGAGTCGGCTCAAAACTGTAGGTCCATCGATCCAGAGTGGAGTAATATCAAGACACACACAGTAGGAAGAGGAGCTGGGCCAAGCCATATATAAAGCTGAGAATGAGCAGGGAATTTGTTTTAACCATGTCCGTCTGTCCCTCCGTTCGAGCAAAAGTTTCGTTTCGAACGAAAATTAATACATGTATGTAATTAGTGAAACATGAAAATGGGGGCAATCGGTCAATAACCAATAACGCTCAACTCCCATATAACTGTAATAAAAAAAAAAACGATATCACATTTTCGTTTCCGTTATATGTAAATGATAAAAAAATTATGAAGCCCAAAACTTTAAGATGACGCCAATAAAATTTTGAAAAATGAACGCTACCGTGCCCAATTTTGGATAAATGCGTGTGTCTTGGTAATGACATAATAAAACTCGAAATGGCAGTCGGTCTCTAAGCCAGCCTTAGATAGTTGTCGATCCATTGTGATACCACAGAAACAGTTGACCTGCCACTCCTCGTAAAAGAATTTTGTTTTAAGTGCAAGCCCATCTGGTTGACACTTAAGTATATCTCTAAGGTCATCAGAATGAGGAGCTTAATGGCTTGCCACACGGGACAGTAACCGAGATGATGTCTGACAGACTCTTCCTCCTCCTCATTCTTGCAGCTCTGCAATAGTCGTAATCAAGTCCGTTCAATCTTTGAGCATCTCGATCAAGGAAACAGTGGCCTGTGACCAAAGCAACTAACTAACATAGAACAATTTTACCTTTACCGATTATGTTAAGTAGCGCCTTTGAGCGCCTGACGTCCCATAATGACCAAATTCTTTTTGTAGCATTACATGTCAGACCATCAACCCATCTCATGTTGGCTGAAGTGACAATGCTACTTGCCCCACGCAGTTTGTAAGTTGATAGGCGTATGCTTATAATCTCCAAATCAAGCGGGAGCCGAGTGGTACTGCCCTCTCTCACTAATTTGTCTGCCTTACAATTTCCTGGTATGACCTATGCACCCATCGTTGGCACTCTCGTTAAGAGACGCATGGCATTTGCGAACAATGATGGAATTAGTGACATCCCTACCAAGAGATTTAATCGCCGTTTGACTATTGGAGTAATTACTTATAGACTTCTGTAAAGGTAGTCACATTTTGGCCTAACCAGACAGCTACCTCATTAATAGCCTCGCCCAAACTTGGTACATGTTTTTGACTGTTACTGTTATTTTTATTTTAAAAACGTCAACTCCACTCATGGTTCTTTTTTTTCATAGATACATGAATTCCAAAAAATTCTGTAGCTGGATACAACATAAATATTATTGAGATCGCATGAAAACCACGCGCATTTTTTATGGGTTAAGACTAAATGTCCGTCTGTCCGTTTGATGTCACAATCTATAACACTCAGGGTCTATGAGTTTGTTTAATGCGAAAAATTAACAGCCAGTCCAAATTAGATTTTACTAAAATGTGTGTGGGTATATAAAATTCGGTGCGGACCGCGTTTCGTCGTCCTTACTTTTTTGTTTTCATGTTATTGGGGGAAAGAAAATTTCCATTAAAATTAGCTATGAAACTATTATAAATACATATATATTCACACATACATAAATATATATGTATGCACTCGTACGTATGTGCTCACAATATCTACATATCTTTGCAATAGAATGTCATAAGAAGTAACAATAGCAACAACAGTAAAATATGCAATAGCATCAACAATAACATCATTCATTTAATAAAGTCCCACACGAGACCACACGAGAAACCAAATGAATGAAGAATAAAAATGAAAATGAAACTAAAATATGCCAGCAAGTACAAATGTTTGTATGTACATGTATAGGTGCATATGTACAAAAATACAAAATAGGAGTAGTTATAAAGGAAAAACAACTGATCGTTGATCGCTGATCGTTGTTGTTTGGTTGAAAACGCTTCTTAATACGCAACATTGTTGTACTTACTATATATTCGCCACAATGCTTCATATCCAAATGTAATACAATGAAATATCACGAAGTTGAAGGATTTGGCAAATATTTTGTTATATTCATAACTTTCGAAAAATCGATATAAAGAATTTTGCAGAAATTCTAAGACGATTCGTTTTAATTCCACTTCAATAATTATTTGTATTTTCCATTTTTTATGCAAATTGGTTGGTTTTTTATTACTTATTTGATATACAATTAAAATAAAGCTAACTTTTATATGTATCACTTGCGTCCTGACGGTAACATTCAGTAGAAATTTTGCCACTCTCTTTCCATCTAGGAAAGAATGGAATAAGGGATTTTTGGATTGGAAATATGTGGGTCTCCCTAATGCTTGCAGTGTATTTCAGGCGGAAGTACTGGCATTTGGGGAAGCTTGTAGGCTACTAATCGCAGATCCCTCTTTTAAGGGCAATATCGCTATTCTTTCGGATAGCCAAGCTGCAATCCAGGCAACTGGATTCGGCGACAACCTAGCCTTACCACCTTGAGCGAAAACCATAAAGTTACCTTAATCTGAGTCCCGGGGCATCGGAGCATTGAAGGTAATGAAAAAGCAGATGAACTGCCAAGAAGGGGAACTGCCATGATATACGCTTGGTATTCACACCAGTAAGAGCAGTTAAGAGTGCAATTTCCCTAAAATACCTCCGAATCGCGGATTTTAGATGGAGAGACCATGTACGAGAGTCTTGAACAACTGTCTGACTTAGATGTCAACATCCTGAAAGGATTCCTGAACCGCACAGACTGTTTATAGTCATGCTGTAAATAACTGGTACACAAGTTGGTAACGGGGATGTGGCAACAAATTGGTGCGGAAGAGCTAGTTGGATTCTGGACGAATTACCACTTAAACCAACCAACCAACCAACCATGTATCCCTTGTAAATCTATTTATAAAGGGTCTTTCAAAAGTGACCCCTAGACGCCTCGATGTCAGTTTTTATGTCACCTTTGACATTTTTCAGTAGACAGTTACAATTTTACACGATAGAACAACGCATTAAAATTATTGAAATTTATTATGAAAATGGTGGTTCTTTAAGAACAACATATCGCAACTGAATGAGTCGACAATTCAAAGGTTGGTAAAAAAATTTTAGGAAACTGGATCTGTCGAGAATAGAAAAAGGGTTGGCAGACAAAAACGGGATGTTCTGTTGAGAATAAAGTGCAAATAATCTTTAAAAGTAGGAATAAGAATGATGCTGTAGACCTATTAGGAATTGACAATTTCGAAATTATTTGAGAATGTTATTAGGAATGCGTTAGCCTGCCATCCCAGAGGTTGTGGGTTCGAATCCCACGTAAAGCACGCTCCTCGCACTTCCAAATCTACCTACTTTCCCTGTTTCTAAAAACAAATCTCATTCCTCGAACCCAAACACTTATCCTTTACATCATTATTCCTTGCTAAAATAAACAAAAAAATAGTTACACATTGCATCAGTGGCGCCTGCAAGAGGAAGCAGGCAAGCGCAGACGCACCAAATTTAGCGAAGTCCTCAACCATCTGTGCGATCGTTCAGGCAGAAAAATGTGAAACACAGATGGCGTTCCAAACAGTAAGGAGGCGTTGTTCCTAAGCAACGACAGGTGGGCGTTCCCACTATTTAGGACTGGTAGCGGCAGAAATCAAATATATTAACTAAACCAACGCAAGACAAGACTTGTCGAGGCCGTATGCTCCCGAGAGGAGTGTACAAGGAAAATAAAAATAGGACAAAGTTGATTTTGGCTGTGTCTAGCCTCATGAGCCTGAATCAACTTGGTTTTATGAGTTGGAAGGTCCACGGTGTCTAACCGCGCAATTTTTTATGAGGACTGTATCGATAGCTTTAAGGCTGGCTATCAAGTATTTAGATGCTATCTACACTGCCTATTCAAAGGCTTTTGATAGCGTATCTCAGAAAATATTACTAAGCGTATTTCTATTCCTAACTTGAATAGCATCATATTTACCAAGTAGGACCTACTTAGTTGCACTGGAAAACACAACTTCCCATCATTTTCAGGTTTCTTTTAGTGTTCCTCAAAGTAGTAGTGTTCTTTTTATAATTTTTATTAATGATATAGCTCATGTTTTCACTTTAAAAAATGTGTCCTCTACGCTATGCTCTTAAAATTTACTCCGCCATATCGAATACTGAAGATTCAGTTTTATTGCAATCTAACCTAAACTGAGTTTATTCTTGGTGTGAGAAAAATCGTTTATATAATATTAGTTTGGGCAAAAAGAAATCCATTATTTTCTTGTTAGACTGATGGCTTTTTTGTTTGTTCCATTCAGTTGTGAGTTACAGGGTGTTAATAATGGAAGTCAACAAAGAGAAAATTCGGTACTTTTTACAGTTTTTATTTTATTAAAGTCGAAAATGCAAGCCAGGCCGCTGAAATTGAATGATGTTTGTGGTGGCGATAATGTAAGATCAATTACGAGCAATTTTGGTTTCGTCAGTTCCGTTCAGAAATGTTTGATGTTAAAGATGCACCTCGTACAGGCAAGCCCGTCATCAAAAATGTCGATAATCGAATTTGACCGACATGTTAGTAGTCGTGGCATCGCCCAGGAGCTAAAGATCGATAAAACAGATTTAAAACATTTACACAAAAAAAATAAAAATAATGGATTTTTTTTCCCCCAAACTACAGGGTCCGGCACTCGAAGTGTAACCAATTAAAAAGGTCTTAAATTTAGTTTGGAAAATTACCTTTATTCAATTCAAAGCAAAAAATTTGTGAAAATAATAGAAAATTAAGAATTAATTTGCTTTTGCTCGATATGACCACTTTTGCCTTGACTATGGCCTTGAGAAGGTGCAGAAACGCATCGCAAGCTGCCCGAATGTGACTTGCAGGTATTTTGGCCCACTCGCAGACAATGGCTTTTTTCAGCGCCTCGAGACTGGTTAATCTTTTAGTTCGGACCTTCGTCTCCAAAATGGCTCAAAGAGAATAATCCATCGCGTTCCCATCGGGTGAATTTGAGAGCCATTGTGTGGACGTTATGAAGTTAGGAACGTTGTTTTTTAGCCATTCTTGGTTCACTCGAGCTTTGTGAGACGGTGCGAGTCCAGTTGAAACGTCCATGGTCTGTCACCGAAATGTTTGACTGTCCCCGGCTTCAATAGTTTCCCGATAATATTTCGCATTTACCTTGACGCCAGGTTCGATAAAAACGATTGGAGAGCGCCCATCTGCGGTTACAGCGGCTGAAACCATTTGCGTCTTTTGCTGACCACCTCCATGACGTTTCGCGATGGTACCAGTATCATTGTCACGAGTAATGATCCGATAAAGAAAAACTTTATTTACTTTAAGGGGCTCGAGCTCCCGACCAATCGCTGGTGGTAATTTTCCAGCCAAATATCATGCAATCACACTATTACGTTTGAAATTCATTACTGATTTTCCTTTTTCGCGTTTACTCTCGGCAAAATGCTTCCGCGCCTTGTAAACAATACTCTGGACTGTCATTTAGTCAACTAACAGATAGTTGATGCACGGGCATCAGCTGCGCGAGCAGTCTGAAGTTGGTTACACTTCGAGTCCCGGACCCTGTAATATGTACTCGTATATATGTACATACACATGCTTTAGCTGTTTTGATGTAAAATTCCAAAAAAAATATAGAACGTTTGTTGAAAATTGTAATTTATTTATTAAATGAGTTTTTAAAGTTTTTAATAGCCTTGAATTAGAGTATTTTTAAAGCAATACTTTTGCTGTCTGGTAGTTGAAAATAGTTTAAGGAAAAATTATGGCCTTACCAAATCTAACTTTAGCGCTAATTTTGCGCAGAGTGCAGTTTTTGTGAAGTGAGGCTTTGATTTTAGTTTTATCACATTCGCTAATTTTTTATGGTTCGGATCTCAGTATCCGCCAGTATACATACACTTAAGACAGAGCTTTTTACTTCACGAAATATATCGTTGCTATTGCTATAATAAAACCAACTACGGCGTTGCTATTGATAATAAAACTCCTATGGTTGGTTACAAATCTATTACGAATTAGTTTGTAGGGGATTTATAACCAAAAGCTTCCCCACTTATAGGATACCAATGCTTGCTATGGGGCATTTTTAAATAAAAACAATATGCTATATACCATAGAAGGGGCCGTTCAATGATGATAGAATACAAGGTTTGGTATCCAACGCAAAATTGTGAGAGTAACTTTATCTTCTACGTTCCGAGAGCTTTGTCTGCATAATTGTAGGCACTCATTTCATACAATCGTTGTTCAGAAAACAAACAAGTGAATTGAGCAGGCCAATCTCAGTTTTCGCGAAACTCTGCCGTAAACAAATCGCTATCAAACCTATCGCTATTATTACGTCAGCAAACCAGCTGATTCTTTTAAATTCGCTTAGAGCCAAGTAACGGTTTGATGTTGGCCACACTTTTGCATTCTATACACCATGGGTTCCGTTATATCCAGATACCACTGTATATTTGGATATCTATTTACTTATGAGTTTTGAATGTATAAGAAAATTAGGATGGGCTGATTTCAGATGGTTAAGATAGTTGCAGTAACCGAATGAGTTGGTAACCAGTAACCATTAAGAAAATCTGGGTATTTTTGGAAGTTGGTTGAAAAATCAATATTTTTCCCGGAAAAGTTGTTGAAAATTATGTATGCGACAATTTTTATCGCTTTTGCTTCTAGAATGACTAGTCTAACATTTGTGTTTATACATATAATAATCGACCCGGCCTATCATAAATACACTCGTACGAGTACATGCGTATGTATGTAAGTTGCAATGGCCACTCTTTTTGGTTATGTTGTTGCTTTTGAAAGTATAAAATACTTTTATATTCATACTTCTATGCAGTTTTGTAATACATAATTGTATTGTTAGTGATGTATTGTGACGGTATTTGCAACTCTGGCCGGGACAAGGGTGAGCGACATCATTTCGAAATTTTGTTGTGATTGTTTCTTTTGTTGCGGTTGGAACTGTTCTTGTTGATATTGTTGTTTTTATTTACTGATTTTGGTACTTGTGTTTTATGAGAATAGACATCCTACTCCAAGCCATCGCTACTCAACTACAAACCGCTTATTACTACAACAATATTGCCGCAGTGAGGGTCAAACGCGATCGGCAGTAACAGAAATGAAAAATTCATGTTAAGCGATTTTTTGTAAAAACAGTAAAGAAAAAACAACGCAAATACTACTGCCTATAGGCGTACGCTTATATTTAAATGGAGGGGTACATTGAAATACTCATTGGACTAAAATTAAATAATTGAAAATGTTTATAAGATTGCCTTTCATTTATTGTTTATAAGGCTAAGTAAAATAAATATGCGCTTAGTACATAAAACAACAAATTATTCGAATTCAGGAATATTATCCCTGCAAATCAGTTTTTCTACAGGCTTCTACAGTGACTTTTTACTTGACTAGTTTCCATTTTATGTATATACTCGTAGCTCTTTATAATAAAGGGGTTTCCAATAAGAGGTGTTATTTTGATATTCAAAGAAAAATGCTATTTTTTAATATAAATGATCGGGTGTTCATTTCATTATAGAGGAAGGTATGCCGTTAATAGTGAAAAATAACATCAGGCAAATGACCACCACGACCACAGGATTACAGGACAATATCCTTTTCATGAAATTTTCCATAACCGAATTGCAAAGTGCCTGCCCTATGTCCTCAATAGCCTCACGAATTCCATCTTTGAGATCTTGAATCGACCCTGGGCTGTTGGCGTAGACCTTCTCTTTCACGTGGCCCCAAAGAAAACAGTCTCAAGGTGTTAAACCACATGATCTCGGTGGCCAATTCTGATCATCTCTTCGAGAGATAAGACGGTTCGGAAACTTTTCCCGCAAAAAATCAATGGTTTCGTTGCTTGTGTGACACGTAGCGTCGTCTTGTTGAAAATAAACGTTGTCCAGATCAATACCATCCAATTCCGGCCATAAAAGATCGTTAATCATCTCTCGATAGCCTTTTATATGTTTAAATAAAAAACCCTTTACACAAGTAGTTGAGCTTCTGCGCCACATTAGGGTGTGCAGCAAGTGCAAATGTCTGAACACTGATTAGAAATAAAAAAAAGAATTATAAAAATTTATTTTTTTTCATACATTCAAATATTTTCTACTGTTGTAGGGTCAACTAAAAATCTTTTCCCACCAATGGTGTTACCAACTTCACAACGAAAAATACAGATTAATAACTGAAGTGGCTTTTTTATTTATCTGGGTCAATTAGTTCTTACTGTCTTGCTCCTGATTTTGTACCACTGTAATTCTTCTAATAAGTAGTTGTTAGGTTAAGGCGTCATAGAACAGCACATACATATATACTAGGTTGTTCAATAAGTTTTGCGGTTCAAACAGATCAAGCATCGTGTAGTGATTGTATTTTTATTTTTCGAAGGTTTAAAAGCAAAGCAAATTTATGAACGAATGTGTTTTTCTTATCGAACCGCAAACCTATTGAGCAACCTAGCATTTATATAAATAAATTTGTTGGAAAAAGAAATAGAAGTTCAATCTATACTTTATACAATATTATCCCTCCAAGCTTCATCGAGCACATTTCTGCAGACGCCTCGGATCACGAAACATATGTACATATGTATGTGCACGTCTGTATATGTACATACATATGTAAAATACTCGGCATGCTCGCTAACCAACAACTACATATAACAAATATTATTCGGCATTTTAAGCACAGAAAAATAGCATGAAATAACAAAATGAGAGGCAACAACAAAGGCTAGGTTTTGAAAAAATTCATGCGGGACTTTTTAAATTGATCTTAATGAAGCTTAATTGATTGCATCTGTATTGGTATGGCGGCCAGCAGAATGACTTGAATGCCCACATAGAAACTGAATATGCACATGTATGCAGGTTTATATGTTACCTACATATGTATGTATATGAATTTCTACACACACGAACCCACACTCATAAGAAAATCACATACCAACTCATGTTCCCATGTACGAGTACTTCAGTCCATTAGTGCTTGCATTGATATGGCACACAAGTGGAGCTTAGCAAAATGACGTATCGTTGGCGTAGAAGCCTCAAGCCAACTGAGTCTTTGACACCAGCCAGCAAGAGAAAGACACAAATCTACATAAATACTTACATATGTATGTGTACACTCGCATACGTAAAACTGCTCTCTTCGACTCTTTCCGACTCAACTTGGCTTGACTTTGCTGACATCGAGTGCGCCATTAAGTGGAATGGCGGCGACGCCATATTTGAAATGTGTCTTTGTCATCCAATTTCTATCGCTTTTTATTTATTCTAATAATTTTTGACAGCCTCACTTGTGTTTACCCATCATCGTTGCTGACGCAGTTTGAGTGGCATATGTATATCACAATAACCATCGCTGACGCTGGAAGCTTACATATGTACGTTGGTCGCCCCAATGTGGATCCGTTAGATCGCCTTGGACCTTTCAGTGAACTCAACAAAGAGATGTATACTTATGAAGTTAGAACATATAAACTGAAAGATATGGGTATGTATTCACTTACTAAATATGCATATGTATTTGTATGCATACATACATACGTATGTATGTTCACTAGTTCACTCCACACATCATTTATATATACTACTTTGAGTTGCTTAAATAAATACTTATTAAGTAAGTACACATAAAAAAACTACTGAACCTCGTTTGCGTAAGGCATGACTAATATAAAAGCTCTCTAAATATTATATTTAACTATAAATTTATTGTAACAAAAATAACACTAAAAGGTTTACTTAGATTCCTCTAAATTCTAAAAGAGCTTTTGCAGCTCCCACAGGGACACCACATAAATGCATAACGGTTTGTAGAAAACTATTTAAATTGTATTTCTTGCTGGAAGCGAATCTTTATGTCTTCGATCATTCCGCAATAAGTTCAATAAGTTATTATTGTGGATAATATCGAGTGTTTTCTAATAGCTTAAAATGATATCACAAAACAAAATATTGTTGGAATGAATTACTTGTATTATAATCCGGTAGATACTATACTTACTTGGCGACCGCCTGTTCAGGCGTTAAGTCACATAAGGAGTGGTAGACACGTTATGTGGCCACGTGTTGCTCCCGCCACCAGGCCACCAATGCCTCAACGGCTACTACATCCCCTCATAGGCCGGCACTACCAACCGCCAGCGCAACCCATACCTCCACGGTAAGGAGCTTATCGGCGCAACACAACTCCCCAAACATAGTCTACCCTCGTCCCTCCTGCTCCAACCCCAGTGCGGGATCAAACCAGATGCTCTTGGTCCCCCGCACAGTCGGTTCCGTGTGTCAGACCAGAATCAGCCAAATTCTATTTTTGCAATGGCTGGTGCCACTTTCAGAGATGCTCTGGCCTGCGCACCACCCGTGAGTGAACAACTGACTACGTTGCCGCCTGCTGGAAAGCTCTGCACCGTCAACCGTCCCCCGTGGCGTGGCCGCCCACCACCATCAGGCCGCAACAACGGAACGCACAACAGGCCCAACGTAGAGAACCACACGCGTCCCTCACACCCCGAGTTACAAACAATCTTATCGAGAAGCTTCAAGCTTCTACAATTTAACTATAAAGGACTAACGAGCAAGGAAGATAAGATAGTCGACTTTATGAGCCGACATGGAATCCCAATAGTTGCGGTACAAGAAACAAAGCTGCACGGTCTTCTCTGATAACCAGGGATGGCTATAACGTGCACAGACAAGATCGTGAGCGAGACAACGGTGGTGGTCTAGCATTCATAGTCCACCACACAGTGCAGTATCGTCTGATCGACGAAGGCATCGACCGTAAGGACAACACCTTATAACTGCCCGTTCAGGTGATACCGAGCTCGAAATTTTTAATATATGTATATAGCCCCAGTCACCTGCTGCCCGGCTGGATAACACCCTGATATTGGTGCGCTCATCAGAGGTGAAAACCGATTGGTTAACGATCGTAGGGGATATCAATTGGCAGAGCAGATAGACGATTCGACATTCAACACTGTGAACGACGATGCCCCCACCAGGGTAGTGGGCAATTGCAGCAGCTCGCCTGATATAGCAATAGCTAGCGCTGGTCTTATAAATACCATAACCTGGCGACCTATGCTATCTCTTGAATCAGACCACTTGCCCATTATCGTCTCGCGACTTTATTTCCGCGAATCACCGGTCTTATATTAATTTTAACAAAGCTAATTGGGCCGGCTTCGCGGAATTCATCGAGGACACCTTCGCCACTTTTCCCATCCCCATTGATGTGAACGTAGGCGAACGCGCATTCCGCAAGATGCTCACAGCTATTGCGGCTCGTTTCATTCCTGCTGGAATGATCAGGGACATACGTCCTAATTTCCCAGCCGAAGCAGCCGTCTTAGCAAATGGGCGTGACCACCTATGCCAGGTGGAGCCCGGGGATCCCCGCATAAGGGATCTCAATTCGGAGATCCGGCAACTGGTAAATAGACACAAGCGAACCAAATGGGTTGAGCACCTGAAGACTTTTAATTTCACCACTAGTATGAGTAAGCTCTAGTTCAGCGTAAAGTCCCTGTCGAACCCGACGAGGCATCACCATCACCTTCAACGGTTGCACTTCGTCGGACCCGAAGAGATGCGCGAGCTATTTTGGCCGTCTATTCTCACTGCATCCTCCGGCCGACAGATCGTGCCACCAGACGGCTAACGTATCACCAGGTGGTCCGCCAACTATCTGAGCGGTCGACACTCGTCAGTGATTTTTAGAGACTAAACATCCAAACAGAGGAAGATAAAGAAAGGTGTTCCGTTGGGTGGTGTCCTTTCACCCTTCCTATTCAACTTCTATCTATCGAAGCTCCCCCAACCACCAGAAGGAGTCTCCCTGGTCTCATACGTTGACGACTGCATGATAATGGCGTCGGGCAATGACATTGACGGCCTGTGCGCTAAGGTAAACGACTACCTCGTCTGCCTTTCTCGCTTCTCTCTACAACTTTACCCCACGAAGTCCCCGGCGACCCTCTTCACCACCTGGACAAAGGAGGTTAAACTGCAACTCAAGGTGAAAGTTGATAACACACTGGACAATAATTTAAAAAAATGTATAGTATGAAGCGTTGAATCCATATTTTATGCCTTCTGAAATGTCGGTGCACTTGACGTACGGATGATTTTTCTTAGCTTCGAGTCTATTCAATTACAGAAAGAACTTAGGAGCTTAATAAAAAAAGGATGAAAGGTTAATAGGTTTGGCCACCGGGAGCAAAATTCTTCAATCTCAATTTTTGCGTAAATGTCAGGACTTCTGATACGTGAGCCAAACAGCTGATTCTATCAAAATCTCTGAGAGCCGATCAACAGTCTAATGTTAACCACACCTCTGGATTCTTTTCACCATGTGAATAAGAAGTTATTGAAATAGAACAGTTGGTTTTCTTAATTATGAAAAGGTTCATTTAGCTCATAATTATTTTACAAGGTTTAAAAATATTATTAAATACCTAAAGTTCCTTGCTACTCGCGAGGGAATATTAAAGTTAGCTTCAGAATAAATGGATTCGACATTTGGGATCATGTGAGTAGTTGAACCATAAATTCAATTCCTAGCCTGTCTCTGCTACTGACCAGAGTCGGAGGATATGGAGATGCATTTTAAAGAATTTTTTAGGGGAAATATAATTTAAGGAATTCCATCAAAAATGACCTCT
Source organism: Anastrepha ludens (assembly GCF_028408465.1). NCBI lineage: Eukaryota > Metazoa > Arthropoda > Insecta > Diptera > Tephritidae > Anastrepha > Anastrepha ludens. The sequence goes on along the minus strand of NC_071498.1, from coordinate 9,226,236 downwards.
TAAGGCGTATAGATTATAGCCTGTTTTTAAGTAAATGATAGCCTAGCTTTGTATTACAATAAATAAAGGGTGTTTCAAAAGTAGCGCCTAGATGTCAGTAGTGAATAATTCCAATTCATTTGTCACGATAGAACAACGCCTTAAAATTATTGAAGCTTATTATGAAAATGGTCGATCTTTAAGAACAACACTTTGCAAAACTCGTGATTTTTTGTAGAAATAATCGTCCGAATGAGTCGAGAATTCAAAGATTGGTAAACAATTTTCCAAAAAGTGGTTCTGTTGGGGATATAAAAAGGACTAGCAGGCCAAAAACTGGAATTTGGATTTAGAGTATCGCTGCTGTGCTGCCTTAGCGCAAAGAGTTTGTGAACAACCTTCAAAATCGATATCTCGACGTACTCAACAATTAGGCATTCACGAATCGACTGTTTGACGGATTTTACCTGTAGACGTGCTCACGGTGGACATTCAAACGAAGTCATTTTTCCCGTATAATTGTTAAGATCCGTATTTTAAATAAAAATAGTGAAACTTCAAAGAAGCTAAATTGTTATATTTCTATTTTAAAACAACGTCTTGGCGCGTCTCCCGAACGGCCCTTTATCCGTTTAAGTTTTTTTATTATGTTGTTATTTTAAGTCCGCACGGTAAGTCAAACACAAACAAACTTCGCTAGGGTGCCCAGCATTCTTGAAAATATATTCCGTAGAAGAAAGGTGAATTTACAGCAACTATACAAATTTTAATAAGCAAACAAGACTTTAATTTTTATCATAGCTTGAAAGAAATAAATTCAAAATTTATGATCTTTTCAAAAGTAAAGACAAGTTAAGTCATTATCGATTTCAGTTTTTTTTTCGATTATCATCTACATCCCTTCTTCAATTAAAAAGTGTAAGTTTTCTTTCAGGTAATTCTCTGGCTTTCAGTGCTCAATTAAGATACATATGTTTCGCGAATTACACACATATTTTCTGTTTTCTTTATTCTTTTGGAAACTGTGAAAAGTTTATCTTTGTTCCCACCACACCCCTTTCATTTTCGAATTTTAAATATTTTGGTAGCGTGAAGAAAATATTATCTCTACTTGACTTCGATTGATTGACGCGGCGCGTGTAATTAACCAGCTTGAATTGTGTGAAGATGATAACTACGAAATTTCATACTGCAATTTTCAAGACCAACCTAGCCCAACCCAGCCTAACCAACATTTCACACTTCACCTTCGAGAACCTTTTAAACCTTCATAAAACATTTACCCCTGTCACATTAATACCAATATACATGTGAAATGCAACAAACAGTGTCCACGATGCTTCGCTTGTGTCCCTCATTTGACGATCTGCAGAAAGCGCATTATCAAATACTCAAACGAACCGAAGCACTTCGAGCCGAAGTAAGGCTACTGGGGTGCATTTTTCTCTTGCCCGTTCATTAAGCGACCAACCGCCACAAAAGTGTTTGATAGCGTGTGACTAAATGCGCGTTACATTTATATTGTATTCAAGTACTCGAATGTAGATATGTATATACATATGTGCGAGTATATGTCCTCGTGTGTGTGTAACTATGTAGAAAAGGTCGAAGGCGAAAAGGCGCCCGCATCGTTGCAAACTGCGGTGGATATGTACGCTTTCACTCGGTCGGGTCGAGAAAGATTCTGCATCATACCGCGAAATAAAGTATCAAATATTATGAGATTTTATCTTGTTTCTGGTTGTTTTTTGTTTTTCTTTTTTTTTTTGTTTATTGAATGGTTTGTTTGCCTTAATGTGGGAAATTTAGCGAAATTGATTGAGGTTGTTGTTATAGTTAATAGGAGCATGGAAGGAAGGAAGTAAGGTTAATCCAAGTGTTACTTTCACGCAGTGAGGGATTATTAATGCGACTATAAAATTAACTTATTCTTCTAAATGATATTTTTCTCCCATTTCAGTTTGATGGTTAGATATTCATGAATGTATGTGCATACTTTGTACATATATAAGTACCTACATGTGTATGTGAAATCGCAATTAAGGTATTGTTTACTCTTCACTTCTTTATAATGTGCATCATCGGAATGTCAACAGCGTGAAGCTACGTACTTATGTATGTATGCTAAAAATTCACATACAAAATTTACCCTATTTAGTGTAAAGAATATTTGCGCATACATTTGAATTATATATACATATATGCAAATGTTACTTTAAATATTTGATCTGCAGTGAATACCAGAGTTATTACTGCTTCGGATTCATTGTTTCCCTGCAGGGAACGATTGGAGTTTTACTACTAAAAATTTACAATTGTTTCAATCTCTGAAATACATGGCAAGTCTGAAGTGCATCTAAAATTGCAACATTGCAAAATATTATGTTACCACCCACATCTCCTCAACAAGCTACCCGCTCACGACTGATGGTGGGATTCGCTGTTATCCGAAATAGCAGCTATAACTTCGTAAATGTATCTGCGCTTAAAATTTAGTTTGAAGCACAAATGGTGACCTAAAATTTTAACTTGCCTCCGAATGGTAGATGGTTTTTTTGAGGAACATTTTGATGGTAGAAATACCCCCGGAAGTTTGCGACTGGATGCCGAGAAGCGATTTCTAATAGAAAAAAAGTTTGCTACCATTTGCTTCCTGCGCTAAAGGTCTCTAGATACTTCAAGATATCTATTCCGGATCTGGCTCTCAGGGATGCATGCAATTCATACATTGAACCTTACTTGGAAATCTGGACAGAGCTCGATCCAAACTTTTGGATGCTAGGTTCGATTCGGGTGTTTTTGGGTTGAACTTCAAAATATCGATACCAATGGGCAGTTATCCCATAGCGTTACCTTGACGAATTTACAGCTACTTCAACAGTTTCTTGCTCACTTTGTAACCAATATTTTAGATAAGTTATTATCCAATGAACATTACTGCCATGTCAACGACCTTGTTTGCTGTTTCCAAGGAGCTAAGGAGCAAATGTTTTTTTTTAGCTCCATGCACCAGCTCCGCTTTGAGTCCCTGCTTACCACCTTTATCAAAAAGTTCCTTGAATATATTCAGAAAATTCAAAATACAAGTTTATTCCTCAAAGTGACATTGCCGCCTTCATCATACTTCCCATCAACTGCAAGCAACTCTATTTTCGGTATCGTCATCAGAGCCGTCTTCGATTTTTCCATTACTTCTTTCGATGTTAACACATTGACGCCCTGGAACGAGATTTCTTGTTTTCATCCAACATTTGAAGGTGACTGGGAACGTGAAATCTCGTCTATTAGACTTACTCTGAAAAAATATTTCTTCAAATATTATATATATTTGATTTCAAAAAGTTTTCGCAGTTTTATTACACGTCTCCCAAAGTAATATAATTTTCAGGTCTAAAATCTCCGGTCTTCTAGTAAACTTCAGCAAAATATTGCCGGGCGGAAATGAGTTAAAACGCGTTCCCCGTAGTGGTTTTTTGACTCGATGAAACAGAAAAAAATCGCTTGGAGGCATATCAGTTGAGTTCGACGGCTGTTGAATGCTATTCGTTCGTTCTCGGTCAAAAATTCACGGATAATGATGGTACTGCGCGACGGGCGTTATCCTTTCGTTTTTGGTGAACTGTTTCACGTAAACGTCTCATAACGCCCAATCAAACTTCTTATTACTTCCGGCAGACGACCTTAGAGGACATTGGCGTATATTCTTTATTTATTTGTCTAAAAATTCTATTCTTAGTCTATAAGCAAATATTTTTAAATAAAGAACTACTCTATTCTAGTTCTTGTTAACTGTCTGACCTTTTTTTTTGGTATTGGTTGATTCGGAGGTCTTCACTCATCCACCAACACGACTTATTCAAAAGTTTTTATTATTTATTTATTTATTTAAATATTTTTTATTTAATTATTTTTTTTTACAAAAATATAGTCCATAGGAGAACAAAAGCCATATATTCAGCCATGGTTATATAAATAGCACATTTAAATTTGAAAGCAAAGAGTTGAATATGTTTTTAAATAATTATTGTTTATTGTGGAAAAAAACAACATAAAAAATAAAAAACTTCTTTACTTCCACTTTAAAACAAAAAGATGGTCAAAGAGAATTTCAGTTCTGAATTAAATTACGAGAACGTTGATAATTCACGAAACCCCCTGGATAAATAAATAGCACATCCTAAAAAAATCCAAATAAAAGCAAAAATAGTAAACAAATCAGATAGTTAAATAATAATATTGTTTTACCAGATTAGTACTTTGTACTATATCCACCGTTTTTGATTACTTTTTCAAGCCGTCGCTCCACGCTTTCTACAAGCGTGTGGCATCTTTCCTTCGGAATCGAGTACCAAGCCTCCTCAACTGCGGCCCACAAATCATTACAATTTTAAAAATTTTTTGTTAGCGTCACCTTAACGTCATTTCACAAATTTTCTATTGGATTTAGATCAGGGCTCTGCTTCATTGTCTTTGCAATATGCTTTGGATCATTGTCCTGCATAAATGTCCAATTTAATGGCATAAACTCAAACAAAAATTTACTCCATTTTATTCTGAAGATACTGAAATCTATCCATTTTACCAACCACGCGAACAATCGGCCCAACACCATGCCAGGAAAAAGCTCCCCAAACCATGCTGCTTCCGCCGCCGTGTTTGATCACATTTTTTGTGAACCTAGGGTTTAGCGCTTGATTTTTTGGACGGCGCACAATAGTTTTCCCATCTGGTCCCATCCTATTTATTTTGGTTTCGTCGATCCAAAGTACGTTTTTTCCAAAACTGAATAGATTTGTCTTTGTGGGCTTTTGCAAAGGCAAGTCGGTGTTTGATATGTGTTTTTGAGAGGAGTGGTTTTTTTCTGCTTATGCGGGCAAACAGCTGGGCTTCGTTAAGTCGCCTTGCTACAAGCTTTCTGGAAACCTGTAGACCAGATTTTTGGTATATTTCAAGCATTATTTGCCGTGCCGACTTAAAAGAATCTGCTTGGATCTTGCGTGTTATAGCTCTATCCACATTAACATCAGTTTTTCGCGGCTTTGGTTTTCTTTCCGTATATTTGCTTAGATAGGATGAATTTTTCTTAACTAAATTATGAGCATTATAAACCATTTTCTGAGAGCACATCATCATTTCAGCTATTTCTGCATAGCTTTTTCCGTTTTGACTCATACGATATATAAGAGCTCTTTTCTCCGGCGTGCAATGTTTTCCACGTCCCATTTTTAGTAATTACTTTAAAATTTTATTTAAGAAAAAAAATTTATACTAAACATCGCTGAAACAGTATTAAAGTTTTACTCTCCGCTGCACAAGTTAAAATGTGCTATTTTTGTGCCCACTTCAAAACAGCAATAAACATAAATAAAACAGAACGCAAAAAATTCCATCGAAAAAAAAACAACGGTAAATTCCTCGCATAAATGTTAGCTTAATAATGGTAATAAATGTAAACAAACAAATTTATTTGATCAAAGCAGAGTTCGTACTAGAAACTTAACTTAACATATGAGGTTCACATTTGTGCTATTTATCTGTTCATGGCTGTATATATATACTCAAAATTCCAACCCATTTAAGAAAATTTAAAAGATTTTAACAAATTATCAGCAAAATTTTAAACTTTTTAGTCTGAATTTTTAGAAAAATTTTGTATAAGAAATTTGTGTAGTTAGTGCAAGTTTGAAGTCGCTTAAAATTCCCATTGATTTTTAACAATTCTTTGCTCATGTTGCGCCTTTTTTCCATACAAAAAAAATTTTGAACATCCGTTATATGAAAGAAGCTATATATGTACATATGTTCATGTTCAGATTAGGGGTCCTTTTTCCAATAGGGGTTTTTTGTGGAACAACAAGACGGACACCACAAATAGGAAGAGGAGCTCGGGCAAACACCCAAAAATGGTGTACGCGCAAAAATATATATATATATATATGTATGAAAATACACGTACATACATATGCAACAAGTGACTTCTTGATTTACACACAAGTCGCTTAAAAGCGTAAAATAATTCAAATTCACGGATTAGAGAATTTCCGTAACATAAACGAAACAGCTAACTTAGATTTTGCACAATACTGTACTTATTTACATGAGTTGTTGTTGCCATTAACATTGTTTACATTTGATAATACGTGAATTGAAATAAAATAATAAAACTGCAATAAAAATTATACACAAATAGCGTACCAATCTTGGTATGATAGAAAAAAAGTGTCATAAAAATTAAGTTTATCCAAAGTTGGTTGTGTGATTCTCACTTTGCACCTCTTCTTTTTAACACACTTTTATTAGGTCGGGTTGTATGTATGTATGTATGTAACGGAATCTTTGAGCTTAATTTTCACTGGCTTCTAAAAATCTGATCGACTTGGAATTTTGCACACCTATCAAGGACCGATGACAATGCAATAATTTGATAAAAGTTTTCCATTATCCTTATTAGGATTGCCAGGATTAATATTTTCTTTTTTTACCTGTGGGCAAAAAGTAAGGTGAATTTGGTTGTAAAATGAAAAATCTTTATTTATTCTTGTAAATCATTTTCATCCCCTTCAAAACAATGCCCTCTCGATGAAATACACTTATGCCAACGATTTTTCCAATCCCCGAAACATGCCAAATAGTCCATTTCCTGTATAGCCATCAGCACCTTCTTCGATTCAGCTTTTATCTCCTCAATCGACTCGAAACGCATTCCCAGGAGTGCTCTCTTGAGTTTTGGGAATAGCCAGAAGTCACACGGAGCCAAATCAGGCGAATATGGTGGTTGGGGAACGATATGCGTGGAATTTTTGGCGAAATGGTCACGAAGAACGAGTGCAGTGTGAGATGGTGCATTATCGTGATGCAAAAACCAAGAGTTGTTGGCCCATAATTCTGGTCTTTTGAGACGAATTGCTTCACGTAAACGACGCATAACGCTCAAATAATATTCCTTATTAACAGTTTGGCCAGGTGGAAGGAATTCATAGTGCACCACGCCACGAAAATCGAAAAAAACTGGCCAATGGAATGGGGTAGCCGTTTCTCAGGCTCCCTCCACGAAATAAGTTCACGGCCGATAACTGCATAGCTTTAGACTCACAGTCGATAAGAAAGGAATTAAATATAACACGAATATATCGAATCATTAATTCACTGACTGCAATGATAACAATAATTTTCATTCATAATAAAAAATAGTTTAAAAAAAAAAAACTAAAAAACACGCTTTTTTGCTAATCGAACTAAAAAGTAGAAAATAAAAAATAGGTTAAAAAAACTAAAAAACACGCTTTTATTGCTAATCGAACTAAAAAGTATAAAATAAATTTTAATGACAAAGAGACCTATAAGGAAGTAATAGCAAATCGAACGATCAGTCATAGTCAACTACCTCAGAACAGAATTATAACAAAAATTAAGATACAAATAGAGTAATTCAAATTAGAGTTAAAAGCGTGGGTTGCTTGATATAGTAAATATTACAATCATTCTATTGGCAACTACCTATGTACAGAAGGTTATGAAAGTGAAGCAAAATGCATCACACGCTTTTAACTCTAATTTGAATTACTCTATTTGTATCTTAATTTTTGTTATAATTCTGTTCTGAGGTAGTTGACTATGACTGATCGTTCGATTTGCTATTACTTCATTATAGGTCTCTTTGTCATTAAAATTTATTTTATACTTTTTAGTTCGATTGGCAATAAAAGCGTGTTTTTTTAGTTTTTTTAACCTATTTTTTATTTTATACTTTTTAGTTCGATTGGCAATAAAAGCGTGTTTTTTAGTTTTTTTAAACTATTTTTTATTTCCTTATTTGCTTTTCGTTGTTGTTGCAAATATTTTCAGACGCGTTCAATGCTTCAAATTCTTCGCGCTACTTCTATTTTTTCTCACCATTGTCAAGATGTGCCTTCATAAAATAAAGAAGTTAACTAACTGTTTCACGGTATATAAACCTAAGATACTCATAACACTTTCGCCTGCCTGGCTGCAGGCATTTGTCGGTAAATTGTGGCATGAAAGAATTTATTTTTCCCATTCCAGGCAACTGGTAGTCGATTCGAAAATTGCATGCAGCGTCGACACCAACAATATATGTTCCTAATCAACTTAGCTATGGTGACCTATCATTACAACTTTAACTTTTATAGCTGCTGCCCTTCATTCCTTGATAGTCCCACAAGTCATTCAAATTATCACCCCACCCCAAATGAGCGGACAATATTCAAATCGTTTCATTGATCTTCAGAATTGATCTTCCAAAAAAAAGCGAAAAGCAGAAATTACCAACTTAAACACAGTGTGAGGCCCATATGTCACACAATATAACTTTTAAGATAAACTCCCCCTATGCAAAAATTGCATACATTATAAGAGTTTGCTCTTATATGGACGAGTACCCTTCGCGTGAGTACTGTGTGAGCGACTGAATTGCCCCTTACATCATAAATATTCCCTTCAACGCAGTTTAGTATTACATATCACCAGACAGACCAGCGCCCAACAAGGAAGATCACACGAGAAATGTAATATTGGAAAAAGGTTGCGATCGCTCGAATCCCGAAACGTCGTCAGTCAATCAAACTCAGCATGACACGCGCTACTTTAGCTTGTGAGGAAGGAAAATGCGATTTCCACCCCTCTAATGGTGTGGTAAGCGCTTGTGATGGAACGTGAAACCACCAACCAAAAGTGACGGCACGCAAGAACAGTGCAGCGTATGCGATTATGTTTGACGAAATTTTATTCTCCTTATTAATAGCAAATAGGTATAACAAATTGAGGGAAAGGGGTTTTGCTAAATTTATATTAAATTAAATTAAAATTTATAAAACATATTACACATATCACATATGCAGTGATTAGCAATAAATCCACAAAAACTAATGTACCCGTTTCCATATGGCAGATTAGCTGCAAAATCAGATCAGCTGTGAATATTTTTTTGAAAGGATTTTCTTCACAGAAATTGATTTGATGGAATATATATGTATATATAAAGGGTGGTTAAGTTTCAGGGGCCGGTGTTGATTTTGAATAAAATACATTTTTTTTAAGAAATTATTGTCATTTCTCTTTATTATGATAAAATTAGTATTGCTCAATTACGTACGGAATAAAATATCATCCGATGGTCCAAATTTTCGATGACGCTGAGGCATAATTGAGGTTCTATACCGTTAATGTGCCGAATTATCTCATCCTTTAGCTCTTGAATTGTTGCTGGCTTATAGACGTACACTTTTTCTTTAAAATAACCCCAAAGAAAGAAGTCCAACGGTGTCGTTGAGGTTTAGGTATGGTTCACATTCAACATCGGCCCTTGAAATTTAACCACTCTTTATATATATATTTTTTTTTTGGTATGTTTAAATATTATTAAGGATATGTAGAAAATGCAAAGAGAAGCCATAGTTAATTTAATTGCGCAATTTAGGGCTAGTAATAGACAGTTGGAGGAAATCCATAAACGACGTCTACTGAGGTTGCAAAAAATTATGGCAGCATTTCGCATGCGCGAATTGTTATTATTTTATTTCTTTCTGTATTTCTTTCCTTCAACTACTATTGGAGTATACAGCGTCTAAACTCGATATTATATTTTAAAATAAGCAATAAGAGGACAAAACGTCTATGGACAGAGGCTTTCTTTTGTAATGTGACTGCCTAATTAATAATATCTAACAAAAAATGTATTAGAATTGTGTCTAAAAACCATTTTTCTTTGCCGGCGTCTATTTTATTTAGTTTTCATTGTAATACTTTGAAGTTTCTCTTTACGTTCGTAATAATAGTAATCGATAACACAGAAAACACAGGGTTGCGTAGCAAAAAGTATATTTATAATCTTAAATTTATATTTATTTTGTATTATTTTATTATCTCGGATATCGGGAGAGACATTCCGTATGCGTAATCTCGCTTTTTAGTTATGAATTGGAAGTTAAGCTCGAAAAAGGAGATAATCTCGTTATATGCGAACCTGTTGTTAGGGCTCTATAATTATAAAATATATAAATATAGCCAAATAAGTAATGTGTGTGTATTAAAAAGATAATTCGAATTAGGTATGTTTCGCTGTACGTCCGTATGTTCGTCTGTTTATCGAAAAAAGCAATAACTCGAGTTAAACTAAGGAAGAGCTTAAGCATAGAAATGTTATTCACACACAAGTCTGTAAGGCGATAAAATCAGTATAGCCCTCTTTAAATGCAAAATTGCAAAGGTTTAACTGATTTTTCCTTAAATAAAACCGTGGGTGAAAAGAGCAACATCCATTAAAAATGTCTCAGATTTTACCAATAAAGAAAGGTAAATTCATATCGATTTCAGTTAATCTCTCTCAAAGATGGTGCTATTTGAGCTTTTCAGTACCATTTATGAAAAAAATATGGTAAAAGGTCTTTCAAAAGTGACGCCCAAAATTTCAGTAGCAAAAATAATTCCTGGACGGTATCTCTTTTATGCCATCTCTGACATTTGTCAAGTAGGCAGATGCACAATTTTTCACGGCTGAACAACGCGTTAAATTTATTGAAACTTATAAAAATGGTCGATCTTTAACAGCACATCGTAAAATTCGTTATTTTTTTGGTGCAAATAAACGTACGGATGAGTCGGCAATTCAAAGGTTGGTGAAAAATTTCAAAAAACTGATTCTGTCGAGAATAGAAAACTGACTGTCAGACCAAAAACTGGACGTTCTGTTGAGAATATTGCTGCTGTGCTGCCGTAGCGCAAAGTGTTGCTGAACAACCTTCAACATCGATATCTCGACGTGCTCAGCAATAAGGCATTCACGAATCGACCGTTTGGCGGATTTAAACTGTAGACGTGCTCACGGTGGACATTCAAACGATGTAACCTTTCACATATAATTGTTAAGAGCTTTTTTTTTAATAAAAATATTGAAACCTGATAGAATCTAAATTTTTACATTTTTTGTTTTAAACAAACATCTAAACGCGTCTCTTGAATGACCCTTTAATGCTGGCTTTTATGTCAAATATGCCAGTTTGGCTTATTAATTTTGTTTTGCACTAACTTTATAGTCTATAAAAACTTACTGTCAGCTAGAAATACGATCTAAAATCAGAAGAAAGCTCTTGGCTCTAACTACTTGCATTAATTTTCTCAAAACAAGAAAATTTATTTCCACCTCAACTCAACAAAACGAAATATGCAACCATATAAAATAAACCGCTCACTTATTTCACAAACGATAACACTGTGCTTCTACAGTGACGTCAGTAAAGCACTAAAATTCCGAACTAGCACCAGAATTCTTAAAAAACATGAAGTACCAAAACGTGGTGGTTGATTTGTATTTTTGTGCTACGTTTTTTAAATTATGAAAACTCGAAGCGAGCTCAACACGTGTCCCACAGCGGAACAACTGACGTGGGCAGTACTCATATGAGTATCTTTTTTTGCTAATGAGCTGGAAATAAATACAATGCTAGCTTAAAACACGAAGGGTCATACAATTTATGCGTCGGCTCATTATTGCAGACAGACAAACATAGATATGCAGACAGGACTTAAAACTTTCAAATTTTTACGTACATGGGAAAAATGTGGATTGATCTAAAAGCACTTAAAGCTTAAATTGCCACTCTTCAATTAACATGCACACATACATTTGTACATACTGTCATTGGGATAACAAATTGTTGGTTGGCACGATTTCTGGGCAAGCAGAAGTTTCCGATGCAGTGAATGTAAAATATATTTATTTTGGCTGGATTTCCTTCTACATTAAAAATATGTGTACGGGGGTCTTTTGAAAAATCCAGCAAAGTCAAAGAGATGATACTCTTGACGCGCATCGAGATTATGTTTGGTTAGTAGCACCTCTTGGAACAACACCCACCAAGTTTCAGCCAGATTGGTATATTTCTTTGTGTTTGGCATTCGTTTCAATTGAGGAGCCGAGTGATTTTCCCTTTCCATCACGACAACGCACCAGCTCACGCCGCAGCAGTTGTGGTTGCAAAATTAATGGGAGTTGCGTTTCAACTCATTTAACATCCTCGCAATTCTCCAGACTTGGCTCCTTGTGATCCCTCGAACTACAGATTGTTCCCCATTTTGAAAAAATGGTGGGAAAAAGCTGCTTGTTTTGATTGAAACGAGGAGGTGATTGCAGACACGAATGGCTATTTTTCAAACATGGACAAATCTTATTCGGAAGGAATCAACTAACTAGCACAGCGTTGGACGAAGTGTATAAGCCTAGTAGGAGACTATGTCGTTAACCCCATACGTTTAAGTAGTAGTTTTTATTAAGTAGTTTTTATTTTTGCACGGACTTTTAATACAACCCTCGCACATACAATAAATTGTATTAAATATAGGGTCATACAAGTATTTACTATTATTCGTGGACTCAATATAATTGTATACCACAAACTATTACTATTTTAAAGGCCGAAGGCAATGCGATCGGTAATTCGATGCATTCCTTGCAAATTACTCAGATTTTTATTTAATTTTCCTAAAATGTTGTGGCCTGACCAAAAAAACGGTCATAACAAATACTTCTTTTCAAATTAAATTTAAAAAAATTTGATCAATAATTGATGCCGGCAACATTTCTGGACCCACACCGATACCGCTGGGTTCCGCTGGGTTCCGGGTCACCCTGAAATAGAAAACTTCACGCGTAAAGTAGACATAAGGAAAATAGTTGGGTCACTTTTACTGAAATTACCTTCTCTCCAAAAATTCACATTGGGAATGAGACAGAGTGTAGACTCTGTCTGGAGGATGAAGCAACCACAGAGCATATCTTGTGTAACTGTATTGCCTTAGCAAAGACAAGACTGCACATCCTTCATCGAAATTAAATCGATCCGAATGAAATCAGGAATACTCCTGTGGCAGATATTCTGAAATTTATCCGCAAGGCGCATAAGAATTAGGCTTTCAACCAATTCTCAACCTGAGGCAAGGAACATCTATGTTAAATAGAACCTGATGGAAAACATTTAGGGTTGTAGTGCCAGCCGCTAAGACTAGTATTAACTACTTAACTACTTCTAAAACATGTAGTAGTGCACAAAAGATCTTTTAGGTCGAAGTTTCGGCCATTATACACACTGCATATTCCAAATTATTCATTAAAAATTATTAATGCTCCTTCTGGTTACCCATCCCTGGATGCAATATCTTAGAACTAAACACTTATCTAAACAAAACATTTTTCTCAATCTTTTTATGACAGGTTTGATAACTACTTTCCAATAATTGTAAGAAATTTAGAATTTTAAATACAAATTTATTGCTAAATAATATACGTTGGCTTTTGAAAAAATGATTTTTTGTAAAGCAAGTTTTTGTTTCAATTCATTTCTTGGTAAATCAGTTGAGTTGTATTTTTTCTTTCGCCGTGTCCATGTGGCTATCAGCTCAGAATGAAACAAGGTGAATCCATTATTTGTTTTCTATGTAGTTTCTCAATACTCTGCCATGACAATCAAGTTAGTTTAGATTTTACTCTGTTTTTGAATGCTAGTTTCAAACCCATTTTTTTCTTTTCATTTAATTGGCTCAGCAAAAATATGAACTCCTATTAAAAAAACCAGAACTTTGTTGATTTCTTGAAGAAATTTCCTGCTCTTGTATACCCTCTTTTATTAGGTTAGGTTAGGTTGAACTGATTGACTTGCAGTCACGCATAGACTGGTGCGTTTGGCCCAGTTTAACAGAGCGCGCCAGTTGTTTCTCTCTCGTGCTCTCTTCACCTAATCCACCTACTTGGCTAGCCAAACAGCCCTTGACGTATATTAGTGTTGCAAACAGCTGTAAAATCAGTACTCCTATGTATAAGGATATGAAAACTGATAAGTGGGCATTGCAGCAACAAACATGTTTCAGACCTTCATAAATCGCTGCCTTAGAGGCCATCCTGCGCGTATGGTGGCCCGATAACTGGGTGTCAAATGATGAGCTCCTCCCCAAATGATGAGCTCCTCCCGCCTCAATTTAGATTCACGGTCGTAAATGGAGTTGGATTGGTGATACTATGTGAAAACCTGTGACTAACATCAGCAGAATATCTTTAGACTGGAACCCACAAGGCTCACGCAGTAGAGGTCGGCCCAAAGGAGCTTGTACGATGAATTTACGAGAACTGACGACTCGCTGACGTGGCAGCAAATAAATCTTAAAGCCAAGAATCAATCCCAATGAAATTTATTTGTTTCGGCATTTTGTGCCCCGAGCCGGCGCGCTAGCAAATAAAAATAATAATGTGAATAATACACTAAAAAAATAAAAATTAAAAAAAATAAAATAATAAGTGAAACTTTTAAATCCGGTCCGCGATATTTAAGGGGATAGGGGTAGTCAGAGGCCCAAAAAAATGATGATTTTCAATATTTTTTTTTTTTTTTTTTGGTAGTCAATTGCTTTATTTTACAAAAATAAAAAGATAGCATTAATACATCACGTTTCGACTTGATTTTTGCAAAATTTCAAAAACAAAATTAACAATTGTAAAAGTTATCGCTGCTTGTGTGGATCCCGTTTCTCCAGAAGTCCCTTACGGTGATCATCACAAATCTTTGGAGATTCATCTAAAATCAATCGGACAAGAGAAATTTGTTTTATTAATAGATAATCTTGTGCCTGATCGAAGCTTTTTTTAGTTTTTTCAAAATTAACAATATGGCGACCCCAATAAATATTTTTCAGATTTTCGAGAAAAACACCTACAACTAAAAAAAATCCTTCGATCAGGCTCGAGTTTTTTATGTTTTTCAAAAGCAGTACAAATTTTATTGAAATCTACTAAGCGGTTTTTAAGTTACAGTGAACACCAGTTCAAAAAACATAGTTTTGAGAAAAAGGCATTTAAAGTTTTGCTATCGATTTGTGTAGAGTTATACGAATTATTTAATTACTTACACTATGTCATATATTCTCGGGCCATATAATAGTTCTTCAGCCGACATAACAGCTTTCAAAATATCGATTTGCTGTTGCCTACGTAGCATTCTACCTTCTCGAGTGTTACCGTTAGCGCGCTTATCTGCCACTTTCATACGTGCAGCATCCAGCTACTTGTTCTCGAATGCTCCGGAGTGCCCGAGCGCCCTTTGCTAATTGTTGAATAACTCGAAAAGTATTTGACGGATTCACTTCAAATTTTCACACACCTTTAAGATGCCCAACTATGCTGGAAAGAGCACGTTAAAATAAAACACGTGGAATTAAACCTCAAAATGCAAAAATTTAACTGGCTTACTGGAAGGAGGCCTCCTCTTTCCATACAAAACAAACTTTTAATTTATAAACAAGTATTTAAACCTGTGTGGACTTATGGTATACAGCTATGGGGCTGTGCCATACATACTCATATCGAAAAAATACAACGATTTCAAAACAAGTTTCTAAAGAACGCAGTAAACGCACCATGGTATGTGAGGAACACTGATTTACATCGTGACCTCAAGATGTCATTAGTATCAGATGTTGTCAAACATTACGCTGTAGCTCATACCGAAAGGCTCGAAAAATATACTAACCCGGAGGCTCGGCGGCTTGCCAATTTAGATGACCAAATATATGTAAATTTCTGTCAGCTGTCTTCCAGTTATATACGTATTTCGTGTAAATACTGTCGAATTTAATAAAATAATTAATATTATTTGATAGTTGTGAACTAGGTGCAATAGAATGAAATGTATTTAAATATGTATAACGTTTCAATAAAAAAAAACACATTTTTAAGATATTATACTCTAAGAAAATGCAAAAAACAAGCTAAAGATCCAATTTTTTGAAAATTCTGACTAAAACTTCTCCAGAAGCAAAGAACTAGTTTCTAACTAGAAACTACAATTTTAAAAAATATATATATACATAGGTATATGCAGGTGTTACTGGCTTTTTATCGCTCATACAAACTTTATTTTTTCAGATTTGTTTTTACAGGCTTCTGAACGAAAGGCTGCAAAATCCACATGATACCTGTTTATCTGGCAACCCTGAGCCTAATTGAAGTTGTTCTGAAAATAAGTATAAACAACAACAAATTTTTGCTTTCCGATGACAAAAAAAAGTAACTATGACATCCTTTAGCAGAAAAACCTCATTCTAATTTAGCAGCAAAAGTTATTTTTGAGCACATCAAATTTCAATTATTTCCACTAAACTTCAACATTTTATTCAAAACCACTATTTTTCAGACAGTAATCAACCATACCAAGTTTACTCCATGAAAAACTTTTAATTTTTAGTGATTTTCTCACAATTTGATTAGGGGTTAAAAAAATTTAAGAAATGAAATTTAGCAAAAAGTTTTAATTTTCAAACATTTCCAACGATTTTTACTACTACTATCGCCTTTCTACTGCTCCCACACTGCCAGTATGTTTCACACCCTAAATTGAACCCTTAATCAAATTAATTCATTTGTTTCGAATGATTTTAGAACCAAAGCTAAAAGGTCGTTCGATTCATTACATCCTTTTGCACATCCCTAAATTGTTCTCACAGCCATATAAAGCCACTATCCTACATCGGGCAGCCAGTCATTCTAACCGCCTTCACTTAAAAAGTTGTTCACAATTTGAAAATTGGAGGCGCGCAAGCGCTCACGCAATCTATCTGCTGTCAAAGTGAAAAGACCGTATGTGGGATTGACACCCCTAAATAGCACACCGCATACTCATGCATCGTACATTTCGAAGTGCTTACTTGCTTTTGCGCATCTCCTGTGTTTCTAAGCATTCCTACACTGATGCGCTGCTTGCAGCGGGTCGGGGGTTAGACAAAACGATACCAGACACAAGCAGTTCGCATGCCAAATCGTCGTAAGCATGCAGGAAGTTTTGAATGGTGAGAAAACAAATACAACGAGCGCATAATACACAAAATCTATGGAAAAATATGTACAAAAGCATCAACAACAGCAACAACCCTGTAGGAAATCCATGCAAGTATTGAATCATATACATATATAATGCGCATGCTAATTTGACAGAACTAATAAAATATAGAACTATTGTATTATTTTATGGCAAAATTTTTACAAGTCTGCAATAATTACAATTCAAGTTTTATAAATAGCAAATCTTAAGATACTTCTTGCACAGAACATGTGAGCTTTGATATCAGTTTACTGAAACTTAAAATTTATACAATTTTTAAACAAAAAAAAATCAAGATAAGTTCGACCAAGATTTTTGCCGAGGCCGAACCGAACCGAACCGAACAAAACATTTGCGGCCGAACATGGCCGAATCTCGATCGTTTCAATTTCGTTTCTTCGATCATTCTCTACTAACAAGTGAGGCATTAGTTCAGAACAATTCACTCTATTTTTTTTTCTTTGTAAAGAAGTTGATGTCGAACTGTCAGAAACATTGTCAAAGGTGTCGTCACACCAATGGTATGTGGGGCATGCTCCCACTAGCACTATAACATTCCTCCTCCACCGCTGATTTCACTCTATCGATGTTCGAAAACTCTAATCCTACAACTGCCTCCACTTCCGAGTGAATTTCATTTAAATTTTCTAGCAACTGCAGTACCTGGCAACGCTGGCACAGAGGAGTTTTAAAGAAGCGCACAACACTCTACGTAGAAGCGCTAAAATTATGGTATAAAGTTATCATTTTCATAAAATTTGTGTAAAATAATTGAATTAACCGCAATTTTTTAAATTATAAAATTCAAATTTGTATAGGTATTTATTGGACAGGTCGAAAGTATGGCAGAAGGGGTAGGAGATAATATGAGCGGCTGTGACTGCGGAACGAAAGATCATTCAGAGAAATCGGTTTTTTTTTCATTCAGTTAGCCAAGCCGGAAAATATTTATTTTATTTTTTTTTATTAATTATACAGCAATTAAGTAATAAATCTCCTAACTATAATACGAAGAAGTACAAAAAACACAGAGCGCAAAGTATTTGAATACCAAACCTTTAGTTCCGAAAATCAATATGCCACAATTCGATTAAGCATTTAAAGCCAAGTGCCCCACAGAAGTCAAACATCTAATGCACTATTTATTTTGTTAGATAATTGTATTTTTACGTGCATGTCTGAAATCAGAAATGGGAGAATACATTTTTTTTATTGAAAATGTAGGCAGCTACGGTGTCAATCCAAAGAGAAGACATGGCGAAAAGATTTTTAGAGGTGTACTACCTAGCAGATCGTTATTCGGCTCTGAGCGAATTTGACTAATGTCCGACGTCATTCGTTTTTTGTTTCACTAAGTTTAGGCTAAATTTTTTGAAACACAAAATGAATGACGTAGAATTCAAAGATCCCCTCAAAAATTGTTTCTTCACCATACCTAACAAGCAAATCTGGTATTTAATAACCTTGAAGGGAAAAGATATTAGATTGTAAACATTGAGCAGTTGATTTTGCTGAAGAGAACTTTTCACCTCATATGGTGAATTAAACAAGTGTTTCGCATATTATTTTTGGCTGCGCATACTTACGTCTCGTATCAGTAAAAAAATAAGGATGATAGCTTACCAGGTTTGGCCAATCCGCTATGGTGAAAAACAAAATTATGTGAGTAGCTTCCGCTCTCACGTCATTGGGGATTCTGCCCGTTCATTTCACACACTCGACCAATCAGTCGAAGCATGAGTGAAGATTGCGTTGATTTTTTTTTTCGTATATAACCAACACATTATCAGTTTTTTCGTAAGCCAACCACCGTGCCAACCCCCATGACGGAAGCAAATCAGCTGATTCCTTCACATTCGCTTAGACCCAGTTAACGGTCTGATATTGGCCACACCTTCTGAAACAAAACTATGTCAATTGAACTATAGCAATAAGGTAAGACACCCAAAGTTATTTTAAAATATTCTCTGCAAATTATTTGAGGCACGCGTTTTTTGTAATCACTTCAAAATTAAGTCTAAACGTTTTACAAGCACATCCATAATAGCACATATGTACAAGGGGGCGCGAATTTAATTCTTTTTTCTGTTTTTGAATAATTTTTTTGTGTACTGCAGCTGTCTAGTTCCCAACTGTCAAATATGATTTAAGCACGATGCCACTTGCAAAAGTTATAAATCTTCCGATGGGGTGATTGATTTTGTGCCACCTTGTATGTATTGATGTATGTATGTACAAAGAAAGCATTACCTTAATTTGAGAGAATCGCATTGTATAACCTAAGGGAAATTATGTCAGCTGCATGACGATAACGTATATTTTATTACAAGAACCTCTTATAGTTTTGGTAACTTTTTTAATTTATAATTAAATATGTCGGATATTAGCATGTGGGCATGTATGTATATAAACATATTCTTTTTATTCAAGTTGAATCCATTTTTCCAATAAGAACTTGTAGCTTTCATTTAACTTCACTTACTGTGCCGTAATTCATCTCCAAATTTTTCCCCACAGGGAAACTATAGCTAAATATGCACATTGTTATTTACCTAGTTGCCCATCCATACACAGATAACTTCATGGTACATTCATAACGATCCGCCTAAAATAAAAAGTCGCACGGATCAACATTCTACGCATGAAATACCAAACCCAAGTGCTCGTATAGAAGCAACAATGTGTGGCACTGCCCTCTTTACACTCGCTTGTGAAGATCGGACGTTGTACTGCTCTTGCATAAGCACCCGAAGCGGCGTACAAAAATGGGATGCTGCTATTCGCCTACCCTCAAATAACTGTGCATTGTGGTCGTACAGCAAGCGGCGGCCATTGCGCTGCGCTGATTGGTTGAGCTAAGGCCTAAGTCAATTGACGGCTAAATTGAGTATAAAAAGGCAATCATCGTTTTGTGGGCACAATTAAGGGCACAGACTTCGTTAGCAATAGACACGCGTTGTGTAAAGGCGGCTGATAACGGTGAAATCAACTATCAGCAATCAGTATTGCGCGTTCACGACTAGTAAACTTTGTGTGTGCCAAGTTGAAACTATTCAGAATCGTTGAAAAGTGTCTAAACTTAACTGCAGCTGGCAGATGAATACTCTTGTATTTTAAATGGACTTAATTCCTTTAATTAAAGCGCTTTGGTGACAAGAATTAAAACTCAACCGAAAGCAAAATATTATACATATATGTATGCATATCTAAATTGGAAAAGTGTGCGGAAAATTGTGCAAATAAGGCAAAGCGATACCGACACTCGGTGAGACGGCTCAGCAACACCAACCAATGAACAACCGATTGCGACCGTTTCGCGGTAAATGCAATTAATTAATTTACAACAATTTAATTTTGTGGCCTGCAGAAGCTTCATCGTAGTCAGCGTAGCGCCACAATCATCAATTCAACACAATTGCATTAATTGATTTTGATTTAATTTTCACGCGCACATAGATTAGGCGCAATGGATTAAGTAGAAACCAAGCGAAATCTGTTACACACATACATGCATACATGCATACAATTGCTGTTTGAGTGGTAAAAGTGCGAGTGAGGACACCTGAGAAAGTGATTTATTGTAAGTGTTGCAGCTAATTGCTATATTTAGCTATAATATCCCACGAATCACAGAGTGTACCTTACAACATATCAACACATACGTATGTATGTATAATAAAGTAAACGGCGCGAAACGTAACGAAATTTTACGTGAACTCCACTAAATCAACAAGTTTAGCCAGCTAATAGATCAAAAGCAATTCGTTTACCACTAAGAAACCATACCCAAGCAACTGTTCGATATTGACATCACTGATGTTAGACACAAACTTTTGCGCAAGCAGTGAAGTACTGAATGATTTTCAAGTAAACATGGAGCACGCCACCTTTGACGACCAAATATTCAACGATTTCTCAGGTCCACTTAGTCCTTTGGGGGCCAAGCCATTAGCACCTTCTGCCACCGGAGTTGGCACGTCCGGACCACACGGTCTACATCCCGTCATGCTGGGCCTACCGCCAAACTCTGTACTACAACACAACGGTAGTGGCGAAATGTGTAGCCAGCGCTTGCCCGACTGTAATACGCTGCTGCCAGGCGGATCGCCAAAATTAGATCCCTACAAAACGCCTGATTATGGTCAGAAACTAGAATATGGTTCAGTAAATAAAATGGGTTGCTACTCCCCGACTCAAAAGTATGAATACATCACTGCCGTGCCACCCAATGTCAATAATCAGCACAAGCTGGATCATCATGCCGCACATCCACAGCAATACTCGGTCACACCACCACCACCGCCACCAACGAACGGTGGTGTCGCCAGTCCCAATGGCTTGATTCATCACAAACAGTTGCACAATCATCACCAAGCCCCTATGCTGGCTGACTACCATTCCCACATGTCGGCAAACAATGGCAAACTTGACTACTCTCCAAACTCCGCTGCGGCAGCTGCTAAATTGGAGTATGAGCAGCACATGCAACAGTTGTATGGTTCCAGTCCTCATCATACGCCACACGGGCATGACGGCAACGGCGGTGCGGTGGTGCTGAACGGAAATGAGTCTGCGCAGCAAGCAAATGGCCTAATCTCTGGCAACATGGCGCATAACGGCGCGGGCGATGCTGTTCTAATCAACACCAACAATGGAGCAACAAGTGTAGTGGGCGTCACAATGGCAGGCGCGACAGTAGCACAAGCTGGTAGTACAGGAAGTAATGCCCAATCGGGTAACAATAACAAACATAAGAAAGCGGACGAGTTGTGTCAAATGGGGTCCATAAATGGCAACGGTGGCGATATGAACTCAAATGGTGGCGGCGGCAATGGAGCCAATGCTAACAGCGGCAGTGGTGGTGGTGCGAATGGTCCCCAATCATCGACGCCACCAGCAAAGAACAAGAACGACAAGAAAAAGGGCGATCCCAATGGCATTAAGAAGAAGAAAACGCGGTAAGAGACGAAATTAATATTATCAACTTTTTATTTTGTGTGAATTGTTGACAGCAGGAAATCCAAGCTTTTATCTGACGTTTTTATATCGAACCCACTCACGCAGTAGAAGATGTGTAATAAGTTGCCGCGTTTAATGCCTAATTATGTGCCTACAAACATATGTGGATACATAAAAGCACAGCGGGAAGTGCTTGGCGTTTATTATTAATTCATTTTTGCTCAATTTTTTTGTATGCAATTTATTGATACACAATGTGGGAAAATGATTTTCAAGGGTTTAACCAATCAATAATTATAGACATGTATATGGGTACTTCCATTTCTCACAGAAATAGTTGACAGATAAGCAGTATGACCGTTATGTTTTATTAGGCCCTCTGCACATTATACGTCAAATCTTAGTAAATAATAGTATCCTGATCCTCTTTACACCAGATTTTAGCCAGTAAGTAAATATTGGCCCTTTTATCAAGTGAGACTCCTATGCGCAAAATTTAAATTCAAAAAAAATTATTATAAAAAGGATTATTAGATTTACTTGACAATTATCATATTTAAAAGTTTTCTTTTGAGGCACCAGCGACTGCAACTTACAAATAATAAAATGTTACCGAGAACAAAACTAAAAAATTACCGTTATTCGAGCTCTATATTTTTTCTTTCCTCATATTTGTTGTTGTAACATTAGATGTTGTAATATAAATTTTAAAGTGTAGTTGCAATGTTACAAATCTCCTGATTTAATCAAGAGCCAAAACAAAATATATAATTATTGGACTTACCAAAACAAAGAGTGGACGTTTTTAAATTATAATAAACTGTAAATATATATAAAATAGGTGAGGTTAGGTTGGCCCGCTTGGCTGAAAGCCATCACACAGACCTATTGGTCCTTAGTGTTACCAGATGGAGCTAGACCTTTTATAAAATATAGACAATATATAAAATTGGCGCTTACACCTTTTTCGTGTTTTGGGAGTTCGGCCGAGCTCCTCTTCCTATTTGTGGAAATACTTTCACATATTATTAGATGAAGAAAAAAATGCTGAGTATTTTCCATTACATCGGGCTTTTTTTAGGGGTTGAGAACTTGAAGTGGTAATACAAAAGATAAATATTGATTTTTTTTTTTTCATTATAATCTAGTAGATAAATTCATTACATTTATTTTGTATATATTCGCCGCGGCTACGAGTTGCATGGTCCATTCCATCAGTCGAATTTGTTGGCCACTTTGGGTTGGGCATAGTGCACCAAATAATTAATGCAAAAAGCGGATAGTTAAAACACTCAAAAACTGACGACTTGGTGATAACAAAATCCTTATTTTAACAACCACTAAAAAATTAACCATAGTGTAATTTAGCGGCAGTGCAAAATGGCCAGCCCTGATGGCAAGTTGCGCCTCTTTTTGGAAACAACAATTCAGCGGTCGATAGCGCTCGCCATCCACCGTAACAGCAGTTCTTTCCTCATTGCGAAAGAAATAAGGACCGATGATGCCGCCAGTGCTCTATGAATTTCGCGAACAGATTTCTTTTTTTTTAAGTAAATTTCCAGAATTTGGAAAAGTTACTCTGGCGTTAAGCGATTCATGATGACTTGCGAGGCCTTAAACCTCAATCATACAATCGTTTTACACTTGTAAAATAGACAGCTGCAGTATACAAACAGACAAGCAAAGGTCAAAATAAAGATTACCATCCCTCAAAATTTTTTTATTTAGTAAAAAAGTTATTCACAACAAAATTAAATGATTAATTTTGCGCCACCTCGTGTAGTTTAAAGTTGACATGACGCGTAAAAAAAATCACAAAATAAAGGCGGAAAATTAATAGAAGTTATTAATAATTTGCCTGTAACTTAATATCTGAGAATTCGATCGCAAAGAGAAAAATATCCAAAACAGTAAATGAACGCCAAACCAGTAAAACCTGCAAGTTTTACGAAAAAAAGTTAAAAAAAAAATAAACCAAATAAAATGCAAAATAACGAGCTTAACCTTACATGGTTTTATTTTGTTCACAATAATTTGTTTCATTTCATCATCGCTGTCAGATGAAGAACATTTCGTTAGCATCTTTATATTTTCTTAGCTTCTGCCTATGCATGTATGTATTATATATACCTTCAATGCCTTTCGATTTGTATTTCGGAAACTGCAGCAACAGCAACTACAGGCTATGCTTCAGAAGTACATACCTCTATACCATTGGCCAACTCCTATTTAATATGACTTCAAATAAACATTATTAATGTTGTCTAAAATGTATTAACTTACATTTTCCGTTTTAATTACCATTTTTATTTAAATTTAGTTTTTGACTCAATTCTCAAATTTTAATTCGTGTTTATTTTTACTTTGCGATCAGCTCTTTGTCTCAATAGCAAATTGGTACAAGTAAAAATTTATCCAGTAAATACTTGGAATTTCCCCTCTAAATGAAATGCCACATTGCTCTCTCTCTTTCCCCTACTTTGCAAGTTTACCGTTTACTGTTTACATGCTAAGCTTTTGAAATCGGAAAACGGTTTGCTTCAAAGATGGTTTGAGATAAATATGTTATACTTTATAATGTGATGGTTAAATTTCTGTCTTTAGTTCCAACATTTAAACTCAATGTGATTAACAAATTTTTTTAAATAGATATTTATGAACATTCTTAAAACAACGTAATGCGAACTTATTTCACTAAACAAAGCCATAAAGTAATGTTACATAATTTAATTTGGCAAAGGCCTCTTTTTACTTTAAAAGGTTAAATTAAGGTGTCATTCGTTAGGGTACTTCATACCCATATTTTGTGTACAAGTATTTTTCGATATTATGTGAGCTTTAGTAAGGACCAAGATAATAAATTCTCATATTTTAAAATAGTTTTTTTCCAAAAATTAATATTCGTTTAAAAATCTTTATTTTTAGAACCACTTTTACGGCATATCAGCTGGAAGAACTGGAGCGTGCATTCGAACGTGCTCCCTATCCGGATGTATTCGCACGTGAAGAACTCGCCATTAAACTCAATCTTAGCGAATCGCGCGTACAAGTGTGGTTTCAGAACCGTCGCGCCAAGTGGCGCAAGCACGAGCCTCCACGCAAAACTGGCTATATTAAGACAAACACACCGCCCAACTCCTCAATGAATACCTCACTTGGGCCACCGTTCGCTACCTTCCCACAAACGACCACTGTTACGCCGCCCGGCAGCATGGACAGTTGGACAAGCTATCAACCGCCCTACGAACTTAGTCCCCAATTCAGCTTGCTGTCGCCGGCTGCCAGCCCATATGGCACATACTCAAGCCAATACGGCACTTATGTGCACGAAAGCCAACTGTTCCCAATGCGTCACTTCGAGTATGGCAGCCCGCCGCGATTGGAAATGGGCGGCCCTGGTACGGATGATGGCAGTGCGACGCACAAAATGCACTCAGCCGACGGCGGTTATGGCCCATCTACAATTGATGATGCCAATGCGTCAGCGCATATGGGCGATCACAATGTTGTGGTAATGCATCATCAGGTCACAAATAATGGTAAATATCTAACCAGTGAAGAGGCGAAATATGTGAGTGTGGGTGGTGTGCCGCACACATTAAGTCCTTTGGATCCACATCACTCCAATGGGGGCTGCCATGTAGCTGAAGCCCAGCCACACCCGCACGATGGCAATACAGTGATGAAACAACACTACGGTACTATTGTAGCAGGAGCAGTCGGCTCGCAAGGAGTGGAGGATCCGAGCAATGATGGCACCACGTCTAGCCTACAAACTGTGATCAAAAATGAGGAGAATGGCAGTGGACCAGGACAAGGCGCCAGTGTGACTCATAGTTATGTATTGCCGCCTTTTTTGCACTAAAGGAAATGCTCTCACATCGGAAACAGCGGCACGACCACCAGCAATTCCAGACGCAGTGGCCCCTATCGACAGCTGGATTATTTAGTCACGACATTTTACGACGCCGACGTATTCAACGTAATACGACTGGTGCCATCGTCTCGAAGACCTGTTTTCAGCGGCCATTGTGATGCGAATTAAGGTAAATGTTATTCGAACGAGTTCAAACAGCTGCTGCTAAGGTGACCAGAAGATTGGAGTGAAGAGCATTTCATAGTAGATATTTCAAATTCAATACATTCGGTTCCTTTTTATTTTTAAGAATATGTGCGTAAGATTGTAATTGTGTAGGAGATATGTACATATAATAAATGAATAGTTGAAAAATAAATTATACATAAAATAAATGTTATTATAAGTTACTGGAAACGGAAAAATCGAATAGCAACAGAATCCAGAGTCTTGCCATGTTGTATGTATCAGTGTGTAGTTGTTAGATTAAAACAAATTGTCAAAACAATTTAATTTTGTATAGAATAAAAATCCTGTATTTTACAATTAGCTTTTTCAAAATAAAATATCTATATTTATTACTTTTTGTACTAAATGTATATTTTTAAATTGTATGAAAACTTCGATTGCATTCCATATGTGCCTTTTTACCTTCTTAGTGAATTCAGAAATAAGTTTTAGTGCTTTTAGACGAATACCAATTATCAATGTAGGAAATGCTATACGATTTAAGAGCTAAAACGCATTCCGAATGTGCCTTTTGTATTTATGTATGCATATATATATAAATAATATATTGAAAACTGTAAATCCGACCTATTTTAAGCAGTAGGAAGATGTTTAAGCTCTAAGTTTTTATTAGATAAAATTCACTCTGGTGTAAACATATGTTTTTTATTGTAAAACGTGAATTGTTGTGAAATTGACAATATCTTGATTTGTATAAGGAATACGATTTTCGAGCAAGTTTCAGTTCTATGTACATTTCGTATTACATTTGCTTTGATACTAATTTAATTAGATATAATTTTTTCTTCTATTAAATAATTTATATTCAATTAATAATTAAGGAATTTTAGATATCGTAATACTGTTAAATAACGAAAATAAAATAGTTTCCAGTAAATACTTTAAATTTGCATTCATTTGTACCAAACTTTACTTTGTAATTTTATGTTTAATAATGAACAAATAGGTAAAATTTATTTAGAATATCTTTTGACTATTAGAAAAATAAAAAACACAAAATTAAAATATTAAAATATGAAGCGAATATTGCTTAATCTTTAATAAGGAGATTCGCTTCTTTATATCGTGCGAAAATGTGACATTTCTCTTTTTTTATCTTGTCGTATCATACAGTCCCAGAAATCACCAGTTTATGCAATATCTCATACTCACCAACAAGAAAAACGCGGAATATTTAGTGAAAGTTTATCGCAACAAAACGAATTTAAAGGTAGCAAGCCAACTCATTCGGCTCCGCACACCTTACTTCTGCTACAAAATATAAACAAAATGAATTTCAAATAATCATACATCCACGCTATCTTAATTGACCCCAATTCATCTACGTATGCATTCTTAAATAATCACACTTTCATTGCACTGACTGCGTTCATTATTGCTGCAACTCAAACCGGCACACCGCACAGCCTCCCAATCTGTACCAACGAAAAATTCATGTGCTTGGATTTGTTCAAAGTCCGCCCGTTCTTCTGGCACCTGTTGTAACAGTTTTTCCAGCAAATCCCTTGCACACTCCGATATTTCCACATTTTCCGGGTATTGCACAAAACCATACAAATCTATGCATCCAGGATGAGCAGATTTAAAAGGCTAAAATATAGATCAGCTTAACTTCATTGCTTGTTTGCCCATATAGTACATGTTATTGACTTACCAGACCCAAAAGCAACTGGTAGAGCACAATCCCGTAACTCCACCAATCCGATTTGAATGTGAGCGGGCGTTCAGGAGCTACATAGTGACCAGCCAACGCTGTTGGACTATATGCTTTGTGAATGTAATTGTCGGCATCACTCAAGCCTTCGTTTTGGTAAAAATATGTGAGCAATAACTGACCTTTGGCACCAATTAGCAAATTTTCCATGTGAAGATCACTAAAAATGGAATAGAATTAGAGCTTATTATTTATATTAATTAATATGAGAACGCTACAGAATTATTTGGATGATAGACTTTTTTGCAAACCTGTTTTAACATATACATATATAATATAGGATTTTCCAATAAGAGGTGTTATTTTGGTAAAACATCAATGGTTTCGTTGCTTGTGTGGCACGTAGCGCCGTCTTGTTGAAAATAAACGTTGTCCAGATCAATACCATCCAATTCCGGTCATAAAAAATCATTAATCATCTCTCGATCGCGCAATCCATTCACCGTAACTATTACTCCAGCTTCATTTTCGAAAAAGTAAGGTCCAATGACTCCGCCGGACCATAAACCGAACCAAACAGTCACACGTTGAGGATAGAGAGACTTTTCAACAATAACTCTTGGATTTTCTGAGCCCCACATCCGACAATTTTGTTTGGTGACGAATCCACCGAGTTGCAAATGGGCCTCATCACCCAAGATGATTTTTCGATGGAATTCCGGAGCATTTTCATGCATTTCAACGACCAAATCAGCAAAGACACGACTTTGTTGATGATCGGCCGGCTTGAGTTCTTGTGTTAACTTGACTTTATAAGCCGGAATACCCAAGTCTTTAAGCAAAATACGGTGTAATGACGTTTGTGGAATGCCTAATTCCAGCCTTATTCCATAGAACGACGAGGAATGGACAAACCTGGGTTTTCTTCAACACTTTCGGCTACAACAGCAACATTTTCGGCTGCTCTTGAGCAAATTTTCACCATTTTTATAGTGAATTTTAATAATTTCAATGCATTGTTTAAGCATGTATCATTCCATTTTTATTAATGGCATAGTTTCTACTTGTCAAATATGAAAAAATGACAGCTTCAAAAGTGGCATCTACCGAAATAGCGGGCTATTCAAAATATCACCTGTTATTGGAAACCCCTTTCTACCATTGAATCTAATCGTAGAAAGTATTGCTGTGCCCCAGAGTAATACGACTCAGAAGTACTGGCACATCTAACTCAAATTCTAAATTTAAAAACCACTTCTGTAGGATAAGTGAAATTTGAAGTAAGACTGGGAATATCTATATAAATTCCAAACAAAGCAAGCATATTCCAGGCAGGATTGCTAGCAATCAGGGAAGCCTCCAAAGCCCATCTCCGACATCATGCATGTTGGAACTAAGATAGCTATGTATCTTCAGTTATAGTCAAGCTGCTCTAAAGGCGGTAAACTCAAACAATAGAGGAACTCGAAACTCGGTCAGTCATTGGATCTCTATCACTCTAGTGTGGATTCCAAGCCACAGTTACATGTAGAGTAACGAGAAGGCAGCTCATCCATCTTGGTTAGGATCCTTCTTAAGCGAAACCAGTAGAAGTTCACTTCAGCCGGGTTAAAGCGGATCTAAAGTCTCACTATTACTGCTTTTCAAATAGACAGGGTTACAGAGTAGTAGGGTTACTCTAACCCACAAGCGAGCTTGGAAGGCTGAGAAAGGCTGCAGATGGACAAAACTGATGTTACCTGTCATGTCCGAGCAGAGGGGACTGTAGGCGGCTGGTTGGACTGATGACGGGCCAATTTCTATGAGCGAAGCACATGGAAAAGGTAGGCATCTCAGACAGTGCACTCTGCTCAGTAGGTGGAGATGAGGATGAGACAGCGGACCACTTTCTGTGCGTCTGCGCAGCCTCCGCTCGAATCAGGATTGAGGTTTTTGGCACTGATGTATTAAGAAGCGACCACCTTGGTTCCTTGGGACCACCACATCTACTCAGATTTACTCGGAGGTCCAGTAGATTTAAAGAAAATTAAAAAGAGAATCCGAATGCAGTACAATGGACTTAATTGTATCTGAGTGCTGTACTTGCTAGTATCTTCCGACCAAAAAAAAGTAGAGAATGGAAGCAACTACCAACCTGTGCCATATCCAGGGAAACATGGCGTATCAAAGACCAAGCAACTGGTAGGCTACGAACAACCCAACATTGCAAGGCTAACCGCGGTTCTCAGTGGATACTGGAGAATAAGGAAGCACGAGGCCATGCAGTTTTAGAGAGGTCGGAGGGACTGGAACCCCTGTTCAGTATTTTTTTTTTTGCGGCAGGCTAATCACCTACAATGTGAGAAATCAAAAAAGATTAACGAAACCAACGCAAGACTTAGTCTTGTCGCGGCCCTATGCCCGCGAGAGGAGTGAGCAAGAAAAAAAAAATCTTTGCAATTCCGCGAGTTTATCAAGGCAAGATTACGAGCTTATGCCAAACATTGACGAAATTTAAAGCTTGGAACTTAGAGCATACAGCCACTAAAGGAACAACAACAAGTCAGGGAATTCGAGGTTTATGGTATCTAAATAAGGAATCAAAAACTCTTTTGAATTTATATTAATAATAGTAGTTGGATATGAAACAATTCTCAAATACAATTCAACCTAAAAGTTTGGTCGATTACTCAAAAAGCACCACAAACACTTGATTAAATAGTTCCCTGAGCCACATACCATTTTTCGTAGTATTAACACTTCCCTTATATGCCCATAACTTACAGGTATTTCAATGCACTTACTTACCTTAATATGACACCTTTGCCGTGTAAACTGTGTATAGAAACAGCCAGTTCCCGAGCCCATTGTTTCAAACTTGCCTCGGGTATTTTAGTGAATTTAATATTATTTTTCTTAGGCGAAGATGAGACCGTTTGCGATGTAGAATTTTTGATTTGAGCCTCAACTTTTTCACTCGCCGTCTTTGGGTCATCTTCCAATTGCTTGCTCTGCTGCAACGTTTTGGACACAGACTTTAGTAGCTGTTGAGATGAGCGCACTAATTCACTGAACTCTACCGATTCTGTAGGCGCCAATTCGGTGGAGTCGACCGGTGGAATACTGTTTTCTACTACATATCCGAAACGTTGAGAACTAATACCACTGGAGATATCGGGTTCAACTTGTTCTCCATTGGTCACAATTGATGTTTCCCCATCCATTTCATCCGGGAACAATGCTGAGAAATAATTAGTTGCTCTCGACGCTATCGTGGGCGTATATGACTGAACATAATCAAATAACCTTCCTCCCTCAGCATGTTTTAACAGCAAAAAGATTTTTTGCTCCGATTGGAAGAATACCAACAGATCGACCATAAACGGTACATGTTGTGGTAAAAAAACTGTTTGCGTGGGCATGTTACTGGATGGTTTCTCAATGCCCTTCATCACATACATTGTGCGCGGTTCTGGTTCTGTAACGCAATAAACCTGCATTACGCTATCTCCAAGCACTTTTAGAACTTTGTATTTGGCCAAATGGTTCCAGGGACGTTCGAGGTATACGGAGGGTTTGCCATCGATTGCACAGTCAGTTATATCAATGGATAACTGGAAGTTTTTTTTACCACCAAAACCTCCTTCGCTGGTACTTTCATTCATAAATTTATCGTAGATGTCGTCCGCGCGTGCAAGGTACTTTGAAATTTTTGCTTTGGCTATAAATTTGCGTTCGTCATTAGAATCATCTGCAAAAAACAGAAATTGTTCAATTTTTTTAACATCATTCATTGCTGGAAGAACATCATATCACTATGCACCATAATACAAAAAATAAAAATATAAAAACAATTAAAGTTTATACCTAGAAACAATATCACGATATCCTGTAATAAGATACTGTTAATAAATGTCAATGTTCTTTTTACCTTTGGACCCAATTAACAGCAGTTCAACGCCTCGTTTATAACGCACATGCGCCTCTTGATAGTCTAAATTTGCTTCTGCTTGCACAGCCCGGCTGAACTCCAATGCAGCTTCATAAATATAATCACTATCGTCACTTTCTATTGAAGCCATCGGTGTCAAGAACCGCGTGTAGTCTTTGCATGTCTTTTGATCAGCCGCCAAGTCTTTTGGCAGAATCGGCTCTCGAACGTTTTCAACAATTGATGGTTCTGCCTCAATGAGATCGTCAATTGTATTCTCTGTTTTTACATCAACAGTTGTCAGTTCTTCCAAATGTTCCATCTTATTTTGTGTAGGGTCAATCAAAGTGATGTTTACGTCAACGTCATGAGGATCATAACGCAAATCCAGCTTATCACATATATCTGCTAACACTCCACCTTTTGAGTCTTTCGCCGTATGCAAACGACGCAAGGGGGATGCATTAGGGGTAACAATTGAGGTTTTTAAGCCTCGAGTTGCACAACCTCCTACGCCAGTTTGCTGTGCCTCACTAAAGAACTGTGTGAATGCATGGCATTTATAGAGAGCTGGGTGTTGCGCTGCAAAATCAAGGAGTTGCAGAATGTATTCCTTGCGACGGCGTATGATGTCGGCATCAAAACGTTTGAAAAAGCTACAGTCTGTAGGTTCAGGCAGTTGCCCCGGCAATTTGAGACCTCGATGACGACGAGAAAGTTCGCGATGTAAGCGTTTTATATCATGAAATCGCTTCCAAATGGTTAGACATGTTAAAGCTTGTGGTAACGACCTTGGAAAAACCTATAGAAAAATTTATTAGATTCCGTGCGTTTATTTATTATAAGCATATTTACAATTGAGGTAATTTTGTAAATGGTATAACCGCCTTTATGAGTTTGTGTATCCGTGACAGTGAAGCTATGAATCCAACCACCGAGATTAGGAGCCATTTTAAGCGTACCGTAAGCCGTAAATTTCTATTTATACACTAATTATTTGTATTTTACCAACTTGAACTATACATTTACACTTAGTTTTCTAGGAATTTAAGCCATAAATAATATTTAAGCAATCCTTGATAAAAATACAATAGTGACCGTGCTACCATACCAGTTATTTTCACGAAAACCGGGTAAGTCAAGATAAAGCGGGCATCCGCATTAGCTATAAACCACTTCATACAATATAATACAAAGCCGATGTTTGCTTATTTGAAATCTTACTGCGCTATCTGTTTGAGTGTTAAAGAGCTTCTTTGTAAATGTTTTCACGTAAATTGGGAGGTTTTCAAAATTTTAAAACCTTCCTAAATAGTTCGAAACATACTCATCGAAATTTATATAGCAAATTGTTTCACTTATCGTGTTAATAGCTATGCTAAAACGAGGTGTGATACGAACAGTGAATTATTAATGCAAACTAGCTGTGTTCCCGAAATTATCATAAGCTATCAGCTTTTGGCGTTAGCTTACGAAAAACCCTAACAAAGTAGGGCAAATTTATGAAACAAAGCCATCGTTCACTTTAGAGAAAAGCAGAAAAATCAAATTTTAATTTCGCACATCAAAAAAATTTAGCTTAGTGTTGGAAAAAGTAAGTATAACGAACTTAGATATGAAAGGAGAAAGTAAATCTACTTTGGACTGTAGAAAACGTACCTCGAGAACACATAAGGTGTAGCTTTTATAAATTTTTGAATCTTATATGTGACTTAATCCTGCGCCAGACCTCTGTCTAAGTACTATTTTCTTTATCTCTCGGCGATACGCGTGTCGGAATGTGATGAAATGCTAACGTTACAATTTCTTTTTAAAATCCATAATCGACAGTTTTTACCATAAGGTAACTGTGTATTTTACTCCTAACTTTCCATATTCCACGTCTCCACACCTTCTATACATTATGTCAAAAAAGATCTGCTAAAGCAGAAATGTCAGGTAGAGAACGGGAATTTCATTGTTAAAACATATGTGTCTTATAGTCTTATAGACGGCGGCGTGTGACAGACGTTTGTTAAGAGGATTAGTGAACAGCTGATTTTTTGAAATTATGGCCTGTTTTTGGAGAAGTCTAAATAGTTATTGCTCTTATACTTAATAATAAATAAATAAATATTAAAATTTCTGTATACACATTTTAGTTTTCATGCCTACTTTTATTAATGTTTCCAAAATAATTGTTGACTATATTTGATACATTCCTTGTCAATTGGCATACAATTTCTTTCCCTGTTCCATATTTTGTCGATTAATGCTTACTCAACATTTCGACACGTAATTGTCCGTTTTATAATAATTGCTAAATTTGATTGAATGTGATGGCAATATTTTAAGAGTGGGTATCGTCATTTTGAAAATGTCGTCGCTGATACTTTGTCCTCAAACTCTTGATTGTTTAAAAGCATTGTTTGATTTATACGATGAAGAGGTAAAAACGGACACCGAGCTTGTGGATGAATCCTTTTTGCAAAGAAGGGAAATGCACAGTCTGCAAAACTAAAATTATCAAAGATGCTGCTAATGGGAACGTTACAAAAATTACTAAATGACTGTCAAACATGCAAAATGGCAGCCCATTGCTTCACAGATGTTGGCAATGTATGACTTTAAATATTTCAAGACATGAATTTCCAATTTTATTCAATTTATTAAATTCCATTTCGAAAAGTTGCGCCTACAAAAGTTTCCCTCTATGAACGCGATCTTAAACAT
Organism: Anastrepha ludens; assembly: GCF_028408465.1. Classification (NCBI taxonomy): domain Eukaryota; kingdom Metazoa; phylum Arthropoda; class Insecta; order Diptera; family Tephritidae; genus Anastrepha; species Anastrepha ludens. The sequence goes on along the minus strand of NC_071498.1, from coordinate 9,192,040 downwards.
TACCAATTTGTAGAAGCAAACCGTCGATACTTTCTATGCACCGACGTTTTCGTAAAATCCCTAGTTTCGAACCAAACAAGATGAATAGAATGCAAAAGGGGACGTCTTTCGAATACCGTTACTTTATTTTTCTCAATTTTGATAAGACTCGGCCTTCTATACACGGTGAGTAGACCAGCTGATTCGTTTCTTTCGCCGTGTACATTAGGACGTCAGCACAAAATAAAGCGCCGAAAAGCTTCTAGGTCCAACTACATGTTTTCTTGTTTTTTCTACTTTCCTTTGTCGTGACATCCTAATGCATCAAACGTTGTTGGTGGTCGCTGCATGATGTGCTGCATGTTTGGAGGCATTTACATATTTTTAGGAGGTATTTTTCTTCTTCAAACTATTACTTTCCGTTTGAGTTTTTGTGAAAAAAGGACGGGAAATATGTGAAATGTTATATATTTGTGAATACAAAATTTAAAATACCTAACTCAAGCTTTGCAATTTATGGAAGAACTTGGACTGATATTATATAGATTTCATGTATGAGTGAATAAATTTATGGCTTTAACAACATCTCCTACAACATTCTTGTGTTTGACAGTTTCCATTCTATTTTATCATTCCTGAATCTGTCGTATTGCTTTTATTACTTCACGTGTATAAATAATTTCACCACTTCTTCCACTCTTTGGTGTGTGAAGAGAAGCTGATTAACAACTCCTCTGAAGGACCGTGTATAACATAAAAAAAAACGAAGAAGTCACTGAAATTAACTAACACCTGACCTAATAGCTAAATGAAAACTTAACTTTCGGTTTATTTGTTGAAAAGGTTAGTATGTAAATATTATTTTAGCATAAAAATGTTTTAATAAGATTTGAAAAAGTGATAAGTTTTCGTTAATCGTCCTGTATGTGACATCTGATAAATATGTGCATTTTGTCTCTAAGATGATGATAAGCTGATTTCTGATCATCGTCAGAAGTTCATCGAAGCAAATCGTTTGTATTTTAGTGAGGTTTGTCGTGTTTTCTAAAATTGTGAATGATTGGTTTTTCTAATACACACACCATACAAAATGGCGCAAAATGGCGTTTCGTTCATTCTTCGTGAAGTCGACATATTGGTTCATGTTTTCGGAAAATACTAAACGACGAGTACGTAATTTTTTCGTTTTCTATGCATTTTCGTAGGATTCATTTTCATAGTTGCAGCGGTGTATAAGTGGCAAAAGCAGATTAAAATAAATTTGCCACAAAAATAAATGTTGTAAACATTTAGCGTTCGAATTTTGACGTTTTGTAACGCGAAGCCGTTAAGATTTATCAAATACCATAAATCAACAAAGCAGACAAGGATAGAAGTGAAAAAAGTAAAAGAAAATTGTTAAGTTATTGGTTAAATTTGTTTTATTAATAGCATTAGTTGTGTGCTTATGTGAAATTGGTGCTCCTGCCGCGTTTTCATTACAAGGACTGCTGCTACGGCCAAAGAAGCACCTACATTGGTGTCTTTATTGCAGTACAGTTTCTCGTGCATTGAATGCTGTAAAGCCAATGTAGAAATATGCGTGACACGCTGTTGGGGTGCGGAGCGTCTGAACGAATTTTTGTTGTGCTTTTGATAGAACTTTACTTGCGCCTACCATTTCGAAAGCTAACCCAGTTTTTATATACGTCTTTACTCAATCAATTTGAGATTTTTTTAGAAAATAAATTTCAAATAAGAGAACAGTTATAGAGTGGAGTAGAGATATACGTTTTGTAACAAAGTTTTCTTAATTTTACAGTTGTCAACACTTTTCTCTCTATCTGGAAATCTTCGCCGTCAAAATGGGTGAAATCAAATCTGTTAAAGTGGATAATTGGGGAGTATTCTTCCTTCAAAAACTGCAAAATTTCTTTAATAAGACGGACTACTGCGATCTCACATTGCAATTTCGAGATAACTCCCAATTAAAGGTTCATCGCCTAGTGCTGAGCGCTTGCACTGATTACTTCAACGTTTTGGAGCAGACATGTGAAATGGTAGATGATGCACTTATCATGCCCTATGAACTGCAGGCAGATGTTGTAGTACCAATAGTAAACTTCATGTATACCGGCACATTGGAATTCGAACTAAAAATGTATGGAAAGTTGTTACGCACGGCAAAGGATATGAATATGACGGTGCTGCTAAAGTTGTTAGAAGCACATCGCCGTACAATGGAAGGAGTAAATCGCATGCAACGGGTGAGTAAAAAAAAATGTTTCTCTGGTAATATAAAGATATATAAAAAAATGTTATCCATAGCCTCCTAGTCCAAAACCATTGCGTCGCCGGGCTCCCACATCTGCTAGTATGCCTCAACAACCAGCCCCCAATCAACAACGACGCGTATTAACGACGTCACCTAACAGTGTATCTGGAGTGCAGCGTCGAATCACTCAAACAATTAGTACTAATGCATCTACGCAACAAACTCCGTATCGTCAACAGATAGGTTCAACTTCATTAATAAAAACAACCAGTAGTAGCAGTACTTCTACTGCCATGCAAGGGCGGGCACATTACGGCAATCAAATTGCTTATGAAACTCATCAAACTACTATTAAAACAGAGCCAGAGGAACCAACAACCACATCGCCATTTGAACAGTTGCGCAAAGGTTACAATAATAACAAGCGGCCGGCCAGTACTACTTTGATTTCACCGCCCACAAAGAAACTTAATATTGAAGATGTTAAAGAGTTTGCCGAGCAACAGCGTATGCGGAAACAAATTGCTGCAGAATATGGTGATGATCAAGGCGAGTACGAGAGTGGTATGATGGAGGACGACATACACAATGATGATGACGACGATGAGTTGGCAACCACATCCGCCACTGCATGCACTTCCTCAGCTATGCAACCGTCCACATCGCGCCAAACCCAATTACAGCATGGTGCCACTACAATCACAATTAATCAAAATGAGAAGCCGCCGACTATCGTCGTTAAAGACAGTTCCAATTCGAAAATGAACCATGCTAAAATAATTAAAGAAGTACTTCGTCAGTATCCACATTTGGTAAAGAGTAATAAGAATATAAAACTTAAGATAATGCCCAGCTCTGGTGACCAACCACAAAAGATCATTGTAAAAAAGGAACAATTGGAAAATATTTCCAATGAGCCGCAAGCCCAATTACTGTCTCAATCGCAGTCAGTTTTGCGCACACAAACCTCATCGCAAACATTGCTGAAACCATTGGAGAAACCTCAAGCCAATATACAGCAAACTCCATCGGTTCTGCCAGTGGTATCAAAGGTATCACCAGCTCAACAGAAACCACCAGTGACATCTGCTGCCCCCGCCTCGATCGGAGTGAGTACAGCAACACCAGCAGCAGCGCCAACACAAAAGCGCCGTATCGATAGTAAAACAATGCACGCGTTAATTGCATTAGGGGCAGAGAACACCACTGGCCCTTGGTTGTGTCTTCGTTGCGGTGTTAACGGTCGTCCCATAAGTATTCCATCATATCGTGGTTTCCGTCGACATTTAATCAACACACATAAAGAGTACATTGACCCGGCTCTCTGCGAGCATTGTGGCTGGCGTTCAAGCAATAAGCGTGAGCTCCATTTCCATATGGAGGTAGAGCATAAAATGAAGACAACTTCGTACGCTTTTCCACAGTGTTTGTTGTGTTCCAATCCATTCCTGGACACAAATGCGCTAAACCAGCATATGGTTGAGGCCCATCCAGATGAGAATAAACAGCAATGTATTTATTGTAATAAGATTTTCGCACGTGAACTCCAACTCTATAACCATATGAAAACTTACCACAAGAAACAGGCACTTGAAGACGGCATTATTGATTATTCGGATGAAGAGTTTTCAGAATCGCAAGACGCCACCGAAATTGCCACGCCCGAGGTACAAGATGCTGCAACAAAGGAAAAGAAGGAATCAAAGATAAAAATAATTTCTGATATTAGCTTACCCAGTGCTGGAGCGATATTAAAACTAGAGGGCAACAATGTTGCTACCGAAGTTACTACACAAATGGACATATCTGGCGACCAGCAGGACTTTATGGAAACAAATGAAGGGACAATTATTACTTCTGAACCCAAATTCGTTAATGTTGATGGTAACGAGATGGTTTTAACCGAGGAACAACGTAAAGAGATCATGGCTCAATTGAATCAGGAACATGGAGCTGGTGGGGTTGTAATGGTATTAAACGAGCCTGCTGAGTATACTGCAGAAACAACATCTATTGCTGCTAATCGAGGTGATATAGAAAACGTAGAAAAACAACAGCCAGAACAAGAAATTGAGCATGAGGCTGAACACGAGTCTGAGGCTGAAGCCATGGAAGAAGAGTTTCCAAATGTAGCTGCAGCTGGTTCAACAGCAGATGAGGACTTCGATGATAGCCAGATTTACAATGAGTTACATCCGGCACAAAGTGGACAAGGCGATGTAGAAGGGACTGCAGATATAAACACTACTGACGTTTCGGATCATAAAAAGAACACTTCGGGGGGATGTGCTTTGGATGAAAGCAAGGAGTCCATGGAGAATTTGGAATGGGCTGAAAATTTGATCAGTGCACATGAGATGGCTGATCAAGAAATAGAAGCGGATAAAAAAGATAAAGTATGTATTACAAAAGAATGCATTATTGTACTTAAATAATTTCCTTTTTTTCTTGTAGGAAAATAAGAATGACGATGTAATAAACCAAAAGTTGAAGGAATTGACTGGTGACTGGTCAGAGGATGAGAATGAAGAGGAGCAGCACGAGGCGACAGTTTCTCCAAGTGCTGAGGTAGAGCAACCAGAAGAATCCTCTAATACTATTAAGAACGCAGTAGAAGGAAGAGATGAAACGAGTGCGGATAAAAAGGAATCTGTTCGAGAGGAGGCGAAGATTGCTGAAGAATTTACACAGGAATCTATTGAACACGAGAAAATCGAAGAGGAAACTGACAGCTTGGAAGTTGTAGGAGAAAATGTCATGCCACGAGGTGATGATCCTGGTTACACAAGTACGAAGGTTGATGATTCGAAGGTCGAAGAAGATGATGATCTAGACACACTCATGAAAAATTTACACAAGGATGATGCAGACTTAACAGATGTAAAGAGTGAGGAAACTGAAGACGAAGTACAGAAAATGGAAACGACAGATGTTGAAGTAGCTGTTAAAAATGAAAAGGACATCACTCCCTCTAAAGAGTCAACAACTAAAGGAGATGGGAATATTTCGAAACCTGAAATTAAGAAAGATGAGAAAAGTGGTGCAGCCGAAAATATTGTGTCTCTTCAACGCGATGTACTGCTAGAAGAACTTATTGCCGACACTGAAAGCGTGTCTAAAGATGAGTTCATTACGAAAGCGCAGCCAGCTGTTACTGAAATTACAAAATCATCTTCCATTGAGGGGGAAGAACCTTCTACTGCATTTGCAATAAAGGCGGAGGAACCAACTGAAGCTGTTGAAGAAATGAAAGTGGACGACACTAAGGCCACAGAAGTAATTGCAAGTGCAACTGCAGCTGATGGCGATGGAGATGCTGCAGCAGAAGCGGTAAAAGATGCCGCTATCATAAGTAAACCAACGGCAGGTGATGTCGACATAGTAAAAACATCCGAACGCGTGAACAGTCTTATTAGTGAATGGGCTGAAGATGAGGAAGAAGACGAACACGATACTGCTACTCCAGCTGCTATCACGGAGGCGGATGAGGAACAACTTTGAGATCTAGATTTAATTACGATGTAAGTTTTTAACCTAAAACATAGGAATAATGAATTCTAGAAGTAAAAAAGAATATGATAGCATGTTAAAAAATTGAACATATAAGAAGCAACGCGCATAATTGTAGTTATATACATATTCACATTAAGATGTTACATTATTTTACAACTAAATATGACTTCAGTTCTGTGCTAAAATGAATGATTTGATTGCATTTAAGCACGCTTACCCTTGTCTTTGTTTGCAGCTATGCAAATGTTAAATCTTTGAAAATTTGTAAAATTTGGCCATTCAATATTCTTTTATTTATCACTAAATACTAACTGTTAAACATATTCATTTGGGTAAAAATATATATACGTAATATATTATGTTTCAGTGCGTAAATACCAAATTAGCACCAAATAATCGAAGAATCGTGGTAATTTTTGAAAAATAACATCAACTAACATATTTGGTTATTGCTTCAAACTTCACAAAAATTGAACAGATTTCGAAAAAAAATATCAAAATTTTTAACTTTATAATCAGAACTTTTAGAAAATTCCTGGATATACTATAGCCCATTCATTTTTCGTATAATAAAGTGTAATTATGGTAAAGTCGCTCAAAAATTACTTTGACTTAAAAAAAAGTACATTAGGTGTTGTTCGGAAGTCAAAAATCAGTGAAAATTTATAGTTAAAAAGTTAACGGAAAACGAGTGAAAAATATTGTAAAAAGTTGAAGTGACGTAATTATTTGAGCACAAAAGTGTACTCGTATGAATTTTACTGATTTCATGTATTACAAACATAATACCATACATATTGAAATATAAATACATATGTATACATATTGTGGAAGCCGTAGTCCAATGGTTGATGCGCGACTACCCAGGCTCGAGATACACTGTGGGAACCAAACTCCAAAAACATAGAAAAGGTTTTTGTTTTTTTGTTTTTCTTTATAATGGTGGTCACCCCTCGGAAGGCAATGGCAATCGTCAGAGTGTATTTCTGCCATGAAAAAAAGAAGATGAAGTTGTTTCCAATGTTTGTGTAACAAACGGGATGTAAGCGGCAATTATACATATATACATTACCATACCCTAACGAAATATAGACAACTCAGATGCAAAGATGTATTATTTATTACACTAATGCACTCACTTGTAGCATAGAAGCAAAGTTTTGAGTAGGATGTCGGCTGAAATTAATATTTATGTACTTATTTACTAATGACAAAAATGAACGTTAAAAGGATCGTTTGAAAAAGATTAAAACAGATAACCATCGAAGCTCGGTATGCGGAATATGCATTGGTTTAACTTATTACCAATTAAAGTTAGAATAGCTTTCTTTACTGGAAGAAATGATTCGGCTTATTTCTGTGTTCGACCGAGCAAGGCATAAATGGTGAACTGCATAAGGCGATAATTGCAACTTCAAAATAAATATTATTAGAAAAGCTCACATAGCATATTATAAATTTTGTTTCTCTGAAAAAATATAACCATACTTCCGTTGTTATTTTAACAGTTTAGAGCACTTCGGCTTGTTCTGGTAGCGTAGGCCTTCTGTCTGTGGCACGAACCACTCATAATTCTGTAGCATGCTTTGATAGAAATTAAATACTTTATTCTTAAATAACAATATAGGGAATTTACCCTTGGTTCGTACTAATTTCTTTAAACACTATGCGTAAAATATATATGTCAATACATATTTATGCTGTCTACAATAAACCGATTACTTACAAAATAAAAACAACTATGGTTTAGTCAAGAGTTATTATATTGGAGATTAGCATTCGAAAGCAGAGCATGTTAAAAATAGCGGCAGTGCTACTTTCCATGCGATAGAGTCAGGCTTTCTCTCATTGCTGCTACAACAGTTCATGAAGCAAATAGTTTGAAACAATTGTTAATATTTATGTACCCAAAAAACTTGCAAAGTACGGGAAAGTGAGAGAGCAAAATGACATTTCATTTTGAGGGGAAGTTGCAAGTTTTACTGGATAAATTTTATGCAAGTGAGAAAAACAGCTGATCGTAAAAGGTAAAAATTAGCATGAATTAAAATTTGGGAGTTGCGATTGTTAATGGAATGTTTCTCATCTAACAGCGATGATGAAATGGAACAAATTATTCTGGAGAAAATAGAATCATGCGATGCTTAGCTCATTATTTTGCATTTTATTTGATTTTTTTTTACTGTAATACTAAATAACTCAACTGAATTTTTATTTTATTTTTGGGTTTTTCCCCGCCAACAATTTAATCAGCTGTAAAATGCAAATTGTTACTGGTTTTGCGTTCATGTACTTTCTTTGATATTTTTCTCTTTGAGAGCGAATTCTCAGAAATTAATTTACTGGCAAGTTACTGGATAATTTTTACATGAACAAACCTAACACCAACGTTAAGCATTCTGTTAGTAAAAAGTTGACAATCTGATGTCAAGCACAATATAAAAGTTTTCACTGCAGAACAGAAATGAAAAAGTAAGTTTTTATTTAATAAATACTACTTTGAAGTTTATTATTGTTTATTTAATATTGTTAGTGCGAAATTAAATTCAAATAAAGCTAAGTTACTCGTTATTTTCATATTCTCAAACAATGCGTGCGACACGAAATAATTTTTCATAATTTTGCGACAGCTTATCAGCTGAGTATCAGCACCAGGCCATCAATATGGTTGTAATAGTAATAATTGTTGTTGTAATATTGAGTAGATCTCGATCAACTAGCTATCGCCATCTGTATTGAAATGAATGGTAAGTAATGTACATATCAATGTAGCTGATGCTTACCGTCTAAATAATAGTTAATGATGCACATTATGGCGAAACCACCAGAAACGGCTAGGAACTGTCCAAAACCTGCTACCTTTCTCGAAGGATTTTGATGCCATCGCGCCTTTTCTCTAGGTATGACCTCACAAACGGTTACATAGAAAAGCGTTCCACCAGCAAGCCCCTGTATAACCGGCAGCACCGAGCCAGACCAACTGTAGGGCACGTCTACTATGACCATGCCGATCGCAATGCCACAAACAGCACCCAGTGCAAACACCAGTATGCCAATGAAATGTTTGCGAAGACTTGCTTGTGGATTTGAGCGAAACTCCAAACCCAAACAGAAGCCCATAACAAACTTATGACAGGCAACTGCTCCGAGCAAAAAAATGACCTGAAATTAATACATTATTAAAATATTGCTAGTTGGAAGCATTTGGATCGTAAATATTTGTTGTAGTCTATCATAATGCAACAATGTACAATAAAATAAAGCTTTTGCTACTCTACAGTTCTATGACATATTTGTATATACATACATATAAGGTCAATTAAGAAAGTTCTTGATATTCGCTGTCCGATGCATATTCTAATTACAAAGCTCCAAAGTCTGTTTAGAAGGTTTGAAGAGAAGTCGACATAAATAAGTATACACTTTTAAAAAATATCTGGGGGTTGAAAGCTCTTATTTTATTCTCAACCGGGATTGTGAAATTTAATGTATTTCCACTCCCACAACCATACAGAAAGCTTCTATACACTTGAATTTTTTTTTCGTTAAATTTCTACTGGAAAGCTACGAACGAATATTGGATATCTGGAAAAAGCTGTATGACAAGAGAAAAACGTTTTATGGAATAACAGAAAAGAATATACACCTTGAGCGGATTCCTCAACATAACGTCGGTTAGCATCACTCAAAAATGTATGCGGAAGCTTAAACTACGCATGTAAAAATTGATTCATTCAAAACCAGCCATGTATGCGTATGCTGTCCCTCTTATACAAAAAGCGTCAGACGTCTAGAGTAAAAAAAAAACAAAAAAAAAAAAACAGCAATGTGCTATGTCTTTTCGTGACTTCCGATGGTATTTGCACAACACTATCCGCTGTGACAACATTAAAATGATTGCGAACGTTTTTTCTATCAACAAGTGGCGTTGCTGCAAATTGCACTAACAAATTAATTTAAATTGGATCTAGTTTATCAGTGGATTACTGCAAATATTTACCATCATTTTATTTCATCTCGACGTGGTAAAAATAATCTTACGCATTAAGTAAATATGCTTAGCGGATATAGGCCATTATTTGTTGAAAAATAAAGTTAGTGATAAGCATAGATTGCAGAACATAGCACATTAGGGGTTCTCTACATCTAGCAAGTTTGCATAATAGCATGAAATACCAAAATCCTACACAAAAATAAGATAATACTCCCACGCTGCTAAGTTACTATAAAAGAAGAACAAGCAAAGGGTCGTATTTGTCCAATTCTTAGACTAAAAGTATATAAGGGTTTCGCTATTGCATTTTTTGCAAATCTGGCACAGATTGGAAAACTTTGGAATTCGTGCACCTACCAAAAAAGGCTTTGCGTTACCTAGACAATCTCCCTATTTTACTTTTTACATACACATATGGTCATTAAAATAGATACGCCGCGTTTATCTACCGATTTCCTTGTGCCGCTCGGACAAATTTAAAGTTATTGAAGTTTGGAGCAATGAATCAAAAATAAATTTATTTGGAAATGATGCTGGGCGACACAGACCTATTGATAATCATGGTAGATAACCACTGTATCTAGAGTAAACTTCGATAACACAGTCCTGCGAGGGTGAGTTTCTAGAATGGCTGTACTTGTTTCTTGTAGTTTTTTATGCGCTGAAAACGAATCTGACCTTCAACATGCTCCATCACGTCAGGATTTTTGGTAAATGAAGCCTAAAAGGTCAAAAAATGGCCATTTTAGCCATTTTTGATTATTTTTTTTGGGATAGAAATTTTTTTTTTCAATTTTCGACGAAAAGGTCGCATAGTACAACTCTTGAGCTTTAAAACCCATTTTTTTAAATTATTGTACGATTTTTTAAAAAAAAGTTATGACATTTTGAAATTAACAGTTTCAGTTACGTATACGTTGGGTATAACGTCTATCCCAAAAAAAAATCAAAAATGGCTAAAATGGCCATTTTTTGACCTTTTAGGCTTCATTTACCAAAAAATCCTTACGTGATGGAGCATTTTGAAGGTCAGATTCGTTTTCAGCGCATAAAAAACTACAAGAAACAAGTACAGCCATTCTAGAAACTGAAAAAAGTTAAATTTCGCAGGCCTGTGTAATTTAAACAACATTTTTAATGAAATCAGTAAGTTATTTTTGTATCCTATCTATTTCAATGACCACATGAATATTTCCTTTTGTTCTTATTGTCATTGGTCTAATTTTTAAAAGATTTATATTTGTTATATTAATCTATTCGTAGCCGAATGAGATGGTGCGTGACTGCCATTCGAAATTTGGAGTACTTTGGTTTGAATCTCCGTGAAAAACCAAAATGAAGAAAAACGTGTTTTTTAATAGCGGTCGCCCCTTAGCAGGCAATGGCTCCACGAGTGTATTTCTGCCATGAAAAAGCTCCTCATAAAAAATATCTGCCATTCGGAGTAGGCTTAAAACTGTAGGTCCCTCCATTTGTGGAACAACAATTAGACACACGCCACAAATAGGAGGAGGAGCTCGGCCAAACCCCCGAAAAGGATGTAAGCGGGGGTATTAAATACGAAACTGTTTTTCCGTCAATTTCTTGAGGTTTCAACGGTCTAGGAAAAAGATGATTCACACCGCGCAGAATTCTGCAAATAACACTGGAATCTTGTAATGGGGTATACATTTCTGACAGACAATACATAGCTAACCGGGGTCTAGTGAAAGGCTAATTCTAACAAGTTGCTACGTCGGCTTCGCTATTTAATAGCCATGTACATATGTATACCCTGCGACAAATGTTAGCACATCAGTATTTTTTTAACAGTTTTAACTATTTCATTTTTTTAATGTTTATTATTTTTGTATAAAAGTGTAGCTTAATATCTACGAAAACTAATTTTAATTGATTAATAATTAATTGTACTTTATATTATATTATACAAACGAATTCGATTATTTTTATTTGCTAATTTGAGTTTGCTAAAAAATCCCGTTAACTTTTTATAATTTTTTTCTTTAATGGTACTGATCATTTTCTCCATATTAAAAATGTGCATTAGTTATTCGAAAAATAAAATAAAACTAGCCAACATGTACCTATTATCATTTGTCGCGAGGTGTACTTATGTATGTTTAACTCTTAATTAGTCAGGCGTACCTTTGTTGCTGAGTTTTGTACACCAATAGCAAGACCCTCGATGGCTGAATGTAAAGACAATGCCACAAAAAGTCCAAAGGTCCCCGTCATAGACTGAGCACAGGGTTCTTCATGACTCGTATGACAAATTCGAGCGTTTGCATCCGCTATGGCTGTTTGAACCGCACAGTGCGAGGTGTTATTTTGAAAATGTTGGTGTGATGACTCATTGCAGGTATTGTACGAGTTGTTTTGTTGTTGTTCACCATGACTGTTACATTGAGTTTTACAATTTTTAATACTCTTTTTGTTTATTTTAAACTTACTGGTTAGTATTGTAATGATCATGTGCATCAACCAAGAGGGGGGTGGTGTCATTGTTCACGGCGCCGTAACCTTGATTGTGGTTCCGAAGTGGTTCTGTGCTTCGAAAATGCCTATGTTGTATCGCTTCACCGAAAAAGTAATGTATGAATTCATCAATAAAATATATTACGAAAAACCCTCCACAAATTGTAATTTCCGCAAAGTTTGAATCCATCTGCTTTCGTACCTCTGGCAATATATGTACTAGCGCAGTAGCTAACAATATGCCCGCACCGAAGCACAATAACATTGATGTTGTTAGAGGGAAGCGTCTACGACTCCGATCTGAAATTATAGCTGGCAGCATTCCAGATAAAAGGCTACCCAAACCTAAGACACCTATAGCTAAAATTTTTTCGCCATCACCACGGTCTGTACTGTTATTACTGTTACTCCATATTGAAACACCCGTAAGGTTATACATTTTTTTTTTCTAAGTGCAAATTCCCCGCTTAATAGATGCTGACATTCGCGCACAACTGAGGCATTAACACTGATACTTAAAATATCCTCTGAACTTCCAAGATTTAATCTCTATCGTGTGCAAATTTATCACAATGTAGTCTACTGTTCTTCTAATGTAGTGATTCTCGCGTTATTTTCTAATCAACTCAAAAGTAATGCGAATGTAAATAACGCCTTTAATCAAAATGTAAACACATCGTTCCAGAGATGTAATCATGGTGTGTAATAAACAGGCGAGGTCAGTTAGTCACCAAAGTTGGCAATACATGCTATGAATACTTTATGTCATTTATTGCCAACATCTGTAAACCAATGAGCTGCCATTTTGCATGTTTGATAGTATTTGGTATTTATTATTATTATTGGCTCTCTTTGATACCAAATGATACCAAAATACGATGTAGATAATACAAAGATTGGGACCCTTCACAAATAGCTCCTTTGTTCATTTGAGTGACGTCAGTATAAGAATTAAACAAACCTGTATGTACAAAGTTGCTTCTTTGTTGTTCAATATGTGAATATTTTGTATTTCAACTAAAACAAAATAATAAAATTGGAGGAGCGCGTGTTAAATTGCTGTGTTCATCACTCTTTTCTTTCCACAAGGCGAATCTATAAAACGCACCAGGGCAACAACAATATTAACATACATTTTCAATTAGAATGTAAACAAAAAACAAAGCAACTACAAAGAAGTAGGCCAATTTGACATTCAAAACCCCAAATCGCAATTCCAGTCACACAACCTTCAATGAATTCTCCTTGGATCTGCACTTAAATTCGCTTATTCTTCCTCTTCTTTTCATTTGTTTATTTTTTGTGCTGATGTCACGAGCCTTGGATAGCACAATCTTGTTGTTGTTGTTGTTGTTAACAGCATAGGTAGCCCTGTCAGTGTAGGCATATGATCGTTCGTCTTCGTCTAGCTCATCTAGGGGTAGGCCCAGGAAACATGCTGTTTCGACAGGTTGGGTCCAGAGGGAGAGGGAGGTTAGATGAGTAGGTTTTAGAGGGCATGTAAAGAGGTTGTTAGTGCCATGCGGGGTACCTTCGCATGCGGGACATAAATTTGGTATGTCGGGGTCAATTCTTGATAAGTAGGAGTTTAACCTGCTACAGTATCCAGAACGTAGTTGTGCCAGTGTTAGACGGGTCTCACGGGGAAGCTGGAGCTCTTCGTCTGCAATAGGTGGTGGTTGGACTCCGATTACAGCATTCACAGGACGGGAGTTCAAGAAGGTGGTAACAGTCTCCCGGTGAATGTCGTTTATAGACTGTCTAAATACTGTCCGGTCCAGTAGGTTACGGTCAGTCTTGTCCTGGATTTCGCCAGCGTAGTCTAGGAGGTGTCTCCTGACGTGCCTGGGAGGCGGCTCGGGCTCAAGCAGGTGTCTACAGGGATGAGACCTACGGTAACATCCGAGCAGGAACTGCTTGCTGAGCAATTTGTTGTGCTCCACAACTGGGAGCATTTGTGCCACGTTATGAAGGTGTTGGATGGGTGACATCAGGAGGCACCCGGTCGCTGTCCGGATGGCGGTATTTTGACAAGTCTGTAGCTTTGTCCACTGCGAACCACTAGTTCCAGGCGACCAGACAGGCGCCACCACTACCTACACCTCCACAATCTTGTCTTCTGACATTCTTGCTTTTATATTGAATTTTTTATTTAAAAATACTTGTATTGATTTATCAGTACTAATGCTAGACATATTCACTAGAGGTTTTTTGAAATAATTAATTATTGAACTAATTATTTAAATACATAAAATATTGAATTTAAATTAACGAATTACATACGCGTACAGTTTTGCTTGCATATACATATACATTATATTATACATAAAATTTTTTTTTTTTAAATCAATAAAACTGTGTTTTGAACTTTTTTATATCTTTTTGTATTAATTTTGTTAGCTTTTTTTAAACGTGTAGTAACTGTGCCTACAACTGATTTTCACGATAAACAGAATCATTCTTAACTGATTTTCGAATTTCAATTTGCACTCGGCAGCCCCTTTCAGTGACGTCATATTTGTTAGGCTTGCATATGCATAAATCTGCATTTCGTTTAAGTTGCAGTGCAATATCATCTCTGGTGCCGTTTGGGTACAATTTACTTTCAATTTTTATATACATATTAATATAAGCAATAATATTTAAAGAGGCTACAAAAAAGCAAGCTAACAGAATTATTTAGATTTAAAAATATATGGATAGTACATTTTCTACACAAGCAATGGACTTTGGAGATGGAGTAACTGTAAAAATTGGTGATGCCGCTGATTACGAACATGGTGATAACGGTCCAAAGTTAAATGCCGTTGACCCATCTAAGCTGGAACTTCAAAAGATTCGGGACTCTAATGCTGATGATGGAAACGTGTCGTCCGTAAAATCTGTGACACCCAATACTACTACTACTGTACAGGTACAACTCTTACATCCTCGCAGCCGTGAGATCCTAGCAGAAATGCATAAAAGTATTCACAGCGATGGAAGTGGCAGTAATAGCAGTGGTGATACTATCGACTCCAACTACTCAATGCAGACCGTATATGAAAAAAAAGAAAATAAGTTACTTCCCGAACCATCGGAACCATCCAATGGTGCCCAAGATGTATTAAACACACCATCAACTGAGCCTTCGTTAACCATCTTGAAAAATGCGGCGGAACCACTTGAAACAAATACCGTAATAGAAAAAGAAATGCAGAAACAACAACAAACAAGTCAAGTGACACAATTACAGCATCGAGATTCTATTTCTTGTGGTATTGAAGATTCAACGGAACTGCTGTTAGTTGACTCTGCAGAGTACGATGAAAAATATTTTGGAAGCACGGACTCGGAAATAGAAGTATTAGTGTCGGAAGAGATATCTGAGTGGTCAGCCGGTGGTGCAGTCATGGATGAAATGGGACAAACATCTGACGATCCCGTTCTAGCAACAATAACAGCAACAATGCCACAAATGAGTTTAGGGGGGAAAAAAAGTAGTCCGGAACGTAGCAATACCCCAGTTAGTTCAGTAGTGGGTAAAGAAGAATCTACTGATCAAGAAATATCTGTAGAAAGCTTCAGTCGCAGCTCTGATAGCGGTAGTGAAGAGTTAGGCAAAGGACAGCTACTTAAAATAATAAGCGGACAAGCAACGCAAATTCAAAAGCTTGAAAATACGTTAGACCGCTACCGGAGTACACATCAAACGCTATATAAACATGTCGAGGAGTTACGACGGGCTTTGAAGTCCAATGAGGTGGATGTTCCTACCACAACAACGGAAGCGGTCGGTGTCAACAAAAAAATATCTCTTGATAACCAGTAATAAATGTTCTATGGCTTGTATGCATTGACCTTGTCATATTTAAAAAGATGTCCATTATTTGAAATAGTACATACCTTACAAATGTTGCGCTTAATGTAGTAAATACGTGATATATTCTTTATTTTTTGTGAAAATGTTTTACTAAGAAAATATAAATTTAAGCATTTTGTCTGAGATATCGAAAGTTTCATTAGTTATTTTAGGGCCATCAGAAAATTTTCGGTCGTCCAAAGGTAATTAAGACTTGGTACCCAATACCAAACGTTACATAGAGGGTATTTACTGTCGAATTTGGCGGTAATACTTCTTTGACGCATAGGCACCGCTTCATCGATCACCGATCCGACTGTTTAAACTTTATGGACTCTGTGGGTTGCTACTTAGACACAAAGCACAGAGCATTTGGCGAATAGAGTAGTTATTTTACTAACGCGTTCCAATCGCGTCGTACTCCATTGTTAAATGTTAAAGCTAAGTATTCTCGCCAAATTTGACAATGCACGGATTCAAATCCCCTATGTATGGAGCCACATATTATAATCTTTACAACTTCTATGTATCTTTTAGGGGCAAACAATCACTGGCATACTAATCCTACTCGGTGTGCGTTACTATAAAGAGCCCTTTTTTATTGTTAAATAGCCAGGCATTATTTTTTGCAGTGCTTCTAATAAAAGTAGAATATGGATTGTCACTATCGCCAGGGCGTAATTAAAATGCTTATCATCAATAATTAAGAATATCATCTTACTAGCCTGGGAATATATACCAATGGAATTTGCAGGTTCTACAGGGAGAAATATGAAATCGCTGGTATCGCGCCCAACACTGATGCATAAGCGGGACATATAGCACACTTGGGAAAACATATTTTACCAGAAGTTGCTACCCCAATAAAATAAGACAAACACTAAAATGAGGAAGTTAGAAGTTTAGATAAGGTTAGGTAGTGCTGGCTGATCTTTTGGTCTTAGAGAAATACTCTGAATCCAGGAAGAGGACACAATAGATTTATTGGGCCGCACTTCTAAATCTTAATTTGTGGATGTTATTTTCGAAATATTTTGCACTGAACTTTCGTCGACAAAATCTGAATTTGAACTAAAATAGACCATCAATAAGATTTCTCGAAATATAATATGCTGATCCTAGTGCAACCTAGCAGGTCTATTTCATTGGAAAAGTATTGTTTCACCCAGTCAACATACAAATGTTTTGAATATGAGTTGAAGCGAGAAGCGCTTCAAACTCGATTCATCGTTCCAAAAGCTTAGAGTGATGCAAAAATCTGTTTCAGATTTTAAATATAGTGTTATATTCTGTTACACCTTACATCACGCGCAATTATTTTTTTCCAGTAGTAATTCGAATGTATAGACCCGACGGTCATAGAGTTTTATTATAGAGTAAAAGATAAAAGCCTTTACTTTTTACTTTGTATTAACACTTTGTTTTAATATATTATTTTCGACATAGCATTTTCTGTTGTATTCACTCGTTGCTACTTAACTTTTATCTTAAGCCGATGAAGAAATCACATCTGTGTACAACTTGACTTTGGTGGCAATGCTCATATCAACGTATTTGTCGCCAATAGATACGATCAAACCACCAATAATGCTAGGGTCTACACGAGATGTAATTTTTAATTGTTGGTTACCCTTCAGGAAAGACTGAAATATGAAAATAAAATTATCAAATGTTACCATTGGCATAAAATGATAGAATAAAATACAAAGTATTGAATTTCTAATTACCCTAAGTGCTGATTCCAACTGTTTGTTCTGTGACGAGTCCAAAGGCTTGGCAGTGACAACTTCACACACAACTTCTCCACGATGGGCAGCCATAATAGTTTTGTATGCACTTATAACAGTGTCAATGTTTTTCAAGCGCCCATTATCAGCCAAAAGTCCCAGAAGGTTGGCAGTTGCTGGTGCCATCTTTAACTTACCGGCCGTCTCCTTAAGTGTGTTCGCCATAAGCTTTTTGTTGATAATTGGATTGGTGACAGCCATACGAAGCGAAACGTTGCTTTTCAAAGCTGCTTGCAGGGCATTCAGATCCTTTTCCACCTGATCCAACTGCTTCAACTTTGAGGCAGCTGAGTATAGGGATGTGGCATAGCGACCTTCAAGACCGAATACTTGAATTGGTGGCTTCACAGATTTAGTTTGAGAACAGAAGGTTCGGGTCTAAAGAAAAAAATATAAAAATTAGAATGGTTAAATTACATAACCAATATATCATTGAATTTTCACACCGCGGCATGCGACACATTTTGCAACAAAAACCTTTTCACACGACTAAGAATTTATTTTGATTATACGAAATATGCAACTTGTAGTAATTTTTCCAGATTTAACTTACCAAAATTGTAAGTTTATTAGCGGCCGCCATCCTGGAAAATCTGAAGAAACCTTTCACAAACGTCGCCAAATGAAGTTTATTGAATGACACCGAGTGTTGCCAGCTGATCAATCAATAATCGAGAATGCTTTGGCAACTCTATAAACTATGACATGCATTATTAATAGCGGCCTCTACATGATACAACATGTCGGTCCAGACTACCGAGAACCGGAAGAAACAGCCGTTTTTCGTTGGCCATAGATTTAACGTTTTTAAATATTACATTAGTCAAGATGAATTTATGAATTCGTGGGAATAACGTTTGTCTAAATCATATGCTGTATGCTATAAATTAGAAAATCTGTCGCCAAGCCTTATATTAGCATTGCCACTTTTTTGCTATTTAAATATTCAGGTTATTATAGCGGGCCTTAAACAGTGGATTTAGGATGGTTGAACATGGTGAATAAAAAAATTCGGAAAATTTGTTTCAGGCGAAAAAAGGTTATATGTGTATATATTGTAGGTTAGGTTGACCTGCCTGGTTGAAAGCCATCACATAGACCTATTAGCCCTTTGGAGTAACAGATGGATCTTTGACCCTTACGTTTGGCTTGTAGCAGGCTTCTTGTAATAAGCCTGCGTCTTTTGCGAGTCTAAGTTTGCTCTGAAGCTCTTAACCCGAGAAACATTGCAGGTAACCAAAGAAAACACTTTATATGCAAGCAAGACAAATTAAAAATGCCTATTTTTTCAAAATGTACTACTACAACAAATTAAAATAAAATTTACATGCATCGCGTTATATATGCAGATTTCTGCAATTTCTAGGTTTGAATGACAAAATTTCAGTCATAACGCAAAACAAGATATTGCGTTATTCTAAACACCAAACCTGCCAGCAGTTCTACTGTTATCATTTCGTAAGAATGCGCCTTAAGTCATATCTAAAACCTGTCACACTCCCTCGATTACTGGCTCACCTACCACAAATTACTAAAGATATACAGTGCACTCGCGGTAACTCGAATAGCCGCTAAGTCGAACGACGTGCTAACTCGAACACATTTTTTCCCCTATTGACTTCTTTGTAACTCGAACAATAAAAAAGCGCTATAACTCGAACAAAAAAACAAATTTATTTGTACACACATTCTTTTCAAACATGTACATTTTGTACATAGATACATATGTAATAGTATATGTATATAAATTATATGTATACTAGTGTATTGTCCATATGAATATTTCGGCGTTAATATCCCGTTAGTTTTCTGGGAACAACATATTGCATTGACCAAATTGCTTTAAATTTGTCATTTGTAGTGTATCAGTGCACGTGAGTAATGGATCGTAAATGGTTGAAGTGTTTAACATTAAAAGAGAGGGCTGAAGTCCTTAACAAAATTAAACGTGGACGTAGTGTTACTTCTCTAGCGAAGGAATATGGGGTAGCCAAGTCCACCATAAGTCTTATAAAAAAGAAAGATAAGGCAATTTATGGCTTGCACTAACGCTACCGGCAACCATAAGCTTAAACTTCTCGTTATTGACAAAGCAAGAAATCCTCGTGTTTTCAAAAATTTTAACTGTCCGGTGGAGTACAAAAATTCCAAATCAGCCTGGATGACTTCGGCGATTTTCAAAGACTGGTTTCATAATTCGTTCGTGCCGCAGGTAAAATCCAGATTCATTAAAACAACTTTTTTAACCAAGTTAAATGACTTTAATATTTAGGTAAGAAAATATTTGAAAGATGGGGACTACCTGAGAAGGCTCTTCTTCTAATTGATAATGCCCCATCACATCCCAACGAAATCGAATTAAAGTCCGAGGATGGTTTAATTTTAACTATGTTTATGCCGCCGAATGTGACACCATTGATCCAGCCAATGGACCAAAATGTAATTCGTATAACGAAACTATACTACAGAAATTTTCTACTGGCTTCCATTTTCAACAATCGATATCGATGACTGTTTTTTTAACATAGCACACTCAATTGATAAGTCGAACAGCGCCTGTTTTAATTAGTTCGAGTTATCGCGAGTGCACTGTATTTCAAATCTGTTTACTCATATTAAAAATTATTTAAATTTTAAGGACTTTTATTCAGTTTACATGTCATACACACATTAATTTTAATTCGAACAAAATTATTTCAGATGTGAATATTCAAAATACAACTGAATATTTGGACTAAATATGTATTTACTTGGTTTGAGAAATGCAGGCTTTCAACATAGTTTGCACTTTTTAAGTTCATATGCACATATAAACAGTAAACATCTCTAACCTCAGATGCGAAGTTATCGTCTTTTGATAAGCAGCAAAACGCAGCTGTTTCCACAAATGGAAAATAATTTACAACTAATTTTTCGAGATTTCATTGAAAAATATTAAACCAATTTGAAAAGGTTAGTCTACTCGAAGTCCAATTAAAAAGAAATTGAATATATAAAAATTATTAGTCGATCGGACACTTTTAATTGTATTTCTTATAATTAAAGAAATCTATTTAGCTGTATTTTGTCGAAGACCTTTAAAGAAATTATTCCTTCAACGGTTTGTTTACTTTTCATCTGAAAAAGAGAAAAAAATATATATGTAAACATTTCATCTGCCGGTTTGTAATTTTGGGCTTACCTTCTTCGTCATCGTCTTCGCCTTCTGCATCATCATCGTCAAAAAGTTCCTCTGTGAAAAGAAAAGTGCATATCGATTATAAATGGACCTTACATACATACAATTAAGCTAAATTAGAATATACCATCATTGTCCTCATTATCGTCTTCATCATCTTCTGGTTCAACCTCAATATCAGGTACCAAATAATACTGAAGAGGATTTGGCCAGAGGTCATCTTTGATCAATTCAGCAATCTCATCATTAACTGGATCAGTATTGTCTGAGAACCAATCGAAAAATGTCTTATAGTCCGCAGGTCGTTTCCGTTTATTTTGCTGATAGGGCTTCGTCATGCATGATCTTATAAGATCTTTGCCGTCTTTCCACTGGATGGGTGTGCTCGTTGACGATGGACAATCACTGTTTTCCGCATCTGAGCAAAAATATTTACAAATATATTATTTGGTTTATACAATAATTAGCATTTGTTTTGTATTACTCACTTCCAGAACCCAAGTGGAACTCTTTAGTAAGCACCTTATTTTCAAAATAGGGGTTTTCGTCGAAGTAGAAATGGATGCGGTATCCCGATTTTATATCTTCGAATTCTTCTACCTCTAACTTAGTAAGAGCATGGAGGCATTCTTCCTCTTCTTCATCCAAAATGGCAGACACTTGTGGATGGTTAATAAACTTCGGAAATAAAAGCATAAGGATATGAATTAGAAAAGCTTGTAATAAAGTGATATAATATAATAAATTTGGCGGTCAATTTTCGTATGAAGCTCGCTCGGCAGTGCACCATACAAACAGCAAGGGGTAGTCTCTGTATTGTAATTCATTGCAGAAATTATGTAGCCAAATTGGTTGGGACTTGCGAATTGCCCAATACACAACTTGTAATTACATAAAAGAAAAACATCGCTGCCTGCAGGACACATGTTCCTGCGCAGAGATGATTTCCTTGATGTCAAATTTTATCAAGTACTAGAATTCGAGGCGTATGCAGAATGAATTAAGATCGTACAAAAACAGTGAAAAAGAAAGCAGAAGCGACTAAAAAATCGCAATAGTATAAGAGTGAAAATGTGTACACAAAGCGCCACGCCGTTTCGTGACTACCAACGACAAGGCACACACACACACACAGGCACATACACTATGCAGTGCCATATTGGTATGACTGCCTTGTGGTTGCCAACAAAAGGGGTATGTAGAAAAAAACGTGTAAAAGAACTGATTCAGAATACACATTTTTACGTTTTCAACACACATACCAAAAACAATTTTCACTTAATATTGGTAAGTACGTGAGAAAATAAAACTAGACATCTAATTGTAACATTAGTATAAATTATGTAGTATACGCAATGCCCTCACTTTGACCACCGGCACTATGAAAATTAACGACCATAATCACAGAACAGATACTTACCGCTGTCACCCAGAAATTCGGGATTCTTTTCACCAACTCGCTGCGCTTCTCATAGCAGGGCTTCCTTAATTTATTATATTTCTGCTCTACCTTGAGTATTTCCTCGCTCGCCTTCTCATTAAGCGCATCGATCTCATTTTGGCAGGCATCAATTAGCTCCAAAGCTTCAGACTCCTCCTCGTTAGGCGCGTTTGCAGACGCCGCATTGCCGTCACCATCATTCGACAGTTTAATTTTTTTGCTCGGCAAGCTAGACATGTTGATAATTAGATGATTTTACCAATTTAAAAATGTTTGCAGCAATTTTTCTACACTTGCACTGTACACACAATTGGTACAGTCGTTACGCCGTGGCCGTTTTTACTAACGAAGAAGCGCAATTTGTAAGTCTTTCTTTTTCTTTGGGCCCCCCTTCTAGAACAGCGAATGAGAAAATGCCGCACAAAACTGTTGCAAAGCGACGATGAGAAATAAATGGCGAAGGCGATGAATGCCGGTAATTTTCTATGCAAATATTGGTAGCACTGTGCAATAAAACGGAGTTGCCATTACAGGTGTAACAGAGATGCATGTAGTGAGCACTAATGCCGTGTAAGGAGTCTATGTTCAACTCCTACCAGATTTCACTTTATAATTTTTTCTGCTTTATAATTTTTAAAAATATTAAATTATTATTATTATTATTATTATATATAAGAAAAGTAGAGGAGATCCACTACTTTACTTTAAATTAAAATCACACTATTACTTTATTTTGCTCAATCACTGCGAGTTCAAACAAATTTTAAAATTTATGTGCAATAATTTATTAAAAAATTTGGTTTGAAAAATAATTTTTTTTTTTAATTTTGGAAATAATCAAGAAATTAATTTATCATTTATTCTGCCTTAAATCAGTCAGTTAATAAATCTATTTTGCGTTCACATTCACTTGACATATTATACCATTGCTTTTCCTTTTATTGCTTTAGTTTAAACTAATTAATCGCAATTTAATAAACGAAATCACTCTTGTGCTTTTCATAGCGAACGCTAATTATCTAGTGCTAGTTATCAAACGCTGAAATACACACGAAGAATAAGAGATAAAAGAGGGCAAGACAAAATTCAATAAACATTCATGATATTATAGCTTAGACAGACAGTGACGTTAATCGGGATTAATGACTTATTTCAGAATAAAGTGCAACTAATGCGGATTGACAACTATATGTAATTCTCATAATTTAAAAGTACGTTCACATATGCAGCTATTAGCTGTAAATCCTCAAAATTAATCTACCCTTTACATATAGCGGATTACCTGCAAAATTGACAGTCAGCAGTCAGTAGTGCTTTGAAAGGTTTTTCTTCATAGAAATTTGTTTGGTGGAATATCTTGGAGTTTTAGGTTTGTTTAATTATTATTAACGTTATGAAGAAAAGACAAGGAGAAGGAAAAGCTAATTTAATTACGGAATCGGTTACTGGTAATAAACAGTTGGAGGAAATTCGTAATCGACGTTTACTGAGGGTTCCCAAATTATGGCAGCAATACACATACGAAATCCGATATTACGTTTTATAATAAGTAATAAGAGGACAGACGTTTATGGATACACGTTTTTTCTGTTATATGAATGCATAGTTAATAATACCTAATACAAATTTTATTAGAATTATGTCTACAAACCTATTTTCTTTGCCGGCATCCATTTTATTTAGTTTTTATTTTGACGTTTTTCTCTATACGCGTAAAAATAATGATCTATTACACAGAAACACAGGGTTGTATGTACAAAAGTATGGCAATAATCTTGGATTATTTTATAGTCGTAAGGGAGAGAAATTTTGTATGGGTAATCTGGCTTTTTAAATATGGAATGGGAGTTAAGCACGAAAAAGTAGATAATCTAGTTACATGTGAACGTATTATAATTATTATTATAATATAATTATTATTAATTAATTATAATTCATTTTATTATTATTAATTAATTATAATTCACTTTGGCAGCTCTCCTTTTTCTTCTTTTATTTATTATTATTATTATTTAACCTGAAAAATTGGTGATGGAGAAAAAAAATTAAACAAAGATTTTACTTTATTTTATAATTCACACAATTTATAAAAAAGTCGTCGGCTCAACCGAAATTTATTTTTAAGGGCAGTTTGTTTTCTATCCTAAAATATTTGTAATAAGATATTTTATAAACATAGTTACAAGTTCATATAAACTTTTCAAACGACTAGTTTTCTTCCAGGTTAAACTTCCAGACGTGAATGATAACTCCACAGTTCTTAAAATATGCAGTTGCTTCAATAGCTGCAAATGTTCCTCCAGAAGGTGGAAGAATTAAAAGGCCGTCTCCTCCACAATTCTTGCGGTATTTAGAAACCTCTTCTACATAATAATTTTTTCATAAAAAAGCACAATTGTTCAATAATTTTGTTTTAATTTTAATCTTTTGTTGATTAGTTTAGTACCAGCTTTTGGTAATTTCAATAGAGTCGACCTTAACTCGACTATGACTATGCCACATTGATAAAACAAAAAGTCAACGAAAACGTTCACCGCACAAGTATCAGAATACTTTATTTCTGCCATCCATTCTTAAAGGAAGTTGGTGCACATTGTATCCGCTATTGACATAATATGTCCCAAGAACAATCCCGCCTTCCATATAACTTAAATTTCCAAAAGTTAAAAAAAAATTATATATCAATAACCACTGAAGTAAACTTGGTTTAGAGATGATCACGTCAAAGTACAATATATGTTTGCGTTAACCCGATATAGGGATAAGGAAACGTGACCTGCTTCTTAAAACTCTGTCAACAACTACGATTTTTTTGAGTTAACGGGCATTTATCAGTGGGCATCTGCCAGTTTACTGGAAGATGAGTTGCGATTAAGCTCCCAACCAAAGAAAAAACTGGCAGCTGATGACGCAAAAAAAAAAAAAAACAAAAAAAATAAGGGAAACATAAGTAAGTTCCTCAGCTAGTAATATCAAATTTGCGAGTGTATTTCTGCCATAAAAATCGCCTTATAAAACCATTTGCCGTTCGGAGTCGCCTTAAAACTGTATGTCCCTCTATATGTGGAATTACATCAAGATTCTCACTATAAATTGGAAGAGTATCTAACAGAGGATGTACGAGCCAATTATTTGTTTAGTAATTAGTATATTTATATAAATAAAGAACACATATTTTCAATGCCTTTTTTATTCTCATTAATATATCATAAGAGAACAAATGCTCTTAATGCCTAGCCTACAGTCTGTTAATTAAATATTTCAGTGCATGCATTGCTCAAAACATCTTTCCTAAGCTGTGGAAAATACAGAAACTGGTGCTGATCAGTAAGGGTAAGGGTGACCCAGCACAACCGTCAGCTTGGCGTCCGCTTTGCATGCTGGGCAGCGCCGGGAAATTGCTTCAGAAGCTCATACGGCGCATACTTGCAGAGACTTTCGAGAGTGCAGGAGGATTGTCAGCAAGGCAAGGCAATCTGAGCTACGACGAGATATTGAGCATAGAAATGCCAGAAGATACATATCCAGTGGGATACGCGGACGATATAGCGTCCAGTTGTGTTAAACTGCAAAGGCAAAATGCACTGAAGGCTGTGCAACGAACAACGGCGCTTAGAGTTGCCTCAACCTACCGCACTGTCTCAGGCGCAGGCATTTCCGTGATCAGCGGGCAGATAGGCGTCTACCTCATGGTCCGCGAACGAATGAATGAGTGGGACTACAAGAAGAAACACGTCATAACTGCCTTCTTAGAACGGAGATGCCGAACCATGTTGCGGTGATAAAGCCGATGGGACACTGAACCGAGTGGCAGATGGACGACGAAACTTATTCCATCTATTGACAAATGGGTCCAAAGAACTGCGGGAAAGTGAACAACTTCTTAAATCAGTTCCTCTCGGGCCATGGATACTTCCGTAAATTCCAAGTGCATATACTGTGAATCGTTTAGCGATGAACGTCTGTTCAGCGTTTTTTAGTTGTGACAGATGGCTCGCAGAAAGAAATGCTCTGAGGGAGCAGATTGGCGCCATCGCGCCGAGCAACATAATCAGCAAAATGCTCTAACGCGAGGGCAGCTAGAACGCGGTAAAGAAATACATCGAGAACGAAAAAAAAAGATTGACCTCGACACAGTGCAACAAAGCGAAGCCGCACAGGTAGGGGCACAAGAAGACGAGCTTATAGCACGAAAGCTGGCTGTAAATATGGTGGACCCAGACGTGAGTGAATAGAATTGGTTCTTTATGGATGCCGTTCTGGGCCCTCCCGAAGTAATATAGAAAGTTGTTCCGGGAAGGGTGCCTCCCCAGAAGGAGAGGAGGGATCGTTTTAGTGGCCACATCACACGACGCAGTAGACGACGGTCGCTGTAAGTGCGAAGGCATTTTGAAGCCTACCTCACCCACCAAAAAAAAAAAAAATAAAAAAAAATAAAACATAAAAAAAAAATAAAAATAAAAAAAAAATAAATATATGATACAAACGGAAATTGCCACCAAGTGGGATATTACAAAAAAGAAAAAAAAAAAAATGGTTTATCTTAATCAGATAATTATATTTTATTAATTAATTTTTAAATTCACAACTGTTCCCTAAGCATTATGACCCTGATGAATTCTTTCATCGAAGAAGCGGACTAATCATAAATTTAGTTAAACACACTTAGAACATACTCACGCCTTACTTTATAAGAACTATGCTTTGCCCACGAAAGTTTGGAGTTTGACGCTCAAGTCTCAATTATTCTTACATTCCCAACCACTTGACAAACTACCTGTACTTATTTAAATTAATTATTAAGGCCTTTTCAATATTCTTTTATTTGTGTAAATTTTTAATTATTTGATCTTGACGGCGCTGGCATTCCATTACTCGTTACCATGATACTGGAAGCATCGCGAAACGTCATGGAGGTGCTCATCAAAATACTGCAACGTCACGTGAAATGGTTCAATAAGTGAAGAAGCGACTTGAGCGAAATCCCCTACAAAGTGCCAATCAAATGGCGAAAGAATTGAAAATATCTGACCATAGCATCCACCGCATACTGAAAACTGATCTCAGAGTCAAGCCTTACAATATCCAAAAGGCGCATGATCTCGTAGCAAAGCAGCAACAAGTCAGACTTGATCGAGCGCTCCTTCGCTTGGCCGAAAACGGTCAATTTCCGAACATTGTGTTCTCTGACGAGAAAATTTTTAAATTGAGCAATTCGTAAACTCCCAAGACGATAGGGTTTATTTGACTCACCGCTCATACGAGAATTTGAATCATCGATTGGCCACCAAGAGGCAGCACTAAAGCCACAGCCACAGGTAATGGTTTGGGCCGCTGTAACCGCAGATGGGCACTCTCCAATCGTTTTCATCGATAATGGCGTCATGGTAAATGCAAAATATTATCGGGAAAGTATTCTGGAGGTTGCTTTAAAGCCGTGGGCAGACAAACATTTCGGTGGTAGATCATGAACGTTTCAACAGGACTCGGCACCATCTCACAAAGCTCGAGTGAACCAAGAATGGCTAAAAAACAACTTTCCGAACTTCATAATGTCCACACAATGGCTCTCAAATTTGCCATATGCAAATCCGATGGTTTATTATCTTTGGACCGTTTTGGAGACGAAGGTCCCAAAGATTCAGCAGTCTCGAGGCGCAGAAAAGAGCCATTGCCCGCGAGTGGGCCAAAATACCGGCAAGTCACATTCGGGCAGCTTGCGATTCGTTGCTGCACCGTCTCTAGACCATAGTCAAGGCAAAAGGTGGCCATAAAGTAAATTGATTCTTAATTTTGTATTATTTTCCTACATTTTTCTACTTTGAATTGAATAAAAGTAATTTTTCCAACTAAATGTATGGCCCTTTTAATTGGGTACACCTCGAGTGCTGGTCCCTGTAGTAACACTTAGGTGAAACCCTTCGGCCTCATCAGTTTACACGTTACCATAAGTAACAAAACGTGTGGTGTTGCGGGCTGTGATTAATTATATATATGTATATAATTGGCGCGTACACCCTTTTTGGGTGTTTGGCTGAGCTCCTCCTACTATTTGTGGCGTGCGTCTTGATGTTGTTCCACAAAATTGAGGGACCTACAGTTTCAAGCCGACTCCGAACGGCAGATATTTTTTATGAGGAGCTTTTCCATGGCAGAAATACACTCGGAAGTTTGCCAATGCATGCCGAGGGGCGACCGCTATTAGAAAAAACTCTTTCTTACTTTCTGATCTTTCGCCGAGATTCGAACCGACGTTCTCTCTCTGAATTCTGAATGCTAGTCACGCACCAACCCCTTCGGCCACGGCGGCCGCCGTGATTATTTACACATTGCTAAATGCACCATTCGTGATAAATTATGTAAGTACTTCTGTGACCTATATTTGAAGAGCATCGGTCTCGAGTGGTCAAAAAGTCCACTTTCCGCGCGCATTGCCCCAATGACTCTAAGATGTCCTGACTTGAGCGGTATGTCAGGATGTATTTCATATTATACTTGTCCTGGATATACCGATACAAACCCTTGAACGTGGTATTGCTCCTAGGCAACACAATTTTAGAAATTAAATGTTTTTCTACAACTTACTTTTTCTCCACTTTTACTCAAAATTTTCAGAGCTAACAACCCAGTGTTTTGCTAAGGGAGCCGATTTGTCAAGAGGGAACGAGAAAGCTGCTTACTAAGCAAACCTTTTATTATTGAATCGTGCAATATAAGTACATTTAAATTATGTATTTATATATGTATATACCATATTCTATATATATACAACATTAACTTCTCCCTTTGAATAAGCGACTTCCCACATGACACCCACTTCAGTACAGTATGGCTTTTATTGCATGAATAATACAACATTTAAAAAAATTATTGAACATATTTTTTTTATTTATTCGTGGTTTACATCATGTTTACATTATTACATTTTTCTTTTCACAATATCTGGAATTTTGCCTACCCCATTATGGCGGCAAAACTCGCGTGACGTCACAACAAAAAGTGACTTTTTTCTCACACAAAAGTAAACTTTAGCTATTCCATCCATGGTTATTTACTGCAACTGCCGGCGTCGTGAATGTCAACGATAGCAGCAAGGATAGCCTAGCGCCACCACTTCGCCTCTGACTCAGCCATCATTTGGGACTGCCGTTGACGCACAGTTACGCGTTTAACAAGCCGGCATTAGTGTAGATATAAAAGTGTTTGTTTGACTGTGTATATAACATAATGAATGACACTTGGTGACATTTTCGCTGAGCTGTTGTTGCAAAATTGCAAAAATAACAAAACACAATTCACACACTAGTTGGCTAACTAGTTGACTGAGTGGAAAGCCGTCAAAACGACGTGCAATGCAACCAACACCAACCGTACATTCTCGTTGTTGGAGATAAAACTATGCGAAGCGAGGGAAGAGCTGCAGTTGACGTGTGCACTCATTTCTCTTTCTGGAAACGCGCGATAGGCACGAAAAAACGTTCTGAAACCAGTTGTTGTTACTATCAACGCCACCGGCATTTGCATGCTGTATGTGGAACAACGCTTGCGAAAGAACTGGCTGCAATTATGGTTGTGGTGTATGCCGCAAACATTTCATAAGTACATACATGCATGTATGTAGGTATGTACATGCATAAGTTATGGAGATGCATACATTTTTATTCGAAAGAGAAAATCACCTAAAAGAAGTTTGCTCTTGCGGTTGTTATTGCTGCCGTGTCGTCATCTGCTCGTCCATCAAGCGATTTGCATGCAACAGCCGTATTTTACACTTTCACGAACTGAGTTATAAATTGTGGCATTTCACGCGTGTGGCATGCCAGGCACGCCATTATCACAATGCTCTACTCAGGCATTTATACATGTATACATATATGTATGTATAAGTATATCTGTATGGAAGCACGCATATACATACGTACATGCAGTTGTGTGCGACAAACAATAAAGTCACAACTGGTATTTGGCATTGCATACCTGCCGGCGTGAATTCACTTAACGCATTGATATTTAATAAAGAGGAGGTCGGGTGTTCTTCGAATGAAGGCCTTCTTTCGGCAGGTAAAAACAAATATTCGGTAAAATATGCGATGAAAGAGCTCTGTAGAAATTAGATTTTCTCCCCAAGTGTCTGTTGTGCGTTCTGCGTTACAGACCCGCCCGCCCTTCAAAATACCTGAAAACTGGTCGAATGCATGTCTTATAGATTTTTACTTTATTTTCGGTCTTCATGTGGTTGTTTCTTCATGCAGCAATTCTCAGGCAGCCAGATAGCGATGCTGCTTTGTTTGCCGCTTGCTTTACTTCTATTCTTAGATTGCTAGTGATTATTGAATCGACATATGTAGGTAAATTCCAGAATCTGCTGTGTCGGCTTATTGCTAACTGCTAATTTGCATTTTATGGGTTCTTTGGATACAACCAAGCATTTGGTTTTTTCAGCAGATATGTGCATGCTGTGCACTTCAGCAACGTGCTCAAATTTGAAGAGAAGTCTCTGTATGTTGTCTTCATTCTCAACAATAAGAACTGCGTCGGCCGCGTAACTAATTATCTTGAATTCGCCGGTTATTAACACCGTATTTCTCCGAACTTCGAACAGATCTTTCTATCCGGAAAGTAGAGTTTGAGGGTCGTGCTAGGGCAATCTTTCCAAATAGGCAGGATTGGATTGAGGGGAAAATCTGCACCGAAGCTTGCATCTCTGTCTTCACTGACGGTTCCAAGATGGAATCGGGAGTCAGAGCAGGGGTTTACTCTAAATCAGCCAATTTTTCTATCTCCTTTAGACTGCTGAATACTGCTAGTGTTTTTCAGACAGAAGTCTTTGCGATCCTGTAGGTATGCAAAAGGCTTATGGAACGCGGGGGCGAGGGAGATATTAACATTTTCTCCCATAGTCAAGCCGCGCCCAAAGCTCTGATGACGCCATGGTGCAGAACAAAATTAGTAAACCCTTCTGTTAGGAGGAGATCAACTCTCTTGGGTGTGCAGGTAACATTTCTCTGATCTGGGTTCCAGGACATAGGAACATAGAGAGAAATGAAATTGCTGATGAGCTTGCCAGGAAGGGGACTAAATTGGCCTCAGAGGCCTCCTACCCGGGCATCGGTATCTCCCTGACAGTTTTTAAAGGGGAACTGCACAAATTATTTCTCAGGAAAGCGCAGGAAAGATGTAGCTCCATTTCTTCATGTGCTATTTCGAAAACCCTTTGGCTACAGTACAATATACGGAGGAATGAGAAAGTCCTTTGGACTCCGCGCCATTCAATTTCCAAACTCGTAGCTGTGTTTACCAATCACTAGACGATCGGCTCACACACGGTTACCATTTAATCCCCATTACAGAACTCGTGGGGACCTTTCAAAGGAGACTCTTGAGCACTTTTTCTGTAAATGTTCGGGTTTGGCAGCTAGACGATTTGTCACTGAGTGCTCCTTTCTGCGACAGCCTTGGGCAGTGCGCCAACCTAAATCCCACCAATCTCCTCCGTTATATCAACAGCTCTGGCTAGTTGTAGATATCTTCGTGTTGGAGGTCTCATAATGCTATCAAAACGCGCTTTAGTGCTACTTGAGGAGTGCCAGACTGACACCATTTCACCTACGTACCTCGCCGGTTGTTACTCGCTATCCAGTAAATTTGTTAATGTTGGACACCGGCTGTCACTTTGCCTAATTCCAAATGTTTTCGGTACTAGACATTTTAGCTTTGAGTTTGTTGTTTTTTAGCTATTCTTGGATCGCTCGAGCTTTGTGAGATGGTGCCAAGTCCTGTTGAAACGTCCATGGTCTGCCACCAAATGTTTGTCTGTTCACGGCTTTAAACCAACTACAGAATACTTTCCCGATAATATTTCGCATTTACCTTTCACCAGGCTCGATGAAAAGGATTGGATAGTGCGCATCTGCGGTTATAGCGGCTGAAACCATTACCTGTGGCGGGTGCTGCGTCCTGGTGGGCAATCAATGACTCAAATTCTCGTATGAACAGTCGGTCCATAAACTCTATCGTTACGAATTGCTCAATTTGAAAAATTTTCTCGTCAGTAAACACAATGTTCCACTTTCGGCCAAGCGAAGCAACTCCTTCGCACTAAGTCGGACTTGTTTCTGCTTTGGTGAGAAATCATGCGCCTTTTGGATCTTTCAGTTCCTTCGCCATTTGATTGGCACTTCGTCGGGGACTTCCCTCAAGTCACTTCTTCACTTTTTGAACCATTTCACGTGACGTTGCAGTCTTTTGATGACCATCTCCATGACGCACTGATTTTTAGATATTTAAATGCAATATTAATTTATTTTATTTTTAAATAACAGCTAAAAGCCAACTTCACGTAAAAATACTGTGGACAGCACAGCCGATGCGGGTTTTCTTTCGCCTACGCAGAAAGAAATTTCAAAAAAAAATTCTACAGTTTTATCGCCTCTTCGCCTACAAGTTGTTGACATTGAAAGAACTTTCAGTCAAGTTTGTCATAATGTGAGCAATTCAATGATTGCCTCAATAGCTACTCCACTTGACAAGTGTCAACACCCCGTTGAATATTTGCATTTATTAGCGAATTCCTTCGAATTGTCAGCAACTCGAAGTCAAACGCCAAGCTGGATTGCCGCAGGCACTTGTACGACATTGTTCGGTACAACTACTTCGTTGCCCGAGAGGATGACCCCTGGTCAGTCGATTTAATGCTTTCAAGAGTCTGTGCGTAGATGGGCGAAACGTGTGTTGCATAATTGAAGGTATTTATTGTTAAAAAGGACGAGCCCAGAATGGGATGATGCATGTTGCATATATTTGAGTCTTTAAAATCACACAAATTCCTCGCTGTTCAATTAAGGGAGGAACATCCGAAATTTTTTGGGTTAATATATTAGTTTTAATTGAATTTAACTGAATTGGTTTATCTTTTAATATTTGGTTATAAGCAGGCATTAATTCGTTGATAGAATATTTATTCATACAATTTTTGGTTTATGCTGAATATGACATAACACATGAGCTGAAGAGTCCTGGGTCTAACGAATAAAACACCTTTTTTGGTTCAAAATTAGCTTTATTCGTCAACGTAATTTCCATTAAGAACAACGCAATCATTCCAGCGCCGCTCTAAAACTTTCTTTGTTTTTATTTAAACTTAAAATATTAAACATTTTTCTCCCTTTTTGGATTTCAATAATATTTAGAAGCCTATATTAGTATATACATTGATTTAAAAAATTAACTCGTTATTTAATTATATATTTATTCTTTCTTATTCATAAAAATGTGGCACCATTTAAATCTGCAGGTCAGTTGGTCGTTTGCGCTTAAGTCTCCTCGTCTCGGTTTCCTTTTTTAATGGAAGTCGCCGAATTTCGCTGTTAGAATGTTCTAGTAGTCGATTTGTGTGTCTTAAGTTGTTGTTAGGTATTTCTTCATGGACAGTTTTTACTTTACGGTCTCGATGGATATTATCATTTAGTATATACCATTCCGAAGTATCTTATTTTGCGTTTGTTGTATAGATTTTATATTTGTACTGCTTGCAGTTACCTAAAGCTCTGCACCATATTTCCATATTGGTGTTATAATTACTTTGTATATTATTATCTTATTTTCTAGTGAGAGCGTTGAATTTTTTCCCAAGAGCCAATGAAGTTGTTTAAACCTAGTCTTGATTTCGCGTCACTTTGGTCCAATGTGTAACTTCCAGTTAATTTTATTGTCTATAATCATACCCAAGGATTTTGCCTTTTTGTCGTGGTGGATTTGCTTATCCCTTATGAATATTTGATTGTATTGTTTTTTTCTCTTGTTAGTGTATGTGACGTGGGCGGTTTTATCTTCGTTTGCTTGAATTCCCCATTTCTCGAACCATTGAATGGAGTTGTTAAGTAATTCCTGAAGTTTATAAGCAGCCGTTCTTGGATTTTTGTCTGATGCTAGAAAGACCACTGTCGTCTACAAATGTTGCTATTAAAGAGTTCTTCGTTGCCGGTGTAGGGATATCAGAGGGTAAAGAAGCTGCCCAAGGACACTACCCTGCGGTACACCTGCTTCCATTGTTAGTATGTATATCAGAATACTTACATATCTTCGAATTTTACATAAAGTTGTCTTCCAGTTATATAGCTTTTCACTAACTTGTAGTAGTCTTTAGGTAAATAAGTTAAGAGTTTTTGTAGAAGCCCTGCATGTCATACTGCGTCAAAAGCCTTGGCTACATCGAGATATACTGCTTCACACGTTCGTTTTTTATCGATGTCTTCAAGAATTTTGTTTGTAACTCTGTGAACTTGCTGGACGGTGGAATGTTTCTGCCTGAATCCGAATTGGTGGCAAGGTATTGTATTATTTTACCTTTTTGTATGATGGGCTCGATTCTTTGAACATTTTTTGATAATACTGGAAGTATACTTATAGTTCTGTGTGAAGTTACTTACGTAGGATCTTTGCATGGTTTTGGTATTGGAATAATTTGAGCAATTTTGCATACTTTTGGGAAATATTTCAAGGTTTGATTGAACAAGTTCGTTATATAGATAAGCCCCTTCTCTGGGAGTTCTCTTAAAAAATGTATCCCAGCAAGTTTTTTTGTTTTATATGTTCGATGATTCCTTCGTATATGAGCTCTGATATATCATTATTATTGGGGAATGGTCAGATGACAATTCGATTAACGATTTAATTGGCATATCTTCACGGTTAACATTTTTGGTTATAAAAAAGACGATCAGATCAGGACTTTTTTTGGGTAGTTGGCCAGTATTTCAATACAACTTTTGGAGAACGATTTATACATACAGTAGGTTCTGTTTTTATGCGGTAGATACGTTCCGCAAGAAACAGCATAAAAAAACAGCATAAAAAAGCGACTAGTTCTATAGTAAAACTATAGATACGTTTCAAATGCTAAAACCGCACAAATCTGAAATAATGTAATAAAATCGCATAAAATAGGGCACTAGTCCCATATTATAACTATAGATACGTTCCATAGACCGCATGCATCTGAAATAATTAAATAAAATCGCATAAACAAAATATTGTATTTTTGAAAATTATATCTTTATTTAAGAAACGTCAGAATCGAAAAATAAATTTAAGTCAGAAATAGAATCAGACAATACCCACATGTTGCGCGTTCGTTTAGGATTTGGCGTAAAATCACTTTCGTCACTTTAGGAAATGTACACGTCTGATCTAGATAGTTATGCAGGCGGTTCCATACTTGTAGGGTTAGCATTTCTGATGTAATCTGTGATGAGTTTTTGCTTAGCTGGTTTAGAATCTTGTTTATATGTACAATTCCCGATAGGTCGACATGCATTTTGTAATTTAAAAAAAAACCGCACTATTTCAAAACCGCATAAAAAAAAGCCGCATAAAAGCAGAACCTACTGTATTTTGCCTTAAAATATTTTTTTTGCCAACAGTGAGCACCTTGAACAGAGCTTTCCCATAGTCAAATGCTCAAATATAAAGCCAACTCGTTATTTTGATATCTCTGCGATGACAGCTAATGCACGCAACTTCATTTTTCGATCATTCAAAACGATTTTATGAATTTTTTTTTAATGTTTTCTGGTGTTACGGCCTCATTTGGACGTCGTGCATCATCTCTCTACGGTGTCTCTACGATCATGTTTGAGATCAGCAAATCGCTAGAGCAATGGCTGGCAAATGATGAAGATTTTATGATTTTTTATAAATTTTGTACATAGTTTGAAACTTGTATGAATATGGTATTTATTAAAGAAAGAACTTTATTTTTATAAAAAATAATTCAAATTAAAAAATGAATAGTCCAAACGGTATTTTTTCCGCGGGCTGTTGATGCATAAATTGCTTAGACGCATTTAAGGAGTCCCGGTGGTCTAGAGCTCGAAAATGTAGGGTATTTTCAGGGTTTTTTTTGCAATAAAAAAATGAAAAACGATATTTGTTTGTGATAATTGTTTAGACTTTTTATTTAACTTCTTTTACATACAAAAATTAAAAAAAAAATTGTTTTTAATTTTAATAATTTAAAAAATGGCGCTGAAGTTGACCCTCCCGAAAAATTGTACCTGGGCGGTGTTGTCCATTTTGCCTATTCTATTTATCTGAAACACAAAAACCAAAAAAATTATTAATCAGTATGACTGTAGCAATGTCCCGTACTAAAACAAAAAAAACAAAGTGGCGCGGTTTTGAATTAGTCACTCTAAAACTTGAGTGTTTCTCAGTTTCTAATCAAAAAAATTCGAAATAATTGAAATAATAATATGATTCTAGTACGGGCGATAGCCATTGATGTTGTGAACAATATATTAAAATTTCAGACGAGTCGGTTGAATAGTTTTTTCGTTATAAATGAGTTTAAAATTTCAGGCACAGGAGCGCGAGGGCCGCTCTCTACCTAGTTAATGGGCTGTAGAAGCTGTAATATTGGGGATTTCCGCATAAACATTTCACAGTATATTCTATACTTTCGAAATATCGAAAAAACAAAAAAATCGATTTTTTGAAATTTCTAGACCACCGGGTCCATTTAAATTAAATTTCTCCTACATTTTGTGGAGAGCGTTTCGATTTTCTCAAACGGCAAACGGAGCTTTCGGCGTTTAGTGCCGGCCGCTGTTAGGAAAATTTGGTATTTGATATTTTACGTGGAACGTGCGGAACGAACCCATGACCTACATGCATTTGGTCACTCCTAAGCACACTTAACCCTGCACACTTAATCATGCCCGAATTAAAATGGGCGGGCTAACATTTTTTTGAGTAGATATATAAGATAGGGTTAACTTCAATATTAACTGTTCAAAATTTCCAGGTCCTAGATGTCCTGGTTCAAGAGCTACAGGATGTTGCGTATATGCAACATTGGGCAATGGTGGTATATATTTAAAAACAAGTTTATTTCTTTTACAAATGCCGTTAATTTATATTTTATGTATGATAAGACACGAAATAGTTTTTTTGGGGATTGGAACACAAGTGCACATTACATTTGCTGCATTTACAGCTTGGAAACCCAGTGGTGCATACTCTACATCTGCCTCTTGTTCCCCATTCCCGCCAATGATTATAACCATAAAGTCGTAGTGATTTTGGTGGGTCTTCAATATTAGCTCTTTTATAGGGATTTGATTTGACGATGGAGCTGGTGGTGCTGGAGAAGATGATGCAGTTCCTGAATTCATTGTCAAAAGGAGTGATGATGGACGACCTCTCTTTTTGGCGACAGCTGTAGTTTGACTTGCGTTCAAAAGTTCGGCAGCAACATCCAATTGAAAATTTATAAGCGGCATATATTTTGATGCGCATGTACCATTTATTTGAGCGGTGGTTGATTTTGTACAATTCAAGCAGCATGTCTGCAAGATCAACCCATGAGTTTGTTGTAACATTCAACTATACCTGGACGAGGTATGTGTTGCATTCAGTCATGGGATTCTTACCTACATAATTGGGAACCAGTTGGACGCCCTTATTATCATACCAACGGCAAGCAATCAAGTTGTGCGTTGCTTCATATCTGAAACCGCTTGATCCACTTCCTCGCTTTTGAAGGATTTTTTCACTGCTTAGATCACAATTTTTGAATCGGTTGCTTCGAATTGTACCAATGGCCAGTATGCCTTTTTCTTTTAGAGCACACATCAAGCTTATTGAACAAAACCAATTGTCAAAAAACAGTTTGAAATTTTGGTTTACTGGCATATTGGATGATAAAAAATGCACAATATCTGATGATATTCCCAGGCCATAAGTCTTGCACGTTACTTCTCCAATGTACAGACTAAAATCATATATAATCCCGGACACACCAGCTCTCGTAAACATTTTGAGACCCAACTTGTGGGGCTTCAATGGCAGATACTGATTCAAATTATGTTGACCTAAAAAAGAATTTTATTCAGAAACGTATAACATATGTTCACAAATAATAAGTTACCTTTATATTCAATCATTTGCTCATCTATACTTTGGTATTCTTCCTGTGAAATATCATTGAATTGTTTTTTTATGATATCCAACATAGGCCGAACTTTGTAAAACTTGTCATAGTTAGGCGTTCCTTTCTGAGGCTGTTTAAAATTATCATTCAAATGGAAAAATTGTTTTATTTTCTCAAATCTGTTTTCAGCCACAGTTCATCCGTAAAGAAAGTACTAAAATATTCTATGGGGTTTTTCACCGCATTGCTGCATAATTTACTTTTCCAGGTGGTCTCACATTCCATAAACTCAGCACTACTCCACTTCAAACTATTGAAATCAATTTTTTCCATTACCTCCTGTGCAACGATTTCATTTTCATTCAAATCTTCAACATCTTTAAATTTTTCAATGTTTCCTCTATAATTTCCTCCATATTTTGATCTTCTTCTTCTTCAATTTCATCGTCAGCCGAATCATCCCAATCAAAGTTGGCAAATCTTTCAATCTCAGCTTGAGTCAGACCTTTTGGGCGCATCTTAGAAAGTGTATACTGAAATAAATTATATTTTTTGAAAGGTTCCACAATAGACTAATGTTGCATATACGCAACACGAAAATAACAAAATTATTACAGACAAACTAAATAATATTTTGATGTAGGGTTTTTTTCTAAATACTCTCTTACCTTTCTATATTTTTGTAGTAATGTTGGTTTCAGGATGAAATAATTATTTTAATAATTTTTTTCCACTTTTTTAGAACACCGATTTTCGCAAAATCAATTTTTCAACTTCTCGCTCACAAATATAGCTACGGACAGAAAGCCTGTACAGCTGACTGCCAAACAACTTGCTGTTTGCTTTCTCAACACAGTAAGCTATAATTTAAAAGAAAATTCAAAACAATAACTAGAAAATAACGGGAGTTAGAGTGGTCTGGCATGAGAGGGTTAACTACAATGGGAAATTAACGATTACTAGATACCATAATATTCCTCAATAGAATACGATGCTTTTAAAATATCCGGCAACGCGCTGAAAAAGACCATTTAATTAAAAAAACTGAAATAATGAGAAAATATACATACATACGTACAATAAATTCTATATGCATGGAGTATTTTAGGTAAAAAACGCTAACGTGAAACTCCGGTAGGCAAGCGGAAAGTTTTAGTCCTTTCATAAATATAAAATTCGGAAGTGGTGCTCTCCTTTAGTTTTGTGCAGTACATATTGAATCTATGCACCTTTAAATGCGCAAGCAGTGAATAGCCCAGCCCAAGGGGCGGTCATTTGCATTAGGCACACCGCACCTTGAACAAAAAACTTACTACTTAACGCCCCTTCTTCATTAAATTCATACTACAAGTAAGTAGCAAAGAAACTCTAGCGTTTGCCTGCCGGAGAACATACATACTACATACGCACATACCCTTGCACGTATACATATAAGAGAACAAAAAAGAAACGTATTTGTCTATGATATTTTCTTTCCAACTACTTAAGACTAAAATATGCGCTGATAATGCGTGCTACTTACAAACATGCAAGCCCTGCCCCGTTATTTGCTCACTTGCCCAACTCTCCACTTTTCCTCTCTCCAACCAAATCATCACAGCGGCCGCTGTCGAAAGGAAGCACTAGCGAAAATTGAGTAATTTCGCGCTACAATGCTTCGCTATAATTTGCCGCCAAAAACAGTCAACAAAGTGCCACTACTTAAATTCTATTTCCTCTTCCCATTCAAGGTTTTTTTATGCAGAAGTATTTAAAAATTTAGAATGAAAAAAAAAATATTAAAGGTCGCAAATGTTTTGGATGACAAGCACGAGCTGAGCGCGTAGTAGCCAAGTTTTCGAAACCATAAATCATGCAGTCAGACGCAGCAGTCACAATCTGCTGACTTTACTTCGGTGGAAAAGCGGCGAACTGAAAAGTTGGTCAAAATTGTGTCAGCAGAGTTGAACTAGACCGCTGAGCGCTGTGTAGACAAAGAAAATCTCAATCTTTGACATTTTAATTAAATTACCTATTCCTAAATATGAGTATGAAATGGAAAGATTCGTGTAGAATAGGAGGTCTACTCCTTGTATGTATGAAGGAATATTAACTCACGAAGTTGTCAACATTTGTCAAGTGCGCGGAAATTGTAATTGCGCACCGAATTCAACTCAATGCACTAAATTAATTTTTCTTGAACTTCTAGTCTTTAATAAAAATTTGTTGGCTCGCTTAAACC
Organism: Anastrepha ludens; assembly: GCF_028408465.1. NCBI lineage: Eukaryota > Metazoa > Arthropoda > Insecta > Diptera > Tephritidae > Anastrepha > Anastrepha ludens. The sequence goes on along the minus strand of NC_071498.1, from coordinate 9,151,426 downwards.
AATAGATGTAATATTCTTTATGATAACATTGAAGAAAATTCACTTCTTTTATAAAATAAAAAGACAAACGAAGGCAGTAGATGGGAGATGCAATGATTGTAAATAAAGGGCAAAGCAATCAAGCACAAGGCATGCAACCACTAACAAAAAAATTCAATTTTATTACAAGTAAAATAAAATAACAACAACAAAGTACCGAATAGCCCTACATTGTAGAAAGGATGCATTCTATACAAAAGCTTCCATATACGAGGAGTTTAAGAGTTTTGATGCGTATCTTTCCACGTTAGCTCTTTTCAGCTAACCTTACACGACTGGTGCTTGTGTGAGTACATGGATTGCGCTACACTGGCTCAGCTGCCTTTGTGGTTGGGATTTATCACAATCGCAATTGCATTTCGTTCGCAAGTGGCCGTCGAATTGATAGAATTTCCCGGGGCTAAGCGTATGCAATGCGTTGCAATGTAATGCAATGAAAATGCAACAAAGTCACGCAGCATACAGAAAGTTAGTAAGGAACCAAACGCTATTCAGCAGCGTAAAAAATATGTGTATACCTATGTTTACAAAACTTTTATTTGAATGTCTTGAATGTTGGTAAGAAATCGGACGCTTAAAATATTCATACTTGTTTAAGTTATACGGAAAAAAATGTTTAATGTTAAATAAATTAGGTCAAGGGGTTATATACCTTATGATCAGAAAGTACCGGGAATGTTTAACACACGAAGGGATGGCCTTCAGCTCCTTCGTCGCATTCTCTTTGATCTCCTCTATCGACTGAAATCTCCTTCCACGAAGTGGTAACTTCAACTTGGGAAGCAAAAAAGAGTCGCACGGGGCCATATCAGGTGAATACGGTGCTTGCACGATGGTATTTACTTGGTGTTGGGTCAAATAATCCAGCTCAATTTGGGCGCGGTGCGAGGGCGCGTTATCATCATGCAAAATCCAAGAATTATTTGGCCACATTTCCGGCCGGCCAGGCAGACGCTAATGATCCAAATCAAAATCAAATTTTAGCACGAGCTTTTTCAATATATGTTTAAATAATTAATAGAAGATTTTTTTTTTGAGAAACCCTCATTTTGTGAAAAAAATGTATATTGCTTATTCTTTCGATTACTAGATAAAACATTACTTTAACGAAATCTGTTTGTTTGTATACTGCAGCTGTCCAGTTCACAAGTGTCAAATATGATTGACGTTCGATGTGTTCCACAAAAATTATAAATCTTCCGATAGAGTGATTAACTTTGCGCCACAATATGGTCTTTTTTCAGTTACATGAGAACTGTCGATATCGATAACTAGGATCTGACAGCTAAGAATGGCAAGTTGTGTTGACATTTCTGTTTAGTAAAATTTGGCAAGTTACCATGAATCGTTTAACGCCAGAAGGACGTTTCCAAATTGTGGAAATAAACTTTGAAATTAAATATGTAAATTCGTTTGCGAAATTCAAAGAGCACTGACGGCATTATTGGTTAATATTTCTTTCGAAATGCGGAAGTAGCTACCGTTACGATGAATGGCGGACGCTATCGGGTCACGCTGACTAACATTTTGTTTCCAAAAATTAATTAGCTAACATTAACGGTATTTGATTCCAACATTAAAGTGGGCGGTGGGCTTAAAAACCAATTTATCGCAGCATTCAAAGCGAATACGGCCAGATTTATTGGAAAAAGTAGTCAAAAATTGGACTGATCGAATGGGTCAAGTAACTTGTAGCCGCGGCAGATATATGCCGGATATCATACTCAATAAAATAAATGCCATGAAATCATCTATCAGATTATAATAAAAAAAATGCATTCCAACAATATTTTTGTTAAGTTCTCAAGCTCTTAAAAAACACCCGATACATACATATATCGAGCGATCACTAATATTCATATATTGATTGGGGAAAAAATAAATCCATTATTTTTATTTTATTTATGTTGCGCAAATGGTTTAAAAGAGTTTTATGGCATATCTTTAGCACCGGAGCAATGCTACGACTATTAACATGTCGGTCAACTTCGATTATTTCTGTGATTTTATCGATATTATCCACATTTTCTTTAACATCAAAAATACCTCAACGGAATCAACGAAATCAAAATTGCACTTTTCTTTTATAGTCGATTTTTTATTGTATTACTTTAAGATCTTTGTATGCGTGACAAATTGTCTTTAAAATGCCCATTTTTTTAAATTAATGTGTTATGGTTATGCACAATTTAATTTAGAAACACTTTTGTTAAGAGAACGACTTTTTTGATATATTTGAGGTTATGTAGCAAGATAAGGTACTGTTTTCGTAAAAATGCCGTTATGGTTTTTTCGGTATGTTCTGGTATTTTGTTGCTTATTTTTAATATGAATACACCTCTTGATGCCCTATGTCCCACTGAGGATTGAGGGGCGGAAGAACTGATTACACCTCTATGGTTTTAATTCGCATTCAGTTAATTCAAACGCTCTTTAAAATGTGAAAAAAGGTTTTCGATGCTAAGAAGAGTTGAGAGAGGGGTATTTAATATTCTTGCATAAACTTAAAAGGAGCAAAAAATTAAATTTACACCTTCAAAATATCAAATTTTATAAGAATCAACAAATTTTCACCATCAACACTAAAATCTTCTCAGAGTGACCGTTTTTAATCTTCTTTTGTTTAATAACACAGTTTTTTTTTAACTTAGAGTTTCGGTAGCTTAAAAAAAAAAAAAGACAAACACCAAACTTAAAAATTTTCGCATTTTGGGTATAAAAAAGCACTAAATTTCTTGCGAAGAGCAAATAGTTGGCAACACAGCACATATTATAGTACATACATACATATGTATGTATCTCCATTGAGATAGCAAACTTTCGATATTTTCTTCCTGTTCAGCGATAAAGGGCTTTATGATATCACTCAAGAAGCTAAATAATTGCACTCCATTTTTTAATGTGTAAAAAATATTCTCAGCTATTAAATTTCCCTGCCATTTGAACATTGGCACATATGCATGTATGTGTGTAAGTATTTGAGTATATTTAGAGCGCAAGAATTAAACGCCAGTCTGTGTTTACTTCTCATTTTCACACCAATGCCACTTAGTAGTTTTACGAAGTTTTTTTACGTGCTTTCCTACCTCTCCCCAAATACAATTCAAACTCAACAACCTGGCTCATTTTATTTTTCTACTTCTTTTCTGCAACTGCCAGGAAAACGTTTTTTATTTTCCACACGTTAGTAGCAGTTGTCACGAAATGTGCGTTTAACACGGGGTAGCTGGAATACAAACTTGGCTCTTTTAGGTGTTGCTGAAAATGATTTAACAAAACATGGAAAGGTGTTTCAAAAAGAATTAACTAGAATAAAAGACAAACCATTAGAAGTACAACATACGTAAGGATACTCTGCATCCTTACATATGTTCCGACACTGTAAAAACACTTCTTTAAGAATTGATTGTATTTATTTAAAGTTAAAGCGTCGCTTTAGTTTGTGATTTAGGATGATTCTAGAAATTTGGTACTGTGCACCTTTACACTCTTACAGCTATAATATAGTGCATGTTTATCAAAAAAATTCATTGGCAGCTTGAAATATCATGTGAAATGCAATAAGCATATTCCCATTTTACTATTTTGCCGTGGCGCCAAATTGAAAAGACTCAGACCCTTTTTGGGTGTTTGGCCGAGTTCCTCCTTCTATTTGTGGTGTGCGTCTTGATGTTGTTCTACAAATGGAGGGACCTACAGTTTCAAGCCGACTCCGAACGGCAGATATTTTTATGAGGAGCTGTTTCATGGCAGAAATACACTCGCAGGCTTGCCATTGCCTGCCGAGGGGCGACCGCTATTAGAAAAATGTTTCTTGTTATATTTTTAAGTAGCGGGTCCCAAACCCAGCGCACAACCAGCTATTCTGGGATGCTTCGCCTTCTCACGTTGGCTCACTCCCGAACGAGTGTTCGGAAGCTACCCAGAGGATACTTAGGTTAATCTCGGAAGTTGTGAGCTGCTTGAACCATATGTACATGTAGAAGAATCGTCCTGGCCACTTCCAAGTGAATGGCGATCAGTAACTTTCCCCACTTGCGCGGACTTCTACATATGGAACCATCCTCCAATGTAGAATCTCTCTCAAGTTTTACTTTAGACTAATTAGGCAATTGAGCAGTAAAGTTCTCTCTCGACGAACAAAACTAACACTCTATAAGGCTCTCATCATGCCTGTCCTAACGTATGGCGCAGAAGCGTGGGCGATGACAATAACCGATGAAGCGATGCTTGGAGTGTTTGAGAGAAAGATTCTGCCCAAGATTCTTGAACCTTTGCACGTTGGCAATGGCGAATATAGCAGGCGATGGAACGATGAGGTGTATAAGCTTTCGACGACATAGACATACCACAGCGAATAAAGATTCAGCGGCTACGTTGGCTGGGTCATGTCGTCCGAATGGATACAAACGCTCCGGCTCTGAAAGTATTCGATGCGGTACCAGCTGGTGGTAGCAGATGAAGAGGAAGGCCTCCTCTGCATTGGAAAGATCAGGTGGAGAAGGACTTGGCTTCACTTCGTGTGTGTCCAACTGGCGCCGGTTAACACGAGAAAGAAACGACTGGCGCGCTTTGTTAAACTCGGCCAAAATCGCGCCAATTAAGAAGAAGAAGAAAATAAAGCAATTGACTAGCAAAATAAATTATTGGAAATCATTTTTTTGGGCCTCTGACTACCCCTAACCCCTTAAGGAATAACATTCCGAAAACTGATTCACATCCAACAAAGGAACTAATTGTTAAAACAGATATGGATATGTTGAAGACCTAATGAAGCCCAAGATTTGGCAGCATTATAAGTAAATATTATATGTAATACGTATGTATTGACCACTCGGCAAAATTTTTAGAAATATCTTCTCTTAAGCAGGTTGCTTCTTTGATTCCTGGCAAGCACATTGAAAATGGTGGTGGAAAATGTGCTTTGGCTCTCTTTTCCACTAACTTCCTTGCACTTACAAGTGCATTATGTGTGTATGCACCTTTGTTTATTGATTTTGTAACTTTTGCGATTACCGCACATAATGTTCAAGTAGAATAAGCCAATGTGGCAGCTCCAAACGTGTTGCATTAATTCGCGTGCGTGCCAAATAAATATTTCGATTCTTAGATTACGTGTTCGAACTAATGTGCACAGACGTGTGTGCGTGTGTGTGGGATAAACTTAGATATGCGCGTACAATGCTATTCAATGTATTTTGGCTGGAGCTTATCGGGAAAAGAAAATAAGTAGCTGAAAAAGTGTCAAATTTCTAGCATTCAGTTCTAAATATCTGTGCTTAAGTCTAAAAAGTGCTTAAGTCGGATTTTGTCGACAAAAATAGATTTTGATAAATTTATATTGTTGTTTAACGTATTGTATTTTGGGCGTATATTTTCATAACAAGAGGATGAGGCTTTTCCTAGCATATTTCGAAACCGAACTACAAGTTCGACACCAATACATACTTAATGTATCTACATACTTAAGTATAGGTGATTGTAAGTTGTTATTTGAAATTTTGAGTTGTGCTCTTTTGAAGCATATGGGTTGTACTACTTGTACATGAGCACAAACATATCTACATATATATACATACGTGTATATAAAACGAAAACTTCTGTGCATATAATCAACAATCAGAATCGGAATATTTCATAGGGAGTTTGCAGAGTTTCCGTGAACCAATTTAAGATAGTTTTAAAAAAGGAGGCTGCGTAACTTAGTTTATTGTTTTTAACCGAAACGAAGGAATTGCACATGCACACGGTTTGCCGTAAACGGTGTAGAATACAGGATAATTTGAAAATGTCTCTTTTAAAATGCCTCCCTAAAATATTGATTTATTTAAAAACTCTTTAAGTTTCCAGGCATAAGCAAAAATTATGTCAGCTTCCTAATTTAGTTACAAATCAGAAAGCGGGCAAATTAAGTTGCTGTTTATGTACGTGTGTAGGTAAATGTGGCCAGGTGAGACTACTATTCGGTTGCTTCGGGTTCGAAGCTTGAAAAGTTTTTTCTAAAAGCTGCCGCCTCTCCGCAGGCAATGGCAAACCTAAGAGTGTATTTCTGCCGCTTTTCATCGAAGCCATCGACGATAAAACTGTAGCTCATTAAGACGTACTATATACCACAAATGTAAGTACATATTAGGCGAATAAAATTAATGTTTCTGCATATTTTCTGCTACATGCATTTAGTCACATACTCATGCTCTACCAACAACACATACTTCTTTACTCATTCTCTCCTTATCTCTCCTACTTATAATCTCACTTCTCTTCTTCATGTTTCTTAATTCGCTCCATTACTAACTGATCTTTTCTTCAATGACATTATCTAGACCAATTTCTTCTCTTACAAAATAGCAAAAATAATTTACATTATGACTTTCACTATTAGTTTTTGAGCTCATATTTGTTAACTTAGTTGTAAGAATTGTGTATCCTTAGAAATTATGAATAAAGCTACCTTCGAAAAGAACGGATTACTATTATACTACATGTATCTATTTTTACTGAGCCATATCTCATGATGTAAACATTAAATCGGGTGACTACGCGGGGTTTAAGTTGATTGGTAATTTGTAGAGCCTTTCGTACAATTTTCAGTGATGATGCCCAATAAAGGCACAGATAAAAACTACTTATTTAGCGTTTGTCACAACTAGCACAATAAGGTATGTACATACATGTGCACGGTGGTTAAGTTTCGAGGGCCGGTGCTGATTTTGAATAAAATACAATTTATTATAATTAGGAAATTATTGTCGTTTCTCTTTATTATGATAACTAGTATGGTTCAATTACGTATGGAACAAAATATCGCCCAATTGGCGCCGCGGCCTCGGCGGCACACCTCCATCCGATGGTCCAAATTTTCGATGACGCTGAGGCATAATTGAGGTTCTATGCCGTTAATGTGCCGAATTATCTCACCCTTTAGCTCTTGAATTGTTGCTTTCTTATCGACGTACACCTTTTCTTTCAAATAACCCCAAAGAAAGAAGTCCAACGGTGTCAAATTACATGCTCTTGGCGGACGTGAGATTATTCGGCCATCAAATTTTTCGCGCAAAAGAGCCATTGTTTCGTTAGCTGTGTGACAAGTGGCACCATCCTGTTGAAACCACATATCGTCCACATCCATATCTTCCAATTCGGACCATAAGAAGTTCGTTATCATCTCACGATAGCGAACACTATTCACAGTAATTGCCTGACCGGCCTCATTTTGGAAAAAATACGGCACCGTCCTGTTGAAACCACATATCGTCCACATCCATATCATCCAATTCGGACCATAAGAAGTTCGTTATCATCTCACGATAGCGAACACTATTCACAGTAACTGCCTGACCGGCCTCATTTTGGAAAAAATACGGCCCAATGATGCCGCCGGCCCATAAACCGCACCAAACAGTCACTCTTTGTGGGTGCATTTGTTTTTCGGCAATCACTCTTGGATTATCATTCGCCCAAATGCGCCAATTCCGCTTATTGACGAATCCACTCAGGTGAAGTGCGCGATATGCATTTTGATTTGAATGCCCGTTTTCATAATAAGCCTGAATAACTTTAACAAGTTGCTCGATTGTGTATCTTTCCATGGTTGAAATTGAGTTAGTCTGAAATTGAAAAATGTCGAATGAAATGCAAAAAAAAACTTGGCGTTTAGGTGTGGTTCACATTCAACATCGGCCCTTGAAATTTAACTACCCTTTATTTAAAAGTACAAAACTAAATTGGGAATGACCTTCTGCGATAATTGTCTTGCCTTTTGTGTTCTCACGTAACCAAAAAGAAAAGAGGTGGCGTGATCCTATGTTGTAATATTGCTGTATTTACAGTTACAAAAATTAGATGACAAAAATTAGAGCAATGAAACTGTTAGCGACGAGAGTAGAATTGTAGTGAATATGCCATAATGCAAAAACAATGTTGACAATGGCGTTGGTGTTGGTAGCGATTGCGGCTGTTCTCGCAAAATCTGTGCTGGAGATCATAAATATGTTGAGAGAGTGCATGTTAACGTGAATGCACATAGTAAAAACGAAAATTTGCGCGGACGTGGGCGGCAGTGATATTACGGTTCAAAACAGTTCTTTGCCAGCTTTATGTTTGGTGAAGCTAGTTGTGTGTTACAGTGCTTCAAAATAGGAGTAAAAAGGGAACATTCGATGCATTCTTCAGTTTGTGAATCTCTCTGACCAAGTAACTACAAAATACCGTTGAATTTTTAAATTTTTTGCGCGAGCACACCTGATGCTTCCCTTCACATTAAATGCTCGAATTTTTTTATATGGAAGAAAAAGTCTAGAACCACCAATAAAAAAAAAAAAAAAACAGTGACGAAAACCAGTGGTATTTTGTAGCCACTTGCAACTTGTACTTTGTTACGCTAAAATTCAATGGACTATGGAAAACTGCATACTCAGAAAAATTCTAAAAAATCTGGCTAAGAAGTTGATAATTTTGAAAAATTTTGCATGAAGTTTGAAATTTTACGTTATATTGTTGCAGTACCATGAATTATATTTTTATGAACAAATTTTTGTTATGTTTATAATTTTGCATTGAGGTATAGAAATCGCAGGGCTCGAATTAATAGCGGTAAGGGCAGGTATACCCACTAGGGTCTATAAATCTGGAAAATCGTATTTAGGGTCCAATTTTGTTTATACTCAGAATATGTCCTAAAAACTTGAAATTTTTTGTTTTTGTTTTTTGCTTGGGGGAAAAAACCTTACTTGTTAGGTGACGCTGTGTTCAATATTTGGGCCATATACGGAATATACTCGTATATACAATATCACATATATATACATACATATGTATATCAATTACTTAGGGAGCAAAGATTTATCAAAGCTCAAAATTATTGTTCTCATTACTACCTATGAAGTTCTAAAAAACTTCAACACTTTGCGATTGAGTTCTCTTTTGTACAAGAAGTACAAAATTGCGAACTCTATTTCGGTCTCGTTGAAAGTGTGCAGTTGAATCCGAGAGGGGTCTAATACATTTTCGTACAAGGGCATATCAAACGGGTATTACTGCGAGTATATTTTTATGTAAATTTTTTTACATATTTTTTCTGGAAGGTGACCATCTAGTATCAGTTCCAACTTATTGAGAAAAATATGATTTTATGCACAATCGCACTACCGTCAACACAAATCGGACTATTTGAACAACGCCGTGGAAAATTCACAAGTTAGTTTTCTGTAGGAATGCGAACTAGAAATGATTATCCATTAATTTGAACGGTGCCGCTTCGGTATTAGCCGATATCCCGCAGGGTTGGCATAAGCATGTGCGAGTAGCAGCCATATGCACTAAAGCTGATCTCCTTTTATTTACGAAACCAATTAAAAAGATATTTCAGTATCAACGACATTTCAGAAATTTAATTAAAAACAGTTTAAGGAATAATCGTTTGGCTTTCAAGTATTGTTATAATCGCTTTTCATGCTCTTTCTGTGTATTTTATGTACATATATATGCACCTATATACATGAATTTATAAACAATGTAACTGTATTTTCAAGTTTCATAGCGCTTTGGGTTAACGTTGCGCTTTTCCATTATCTACCAAATTTTCAACTTTCTGAAGACCGCCATTTCCTGTCAAGCAACATCTCGCTTTTATTCGTTGTTTGTTTAATTTCTCCTTCAGCGCTGCACGGGGGTGTGTGACATGTGTGGAGCGCTCCTGTATATGTATGTGCATATGTGCTTATATTGTATACTAATATACAGATGTACATATATCATAAACCTTTAAGTGCATGAATAGTCATAAAGTTAATAAGTATGCATGTAAATATATGTGAATATGTATGTGCACGCGAGGATTTATCCTTCCTTTTAGCGTCGCATAGACATTACATAGATGTGGGCACCAACGTCAGTGAAGGCTGTCTGTCGCGCCAGGCACAAATTTCATAAACAACATTTTACATAAATATGTATAAATACTAGAAATGTGAATCCCTGAATCCGCTTTTTTCAGGTCCTGGATCCTGTAAAATTTTAAATATGGAATTGGAAGAAATATAATATTTATGTATACAAGGTGAAGCCCAAAACAGACAAGACTGGCGTCATAAAAATGTTTTTGATGGCGTCATCTTTTGAACGAGTGAGTGCGTTGGAAGTTACATCCTTAGCTGATTTCCAGTGAAAGCTTAGTGACATTCGATTCAGTGGAAGTGAAGTTATTGCATCTAAAGTATCAGTATGTTTGTGTCATCGGTACAAAAATGAGTTTCGAACAAAGAGTTAATACCAAATTTTGTTTTAAAATCGGTAAAACGTTTGCCGAAACATTTGAGTTGATGAAACAAATTTATGGCGATGATTGTCTATCTCGTGTCAGAGTTCATGAGTGGCTTACACGTTTCAGAGATGGTTGTGAGGACATAAATGACAATGAACATATCAAATAATCAGTAATCACCGAAAACTCCATCGAAATGGTTCGTAAATTTATCAAAAATGAACCGAAATCATTGCTGAAATTCACGGAATCGGAGTTGAATATCTCCAAAACATCGATTTATCGCATTTTAACTGATCATTTGGGCTTACGAAAGGTCTGTGCACGTTTTACTCCGCACAAGTTAACTGACGATCAAAAATTGCTCAGAATTCAACATTCGAAAGACCTCATTAAAGAGGCGAGAAAACGAGAACTTCCTTTACAACATTGGAACTGGTGATGGAATGGCGGGTGGTGGAGTTTCCAACATGAATCTGAAACTAAGCGTCAAAGTGCCAAATGGCCCCAGACAAGCCACCACCCGTTTGGAGAAGTCAAAAATCAAGTCCATGCTCATTTGTTCTTACGATTCTAAGGAAGTTGTGCACAATGACTTGGTGCCAATGGGCCAAACCGTCAATGCAATTTTTTATCTTGGCGTTTTGAAGCGTTTGTTACATCGCATTCGTCGAATTCGCGCGGAATACCGCGAAGGAGGAATCTGGTGCTTATTGCATGACAACGCCCCATCTCATCAATCTACTCTTGTGACTGATTTTTTGACTAGAAATTGGATATTAACCATCAATCACTCACCGTATTCGCCTGATATAGCTCCCTGTGACTTCTACATATTCGGAAAATTGCATTTGGCCATGAAAGTAAAACGTTTTGCGCCCATAGAGGCCATCCAAAAGGCTTGTACCGACATCCTGAAGGACATTCCGGTCAATGACCTGAAACACTCTTTCAAAAAGCTTTTAGGTCGCACAAAACAGTGTATCGAGGCCAGAGGGGACTATTTTGAATAAATAAACTCGAAGTTATCCGAACAAAGCTCCTGTCGTTTCTATTTTAGCTCAGTCTTGTTTATTTTGGACTTGACCTTGTATATATTATTGGCGCGTACACCCTTTTTGGGTGTTTGGCCGAGCTCCTCCTGCTATTTGTGGCGAGAAAACTTAGTTGTTCCACAAATGAAGAAACCTTCAGTTTTAAGCTGACTCCGAACGGCAAATATTTTTTATGAGGATCTTTTCCACGGCAGAAATACACTCGGGGGTTTGTCGTTGCCTGCCGAGTTCTATTCGACCGTTATTAAAAACAACTTTTTCTATCGTTTTGGTGTTTCATGCACGGAGATTCGAACCTAATCACTGTCGAACCGTACTCACGCATTAACTCGTTCCGCTACGGCGGCCACCGTGGGGATATATTATCGATTAAATACCGTATAAAAACTTACCGATTTAGCCCGATGTCATGGTGCGGAGTCGTCCTGAAATGTCCTCAGAAGTATGCTCGTATTGTTCTTCTCCATACTTTTGAGCGTTCATTATTCCATCAACAAAGAATAAACGACTCCGCATATAGAAAGAAAAGCGTGCCCAGACCATTTGGCTTTTAGAATGCTTAACCGTTTTCGTCACACAATTTTCTTTCAAGCGCTCCCCCGGAAATCGACGGGCATACTGAAAGAGGCCGTTGCAGTGCAATTAAACCAGGTTTCATCCTACTATTTTACCGTTTTCCACTGCTCTAGGCCAGTTACCATGCGTTTTTGCTCATACCAATGGAGCAAGCCTAGTTTTTTTTAGTCCAAATCACTTCGACCAGAACCGCTGTATGAGCATGTATAAGTTTTCATACCTTACCGCTGTAATTACAGTTGATATTTTACATATTTACACGAAAAAATTTGACGTTAAGGTTTGCATGGTAACGATTTTTACATTTATTTTTATTTCTTAAAAAAGTTAAGTTCCAAAGTGAACTCGGGTTCCCGAGATTACTTCAAAAATATCCCGAAAATTCGGTATCAAAATTCTTCGCTAATATTAGTATCCCTAAGAAATAAATATTTGAACTGGTGTACCTCATTCTCAAATTAAATTAATTTAAAATTTATTGATCTTTCTCCGTTAATGGCAGACATAACAACGAGCTTTTCCTAAGAATTAAAAAAAAAAATGCAAGGAAAAACTCGATAACTGAAGGCTGACCTCATACTGCGCCATGGTACTTGCCATAACATGAACTTGATGGAAGTATAAGTTTTCATATCTTAACGGTAACGTTATCAACGGTGACGGTATTACTACAAGACGTAACGATAAGTCCATTGAACAGAGTTAGCTGAAATTTTTACAAGCATTTTTAGCCATTTTGTAAGCTTTATGATCGGTTGTGCTTCTATGCCACTCAATGGTTAGCAATTCGAAGATCTTGGTCTCGATCTCCTTCCAGTTGTGAGTTGGCAGATCGCTATTATATATATAATTGGCGCGTACACCCTTTTTTGGGTATTTGGCCGAGCTCCTCCTCTTATTTGTGGTGTCCGTCTTGATGTTGTTCCACAAATGGAGGGACCTACAGTTTCAAGCCGACTCCGAACGGCAGATAATTTTATGAGGAGCTTTTTCATGGCAGAAATACACTCGGAGGTTTGCCATTGCCTGCCGAGGGGCGACCGCTATTAGAAAAATGTTTTTTTTTTTTAATTTTGGTGTTTCACCGAGATTCGAACCAACGTTCTCTCTGTGAATTCCGAATGGTAATCACGCACCAACCCACTCGGCGACGGCGGCTGCCAATCGCTATTGCATGTCTTAAAAATTTGTTGAATTTAGTTCGGCTCTGCCGGCTTGGCCGGAATCCAAACTCGAGCTCGAAGTGTGCTTGGAATTTCTTCTTTACTAACCGCTTCGAGTTTGGCTCCCGGCCAAACCTCTCCTACCTTGGCTACGACCAACCTGTAGAGCGGGACTGACCTTAACGTCTTCGCAGGCGATGAGCTTTGCTCTACCTTGATACCACCCTCTAGGATCTGGAGATAAACTTCGGAATAGCCTCCTCAATCCACCTCCATTTTTCCTTAGGAATGGTCCCTTCTTCTCCCTTTGTCAATGACGAACAATATATCACCGCCGCCTTTTATGACCTCACTACATATGGCCACCTAATTTTTGTTTTTTGGCGACCTTTTCTTCCGCTTCATCTGCGGATCGTTGCCTTTTAGGAATAGCACCGACGGTTTCCCCAAGTCGGATACGAGGGGTGCCTTTTATTTGGCAGGACTTGGCAGCCCTGGTGTTGCAATCTGGCAACTGACAGCTGTATCGCAAAGTTTGACATTTTTTGGCTTTTACGTACTCAGAACGTTTTGAAATACCAGCGCTATTTGTGTTGTTTACAGTAACTTAAAAGATTCATCTCGGTCCAAAAATGGAATTAAATCGTGAACCTTTTCGTGCGATTATTTTTTACAACTTTCGACGTGGATTAACTCAGCAACATTGCATGGATGAACTTAATTCATTTTTTGGCGATGAAGCTCCATTAAGGACCAGTGTTTATCGATGGTATGGTGAATTCAATCGTGGTCGTAGTTCACTCCAATACGAATTTCGTGAAGGTCGTCCAAAATCAGTTGTTGTTCCGAAAACCATTGATGCTGTGCGCGAACTGATATTGCAAGATCGTCATATGACCTATCGTGAGTTTGAGACAATCTTAGGCATTAGTGGGTCCAGCATACATTCAATATTGCATAAACATTTGACTGTTATAAAAATTTGTTCGCGATGGATCCCACACAATTTGTCAATCGCTCAAAAAAAGGCTCGTGTCGAGTGGTCGAAGGAAATGCTCAAAAAATACGATCGCAGGGCTTTGAAACACGTGTATGACATCGTGACAGGTGATGAATCATGGATTTACGCGTATGAGCCCGAAAGTAAACAGCAGTCGACTGTATGGGTGTTTCAATATGAGCCAAATCCAACAAAAGTTGTTCGCGCACGAAGCACTTCCAAGCAAATGGTCGCCTGTTTTTTAGGAAAAACTGGACATGTCGCAACCGTTCCACTAGAACAACGCAGAACAGTAAATTCTGAGTGGTACACAACAATTTGTTTGCCAGTTGTCTTCCAAGAAATTAGGAAAACCAATCGCCAAAGACGGATCACTCTTCACCAGGACAATGCGAGCTCTCACACATCGGCTCAAACAACTGCATTTTTGAGCACCCAAAACATCGAATTAATGGGTCATCCGCCGTATAGTCCTGACTTGGCACCGAATGACTTCTTTTTATTCCCGTACGTAAAAAACAAACTGAGAGGTCAACGTTTTTCGACACCTGAAGAAGCGGTTGCGGCATTCAGAATGCATGTTTTGGAGGTACTTCATTCAGAGTGGTAAAAGTGCTGCGACAATTGGTTCAAACGCATGCAAAAGTGTATAGATCTTCATGGAGAATATTTTGAAAAACAATAAAGTGATTTTCGATGATTAAAATTTGTTTTTGTTCTCTAATCCCGAAATATAAAAGGCACCCCTCGTATTACTCCCTTTGCCCATTCCAGCGATTTAGCCTGTTATTCTGTTAGCTGGTCTGCTGCTACCTCTCCTAGTCTAAATAAAACCCTATCCATCGCCTTTTCTTCGTAGTAGCTTTGCTTAGAGGGGCGGACATGTTTAGCCAGTCGCCGCTGCCCAAAAGTTTTACTCCGCCTAAAGGTACTAGGCCCTTCTATGGCAGCCTGCCTGTTAAACCTGGAAGCAGGTGCGGACCACCGTCTCTTAAAAGAGGTTGAGGTGAAATGAGGATTGCTCGCCCTAAGCAGAGTTGATCCCGAAACTCCTGCTGTCGCTCGCTGAAGACCGGTTTTCCCAAGCCTCCTCGCCCCCTGCTGCCTCCTGCAGTACTCTTGCTGGGACCTGCTCTATAGCTCAAGCCCCCTCTATCTTCTATTAATGGCGGTTTGGCCACTAACTTGCTTGCAGCTGTGGCAGCAGTCACCTTTGTCGGTTTTTCGGGAGTATCGACCTCCTTGTTAGAAATATATTTCTTTAAATTCATCTCCATTTAGGTCCCACGAGTGTCGGGCGAGGGAGGTCCGCCTGTACAGAAGTCCGTTTGCACAGGTAAGGCTAGATAGAACCGGAGGTCGCCAGGTATCCGGAGCACTCCGGTCGCGACTGGGCTATTTTTGATATGGATCCCCAGCCAGGTTGAACCTCGGCACAGGTCATATTTCACCTTGGTCCAACCCAGGGCAGAACTTGGTCATCGTTCAAAAAAGCAGCCCGAGCCATGGGAATGGAATGCTCTCGCTCAACACTGGAAAGTAATTCAACGACCAAATGACCATCCACTGATAGGGTCTGGTTAATGATTTGACTAAGCCTCCGCTCCACGGGAAGGTGCCTGCCGTAAGTTCAAATTAACACTCAATGAATTTTTAAATAATTACGAAAATTGTTAGTTCCACGTAGTCTGTAAGAAACCTTGTATTTCTAAATGTAAATACATAATTGGCGCTTACACCCTTTTTGGGTGTTTCGCCTCTCCACTCCTCCTATTTGTGATGTGCGTCTTGATGTTGTTCCACAAATGGAATAATTAAATTCGATTAATCAGAACAGGAAATTAGATTCGACTAAATCGCTTTCTGAAAAAAAGTTACACGATTAATGCTGTGCATTTGATTAATCTCGCCTTCCGACTAGCGTCGACTAGGCTGCAATGGTAAGCGTACAATTGTGATTTTTATATTATATTACCTTTTCGCTTACCTTAGTATACTCGCGTATAGTTTTGCATCGCCTTAAACTCCTACTTACTTTACGGTCACGCACGTCGTATTTGCTATCGGGTATAATTTGTACATAAGCATTCAAATTTGTATGTATGTGAAAACCGACCGAAGCTGTAAGCTGGCAGTGCTTTGGCAATTCCATGGGGCTGCATTCAAGGATCACGCAGAGAGCACTTAATCAGGCCACTTGGTGTGTGTGGTGAATTGAAGTGAAGGCAAGGCGCGTAAATGTTCAAATAAACGTCAGATAATAAATGATAGCATTGTGAATGAATAAATGTTGATGTAGCCACAAAACAAGTGTTGCACGTTTCATCTCACTAATTAGTGAATATTTGAGTGGGATAATTTAATGGTGCGAAGGTACCAGAAAATTAAGGAGATTAAGATGATAACGGCTAGTGAACGAAATCTTTTAGTTTAACAACTCTTAAAGCATTTTCAAAAGAAAAGTAATCAAATTTTTTAGTACAAATGCTGGCGCATAAGAAATTGTAAAAAAAAATTATAACAAATCCTATGATGAGAATGTAATATTTTAATATTATAATATTTTGATATTTTTGTAAAATTTAATGTCACTGTTAGTAATCGTGCTTTGTAAAGAACGTCAATTGAAAATCGCGTCTCCCGAATTCACTGCGACGTCACGCCTCGCGAATATACAAACAAAAGAAAAGGATATTACTTGTTTGTGATGAGGAAGAGTAAGCGAAAGCAATAGAAACTGCAAGAAGAAAAAGAAGCACAGGAAATTATACGAGTACACACACTTTTTTGCCACGGCGTCATCCTCATAAACATTCAAGAAAACTGCATTCGGAAGACGCCACCTTTAGTTTTTGTACAACGTGATAAAAAGTGAATCTAGCGATTTAAATAATTTTGTAGAGTAAAGAAATTGCCGAAACATTGAGAACTTTAATGAATGTCTTTGGTGACCAGGATATGCCATAAAAATGCTTACAAGTGATAGAAGCTATTCAAAAAAAGTAGAGAAAGCGCTGAAGACGATTACGGAATTCAAAAATTTGTTTCTCACAGGGCGTTGTGTGACAATTAGATCTCGTTAGTTGGTTGGTTAAAGTGGCGATTTATCCAGAATTCAACTAGCTCTTCCGTACCATTTTGTTGCCACATCCTCGTTAGCAACTTGTTTAGCGATTGTTTACAGCACGACTATACCCAGCCTGTGCGGTTTAGGAACCGTATTAGGTTGTTGATGTGTAAGCTAGACAGTTGCTTGAGACTCTCGGGCAATGGCTTGCCGATCCTCCTCTTACCAGTTCATCCGTTTTTTCATTTTTTCAGTGTTCCGATGTCTCGGGACCCAGATTAACGTAATTTTATGGTTTCACTCAAGGTGGTAAGGCTATTCCTACTTTTTTCCACCAGTTTAGAGTTGTTGTAGGCGAATCCAGTGCCTGTATTGCAGCTTGGTTATCCGAAAGAATAGCGATATTGCACTTAAAAGAGAGATCTGCGATTAGTAACATAAAAGCTGCCACAATTGCAAGTAGTTCTGCCTGGAAGACACTGTAGGCATTAAGAAGACGTACAGATTTTTCAATTCTAATTCTATGGGAATATATACTTGCTCCAACACCACAATCCATTTTAAAGCCATCTGTAGAGACTGGAGTTTTTTAGTGAGAATCCCTTACTCCATTCCTCCCGAGATGGAAAGATAGTGGCGAAATTCCTATTGAATGTCACCGTTGTGATGATGTAATCTAGTCCCCCCCGAGATGAACTGAGTTTGTCGCAATAATAGACTGACATTAACATACGTTTTTTAGTTCCAGCGACCCGCTTCATTTAACCTAAATGCACTTATGGTGCGTTCACTCATTGGTGCATTCTCATTGCCATTTTCTTAGTATCCAGATCCTTATGTCAAACTATTTTGGAAGCTGTTTTGTGCCTAAAAAATTA
The DNA here is from genome assembly GCF_028408465.1 of Anastrepha ludens. Taxonomy (NCBI): domain Eukaryota; kingdom Metazoa; phylum Arthropoda; class Insecta; order Diptera; family Tephritidae; genus Anastrepha; species Anastrepha ludens. The sequence goes on along the minus strand of NC_071498.1, from coordinate 9,133,387 downwards.
AAAACTCGTTTCGTGCTAAATTCACTCGATGCACTAGCCCATGCGGCCATGGATTTTGGAAAGCCAATAAGGACCCTAAAATTGTATGCCCTCTCCGAACAGCAGATGGTTTTTATGAGGATCTCTTTCATGGCAGAAATAGTCTCAGAGGTTTGTCATTTTCTACTGAGAGGCGACTGCTATTAGAAAAAATGTTTTGCATCATTTGGTGTCTCATAGCCGTAATAAAAAAATGGTTCCAGCCTTTTCAAAAGGGAATAGATAACTGTGAAGACAACTGCCGCCCGGGGCGCGAAGTGCTGATATCAATTAATCAATCCTGACTGACTAAAAAATTAAAATGTTGCAAATACCAAAAGACCTACAGATTTGCAAAGAACAAATTGGAGAGACTCGACATAAAAACTAGCGTGCGTTGGGTACCGCGAATCCATATAAAAATAGTTTGTGGTTGTGTTAGAGTGGTTTGAATGAAATTTTATTATTAATTATCTGTCTGAAAGGAACTACAAAGAAGATCCAGTACTACGCTTACTTACGAGGTTAAGTATTTGCAGCAGTCGTACAGAGGAGACATGACACGGGCTGCTGTTTCGGCCAGTCAACGCGCTCGTTCACAATCGTTATGCAGGGAAAGCTGTAGAACTAACGGAAATCAGATATTAATAAGAAATAAATATGTAAATAAAATGAAAAATATAAAACAATTTTTTAAGAATCTTATAGCCTAGGCAGACGGTGGCGGATTGAAAAAGACTTAATTCGCATAAGGATAAGGGGAATTTTCGATGTCAACATCGCCGAAAATTGACAGTTAGTATCTATTGTGAATGAAAAATAATGTAACTTTTGAAGAGAGGAACAAGAAAGACCGGATGCAATGCTAATTTGCGCTAATAGGTTAGAAATTACATTAATTGTTTTGATGCTGTTGTTGTAGCAGTAATTCAGGTAGTTATAATACAAGGTGTATGGTATATCACCGGTCGTCTTCGTCTGGCTCACCTAAAGGTAGACCCAGGAAACATGCGGTTTCTACAGGCTGAGTGCCGAGGGAGAGCGGTGTTAGATGAGTAGGTTTTAAGGGGCATGTGAAAAGGTGGTTAGTGTCGTGCGGGGTGCCTTCACATGCCGGACATATGTTTGGTATGCTGGGGTCAATTCTGGATAAATAGGAGTTTAACCTGCTACAATATCCATAACGTAATTGTGACAGTGTACCGCGGGTCTCACGGGGAAGCTGGAGCTCCTCATCTATAGGTGGTGGTTGAACTCCGATTACGGCATTCTGTGGACGGGAGCTTAAGAAGGTGGTAACGGTCTCCCGGTGAATGTCGTTTGATATTTCTGAGCAGCTTGGGAAATTGCGATATAAGATTTGTTTTTAAATAAATAATTATTTTTCAGAGTCAGGGCAGCTAATACCCTTATTTGTTGCCTGCGATCCATCTTTTACAGCCAAAACTATCCACTAAACAAATCAGCTGTTCACTAATCCGCGTAACAACCGTCTGTCACACACTACAATTTGAAACAGCATTAGCTTCGCCAGTAATTTGGCTAGGCTATTAGTCCGCGAGCTTTTCAGGCACCTCTAGTACAGGCTCTTACAGATATTTTAATTACAGCCCGAACAAATTTCATTCCAAAAATTTTATTACTACCAAAGAATTGGATATTAATATAATTGTTTGTTAATTTTAATTTAGCTCGTATTTTCCTTTTTTTATTAAAATCCATCATTGTCGTGACTTTAAAACAAGTTCCGTCATTTACTCTTTCGGCGCTGTTGAGTAAACGAAAAAAGTTGATGCAATAAAAATGAATTCTACTAGATTAAATTGCCATCTGCCACAGTGGTGAATATAAAAGCTAGGAAAGAACGATGGTAATGACAGGAACAACCTGCACGCATTGTCATATGCTCCGGCCAGTTCTGCTGCCTGCCAGCCAACATTCATATTTCAATTTTCCATCTTCTGCCTCCCATTGGTCTGTCATTTACGCATTGTCAGCATAGTTTGCACATTTTGTCTCCCAGTCTATCTGTTTGACTGTTGTTGCAGGCTGCTTAAACTCCCAATGCCTAAGCGTGTACGTAAATTGCAGTCGTATTTTAGCCTGTCAAGTAAAGTTCACACATCCAAACGTACCTACACACACACGCCTTCAATACTCGGCATCCCACAATTGCACTTTGCCTCCCTACCTAAGGGCCGAAGACCTATATTGTGGATATGTACATATGGCCAAGTGTTCTTGTCTTTCCTGCTGGCGCTACTTTGGCACTTTACAAGCACTTTATGTTAAATCGACTCAAATTCAGCACTTTAGTCTGATGCAAAACAATCTATTCTATTTTCGTAGTCATTTACTCAGCTGTGTGTGTGCGTGTTTGCGTGTTTGATTATGCATTTGTTTGCTTGTGTGCGCTTGCTTTTGTCGTTTGGACAATTCTGAAATTTCATGCACTTGTGTCTTTTCCTGGCTCTGCTGCATTTAAGCATAATTATTTCAGTCTGTTGATTGTTGCAGTAGTTTATTTATTTATACAGTTTTTAACTTTCGACTCGAATTTAACTTCAATTTTGAATGCATTCTGCATTCTGCATTCGCTTTTCATATTTAAATTGCTTTTATTTAAAACAACTGGTGCATATAACATTATCATTTGTCGCCCTATGCTCTGCACCCTTTATACTATCGTTGCATATATGTGTGCACATTAGGGCGGGTCAGTTTTGATAGAACGATTTTTTCGACTTTGTTCTTACCATACACAGATTCTACGGAAAATTGTACGAAAAAAAGTATATTCGAGAATATTTCTAAATGCAGTTTCGAGTCGCCCCAATTTTAAAAGAAGCTATTTTGAATTAATACGCAAATAGAGAGGGAGTTATGGCTATCGAAATAGAGAGTAGAAAAAATACGCTTTGCGTTGAAAGTGAAAAGGAGCTAAAACCAAAATAATTGTAAATACATTGTTAATTGTAGGCCTCGGTAGTCTAGAGTAAGTGCACTAGCCTGCCATCCCAGAGGTTGTGGCTTCGAGTCCGACGTAAAGCACGGGCCTAGCACTTTTCCAAATTAACCTATTTTCCCTGTTTCTAAATAATAAAAAAAAATCTCATTCTTCAACTCCAAGAACTATCCTTTCCATCCCTACACCCACACAATAGTCAGGGCATTATTTGTAGCTGTTATAACAAGCAAAAACACAAAGAAAAACACACAGTTACACATTGCATCAGTGCCGCCAGCAAAAGGAAGCGGGCAACCGCGCTAATAGCTCAGACACACCAAATTTAGCGAAGTCCTCAACCATCTGTGCGATCCTTCTGCCAGAAAAATGTGAAACACAGACGGCGCTCCAAGCAGTAAGAAGACGTTGTTCCTAAGCAACGATAGATTCCAGGATTTAGGACTGGTAGCGGCAGGCTTATCACCTATCCTGTCAGAAGTCAAAATAGATTAACGAAACCAACGCAAGACTGAGTCTTGTCGAGGCCCTATGTTCCCGAGAGGAGTGAACAAAACAAAAAAAAACTTTGTTAATTGTTAAAAAACTAATGATTAAAAAAATTCTTAAATATTGAAAATTGCATTATTTTCGTTTTTGTTTGCAAGTTTTAGTTTGATTTGAATATAAAAAATTATGTAGCCACTTTGCTACTCCAATATGAGAAGCTTACACATAGCATATGACAAAAATGCTCTATTTCTACAAAAGTGGCGCAAAATTAATCAACCGTGTTTGTTTTCGAATAACTGTTGTACTAAAAGGAAACAAGAAAAATGACCGAAAGAAAAGGTAATCTTTATTTTGACCTTTACGCGCTTTATTGCTTAGTCTTAGAATTCTATGTATCAGTTTTCAAAACAGAGGTGTTATTTTGATATTTAAAGAAAAATGCTATTTTTTTGTATAAATGATCGGATGTTTATTACATTATAAAGAGGAAGGTATTCCGTTAATTGGCGGCCGCCGTAGTCGAATGGGTTGGTGCGTGATTACCATTCGGAATTCACAGAGAGAACGTAGGTTCGAATCTCGGTGAAACACCAAATTTAAGAAAACGTTTTTTCTAATAGCGGTCGCCCCTCGGCAGGCAATGGCAAGCCCCCGAGTGTATTTCTGCCATGAAAAAGCTCCTCATAAAAATATCTGCCGTTCGGAGTCGGCTTGAAACTGTAGGTCCCTCCATTTGTGGAACAACATCAAGACGCACACCACAAATAGGAGGAAAAGCTCGGCCAAACACACAAAAAGGATGTACGCGCCAATTATATATATATATATATATATATATATATATATTATATATATATATATATATATTCCGTTAATAGTTGAAAAACACATCAGGCAAACGACCACGCTTACAGGACAATATCCTTTTCATGAAATTGCAAAGTGGCTGCCCTATGTTCTCGATAGCCTCACGATTTTCTTCTTTGATGTCTTGAATCGACACTGGGCTGTTGGCGTAGACCTTCTCTTTCACGTGGGCCCAGAGAAAAAAGTCACAAGGTGTTAAATCACAAGATCTCGGTGACCAACAGTGATCACCTCTTCGAAAGATAACACGGTCCGGAAACTTTTCCCGTAAAAGATCAATGGTTTCGTTGCTTGTGTGGCACGTAGCGCCGTCTTGTTGAAAATAAACGTTGTCCAGATAAATACCATCCAATTCCGGTTATAAAAAATCGTTAATCATCTCTCGATAGCGCAATCCATTCACCAATAACACCTCTTATTGGATAACCCTTTAGGATCCGAATAATTCTATAAAATCAGAAACCGGGAGCACTATCGAGCGATGCTGACTTAATTTTTGGAAACAAAAATTACAGCTAAATATCGACGACATTTGGTTCTAACAAGACGGCGCAACTTGCCATACAGCGCGCTTAACAATCGACAGGCTAGCAACATCTTTCGGAAATGAAAAAGGCGCTCCTTTACTCGTGTAACTGAGCCATAGAAAAAATTACCCCACCTCACGGAGCTGTAATCCTGGACCAATTCTTGAGAATAAGGCTCACTTCGAATATAAAAATAATTGAAATAAACATACATATTTTGGAAGGGTGCTCCGGTCGGCTATTATCAATTTGTGTCTTTATGGTGTCACTGTTTTTTTTAAATACATGGCTTATAACTAACAGGTGCCGAAAATAGCAAAAAGAAAATGTATCTAAAAATTGCATTGGCTGCTAAAACCAGCGTGCAAGTCATTAGAGGGAAATTGGATTGTAAATGAAAAATATTCATGCGCATTCTATTTATATCCGATAAAATTAAATTCCGAAACGCTGGATGGCCCACCCTATATAAGAACACTTATATAGCAACATAAAATTCAGCTCTATTAGAAGCTTCTCTGTAGCTTGTCATGCACACCTACAAACGTAATAGCGGTCAGCACAGCTCTCCATACTAAATCCAGCATTAGCGCTGATGACGGCTACGCACATACATACATACACACACATCTATACTCGCTGGTTGTAAAAACGTTTGGCATAATCATTACGCCCAGCAACAGTTTTGCCTTGGCATCATCACGTCGAAAAACAAGAGGAGGAACATGGATATGCTGTCATCTGTCAATATGTGCGCAAATATGTTTGTTTATAAATGTGCAATGTTTTGTAGCCTGAAAATCTTGTTACTGGCTAAGTTGTTCTGTTGGATTGCGACATCAAAATAAAATATTGAAAAATTGAGTTTCTTGTTTTTCATTAGTGAGAATATTTCAACTGAAAGTTTACAAGAAATTGAAGAAATTGCAGCGCCAAATGTTGCTAATGATGGATGCAATTTTAAGTGTAAATATCGCATGACATTCGCACAGAGGTGGGTTATATTGTAAGATTGCAAGAATGATAGAAACAAGATTGCGCCCATCAGAGAGTGCGTGACGTCACTTTTGCCAAGTCGTGCAGTGTTGCCAACCATATGCTTTTCGCAATAAATTTAGTGCTTTTTTATATATCAAAATGCGAAAATTATTAAGTTTTGTGTGTGTCTCTTTTTAACACACTTTTATTAGGTCGGGTTGTATGTATGTATGTATGTATGTATGTAACGGAATCTTTGAGCTTAATTTTCACTGGCTTCTAAACATCTGATCGATTTGGAATTTTGCACACCTATCAAGGACCGATGACAATGCAATAATTTGATAAAAGTTTTCCATTATCCTTATTAGGATTGTCAGGATTAATATTTTCTTTTTTTACCTGTGGGTAGAAAGTAAGGTGAATTTGGTTGTAAAATGAAAAATCTTTATTTATTCTTGTAAATCAATTTCATCCCCTTCAAAACAATCCCCTCTCGATGAAATACACTTAGGCCAACGATTTTTCCAATCCCCGAAACATGCCAAATAGTCCATTTCCTGTATAGCCATCAGCACCTTCTTCGATTCAGCTTTTATCTCCTCAATCGACTCGAAACGCATTCCCAGGAGTGGTCTCTTGAGTTTTGGGAATAGCCAGAAGTCACACGGAGCCAAATCAGGCGAATATGGTGGTTGGGGAACGATATGCGTGGAATTTTTGGCGAAATGGTCACGAAGAACGAGTGCAGTGTGAGACGGTGCATTATCGTGATGCAAAAACCAAGAGTTGTTGGCCATAATTCTGGTCTTTTTAGATGAATTGCTTCACGTAAACGACGCATAACGCTCAAATAATATTCCTTATTAACAGTTTGGCCAGGTGGAAGGAATTCATAGTGCCACACCACGAAAATCGAAAAAAAACTGGCCAATGGAGTGGGGTAGCCGTTTCTCAGGCTCCCTCCACGAAATAAGTTCTTCATCCCGATTACTTCTTTATCACGGCCGATAACTGCATAGCTTTAGACTCATAGTCGATAAGGAAGGAATTAAATATAACACGAATGAATCCAATCATTAATTCACTGACTGCAATGATAACAATAATTTTCATTCATAATAAAAAATAGTTTAAAAAAAAAAATCTAAAAAGCACGCTTTTTTGCTAATCGAACTAAAAAGTAGAAAATAAAAAATAGTTTAAAAAAACTAAAACACACGCTTTTATTGCCAATAGAACTAAAAAGTATAAAATAAATTTTAATGACAAAGAGACCTATAATGAAGTAATAGCACTTGAACGATCAGTCATAGTCAACTACCTCAGAACAGAATTATAACAAAAATTAAGATACAAATAGAATAATTCAAATTAGAGTTAAAAGCGTGGGATGCATTTTGCTTCACTTTCATAACCTTCTGTGCACAGGTAGTTGCCAATAGAATGATTGTAATATTTACTATATCAAGCATCCCACGCTTTTAACTCTAATTTGAATTATTCTATTTGTATCTTAATTTTTGTTATAATTCTGTTCTGAGGTAGTTGACTATGACTGATCGTTCGATTTGCTATTACTTCATTATAGGTCTCTTTGTCATTAAAATTTATTTTATACGTTTTAGTTCGATTGGCAATAAAAGCGTGTTTTTTAGTTTTTTAAACTATTTTTTATTCTAATTTAATTCTACCGAAACTCTAAGTTAAAAAAAAACTTTGTTATTAAGCAAAAGAATGTTAAAAAAGGTCACTCTGAGAAGATTTTCGTGTTAATGAAAATTTGTTGGTTCTTATAAAATTTGATATTTTGAAAGTGTAAATTTAATTTTTTGCTCCTTTTAAGGTTATGTTAGAATATTAAATGTCCTTCTCTCAACGCTTCTTAACATTGAAACCTTTTTTCACATTTTAAAAAGTGTTTGAATTAACTGAGTGCGAATTAAAACCAGGTTCTCAATCCTTAGCGGGACATAGAGGTGTATTCATAGTAAAAATAAGCCACAAAACACTACTCTACAAACTATAGGGTTTTTCAATTGTCGCGGGTCGATTTTAGCGCCCTGTGGCAGCCATTTTGTTTTGGTGACATCTGTCAAATCTTTTGTTTGTTATTCAGTGGTTTATGCCAAATCATCATGGCAAGTTACACGATTGAACAGCACGTTCAAATGATAAAATTTTATTATCAAAATGAGTGTTCATTAACGCAAACGTTGCGCGCATTGCGCCTATTTTTCGGTAGACGTGGTGGCCCTTCCAATTTCTTATGGCCCATATTGAACCATATGGACCTAGACGACATGTGGTTCCAGCAGGACGGCGCTATGTGCCACACAGCAAACGCCATTTTATTCCATTTCAACATCTACCCGCCCTTATTGAAGATCCCTTTATAACGGCATTTTTACAAAAAGAGTACATTATCTTGATACATAACCTCAAATAGAGCAAAAAAGTCGTTCTCTTAACAAAAATGTTTCTTTTTTTTCCATTTTTCTTTATTTATTGAATCTTTCTTGTATAAGAAACTAACAATAAGTTTACAAATCTTATATACTAGAGTAATATGTTTCCTTGCCAGTGCTAAGAAACGAATTATTTGCTCAAATGAATATATATTTACATATTCCGATTCTTCATAGGTGGGAGCTGGAAAGGACGGGTTTCCAGTCTCCGATTCTTCGTAGCTGGGAGCCGGAAAGGCCTAGTTTCCAGTCTCCCTTAAAGCTTCCTTTGTCCTCATGTCGATTGTGAAAATGTTGTTGTTTTTTGTTTTTTTTCGAATGCGATAGATGTGGTTGGAGGAAGTTGTGGACGGACTCTCGTGTGAGATGAGATAATTAAGATAGTGCAGACTGCTGAAAGCAGAAGAACAGCAACAACAACTGCAATCGTGGGCAATGTTACCAGATGTTAACGAAAAGCAAAGCTAAATAAAACTGAGTGAATTGTTGAACTAATATAAAAAAATGTATATTTTACAAAATTATATTTAATAAAAACATTACTTTTAATTAGAAGAGGCTGCAAAAATGTCATGATGAAAGAACTAAGACTCCGAGACTAAATAACAAAAAAAATCCTAAATCAAGTTACGAAAATGGTAATCTAGCCATACTGGTGCTAATACGACGTCACTCATTGTTAAATTCGCTGAGAACAAAGTAACGGTACCTCATAGGCGCCATCTTATTATTCTTTCCATCATGGTAAGATTGTGGGTTTACTCTCTCTCTCTCTCTCTCTCTCTACCTGTTTAGTTTCAATTCAGCTTATTCAGTTGCTCAGTTGCTTGTATGCAGACTTCCACTAAATTGGCGGTAGGCCTAAAAATGAAGGGACTTACGACTTTTACGGCGACCGTCGTAGTCGGATAGTTGGAGCGTGACTACCATTCGGGAGTACACAGGTTCGAATCTGCGTGCATGAAACAACAAAATAATAGAACTTTTTTTTCTAATAGCGGCCACCCTCAGCAGGCAGTGGCAAACCTCCGAGTGTATTTCTGCCATGAAAAAGCCCCTCCTAAAAATTATTTGCCGTTCGGAGTCGGCTTAAAACTGTAGGTCCCTCCATTTGTGGAACAACATCAAGACGCACGCCACAAATAGGAGGAGCAGTTCGGTGAAAAATCTAGCAGAAGTGTATGCGAAAATTATTAGCCGCTTTTCCATGGCAGAAATATACCTAGTGTTGTGGCATTCCCTGTCAAGCTGCAGCTGCAGTTAGAAAAACACTGCTGTAACATTTCACGTTTCATGGCCGCAGTGGGCGAGATCACGCACAATCCCATTCGGCTACGAGTACTTTGCTAATTTAAAATTGCCGCGAAAGTATACATTTATTGACTCGAGTGAATCAACTGTGAACTATGGCCGAACTCGTAAAACCTAACGACTTTTGCAACTATTGCTGCTCGTATTCTGTGTGCTCCCTCGCAGACGAAAGATGTGTCAAAAACAGAAACAAAAAAAAAAAAAAACAAAAAACAAACAATAATAACACCAAGCCTCAAGCGTTCATGAAAACTCTGAGTTGTCATCAGTTTAGTCAACAAACTCCATTACCAACGAATTGGCCATTTTGCTCCCTCCGACTGCTGCCCCCACTATGCTGATGCTGTGCTTGAGCTGCTCACATGCTTGACCCATTTCCGAGTAGCTGCCACCACAATATCACATTCTCACAGTGCGAGGCGAATTCACTTCTTCTCGCCTCTCGGTCACAGCGACAATTTTATGAGCGCGAAGATGTTTTCACGCGTGTAATGGAATTTGTGGTGTGAACAGCGCTCGAGGCCATGGCTTTGATAAGAAGGCATCATTGTCATTATTACGAAGAGAAAATAATTTTTTTTTACTATTTTGGTTTTATGACTGCGCTGATGTTGATCCAAATGTTCCACACTGAAGTGGACAGATAAGGGAACTGACTGTGGTGTGGTACATTGATTATTTGGAGCTTTTGTGAACTACATAAAAGTTGACTTTACATTGTGCGAATCAAGAAGAAACATAACAAATTTTAATTAAATGAAAAAAGAAAAAAACAAAAACAAAAAACACGGAATGAAATCGTTTAGCATAAAATAAACAATGGAATTTATGCGTATTCAGGAAAAAATACATACTTATGCACAATGTGAGCGAATAATACAGGCATAATACGCAATGCTCTTCATTTTAAGAAAATCTATTAAATCTCAAATCCAATGGCCTGTAGTTATAAAAAAGTTAAATGCCGGTTTTAAAGATTAAAATGGGCTACAAATCTAGAAGGGAGTTTTAAGTTGATGTGTGTCCGTCAAAAGCTGTGAAAATTCTGAATTATGTGCAGTATAATTTTAAAATATAATATTTAAGCTTAGACGTTGCAATCGCGACCGGAAAAACAAAAACATGCAACGAGCGCTACGAGCCTTTTGAACTGGAGGTCGAGGATTTTTTCGATTAAGCAACCAATCATATAATATATTATATATAATTATAGTACTTTTGTTGTTCTTAAAAGTAGAGTTCATTGTTTAACAAAAACCTTATAAATCAAAGTTCCGAACTTTGTCAATAATTCATAAAGTTTTATTAAACTTCGGCGGCCGCCGTAGCCGAATGGGTTGGTGCGTGATTACCATTCGGAATTCACAGAGAGAACGTTGGTTCGAATATCTGTGAAACACCAAAATTAAGAAAAACATTTTTCTAATAGCGGTCGCCCCTCGGCAGGCAATGGCAAACCTCCGAGTGTATTTCTGCCATGAAAAAGCTACTCATAAAAATATCTGCCGTTCGGAGTCGGCTTAAAACTGTAGGTCCCTCCATTTGTGGAACAACATCAAGACGCACACCACAAATAGGAGGAGGAGCTCGGCCAAACACCCAAAAAGGGTGTACGCGCCAATTATATATATATATTATTAAACTTCACAAAATTTTATAAAGAAGTGTAAGTTTGAGGTCCCTCAAAATTCCATTGTACAGAACATCTGTAGGTTATGAACATCCGTAGGAAAGTGCACAAAACTCTGGATATGATTGACACTTGGTGCTGTGCGAACGGGCTTTCGGCAAATCCCACCATGACTGTCATTGTCCTCTTCACCAGAAGGAGGAAGCTTGATGGACTCATTCTGCCTAAGCTAAAATGAGTCACAATCCATCTATCCAAAGAAATTAAATATCTTGGAGTAATCCTCGGTAGTACATAAATTCTTCTGGAAATCACACGTTGAAACAAAGACATCCAAAGCACTGACAGCCTTCAGGCAGAGCAAGAGTGTTTTTGGGAAAACATGGGGTCTTTCTCATAGTAAGGTCCTATGGATCTACACGGCTATGATAAAATCTATTATCACCTATGCATCAGTGATCTGGATGAGTGGACTCTCTCTCGTGGGAGTCAGGAGGACCTTATCGAGACTACAATGTACTGTGGCCATCTGTTGCGTTGGAGCTTTTCCGACTACTTCAGGCCCGGCATTAGATGCTCTGACTAGTCTACCACCACTTGATGTTTTCATCCACGGAGAGGCCTTGAAGGCTATTTGCAGGCTGAAACGAAATAGGAATTGGTACGGCCCCTGTCCAGCATTGGACAACAGAGTTGGCATGGACTTCGATCCAATGATCCTCGCCATGCCCCTTGACTCCATGCCATTAAGAGTCGTACTTGAAAAGAGATACAGAGTGGTGCTCAGAGGCTCAATTGTGGTCAAACTCTGAAAATGAGCCCGGCAAACACTTTTTTCGCATTTTCACGGATGGCTCCAGGACCGAGCACGGCTCCGGCTCTGGGGTCTACGTGGAATCCAGCGGGACAAAACTGCATTTTGCTCTTGGAATGCATGGATGTGTGTTTCAAGCGGAGGTGTATGCTGTTCAAGAATCGATGAACTTTGTTGTGGAAAACAGATGGAGACGCAGATCTATATGTGTCTACAGTGACGGCCAAGCTGCGCTCATGGTCTTAGACATCCCCCAACCACATCAGCTGTAGTCGAGTCCTGTAAATCCAGGCTAAACTATTTCGGTAGACATAATAGCCTGATATTAACATGGGTCCCGGGACATGTGGGTATCGCGGGTAACGACATCTCTCACTCTTTAGTCAGAATGGGCTCAGAGGTCAACGTCCCTTCTGCAGCTATCAAAACCACGGTTAGCAACCCACAAGCAAGATTGGCAGGCTGAAAGAGGCTGAAGATGGACTAAACTGATGTTACCTATCATGTCCGATCGACTGTCGCAAATCCTCCTGTCATTAAGCAGAAAGGATTGCAGACAGCTGGTTTAACTGATGACGCCCACTTTCTATGGGTGAAGTACATGGAAAAGGTTATCATATCAGACAACGCACTCTGCGCAGCATGTGGAGGAGAGAGTGAGACGGCGCACCACTTTCTGTGCATCTGCCCAGCCTTCGCTCGAATCAAACTTGAGGTCAGTGTCAAAGACTCCTTGGCATCACAAAATCTACTCAAATTTCTTCGGAGATTGGGTAGATTTAAAAAAAATTAAAAGGGAATCCAAGTGCAGCACAATGGACTTTATTGTATCTGAGTGCTGTACTTGCTAGTCTGTGCCGACAAAAAAAAAATAAATAAAAAACAGATCCATAAGTAAAAACACGCTCAGCTGGTCGTCAAAAAATGACCAGACATTTCAAAGGTAAGGCATCAAATTTACCAAATTAAGAGCAGTTTAAAAGTTCATTTGCATGCAAATGTTGTAGAATATTTCCTAACAAATTTATTTACTTACCTACGGGTGTATTTGCATTTAACAAACATTTTGTAATAATTAAAAGTGCGCAGTCCATACTTCCACACTCTGTGTGGATATAAGCATTTATTCACTTTGCACTTGTTTACATGGGTTCGCTCATTCGCTTGTAATCACGTCAAAAACGATATGACTGGGGCAATGCGGTTCACAATCTACCGCTAAACCCAATTTTACCTTCTGACTAACTGACCCACTAAAGTTGGGGGAAATACTTGAATACCTTTTTAAGATACAAAAGAAGTCTAAAAGGTAGACAGAAGAAAAAAAATGTATTCCCATTATTGCGACCACATAAAAGAATATTTTTATCCCACATAGCTTGTTTTTAATTACTCAAAGTGCTTTCAGTTACTATGAAGCTGTTCATATTGAAAGCATCACCTGAAATTAATTAACATTTAAGTGGCTGAAAAACTAAATGTTGCAAAAAAAGCGCGAAGAGCTTGCAAAAATGTTGATTTTTAACTCATCTGCTTACCAAAGAATCGGAAAATTTGTCTGTATCAATAAATCAGACACGCAAAAAAAACCATGTTGGAATGCATGCACACTTATGCAAATCCATACAGATGAGTCAAGATGTTATGACACTAAAATGCAAATAAATTCAATGTGAAGGGGGATTAATAGCACTGAAGCAATTAGCTTTAAACGTATCAATGAATTTATTATGACACTATGTTAAAAATTCATACCCAAAAGCTATTCCATTTTTTGGCTTTTAATTGTAATTTCATAAAAAAACGCGCTTTTCCACTCGGGTGGTTCAATAAGTGCGTAGGTAATAAAATAGAGAAAACTTTAATTGAGAAAAAAGTATTTTATTTTTAGACACGACAAGAGGGCAGATGAACTTGCTCGAACCGGTACACCGCTTGATCTCCAACTGGATAAGACGCTGATACCTATGCCTATAGCCACATGTAAACTACTCATAAGGGGTGATTAAGTTTCAAGGGCCGGTATTGATTTTGAATAAAATACTATTTTTTTAGGAAATTCTTGCCATTTCTCTTTATTATGACAATATTGGTATGGCTTAATCTATATATATAAAAATTAAGCCGAAAAAAAGTGTGCATTTGTCTCCGGTAATCTCAGCAACGCGTGTAAGGAAAACAATGAAAGTTTCACATATTGTTGGTGTTGCTTTGGCAAAGGTTTCTGTGAAGTTTGGTTGAAATCCGTGTGTGTGTGCGGTGCGCCAGTTAAGTGAGTGTGTTTTTGCTATTTGCCGCACGTATTTTTTGTACCGCACATAGCATTCATTAGAATTGAATACATTTTGGTCGTGTGTGTCTGGACCGATTATTATGAAATTTGGTATATATATATATTTTTCCACGGTGAAGGTTAGTATAATATGTTTATTGATTCCACTCACCACCAGGTGGCGCTGCCGAAGGCCAAAACGAGGACCCGGGTAACGTTAGGATGTGTTCTTATATTGTGGGTATCAAATCAAAGCTACTGATGAGTGCTTTAATACAGAGTATTTTTTAGATCTCTGAGTGACCAGGGTCTCGAGATGTAGCCGAAAAGGTGGACCAAGGTACAATATGGGTATCAGATGGAAGCTGTTGATGAAAGCTTTTAAGTGAAGTAATTTTTACTGCCCGTTTCCGGGATAAAGAAAGGAGATGGAGCTGGAGATGGAAGAGGAAAAGGAATAGCTACAGGAAGAGGAAGAGGAAGACCACTTATTATTAACAATTAAAAAAAAATTGTAAACAAATTTTAAAATGTTACATATCCGCTTATTATATAAACGTTAATCTGAAGTCAGTTATAGTGAAAAATTCATTGTATCATTGCCGGCGTGATTGGTGATCGTTTCCTTAATTTTTTGCAGAAAGGTTATGCTAATATGAGATATTACCTATATCATTCATATATTTACGTATTACCTGTGTACTCACAAATATACGGTTGAAGCAAATATATGTCAGTTTTTTTACTTCGCCTGGAAAAGTTTATATAAATTTAAGAAGAGTAAATAGAACTTATTTTATATCAGACTTCACGCAAAAAAGCCATTTGCACCTGAACACATAGCTGGGTTAAAGCGGGGGGGAATAGAACAGTTCTCTTCTCCTTCTCTGCTTTTTCGCAGAGATAATGTCGATAATTTAACTGGCTTAATGACTTTACAACCAAACTTTTGTCACATAAGTCAAACGAAAGAACAGTTAATTCAAAGTATTTTCCCAAATTTGCCTCAAAATTACAAAAATGATGATTGGCTTAGTGAACGAGCCATCATGGCTGGCAAAAATAAAGATGTGAATGAAATGAATGTGGCTATTTTGGCTAACATACCAAGTCCAGAACAAACATATCGATCCGTTGACATTGTTACAAATCAAGATGATATTGTAAATTATCTCACTGAATTTTTGAATTCCCTTGATTTACCTGGATTACCGCCACACATGCTAAACTTGAAAATAGGAGCACCGATTATTATGTTGAGAAACATAAATCAACCACGACTATGTAATGGCACTCGATTAACAGTTAAGATATTGATGAATAACGTCATTGAAGCAACAATTTTGAATGGAAAATACTCTGGTGAAGACGTTTTAATACCGCGAATACCAATGATACCATCGGATATGCCGTTATAATTCAAACGTCTTCAATTTCCTGTTCGCCTTGCATTCGCGATTACTATTAATAAGTCACAAGGCCAAACTTTATCAATTTGTGGTATTGATTTAGAATACCCATGTTTTTCTCATGGCCAACTTTATGTTTCATGCTCAAGAGTTGGTAAGCCATCGGTATTGTTCATTTATTCAACAACGCATGGAAAAACGAAGAATATTGTATACCAAAGAGCATTACAATAAAAAAAGTAATAAAGTAAATCACATCAAACGTTTTTTAATTGTTACTACTATTTAAAACTTCTTTCATTACTATTCATGCGCGAGAATTTTTATAAAATACACACAGTATTTTTCGGCTTAATTTAATTAATAAATCAAGAATTTTTTAAAGACGACCAGCGGAACGGGCGGGTTTTCGCTAGTTACGTATAAAACAAAATATAGGCCAAATGGCCACCGCGGCCTCGCGGGCACAAATGGTTCAAATTTTCGATGACGTTGAGGCATAATTGAGGTTCTATGCCGTTAATGTGCCGAATTATCTCATCCTTTAGCTCTTGAATTGTTGCTGGCTTTTTGACGTACACCTTTTCTTTCAAATAACCCCAAAGAAAGAAGTTCAACGGTGTCAAATCACATGATCTTGGCGGCCAATTGACATCGCCGCGACGTGAGATTATTCGGCCATTAAATTGTGGGTGCATTGGTTTTTCGGCAATCACTCTTGGATTGTCATTCGCGTAAATGCGCCAATTCTGCTTATTGACGAATCCACTGAGGTGAAAGTGTGCCTCATCACTGAAGATGATTTTCGCGATATGCATTTTGATTTGAACGCCCGTTTTCATAATAAGCCTGAATAACTTTAACGCGTTGCTCGATTATGTATCTTTCCATGATTCAAATTAAATTAGTCTGAAATTAAAAAATGGTAAATGAAATGCAGAAAAAAAGTTGACGTTGACAACATCGGCCCTTGAAATTTAGATAGGGAAAGTTGGCAAAACCTCCCAACATGCGAATTAAGCAGACAGTCATGGACAGTCCACGAAATGGAACAGCGGCCGATCAAAAAGCTGCTAAGATTTAAAAGAGAAGCTATAAGAAAAATGATAGGGGTATTAACTGCTCATTGCTTAATAGGCAGCCACGCTAGAAGGTCAGGCCGGGAGTCTTCGATTTGTCTTAATACAGAAGAAGAGGAGTGTGAAAGCTTTTATGTGAGGCTCCGCACTCTTGATATGGCATTCTTACCTGATGTAGCGGACATAGCGCATTTAATACTAACGAAGCTTTGCTTGTTTATTAACGTTACCGGATGGTTTGAAAAGGAACCCATAGGGTAAGGAAAGCTCCAGTGGTATCCCAATGGACCTACGAAAGGTCTAAGTATGTCGTTGCGACAGCCACCCTACCTATCTACCTACCTAGACACGAAACACACCATACCTTTTTGCACTTGCCTGGTGCTCTTCATACCATATTCGTTAATACGACTTCTCTATACCGTCAAAATAGACATTTGTTTTATCGATGATCACTTCATTCGACCCAAATCTTTTATTGACGATCTACGCATTCATATTTCTTTTTTTCTTTGGCTCATAATGGAGCATGGGGCGCCAGTTTTATGGAAAACAAGAAATAGTTGCAAGGTATTAAATATGAAGGATGTGCTGGATAAAAGTGCTTCGTTTCGCAACTTAATTTTTGCTATTTTAGCCTTGCGACTGCGCACTTGTACACCTTTTTTTCTCTCAGTTCTACACAAGGGGTTAGTGAAAAATGATGATTTTCAATAATTTGTTTTTGCTGGTCAATTTCTTTATTTTACAAAAATAAAAACATTGCATTAGTACATCATGTTTCGACTTGACTTTAGCAAAATTAAAAAAAAAAATAATTGTAAAAGTTATCGCTGTTTGTGTAGATCCCGTTTCTCCAGAAGTCCTTGGAGATTCATCTAAATCAATCGGACAAGTGAAATTAGTTTTATTAATAGATAATCTTGTGCCTGATCCAAGATTTTTTTTTCAAAATCAACAATATGGCAACCTCAGGAAATATTTTTCAGATTTTCGAGAAAAAATCCGACAATTAATCGTTTAAAAAAATCCATGGACCAGACTCGAGTTTTTTATGTTTTTCAAAAGCAGTATAAATTTTATTGAAGTCGACCAAGCGGGTTTTAAGTTACCGTGATCACCAGTTAAAAAACATAGTTTTGAGAAAAACTAGAGCTCCGGAGCGCCCGAGCGCCCTTTGTTAATTGTTGAATAACTCGAAAAGTATTTGTTGGATTCCCTTCAAATTTTCACGCAACATTTTTAAGATATTATACTTTAAGAAAATGGAAAAAAACAATTTTTTGAAAATTCTGACTACCTCTAAACCCGTACTCAATGTGAATGGCTCCGCCTTGATCTTATTGTTGTAGTTGTGAGAGGTATGTTTTACCTGCAAGCTTTCGTGGAATGCTGCTGAATCTGGAACTGGATCATTCTGCTAACACATAATTGAGTGTTGTGGGAAGAATCTGTATTCCTTGGTCTCCTTCGACTTCGATTTATCAAGATAAGTCTATGGTTTAGACTTAATTGGGGACCAGTGCATTTCATACCATTTCTGTTTGTACGATTGGTCCGAAATTGAGTGAACCCGTAGTGGATGATTTAAAGTGATTCTGACGAAACCCCTTATATTATATTAGTTTGGGAAAAAAGTAATCCATTATTTTATCGGTAGATGGTTGAAGTAATCGATATCTCTCGATCAAACAATTTAAAGCTTATGCTCGTTGTCAAGGTAACATTTCATAGTAAAATAACCACGTTGATGTTTTTTATTCCATTCAGTCGTGAATTACAGGGTGTTAACAATGAAAGTCAACAAAGAGAAAATTCGGCACATTTTTACATTTTACATTACATTTTTTTCTTTGATAATGACGAAAACGCAAGCCTGCGAAAAGCATTCAATGAAATTGTGAATGGTGTTTATGGTGCCGATATTATAACAGCTAATTATGTGCAATTGTGGTTTCGTCGATTCCGCTCAGACATTTTTGATGTTAAAGAAGCACCTCATACAAGCAGGCCCGTCGTCGAAAATGTCGATAAAATCACAGAAATAATCGAAGTTTACCGGCATGCTAGTAGCCGTAGCATCGCCCAGGAGCAACCACCATTTGCGGAGAAATTTTAAGCAAAAATAATGGATTTATTTTAGTTAAGGCACGTTTTTTTTTTGAAAGATGCTCCTTGAAAAGCAAAATAACGGATTTGTGGTGACAACACCAACTGTTTCCGGAACTTATTGATGCACCCTCCTACATACATACATCTGTTAATTTATCTTGATTGTTTAAGCATAGTACTAAGTTTGAGTTTCCGTGAAATGGCTGTCAAAATCCAACAAATGGCATTGCCGTGAAATACGCGTGAAATTTCGTATGTATCTCATGGCACCCCATAAAAACGCCACTAGCAACATGATGCCAGCAACATTTTTTCACATCTATTCAAAATCCACATGTCACTGAAAATTGAGCGAAAACTGACTGTTCGTTTGCGAGGAAGCACCTAGCCACATGATGCTAGCAACATTTTTCACATCTATTCAAAATCCACATGCCATTGAAAATTGAGCGAAAACTGACAGTTCGTTTGCGAGGAAGCGCCTAGCAACATGATGCCAACAACATTTTTTCACACCTATTCAAAATTCACATGTCATAGAAAATTGAGCGAAAACTAACAGTTCGTTTTCGAGGAAGCACCTAGCAACATGATGCCAGCAACATTTTTTACACCTATTCGAAATCCCCATGTCATTCAAAATTGAGCGAAAACTGAGGAAGCGCCTAGCAACATGATGCCAGCAACATGTTTTTACACCTGACACATGACATTGGAAGCGCCTGAGTTCAAATACCCCGAAGTCATGACAATAATTTCTGTAAAAACATTTTTCTAACCAAAATTTGCCAATTGTTTCAGGGGCGGTGCTCTTAAATTTAACGTTTCTTTTCAATTGACCATCAATGTTGCTAGCAACATTTCACGAAATTTCACGGTTGTGTAGTTAGTACTAGCCTTTAGTTTCAATAGGGGTTTTCCATCTGAATCCTGAGTCCATGGATCTTGTTTCGCTTCATTACATCTTTACCCAGTATTGCGCGCTATTTCAATATGAATAAGCCGTAATGTGATATCTGATTGCTCCTACTTGCCAAAGAGCGCGATCATTGATTTATTGAGATTAAATTCGGCTAGCAGCCAGCCACGCAGATATTACGGTATTACGCTTACTAATTATTTCATCAATTCTAGAAATCAAGTCATTGATTCCTTTTGCAGTCAAAGATATTAAATTGGTTGCATAGTTTAAATAGCATGAATAGCTGAACCCAACAAACCGATATTGTAAATCTCTCTGCATATAAGTGCAACATACATACCTACATACATACGTATATGTAATGTGTTGGTGCTACGAAAATGTGGTGGGTAGCACAACAACAAATGTAATTTGAAAATTAATTTATTCCGACGCGATTAAGGACTTCACTTTTCCACATTGACGTATAGATATGTATGAACCTATGTATGTATGTCTGCATATGCGAGCGTGGTGGCAATCAGTGCTCATCAGATATTCAGCCTCGATGGTTACTAGCAGATTGTATGCACGTACAGTCAACTCAGCTTAATTGGAAACGGTTTTTTGACCAAAGTTATTTGGTGCTGTGATGCAAATCATTGAAATTAGTCACTTCATATGCTAATATTCCCATAATCAGTCTGTTTCTTTGCTCGCCCGAGGTCATTATACAGATGAATAAGCAAAAACGCTCTCAGCTGGTCGTTAACAAATGCCCACAGCTGAGATCACCTGATTCCAAAACGCACTTTTATGTAACATGGTTGCATAAAAAATGATTCAATTTCATATAAAATCAAATAAAAATTAGGTACAAATTCAGATATTTCTTAATAAAATGAATTATTATAGCTAAAGAATACATTAAAAATATTTTTTTATGTAAGTTTTCCAAGTCAATGATATTATTATGTAGTTTTTTTTGCGATATTCTATTGTTTTAGTTCTCGGACTTTTGTGAGCCAATTGGAAAGTGTAATTTATGTTTCTCGCTAGCATAAAACTGGACGGGCAAAAGTCGAGGCGAGTTTGTGAAAATTGTCAAATTGAGATGCTAACTGTTTTGTGAAAGTAGAAGAGGAATTAAAAATAAAACAGACAATAACCCTGGTAGCTAGCACTGTAACACAACTATTCAATCTCAGAAGTTATTATAAATTTAATTCAATAAATAAATTTATAAGAATAAAAGTAACGTCTTAAAGTTTCAACACTAAATTTTCGTTGCTTTTCAATGGTCGATTTCAATGAAATTTAAATGTAAAATGTTATGAAATATTATAAGTCATATATTGTCAACATCTGTGCAGCAATGAGCTGCCATTTTGGATGCTTGACAGCCATTTGGTATTTTTCTGTGACTCTCTCATTGACAACCTCTTTGATGATTTTCAGACTGTATTTCCTTTTTTGCAAAAAAGGATTCATCCAGCCCGAGATGCTTCCGTCTTTCATCTTCAACGTGTAAATCAAACAATACTTTCGAACAATCAAGAGCGTGGGCATATCGTACTAGCTTACTTGACGAATTAGCATGCCCACACTTAAAATATTGCCATCTCATTCATTAAAATTTAACAGTTGTTATAAAATGAATAATTGAGTGTTGAGTACTCAACATAAACAGCAACAAATAACTTTGACATTTTGTTTCGCCTATTGAGAGGGCATTTCGTTTTTACGCTCACTTACACGAAAATGAAAAAAACCTACCTAATATTTATTTCAGGTTACAGATTGATTTAAAGTTGCTTTTTTGTAGAGTTGGATATGACAAATTCATATGGCAGAAGAGACATTTTGCAATGATCAGGTTAATCTAAGTTATTATTTTTTTTTAATCTAACATAAAGATTTGAAATAAACTGTAAAATATGCGTTAAGTAGACATAAGGAAAATAGTTGGTTTTCTGACTATAGTACTACTTAAACTACCACTTCTCATTAGGAATGAGACAGAGTGTAGACTCGGTCTCGTGGATGATGAAACCACAGAAAATATCTATCAATTGTACATATTGCCTTGGCATTTGAGAGAGGATTGGGGTTCCCTTGGGAACCTGTGGACTGCTTCTGGAAAGATGGGCCTCAGCGAGCGCTGGGCTAGTGCGCAAACGTGCAAAGTCACGAGATCCTTCTGGCCACGGGTAGATCGGGGGCGCTCGCGGGAGCTTCTAAGGCTAACAAAGCCGCCGTTTTCGAATTTGGTGGGTATTCTTACCGGACATTGTCCGTTAGGTGGCCATGCGGTAAGACGTGGAATTGCCGTTCTGTAGAAGTTGTCTGAAGGACGAGGTGGAATCATCTCAGCACCTTCTTCTCAGCTAACTTGCTCTCATTTGGCGAAGATTTAGACATCTAACGTAAATTAGCCACCGTCGGCGCCGTCGTAAGGGCATGGTCATCAGTCCCTTATCCCAAGGCTCCTTCTTCCCTCCCTTCTCCTTTCCCCTTTATGGTATCACAACGGACGAATTTGTATATATTTGTCCAAATGGGCCCCAAGCAAGGACAGCCATTTAACCTAACCTTACCTATTGCCTTGGCAAATACAAGACTGCGCATCTTTCATCGAGACCAAATGCATCCGAATGAAATCCAGAATGCTCTTGTTGTAGATATTCTGAAATTTGTACGCAAGCGGATAATCCACTGAAGAAATTTGGCTTTCAACCAATTCCCAGCCTGAGGCAGGGAACATCTTGGCTAAATAGAACCTGATGTAAAACATTTAAGGTAGTAGTGCCAGTCACCAAGCCTAATATTAACTACTTCTAAAACATGTAGCAGGATGCAAAAGATCTTTCAGGTCGAGGTTGGCCATTGAGTACACTATAGATACAAAATTATTATTATTATTAAGATTTGATATATCAAAAAAAAAAACAAAAAAAAAATTAAAATTTATTCGCTAAACAAAGCAATGCAGTGCTTTCAAAGTATGATAATATAACCAATATTATCATTCGGATCTTGTGCCCGAGGTCCAACATTCATGCTATCTATTAGGAGGTTTTCCCTTCTTTCTGGCGTTTTGATTACATTCTAAATTTCACATATGCCACTTATATCGTCGTTCCACTGGTGGTCAAGTCTGAAGTAGCCCGCTATATATCGTAAAGTCTGCATTTCTGCCGCGTTCATAATACGCTGGGTTGTAAGCGTATCTGCTCGTGTCTCCATCCTATACGTCATAATGGGGTTGACGCATGTTTTGTGGATACGCATTTTGCTTATGGTACTCATTTGCTGATTTTTCTCCACTACATCGCGTAAATAGCCAGATATTTAGGATCATTTTGTAATTTACATCCTAATAGTTTAGTTTACATCTTTTATAAGACTTGCAACCAAATATCATCGCATCATTTCAAATCATGGATTCACTCAATTCCTTTTTTTATTCCTTTTAAACTTTGAAAATATTCCAGTTTTCCCTTTCGTCGAGAATTTTCAACATAGAGAAAAACGAGAACACAGAATCCGAGTGCCTCTCTCCTTTCCCCATTCCTTCAGAAGTTACGAATTGAAGCGGTCTATATAAACGCGGTCTTTTTACAGATCCATCAACATTTCAAGGAGAAATGACGCAGACCGTGGAGCAGCTTTTTTTCATTGTACTTTGGGTCACGTGATTTTTGATATTATAAACAATGTATACAATTTATTTCTTTTGTTATCTCTTCTAAAAACAGTTGCACTTCTTTGCTTTTCATTGAAGTTAAAAAGCTGCCGAAGCAACCCGGGACATTTGCGAAGTGTGTGGAGAAGTTGTCATAGGCGAGCTTACAGCACGCAAATGGTTTTCAAAGTTCAAAGTGGTGACTTTGACGTCGCTGACAAGTCCCACAGTGGAAGACCTTCTGAATTCGACGAAGAACGTCTCAAATCACTTTTGAAGGAGAACGGTCGGCCGCCAAACCAGTCCTGAATGGGCGGAAAAAATGAGTTGCGATCATAAAACGATTCGCAATGGGATTTATCGAAAAATTGGGAGCCTGGGTGCCTCACGAGCTCAACGAAAAAAACAAAGAGAGTCGCCTTCAAATTGCTTCTCAGCATATCTCGCCCACCATCGAGCAATACGCGGTCATAAATAGCGCTTTTTGTACCGCATCGTTACGGGAGATGAGAAATGGTCCCTATACATCAATATTAAGCAAAGGTAGGAGAGGGTGGCTTCAGGAGATACGCCAAAGCCGAGAGTCAAGCCGGTTCTTCATCCAAAGAAGATCATGATATGTGTTTGGTGGGACTGGGTGGATGGCACGGTGCACCGGGAAATGCTACATCGTGGCCCAGCTACATCGCGTTAATGAGGCTATTCGACTGAATAGACCTGATCGACATGGCCAAACCATACGCCTTCACGACAACGCCAGGGCTCATGTTGCACAACTCGTCAAAGTCGCACTCCTACAGCCAACAGCTCGAATGGGAGGTCCTTCAGCATCCGCCGTATTTTCCGGACTTTGCACCGATCAATTAACGATTAGCTTATTGATGTAAAATTGTTTTTTGTTTAAATGAAAGTCTAATAGATGAGAAGAAATTGTAGGGCTACGAATTAATAGTGGTTGGGGCAAGTATATATGTATTTATATTTTTTTGTTGATAATGGAGATGGTTAGACAACGTTGAGGACGATCTAGCAACTACCGTAGTACGGATCGAAATGCATGGAGAAACGATGGAGGAAGATAGTGTCATGCACGATGATTATGATGATGATGATGTTATTTTCTCCTTTACTTATTCGATTTCTTTCGAACAACGAAGCCTGAATTAATTGGAAAAGAGTAAAAATTCTTATCAATAAAAAAACTGCATTTAGAGGGAGTCGACTGTAATATATTCGGAAGTGAAAACAAACAAAAAATTTTAGTATGTCAAACGTACATAAGTACTCGTACTGATGCGCACAGATATTTGTATGTTTGTTAGCGATGCAGATGTTATACGCTGAGTAATTGAGTTTGTTAGCTTTAGAGCTATCAGCAGTTCAGCTCTGATTGATTAATTGGAAAATGCAAATGGCATTATGCCGCTGCCGCTGCTGCCACAAGCTTGTTTCGCAATATGCAATGGCTGCACATACTTTATGGGTTTTTATCTAATTATGCCTGCGAGAAGCTTTGGTACTCTCCTTCTAGTGCGACTGGTTTCGTGCAGTTGAGAAAGAGGGAATTGTGGTAAATGTTTTTTTTATTCTAGAGCTTTGGAAAGCGCTGGGAAATGTGACCTATACAAAATTCCAACTATGTTTTCAATAAACGTTTCCGGTTGACTCTCTTCTACCATCTCCAATCCCGAGTAGTTATGCACGTATGTATTTAAAAAAATGCTGCTCAAGCATATTCACTGAAGCAGGCGAATGCAAGCGAGTGAGTACAATCCCCCAATCGTAATAAATTAGGTGCGTTAAGTGACATAAATTTATTATATTAGCAAAAATTGTTGCATGTGCAATAGCCATTAATTCCTAACATACATACATACATACATACATGCGTACATAGTTTCTTGCATATATTCATGTACATACGCGCTTCCAAATTGAGGCGGATTATGAACTAATGGAAATGAACTAAAAGTTGTATTAGCTGCCCTAACATTCATGTACAAGTAACTACATATAGGTATGTTATATGAACTGAGATAATAGTGCACACGTATATATATATGTATGTTTATACACACAACTACTTGTGCACTTCGCACCCTTTTGACAATGCGAGAATGCTTCAGAATTTATTTTCTGACTTTATTCTCAATCGCTCCGCGTGAAGAAGTGGGTGCAACCGCGAATTTGTCACATCATTCAGTTATTTATGCGTCTGCATATTTGTCTGCTTTCCTAATTCACGGAATTTATGATTTCTTCATTTGTTCGCTTTAGTGGAGGCGGAGTATTTGCAAAGAGGACTTTTTCAATGTGCATGCATACCAAGTATATCCAGTCAACCTTCTACAATTTTCACGATTTTTTTACCCCTTTATATGCCGTGCTTGTACGCGGCAATCGAGTCCAAATACAGGCCACAAATCAATTTAGAGAAAGAAACGACATTCGCTTATTCAAAAATTCAGCCTTTCCTTGAGAAATTGTGCTGAGGCAAGCCTGCGCAGACTTTTCACTGATTTTATATGCTATATGCCAAGCCATATTTTCTAATAAATAAAAATAACAATATTGTAGCCTTAAGACTTCTGTTTCAGAGGTTAGGACACGACAAAAATGAGTATTATATTAGGTCAGGTGAAGTGGCTGTCGTTCGACGTACCTAAGTCAGTTAGAGGACCCTTGTACCGCAACTATCCTATCCTTACTCTACTTGGTCCTCTCTAAACCATTGTGTGGCGAAGGACGGGCAGACGCACAGAGAGTGATCCGCTGTCTCCCCCTCCCCTCCACATGCCTGATTCCCTTTTATATGTGCTTCGCTCATAGAAAGTGGCCCGTTATCAGTCCAACCAGCTACTGACAGTCCCTTCTGCTTAATGGCAGGAGGAACTACGACAGTCGGCCGAACGTGAGATGTAACATCAGTTTTGTCCATCTGCAGCCTCTCTCAGCCTGCCAAGCTCGCCTGTGGGTTGAAGTAACACGCCTGTTAACCGTGGCTTTGATGGCTGCGGAAAGGAGTGGCAGAACGGGCTCTGAGCCAACTTTTTTGGGCCAATATCCTGATGCTAACATGGGTCGCTGCACACTTGCGTATCGCTAATAACGAGACCACTGACTCTTTAGCCAGGATGGGCTCTGAGGCTAACTTCTTTCGCCCAAAGAGTCAGAGGTCTCGTTAGCCGCAATGCCCACGTGCCCCGCGACCCATGTTAGCATCAGGATATTATGTCTACCGACATAGTTCAGCCTGGATTTACAGGCGCCAACTACCCTTGAAGTGGTTGAAGTCCTGTCTAAGGCCCTGAGCGCATATTTGCTGTCGACACGCACAGATGTGCCTTTCAACCTTTTTTTCTTCTACAATAGTCATTGGATGTTGCCCCTAAGCTACTGACATATCTTTCTATTAGAAAGTGTCCAGATAGGACACCTACTACGATTTTTAGACCCTTCCTATTTCATTTAAGTAGATGTCGACCTTGCCCTGACTAATTTGGAGCGAGGAGCCCAAACTAGCTAACTCTTCTGCCTTTTACCTCACCTTACCTAACCCTTAAAGAATATTAATGAAAAAAAACTACTGTGCAAGTATTTTTAATAATTTAGAAGGTTATTTTACTGTCTTGGACGAGTGTTTATATGATAGGAGCGATTTCAGAGCCAGGCAGCTATGGGAATAAAAGAAGATTTCTGAACTGTGCCTACGCTTTTATTCAGCACTAAAAGGCTTTCTGAGGTTGCCTAGATTTATGTTTGGAATACGCTGCAATGATCAGGCGAGTAAAATAATATAGGTATTGGTGCTTATAGTTTCGGAATATACACCACCTCTCACTTGATCAGTGAGTTTTGAGCCATCAATATATATGCTGACCCCGTTTTCATTATTTATTACACCATTTTTCCAGCCTTCTTTGGATGCAAAATGGATTATATGAGGCCTGTCTAGGTATGTATTCACCGAGTCATAGAAGTCTGCGGTGTTAGGAATACCCAGGAAGCATTCCAAGCATGCTCGAGTGTCCCTGGTTGTTTGTCTTGAGCATCGATGATTCCCTCAATCTTAGCGCCTTAGAGCCGACGTTGGCGTTGTTTTAACCTCTAGATTGACGTTTTCTTATCAAAGGTTGGCCATAATTTATTGAAGTTTTCAACAAAAACAAAAATCTTTCGAACCAGTACTATTGTGTGGTTCCAGAATTACAGTGGGTACTGATTTCGATTTTTCGAGTGATTTTTGACTTCGCATTTTTGTGAAAAATGCATTAAAAGCTTTCGTGTTGACTATCGAGGCTCCGACGTCACTACTTGACGAATATATTGTAAAATATTTATTCAATTGACTTGAAATTACAGCGAATATTTTCGAAAGATTACTTCTGTTCGACAATGAAATTAGCTATCACCAGCCATCAATCCAAATCAAGAGCGTCAAGAAAATTCTCTCCCAAAGAGAAAAAAAAAAAGTTAACGAATGGAAAATTTGCCATCACTTGCAAAAATTGGTAGAAGAAGACATTTTAGTTGAGTTTGTTTAAAAATGTATGTAATGCCTAAAAAATACCACAAATATACTTTATATGCTCACATTTTTCTTTGATAAATTTTCCATTTTATTGTTTTCTCTATAAACTGCAAATTTCAATCCGACGCAAGGGCGCTCAATCGACCAGACTCCACCAAAAAGTATTTTTTTTGCTTACAAAAAATTTGAATGGTGGGCAATTTTTTGTATTATCGAACATGAAAAATTAGGAATAAAAAATGAAAAGAAATAATTGGCGCGTACAGTTCTGTTAGGAATTTGGCTGAGCTCCTCCCGCTATTTGTTGTGTGCGTCTTGGTTGTTCCGCAAATGGAGGGACCTTTTAAACCGACTCCGAATGGCAAATGGTTTTTATGAGGAGCTTTTTCATGACAGAAATATACTAGAAGGTTTGCCATTGCCTGACGAGGGGCGACCGCTTTTAGAAAAACATTTCTATTATATGATGTTCATGCACGGAGGTTCGAACCTCTGCACTCCTGAATAGTAGTCAAGCACCAACCCATTCGGCTACAGCGGAATACCTACCACAAATTTTTGTGTTATCGAAGACGAATATTATAAACGGTTTTTCAATGGGCGCGTTACAGATGTTGGCGCGTTACGGAATTTGGCGGGAATACTTTTTTAGTTTTAGCATTTAACTGAGAAATCCTATATGACTCAATAACGCGTTGCTACAATTTATTGCCACAATCAGTGCCGCACCCGCCGCACATGTTGAATGAAGAGGTTAAGTGGCTACATACCTGTAAACGAATAAAATTGCCGGACTTAGAGCGACGAAAATCCGTGGGAGATTCTTCAGGTATCTCTACGCTCCGAATAAGTCATTGTTTGATGTGGATTTGGACCAGGCAATTGTATTGACCCCAAGTTTTTTATTCTGCAGCGGCCGTTTTTCGAAATTATGCTCCAAACACGACGTCATATTATGCATATGAAAAAATCAATGTGGCAATATAACTAAAACTGTTTGTTCGTGCGCCCTTAGTAAAAACTTCTATTCTATAAGAAAATCTAAAAATCGATTTTTCACAAATTTTAAGCACCCCATTAAATAATAAATAAAGTCATCTAAAGTTTCTGTTATATATTATATTTTTCCTTTAGAAGGGAAGCACTGGTATGGCTGATTGGCCACTACTACAGTTTAAAACATTCTGACCTATACGCTCTCACTAAATAGACGGCAGCAGAAAATTTTTTGGATTGCTAACTGATAACTTCTCGATGTGCAACCACTATAATGCGACAGCATATGTAAATATGTATGTACATGAGAACCACATTTGCTTCCCTGAAAAATTTCTCAATTGCAAATTAGTGGTCTTTTTATAACAGTTTTTTTTTGTTTTAATTTAAATGACAAGTCTCTCATGCGCAATGCACTATTCCATCTACACGGTTTGTGAAGAAGAAGAAGAATACATTTTCGAGCATTTGGAATATTATATTACATAAGGCTGTAAAATAATTTCATTAGCTCTGCAATGAAGCAGCAATGCTCTCAACCAACGAACACCGTTTGCTGTAGTAACCGCCACGTTAGTGCTGGAATGGAATGAACCTTTAGGGAAATTTCGGAGGTCCATTCAAGCAAAGGTCGTTGCAATTGATGACACTTCAAGCTTACCTCCGCGTGAATTTGTGTGCTGGTTATTAGTTCAAAATCACTTCAAAGAAAGTTATGAATGTTGATGCAAAATATATGTGAACTCATTCACGCACACATACCGGGTGGGCTAAATGCAGGTGTCTTCTTGAAACAGCTGCGATACTAGAAAATGTTTGTCACTTAAAATTATGAGTTTTATACTTCTGCGCAATGAAGTACGGCACCTAAAGGGTCGCGGTGGTCTAGAGCTCGAAAATTTAGGGTATTTTCAGGAAGTGTTTATATAATAATAATAAATAAATTTTTTAGGCTTTTTAGTTTACTTCTTTTACAAACAAAAAATTAAAAAATTTTTTTAATTTTAATAAATTAAAAAATGGTGCTAAAGTTGACCCTCCCGAAACATTGGACCTAGACAGTTTCTATTTATTTGAAACACAAAAAAATTATTAATCAGTATTACTGTAGCTATGTTCCGTACTAGAATAAAAAAAATTTAAGCCTTATTTAACAATGAAAAATTGTAGCTGATAACGCTGATGTGTGTATGCAAAAATATTAATGGCAATATTGTGTCGATAAAGTCAAACACAAACCCACAGAAGCCGATGATTGTGTACATATGCAACCGAAAGAAAGCATTTGTTTTCTACGGGCTGCAGTTTTGCTCAATTTTATGTATCTCACGGGCAACAGAAAGGGACTACGATCAAGGCGAATTGAATATCTAAGATGGCGCTATTAAGGCGTTATATACAGTCAGAAGGGCGAAAAAAGCGAATTTTCTAGAATTTCTTCTGAAAAAACTTTTAAGTTTATTGATCTAAAAATGTGTACACATATTATATTATCTTTTAATTGTATTAGTAAAAATATTTATTTGGAAAGGAGCTACAGATGATCTCCGGGAGCTCCTCTCAAAAAAGACGTTTTGCAGTGACCACTATATCTCTGAACTGGATCCTCGGATCTTCTGAAAGTAAAAAAACCAAACACATTTCGTTAAAGTAATGTTATATTAATTAATCGAAGGAATAAGCAAAATAAATTTTTTTGACAAAACGGCGGTTTCTCCCCAAAAACAAAACACGATTTTTTACCAAACTTTCGGCCTTAAATTGTTTATAAAAAAATATTTATCGGTGAGAAAAAATCTTCGATTAATTACTAAAAAATATATTTAAGAAGCTCGTGTTAAAATTTGAGACTATTCGGTTTAGCCATTTTCGAGCAATGTTGATCACCGACTTTAAAAACATCACTTTGAGAAAAACGCGTTTAAAGTTTGAAAAGCTCCTTACAAGCACTCTGAAACTCCTCTTAAATTGTAAATTGCGTGTAACTTCGAAAATATTCACTGGAACGATATTAAATGTTCTGTGTGTATTCTTAAATATATGCACATTAAGACAAAAAAAAATTTCGATTTTTTGAAAATTCTAACTGTATATAACCCCTTAAAAACGTTTACGTTTAAGTCTGACGTCAGCTCCCTTTGCAATACAAAACAAACAAAAGTAGGAAAAATTACATGCTTGTGAAAATTCAATGAGTGGCTTGGTAGTATTGTGGTTTGTGAGAATAAAAAACTAATCAAACTAATGAAAACGAAGTGCCGTGTGGTAAATTGTGAAATCACCTCCAAATGCAGTTTGATTGCGTTTTTATGCGGAAGACGCCGTGGCAGGAAAGTATAAGTGTGTGTGTATAATTTCTTGTGTTTGGTTGTTTTCATTGCTTTCGACTACTCTTCTTCTTCGCAAACAAGTAATTCCCCTTCCTGTTGCTTGTTTATTCATGGGCTCGTACGACACGGCGAATTCGGAAGGCGCAATCTTGTAACGGGTTGCCTATATTCGACGAACCCATGTGTTTTTTGGGCCCATTCCAATCGACGAGGCTTGTCCGCAGGCAACAATGTTTGCGTCAATTGAATCTTATACGGGAATAAATGCAAATCAATGCGGATAATTCGTTGTAAAGTGGTCCGAGCAATGCCCAACTGCTGAGAACGGCGATTTTGGGATGTCCTTTTCGACGTATCAGCATTGGCCCGTACAAGAGCAATTTGGCCTCTTTGGATTAGAAAGTCGAAAACCTTTTGTACAAACGTTTAATGGTGTTCTTAGAAGGGGCACTTTTCACATTATTTAATTCTTTATACGCACGTTGAGTTTTCACAATTGACTTCTTTTGTTGAATGTAAATTTCAACAATTTGGGAGCGCTCGCATGACGTGGACTGACGCTTCCAACGCGGTATGTAATTACGAGATCTGACGTCTTTGTCAAAAGATACAGGGTTGCCAGATGGGTCCGTCGAATATTGACAATCTTGTATTCTATCATTCCTGGACTACAATAACGTCGCTGACTATGGTGCCCGCAGTTATAAGTTATAGTCCCGTAATTATCGTAAGCTTGAATGCGGTCTTAGTTTTACAATAAAGAGATCAACCAATAAGCACACAAAATCCTTTATAATAATATATAATATACTAGCAACCCACCCAGCTTCGCACGGGTATAAAATATATACCCTATGTCACTCACTGAAAAAATGATTAAAATCGATCCAGTAGTTTTGGCTTATTCATTATTGCCCGTGGCCCGCACGCGTTAAATTTGGAGTAAAACAATTCCCCTTTCTTTATAGCATGAAGATTTCCTGCTATCTTTGGGATATCTAAATTCATACCCTACATTTTTGCATATTAACTTTTTGCATTTTTACATATGTATTTATTTTATTTTTACAACAATTACTATATTACAGAATGTCTTTATATACAACGTTCATAGCCTTCTTGTCATTAGACAATACAAACATGTTTTCTCTAGAGGTTACTCTTGAAAGAGCGACATACAGTTGGCCATGTGAAAAACAGTCAACACTCAAATCTAAGTATGCAACGTTGAAGGTTTGACCCTGAGATTTATTAACGGTCATTGCAAAAGATGTCTTTACCGGAAATTGTAAGCGTTTAAATTGGAATGGTAGATCCGATGGTATCAGAGGGATTCGGGGAATCAATACATCTTCTCCGGTACCACATCCTGTGAGTATTGTGCACTCTATTATGAAAGTTTTCAGTGATTTTACCAGCAAACGCGTGCCATTGCAAAGTTTAGGTGGACTTAGGTTTCTTAATAAAATAACAGGACAACCTATTTTCAGCTCCATTTTGTGAGGAGGGAGTCCAGACGGTTTCAAAGAATTTAGAAATTCTGTAGGAAAATGAACAGCTTCTTCCAAATCGAGAACAGTATCGACCGAGTAGTATATTTTCGTCGGCGCATCAATCTTCGAAATAATCAAGTTATTTACTTTATCTACTTGTTCGTTAGTTGGTGACAGAATAGCTCTTTCTTTAAACCAAGATATTGTCTTATAACTTATGTTATCAATGTCAGGATAGACATTGTTGACTAACTCTTGGATGTTGTCTATCAAAACACAAAGGTTTTCTAGGTTAATCCTTCCCTCACTTTGTGTTAATTCTCCATTGCCAACTTTTAGCAGCTTCTCTGGAAATAGCCTGTTCTCACGTGAAGATGACGAAACCCTCATATTAGTTGTAAGCTCTAATTTATTGACATACGACTAAAGGTGGGATCTTTTTAGCGAAGCATTTATTTCGTCAGCACGTGTTCCTCGAGTCACAACTGGTAGGATTTGACGGAAATCTCCTGAGAACAGAATTGTATATCCACCCATAGGTGCATTTTTGTTGCGCAAATCGCGCATTGTCCTATCCAGTGCTTCCACAGACGTCTTGTTTGACATGGTAGCTTCGTCCCAGACTATTAATGAGCAGTCACGCATCAATTTTCCTGTATTGCTCTGTCTAGAAACACTACAGACGCTGTTATCATCATCGGTGGCGATTTTCAGCGGGTGCTTCATTGTAGAGTGTGTGGTTCGGCCTCTTTCC
Organism: Anastrepha ludens; assembly: GCF_028408465.1. Lineage (NCBI taxonomy): Eukaryota > Metazoa > Arthropoda > Insecta > Diptera > Tephritidae > Anastrepha > Anastrepha ludens. The sequence goes on along the minus strand of NC_071498.1, from coordinate 9,099,755 downwards.
AAAAGAGTAGCGGCAATGCCGGATGACGCAACAGCTAACGCAATTTTTCCGGTAGATCTCAATTACTAATTACTGTTGTAATATCTTGAAAAATATTGTTTTTAATTATATGCTGTAAAGAGCCATATACATAGATCTATATGAAAACAACAATGTATTTAAGGTATTTAATTGGATAAGGATTAATGTTGTACCCATTTGTTGAAATCGCTTCGAAAATAAGCTATTAGTTGTCGTAAAAAGTAAATGACAAAAAATGTTATTGTATGGAATTGATAGCAAACTAAACGCGCTCCGAATCAATAAAAACTATTCAAAAACTGTATTTTAATTATGTGCGATTTACTAATATAGAACCTGAAATAATTACATGGAATTCAGTACATGCATAGATACATATGTACATATGTCCGAAATGAAATAGTGCGAGCGATTCGTAAATACATACATACATACGTCACCATACGATGTAATTCAACATTAATGAGGTGTGGTGAGATTATCGCTTAACGCCTATTGCTTCATTCGGTTGACAGCGAACACACACACAAACAGCTTTTTTTGGAAAAAGAGCTGCTTTTGTTTAAACAATTTTGGTTAAATAACAAATAAATCAATTATTTTTTTTGATGCAGAACGAAAGTAAATATTTCAAAGTTAAACTTCAAGAAAGTTTCATTTTAATTGGTTGATTCGTTTATGATTTATGGCCGTGAAAACAAAAAAATTATGTTTTTTTGCCACATTTTGACCGATTGCCACGCCCCCTTTATATATTTCTTCACATTATATAGATATAAACCTTCCTCTTCAATCAATCTATCTTTAAAAAAAAACCGCATCAAAATCCGTTGCGTAGTTTTAAAGATTTAAGCGTATAAGGGGACATAGGGACAGAAAAAGCGACTTTGTTTTATAATATGTCGTGATATATAATATAAAGGATAACTGTAATGTATTTTCAGTATTTTATGTCATTCTCACCTTTCTATTGCAAAAAAATTTGCTTTTAACATTTACATAATTGGATATGCACTTGTAAGTATGTGTATGAATGTATGTACATATGCTCCTATTAATATGTACCTACAACATGTGCGTATGTATGTGTCCGTTAAGCTCACAATTGAAATTTGTATCACACACCCAGACGCAGAATGTTTAATACCTGAATGTGACAATGCGATTGGGCAGGTGCTGTGGTATTAACATTGGTTACATTGGATGACTGCTAACGAGCGGCTGAAAGGATTTCCGCTTAGCTGCATGAAATATGAACATGTTTTGACAGTTCACTTGCCTTCGGCAACGAGCTGCGAAAGTGTCGCGTTCTGTGATATTAAATGAGTCTGGTGAAACGACTCTTGTTTACTTTTTACATTTCTCTTGCGTATTGTTGCTTACTTCCTTCTTTCGATGGCACTAGTTTCATAATATCATTTTACACTATTTTTTATATTATTATTTTTTTTAATTTTATCTTTACATGTTCTTCAAACTTTACAACTTCTTTAGTCTGTTCGTCTAGTAGCTCGTTAGCATTCTTTTAAAATTTATACATACATACATACATACATATGTACGTACGTGTGTATGTAGATATATGTGGTATGACGTCTTGTCAACTGGTATATTTATATGCATCACTCGTTCATTTATTATTAATGCCAATGCCTGTGCTCTGAGCAGCGTCTGATTTCATTTCCGCGTCCGTGGCAGTGAAATATTATTCCCTTAAGAAAAAGAACACCACACAAATAACTCAAATGAAATTTGCAATAGAGAAATTCCGTTACTCTGGCAATATTTTAAATTTCAATCTGTGCATATCAGTTGCATATCAAATGTATATGCAGTAAATTTTCATATTGGGTATTTAATTTAAAAAACTTCTCCACCAATTTCTGGTGTGCGTATCCATGTGGGCCTTAAATCTTTATGCTCGTTTCAAACTGCAGATAACTGTTGTTGTTGTTGTTGTAGCCGTTCACTAGGCCTTGCCAGTGCGATGTAGTCACCAATCGTCTTCGTCTAACTCATCTAACAGATTACTTGTATGCGTCGAGAAGGTGAGCAAACTGTCGAAGGTGACACCCAAAATTTTGGGGCTGTTAACTATCGGTATTAGTGTGTCATCGACTTTTCCCTTTAACTGCACATTGACTTCCTTCGTCCAGGTGGTAAGGAGGATCGCCGTGGATTTTGTTGGGGAAAGCTGAAGATTTCTCACAAGGGAAAAGCGGGAAAGGCTGAACGTGATAAATGCCACTTTGGAACACAAGTCATCAATGTCATTGCCGGAAGCCATATCGATCAATCGTCAGCATATGAGACCAGTGAAACTCCTTCTGGTGGTTGCAGGAGCTGCAAGATATACAAGTTGGGAAGCAAGGGTGAAGGGACGCTGCTTTGTAGCACACCTTGCTTTATCCTCCTCTGTTTTGAGCTGTGGTCTGGAATAATAACAGATGATTGCCGATGATACGGAGAGTTGTGGATTTATCTTTTCGGATCTTTTCATTACTTCAGTCCGGGCGGGTGGGTAGACTGTTGAATATCATTTAGTAGCGTGGAGTGGCTGACTGTATCGAAAGCATTCCAGCGGTCCAATGCTACTAGGACAGTCCTCTCGCACGGCCGGTTTTCGTTAAGCCCGCGGGGCTTATGGCGATGAGTGCTGTGCACTCTTCGGATGCCAGGCTGGTGGGAGGCTGGGGTCAGTTGTTTCGTGTAGAGTGGAATAAGCAGGGTCTCAAGTATCACTAATGAGGAAAGAAGACTTGGATGATAAGACTATCCTTGGTTGGTGGGTTTCCCAAGTTTCAATAGTGGCACCACTCTCACAGCTTTCCACATGTGAGGAATTATAAGAGTGATCAAGGACAGATTAAGGACCTTTGTTTTACAGCATCAATATGTTAATTTCGTCGGGCCCAAAGGCTTTGGAAGCTTTCGATTTGTTGATGACTACCTGCATCTCATCGCTGGAGAAAGCAAGCGGGGCACAGTTGGTTGGCAGTTTGTGCAGCAGTGTGGTTTCACGACGTTTGGACATATAGAGTTTATATATAGTGCACTGTATAGTGCCGTTTTGTCATTAACTGCAGCGGGACGACCACTGTACTTTGAAGCCATGTATTGAGGGTCAGCCGCTTTTAGGGGTTTGCTTTTATTGTATAATATTTAGCTTAAGGAGATCGAAGGGCCGGTTGTAAAGTTAAATGAGATTTAATTTGAAAGGTATTTATCAAAGAAGCTTGGACAACATCCGATGAGGCGTTTCTTAAAGTGTTTGAGAGAAAGATTCCGTGGAACATTTTTGGACCGTTGCACTTTGGTGGCGGAGAGGATCGTAGGCAATGAAACAATGAACTATTCGAGCTTTTCGACGACAGTGGATAAAGATTCAGCGGCTTTGTTGGTTGGGTCATGTGGTCCGAATGGAAACAAACGCTCCTCGATCTGAAAGTATGCGATGCAGTATCAGCTGTTTGGAAAGATCAGGTGGAGAAGGACTTGGCTGTGCTTGGTGTTTTCAACTGACGCCGGTTAGCACGAGAAAAAACGATTGGCGCGCTTTGTTAAACTCAACCAACTAACTCGCGTAAGCGGTTATTGCGCCAATCAAGAAGAATAAGTAGTTTGTAAAATTATGATATATTTGCGTTTGTTTTTGGGGCTATTAAATTGCCCTAGATGACTCGAAGGTTATAAACACCTTCAAATGGTCGTAAGTACAGAACGACCGGTCATCGATTTTGAAGGCTGAACTGAATTGAACCGAGCCGAACTTTGGCCAATCTCCAAGCCGAAACTAAAATGAAAAACTTCAGGCACCCAAGCAATAGAGAAGCAAAGACTTTACAAAAATCTAGTATTTTTTATTAAAAAATAAAAGCAAAAAAGGTACATAAGTATCAATTATATTAATGTCAGCTTATAACATACATACTTGTTTTTCTATTACTCAATTTGTTTTTAATTATTGACTACTTATAGCTTTTTTTATAATAATAAAACATGCAATTATACAATTTAAGATCATGAAAAAACCTATAAGTATTAAAATGTATAATTTAATATTATTGATTTTTTAATAAATTAAAAATTATAATTTAATTGACTAATAACCATTAATAATGATTTATACATTTTTTAATTATATAACTTTATATTGTAATGTAAAAATCCTGGTTTATCATAATTTTCACCTAGCAAACAGTATAGCGCTGACACGCAGCACTGAACAATTGCTTGTTAGTAAAATATTTAACAATTTGATTAATTTTTTGGGTTGGCTTTAGATTGCTACCACGATACATTTTCTGATAATATCTACAGGCGTGGATCGAATTTAAAAATTATAACAACCAAATGTAGTCACTATATCAGCATTTTGATTTATAGTACTTTTTATAAATTACCATTAAGAATTAATAGCAATATTTAACGTCAAAAATGCTTAATTTTTGGATACGCTTAAAAAATGCCCCTTTACAGACGCTTTTTTTACTTAAATACGAACACCGAAAAGTAACAATATTCACTTACCTATAAAGACTCCTTATTAATTCAAGATTTGATTTAAAGCTATTTTTACTCAATAATATAATACTACTACTTTTATTGAAATTCTATAATTACAAGGGTGCTTCTAAACGTTTGTAATACCGTGCAAAATAAATGTGCGGGACGAACTGTCAAAGGAAAGATAATGAGAAAAGAATAAAGCGAAACCGAAAAAACCCAGTCAACCAACAAAGGGGTTCGATAGAACTTTTGTAGGTTTTAAAAGAGTTAAATTAACCTTTGCCTTCGGTTAATGATTATTTTCAAAAATAGTGAAAATTTGGACTAAAATACCGCGATAAAATAATATTTTCATAAAAAGCCCAAATTCTCACTTTTCAAGAAAATATTTTTTTTGTTGTAACATATATGTATGTATATGTACATTTCGCGTGATTTTTTGTTCAAAATGTTGCGCCTGCGGCGCTTTTTTGTATGGGAATATATACACGAAGTGTGTTCAAAAAGTATCGCGAATTTTGAATTTTCGCAGGTTACGTATATTCGAATTTCGATTTTTTTGTGGCGGTATGTTGATAGTCGTGTCTCTCACTCATGCCGACAAGTTCGGACTTTTTGTTCCCGAAACTGAAGAGGCCCATGAAAGGACGACGCTACGCTACGATTGACGAGATAAAGACATCACTTTCGAGGAGCTGAACAAGATAAAAAAAATATTTGTTGACGTGCTTGGAAGATTGGAAAAAACGTTGGCACAAGTGCATAATATGGGGAATACTTTGAAGGGGACAAAATAGATATTAATGAATAAACAAATAATTTATGAAAAAATATAAAATTCGCGATACTTTTTGAACACTCCTTGGGCTCCGACTCCATGCACTACCCCCTCACTTGTTTTGAGAGAAATATTACGAATTTTCCAATGAAATTCACAGGAGATGTTGATTTCGTGCTTATTTTGCTAAAACTAACACCAACACTATTCAGTTAATAATAGTTTTTAAGTTATTTGTTGATAAAATTTGTCTTTTACCTTCACCAAATTTTGATACAATAAGTGCACTTATCACATTTATTTTAATAAATATTCAAACTACATTAAAATACACACACGTTTTTAACTCTTTTTATGGATATATACCATAAATTAACAATTTAAATTGCATTTATAACTTGCAAACACTTGACGCGCCAGCTAAATTTACAATAACTGAAAAGCATGGCTGAATGGAGTGCTGCCAGAAGCAAAATATAATACAATAAAAAAATAGAATGCGATTGAAAACGAAGCAACATAGGAACATAATTTCCACACACTCTTTTTTGTTAGAATAATGAGGGAATGGGGGTTTACAACCTCTAAGGTGTATATATTGAGTTCATATATATAGGGGAAAATGGGGAGTTGTGAGACCCAGGGAGTTGTGAGACATTGTTACCTTTCGGCATTATTCATTTGTTTACATTCGATTTTAAGTGTCCACAAGTGTTCTCGATGCGATCTCACTTTTCAGCTAGCATTGGTCATATTTACACGCATTCGACGCGTCTCTCCAGTTACTGTGTTTTGAAATTTCTCGGTAAGTTTTTTTCATCATTTGTTTTGCGATACATTCGATCAGTTGTTGAAGCAAATTGCAAATGTTAATATATACAAATTATTAATTGTCGTATTAGCTTTGAATTTACACATTCACTTGGGCATGAACGTTCGATGTGTTTATGACTACGCGGCCATTTATAAAAAAAACGATTTGGGGAGTTGTGAGACACCGTTTTTTTCGACATTTTAACGCATCTTTCATAAGTACCTCGCAATATTCATGCATTGTGTGTATATATATCATGAAATTTTTTCATCTGCAAAGGTGCAATGCCGAAAAAGTTAAGCAGAAACAACTCCATTCATTGCAATGTATGCGATCGAGCTGTGCACCTAAAGTGTGCCAATTTACGAACTGGTTATTAAACATGTTCTCACTGCGAATCATGATGGCATTGCATTTTTTATACACTTTTTTATAAGAATTGTCTTTTCTTTTTTATTTTTCATCTTAATAAAGAACTAACAACTAAAATAAGTCATTTTTATTGATATAAACCATGGTGTCTCACAACTCCCCACATTTTTGTATTTTGTATTATATTTTATATTATTATATACAATACAATTTTAATTTTAAGGAAAACTGTAGTTTTGTTAAATAGGCCGTAACAATAGCTTCCAGTATTCATTGACTAAAGATTCCATCGTTGACATTTGCAGAATATTAAGATTTTGAGTAATACGGGTCCAAAAACAAAACCCGTCTCACAACTCCCCATTCTCCCCTATATAAATACAATATCGATATGATTTTCGAAATACAGTTCAGCTTCACGTAAAACTCCTATGTGCAGCGGAGACGGGCCAACGCGAAAAGGAGTTCTACGCAAAAATACTGTGGATTGCGTAGCCGGAGTTGAACTGATGAGGGTTATTTTTTTGAAGCGCGGTCGAAGGCCGCCCACGCGAAAAGGAGTACTACGCAAAAATACTGTGGATTGCGTAGCCGGAGTTGGACTGATGAGGGTTATTTTTTTGAAGCGCGGCCGAAGGCCGCCCACGCGAAAAGGAGTACTACGCAAAAATACTGTGGATTGCGTAGCCGGAGTTGGACTGATGAGGGTTATTTTTTTGAAGCGCGGCCGAAGGCCGCCCACGCGAAAAGGAGTTCTACGCAAAAATACTGTGGATTGCGTAGCCGGAGTTGGACTGATGAGGGTTATTTTTTTGAAGCGCGCCCACGCGAAAAGGAGTTCTACGCAAAAATACTGTGGATTGCGTAGCCGGAGTTGGACTGATGAGGGTTATTTTTTTGAAGCGCGGCCGAAGGCCGCCCACGCGAAAAGGAGTACTACGCAAAAATACTGTGGATTGCGTAGCCGGAGTTGAACTGATGAGGGTTATTTTTTTGAAGCGCGGTCGAAGGCCACCCACGCGAAAAGGAGTACTACGCAAAAACACTGTGGATTGCATAGCCGGAGTTGGACTGATAAGGGTTATTTTTTTGAAGCGCGGCCGAAGGCCTCCCACGCGAAAAGGAGTTCTACGCAAAAATACTGTGGATTGCGTAGCCGGAGTTGGACTGATGAGGGTTATTTTTTTGAAGCGCGGCCGAAGGCCGCCCACGCGAAAAGGAGTTCTACGCAAAAATACTGTGGATTGCGTAGCCGGAGTTGGACTGATGAGGGTTATTTTTTTGAAGTGCGGCCGAAGGCCGCCTACGCAGAAGAAAGTTTTACTGTGGACAGCATAGACGATCTAGTATCGGGTTATTTTATTTATTTATGCGGCGCTATTTTTTTCTTTTTTTTTAACTATATATGTATATATATATATAATATATCATATATTCACATTATAGTGAAAATTTGGAATTAAAAATCGCGCGATTTTTTATTCCAAATTTTCGCCTGCGGCGCTATTTTTTTCTTTTTTTTTTAAATATATATATGTTTATATATATATCATATATTCAGAATATAGTGAAAATTTGGAATTAAAAATCGCGCGATTTTTATATAAATATATACATATATCCATAAATATACCTATATATATATACAAAATAGGAGGATTCTGGGTCAATTTTACAATTTTTAAAATCAAATAACTTAAAAACTACAAGTGAGGTTTTCACTTTTAGAAAGTAGAACACCCCTCCATCATCATATTTATTATTTTATTTAACTTAATCCATCTTATGTTATTACTGACCTCTGCTAACATTTATTTCCATATTTGTTCTTTCTAACAAATGCATTTTCCAATGCGCACATACATTTCATTATTTACTTAAAACAACTAACACTTTGTAAATTGAGCTTCCTATCGCTTTTACGAGCAACTAAATTTTATGTAGACAAGTGTTTTACGGTTGTGTTTGGTTTTGCAAATTTGATGCAATGCTCTTATTAGAAAATTTTTGCACATAGCTACCTACATAAATGCACGCATACAAACTGGCAAGCTGACATTTTTTCTTGGCTTTTATCACATGCAATTTACACTGTATTGTTTTAGAAATTGATCAAATTCTTTACAAGGTAAAACGCTTAAAATTAAAAAAAATATATTCAATAAACCACTAAACTTTTCTGTCACTTGATTCTCAAACACCGCTTGCTCTTCAAAACAAAATTATTTAAAAGTTCTTTCAATCAGTCTTCAACGAGTAGCTTCGTTTGTTGTGCCACAAATTCGTTGGTGAAAATCGCACACGCAGAGTTGCCACTAAAATAGTAAGACAAAATAGAGGAAAAATATATTAATAGGAAAAAATTGTTAAGCTAAGTAAGCAGAGAAGATAAATAAAATAAATTAAATTAAAAAGAATTATATTATATATGTAAATAAATAAAATATATGCATATGTATTATATATACTACATAGAGAAAAAAATATATATAAAAAAAGTGCGTGTAGCGTAGTACACGTAACGGAAGTGAAACTTTCAAGGCAGACAAAGAAAGAGGGAGGGACCCGAGAGAAAATGAGAGAGAGAGAGAGAAAGAATATATATCTAAATAAATTCACAACATTTGCAGAGAATACAAATGGACAAAATTTACAAAAAACCGAGAAGGGTCCACCGGTGTAGGTAAACGCCGAACACAAACCGTGGCAACAACGCGCACTACTCCGAGCGTTTATCACCCGCACAAACGCAGCGATTCCAGCACCGCAGCAACGGCTCAAATTAACGCCAAAAAAATTGGGACCAAAAAACGCCCCAAACAGTAGGCACCAAGGAAATAGAACGCCAAAAAGTAGGCACCAAAAATATATTTCTTACAAGTTTGCACCAACAAACAAGCGCCAAAAAGTAGGCAGTGTTATTTCTCACTAGAAATTAGCAACCACAAGGAAAAACTCAAAAAAATAGCCTAAAGTGTATATAAGATATATATAAGGTATAGTCTCTCTCTACTTTTCCTATACGTTATATCTTTTTTCTCTCTCGCGGAACGAAAATGCCCAAAACGTTGCATGGCCTAGAAATTTTACTCTCTACTCTCGCTCGTCCATAGACGCCTAAGAAGTTTCATCTCACAAATGTATGATAAAACATAATAAAAATATAAAGTGAAATACAATTACTCCCAATTTTCTTTTTACATGAAATCGTATATAAAAAAATTGTATAAAAAAAAATCGTATAAAAAAATCGTGTAAAAAAAAGACTTGGGAGAAAACAATATTAAGAAATTCTTTCTCGAGTGCCCTTAGAATTTATTTCGTGCTTACACATTTTGATTCATTAAATAGAAAAAAATAAGCAATAAACTCTTAAACGACGAGAGGATATTCTACCGATTCTCAGAAGCTTCTTTTGAGACTAATTTAAAAGCTTCGTACATGCGTCGAAAAATCTCACTCTATTTGCTTTATTAGATTCAAGAAAAAATTCGTAAAATGTTGAAAATCGTGTTAAAACAAAACAATTTGTGTAATAAAAAAATTTTTTTTCTTTGTAACTCGTGTTAAATTAAATTAGTATAAAAAGGGAATTAATTGTATGTATTGTATTAAAAAACTTAATATATATTACTTTCGGTAGAAATAATTGATATCGAAAATTCCTAACATCATTGAACTATTGATAGTAATAATGCTTCAACTTACACAAAATATATATAAATATGACGCGTACACCGTGTTTGGGTGTTTGGTCGAGCTCCTCCTCCTATTTGTGGTGTGCGTCTTGATGTTGTTCCACAAATCGAGGGACCTACAGTTTCAAGCCGACTCCGAACGGCAGATATTTTTATGAGGAGCCTTTTCATGGCAGAAATACAATCGGTGGTTTTGCTATTGCCTGCAGAGGGGCGACCGCTATTAGAAAACACTTTTTCTTCATTTTGGTGTTTCACAGAGATTCGAACCTACGTTCTCTCTGTGAACTCCGAATGGTAATCACGCACCAACCATTCGGCTACGGCGGCCGACACATTAGAGCACCCATAAATGCAAAAGTGTCAATTTTTCAAACTACCTGCGTATTTTGGGATAGCTTGGGGATAACAAATAAGATGTGCAAACAAATTGCTGCATCTGTAGCGAGAAAATCCCAATCAGTTTGCATTTAACTCCCAAAAATTTACCAAAGAAATGACGTATGAATTCGTATGATAACTTTAAAATAGAATGAAATCAAAAACATTTCTTTCATAAAGTCTTATGACCCACGAGTGTTCGTTCACGGTTCTTGAGAAGTTAATGTGAAGAAAAAATATGGTGAGTTATATAACCTGTATCTTTTTAAACAGAATATTTCCATCCGATATATCGCTTTTTAAAATATTATTCTAAGTTGATTAAAAAGATCCCAAAACAACCGCCAGGTGACACTCTAAGTCAACTGATTTGAGTTCTGTTTTTTTTTTTGTTAGGTGCCACATCTGTGGTTAATATTTCTACCAAAATTTGATCGCCATTGCCTTACATTCGTAAAAAATACGCTCTCTTCCGTAAATTATCTTGTACGTATTTTCGATTTTTACAGTTTTAAAAATGCATTTGAATTTGCAACAACGAGTTTATATTCAATTTTGTGGAAGAAATGCATTCAATGGTGCAAATACCTTAGAAATGTTGCTAAGCCGTTTCGGTACTGATACTCTGAAGAAAAAAACCGTTGACGAGTGGTATGAACGCTTCAGGAGAGATCGTGAGTTCATCGAGGATGACAAACGTAATGGCAGGCCGTCGACGTTGAAAACTGATAAAAACAGTAATAAAGTGAAAGAAAAGTGGATCAATAATCGCAAATTCATCATCAGAGAGCTTGTAGAGGACTCGAACATTGCTTGTTGATCCGTTCAGGAAATTGTACAATAGTTAATTATTTGAGTTTGCGCAGTTTGTGCAAAGTTGGTAGCAAAGGGCTTCAATTTCATGCAAAAAAAGCAAAAGACATAATTTCCAAACCCGCATCTGACCCGGGAGACCAGATGTGGATAATTTATGAGTACGACACGCAATCCAGACATCAGGTGGATGACTGAAGAGCTCCGAATGAACCAAGACCAAACAAACCACGTCGTTTGCAATCAAAAACAAAAGCGATGCTCATTGTTTTTATGGATTACAAAGGTATGGTACACCTCGAATTTTTGAAGCTCAGATAGTTAATAAGGAATATTATTTGGGACTATTATGAGGCGTTTATATGAAGGGATTCGCTAAAAAATTTAGAATTTGTGTGTTCACCGTTATCGGTGAGTTTTTGACCAAGAATGAAAGGAATATCATTAAACAGCCATCTAATTCATTTTTTGTTTGTTTTTTTGTCGGGACAACTAGCAAGTGCAGCACTCAGACATTAATTAAGTCCATTGTACTACACTTGGATTCCCTTTTAATTTTTTTTAAATCTACCCGATTTCCGAAGAAATCTGAGTAAATCTTGTGGTGCCAAGGAGCCAAGGTAGTCGCTTCTTAACACATCAGTGCCAAAGACCTCAAACCTCATTCGAGCGAAGGCGGGGCAGACGCACAGGAAGTGGTCCGCCGTCTCATCCTCCTCTTCACAAGCTGGGCAGAGTACACTATCTGAGATGCCCAACCTTTCCATGTGCTTCGCCCACAGAAAGTGGCCCGTCATCAGTCCAAGCAGTCAGAGGTCTGATATGGTACTCTCTGATTTTTTCTGTTTGATCGGTTTAAAAATCTTCTCATTTGTTAAGGACTCAGTGCATGCTCAGAAGCTTCAACTCGACTTGAACAATCTTCATCATTGGTGCAAAAGATCGCGTTTGTCCTTAAATATTAAAAAATGTTTTCATTTAACATTTTCGAGGCGTCAGTGCATTTTTTGCACATCCTACACCATTTCAAATGACCTACTACAAAGTGTGACAGAGTTAAGAATAATGGAGTATTATTCGATTCAAAATTTGCCTTCAATGGCCACATTAATTTTATTCTTTCAAAATCGTATTCGGTTCTAGGCTTCATCCCTTCATTTCCTCCGATTTGAGTCGCCTGTTCCATCCTATAAATCTCGGCTAAAGCTAATTAATCTAGAAACTCTTGAAAAGAGAAGGGCAGTCCTTTCACTTTCGTTTATTTTCATTGTTGTTAATGGCATCGTCGACTGTCCAGATCTACTTGAGCAGATACGCCAAAGAAGTCGTTAAAATTTTTACCCTTTTTATGGGGAAAACTTTAAGAATAAATTTGCGAGTAATGCACCCATTGCCCATAAATAAATAAGTAAATAAATAAATAAATAAATAAATAAATAAATAAAAGCCCACTACGGTGCCAAAATCCATTTTGAGAGCCGAAAGGAAGTGATGGAAAAATCGAAGACTGTTATACTGAAAATAAAGCTCCAGAAATGTTTCGAGAGCTGGCTCAAACGCTGGTATAAGTGCTTTGCACTTATTGGAGAAGGCGATAATATCACATTTGGAGAATAAACTTTTATTTTGAATTTTCTGAATATATGTATATCGGGAACTTTTTGTTCAAATGGTATGTTTTGTGTTTACTTTGACAGAAAGAAAAAATTCCATACCTTTTAAAAAGCCCCTCTTACAATATAATAAACGAAAAACAAAACAAATTTTAATTGTCAAATATAAATTAAATACTACGTTTCGATGCAATTGATCAACATTACCTAAGTAATAAGTAAAGACTAAGTACATAAGTACGCAGGTTTTGAACACCAAAAAAAGCACACAAAAAAAGTACCAGCAATATAAAATAGCAGCAGATGAACACTTTCAAACTTTCTAAATAATACGGGACATATTTAAAATGCCAAAATACAAAGTTTGCCTTGTGGCCAAAAGCAAATTTGAGGAACAACAACATTTTTGCTGCTATACTCGAGCATAAATGCAGGAGTTTTCACAACAATTTAAGCCATTCAATACCATCTCAGCTGACAGGGCTATCGACATGGCGTTAAAGGTGACGATTCAATGGCTTCCGGTAAGTTTTTCAATTAATTAATAGTTTGTAGACTTGTGAGCTTTCCTTCAGGACGGCTAGAGACGGTAGAGGGTGAGAGTGGAAAGGTTTACTGGTTGATTGGGCCCATTGTTTGGAAATCATTTGCCCCATAGTTGTTTACGAATAGTGAGGTAATTAAATCAACTGGTCGGTTTAGAAGGACAGATTAACATACAAGTTCGCTAGGGTATGTACATATGTATGTAAGTAAGAAAGGTTAGCAAAATGTTTGACTACAAAATATGTATTCTTTGATATGAACTGAGATTTTAAGGAAATTTATTTGTGATACGTATAATTACTGAACTATAGATATTTTTTTTCCTTTAGAGCAAGAAATTATTAAATTTAGTGCGCTTTAAATACTGCGTTTATTTTTACTAGTATCGCCCGTGGCCAAAAATTCGATTAGTCACAATTCTCACTGTAAGTAATAGGTACTTATACCTATACTTATTGTATATAAATACAAATTTATATATACATTTTTTTTAAACCTTTGTAGCGATCCATAAGAATTGTTTTAAGGTTTTTAATTTCTTTGATTAATTTATTTTGTACACACAACATGGGATTTAAATTTGTATGGGAGGTGCCTCGACATCTTCTCCAATATTTAATGCTCTTCGCCTTAGGCACGGTATTCGCAATCTATGAACTTGCATAGGAGGTGCCAGAGAAAAGCTATATGAAAGTTTCACCTGGTATGGGAGGTGCCGCATCCTCTTTTTCCAATACCCACCACTTTTCACCATAAGACAGGTATTGGAAATTTGTGTGACTGTATACAATTTTATCCTCTTAGTTTTTTAAATTCCCGAGAAAAGCGAGATCGAAATTTCAGTTCGTATGAGAGGTGACACACCCCCTTTCCCAATACCTACCACTTTCCACCACAAGTGCGGTATATCCAATTTATGCATTCGTGTCAAGTTTTAGTTCCTTAGCATGATTGGTTTGGCTTTCACATTTTGGTTCATACGCCAGATGCCACGTATACAAAAAAAATATTTAAGAAGCTCGTGTTAAAATTTGAGACTAATCGGTTTAGCCGTTTTCGAGTAATGTTGGTCACCGACTTTAAAAGCACCATTTTGCGAAAAACGCGTTTAAAGTTTGAAAAGCATTTTACATAGGAAAACATTTTTTGTTTTTACTTACATGGAGTTGTCTATTCCAGGACTATATAATACACCCTCCGCCGCTTCGGCAGCTTCTAGTAACTCGAGCTCGACCCTCGATGTTGTCTGCGTGCCATTCTTCCATCTCGGGTGTCCTCACGCGCTCTGAGGTCGGAAATGTTCACGGGCTGCTCATCTTCTTTTCGGCATATGAATGCGTATTGGGCTCAAGTGTAATTCCTATTGCCTTCATATAATACAATAGTGATGCCAATCCTTCATTAAATATGCCGGCCGTCAGCTATGTTGCAGCGATTTCCACAATTTTCGAACCGGCCGGAACAATTTTGGGAAAGATTTTCCAAATCAGTTGATTGTAGCTCTCGTTGTTGTTTTGGTTAAAACCACCTACACATCTTTCTAATAAATTCTCACTGTTGCGATCTACATAAATCGGAAGTATCTATACATTAGAAGGCAGCATTTATAATACAATAGGTAGGTGCATAAAAGGGACAGCGTTCCAAGTAAGCGCTGCCGCTCCCCCCTTGGTAGGTAGGCAGGTGAAATCGTTGAAGTGCCAGTCTGGCACTCCTCAAGTGGCACTGAAGCGCAATTTTGATACCATTATGAGACCTCCAACAGGAAGATATCTACAGTCAGCCAGAGCTGTTGATATAATAGGGAAGACTGATGCGATTAGGTTGAATAGTATTCCTAACGCGGATACGAGCCCTAGGCTTACCTTTCGACTGGACATAAAAAATATCATCGTGTTTGCTCTGGAGGCCCATGATCTTAGACTGCCGAACCCAGAGTTCTTAGGCAGATGACACTAGGGTTATCGGTGGCTAAACTAGCGTGGCGAAGGTTAATCTGAGCTAACCTTAACATTTCTTTGTTAAAGGAATTATTAAAAGTAGTGTGGCAAATTCCCATCACATTTTTCATACAAGAGATCAATAATAAAAAAAACCTGCGTCGATACGACGAGGGTTAACTTCAAAATTTAATATGCAAAATAACGTCACCTTTTAAGGGTTAAACAAATCTGTGTATCTATGTGTGTGAATGGCAACAAAATCTAACGAATTTTAATGGTGGAAAATTTGATTTCCATTTTCATTTTATTGTTGGTTTCAACCAAAAGGAATTCAATTGTTCCGCAATGCGGATGCATTCAATGGCTACCGAATCGATTACAAAATGCCGAAAGGCAAATTTAATGAATACAATATTCTCGTTATGAGTTCTTCGCCGCAAATTCATTTTTATTTGGAGCATCATGAATTTCGGAATGAAGCAAATTGCATAGGGAGAGATAGAGTAGCTTTGTATTTACGAAAGTTCAAAATCATACATACAGACCTTTAATACATAACTATGCACATTGGAGCGGGTTGTTAGAAAAAATTTGTATTATGCAGAGAAAACTAAAAACAAATAGTGCCTAATTCTGAAGGTTATTTTGAGTAGAAATAATTAGGAAGTCATTCAATTTATGGATTCTTCAAAATGGGGAAATGCACATTGAAGAGGCACACATTCTGAATCTCGTTGCCATTTATATGAAATCAATAGCTTTTTATTTTTGAAAGTAATTGAATATTTTGAAAATGAAGTTAGTTAACAAAACAAAAAAAAAATAAATAAATAAATACAAAGTTTGATGTAGACCTTACACTATCTAAAGTTTTCAGTACGTTAATTCGGGAATCTTAATGATTGAGCGGCTGCCGTAGCCGAATGGGTTGGTGCGTGACTACCATTCGGAATTCAGAGAGAATGTCTGTCCGAATCTCGGTGAAAGACCAAAATGAAGAGAAAAGTTGTTTCTAATAGCGGCAGGCAATGGCAAACCTCCGAATGCATTTCCGTCATGAAAAAGCTCCTCGTAAAAAATATCTGCCGTTCGAAGTTGGCTTAAAACTGTAGGTCCCTTCATTTGGGGAACAACATCAAGACGCACCGCACAAATAAGGGGAGGAGCTCGGCCAAACACCAAAGAAGGGTGTTCGTGCCAATTATGTATATAATTTTTATTAATGGTTAAATGGTTAAATAATGGCGAGTACTTACTGAAATATTTGCGAGTTACGGAAAAACTGAACACATTTTGTTCACCCAAGTATCTTAATACTTAACTTATACTATTATTTAACATTTTCGGATTAAGATTTAGGTGGCAGCGTTATATAGAAATAGTTTGTTAATAATAATTATTTATTAAAGCTTTGTTCATTCTTTTGAACACATTTGGTTTACTGTGTTCCTCTGTGTGTATCCAAACCTCTAATTACATTTTACTGTTAATTAATGAGTTTTCTTTAAAATTTGATGGCAACGCTGTTGGAAAGTACAGATAAATACAGATAAAATTATATTTTTACAAAAGCTTGTTTAAACATCGTGCATTTGATACCTATATCTTAATATTCAAGTAAAATTTGTGATAAGTTAATATTTTTGCATTTAAATTCAGATAAGAACGGCAACAATCGTTGCTTTTAACGTCTACTTCTTTAGCATCTTCTGATTCGGATATGTTCTACAATCCGCGAAAATGTAAATCGGAGAACGTATGTACGTCAACAGTTTCTGAAATAATTCAACGAAGAAGGCAAACTGGATTGGTTAAATAATAAATAATTTAATTTAAATATTTTTATTTACATTCATATATACATTTTTGTACTAGAATAAAAAAAGTAAATGAAAAATATTCCATATATAAATACTTAACTTAAAATTAACTCCTTCTTCTTGATTGGTGCGATAACCGTTTACGCGATTTTGGCCGAGTTAAACGAAGCGCGACAGTCGTTTCTTTCTCGTGCTAATCGGCGCCATTTGGAAACACCAAATGAAGCCAAGCCCTTCCCCACCTGATCTTTCCAACGCAGAGAAAGTCTTCCTCTTCTACCCGAGGTCTTACCCTTCCTCTGCTACCACCAGCTGGTATCGCATCAAATACTTTTAGAGCCGAGGCGTTTGTATCCATTCGGATGACATGACCCAGGCAACGGAGCCGTGGAATCTTTATCCGCTGCTATGTCTATGTCGTCGTGTTCCCTCGCCTGCGATAATTACTGTCATCAACGAACAAAGGTTCAAAAATCATCCGCCGACTCTTTCCCTCCAACACTCCAAGTGACGCCTCATCGGATGTTGTCATAGTCTAAACTTCTGCGCCATACGTTAGAAGGATGGATATAGAAGTCCACTCAAGTGGGAAAGTCACTGATTGCCATTCACTTGGGAATGAGCAGGACTATTCTTCTGCATATGGTCCAAGCAGCTCACAATTTCCGGGCTTAGCCCAAGTATCCTCTGGATAGCTTCCGAACAACCGCTCGAGAGTGAGCTATGATGTAAGCATGCTGCGCTGGGTTTGGGACCCGCCATATAAAAATCCCGCCCAATGAAAACGGAAATGAACTTGAGTATTTAGAAATGGAAAAGAAACACTTAGAATTCAACATAAACATGTCCAAAAAGTTTTTTGAATAATACCAAAATAATAGGAAAAATCATCTCGTATTTCTCAAGTAGCGCTCTGCTATTTGTCACCGTCGATTTCCATTTGATTGCAACCAACACAGAACTTTGTCCCACAAAAGAAGGAAACGAATGAGGCAACCGCCAAAAAACGTTTTGCAGCCAACTTTAAGTTTGACAATACGAATAAGAAGCACGAAACGAGTCGTCAGTATGGGAGACAAAACCCCCTCTCTTCCTCGTCCGTCCTTTTCCCATGAACAAAATGTTTCGCCATGTAAATCGGGACTATGAGGATTCATAGTTCCCAGAAAAACCAGCTGTCGCTCGGAGGCGGTATGAAGCCGTAGTCCTCTCCATTTGAATGAAAAATTTAAATGTATTGTATTTACTAATCCGATGAGAAATTTGCGCAAAACCTGACAAAAGGTAGTATTTCAATAGGTTTTGTAGTGCACATAATATAATATGTAATTTTTTTTTTGAATATGCTTTTTTGCTATTTCTTTTTTTCACGGCACACGGCAAGGAAGTTTTTCAACATAAAATTTCCACTTATCGAATTTTTTTCTTAATCATAATCATAAATGTTTCGGATGACTCATTTGACACTGAACGACCCATCATGCATGCAATATATTTTTTACGAGGTAGTGCCAATTCGTATTATCATTGTGTAACAAAATGGTGTAATATAAAATGAAATAAAATAAATTTATGCAGTAGAGTGGCATTTGTTGCTATTTTGGCCATTTCGTCTTGCTTATTTCAGAGTGATACCACACATACATCTACACACAATGAATATGCATTAAGGTCATAGCCGCATCGGTAAACATAAAATGTTGCTTTTAAACTTAACGTTTTTCAGACTTGGGCAGTGGTTTACAGCTTGCCAGTCAAAAAAACATATACATATATATTGTATTATATTTCAAGAAGATTTTCGGTACACTGCTGTTGACTTCTTTTTCCGTCTGTGGTATTTGTCTTCTACTCAGCAGCGGTTGTTTATATTTATTCCTCAGAAAACTAGCAGAATTATATATACATACATACATACGTGTATACGCACATATGTATATTATTTACCTTTTCTGCATTTTGAACTGTGTATTTATTTCGCACTCGAGCATTTTCTTCTGTTGAATCGTTTTTTTTTCTTCTTGTGGCTAGAGCCGGTGGTGTTATTGCCACGAGCGTTGATACTCTTGAATGCCATAAAATACAGTTCGTCGAGTCAGTTTCCCTTCGCACAACATTTCCCATATTCGTTGCATTTATGCAGGTTCACTTGTGTCTGTAAGACTGCTTGATTGGGGTGATAGCAGCGTCTGTCCGTACACCCAGCTGGCTCCGTGCTGCGCTGTAGAACTCTCTGCACTTTCCAAGGTGTTTTTGTGTGATTTGTATTTTTCATTTCATTGCGGGCAGTCAGAATACCATCAACAGCTCTCAACTTTTTACGGTATTTTAATAAATATTATATATTTATGTATGTATGTAGGTATATGAGTATATTTGTGTTTCATGGTAAAGTCAAATGGCCAGAGGTGCTTCAGAAATAGTTAAGTTTGGAAAAACAAAATACATGCAACTGTGGCAGGGAAAAATAAATACTCAATTATTACTTGCTCTTATTTAAAAATCGGTTGTTGAATGAGTTGAAAATACCTCAGAGGCAAATTAAATTTACTAGGTTGTTCTATAAGTTTCGCGATTGGAAAAGAAAAACGCAATTTTATCGTTTGAAGTACACTTTATTATTCAGTATAGTCTCCCTGAACATCAATACTTTTGTGCCAGCGCGATTTAAATTTATGAATTCCATCCCTGAAGTGAAATCTGGAAGCTGCAAAATACGCTTCCACATCTGTTATGACCTCATCAATTCGATAATGGAAGTAGGTAGGTAAGTAGGTATAGTGGTTGTCAGTTGACACACCTAGGCCTACTGTAGGCCCATTGTGATACCACCAGGGCTGTCCCTCTCCTCATTCTACATTGTCCTCATTGAGCAACCTGTGGCTTTAATATATCTAGCAAGGCTTGCTATTTTTATATTGCCTACTTCTGCCAAGTTATTCAGGGAACTTTTTCCTAAAGTATTGAACCTTCTTCTATTCAGAGCCATGCACCCGTATAGAAAGTGTTGTATACTCGAAGTCTCTTCTTTTTCAATGTTGTTATAGCTTCTGCAATAGTCGTTATAGGGTGCTCCCAATCTACTGGCATGCCTGCCAATCAGATAATGCCCTGTTAAGACCCCAAGAAGATTTCTCATGCTCTTCCTGTTCAGTTTCAACAGTCGGTTTGTGCAGCCCATGTGACATTCTGGCCACGTCATTCTACTAGTTGCACAGGTCAGGGCCCATAGCCTGTTGGCAGCTCTGATAGTGTGTTTGTCTATAAGCATCTTACAAGTTGCTAAAGGTATAGGTATGTTCGCTTTGTCTGGTTGAATCGTTAACGTGGTATCCACTCTCGCTAGTTCATTTGCTTTGCAGTTGCCTAATTGAGGTCTCTAGGGGCTAAATCTGGTGAATACGTTGGATGCTCCAACAATTCGAACTTTAATACATTTTAGCTAGCTGAAGTTTATTGGCTTTCAAGGAGAATATTTAGAAAAACGAAAAGGACATTTTTGCTATTATTTTATTGCGTTATTGAGCGCAAAATATTATATGAAAGGCCAATCCCAGTATTCAAGCTGTGTCTATTAAATAATGAGACAAATGCTACTTTAGAAGAAGTGTGCACCAATGGTTTAGCGTGAAGCCTTTTCTTTCGAATGCAGTATTTCATCACATCAGTATAGCCGAAATATAGCTTTTGCCAGTAATTTTTTTGGTATAATAATAGAGCAAGACTATGCGCCCGCTTATTCCGCTTGATCTCCCAAGGAGTTTCTAGTCCGACATAGGGTCCTAATTCTTAGCCAGAAAGAAAGAAGATTGGGGTCCGTTGAAGCTTTGAAGAAGGATTATACCTACACTTTGAAGGTGCCGAACCATAAGACTTTGAGCACAATTTCGAACAACGGGAGATTCGGGCTATGGCGTGCTGCGAGCAGCACTGGTGAAAAATCATTTAGCACTTGGGCGAAAAAAATCGTAACGTAGCAGGTATTTTTATTGATTCTAATTTTCTATAAACGGGATACAGAGGCCAAGCGAATGGGTCTGGTGGTGAACGAGGATAAAACGAAGTACCTCCTGTCTTCAAACAAACTCGCATATCGGCACCCACGTCACTGTTGACAGTTATAATATAATTTCGAAGTTGTAAAAGAGGTCGTTTTTTTTAGGAACCAGCATTAACACCGATAACAATGTCAGCCTGGAAATCCAACGTAGAATCTCTTTTGCCAACAAATGCTACTTTGGACTAAGAAGGCAATTGAGTAATAAAGTCCTCTCTCTACGAAAAAACTAACCCTCTACAAGACTCTCATCATGTCCGTCCTAACGTATGGCGCAGAAGCGTGGACGATGACAACATCCGATGAAGCGACGCTTGGACTGTTTGAGAGAAAGATTCTGCGTAAGATTTTTGGCCCTTTGTACGTTGGCGACGGCGAATATTGCAGGCGATGCAACGATGAGCTGTATGAGATTTACGACGACATAGATATAGCGCAGCGAATAAAGATCCAGCGGCTACGTTGGCTGAGTCATGCCGTCCGAATGGATACAAACGCTCCGGCTCTGAAAGTATTTGATGCGATATCAGCTGGTGGTAGTAGAGGAAGAGGAAGGCCTCCTCTGCGTTGGAAAGATCAGGTGGAGAAGGACTTGGATTCACTTGGTGTGTCTAATTGGCGCCGGTTAGCACGAGAAAGAAACGACTGGCGCGCTTTGTTAAATTCGACCAAAATCGCGTAAGCGGTTATAGCGCCAATGATGATGATGAGATAAGATGAAGAAGAAGTGCGTAGGATCGCACTGACTTCCACTGAAAACTTGGTGACGTTCGGTTCAGTTGAAGCGAAGTTAATGCGTCTAAAGTGTCAGTATGTTTGCGTCATAGGTACAAAAATGAGTTTCGAACAAAGAGCTAATATCAAATTTTGTTTTAAAATCGGTAAAATGTTTACCGAAATATTTGAATTGATGAAATAAGTTGATGGCGATGATTGTCTATCTCGTGTCAGAGTTGTTCATGAGTTGTTTACGTGTTTCAGAGACCATACATACGGGCCACCCAAAATCAGTAATCACCGAAAACTCCGTCGAAATTGTTCGTAAATTTATCAAAAATGAACCGAAACCATCGTTGAAATTCATGGAATCGGAGTTGAATCTCCAAAACATTGATTTATCGCATTTTAACTAAACCTTTGGGCTTTCAAAAGGTCTGTGCACATTTCATTCCACACAAGTTAACTGAGGACCAAAAATTGCTCAGATTTCAACATTCAAAAGACGGCGAGAAAAGTCGGTGTTTCCAACATGAACCTGAAACTAAGCGTCAAAGTGTCGAATGGAAGGCCCTAGCCGAGCCACCAAGGCAATTATCTACAAGAAGTTCGTGCCAACGGACCAAACTGTCAATGCAATTTTCCATCTTGGCGTTTTGAAGCGTTTGTTGCATCGCATTCGTCGAATTCGCCCTGAATACCGCGAAAAAAAGCTGTCGCTTTTTGCATGATAACCACCATCTCATCGATCCACTCTTGTGATTGATTTTTTGACTAGAAATCGCATTTTACCCATCAATCACTTACCATATTCGCCTGATATGGCTCCCTGTGACTTCTACATATTCGGAAAATTACATTTGGCTATGAAAGGAAAACGTTTTGCGCCCATAGAGGCCATCCAAAAGGCTTGTACCGACATCCTGAAGGACATTACGGTCAATGACCTGAAACACTCTTTCGAAAAGCTTTTAGATCGCGCAAAACAGTGTATCGAGGCCAGAGGGGACTATTTTGAATAAATAAACTCGAAGTTATCCGAACAAAGCTCCTGTCGTTTCTATTTTAGCTCAGTCTTGTTTATTTTGGACTTCACCTTGTATGTGTGTTGTACATTAAATAAATAATATTACAACAAAATTATTTATTTTGGTCAGCTTTAGGCACTTTGAGGTGACTTGTAAACATCATAACAAACTTTTAACAGCTATTAGTCTGCATTTTAATCTAAATACACCCACAAAGGTGGTTCAAACTTGTTCGAGCAATCCAAACAATTTCAGTTTTCATCTGTGTTGAGAAACTTTTACTTTAGTCTTACTCTATTTGCATTTCCCCCTATACTTTTGTTTGTGATGCGCATTGCAATTCATTGGATTTGCAACTATGTTTGTGCTGCAAGTTTGTATTTTTTTCAGCTGGTTATGAAGCAAACTATTGGCTTCATTTTGCCGCACATCCACCTAAATGTTAAAAATGTTTAAAAGCGGGCAAAGCATCAGCAGTCATTGAGCTGTACATGGCACTTAATTACAGCTGCCCTATAGGGAAAGGCTAAACTGTTTAAGTAGGTGGAAAATATTAAAAAAAAAACGGGGGATGCATTTCTTAATTAATGAAACTTTGGTGATTGTTCGTGAGTTCGAGCACCTTATAGTGAATAGAGTTTTTGTTTATCGCACCATTACTCGGTACAATGATACTGGTAGCATCGCGAAAAGTCATGGCGGTGGTCTTTAAAAGACTGCAACGTCACGTGAAATGGTTCAAAAAGTGAAGAAGCGACTTGAGCGAAATACCCGGCGAAGTGCCAATCAAATGGCGAAAGAACTTAAAATATCTGATCGTAGCATCCGCCGCATATTGAAAAATGAGCTCAAAGTTAAGCCTTACAAGGTCTAAAAGGCACTTGATCTCATACCAAAGCAGCAAGAAGTCAGACTTGAGAGAGCGAAGGAGTTGCTTCTGACGACGAGAAAATTTTTCAAATTGAGCAATTCGTAAACTCCCAAAACGCTATGGTGTATTTGACCGATCGTTCATACGAGAATTTGAGTCATCGATTGACCACCAGGAGGCAGCATCCGCCACAGGCAATGATTTGGGCCGCTGTAACCGCAGATGGGCGCTCTCCAATCGTTTTCATCGAGACTGGCGTCAAGGTAAATTCGAAATATTATCGCAAAGTATTATGGAGGTTGCTTTGAAGCCATGGGCAGATAAACATTTCGGCGGCAGACCATGGCCGTTTCAACAGTACTCGGCACCGTCTCACAAAGCTCGAGTAAACCAAGAATGGCTAAAAACAACGTTCCAAATTTCATAACGTCTACATAATGGCTCTCAAATTCACCAGACGTAAATCCGATGGATTATTCTCTTTCGGCCATTTTGGAGAGTAAGGTCCGAACTACAAGATTCACCAGTCTCGAGGCGCTGGAAAAGCCATTGCCCGCGAGTGGGCCAAAATACCTGCAATTCACCTTCGGACCATCATTTCTGGACCGTCTCAAGGCCATAGTCAATTCAAAAGGTGATCATATCGAGCAAAAATAAATTGATTCTTAATTTTGTATTATTTTCACACATTTTTCGCTTTGAATTGAATAAAAGTAATTTTCCAAACTAAATTTATGGCTTTTTTGATTGGTTACACTTCGAGTGCCGGACCCTGAATGTATGTTAAAAGGGGCTATGTCGAAAAATAAAAGGTTTACTCCATGCAATTAAGTTGTTTTTATTCACGCCATTGGTGCTGCAGACTACCATGTTTCGAGCCCTGGTGAAGCCATTAACCTCTGTCCGTTACCGGATATTTCGTTGTGCAGGCTGAATCTATCAACTGTGTGACGAAAAAGAGCTCTCATAGGAACGTTCCAGGCGCTCATAGAAGCAATCTTTGGTGGCAGCGTCTTTCTCTTCCATCGGCACGTGGGCACAAATGAGTGCACTTGAACGTTTTTAACTTCATCAATATATCACGTGTTTGTTAGTGAAGAGTTCCTGTAACTTCGATATCTCTAACTAACTTTTTTTCTCTTCTCACAGGCTCATTCTTTTTTAGTTAGCGTCACGACTGACTGTCAGTTTCTCGTTCCCCTAACAATCGAGTTATAAGTTATCGGAACTACCCGAAACCATTCCCCAAAAAATTGTTGGGTAATGTTTTATGCTCTCACAACAACAACTACAAGTTTCTCCGAAATCTATGGTACCGAATTTTTGTATATAGCTACCCATCGCTACTTGTCTTGCGACTAGAAAAATATTGAAAATTTAATTAAATCAATATTCGAGTAAGCTGAACATCACATCAATCGTTTGGAAAGGCCCAATTTGCTTGGAAGGTTCTCATATAAGGTGTGTTCCAAAGTGAACAGAACTTTTTAAAAATAAAGAGAAAGGTAAAGTTATTGCTTTCAGACTGTTGTTTTTTGAATTCCATGTGTTTTTTCTCTATAAATTTTTGATCAGAAATTTGGTTTGACAGCTATTTAGCTTTAGGACTTCACATTCGATTGCAGTACCTCTGTGAAAAATCAGTGCAGCCACAGCCTTTGTTCGCATTAAAGTTTTGTTTTTCGTTTCGCCGAAAAAATGTTTTAACTATAGTGCAAGGAATTATTATGAAATTTCACATTAAACTTGGAAAGCTCGCTATTGAAAATGAATTTATTGAAAGAATTGCGAGGAAAGACAAGCCAGGGGATTCACCGCCCAGACAATGTACCGACTCGTTCTGGCCACTGTACTTAGACTATCAGTCTCATCGGATCTTGTACTAAGCGGCTTCTATATATGTATATTATAAATGTATATAAAAGGCGGCCGCCGTAGCCGAATGGGTTGGTGCGTGATTACCATTCGGAATTCACAGAGAGGTTCGAATCTCGGTGAAAGCAAAATTAATAAAAACATTTTTCTAATAGCGGTCGCCCCTCGGCAGGCAATGACAAACCTCCGAGTGTATTTCTGCCATGAAAAAGCTCCTCATAAAAATATCTGCCGTTCGGAATCGGCTTGAAACTGTAGGTCCCTCCATTTGTGGAACAACATCAAGACGCACACCACAAATAGAAGGAGGAGCTCGGCCAAACACCTAACAGAAGTGTACGCGCCAATTATTTATTTTTTTTATATAAAAGGAACAATATTTGAGTGCTTTGGACAGGGAGCTGACCGAAAAAGACTACCCGCACTGCCTCGAACAATGAAAGATTCGCATGGGATGGTGTGGATTAGACGAGGGGGTTTACCGAAGGTGATAATAAGTAATATATGGAAAATTAAATGTTTCTTGTTACTGATCAGCCGCACTTTGTTTTTCAGTGACATTAATTGGAGGTATGACAAATGAATGGATCAGTGATGTATGCTCATTCATATGCCCGCTCATAAAAAGTTAGGTTTACTGTGGAAAGCGCCTTGTATATGCAAGTATACACGAGTTTTTATCCTGATTTAATACATTCTGTCAAGAAAATATCGGGAATTGTTGCGCGCGTTACACATATGTATGTCTAAATTTTTTTTGTTGGAATGCTGGTACAACTGTTCTCTATGGTGTTGCAGAGTTTGAGCGTGATCTGTCAATTAGCTTGTTTTTATTATTTAATTACATCAGTCAACAGCAGGTGTGCTTTGCGATTTTCACTATGGGTAAAAATATCGCACAAAGAATTTGTCTTAAATTTTTGTGTTTTGAACGGGATTTCGAGTGCCAAATCGTTTAAAATGTTGCAAAAAGCCTATGACGAGTGTGCTTTATCAAAAACACGGAACACGGGTCTACGAGTGGTATAAAGTAACTTAGTTCATGGGTAAACTTGTAAAATTTAAACTTCTTTTCCTCTCCATGGTACAGGGCTTATACGAGTACATACATACTTGTATTGTTATGAAACATATTTCCTATAATAATTAAGAAAATGAGATTTGGATTCAGAAGGTTTTGGCATAAGCTTTAAAATTTAAAAAAATCCATTAAATTTTCACAAGAGCACTTTGGTATGAGTATAAAATGCTGTTACTCGCACCTACTATGCAGTTATATACAGGGTCTCACAAGCTCGAGCATAGTTTATAAACTCAAATTAAACACATACATATTTTTAGTTTATATTCATTATCTAATTATTGACATGCATACAGTCCGCGAAAAAATACAGCACCTCAACCTTTTGACAAATTTTTACTATTTATTAATTTATTTTTTAATTTAAGTTATATTTTATAATGAAGACCATATAAACCAACTTTCAAACTTAATACAAGAGTTATAAAACTTCTCCTAATTTTCATCAAATTTTTAACATTTTTAATCAAATTAAAAAAAAATTGGACACTTTGTTTTATAGCCCATACAATTTTGGTATGCCCCATTTAGTATGCTGCGCAATACTTGTATATGGCGGTCAGGTCAAATCAGACAAAAAGCTAAGCTGCGAAAATTCAACTCTAACGTGAAGTCAGTGTGAACCTGGAAATGTTCAAATCGCTTGATCATAAGATCCAAGTCTTTGTAAATAAGTGCTGGCGCCATATTTTAAAAATATGCTGCTTTGCTCACACATCAAATGAAGAGTTCTGGTACCGAGCCAATCAAGTATAAACAAGCAATGAAATCAACAAAAGGAAATGGTAATGGATAAAGCACACACTTCAAAGAGTAAACAACTATATTGCAAAATAAACATTGAGGTGGAGCCCGCAAGAATCCCGTCGGCCAGGTGACCCTGCTTAAACCTGGCGAAGCAGTGCAGATAGCGAACTGAATGGCAATGGGTATTCGTGGACTTCAATGTGCAGAGAAGCAAACAACAGAGTCGGATTTAGGGGATTGTCGAGGCCCTATGTTCCACTGGGAGAAGAAGTTGTCAATAAATAATTAAGTAAATTTTAGTATTGTATAATAAGTGGCTTGAAGTGGCTCAAAAATAGTCCAAAGGAAGTAAATTGAACTTTTTCCGATTTGCTGCAGAATAATGCGAATTTACTATTCACGGGATTATTTTTGGTATAAAGTGATTGTTCCGTTTTTGGTCTATTGAGCAGCAATAAAAAAAGTAAACGCAATCTAACTGCATTTGGTCTTATCTAATGCTTTCCCTTATACGAGTAGCAGCAGTGATATCTTCAATTGAAAGTTCGCTCTCGTACCAAGCCAGTCGACTCAAATATGTATATGTATTTGTTACTTCGGGATATTTTATACTTTTATTCCGATGGGGGAGATATCTACAAATTTGCGAAATCTACTTTTCACACCATCGCCATTTCCATAATGGATTTGAATATCAGTTAATTTAAGGTTTTCTTCTTAACATCTGTCCGAAACAGACCTCCATCGAACCGTGACAGCTATCAAGTCAAAACGCTGAAAGCAAAGAAACCTGCTCTTGCAAGACCCTGTACAAGTACATATGCATGTAGGTCCTAATGCAAATATGCATTGACATTGCCATATCGAATACTTTCGCCTCTGTGCATAATCACAAGTTTTCCGTTCAATTATTACTTACCGACCAAGTAAGTGACTTTCTAATGCTATTTTACGCTTTGGCGCCTTTTAATTCCATTTCATAGTTTTCATTGCACTGACACAGAATAAGTTCATTTGCTATGCTTAGCTCAGCTTTTCTGTGCATCGCAATTTTCATTGTTTGATTTTTCGCTTTTATGTTCACGCTCAGTGATTTTCCAGTGCACTGCTTTGCTGCTTAGTTGCGATTTTTATCTTTAAAGTTGCACTTTTGCATTTCGAAAATGAAGTAGAGCGGAAGAGAATTTGTAGCCACCACATAAGCACCAGGAATGTGTGGTTAGAAACAATGGTGGGGTAAAGCAGTGTTTGGGGTTCAATTGCGTTAATAGATAAGCTTAAAGAGTTATCTTTAGTATTAAATGCCGAAGAAGAAAAGCATATGAAAAATTGTCGACAGTACACAGATACCACACCCCCTAGCCCTGCAGAAAAAAATTGATTTGCAACCGTTCGTATTTTTTTATAAATTAAAATTCAAGAGTTTCGTATCGCTACCGAGTGTGCTTTATGAGAAAACATTTTATGGCATAGAAATATTATATTATGAGATTTGCTTTTGTTATAACAGAATAAGTTTTTTGAAGCTTCATGCTCGATAAATTGGGATGGTTCACGAAGGTTAAGGGAACCGTGGAACAAACAGCCGTTATGATACGCTGTGGTTGGCGTTGTGTTATGTGTAGTTAACTATACATACGAAGTGCGTTCAAAAAGTTCGTTGACTTTTTATTTTTCTCCAAAAATATTTATTTATTCGTCAATATTTACATTCTGTGAAAAAAGTACCGATAATTGTTCAATAAAACACAAAATAATTGCTTAATCATCAAAATTTTTTTAATTTTTTATTTATTTATTAAAAGAGTAACAATTATAAATAACTATTCCACTTAAAGAGCTAAAGCACTGGCTACTATGGCCTTCGGCTATCCTTCAGCGAATTCGCTTTAATGGCCTCTATCGACTCAAAGCGACGTCCGCGGAGTGGCAATTTAAGTTTTGGGAAAAGGAAAAAGTCACAGGGGGCTAAGTCCGGCGAATACGGTGGTTGTTCGATGATATTTGTCGAGTTTTTGGTCAAAAAAGAGTGCACAATATGCGCCTTGTGAGACGGTGCGTTATCATGGTGCAAGATCCATGAGTTCTCCTTCCACAAATTGTGCCGTTTCCTAAACACATTCTCTTTCAAACGTCGCATAACTTCCAAATAATATTCTTGATATACATTTGGAACGAGTTCCGGGAGCACAACACCATGATAATCAAAGGAAACGAGTAGCATGACTTTGATTTTTGACCGACTTTGACGTGGTTGTTTGGGTTTTGGCTCATGTGGATAGAGCCATTCAGTCGCCTGTTGACTGGTTTGCATATCAAACTCATATACCCATCTCTCATCACCTGTTATTATGCGCTGGATAAACGTTGGATCCGAATTCACTTGCTCAGGCATGTCTTCAGCCACCTTCTTCCAATGAATTTTTCGAAAGAAATTCAACTCGCTTGGAACGAGTCGAGCAGCCACGCGTCTCATGCCCAATTGATGGTTTAAAATGTTGCGAACTGATTCGTTAAAAAACACGCTAGGGTCACGAGCTACCTCCCTCAAACTTAAATTATGGTTTTCGAGCACCACTCCATGACGTCGATGTTTTCATCCGTTGAATACGTTGATGGGCGACCAGATCGGGTCATATCATCCACGACTTCTTGGCCCTCTGCAAAAGCCTTATACCACTCGTAGACCCTTGTACGATTTGGATAAAATAGGCTTTCTGCAACATTTTTAACGATTCGGCGCACAAAATCCCGTTCAAAACACCAAATTTAAGACAAATTCTTTGTTCGAAATCGCATAGCACACCTGCGGTTGCGCGTACACTTCTGTTAGGGGTTTGGCCGAGCTGCTCCTCCTATTTATGGTGTGCGTCTCAGTGTTGTTCCACAAATGGAACGACCTACAGTTTTAAGCCGACTCCGAAGGGCAAATGGTTTTTTTGTGAGGAGCTTTTTCATGGCAGAAATAACTCGGATGCTTGTCGCCTGCCGAGGGGCGACCGCTATTAGAACAAACTTTTTTCTATAATAGGTACTCCCGAATGGTAGTCACGCATCAACCCATTCGGCTATGGTGGCCGACAAAGTTATTCCCCCCAGATATATCAGCCTTGTGCCAAGGTTTTTTTCATTCTCGAGCCACCTCCGACCAAAAAGTCTTTTTCATGGTCTGAGTTCTTCAACAATGCGAACTTTAATTCTACAGTTTCCAAAAATTCCGTCTTTTCATAGGAATTTTCTGTACAAGGAAGTAGAAAAAGTAACAAAGGACCAAGTACGGTGGTTGAGGCAAGATTACAGTGTTATTTTTGCCAGATTTTTTATGTAATTTTTCCAATAGCGGAAAATCGTCGCGCTCTCCAAAATACGTCGAACGTTCACATCTGTAAAACACAAACTAAATATGCCATAGTATAATTGCCAAGTGTATAATTGAAACTGTAAACATATGTTCAGGATGTACGCACCAACCATGGTGGAGCCACACGAGGAGACTTCGCTTTGGCGTTCCCACGTTAGTCGGTTCTACGTTATCGGAGCGAACCGGATTTATATCTGGCCAAGGACTGCCACTCTCCCAGGTCCTCTCTCCAAGTCCGCTCTATAAGGCTCTCATCAGCCCATTCTATCGGATTGCGCAGAACTTTGGATGACCACAATATCCGATAAAGCATTCCTTGGAGTGTTTGAGAGAAAGATTCTGCGGAAGTTCATTGGACCTTTGCATGTTAGCGATGGCGAGTATCGTAGGTGATGGAAAAATAAGCGGTATGATTTTTAAGACAACATAGATATAGCGCAGCGAATAAAGATTCAGCGGCTTCGTTGAGTGGGATACAAATGCTCTGGCTCTGAAATTATTCGACGCGGCACCAGTTGGTGGTAGCAGAGGAAGAGGAAACCCCAGGTGGAGAAGGACTTGGCTTCACTTCGAGTGTCAAACTTCCCTATAGCAGCTGATTTTTTTTTGCGACTTGCTGGTTCGAATGTCAAGTTTTTCTGTGTTGCTGCTTTATTTTTTTATTTACATTTTTACATCATTGAAATTTTCACCTTCGAACTACCTGTTGTTGCTCTGGTGAACTCACCTTCTGTGGTACCTTCTATGTTGGCACCTGGCACCAATGCAATACAAAAAAAATATCGAAAATCGAATGTACGTTGCCCGCGAAATTTGAAGTCTCTTAATGTTTTGAACACACCTGGTACATACAATATAATCAAATTCACATACACACATCCATCCATATGTTACTATACACCTACCTTCATATTGTATATGTGTATGTACATATTTTGGTGTATGATTCCTCAATTTTGTCGCCAATACTCTGACCGCCTGCACCACGATGCTGTCAATTTGTAAATTGTTGTTGTTGCTCTGGCACAAAGTGAGCTAAATTGTCGGATGTTCGTTATTGCAAAGGCACTCCGGTACTCGAATGAACGAAGAGGAAGCAGCATGTTATCCTTAGAGTAACAATGCATATAAATTTGGTTATGTGGTACTTGCATGTGTGCGTGAGTTAGAGTTCTGCAGGAAATCCGAACCAGTGCAATTTTCGTGAATTAAGGGCCTTGCAACGTTTTCATTCAATTTAATTTTCATAGAAATAGTTGCAGATGCAATTCTTTTCCACAGTGCGGAGGTGGTGCTAATTTCAACAAATGGGATTATAGATGGATATTTTATCTTAAATTTGACAAAATTTTAATACTTAGTTCTTTTTATGCTTTATTTTACGGAGAAAGCGTGCGAGTTTCAGCTTTGGTTGCGGCCGAACTATGCCGTTTTTTAGAAAATTTTATAAACTTTTAGTTTTTCTTACATATTTTAATGTCTTTGTTTATTTTCTATTTAAAGTACTATCAGATTCACCATAGAGTGTGGTTGGGGGGGGGGGGTTAATCAGTGCTGTTGGCTGCTTCATAAAGATAGACGGTGCCGCATGCTCATCACAAGTAACTGTATATTAAGGTTTCTTTCTACCTTGCAATATTAAGATATAAAGGGTGGCTAAGTTTCAAGGGCCGGTGTTGATTTTAAATAAAATACAATTTTTTTAAGAAATTATTACCATTTCTCTTTATTATGATAATATTGGCATGGTTCAATTACGTATAAAATAAAATATTGGCCAAATGGTCGCCGCGCCCTCGGCGGCACATCTCCATCCGATGGTCCAAATTTTCGATGACGCTGAGGCATAATTGAGGTTCTATGTGTCGAATTATCTCATCCTTTAGCTCTTGAATTGTTACTGGCTTATCGACGTACACCTTTTCTTTCAAATAACTCCAAAGAAAGAAGTCCAACGGTGCCAAATTGCATGATCTTGGCAACCAATTGACATCGCCGCGATGTGAGATTATTCGGCCATCAAATTTTTCGCGCAAAATAGCCATTGTTTCGTTAGCTCTGTGACAAAAGGCGCCGACCTGTTGAAACCACATATCATCCACATCCATATCTTCCAATTCGGGCCGTAAAAAGTTCGTTGTCATCTCACGATAGCGAGCACTATTCACAGTAACTGCCAGACCGGCCTCATTTTGGAAAAAATACTGCCCAATGATGCCGCCGGCCCATAAACCGCACCAAACAATCACTCTTTGTGGGTGCATTGATTCTTCGGCAATCACTTTTGGATTATCATTCGCCCAAATGCGGCAATTCCGCTTATTGACGAATCCACTGAGGTGAAAATGTGCGCGATATGAATTTTGATTTGAACGCCCGTTTTCATAATAAACCTGAATAACTTTAACGCGTTGCTCGATTGTGTATCTTTCCATCGTTGAAATTGAGTTCGTCTGAAATTGAAAAATGTCAAACGAAATGCAGAAAAAAACTTGACGTTTTCGTGTGGTTCACAGGTATACAATCATTTTATTATTGGTGGATAGTGCTGATTCCTTTCCCATAAGCCAATACATATTTCTGTATTTTAATTCCATTTCTTCTTTCTTTTTCTTTACATGGGCTTTCCATCTTAGCTTGGCGTCTAGAGTCATGCCCAGATACTTTGCAGTATTTGAGTATGGAACCTGTCTACCATTTAAATATATGGGAACTTATTTGATTTTGTTTTGGGTGAAATTTATATGCACAGACTTGCTTTCATTTAATTTAATATGCCATTTATTGGTCCAGTCATATATTTCATTTATGGCTAATTGTAATTGTGATGTCGATGTGTTTTCCGTGTTTCCTATCGAAAGAATAGCTGTATCGTCGGCAAAAGTAGCTGTTACGCAGTTTGAATTGCATGGCAGATCGCATGTAAAGAGCAAATACAATAAAGGGCCAAGTACGCTTCCCTGGGGAGCCCCTGCTTTGATTAGTTTGAGACATGAATATGAATCTTCTTGTTTTACTCTGAAGTAACGGTCGGATATATACGAATGTAGGATGGTGGAGTACTGCTTGGGTAGCAACGCATTTATTTTCTTCTGTAGCCCATAGTGGCATACTTTGTCGAACGCCTTGGATATATCAAGGAATACCGCAGAGCAGGTTTTTCTTTCTTCAAAAGCATTTTCTATTATTCGCACTATCCTATGTACTTGATCGATAGTCGAATGTTTCGTGCGGAATCCAAATTGGTGCGTCGGTATAATTTTTTTGTTTTCTATTATTATGTTGATCCTTTTGATTAACAATTTTTCCACCATTTTCGATAGTATTCGGAGAAGGGAGATAGGCCTATATGATGTTACATCGTGAGTATCTTGACCTGGCTTATTGAACATAACGACTTCCGCTGTTTTCCAATATATTGAAAAATATTTCAGCTTAAATGTGGTGTTGACGATATTCGTCAATACAGCAATAATATTGTTCGGGAGCTGTTTCAATATTTCAGCAGTAATGAGGTCATAGCCTGCCGATTTTTTTACCTTAAGATATGAAATTTCTTCTAATATTTCGTCTTGTGAAACCAGAGGGATTTATAGCATTGCTATCGCCGTCGTGATCCATATCATCAGCCATTACCGATCCATATGGTGTGAACGTCTCCTCGAGGTAGTTTGCGAATGTATCTGCTTTTTGTTTATTTGTTTTGGCCCACTTATTGCCATGTATCTTGATGGGTGCGTTCTGAGATAACGGTTGTTTTAATTTTTTAGTACATTTCCACAGTGAATAATTTGTCTTCCGTTCATTTGTTAATTCTTCCAGGTATTTTGTGAATGACCTGTTTTTGTACGCTTTAATTTCGTCGCTAAGTGTTTTGGTTATTTTATTTAGCTGAGCTTTGTCAAGAGGTGATCTTGTTTGATGCCATCTTCTTCGTCTTTTCCGTTTCTTCAATACCATTTCCTTTATTTCTTTGGTATACTTGTGACCTGAAATGGTTTTCCTTATAGTTGGTGTACTCTGCCAAGCTGCGCGTTGGATGTTATTTGTCAATCGAAGTACTTCGTCATCGAGTTGATCCTTTGTGCTGATTATCGGCAGGTGGTCATCTGGGCCTTCCAAAATGTGTTTAAAGTAATCCCAATCTGTAAGGTGGTTAGTCAGTTTAAATGGATGTTGTATTGTCGATACATTTTCGTGCAGTGTTAGATAAATAGGAGAGTGATCTGATGACATATCCATGCCATTCTCAATGTTTACATAAGCGGTTGATACTTTTTTAGCGATGAAAAAATCAATTAAGTCCGGTGTTTTATGTGGATCTGTTGGCCAGTACGTTGGGCTGCTCGTCGATATAGCAATGCATCCTGTCTTCTTAAGTGCATCGTAAAGTTCTCTTCCTTTGGCTGTTGTGAGTCGCGATCCCCAGTGAGTATGCTTGGCATTGAAGTCGCCACCCATTATAAATCTATTCTTGTGGCTGTTTATCAGTTCAATATATTGGGCGCATTTGATTGTATGTCGTAACAGTGGTTACCTGGAATTCTTCCGTGAATATAGTTAGTTGAATAAAGTTATTCGAAAATAATTTTATGAAATATTGAAAATATAAATTTTTTCCTTGAATACAATTATTGGAAAACAATTTTATGAAATATGGAGGCTAAGCTGCTTTATGACTCACACAGAAAACAAACACATCTGCTCTTGAACTTCCTACCAACAAAAACGCCATCATTATCGAAGATGTGGATGAGCTCTGCTACCACGACAGCCAAATCACAAAAGCACGAACTGCGTTTCATAAGCTTAGCAGACTGTGGGATATCGCACTCTGTCATTAAAACATGATTAAAATCTTCAATATCATCGGGAATTCGGTCCTCCCATATGTTCTGGGACCTGGCTTGTGTCTGACCACAAAAGTCGACGTCTTCAAACATTTTTCAACAAATGCCTCAGAATCATGTGGCGTATCCTTTGGCCGACAACAATATCCAATATGGATCTTCTTCTGCTTACTAAAACCTGACCAATTAGACGAAGGCGATAATGTTGCCAAAATTGCTTTTTAATGGAATCCGCAAGGAAGACGACGCAGACGTCGCCTCCGTCAAAGTTAGATATGCATAATCTCCCACGAGGTCCTTCCACCGCAATCTGGAACCAAATTAGACACATAGCGGCTGACAGAAATCGTTGAAAAACATTTGTTTCCGCCCTATGTTCCGATTAGGAGCGATACAGTATGCATTATAATGTTTTTCTTAAATAGTTTCTTTGTTCGCCTTGAGAAATTCATCGAGAATAGGTTTAATTTTGAAATTCGCCGAAGTTTCGTTTGGCTTCGACATTAAAAAGTGCCCAATTTTATGGCAGATCTCATATTGGGGATGATGTGCTCGAAGATGCATTTATTAACTAATTGCTTCCATTCTGAGCAGAGACTAAGAACATTTTTTTCTATACATAATTTGTGTGTGACCGGTGGCAGAATTAGGATTTAAAAGCTAAATTAAAAAAGGATTACAAATGTTGAAAATTTCTTTCAAAAACTATTACAAAGAAGACAAGTGTTCATTTTATTTTATTTTTAATCATTTCCTCTAAATGTTTACCGTTACGTTGGATACACTCTTGGAGACTGGCCTCCGCACTCAGTTCCACTCGTTGGAGAAGTGATGTCAGGATGCCATTAAACTCACCAAGGACATTTCCTTTTAGTGCTGAGATGGTGAGCTGGGCTTGTCTCATACACTTTTCTTTTGAGGTAAAGTCCATAGTGTGGCATGGCTATGTGGCGTGGAGCCATCTTGCTGAAACCATGTGTGTGTATTGAAGGAAGGATGTTCCCTCATTATTGGCAGAAAATAATCGTTCAGCATGGATAAGAGATACCGTCCACAGCAATTGCGTGCCCTCGACAATTTTCCAAAAATATGGTCCAATTACTTTGTTACTTTGGATCTATGAAGTGGCTGTTGATGTTTTAATAGTGCGTTCTGCCCTTTAGGTGACCAAAACCGGGATATTTGTTTATTCGAACGTCCATTTAATTGAAAGTGGTTTTCAACGAAATCGCTCCAAAATTGCCACGCAGATATTGTATTTGTAAGCAAATTATAATCGTTATGTTTGAGTGCTTGCACGATTTGAATTTTGAAGAGGTGAAATGTAAGATCCTTACAAGTTTTTGGTAGTCCAGGGCAGGCGCTCTCTTTCGCTCAAATTGACGCTGATTATCATGCAAACTTGTAGCAACGAGGTCAATATTTTCATTTGTTCTCGATGCCCGGCTGGTCTCCGGCCATGGGTTGTTT
The DNA here is from genome assembly GCF_028408465.1 of Anastrepha ludens. NCBI lineage: Eukaryota > Metazoa > Arthropoda > Insecta > Diptera > Tephritidae > Anastrepha > Anastrepha ludens. Next base: position 9,062,390 of record NC_071498.1, on the reverse strand, counting down.
GCCACCGAACTTGTTGCCCGGAAACTTCGCACCCATGAACGAATCAAATCTTTACTAGAGGCACCACGTAAACGTCGAATATTGTAATGTGAATAGACAGATAATAGTGACAGATTTTCCACGTGTAGTTGCACACGAATCATTGGGTTCCAAATACGGTTCGATTGCCATCCACATTGTTCACCCGTAGACTGCGATTTCGTGCCCAATTAACCCGCACGAATAGCGAAGCTAACGCGGTCTCCTCGATGCTCTTCCGCCGGACACCCTGTACTAATACCAAACAAGTTTTCTAGTTCATGTTTTCGTTTTGTTTTCCCTGCAGGGATTGTTCAAATATACGAGCATTTGCATATGTGATTTTGCTCTTGCTCGACACATTACATATTTCCTTAGGGGTACACGACTCCCGCTTCGTTAAGTGACAGTGAAGTGTAGAAGACAAATACTTACATACGAGTACATATAAAAAAAAAAACAATAGCGTTTGACAATTTGCATGCAATTGAAATTTTTATGAGTATTAGCGATGTTAGAGAGTAAAGGTTGTCGTATCTTTTGAGTAGCACATCAGTTGAATTATGTATGTACGAGGCTGTATATTTATGTGCGCCAAAAATTGGCTCTTTTGTTTTATTTCGATCTTCCCATGGCAAATTCTAATATTCGAGCTTGTAACATTTTTCTAAACGACAATAAATTCGTTATTGATGAAGGCAATACTGATAAGTTAGTATCTCTTATTATTATTATTATGATGATGAGGACGATGACGAGTGTCGTCTAGACAATTTGTGAGATGAATTGAAGGGCATCTTAGATTGCCTTTTTCTCTTGGACTTAAGATAACTGAGCTTCCATGTATCAGAAAGCTTCCACCATGCAGATACCAGCAGGCTGCACGTTTTGCGAGAGGGAAAAATCATTGTAGCCATCAAACATGTCATATCAGCTCACCGTTAAGAAGAGTTTTGTGCTTTCCTGCAAGCAATGATGCCGTATTTAATGGGCCCATAATGCATAATACATCCTGACTGTCCAGCCTTCAATTCATTCGGGCCCGCATTCATTTGCGAAATCCTCAGCCTATTGTAGAAATACCGGGCATATGGTTGAATATGTGCTCATGGAACTCTACCTCTCGAATATTCCCATTATCCAGTAATAGGTATATCAAATTTGGAATCCGTCGATGGTATATACATTAGGTTGGGTTAGCCAGGTTGCTTGTTGAAGGCAAGACACTCAGTGGCCTTAAAGCCCATTCTGATACCTGCATTTGGTTTCCATCCCCTAACTGAGTTGCTTAAACCACTTAAATACTTTTAAGAAGGAAACTAATCCCTCCATTTTGCAAATTTTCCAGGACTTCAAGAAAATAATCGCCAAGATATTTGGCACGGCTCAATTTCTTTTTTATCTCCACAATTTCTGCAGAACTCATTGTGAGGTACGCCCATTCTACTGGCTAAGGGGGCAGTGACTTGTTATAACATCTGTGAGGACGCTGGTAGTTGATCTGTGAAAACTAAACAGACATTCTGTCCGTTTAAGATTCAGCTTTGGCCAGTGCGCTTTGTAGTAGTAGTCAGAGACCGACCTCCTTCTATAGGATTCCGCAATCACGCTCAAGTGTATAGTTCGTTTAAAGGAATACTTACATGTGTCCTCTACCACTCGCTGAAGGTCAAACTCAGAGCTTTTGCTTGCACACATTTTACATACGTTAATATATGTGAACCTTTGACAAAATAACTTTAATCGACCTAGCAGTTCTTATGAAGCATCCACTATTATAGTAGTTGATTAAAATCAAATGCTTCAGAGATTGATCCAAGACAGGTTGGCAATTATGGGTCTAAAAACACAACCAACCAAACATAGATTTCTGTCTGTCCGCTACATTCAAATATTTTTCCCCACCTTTCCACATTGGAAGAATTCTGAGGCGAGCCATGATCGATCTATTTCGTGACCTATTCATAAGAGTGAATTCGCGATGTGCCGTCGATCGAAACAAATAATAGTCGCAGGGAGCAATCATAAGAAAGTGCTGCAAGTCAAGTAAAACCTCCTTTTTTCGAAGTATGTCTTCTTGACGGTGAGTGTTATCTTGCTGTACTGTGGCCGTTTTTCTTTAGCGTTCTTCGCAATAGCATGAACTGCGCTTGATTCCGGTTCGCTGTGATGGATAATTGGCGCTTATACCCTTTTTGAGTGTTTGAACGAGCTTCTCCTCCTATTTGATTTTTTCCACAAATGGAGGGACCTTTTCTGCCGAGGAGCGACCGCTATTAGAAGAAACTTTTTCTGTCAATTGGCATTTCGTGTCCGAGGTTTCGAGCTAATCTACTTCCGAATGTAGAGCATAAACTATGCCAGTCTCCGGCAACAAAATCACCGTTCTTGAGGCGTTTGCGTTACTCTCCTTACCTTACCTTTTTCTACTTCCACAGTCTCACCGAAAGGTTAAGATTATATTAAATTTATTTGAGGTTTGCACTTCGACTTCATAGTTTTATGTGGCCTCTACTCTTCACAATACCTCACTCAGCTGGGTTGGACTGAGCGATAATTTCTTCTGGCTGCAAGTCTCATGGAATTGGTCGCAGAAACGGCAAGAGTCCGTAGACCATATCGAGATCATATGCATTTTTGGCGAAAAAAATTTATCAAGAAATAAAAATTCACGAATGAAATTTTATGGTTTTGTGCTTACTCTAAAAAAGCTTAACTCTATCAAAAATGATGGTACCACAATGGTACGCTTGTAAATTTTTTATGTTTACCCAAAATCCTATCATAATTCTCAAAACATAATAATAACAACAATCACCGAAAGGTTTCAGACATCCCTTGTTAGGTGCTGGATCGAGATTTTAATCGAAATTGCGACATGTTTCTAAATAAAGCTTTACAACTGGTAAGACTTGCTGTCTCCGAAAAGCAAATAGTTTGTATGAAAAGCTCGCTTAAAGCAGAAATATAATCAGGAGTTTGTCAATTTGTCATCTCTATTAAAAAAATTCCATCATGGGATGTTTCATGCCCACGGTGGTGTAGTTAGCTTTACTACAGTGAAATCTCCGTAGCTTTATACTTAAGCAATCGATCATGGAATAATTTTGGAATATGGATTTTGGAATCCTATACAATCGCTAAGCAAAAGAACCCGCCAAGCTTCCTTTCTACTCATTTGATATGGGTAGAAAATTAAAGTCTGTGGTGATGTGGCTCTAGTGATGCTTATACAGATCAAGCAATGTTACATGACGCTGAAACCTAATTGCTTTGCTTTTGGTCATCCCATATGGTACATATTAAATTTCCGATCTTACCAATGCCTTAAATGATGCGGCGATCTAGACGCTACCAGCGGCGTTGGGTATTTTATCCAGAATAACTCTTTTATTTGTTGTCTCTTGTGAGAAATCGATTTCCGGTTTAGCCAAATTCACCTTCCCGATCTTGATAATAAAAACAGTTATAGATAAGTCAACGTACTATTTAGTTCTCCCAGAAGTTTTGCCTACCAGCAGTGCTTAACGCAAGATGGAAGAACTCGGATATTGGTTGCTTACCCCCTGAAGTTCATTTTAATATGTTTCTAATTCTATGCATAAGTTAGGATTGGGCTTCTTTGTTGTAGTCGTTTCTTGCTGCCGTCGGGCTTTCTTGAGTATCTTCTCTCTCTTCCATATTAGTTATTGGTGAATTTGAAACGAGGTATGTAGGTATCAGTGTGCTAGTGACATGCGTAGAGAAGTGGTTCGCAAAGGACGCAGCCGTGCTAACTCTGATCCAGAGATTTGCTTTACTAGTGCAGACTTTTTCTGTAGGGAATACTTGTGTGTGTAAAGGGATTGCTTATATATGTACTTCCATATGTATGTGCATAAGCATACGTGCCTATATGGAGCTGAAATAAAATTCGAACACTTTTGTCGTAATCCTTTTAAGTGCGCATAAAATGTGCTTCGCAGTTTGTGTGGCTGATGAAGAGTGAATTTTAATCTGTAGTTTAGGTCGAGTACAAAATGCGCGCACAGAGTTGCACTTAAAATTTTATTTCCATAAGCTTCGGAGATTTACGCACTATTTGGGAGAAAATTGCTTTAATAAAATTCAAAATTTTAATAAAAGAATAAATAAAGTCCTAATAACTTTTGTTTGTTTTTGGTAAAAGAATAAAAATAAAGTTTTTGTTTATCGCACCATTACTTGTTACAATGATATTGTTTTGAAGCCGTGGGCAGACAAACATTTCGGTGGCAGACCATGGACGTTTCAACAGGACTCGGCCCGTCTCACACAGCTCGAGGGAACCAAGAATGGCTAAAAACCACCTTTCGATCTTCATTACGTCCACACAACGGCTCTTAAATTCACCAGACGCGAATCCGATGGATTATTTTCTTTGGGCCATTTTGGAGAGCAAGGTCTGAACTAAAAGACTCACCAGTTTCGAGGCTCTGCAAAAAGCCATTGACCACGAGTGGGCCAAAATATGATTCGATTCTGGACCGTCTCAAGGCCATAGTCAAGGGGAAAGGTGCCCATATCGAGCAAAAGTAAATTGATTCTTAATTTTGTGTTATTTTCACACATTTTTTACTCTGAATTGAATGAAAGTAATTTTCCAAACTAAATTTATGGCCTCTTTAATTGGTTGGTGGCCATTTGAAAGTGATTTTGTCGACCGCTGAGTGAGCGTCTCAGGTAGGTATAGATATTAAATTATTTTCAAAATAGGATTACATTTAAAAAAAAAAATTATTATTATTTTACCTTTACATATCACGAACTCTTTGCTCCAAATCAAGCAAAATAATTATTCGCAACATATTCTCTCAATTTTACTCTACTGACATTTGTTTTGAAATTTGAATAACGCACTTGCAAAAGTCTCATGGCTGCAGTGGAGACGGAACACTTTTATCAAGGCACAAACGAAATTCGCAAAATAATCGTTTGTGAAATGACAGAGTGAATAGTTTCTGTGAAATAAAAATGAAAACTTTTTTTTCGCTTTACGTTTACACAGAACGGAAATCGTAAGTGTAATGAAAACGGGAAAAAACTTTTCATTTAAGGTTTACACAGAACGAGAATTGACCCCCTGATTTATTAAAAATTTAAGCCATTAAAAATTCGCGTCACTGGGAATGATTGGGTCAGCAACAATGAGTGCCACAATTTGTGAGCGGTGAGAAGTTTTTTAACAAAACGATATCTTCGGGTGAGTATATCAAAATTCCAAAAGAGTTCGATTCTATTTTCCATTAGATTTTTTAGAAATCAGAAGTTCCAGTTTTATGCACAGTTGTCTCTTACATTTTTAGTTATGCACAAATTTGTATTTTTAAACTGTATTTCTATGGCCTCGTGTTTTCATTGCAGCCATAAATTATAAATATAAAATATTTTATTTCAAATTTAAACCGGGTGTGGGTTCTTTTTATTCGGACCTCAATTTATTTGCTTCAACTATGAAGTGACTCATTTGCCTCATTTCATATCGACAACAACAATCAAGAAGTGTCGTTCTGCATTCAAGTTAGGAAGGCACTAATAACTAAGTGGCTCTGCCACTATGCATACATACGTACATACATGCATACACATTGCATATATGTATAGTATGTGAAAGTTTTATGACCGCTGCGTATTCCTCAGTTTTATTGCTTTTTTCTTTGTAGCGTCTCAACTTTGCGTCGGGAGACTTCTTACAGTTTAATTGATTTGACTTTTTACGACTTTGCTACCGGAATTTTAGGCTTAGGAATTTACGAGTTTTTACGAACTTTGAAGTTAGGCGCTTTATTTAAGTACAGGTATTTTTTAACCTGGAAAAGTGCGTTTTGATTCATTTTTGATAACCAAAACCTTTTGTAGAATTTGCATTTCATGGATTGTTGTGCCCATTTGATTGGATAATTTCGTAACTTAGGAGTTACACTTTCAAGTTTTGCTTTACAACTTGCCATTGATTCTCCTCACAATTATGTCTGTGTGCGAAATTTCAACACAATTATGAAAATCTTACCACAGCAGGTATGAAAATCTTTTTCTTTTCTTAACTAAATGCTATGTATACCAATATTGGGAATTGTTCATTTAAAAAGCGCGGGTTACACATACATGTGCCAACATTTTTTTTGCTGGACTGTTGGTACAACTGCCCTCTATAGTGTCGCAGAGTTTGAGCCTGATCTGTCAATTAGCTTGTTTTTGGCATTTCATTATATCAGTCAACCGCAGGTGTGCTTTGCGATTTCCACTATGGATAAAAATATTGAACAAAGAATTTGTCTTAAATTTGGTGTTTTGAACGGGATTTCGAGTGCCAAATCGTTTAAAATGTTGCAAAAAGCCTATGACGAGTGTGCTTTATCAAAAACACGGTACACGGGTCTACGAGTGGTATAAGGCTTTTGCTGAGGGCTTAGAAGTAGTGGAAGATTTGCTCCAATCTGGTCGCCCATCAACGTCTTCAAAGGATGAAAACGTGGACAAAGTCAAGGAAATGGTGCTGGAAAATGGAAATGAAATGGAAATTTAAGTTTGAGCTACCTCCGTTACTCTAGCGTGTCTTACGAATCAACATTATCGCATGCGTGGCTGCTCGACTCGTTCCAAGAGAGTTAAATTTCTTTCAAAAAATGCATCGGAAGAAGCGGGCTGAAGACGTACTTGAGCAAGTTTATTCAGACCCAACGTTTATCCAGCGCATCATCACAGGTGATGAGACGTGGACATATGAGTTTGGCATGCAAACCAATCAATAGGCGGCTGAATGGCGCTATCCACACGAGCCGAAACCCAAAAAACCACGTCAAAGTAGGTCAAAAGTGAAAGTCACGCTACTCGTTTTCTTCGATTATCATAGAGTTGTGCACCCGCAACTCGTTCTAAATGGTTCTACGGTAAATAAAGAATATTATTTGGAAGTTATGCGAAGTTTGAGAGAGAATGTGAGTAGGAAACGGCACAATTTGTGGGAGGAAAGCTCATGGATTTTGCACCATGATAATGCACTGTCTCGCACGGCTCACATTGTGAAGACTTTTTTCTCTAAAAACTCGACAAATGTTATCGAACGACCACCGTATTCACCGGATTTAGCCCCCTGTGACTTTTTCTCTCTCAAAATTTAAATTTCCACTCCACGAACGCCGCTTTGAGTCGATAGAGGCCATTAAGGCGAATTCGCTGAAAGAGCTGAAGAAGATCTCTTTAAACGCGTTTAAAAGGTGCTTTGATGACTGGACTAATCGTTTTGATAATAAATTTTGATGAATAAAGAATTATTTTGCGTTTAATAAAAATTAACAATAAGAAAACTTGTTACATAAAGTTTAACTAAAACCTGAATGAATCAACAATTTTAGAAATATTTAAGTCGGGATAGCTCCTAGGTAACAAGCGTTCACAGCTGTCTGATACTAAGAGGGTGTACAGGGCCGTTAAAATATTTATATCTAAGGAGGCTTGGAGTAATCCATTGTTTCTTAACAGGCGTAGAGGGCGTTAGTAAGTGATAGTGCAACGATGAGTAGAGAGCAAGACAGATGAGCTGCGTTACTGCGAACACTTCGAGTCGGAGTGGTCTGGCTACAAAATATAAAACAAGTTGACGACATGTCCCAAGCTTTTCGGAAGAAAATATGTACCTCATACCTCCAACACCATGTATCATAATTATCTGACATTCCTACGGTTGGTCTTGGTAAACATTTCTGTCATCAGAAAAAACCATAACATCCCAATCGCTTCATGGTGTTTAATTTCGTGTTTGCTTCGACATAAACTCTCTTCTGCACCTAATGTAGGATTTATACCGGAGATCTTCACGGACAACTCGACGGATAAGACCCTCAGAAACATTGAGCTGCCGTGCAAGGGCCCTCATTAATTTTGCATGGTGTTGAATAAATTCTCCAGATCGAAAAGTGTCAGAGCATTTCAGGTGTTTTTGCGTTTTGTAGCAGATTCTGCATCGCCGTCTGATGCTTCCAAGTCACGGCGAACCTTATGACGACTGAATGGGCGGACTTAAGAAAATTAGCGATTTCTAAATCGGTGTAATTAGCACATATAGGGAGTATAACTGCATGCTCCTTCACTTCTTGAGTTAAGTTGTTGTCCTCCATGCCTTATCTGTGCATGAGCAAAAAGAAAATAATGGTTTCGTGTAGTTATCGCCACATATTTGTATATGCATGGCCTCACCTACCGTATGCGTCCTGTGTATAAAAATTCTGTATTAACTAATCAAATACCTTGGATATGACCTCATCTCGGGAAAACTGTTAAAACATATGCCCGACAGGGCAATAATTTATCTCAGGAATGTTTTCAATGATGCTATAAAGTTCAAATACTCTCCAAAGACATGGAAAATTGCCGAAATCATTGCGATCCCAAAGTCCAATAAAGACGCCACGGTTGCATCGTCGTACTGACCAATAAGTCTGCTGCCGACAATACCAAAAATTAATTTAATTCCCCAACATCGTTTCGCATTAAGATGAAAACATTCTACAATTTAACAAGTGCACAGAGTTACTCACAAAATTAATTAAGACTTCAACAATAAATGGCACCCTGGATTACTGCGCAAACTCCAACCTTGGCTGCCAAATGACTACTTTCTAATGCTTAAAAGTTACATCCAAGATAGAAAATTGTATCTTAAGTATAACGACGCATGTTAATACATTGAACCTATGAACGCAGGAATTCCCCAAGGCAGTGTATTAGAACCCACTCTGTATCTCATCTGCACAGTTGACGAAGCAATAAAAATTGCGAGCAGAACATAAGCAGACTTCAGACGCACACAAATCCGCCGATGAGGAAGCCTCCTGCTGAAGAAAAATTCAATAAGAAGAGACTTATATGAAAAACACCTTGTAATATAATAATGAGAATATACTTATGTAATTATCTAAATTATTATAGTAAACATTTTACAAATGAATTACATATTCCTAAATAATCCTGAAGCGCAATGGCCGTACAGTATCACTTAACTATCCAAATATCTTTAAAGCAAATGACTTATTGTCAATATAGACAGGTGTAATATTTTTTGGAAGCAATACAAAAAAATTAGTTTGCGTTGCATTCATAGCTGCATGCGAATTTTTAAATTAATAAATTTTAAAATTTCCTCATTAAATCTTCAAGTAATAAAAAATGTTTCTGGTATGCGCAAAACTTGAATAGAAATAAGTTCATTTGTTTACTTTAAAATTGCATTAAATAATTTTGCTTAAACTTTGTGCCCTACCCGACACTAGGGGAGAGAATCCAATGGCAGTTCACCTTCGGCTATCTACCTCAACAAAAAGGTAAGCATCCAAGTTGTCTTCTTCGAGGCAGCTCAGCTACGCTCTTTTGCATTTTATGTCTTCTTAATTTCCATTTTGAGCAAGGACGGCGAAAGTTTTGCGCAAGAAATAATTTCTTGTTCCATGAATTTTTACACTCTTCCCTACTACGTGTATTATATCGTTTTGTGCTGCTGCGTTGGATGTTTTTCATGACCTTTAAGATGCATACACGGACAATTCTATTGCATATTTTTCCGCGCTTTAAAGGATGGAGGGATATACATACATATTATTTACACATACATATATATATTTATTCTTTGTCCTTTACTTTATCTGATTATCAGCAATCGTTTGTAATGAAAATTTGCATACCAACGAGCGAATTATCTTACGGATTAATTTGCCACTGTTTTGGTAAGTGTAATCTCTTCTGCCCTATTCATCTTTATAGTTCAAAAAAATATAAGTATGTATAAGTACACAGATGTAGTTTCATTTATACATGTAATATCATCAGCAAGCTTGTAAGCCTAAGGTCTTTAATAGCCGCAATTTGTTCATTTAAAAATTGCAATTAGCACTAGTAAATAAGGCCATAGTTTAGTTTGTTCCGATAATTAGCGTCGATTTGAGTTTCTAACACCAAAGCTCTGAGAGCGCTACTCATACTTATCCACAGCCTCAATGGCAGCCTCTTTGTATTCAATGAATCCGAATGAAATAAATTTCCGGTGTACCTATGTTCTTTGTTTTTTGTACCTTTTTCACACTCTATTTACCGGTTGTAAGCAGCCATTGAAACTAGACAAAGTAGGACGAATTGCATATTTCCGCTCACATTTCCGAAATAGATAAAATTATGCCACACAAAACACTACTTGGAGTATGAAATTGTGCTTGTAGGTAAAAGTTAGACAGCGATTCGTAGTATTTGATTGATGAGTGGAAAACTTTTTACGTGCATTCGATTTCATCTGGCTCAAGCGTAAATGAAAAGCAGGCCCTGTAGGAGTAAAATGTAGCAGTTAATGAGTGGCAATAGATTAAAAAAAAAGGTGAATGGTAAATGGAAATAAATTGCATTAATATTATACCATTTGCAATGAGAGTAGATCTTCCGTTCATAACAACGTGATGGCTTCAAAATGATTTAAGTATTGGGTATGGGAATAAGTTGACCATCAGTTCCGTTCTTTCATAGCCAAAGTTACGAATTATTTAAACAATTAAATAATAAATTAAATTATGTGAAGTATTTGCCATTGGAAGCTACAACTTTACCCCGTCTTTCACGCAGCATACGGATTCCTCTTACGAAAAGTTCGAGTTCTTTTGACTTGATCCATTCATTGAGCCAGCTTGCGATGCTCTCGTAAGAAGTGATCTACTCTCCAATAAGGCTGACTGCATTGATCAGAACACATGGTAATCCGAAGGTTCAATATCTGGGGAATACGGCGGGTGGGGCAAGATTCTCCAATTCAGCTCAATTCCCTTTAAATACTTTTGGACCGACCTAGCAACGCGTGGCCTGGCGTTGTCATGCAGCAAAATCATTTTGTCATGTCTACCGCCCCATTCCGGCCGCTTTTCTTTGAGAGCTCGATTCAAACGCATTAGCTGCTGTCGGTAACGATCGCCAGTGATGGTTTTAGATGGTTTAAGGAGTTCATAAGAGATGACACCCTTCTGATCCCACCAGATGCATCCCCTCTGATCCCCTCTGAAGCATGAATATTTTTTTTCGCTGTCGATAGAGCTGCTTTACCTGGCAGGGTCCAACTTTTTCGACGCTTAGAATTATCATGTTGTTGTTGTTGTTGAAGTGGTTGAGTATTTCCACTGAAATAATCTTAATTAGTGACCAGCAGCGTTTTACTATCACCGCCTCTGCTATGTCTAGTGTCGAACCTTTTCTTGCTAATTCATCCGCTATCTCATTACCCTGTATGCTCCTATGAACGGGAACCCAATATCATAGTAATTTCAAGCCAATGACTAAGCAATTCTAGTTCCTCTCTACGCTGTAAGGCTAGTTTGGATGAAATGGAGTTGGTGTCTAAGGCCTTGATAGCTGCTTGACTCGCTAAAAAGATAGCTACTCTTGCACCAACTTCCTTGTCGAGTTTTAGTGTTTTCAGGCTTCTCTGATCGCTAAAAGTTCTGCCTGGAACACGCTGGCATAGTCAGGAAGTCGATGGGGGTTATCATAATAGATCTATTTGATCCAGTGACGAGGCGATGCAGAAACCCTTTCTTTTCTGCCGTTCAAGAAGCATCTCACACGTCACCAAACGTCTCTCGACATCCCACTCTTTCAATTGATGAACAGTTACCTGCTTCCTGGACTATTCCCATCGCGTGCAAACGTTTACCGACTGTTGGTCAATATCCAACTCTTTAGACATATTATCAAGGGTTAGACCTGCGTCTTAATCCAATATTTGTTTTAGTTGACTATCTTCGAATTGTTTCGGTTCCCCTTTGCGATCTTTATCACTCACGTTGGAATTGCCACTGTTTTTTATTCTACCACGGAAGTTATGCGAAATTTGGTTATATATTTTATTATCTTCTTATGACTAGGAATAGATAGCCTAACAGGACCGATATTGATACCGACGTATGTAGACTAAAATATTTCGATTTAGAAATGCATGTGCGTCCTTATATCCGCCCGTGTATGCCATTGCTCTAGTGAAAATAACTCTATTCTGATCGAAAAATTAATCACCCTATCGGATGATGTATAATTCTTGCAAATGACAGTTAATGTTACTAGATATTATATTGTATATGAATATTAAGCTTTGAACAAGTCGTCGGATCTCAAGTGATAAAACATTGATAAGCAAGGATGACAAGGGACTATCTTTCAATTTTAAAAGAATACTTCGGATTCCAGATGACGGGGGTATATTCCAACTTCGAACGGACTAAAGGATTATATTAGATTTTTCTAGTGTATATTCTTCTTCTTAACTGGCGCAATAACCGCTTACGCGATTTTGGCCGAATTTAACCAAGCGCTCCAGTCGTTTCTTTCTCGTGCTAACCGGCGCTAATTGGACACACCAAGTGAAGCCAAGTCCTTCTCCACCTGATCTTTCCAACGCAGAGGAGGTATTTTTCTTCCTCAGCTACCACCAGCTGGTACCGCATCAAATACTTTCAGAGCCAACGAAGCCGCTAGATTTTTATTCGCTGCGCTAGGTCTATGTCGTCGTAAAGCTCATACAGCCCATTGTTCCATCGCCTGCGATCCTCGCCGGCATCAACGTGGAAGGATCAAAAAATTTTCTGCAGAATCTTTCTCTCAAACATTCCAAAGGACGCTTTATAACGCCATACGTTAGGACAGGCATTTGTTCGTGGAGAGAGGACTTTAATACTCAATTGCCTACTTAGTCCAAAGTAGTACTTGTTGGCAAGAGAGATTCTACGTTGGATTTCCAGGCTGACTTCTTAAAATCTGTTAATGCTGGCTCCTAAATAAACGAAGTCTCTTACAGCTTCAGTATCATTGGCATACGCCAAAAATTGTACGCTCTTATAGAAAATTGTGCCTGAGCGATTAAGTTCTGCTGCTCACACAATCTTGTCCAACATCAGGTTAAAGAAGTCACACGACAGCGAGTCACCGTGTCTGAAACCTCATTTGGTATCAAACGACTCGGAGAAGTCTTTCCCAATTCTGATGGCGCTGATGGTGTTGAGCAATGTCATCTTGAATAGTAGTATTAGTTTTGTGGGGATACCAAATTCAGAAATCGCATCATATAAGTACCTCCTTTTCGTGCTGGTGTATACAGCTTTAAAATTGACAAAAAAGGAGGTGTGTTTCGATTATCCTTTCAAGGGGGTCTTTTCCAAGACTTGGCGTATTGTGAATATCTGGTCGATGGTGGACTTTCCAGGTCTAAAGCCAAACTGATAAAATACAATCAGTCGGTTGATGATGGGCTTCAGTCTTTCACACAATATGCTCGCTAGAACCTTATAGGCGATATTTAGAAAACTAATACCGCGATAATTGGCACAGATTGCAGGGTCGCCTCTCTTATGGATTGGGCAAAGCACACTTAAATTCCAATCGGCAGGCATATTTTGCATATGAGCTGATACATGCACCTTACCAGCTCCTCTCCGCCGTGTTTGAATAGCTGAGCCGGCAGTCCGTTGGTTCCCGCGGCTTTGTTGTTTTTAGCCTCGTTATCGCTATTCTCACCTCATCATGGTCGGGTAGCGAAACGATAGTTCCGTTGTCAACGATCGGGGTATCGGGATCTTCACATTTTCTGTGACATGTGCAGCTGTCACTATTTAAAAGGTTCGAGAAGTGTTCCCTCCATAATTTAAGTATACTCTGGATGTCAGTCACCAGATCGCCGACTTTGTTCTTACAGGAAAACGCCCCGGTCTTAAAACCTTCTGCCATTGAAGTTAATATCGCACTAGTGCTCCATTTTTATAAAACATTCCAACCCACCTTAAATTATAAATTTGCTATTTTCACGATTTCGTATATAAAGTTAATTTTTGTCCAAACTTAAACGCTTCTTTACCTGCTTCTCTAAAAGTTCATAGAAATGCATTTAAACTTATATCGCTTTACCACTTGCCCTATTGCATAGTAATTTTTCGATTTTTATGCAAAGATTTTATACTTTCTACTCTGTACTTTTTTCTCTGCACCTTCACCGGCTTCCTTTATTCCACACTTTCTTTTGAGTTTCTCCTTTATGCGAGTGTGCACATAGTTTTTCCTCGCTTTCACATTTCTGGTTACATAATATTTGTAAATATGTACCCCATCAATTGCGAGCCAGTGACTTGCATCGTCACTATCAAAACTAGATTTTATTTTATAGCTGTTATGAACTGCAATGTTGTACGAATTGTTATTTGTTGTCAATAGGTGGAGTAAAAAGTTTTCAGAGTTTTCCATTAGATGGCTTTAGTAAGCCACATATCTCGATATAAATCGCTTCCACTCATACTACAAATTAACGGTGGCATTATGCTTAAAAAAAGTGCCTTGATAGTTTTGTGCTTGGTGAAGCCCGTTGTGTGCCATAGCATTCCGGAATGGAGACATGTAGAAAAGGGAAAATTCGGTACATTCTTCAGTCCCCCCACGAGCAAGGCGAAAAGTGGGTGCAGGCGCTAAAAAATTTGTGCTGTTGAGTATACCCAATACATTTTTTTTTTTTTTTTTTTTTTTATTTTTTTTTTATTTGTGTCGGGACAACTAGCAAGTGCAGCACTCAGACATTAATTGAGTCCATTGTACTACACTTGGATTCCCTTTTAATTTTCTTTAAATCTACCCGATCTCCGAAGAAATCTGAGAAGATCTTGTGGTGCCAAGGAGCCAAGATGGTCGCTTCTTAACACATCAGTGCCAAAGACCTCAAACCTGATTCGGGCGAAGGCGGGGCAGACACACAGGAAGTGGTCCGCCGTCTCATCCTCCTCTTCACAAGCTGGGCAGAGTACACTGTCTGAGATGCCCAACCTTTCCATGTGCTTCGCCCACAGAAAGTGGCCCGTCATCAGTCCAACCAGCCGTCTGCACTCCCCTCTGCTTAATGACAGAAGGGTTTGCGACAGTCGATCGGACATGACAGGTAACATCAGTTTTGTCCATCTGCAGCCTCTCTCAGCCTGCCAAGCTCGCTTGTGGGTAGTAGTTACCCATTTGCTAACCGTGGCCATGATGGCCGCAGAGGGGAGTGGCAAAGCGGGCTCTGGGCCAAAGAAGTTGGCTTCAGAGCCCATCTTAGCTAAGGAGTCAGAGGTCTCGTTACCCGCGATACCCACGTGTCCCGGGACCCATGTTAGCATCAGGCTATTATGTCTACCGACATAGTTCAGCCTGGATTTACAGGATTTCACTACCCCTGATGTGGTTTGAGGGCTGTCTAAGGCCATAAGCGCTGCTTGGCTGTCGCTGCAGACACATATAGATCTGCCTCTCCATCGTTTTTCCACAACAAAGTTCATCGCTTCTTGAACTGCATACACCTCCGCTTGAAACACAATACAACTATTTGTCGTAGGCTTCGATAAGTAGGAGAGAAGTCGGAATCATGGGGACGGATCAGCATATGAGCATTTTTTACACTCTCCAACAACGGGAAATTAATAACAAGCGTGATGTATGGGTACACACGAATTGACGAAAAAAAGAGCAGATTTCTTGATGAAACGTGTGGAAGTTTGCCCATTTTTGAAGCGAATGCTAACTGGTGGTGCAAAACTGGGAACACAGTGAGCTGGTTTAGAAGATATTCAAGAAACCGAAACTTATCCGTTATGAGTTGCTCTCATCGCGCTAAATACTCACTTTTAACTCTCTACTGTTAACAACTAACCAGATTGAAGTAGAGAACTTAAGGTGCGTTTCATAATCATAAGACACCCCTAATTTTTAAAAGTATTTTAATTTATAGATTTCAGAGGAAAATAAAATTTTTACACATCGATTAATGTAACAAAAGTTATCTGTTTTATTACAGAATTTAGAACTTTTTTAATATTAAACATAAAGAAAAGTTTTAGCAAAAACGTATTTCCAGGCGTTTCGCTGTTCAATTAAAGTGATCGATTAACAAAAGTATACTTTTTTCGAATTTGTTTTCCGTCGTGTGGAATATTTTAGTATTCTATGGAAGCACCATTTTCTTTAGCGACACAAAATAATCTTTTTTACATCGATTCTGCCTTAATTGCCGCTTTAAGCTCGTTGGTGTTGTCAAATTGACGATTGTTGGCATAAACTCCTCTGACTAATATATCTATGTCTTCTATTGGGTTTAGATCCGGAGAACGCGCCGGTCAGCCCATAGTTTCTATGGAACAATCGGTCAAATACCGCCTTGTTTCCCTGCATACGTGGATTCGGACGTTTTCTTGCTGAAAAACGAAGGGCAGTTCCCGATTATCCTGAATAAAAGGAAGGATACTATTTTCCAAAACGTTTTTGTAGTCCCCACTCTTCATTCGCGATAATTTAAACTGTATATCAAGAGTTGCTTTCGATGTAGATGCACCACAAATCACCTCCACCGAAGTTGCGCTTGGAAAATAAGGGGGGCTCTTGCGCAAATCTCTCCATTAATTTAAAAACCTATCGGGTCCATCAAGGTTTAATTTTTTTTTCATCCGAAAATATAACCTTTTTCAAAAATAATATGAAATTGGGCTACATTAAAAATATTCCAAATATCTTACTGTGTCCCAGTTGGTGTCTTTTTTTTTTTTTGCTGAAGAAGCGCCAGCTTGTGCCGTGGCAAAAGATGGGGTCCAAACTGTTCTTTTTGAAACTTTATTTTGAACACCAGCGACCAAGTTGGCGCAAGTTTTAGTCGAGTTAGAAGCTTTTCTTGTGATTGCTTGCTGTTCTCGCCTTGATAGTGATAAATTTCTTCTAACGGGCTTTAAAATGTTGTAATTCTCAGGACTCCGTAAAAAACTCGGGATAACACAACGACTTCTGCCTGTTTTTTTTGCAATTAACTTGATTGACAAGCCTGAATCCTTGTAGGCCAAAATTTTTTCACGCTCCTCTTGTGATAATATTGAACCCCTTCGGCATTTTAGGTTGCATTGAATAAAATTATAAAGTCATCCAAGACAGCAATCAGCACCATCTATCTCATCAGAAACTTATTTTCGACTAGTGTCTAATCATTATTAAACGCCGAAAAGACTAGCAAAAGTGCAGCTTCTTGGAAAAGATAACAGTTCTACAAAATAGAGTGAGTTTTTGGCCCAGAAACAATTGATGGAAGTCTATAAAATCACGCCAAATAAAAGCTACTTCGGAAAGTAAAATCGCGCTTATGGTAGTTCAAAAACGCACCTTATTAGCAGTGCCTAGAATTGAAGCATAGGGAAAGTGTTGTGTTTCATTGAGTCAACGCGAAGAGGCACGCAGTTTTAACGACATACCAGAGGTTTCGAGAGCTTTTATTGGATGTTTATTGAATTCCTGTGTAGTTTAAATCTGACACGTAGCAATTCTCACTTTTTTAAGTATTTTCAAAATTTTCTTAATTATATGAAACAGGGAGGCTTGTGAAATAACAATAGAAAAATGTGAAATACTTATAAATCGGATAATCCTCACTTTTAAACATTTTATTTGAAGCTTTTTCATGCCTCGATAGTTTTGCGAAATATCTTCAACTATATGTAGGTGGGAAATACGCCATTTTTGTCTCTATTTGAGGTAATGTAGCATACACCCTTTTGGGTGTTTGGCCGAGCTCCTCCTCCTATTTGTGCCGAGCGTCTTGATGTTGTTCCACAAATGGAGGGACCTACAGTTTCAAGCCGACTCCGAACGGCAGATATTTTTATGAGGAGCTTTTTCATGGCAGAAATACACTCGGAGGTTTGCCATTGCCTGCCGAGGGGCGACCGCTATTAGAAAATACTTTTTCTTCATTTTGGTCTTTCACCGAGATTTGAACCTACGTTCTCTCTGAATTCCGAATGGTAATCACGCACCATCCTATTCGACTACGGTGACCGCATAGCGATTTCTGTTTTCAATTTTAAAAATGTTCAGCTGCACTGCAAAGACGATTCGTTCATTCCGGAAGTTTCTGTCTGATTTGATCTCTGCACATCGACAGATGGCATACACTTCCACTTGAAAGATGCTTGGAAAACTGCCCATCGGCACAGAATGCTTCGTTTTAGGGTCATATTATATATTCCAGCATCTATGTCTTCTGTTATCTTTATCGTCCAGTTCAATTCTGAACTTCTTCTAAATCCATATTCTTGGATGACATAACTTTTCCTTTACCACTGCCTCCCTAACAATGTTCAACAGGGTTCGCTTGGCTGATTTCTGAATAACTATGTGAAGTGTGGTGTTAGATCGAGGTGTTGGATCGAGCATCATCTCCATCACAAATCTAGGGAAGGTTCGCATCGCCCCTGTGATGCACATGTAAGCTAAGCGTTGAAACTTAGTCGGGGCTACCCGCACTGTCGTAAGAGCCGCCCTTGATACCCACACCGCTTCATATGTTGTCATTGGCCTGATTATCATGAGGTACATCCGTATCAAGATTCTTGGGCTAAAACCCCAGGATTTTTCATCTAAACGCTCTGCATCCAGGGCAAGGCCAAGATACTTAACTTCGCCGATCAATCGAATAGAATCCCCATCCATGCTGATTTCTCTCATTTCTGGTAAGTCTCTTGTGCTGGTGTAAGAAATGATGGTTGTTTTGGACGGGTTTATATAGCCTTTGAGAATCAAGAGTTTCTAAAGTTTCATTAAGAGGTTATATACCTTGTAGTACGAGATCCGGCTGCAGATTTGGTGTAGTCATCGAGTACATGCTGAAATCCACATTTTTACCCACATTTATGATTAGGAGAATAAAAATTCACCAAGGTGCCAGTAGAAATGTGGCCGAAAGTATTTTTAATTAAATTATTGTTAATTGATTTTGCGGGAAAAATTTCATTAACCAAGTTTTGAGATAAAAAATCGTTCGGTTTACTGCAATAGGTGTAAAGACTTAAAAAAACCGTAGTTGCCGTTGCGCGCTTGGCCGCACCTCTCCGCAGCCAGGTATAAACAGGTATGATTTCGATATATTTATACATCCATAACGTATATTGATCTGTTATAGATCAAAATATAGCTAATTTTTTTCTCATTATTATGATATACGGCAACCTAATTAAATCTGGCCGCAAGTTAGGGTTGCCAGCAGTTAAAGATGGGAAAAATTGAATGTTGAGTGAGAGGAAGCTAGCGCGTAACATCACTAGTCTAACAAGGATAGCGACATTTTAAGGCTATTGCGCATGCGTCAGATGTTGGTGTTCTCAACTAAGCAGCTGCGACATTTTTATCCCAACCTACAAACCACGTTGTTTTGGAGTTCGTAATATATAACGTCTCATATATTTCCTGTTTATTCCCTTTGTGTGTCTAAAACTATCAAATAAATTAATCTAAATTAAATTTGATAAAGATGAAGTCGTGTATTCTGTGCAAAAAAAAAGGCAATGTACTGGATTTTGAAGATGCCTCATTCAAAAAGTGCTTACAAATGTTATTGTTTCGTCATAAGAAAAACTATAAGAATCACGACACTTTATTAACAATTGAATCTACCGAGGATTTTGGATATCATACAGAGTGCCTTAAAAAAATTACAGTTTTAAAACAAAAATATAAAGAAGAATTTGAAAACTTTTGCAAAACACTTACAGTAAGTAAAATTTCAATTTAATACAAAAAAATACAGGTTATAGTTATAATATAAGTGTATGTTGTATTATCAATTTTACGCAAATACAAAAAAAAATTCAAGAAGTACGCTTTTTCTTACAAATTGCCTTTAATGCATATATTTATTTTGCAGCCAGAATCAAGGGCTACATTGAGCGATCAACCGGCTGCACTTCCAGTAGACGAACAGCGAACTATGACTGCTTCAAACGGGCAGACTCAACTCCAACGCAAGTGGAGAGTGTGCTGTGTGATTCTGCAAACAAATCCTCCAATAATGGCGGCAATTCTGATATTTGCAGCGATGAAAGTGATAGCAGCGATGATAGTATAAATGAAAGCTCCGATGATTCAGATTTTTAAAAATAAGTCACGGAATTACAAGATATATTTTTTTAATTTTCCATATACTAGAATGTTTAATCTATATGTACCAAATAATTGATTTCTTGAATAAAATCAAAAATTATTTCATACAGTACTTGCACAATAGAATTTTTAACTTCCCGTTAAAAAAATTAAAAATGTGGATGTGTGGATGTGTGTGTGGGTCAACCTCTTTTCTAATTTTTTTTTACATAGTAACCTTGGCTTTACTTTTGATCAATATTAATTTTTTGTTGTATTTATAAAATTTGTAGTTTTGAAAGAATGATTATTCTTTTGGAGTATTTATTTCTTTGGTCGATCTTGCTATTGTTTGAACTGGTGATTGAGAACACCAGCATCTGACGCATGCGCAATAGCCTTAAAATGTCGCTATCCTTGTTAGACTAGTGATGTTACGCGCTAGCTTCCTCTCACTCAACCTTCAATTTTTCCCATCTTTAACTGCTGGCAACCCTAACTTGCGGCCAGATTTAATTAGGTTGCCGTATATCATAATAATGAGAAAAAAATTAGCTATATTTCAATCTATAACAGATCAAAATACGTTATGGATGTATAAATATATCGAAATCATACCTGTTTATACCTGGCTGTGGAGAGGTGCGGCCAAGCGCGCAACGGCAACTACGGTTTTTTTAAGTCTTTACACCTATTGCAGTAAACCGAACGATTTTTTATCTCAAAACTTGGTTAATGAAATTTTTCCCGCAAAATCAATTAACAATAATTTAATTAAAAATACTTTCGGCCACATTTCTACTGGCACCTTGGTGAATTTTTATTCTCCTAATCATAAATGTGGGTAAAAATGTGGATTTCAGCATGTACTCGATGACTACACCAAATCTGCAGCCGGATCTTAGACTATTGTGAGCCCGAAAAAATGGACGATTGTTACAATTTTTTTAAAATATGGTTCAGAACTTTTATTCAGATGAGGGATATATCATACTGAAGCGTATCTCTCGTGTTTTTATTTTAAAAAATGTTATTACTTATTGCTGATATCGCCCCTTCCCCGAAACGCCGTTTTTTAGAAGAGGCTTGCGGTGATCACGATAGCGCATGAGCACCTCAACTGAAATCAAAAATATTAAGTGATTATTGTAGAAAAATGTTTATTAGTGAATCTGAACGGTTTACTTATCAAAACAAATTTTTTTCTCAATAGGAAAACCGCTTTTTGAGGGGTTGAAAAATTAAAAAAAAATTAATTCCAGCGAACTATGCAAATATTTATAAAAAGTGAACCGTTCAGATTCACGAGGTTGTAACTTCGAACAATGAAAAAAAAGTTTATGCAAATCGGTCAAATAGTTTTTGATAAATAATGATAACCGCGACGGTAATTTTCAAAAAACACGACTTCGAGATAATCGCGTCTAAAGTTTTGCGTGCACTTCATTTATGGATAAGGTCGCGCGCTTCCACGGTCTGTAACTTTCGTTCCAGTGCTCGGATCTTTATGATTTTTTGAATTTATATTTTTAAGATGATGTACTTTTAGAATATGCCATAACAAATTTTTCGATTTTTTAGTCCAACACAAGTCCTTAAGTTTTGAAAGGTTATATATACCTTTCATTTATTAAGCACCTTCGGTCGCGAACTTATAGCCACACCTCGTAAAATGATGTATTACTTATTATAAACGCACTAATTAGGTATATTCCTGCGTAGGGACGCCAAAAAATAATTGAATATTTACACTGCACTAAATTAATTTAAGTCCGAAAATTTAATTGATTTTAGTGCTATGGTGAAATTTGTTACAAAACGATTTTTTTTATCGATTATTTTTCAATCTCTTTTCATTTTGCATTAAACTCAACTAGCAGCTGCTTTCAGTCAGTGTTAAAGCATCATCGTCCCTACATAGTTATATGGGTGGATGTGTATGTATATGTATGTGCTAATATAGCCGTTATAATGTAGGTATGTTTGTACTAGTAAAAGCTTTCGAAAATACTTTTTTATTTATTAATATGCACTTAAAACATATGAAATGTTACAATACATGACTAGCGTTACGGTAAAAGAGGGGGATATCCCGAGCGCTTCAATAAAAACATATTTTGCAACATTTCCTAATGCACTAAAATCTAAATTGTTTGAACCCACACGATTACGTGTAATTATGGCCAAATGTAACAGGAAAATCCAACTTGTACAACATATGGCTAACATTAAAGCAACAACAATTTCCAATATACCTCCAACACTGCTGGAATAACTGCACACATACACGTATAGTAGTGCTCAGGAGTTTCCTGCAACATGTTTTGCGCATTAATATGAAATGCTGCTGGACATACGTATATTTAAGTATAGGGGTTTCCAATAAGGGCGGATCGAAATGAAACAAAGAAGCTTGGGTGTGAGATATACCGCACGAAAAAATTATAAGACCAGGATAATTATGATGATATATACTGAAGCAACAATAGGACAATGTTCCAATATCGTTTCGTTGATTAGATGTTTAAAACGGTATCTCATAACGCAAATTATTCCGCATTTATTGCTGGAATTTTAGTAATGCGTCAATTCTTGTTCTGTGCATCTATTGTTGACTTTCCAGCTACGAAGCCGCATTGGTTTGGTGTTATTCCTCCAATGTTTTCAATGCGATCTTTTACAACCCTTTCCCATATCTTAACGGTATGCGATGTAAGTTTGACCTTTACGTGGAATTGAAATTAACTTTGGATTGGTCGAGCCAAGGGGCACCAATTTGGTGGCTCCTAAAACACTCAGGCTAAGAAGCGCATTGTATTTAGAGCTCTGGAAAGAAGGTAGATAGTCAAGGGTGAAAGAAGAAAACCACCAGAGAAAGAGAAACGAAAGAATAGAGACAGATACAGAGGTAGTTAGTCCTGTGAGAATTTTCCAGATTCTTTGGTAAATCTGCAAATATCCTTCAGTTTTAGAGAGCGAATATTACCCATTTTACGACATCGGAACCCAAAATTCGTAGCCTTGCTCTAACAAAGGCAGGACACTCACAGAGAAAAGACAGGCACATTAGGTCATACTGATTCCAATGGTGGTCATATGCTGGCCCCATGGATTGTGTCCCGTAATAATACTGACCATCAACTCAACGTCTGTCTTGCGACAGAATTAAGCTTCTTCTTACATTCTTGAACAATCTTTGAGGTTTGCTTCGCGTTCTCCAGGGCCTTTAGTGCAGCCTTACTGTTTCTGAAAACTCCAATCTGTTTCCTGCTCCATCTCCTCTTGATTATCCATTCGGCTACTCACAGGATGGCAAAAATTTCCGTTTGGAAAACAGTTACAATTTCCCCCATAGCATAGTGATACTTATTACTATCGTTTAAGTACCATCCGGGTTCAGACCCTATATCATCCTTGGGCCCATCGGTAGAGAAAAGATCTATTAAACCTCCCTGAATGCATTCTGGATTGCTCCATTGCGTGAGCAATCTGACGTCAAATTTTCTTCTAAAGGAAACTATGGGTATCATGTCGTGTTTAGGTGCCAAAAATAGTGGATAATGCTCATATAGTTTTTGACTATACTTTCTTCTTCTTTGTCATGCACGGAATTCTTTGGATATTGTCTATCGCTGTTGAAATGTTGAAAAGTTGAAATGAAAGCTTTTAAAATCTATTCGGAAAACTTAAGTCAAATCTTCAGATTTAAAAAAATCACATGCAAAGCAAAAATTCTGAAGAATTAAGATTTTCAAGCTTAAGGGGTTATATACACTTGTAGGGCTGAAAAATCAGGTTTTTCTTTAGAACTTTTCACAAAGAACGATTTTATTACAATAAACAAATTAAATTTTTTATTGCTCAAATAATGTCTACTTTAAAGTTAATTATAGCACGTAAAAATTAGTGAAAATATTGAAGTGCACGACTCCTGCAGATGATTCCCAAGCGTCCTCCAAAAAAAAGCGTTCGGCGGTGGACAAAATATCTCCGGTTTGGATTATCTGAAATCGAAAAACCAATTAGATTCTTTTTGTGGGTAGATAAAACTAGGTATTAATCGAAGGATAGATAGATAAGAGTTTATTAAGTAGAAAACGTTACAATATTTATGTTATCGCACAATTTACAGAATATGATATAAATCTTAATTCTACATCATTATATTTGTATATTTATCACAGGTTTGGTTTTTTAAACGATTTTTTCTTTTTTTCGAAGGAAAAAACTACTATGAAAAACCTCCGCTATACATCTTACAAGCTAGGGTTAATCTGTACGCATTTAAGTACCAGGGCCTAATTGAACATTAAGAAAGTTCAGTTATTAGTAGATTGTCCGAAAAACTGGAACGAATTTTGAATCTTTTAGTCAAATTTTGTATTTGATCTGACAAAATCTTAGTTTTTGATTCATCATGAAGCTTTCTGGTGGAGAAATGCCATGGGAGTCGTAGCATCATTTTGAGTACCTTATTTTGGCAGATTTGCAGTTTCTTAACATGTGACTTTGCGATATTACTCCAGGCTGGACAGGCATATAATATTATTGGCTGAAATATAGACTTACTTTCATCACTTAAGCCTGAGCGTCTATTTATTAGGGGATATAACATTTTAATCGCCAAATTTACTTTCTCCTGTATGTACTTTACATGATCGCAAAAAGATACTTTTTTATCAAATATCACCCCCAGATATCGTACGGTATTGGCCCACGGGATATCATAACTACCTAATTTCAAACCTGTACTTGGTATAAAGCAATGACTTCTTTTTCTAGTGAAAAAGATAGCTTGCGTCTTACCAATGTTTAATTTTATTTTCCAAGTACACAAGTAGTCTGCCATGTTTTGTAGTGCATCTTGAAGTTTGGTTACGATTTGGTTACCAAACGCATGCGAATAAAATATGCCAATGTCGTCTGCGTACATGGCATATGAACAGTTGGCTAATTTGGGAAAATCAGAGCAATAAATAATGTACAGTAAAGGACCAAGTACCGATCCCTGGGGAACTCCAGCGGGTAATTCGATCATGTCAGAGTATTCGTCATTCAGAGACACGCAAAAGTAACGATTTTTTAAAAAGCAATTAATGATTTTTACTATTGGTAACGGAAATTTTAAATTTATTAATTTGTAAATAAGACCATCATGCCATATCGAATCAAAAGCTTTCTCAACGTCAAGAAGCATTAAACCGGTTGATTTCTTGTGATCGAAGTTAGATTTGACGTGATTATAGATTCGTTTAATCTGATGAGTCGTACTATGATGTTGTCTAAATCCAAATTGCTCGTTTGGTATAATCTTATGGGTGTCTAGGAACACGGATATTTTATTTTTGATAATTTTTTCAAAAACCTTGCTTAAGCTGCTTAGAATACTAATAGGGCGGTAGCTATCAGCTGCGTTTGCTGGCTTGCCCGGCTTGCGAATTGGAATTATTTTAGCAGTTTTCCACGCATTAGGGAAATATTGCAATTTGATGCAAGAGTTTATCAAAAAAGTAAAATATATCCCGGCCTCTTTGGGTAGGTGTCTGAGCATAATATTTTTTATTTCATCATGTCCTGCAGATTTCCTCAGTGGTGCATCATGCAGAAGATCCTGAACATAATCTGAATCCACGTATTCAGTTAGTGGAGTGTCTACTTCTTGCGAATTTAGTTGGTTTATAGCTGTATCAACTAAATTTGAGACGTGTGGAGATCCTAGTTTATTGGAAAAAAGTTATATGCAAACAAATTTGTTTTTTCGTGACTTAAGATCAATGTCTTATTTGACTCACGCAGAGGTGGGATTTCAGAATGTTTTCTTCGCATTATTTTACAAATGTTCCAGAATGGCTTACTTCTCTTTTCAATTGAACTAAGTTTCTTATTCCAGCTGGTATTTCTATACTGAAAGATCTGTTTGCGGATTTGCACAGAGTAATGTTTTACTGCTTCGTAGTCAGAGAGCTGTCTGTAATGACTCCATTGTCTACGAAAATAATTTCTAGTTTTTATTAAATTTAAAATGTATTGGGGTAGTTTGAGAAAATTGGTCTTCAAAGTTTTAAGTGGGACTGAACTTCGTACTGCTGCTATTATTTTTTCACTGAACATTATTACGTTTTTATCAATATCCTCCGTGGAATCAAATAAATCAAGGTTGGTTGACCAAGAGCATAAAGAATTTTTTAATGAGGATCGATAAATCTTCCAGTTTGTCTTATCGTAATCCATTATAAAGTTGTCGATATGCTTGAAATTCAAATTGAGATCAAATTTTACCGGTAGGTGATCGGAATCAAATTTGTTTATCGTTAAAGGCTGAGATATATACGTGGGTATATTCGAGAGTACCAAGTCAATATTGGATGGGGAAAACCTACTAGACGAAGGTATATACATATGTTGGATCGTTTGAGTAGGAAACGCTTATGGGGAAAAATGTGGTAAATTCATTGAGTATATTTCCCCAAGTATTTGCTCTAGAACAACCCCAGTTGCGATGCTTGCTATTAAAATCCCCGCAAAAAATATACGACCCATTCAAATTGAAAATTGTTCTTAAGTCTGTTTTGTAACTACAGTACAATCGTGATAGTCCGACATTTCTTAATCCGACACGTTCGGTAATCCGACAACCTCATAACGTCTATGTATGCAATTGGCATTATTTTATTTTGATCAGTCGTAGCAGAGCAGCAGAGGGGGATTGTGTTTTGTTTCCCGGTCACAACGTATTTGTCATTAAATTTGTACGACGCCAGTTCTCTCGCGATTTCTGACGGTGTTGATGTGATTCTTTTCTGTCATTTCGTGTCATTAAATGGAACCTTCGGTAGTCCGGAATATTTGATAATCCGACAACGAGTCGGTCCCGTATGTGTCGGACTATCACGATTGGACTGTATTCCGAAGCTCCGAGGTATTTGTTCCACCTGGAAAGTAAGTACTAAAAAGCTTAAAGTATTTATGGTCAGAGGAGGTTATTTTAATTCCAATATTTTCAACTATTTCTGTATTAATATTTATGATATTGAATTGCATAGACTTTTTAACTAATATGGCAACACCACCACCTACTCCAATTTCCCTATCTTTACGCACACATACATAATTGGGATGATACAATTTATCAGTATGTTTTAGCCACGTTTCCGA
The DNA here is from genome assembly GCF_028408465.1 of Anastrepha ludens. Lineage (NCBI taxonomy): Eukaryota > Metazoa > Arthropoda > Insecta > Diptera > Tephritidae > Anastrepha > Anastrepha ludens. Next base: position 9,035,276 of record NC_071498.1, on the reverse strand, counting down.
GAGCATACATATATAATTGTGCGATAGCGTTAAATTGATCATGTTTACTTCTACATTCTTTTAGTTTTTGTATTAATTCAAAAGTTAATTCAGTGATTTCCCTTTCAGTGAACATAACAAATTGCTGCTGTCACACATTGGCTCAGCGGTGCGAGCGATTGGGGAGCGCCACGTCAGCACTTTTCCAGATTCTACCGCTCTTGTATTGTCTACGTTATTCGTACGATTCGAAGGAAGAGGTGGAAACTGCGTGAGACCAAAGTCCAAGTTCGGTTGTGTATGCATATTAGGCGAAGACGGTGAAATAGATGGGCGAGTACTTTGTCGATTATATTTCTCTTTGATGCGTAGATACGCAGCTCGATTGGGACAAGCAATATCATTCGACTTGTGATTGTCGTTGCAGTTTGCACATTTGACTCTGTCGGGGACAATGCAGTCGGAGGTTTTGTGCTTACCAGCACAGTTACCGCAGTTCGGCCTGACATAGCAGCCGCGCTCTCCATGCCCGAACATTTGGCAGTTTCGACATTGCAATAATTTGTTTTTTATTTTACGCTGGAAGTCCCATCGTATAATAATGCGAAAAAGAGATTTTACGTCACGTTTGAGATCGTGCAGCTTAACTGAGCCACGTTCAAAGTATACAATGTAAAGAGTGTCTTTGTAGCCTTCGAATGTTTTTGTAACTATATTAACCTCTTTGCACTTCAAACCAAGGGAGATTATTTCATTTTTCACTTCGTCCGTTGTTTTGTTTTCAAGTCCGTAAAGGACAGCTTTAAACGCCCTTTGATTTTTATTATCATGCGTATAGAATTGGCAAGAGTTTGTCTTTAAAACGTCTTTAATTTTATTAAACGAAATGGATGATTCACTTATTATTTTCACACCGATGGAAATTTTTTTTATGAAAATCGAAGGAATAGTCAAAATTTAAATTTTTGATAAAATGGTGGCTATAGGAAAAAAGTCGAATTTTCGAAGACACGGTTTTGAGAAAAACGCGTTTAAAGTTTGAAAATCACTTTATCTACATAGGGTAAAAATTCTCTGAAACGCCTTTTCAAATTTGCATGTAACTTCGAAAATATTCATGCATTCTTAAATATATGTACATTAAGAAAATAAAAACAAAATTGATTTTTTGAAAATTCTAACTGTATATAACCCCTTACGAATTCTGAGTGGTAATATAAATAAATATAAACTTCCAATATTTTTACCAAGTGTAAAAAAATATTTACAATCATGAATTGAAAGTTAAATATAATAATAATAAAAACAATTAGAGAAACAATTTGACGGACAACCTCAACACAACATGTCCACTACAGCCTATAAATATCGACTAGCCCTTATTGGAAGACCCTGCACTAAGTATGTTTATTTGCACGTATTTAAGTGCCCCACCGCTCGATTGTTCAATGCTACGCAATAAACAGGCGAATTGGCAATATTTTCACACATACACGTACACATATATGAAAATACATACCAACACTATAAAACTTTAATGAAAATTGAACGTGACATTGGCTGTTATTATTTTACGTGCAAAATGTCGGTCCTTGCACAAAACTAGGGATGTAAGCATTTGTCGTCCTTATACAAAATATTTTTAATTTAATTCCGAGAACATTAGTAAATAGTAACATAATATAACCAACATAACCTCTCCATTACCCCACATCTACGCCTTTAAAGAAATTACGATTTTCCACTGCTAAAACATATCTTTCTTGCCTTCACTGTCTTAACAGCAACTGTTATTCCGTAGTTTCAGAACTCAATTTTCATTTTATAGCGGGCGAGATTAGCGATTTGATTGATTGAATCCATTTTGAAAAGAAACGCTAAGAAAGAAAGTAGGCCTCATGAGGTAGGGTAGCCTGGGACCAAGTGAAGCCAAGTCCTTCTCCAGCTGATCTTTCCAACGCAAGAAGGCCTTCCTCTTCCTCCGCTACCACTAGCTGTTACCGCATCGAATACTTTCAGAGCTGTAGCGTTTGTATCCATTCGGATGACATGACCCAGCCAATGGATCTTTATTCGCTGCGCTATGCCTATGTCGTCGTAAAGCTCATATAGCTCATTGTTAACTCGCCTGCAATACTCGCCATCACCAACGTGGAAAGATTAAAAAGCCTTCTGCAGAATTTTTCTCTCAAACATTTTAGATATGGTCATCGTCCACGCTTCTGCGCCATAAGTTAGGACCATCATTTACTACTCATTTGCCATCTTAGTCCAAAGTAGCACTTGTTGGCAAGAGAGATTCTATGTTGGATTTCAAGGCTGACATTATTATCGGTGTTAATGCTGGTTCCTAAATAAACGAAGTCTTTTACAACCTCGAAATTATAACTATCAACAGTGACGTGGGTGCCGATACGCGAGTTGCCGACTGTTTGTTGCAAGAGGAACCTCGTTTTGTCCTCGTTCACCACCAAACCAATTCGCTTTGCTTATAGTATATACATTTTGGAAAAGACAGAACTAACAGCGCGGTTGGCCGAAGATATCAATATCATCGGTATACGCAAACAATTGTAAAAAAATGTGCCTGAGCGATTAAATTCTGCGGCTCGTACGATCTTTTCCAACATCAGGTTAAAGAAGTCACACGACAGAGAGTCACCCTGTTTGTAACCTCGTTTTTCGTTGACTGTATTAGTTTTGCGGGGATAGCAAATTCAGACATCGCCGCATATAGGCAACTCCTTACAGCTTTGAAGTCGATGAAAAGATGGTGTGTTTCGATTAACCTTTCAAGTGTCTTTTCCTTGTTCTGACTTGGCATATTGTGAATATCTGGTTGATGGTGGACTTTCCAGGTCTGAAGCCACACTGATAAGGTCCAATCAGTTGGTTGACGGTGGGCTTCAGCCTTTCACACAATACGCTCGCTAGAACCTTATAGGCGATATTTAGAAGACAAATCCCGCGGTAATTGGCACAAATTGCAGGATCGCCCTTCTTATGGATTGGGCAGAGCACACTTAAATTCCAATCGGCAGGCATACTTTCATCCGACCATATTTTGCATAGAAGCTGATGCATGCACCTTACCAGCTCCTCTCCGCCAAGTTTGAATAGCTCAGCCGGGAGTCCGTTGGCTCCCGTGGCTTTGTTGTTCTTTAGCCGCGTTATCGCTATTCTAGTCTCGTCAAGACCATACTAGTTCTTTGTATTACCAATTTTCTATCGGGAGCAGAATTCAAAAATTCAATTCAATATAAACAGTCGGAGTATTCTTATCTGTAGGTTGGGTTAGGTTGGATTGGTTGGGCTGCTTTTAAAAAGAGTTCATTGTCAGGGACTACAGAAGCCCATAGTGCCGGCTTGGAAAGGTTTTCCCAATCCCATTCCTACATGTGCTTAAACTAACGCAATCGTCTCCAACAATACTGCGCATACACTGTTTATATTTTCGAGGATTTCGTTGCCTAAAAATCTGAAGCGCGTACTGCGACACGAAGAGCGAAATCCGCATGACGCGCGGACTTTGCTAAGCATCGAGATCTAAAAATGTTTAGCTATAGAAAAAATGTTTCAGCAGAATAAAAACTACTTATAAGAGATAAGCCATAGTCAATTATTAATTGAGAGGGGTATTATCGCTTTCTTAATGTTGAAAGGCGAGCTCGATATACTATATGAAAAGTGCTGAAATGAGAGTTAAAATTTTGGCATTGCGGAGAATTAGCATGGAGTCTACTACTTTTTTTCTATCGTTAGAACTCCTTCGGAAATCTCTGTGCTTGACTTAGAATTTGGTAGTCATATGACCAATAATGACCGAAATTGAATGAACGCTTAGATGTGGTCTATTCATAAGTTTCTGCATGCTAAGGTGCCGAAACTTGATCTGAAGCTGAATTTGGAGGGATTCTGAGATTGAAGCAAAGCATAAAAAGGCAGAAACTCTGAACGTCAGTATACACACTGTCGATAACTAAAGCTGATGGTAGTATCTGAGCAAAGTGCAAGTCTATAAGAAGTAAGAATGGAAAATCTGTTATTATTATACTTTGAACCTCGAAAAGTTTGGGTCGAAAAGTTTAAGGGCTGAAAGAGAAAATAAGTTGATAAAAGAATAGTTTTTCACACTTAAATGATAGACATATTCTTAAACTAGCGAAGCCCATCTTGAAATTTTGAAATTGAAATTTCAAAAGGTGGAGTCAAGGAGCCCCAAGAGATTTGGTGGCTCCTAAAACACTCAGGCTAAAAAGGCATTGCATTTAGAGCTCTGGAAAGAGGCTAGTTCGTCAAGGTGGGAAGGAAAAAAGTATCAGAGAAATAGATAGGAAAGAATAGAGACAAAGACAGAGACAGAGGCAGTTAGTCCTGTGAGAATTTTCCAGATTCTTTGGTAAATCTGTAAATGTCCTCCAGTTTTAGAGATCGAATATTACTCATTCTCACAGCGTCGCAACCCAAAACTCGTAGCCCTTCTCCAGCAAAGGCAGGACACTCACAGAGAAAGTGCTCAGTGATATCCGCCTGCTCCATTCACATTGGGTCCTCAATGATTCCAATGGTGGTTCAGCAAATGGTTCCATTGGTTGTGTCCTGTAATAATACTGACCATCAACCGAACGTCTTTCCTTCCAAGTTTTAGTAGAAAGTTTGATAGTTTTCTGTTCGGACTTGTCACAAAACACTTTTCAGTTCTGCAGCGTTCTAGAATGAGCCATCGCTCTTTATGTATGCTAAATTGCATACATAATCGCTGATCCAATCCATGATTCCTGTGGAACTGATTCCGATTATTGCCTCTGGCCCTTTTGGGGGAGCCGCTGATATATGGTTAGCCAATTTATCGGCAATTTCGTCTCCTTGAACACCGGAGTGCCCTGGAACCCATATAAGAACAAGCTTGTTTTGTCTTGCGACAGAATTAAGCCTATTCTTACATTCTTGAACAATCTTTGAGGTTTGCTTCCCATTCTGCAGGGCTTTCAGTGCAGCCTGACAGTCGCTGAACACTCCAATCTGTTTCCCCCTTCATCTCTTTTCGATTATCCATTCGGCTACATTTAGGATGGCAAAAATTCCGTTTGAAACACAGTTACCATTTCCCCCATAGCATAGTGATACTTATTACTATCGTTTAAGTACCATCCGGCTCCAGACCTTATTTCATTCTTGGATCCATCGGTAAAGAAAATATTTGTCAAACCTCCCTGAATGCATTCTGAAGCCCATCTTAAGAAGGTGTTTAACTTAGTCGCAGGATTTCGGCAGCTCTGAACTTCAACCGTTGAACCCCTGAACACTAAACTTCTTTCGGTTTTGTTGTCGCCCTAGAAGATAAGGATATAGAGGTGCTTTCGTATAGTAAATCAATATTTTATTAAAATTCCAGAAACAGAAATTAAATTTCATAAAATATACAACCAATGCCATTTTAATATGCAAGGTACGATTTAATACCCTCCAATTCTTGGTCATCTAAATATAAAATATGTATAAGCATCTCTGCCTTCGATGCTGCAATTGAGAATTGTGTCTGCATATGTATATGCCTATGCACTTATACATTAGTGCCACCGCAAATAGCACTAACGGTTGATAATGTTGCTTCTGGGTTGTTGTGCTTGTAGTTTTGATTTGTTGTTGCTGCCATCGCTATTCAGCTTATGATGATGATTACTATGATGACATAGACGAGAGATTACAACCATGTTGTTTTTGTTGGTGTACATATAATATTATTTTTGACGTCTTGACAATCTGCGACAACAAAATGGCTTAATGCCGCTGTTGAAGGATGCCAGCTGTTGCTGTTAGTTGTGGACACTCATAACCAACCATTATTGCAAGCGATGTGTCACAAATTGTGCTAATGGCGCCTGTGGAATGGGCTTAGAATTTAAGAATTTAGATATTTAGTTTCAGCGTAGTTGAAATTTAAGTATTTTTTAACTTTTTCTAAGAAGCTTTAGTCTTTACAATGATTTATACTCATAAAGTGTTTCATATTTATTGCAGGAATGCTTGGCAAGACTTTTGTAATGGGTATTCAATTGACGAACTCATATTTCAATAAACAGGAATAAGGCTCGATGATCCAAACACATTTCATTTGCATAGATTCAAAGTTAGAAACAAATTAAGAGGTTTTCAGTAAGAGTAGGTTAATGCCTAAATGGAATAAAATAAGCCAACCTCCATTAAGTATAAACATGACATCGCGCAAATATCAGCTGCGGCTTTAATCGGTGGTACGTATACGAGACGACAAACTTTTAGTGACTATGACTGACTCCACAGATCCAGCTGAATTTGGGAAATGGCCTTGCTTATGTTGACTATGAAGGTATCATGCCATTCCGGTTTATTGATATAGACCTGACACATCAGAAAACCCCACAAGAAAAAGTCCAGCTGTGTCAAATGATATGATTTTGACAACTAATTCACATTACCTCCGCGACCGATATTCATATCATCTAATAGTCCATCGTAGCGTTCACTGTGAAGTTCCAGTTGGACCACCATGTTGTTCACGCTCATATTGTTCCATATCGCTCAATCAAAATAGATCGGTCACCATCGATCTGTAGTACCAGCTACGGACGGAGTTAGTCTGCTCAAGGTCGTTTTTGTTAACCTTTTGTGGATCCTCTCCATACAATTTTGCTTGTTAATATAGAAAGTCATCACAAAATGTCATCAAAAAGTCATCACTAAATATTAGTTTTTGGCCAAAATTAGCGGCCTCTTCCAAACTTGCCCAGCGAATAAATGACGTTGTCTATAGTCATTAACATCATAAAATCCTTGGTTAATTTTACCTTGTTCTGATGCAGTTATAAAATCCACAGCAAGATCAGCAAAGTCGAAGTCTTGGAAATGTCGAGTTTTTGTGCGCAGCTTGGGATTGACTGCCTTGTGTTCTTGTCCACACTTTCAGATAAATGGCGTTATTCTCAGTCCATCTGACATTTCTTTGATATGTCGTTCGTAAGATGCGGATTATAAAGCCAGCTGCCAGCTCTAAGTCAGGTACTCACTTGCACTAAGAATACCTACATCGGAGTTGGTCCGCTGATTAAACGCCAACATTAAAGAAGGATGGAGTTTTTGGGAGAAGACCATATAAAGTCGTGGAAGTGAAGAGCTTGAAATGTTGGTAGATAGGGAAATCTTCACTATAAAGTTCGACGGCCAATTCCTGTAAAAAAATATATATATAAAAAAAAAAATAAAAACTTCAATCATTGAGAGTTTACCCCTAAACTCTTCTATGAACGTTGTTGAAGTGCCAATAGCATGTCTAAAGGAACTATGAGCAGTTCCAGGACCAGTGAAGAGTTCAATCAAAAAGAACGACTAGAAGGATTTACGGTGGTATTAGCCACTTCGTACTACTGATGAAATTCATCAGGTTTTTAATATCAATGCCTGCTATATCAGCAAGCATAGCAAAGAGATGAGACCTAAGGTGCTTAAATCTTGGACCTGAGAGAGCAGGTCAGCTAACGAAAAAGTGCTGAGATGATTCCACCTCATCCTCAACTGATGCAAAAAGGACTCGAAGTAATGCCGAGTTTCCCAGCATGTAGACCTCGCGGCCAATATCCTGTAAGGCCACGCAGGAAATTCAAGAGATCCATCGAGCACCTCTCACTCGTGACTAGAAAGATTTTTCGCTCTTACAAGTTTGTGTACTTTCCCAGCATGCGCTGAGTAGACGCGAAGTCCACCTCTCCAGGAGCAGATCACAGGTAGTCAACGAGATCCCAATCCTCCCCCTTCACGAGGTCCCTTGTCCGGCCAGCTCATCTGCTACGCAATTTCCTGCAATGTCGCTATGACTAGGTATCCAGATAACTAGTCGAGTACACCATCATCCGACCCAGTGCCCTGATTGACGTGGCAGATATTACATAAGTGAGCAGCCAATCAGCTACTTCTTCAATTGCCGCTACCTCTACTTGGAATACACTGCAGTGCTCCGGTAATCTGAACTTGAGTCTGATGGGGAGCTTCTTGCAAAATACTCCTCCCTTCCATACAATTTAGAGCCCTCCTAGACACCTAAAGGTTCATCAAGCCCGGCCTCCAATTGCTTTTATTTAAATCTGTAAGCCAGTAAAAGTGATTTTCTCACGTTCCATGAGGGTTACGTTCTAATCCCTTAATGCACCACTAAACCTGCGTTTGTGTAATGAAATTGTAAGAAAAAATACATAGGTATATATTGTACATAAGTATTATAACTTATTTTATTGGTAAAAAAACTTGAAATGCAAAATTTTCTATTAATTCTGCAAATTGCGATAACTCCCACTAAGCTCTCTCTCGTACGTGTTTTTGGCAAAGTTTGCTTGCCGTCTACTTTGCGCACAAAAGTTTGTGGCATCTTGAAGTTAGCTAACCAAAGGAAAGAAAACAAATAGAAGACTAATATCTTTAAACGCTGCCGAAAGTTGATGTTGAATGACTTATGCATATTTACGTACTTATACACTTGCAGGATTACTTATACAAATATGAAGTCGAATTTTTACAGTTCGCACCGGTTCTGCTTGTTTGTTTCACAAAAAGTTGCTCTTCAAACATTTATAACTTTCATGCGGTTTTACGGTTTCGTGCAAAGCAATTCTAAAGGGTGATCAGATTGGAGGCACTTTTCCAATAAGGTTTTTTTTTGACAGATCGGGTTGACTACTGTCAAACTGAAAACAATTTTTTTAGTATTCATTGACATTTTCTCATGGAAAGAGTTCGTTAACAAATCGTACAATTTGTATTACGAAAATGATGATCTGTGAAAAGTGTTCATCGCGCGCCTAGGCCAACTTATGGCGTTCAGCTAGTCGGCCAATTTTTGACTTAATGGCTACATCAATAAGCAAAATCGCCATATTTGGGCTTAAGAGCAACCCGAAGTCATGGTGCGGCCTATGGGCTGGAGAAATCAGCGGCCCATATTTCTTCATTGGCGAGGCTAGCGCCAATGTAACAGTGAATGGTGAACGCTATTGTCCCATGATAAACGACTCTTTGATGCCGGAAATTGAATCCCATGATCTCCACAACATTTGGTTCTAACAAGACGGTGGACGACGCTGTTTGCCGTACAGCCCGTGAAACAATGGATTTGCTGCGTTACTGTGCAGTCGTTTCGGTGAGCAATTTATATCTCACCTCGGACCAGTGGATTGACCACCAAAATCGTGTGATGGCCGAAATACGGCACAGTTGCGGCCAACATTTGAAAGGGATTCTTCTTCTTCTTCTTAATTGGCGCGATAACTCCTTACGCGATTTTGGCCGAGTTTAACAAAGCGCGCCAGTCGTTTCTTTCTCGTGCTAACCGGCGCCAATTGGACACACCAAGTGAATCCAAGTCCTTCTCCACCTCATCTTTTCAACGCAGAAGAGGCCTTCCTCTTCCTCTGCTACCACCAGCTGGTACCGCATCGAATACTTTCAGAGCCGGAGCGTTTGTATCCATTCGGACGACATGACCAAGCCAACGTAGCGGCTGGATCTTTATTCGCTGCGCTATGTCTATGTCGTCGTAAAGCTCATATAGTTCATCGTTCCATCGTCTGCGATATTCGCCGTTGCCAACGTGCAAAGGTCCAAAAATCTTACGCAGAATCTTTCTCTCGAACACTCCAAGCGTCGCTTCATCGGATGTTGTCATCGTTCAAGCTTCTGCGCTTGGACGGGCATGATGAGAGTCTTGTAGAGTGTTAGTTTTGTTCGTCGAGAGAGGACTTTACTGCTCAGTTGCCTACTTAGAGAGATTCTACGTTGGATTTCAAGGCTGACATTATTATCGGTGTTAATGCTGGTTCCTAAATAAACGAAGTCTTTTACAACCTCGAAATTATAACTGTCTAAAGTGACGTGGGTGCCGATACGCGAGTGCGCCGACTGTTTGTTTGCAGACAGGAGGTACTTCGTTTTGTCCTCGTTCACCACCAAACCCATTCGCTTTGCCTCTTTATCCAGTTTGGAGAAGGCAGAACTAACAGCGCGGTTGTTAAGGCCGATGATATCGATATCATCGGCATACGCCAACAATTGTACGCTCTTATAAAATATTGTGCCTGAGCGATTAAGTTCTGCGGCTCGTACGATGTTCTCCAACATCAGGGTAATGAAGTCACACGACAGGGAGTCACCCTGTCTGAAACCTCGCTTGGTATCAAACGGCTCGGAGAGGTCCTTCCCAATTCTGACGGCGCTGCTGGTGTTGAGCAACGTCATCTTGCATAGACGTATTAGTTTTGTGGGGATACCAAATTCAGACATCGCGGCATACAAGTAACTCCTTTCCGTACTGTCGAATGCAGCTTTGAAATCGACGATTCTCCTTTCATGGGTCTTTTTCAAGATTTGGCGTATTGTAAATATTTGGTCGATGATAGACTTTCCAGGTCTAAAGCCACACTGATAAGGACCAATCAGTTGGTTGACGGTGGGCTTAAGCCTTTCACACAATACGCTCGCTAGAACCTTATAGGCGATATTTAGAAGACTAGTTGCTAGCTCGAGGCGGCGGCCGCCGTAGCCGAATGGGTTGGTGCGTGATTACCATTCGGAATTCACCGAGAGGTCGTTAGTTCGAATCTCGGTGAAGGCAAAATTAATAAAAACATTTTTCTAATAGCGGTCGCCCCTCGGCAGGCAATGGCAAACCTCCGAGTGTATTTCTGCCATGAAAAAGCTCCTCATAAAAATATCTGCCGTTCGGAGTCGGCTTGAAACTGTAGGTCCCTCCATTTGTGGAACAACATCAAGACGCACACCACAAATAGGAGGAGGAGCTCGGCCAAACACCTAACAGAAGTGTACGCGCCAATTATTTATTTTATTTTAGTTGCTAGCTCAGCTGGCAGTCCGTCGGCGCCCGCGGCTTTGTTGTTCTTTAGCCGTGAAATTGCTATTCTCACCTCGTCATGGTCGGGTAGCGGAACGACAATTCCGTCGTCAACGATTGGGGTATCGGGATCTTCACATTCTCGGTGACATGCGCAGCTGTCACTGTTTTGAAAGGGATTACCTTTAAAAACTAAATGTCATGAATGGTTCTAATCCAAAATAATAAAGATTGCCCAATCAATTTGAATTTTTACCCTTTATACTCGTATTAAAAAATTGAAACGTCTCATAAGTTGATAAAAAAAAACAGTTAAATATTCTTATAAAGGACCAATTTTTTTCTGTAGACAATACTTCGATATTTGATGGCTAAAGTAAAAGTTTTCAAGCCCGGGCAAATTTCGCGTAAGGTTAAGACGGTGATTGATGCCGAGAGCAGGCTTACTTGAATTATAGGTCAATTTTTTAATGAGTTGAAAGATTTCAGTTTTGAGGAAATCAGAAATTTTCTAAAATTTTTGAAAAGTTCTCACTGGTTTTAGTAGAGATAAGGAAAGACAAGCTCCCACGAGGCATCACAATGGGCTATGAGCTTGAATGTGTCCCATAGTGGACAACCGCTCTAGAGGGATTACTTACTTTGAGAAGTGTGTCAGCGGTGGAAATCACAGAGAAGATGAAGACCCCGTTGGTGGCAAAATAGCCCGACTAAGGAAGAGCAAAAGCACGTGACTGTAACATCTCCTAAGCAGAATATATGCAGTCGGCTGAATGCATACCAGAGAAGTAGAACTCAAGCGAGCTCTGTCCAATCCACAAGAAAGTGGATCGGAATTAAGAGACTAGAATTCAGATATTATGAACATTTGGCCCGTAATTAAGGGACGAAAAATGCATACACTGGAAAGAAGTGGGAATGATTTACTGATAAGGCAGTAGTCAAAAGGGATTTGGGAGGGATAATGTTACTGGAATTTTCAATTCATGTAGATGTAGTCCGAACCCTGCAACTTCAGAGCTATTTCTGGAGAATCATCGCATATTTAAAAAATTACTCCTCGTAGTAGCAAAAAGTGTACGCTTTCAAGTTGATATTTAATAAGATATTTAAGAGAGACGCAGGAAATGATAAGCGAAAGGCACAACTTATTGCATACTTAGAGGCGAGAAAGATATTGAATACAATTCGCATAAACACAAACTTACAATTTATTTTAAAATTAAATTTTCACTTAAAGTTTAACGGTTTTATTCAAATACTTAACCAGGTTAGGCTAAGTTGGAGCGCTTTTCCACTATGGGACACATTCACGCTCTTAGCCCATTGTGATGCCGCGTGGGATCAGCTCTTCTAAAACTTTTCTTATACTTTTGAAAAATTTTAGAAGATTCCTGATTTCCACAGTACTGAGATCTTCCAACTCATTAAAAAATGTTCTATCTTCACTGGGTAATCTACGTTTCGATAGTGCAGGACAGTGACACAGAAACTGCGGGATCGTCTCTTCCTCTTTCATGTGGAATCGTCTCTTCCTCAAGTCATGTGACACGCCTATACTCTGGGCGTGTCTCCCTATTAGGCAGTGCCCCCTTATAATGGTAATCAGTGTGCTAAGGTTTTAATTTTTGCTTAGCCGATACTCTGTGTGTTTCGCATTGAGAGTCGGCTACAGTTGTCGGGCGATTCTGTAGGTGAGTTCGTTACGCCTTCTTTCATTCGCTTTTCTCAAAAATAAGTACCTAACAAGTCTGTAAGGATATGCCTATTTCCTTATCTGTGTACTTATCGGTCAACTTGGTGCCGAGTCTCGTTAATTCATCAGCCCAGCCCAGGAACCCATGTTACCTTTGCGCGACATGATTCAGTCATCTCGTTACGAGTTGTGCCGCATTTCATGGCTACCTTGGCGGTTCTTGACTGCTTTGTGAGAAATTTTATAATCGCTTGGGTATCAGTGAGAATGCAGATATCAGCTCAATGTAAAGTATCACAGTGTACCAGTGGCTCGGCCTTCATTATTGCTATCAGCTTAGCTTGAAAGATACTGTAGTATTCGGGAAGTTGAAATCTGAAGGAGATCCCGATATATTCGGAATACACACCTCTGCCCATCCTACCCTCGAACTTTGAGCCACCTGTGCATATATGGACGGACTCGCCCTGTCCTACCACAAATACTTAACTAAGTGCGCGTTAATGGAATACTTATGTATTTTTTTAACTTTTTTATTTTGTGTAGAAATTTCGCAAGAAAATGAAAATGTATAAAAAACAAGACAGTCAATTCAACCTTCCGTTCGATACAATTTAAACAAAAACAAGGAAAGCAGCAAAACTGGAAAAAGATCAATGACTGCGGGAATAACTTCGGAATCCCATAACACAAATCAAATGTAATTTATCAATTTGCTTTGACAAGTCATGGGGCTCTTTCGATTATCTCCTTTGACGCATGTTCATCAAGTTAAGCGCACAGGATGAAGAGCAGGACCAGCAACCAAAGGCAGACCTAAAGTTGAGTGCGTAAGAGATTTAACAGTTGAAATAACAACTTAATCAAAGGAAAACAGAAGGCATGAACCTTTGTCAATGTGAACATCACAAAAGAGAATGTAAAAAAAATATATACAAGTATGTATATAAACAACAAGTAATCCAAAGGCCGCACATGTGAAAGGACACAAAGCAAAGATCAAACCAAATAAAGTGAGCAATGAAAAAAGTGCATTAGAATAAGAAATTGAAAGTTGGAGGCTGATAACACCATTGATGAAATGCACTCAAGTGTTGACTACGCATTTTCCAATAGGAATATAAGACTCTACATGGCTTAAGGTATATTTAGTATGAAGATACATGCGTCAACTGAAGAGAAACCGGAGTTGGCTGAGTCATTTCATCCCAGGTAACCTATGGCCATTGTGACATTGAGGGTAACTACAGGGCCGAAGAACTAGCAAGGCTTGACACCAAGTTGCCTGATGGGTACACAAAAAAGCGCAGAAGAGATGGAGCTCCATTTCTTCATATGCTATTTCGAAAACCCTTTGGCCCCAATACAATAAATGGAGAACCCAGAAAGTCCTAGGGACTCCTGGCCATTCAATTTCCAAACTCGTAGCTGTGTTTACCGGCCATTTAACGATCGGCACACACCTGGAAAAGCTAGGTTTACCACTTAACCCCCCATTGCAGAAGCTGTTGTGACCTTTCAGAGAAGCAGGCTGCTGAGCACTTTTTCCGTAAATGCCCGGGATTGGCAGCTAGACGATTGAGGTCACTGAGTGCTCCTTTCTTCGACAGCTTGGAGTAGTGCGCCAACCTAAATACTATTTATATATCTTCTCGATTACAGCACCAGCTATGTCTGGCTGTACTTAAAGATATCTGCGTGTTGGAGATCTCATAATGGTATCAAAACGGTGGTTTAGTGCTACTTGGGAAGTGGCAGAGTGGTACTTCAACCATATCACCCACCTACACAGGCAATGACATAACCTTACACCTTACCTTACATACGCTTACGGACTTGTATGCTAATAAACTTTGAGGAAATTGAAATATCAGCGAATGAAAGCTGGTGTAATGAAATTACCTGCGGAAGCGCCCGACAATCGTGACTGACTCTCAATGCTAAACGCAATGAACCGCAGCTGAGCCAAACCAAGGCAAGTTTTAGCACATTGATTTCAGTTATAACGGGATACTGCCTAATAGGCACCCAGAGGATGGACGTGCAAACACATAACTTCTGCAGAAGCTGTCTAGATGGAGATGAGGAAAAGACGATCTCGCACCTCCTGTGCCATTGTCCTGCTCTATCCAGATGCAGATTCACCATTTTAGGTAGACAATTTTTTAATGAATGGGAAGATCTTAGTACTGTGGGATCTTCTAAACTTTTTGGAAAGTAAACACTGGTTTTAGAAGAGGTAAGAACAAGTTTCCCACGCGCCATCACAATGGGATTTGAGCCTGAGCGTCTCCCATAGTGGACAACTGCTTCAACCTAACCAAACCTAACCTATGTGCATACATCCACACCCCTTTGGATATTAATATCAAATTAGTGACTAATGAGTTTAGCCAGAAAATAAACGGCACATCTGCTAAATCAAGTTAAGCAATTAAATAAATGTACGTCTGTAGAAGTATATTTTTAGCAATTAAAATTTAGATCACTCAATAGGGGAGGCCATAAAAATTAGCAGCAGGAGAAAAGTGAAAGAAATACCAACGATAGCATTTTCATTTGAGAAGGTAAACATTACTGAAAAAGACACTGCACACACACACACGCACACACATTTAATGTTTCCACATGTATATACAATACCACATTTCGAACGATTTACAACTCCAACTAAGGATGCACGAAATTCCACAGGAGACACATTTATCTTTGCTGTTGTCGCAGCTGTTTTTCTCCTTTGTTAATTTTACTTGTATTCTCATCCTCCTTCTGCTCTTTAGGTGGCTAACGAATTTCGCTTTCAATTCAGTAGGTTTTAAGGATTGACGAAGCCAAGTCTAAAAACAAGTAAATCACTGTTTTTTATTTTAAATAAAAACATATTTATTTACCAAACACTTATCTACATACATATGTACATATACGATACATATGTATGTATGTATGTATGCGCACGTGTTTGGTTTGGTGTGGAAAACGTATTTAATAAAACCAAGTCAAACTGTTAGGCGCCACAGTGGAAATGCTGTGATGTTAAGATGTTTGCATGCAAGGTAAACAAAACTAAGGACAGGCAGCCTCTATGGGTGCGAAATGTGAAGGAATTCAAGCCGGTGACCTTAAAATATTGCACCCATGTGCACGTGCTCATTTATCTTTCTGGGGAACTGGTACACCATCAACTATGGCAGCATTCCACGAATAACCGCAAAATGTTACGAAATTCCTGTGGCGCAGAGGGAAATTTATTGCGTTTGTTACATGCTTTATTCTTTATGAAAAATCATGAAACATTTTCGGGTTGTAATGCTAGTGCAACATAGTTTCAATATCAGTTATTCTTTGGCTATTAAATCAATATAAAAGTTTTATGTTTAAGAAAAGTCACTAAACCTAGAAGAGGAATAAATAGGAGATGCGTGCAGTGCAAGCCATGTATCAACTAGTAAAAAATCTAAAAAAATCAGTGTGTATCCACATTGCTACGGTCTGTGTCAGAAGAAAATAACCGTTTTTTTTCTTGTAACTTAAAGATATATTTCGTTCTGCTTACTGTTGCATAGTAGTCCCACTCACATATCCTACCGTCCCACATCATCAAAACCACTGCTCTCAGAAAAACACATTGAGAAACAACAAAATAAGCAAATGGTGTCACGGTATTGAACTGGTCTTCCCAGTCTACAGACGCCTACCCTATTGAAAACGTGTGGCTAATTATGAAAACGCATCTTGCCGGAAGCCCAGTCCATGATTTAAAGCAACTCGTGCGTCAAGTTCGCAAAATGTAGTCCTGTTTGTCGTCGAGCTACGTAGAAAAGCTGGTTCAAAGCATGAAGAAGATGCCAGGCTATACTCGACAACGAAGAAGACTACACGGCTTAATGAGTAATTGCGACTCGTAGTTTTGTACATATGTACTTTCATGTAAAAAAATTTTAAATATATATCTTTTATACTTCATGAATAATGATGGTTTCTTTTTTCTGACACAGACTGTAAAAATGTAAGCTGATTTTAGGTGCTATTAAGAGAGTTTCTTAGAGAGAAGCTTCAAACTCATATGGTTTTCCCAAAAGATCAATATGAAAGTTGATATTCAAGGGAGCTTGTCTAACGAATTGTAAAAAAAGTTTGTCATTTCAACATTTCGGTCACAGTAGGGTTGGTGCGTGAGTGCCTTTAGGAATTCAGAGAGAACGTAGGTTCAAATCTCGGTGAAACACCAAAATGAAGAAAAAGTTTTTTCTAATAGCGGTCGCCCCTCGGCAGGCAATGGCAAACTTCCGAGAGCATTACTGCCACGAAAGAGGTCCTCTCAAAAAATATCTGCCGTTCGGAGTCGGCTTAAAACTGTAGGTCCCTCCATTTGTTGAACAACATCAAGATGCACGCCACAAATAGGAGGAGGAGCTCGGCCAAACATCCAAAAAGAGTGTACGCGCCAATTATATATATAATTATATATATATATATATATACAATATTTTATTTGAAGATAAAAAAGTACCAGTCACCCAATTTATATCTTATGTTGCGGGGAGAATCCTGTATGCAGCTACAAAACTGTTGCGGGAAGAACCAATAATGTTGCAGGAAGAAATTGATGCGGGAAGAATCTTGAAGGCGGCTATAAATGCGTTTGCAGGGAGAATCCTTAATTCTTAATGTTGCGATAGGACCAAGTTGATTGAAACGATGAAATATCCGGAACGAAGGACCTCACTAATGATGAACACAAATTCCTGTTGGTTATTGTAGCGATGATATTGCGGCAAAAATTCCCAATTTAAAACATGTTGCTTCCGATTCTTACAATTTTTTTCTCACATTTATTTTACAAAATGTTCCGTATTTATACACATTTCTTTACAAACAAAACCTACTTAATTCACAGAAAATTATATAATAACAAATAACAAAAGTTGAAAAACATTAAAGTATTTTAACTAATATTAAATTGAACTCAACATCTTAGCTTGTGGAAAAAGAAATCCATTATTTTTGCGTACAAATCAAAACTTGATTTAAGATGTTACGAATTTTCCGATTTGGCACAGATATGCACCGTTTTATTGCAGAGCTTGTTGCTATTTTAGAGGTAGCTTCATAATGTCTCTCTCCTTATTGGTGAAAATTTCAAGTAAGCGATTTTCACAACCTTCTCTTGATACCAATTTCTTATCACTCAGAATGTTTTGCAAAGAAAGAAACACCTGGTAATCACTTGATCATTAAAACTTCCCAACCAAGCTCTCGGAGTTTTTGGCGAGTCAATACAGACGTGTGTGGCCTTGCGCTGCCCTGATGGAACACAACACCTCTTGTCTTGGTCAATTCTGGCCGTTTCTGGTCAATCGCTAGCTTTAAACGGTCTAGTTGTCGACAGTAGAGTTCTGAATTTAGTGTTTGGTCATACGGAAGCAAGTCATAAGACATGATTCCTTTAAAGTGCCACCAAATACACAATAGAATCGTCCTGGTCGTTAGTCGTTATTTGGCCATCGTTCGAGCTGCTTCATCACGCTCGTTTTCGCACAATATTCCCCTCCCCAATCACCATTCGTTAAAAAATGCGTTGACTCTATTCCGTTTTGCCAAGGCTTCGCAGATGGAAATTCGATCCATCATGTGCGTTCCGCAGAATATTTTATCGTGCAAGTAGCTACATTATAACCCACCATGCAACACCAGGATATGAATTAAATTCATTACAAACTTCGTCTCTTTGAGACTGAAATCTTTCTGACAATGGCATGAAAATCATGTTCTGGATAGCATATTATTTCCTCGCTTCGAACTAGTGGAATGCTGTATATGACTTCTGATTTTTTTTTGTTTTGTACGTTTTTTTTGTATTGGAAAGAATCCTGGCGTCAGTCTTGTCAAAATCGCGAATAGTACAATAACTCTTTTGGGAAGAATCCACCTGCAGTACTCAATTCGCCTTGGCATACAAGATTGCGGGTTCCCAATTGGCTGCAACGTCAGGCCTCGAGAATATACAAACAAAGGGAAGGAGAATTACGTGCTTGTGAAGAGGAGGAAAATAGAAACTGTCAAGCTCAAGAAGTTATGATTTTATTTTAGACTTTTCATTTATATTTTTATAATTCCTGCTTTCATAATTTAACACGCTGCATTTCGTTTTCATTGGTAAAGGTACCCGATTTGGATGCGTTGACGCTGTGATAAAGAAATGGGTAAGTATCCTGAAGAAAATTTCCAACACTGTTTTGAATAAAGGATGATTCACATATAGTACACTTGAATAGAAGTAAATATGCATGAAGATGAACTATAATCTTTGCGATTTTTTTTTTGTCGGGACAACTAGCAAGTACAGCACTCAGACACATTTAAGTCCATTGTACTACACTCGGATTCCCTTATAATTTTCTTTAAATCTACCCAACCTCCGAAGAAATCTGATTAGATCTTATAGTGCCAAGGAGCCAAGGTGGCCCCTTCTTAACACGTCAGTACCAAAGACCTCAAGCTGGATTCGTTCGAAGGCGGGGAAGACGCACAGGAAGTGGTTCGCCATCTCATCCTTCTCCTCACAAGCTGGGCAGAGTGCACTGTCTGAGATGCCTACCTTTTCCAGGTGCTTCGCCCACAGAAAGTGGCCCGTCATCAGTCCGACCAGCCGTCTGCAGTCCCCTCTGCTTAATGACAGAAGGATCTTTGCGATATTTATATATATACTTAATTAATGGCCCAAATTTGTATTTGGATAACTGATTACTAAAAAAAAATAAATTTGAGTAATTCACAAGTCTCAAATATGATTGGACTCCTTTTTGCTAAAATTATAAATTCTCCAGATAAAATACAATTGTACGCAAGAGAAGCAACTTGCCACACCAACTCTTCATTATAATTGAAGCTTTAAAAATATGGTGATTAAATATTTACACTCCCAGATTTTCTGAAATTTGACACATTTAAAGGGTTTTGCAATAACAGGTGTTATTGGCGAATGGATTGAGCTATCGAGAGATGATGTACAATTTTTATAGCCGGAATTGGATGGTATTGATCTGGACAACGTTTATTTTCCTTTATTACCTTCCTCTTTATAATGAAATGAACATCCGATCATTTATATTAAAAATAGCATTTTTCTTTGAATATATCAAAATAACGCATCTGTTTGGAAAACCCTATAGCTGAAGGTTATAACTTTTGACACCCATGGTTGAAAAGCGACAATGGGGCGAGTCTTCGTTTGAGCTTGACTAGGAAAATTTTTTGGATGACATTGAAATTAAGCTTCGGCTTGTTCCTGAGACCAAACAGAGATTGGTGGATTCAATGGTCACTGCAGTCGCTATTTCTCGCTTACAAATCTGCGCAATTTGCTTCTGCAGGCTGATTGATTACGTATCTCAGCACATGCATACATACCATATGTATGTATCGATACTTCTTGCTTACTGCACTTAATTCATAACAGTTGACAGCAAGACTGTGGAGCATTTTCACTTCAAACGTCCAGCTTTCGAAATACTCGTACCAACCCCCCATGTGTAGGTACATACGCACATACTCTTACATTTGTATTGGCTGTGAAAACAATCCAATAGAGTTTACAAAACAAATGAAGCAACTGACACCACAAGAAGTCATCTAATTGTGTTTTATGTGCGACCTCCATTTTATCGCATAAAGCAGACAACAACTAACACATCGTTAAGGCATTGTGATCACACAACTTCTTCGGATTAACAAGAACCCAGCGGAGGCAATCAATGGTTTTATCTGCTTTCAAGCATTTGCCAGCATTTGGAATGTTTGATGCAGGGTAAAATGCCACCATCTTATATGCATACATACGTTAATATGTATGCAAGTGCGAAATGATATAACGACGTTTAGTTTCATGTGGGAATTCATTCACACATCCGAACGTTGTGCACAGCAGATGGGCTTGGAGTTTACATAGTTGCTCTCAAGTGAGCGTTGCAAAGTCATTGTGGTGAATATGCCTCGGTGAGTTTGGCTGAGTTAACTTGTTTCTATTGCAAAACAAATAATCAATCATTTGGCAAATTTATCCTCTGGGAACAAAGGCTGAGTAGAAATGAAATTCGATTTATTTATATGTATGCATATTTGTTAGTATTTTGTGTTTTCTTATGTGGTTGTAGAATATTTCTATACTTTAACTTTGTTCCGACGCTCGCAGCTGTGGGTTAAAATTTTAAAATATCAATTATGCAAGAAGGGGTATTTTAATTAAGGGGTTACATGGGTTTCATAGGTTCAAAAAATCGATTGTTTTTTGCTTATTAATTTCTAAAACATCTCAGGAATATTATCCTGAATTTTCAAGTCGATCCGAATAATAGTTTCGGAGATACGGCCTTTGGAAGGTGTGCGCTCCAAGCCACTTTTATTGTTACTCAACACTTTAAACGCGTTTTCCTTGGAACCGTGTTTTCAAAGTCGGTTGTCAAATGTTCTTGAAAACTACTCAATCGATCTTGATGAAATTTTACACAGGTGTTCGAGATACAATTTACTCGATCTTGGACGAAGGATTTTTTTTTCAATTACAACTATTTAAAAAAAAACAAAATGTCAAGCAAATTTGACCGAAAATTTCATTTTTTTGGAAAATTGTCTGCCAAAATTCCAATTTTTACTTTTTTTTCTTTCCTTCGTTCAAGCACGAGTTTATGGTCTTAACTAAAACACTTATTTTTGTTTTTTATTTTTTGATGAGCCTGTCAGGAGTTATGCTGACAACGCGGACACACCTTTTTTTCGAGGGGTCACCGGAAATGACGTCACAATGGAGGAGTTTTAATTTTGTTTTTTGAAAATTTCAGAAATTATTCTTTAAATATGTATCTATAAGACAGAATGAATTAAATAAATAATTTTTTACATAGAGAAAAATATTGAAAATAGGCCTTTTTTTCCCGACGAAACCCATGTAACCCTGCGACTTAGCTGACCTCTCAGTACCTTTCAAGCTGAACTAATAGCTTTGAAAGAGGCTGCCTTGTGGTTTAAGCACCTAGACAGTCAAGCTGTTATTAAATCGTTAAATACTTCTTCTAAATTATCAATTTAATGTTAGGCTAATTTGAATGAGCTGACAAAGCGGTGCACCAGAAATGATATCTAGGCCGCTTGCCACAGACACATTTCATGAAATAGCATAACGAATCAGCTAGGAGAAAAGATCTTAAATCAGGCAACTCTCTGTAGTACGTGGGCGTTCCTTTACCCTCAAGCAAGCTCTGGATTAGTGCTGAACTTCTATAAGGTGCAAGTAATCTGCTGCATTACCTCAATCCACCTTATCGCAGCCCATAATATTGGCACTTTATTTTATAAAATCACTCGATATATTTATGAGTACGAATACGTGGGCTCCTTTCATACTTTTTATATTTATTATACTGAAAAAGACCTTCCTGATCTCAATGTGTTAGATTCGATTAGATTACTTCCAGGTTTGCACTTCGATCTAATGGCCTCTGCTGATCAGAGTACGTCATCCTGACCCAGTTACCTTATTCATCTCACTGTCTTACTAATTTTTAAATAAATGAAATTGAATGCTTGACCATTTAAGGAACTTTTTTTCCATTAATAAATTTTAAAAACAAAGAAAAAAATTTAAATTACAAAATATTACATTTGCACTCTTTCTCATTTATTTTCTGTAATTAAGACCAGTGAGCATTTGTCAAGTTTTAATTGGATTCCATCTGATATGTATGTGACGCTGTCATAATTAATGTGAACATTTTCTTTATTTGAACACAATGTGACCACAACGTCAACAACATGGTAAATTGCAATTGTATTGTATGTGCGGATGTGCGCATATGTGGAATAGTTAAAGCGCAAAAGGACCTTTGTAACTCCACAATACAAAAGTGTATTTAAGATTGTCAATTATGTGTCGATGATGACAATTTTTCCCATTCATATACATTCATATGTATGTTTAATTATATATACCGCAATTATTCGCATTTTAAATGCAACTCGTTTTCATTTCATAAACTTACATATTCGTATGCATTTAAGCACAAAAAGGATGTGGCAAATAAGCTAATTCGGACGGAACGGAACTTTTCACATGTATGCGTTTGTGTGTGGTGGTCTTTGTACAATTGTGTATAACTTACATTTCTAGCAAACAAGCTATTCCATGAAAAGCGGGTACAATGGGCGATATCAACATTCAGCCCATACAAATCTCCTGGTCCTGGTGGGATATTCCCCTGCCTTTTACAGCAGGGTGCACACCATATTATCGCTTATTTGACCAAACTATACAAAGCAAGCTTACTGCTAGGATATTTGCCTACAAAATGGGCTGAGGTTAAAGTTGTATTTATTCCAAAGGTAGGGAAAAAACCCGAACAATTGCCTAAATCATACAGACCAATTAGTCTCAGCTCATTTTTCCTTAAAACAATGGAAAAGATAGCTGATTAGTATATTAGGGAAAACAATCTAGCTAACTTCCCACTGCATCGACTTCAATTTGCCTATCAACAGGAAAAATCCACTGAGACTGCAATACACAGCCTGGTAACAGTTATTGAAAAGGCTATTGAGTCCAAACAGATAGCTCTATGTGCATTTATTGTCATATCAGGAGCTTTTGATAACACTTCCTATGAGGCAATCTATAATGCCCTATATATAAAGGAGGTACCAGAACCCATCACTAGATGGATAATATTCATACTGAAATCTAGGACGATCAGCACCGAACTAGGAGGAGCACTCAAATCTATTAAAGCCACAAGAGGTTGCCCTTAAGGTGGCGTACTTTCTCCTCTTTTGTGGACTCTAGTTATAGATGAACTTCTCCACAAACTGAATAACCTAGGATTTCACACTCAGGGTTACGCTGATGACCTAGTAGTTTATGTATTAGGCTGGCATGAGGAAACCATTTCGGATCGCATGCAGCAAGCCCTTACAATAATAAACAAATGGGCACGGAAAAAGGGCTCTCCATTAACCCATCCAAAAAAACACTTGTACCGTTTACTAGGAGAAGGAACATAAATCTCAAATGTCCGACCCTTAATGGAACAACACTTCAACTCTCGACTGAAGCGAACTATCTTGGCGTCAGTCTTGACAAAACGCTTACGTGCAGTTCCCATATTGAGAGAGTTACTTCAAAAGCCAAAAGGGCATTTTTTGCCTGTACAAGGCTTTTTGGTAAGACATGGGGACTAAACCCTAGAATGACCTTCTGGACATTCACCACAGTTGTGAAACCCATAGTCACTTATGCATTCTTAGCATGGTGGCCTAAGGTCAAGCAAAGAAAAGCAGCAAACGAATTAAAGAAACTGCATCGCCTGATATGTGTTGGTATTACAGGGGCTATAAACATGCCCCACGGATGCATTGGGTGTGCTCCTGAACATACCACCGCTTCCAATTCTAATTGAAAGGGAAGCTCGCTCGAGTGCCTTAAGATTAAAAGGTATATCTGAACTTAAAAGTGGGGATATGAAAGGACATTTAAAGATCTTAGAAGACTTCCTACATAGTCCCATTCTTCATAGGGATGATATACTATCACCCAAACCAATACTCTTCAGGAACTTCCAAGTTATAATTAATGAACGAACAGACTGGAGAACTAACTCTATCACTTTCAAACCTGGCTCCCAGCTATGGTTTACTGATGGGTCCAAATTGGAAAATGGTAGAACAGGGGCAGGAATCAATGGGCCTAAATTCAAAAAATTGATTCCGATGGGATTCTACCCAACAATATTCCAGGCAGAAATACATGCCATTGAAATATGTGTGAGAGAATGCCTTAGCAGGAAAACGAGAGGTACTCACATCTACATACTTTCAGATAGCCAAGCGGCTCTAAAAGCCCTTCTGTGAACAACTATCACCTCTAAATTGGTAAATGATTGCCTAAACCTTCTCAACACGTTAGGGAACCTCAACATAGTAACACTATGCTGGATTCCGGGACATGACCTTGCAAAACAAGGAGCAAATATGCAATTACTGGTCCTGAGCCTTTCTGTGGACTCACAAAAGGCTACATTAATGAATTCCTTAGGAAATGGGGAGAAAGAAAGCTTGCCGCACACTGGCTAAACTGTGCCGGTCAGCGTCAAGCCAAACTATTCCTAAGTTCCAACAAAGGAATATCTGACAACTTCTCTCACTAAACAGAGGAGATCTGCGTCTTTTAACAGGATATCTTACAGGCCACTGCAGCCTGAGGTATCATCTAAATAATATTGGTCTATCTGAGACCAATGTCTGCCGCTTTTGCGAAATGGACATAGAAAGCTCAGATCATGTGCTTTGTGAATGTCCTGCGTTGGGCAGACATAGACTTCATCACCTTGGTGGTATCGTAGTATCTCCATGCAATCTTTGGAACAAAAAACCCAAAATTGTGCTAAAATTTTTAAAAGGCCTAAAACTCTAGGGTTACAAAATAGGCCTTTCACAATTGATCAGGTCTGGTCGCAGTGCGTAATGGCCTTCTAATAATAATAATAATACATTTCTCTTATCCCTCCTACAGCTTGGCGTACTTCAGAAAACGCGTAATTTTGTGCTTTTGAAGAGGGGGATTTTAAAAAATTCAAAAGACTTTTCTTGGTGTATTAAAACAGATCCAGTTGTGGTGCACTAAAGCAGTAGCTTCGGCAAGTATTGATAAACTTAAAGGGACCCGGTGGTCTAGAAATTTCCAAAAATCGATTTTTTGTTTTTTCAGTATTTCGAAAGTATAGTATCTTAAGAATACACTGTGAAATTTTCATGTGGAAATTTCCTATATTACATCTTCTACAGTCCATTAACTAGGTAGAGAGCGGCCCTCGCGCTCCTTCCTGTACCTCAAATTTCAAACCCATTTATAACGAAACAACAATTCAACCGACTCGTCTGAAATTTTAATATGTTGTTCACAACTTCAATGGCTATCGCCCGTACTAGAATCATATTATTATTTCAATTATTTCGGATTTTTTTGATTAAAAACTGAAAAAAACTCCAATTTTTAGAGTGTATAATTCAAAACCGCGCCACTTTGTCAAATTTTTTTTCTAGTGCGGGGCATAGCAACAGTCGTACTGATTAATAATTTTTTTGGTTCTTGTAATTCAGATAAATAGAAAAGCCAAAATGGACAACACCGTCCAGGTCCAATTTTTCGGGAGGGTCAACTTCAGTGCCACTTTTAAAATTATTAAACATTTTTTTTTTAATTTTTTTTTTAATATTTTTTTTTATATTTGTATGTAAAAGATGTTATATAAAAAGACTAAAAAATTTAAATATCGTGTTTGATTTTTTTATCGTAAATAAATTCCTGAAAATACCCAAAATTTTCGAGCACTAGACCACCGGGACCCCTTAGGTGCAACTAATGCGTATTGACAACTAGGCTCAGCTGCCATTGCTTAGGAGAATTTTGGCTGGCAAATAATGAAACTTTTAAAGAGAAGAACAAGAAAGACTGGATGCAATGCTAGTTTGCACTAACACGTTCGAAATTATTAACATAACCTAAACATCATAAACCAAGCTTAGATATGTGGTAAACAAACTGCTTCGACACATTAGTGATTTTGTTTTGGTATCATATTCTTTGGTTTTGTGAAAATGTCTGATTTTGTGCAGAATAATCGTCATTTGCGGGAAGTGTTGATTTTTCTCTTTTATTCGAAAAAAACGGCGGCTGAAGCGCATCGAGAGCTACAAAAAGTTTATGGAGATGCTGCTTTAAATGAAACAACGTGCCGAGATTGGTGCCGTTGCTTTAAAGACGGTGAATTTAATGTAGACCACCGTCCGCGTGCAGGAAGGCCAAAACCCTTCGAAGACACTGAATTGGAGGCATTGCTCAATGAGGATCCGTGTCAAACGCAACAAGAGCTTGCTTCAGTATTTGGAGTTACCTGCCAATCCATCTCCAAGCGATTGCATGCTTTGGGAATGATTCAGAAACAGGGGACTTGGGTTCCTTATGAGCTAAAACCAAGGGATGTTGATCGTCGTTTTTTCGCCTGCGAACAACTGCTCCAAACTGTTTCAGTTTGAAAATTTTCAATTTAATTTTTTTTTAATTAATGTGTAGTTTTTAGAATCAGGGTAGTTAGGGCATTTAGTGCCCGCATTTGTCGACTGAGATCCATCTTTTACTGAGAAAACTATTCAATAAGCTAATCAGCTGTTCACTAATCCTCATACAAACCGTCTGCCACACTTCAAATTTAATCGAAGTTAATTGAGCTGGTAATCCCGATTAACACCGCAGTCTGTCTAGACTATGAGGCATTCATGAATCGACTTTTTGGCATATTTTACCTGGAGACGTAGTCATTGTGGACTTTTAAATGATGTTGTTTCAAATTATTAAGAGCCGTAATTTTAATAAAAATGCCTGAATAAAATAAAGAAACCCGAAAAACGTTTACATGTTTTATTTTAAAATAACATCTAAGCACGTCTGTTGAAAGAAGATTTATAATTATTGAAAATGGCGTTGTACGTCAATCATAAAAGTTAAAATAAAGATTTCCATTACTCAAAATAATTTTTTTATTTGGTAAGTTTTTTGTTTGGTAAAAAAATTATTCAAAAAAAAAAAAAGAAAAAAAAGGGATAATTAATTTTGCGCCACGCTGTATACATATACAACCTCATAATCTTCCCCACCTTTGAGGTACGCAGCAACTTTTCGAAGAACTAATTACGATTACTTATTCTTCCATTTTGCATTTGCAGATTATTGCTTTGCAACTTTTATTCATCTCATACTGCTTTTCACAACATTTGGACCTAATTTTTACTTTTCTATCGCTTAATATACATAAACTCAAATACTCAAAACTACATAAATTTATTCATATTTTAAATGCTACTCTTCAAAGTTTTACCATTTCGAATCTCATTATCGCATCAGCGGGACAGTCAAGCTGAAGCGCTAGTGCAACCACTTCGGGAAAAATACAATTTCGTAAGTTTAAAGTGGTTAAGAGCAAACAACTCTTATTCGTAGAAATCATCAAAAGTTGCCTTTGTATATAAAATACCCACACATGCACACTCACTCAAATAATTGCACATGTACCCACATACATACACACAAGCAAAAGGATATCGAGCAAACGTTGTGGAATACAAAGCGAGGAGAAAATGTTCGAAAAAAGTTATTTACTTCCCTTGCCAAGTGTGTTACAAAGGCAAACATTTCAGTGTGTGCAAAAGTATTGAAAGAGCGTATAAATATTTACAAATTCAGCACAGTAACTTGTACGTGGAAAATGTAAACAAAAATATAACTTTAAGTACTTATACTTGTACAGTAGGGTAGAACTTCACTATTTGCTGAAGAGATAAATCAGCAAATGGGCGCCAGTGCATTGTAATTTCGCTCGAAATGATGAGAGAATCTACCTACATTATTTAGCCGTACTTGTCTGTACTTCTGCTGGACCGTCCGTGCACTTGATAATTCGAGCAGCAATTGAGATGACTTAAGGCAAGTTGGTGTCGAAAGTGAGCCAAATCGGGCAATAAGCGCGGCGACCTTAAATATATAAAAGGGTAATTTTCTAATATTCAGTGCGATATTTTGCTACAAATGAAGAAAATTCTATAAAATGTATAGAAAAATTTAGATATTTTAAGGGGTTAGGGGTAGAGAGAATTTTCAAAAAATTTGATTTTTTTGCATTTTCTTAAAGTATTGATATCTTGAAAATATTGTGTGAAAATATGAAGTGAGTCCGAGAAATACTTTTCGAGTTATTCAACAATTAACAAAGAGCGCTCCGGAATAGATAGCAAAGCTTTAAATGCGTGTTTTTCAAAACTATATTTTTTTTCAACTGGTGATCACTGTAACTTAAAATCCGCTTGGTGAATTTCAATAAAATTTGTACTGCTTTTGAAAACATAAAATTTCGATTTTTAGGTTTTTTTCTCAAAGATCTGAAAAATACTACCTGAGGTTGAAAAAAAAGCTTGGATCAGGATCAAGATTATCTATTAATAAATCTAATTTCTCTTGTCCGATTGATTTTAGATGAATCTTCAAGGGCTTGTGATGATCACCGCAAGGGACTTCTGGAGAAACAGGTTCCACACAAACAGCGATAACTTTTACAATTATTAATTTTTTTTGTTGAAAATTTTGTTAAAGTCAAGTCGAAACATGATGTATTGATGCTATGTGTTTATTTTTGCAAAATAAAGAAATTGACTAGCAAAAAAAAATATGATTAAAAATCATCATTTTTCGGGCCTCTGACTACCCCTGACCTCTTAACGAGACTGGATGTGTGGAATATTATGAGGAATATCTTGATTTTCCGAATTTTCGAGAACGGGTCACATAGCATTTGGGCACGTCAAATCAAAATGTGTTGCCTCTAAGGCGTTAATAGTCAAACTTTATATAATATTTCAAATATTTCATCTTAAAGTTGTAAATATGACTCTTAATAATTTCTTTACACACTCCCTAAATTGCTAGTTATTTCTCTTTCGAACGTTCGCTTAGTTCAGGTGGTGCAAGTACAATTCTGCTCAGCACAAAAGTGCCAATTATTGTATTATGAGTGTAGATTTATTTTATTAGATTAGATTTATAAGTTTGTCAAAAGGCGGCCTCGTGTCAATCATATTTGAATTAGACAACTGTAGTAGTGGAGCAGATAAAGGTAAAAATGAAGATTTCCATCACTCAAAATATTTTTTTTCTTTTAATAAAAAATTGATTCAAAAACAAAATTGGATAATTAATTTTGAGCCATGTTGAATTAGAGAAGATATACAGTCGACTCTCGTTAATTCGAAATTCGAGGGAATTATCGAGTGTTTGAAATATTAAATGATTCGAATTTATTGAGAGAAAATAAATACAACTTCGAATTAAAAAGTGTTGTTATTTAACTGCTAATGTTTTATATATTCATAATGAGAATTAATTAATTTTTGAAAAGAACCCATTTATATGGGTTTGCTTTGAAGCACATTGCTGCTACTCAGACTTTTCAATAACTTTTTTTAAGGAGAAAAAGAGCCTGATATGCTGTTTCATCAGTTTCGTTGTGTAGACAAAAGCTTTGTAAGTTATCGAATGAGGATCTTGCTACCTTAACTGACTTCTCAGCCAAAGGTTCTGACGTATCGTCTTTATCTTTATCGTTGCTCTTTTCATTCGTGTCGCAGATAAAATTTCGCCATCGATTAGTGATCCTGAGAGAGCAACATCTTCATCCACTTGAACATAGTCAGAAAATCTCACACCTCTGATGTCAACTACTGGTACCATTGATGGTACTTCAACATCCATAATTATTTGCGAATTGTCCTGACCTTCTTTGACCCGATTTTTTGAAGCAGTTGAGAATCGTTAGGGATGCTACAGCTCTCCATGCCTTGTCAATCAGTAAAATAGCTGTCAGAACCGTGATATTCGTAGTTAGCTGCTTGTCGAGAGATTCCAAAACGATCTTAACAATTTTTTGCGATACAAAGTCTTTAAATTATGGATGGTCCCTTGGCCCAATGGTTGGAGTTTAGAAGTTGTATTTGGCGGAAAAAAGTAGAGTTCTACGTTGCACAATGTAGGAGGACTGTTGTGGACCGTGCAATGGTCTGAAAATAGTAAAAATTGTCTCCTTTGTCGTTTCATGTTTCCATTAACTGTTAAAAGCCAATTGATAAAAAGATCTGTTGTCATCCAAGCTTTTTTGTTAGCACAGTAATCAGTAGGAAACGATTTCACTCCTTTAAAACATCGCGGTTTCATTGCTTTTCCTATTACTAAGGGCTTAAGTTTTTCTGATCCATTCATATTTACTGCAAGTAGAACTGTCAACCTCTCTTTACTACATTTTTCCCCCATGACACTTTTCGTCTTTAAAAGTAAGCGTCTTGTCCGGTAAGCATTTGAAAAATAGGCCAGTTTCATCAGTATTGAAAATGTCTTGGTTCTCATAGTTTTCAATCAGTGTCTTCAATTTACCATGCCAATCTTAGCAAAAAGCATCATTAACAGTTCCACTTTCTCCAACTTTTTTAAACACGACTCCATTCCTCTTTTTCTAATTTGTAAGCCACGCTTCACTTGCCGCAAAGTGTTGTATGTTTAGAGTAGACGCGAACTTTTTTGCTTTTTCCTTTAACAAAGTTCCCTTAATAGATAATTTTTGTTCTGTAGTATGGCCCATCCAAATGGCCAGGCCTTCCTTCCTTTCGTGCTGCAGCAGTTTGAGCAGCAGTCGCTTTCACCTTATTCTTTATTATGGTTGAGAGAGTACTGAGAGGAATCTTAGATTCTCCTCCTCCTACTTTTTCAACTAATTTCTTCTTTTTAGTAATCGTCAAATGTTTTATGCGTAACACGCCACCACGCACAGTAAAGGTATTGTGTTTTCAGGGGAGTGCCAAAATTCAAAGTTCTTACTAACATACCAAGAAACTTTGCAAATTTGAATTGTCGAGTGTTTGACATATGAGTTCGAATTACCGCGTCGTAGCAATGATTTTTTCGTTCGAATTACCGAGTGCATAAAAATGTATGGACATAATTCGAAATATAAAGAGATTTTGTAGGGGACTCATGATAACTTTGAATTAATGAGAGGTTCGAAATATCGCAGTTTTGAATTAACGAGAGTGGACTGCACTACTATACATACATATTTTTACTACATATATCGTCTACTCATGAATTGAAATTAGTACATATAATAGTATGAAACGCCCATAATTTCATCCCCTTTTTAACACCTTGTCATGTATTCCATATAATAAACCTGCTCAAAAAGTACGATTAAGTGATGTCACACCTTGTTATAATTACGCCATGTCCCAGCCAACATGTGACAGCAAACATAGAACTCAATAATGCAATGCAGTTGTTCAAGTAATTACTATCGATTAAAAGTTTTGCAATTGACAGCTACAAATTAATTGATCGACAACTGAAGATTGGCGGTTGGCTATAAACTATTGGATAACTGAAATAGATTTGATTCTAAGTTTTAATCGAATAATAAACTCGCTTCAACACTTAATAAGCAGTGAAGTGCTATTATTCGTAAGTATAAATATCTACGTGTGCATGTCTCTGTATAAATGCAGTAAATGATAAAGCAAGGATGGCAGCGAGAAAATCGAACGTGAGGAATAAGATGCTGAAAAATATTCTCCACTGACCTCGGCACACAATCTTTGTATTGAGATGTATTTTATGGTACGTATAACACATGTGTGTGTGTGTGTATATATGTAAGTAAGTACGTTTGTCCGTATGTAAGCATATATGCATGTATGTATGCTCGTGATAACTCCAAGTGCCTCCGAATATTTGCATAAACATGTGCATGCCATTATCATCAACCTACAATACTAAATACTCGTATGCATGTGAGTATGTGTGTGAGTACAAACATATGTATGTATGTATATTCGAATATTTTCGATTCAGCGAACTTCTGACAGTTTGTAAATTCATTTATCGTCACGACCATTTAATTCAGCCCAACAAGTGCTGCCTGGCAATTGCACACAGGACAAGCGGTGAATGCAAACGCATTACTTTCCTTCTTTTCGACATTTTCTTTCAGCTCAATTTTACGCGTGTTTCTGTGTTTGTGTGTATGTGTGTGTGTATTTGTTGTACCAACATGTTTAATTTCATTAGAGACGTCACCCACCGGAACAGACAATGTCACGTTCAAGACTCATTAAAAGTTGGACGCAACGATTCATGTGTGTTCGGTCGGGTGCATGAGTACTCGTACGTGCAAGTCTCAACACATTCCCACACTCCGACAATGGTGTGCGTGAGAGGCTGAGCACCGTGGTTACTATAAATGAGACGAAGTTATTTAAATATGCTTCTTGGTGAATGAAAGAAAGCAAAAGAAAAAAGAAAAAACAAAAAATGCAAAAAAAGACAAGTATTCAGACAGAATGTCGAGTGTTCGCTGTTTTAATGACTCAGCCATCTTGCGGTACCAATTTTATGTGGGCTTCAGTTAAATACGAATTTGCAATACGAAGAGTGAGAGCAGAAATAATTGTTTTCGCAGGGTATAAAAATAAAGATTCACTTCGTTAGCAACACTGCGGGAATAAATATAAAATTTATATTGTATATCCATATATTTTGTTCCAAATCAAGGCCCAATATCCGCTATTATAAGCGCAATCTCACTAAATAACCTTTGAAAATCCACTGACGTCACTAACTTTCAAAATATTTCGCCCTCTTATTTGTGGTGTAGGGGAACGATGTTGATGGAGGGCCCTACCGTTTTAAGCAAACTCCGAACTGCAGATGGTTTTTTGTGAGAAGCTTTTTCATGGTACAAATATACTCGGAAGTTTGCCATTGCCTGCTGAGGTGCGACCGATATTAGAAATAATTATTAGAAACTTAAGAAATTTTCCAAAATTTGGTATTTGGTAAATTTCTGCATTGAATGCAAAGCCCATCCCAAAGTGCAGATGACCATTTACAAAGCAATGATGAACAAAAAAGAGCAATAGTAGTCAAATTTACATTCGCCGACAGCCTGTTTTTCGCTATATCTGACCAAGCAGTTTTAGGTTAGATATATCTGGTTAATCTGAATAGATCTCACATAGACCACAAGGGTCCGTTGTGTTACCAGTGTTGCTGGAGTCGTGTTAATCATAGTTTGTGAAGGTGTTCTAATGTATTCATTTCTTTCATTTTAGCTGCCTGATATGGAGCGAGACGATGTCTCGTCAGTACTCCAACCAATATTTTACATTCCTGCATTGTGAATGATAGAATAAAGTTGGTTGTTTTCGTGTTGAAAATTCATAGCATTCTTTTCGCAATCCTCCGAGTGCCTGCCTTAGCAAGTTCGTTACCAAGCACTGCCACTCCAGCCGTATTCTTCAAACATCAATGGATAAATACTGTGTTGTTACAAAAACAACAAAAGTAAATAATAATAATAACAACAATTCGGAATAGTAACATTTTCTATGAAATACGAAAAATCGAAAAATGTTTCCAAATTTCAAAGGAACTTTAAAATTGTTGGCCTTTCGAAAAAAACTAGAAATTCGAAACCCGTGACAACACACAAAAATCATATTTTGTAGGACCCAGAAATACTGTGGGCGGCTTACTCAGAGTTGGTGGGATAAAAAGCCTCTGGGAATGGCGTAGTTGGGTTATTCCTCATTTGCGTTTTTTAGCTTTGAAATTTATTTAAAACAATTTATTTTCGGATATTTTCGGAAACGACTTTCTTTCTTGATTTTGTTTTTAGATGAATTTAATTATTGTAATAAATAAAAGTAAATAAATAAATAAAAGCTGCTAAAATCCATATTAGATTCTTGCCCGTGAAATTTGCGTGAAATTTCACAATAATCTCACGACAAATTTAAAATTTCTGCTATTTAAAATTTTGTGAAAAGTGACAATTAATGTTCGATTTCAGGAAAAATTGTAAAAAGCGTCCTAAAAAGTTACCTAAAGTTGCTTAGAATGTGGTAATACTAAATAAAGAAAATACCCAAAACTCGAATTAGAGGAAAAAGCTGGTTATGGTCGCCTCAATAACTAATGCCACTTTTCTCGCCCACCATGCAAACTGCTTCTTCCAATAATGGACCTTTTTTTAATTTTAATTTTCTTGTTTTAATTCATTTTAATTGTATATTCTTATTTTGGCTATAGCTTCTGTCAAATGTTCGCGTGAAATAAAATCATTTTGCGAGATTTCATGACGGGGGGGAAAAATTGTTTTAGAAAAATTTTTGTTTAGAAAATATATAAATATTGTAATATTTATAGTCGTGTACAGGGTTTGATTGATAAGTAATGAGCCTTATTTTTTTTAAGCAGTTTTATTAAACCTTTTGGCTTATACAACTAATATTCTTCAAAATAGGACCATTGGGCGTCAATACACCGCTGGTAGTGGTCCTTCCACTGCAGGAAACATTTTTTAAACTCATCCGCCGGAATCGCGTTCAGTTCGGCTGTCACAGTTTTCTGAATCGCCTCGATGGAGTCGAAACGCCTCCCCTTCAGTTTTCTTTTCATGCGCGAAAACAAGAAGA
Source organism: Anastrepha ludens (assembly GCF_028408465.1). Classification (NCBI taxonomy): domain Eukaryota; kingdom Metazoa; phylum Arthropoda; class Insecta; order Diptera; family Tephritidae; genus Anastrepha; species Anastrepha ludens. Next base: position 9,000,621 of record NC_071498.1, on the reverse strand, counting down.
AGTCCGGAGGGGACAGGTCTGGGCTGTAGGGAGGGTGGGGAAGCACCGGAACCCCCATCTTGGCCAATGCAGAGGTGCAGATGGAGGCGGTGTGCGCTGGCGCATTGTCGTGATGAAGGGTCCAATAGTTGACGAGGTCGGGCCGAACCCGGGCAACGCGGTTTTTCAGCCGAAGGAGTACTTTTTTGTAAAATGCCGCGTTCACAGTGCTTACTGGAGGTACAAACTGTTTATCTTTACGCAAAATTTGATCGAGTAACGTTGCTCCAACGATCGCTGCATTTTCGCCACTACAAAAACCTAACACATTTTTAAAACAGCTTTCACGCGCGGAGCGATGTTGGCTGCACCGCTGTTGCTAGGGAACTGGGACCGGTTTCTAGTGGAAGGGGAAGGTCCAACGATCATTTTCCCCCACCAACCGATTCGGTTGATCGCTTGGCAGACGCTCCGCGCGGGAAGGCTCATTACTTTTCAATCAAACCCTGTATATAAATAATATCCATGTTATATATCCAAATAGTCGATAGTCCAAACGATCCATAAAAATAAGACGCCTACTCAGTATGAAATACAGGCACAACAACATAAAAATTAGATAAAACGTAATGCGAAAGATAATTTATGCTCTTTGAACAGAAATATAAAACAAGCACTCTTTTCATCGGGAGTTGAGACTTTTCTAACATCCAATTAGCGTACATCTAACGATAATAACAAACATCTGAATGTACTTCTCTCAAGAAATTACTTCTCATTCTCTCTACAGGCGGCACACAACTTCAGGTCTCTTCATTTGTACGACAATTTCAGGTGGCGCTCCACAAATAGAGAGGAGAATATCCGCCAAAAATCCAACAAAGAAGGCATGTGCCAATAATATACATACATACTCACACGTGCTTCTTCTGCAATTTAAGCATTTATTGTAGTAGTTACACCTACTGCTCTCCTTCCGCAAGTGTTGGCAACCACATTCGATTTGCATTGAACTGGAACGAATGTGGCGTGGATGAATCTAATTGTGTTTTATGAGCTTCTCCTTCTAAATATCTAGCGGTGAATAGCATTAACAGCATCAGCCGATATCTACATCATACGTAAAATTTATATTCGGTTTACGGTTTAGCTTAGCTCGCCAATAATGGGGTGAATGTTATCAGTTTTCAAGCATTTCAAGCCATTGGAAAAGAATGTGAAGTAAATTTTCTCAAAGTCATGCGGGTGTGAATTGATAAGTGCTCATTTGTGGGTGTTGAAGATATTTGCTTTCTGAAGGTTGAGTTTACATTAAAGGAAATCATTTTTGAATGCATTTTTAAAGAAATATAATAATAAATAAAATTTGATGATGAATTTTATGTACACCTCTCTGGTTTCATATAAGCTAAACTGAAGCTACAGATACTACTTTATGTATATATGTAACCCGTCAAGGTCGCCTGGGCATAGCTGCTTTTATTGTACGCAACAAATCGACACTAAGTTGAGAGTTTGATTCTAACTGTGTACGTTGAGCATTATAGTGACATCCAGGTAGCAATCAAGGCTCTCAACTTTTTGCAGGCTATATTATATAAAAACGAGTGCTGGAATATCTGGATAAGCGACATACTTTAGACCAGAAAAATCCGGTTCGTATTCTATGGGGGCCAGGGTACATAGGGTTATTGAGAACGAAATGGTAGATAAATTAGCAAGGAAAGCGCCTCCCCATTTATAGACTCAGACTCAACCATTTGCGGCTTAGGAAAGCGCAACTTAAGCACTCTTATTCAAAAATAGATAAAAAACAAAGAAAATCTTGCTGGGACAATCTACCACATTTATCGCAGTCATAATCCATGATAAGTAGCTTTAACTTAAGTTGATTTAAAGATTGTGTGGATATTTTGGATTTTCTTGAGCACTCCGCTCGGGAGCCTAGGACCTCGACAAGACTATTTCATTGTACACGGCTCTGGGCTGTTGTTTTGCGCCGTCGCATGTGATGTCGGTATCTGCTAGCTCGCGCAGCATTGGCCTTTTCCAAGTATTTTTTGGTCGTCCGCGACCTCTGCGCTCCTGTGGGTTCCAGTCCAGTGCAATTCTCGTGATTCTATCTGGTGATTTTCTAAACGTGTGACCCATACATCGCCACTTTCTGCACTTGATTTGCCATACAATGGGTTCCTCATTAGTTAATATCCACAGCGCGTTATTACTGATGCTGCTTATCCAGAATATTTTACAGATGATACGGAGGCATTTATTAATGAAATATTGTAGCCTCTGTTTGATGGTGCCAGCCGTATTTCATTTCCGTACAAGAATACTGACTTTCCACATGAGCGAAATATTCGCGGCTTAGAGCGCCTGGACGTCAGCCTTTAAATCCAACGTACAATCTCTCTTGCTAACAAGTGCTACTTTGGACTAAGTAGGCAATTGAGCAGTAAAGTCCTCTCTGGACGAACAAAACTAACATTCTACAAGGCTCTCATCATGCTCGTCCTAACGTATGGCGCAGAAGCATGGACGGACCTTGGAGTGTTTGAGAGAAAGATTCTGCGCAAGACCTTTGCACGTTGGCAACGACGTTTGGATGGATACAAATGCTCCGGCTCTGAAAGTATTCGATGCGGTACCAGCTGGTGGTAGCAAAGGAAGAGGAAGGCCACCTCTGGGTTGGAAAGATCAGGTGGAGAAGGACTTGGCTTCACTTGGTGTGTCCAATTGGCGCCGGTTAGCACGAGAAAGGAACGATTGTCACGCTTTGTTATACTCGACCAAAATCGCGGTTATCGCGCCAATTAAGAAGAAGAAGAAGAGCGCCTGGATGTTTGCGAACTTTTGGAACAAACTTTTGAACGCCGCCCTTGCCTTTTTTAGCCCGCAGTTGACATCTTCTCCTCCGTCTGCCGTGATAGTACAGCCGAGGTAGCAGAAGCTTTCGAAAAATTCCATCTGGCACACGTCAATCATTATGTATGCCTTTGTTGTGGTTGTATGGAATTAAATAAGAATAGTTTAAGAATAATCAGAGGAATTCTAACAGGCCTTTGTAGATTGAGACCTAGGAACTACATCATTCCACCTAAGAACTACACCACTGTGTCCTTGAATCCGTAGCGGGACATAGGGCACCAACATCACCTTAGCGCCATCTCGTCCGATTACTGATCCACAGTTCTTTTCCAGGTTTCCCTTGGTCGGCCAGGCGTTCTTCCTCTCGCTGTGTCTGGGTTCCATTCCATTGCCTTCTTCGCTATGTTACCGTTTCCTTGCGTAAAGTGTGGCCAATCCACTTCCATTTTTGTCTTCTAATCCAAATGTTTAGCGGCTCCATGTTTGCTTTTTCGAGCGATTCCTTGTTTGGCATTATTTTTGGCCAGAAAATTCGGAAAATAATCCTTAGACAGTGGTTGACAAAAAATTGTAAGCGACTGGTTATAGAGTAGGTAATTTATATATTGAATCATCATATTACTAAACTGGGAATATACTCCAATGGAACTTGTAGGTTCTGTAGGGAGGAAGATAAAACCGCCAAATATAAATGTATCCAAAATGAACCGAAATCATCGTTGAAATTCATGGAATCAGAGTTGAATATCTGTAAAACATCGATTTATCGCAATTTAACTGATCATTTGGGATTACGAAAGGACTGTGCACGTTTCATGCTGCACAAGTTAACTGAGGACCAAAATTTGCTCAGAATTCAACATTCGAAAGACCTCATTAAAGAGGCGACAAAAGACGAGAACTTCCTTTAGAACATTGTAACTCGTAAAGAAACGTGGTGATTCCAACATAAACCTGAAACTTAGCGTCAAAGTGCCAAATGGAAGGCCCCAGACGAGCCACCAACCAAAACATCGCGTTTGGAGAAGTCAAAAATCACGTCGATGCTCGTTTGTTTTTAGGAGTTCGTGCCAATGGGCCGAACCGTAATTGCAGTTTTCTATCTTGGCGTTTTGAAGAGTTTATTACATCGCATTCGTCGAATTCGCCCTGAATACCGCGAAGGAGAAATCTGGCGCTTACTGCATGATAATGCACGATCTCATCGATCCACTCTTATGATTGATTTTTTGACTAGAAACCGCATTTTAACCATCAATCACTTACCGTATTCAACTAATATGGCGTGACTTCTACCCATTCGGAAAATTAGGCCATGAAAGGGAACAGTTTGTGTCCGTAGAGGTCATCCAAAAGTCTTGTACTGACATCCTGAAAGACGTTCCGGCCAATGACCTGAAACACTCTTTCGAAAAATTTTTAGAACGCGGTCAGTCTATCGAGGCCAGAGGCGACTATTTTGAATAAATAAACTCAAAGTTATCTGAGCAAAGCTCCTATTTTAGCTCAGTCTTGTTTATTTTGAACTTCACCTTATGGACATAGATACAACAAGAAGAAGGTCGCTGAAGCACCTATCACGAGAGATGCGCCATACTATTATACTCACATTGCCTCTCCCTAAGGCTTGCCCCTCTTACTCTTATGATTTCCGTTGCATGTATTGCATAAATTCTTTCAAACTTCCGTAAAAACTATCGAACATTTAAAAAAAAAAAGCTCATCGCAAGTTTTGTGACAGGCTTTCAAGCTTGATCGTTCCTTGCCTCATCAAATGGGTGTATGTGGCGACGTCGAAACAAATGAATATTCCAAATATCTGATCAGAGCTTCACTGCTCACCCACCCTACCGAAGAAATCGAAAACCACTTACAAACTTTCTTTAGAAGGGCAAAACACGTGCACACAATTTATCCAAAAGGTTAATCTTTTTAGCAATGTAGCTCTTTTTCACATACACAACTAACAGGCTGGGAAGTGTGTTGCATTTTATAGAATTTACATTTCGGCATTTATCATCTGGGATGCACGTGCGAATCCATGCGATTCAGCCACTATTTGCGGAGTAAATTCAACTAACTTGAATGTTTACCTTGCGTGAAGCTTTTCGGATTTATGGGATTTTCATGTCAAACGAAAATCTTGTGCTTATTTCTTGCCTTAAGGAAGTGTATAGATTTCACAAACAAACACAAGTAAATATGTATGTAAGCTCGGGTGTAGCCAAGGCATGGCGAACAAGTAAAAGCACTAAAGCAAAATCAACAATCGTAGCTATTTTGCTGCCTTTTTTATTCACTAGTGTATGAAAAACACTAAATAAAGTTTGTGCTCGTAAATGATGTTTGTTAGAGGTGTGGAAATTATGTTTCGGAATTTCTACATAACATACAAGCAAATTGACGCAGGAATGAAATATTGTATTTCCTCCAAAGATAACATGTCCAGCAGCGTGACCTCCCGGATGCCACTATGATTAGTTCCTTTTGGATTTGATTTCACCTTGGGAAGTAAGAAAAAGTTACAGTCGGTGATATCGGGGCCGGTGATGAGTTCGACTACGTTGAAATACCTTTTTTTGGTAAAAGCTCTTGCTCGAAGAACGAGAAATGGGCCGGCGCATTAGCGCAGTACAAGATGCAGCTTTCTTTAGCGAGTTCTGCCCGTAAACGAGTCGCTAGTTTGAGCAACCGCTCAAAGACACCAACATAAAACTGTTTGTGCATCCAGGGAAGCATTGTTCCAGTGAATTATGTAGCGAATATGAAAAAACTACCGCAACTTTGAGGCTTTCACATCCTCGCTTTTTCGTTGAACGCTCATAGCCGTTCTTCACCTACTACTAACTTTGATTACGGGTCTCGGGGCCAAACTCAAATGTCCATTTTTCATCTCCAGTAGGTCTTATCCAATTTTTGCCAAATTTCTGAATGTTGACCCCCAATCCTCATAGATCGATTTTCCTAACCATTTTCATGACGCCACTAAAAAAGTTCCTTTCGAAACACAAAGCAAATATGCTTACCACATCAAACTTTTGCCATGTTACTAGTTCTCGGATTGTAACTTGCCGGGAGCTTAATTGGCCCACAATGTATTATAAGTACGAGGGTCGTTTGAAAAGCCCGTCCAAAGTCAAAGAGATGGTACAAGTGCCGCGCACCGAGGTTATGTTTAGTTAGTAGCATCTCTTGTAAGAACACACGCCAAGTTACAGCCAGATCGGTCTATTTCTCGAGAAGGTCGAGTGATTTTCCTGTTCCGTCACGACAACGCACCATCTCACGCCTCAGCAGTTGTGGTCGCAAAATTAATGAAAAAGGGTTTCCAACTCTCTTCACATCCCCTCTATTCTCCAGACTTAGCTCCCTTGTATCCCACCGACTACTATTTGTTCCCCAATTTGAAGAAAAGGAATATGATTTCGTTCGAACGAGGCGGTAATTGCTGAAACGAATGGCTATTTTTCAGACTTGGTCAAATCCTGTTATTCGGGAGGGATAAACAAACTGAAATAGAGTTAGACGAAGTCTATAAGGCTAAAAGGAAAATAAAAAAGGTTTACCCCAAACAATTAAGTAGTTTTTATTGCGACGGACTTTCCAAATGACTCTTGTATATAGGGTAACCGGAAAGGTCTAAATATTTAAGGGGACAGATACCTGTAAAATTTCGGAAAACAAAATTTTTTTTTTTCATAAAATGTTAATATAGTCCTTTAAAAATATGTGAGAAAATTTTTAGAATGTAAATGTCAGTATTTCTTATATTATAAATCGCTGGGAGAGGTATAGATACTCTAGACTTTAGACGCATTTCTCGTCATGCGAAGGGATCTGCGAGATATGGATTTTATGGAAAGCCATTTTTTGTCAGAAATGCATTCGAAGATTTGCCATTGAGTGTTGCCAGATAATTACTATTTCTATAATTTAGTACTTCAAGTTCACATTGAGCTTCGTTTCCGGACCAACCAAATGGCATTAACGCCCTTACCTCGCTAGTAATGCCCAAATGTGGCTTTCTAAGTCATCAGCAGTTCGTTTATGAGCATAGATTTGTGGCTTGCCGTGTCGCTAGAAAAATAGCGCAAAGAACTCAAATAGCATGACCGAAGTGGCTTCTTGACAGGCACATGGTTAGAAATTATTCGGGCACGCGCCGAAATAGTCCTGCTTTATATTGAAAATAAGCGATCAGCTGTGTAAAATCAGCGTACAAAAATAAATAAATAATTGGCGCGTACACTTCTGTTAGGTGCTTGGCCGAGCTCCTCCTCCTATTTGTGGTGTGCGTGTTGGTGTTGTTCCACAAATGGAGGGACCTACAGTTTCAAGCCGACTCCGAACGGCAGATATTTTTATGAGGAGCTTTTTCATGGCAGAAATACACTCGGAGGTTTGCCATTGCCTGCCGAGGGGCGACCGCTATTAGAAAAATGTTTTTTATTAATTTTGCTTTCACCGAGATTCGAACCGTCGTCTCTCTGTGAATTCCGAATGGTAATCACGCACCAACCCATTCGGCTACGGCGGCCGCTCAGCGTACATATCGTAGAAAATAACGTGGCCATAATTTAGCCCAGAATTATTTCGCACACATCCACGAGCACACTGCCGATCACTATAATTTGAGTTTTGAAGCGAGATGTTCAAATTTATCCATGGGAAATTCAGGTGTCACAAAGATTATTAGAAATAAACTAGCCTTGTTGTTTTGCTTCGATGAGTAGCATCAACACTGAATTTCTTGTGCCAGAAGTTCCTTAAAAGCGATTAAAGCACGATAATGACAAGTGGTTAGAGCGAAATTTGTGCTATATAAGCCAAAGACCACGAAAGAGCGCGAAGAGAACACTCGAGTCGAAACAGCAGCGGTAACGCCCGAATCATAGAAAATGTAATGCAAAATAAAATAAAAACTCACTTTTATCTTACCAAAAGGTAGAAGTGAAAACTAGTTGCGATATTTTTTATGAGGAGCTTTTTCATGGTAGAAATACACTTGGAGGTTTGCTTAGCTTAATAAAATAACAAGACTTTTCTAAATTTATTGTGCCCTGTCACAATTATTCAGTAACTCCAATGCCCATCTTAAAATGGTGCACCCTGGCATATAAATACATATTTTTATAAAGATTTAATTCCAATTAAATTAATTAAGGCAAATGAAAATTGCACAATTGAAAGTTGTGATTTCGACTACAGAAGTAAGCTAATTTTGCAAATTCAATTAATTATCGCATCAATTTGTTCCGCGTGTCATGCGCGTATCCAATAATTCAATTAAAATCAAACGAAAATACGGTAGAAGATAGAAAATTAAATTATCACTGTAAATTGCCTAAATGTATGCAATGCAAAATGACTCTTATACGTATATATGAATGTACATCCATACAGGAAAAGAATTTTTATGTCAAAATGGTGCGCCTTAAGTGAATTTCCATTGCCGGTGTGGAGTTTAAAGATTAGTTAAAAAATTTTGGTTAAAAAGAACAAATAAGTATAGCAGGAGGAGAATTTAAAGTACTAAAAATTATATGAGGCGTTAGGGTAAGGTCAAGCTAAGGGCTTGGGTCAGTCAAAGAACAATACGGAATTGCAAGTCGGAGCGTTTATTTGAGTAACTATTTGCTGCAAAAAACAAAAAAAGAAATTCAACTCAGTAAACCTTGTAGTTAGAAAAGGTCCAATTCAAGACTGGTTCCATTGAGCACGAAATAGTACATATCTACACTCAAAATATATGCAACTAAGTAGTTTAAGTAGGTTTTTTCCTGAAGTAGGTTTTTCCATTTGATAACCTGAGCTTCCGAAATAAAGTTAAATTACAGCCTATGTTATTACAAAAACAACACTTGGTAAAATTACATATCACATATATGTTGATGCCTTGTGAATTGAAGATGTGTCGCTGGCGATACCGAAACTTATTTTCGATAGATAAAATATATAAAGGGTGGTTAGGTTTCAAGGGCCGGTGCTGATTTTAAATAAAATACAATTTTTTTGGAAATTATTGTCATTTATCTTTATTATGATAATACTGGTATAGTTCAATTACGTATAGAACAAAATACCGGCCAAATGGCTGTCGCGGCCTCAGCGGCACACCTCCATCCGATGGTTCAAATTTTCGATGACGCTGAGGCATAATTGAGGTTCTATGCCGTTAATGTGCCAAATTATCTCATCCTTTAGCTCTTGAATTGTTGCTGGCTTATCGACGTACACCTTTTCTTTTAAAAAACCCCAAAGAAAGAAGTCCAACGGTGTCAAATTACATGATCTTAGCAACCAATTGACATCGCCGCGATGTGAGATTATTCGGCCATCAAATTTTTCGCGCAAAATAGCCATTGTTGCGTTAGCTGTGTGACAAAAGGCGCCGACCTGTTGAAACCACATATCGTCCACATCCATATCTTCCAATTCGGGCCATAAAAAGTTCGTTATCATCTCACGATAGCGAACACTATACACAGTAACTGCCTGACCGGCCTCATTTTGGAAAAAATACGGCCCATAAACCGCACCAAACAATCACTCTTTGTGGGTGCATTGGTTTTTCGGCAATCACTCTTGGATTATCATTCGCCCAAATGCGGCAATTCTGCTTATTGACGAATCCACTGAGGTGAAAATGTGCCTCCTCACTGAAGATGATTTTCTTCGAAAATTGGTCATTCACTGTTGCAATTTCCTGCCACCATTCTAACCTTTGACGACGCTTGAAATGGTCAAGAGGCTTTAGTTCTTAACTCAATTGCACCTTGTAAGCGTGTAAATGCAAGTCTTTATGCCTAATGTTCATCAACGTCGAGCGTGAGAGGTGCAATTGTTGCACACGACGACGAGTTGAGGTGGACGGCTCTTCAACCACACTATCGCGAACAGCAGCAATATTTTCTGCAGTACGAGCTGTACGAACATGCACTGGAGTTTTCACATCTCCTACAGATCAGGTTTGCTCAAACTTTTGCACAATTTTTCAGATTGTACGCACATTTGGACGATTTTTCATGATAAGTCTGAATAACTTTAACGTGTTGTTCGATTGTGTGTTTTTCCATCATTCAAATTAAGTTAATCTGAAATTAAAAAATATTAAATCAAATGCAGAAAAGAACCTGACATTTAGGTGTGGTTTACATTCAACATCGGCCCTTGATATTTAACCACCCTTTAAATAAAAATTGGCATGTACACTTCCGTTAGCTGTTTGGCCGAGTTTTTATGAAGAGCTTTTTCATGGCAGAAGTACATTCGGAGGCTTGCTATCGCCTGCCTATTGTTTCATATTCATGTTCGGAAATTCGAACCTACGCACTCCCGAATGATAGTCACGCGCCAACCCATTCGGCTGTGACGGCCGATGCATAATCGATTTTATTTTACGTCGTCCTTCTCTTCTGGCCAGTCGTTGGCGGGAATGAGCGAATAATTGAGACGCTCGTCTCAGAATATCGCCGTATACTCCATCGCCGTGACTCCTTCAAAAATATGTAGCAAAATGTTTACCCCTCTACGTGCCTATAACATGCTTGTCTCGTAAATCAACTCGAGCTAGTCAAGAGCTACTTAGCAGCTAGAATCATTAGAGCTTATATTCTACATGATTAAATAGTAGTTAGTTGTTTCGCAGTTTAATAAATTTAATCCATAGTCAAGCGCAGTGAAATCAGTGATAGTCATCGTCTATCTCATCTAGCGGTAGTTCCAGGAAATATGCTGTCTCCAAGAGCTGGATCCAGAGTGAAGGGTTAGTTAAAAGAGTGGGTTTAAGCGGGCGTGTGAATAGGTGGGAAGTATTGTGCAGGGTACCCTCACATGCCAGAGTAAGCGCAACTTTCGTTATCATATCATCAGTCTGCCTTATCTTTATACTTCTCATCAGACTTACCTATGAAAGGAATATTTCACTTGGCACGCACATGCACAAACCTAATGGATCGCCTTTGAGCTCTGTACAGGAGCTTGAATTTTGGATGATGACCATGGATTGTAAAAGTCTTTTAGGTAAATAATTAGCATCTGGTAAATAATTGGTTAGAGACGTAGTGCTGTTAAAAATGCATGGCACTCTTCTTGTATTAAGTCTCTGCTTCTCCTCTTTTCAACCAGCGGCCCGCGCTCACTCAGTCTCCCTAATCTAAATGAGTTTGAATAATATATTTATAAAAATGTTTTCCTTTAACTCTTAGTGGAGCAAAGGACGGCAACTTTAAATAAAGCAACTCTTATTAAGAATATTTAATTATGGGCACACGAAGGGTGGATTTGTGCAAGGCATTGCTGCATCGCAACCAACTTTTACTTTTCCAGATTTAAGGGCTGGTATTACAAGCACAACATGGCAATTAAATGAAGTACTCATATTTTAGAAGAATTTCTTGGTTTCATGTACAACACACAAATATGGATGGAGGTATGTCAGCACTACTGCAAATACACAAATACGAGTATGTAGAGTTAAGCCCCAAATGTTCTTCACAATGTGGTGCGCACCCATTTAATTAGATAGCAGTGGTTTTGGTTGTGCAAGTCGAATCAGGAGTGACAAAGGTTGTCAGAAGAATGTAGGACACACAGCTGTGCCAACTGTGGTTGCAAATGACAGGAAAATGTCACTTGATGCCAAATGGCATTTTAACTTTGTCATCCACATTTTAATATCCTAAATTACGCAACAATAATTAGCTGTGGCTTTGGGAGAGATTTGATATTTTAGGGCCGTTTGTAGTCCAACTGAACGACGACCTCAAGTGCAAGATTTTGTTTATTTTGTCTACCCAGTGCTAATTCGAGCAACGTTTGTGGCTAACAATTCAGGTCATTTTTGTTTTTAATTTTATTGTCTTTGAAGATGACTTCGACAAGTAAATGATGTAGCATGAAACGTATGTTTGTAGTAATTTGCGCTCTGAGTATTCGCATTGACTTTGTGATTTTGTGGTTTCTCTTGTTAAGAAAACAAATAAATGTTATTTCAGGAGAATCTACTTTTTTTTTGGGATGATGTGCCGAAAACGACTCAAATAAGTACTGAACGGCGACTGAACTAACTGCGCTGTATCGCATAAAACGTGGTCAAATGAAGAAATGCTTTAAAACATTTGCATTTTTATTTATTTTATTGAAGCTTTGAGTGAAAAATCTTAGAAACTGGAATCGTGTTTGTATTGTATTTTCAAATTTGTAAAATTAATTCGAATCTCCGTGCATGGAACACCAAAATGATAGAAAAAGCTTCTTTTTTTTTAATAGTGGTCGCCCATCAGCAGGCAATGATAAACCTCCGAGTGTATTTCTGCCATAAAAAAGCTCCTCATAAAAAACCATTTGTAGTTTGGTGTCGGCTTAAAACTGTAGGTCTCTCCATTTGTGGAACAACACCGAGAGGCACACCACAAATAGGAGGAGGAGCACGGCCAAATATCTAACAGAAATGTCCGCGCCAATTTTTATTTTTGTTTTATAAAACTTATCAGGAGAATAAAAAAAAATATAAAATAGGTATATCACTTTTGAGCGAAGTTGTCACTTATTCTTTCATGGAAAAATTTAAATCAATACTAAAACTGAATTAAATATTGGAATATGGGTATCAAACGAAAAGTGTTTCAAAAATCTTCAATACAAAAATATATTTGGTTCGCACTGTCCGCGTAATTAATTTTACAACGTATTTGAAAATGGGAGTAAGATGTAAATTTTTCAATTAAGTTTTGAACCAAAGATTTTTTTTGAAGGACACTGCTAACTAATTTTTAATAAAAAATTTAAATCTGTATGAAAAGATTATAAAGATTATAAAATGTGGTTAAGTTTCAAGGGCCGGTGTTGGTTTTGAATAGAATAAATTTTTTTTAGAAAATTATTGTTATTTCTCTTTATTATGATAATATTGGTACAGTTCAGCGGCACACCTCCATCCGATGGTTCAAATTTTCGATGACGCTGAGGCATAATTGAGGTTCTATGCCGTTAATGTGCCGAATTATCTCATCCTTTAGCTCTTGAATTGTTGCTGGCTAATCGACGTACACCTTTTCTTTCAAATAACCCCAAAGAAAGAAGTCCAACGGTGTCGTTGACGTTTAGGCTCTTGAAATTTAACCACACTTTAGTATTAAGAAAAGTCCTCTGCCACCTCTGTCTATCTGTTCAAAGGCATTCAATTCTAAAACTTCTTTTTTTTAAGAACACTTTTATTGCAAGCTGTATACGAGGTGTGTTCTAAAAGTATCGCGAATTTTGTGTTTTTTCAAAAATTATTTATTTATTTATTAATATCTATTTTGTCCCCTTCAAAGTAATCACCATGAGACATTATGCACTTGTGCCAACGTTTTTTCCAATCTTCGAAGCACTTCAAAAAATCGCTTTTTTTATCTTGTTCAACTCCTCCTTCGATGCCGTTTTTATCTCGTCAATCGTAGCGTAGCGTCGTCCTTTCATGGGTCTCTTCGGTTTCGGCAACAAGAAAAAGTCACAGGGGGCCAGATCTGGGGAATATAGTGGCTGTGGCATCATTAGTGTGTTGTTGTTGGCCAAAAAGTCGCACACAAGCAACGAAGTGTGAGCAGGGGCGTTATCGTGATGCAAGAGCCAGTTTTTGTTTTTCCACAAATCCCGGCGTTTCTGCGCATAACTTGCAGGTAATATTCCTTATTGACCGTTTTACACTGTGGCAAGAACTCATGATGCACAACGGCCCTGCAATCGAAGAAAACGGTAAGCAAAACTTTTACATTCACCCGAACTTGGCGCCCTTTTTTTGGTCTTGGTTCGTGCAGCAGCTTTTATTGAGATGATTGAGCTTTGGTTTCCACGTCTTAACCATAAACCCACGATTCGTCACCAATTATGACCCTCTGGATCAAATTTGGGTCATCGCAGACAGAGTCCAAAATCTCATTAGCAATTTTCATGCGATGTTGCTGTTGGTCGAAATTGAGCAGTTTTGGTACGAATTTTGCGGCGACCCGTCTCATTTTCAAATCATTGAAAAAAAAAATCGAATGGCACGAGCCAATCGATATGTCTAGGTCTTCAGCAACTTCTCTAACGGTGATTCGGCGATTGGCCAATACCATTTTCTTCACTTCATCAATTTTTTTGTCTGTTGTTGAAGTGCTCGGGCGTCCGGCACGCTTTTCATCGTTCACATCTTCTCGGCCTTCTGAGAACATTTTGTACCACCGATAAACGTTGCTTTGGTCGAAAGTAGATTCTCCGTATGACACAGTCAACATTCGGAATGCATCCGCGCACTTTATTTCGCTTTTCACACAAAATTTGATACAGGTTCTTTGATCCATCGTTTTGAATAGGTAAAAATCGAAGACGAGCCGAAACACGTGCAAGCAAAGCAGCTGTCAACAATTAACTGAACAATCAAAATGGCCGAACTCGTCGGCATGACTGAGAGACATAAGTACCAACATACCGCCACAAAAAAATCGAAATTAGAACATACGTAACCTGCGAAAATTCAAAATTCGCGATACTTTTTAAACATACCTCGTACATACATTAAGCAAAATTTGTAGAATAACTTAAACTAACAGCTAGAGAAATTCAGTCGTTTATGGGATGCACCCTGTGGTACAACCCATTTCAGTTTTTCCCACTAGAAGAGGAGATCTGTGGTGGATTTTCTTTTGAGTCGGGTGAAAGCAATGGGATTTGCTATCATTTCCGTTATTAAGGAGTTAGAGTGAGCTAAGAGCCTGAGATTGTGGGATCTTGCATATTTCTCTATTTCTTACACAACAGTGGATATTTGAAGGTCACAGTGTATTTGCGAGTTTATAATATAGTAGGGTGAGTTGGTGATCATTCTTAATGTTTTTGACTGAAATCGTTGTAAAATTTCGATATTGGAGTTTGCCGCGGTGCCCCAAAGTTGAATACCATATGTCCACACGGGTTTTAGAACTGCTGAGTATAAGAGCAATTTGCTTTCGACAGAATCTTGGAAACGACGATTTAAAAGCCAGTAAAGGTCTCTGATTTTAATACCAAGAGCTTTTAATTTTGAGAATATATGTGTTTTCCGCGTTAGTTTTCGGTCTAGATGCATTACTAGATATTTGGTTTCATTGCTTTGTAGAATTTTCATATCGTTGAGTTTGGCGGGTGGGCAAGTGTCTCGCTTAAGAACGAATGTGACTTGTATTTATTTTGTTTCATTTGACTTTATTCTCCATTTTTTGAGCCATAGGTTGATTTTTTCGGGTCTCTTTTGTATGTATTCAACAATTCGAGGAACTTGTTGTATGGTGCTGTGTTCTTTTCGAAAATCGAACTGATGATTGGGTATTATTTTTCGTTCTCCGATGATCGAAAACAGCCTTTTAAGAATAAGATCGTGAGTAAGAGTAGATCGAAATAAGTGATTGGCACGATACGATTCAACTGAATCTGGGTTTTTGCCAGCTTTGAAGACCATTTTGATTTGAGCCACTTTCCATTGGGCAGGAAAATTTCCAGTTAGTATAATTGCATTAAATAAATACGTTAACAAAGTAACTCCTATTTCTGGGAGCTCTTTGAGTACTTTGGCTGTAATAAGATCGTAGCCAGGAGATTTATTTGTGTTCGGATTTTGTAATGGCAGATTTCACTTCCAATTTAGAGAATTTACGTATTGGTGTGTCCATTTGATAAGTTTGTGTTAGTACAGAGTTTATGTCTTCTAGGGTACCGGCTGAAGCGGCCATTGATAAATACTCTTTTTAAGTGCCGGGCAAATGTCGCTGCTCTTTCGGAGTCGCTTTTAGCCCAATCATTATGTTCCATTCGAAGGGCAGGTATCTGGAGTATAGGTTTTTTTTATATTTCTAGCAACAGAATCTGCTGTAGCGGTAATACTATTGAGATAGCGATTAAATTGTGGGATTCGTTCATTAACAAGAGCTTCTTTAAATTGCCTTGTGAGTGTATTTAAGTTTTTTTATCTGCCGGGTGTATAGTTTGCTGCCACTTTTTTCTTGCAATCCGTTTTTCTCGTAGTTTTCCTTTAATACTGAGAGAAATTTGCAATTCTAAAACTACCGAACTTATTTTATATGGTTTCCAATAATAGACGCAGTGATATATGAAGAAGGTTCAGACGAGTTACCGTGCGAAGCCGAGGCGGTTTAAATTTTCAGCCATTACAATTTTCGTGGCCACCTTATAAGCTGAGCATATTATCCATAGGTTGCGAAATTACTTTGCCATTTGTGCTAAAATTTCAACAACTTTCCAGGTTCTAGGGAAATATTTGAGGCTTATAGCAACGTTGAAAGTATTTCTTCGATGAATTATTGCCTTGTCAGGCGTATGCTTCATAATTGTTCCCGAAATTTCATCGCATCTAGGCGATTTATTGTTTTTTAGACTTTTTATATTTATAGTACACAAATACTTAAGCCCCCCCTCTCCTTTTCGTCCTATCGTTTGCCTTCACCTCTTTTTCCCCCTTGCAATGATATCACAAAGGATGAACGAAACTTCTTTCGTCCAGGTGAGACCACTTTCTGGACAACCATTACAACCTAACCTAACCTAACGAGTTTTTATAATTTTTTTTTATCTCTGCAAATATGTTTTTTGTTTTTTAATTTGCGTTTTATCCGCATTGCCTGTATCAGTGAGTTTTATGTTGAGCTAACACGATCTGGAAATATTGGATTGAGGTTTGGCGCACTGATGGGAAAAGTAATTTAAGTATATTATATTACAACGAGGCCAGTCTAAAACATTTAGACCCCTGACTGATGCACCTTGGTCCATACTTAACGCAGGTATTCATCGCGGTCGTGATATCAGTACTATTGACGAGACAATACAAAGTGTTAGCAGAAGACAAATAAGTAGACTATTGACGCAGGTGCTGTGATGAGAAGACTCCCAAATAAAAAGAAATCTACCCAAAGTCAGCTCAACCGTCAAACACCGACAGATCTTCCAAATTCTATGAAGTTAATTACCAACTAATCGTATTTGTCATTGTTTGTTAGTCACTTATTTTAAATGCTATGTATATTTATTCTAAATGAGCCTGGAGGGGCAATGCCTTAATATCACTCACATTCCATCCCTTTGCAAATTTCATTACTTATTTTCTAATGGCAGGTGTAATATTTTATGGAAGTAAATACAATAAACAAAAATAAAAAAAAACAATATACGTTCAACTATGCGCAAAATGTATAAGTATTTTAGGGCCACATTGTGCTTAAATTTCTAAACTAGCCAAGGAAAACATTAAAGCCAAATCAGAGAGTCCCAAATTTCCGCTTAAGGCACCTCAATTCTTCCATTCATTTTTGATAGAACGTTAGCAATGTTCTTAAAATTGGGCTTTTTAATATAGGGTTACTCAATTGGTGCGCTTCAACTTTTTCCCGATAGGGAGGGCGAACGACGCAATATTTTTTATTTTTCGCTTGTCATTTGTAAACTTCATTAGTACACATTTCATCATGGAACGCTACACACTTGAGCAACGATTGCAAATCGTGCAAATTTTTTATGAAAATAATCGTTCTGTTGCTGCTACTTTAAGAGCATTACGGCCATTTTACGGTCCATTTAACAAGCCGCCCCGTTTTGGGGTTATGTTAAGTCATTGGTCTACAGTAACAAGCCGGCGACGATTTGTGAGCTCAGAGCCAATATTGAACGCGAAATTGCTAGAATTTCGGCCGATTTATGCAAAAGAGTGGTCGAAAATTGGGTTCAACGATTGGACTTCGTAAAACGTGCACGCGGTGGTCATGCAAAAGAAATCGAATTTCATACTTAAATGTATATGTTCAAACTCGATAATAAAAAAAAAATTAGTTAAAAAAGTCAAACCGTTTGTGTTTTATTCAAGAAAGTTCAAAAGTTGAAGCGCTCTTACTGAAAAACCCTATACTTAACTATTTTTTTTACTGAATAATGAATTTACTCATTATTTTGGCATGTTAATTTAATTTAAAAATAAATAGAACATAAAATAATATAAAATAATAACACATAATTTCTAGGTAATTCAAAATTTCGGTCTTCCCAGTGTTAAATGTCACTCATACGCCCTGTATAATAAAAATCACATAACATTACACATTTCACATAACATTGACTTTGTTTAAATCCATTACTGCTTAACTGATTAACAACTGTGTAAAGTTTCAGGAATACTCGAATTTAACATTAGCACCGACATAGAAGTAACTCAAGTAGCAGAGGCTCCCGAGCTGTGTGCATGCTAATATAAGGAGGTTTATCTGCAAGTCTACTGTTTTTGGTTTGCTGTTTCAAGATTTGTTATTTCCGAATTTCATTTGTATTACTTAATATATATGTAGTATTTATGCTATTGTAAAATAAAATGAAAAAGTGATTCTCTGTACCAGATCTATGACACACAAAATTAATTAATAATCGCTCTTCTCTTTGTATAGTTACAGCTCTGCCTGCGCCTGAAAGTGCTTTGTAAAACTTGTTTACATTTGTAATATGGCTATGACTGTTAACATAACATTCGCTGTTAGGGCAGCGATGTTGAGTGCACTGAGTTCTGACAGAGAGTTAACGCATTTTACTACAACTGCAATCTCATGGTAATAAAAGATCGTTTAAAAAGGGATGTTTAACTGTTCAGGATAGGTGGAAATATGTTACTAAATGAATCACAATCGTTTTTGTTTTTCTACAAAAGACATAACGAGCTAGCATTTTGTAATATAAAGTTTCGAAAAAGCTATGTTTTGGCTGTGTATTATTGATGCATATGTACAAAAATAAATTGTAAAAATTGTTAAAAACTTCCACACGAAAATAAAAAATGTCTGAATCTTAATGATGTCGACGATACTCATGCGTTAGCTGTTCGAGCGAATTTGAAATTTTATATATAGACCCAAGGCCATATACATATACAAGTTCATATGCGTATGTATATGCGCCGGAGTATTTGTAATTCTTCTTACATTGCAGGCAATCAATGCTCACATACTCGTATTTTGTGTTTGCTACTAATTTTTCTTTTCCCCTTACTTCTTAGCTTTACTTCCTGTCTTTGTTTATTCAGTAGCAAAAACTCCGTTATTGAAGATTCTCTTGCACAGTTTCGATTTTCAAATATTTTCAATGCCAATAAAAGCGCAAAAGACAAAACGCCAAAAGCGAAAATTCATCCAGATAGAAATTTATGCATCGCACAAGTGCACAAATTTGTATGACGTACCCACTCTGCCACACCGCAATCGCCGTAATTCGTAGGTCTCATTTTGTAGTTGGAAAAGTCTTTGTCTTGCAGAAAATAAAGTAGAAAATGATTAAATCGCTTTTGTTTGAGTAGAGTCTGCGAAATTATTTTTTGACTCTTGCAATAAAAATGCGTCAATTGGCTTTGGCATTTCGATGTAAAAATAGAATACCTCCCTTCATAGATTGCTAGGGCTTCCGCTTTAAGTGCAAAGGACTGAAATGTTTCCTAAATGCGCCTGAAATTAAATTATTTTATAAATATATTCTTTACTCAAGTAATTTTTCTCCGCCATGACGTAATGACCATCAGAGGGCACGTGGATTATTTTCAAATAGCCGTTTAATCAAAAGTGAGTATCACCAAAAAAACTGTTTTTTGATAGACATACGAATCATCGAATTTCGAAATCCCAACCTGCGGTAAAATTCACCAAGATTTGGCTAATTTTGACTTTATTTCCGGTGTTTATTCGTTGGCGCTGGCTTCAAAAATTCTACCAATAAGTCAGCAGCGCATTTAACCCTCCGTTGCGTACCCAGGTCTACCTAGACTGGCTTTTTCATTTTTAACATATTTCTGGATTGAATTTAACATATTTCTATTATAGTTAACTACTTGAGCTTTGACGTAGCTTCCTAAAATTTAATTTCCTATCGATAAAACATTTTAAAAAGGATGCTCGAACTGGACAAAGAAAGGCCAGACCAGGGTGCCCAGTCAAAAGTTTTGAAGGCAGAGAGTTAACTACTATAACTGGTCAACATAGGCAGCTACCTGAAGCTGCAAACTTTTACGGGCGCAAAATCTCGGAGAAATGTTCCGTCCTCCTGGATCTCAAAATTAGTATATGCTTGATCGATGATGAAGTCCTTCAATTTGAAACTCTGCCGATCGAAATATTTAAAAATTTTCAAGAAATATACCACAGTTTAGCATTTCATGATGTTGGCATCGCATATCGCATGGCTGTCATAAACTGCGTGCCGAATGCTAATTTTTTGGTTTGAAACTGATTTACAATTATTTCACTAATATTACAACATTGGGAAAAGGATAGGTTAGGTTGGAAGGGCTGCTCTTAACAAGAAAGCTCGGCGGCCACAGAGATGTACTAACTATGAAGATTTCCCAGGTTTTCACTATGTGTACCCTGCGAGCTTTTAGCGAATTCTATGCTGCACAAAATCCTAGAGGAGGTGGTTATCTAGACACCTGAAGCGTAGGTCTTCATATAGCCTCTGGTATATGCATGAATGCAGTGACGTCACATGTATTTTTCCTTAATACGATTCCAACTACAACATCTTCTTTTTGCGTGACTTAGTAGAATTGGTTCGTGGTAGGCATAGAAAGGGATGCTAGGTGAGTGGGTTTGAGAGGGCATGTGAATGAGTGGTTAGCATCGTGCGAGATGCCTTCACACGCAGGGCATACATATATTGAGTATGGTTGGGTTCATTCTGGATAAGTAGAAGTTTAACCAGCCGCAATATCCAGACCGTAATTGAGCCAAAGTTACGAGGATCGCACGAGGCAGCTGAAGCTCTTTGTGGATAGTGGGTGGACTCCGTTAATGACATTCGGGTCGGGCCGGGGGCTTGGAAGATGGTCTGAGCCTCGCGAGGAATGTCGTTCAATGTCTGCCTATATGCTGTCCGATCAGGTAGTTACAGGCGTGCTTGGTCCTGGATATCGTCGGTGTAGGCGATAATATGCTTCCTCATTAGATTGGAAAGTGGCTCAGGCTCTATAAAATGTTTGCAGGGGTGATTCCTGTAGTAATGTGGTAACACCCAAGCAGGAATCACTTGCTGAGCATTTTACTGTGCTCCTTGACCGGGAGCATGGAAGCCTCATTTTGAATGTGTTGAAGGGGAGATATCAGGAGACATCCCGGCAGAAGGCTGCTCTAACTGCTCTGTCTTATCTTTAACTTGTGACAGCAGGAATCTCAGACCCGCCTGTATGCTTGGACTCGGCTCCATAAGTCTTGTCTTAGTGGTTTTGCTCGCGCACTCGTCGGTTTTTTCACTTTCCAGAATATTAATATTATATATTCCGTGACCCAGTATATATCGATGATGAGCTGTCGCAGAGATGTGCTTCATCGTCTTCGAGGTAAGAGTTTTCAATGCATCTTGACTGACAGCGGGTTTTTGACCGAGTGAATCCTATCATATTGACTACGCCAATTGCATAAATCTCGGTCTGACAAGCACACTGGTTGAGAAATCTGTAAACTTCTCAAAATAAGACTTACTAGAATGAATCACCGGACTACGTTCCAATGCTCATTTTTGAACTGCTTTTGCAGATTGAAATCTCGTCATAGCTTAGAATGATATGAGATTCCTAGTCCCTTCTGTTGGAGAAGTAAGGTCGAAGTTGTGGTCGATCTCTTTAATGTGGCAGCTTTACAGCTTCTATGTCCCAAACTGTTGTCTATAATAGGCGCATGTTATTAGCAGCCTCTTACTGACCTTAAAATTGAGGATATTCTGGCTTGAAGAGAGATTAAAATATATACCTATGAAATGAGGCGCTCAGCTATTAGTCCATAGATGTCGCTAGGAGTATTTTTAAACCTTGGGACACTCGGGAAGTCTTGTTTTTTTCGTCTGTCATCCGTCAACAATATTCAGTTCATTGTTTGTTACGTTTCATGCAACAATGCATTTTTTTCGCTCTTAAAAATGTCGAATTTCGTGCCTTCAAACTACGATTTGCGGACTTCGTTGATTTTCTGTTATCAATTGAAGAAAAGCGCTTCTCAAGCTCATCAAATGCTTATAGAAGCTTATGGTGGACATGCTCTAAGTAGAGCACAGTGCTTCAGGTGGTTTCAAAAATTCCGAAGTGGTGATTTTAGCGTGGAGAACGAGAACCGGGAAGGCCACTGAAAAAGTTTGAGGACGTCGAATTGCGAGCATTGTTGGATGAAGATGATGGTCAAACGCAAGAAATGATGGCAGAGCAGTTGGAAGTGACTCAAAAAACCATTTCAAAACGTTTGACAGACATGGACATGTTTTTAAAGGTCGGAAGTTGGGTGCCGCATGAACTGACAATGTGGCAATGCACCGCCACATCGAACAAGAGCGACCCGGGAATTTGTGGAGACGTACGATTGGGAACCGCTGGTGCATGCGGCTTACTCACCAGACTTGGCGCCTTCCGATTATCATTTGTTTGCACCGATGGGCCACGCACTTTCCGAACAGCGCTTCAATTCTTACAAAGAAGCTAAAAAATGGCTGGATGATTGGTTTGCGGCCAAAGATGGCCAATTATTTTGGCGCGGCATTCACAAATTGCCTGAGAGATGGGAAAAATGTGTCGCTAGCGATGGCTATTATTTTGAAGATTAACCATTTTTTGTTAATAAACGTTTGAAATTGAAAGAAAGTCTCATTTCATAGGTATATACCTCACACCTACCCCAAAACTTGGAAAGTAATATTTGACCAAGTCTAATGAAGGGAGGGCTGGCTCATATGAAATATTTGCTGCTTTCGACGCTTTTTCAACGCTTTTAAAAAATTTTTAGCATACATTTTCAGACCAGACTTGTTTTGGGAATGATTAAAAAAATGCTGTAAAAAATAATTTATGCTGCAGTACAAGATTACCTTGAAAACGTTCAGCTGTGAAAAAGAGTAAGACGAAGGAGTTTCAATAGCCTTATTTACACAGGTCTTTACGTACAGGTGTCTCTAATAATATTACATCAAATAGCCACAGATTTTGTTAGCCATGAAATCTAAAGAAAACCCTTTTTATTCAATATATCTTGAACCGAAAAGTGAAAATAAGTTTTAGAGAATCTTTCGACGAGCTTCTTAGTCACCATTTCTTGCCAATGCTGTATTTTGTGAAATAATAAACTCCTTGAAATCTTTTAGGGCTTTGGTGTGAGAATTTGATCAAGAATCGCATTAAATTTTAATTTTTTTTATACTGTTATTATTTATTGAATCTATTAATTAATCTGATCATCAGCCTTTGGTAATAGTTTTGTTGGATTACTGCTATTTCTGCTGCCACTAATGGAACATTTAGGTCTCGATGGATATTTTCATTGGTTATGTACCCTCGTGCCATACTCTATCGCACACTTGAGCTACATCAAGAGATATAGCTGAGCAATATTCCCGACGTTCAAAAGCATTCCTTATTTCGGAGCTGATGCGATTGGCTTGCTTAATTGTGCCATGCTTCGCATGAAAACAGAACTAATGAGCTGGAACAATGTTGTTTTGCTGCTAATGCGACATCAGTTTTCATTTTAGCGACTTTTCAAATATGTAGGTTGGAGAGAGATGGCAACAGACTTATAGATCTGTATGTAGCTGCCTTGGCTTCATTTTTTCCTGGCTTCGGGATCATTATAATGGTCGATTTTTACCATTGAGCAGGAAAGTGGCCAACTTGAAGAATTAAAAAGCACGCTTAGAAATCTAACAGCGCAGTTTGGAGTCTCATACTATCAATATCTCATAATTTGATCATACCCAGGTGTATTTTTAGGATTAATTTCGTTCTCAAGTAATGACGTTAGCTCATGCGGAGAAATTTTTATTGCACTGTTACTATATTCGAGTGGTGATGGAGACCCACTACCAAATTTCGTCAAATCGGTTTGAGTTGCGGGCAATGCAAACCCATTAGTTGATCGGTTGGGTTGAAACACCATCCTCAAATACTCAGCATCGCATTAAATAAAAATATTAATATTTCCTATAGCATTGCTGCTTTAAATTTTAACCTTGTTAAATTATTTTAAAGTAACTAAATTACAAACAAATTTTTGTATAAATAAAATAAATTAAAAAAAGTACTGCATACATTTTTTATACTATCATACTTTGGAAATGAGAATACTCATGTAAATACTTCAAACACATATATTTCTGCCTGGTATTTATAAAATTATTTCTAAAAATTTATGTGCGCATTCAATTAAAACGCACACACACACATTTATTTATTTATAGGAGTACAAATAGCCAAGTGTCTGTTCAAATTACGAGTATTTACATATGCATAAGTACATAAATTGCTGTTGCCTGTCCTGGGTGGCCGACACTCTTGCAGTTCTAATAAGTTCGCATAAATTTTAATAAACTTAAAGTATTGCAACACATTGCGAAAACGCTTCAATTTTACGATTATTTACAAAATGAGCCATAAACTGAAGTTGTTTGCTATAAAATCTGCCAACACATCGTCAAGTGTGCAGCTACTCTGCAGTGAAAAGCCAAACTGCTCAGCAGGCATGCCACCACAGTTCATGAGCTTAATGGAAGCAGTCGAACTAGTTTGATAGTGACTAGACTTGTACTAGTTGCAAAATGGTCAATTAATGTATGGAAAATAAGTGTTCTTCTATTACATTTGTTGTTTTTATTGCTTATCATTTTTTTTGTTTTCCTTGTTCACTCCTCTCGGGAGTATAGGGCCTCGACAAGACTCAATCTTGCGTTAGTTTCGTTAATCTATTTTGATTTCTGACAGGGTAGGTGATTAGTCTGCCGCTTCATGCTTTTAAATAGTAATAATTAATCATTTTTTGAAAGCGGCTTTAATTTAGTTGCACTACGCATTTATTAAAAAGACGACGTGGTTTCATTACATTTGAATTAAAGGAAAGTAAAGAGGAAACTTGAGCCCGATTAGTGGCATCATAATGGACCTCTCTACACGCTCATATGTTATGATACCAATGGTAGTTTTTGTTAACCCACGCTGCTCTTCGAAGTTAGTCGGTGAATGTAAGATAAAACTGGACAGTGCTGCAAAACACAACAAAGTTAGCCTTATTTGGGTGCCCACACATTGTGGTAATACAGAGAACGAGTTAGCTAATAAACTGGCCAATGGAGGCTATGCAAGTATGCCACTAGGCCCTGAACCCTTCCTAGGTGTCAATTCCGCATCGATTCAACTAGGGATTAACGACCTCATGAGGTCTACCCATAGAGGACGTTGATCTGGGTTGAACTCGCGCTGAGTAGCCAAGTGTTTTGTGAAGGAACCAAACAGGAAAATAGCGACCTTTCTCCTAAAACTCAGCAGAAAGGCCCTGAGAGTATTGGCGGATGTAATCACAGCGCTTAAGGTAGTAGTCTGGTAACTTATTTTGAAAATTTCGAATTTCGGTTTTTTACATATTTTGAAAGTGCGATATATTGGTAATATACCGTACAAATTTTAGACCGAAACTCGAAATATTGACGAAATTATAGCACATATGTACATGAGAGCGGCTCGTACTTGCGCGGCTCAATTGCTAAAACTTTAAACGCGTTTTTCTCAAAACAACGTTTTTCCGGATGGCCGTCGTGAAAACAAATTTTCTATCTAACGGATTGAGCTGAAACTTAGATATGTTTTTCTACACAACAATAGTTCTGGCGGGTAGTAGATTTAATTTATTTCGTCCCTAACTTTGCATTTTTTAGTCCGATTTCCACTTTAAAGAAGACAAAGACAATTTTCTTACGAAGTCCGCCATTTTGTTATTACTACCCGCCAGAACGACAAGCACACTGATTAATAAACAATTTGTTTTTTCTGTTTCAGATGACCACAAGTGACGAAATCACGCCGGCCAGCCACTGTACCTCTTTTTTTTGCCGCTTGCTGCAGTGTACAAAAATAGTATCAAAACATTAAAAAAAAAAATTTTTTTTTGTATACCTTCTGATACCTTTAATAACAAATCAGAAAATCAAACCGATTGAATTTTATTTTCCCTTCGAAAAAATGTCCCAAACATGGCCTCAAAAAACGTGTAAGTTACCAGACTACTACCTTAACGTCTGTGGTCAGCATATGGCTGGCATAGGGGCGTCGAGAGCCCGATATGCCTATCCTGTCTTGAGGATGACGACACTGCAGTGTATTTTCTCTGTAGTTGTTCGGCGTTTTCAAGAATCAGACTTAGGATATTGGGTTGCGATGTATTGAATATTGATAAAGTTCATACTCTTCCTCTTCCGGATATCTTAAAATTCATCAATGAATCCAAGAGATGCAAGAATGTCCTCAAACTAATTTATCCGTCTTGCCACCCACTTTTTATCTTTAATATCTCTATTCTTTCTACTGAAATCTATCCGGGTGTAGTACAATGGTCTCCTGACTGAATGCTTGGACTTGTCCAACCCCTTTCAAATCTAATCTAAGCTGATGGTAGTGAATTTAGTGATAATATCTATTTATAACTCATAATAATTCGTAAAGCTAATTTATTAATTTTTACTTTGGCAACTCGTTCAAAACTGGTGATTTTCGTGTATATTACGAACTAGTTCATTAACTGGTATAAGACAGATGCATAGACTTCCTAGTTCGTTAACTGGTGCATTACTGATATAAAGGCTGAGTAGCTCACCGAGTGCTAGGATGTTGATGAACATCCAATAGCAGCTGCTAGCTTTGAAAAAATATGGAAAGCGAACTTTCTCAACTGCCAAGCAAACTAGTCGTAAGGCAGCGCAGAACTATAGATTTGCCTGCAGGGTGCAACTGCACTGCATATGCACACACAATCTATCGTATCTCCTTACATACTTACACATATCAGATTGTTATAAATATTTTATGCCCGTAAATGCGTGTTTTTGTAAGTATGTAAGTATGTATGTATATTGTGCTTCTATAAAGTCTGTTAATTAAGGCTGAGTACTTTGGGAAATGTTTTGAAAGTTGAATGGCCGAGCGTCTGCTAGTTCATCACACTTTTTGCAACAATAGCCGGATGATGGTTACACGGAAGTTTTTAGTTTGTAGAAAATACACAAGAATTTAAATATGTTTTATATTATATTTCTAAAAACACTCCAATTTCTTTAGATTAAAAAATGTAAAGCTATTCCTTCAGATAATCGTCTTCGTAAAAGTTTTGCCGTAATTATAAAATCAGTTTGTCAGAAGTTGTTTCCTACACAACTCGGCTGCTCTGCTCAATATTCCGGTAAACCTGTATTTTGTTGTGAAGGATGGTTTTTAAACAACCTTTCTAACTAGAAAAAAAGCTGTTCGGGATGGTTTTTTTTTGTTTTAGTCTTTATAAAATCAGTTTTCAGCGAAAAATACATGAAACGCCGCCGAAAGCAGCTCCTTCCTTTGGATATTGTGAGCTGATTGTGTGGGGATTTATACAGTCTTGAAAAAGTTTTGAAAAAAAAAACCAAGAACGGAAAATAATAAGTAATTCTCGAAAATAATAAGTCAATATATTCTGCTTTATTGTACGGTGTGGAGGCATGGCCACTAAAGGTTACGAGTATGAATAAATTAGAGGAGTTTAAGATGTGGTGCTATTGGCGGATGATGAAAATATCTTGGCTAACGAGCAAATGTCTTGGCTACGTAAGAGAGTGGTCAGGATTAAGGACTATTGGGCACTTAATGAGATTTAAAAATTTTCGATCAATAATAATGATAAATTTCTGAATTTCATTTTGTGTTGGGTGTTTTCTTCCCATAAAAAATTGTCGAGCATGCGTTAGAGAAAACACAAAAGATCGTCAGCAAAACAAAAAAAGTGCGTGTAGCGTAGTACACATAACAGAAGTGAAACTTTCAAGCCAGACAAAGAAAGAGGGAGAAACTCGAGAGAGGGAGAGAGAAAGAATATATATCTAAATAAATTTACAACATGTGCAGAGAATACAAATAGACAAAATTTACAAATAAATTCCCCTTCATCGCTCGACATATTGGACAAGCCACTTCAAAAGAAAAAAAAAAATGTCAAAAATCGAACTTGTGTTTTATTGCACTGCAAACAAAAATCCCAAAAGACAAAATACTTCCAAACTTGTGCTAGGGAAGTAAATTATCAACATCGCAACTTCAAACTTACACTTTATTATACTAAAATTGAATTGGCTATAAACCTGAATACTCTGAAGCAAGGCGAATCTATTAAAGGTGGTATCGGCAAATAAGCTGATTTGATTTTTTTTTTCTTTCGCCGTGTCCATGTGGCTGTCAGCTCAAAATGAAACAAGGTGAATTCATTATTTGTTTTCTAGTTTCCCAATACTTTACTTTGACAATCAAACGTACAGAACATTCTTGTTGGTCAAGTGCCACCACTTTAATGAGTGCGCCTTGCTCTGAAGTTTTCTAAATATTCTGATTGAAAAAGTTGGAAATTTGTATGGAAATGTTTTTGAAAATTTATTTTTGGAGCTTGCACAAAGTTTGCAACTTTGATTTATGAGGTTTTTGTTATACAATAAACCATATGTTTTTTTTTAATTAACGCAGAAAAATTAGCACGAAAAATATAGTGATTATTGTAAAACGATAAAGTGACTTCATTGCGTGAACAAAAATGTACATAAAGGGTACTTCAAAAGACGCGCCCAGATGTTGTTTTAAAATAAGACTTGTAAAAATTTAGATTCTAAAATACTGTTGCCGTATATCTTAACAGCGTTCCAATACCTCAAACAGATAATGCCAAATATTTAGGTATTCCATTAGACCGGCATCTTACTTACTTTTAAAACGAAGCAGCTTGGACTGAAACTGCGATCACTACACTGGTTAATCGGCTACAATTCAGCATTTGCACTAGACAATTAGGTGCTTCTCTACAAATCCATTCTGAAACCGATATTGACGTACGGAGTTCAATTATGAGGCTTAGCTGCAAAATCAAATCTAGAAATTATGGAAAGATTTCAGTCAAAGGTGCTCCGCATGTGTGCCAATGCGCCATGGTTTGTACGAAACGAGATATTTACGGTGACCTAAAAGTTACGACAGTTTTCGAAGAAATACACAACTTCAGCCAGAGATACAACAACCGACTTGCCAGTCATCCAAATAACCTATTCTCTTTCCAAGATAAGCTACTCTTCAAGATTAAAAAAATGTCAGCCTAACGATTTAATACAAAGGTTTAAAACGTAAAATACGTAAATGCAAAAGTTATAAAAATGTATAATATATGTACATATATGTTATATGAAGTTCATTATTAAGTAACGAATTCCACTGGAAGATCTTACTCTAAGTTATTCTTCTTTAAATTGTCGGTAAAAATAGTAGTTATTATTATTGTTATGACAGATTGTATATGAAGATCTAAAAAAAATACGTCTCCAAACAATTATATCTGAAAAATTACATAATTTAAATGCTACACCATCTACCTTATGCACGCCTAATGGGAAAATACGCCAAGCAGTCAATTCATGAATGCCTAATTGTTGATAACGTCGAGACATCGATGTTGAAGGTTGTTCAGCAGCACTTTGCGCTACAGCAGCAATATTCTCAACAGAACGTCCAGTTTTCTATACTTAACAGAACCAGTTTCTTGAAATTTTTTCACCAACCTTTGAATTGTCCAGTCATTCGAACGATTATTTGCGCCAAAAAGACACGATTTTTGTGATATGTTGTTTTACAAGGTAATAAATAATTTTTATTTATTTATTTACATGAAATATAGTCATAAATAATAACATTACAATAGCAAGGCAACTAGCATCTGGGGCTATCGGCCTAGGCAATAAATAATTTTCAGTTTCCATAATTTTAACGCGTTCGTCGCGTAAAGTAGTGCATCTGTCTACTTGCCAATATCAAAGGTGACATAAACAAGTTACCGTCTAGGAATTATTCACTACTGACAGCTAAGCGTCACTTTTGAAAGACCTTTTACTCTGAGCTGAGATGAGTTTAGATGAGGTCTGGGCTTTCGATCTGGAAAAAAAAAATATTTTTACTTTTCTAATAGGTCTATTTATAAGTTCGTGCGGTTTTACAACAGATGGCGTAACTTGATTATTATTCCATCGACCCACATTTCCAAACATTCATTGGAGAGCTACTGTCGTAAGGCACAAACGTCAGTATAAGTTTTTTATTTGAAGCGTAAACAACAATATTTTTACCACACTTGAAAATGTCGAATTTCGTGCCAAATAATGTGTTTTTGCGGGGAATTCTTCTTCATTATTTTAATATGAAGAAAAAAGCAGCCGAAAGTCATCGTATCTTGGTGGAAGTTTATGGTGAGCATGCTCTATCTGAGCGAACGTGCCAGAAGTGGTTTGCACGCTTTAAAAGTGGTGATTTTGGCTTGGAAGACGAAGAACGCGAGGGTGCGCCGCCAAAGTTCATGGATACCGAATTGGAGGAATTGCTCGATCAAGATCCGGCTCAAACGCAAGAAGAGGTTGCAAAAACTTTGGGAGTTGATCAATCAACCATTTCCAAACGTTTAAAAGCCATGGGAATGATCCGAAAGGTAGGCCATTGGGTGCCGTATGAATTGAAGCCAAGAGACGTTGAACGCCGTTTTATGGCATGCGAACAACTGCTTCAACGGCACAAAAGAAAGGGTTTTTTGCATCGAATTGTGACTGGCGATGAAAAGTGGGTCCATTACGACAATCCAAAACGTCGGGCAACGTATGGATACCCTGGCCATGCTTCAACATCGACGTCGGCGCAGAATATTCATGGCCTGAAGGTTATGCTGTGTATCTGGTGGGACCAGCTGGGTGTTGTGTATTATGAGCTACTGAAACCGAATGAAACGATTACGGGGGATGTCTACCGACGACAATTGATGCGTTTGAGCCGAGCACTGCGAGAAAAACGGCCGCAATACGCCGATAGACACGACAAAGTTATTTTGCAACATGACAATGCTCGGCCACATGTTGCACAAGTGGTCAAAACATACTTAGAAACGCTCAAATGGGATGTCCTACCCCACCCGCTGTATAGTCCAGACCTTGCGCCATCCGATTACTATCTCTTCCGATCGATGCAACATGGCCTGGCTGACCAGCACTTCCGTAATTACGATGAAGTCAAAAAATGGATCGATTCGTGGATTGCGGCAAAACCGACCGAATTTTTCACAAAGGGAATCCGTGAATTGCCAGAAAGATGGGAAAAAGTAGTAGTAAGCGATGGACAATATTTTGAATATTAAATTTGTAACCATTTTACGTCAATAAAGTTTCAAATTTCGAAAAAATAACAACTCACAAAGCAATCCTTGTTTCAAAGCGAAAAAATAACGTTCTAAAAATTAGTTTTAATTCTGATCAAAAAAATATAATTTGATAGGGGAAAATGGGGAGTTGTGAGACACAGGGAGTTGTGAGACATTGTTACCTTTCGGCATTATTCATTTGTTTACATTCGATTTTAAGTGTCAACAAGTGTTCTCGATGCGATATTACTTTTCAGCTAGCATTGGTCATATTTACACGCATTCGACGCGTCTCTCCAGTTACTGTGTTTTGGAATTTCTCGGTAAGTTTTTTCCATCATTTGTTTTGCGATACATTCGATCAGTTGTTGAAGCAAATTGCAAATGTTAATATATACAAATTATTATTTGTCCTATTAGCTTTGAGTTTACACATTCACTTGGGCATGAACGTTCGATGTGTTTATGACTACGCGGCCATTTATAAAAAAAACGATTTGGGGAGTTGTAAGACAACAAATGTGGGGAGTTGTGAGACACCGTTTTTTTCGACGTTTGAACGCATCTTTCATAAGTACCTCGCAATATTCATGCATTGTTTGTATATATACCATGAAATTTTTGGTTAAATTTGAGTTTTTATTGTTTTTCCGCTGTGCAATGCCGAAAAAGTTAAGCAGAAACAATTCCATTTATTGCAATGTATGCGATCGAGATGTGCACCTAAAGTG
Source organism: Anastrepha ludens (assembly GCF_028408465.1). NCBI lineage: Eukaryota > Metazoa > Arthropoda > Insecta > Diptera > Tephritidae > Anastrepha > Anastrepha ludens. The sequence continues at coordinate 8,968,811 of NC_071498.1, read as the reverse complement.
TGCCAAGTTACGAACTGGTTATTAAACATGTTCTCACTGCGAATCATCAGATTGATGGCATTGCATTTTTTATACACTTTTTTATAACAATTGTCTTTTCTTTTTCATTTTTCATCTTAATAAAGAACTAACAACTAAAATAAGTCATTTTTATTGATATAAACCATGGTGTCTCACAACTCCCCACATTTTTGTATTTTGTATTATATTTTATATTATTATATACAATTTTAATTTTAAGGAAAATTGTAGTTTTGCTAAATAGGTCATACCAATAGCTTCCAGTATTCATTGACTAAAGATTCCATCATTGACATATGCAGAATATTAAGATTTTGAGTAATACGGGTCCAAAAACAAAACCCGTCTCACAACTCCCCATTCTCCCTTATATGAATTTATTCACTGAGCAGTTAAAAAAAACAAATATAAAAATGAGATGCCTAAATACCAAAAATAATGGTAAATGGTAAATACACCAAAAGTATAAATAGCGCTACCGGAATACGGCAAGGTGACTCCTTAAGTCCACAACTTTTTAATCTTATTATGGATAAAATTATCTCAGAGGTAAGGCAATTGCTCTCATCATGTCCGTCCTAACGTATGGCGCAGAAGCATGGACGATGACAACATCCGATGAAGCGACGCTTGAAGTGTTCGAGAGAAAGATTCTGCGTAAGATTTTTGGAAGTTTGCACGTTGGCAATGGCGAATATCGCAGACGATGGAACGATGAACTATATGAGCTTTACGACGACATAGACATAGCGCAGCGAATAAAGATCCACCGGATACGCTGGTTGGGTCATGTCGTCCGAATGGATACAAACGCTCCTCTGCGTTGGAAAGATCAGGTGGAGAAAGACTTGGCTTCACTTGGTGTGTCCAATTGGCGCCGGTTAGTACGACAAAGAAATGACTGGCGCGCTTTCTTAAACTCGGCCAAAATCGCGTAAGCGGTTATCGCGCCAATTAAGAAGAAGAAGGCTAGATACGAAATGAACAATGAAAACATATCAATAATATGTTACGCAGACGACGCTGTTTTGGTAGCTGATTGCGCAAATAATCTTCAAAGGCTTTTGCATCGCTTTGTTATAACTTGCAAAAAATACAATATGGAAAGTTCAACTGAAAAAACTAAATCTTTAGTAATATCAAAAGAACCTAAAAGATGCAAGTTGGAGATTGACCGCCATATGATAGAACAAGTAATGCAATTAAAATTTTTGGGTGTAGATGTATCTAGCAATCGAGATATAATAACAGAGGTGCGAGAGAGATGCGCAAACGGTGCACGGATATCAGGGCGCCTGTGGGAAATCGCATGGACATGAACATAAAACACGAATCTATAAAACAATTGTAAGGCCCATATTGACTTATGGAGCAGAAGCTCGTGCAGGAAACATGACAACGAAACGACTGTAGCGAACTACTGAAATGCATGCCCTTAGGGTCATAGCTGGGAAAAGTAGACTAGACCATATAAGAAACGAGAAGATAAGAACACAGACAGGGGTGACCGACATTGTAAAATTCATAAAAGCCAGAAGACGAGCATGGAACGAACATGTGACAAGAGTCTCTAGCAATCGGTTGATAAAAATAGCTCGAGATGGGATACCAGAAGGAAGAAGACGACCAGGAATTCCACCAAAACGATGAGCAGAAAGTTGGATATCTATCTCACCAGAAAATCAACCACAACAATGATATGAAATGTATGCATTATATAGTATTGTACAGGAATGTACAACAATTTTTGTGGAATATCTCTATTATTATTAAAATGTATTTATGTATCAATGTATATATGTAATCTTTAATGTATAAAGACGTATGTACCCAATTTGTTGTGTGTTTAGAAAAACAAGCAAAGCCTATAATAAAAGATAAAGAAGAAGAAGGAGAAGATTGCTAACAATATTTTTTACAGATATCGCTTAAAAAATTTTAAATCATAAGAGATGCACATACAAGTGACGTATATATGAACTAATTTGTTGTTTATTACCATATAAATCGTTAATTTGTATACTTGTTAAGGTATTTACTACTGTTCAACAATTCTACCGATTCTACTTTTTATGTGTTAAAAAAATTGTAATCCTAAAAATTGAAAAAATTAATTTTATTTTTCAAAAATTTTAAAAATTCAGTAAATTTTCATACAGCAAACAGAACATTTTTTTCTATAGATATTAAAATACTATTTATAAGAGTATTACTTACATATATGTACATATATATATTATGAGTATACATATATAGGGTGGGCCATGTAAAATTTGCTTTTTGAATCGGCTATAAAAAAAAAACTAATCAATATTTTTTCAAACTTTTTTTTATTATGAAGATTGTCATTTATGAATGAAAAATAATATTGTTCAAATGACTGCCATGACTGGATTTACAGTAGGCCATTCGATCAACCCAATTTTTAAGCACATTTTCGATTGTTTGGGCTCCAATTTCATGAATGGCAACTTCGATTTCGTGTTTTAAAGCATCAATCGTCTCTGGATGGTTCGCATAGCATTTGTCCTTAACGACTCCCCACAAAAAATAGTCCAACGGGCTTAAATCACAGCTCCGAGGCGGCCAATTGGTATCGGAATTTCGGCTGATTATTCGGTTTTCAAAAACGGTAGCCAAAAGTTCGAGTGTAACTTTGGCAGTGTGACAAGTTGCACCGTCCTGTTGAAACCAAATGTCGTCCATGTCATCCTCTTCAATTTTTGGAAACAAAAGCTCGTTGAGCATGTCACGGTAACGCTCGCCATTTACTGTAACTGCGGCTCCTCGCTCATTTTCGAAACAAAATGGCCCGATGATGCCGCCAGACGAAAAACCGCACCAAACAGTGACTGATTGTGGATGCATTTGCTTCTCTACAGTAACGTGAGGATTTTCTGAGGCCCAAATCCGACAATTTTGCTAATTCACGTGGCCACCGATGTGAAAATTAGAAAAGAAGAAGAAATAGGTTTTCAATATATCCCAATTTTGTTCAAGCATATAGCGTCCCATTTCGTAAATGTCAAACCTTTAAGTAAATTATGAACACATTTGACATGTCATTTGTGTTACCATTCTCAAAAAAATAGGTGATTCAAAAAGCAAACGCTATATGGCTCACCTATATGTACATATGTATATTCGAAGCATTTCTGCGATATTTAAAAGTTTCTGATTTTTGCCCTTAAAAATTCAAAAATAATGATTATTTTCTGTATGCGGCATTAACTATACCATAAATGGCTTCCTGAAAAATACTCTTAATACGTTGCACCTTAATAATGATATACTCATACGCACATATACACATATATTACATGTGTATAAAAATACATGTCTATTTAAATTATTATCACATTGCATACGAGTATGCGCTATATATGGATATGTATGTATGTATTCGTACATGCTGCTCTTTAAAAAGTACAAGCACTGAGACAGCATATGAGTATTGGTGAGGAGCACGAAAGTCCCTTTCGTTTGCCGTTGTGCTTGATTACTTGTACGAGAGCAGCTGAGGATACCAAGTGAAATATGGGAGCATTGTTTTTTAAATTCTTTGTTGCTGCAATGCTGTAAACATAAACATCTCATGTAATAAGCTTAAAAGTTTATAGTTTATTTTATAGCTGCAAAAAATGGCACATAAAAAGCAAACAGTGCCATAAGATGAACCATTCGAAAGATACTGTCGGACAAGGCAAGAAAAGTCTGTTTTCAACTAATTTTGCAGTTTAAACCATTTATTTGCATTTGTATGAGTAACTTAAGTAGGTACAGAAGCTTAAACTGGAATTCACTTTCGAAATTAAAAATATGATTTGGAAAAGTATAATATTTTACATGCCTATTGTGACTGCTCGTTGTTGTCATAAACATTCTTCACACAATTATGGGGATTAAAGCCGTTGGCTGGATGTATAAATACATAAATCCGTTTTGTTTCGGTAACTTAACACCGACTGCCGTAGGAATGACTGTGTTTCAGTTTGTCAGGCTTGTTGAAAGCACTCACCCTGCCAAGTCTGGCACGTCGCCAAGAATATTGAAATAATTCAATTACTGTCCCAAAAGATATATTTATAATTGCGGCAAACGTTGGCCATTTCTTCTAAGAGCTCTGTTAGCCAAGACTTAGACATAATGTTACATAACTTGGCCCTACCTACCATACCGGCAACACGTGTTTCTGATTAGCCTAAACTCCACTTAACTTAGAAAACATGGAGAGCTGCAGGTGTTAGATTCCAAATTGAGAGTCGCTATACAAAATTGACTTTTGAACATAAGGAAATGCGTCAAAGCGAATATAACGACAAAACTATAAATATTGAAATAATAACATTAGCTCTGAGCATTGAAATAATAAGTAAAAAACATTTTAAACATGGACGGTGACAAATCTATCGAAGGCGAATCTATCAAAGGTGATGTCAGAAGACCAGCCGATTTGTTTTGTTTTCTTTCCCATGTACCTTGGGACTCCAGCACAAAATGAAATGACGAAAAGTCGTTCCATTCGCACCATCGTCGTATGCTTCTAACCAAAGCGAATCTATTAAAGGTGGTCAAAGATGATAGAATACAAGGATGCGCCTTTCGAAATCGCTGTATCGCCAGGTTCCATGAATAAACAAACAAAATCAAGGGGAATAACTTATTTGTGTAGAGGAAGAGTAGACGAGTAGTAAGCAATGGAAACAACCAACTATCATCCGCAAAAACAAAAACGCGCCCAAATCGGATTTGGATATTTTAGACTAATTTGCGCTTTCACAATTTAACTGGGACACTTCGTTTTCATTAGTTTAAATCTTACTCAAACTCAAGCCATTTACTGAATTTTCATAAACACGTGATTTCCCCTCCCTCTGCTTATTTTGTTCCTTTGTTTTGTACTGGAAAGGCAGCTCACGTCAGACTTGTCAAAACCGCGAAAAATAAAGTAACCGTTTCGGGAAGACGCCACCTTCAGTATCCATTCACAGAGCTTAAGTTACACAGAGCTAATGTTATTAACATGACAAGTGATGTTAAACAATATAAACGATGTAAAATGTTAAGAACTTAAATGTTACGAACTGTTAATGGAAAAACAATGTTGGGGAACCTAAATTAAACAGTTCTAGTAACAAATAAACAAATAGTAAAAGGAATATTGGATGGAAAAATACCATTGCAACTGAGCTTTAAGTTGGCGTGATGCTTTTTGTTTAACTGTTCATAAAACGCAGCTTTGTTTTAGGTAATAAGCAATTTATTTTAGAATGTACAGATTAGTCTTAATTTGACGTTGAAGTTTAAAGTCATTTTTTCTGCGAATTACTCACTGTTTCATTTTAAATATATGTATAATTCGCGTTCTTGTACCTCAAACTTTAAATTCATTTAGCTCGAAACGACTTTTTTCGGCCTGGTGTTGTCAAACAAACAAAAAACCATTCAACCGACTCGTCTGAAATTTTAATATGATAAAACCCCGATTTTTAGAGTGTAAAATTCAAAACCGCGCCATTTTGTCAAGTTTTTTTTTCCAGTGCGGGACATTGCTAAAGTCATACTGATTAATAATTTTTTTGGTTTTTGTGTTTCAGATAAATATAAGAGGCAAAATGGACAACACCGTCCAGATCTAATTTTTCAGGAGGGTCAACTTCAGCGCCATTTTTAAAATTATTAAAATTAAACCTCTTTTTTTCATTTTTGTATGTAAAAGAAGTTAAATAAAAGACCTAAACAATTTAAATATCGTTTTTATTTATTTATAATAATTGACCAATCTTATTTTTCACTTTCTAAAAAATATATATACTCGTATTTTTGACACACGCCTACTAAATATAAATATCCCTTATCCGCTTTTCGAGTTTACTTACCTACATACAAACATACATACATGCATACAGTCATTTATGTAGATTTGTGTATCACTTCTTATAATAATGCCAAAAGGTTTACATTTCACATTTACGAGCTGTTACATCTGCTGGTTTCACTTTATTTTGCCGTCTTTTTTGGCAACTAAATTGCGCCTGCCTAACCGAACGAATGTAAATTCATACACACAATAATCTGCGTATCGAACCAAGTGCGAGATTGCACCCATTAAACGATTGGATTTGAATAATTTATGCCCAAAAGTGTATTTCTCTAAAGCCATAAATCACGGTAAATACATATGCTAAATATTCTCCGTAGGGTTCACCGGCAGAAAAATTTAAATCAATGTGTCGAAATCAAGGATATTCTGCTAGTTGCCCTTCGTTAAAAATGTTTTGTGAACTTTTTTCGGATATACTGTACTTGCCAAAAAGTATTTCTTTCCCAATTGAACTTTAAGGTACAGGGTGGTCCAGATAGTGGTTTTTTGATTAATTGTGCTATTTTGACAGTGAAAGCTCTCTGCGTTTCTCTCAATTTTAGAGAGCTCGAAATGGACAACGATTTTGCTTGGAAAATCAACTTTTCTGAAAAAGCGCATCCTTATCTCGGCGGCTATGTTATCAAGTAAAACTGTTGCATGGGGATCGGGAGTTACCGTTCGGTGTGGATTTTGGCTCATTTTACTTTGAAAATACTGTTGGAAACGCCATTTGGGTCAACGGTGAGTGCTACAGAGGCGTGGTAAATGAATTTTTGTGGTCAGAAATTGAAGACAAGGGCATAGACGCTCTTTAGTTTTAGATGGCTTTTGGTTTAGGAGTGGCTTTTGGTTTAGGAGTGGCTTTTGGTTTAGTTGAGCACGCCTTTTCACACAGCCCTTGCCACAATCGATACTTTGCGCTCCAAGTTCGGTAATCGTGTTATTACCCGTCTCGGCAATGTTAATTGGCCACTTCGGAATCGAGATTTTTCGCCGTTGGACTTCTTTGTGGGGCGCCTTGAAGAACCGATGTTATACAAATAAGCCATTAATGATTCACGCCTTTAAGGCGAATATCGAGGGAGCCATTCGTGAGATAGAGCCAGATATCGTCATAAAGGTATTGGAAATCTGTATTAAAAGGATGCGCTACTGCGAAGCCAGCTGAGGCAGTCACATGAATGAAGCCGTGTTCCATAAATAATCTGAGTAAGTGATCACATCCATTTTTTAAATTTACACATTGCTATTTATTTTCAATAAAAAGAATCAATTCGGATAGTGAGACTCGTTCAAAAGTTGAATAGAGATTGAACCATAATGAGGCTGGTTAACCTTTTTAGCTCGAGTCAAAGTGAGAAGTGTTCTGTTCTGGCAAGTTGCAGTGAACTTTAGCAAAGCATTTGTTGTCGCACAGTAACAATGGCTGGAAAACTGTGCGATCAACTTCAGAGTGGTAGTACTAAGCTTTGCAGGGTACTGAGAAGTATGTTGATTTACTACCGCATTAAAATAGAAATATATTCCGACACGCAGGCGGTGTTAATAGTATTGGCATCACCTTTAACCCAAATTGGTTTTAAACACAATGCCTCAATCAGTGATAATCTCGCTTGTTGGGACATAGGGACACCAGCCGAAAAAACAGAATGGACGAATTGACTAAGGACTTTTTCTTAAAAAAATCATAGCGGTGGCACTATGACGCCCTCCAAAGAGAAATCCAATCGGTCGTTCGCTAGGAAATAATTGGAGATATTAGACTAAAACGTTTGGAATAGAAAATGAAATGTTACCAAATTAAGAGAAGGCAATGGGCGGCAAAGCAGGCGAAGAGCTGAAGCGCTTAAAATTGTAGCAACTACAATATTACCGATAGGAAAGCATGCTGCAAGAATCGATCTGCCCTACTGCAGCACTTTTAGCAGCTGTTGTCTCGCTAACAGTAAGAAAATTTTATAACATTTCCTCTGCGAATGGCTAGCCCTGTCATCTCAAGGACGCTTGGAAAGTATGGGACAAATCGGAAACTCTAATTGCCTAAATACATAACAAAATTGGGATGGCTGGCTTTATTAATTAGGCTAAGGTTTTATGATACACGACAGCCCTACAACTCACCAATTAACCAGCTTTCGTTGGCTATCTCGGACTGCAGAAGTAACTGCTCATGTAGACTAGAATACTACGAGGGTCTTTTGAAAAGTCCATGTAAAAATAAAATCTAGTCTTCTTTTAAGCTTAAACACTTCGTTCAACGATGTTCTAGTTTGTTGATCCCTTCCGAATGCTACGATTTGTACAACTCTGAAAAATAACCATTCGTTTCTGCAATCAGCTCCTCGTTTGAATAAAATCTGTTTCCCTCAAATTGGGTACCAAACAAACCCCTCGGACGGTCTGAGGGAGTGAAGTTTGGAGAATAGGCGGAATGTGAAACGAGTTGAAACTCTTTTTTCATTAATTCTACGACAAAAACTGCTGAGGCGTGAGTTTATGCGTTGCCGTGATGGAAAAGGAAAATCACTCCACTTCCTCGATTCAAACTGATGCCAAACACAAAGAAATAGACCGAGCTGACTGTAACTTGGTGTGTGTTCTTTTAAGAGGTGCTACTAACTCGGCATAACCTCGTTATGTGCCAGTAGTGCCATATCTCTGACTATGCAGGGAATTTTCATACGACCCTCATAGAACGTAAAATTAAGTAGATTGAAGTGCAAAAAATGAGCGTAACTTTCTCGTGACGTAATTGTAGATATTGTAAGTAGTGAGAAAAATTAAAAGAGAATATCAAAATAGCGACGATTTGTAAACAAATTTCAAAAGTTGGGTTAGGTTAAAGCAAGGAAGATATGGAAAGGAGAATATAATGAAAAAAATTACAAAAATGAAAACAAAACTAAAGTAATTTGTCTGTCGAATTCGCTGAGTAGCGCTACTAAAGAATGATATTCAATTTGCCTTGGCGGTATCGCTATACTCGTTTGATCAACCTTCTGCATTATCTAAATCACCTCGAGGGTTATTGCATTTAGGAAAGAAGGAACATTCATTATGGGGTTAGGGATAGTCAGAGGCCCGAAAAAATTATGATTCTAAATAATTTTTGTTTTTGCTAGTGAATTGCTTTATTTTAACAAAATAAAAACATTGCATTATTACATCATGTTTTGACTTGACTTTAGCAAAATTTCAGAAAAAAAATTAATAATTGTAAAAGTTATCGTTGTTTTTCTCCAGAAGTTCTTTACGGTGATCATCACAAGTCCTTGGAGATCCATCTGAAATGAATTGGACCAGAGAAATTAGTTTTACTAATAGATAATCAAAATTAACAATATGGCGGCCTCAGGAAATATTTTTCAGATTTTCGAGAAAAACCCGACAGTTAATTGTTAAAAAAAATCGAAATTTTTGAAAAAAAAAAATCCTTCGATCAGCCACGAGTTTTTATGTTTTTCAAAAGCAGTATAAATTTTATATAAATCTACTAAGTGGTTTTTAAGTTACAGTGATCACTACAGAGAGCTAAAAAAGGAAGAGAGACGTATTATCCGAAAGAAGAAACGAGAGGCCGAAATACGTGAGTGCGAGGAGCGTGAGATGCTGACCAACAGGAACAACGCCCGAAAATTCTACCAGAAAGTTTGGCGGCTGACAGAAGGTTTTAAGACCGGGACCTTTTCCTGTAAAAACAAAAACGACGAACTGGTGACTGACATCCAGAGCAATCTTAAATTATGGAGGGAACACTTCTCAAACCTGTTAAACAGTGATGTCACAGAATTTGAAGATCCCGATACCCCAATCGTCGACGACGGAATTGACGTTCCGCTAACCGACCATGACGAGGTGAGAATAGCGATAAAGCGGCTAAAGAACATCAAAGCCGCAGGCGCCGAGGAGCTGGTAAGGTGCATGCATCAGTTCCTATGCAAAATATATGGTTGTGCTCTACCCAATCCATGAGAAGGGCGATCCTGCAATCTGTGCCAATTACCGCGGGATTAGTCTTCTAAATATCGCCTATAAAGTTCTAGCGAGCGTATTGTGTGAAAGGCTGAAGCCCGCCGACAACCAACTGATTGGACCTTATCAGTGTGGCTATAGACCTGGAAAGTCTACCATCGACCAAATATTCACAATACGCCAAATCTTGAAAAAGACCCATGAAAGGAGAATCGACACATACCATCTTTTCGTCGATTTCAAATCTGCATTCGACAGTACGGAAAGGAGTTACTTATATGCCGCGATGTCTGAATTTGGTATCCCCGCAAAACTAATACGGCTATGTAAGATGACGTTGCTCAACACCAGCAACGCCGTCAGAATTGAGAAGGACCTCTTCGAGCCGTTTGATACCAAACGAGGTTTCAGACAGAGTGACTAGCTGTCGTGTGACTTCTTTAACCTGGTGTTGGAGAGCATCGTACGAGCCGCAGAACTTAATCGCTCAAGCACAATATTTTCTGCTTGCGTATGCCGATGATATTGAACTCATAGGCCTAAACAACTGCGCTGTTAGTTCTGCCTTCTTCAAACTGGATAAAGAGGCAAAGCGAATGGGTCTGGTGGTGAACGAGGACAAAACGAAGTACCTCCTGTCTTCAAACAAACAGTTGGCGCACTCGCGTATCGGCACCCACGACACTGTTGACAGTTATAATTTCGAGGTTGTAAAAGACTTCGTTTATTTTGGAACCAGCATTAACACCGATAACAATGTCAGCCTTGCCAACAAGTGCTACTTTGGACTAAGTAGGCAACTGAGCAGTAAAGTCCTCTCTCACGAACAAAACTAATACTCTACAAGGCTCTCATCATGCCCATCCTAACGTATGGCGCAGAAGCTTGGACGATGACAACATCCGATGAAGCGTCGCTTGGATTGTTCAAGAGAAAGATTCTGCGAAACATGTTTGGGCCTTTGCACGTTGGCAACGGCGCATATTGCAGACGATGGACGATGAGCTGTATGAGCTTTACGACGACATAGACATAGTGCAGCGAATAAAGATCCAGTGGCTACGTTGGCTTGGTCATGTCGTCCGAATGGATACAAATGCTACGGTTCTGAAAGTATTCGATGCGGTACCAGCTGGTGGTAGCAAAGGAAGAGGAAGGCCTCCTCTGCGTTGGAAAGATCAGGTGGAGAATGCTTGGCTTGGTGTGTCCAATTGGCGCCGGTTAGCACGAGAAAGAAACGACTGCCGCGCTTTGTTAAACTCAAAAAACATATTGTAGTTTTGAGAAAAACGCATTTAAAGTTTTGCTATCGATTTACGTAGAGTTATACGAATTATGTAATTCCTTACTCTGTGTCATTTATTCCTGGGCCATATAATAGTTGTTCAGCCGTCATAGCAGCTTCCAAAATATAGATTTGATGTTGCCTCCGTAGCATTCTACCTTCTCGGGTGTTATCGTTAGCGCGCTTATCTGCTAATATACTTTCACACGTGCAGCATCCATTTTTTCAGCATACGGACCCTCCGGAGCGCCCGAGCGCACTTCACACAATATTTTCAAGATATCAATACTTTAAGAAAATGCAAAAAAAAATCAAATTTTTTGAAAATTCTACCTATCCCTAACCCCTTATAGCTAATTTGTCAGTGGCGTGCATTCTTTTGCGGCTTGAATGCTATAAACAACAACAAATTTTATTATTTAACTCCATCGAATTCTACTATTTTTTAAAACCATAAAAAAAAATTAGGAAAAATATATAATATACATACAATACATACATACGTACATATTGCATGAGTTACAAAAGTTATTTGAGTCTCTTAAAGTGGCCACCCTATATTCTAGCCATACTGTTTAGTTGTATTAATCAGCTTATTTTATCAATGTAAACTCTTCCCGCAGCACCTTTGGCATCCCAAATCTTAATTGCAAGAAGAGGATGCGAGAAGATGGTTTTCATCAGACATGAATAGAAGCCACACCTGCGTAAGTATGTATGTATTAAATTTGTTGCGTGATTACAATAAAACTTCTTACTCGAATGCTTGTAAGTTTGGAAGATTGGAAGTTTGAGCTCGAGCAGATAACCTATTCTGCATGTACGTGTGTGCGAACTTAAGTGGTGGCACCCGGTCAGTGCGATTGCTTAGTCAGCTGTTTGTTGTAACAAAAAAGAAACATAGTTATTTACACATATACACACTCACATATACATATGTACATACACACATTAAATGCATGCATTTATTGATTCAATTTCAGTAGAAACTTTAGGCGTTTGCAAATAATTCCATCCAGATATTTCATAGTGAGATATTTGGAACATAAAATATAAAATACTTTTTATTGTCAGCATTTTACTGTAAAGGGTTACAAAAAATATCACATGTATATTGTATGAACATATATAAATGTATCTGCGTATGCATCGGGACTGATTCCAAATTTGCTTTTATTCATTAATTCTTTTTTTTGTTTTTTTTTTTTAGAATTTGCATTGTGAATTTCAATTAATATTTTAACAATAAATAATATAATAATTTTAGGGGGTTAAGTCTTTGGTTGCCGAGCATTTACTTTTAAAAAATATAATTTTTTTGGTATTTGCTTTGCATCGAAAGTTATACAGGAATATCAAGTAGCGGATTTTAAGTTGAAATAAAACAACGAAAATTCAAATCGTCTGTATTAATTTTGTGTAGAACCATTCACGACATTTATTTTTTAAAGATAATCTCCTTCAAATATTAGCTGCAACTGCACCGTAATTCGCCCATCCGTAAACAACAAATTTGAATGACTAGCTGGAGGACTTCGGACGTCATCTCGTGAATAACTTTAGTAATTTTGGCTTCCAATGCCTCAATCGAAGTTGGTTCGATTTGGCTCTAAAAGTTTTTAGACTTTACATACCCAAAGAAAGAGAAAAAAAAAGAGTCAAAGGTGTGACAATACCCTAGTCCGAGACGAGAGATAAATTGCAAGTAGCGCCGCCCGCCGTCTTGTTGAAACCAATGTTGGTGATGTTGTGGAGATCATGGGCTTTAATTTCCGGCATCCAAAAGTCTTCTATCACGATGCGATAGCGTTCGCCATTCACTGTTACATTGGCGCCTGCCTTGCCTATGAAGAAATAAGGGCCGCTGATTCCTCCAGCCCATAGACCGCACCAAAGTGTTGTTTTCAATTAATTTCATGGCTGCTCTTGATGGCTTCGGGTTGCTCTTCAGCCCAAATGCGACAATTTTGCGTTATAGCCATTAAACCAAAAATACACCGTGAGTTGGCCTAAGCGCGATGAACACTTCACAGATCCTCGATTTTCGTAATAGAACTGTACGATTTGTAAACGTTGTTTAGGGTTAAGGGGTTAGAATTTGCCCGATGTAACGGATGCCTGTCGTAAGAGGCGATTAAAAACCACACCTCGGCCTGTTATTTATGAGTTAACTCAACGATAGGAGGCTGAGCGAAACAGAAACGGTTTGGTGACATTTTCTTCTCGCGCTTGTGTGTCATTCCGCATTTGGGATTTGGTCTCACGTGTAAGTGATTATAACATAACAGAGACTCAATCTGCTCTTGTTCATATTCTTTTGGAGCCCAACCAAAACAAGGCTCTGTCGACCTAGTCAAATCGGTATAACCTTGTCTGCACTTTAAGCTAAGGTGTTGAGGTATCCGTGCTGAGAGCTGCATGACTGGTAGTGCCTAAATAACCAGTCGTCAACGGTCCCCTCCGATGCCCAGGCAAGGTCGGTTGTGGCAAGTGCCTTACCGCGGTATGCCGGCTCTGCCGCGGCAGACCATTTCTTTCCGTACATACTCGTGGGACCAAAATCTACATAGATAAATTGAAAACAAAAAAAAAAAAACAAAGCATAACAAAAAACAACAAAAACTGAGAGTGTGCTGGGCTGCTGGCTTCTAGCCAGGACACAGTGGTCGGACCCAGCCCGACGAGTGCTCACTATATCACTCCACTGCTGAAATCCAGCCGTCTACAGTTAATAACTCAACAAACGCAATCCTCTTCTCCGGCGACCTCTGGTAAGGATGCCAAAAAGAAAAATAAAAAATCCTCTAGGTCGCTGTTTAAAGCGCGCTATCTGAGAGCCAAATTCATTCTGGCTAAGATAGCTAAGACTAAATTGACCGGTAGATCAGATGATCGCGAAACAGGGGACAAAGACAGATATGAGGATATAGTTTCGGAGTACGAAACCATGGCTGGGAGGGAAACTACCGACGTCCAATCACATAAAATCCTTAGAACCAGTCAGCGGCCAAGCGTTACCCATCGCAGATGCGAGCGGGCGTGCTGCCAAGAAGATAAAAAATTTCTCGACTCAGGGAGTTGAGTGCCCTACAACAAGTGCGGTGGTTGCGGCTGCGAGGGTTGTTTATAGCGAGGTGGCCAGGAATAACCTCCAAGTTACTGTCGTAGACGTAAGATCCCATAGTGGTAGGCAGTACGCTGTGTGTGCTAAAGGGAATGTAGTAAACTGTACGGATCCTAACACACCTGTATTTGGAACTTACGTACAAATGAGCTCTATCGCTAAACATAAATGACTTCAGTTTTGACCGAGTGTATGCCAGTTAATCCAGCATATTAATATTTCTTTATATTTCTTAAACAATGGACAAATGAAATTGTATTGCATTTTTTATTACTCAAAAAACAAAAAAAAAACGAAAATCTTTGTAGCGAAAACTCTGATACAATAAAATTGTTTATTACTTTTTTTACGGAAAACTGTAGCAATATTTTTAATCTTCTACGGACGCAAAAAGTACAATTGCGAAAGCAGAATGCGCATTAAAAATGCTTTCAAACGGATTTAGTCAGTAATAATAGCATTAAAAATATTTATTTATTAAATCGTTTTCTCATTTTGATTCGCCAGCGATTCATCTTTTTCTTAACCAAAGTATGAGATAAAAGGAAAATGAAAACCAGATATCGTCATTAAAGTTCGTCCATACTCCAAATACACTGTGGGCGAATGGTGGCAAATGATGGGCGGCGGACGCTTTACGGATTTTAGCGGATAAGGGAAATTATGAAAATAAAATTTCCAAGCCACTGCAATTAGGCTGCAGTTGAGTGCGTAAAACAATTTTGATTTCAATTGGGCTTAATGGCTTTTTTGTGTGGTAAACTTGTAATCCGTGAATGTGCAAACTTTTCATATGCATTTTTCATTGTTTTGCGTTCAGCGGAATTTGCGGCAGTTTTCATAGTGCAGGTGCACACCCAAATTTTTGCAAAACAAAAAATGAATAATGCTTTTTACTTGAATTAGACGAATTGTGAGTTGTTTGGTATTGTTTGCAAATAAATTCTGCAAAATTTACGAACTGTCACCGCGGAATTTAATTACTGGAAAAACTTCGAGCAGCTAATTCTGACGCTTTCCAGAAGAGGAGGTGGAGTTTAGTACTTTACATATTTATTAGTTTAACCTCTTCAATTCGAAAAATTAGCAGATTAATAATTAATAAATATTTTTTTAAATTAATAAATAAAAAAAATTAAATAAAAAATAATAAATTAATTTTTTAAATTATTAAATAAAAAAAAAATTCGAAAATTGAAATAATAAATAATAAATAAGAGAACTACTAGAACTGTTTACGTATATTACAACAAAAGATATTCGTAAGCATGTGGGAAAATTATTCGCTGCTAAACATAATATAGAGTGGAGAAACTACCAACACCATTACAAAGAACATAACCCTATTGGTTTGAAGCCTAACTACCCACCAAATTGTTTATGCATAGATTTAAGAACGTTTACTCGCCTTAGAATAGGCCACACTTTAAAAACACGTGGCCACATTTTAAATGGTCCCGACAGTCCGAACTGCTCACAGTGTAACTCAAGCTCCCTAACTGTTATTCACATCCTAGATGAATGTCCTGGCTTGGACCAATTAAGAAAAAATTTATTCGGGAATCTTCAACCATCCAACCTTCTTAAAGCTACCACCTATGAAAACTTCAGTGCCATTAACAAAGTTCTTAAACTATGTAATATTACAGACATTTAGATATATTTCCATAGACATAAGGTATTTATTATAAAATCAGTTTGTAAACCAATTTTGTATATAACGTAAGCCGAAGGCCTTAGCAGCCAGTGCTTATTATCTCAGTGTATCAACTATTTATAGTTGGTTCTCTTGTTAATAAATAAATAAAAATAAATACATTTTTAAGTTCATTAAATTAATAAATAAATTTCCACTTAACATTCCTGTCGAAATACCCAATTTATTTCAATTAAATTAATTTACTTGTGTATCAAAGTGTGAAAGTCTGTATGCTTGAATGTTTGGTAGTCAATCACCGACAGAAAGTAGTGGGTGGGTTTCCTGAGAGTTTTTAGAAACATATAGATCATATCAACTACCATTTATTGAAGGAGGTGGCTCTAGACCAACAATAATTTTTTGTACGTTTGATTATCGCGGCAAGGTATTGGCGAAGTAGAAAACAAAAAAATAATTCGCATTGTTTTATTCTGGGCTGACAGCTACATGAACACAGCGAAAGGAAAAAACACAATTCAGCTGATTTACCAACACTACCTTTAAGAGATTCGCCTTGGATCATAAGCAGCGATATGATACTTCTTTGTACTATTTTAAATCCGGGGAAAAGTTAACTTTACTGTGAAATAGTTCTAATAGAATACATAAAATTTATTATTCATTTGCATTTATGTATACACACTTGTGCTTACATAATTAAGTCACTTTACTTTTTACAAAATTCGTAATACTTTTCATGCAATTTATTTATAAAAATATAGTTAAGTTTATTACAAAGTACTCATAAATCAAAGATGCAAACTGCATGAAATTAAAAAAAAAAAAACCATTTAGTTTTACTATAATAAAATGCAAGTTTTAAGTCGCTCAAAAATCGTGTTAATTTTTGACCATTTTTTTACATACAATGTTGAGAATTTTCTTCCAAATGAAGGACCTACCTGAGGGAGTCTCAAACTGTATGTCGGTGATACGAATAAACAAATTACTTAAGGGGTTAGGAGTAGTCAGAATTTTCAAAAAAATGTGTTTGTTTTTACATTTTCTTAAAGTATAATATCTTAGAAATATTTGTTGAAGCTGTTCTGTCGGCTGAAGGACTTTTATATAGCCCAGAAATAGGTGACACAGAGTAAGTAATTAAATAATTCGCATAACTCTACGTAAATCGATAGCAAAACTTTAAATGCGTTTTTCTCAAAACTATTTTTTTTCAACTGGTGATCACTGTAACTTAAAACCCGCTTGGTAGATTTCAATAAAAATTATACTGCTTTTGAAAAACATAAAAAACTCGTGGCTGATCGAAGGATTTTTTTTTCAAAAATACGATTTTTTTGAAACAAATAATTGTCGGTTTTTTTCTCGAATATCTGAAAAATGTTTCCTGAGGCTAATCAGGCACAAGATATTCTATTAATAAAACTAATTTCTCTTGTCCGATTGATTTTATAGGGTTTTCCAATAACAGGTGTTATTTAGATTAGATTAGAGATGATTAATGATTTTTTATGGCCGGAATTGGATGGTATTGATCTGGACAACGTTTATTTTCAACAAGACAGCGTTACGGGCCACACAAGCAACGAAACAATTGTTCTTTTACGGGAAAAGTTTCCGGATCGTGCTATTTCTCGAAGACGTGATCACAATTGGCCACCGAGATCTTGCGATTTAACACCTTGTGACTTTTTTCTTTAGGGCCACGTGAAAGACAAGGTCTACGCCAACAGCCCAGGGTCGATTCAAGACCTCAAAGAGGGAATTCATAAGGCTATCGAGGGCATAGGGCAGCCGCTTTGCAATTGGCTTATGGAAAATTTCATGAAAAGGATATTGTCCTGTAAGCGTGGTCGTGGTGGCCCTTTAAATGAATGTCTAAGGACTAGTGATGTTCACCGCAAGGGACTTCTGGAGAAAAAGGGCTCCACAAACAGCGATAACTTTTACAATTATTAATTATTTTTTTTGAAAGTTGGCTAAAGTTAAGTCGAAACATAATGTAGTAATGCTATGTAAAATATGGCTAAATTCGTGCATTTCTGTATTTTTGATTTGAATTAGAGTTTTTTGCAGTTGCAATTTCTCGCAGACTTTCATTATTGCCGGAGTGGGCTTTGCTAAAATATCTTCGATGAGGGAATTTACTCATAAAAAATCCTCCTTCTAATCTGTGATTTCCATACAGATATTGGTAATCTGAGAGTGCAGTTGATAGCAGAAATATTCGGCCAGGTTCCCTAAACCGCAATAATTTAAGCATCTGAACAAAAATAATGATAGGAATCGCTAAATAAGTATGGCAAATAATTTTTTTTTTATTCTAAAACGCACCTTTTTTAGGGAATTTTTAAAATGATTTATTGCATGCTTTGCGTTTTATTTTTTTGGAATGTGAAGTTATTGCATTAACGATAACATTCAGTGTTTTAAAAGAATAAGGATTTGCTTAAAATGTTTTATTTTAAAATTTTATTTACAAATTTATTTTAAATGTAAAATTTTCTTGAAATATTATACTTTAAAATTTTTTAATTTAATTTATCTAATACAATATTTATAATTTATTTTATTTCACCAAATAACTAGCTAAATGCTTTAAAACCATTATGTTTATGTATGTATGTATTCGGAGCGCACTGCAGCACAAAATTCTATTCTGATTTCAGTTTCGTAATTTCTTCTTTATTTATTTATTTATATGTAAGCGCTATAATAACAAATAATCTTAATTTCTCTTTTGATTTCACTTAATTCAAAATTTTCCTACCCAACTAGCATAGCACAAAATTGCTGTGCATGTGGCAACGCTGCATGGCATTAATTCACCAACACTGTTGGTGAGTTTATACTCGCTGCAGCTCGCTGGTCGGTGCGAAAGAGGAAAAAGAATAGCAACAATTTTGACGTTTATTTCAGCGAAGGCTGTTCGCATTTGACAGTTGCTGGAAATATGGCGTGGAATAAACAACAAATAATTTTCATAGCGCATAATTTACGCGATGTGTGAAATTTTAGTGAATTATGTTTTAAATGATTAAAAACAGCTTCGAGCTGAATTATAAAGTAGTGTGAAAATAAAGAAAATGCAATCAGTAGTGCGAAAATATATACCTACATAAATGTAATGAATGCAAATTGTGCTAAGCAAAGCGTAAACTGCAGGCAATAAAGTGAATGTTTACAAAATTTCTGATAAAGTGGAAGTCGCGAAATAGCTGATAAAAAGTACAAAGTGTATTTTGCAACAACGAGCAATGTAAATAAAACAGAAAGCATAAGCGCCTACATTGACAGCTGCTGCGGCGTTAATTTGTTTAAAGATTAGGTAAATACTGGACAAAATCGCTAAACAAATACAAAGTACAAATAAATTATGCTCGCAGTCTTGTGAGGCAAAATACTTTGGTCAGGTTGCGAGCAGCTGACGGCTGCTTCGTGCTAAAGTTTCAGCACAAGAAGCACGGACAAAGAAATAGGAATAATGTTGAATGCCAAAAATACGTAAAATATGAAAATTCGTAGGTTGACAGCCGGGAAGCTGTAACATTTGAGGCGATGCTGAATTTTCCTCTTCCAGCGCGAGGTGTTAACATGTGTGGGTAGAACGTTTTTTGTGTGTTGTACATTGTTGCAATTTCCGTCTGCCCCATTCTACTATTTCCTTCTCAATGTCTGCACATTGAACTTCAAATAATACGCGTTAAATATGACGACGATGTGCAGAATATTTTAGCACTATTAGTTGGACACGATTTTAAGTGCTATGTAGACGCCACTACCTCTCTGCTGATAGTTATAAATCTGTGAAATGTAACGATTTTATCTTTTGATGGCTTTGTAAAATATTGGCAATCATTTCCACTCTGCCAATTTGGGTGAATCTGAGCGTAAATTACAAACTAAAAGCTAATATGTAAACTAAAGTACCTGGCGTTGGCTGGACTGCGTGACAATCCGGCCGGTGTCCAATTGGATTCTATAGAATGTATTGCCTACTAACGGATGTAATGTAGGCGCTGGGTTGACTATTTCGCTGGAACAGTTTGGAATGAGCGCTAGCCGGCGTGGAAATATTCACTTCGCCGAATATATGATGTAGGCGACCGCAATACCAAATATTCGGCTATACAAACCGCCATCAGCTCGGCTTAAAAACAACAACGCTGATGAACAAATGCTGCAATAACTGCTAATTTAAAAATGATCTTTTGCAGTCGTTAAAACCCTCTTATTTTTTTCATGATTTTGTTCTCACTGCAGTTCAGTGTTTGGTAGTTGTAGTATTTCGATGTTTCCCATTTTATTTCGGCAGAACAAGAACTGCATTTGAGTAAATATTTATTACTCGTAATTCTCAAAGCGTTTAATGAAAATTACTGTAGTACCAGTTATGATTATAATCAAATATACGTTTAACTTCGCAAAAAGGTAGTAAGAAGTCGGTTGGATTATTGCGGAATTGCATACCTTTGAGAAAAGTTTGTTGTGTCAAACCGCTGTTTCTGCTGCGGCCCGCTTTTCTTCCAATATCTCGTCTTCTAATATCGAAGTAATCTGCCCCGGCTTGGGATATGGTCTAATGACTCCTATCGATTTGTTTTGAGTAATCGTAAAGTGGAGTTGTTTAAGTTAACTGACATCGTAAATATATCAAAATAACGTGTAGGCTTTATATTGCTTGATCA
Organism: Anastrepha ludens; assembly: GCF_028408465.1. Taxonomy (NCBI): domain Eukaryota; kingdom Metazoa; phylum Arthropoda; class Insecta; order Diptera; family Tephritidae; genus Anastrepha; species Anastrepha ludens. Next base: position 8,948,195 of record NC_071498.1, on the reverse strand, counting down.
TTTGACAATGAGAAAGCTTTGCTCAAAGTGGGTGCCGTATTTGCTCACTTTCAGGACAACATACAAAGTCAATCCAAACAATGACAAAACTATATGAATTGGGTTTCGAATTGCCCCCAAATCCACCGTTTTCGCCAATTTTGGCTCCCAGCGACTACTGGCTGTTCGCAGACCTAAAAAAAATGCATGCCGGTAAGAAATTTTCGCTGAAACAGACCTATTTTGAGGCAAAAGATAAATCGTTCTACAAAAATTATATTTACATGTTAGACCGGCACTGGAATTATTGCGATGTTCTTGATGGAAATTACTTTGATGAACAAGGCCATGTGCTGTACGGATTGAAGAAGTAATTCCTGCATACTTCCATATGCACTTGCCCTAGCCACTATTATTTCGAACACCTAGGATTTCATCACTTATAGACACCGGCGCAGAATTATAAACATATCACAATTTTTGTTTACTATGTTTCATACCACAACAAAAACCATTTAACGGTAGGTGTAAAATTGTATACTAAATTTTCCAAACTGCATCCATACTTTAAACTTTTTAACCAGTGTTGTTAGAACTTTTCTTGATATTCAGTTTTATTGCCCATTGATTTTAGTATTACAAAGTGCAAGTTTTAGTGAATAAAATATACCGTTGCCTTTTGGAGACTTTTTTGTTGACGGTGCTAGGATGTTTTCTTCCATATAAAAATATTGGACCAAGCATTTTGTGTGGAAGAAAATGTCCTATATGAGAAGAAATCGTAGGTTAGGGCAAATACATAGGTGCGCAACTAAGTTCTCGCTGTTTTTTTTATGAAAATACAACTTTATTCTATGGTTACAAGTGAATCATTGAAAGTATTGCCCATTGCAGGATACTACTCTTTCCCATCTTTAGATCTCGTATACCGTCGCGGTAAGCTGTTCATCCTTTGAGGCTATCCACGAATCAAGCCATTTTTCGATGTATTCATATGAATGGAACTGCTGGTCAGCTAGACCATGTACCATCGATCGGAACAGGTGATAATCGGACGGCGCAATATCTGGAGAATATGGCGGGTGGGCTAGGATTTTCAATTTCAGTGTTTTCATGTAGGTTTTTCACGGGTTTGGCAACGTGAGACCGAGCGTTGTCATGCTGTAGAATCGCTTTTTCATGCCTCTCCGCGTATTGCGCAGTGCTCGGATCAATCGCATCAATTGAAGTCGATACCGATCCCCAGTGATGGTTTTGCTTGGTTTTAACAGCTCATAATAAATAACACCAACTTGGTTCCCCAAACACATAGCATAACCTTCGCAGCGTAAATATTCGGCCGAGGCGACGACGTAGACGCATGACCGGGTAGTCCCCATGACTTTTATTTCTTTGGATTGCTGTAATGAATTCATTTTTCATCACCCTTCGATGAAGAAGACCCTTCCTTTTTTGCCGCTGGAGCAGTAGTTCACAGGCGAAAAAACGACGTTCAACATCCCTTGGAAGGAACCCAAGTCCCCTGTTTCTGAATCATTCCCAAAGCATGCAATCGCTTCGAAATAGATTGGTGGGTAACTCCTAATACTGAAGCAAGCTCTTCTTGCGTTTGACACGGATCCTCATTGAGCAATGCCTCCAATTCAGCGTCTTCGAAGGTTTTTGGCCTTCCTTCACGCGAACGGTCGTCAACATTAAAATCACCGTCATTGAAGCGACGGAACCAATCTCGGCACTTCGTTACACTTTAGCAGCATCCGCCGTTTTTTTTCGAATGAAAGAGGAAAATCAACACTTCCCGCAAATGACGATTATTCAGCACAAAATCAGACATTTTCACAAAACTAAAAGTATATGATACCAAAAAAAAATCACTAATGTGTCGAAGCAGATTATTTACCATATGTCTAAGCTTGGTTTATGACGTTTAGGTTATGTTAGAATCGACTAGCACACACTGCTGGTGGCATCTATTGACAAACAGCGGGAACTTAGTTGCGCACCATATAAAGAATTTTTTTTGTTTGCTTTATGACGTCAAATAATAATTTTAAATGCTGGCTGACAGATGTGGATTTGCTTGGTGAAATTTTTGATGACGTTTAGGGACTTTATCTCTTTATCTTTGAGGCAATTCCATAGAAAATACTTCAAAGGCTTTGAATGGCATGCTGCATCTTGGAGTCAAATAAATATTGTCGAAGCCAAATAAAGTTAATTTCCAAACTATTATACATTTTTTTTATGTTCGATATTGCAATGCGGTAAGCGCATTTACCGCTAATATTTAAAAAAAAATACGCAATCACACTGTGACAGTTATCACAATGGATGACAGCTCGAACTTGAAACGCCCTGTAATATGCTTGCTGTATACTCGTATTTCATTCTTAAAAGGGTTTTCATCGACCGGAGCGCCATTGCAGCGAATAAAAACAATATTAATCACAATACATAAATGCTATTTTTAAATTACCTTATTATAGGAGCTTCCTACGGATGCTTTTGGCTACAGCATAGAAATTAGTTAAAGCCTTATTTGTATACACTTTTGGTTCAGCCTGGTTTGTTGAACAACCCATAAACTCACGACAATCCAATGGCTTCTTATAGTTCATAAAATCATTGGATGTAGATGAAGTATTGCCAAGAGATGCGGATACAATGGATATGCAGTTAGAAGTGCATACCTCAGTTTGTGTCTACCTTATCTTATCTGTAGTTTATAAATTTGATACAATAAGAGCCGAGCTGAAAGCGAAAGCTGTAAAAAGTTTTGGAGTAGTCCCACTCTGTGGCCGGAAATGCTGCTACAAACATAGTGTGTAGATAAAGCATTCAATACGAGGATCGCCAACAAGAGCCGATATCATCTGCTGCTAATTGCTTTAATTGTGCAGTATAATCGTTTATAATTATATTAGCGTAAATAAATGAATAAAAAAGTTGTTTGATGTTATAATTAGGTAATAATTAGATATAACTCTTGATCTTTCCGGCAACGTAAGAGGGATTGCTGTTAGACTCTTCGCATGGGGTTATCAAGGAAAGATGATAGATACCAATTTTGCTCGTTAGGTTTTTTGACGGGAACTTTGGATTCTACGTCATTCGTTTTGTGTTTCACAAAACTTAGCTTTAGCTTAGTGAGACATAAAACGAATGTCGTCGGCATATCTGTTAAATTCGCTCAGAGCCGAATAGCGGTCTGCTAGGTAGTACACCTCTAAAAATCTTTTCACCATGGTGAAAATATTTAATGGTGTGGCCGATACCAGACCGTTATTCGTCACACACCGAATTTGAAAGAATCGGCGGTTGGGCTGACGTAGCAGGAGCTACGAAACGGTTTGTTTACGAAAAAACTTAGAATGTCTAAGTGAATACGAAAAGAATTAACACAATGTGACTTCGTTGCCGTCTGAACAACTACTGATTGGACGAATGTGAGAATATAAAAAAGTATCGACAAAGTCTCGCTCATGTTGCTTCGTTGCTAAGGAACAACGACTGAATACATATATGTAAAGGGATTCGTGCAGAATTCGGCTGGCGAATCACTACCGTGACATGGTAGCCAAAGTTCCCCCAACATTTTGTTTTACACCATAGTTATTAGCCAAACCTGTAATCTATCCATGGTGAAAGATTTTTAGAGGTGTACTACCTAGCAGACCATTATTCGGATCTGAGCGAATTTGAGAGATATGCCGACGTCATTCGTTTTGGGTTTCACTAAGCTAAAGCTAAATTTTGTGAAACACAAAACGAATGACGTAGAATCCAAAGTTCCCCTAAATTTTTTTTCACCATACCTAACGAGCAAACCTGGTATCTATCATCCTTGAGGTTATACTGTCAAGAGAAGCAATCTTCTCCAATATGTAGCGGTATGACAACTCTGGTTATGCCCTCCAATAGAGCTCTTTATCTTATGTTAAATTAGTTAAGTAGAACAATGGGTCTGTTCTACTGAAATTCACTTGGACCTATATTTGGCCAAAAACTATTACTTCAGTAGAATTCATCAAAATTTGTTTTACAACAACAGTATACCAACCGACACAACAGCAAGAGTGATAGTGCAATGATCACAATGCTCTTTAAAAGTAGTTTCTCTCTTTACTATGTTCCAATGCTGGTTCCGTAGACGAATGGGTTGCGCGGGTCCGAATCACCACATAATTTCCTAGAGTTCCTGTGTGTAACATAGAACCACAACGAATTTATTCCATTCGGGTCTATTTTGCGCCAGCCGCTTAACTTCCATCCTGCTAAGCTGCCTGGCGCCGGTTTCTGACCTCAGCAGTTGTCTCCAGACATTCGCTGGTCTTCCATGTCTGCGTCTTCCTTGGTTGTTCTACTCAATGGAGGCCCTTGTTAAGTCACCATTTTCTCTGCGTAGAACATGGCCCCATTTTCTCTTTCGGATATCTAATAGAATTGGCTTCCGCTGGGTTATGGCCTATAAGTCAGGATTCGAAATAATATTTGGCTAGAATATTTTGAGAATTTTTCGATGGCATCTGTTTACAAAAACTTGTAATCAGCTTGTGTCAGCTGACGTCGTCATAACCCTAAAGTAAAGTCTATTTTACATTGGAGTAAAATTCGCAGTTTTGCGCGCCGTGAAATGTGTGACGCGTTCCAAATTGTTTGCGAAGAGCCAAATATCACCACATGCTTGATATATTTAGTCCATATTCCTCATTTATGTTCAACGTTATCGCTCGGGAGGGCTTCAAAGGATCACACCTACTTTTCTGAACGATGGTTTTGTCCTGGATATTTTTGACTGTACTAATAAATTTGATGACCTTTTATACCATTTTACGTAAACAACTCGTTATTTCTGAAGTTTTTGTCTGATTTGTACCTTTTTCATAAAGGCCCCAAATAATGTTCTTCGTTTCAGTGAACAGTTAGGTCCTTTTCCCTATTCGTGTCCAACGATGATTTTAAAGGAAATAATTATATTTGCAATTATAGCAAACTAATGATGGAAATGAAACTGCACTATTTCGTTGTCCAACGCAATAATATGCATTTCGAATAAAACAAGTGATTCACAGTCAAGAGTGATAGACTACATGGTTACGCCTTCCGAATTCGCTGTGACGTCAGGCCCTGAGAATATACAATCAAGATAAAGGGAAATTATATGTTATTGGCGAGGAGGAATTGGCGAAAGCAATGGAAACAACCAAACTCAAGAAATTATACGCACACACACGCATTTTCTTGCCACGCACCTTTCGCTTAAACACGCAAAGAAACTGCATTTTCACAATTTAATACACGGCACTTCGTTATTAAGCCATTCACTGAATTTTTACAAGCATGTAATTTCTCCTCCTTCTGCTTGTTTTGTATTGGAAAGGAAACTGACGTCAGACGTGCCAAATCGCGAAAAATAAAGTAACTGTTTTGGGAAGGTGCCACCTATGGTACTTATGGCATGCAAAATATGCACGAATATCAGTTAATTTTCTAAGAAATAACAATTCGTATAGAGGACACTCTAAGTGCGCTATTTCTTTGTCCGTAGCTGTTTGCTCCAGTGTCGGTGTGATTATTGCTCCACATCACGGATTTTTCCCGTAAATCGTTATTAAGCGATATAGTTACGCTGGCGATTCATTCTAATTATTCAATTTTCAGATTTTATACCGTCAGCCATCATTTATATCCCCGCTAAAAATGTAAATTGTTTTATGAAATCTACTATTCAGTTGATTTCAGTCATTAATTTGTGTATTTTTGTTTTGTTTTGCAGGCATTGTCGTTTTCTCATAGGATTTTGTTATCAGCCGTGATTAAATGGTTTTTCTCAAACGCAAAATTCGTGTTATGGCGCATTGTTGAGGTGAACCGAGAAATTGCCGCAAATAGTTAAAAACCAGTCCGCGAATGGCGAATAGACGACTAGGTGCAACACGTACGATGGCGCAAATTAGCATCGCCTGAATTGTGCCGAACGGATGGCTGAAAATACCAAAACATCAATAAAGACGCACCCAACCTCAAACATAGCCATTCACGAAATTTCGCACACCTACACAAATATCGACGTCGACGTAGACGCAGGCAGCCAAAGCGATTGTTGTGAGTGCGCGAATGTTTATCATGCCGTGCATTTTACATTCAGAATTTAACATCGCCATCAATGCTGCTGCCAACATCGATTACTGTGACGGCCACCTCGTCAGCGGCAGTGCGGCTGGAATAAGCTTAAATCGCATTTGAAAGAGTGGAATTTTCGCAATACAAGTGGCGACGTGACGGCGTGAACGCTTCGTTAGCATCGTATTTCGGAAAGCGTGCTGAGGACTTAATCCGTTTACTCATCCAACAAACCGACCTTACCTCCTTCCTTATTGTTCTCATCCGTTCAACCAAACAAACATTCAAACCAAAAAACCCGCCCACCCTTATTGCCGCTGCAAGCACAATTCAGTTTTCCATTATACCCATTTAACCTCTTTTATTTGAATTTACTGTTCCATTCGTCTCAACTTAAGCGCCGCTATTCGCATTTGCAGTTTTTCTTAAGGGGATTTGTTCAAATAGCTAGCTATAGCGTTCGTTTTAAATCAGTCAGCCACTAGAACGTTACAAGCGCATTGTTCAGACTAAAGTGCTCAGAGAAAGACTGGAAACGGAATAACCGAGAGCTTACTACTAGATAGGTGCTGGTTGGTTGGTGTTGGTGGTGCAGATAGCAGCTGGCAGGCAGCATTCTGTGTTGAAGCAATAAAAATCGTCGAGATATTCGTGTTGCCTATGTCAGAATATGCCAGTGGATATGCAAAAGAACGTCTCCGTACAAGTTGATAGTGATTTTGCTTTACTTCTGCCTAGCGGTGTTTACGAGATTAAGAAAATGGAACCACGCTCCAAAATACGAACAATTATTTTATTTTGCCTATTTTTGGCAATTGCTGGTATTATTGGATTCGGTTACTTCTGCCAAGATCAGGTAAGCAATAATTACAACAATAATAAATAAGTACGTATATATGTATGTGTGTGTGTGTGTGTGAAAGTGTTCACGCGACGAAAGTGAGTTCAAATGCAAAATGCAAAATACAAAATTTTATGTAGGGATGCTTCATTAAGAGCTTTCGATCAACGTAAATAAAGAAGAAACAGAAAAAACCATTTAAGAGATGTTGTCAAAATTTTTTATTTTTCACATGCATTTGAGGACATTTTGGAAGAATACTTTTCAGCGATAGCCATTGACGGCTTTTGAGATTTGAATCAAAATTATCAAGTTCCAGGTTTTTATTTTTCTTGAACTTATTGCACGACTTTTTCTATTTGTTTAATTTTTCAATATAAATTTCTTTTCTTCTTTCGTTTTTCTTGATAATAATATGTACTCTACCGTTGCCTACCTTGAGTGGTCTTTTGACCGCTAGAATATATAAGAAATTTTCTGAAGTTATCTGCAGTGAAATCTCAAACTTAAAACAAAATCAGTAGTTTTCCAAGAAAATGTCATCCAATTGTGTTCTAGGAAAACGCCATGTGCCTACAGTTTGTTTTATGCTGGGTATAGAGCGACTGCTGGTAACTCACGAGCTGAGGCAAAATAGCGATCATTCAAATTAGATTACTGGCTCTGTACGCGGAATTACATTACATTGCGACGTAATTAGTTCGATTTGTAATAAACTAGGCTGCAAAGTGTGGGTAATAAACAAATAAAAATAGTAAGTACTAGTAAAAAAAGTACTAATTTCTGCATTTTATTTTTGGTGAATTTTTCAAATACAAATTCAAAAATTAAATAATTGCAATCTAACAATTTACAAAAGCAAACCTAACAAAAAATTTCTCTTCGTTCTCTAAGTTCGTAGCATAAATATGTAAAAATTGAAGAAGCAGGTAAATGCTTACCTGAAACTGCTGTTTTTTTTAATAAATAGCACAAAATTTGGCGTGGATATGGCGGATCAAATGGCTCGAAAGTATAGCACAATCTAATATATTAGATTTTGAACATTCTGTATTTAGCTGCTATAAATGCTTGGACTTTAAATAAGCAAACAACTGGGGAAATAATATCGCGACAAGAATTTCTATTTCAGTTGGCAGAAGAACTTGCCACCACAAAAAAAAAAATGGAAAGTATGGTGAAAACTTCAGCAGATTCCATTACAATTTCTGAAAGACGAAAAACGTGTCAAATTGGATATTGCAAAAAAAAAAAAATAAAATAAAACCATAAACATTTGTGCTACATGTAAAAAATATGTTTCTGGAAAATATTTACGGGAGGGACCCTCCATCTGTACGATAACGAATAAGTTTTATTTTAGTTTGTATAAAGATTTGTATGTAAATTACTGAAGTAACATATAATTTTTCAGTTTGGAGCCTTGTTTTTAAGCACGAAAAATAAATGTTTTTTGATTATTATAAGATAATTTTTCTGTGTTTATTTTGTATGCTAAAATCTGTATTAATTACAATCAACTGGAAAAGACTATAATGTTTATTTCATAGGCGGTCATTTGACCATCATCGGTAGAAATAGGTATATATAATATGTCGGTAGGGTTAGTGCTTAAAAGGATTTTTGAACAGGACGAAACAAGGCCAGACCCGGGTGCCCAACCGAAGATTTTAAAAAGTTTCCAACGAAGGGTTAAAATAGGATTTGAATTCGGAACAAAGAGTTTGCATTAAATTTTGCGTTAAAAATGGATAAAATGGTGCGAAAACCTTAGAAGTCTTGGCAAACTGTTTCCATAATGATACTCTAAAGAAAACAGCCGTTGACGAGTGGCATGAATACTTCAGAAGAGATCATTAGTCCATCGATGATGACGAACGTAATGGCAGGATGTGGGCATTGAGAACTGGCGAAGATAACAGTAAAATGAAAGAAAAGTTGATCAATAGCCACAAATTAACCATCAGACCATCAAAGAGCTGGCAGAGGACTTGAACATTTATAATGGATCCTATCAGGATATTGTATATTAGTTAATTATTTGTGATTTGAGTTTGCGTCCTGTTGCATCAAAGTTGGTCCCAAAGGACCTACATTTCATGCAAAAAAGGGACCGCGTTGATATCGCTAAAGACATGATTTCCAAACCTGAATCCGATTCAATAGTCATCAAACGTATCACTACTGGAGACGAGACGTGGGTTTATGAGTACGACACGCAATCCAGACATCAGGCGAGTGAGTAGAGAGCTCCGAAATAAAAAATATCAAAAAAACCACGTCACTTTCAGTCAAAAAAGAAAGCAATGCTCACGATTTTTATGGATCACAACGGTATTTTACACCAAAAATGTTTGCCAGGTTATCAGACAGTTAATAAAGACTATTATTTGAGCGTTAAAAGATGTGTGTGGTTTTTTTCTGTTTGATCGAGTCAAAAAATCACTACAGGCAACACGTTTTAGCAAAGAATTAATGGAAAAATCGAATGGCATCTCTGATGGCTGTATCGAAAATAATGCTCCAAAACTGTTTCGAGAGCTGGAGAAAACGCTGTCATCTGTCACTCTTGAGGAATACCATAAACTTGTATTTTAAAATTTTCTGAATATACTTCGGGAACTTTTTGATCAAGGTGGTATGTAAATAATAGAGTTTAGAGAAGTCAAATAAATTAAAATGAAAATTTGTTCAAATCAATGGAAAATTAATTAGCTTCCCTTGGTTTTTTCGATGGTGTAATCACGGGATCTTATCGGGTTAACCCCTTTTTCCCAATTTTTGTTTTTGGTGGAACTAATGATTCGGTAAGATACAACCTAAATTTAAGTATAGATTGTAGCCTCTACCAATTCAAGTTTTTGAGAAAAAAAGTTATAAATACGCCCATTAATACGTTTTTATTGGTTTGCACCCCCGATTTGCTCAAAACCCAGACGTAATAAACCCTTTTAGACCCCAGAATCGGGTTCAGCGCACAAAAATACATTAAAAACCAACAAAATACATTCCAAAAAAATGTAATTTTGCAGACCTGTGTAATTCGCCGTTGCTTTAATTAACTTACGCATTTGTTTATTATTATCAGCTACTAAGTAACACGTGCTTCAAGAGCCCCACAATCTGGAAACGGAATTTGCAATTTTAAAATAGATCGTTCCATTTTCGAAAAAGTAAATAAACATTTCAAAATTTTCGCAACTACCCGTTGCCTGAGAAAGATTGCGAAAGATTTTTGATTGAAATTCACGGATGTAAACAAAAATTTCGTAACAGTATTCAGGCTGTGCGCGAAATATGGTGTGTTGTAAATTAAAAATTATAGCAACATCGCAAGAAAAAGAAAAATATTTTTATAAACATCGGTACTTTTTTTATGTTTCGGAATTTTTTGTATGCACATAAAAAAATAAAAATAAAATATTATTTATCTGAGCAAAGATGCGTTACACTTCGTTCGCTTTTTTGCAAATAGTAATAGCCTTTTAAAATATATAATGGGTTTTTCAGTAGGTGCGCCCAAACTCTGACGGTATATAGCGGCCAGCTGCAAGCTGCAAATTTTAAATTTGGCGCGAGTACTTATTTAGTATTGAAATTTAGCAGTAAAATGCTATAGTACAGAACAACGTATTCAAATTTTGTTTTTTTTTTAACTAAATCAGATCAAACATTCGGGATTTTGTATCATTTTCAATAATGAGGTTCATTTCTGGTTAACAGGTTTCGCAAGCAAGTAAAATTGCAGGATTTGTAGCAACGGAAATTCTATACTACGAAAAAGTTAGGCCCTGTTGGGTGTAGGTTTTAGTCCGGCAGTATCAGTGGTTCATAGCACCTTGATGAAAAACTTCCCGGAATATATTCAGAAAATTCAAAATTATTTATTTATTTATTCCTCAGTTTATTCCTCAAAAGTGATATTGCCGCCTTTAAAGAACTGCAGCGCAGGTTTGGCAGCATTTGATCCAACTCTCGAAAATTTTCTGGAACCCTAGTTTCCGTGTGGCCATCAGAGCTGTCTTCGGTTTTTCCATTACTTCCTTTCGTCTGTTAAATCGCTTTCCCGTTATTATTTTTTGACTCCATTATACATGAAAGATCGAAGTGAGCCATATCAGATGAATTCGATGGCTATTGGATGGTACTGGGTTCGTTCCTGTTAAAAAATTCACTGATACTGATGGCACTGTGCTAAGGCGTGTTATCCTGGTGCAAAATCCACGAGTGGTTTTACCCCAAATTCTTTCTTTTTGGCGGATCCCTTCATATAAACGTCTCTTAACACCCAAATAATAGTCCCTATTAACTGTCTGAGCTTCTGGCGGAAATTCGTGGTGTACCATACCTTTGTAATCCATAAAAACCGTGAGCATCGCTTTCATTTTTGGTTGCAAATGACGTGGTTTGCTTGGTCTTAGTTCATTTGGAGCTCTCCACTCATCCACCTGAAGTCTGGATTGCCTGCCGTACTCATAAACCCACGTGTCGTCTCCAGTATTGATACGTTTGACGACTGTTGAGTCGGATTCAGCCTTGGAAATCACAGCTGTCCCTTTTTTGCATGAAGTTCAGATACTTTGGGACCAATTTTACAGCAACACGGCGCAAATTCAAATCATTAATTCAAATATCCTGAACGGATCCATTAGCAATGCTCAAGCCCTCTCATGGTTAGTTTGCTGTTTTTTTTATAACTTTATTGATGTTTTCATCAATTTACGATGACGACGGCCTGCCACTACGTTCCTCATCCTCGTTGGACTAATGATCTCTTCTGAATCGCTCATGCCACTCGTAAACAGAGTATCATTAACGAAACAGTTTCCCAATATTTCTAATGTGTTCGCACTTCTAAAATGACGACAGCTCATCTATTGATTCTGTCAAATTCACTGGGAACCATGTAGCGATGCGGTAATATGCGCAACCTTCTGTGAATACAAGTTCACTCATCAGTGGCTGAGACAACGGCTTATTTGCTCGATCATTGAATTCCCATGATTTGCATATACAAAAATTTGTAAAAAGGGACAAATTTTCATATAAATTGAAAAAATTTTCAACAGAACTAAAAACAAAAAAAGTGGATATAGCCCATTTAATTTTAATAATGGGTAGTTAAATTTCAGGGCCCGATGTTGAATGTAAACCACACCTAAACGTCAACGACACCGTTGGACATCTTTCTTTGAGGTTATTTGAAAGAAAAGGTGTACGTCGATAAGCCAGCAACAATTCAAGAGCTAAAGGATGAGATAATTCGGCAAATTACCGGCATAGAACCTCAATTATGCCTCAGCGTCATCGAAAATTTGGACCATCGGATGGAGGTGTGCCGCCGAGGGCGCGGCGACCATTTGGCCGATATTTTGTTCCATACGTAATTGAGCCATACCAATATTATCATAATAAAGAGAAATGACAATAATTTCCTAAAAAAAAAATTATTTGATTCAAAATCAACACCGACCCTTCAAACTTAACCACCCTTCATAATAAAATTTGGGTTTGAAGTAGCTCAAATTTCTCGTTGATTTATAACGAATACTCGATTTTGTTCTTTTTTCTTCATTTTATGTATAAAGATTTATTTATATCAATAGTACAAAGTAAGACTAAGGCCCTTTAATAGTACTACAACATTAGTATATTGTCGTACAACTAGAATGATTTTAACATGAAAGTTACTTAGTCTAAATTTATCCACTAGTTCATTAATAAATCAATCCAATTTATGTAACTTAACTATTTATAATAGTAAGAAGATGAGGCTTTGGTAGTAGGAAAAGAAAAGAGGAATTTAGAAAAGAAAAGATGAAAGTAGTTTTTCTAATAACTAACTAATAGAGAGAAATTTATTGCCCTAATTCTATGCAGTCAAACACTTTTAAAGTAATTATAGACCTGTGCCCTGTAGTTAAATCTGTTAAGTCCAGCTTTCACAGTGTCGGGTAATGAGTTCCACACTTTAACAGCGTTAATGAAGAATAATCTAGATGATGTTAGGTAATTAAACGTTGAAACGATGAATTTGTTGTGTCTGCGAGATCTGACTGGTGAATAATGTAAGTTTGCACATAAATATGAAATTTCTAGCAGACAAATAACTGTTAAGGCAACAGCCCAGTAACCTTGTTCGCCAGGCAAATATATGATCATGTCTACCGATCCCATATACATACATATCGCGTGGCATTATTAAATGCCACATTAAGTTTATGGCAGGATGTGGAGTCAAGTTTGCTGTATACCAACTCAGCGTAGGTAATGAGGGCCAAATTAGCTGGAGAACTTATTTACGTACGTCTGGCGTGAATGTTGCAGATACTCTCAGCTTACGCAATGTAACATAAATATTCCCCGCAACCCTATTTATATGGGCAGCACTAGTAAGTTTTGTGTTAAGAATAAACCCCAGATTTTTTACCTTATTCGTAAAGGTAAGGGTACTAGTACCTATCCACAGTTTAGGGATATTGTCAACATACACCGCACTATTACATATAGGTAAGACATATGACTTTGACGCGTTCAAACATAAAGAGTTTTCATTAGCCCAAACAGAAATAGCAGACAAATCACTGTTTATTTTGAAGCATAAATCTTCAACGACTGGACAAGTACATATATACAATTGTATATCATCAGCATACGCAGGGACATTCACATTGACAAACGGTAAAAACATCATTGACAAAAAGACTGAATAAAAGTGGACCAAGGATAGACCCTTGCGGAACACCAGTGTGCACGTATCCCAGACTGAGATGTTAATTTACTGGTCTCGACCTTCTGCGTTCTACCACCAAGGTAGCTGGTCATGAGCTTCACCGCACTGTCTTTGAAGCCAAGTTAGAAAATTTGTTTCCTGAATACGAGAAACACAAAACGCAGTCATCCGTCATAATTCAGCGCGCAGGGATGCGTGTATGTATGTATTTCATGTTACACTCATACATACACACAAATATCATATGTGTTTAGTAGCAATCCCTCATTGTAAAATGTTCTTAAGATGCTGTCTTTTTTAAATATCCACTTTTTTTCTCTTATTTATACAGCTGTGCGCCTACATATATACACACATACACACATACATAACAACATCTACACTTTGTATGCATGTACATATGTATGTTTGATTCTATTTTTGTAAAAGCTAATTTGGTAGCATTTTACGTGCCGTTGATGAGCACTTTTGGCAAATCGCTGAGACTCTTTGGCGTGTTTCTATTTTCATTCAACGCACACTCGACAACGCAAAATTGTGTTTAATGCTATTCAGGGAATTTGTATTTGAAATTCCCTCCGTTTACTTTTGAAGGCCCAATCTTACTTACAACTCAACTAAACAATACTACGTTCAGGAATGTCATTGCATGGATTTTCGTATGGTGTGAATGAATTTGCTTCTCTCGCAGCCATCGAACGCCAACAAATTGCCAAACTGCCGAGTAAAGTCAAGTCAACTAATTGTTTTGCTAAATTTGCAAATTTTATGGCCGCGTGGATCATAAAATTAATTGTCGGTACGGTGGGGTACCTTACAGTACGAGAAGAAAAACTATGTAAGCTTCTAACTTTGAATGTACGGCACGCAGTACAAGGTGCATATGTATGTATGTACTTGACTTATTCAATTACAAAAAAAAATAATAAAAATACCTTGAAATTGCGCAGATTTAGCTGCGGTAAATTGAATGCTGTATGTTTGTTGCTGCCAGCGCTAATAGTTGCTTTTGTAGGTAAAGGGTGTTCATAGAAGTGGATAACTTTAAATTGGCCAGCGATAATAGTTGACTTTGTAGGTAAAGAATGTTCATAGAAGTGGATAACTTTAAATTAGCCACACTGTTGTGACAGTCGATTTGGCGGCACTTGGTTGTTTTGAGGTTAGTTTGATTTGACAAGTTATCATGAATGCACTCAAGCCGGAGCAAATTTGTTTTGAAAAGAATGTTTCCATTGGCAAATAATTGGTGAAAAACCAATACATCCAGAGAAAGTCAACGTTTAGCATGTTTTACGGGGGCACTGGCCATCTCGTTCGTTTGATTTCACTCCTTTGCCTTATTTTCGCTGAGTATATGTGAAGTCGGCGACAAACCAGAGCACTTGGAAGCTAGTAATGGGTGTACATATACAGTGCTTAAATTTAATATTCGGGTTTTTATTATGTGGTTTTAAATTTTAATTATTCTGACAAAAAATTAGAAAACAATAATTTTTCACTAAATAGGAGTTTGACATATTTATTTCTATTCAATATATTGGCAATAGTTAAGAAAGTGTAATTCCATAAACAAAATAGGACAAGAAAACACAAAATAATCAACAATTCATTTAACATTAATATTCGGGGTTTCAATGCGGTAACAAAATAATTATACAAAAATGCTTAGAATTAAAAAAAAAAATTAATATTTAGTACTAAATCCTTTGCTTCTAATACCATCTGATAAACATTTTGGGATACTTTTACTTATCTTTTGCGTATATCTGGCCCGATTGTCACCCATTTTTCCTTTTACCTTTCTTTTAGTTCCCTGGCAGAAGAAACTGGTTACTGTCGCACACGCCGCTCCAACTCCAACACCTACAAGTTTCCCAGTTTGGGGTTTAGATTGGGTGATTGGGGAGGGGTAGCAATAACTTTTGGGTAATTATAGAGCATTTTCTCTTCTGGCTGTTTCAAATCATGCGGAATAGACGGAAGAATTGGTGGGGGAGCATTTTCATCAAGCTCAAATTTAGGTTTCCGGACCACTGTAGTGATTTTCAAGTGGAGTTAACCGCAATTAAGGCAGCAGTGGATTGCTTGCTTACTTCTTAAATTACTGTAAAGGACATAAATATTTACTTCGACAGCCAAGCGGCAATTAAGGTGTTAGGCACGTTGTTTGTGCGTTCGAAATTAGTCGGGGAATGCCTGACATCTCTCTCCATTGCATCCGTATACTTTGAGGGAAATTGCTGGGGTGATAAGCTGGTTAGACAGCAGACCCTAGAGACGTTTTCATCCCAAAATGGAGGATTGGGGTTCCCTTAAGAAACTAGGCGCGAGATCCTTCTGGCCACATGTACATAGATGGGGGCGCTCGAGGGATCTTCTAAGGTTAATACAGCCGCAGCTCTTGAATTTGGTAGGCATCCTTAGCGGGCATTAGTAGTTAGGTGTCCATGCGCTGAAACTAGGGATTGCGTCAAGTCCTTGCTGCAGAAGCTGTCTGGAAGAAGTGGTGGAATCATTTTAGCACCTTCTTCTCAGCTGCCATGCTCTCGTTGGTCAAAGATTTAGATATCTGGGCTCTCACTTTTTTGTATATTGCGGGTTTAAATATCACACATCTGGCACATCACTCGCTTGAAGTGGTTATACGAACGTAATTAGCCACTGTTGGTCGTCAACCTCTAAGCCAAAACCCCTTCTTCCTTTTTTCTACCTGTTTGGTTCTTTCCTAGACTCATCTCAGTACTACGCTATGAATGCGAGACCTGGCTTGTAGCCGTCCATCAAATTTGAAAAATTCAAAGTTTTGTAAAAAGATGTTTTCGGCAAATTCTCAAGGTGTGGTGGCCAAACGTCTTCAGCAACGATGAGTTGTATAAAAAATGCAACTTGCAGCCAATGGCCACCCATATAAAATTACGAAAGTGGAGATGGATAGGCCACACACTGCGAAACGATTCTACGGAAGTCTGTCGACAATCTCTTGATTGTAGTGCCGAGGAAGCTGCAAGAGGGCACGACCTAAGATTACATGGAAAAGATCGCTACAAAAAGAAGTCGATGAATGCAGAAAATCATGGAACGCACTATAATTGCTAGGCAAAAATAGGACCAGGTAGAAATGCTTAAATGAGGCCCTGTGCTCCAATGGGAAATAAAGAAAATGATGATGATTGTGAAGTGTTTGAAAATCGAGGCGGAAGGTTACACGCCAGTCGCGGCGTTGCTATGCACAAAATCATAATCGAACATTAAGTGATCTGAAACACATTTTTTTGTGTGCTTTAATTCCGTTTAAGCTTCTCCAGCTTCAAAAACAATAACCCTTTACACATGTACAAGCTTCTACCTCATTTGAGGTTTGATTTATGGGTATATGAAATGTTAGAATTAAATGATATAATCCAATTTGCATTAAAGTTTTTATTTGTGTAGTCATTCATAGTGCATAAACGAGTATGCATACGTATGTATGTAGGTATATTTGTATGCAAGTACTGGAGGTAGGCAGAATGTGCACGGTTTATAAATTTTAATTAAGTTGCTCAGTGACAATTGACGCGCGCGATTCCGTTTTTTTTTTTTTATTCTTATTTTTTTTCCACCGCAACGTGAACGCCCTCCAGCTGCTGTCGTCGCGGCAGTTTGTCTCATTGGTCGAATTATGTCATCGTCAATTCGCACCGCATCGGTAAATACAAGTAGAGATGTCTGCGAAGTAAATGTCGGCATTTTTCAAATTAATTCTCTCAGAGCGGAAAAGAAACCAACAAAAAATTCGACTTGTATATTTTTAATAGATTTAAGTACATTGTTATTTTATTGCCGCTCAAATAGTTGTTGTTGCTGTTTCTGTCATGAGCCATCTAGTAGTGGTTAACACTAATACAAGTGCAGTTAAGAGATTTAATTTATGTTCATCAACTGCATGATTCGTTTTATATTTGTTTATTTAAATTTCAAACACAAATATGGTTGGAAAAAGTCTATATATGTATGCATATATGTATGTATGTATGAATATATGGTTTGTGTATATCTCTTTTAGAAGATAATCACGTGGATTTGTGAAGAGCAGTTCGATTTAAATTTTGCAGTGCAGTGGGCATTTAAATTTTGGTTTGAATCATTGAAAACTAAATTTGTTTTTAAAAACCTTACGAAAATAAATTCAGTTTATGTTTCTCCAATTGTTTTATTTTTAAATAAATATTTAGAGATTTTTAATTAAAAAAAAACAAACTTCACGCAATCACTACATAAAAAATACGATTTTCTGACGGATACAGGATTTTTGAGGTTTTATAATTTTTTCACAGTGCCAGCAGCTTTACCAATTCGTTAATAGTTAAAAATTTCGAAATTTAAGGGGTTAGGGGTAGTCAAAGGCCCGAAAAAATTATGATTTTCAATAATTTTTTTATTTTAATATACAAAAATAAAAACATAGCATTAATACATCATGTTTCGACTCCGGAGCGCCCGAGCGCCCTTTGTTAATTGTTGAATAACTCGAAAAGTATTTGTCAGATTCACTTCAAATTTTCGCACAATATTTTTAAGAAAGTGCAAAACAAAATTCAATTTTTTGAAAATTCTGACTACCCCTAACCCCTTAAAAAACTGTTTACCGGCTTCCTTTCATTGGTATCTGGTATTTTTCCACCTTTTTTCTTTTTAATTTACAAAAAATTGAATTTGGATTGAATTGAAAGCAGATGGAAGCAT
The DNA here is from genome assembly GCF_028408465.1 of Anastrepha ludens. Taxonomy (NCBI): domain Eukaryota; kingdom Metazoa; phylum Arthropoda; class Insecta; order Diptera; family Tephritidae; genus Anastrepha; species Anastrepha ludens. The sequence continues at coordinate 8,929,791 of NC_071498.1, read as the reverse complement.
TTCTTTTAGCTATATTTTAGCAGTGCCAACAAAAGTCAAATGGCAACCATGGCTGCTAACGTGATTAACTGGAAATAAATTATTTTTTGTACCATACTCCCAACTACTTTTCATTTGAAAAATATTACATCAACTAATAAAGAACGGTAAATTTGGTATCATCCATTATTTAGAATTTCCCCTAATGTAAATGCCCAATTAGAGCTGTGTGCAAAAAAAGAGGCATCCTCCTAGAAGCATCCCTAAGAGTGTTTGAGGGAAAGATTCTACGGAAGATTTTTGGATCTTTGCACGTTTGTGACGGCGAATATTGCAGGCGTTGGAACAATGAACTGTATGAGTTTTACGACGACATAGACGTAGCGCAGCGAATAAAGATCCGGCGGCTCCGTTGGCTAAGTATATCGTCCGAATGGATACAAATGCTTCAGCTTTGAAAGTATTCGATGTGGTATCACCTGGTGGAGGGCCTCCTCTGTGTGGGAAATATCAGGTGGAGAAAGAGTTGGCTTCACGTGAAATATTCAACTCCACAAAAGTGTAAGTAAAGCCATGGTCGGTGCCGATTTTATTCTATACCTCCTTGGTGCGGTGGCTAAAAATCTTGCAAAATACCAGCTAAGTAAACTGCAGAGGCTTATCTAAGCATATTTTCACATGCAAGCTAACCAAGGAGGATTTTAAAACTCTTAAGCTTCTGGCAAGGAAAACACACAGTAATGCCTTGGTAGGCTCCCAGCCTGTGTGGGATTATACGAAACGAACTGGTTGTCGAGCTGGCAAGAAGAGATTCATCTGTTGTTTCTCTAAAATTGGCATCAATTTATGGTGTTAACACGGCTACATCTAGAAGGCTAAATGATCACTGGCTATGCACAGAGTAGTCTAAGTGCTGGGATGGATGCATTGGCAACCTCAGGCAAGCAAAAATTTTGGATACTCTTTGAGTAGGACTGACGCAAAGGCGTTGAATAGTGCAGACTTCAGATTAGATAAAATGCTGACGACGTTCCTAGGACGATGAGATGTTGCAAGACAAAAAAAAAAACACATATGTAGCTGAGCTGTTTGGAATCCGCCTATCAGTGTCTCAATTGGAAGCATGAAGGTGCTGTGGTTATTGAGAGTTATTGGCGTAGTTTCAAGATACAAATATCGCAATGCCTCTCAATTTCTGTAATACACAGCAGCTTATCTTATCACATAGGACTTTATCTGACCTTATTATGTATTACTTTGGATCATTTATGGGCTCCTTACGAGTTGCGCGTGTTGCTCTCTGGTGCTCTGCATTGACCCCCCATGTAAAGTCATTCATTGCCTGAAACAGCATCAATCATTTTTGGTGAAATTCAACATAGGTATCTAGAAAGAATTGAGAAGATCTTAGGTTAAATTAGATTACTTCGAGGTTTGCACTTCGACCCTATGGTCGTTTATGCCCTCTGCTCATCACATTCTCTTATTAAACTCAGGATACAGCTGGGTCGGTATGAGCGTACGTGCGCTTCTTCTGGCTGCAGTTGCTCGAGATGTCCCAACCTTTTCTGCGCTATAGATGTACATTTGAGGAGAAGGTGTATTGTAGTCTTCTGGGATTGGTCTCACAAACGTCAAGAATCAGTGGACCATATCCCGATCATGTGCAGATGACTACACAGTCTGGAGTGGCCTGTGGGAATGCTCGTGAACATTCTCGATTTATCCTTGGAGATGTTTATGACTTTTTTAAACCTCTTTTGATTGCACGCTTCCAATAAAGATATCGCCTGACGTAGCCCCCATAGATTGGTGCCAGCAAACCTCCCTTTGCTTTAGCTCTTCACTCCTAAGTTTCTTCCTGATGGTGTGTTGACCCATAGCAGGGAAGGGCTCGGGTGCTTTTAGCGAGGCCGCAGTCTCGCTCGCCAAAGTGCCCGCTACTTCGTTTCCAGTTATAGCCCTGTGTTCTGGCACCCAAATTAAACGAATGCAATTGTGTGCTCCTAGTAGATTCAGTTTCTCGATGCACACAGGGACTTGATATCTTGGGTTGATAGAACCGTGTGTGCCTCCTCTGAATGACAATTCGCTCATTTCGGAAATTTCTGTTTATGTTTATCTCTGCACATAGGCAGATGACATATATCTCCACTTGGAAAGCTAACTATCGGCACAGAACGCTTGGTTCTGGGGCCGTATGTTCCAACGCCTGTTCCTTCTGGTGTCTTCGAGTCATCTGTGCACCAGTGCAGGGTACACCCCTGGAATTTCCTTTCAAATACAGGTCTTCTCCAGTTTAATTTGTCATTCAGTTCAATTCTAAACTTCTTTTCGAATTTCATGACTTTAGTGATATCATCTCTGGGTAGCTGGGTAAGTTGAGGCGATGTAAAAAGCATAACTCACCACAGTATCAATTTCGACTAAGTGAAATCCGAACATTTTTTTTCTCTAAACATCTAAACCCTTTTTTGGGATTTTTTTTATAAATACCCAATGCAAACATTTGTTCTAAAACTCCTCTAGTGAAGCAGGATGTTCAACATATGGCGATTAACTGCAACGCCTAAAAGGGTGCAGAGCACAAATGTGTGCACAATGCTGAGAAGCCCTGTAGGAAAAACATGCACCAAGTAGTAATAGAAATTGGTGATATATTAGCAAATGAGACGAAGCCTGGTAATTATAAGATTTTCAGCTGTGGTAGAGAGTAATATAAAACTATATTAAACAAGCATTTCAATTGTAACAAATTCATCATAAATTCCTAGAGCTCCAGTGTGGAACTCTTTAAAGGAGGAATTTTTTTTTTTTTTACTTATAATTTTTGATAAATTCAAACTTTTCAAATTTGATAGTTAAAAATTATCGGAAAAGCTGAAGAAGTTGTTCCAAAAGTTATACAAGAAATGCACTCGTGGAAAAATGTGACATTTTCGGTACAATGCGCTCTATACATCAAGCGCCATGTGCGAGACCAAATTCTCCATTTTAGTTCTTAGCATTTTCTGATTATTTATAAGTATTAAAAACCTTTAGCAAGCAATTCTATACATGCAAACTGTATTACCCTCAATTGCTGTGCACTCGATAGCGGCTATGCAGTTCAAAGCCTGTGGCTTTCCCTGTTGGGATCTTCATTCACAAATATTTGAAGTGGATTTGTAGCAGGCAATTTTCTAAGAAAAACATAACACATTTGCCTGCAATATGTCGAGTGAATTAATTTGCAATGGGTATCCAAAAAACGTCAAAACTTCATGTTGTGAAAAGTCGTAGGGTATCCTTGTGCGGATTCCTTAAAATATAATTATGGGAAATCGCATTCTCGATTGTGACATCTGAGATATGTTGACTACAAGACGTGGTCGATGGAAACTTCAACGCTAATTAAAACTAAATTTACGAGGGTTGCTACTTATATTTGCGGGCTTGGACATTTCTAGTGTTGTCAGGCGCCATTTGACGTCACCATTGGAAAGTTTGACACATTCTACTATAAAAGCACCCAGCATGTTTTCATGTAAGAGCCATATGAGTGTTGCTTTCAGTGGCTTTAAAAATGCAACTCTGCAAAAAAAAAATGGGATTAAACTGTAAATATTTTCGTGCAACTATTTTTTACAATTTTCGATGTGGATTAACAAGACAAGAATGCATCCGCGAACTATTACGAGTATAAGGCGAGCACGCACCATCTTTTGGCAGCGCAAAAAGACTGATATGAATTTTCGCATGGTTGTTCGCTTCCCGACGAATTTCGAGAAGGCCGCCCAAAATCAGTTGCAAAATGATTGGGTAAGATCGTCGTGTCATAAAGGGTGGTTAAATTTCAAGGGCCGATTTTGAATGTGAACCACATCAACGTCAACGACACCGTTGGCCTTCTTTCTTTGGGGTTATTTGAAAGAAAAGGCTTACGTCGATAAGCCAGCAACAATTCAAGAGCTAAAGGATGAGATAATTCGGCAAATTAACGGCATAGAACCTCAATTATGCCTCAGCGTCATCGAAAATTTGGACCATCGGATGGAAGTGTGCCGCCGAGACCGCGGCGGCCATTTGGCCGATATTTTGTTCCATACGTAATTGAGCCATACCAATATTATCATAATAAAGAGAAATGACAATAATTTCCTACAAAAATTGTATTTTATTCAAAATCCACATCGGCCCTTGAAATTCAACCACCCTTTATTTCGTGAACTTGGGGCATCTTTCGGCCTTAATATGGCCAGCTTCTAGAAGATTGTGCGCTCATCATCTGATGTCGTGAGAAAGAGGCTCGTCTCGATTGTTTTAACAAAATGCTGAAAAATTACCATCGCAGTGCATCAAAAGCTGCTTATAACTTCCACACTGGTGATGAATGATGGATTTCTGCATCTCAACCCAAAATTAAACAACAATCGAGGCAAATGGGCGTCAGTTTTTTCGGTATTAATGGCTATGTTGATACAATGGCATTAGAGCAACGTGAAACTTACAATTCTACAGGCAAGTTTCTTTGCTATGACCATTTTAAATTGTGGAATTTTGGTCTAAGTGTTTTTATAATAAACGAACAAAAAAGTGTTAAAATGGATATTGAAGAAAGATATGTTGTTAAGGTGCATATAGTAAAATTTTACGAGCAATAATTTTGTGAAACATATTAATACATTAGCTCTCTCACGAAAGCGTCACTTTGACCTCTTTTTTAGAAAGTCCAAATGAAATGGCATTTTGAAGGTTGCTATAGGGTTAAAATGTTCTAGAAAATCAGGGGTCTCCTTAGATAAAACCTTTGTACAAAAAGGTCCACAGAAATTAAAAAAACGTATATCCTATTGAATATGGAAAAAGGGACATAAAGGGTTTTCCAATAAGAGGTGTTAAGATCAATGGTTTCGTTGCTTGTGTGGCATGTAGCGCAGTCTTGAAAATAACCGTTGTCCAGATCAATACCATCCAATTCCTGCCATAAAAAAATCGTTAATCATCGCTCGCTAGCGCAATCCATTCACCGTAACTGTTGCTCCAGCTTCATTTTCGAAAAAGTAAGGTCCAATGACTCCGCCGGACCACAAGCCGCACCAAACAATCACACGTTGAGGATAGATAGGCTTTTCAACAATAACTCTTGGATTTTCTGAGCCCCAGATCCGACAATTTTGCTTGTTGCAAAAGCCACCGAGGTGAAAATGGGTCTCATCACTCAAGATGATTTTTCGACGGAATTCCGGATCATTTTCATGCATTTGAACGACCCAATCAGCAAAGACACGACATTGTTGATGATCGGCCGGCTTGAATTTTTGTGTTAACTGGACTTTATAAGCCTTAAGACCCAAATCTTTATGCAAAATACGGTGTAATGACGTTTGTGGAATGCTTAATTCCAAAGAACGACGAGGAATGGGGAAACCTGGGTTTTCTTCAACACTTTCGGCTACAACAACAATATTTTCGGCTGCTCTTGAGCGACGTGCACGGGTTTTATTCTTCACATCACTAACTTGTCCCAACAGCTCGGATTTTTTCACCCATTTCTGTATTGCGGTCCGACAAGGTGCTTCACGATGACCCAAAAATGTTCGAGATTTACTCACCGTCTCTGCCAAATTTGCACCATTTTTATAGTGAATTTTATTAATTTCAATGCGTTGTTTAAGCGTGTATCGTTCCATTGTTATTAATGGGGTAGTTTCTACTTGTCAAATATCAAAAAATGACAGCTTCAAAAGTGAAATCTATCGAAATAGCGGGCTATTCAAAATAACACCTGTTATTGGAAAACCCTTTACAAAGAAATTTTACCAGAGAAGGCAAAACGGTTTTGAGGTTTTACTACATAGGTCTAGGTCTCTCACCGTGCCTGTTGCACAGTTTTATTGACTAATTATCAAGAGATGAAAAATAATTACTATTACTTTAATTTTTTTAAATTTAAATGCAACATTGAACTATATTAATATGAAATCTTGATCCTAGAAAGTTATTTACCAGCAAAATTCACTAGGGGTTTTAGACAAAATCTTTCTACAAAGGACACAGAAAAAAACATTTACATACATCCCCTTACAATACGCAAAAAAAAAAGCACATGCTCATAACATAGAAATTTTACTAAAGAAGGTGAACCGATTTGAAGTTTTACTGTGTGGGTTAAATCGTTCATGCTGTGTTGAAATTATTCCGCCCTGTTGTTGTTGTAGCAGTAATTTTGTCCTGTCAGTGCAGTGTAATCACCGGTCGTCTTCGTCCAGCTCATCTAACGGTACGCCCAGGAAACTAGCTGTTTCGACAGGTTGGGTCCAGAGGGAGAGGGGTGTTAGATGAGTGGGTTTGATGGGGCATGGAAAAAGGTGGTTAGTGTCGTGCGGGGTGCCTTCATATGCCGGACATATGTTTAGAATGTCGGAGTCGATTTTGTATAAGTAGGAGTTTAACCTATAGTATCCAGAACGTAATTGTGCCAAGGTTACGCGGGACTCTCGGGGAAGTTGGAGCTCTTCGTCTGCGATGGGTGGTTGTTGGACTCCGATAACGGCATTGGGGGTCGGGAGCTTAAGAAGGTGGTAAGGGTCTCCCGATGAAGGTCGTTGATGGTCTGTCTGTCCACTGTGCGATCCAGTAGCTGTCTGTCTGTTTTGTCTTGGATCTCGTCCGCGTAGTTGAGGAAGTGCTTCCTGACATGCCTGGGAGGTGGCTCGGGCTCAAGCAGATGTCTGCATGGGTGAGGCCTGCGGTAACACCCTAGCAGGAACTGTTTGTTGAGCACTTTGTTATGCTCCTTCACAGATAGCATATTTGCCTCGACGTGAAGGCGTTGTATCGGGGACATCATGAGACATCCTGTCGAGGTCCTTATGGCAGTGTTTTGGCATTAAGCCCTCAAAAGTGCTGCTTGTATAGTGTTATTTATTAATTTTCAAGGGATAAACATTTAAGAATAGGGGAAAAATTGTGAATGCAACTTTTTTCTTTTAATTTTAAATACAAAAAATCTTTAAAGGTCTTAAAGATACCGCTAAGAAATATAAATATGAAATGTTGAATATATGTGCAATAAAAGAGTGCAAAAGTCGCATAAATTTTGAAAAATTAAAAAAAAGTAGCTAAAAATTTTAAAACATTGAGGACAAAATATTTGGCTCTTACAGAAGCCAATGCTAGCAGTGACCGGTTATATGCGTCCACTGGATCTTTTGTGGTCAAGAAAAAAAATTTACATAATGTAATTAAAAAGAGTTCAGAGTTAAAGTAATCTTGAATTCAATTGCCATATTTCTGAAGAAATATCTTTATAATATTAATTTATTTTTACTACTAACATTCGTGTAATTGTATAAACACAGTTAAACTTTTATTACTACCCATTTCCTGCAAATCTTTCTGACACTAAACTGGAGAATTTCTAATTGTCCTCTCCACATCATTACGATTTCCAAACACATACCGTTCAATTCCTGTTCGAGCTAGTATTGCCGCCACCAAACAATTGCCGCTGCATGCGTGAGTTGAAAGCAAAATCCATCAGCGCAATCAGCACAAAGCCAACAATGCCAACATAAGGTATTTAATACTGATGTATAGTAAATGGAAGAGAAACGCTGAATTGTAAAAACAAAAGACACAAAAGCAACCAAACATCAGCAACCAACAAAAAGTTCTAAGCGCAAAACAGAATACTAAGAGGGCAAAGAAAAATTGAAAGTGTGCCGATTACACGGCTAATCTACACGTAAATACTTGCATATTTCTCTTTTTGTTGTAAACTTTACCTGGGTTGAAAAAGGTCTCCGGTACTGTGTCGCATTGGCTGCCGAAAGTGGCGCAACAAAACATGCCATTAAACAATAGAAGATTTCTATTACGGGGAATTACCTTTCGCACTCAGCAATGCGACAGATCTTATCGTCAGTCAGAGTGTGTTGCATACAAACTACTATGTATTGTGCATGCGTGTGTTCATACTTACATACTAATATACCTCCATACATACATCCATACATGCACACATACATTCATACATACATGTATACATATATTCATACGCGTAGCTCTCGTATTTTCATTCATATGTGGAGAATGCCTGCGCATGTATTTGTGAGCCAGCACATGAATCGATGATAAAATGCTAATGCAGCAGAGGACAGGAAATCAACGCGTGACAAAAATTTTTAAATGAAATGAAATGAGCTGGAAAATCCGACAACCAGGTCGCGGCGTACCCATTTCGTTTGGTGGGCCACAGCAAAATAAATATTCGCAGCAAAAAGTGTCAATATGAAATTGTAAATGTTCAAGAACTGTAAGCTATGCACTTACATATGCGAGTATGTATGTATATGTGAAAATATGCATTCACAGCTATTTGGTTGCAAACAAACGGCAAATATGTTAATTTGGGTGTTAATTGCCAAAGAATGCCGCTTATGGCGAAGGTGGGCAGGAACATAACTGAATGTTTCGCGAGGATGGTAATGGCATTGAACTCGCTTCGAAAAATACATATTTTTGTATTTCTTGAAATTACATATATATGTAGGCATGTATATGTATATACATATGTATGTATGTATGTAAATGGCGCTTACATCCTTTGATGGCTGCCTGACTGAGCTTCTCATACAATTCGAGGCGTCCACCCTGTTTCTGTTCCAGAAATGAAGGAACCTACAGTTTTATGTCGCCTGCGAACGACAGATGTGTCCTTATGACCATGTTTCTCATAACAGAAATACACTCTAAGGCTTTCCATTGCCTGCCGATAGCGATTGCTATAACAAAAACTGTTTCACTAGTTTGGTGTTTCGTGCCAACAGCAGGTTTCGAACCCGGGTGCTGCCGCATGGTAGTGTAGTAGCAACACATTCAGCTACCTTGGCTATATATTAATGTATGTATGTATGTGTTCGGCCACCGTAGTCGAATGGGTTGGTGCGTGACTACCATTCGGAATTCACGGAGAGAACGTAGGCTCGAACCTCGGTGAAACACCATAATTAAGAAAAACATTTATCTAATAGCGGTCGCCCCTCGGCAGGCAATGGCAGACCTCCGAGTGTATTTCTGCCATGAAAAAGTTCCTCATACAAATATCTGCCGCTCGGAGTTGGCTTGAAACTGTAGGTCCCTCCATTTGTGGATCAACAACGCACACCACAAATAGGAGGAGGAGCTCGGCCAAACACCCAGAAAGGGTGTACGCGCTAATTATATATATATATATATGTGTTGTTACAAGACAAATGTAAAACGGCGAAATCTAGGCATTAAATCAGACCATTAAAAAACAAAGAAAGAAATTATACTCTGAAATATTCAGTGAATTCAAATAAGACAATGTATGAGTGGATGTGAGACTCATACATTGTCTTATTTCAATTCCCTGAGGATTAGATATATAAGTTTAAAATTAAATTTAAAATTTAATTTAAATTTTCAAGTTTCAAAGCTCATTAAATCAATTTAATAGTGCAGGAGGGCTCTAACTTAAAGCTGTAATACCGTAAATTTGCGTAATTCTGATACAACCTACACATCTGGGTAGAGTCCCTCATTTACTCAACCGCAACATCCCGGGAGATAGAAATCTCCAACATGTGGATTTTGTCCGTGTGGGCTCTCTCGTTCTCGTTCTCTCTCTCTCTTTCTTTCTCTCTCTCTCTCTCGCTCTCTCTCTCTCTTTCTCTCTCTCTCTTTCTCTCTCTCTCTCTCTCTCTCTTTCTCTCTCTCTCTCTCTTTGGGCTCTTGCTCTCTTCTAAAGGAAATTTGTCAGTTTACTTTTATCTATGCTGAAACTAATTGCAGGACCGTCATGTATGTACAGGGTCCGGCACTCGAAGTGTAACCAATTAAAAAGGCCATAAATTTAGTTTGGAAAATTACTTTTATTCAATTTAAACTAAAAAATGTGTGAAAGTAATACAAAATTAAGAATAAATTTACTTTCGCTCGATATGACCACCTTTTGCCTTGACTATGGCCTTGAGACAGTCCAGAAACGCATCGCAAGCTACCCGAATGTGACTTGCCGGTATTTTGGCCCAGTCGCGGACAATGGCTTTTTTCAGCGCCTCGAGACTGGTGAATCTTTTAGTTCTGACCTTGGAAAAATAATAAATAAAACAAAAAAATAAAATAATATAAAATAAATAAAATAAAAAATAATAAAAGAAAAAATTAAAAATGTAAAAAATTAAAATGTAATAAATATTAAATAAATAAAAAAATAATAAATAATAATTAAAAATTAATAATAACTAATAATAAATAATAAAAAATAATACAAAAACAAATAAAAAAACAAAAAATATAAAAGAAAAATTCGAGAATAATTTAAAATACAAAAATAATAAGAAAAAAGAATAAAATAATAAAAATAAAAATTAAAAATAATAATAAAAATAAAAAAATTAATAAAAAATAAAAGAATTATAAACAATAAATTAAGTAATAAAAATATTATAAAAAATAAATTAAATAATAAAAAAATAAATTAAATAATAAAAGATAAAAAAATTATAAAAAATAAATAAATATTCAAAATTTTGCAATATATTGCACTGCTATTATAAACTCGTAACACTCAAGACCGTAAGCTCGTATTACTGAAGCCCTCTAACTCTTCAAACCCAAAAATACTCGTAACAGAGAGATATTGTCAAAATTGGCTACAACATACGCAGATTGGAGTCCTTTCTGTCTTCAAATTAAAATTGATACATTATCCTATCGTGCATAAACATACTTACATACTTGAAAACCTGCATGATTTATATTCACATGCCATGGATGTAAATATGTATGTACTTGTATATTTAAATTATCATAGGAAAAACTTTTGCAGCGCATTCATTTAATTTTTGTTTTCCGTTTATTGGGAGCAAATTTGTTGGCTAAAAGCGACATACCAAACAAAATTGCATTCACTCTCATATATTTATGGAGCTTAACTCCATTTTCATGCCTCGAATTTTTCCAAACTGATGCAATTTTTATACTTGTATGTGTTTTATTCGGGATATTGCAGCAGTGCAGCCTTACTTTTCATCTCTCTTATGCCTTCATCCCTATAACTTACAATTTTACAATTTTAAGCCAAACCGCTTGCCTGTCTGCCTGCCAGTGAATGTTTGCTGAACTATTTTACATATAAGAATATACATACATACACCCATACGTAGATATATCCTCAGCGTCATCGACAACACACCATAAAAGTGTACTCTTCATTTTGCTTGTATCCTACAACAATTTCGAAAAATACTATTGTACATTTTATATTTCAACCTGGTTCGCTAGGCATCGTTTTTGTGTGGATTTTGGCAACAGTTAAGTCTTCGACCGCATTTCTCGTGCCTCGCTGAAAGGTGACGTAGCGGGATGGGTTGTGGACTGCCACTTTGCGCTTTGGTATTTTGAGCTTTTTGTTTTCGAATTAATCGCGTGGAAAATTGCGAAAAATTGGCAAAAACAATAGAGAAAAAATTTAAACGGCACATAATATCTTGGCGGTATAATCTATCGATTCAATGTGATTATGGTTTGCTAAGACTCTCCTGCGAGTTTAATTTGGGGCTGCGCGGGCATCTGAAAAGAATAAAAACTCATAAAGTAAAGAAGGGAAACTAGTTAAAATTATAAAAAAATAGCTGTGCTAAACTACTTTCAATGACTTTCATTCCGATATTACTCATGACGGACTCAGACGCAGAAAACTTTTGCGATCAGCAATTTTTTATGAAATAATTGAATTTTAATGTACGAAATCTTTGAAAGTGTGATTATTTAAATTATCCAATGATTTACTGATTCGGAAACACGTTTTAGAGTCACAAAGAGTGCACGTGTGTGGATTTCCAAGCAGAAATTGCTGCAATCGTACAGATATACCAGGACAACGGGTCAGCCCACAAAATCCACTGCAAACCAAAAATTTACCCTCCGAAGGTGATTTTTATAATCTCTGTTAACATTAGAACGCGTCTCTTAGACTATTTCGATATAAAAAGGTTTCCAATTGGGACATAACGTTACGTTTGTAGAGCCCAATCCGAGGAGCTACGACGAACTGGCTTCATTCGTTGCTTGAGTTTCAGAGGCATCACATTTTGCGATCAAGAAGCCTTCCTTTTTGAGCTATTTTGATGCTGTAATGTATAGGTAAAGATCTTTATGGGAAATTCGCCACTTGTGAATTGAAAGACTTCGAAATCCTGTGAACAGCGTGCAATCGACTGTCATTTGAACTTCACGTATTTTCTTTTCGGTATTTTGATTTCCGCTACAGGAACATTCAATAATGAAAAGCTGAAATCAAATCATCTCCGCACAGTTCGCCTGTTTGTAAGATCATTACGACCGCCTAAACGAAGTGAAATTGAAGCCACTGATTTGGAATTTCGCTAGGCCGACACGGATTTTGAAACTACAGTCAACATCAAAAACAGTGTACACCATATATTGACAAGTTTTGACTATTTATTTAATTACTTTATAGTTTCAATAATTTTTTTTTATAAAAATAGCGCTCATACTACTACAAGAGCCATATAAAATCGACAATTTTTCAACAAAATTTCAAACTCTTTACCCAGAATTTTCAAAATTCAAATTCAAAATTTCAAATTTCAGGTTCCCACTTTTATAGCTCATCAAATTTTCTTCCGTTAAAGTACAAGTTGCAAGTACGTCAAAAATCACACTAACTTTTGAGAATTTGTTTCGGTCGCGACCTTATGCATTTTCTCCATTTAAAACTACCCCAAATTTTTTTACATGGAAGAAAACTCCCAATACCGTCAAAATATGTCCAATTTACCACAGAATATAGATTATTCACTAACTAAAGTTCAGTCTTGCGAAGTACATTTTACGATTTCTGAAGTCCATTTAACGCTTTCTCAAGTACAAGTGAATATTATGAAGAATCTATTACAATTCCGAAGTACTTTTATGAAAGATGTTGAACACTTTACTTCAGTTTCAGATAAAAAAATTTAGCTATTTATTTTCTTTACGCCCCACATTCTATGGGCGATATGGCTCAGCCAAATCTTACGAAATAGTATATTAAGTATCTATAATTTCGCTTTTGTATTTAAAAATATTTCAGTCACACACTGGCCCAGATAGTGGTTTCTTTTTAAAAATAAAAAAAGAGCAAACATAATTTTTTTCTTAATATATTTTTAATTTATTCAAAAGGCTAAACATTCCTATTATTTTCCTTTAATGTGGTGCCCTCGGCTGGATTCGCAGTAGATCATCTTGTTAACCTAGGTTTCTGTAATCTTGGTGACGGTCTCTGGTTCTATCTCCCAAATGGCTTGCACCACTGTGGCATGGGTTGTGTGGCATTGCGTGTCGTCCTGCTTCAATCAGAGATCGTCTTAGTGCAAGTCTTCAATTTCCGGACAACAAGAAATCGTTTATCATACCTCTGTACCACTCTAGGTTGACCGAAATGGCATTTCCTGCAGCATTTTCAAAGAAAAATGGGTCACTGATGTCACTGTTCCAAAATTCGCTTTAGATTAGCTCTCTCTAAGGATGCATTAGCTTCTGGACGATCACGTGCGGCTTCTTCGAGCTCCCGATGCGGCAGTTTTGCTTATTAATATAACCGTGGAGTTGAAAATGCGTTCGGCATGATTTTGACTCGTTGTCAATAAAAAAAATATTTGGACCACACAATTTTGAGTTTGGAAAAAGTGTGCAATATCTTTTAAAGTTGTTCAAGCCTAAACCGATTCATTTCGTTCCGTGGAGATATGATACTGACTTTCTGTCCTGGTCGCAGTGCATGAAGGCCTTAGCCTAACCCGTACAACCATTACCATTATCATTACCAACTTTCTGTTCAGATTTCCATCGGAAAGGAGCTGTCAGTGTTAAAAAAACAACCTATTAAAAAAAAAAATACTATATGATCCACCCAGTAGTACACGAAAACAAGTTTTTTGTTAGTAATAGTTTCTTTTGCATGAAATGAAAGTCATTAAAAGCCTGGTATTGACCATAAAATTGATGAATTAAAAAATAATTGTTTGCCATTAATGTTTGATTATGATTTCCTCGGGAGTGTGATCGATTCGACTAGCTCCAATTCGAATTAAGCGAAATCTAGTAGCCCATTTCTGCGATCACTCTTTTTGCTCCATTTAATTTAGTCATTAAACCATTAAAATACAATTTTCAACTTTCTAAGTAATGTCTTCTATTTATTTCTTCTTTCTATTCCCATATAAACACGTGTGTTGTATAAATTCGTATCTGGGCGAATAGATAGGCGTCATAGTAGCGTCAATAAGTCTTAATCAAACATATGCAATACAAAATTCCTAAAATTTCTTCTACACTAAAAGAATGCAATAGACACTAAAATAAACACACTCTCCGCCCTGCGCACGCCGTTAAACACAAACAAACATTTTAGGCTAAAGTATAATATTAGCTACGCACCTAAAATGAATTTATATATTTCTCTGAGAGCGGAACTTTGGTTTTCTTGCGTCTACCCAAGATTGCATTCACAGCGTACATAGATCTCAGTGGAGGTGGTAAAAACGTTTGTTTTTATAAAAAACAAGAACAAAGAAGAAGCGGAATATAGGTTTTGTTTTGTTTTTGTTTTCTTTGTGTTTGTTTTTTAAGCCTACAAAACAACATAAATATCTCTGCATCTGTTTGATCGAATGAAAAGTTCACATCCGCCGCCATAAAATTTATATCCATAGCAACTCTCAATGGATTTGTGGGCTTTAAAAACAATGAAATATTTACTCAATTGAAAGGTTTCTATTTTTAGAATAAGATAGTTTTAGGTTATTAAAAGTCTCTTTACAATTAACATAATAAAAGTTTTTTTTTGGAATTAAATAATTTTAGATAATTAAATTTCTTAAATTATATGTATGTATGTCGGTATAAAATGTATATAAATGTAAAGGGGTTTCCAATAACATAAAGATTTGGGTCTTAAGACTTTATAAAGTCCAGTTGACACAAGAACTCAAGTCGGCCGATCGTCAACAAAGTCGGGTCTTTGCGGATTGGGTCGTTGCAATGCATGAAAATGATCCGGAATTCCATCGAAAAATCATTTTGGGTGATGAGGCCTATTTCCAGTGGCCTCGGTGGCCTCGTCACCAAGCAAAATTGTCGGATGTGGGGCTCAGAAAATCCTAGAGTTATTGTTGGAAAGCCTCTCTATCCTCAACGTGTGACTGTTTGGTGCGATTTATGGTCCGACGGAGTCATTGGACCTTACTTTTTCGAAAATGAAGCTGGAGTAACAGTTACGGTGAATGGATTGCGCTATCGAGAGATGATTAACGAGTTTTTATGGCCGGAATTGGATGGTATTGATCTGGACAACGTTTATTTTCAACACCTCTTATTGGAAAACTCATATATTATAATTAATTTTTTTTTAAATTAATTTTTAAATATAAATAAAGTTTTAAAAAACATATATTAGTTCATTCTTTACCACAAGCCATATGAGTACGAATCAAAGTTTCCAATTTTACGTGAAATTCAAAAAAATTAAACCAAATTTTCATGTAAATTTCCAACTCTTTAATCAGAATTTTTAAAAGACTCTGAGCATGCAATTTCATAGCTCATTCAATTTTAGCATAATAAAGTGAAGATTAGGCGTGCATCAAAAATCGCTTTAATCAAAAAAATGTGTTTTGTTTATGGTATTTTGCATTTTCTTCCATATAAAAGACATTTTTTATGCAGAGAAAAAATTGAAAACCATAAGCAAAAAAATTGTCCAAAATCAACGCGAGTTTTGAGACAATTCAAACCTCAGTCGCCACAAATCCTACCTTTTGCAAAGAGCTTCACACACAACACTGAGATAGCAAAACGTGGCGCAAAATTAATCATCCAATTGCGTTTTAGGATAACTTTTTTAATAAATAAAAGAAATATAATAATTTTGAGTGATGGAAATCTTTACTTTCACCTTTACGTGCGCCATTGCTTGGCTATTGGTATACCGCAGCTTTCTGATTCACAAGTGTCAAATATGATTGACGTACACGTTCCTGGCACAAATTTTAAACTTCCGATAGGGTGATTAATTTTGCACCACCTTAATAACAAGATTCTTAACCTAAAAAAATTGGTTTGCTCACGTGTTATACTGCAACTGGGTTTATAAAATATACCTCAGATTTGTGTATCACAAACTCGAACCTTCACAGAGATTTTCACGCATCGTCGATGAGGAAATTAAAAATACCAGCAAAAAGTATCGAAAAAATTGCAGACCCACCCAAACACTCTTGTTACTGCTTTCGCACACACACACAACCGGCATATCACATCTAGAACGAAAATATCGTTCCGCGTTAGATGCAGATGCGTAGGTCAAAAAGAGCCCGCGCATCCAGTTAAATTAGATGAAGATTAAAAAACTTCCTGTTCAGCTTCAGTTTACTTCTGAGCGATCCAGTCAATGTTTTTAAAAGAAATTCCGTTTTGATCACTTGCAGTTTTTCAGGTCTGAGGTGCTTGGAACATTTCCAGGTACTTAATCATGACTTTTGAAAATGGTTTTCTCTGCTAATCTTTGACTTTACAGCATATTTTATCTTCCGGATAAAAACTCTTTTGTTCTCTAAAAACATCCTATTTTTCTTCTTCAAATTTTTGTAGAGTACTTTTACATAAAAGTACTTGTGGTTAAAAGTTTGAGCCTGGCGCACAGCGCATAAATATTAACCCTTTGCGGTCATATTAAATTTGGACATGGGTGTCGTACTGGTCGGAATTGATTCCCGTTGAAAGAGCAGTGATGCGTAACATGTAAGGTTATGAAGGTTACAGTATAAAAATAGTATGGTTTCTTGCTGTGGTGGCTGAGAGTAGACATATGACCGGAATGGTAAAAAGCTTTGGTGGCTGTGAGTAGGCATAGGGTTAATAATAATTTGAAACAGAGAGCTATTGGTTAGCCAGCAATAGCGCCAATACTGCGATCGTAAGGTTGTCGTATATTCTGCATGATGATTGTAGGCCTGGCATAAATGGCAGAAGGCTTGCATGCTTTTAAGGATTCTCTCTTTACCGTTTTGACCTTTGCAAATTTTTTAGATGCGTCCTGTTTCCAACTTGAAATCAAAATATGCCTCGCTTATCTTACATATTTAATTTTATTTTCCTTTAAATTTTTGTGTTTTAAATTCTCTCGCTAAACATAACAACTGTTTTTTTTTTTAACTTTTTAAATTTGGTTAAATGGCGTTTTTTACTGTAAAATGTTCATATCCAATCAAGCATGAATGCGTTAAATAAAATCGTCAAAAAAAAAATGTTTAAACCTGATATGAAAATATCCATACCATCAATGCAGCGAACCTATCATTTATTCAATTTTTATTGATATTTTATGCCACTAGTAACTGTCAAAACCTGCTCATATTTCGGGCCACGAAACGAAAATCCTTTGGCAGCTCGTTAGCAGCTATTTGTTGTTGGCTTGCGGCAGCGCCCTTCAGTAGTCACTATCAGCAGCCGCCAGTTCAGTACCCAACTGCAATGTGATAAAAATTTTAATTGGCCATTAAAAATATAAAACCATTTTTGCTTTCATTAGCTTACAAATATTTATGGCTGGAAATGTTATGGAGCGTAAGCGGGCATACGTATAGATACTAATTTCCATATGACTTCACTAATTTGCGCTTTTCAGCGATTGAATGGCAATAAATGGTAACTAATTTTTGGCAAATAATTACCAATGGATAATAAATATCGGTATTTTCGGACGGAAATTAAAATTGCCGGTTTTTGATTATTGGCTGGTTGGTGGTTTTACATTTGTGGTTCGCAATTAAGGAATTAAAAATCAAAAAACATGACGCGGAACGCAAATTAGGGAACTAATAGTGCTGTGTTTCTAAAAATAAAAAATATTCCACGTGAAATGCTTTTATTTTATTTTTCAATAAGTTTTTTAAGTGGGTTTTTTATTCATGTGAAACCAAATTGAAAGAGTTTCACTATAAATTTAATTTAAAAAAATGCTGCTTCAATTTTTTTATATACAACAAAGTGTCACCAACGGAAGATGGTGCAAAATATAAGTATAATATCTACCATTTTAAAACTCATGTTTACATTTTTTCAGGTGGGGTAATAGAGGAAACCTCTGAGTATGAAACGACATACAAATCACGGGATTCCTAACATATGAAGTATAAGTATAAGTATAAGTATAAGTATAAGTATAAGTATAAGTATAAGTGTAAGTGTAAGTGTAAGTGTAAGTGTAAGTATAAGTATAAGTATAAGTGTAAGTGTAAGTGTAAGTATAAGTATAAGTATAAGTATAAGTATAAGTATAAGTATAAGTATAAGTATAAGTATAAGTATAAGTATAAGTATAAGTATAAGTATAAGTATAAGTATAAGTATAAGTATAAGTATAAGTATAAGTATAAGTATAAGTATAAGTATAAGTATAAGTATAAGTATAAGTATAAGTATAAGTATAAGTATAAGTATAAGTATAAGTATAAGTATAAGTATAAGTATAAGTATAAGTATAACTATAAGTATAAGTATAAGTATAAGTATAAGTATAAGTACAAGTACAAGTACAAGTACAAGTATAAGTATTGTATAAGTATATTTTTGTTCAAAAACCTTACAAGGGTTCGAAGAAATGTCACTACTGGCGCGTATCGCGATTATGTTTAGTTAGTAGCGACTCTTGGAAGAACACACCAAGTTTCAGCCAGATCAGCCTATTTCTTTGTGTTTGGCATACGTTTGAATCGAGGAGGCCGACTGATTTTCGTTTTCCACCTCGACAACGCACCATCTCACGCCTCAGCAGTTGTGGTCGCAAAATGAATGGAAATAGGGTTTCCAACTCGCTTCACATCCTCTCTATTCTCCGAACTTAGCTCCCTCGTATCCCACGAACTATTATTTATTCCCCACTTTGAAGAAAAGAAAAAAGAATTTTATTCGAGCGAGGAGGTTATTGCGGAAATGAATGGCTATTTTTCAGACTTGGACAAATCGTATTATTTGGGAGGGATCAACAAACTGCAACAGAGTTGGACGAAGTGTATAAACCTAAAAGGGCACTATGTCGAAAAATAAAAAAAGGTTTGTCATAAATAATTAAGTAGTTTTAATTTTTATACGTACTTTTGAAACGACCCTCGTATGTACAATACGGTGAGGGTTTTGGATTTCAGGCCCTACGAGCTTTTCACCTAAGATGAAGGGAACTTTTCTTCCTTCAATATAACTCATAATAGCGGCGTACCTAAAGTCAATTCTGCTGTAATGGATTGCTTGCAATCGTGGGCCACGTTGGAATTTGAGGCTCTTGGTCCAAAATATAATGAAATTGTGGATATTTTTGTGCTATGATTTCTTATGGCCTTTGACGTGGACTTAACCAAGAAAAGAATGGCAATCACTTGCTCCGACTTTTGCTGATGAAGCATCAACCCTAGTCACCATGTTTCGCTGGTTTCCCGAACTCAATCATGGTCGCACTTCCATACTGGACCATGGACCCTATTTGTTCTTCTTATTCCCGCATATCAAAAATAAAACGCGTATTCAACGTTTTTATGTATTTAGTGAGATATTCAGTGTTGTCATCATAAAGACAAATCTATAAGTAAAAACAATTCTATGTAACTTTTTCTATATTATCATTTGATTGTTTTACGTGATGTCTAGAGTAGACGTGGAAGAAAAATATAAAACTTAATTTTTTTTGTATTAAAATGCTACATTAATTATTTTTAATTTTTAAGTTAATTGGCAACCATATTATTAAGTATAAATGCTTGAAAAAGCGTTTTGTGTTTTTAGATACCCATTATTATTATTATTATCAGTAGCCTCGCACTGCAACCAAAATATATCTATTGTGCAAAATCTGCTAAGGTGCCCTTTATTTTAAGGCTTATTTAAGAAATTCAACACCTAGGGTTTATTGTTCCACAACTTATACGGATGTACAGCAATACCACCTTGGCGGTGTATCCTTTCCTGCTTAGTGCAGGACATTCACAAAGAATGGATTCTGAATTTTCAGTATGCATTTTACAGAATCGACAGATGATGACCTCAGAGAGCCCAACTTTGTTTAAGTGATATTTCAGGCTACTGTGGCCTGTAAAGTAACCAGTTAAAAGTCGTAAGTCTACTCTGCTGAGCGAAAGTAGCTTATTAGAAATTCCTCTGTCGGGCGTTAGGAATTGTTTCGCTTGCCCCTGACCGATAGAATTCCACCCGTGTTGAACGAATTTACTCTCCCCCTTTCTAGGGGGGGGACCTTTTATAAGCTCACAGAAAGTCTCAGGCCCAATTAGAGGCATATTTGCATCTTTTTTTGCTAGATAATCAGCCATTTCATTTCACTCATATCTCTCATGTCCGGGAACGCAACCTAATAATTTTGTGATTGATACCCTTAATTCATATACATATTTTAATAAACTTACTTACTTACTTAGGTGACACTAAGTTGGGTTTTGGCCGAATCCAAAATAGGCCGTCAGCTGTTTCTGTCCTGCGCTCGCCGGTTAGAAATCTCGAGCGCTGACAAGTCCTGCAACACTTGGTCCGTTCAACGAATATGTGGTCTTCCCCTTCCTCGTCTTCCTTTTTGGCGTACCACTTGTAGGTTTGTCTTGCTAAACCGACTCGCTTCATACGTGAGACATGGCCAAGGCAGCGTAGGCGTTGTAATTTTACAAGCTCAAGTCCCTATATAACTTATAAGCTCGCTATTTCATCATACGCGGTACTCTTCACCAACACGGATGGGGCCAAAGACCTTACGTAGAATTTTTTTGTCGAAGGCTCCCAAAACTTTCTCATCTGCTATTGACATCGTCCATGCTTCTGCGCCATATAGCAGGACGGGAATAATGATAGTTTTGTAGGCTGTGAGTTTGGTCATTCGACCTTCGAGAGAGAACTCTACTTCTCAAGTGCCTACTGCGCCCGAAGTAACACCTGTTGGCAAGAGTTATTCTCCGTTTCATCTCCAGGCTGACGTCATTTTGGTAGTTGATGCTGGTCCCAAGGTAGACAAAGTCCTTCACAACTTCAAATTGCTGGTCGTCAACACTGACACATTGTCCAAATGTAAATACTCTTTGAGCATAAAGCGCTGTTGGTTTCGCCAATAATGTCGATGCCATCAGCTAACAGCATGTGGAAGATAGTTCCAGCGCTAGATTTTTTTCCAGTAAGAGGTTGAATAGATTTTAATAAACTTGCTGATTGAAAAATTTTAATTTTTGAGACACATGGCATATCTTATATGCTACCCATATTCCTACGTATTTACTGAAATAAATAATATTAAATTATTAGACACGTGGCAACCTTGTTTCTGAATAGAGTGTTTATACTCACCTTCCATATGATAACGATATTACTATATTTTGTGAAAAAAGTTCTCGAATCTAATCACAGCGGCACCTTACGGGTCGAATTATTAATCCAAAGCATCAAGGGAATCACTCAAATGCACACAATAAATTTCATCAAAATAAGCCCAGCCGTTTAGGATGAGCTCTGTTTCAAATATACCTACAGAAGAGTTGCAGGACGTATGTACAAGAATGTATCCCTATTCATTAGGCCGGGTCGATTTGTGGGGAGGCAAAAAAATCGCCTATTGCTCTATGAAAATCGTATTCTAGGGATCAAAATAAGAAACTTTGCCGAAGGAACCATACCTCTAAAACGAATTCTGATGTCCCCCAATTTGGGTCGAACTTTTTAGTTTCTTTTCTATAATTCACTTAAATTAATGTTTTCATTTACATATGTTCTGACTAAATAAATTTCTTAAGAGAAAAGATAGATATTATAAAAAAATAATAAGCATTATTATAAATAAATAAAAATAAAGAAAAAACATAGCCATTTAGCTGATTTTTTCATGTAAAGGCCAAAAATGGTGATATTTTGAAATTGGGGGACATCAGAATTCGTTTCAGAGGTATGGTTCCTTCGGCAAAGTTTCTTATTTTGATCCCTAGAATACGATTTTCACAGTGCAATGAGCGATTTTTAAATCGACCCGCCCTACTATTCATACACACATACATACATATAAACTTAAGGTTTTCTCAATTTGAAAAATGAACGTTTGTCTGATTTGCTGCGCTTGCGATATTTGACTAATCAATTTTGGTATTATTTATCATTATAAATGCACACTGCTATCACAACATTTGTGTGTATATGTGTTCATATATACAATATATAATACATGGATGAGTGTATTATAAAATGTCTAAACTGCCTTTACTATATTTATGAATGTTTTGTTTTATTATGGAAACCACATTTCATTACTTGCACAGACCACGCATGTCCATATCTACTTGTATATATGTATGTGTGTATTTGATAACAATTATCAATGTATTGTTATTTAGTAGTGCAATGCACAAATGCTTTTGTGTATATATGTAAGCGAATACGTAATAGACAAGAGCAACAATAAAACTGCAATTGATAAGTGTGTTAAGCCGCATTCGATGCAAGTTTTATAGTTCTTTCCATTGCCAGACAGCGAGGCGTTGCGGCGCATAACCGCAGACACCACAAAGCGAAAGCCAGACATGCTGGTGTATCATTCATGCACTTTGTGCACCTCTCTTATATGTGCATGCACATTAGGGATGACAATATTAGCGGCAACTTTTTTGGATATAACTCCGGGATTGCAGTTAAGGGGTTAGGGGTAGTCAGAGGCCCCAAAAAATCATGATTTTCAATAATTTTTTTTTGCAAGTCAATTACTTTCTTTTAGAAAAATAAAAATATAGCATTAAAATATCATGTTTCGAATTGACTTTAGCAAAATGTAAAACTAAAAAAAAAAATAAATTAATAATTGTAAAAGTTATTGTTGTTCCTGTGGAGCCCGTTTCTCCAGAAGTCCCTTGAAGGGATCATCACAAGTCCTTGGAGACTCATCTAAAATCAAGCGGACAAGAGAAATTAGTTTTATTAAATGATTATTTTGTGCCTGATCGAAGTTTTTTTTTTCAAAATTAACAATTTGGGGCCTCGGGAAATATTTTTCAGATTTTTGTGAAAACAACTGACAATTAATTGTTTAAAAAAATCGAAATTTTAAAAAGAAAAAAATTCCTTCAATCAGGCACGAGTTTCGTATGTTTTTTTAAACCAGTATTAATTTTATTGAAATCTATCAAGCGGTTTTAAAGTTACAGTGATCACCAGTTCAAAAAACATGGTTTTGAGAAAAACGCATTTAAAGTTTTGCTATCGATTACCGGAGCGCCCGAACGAGCTTTGTTAATTGTTGAATAACTCAAAAAGAGTTTGCTGAATTCACTTCAAATTTTCACACAATATTTTTAAGATTCTATACTTTAAGAAAATGTGAAAAATCCAAATTTGTTAAAGTTCTGACTACCCCTAACCCCTTAAACTAACCGGGATCGCAGAATGCACCTTTGGCATAGCCTTTTCCATTTGAATAAAAGTTCACTAAGTGAAAGTATGCTTCAGCTCATTGGTATATGTGATTAGGATTCGCAAGAATCGTTCAACGCAATTTAATTCTTTCAGTAATTTTCGAAACTAAAATCTCACTTAAAGGCTATTTGTTATATTTTATTTCTTCGAGTATTATCTGTAACGCCACATCACACTTATGTAAATTAATTTCTGCAGGGCATAAGCATAAATGAATAAGTTGAACTAAGTTGCTTGGAAATTGAAAAGTTTTTATTCGAACACAATTTCTTACTTCTCTCAATTCGATATATACAATTTTTCAAGATCCCAGAAGGAATATCAGCCAATCCCGGTATTTCTGGGGCCTGAGAGATATCCAAGATCCCGTGATTGACATCCCTAATATATATACATACATACATACATACAATTACTATAGGTATGTGCCTGCGAAACCACAGTTACTGAATGAGATTGGCTCATATGCAACATTTTAATAAAAATATTGTGATACAGATTCATAATACTTTAATTGCAGATTTTGTGGTTGTACATTGAAACTTTAGCAGAAATATTATTTTTGATTATAGAATCTTTAACATCTGTACATTTTCAATAATTATTGTGATTACATTTGTACTTGCCTCAAAACATATGACGCGCCTAGACGTTGTTTTAAAATAAAACGTGCATATATTTGAACTCTTTCAGGTTTCACTATTTCTATTCCAAATACGACTCTTAACAATTATATGTGAAAAACGACATGATTTAAATGTCCCCCATGAGCACGTCCACGGGTAAAATCCGCCTAAGAGTCGATTCATGAATGCCTAATTGTTGAGAATGTCGAGTGCAGCAGCACTTTGCGCTACAGCAACAATATTCTCAACAGCACGTTCAGATTTTGATCTACCAGTCTTCTTTCTTTACCCGACAGAATCAATGTCTTGAACTTTTTTCACCAAAATCATTGAATTGTTGACTCATTAGGACGATTATTTCCATAAAAAAATCACGAATTTTGCGATATACTGTTCCTAAAGATCGACCATTTTCCTAATAAGTTTCAATAGGTTTAACGCGTTGTTTTATCGTGTAAAATTCTACATCTGTCTACTTGACAAATGTCAAAGGTGATATTAAAAAGGTACCCTCTAGAAATTGTTCACTACTGACATCTAGGCGTCACTCTTGAAATACCCATTATAAATATGTAGATTGCCTTCAAAGTCAGTAAAGATAGGTAGGATAAACTGAATTTGGAGGTGAGTCACACTATTCAACATTATTACCTTCACGTCCTTGCTGAACACCGAAAAATATTAAGGAAAAACGACCCGAATTGTGGGAAGACAAGTCAAGGCCTCTACATCAATTCAATGCGCCAGGTCATTCTATACTCTCTAGGTTTCTAGCCAAGCACAACATCTCAATGTTGGACTATCAACTACCATATAATGGCTGCATCCTACGTCGTGTGACTTCTATATGGAGCAAGTTTTGAAGCGCTTGTAGTTGTGAAAGAGAAAGCGGCACGCACCATAAAGGCGGTGATAGAAGAAGGTGCCTTCGAAGATGCATAGTTTCGAGCAACGGAAGATACGCATGGAACTTGTAAAGATAAAGAGGGAAGTGGTATATTGAAGGTAAATATGCATGAAGTGTTAATAAAATGTTCTGTCGCGTCAGTCAGTCATTATTGAAGGGGTTAGGCCACTCTAGATGTCGAAAAAATAAGTACGTTTTAGTAATTTTTTTTGGAAATTATAAAAAAAGGTGTATGTATAATGTAAAAATGTATGTTATTAATGTAGACAAATCTTAAAATACGACTTTTTAAATTGTACAGGAACGCATATATCACACATAAGAATGCACTTACAAAATACTTTGGAAAGTAATAATTAATATAATATAAAAAGCACATCCCGGAGTTTTAAACTTTGTACAACTTATTAAGTGTAACGATTTATAGAAATTCAAATAAAATTTCAACATTAATCAGAATTAAAAAAAAAATGGGGTGCGCACTTTTATGGTCTTTTAATTTTAGTATAAAAAATGCAAGTTGGAAGTGGCTTAAAATTCCCGATAATTTATGATAATACTACGCAATATTAAATAAAAAAATACGCAAAATAAAAAAATCGATATATACAATTATAATAATAATTTATCACATTTTGAACTGGACACGGAAATAGCGCACCTTTACTGACCTGCACAAGAAAAAAAAGTATATTATTTCAAATTGGCAAAGTCTGTCTATTTAACTATTCAGTGTTTTTTTAAGTCTCCATAATTTTTTAAAATTGCTTCACACCTTGAGTTAAACTTTTGGCATCTTTCCAAAAAAATAGAGTTCTACGCTTGCTGTATTCCTTGCCATAGTTCATTGCTACTTTAAATTTTTTTTGTCCAAACAAAATATCATCAACGGATATCTGCATTCTATCAGACAGCCAAGCTTCTCTACGAGCCCTGGATCCAAACAACATCAAGGAGTGCCTTACGTTGTCGCCAATCTCTAAATGAGATGGCCAAGCAATATCGTATAATCTAATGCTGGGTTCCAGGTCACAGAGATACTATATACCAGGGAACTGTGCGGCAGACCAACTTACAAGAGAAGGTACCGGTGTACCAGACATAAGTTATTTTATGGAGATACTTCTCGCAACTTGTAAGCTTCTCATTAAGGACGCACTAATCAGTTGTACAAATCAAAGATGGATGAGCGGTAATACCTGTGAAATTGCTAGGCAACCATGGCCAAGACTAAATTTACGTCTGTCCAAGAGTATTTCTGATTTCTGTCGTAGCTGCAGAAATGAGGAGGAGTTGGAAACAATTCAACACCTTTTTTGCACATGCCCAGCTCTAGCCAGAAGCAGGACCCGATAATCTATACACTTTAGGTATCAACCACCTTTTACGTTTTGTCAAAAACTCAGGATGGTTCAATATGGAGAGGTAAATATAGCCCAGCCCCCGCGGCTCACAACGAACCCATTTCGTGGTCTAAGTGGCATCGTTGTCTCTATGTGCGATGCGGCTGCCAAATCTAACCTAACCTTTCCTTAATATCGTTCGGAAAATTTTAGTTGGGGTTAAGGTCGGGACTTTGTGTTGGCCACCAGAATTGCAATTTTTTTCTTAGGATAGCCAACTTTTCACTACTTTTGCTGTAGGCCTCGGGTCGTTATCATGCAAGAACAACCAGTTTAGTGGCATGGAATCGCAGGAATATAGCTCCATTGTAGTTTTGACAATAGTACACAAAACCCAACTTATCCATAATACCAATTATTCTCAGCTCAAATTCAAACTTGCATGTTACCTCCACCGTGCTTTGTGGTTTTTGTTGTATTCTGCGAATTGAACTCTTCGTTTTTTCACGATGAACGAAAGTCATCCCATCAGGAACAATCATCATAACTTTAGTTTCGTTCGTAAAAAGTATTATTTTCCAGAAATTTCTTTGTCTTTGCTGCTATGGGCATTTGCGAAAGTCAAATATGTCTTCACATTTTTTTTTTGTACAGTAGCGATTTTTCTGCGGACACGCCCATACAATTTCTTTTCATTGAAAACAAAAAAGAAAAATTAAAAAAGTTATCGAGGCTTATTGCTCGAAATTAGAGGGAAGTGATTCACAGCATAACATCGGTAAGAAAATATCCATGAATATCAGTAAATCTTCTAAAAATAACAATTCGTATAGCAGACACGGCCTCGGTAGTCGAGCGTAGGTGCACATCCCAGAGGTTGTGGGTTCGAATGCGTAAAGTACGTTCGCACTTTTCCAAATTTACCTACTTTCCCTGTTTCTAAAAAAAGAAAATAAAAATCCCATTCGTCAAACCCAAAAACTCATCCTTTCCATACATCCAGTCCTCAACCATCAGTGCGATCCTTTTGGCAGAAAACTGTGAGACACGAATGGCGCTCCAAGCAGTAAGAAGGCATTGTTCCTAAGCAACGACAGGTGGGCATTCCCACTTTTTAGGATTGGTAGCGGCAGGCTAATCACCTACCCTGTCAAAAATCAAATAAATTAACGAAACTTACGCAAGACTGAGTCCTGTCGAGGAGCTATACTCCCGAGAGCAGTAAACAAGGGGGAAAAAATAAAAAAATAGCAGACACTATAAATGCGCTATTTATCTGTCCTTGGCTGTAAATATGTAGGAATGTTTGTACGAAAGTCTCATTTGATAAGTTTCCATTCTCTGTTACATGCACTTTGTTCGGTGATGACCTTGAGTTCCGCGCTAAAATTTTCCACTTCATTTGTGACGAAAAGTTCATTTCTTCTCGAATACATGGACAAATTTGCCAACAGCAGCGTGCGTTCTACTTTTAATTGGCATTCGCTTTTTCGCTTTTCTATTTGCCCACATAATTTTTTTCTTCGCTCGATGTTTTCGTTGGAAGGCTATGTTTATTTTGCATAAACTACAGCAGTCGCAAATATTTGTTCATAAGCAGTACCCACCCGAAATAGAACCAAGAATTCATTATGCGTGCCATTTTTGGCTCAAGTTGCAAAGTTTGCGTGTCTTTTAGTTATTCGGTTGCTTCATATAATATTTCATTAGCGAGTGTGCGAATTGACCGCACATTGCGTGGCGGGAACAATTGTTGATGATTTTGAATGGGTTGCGTTTTTTTTGCGCCAATTCAAGGCTTTTGTGTCGGAAATAAATGGCACGGTGTAAATTTTTCAAATTTAATAATGTTGTAATTATATTTCGTCACCAGCTACCAAATGTGAAAACAGTAAAATCCTTTCAGGAATATTACAATAGACCACTGAATGATATTTTATATATTTTTATGCAGCTGCTCCTCTCGCATTCAAATGCTGTCCTTGGAAATATAAAAAAATATATATTTAAAAGTTTCAGTTCGCATGCGTCACGTAGAAAAAAGTTTTCCCTTAGAATTGCATGCATTTTCATGTGGACGCCTGCAAATATGCAACGCAATATACGGATTGATGTGTACACGCTTATGTGCGAAGGCGCATGCAAATATACCGTTGGACTTATTGTATATGTGTGCGTGTAAGTGTTTTGGGCATGCATATGCATGAACTAACACAACTCATGCGCTGCCTGAGCTGATATTTGAGAAATGGGCGGTGCATGCAAATTAGTTTTGTGGCCCAGCCGAGGTAAGTCGGTTGCTGATGTATGTAGTAGAACTGGTGGCTCAGTGTGGTAGTGTGAAATTACGTGTGTGGTATAAGAAATAATAAAGTCTTATTCTACTTAACTCTTCGCGCGTGTATGTCGAGGCATAATTTTTGGTAATGTTTCCTCTCATTTTTTGTTGTTTTGCGGAATGTTAAAAAATTGGGTGTAATTTGAGCATAAACTAATTATGATGTGCTGTACCAATCGCATAATCTGAAATTCTTCCTTTTCACTAGAAAAAATTTAAAAACCTAATGAGCGCGCATCTTAAAATGGGTTGAGAAGAAATGCAAAAATATGAAATTAGTCAGAAAAAAATTCGTAACTGCAAATAAATTGTAATTTCTAATTGAAATTTTATTTTAATTCAAATCAAATGTTTTTATTGAAGTACCTCTAGATGGGAATTATATGCTGGTTCCTTCCCTTTATAATTTACTCAGATCAATGAAAAAGTAGTTGGGGAATTCTCCACGTGACACACTTTCTGCTCGTAGTTTGTCGCATTCTTGTTTATATGACGTACACTTCTAACTGGCCACTTTTCAACTAATACAATTCTAGCTACTCTCGAACTAGTACGACTTCTTGAATCAAATATCTGTTCAAAACCTATAATGCCTGACTTTTGATTTTCACTGCTGGGATGCCCTACATGATCTCACACACACACACACTCACATATGTATGTAGGTACATACGAATGCATTGAAGGCGTTCTTACGCGCACACGCACAAGTTCACCAATGTGTGCGTAATTTAACTTGATTTACAGTGGACAATGGCCACTAACATGAGTCGCTGTTCCCAAGGGGCAAGATTTCTGCAGTGCTGCGTATTGTCGCTGCTGTATTGTTAGTTGTAGCGCTCGTAATGACCTATGGTACTTACCGGCTGAATGCCCGCCGCGACATTTGTGGTGGCAACGAATTGTGGTAATCACTTTGGTGAATACTAGATGGGGCAATGGTTAATTTGGTGTTTAGCGCTTTGGTATGGGGCAGATTCAAGTGCCAAGCGACTTAAAACTCCATAGCAACATTCGCTTACATGCATACGTACACTTGTGCTCACATAATTAGGGCACTCTACCTTTTTGCATTATTCGCCACATTTTTTATGTTAATTTTTTTCTTTAGATTTTTATTAAAATACTTGTGAAAAGTTCATAAAAATTTAACAAAATTTCAAAAACAAGGCGTCAAAACCTTATAGTTTTAATTAGAATGTTTAGAAAACTTCTGTGTACGCAGTTGTATAGTCCATTTAAGTTAGTGCATGTTTGAAGTCACGCTAATTTTTGACAACTTTTTGCATGCGATGTTGACAATTTTCTTCCATATATATTAATACGCATATTCGGAAGTCTCACAAATCCCGTCGAGGTAATGATAGTTATCTAATAGTTAATTTCTTCGTTCTTGTACCTTTTCCCGCGCCTGTGAGTACTACACAACCGGTGAGGTTGGACTTATGTGTGTTTGCCTCAGGTGTATGAATAAAACTACTAGAGAGCTCTAAATTATAACTCTATTGTGAGTTTCTACTATTATTTTTAATGAAATTTTGAAGGAGAGTTCAATCAAGTTTTTACCCTAGATAAAAAGTTGGCGGGTTTCTTACTCCAAATATGTCAGTTTGTAACCCTAAAGTAAGACATTTTAAGTAAGAAAATATTTTCCTAACAAAAACACAGACTAATTTTGGGTCGCTGAACATGAAAATGAATATAATGTAAAAAAAATCAGTTTAATATACAATACAAAAAAAGAAATTAATTTTATATACAAAGAAGGTATTAATTTCATATAGGTACTAAACAAAAAATTAATTTAGTAGAAAAAAAATATTTCACATACAAAACGAAAAAAAAACAAATAATAATAATTTAATATAAAAAAATGTAACTAAAAAAATTATTCAATTTGAAAAAAAAACCTTATTTGATATACAAAATAAAACAAAAACTAATTTAATATAAACAAATAATTTAATATACAAAACAAAAAAAAAATTAGTTAATGCACAAATAAAAATATTACAATAATTTACAAAACGAAAATACCAAAAATTAGTTTAATATAAAAAAAAAATGTATTTAATATAGGAAACAAAAACAAATAATAATAATCTTCTATACTACAAAGGTGAATGTCTGTACGTTGTCCGCGCATCACTACGAAACGACAACACCAAATGACGTACAATTTTTTATTCATTTATTCATATTTTCACCCAATGAAGGCAAGGTTTTATGATGGAACTCCTTTCCCACAGCCCCCATGCCGCGCCACCACTCTCATTCGTCACTAATAATCGAATATTTGCTTAAATTTAATCTAAAAAATCTTAGTTTTTCCTATTTCCCACTATTTATAGTACACTCTAGACTTCATAATCCGCATAAGCTGTTCAAACCCAAATGTCTTATGACCCAAATTGAAAGTTCAAAAACGTTTTGAGATAGAAAATTAATAAAAATAATTTTGCTTGATATTTTTCTGATTGTTTGTTTTGATTTTATTCAACGAGGCATAGATACGGATGCCGGGTATTGTAATATTATGGTTATTAATAAAAAAATATTTTCTATGAAATTATTGTTTGTAATTCTTTTATATACATATCCTAAATCCCTCAAAACTACTCCTACGCGAGCGGGGCCGCGGGTTAAAGCTAGTTTAATATAAAAACAAAAAAATATTTAATACAAAAAAAAAAATAATTAATATAAAAAAAATTTATTTAATATACAAAACAAAACGAAAACTAATTTAATATAAAAAAATTACTTAATATACAAAACAAAAAAATTACAATAATTGAATAAAAAAAAATTTAATTAAATAATTTAAAAAATTTACAATTTACATTTACAAAAAAATTAGTTAAAAAAAAAAAATAATTTTATATACAAAAAAAACAGATATTAATTTAATATCCAAAACAAAAAGTTAATTTAATAGAAAAAAAATATTAATTTAATATAATTGTTAAACCACCAAGCTTTTTTGGCAGCTAATAGTTTTCAAATTAAAGACTTTTATTTTTAAACCACTTTATAATTTATTTTTCACAGAGTTTACGCGTTCGTGTGTTTGTTACAAATGTTAAGTTCACCGGCCTCAGCTGATGTCGAGCTTCAAGTCTCGAAATATTTGCTTAGCACAGCTTATATATAATGTATGTACATAAGAATGCGTTGATACGAACGTTAGGAAAATGACAAATATAGGATAATGTGTATTAATATAATTCAAGGACAAGTACAAGGATTAGGGTGACCAGGTGTTACGAGTTAAAAATATTACAATCTTATAAGTTAGACTACAATACTAAATTATTAAATAAAACTATACAATTAACTCTATACTTAAATTAGGTCATGTAAATTAGGTGCTGCTCCCAACATCCTCCCCTCCGTTGAAAGTTCAGGGCTTTCAACTGATTCCTTAGTCGGAAGGAGGCACAATTTAGTAACAGCTCGACGTGTAAGGCCAGTGGATGTACGTAGAACAGCTACTCGTGCAACACCGTCCTCACCAGTAATGACTTCGATGACGCGCGCAAGAGGCCACTTAAGAGGCGCTGAATTTTCATCTTTAATGCATACAATATCGTTGATTTGCACATTGGGGTGAGGGGTGCGCCATTTTGCTCTTTGTTGAAAAAGAGTGAGGTATTCTTCGCTCCACCGTTTCCAAAATAGTTGTTAGAAGTATGTGGCACGCTGCCAGTGACCGAGTGGGTTGTAATTCAAATGCGTGATGTTAGGCTCAGGAGCAGCTGTAAGCGGGCCGCCAATAAGAAAATGACCTGGAGTTAAAACATCAAGGTCTTCTGGATTTTCTGAAAGATGTACAAGAGGTTAACTATAGCAGAGATTTGGCATACCAATGTACGCAGTTCATCGAAACCAAGAATTGCAGAGCCAAGAGTGCGGTACAGGTGCTGTTTAGCCATTTTTACTGCGGCTTCGCACAAGTCGCCGAAATGTGGTGAACGAGGTGGTATGAATCGCAAGTCAAAACCATTGTTGAGGTAGTGAACGTGAACCTTACTGCGGTGCTCTTGGCTTAGGAGTAGGCGTTTTAGGTCTCTCAACTCGTTCTTAGCGCCTACGAAATTGGTTGCGTTGTCTGACCAAATACAGCTTGGCATGGCGCGTGTTGTCGTAAATAGCTTGAGAGCTTCCAAAAAAGCACCTGTTGGAAGGTCCTTCACTAGCTCTCTCCATACGGCCTTGGTTGCGAAACAGATGAAGACGCTGATATAACATTTCTTCTTAGGCAAATCAGCCATGATGTGCTCAAAAGGTTTTCGAGCTATTGTTGATAGTGCAGACCGTTTAGAATGGTGCCTCTAAGGTGTCGCGCGTCATCGAATTTAAGGAAGGTATCCCTTTCTGCATCAGAAATGTGATGAAGGTCTCGCCACAAAATGCACTGGAAAATGTTATCGGCTGCAGATACGCGAACGCAACGATACATCTTACAAATGTCTCCAATAAGTGCAACGGGAAACGTACGAAAGCGAATAAGAATATCAAAAAGTTTGGGTTGTATGGTCGGCCTCGCCATTAGAATCTCGTTTAATGAGAGGCCCGAAGTTGTGACAGCAGAACCATCAAAAACGACCCTGAGCTTTGTTGTGGAGCTATCTTCCTTGCGCTCAAGGCTCTCAAATCGTCGCTTTGCTTGTGTGTATGATTCGCCTAATGATTCTGTGCCGAGTTTCCAAGGTAAGCGAACCGAGTACTCGCCTGAAGGTAAACGCGAAACATTTTGCTGAAAATGCGCCTTGCAGTCGAGCTCCTCCCTTGCTGTTTTAGTGATTGGCTCAAAAACGTGATCTACTTCCCAGAAGCGACGTACCAAATCGTCTCGTCGGGTATCAGAGTCGATGTCTCTCGAAGACCTTTGATTGGCCACAAATGACGAAAGCTTAGAAGTCTGTTGACCACCACCTGATATCACCCAACCGAGAAGAGTTTTTTGAAGAACTGGAAATCCGGGCGCCAACTGTATCTGCCCAACGCAGAGAAGTTCGAAAAATAGTCCTGCTCCGATAAGCAAGTCAATACGCTGAGGTATGTTGAAATTGGGATCAGCTAGTTGGATGTTCGAAGGGACGTTCCAGTCCGCGATGCTCACTGAAAAACCAGGCTGATTGTCAGTGATTGTTTAAACAACGACGGAAGTGATGTGCGTTGAGAAATCTGAAGTCCGCGACTTCAGTACGACTTTGACCGAATAGCCTTCAGTTGACAGGTTGGCATCCCCGATGCCCGAAACTGCCGCCGAATATTTGGTCCTACGAAGTTGTAATTGATTAGTAAAACGATTTGTAATAAAGTGAAGCTGGGAACCCGAATCCAAAAGCGCCCGACATGGCACGAAGGTACCAGCACGATTTTTGACAAAAATGACTGCAGTGGCTAGAAGCACAGCATCAGATGGAGATCTCGAAGTGAGGGCATGGCCAGGGACAGATGATGTTGCAGCTATGGTGTTTGATTTCAATGTGGGTGGTTGCGTGACTGGGCCTGATATAGAAGTTGAAGCAGAAGATGTGCGGTCAAAATGCAAAAGCGTATGGTGTTTCAATTGACAAGCTCTACAGGGTCCAGATTTGCAATCTCTCATTTGATGGCCACCCTTTAGACAGTTAAGGCAAAGCGAGAGCTTCTTGGCTTCCTTTTGGCGAAGATTTGGAGAAAGAGTGGAAAATTGCTGACAGTGGTAAATTCTATGATCAGGGCACCGACAAAACGCGCAACCACCTACTGAGGCATTCGAAACGACAAATGATTTTCTTTTATTTGTACTTACAGTTTTACCGTTTCTGTCAACTTGATCCGTTTGGGTTTGTATGGCATGCTCCACATTTTCGAGGGTACGACACCGCTTTTCCAAAAATGCAGCTAACTGATCCCACGACGGCAGTTCGTTGCTTGATGAATTTTCTTCCCACTTGGATTGAGTAGCCTTGTCCAACTTCTGGATTAGTAGTTCAACTATAATGCAGTCAGCGATTTGTTCTTGTGATCCAAGCGATTGCAACGCGCGTATGTGTGATGTAACCTTGTCCGTCAACTCCCGCAACTTGCTTGCGGATGCATCTGCCCTGTCCAGCCCAAAGATCTGTCTGATGTGTGCCTGAAATATAATTCGCTTGTTATCAAAACGTTTTTTGAGTAAATCTAATGCATTTTTATAATTCGTTTCATTTATCTCCAGAGATTGGATAGTATCCAAAGCAGCACCACTCAAGCAGGAACGCAGGTATTGCAGCTTATCGCTTTGCGTCAGGTCGCCATCCTTGTCAATGACGGAGGTGAACATCGAGAAAAAGTTGCTCCACTCGGTATACGCGCCACTAAATTTAGGTAGCATTAGCAAAGGCAAGCGAGAACGATTGGCATTCACGATGATCGACTGCGAGTCACCAGTGTTCGCTCTGAATGTTGAGCAGTGCTGACCTGTGCTACGTCTCCCAATCTCTCGTTGCAGGTTCGCCTTAAGTTTCACCAATGTAGCATCGAATTTGCAGGGCAGGTCACTGGCAATAGACTCAAAGTCCATTTCCTCCAAACTGGTGTGAGCGGCGGTGAATGTTGCTTTCAAATCTCCCACTGATTCCATGATTGCTGCCAACCCGTACTCATCCATGCCTTGTAGCATTTCGGTGTTCATCTCCGCTGCTGTATGCTCAAGTCGATTAAAGACTGACATTGTTTTCAGCTTTAAATACGACACGCGATCTGAAGACGGTTGCCCACTCGATGGTACAGTATGTGGTGAATCGCTTCTAATGAAGGTACCATTACCTGGACTGATCGACATCTTCAACGTTTGACTTTTAAAATTGACTGACCGGTTATATTGATAGCGCACGAATTTATAGGCACGGTTCTATGTACACGGAAACCGTTGAAAAAGTTAGTAAATAGAAATATAGGTTGCGGTTTTAACTGTTTTGTTTTACAAGTCCCGCACAAAGTTAACAAACGGTTTTATTTATTGGGTAGGTATTAAAACGACTACGCGACAATAATTAACTACCGTAACACGATATTTTCGAAGGGATAACAAATGTTATTATATTGAATAATAATTTCAATTTTACACAATTAGAACACACGAATATCACGTCGGGGTCACCAAAAATGTTAAACCACCAAGCTTTTTTGGCAGCTAATAGTTTTCAAATTAAAGACTTTTATTTTTAAACCACTTTATAATTTATTTTTCACAGAGTTTACGCGTTCGTGTGTTTGTTACAAATGTTAAGTTCACCGGCCTCAGCTGATGTCGAGCTTCAAGTCTCGAAATATTTGCTTAGCACAGCTTATATATAATGTATGTACATAAGAATGCGTTGATACGAACGTTAGGAAAATGACAAATATAGGATAATGTGTATTAATATAATTCAAGGACAAGTACAAGGATTAGGGTGACCAGGTGTTACGAGTTAAAAATATTACAATCTTATAAGTTAGACTACAATACTAAATTATTAAATAAAACTATACAATTAACTCTATACTTAAATTAGGTCATGTAAATTAGGTGCTGCTCCCAACAATAATAAAAAACAAAAAACAGAAAAAATAATAATAATTTAATACAAAAAATTTAAATTAAAAAAATGTATTTAATTTGAAAAAAAAGTTAAATTTGAAAACAATAAATAAATTTAATATACAAAACAAAAAAAGTTATTTAATATACAAATAAAAATATTATAATTATTTACAAACAAAAAAAAAACATTATAATAATAATTTACAAAAAGAAAAAAGAAAAAAATTCATTTAATATAAAAAAATTAATTTAATATTCTAAACGAAAACAAATAATAATACTTTAATGGAATATAAAAACAAAAAAATTTTTAATACAAAAAAAAATAGATATAAAAAAATGTATTTTGTATAAAAAAAAAATGTATTTCATATAAAGAAAAAAAAATATTTAATATAAAAAAAAAATTATTTAATTTCCAAAAAAGCGTTTTCAAGATATTGCAAAAATTCTGTTTTCTAATTAGTTCATTTTGCAGGTATTGCCTAAAAGCTCCAGAAAAACGAATAAAATTTATAAGTACAGTGGAGAACTTAACTGAGTGCACGATACGTGTTTGTTAATAAAGGGTTTTTCGTAATGGAGCCTAGATGTTAGTAGTGAATAATTCCTAGAGGGTACCTCTTCATATCATCTTTGACATTTGTCATGTAGACAGATGTACAATTTTTCACGATAGAACGCGTTAAAACTATTTAAACTTATTAGGAAAATGGTGGATCTTTAATAACATAAGGCGAAATTCGTAATTTTGTTGGTGGAAATAATCGTCTGATGAGACGACAATTCAAAGGTTGGTGAAAAAATTTCAAGAAACTGGTTCTGTCGGGAATAGGAAAAGAACTGTGGCAGTCCAGAAAATTTACATTCTGTTAAGAATCTTGCCTCTGTGCTGCTGTAGCGCAAAGTGTTGCTGAACAACCTTCAATATCTATATCTCGACGTTCTCAACAATTTGAAACAGGAAAGAATCTAAATGTTTACATGTTTTATTTTAAAACAACATCAGGTGCGTTTTTTAAAAGACCCTTTATTTAAAATTTTTTCAACATAGAATTTTTATTTTTATAATTTTTAATATTTTTCATTCTGTAACCTAAATCACATATAGTACATCAAAATTTTTAACTTCGTGCAGAGTAAAACAAAACCGTCGAACAGACACTTCATCATTTCATCTTCTTCGATACGTGTCGCTAATTAATCACCTTGGGGTGTCTTGGATATGTTAGTAGCTCTTCAAGATTCATGTCTGAGTTTGAGGCTTTTAATATAAATTAGAAATTATTCTGTTGTTTAATTTAATTTAATTTCATTTCTTTTTAAAAAGTTTTTAGTCTTTCAGATATTCGTCGAAAATTATTTATTATTGAATGCCTTGTATTGCTTTTTTCTCGTAGATTTACTTTTAGTCAGTGGGCGGAAATCTGCGATTATCTTAATTTTCTTAGTAAATATTTTCTGATTTAAATAATCATCCTATCGAAAGAGTTACAAGTTTTGAAAATGTTGTCGTACGTCAATCATAGTTGACACTTGTGAATTAGACGGCTGCAGTGAACCAACAGACAAGCAATGGAATGCAAAAAGGTATTTACCTAAAAAACAGATTTCAATCAGATAATTTTTTTTTAGTTAGTAAAAATTTTAAAATTAGATGATTAATTTTGCGCCACCTTGTAGCTTATGCAGACCTCGTTGGAGTCCGCGCTTTGAGACGCTCAGAATTTGTGTCTTTTTTGAACACCTCATGGCTCTACGATAACTTTTGGAGCGCTCCACCAACTCAGTAAAGTTTTGCAGCTGCTGAAGTTTTACGAACTGTTGATGTTGAGTGATAAAAAATGTATTTTTGTTTCCCGAATCACTAGAAAATTTATTATTTCATTTACATTCGATTTCAACATTAATGTGTCGAAATTTCTATTTACATTAAATTTCGTAAATTATTGCATTTTTTATACTAATATTAAAATGCTTTGTTATTAAAAGAATTATTGCATTTTGCCCAAGACTGATTTGATGTCTGATCCCTCTTCACAAATTTTGTATTCTACAATAACAAACTACCAGAAATATAAATTTTTTTGGTCTTTTCCTGCATAGGCACATACATACACAACAATGAGAATCAATAAAGTAGTGAATTATAAAGAATTACAGGAACTACAAAAAAAAAAGTTTTTAAAGGGAAAATTCACTTCCGATAGACTTTATTTTAGTTGTCCGCACGTGCCAGCAAAATTAAATGCGTAAAACGGAAAAATGTTAATATAGGAAAACAAAATTGGACAAAAAATGAAAATTAAAAAAAAAATATGCTGCGACGTTTTCCTCTTTTATGAACAATAAAGACAATTGTGTGCTCAAAGCAGAGTAAAATAATTTGATTCGTGGAATCACCCGCTGTGGCCACTGCTTCAATAAATATAATATATGTATGTGGGTTCAATGCAGTTTAATAGTCGATATGAAATTGGTTAAAACTCGAAATGCTGACAGGTCGACCGCTAATTCGAGTCTTACAAATATTTTTAATTGCACGTAAAATGAGCTGCACAACCAAGAGCTGGCGCATTGTTTGTGCTTCTCTATTTGGAAACTATTATTATTTTCTGTAAATAAAAGTTACAAAAATTTGATATTTATTTATAGAGAGTTCGCCCGTTATTCGACCACTCTCGAGGTGGTAGAAATAATTAAAAGAAAGTATAATTTAGTGTGCACTTCCTTCCTTAATGATTCTTCACTTAAGCGACAGTTGTGCTTGCTGTTAGACCGCCTTAAATTCTCGAAAGTGATTACATTCAATATCGTTTGGAATGGTTAGATGACTTCTGACAAATTTGTTTTTAGAAGTGGGCATTAAATGTGCATAGTTTTTGTATTTACAAGGTGTCTTCGTCGGCCACGCCATCGGGGACTCAGCAGAAGAATCTGCCTGCTCATTCCACACGTATTCACACACTCTTTCAATCAGTCGTTGTTCAGACGGCAACGAAGCAACCTGAGTAAATACTGTGCTGATTTTTTCGCATATCACTAAAACAATCCCAATTTTCTCGTAAACAAAACGATGTCATGCCCCGGTAACGTCAGCCCATCAGCTGATTCTTTCAAAATGAAAGCCAGTTAACGGTCTGATATTGCCCAAACCTTCTAATTTCTTCCAGCATGAATACAACCGGCCGCCAGCCAATTAGCGAGAAGCCTTCTCCTTCGATTGCAGTACCTCGCTTCTGCAGACAAATTAGTTTAGTCTTTTATTTGCATTTTATTGATAAAAGTATATATGTATATTACGTTTTCCACCGAGAGCCCTATGGAGGAAAGGAAATTGGTACACTCGACATTAAAATCTACACTTTTGGTTTCGAACTGTGGTGTTGGCGCTAGCCTCTGTTCGGAGCCGCTCAACCTACCTCAGTCAATTCGACTTCC
Organism: Anastrepha ludens; assembly: GCF_028408465.1. Taxonomy (NCBI): domain Eukaryota; kingdom Metazoa; phylum Arthropoda; class Insecta; order Diptera; family Tephritidae; genus Anastrepha; species Anastrepha ludens. Next base: position 8,890,079 of record NC_071498.1, on the reverse strand, counting down.
TGACTATGCCAGAGTGTTCCATTCAGAACTACTAGCAATCAGAGAAGCATGCAAATCAATAAAATACTACAAAGAAATTGGTGCAAGAGTAGTTATCTTTTTAGACAGTCAAACAGCTATTAATGCCCTAAATTCCAATTCCATTTCATCCAAGTTAATTTTACAGTGCAGAAAGGAACTAGAGCTGCTTGCTGATTGGCTTCAAATTACTCTGATATGGGATCCCGGTCATTGGATCATATAGGGTAATGAGATGGTAGTTGAGCTAGTAAGAAAAGATTCGGCACTAGTTATAACAGAGGCTGGCGGTTGTCACCCCTTTTTACACAATAAAAACATCCATTGCTTCGCACTACTATGCTTTAGCCGAAAGAAGGTCGAAGCATATATCAACGTGTAGTACTACAAGAAAAACACGGCCGTCGTACAACATCCAGAGGACGAATTTTCTGTTAGGATGCTCTTGGCCAAACATTTCATGTATAACTGCAACCCTTGCAGGTCACTGGAAAGTAGCGGATCACGCAGGCAGACTTAACCTCCCTTTCAATCCCATCTGCAGAAGCTGTGAAGCGGAAGGGGTGACAGAAAGTCTCTTCCACTATCTATGCGAATGTCGAAGTCTAGCTAGAGTAAGACTTCGCTCCTTCGGCAAGCTCTTCTTACAGCAAATAAATGAAATCTCAGGCATAGAGATAAAAAAAGTTTCCTGTTAGGTATAACGGGTAGGTATAGAGGTATCTATTAAAATGGATCTGACCTAAAAAAAAAATAAAAGACATCTCACGAGTACAGTGGTAGTAAAACGGCGCCAGTCGCTAATTATGAATATTTCAGCAGGAATACTCAACCACTGCAACAACACCATATATATGTATATATATTGATATATATATATTTCTGTCGTTCCTAGATGGAACATAGGGCCTCAATAAATAATTTAAAACTAGATTTATTTTATGCTAGAAATTTTACTTGCCACCAAGACCGGCCTGCTTGCAGCGTTTCTGTCGTGCTCGATGGTCTGTCACATCTGCGACTTCCTTGCGGGTTCCAGTCTAAAGCTGGCTTAGTGATTTCTCCCTTGGGTTTTCGTAAAGTATGGCCAATCCATTTCCACTTCTGACTCCGAATTTCAAGGTGGACGGGCGTTTGTTTTGTCATAGCCCAGAGATTGTTGGAGATTATGTTAGGCCAAAATATGCGCATGATCCGTCGCATCTGTATAGTGCAACTGACTTGACATTGGACTCGAATTCAATTTCAATTGGCAACCTCACACACTGTCCGAACTTGGTGCCCCCTGTTTTACTTGCCAACGATACTCTGTCGACCGAATAAAAGGCAGTATAACCTTTCCATCTGCGTAGATGAAATGGTTCACTCACTTGCCAGCCTGGAGGCATAGCGTGCAGTCCCGGAACCAGGCTCGGATGCGGAAGGCCAATGCGCTAGTAAGCAATATAAATGCAGATAAACCCGAAATGATATAAGTATGTGGCAAGAAATGTGTTTTTAGCGGCTTAAGCGTTTTCAAAATGGTCGAGCATTCGTTGTAGTTGATTCACGACCACGCTGCTTTTTTACGTCGAAAAGGGATGAAAATATCAAAAAGTTTTTAATCTGCATCGACCTATACACCTTCACAGGGTTCCTGAAGATCCAACTACGAGTATAGCCAGATTTTGAAGTTTTATGCTATTGCTGCAAAAAAAGTAAGATTAAATCTGTAGTAAAAGCCACGAAATTTTAGTCCTGAAGGAGTTTTCAGAAGAAAGCTTCCAGCATTGTTTCGAAATATGGAAGATTTGCATGGAGCGGTGTAGAGATAGAGAAGGAATGTTGATTTCAGGAAGGTATAAGGTCTTAGTGCGAATTCACTTCAATTTAAGAAACGTTTTTTTGGTAATTATTAAAAAAAAAATTTAAGTAAAATAAAAGAATTCCTTATAAATGAAAAAAAAGGTGCCATCTGTTAGAATATTGTTGAGAATGATTTCCATACTGTGTACCTGGTATATCAATTCAATGCAAATAGCTGTAGTTGTGAGATCAAACAAAAATACACGGTGGCGCAAATTTAATCACCCTATCAAAGATTTATAATTTGGCAAATGGCGTTGCCGATAATTCATATCTGATAGTTGTGAACTAAACAGCTGCAGCATTCAAACAGGCAAGCAATGGAGCGCGTGGAAGTGAAAATAAAAATGTCTTTCATCTAATACATTATATTTTTTTTTATTTAATAAAAAAGTTATTCAAAAATAAATGATAAATGGATGGTCAATTTTGAGCCACCTTTGTATTTTATGAATTTGGTTTTTTGTATAGCATAAGTAGGAATACACCTGTAGATGAAAAAAAGGATTATGACCTGTGAACGTGAGGCACTTTATACGTAAGTACAGGTTTATGGCGCGTGCTTCAATGCTTCAATAAAAGTCTTAATCGTCAGTTACCTGCTGCTTTTCAAAAACCATAAACTTCAATTGGCGCACACTTTTAGGCAACTCCGTATTGCTTTCCCTCACATTTTTATTGTGTTCGTACAAAATGCTTCACAGACAACAAAACGAGCGTAGTCTCAGTATATACATGTACACGCACAGGCACATACATACGTACATACATGCACAGAGAGATCGCACAAAAAATAATTTACGCCACTTAAACAAGAAAGAGGCCGGCTAATAATCATGAAAAATGAGATCAAAACGGTGGGATGACCGCGAACATAAAAAGTTCCACAATAAAAAGCTCACATGAAACGGGAAGGCGTTTCCACCGTGACTGTTTTGATCGGCAGATTGGAGTAAATTCTTTGATCCTCAAAGTTGAATAGCATTAATAGCCCTTAGTTTCATATTTACTCTAAACAAAGTTGCTTCTTTTATTACGTTTTTTTGTGTTTGTATGTTTTTTTGTTTAACTTAGACTGTGTAACTGAGAATCTGACATTTCGTTAAGTTAGATGTAAGTACGTTGTGGATTATTTGGTAGCTCATTGGATTATATCTTAAATTTTCGATAAAAAATAATAATAAATAATAGTGATGAAAAGCTTTTTTTTCCTGCTGCTTTATTTAAAATGTTCGTTACTGTACATCACCATATGAATACGAGGGTCGTTTGAAACGTCCATGTAAAGACAAAGAGATGGCACTATTCCCGCCTACCGAGGTTATGTTTAAATAGTAGTATCTCAGCCAAAATCGGGTAAGCGGTTATCGCGGCAATTAAGAAGAATCTCTTGGAAAAACACACCTCAAGTTTCAACCAGATTAGCCTATTTCTTTGTGTTTGGCATACGTTTGAATCGAGGAGGCCGAGTGATTTTCCTTTTCCACCACAGCGACGCACCATCTCACGCCTCAGCAGCTGTGGTCGTAAAATGAATGGAAATAGGGTTTCCAACTCGCTTCACATCCCCTCTTTTCTCCAGACTTAGCTCCCGATCGCTATTAGAAACAACTTTTCCTATGAAGAGATTCGAATCTGTCCAGTCCAAGTGGTAGTTACGCAGCGACTCATGCGGCTACGGTAGCCGCCTTACACTCATTAGATTCAGATACCTTTTTATATCTTTTACAGAAATATTTTTATTTTCCTCTTAACAATTCGATGTAATGAATGAATAATGAGCTGTCACGTTTGACTAAGCGTAAAATTTAAAAACATTTTATTTTTGCTTTCTTATTTTTCGAACAACCTGTATATCTAGTTGACCTAAAATTTAAATTCAATACCCTATTGTGGAAAAGCATTTGCAATGAGAAAATAAAATAACAACACTCTACACCACTTCGTACTCGTCATGCCCTGCATTGTCACCGCTGCTGAAAAAATATTTCAAGAGTTTTACCATTCCAACAACAAACTTTTAGTGACTACGAACATACAATGTTTTAAAAAGTTTTTCATGTCAAATTTATGCACAATTTATTTAACTGTTTTTTGTTTATTTAAATACTGGGTGACGCAATAAGTTTGGTAACAAAATTCAGCAAAGTTCAACCATTTTTTCTAATCTTTTAATAAACTTTACTTATCCTTACCAAATATGCGCCGTTTGGATTAATGCTCTTTAACACTTTTTGGTGTATAGCCAAAATGAACAAAACCAAAAAAAAACTTTCCAGTTAACTTTCAGTCTCGAAAGAAATACTTACCTCGTTTCGATCATACTTTTTCTCCTACATTACACAGGACGACAGAAATTTCGAACTAGAAAACCAGTCGACACATCTCCGAAGGTTTTTGATGTACTGAATGAATTTAAGCTCCGAAAATATCTACAATCATTCAAGCGATTTCGGTGAAGCCCTCCATATTAGATCGACTATTTAAATTTCTGAATTTTAAGTTCCTAATCACCGAAAATCCAACTGCCTATTAATCCTCTCTCCTTTCGGCATATAGCACAACCTCTCTCAATTGGGGATGCTCCGTTGTTGTTCTGACCTTGGTTTGCTCCTAGATAGCAAACTATCGTCGCTACTCAGTATTGTGTAAGGGTCATAACGGATGAGGTTAAGAGGTGCAATCAGGTTAAAAGGCGTTGTCCTCTGGAGGCAATCTCTCAAGGCACATTTTAGCATTTTTAGGCAGTTAACGCCGTATTTCTCTGAATTTCGTACATATCTCTCTATCCGCAAACTGAAATTTGAAAGGCGTGCCAGGGCGATCTTTCCAAGTAGGCAGGATTGGAACGAGCTAAAATCTGCACCGATCTGTCTTCACTGACGGCTCCAAGTTGGAATCAGGAGTCGGAGCAGCGGTTTTTTTTAAATCAGCCAACTTATCTATTGCCTTAAAATTGCAGAATACTGCTAGTTTTTTCAGGCAGATGTCTTTATGATCCTGCAGGCATGCAAAAAGCTTAGCGAACGTGGGAGCGCGGGAGATATTAACATTTTTTCTGATAGTCAAGCCGCGATCAAGCCTCTGATGACGCCATGGTGCAGATCCAATCTAGCCAACTCGTGTAAGGAGGAGATCAAATCTCTTGGGTGTACAGGTAACATTTCTCTGATCTGGATTCAAGACATAGACACATAGAGAAATATGAAATTGCTGATAAGTTTGATAAGAAGGGGACTGAATTGGTCACTGAGGCCTCCTACCTGGTCATCGGCATCCTCCTAACTGTTGTTAAAATGGAATTGCATAACTTATTTCTCAGAAAAGCGCAGAAAAGATGGAGCTCCGTTTCTTCATATACTATTTCGAAAACCCTTTGGCCCCAATACGATATACGAAGGACCTCAGAAGGTCCTTTGGACTCCTCGTCATTCAATTTTCAAACTTGTAGCTGTGTTACCGGTGTTACCGGTCACTGGACGATGGGCACACACGCGGAAAAGCTAGAGTTACCATTTAACCCCCATTCCAAAAGCTGTGAAGACCTTTCAGAGAAGGAGACTGTTGAGCACTTTCTCTGTAAATGGCCGGGTTTGGCAGCTAGACGATTAAGATTACTGAGTGCTCCTTTCTTCGACAGCCTGGGGCAGTGCGTCAACCTAAATCACATCAATATTCTCCATTATATCAACAGCTCTGGCTGGCTCACATCCGAATACTTTCCAATTAAGCTTATGGAGGGGTCAGGCCACAGATACATTACAGGTAACTCCATAGTCGATGAGCTGACAATGGAAGGTATTCTTGTGATGATTTTTTCGTTCCTCGTTTTCCTAGTTTTCTCTTAGACGGCTTATCTTTTAAGACCACTCATCTCAGACCATGTGGCCAAACTCAATATTACTACGAGCCATTTGTGTAAAAGCTTAAAAAAAAAGTAAGAATCTGTGTAGCATTTACTCCTAAGATGTCCTGTTTGCCCAAAGTTTAGATTTAGGCATTTCTACTCCCACTTTTTAACTAAACCTGACAGTCTCTCTATTTTGACTATCGGCCCCATACGTCCTTCGACGCATCTTTCACGTTTCTTTCTTTCATACCTTTAGTTTCTTCCTAATGTCATTACAATGGGCGGTCTTCCATTTCGTTTCTTTCTCTTATACCTTTTGTTTCCTCCAAATATCATCACGATAGACGTTCTCCTTACCAGTTATCTCCATGCGCCTCTCTCCTTCTCCACGGGGCAACCATGTAACCTTGCGTAACCTAACGTAACACGTAATTCATAGTACTAAAAAAGAGTTTATATCCGCCCTGAAATAGCACCATGCTGCTCACACTGAATTTATTTATGAGTTGAAAAAACTAAGTGGCAACGTGGTTTTCTTCACTTCAAGTTTCCAATTGACGTCAGACTGCCTCAGTAAAAAATTGCTTGCGTTGTAGCACAACTGAAACCTTTAAACTTTACTAAACTAATACATACAAATTAAATTGCAATATTTTCCGGAACCCTACGACATCAAAGAGCGAAGCGTCAACTTTAAATTGCACTCCAGGCGGCACTGGCATGTGATGTCTGCCCGCTACGCTCATCTCACCATGTTGAATTCTGTGCACCTTAAAGCGCTTTGCGAGATTAGAAGACCTTATGCGCAGAATGCGTTACTCGCTTTTTTATGCTTTTTCTTTACTTTCTGCAGTTCGCCTATTTTTATTGTGCTGACATTTTACTCTCTCTGCTGGCAGAGCAGACTCACTTTAGCGGAAGAGAGTGGTGGTTGATACGTCTCATTAGCATAATGGAGAGCGGGAACTTTTAACCTACCCATTTACGCTTGTAATTGGATGTTTTTGTTTGCTTTCTGCAAGCACTTCTTAGACGTCGTCGGAAAACATTTACATTAATTTGTATTTCCGAGGCTTAAAACTTTAAAGCACAAGTTTACAAACATTAAATTAAGATTGACAGAATATTTTGGGGAAATTAAATAGTTGTTGTTGTGGTAAGCGTTGCTCGTGCAGTTCATTAAAAGTGGGTTTTGAGGCTTTTATCTTTTAGTTGCATGATTGACAAACAGCAGCCGCTTGATGGCTAAATAAATTTAGTTGAATGCATAGAGTATTGCACAGTGTCCGGCACGCGAAGTGTAAGCAATTAAAACAGCCATAAATTTAGTTTGGAAAATTACTTTTATTCAATTCAAGTTAAAAAATGTCTGAAAATAATACAAAATTAAGAATCAATTTACTTTTGCTCGATATGCCCACCTTTTGAATTGACTATTGACGGTCCAGAAACTAATCGCAAGTCGCCCGAATGTGACTTGCAGGTATTTTGGCCCACTCGCGGACAATGGTTTTTTCAACGCCTCGAGACTGGTGAATCTTTTAGTTCGGACCTCGCTCTCCAAAGTGGCCCAAAAAGAAAAATCCATCGGATTCATGTCTGTTGAATTTGAGAGCCATTATGTGGACGTTATAAAGTTGGAAACGTTGTTTTTAGCCATTCTTGGTTCACTCGAGCTTTGTGAGACGATACCGAGTCCTGTTGAAACGTCCATGGTCTGCCACCGAAATATTTGTCTGCCCATGGCTTCAAAGCAACCTCCAGAATACCATCCCCATAATATTTTGAGCGCCCAACTGCGGTTACAGCTGCCCAAATCATTGCCTGTGGTGGGTGCTGCCTCCTGTTGGCCAATCCATGACTCAAAGTCTCCTATTAACGGTCGGTCAAATAAACCCTATCGTTTTGGGAGTTTACGAATTGCTCAATTTGAAAAATGTTTCCATCAGAAAACACAATGTTCGGAAATTTACTGCTTTCGGACAAGCGAAGCAACTCCTTCGCTCTCTCAAGTCTGGCTTGTTGCTGCTTTGGTGTGAGATCATGCGCCTTTTGGGTCTTGTAAGGCTTGACTTTGATATCATTTTTCAGTATGCGGTGGATCCTACGCTCAGATATTTTCAATTCTTTCGCCATTTGATTGGCACTTCGTCGGGAGTTTAGCTCAAGTCGCTTCTTCTCGGCAAAATGCTTCCACGAGCTTGTAAATAATACTCTGGCTACATGACAAGCCAACTAACAGATAGCTGATGCCTGTACATCAATTGCGCGGGCGGTCTAAAGTTGGTTATACTTCGAGTGCCGGACCCTGTACTCACTCTGAAATACTCACACTCAGGAGGTGTGCACTTTTAACAGCAAAGAGAATAAATTAAAAATGCTTGGTTAGTGAGAAACGGTAGTTGGAGATGGACTATTTTCCAGGGAGTTCTTGAGGTATAAGTCGCAATAACATCAAAAGGTGCAATTTAAGGATAATTGTTCGAGTACACTCCCGATCTAGTGCCATTGAGCCGTCAGTATAAATATAGTGACCCTATCATCTGATATGACTCTGGTCTGTCAATTCTTCCTCTTTGGTACTCGTTCAGATCTGTATTGGGAACCTGATAGTCTGAGTTTGATGCGTCTTGCATGCGTATTTTACAGGTAGTAGAACTGATGCAAAGGGGATATAACTATTTTCATTAAAATTTAAAGAACAGAAGTAATTGAGATGTGCATGATTGCGATTCATTACCAGACTGAGTCAATCATTCTCTACTGAGTAATGGCCCTTTGTTTTGTCTGTCGTGAGATCTTCATCTCCAATGCCTCGCAGTTCTATATCTAGCAGAAATAGTTCTTCAGCAATACAGCCCAGATATGTTCATTTATTCCTCCCTCTTAAATGATCTAGAAATTTATTAATTTGATGCTTGTCCATGGATTGCATTATCGACATTTACACTTTGCTTATTAATTATGCAAACATTTGACTGTGGCAGAGGAAGTGGCATGCTGTCTGCCTCATTACCTCTGATGCTCAAGTTATGTTTAGCATCGCGCTCTCCACATGTAAATGGCTATTTAATGACTACAAAGCCCCTGAATATTGCGCAAGCAAATCAGCACGCCCAACAACGAGACAACAAAGACAATTACGCCTTTACATGGCATTGACAATGCGCGCAGCAATTGTTGTTGCTATTATTGTTTTTGTTGCTTTTCCTGCAGTCGCGCTGCCACGTATGCAATAATTGTTGGAAGTGCAATAAAAATATGCAAGCACGCACTTAATTTATTTACTCAATGGGCGCGAATACTTCGCGTTCATCCCAGCTGTCCACAACAATTGGCATGCATTGTATGAGTGTGAGTGTGCTTTTACTAGTGCTGGGGCATGCCCTGTAGGCAATTGAACTGTTGCGTTTTCTGGCAGGTTGGAGAGATTGAGCGCTTTAACTCTATCTGTAAGTGGAACTTGCAATGCGCTGTTGTCGAAATGTGCTGTTGTTTGCTAGTTCGCATTTGCCTTAAAGTCGCGGTTTGGTGGCAAATTGCACTAGCTCGAGTTTTAAGCATACGGTAACACCTTATTACAATATTCGGTTCTCGAAGCTGGAATTGAATTGTATCTTACGTTAACTTGCTTGGAGCCCTAGGTAGGCACTTCCACAGCAACATGAGGAAGTCGGTTAAACTTAATTACTTCTAAGGTTTGTGATATCTAGGAGTGACTTTTGCGGAAGCGATTTAGCTCCACGAGGATCTGAAATCCTGCGTCATTCGTAATTACTAAATCACCATACTCCTAGGCACTTTTACTCTGATCGCTTTATAGAAAAAATGTTTAGTACTTGAGAGAGTGAAGGTACATTTAATATTTCTATTCTACCTGCTAGTGAACCATTTATAAAGCTGGTTCAATTTTTACGTCATGTTAAAAGGTGGTGTCTTCTTGTGACATGCATCACTCAGCTTCTTTATCATTGAACCGATCTGTGTCACGTCTTACAGTCTAAGGTTAGGTTAGGTTGTAGCGGGATACACTTTTTTGTATCTGTAGTGTGCCTAATGACCGACACTTCGACTTAAAATATCCTTTTTGTCTTTGCCACACTTAGGTTCATAGTCTATTGCGATGCCACATGAAGAACTTGCTCTTATCTCACCAGAAATAAATGTGAACCATTTAGAAACTTTATAACATCCCTGATTTTCACTATGCTCAGATTTTCCAACTCATTGAAGCAATCATGGAAAGCAATTAATATTAAATAATATAAGAAATAGATCTATTAGAGGTTTGAACTTCGACCTAAAGGCCTTTTGTGCGCTATATACTATTAAACCTCAGGGCTTTTTCGCGTTCAATCTACAAATTCCCACTGAACTGTCCCGGGCTGCTGCAGTTTATGGTTAAACAAAATATACTTGCATCTCACTTGAATCTCAATTATATGTGAGAATCCAAGATTGCGCTGATTGAAGTGGAAAATAAAGCGTGAATGTTCTTTTGTTTTTTTTTTTAAGTGAAACTTCTTAGGCGCCGATGGACGAGCGAGAATGGAGAGTAAAATTTCAAGGCCATGCAATGTTTTGAGCATTTTCGTTCCGCGAGAGAGAAAAAGATATAACGCAGAGGAAAAGGAGAGAGAGAGCTATACCTTATATATATCTAAGATGCATTTTAGGCTATTTTTCCTTAGTTTTTCTTTGTGGGTGCTAATTTCTAGTGAGAAATAACACTGCCTACTTTTTGGCGCTTGTTTGTTGGTGCCAATTTGTAGGAAATATATTTTAGGTGCCTACTTTTTGGCGTTCTATTTCCTTGGTGCCTACTGTTTGGGGCATTTTTTAGTCCCAATTTTTTTGGCGTTTTTGATGGTCCCTACTTTTTGGCGCTTATTTCCGTTTCCTGGCTAGTGCTTGTGCATACTATAAAGTGCTATCCATTCCGGCGTCGGATTTATTGGTATTGCCTTACGGTAATTTGTGTCGTTGCTGTGGTCTTGGAATCGCTGCGTTTGTGCGGGTAATAAATGGTCGGAGTAGTGCGCGTTGTTGCCACGGTTTGTGTTCGGCGTTTACTTGTACCGGTCGACCCTTTTCCGTTTTTTGTAAATTTTGTCTATTTGTATTCTCTGCAAATGTTGTGAATTTATTTAGATATATATATTTTTTCTCTCTCTCTCTCATTCGCTCTCGGGTCTCTCCCTCTTTCTTTGTCTGTCTTGAAAGTTTCACTTCTGTTATGTGTACTACGCTACACGCACGGTTTTTTTCATATTCAAGTGACCTTATAAAATCAGGCCTTTTTATTTCCTTCACGCTCGCCGCGGGACTCCTGTCAAGTATTATATCGCGGAAAAGCAAAACGATTAATCGCCGCTACTGTGTCTCAGTCTTTCTCCTCCACCACGTCATCTCTTGTATAGTCTCGGCCACTACGTCGCATGCCGCATTTCAGTTTTCAGTGTGGCGTTACGTAATTGTAGATCATGTGTGAGAGAGAACTAAGTACAAAGTGTGAAAATAGGGAAGATTTGTAAACGAAAATTGATTAGGTAAATTTATTTCAAGCAGAAAATATATAGAGAATCTAATTTGAACAAAAAACTACAACTCTAAAGCAGTTTGTTTTTCTATTCGCTGCGAGCCGAGCAGTAATTCCGCGATATGCACAATATTCCATTCATATCCTCGCAACCGTCTCCCATTCGGACTGCTGTTTAGGGAATTTTCATATAGATAAAGCATGATCTAGGCAAAGGTGACTAAAATATGTAGCTTCCGAAACTGGCACGAGGTGTTCGCTCTCTGAAAAAAGGGGTTAAATGTATTTATGTATGTACTCTCATTGGGTATTGAATGTAGAAGCGCTGATAGTGCTTTTTCGAAGATGCCTGGGGACGAATACATTTTTTATAACCTCGCTTGTACCTTTCGCGCACTGCGTAGAAACAAGCTTGGGTATCTGGTGCACCATTTTTATATAGCTTGAGTTAACTGCAGCACTACAAGCCTGGCACTACAATGCGGCTACTGTTGTTGATTGCTCTGCGCACCTAGTCAGCTCAGTTTTACCCTACAGGGCTCATTACTGTAAGTGCCATGTGATGGTGGTTTTGTGGCTTCATTCATGCCACACAACGTGCCGCTCGGCCAGCCAAATGTGCATTATTGCGATTTGCATTGAATTACTTTGAAGTACATAACATTTGACTTGACTTGCACTGCCTTGAGTGGTGGTGCTGATATGATGTGAAACCTGCTATGACTTTGTTGGGTATACGCAATCGATTTGATGAAGTATTATTGCCGTTCTATTAAGGTACTGTTGCGTTATAGTTAATGGGCATGTCAATGATTTTCGGCTTAAGTTGGAATATTTTGCTCAAAATATTTTTTTCTTTTTTTCCCCCCTTAGACAATCAAATATAATAATCCTGTTTTTTATTGCATGCAATTTAATTTAATTTCTCATCCGAGTTTTATCGGCTTCCTTTCACAATCTGAACTCAGGACACATCTAAAGTGTTAAAACATTAGTTTTCGCACTCGTGCCTTGTGAATGGCTGATAAATATAGTTACATAGATAAATTGGAGCGCAATTCATTTTATTAATAACAATGTGCTTATGTCTACAGGCATACATACGTACATACCTACATACATATAATAATGTGCTGAATTAAGGCTCTTTGTTACATTATGCTCTGGGATATTAGTGGTCAATAATACTTAGAAATGTTGTATCGCTACGTCGTAACATTGGTGCAATAAACCTAATTAATTTGCAGTATTAATTTTGGGCTAGGCGCTTGCTGTAATACACTTGCAATTAAGGCCTTGTACACCATAATACGCAGCAATAAATAGATAAATGGATTCTTGTGCTTGGAGCGTTTGTATGTATGTAGTATTGTAGAGATGTGCGCGTTAAATATGTATCGACTCAGCATTTCCACATAAAAGCATAAAACATTTTGATACGTAAAAATTTTTGGAGGTGGATGTTAGGCCGAGAAAAAAAACAACAGAAAAATTCATAAAAAGGAAAACAAAAACCAAAAATAACGCATCAGCTCAGTTTACATAATAGGCCGATTTCAGAAAATCTGGAAAAAAGATGAAAGTACTGAATAGGGGAGCCTTCAGAAATTAGCTAATCTTTACTACGAACTGTACACCAGCTATGACAGAAAAAAAATCCTAGAAACCACTTTGATACACAATTATGCATTATTTTCGAGGTTATCCAATGATAAATATAGTTATTATATTAAGGAATTTTGACACCTCTTGCAGAGGGTTTGTTTTTTTTATTATTATTTTTTAATTGACTCGTACATCCTTTCTGGGTGTTTGGTCGAGGTTTTCCTACTATTTGTTGTGTGCGTCTTGATGTTGTTCTACATATGGAAGGACCTACAGTTTCAAGCCGACTCCGAACGGCAGATATTTTTTATGAGGATTTTTTTTATGGCAGAAATACACTCAGAGGTTTGCCATTGCCTGCCGAGGGGCGACCGTTATCATGCACCAACCCATTCGGCTACGGTGGCCCTTGAAGAGAGTTACCTTTAAAATTTTCCGCTCCTCAATGAAAGGTTAGGTTAGGTTAGGTTGAAGCGATTATTTACTGTGGAACACACGCAGGCTCATATCCTCTTGCAATGCCGCTTGGGGAACTTGCCTTATCTCTCCCAAAACCAATGGACTTTTCACAAAATTTTAGAAGATCCTTAATTTCTACAATATTAAGATCTTCCCATTTATTAAAAAATTATCTATCTAAAACTGCATATCTACGAATATCTGGATAGAGCAGAAAAATGTCACTGGTCGTCTCTTCCTCATCTAGACAGCTTCTGCAGTACTTATGTGCTTGTACACTCATCTTTTGGGCGTGTCTGTCTATTAGGCAGTGCCCAAATTATTATCACTAAAAACACAGTAAAATAATAGTGAAACTTGTTGTTTTTGTTTTTCAAAATATTATCCTTGAAAGGCAACCAATTTTTGAAGCTCTCTTGTCACTGAAAAGTAAATACCTCCGAAACGAGCTTCCAAAAACTTTTTAAAGGCTTCTTCAGGCGTTGAAAAACGTTAATCTCGCATTTTATTTTTTGATGTTCGGGAACAAAAAGAAATCATCTGATGCCAAATCAGGGTGTTTAGGTGGATGATCCTGTAATTCGATTTTTTGAGTGCTGAAAAACTCTCTGGTGTGAGTCGATACGTGAGAGCTCGCATTGTCTTGGTGATGGATAAATGGATAACTCATTTGGGGCGGTTGCGTTTCCTTAATTATCCGAAAACTCGTGGCAAAAAAAAAATGTGTGTGTATCACGCAGAATTGACTGTTTCAAGTAGCTCTAGAAGTACATTTGCGACGTAACCAGTTTTTCCGAAAAAACAAACAGGGGAGCAGTTTCTTTGAGATGCTTTTCCCGCACACAACTTTTGTTGTATTAAGCGCGTCTTGTAGCACCCATACTGTCGATTGCTGTTTGTTTCCAGCGCGTGTGCATAGATCAAAGATCTCTTGCGCGTGCTTTGAACCACCGCGGCTGAATTTTTTCAACATTTCTTTACACCAATCGACATGACTGCTTTGCGCATTTGTCAAATTATGCGACATCCAACGCGAACAAATCTTCTTGATGACCAAATGTTCATGCAAAATTTTATGTATGCTGGCGCTTATGCCCAAGGCATCTCTGTCTCGCGATATATCCCACAAGGATCTTGTCTTATCACTTGACACACAGCATCGATCGTTTCCTGTACACAACCGTTTTTGGGCGGCTTTCACGAAATGCATCCTGCAAGCATCGACGGCCACGTTGAAAGTCGTTGTACCAGCGTTTTACAGTGGCTAAGCGCGTCAACGCCAAAAGTTGAAGTAAGTTGATCAATGTAATCCTGTCTCGATAATTCACGTCGAAAATTGTAATGAATCATCGTTCAAAATTTTCACGCGTTTTTTTATATTTTTTTACTCACTGAAAAAAAAAAGAATACAAAGAATGTAAGTGAAAACGTTATATTCAAGTTTATACTAAAAAATTCCAAGTTTTTCGATAAGAATATCAAATTAGAGCTACTCACACGTAGTGTTACAATGTAAAAGGTAGCCCTTGTACGAATACACTTAATAAATACTCAGTAGTAAGTTTGATGCGTGTTAGAAACACCCGTTGTATGAACAGTAAATTGCTTCTTATGTTGGCACAATGCCCACAATCTCATTATTATATTTTCGAGCATTTATCAGTGAATAAAAATTTGACTAAAATTTATATTTTTCTTTTCAGGTATGTCCACTCAGTATGAACTGAAATCGCTTGCTGCGTGCGAGTAAGTGTTAAATGAATTATTATGAACGGAAATTTTATTAACAAAAACTTAAAATTTTGGTTAGGCAAAATACTCTGAATTCCATGGGAAACATTTTTTTTTATATATTACAATGAAAAACGAGAACAAAGTAGAAATTTGCTCACTTAGAATTGATGACAAGATGGCAAATGTTCAACTACCTTTTTCTGTGAATGCTCTTTTTTACAGGTAAAGCCTTTTATTTTTCATTAGAAAATACTTTAAATACCACTTTTTATGTGTGAAACACTAAGTTGCTGTTTCTCATGAAATATTTAAGACTTTAACCTTTCGTAGTTTAGCTTAAGAATAAATCTTAATAGCCCGGATTCAAAAATAATAATTGTCAATGAGGGAAAAGGATTTATTGATCCAAAAGCGAAAACTGCTAGGCATTTGTGGGTATACTGGGGACATACGGTAGTTGAGGACAAGTACATATATATGTAGCTATCTAGTCCGGGAGCCAGGGATCATTTTGACCTCATCATTTCATGCCGACTGATTTTAATACTGAAGCCAGACGCCATCCAGCCATCCAATGGGTGACGAAACAAACCGTCACCTGTTCCAGTAGCGCTGGGTACGTGCGTGAGATGCTGCGAAACGGAGATTCGAACCTGCATTTCATAATAGTAGTCACGCATCAAACCATTCGGGTACGGCGGCAAAAAAAGAAAACAAAAAAACAATAATAAATGAAATGAAAGGAAGCCCCCTCTGAGTTATAGTTATTTATATTATTATTATTAAATTAGTTATTTATAATTTTGCAGTTCTAATCTCAGAATTCAGCAAAACGAAAAAATGAAACTTAAAAATCTGGATAGAACGATGAGACAATAATGAATGCGATGATGTGTTCTGATTACGTAGCACTTACAATTCAGCAATTTATGTTCTTTATGAGTCTTTCGATATATACCAATTCAATATTCAAACAATTTCTACCTGTTTTTATTTCTGGTTGTATGTTTCTCCGATTTCGGCGCCTTGATTTTTTTTCGTGTTTTTGCTGGCCGTTATTATTTTACTTTTTTATTACGATTCTCAATTCCAGAGTTTGTCCGATTTTGTGTTTAATTTGTTTTATATGCAAATAATTCCCAAAAACTTGTTTATTATGCATAAATAAACTAGATGAACGAGGTGTATATTAGGAATTTAGACGCCATTTATTTACATACAAATACACAGTACATAAATCGTTTAGCTGTTTTTGCTATACCCGTAGCTACAAACCGGACTTAAGGCTTTTACTTGTTTTGTCTGTTGTTATTTTCATTGAATTATGAAATATAAAAAATTAATTTCGAAGCACAAATATAAATTAATCGATTAACGGTGTCAAAAATAAATTGGACGCTTGAAAAAGTGAATAAAATAAATCGACAATAAATTGTTGTGCAAATTGACATTGCAAAGTGACTGACATAAAAATATTCACGCCAAAAAAAAAAAATATATTTTTTGATGTCTTTCGCTTAATTCCCAAACGAAAACATTTTTTATATGGAAATCAGTGAAAATATTAGCTTTCATTAGTGCCAAAGGCAGGTAAAACCATTCTGAATAGAGTGAGCGGTTCTAGGAAAAATGTTTTTATGCTTTCCGTATATTGTCCAGTCGTATTGATAACCCATTTACTTAGAATAACACACCACCGAATAAATCACCGTTCTTTGCATTTATTATTTAATTAAAAGTCATTATTTACATTTTATTTTATCTTCTTTTTTTTTGAGTGAGAAGAAGAAGAACGTTCCTTTTATGTGGCTTCCGTCGTCAATGAGCTCAGTGGGGTTTTTGTGGATGTCAAGCGCCAGCACAAACTTTTAATTTTTTCAGGCATCGCCGCTGCTTGCCACGCTCTTTTCTGGGAAGTCCATATAAAATTGGTGTTCACTTTTTAGCATCTTTTATTCCCAAATTACTTCGGCGGAGTCGAAGCAGTTTATGTGGCTATCCGGGGATGGTTAGATTAGGTTGAAGCGGTTGTCCACTGTGGGACACACTCAGCCTCATAGCCCATTGTGATGCCGCGTGGGGAACTTATCTTTATCTTCGCTAAAAGCAGTGGGTACTTTTGAAAAATTTTAGAAGGTCCCTGATTTCCAGAGAATAACGATCTTCCAATTCTCGAATTCTCAAAAATAAGTAGCTTACAAGTCTGAAAGGGTATACCTGTTTGATTGTTTGTATACTCATAAGTCAACTTGGTGCCAAGCTTATCGGCCATGCAGCTCTCGCAGTGTTGCAATGGCCAGTAATCCATGTCACCTTTGGTTGAAATGACCCAGCCATCTCGTAATGAAATGTGCGTAATTTCGTAGCTACGAGTATCTTGGAGGTTGTCGACTGTTTTGTGATCAGGGGTTCTCCTCTAGGAATATTTGTTTAAGAGCAGGTGTTTTATGTTTCCTGCTGAACAGTATCGGGCCCGGATTTTCTTCTAGTTCTCAACTTTTACACCAAACTGATAGTCTGTTGAGAGATCTTTGTTGAAGATCAAATAATGGTGGAAGGTGTGTTTATGAAATTATCTTACTTTCCACTTTTTCAAGTTTCTGAAGAAGATTATTGACGTTCAGGTTCCCCATATGTGGAGAGATTACCTTGTCTGAACCCCTGACCGGAAATTTCTTAATGGATGTTTCCGGGGATACTCGTCACATTTAACTCAATATGATTTTTATTCCGATTTTGTTATTGTTGGAGCGGTTTGCGTGCAATATTTTTCTCGCCTCTAAATATGCAATGATTTGCGCTTTTTGTCAAAAATTCATTCCAGCAAATCTCTCTCTTGGTTTATGAAGTGATATTTACAGCTATGCATTTACCCAACTCTTTGAATAGTAAAGTAAGTTAAAATAAATAAAAACTCATCATACACTTCTCTGTACCCTCGGCTTTCCACACTCCCTAGGCTAATAAGTTATTAGTCAGAAAGTATGTGAAATTGAGGGCTACCTGTTTCTGAAAAATTCATAAAAGTCTATTAGCGTCAATGCTTTGATATAATTTTTAATAAAAAAAAATTGTGTTTAAAATGCGAAATAAAATAGTGGAAGTTGAAATTGCTTGGATGTACATATACATAACAGTACTTGCATGCGCTCACGTTAAATTACACACGCTCGATAGAAATGCGAGGCGGCACCGGCGCAAGTTAACGTTTGCTATGATCACTTTGCTTCCCGTTCTGCCAAAAATGCGGTATTTGTTGTAAGTGAGCCAAAGTGAGTCAACTGAGCTTCTGGCCGCGCACCTTTGCTCTACACACCACTCTTTCTTCCGTGAGATGCGAGTTAAATTCCTGCGAATTCATTGCACGAAATTGTGCATGACTGCGAGCAAAAATATTCCTCAGTCTTCATTATGCTAATGAGCATGTAAGGTGTCACTATTCTTGTAGTTTTCTGCAATGCGCTTGTCCTAGCAGAAGCTTAAATGGAACAAATGAATGCCATCAAAAGCAAGCGACAATTAAAGAGCAAAAACAAAAACAAAAAAAAAAAAAAAAACAACCAACAAGTCCCATAGTGCTTAGAATTGTTGGCTTGATAAGTACAGGTGAAAGTTGCATACACTTGGGAACCAACTTTTGTGTGCTTGTTACATGTGAATGTATGAGTAAATATTTCATATGTAAGCAACAACTAAGCCATGCGCGAGTTAAGGCTGCATCCCTGTATAGTCTCAAAGCACAAATACCATTAAACAAAGGAATTGTTAATGATTGTAAAGCAATTTTTTTTTTTTTATTTCAAAGCAAAATAAGTTTGTAGAGTAGGGCGTACAATTTAGATATGACCGAACTTTATACTATAGCCGGCGCATGCTTTTTGTCGTACAGGGATCATATTTATAGCTTTAACAATAATGGCTCGTTAGTCTTGCATCCTTTGCGTTTCGATTGAGGGAGTCCAATCGCTTATTTTCAGGCACATTTTTCAATTTAACTTTCAAATAACGTTTTTGAGTACAGTAGAAACTCGACTCATGAAAACCGGGCTCGGTGCGATTCCCCGCTGAACAGGTTAAAGTATAATATCTTGAAAATATTGAGTGAAAATTTGAAGTGAATCCGACAAATACTCTTCGAGTTATTCAACAATTAACAAAGGACGCTCGGGCGCTCCGGAGCTCGATACCAAAACTTTAAATACGTTTTTCTCAAAACTACGTTTTTTTAACTGGTGATCACTGTAACTTAAAAACCGCTTTGTAAATTTCAATAAAATTTATACTGCTTTTGAAAAACATAAAAAAACTCGTGCCTGATCGAAGAATTTTTTTGATCATTAATTGTCAGTTTTTTTCTCAAAAATCTGAAAAATATTTCCTGAGGCCGCCATATTGTTAATTTTGAAAAGAAAAGCTTCGATCAGGCACAAGATTATCTATAAATACAACTAATTTCTTTTGTCCGATTGATTTTAGATGAATCTTCCAAACGGGCTCCACACAAACAACGATAACCTTTACAATTATTAATTTTTTTTTAAATTTTGTTAAAGTCAAGTCGAAACATGATGTATCAATGCTATGCCTTTATTTTGGTAAAATAAAGCAATTGACTAACAAAATAAAAAAATTAATGAAAATCATAATTTTTTCTGGCCTCTAACTACCTCTAAAAATTTAAGAGGGATTTTTTGTAGTTCAATTTAGTAAGCATTATAACGTTTTGGTTTGGTACAAATGTTCTGTGAAACTATTCTCCAAATAAAGCTAAGGTCTTCGAAACCCTTTTATTTCCTTTGTAGACAACAGTCATATCTGTTGCTGATTTCCCAATAACCATAGTTTTTTACTTTATGAATAATTTCTTGAATTTGTCCAAAAATGGGTTGGTGGAGTCACTCTTATTTGACAATTTTTCTCCGCGAATTTTTAGCCATCGTATTCCACGCCTCTTTTTAAAGTTTGCTAGAGTGGAAGCCTCCAGGCTATGCCCGAATTTTTAGCTTGTAATAACTTGTCTTTCTCTTTTAGCATATCCCTTGTAATTGGTAAGTTTTTAGCCCTTTGATTTGCAAACCGATTGAACAACGCTTTTTCCATTTTTGGAAACTGAGAAATCTTAAGAACTTCCCTTTTACTTCGACCGTAGTCAAATCGCGTAACAAATTTCTTTATGGACAGTTTATTTTTTTAATACGAGCTATTGTTGCTCTATGTAAATAAACACATTTAGCTAATGGATTAATGGAAATTCTGGTATTTAACTTGCTCAGAATCCCAGTTTTTTTGCTTTTATTGTAAGCAGCTTAAATTCTGTTTTTGTCATTATAAGACAACTCCATGCGACCGCCATTTCGTCAGGCGTCAGGTTGGGTTGGTTGGTTTAAGTGGTGATTCTTCCAGAATTCAACTAGCGCTTCCGCACCATTTTGTTGCCACATCCTCGTTACCAACTTGTTCACCAGTTATTTACAGCATGACTATATGCAGACTGTGCGGTTGAGGAACCTTATAAGGTTGTTGACATCCAAGCCAGACAGCTGTTCCAGACTCTCGAACAACGGTTTACCCAGGGTTAACATTCTGTCCTTCCATAGGGTAGGGCCTTCGCAGAGGAAATGGAAGATTGTTTTCTTTTTCTCCGGTTGTTTACAACTGTGACAGTATGTGTTGTGAGAGATGCCCATTTTGGCGGCTTGTTCTCCGATAGACCAGAAGCCAGTTATGACTGCCGTAAGTCTACAGGTGTCCCGTCGTTTCATGTTTATTAATGTCGACGATTGCTTGAGGTTGTAGGTGGGCCATAACGTTCTGCTGATTTTGCATTTCGTCTGGTCTCTCCATCTACACTCTGCAATTCGAAGGTATTTTAGGGAAATTGCATTCTTGACCGCACCTAGTGGAGTGAGTACTGGTACTGGAAGAGCGCTACTCATGGCAGATCCCCCTCTTGCCAGTTCATCAGCTTTTTCGTTACCTTCTATGTTCCGGTGTCCCGGGACCCAAATTAAGGTTACTCTATGGTTTTCACTCAAGTTGGTGAGGCTATTCCTACTTTGCTCCACCACTTTGGAGGTTGTTATAGTCGCATCCAGCGCCTGGATTGCAGCTTGGCTATCCGAAAGAATAGCGATACTGCCCTTAAAAGAGGGATCTGCGATTAGTAGCCTACAAGCTTCCCCAATTGCCAGTACTTCCGCCTAAAAGACACTGCAAGAATTAGGGAGACGCACTGATCTTTCAATTTGAAGTCTATGAGAATATATACCAGCTCCAACACCACAACCCGTTTTATTGCTGTCTGTATAGACTGTGGTGTCGAACTTGTTTAGTGAGAATCCTTTATTCCATTCTTTCCGAGATGGAAAGAGATTGACAAAATTTCTGCTGAATGTCACCGTCGGGACGATGTAGTCAGTCCTCTTCGAGGTATACTGCGTTTGTCGCAGTAATAGACTAGCATGGCCATGAGCTGTTTTCTTCCAGCGACCCGCTTCATTTAACCTAAATGCACTCATTGTTGCCATCTTCTTGATATGTAGTTCTACCAGAATAACGTGTGTCAGCGCGTTCAGGGCCTCCCTAGGATATGGTCTGATCGCACCGACTGTTATTGAACAGACTGATCTTTGTATTCTGCTAAGTAATTTGATGTTGTATTCTCTCTCTAGAGCTTTCCACCAAACTACAGAACCATACGTAAAAATTGGTCGTATAACCGTCTTATACAACCATAATGTATACTTGGGTTGAAGACCCCATCCTCTTCCCAGAATACGTTTACAGGCATATAAAGCGATTTCTACTTTCTTTACCCGTTCTTCAATGTTTAATTTCCAGCTAAGTTTGGAGTCCAGAATTACCCCTAAGTTTGCACTGGGTGAAAGTGAGAGGGTTTGTCCGTTAATGCTTGGTAGAGTAAAAGTTGGTACCTTATATCTGGTCGTAAATAGCATGAGTTCTGTTTTACGCGCGTTTAAACCTAGGCCACAGCCTGTAGCCCAAGAGTTAAGCTCGCTTATCGCCCTTTGAATGATCCCACTGATCGCATTGGGGCACAGTCCTGATGCCATTAACACCACATCATCAGCGTACGCGACCACTTTTACCCCTCCTCCATTAAGTTTTGTTAAGATTTTACTAATAACACATAACCAGAGAAGTGGAGATAATACTCCCCCCTGTGGAGTGTCCCTGTGGACTCTTTTTGTTATGTTGATATTGCCCATATTAGCTCTAATTATCCTGGTTTCTAGCATAGATATGATCCAATTGCTGATACAGTTTTCCACCCCTAAGCTTATTGACGCCCGTTCGATAGCATCAGTGCTAACGTTCTTAAATGCGCCTTCTATGCCAAGAAAAGCTGCCATAGTGTACTGTTTGCTTGCTAGAGACCCCTCTATTTTTCGGATTACCTCGTGATGAAGCGCTGTCTCCGTTGATTTGTGTATGTCTAAAAGCCGTTCAAATGTTTTTAGAACGAAGGACGACAGACTACTTGGCCTAAAGTCATTCGCTGTTTCATGTCGCCTTCTGCCCACCTTTGGTATGAAGATGACTCTAACAGGTTTACAGCTATTTGGAATATAACCTAGGTCTAGACACGCTTTGAAAATTTCCATTCAGGCGCTACTTCCCCTAATTTCATTCAGCTCATTCAACTCAAAAAATGTCATTACAAGAATGATATCGACGGTACTTCTCCATGCCTTGTTCTCAAAAATACAATGTACAAAAAGCAAAAGAGAGAGACAAAACAAAAATGAAAAAAAAAAAAAAATGTCGCAAGTTTCGAGATATTCAAGTATCGAGTTTCTACTGTACGGTTAAAGTTAGGACTATGAATAAGTTCGTGCGGGTTTTTTTCGAAATTTGAAACTTTATTGACGTAAAATGGTTACAAATTTAATATTCAAAATGTTGTCCATCGCTTACTACTACTTTTTCCCATCTTTCTGGCAATTCACGGATTCCCTTTGTGAAAAATTCGGTCGGTTTTGCCGCAATCCACGAATCGATCCATTTTTTGACTTCATCGTAATTACGGAAGTGCTGGTCAGCCAGGCCATGTTGCATCGATCGGAAGAGATAGTAATCGGATGGCGCAAGGTCTGGACTATACGGCGGGTGGGGTAGGACATCCCATTTGAGCGTTTCTAAGTATGTTTTGACCACTTGTGCAACATGTGGCCGAGCATTGTCATGTTGCAAAATAACTTTGTCGTGTCTATCGGCGTATTGCGGCCGTTTTTCTCGCAGTGCTCGGCTCAAACGCATCAATTGTCGTCGGTAGACATCCCCCGTAATCGTTTCATTCGGTTTCAGTAGCTCATAATACACAACACCCAGCTGGTCCCACCAGATACACAGCATAACCTTCAGGCCATGAATATTCTGCGCCGACGTCGATGTTGAAGCATGGCCAGGGTATCCATACGTTGCCCGACGTTTTGGATTGTCGTAATGGACCCACTTTTCATCGCCAGTCACAATTCGATGCAAAAAACCCTTTCTTTTGTGCCGTTGAAGCAGTTGTTCGCATGCCATAAAACGGCGTTCAACGTCTCTTGGCTTCAATTCATACGGCACCCAATGGCCTACCTTTCGGATCATTCCCATGGCTTTTAAACGTTTGGAAATGGTTGATTGATCAACTCCCAAAGTTTTTGCAACCTCTTCTTGCGTTTGAGCCGGATCTTGATCGAGCAATTCCTCCAATTCGGTATCCATGAACTTTGGCGGCGCACCCTCGCGTTCTTCGTCTTCCAAGCCAAAATCACCACTTTTAAAGCGTGCAAACCACTTCTGGCACGTTCGCTCAGATAGAGCATGCTCACCATAAACTTCCACCAAGATACGATGACTTTCGGCTGCTTTTTTCTTCATATTAAAATAATGAAGAAGAATTCCCCGCAAAAACACATTATTTGGCACGAAATTCGACATTTTCAAGTGTGGTAAAAATATTGTTGTTTACGCTTCAAATAAAAAACTTATACTGACGTTTGTGCCTTACGACAGTAGCTCTCCAATGAATGTTTGGAAATGTGGATCGATGGAATAATAATCAAGTTACGCCATCTGTTGTAAAACCGCACGAACTTATTCATAGTCCTATATTTAATTTAAGACTATATTATAATATTCAAGTGAGTTTTTAATTCAAAGGCCTACTCCCAACTATGCAGAAAAGTTTTTGGCCATGCTAATTAATGATGGCTTTCCTGAAGGATGAGTTCTCTGATGAGCTCTTACGTGGCAAATTTTAGTCTTATAAATAAACAGAGACCATTGTAATTGCTTAGCTGTCCGATAATATACCATTGTAGAGTATTAAATACCATACACAAACAGTAAATAAAATAAACAAAGTAAACTTATAAACTTTCCATATGTTTCAAATAGTAATAGTTTTTATGTTATTTACATATTGGGAGATATAACAGAGCTGTTGTGGAGAGCGTGTATAGAGGTAAACTGGTATAGAAACAAAGTACGAGTCTGCTGTATGCTATTTCTGTGTTGGGAAATGTTACCGTTTAATATGATAGTATGAGTGCATTATCTGTGGTGTATGGCGCATCAGAATTTGCGCATCATGTGATGAATTAATGTTTGCGTAATGAGAGGAGGGACATCATGTTGAGTCTTAGCATGCTTTCAAACAAACAACAAACTACAGTTACAGAAATACCCATACATTTTGATGTGTTGGGATATGTCATTGTTGCTCATTTTTCTTTACAATGAGAATCATTTTGAATCCCTAACAAATGTTTTGTGCTTTATGTGACTGTTAGTTTGCTTTTATTGTTTTTCAATTGAGTGACTCGATTGTGTGCAGTTAGAGGTTATTATTGTTGGGGCTGATTTATTATTTCTGTTTAATTTTGGGGTTATCTCTTGGTAATTCTTCTTTTTCTGAGGTATTTTCGTGTTGGTTGTGTTAGTTGCTTCATTTCCTTAGAATTTCTTTACGTATCTGATAATTTGGGAACTATCTTGGATAGCGGCCGGCAAGTTGTGCCGTTGTTAGTTGATTTGAGTGCGTTTAGTAGCTTTGATAAATTTTGCTTATTGAGTTTCGCTTCTAACTAGAAGAGGAATATTAAAGGAAATTATATAGCGACTGGGTTTTTTTTTTTTTGTTTTTTTGTTACTGTTACCCCTTTTCTTTTAAGGGGTTATATACAGTTAGAAGACCGAGAAGTGCGAATTTTCCAGAATTTTTTCTGAGAAAACTTTTAAATTTATTGATCTAAAAATTTGTACACATATTGTGTTATCTTTTAACTGTATTTTAAGACTTAGTACTAGTAAAAATATTTATTTGGAAAGGAGTTACAGATGATCTCCGTGAGCTATCTCAAATAAGATGTTTTGCGGTGGCCACTGTATCTCTGCACTGGATCCTCTGAAAGTAAAAAACCATACAGACTTCGTTACAATAATGTTAAATGTAGTAATTAATCGAAGAAATAAGCAAAATAAATTTCCTTGACAAAATGGCGATTTCTCAAAAAAAAAAAAACTCGATTTTTTTACGAAAATTACGTTTAAAGTTTGAAAAACACTTTTAAGCATTCTGAAACGCCTTTTTAAATTTGCCTTTATCTTCGAAAATATTCAGCGGAACGATATATATAATTTTCTGTGTGTATTCTTAAATATATGTACAATAAGAAAAATAAAATAAAAAAAAATTGATTCTTTGAAAATTCTAACTGTATATAACCCCTTAAAGCATGGTTTCTCTAACTCAAAAATTTGTGATTGGGACGCACCAAACGCTTTTTCAGCTGTGAAGTCCGAACTTTATTTTTGATCTGTGAGAATAAGAAAATATCACTGGATGCCAAATCAGGACTGGGGGCCAAACTGGAAAACCCATCAATTCGCATCACATGTTTCAGTCAGTGTATGCGAGAGCTTTTATAGTCAGGGTTGAGGAAGATCCGTCTTTTGCGATTGGGGTTCTTTCGTTCTTCGTTGATATACACCCAGTGGTCATTAAAATAGGTACTCCAATGCTCATGCGGAAAATTCAAGTTTTTTTAATTAATACTATCGGATGTGTTTTTATTTCATAAATTAATATAACAAATATAAATAACAATTCAAGTACATTTTCAAACCTAAACTCGACTCAGCGATACATTTGTAGGTTTTTTGTTTTTTTTGTTTTCGAAGATTGACAACAAGCTTTCGCTCCTCAACTGTGTAGTGCTGCGCACAACCCACCTTTGAAAGGAATTCATATTAATTATTTATTATTAAATGAGCTATCTAGTTCGCCTCTTACTTTGGCTGCCGCTTTTTCGAGTGGCATAAGCAAATCGAAAGACAAAGGCAGCGTACCTATTTTAATGACCATCTGTGTATGCATCTACTTATAATTGGTCGTTCTACGTTACCCTGCTGGCGGCATATCCAACTAGCTTTTGTAGAATCCGGCTTCTTTTCAAAGTTCCATACTGTCGATTGTTGTTATGCTTCGGATGCTTATGTATATATTCCTGTTTCCGCCGCTTGTCATGATCTTTTGATTTATTTCGATTAAGTTTCGTCAATATCCGGTACAGACCGTGAACCAATTTTCGTGCAATATTGAATGTATGCGGTATGACATATGACTTGTTTCTGCGATGTCAGTTCACGCATAGTATCGATTTTTTCTGGCAAAACAACTGAGTTTGCGCGACCTGTACGAAATTAATGCTGCGGTGAAGTGCCACCAAGATTAAATTTCGGGAAACCAACGAAACACGGTGGTGCGAGAAGGTGCGTTTTATCACGAAAAGTCATTACCTACTGTTGTTGGTTTAATCTACGTTGAAAGTCGTAGGAAGTCATCACATCAAAAGTTTTGTGACTTTTTTTTAACAAATATAATGTGAAAGTACCTGCATGCGGCACCAGTCGTAAGACAAAATGTTCTGATTACGATTACCTTAAAAATATGCATATTTGCGATGAAATTATCAAACTTGACATCTTCACTCGAAACTTAAGCAGCTAGTGCGAAAATCACCTCATAAAAATAAGCGATTCATGTAGCTCGAAACTTCATACATTTGTAGCTAACGTAGGCATACACCTGGTACCAATAAACTAATACCCACGGACAAAATAAGGTAGTTGGTACTTAAATAACGAGTAAAATATCGCTTTCAGAAAGTATGCCCCAATTTCAACTAACTTTTGCAAAAAAATCTCTCAAAATGCGCATCTGCCGCTTACAGCTTGTTTGCAAACTACTGCACTGGTAAATATAATTTAGTATTGTTCTCCCTCGTACTTGTTCGCCTACGCATCATATCCAAATGTGTAGGTAGGTATATTGACTCCGTACCTCTAAATATGATGTGACTGTGCGCAAATACGAGTAGATCTGTGTATATATCGAGCCCATCTGCTAAATAGATGCGAGTGGTGGCTTCAGCTCTTTTGGTCGACTGCTTTTCGGAGACCGAAACTGCGTGCATCAGCTGGAGATGTGTAATAGACTCATTTATATTGCTTTACTTAATTGCTCTTATTGCTGTTGCAGTTAATTAAATTGTAGTCCAACACATTTGCGTACAGTTTTTGTAAAGGTTCTCGATAGTAGTAGATTGGGCTGGGGTACTTTAATGAAAGTCCGTACGGTAACTATTATGTTGTGCATTTAAGCAACAACAATGAGCCGCCGCATACGCAAGTAAATTGAGTTAAATATAGATGGGGCTTGTCTTTCACTTTTTTCACGAGCAGTGCGTAGGAGTAGAATAGTAAGACAATTTGCATTTCGTATGAATGTATGTGTGTCCACACTTTTCTGAAGTTGTGATTGGAACTTTCATTAACTTACAGTCACTTTCCAAATAACTTCTTTCGTTCAAATATTCTGTTCACTTATTCATGCGCTTCGAACAGACGATTCTGTTCCCTTACCAACAGAAGTTTACAGCAAAGCAAAGCAAAAAAAAATATATAAATAATATGCAGAAATGAAATGGTGATGATTCATCGGTTCCATATATTAACTCATTGAAATCTATTGGCAACTTAAATGGCCAACCAAGATGTGGCGAACGAAACACATTGAATTTGTATCAAACATATTGAAGTGTATAGTCTTGAAATGGAACCTACTCACGTCGAGAGGAAGGGCGCCTGGCAGGCCAAGGGAAATCTGGAAAAAAACTGTGGATCACGAGACGGCTCAACTCGGGTTAAGCTGGAAGCAGGTGAAGACGTTATTCTGTAATCGGACGAGATGGCGCGTAGGTGCTGTTGGTGCCCTATGTTCCGCTAGGGATTCAAGGAAACAATGACTATGATGATGTTAATTCTTGAAACGAGTTTGAGTTTTGGATATGAATGAATTAAGGTTTTTATTTTTTGTTTCACAGAAGACTAAGTGACGAAATTAGAGAAATTTGTGACGACTAACAGACGTAAGCCGGTGGAAAAGAGGAAGTAGTTAAATGTGGAGGGATTATGTTCGTAGAATGTCCAGCAAACGAATCGCAAGTGTAGCGATATGCGGCGGAATAAGCCACACTAGACCACCCGGGCGGCCACCGAAGAGATGGCACGAATGCTAGATAAACTACTGTGAGAATTATACAAATAACTATATTATCGTAATTTCCTAAATAAACGACGAAGAAGATTCTTTGTTTACCTGATGGATTTTTTTAGGTGGGTTCTTATTGGCGTCAAAAACCCCGCTTATGATATCAATGCTGTTATCAACGCCCGAAAAGCGAGATCTTCAGAACCAATGTGTAGAGCGAAATAGACGCCAAATAACTAACATTTGATCAAATCACTGTTATTCCCGGAAGATTTGAATCGAGTGTAAGCTTTACCACCCGAGCGGGGGTTTCTCAAAAACAGGTTGGAAGAGGTGAACTGCAAAGCCTCATATTCTTTGTAGTACCAGAATTAAGTCTTCAGTCAATCATTGTATGGGCCGATTCTACCAGTAGCTGAGATTCCATACCGCTCCGGACTGTTGGCCATGATGCTGCACTCCATACGAATTCGTGAGGAACTAACTAACTACTAATTAAGAATACAAACAGTCTTCGACTGCCATTGCATGTGAGTGTTCGTCGTCAAGTTATGCCCCAAATATTCCTTCTTCTTCTCTTCTTGATTGCCGCGATAAACGCTGAAGCGATTTTGGCCGAGTTCAACGAAGCGCTCCAGTCCTTTCCTTCCTGTGCTGACCGATGCCAGTTGAATATTTCAAGTGAAGCCAAGTCCTTCGACCCAAAAATCTTGCGCAGAATCTTTCTCTCAAACACTTCAAGTGATGCGTCATCGGGTATTATCATCGTCCAAGCTTCTGCGCCATACGATGATGAGGGCCTTGAAGAGTATTAGTTTTGTTCGTCGAGAGAGGACTTTACAATTCAGTTGCCTACTTAGTCTAAATTAGCACTTGTTGGTAAGAGAGATTCTCCGCTGGACTCCAAGTCTGACACAAAAGTAGCACTTGTTGGTTGTATCCTCCAAGACGAAGCAACCCAGGATAGGTGATTGTGCGGTGGGTTTGGAACCCGCCACATAAAAATCCCTCCCTTTGTAAACATTAGTGCCGAACATTTTGTGAGTTATATAATTTTAGATTACTCAAATATTTAGCTACGAAATGTGAAACACGAACCGTGAGTCTTACAAAAAAGCTATTTCACTTGACAAAAGTCACCAATTTAGAATTTTTATTACTTTATTTGAAAGTTATGAGGCACAATTAACAAGCTTTATTGACCGAAAAAAGTGCGTTTTTATGTCGATTTGCACAGCTAACGCTTAACTCAGCTAATTGATGTATCTAACTCGCACTAATTGATTTACGAGCATGGTGGCTATCGAGAAGATAAAGTTTGAAGCTGCGGCGCTAAGAATTCGCGATGAAAGATTAAAGCTATAACTCTTCTTACATACACATACACATCTTTGTGTGTGTGTTAGAATTGACAGCTAAATTAGCAAACTAATTGGTCACTCAGTTCACTGACTCATCGTTTGACGCAATGCCCCCTAGAACGCCGACACGCATCAGTGGCAATTGAGCAACCATGCAAGAGCAATAAAAAAAACGCACAAACAAATGCGTAACAACAACGGTTTATTGCGTGAAAGTTAAGATATTTTCGCATTGTCGATGCACATCGACATTTTGAAATGGCAGC
This sequence comes from Anastrepha ludens, assembly GCF_028408465.1. Lineage (NCBI taxonomy): Eukaryota > Metazoa > Arthropoda > Insecta > Diptera > Tephritidae > Anastrepha > Anastrepha ludens. The sequence goes on along the minus strand of NC_071498.1, from coordinate 8,859,838 downwards.
AAAAACTAAGTGCAGTAGCAAATGATTTATATGGGTTTGCATGCATGATTACTGTTTTTGTTGAGTGATAGCAAACTGCCTGCTGTGCTTTTTGCCATCTTTTGGCGTGAAAATTTGCTCGTGTCTTGCTATTAAAATTAGAACTAATGGTCACGGAGTCATTGAACGATTTGTATGCGACAACTGACAAATGTGCAACGAAGTTACTGTTGGTGCTAATACGCGAGTGCCTATATACATATGCAATTATGCATGCAATATTTGTTGTTGCTGCGTATGCAATACGTTGATTCAACTAAACGCACTTAATTAGTTTACATAGTGTACGTAAATACTTCCCGTTTGCTTTAAAGCGAACGCGCCCGACCTGAGGCGCAGCTATCGGCAACACAATTGTCACGCATTGTTTGGCTACTGGTGCCAACAGCTTGTGGCATTACGCTATAATTTATGCCACACAACGTATGACCGCGCTCAGCTTTGGCAAGTAGCGTCAGTCAGTTCGGTTGACGTCCGCTGCTCTACAAGTACGCCAAGTGTGTATGTATGTGTGTATGATGCTAAGTTAAAGCGCACAATGCAATGCACTATTTTTTCATCGATTTGCATTCAAGTGGCATTTTGACTTGCGTTGCCTTCATTTTTTTTCAGCGATGGCATGGCAATGTCCTATACAGTTGATGGGTTGATGGGTGCTGCCGATATGTCGATTTGCAAATGAGTTGAAGTGGTCAGGGGAGGGGGTAAAGTGGAACAAAGTTGCAACGTTTGCCTTGACATTTGAAATAATACAAAGGCAGGAAAATATAGCAATATAAAGGGTCTTTCAAAAGTGACGCCTAGCTGTCAGTAGTGAATTATTCATATTCGCTCAGAAAATAGATTCATACTATATATTGAATTATATTCTTTTGATGAAAAGTTAGGTTAGGTTAGCCTGGTGGGCAACAAGCCACGCATAGACCTTTTGGTCCCTAGCGATACCAGATGAAGATCTCTATAAATACCGAAAGTAGACATCATGTAGGATGTCAGCGCTTTTGGCGAATCTAAGCAGCGCTGGGAGATCCGGACAAACGCACAGAAGGTGTTTTTTTAAGTTTCCTCAACATCCTCTCTCACTTTTTGCTATCTCATCTACTATTTATTTTCCCATAATGCCTTTGTACCAGGTACCCAATAGATAATAGATGTTTGCGGCTAGCCTTTCTATGGCCTCCCTGCTCCGTCGAACATTTTTAGACTTAATACAATATGAGCTCATTGCTTTTATTGCTGCTTGACTGCCCACGTATATATTAATTTTTGAGTTCTTTCTTGTTTTAGTGTAGGCTAGCTCCGCGGCTTTCCCCACAGCAAAAACTTCCGCTTTGAAAATACTGCTGTGGTCTGGCAGCTTGGTAGGCTGCCTTATCACTAGTTTTGAGCAGTAAATACCCGCTCTCACTCCGTCTAAAGTTTTGGAGCCGTCTGTATAGATGTGAAAAGTTCTATGGCCAGGCTTCATGCCTCTCTCCCTAACTAAAGTACGGAGTCATGTAGTCTGTGCAACCTGTGCTCCACTTTCCTATTGAGCTGTGACCGAAGGTTCTACAGGTGAATACTCCAGCAGCTACTAACCTCCCCGTGGATTTCGCTGCCAGGTTTTCCGCCATAAGGTCAATAGGTGGCATGCTGAGTATCATTTTCAGCGCCGCCGTTCATCGCTCCAGTTATGCACAGAGCAGCGAGTCGTTGAATCGTTTCTAGGGGTATTAAGTATCCCAGTTTTCTTGTCGCAGTCCACCATACTAAGGCCCCATACAGCAATATCGGTCTAAACACTGGCGTGTAGCACCAATGCATCAGAGTGAGTGATACACCCCAAGTAACGCCTAGCATTCTTTTACATGCGTACAACGCGTTACTGGCCTTTTTCACCCTTTACTCAACATTGCGCCTCCACAGCAATTTACTGTCTAGTATTACTCCGAGGTACCTTGCATGATCTTTGAGAAGTAGTTCGTTGTTACCTAGCTTCGGGAGGTTCCACGTCGGGACCTTGTACTTCCTGGTAAATAGTACCATGCCCGTTTTTTCATATTTTTATTCTTTTTCCTGATCGCAAAGCTTAAGACCTAATCTTAACTCACTTCACCTTAATGCACCTTATAAAGGGTCTTTCAAAAGTGACGCCTAAATGCCAGTAGTGAATAGGCCTCTTTTTTTCGCCAAGCGTTAGCAAGTGGCGAGTAGATGAAACAACTGATATGAATAAACATATCTTGGCAGCGCTGAAATGGAGCTGCCACAAATTATTTGTTTGTAAGGCAGTCATACTCGCTAGTGGCGGATTTTGCTCGATCACTTTGTTGTTGCTTTCGCATGTAAATATTTTGTCAAGTTAATTGAGCGTAGAGATAGCGAGCGGGGAAATGGCGAATAGAAGATGACTAATAATTCCTTAGATGGTATCTTTTTTATGTGAAGTATCGTGAAAATTCATGATTTTTTTGGTGGAAAATCGTCAGAAATGAGTCGTAAATTCAAGGGTTGGGGAACAAATTTCGAGAATATACATTTTGAATGCTTGATTTGCAAAAATTATTAATCTTCCGCTACGGTGATTAATTTTGTGCCACCTAGTATACATACTAATGTACATACGAATCTTTTTGATGCTACGTTGCGGTTAAGTCACCGTTAAGGCTCGAAAATGTCTACAACTAGGGCCTTAAAGCGTAAAATTGCTTTGTTAGAAAGTGAAACCATCAATTTAAGGTAGACGACAATGTCAAAAGAGGTTTGCAAAGCTCCTTCAAAAATCTATGATCAAACCATTACAAATTTGTTTAAAAAAATCCTACTTTTGTCCCAAGGCAAACGAAAAATAGCTTTCGTGAAGAAGTAAAGACATTTCCATTTGCATACTTATACGAAAGTTGATGGAATCTTTTTTTGTTTTTTCTCATGCGCTTTATTTACAATCTGTCGTTAGACACTAAGTAACTTATTAGCTATTTGTCCTTTAAATAGGTTAAAAAATGCTATAACTAAGTTTTACATCATTAAATTTGACTTAAGATCTAAACAGCAAATCCAAGGGATGTAATCTTTGTTTTGTTGTCGTTGTGTTTCTGCGCTGTTGTCTAACAAGTTGAGGGCGTGAGCGTTAGGTTGACCTTGTAATCTATTTATGTATCGTATTGCTGTATTTTTTTATTTCATCTATTGCCAATGGTATATTTAAGTATTTGTGTGTTTGCGTATTTTTGACATATCAAAGAGCGTTCGCTATTAGTCGGCGTGTTTTTGACTGATATCTCTGGATCACATCTACGTTCGATTTGCTTGCGGTATCTCAAATTTCAATGACCAAACAGGTTTTTAATATTCTCATCTAAAGAAGAATTTTGTTCTTAAGACTTCCCGAGGTTATACTCATCATCTTTATTTGGATCGGCGTTTTTAAGGTAGTCCCCAATGGCTTCATATTTCAACTCAGAGAATTTCTTTTTAAGTTGTTTGTTGGCTGAAGAGGCTAATAGGTTGCATTTTGTATTTTGTTGGTGAAATTCTCTACAGCATCATACAAATTTTTGTTTAAGTTAATTTTCATATTGAGGTTTATGCGGGGCTCGAGCCAATTTTGGAAAAAAATTATCTCGGATTGTCTGTTAAGAGACGACAGATATGGGCATATTTAAATTAATGATAAGAACGGAGTGGTCAGAATCGAGAATAGCATTGCTAGAAAGCTCAAGTCGATTGTTGTCGATACGTAAACAGCAAAATCTATTAGGTGGAATCTGACATCAGAAATCGGAGTACGCTTAAAATACACCTTTTGACGGAAGCGCACACAACTTGTTCAGCGGTCTGTTAAACTTCCGAGCTAGGTCCATGTTTACACTCCCCAAGTAGCACTAAAGTCCCGTTTTGGCACAACTGTGAGACGTCCAGCCAGTTTTGTTGTTGTAATGGAGCGGATTGCTGGGATTTAGGTTGGCTCACTGTCCCAGGCTGTCGAAGAAACGAGCACTGACCTGAATTATCTAGCTGTCAAATCCGGACATTTACAGAGAAAGTGCTCAACAGTCTTCTTCTCTGAAAAGTCTCCACAGCTTGTGTAATGGGGGTTAAATGGTCAACCTTCCGCGTCCGTCCAAAGACGTGTAAGCGCAGCTACAAGTTTTGGCATTGAATCGCGTGGAGTCTCCAGGACTTTCTGAACTTTCGGTCTATCGTACTGGGGACAAAGGGTTTGCGACATGGCACTTGAAGAAATTGAGCTCCATATTTGCCGTGCATTCCTGAGAATTAAATAAACAAGTTTTTGCGACTTCACACAAAGTCTCGAAGCAAAGTTTATGTTCAAATATGTTTGGAGAATGTTTGCTATAGTCGACCGCAAACCTTATCGACCGAATACAACTGAGAGTCTTCCATAAGGCAATGATCCAAATCATCAGAGTCGACTAAAAGTGATTTTGGCTCCCACTGTTTAACTAAATCTGAAAAGTTCTCAGGTTCGTATATCAGCCGCAGTTGGAATATCAGTATTAGCACTAGGGATGCTAATCTCGAAATTTCGGGATCATAGGATTACGCAAAATTTTAAGCCCCGAAAACCCAACGAAGCATTTAAAATGAATTCAGAACTGAAGTCAGACAACGTAAAGCTGCTTTTGTAGATGCATTAATGCTGCTCTAATAACGATATTTGGATTGTAATAACGGATCCTGGAAATCCCGGCTATGTTAAAATTTTATGAGTTTAGTTTTAATTTCCGCCATTCCTTTTAAGTCAAAGTTTGATTTTATCCCTATCCTCTCTTGCTTTCAATCTTTGGTTTCTCACTAATACCAAAATAGCTTCCTGCCAACTGTCGTAAGTGTGAGCTCCTCACTTCTTTTTCCTATTGGGTAGCTGTGCAACCTTACCGAATGTCTGTGTGTTTAATCTATCTTAGTATATAGCAAATTTTTGTTTAGTGAAAGTCTGACGGGCTTGCGAACTTTAACGTTTTGAAACGATTTCGGGTTCCCGATATCACGTATCATATGATACCACCAAATTTCGGGATTGAAAGTACCTTCCAATACTGGCAAAAGCTTCAGCGTGACAAAATTGATGGCGTAATTTAAATTAATTGTGTAGCTTAAAACTTTTTGCATAATAATATTTTTACACCACCACCGAAGTTCAGCGTATTTTATTTCTCATTGCCTGTTTTACGAACTGCTCATTATTTTGCACAAATTAGTTTCAGTTGCTAAAATAAGTGACTTTCTAATCTCATTTTACGCTTTGCTTCACAATTTTCTAACTCTTCAACGACTGCTCGTTTGCGTGATTTTCTCCCCCAAATACAGCTACGAATATAATGACGTACTCTCGCATACATACATACATACATACACACATACATACATATGTGCATCGTTGTTTCGTTGCGGTTTGCGTCGCGCATACTTTGTATACACTAAAATATGGTGTGATTGTGTGTGTAAAGTATGTCTACATTTTCCGGTTTCATTGCACCATTTTCCCGAGCGATTTCCAAAGTGGGATTCCGCGTTCCAGTTGTTAAATGTAGCAACGGGAAACGTCAACAGCAAAAACGACAGAAACGACATTTCGTTAACTGTAAACAATGAAGCTGTAAGCAAGAAAGGATATTGGTGCTTCATTGCTGCAATGTTGCTATGATTCTTGCAAACGAAATGCCAAAGGCAATGCAGATATGCCACATCGACGGATAAACAGGCCTTCGTACATACATACATATGTTTAAACTTTGTCACGGAAATGCAGCAATTCGTCTTATTGGGACACACAATATTTGTATTTGTAGTTGTATACCAAATGTACGAGAAATTGTACTGGATTGTCTGTTGTTTTTCACAGGGATGGGCAGCAAATACGAATTCCTGCAAGTGACTATGTCGCACTTGTTGAAAAATACAAATATATTAAGGGCTTTACCTACAATGGATTTGTTATTAACAAATATGTACATCGTTGTTGCTCTTTCATTCACCCTCGGTTCATAGGAAATGTTACGTATACCACACGTACAACCTTTTTATTAGTTGTTTCATATGCGCCGTACCATTCCCTGCACAGTGTTTGTTTGCAGAACACATAGGCATGGGTTTCGTTAATCAGAAGATTTTCGAGCACTGCACGTATAACTGTTCATTTAACGGTGAAAACGAACATTGAAATCACGGCGAAGTTCCAGGTTCGATTTGCTCTAGCAACTAATATAGCTACTACGCAACAAAACTGAAAGTAAGTACGGGATGAAATAAAACGATTCATACAAAACAAAAAAGGAAAAAATATATATATAGTATATAAAATAAGCCTCAAAAGGTCACGGCTCCCAACTCATGTCGAGTATGTTATTTCGATCAAGAGCAACAAATACTTTTACCCTCTTGGACTTCACGCTCTCCAAGATCTGCCCATTAGCCTAAAATAATTCATACACTTGCAGTCCAACTGAAATTGCCAGCCGAGGTGCCGCTCTTATTTGCGCTTGGAGAGTGAGATAGACGGGTGTTTTCTTTCATATGCAAAATTTTTTGTAGCATTTTTTTATGGAGAAAGTGCAAAAAACCATCGGATTTGTCTTAAAAATCGCGTTGATTTTGGATTTTGTTTTTGTTATCGGTGTTAAATTTTTTCTCTGTATAAGAAATGCATTTTGTGTGGAAGAAAATGGAAAATATCATCGGAAAAAAGATTTCCGAATATCAATTCAATTTTAAGTGTGCAAGTGCAAAATTCAATTCTTATTAAAAAGTGTGATATTTTTCAGAAATTTAAAAAAATTTTATTTCTTTATTTTTGTTAATTTTTTGTTTTATTTTTGTTACAATAATTTTTTTTTATTTTTGTTAATTTTTTTTTTTTTCACAAAGCTTGAAACTTGGATTTATATGGCTTATGTAGAAAAATGCCTTAGTACGAATAATTGAACCTCAGCGGCATCTGGCGTGTACTTTTATTGCTAATATTTTTTTCTCCATGTTGTGCCCAGTCTGCTTACTTGCTTTTGGCGCCTCTGTCAAATTAAGTATGCAGTAAGAAAGGACAAAAGATAAGGTCAAAATTACCTTCTCGATAAAACAGACCTGGTGCAGCGAAGTTGAGCTTTGAAGCTATTCCGTTTCGTTTTACTCTATTACAGGAACGACAGCCTGGCGATGAATGCAAAATTGTAATTGAGTCTAGACGATTGGTCTAAGAAAAATGAAGACATCTCATTAAGACGTTCCTTGAACTGTTCAGAAAAAAGAACAACTTCGTCTGCATGAAAACAGCATTACACCAAGGTTAGGTGAATCTGCGAAATATATCGGATCAATCTCTTGGCAAAACGAAAGAGCTAAAAAATAAAAGAGCTAATAAAAAGAACTGTTTCTCAGAGCACGCAGTCACCCCACTTAAAGAGAGACAAGTGATTGGTGAAATCTGAATCAAAGGGATACTACAATGGTTGTTTCTATGCTACCAGATGTTGTAGTAGTAAAGCTTAAATTAATGAGCCAGCCAATCTCACGTCATAAAGAGTGGGGAGAACACTCACTAAAGCAGTAAATGCCATCACTTAATCTCTTGCACCAGTGCTGAGCGAGCTGACAGACACCTGGATATACCAAAGGGAAAAGCAACAAGCACGAATTATGAAACTTAAGAAGTAGAAAATTAAGAGCCAAGGAAGTTCCGGGCGCCAATATAACTTGAATTTGCTACACGGATGACTTCAAACAAAGAGAAAGAGAGGATACCTCGCGGAGAATCAAAATTGTTGTGTCACCTAATATCCTTTTACCTTGTTTTTTAAGCGTCGCTAAAATCACTAGTGAATTTCGAAAATATAATCGTAGTGAGTTGCTGCACACATCGCTTGACGTAATGGGTGGTCAGGTTAATTTTCATTTGATATGGATTCTATCGGCTCATGGCTATTGGCACAAGATGACAAGTAGAGAAAAAAGTGTGCAACTTGTACCTCTGTATAATTCCATATCTGGAACTTTTGATATCTACGGCAGTGAAAATAAAATAAGAATGAATTTACTTTTGGTCGATGTGACCACCTTTTGCTCTGACTATGGCCTTGAGACGGTCCCGAAACGGATCGCGAGCTGCCCGGATGTCCGTTACAGGTATTTTGTCCCATTCGTGGACAATGACTTTTTACAGCACCTCGAGACTGGTGAATCTTTTAGTTCGGGACTTGCTCTCCAAAATGTCCCAAAGGAAATAATCAATCGGATTCGCGTCTGATGCATTTCAGAGCCATTGTGTGGAAAGAAGTTCGGAACGTTGTTTTTTAGCCATTCTTGGTTCACTCGAGCTCTGTGAGACGGTGCCGAGTCCTGTTGAAACGTCCATGGTTTGGCACCGAAATGCTTGTTTGCCCACGGCTTCAAAGTAACCTCCAGAATACTTTACCGATAATATTTCGCATTTACGATTGGAGAGCGCCCGTCTGCGGTTACAGCGGCTCAAAGCACTACTTGTGGATGTGGCTGCGTAGCTGCCTCCTGGTGGCCAATCGATGACTCAAACGGTCGTTCACATAAACCTTATCGTTTTGGGAGTTTACGAATAGTTCAATTTGAAAAAAATTCTCGTCAGAAAACACAATGGTCCGAAAATGAGCGCTTTCGGCCAAGCGAAGCAACTCATTCGCTCTCTCAAGTCTGACTTGTTGCTGTTTTGGTGTGAGATCATGCGCCTTTTGGAGCTTGTAAGGCTTGACTTTGAGATCATTCTTTAGTGTGCGGCGGATGCTACGGTCAGATATTTTCAGTTCTTTCGCCATTTGATTGACACTCCCTCGGGGATTTCGCGCAAGTCGCTTCTTCACTTTTAAACCTCCATGACGCTTCGCGATGCTACCAGTCTCATTGTAACGAGTAATGGTGCGATAGACAAAAACTTTATCGAGCTCACGAGCAATTGCTGGTTGTGATTTTCCAGCCGAATATAATGAAATCGCACTATTAAGTTTGATATCGATTACTGATATTGTATTTTCGCGTTTACTCTCGGGAAATTGCTTTCGCGCGCTTGTAAACAATACTCTGGACTGTCGTTTAGCCAACTAACAGACATCTGATGCTGCGTTAGCGGTTTGAAGTTGGTTTCACTTCGAGTGCCGGACCCTGTATGTATATTTTTTCTTTTAATTTTGCGAGTGTCATGCATATATTTCTTGTTTTTTGACTATAGTGGGTCGATCGAAATACTGCATCACAGAAAGCGAAACACTGCATCACGAAAGCAGATTCTGAAATTCAGAGTAGATGGAATATCTTACACAAGATAAAAAAATTTTCTTTCGTGTGCAGCAAAAATGATTTGAAATCCAATCAAATTTGTGGAGAAGCCGAAGAAAGGAAAGGAAAATGAAAATGTTCCTAGCAAGGCGATTTTAGAATTGTAAGGTGATCGAAAGAGAATCCCATGAAGTCAGCGATACAAATTTAAAAACAAGTGAACTTAAATGTTTCTGGCACGACGATACGTAGAAGACTATGCGAAACTGAATAAACAGCTCGCAGCCCACGGAAAAAAAACTCCTGACATCAAAATATGAGTCGAAACGTTTGGAATTCGAAGGAAAACATGCTAGCTGGACAGCTGCGATATGGCGTAGTATTTGATGGGCTGACGAGTCTAAAATAGTTTTGTATGGCGGCACGGGTTCACGACAATATGTTCAAGGGTCCACCGAAAATCAGTCACAATACTAAAGCCATCAAACCTCACACACAAAATTGATGACATAATTGGCACCAATATTTATGTGGAAATACTGCAGAATGCTATGTTTCCGTATTGCAGAGAGGAAATGCCAATAAAGTGCCTCTACCATCGGGATAATGATCCCAAACACAGGAATCGGTAGGCCGAGGATTGATTTCGCGCAAATAAGGGTGAGGATATGGAATGACCAGCACAGTCCCCCGACCTCAATCCTATAGAATATCTCTGGGGGGACTTAAAGGGAGCTATACACAATTCCAAAACAATTTGCCGTTGAGAGGCGGCGGAAAATTATAGGTCCCTCACTTGTAGAACAACATGAAGACGCACACCAGCAGTAGGAGTAGCTCGGCCAAATACCCAAAAAAGGGTCAAGCGCCTAAAATATATACATACCATATATATATATAATATAAGTGCAACAACAACATCAAACGACAGCTCACAAGCCCGTCAACTAGACGGACAGATTAAAGACAAGGCTATTGAATGCTCGCCGTAACACAAAGAAGACAACTACGTCTGAAGAAATTCTTTACTAATTCAACTTCTGCTTTGTATATTAAGTAAAGATACACGATTTTACCTTTTTTCTATATATTATTGTTTCTAGTCTTGGTGAATTCTCATGATTAAATGCCCAAATTTTATTAGTTCCACATAACTGGTTACGTGCAAAAAAATGTGTTTCATTATTGTTAATTCTAAGAATTTATTTTCTGCTGTCAAATGCAACTGAGCTACTTATTTACTGTCTTAAATGCTACACCATTCCATACCCGTTGTCAGTTCTTTGCTGTAAAGGATTCATTCAAAAAAAAGAACTCAGTTTTTCTTTCAATTCTACTCCAGTTTCCTTGCATCTCCTTTCCACCCTGTTTGTTTAGCCGTTCGGTATGAAATGCTTTTCAACTTTTATTTATGTAGTTGTCATGTAATTTTAAGATTTTACAAGCTTTTGTTTTGTGAATTTCGGCAAAAACTGAATTCTACCTTTTTTTCCCTTGTACGTAAATCTATGTGCGCTTTCTTGTTCTGCTTGGTTTTTTGTATACACAGTTTAGTCGAATTTGAGGCAAGGTAAGGTGTAGATTTCATTGAATTTTCTTGCTCTAGCTGGTCAGCATAAACTTGATATGCCCATGCAAATGTAGTCTTAGCTCTTTTAGTGTTTTATAAGAATTATTATATGAATATTGTAGAATTTAACAAAGAATTCATTCATTGCCTTTAATAAAATTCAATGTTTATATTCTTCTCTTTTCAGGTTTGTATGGCGCCTTCAGATTTTAATGACATAAATTATAATACTTGGTATGGACATGAGAAAGAGTTTTAGCTTGAAAGAGACTTTGACAGTGATGTAAATTTTTTCCTGAGCGAAATGAAAATGGGATATTTTATATGCAAAAACGTCAAAACCTGTTTTTGTTGTTGTTGTTGATGTTGTAACAGCATTAACATCCCTTATAAATGCTTGGGGAATGGTGCTAGAGTGACATTCATTTTTAGTTTTTAATTGAGTCCCGGAGAAGGGATAGTTGATATATAGTTGACCGATAGTTGACTCTGGTGTGGAAATTGTTTTTTGAATATTAAATAAAGGGTTTTCCAATAACCGGTGTTATAGGTGAATGGATTGCGCTATGATTAACAATTTTTTATGTCCGGAATTGGATGGTATTTATCTGGACAACGTTTATTTTCAACAAGATGGCGCTACGTGTCACACAAGCAGCGAAACCATTGGTTTTTGTTAGCTGCTTGACAACTCTAGATAACGATAACTGCTTTGATAGCTGAGAATGGAAAACTTTGTTGACATTTCTGTTCAATAAAGTTGAAATAACTACCAGTTTTTTGTAAAGGAAAATATCATTTCTAATTATTTGTAAGCATATTGCGGTCTAGTAAGTTGTTTAATGTTTCTTGGTTGCTATTTACTCGAGGGAAAACTGAATAAGCAAACAGAAAAAAACCTCACTAACCGTTTCCATATTAGGTTATTTGTAAAAAAGTTTGAGATTTTACGTGCTTTGCCTTCTTTATGCTCCCACATCGCATGAATATATATTTTTTCTTTTTGTTGCCTCCAACCAATAGCGCAATGCTTGCATACGGGTATTACATGCACGTGTGTGTGTGTGTGTGTCTAGCAACAAGAACATTATTATACTCTGTTACACGCTACTTGCCGCTTCCCAGGACTATTGCCACAAAATGCACCACTTATAAAATAAAGCAGTTATGGGTAATAGAGGGCCAACATCTGCATGATATGTAGCTGCGAAGTGATCTTACATACTCTGCATTACATGCATATGCGCATATATTAAAACGAACAGAGTGAAATTTTTAATTTCGGAATCCTTACAAATGTCAAAAAAAAAGTTTCCCAAAACAAAAGCAAAAATAATTTAAGAGCAATGAATTTGACATGCTCAGACATTGAAGTGTGCAATTTTCACCACTGCAACTTTACTTACTTACACACACATATCACCAATGCCACTCAGTTAAAAGCTGTACATTTTTACACTATGAGCAAAAAAAAAACACAAAAATAAATGAAAATATGTCGCTCATTATGTCGCATCTGCATACATTCCCCAACCCGTACACATTCACACAGGCGCACTTACACTTGATTTATGGGCTGTTGTGGCTGACGTAGAATACATATACCCACTCATGCACACACACACACTCACTTGTATTTGTGGATTTGTATCCATGTAAATCGCTACATTTGCGCCGAGTGCGGTAGTGCAATAATGACGGAGCCAGCTGCAATAATGCTTGCTGCTCGAATGCTTTCATTCAGCCAGTGAGCAGCGCTGATGTTGGTGTTGGTGTTGGTGTTGCCAGCAACGAGTTGTGATAATATTTGTGGCAAACAAACACTTTATGGGAAGTGCTTAGTTGCGGGTTAGATATGTTGCGGATTTGGTCGATATGGCTGCTAGCTCTATTAAACCAGAAAAAGGCGAAGAGCAACACAAAAACCTAGTGCAGTTGCTATATTGCTAGTTGCCTACAACAACAACAAACATAATACTTGCACATATGCGCGCTATTTCCGAGTAACTACACCATTGTGTATATGCAACGACATCCATTAGTATAGTTCATTTTGTTAAAGTTTTTGCTTGGTTCTCTGCGTTTTTTGCGCTCTGCTCTTTGCTGCATAGGCTTTTATACGTACATATACAGGCATATGTGTTTGATTGTAACATTCCACTCTTTAAATACCGCACATATGTCCATCACATAAACTCATTTTAGTTGAATAATTCGATTTCAACTATTTCATAATTCAACTATCGTGGGCTGTGTATTGCGCTTGTCAATATTCATCATACGCCCCAGCGTATTTTTTTTTCCATGTCTCGCTTATACTCTAACTAAATAAATTGTTAAAATTTCAAAACACAGGAAATACAATGTAGTCATAAATATGCATTAGCATATGGAAAAGATTTAGCTTTTCACACTTTTCGACATTCATATATTCATATATTGGGCACGTGAAGCCTTTTGCACCAGAAACAGTTGCCTGATTTATTTGGTTGTCTGCGCATTGACATAAGATGACAGATGCTTGCATATGAAATTAAGTGTTCTGTTACGAGACAAATCTAATCGGATTCTAAAAACGACGTGACGGTCGTATTTCGCTAGTGAGAAAAGAATAAGAAAAATTGTAAAGCGAAAACTGAAAACGGAAAGAAATTCAATCTCTGATTTATGGAAATATGAAAAATATAACAAACAGTTACGGTTAGGATAATAAGACGTGTTTAGCTTTTAGCTTTTAATAGTTTTATTATCAAATAAAATACAAGGAAGTTAAACAAATAAATAATTAGCGCGTACACCCTTTTTGAGTGCTTGGCCGAGCTCCTCCTCCCATTTGTGGCGTTCGGCTTAATGTTCTTCCACAAACGGCCAGACCTACAGTTTTTAAGACAACTCCGTAAATTAGTATAATTAATTTTTAAATTGTATGCCATAATTTTCAAACATTGATTAAATCCCGAATTATTAAGATTTTTGTCCAAATATTTATTAATTAAAAAATGAATTGTACTAAACAAATGTTTACAAAAATGGTAAAAATAATCAAAGATATTTCAGCTTCAAAATCTCTCTACTGTAATTTTGAAAATTAAAATGAATCTTAAAGTTTTAAGTTTTTAATTCAAAATATATAATTTTTCCGAAAATGTTTTTTATTAAGTATAATTAATCCTATAAAACTTAATTAAAAAAATTTAAAACGAGCTGAAAATGTTTCTGGCCCAAAAGCTCTATTCCATAATTTTAAAAAATAGATTGAATCTGAAAATGAATAAATCTTCTCAAAATATTTTTTTCGATATATTTAATTTTTTCTGAAAAATTCCTTTTATACGCACAGCTTATCCTATAAAACAAAAAAAAAATGTTTACAAACATGTCAAAGGAGCTGAAAATATTTCTGTTTCAACCCTCTCTTCCAAATTATTAAATTTTTTCAAAAATTGTAACTACAAAAAAAAGTAATAAAAATGTTAAAAGTTGCTGGAGATATTTCAGTTCTCTATCCGTAATTTTCAAAATTGGAATAAATCTGAAAACATTTGAATTTTTTTAGTATTTTGTGTTTTGCAAAATACTTAATTTTTTGCTGAAACATTTCTCTTAAGAGTGTAGCTCATCCTATAAAAGTAAATAAAAAAGGAAAATGTTTGCGAAAATATCACAAGTAGTTGAAAATATTTTCCAAGATTTCTTTGCCACCATTTTCAAACTTAGCTTAAATCACAACATTATATTATATTTTTTTTTCAAAAATTTTTTTGTTTCCTCAAAAAATTTAATATTTAAGTATATTTAATCTTATAAGCTGAAAATATTTCGTTTCCCAAATCCTTATGCCATAATATTCAAAAATAGAATAAATCTTTGAATTATTGAATTTTAAATTTTTTTTTTCAAAGTATTAATTGTTTTTGTCAAGCAAATGTTTTTAAGTATATTTATTCTTAGAAAAACAAACAAAAATATATGGTTACGAAAACATCAAAAATAAACCGGAGATATTTCATTTCCCAAAATTCTATTCGATAATTTTCTAAAATCTAAAAAAAATTATAAAATTGTTCGTAATATTTTCAGTTTACTTCTCATTACAAGCCAATAAATAAGAAAAATTTAAAAGAATCGATCACAACGTCCGAATTATTGACATCACGAAGCCGCTCTTAGAAAGAAGGGCAAGTAAGCTTATTGGGGGAAGGGGGAGGTATAACATTTGTTCGACCTTGACTATGAAGATGTTTTCGAATAAATCCTGGAACTTGAAGAGACGTTAGAGTAGAAATCGCAAACTATCGACAGCCGATTTCGATAGTATTGATTTTGATATGTAATCTTCGTGTATAAGCATTATCTGAGACAATCTACAAATTAGGAAGCTACAATGACAAAGATTGCTACTTACACACAAAATTAGAAAAAAAAATTGAAAAAAAAAAACAAAAAAATATTTCTAAACCATCGATAGTCAGAGCAAGACCATCGATATTTACCATAGTGTCCAGCCATCATATCTATCACTAACTATCGTGCCACAGATTGTTTACGAACTCTACCATGGATGAATTGGTTGGCTGGAAGTTGTGTTAGATTTTCCATCAAAAGCATCTTAATACGTATGTGAGTTTCGTTGACTGACTCACTGTATATAAATTTCAAAACAAATTTTGAATGCGGAAAACATACGCCTTGGGCTTTAAAATATGTACAGTTAAACCCGTAGCTTCTTGTTACATTTGATTGCTCCAGCCTTTGTGCTTGACAATACCTGGCCAATCCACTTGTGTGCAAACAGCTAAGATTGTGCCAAGCTTACATCAGACCAACAAAACTCAAAAGCATAAGACTGACAACCACTTCAGCTTCGACACATGAGCTCTGAAATATACTGTGGTATCGGGTATGCTCTAGGAGTTGTTGTTATTTTACAAAACAAAACTTCGTCACCACCCGACCGCCCGGTACAGCTGAGCGATTTGGCGGATGTGTGACATATTGAATTGTTGCACGCGCGCTTCTTGGCAGCATAAGTTGTGGCAGACAAGCCGAAAAGTTGACTTCCAACTTCCGCATGCCAACTAACAAAGGTACTACAGACAATTATTTTGGTATAAGTAAAGGTGTATGCACATATCACTTTTCGAAGAAATGTGGAAATGCATATAGCGATTGTTCGAAATGTGGAGATGTGAATTTGTAAAAAGTGACTTGAGTTATATATACATGTAAATTAGGGTGGACCAAATATTTTCAAGCTATCCCTAGTAGATTCGGATTCTACTACATGAAATTCTTAAAAAAACTCACTAAAGAAGCTACCTTAAAGTAATTTGAAGTTGATATGACGATTTGCTCTATCCAAAGTATTATGAATTCGGAATGAGCGAATTCCCATTCTGAGCGAAATACAGGCGGCACTCAAGGCATCGTCATCCTGTGAGGTTAAGTCCTCACTGGTGCTTGAGTGCATCGATAAATTACATTTGATCGGAACGCACAGTTCCCCCGGCTCATATGGGGGAACGAAGTAACGGATGTATCGCCTAGAGAACCTGCGGCCTTGTTTCTAATAGAACGCGAGCCCTTCTTTGCTATGGGATAACACACCATAAAAGAGAAACTTGGAAGTGAGAAGCTAAAGCTGAGAGATGTTAGCTGAAATGAGTTTCAAAAGGGAACTGGATTTGGATGAAGTGTTATGACGAGTAGAGTGTATAAAAGGTCATGAGGTCGAAGTGCAAACCCCAATTTTATTCGTTCATTCATCATAAATGGTACACATAATTTATTTTTGATATCTATGTTTTATTTGAAGGAACCCAGTATTGTAATAAGAAAAGTGATTTAAATTTTCGTTTTAAATTTAATTTTTTTATATATAAATCAAATAGAATTTGAAAAAAAACGGGAAACAATAAAGTTTTACAATATTTTTAAAATTAATTCTTAATATTTTTTCCTAATCATTAATGTCTTTTTTGTTTACAAGTAATCATTTGCTTGCCATTATTTCGGTTTTAGATCCATTGCACTTTTAAAAACATGTGCATTGTTCCTGCTTTTTATCCTCATTTCCACAGCTCTCCAGAGAGACCAAATTTTTTTAAGTGGTATCTCAGACTACAGTGGCCTGTTCACCGAATTTCTTCTCCGTTCTGAGAAATTCGTTAATGTGGCCTTTTGTAAGTCCACAGAAAGACTCAGGACCAATTAGAGGCATATTTGCCCCTGTTTAGCTAGATGATTCGCCTTTTCCTTTCCCTCATATCCCTCATGTGTAGTAACTCCAAGAAACCCTCTTAGTAATATTGAGCTAAAGTTCCCTCTCATTTTCCTACAGGAACATTTCCTCACACATAGGTATGTTGATGGCATTTATCTTTTCCTGAAAAATTGTTGTGTAAAACCCATGTCTTATGTTCTTTAATAAGAACTTCAAACTTCCTGATGGGAATGGGTTTAGGTTATAATGTATCAACCCTATAAAAATAGAATTGTGTCGAAGGACTTATACGTCTTGGCCAGGTTTTCATTTATCTTTTTATACTCACACAGACTCGACGGTACAATTTGTTGAGTTCATTTATCGCCTCTCGTTGCTTAAGTTTAGGCCACCATGCTAGGGATGTCTAAGTGACCATGGGCTTAACAAGTGTAGTAAATATGCATTAAGTCATTCTGGGACTCAGTCCTTATGTTTTCCAAAATGCCTTGAACAAACAGAGAATGCTCTTGTGGCTTTTGCAGTAACTTTCTCACAATGAGAGTTCCAAGTGAGCGTTTTACAAGATTGATGTCGAGATCGTTCGCTTCCGTGGAAAGTTTAAGAGTTCATTCATTTAGGACGTGACAATTGAGGTGGCTGTTCTTTTTCCTAGTGAACGGCACTAACGCAGTTTTCGATGGGTCAATAGAGAGCTCTTTATCAGTGCACCATTTATTTATTAGGGCTTGTTGCCTGCGGTATTTATTACTAAAGATAGTTTCTTTTAAATTTGTTGTAGGAGTTATCTCGAAATTGATGTTAGACCTAGACTTGAATGGGGTTTTATTCTAGAATTTTATTTAGAATCCGAGTCTGCTAGGAATGATGTCGAAAAATCGGTCCATACAAATTGACTCACCCTAATCTACATTAATATATCTGCTACAATTGAAATATTGAAAAGTCTGCACATACATACATATCTACTTGTAGATGTAAGCACGTTTATGCGAATGCTTCAATTCTCCTTCGAACATGTTCACAAGCTTTTGAAAGTTTGAACAGCATACAATATTTTACAAGACATTTCTCCTTCGTGCTTGCCTTTCTAGTTAGTGAAATTTCAGACAATGAGTACAATACCGCGCGGAAGGTATTCAGCACATTTATTCCAACACCCACAATTCTCTATATATGAGAATTTTCATGGACGACGACGACATTCTGTCTTAACTGCCAACTACTGCTTTGTCTTGTGTGCTTTTGCAAAGCACTTCGTCTGATTTCCTTTTGCTAGCACATATGTAGCATAAAAGGCCGCATGCCAGATGTTACCATTTGTCAAAGGTAGGTACATATCTTTGCCTTTTCTATGCTTCAGCGTATATTGACTTCAATGTGCCCGTATATATTTTTTATGTTTCTTATAAAGAAAATGTGGTAGCAATCGAGAAGAAAATATTTGAATTGTTAAAATAGCTTACTGATTCTTATTGCTTGTGACCGTCCTTGTCCTGTTCGTGTGCCAAACAGCGCCATATAAAAATAAATTCTTCTCAAATGTAAAGAATGACGGAAGCAGTAACTTTTCTGGTTTTTCCGCTCAATTGTTTCCTCAAGCATTCTAGGTGCTTGTGTTGTTCAATATGTTGCTCTTTGAAATATTTTATAGCCAAACTGAAAATAGTCATCCCTTTTACTTCGTATGTTACCTTCAGTGTCTGGCGCTGAAAGGTCTCACAAAGCTGCTAAGTAATTAAAGTTAGTATGAGGTTGAGCTTCACTACGGGTGTGGAGTTTTAGTGCTCTTCGTTCTTTTTCTACTTCAAGCGAAGATTGGTACTGAGTATCTACTTCTCTACTTCTGACTTGAGAAAATAATGTTCCAAATTTTTGTAGCAGTTTCGAATGCACGTTAAAGGTGAAACTCATCACATAACATAACACATAGTAGGTAGGTAGCTGGTTTGCTTCCACATTCAATAAAGATACAATCACCGACGTCAGTGGAAGATTACAGGGCGGTCCATATAACCTTTGGAATTTCATTCGGGTATGAAAAAACGACACATAATTTTTTATTCATAGTTGTAATTTTGCAAAGAGGAATTTTTTAATGAATAAGAAACAAGCAACTAACTTTAGAAGTGTGATAATATTAAAAAAAATTAAAACAAAACATTTTAAAAGAGAATTAAAAAAAGAAACAAATTATGAAAACAATGTATAAACATTAAAAAAAATGTTTATTAAAAAGATATACCAAAAGTACAAAACAAAAAAACAAAAAATAAAAAAAATTTAACTAAATGAAAACTAGGGTGGTCCATATAGCCTTTTCATTCGGCTATGAAAAAACGACACATAATTATTCATTCATAATTATAATTTTGCAACGAGGGATTTTTTAGTGAACAGAAAACAAACAAATCAAAAATTTGATAATACTAAAACAAAAATTAAAGCAGAAAATTTTAAAAGAAAATTAAAAAACATAAAAAAAATTATAAAAAAATGTTTAAATAAGAAAGTACTAAAAAAAAAACAACAAAAAATTTTAAAAATTTAATTAAAAGAAAAATAGAAAAAAAAATTAAAAACAAATATGAAAAAAAGTTTAAAAAATATTAAAAATAATTTTTTTTTAAGTTCAAAAAATAGGAAAAATGAAGCAATAAAAAAAAGTAAAATTAATTAATAAAATAAATTTGTAAAAAAAAAATAAAAATAATTAAATGAAAGTAAGAAATAATGTTTTTCAATAAAAAAATTAAGAATAAAATAAAATAAAAACAAGTAAGTAAATTATAAATTAAAACAAAACTTCAAATTTTAATTTAATTAAAAATTAAAAAAAAAAATTGAAGTTGAATTTAACTAAAAATTTAAAAAACTAATTAAATTGAAATTAATTAAAAATAAAAAAATGGAAATTTAACTTAACTAAAAATTAAAAAAAATTAAAATTTGATTGTATATTAGATAAAAATTAAAAAAAAAAAGA
Source organism: Anastrepha ludens (assembly GCF_028408465.1). Lineage (NCBI taxonomy): Eukaryota > Metazoa > Arthropoda > Insecta > Diptera > Tephritidae > Anastrepha > Anastrepha ludens. Next base: position 8,839,777 of record NC_071498.1, on the reverse strand, counting down.
ATTAAATTAAATTTAATAAAAAATTAAAAAAAGAATTGAAATTTAATTTAATTAAAAATTTAAAAAAAATCAGAATTTAATTTAATTAAAAATTAATAAAAAACAAAAATTCAAAAGTAAATTTAATTAAAACTTAAAAAAAAATTTAAATGTGATTTAATTAAATGTTAAAAAAAATAATTTAATTTAATTTCAAAATTAAAAAAAAGCAACAAAGCATTTAAACAAAATTAAAAAAGGACCCGAAGAAAAAATATATAAAAAAATAAACAAACTAAAAAAATTTTTTTTCCAAAAGCTAAAACAAAAATTCAAACAAAATTAAAAAACAAAACACTCAATTGACTTCTCCGGTTGGCTGTTCAAAAGACAATTCTGTCAATTATTTATGTTAGTAAATTTGTGCGAATTTCGTATGCTTGTGCACTTTAATCATTTCTTAGCAGCTCCCCTATATTTATCCTTAACAGCGCCTCACAAAAAATAGTCTAATTATATGGAGTGGCCAACTGACAATAATGCATTGGTTGGTCGTTCGATCTCCGAATGGTTTTTATAGTTGCACGCTTTCTTCAAACGAAAAGTGACCCTGTTTTTTAAATATCTAACAAGAGACGTAATTTCTGAAACATTACGGACGTTGGTTTGGCTTTTAAAGTCAAAAGAATCGATAGTTCAAATTCCAAGTGCTTGATGGGTCAGCTTGTATATCTACGGACGTATTTTCGGCTAGTATAAAAAATATATTATAAAACAACAAAAATATATAAAAAACTGAATATGTAAATAATCCCACAAACTGTTATTTTCTACGTCATTCTACAAATTTGCATCCAAGTCATATTGCATTCCATTTTAAATTTATTTTAATTTAATGCCTGCGCGTTAAATACTTTATTTATTAATTTTGTTATTTATTGTCATCATTATCGATAAAGTCATTTGTGTTTTCAATTAAAAATTGTTCATATTCAATTCATAAATTCATATACAATTTGAATTTGTATTCATGAAAGCATTCTCATTTACATATTTATGCTTAAATGTAGGAATAATGTACCCTCAACTTGTACCAGTGCACATAAAAATGTAAATTTTTTGATACGGCGCCCAATAGTTGGTTTCGGCATACCCAGCTACTGCTAGTATAATAAAAAATATCAAAAAAGAAAAACAGGTGACGCAATTGAAATGTACTCTAGTGTGTTTTTGTATGCAACCGGTTTGTTTCTCCGACTTTTGCTAACATACGAGGTGTGGCCATTAAATAACGAGACTAAACCTTCTGTAGAAACAACTCACATGCGTTAAGCGCCAGTGATTGTCGGCCAATCATAAAATCATAATTTTCGTTCACATTAGATTGAAATTTTTATTTGCTTGGAAAAAAATTAAAGACTGCATAATTGGTGCCTGAAATTCTCACGTTTGGACTTTTAACTTATTCGTAAAGATATATATTGTCATAGTTGACGAATAGTGGATTTTTTACTTCTTTCTGAAACGAAAGAAGTCCAACTTCACCGAGAGCCAAAAATGCTTAAAAGCGCAAATCTAAGTTCCAAGCAATGAAGATTGTTTTTTCTTCACTCTTGGTATTGTGCATTCCCACTGATTTCCTGAAAGTCATTACTCAATAATTCAACATGAGCAGTCTTACATTCTGGCTGAACTTCGTAAAAGAATACGGAAAAAAGTCTTTTAGCACTGCTGCGTATTCACATAGGACAAAAGTACTTGTAGATGTAGATAAAGTTAATCACATCGCCAGTCTCGTTATTTAATAGACACACCTCGTATGTAGTATATGGTCCTCCGATGCGGCTACTCTAAGCGAGCGTGTAGGAAAGATCGTTCTCAATACTTCGATGTTTCAAACTCCAGCCTATTTTCTACCAATCATTTGTTATCTGTTCTGAGACTTAAGCGAGCTCTATTCAGACCTTGAGCTTTTCCAAAATGTCTCTTAGATAGTAGGGCATATCTGAGGGTGTCACTTTGGTGCGAATTGTGGAGTTGTGGCATCATAAGCTTAGTTTTTTCTCTACAAAAACAAAAAAAAAAGAAAGTTGCATGAAACGAAATTTTGGTTAACAGTGAGCGCTACAGATGAAATTAAATCCGCTCCTTAGTTCTTTATTGGGAGTATGATGTTGTTAAGGCCGATGAAATTTGTTTGATTTTTAGAATCACAAATCATTGTAGCCTGAGGATTCTTGATTCTGATTAAATTAGACTAACCACAGCATGACACGTTTTCGAGATAGTCGATCTTAAAAGTACAAAAAAGAAAATGTGTGGCTATATTTGAGGCTGTGACGAATAATATCATGAAATATTGGCTGTACAACTAATTAATTTCGTATTTTTTTGTTAAAAAAACCATTTATTTACGTATAAAAGTGAAAAAAAAATGTTATTCAAAATATTGTCCATCGAAAGCGGCAACTTTTTCCCATCTTTCATGCAATTTATGGATTCCATCCCAAAAAAACCTCTCATCTTTTGCGCCGAGAAAGTCATCAAGCCATTTTTTAATACCTTCAACATTGGTAAACCGCATTCCAGAAAGGTGATTCTGCATCGACCGAAACAAGTGGTAATCAGAAGGAGCTATGTCTGGGCTATAAGACGGGTGATCCGGCATTTTCCAAATAATTTTTGACCGGTACTGCAACATGTGGCCGAGCATTACCATGATGGAAAATCAAATTCTCGTGTCTGGTCGCCCATTCTGGCTGTCTTTCGGCTATTGCTTGCTTCAAACGTATCAATTGTTGCCTGTATACCTCTCCCGTGATCGTCTGGCCCGATTTTAATAGCTCATAGTACAGCACAACATTCTGATCCTACCAAATACAGAGCATTACCTCCAAACCATGAATTTTCGGCTTTGGTGTCGATTTGACTGGTTGGCCTGGCTTCACATATGATCTTTTACGCTTTGGGTTATCGTAATGAATGCACTTTTCATCGCCAGTGACAATTCGATGCAAAAACGATTTCTTTTTGTGGCGATTAAGCAGCATTTCAGACATGCAAAATCGTCTCTCAACGTCTCTCGGCTTCAATTCGTGTGGCACCCAATTTCCTTGGGTGCTTTTAAACGTTTAGATATGTCTTGTTGAGTGACTTCTAATGTTTTTCCAAGTTCTTCTTGAGTTTGACATGGATCTTGATGGAGTAATGCCTCCAATTCTTCGTCTTCAAACTTTTTTGATGGACCTGATCGTTCTTTGTCTTCTGTGCCAAAATCGCCACTTCATTTCATCGTGCAAACCACTGCTGACATACTCTAACCTATGGAGCATATTCAGGATACGCTTCTGAGAGTAAACGATGTGCTTCTGTTGCACTTTTCTTTAAATTGAAGAACAAAAGCAAACCTCCCCGCAAATGCTGTTTTGTTGGAACGTAATTTGACATTTTGACTGTAATAAAAAAAATGTGTGTGTTTACTAATATCCACTGTGACATATCAAATTTACTTGATTTTTTGGCGTGCTTTAACATAGAATAGCTGTCACTGTCAAAATATTGACTACATAAATAGATATGAGGTTAGTAACAAATACGAAATTAATTAGTTGTACACCTATAATTTTTTTTCAGTCACAGCAGTAGCTCAATTCACAACTCTTCTTTTTCATACGTAAAAATATTTATTTGTTTGTGAGTTATTGTCGGTTGAATTTACTGTGTTTTTTTTCTTTTTGTTGTTTTGTTTTGTGGGCCATTTTGTATGATTGTAACACCTATAGTTCGGCAGACGATGTTTCAGCGGCAAAGACAATTTTTTTATATATGAAAATGAGTTTAAAAATTGAATAGCTGTGCTTCGAAATAGTAATACATAATTAAAAAAAAAAAAATTGAATCATGTTGTTACATAACTTCAAATATAAATTACGTAGTAATTCTACAATTTTAACCCGCGATGTGTTGAAAGGATGAATAGCTGGAGCCAGTCTAAGTTCAGATACGGTGCCAGTACGTCAAAAATCTGGTAGTTTGAATCATGGCTCAAAATTTTTCTAGCGTCTTCACTGCTTTGCTGCTTCACCAGCTGATAAACAGCAAAATTTTGCAATCAATGCACTTTTCACAATTTTTAATAATTTTTTTTGGCGTAGTTTGTCATGGAAGAATACTCAGCCCTGCACCTCCATATCAAGCGAAGGGGCTTTTATCATTTCACATACTTATGCAGCTACATACGAACATACCTCGAATTTCATGAGTTGCCAGTTATTACCTCATTTGATGAATTAAAGTAGGGGAAAATTGCATATAGCTGCATACTGTACACTCACATACATGCATACTCACATACATTCACACTGTCTCAAATCGAAGTACGTGCTATAGCAAGCAGTCCTCTCTTAAAATTGCAAACCGTACTCACAATTGGAAATTCAAATCAATTTGATTTGTGAAATTACTACTTGCAAACTGATTGATTGCTTTGATTTTTTTTAGCTTTTCTTGGCGTGTAATTTAATTATATTTCTGATGCGAGTCGAATGCTGATTTTCGTAGTTCTGAGTAGGTCAATGTGTTAGTCGAATGCATGGAAATTAATTACTTTGGGTAAAATAGTATTAATTTAGTTGTCTTTGCATTAAGATGCTGTTTAGGATAGTTCGTTCAATATGGAGAAGCTTTAATTTTATTGTAATTAGTTTGAAAAGTCACGCTGTCCTTGATGCAGTATTGTTCTTTTTTTATTTTTTATGTGATATTCCCTAATTGAAGTATTCATAGAGCAGGCACATGGATCCCTTTTTTCGACAGGAGAGATTTTATTTAGTGTTTACTTACCCTAACCAATACCCCGTACCCCGTAGGATTTTTTTCTCATATAAACCCTGTTGCAAAGTTAATGATATGACCCAATTTTTTGTTTTTATAAAAAATATGGTTCATACCACAACAAAGCAATGTAACGCAAAATTTTAAACTTCGTACAAAGCTTTTAAAAATTGCATCAAAACGTAAAATTTTTAGAATTTTTCTGGGTATGCAGCTTTCAATAATTTATCAATACTTTTAGCTTTTTAGCCAGAATTTAGGATTTCGGAGTGCATCTGTGTATGCAGTTTTATAGCCCATGGAATTTTACTATAACAAAGAGTAAGTTTCAAGTAACAACAAAACACCGACCAGTTCTTTACTACAGAGCTCCGATTTGAGTGCTTGGTCGTCTGCTAGGAAGACCTCACAGTGGATGATATCCTTCCAAACTCACCAATTGTGCACAGCAAAGTCTTCTTGGCTGCTAATTCGGTTTTGCTTATCATTTTAGTCAGCTTGCCACAATTTGACGACGATCTTTTTGTGGCTGTTGTTTCATTCGCTTCATGGCCGACTTCTTTGGGTTTAGCAAAAAATGGCAGACGTCAATTCTGCCTTTTTACTTCAATTCTTGTAGCACCCATATATTTAGCTTTTTTTTAGATCAGCCTCGTGAAAATGACTTCAAGCGGGCCTCTGTGTAATCTTCAGTTCTGGAGCAATGGAATATATGCTCACAGGTCGCTACCACAAATCGGTTCCCATGATTTTATTAACATTTGCGACAATTGGCTTCATCTTCCACGTTTGTACTACCAGAACGTTGGGAATAGTTGGTATCACTGCCTTGTTATTGCCATTTGATACTTTTCACTTTAGTGCTGAAAAATGCATTAAATTTTATTTTTTTTACCTTTGTTTTGAGACGCTTCAGAAGCGAATGCAGACTCAACAGCAACACAACAATCAGCAACAACTATTGAAATGCGTACACTTAGAGTTATCGCCGGCCACATTCTGCTCGATAGGTTTGGCGGAATCGAGTTGATATTCTGTAAGTTCACCAGAACCCGAAGAAAAAAATGCTGAAATGATGCTGAAAGGATGCACTCTGACGACCGCCCAAGAGATGGAAGGGCTCGGAAAATGACTTTACTTAAGTGGTTAGAGGCAGTCAGAGGCCCGAAAAATGATGATTTTCAATAATTTTTTTTAGTCAATTGCTTTATTTTACAAAAATAAAAACATAGCATTGATAAATCATTTTCGACTTGAGTTGAGCAAAATTTTAAGAAAAATTAATAATTGTAAAAGTTATCGATGTTTGTGTGGAGCCCGTTTCTCCAGAAGTCTCTTGCGGTGATCATCACAAATCCTTGGAGATTCATCTAAAAGCAATAATCGGAAAAAAGGAATAGTTTTATAAATAGATAATATTGTGCCTTATCCAAGTTTTTTTGCTTCAAAATTAACAATATGGCGGCCTCAGGATATATTTTTCAGATTATCTCCCAATGCAATGTCTCCATGGTTCATTAAATATATTGTATTTATCGAAAACACATCCAAAACTCTTTATTTTACCTAATTGAAACCAAGAAGAACGCTACAAATTTCTGAATTTTTTTATCACAATGTTTTTTTTTTATTTAATGCCAATGTATCTTGCGCACTGGGTAAAAGCATAAAGCACCTGTAAAAAAACTCAAACTGGGTATTTCGAACCATTCTAATGTGCATGTGCACATATTCAAACACAGCAGGAGAGATACACGCACTCAGCCCCCTAAATATGTATACCCGTATGTAGTCGAGAATTCTGGTGAATTCATGCGTAGAAAATATACAAAGCAACGCTCACTAACCTACTAAGCGTCTTTTGATAAAATTTAGAAGTACAAGAAATGTTCAATGTGCATAAATTCTTAAATTTCTTTATACTGATTTACAATCTTATTTGCCTTTTATGCCAATTATCATTGTTTAAAACTATAATCTACAGCTTCACACTTCACTAGGCCACAGAAGATAGACTTTGTTGCTTTGTTGCACATTTATTCAAGCAACAAGTGAAGTGGTTGCCAAATTTTCTTACCCTTTTGAAAATACACGTGAAATAAATGCTTTTGCCGTGCACACCAGCACTCCACTTGCCACTGTAACTCTGCCTTTCCAATGACGCACCTCAACAAGATTTACATTAAGTCTTTTAACTAAAAAGGCTAAGTGCAAGCACGCTTCTTTATTGGTGCATCGGATATTCTGATGTTTACAGCTAGCATTATAAGAGCTAGCTTCACAGCTTAAGAGCTCTGGAAAAACAGAAATACATTTACTTTTAGGTTGACAAACTTAGTATCAGCTTTAGTAATGGCTTTTCATTACTGGAACTTTAGAACTGACTCTAAGCGAAAAGGCTGACTCTAACTCGACTATGACTAAGATGAAGAACATTTTTAATTGACACATTTTAACTTGACTCTGATTATGTGCCATGATGTCTGAGAATTTAGCACAAAAAAAAAATAAATAATAAATAAATAAAACAAATGAAAAATAAAAAAAAATCTCTCAATAGATTTTCCTGTACTTTTGATTATTTCTGCCCCTGTACTGAAAATAATCACGCAATTTTCGCTGGTAATTAGCACAATTGAAGAAACTGAAATATACATTGGTAAAAGTTCAACGACTCTCCGCGCTTTGCATTGCGGAAGCTATGAAGTCAACTCAAACGGCAGCTCCTAACAACGATTGATCTCCATGCAGAAAATATTGCTGTCAACTCAGCTGTGAGGCTACAAACAACCGAACAGCTTACTTCTAGAACCTTCGCACACAGCTCTATTACTGGGAATGCCACAGTTAATTCAGACTATATGGTTCTGCTACGAGTTTGGGAAGACCGCTAAAGACCGTTATCAAAGACGGTGGATGGCGCAAAGGCTTAGTTCCGAGGAGCAACCCCATCAACGTATTTTCTAATGGATCAAAAATGGCAGAAGGGTTTGGCGCTGGCATATATTGTGCGGAATTAAGCATCAAAAAGTCATTTATGCCCCCTAACTATTGTACTGTATTTCAAGCTGAGATATTTTCTGAAAAGAAAGAAGCAGAGCTTGTATGTACAGGCGCAACAGTTAACTGCGCAATAAACTTCTACGTGGAAAGCCAAGCGACTTTAAAAGCGATAAAATCATACTGAGTATCATCCAAAAATATCCAAAGCCAAAAGCTATCAGGCTTTGTGGTTCCGGGGCATAAAGGTATAGAGGGAAATGAGACAGTGGACGGAATAACTAAAGAAGGTGTGAGACATGCAAGGAATCAAATAAGTTAATCTTAAACCTCTGCGTACAATTCAAAAATAACTAGAGGAGATCATGTTAAGAAAAGCGAAAGGCAGATGGTTTAGCTTAGGCACTGTAGAACTTTAGTTGGTACACTAATTGCAGCGCGTGCTTACTGCCTAAATTGAATTTTTAACAAGTGTAGTGTAATGAGCCGTAGAAGTAATAGTGCCGTTTGAGTAGTTGTAGTAGTGTATGCCACCTTGTTGCACTCAGTTTTGAAAGACTAGAATCTATCCCTGAACTGGGACTTGAGCGACTCCTGAAATTCGCGAACAGTAAGCGCATCTTGAGTGATTCATATTTTCGCTAATAAAAAAGGACTCTGATATGGCATCGCTACAGACCAAAATGGCCTCTGCATGACTTCGGCCAGCTAGTATAACCTACCCTAGTAAAAATTGGTCACATTTTGTAGAAATGTATTTCGGGGCTATCTGTACCAGCCGATATGAAATAATTCATCACCATAGCATCGCAGTTCAGGGTAAAACATTGATTCCGTTACAATTCGCCTATTCGTCACTCGGTCTTCAGCTTTTCTATTGGCATCAGATATGTCGTATGAATTCTTCGGTGTCATCTCGCCATCTTTTTATCGGCCGACCTCTTCTTCTATCGCCTTGTAGACTTGTTTCGAAGATCGTTTTCACAGTTCTATCAATATTCATTCGCAGAATGTGAGCGTAATATCGAATTCTTTGCGCTTTAATGTATCTGTTAAATGTTCACCTTTGATAAGTGCGTCTAGCTCGACATTGATCCGAATGCGGTAGGCAACAGCATTAAGTCGTACAGGACCATATATCTTTCAGAGAATCTTTCTTTGCAAACAAACTAATTGATCGACTTCATTTATGAAGCAGTTAGTGCCACTAGTACCAGAATAATGAACTTTAAAATTGTGTGCCCTCAAGCACACATTCAGGCGTCAGAGGGTTAAGTAAATGATTCTGCCCCCTTTGATTACACTAAAAGTGCATTTCACTAAAGCTTCGTTACATTCAAACTTAAACCCTTCTTTACGTGCTTTCATGCTGCATTTATCTTCTGTGTGTATCTATGCAAATCTAGATCTATTTTTTATATGTAGTAAATAGTTGTTGCTTCCCTAGCATTGTCGCTAAAATTGGAATGGATGACCGCAGGCCATTGCACTTTTAAAATGTGAACGATAGCGCCCCACAACTGCATTTCAACGACAATGCTGCTTTCATGCTGCAGTTCCCCCGTTATGAATGGAACCCTCTTCGTGTGCCTGTGTGCGTGTGCCTTTGTGTGACTCGTTGCCATTTACATGCAATAATTGTTGCAAATACAATAAATTTATGCAATTTAACGCACTTAATTTATTTACTCCCTATCCATAAACACTTCCCGTTGCATTTGCGTTGTTGAACTGCAACAACAATTGACAGCCATTGTGTGCCCTGCTGCCGGTGGCATAAGATTGCGGCACTGTCACATTATTTATGCACCGCAACGTGTGAACGCGCTAAACTTTTGCACGCAGGGATAGTTAGGCTCATTTGACAAGCCGTCAATGCGTCTGCTTCAAGTCGCAACTTGCATTTCAGTGCTTCTCAGACGTATTTGACTTGACATTTGACTTGCATTTGTATGCGTTGTGTATTGATGTGTTGACGAAGTGCCGCCGTGTTGCGACTTTTTTGACTTTTGGAATTATGTGCGGCTTATGCTGAAAGGTACTTATTGACAAACACTTAAAATAAATACGTTTGGCATGTGCCGCGACATAAAGATGCTAAATCAGAGTGTTTTAATGAAAATATTTACAAAACAAAAAACCATCTACGATAATAAAGGAAGAACTGCAGATTTATGAATGCAAGAAAAAAACAAAAATTCCCTTGCTCTGACACTTTTTTAATCGCTTGATGCTGCGCTCGCTTGATCTCTGATTCGATCAACCGGCGAAATCGGTTATCTGTTAAAAATAAAGAAAAATCCAATTTACTTTTTATGCTTTTCTTCTACTAGCCGTGAATGCCTATATTATTTTAGATATGAAGTCATGATATGAAGCAGTCATTGGGTGATCGCTTAGCCATCGTGGGTAGGATAAAATATAAAATATATAAAAAGCCTGCTGGTTCCTCTGGCAGTGGCACTGAGAGACTGAATCGAATAACTGAAATTCGGTCTAACTACTAGAGTCGTCTCACATCGTAAGTTTACATTATAAGGAAGATAAGACTTCATCGCATCAAATGTCTTTGAATGAAAATGTGACTCTTTTGCTATACCTATGCGTATCTTATCGCTCAGAACGACAGACATCAAGAATTGCATGGCGATCAGCGGCAGAAAATTCTTTTACGACAACCCTTCATGTTTGTCTGTTCTGTTGGCAGACTCCCCTCTTAGAGGGTGAAATCAATTCTATAGTGTCTAAAAATTATTAAAAGATTGCACGCACACGAGGGACGGTACACAGGCCTGTACCTCCGAAATCACTTTGAATTCCGCTATACAATTTTGAGGGCATATTCTCCTATAATATATCTATCGATTGCGATAAAAAAAAATCGATTTTTTGAAGCCGACTGATAAGAGGCGAAATCAACAGTTTGTTTATTAAGTCCCCATTGGTCAGTGTTCTGCTGCATTTACGAGTATTAAATTCTCAAAATTTTTTCAAATCTTTATTTCGTGACTGTGAAAATTCCTATTGGAGTTACTCCGAAATGTTCAACTACTGCAGCTCCATAATACAGAGTTTTTTTTAGCAAATGGACAGCGAATTCGGACTCACCAATCAAAAAAAAAATATATATATATACATACATTTTTTTTTTAATCCACGGTAGAATACTCTATGTTTGACCTTCAATTGACCTTCAATTTGACCCCAAAAGGACAAATGGATGGCAAATTCGCACTCAGCAACTTTAAAAACATTTGTATCATTTTTTTTTTTAATTTTCCGGTGAATAATCTAGGTTTGTCCTTGAAAAAAGTTAGTTTTCAATTTTTAGGTAGCTAGGGTCTGATTTCACCCCTTAAGGGGGGCTAGAACTTTGCATACTTGCCGGGATGTATTACCGTTGATTGGAACTATAATAAAAAAATGCCAAACCGAAATTGAATTCATAAAATTTTATGTAAGGCCTGACAAATTAGCAAACAGATCACTCTTAAGCGGCTATTGCAAAGCTGGATAAGAAGGATTTCGCACCCGGGAAAGTTAAGTTTACAACCAGCTTGGTTATGTTGGCCTTATCGTACAAGTATAATTAATATAGTTTAAATCCTGAAATCGTTTTCTAAAGTGTGTAAATCAAGTTAACTTATCGATTAATCACTGTTAGTTTGTGAAATATATATATATATATATATCACCCTTTTTGGGTGTTTGGCCGAGCTTCTCCTACTGTTTGTGATGTGCGTCTTGATGTTGTTCCACAAATGGAGGGACCTACAGTTTTTAGGCAGATATTCTTTATGAGGAGCTTTTTCATGGCAAAAATACACTCGGAGGTTTGCCATTGCCTGCCAAGGGGCGACCGCTATTAGAAAAATGTGTTTCTTAATTTGGTGTTTCACCGAGATCCGAACCTACGTTCTCTCTGTGAATTCCGAATGGTAGTCACGCACCAACCCATTCGGCTACGGCGGCCGCCATTGTGAAATAGAAATATATAATTCAACTTATCGAAAATGTGCTTTTATATTAGTTTAGTTTAGTTTTCTCTATTTTTTTTCTATAAATTTATCAACTTTATTTATTAATTGGCAGCCAAGTTTATTTAAATGCCCTGCATATTTTTGAGATATGCTTCACTTTAACACTTTGAAAACCTCTCATCATTCAAAGTTATATTAAAACTGTGTGCAAATGTTGGTAGCTAAACGTTCACATATTTATGTATGTGTGAGCTCGTTTGCTGAGCAAATGTAGGTATGTGCATTTCACCATGGTTGACCACAAATTAAATTACATTGCAATGTGCAAAGCGTAAGACTAAAAGTCAACAGTAGCGACAATGCGCACACGAGCTCGACATTAGGCGACGCGTGCCAGGGCGGCCGATGGAGCAGGTTGCGAAGGAGAAAAGCATTTGAGGCTACAACAGTGTACCGTGTAGAGAATGCCACCATTGCGCAACTGATTGTTGGAATAGGATAAACGACGTCTAAAATGGATTCCTTTATTTACATATTTTCTTTATTAGGAAAAATTTACGTAGAAGTCTTCGTTAATAACGCTGGTATAATGACTCAATTGAAACTGTTGTAAATTGAAACTTGGCTTCTTCTCATAAATTCATTTCCAATTCATTTTAAATGAAGTTTAAATATTCGACTTTCGCAGGCGATTAGCTGAAACAAAAAGTGAACCGAATCGTAAAGCAAACTTTGGCAAGAGACCTATTTTTTTAATAGAACGGAATGGCTGCCAGAAGGGTATAGAATCTGATTACCACGTATACAATGTTTTTACAGATGGATCCAACGGATGACGGAAGGGGTTGGAGAGGTTGTCTTCTGTCCGCAGTTCGATTTTCAAAAGTCTTTCAGGCTTCTTAATCAATGTAGCATATTTCAAGCTGAGATCTTTGCTGTAATCAAAGTAGCTGAATTAGCATCTTACCCGATAGTCAAGCTGTTATTAAGACAATAGTGGCTGTAATGACTAGCTCGGAATACATGCTATACTGTAGGTCTAAAATGGATGAGCTCTACGAGAATAACTGGACACAATTTACTGGCTAACATGGCGCCAGGAAATAGAGGGAAATGAGAGAGTTGACGAGCACCCGCTTGCCTAGGATGAGTATGTCGAACATATATCCCTCACGCTCAGTTTTGAAGATGGAACTAGACGAGGGGCTAACTTTGGCAACACAAGTTCCTAGACTTCCCACAGCATTGCCAAAATAATGCTACGAACTTGCAACACGAAAACAACCAACTATATTCAATCACTCACAAGGAAGGTATGCTAAATATTGTTTGGATTACTGACGGCCCGTTGTCTTACTCCATATCACGCGCGTTATTTATGCGTAGAAGAAAGGGGTACGTTAGAACACCTCCTCTGCCACTGCCCTGCTCTAAGCAGAACTCGCTACAACTGCCTGGGATCGGTATATTTTTCATCTATGAGGGATATAAAAGTTCGAATGTTTATTAAAACTCGCCAAGACATGTATCACGAACTGTGTTTAACACTACTGCAACAACTCTTGAATTTGTCATATAAGGAAGATAGGCAACACTACCCTTAACATGAGTTGTTAGATAAGGCTAATATTACTTTGCTTACCAGTCTATTAACCAGAAAAAATCTACTGCGTTTTAACATACATCGGCCGGAATTGTCGGTTTTTTGTTCTGGCTTTGACCATACCAATGTTGAAACATTTTAAATCGTGTAGAGACGAACCTCAAAGAGTTAGGAATTCAGCTACCAAGACCCTTGGGACATTTATTGGGGAGACTGAGGTGGTCTCTTGTGCCGCCAGAGTTAGGGACCCAGAGCTGGGATTAAAACAGGCTTTGAGTTGCTCTGCGGCGCCCTACTTTCCGTCATCTATTAATCTAATATGTGGCGCAAAATTAATCATTCGGTTTTGAATAACTTTTTCTTAATAACAATAGAAAATAAATATTTTGAGAGATGGTAATATTTATTTTAACCCTTATGCGCTACATTGCTTGTCTGTTTGTATACTGCAGCTTTCTAGTTGACAAGTGTCAAGTATAATTGACGTCCGACGCTATTTGCAGAAATTATAAATCTTCCGTTAGGGTGATTACTTTTCCGCCACCTCTTATTAGGAGCGGTTCGCAGTTGACGAGGTCGTGGCGTTTTAAACCTGAATTTTGTTCTACTAGTTCACGTTTTCCCTGCAGGGTACTCAGAGGCCGCACTCGCTTACCGACGCACACATATACATATGCACACACACCGATGCATATGTGCACTGAGCAATGGATTTGTTAGGGATTTGCGTTACTCAGCGGATTGAGAAGGACACATTTTTTCAGTCGCCAACGACATGGAAAAATCCCAGTTAATGGCATCACCGCTGTCATTGTTTGTTTTGCTGTGTTTCACTTTGCTTTGTTTTCTCCCACATAATGCCGCACCCTCTCTCCGGCCATCAAACCGGCATACTGCGGATGAATGTGGAATAATTAGCGATTTTCCTGAGTAAAATCATCATTGTGCTTCCTTAAATGATTTCGTTAAATGTTTACCTCGATGTTGATGAGTTTATGCTATTGTTTGGAAAAGTTTTATTAACAGCAGCCCACCGTTAACTTAATTAGGGCCTCTTTAAATAATGTAAACCACTTATCGCACAAACCGTTACGCCGCACAAATGCAAAACCAGTGAAAGGGGTTGGGATTTTTAAATATTTATATATGCAAACTCGTATAATTTCTAATTACATTACCTTTGTATCTTTCGAACTCGTACATACCTATTATCCTTTTTAACGTACCTTTTCGACTTATTTGGCGCAACTTGAGTACCCACTTGTCACGCTTGGCGGTGAGTACCCACTTTTTTAAATGCTGAAAAATGTGGCGTATTTTGTGCTAACTCTAACATAACTCATCGATTTAAATAACTAAAATGAAATGTTTTTCTTAGACTTTTTTTCGTCGCACGCTGTCATCAGCAAACAAACTCTTAAATGCCACTCACTGGCACTAAAAAAGTTAAAAAAATATGTATACGAGTATATGAAAAAAGGCGTTGTCCAATGCAAAGCACCGTAATTATGGAGTAGCTGGAGGCGATTTAGTGTGAAGTTGCAAAATAGTGTCAGTTGAAAAAGTAAACAAAGGAAGAATTTCTGAAGTGTGGAGAGCGCCATTGTGAGGGTGGAGAGTGGCATTGCTATTGCTTGCATTTACTCGCTCATATTCCAACAGCCATGCATTTGACAGACTTATTTTCCTACTAATTTTTTCTTTTCTTTTTGCACTGAGAGATGAAAAATGTCAGTGTTGTGTTAAAGCAAATAGTGAGTATGAGCATCCTTGCTAATATGTGTGTATATGTATGTTTGTGTATATCTGTTTGTATGTGTATATATGTATGCGTCTAAGAACGCAGCAAACTGATGGTGGCGCTGAATGCTTTAGAGAACGGTCAAGAAGTAGCAAATAGTTGAAGATGTCATGCGTTGGTTTTTGCAAATATTGCCTTGTAATCACGTATATATGGCATAATGCGCTTAATTGCACCAACTCGTTGTTGAACATTTTGAATTGTTGTTCCAAATTTCTTGTTAATTGCAAGAAACTCAGGTTTTGAGTTGTGTTTTGGAAGTGGCTGGTGACTGGCGTTGAGAAATTGGTCATATACTCGTACAGACGAGAAAAGCAATCGATGAAAATCGTGGCCAAATAGCGGTGAGCTGGCTCAAAGGAGAAAGTATTGCTCTGCACTTTGCAGGATTTAGTTATGTGGAGTTTTACTGCTCCCATCGGACTAAGTAACATGAATGGCTAAGTCATCAACGGCGATCAAGCCCTGCAAAATATTCAAAACTAATCGAAAAAAAAGGCGCGTACAGTTTGTCTCATAAATCGTTTCATATGAAAATATTTGACACACATTTTTGAAGTGGATCTCGAAAGTAATATATACATATTTATTTATTTATTTCTATAATACGAGGGGTGCCTTTTATATTTCGGGATTAGAGAACAAAAACAAATTTGAATCATCGAAAATCGCTTTATTGTTTTTCAAAATATTCTCCATGAAGATCTATACACTTTTGCATGCGTTTGAACCAATTTTCGAAGCACTTTTGCCACTCTGAATGAGGTACCTCTAAAACATGCATTCTGAATGCCGCAACCGCTTCTTCAGGTGTCGAAAAACGTTGACCTCTCAGTTTGTTTTTTACGTACGGGAATAAAAAAAAGTCATTCGGTGCCAAGTCAGGACTATACGGCGGATGACCCATTAATTCGATGTTTTGGGTGCTCAAAAATGCAGTTGTTTGAGCAGATGTGTGAGAGCTCGCATTGTCCTGGTGAAGAGTGATCCGTCTTTGGCGATTGGTTTTCCTAATTTCTTGGAAGACAACTGGCAAACAAATGGTTGTGTACCACTCAGAATTTACTGTTCTGCGTTGTTCTAGTGGTACGGTTGCGACATGTCCAGTTTTTCTGAAAAAACAGGTGACCATTTGCTTGGAAGTGCTTCGTGCGCGAACAACTTTTGTTGGATTTGGCTCATCTTGAAACACCCATACAGTCGACTGCTGTACTTTCGGGCTCATACGCATAAATCCATGATTCATCACCTGTCACGATGTCATAGACGTGTTTCGAAGCCCCGCGATCGTATTTTTTGAGCATTTGCTTCGACCACTCGACACGAGCCTTTTTTTGAGCGATTGACAAATTGTGTGGGATCCAACGCGAACAAATTTTTTTGACAGTCAAATGTTATGCAATATTGAATGTATGCTGGTCCCACTAATGCCTAAGATTGTCTCAATCTCACGATAGGTCACATGACGATCTTACAATATCAGTTCGCGCACAGCATCAATGGTTTTCGAAACATCAACTGATTTTGGACGACCTTCACGAAATTCGTCTTGGAGTGAACTACGACCACGATTGAATTCACCATACCATCAATAAACACTGGTCCTTGAAGGCGCTTCATCGCCAAAAAATGAATTAAGTTCATCCATGCAATGTTGCTGAGTTAATCCACGTCGAAAGTTGTAAAAAATAATCGCACGAAAATGTTCACGATTTATTTCCATTTTTGGACCGAGATGAATCTTTTAAGTTACTGTAAACAACACAAATAGCGCTGGTATTTTAAAACGTTCTGTGTACGTAAAAGCCAAAAAATGTCAAACTTTGCGATACAGCTGTCAGTTGCCAGATTGCAACACCAGGGTTGCCAAATCCCGAGATATAAAAGGCGCCCCTCGTAAAATAAACTCATTTTATTTATGTGCCATTTATGAAAAAAACATAATTATTTATTTAAGGTGATTTTGAGAAAAAGCAATCAAATAAAATAGGTGTTAAATTCGACACTGTTTCAAAATTCTTATCACTTTTCAAAAAAATAAAAGATAAAATAAATGTACATGTCTACTTTTTTTGCTAATAATTTGTATGATCTGAAATATTATCGAGCAACCAAGACTTATTATTTGGGTTATTATTTGGTATAATTTGAATAGCAATTTATTTGAATTTTCTGGGTCAGTGAGTCCAAATTGTTTCGCTCTTCATTCCAGCGAAATTTCTTACTAGCGTGGATCATAGGTCTGCGAAAATCCAGGAGTCGCTGGAAGCCAAATCTTGGGAATACGGTGGATGTAAACTAACGAATAGAATATCATGAAATTTTAACAGGTGTCGGTTTAAATTTAGTACTAAATATTTGGTCTTATTCTTTTGTTTGTTTGGCGGTAAGGTTGGGGTTAAAAATGCCCCTGCATCATATAGTAACCGCCGCTACTACGTGGATTTTTCCCTCCGCCCTGGGACTGTTTCCGCATTGCTTTGAGGTAGAGGGCCACAACGGTGTCCTAAGTCTCATCCTGCGTCCAGGGTCGCCTGCTATGAGAAACCTATGCTCAATGCTCTTCAGCATAAATTTCCATTTCACGCTTCTTTTCTCGGATAATATCCTCTACGAAATTTGCGACGGCATTCCATTTTTCTTCGTTTATCATCATTTTCTCGATTATTTCTTCAAGCGTAAATACACCAATAGTTCGTTGAAGAGCTGTTCTCTCTATGTTCCACCTCTCGCACTTAAAGAAGATGTGCTCCGCATCATCATACTCTGTATCTCCATATATGTAGTTTGGTAGGCTCACTTTTCCAATTCGCCGCAAATTCTTGCGAAGGGACCCATGTCCGGACAAAAACTGTGTGCGGTAATAGTTAACCTCACCGTGCTTTCTTTTTACCCACTTTTTTAGATTGGGTATTAGTCTCGCTGTCCATCTACCGCACCGTTCAGAGTTCCACCTTGCTTGCCAAAGTGTGAGCGTTTGAAGTCTAATATCGGAGAGGCGTGGTACTGGGATTCTTGAGATTTTTGCCCCCCGTCTCCGTTTGCGCTCTTGTGGTAGAATATCTATAGGGATGGTTCCGTTGATAACTAAAACCGCTGCTTCAGATACTGTTCTGTATGAAGAGGCCACTCTGAGAGCTCAGGTGCGTTGCACAGATTGCAGAGTTTTCCACCGGCATTGCACCCCTAGCAAATCTGTCCATATTTCGCATCCGTTTAAAAGAATCGGTTTCATCGTGTCCATTAAAGGTTTTCGCTTGTTCTGCGTTGGACCTCCAAGATTTGCCATGATCTATGTGTTAGCCCTACACAACAAGAACATTATTCCTAAAATGAAATTTGAGAAGCTAAATGTAATGGTATGGGGTTGTATTTGTAACAAAGATGTTGGTGAATGAATGAGGCTGAGGCGGAGGACTATTCGTTCTACAAAAGGGGTAATGGAAAGGAAATGTTAGAGCGGCGCTTGAATGATGAATAAAGCTAATTTTTACTTCACAAAAAAAAAAGGTGTTTTCTTTGTTAAGCCCGTGACTTTTCAGCCTTTGTCTCATCATAAAAATACATGATCCCAGGATTTCACTTTTTTTCTTGCACCTTTTGATGAAAATTGTGATTTAAGAGAACTCTTCATAATGGTTTGGGACCGACTTTTACATCCTGGCGGTTTTCGAAATCTGCGGCTAGCATTCTAAGACTACAGTGCGGTTTTCCGTCAATTTATTTCACTATTGACCTTTCCAGCCTTGGTGTGAGCTTTTTCGGTCTACAACTGGAGTTTTTCAACTCTCGCCAATTTTCGTTCTCTTAATCGCTTAATTTATATTGTTGTTCACTATCCTTATATCAATAACCACTTGTTCTGCTGATTTACTTTTAGAGTAATTATATTAAACCAATTGTATACTATTTGCACCTGCACGTTAACCCGGCATTATTGCAAAGACGTTTTCTTATCCATGCGATATAATGAACAGCATGAATCACTCATGCTACCTGGCACATCAACTCTACGTGCAAAAGCAATCATACAAAATATACAAAAACAAAAACGCAAATAGGCATACAAAAAAATCTTAGTGTACCGTTATGTTTCTAGTGTCTTTGTCGTTATGTTTCTTTGAGTTGAGAAAAAAAATTCGAAAAATATGACGCCTTTTGGTTTTATTTGTTGTTTTTGCATATTGCACTTCAAACGTCCTTTGTTTGTAGGATCAAATAGAAGGTGCCAGCAAAGTGTCAAAAAAGTTCAAAGTTCAAAGTAGTATGCCGTATTCGAATCTACTAAGAAGATAATGATACTATGCAATATTAAATTTAAAAATGAATGGAATACATTCTGTAAAAAAAATTTCGTGAATTGTTCATTTAAAAAGCGCGCGTTACACATACTTGTATGTTTAAGTTGTTTTGCTGGAATGTTGGTACAACCACCCTCTATAGGGTTGCAGAGTTTGAGTGTCATCTGTGACGAGTGTGCTGTATCAAAAAGCTGGATCTACGAGTAGTATAAGGCTTTTGTAGAGTGCCGAGAAGTCGTGGAAAATATGCCCCGATCTGGTCGCCCATCAACGTCTTCAACGGATGAAAATGTCGACAAAGTCAAGGAAATGGTGCTGTAGTTTGTGTGAAGTAGCTCGTGACCTTAGCGTGTCTCACGAATCAATTCGCAACATCTTACACCATCAATTGGGCATGAGACATGTGGCTGCTCGGCTCGTTCCAAGAGAGTTGAATTTCTTTCAAAAAATTCATCGGAACAAAAGCGAAAAACCACTTCAAAGTCGGTCAAAAGTGAAAGCTATGCTTTTCGTTTTCCTTGATTATCATGGTGTTGTGCACTCGTAAATCGTTCCGATAGAGACCATTAAGGAGAATCCGCTGAAGGAGCTGAAGAAGATCTCTTCAAACGTGTTTAAAAGGTGTTTTGTTGACTAGACTAATCGTTGGCATATGTGTGATGCTTGGATTAGAGCCTATTTTAAAAGCGACAAAATAAATTTTGATGATTAAACAATTATTTTGCGTCTTATTGAACAATTCCCGGTACTTTTTTGACACAATGTATTTTATCTATGGGAATTTCTTCGTCGACATGTACATTACATATGTGTTTGAAAGTCTGATGATTTTATATGGTTTTGCCTGAAGAATGAACAATGTTAAAAAAAAAGTAAAAAAAAAAAAAATTTTCGCCAATTGTAACATTGTACTCGTAGGTATCAAAAAAAAAAAGTTTTGCACTCACTGTTAAAAACAAAAAAACACAAAAGAATATAAAAAAAGGATCATCTCAGTTACATTATGGATAATATAATTAAACGAGCGCAAAAGAGGCGTGTTCCTGTTGCTGTTAAGCCCCTTAATTTCTCTGATCCGATGCCATCCTATTTACTATGGTTAGGCTAGGTGAACTGGTTGTCCTTCGACGCTCCTGTGGCCAGTTAGTGGCCCCTTGGGATACAAACGGAACTATCCTATCCTTACTCTACTTGGTCCTCTTTAAAAGATTGTGCATCATTTAAAAAGCTGGCTATAGTAGTTCGTTTCAGATTCGCCACATCCGTAACGCTGTCCGGACCTATTTACTATTCGCGCTGTAATCTTATGAGTCTAGGTAGGCAGATAGGTAAAATGGTTGAAGTACTAGACCGGCTCCCCCCAAGTAGTACTAAATCGATGTTTTTATACCATTATGAGACCTCCACAGGGCAGATATCTACAGCCAAACAGAGATGTTGATGTAACCGTGACCTTAATTCTCTGGCTGCCAAACCCGGACATTTACAGAGAATGTACTCAACACTTCACCTCTTTATTCAACAGCTTTTCTGCGTGAGATTCAGCTTTTCCGATCGTTCAATGACAGACTAGCACAGCTACAAATTTGGAAATTGAATGACGTGGAGTTCTTAGGACTATTTGCGTTCTGCGTCTATTGTACTAGGGCCAAAGGGTTTTCGAAATAACGCTCAAAGAAATGGAGCTTCATCTGATCTGCGCTTTCCTGTTAAATAATGAAAATAAAATGAGCCTGCACCTGCAATCTCCTAAAATAGAGGAGGTGTTCTTTTGTTTTTGACCTGTTTGTATTTGATCTTGTCTCTGGATTGATTAGCCTTCTTGAGCAGGAATATTTTCTTGTGCCTCTTAGATTTTTGCGTTCGCATTTACTTTTTATGTGCTTTTTACTACTTTTTAGTTTCGTGAATTTTAAAGTAATTAAATGTTGAGTTTTCTCTACACAGAAATATTCGCGAATAGTCTCTCGAACGTTACGTTACGTTGTGTTTTTGTTCTATTTTCTCTATTGTTCATATTTAATCCATTAAAGGATCTATCTTTTACATAACCTTCGCAAAAATTATGTACTCTGTTCTTTAAGATTGTAATGGCATGGGCTAAATGAATTGAAGCTAATTAAACTGAATTGAAAATATGAACAGAAAACAGTACTTCTTCTTAATTGGTGCGATAACCGCTTACGCGATTTTGGCCGAGTTTAACAAAGCGCGCCAGTCGTTTCTTTCTCGTGCTAACCGGCGCCAATTGGACACACCAAGTGAAGCCAAGTCCTTCTCCACCTGATCTTTCCAACGCAGAGGAGGCCTTCCTCTTCCTCAACTACCACCAGCTGGTACCGCATCGAATACTTTCAAAGCCGGAACGATTCTATCTATTCGGACGACATGACCCAGTCAACGTAGACGCTGGATCTTTATTCGCTGCGCTATGTCTATGTCGTCGTAAAGCTCATACAGCTCATCGTTCCATCGTTTGCGATATTCGCCGTTGCCAACGTGCAAAGGTCCAAAAATCTTACGCAGAATCTTTCTCTCGAACACTCCAAGCGTCGCTTCATCGGATGTTGTCATCGTCCACGCTTCTGCGCCATACGTTAGGACGGGCATGATGAGGATGGTTCCATGTGTAGAAGTCCACGCAAGTGGGGAAAGTTACTGATCGCCATTCACTTGGGAGTGGCCAGGACGATTCTTCTACATATGGTTCAAGCAGCTCACAACGTCCGGGATTAGCCCACGTATTCTCTGGGTAGCCTCCGAACACAAGTTCGGGAGTGAGCTAACGTGAGAAGGCGAAGCATCCCAGCATAGCTGGTTGTGCGCTGGGTTTGGGACCCGCCACTTAAAAAGCCACCCCCAATGAAAACAGCAACAAAGCCTCGGATGAGAACAGAAAACAATATTAGGAACAAATATTGCGTATAGATAATAAATAATATAGGAACAAATATTGAGTATAAATAATAATGAGTTATCGAATACTATCGATGGTGCTCCATCTGCTTGTCTTTGGCTTTGTCACGATAGTGAAATCGGAAGTTTCAGAGCTCTATTGTGCACCACTGTGGGTCTCTAAGTTTTAATTTCTGGCAAGCATTGTCCAAATTTACTTCTTTATTGCTCTTGCAATTACAACTGTCGCTTAACTAGTTCATCAACAGCGCTCGCATAACATTAGAAACTAATTAAAACTTAGGCAATTATTTGATGACTTCTAGCTAAGTTTTGTGCTATTCGTGTTTTATTTTATTTTATCTCCAATTCCTACTGCATTATTTATGCACTTTATTTTGGTTTCTATTTTGGCTGATATGTTTCTAATTTTTGTAATTTCCTTCTCTGCTGGTCGCACTGTTGTTCCACTTTCTAGAGTAAGTAATTATCAAAGTTGACTCTCGCGTGTTCTAGTTATTTAAGGGAAGCTGCAAGCGGCATAGTGGGCAAACAGCAGCTGAGGCAACAATTAAAAATGTCGCTCAAACATAAAAAAAGAAAAAAATAAAACAACAAGTTAGAAACATTTGTGGCAATGACGGTTGTTACCCCTAAAGCAAATTTACGATTGCAAGTTCTGCGTGCATATGAACAGTTTGCCAACACTGAAAATGTAGGCAATATGTAGTACGAGGGTTGTTGCTTAGGTTTTGAGGTAGACATGTGAAATAAATATTTATTTTATTATGGACTTGTAAATTCCAAAACATGGAATTTGAAAGCCGCAACCGCTTGAACGTTAACCACGCATTTCAATTTTTATTTGTGGGAATACAAATAAATCATAGGGCGAAAAAATAAGATTTGCAATTTTTCTGCAGCCATCTTCACGAAATTCGATTGAATTCGTAAAACTAGAAAAATACAGTCGCTAGAGAAGGTGGCTAATCACAAAAAGTCGATGGATGGTGAAAATAATTCAAAAGGTGTGACCAAGTTCAAACCGTCAACCAGCTGTTAGCGAATTTGAAGGAATTAGCTGAATGCTTGACGTCACCGGAGTCATGACAGCAGTTTGTTCACGAAAAAAACTGATATTTTGTTGGTGATATGACGTGAAAAATCAACACAGCCGCCACTCCTGCTGCTTCGTTGCCCTCTGAACAATGACTGATTTGACGAGTGTGTGAATACGTGTGGCAGCCGAAGTTGCTCGCACAATTTCGTTTCTCACCATAGCAGATGGACCAAACATTCCAATCTGTCATCTTTGAGACGGAGCAAGTTGATCAGCGCACTGTTATTAGTTGAATACACATCGAAAATGTTCACGATTTTAATTTTTTTGACCACAACCTAACATTAGTATGACAAACAATTCTGAGTACGATTAACCTGAAAAGAGGTCAGACTTTACCATGAAATTGTCCCATTTGACTTATTCACACTGATGCTGCCGTATCTTAAAACTTATTAGCAACCCTCGTAATGCAGAGTTGGGTTAATATTTTTTACAAGATTACTGTTTTAATAGCGTGAAAGCAAAGTTAGCGAAAGTACTTTTCACAAGTAAAAAAAATATTTATTTTTATTTTAAAATGAGTTTTCACATTTTAATTAGATACGAATGTGTGTATTTTATGTTAGCGAATACCAAACCAGAAGAAATATTGTACTACAGATTGCCGTGTTTCGGGTATATACAGATTTAGTTCTCCAGCTGAAACAATAATTTCCAGCGTCACGTTAAGGAAGCCACACGATAACACGTAGGCTTTCATTGGTATCAAAGAGCTCGGAGAGGTTTTTATCACTTCTAACGCAACTTATAATTTTGAATATGATCCTTGTATGCATTTTCACTAAAGGGATGATGAACCAGGTGTATAAAGTTCGGTTGCGCCCGATTGCAGGCACTTCTGCATCATATTTCCTTTAGTCTTGCTTTGGTTCGGTTCCTCTTTCAGGATACAAAATGCTATCAGTGCGGCAGATATATCGTAAACACGAACGCCTATAATTATTTCTATTTAAGTAAAAATAAAGGACAATTTATTTGATTTTTAGTGCCCATTGTATAGGCTGATTTGCATTGCAAATTTCCTTGGCCCCTCAAAAAAAGCTGAAATATATTTATGGGCGACACTTAACCAGTTCCATTTCGTTCCGTTTGTGCGTACATTTACAATGTATGCTATGGTGCGTACATGTGTGCTCAAAATAACAGTAGTGATCCCTTAAAGAGTAAACATTGATTGGCTTAAATTAAAATAACAAATCCCTATTACATTTTTAAAGGGCAAATTGGAAATGGAATAATTCAAATTCCATGTGAAAGAGAGGAGACTTTAATATTTTTCGTTTACAAAATCTTTTATTCGTATTTATGCATTGATTGATTGATAAAGACTTTAAAAAACAGATCTGGGTAAACCTAGCTCTAGTGATCACTGACAACCTACTATTCAAATAAAAAAGAAGTTTGCTATCCAGGAAGAAGAAGTCATGATTGGCTCGGCTGCTGTGCAAAAATGATGGCTTCTGCAAATTGAACACCAACAAAAGGTGGTAGAGAAAAACAAGAGAAAACATACTTAAAGACCAGCTGGTGCTTCATTTAACCCGAACAATGTTTCCAGAACAGACATTTATGCTGCCGCTACTTTGGCATATATCTGGTTTATTGGTTCAGGGAGAGTATGGGGACAAATCAATTGGCGAAATAGGAAAATTAATAGGAAGTAATGGAAACAGCCAATCTACCGCATGCTGAAAAGTATCTATTGCAAAGAATGGATCTATCAGGAAGATAAGAAGACAGGTAGAGAGCACATTAAATCGATCTTAAACAACCCCAGAAATAGTTTGCTCTCCGTTTCAACGCATACAACCTCAATTGCCACTGAGGTCCAAAGTCCGCTCAAGGTCTTCAATTCGTTAGTATTTGGGAGAACGATAAAGGAATGTTGTTATCGATATTTGAAGCAAATGGCTGGTCGGTTCTGAATTACGCTGCGCCCGTCTGGTCACCTGGCACTAGTGATTCGCAGTGGACAAAGTTTCAGACCGATCTGAAAACTAACATCAGCTGAATACTAACATCAGATCAGCCACAGGATGCCTCCTGATACCTCCCTCGTAACATCTTCACAGTGAGGCTACCATGCTCCCAGTTAAGTAGCATAGTAATATGCTTAGTACCCAAAGTTTATCGCCGCAGGAACCATCTCTGCAGGCACTTGCTGAAGGCTGAGCTAGTCGTGAGCTAGTCCTGAGGCGAGTCAGGAGACATATTTTCGACTAAACTGATTCAGGATCACATACAACTGCAACTACTCGATGAGGCAGTTTACGGCCAAACACTAAAATACATTCATTGGGAGCCTCTTACCACTTTCCTAAACTTCCGACCACCGAATGCCGTCATCGGGGTCCAACCTCCACGCATCTCAGACGAAGATCTTTAGCTGTTTCGTGAGGCCGGCGTAACTTTGGTTCAATTACGTTCTGAATATTTTAGCAAGTTAAACTCTTACCTATCTTGAATTGGCCATGACTTACACAATATATGTCGAGTATGTGAAGGTACCACGCACCATACTATCCACTTATTGAGATACCTTCTTAAACCCACTCATCTGACACTCGTCTCCTTTAGCACCCAACCCATCGATAGAGCATGTTTCATGGGTCTACCGTTGGACGAGATAGACGATCACGATTGGTGACTTCACCGTACTGGCAGGGCTGGATCAACTGCTATTCTACTTTGAATTAAAGGAACGTGTATTCTACTTTCGATTAAGTTGATAATTGAAAAGTGAAGTCTTCTCTCGTCAAACGGAAATACTCTTTTTTAAGTTCTTCATTGTGCTTATATGATGAAGACATGCCTTGTGAGAGTCCTTGAAATGTTCGTGTCAAAGATTCTGGGGAAAGTTGTATGGATACTTAAGTATTGTCAACAGCGTGGATTGAAGAACTGTTAGAGCTTTACTTACTTACAACTTAGACACAACAGTCGCTGGAGTGCTGTCTAAATCATGACAAGCGAATGTGTAAAAACGATTCAGCTGGTGGTATCAGAGGAAGAGGACGTCTGTTGGAAATCTCGAGTGGAGAAATATTGGACTTCATTTGATCTATCTCTTATCCCTTAGACTAATTCGCTTATGCGAAAACGGCGCCAATAAAGAAGAGAGAAGTCAATAAATGAGTTACAGTTTTCTTTCTAAGTGGAACACAAATAAAAGTAAAATTTGTTTTTTTTTTAATATTTTCCTTCCATACAAATTTCAATTACATACCGCTGCTATTATTTCGCACGTAGCTGTTTGCACTATGCACATAAATTTATGTATTTTCAAATGCTTCGTGCTCATAAATTCCACAGCAAACCGAGCTAACTTCTCATAAATCTAATTAATTTGTATCATTAATTAAATGCGGCAGTCTGTGCTGTAATTAATGCTGAAGAAATATTGCTTGCCGAGGCTTCTGAATCTGTATTATTATTATTATTAAATTGCGCATTTAAAAAAAAAGAAACACAAAAAATACGGTTGGGTATTGAAGAAGAAGCATCAAAGAACATACAAATGCCTATTGACTAAAAAGTAATATTTCACATTGTTGATGCATACATTATTTTTCATTCATAAATTGAAACCTGATAGGTATAATAATTTATCACTGATACTGATGCTCGAACGATATTTATTCCTAGATTCCAGCCTTTAGTTATGGCACACTGCGTTTAGTAGTCACCCGAAATGATTGTTTAAACTTCGTTCTTAAAATTTTAAAATTTGTTATTATTAACCTCAAATGGAGTCAGCATCAAATAAATGACTGATTTTTAGCCTACCATAATTAGCACTGGTATGATATTTAGGGCCTTTTCGTTAGTCTCCATTCCCCTGCTATGTAAAATTATATTTTAGGTGCTTGTTGGAGTCTCTTATTACCACACAGAAAAGAATCACCATTAATAAATGGATTGTGTGTTCTTAGTGAAGTAATTCCATAATTCTAAATTATTTTATTTTATTTTTCTTTTCAGGTAAGAAATCTTGCGCTTAAGGATACCTTTCATTTACTACATTTCTGTAAGTGTATACAAAATATTAGCGCAAAATTAATCCTCCGACTTTGCCTTTGGATAACTTTTGTACTAAATAAAAAAAATATTTTGAGTGCTGTAAGACTTTAGTTGGACTATTACGACGCAATCCATTGCTTGGCCGTTTGTGTACTGCAAGGTCACAATCTTCCGCTAGGCGATAATTTTGCGCCACCTTATACTTTTAATTATGGTGAGTATCTTCTCTGAGTATTCTCAAGCTAACGATAAGTAGTACAGAGAAGACCTCAGCTGATGGAGGTTTCATTTGATGAAAAATATATTGAAAACCAGTACACATATTTTCATTTTTTTGAACTTTGCTTGAAATATATTTTAAAAATAATAATACATATTTACAGTTGTTAACAGATAAATACTCGTAAGGGATTTCTTATCGTAACCAATTTCGTTAGGTGCAATTAAAGGTAGGTTTGTCTTGTTTCGGTCCATTCTTATCTTTAATCCGGTGAGTACGCCAGGTGCTTGAAGGGAATGTAATGGAGTGTGAATTTTGTCGGAGCTCTCAGGCCATATGGTCCATTGCACTTAAGGCCAACAGAGATGATTGTTCCTCCGCAAAATTCCTAAATTTTTTTATGAATCTTAGCTGTTTGTCGAAGAAAAGAAAATTTGATTCGGCAGAGGAAATGGTCTGCACTATCCTTACCCTCCAAGCGAGATGTACCCAGTGCATCGTCGATTATGTCTATGAGGAGTTGCCTGATCAGCAGCCAACTTCCTTGGCCCGGAGCCCGTTCTGCCACTCCCTTCTGCAGCTATCAAAGTCACGGTTAGCAAACGGGATACTCTAACCCACAAGCGAGCTTGGCAGGCTGAGAGAGGCTGCAGTTGGACAAAACTGAACTGAACTGTCGCAGTTCCTCCTGTCAGTAAGCAGAGTGGACTGTAGGAGGCTGGTTGGACTGATGACGGGCCACGTTCTATGGGCAAATCATATGGAAAAGGTGGGCATCTCAGACAGTGCACTTTGTCCAGCATGTGGAGAGGAGGATGAGACGGCGGACCACTTTCTGTGCGTCTGCCCCCCCCCCCCCCCCCCCCCCCCCCCCGCCTTCGCTCGAGTCTTTGGCACTGATGTGTTAAGAAGCGACCACTTTGGCTCCTTGGCACCACAGGATATACTCGAATTTCTTCGGAGGTCGAGAGATTTCAAGAAAATTAAAAAGGGAACTCGAGTGCAGTACAATGGACTTAATTGTGTCAGAGTGCTGTACTTGCTAGTCTGTCCCCACGAAAAAGAAACAAAAAGTCTAATAGGAATATGAATAAGTTCGTGCGGTTTTTTCCGAAATTTGAAACTTTATTGACGTAAAATGGTTACAAATTTAATATTCAAAATATTGTCCATCGCTTACTACTACTTTTTCCCATCTTTCTGGCAATTCACGGATTCCCTTTGTGAAAAATTCGGTCGGTTTTGCCGCAATCCACGAATCGATCCATTTTTTGACTTCATCGTAATTACGGAAGTGCTGGTCAGCCAGGCCATGTTGCATCGATCGGAAGAGATAGTAATCGGATGGCGCAAGGTCTGGACTATACGGCGGGTGGGGTAGGACATCCCATTTGAGCGTTTCTAAGTATGTTTTGACCACTTGTGCAACATGTGGCCGAGCATTGTCATGTTGCAAAATAACTTTGTCGTGTCTATCGGCGTATTGCGGCCGTTTTTCTCGCAGTGCTCGGCTCAAACGCATCAATTGTCGTCGGTAGACATCCCCCGTAATCGTTTCATTCGGTTTCAGTAGCTCATAATACACAACACCCAGCTGGTCCCACCAGATACACAGCATAACCTTCAGGCCATGAATATTCTGCGCCGACGTCGATGTTGAAGCATGGCCAGGGTATCCATACGTTGCCCGACGTTTTGGATTGTCGTAATGGACCCACTTTTCATCGCCAGTCACAATTCGATGCAAAAAACCCTTTCTTTTGTGCCGTTGAAGCAGTTGTTCGCATGCCATAAAACGGCGTTCAACGTCTCTTGGCTTCAATTCATACGGCACCCAATGGCCTACCTTTCGGATCATTCCCATGGCTTTTAAACGTTTGGAAATGGTTGATTGATCAACTCCCAAAGTTTTTGCAACCTCTTCTTGCGTTTGAGCCGGATCTTGATCGAGCAATTCCTCCAATTCGGTATCCATGAACTTTGGCGGCGCACCCTCGCGTTCTTCGTCTTCCAAGCCAAAATCACCACTTTTAAAGCGTGCAAACCACTTCTGGCACGTTCGCTCAGATAGAGCATGCTCACCATAAACTTCCACCAAGATACGATGACTTTCGGCTGCTTTTTTCTTCATATTAAAATAATGAAGAAGAATTCCCCGCAAAAACACATTATTTGGCACGAAATTCGACATTTTCAAGTGTGGTAAAAATATTGTTGTTTACGCTTCAAATAAAAAACTTATACTGACGTTTGTGCCTTACGACAGTAGCTCTCCAATGAATGTTTGGAAATGTGGATCGATGGAATAATAATCAAGTTACGCCATCTGTTGTAAAACCGCACGAACTTATAAATAGACCTATTATGATAACTGTTGAAGCACATTTTGGTCGCCCTTATGAGCCACCACTGTACTTATATAATTTTACCAGCAGTTTGCAAAACACAAAGCCGCTTTTACGGTCCGGTTCACTTGATTTGAGGCAATCATTTTTGTGCGAGAAAATTTTTATTAATCAATCGTATTTGATCTAGTATTACAAAGGTTTCTGATAATTAAAGTGGAGACTGCACTCGAAAATAAACTTGCATCAAAATATTATTCCAGTATTTCGCAGCAGTAAAACCTCATCAGTTGTGATGTTGTGCTTGCCCAAAAACATATTCACATTTTTTTTAAATTTCAAGCTTAATAGTTTGTGCTGCCAACTTGTTCATAAATGAATTCACACATGCCAAGGATTTGTACAAATTCTCCAGACAGCCTAATGAAATTTCAGACCAGGCCGTTTTGATGATTCGAATTAAAGCATTTTTGTCTTCAAATTGTTACCCATTTTCATAAACCTTACGAGCAAGCCATCCCCATATACAGTCGAACTTCCATATAGTGAATTCGCACGGGACCTGAAAATCACTTCACTATATAGAAACTTCATTATAAAGAAACATTGATTTTTTATGTAATTTTATTTAAAATAATCAGTGAGTTTGGTTTGAATTACAGTCTTCCATTTTTCATTTTCAATAAAAGCTTCCAAATCACGTAGAGAGTTGAAAACATTAATCGGCACGTCACTCCTCATTTCCACAAAGGCTCTAATTACGCTAATGGATGAAGCAGCTTGTATCAACGTAGGTAATGCCTCCTCAGTTTCTGCCAATTCTTCAACGGTCAAATCGTGTTCATCGTTATCTGAAATAATATTTACATATTAAATTTTTGTTTGACTATAAAAAGATAAATGCTTACCAGGTTCAGCTGGAACTCCGCGACTTTCAAAAATGCTGTTGAGAATATCTTCTTCGGATGGTTTGTCCCAAGTCTGCACACCATTATCAACATTTACGTAGTCATCAAACGATGCTTCGATATTTGCTACTTTTTTAAATTAAGACTGTAAAGCGGCCTAATCCGATATTAAAAGAAGGTCCTCTTCATCCCAATGCTCAAATGGAATCTGCATAACATCTTTTGAAAATCCAGCCTTTTTAAAACAGTTGGCAACTGTTTCTGGTTTAACATAGACATTCCATATATTGCTAAGATTTCGAACTGCTTGCAGCAAGTCTATGGCCATAACAGAATTTCCCTCATCCACTTGAGTCAATATATTCGTTAAAATTCGTTTTCTGTAATGTTGTTTCATGTTGTAGATAATGCCTTGGTCCATTGGTTGCAGTAACGAAGTCATGTTGGGAGGAAAATAAGCGAGATGAATGTTTCTCAACTTGTCTCTTACATCTTTAGGGTGGGCAGTGCAGTTATCAACAAAAAACAACACCTTTCTGTTTTGATCACAAAGTTTTTTGTCGAGTTTTACAATCCATTTCGTAAAAATCTCACTGGTCATCCATGCTTTTTTGTTAAACTCATAATCGACACCTAAAGATTTTATTCCCTTGAAGTACCTCGGATTTTTGGCCTTTCCGATTACCAGCAATTTTAGCTTTTCTGATCCAGTCATATTGCTTCCCACCAGGACAGTTATTCTCTCCTTGCTTTGCTTCCCACCAAAGCATTTTTCATTTTTGAATGCCAGTGTTTTAGTTGGCAAGCATTTGAAAAACAAAGCAGTCTCGTCGGCATTAAAAATGTCGTTAATGTTGTAATTTTCAATTAATTTCGGTAAGACGTTCGTCACCCATTCATCACGGTTTTCTATGTTGGTGTCAGCACTTTCCCCACATAATGTCTTTTGAATAACGCCATGCCGACTTTTGAATTTGTCTAACCAACCTGTACTTGCCTCAAATTCGTGGTGTCCTAGTGCTTCCGCAAAATCTTTGGCCTTTTGCTTCAATAATGGTCCAGATAAAGGGAGATTCTTACCACGTGCAACGAGTAACCATTTCAGCATTGCTTCGTCAATATCCTCAAAATGACAAGGTCGAAGTCTTTTGCGTTTGGTATTTACTGCCAAATCCTCCGCATTTTTTAAAATCACTTCCTTATTTTTTAAAATATTTGATAAAGTGCTGGGAAGAACTCCGAATTCATTGGCAATATCTTTTTTTTTTCTTTCCTTCATTAACTTTGTTAATCATTAATAACTTTTTTTCAAGCGAAATGCTGCTTCGATGCATCATCTTAACTTCAATCACTGAATAAAACTGTAATAGCTCAGCTCTTTCTGTTTTAATTTCCACATCTAACTGTAATTTTTTGCAACAGAAAACTTTTGAAAAAATTCACTATATGGAGACAAAAACTTAGGGCGCTTGAATTTCCAGCTGTAAAATTTGTTCATTATATAGAAAACTTCACTATATAGAAATTCATTATAAGGAGACAAAAATACACCGAAAGTAGAACGAAAAAGCAGTGTCTTCGAAACCAGTTCATTATAAGGAGAGCTTCATTATATGGAAGTTCACTGTAGAGAAGTTCGACTGTATTTGAATAATACTCAGGTCTGGGGAATATGGTGGTCATGCTAAAGTTTCAACGGTTTTGTACGCAATTCAAGTTTTTACTACACAGGTGCATTATCCTGTTGAAAGATCAAATTAACATGTCCAAATCTTTCACGAATCTTGGGAGAAGATGATTCCAACAGAGCTTTACAGCTGTTTCCCGTCATTTTGTAGTCTTCAATCTTCAATTTGAACACGCCATAGTACGATATTGCTCCCCATGCCATAACACCACCTTCACGGCTGTGATGTCGACTCAAGTACCTTTGCTCCTTTCTTAACATCATGACTTATGATATATAGGGTGGGCCATGTAAAATTTGCTTTTTGAATCGGCTATAAAAGAAAAAACTAATCAATATTTTTTCAAACTTTTTTTTTATTTTGAAGATTGAACATTGCCATCTACGTTTTTCTATTCTCCGGTATAGTTGTGCTTTGCGAAATTCAAAGGTATTTTTTTAGAATTTTTTATGTTTTAGATGTGGCGCTCTTAGAATGACCCTTCGAACGGTGGATTTGCTGGCTGCAACATTTGCGATTCTTAAATTTTTGCTGATGTAATCCTAAGGATTTTGTGGATTTCCTTCGGTGTCAAAGCTGCTGTTCTACCTTTGTAGTTCTTGCCACAAGAGGAACCTTGTTTTACGTGAAAATCCACAAGGTTTGGACTACGACCAACCTTTTTGGCAATTTAGCGATTTGCAGGTTCCTCTGAGGTCACGATATCGATTAGTCTTTTTCGCGATCTGTAAAACCATTCTGCTTTCCTATTTTATTAGAATTAAGAAGTTTTCGACCAAACATAATGAGCTCTTAAAAAATATCCCTTTTCACAGCTTTATCGCGCAAATAATACAAAAACCGATGAAATAGGTGATTATTCTAGCCAGTGAGTGAGTCCTTCATTGTCACGGCGTGCAAGATTTCCTTCTTACCTTGGTTGGCCTCACTAGACGCACCTCATCTAGCATAGAAAGTTGTGTTTACTTACTTTTGCTGAAGAACTCGCACACCATATATGTATGTATGTATGTACATATGTATATATATTAGAGTAAAAGGTAGCCAAAGAAATGGAAATCGAAATTTTCGTTCAAATGTTTATTACTAGCGACTGAGCAACACACCTGCTTCATGAGTACATACGGCCTCCTGCGAAAATGAATTTAATTTTTCAAATAGGTCATTGCAGCCGAAAAAGTAAACAAACATTTGAAAATTTTCGCAACGACCCATTGCCTTAGTTTACGCCACACTTTTGCATCAAATTCATATCGTATAAAAAGAAATTGCGTAACAGTATTTTGGAAGCTCATTGGTAGTCGTCAGCGTAAAAAAAATTGTATTGCAAAATATGTAATTTTAATCAGAATTAGTAATAAGACTTGCAACAAGTCAAGTATCCAATTAACAAAACGAACTTGTAACCGAATTTTTTCATGTGGCTGAGCTGCTACACATTTTTGCTTATGAATTAAAATTTCAAAGATTTCTATAATTTCACATCTCAATAATATTCCTGTACGCGTAAAACTTTTCTTGTAGTTGTTTGTTTTATTATTTTTTCCTTTTTTTATTAGTTTTGTTTTTGGTACTCAGTTTCTGTTTTTATGCAACGCTCCACTCTGGTGGTATTTCCCAAACTTGATACTATTGCTTGTTATGCGATGTTTCGCTTGTTTAGAAAACATGTAAGAGACTTTCATACTCCACTTTGTGTAGTTGCATTCTTTTTTTCGGTTACATATTTTACGCTTGACTTCACTTGGTGGCGGCAAGTACGCGAAATCCTTGCGAAATGTGCGTGCAGTAAAAAGTTTTTTCTCCATACATTTCTCTATTGCCGCTGGCAAATAGTTTAAGGTTTATGCTAACTTTTACCATTTTTTTTTAGTTTGTTGCTCAATACAAGGGAAATTATATGTAAGCACATGTGATATGATAAAATATGCCACAAGTTTTTAATGTTTTATGAACATTTTTGATACACAGTTGAGGTAGATAAACAACTTCTAAGCGAAGTACGAGAAAACTTAGGCGACTAGCAAAATTGTAGCTGTCAGAGCTTATGGTATGGGTTGTTTTTTATATACAGGATAACCCGGAAAGTCGTCCTAGATACTCAAGGACATTATTATTTAGCTAATTTCTGATTAATTTGGTTATTTGGCGTGGCGTGCAAACGGGTGCCATTTTTGATATATTCAATTTTAATGGTTATGTAAACAAAAATTTTTTTTTGGAAGGGTGCGAGTTGTGTCTGGTTTTACTATGGAAAGTGGTTGTGAAAACTTGTACTTGTAGTAATGAGGGCTTAACAAAAAATAAAAAAAGGGGTTAACAAATATTAGTTTGGGGAAAAATAAATCCATTATTTACGCCAAGGGTTTAAAATTGTTTTATGGTCTGGTCACACCCACGGTCTCCTTTTGCCTTTTGCCTTTTATTCTTTCTTCCTTTTTCCACTCATATTCCCTCAAGGGATGAGTAGGCGGGTGTAACATTTGGCGGCAAGGCATGGCAAATATGTTTACGGATGACTCGAAGTTGGACGGAAGCTCAAATTCAGGCTTCCGGACCACTGTAGTGTTTTCCGAAGGTAGCCGAACTTAAGGAAGCAATGGATTAGTTGGTCATTTCTGTAATTAGGCAATTAGGGCATTGGGCTCATTGTTTGTGCGTTCGAGATTGGTCGGGTAAGGTCTGGCTTCGCTCTCGATTTCATCGATATCAGGCTCATTAGGGTTCCCGGTCACAGTGGCATAAAGGGAAACTGCTGGGGTGGTAAGCTGGCTATACAGAGAACTTTGGAGACGGTTTCGCGCAAAATGAAAGGATTGGGGTTCCCCTAAGAACCTGTGGTCTGCTCCTGGAAAGATGGGCCCCGAGCCAACTTAGCGAGCGCTGGGCTAGTGCGCAAACGTGTAAGGTCGCGAGATCCTTCTGGCCACGGGAAGATCGGGGAGGCTCGAGGGAACTCCTAAGACTAACAAAACCCCAGCTCTTGAGTTTGATGGGTATCCTTACCTGACATTGTCCGTTAGGTGTCCATGTGGTGAGACTTGGGATTGCCTCAAGTCCGTTCTGCAGAAGCTGTCTTGAGGACGAGGTGGAGTCATCTCAACACCTTCTTCTCAGCTACCCCGTGCTCTCACTTTTTCGCTATGCCTGCGGATATAGCGGGTTTAAGTATCATACATCTGGTGAAGTTCATCAGCAGCTAGATGCAGCTAATTACGAACGTAAGTCAGCCGCCGTCGGCGTCGTCGTTAGTGCATGGTCATCATCCCTAGTCCCAAGGCTCCTTCTACTAGTAGAGTTTATCCCTAAAAATATTTTGAATTCAGAGTATCGTCTGTTGCAGCACAACCAACCACTATCTACTCATAAAGTCAATATGCCGTTAAATCTCTACAGTGCAATAATTCTTCTTCCAAAGTAGCAACTGAATGTAGAGATATACTTAATAGGCTGTGTAAGCGGGGCACCCCGAACGTTGTCTGGGTTCCTAGATACCAGAGACATACTTGGAAATCAATAAATTCTGCCCAATATGTGGAGTGGCATCCACCGTAACCTAAGCTAACCTAACCTAGTAGAACTGGTGTATTTTGAATGTAACGAAATTATGAGATAATGGAATAAATAAATAATAAAATAATAAAACAAAATATGATAAACTACGAGTACCGATTTTTTGGAATTTCATCTAATGATTAGCCGTTATCCAAACGACTCAAATTCAAAACTTTAAATTAAAGTCTCATAATTTTAGTTTTCATAAGTTAATTTCAACCAGATCTATGAAATCTCCCAATAGGAGTAGCGACTTGGCCTAGCACCTGACACAATGGACCCAATAATGGTAGGCCCATATGCTTGTGCATCCCCGTCGCCAGTAGCCGCATCTAGGCAAACTAACCTAACCTACGCAAATAAATATACTGTTAAAACCATAACCAAAGATAAATATTGGCGTTAAATCTGCCAGAATTCTATTATGCTAGCCGTTATGAAAACCAATTATTTTATTTGCTTGATTTTTTCTTGCTCCAGCCTTTAGTTTCTTTGTCAAAAAGTTTTTCTGCGCTTACTTTATTATTCTAATATTTTTTACACGACTGTATATATCTACAAAACGTTACAATTAGCTACTCACTTGTATACCTTTGAATGAGAAAGAAGCTGCTTTAGTTGTATGGGGTGGCCTATGTGTCGATACAGTCTATGTTACTAATACGCCATGTACGTCTTATGTTATTTACATACTCATCCTATTGTACACATTAAAGTTTAACACGAATATAAGAACTGTATTATTTTCATCAAATATATTATTTATATGCCAACCGAATGCTATGCTTTGCGATTATGTTGATTATTCGGATTACTTCTGATGTAAACAGCGTTCTAGTTTTGTTGCTTTGCTTAGATACTAATGCCAGGAAATGTGTATTTTTTATTGATGTACTTAAAGTACTGGTCACGAACTTGTTTGTGATAGTTATGACTTCACTAGTATATGTACGTATGTGCTTATCCATATATAAGTAGTGCCTTAATGACAGCAATGAAAACTACAAATCGACCGAACTTTGCCTTCGGCTTCGGTTTTGGCCATGTTCAGCTAGAAAAGTTCAGTTCCTCTACGACCCAAAATCAAAGCAGAACTTTTCTTCAAATTTGCTTGCTCAAAAATTGTTTACATTTTTAGTTTTTGTAACAATTTTCGGATATTTTTTCGATTCAAAACCCACATTTTGTTTAATTTGCTTTGAAATATCATCTGCTTTTCCATCGAGGTGCCGATAGCTAGGTCACAATACTGATGAGCTATTGCTTTAATATTATATTATAATGTAAAATTAAGTAATTGTTAGTTAATATTAAATATTTGCTTACATGCTAAAATACGTATTGTAAGTTTTTTTTTATTTTCTTTTGTTTTTGTTTTTTTTTTAATTTTTTTTTATTTAATTCTTCTTTTTTATTTTATTATTATTATTTTTTTTTTATTATTTGGTTGTTTATTTTTCTATTTATTATTTTTAATATATAATTTTTTTATATTTTTTTTAATTATTTTTTTTGAATTTTTTTTTTATTTTTTTTGTTTACTATTATTATTATTTTTTTATTTTTTGTTACAAATATAAGTATAAGTATGTTATGAACTTAAATTAATGGGTTGCATACGTCCAGCAGCGCTAAAAATGCCTTAAAACAAAAACTCTTTTTAGAAGGGATAACAAAAGAAATAAATATGAAAACTTATACATTGTTTATGAGTACTTAAACTTTATTTGTTTTAATTTTTCTTTACAAAAAATAGTAAATATATAAAATATCACGTGACCCAAAGCACAATGAAGTTGCTTCACGGTCTGCATCATTTCTCCTTGAAGTTCTAGTTATAGTTGTCGAGCCGGATTTTGAATTTCGAAAAATTTTGCAATTTACGGCGTTTTAAAACACTTTACACTTTCAACTGCATTTCGCAGTGCGCATCAAACTCTCGTCGGGCAGTTACATTTTCTACCATAACTTTGTATCTATGAGGAAATATGCGTAAAACTATAAAGAATAATAATCTGTAAAAAAAATCGATTTTTTGTACTTTATGTAACCCCTTAATGCAAGTGATAATATACTGGATTTTTTTACCGAATACAAATACTGGACTTATTTGTTGCTAGGGCCATTTAACCCTTTCGGTACGGAAAGCCGCTAACGGAAATACAAATTATTTTATATGTTTAATAGTTGCAATGGGTGAAATAAAAGTATTTTGTCCCATCAAAATTGTATTCGGTTAAAAAGGGGCGGTGGGAGGGGCTGGGACATATATGTCCCCTCAGTATTTTTATGGACGCATTTGTCCCGTTTAGTATTTTATGATCCAATATCGTTTTATATAAAAGATTGTTTTATTATGAATTCAACATATATTTAGTTTCAGTAAAGTGAAAAGAAGAAAACAATGAGCAAGTAATACAGTATAAAAAAATTGGTTTTTACTTATGGTAAGGAGCAAACAAGAATACTGATGGGACACATACGTCCCACCAGGATAAAAATGCCAGTAATTTTTTATATAACACAAAACCTTTTACTTACTTACCTCAATATAATAATAGAGCACTAGCACAATAAATAAATATATTTTCAGTAAACTTTGAAGAAACCACGAAAAATCGCAAAAAAACCTACCACTTGCAAAATTCGCGTCCACTTTTGCGTTTGTTTTTTGACTAATGAACACGTGTTTACCATTTAACTTCAAATAACGGAAGGAAATACCGTTAAGAATGGCATTGACTACGAAATGGGATAAATAAAGTCCATTAAATTCGCTTAATTTCCAGGCTAGGTATCTTCAAACATGTGCCGGAACATATAAGTCCCGTTCGGACCGAAAGGGTTAAAATGTGCGGTTCGGCTTCGGTTCGATTCAGCATTAAAATCGATGCACGGTCGTTCTCTATAAACAAAATTAATCATCCAATTTGGTTTTTGAATACATTTTTTATTGAATATTGAATACAAAAAAAATTTTTTTTTTGAGTGATGGAAATCTTAATTTTGATCTTTACGCGTTCCATTGTTTTTTTTTGTTTCAATACTTCAGCTGTCTTGCTCTTAAATACAAATACGTATGATCGACATACAGCAAAAATTATAAATCTTCCGAAAGGATGACTAATTTTCTGCCACCTTGTGTAAGACGCGGTTTTTAATAGTGTCTGATTCAATTTTTTGGAGCAAGCCTAAACCATGCGAAATTGTCTGCTAACATCAAATATTTAATCTATTCTACATAAAAGTATAACGCAGCTGCAAGATGGCCAATTAATCATCAAAACGACGGATGTCCTTATTACGAACTGATGATGCTCTCAGACCGTTGTCGAGATGGTAGGCTAGCTTGTCTCGCCTCAGTCTTGTATTTTCCATTTCTTCAAGAGAAAGTAAATAGTTGTTGCTCTGCAGCGTTTACTCTTAATCGTAGCGGTTTCAAGGGCAGTGAGGCATACATTTAGCTGGCGTTGCTTGGTGAAGGGTTAATTTGAGAACAGAATGGCGTAAATAGTTTCAGAGAAGTCGTTATACAGTGCCACATGTACCTAGAAATGCACTCTTAAGTTTAGCTTTACTATCATACATGCTCTCTTTCTCTCTCTTCTCATGAATTTTACTTGACCTTAGTTAGATTTCAATGATCTTCGTTTCCCGTTGTTGATCCGCTATTTCGAATTTTGCCATTCCAATATCAAATATTAGTTCAGTGACCCTAGAGGCTTCAGGAATCGCGGAGTCAAAGAGTTTTTTTAAATACATATAATTTCCACCGAAAGGGTTAATAATGACTTTTCGTGTGGATTTTCTTAAAAAAAAAAAAACGCCATATAAACACTCACACCAAACTACATATCACTCGCATTGGCTGCTCGTCAATCCAGTCTCACGGAATTGCTGCACAAAATTTGCGTACAGTTCTGTATTTCCAACAAAACTTATTTTCAAGAAACACTTTTTTTAAGTAACGCAATATTTTCTAAAGCTCTCAACCTCATTGTTTAAGCGTAAAGGTACGATACTGTGTTTAAGGGGTTATACGCAGTTATGACTTTCAAAAAAATCGATTTTTTTTATTGCATTTTTGTAATGTATTCAAAAGTATACGCACGAAATTTGAAGTAGATCTAAGCAATACTTTCGGAGTTATACCTAAATATGTAGAGATGCCTCGGCACGTTTTAAGGTAGGTATTGAAACTTTAAACGTGTTTTTTTCAAAACGGCATTTTTCAAGTCGGCGTACACGATATCTCGAAAACGGCTTGTTTGATCGGTCAACCGCTTTAACTCAATCTTTAAAGATACATTTTCTAGTAATTAATCGTTCCTTTTGTAAATCTGATACTTATTTTCCATTTTATAATCAATTTACGGCCAAATTTTAACGTAAAAATCGAAATCATTTCTTTTAAAAGCTGCCATTTTGTGAAAATTCACTATTTTGATTAGCCGAACGATTAATTACTAGATAATCTAATATATTAACAAAATTTGTTTGGTTTTTTGATTTCAGATAATCCAATCCTGAGTTACGATGTACACCGTAAATCGTCTTTTTTTTAAAGGAGGTTCCAGAAATCGCCTGTAGCGCGCTCTATAATCAACATTTTCATAAATAAAAAATTTTGTTACGTTCTTGAAGGATGCTTTTATAACCGTCAAAAATTTTCAAATTAAAATATTCTGAAGTTTCCTCAGGATAAATCCTTGACAACCCGTCTTTTATTTGCTTCATAACTGCGTATAACCCCTTAAGGATGTGCGTTACTGACTGCAATTAATTTTTAAAGCTGCCTGTGACACAATCTATGATTTAAAAAGATCAGCCTTTATATGCATGAAATTGCTGTTCTGCTTGTGTGCAAAATGTTTTACTGCTGAAGAAATATCAATATTAATAAACATACGTACAATATTTTGCCACCTACTTCGGTCTTCTACTGCCAATTTTAACTTTTGTTGACTGACTCCATATTTGTATGAACATTCCGTACCTGAATTTTCACTTTCCGTGCGCTCGCTTAAATTTGCATTAAAAACAAATGTCCGCAATTTTCGTTCAAATATTTGCCAACATAAAATTGGGTGTGAAAACTTGAGCGCAAACATCTCAGCGTTGCCCGTCAATGCCAATAAAATCCAATACTAGCTTCCTAATTTGCCCAGTTAACGGATAATGAGAATTCACAACGCCCATTTAGAGTAGATTTTTGTGTTTTGCGTTTGAAGTTGAACGAAAATCTTTGTTGTTCACCATCGCTCGGCAAGTCAACGAGGTCGTCCAACAGAAATTGGGCGTAAAGTTTAATCCTACTGAAATTGGCTGAAATTTAAGTGGATTTTTTTAATGTACAACTTGACGCATACGTGTGTATTTTGGCTTATTTGTATGCAAGTGCCTATGTGTTTGTATTTGCCAGTAAGTTTTTGTTTGTGCTTGCCTTAGGCGCTGGTGCTCTTTTGATTTGAAAGTTGTGTTTGTGTTTCAGCTGAGTTTGTTGGTGCATGTGTACACACCTACTCAAATCTATACATGTGCACATGAACAGCACGCAAATACACAAAAAAAACGAGTGGTGAAAACGCAACGCTTCCTACACCTTTTATGTTCTCGCGAGTCGCCGCTATTTCGAATATTACACTGCTGTAAATCAAACTGGTTTACAATTAACGCATTGCGGTATGGAACTGGTACTCGGACTATATTTTTTTTTTAATTTATTTTGTCTAAAAATTGAGAAACTTACGGACTGCGAGTAGAAAAAAGTAGCTTAAAACTAATTTCATGCAATAAATAAAAAATAAATAAATAATTGGCGCTCACACTTCTGTTTTGGCCGATCACCTCTTCCTATTTGTGGCGTGCGTTTTGATGTTGTTCCACAAATGGCACAGTTTTAAACCGACTCCGAAAGGCAAATAGTTTTTTATGAGAAGCTGTTTCCATAATCAATTCAAAACCCAAAAAGGAGGAATTCAAAAGATTAAAGAAACTTGTCCTTGAAATTGAAAAGTCAAGGAAGGCAGCCGGCCTAATAGCATTAAATTCGCAAATAAATCGTGCGATAGGAGCATTAGAAGAATAGTTAGTTCTCACATAACCCCCATTGAACGAAAGCAACTTACAAAAAGGTCTTCGAAGAATATTGAATCTGATTCGTTACAACAAATTTTATTGGTACAACAAAGGATTAGGATTAACCTACGAATTTCAAGAGATTTTGAGGTTTATTAGTAATAGACGAGCACGATTTGACGGTATGGCTTCACTAAAATTTAAAAAGCTAATTATTTCTTAAATTTTCTCCATTAATTTAAAGTCTAATGTTTCATGATTATATCCGATAATTATTGAAAATATTTCTATTTATTATTATCATTTCTGCTAAAGTAAATGCGTGGTGGTATACTGGTTGGCATATGATGTGGAATTTTTTGTAGTTTTTCAGTTTATCTATACTAATATTATAAAGAGGAAAACTTTGTTTGTTTGTTTGTTTGGTTGTAATGAATAGGCTCAAAAACTACTGGACCGATTTTAAAAATTATTTCACCATTCGAAAGCTACATCATCCAAGAGTAACATGGATTATATTTTATTTTGGAAATAGGGCTCGAGATATAGGTCAAAACGTGGACCCGGGTAACCTTCGGATGTGTATGTACAATATGGGTATCAAATGGAAGCTGTTGGTGAATGCTTTAGTCCAGAGTATTTTTCATGCCGCTCCGTGACTAGGGTCTCGAGATAGAGACCAAAACGTGGACCCTAGAATGTGTTTGTACAATATGGATATCAAATTGAAGCTGTTGGTGAATGCTTTAGTACAGAGTATTTTTTATGCCGCTCCGTGACTGGGGTCTCGAGATATAGGTCAAAACGTGGACCCGGGTAACCTTTGGTTGTGTATGTACAATATGGGTATCAAATGAAAGCTGTTGATAAGTGCTTAAATACGGAGTAATTTTCATGCCTATTGATGACTAGGGTCTCGAAATATATGCCAAAACGTCGACCCTTCGTGTCTTTGCACCGAATTAAACCAAACTTACGCACATTGTTAAGTAAGTATTGAAAATGGGTTTCGTAAAGTTTGGTTGTAATTCGGAGCACTGGCAACGGGTACAGCGTTCTTTTGAACCAGCCATAATGTCGCTTACTTTTTTAACGCTTGGCAGTGTGAGTTACAATGTGTCAATATTTCTTTCTGATTTGGATGCCATAAGGAAAAAACGTAAGTGCAACATGTAAAAATTGTTTGTGAATTTTTTTGG
Source organism: Anastrepha ludens (assembly GCF_028408465.1). Lineage (NCBI taxonomy): Eukaryota > Metazoa > Arthropoda > Insecta > Diptera > Tephritidae > Anastrepha > Anastrepha ludens. Next base: position 8,796,249 of record NC_071498.1, on the reverse strand, counting down.
AGTGGATTTTGGAACAGTGAATAATTTCTTACGAAATTTGAGAATTTAATGTGAAATCCGAATGAAATTATGTGTTCGTGGAAAAAAAATTTTTTTTCGTTGTTTTTTTGAAAAATATAAATGGATAATGGTTAAAAAAGCTCGAATGCTTAATAAAACATAATAATTGAAACGAAAAATTCATGGATGATCAGGAAAAAAGACGATTGTTTATTCATATGCGTTGATTTGAAATTTAAAAACAATCTTCTTTTTTCCTGATTTTCAATTTATATTTTATATTTACTCAAAAACAAATAGAAAAACAAAAAATATTGTTTTAAAGAATAAAGAAATAAATAATATGAAAATCATATATTTTCTGTTCTAAACCATATCTATTATATTTTAGTGTGCCCAGCGAAGGGGGCCGGGTTTGCTAGTTTTGAATATTTTCCAATAATTCTTAAGAATTTTTCTCGAAGTAAAATTTTCTTAACCGATTTACTTGAAATTTTAACTCTGTACTAAAAGTTTCATTATTTTATTTAATTTCATTTCATTTAATTTAAGATATTGTTAATCAATTTTTTATATTTATTTTTTAAATTTCTTTTAGAAAAAATTTCCTGACGATTTTGGTTTTATTTTGTTTAATTCTGAACCCTTCTTTTTGCTTTATTTAGCTTTTTTTTTCACAAACAAGTTTTGTTTACCGAAAATTACTTTTATTTTTTATTTTTATTTTTATTTTTATTTTCATTTTTTTTTTTAAAGCTTACATGATAATAAAATTAAAAGTACAGGATTGCCCATATTCGACGGACCCATGTGTTTTTTGGGCCCATTCCAATCGGCGAGGCTTGTCCGCAGGCAACAATCTTTGCGTCAATTGAATCTTATACGGGAATAAATGCAAATCAATGTGGATAATTCGTTGTCAAGTGGTCCGAGCAATGCCTAACTGCTGAGAACGGCGATTTTGGGATGTCCTTGGGGACGTCTCAACACTGGCCCGTACAAGAGCAATATTCTCATCCGATCGCCTTGGCCGTACCTTTCGTACAAACGTTGGTGTTCCTAGAAGGCGCTGCTTGGACTGACGCTTCCAACGAGGTATGTCATTAAGCGATCTGACGTCTCTGTCAAAAGATACAGGGTTGCCAGATGGGTCCGTCGAATATCGGCAACCCCGTAAACTCAAGCAAACGCAGCGCTAGCAGCAAAGGCTTTCGGCTGACCGAAAATTAAAATCTGTAATGCAAAGAATTTTTTTAAATAATTAAATAAATAAACTAAGAAAAAAAATTAAAAAAAGAACAGAATAAATAAAATAAAATAGACTTTTATTAATCACACAGTTTTAAATTTTAATTTCATTCCTAAAATACTCTTATTTTCTCCGCATCTACAGTGGTCTATTTCCTATTTTTTTGAAACTAATGTACTTAAATTAAATAACTCATATTTATTTAATTTGATTTTTGTTTTTCCACTACCGTTTGAAATCTAAATATTACGTAACAGCGTAAAACAATTAAATGCGAGAACCTTTTCCATGATTCATCAGCATGTGAACTAAAGACTATGTCGAAAAGAGACTGCACATTTTCAAATTTAAATTTCTAGAAAAGCCGGCGATTGCAGTTAATTTGGTGGTACCGTTTGATAGTATGAATAATTAGTGTTCCAGTCATTGCTTCGTTTTCTGCGATGACACGAATCGAAATTAGAGTACGAAGTGCATTGAAAAATAAATTTCTGTTGTAAAACCTGTTCTCTCTCAAAGACAAGCCAAAAAAGGGGGAAAAAAAGGGATCTGAATCTTGAAGGAAAGGTACTGAATATAATAAAACAATGTCTGTGAGAAATTTCATGAAGAAAGCGAATCGATGCACTCGCAATGATGCAAAGAGTGAAGAAAAGGCATAATTTAAAAATATACAAAAAACAGAAAATCCAAAAAAAGTGCAAATAAATGAAAGTTGAAAAAAAACATGGCTAAGAAAATTGCTTCGATACTATGTTGAGTGCTCTGTGATGGATGATGAAACTTACGTCAAAATGGATTTGGAACATTACGAAGTTCACAGTACTACGTAAAACATGTAGAAAGGTGGTGGACTATATGAGTCGATATTATGCATACAAGTGGAAAAATATTGCGATAAGATCCTAATAAGGCAGGCTATTTGTACTTGTGGATTTAACTCTCCGTTGGACACTTGTTTTAAAGCCTTCGGTTCTCATTCGTTAGCTATAATAGAAATATGCTATATTCACGCGAAAAAACCTGGGCATACCCGGGAGCCCAACAGAGAGTTAAAACATTTCATTTTACACGACGGGGGCTTCATCGCGCCTTATACCATTTTACAAGAAATACAATATTTATGCGCTTACGCCGATTCCACTTTGACTTTTTTGAAAAACAACAACGTCAATTATGTGGCAAAAGAGGAATAGCCGCTAAAGGCTCCAGAAATTAGATCAATACAGAGATACCGGACTATTGTGAAACGAAATTATGGGATGAAGAAGGGCAAGCTGCTAGGCAAGACTTAATCTGGTTTAAAGCTGACCCATAACAGGGCGTGCATACCTCAATGAGAGGGAGAAAACGAAAAATTCTGTAGAAATTACCAGAATTTTTTTATATGTTGTTTTATTTTTTTTTAATTCGCTAAAAAATAACAAAATACTTATTTTTATTAACAAAAAACAAAGTGAAGCAAAACACAAAAAAAGAAGAAAAAAATATTATTGTATTATTAAATAATTTCTGTTCGGTACAGTCCTTAGCGCCTATTGCATTAGAAGACTCACTTATTCAGAGCCACCCATTCCAGAGACAAGGTTTTCATTTCAGAGAGAGCCACTTTCGTGCCTTCACTGTTGGCTTTTACAGCCACATCACATCACCACTCTATATCCGTTTTCCACTAGTTCGAATAGAATCACGAAATGAGTAATACGGAAATAGCTCTTTAGCATTCTGCCTCAATTTTTTTACTGCTTGGTTGCTAAGCGCAATTTGTTTGTATTAGCATTTTGCATTAGCACCCTCCAGCAGACATGTGAAGCCCACATAAATTAGCTAAAATATGCGTCACTTGTTTAAAACGTGGGCGCTGGTGCGGATACCCTCTGTAATTTTTTTGTTTTTTTGTTTTTGCAACACTTTTTCCCATATTCGCTTCAAATATTTCTTCCACTTTTGATTCACACGCTTGACTTTTGCTTTTCTCGATTTTATACTCGTAAGTATTGCCTCTTCTTTTGAGTTTTCAGATGAAATTTACGGAGCCCATATCAATCTAGGTCGCCCTTCCATTAGTAGGGTGGTTGGTATCGGCACCGAGCACTGCTTAAAGGAAATACTTGGTGAACGGTTGATGTTTCTCTAAAATGATTTTTGTCGCAGCTGCTGAAAGGTAAAGGAGGTTAAGGGCGTTAAACACTTACTCCCGCTCTTGCCCAAACGCGATATCGCTGTCTAAACCCTTAGGTTAGGTTAGGTTATGGTGGTAGTCGGCCTGCTCGACCAACTCACTTAGACTTTACAGGTCCGTTGTGAAACCACTGTGTTGCACGGGAACCCCATTTACCTTCCTTCGCGGAACCAGTTTGTGGCTCTTATGAAACATAGAATTGATCCCAACCCCACGCCAGACAGCTCTGTAAGAGAATTAAAAAAGTATTTACTTAAACAACCTGCTGTGATTTTAGCTAGAGCTGGACAATTGCAAAGGAGATGCTCAACTGTTTCTTCCTCTTCCTCATTTCTGCAACTTCTGCAATATTCATGGGAGAAAACTCCTAGTCTCGAGGAATGCCTGCCAAATAGCCAGTGACCGGTTAAACAAGCCACGCCCTTCGAGATATTACCTCTTGAGAGACTAAGCAATTCCTTTGTTCTTTTCTTGTTTATTTGCGGCTATAGTAACCTAGCTGTTAGACACGTATCTTCATTTCTCTATGACCTATTGGACTCTTGAATAATTTTGTTTTTTATTATTAGTTTTCTCGTGGTCATGAGTATTCCAATGGTACTTTTATCACTGAGCAGTTGAAGAGCAGTACCTTTTCTGGCTAGCTCACTGGATTTACAGTTTCCCTCAATATCTCTATACCCCGAAACCCAAATAAAGCTGACCTTGAATACGACACTAATATCATTTAGGGCTGCCCGGCATTCCTGTGCAAGCTTCGATCTGAATATACCCGCGTTAGAGGCATAAAGAGTTCTAACCCGCTCTAAGACGCATAAAACAATGCTCCGAAGATTTTGTTTTTCAAGTGTGTGAAAATGAATATTTCTTCTTCTTTATAATGATTTTTAATTTATATATTATATTTTTTTCATAACCCTCAATTTGCTGGCATCACCTGCTCTGTCCTTACAACGCTCCCAGCGAATCTTTTATTTTTCGAAACAGCGCTGGAGGTATTTTTCTGTCAACTCGAATCCGGTTGCAGAAATGCAAAAGTTGCATTTCGCAAGATACAACAAATAAGGCGCATGGTCTAACACTGGGATAATTTTTTCCTTACACTTTCTCCATATAACGAATGCGTTAGACAATGAGCTATACTTTTATACAAAAATAATGAACTTGCAAAAAAGTAAAAGAGAAATGGTATATTAAAAATTAGTCAAACTGATGATGAAATTGATGTGCTGCCATTTTGCTGTGGGGTGTACTTACATATATGTTGCATATGATATGGTGAATTTTTTATATATTATTATTTTTTATTTTTATTAATATTAAAATGGTTTATGTTTCTATATTAAAACTCAGTGTAGCTGTTTTTTCACGCATTCCTACGATAAGCAAAATTTCATAGATGTTGCTTTACTTACAAAATATTTTATTTCAAACTTTTAGTTTAAAAGACACTACAACAGAACATCTCACTAGTCTCTATAAATTTATGTCGCCACACTGTTGAAAACTAAAATTTAAATATATGTATACCTTGATATTTTCCAACGTTTAAAAAAATAAAATTTAAGTCCCTACTTAGTTACAAAAAATTCGACAAATTTATTTTAAATTTAGCTGCTTAAATCTGCCACTTCTGGTCCTTACACACTACAAACAGTAAAGAGTGACTTTTTACCACATTCGCTTACGTTTTCCAAGCAGTTCCGGCGGCGAGAAAAAGATAACAAATCAAAAGCCGGGATACAAAGGCCAATTGACCTTCTGCAGTGCCAACGCAGTAATTTATATTGCTGAGAATGTGCAGTCAGCTTATTAAAAATATAGTACAAAAGAAAGTGGGCGAGAAAAAAATCACGATGCAGCAAAGAAAAGCAAACCAGCCGAACACCCAGAAATATGTATATAAATAAAGAAACTTACGAGATGGAAAAAATATTCAATAGACAATAGCCTCAAGGATTACCCAAATGCACATATGGAAAGATACATATAATTATATGTATATACTTGCATATATATGTTATATTGGGTGGAGTAAAATGTTTTGAATGTTTTGCGGTAGATGCTGTATGTCTCATAAGGGGGGAAAAGAAAAAATTTGATACTTTCTTCGGCATCTCTACGATTAAGACGAAAAGTTGTGGTTTTTATGTTGTTTTTGTAACAGCATAAACATTCCCAAACATATACGGAGAATACTGCTGAAGAGACAGCCCCTGACCGGATATGAATCCGGGTCGTTCCAGTCATGTAGAACCAACTGTCGTGGGAACGAAGATGAAAGGTCGGAGCAGGCGCCTAGAAAAATTTGTGTTTTTTATGCACTAAATTTCGTATAGAATGCACTAACAAGCGCTGATTATAAAAAAATAGCGTTCTGGTAAGATTGTGGTCGAAATGGATGGAGGTACTCTTTGATAGGCCAATCATCGAAAATTTTGATACAATCATGCGAACTGTTGAGTTGAACCGGCTTGTGCGCACTTTTTCCATTGCCCATGAATTACAGTTTAGTCATAAAACTATTTGGAACCATTTGTTTATGGACAAGTACAGCTTTGTTTGTTCCATTAACAAGTAAATAAAAGTTGTATTTTGGTACAATAATTGTAGAAGGAACTCCTATTCTACTAAGCTCCACCAAGGTAAAATATGTGGGTGTTATATTAGATAAACGTCTAAATTGGATCTTTCACCTCGCAAAGGTGGTAGAAAGAGCTACTGAAACTATGTGAGCCTATCGAAGCTTTTATGGCAGAACATGTGGTCTAGACTCCAAACTGATTCGTTGGATGTATACCGAATTGAATTATTACACCGATCATCACCTATGCCTCCTTTGTTTGGGGCCCGAGTGCCAAACAAGTAACCACTAAACAATTACTTGGCAGTTTTCAAAAACAAGCCTGCTTGGCAATAACTGGTGCCATGAACAGCTGCCTGCTGGAAACTGGGAGGACTTTGGGTCAATCCCAGAAGTCTCGAATTGTTCACAAACCGTTCGAAAACAAATGGTGAAGTCGTTATGGGGATCTACAGTCCAAACACGAAAATCTCGGAATTAATGGCCAAATGACTTGATGCCTGTTCGATGTCGGCAGCAGATTGCCTTGGTTCAGAACCATACTCGAGTATCAACTGGGCAGAAGTTAAATGTCGGGTAAGTAGTTGGAAGAAGGCTTAAAGAATTACCCATTGGGGAGTCACACAAGAACTCCGTCAAGCCAAAAGGCTTATAAGACCTTTTACCTGCAATAGGGAGCTTCATAAAGCTGCGTTAAGTAGACATCAGGAAAATAGTAGGATTTTTGAAAGGCCACTATTACTTAAGGCCGACGGGCCAATTAAAAGGTCAAAAAAATCGATTTTTTTTTTCCTGAAATCAATAGCTTAGATATTCAAGAACATGAGACACAAATTTTCAGAGTTAAATTCCAAGTATTTGCAGAGCTACAGAGCCGAGCGTAGTGCGGCGTCGAGCAACCGTGCGCTTATTGTTGTAACTTTGAAGCGCGTTTTCTCGGCTTTTCATTTTCACGATTTTACCTAATTTATGTACACGATTGCAAAAAAACTAAACGAGCTATCCATTTGATTCAAAATGCGTTATCTTCAGTATTGTTTTCTCTTCTATGTGAACTAAAAAAAACATCCAAAAACTTTTTTTAAGCGACTTTTTTACCCAGTTGAAGAGTTTTTTTTTCCTTGAAAACCCACTTTTTTTCTACCTTCCCCAAAAATTCGAATTTTACGTGTTTCTCCCAATTTTCTTAGTTCACATCGAAGATAATTACATCAAAATTAATAATCTTTTTTTTTTTGTTTTCAGATGAAAATTGCAAGTTGTATCTTGTACAGAAGTTGGATACTTCAGTGGCAAGGCGCTCTGGGAATCTATTGATAACTCGGCTTACAATATATTGTTGGAGATTGTACAAATTTTTTTTTAGTTCAAATATATATTAAACTATCCCCAAAACTTCATTTGGCTAATTGTTTTTTTTTCTCATCCTACAACGCTTCGCGAAAACTACTGAATTTAGGACATCTAATTGGCCCGCCGGCCTTAAATTACCATCTCTCAAAAATTCACATTGGACTTGAGACTCTGTCTACAGAATGATGATACCACAGAGCATATCTTGAGTTTTTTTAATAAAAAATTATTAAAATGAAATAAGAAAGAAAGAAATTGTCAAAGATTGCCAATAAGTCCTTGTGCTTAAGCTTTTTATTGAAGTGAATGGGATTGTTGCCCTGGGCGCTACTAATCTGTACTCCTACGATTTTTTCTCACACCTTTTTTTATATATTAGTTAGTTTTATATATAGTTATATATATTACATCAAAATCTATATAAAATAATATTTCGAACTTTGTGCAAAACTCTTTTAAATTTTTCAAAGTTTTAAAAATTTTTAATATTTAAAAAAAATTTCCAAATATTTTAAAATTTTTCAATTTTTTTTACATATTTGAAAAATTTTAATATTTTTCAAATATTAAAAAAATGTCCAAATTGTTTAAATTTCTCAAAATTTTTTAGGTTTTTCAAAATTTTTTAATATTTTAAAATTCTTCCAAATATGTTTAAATTTATTCTATATTTAAAAAAAAAATTTATATTATTAAAATTAAAAAAATAAATTCAAATGCTTTTCCAAATTTTTGTAAGTTTATGAAAATCTTCAAAATTTTTTTAAAATTTTGTGAGTTTTTGAAAATCTTTTAATTTTTCAAATTTTCTTCAATTTTTAAAACTTATATTTTTAACTTTTGAAATTTTGTTTTTAATTTTTCAGCATTTTTTTTAATTTTGAAAAGTTTTTAATTTTTGTAAATTGCATCTACCTTTTGAACTTTTAACAGAAATATTTAGAATTGTTCTGAGTATGCTTCAAAATTGTTTAAATTTTTTCACAATTTTTAAAATTTTATAAATTGTCTCAAAAATTTTTATTTTTTTCAAATTTTATTAATATTTTAAGGCTTTTCCAAATATTTTTAAGTTTATTTTATATTTTTAAAAGTTTTTTATATTATTCCAATTTAAAAAAAATTGAAATTTTATAAATTGCTGAAATCTTTTAATTTTTTTAATTTTCTAACTTTTGATTTTTTTTTTAATTTTTCATAATTTTTTTGAATTTTTAAAAGTTTTTAATTTTTGTAAATTGCACTTAGCTTTTGAACTTTTAACAGAAATATTTAGAATTTTTCGGAGTATGCACTTTTATGAAACCACATAGCATATCGTGTGCAAATGTAGTGCATTAGCAAAGACAAGACTGCACATCTCTCATCGAGTTTAAATGAATCCAAATGAAATCAGGAATGTTCCTGCTCCAGATATTCTGTAATTCGCCCTTTAAAATAATTCGGCTTTCAACCAATTCCCAACCTGAGGCAGAGAACTTCTAGGTAAATAGATCCAAATGTATTACATTGTTAGTAGAGCATTGGTAGTAGCGCCAGCAATAGGACTAGTATTAACTACTTCTAAAACATATAGTAGGACCCGAAAGATCTTTTAGTTCGAAATGTCGGTCATGGGTTACACTACAAATACAAAAATTATTATTATAGCTTTGCTTTTTCATCGTCGGAATAAAGCGAAAGAACCTTGAGAATTTTCTACTTCACCTAATATGCTTGCATGTGCTTTCGTATCCATGGCATTGTGCATGAAAAGGTTAAGAGGAAAATTTTCACTTTCACTTTGAAGGCAAAAATCACAAGCATACGAGTATCGAACAGCATCAAAACAATGAACTACATACGATATTACATATACTCGTAAGTGGGGTGTGTAGATTGTCATGTCATTCTTACATCCAAATCTGCTTCATGAAATTTCTATCATAACTCTCACTGACACGAGTATCCGGTGAAAAGAAAAAAAAATGTTTTTGTTTTTATATTCATTTTATTGTGTGGACAACCTCCTTATCTTGATGTGTGTACAAGAAGATGTACATACTTATATAGCCCTCATATGATGACTGATAGTGCTGGTGCGAAGCTATAGAGTTTCACCCATACATGTGTTCAAGTCCGTACATACGCATGTATGTGTGCATCCTTCAGCGGAATGTTGGCGTTGCTGTGAGGTGGTATAGTGAAGGCTATTGTGCCTATGTGTGAGACCTTTTTTCACGCTGTTCGCCGTAGTGTATAAATATATATGCAAGTATGGTCTTCTCATGATCCGAGTGTAATTTGTGGTTGTCATGTCAGCTTTGCCAAATAATCCTTTGCAATAAAATCAAAACCCAAAAGAGCAAAACACAGTCACATTTTATAAATTCACACGTACATTTGTAACTATATATGTGTGCATTTATACACTGTGTATAGGAATATGTGAGTAGATATGTATGTATATGAATTCTGGATATGAGCTACATGGAATAACAATGAATTCGTTAACACCGTCAAGCTTTTATCACAGGCGATAAACACATTATTCAACGGTGTACAAATTTTGTTGGAAAAGTTGCTTCAGACTTCCTAATGACAGAATTATCAATACATTTATTTGCAGAAATTCTTCCCTAAGCAATATCCACTTAGGTGCACTTAGGGAAAATTTACTTATGCACAGGCGTTAAATAACCGTAGCACAGTAACTGATTGACAAGTTTTGAAAATTTACTTTTTTCTTATTTGATTCTAAAAATTGCTTATGAAAATTTAATTCATTCTAGTACAAAAACCACATAAATCCAAGTTTGAAACTTTGTACAAATTTAAAAAGAATTAAACTTTTATAAAAAATTTCAACGTTTGATTTAGAATTTTTAGAAAACTGGGCATGTGTAAGTTTCAAGCTGCTCAAATTTTCTGTTGATTTTCCAGAAATTTGTTTTTGCTGTCTTATGCATTTTCGCCTTATAAAAGATATATAGAAATGTAGGAGAATAAACTAGAGTTTTTTTTTATAAAAATTATTAGAATTAAATAAAATTTAATAATTAGATAATTAGATTAAATTACTAAAATTAATAATAAATTGACAAAACTTTTAGTAAATCACTTTGCTGTAATTTTTTAATGGAATGTATGGAATGGAATTGCCCTGTCCACTACTAATCTATGCTCCTACGATTTCTTCTACGATTCTCATAAACTCGTTCATCCCGTTGCAAAACTATAAACACTCAACTAATTTTTCTAAATAGAGTTTATACTACAACAAAAACTATATGCAACGATTTTTGGAACTTTGAACAAAATTCTTTCAAATTTTTCAATTTATATATTTAAATTTTTTTTTTAATTTTTCAAAATTTTTTAAAAAAATTTCTAAATATTTAAAATTTTTTTATATTTAAATTTTTTTTTAATTTTTCAAAATTTTTTAAAAATTTTCTATGTATTTAAAATTTTTAAATATTTAAATTTTTTTAATGTTTAAAAAATTTTCTAAATATTTTATTGTTTTTATTATTTTTCAAAATTTTTTTAGATTCTTAAATTTTTTTATAATTTTTCAAAATCGTTTAAATTTATCAAACCTTTAAATTTTTTAGATTTTTTTTTTTAATTTTATCAACGTTTTGCAGTTTTAACAGAAATATTGAGACATTTTCTGAGGATGCATTTTTACGGTGCATTGAATTAAGTAAAAAGAAGTGCAAAGCTTGAAGTTTTTCAAAATATTTAGAGTTTTTCAAAAATGTTTAGTTTTCAAATATTCAAATTGTTTAAATTTTTTAAATTTTTATAAACTTCCTAACAAATCTTAAGTTTTTCAAAATTTTTATAAATTTTCAATTATTTGATATTTTTTTTAATTGTATCTAAATTTTGAACTTCTATGGTTGAAGCTTGTATGGTTCATTGAATTTAAGTATGGAAAAGTACAAAGCTTTAAATTTTTCAAAGTTTTAAAAATTTTTCATAATATTTAGAATATCTGCATTGTTTTTAGATTTTTCAATTCCGTTCTAAATTTTTTCGATTTTTTTTTAATTTTTCAGAGTTTTATACATTTTCCAAATTTTCATAAAATTTCAAGTTTTTCAAAATTTTTATTACTTTTCAAAATCTTTAACTTTATCAAACCTTAAAATGTTTGGAATTTTTTGTTAATTTTATCTATTGTACATTTTGAACTTTTAGCAGAAATATGTATGTAGAATTTTTCTGAGTATGCACTTTTATGGTCCATTGAATTTAAGCATGAAAAAGTGAAACGTTTCAAGTTTTTCAAAATTTGCTCAAAATATTTAGAATTTTTCAAAGTTTTGATGTTTTAAAATTTTTTTTAATTATTTAAATATCTGAAATTTATATAAATTTTCTGACAAATTTTAAGTTTTTAAACATTTTAAAAATATTTCATAATATTTAGAATCTCTGCATTTTTTGTTTGTAGATTTTTCAATTTCTTTTTAATTTTTCTCGATTTTTTTAATTTTTCAGATTTTTATGAATTGTGGTAAATTTTTGAAATTTTAATAAATTTTATAAAAAATTTCAAGTTTTCCAAAATTGTATTATTTTTCAAAATCTTTTAACTATATGAAACCTTTAAATGTTTGGAATTTTCTTCTTAATTTTTTTTACATTTTGAACTTGAACAGAAATATTTAGAATTTTTCTGAATATGCATTTTTATGGTTCATTGAATTTTAGTGACTGTAAGTTTTAAGTGAAGTGACTGCAAGTTTGAAGTGGCTATAAAATACACCAAGTCACGCCTCAGCAGTGGCCACTAAATTAATGGAAATACGGTTCCAACTTGTTTCACGTCCCACCTATTATCCAGATTTGGTTTCCTCGAAACCCTCGGACTATTTGTTACACAATTTGAAGAAATAGCTGGCGGGAAATTCTTTTATTCAAACGAGATGATTGCAGAAAGAAATGGCTAGTTTTCAGACTTAGACAAATCCTATTATTCGTAAGGGATCAACAAACTAGAACAGCGTTGGACGAAGTGTATAGGCCTTAAAGGAGGCTATGTCGAAAAATAAAACAAATGTTTACCCCAAAAAATTAAGTAGTTTTAATATTTGCACGGACTTTTCAAACGAGTCTAGTATTTCTGAATGCCAGTATGTTATAGTAAAATTTCACGACGATAGTTTTTGTGAAATACTTTAATCCCATATCTCTCTTTTTTACAGATACATTTTTTAAGATAATTCCAAAAAGTGTTTTTCAATATCATAATTGGGAGCGAAATTGGTCGAAAAAAATTTGTGTCAATAAATTTTAGTACGAATTAGCGCAGATAGTCAGAAGTCATTAATATGCGGGTACTAAAGGCGAACAAATTAGATCTCAGTGCAAATGTAAACAAATCTTCTTCGAAAACGTTGCTTCACTTGCAGAAATGCGTTGCCTTACGATTTTTAAAACTGTGATAATTTGAATTAATCGAAAAATTTGGCGATTCATCTATTCGCTTTTGATGCGAATTTCGTTTTGGTTCTGTTTAACTGGGCCAAATGCTGCGCTGAATATTACCCGACAGCATCGCTCTATCCGACAAAGTTCGCTCAGCGATTTGATCCTGTTTACTTTATGATAGTTACTTATCTTCTTCTTATTCATTATGACTTTTACTGTTACTTCTTAATTAGAAGCATTAGTTCTCGCAATTCTTCATTTGCTTGCCCTACGCAGTCATTAAGGCATAAACCACTCTGTAATTGAGATTGAGCACATCCATGCAGGTCTCAAATATCTACTCATAAAAATTTTTGTGGCAAAATCTAGTCGTATTTCGGTCAGTGTTACTATTGAGATTGATTAGTATAAGTAATCCTCTCTCTAATTGCATCAGTTTGCTTTGCTTTCTTTACCCAAATAATTTAATTTCTAAAATAAATTTCCCATTCCATCATTATTCACAACATTCCATTTGGCTGTGAGATGCTTATTTCCTCTTCGGTTCATGTATAAACAATGGCAATGCAACAAAAGTGGCGCACATCTTCATTGCTTACATTTCTATTTCAATTAAATGGGCCAAAAGTCAAGCAAATGTTCAATAAACCCAATCGATTTGTGTGCACTGGCTAATTGTATTACTTTGTTTATTTTTGCTTGGTTTCCCTGCCTTCTTATATTCTTCTTCGCTTTGTTCATTTGGTGTGCGGTCACTGTACACTTTGGCCTACTGGTGCCGTTCTTCTTAATTAAATAAATTATTTCGCTTTTGTAAATCATTAAAGTGTAATACAAAATCTACGGCATCGTATATTCATTTGGCTGTAAATGGCTGTAAAATTAGTAATTGAAATGAATGCTCTGAGATTTGGCTCCTTGTGCATTTGGAAGCAAGCCTTGCCTATCTATACATCTTTAACCTGAATGCATCTGGTAATCAATAAAGTAAATGCAATTTTATTAAATACTTAGAAATGTTTGTCATACTTTTGTAGCAGCACACTAATACTACTCACTTGTCTAATTATTTACGCACAACATTTTATGAACCGAAAATTTTATTAAAATAATAAAATAGTAATGAAATCTCTTATAGAATAAGGCTGCCAAGATATCGCAATCCGATTACCCGCACAGACTGCAACTTTCGTATCTGGGCCATGCTGTTGCAAACATTTACAGCAAAATTGGTAGACTTATTTCTGATTTGGCTGCTGTTTTTCAGGTTCTGTATGGAGAAAGAAGATTCGTATGTATTCGAGGATGATTTATTTTAATCTGGAAAATAGACAAATTGAGAATTTTCTTGAATTTGGTTCGGATACTAATTTAAACATGTAAATATTGATTCAAATTTTGAGAATTTCTTGAATTTTGGCTTGGATATTCACTTTCGGAATTTTATATTTTATAGCTCTACATATTCTATAGGAGTGGAAACTTTTTTTCGTTTCAGTTATATTTTTGATAAAAATGATTCATATTTTTTCTAATAACGGTCGCCCCTTGGCAGGCAATGACAAAACCTCCGAGTGTATATTATTTCTGCCATAAAAAAGATCTTCATAAAAAATCATCTGCCATTCCGAGTCGACTTAAAACTGTAAGTCCCTCCATTTTGTGGAACAACATCAAGACACAGGCAACATAAATTGGCAATAAATAAAGATGAGCTCAGCCGAACACCTAACAGAAGTGTCCGCGCTAATTATCCATTCATTCATTTTTTAACTTTATTGACATTTAATTTTGTTCTTTAGGTAAAAAATATTTAGCAAAACTGTTTTTTTTTTCATTGGATTGGTCTGGAAACAGCCATGATCAAAACTCCATACAGAACCTCTGGCATATTATGAAAATGCGGATAACAAGGAAAAGATCCCAGACTCTCAGAGCTAAACAGAGACTAAACGATTGAAAACGATAAGTATAACGGCACCCCGATACAACTTTTACGATCGCTCAAGGCGCATTCATTAAGGCACTAGATCATCAACAACGTTTTGTATTGTACATTAGAATGGAAACGGTAAAGCAGAGTAGAAAAGGGTGAACTATGTTGCAAAGCTGACATGGAGCGATGATGTGAATAGAACGGCTTTTCGTCATTTCATTTTATACTCGCATTCGAATGTACACCGCGAAAGAAGAAAAAAAAACAAATCAGCTGATCTACCGATACCAACTTTAATAGATTTCTGGTTGATTCTACGCCCGAGCGAAGGAAAGTCGTTATATCATAAAAAGTAAACGAGAAGCTATACAGTTTTTAATTTGAAGTATTGAAGTATCTACAGTTATGCCCCATTTTTAGTAAAACAAGAGTTTTCTGTTGTTTCGCGTATAGCTTCCAAAACATTTCCTATAAGATTCTCATGGCAACTTAAAATATTTCATAGTGCATAGCTTTGGTTTCTCAAAAAAGGAGAACACGTTTATCCTCCACTGAAATGTATTTTTATGTTGTTGATATAAATATTTATTTTTCAGTTCTTCCTACATGGAAAATAGGGCCGTTATAAAGATATTCCAATTTTGTCTATCTACAGCTGGGATTTCATCTCTCTCCAGCTCTTGTTTTGGGCTGCAATTTCAAGCTCGGTCTGCCTTCTCCAGCTATGTGCTAGGCGTCCTGGCTTACGGCTGCCCTGCGAATTCCATTCTACTTTCGTTACATCGCCCGTTGGTCTACGCAGGACGTGGCCAATGCATCGCCATTTCCCCTTCTAACTAAAACGTTAATGGAATTTTGTTGCATTATCTCCCATAGTCTGTTCTTCGTAACGTCTTCTGGCCACACAACGCACAGTGTACGTTGCAAACACTTGTTGATAAAAACTTGTACTTTTTTATATCGCTGACTTTGTATTGGAGTTGAAATTTTTTATTTTGAAGCGTGTTGACCAACAGGAGGACGTGCACACTGGTTGTAGTCGCCGGTCTTACTTTCTAAAGCCTGCGACTAACATCAGCTGCAAATCCACCATCGGTGGTAATAATGCCACCCGAAGTAACAGAAGGAGTTAACATCTCCCACCCGCTGGTTTTTTATTGCGAAACAGTTGTTAGTCGTTGCGTTGATTCGTAGTTTTGGTCTATTAAAACTTAATTTTGAGGCCATAGCAGACTGCCACTTCTGCAAGGCGTTGAAGTTTTGCGGCCATGAATTTAGTTTCATCACACATTTTGTTACATAATTCTTCTATATAAATTTTTATATAAATAGAAATAAGTACACATATTTCAGGTGCCCTCCTTTTTTTGTTTAATACTCTATGTTTACTTCCAAGCTGCCATCTACTGATTACGGGATAAGCTAAGGAAACGAAAAGAAATTGACAGGATCCTTGCCATTATGAAAATACCTTCAATTGTCCGCAAAATTTCGATTCAGCATTAGCATTTTGTTTTTGTCAAATCTGCAGTTTATGCGCTCGTGTGCGCTATGAATTTTCATGCAAACCAAAAGATCTCATTTCTTCCTACGGAGTATTTATTTTCTTATCACTACGTGGCAGAGAAGGCAATATTGACATGCATACATACATACGGCATTGATTCAACAGTGAATACCTATCCTTGTTGCTGACCAAAATGAAATGAGAAATGATTTTTTTTTGAAACTAGCATTTGTATATTTGGTGCGTGCCTGCTGTACCGGTGTGGGGTGGGTGTGTATCCATACGCCTACTTATACACTTATTTGTAGGCATAGGTGTGTACGCCTCTGTTCGTTGAAACATGCCCCTTTCTTCATTTCCGGATTTCTTTTATTGTTATTTGTTTTCTTGCTTCCTTTCAGCACTTTCTTTGTTGGTATAGAAATAGTCATACTTCCATGTACACGTCTATACACACTCACAAATCAAAGTTCACTCCCTTACCATTTCGGTTTTCTGTGCGTTTGGTGGTGCTAAAGGCGAACGAGAAAGTGATTTGATTTGAGTCTTTTTACTAGTCCTAGTAATTTAATAAATCGACCTTTACCTTCTCTACGAATACAGGAAATGAATGGAATCACATACATATGTATATCACATATTATAAATATAAAATAAAAATCTTTGATGTGAAAAATTTGTATTAAATCTAATTTTTGGAGTTATTTGAAATTTGATAAAATTTTCAATGATGGTCGAATTTTTAATGGGTAGTTGCCAAAATATACCGAAAGATGTAAAGGCCAGACGTGAAATTGAATCAACCAATTAAAAAATTGAGAAGAGTGGATCATTAGGTTAGGCATTTTAATAAAAAGAAAAAAGGAAGCAACAAATGCGAAATAAAAAAAAAAAAAACAAAAAAAAAATAAAATTCGAAATTAAAAAAACAATCCGAAATTAAAAAAACCCTAAATGCGAAATTGAAACACACTACGCAGAAAAAGTTTGCCTTCAGTTTTCTTTCTACAATATTCATCAAACCCAAAACAATCTCGAAATTAAAATTTTTTATACACTAAGCAGAAAAAGTTTTGGTTCAGTTTTTCTTTCTACAATATTCATAGAACCAAAAAAACTCGAAATAAAATTTTTTTTATTTTTTTTTTTTTATATGCAAATAAACTCGAAATAAAAAAAATTTTATTTGCAAAATTGTTTTTTTATACATTAAGCAGAAAAAGTCTTCGTTCAGTTTTTCTTTCTACAATATTCATAGAAACAAAAAACGCGAAATAAAAAATTTTTTTTTTGTTATATGCGAAAAAACTAGAAATAAAATTTTTTTTTATTTGCAAAATTGTTTTTTTTTTATACACTAAGCAGAAAAAGTTTTCGTTGAGTTTTTCTTTCTACAATATTCATAGAAACAAAAAAAAAACTCGAAATAAAAAAAAGTTTTTATTTGCAAAACTGTTTTTTACACACTAAGCAGAAAAAGTTTTCGTTCAGTGTTTCGTTCTACAATATCCATAAAACAAAACAAAAATTCAAAACTAAAAAAAAAAAATAAATGCAAAATTTTATTTCTTGTCAACGATACATTAAACCGAAAACGTTAGTCCTTCAGTTTTTCTTTCTATGATATTCCCAAAGTTCGTCATATTCAATTCTTTTCGTGAATTTTTTATAAAAATATAAGTTTTAGTATAAAACAAACCGTGCACAACTTTGCAAATTCAGAATATTTCTCATCAAAATTTAAAATTTTTAATCTGAATTTGTAGAATTTTGTTGAGCTTTCAAATCATTTAATTTCAACACAGTAAAATGTGAGTATGAAGCGGCTTAAAATTCGCATTCCTCTTTAGTAATTTTTCCGCCTAAGGGACTTGCGCATTTTCTTTCATATAAGAAAATTCCGAGCAGTTATTGTATGGGAAAACATGCGAAAGACCTCAGCAAAAAAAAAAAAGGATCAAAAATCAAGACGAATTTTTGGCTACTTCAAGCTTGCACCCGTGATTATACTAATATTTTAAGTGAGCCTTTACTCTTTTCCACCCGGAAGTGGCCTTCTGAAATCGGGCTAAGCCTGTTTATTACCATAAGCTCTTGCCGCGGGATTACCGTCAACTATTACGTCACGGAGGGGGAAGGCGATGAGTCGCCGCTGCTGTGTCTCTCGCCGCATCTCTTTCGTAGTCTGGGACACTAAGTCCCATGCATTGTTTTTTTTGTGGAGAACGAAAGCGCGAATATTTGAAGAATATGTAGTCAATATCATCTATAACCTTATCGTCGCAGTAATTGCAATAGGGATTGTCGTCTTGGTTCAACTTGCATAAATATGCTTTGAAGCAGCCATGCCCACTCAAGAACTGAGTCAGGTAGAAGTCCACTTCTCCATGTGGCCTCGTTAGCCAAAGCTTTAGGTTGGGAATGCATTTGTGCGCCCAACGATCTTTTGTAGAGTTATCCCACGTTGTTTTCTACACATCGATGCAGTTTTCTCGTAACGACGCACGAGGGGACGAACTTACAAGTCTCCGTGTTCTTGCTTTTTCGGCAGCTTCCATTGCTAGTACGGTTAGCATACCGTCCTCGAAAGACTTTAGTCCTCCAAAGTTGCGTTTTGTTCGCCCAGACAGGTGCACCACAGGAAATTTGGCTTTTCACATCGTTAGCACAGAGCTGCGGCGATTTTGTTTTGGACTACGTACGGTTAACATCAGCCTTGACGGCGCTGCCATGGAGGTGGATGCTTTTTATTGCAGTACTCGCGGTTTGCTGTGAAAGACAACCATTTATCTATAATTTTTCCCAAGTTTTTTTATTGCGGGAACGTTCGATATATTGAACTCCCCATTTCCAGAAGTGACCTCTTCTGGATTTTTTCGGCTGGATATTGGGACGGCTTAGTCCATTCTTTGCATATGTGTATGTGTAGGTGGCTTGTGTAGCATTTTAGCATTTTCTACTTTTCTATTCCTATTTGCATTTAATTTTATTTCTGTTTTAAGTTCTGTTGGCATTTAAATAATCGAGTTACTCACAGACATACATACCGACATGACTGCAAAGGTGTGCTTTGTTTGTAATTGTTACACTTTCTGTTACCGAAGAATTGAGTGAATTAGGTGAGACCGAACACAGCCGGGCAAACATTGCTGATTGCTGTTCACAAGTGAAAGTGAATAAATTATGCTAATTAAATGCTTTTTGTTTTGATGCAAAGCGTAAAGTTCAATTTGCTAAAATTCAATGTTTAAACAGATGAAACGTTGTGTAGTTGACTGAAGTTGGCAAATGGGTGTTAGAGGTAGACTGATGTTAGCACTCAACAAGCATTTATTAAGGTGCGGGTAGAGATATTGAATATAATAGAACTTTTTACGGCTAGAATTTAGTATAATGTATATCGCTTTGGAAAAAACGGTAAAAAGGGGGTGATAGAGGGGTGTATCCCCATCTTAAAACTGAAAACAGAACCTGCCGGAGGCTTATAGTTTTTAAGTAATTTAATGTTAAAGTTCTATAATTTAGCGAAAAGTTGGTGTTGCCATACACCTGAAATGAAAACGAAGTTCGCACGCAGGGATGTTCAGTGGAAGGTTCATTGTAAAACTGCAGTATTTTTTGCTGTAATTTAAAGTTGAGAAATAATTTTGAAAATAAAAACATACAACTCATTTAAACTTAAAAACAATGATATTAAGCGTATCACAA
Source organism: Anastrepha ludens (assembly GCF_028408465.1). Lineage (NCBI taxonomy): Eukaryota > Metazoa > Arthropoda > Insecta > Diptera > Tephritidae > Anastrepha > Anastrepha ludens. The sequence continues at coordinate 8,776,306 of NC_071498.1, read as the reverse complement.
AAAATAATAAAGTAATTAAAATTAAAATAAATTAATTAACACAGTATTTTTGCGTGAAACTCCTTATCGCGTAGGCGGCCTTCGGCCGCGCTTCAAAAAAATAACCCTCATCAGTCCAACTCCGGCTACGCAATGCACAGTATTTTTGCGTAGAACTCCTTTTCGCGTGGGCGGCCTTCGGCCGCGCTTCAAAAAAATAACCCTCATCAGTCCAACTCCGGCTACGCAATCCACCTTATTTTTGCGTAGAACTCCTTTTCGCGTGGGCGGCCTTCGGCCGCGCTTCAAAAAAATAACCCTCATCAGTCCAACTCCGGCTACGCAATGCTCAGTATTTTTGCGTAAAACTCCTTTCCGTGTTAAAACCATTGAACCCAAAATTAAAACCTCATATCCGTGTATGTAGTAAGCAGGCACAATAACCCCCATTCCCATCATTAACACTAAACTCAAGTACTTAATTTTTGTTTTCATTTGCAGGCATCCGGCAACACCATACTGTTGTAATTCCAATCTTCTTCTTGTTCGCGCTTAAAATTGGAATGTGATTGCATAGGCAAATGAATTTGCATTTAATTTTAATAGATATAATTAGAATATTAGCATAAAAATCGGTAAAAACACGCGTGGGAGTGTATATTTGGTGAATTTTAGGGAAATGTTAAAAAATATAGGGTGTAATGTGGCAAATTATAGTGAAGTTCCCGAGGGCATTTTGAATGTAAATAAATAAAAAATTATTATTTCCCGAATAATTTAAAGTTATAAAGAGTGTTCCTTAACACCTCACTAACATCTCCACCAAGTTTCATTAAAAAAAACATTATAGTTTGCCAGAAATTCCAAAATATACATTGTTCTAAATTCCAGCCCTTGTTACGGCAGCTTTGGAATTTTTGCGTATTTTATTCAGCAAAAACAAAAAAAAACACAAAACAAACAAAAAAGCAAAATTCAAAATACAAAAAAATATAAAAAAGGAAAGAATAAAAATTAAAATAAAAGAGAAAATATAAAATATAAAAAATTAGAATAAAGAAGTCATAAAAAAAGATTAAAGAAAATATCATAAAAAACATAATTTTACATATAATAACTTCGGCCAACCAGCATCACGCAATCTAAATTTTACCAATCTAAAAATTATTAAAGAATATAAGTAAGTATTTTTTTATTATCATAAAAAATTTCGAGCATTCGTGACAAGGAGGAAAATGCATTACGCCATGAACAAAAAAGAAAAAAAATATTAAAAATCAACGCAAATTTTGAGCCACTTTAAAGTGACAGAATATTTTATAAAAATTTAATACACAGGGTCTGGACTCGACTGGATATAGTCATGCTGTAGGTAACCGTTAAACAAGTTGGTAACGAGGATGTGGCAACAAAATGGTGCGGAAGCGCTAGTTGGATTTTGGAAGAATCACAACTTTAACCAACCAACCGGCACTCGAAGTGTAACCAAATAAAAAAGTTATACATTTAGTTTGGAAAATTATTTTTATTCAATTCAAAGTAAAAAATGTGTGAAAATAATATAAAATTAGGAATCAATAAACTTTTGCCTTGACTATGGCCTTGAGATTGAGTGACTTTCAGGTATTTTGGCCCACTTGCGGACAATTGCTCTTTTCAGGCCTCGATACTGGTGAATCTTTTAGTTCGGACCTTACTCTCCAAAATGGCCTAAAAAGAATAATCCATCGGATTCACGTCTGGTGAATTCGAGAGCCATTGTGTGGACGTTATGAATTTCAGAACGTTGTTTTTTAGCCATTCTTGGTTCACTCGAGCTTTCTGAGGCGGTACCGAGTCCTGCTGAAATGTCCATGGTTTGCCACCAAAATTTTTGTTTGCCCACGGCTTCAGCAACCTCCAGAATACTTCCCCGATTTTATTTCGCATTTACCTTAATGCTAGACTCGATGAAAATGATTGGAGAGCGCCCATCAGCGGTTACAGCGGCCCTACTCATTACCTGTGGCGGGCGCTACCTCCTGGCGGCCAATCGATGACTCAAATTCTCGTATGAATGGTCTGTCAAAAAATCCCATCGTTTTGAAAGTTTACGAATTGCTCAATTTGAAAAATTTTCTCGTCAGAAAACACGATGAAGGGTCAAGCGAAGCAACGCATTTGCTCTCTCAAGTCTGGCTTGTTGCTGCTTTGGTGTGAGATCATGCGCCTTTTGGATCTTGTAGGGCTTGACTTTGAGATTAGTTTTCAGAATGCGGCGGCTACGGTCAGATGTTTTCAGATCTTTCGCCATTTGATTGGCACTTCGTTGGGAGTTTCGCTCAAGTTCCTTCTTTACTTTTTGAACCATTTCTGGTGACGTTTGTTGACCACCTCCATGACGCGATGCTACCAGTATTATTGTAACTAGTAATGGTGCGATAAACAAAAACTTAATTACTTTGAGGTGCTCAAGTTCACGAACATTTGCTGGTTGTGATTTTCCAGCCAAATATAATGGAGTCACACTATTATGTTTCAAATCCTTTACTGATTTTCTTTTGTCGCGTTTACTCTCGGCACTTGTAAATAATACTCTGGACTGTCATTTAGACAACTAACAGACAGCTGATGCCCGTGCATCAGCTGCTCGAGCGGTCTGAAGTTGGTTACACTTCGAGTGCCGGACCCTGTACTACAAAACTGCATACTCGAAATTCTTCTTGAGGCTCTAACGAAAAAGATTATTTCTTTGCAGCAAAAAATCTGACCAATGACCGGAGTTTTCTTTTAAAAACTTAATACTTCGTACGAAGCTCAGTAAAATTATTTGTAACAAAACACTAATAAAATTAGCAAAATGTAAGTTGATTAAAGATAAGTAAAAATTGGTGTGCAACAAAATGATAATAAATTTGATAATTTGCATATTTTATCGCTTATCCGTTAAGAATTTTTCAATCAGTGTTTAAAATTAGGTGCAACGCCTATTGTGAGTGATATTTAACTTATCAATACTCAGCTGAGTTACTAGGCGCAACTTCGTTAATAAGTGATAGAAGTTGCTGAAATAACACCCAGTGCAGATTGGCCAGATTGAAAAATGATTTGTTTTTTAATAACACATCAGAAATTGTCTCTGCATTTTTTTTAGATATAATCTAGATTCGGATTAATAGAGAAGTGTGAAAAGTGTGCGCTCTTAGAGTGCAAGCACAGGTGTCGCGGAATCACTAACTACGGCATGCAATGGCAAACTTCCGAATAAATTTTTGTCATCAAAAGGCTTCACATGAAAACCCTTGTGTCTGGCGGAGCATACGAGAGCAAATCTAAAGGCCTTCCATTTATAAGGCATCGTCAGGGCGTAGATTTTCAAGTTGAAACAGAGTTGGAACCTAACAGAGAATATATATGCTCCAGTCTCTTTTCCTTAGATGCCAGAATTTACAAATTTACGCACGCAAAGAGATAAATAAGAGCCTCTACCAACACAGTTTATTTATAGTTTTTACAAATATTCACCATTTCTGTTAGGGATTTTAATGCCACAATTAAGCATGTGTGGTCTCATGCTCAGTCTTATTAATTATATATTTTTATTTAATACTCAAATCCCAAAAGCTACAGCTACAGCTTTAGAAAATATGTACAAAATCGTGAACTTTATTTATGCATTATTCTCACTACACTAATTGAGTAATTAATTTATGTTCTTATACACTTATGTAACCTCCCACATTTACATTCATAACATTTGTACGTTTCATAACAGCAATCAAGTATCCTGAAACCGCTATCTTCTACACAAACGCAGTTTGATTTAAGACTAAAGTCACAAGTTACAATGACTGCTTTGAGCGCCACAAATATTTCGCTTTCCTTCACTAATGCTTGCACAAGCGACGCTATGTTTCAACCATTCTCATAACTTTTTATACATTTCTTAATCGCCTTTTGTGGAATTTTCGGCATTTCTAGTGTGCTTACGCCCCAACAACCACAAAGTATTAGGTTTCCACCCTCGCCAAAGAGTCTCTTTGAAGTCGAATGTGTTGAGGTGTTACTTGACTCTGTCAAACATTTCTCCAACTTGGATTTTTGGCTGTCAAACAAGGACATAAAGATGAAAAGCCTTAGTGATTATTTTTAGCTAGAAATTTCTAACATCATACACAAATATACAGATTAAGTATATGTTTATATGCACTCGTAATAATATACTCATAAAAGAGACTTACGTAGTTCCACATTGGCGGTATGGGCATCCAAGGAAAACAGTATTGTGACACAAATATTCTTCCATTTGCTTTACAAATGTATGCTTGGTCTTTTGAAAATGTTTATTTCTTACCCCGTTTCAGCGCGCACGCATATCCTCAGATATTTTTTACCATAAAAAGCGAGATAATGTCAGCTATATTCGGTTAGCTCTTCACTAATTTGTCGGTTTGAACAGAGCCCAAGAAACTTCGTCAAAATTCGACAAATTTCATTAACATTTCGAAATGTTTAATAAAAAATTAAAAGATACACAGTTTTATAGCCTAATAAATTTTAGTATAACAAAGTGCAATTTTGCAGTAGTCAAAATTTTCATTGATTTTTAATAATTTTTTGCCCATGAAGGTGTCGGGCATTAACTTCATATAACGAATGCAAATTTTTTTGTATGGAAAAAAAGCAAAACTACGTCAGGGTGAAACATTTTCAACTAGAATTTTAAGCTACTTGAAACTTGCACCTTGTTATACTAGAATTTAATGGGCAATAAAACCGATTCTATTTTTTTAGTTCGGCTTAACCCTCCGTTGGACACTTTTTTTGCACCCTCGGTTCGGTACCCTGGTCTGGCCATTTTTAGTCCATAAATCGATAGAATATTAAATTTAGAAAGCTACGTGCAAGCTCAATTCGTTAGCTCTAATTGAAATATGTTAAATTCACGTCCAGAGTCGAAAAAGTCTGGCCATAGGAGGGCTAAATATTTCCCTTAATAGCGTCTCCTTTCGGCAGACAAGCTCTGGGTATATTTCTACTATGAAAAGGCTGCTCCTAAAAATCGTCTGCCTTGCGGAGGTGGCATATCAGGCACTTCATATGTGGAATAAAATCAAGGCGTAAACCACAAATTGGAAGAACGACTCAGTCAAACACCCAACAAACGGTGTAAGCGCCAATTATAGGTATAAGCGACGCTCCTCTTCTCTTACGAATACTTATAAACATTTTTTATTTTTATTTCCATTATAAATTACAATCTGTTAATATTAACAATAAGTAATTGGTGTTAGGGATTTGAGTAAATTTACTTTGAACAACTCATTCCTTCTTACTACTGCCAGTTGTATGGCATATTTGAATCATTTATTTTTTTGCTTGGAATACAGGACTTCAAATTTGTTAGCTGCATTTTTTGAATTTTTCAAAACTTGCATAAAATCTGCGGTAGTATTTCCAAATAAATATTTTAAAATATTATATTTTTACAAAATCCCGCACGCATTTCTTATGGGACATTTTACCTGATAGTAAAAATTCCCCACAATACCCTGTGCCAACCACTCACTCAGCTCATTCTAATGAATGCATTTCCTATTCAATCCTCAGATGTTTATTTAATTTATCTTTTACTTGAGCCGACATATTTTATTTACAATTTTACTTTAGCAGGTACTTTTGTAATCTTGTTTAATAATCGTAATAATAATGACCATAGGAATTCATGCTGCCTCCTTGTGTTTAAATATTTTTGCCTACCAACAATTCTTTTTTTCTTGACTTCATGCAAAAAATGCTCATTCATTCGATGTTTTCCTTTCTGCAAATTGTGGTTTAAAATTTCGGCTTATTTTACAATTCTTCTTCTACAACTAATGCTGTACCATCCATTGTTCATCGACCCAGTGTGACCTCGATCTAAACTGAGTAGCTGGCTAGCTGGCTGGCTTTTTCCCATATCGGTTTTTGGTTTTCCTCAAGTGCCAAACTGTGCACTGAATTATTTATTTATGCTGAAAAAATATATATCAAAGTAATGTGCTTATGGCCTTTTGTGGTCAGCGTTTACCATTTTCTATTTGCTTGGCTTTGGTCCAAGGCAACCAAGCACCTACACTTGCATCTAAATATGCTTGTGTGAGCATACTTGCCCGACATCTGCAGTTAACTTGCATGTGCATTTTTCTACATGCATTGTATGGATGGGAATGTACGTATGTATGTATGTAATTTTATATGTGCTCTTTCGAAATTTATTGTTGAACCTTCATTTATCTTATTTTTGTTTCGTATTGTGAAATGTTTATTACTGATTTTCCTTAATATTCCCTTTAAAACCTGTCTATTTTTAATTTGAAAATTTATACGCAATCAGGAGATCAAAAAAGGGGGTTTTCAATTTTGTAGGAACTCTTAACTTAATTTTTGTTATTTAAATATTCTACATTACGAATTTTAAAGCTGCTCTAGGGGTTGTCCGGTAGGTCTTCTGGAAATATGTGATTTTCAGTGATCGGGATTTGACTGGATTAGGTCAGCGAATTTCAAAAAAAAAAAAAGTTTTTCGGCAGGCAATGACCGAGTTTATTTCTGCCTTGAAAAATCTCCTCATAAAAAATATTTGCCCTTTGGAGTCGGCTTAAAACTGTAGGTCCCTCCATTTGTGGAAATACATCAAGACGCACGCCACAAATAGGAGAAGGAGCTCGGCCAAACACTCAAACGTACGCTCCAATTATATATATATATAATCCACCATTTAGTGGAGCCAATAGACCCAATGTAAATTTTTTACGAAAGTGATTTGGCACTCAGCAAAAAAAATCAAAGGATTAACGCAATTTTTGTTGGACTCAGGCAAAAGCTGGGATATACACGTGCAACGTGAACTGGCTTCAAACTCGCGTTGATTTTTCACAATTTTTTGCTGTGTTGGGTGTTTTTTTTTTCATATAAAAAAATGTCGAGTATTCTTTATTTAGAGAGACGCATAAGACCGCCGCAAAAAAATAAAAATAAATAATATAAATAAAAAAAAATTGAGAAAATACAATAAAAAATGAACAAATAAACCAAAAAAAAAAAAACATTATCAAAGATCTTACTTACATTTTTTTATAGAGGGTGATTAAGTTGCAAGGGCCGGTGTTGATTTTGAATAAAATACAATTTTTTTAGGAAATTATTGTCATTTCTCTTTATTATGATAATATTGGTATGGCTCAATTAGGTATGGAACAAAATATAGACCGCGGCCTCGGCGGCACACCTCCATCCGATGGTCCAAATTTTCGATGACGCTGAGGCATAATTGAGGTTCTATGCCGTTAATGTGCCGAAATATTTCATCCTTTAGCTCTTGAATTGTTGCTGGCTTATCGACGTACACCCTTTCTTTCAAATAACCCCAAAGAAAGAAGTCCAACGGTGTCAAATCACTTGATCTTGGCGGCCAATTGACATCGCCGCGACGTGAGATTATTCGGCCATCAAATTTTTCGCGCAAAAGAGCCATTGTTTCGTTAGCTGTGTGACAAGTGGCACCGTTCTGTTGAAACCACATATCGTCCATATCCACATCTTCCAATTCGGGCCATAAAAAGTTCGTTATCATCTCACGATAGCGTAACTGCCTGACCGGCCTCATTTTGGAAAAAATACGGCCCAATGATGCCACCGGCCCATAAACCGCACCACTCTTTCACCGCAGTCACTCTTTGTGGGTGCATTGATTTTCGGCAATCACTCTTGGATTATCATTCACCCAAATGCGGCAATTCTGCTTATTGACGAATCCACTGAGATGAAAATGTGAGGTCACGAAGTGCGCGATATGCATTTTGATTTGAACGCCCGTTTTCATAATAAATAATAATAAAATAAAATAAAATAATAAAAATAAAAAACTATTTACATACCCAGAAATTTTCTAAAAAAGTCTGATTAAAAAGTTTAAAATTTTGTATAATTTTTTTTTTGTACATTTGAACAAAGTTTGAGACTTGTAGTTATTTGATTTTTGCAAGAGAATGAAATATATTTTCATAAAATTCATATTAAAAAATTACTAAAATAAAAGATAACAAAATAAATTGCAAAAATCGCCAATAAAACTTAATGCTACAGTTATTTCACGCAGTATGCGCCCAGTAAGCAATAAAAATCATATATTAGCTGCATACTTCTCGAAATAAATTATAAATTTGAAGTCAATGATGAAATTTTCCAAAAATGTCTTGTTTTTCGTAACAAAATTCATATTGTTTTTTTTTGCGAAACAATTCGACTGTTGGCTGTGGCTAAACGATTTGTGTACAAAAGCGGGCGGCTCTGCGTTCGAGGAATACGGCTGCCTTCAAAATAGTTGATGGTGCAGTTTATTTCAAAATGAGCTGTATTCTTGTTACTTAATAGTCACGCCTCACTAATATGTACCAAAAATTCGAAAAATAATGTACCACACATAAATTAATAACTCTCATGCATTTAAATTTAAAAATATTTTAAAATCTTAAATTTTCACAAGTCAAATGCAAACAAGCAACGCATTTCGTATCAGTTTGATTTTATTTGTAAATATTTGCATTTATTTCTTTTTAAAAGCTTCGAATGAGAAATGCAAATTGAATTCCACATTCAGAATCAAATCGATTGCCAAATTTTACACCTTCAATAGGCAATCAATGCTAGTCTTCGAACCCGCTTACCAGCTCACATTTGCGACGTTGGGATTATTTATGTTTTAAATAAGTAATGATTCAGGCTTAGCGCATAAATTCATAAAGTGAGTTTATATATTCATAAAACCAACTTTATTTACATACAAATCCAATACATTCAGCTAAACTGTTTTTCTGCTGCTTTTATATTTTGTTTGTTCCTATTATTGTTGCTCATAAAAAGTATGTCCCATAAAATGTTGGTTTGAGCGCCAGCATTCTTATACAGGGTTATCCAATTTTGAATATTGAAAGTAGTTTAGGAAATAATGTTTAAGTTTCGAAATTTGCTTATTGGAAGAGTGCTACACAAGGTTCCTCAGTGGCCTTATCAGTGTGTACTCCGTGCCTTTCCAGCTCGCCATTCGAAAAGGTGCCTAGTCTTCGAAGACATTTCAGCATATTCGCACAACTCGGACGTGGTATCTCCAGACCCGTTTCGTTGCAGATGTGTCTTATTTCTTTGGTCGCATTTCGATCTCACCACGTACGATCCAGCTATTGCGCGCAGTGTTTTCATTTAACTGTCCATATGTCTTTTTGCATTACAGCCATGTCTTATAAATTCTTACTTTGCTCTCGGTCTTCATATGTTTGTATCTCCACACAGCAGTCGTCAGGCAGCCAGATAGCGATGGTTGCTTGCCGATTGCTTTCCTTCTATTCTTAGATCTCTATTGCTTGTGATTCTTGATCTGAGATAGGTAAATTCAAATACCTGCTCTATCGACCTACTGCCAATTAGCCTCTTATGGGTTCTTTAGATACAATCAAGGATTTGGTTTTTTCAGCAGAAAGTAGCATTCTGTACACTTCAGCAACTGGCTCAATTCGAAAAGAAGCCTCAGTAGGTCGTCTTCATTCTCAGCCACCAGAGCGTCTGCGAACTCTTCAACTTCAAGCCAACAAATTGTATTATCATGCAGCCATATCGAGAGTAGTTGTCTGTCCATGATAACTTTCAAAGAAATACGGTGCTATGATACTAACAAACTATGGCCGCCTTTTCAACAATCAGCTGTGGGTTTTGCGAGTGCCATGAACGGCAAATGTGGGTACTTGGGTGTTAACATAGCACTCGAAACATGATTTTTTTCACTGAAGAAAATGCGATGGAGACAAATTCCTTATTCTTTTGCTGTTGTTATAGCATTTATGGACGTTTTACCAATGCGTTGTTATTGTATCAGGTCATCAAACCTTGCCAGTATGGTGCAGTCACCGGTTGTCATGGTATATCTTATCTAACGATAGGTTTCGACGGGTTGGGTCCGAGTGTTAGGTGAGTGGGTTTAAGGGGCATACGAATAGATGGTTAGTATCGTGCGGTATCTTCACATACCGGACATGCGTTGAGCAAGTTCGGGTTGCTTCATGCCTTCCGTGAATAGTTTATTTCATTTCATTAATTTATTTATTTAAGTTAGATTGTTACCTTCGCATAAGATGACTCACTTAAGCTAGACTTCCAAATTCGCTCATTGTGGCATCATTGAAGTGGAGAAGGGAAACAGGAAAGTGGAATAGGTAAAAGTGAATAGCCAAACTATGACTTCAGGTGTGAAAACCGATTTGTGCAGATGATAAAATTAATCTGCTACGCTGCAGGCGTTGTGAAACAGTGAAAGTCAATATGTCTTAACCTCATTTCCGACCAGACAGCTAAAAAGTAGGCGCTGAGATAACCCATCATGCCATTATATAAACAGCTGCCACAAAGCAGTTTCAGTTGTACTAAATGAACCCGGACGATTAGGATATGCACCACAATCGGGGGTTGCAGGTTTGATAGCTTTAGGTGTCTCCTCGATCACCTCCGATCCAAGTAAAGCGCACCTTACCAAGAGCAGTTCACATACATATAGCCAAAGGAACTACCTTAAAAGGGAATAACACCTTGCCAATGCCCTAGCCAGCGCCCCAGCCAAGCTTAGCTGATGATATCAGTTTGATGAGCATATTGTATTGTGATGCAATCGAAAGTTTTAAGCGAAACCGGATTTCTTGACTGTCAGAGTAAAGCATTCTATGGTTACCACGCTCAAATTACTTAACCAATTTTTCTTTATATGTGCAGGGGTGCAAGTTCAATGCAAAATTTGGTTCCATACGCCGTGTGGCTATCCAAAATTCTGTTTACAAAATGAAATCGACAAATTCGGTATCCTTCCACACTTTCAATTATAGCAGCAATATTTTCATGCGAGCAAATATTTCTATAATGACAGACCTCACAATATCTGCTACGGACCCATTTTGTTCAAAATTTACGCACCATTTACGAATTGTATGCTGTGTTCATCGATTATGACGGCCATATTCGCTCATTAATGGTCGATATACGCGATTATACGACGCGTTAGTTGCCAGATATCCTGAACGAATCTCTAATACAGGGTTGAAACTTTCAGAATGCCAAAACGGATAACCCTGTATAAGCAAGGAAGATCGTAAAGGAGAAAAAGAAATTGCTAATGTGAGTGGTGGACTGCGCTTTTCTTGGCAAATGTGTGTATGTGTATTTTTGAAATTAAATTTTTCCCATTTCCTTATTTCAATATTTTTTCATCGGTTTCTCTTTTCCCTGCTCCTGCTTACAAATGCATATGTAGGCTTCGATTTATGTATACATTTATGATATGCGCATATAAATCACTTGATTACGAGTTATTGGTTGCACAACATGCCAAAGCCTTTGATTTACATAAATGCATACATATATACATATATGTATATATATTCTAATTTGTTATCACTTCTTATTTTCCTTTGGGATATAAATAGTACACACATATGTACATACATACATGAATAGTAGCTATTGCATTTTGCTTGATTGGTGTTAAGTCTCGCAGTTCAGTTGATGAATATTAAAGTTGGATGGGTCCTTGATAAAATTGTATTAAGACTATATTCATTAAAAAAATATATCTACTTGTGCACGTCTCTCTCTGTTCCCATCATGGTTTCTAAATTTTTCTGTTTATTAGTGAGAAAACACCAAAGAGGTGAAAAGAGTGCCAAGAGCTGTCCTCATAGTGAAACCAACCGGCTGTCTGCTAATTTCAAATAATGAACTGATTGGCTGACGTAACCGGCGTCATGATAGCGGTTTGTTTACAAAAAAACTGAGATTGTTGCTTCAGTGCCGTCTGAACAACAACAATTGCATGGTGAAAGCTATTGAGAAGGTGAGCCAATAACGGTTTGTTATCCGGCTCTCAGCGAATTTGACAGAATCGGCTTATGGTTTGGCGTAGCTGGGGTTATGAATCGGTTTTATTACGAAAAAACTAAGAATATGCTAGTTAGGGCGGGTCGATTTAAAAATCGCTCATTGCTCTGTGAAAATCGTATTCTAGGGATCAAAATAAGAAACTTTGCCGAAGGAACCATACCTCTAAAACGAATTCTTATGTCCCTCAATTTGAACAACGTCTGAACAACGACTGATGTTGGACGAGTGTGTGAATACGTGTGAAACGAGCGGGCAGGATTCGAGTACCCGGTGACGTGGCAGCTGAAGTTACTTGTTCAATTTCGTCTTTCACCATAGCTGTAGACCAGTCCCGGTAATCTATCATCCTTGGTGCTTAGTGGAGTACTACTGACTATCCCCATTCTAACATTAAATATCCAACATGGTACTTGTACTTGTAGACATCGTAGAAAAAACTGTTGCTGCCCGTGCGCCAATTAGACTACGATTTCATAAGAAAGTGGTGGCGTTAGGTGACAGGCACCTTTTAGCGCTGCGGAAAAATGTTAATTTAGACGTATTTTTACGGTGATAGGTGAAAACAATGTACATAAAATAAAAGGCGATAAAAATCAACGCGATTTTTGAGCGACTTCAAACTAACATTTGATTGTACCAAAATTAAATGTACTATAAAACTGCATACCCAGAAGTTTTATTAAAATTCTGGTTAAAAATAGAAAATTTAAATGACAATTTTAAAGCTCACCGCTCTCGGTAAAAACATTGAGCAATTATTCATCACTGTTATGCAGCCATCAGCCATTATGCAGCGGTGCCGCTTTTCTACGCCCTGCTTACGATCGATGCTCCAGACAATGTATAAGTGACGTCATCCACCGCATTATGCCGAAGGAATGATGCGACACCGCTGTAACTGTTGGAAACTGTAGCTTATGAGGTGGGGTTTGTTTAGACTACGGGCCTACAACAACTTCGATATCTGTTCCAGGGTACATTTACTCTTTGTTCAAGCGGGTTCTTCTTAGTTTAGTCTAAACTGCGTGCATTCTAAAAATCTCGTTTCTCTCAAAAAAGTAATAGAAGAAATGACAAGCCTCACTCTCATTTGCAGCTCAATATTTTGCTACGAAGCTAATGTCATGTTGTCGCAAAGATTTTATAGAAAACTGCAGGGCTTATTAAGCCGTATAAAAATATGGTCAGAGTTTGATTAGCTACTAGCAGTCTGCTCTGGGAAGTTTGGTCTTAAGTCAGTTCAGCGAGCGCTGGCGAGAGTTGCAAAATTTTTCAGCCCACGGATCTAGTGAAGGCCGACGACAAACTTAATGGTGCTAACAAAGCCGCATCTCTAGTTAGTGGTGAGAATGTTAACTGCCCGTTACTGTCCATTGTGAACACACGTGTAAAGTTTAGCCATTCATAACCACAAATATCCAATTAGTCACTGTTCGAATCGTAGTTCTTTTACTCGAGGTTCCCGGTGGTCTAGAGCTCGAAAATTTAGGGTCTTTTCAGGAATTTTGTTTTCACAATAAAAAAAAAAAAAATGAAAAACGATATTTAAAATTTTTAGGCTTTTTATTTAATTTCTTTTACATACAAAAATAACCAAATTTTTTTTTAATTTTAATAATTTAAAAAATGGCGCTGAAGCGCTGTGCTGCTCGATGACTGCTGACGTGCTTCGCTCTCTTCCATTATTTTTACTTTAATCACTTCAGCGGTTGGAAGTGAATCACGTGACTCGATTGCACAACGAAAATTCTCATAAGTAGACGGCAAGCTGTATAGCAGCATAATTGAAAGAAGATCTCCATTTATCTGAACGCTCATACTCTCCAATTTGTCTACGGCATCAAAAAATTTCGCAATATGCTCTTTCACATCTTCGCCTTCCGTCAACTTCTGTAGCATTAGCTGCTTCAGTAGCGTTGCCTTTCGCGCCGGGCCTTTTGACGCATAAATCGACTCCAATTTGACCCATACTTCTCGTGATGTCTCACATCCACGTACCTGTTTCAATTCAGATGGATGTATAGCCAAAATCAAATCAGCTTTAGCTTAACGGTCATTTTTCAACCATGTGCTTCTCGCAGCGGGCTCGGTTTCGCCACATGACCACTTACATATTCCCAAAGATCATTTTTGACCAGCAATGCTTCTACTTGCATGCTCCAAGTATCGAAATTCTCCTTCGACAACAACTGGATCCGGGATGAGCTGGATTCAGTACTCGAGGCCATCACGCTAAATGTATCGCTATATTTGTATGCGTCGATTTGATTTACCAAACTTTGAGTTTTCTTCTAAATATTAGGCATGGACAAACTATAGGACTAGATACGCTTTATTTTGGACATCTGGGCCCATAACCTAATGCGATGCATGAATTATTTAGCAATCTTTATTTAGAGTTTTACAAAAAATGATATTAATGTTGTCACAGAAAAAAGAAGAATCGGAATAATAAGTAATAACAGATGACACGCATAGTGTTGCCAGAAATAACTTCAACAACTGTAACTATGTCGCATACTAGAATAACAAAAAAAAAAACCAAATTCACCAAATGGGGCGGTTTTGAATTTGATACTCTAAAAAATCATTTTTTTTTTTCAAACTTCTAATCAAAAAATACGAAATAATTGAAATAATAATATGGTTCTAGCACGAGCGATAGCCAGTAATATTATAAACAACATATTAAAATTTCAGACGATTTGGTTCAACATTGTTTTTGTCAACACCAGGCCGAAAAAAGTAGTTTCGAGATAAATGAGTTTAAAGTTTGAGGTACAGGAGCGCTCGCTACCTAGTTGATGTGCTGTAGAAGCTATAATATTGGGAATTTCCGTATGAAAATTTCACAGTATATTCGTAAGATGATATACTTTCGAAATATCGAAAAAACAAAAAATCAATTTTTAGAAAGTTCTAGACCGCCGGGAACCTGGTGGCCTTTGGCGCGGATCAGTAATATAGCTTCAGCGCATGTCGATATTCGTAAATTTATTGCTTCACTTTACCACTGAAAATGGACCGTCTGCTACAATAATTCAAATTTGCTTTATATTTGATTATCCACCGAGCGAACTGGTTGTCACAGCCATTACGGCTTTAACACTCTAATTCAGAAATTGTAAATGCTGCGAATCGAGAATTTATATTTTTAATAAAGTAATTTTAGCGCCTGAAACACAAAACCCTTGGCGGATTGGCGATCTGTAATAGTAGTAGTAGAAATCGGTAATAATAATACTTCTCTCAGTATTTGTTCTATTATTTTCACATACTTTTTTTTGCTCAAATGGGAATACGTTACCAACTTTACATCTCGGTGAGTTCGAGTTGGTATTCTTTTGTTTTCAGAGCTGCCAAGTAGTGTAGACTCTTTTTTACAGTTAGTATATAAGAGGGAGTTAATGGTTAAGAGGTGGTTATTCGGCTACCACTCAGCTGCTTTAGTTGCAGCGCGGATTTCAATCGGATTTTATTATCATACTTATTATGCATTAATTTTTTAATATACATATTTATCTGCAATGAGAACGAATATTTGTTGTCTGCCTTAGATCCGCTGTGATGGAAAGCAACCACAAATTATCATAATAATATTTTTTTGTATTTTCTGAATTAATTTCAATTGTTTGGTTCGCAGTAAAAGTCCACGGGTTTTATTATGGAAATTGTGATGAAAAATGTGTATGTTAATACATGAATGAAAATGCATCATAAACATATTATTTATGCGTAGTGGAAGATGCATATGTACATGCACCTTTGCTCAAAATTTGTAAAATTTTTGTTGTATTTAATTTTTTTTGTACTAAATTTTTGTTTTTTCGCTTTTTTAAAAGTATGGTGTACTTTACAGTAAAAATCGTGTAACTCAAAATTCCAAACTTTGCACGAAACTCACAAAAGTTTAACAAATTTAAAAGAATTGTCAGAAAGATTTTGAACTTTTTAATCAGAATTTTTAGAAAACTTTATGTTATAAATAATTAATAGTCCAATTTAACGGGTTATATACAGTTATTAGGGGCGCAACTAAGTTCCCAATAGATGCCGTCAGCAGTGTCTAGTCGATTCTAACATAACCTAAACGTCATAAACCAAGCTTAGACATATGGTAAACAAACTGCTTCGACACATTAGTGAATTTGTTTTGGATTCATATATTTTTGGTTTTGTAAAAATATCTGATTTTGTGCCAAATAATCGCAATTTGCGGGAAGTGTTGCTTTTCCTCTTTCATTCGAAGAAAAAAGCGGCGGCTGAAGCGCACCGAGAGCTACAAAAAGTTTATGGAGATGCTGCTTTAAGTGAAACAACGTGCCAAGATTGGTTTCGTCGCTTCAAAGGCTGTGATTTTAATGTTGACGACCGTCCGCGTGAAGGAAGGCCAAAAACCTTCGAAGACGCAGAATTAGAGACATTGCTCGATGAGGATCCGTGTCAAACGCAAGAAGAGCTTGCTTAAATATTAGGAATTACCCGCCAATTCATTTCCAAGCGATTGCATGCTCTGGGAATGATTCAGAAGCAGGGGACTTGAGTTCCTTTTGAGTTAAAACCAAGGGATGTTGAACGACGTTCTTTCTTTTTCGCCTGTGAACAACTTATTCAGCAGCAAAAAAGGAAAGGTTTTCTTCATCGCATCGGACCGGGTGATGAAAAATGGATTCATTACAGCAATCCAAAGAAAAGAAAGTAAATGGAGTAATGGACTGCCTGAGCATGCTTCTACGTCGTCCTCTCGGCCGAATATTCACGCGTCGAAGGTTATGCTATGTATTTGGTGGGACCAAATTGGTGTTATTTATTATGAACTGTTAAAACCAAGCGAAACCATCACTGGGGATCGGTATCAACTTCAATTGATGCGATTGAGCCGACCACTGCGCGAGAAGCGGCCGCGCAATACGCGACGAGGAATGCAAAAGTGATTCTACAGCATGACGACGCTCGGTCTCACGTTGCCAAACCCTTTAAAACCTACCTGGAAACACTGAAATGGGAATTTCTGCCCCACCCGCCATATTGTCCAGATATTGCGACGTCCGATTATCACCTTGTCCGATCTATGGCACTGGTCTAGCTGACCAGCAGTTCCATTCATATGAATACATCGAAAAATGGCTTGATTCGTGGATAGCCTCAAAGAATGAACAGCTTACCGCGACGGTATACGAGTCCTACCAGAAAGATGGGAAAGAGTAGTAGCCTGCAATGGGCAATACTTTCAATTATTCACTTGTAACCATTTTTTCAGAATAAAGTTGTCTTTTCATAAAAAAAAACCGCGAGAACTTAGTTGCATACCTAATAGAATTTTCAAAAAATCGAGTTTTTTAATTCTATTTTGTTAATATTATATTTAAGAATATTTAAGAATCACTCATAAAATTTAATATCCTTCCGGTGAATATTTACGAAGTTACACGCAATTTTGAAAAGGCGTTTCGGAGTGCTTGAAAGTGCTTTTTAAACTTTAAATGCGTTTTTCTCAAAGAGATGTTTTCAAAGTGGGTGGTGTTACTAAATCTTAAAATGCAGTTAAAAGATAACATAATATGTGTACAAATTTTTAGGTCAATCAGTTTAAAAGTTTTCTCAGAAAAAATTCTGGAAAATTCGCTTTTTTTTCGTCCTTCTAACTGTATATAATACCTTAAGAGATTCAAGGAAACATCGATGCAGCTACGTAATTAATTCAGAAAATTTATAAAATATTAGCTATTAGTCAGTGGTAATATTATATTTAAACTACGAGCTGATAAAAAAGCAGGAGAGGTCCTCAATTCTGCATTAAAATTCAGAGGAGTACTCTTGGTCCCATTTTACTTTCCCTTTTTATTAACGGCATTGGTGTCTGATTTAACCACTTTAAGGTTTGACTCTATGCTGATGATCTAAATCTGTTTAGTGAAGTAGCTTTCCAATCGGATGCTTCTTTAGTACGACATGATTTAAACCACCTTGTCACTTGGATAAACAAACAATCAAATATTTTCATACGTTCAATAGGAATTGGTTCCGTTTGTTTTTGATTGAAGAAATTTTCACCCGAGTGTGTCTGCGGGCATTTATTTAATAAATGGTCGGAAACTAAGAACCTGGGTCAGCAAAGTAGTATACAAATATTACTCGTACATACTGATTGGTTCCTCCTCCTCTCTCTGCCCCAATTCACTTTCATTAGAACTACTTTGCTTATGAGTAAACTTACGCAAATATTGTCTTTTCCGCGTTGTACTAAAAAGTAAGTTAGCTAAATATTTACATGTACATCTCGTCTTTCTTTACTGCTATCTGCAACTTATCTCGAGCATCAAATTGTTTCACCCATTAAAATGTATCTTAAGCGAAGTGAAGTAATTTCTTATCATGTTGCCAGCTATAAATTATGCGATAAACGCGTTTGTTCGTCAGTGAAATGAAGCGCAGGCAAAATGAGAAGAGAAACATTGAAACACTCGAATTTAGTAAATTTTGGTAGTGATTCTTACCCATGTTTCTCAAACTGCCTTAACACAACTTTAGAAATTAAATTAATATTTATGTGCTTTCAGTATTTGCCCACACTTTGGGTTGGGTTACATTGTGTGTGTGCGTGTATGTAGGTAATTATGTCAGCGAACAAGAACATTTGAGTAAACGGAAAAGCGGCCCTACAAGAAGATGCCTCAAACAAAAACCAAGAAATAAAAATAAAAGTGGTAACATTAAATTACAGGCCTTCAAGGCGCAAAGCAAACGTAATACTCGTGGAAAAGAGCAATAGAACTTGTTAATCGAAGTACTTAGACCACAATTTTCATGCTCGTGTATTTTATCTGTTAAAAGTAAGTTTAATCGAGTTTAGAAAGTTTTTAGCACTCAGATTTTCTATAAACTAATTATATACAATTAGAATCTAACCTTTAACGTCATAAAAAATAAATACTCGGGTTTCTTTAATGTTGCGCTCAAACGCGCAAGGAAACGAATACTGGGCGGTAAGAGTTTCCTATGGAGAGATCTTTGGCTTCGACTCGAAAGTGGAAAATCATACATTTGATGCTTATTGTGAGCTTAAGGGGGAACGCCACTGTGTGGGGTAAAAAAATAGTTATTTTTTGTAAGTAGGAATGATTATTCGAGGAACGGACAAAAGGCAATTTATTATATATGTATTAAACTATGTTGATGTAAATTTTTCTTAAAAAATATTGAAAATTGACATATTTATGCAAATAAACGTAACGAGGTAAAAAAATGACGTCATCTGGTGGCAGCGATGCAGCAAAAAACCAAAAAACCAAACATTTTATTTATCTACACAGTAGTGGCTATCGTTGTACGCAGCCAATTTTTCTTTTTTTTTTGACAAAATGGTGGTGATTTGAATTTCGATGTGAGCTTTTCACCATTTTTTTGATTTTCAACAGGCCCAAAAAAATAGTTATTTTCAAAATTTTGAAAATCGGCTACGTACAACGTACCAATGCGATAACAAAAATTTTGAAAAAAAAAAGAAAATTAAAATCGGTTCATTAGTCTTCGTCGTTGCCACCGTATCAAAAAAAGTTGTTTCGAGAAAAACGCGTTTGAAATAAAGCATCGTATCGTAAGCGCTACGGGGCCGAACCGACGGGTGCTCACTTAAGTGCACATAGAATCGGGAATAAAGCGAATTTCGCTTTAAAATTTGTACCACATTTTCTTGAGTAGTTATACTAACAATTTATGGCGTTCCCTCTTCACTACTTAGTCTTGCCATAAATGCTGTGGCAAATTTTACAATGCATACGGCGATAACAAATTCGCTGAAAAAAGTTCCGTAATTGTAAATTGTAACTCAAAATTTTTACTTAGATTCGTGGCAAATTTCGCTTGTCAACAATGATGTGAGGAGCTCAGGAAAATCGAATTGCAGTGATTGCATTACCTAAGTGTGGTAAAGTGTAAGTGAGATCTACGAATCGCTGAAAAGAACTTCGTAAAATATTTCGAGAATGTTTGTTTACCGCACTAGCAATCATTTTTCCCAAACGACCAGATCCATGTCCAGACTAATTAGAGATGATCTCCACATGAAAGCCCTCCGTCGCTCAACTGGTCGTCTTTTGACAATGCGGTTCAAGAAAATTTGACTTGGCAGATGCAAGCAGCTTCTTTGGTGGCACGTGGTCAACGGCCATGAAAATATTATTCTCACAGGTGAGAAAAATTTCACTGTTGGAGAGGTTTTTAATAAGCAAAATGACAAAATCGATGCTAAAACTTCTAAAGACCCAAAAAATGTTGTTCCAAGAGTTCAGCGTGGCCACCATCCAGCCTCCGTAATATCTCTTGATTTCTGCGAAAAAGGCATTAAGACCGTGACAAAAGTGTACCAGGAGGATGTCTTAGAAGGCGTGCTGAAGTTGATGAGCAGTATTCTCTTCAATGGAAAGCATTGGATCTTCCAGCAAGATTCTGCCCCTGCCCATAAGGCAAAAACCACTCAGCAGTGCCTAAAAAACAATATTCCTGGGTTCATAGCCGCAGAAGATTGGTCGTGTGGAAGTACAGATCTGAATCCATTGGACTACAGTTTGTGCTCAAAATTAGAGAACATGGCCTGTCAAAGACCTCACAGAAATTCGGAGAGTCTCAAACAGTCTTCGGTTCGAGCAGCGTCGTCAATATCCATGGATCCCGTTCGTGCCCCAATAAATGAATGGCCTAATCGTTTGCAGGTTTATGTAAAGTAACTGGTGACTATTTCCAATTAAAATTTAATTTATTTTTAATATTGACATGAATAAAAGAACATTGTGTGGGGAAGCAGCAAATGCAACCCCAGAGGTCTCAAGTTACTGGATTTTATCCTGTCATCCGATTTGGTCATCCAAAACACTGGTAACAAACCAACTTTTGTGACCAGAAGGAGACAAGAGGTGATTGATTTAACACTTACCAATAGGTCAGTTGGAAATCAAATCAACCGATGGCGAGTTTTGGAAGAGGACTCTCTTTCTGATCATCGTCTTATCGAATTCCGACTGGGAATTGACACAATATCAATACCTTCCGGTAGGAATCCTCGAAATGTGGACTGGGACAGGTATGGTGAGCTTGTAACAGAGCGATTACCAAACCTGAAAAAACTCAAACCAGCAGAAATGATTGAAGATGCTACTAAGAAATTAGAAGGTACTTTAATCAACTGCTTTGAGGAACTGTGCCCACTCAGGCAAAGCAGACAGGGGAAAGCGGTTCCTTGGTGGAACCCTGAACTGTCGAAGCTTCGTGTACGGTCCAGGAAACTTCTTAATAAGGCCTTGAAGACCAAAACAGAAGAGGACTGGGCCAATCATCGACTTACACAGAGAGAATATAAGAAAAAAGTACGGCAAGCCAAACTTGAATCCTATAGAAATTTCTGCAGTAACGTCGAAGAAATGAGGGAAACAGCGAGACTTTGTAAGGTCCTTCATTTAGACCGCTCAGTAAGGCTGGATTCCATTCGAAAACCTGATGGTTCATACACCATTTCCAAATCGGAAACGTTTAATGCTCTACTCGAAACCCATTTTCCGGGTAGTAGAACTCTCTCTGAAGCTGAGAGTGGCATGAACAATGACGGTGGCAACGGTGGAACCTCTAGGTACAGCTGGTATATTGCTAGTCGGATAGTGACAAGGGAATCGATAAGGTTTTCCTTATCTTCCTTTGACAACTTTAAGTCCCCTGGACCTGACGGAATATATCCAGTAATGCTTAAAAAAGGAGGAGACAGGCTGATTGAGGCCCTGAAAAGGATCTTCACAGCCTGTCTTGCATTTGGTTATATACCATCCCAATGGCGACGCGTAAGAGTAGTATTTATTCCAAAACCAGGAAAAGATGACTATTCCCTAGCAAAAAGTTTCAGACCAATCAGTTTGACATCGTTCATGTTGAAAAGTCTGGAACGAGTGGTGGAGAAACATATTCGAGTGGGGGTATTGCCGAGAAGTCCACTTAGTAGAAATCAACACGCTTACCAGAGTGGAAAATCATGTGAATCAGCCTTACACGATCTTCTTAGCAAGATTGAAGCTGGGCTGGAAGCTGACGAATACACAATGGGCGTGTTCGTGGACATTGAGGGGGCTTTTGATAATGCCACTTTCGGCTCGATATGTTCTTCTGCCGAACGACACGGAGTTAATCAAGCCATTATAAAATGGATATACTCCATGCTCTCTGAGAGGCTGTTAACCGCTGGTGGGAGCGACGACGAGCAAATCACAGTCAGGGCCAAGCAAGGATGTCCCCAAGGGGGTGTTCTTTCTCCGCTGCTGTGGTGCTTCGTCGTAGACTCCCTATTAGCGGAGATGCAGGAACTCGGCTTTCACGTCCAAGCATATGCGGACGACGTCTGTGCGCTAACATCGGATAAATCCTTAAGGAGGCTTTGCACGAAAGTGCAGAGTATCCTTGACAAAATCGATGATTGGTGCATGAGACAAGGTCTTTCCGTTAATCCGAACAAAACAACCATAGTCTTGTTTACGAGAAAACGGAAATTGGATGGACTCAGTTTTCCAACACTGAAAGGTGTGACACTTGGTCTTTCCAACGAAGTTAAATATCTAGGAGTAATCTTGGATAAGAAGCTGACCTGGGAGACACACGTTTCACTGAAGGTGAATCGTGCATTGAAGATTTTTCAGCAATGCCGTAGAGCCTTTGGCAAAACTTGGGGTCTGAAACCTGCTGTGGTCCTATGGATATACACGGCACTTATCAGACCAATCATCACTTACGCTTCTGTGGTCTGGTGGCGACGGAGCATGGTTAAGTCCACAATCCGGGAACTATACAGGCTGCAAAGAAGTGTATGTTTATGCATCACGGGTGCCATGAGTACAACCTCTGGTGATGCCCTAAATGCTATGCTTAATTTGCTCCCCATGGATCTTAAGATACAACAGGAAGCAATAAAAGCAATGTGTAGACTCCATAAATATGGTTTCTGGCACGAAGATGGAACTTCGGGACACAGAGAAATCTTTAAGTTGCTGTCGGAGCAGTATCCACTGTTTTTGGCACCTAAAGATGACCTGATACCCACAGTTTCGTTCGGAAGGAAATTTGATGTCAGATTTCCATTGCGTGAGCAATGGAGCAATCCAGAATGCATGCAGGGAGGTTTGACGGATATTTTCTTTACCGATGGGTCCAAGACTGAAATAGGGTCTGGAGCCGGATGGTACTTAAACGATAGTAATAAGTATCACTATGCTATGGGGGGAATGGCAACTGTTTTTCAAACAGAAGTTTTTGCCATCCTAAAAGTAGCCGAATGGATAATCGAGAGGAGATGGAGCGGGAAACAGATTGGAGTCTTCAGTGACAGTCAGGCTGCATTGAAGGCCCTGGAGAACGCGAAGCAAACCTCGAAGATTGTTCAAGAATGTAAGAAGAAGCTTAATTCTGTCGCAAGACAAAACAGGCTTGTACTTATATGGGTTCCGGGACACTCCGGTGTTCAAGGAAACGAAATTGCCGACGAATTGGCCAACCGTGGATCAGCGGTGCCCCCACAGGGGCCAGAGCCAATAATCGGAATCAGTCCCGCAGGAATCAAGAATTGGATCAACGATTATGTAGGCAATCTACATAAAGAGCGATGGTCCGGTCTAGAACGCTGCAGAACTGCAAAGTGTTTTGTGACAAGTCCGAACAGAAAACTGTCAAACTTTCTACTAAAACTTAGAAGGAAAGACATTCGGTTGATGGTCGGCATCATTACAGGACACAACCCATGGGGTCAGCATATGACCACCATTGGAATCATCGAGGACCCGGTATGCCTGTCCTGCTTGGAGGAGGCGGATAGCACTGAGCACTTTCTCTGTGAGTGTCCTGCCTTTGCTAGAGCGCGACTACGGGTATTGGGTTCCGATGTCATGGGAATGAGTAATATTCGTTCTCTAAAACTGGAGGATATTTACAGATTCGCCAAAGAATCTGGAAAATTCTCACAGGACTAACTATCTCTATCTCTATCTCTGTCTCTATTCTTTCCTATCTCTTTCTCTGATACTTTTCTCCCTCCCTCCTTAACTATCTACCCCCTTTCCAGAGCTTTAAATACAATGGGCTTTTTAGCCTGAGTGTTTTAGGAGCCACCAAATCTCATGGTGCTCCTTGGCTCGACCTCTTCAAATTCAAAAATTCATGAATAAATAAAACTAACTTCATTAAAAAAAGTATAACAGTTTCATATATATACCGGACTTAACTTGTAACAGAACTACGATATTTTCTATTTGTTGAGATCTTCGATGACGTCGACGACCAAGTGTTTCCTGAGCCTTGCTGTACATCTGCTGGCCAGCGGGTTGTAATTTACGAAGGATTTGTGGGGACCTTCCTTAGTCCTGTGCATGACATGACCTAACCAGTGAAACCATTGCGATTTGACGAACTTGACGACATCTTCTCCTTGCAGCTCCTCGTTTTAACTGATTCTAAAACAACCATCCCCAGCCCGCATTGAACAGTAGACTTTTGTTAATCTTTGTTTGACATTAGCCATTATCAACACCCTTACGTCGAAACGGGTCTGCATTTATAATAAAGATGTTAAGCTTTTTTCGTTTTTGAAAATTACCGCTATATGACAGGCATCCACAATTGTTAACCGATTTCGTCCATTGCAATACCAAACTACTTTGGACAATGAGTAATATTTTCACAAAGCTTCATTGATATTTATTAATTCTTGCTCGAGTTATCGTTCGCACGGATGAATGGCTAAAGCGATACCTATATTTAGTAAAGAATTATTAAAAAACAAAATTGGATGATCACTTTTGCGCCACGGCTAATCACATCTTATTCGTGGCAAGATGAGATAAGAGCCAGTAGTATTTGGCAGGCATTGAAAATCAGAGAAGGCATGGACTTCGATCCGACGATTCTCTCCATGCCCCTTGACTCCATGCCATCAAGAGTCGTACTTGAAAAGAGATACAGTTCAGTGCTGCCAGAGGCTCAGTTGTGGTCAAACTCTGAAAATGAGCCCGGCAAATACTATTTTCACGGATGGTTCCATTACCAAGCACGGCTCCGGCCCTTTGGTCTACGTGGAATCCAGCAGGACAAAACTGCACTTTGCTCTTGGAATGCATGCATCTGCGTTTCAAGCGGAGGTGTATGCAGTTCAAGAAGCGATGAACTTTGTTGTGAAAAACAGATGGAGAGGCAGATCTATATGTGTTTGCAGCGACGGTCAAGCTGTGCTCATGGCCTTAGACAGCCCCCCAACCATATCAGGGGTAGTGGAGTCCTGTAAATCCAGGCCGAACTATGTCGGTAGACATAATAGCCTGATGCTAGCATGGGTCCCGGGACACGTAGGTATCGTGGGTAACGAGACCTCTGACTCCTTAGCTAGGATGGGCTCTAAAGCCAACTTCTTTGGCCCAGAGCCCGTTTTGCCACTCCCTTCTGCGGCCATCAAAGCCACGGTTAGCAAATGGCTTACTACAACCCACAAGCGAGCTTGGCAGGCTGAGAGAGGCTGCAGATGGACAAAGCTTATGTTACTTGTCATGTCCGATAGACTGTCGCAAACTCTCCTGTCATTAAGCAAAAGTGAGTGCAAACAGCTGGTTGGACTGAACTTGCTAGTTGTCCCGACAAAGAATAAAAAAAAAGTATTTGACTTCTTCGTCGATAATGATGCATTACTTTACGGCTTCTTATGTGACGTATGGGCCAGTTGAAGTCGAGATATCATGATTTCTTAAAGCCTGAGAAATGGATATTAATGATGCTGCCCGAGTTTAGGCACTTAAATACTTGGCTAAGTCTATAATTATTACCGATATTAATTGAACTCATTTACAATATTTTGCTACTTAAAAATTAAAAATATTTGTACACGGTTTTGTATTGTAGATACAAGTATATTGACATATTATTCTTGGTGAGAAAAAAAATGAAAAAAAAGAAAAAAATTCCATTGTGTCACGTATGTCTGTATCTTTGTGTGCATTTACCGTTATCCACATTACTAGTCAACCACAAAAAGTCAGCAAATTAGTTTGAACTAAAGCTTTCTATAATGAAAAGTAAATAAATGTGCGACATACACAATATGCACACACACACGCACATACTTATAAAAGATGAGTACAATGTTAACGCAATAAAAACAAATGATAAGCCATTTGACTACTTTAGTTCACTTCTCATCTTTTGTTTTATCTGCTCTTGGTGGTTAGCGTCAGACAATCCAAGAAAAAAACAAAAAAATCGAAGACATATATCTGTCATTACTCACTCCCTAACTTACCTCGTTCGTGTGCGCCCCATTGTGTTCTCTTGACTAAAGTTATACTTTATCTTACAGACTATTTGTGCTTTTGGGTAATGTTGTCTGCACGAAGTCACCCGCAGGAGGTAAAAGTGCTTTGAAACAAAAGACAGAGCAATCCCCCATTGCGTTCGCTTTGAACGTGTGTAATGGTGCAGACGTGAAATGGCAAGTGAAATGTACTCGAGACATTATTCTATTATTTGACATATCACAATGGGTGGCCTACAACCGCGCCGTAATCGTAGATCTTCATTATAAGCGATTTTCTTTGTTTGTTGGTGTATTGTTCATCATTTCCGTTTTTCTTTTTGGATAAGTGAATTTTCCTAAATTAACAACGTTTTGAGTTAACTCAATCCACAAATTTTAAACAGCTAGAGAAACATTTTTCGCTCGAGTGCTTGCATTTATTTTATATAATATAATTTAATTCTCTTTTAATTTACTTACCTTTATACTCTATTTGTTATGTGTTTTTTTTTTTTGTAGAAATTCGCTGTAGCGAAAAATGTTAAGTGATTTTCCAAAACATTTCAAGTCGCAGAATTTACGAAATGTGGAATTGCACATCACTCAATAACTGAAAGAGCTGACAAGTGATATTCCCGTATGTTGATTGTCTGGCCGTTCGCTCGGTACTGTGTGACAGGAATTGCTAAATTTTTACACAAACAAATTTCGAAAGTTACAATATTGCACACGAGTAAGCACACATGCCTGCAAACACTTACCCAGTAGGAAAGCCGATTGGCTATCAAATTCGTTGGCTTTACTAAGCCATACAAACCATTCAATTTTTACAAGCAATGCCATTGAAAGTGGCTGTTCAAACGATTTGCATTTAATGATCTCCTCACCTATAAGTATGCAATACTTTCCTTTTTTGTTCAACATTTCATTTGCATAGTAAACCCCTGTATCTCTCGAGGGGATATGCTTATATGAGAAAGCGGCAATCCTGATATGATGAAGAGAGCTGGAATAATAATGACTTATTAGTCCTGTTTTTTGTGTAAGAGAAAAAACACCAAAATTCGCAAGGAAAATTTCAACAAGATGCCTTATATTTATTTTTCAATATATATATGTATGTATGATACATATATAATTGGCGCGTACACTCGTTTTGGCCGAGCTCCTCCTCTTGTTTGTGGTGTGCGTCATGATGTTGTTCCGCAAATGGGAGGACCTACAGTTTCATATATTTTTATGAGGAGCTTTTTCATGGCAGAAATACACTCGGAGGTTTGCCATTGCCTGCCGAGGGGCGACCGCTATTAGAAAAATGTTTTTTCTTAATTTTTCCGAGATTCGAACCTACGTTCTCTGTGTGAATTTCGAATGGATTGGTCCCATCCCCACGTCAGACAGTTCCGTAAGAGAATTAAAAAATAGTTTCCTAGAAAATCTGCTAAGGTTAGATAATTGCAAAGGAAGTGCTCAACTGTTCTTTCCTCTTCCTCATCTCTATAACTTCTACAATATTCACGGGATAAAACTCCTAGTCTCAAGCAACGCCCGCCAAATGACTAATGACCGGTTATACAAGCCACGACCTCCGAGATATCCTCTCTTCAAAGATATTTTCTTTTGTGTCTTACAATTCACAAATTAAAAGATCGTTTGATCTCAGATCTGCCGCTTGACTTAACGCAACAGGTGAATTTACCTGTAAAATATTCGGTCAAAGCTCATTAGGTATGAGTTATCGGACCAATACGGACTATATGACTCCGAAATACAATTGCATGAAGAGATTCCGAGCAACAATAGAAGAAGAGGGGTGGAAAAGATGTATGAAACCTAGCCCCAATACGATGGCTCGAAAATGATGGACGGAGTAGGTGCAGTGATTTATTGCGCAGAAGTCTTTGCGGTAAGAAAGGCTGCAGAAAGAGCACTAACAAGGACATTGAGCAACTCCACAGCAACTACGTTGTCAGTCAAGCGGCAATAAAGGCAATAAACTCATATTAAATTTCATCTAAAAACGTTCTTAGGACCACGGAAGCCATAGAAAGACTAGTCGCAGACAGACGGTAACACATCTATTGGGTAACCGGGCATAAGGGCATTGCAGGAAACGAAATTGTAGATGAGATTGCCAAAAGCTCTGTTTACATACAATTTGAACAAGAAAACGACATACTGAAACCTTTAAATACGGTATATAATGACATCGGTGTGGACATGAAAACACGGATAGAGAGGAGGTGGAATAATCTAGCCACTTGTAAAACCGGGAAAATCATGTGCACACAAAATGCTAATAAATACACCAGATTCATAATAGCAGAAGCTAGGAGCTCTACAATATGAGAGGTTAGAAGTTCAGGGCTTACTTAGATTCGCAAAAAACGCAGGCTTATTACAAGAAGCCTATTACAGGTCATTTGACCGCTTTGACTTTTCTATTGTAAAAGAGCCATACCAATTCACCCACCTTCATATGATATTTCATTAGTCGAGTAAGAGCACTCATTTCAACTACCTGGTGATACGTGTCTAAAACTTAAATTGGACAAATATAAAATTTTGAAATTTAGACGAATTTATACCACGTCGTACGCCGTCGTACTTGTGAACATTCAAGTCCCAAATAAGCTTAGAGAAAAAAATTCTGTATTCCTCCGAACTAATTCTGTAAAAGGAGTTGTAATACAAAAAATATTTGCCTTATGATTTAAAAAAAAAAAAAAAAAATAAGAACAATTTAAAACAATTAAAATTAAGTTTATTAAATTGATGTTGTCACATTTGATCTCTTTTTGAATTGGTTGTTTGTATAGTCTTTGTCATGCTTCCTTGATTCCAATTAAGTAATACTAGCAACGAACCAAAAAGTAGAGTTTCAATTGTTGAACATTTCCTGCTGGGTTTCTTACGCATGTGTGGGTGAGTTTTTTTATCAGCGTGTGGAAGTTGGTTTGACACAATGCACACATCTGCTTAGTGTTAGAGATGCGTGATGTCGCAACTGTTGCTTTTGCCACTTTTATTGCATTTCCTGTAGTTTGCATTCGCGAAAAGTTTTAGTGGAAAACTAAAATGTATGAGTATATGGACTCATGCTGATTGTCGTATTGTCGTTGTGAGCTATGAATCTTCTAGTTTTTCACATCTCTGTATCACATCAGCAATCAAATCTATTCACGGAGGTTATGTCTTCGACTTTTACAAAGACACTTCTGTTAAACTTTCGCCTAGTGGGTCTCTATGGCAAACTATAGAAGTTAATCGTACTGAATGCAGCCCATTCGAGCACTCGAAAATTCTGGCTACAGTTTCCAACAAGCACCTGAATACCAAGAAATATTGTGTGGTATGTTCTAATAGTTGCGAATATTCTGAAATTTGTCTGCAAGGCGGAAGATTTACTGACGGAATTTGGCTTTCAACCAATTCCCAACCTTAGTCAGGGAAAATCCGGAAAAGAGTCAGTAGAGGAACACCTCCCCTCTCCTCTGGGTGCTGGCAATAAACTTCCTGTTAAAAAGCCTAGAGGAGAGTGGATAGCACATCGTGACCTATGCGGATGATGTTGCTATGGCACTATGAGTGAAATTTCCCAATACACTTTGTGAAACCATGCAAAATTTACTAAACATGTTTGAAAACTGGTCAAAAACAAATTGGCTAAGCGTCAACCCTGAAAAAACTGAACTGATCTTATTTATTATGAAGCATAGAATTCCAGAAATAACTCCTCCGATGATAAGTGGTACATCACTGTCATTTAGTGATAAACCCCGCTGCTTAGTTCTAATATTAGACAGAAAACTCAGATGGAAATCAAATGTCGAAGATAGAGTAAAAAGAGCGGCAATAGCACTACACTCTTGCCAAAAGTCGATTGGATTAAGTTGGGGTCTTTCCCCCTCTATCATGTATTGGCTTTACACAGCGATAGCGTATGGTGGCCGGCTTTAGATAAGAAATGTATCGAAAAGACTATAGTACATGTACAAAGATTGGTCAGTCTTTGGATCTGCGGGGGCCTTAGAACTACACCTACAGAGGCACTAATTATTATGCTCAACCTATTACTTATAGAGCAATTCGGCAATCAAACAGCTACCAAGTCAGCTCTCAGATTAAGATAAATCGATCTACTTAGAACGAACCGTAGGAGGGCACATCAATTTTAGAAAATTATACTGTATTCCTGGTACAACGGATTTCTGTAAGGCCAAGGGTATAAACTTAAATAAATTCTTCGTCACAGTATTTCCTTCCAAAGAGGAATGGGAAAACTAACTGGCTTATTGTTAGAGAAAATGATATAAGCATTTATACAGATGGCTCAAAACTAGACAACATAGTAGGTGGAGAGGTTTACTCCGATAAACTCGGAGTTAGTCAATCATTTGACCTATCAGAAAGCCTGTTGAGATTTAATTGAGAAGTTACAAGAAACTTTAATAGGTAATCACGCCAGAAGGTTAGGACTCCCATACTACGATTTTTGTAGAAACTGTCTTAACACAGAAGAAGAGGAAACAATCGGACACCTCACATGTGAGTGTGAACAAATACTAGGTGCCCGATTGTTAGCCAGAAGGAGGCTTCGCACTCTTGGTACTGCAGATACACAAATTCTTATTATTAGGCTCTAATAGACAAATTCCGGTTGGAGATGGCAAAAACATTATTTTTTCATGATACCTGTATATAGAAGCCAAGATTACATACTGGCGATTACTTCGAAAGGTATCACGAATTGAAGAATTACAAAATGTAATAATTATATTCGTTTTTGTTTTCATATATTATAAAATTTATGTGTGCACATTAACAATTACAAAAACAATAACATACAACGAAGACTTTTCTTTTAATATGTTTCTATTGAAATTGCATCGAGTTGCTGGTCATTTGAATGAAAACATGAAAACGCACTTCGAGTGCTTCACTATTAACAATTATCACAGAGAAATATTTCATTGTTAAAAGAACTGTAAGCTTGCACAAATCAAAAACAAAAGCAAACAAAAAAATCAATTAAATAAATCTGCTGTACAGCGAACACGCAACCGAAGTTATCGTCGAAAAGGATTTTGCGTCTATTAGTCCAAAATATTTAAAAGGCAAAAGAAATTTAACTTCGTTTATTTTATTTTAATTTTAAAGAAACAATACATTATTATTTTGAGTTAAAAAATTTTTGAATGTTTTAAAATTTTTAATCCGTATTTTCGTTTTCTGTTTAATCGTCACTGTCTTTATCATCATTAGAAGTTTTGAATTTATGGATAGTTCAATACACTCAGATGTCGGATATATATATTAAAATTAGGCTTCTCATTGTTAATGCCTTTCAGTGGAACGTGGCTTGAGAAATCAAGAGATAAATCCAAAAAATTCTATTTTTTGTTATTTTGAAGGCAGTAAACTTTATAACGGCCAACTTGTGAACGTAAAATGGTTGTGCAAGTTTTTTCCATTTACTTTCTAACCAATTTTTTCTTCTTGGCACAAATTGAATTTAAAGTATTTTTAAATTGTAGGATTTGCTGTTTATAAATGTTTTTGACCATTCGACAATCTTTTCATGTGTTTATTCAATATCTCCCGATATTTTTTTACTTCGATTAGCAGTAGATGATACTATAGGGTCGTGTGTAATTCTTATTTACAGTTTCACGGCATCTAATAAATTTGCCATTGTTATCTAGAAATATTACCAAGCTCCTCCTACAATCTAATGTTTGAATGAACAATAAATAAAATAAATAAATATAACTTCATTTCCTGCAACAATATGAGCGAAATTGAATTTTTCAAAAAACACGAAACAAAAACAACTTTCACATCTATCAGTTATGCGTACACGATTACAATAACAAAACTATGTTTTTCATTTATGCAAAAATTTTGGAAATTCTAACTACAGTGTACACTCTCTTAAGCAGACACCTAAGGGATTGAACAATTTGTCCGGTTGTAGGGGAGGTCCGCTTATGAGAAAAGTGTAAAATAAGTTAATAATATTCCGTTTTATGGGAGGGTTGTCAGCTAAAGAGAAAAATTAAAAAAAAGTGCGTGTAGCGTAGTACACATAACAGAAGTGAAACTTTCAAGGCAGACAAAGAAAGAGGGAGGAGCCCCAGAGAGAATGAGAGAGAGAGAGAGATAAAGAACATGTATCTAAATAAATTCACAACATTTGCAGAGAATACGAATAGACAAAATTTACAAAAAACGGAGAAGGATCGACCGGTGCAGGTAAACGCCGAACACAAACCGTGGCAACAACGCGCACTACTTTGAGCGTTTATCACCCGCACAAACGCAGCGATTCCAGTACCGCAGCAACAATAAATTACCGCAAAGCAATACCAATAAATCCGACGCCGGAATGGATAGCACAATCGCTAGCCAGGAAACGGAAATTAGCGCGCGGCAAAAAGTGGGCATGGTATTGAAATTTTACTCTCCATTCTCGCTCGTCCATCGACGCCTAGGAAGTTTCACTTCAAAAATCCTTAAAGATTTCTATTATGTACTGAAAAAAGTGTTCGCTTATGGGAGGTGTGCACTGTAGTTTACAGTGACTTAAAGTGTTAAGCACCTGTAAAAAAACGCAAACTGGGTGTTGCGAACCACCCTAATGTGCATGTGCACATGTATTCAAATACATCAGCAGCACAGATACACACACTCAGCCTCCTAAATATTTATACCCGTATGTAGT
Organism: Anastrepha ludens; assembly: GCF_028408465.1. Lineage (NCBI taxonomy): Eukaryota > Metazoa > Arthropoda > Insecta > Diptera > Tephritidae > Anastrepha > Anastrepha ludens. Next base: position 8,743,364 of record NC_071498.1, on the reverse strand, counting down.
CGAGAATTCTTGTGAATTCATGCGTAGAAAAGATACAAAGCAATGCTTTCTAAGCTACTAAACATCTTTTGATAAAATTTAGAAATACAACAATTGTTCAATGTACATCAATTCTTAAATTTCTGTGCACTGATTTCCAATCTTATTTGCCTTTTATGCCAATTATCATTGTTTAAAACTATAATCTACAGCTTTACACTTCAGTAGTCCACCGAAGACAGGCGCAGGTACGTTGTTGTTTTGTTGCACTTCTGTTCAAGCAATAAGTGAAGTGTTTGCCAAATTTTCTTATTCTTATCAAGTGAAATAAATGCTTTTGATGTGCACACGAGCAATTACAGACTTGTCACAGTAATTGTGCCTTTCCAGCGACACACAGTGACGGCTGTTTGAACAAAATTATTTAACATTAAATTTATTAGTTTCATAGTTCGTTAACAGCAGCCGATAACAAATTCAGCAAATTCCATGAGTATTTTAAAATTTTGATGTGCAATTTGGGTTTTTGTCATCGCTTTTCGTTTTTGAAAGTAGTAGATTTTACTTCATGTGTATTCATATGTACAACGTTTTCACTTAAGAGCTTAATTCGTTTTTTTTTCAGTGAGTTGAGCAGTTCATCTCGCCCAATAGATGGAATTATCTCGTGAATATTTTCGTGCGATGATTTCTTAAGATTTTTGACGTGGATTATGAAGGCAGAAGTGCATTGATTTTCTTTCTTTGATTTTCGGCGTTGAAGCAGCACACTTAGTCACTGTGAAGCGCTCGTACAACGAATCCGAAGGTCACTCAAAAACGGTGCGTCACTTGATAACGCAAGATCGTCATGTGACATATTGCGAAATAGAAGCATCCTTGGGCAATACTCAGAGCAGCATACATTAAATATTGCATATACATTTGGCCCATAAGATTTGTTCTTGTAGGATGCCACATAATTTGACAATTGCTTAAAAAGGGTCTCGTGTCGATTGGTGTAAAGAAATGTCGAAAAATACCAACTACGGTGATTCAAAGCACGTCGATACGAATCCTGGATTTATGCACATGAGCCGGAAACAAAACAGCAATCTCAGTGTGGGTGTTTCAAGACGAGCCTAAACCAACAAAAGTGGTTCGCGGAAGAAGCTCCTCATAGCTCCTCGTTAAAAAAATATCAGAATAGCAGAATATCTTCTGCCACCGGAGTAATTCTGTCGAGGAGCATGTTGACTGGGCCGGGGAAAATTGCAAATGCGCACCCTTTCCAATTATGTCTAATTCATATAATTCGAATTACTCTCGAGTCCAGGCCCCTCTGAGAACTCCGGGCCCGGGGTAAATTTGCAGCCTCAATATCTAATTCTGCCATGTAGTATGGCTCTGTTATAAAAGGTGATCAATTTGGAGGGAATCTTTTTTGTTTTTCCATAGAACAATTCATCACATTAATTTTTTAAAGATAATCCCTTTCAAATCTTGGGCGCAACTGCACCGTAATTCAGCCATCCGTAAGCACAACTTTTGAATGACTCGCTGAAGGACTTCGGTTGGTATCTCGTGAATAACTTTAGTAAAGCATTTAGACTTTACATACCCCCATAAATAAAACCAATAAAAGTCCGAAAGTGTGATATCACTCGATTTTGGTGGTCAATCCATTGGTCCAAGACGAGAGATAAATTGCTCACCGAAACGACGGCGTAGAAAATCCATTGTTTCACGGGCTGTATGGCAAGTAACGCCGTCTTGTTGGAACCAAATGTTGTGGACATCGCATGCTTCAATTTCCGGTCTCAAAAAATCATTTACCATGCGATAGCGTTCACCATACACTGTTACATTGGTGCCAGCCGCCTCTTTAAAAAAATATGGGCCAGCCCGCATCAAACGATTATTTTTAATGGATGTTGTTCTTGAATGGCTTGGGGTTGTTCTTTAGGCCAAATGCGGCAATGTTGTTTATTGACGTAGCCATTAAGCCAAAAAATGGGTCTCATCGCTGAACAAAATTCGAGTCCCACAATACGGTTTTCCGGCGAGTTTTTCAAGAGTTCAACGACTGAAATTATAACTCTTTATAAGATCGGCCGGCTTCAAAACTTACACTACTTGTATTTTATATGCTTTCAAATTAGATCTTTGCGTGAAATCACCCAGGAGTGCGATGAGATCGGTGTCGAATCGATTATTCCTGGTATTCGGCAAAACATTGATTTACAGCCGCATACTATCTTCACTTCGGGGTGCTCGTGATGTAATCGGTGGAGTATTATTCAATAATATAAAATTATTCGCAATTTTGCCGATGGTTTGCCGAATAGAGCGTTCGGTAGGACGATTATATGCACCATAAGTTGGTCTGAATGCGCGTTAAACACTTTTCATAGAGCGTAATTTTCGTAATACAATTGCACGATTTGTAAACATTGTTAAGGCGTAAGTCTTTCTATGAGGAAATGTCAATGTCTTTAGTTTGAGAGTAGTCACGAGTAGTCTTTGACAAACCCTATTGGAAAAAGTACTTCCAATCTGATCACCCGTTATAATCCCCAGTATTGCGAATTGACATCGGTTATAAGAATCTTGGAGAAATATTTCTGCTACCTGCTGACCATTTTTGAGCAGCACCCAACCGTAGCGAGGTCAAAAGGTATTCAATCACGGTATGGAAGCGGACGGCTGTGCTTTGATATTTCCTTGCATTTTTTAGCATCTCTGGCTGATGAGCGATCTCTCGGATCTGATCTTCTAGTGACTCCTCCTTTTTCTTTTGCTATTATTCACATATTTTTACAAAATAATATTTTATTTTAATTTTCATCGAAATCGAACTAAGTTTATTATGAAATTTCGTTGTTTTGAAATGCCAGTTATATGAAAAGTTTGCATATCCGTCATTCGATTTTACTGAAATTGCTCTAATTTTCTGAATATGCCACCAGCAAGCATTGTTTAACGTTTCACTGATTTGTGACAGCTCTTTCAAATTTTGGTCCTCCTTCTATGATGGAGAAGTGGCAATGTGCGAAGCACCTTAAAAAGCCTCACATTGAGCCTGTTAATTAAAAATGCTTGCACTTATGCAGATGCACAATTACACTCATACGCACACACATGCACACGTACATATGTGTGAGCAATTCGTTTCACGATTCGTTAAGCGGAAAATGAAAGAAGTTAATTAATGTTATTGCCAATTCACTGACTACCGTCTCTTACCATCAATTTGTGAATTACCTACGCGGGTATGAGCTGATAAACGCTTTATGATTTAATTTGCATGGTTTAACTGGCAAAATCAAGCGAATGCACCAATACCCATTTTGATTAAGCATTTTTGTCCGAAAATCGGAAAATCCTTTTAATCACTCACACATCTATACTCGTGCATGCGTGCATGCGGCAAAGTTGTAATTGACGATAGCCTCTGGTATGATTTCGTGCATTAATTGAATGTCTGTCGGCTGTGTGTGTTCATATTTGCTTCAACGAATTTGTAATTTCATGTATTTTTTTATTGGAATATTTGTCATGAATTTACATTTCAGATTGGGCCATTTGATGCGCATACACACTCATACGCATTAGTACATACTTACATACATCTATTTATTTCGCTTTCATTCAATTTCACTTATTTTCTCCCGTCCTCCATTTGCAGGTTTGTGCGCTTTCGAAGCGCGGTATGATCTTACAACCGGACATAATGGCCTACAACGAGGCGATAATGCCACCACCTGGGGCTGTAGGCGCTGCAGCGGCGGCAGGACCAGCGAGCAACGCGTATGGTGTTCATCACTACCAGCATCATCAGCCGGGCGGCGGCGGCGGTGGGTCGGCAATAGCGCTCGCGTCCACATCAGCGATTAATGCAAAATCAATACAACAGAATGTAATTATCGCCAATGCGGGCCTTAGCTATGAGGATGTTCTCAACGATGATTTTCAATTCGATATGGACGGGCATGACGTCATGGTATTCTTGCATATACAGAAGACCGGAGGCACATCATTTGGAAGGCATTTAGTGCGTGACTTGGATTTGAAGGTAAGTCAAGTTGTACGGGCAGCAGCGCGCACACACGTCCATTAACAGGTACTTTGTTTACACATTACTGCGGTAACACATACAGGGTGGTCCATATAGCGTTGGTTTTTTATCATATATTACAATATTATGGCAGTGGCAGTCCTTTCAATGTTGGGGAACTATGGGGAACTTCCGAAACTTCCAACTTCCCAATGTCAATGTTGTGTAGCCCGAATGTGCGTTTAATGAAAAAAAGTCAACATTTTTTCGGAAGACTCGCACTTTCATTTCGGCGGCTATACTAAGATGCAAAACTGCTGCAATTAGAGATCGGAAAACCTGTACTCGTTCGTCGAGAAGCCAATGTGACAGAGTGTGATAATTTAATGCGGGCTTTGAAGCCGCATGAAAGTGCTACATGAAATGCCATTTCGGTCAACACGGAGCACTACGGAGACGTGATAAACTATTTTTTGTTGTCCCAAAACTGGAGAAATAGACTTGAACGGTTTTTGGTTTCAGCAGAATGGCGCGCCATGTCACACAGTTCATGCCGTGAATGATCTTTTGCGCGCCAAGCTCGGTAATAGGATCATTAGCCTTCTCAGCAAAGTCAATTGGCCACTTCGGAGCAGCGATTTGACACCCTTGGACTGTTTTATTATGTGCCGTCGTGAAGCACCAATGTTTTGTGGACAATCCATTAATGATTCTGGCGCTTAAGGTGAATATCCAGGAGATATTCGTGAGAGAGCGCCAGAAACCGTCATCAAAGTCTTAGAAAACCAGAAGCCACAGGCATGAAATCGTGCTCTATAAGTAACAAGAATGTTCGCTCTTTCAAGTATGCGAAAAAAAATTTGTATTTAAAATAAATTTTTAATTTTAAATTAAAAAAAGAAATAAAATGTAAAGGGTGGTTAAGTTTTAAGGGTCGGTGTTGATTTTGAATAAAATAGAGTTATTTTAGGAAATTATTGTCATGATAATATTGGTATGGCTCAATTACGTATGGAACAAAATATCGGCCAACTGGCCGCCGCGGTACACCTCCATCCGATGGTCCAAATTTTCGATGACACTGAGGCATAATTGAGGTTCTATGCCGTTAATGTGCCGAATTATCTCATCCTTTAGCTCTTGAATTGTTGCTGGCTTATCGACGTACACCTTTTCTTTCAAATAACCCCAAAGAAAGAAGTCCAACGGTGTCGTTGACTTTAGGTGTGGTTCACATTCAACATCGACCTTTGAAATTTAACCACCCTTTATAAAAATAAATTGCAAGTTATAAAAATAAATTTTTAATTCTAAAATAAATTTTTAATTTCATATTACAATTTGCTATTTATTTTATACATTTTTTAATTTTTAATTTTTTTCATAATTTTCAATTAATTTTTATATATTTTTTTTGAATTTTTAAAAATAAGCCTCAAATACATATATATGGGCCACCCTGTGCATAAGTAACTACACATGTACATACATAAATACATATGTACATATATGTGCACCCCCGCCAATCAATGAAATGCGATTGTTTTCCTTTTGTGTTTCAATATTCCTGAGAAAACACGTCAATAATTTGTGACAATATGCCAATATTGCAGAGCGACGTGCGGCCTGCAGCGTGCAAGGAATATAAAATGACTCCCAAAATGTTATGGCAATTCACCTTAGTTGAGTGTATATGTTAACATTTCTTGTGCTCGTTTTTCACGATTTCATGTTTGCAATCAAAATGGGTTCTGAATCCATATGGAATTTCTGCTCTAAGCCACATGTTCGCAATTGTTTGACATTGGCTAAAATTTCAAAATATCAAAACGTGTGCGTGCATATCTTTTGTGGATATTCGCATGGCATGTTTGTGCCTATGTTTATTGAATACATAATTGGTTGAGTGGCAAGTGGATTTACTTGAAACTTAACACCTGAGAACATTGCAAATATTGAAGGCCATTGGTTTGCCTTCTTATGAAGATTTGTTTGTCTTCACTCAACCTACAAGCATACCTTCCAAGCCTGCAAGCCTACAACCACGCAAGCATACAAGCGACCTTTCTATAAGCATATTCGTAGCTGGTCCATTCCGCATAAGCAGCGATTGTGGGTGAGCTTTTGGAGAATTTTCCGCATATTCTCTAAGCAAGAGTCAACAAAATTTTCGAATTTGTCGAGTGATATGTTGAAAGTTGCACAGCCTACTTTAACGAAGCTTGAAAAGGCATCAGATGATTGCGGCAGCCAATTCAAAGTGATGATTCCCTGGCTGCTGCCGAGATCTGCATGGCTTTTGTAAAGTATCCGGATGGTATGAAATTCCTTTCTAGACATTTTTGAAGCACCGTAGCGCCGCAGACTTATGTCGGATTTTACTAGAGTAGAGTAAGGACCATTTTTTTAATATTCCAAAAAACCTTTTTTCCCACAAAACTCATTCACCTTCCGTAGACGGGGACTCAGAGACTCAGCATAGCTACCATTCGGTTGGTCCCATGACCATTGTAGACATAAAACATCAAACGAAATCTTTCAGTGAGTTGCTAGAAAATTTCAATGAATTTCGCTTGGAAGTAAATTACTAAATCTACCCGTATCCTCTTTTCTGCGACTATAAATTTAGAAAATATTGTAGGTTATACATCCTTGCAATCATTTATAAATTCCTTTGCTTTCAACACTGGAAATTACCTCCAACTCGATTGTTGGTTTGATTCAACTTTCATGCGTGCTATTTGGAGAGTGATTAAATTATACTACGATACAGTAGGTAAAACCTAAAATTAAAAAAATTGGAAAACATCACAAAACTAGAAAAACTTTGGATGGAAACTAAATCAAGCTTAAAGGCGGCTATGTTCTTCATTTAAATTTCCGTGAAGCTAGTATCGTACGATCTTGGCATTACAGTTCCGGCTGAACCATTGCCTCCTCTACAATACGCCTCCATTCTTCTCTACAGTCCACTTTTGCTTTATATTGTGAGATTTTCATCTTTCGTATATCGTCTTCTACGTCTTGCAACTATCGTCTCTTTGGCCGGCCTGTCCATCTTGCTCCTTCAGGGTTTGCTTCAAATACTTTTTTGGTCGCTCTTTCGCTGCTCATTCTTAGGACGTACCCATACCACCGTAATCTTTGGGACTTTATAAACCGCGTTACATTTCGTCCCGCAATTAAAACATTGAGCTCGTGGTTATACGTATACAGTATGCACTGTTTTCTAGTCGTATAGGACCGAATATTCTTCTAAGAATTTTTCTTTCAAATCGCCTCAGTAAATTCACGTCATTAACTTTAATGACCCATGTTTTACAGCCGTAGGTGAGAACCGGTCTTATTATAGTTTTGTGCATCTGGAGTTTTTGTTACTTTGATATCAGTGATTACTATAGCACTAAAATTTATTGGCAAGTTTTGATCATAATTAATGTGGCCTTTGTCAATAATGATCTATACAACTGCGTACCCGAAAATTTTAAAAATGTTCTGATTAAAAAGTTGAAAATTTTGATGAAAATTGAATTTTTTTTTTTCAAATTTACACTAAGTTTGAAACTTTAATTTTTGGGGTTTTTCAGGCGAATGAACTATTATTTCGTAAAAAAATTATTATAGTTAAAGAAAGAATAAACAAATTTTCAAAATTTGTCACTAAGTCCTGGTGCTATAGTTAATTATTTAATTTTTCTGAAATTAATAAACAGTTTTTCCTACTAATAAGGCTGTTTAACAAAAAAAAATTAATTAATTAAATTACAATTATCCTTAGATAGTTTAGTTAAGCATAAAATTATTGTTGCGACCCAGAAGTATACCAAAGGACGCAGGAAACGGAGTAGGCAATGCACCATTTTTGTTTTTGTTTTTGTGTATTATTTTCCTTTAACTCCTGTTCGCACACCGGCCTGTGTAACTTCGTATGCGGCAACGCTTTGGTTATCCCCCTCTGACTTTTTATTTCATTCAAAGTTATTGCAAGTATCTACTCGACTACTGTTTGCATTAACTATTCTTCATTTGGTTGTCATAAGATTTCATATTTCAACCTTGACTTTGACATTCGGGATAAGCCACTTAGGCGAAGTACTCGTAATCAAACTTCAAATGACTTATTCTTTATGCTGACATGACAAGCAGCCATCGGGGTCATTTGTATGCAATCCACGGCTTCGTTGTTGTGAACTGCTGACAGGATGGAGGAGTGATTTATAAATAATTTTCATAATTCACGAGCATTACACGTACGAAGTTGATGACAATATCCTTAATAAATTCCAAACTTTTAGTACAGCCCATTGTATTTTCGAAGAAAGGTGAGCTGGGGTGAAACCACTGAAATGCTCACACAAATTGCTTGCCATAGCACATCCATACACACTGACTTGCACTCGTACTTGTCCTAAGGTTTTTGCAGCTCGCATTTACTTTTTATATTCACTGAGATGTGCGGACGTATTTTATTTACATTACATTTTTGTATTTTACATGTACAGGCATAATTATAATTTACATATTTATGCAATCACATAAATAATAGAAGTCCAAAGAACTGCAATTTATTTAGAATTCTTGTTTTTTGTTGCATTATCTCTTTGTAGCGACCTTGCGAATGCCAGCGTCAACGCAAACGTTGCTATTGTTTCCGTCCGCATCGCAACGAAAACTGGCTCTTCTCACGCTACTCAACAGGCTGGAAGTGTGGCCTGCATGCCGACTGGACGGAATTGACCAGTTGCGTCGACATCGAGCTGGATAAGAACGAAGGCGAGACGGCGAAGCGAAGGTACTTCTACATTACGTTACTTCGTGAACCCATCTCGCGTTACATGTCCGAGTATCGGCATGTGCGGCGCGGTGCAACATGGAAGGGTTCACGGCACTGGTGTCTCGGCAGACAAGCCACGGCGTCTGAGTTGCCGCCATGCTATAAGGGCAAGGACTGGTTGGGCGTGGAATTGGATGAATTCGCCGCATGCGATTCGAATTTGGCGGCTAACCGACAGACGCGCATGCTGGCCGATTTGGCGTTAGTAGGCTGTTACAACAAGACTGCAATGCCGGCACACGAACGTGATCGTGTGATGTTGGCGAGCGCTAAACGCAATTTAGCTGCCATGGCATACTTTGGACTCACCGAGTATCAGAAGGTAAAATCTTAAATTTGTATTGTAAATGTAAATGTGAAATGAGCTCCTGTAATTAATTACTTGTATTTTAAAAACATAGATGTCGCAGTATATTTTCGAGGAGACATTCAATCTGCGCTTTGCGATACCATTCGAACAACACAACACAACAATTTCTGCGTCGGCGGTTAACAATTTGCGACCAGATCAAAAGAGACGCATCGAGGAGCTGAACAGCTTGGATGTCGAGTTATATGCCTTTGCAAAGAATTTACTATTCCAAAGGTACGGTTCATCGAAGTAAGCTAACAACGCAGATTTGTATCATCTTAAATGAAATGCACAGTTTTGGTTCGCCGGTGAATGAAAATGCATAGATTTGAAAGCAGCGCGCGCTCGTCTGGTATTTGTGTTTAGTGCTGACGGTATTTTTTTTTTTTTTGTTTTTTTTTTTTTTTTTTGAATTTTTTATATACCGACTTCGGTAAACCTATGGATAGGTTAGGTAGTGCTGGCAGATCTGTGAAAAGATGTCGCTTGGACCCCTAGGGTCCATTGTGTGCCAGTGATATTTGGAGTCGAAGATATTATTTTAAACAATTCATAATGCACGTCTGCGCGAATTTTAACAAGCTTTTCAGCCTTTTATCAGCAATACTTTCAAGGATGAAAAATATGTTGCTCCTAGGTACATTTGTCGAGTCCGACCAAGAACGGGGCAGTGCAAAAGTAGGTGTTCCAAAGTACCCCTCGCATTCGCTTCGTTGCATGTGTTATACGCATCGCTCTGGAGTAATCTCATTTTGGCTGCGTGATGTCGCGTGGGCCAGTGTCTCGTCAGTACTCCGACCAATATTTTGCAGTGTTTCTTAAACAGTAATAAAATGAAGTTTGCAGTCTTCGTATTCCAAGTCCTTAACATAGTTTTAGCACTTTTGTACGAGGTTGCGTGTTCCCATATCTACTGCGTTTCCAGAGTTGGTTCCTCATTTAGTTCCGCTTTCAGAAAGTAGAGTAATGGGTATATTTCTGGCGAGCTCAATCTGGACAAGCAAATACCTCCCTTAGCGAGCTAATCAGCTCTCGCTTTTCCTTCTATTCCTTTGTGTCTTTGTATGCAGTAAATAGTGACCTGCCCACTTCCGCAGAGTTCATCCATTTTAGATCTGCATTGTTGAACACATTCCGAGTTAGTGCAAGGAACCGTAATTGCTTTAACATCCGCTTGACTATCAATGAAAATGTTTGCCCGAGTATTAAGAGGAATTAATTCCAGCGCTAATTCAGTTGATTTTGTTGCGGCATATATTTCAGCTGGAAATGTACTGCAGTAATTAGGGAGCCTGAAAGACTTTTACATATCAAATTGCGTGAACCTGTACTAATATGCAGAATATTATACTTCTTTTTAAAAATTCGTAGAACACTAGCCACCAGTATGTCAAAATGCATTTGCTCATAAGATTTGCTTTCAGCGTATCGACTTTGAATTATGACTTTTTTTGTCGACGATTTGTTGACACTTGGAAATAGTCATTCCACTGACCCGCTAGTCTCCGGCAAACACAAATTATATTTAACTAAACTGGCTATATCTGGTAGCGGCAGGCTAATCATCTACCCTGCCAGACCGCAAAAAGATTAAAGAAACCAACGCAAGACTGAGTCTTGTCGAGGCCCTATGGCTATACAAGAGTAGTCACAATTTTTATCACTTCACTGCTCCCTTGCGGGTTCCAGTCCAGTGCCATTCTCAATGATTTACTAAGATTATTGATTGCTTTTGCGCTTAAGCAAAAAGGCTAAAATTAAAAAAAGCTGCTTTGATTGTCAATAATATCGTAGAGAGCAATCGGCGAATTTTTTTGGATTCTCAGAAAAGTTTTTTAAATAAAATTTACTACTGAATATGTTATTTTTGTAACAGCATAATCATTCTTCTAAATGTTAAAGGAAGGATGTGTTGCTAAAAAATGTTACCTGACATCAAATTATGAAGCGAAGTCCGTACTGGTGCTAATCAAAATATGTTTAGACAACTCATAGCCCTCCCTAAAGATAAACTGAGAATGCTCACTGGCATTTTCACGGCCATTCCCATTTCTCAGCACATAATTGCGATGTGGTTCACTGACTAAAGGAGTCAATTTCGCGACCAATACCCATAGACTCCAATTCACGTTCTTCTTGAATGTGACGCTTTAGCGTGGAGAAAGTTGATACATCTCGGCCAATTGCAGCCAGAAGAAAGGCATATACGCGCATATCCCACCCAGCTCTATCTTGAGTTTATTATAGCCTAAGGCAGACGGCGGCGTTAATCGGGCTTAGCGGTGCAGTTATTTCGGATAAAAATTGAAGTGTGACAGACGGGTGTTACGGAGATTAGTGAAGAGCTGATTTGTTAGTTGGATAGTTTTGGCTGTAAAAGATGGACCGCAGGCAACAAATACGGATAGTAGCTGGCGTGGTACTAAAAATTAATTATTTATTAAAAAAAATCTTAAGTTGAAATTTCTCTAACTGCTCCGAAATATCTAGCAGACTAAACCAACTATCCCCACTAAACCCTAAACCCTAAAACCCTTCTCCCTCTGGACCAAACCTGTCGAAACATCAAGTTTCCTGGGCCTACCTTTAGATGAGTTGGGCGAAAACGACAGGTGATATACACTGACAGGGCTTAGTATTGTTGCTACAACAACAATAACGACATCTAGCAAACTAGCAATAACCCAGTCTTTCTTGCTCTTCTATTTAAAAGTTTCATTAGTTTTCATTCACAATTATTAACTGTCATTTTTAGTAAATGTGGCAATCGAAAATTTCCCCAACTCGCTTAAATTGAGAGAGTTAAGTTTAGTTGTCAATCCGCATTTTTTTCCTTGTTCACTTCTCTCGAGAGCAAGACTCAGCCCTGCGTTAGTTTCGTTAATCTGTTTTGATTTCTGATAGGGTAGGTGATTAGCTTGCCGCTACCGATCGTAAAAAGTGGGAATGCCCACCTGTCGCTGCTTAGGAACAACGTCTTCTTACTGCCTGGAGCGCCATCTGTGTCTCACCTTTTTCTGACAGAAGGATCGCACAGATGGTGGAGGGCTTCGCTAAATTTTTGGTGTGCCTGCGCGATAACCGCGGTCGCCCGCTTCCTCTTGTTGGCGCCACTGATGCAATGTGTAACTGTGTGTTTTTCTTTGCTTGTTTTAGCAGCCACAACGAAAATTAATGCGCAGATTATTGTGCGGAAGTACGGATGGGAAGTATACGTTTTTGAGGTTGAGGAATGAAACTGGAAGTTTTTTTTTCAGAAACAGAGAAAGGATTTAAATTTAAATTTAAAGTGCGAGGACCGTGCTTTATGTGGGATTCGAAACCACAATCTCTGTGGTGGCAGGATAGTGCACTAACGCTAGACTGCCGAGGTCAATACGCATTAGTTGCACTGAATTCCTGAGATAATTCCGAATTAAGTTGTTAATCTCGACTAATCCCACCGTCTGTCTATGCTATTAAAAGAACTGTATGAGGCGTTGTGATGAGGGGTAGGGTGCACAAAAGACCATAAAGTCAAAGCGCAACTCTTACATTGTATCCATTCATTCGTAGGCGAATACTGCTGGACGGACTGTAAAGTCCTAGGCCGGATTATTGTGGTAACGTAGCACCGACTGCCGTGGGCACCTACAATTGAATATCTGCGCAATTGCTGACCAAAACTGTGAAATTTCAAAATGTTTTAACAACAAAAATTTGACATTGTAATTAATACGTTTTTTTTTGCATTTCAGATTCGAGCATTTAAAAGCGAAAGACAACGATTTTGAGAAACGGTTTGCCAATCTGGGCAACATCTATTACAAACAGGGTGTCACGGAATTCAATTGGGACAGCAACATTGATGAGACGTTGAGCACCGATCATTGAAACCAAATATATGCATACACACACATTTGTAAGCGCTTGGCGTTTAAAATTATGGCGCGCCATAAAGGCGGCTATGGCTGAATAATTGCAAAAAGGACTTTACACTAGATTTAAAAATAAATTTAAACGTAAATATTAGTTATAACGGATCTGCATCAAGTGCAAATCTATGTACACCCCTACTTACTCGTATATTCTGCATTCTGTACTATTCGCTAGTTTCAACCCGCTGATTTATTTTACCGAATCAGTTCTACTACTCGTTTTTAGCTATTGTAAATATGTACACTTCTAGGGTTTTATTTGAGCGTTTTGGTTTAGAGTTGTATGTTGAGATACACCAGTCACAATTAGTCGCAAGTCATTCGTAATAGTTACGTTGGTAGTTTGATTTTACTATTACCTTAAGAAATACGCTAAGCCAAAATTAGTTAAGATATAAATTGTAAGCTTAGGAACTAATATTTAGGCAAACTGAGAGTATTTTTGTTTTTTTTTGTTTATGTTTATCATAGAATCCCTAGTTTTCCTTAGCATTACAAAATATTTGTAAGTGGGGCTGGGAAGAGGCGCAACGTAAATTCATTCATTCATGGCAGTTCATGCAACCGGTTTCGCTGCATTCACCAAACCCTGAAAGGCATTAGAAGTCACCAAAATTTAATTTATTCATGTCGTTTAAGTTGCTCATGGCAAATGTGTTAATATTTTTTCCCTAGAAATAAATTGAATTAATTATGTAAATAAATTTGCATGAAAATACTTTCACACATAGTAGCTCGATTTTGCGCCCCTGTATTACGGAATATTTGGCGATAGTATTGTTAGTCAAGATAATTGTATAAGACAATAATAAATTCAAAATAATAATAATATGATTATGATTGCTTGGGAAAACATAAACTAACGACATGTGCAACAATAATGACAGCAGGCAGACCCAAACGCATGCAATAGCATTTTATGTACCAGTACTCCATTCAGTAAGACAGTTCGACATGATTACCCACACTCACGTAAGAATATAAATATACACCGAGATCAGTGCAACAATCTCAAATTTGCATAACTACTCACCAACAAACAAGAAAGATAAACTAATGTAAATCTTAAATTATAAAATTGATTATGAAACAAAAACCACAACAAAAACGAAGAATGTTTAGAAATTGTATGATTTCACTCATTTGAATGCATTTAACCATTTACCATATATTGTGCCATTTTGTAGAAAATTATTCATTTTTATACGTCATTGATAGCACTACGCATAAAACTATTGATTATTGATAAAGTATTTACCAAAAACAGTGCAATTCAATTAAGTTTATCATTATAAAGCACTAAAAAAATTAAATTATAAATAACGAAAATAAAACGAATTAATTAAAAAAAAAATATCTACGCTTTGCTTTTGCTTCCTTTAAATTACGCCCCAAAATCATAAAAAATAAAACAAATTAGAAATGAAGTGAAATCCAGATATACTGAACTTTGATAAGGGGTTAGGAGTACTCAGAGGCCGGAAAATATGATGATTTTCAATCTTTTTTTGTTTTGCTAGTCAATTGCGTTATTTTACAAAAATAAAAACATAGCATTAATACATCATGTTTCGGCTTGACTTTAGCACAATTTAAAAAAATTAATAATTGTAAAAGTTATCGCTGTTTGTGTGGAGCCCGTTTCTCCAGAAGTCCCTTGAGGTTATCATCACAAGTCCTTGGACAGAACTTAGTTTTATTAGTAGATAGTCTTGTGCCTGATCGAAGCTTTTTTTTTCAAAATTAACAAAATAAGGGCCTCAGGAATTATTTTTCTGATTTTCAAGAAAAAAACCGACAATTAATTGTTTAAAAAAATCTAAATTAAAATAAAAATTCCTTCGATCAGCCACGAGTTTTTTAAGTTTTTCAAAAGCAGTATACATTTTATTGAAATCTACCAAGCGAGTTTTAAGTCACAGTGATCACCAGTTCAAAAAACATAGTTTTGAGAAAAACACACATTTCTAAGATATTACAATATACTTTAAGGAAATGCGAAAAAAAACAAATTTTTTGAAAATTTTGACTACCCTTAACCCCATAATACGAAAAACTGAATACCACCTTGATTAAAAAGTTCGCTGCAAAACCGCCAGCTGACGCCTAAGTCAACTGATTTAAGTTCTATTTTTTTTTGTTTTGGTTTGGTAGGCTGCCAACTTCTTAAATACTCATTTTCCGGCATGTAGTGCTCATGACAGTGATGTTGGGAGAATCCGGCGGAGCCGATATGACCCACAGCATCTTGTCGATGTAACAGTTACGAAAGAGAAGGTTGCATGGGCTAATGGCATCTTTCCTAAGATGTTACAGGAAACTATTGACAGTATTCTACCATGGCTAATGTACATTTTCAAAGCGTATCTAAACCTAGATTATATTCCAAACTTGGAAACTTGTTAAAGTCGTCTTCATACCAAAAGCAGGTAGCAGAGGACATGAATCAGCGCAGGACTTTAGGCCAATCAGTCTTTCGCCCTTTCTTTTAAAAACTTTTGAACGGCTTTAACCCGAATCTTCCCACGATTACCATATGGTAATGCAAACATGCCGTTGCAATTTTACGTATTATGTCTGAACTAAATAACAAAAACAAAAAAAGAATAACTGTATTTCACGCAGAATAAATGCAGCTCACGGAAAAACATAAGTTTTTTGTTATTTTTAGTGCAACTAGCAAAGCTATAAGACGTCAAACTCAGGTGAAAAAAAAAAATTAATTATTGTGGTTTTTTAACATGGCACGTCGGTAAGTATATGAATAACTTTTTGCTTTTTTGATATATTTCCAAAAAAATTGCATCAGTTGGTAGCAAATAAAATAAACTAGTAAATGCAAGTTTAGTTTTGTTTGAAATTTGATTTTTTGTGTAACTTTTTTATATTTTACTCAAGGTAAACCGTGGGACGTCTAGGGTACAGGGTTTTAGTTACGTTTGGTGTAGTTTTTTTTTGAGATTTTTGATCATATTTATTGATATTTTGTGTATTACAATGGTTTATTGTTGCAAGAAATGCTTGATTTTATTCAAGAACTCGATGAAGCAGAAGATCAAAATCAACTGTGTGATATTCCAACCACTCCTTATATCGAACCTCTTGTGGATGGCAACGAATCTGGCGAAGATGACGCTGAAGATGATTGTGCGGGCATTCCAGATAATGTTTGCCCGGCTCAGCTAAGAGGTGGCTGCGAAGTTGCGACGTATGCAAGGTTTCGATGAAGAGGAGGATATGGGAGGCATGTTTAGAGACGGTATAAGCATACCATCATTTTAATCTTATAAACTCTAAATTTTTCAGCACCAAATCCAGGAGATTTGTCTGTTATTGAGGTTGAAGACACCTATAATGAGATGGAGGATGAAGAAACAACGGCTAATCTTTCAGAATCTCCAATGAGGAAGCGCTTACGTACAATTGAACCGAAACCTTTAAACGTTGCATTGCCATCAGGAAACAAGGAAACTGTATTTGAATGGGTCAAGAAGAAATCGTCATCTCTAATTCCAATTTTTCTAAGCGCAAATTACGAAGATTGTCGCCATTCACATTATTGGAACATATTTGCGAACAAAGTGCGTTATATTCGGTGGAACAGAATAGACCGAACCCAAATATAACAGTCAGCGAACTTAGAGCATTCATATTGATCGTCACTGGCTACAATTATCACTTCAATTACAAACATTTGTGGAGTCAGGATGAAGACATTCGGAACAATCTTGTCAGTAACACCATGCGTCGGAATCGTTTTCAAGAGATTTTGCAAAATCTCCACTTCGAAAAAAATTCCAAGCTTCTTCAAAAGACGCCCCAAATCCTGACAAAATGTCGAAACTGCGTCCTCTTACGGATCATTTGAAAGCAAAAATGATAGAAAATTTCCATCCGGAACAAAATCTTTCTTTCGACAAAAGCGTGATATCCTATTTTGGTAAACATGGATGCAAGCAATTTATAAAGGGCAAACCATTACGATTTGGATATAAAGTCTGGTCCCTATGTACTCCATCTGGTTATTTGGTGAATTTTGAAATTTACCAGGGGAAGAATCCTCGATCGAATTTGGAGTACGAAGCAAAGTTTAGAAAATGCGCCGCTCCTTTAGGAAGCATGATCGACGATTTTCCTGATGAATTGAAATCGCTGTCATTCCAGTTTTATTTCGATAACCCGTTTACTAGTTATCCTCTGTTGGCATATCTCAAGCGGATATAAAGGTACTGGGACAATCCGAGAAAACAGAATTCCAGCAATCTGTCCACTAGTGCATAAAAAAGACTTCAAGTCAATGGAAAGAGGTTACTCTGAATCAATTGAAATGAAAAGCACTGGTATTTGTTTGGTGAAATGGAAAGATAACAATGTTGTCTAGAGGTCCCACGATTACCATATGGTAACGCTAGTTTTCCGCATTTTCCGGAAAATCGAAGCGAGGAAAATGAAAATGGACTTCATTTTCGTGCCCAGGAGATCGAAATACATAAGTATACAACATTTTACAAAAATCCAAAATAAAAAAAGTTATGGGACTTCCCGGGTTAAGATATGCGCATTAGAAGTTCGTTGGAGAGCTCTGGAATATCAACTGCACAACACGCCTACCTCAAAGGCAAATCTACGGAGACAGCGCTTCACGAGGTAATCCGAACAATAGAGGAGTCCCTAGTAAACAAACAGTATACCATGGCAGCTTTTCTAGACATAGAAGGCGCATTTAATAACGTTCGCACTGATGTTATCCAAAGGGCGTTAATAGACTTACGGATGGAAAATTGTATCAGCAATTGGATCATCTCTATTCTAGGAACCAGGACCAACAAAGCTAATATGGGTAATATTAACATAACTAAGAGGGTACATAGAGGTATTCCACAGGGGGGAGTATTAGCTCCACTTGTTTGGTTAAGTGTGATTAGCAAAATCTTAATAAAACTTAATAGAGGTGGGGTAAAAGAGGTGGCGTACGTTGATCATGTGGCCGTCAGGAATGTGCCCTAACACGATCAGTGGGATCATTCAGAGGGCATTAGGCGAGCTTAACTCTTGGGCCGCAGGCTGTGGCCTAAGTTTAAACCCGCGCAAAACAGAACTTATGCTTTTTAACACCAGATATAAGCTACGAATTTTTACCCTACCAAATTTTAACGGGCAAACCCTCTCACTTTCACGAAGTACAAACTACTTAGGGATAATTTTGGACTTCAAACTTAGCTGGAGAGTAAACGTGGAAGAACGGGTAAGGAAAGTAGATATTGCTTTATATGCCTGTGAGCGTATGCTTGGAGGAAGATGGGGTCTTCAATCTAAGCATACATTATGGTTGTACAAGGCGGTTATACGACCAATTTTATCGCATTGTTCAGTAGTCTGGTGGAAAGCTCTAGGGAGACATTACAAACCAAATTACTCAGCAGAATACGAAGTTCAGCCTGTTCAATAACGGTCGGTGCAATCAGATCATGCCCTAGGGAGGCTCTCAACGCACTAACACACGTTAATTCAATAGACCTACATATTAAGAAGACGGCAACCATGAGTGCATTTAGGTTAAATGAAGCGGGTCGCTGGAAAGAAAAAACGTATGGTCATGCCAGTCTATTATTGCGACAAACTCAGTTAAGCTCGGTGAGGACTGACTACATCGTACCGACAGTAACATTCAAAAGAAAGTTTGCCACTCTCTTTCCATCTAAAGAGGAAAGGAATAAGGGATTCTCACTAAACAACTTCGACACTACAGTCTATATAGATGGCAGTAAAATGGACTGTGGTGTTTGAGCTGCTATATATTCTCACAGACTTAAAATTGAGAAATCTGTGCGTCTCCCTAATACCAAAAGTGTCTTCCAGGAAGTGCAATTGGGGAAGTTTGTAGGCTACTAAACGCAGATCTCTCTTTTAAGGGCAATATCGCTGTTTTCTCAGAAAGCCAAGCTGCAATCCAGGCATTGGATTCAGCTACTACAAACTTGAGTGAAAATCATAAAGTTACCTTAATCTTAATCCTTAATTAAAGAAAAATCAGATGAACTGGTAAGAGGGGGATCCGCCGTGAATGACGCTCTTGCATAATCGGTATTCACACCATTAGGTGTAGTCAAGAATACAATTTCGCTAAAAAATCTCCGAATCGCAGATGTAGATGGAGAGACCAGACGAAATGCAAAATTAGAAGAACGTTATGGCCAACCTACAACCTCAAACAATCGTCAACATTCTTAAACATGAAACGACGGGACGCCTGGAGACTAACGGCAGTCATAACTGGCTTTTGGTCTGCCGGAGAACAAGCCGTCAAAATGGGCATCCCTCACAACACATATTGTCATGGTTGTGAACAACCAGAGAAAATGGAACCAATCTTCCACTTCCTCTGTGAATGCATTGGACAGAGGAAGGACAGAATGTTAACCCTGGACAAACCGTTGTTCGAGAGTCTCGAACAACTGTCTGGCTTAGATGTAAGTTGGTAACGAGAATATGGCAACAAAATGGTCCGTAAGCACTAGTTGGATTCTGAATGAACCATCACTCTAACCAACCAACTAACCAGGCTGCCATATCTGTGCTCAACATTCCTAAAAAATTGTATCGCAATTACTTGGTATTTGTAAAAGTTACGCCGTGTTGAGTAAGTCTACCGCTGCACGTTTTAATACTGTTCCCTAGGTTTTCGTTCTTGCACGAAATTTAAGGCGTTACATACGTCCAGCAGCGCAAAAAATGCGCTAATAGAAATAAATATAAAAAAATTGTATGCATTATTTATTAGTTCTTAAACTTTATAAAAAAAATTATTTTAATTTTTCTTTACGAAACTTAGTATAAAAAAAATCACGTGACCCAAAGTACAATGAAAAAAAGTTGC
This sequence comes from Anastrepha ludens, assembly GCF_028408465.1. Classification (NCBI taxonomy): domain Eukaryota; kingdom Metazoa; phylum Arthropoda; class Insecta; order Diptera; family Tephritidae; genus Anastrepha; species Anastrepha ludens. Next base: position 8,723,369 of record NC_071498.1, on the reverse strand, counting down.
TCCACGGTCTACATCATTTCTCCTTGAAATGTTTTTGGATCTGTAAAAGTAAAAAAAATCTTGTAAAATAAAGTTGTAGTTATAGTCTGTCGAGCCGGATTTTTTAATTTCGAAAAATTTTGCAATTTTCGGCATTTTTAAAAAGAGGATGCGTTTTTCGTCGTAAATGTCACACTTTAAATATGTTTATAAACATTTTTAATAAAGATATAAAAAGTCCGGCTCGACAGACTATAGAGAAAACACTTTCGAGTAATAAAAAAAAAACGTATCAAAAAACTGTATGAGTTATCATGCGGACCGTGCCGGAAGTAGTTTCGAGAAAAACGAGTTTAAACTTTCAAATGCATTTCGCTCGAGGTCGCGCGCATTTACCATAAAGCAAGAACTTAAAAAGAATTTTTAAATTTATTTTGTTAACTTAAGTCTAATCTCCCATTCCAGCTTCATATTGTATGCCTTCTTGATCAGTAAGCAATTGTTGTTGTTTATTTTTTTTCCAGTCGGCGAGATGTTCTGGCCTTTTTTGTTGCTTTCATAGTCTTGATTCGTCTCAAATAAGACACACAACTGTTCGCTTCGAATAATCAGAAACAACTAACCTTTACTTTCATAAACCTTAACATATCGACCCTACACCTACTCTCATAATTTTACTTATAACCATATTTTAGAGCTGAACGGCTCTGAAAGTAACGGCCATCTGTCTAAAACGAAGGACAGCTACCTATGCGCATCAAACTCTCGTCGGGCGGTTACAGTTTCTAACTTTGTATCTATGGGGAATTTTTACAATCGACTTCCACAGAAATATGCCTAAAGCTATAAAGAAAAATAATCTTAAAAAAAAATCGATTTTTTTTAATTCTGGACGTATGTAACCCCTTAACGGTATTCTCTATAATTTGGTGTTTTCTAATGAACTTGAAACCATTCAGCTACAGCGGCCGACGGTGCTGCTATACTCGTAATACCCTAATACGCGTGGATATAAAGTAAAATAAATACAAATTAAATATTTTTAAATTAAAATTTCAGCAGCCACAGGGAACAAGAAGTTCTCAGCAGCGTTTGAAATTAGAAATTTCGATTACTTGTTTTCTTTGTTTGCGAAAAAAATGCAGTTAATAGAAGTCATTAGCATATATATGTGCACATACATACACACACACGTATTATGTTTGGCTTAAATATATTTATGCATTATTAACCAGTTCTCTTACTTTCTGCTATTTTTTTTATACCAAAACTGCATGAAGTTCATTCAATTCGCAAGATTGCTGCTGTTTTGCTTTCTTTCTCAGCTGTTATGGCTGATATTGGATATGCAAAAAAAAATATATGTACACCTGTGTGCACAATAATAGAAGCGTGACATATTGCAGAGTTTTGACTATTTATTTTTTAATAAAATTTTTATATATAGATATACAGTTTATACTACAACAAAAACCATACAACTTAAAATTCAAGCGTTGTAGCCAATTTTTAGAAAATTTCTGAGTATAGAGTTTTGTAGGTCTTTCAATTTTGCTATCTGATGTTTTTTTAGCTGCATGAGAACAATCGATGTAGATAACTATGGTTTGTTCGCTTCAAAATTGTAGAAATTTACTGTGAAAACAAAAAATAAAAAATCTATGCGTAAAGTGGAAAATGCGGTTGTATTGGGTCTACCAACAGTATCTAAGTAACCCAAAGTACACGGCTGAATCTGTAAAGTTATGGCTTAGCGCCAAAAATATGAATGTAATAGAATAGCAAAAGTGCGTCATACAGCGCGCTTAAAAGTCGATTTATTGCAATACTCAAGCCACCATTCATTGCCAGATTTATTGGAAAATGTAATCAAAAAACTACTCAACGTTGGATAACATATACAATCTTACATCTATAGTACATTTTTAGAGTTCAATGAAAACAAAAAAATGTATGCATACCCTGTGGATTTCAAAGCGGCTTTCGGCAGCTTGCTCAGCTTAATTTATAAACGTCGTCAGAGGGGACTATCCAACAAAATAACAAATCTGATTGAAAATATATCTACACTAATATTATAAAGAGGAAAACTTTGTTTGTTTGTTTGTTTGGTTGTAATGAATAGGCTCAAAAACTACTGGACCGATTTTAAAAATTCTTTCACCATTCGAAAGCTACATCATCCACGAGTAACATGGATTATATTTTATTTTGGAAATAGGGCTCGAGATATAGGTCAAATCGTGGACCCGGGTAACCTTCGGATGTGTATGTACAATATGGGTATCAAATGAAAAGCTGGTGAATGCTTTAGTACAGAGTATTTTTCATGCCGCTCCGTGACTGGGGTCTCGAGGTATAGGTCAAAACGTGGACCCTAGAATGTGTTTGTACAATATGGATATCAAATGAAAGCTGTTGATAAGTGCTTTAATACGGCGTAATTTTCATACCTATTGATGACTATGGTCTCGAAATATATGCCAAAACGTGGACCCGCCGTGTCTTTGAACCGAATTAAACCAAACTTACACACATTGTTAAGTAGGTATTGAAGATGATTTCCGTATAGTTTGAATACCTATTGGTAGATAGGGTCTCGAGATATAGGTCAAAACGTGGACCCGGGTAACCTTCGGACGTGTATGTATAATATGGGTATCAAATGAAAAGCTGGTGAATGCTTTAGTACAGAGTATTTTTCATGCCGCTCCGTGACTGGGGTCTCGAGGTATAGGTCAAAACGTGGACCCGGGTAACCTTTGGTTGTGTATGTACAATATGGGTATCAAATGAAAGCTGTTGATAAGTGCTTAAATACGGGGTAATTTTCATGCCTATTGATGACTAGGGTCTCGAAATATATGCCAAAACGTGGACCCTCCGTGTCTTTGCACCGAATTAAACCAAACTTACGCACATTGTTAAGTAAGTATTGAAAATGGGTTTCGTAAAGTTTGGTTGTAATTCGGAGCACTGGCAACGGGTACAGCGTTCTTTTGAACCAGCCATAATGTCGCTTACTTTTTTAACGCTTGGGGCGGAACTGAACTGTCAAATTGACAGTGTGAGTTACAATGTGTCAATATTTCTTTCTGATTTGGATGCCATAAGGAAAAAACGTAAGTGCAACATGTAAAAATTGTTTGTGAATTTTTTTGGAGTGGATTTTGGAACAGTGAATAATTTCTTACGAAATTTGAGAATTTAATGTGAAATCCGAATGAAATTATGTGTTCGTGGAAAAAAAATTTTTTTTCGTTTTTTTTTGAAAAATATAAATATAATAATGGTTAAAAAAGCTCCAATGCTTAATAAAACATATAAATTGAAACGAAAAATTCATGGATGATCAGAAAAAAGACGATTGTTTATTCATATGCGTTGATTTTAAATTTAAAAACAATCTTCTTTTTTCCTGATTTTCAATTTATATTTTATATTTACTCAAAAACAAATAGAAAAACAAAAAATATTGTTTTAAAGAATAAAGAAATAAATAATATGAAAATCATATATTTTCTGTTCTAAACCATATCTATTCTATTTTAGTGTGCCCAGCGAAGGGGGCCGGGTTTGCTAGTATTCGAATACGACGAATAACAGCAGTTTGGACAGGAAGGGAAGTATCAGATTACTTTGTAACCCGTAAAGGGGTGGAACAAGGTTGTCCGTTATCACCTTTGCTTTTCTCATTATACCTGAACAAGATTTGGTGGCTCCTAAAACACTCAGGCGAAAAAGCCCATTGCATTTAAGAAAGGTGGTCTACTGATTGATGGAATAAATGCACGCCTTCTTCTGTTTGCGAATGATATTGTTCTCTTGGCGGATAATCCTAATGTCGTGCAATCTATGAATAAAAATCTAGAAATATATTGCGCTGAGTGGAACATGGAAGTAAATATAATGAAATCTGAGATGATGATCTTTAGAAAAAGTGGTCAACAAGCCACGGCAGAAAAATAATGGTACAAAGGTGAGGAAATAGAAGTGGTAGCAGAATATAAATATCTTGGTGTCACTCACATCCAAAAAGGCGTTTGCTAAACATGTGCAAGCCAGAAATAATGCAGCAAATAATTATATGATACTAAATGGCCATTAATTTCATTGCTTCTGTTTATAATTTTATGTTTTTAAGTTCTTAAGAAAAACGCCGATATTTTCTAAATTGTCCCAGTTTGGCTCAGAATTGGCTTTAATTTTCTGATAATTTCTTTGAGATGGAGAAAATGCACAAGACCCTCAGCAAAAAATAAAATGTGAAATACAATGTTTGATCTGCTTCAGGCTTGCACTTTATTATATCAAAAGTGAATAGGCTACAAAACTGCATATGCAGAATATTTCTAAAAATTCCCGACTATAAAGTTTGACATTTTGATGACATTTTATAAATTGTTTAAAACTTTGCACGTTGTTTGAAACAAGGTGGCGCAAAATGAATCATCCAATTTTGTTTTTGAATAACTGGTTTACTAAATTTTCGTTCGAAGCTTAGTTTTGCTTGTCGCATACTAAGTTTCATGTTGACCAAATCTTACGCCATGCTTGCTCATACGCTGGAGCTTTTGTATACGGCGTTTGTACGATCCAAACTTGAGATGCTGCCATGCGGCTAGAATCGTAAGAATTCAGAAAGTATTCTTACATTTCGCGTTGCATAATTTACGCTTCTCAGATCCTATCCCTACCTATGAAGCGCGATTAACTTAAAGTCATTGCAGAACAGGAAAATAATCTTATACTAGTCTTTAATTTTTTATTAAATCCGTGATGCTGTTGACTGTCCTATGCTTCTCGAGAGGATTTTCTTTAATATTCCGCCCAAAGCTTTTCGTAGTTCGGAGTTCTTCTATGTGGGTCTCTCAAAATCTCTTCATGTTGGAATGCTCTTATTACTAGAGCCTTAATTGAGTTTACTAAAATCCCTCCATTTTTTTAGTTACATTTTTAATTTTCAGAAGATCACCTATTTAAGTGTTTGAATATTTATTATAAATAGTTTATTTGTTTAGCTTTTGTTAATGCCTATTGACCTTAAAATATGTCTACTTAGCCTATAAGAATCTATTATATTCATTGGCTTAATAATTTGGCTTTTAAAAATTGATTTTGAGTGATGCAATTCTTTACTTTGCCCTTTGCGCGCTCCATTGTTTGTCTGTCTATATACTCCAGCTGTCTAGTTCACAAGAGTTGACAAGTTGACATACGACGCCATTTGCAAAAACAAAAAATTTTCGGTTACGGTGATTAATTTTGACATATTTTTGTGAAAAAACAACTTCTAAATTAAAAAAATTTATATAAAAAAAACCACTAAATTAAACAAAAAATGTAATAAAAAAAATTTACAAAAAAAGAAATGTTTAACTAAAAAAAGCATAAAAAAAATTTACAAAAAAAAATTTTATCTCAAAACTTTGCAATATCTCGCACTGCTATTATCGTGCACACAGGTGCTTACACATCAAAGCACGTTTATTCAGCAGTTCGCGGTGCGACGTCTCTTTGTTTATTTTATTCAAATATTTGCCCATGTGTTTGTGTGCCGTTTTGTTTTGTTCTATACGGCTTTAGGCCGCAAAAATTTTTCTGCTGCGTTGTTACTTTTCTAACAAATTACAGATCCCAGAGGTTGCATTTTTTGCTCTTGTTTTTTTTTTTCAATAACAGTTTTCCACCGCCATATTGTCACCTGAATGCATCACTTTTTTGCCATCTTTCATTTCATTACTGTATCACTTACTGCGACTCTTCCGGTGATGGCGGCGACTTTGCTGCGACTGAGGTACCAACCAAGTAACGCAATGTACCGAGTTGGAATAGGCTCACAGCGTCTCACGTAGGCAGATGGCTTTAGAAAGTATACGAATTTGTTTATTTTCGCGTTTGAGTCGCTAAATCCATAGTCACAAAGCGCCTCAAGCAGATTGCTTAGAATACATACATATTTACGTGTATACGTACGCATATACATACATACATACACACCTACATTCATACTTATCTACGGTTAGCAAAAAATACGCAAAGCAGCGCAGAGCTTCAGTTTCAACCGCCTCATAATCGCATAGTGAGGGCAAATTCAGCACGTTTCCATAGCTGTTGCACCCCCATTGCGAGTCTCGATCTCCCTCCCATGCCACCGGCTATAAACAACCGTCTTTATGCGTCAACTTCCACTCAAAGAAACAAAGATTTTATGTACGTATGTACGTGTGCATGTGTGTATGTACAGGCATTGCCTACCGTCACTGTGCTGTCTCGCCTTTAATCTACTTTGTTGGAGTCACCGCCTTTGCAGCTTCATTAGAGTTTTCTAAGGTTTTCACTCTACACTTCAGGCGTTGGGCTGATTTTATTACGCAATTAGTTCTATAGAGTGGATGGCGTCAAACTACCAGATCTGGGATATAAAGGCGGAACGCTTATATAAATACATACATAGATACATATTGTACATATATATGTATATGTGTGTATATATATGTCTATACATATGTGTGTGCGCATTGTATCTGTCATGCACACCATTTTTTGCTTTTTAGATTATCCCCACTGAGCGCAACTGCTCGTAGTGAGTCTTCCATTCGTTGCTGCTGCGCCTAATGATTTTCATTCAAATAATTGTCGCTAAGGCGTTTGGTGTTTCTAATTTTTTGCCTTTGCTGCTATTTGCACGTTGTCGTTGTGTTGGGCTCGCTAACATTCAGCCAGGTTATTCCCCCCACTTTGCTAAATTAGATTAATATTTGTTGTTGTTTACTTTCTCAACGCAGTCGCATTTCTGCGAAGCCGGTTCGACAACAAACAGCGGAGAAATGAACGGCTATTAAATATTTACTGCAACTAAATTCAGTCTCTCACTTATATAGAAGTAACTTGAAAACTGGCCTAAGAGGGCTACAGGAATTTCGGTTCTAGTGTTTTTTCATGACAAAACATCTTTACTCAAATATTTTGTTCTAACTATGTAAGTATCAGGTCAGTCCATAAGTTCGTGCGTATTTTACCCATAATTTCACTTTTGTACGATGTTTGCATACAAAAAATTATTCGTGGAATATAACGGAACTATTTACATATATTCTCTTTGACACATTGTGCATTCAACAAGTGATTTTAATCGCGGATAGAAGCACGTGTTGTTAAAAATAAAATGGAATCTTCGAACGCGTATAAGAGGCATATTTTGTATTTTTTTTTAAAAGTGGTAAAAATGCAACAACTGTTGCTGCAGGATTAAAAACTGTTCACGGAGAGGATAGCGTGAGTGTAAGGACTGCGCAAAAGTGGTTTTCAAAATTTCGAAGTGGTAACTGCGACGTGGAGGATGCCCCGCGCGCTGGTCGTCCTGAAGTCTTTAACTACGACGCCTTGCTCGAACTCGAGGAAGCTGAGCCAAATTTGACAGTCCATAAGATAGCTCAGAGGTTAAATTCATCACATGGAACAGTTCACAGGCACGTGGTTCAGTTGGGAAAGGTTTCAAAGCTGGGAAAATGGGCTCCGAATAGACTTTCCGTTGCCAACATTCAGCAGAGAGTGAATGTGTGTTCTCAGCTGCTGCAACGGCTTGCAAATGAAAGTTTTTTGAACCGTATCGTTACTGGTGATGAAAAATGGGTCCTTTACAATAATCCTGTTCGCAAACGCCAATGGTTAGCTAAAGATGAAATACCAGAACCGACCCCTAGAGATGGCCTTCACCCCAAGAAGATTCTCCTGTCTATTTGGTGGGATATGGCCGATATTGTTTATTATGAACTTCTGGAACCAAACCGGACGATAATTGCTGATTACTATTCCCATCAGCTATCAAACCTGAATGAGGCACAAAAATCGACCGTCTTTAGTGAATATACGCAAAGTTTTGTTTCACCACGACAACGCAAGATCTCATACCGCAAGGCAAACATTAGGCAAGCTGAATGAGCTCGGCTGGAAGCTAATGCCGCATCCACCGTACTCTCCGGATATTACACCTTGTGATTATCACCTTTTCCGTGGACTTCAATCCCATATGAGTAACAAGAACTACTCCTCAAAAGAAGCTATAAAAAGGGATATCGAAGCGTATTTTGGCTCCAAGAACAAACAATTTTTTGAGCAGGGAATTAAAAATTTGCCTAAACATTGGCAAGACATTTTAAATAATGAAGAAAAATATATTATTGATTAATAAACACTTTAAACATCTTTTTTATTAATTTTAAAACCACCTGTAAAAAACGCACTAACTTATGGACTGACCTGATATTAACGAAACTGTTCGCGAATTTTAGAATTCGTTCACGTCCCAGTTCAAGGATAGATTCTAGCCTTTTAAAACTGAGAGCAACAAGGTGGCATACAGTTCTACAACTACTCAAACGGCACTTCTACTTCTACGGCTCATTGCACTTCTTACAAGCATCGTTAAGAAATTAATTTAGGCAGTAAGCGTGAGCTGCAACTAGCCAGAGCACTGTTAGTATACCAACTTGAGTTCTACAGTTACTAAGCTAAGCCATCTGCCTTTCGCTTTTCTTAAGGGGTTATATGGGTTTCGTCGGGTAAAAAAAGGTATATTTTAAATATTTGTTTTTCTATGTAAAAAAATTATTTATTCAATTCAAACTTTTTTCTGTCTCATAAATACATATTTAAAGAATAATATCTGACATTTTCAAAAACATTAAAACTCTTCCATTGTGACGTCATTTCCGGTGACCCTTCGAAAAAAGGTGCGTCCGCGTCGTTAGCATAACTCCTGACAGGAGTTAAGACCATAAACTCGTGCTTGAACGAAGGAAAGAAGAAAAAGTATTTATTATTGATTAATATACTTTAAACATCATTTTTATTAATTTTAAAAACCAACTTTAAAAACGCATGAGAACTTATGGACTGACGTGATACTGAGAAGTAACAGGCTAACAGCAGCAGACACAGGCTGAATTTGCATTGCACGATTTTCCAATAAGGCATTGCTGCAATTGCGACCAGCCACCTCACGTCACTTCGGCCCTGACCGAACTCTGACAGCGCAGCACACAATGTTGCATGGTTGTGAAAACGAGGCAGCATTCAAAGTACACAAAATCATTAACGTATTGCACATACATACTTACCACTATAACTTACATACATGGACATACATTCGGGGGCTACTGGGCATTTGTATGACAGATATTGAAAATAATTTTACAAATAAACAAACTCAGTCCAACGTGTGTCCAAGCGTTCATCAGAGCAGCGCGAGCGCATGAATCCACCAACGTAGCCACTAACTTTGCACTCTCCCATCCCACTTGCTCACACTTCCAATGAACAGGCTGTGGTACATACATACACACATACATACCTACTTAGTTTATAATCTTTCACATTTCCACTTGGCATTTTCGCGCCCACCGTCCAATATACCCGTTTTTATGGCACAGCATGACTTTGCAGATTTCGTTGCTTTGTGGTTGCTGACGGTTTTCCTACTCGTTTGCATGCATACATACACACACTTGTGGATATGGTATGTACATGTGCACAGATTTAGATTTTTATACTTGTTGCTCTGGCGCTTGACGCCGTTTTCTGTGGCTTGGAAAAAGAGAATAACATTTCAAATCCACAAAAATAAAAGTTTAAAAAGTAACCAAAACTATAGTACTTACAAACACACAGCTTAGGATACTTACACACATACATATGTACGTAGGTAAATTTGATTTAAATTTTAATGTAAATGCCTCCAACCAAACTCACCTTAAGTGTAAAGGCACCGAAGGGAAATCAACCACATTGTAATAGCGATTTTCATTGCTTGTTCACAATTCACAATTACCGTTGTTTCCAATATGCCAACGGTTTTCAGTGTCAGCACCAAGTAACAAGTTGTACTGAAACGGCACAGGCTCGCAGCAACGCGCGCAGGCCGATTTTACATCAAGTACTCGCTTTATTTCTGTGCAATTGCATTTCTCCCGCCACCCCATTGCTTTGTGTCGAGAAATTGCAATTCCATTGCATTTACGAGAAAATCAAATTGTTGTGTTTGATTCACCCTGCAGGGAAAATCTCAGCCCCTGCGACACTTCTCTACCAAATGCGAGTCGATTTTGTATTCGTGGTGAGTAGTTCGACCCCTAATGAAATTAGTTAAAAAATGGGTTAGCTGGGAAGGTACGTCAGCAACAATTAAAATACACCGCTTACATGCGAGGTGTGGCTATTAAGTAACAAAACCAGCGTTGCTGTAGAAAAATTGAACGTTTGCCCAATGCCACTGCTTGAGGAAGTAATGACCCATTGTGTTATTGCTAGATTCCATTTTCGTTCAGTACGATTTTAAAAAGCTGGCTACTTTAGTGAACCGTTTTAGAATACATAGTTGGTTGGGCAAAATTAATCATCCTATTTTGTTTTCAAATAGCTTTTTTACTATTATACATAAAAAAACATTTTATTATTATTTAAATTATTATTGGTTACTACATAAACAAATATTTTGAGTGATGGAAATCTTTACTTGACCTTTACGCGTCCACAAGTATCAAATATGATTGACGTAGGACGCCATTTGCAAAATTTAAAAATGTTCCGATACACTTTATATTTATAATTGGCGCTTACGTCCTTTTTGGGTGTTATGTTCAAGCTCCTTCTATAGCTATATGTGGTGTGCGTCTTGTTGTTGTTCCACAAATGATAGTACCTACAGTTTTAAGCCGACTCCAAACGGCAGATTGTTTTTTATGAAGAGAGAGAGGTTTGTCATTGCCTGCCAGGCAGCGACCGATCTTAGAAAAACCTTTTTACAATTTCGGTGCTTCATGCAGCGAGAGTCGAAACTGCGCAATCGGAACCTTTGGGCGACGGTGGTCACTCTTCCGATACGGTGATTAATTTTGCGCCACCTTGTATTTGAACTTTTCCTAGACATCACTGTTAAGTCCTCAGAGTCCTTTTCTACCATATCTCGATTTCCCATAAATGTACTTAGGGGGCGTCCATAAATTACATGAGATGTTTAAGGGGGGGGGGGGGGGGGTCGAGTCAAATCTCATCTAATCTTATGTTGGAGAGAGGGGGGGTCTCGGCAAATATCACGCAATTTTTTTCTGATTGAAACAAAAAACTTGTACATGCTTAAGATTTAATCTCAAGTGTAATCGTAGTATGATTAAGATCATTAATTCGTTCAAAAGAAAATAATTTCATTCATACTTCGACGTTATACATTACTACTGTCAAACCACCATATTTGTTTTATACCAAATAGCTCAATTTAATCTGAATTTGCGGTACAGTGTAGCCCGTCGGTTGTTTTCGCGCCACTATGAGCCGAACGCCCTATCACTCAGGTTGACGTTTGACAATTCCGGACTTTAAAGAACATGACGGAAAATCATTTGCTCCATTTCTAATACGCGTACCGATTGAACCGCTGAATGCCTTCATCAGCACGCCTATTGATCTCTATTGCCCAAGTATACGTGATGATTTAGAGAAAATATGCTACAGTACATGCGGTATTTACTTCGCATCTATCACAAGAGCTGCAGAGCACAGGCGAGCAGCTCACATTGCACCAGCTAAGCAAGCGCGTATGTTCCGTAAAGTGCGACCCTCACGGATTGTCACAAGACGAGCTAATGAGTTACTGTGCGCAAGCGTCAACGACTTAGAGTGGCTAGATTAGAACGAAGTTGAAGGAGCACATGATTTTACTGAAAATGATATGGACATGTTGGTCTCAATAGTCTCTCTTGAAACCGCGCATGATTCTCCATGGACTGAATTAGAGTAGATATTCTTTTTTTAATCGCAGTAGTTACGATTTAAGTAATAAGAAGATTGAGGTCACCTTGATTGCTTGTCGTCTGCTTCTGGAAAGGTGGGCTTCGCGTCATCTCAGCAAGCGGAGGACAATCACACAAACGTTTAAGCTCGCGAGATCCTTCTGGCCGCAGGTCGATCAAATGCGCTCGAAGAAACTTCTGCGATTAACAAAGCCTCAGCTCTCGAATTTAGCGGGGGTTCTTACAGAACACCTGCATTGTGCATGCCATGAGACAATGGATGGTTTGACAACTGAATAGCAAGGCTTGTGTGTGAATAAGTTGAATTTATTTTACGCAGTAGTGTTTGGTCGGTGCCCTTTTAAATATGGAGGGCAATGAATATCATTTTCGTCATATTTTACTTTTTTACTATAGAAAAGGTAAAAATGCTGTTCAAGCCAGAAAGAACTTAACCGATGTGCATGGAGAAGATGTGTTGATAATACGTCAGTACCAGAACTGGTTTGCAAAATTGCGATCCGACAATTTTGATGTCGAAGATGCACCACGTTCTGGAAGGCCGGTTGAAGCTGATAAAGAGGCGATAAAGGCATTAGTTGATGCAAACCGGCGAATAACAACACCTGAGACCGGTGAGAGGTTAAATTTATCGAATTCAACTGCTTATGACCACCTGAAAGGACTGGGTTTAACTTCGAAGCACAAAAAAAAAGAAATTACTTTCCGAACAACCAAATACTTTGAGTCCTTTTTTCGTCAACTGTATGGACGATGAGGTGGAATTAATTCAACACTTTTCCTTTAGCTGCCCAGATTTCGCGTGGCTAAGATTTAGGCAGCTTGACATCTTTAGAAAATTTGCGGGTTCGTGGTAACATGGCTCGTGAAATTTTAATAGAATAAATGGTAAAATAAATGAAAGTTTGAAGGGGTTAAATAATTTTTAATAATTTTTTCATTGATGGCTTTTTACATTTTATTCCGGATAAAAATGAATTTGCTACGGAAGAAAGTATGCAATTCCGTTTGCAAAAAGGTAAAGAAATAATACCAGTCTTCACTTGTATGTAAGTTACATTTTACATTTTTCTCAAATTTTAAATTAAAAAGTAAAAACTTTATTGAATTTTTCTTAATTTTGTGTAAGGTTTATAAGTTTGATTTATATTTTGGCTAAAAATGAGCAGTAAATATTACAAAAAAAAAAGAAATTAAATAACGAAAATTCAAGCACAGAAAACATGACAAACATTAAAAAAAGTCATTATGCAGTTAGTAATGCGCGCCACTTATGAGAGATTTGAAAGGCGATTAAAATTTTGCATGAAGTTTTCAGGATCAACTTGATTTTTGGTTTAACAACAACATTCTTCAAAAAAAAAAAAAGGAAATTGTGCTCAAAAATGATCCCTTTTCTATTCATTGCAGTAGGATTACATACATACACACGTTCGTCTTTCGAAGTTTATTGTCGCAAAATTGAAAGGAAAAATTCAGTTGCCAAAAAAATTAATCAAATCACTGCATTCCTACCCAACTGAACTGAAAACAACCCTCGTAGAGAGATTCATTCCACACTCGTTCATCATTACTGCTTAGTGAGTGTATGCACTCTGCCTGTCGTTTTTGCTATTTAATGGTAGCAGCGGCGGTCATCGTTCCGATGTTGTGTCCTCATCACAGAGTAACGAGTGTACTGAATAGGAACAGGCACACAGCAGCTGGAGAAGGCTGATTTTTCAGTAAACGACGACGATGATTTTTAAAACTCTGAGTGCAATTGCCCAGTCGTCTGACGTCTTGCAACACTCCCTCCACACTTTTAGCACTGGAAAATTGTCGCATAACAGTAACTACGTAACATCATGGAACAAACGTACAAACCACTGCAGTGTGTGTGTGTGAGTGTGTGTGCATGTTCATAAGCCTACCACGGCTTGTATGTAGATAATTGCCCAGACATGTAGACGAGCTGCTTGCAACGTTGAGACAACCACAAACCACAACTCAAGCAACATATAATTATATACATACATACATACGTGCATATATATACATACGTGCATATGCGTATAGCCGTGTGGGCAAACATGGTTTCAGCACGTGATGGCAGCATTGTGCAACTTGGTTGCAAGCCTATGCCCATATACGTGCCTCAACTCGCCTGGTTTTCCAGCCACTTACATGCGTGTGTGTATATGCATGAGCGTATATGCTCTCGAGAGGCTCACTCTTATCCCTCGCCAACAATCTTACTTATCTGCAGTCGTGCACATTTCCCCATTGTCAACGCTTTGCGTCGTTCATCACAACAGTAGCTCTGTGGCAGGCTGGTGTTTTTTTTGTGCTCTTTACTTCTTTTGTTGATGTTGCAACGTTTTTATCGCAGTGACCTCTGCTGATCCCATTTCGTAAACACAACGAGCATGGTAGCGTACGCTTTCACATGTGCACACACATCTCTACTTGCATACATACATACTTACATATGCGTGCAATTGTTGCTTGGTCTTTATTTATTTTTTGTTGGATCTTAAACAATAGTAATGGAAACCCAGAAATTATTGTAAAGCGGAAATGAAAAGTTAAATTCCATTTAAGCAGAGTTCGTTTATTTCGCTCATTGTTTCTTGGCGCGTATTAGAATACTCCAGGCTATGTGTCGCATTTGCTAAAGAGCTACTTACGTACATTCATACACACATACATACATAGTACGTATGTAAGAGCTCAAATGTGCGAGCATCACCAAGGTGCAAGTTTGTTATGGCAAACTCTGATAGAGGCCACAACATTAGAAAATATAGCAACAGTTTATTACTTGCATATGTATGTATGTATGCTTGTATGTTTGTATGTCTGTCTCGCCTGCGGAAGGTATCCGTAATTGCATTTCCAGACAAAATTCCAAGTACTCATTATACCAAAACACTCAAGTATACTCCATCACATGCCCGCCGTTACATATTCGTACTCTAGTAGTCCTCATCTATCATACGCCAACAACAACAGTTCATTCATTCATTCATACACTCTCTTTCACGTGGCACTGTGTGTGTGTGTGATGGTGATATTTTGTTTTGACGGTGACGACAACGACGATACCGAGTAACGAGATGTACTGAATGGTAACAGGCGTGCAGGCTTACGTTGTAGGTTGATTTTTCATGAACTGCTCGACTTTGCTGAATTTCGCGTTGGCATACATACACACCAACACACGTACCATACCCACCACCCCAAGACGCGCTACATGCCCTCTGCCTCCTTTTATTACGCTATCGTGGCAAATGCTCGGAGATCCCCCATATAAAATGCACAAACACATACATACATACAGACGCGTCTCCGTCTACGAATCAACCATAAAAAACCAGACAGTCTTACAAACAAACAGACTTGAGTTTTCAATGCGGAGCGTTCTTATGTACATACTCACATACATACACACTGTCATATACAGTGGCTTAAAAGTGCTGTGAACACGAAAAAAGCAAAGAAAATAACTGCTTATTTGAAATTGAAACGGGAATAATTTGACACTTCAAGGCTGTCACTGACCTACATATTATATATGTATGTATGTATGTATATGCATGTACGTACGTATGTATGCAGATCTTGAACAAGTTTGACTTCTTAATACCTATTTTAATATAGAAATGTGAATGTGTGCAAATTAATATGTATTTTTTGTGAAATTTCGACCAAACGAGATATTTTTGTATCTTAACTTTTGTGCATCCAGAATGCGATCTTTTGTCAATCGTGACAAATCTGCGTTTTTTTATGGGTATTTTCAGTTTTGCTTATAATGTCAACATCCAAATGACATTTTAAAGTTAGCTTCATAATGTCTCTTTCTTGGCAGTCTTGGTTCTTATTGGCGAAAAACTCTAGTAATCGATTTTCACAAGCTTCGCTTGATACAAATTTCTTATCACTTAGGACGTTTTGCAATGCGAGAAAAAGGTGGTAATCGCTTGGTGCCAGGTCAGCACTATGTGGTGGATGCATCGAAATTTCTCAAATAAGCTCTAGGAGTTTTTGACGAGTCACTACAAACGTGTTTGGCCTTGAGTTGCCCTGATGGAACACAACACCTCTTCTGTTGGCCAATTCAAGACGTTTCTGGTCAATCGATCGCTCCAAAGGTTTAGTTATTGACAGTAGAGATTTTAATTGAGTGTTTGGCTATACGGAAGGAGCTCACAATAAATGATTCCTTTCAAGTCGCACCAAATACACAGTAGAACCTTCTGAGTCATTAGTCTTGGTTAATCATCATCCGTTTAAGAAATGACCATTTATTATATGCTTTTACATTTATAAATATATAATATTTATGTATGTTTATATTGATAATTGGCGCTTATATCCATTGTTGAGTCGAGTTCCTCCTCCTATTTGTGGTGTGCGTTTTAAGCTGCCTACCGAGGAGCTACCACCATTAGAAACAACTTTTTCTATAATTTGGTGATTCATGTCCGAGGTTTCGAATCCCATAAATCCATTCGATTACGGCGGCCACAGAAATACACTCGGAGGTGGCGAGGGGTGAACGCTATTATAAAAAACATCTTTTCTATCATTTGTTGTATTCCTCACAGATGGCATGACATGAAACTCTTTACTTTTTCTACAAAGGGTATCCGATACCCCCCAGTATTTTTGGTTTGCCAATAATGCCGAATCGTGCGAATATGAAAAGTTGCACGCCGAAACTGACGTAAAATTTCAAAATATATCTACAAAATGTTTCAAAATTCCATAAGAATTTAAAATTTTGCAATCAGAATTTTTAGATTTTTTTGCGCATGCAGTTTTGTAGCTCATTGAATTTTAGTATACAAAGTGACTTTTAAATACCGTTGGTTTTTATTCGCTACAAAGTATGTACCAGCACAATATGGCGCAAAATTAATCACCTTTCAGAAGTTTTTAATTTTGCAAATGGCATCATACGTCATTCATATTTGATGCTTGTGAATTAGACAGCTGCAGTGTACAAACAAAAAATCAATGGAGCGCGTAAAGATCAAACTAAAGATTTCCATCACTCAAAATAATTTTTTCTTATTTAGTAAAAAGTTATTCAAAATCAAACCACCAAAATCAAAGCACCACCTTGCGCAAGCTCGAAATTTTTTATATGAAAAAAAAAATCCTTGAACTACCAAAAAAAATCTCAAAATACGATTCGATAGAAACAGAGGAACCTCTACTTTGCAGCTATAGTCAGAAGACACGCTTTCAAAGCTTAGTTGCAGTTAAAGTGAGCTTGAATTGTCGGATTCGAAAAATTATACAAATCTACGAATGCAAGTCCTCCACATTATATTTAGTCTGTGTCGATGCTTGAAGTGTGCACATCGGCGGAAAACATAGAGCGTCAGCAAGAAATTAATAGTGCAGTTAATTGAGTGCCTAAACAACGAGCTAGAATTATGGCAAATACAAAACGTTAGTTAACATAAAAGAACCACTTGTTAAGACTGTCTTTGCTAACTGTATTGAACACTAGCGGACTCTTGGATGTCTGAAAGAGGAATGAGTCTGCTCTATATAAGTAATTTTGCAACAGCTCCTCTAACCAATTACTCTGTTTTTTTTTTTCTTACGAGAGTATCCAATCTGTTCTGGTATCCGGTGAATCCCTACCTTGTTGCGAGTAGCGACTTACTCCTATAGAGGCAACTGCGTTTATTTAGAATGAATTAAATACCTTAATACCAACCCAAGGTCGGAGAATAATAACTTTGCTGAGTACGTATGCTTTGAGACCCATCTCTATGACTTGCACTTAACCAATGAAAACTGAATTTTCCTTCCTAACTCTTATGCAATAATGTTCCTCTTCTTTGTATTAATCGAAATA
The DNA here is from genome assembly GCF_028408465.1 of Anastrepha ludens. Lineage (NCBI taxonomy): Eukaryota > Metazoa > Arthropoda > Insecta > Diptera > Tephritidae > Anastrepha > Anastrepha ludens. Next base: position 8,705,720 of record NC_071498.1, on the reverse strand, counting down.
TTCGCCCTCTAATTCAAGGTACCATTCAGGTATGCAAGCATATACACGAAGCTTAAAAAAATATGATGATATAAAGAAACTGGACATATGTACCTACAAGTATGTATCTACTTGAATTATAGGATCAAATTACAAATACATACTTCTCCTTTTGCCTCTTTCTTCCTTCATCTTAATACGAGCGTAATTAATATTTTTGTTGCTTCTGTTTATTCAATAGACTCTGAAGTGATGCTAATTTTATAATTCAAGTGCATAGAAATACATATATCGGGTGTCTTTTTAAGAGCTTGAGAACTTAAAATGATAATACAAAACATAAATATTGTTGGAATGTTTTTTTTATTGTAAACTGGTAGATAATTTCATGGCAGGTAATTTTTTAATATGATATCTGGCATATGTCCACCGCGGCTACGAGTTAATTTTCTACTACTTTTTACACTAAATCTGGACTTATGGTGTCAATAAGCGCTTGAATATTACAAAAAATCGATTATTAAGAGCGCTTCATGGCAATTTGCGGCGTCTTGTTGGGGCCAAATGCCGTCGATGTTTTGTTGATTAATTTTTGAAAAAAAAAAAAAAAAAAAGTTCAGTCATCATTGTTCGATAGCGCTCGCCATTAACCGTAGCTGCAGCTTTTTCTTCATTCGGAAAGAAGTAAAGACCGATGAAGCCGCCAGTGCCCTATGAACTTTACTTTCCTAAATTTCCGCAATTTGGAAGCGTTGTTATGGCGTTAAGGCGTTAAACTATTTCTGATGACTTTACAAATCTTACTGAACAGAAATATGAGTGAATCAGTCTGCCATTCTGCTGCCAAATCATAGTTATCAATACCTGTAGTTCTCATGCAGCTAAAAAAACACCCGATCCAAGCAATTTGCATTGTGCTGGTCCATATTTTCACGCACAGCCGCTTAGATTAGATTGACAAAAGGGGAGACTTTTTTTACCGAAACCGTGTGCACGAAAAAAATTAATGAAGTAAATTTAATTTCGTACCCCAATTTTCAAAACGAGAATAAGTTATATTTCACTTCAAAAAATCATATAATAAGATTTTATGAAATCTGAATAGTATTTCTTCGTCAAAAGTAGTCGCTGGCGAAGCGCCCTCACTTTACTTGTGCTGCATTGAAATTTTCTTCAATAAACCTCTTTTTTCTTTCAACTGTAGCAGTAGAACTTTAAGCAGCTTTGTTGCAAATTAAGTTTAGCGAACAAGGTAGAATTCAGCTTTTTGGCTTGTAGGCGGGTTTTCACGGTCGTCCAAATACTTTCAATTGCCGAAAAGACTCCTTCGACTAAGGCGGCTGTGCCTGATAGAGCAAAAGCATATTCAATGAGAGTCCCGAGTTCTTTGAAGCGTGCGCTGTTTTTCAAAAGATATTTGAAACTCTAAACCCAGCGTTCGTCAGATGGCTTGTCTTTTCAGCTCCATTTCAAAATTATTTCTTCTTCGGAAGTTCAAGAGTGGTTACGGGGGTTAAGATTTGCCCAATTGAGAAGTTTCCTCCATGATGGTGTGCAAATGTTCTCGCTACGCTAGTTGGTGAATAGAACGATGTTTTTCAGTGGACGATATGATCTATACAAGTAGCAGGTCTCTTACTGTGACTTAACAATATGATGTATGGGGCACTATAGAATGGGGCATTACTTATGTATATACATAATTGGCGAGTACACTCTTTTTGGGTGTTTGGCCGAGCTTCTTCTCCTATTTGTGGTTTGCGTCTTGATGTTGTTCCACAAATGGGGGGAGCTACCGTTTCAAGCCGACTCCGCACGGCAGCTATTTTTATGAGGAGCTGTTTTATGGCAGAAATACACTCGGAGGTAGAAATACTGCATTTTTAGATCATTAAATGAATGAATAAATAAATAAATAAATAAATAAATAAATAAATAAAATATGCATATTAAACTGAATGTATGTTTTTGTTATTAAAAAACATCAAGTCGTTCGAAAATTTATTCCACTGCGTTTTGAATCCACACCACTGTGTGGTCTTTGCAATTACGGGCGCTTTGCGTTTTCTGTGCTCCCCAACGAAGCTCATAATTTACCCCAAACCCCATGAGCAAACATATGCACACAAATATATATAAATATTTATATACTTCTGTACGTTTCCCGTCACCGCTGCTTACCCCCACCAGCTATTTTTATGTTACTACAGTCACAGTTTTTTGTTTTTTTTTGGTAACCGTTATAAGACTTTTGTGTTGCTCATTTATTCTGCTGTTGTTGTTGTAACTCTTCATAAAAATTGTCGCTTTGATGGCTGACAACTGACGTGACGGCTGTTGCTTTCAATCTCATTTGTTCAAAGCCTTACATTTGTTGTTTTTACTGTTGTTGTCTTTTAAGCTTGTTGCTCTTAGCCGATAAGACATTCTATGCCGTTGGAGTGGTGGATCATAATTGTATACCCTTCATGAAATTAGTATGAAAAAACAAAATAAAAAAGGAAAATTTAAAACAAAATTTTCTAATTCTCAAATAATGAAAATCATTTAGAGAATGTTTTACAAAAAGGTTCATAACGGTATTCTACTGTTTAATATTTTATAAGTAATTTGGAAGCCCCAAAATGAAAGTAACGTTTCTTAAATACAATAGGTAAAAAAATAACTGCAAGTAGGAAAAATAAAATGTGCTAGGACATATGGATATGTCCGTATACAAAACAAAATTGAGACAAAGTCTTTGCTAAGCAATGAGACCGCTTTGGTTTTGTTGCTACCCAAACATCAATTTTTGTGGTAAAGTCTTCGCTTATATGTTTGTAAATTTATATGTACATATGCGTATCAATTATATACACATACACATTGCATTATTTAAGTTCGAGTTAATGGGTATTGGGGATAGGAAATATTGCTGTAGTCTTCCAGGAAAATTCCAAAAATTTGCAACCGATTGTTATGGCTACGCGTAATATTGTAAAAGAGAGGCGGCATACATTCAAGCACACATACATATATACATACATACGCACGACCATATACTCGTACCCAAGTAGAATGGTGCTGTGAGTATTTCAGCTGGACGGCATGTACAGTGGCGAGCAAAAGTGGCTAAATGTGTACCGCATTCATGCATTTTTGATTGCTCTAGAGTTATTTTTCAAAGTAATGCTATCAAGTTCCAGGTTAAAGGCTTCATTTATTAATAAATAACGCGCATTAATTAGAGTTTACAAAATACTTGAAATTAAAAAAGATATTACAGAAATAACAAAAAATTCGATTTACGCAATTTTGCATGTGTTCAAATTCTTCAGTAACGCTTTATTTTTAAAACCGTTATTCGTGTCATTTCTGTTGTTAAAATATACTGTTTCTTGGCATGCAACAAGCAAAAAAAAACCTAAAAATTTGTTGCTCTTTTGTTCAAATGAAAAGGATTGCTTTCATATATTAAGGGGATATTCCGCTCTAGAAATTTGAAAAAATCGATTTTTTTTTTGCATATTCTCAAAGTTTAGACCTTCAAAAATATGTCCTTCAACGGATTTTTTAAAATTCGAATTATTTTCGGAGATACAGCGAATTTTGTGACGTCTAAGCCGGCCGAGTGGAGCGAATCGCACAATGAACGGCAGATGTTACCGGACGACTTGAGGACTCGTTCTTTCCAAAAAAATTTTGGTATCCCACTCAACCTTTGTTTATTCTATACATACCTGGAAATATATCGTCGATTAATCCAGAGCGAGAGTAAATATTATGATCTAAGTTATTCTAATGGAATTGTTGCTCAAACTTCAAACGCGATTTTCTCAAAACTACTTTTTTTGAGATGGTCGTCATGATATCTCAAGTTCTACTTGACCGATCGCTTTGAAGTTTGATAAGAACTTTTTATTATACATCTGTCTACCGCGCCTGCCTCGGATTTTTAAAAAATTTGAAAAGGTAAAAAACAGATGGTAAGCAAAATTTTTTTTTTCGAGTTGACGCCATTTTGTGAATTTTTTTTTCCTTGATTTGCTGTAATCCGATAGCGACATCCTAACACCAAAAAAAAAAAGGCCGCACAAAAGATTAAAATACCCGTCAGTGAGTGGACAGCACACAGAGCGCTGAAAAAAATTGGGTTGGAGGCCGCATTCAAGCATGGAGAAAAGATTGTTAATGGTGTATGCCAATATCAGACCGTTAGCTGGCTATCAGCGAATTTGACAGAATCAGCCAATGGGCTGACGTAGCAGGAGCTAGGAATTGGTTTGTTTACGAAAATACTAAGAATTTGTTAGTGATATACGAAAAGAATTAACGCAATGTCACTTCGTTGCTGTCTGAACAACGACTGATTGGACGAGTGTGTGAATAGATGTGAATGATCGTGCTGGTCTCGGCTGGCGAAACACCCCTGTTACGTGGCAGCCGAATTTCCCCTCACAATTTTTTGTTTTTCACCAGAGTAATCTAACTCACCAAACCTAGTAATCTACCATCCCAAAGCCAGCACTATCAACGTGAAATCGAGTTTGAGATTTTGCAATAGACTTTGCAAATAATTCAAGCACTGCAGTGTTATTGACTGAAGAAGAGTGATATGGTCTGATGACATGATTCAATTATAGAAGGTTAGGTAAGTAAACAGCTTTCTCGCTCCCTCTTGACATATCGGCTCCCTTATTTGAAAACGTGTTGCTTCTTTACAAAAAAAAGTACCTATTTCACAAAAAAATTTTTGAATTGTAGTAAAAACTAAACTTTTGGTGCAAATTATTTGGTCGGCAACACCGTTTTCACTTTGACGCTTTGCTTTGTTATTATTCGTTGAAAATCTTTTATCTGTTTGTAAACATTCAAGTAAGTATAATAATAAAAGCTAATTATTTTGTAAATTAATGCCATTTTTCACTATTTAGGTCGATTATGTCTTACATATGGTGATAGTCGATTATTTGGAGTCGGCTTTCTGCTGCAGAAAACCACCGGTTTGTGAATTTTCATACATGTAAGTCCAGATCAGACATTTGTAAAAATTCTTATTAAACTTTTTCATTCATAGGTTTTTATAGCAGCGTTTTTGCAAATATAACAGATACCACCTTACATACAATACATAAACTACAGTTAGTAAGTTCTTTTAGAATATTTGCTAATAAATTGTAATAAATAAAAAGTTTTTATTTGTAGGACTTCACAGACGAGCAATTGCTGCGGAAGGTGTGTGTTGAAGAGCTAGGTGGCCCAACTATTGTGGTTTTTAGAAACGAAAGCACGTATGCGCGTATTTCTACCATTGTCTCATGTGGTGCTACGGACAATTTCATAGGAGACATGGAGCGTGTTGTGTATGATGGTGCAAATACCTGTTTAACATATGACGGTCATTATGTGCCTAGTACTGCTACCTCTGAAATCAATTTGACTTCCGAACTGGCTGTCCACGTCGATACCTTACCCCGTCTAGAACAATATGCTGTACGTAGATGTATGCGCAACACCTACACGAGCAAGTCCTCGCGCTTTAAGTCTACAATTACAGATAAGTTGTAATGATATATTTGTGAGTTATTTTTAAGTTTTTGGTTTACAGGTTTTTGATTTCTGCCTGAAGTAAGTGCAGCGTTCCAACACCTATACGAGCAAGTGCACCCACATTCCTCATATTTCCACTCCGATTCATTACTGAGACACGTGGTATTGATATACGTAAATTTACAAACCATCACAATTACTAAAAGTGGATTATATTACCAATATGTAAAATTTTTCGATGTATTAGTTTTAGTCTATATTAATACATTTTCCTATTAATATTAGGGACGCAAAGTATATTAAGGTAGACAAATTTTAAACTATAAACTAGTAAATTTGTAATTTTCAATTTTTTTCTTATATTTAGAAATGATCGACTGAACTTCTGCTTTCGCAATGTCTTTACGGTAACATACTACATGTATCTACATGTATTGTTATGCATATTGTTATATATATATATATTATATATAATTGGCGCGTACACCCTTTTTGGGTGTTTGGCCGAGCTCTTCCTCCTATTTGTGGCGTGCGTCTTGATGTTATTCCACAAATGGAGGGACCTACAGTTTCAAGCCGACTCCGAACGGCAGAAAAAAAAAACACATACATAAGTAACATCACATAGTTCTGCGTGCTCTTGTGTTAGATAAACATCGAAAATATTCTAAATAAATATTACATTTGTTTAAAGAAAAAACTATAATTTTTCTGTCGTTTTGTTTTAATATAGATTAAATAACCAATATACTTGTTTTTCTCTTAGTACAGGACTAATTAGTTACTTTACGTACTTTTTTACTACCTTTAGGCAAGAAGGGGAAAACATTTTTCCCTTTTTCCCATCCTTCGTAAATGCAGCCCTAAAATAAGGGAGTGTCAAAGCGCCCTTGTCACTACTTACCTAACCTTCTATAATTGAATCATGGTCTGATGAGACCCCTATTAATGGTTTTCAGTCCGAGCACTGGTAAGCACTGTTACTGGCATCGACCGCATGAAAAGCTGCAAAAGCATCAAACGATGAAGCATGGCGGTGGTAGCCTTGTGGTGTGGGGCTGTTGCACGTTAGTAGTATGTATATTCCGGGCTACAGGACAATATCAAAAATATTAAAATTTTAATATTTTTATCATTTTAACTCAAAAATTTAACATTTTTACCATTTAACTCATTTTTTTAACTTACAGTTACTCAAAATTTTAACATTTTTTAACATTTAACTCATTTTTTTAGCTTATATTATCTCAAAAAAAAAGTTAAAAATTTTGAATTGGGTCGATTTAGTCCACCCCTAAATTATAGTTACTCGTAGTTAATATTTTTAAGATATTAAAGATATCTATTTTTGATGTACTAGTAATCAATATTTAGGTTGGTACAGTTAAAATTTTGTGTTGGGTCGATGTCTATTAAGTGAAAAAATGTTAAAATATTGATTACAAAATATTTAAAGTAATCTATTCAAACAAAAATAAAAAAAAAAGTTAAAAATTTTGAGTTGGGTCGATTATTATTGATTGATAATTTTAAATATTTATTACAAAATATTTAAAGTAATCTATTCAAACAAAAATAAAAAAAAAAGTTAAAAATTTTGAGTTGGGTCGATTATTATTGATTGATAATTTTAAATATTTATTACAAAATATTTAAAGTAATCTATTCAAACAAAAATAAAAAAAAAAGTTAAAAATTTTGAGTTGGGTCGATTATTATTGATTGATAATTTTAAATATTTATTACAAAATATTTAAAGTAATCTATTCAAACAAAAATAAAAAAAAAAGTTAAAAATTTTGAGTTGGGTCGATTATTATTGATTGATAATTTTAAATATTTATTACAAAATATTTAAAGTAATCTATTCAAACAAAAATAAAAAAAAAAGTTAAAAATTTTGAGTTGGGTCGATTATTATTGATTGATAATTTTAAATATTTATTACAAAATATTTAAAGTAATCTATTCAAAAAAAAAAAAAACAAAAAAGGATACATTTATTTTTTAAAGTACCTTTCAAAAAAAACGACGAACTCCTCAAAACAAGAGTCTTTGAGTCAGATTTGAACTTGCAACAAAATTATTGTTATAATTCCAACTGCTTAACCAACTCATCTAAACATCATATTCTGAAGTAATGTAATTACAGCTGAGTAGTATGCAAAGCAAGCAATGCTGATCTTATCAACATTGCTCACAATCTATAAATAGAATAAGCATAAGCACAAACCAAAAAAAAATGAAATACTGTTGAATACGAGTCACAAACTGCAAGATAAGCATAATATTTGATAAGCTTTTATACATCAACACATGTTTCGACTCTGTCGAAACCGTTTGACTTTGTCAAACATGGTTACAAGTGCAGTATGTATTTAGCGTTAGAAGAGGGTGGACGCAAAATAATTGAAACTTCAAATTTGAACTCTTTGAAGTTCAAATTTATAAAATTTACCCAATATTGGTTCATAACTTAAATCTCTTATTAAATATGTTATTGGATTAGATGGATAAATTTTACTAATATAAAATATTTCTCGAGTCCAATTATTTTTATATTTGTTTTCAAATTGTTTTTTATGTGATTGAATTCTTACTTTTTCTCCAATTTTAAAAACTGGTTTTTCTAAATTGTTTCTATTAATTTTAAAACAATTATCAAAAATTAATTGTTCATTTTTTTCATTTACTTCACATGGTTTCATACCAATAGTTCTATGTACATCTTTGTAATTATATTCATATAATATTTTATCAATTACATCAATCCAATTAGTATTTTTCTGAATTTCAAATCGTATTTTTAGTTTTTCATTAATGGTTCTATTAAATCTTTCTACAATTGATGATTTCTTTTCACTAAATGTTTGATACATGTTAATATTGTATTTATCCAAAACTTCTTGGAAATGTTTATTTAAAAATTCTTTACCAGAATCTGTATGAAGTAATTTTGGTGCACAACCTGCTTTTTTAATAATATTTAAAAATGCTTCAGAAGTTGTTTTTCCATCTTTCTTTTTTAATGGTTCTATATAAGCAAATTTAGAAAATGTATCAATTACATTAAGCATATATTTGTATCCTCTATTAATTCTAACATTAACTGTTGTCATAATTAGTAAATCTGCTGCCCATAGTTCATTTATGCCTTTAGTAATAATTTTTCTTCTTTCAAAATTTTTTCTTACTGGTTTATGCAACTCTTTTGCTATTTTAAAATCATTATTTTTAGTATCAATAAATTCATCTTTATCCATTTCAAAAATATTTAAAATTTATTTTAATTAAATAACAATGATATCAGATAAAGTTTTAAAAGAATATATTAAAACACAAAAAGACTTAAAAAATAAACTTCAACAATTTAATTTAAACAAAGTAATAAAACAAGAAAAAATTAATGAAGATCTTCAAGCAATTATTCAACCGTTAAATCAATCAGTTATTAATGTTCACAATTTAAATGATAGCTTTAAAAATTTAATAGTAGATTTAAATCAATCAAATCAATCATATAAAAAAACAATAGATAGACATTCACAAAGTGAACATGTTTCAACGGAGTCGAAACCGTTTGACAATAATATGAATTTACAAACTAATGAATTTAACGAAAAGCAACTATCACCAATTAGAAAAACAAACAAACAAAAATTAGTTGAAAGTACACCAACAACTAGCACAGGTTCACGAAGCGAACAGTTGACTCCATCAACATCAAAAGACGCTCTTTTGCGTAGTGCAAATGAAACGTTATCTACACCAGTACAATTTATTTCCGAAAAAATTGGAAATATGGCAATGAAATATTTAAATTTAAATAATTCTGATATGAAATTATGTGACAATATTTTTGGTCTAAGATCTGAAGATGGAAAAGATTTATGGATTGGTAATACTGAAGTAAAAATTAGTAATAATGATATTATTTTAAATAATAAAACTTATAATGGAACAAAAGGGTTATGGGAATTAATAACTTTAAAAGAACCATCAACAGCTGTAACAAATAATGATTTACAAAATTATGAAGAAATTATATTATCAACATATGCTTACATGCAAAATAATGACAAAAGTTCTAAACGTATTAAATCTAGCGTTGGAAATAAATATATGAATTTTATTAGACCAATATTGATTAAAAATAAAATTATAAAAGAAAAAGTAGGATCTGGTTTAAATTCAAAAAATAATCTTTCAAAATCATTACAAAATTTTAAAATTAAAACTAGTTTACCTACTGAATATGTTCGTTTTGCGAATCGTTCACAATGTGAACGTGTTTATTGGAATGATATTAATGAATTAAAAGATAGATTAAATTTGTTGTTAGGAGAGTATAATGCAGGAAATGATAGTCCAGAAATACATAATGAAATTATGAATATTATTGAGGAACTAAGAGAAGAAAATATGTTGACTCTCTCCGAAGGAAACGTATTAACTGTTTAATTAAATTACATATAAATTTAAATAAATTAAAAAATTTTTTTCTAATAAATGGGAATTGATAAGTTTGGACAAAAATCTTTTTCAGAAATAAATTCATCTAATGAATATTCTCTTAATAGAATAATATCATTAGAAAATGAAGTTGAAGAAATTCGTTCAAATAGTGATCAAATGAAAGATATTATTAGTAAATTAATGGAATTAAATCAACTACTTCAAAAAGAAGTTGAAAAACAAGAAAAAGATAATGTGGTAGCTTTTGGTGTTGTATATAAAGAAATAGAACAATTAGAAAATAATTTAAATCAAGATATTATTAACATAACTAAACAAGTAGATTTTATAGAAACAAATATTGAAAATTTTAAAAACAGTTTAGAAAAACAATTGGATAGTTATTCGGAAAAACAAATTTTAATTGATAATTATCTTAAAGATTTAGTTTTACAAAATAAAGACAATATTAATCAAAATAATATTACTAAACAAAATGATGAAACTAATAATAAGATTGATAAAAGTATTCAAGTAGATGAATATATAAAACAATTAAATATTGAAGAAAGTGAAACAGATATTGAAGAAAGTAAACTACAAATTGAAACAAATATAATTCAAAAATAATTTAAAAAATTCATACATATATAAATGATAAACAAAAATAATAAATCAAAATAAAAATTCAAATATTCAACATCGTTGAAATATGTTCACATCATATTTCATTTGAAATTAAAAAAAAACTTAATCTAATATAATTAATAATTTAATGTATAGTAAATAGGAGGGGCTCGTTTTAGTTACCTACATTTCCTATTTCATAATGTCCCCAGGGTAATTTGTAAGTCTTATTTAACTTATCGTTATCATTATTATTCAACTTTTTATTGAAATAAAACTTATCATCATAGGGTGACAATCCTATTTTATTCTCTTCTGTAGTATATAGTTTATTATCATATGATCTAATATTATGAACAGTTTCATTTTTATTTTTTAAATTAATTAAACAATTCTTATAATCTTCAATTGTTAACTTTTTAATATTATTTTTCTTTATTCCTTTACAAACTTTTTTATCACAAACATCGGTCTTAAATGCATACATTTTACTTCTAAGTCCACAAAATTCTCTAATTGGTATTCCATTATATTCATCTTTAAATTTTCCTGGTACTTTTTTATTAATATTAGATTTTAAATCTTCAATTGGAAAATTATCTATATAATCACTGGTATCATAATTATCTAGATCATCTTTCATTTCAGAATAAATATCAAAATCATCATCAATATGTTTACCTTCAAAATAAAGAATAAATGAATCAGTATCTGTTCCTAATAATTTCATTCTATTACCATATTTAGTTTTAAGTTGTACATACATTTTAAACATTAATAATTTTGATAAATCTAAAATATTTTGACCTCCAAAGATAGGTTTATTTAATTTAATATTAGAATTTTTACCAAACACTACACACATATTATGATCTATTATTTTTCTTGATTGATATGTATTTCTACTTATTAGTTTTCTCATAATTTTTTCAGTTTTAACTATTCTAACATTAAGTCTATTTCTAACATTTTCCATTTGTTTACCATATACACTATTATTCATAAGTTTGAAAAAATCTTTTTCAAAATCGTTTTTAGCTTCTTTTCTAAGTGTTGTATTTTTTTCAATATAATTTTTTAACCATGCTTCTTGTCTACATTTAATACCTCTATGAATTTTAGTTAAAATTACACCATTATTTAAATATTCTTTTAATAATCTTATATCAATTATATAATTTTTCTTTGGTAACAACGTACACATTAATTTTTTAATTTTATCATTTGGTTTACTACCAATCCCTTTATTAATTAAGTCTGTTTGATTTGGTGATAAATCTTCAAATTGTGGAACATAATGATGAGGTGCTGGAGCATAATCATTATAAAAGTTGTGTAATTCCGGAGGAATACTTATATCAACTTCTAATGTATATCCAATATTATTATCATCAAAATTATTATTTAAAATATTATCAACATTACAAAAATATTTAATTTCATCTTCATTTAACCATTCATGATTACCAACACTTAATTTTTGTGACATGGCCCATCCATATAAATTATTTGCATCTAAATATAAAATATAACTTGTTAATTTTTTAGAATCGTATATACCTTTAAGAGAAGCTTCCTCTTTACTTAATTTATAAACTTGTTCTACAATATCAGCATGTTCACTCTGTGAACCGTTGACTATGTCAACATGTTCCTTTCGGTAACCGTTGACATGGTCAATATGTTCACTCTGTGAACCGTTGACAGAGTCAACGTAATAATAACAATTATTAGCTTTAGCATAGTTATGTGCAATTTGTGATATTCCACCTCTAGTTCCACTTTCATAAAATTCATACATATCTTGATCTGTTAATAATTCTAATTTTTGTTTGGTTAATTTTAAAGCAGATGAATTACTTAAATGTGGTGAACTTATATAATGTATAGGATCTAAATTATAATTTTTAAAACATTCTTTTCTAAAATTATCAAATACATCACTTAAAAGTATAACATCTAATTTCAAATACCAGTTATGATAGTCTCTAAATGTTTTACAATTAAAATGTTTCCAAAATTTATTTGCAAATTTATAATCGTTAATATTAATATTTCCATTTAATGATGAATGAAAATCTTCAAGATTTGGAAATTCTGTTATACTTAATTTTTTATAATCATCAATAAATTCATATGGATATACACCTTTTCTAAGTAAATAACATTTATTTTTTAATGATAGATTTTTAAAAATATTATTAAAGTTTTCTAAATGATCAAAATTAATAGGTTTTATATTTTTAGTATTACAAACTGAACAAATACTACAAGCATATATTTTATTCTCAGTATTTTTACCAACTTTATAAGATACATAATCTATATTTCTTATTTTCTTACATGTTACACAATATATATCATTAACATCTAATAAATTTTTAACAGCTTTATCTAATGAAGTATTTATAAATTCCATTGAATCTATAAATCTTAATTCTATTTTTTCGACAACTGTATATAATTCTAAATCTGTTGAATTACAATTACGACAAGTGTTTCTTGTCTTTAAATTATATTGATATTTACATTTTTCATTTTTACATTTTAAATATTTAGTTTCACCTACAATAACTGGTTTTTTAATTTGTTTAAATTTTTCAGTGCTCGTTGCTAGAACACTAGTTTCAGTTTCAGGATGAAATTCATCTAAATATTTTAGAAATAATTTTGAATCATAACCTTTTAAATTATGAATAATAATTGGTAAAAATTTTGGCATCTTTAACTTTAGATTACATTTATTACATAAAGCCATTCTATATTTACCAGTTGTATGGTCATGATCCCAACATTTTTTATTTTCTTCAGAAAATGGAATATCACAAATTTCACAATTGTTAGTATTATCAAACTTTAATATCGATTCTTTATCCTGAATTATATTATTCAATTTTCTTACTTCATAATAATCTTTAGCATATTTTATTAAATTATCTAAGAATGATTTCAATAGCACTTTTCTATTAGAAGTATTCTTTGAAATATATTGTTTGTTATAAGTGTTATAAATACCATAACTATTTGGAATGTGTTCATGAAGTAATATTGTATTTTTACATTTGCCAGATTTTTTTTTATTAATTTTTTCCAAAGTACATTCAAAATCAGCATATAAAGTATATGGATGAAATAATTCTGCACCATTAGATTTATATTTTAAAATATTTTCACCCTCTTTAGGTAACTTTATATTTTGTATTATATTATTATCATCTTTTAATAAATAACATGTTTTTATATGTTCTTCTAATTCATCAGATTTTTCAAAATGTTTAAAACATTTATTACAAATATGTAGATGTTCATGCTGATGATGAATTTTACCACTTAAAAATCCAGATAAATTTTTAAGTGGTACAAAGTGAGATTTGTATGTTTCTTCTGTAATATTTTCTTCTATATATATAATATTAACATGTTTTTTTGGCAAACCATTAACGAAATTACGAAAAGAGTTACTTTTATACATTAATTGAATTTGGTAATATTCATCATCATTTTTTTCTGAATCATAATGATAAAAATTCATGGTAATATTAAAATAATCTTCTAATTTTTTAACATTTTCTTCATTAATTATAAATGGAAATTCTAAATTTAGATTTTTAAATGTATCATCATTTTCTAAATCTTCAAGATATTTTTTATATTTTGTTGGTCTTTCTGGATGAATTTTTAACACATCTTGATAAATAGAATATAAGATACAATATAAAATACATTTATTATCAGTATTTTTAATATTAACACAATTTCTATTAGTAAATGGAATATATGATCCAGCAAGAATTTGAGACTTATCTCTACTAATATGTGTTTTTACTATTCTAACAAAGCTAGCTGTAGATCCTTTTGTACATTTTTCTGAGAATTTATTATTTATTTCCTCTATCATTAAATAAAATTCTTTTGTATAGTTTAATCTATTAACATAATGTATTTCTGATCTATACCAATATTCATAACTTTCTTTAATTTTATTAGTTTTTTTATCAATAATCACAATATTTACCGCTGTTCCTAAAGACACTTTAAAATTACTATATTTTTTAAAACCTTTGAAAAAATATTTGAAACAATTTCTTTTTATTAATTCTAAATGCTTTTCAATATCAAATTCTTCATTATTTGTAAACTCTAAATCAGCAACCATATTGTTAAAACATGAACCATTTAATTGTTTTTCTTGAATATCAATAATATCAAAATCATAATCATCAAAATTTTGAAATATATTTTGAATAACATCATTATTATGCTTTTCTATTAAAACACTTATTATGTTTAATAAACTATTTTTATTTTTATTATACCAATATTTTGGCAATTGAAAAATATGTTTATTTGCTCTAATATATTTTTTTAGATTTTTTAAATTTTTGGATTTCAATTCTTTAATATTAAATGAATTCATTTTTATTTATTTGATATTTTTACTTAATTTTTCCTTATTTATATAGAAATTTTTTTTTTTAAATATTTTGAATTATCGCCAATAAATAATATTTAAATATTAAATATGATGTGGTGTGATGTAAATTAGAAATTAATTTCGTTACTTCATAATAAATTGTTAATTATTTTCTTTATTATTAATATATTTAATATGAAATTGAGAATTACAATGACGTTTTTTATGTGATACTGTATACCACATTCCACATTCACACTTTAATCTTTCAAATCTTGATGGTAATGAGTTATAATATGCAATTTTTTGATTGTAACAGTTTTTACAATATCTCTTATTCGAAATAAAATTAGAAATAGGTTTCTCTTCTAAACATGAAAAACATATTTTTTTACCATCTATAATAGACAAACATATTCTTTCACCATTTACCATTTTATGATATAATCTTTGTTTTGGTATGTTTCCTTCGGAAACTGTTTCCTGCAGAATCATAATTTCACTCATTATTTCCAATTTATTAACAAACTTTTTTTTTTAATTTATATCAATTTACATTTCTAATATTTAATCTTATACTAATTTTTTCTTTTCTAAAATCAATTAAATTATTATCCTGATCAACAATATAAATAGTTATATTTCTAATAGTATTTGTATTTACTGGATAGTATATTAAATTTTTAGGTATTTCATTTATTTTTTCACCAGGTTTATCATTGATAAAAAATTCATGAATAATATTTGTTTGTTTATTATTTTCATAACTACCTCCTACAATATTACATTTTATTCTAATAGAATTAACATTCATAATATTTACTGGTAAATCAGATGATACTAATGTATTAGGTTGAATAATTTGTTCACTAAATCCTAGTAATGAAGCTATGGAATTTTTTTGTGTAAAATCAATAATATAATCACTTTTAATTTCAACTTTTAATGTTGTCATATTTGGTTTAATAGTAATACCCTTTATTTTCTCTTTTATAAAATTGTTTATATCATTTATTTCATATGAACCAGTTGGGAATGTAATTATTTTGTTAACACTGTTAATTGTTTGTAAATTATCTTGTGAATCATTTCCTTCGAAAATATGTTCACTTTGTGAACCAATGACAGAGTCAACATAATGTAAAATATTATTTTTTAATTTTTCAGACATGTTCGGTATAGAATTATAAGTAGAAAAATTAAGCAAACACATTTCAAAATCATGTTTAACTTCATTTGACTCTGTTGAAATATGTTTATTATCTAAAATTATTGGTTCATCAAAATTACATGAAATTATTGAAGTATTTCCATCTAATGATATAGTCGGCATTATTTAATTAAGTAAAAATTTTAAACATAGATGACCACAAATTATTTCATTTATTTCTTGATCAATATTATTATTAAAAATTACAGTATTTTCATTAGTTTTGAAATATTTTTCTATTAATATTGGTAATTTATTTATAGCAAAGGAATCATAGTAAAAAATATGATTATTATATTTTTTATATGCTACCCAGTGTGTACCATTACCATCATTATTATCTAAATTTATTATTCCACATTCTTTATCTTTTATCTTTTTTGGTAATCTATCTTTCATGAATACACCTCTAAAATTTGCTATATTAAATTTTCTAGCATATTTTTTTAAATCATAATTACTTAATGGTTTAATTGGAATTAATTCAAAATCAAATTTTTTTTAAGTAACATACCATTACCAGATTTTTTAAGTAACATACCATTACCAGATTTTATATTTTTTTCTTCTAATGCTTTATTATGACGTATTTTTTCTTCTAATAATTTATCGTTAGTTTTTTTATCATTATATGCTCTATATAATGTTGTTCCTGCAGTAACTGCAGCTCCTATTGCTGGAATAAGTGGTAATAGTGCTGGTAAAAATCCACCAATTTTTTCATTATTAAAACTTTGTAACTGGGACATAGATAATTTTAATATAAAAATTTTAAAAGTAGTTTTATTATTATCTAAATGTTTTTTTATAGAATTAATTTGTTTTCTAGTTAATGGTAAATATGTTTCATTCATTACACTTTCTTTAGTTCTTTGTAATTGAATTGGTTCTAATTTTATAGTAATATCTGTTTTATTTTTCATAGCATCATAAACTTGTTTTTGTTGATCCTCATTTAGAGATATTGGATATTTAATATATCGTCCACATTTTGGAATAAAATTAATTTCATTTTCATTTGTATTATGTTCACTTTGTGAACCGTTAACATTTATCAATTCTTCAGTTGATGAATTGTGAGTTGTTAAACCCATACCCATTTTTCTTTTAAATTTCATAGCATTAGTAGTTAAATATGCATTTACTTTTTCTGATAAACTAGCATCTTTTGCTGAAACTCTTGACCATGCTTTATCTTCTAAAATTTTATCAGCTTCATGTCTTTTCTTTATATCGTTACTTTTAGAATATGCAATATCATGTTCTTTAGCTGCTTCATCTAATTTATTAATTGGATGTATATCTTTTTCAAGTTTTAATTCAAGATTAGTACCAGGTCCTAAATAATTATATCCTGGAGAATGTAATTCAAATGGAAGATTATTTATAAGATTATTTATAATACCACTACCATAATATCGCACCATTTATTATAATAGAAAATGTGATGTATTTATTTATTTATTTGGATAATTATTAATCATGAACTGAAGGTAAACTTGAAATATCATCATCAACTTTTTTATTAATATTAGACAATTCGTTTTTATTTTTCTTATTTATTTTAGTTACATTCTTTAAAAGTTCCTCTGTTAAACTATTTGATTTAGTCTGTCGAGAATTGTATTCATTTGTCGAGAATTGTCGAGAATTGTCTTCTTTTGTCGAGAATTGTCGAGAATTGTCTTCATTTTTAGTGTTTTTGCCAATAATTTCAATACCAAGTAATTTAAGTCCATTATTAAGAGAATCGCGTGAAATATGATTTTGTTCGCAAAATTTTACTTTAGTTAATTTTAAAGTACTAGCTTGTTCTAAATAATTAATAGCTAAATTTCTTTCTCTAATTTGTTTAAGTTCATTAGCATTTTTTGGAATATGAATATTTTTTGAATTCCTAAAACTTTTTGTTTTCCCTTGTAGTGATACAAGTGGTGAAACAGTTTTAGTAGAAGGGCTTGGATGATTGTATAAATTAGTTATATTCTTATACATTTTATTCATTTTAATTTATTTATGAAAAAATTTTTTAAAATAATTATATTTTTCTTAGTGTTTCAATATAAAAAAATATTAAAAATTTTTATTATAATAAATGTCGAATATACATACAATTGAAGAATTTAAAACAAATACTGATGTGCCTATCTTGAAATTAAGAGGATCTAGTATAAAACTATTAAATAAAGAAGAAATAGAAAAAGAGGTTAAACAAACACAAGAATTTATTAGGCAACATAAATCTCAGTTTAATAATAGAAGTGGTTTTGTTCAATGTTTAAATGATGCACTTAAAAATAATGATCATGTATGGCATGAATATGCTGTTTGTATTATGAAAAGTGTTAAAAATATTAAAGATTATAATATTGAATTACATTCAGAATCAAATAAAATATTAGTAAATGAATTATTAAATGAGAAAGCTATATTAGAATTTAGTTTAATGAGTTATGAAGAAATTATTGGCAAATTAAATGATGATATGTATGAGTTACAAGTAAATTATGATATTCTTGAATCAGAACATAATAACCTTATAAATAGCATTGAAAATAAAAACGCTGCATTAGCTGAAAAATATAAGAACAATTTTATTAAAAGACAAAAAGCTATTGAAGAATCTAAAACAATGAAGATTGGACTAGTAAATAAAAAAATTACAACACAAAAACTCAATGATTTATTGAAAAGTGTAAGTAAAATGAAATAAAAAAAAAAATATTGTTAATAAATGAATACTTGTGTTAATATTATTCCATATCAAAATGATTGTATATCACAGTTATACATAATTGATGCTAATAATAAATATAATGGAGGATGTAGATGTGTCATAATGGATCCGTCTTTATTAAAATTAATTTCTATTGTAATTTTTATTGTAATTGCAATTCTTATATTTTATGCAATATATTTAGATATACAAAAAAAGGTAATTGAAAATGAATGTAAAAAGATTAACAAAAAAAAAAAATATTAAAAATATTTAGGATTTTTTCTATTGCATTAAATGAATAATTGTAAAAACAATTTTGATAAAAATAATCAATTATCAAAAATAGATTTTATTATTTCAAATGGAATAGATAAAATAATGCAAAATGAATACATTTCAATGGTACTAATTATTATTCTATTAATAATGTTTTTTTATAATTTGATAAGACAATTAAATGCAAGACTACAATTATTTTAAACATTGGTTTCGACCTAGTCAAAACATATTAGTAAATTTTTAATAATATTTTTTAGTTAAATAAATGAAAGAAGAAAAAGGTATCGAATCTTATGACTTTTATGAACATTTGCCATCTAATTCTACACTATTAAATGAATATGGAAGACCAATAGAAATAAATATTAATAATCAAGACATTAAAACGTTACCATCAAAAAGTTTACTTAATATTAGAGGTCAAATTATTGCTAAAGATAAAGATGGTAAAATATTAGATAAACTTAATCCTGATAAAATAAATTTTGTGAATAATGGTATAATAAATCTGTTTAGTAAAATTACATATTTTATTAATTCAGTTGAAATTGATAAAATTGAAAATCCTGGAATAACAACAACAATTAAAGGCTTAGCATCATTTTCTAATGATTTATCATTAAATAATGCTGGTTGGCAAATTGTAAATAAAGGTAGTGTTTGTAATAAGAAAGGTTATTTTTCTGTTAGCATTCCATTATGTATATTAATTGGGTTTTTTGATGATTACAAAAATTTCATTTTTAGAATTAATCAAAAATTAGAATTAATAAGATCAAATGATGATACAAATTGTTTAATTATTGATAATAGTTTAAGTGATCATACTTTTTCTATTGATATTAATCAAATTATATGGAGAATGCCTCATGTTAAATTTTCAGTTGAAGTTGATCATGAAATTAATAAAAAAATTTCAAATAATACAAACTTTCAAATGTATTTTAGAAATTGGAGATACTATTGTACTACTGCAATTCCAGCTGTAAAGACTTATACCTGGAATATAACATCATCTAGTGCTAAACCTAGATATTTTCTTATTGCATTTCAAACATTAAGAAATCAGAATAATTATAAAGACAATAGTAAATTTGACCATTGTAATTTAGAAAATGTTGTAGTTAAATTAAATACAAATAGATATCCAAACTATGATATGCAACTATCTATTAATCAAAATAAATTTGATACATTATATAATATGTTTCTAGATTTTAAAAATTCATATTATGGTTCTAGTATAAATAATTTACCAATAGTTAATTATGATACATTTTTAAAAGAATATCCAATAATATGCATTGATACATCTAAACAGAATGAGGTAATTAAAGAGGCTGCTATTGATATTAAAATTGAATTTAAATGGACAGAAGATTTTCCATCAAATACAGTCGTTCACTGTTTAATTATTAGTGATGATAGTTATTCATATAATCCACTAACAAATCAAGTGATGCATGTTTGACTTGTTTTTTTAAATTTTTATAAAATTAAAATTAACTAAAAATTAATTGAAATAAATATGTAATTAATTATATTAATAGATTAAAAAAATTTATCTAAAATTCTAAATTATGGATGGTCATTTAAAAGTTACTAAATTAGATAATAAAATTAAATTAACTATTCAAAATTTTGATACTCATAAACCAATAAAAAGATTAAATGAAATATTTCCGAATATTATTAGAGCAATTATTTGTGGACCAAGTAATTGCGGAAAAACAAATGTATTATTAAATATATTATCAAAGATTTATTATTCTGATATAATAATTTGTTCAAAAACTTGCTATCAAGAAAAATATAAATTTTTGGAAGATATGATAATTCAATTCAATAAATTGTGTGTTAAAAATGATTTGGAATCTAAAGATATAAAATGTTTATCAATTCAATCTCTACCAACACCTGAAAATATTAAACCATATTCTGTAATAATATTTGACGATATCTCTACAGAACAACAAGATAATATTGCCAATTATTTTGCTTATGGTAGACACAATAACATTTCTTGTTTTTATTTATGTCAAACATATTCAAAAATACCTAAACAATTGATAAGAGATAATGCAAACTATATAATTTTATTTAAACAACATAAGACTAATCTGAAACACATATTTAATGATCATTGTAATGATATTGATTATGATATTTTAAAAAATATGTGTATTCAATGTTGGAAAGAACAGTTTGGATTTTTAGTAATAGATAAAGAACAAGAAACAAATGATGGTAGATATAAAAAAATGTTTGAATTTTTCTTTACAATATAAAAAAATGTTTGAATTTTTGTTTGAATAAGATTTTTATTTTTTATTATATCCAGTTATTTTGGAAATCTTTATATTTTTCATTTTTTTCATCAAAAACTATATCTAATATTTTTCTATATTTATATAATCCATCAATGGTGGGCAGCAGATTTACTAATTATGACAACAGTTAATGTTAGAATTAATAGAGGATACAAATATATGCTTAATGTAATTGATACATTTTCTAAATTTGCTTATATAGAACCATTAAAAAAGAAAGATGGAAAAACAACTTCTGAAGCATTTTTAAATATTATTAAAAAAGCAGGTTGTGCACCAAAATTACTTCATACAGATTCTGGTAAAGAATTTTTAAATAAACATTTCCAAGAAGTTTTGGATAAATACAATATTAACATGTATCAAACATTTAGTGAAAAGAAATCATCAATTGTAGAAAGATTTAATAGAACCATTAATGAAAAACTAAAAATACGATTTGAAATTCAGAAAAATACTAATTGGATTGATGTAATTGATAAAATATTATATGAATATAATTACAAAGATGTACATAGAACTATTGGTATGAAACCATGTGAAGTAAATGAAAAAAATGAACAATTAATTTTTGATAATTGTTTTAAAATTAATAGAAACAATTTAGAAAAACCAGTTTTTAAAATTGGAGAAAAAGTAAGAATTCAATCACATAAAAAACAATTTGAAAACAAATATAAAAATAATTGGACTCGAGAAATATTTTATATTAGTAAAATTTATCCATCTAATCCAATAACATATTTAATAAGAGATTTAAGTTATGAACCAATATTGGGTAAATTTTATAAATTTGAACTTCAAAGAGTTCAAATTTGAAGTTTCAATTATTTTGCGTCCACCCTCTTCTAACGCTAAATACATACTGCACTTGTAACCATGTTTGACAAAGTCAAACGGTTTCGACAGAGTCGAAACATGTGTTGATGTATAAAAGCTTATCAAATATTATGCTTATCTTGCAGTTTGTGACTCGTATTCAACAGTATTTCATTTTTTTTTGGTTTGTGCTTATGCTTATTCTATTTATAGATTGTGAGCAATGTTGATAAGATCAGCATTGCTTGCTTTGCATACTACTCAGCTGTAATTACATTACTTCAGAATATGATGTTTAGATGAGTTGGTTAAGCAGTTGGAATTATAACAATAATTTTGTTGCAAGTTCAAATCTGACTCAAAGACTCTTGTTTTGAGGAGTTCGTCGTTTTTTTTGAAAGGTACTTTAAAAAATAAATGTATCCTTTTTTGTTTTTTTTTTTTTTTGAATAGATTACTTTAAATATTTTGTAATAAATATTTAAAATTATCAATCAATAATAATCGACCCAACTCAAAATTTTTAACTTTTTTTTTTATTTTTGTTTGAATAGATTACTTTAAATATTTTGTAATAAATATTTAAAATTATCAATCAATAATAATCGACCCAACTCAAAATTTTTAACTTTTTTTTTTATTTTTGTTTGAATAGATTACTTTAAATATTTTGTAATAAATATTTAAAATTATCAATCAATAATAATCGACCCAACTCAAAATTTTTAACTTTTTTTTTTATTTTTGTTTGAATAGATTACTTTAAATATTTTGTAATAAATATTTAAAATTATCAATCAATAATAATCGACCCAACTCAAAATTTTTAACTTTTTTTTTTATTTTTGTTTGAATAGATTACTTTAAATATTTTGTAATAAATATTTAAAATTATCAATCAATAATAATCGACCCAACTCAAAATTTTTAACTTTTTTTTTTATTTTTGTTTGAATAGATTACTTTAAATATTTTGTAATCAATATTTTAACATTTTTTCACTTAATAGACATCGACCCAACACAAAATTTTAACTGTACCAACCTAAATATTGATTACTAGTACATCAAAAATAGATATCTTTAATATCTTAAAAATATTAACTACGAGTAACTATAATTTAGGGGTGGACTAAATCGACCCAATTCAAAATTTTTAACTTTTTTTTTGAGATAATATAAGCTAAAAAAATGAGTTAAATGTTAAAAAATGTTAAAATTTTGAGTAACTGTAAGTTAAAAAAATGAGTTAAATGGTAAAAATGTTAAATTTTTGAGTTAAAATGATAAAAATATTAAAATTTTAATATTTTTGATATTGTCCTGTAGCCCGGAATATACATACTACTCACGTTAGACCATACTGGTCCTTCTCTCTTCTTAACTGGTGCGATAACCCCTCCGCGATTTTGGCGAGTTTAACAAAGCGCGCCAGTCGTTTCTTTCTCGTGGTAACCGGCGTCAATTGGACACACCATGTGAAGCCAAGAACTTCTCTACCTGATCTTTTCAACGCAGAGGAGGCCTTCCTCTTCCTTTACTACCACCAGGTGGTACAGCATCGAATATTTTCAGAGTCGGAGCATTTGTATCTAGCACAAAGTCCTGATTTAAACCCGATTGCGAATTCGTGGGCTATTCTAGAGAGACGGCTAGCAACTTACGAAATGGCCACAATGAACATCGACGAATTCGAAGAGTTCAGAAAGAATGGCGTGATTTTCCACGTGATGGAAAAACTGATCGAGAACATGCCATGACATATAAATATAGTAGCGTCGCTAGACTAAAAGTCTGTGGAGAAAATATTATTGTAATATTAAGTTTTATGTAATAAAAGTAATCGGCGAGAAAAATAGGATAAATAAAATTTATGTTTTTTTTGTACAATAATATTTTTTTTTTGTTATTTTGGTAATATCTTTTTTTATTCTTAAATATTTTGTAAATTCTAAATAATACGATTTATTTCTTAATAAATGAAGCATTTAACCTGGAACTTGATAGGATTACTTTGAAAAATGATTCTACAGCAAACAAAGATGAATGAATGTGGCATACATTTAGCCACTTCTGCTCGCCACTGTATAAGTGCTTATATAATATATGTACGTAGTTATGTAGAAATACTTATTATATGAAATCGAATACTGTAAAAAATAGAGCGCTGAGCTTCAATATACCGTTTAGACTCAATATTTTTTTAAATTTTTATGTTGATTTTTGTTACTTATATAGTAATTTAATACATAGCAGCCTCCTTAACTCTGTGAGCTGTGTAAGTTATATCACAAAAACAAAAACAAAGATTGTGCACTACTCGATTCATTTTTGCAATGAAATGATTCTCTCTACTCATAAAAAACTATTTGCCTACTCAAAGCACACACAGCGAATTGGAGAGTAGGCGCAGACTGCACCTGCCCCGTTGGTATGCGCAATTTCTATACTACATACATACATACATAGTTAGGTTGTGGCTATACGAGTACGGGTATACATACCTACATATACGTGCATATTTCTATGTAGTGAACTGCTGGTTTCACTTAAACGATATGCATTTATTAGCTATTGCTTAGATGAGAAATTATTTGATGCGATATTAGGTGGATGATGATGTACATAAGTACATACATACATACATACATACATACATACATCGTAATCTCAGTTTATTAATACTTTAATGGCTTACAACGCTTCTTGTAGTTATTACTCGGTACATAATTTATCAGTGCAATTATTTGCGGCTCCTTTGACGTCGGCATCGAGTAACAAGATGTACTGAGTGGGTATAGGCCAACAGCAAACGCAGCAAGTCGATTTTACAGCAAGTACTCGACTTCGAATTGATTTTTTGCAATGCAATTGCATGTTTCCCCTCAGCGCACCAACCTCCCCCTCAAAGAGTAATCGTGTAATTGCAGTGCTTGTATATTGCAAGGGGCTGAGAGCGAGGAGAGTGGACAATGCAACAAATAAATGGAAGATAGACGATTGATTTGAAAACATAGAAGCCCCTTGCTAAATACGAAGTGCATTACAAACATATGTATGCATGTATGTATATACCCTGCCATACAATCAAACATAGTTTTATGAACGAACTAGTTCTTAAGTACCCATTTGGTGACTGTTGTAGTCACCCGAATTTGCGCTTCACGCACGTGACGAGAGTTGTTGGTTCAGTTTGCTGATCACAGCTTCTATTAAGAAGTTTTTAACGTTTTTAACTTTACTTAGTATGCGTACAGGATGGTCTAAATACAAGATTTTTTTGTTTTTAAATAACTAGACGAATAATTCAAATATGTTACGTGGCAAATTAATAATAACCAGCCTGCTGCGAATTTTGCATAAACATCTCGGATTATCAAAAGACCGATGGGCTCAAACCGCCAGTACTTTAGCTTTAAGATTATTTCATAATTTTCTTATGTTAAAATGGTAATATGTAATTAATCTTGTTTCTCTTCTTGATTGACGCGGTAACCGCTTAAGCGATTTTGACCGCGTTTAACAAAGCGCGCCAGTCGTTTTCTTATAGGGCTAACCGACGCCAGTTGGACGCACCAAGTGAAGTCAAGTCTTTCTCCACCTGATCTTATCAACGCAGAGAAGGAATTCCTCTTCTTCTGTTACCACCAGTTGGTGCAGCATCGAATACTTTCAGAGTCAGAGCGTTTGTTTCCATTCCGTCGACATGACGCAGCCAGTTAAGTCGCTGGATTTTTTATCGCCGCTTTTTGTCTATGTTGTCGTAAAGCTCATACAGCCCAAAAATCTTTCGCAGAATCTTTCTCTCAAGCACTCCAAGGGACGCCTCATCCGATATTATCATCGTCCAAGCTTTTGCCCCTTACGATAAGACGGGCTTGATGAGGAGCTTGTTGAGTGTAATTAATATAATTAATTTACTCATGCGAAATCCAATCAATTCAACAATTAAATACCTTTAACGACTACTTCTTTGTAATCACTTCTGAATTTGGTCCAAATTGTATCAAATAGTCTGCATGAATGTTTGCATTACTAAAAAGAGATAATTTTCATATTCGTCTTGATGGCTTTGCTAACAAAATCAATGATTGTATCTGTTATTGGAAAGTGCAAACGTGATTGCCGAGACACTAATGCACCTCCAGATAATTTGGTGAGCATTTTCAATTGGTGATATCAGTGATATATTTTTTCTCCCAAAACTCGACCAGAACTGCCACTTGGTCAACAGTAAGTGCTATTCAGACACGTTTAGGAACATCTTGTGGCTGTTCTTCGATTTCATCATTGAGCACGAAACCATCGTTCATCATCATCATAGCAATTACAGCTCAGGGTGAGCCAGTGCTTTCTTCACAATCGCGCTACATACGACTCGGTTCATTACGTCGCTTCACCTAGCATTTGGTAGGCGTCAATCTGTATGAACTTCGTTTTACGCTTTTTATTGCCGATAATAAGAGAGTTGAAGGTCTTTTTCGTAATCCTGCTGACGTTTACCCTGAGTAGGTACCCAAACTATCTCAGCAGCTGAGCTTTAGCGAAACGCGCAATGTCTTCATCTGATATCAGCTGTTCGATCTCATTATTGCATCTTATTCTGTAGGATCCATCAGCTTGCCTTACTGGCCCAAATGCCCTTCTTAGGATTTGACGCTCAAAGCGGTGAAGGTAGTTCTTTATGTGAGATGTCACTACCCATGCTTCACAGCCTTATGTTGCTACTGGGCTTATTAGCGTCCTGTAGATTTGTTCCTGCAGGTGTTTTATAAATTCTGACATTGCCTTTTTAAGCTTAGATGCATATTTTGCCATATTGCATCGCGAAGGCATCCAAAGACTGAAACCAATTGCTTGACGCACGAAGTGAACTGGAACCAGAAGCATTTCGGAGCTAGTCCGAATGTCTGCAGGCATTAATACCCAATGCAGTGCAACGATAAGCCAATTGTTGTTGCATATGCAAGTAGTAATTTTATTTTGCGTCTCAAAGTACCAACTACAAACAATTTTTTTTTGGTATATATCATACATACATACATAAGTGCATACACACATACATACATGCATACATACATATTTATATATATATGTACCCTTGCCTGTCTGTGTATTTTAATTTGATATTTTATACCCACTTATTTAGCTATCACACCAATTCACACGCTCAAAAAGCCTTTTGCGGCTTTTCGCTTTTGATTATGTCGGCAACGCTTTGACGGCGGCACCGCGTAAAGCATTGTACGGAGAGGAAACAGGCCAACAGACTTCTGGTGAACGATAATTTTTCATGAAGTGCATGATTTTTGCTGAAATTCGCGTTTCAATTGCACGCCTCCGCTCCTCTTGCTCTGCTTACAGCACAACCACCAATCAGCGCTACACAGATTTGTCGACATGTGCGCGAAGATTTCGTTCAAATACCGACACATAGTTTTCATTGCAAAAGCGCGTCGCCATACAAATACAACATTATCTACTGATAAAGCATAACGGCGCACAGTAGTCCATTTTTGCTTTCAAAAGCGCACAATAGTCTGAAAAAATTTGATTCTTTCTAATTTTGCCAGTAATTTTCAGAAAGTGAAACCACTGTGCCACGTTTGAAATGACAGCGCGTTTGCATGACTGGTGACGCGGCTTGCCTCGTTCCATAGTGCCTCACACGAGCACTAGCACCACACATTCGACCCCCCCACCACAGCCACCTGCTGCTATCAACTCATTTGCATATGCTTCGCTCTTAGTGACAGTTTCATGACTGACACAGTAGCACAGAACTGTTTTCTCTTACCGCCACAATGAATATTTAAGAAGCTTTGTATTTATTGCTGTAGTTGTTGTCAGCGCCTCTTGTCTGGGCTTCTATACAAATTGTAGTTGAAACATTTGCTGTTTTCAATCTCATTGCTGTCATCATTTGTTGTTGTAATAGGAATTTGTTGTTCTGCGCGCAAAAACGGACTATTGGGCCAGCTTAATTTATTCATTATGCCCTACACTCTGGATATACACTATGGATTATATACATACAAATTTTAATTTTATTTTACGCATAATTACTCGTTGATTCCAAAAATCTCTTTTTCAAGATATTTGCAATTTACCGTTATTAAGTCGAAAAAGTGGTTCCACGTACATTTACAAACTAGTTGGGTAATCTTAACACGAATTATAGCGAATTGAAGATAATAAGTTCATCAAAAAACAGGAGGATTCACAACGTTTCGATAGGCCTAATAATTTCAGATTTCATTATTTACAAAAATTAAAAAAAAAATTGTAAAATTAAAAACAGTTTCTGATAAATGGATTAATGATTTCAGATTGAAATTCTTTTTAGAAGAATTAAAAAGAATTTTGAAAAATTAAGGAAAATTTAAAATCACATTAAAATTAGTTTTTTTTTGGAAAAATTAAAAATAAAATTTTTTAATTAAAAACTGTTTCTGATAAGTGGATTAATGATTTCAGATTTTGTTATTTACAAAAATTAAAAAAAATTGCAAAATTAAAAACAGTTTCTGATAGATTGATTAATGATTTAAGATTTGAATTCTTTTTAGAATAAATAAAAAGAATTTATTTTATTTTATTTATTCTAAAAAGAATTTTGAAAAATTAAGTAAAGTTTAAAATCAAATTAAAATTAGAAATATAAATTTTGGAAATTAATCTGGAATCAAAAAATTTCAATTCTTTTTAATTTTACTAAAAAAAATTTAAAGGTGAATCAATTTCTAATTTTTTTTTAATTTTTCTAAAAAAAATTAAAAGCTGAAACAATTTCTTACTTTATTTTAAATTTTTATTTAAAAAATTAAATTAAAATTAAAAGCGGAATCATTTTACTAAATTTTACTAAAAAAAAATTTAAAATCTAAAATCATTAATCAATTTATTAGAAACTGTTAGGTCTATTGCAAGTGGTCTTCACTCTGCATATGTTTTAGAAAAATAAAAAATAAAAGTTTAGAAAAATTAAATAAAATTAATTTTAATCGCAAAAAAATAAAAAAATAACAAGTTTTAACGGGTTTTCTTTTCTGAATAACCATAAACTGCAAATATCTTGAAAACGTGGCCATAAAAAACAAATATCTCAGCCATCTGGTGAAGAGATCGCTGACATTTCGCGCCTACTTCAAAAGACTGAGACACTTTGGTGAGGAATTTAATAGCCACATGGGTGCCATTGATTAAGTAAATATCATCAGGAATTGAATCAGCTATACGACTTTCCAAGTAGCTATCAGCATGACCTGAAGGCTTTTCAATTTTGAAGAAATATAATTTTATATCTTTTTTAAATTTTCGGTACATGAAAAGTCGGCATGGCATCTAGTACGCTGGTTGTAAAAACTTCGCACTTGAGTTCAAAATACTTGTATTGATTTCTAATTATCATTCACTTTATTTTAGCAAACGATTGATTGACACGTTGCCTTAATAATACCCATATCTACATAAATATGCGTGTATATATTTTCAGGTACATAAATATGTATGCAAGTAGACATATTTTGCAATAAATAAAAAAAATGACAATAACATTAAAATGTACTTGAGCCTTGAGCCACCAGTAATAATGAGTCCATAAACGCACAATACCCCTTTGTATTCAACTTCTATTGTTCACTGTCTTTGTTGTTGTCGGTGACGCCGTTGCTCAACAGAGTGACAGCCTGTAATGAGATGTACTGAGAGTTAATAGGCTGCCAGCTCCGGAAGTAGGCAGATTTCACTACGAAAAACTTCGGTTTGTATAAATTTCAATTGCCTGCCCCTCTTGCGGCGCAGCTCTTCAACGACTCTATTAAATGTGTAGGCACAATTGAGTTTACCATATATTGACGTACCGCTTGACAATACAAACATACTTATTTACTTATGTACATTTGTGCACACCAATGCAGTTATGCATGAGTCTATGAGTAAATAACAAACCAAAAAAACAAAAAACGATAACCACAGAATTTCCGGTCGGGGAGCCGCTCAATTTTATCGCTGGACGAGCCAGCAAGTGCAATGGATCGCATGACTTTACACTTTATATGTATACTCGTATAAGTACATACCTACATACATACGTGGCTACTGAACTGTGCGGTCATTGCTTCGCGAACTTTGCCAATTGGGCGGGCTTGTCACAATTTTCTCATTTTTTATTACTTCTGCTCAGCTAATAATTCACTACAAGTGTTTTACTAGACATATTTTTGTATACCCTGTATGGTTACTGCTGGCTCTAAAGTAGCGCATTTGTAGGGAATATCTAAATGTTACGAATCAAGTTTTGTCTTTTTTTCCTTCCAGAAAAGAGCTCAGCACGATAAACTAAACTGAGAACCTAGAGCTTGTGGACTTTATATCGAAGGATCTAATGTTTCTAAATGAAACATCACTAAAAATTTAATTTAAGCTGTAATTAATGGTGCGATGCCTTAGCCATAACCGTAAACATACCAATCAATTGCTCTGATCAAACATACGGGCATCACTGCAAGTTATAGGTGCCGCACCATAACGCCATAGCCATAACCATAGCCCGTAACCTAAGCATCTGTGAAATACTTGACATTTTCCTGATATTTGCAATTAAAATTTGAATATTCGAAATGAACGACGAAAGATTAATTGACTTTGTGATATTGATTTCTTGATTAGAATTTTGTTGAGTATCCATTATGTTTTACAACTTATTCACACCTGGGAGGTAAATTTTCAATTAACTTTTGGTAGCTGTTCAAAGGAATAGAGTTCTAGGTTTTCTATTTCTATTTTCTTTGCCATGGTTCATGGACATTGTTCATTTTGTTTTTTTTTTTGCCCAAAGTTAACTTTATTATCGATCTGCAAATTTTCAATGGGGTTAAGGTCGGGGCTTTGTGCTGAACATTCCAGAACTGCAATTTTTTTGGAAAGCGAATCGTTCGATCTCATTTTTGAGAACATTAAGATAAGCCTACGTATCCATATTGCAATTTATTCTTACTATTACGGCGGCCGCCGTAGCCGAATGGGTTGGTGCGTGATTACCATTCGGCATTCACAGAGAGGTCGTTGGTTCGAATCTCGGTGAAAGCAAAAATTAATAAAAACATTTTTCTAATAGCGGTCGCCCCTCGGCAGGCAATAGCAAACCTCCGAGTGCGTTTCTGCCATGGAAAAGCTCCTCATAAAAGTATTTGCCGTTCGGAGTCGGCTTGAAACTGTAGGTCCCTCCATTTGTGAACAACATCAAAACGCACACCACAAATAGGAGGAGGAGCTCGGCCAATCACCTAACAGAAGTGTACGCGCCAATTATTTATTTTTTATTACTGGTGAAATTCCATTCTCAGAAAATGAACCTCAAACATTCAAGCTACCTCCACCGTGCTTTACGATCGTTTTTGTGTACCGGTGATTGAACTTATGGGGTTTTTTCACGATGAACTTAAGGTCGTTCCATCAGGACCATATCATCATATTAAGTTTTAGTTTCATCCGTGAAAAGTATTATTTTCCAGAAATTTACGTCTCTGCTTCTATGGGCATTTGCGAAAGGCAACCATGCCTTGATATGATTTTTTTCGACAGTAACGTGTCAGAAGCCCATTTTTTTTTTTTTTTGTTGGGACAACTAGCAAGTGCAGCACTCAGACATTAATTAAGTCCACTGTACTACACTTGGCTTCCCTTTTAATTTTCTTGAAATCTACCCGATCTCCGAATAAATCTGAGTAGATCTTGCGGGGCCGACACGCCCATACAAATTATTTTCATTGAGACGTCTTCGAACAAGTCTGCTTGATATTTCCAGGCTATATCCCTCATTTATGTCCAGCGTTATCGCTCAAGGGTTACGCTTACTTTCCTAAACGTTGGCCTTGTCCTGCGCAGGGGTCTTTCGAACTTTCTATCTTTTAAGCATATGTGTATTTCTATCTGTACTATACATTTGATGACTTTGTATATCGTTTAACGTACGCACTACTTCTTATTTTAGCAATTTTTTGGTTTGTTTTGTATCTGTTTCGACAAGGTTCCAAATAATCTCGTGCCCAATAACCATTTTAAAGGAAACATTTATAATTGCAAATACAACAAACAAGAGTTTACCGAAAAAATTAGCTTTAATTAGCCCAACTAACGAGGTAGCCGAATGGGTTGGTGCGTGACTACCATTCGGAATTCAGAGAGAACGTAGGTTCGAATCTCGGCGAAACACCAAAATGAAGAAAAAAGTTTTTTCTAATAGCGGCCGCCCCTCGGTAGACAATGGCAAACATTCGAGTGTATTTCTGCCATGGGAAAGCTCCTCATAAAAAATATCTGCAAAAAAAACATTAAACAGCTTATGGGACTTATTCTCAGATATTAGAGAGAAGTGATTCGCTACATAACATTGGCATAAAAGAATGTTCGAATATCAATTAATCTTCTAAGAAATAACAATTAGTATAGAGGATACAATAAGTGCGCTACTTCTCTGTCCAAAGCTGTATGCACTCGTATATTGTTGTTTTGCTTAAAAATGAAGTTGCAGACAAAAAGGCTTTATTTCAATTACACATTAATGATTCCAATATTCAATGTACATATTATCAATGAGATCAAGAAAAAATTAAAAAAAAAATATTGTGAATGAGGAGGGTACGAAAAAATTTCCCATACACTGCTTTCGATTCACCACTGCTCTGCTCGGCAGGCGAAAAGCTTCTATGCCAAAGTAACAATAGTCTAGTGTTGTTGAAGCAACTCCGTGTTTAGTCTCTTAGTACACAAGCAACATGTTTAGTCAAACGTTTCCAATTATGAGTAGGTATATTTTACTACTTTCTTCCCGAGGAAGATATTATAAATTTTTTGTCTCCTTTGCTTTTCTTTGATCACAAAAAGACTGATTTAAATTTTGTTTCTTTGCGTACTGGCAAAACAAAAATTAATGCAGTGCTACCAGTGTTTTTCTTGAGTTCAAGAAAAAGTTCATATATTGTTCATTACTCACTAAGTAGTTGGTAATTCGAAAGCAAGTAGTTTTTAACCGATGCAGTCTGACGAGACAGACGACTATCATATAGGAAAATGACGCACTAGCAACAACCCAATACTATAATAAATACTAATTTTCTGCTTGTAAATCTCTTTATCGATTTATCCCAACTTCAAAAGTGATTTCCTCCCTTAAGGTTATCAATTGTATACATTTTTCGTCTCTAGTTTCTACTTGATGCAGGAATCACTATATTGTATGGGGCTTAATATACATTTCTTGTTCGTAAAATCGTCTCCTGACTCATAGCGCGTTTTCACGTTTCACGTTTCCAAGTGCTTGGAAATTGTAGCGCAATGCCTCCAAAATTTCATCATCGATTTTTTTTGCTTGGCTTGCATGCTCCTTGTGATCGGAACTTTACTTCAAAATATCACTTTTGAATTTTCTATACAGTTGGAATTTCTTCTTGGCCAGTTGGAACCTTAATGCATTTTGCGTTAAGCCATGGTAGGACTCATGGAAATAATTCTACCTACTGGTTATATGCCATGCCTCATATCCCCATGCCATTGACACCACGTTCAGTTAGCACGAAAAATAGGTTCATTCGAAAAGGTTTTATTGGGCTTGACCGAAGTCGATTAGTCGGTTACTGTGCCATTGGAGAAGAGGAATATTTGCCTGGTGAAAATCATAGGCGCCTTTCTTGGTCTTCACTAAAATGGTTCTATTGCAGTGTTCATATAAAAATTGTATAATTTTGTTTCCTTGTTCACTCCTCCCGGGAGCAAGACTCTTCAATCGTTTTGTGCTGTTGGTTTTGCACCGTTCCATGAGATGTCGGCATCTACTAGTTCGCGCAACATCAACCTTCTCCAAGTGTTTTTTGGTCGACCGCAACGTCTGCTCCTTTGCGGGTTCCAATCCAGTGCCATTCTCATGATGGTATCTTTCGACAAGATGCCTTGCGCTATTGTAGTTAACTCTTACAGCCTTAGACTTGGCGATGTTGACCTCCACTCCGACAGTGCGTGCCAGTGCGACTAGTCTGTCCGCCTTCGCTTGTATGTCAGGGAGTTTGTGAGAGAGGAGGCAAATGTCATCGGCGAAGTCCAGGCCCTCAAGATGTTGTATAATTGGTCAGCATTAAATTTTGGATGGAAATTAATGGAGGCTCCTTTAACCACGCATCTTCTTAATCTAGCACCCTTTTTTGTTAACAGATGTATAGCGTTGCCGTTTGACAGCTGTCATGTGTGAACATTGAGGTTTAGCCGTGCAGAATAATAGGGGCTCACAACATGTACAAGGTGGCGCAAAATTAATCACCTTATCGGAAATTATGAAATTTGTACAAATGGCGTTGTACGTCAATAACTAGACATCTGCAGTACAAGGTACAAACAGACAAGCAATGAAGCGCGTAAAGGTCAAAATAAAGACCTTTGAGTAAGGTCTTTTTTATTTAGCAAAAAAGTTATTCAAAAACCAAATTGGGTAATTAATTTTGCGTCCTTTTATGGAAATTGTGAAAATTCAGTGCGATGATGAGTGTTTTGTGGAGACGATTCGAAAATGCTGCTAGCTCGTGGAACAGCAATGTGAACTTATTATCCAGATCCAGGCGATTTGTTGCAGCTGAGTTCGGTACGCTTCGGTTTATCTTGAAATAAAAGGTGTACATTTATCGGTCAAAACCTTGAAAGGAATCCTTGGACTGGCCAACCTTTTTCTGCTTTGGACGTGAATTTAACATATTTCTATTATAGCAAACGGCTTAAGCTCCAGGTAGCTTCATAAAAATTTAATTTTCTATCGATTTATGGATATAATAAAGAGTTTTCCAATAACAGGTGTTATTTTGGAATGGATTGCGCTATCGAGAGATTTTAAACAAGACGGCGCTATGTGCTACGAAACCATTTTACGGGAAAAGTTTCTGGACCTTGTTATTTTTCGAAGAGGCGATCACAATGGCCACCGAGATCTTGTGATTTAACACCTTGTGACTTTTTTCTTTGGGGCCACGTGAAAGAGAAGGGCTACGCCAATAGCCCAGGGTCGATTCAAGACCTCAAAGAAAAATTTCATGAAAAGGATATTGTCCTGTAAGCGATGGTGGTCATTTGCCTGATGTTTTTCTCCACTATTAACGGCATACCTTCCTCTTTATAATAAAATCAACATCCGATCATTTATATTAAAAAATAGCATTTTTGTTTGAATATCAAAATAAGATATCTTATTAAAAACCCTTTGTTTTAAAAGGACCGTCGAACAGGACGAAAAAAGGCCTGACCCGAGTGCCAACCAAGGGTATTAAAAAAGGTGTCGAACGGAGAGTTAAAATTCAGCTGCTTCTACGTCAAATTTTTATTGTAAATTACATAATGGCAGATCATACGGCGGTCATTAGGCAATGCTCCATACTGCTCCATACGTATCTGCTGGAGTAAAAATATCAGACTTTTAAAAAATTAGTAACAAAAAAATATTCGTATCATTATTTTATTTTATTTTTTAGAGAATTTCTGGATTGCTAACTATGAAGAATTAAGTAATCAAAGTCAGGAGAACCAATATTTTTGTTACCATATCTCTGATAGTAGAGTAGCAAACGAGGAACCATAAATTTTTCGAATTGTTCATTACAAAGTATTGCTGAAGCGAGTCGTTCAGCTTATTGCGAATTGACCCTACTGCACTGGTAGTGCCCTCAATATTAAAATTGGCATGCATACATACATACAGCTTTTATGAATTCAAAATGCATGCAGCTGTTTGAGATCATTTCTCCTGCCCAATCAACCTTTACAACGAAATAAAAATACATATCTGTCTGTATGTATGTATATAGTGCAGAATGCAAGAAACTGCAACACTCCCTGTGCACCACATCAAATTAGATTTGCAGAAGGCCTAATGCTATTTATTCCACGCCAAAGCCAAAGCCGAAGCAGGAAATATTTTCTTACTGTTCAGCGGCGCAAACCAGTTTTCACAATTCGCAAGGTTCAGTGAACGATGGATGGCTGTTACACAACTGGTCGCTCCGCAGTCGCTTTGTTCGATTTGACGCCGAAACAGAGTAACAACATGTACTGAGTGGGAATAGGCTCACAGCGTCCACTGCAAGCGGATTTTACACCATCTGCTTGATATGCTTGAATTTTGCACTGCACTTGACGGTCTGCCTTCCTCCACTCAGCCCGTCGCCGGGCTGCTACTAACCACTGGCGCGCTATTGCAAATGCAACTGTGCAAGAAAAAAAAAAACAACACAAACACACAAACCTATTATGCACATTGGGTCTAACACGCGGATATGTACATGTGTATGCATGTGTGTTAACTTGTGTATGGACTTGGATCCGCCTATGGGTGGAACTGAATTTTCGCGCACTGTGTAACATGTTCAAAGTATTTTTTTATAAAAATACAGAAATATTCTTGGTACACTAGAAAGTACCGAAAGTGCCCATTGGGGTCAGTTATATGAGGGGTATTTTGCTGGGCTACTAAAAAAGGGCGTCGGTGGTAAACGCTAGACGAAAAAGACAGATCTGAAATTTGGGTTATAAATTTGTGATCATAACCACAACACCGCATTAGCGAGCTGTATATTTCTTCATCGAAAATGTAAATTTTTGTGTCAAGTTTGAAACTTATGATTTTCTGCTTCTATTTGAAGAAAACGGCTGCTCATACTCTTCAAATGCCCTTTAATATGTTACCTAAGAAAATACTGTAATTAATGAAAGAAGGGATCTTTGCAAATCCACGTCGAATTCCAAAGCGAATGTTCACGTCGCCAAGGTTATACTCTGCTTTGGCTCGGGCTAGTCAGTATTTGTGACATGAGTAAAAGCAATGCAATCTCTGTTTTCTACACAAGTCTTTAAGTCATGCGTGGAAACGGCGGAAGAGAAGTTGCTTTGTTTTAGCTTCTTAAGGCGCTCAACGACTGTGAAATTTTTACTTTGCACGCGATTTTCTCATATAATGAACATTGATTTTTAGATTGTATTGTATGAAAAATGGTAAACTTCCGTGCAAAAAGCCACCAGACTTTTAGCTTACCTCTGACCTTTTTTCACTTGAACGGGCAATTTTTATTTTTTTGATTTTAGGAATTTTCTTTTTGACCACTCGGGATATACATTGCAAGTCAATTAAAATTTATTTATTTTATACAAAAATCTTACTAAACGTTGATTATTTGTGTACAAATACAACTTCTAAATACGATACATTCTTCGTCTTTTATTTTTAATTGGCGAGATTACCACTTAAACGTTTTTTTCCGAGCTTAACAAAGCACGCCAGTCGTTTCTTTCTCATTCTAACCGGCGCCAGTTGGGAACTTCAAGTGAAGCGAAACCTTTATTCACCTGATCTATCCAATGCAGAGGAGGACTTCCTCTTCTTCTACCACCAGTAGCTGGTACCGCATCGAATACCTTGAGAGCCGAAGCGTTTGTATCCATTCGAACGACATGACCGAGCCAACGTAGCCGCTGGATCTTTATTCGCTGCGCTATGTCTATTTGCCGTAGCCAACTAGTAAAGGTCCAAAAATCTTCCAAAGAATCTTTCTCTCAAACCCTCCAAGTGACGCTTCATCAGATGTTATCATCGTTCACGCTTCTGCGCCATACGTTAGGACGGACACGATGCGAACCTTGTAGAGTGTTAGTTTTGTTCATCAAGAGAGAGCTTTCCTACTCAATTGCTTACTTACTCCAAAGAAGCATCTGTTGGCAAGAAAGATTCTTGGTTGGATTTCAAGACAGGCATTGTTGTCGGTGTTAAGGCTTGTTCCTAAATAAACGAAGTCTTTTACAACCTCGAAATCATAACACTCAACAGTGACGTGGATTCCGATGCGTGAGTGCGCCGACTGCTTGTTTGATGACAGAAGGTATTCTGGTTTGCCCTCGTTCACCACCAAACCCATTCGCTTTGCATCTTTATTCAGTTTGGAAAGGGTAAAACTAACAGCGCGGTTGTAAGGGCCGTTGTTGTCAATATCATCCGTATGTCAACAATTGTACGCTCTTTTAAGAAAATCCAATTACACCAGTTTTGCGCCTTTAGAAGTGCAGAGGTTTTTGCGCGGTGGCGGTAATGTTTCCTTCAATCCATTATGACAACTCTGTGACAACTCCAGTTAGACAGCTCTATTACTCCTGTTCTCCTATTTCACTTTTTATCGATTTTTCGGTTGTTCGTGCCTTGGCCACTCCATAAGGCTTTATGTACTCTACTCGATCAGACCAACGACCCGTACAAGATCACTTAAAAAGTTCATATAAATTTAGATTATTGTAAAGCCTGTAATTTATTATTTTATAATTCGCTTTGGACCTAATGGTACCTCTTGCTTTGAACTTTTTACCAACCGAAATTCCTTGTTTTTAACCTTTTTTTCATAGTTTCAGACTGACTCTAAAATGCAGACATCTAATAAATAGGCTTCAGCTGCCCTATACGGTATCTTCTTATACAGTATTGTACTCGTATATCTTCCTATTGAGCTTATTGCTCCCACCTTGTTGCATTTTCTCTATATAACCTCTCCTCATCGCGAATCTCTTTGCGTTCCATTTCTAATTTCTCTACATTTACTTATTTTTAAACTCGTCTGAATTCTGAATGAATAAAAAAACTTTGTACTTCTTGGAAGAATGAACTCGTTTTACGTAATATACTTAAACCAATTTTCCTTTTTTCCACATATCACGCGTTCTCTGTAACCGGCCTTTTTCATATGCACTGATTTCCATCATTTCAAGCTCTTGTTTCTACTTGTATGATTATTTAAGACGAAAATGTTTGTGTTTTCATTTCATTTGACTTCAAAATGGTTCAACGTTAAAACAATTCATAGTTTCTTCAAATCATTTTATTACTTCCACAGAAATATTTCCACTTATGCCGAGTGCATTATTATTTTGCCGCAAACCACAACACTGTGCCAAGCGAGCAAGTGCAATGCTTACGTATGCCCTTTCCCCCCACATCCAAAGCAACAAGCAGCCAACGAATTTAGCTTTACATCGGCCTATCTTGTGATGTTGTTGTTCTTGTCACACAGCCCGTTGCATGATGGAAACCAAGCAACCCCCAGGCTGGCCGATCAAAAGCCAAGTGGGCCCTAGCAGTGTTTGTGGGCTTGTCAGTCGACGTTGGCGGCACTGCAATGTCAGTCGCATTTTTATAGCCAAAGCGAAACCAGCGTTAGCGCGGCAATACGAGAAAATTGCCTTTGCGGATAAAGGAAAAAGAAAAAATTCAAAATGCTTACTGATAATTTTGGCGTTGGGTTTGAACGTTTGTGGTCACGCACTAGAATAATGATTTTTATTTATGATGCGAGTGTCAAGTGAAAACGATATTTGGGAAAATACTTGCAATGCCACATCCAAGTGTTTGAATGCACATTTGTGTGTGTGTACGTGTATTTATGTGAGAAACAGCGTTGCATGCAGTTCACTGGGAGAATTTAAGTGATTTCAGGTTTGATTGAAGTAGCGATGAATTTTGGTTCATATTAAAAGATAGTTTGAGACGACGGTGCCCGCTGTTTTTGGCATTGCTGGGATGAAAAAATGTTGAAGTTCTTAATTTAGATATTGCCAATATTGCCAAAGCTATATATACATATGTGTGTATGTACATATTTTCGTGACTATTTTTGTCAAAAATAAATTGTCAAAGCCAGAATTTCCTACAAAGTATTGAACTCTTTTAGAGACATTGGGGAATTGGCAGAGTATGAACTGCAAAATAATTACCGCGATATTTCAAAAGTGTAACTTGCTTAATACTTTGTTGCTGAAGTTTAACTGATAATTCCAGTTTACAGAGTCCGAAAATCTATACTTAACATTTTTAGTACCGAACGATGATAGTTGCACCTACGTCGGAGGCGTATTAGACTCATTGCAAGAGGTCTATGTTTCAAGATAACTTTAGAAAATGTTAAAATGGTTCATGTTTGTTGCAACCCAAATGAAAAACAGGTAATTTTGTTATCTCTTATGCTGTTTGGTGCAAAGGATCTGTATACGTTAGAGCGATAAGGTAGAAACGGGACACGAGCTATCCCTCGAATATCCGTCGACACGGATATTAAAAAAATGTCTACCTAAAACTGTAAATCTACATCTATATAGAGCAGAACAATGGCATAT
The DNA here is from genome assembly GCF_028408465.1 of Anastrepha ludens. Taxonomy (NCBI): domain Eukaryota; kingdom Metazoa; phylum Arthropoda; class Insecta; order Diptera; family Tephritidae; genus Anastrepha; species Anastrepha ludens. Next base: position 8,665,180 of record NC_071498.1, on the reverse strand, counting down.
GAGATTGTCCCTTCCTCTTCCTCACCTAGACAGTTTCTGCAGAAGTCATGTGTTTGCGCACTCATCCTATGAGTCTGCCTACCGATTAGGCAGTACCGCCTTATAACTGAAATCAGTGTATGATACTAAGACTGTGCTTATTTTGACGCAGCAGAGATTCTGTGGGCTTAGAGTCGGCTACAATTGTCAGGCGATTCTGCAGGTGGTTCCATTACGCCATTTTTAATTCGTTGCTTTTACAATTTACTCAAAAATAAGTAGCGTACAAGTCTGTAAGGGTATGGCTATGTCATTTGACTGCGTATTCATCGGTCAATTTAGTGTCGAGTTTTGCCGAGTTCATCAGCTCTGTAGTTACCCTTAATGTCACAATGTTCAGGAATCCATGTTACCTTTGTGTGAAATGACTTAGCCATATCGTGAAGAGATGTGCGGCATTTCATGGCTACCTTGAAGGTTGTTGACTGCTTTGTGAGCGACTTTATCGTCGCCTGGATATCAATGAAAATGTAGGTATCAGTTCCAGTTAACGCATCACATTACGTACCAGTGTCACGGCTTTTATTATTGCCGTTAGTTCCGCCTGAAAACCACTGAAGCCGAAAATTAAGGAAATTCCCACATTTATAAGTACAAAAATCTAAGATTGAAAAATTTTCAATTATGCTAAATTATACTGGAAAGCGTTGCCGATTAAGCGAAGTACACTAACTGAGCTAAAACTTGCGTTACGCCTAGAGTTGCCCGAAAATGTTATTTTGAGTATTAGTTAAGAATTTAAAGAAATTTTAAATTTTGGGACGTATTCAGTTTCGGCCACTTGAAAAGTTCATATAAATATAATATTTGTTGCTTTTTTGTATAACTGTGTAATTTGTTCTTTTCCTATTCTTTCAGATTGCAATGAAATGTTGGCGCTTATAAATAAAGGTTGTTGCTCCGTCTGAGATACCAGCGAAGAAACAAAACGCGTAAAATTGAATAGTAATTTTTGAATTATTACAAATTTTGTACGCTCTCAAAGACAATAAATAAATATATTTTATTTATATGTGTAACTGTGTGTTTTTCTTTGTTTTTTTTGCTTGATTTAGCAGCCACAATAAAAATAATGCGCTGACCATTGGGCGGGTGTAAGGATTGGACGGATAGGGTTTTAGAGGTTGACGAATGAAATTGTATTTGTTTTTGTTTTTTTTTTTTTTGTGTTTTTTAGAATCTAGAAACTAGGAAAGTAGGTAAGTTTGAAAAAGTGCCAGGACTGTGCTTTACGTGGGATTCGAACCCTCAAACTACCGAGGCCGCGAGGAACAATCAATTTCTCCAATAATAATATTATGAGTACAAGACAGTCACAGTATAGACCTACGAATTTCTAAGGACTTGAGACTTATAAGCATGAGAAAAGCAGAATATGACACATGGGATCAATAATATTCTGAGACCGAAGGGCATATTTGAGAAATATTTTTTGCACACCTTCGATTCTATTGATAGCTTGCTGACGACAAGATCCCCAAATAGCAACAGCATATTCTAAATGAGACCTAACAAAAGATGTATAGAGTAACTTAATGGTATAGGGTTCAGAGAACTTAGTGGCGTTACGTCTGACGAAGCCCAACATCGAGACAGATTTTGAAGCAATACAATTTATATGGTTATTAAAAGAAAATTTGCTATTAAAGATAACGCCAAGGTCCTTAAATTCACTAACACACTGCAGGACACATGTCGACATGCTGTATTTAGTGCACAAAATGTTAGATGTTTTCGAGTAAGATACTTGAAAGCACTTAAGTAAGTTCAGCGAAAGTCGTGAATTATCGCACCACAACTAAAACCTATCAATATCGGCGTGAAGTTTAGTGGCATCCTTTTGAGTCTTGATCGCTGAGATAATCTTAAGGTCATCAGCATAAAGCAAAAATTTAGCAAATCAGAAACAAGTTTTGATATCATTACTAAATAACACAAATAAAAGCGGCCCCAAGATACTTCCTTGCGGAACACCAGAGGTGGCAGCAAAGGGGGTAGATGAAATACCATCAAATGTTACAACACAACGTCTATTGATCAAATAAATGTTTATCCATTGCAGACATGCAGATTGAAAGCCAAAGCAAGCTAACTTTTTAACTAAGATCCTATGAGAAACTTTGTCGAAGCATTTCGAAAAGTCAGTGTAAATACAGTCGACCTGGAAACTAGCCGAGAAAGAATCAATCACAGTATTCACTAAAAACAGTTAAAACAGTTAAAAAGTTGTGTTAAATGATCGTAAAATATATCGTTTGCTGCAATTACCAGTATTAACAGTATCTTTATTTGCGTCGGTACTGGTAATTTAGAAATTTGAGATGAGTAGGTGATTGGTCTTCTGCATCCAGACTACCTGAGACTGGGGCTGCCGGCTATGTCGCCAGGCTGGCAAAGGCGAAGGAATTTTTAAGTTAATTTAAATTTAAGTTAATTTAAGTTAATTCTCTTAAGTTTGTTAAGTTGTGTTTAAGTCTAGATTTAGATAAGTCACGATTTTATTATTTCTTTTGGTGATTTTAACTAAAAAATTCAAGACTGATTATTAACTTAATAAGTATTAGTATTATTGACACCTAACTCTTTACTAGAGAACGTAGGTTCGAATCTCGGTGAAACACCAAAATTAAGAAAAAGTGTTTCTAATAGCGGTCGCCCCTCGGCAGGCAATGACAAACGTCAGAGTGTATTCCTCAGAGTGTATTCATACAAAGTATCTGCCGTTTGGAGTCAGCTTAAAACTGTAGGACCCTCCACTTGTGAAACAGCACCAAGACGCACACCACAAGTAGGAGAAGGAGCTCGGCCAAAAAAAAGAGTGTGCGTGCCACTTATGTATATAACTCCATACTTGCAACAAGAAAGAACACGCCACCACTAGCGCCACGGAACGGAGATGCCAAACTTTGCAGCGGTGGCAAAGCCGATGGGACTCTGAAAAGAGTGGCAGATGGATTTGTGTAGCTACAATAGGCAAATGCGCCCAAAGGAACTTCGGGCAAATAGGTTATTTTATGACTCTGTTCCTCTCGGTCCAACGATAGTTCCGGAAATACCTGTACCGCATGGGTAAGGTAGGCGACTCCAAGAGCATATAGTGCGAAGCACCGAGCGATGATGCCGATCACACCATTGTTAGTTGCAACAAATGGCTCGGTGAAAGAGATTTTCTGAGGAGGAAGATTGCCGACATTGCGCCGACCTATTTGATCAGCAAGATGCTTGAACGCGTAGATAACTGGAATCCTGTATATAGATACGTTAAAGGCGTATTACAGAGAAAAAAGATAGATCTCGTCGCAGTACATTAAGGCATGAAGCTGGATACAAGCATGGTGGACCCAGACGTGGGCGAATAGAAGTGCTTCATTTCATGGACGTCTTTCTGGGCCCTCACGAAGTAATGCAGAAAGTAGTTCCGGGAAGGGAGTGTCCCCAGAAGAGGAGGATGGATTGATTTAGTGGCCACACCCACGAAAAAGAAAATTTGGTTTCTTTCATAATCATAATAAAGTAAAGCGTTTTTCAGTAAGAGCGCTTCAACTTTTTTTTTAATAAAACACAAACGGTTTGACTTTTTTAACTAATTTTTTTTTATTATCGAGTTTGAACATATGTATACATTTAAGTATGAAATTCGATTTCTTTTGCATGACCACCGCGTGCACGTTTTACGAAGTCCAATCGTTGAACCCCATTTTCGACCACTCTTTTGCATAAATCGGCCGAAATTCCAGCAATTTCGCGTTCAATATTGGCTCTGAGCTCACAAATCGTCGCCGGCTTGTTACTGTAGATCAATGACTTCACATAACCCCAAAGAAAATAGTCTAGAGGCGTCAAATAACACGAGCGCGGCGGCCATTCGACCGGTCCATTTCTGGAAAAAGTGCGCTCATCGAACTTACTCTTCAACAAATCAATTGTAGCGTGTGCTGTGTGGCTTGTGGCCCCGTCCTGTTGAAACCACATGTCGTCTAAGTCCATACCATTCAATTGCGGCCAAAAATAATCATTTATCATGTCGCGGTATCGATTTCCATTCACAGTAACGTGGCGATCGTTCTAAACCGCACCAAACAGTGATTTTTTCGGGATGCAATGGTGCCTCATGAATCACATGTGGAGGATTGCTTTCTGCCCAGTAACGCATATTTTGCTTGTTGACAAAGCCATTGGGCCAAAAGTGATGGCTTGTTAAATGGACCGTAAAATGGCCGTAATGCTCTTAAAGTAGCAGCAACAGAACGATTATTTTCATAAAAAATTTGCACGATTTGCAATCGTTGCTCAAGTGTGTAGCGTTCCATGATGAAGTTTACAAATGGCAATATTGCGTCGTTCGCCCTCCCTATCGGAAAAAAGTTGAAGCGAACCTATTGAAAAACGCCTTACATTATCATGGCGGCCGCCGTAGTCGAATGGGTCGGTGCGTGATTACCATTGGGAATTCACAGATATAACGTTGGTTCGAATCTCGATGAAACACCAAAATTAAGAAAACCATTTTTCTAATATCGCTCGCTCCTCGGCAGGCAATGGCAAACCTCCGAGTGTATTTCTGCCATGAAAAACTCCTCATAAAAAATATCGGCCGTTCGGAGTCGGCTTGAAACTGTAGGTCCCTCCATTTGTAAAGGAACATCAAGACGCACACCACAAATAGGAGGAGCAGATCGGCCAACCACCCAAAAATAGTTGAAGATAACATCACACAAGTGACCACCACGATCACGCTTACAGGACAATATCCTTTTCATGAAATTTTCCATAACCGAATTGCAAAGCGGCTGCCCTATGTCCTCGATAGCCTCACGAATTCCCTGGGCTGTTGGCGTAGACCTTCTCTTTCACGTGGCCCCAAAGAAAAAAGTCACAAGGAGTTAAATCACAAGATTTCGGTGGCCAATTGTGATCACCTCTTCGAGAGATAACACGGTGCGGAAATTTTTCCCGTAAAAGATCAATGGTTTCGTTGCTTGTGTGGCACGTAGCGCCGTCTTGTTGAAAATAAACGTTGTCCAGATCAATACCATCCAATTCCGGCCATAAAATATAGTTAATCATCTCTCTTGTTTTACACCTAACATCTGTTATTGGAATACTCTTTATAATAATAGCCTTTATGAAATATGATTATTTCTAATTATTTTTCAAGTAAATAAATATATAAATATTATATAGGGTGGGCGATGTAAAATTTGATTTTTGAATCGGCTATAAAAAAAATCTACTCAATATTTCTTCAAACTTTTTTTTATTTTGAAGATTGAACATTGTGATTTATGAATGAAAAATAATATCGTTCAAATGACTGCCACGTCTGATTTTACAGTAGGCCATTCGATCAACCCAATTTTTAAGCACTTTTTCGATGGTTTGGGCTCCAATTTCATGAATGGCAACTTCGATTTCATGTTTTAAAGCATCAATCGTCTCGGGATGGTTCGCATAGCATTTGTCCTTAACGGTTCCCCACAAAAAATAGTCCAACGGGCTTAAATCACAGCTTCGAGGCGGCCAATTAATAGCGGAATTCAAAAACGGTAGCCAAAAGTTCGAGTGTAACTTTGGCAGTGTGACAAGTTGCACCATCCTGTTGAAACCAAATGTCATCCATGTCATCCTCTTCAATTTTTGGAAGCAAAAGCTCGTTGAGCATATCACGGTAACGCTCGCCATTTACTGTAACCGCGGCTCCTCCTTTTCGAAAAAAAAAATGGCCCGATGATGCCGCCAGACCAAAAATCGCACCAAACAGTGACTCGTTGTGGATGCATTTGCTTCTCTACAGTAACGTGTGGATTTTCTGAGCCCCAAATCCGACAATTTTGCTTATTGACGTAGCCACCGGTGTGAAAATCAGAAAAGAAGAAGAAGACTCACCACTTTGGAAATAGGTTTTCAATACTTCCCAATTTTGTTCAAGCGTATAGCGTCCCATATCGTAAATGTCACACCTTTCAGTAAATTAAGAACACATTCGACATGTCATTTGTGTTACCATTCTCAAAAAAATAGGAGGTTCAAAAAGCAAACGCTATATGGCCCACCCTGTGCATGAACTAATTTATTTATCTGGACTAGATTGACATCTGCTTAAGCTCTGGTAAAATTGATTTATTTCGAGTGAACAAATAAAAGTGAAATATGGGGTTTCTTCCTAGATGAGAAGTATAATAAAATTTAACAAATTATTTCAAAATTTCTTACACACAAACCCAATCAAATCAGGCACTCATCACTGTTGATATTTACACTGCGACGCAAAGTGCAAAAGCTTTGTTGACTGCTTTCTTTCATTGCCGAATTACTTTTGCCAGACCAAATAGTAAAAAGGGAGTATGAAGCCTGTAGGGGCGGTGGTTTGTTGCAAACCTGGAAGTTTCTTCACCCCAACAATGCAGCGGCTCACAATCTCATCTTGTGCATAAATATTTGGTACAAAAGTCACCTGACATGGCCCTGTGAGACTTTATCCAAACCGTTTGCGAAAAATGTTTCAAGGCGAGAATTTTTGGAAGGAACTGAATAAGCTGAAGATGACACCGAAAATTGGCCTATGAAAAGTGTTTTAAATACTTTCGGAAGAATTGTGTTTGGCTGTGATGGAGTCAGTTTAAAAGGAATAAAATAAATATGGTAATAATATAATAATAATAAGAAATCAAAACAATTGAACCGCTTTCATTTTGTCAACAAATTCCGGGTGCCATTCGTACAGAAGTACAAAGCGGAGCCAGGCTAACAGCACGCGGAGTAGGCTGATTTTTCATAAAGCACTTGGTACACTTTTTGTAGAAATTCGCGTTAAGTTGTACACCTCTGCACTCTGCGAGTCGCGAGTGCCACACTCACGTACTATATATACACTGTATACACGTAAATGCCGCCCCACAACGACCCCCAACTCAACGGCTACGAACGCGCAAAAAATAATACTACCCACGGTTGAACTCATAAAAAACGACATCAGCTTTGAAAGTAAACTCGATTTCAAAATACATATGTATAAGTATACTATGTACATCTGTATGTATGTGTGAACATAGGAATGCAAACATTTTGAATAAATTAATTCTTCTAGAAATTGGAGGGATGTTTTGTTAATGAGTCTGCGATGGTATTCGGTGAGACAAAAAGCGGTAGAATGAGCATTTCCAATGAGCCACTTGCTTTACTTTATATAAGTGTAATATTGTAAAATACCATATTTTATATTTTCTAATATATTTCGTATTTAACTTTATATATTCTTACTCTATATACCTGTGTTAATTTAATTCTCTTTGCATAATAATCGGATTTAGCCAACCCAGGAGTTTTCCATGCTTTCATTGTCACTGTTAAGATTTTTTTTGCCAAGGCATCCATTGCCAAGTAACTTATAGGCAGTTTATCGAAGAGAGCCATTTAAATTTCAGATTCATCGCCTCGCACGACTTCTTCCCCTAACTATGGATTTTAAAATTAATTGTTTGTTTTGCATATTTTCAAAGTTAAACATTCAAAAATATGCCTTTCAACGGATTTTTCAAAACTCGAATTATTTTCGGAGATACAGCGGATTTTGTGACGTTGCGTCTAAGCCGGCCGAGTGGAGCGAATCGCACAATGAACGGCAGATGTTACCGGACGACTTGAGTTCTTTTCAGAAAATCTTTTGTAACCCACACAACCTTTATTTATTCTATACATACATATATACATATATGCTTTATACTTCTATGATATTTCCCTGAAATATTATATATCGCCGATTAATCCAGAGAGAGTAGTAAATATTATGATCTATTGGAATTGTTGCTCAAACTTCAAACGCGATTTTCTCAAAACTACTTTTTTTGAGATGGTCGTCATGATATCTCAAGTTCTACTTGACCGATCGCTTTGAAGTTTGATAAGAACTTTTTATTATACATCTGTCTATCGCGCCTGCCCCGGATTTTGAAAAATTTCAGTTTGAAGTATTTTAAAAAAATTGAAAGGGTAAAAAAAATATTTTTTTTTTCAAGTTGCCGCCATTTTGTAAATGTTTTGTTTTTTTTGACTTAGCATAGTCCGATAGCGACATCCTAACTAATTAAGAAGTTTTTAAATTTGTTTATTTTAGATCACTACAAGGGTTGGAATCATGTCAACATGGATCACCGGTTTTTATGTAGCCCCCATTCCGCCGGCCTGTAATTCCACGATTTTTTTATTTTTTTTTTTTTTATTAATTTTTTGTATACTTTTCCAATATTAATAAAAACCATACAAAAAAATGGATAGTAAAAATATTTTTCATTTTTTTTATCTTAGTTTTAAAAATGCCTAAAATTAAGGCGTCTAGACCAGAATACCCCCTTAATTCAATAAAGACCCTGCGTGAAAACCTTGAATACTAAAAATACTTAGTTGTTGTTGCTGTAGTAGCATCAACATTCCGCCCACATGGACGGGGAATGACAGTTGACAGCTGGAGTGACATGACTGCCAGAGTGACAGTCCGTGTTCTTCCGGTAACGGCCGTCTACCATGGGTACGTCAAAGTACTTAGTATTCAGTGTTGTTTGTATGGTCAAGAGGGGGAAGGCGAATTAGTAAAGATTTTATTCTCCATTTTTTCTCTTGGTATTATTCATTTATTTTCGTTAAAAAGCTTATGAGAGTCGTCCGTTTTGATGTCATCAAAGATTGTTTGTTCGCAAAACATTGTTTGGGGGAAAATACTTCCATTATTTTTGCGTCAAACTTTTGCGCTAATGGTTTGAAACTGTTTTATGGGCAATCTCTAGCTCCTGGGACATGCTACGACTATTACATGCCGGTCAACTTCGATTACTGTGATTTTATTGACATTTTCTTTAAAAGCAAAAGTGGCTGAAGGGAATCGACGAAACCAAAATTGCACATAATTAACTTTTACAGTATCGGCACTATAAACACCATTCACAATTTCAGCGGCCTGGGTTGCATTTCCGCATTTTATCGACGAAAAACTGGAAAATGTACCGAATTTTCTCTTTGCTGACTTCCATTGTTGGCACTCTGTATCTCAGAACTGAATGGAGCAAACAAAAACCGGGAATAGCATTTCTTTAGTGTCAAATGTCACCTTGTCAACTAGTATACACTTTAAACTGTTTGATCAATACTTTACGAGATATTGATTACTAGAGCCATCTACCGAGAAAATAATTGATTTATTTTTCCCCAAACTATACACCCCGCAACTTATGGTCATCATTACAACAACATCTTGACCAATTGTGGCTATTTTTCCTTTCTTATTTTTATTATTTATTATTTTTCATAAAGGTATAGATAGCTTCTTGTCTCCGTACTCAGTAGACTGATGGCATACATAGGAGGTCCAACCCAAACAAAACGGGAAGTAATAATTGCTACCACGCTCTGCGTTCTCTTATACGGAGTTCAATTGTGGGCAAATGCGCTAAAGGTAAATCACCGATGCAAGCTCTTAGCATCGGTACAACGAACGATGGCCCTGAGAAATGTGCCCGCCTACCGCACAGTATCAGGCCCAGAACCCAGCTATTGAATTAATAAGCGGTTCAATACCAATAGACTTACTAGCATTCTTCGGTCACATACCAACTGAAAAATGTAATCGACAAGATGCTAAGTAGCGAGGAAACGAGAGAGATGATCAGTATTTTCTTCGCGGAAAGAATTCTCCGGATAAAAAAGCGGGACCTGAACGCAGGCACATAGGTATGGACCTCTTGGTAATGAGGGAGATGGGATGTCACTCTGAAGGAATGCGAAAGCGATTCCAAGCGAGGGGTAGTCTTTTGGTCTCCGGATATACCATTGCTGTGAGAGCAGCTTTGATGATGCGTTGGGCATTTTCAAATCCCTCAAGCACAAAAAAAGAAACAAAAAAACAAACAAAAAAATAATAATAATAGCTCCTTCTCTAGTAAAATCCATAGAAATGTAATTTATTACTGATATGGTCAAATCGGGAAAATTCCACAAAGTTTATCCAAATTCCATGGTTTGTAGATCGAATTTCCAGCTGACAAATCTCATCGACTTTTTATAAATTCTTTCCTAATAATTTTCTCCATAGGTTTATATTGTATATATCCCCTATAAATAATAATAGTAATAATAATTTTCTCCATACAACGTATATTATGTTTAACTTTTTTTTGTATGCAAGACAATACCCATCAGCGAGAGCAAAAAAATTGTCAAACCTCCACGCGTTTTTAAAGTCACTCGAGACCTGCAGTTTATGATACCAGAATTCAATACATAATACTTACTATAAATCTCCTTATATGAATTTTTTTGCAAATTCTTATTAAAAAGTGCAAAATTTTGATGAAAATTTGCTGAATTTTTTTTTTAAGTTTGAAATTTGTATTGATAAATATTTGGTTGAAGAACTATATTTTTCATTACTAAAATATTTTAAATTATTAAAATTAAATAAGAAATAAATAAGTGTGAAAACTTGTCAATATGTGGTGTTCCTTTGATGCTGACTTTAATTTATACATACATAGATACATAGAAGCTATTCCAAATTACAATTGAAGCTCGTTCATTCATTGTTTGTACGTAATTTAATGTTTTTCTTTTTTTACTTCGAACTTGAACTATTTTTTCATCTCTTTTATTTCTCCACCTTAAGCCAAAAACGCACAAACACGTGTGTGTATTTATAGGAGTTCATTCCACTTGTGGGAATTATTCTTCAAATCATATCCACTTTTTAAATACTCAAAAAAATCATTAACAAAAACCATCAATCAACTGCCAAACGCTACCCACGCCTTTACAACTAAAATCTATTAAAAGGCATACATACACACATACACACACGCCACAATTTGTGCGCTCAATGCAATTTCGCCATTTACTGTGGTGTATGTGCGATATGGCATAGCCCCAGTGACAACACCGAGTAACAAGACGTAATGAGAGAAACCAGGCTAGCAGCCAACCAATGCAAGACGATTTTACATTAAACTGTTGTTTCTGAGGAATTTGCTCAAGCAATTGCATTTCTCGCATTTGCTCTCTCACATAAACATACATACATTCAAAGTGTCTAATGCCAGTGCAACAACGCAAATGCAATAGGAAGACTGCAAATACAATTGCACACACGCAAACATGCATGTCATATACACAAACACACCGGCCACAGATATTTTCGCAAGAGTTGCTTGTCCGGTTGCCGAGTAGTACATCGCATAGCCAACCCATAGGTAACAACAACAGTTCGACAATATCTGTGCAAATAAATGAATGTGCAGCCGCAGCAAGCAATACATGAAATTTTCTAACGCTTTTGCAAATCGGATTGCGTTGGCATTGCCTTAGTGTCGGTACCAAATAATGAGATGTACTGAGTGGGAACAGGGTTTCAGCGAGCTAAAGAAGCGATTTTTGAACTAAGTACCCGCTGAGTTTTTTTCGCGGTTTGGCTGCTAGAATACAGGTACGATTGCTCTAATTTACAAAAGCGGCACACATACAAACGTACGCTACTACGAGCACGTTCACATAGATATTTCCTTTAAGGCGTAAACACAAAAGTAAAATAAACAATATTACAAACAAAAAGATTTCGGTATTCAATGAACGCTAACACAGAGTATACATATGCATACATATAATATACAAACATACTTATATACAGACAGTTGTACATAGAAATGTGCACTCGCCGATTACTCGCGACGCGATTTAACGGCACTCCACCCGCAACAAGTGGGCTTATCTGGATAAAGAAATGTATGTACAAGCATGTATGTATGTTTATGTGTAGGTATGTGTGTACAAACACGCACACAAATTACAAACATTCATTTTCTATTGCCTTCCACTTCATCGGCATCAGATTTTTTTGCAGTTTCAATAGATTTTTTAAAGAATTCCACGGTCTGTTGCTATTGTCAATCATTTGTTGAAAGCCATTTTTTAGATATTGCTTAACCCGCTGATAGACTGCCAAATGTTGTGACTACATACATACATATAGGCATATATACATATTGTACATGTTTCACTAATCAAATAACATGGAATGGAATGGGTCGGTGATTAGGAATATACATACATACATACATACATACGTAAATACAGTACCGCAATTGTTTTGATTTATATACATATGTGCACATGTACATTAAGGGGTTAGGGGTAGTCAGTGGTCCGAAAAAATTATGATTTTCAATAATTTGTTTCTTTTGCTAGTCACGACGTGAACTGATTTGGATAGACATTTCACGTGAAACGCGAACTTAGTACTTAAAATAAAAGAAAAGAAAAAATACATTAAAATATAATAAATTTATTGCTAAGGTAGCATAAAGAAGAGACCTCATGAAATTGATATCTAAACGAATCTATTACATATTTAGAAAAAAATTTAAGGTTAGGGGTATTCAGAATTAAAAAAAAAATTGGATTGTCTTGCATTTTCTTAAAGTATAATATTTTGAAAATATTGTGTGAAAATTTTAAGTGATTCCGAAAAATAGTTTTCGAGTTATTCAACAATTAACAAAGGGCGCTCGGGCGCTTCGGAGCTCGTTAGCAAAACTTTAAATGCGTTTTTCTCAAAACTATGTTTTTTGAACTGATGATCACTGTAACTTAAAAACCGCTTGATAGATGTCAATAAAGTTCCTACTGCTTCTGAAAAACATAAAAAATTCGTGCCTGAACAAAAATCTGAAAAACAATTCCTGAGGCCGCCTATTGTTAATTCGAAAATTTTTTTATGACATATTCTAAGAGTACATTATCTTAAAAATAAAAATTCCAAAAATACACAATGATCGGAGCTCTAGATCGAAAGTTACAGACCGTGGAAGCGCGCGACTTTTCTTGGAACGAAAAGTGCACGCAAAATTTTCTTGAAGGCGTGTTTTTTGAAAATTAGCGTCGCGGTGATCATTATTTATCAAAAACTATTTGACCGATTGCACCAACTTTTTTTTTAATTATTCGAAGTTACAACCTCGTGAATCTGAACGGTTCGCTGGAATTAATTTTCTTTTAATTTTTCAACCCCTCAAAAATCGTTTTTTTTTTGTGCAAAGCGGTTTTAATATAGAGGAAAAGTTTTTTTGGGTAAATAAACCGTTCAGATTCACTAATAAATATTTTTCTATCAATAATCATTTAATTTTTTTTGATTTCAGTTGAGCTGCTCATGCGCTACCGTGATCACCGCAAGCCTTTTCTAAAAAACGGCATTTCGGGGGAGGTGCGATATCAACAATAAATAATAGCATTTTTTAAAATAAAAACACTAAAATGTATTCTTCGAGAGTTACCCTTCAGTTTGATACCTATATGCCTCTTTTGAATAAAAGTTCTAAAACATATTTAAGACAATCGTTCATTTTTTCGGGCTCACAAGGTATATAACCCCTTAATTGATAACTTTTTGAGTTATTTTCTTTCCACATTGCAGGACTTAGATTCTCGTTACTTTCCAGTACTATTTGCTAAATATTTTTTTGGATGTGCTTCGCTGACTGAGAATTCTTACTTTATCGAATGGAAACGTGTTTCTCTGTTCATTTTTGTCTTTTTAAGAATAACACAAATAAGAAATACTGAATTCCTTCCGAACCACATCCCGCACATTTAATTAAAATTTTATTTGGACTGCCTCCTAATTTTTGCAATCAAACAAACTAATAGGCAATGACAGTTAGAACTTTTAACTTCAGACAGATGGAAGGAAACATAGTCTTAACAAACAAATAATAATAGGCATGGGTTTTAGCTGATCTAACTGAGGTAGGCAGGTAAGTTAGATGTTAGGAGTACCACGGGTGCTCTACATGTAGCACTAGAGTGCCGTTTTGTTACTATAAGGAGTTATATAGAGTCAGAAGGTCGAAAAAAGCGAATTTTCGTGTTTTTTGAGAAAACTTTTAAATTTATTGATCTAAAAATTTGTACACATATTCTGCTATATTTCAACTACATTTTAAGACTTAGTATTAGTAAAAACATTTATTTGGAAAGGAGCTACAGCTGATCTCCGGGAGCTCCTCTCAAAAAAGACGTTTTGCGGTAACCACTATATCTCTGAACTGGATCCTCTAAAATTAAAAAACCAAACAGATTTCGTTCAAGTAATGTTAAATGTAGTAATTAATCGAAGGAAAAAGCAAAATAAATGTTTTTGACAAAATTGCGGTTTCTCAAACAAAAAATCGAGTTTAGAGCAGCATTTCAGCCTTAAATTGTTTATAAAAAAATTTATCGGTAATAAAAAATTTTCGATTAATTACAAAAAAATATACTTAAGAAGCTCGTTTTAAAACTTGAGACTAATCGGTTTAGCCGTTTTCGAGTAATGTTGGTCATCGACTTTGAAAACACCATTTTGAGAAAAACGCGTTTCAAGTTTACTTTGTTCTTTGAAGCACTCTAAAACGCCTTTTCAAATTTTTCGTGGAACTTCGAAAATATTCACCTGAACGATATTAAAGTTTCTGTGTGTATTCCTAAACACATGTACATTAAGAAAAAAAAACATCGATTTTTTGAAAATTCTCACTGTATATAACCCCATAATGTAGACCAGTACCTGCGAAAAATTTCAAAAACCTAAAGGAAGAAAAACCATCTACAGCCACCTAGTGCTGTTGATGCAGTGGAGGAGAGAAACGCGATCTAGGCTGGGGAACTGTCTCAGGTTACCCCTGAAAGGCTACTAAGTTTAGCGAGTTTTATTAAGTCATTGTTGAGATTCACTCATTTTCTTAAAAAGAGGGCGTAGCTTATCTCACTTTATCAAAAATTTACTTGTGTTGTTCTAATCCGTCTGCTCATTATTGGAACCACATTTTTTAGTAAGGTAATCCAAAGTAATTTAGCTTAATTTATAACAGGGATATCTCGTGTTTTGTTTGTATTTAGAAAATTACCGCTATATGACAGGCGAACGCGGTTATTAACAGATTTCAGGCATTTTCAGTGCCAATCTATCAAAGAGTAATATTTGTGCCAAATTTTGTGATTTCACTTTTTTCTCGAAGACCCTGACGGCTGCTCTTTTCCGCGTTTAACACAAGTTGAGATTAGGCCTCTACGACCCGCCAGGCATTTGTAAGCGACGAATAGATGAAGCAGCTGGTATAAATAAACATACGTTACCGACATGGCAAAATGGCGCTGTCAAAAATGATTTTTGTTTGGAAGCACATTTGTTTCACCAGGTTAGGCTTGGGGCCCACTTGGACAAATATTCAAAATTTGTCCGCTGTGATGGCATACGGGGGAAAGGAGAAAGGAGAAGGGAAGGAGCCTTGGGATTAGAGGATGATAACGACGCACTTACGATGACGCCGATGGTAGCTGATTTACATTAGTAATTAGCCGCCTACTGATGAACTTTACCAGATGTATGATATTTAAACCAGCTATATCTGCAGACGTAGCGAAAAAATGAGAGCCCAGATGCCGAAATCTTTGCCAGGCGCGAGCAGGGCAGCCGAGAAGAAGGTGTTGCATCAACTCGTTACTTGTGTTGCTCTCGCTCTGTCAAAACCCTTTATGTTCTCGTTCTTTTCTATGTTGTTGTTGACTTTAGACTAAAAACTAACAATTGCAAGGCGTATGCACATGACGGAAACATCAAAAGAGAATTCGCAAAGTGAAGCTTGCCTAATATCAGAATAGAAAATTGACATCATTGACTTTCGGGAGTAGTACTAGCTTTTTGAGGTATAAACATACTCGCTGCTGGTTTGCTCGATTAGTGCCGAATCGAAGGCGCTTATAACTTCAATGTTATAAATAAATAAATAAAGTTTAGTATCGGCAGCATTTTCGACAGATTCTTTAAATTAAATAGCGAAATGATCAAATGCTTCTCTATGCATGGTAATATTAGACATATAGGAAAACACAAATATTACAATTACAATTTTTTATACTCTGAAATAAAGAAAACTCGACCAACTTCAATCAAAACCAAAATATGCAGCAAGTAAAAAATTTAAAAAAATTTTCAAACTGGTCCGCATGACCTCAACGCCGCTCCAAGGGTTAATTGATGATATAACTGACAGTGTGACACAGCAAATTATGCGCTGACTTGAGAATATCTCATGCTTTTTTGAATAATACCTTCAGCCTTTTACAATCATAGAACGCATGATTGCGCATAACAGAGAGAAATTTTTAGGGATGTAACGTAATAAATGAGTTAAAAGCCAAAATCCTGAAGCAAAAATATTTATAAGCACTCGAAAGACTTAAAAATATTACAAAAGGCATTACAAGAAGTTTTATATGTTTTTAAATGCTATTTTCAAGCAGGGAACTCAAATTCTACTCTCGAAAAAAAAGTAAGCCGTGGCAACTTTTACAACCATATCGGCTTCTACGCACATTTTTACTACTGAATTAAATTACGACTGTATTGAGTTATGGTAAAGGCAAGCCAGCTGACTTTTTATACTTCTTGGAAGTAATGAATGAAAAAAGTTATAGCAACCCATGACCTGGGTAAGTTGCGCATAAAACAATAAAAAAACTTCAAATTTTGCTCATAGCCTGATATGCCTTTTTAGATCATAGGAGTATATGTATACTGTAAGTATGTGTGTACTATTAAGGCGTGACTAAATGTTTTGTGTGCGCCAAGCCTGATAGGGTTTTATATTTAATTATATATTTGTAGGAAACGCGCCTTTGTTTAAATGCTTAAGTGAACTTTCACACCCATTTTCTCAGTTTTTTCTTTAAACCATAAGTATTTCTTGTAGCACATTTAAGTATGCACTGAAATATAAGATTTCTTTGAGTTTTTTTTTAAACTACACTGTGTGACCATCATCTGCTAATTTTATGGGGGCTACTACGAGTTGTAGAAGTAGGTCTTAAAATTCACTCAAATTGCAAATTTTCATTCAATTTCATAAAAAACAGAAATCCTCATTCGACGCGTTATTCAATTTACATTCAAAGCCTTTTTTTCGTTTGAAAATTGAATAAAATATATTATAATATTAAAAAAAAAAGAATTAAAAAAAAGAAAAAAAAAAAGGAAAATCGAAAATACTTCTAATTACAGTCTCGTTTCGTTAAAACAAAATGAGCTGAACGCATTCGGAAGCGTGTTTCTACTATTTCCCATTAGGCCAGTTCACAATTAAGTGCGAATAGGGTTAGATTTTGAGCTTGCACAAATTTACCATGTCAACACAACACAAAAAATGTAAATATTTAAATTATATTATTTAAATTTATAAATGCATATGACGTCATGTTTTACAAATGTCCTAATGCTAGACCTTTTGCACTTACAATAATTGCCTATTACCCTTTTAAAAACTAGCGAAGTTTTGCGCGCTTGTTCACATTAGCGGCCTTTAGGCCATAAAATTAGAAATGTATGGGAAAATTTTGCTTATAGCCCTATTTTTTACTCTAAAGGGTGGTTCAATTTCAAGGGCCGATGTTGAATGTGAACCACACCTAAACGTCAACGACACCGTTGGACTTCTTTCTTTGGCGGCCATTATTTTGTTCCATACGTAAATGAGCTATACCAATATTGTCATAATAAAGAGAAATGACAATAACTTCCTAAAAAAATTGTATTTATTCAAAATCAACACCGACCCTTGAAACTTAACCACCCTTTAGTAGTTACTACAACGGCAGGCAATGACGAACCTCCTAGTGTATTTTTGCCATGAAAAAGCTCTTCATAAAAACTATTTCCCGTGAGGAATTGGCTTCAAACTGGCACGCACAGGAGCTCGGTCAAACACCTAACTGAAGTGTACGCGCCAATTATTTTTATTATTTTTAATATTTTAAACCTAGAACTTGTTGGTCTTCAGAGCGTTCTTAATTTCATGAGGCATTGCGTCAATGTTCGCTTCAAAAACGATCCATACGTAATAATCAAATGGACTTCAGTACGGACTTGAGGTCGGATTCATAAGTATGGAGGTGTTACCAAGTCTGCGAAGCTAAGTCTTAATCTGTGAGTCATTCTGATGCTCGTACTTTCTTCCAGCGACCACGAGATTTGAATTCATTGAGGGTCAAGCCGTTTCTTCCGTACAAAGTACACGTTCGAGTTTTTTTTATATGGAAAAAAAATCAAGCACCGCTTGCAAAAAAAAAATTCTAAATATGTATCAAAGAGACTTTGGTAGTCACTTGAAACGGGTACTAGAAACTGTCACTTGGATATCACAAAATTCTGTGGGCTATAAAACTTTACACACAGAAAAATTAAAAAAAATTTTGTTAAGAAGTTGAAAAAGTTTTGATGAAATTTTGAAAAATTTTGTACATAGTTTGAAACTTCACATCAAATGGTGTTTGTTGTAGTATGAACTATGTTTTTATAATTATGTTTTACATCATGCTTAGCACCACTGCTTTAGACCTCCTTGATTTTTTAGCTATATTAACAGTTGGTTTAAACAGCTGACGCACGTTTCGTGTTTTGTTTCACTGTCAAACATCTTCAGTTTGGTCTATAATTTAACCATGAATCGTCTTACAAACGAACGCTTGCAAATCATTGTTCTGTTAAGAAAGTTTATCGCGCGATTCTTCCATTTTATGGTCAGTTTAATCGACCCACTGAAGCGGCTATTCGAGCTATTGTGACTAAATTTAGAACCAAATTTACATTATTGGACATCAAACCACCAACACGCTTACGTACAGTTCGAACTGAAGAAAATATCGCTGCTGTATCGGCCAGTGTTAATGATGGCCATCAGTTACCGATTCGTCGCCGTTCGCAGCAATTGAGCTTCTGTTACTCAACAACGTGGAAAATTTGCGAAAGGATTTAGGTGTGAAGCCTTTCAAAATACAACCGGTGCAAGAATTGATGCAGAACGACCTACCGCAACGCAGAATTTTTGGTGAATGGGCTCCCGGAAAGTTGGCCGAAGATCCACTTTTTTATCGAAAAATTGTGTTCAGCGACGAAGCTCATTTTTGGATCAATGGGTACGTAAATAAGCAGAATTGTCGATTTTGGAGTGAAGATCAGCCAGAAGAATTGCAAGAGCTACCAATGTATTGCAGAAAAGGTCACAGTTTGGTGCGGTTTATGGGCTGGAGGTATCATTGGACCGTACTTCTTCAAAGATGCTGCGAATCGTAACGTAACTGTGAATGGTGAGCGCTACCGTGAAATGATATCCAACTTTTTTTTTGCCCAAAATGCAAGAGCTTGACGTGCATGGCGTGTGGTTTCAGCAAGTCGGTGCCACATGCAACACAGCACGCGTAACAATGGACTTGTTGAGAGGCGAGTTCGGTGAACATTTTATTTCACGGTCGGGACCTGTCAGTTGGCCACCCAGATCGTGCGATATTACGGCTTTAGATTATTTTTTGTGGGGCTATGTTAAAGCTTATGTCTATTCAGACAAGCCTGCTTCAATTAACGCATTGGAAGACAACATTAAAGCATTTTTATGTGAGATACCGGCCGAAACATTGGAAAGAGTATGCCAAAATTTGACTAAGCGGATGGACCATTTGAAGCGCAGTCGCGGTCAACATTTGCATGAAATAATCTACAGACTTTAAATTATATGGACTGTGCTATCGATTTAAATAAAGATTTCATGCATTTTTCTGAATTTTAGGTGTGTTTTTTTGAAAAACTATCATATAGCTCTTAAAAAATCACCCTTTAGAAGTGCAAACTTCATTTTCGTAACATTTTTCATTTTCTAAAAAGTTGGTTTAAGGTAGTAGTCTGGTCAGATACTCATTTTTTACAGATATTTTTTAGGATTTTTTTTTTAAAGAAAATAAAATGCGATCGTTTTGATTTCATAGTACTCGTATGTTATTATAGACATCAAATAGTATACAAAAACAATTTTTTTTTACACATTTTTGTTGTAGTAGTGTGACACCAAAGTAAGCGTCTTAAAAAAAAGATAGGTGGCGTGTCAACAGGATTTTGGCTCTTCAGGACATCTGAAACGACAAAGTTAAACTGATTATTATTTTGTAGGCTTATCATTGTAGCAGGTGCTACTTTCGTTTCTTTTCAGTCCTAACTTATACCATTTTTTTCAAAAGTCCGCCCATTTAATATTTTTCAAAAAAGTTTTCCCATTGTAGCACTAGGAGTTTTTTTTGTAAAGTCATGTCTGTTAAGTAACTATACTCAAATAATGTGTTCACGCTTTTATCTAAGCGTTGGAAAATACTTGCTGCTATCGAAACAAAGTTTTTATTCGCTTCAGTTCAAATTATATAATTGTATTTGGTTTCTGTGTCATTCAATAATTTTTCGCTGCCTCAAGAAACGTGCCACCCTAATGTGCTGAGTTTATGATGTGTTGTTTCTATTTTTATTGTTTAGTACTTTGTTTATTTCAATTCTTACCACTTTGAGCAAAAAAAGTCTTTGAAGTACACAAAGTTCACTCTTTCCGCCACCCGTCATTTTCTAAATTTCGTTTAAGTACTTTTTCATAGTATTTTTTCATACTACTGACTATGCATGTAATTGTGCTCGCTTTTTTACATTCTCAAATTACTTTTTCTTACATAGTAGCCGGGTATGTTTTTACTCTGAAAAGGCAACACCGAGTAATGAGTTGTACGGAGTGGGAACAGGCTGCCAGCTCGTCGGTGTAGGAAGAAATTTCATTACTCCACTGGGATTTCGCGTTTGAATAGCGCACCTCTTTTTATCGCGGCATACCGCCTTAAATTGTCTATTCTGCTCATGTTCGTACATACATACATACACAAACAACAAAACACACAAATAAACAAACGTACAAACAGGCAGTCAAATAAAATAAAAAACAAATAGTAAAATGGAATTAAAAAAATCTATATCCAAACCACTTAACAATGAGCTCGACTCGAGACTTGATTGCGAAGCGTTTGCAAACACAGCACGTTTCTTTTGTTCGCGGCGCGCTGCAGCGTGCATTCCCCACTCCACCCTCTACAAATAGCATAACCACACACACAAGTGCTTTCTTGTGTGTTTACATACGCGCACATACAAACATACATAGATACACGTAGATATACATTTTCATTCATCAATGTCCCGCTTGTATTTCATCAATTTTTTGTTAATTTGTTATCTCATTAGCCTTTTGAAGTTTTTGTTCACCTGAAATACTTCGTTTTTTGTTGTTGTTACATTTCCTTAAATGAACTGCTATTTAGCGGTGCGTATTGATGTTAAGCTCTGCATGTTTCTAATATTGAGTTGTGTAACACTTAGACTCTTAAGGTGATGAATTGCGTTTCCAAGCAAAGCAATTTTACATTTCGGAAGAAACGGAAAGTCTTACCCAGTAGAGGTACTGAAATTCGAATGGGATTTTGTGTTGCGCATTTCGTAGGTTATAGCTGCTTGCTATTTGCACACATCACAAGCATTTTAAAGGTGGCGAAGGAAAGACTTAGCGCGGAAAACATGCAGTTTTTCAACTAATTTTTCCATTAAGAATCTTTACTTTCTTCTATGAGCACCTGAACTGTAATAAGAGCAAGTCCTTTTCATGCAGTGCCTAACTCTCCTTTTCCCCTTTTTCGAAACAAAGTACAACACCCAACTTAAAAGTCAATCTCTATGCAATTGCTTTCAAGCATTCCACTAAATAGTGTCGCTGCTTGCACTCCAAGAATCAAACCAGCAAACCCCACACACCAGTGTCTTTTCTGCTCGCAGTCTGCCTCTCTTATTACTGGCTTGCATATCATCGTCTAGCAGCAATACACTAATGTGTGTGTGAGCGCATCGCCTCCCCAACAAACCACCCAGCCAGCCAGCCTACATGCGCTGCACAAATCCGCTTCTTTCTGCTGTTCCGAGTGCGCCTTATTTCCACACTCTATTCGTATTTTACGCTGTCAGAAGCGCTTTTGCGGCGTCTCAGAGCAACGAGCTAAACAGGCCAGCAGCAACAAGTGCAAGTGAATTTTCTGTTGATAGCTGAGTTTTTTTTTTCACTCAACTCGTACCTCAATTGCTCGCCCCTCTGTATTGCTCGGCATCTGGTATTTTTTTTTTTTTAATTTGCGCGGAATTGTCGTTGCTATCGCGAACCAAGTTACACAACTTAGGAACGCTCAGAAAGACATACTCGTAATACCCTGCATACATGACTGTTGGCACAGCAAAACGGCGCTGAAAATAATAACAATTTGGCAAATGACAAATGGGTTTACTATTTAGTTCGAATGAAAATTCAACACGTCCGACATTTCTGTTCAATAAACGAAGAGATTTCGGTACACTCGTAAAGCTCACAAATATTTTTATAGCTATTCGAAATTATGACTACTTGTTAAATATTCACAATTGTAAATTTTCAGGACAACTCTGTGCGGTTTACAATTTTTGGAGTTTGGCAGGAATTTTTGATATATAAAGCAAATTAAAATATATGAATATTTATTTTTATTTTATTTCAAATTTCATCATTATTATTTTTATTTTGTTTTATTTTTTATAACAACAATTCGGTGGGTGGCACAGAAGTCGATGCATTTAAAAAATCATGATTTAAATTCGAAATGTATTTTTTTATTGAAAAGCTAAAATAAAATATAAAATAAGTAAACATAAATAAATAAATAAATTAAAATAATGACAATTAATGTAGCTCGAAAAAAGCTGATGTAGATAGTTTTCGAATATTGGAAAATACAATAAATTACTCGAAAGTTTGAGCGCTGGATTCGAGACTACCCGATAAATCAGTAAATATGATTGAATTTGCCGGAATTGATTCATATTAGAAATATAAATATAAATCTAATACTTACCTTAAAATTAATATACGGGTGTCGGTATGAAAACATTAAATAATTTTGAAAAAAAAAACCAAACTACTGATTTGTATAACTGAAGTATTTTTATTTTGTTTGGTAATTTACAACTTACTAAAACTATTTTTTGAATGCAATATCAATCAAGTGGCCACATTTATTAGTAATCACAAACTGGGATCTTTTTTCTGTGTTTGTCATGACCTTGTGAAGCATTTCGGATTTTATAGCGTCGATTTCGGCACGAATGTTTGCCTTAAGCTGGTCAATAGTCTGCTGCTTGTTGGCGTAAACCTTACTTATCAGATAACCCCACAAAAAGAAGAGGGGGATTAGTCAGCTGATCTCGGGGGCCTGTCGATGTCGCCTCTTATTGACACTAGACGTCCCGGGAATTTTTGTTGCAGAAATTCAATTATTGCATTCCCAGTGTGGCATGGCGCACCTTTTTGTTGAAACCAGTAACAGTCTATACCTTTCCCACGCATTTGCGGGCAGACATAATGAGCCAACATGCATCGGTATCGGTTTCCATCGACCGTTTCATTTTCCCGGTGAAAATATGGCTCAATGATGGTTTTGGCGCAAATGCCGACCTAAACAGTTACATTTCGGTCGTGCAATGGCGTTTCATGGATCTCGTGTGGATTTTCAGTTCCCCAAATGCGGCAATTTTGTTTATTAACGCTGCCAGAGAGGTTAAAATGTGCCTCGTCAGTCATTAAAATTTGCTTCCAAAAATTGCGTTCAGTGTCAACCATTCGAGCGACTGTTTGGCCGTATTCCAAGCAACGTGAATGGTCTGTCGGGAATATTCTTTGTGTCAATTGCACTTTATATATATATATATTATATATAATTGGCGCGTACACTCTGTTTGGGTGTTTGGCCGAGCTCCTCCTCCTATTTGTGGTGTGCGCCTTGATGTTGCTCCACAAATGGAAGGACCTACAGTTTTAAGCCGACTCCGAACGGCAGATATTTTTATGAGGAGCTTTTCCATGGCAGAAATACCTTCGGAGGTTTGCCATTGCCTGCCCAGGGGCGACCGCTATTAGAAAAATGTTTTCCTTAATTGTAGTGCTTCACCGAGATTCGAACCAACGTTCTCTCTGTGAATTCCGAATGGTAATCACGTACCAACCCATTCGGCTACGGCGGCCGCACTTGCACTTTATACGGAAATAAACTTAAATCATCCTTTAAAATGCGCCGCCTTGTGGTTTCACTGACGCCAAAATGCTGAGCGCGACGACGATACGACACTGTTGGCTCCTAGGCAACGCTCTGCCTCACTGCTTCAACAAGTTACGTATTGGTCGTTGATGAACGGCATGTTGACGATCTTGACGATCTCCTACTGTCCCGTGCTCAAAAAAATTCGACACTAAACGACGAATAGTATTTGTTAGACGGTATTTGTCACTGGACTATAAAAGCGGGGCGCGTATCACTTCTCTCGGTAAGTAGATGCTTTGATTAAAAGTAAGTGAGGATATTGACTACAAATTTTATATATTGCCCAACCTGCTTCTTTTTCGGAATATATTTTAGCTACTTTAAAATAAATACTTATATTGGCCGAAATGTATTTGATGGATAGCGCTGGATTCGATATATTACTGAAAACTCTTACTTATGGTTTAAGCGTTTAAAAAAAATATTTAATGTGATGTTCGCGATATTTCTGCTTCCACGGCATGTTCGCAGATACGTCTCTTTTTTGTTCTGGTTTTTTGATTTTTGTTTAATAGAAAGTTCATCCGCTGGCAGCCCGTCTCCCAGAAGGATTGAGTTCGATCGCAAAATAGTTATAGCAAATTATGTTTTTTTTAATATTTACAATTACATTTTAAAAATCATAGTTCAAATTCGGAATATATACAATATTTTTTATTTGTTTATTGACAAAAATAGAAAATTAAAATAAGATAAAAGAAAAAATAAATAAATATAAAAATAAAAATTAGATTAACCTTTCAAAGAACTTACTTTTTTCCAGGTTAAACTTTCTGAGGCTAAATATATTCCCACATAGCCGAAAGCCTTAGCAGCCAGTGCTTGTTCCTTTTTTTCTTAACTTTTAAGTGGAATATTTATTTATAATTATTACTCTTTTCAATAAATAAATAAAAAAAAAAAATATTCCCACAGTATTTAAACGATCCAGCTGCAACTGCTCTTCATAAAGGAGAAATGCTCTAAGTGCTGAGGTGTGACCAACATCAGACCGTTAAGCGGCTCTAAGCGAATTTTAAGGAGCCAGCTGATTGGCTGATGTAACCGTAGCCATGATAGCGGTTTGTTTACGAACAAATGGAAATTTTGTTGGTGGTATACGTAAAAACAACACAGCCTTCGCTCACATTACTTCGTTGCCGTCTGAACAACGCCTGATTGGATAAGTGTGTGAATATGTGTGAAATGAACACCCGGAGACGTGGGTAGCCGAAGTTACTCTCACAATTTTACTTCGTCTGGCCAATGCTGGTAATGTAGCATACTTCAGTTCAGAACAGTTCCTCTGAAAACAATTAATTTCTATTCTATACTTCTTCGACATAATAATTTTTTTTTTTAATTTTTTTGTTTTTCAAAATTAGGTCTAGTTAAAGCAAAATCGAGCAGGCTGGAGTTGGATAATGAATTATACTCTCGAAGTGCGCGAGCAAATTTTGTCTTAAAGTTGTTGTTTAAGAACATTAAAGAGTATCGGTTCAAGTAGATCTGCACAGTCGACGATGCAATTAACAATACTGAAAATAAAAAAAAGTAAAAGCACTGTTCTTTTCTTTTCTAGAAATTCTAAATTAATTAGAGAATTGCAGAATGGAACAGGAGACTCAAATCGTAGGGAATGTAATGCCTGCTTAAGAAATAT
Source organism: Anastrepha ludens (assembly GCF_028408465.1). NCBI lineage: Eukaryota > Metazoa > Arthropoda > Insecta > Diptera > Tephritidae > Anastrepha > Anastrepha ludens. The sequence goes on along the minus strand of NC_071498.1, from coordinate 8,639,460 downwards.
TTTTTGGACGTGCTCTATCCCATTAGTGGAAAGCTGGTAGTTAGATCGCCAAATGATAGCAGCGTATCCTAAATGAGAACGAACAAAAGCCGTAAACAGCAGTTTGTAGGTATACGGAAGAAAAATTTTGTCTCGAATAAAACACTAAGATCCTTAAACTCTGCTCCAGTTTGTAGTGCATTATTAGAAATGGTGTAGAATGTGTTAAGAAGGCACTGACGCCTCGACAATGTTATATGAAAGCATTTTTGATATTCAAGGACAGACGCGACTTCATACACCAAGGACAAAGATTGGTCAAGTCGAGTTGAAGCTTCTGAGTACCCATTGAGTCTTTAGCAAATATGACTTAAGTCATGTTAGAAAGGTGGAGTGAAAGGAAAAGCAAGCTTACTTGTTTTCGAGCATCTCGTGCGACTCTTTGTCAAATGTTTTAGAGAGTCAGTGTAAATGCAATCAACTTGAGGTCCTTTGGAAAACGATGACATACAGTTTAGAGATGCTTGATCGCCTGGAAGTGGGTCTATATTTTTGGAGTCCTTATTTGTTAGAGTGTAAAAATTAAAAAAAAGATACAAGACTCAATTTCTATGCGTGCGCTAGCTTCAAGTTCTGTTAGTAGCTGAAATGCCAAATCTCTGCCTTGCTGAATGTTGTTTTTTTCGTAGTGTTGCCAGCTGAAGTTGGCCAGTATATTCATAATATGCAAGTGTACTTCTTTGCTAATTTCATTTTATAGTCTATTCAACAGTTAAATTTCTGCAGACTAAGGTTAAATTATTTATAACAAATATCTATAAACATTAAACTTAAAATTATTAAACTAAAAATTGAAATCTATGAAAGTATGTAGAGTAATTGTTGGACAGTCCGATACGCCTTGTTATCAGTTCACGAAAGTCATAACTTACGATATGTGCAGGTTTTCCGAAAAAACCAATTCGTAAATACTTTGACTCTTGCACTTTTTAGGGGTTTAATTTTTTGCCAAGTCATTTCATGGCCATAGCTTATAGCTTGGTATGAATATCGGATCATAAATGCGGCTTTCAAAAAAATTTCTTCTAATTCTTGTTGGTATTATGTGTAAATATGTGTCCCTATTTTCGGACCACTAATTATTGATAAGTAAAATAGCCTCTTAATATGTGACTTGCTCTCCCTTTGCATCGTGTGGGGTATAAGCGAGTGTACATCAGAGTTTAACGACTGTGTCAATTGTGGTTGCGTGTACGATAATTTCGCCTCAGCTTAATGACATTCACAATTTTCCCTCATTGCTGCTTCTCAAAAGCGTTGTCTCGACTTTTCCGCGCAGTCATTTTCATAGCTTATTACCATCATTAATACATATACATACATACATATATACTGCACATACATATATACATACAAATATTCACTTTCCACTGTCGGTTACTGGCTTACTTTGTGTCATTATCGTAATTGGTATGTTAATAAAGCGACGCTCATAACTTTTTCATTATTTAAGAAAAAAAAACAAAAACTAAACTGAAAGATACGACAAAGCAGTTATGTACATCAGAAGTTATTACATTGAATATCATTCTACGCTTTGGTTTTTGGTGTGCAAAAATCGATCCATAACAACCTATATAGTTATTATTATTTTCATTTATTCCACACTCCTTTAGAAGTCTAGGAATTCAACAAAAGTTTACGAAACATTTTTATTTTTAGTCATAGGTCTCAGTTCATTGAACGATTTCCCAGTTTCATTGCGAATAGTCCTTTGCCAGGTCATCAGTGGTCTACCTCTTCTTCCCATTCAATACGAATTCGAATTCAAGGTGGCATACGGTATTTCATCATAAGTCTATAGCAGAGTATGTCCTAGGGATGTGACCTCGAGTCGAAAAAATCGATCATTTAATAATCGATTTTTTTCGTTTCAAGATAAATCGATTTATAAAAAATCGATTTTTGAGGGAATAATCGATTTTTGTGGATATTTCGATTTTTTAATACGAAAAATGCATATTTGATATATAAGTATGAAAAAATATCTAAAAGGACGACTTTAAGATTATAAATACATATTCAAATTAATGATACATATATACATTTTTTAGTACTCTTAAATATTTTATTGCAGTAAAAATAATACAAAACTATAAGAGTACAAAATATAGCAATATAACAAACAAAACTAAGAAAATAAAAGAAAGCTATCTTCAAGCTTTTAGTTTAAGTAATAAAAAAATTCAATTAAATAATTGCCACAAATGTTTTGTATCAATTAACATTCGACTAGAATCAAAATAAAATTAAACGATTAATTTAAGTATTAAATATAACGAGAATTGTTGGGTATGAACATTAAAAAAGAAAAGGAAGCTTCCTCCAAACCTCAAATCAAAATTTATCAGAAACTTAAAAAATTATTGCCATAAATCTTCAGTCAAAGAGTTTAAAAATAATAGTTTTGGTAGTCGCTTTCCTAAAATACGGTTTCGAGTTTTTCTGACAATATTCCCAGCCTTCGAAAATAATCTTTCAGCTGGTGCAGAAGTGGCCATCACTGAGAGGTGTTTCAAAGCTAAGTCTGTTAATTTTGGAAAAGTTCCCTCAGAACTTCTCCATACATCGAGAGGGTCTACTTTAAGATTTGATAATGGCGCTGCGATATATAAATCTATCTCTGTATTTTTTGTCATTGACGTATTAGCAGCCATTATTTTGTTATGGTGTACCTGCCATATATCTTGATCGTCGCTGGCAACTTGTGATGAAACAGATGATTCAAAATCGGTCACCAGTATAGTATCATCATTCCTAGTATTTAAACTTAGGCATCGGTTGGTATAATTAATTGTTTTTGACAAAGATAATGGCTCATCTAAATGAATTTTTTTGAATCTAGGATCCAAAAACGTTGCGACTGAGAAAAGGTGAACTTTCTGTATGTTTTCAAATCTTTTTTTTAGTTCTGTTTGCAATGAATATTTGAATTGATTGGCCAAATCACTGGTTATCGGTATAGCGTCTAACAAAGTTCTCAAGCACTTGATAATAGGTATAGCTTTACTAGCTGTCACATATTTTTCAGCGCTCATTTCTTCGGTAACATTGTGAAAAGGCTTTAAAACTTTTCCAATTTCTTTGAGCACAACGATTTCGTTTGCTTGAAGCATTTGGGGTGCATTCGGATGGTTTATTAAAATAGATCCAATTGTGCTGCTCATTAACACAAAACGTTCAATCATAAATAATTGTGAGTTCCATCTTGTAGACACATCTCCGACCAAATGCTTCAATTTTCCTTCAACAACGCTTTCCTGCATTTGCATCTGTCGCAATTCTTCAGCGCCTACACCACTTTGGTGGAACCAAGTTACGATTTTTCGTACTTTATCCAAAAAAAGTTTAACATCAGAGGAATTCACAGAATTTTCAACTACTAGATTCAACGTATGTGCTAGGCATCGAATATGTTTTGCTCTGCCGAAAGTAATCTCAATAGCTTTAACCATGTTAGCGCCATTGTCGGTAGTAACACTCACAATTTTGTCATGCGACAAACCCCAATCTTCACAAACATTAAGAACCATCTCCGATAAATATTCGCCTGTATGATTGTCATGAAGCGGTTCACATGCGATATTCACCGATTTCATTTCAAAATTTTCTATAAAGTGAACAGTCACGCCTAAAAAACTTCTTAACTGCATATCCTTCCATTCATCTATTGTAAGATAGACGTTTTTAACAGACCGTAATTTTTGTTTAATAAGGGTCTTTTTTTCGTCATATTTAGTATCAATGAGATCTGTGATAGTTTTACGACATGGAACCTTGTACAAAGGAACGATAGTTTTCATTAGCTTTTTGAATCCTGTTCCTTCCACCATATTGTAAGGAAGACTGTCCCGGCATATCATTTCTGCGATGCTGTTTGTTATTTGTTTATTTTTTTCTCCATCTGAGGCATATGCTGAAATTCTTGAAAAAGCCGCTCCGATAGTTGATCTAGTTGGAGTTAACGACGAAGCCTCAGTGTCTGTCAATGGCGAATGCACCAATGAATCATTATGCCTCAAATTGGTAGTATCCTGGACATCAACTTCATGTGAATTCTGCGGTGATAAAAATAAAAACAAAATATAATTTAAAATATTTTAAATAATAACTATTACATCAAATAATGAGTTTTACCTCGTCAGCTTGTAAGACATCAGAATGTTTTCTTTCCATGTGCTGTTTCAAGTTTGTAGTGTTATTGCATGTTTTTAACTCTTTTGGGCAGTATTTACATTTTGCGGTTGCATTTTCCTTCCTTGTTGTAAAATACTTGCGCCAGCAGCTTCTGGGTGTTTTAGCAGCGGAAGACATTTTTATGGTTAAACCAATATTTATTTCGATACTTCAAAGCTTCCAAGAAATAAATAAAGGCAGGATCACAATTCATTACATATTTGTACGTAAAGATGGCACTGATTTTTATCGACTTGTTCACATTAGTTAGCTTACTTATCCATTTTATCATCCGTCGCACAGATGGCACTATTTACAAAAATCGATTTAAAATGTGTAATTCATATAATCGATTTATTAAAAATCGATTTTCGCCTTTAATAAAATCGACTACAAAAAATCGATAATAAGAAAAAAAAATCGATTAAAGCAAAAATCGATTATTTTTTAACATCCCTAGTATGTCCATCCATCCATCCATTTTTTCTTTATTTCGTTGTTGATGCTATTTTGGGGTGTATTTCTTTAGAGCTTCTCGTTTATTATTACTCTTAAATATATATTGTATATATATACATATATGCATTACCTATAAAACACGTTTGCAAAGTCTGATTGTTTTTAAATTTGTTTCCCAAATTTTTTAATTTAAATACTCAGCCCGGTGACCGCCAAGTTGCGGTAAAAATGAATTTAGATTGGGCAGTGTTCTGGTTTAAAAAATCGAATGAACTCATCTCAGCAGATTGTCATCAACTATCTATATAATTGAATAGACTTATAAGCCAGGCTTGAAGAAAAAAGAGTTGCAATAAAGGAGTATAGCAATATGATAGTATCATACAAACTCTTGATAAAGCTTTACGTGAAATTCATTGGGAAGTATCTTGTGGCAATATTGAAGTTGCAGAATGCCTTAAGATATCTTAAACATTAGTCCTAGATCTACGTTCTAAACATGTTCCAATTTTTGAGCGTGTAAATTATAAGATTCCTTGGTGCACAAAAGATTTCAAACATCATACAAATTTGAGAAATAAGTTATTTAAGAAGTTCAGGTTAACTAAAGAAACCCGCTTTTATGATTTTTTTATCTTCCGCATGAATAAGTTTCGTACTTTAAATAAGTCTTTGTATAGGGTTTTCCAATAACAGGTGTTATTTTGAATAGCTCGCTATTTTGGTAGATGTAACTTTTGAAGCTGTAATTTATTGATATTTGACAAGTAGAAACCACGCCATTAATAAAAATGGAATGATACACCCTTAAACAATGCATTGAAATGATTAAAATTCACTATAAAAATGGTGAAAGTTTAGCAGAGACGGTTCGTAAAACTCGAACATTTTTGGGTCATCGTCGGACCTTGTCGGACTGCAATACAGAAATTGGTGAACAAATTTGAGCTGTTGGGAAGCAGCCGAAAATATTGTTGTTGTAGCCGAAATTGTTTGTCCATTCCTCGTCGTTTTTTGAAATTAGGCATTCCACAAACGTCATTATACCGACTTTTGCATGCAGATTTGGGTTTTAAGGCTTATAAACTCCAGGTAACACAAGAACTCAAGCCGGCCGATCATCAACAACGTCGTGTCTTTGCTCATTGGGTCGTTGAAATGCATGAAAATGATCCGGAATTCCATCGAAAAATCATCTTAGGTGATGAGGCGCATTTCCACCTCGATGGCTTCGCCAACAAACAAAATTGTCGTATCTGGGGCTCAGAAAATCCAAAAGTTATTGTTGAAAAGCCTCTCTATCCTCAACGAGTGAATGTTTGGTGCGGTTTATGGTCCGGCGGAGTCTTGGACCTTACTATTTCGAAAATGAAGCTGGAGCAACAGTTAAGGGGAATGGATGATTAACGATTTTTTATGGTCGGAAACGGATGGTATAGATCTGGACAATGTTTATTTTCAACAAGACGGCGCTACGTGCCACACAAGCAACGAAACCATTGATCTTTTACGGGAATAACACCACTTATTGGAAAACCTTTTATAAAGCATTCGAATCGATTAAAAAACCTCTTGTATTACTAATACTGTTTTTTATAGGGACGTAACTGCCTGCACTGTCAGTGATGCAGCGAATTTATTTGCCGATTACCTTTCAACTAATTTCGTGTCTGATGAAGATATTCAGGAATACCATTTAGTAGCTATTCGCCGTAACTTCTCGAGGAAATTGTCTTCTTCAGTTGACTTCGGTTCACTTGTTCTATCAGATGATTTTGTCATTGAGGGATTGTTGAAGATTAAAAACTCTTCTCATTCGGTTGTAGGCGGTTTTTCGGTAACTTTGTTTAAAAATTGTCGCTCTTTGGTGAAACCTCTTAAACTAATTTTTAACAAATCCTTGGCTGCCGGAAGACTATTTATCGATGATTGGAAGCTGACTTCAGTCACTCAAAAGCGATAATAAAAGCGATATTGCAAATTACAGGCCGATTTCCAAATTATCTCTAAACTTTTTGAATGTGTTGTCAAAGACAAGTCATATTTTAGCTTTAAACGTCTAATTGGTCCTAGACAGCATGGTTTTGTAGTTGCAAGATCTACCTTATCTAACTTATCCGTTTTTTCTGAAGATTACCACGCAGGCTTCCAGAATGTTTCCAAACTGACGCGTTATACATACACGGATTTCTCTAAAGCCTTTGATAAAATCTCCCATACGATTTTAGTAAACTAAATCGAGTGGAGAGGGTTCAAAAAATGTGTGTGCGTTTCGCACTATGGTACATTCACTCAATTTCTCAGACCCATACGAATGCCGCTGTCTTTTCAGGCAGTCTCATTTATCTTTGATCTCATTAATAGCAAAATTGAGTGCCCGGTCCTTCTATAGAGAATATATCTATAAAGAAATTTTCGCCTTTGCAAGATTTTTCGAGTTGGCTTTAGTAGGACATTATATAGGGCCAATGCGCCACTCGTTAGATCGATGTCTGACCTGAATTATTTCTCAACCTTTTTGGACTTGGACCTTTCTAGGGCCAAACAAGTATTTCAAATGCAATTAAAAATTACTTTCTATGTAAGAAATCAAAATAATACCTAGTATATATTTGTTATTTTAGTTTCATAATTATTAATTTTGTTAAAATTCAATTGTAACTTGGATGTATTTTTAGCAATTTAATGGTTTCTCATGTTGATAATCTAATTTTACTACACTTTTTAATATTAAATATTGTAAATTTGTATTTTAGTTCTGAATTTATAGTTTAAATGCCTGTTCCTGAATTTTGTTATACATTAATAAATAAATAAATATTTGATTCGTTTATTCCTGTACGGAACAGAGGGCCTCAACAAATTGTTTCCACTAGCCCTGATATTGTGCTAGTACTTTAACTTCACTCCATGTTTTGTTCGTCTTTTCCATCTCCGCCTCAATTATCCTTCTCAAAGTGATAGACGGTCTGCTCTGTGGTTTCCATACAACTGCGGTTCTGGTGACGGCGTTGTGCGTGGCCTCTTGTATTGTTAAGTGTAGCGGTAGTAGATTTAAATCGACTGATCGATTCCATCCCAACAGCTGGGGTAGTTCTCATAGCCCCTGGTATGCTTAGGCCCGCCATCTTTTGTAGTCTACACAGTTTTGATATAGCTGTAATTTGGTTGGTTTTCGTCGACCATACCAATGACCCATATAGTGGGATAGGCCTAACCATTTGAGGGTAGATAGGCCTAACCATTGAGTGTAGAAGGTCATTTTAGGGCTTAGACACCAGGATTTGCCCAAATAGTTGTTTTGTTGTTCAAAGGTTTTTTGTTGCCTTTTTTATTACTGAGTTTGGGTGGGCCTCCCAGGGGATTTTTTTTTTATCCACCATTTTTTTTAAACCATTTTCCTAGCAAAGGGTACAATGGCGGTTTTGGAAGAGTTTATTGATAGTCCCTCTTTCCTACACCATACCCAGTACTACACCATTTCATAGTCCTTTGATGGTTGCCTTTAATTATTAAAGCAATGTCACCTGCATATCCTTGTTTTGTACCCTTTATTATTAAGGGTTTGTACCTGGTTGTTAGTCAGGATAGATAAAAGCATTGGATATACTACCTACCCCCTTTTCCTCTGGACATTCATTCGCGGCTGTTACAATTAAGATGCCAGCCCTATAGCAGATTGCTTACTCATTTGACATTTGCTGGATCGGCTTCCCTATTAGAGAGTATCAGTTCTATTGCTTGAAAGGCACGTATTCATTTCACAGTACCCTTGAATAGCCGTGCTGTAAAATTACCATCCGGTGCGTTTAGTTTACGAATTGGATTTGTCACTCCTTTGGTCAATGGTTTTTGTATATTAGCCGTAGGTGAGATATCATTTAGTTCGTCACAGAACTCCATGATTTCCTCAGTTCCTTATAGTGTAAGGGCTTTCTTATGCGGCCACCGTAGCCGAATGGGTGGGTGCGTGACTACCATTCGGAATTCACAGAGTGAACGTAGGTTCGAATCTCGGTGAAACACAAAAATTAAGAAAAACGTTTTTCTAATAGCGGTCGCCCCACGGCAGGCTATGGCAAAACTCCGAGTGTATTTCTGCCGTTCGGAGTCGGCTTGAAACTGTAGGTCCCTCCATTTGTGGAGCAACATCAAGACGCACGCCACAAAGGGTGTATGCGCCAATTATATATATATAAGGGCTTTCCTATATTCATCCCATGTTTGGTATTTCTTTGCGTTATTGAATTTTGATCTTGCTAATTCACGCAAATTTTCAAGTTCATTGTTCCACCAAGGAATTCTCGTTGTTCAGGTTTTTGTCTTGTCCACTTTCATGACTTTATGGAGTCAGTCAGGTTTACTTTATAGGGAGCATACCTCTTTCCCTACCTAGTTTGGTTACAAGGCACTTCAAGTATTAGCCCCAGTTCGTACCTTTAGGACTTCTGTACAGCTCTTAACTACATTACGTCCCCTTAGTATTAAAATAGCCTATAAATTTTTTTATATTTTGAGAAAATGAATTTCAAACTTTTTGTCGAAAGTAGCTCTCACTCAAATCTCGTTATGCCTGTAAATATTTATTATTTTTTGACTGACGTTTTGACCCACTTTGTGGAACTAGAATTTGACAAAATTTTGACCACATATAAAATCGACGATGGAGAATCCAAAAATTCAATAAAAAAATAATAGCCTATGAGCACATAGGCTATTGTTATACTAAGGGGACGATTAGTTCTGTAATTTTAAAAATTATGCGTTTATGATGAGATTTTGAGTCCTCATTAGAGACTCTCCAGTTGTTGTCGTATAGCGTTTGCAAAGGGCGGTTTTTTGCCCTTATTTGTTTAGCTATGTTTGTTTGTAATAAGAATTCTAAGAGAAACTCACCTCTTTTATTTGTGTCTGAAATAACCAGAAGTATGGTTCCATATGTAGAAGTCCACGAAAGAATGGTAAAGTTAGTAGGCCATTCATTTAGAAGTGACCAGGGCGATTCTTCCACATTTCCGTTTGATAGTGATTGGTCTCATATCATTGGATTGATCAAAAACTTTTCGAAGGTTATGAAATGCGAAGATTTACACTAGCGCTACGCTTTCCAATCGCCATTTGTTCTGATCGGAGACACATACCAATGAGCTTCAATTTTTAGTCTTAAGATTATACTTTTACGATGGATGGTAAGTACACATCTGACCTCAGCAAATACCCAGCGAAAGGCCTTACAAGATGTTCTCGAATTGTTGCTGGCTTATCAACGTACACCTTTTCTTTCAAATGACCCTAAAGAAAGAAGTCCACTCACATCTCATAGTCGTTTTCTTACTCTTTTAAGCCTTTTTCGATACTTGAAAAAAAAATTTATTTTTTTCGCAGATACAATTTTTTTAATTTATAATACCGAATTAGTCAATAATTATTTCAACCTTGTCTCGATATTTTACATTTATCGATCGTGTTTCTAATACTAAAATTATCGATATCAAGTCCATATTGAAGGATCACAAAACGTGAAGCATCTTTTTGCTTCTTGTCTTGCCATACCCAAAACACTGTGCCATACTAAAATGTGGAAATGGGCATGTATGTATTTGTGAATGTATTTGCTGGTATGTGCGCACTTGCTTACATACATTTTTGTGTATGTAGTTATGGCACATTTGCACGATAAGCGTCCCCAGACCCCAAGCACACATCGCCATGCTTATTGTAGATTGTGATTATGCATTCTTTTATTTTTTATTCCTTTTTTTTTGGGTTTTTTGAGTCTCATTCGACTTGACTCTTGGCTTCGCTGTAACTCATTTTTTATGAAAATTGTCGCTTAGTTGTTATATACCTGAGCACACCTGTACGTATGTAAGAATGTGTGTATATGTGTAAGAATGTATATAAGTATGTATGTATGTATGTATGTATGTATGTATGTATGTGTATGTATGCGACAATGTATTCTGTTATACGTTATTACTGTTGACACTACCAGTTGCGTTTTGCTGTTTTTTTTTTCATTTTCATTCTGACTGCTACTTAAGTGCCGTGCTGATGACGAGTTGAAAATCAAGAGAATAATTTGCTTCCATTTGTAACAAAATCATACTCGTCATACCCGCACGCTAAGCTCTGTGCACACGCTGGACAACAGGCGAGCACAGAGCGTATGAATCGAAGGCCATTTCGCTATTTCAGCGTAATTGGAGTACCCACCTTGGATTGTGGAACAACTATAAAAATAATCTCTTGCCATTACGCAGCGATTTAAATTAGATTGCACGCCATTATACGTCATATTTTTTGTTGACAAAAGCTTTTTGTTGAGTAAGTAAGGTACAGAGAGACATTAGGCGCGCAGAAAAGGCGGGCTTTTTTTCGAAAAGTACTAACTCGCATTTCTTTATTTGAATTGTAATTTTTCTATAGTCATTCGCTTTCAATTGCGCTCTAGAAATAAAATGTACGCGCCGTATATAGTACGTATGTAATTGTAATGCTACCAGCATAGCAGTACATACATACCCAGCAGGAAATGCGTAAACTAGTGGCACATTTTCAGATTAGATGTAGTAAGATTTTGTCAAGTACGAATGACTTCGTCACATATTTTGGGAGTAGCGACAGTTTTGCTGGGGTTGACAGTGCCAAACCCAATTTTTTAATGTCCAGGCAAAAAATGAGCCGTTCTGATTCATGGCTTCTTGATATGACCACAGCTCAATAACATGCATGTAAATTATTAGAATTATTAATTGAGATGCAATCATTTTAAAAAAATTATAAAATAAAAGTCATGGTCCAATATACCCGAATTACAATATCGGTTTATGGAACTCCTGAATAATACTCTTGAACCGAATTTCTACTACTTAGAAATAGAAACAAATATGTAATAAATTCACACCAGCAAACAGATATTTTTAAGTACATATAAAAGGTGGTGAAGTTTCAAGGACCGGTGTTGATTTTGAATAGAAACAATTTTTTTAAGAAATTATTGTCATTTTTCTTTATTATGATAATATTGGTATGGCTCAATTACGCATGAAACAAAATATCGTCCAAATGACCGCCGCGGCCTCGGCGGTACACCTCTAACCGATGGTCTTAATTTTCGATGACGCTGAGGCATAATTGAGGTTCTATGCCGTTAATGTGCCGAATTATCCCATCCTTTAGCTCTTGAATTGTTGCTGATCTATCGACGTACACCTTTTCTTTCAAATAACCCCGAAAAAAGAAGACCAACGGTGCCAATTGACATCGCCGCGACGTGAGATTATTCGGCCATCAAATTTTTCGCGCAAAAGAGCAATTGTTTCGTTAGCTTGTCACACGGCACCGTCCTGTTGAAACAACATATCGTCCACATCCATATCTTCCAATTCGGGCCATAAAAAGTTCGTTATCATCTCACGATAGCGAACACTATTCACAGTAACTGCCTGTCCGGCCTCATTTTGGAAAAAATACGGCCCAATGATGCCGTTGGTCCATAAACCGCACCAAACAGTCACTCTTTGTGGGTGCATTGGTTTTCCGGCAATCACTCTTGGAGTATCATTCGCCCAAATGCGGCAATTCTGCTTATTGAAAATGTGAAAATGTGCCTCATCACGGAAATGATTTCCTTCGAAAATTGGTCATTCACTGTTGCCATTTCCTGCCACCATTCTGACCATTGACGACGCTTGAAATGGTCAAGATGCTTTAGTTCTTGAGTCAATTGCACCTTGTAAGCGTGTAAATGCAAGTCTTAATGCATAATGCCAATCAACGACGAGCGTGAGAGGTGCGATTGTTGGTCACGACGACGAGTTGAGGTGGACGGCTCTTCAACCACACTATCGCGAACAGCAGCAATATTTTCTGCAGTACGAGCTATACGAGCATGCACTGGTGTTTTCACATCTCCTACAGACCCGGTTTGCTCAAACTTTTGCACATTTTTTCCGATTGTACGCATATTTGGACGATTAAATTGACCGAAAAAATCACGAAGTGCGCGACATGTATTTTGATTTGAACGCCCGTTTTCATAATAAGGCTGAATAACTTTAACGCGTTGCACGATTGTGTATCTTTCCATGGTTCAAATTGAATAGGCTGAAATTGAGAAATGTCAAATGAAATGCAAAAAAAACTTGACGTTTAGGTGTGGTTCACATTCAACATCGGCCCTTGAAATTTAACCACCCTTTATTTGAAAGCAAAAAGTAAATAAATCAGAATTTCAAAAAATTTTGTTATAAAATAGCTAAAAATACAATTTTCTTACAACGAATTCACCTTTTTTTGTCAATAACGCAATGCAACAGAATGAAAAAAATCATAAGTTCCGGGGGGTTCATAAAATTTTTCACATTCTCCTTCTTCTTGATTGCCGCGATAACCGCTTACGCGATTTTGGCCTTGCCTCTTCCTCTGCGACCACCAGCTGGTACCGCATTGAGTAGTTTCAGAACCGGAGCGTTTGTTTCCATTCGGAGGACAAATTATATATTTAAAAATGAAGCAGTGAGTAGTTTGCAGAAAATATGAATTTAATCTTAAACGTCAACTTAAGACTAAACTGTACATTCTAAAATAAATTGCTTATTACCTAAAACAAAGCAGAATTTTATGAACAGTTAAACAAAAAGCATCACGCCATCTAAAAGCTCATTTGCAATGGTATTTTTCCATCCAACATTCCTTTTTACGATTTGTTTATTTGTTGTTACTAGAACTGTTCAATTTAGATTCCCCACCATTGATTTTCCATTAACGGTTTTTAACATTTAACATCGATTGTATTGTTTAACATTTTTTAACATCACTATTGTGTTTTGTCATGTTAATAACATTAGCTCTGTTATTAGCAGAGGTTTATACATAACTTACATGACCCAGCCAACGAAGCCGCTGGATCTCTATTCGCTGCGCTATATCTGTCGTAAAGCTCATCGCATGCGATACTCGTGTATAGAAGTCCACGCCAGTGGGGAAAGTACAAGATTGCCATTGCCAGGACGACTCTTCTGCACACGCTCCAAGCAGCTCACAATTTAAGGGCTTCGCCTAAGTATCGTCTGTATAGCTTCCAAACATCCGTTTGAGAGCGAGCTAATGTGATAAGGTGAATCAACTCAGGAAATCTGGTTGTGCGCTGGGTTTGGGACCCGCTAAATTTTGCAGATAGAATACGGAAAATAGAAGACAAGTATTTTACAAAATATTTGTATCAGTAATTTCCTTCATTTTACACTACCTCATAGTCCACATTCTAAAAATATTTAAAATATTTATTTTATTTCAAATGTACCACCGCAAAAGCGAACGAAAAATGCATTCAAGGTAACAAAAAACGAAAGGCCTAAGCAGGCGTAGCAGCTATGGGAGTAGTAGCAGCTATGGGAGTAGTAGCAGCTATGGGAGTAGTAGCAGCTATGGGAGTAGTAGCAGCTATGGGAGTAGTAGCAGCTATGGGAGTAGTAGCAGAGCAGCAGCAGCGACAATAGTAGCGCTAGGTGGAGCACACATGAATAATTTTACAAATTGCGCCTTGGCTGATTCCATGTTCTTTGCTTCTACTCCAACTACAGTGGGCACAGACATTTTTTTTTGCATTGACTTTTGAGATTTTTTTTTGGAGCAGCGTTTTGCATTTTCCCCATATTGCTCTATATATATGGAATAAAATATCCAATGTAGGAGAATAAATAAAAATTAGGCAGGATTGGATCGAGGGGAAAATCTTCACCAAAGTTTGCACCTCTGGCTTCACCTACGGTTCCAAGAGGGAATCGGGAGTCGGAGCAGGGGTTTTCTCTAAATCATCCAATTTATCTATCTCCTTTAAGCTGCCGAACACTGCTAGTGTTCTTCAAGCAGGGGAAAGCGGGAGCGAGGTAGATATTAACATTTTCTCCGGTAGTTAAGCCGCGATTAAGGCTCTAACGACGCCATGGTGCACAACGAAATAAGTAAACTCCTGTAAGGAGGATATCAAATCTCTTGGGTGTGCAGGTAACATTTCTCTGATCTTCGTTCCAAGACATAGGAACATAGAGGGAAATGAAATTGTTGATGAGCTTGCCAGGAAGGGGACTGAATTGGCCGCAGAGACCTCCTACCGGCCTGGCGCAATCCAATCAATCTCCTCCATTATATCAACAGCTCTGCGCGCCGTAGATATCTGCCTGTTGGAGGTCTCATAATGGTATCAAAACGGCGCTTCAGTGCAACTTGAGGAGTTCCAGCCCGGCACTTGCACCATTTCACCTACCTATACAATTTTGTAGTCTTAAAAATTTTAATTCAATAAAGTTTTCAGAGCCTACAAAATACCATTGATTTTTTACACTTTTTAAAAAAATTTCGATCGTTATTATGGAGAAAATACATCACACCCCCGCATAAAAACAAAATCATACAATTTACTCCACCAAATTTCAATGGGCTATAAAACTGCATATACCTACGAAATTTTTCTCAAAATTCTGACTGAAGACTTTGAAATTTTTTCGAATTTTTTTAAATTTGCACAAAGTTGCAAACGTTTTTTGTAAAAGAATTAACTATATTTTCATAAAAAAATATTTAAACTGAATAAGAACCAAATAAGTGGTCAAAACTTGCCAATAAGTTCTAGTGCTATAGTTATTTAACGCAGTTTAGTACTGCTGCTGTGCTAGTAATGCTGGCATCTCTGTAGCAATAAACGCGAGAGTAAACGCGGCACTTAAAGCTTTCTTCGCTCATTCGCTTCGCACTATGCAAATCTCGATTATTATCAAGCGCGCAAAAGATAAAAATATATAAAGCAGGATACAGATACTTAAAGCAGCAAACACCGTCCAAATACGGCCGGCCCCTTGCGACTGGATGGCGAATCAGATATAATGACGAGCTCGATGCTCGATTGATACATCATGCAAATTAGATAAGTTTCATTAGAAGACAAAGAATGAGATGGTTACGGCATATGTACAGAACGCGAAGAAGCAGAGCTGCCAGTATAGAATTCCAAACGCTGAATTGATGTGGTCGCTGCTGACCTGCACAAATTGCGAATCAGGAACTGGAAAGACGTAGTGGAGGATCGACCAAGGGGTCGAGCAAATGGTCTGCACAAGACTGTAATGCTGAAGATGATGATGATATAGTACTATCGCTGATCCGGGAAACTAACTCTTTAAAAAAAGAACTCGGGCTTAAAAACCGAAGTACGAAGTGTTATTGTATTGAATTTCTTGAAATAAAAAACAAAATAACCGTATGGAAATTTTATTTATTTTTTTCTTTATTAGAAAACAATTTGGTTTTTTATTTATTTAATATGTAATAATCATTTCTTTTTCATTGTTAAATTTTTTATGCACTTTTATATTTAATAATAATTTTGTTTACATTTTCGCATTGGTTGCAAGAAAATTTCATCGTCATCATAATCATAATCAAATTCATTATAATAATCATTCATCTTTATCAGTTGATTTAAAGTTAAATATATGTATGTATATATATTTGTTTCTTGTTTTTTTTTTTCATTTGTTTGCCATTAAAGTTCTGGTTTGTATCATAATTTTTATAAGTTTTGAGTTTTTTTGTTGGTTTTTTCGGGTTTTTTTCTTTTGGTTTCTTAATACATTTTCACAGTTTATTGTCGTTTCTCGACATTCAATCTAGCGTCGAGAGAGAAAAGGATAGATATAGTTAATATAGTGTAATTATAATTAATATTATGCAATTTAATATTTGTTTTTGTTTTTACTATCATTCTCTTGGTATGTGTGTATTTTGGTTTGTTGGTTTCAAACATTCTTTAATAATTAAATATTGTGTTGTTTTCAAAAATACCTCACCGTCTGGTTTGTATGTATAAGTAAATATGTAAGCATGTTATTTTTTTGTTGTTGCTGATTACTGATTGTGTGAATTTAGAAACTTAACTTCATCGAAAAGAAAATATTTAACATTTACATATGGATGCATGTGTGTGTATGTGTGTATGAGTGTATCTGTGCATGTATTTATCGAATTGCTAATTGAAATTCTGCATTTATTTAGCTGCTAAAGTTTGTTGTGGAGGAGAGAAGAGTTTTGAATATAAATTAAGTTTTACACCAACAATATGTATTACAGTAATAGCAGAGAACATTGATGCCGACGACAAAAAGCAGGCAGGAGAAATGTACAAGTTCTGCTGTTATTTTATTTTGCCACACATGCATTCTACATTTACAATGCAAACGCCATATTTAATTCTTTTGACTTTGCTCAGTTATGTTAACTCTCGTATGTTAAATTTCTCCCACTCGTGTTGGTATTACAAAAATTTCTTAGCCGCGTTTTGTTAGCATTTGACATTTAACATCAATGCTCTCTGGACTACAGTGGATTTGCTTGTGTCGGCGTGCGAGTATAAATTTTGGAATAAACGCACATATCATTTTACAACAACAACAAAATTAACGGGGCTCGATGTCATGTTCAAAGTACTGCTTCTATAAAATACTTATGCCTGCATATGGGTGAGTATGTATGTGTGCATATGTAATTGTAAGCAAATATGGGATAGGAAAAATGTATTTTATTACTTAATTGAAATTTTCTACTTTTATTTAATATTTTGTATAAGACTTTTTAGTTCTTCGCAAGTTTCAATGAGTTAATTTTCTTAACTGTAGTTGATTTCGTTTTGACGTGAAAATTCTACATGAAACTTGACCAACTGCATACATACAGCAAGTGTGTGTAGGTAGGTACGTAAATGGTTCCATACGTCATGACATATTATAATATAAAATAAAGTCTGCTGTTAAAATCTCTTCGTCAGTTTTTTTGTCACATTTCATTAGAAGCTTTTATAAATTTGTAACATTTGTGTGAAAACTTCTCAATGCTGTATAAGTATGTATGTAGAATTTACGTACGTATGTAAGTATGCATGTAAATTAAAGCGAGCTGTGCCTAGATTTTAACTTTTTCCGTTCATAAGTGATAAATATTGATTCTTTTTTGGATGTGTGCCACCAGTTTTAATACATTTCCACTGATTTCGTTAAAATATATACAGAGACATGCATATACATATATGAATATATGCTGTGATGTTTGTGATGGCGTATGCAACTCTGTATGCACTTTAAATACTTTGAATGCATGTATGTATGTGTGTGTATGTGTTTTGTATGACTTTAACTACGTATAAGAATATAGATGTGTGAAGCTAAGTTTCTATGCATGCATGTATGTATGTACGTATGTATGTATGTTTATCTAACTGAATCACTCAGTATGTAGGTGCTTCTTATATTTTCTCTTGCTTTTGTTTTTGTGGTAAGTAGGATGCTCTCAATGGATGGCTTATGTTTTGTGCTCACGAAAAATTCTGTTAAGTTTACAATTTCTCCTTCGAGTATGCAACGAATGGACGGAGAAATTCTGAAAATATTGTATGAACAAATGTATGTATGTAAGAATGCATGCACTTTGGTTTTTTATAGTCTTTTTTTTGTTTTTCGCTCTAGGTGAATCCGCATCTACGTAAGTTCACTACACTAGCCGTTTAACTGGTTGATTTGCAAAATTTTCAAAAGTCATTTCACTGCTCATTTGTGCGTTCGTTTTTTGTAGAAAACCTCTTTGATGAAAGTGATGAGTGTACGTGTTAAGAATTAGTGGCTATTTATTTTAAATAAAACCCATTTTCAAGTGTCAAACTAAATACAAAGTAAGTATCTGCCACCGGCAATAATCGGAATCATTAACACAGGAATCATCAATTGGATCAGCGATTATGTATGCAATTTACATAAAGGGCGATGGTCCAGTCTAGAACGCTGCAGAACTGCAATGAGTTTTGTGTTTCAAGCCCGAAGAGAAAACTGTTCAACTTTCCTTTAAAACTTGGCATAAAAGACGTTCGGTTGATGGTCGGTATTATTACAAGACACAGTCCACAACACGGAGCATGTGACCAGCATTGGAGTCACTGAGTACCCGATTTGCCTGCTTAGAGGAGGCAGATAGCAGATAGCAAAGAGCTTCTCTCTCCTGCCTTTGCTAGAGCAAGGCTACTAATAGTGGGTTTCGTTCCAGTTTCGTTCTGTCAAACTGGAGGATATTTTTAGACTTGCCAAATAATCTGCAAAATTATCACGAGACTAGCTATCTCTGTCCCTATTCTGTCCCATCTCTCTGCCACTTCTCTCCTTTCTTCCTTGACTATTATTCCTTTTACTTTCCACCGCTTCGAATGACCATTCTCTCGGTGCTTCTTGGCTCGCCTTTTTCGAATTTCAATTTCAAGTATCTGCTTATTAAATTAACGAAATCAGAATAAGAAAAGTCAAACTCCACCCAAATTGCATTTGCTGGCTAATACCTGCAACAGGAAAAAATAAAGCAAAGGGTACTCTTTCAAAGCTGCGAATCATGAAGCGACAATTAAACGAAATTTTCGGCCTCCAGCTTAACCCAAAGGGCATACATGCGCACATTTACAAATCTAAACTCTGATACTGCCTGTTGAACTCCTTGCATGTATTCTCTTCATTTCGGTCACTCAAGAAAAAGTAGGCAAAATTTAATTTATGCAGCGCAAATAACAAATAAGTTCATTTTGATACCTGTAGCTTCACCTCATTTGATTGCATAGCAGCTACACAAGCACAGATGCTCCCTGACCTTCAACTCGGCCCATATTGAGCATACAACTACCTTTTCACTGCATCAACCAATTTATAGCACTTAGCACTAACTACTTCGTCCTTATCTCTCAGCTATCTGTAGCGCTGATAGTTCATTTTGCGCAGGTGCATTAGCGCCCTGCCGTACTTTCGTTTGAACTCTCCACAGAAAGGCTTTCTTAAAGAGGAAGATCTTAATTGAGTACTCAGCTGTTCCTTAGTTGGTTAGCTATTCTCTGCGAACAAACCGAATCGATGATGATGTGGAAGTCTTGAAACCTTGCTTTTGGCTCTACCTTCGAGTTAAATATCTATCTGAAGCGAAATTGGTTGGCTATACCTACGTGTAATAACCACATTAATGATCATTAGACTGAGGTGGGCAGGTCACATATTACAGGCTAATACCGATTACCCACGCTCTCTTTGGAAAGCGCCACAGACATAGAAGAAGAGGCCGCCTGTCGCGCAGATGGATTGACGGTGTAGATGAAGTCGCAGGTTTTTTGGGATTTCAGTCATGGAGGACGCAGGTAAGAAATCGAGGCAATTGGGTAGTCCAGCCAACAATGATGATGATCATACGAGGGAAGCTATTTATATGTCTGACCTAACAATAGAAAAATTAACATTGGTGATTGAAAACGGCCTTTAATCATTAATTAATTCATTCAATAGTATATAAAAAAAGCTTTTACTGCATGAGAGTAGTGAGAGCAGTCTGACTGCTAAGTGATTAAGAAAATTGTAGGCAAGCCTGCCTATTGAACAAAGTTGAGAAATTTACGAAACTTATTTTTGAAGTAAGCGCTGTGTTATCCTAACAGTGAAGAGGCGCATTTGACTGAGGTGCATTTTAATATCGACGGAAATTCAACAAAAAAGTCTTTGCATATTTTTCGTTTATGTATATACAAGGTGGCGTGAAATCAATTATCCCAATTTTGGTTTTGAATAACTTTGTTTTGTTATTGGTTTTTAGTTTATTCCTTGATAATTAATATTTTTCGATGAACAATTTTTACTAAATCAAAAAAAATATTTTGAGTGACCTTTATTTAGATCTTTGCGCGTCCCATTGCTTGTTTGCTTGTATACTGCAGCTGTTTACTTCACAAATATCAAATATGATTGGCGTATGAGGGCTTTTGCAAAAATTATAAATTATTCGGTTGGGTGGATTAATTTTACGCCATCTTGTATTGCAAGTAAATAAGAAAAAAAATTGTAAAAACTTGAAAACGTCCGAGGATATTTACAAAAATTATACATCTTTCGATAGGGTGATTAATTTTGCGCCACCTTAAATGAGAAAAAAATTATGTTGCTACTTAAAAACGTGCGACGCAATTTGCAAAATTTATAAATTATCCCATAGAGTGATTAGTTTTGCGCCACCTTGTATTATAAGGGAATACAAAAAAAATTATGTTAAAACTTACAAATGTCCGACACAATTTGCAAAAATTATAAATATTCCTACATAGTGATTAATTTTGCGCCACCTTGTATTATAAAAAATTATCAAAACTGAAAAACGTACCAGGATATTTGCAAAAAAACTATACATTTTCCAATAGCGTGATTAATTTTGCGCCACCTTGTATTAGAAGTAAATGAGATAAAGACTAATTGTTAAAATTAAAAAAAAACGTACGACACTATTTGCAGATATTATAAATCTTCCTATAGAGTGATTAATTTTGCGCCAGAATTGTTAATACTAAAAATATTTATTATGTAAAAATAATGAAAGAATATTTCGTATAGCAGAATAAATCTCAAGTGAAGCCGAAAATGTTTTCAAAATTATTTACTGTGCAACTTTTAAGTGTTGCAAGCATTCCATGAATTTTATCTGTTGTGTGCACATACTTACATGTGTAAATATTATATGTATGGAAATAAATGGTTTTGGGCTTCTCAATTTGCTATGTCAAATATAAAGGTTTTTTGCGAAGGCTATAAAAATCATGTATGTTTATATCGTCCCCTTAGTATTAAAATAGCCTATACATTTTTTGATGTTTTGAGAAAATGAATTTCAAACTTTTTGTCGAAAGTAGCTCTCACTCAAATCTCGTTATGTCTGTAAGTATTTATTATTTTTTGACTGACGTTTTGACCCACTTTGTGGAACTAGAATTTGACCAAATTTTGACCACATATAAAATCGACGATGGAGAATCCAAAAATTCAATAAAAAAAATAATAGCCTATGAGCACATAGGCTATTGTTATACTAAGGGGACGATATGTGTTGATATATGTACATTTGTAAATGTATGAGTGTGCACATTTTACGTAACTTGCGAAAGAATTTAATCAGCTAAGGTTAGAAGTTGTTTTCTCTCTTTCTATCGAAGTAAAATAACTTTTTCTGCATAACGAAAAGTGTTGATTTTGCAATTTGATTTGGTTTATGATGCAATATTTATTTATTTTTTGTTTTCACTTCGTTTTATAGTTTCAAGCAGGTATCGTTTTTACAGCTCATTCTATTATAAGGTACTTTGAATTTTTTAATAATTATTTTTTATTGTTTTTGTTTTTATTAATGAATCTGTATTATAAATTTTATTTTACAAAACACAAATAAAGAAACTATTATGTAGCTTTTGTGTAATTGTGTGTGTATATGTTTTTATGTTTTTTTTTTTTGGTTTTTTTTACATGTCTATTGTATGTACACTGATTTATTATTTGAAGAAACTTAAAAATTCTAATTTAAAACTAATATTATCGGGGAAATATAAAGTAAAGTATATAAAAACTGACAAAATAAATATAACAAAATGTAACTCACTAATCATTAATGACAGTTACCGCAAAGTTAAAAGATTCTCACAAGCATTTTCTTTCAGTAAAAGAAGAACAAAGAATTTGTTCCAATTTATTCGAGGCTTATAGTTGTTCTTTTAAGTTTTTGGAAAAGTGTGACACAGATGCTAATAAATATTTTCTTAAATATTAACGGGTTATATACATACACATAAGTACAGTGCGTGAAAAAGTTATAGCGCCTCAACATAGTGACCAGTTTTGACTATTTTTCATTTGTTAGATAGGTAGGGGAAATGGTTGAAGTACCTCTTTGGCACTCCTCAAGTAGCGATAAAGCGACGTTTGGATGGCGTTATGAGACCTCCCACTTTCAGCTCTTTCACGTCCAAATTATAGAAAAAATAAAAATCCAACAAAGTTTCAGCTAAATTTCAAGCATTTTAATTTTTAATTAGAATTTATAGGAAAATATTTGGTATGCAGTTTTATAGCTAAAGTAATTTTAGTATAATAAAATGCAAGTTGGAAGTTGCTAACAAATATTGTTAGGTTATGGTGGTAGTCGGTCCGTATAACCAGCTCACTTGGACCTTACAGGCGAAGCGCCATGCTATGTTGTTTAAATGCTTCTTAAAACAAGTTAAATTATCAAATGAAAATTACTTATTAGTATCCTCTTGTATATAGTAAGCGCACTTCTACACAATGTCGAAGAATCGTGAATAAAAAATGAAAAAATAAAAATAAAATGAAGTCTAAATTGGGCGAGTGTTCGAATAGGAGTGAAATACGCGGTCGGATTTCTGCTGCTGAATCCCCGATGACGAGGTAACCGAAGTTACTCTCCTAATTTTGCTTGGGATGGCAAACCTAGTAATCTATCATTCGTGAGAAAAAGGGGTTACCTTCTTGAAAAGATCTAAGTGGTTTAAGTAACTTAGTTAGGGGATGGAAATCAAAATGAACCTTAGTGTCACCGAGTGTCTTGCCCTAGACAAGCAACGTGGCTAACCTAACCTAACCATACTAAAAACATCTCGCTGCACTCCTAGACGGAGCATTGACGAAAAAAGGCTATGAGTCTAATTTTGTTCCAGGTGATGGGGGAAGAGCTCTCATCGAAGGATTGTGCATATCCAAGTTTGAGGTGGGCATCCTCTGCGCCGGCAATCCAGTTCCACTTTCGTCTTTTGATTTCAAGATTGATTAGGCTGCTATTAGCAATCGAAAGTTGGTCAGCATTGGAGACTGTTCTTGGCGGCATATAATCTTTAGGTATTTGTTGATAAACTATTAATCGACAGTAAGTCGCAAAGGCCTGAAAGCCGACTTTGAAGTTAGAAGTCCCTACTGCGCGCTTCTTTTCCACGCCTAGACTATTTCACGCATGCAAATGTGTGTATGTCTTATGCGTATTATATTAACCCATGAGATTTCTTTTCAAAAAAGTGGGTCTACTATTAACTGATCTACAATATAGCGCTGTTCGTTGTCACTTTTACAAAATGTTTTGTTTCTTTGTTATAATTCAAAATTCATAACAAAAAAAAGAAGTAGAACTTAAGATGAACCTTAGGCGTCTTCAATTCGCCACTTCTCTGTTCGCTATCTCTGGGCTCTGCTCACTTGACGAAACATTTGCATGTGAAAACAGCAACAAAGAGCAAGATTCTACTATTTTCATTGCTGCCATTGGCAGCCGGCCAACGCCATTTTAAGAGAGTTTCATAAGACCGCATCATGCTGGAAGAGTTTTGTTGCTTTACGCGAATTGAGAAATCTCTTTTAGCGTTACCCGTCGTGTTCACATGCCTTGCATTTGTTAGTTTTTAGTCGAAAGTCAAGAACAATATAGAGAAGAGCGAGAATACAAACGGTGTTTATGGAGCGCGAGCAGTACAAGTAACGAGTTAACGTTTCTCTGTTTGAATGCGAGCTAACTAATACTCATAAATTGCTTCCAAATAAATGTAAATTTTAGTAGCTCTTTTCCAGTGTTGTTTATTTATGTCAGTTGCTTCAACATCATTTTTTTAATAATGCTAACTCGATTTGAAGAGACCTGATAATGACTCATGCGGCTTCTTTGCAATCAAGTGGGTCTACTATTAACTGATTTGCTGCGGGTGTTTTCATGAATACGAAATGCAATTCAACGCTGTTCGATGCCACTTTTCCAAAGAGTTGTTTTTTTTTCTTTTTTTTTAATTTAAATTAGAATTTGAATTAGAATAAAAAAAAAAGAACTGGAACTGAAAGTAAACTGGGTTCTCCAGTGCAAGAAACTGTGCTGCAATTTTAGCTTTGCGGTTTTACAATCCATTATCAGCTTTTAGTAATAATAAGCATAATAATAATAATATATTGGAAAATTTGATTTACTTTCTTATGTTTGTCTCTGTCAGTGTGTGTGTGATTATGTGTTAGTTCATAAACATAATCGCTTGAATAATATTTACAAATATTTATTTTCTGCTTTCTCGTTTTTTCATATCAATATATTATTCAGCACAATTTTTTGTTGTTTTTTCTTTGGTTTTTTGATAGAAATATGTGTCGATCGAGTTTTTGATAATTATTTATCATAAAATTCACATTCGTTTATCTTTTTGTTTTTACTTAAACTCAATCAAGTTAAGGTTGTTTCTTCTTGCTTTTTGTTTTTAATTTGCTTTTTTTATATATTATATATTTTTTCATTTGCATATTTTCTAACGATAGTTTTACATATTCATTCACTTATGATTACAAGAATATTACGTAATAAATAATGCCGTCAAAACCTCACGTCCTTTCGTTTTTTTGTTTTAATATTTTTTTCATAATAAATCCTTTTTACGCATCTCCTTTGCTCTATATATGTATGTGTGTATGTATTATTTTACAATTTTGTAGTATTAAATGCATCTTTTATCTGTCATCATCTGAATCATCATCAACATCCAAATCGTCATTGTCGGCATTACACCTCGATCACTATGATACATATCTATCAATCACCAAAATCGTAGCTATCATCTTTCTCTTTTTCGTTCTCTTCATCTTCAACTTCATCTTCATCTACATAGTCATAATCATTATCTCATATTTAGCTAAAAAAAACATAATTTAAAAATATTCTAAATATATTTATATGCATTTTTTTGTTTTTGTTTTGTCTTGTTTGTGTGCTTTCTACTTCGTTTAAATTCAAAAAGTTTCCGTTGAGCTGCTCTCGATCGACGCCAAAGCCATCGGCACTTTCGTGCGCCCACTCTGCGCCCACGCACACGCCCACTTTTTATAACTTGAGCCGCCCGATAATTCGGCTAAGCGCTCTGCGTCATCGTTCGTGCGGCATGCGACTCTTTTTGTTTATTTTTTCTCCTTTCTCTGCTCTCTCTCTCGTATGTTTTTTCCATGCTCAGCTATGCAAGCGACTTAACATCGCGGCGCTGCAGTGGAAGCAGCTCTATGCAGAGGTTACTGTAAGCATATAAAGGTAATCAGTTTACCTGCACGATAGTAAAGTAAATCTGAATGCTTATGAGACGGATAATGAGCAAAAATTAGTGGCAAACGTGAAGAGAATATGTACATTCGAGGATATATTTTTTGTTTTGGTGTGATTGTAAAATTCTTGAGGGGGGGATACGAAAACTTGCAGGTCAAATGGCTATCAATTTTTGTTTTTTTTTTAGTTATATGTAAAAACTTAAAAAGATTTGTAAAAATGTGTGTTTTTAAATGAAAAAAAAAAGTTTGTTTGTGTTATACCCAATACCAGTAAAGTATCAGCAGAATTGCTTTTCAAAGCAAAATGGCGTTAACTAGCTCAGCTTATAAACTGTCTAAAAGCGCTGCATTGTTTTTTTAATCCTCCGCACTTACTAAGTGTTCGCCAAGATGTCTGTGTGCTTATATGGGCTTTGTGGTAGCCACTCACTCAGTTCACCTGCATCTCTTCGCCTTCCTCTTCTAGTATGACCGATTCACCGGGCCAAACAATAGGGCGTCCCTAGGTTTTTAAATTTTTAAATTGTCAAATTTTATAGTAAATCTTTTAGTGCTTTTTTAAGGAGATGTTTAATTTTTTTTTTTCAATTTTCAAAGCTAGCTCTAGACGTAAACTTATTGCTGCTAATGATGATAGAATTACTTAATTAGCTTTTCTATTTCGCTAAACATTTTTCTTCGCCGGAATATACTAACTCAGACTAGGTGCGAGTAAGCCGAATGTTTAATTTACATATTTTTAGGATGAATTCATTAGCCTAGAGGATATTTACATACTTAAATACAATGTGCTTTCTAAAGAAAATATGATTTTTTTATGTGTGGCTCTTCTGACTTCATTTATTGGCAATTACTAGGTTGTTCAATTAGTTTTGCGGTTCGATAAAAGAGGGTGTTGTCACCAGCCTTTTTTATGTTGATACACTCTTTTTATGAAAGTATGTGAGGTTTCATTTCAACCTGTCAATTCGTTCTTTGTTTACAAGCCATTCAGGACCGACGTGTCACAGTATTTTCTACAATGGAAAAAATCAAGTATTGGGAAGTGATTGAATTTTTATTTTTGGAAGGTTTAAAAGCAAAGGAAATTTCTGAAGGTGTATAAGAACTCTGCGCCATCAATTAGTACAGTAGAAAGATGTGTTGTTGAATTTAAACGTGGTCGTACAAGCCTTGAAGACGATCCACGTCAAGGATGTCCAAAAACCGCACAAGCATCAAAAATCGTATTAAAAATACATAATATCGTATTGGAAAATCGTCGAGTGACTGAAAGAGATTTAGAAGAAGCCCTAGGCATCTCATTGAACAGCGTGAGCAATATTTTGACTGAAGTATTGAAAGAACCCTTGGGGGAACCTGTTATCCCTATAGGGTGCGTCCCCAGGTGGTGGATAGGGGAACGCCTCCCAGATATGGAAGGTAGGAGAGTAGGTCTCCCGCGAACCACACAGGTCGAAGACGTAAACTTCGTTAAAAAACTCCCTCAACCCAAGGTGTGATGCGACCCGTGCCTATTGGGTGGGTTTGGCAGCCGGGGGACTAAATAAGGCTGTCTTCGTACGGAGCCCTCCTGATATCAGGCCGCCTCAGGTTGTAACGGTGGCCTTGCCATGGTATGGGGCGCTGCCATGGTCGACCGGATATTTCCCCTTTATCCTCTTTGGTCACCGCGCATGGCGACATGCGCAGCTCCCTTGGCGGGGCAGGTGACCGTACGAACCAGATGTAATGAAACCGCAAAAACTTAAAAATTCGGATGACGGGAAAACAAACACGGAACAAACGGACAAAATGACGGGAAAACATACCAACGCATCGACAGCACGGACTGATAAAAAACCAAACACGCGGACAGAACTACAGGACAAGCAAACAGACAGACAGGAGGAAGCGACGGACACACTTAAAAAACAGTCAGATAATTGGACAAGACGTACAAGCAAAGACGAACTGAGGATGACGGGGTCACCCTCAGAGGATGAGCTCTTGGCCTCCAGCCAAGAAACAGTTGAGGGCAAAGCTGTGGGCTACAGTACGCCAACAACTATAAATCAACCAACAACATCCGCTCAAGCCATGGGGCAAAAGCGTGGTAATAAAGGTCCCTCGAGGTATAAACTTTACCAGAGGTCTCTCGCTATCCTTGGCAGGATTCGGAAAAACGAGACCGAAGGTAAAGTGCATCCCAAAGATGAGACCGACAAGGCAAGATGTCAAAAGGTGGTTGATGAATACTTGGCATTCCAAGCCGCCAACAGGACAGATACCAAAAAACGAAACCGCTCGCATGACGAAACTGGGAAGGTAACAAAGAAGCACAAGATATCGGATCAGGGTGCAGTTGCCTCCAAACCTATCAAGCAATTTAGTGAGGTGGCACGGGACCATCTCCAAATGGCATTGGTAGACGAAACCTCTAACCGCGGGAAACCAGTGCTTGACAAATGGTCAGAGATTGAGGCACGGTTGTCTCGCATAGTCGTTGACCATGTCATGGCGAACCCGGAGGGCCAAACACCAGGTTTCGACTCGGTGGAGGTAGTCCGCGGTTACCCAGTCATTAAATGCGATGACCAATTCTCATTGCATTTCTTGACTAACGTGATTGGTAAAATCCAGAACAGCTAGGAAGGCTTGAAACTCAAGCTAATTCCGGCTAGCGAGATTCCACGAAGGCCGAGGGCTCGCATCTGGGTACCAAACATGGAGTTTGATGCCAATCAACTAATCCCCTACCTTCAGGCGCATAATCGCTCGGTGCCGATGACCGATTGGTCGATCATCAAAGCGGAGGCTCCGCAAAGGCACAGCAGGTCATTCCTCCTTCTAATTACAGAAGAGAGTCTGGAACCACTGGAGAAAGTGGGAAACAAACTTCAGTTTGGGATTCGGAAGACCCAGCTGAAGATATTCCGTTCTGCAAACCCGGAAGAGGAGCAGGATGAGGTCGATGGTGCCAACGAACTGCTGACTGGCATGCGGCTAGATGACACCGAGTCCGAAAAAGGAAACCAATAAACATGGGTTTAAAGGTTGTCCAAATTAATCTGCAGCACTCACGGTGTGCAACGGACAACCTAACCGTTCTCCTGGCGGAGGAGGACGTGGACATCGCACTAATTCAGGAACCGAGGTGAAAGGGTTCACTGGGCAAACCTACAATATCTACTATAAACGGATAGAAGGTAATCCCAGAACATGTATTGTAGCTAAAAAACATTTAAACACATTTTTAATTCCATTATATAGTTCACAGGATGTGACGGCTGTTGAGGTGGAAGCCACTGACGGAGTCAGAATAACGCTTGCCTCTATATACATGGCACACGAAAGACCAGCACCGCCTGAGCAGGCTCGTAAACTTGTGCAGGAAAACCCGAACAAAACCCTGCTTCTCGGATGCGATGCCAATGCAAGGCATGCCCTATGGGGAAGCTTCGAAACAAACGACCGAGGTGAGTCTCTTTATGATTTCATAATTAACACTAACTTGTCGGTATGTAACAGGGGTAACACTCCCACTTTCACCTTTCCAACTACGGAGTACTTCAGGGGATGGGAGGAAGTGATCGATGTTACCCTAATGCCTGAAAACAGCTCAGTAAGGTTAGACAATTCTGATAAAAGGTCTTTTTCGGATCGCAGCTGGATCCTGTACGATCTGGATCTTAATGTCGATCCGCCCTTACCGTATAGAAATCCACTAAGAACCAACTGGAAAAGGTTCAGAAACATAGTCAATAAAAGGATAGAAGAGATTCCCATCCACAAAATCATTCTCACCGAAAACCTTGAGAGTAGGGTCACAACACTGGAGAAGGCATTTAGTAGGGCCTACAAAACGTCCTGCCCCATAAAATTTAGCAAAAAATCCCATCCCCCTTGGTGGAGCAGTGAGCTCTCAAAACTAAGGGAAAAATCTAGATCAACGTTTAACCTCAGCTACTCGACAGGAAATTGGCAATTGTACAAAGAGAGTCGGAGACAGTACAAGAAGGCAATTAGGGCCGCCAAGAAAGAGAGCTGGAGCGAGTTTTGTTCGTCAATCGAATCCACCAGGGATTCTGCCAGGCTTAGCCGTGTTCTGTCCAAAGATCATTCAATGGCTTCTTGAGTCAAGAAGCCTGATGGTACTTGGACAGCTACGACAGAGGAATCGCTAGAACTTTTGCTAAACACGCATTTCCCGGGGTGCAGCGTCCACGAAAGTGGGAGGGGAAGTATCAGGCGGAGCCAATATAATCCACAGCACCTCGCAAAAGAAATAATTACAAAGGAGAAAGTTGCATGGGCAATTAAATCTTTTTCACCTTTTAAATCTCCGGGGCCAGATGGGATCATCCCGAAGATGTTACAGGAAACCTTGGACTGTATCCTACCATGGCTAGAGGAAATTTTTAAAGTGTGTTTAAACCTAGGTCATATTCCAGATAGTTGGAAACTAGTCAAGGTCGTCTTCATTCCAAAAATAGGCAGGAGGGGACATGAATCAGCGAAGGACTATAGGCCAATCAGTCTTTCGTCTTTCCTGTTAAAAACCTTTGAAAGACTTTTGGATATATATCTTAGAAGCTCTTTGGAGAGTTCTGGTATATCTACTGCACAACATGCGTACCTTAAAGGCAAATCTACGGAGACAGCGCTTCACGAGGTAATCCGAACAATAGAGGGCTCTCTAGAGAACAAACATTATACCATGGCGGCATTCTTGGATATAGAAGGCGCCTTTAACAATGTTAGTACAGATGCGATCCAACGGGCGTTGATAGACTTAGAGGTGGACAATTGCATCAGTAATTGGATCATCTCTATGCTAGAAACCAGGATCATCAAAGCTAATATGGGTAATATCAGTATAAACAAGAAGGTCCACAGAGGCACCCCACAGGGGGGAGTATTGTCTCCACTTCTCTGGTTATGTGTTATAAGCAAAGTCTTAACAAAACTTAATAGAGGTGGGGTAAAAGCGGTGGCGTACGCTGATGATGTGGTGCTAATGGCGTCAGGACTGTGTCCTAATACGATCAGTGGGATCATCCAAAGGGCATTAGGCGAGCTTAACTCTTGGGCCACAGGCTGTGGCCTAGGTTTAAGCCCACGTAAAACAGAGCTTATGCTTTTCACCACCAGATATAAGGTACCAACTTTTACCCTACCAAATATTAACGGACAAACTCTGTCACTATGACCCAGCGCAAAGTACTTAGGGGTAATTCTGGACTCCAAACTAAGCTGGAAATTAAATGTTGAAGAACGGGTAAGGAAGGCAGAAATTGCTTTATATGCCTGTAAACGTATGCTTGGAAGAAGATAGGGTCTTCAACCTAAGCATACACTATGGCTGTATAAGACGGTTATGCGACCTATTCTATCGTATGGTTCAGTAGTTTGGTGGAAGGCTCTAGGGAGAGAGTACAATACCAAACTACTCGGCAGAATACAAAGATCAGCATGTGCAATAACGGTCGGTGCAATCAGATCATGTCCTAGAGAGGCTCTCAATGCACTGACACACGTTATTCCAATAGACCTACATATTAAGAAGACGGCAACCATGAGTGCATTTAGGTTAAACGAAGCGGGCCGCTGGAGAGAAAAAACTTATGGTCATGCCAGTCTATTATTGCGACAAACTCAGTTAATCTCGGTGAGAACTGACTACATCGTCCCGACGGTAACTTTCAATAGGAATTTTGCCACTCTCTTTCCAACTAAGGAAGAATGGAATAAGGGATTCTCTCTAAACAACTTCGACACTACAGTCTATACGGATGGAAGTAAAATGGGCTGCGGTGTTGGAGCTGGAATATATTCTCACAGACTTAAAATTGAGAAATCTGTGCGTCTCCCTAATACCAGCAGTGTCTTCCAGGCGGAAGTATTGGCAATTGGGGAAGCCTGTAGGTTACTAATCGCAGATTTCTCTTTTAAGGGTAATATCGCTATTCTCTCGGATAGCCAAGCTGCAATCCAGGCACTGGGTTCGGCCACAACAACCTCCAAAGTGGTGGAACAAAGTAGGAATAGCCTCACCATCTTGAGTGAAAACCATAAAGTTACCTTAATCTGGGTCCCGGGACATCGGAACATTGAAGGCAACGAAAAAGCAGATGAACTGGCAAGAGGGGGATCTGCCATGCATAACGCTCTTGCAGAATCGGTACTCACACCATTAGGTGCAGTCAAGAGCACAATTTCCCTAAAATACCTCCGAATCGCAGACTGTAGGTGGAAAGTCCAGACGAAATGCAAAATTAGCAGAACGTTAAGGCCCACCTACAATCTCAAGCAATCGTCGGCATTAATAAGAATGAAACGACGGGACGCCTGGAGACTAACGGCAGTCCTAACTGGCTTCTGGTCTATCGGAGAACAAGCAGCCAAAATGGGTATCCCTCACAATACATACTGTCACAGTTGCAAACAACCGGAGAAAAAGGAGACAATCTTCCATTTCTTCTGTGAATGCCCTGCCCTATGGAAGGACAGAATGTTAACCCTGGGCCAACCGCTGTTCGAGAATCTCGAACAACTATCTGGCTTAGACGTTAACAACCTAATAAGGATCCTTAACCGCACAGACTGGATATAGTTATGCTGTAAATAACCGTTAAACAAGTTGGTAACGAGGATGTGGCAACAAAATGGTGCGGAAGCGCTAGTTGGATTCTGGAAGAATCACCACTTTAACTAACCAACCATTGAAAGAATAGGTGTCGCAGTTGCTAACAATGGAACAAAAACACTTTCGAATGCAACTTTCTCAGGCACATTTAGAATGCTTTCGAAAGGATAAAGTGGATTTTGTGCGTCGATTCGTCAGTAAGGTTGAAACTCGAGTCTATCATCTTCATCCTAAATCAAAACAAGAGGCTAAAGAGTGGTGTGAACCTGGTTCTTCGGCTCCGAAAGAAGTTCGTGCCCGGAAATCGGCAGAGAAGGTGTTAGAATCAGCTTTTTCGAATGCGAAAGGAATTTTTTTACTTTGAAACTAGTAAAACAATAAATTCCGATTATTATTGTAACTTTTACTTCAGCTGAAGGAAAAAAATCGTGGAAAAATACCCAGTTTGCAAAAGAAATTTTTTTTTCATCAGAACAGTGCACCGAGGATAAAGTTGCGCGTCGATTGATCACTATGGATGAAACTTGGATCTATCGCCATGATGCTAAATCAAAACTAGAGGCTAAAGAGTGGAGTGAATCTAGCTCTTCTGCTCCGAGACGAATTCGTGTACAGAAACCAGCAAAGAATCAAATTGGTTTGGCTTCAGCTTTTTGGGATGCGAAAGAAATTTTGTTTGTTTGTTTGTAGATTTCTTGCAATCCAGGAAAAACAAATAACTCTGAATATTATTGTAACCCCTTAGACCAACTGAAGTAAATCTTTTTTACCAGCACAATGCATCGTGTCACAAGAGCATTTTGACAATGGCTAAAATCAATGAAATAAAGTTCGATTTGTTGGAACATCCTCGTATTCACCAGATTTGGTCCCTAGCGACTTCCATCTGTCACTAAAGAAGAAAAAGCAAATCATGCCTGAAAAGCATTTTTCATCAAATGATGAGGTCATAACAATTGTGGATTTTGCAGCACTTCCAGATTCCCACTTTAGGGATGGATTTCGTAAATTGGAATCTCGTTGGAACAAGCGTATTGATATTCAGGGAGACTACTTTGAAAAATAAATTCTATTTCTATCCATAAAATTGCGTTTTTCTTATGGAACCGCAAAACTTACTGAACAACCTAGTATCTAAGTAAATCTATCGCTGATGTACTGTTAACATTTTCGCCGCAATGGAAATTCGGTATAACCAATGCCTGTTAATGCAAAATTGCAAAATTATTGATATTTTGTGGACACACCCGTATGTCCTCAGTCATAGCGGCTCTGCATGATAATTAGCTGTTAGGAGCAGGTTTTTTTTGACAGAAATTTAGTTTTTTTGTGCGCTTAGTAAAATTTTTATCAAAACGTTTCAACTGATGCGCAAAGTTTGTGTTGAGGAGAGCAGAATTAATGAGCAACAATGTGGCCAATCGAAATTGTGTACGATTTCTCAAGGAACATTTCATTGAAGAGACATTCTGGAAATTTGAGCTGATCATCTCGAAAACATCAAGTCAGTAAATTTCTACCGTAGAACAAAATAGAAAAGATAGAGAGAAAAATAGAGAAAAGTTCGGTGTTTTTGTACAATTTTACTGAAACACTTCATCAATTGGCGCTTTTAACATAAACAAATTTTTCGTATAAAAATCGCTTTTTAATTCTAAATAATAAGCCTGCCGCTGATTGGTGAAGAATATTCGCTCGATTACTCCCATACAATTCATATTCCTTCAATAAAATGCATTTAGCGATGAGAGAAATGCGTTTGGTGGATGCAGAAGTCTTCCAAAGTTTCTTATAGACGCTCTGGGAAACATTGCGATAAACAATGAGTCGATTTTCCAAAAACAACCAATAGAAAAGATTTCTTTTATTTAAGTTCTCTTTTGTTTCAGTTTTCTTAAATTTACAAAGTTCCGTTTACTTTAGAAAGCGACTTGTACTACTTGCCTACGTTGGACCTCAATGATGTGAAAAATGTAAAAGTAAAGGTGTAAAGCTTTTTTGGGAGTAACTGAACTAAGTGGTTTCGTGGAATTTAATATGTTTTTCGATAATCTTCTATATACATATTGTACATATCATTTGAAGAACATATATAGGAGCGTATGTATATATGTAACTATGCCGCTATTATGTTTCTATGTACAGTTTTGATGAGTTGTCGCTATCGCAGCATTGTTCGAAGTTTCGCTAGCTAACTTATATTTATTTATCCAGCCAATGATTATTGATTCAATTTTAATCTAATTTTCTGTAGTCTACATTGTGATTAGCCATTTTGTTTTGAATTTACGTATATTTTTACTAGCAAGATATGTTCTTAACTTAGTTGTTAAAAAATTGTGTGCGTAATAAAAATGCAATAAAGTATTTAAATGTAAGGAAATGCTTATAAGTGTATGTACAAATATTTTTTACGGTTAGGAGTTACATTTATTTAAACTACTGATTAGTGAAAAATATTCATATAGCATAGCCTAAAATTTGGTTTTCCTACCAATAACTCATCTTACCAACAATAAGAGTGCAATAGGTCAATAGGTGACAGCTGCTTCACTAAAATAAGCCACTGACCGGAGTCAACTAGTTAAACATTTGTATTCAAAAATGATCTTGTGAATGTGCTTTGCAATCACGAGTCCTTGGTGTGGAACATGCAGTTTGAATTATACAAGGAGAAGTCCGAAATAAACAAGACTGAGCTAAAACCAAGATGGAAAATTGCATTAACGGTTTGGCCCATTGGCATGAACTCCTTGTGGACAATTCCCTTGGAATCGTAAAAACAGATCAGCATGAACTTGATTTTTGACTTCTCCATACACGATTTTTTGGGTGGTGACTCGTCTGGGGCCTTCCTTTGGCACTTTGACGCCTAGTTTCAAGTGCATGTTGGAAACACCACGTTTCATCACCAGTTAGAATGTTGTAAATAAAGTTCTTGTCTTTTCTTGTCTCTTTAATGAGTCTTTAGAATGTTGAATTCTGGTGCTCAGTTAACTTGTGCGGAATGAAACGTGCGCAGGCCTTTCGTAAGCCCAAATGATCAGTTAAAATGCGATAAGTCGATGCTTTGGAGATACTCAACTCCGATTCCTTGAATTTCAACGTTGATTTCGGTTCATTTTTAATAAATTTGCGAACAATTTCGATGGAGTTTTCGGTGATTACTGATTTTGGGCGGCCCGTATGTTCATTGTCATTTATGTCCTCACAACCATCTCTCAAATGTGTAAACCACTCATGAGCTCTGGCACGAGACCTTTTTCATCAAATCAAATGTTTCGGTAAACGTTTTACCGATTTTAAAACAAAATTTGATATTACCTCTTTGTTCGAAACTCATTTTTGTACCGATGAGACAAACATATTGGCACTTTACACGCAGTATCTTCGCTTTCACTGAACCGAATATCACCATGCTTTCATTGGAAGTCAGCTAGGGATTTAACTTCGAACGCACTGACTCATTAAAAACATGGCGCCATGGTAAATATTTTTATGACGCCAGTCTTTTTTATTTTGGACTACACCTTGTATAACATTTTTTTTAATAAATGTTGCAAGAGGGAGGGGCTGCTATGTATGGACAAGTACATGGTATGTAGGTATATACAAGGTATATGCAGATATCCTACTCGCATTCGTACTCATACAAATTCAAATCCGCATTTCCCTTCATATTCGCATTCGGCTTGGGATTTGTATTTGTATTCATATTCATGTCCATATCCGTACTTGTATCTGTATTCTTATCTATATTCGTATTCCTATTGGAATTTGTATTCACATTCGCAGTTGTATTCGTATTCATATTCGTGTTCACATTTGCATTTGCTTTCAGATTCGTTTTCTTATTCATATTCATACAGATATTTGTGTTGTATATTTGTATTCGTATTCATATTCATATTCGTGTTCGTATTCGCATTCGCATTCGTAATAACAATTGCGTTCGTATTTCTCGGAGTCGGTACGGACAATGAAGTCGAATAATACTCGTATTTCGCACGAGTTAATATTCCACATTAAGTTAAGGCTACATACATATACGTACATACATATGTAATTGGTCGAATACGCGTGAAAATCCAGCCGATAAAATGCTTCGAGTTTGGTCTCGTGGCGCGCATCTGTAAAAGTCCGTTCGGCATGATAAACGCATGTTTCAACTACGGAGAGTCGAACTATAACGCCAAAAAATAAGCGAGGAGGGAACTTATCCAGGCGAAGTATAGTGAACTCGGGAGGGTCCAGACTACAACGTAGGCTGATTCATACAAACAAGGTAAAAAGTGTTTTTCTGTACGGTACATCTATCTGAAAGCACAGATAGAAACCCATACCCCCCCGAAATGAGATCCTTATACCGGCCTTGCGTTACTGGAGTATATAGCGCAATCCAAACTATGTCAGAGGAAGCAGCACTTGTAATATCTGGGTTTTGCCCAATAGACATTTTGGCAAGGGATATGGCTGAATCCTCAAACAATAAGTTGAGTTATCAAGCAGTGAAATAGAGTTGTTGGCAAAAATGGCAGAGTGGGTGGAACAGTTCTCCGAATGGACATTGGACCTATCACTTGATTCCATCTGTAAGAAATTGGCTAGACAGATGACAAAGGGGTGTTGATTTCCAACTTACCCAAAATATTGACAGGAAACGATTGCTTCAAACTGTATTTTTGTATAAATTCGAACATGACGATGACCCATACAGCATCTTCTGTGCAAATAAAGTTATTGAAACCGAAAGGGTTGTCTTGAGAAACAAGGTACGATAACCTAGTAAGGTTAACAACCTGAGTAACAAGCTAAGTATCAGCACACAGGGTTGGGAGACTGTGCGTATATCGAAAGCTGCCATCGGTAGGATTTCGACTGATACAGGATAAATAAAATAAAAAATAGCATCGCAGTTTCCACATTACATCGAACAACCAGGAATCGTTTGTGGAAGCGGGTCTTTATACTTGAAGAAGAGGAAACGTGTTCTTTAATTTCAGCGCAAAAAAAAAAAAACGAATGGAACTGAAGCAATGGCATATCACTTGGATGGCTAATCTATGGAGATTTGTACTAAAGGTGATGAGTGGAAGATCGAAAGGATAGCTTTATATGCGTGTGCCTCCACATAGGAAATTTAAACTAAGACCTGGGCTGAATAGTCCTAGATCTAACACATACATGCCACTAGTTTTATTGCATTCACCTCTTTTTCAGTTAGTACTAACTTAAAAAGACAGCTGGTAAAACTTCATGATTTCTATTCATTAGTTCGTGAGTTATTGTGCTAAGAGTGACGCTACTTTTGTTATTTTCAAAACAATGGATCAGAAAGAATTTCGTGTTTTAATTTTACACTGCTTCTTGAGGGGGGGGGGGGGAAATACCGTTCATGCGAAGCAATGTCTTGATAAGTGTTATGGGGTCTTCGATCCATCGGAAATAAAAATGAAACGATGGTTTTCTGACTTCAAACACGGTCGTAGAGAAACCGATGATGCACAACGCAGTGAACGTCCAAATGAGGCCGTAACCCCAGAAAACCCAGAAAAGTGAATTTGCGTGAGTTAGCTGGCATCGCAAACATATCAAAAGAACGTGCTGGCTTTATATTGCATGAGCATTTGACTATGAGGAAACTCTGTTCGAAGTGGGTGACGCGTTTGGTCACTGTTGAGTTTCATCAAGACAACGCACCGTCTCGCAAGTCAATCAAAACAATGACAAAACTACATGAATTGAACTCTCATATCCATCTCATTCGCCAGACTTGGCTCTCAGCGACTATTGGTCGTTCGCAGACTTAAACAAATGTTCGCCGGCAGCAACTTTTGCTCGAATGAAGAAACGCTTAAACTGAGGCATATTTGAAGAAAAAGATAAAACGGTCTACAAAAGTGGTATTGCAATGTTAGAGCAGCGCTGGAATGACTGCGTTGTTCTTGATGAAAATTACATTGATGAGTAAAGCTAATTTTGAACCAAAAATATGTGATTTCTTTGTTAAGGCCGGGACTTTTCAGACTAGACTAAAGTACAATTAGGTAGATTTCATATCATAGGTTGGGTTGGGTTAGATTTGGTTAGATTAGGTTATAGAGGCTGTCGCTCTCCATCGAGTGCAGGGAGTTACATAGAATAAGGCCAAGCGGCGCTTCATAAACCTTTGGTCCAATTTGAGTTTTCACATATACGAGGTGTGTTCCAAAAGTTTTGGCCATTTTGAATGTTCAGTTAATTGTTGACAGCTACTTTGCTTGCACGTGCTTCGGCTCGTCTTCGATTTTTATCTATTCAAAAAGATCGATCAAAGAATCTGTATCAAATTTTGTGTGAAAAACGGAATTAAGTGCGCGGATGCATTCCAAATGTTGACGGTGTCATACGGAGAAGCTACTTTGGACCAAAGCAACGTTTATCGGTGGTACAAAATGTTCTCAGAAGGCCGAAAAGATGTGAACGACGAAAAGCGTGCCGGACGCCCGAGCTTTTCAACAACAGACGAAAGAATTGATGAAGTGAAGAAAATGGTATTGGCCGATCGTCGAATCACCGTTAGAGAAGTTGCCGAGGACCTAGACATATCGATTGGCTCGTGCCATTCGATTTTTTTCAATAATTTGGGCATGAGACGGGTCGCCGCAAAATTCGTACCAAAACTGCTCAATTTCGACCAACAGCAGCATCGCATGAACATTGCTAATGAGATGTTGGACTCTGCCCGCGAGGGCCCAAATTTGCTGCAGAGGGTCATAATTGGTGACGAATCGTGGATTTATGATTATGACGTGGAAACCAAAGCTCAATCATCTCAATAAAAGCTGCCGCATGAACCAATACCGAAAAAAGCGCGCCAAATTTGGTCGAATGTAAAAGTTCTGCTTACCGTTCAATGAAGAATATTACCTGAAAGTTATACGCAATTTCTGCGAAAAAATCCGCCAGAAACGCTCGGATTTGTGGAAGAACAAAAATTGGCTCTACCATCACGATAACGCCTCTGCTCACACATCGTTGCTTGTGCGCGACTTTTTACCCAAAAACAACACATTAATGATGTCACAGCCACCGTATTGCCCAGATCTGGCCCCCTGTGACTTTTTCTTCTTCCCGAAACTGAAGAGGCCTACGATTGACGAGATAAAGATGCCATCGAAGGAGGAGCTGAACAAGATAAGGAAATGATTTTGTGAAATGCTTCGAAGATTGGAAAAAACGTTGGCACAAGTGCATAATATCTCATGTGGATTATTTTGAAGGGGACAAAATAGATATTAATGAATAAATAAATAATTTTTGAAAAAACACAAAATTCGCGATACTTTTTGAACACACCTCGTAAGAACTAGTGTAGGTTAGTTTGAACTTGGTTCATCCTGTAGATCGCAGCAATGAAACTAAGCTTTTATGTTTTTCAGCAGATTGTTTTATGGTTTTTTTATTGTGTCTCATTATTGATTTTGATGAGTTACGGTATTTATAGAATTTGGATCAACAAGTGCTAATGAATGGTGTGTATGTATGTATATATACATAGGACGATATACATATGTACACGTGCGTTATTATTTACAGTTATATATAATAATATTTTAAGGGAAATTTGCAAGCAAAAACGAATCGCTTCAAGATCATTCAAATCATGCAGTTATTCAGAAAAAAAGTGTTTATTATAATAATTAAATGCAAATTATTGGCGAGGGAAATGTTTGACTTTTTCTAAAGATGGATAGGACATACCTAGAAACTACGTTGAGCGATTCAATGCCAAACGACTAAGTCGGTGAAATGTTTACTAAACGAGTGTGAGCATTGCGATAATTTTATAACTGTTATCTAGTTTTTATTTCAATTTCATATAAATTATTTAAATTTATTGTTACAGATTACATTTTTGTTATATTTAGCGTTTTTTTTGTTTTCTTCTTTCAAGTTTTCAAGAATTAGCTATAGTGTTGGTTTATGTGGTATATATAAGTATGCATGTAGTAGTTAAGAAGTTGTATTATTGACTGGCTGTTGTGTGGTGTAGGTATATATGTACATAAGTACATATGCATGTTTGTATACAGTTATTAGTATCCCAAGCGTGTTGTTTTCGAGTAAGTAGCGGTTTTTTAAATGGATTTTTCTGTTTCTTGTTCGAGCGTGGAGAACGAGTACTAAATATGTGGGCGGACACAGGCAATTAAGCATTTAAAAAAAGTAATTAAGTACATAGAATCTTTTGTAATTAGGTGAATATATAGTAAGTAGAAATGGGTAAAGTGAAATATTGAAATTATTTCTAAAAATATAGTATTTGCAGTATCAACAATTGCAATGAACAGGTTTTGTTAAAGAATTCTTTTTTTTTCGGTAGTGTGTCGAAGCCTAAACTACATTTTAACAATTTTTTAGTAGAACGGATTTTGAATTTCTTCTTCTTGCATATCAATTTCGTTTCCAATTTCAGGTCTGATTATTAGTTGCGAGTTTTAAAATTAGTGTCAACAACGGCTACGTAAATCTGATTGGGGAAAGTATTAGTAATGTATGGATAGTGTTTTTGTTTTTGCAAATTTTATATATATAACTAATAGTTGCGCAAGTAGCGTTGGGTCAATACATATTCGGTGAATTTTTGTGAAAAAAATTGCATCTAATTTATTAATTTTAATATTGTTTTAGTATGGATGCGTGTGTACTCTACAGTTTAAGTGAGTCAAGTGATGCAATTGATGAGCGCCTAGATAGACCTAAATTAGTGGGACAACTGACCAGTGATGTTGTTCCAAAGAGTTTGTACCAGCCGATAACGATATTCGATAGGTTTAAATCGTCGAGCATTATTTGAGCCACACCCATAAAAACTTTCTTCTCAATGCGGCCGTAGTCACCCCAAACAGTCACCTATAAATGAGAGAACAAAAAAATTTCATATTTTAATTAGTTCACACACAATAAATAAAAATTAAAAATATAAAAAAACTTTCAAGGCAGACAAAGAAAGAGGGAGAGACCCGAGAGAGAATGATAGAGAGAGAGCGAGAGAAAGCATATATGGTACATATATCTAAATAAATTCACAACATTTGCAGAGAATACAAATAGACAAAATTTACAAAAAACGGAGGTAAACGCCGGACACAAACCGTGGCAACAACGCGCACTACTCCGAGCGTTTATCACCCGCACAAACACAGCGATTCCAGGACCGCAGCAACGGCACAAATTACCGCAAGGCAATACCTATAAATCCGACGCCGGAATGGATAGCTTTTTATAGTACGCACAAGCATTAGCCAGGAAACGGAAATAATCGCCAAAAAGTAGGCACAAAAAAAACGCCAAAAAATTTAGACCCCAAACAGTAGGTACCAAGGAAATATAACGCCAAAATATGGGCACCAAAAATATATTTGCTACACGTTTGCACCAACAAACAAGCGCCAAAAAGTAGGCAGTGTTATTTCTTACTAGAAATTAGCAACGACAACGAAAAACTTAGGAAAAATAGCCTAAAGTGTATCTAAGATATATACATATAAAGTATAGCTCTCTCTCTCTCCATTTTCTCTACGTTATATCTTTTTTCTCTCTCGCGGAACGAAAATGCCCAAAACGTAGCATGGCCTTGAAATTTTACTCTCCATTCTCCCTCGTTCATCGACGCCTAAGAAGTTTCACTTCAAAACTATGCATTTTATTCTGTGAAGAACTCAAGTCTACCTACAGTTCAATTAGCTTAAAAACAAATGAATTCATTTTAAAACTAGTTTTTTTTGAATACTTTTAGTATTAAGTAGGGCCACCAGTGTTATCAGGCACTGCTTGTAGGCCTCGTGGTATTGGTTCAACTAGTGAGGCATTGCTTAGGGTTGGGTATTATTAGGGTCATTGCTTTAGTACAAAAAACCCAACCTTGCTCAAGACCCAAGTATTCTACTGATGCCCGCAAATGTTGCTCCAATATGTTTTGATATTTATATCGGCCCATAGTACCTTCAATGAAGGTCATCTTTCCTACGCCAAATGCAGCTATAGCTCCCCAAACCATTACGATACCTCCGCTGTGCTTGACAGTAGGCATCAAATATTTCATATTCATATGCGCATGTCTTCTCCTCCACCTTTATATTGAACTTTAATTCATCAGCTAATAAAACTTTGAATCAGAAACC
This sequence comes from Anastrepha ludens, assembly GCF_028408465.1. Classification (NCBI taxonomy): domain Eukaryota; kingdom Metazoa; phylum Arthropoda; class Insecta; order Diptera; family Tephritidae; genus Anastrepha; species Anastrepha ludens. Next base: position 8,597,035 of record NC_071498.1, on the reverse strand, counting down.
AATGCCTTTGCCAATATCTATCTGTGCAAACTTAAGCCGACGGCGACGGTTTTTTCTGAAATCAGAGGCATTTTACGTAGTGTCTTGCCGAAATATTCGCTATTATAAGATATCTCTTAATAGTTCCTGGATGAATACTTTTTCCACACTTGGATGATTACTTTTGTCGACTTCTCCTTTCTGGATAGCTTATTTGGGCGGCTTCATACGTTTTTTGTTGGTTTGTTCAATTTTCTTGTTATAAAGCGAATGAAATAATTTAATTCTTACAAATTTATGGATAAACATGAATTCCGAAAAAAACTACATCAACAGCTTTTTTCAATTATTGCATACCTTCTGGCCTTGGAGGAAGTAAGAAAATATTCTGCGGTATGTGGACTTAAGTCCTTTGCTGTATAAGTGACGAAAAAACTGGCATTGGCGTCATGACTTTTTAACCCGTTTTATGACGGGTTTTGGACGTATTTATTTGTCGTGTGTCTCAATAAACCCATTGTGATTGTAATAAAATAAAATTACTAGCAAACTTTGAGGTACGGAGTAGCCATATTTCTTATATTTTATATTATAGCTTATATTTATATAAATAATTTCTTTTCCTTAGTTTGAACTACTGGAACAGGAATAAAGCATAAAATCTAAGGCCTGGTAAATCAGCTACTGACTACAAAACAAAAATCACAAACTCTCACTATCTCTACAGTGTGTTTCAAAAGGCGCGCCTAGACACGACAACGCACCAGCTTACGCGTCAGCAGTTATGCCTGCAAAATTAATGGAAATAGGGTTCTAACTCGTTTCACATCCCCCTATACTCCAGATAGGGCTCGCTCGGACTGCTATTTGTTCCCTAATTCGAAAAATAGCTGGCGGGAAACAGATTTTATTCAAATGAGGAGGCGACTGCAGAAACGAATGGCTATTTTTCAGACTTGGACAAATCTTATTACTCGGAAGGGATCAACAACAATGCACGGGCATCAGCTGTGTGTTACTTGGCTAAATGACAGTCCGGAGTATTGTTTGCAAGCGCGCGGAGTATTGTTTTGCTGAGAGTAAACGCGAAAAAAGAAAATCAGTAATGGATTCCAAATGTAATAGTGGGATTGCATTGTATTTGGCTGGAAAATCACAACCACCGATTGTTCGTGAGCTCGAGCACCTAAAAGTAAATCAAGTGTTTGTTTATCGCACCATTACTCTTTACAATGCTACTGGTAGCATCGCAAAAAGTCATGGAGGTGGTCATCAAAAGACTGCAACGTCACGTGAAATGGTTCAAAAAGTGAAGAAGCGACTTGAGCGAAATCCCTGACAAGGTGCCAATCAAATGGCGAGCGAACAGAGAATATCTGACCGTAGCATTTGCCGCATACTGAAAAATGGTATCAAAGTCAAACCTTAAAAAGATCCAAAAGGCGACTGATCTCGCACCAAAGCAGCAACAAGTCAGACTTGAGAGAGCGAATGAGTTGCTTCGCTTGGCCGAAAGCGCTCATTTCCGGAACATTGTGTTTTCTGACGAGACATTTTTTTCAAATTGAGCAATTCGTAAACTCCCAACAAGACACGGTTTATTTCACCGACCGTTTATACGAGAGTTTGAGTAATCGATTGGACACCAGGAGGCAGCACCCACCTGCAGCACAGGTAATGGTTTGGGCCGCTATAACCACAAATTTGCGCTCTCCTATCGTTTTATCAAGCCTGGCGTCAAGGTGAATGCAAAATATTATCGGGATGGTATTCTGGAGGTTGCTTTGAAGCCGTGGGCAGACAAACATTTCGGTGGCAGACCATGGACGTTTCAACAGGACTCGGTATCGTCTCACAAAGCTCGAGTGAACCAAGAATGGCTAAAAACAACGTTTCCAACTTTATAACGTGCACACAATGGCTCTTAAATTCACCAGACGCGAATCCGATGGATTATTCTCTCTGTGCCATTGTGTAGATCGAGGTCTGAACTAAAAGATTCTCGAGTCTCCATTGCCCGCGGGGACAATGGGCCAAAATACCTGCAAATCATTTTCGGGCAGGGTGCGATTTGTTTCTGGACCCTCTCAAGGCCATAGTCAAGGCAAAAGGTGGTCATATCGAGCAAAAGTAAATTGATTTTTAATTTTTTATTATTTTCACACATTTTTTACTTTGCATTGAATAAACGTAATTTTTCAAACTAAATTCATAGCCTTTTCAATTGGTTACACTTCGAGTGCCGGACCCTGTATATTATATATGTATATATAATTGGCGCGTACACCCTTTCTGGGTGTTTGGCCGAGCTCCTCCTCCTATTTGTGGTGTGCGTCTTTATGTTGTTCCACAAAAGGAGGGATCTACAGTTTTAAGCCGACTCCGAACGGCAGATATTTTTTTATGAGGAGATTTTTCATGGTAGAAATACATTCGGAGGTTTGCCATTGCCTGCCGAGGGGCGACCGCCTGTATATTACTAGTAAAGAAAAAAGCAAATAATATAATATTTTATTGCTATGAAATGATCACCTGTAGGATGCATCCCTGGTATGGCTGCTTGAATACCAATTGCTGCTGATATAGCGGATCCAATGTGCGCCTTGCAGTCGAAGTTTTCATTTTATCAATACATCGTTTACCAGAAACCAAATACACTTTGACATAAGGAGCGGGAAGCATTTTCGACGTCGGCTTTTGCTGTGCAATTCATTCAAGTAAAGAAGAAGGCCAAATTGTGTTATTTTATTTACAAAAAAAAAAAAAAATAAAGGAAGAAATCGAAGATTGACTTACCTGTAAGCCTCTAGCACGTATAACTTCTACTTCTAAGAAACCCTTTTGATGGCACATTGATAACTGTATATCACCTAGCGATGGCGCGCCCAGCACTTGTCGTCCAACCAACTGTCCGGGACCCAGGCCATCTATGAACTCCGACAACTGGCCGTCATTACCACGCAGCGAAGGTGAAAATCTACGCAATCCACAATTTTCGCAGCAAATCGATTTTTGTGTGTGTTTTTTGATCATTTTTTTTTTGGTGCAATATTTTTAGCATTCGATTGAAGAGAGAAAATGATATGTGTAATCAGTCGTGCCCATTAAAGTGGTGCAAAAGTAAACGCAAATATGTACATAAATATATGAGTAAGTACGTATAATAGTAAATATTGATTTGAATAAAATAGAAAATTGGAAAATCTCAAAACAAATTAATAAACTTCTTTCGAGAAATAACATTTTAAGAGCAAGTATACAATATCAATTCTCAAGTTCCAGTTATACACAGGGAGATATAGAGATACATATGTATGTATACTAGTATTTGTAGATGTGTCTCGACAGTGGCATACTTAAGTGTGAGTGGAGGATGGATTTGGTGATGGAGATGCTGAGTGGGTGGAGATTACTGAATATCTTGTTAAAAAACTTCACAAATTCGGTATGTAAGTAAGTAAATGCCATGCATGCGAAAAATTTTGTTAAATAATTGCCATAACTTTTATGGGTGTGAGTGCCATAGGTGCATAAAAACGCTTGCATTTGGTGAAAGAAAATAAATTCGAAATGGTTAAAAAAGTGCGAAATGCATACATCGAAATACACACATATCCAAATGCATGTATGTATAAGATAATTACATATAAATATTTGTTTTTTTTTTAATTTACTTCTTTAAAGTTGTTCAGGCTGAAATAAACACATTTTTTAAATAACATAAGAAATTATCAAATGGAAAAATTATAATTACAGTTATTATATTTACATATACTTTTGCTGTATAAACTTAGAGTAAAGAGATATTTACATAAAATATTTACTTTTCCTCAAAGAAAACCTAAAACTGGAAAAAAATCTGTATCGATTAGAAGGGAAAATTCGTACTCAAGGAAACACATTTTTTTCAAATTTTTTTTTTTTAATTAAAGAAAAAACCTAGGGCCTTTATTACTCTGCATTTAGAGAATACAATGGATATCAAAATAATAATAGGAGTAACATCTCGTCTCATTCAATAACGATTTATTGTTCTCCTTCCTTAGAAATCAATACCAAATCGCATATATTCAGTTACAGTTTTCTTTATTTTTTTATTCTTTTTTTTTGTCGGGACAGACTAGCAAGTACAGCACTCAGTTACAATTAAGACCATTGTACTGCACGCGCATTCTCTTTTTAATTTTCTTTAAACATACTCGACCTCCGAAGAAATCTGAGTAGATCTTGTGGTGCCAAGGAGCCAAGGTGGTCGCTTCTTAACCCATCCATGCCAAAGACCTCAAGTCTGATTCGAGCGAAGGCGGAGAAACTTTGATGGAGTGAGAACTTTATTACTATCTCACTCTCTTCAATGCACGACCATCTCCTTCTACTCTTCAATCGTTAATAATCCATCTCGCTCCATCAACTATGGAAATGACATCAATGTTCACGCTATGACATGCAAATGAAAGGTCAAGAGAGGTCATTAAGGGGTTATATAGAATTAGAATTTTCAAAAAATCGATTTTTTTTACTTTTTTTTTCTTAATATAGGTACTTATATTTAAGAATACACACAGAAAATTTAATATCGTTCCGGTGAATATTTTCGAAGTTGCACGCAAATTTGAGAAGGCGTTTCAGACTTAGACTCAGTGCTTTTCAAACTTTAAACGAGTTTTTCTATATTAGAAAGTCGGTGACCAGCATTACTTGAAAACGGCTAAACTGATTAGTCTCAAATTTTAACACGAGCTTCTTAAAAATAGTTTTTTTTTGTTTGTAAACAATTTAAGGTCTGTTTGGTCTTTTAATTTCAGAGCAGCCTGTTCAGAGATATAGTGGTCTCCGCAAAATGCGCTTTGAGATTAGCTCCCGGAGATCAGCAGTAGCTCCTTTCCAAATACTTATTTTTACTAATACTAAGTCTTAAAACACAGTTAAAAGATAACATAATATGTGTACAAATTTTTAGATCAATAAATTTAAAAGTTTTCATAGAAAAAGTTCTGGAAAATTCGCTTTTTTGGCCTTTTAACTGTATATAACCCATTAAGAGGGGCTTCAAAAATTATAGGAGAATATGCCCCCAAAATTTTAAAGCGGAGTTCAAAGTGATTTCGGAGCGAACCGTCCCTCGTCTGAGTATACTGTCTACCTTCCGAAAATTTTGAAACACGTTTTCTCAAAACCATGGTTTTGAAAATGGCGTGTAAGATTTAAAAAAAACGACGAAAGTTATCGTTTCAAACCGATAATCTATATAAAGGTAATTAAAGTGCGCAACTAATTAACTAACAAAATACAAAAAAAAATCATTTTTTAATGTTATTTAACATCTTTAAAAAAAAGAAATAATAGCGAAAAAAGCACCTTTTTCAATAATTAATTTCGTGTTAATTTTTTTTTTTTTTTGTACAAGAGTAGTCTATTATATGCGGGAAAGCCTTCTGAATAAGACAATATTTTTCTTTTGGGTTTCAAGTGAAAACTACGACCGCAATCTTACACGCCGTTTTAGTAGCGCGCAACGAGAAGCTGTGCGAGATCCCTCATATGTCCGCCATTTTGTTTTTTTATTTATGTTTAAAAATTGTTTATTACTCTTCAATTAGGCCTTCAAATAAATGCCAAAGATTATTCCTGTGTGTCGCTTTTTTCGCCTCGAAAAAATATTGATAAAAAACACCTTGTTTTGAAGCCACTGATAAGAGCCCCCCCGATGTCATAGCTGAGAGAACGAAAGTTGTAAGAGTCTTGAGGATTTTATTGACAGGAAAATTAATACTAAGTATGCTTTTCTACTTATACTCTTAACGGAGTCAAATCTTACCCCACATATGTGCGTATGTGCGAAAACGAAGAAAACTGGAAGACGACATTTCCAGTAACAGCAATACTTCACACTGCACAGTGTGGACCCAACCTATCGAACTAGCATGTTTCCATTAGTTGAGTTAGACAAAGACGACCGGTGATATAAACCGCACTGACAGGGCTTGTATTGCTGCTACAACAACAACAACAACGACATGTGCAGTGACCGCAAATATCATTTAAGTCCTTCAATATGTGGACTGCGCTTGTAGATCTGTACCAAGAGCTCGTTAATGCAATATATTGAGGAGAGTCGGACTTGGACAGACTGACAATAACAGACGATTGAGTAATAATATACTCATACGGGCTTTCGACGTGTTACTGAACTATGAGGTTTCAGGGATTTACCATCGGGCATGGGAGGGGGATTTAAGCTCCACACCGGGGTTGCGGCCATAGGACTTTGACGCTCCCCTCTTCCACAAAAAAAATTGTAATAAGATAAGTAAAATGTGGTTAATAAAAATGGATATCGCTTCCATAGGTAACTCGTGCATTACACAGGATTTCAAATTGTTACTGATGTCACATCAACAACGCTTTCTCAGTATGTGGGAAAATGCAGCGGCTGTTACTTAGCGCCTCAATTGTAAATAATTCCAAAAGTTAGCGTGCAGGCTTGATAGTGGAACCTAAAACACACGCAAAAAAGTTGCTTTACATCAAGTGGATGTTTAAATATTTTGGTTAAGAGTGTAATTAATTTATTGGAGATTGCCGATGAATTGGCCAACCTTGGATCAGCGTTTCCCCCACAGGAACCAGAGAAAGTAATCGGAATCAGTTCCGCAGAAATCATGAATCGGATCAGCGATTATGTATGAAATTTACATAAAGAGCGATGATCCAGTCTAGAACGCTATAGAACTGCAAAGTGTTTTGTGACAAGTCCGAAGAGGAAACTGTGAAGCTTTCTACTAAAACTTCGAAGAAAAGACGTTCGATTGATGGTCGGTATTATTACAGGACATAACCCATGGGGTCAGCATATGACCACTATTGGAATCATTGAGGACCCGATGGGCCTGTCTTGCTTGGAGTATCCGCCTCCGCGCTAAGCACTTTCTGAGTGTGTGTCCTGCCTTTGGTAGAGCAAGACTACGAATTTAGGGTTCCGTTGTCGTGAGAATGAGTAATATTAATTCTCTAAAACTGGATAATATTTTCAGATTTACCAAAGAATCTGGAAAATTCTCACAGGACTAACTACCTCTATCTCTGTCTCTGTCTGTATCCGTATCTGTCTCTGTCTCTGTCTCTATTCTTTCCTATCTCTTTCTTTGATACTTTTCACCTTTCCTCCTTGCCTATTTATTCCTTAAGTGCAGAAATATGAAAGCCAATATATCTCTAAAACTACAGCACTGAAACCTGGCACCAATGCGTAAAGTATTTATACCGTAAAATGTTAGGTATTGGAATAGCGAGCGTTTCACCTCCTATATGAATCGCTAACTACCTATGCCTCTTGACGTTTACTTATCTTATGCGAAAAATCTTAGAATAAAATCGTATTTTTAAAAATGATAAAACATTCATGCGAAATAGAATATAATTTTAAGCTGAGTGTACGACTAGCAAATAGAATATATTTGAAACAGATATTCAATTCAGAGAAATAAAGCTCAACATAAAAATAATAACTTATAACAACTAGACATTTACACACACAATGTGAAGGGCGAAAGATCGATTGCACAGCACAGCAGAAATAAATATCGCTTAAAATTACATAAAAGCACATTTTAGAAAGATACCAGAAAAGACAGAGAAAATATATGGGAAACACAACGATCAGACAGTAGCAGTTTCGTGCTGATTGCCGCTGCATAATGCGACCACGGAAATGTAAACTCAGACAGTAGTAGAAGGACGAAGAAATGAAGCTCGATAGACGAAACAAAATTTGCAAAACGGAACGAGAAGCAAGTGAAGCGAAATTAGGAGAGTTGACGATAGCAAGAGCTTTGCAAAGAAACAGAAAGTGATTGGAAAATAGTTTTACATTAATGCGGATAGAAAGAATGCACAGCAAAGACACGAAATGGGTCACATTTAGGCAGCAGCAAAGGCAAGGCTGACTTTTATTTAAAAATTGATTTGTGGGTACACCCAACTCTTTTTATGTTTTTGGTACCAAAGTCCTTTGTAATTTCGAAAGATGTTCAAAAACATTTCTAAAGATTAAGCAGGTCTTCTCACCAAATAATGTTAATGCATACATTTTTACGAAATTTATGCGATTTATTTGCGATTGAATGACGAATGAGTATCGAATTTATTTCAGCTTTTATTTAGAGTACTAACCTAAATATGTTATTTTATGAAATTTAGAAATTTTCTACCTATCATTAATAAACAAATGCGAAATATTTGCACACATTTTTGTTCGAGCTCTACTTTGGAAATTTGGCTTTTTCAAAATTTTTTTTCAAAACCATACCACCAACATTGATTAATAAAGCACCTGCAAAAAGACTGTGGCTTCTACGAAGTACTTTAAGTGGCTGATGGGTCTATTCACAAATACGAATATCTCATCAATATGCGACTTCCTATATCTATGCGGCGCACAGTGGATGCCTTCTGAAATTGACTTATCTACAAGTAATGAAATTTTGATGAAGGATTTGTGCCGTGTGGACAACAGCTAATTATGGGATTGCATTTGCATAAAATCGGTGAACTAAACCACGTACAGGGTTACCTAGAAAGTCGTCCTAGATGCTTAAGAGCATTATTATTTAGGTAATTTATGATTAATCTAGTTTTACGACGTAATGTAAAAAAACCCAAACATTTTTGATTATTGAAAAAATCGTAACAGTTTAATGAAAAAAAAAAATTTAATTTTTATTTTCCGCATGTCGACTCTATTTTTTTAATGTTGGTTAAAAGTGCCCATTTCTACGGTTCTCAGTTAAGGGGATGTCAATTAATAAAAATCATGAATATGATTTGATTTTATTTGATCAAAATTGGTTCAGCAGAACCCGCTATATCTGTGTCCATTGTCTATGTGAAGACCACTCTGTGAAGGCTGACAACTTTTTCAACGAACCTCGCAGGGTCAAAATTTTTTTTTATTTTTTAACAATGAATCAGAATATAAAATACTGTAAACAAAAATAAAAAATGTTTCTCTATTTCCGTTTTACACGCTTTTAAAGAAACACCCAAAAACATCACTTCAAATGAGGCGAGGGCCTTAAAAATGGTTATTTGATATGCTTTTGAATATACGATGTTTCACTGCGTGTTTTCTACGTCATATCATTAAAAACAAAAAAAAAATTTGTATGAAAACTGTTCTGTACAAATTATTTTAGAAACTGGTTTGACTTTTTAGCTATCCAAAAAGGTATCCTACTTAAAACGAGATCTAACAAACAATGTCCTTAAGTATCTACGATAACTAACCTGATAGCCTGTGATATCTGACTAATAATGTCCTTAAGTATCTACGACAAGTGTTTGGCCGAGCTCCAACAGCCAAACACCTAACAGAAGTGTACGCGCCAATTATTTATTTTTATTTTATCTACGACAAGTATCCTGATAGCCTAGTATTATCATTGATTCATATCAGATTGGCTCTTTTAAGACCCTTCAGAATTTATTTTTTTGTTTTGGCGCCACTCTCTGGTCACCCGTATTTATTTCAGCTTAATCGGCTGACATAAAGGGTCACCTAAACGTCAACGACGTCGTTGGACTTCTTTCTTTGGGGTCATTTCAAAGAAAAGGTGTATGTCGATAAGCCATCAACAATTCAAGAGCTAAAGGATGAGATAATTCGGCACATTAATGGCATAGAACCTCAATTATGCCACAGCGTCATCGAAAATTTGGATCATCGGATGGAGGTATGCCGCCGAGGCCGCGGCGGCCATTTGGCCGATATTTTGCTCTATACGTAATTGAGCCATACCAATATTATCATAATAAAGAGAAATGACAATAATTTTCTAAAAAAATTGTATTTTATTCAAAATCAACACCGGCCTTTCAAATTTAACCACCCTTTACATAAGGAACTATTTGTATTTCGTGGTCTTTGGAGGTGTGCCGCCGAGGTCGCGGCGCCCATTTGGCCGATATTTTGTTCTATACGTAATTGACCCATACCAGTATTATCATATTAAAGAGAAATGACAATCATTTCCTAAACAAATTGTATTTTATTCAAAATTAACACCGGCCCTTGAAACTTAGCCACCCGTTACTACACAGACTGTAAGTTAATTTTTTTCGTACGCGTCTTGTCGTTTGCAGGGCCTTCATTACCCTCTCTTAACTCCTACCTGTTTTATTATAAATGCTGGTGGTTACAATTCACTGGATGGTCACCTTCTGCGGAGTTGCGATGTATATTCTAAGAACCTCTTGCGTTCGTTTGTCTCTCGAATAGTTACTGCGATATTCTCTAAAAGAAATTTGGCAGACAGATGCAGAATTTCGCGCATGCAGTCGTGCAGCCAATTAAGCTAAACAACGCCGTCAAGTTTAGCTGACGTAATTTTGTGCTTACCAACGCCTTTTTTATTTTAATTTTTATTAGCTTTCTTCTTCTTATTAACCTAACCTAACTTTTAATTTTTGTTTACAAATCCTCGCTACTTTGACGTTCTCTGCGTAGTTCTCTCATATACCTCTTCTGCAATCACGTCACGGCAAAGTTACGCTCATTATTTCACTTTAAACCTTGTATTCTATCATTTTGGTTTTACCGTAAAAAAACCCTGCTGCTTCTGGGTGGAGTACTAACTGAAACGTTAGGAAGCCTTTAATTTCCTATGTGACGTTTTGATTCAAAGAAAAAAATGGTCGCATTCAACTGATATTTACGATATTGAACCCGATTTGAAAAAAAAAAATAAGAAATAATAATAAGACTGTGAAATTTTCATTCGTACAAAAAGAGTTGGGTGTAGCCTGTAGTCAGAGAAATGTGTTTACAGCGAGATGCAACTACACAATAGAGATTTTGCTTGTAAATATTCTCATTTTTTTCTGTATCGATTGCGTGCATGTCACGCGGTAAACGTGGCAGCACTTGCACTTACGATGAACCCTCAGAGCTGGAGATGGAGTGTACGCTGCCGGTGCGATAATGGGTGGCCGATGATGTTGGCGGCACCTCCACAGAGCGTTGAATACTTCCGGCAGAACCGCGCGATTGGCGAAGATGATGTTGATGAGATGAGTTGGAAGCTCCGGCTGTTGTGTATTGAGCCATGTATTGGTCTGCAGAATTGGGATTGGCAGGAAGACATTGAATGGATAACAGTGATTAGACATGTATGGAGTATAATGCAAATGTAGGTATGTGCCGTTAAAAAAAAAACAACTGCCTTAAATTCTTCTCTCGTCGTATTTCGCAATCTTTATGTTTTGGGGAACTTTATTTGTTTCTTCGGGCGTTGCCATTAAATATTTACAAGGCTCTGTACAGCTGGAAATAAATGAGCTTCCCAATTGCAAGCAAGCTCCTGTGCAGGATCACTTTGCACATAACTATGCATACATTTAGGCGAGAACGCATTTTTTCTGTACACACACTGCCATTTCGTACATGTAATCGACAGAGAACTGAACAGAAAATGAAAATAACTTTACAAAAGAAATGCAAACAAGTGGAAACCAGAAAGAAAAATATCACGAGATAAAATAAAAAATGAAATTACTGGTACAATTATTAGCGCAAACTTAAGAATGCAAAGCAGCTGAATAACAGAAAAATTGAGAATTCTTACATTTGCAGTCTATGGCAAAGTTTGATATTCGTTATTGGATAATACAGTTGATGAGAAATAAGCACTTAAAAGGTATTAGTTGAGTTATTAATCGGAAATTGTGAGTAGTAAATATTCAATAACAATGTAACGCTTAACTATGTTTACAAGTTTTAATATAAAAATAGATACGCACATAATCGCAAATGTTTAGAAACAACCTGACTTTGTTTTTTTTTTTTTTTGTTTTGGTTTGCTTGAGGATGTGTTAGTCGAAAACAATTTATGCGGCATAACCTTAGCACATTAAAGCCAAATAATTTAGTACCAAATTTTGTGTATATTTTGCCCCATACTTTTTTGCTGCCAATTTCAGTTTTTGTTTTCTAATTTGCGCTACCAACATTTTTACCCTAAGGTCACACCTACTTATGTGTGTGTATATGAGCAAGTTAATGTTGTTGGAGTTGTGTGGAAAAGTGTGCGTGAGTACGAGATTACGTCCTTCTATGTCTCCCTGCATATACACTACGGTAACATTTCTTAGTATACTTGGTAAAAATTTGCAATAGTAAGAGATGATAAACATTAGAGTTTCAATAAGTCTTGAAAGCATGCAAAAACCCTTTTTTTAGTGTATGGAAGCGCGAAGCCGTAGAGAAGGATACTGAGCCGCGTGTAAGAGTATCAAGTCAAGAGCATAAAATTGCATTGTTATGTGTCCAGCGCCACTAATCCAGTGATGTATAGATGTAAATATTTGTGGACTAAGATAGCAAGCCAATTCTTGTTACTCGAGGGAGTTGCGTGAAAGGCTAATTCACTGAAATTATTTATTGCCTACTTTTAGGCACTACATGCGAATGAAACATTAGTTCGAAAGCGATAGTAAAAAAAGGTTTTCTATTCCAACCTTTTCGTATTGAAGCAAGAACTAACTTCACAGCCGTGAAATGTTGCCAGCAACAAGAATCTGGCTCGCCGTGAAATGTTGCTAGCATTAAGCATCTGGCTCGCCGCGAAAAGTTGCCAGCATCAAGCAGCTGGCTCGCCGTGAAATGTTGCTTGCAACATTGATTGTGAAATGCGAAGAAGCGTCAAATTTATGGGCATCGCCCCAGAAGCAATTGGCTAATTTTGATAAGAAATTAAAAAAAAAAATGTACACACATATATGTAAAGAAGATTTACTTACACTATTTGCGAAGACGTTTATTCGAACTAAGGCACTTCACTTGCAAACGAACTGTGGCTCAATTTTAAATGTCGTGCATATTTAATATATTTTTACGGCGTGAACGGAGCCCTACTTTGCCATGACATACACACGAAATTTCATGCATTTTTCACGACATGCAGTTTCTATGGATTTTGGCATCCGTTTCACGTGAAATGCGGACTTAAACTATACTTTAGGGTATTAGCGAAGCAAATTATTGCGTTCGCGGTGCTCGCAAAAACTTGAGAACATTGCCAAAGACGTAAGTAAATCTACTTTTATTTGAACTATTTAATTATTTACAATGATTTAAATGAGGTATACGCAAAAAATACATATTTATGGCGAGAGAACCGTGGAATCGCCAACTGAGCTGTGATAAGTTGCACGAGAATTTTGACATGAAGCAGTGCATCATCGCCCAGTTCGCAAAAACAACAGACGTTTGCTTCTACTAATCTTAGATAATGATCACGAAGACTGCAACGTCCCGTACAATATTCATTTAGAGTTCTTAAGACCTCCCTATCCAGATTTAAGAGCCTAAGAGGATAAATTATTTTGCCTGCCTCTGTCATGGCCATAACAACTAGTGTCATTATTTTCAATTATTTTTTTAAAGTTTTCAATTTGACTTGAAATTTTAGAGAAGAGATATTCAGTCAACCCAATTTATGTGAACGAACCAGTCATATCTGGTGAGCGCTTCTGATCTTAAGTAAATATGGTAGGGCAATGTCTCCTCATTAACATTTGGCACATTTACATTCTGTTAAAAAAATATCGGGAATTGCCCATTTAAAAAGCGCGCGTTATACGTTTAAATATTTTTTGCTGAAATATTGGTACAACTGTCCTCTACAGTGTCGCAGAGTTTCAGCCTGATCTGTCAATTAGTTTGTTTCTGGCATTTAATTATATCAGTCAGGTGTGCTCTGCGATTTTCACTTTGGATAAAAATATCGAGCAAAGAAATTGTCATACATTTTGTGTTTTGAACGCGGTTTCGTGTGCCTAATCGTTGAAAATGTTGCAGAAAGCCTATGGCGAGTGTGCTTTCTCAAAAACACGGTACACGGGTCTACGAGTTGTATAAGGCTTTTAAAGAGGGCCGAGAAGTCATGGAAGACATGCCCCGATCTGGCCGCCCATAAACGTCTTCAACAAATGAAAACGTCAAACGTCGACAAAGTCAAGGAAATGGTACTGTAAAACTATCATTTAAGTTTGAGGGAGGTAGCTCGTGACCTTAGCGTGTCTCACGAATCAATTCGAAACACTTTACACCATCAATTAGGCATGAGTCGGGTGGCTGCTCAACTCGTTGCAAGAGAGTTGAATTTCTTTCAAAAATTTCATCGGAAGAAGGTGGCTGAAGACATGATTGAGCAAGTGAATTCGGACCCAACGTTCATCCAGCGCATCATAACAGGTGATGAGATATGGTTATATGAATTTGACATGCAAACCAGTCAACAGCCGGCTAAATGGCACCATCCACGTGAGCCAAAACCCAAAAAACCACGTCAAAGTCGGTCAAAAGTGAAAGTTATGCTACTGGTTTTCTTTGATTATCATGGCGTTGTTCGCTCGGAATTCATTCCAAATGGTTCTACGGTAAATAAAGAATATTATTTGGAAGTTGTGCGACGTTTGAGAGAGAATGTGCGTAGGAGACGGCCCAATTTGTGGAAAGAAAGCTCATGCTTCTTGCACCATGATAACGCACCGTCTCACAAGGCTTATATTGTGCACACTTTTTTGAGCAAAAACTCGACAAATATCATTGGTGTAAAAAACCAAAGGTAGGCGTTTTGTCTCCTCTTCCTAATCACTGTATAGCAGCGTATTTCAGCCTGAAACTCTAGCCATTAACGAGTTAGCTGTCTGGCTACGCAAAAATGCATCAGACTCATTTGGGTTCCCGGTCACAGCGTCATAGAGGGAAACTGCTAGGCTGATGAGCTGGCTAGACAGGGAACTTTGTAGACGGTTTTGTCGCAAAATGAGAGGATTGGGGTTTCCTTAAGAACCTGTGGTCTGCTCCTGGAAAGAGGAGTCTCGAGAGCGCAAACGTGCAAGGTCGCGAGATCCTTTTCGCCACGAGTGAATCGGAGACGCTCGAGGGAACTCCTACCGCTACAAAGCACCAGCTCTCGAGTTTGGTGGGTATCCTTAGCGGACATTGTCCGTTAGGTATCCATGCGGTGGGACTTGGGATTGCCTCAAGTCCGTTCTGCAAAAGCTGTCTTAAGAACGAGGTGGAGTCATTTACACACCTTCTTCTCAGTTGCCCTGCTCTCGGCTGGCAAAGATTTCGACATCTGGGCTCTCATTTTTTCGCTACGTCTGCAGATACAGCGGGTTTAAATATCATACATCTGGTGAACAGCATCAGTAGTTTGTTGCGGCTAATCACGAACGTAAATAAGCCACCGTCGGCGTCGTCGTAAGTGCATGGTCATCATCCCCTAGTCCCCAGGCTCCTTCTTCCTTCCCTTATACTCCTTTCCCCTGTATGGTATCACAACGGACAAATTTTGAATATTTGTCCAAGTGGGCCCCAAGTTAGGGAAGCCATTTAACCGTACCTAGGCAAAAATGTGACTACCTTTATAGAAATCCGCTTTTATTTTGATAGCCAAGCGGCGATTAAATCTCTTGGTGTGGTTTTCATTAATTCCACCATTGCTCGCAAATGACGGACATCTCTTAACGAGATGGCGAAATATTGCCGCATCCATTTGATATGGGTATAATGACATTTGTTAGACAAATGCGCGAGAGAGGGCACCACCGCTCGCCTCACTCTTGGTATGGCGAGCGGTAGCCCCTTTTTAACCGACAAGCTGCGTGGTGCACCTAGCATTGTCACTGCACCTAACACGAGTTGGGTTGATAGTCTGACATGTAACGCCACAAAAAGAATTTGGCCGGAAAGGGACGACAGGCGCTACTTCAAGAAAAGGAAAAACGTCTCTGTCTTAGTTACTTTGACCACAGGCCACTGTCTCCTCGGTCGATAAGCTCAAATATTGGATACACCTTATTTCGACTATTACCGAAGCTGCAACAATGAGGAAGAGTCTGTCAGATATCTTCTTTATCACTGTCCTGTGTGGCATGCCACTAGGTTTAAATGCTTTGGCTCAACGTTCTTGAACGATACTGATGACCTTAGGGATATAAGTGTCAGCCATATTAATAAGTCTGCAGTTGAAATAAAATGGTTTAGTGAGGAGGAGCAGTTAAACTGCTGCTGTAGTATCACAATGGGTCGGCACCGGCCTAAATGAGTTGATTTAAAGAGCGACTGCCACTTCTAACTACCTACATACTTTGTTGATTTAAAAATAATAATAATACCAAAAATAATAATAGTTTTCCTGGGTTTTAATACCTCTTTCAATCGCTTTAGGTTCCTTCTTCATTTCACAATTTTGCAACTTTTCATTTTTTGGGATTCTTCTTCGAGAAAGTGAGATTGAAACATATGCAGGGATTTCGAATTTCATCAAATCGATAAAACGATGGCTGTAGTCTTTTGCCGCCTGCTGCAGTAAGCGCACTGCCTTTTTTCTCTGATACTTTTCTCCCTCCCTCCTTGACTATCTACCCTCTTTCCAGAGCACTAAATACAATGGGCTTTTTAGCCTGAGTGTTTTGGGAGCCACCAAATCTCTTGGTGCGCCTTGGCTCGCTCTATTCAAATTTCAAATTTTAAGCGCAGTGTCTGTAGTGAACGAATTTATTGAATCGGTCGAATGAAACTGCGCGTTGGGAGTTTCACTGGATTAGAGCAGCTGGGAAATCGCTCGAAATTGTGCTTTGTACACATAATTACATGTGAGTTTGTATGTGCAACGCCAGACTTTAATTTGCGGTACACTTTGTGACTGACAAAGTCAAATGTTTTCGTAGTCGCAGATTATATTGTAAGTTTTAATATAATTTCAATTTTTTTTGTACTCAGTTTGAAGCTTTCATGCCATTTGTGATGGAAGCTCGGAGCTTTTGGTGAAAGTTGCCTGCAAGTTGACTTTAAGTTTAATTCAAAGCGCGCTTACCGTGTCCATCTTAATTATAAATAGTGCCTTAATGCTTGAAATTTAAATGCTGAAAGTTTTTTTTTTTTGTTTTTTCATTTACGTTTTAAGGTTATGTTTGTTTGTAAAGCGTTAAAAGCATGCAAACTCTTCAACTAATTTAAATGCAGACTTAATGTTAGTATGAATCAATTCACTAAAATGTTTGTTATAAATGAAAAAAATATCGTTAACTCATGTTATTTGGTAAACAAAGCAAGACCGTTTTTTTAGTAAAGAAATGCGAGTGAAATTTGAATGGCAAAACGCACGCTTCATTAATTAACTATTCTACCAGCTACAGCATTTTACTAAAAATATGAAAGCGATTTTTTATTTTATTTTTTTTAAATTCTCTTATCAAAATTATGAATCGAAAATGAGCAAATGTTGGAATGCAGCTAGAGCTAATCACATTATGAAAGCTTAATAAGAGAATGAAGCGTAAGTTACAGTTGTAGCTTCGATTCAAATCCGGCGAAAGCTTTTCACCAACTCTCCGCTTACATGGCCCTCTGTGCGGCTATGGTGTAAAACTAAGATGTGAAAAGCTTTCGCGTTGAAACGAATTATTATCTGTTTGCCATTTTTGGTAGCAGGAAAAGCCTAAAAATACGTATCGACTTTGGACGTTTTGTAGGTTGTACGAGTATAAGTTTCAAATTATTTAGGTGATCAGAGTAGCACAAGTTGAGTTGAGCTTTCCGTTTTCGCTCGCTTATAGCTTTCATTTTGCACGTGCTGAGTTGTTGGGGTTTTGGCGTTGGACATTTGTACAGGTAATTCGAGTGATGGTAGGTTTCAAGTGATATGTAGAGTAAGTAAGATTGAGTAGCTGCGCCACATCCGCAAGAGTTATGAATCCGCCATGCCAAGCTTTTGTAGGGGAGCTGGAAAGCTTATTATGTACATACATACTGACATACATACACATATTCATATTTACAATAAAAAAGTGTTATGTTTTGTAAAGCTTTGAAGTTCCAAAATTTTTTGTCGATTCCTAAGCATTAACGCAGATTTGAGTAGAGTTTGTGTAGTACAAGGGGAGAAAACTTAAATTTATGCAATAATTTGTGAATGATTTTGTGTTGGTTTTTTGATTTTTTTTTTTGTTTTTTTCTTTTAATGTTTATCATCTTTACGAAAGCACTTTCGTATTTACTTTCGGCAATATACTAGAACTAAATGATTATAAAAACAAAATTATGTAAATTATCTTTAATCAAAATAGTTAATAAATGAATTAATTCGAATAAATCGAAATGCAACTAAAAAGATAGCTAAAGAGAGTTAGATATATATATAGAGAGAGAGAGATATATAGAACGAAAAGAGCAATTGAGTTTTGCGAACCTGTCCCCACCAGTGCCGGCTCCGACATCAGCCAATGCCTCGCCACCATCGGCCTCAGATGACGACCCGCGCGACAGCGCCCCACGTATCTCACCTGGCAGAACTTCTTCACTTCGATGCACCGTAAATGAGTTCTTACCCTTCTTTCCAAAGCCCATACGTCTTTTACGACCTTTATATATGTACATACATATTTATATTGATAATTGATAATATGATACTGGCTGTTTCTTCTGTTTTTATTTATTTTTTTTTGCTTTTTGTTAATGGTTGTGGGGTGAGCTTTTTCAAACAAGTTAACTAATTATGTGAATTTTTTTTTCAAATGCGGCACTAAAGTAATACAAAAGTAATATTTACACTTGAAGGTGTACGAGCGAGAATATGTTGACATATATAATGACAGTGTTTTTGAATTCAAAAAAAAGCTAATGATCTAAAGAAAAGAATAATTCCAATAACAACAAAATTCGTTTGAAATACAACTACATAAGAAAAAAAACCAAATATTTAATATAAAATAATCATTTCGTTAATCAAACGATTGGCCATAAAAAACTTTTTTCTTTTTTTTTCATATTTATGTTAAACATTTTCCTCAAATATTCTCCTACTGGGAGTGCCGTACTACTCGGTATTTGAATGTTAAGCGTTCTCGAGATTAACTGAGTGATTAGTATGGATGTAGAATGTAACTAAATTGCAGTAAGAACTTCAAAAAAGAATTAAGCGTTAAAACTGTAAACTGGGCGTGCGCTTACCTGTGGCTGATAACTGCGAGGTGGAGTTCGATTTTTTACCCATACCGCTGCCGCCTTTAGGCGAACGTTCTTGCTCCACAGCGCCCTTTTTTCGGTCCGTTGCAGTATCGGATAAGCTGCCATCTAGATGGAAATTCATATATGTATGTATGTGTGTAGTAAAATCACCAAAATCACAATTGTATTTTGCTTTATCTAATATACATTTATTAATATGAAGTACAATATAATTTCTAATAGAGGGTGGTTAAATTTCAAGCGCCGATGCTGAATGTGAACCACACCTAAACGTCAACGACACCGTTGGACTTCTTTCTTTGGGGTTATTTGAAACAAAAGGTGTACGTCGATAAACCAGCAACAATTAAAGAGCTAAAGGATGAGATAATTCGGCACATTAAAGGCATAGAACCTCAATTATGCCTCAGCGTCATCGAAAATTTGGACCATCGGATGGTGGTGTGCCGTCGAGACCACGGTGGCCATTTGACCAACATTTTGTTCCATACGTAATTGAACCATACCAATATTATCATAATAAAGAGAAACGACAATAATTTCCTAAAAAAATTGTATTTATTCAAAATCAACATCGACCCTTGAAACTTAACCATCCTTTATATAGGGTGGGCCATGTAAAATTTGCTTTTTGAATCGGCTATAAAAAAAAAACGATTCAATATTTTTTCAAACTTTTTTTTGTATTTTGAAGATTGAACATTGTCATTTATGAATGAAAAATAATATCGTTCAAATGACTGCCACGACTGGCTTTACAGTTGGCCATTCAATCAACCCAATTTTTAAGCACATTTTCGATGGTTTGGGCTCCAATTTCATGAGTGGCAACTTCGATTTCGTGTTTTAAAGCATCAATCGTCTCTGGATGGTTCGCATAGCATTTGTCCTTAACGGCTCCCCACAAAAAATAGTCCAACGGGCTTAAATCACAGCTCCGAGGCGGCCAATTGATATCGGAATTTCGGCTGATTATTCGGTTTTCAAAAACGGTAGCCAAAAGTTCGAGTGTAACTTTGGCAGTGTGACAAGTTGCACCATGCTGTTGAAACCAAATGTCATCCATGTCATCCTCTTCAATTTTGGGAAACAAAATCTCGTTGAGCATGTCACAGTAACGCTCGCCATTTACTGTAACCGCGGAAGAAGAAGAAGACTCACCACTTTGGAAATAGGCTTTTAATATTTCCCAATTTTGTTCAAGCGTATAGCGTTCCATTTCGTAAATGTCAAACCTTTAAGTAAATTATGAACACATTTGACATGTCATTTGTGTTACCATTCTCAAAAAAATAGGTGGTTCAAAAAGCAAACGCTTCATGACCCACCCGTAATTTTAATTTTTTATAATAATTTAACTGATACATTTCAGACAATATTTCATTTCATTCTCATATGCATATGTAACTACTCAAAAATATACCCCAGAGTTTAATTGCAAATAAGGTTGAGAAAATGCAGAATCCATATCGTGGCACCGCTACTCGGTTCTCAGTTGACAGTAAAGTGTAACAGTATTAGTTGATGAGCTCACTTCATTTCAGAAGTTTGTTTTGGTTTTGCAAACAACTCTTTCTACCCCTCTTTATTTCATCGACCTTTATCACACTAATCTAAACTAACTTTTCTTCTTTATTTTAAATCTAACTATTTGGATACCCCCTCATTATTTCGCGCAACTCATCTAAAATACCACGCATTACAGCAAAGTACTCGTAATGTTGTTGTTTTTTTTGCGGATCCCATGCTAGAGAATTACTACCCCTCTGATTCAGAGAGGCTGGCAGGGTTAAATGTCTCTATGAAGAGCACAACGAACTAATATGGTAGCTTGCCTTGTGCTCAGCACTTCTAGTTATTGAGTGGCGTCCACCTATCTCGCACATGATCATGTTGAATTACCGCAACAAATTTTGAAAAAAAAAATTAGGTTGGGCTGATTGTAGGATGCAATGCTAACGCTCACCACTCCTTGTGGGGAAGTAGCGATATTAATGAAAAGGGTGAAGGTAGGTAAGTATAGTGGTTGTCGGTTGACACACCTAGGCCTGCTGCAGGCCCATTATGATACCACCAGGGCTGTCCCCTCTCCTCACTCTACATTGTTCCCATTGAACCAACCTGTGGCTTCAAGATATCTAACAAGGCTTGTTATTTTTATATTGGCTACTTCTGCCAAGTTATTCGGGGAACTTTTTCCTAAAATATTGAACCTTCTTCCATCCAGAGCCATGCACCCGCATAGAAAGTGTTCTATAGTCTCTTCTTCTTCAATGTGGTTACAGCATCTGGAATAGTCGTTATAGGGCGCTCCCAGTCTGCTGGCAAGCCTGCCAATCAGACAATCCCCTGTTAAGACCCCGGGAAGATTTCTCATATTTTTCCTGTTTAGTTTCAATAGTCGATTTGTGCGGGCCATGTTCCATTCCGTTCACGTCATTCTACTAGTTGCATAGGTCAGGGACTGGGCCCATAGCCTGTTGGCAGCTCTGATAGTGTGTTTGTCTATAAGCATCTTACAAGTTGCTAAAGGCATAGGTATGTTCGCTTTGTCTGGTTAGGTCGGTAATGTGGTACCCAATCTCGCTAGTCGCCCCGCTTTGCAGTTGCCTTCTATGTCTCTATGACGCGGCACCCAGAAAAGGTTTATTACGAAGTACTGTGATAGTTCTGTCAAAACGTCGATACATTCTTTTACTGCCTTCGAGTTAATGTTAGGCGATTTTAAAGCTGTCAGGGCCGATAGGCTATCTGAATATATGTTTATATCTCTTGTCATAACGACAATTTTATTTTGGGCAGGCCTTCCTTGATAGCCAGAATTTTAGCTTGAAATACACCACAGTGATCCGGTAACCGGAATGAGATGTTGGCATTCATTCCTTCAGAATGAAGGCCTCCGTCTACTTGTTCATTTAGCTTGGAACTATCAGTATACCTATATACTGATGCCGCTTCTATTGTCCATTACCCCATTGTCCCAATCTTCTCGCATTGGGAAAGTTGTGGTAACGGATGTGTTTACATGCAGCTCTACTGAGTTACAAAAGTCTGTCGTTTGATGTAAGAAAGAGTATTCGTTTAATATTCTTGCGTGACCCCTTCTGTTAGTGGCTAAGTTAAAAGATTCTCTTAACCTAAGTACCGATTTAGACGCCAGCTGTTTGCTGTAGGCCTCAATCGGTAATAAGTGCAGCATGACTTTCATCGCTACGGTGGGCGTAGTCTTTAGTACCCCGCTTATGCAGAGACTGGCACCCCTTTGAATAATTTCTAAAACGCTTAAACTGTTGTTCTTTCTCAAGTGTTAGCCACCAAACTAAGATACCGTATGTCATTATAGGTCTTCCCACCGCTGTATATAGCCAGTGTACTATTTTTGGCGTTAGGCCCCATTTTGCTCCCACAATTCTTTTGCATGCATAGAGTGCTGTGGCTGCTTTTGTTACTCTATCAGTAATCGTTTGTTTCCAAGAGAGCTCCCTATCTAATACTAGTCCTAGGTAGCTTGCTTCTACCCAAATTGACAGTGTGATTCCCTCAAGTGTTGGGGGTGCTTAGAACAGGTATCCTTTGTTTTCTGGTAAACATGATTAGTTCTGTTTTGTTGGGATTTACCCCAAGATCACTCGATATAGCCCACCGGTTTACATCGTTCAGAGTATTTTGCATTATATTGCAGATGGTATCTGGGAATTTTAAAGGGGTGAGTTACTTGCAGAGTTTATCCTGGGCACAGGTTACTTATTTGTAGCATAAGTGAGGAACTGACTCCTGTCACTAGAGGAAGGAAAGAGGTTTTAGATATCGCAATGGTACCAGTCTCAAGCAAGTAGTAGAAAAATTCACCAGCAGCTACAACAAGGCGCTTGGTGTGACCGGCCCTTTTATCCAGGGTATGGGGAAATGAAATCACCTAAATACGCTTAGGAAAGACTGTAACACATTATTTAACCGGGCTAAAGTAACTTTTCTGGTAAACGATTGGGAACGTCATAAAGATAGCCTCAGAATCTATAAAAGGGCAACACGTAGTTCGAAATTTTTGTAGCTCAGTTGATAGATGCATGGAAACTTCTAGGCTTCGGAAAGAATTGGCCTCAACGTCCATGTCACCAGGTTTTTGAAAAGGTTCGGTTGGGGTTCATTCCTCCATAATTTATATGAATGCAGGGCAATACCACCAAGGTGGTTTAGCCCTTTTCTGCCTAGTGCAGGACATTCACAAATAATGTGTTCTGCAATTTTAGTGTCCGCTTCACAGAGTCGACAGATGATAGTCTCAGAGGGAGCAATTCCGATAAAACTTTATTTCAATAACTATTACAAAGAAGACAAGTGCGAATTTTATTTTTGAAAAATTAAAATTTGCTCTAAATACTAACCACTACGTCGGATACATTCTTACAATCTAGCATCCGTACTCCGTGCCACTTGCTTGAGAAGTGATGTCGGTATGCCCTTAACCTTGCAAACAATATTTTCGTTTAGTGCTGAGATGATCGCTGGGTTTCTTTCACAGACTTTACTTTTGAGGTCCCCGATAGAAATAAGTCCATATGGATAAGATCGGGCGACCTAAGTGGCCAGAATATATCACCGAAACGACTTATTAGTTTGTTAGGCAAGAAATGAGGCAGTAACGTCATTGTCTCTTTGACCTAGACTTGCTGAAACCGTTTGGAGATACTGAGGGAGGGAGTTCTCTCATTATTCGCAGAAAATAATTACTCAGCATGCGCCGATGAGAGACACCGTCCACAGAAATTGCTTGTTCTCTATGATTTCGAAAAAAATATGGTCCAATTATTGTACTGCTTGGTAGTGAACCACAAACTGTGTGACGACTTTGGGACTGTGAAGTGGCTGTCGATGTTTTAATAGTGGGTTCTGTCCTTTAGAAGAAGTACCATTTTCATCTGAATCCAACCAAGCCTGTCCTGCGTAGTATCCCACTGGCACAGCCTATAGTGGTGTAAGTATTAACTCGCACTGAGAACTAAGAAGCATAAGTCGATCATTTTGAGTAATTTTTTAGAGTCTAGAAACACTATTATTTATTAATTAACAAAACAACAACAAAAAAATCACAAAGAAGTCTAAAAACGCGTTATTTAAAGTTTATCAAAGAACTTCTCTTAAAATTATTTGCAATCAAAAGTTATTTGCATTACCAATCCTAAGAAATCTAATGCTCAATTCACGCATCGACATTTACATGCATCGAGAAATACATACAAATAATACGCATACCACTTGAGTTTGCATACGAGTACATCCACATCTACATAATTCAATATCTTACCAACTTTCTCGTCTACACTTTGGCTGAAGTTGGCATCATCCTTCTTTTCCTCACCACCACCATTTTTGTCCTTGTCGTATTCACTAAAATCGTCATCCAACATGGCGTCGATTGCATCCCAATCGATGACGTCGAGTGGCGCATCGGCATCATCCGCGGTAGCGCCATCACCAGCGGACGTCGTTGTATCACCAATATTCGTTGTTGTTGTCGTTGTTGTGGCAGCAGGATTTGTTGTTGTTGAGGTTGCAATTGTTGTTGTTGTTGCCGTGGTTGTATTCGACGATGATGTGGTTGTGATGTTTGTGGATGTAGTTGTTGTTTGTATGGTAGTTGTTGTTGTAGTTGTTGTTCCGTCAACGTTTACGTTTAGGTTAGCGTCGTTAGTTGTATTTGTATGTTTCAATGAGGCACGTTTAGGTGATGTGGAGTTAGCGACACCATGATGGGAATTTGCAAAAGAGGAAGAAGAAGCATTATTAGAAATATTACCACCGACGACGATATTACCAGCAGCAGCAGTAGAAGAAGCACCACCACCACTACCACTCCCACTACTAGATTTCGTCTGTTGTTCCGCGCCGTATGAAACTTCTTTCCCTTTTTGCCTACCACTACTACTAACAAAACTACCACTACTTGCATTTGTTGTTGCATAATTACGACTAGTGTGCGGGTCTGTGTAGGGATCGCCATAATCATCGTATTCGAAATATTCGGGTTGGTCATTTATACTAACGAGATTACTGCGATCACTGCCCGATTCATGCTGTAACTGTTCTACACGTGTGCGATGACCACCACCGGTGGCCATCGATGATTTACTGCGCTTCGAGACAATTGATGAATGACGTGGTTGACTAGGTGACGAGCCCGGCCCTGCTGAGCGACTGGGATCGCGCGGATCGCGAGCATCGCGTGGGTCACGTGGGTCGCGTTGATCGCGATGTTCGCCAATGGGACCCGGTCGTTCCGCGGAGCCAGTGCCGTTCATGGGTGGTTCGCCACTATGTGGCGGCAGCGTAGCAGTCGAATGTGTGGCAGGGTCCATTAACATGGGATCGTCGTCGTAGCCTTCCACAGGCGAGAAATTGTGAGCATTTTGTGCGCTTGGTGGATGCGGTAAATTGCGACGTCGCTTTTGGTATGGCAGTGCGGCTCCATAGAGCTTTTCCTGGTTGGTACGTTGTAAATTAAGGGACATATGGTTACGTTCGCGACCATCGAAGCGATGTCTGGGATCGTGGAATACAGACGGTGCAACACCACGACGTGTCCAACCCACATCAGAATCGTAGGTTATGGTGACGATTTTATCGTCCGTGACAAGGAAATGCGAGTGACTAAGAGGATTGACAGCGTCTACATTGGCACCCATATAAGACTGCCGAATGTTCGTTTCTGAACCATACCGACGCGAAAGCTCTTCTAGTGGAGGGTTATAAACCTCATCTTCGTATCTTATGCGCCGGCGGCCCCAACTTTTTGCATGCAAATCATCGTAATCTAAAGAGCGTGACTGACCCTCATGAAACATTTTTCGCCGGTCTAAAGTGCCCGTCGGTGCACCCACTTTCGGCTTTTTAAGTATGGAAGTAGGATGCGCTTTTGACTCGGCGATGGGCACAGCCGTCACAAGCGCATCTTCGCTCAATTGTCGCGAAAGACGCAACACCGATTGTGTGGGCAGTTGAGGGGGCGGGGCTAGTGAGGACTTTGCCTTTTTGTGCGCCGTCGGCGTTGGAGTGTGCACATGATAGGTGGGCACAGCGCCCAAGTCAATTTGCGGTGCGGTAAAACCGCTCACGAAATGCTGATCCACACATTCGCCGCATATTGCCGGATCCATAGTTGGCAGTGAAGGCTCAGATGATGGCTGATACATGGACAATGACGGTCTACGTAGAAGTTGCTCGGTTGTATAAGGATAAGAGACTGGATGATGTTGCGGATGAGGATGGGACTCTGCTATGCAGAATGGATTGTCGCAAGCGCCTATGGCAATGCCGGGTGTAGTGAGTGCAGCATTGGTCGATAGAACGACCGGCTGGCTACCGTTTTGGCAGTGGCTGCAGGTGTTGTCGTAATGATCGCGTACGTAGGCTATGTACGATGAGGGCGACGATGAAACGGAATGAGCGTGCTGATGTGGTGAATTGACTGCGGCGGCAGTAGGTGTGGTGAGTGTTGAGCCCGAGCTATGGCGAAAAAAATTTGCTACTGACGATGTGATGTTTTGCATGTGATCGTAGAATGGATAATGGCTACTGGAACCTAGAGAGCTATCACGGTGAAAAACCTTTTCGACGAAAGGACTGTAATCGGCAGCATGCGTTAAAAACTCGGGGAAATGTGTGAAATTCAGTATGTGGGGCGGATACTGATTTGGGTGAAATGCATGAGGGTGTGGCTGTGAATGTGATGGCTGTTGTTGTTGTTGCAGTTGTAGTTGTGTGCTGACTGTGTGCGCTGGTGGCGGCAGCGGCGGCGGTAATGTAGGTGGCGGAGTCGGCGGTATCACTGTTACGCCCGCTGGCTCCATTAACAGCAGACCCGGATCAGCGCCCACATCGAGCATGTACTGGTCGACTACTAGATTGCCGCTATTGTCGGTCATTATTAGTTGGCTTGGCAGTTGTATTGGTTCTTGTAGATGCTGTTGTTGCAATTGCAATTGTCGGTGTGGTGGTAACAAGTGGTGTGGCGGAGTATTTGTCGCAGTTGCACTTAACAAATTGTGTGGATTAGACGCCGCTCCCAGTGTTGCAGTGTTCGGAGGCGAATCGGCAGCTGCCAACTCTGCGAGTTGTTGCAGTTGCTCCAGCTGTTCCAGCAGCAACATTTGCTGTGAGACGGTATTGAGGTGCGGCGGCGATTGCATTGTGGCATACAGTGATGACGGCCCGGTTAGACTGGTTGGTAAAAAATCACAATCATCGACCTCAATTGTATTGGCGCGATAGCGTTCAAAGAAGCCACGTCCACGAGCAGGTGCATGGTGGCCAGCAAGCGTGGTGGAGGTGGCGCCAGGCATTGGATCGGCACCGTACAGAGTGCGCCAGTTGCGCGGTAAGCTTTTGATGGCATGAGCGACCGATTGATTGGTTGTTTTGTTTGAATTTCGGTTTACGGAATGGTCGTGAAGCCGCGTATGAATTTGTGACGAGTGGGCCGTGTAGGTATGTGTTGGTAAATATTTTTCAGTTGTTTTGAATTTGATGTTTTTAGAATTTTACGTTTTGAATTGTTTTTGGTTTTTGTATTTGTTTTCGTTTTCGTTTTGGTGTTGGTTTAATCCGCATGCGCATGCAAAATGCAAAATGATCGATGAAGGATCATTTAGGGTATATTTTTGTTTGTTTGTTTGTGTTTGGTAGATTTGGTTGTAGTTGTTGGTGTTGTTTTTGTACAGTTTGCGGTAATAAGCATAGTATTTCAGAAAAAAAAGTATGTACATCATTTTAATATTGCCAAGTAACAGATGTTAGGTGCATGGTTTGGTGTTTCATTCGTTTGTTGTTGTTGTTGGTTCATGTCAGTTGGTCATTTCGAGTTGTAAAAATATTCAAAAGGTGTTTTCATTTGTAAAGTTGTAAATATGTACGTGTAATTTACAGAATATTTAGTTGTTGTTGTAATTGTTGGTTTGAGTAGTTTGTTATTGTTGGCATTCATATGTAAAGCAGTTCAACATAAAATTAGCGCGCGTCATTGAAGTGAAGTAGAGTAGATTTTGGGTTGAATTGAGTTGAGTTAAGTTGAGTTGAGTTGAATTGAGTTGAGTTGAGTTGAGTTGAGTTGAGTTGAGTTGAGTTGAGTTTAGTTGAGTTAAGTTGAGTTGAGTTAAGTTGAGTTGAGTTGAGTTGAGTAGAGTAGAGTAGGTATGTAGGTATGTAAAAAATAATAAAGAAAAGAAAACAAATTTTTGTTTGTTTTCCAGCAAAGACGCCTATTTAGAAAATGTATTTGAAGCCCAAATACATGACAGGGTTGCATTCGGTTCGAATTGTTTGAAAAAATTTCGTTTCCATTCGAAGGGACCACTTCGAATTTCGTTAATTTTTGTCTCAAAGCAATATAGCGCAAAAATGTGTAAAAAAAATTATATTAATAAACAAAAATAAAAATTTCGATTTGATTTTGCTAAAATCTGTGTCTGATTTTGGTTTCATCTAATTACAAAACTAATTTGGTTTATCTAACGGCTGATTGTTCGACTGATTTGAATTGTAATTTTTGTTTGTTGGCATGATTTGGCACGATTTGTTTTGGTTTAGTTTTTTTTTTTGGTTTTTGTTTTTCTTTTCTTTGGTTTGGTTTGGTTTTGGTGCAGAATTTTGTTTCCGGCTGTTTACAACAAACACACAGCAACCCAAAACGAAAGCTTTTTGTGGGATACAAAGGAAAAGCTGCTCAGCATACATGCCAGCCAGCAGCTACTTACCTTAGACCGCGTGAGCCGCGCGGCCGTTCCGATTGTGTGGAGAAGGCGCTCGAAGTCACGCTAACCACCGATTCCATATCGGAGTCTCCGAATTCACCCATGAAGTCTTTGTCGGGGGAGAGCGAGTGACGCGGTCGTACGCGCGTCTCCATCGAGTGCAGATCGCTGTCTGAAAGCCCAGTGTAGTGGCGCTCCCATCCACCCATGCCGGTGCTACGATACGTCGCCTGATGGTGCATTTGACGTGTACGATGACGGCCAAAACGTCCGCCGCCCGGACGCTCATCGAACTCTTGGCCCAGTCGATCACGTAGCATAGCGCTGCGAGAAGTTTGCGGCACCTAAAAGTATGCGCGAAATATCGATGCTAAAGACAACAGCAGCAGTGTACAAAATTCTATTACTCACCTGTGGCAGTTGTCGCTTCTTGGGCGAGCCCGTCGGCGTGGCAGTTGCGGAGCGCGACTGAAAGCGTGCCTGCTGCGCAGAACCTGTGCCGATTACAGCCGCACCACCACCTCCCACTCCACCCAAGGCAGCGCCGCCTGCGTTGGCTGCTAACGCACCTGCGCCACCTGGCAATGGATGGCCGTACGCTGAGCCAGATGCGTGTATTGGAAGAACTGGATAGTCTATGTAACGGTCGTCGGGCGGCGAGAGAGAGCCGCGTCTCGGGCTGCTGCTGCGATAGTAACTGTGACCGCTACCGGTCACACCGTGATAGCTGTCAGTCGGTGCGGCAGAGTGACTGCGCTGGCTGAGGCTCATGCCACTAGGGCCAGTAATGGCGCCATTGCGACGCAAATAACCTGTGCTCACCTGCTGCAGAGGTCGAAGATTGGGGCAAGCGGAAAGTGGTAGATATGCGAATAGAATTAAATAAAATAGTAAATACGAATGTCAAGTAGATTCAAATGCAGTCTGTTATTTTTAATAGAACACGCGTAATGCCTTGCTCGAGGATACACAAGAGGCAACATTTTCGTCTTTTTTAAGTATATTCATTTATATACAATAAAATGTTTGGTGGGTTTGATTTGCTTAAACGAATGTGTGTAATAAAAATAGGAGATACTTTGCTTCAAAAGTTCTTAAAAAGTTAAAAGCAAACAAAATTTTTAGTGAAGAATATCTCACAAAGCTAAACATCCTTTCAGGCAACTAACCACACATTGAAAACAACTTACATTAGAATATAAATTTCTAGTATGTAAATGATTGGAAAATTCAGTTAAAATACAGTTAAATGATGCAACAACAATTTCTTTCAAAGTTTCTTCTACTAAAATGTAAAACAGTACAAACGCTTCACTTAAATATTTAGCTCTACATACTTGAAATGACTTAAAAATGTGGACAGTGGGCTGAAGCCTATTGAAATGCAGTATAGGCGAGTAATCTACGGTTAATGCGCAGACGTAATGATGGTGCTTTATAAATGTACGAAGGATTTCTGATTTGCAATTAATGAACGATGATGATTGCGGCCAATACTACGCTAATGAAATTTAAAATGCTGAGCTTCACATTTTGACATCTTCTTTAACTGCACCTTAGAAATGCTGTATTTTAAAATACTCCATTGAATAGAATGCCGCAGCTAGTTTCTGTTCCTATGCAGATTAGCTGTTGTAAACTCCTTGTAGTTTTTTTAAGTATCAACAGATCAAGTATCCTTCTCTGCTTCTTCTTCTTGCATGGCGCGATAACCGCTTAAGCGATTCTTCTTTGCTAGGAATTGGTATTAGTCACGACTCAAAGCAGGGCTTCCCTAGCTGCACGTTGCGTCGTTAAATATCTGCAGCCAAGTTTGCAATTGATATGAATCTCAAGCCAAGCCAACTCACCCAACTTACTTCGGATTATAGTAGAACAATCAGTTGAGTGGCGCTCCCCGTTCTACATGCTGTTCGTTGACCTTAAGAAGGCGTTCGACACTATCAAATGAGACGCAATATGGCTGGCACTGAGTAGAAAGGGGGTTCCCACCAAGATAATCCGCCTCATCAAAGCCCTTTACGAGAACTCCGAACTGGCAGTGCCTGTCGCCCCTTCTCTTCGCCTTCGTCCTTGATGACGCCATGAGCCGACTGCCCCTGCACAAAAAAGGCATCGTATGGAGTTTCACCAGACATCTTGAGGACCTGGACGTCACCGATGACATATGCTTTCTCTCTCAAGTGAAGGTGAACAAACTAGTCGAGCTGGCACGCACTGTCGGACTATAGGTCAACATCGCCAATACCTTGGCTATGGGAGTTAACCACAATAACACAAGGCAGGGATATTAGTTGACGGATGCCCGGTGGAATTCGTTGAAAGCTTCTGCTACCTCGACTGCATCATCACGGCAGATGGGGGAGCAGATGAAGATATCAACTGCAGGCTAAACAAAGCAAGGGCGGCTTTCGGGTGAATGCTTACAGTATGGGGGAGTTCGCAAATCTCCAATAAACTACGAATATTCGGCTCATGCGTAAAGTCAGTATTGTTATACGGAAGCGAAACATGGCTGGTCTCTAACAACATGACACAGAGGCTACAATCCTTCATCAACAAATGTCTCCGCATCATCTGCAGAATATTCTGGCCAAACACCATCAGTAACGACGCACTGTGAATATTAACGAACGAGGAACCCATCCTTAGGCAAATTAAATGCAGAAAGTGGCGATAAATAGATTACTAATTGAGAAACCCACCAGATAGCATCACGAAAATGGCACTGGACTGGAACCCGCAAGGGTCAGAGGTCACGGTCGACCAAGAAACACTTAGAGAAGGTCGACGCTGCACGAATTAGCAGATGCCGACATCTCATGGGACGGTGCAAAAACAACAGCACAGAACCGTGTACGATGGAAAAGTCTTTTCGAGGCCCTATGCTCCCGAGAGGAATGAACAAGGAAAAGAAAAAAGGAATCTCACACTTAATAGTGTCTGTTCTTTTCGCGAGTTGGGCGATGAGGTATCAGAGCATAACCTCTGCAAATGTGCCGCACTCACTTATGTGGTGTGACTCTGAACCCGTTGGTAATACGGAAAAAGAAGTCTAAGGGGCCCATTTGGACATAGAATCAAAATTCGTCCATTGTGATACCATACAGAGGAAAACAGAGTGAAAAGAACTCAACAGGTGTAAAAAAGGAATAAGTGGCTTTGGGTTGGAGGATGACGACCAACAGTGGCTAACTATATTTGTATTAACCCCTTCAAACTACTGATGAAATTCACCAGCTGTGTGATTTTTAGACCAGAAAGAAGTCTAAGAACGTACTCAAATTAATCCCCAATTTGGGCTTGAGTTCATTATGGCTCAAGGATAAAGTAATAATAATCTGCATTTGGGTCGACCACATGAAGAGCGACCTACGGTTTTACGCCATTGAGAAGCTATTAAGGGCAAGAGGGCAAATCAGCCCTCGGTAAGAGGTGGACTGTCTACGAACTGACGACAAATTACAGACGGTCGAGTCATGTGCTCGCGATGGTATAATATTACCGCAACATCTTCTTTGCTGTAGATGCAAAGGAAAACTTTATAGCGTATAACATCCATACGTCCAAGTGAGAGGAACCTGAGAGCATGCCACACATACCACTGGTATGACGGCACAGAGACATTAGAAGACGAGCCTATAACATGAAGTTGGCTACAAATATGGTGGACCCATGCGTGGGTGAATAGTATTGGGCCATTTAATGGACACCGTTCTGGGCCTTCCCGAAGTAATGCAAGGTAGTTCTGGGAAGGGAGGAGGGATTGTTTTAGTGGCTACACCATTCGACGCAGTTGACGACGGTCACTGTAAGTGCGAAGGCACTTTGAACCCTTCTCACCCAACACAAAAAAAAGGGCAAGAGGTGGTGTGGCACGAAAAAAGAATACTGCGCTGCGGTAACTCTGGACGTAAAGTTGCTTTTAGTACAGCCCGCTGCCAGCGCTTATTAGAAGACTTCATAAAGTATAGGCATCTGGTTATATTACCAGAGTAATTGGGGGCTTTTTCTGAACCGCAAACCAAGGCTTAGAACCGACAAAGGCATTAAAGAGTAAAACACATCAGAATGGATCTTCAATGGATCAATTTTAGGCCGAGACATTTCGTCTGAATGGATACAAATGCTCTGGCTCTGAAAGTATTCGATGCGCTACCAGTTGGTGCTAGCAGAAGAAGAGGAAGGCTTCCTCTACATTTGAAAGATAAAGCGGAGAAGGACTTGGCTTCACTTGGTGTTTCCAACTGAGGCCGATTAGCACAAGAAAGAAACGCCTGGGGCGTTTTGTAAACTTTGCCAAATCGCTTAAACGGTCATCGCGCCAATCAAGAAGAAAGAAGAAAGTTGGGAGAGTAATTATCATTTCAAACCCCGTAATGACTGATAGTCGTTTAACCTTTAAAACGCATACAGAATATACTGTGAAGCAGGCATCGAGTGCGCAGTCCTGTCTGGTACGAATAATGCCAAACAACGCTGGCTGTAGCAGTAAAGAGCGACCCCGGTTTTTTTGTACGCGGCACCGATTTTGGGGTGATGAAATATAAAATATTGAAAATGGCTACGCAAGAAAACTGATAGCCATCTATCGGCTAAGCGCTTTGCGAACTGTCTGCGGTTTCCGTACAATTTCTGATGTCGCTTCCTTCGTTATTGTAAGACTAATGCCAGTAAATATTTGGACAAAAGAAATGCAGAGATTATATACATACATATAAGCAGCATAAGAAAAACGTCGTTTAGTCGCTCTCCGGCAAGGCAGGTGGGATAGATAATCTAAGGGTAAATGGACGCATGAGTTAATACCCACCCTTGTGACCTGGTTAGAAAGCAACCAAATGGGAAACTAATTACCAACAAACTCCATTACTTTTAGGATTCGGGGTATTCCAAAAAAACTTCCGTATCTTTGGCCATGACAGTTCACCCTGACAGTGCCCAATTCGCAAGGAGAGGGAAGAAAATATTTATAACGTTTTGTTTCAATGCCCAGGCTATGCTCTCGAAACCTTTAAAATCGTAAACGGAGAAAATATTGTAGACTTTATGCTGAAATCAGCTGGCCTAGCCGCCTTTGAGCTATCCAACCACGTGAGGAGAGAGTGGGAAGAGTGACAATTTGAGGAGAGTAGGTGTAGCTGTGAAGCTACAAGTGGTGCATGCTGCTATGCCGTTATAGCAACACTCTTGAGAGTTTGCTCTTCATGGGCGTCATCCTTGGGGAAAATAAGTTTTTCGCCGCCTTCGCACGGCAAATGATTTTGTAGCACAAATACACACTACACGAATGATAGTCACGCACCCACCAATTCGACTACGGCGACCGCGTAATAGCAATAATAATATGGATTCGCACATTTTGCATGCCTTTTGTATGCGACACTTAATTCTAAAACACGTCTTGAGATCCTGTGAGAGTGGAAAAAGCTTTTCGCTATTAATATTGGTTGGTTCACCTTAGTAAATGCAAACTTGGCGGGATATTTTGGCGCTGCTCACTGCACCCTCGCAAATCGCTTCCAATTAGGGAGTCTAAGCACGAAAGTTTATTGATACACAAAAGAGGCTTCGATTAACTGCAGTGTTTTGCGTCTTTAGGGCCGTTAATTATTTGACGTTTTTTTCCTCTTGTAGCTGCTATACATATACATACACAAATAAGTTTATTTAGTTACATATATACTACAACAACAACATTATGCTTTTCTTTCAAAAAATTGCATTTACTATTACTTCAACTTTTTCGTTTAAAATTTTGAAAGCTTAGAAAAAGGAATTTCCGAAAAATTTTTAAATTTGCTCTCCTTATTAATTCTAACCTCATCCTTTACACTTACATACAAATGCATTTGTGTTTTTAATTCTTTTTTTTTTGTTTTTTGTGTTTGTTTGGGTTCAAACCTGATTGTGGTAACTTTGTCCAATGCCAGATACCGTGCGATAATCACGCGCTACCATACCAGCAACCCGCTTGCGACCTTGAGGTGACATGTCGCGTCTCGAACGACGTTCATTCAAGTCGATCTGCAGAATTGTCGAAATTTCGAAATTTTGTTGATATTCCAAATTTTTGATTTCGTTTTAGTTGAAAGAACGTATGAAGTATTTTTTTTATTTAGTTTATATAGTACAAATGAAGGCGGATGAGTTGAGTGCAACGAAGGAGTTTTGAAGCGTTGGAAGGTTGGGTAATTATTTGTTTGGTTAAAGGTGGACGTGATTATTGGCAATGTCAATAAAATAGTATGAAAGAGAGAAGAGAAAAAGTAAGTGAAATAGAGTATATAAAATG
The DNA here is from genome assembly GCF_028408465.1 of Anastrepha ludens. Lineage (NCBI taxonomy): Eukaryota > Metazoa > Arthropoda > Insecta > Diptera > Tephritidae > Anastrepha > Anastrepha ludens. The sequence continues at coordinate 8,561,976 of NC_071498.1, read as the reverse complement.
TCATCAAAGTCATATGAAATGTAACGAGGTATTCTATATTCTAACTGTTTTTTTTTTTTTTGGTTTTTTTCTTATTCAACACTGGGTTACAAGCAATGGGATGTTTTAGGAGTTTTCCTAAGAATACAACGAAAGGGTATTCGCATGGGACAGGGAGGAGAAATACGTGAATTATGCACATTTATGAAGAGTTACACATTTTGGGTAGCGGAGGTGGAGGGCTATTGAACAAGTACAGATTTACAAATGGAAATATGCAGCTACATATAAATTATGGTAAGTGGTTGAGGTTAAGTACTGCTGTGTATCGGGTTGCTCTCTCCGCAAGCTGCGAATGGGCTACTCGGTTATGCTACCATGTATGTATAGGTGGATGGATGTGGGATTGAACGGTGATGAGTTGACGATTTTGTGTAAAAGTTGATATTGGTAAATTTTTCTATTCATTGCATACAAAGCACAAAGCGCAAAGCTAAAGCACACAGAGCACAAATAAAGGCAAAACATATGGGTTAAATAAAAAAACGATAATGTAAATTAAAATGCTACACAGTTACATGCCATTTGATACGAGTGTTTAAAATACGAGTAACTACGATTATTTTATAGTGGCACAAGTGCGGTTTTAGTCATAGATGCTTAGATGGGAGATTTTCGTAAAGCTCATAATAATCGAGTAATTGAGTAGTTGAAGTCATAAGAGCATTTTTTGTTCTTGGCAAATGCTTGCTTTTAACATTGTATGTGTTCTCATTTGTTACATCGCTTAATAGAAGCTTTTCTTTTTTTTGTTTTTTGTTTAATTTAGCTTAAACTAAGTTAATTACTTATACAGTTACATTGAAGAGTTTCTTATGCATATTAAGTATTAAAAATGTAACAAATATCAGTTGTTTCAATATGTGTCATAAATTATTGGCATACAAAATTATTTTCAATATAAATTCATATATGTATTTATACATATGTTTGTATGTCAGCATAAGCTTTCTTATATTGCTATATCTTTTCATAAAACCACACATGAATTACGTTTTACGTTGTACGTATGTACGAGTATGCAAGTAGCTGTCGTAGTTGCCGAAACGATCTAAAATATAATAAAAATTCACAAAAGTACGCAAACCGTCGTAAAAATTCTAAATCTGTAAATTCGTTCATTTTTACAAAGAGATCAGACTTTCATTTAGAAAGCAAGCACACACATATGACAGAAAGAGAGAGAGAGAGAGACAAAGAGCGAAGAGATACATACATATACAGACAGTTAGAGTGTGAGAGAGCGAAAAACTGGGCAGCCATTAAAGATATCCGATCGCTTGCGCATAAGTGTGCGTGTATTGATGCCAGAGCAGGTGTTGTAAAAAAGCGCTTACGAATTTACTAATATTACCAAGTTTCAATTAACATAAAAAAAAACCGCATGGCGTTGAAGAGAAAAAATTTTACACAACACCAATTTACAAGAAAAAAAGAGAGCATAATATACATACATACATAGATAACACACTTGTTTACCCAATAATAGCAGCGCGGCATGTAGCAGAGTTTCGAATATTTATTTATTTTTTATTTTTTCACTTTTTTTTAATAAAAATATAGCTCATATTACAACAAAAAAAAATGCAACTGAAAGTTTTAACCTTTCTATTTTTTTTTTTAATTATCAAATTTTTTTACAAATTCAGATTCAAAAAATTGATTTACAAAATCAAATTGAACAAATTTTTTACAAATTTAAATTCAAGAAATGAATTACAAATTCAAATTCAAAAAAAAGTTATAAAAATTTCAATTTTTTTTTTTCAAACTTTTTAATGAGAACTTTTAGAAAAATTTCGATTGTGCAGTTTTATGAACAAAATTAATAAATAATTGACGCGCACACTTCTCTTAAGTGTTTGGCCGAGCTCCTCCTCTTATTTATGGCGTCTTGATGTTATTCCACAAATGGAGGGACTTACAGTTTTAAGCCGACTCCGAACGTCAAATCATTCTTTATAAGGCGATTTTTCATGGCAAGAACACACTCGGAGGTTTGCATTGTCTGCCAAGGGGGGACTGCTATTAAAGAAAAAAACTTAACATTTTGCTGTTTCACGGGCAGAGATTCGCACCTACGCAGTCCCGAGTGGAGGTCACGCAACAACCCATTTGGCTGTGGTGGCTGCCAGTTTTATAGTCCACTAAATTTTGGTATCATAAAGTGCAAGTTTCAAGTGACTCAAAACGCAAATTTTTGACATTTGTTTTTACTTGGGTTACTCACAACATTATAAAAAAGAATTTCGCAAATTCGTTTTATGACAGAAGGCATCCAAAATCTTCATTAAAAAAAAATCTCGGATATCAACGCGATTTTTGTGTCAATTGGAACTTGTATTTTTGTTGTACCAAAATGTGTGTGAAATTTTGTACTAAAAAGTGTGAAATTTTGATACTTTTTAGAATTTTTATAACTAAGTTAGGATTTGGTATTAATTTAACTATACACATTTAAAAAAATTAATAAATAGTCAGAACTTACACTTTATTGTACTGAAATTTCACACAAAGGGTTGGTACAATTTGTACCAAAAATTGTGAATTGAATGAATTGTGCATGAAAATTTGTTGAATTTGAAAAACTTATATAAGCTTTGTTTATATACAAAAAAACAAAAAAAAAGTCAAACCGCTGCAATATGCCGCGCTGCTATTACTATGAGCCCAGGTGCGCGTGTGGCAAAAAAAAAAATGTATGCTATTTCACATGCCTCCAACGAAATAACCCGAGCCTGGAAGCCATGAAAAATTTGAGTAATGAAATGAATGAAATTAATGACTGAATGGATAATGACGCGTGTACACTTCTCCAGACGTCAGAATAAAAATGTTCATAATAGCAGGGCTTAAATGTTAACATACACGCTGCTTGCTCATAAACGAATTGAGTTTGATGGAGCTGAAGTTTCTCGAAGGTGGTGTAATTCGAAAAACTGCAACTAACGTTTTTAACGTTGCTAAGGAAATGTTTCAACATTTACTTCAGTCAATCGTAAACACATTGTAAGCATACTTTTAAGCCCTGCTGTAAATAGAGAAGGTAAGTGAAGTGAAAAAGTCAATCAAAGGTGTCGTTCGATTGCTTGTCGCTCGTTTGCTATGTAGTAGAATGTCATAAGAAAAAAATATTATTATTTGCGTTAAGTATGAAGAAATAATAGCCAGCTCTTTCTCTAAGGTGCTTAAAAGTTTATAGCTGTAACTAAGGTATGAACAGTAATTGATAAGAAGCAGGAAATATATTTTCATTTTCACTTCGTTTAGGGTTTTTCACCTTGGTAAAGTTACAACTGTCCATAAAACGCTAACCATTCTACTATAGAACCCATTAAAATTGCTAAATTTATTATCAAAATCAATGCTTTGCTCGCCAAGTGCTCCGAATTCATGGCTAGAAGTATCAATGTTCAATCCCACCTATTGAGTACTCTCATGTTTGAGTGCAGTAACCACGAAGTGGGGGAGTTACTTAGCTAACCCCGGAGAACCCTATTGGTAGTTTACTGCAAAGCTTTCTTTTAACATAAATGATGCTTCAAGCCAACTTTTACATTCCAAGAGCACTTAGAAAAAAAGAAAAATGGATTAGAGGACATAGTTCAGTCGATGTTTGCTGAGAGTTTGCAAGTTTGAGAATGTCCTAAAATCATCATTTAAAACTTATTTGAACGAATTGTGACTGATTCGTTGAAAGTATTTTTTCAACACAAAATAATGATAATAACCAACAGGTGATGCTCTCAGTCAACTAATTTGAGTTCGTATTTTCTGATAAGATGCCACATCCATGATTAACATTCCTACCAAAATTGATCGCCATTGGTTGTCATTAGTAAAAGTTATGTCGTCTGGACTAAATCTCCATGCGGACGTGTAGATTTGAATATGCAACAACGAGTTTGTATTAAATTTTGAAAAAAATATGGGGAAACTGACAATGATACTCTAAAGAAAACAGCCGCTTACGAGTGGCATGTATGCTTCAGGAGAGATCGTGAGTCCATCGAGGATGACGATTGTAGTGGCAAGCCGTCGACATCGAAAACTGATGAAACCATCAATAAAATGAACGAAAAGTAGAACAATAATGGCAAATTCACCATCAAAGGGCAGGCAGAGCACTTGAATATTACCTATGGATCCATTTAGGGCATTGTAGTTAATGATTTGCGATTTGGGTTAGCGCCGTGTTGCTGCAAAGATAGTCTCAAAGACTTGAATTTCATGCAAAAACGGGATCGCGTTGATGACATGATTTCCACCACTGAATCCGGCCCAACATTCATCAAACGTGTCATTACTGGAGGCGAGACGTGGGCTTATGTGTATGACACTCAATCCAGACATCAGGCGGGTGAGTGGAGAGCTTCAAATGATCCAAAAAACCAATAACAAAAAAACCGCATCGCTTTAAATTCAAAAAGAAAGAGATGCTCTCGGTTTTTATGGATTAAAACGCCATTGCACACCACGAATTTTTACCAGGAGATCAGACAGTTAATAAAGACTATTATTTGGGCGTTATGGGACGTTTACGTGATGGCTCGCCAAAAATGAAAGGAAAAATAACTCATAGATAACGCACCGTCGCACAGGCCCGTCTTTATCCGTGAATGTATGACCACAAACGATACGAATACAATCCGCCGTACAACAACCAGTGAATTCACCTGCTATGTCACCCAGCGATTTTTTTTGTAGCTCGAGTTAAAAATCACTATAGGGAATGCAGGGAAAGGAAGTAATGGAAAAATGGAAGACAGAGTGCAAGGTTTAGAGAGCTGGTTCAAACGCCGGCGTAAGTGCGTTGTAGCTGATGGGGAGTACTTTGAAGACGATAATGTCACCTTTGAGGATTAATTGTATTCTCTGTTGCCCATTTCTGAGTACATTCCGGGAACTTTTTGCTCAAGGTGGCATAGGCGTGCACATATTTTAGCAGTGAATTTACCAATGGAAATAATATAATAAGAAGTAGCGAAATGCTTACATAAATAAAAATTATATATTTTTTATTGGAAACGAGACTTCGGCGGTACTCTGAAAATTCACAAGACATAGAGGACATCGACTTGTTATTAGTTAAAGCATTGAGAGCTTCAGCCTTTACAACTCCACTAATTTTGTGGACGGATTTAGAATACGCAATGGAGTTCATAAGGTGAATAAATTCGAATATAGGGACCAAAACCCTGCCTGCACAATTGTACTATCGAACTCTACTTGACCGAATCATTTTTCTAGCGCCGATGTACAAGTGTTGCCAAATCACTGCAGCATGAAACAAGAAATTTTGAAAAAAAAATGAAGTAAATACTTTAACTGCACACTCGATGAACTCAGGGGATGTTCTTACATAAAGGACCCGAGTAAAAAAAGGACTCGGTACTGTAATAAGGTATCCAGTTACTCGTATCGCGGAAGGTGTAGAAGAAGTGCAGCATTCGAAGTCACGCTCCAGTAAACTTCGACGCTTGATGGCAAAATTTTCAATAGATGCTTTTTCGCACGAAATCCCTATCGCTGAGAGCGAATTAGTTACTACCACTGGTAGATGGTTCCATATGCAGAAGCCCACGCAAGTGGGGAAAGTCACTGATTACTATTCACTTGGGAGTGCCCAGCACGAGTCACTCTACAAGGCTCTGATAATGCCCGTCGAAACGTATGTCGCAGAATCTTGGACGATGACAACATACGATGAGGCGTTGCTTGGAAAAGAAAGAAAGATTATGCGGAAGATTTTTGGACTTTTGCACGTAGGCAACAATGAATATTGCGGGCGTTGGAACAATGAGCTGCATGAGCTTTAAGACGACATAGACATAGCGCAGCGAATAGAGATCCAGCGGTTTCGTTGGCTGGTATTTATAAGTATTCGATGCGATACCAGCTGGTGCTAATAGAGAAAAGGGAAGACCTTCTCAGCGTTGGAAAGATCTGGTGGAAAAGGACTTGGTTTTACTTGATGTATCCAACGGGCGCGCTTTGTTAAATTCCGCCAAAATCGCGGTTACCGCGCCAATCAAGAAGAAGAAGTTGGCAGTCGTAGTGTTATGTTAGTTGGAAAATTCCATGTTACTTCAAGCAGCCATGCTGTGATCAAAACTTTAAGTTCTCTGACTGTATGTTCGAAATTTGTCAGGGAATGCGTGACTTCCATTTCGGACGTCACAAAGTGGCATTGCAAGACACTGCATTTCTATATAAGAAGCGGTGCTATTTATATCAGTGGAGAAAATTCTGCGGTTGAGAGCGTTAAAAGCCACAACTCTGTTTGTTGATAAGGCACTGGACCAGGCACTATTCAATAAGAATCCTTGCTTGAGGCTTAATAGTTAAGCGTTTTTCAGTAAGAGCGCTTCAACTTTTTTTTTTGAATAAAACACAAACGGTTTGACTTTTTTAACTAATTTTTTTTTTTATCGAGTTTGAACATATACATTTAAGTATGAAATTCGATTTCTTTTGCATGACCACCGCGTTCACGTTTTACGAAGTCCAATCGCATTGCATTAATCGGCCGAAATTCCAGCAATTTCGCGTTCAATATTGGCTCTGACCTCACAAATCGTCGCCGGCTTGTTACTGTAGACCAATGACTTCACATAACCCCAAAGAAAATAGTCTAGAGACGTCAAATCACACGAGCGCGGCGGCCATTCGACCGGTCCATTTCTGGAAATAATGCGCTCATCGAACTTACTCGTCAACAAATCAATTGTAGCGTGTGCTGTGTGGCTTGTGGCCCCGTCCTGTTGAAACCACATGTCGTCTAAGTCCATACCATTCAATTGCGGCCAAAAATAATCGTTTATCATGTCGCGGTATCGATTTCCATTCACAGTAACGTGGCGATCGTTCTCGTCAACGAAAAAGTATGGGCCAATTACGCCGCCGGCATGTAAACCGCACCAAACAGTGATTTTTTCGGGATGCAACGGTGCCTCATGAATCACGTGTGGATTGCTTTCTGCCCAATAACGCATATTTTGCTTGTTGACAAAGGCATTGAGCCAAAAGTGAGCTTCATCACTGAAGATGATTTTTTGGAATTATTTGGATTTAAAGTAGCAGCAACAGAACGTTTACTTTCATAAAAAATTTGCACGATTTGCAATCGTTGCTCAAGTGTGTAGCATTCCATGATGAAATGTATACTAATGAAGTTTACAAATGACAAGCGAAAAATAAAAAATATTGCGTCGTTCGCCTCCCTATCGGAAAAAAGTTGAAGCGCACCTATTGAAAAACGCCTTATTTCAAATTCTTCTGTCGTAGCTGGTTGTGTTGATGGAATCAACGTATTTTTAATGCTGGTCACACTGTGTTTTATCTTCCGATGTTTTCAAATCTTTAAAACTTTCCATTAGATGGTGTCTCAACCATTCACTTTTCACTTACTAAAAATAGTAAAGGCTAAAAGGTGCATTTGTACTCTGTCGAAGGGTAAGGGGTACACAGGATGCAGAATAATGGCTTATGTATATTAGATTTTGGGCAACATTTTCTATGGAAAATTTGTAGTTGGTGAATGCATGAAGAGAATGTGTTCAGAGATAAAAATTATAAAAACAAAATTGAGAGCTTCAAAGCTCTACTAATAATTACGGCTCTCAACTTTCCCCAATAACAATAAATATTATCTGATCTGGTTGTTGTTAGTCCCCACACTTGCGTATGTATGTATGTATGCATATAAATAGGTGATTATAGTCCCAGTTTGTGCTGCTGTTGCGTGAGAAAAGTAAGTACGTAACTGGAAGCGCTGAGTTGACAAATAAATACAGCTGAATGAGTATCCGTGTGTGTATGTATGTACATATGAACGAATTTGCGAATGATTGTATATTTGTACCAATGCAATTAACTAGTTTAGAAAAAAATTTTCACATTTCAAAACAATATTTTCAAGCCACATAGAAGAAGAAGAAAAACAAGTGTGTGTGTGTGTTTCCTTGTACAATGTTTATATGTGGTTTAGGTGTTGTTGTGTGGTTTTAGCTGAGTTTGATTTGCTTTTAATATCTTCTTCGTAAAATGCTGCTTTGTAAAATTTTGTATATCAAAAATTCAACACAAATTTGTAATTTTGTAAAAAAAAAAGTATTTGTATTTTTTGTTTGTTTCTTTATTTTTCTATGTATGTATGTATAAATGTATTCATGTATGTTTGTACGTTCGCATGTATGTATGTTTGCATGCATGTATGTACATATGTTGATATTTTTATAAGTATATACAATGAAGATATGTGGTGTCCATTATGCAAAAAATGTTATCCTGCACACCAACAACAATTTGTGTGCTTCTTTTCATTTTCTTCAATTTTCTTCATTCATTCGATCATTTTAATACGTTGACTGTTGAGATTTTTGTTCTTTCTTTTTGGTTTTTGGTTTTTGCTTTTGTTTTTGTTCTTTTTTTGTGTCTGTTACCTCTGGTGGTGGACTTGATGAGCTGCCCAATGAGGAAATGCTTGCGCCATCACGTCCCGGCGTCAGTCCATCGATGTCACATTCAGACGTCGTATCGGAGTCGCTTAGACGTGACGTTGTGCTGGGTGGTGATAAATGATCTGTCGGTGTCAAAATCATAATGTCCGCTTCACTTTGGTCGTCGTGATGCAACTAGGATGGAGTAGGAGAGGGAGGAGGAGGAGTAAAATAGTCAGTAGATACTACGATACGAACGATGCTTACTTATGTACGAGTACGAGTGTGTACAAGTACGCAGTGGAATACGTGTATGCATGTATGTAAGTGTTTGTATTTGCGTGTGCAGGGCACACACACACCCCACTCACAAATACCAATGAGACTTGGGTGTCGATGTAGGTATGTATGTGTGTACGCATAATGGGAATAATTTAGTTTAATGTGGGAGCGTAGATGACGGGGAAAATGGGTGACAGCTTCCTCATCATCATTTCGATATTGAATTCGCTTGCGCGTGTTTCTCATTACAATTCTCAATCGAGCATGCAGTATGTATGTATGTACGTATGTAAATGTTTGCTAACAGATTTGCTCGGTTGTATCGGTTTTGTTGTTAGGTTGTAAAATTTTCTCCATCAAAACCAGCAAGAGATTTATTACAATTTTCGTTTTTTCTTTCAGTTTTGCGCGGTAACTCTTAGATCGGTGGTTCGTGTTATTTGAAAACTCTTTATCGTTACTACAAAGCCAAAGAGCTTAAAGAAGAGAGTGTAATAATAAAAACTTGCATAGTTCTTGGTTAGGGGTAACAAATATGCGTAACCAGTTTCCTCACTTAAAGAAGCACAAAAAAAGTACAGTTCTTCTTAAAACAATAAATAAAGAAAGCTCTTAATGCAGAATCAATGCTATATAAAAATTTAAATAAAAAAACACATTTTCCATCCAATTGCGATAGGGTTCGATTATTTGCCCAATTCAAAAGATTTTACACAGCCCATACTTATCCACAATATTACTGAACTATTTCTTATTGCCAGCTTTATAATACGAGGATGCCTTTAAAGCGCTCGCATGCCAAGTCTTCATATCCTGAGATTCTGAGTCGCGTTCTAGTGAAGCCACTGACACAGCATGGGACTTGTAAGATCAAACAACTCTCTGCTCGTTTTCCAATTGATACTTTATAGTTTCAGAAAGTCTGGGGACTTCACACCATTCAAATTTCGAACTCGTAGCTGTGTTTACCGGTCCTTCGACGATCGGCACACACACGGAAAAGCTAGATTTACCATTTAACCCCCATTTTAAAAGCTGTAAGGATCTTTTAGAGAAGGGTAGTATTGAGCACTTTCTCTGTAAATGTCCAGGCTTGGCAGCTAAACTATTAAGGTCACTCGGTGCTCCATTCTTCGACAGCCTGGGTCAGTGCGCCAACCTAAATCTCATCAATTTTCTCCATTACATCAAAAGCTCTGGCTGGCTGTAGACATCTGCCTGTTGGAAGTTTCACAGCTACAAGTTTGGAAATTGAGTGGAGTGGAACCTCAGGACTTTCTGAGTCCTCCGTATGGTCTACTGGGGCCGGAGGGTTTTCGAAATAGCACATGAAGAAATGGAGCACCATCTTTTCTGCGCTTTCCCTAGAAATAAGTTATGTTATTTCCCCTCAACAACAGTCAGGGGGATGCCGATGACCGGTTAGGAGGTCTCTGAGGCCAATTCTGTCCACTTTCTGGCAAGCTTATCAGTAATTTCGTTTCTCTCTATGTTCCTATGTTCAGCCACCCAGATCAGAGAAATGTTAACTGCACACCTGAGATATTCAATCTCCTCCTTACAGAAGTTGACTAATTTGGCATTAGTTAACTTTTGTATACATAGGTAGTTTTTTTATAACCAAGAAAAAGTGGAGTCAATTAAGTATTTTATATAAACAGCCTTAAAGGGTGAATGCTTCAACTTGCTATCAATTTATTTTCAAAACGAAGGTAAACGAAGATTACTGACATGGCTATTTAGAGTATTTTGCTATAAAATGTATTCTAAAAAAAATTTCTGGCTTGAAAATATGAATTTATGGTCAGGTTAAAAGCCTATCTCCACCTTCGGTTTAACAGCAGCTAAGACCTCAGCGAACCTTCAGAAATATCAAGAATTGCTACTGCAATAGAGGCTGGTCGTTTATTTTTGTTTGCATTTGATTTTTATTGACTATGGGTGGCTAACAGAGTGGCTCGTATATTTATACAAATTTAATCATCCTATTGGGAGACTTATACTTTTTGTAAATGGCGTCGTACGCAAAAAATGGCAAAAAATATTTGACACTGGCGAACCAGGCAGCTGCAGTAAACAAGCAGACAAGCGAAGGAGCGCGTAAAGATCAAATAGAGATTTCTTCCTTTTTTATTTAGTAAAAATTTATTCAAAAACGAAAATTAGCTTATGCGAAGAGTGCCGTCTGCTAATTTCATATTTTCTGTTTTGATTTTTTAAATTTCTTATTGTCACATCGTCGTTCAAAGTACGAAAATCGCGTAACTGACTTGTATGCCAAAATTAGTTTATTACAAAAAAAAAAATAAAAAATAAAAAAAATAAAAATATATTTATAAAAAAATAAACGAAAAAATAAGTATCGATAAAAAAATTCTCTCACACAAAACATGGTTAATTATTCCTTATCAGTTGGCTGGCGCCTAAAAGTGTTTCGTAATAAATGTTTACAGTGGCATTCCTGTGCAATACGCATACCACTGTTAGCATAACATTTTATGTTAGCAAGGTTGCTTCACTTTGTTTCTGAAAGAGAGCTCACAAGCTCTGACAAAACATCAACTGCTTTGTAATTTGAGCATTTAACTATTAAATACAGTTTTCTGCAGCTCTCTGGGAATATGTAGTATATTTTTGAATTTCTCTTTGAATTTTTGCAAGTAAGTAAAGTTATGTTAATTATGTAACATACATTATGTTAAGACCTAAAAGTGTGTTCATCAATACATTTGTATGTATGTATTGCACATGTGCCCCTTCTAAACATTTAAACGCATTCCATGGACTAGCAACGTTCTTGTCAGTAGTTTTTCGTTAACGTTTGTCAACACTGAGACACGGCAATGCTAACATTGGTCACTAGTATTAACGAGTATTGAACGACAACAACAATTCAAAAATTCACACATACGAGATACGAAGTGTCCTGATGCGGCTGCAGCTGGTACCATTCCGCTTCATCGTCGAGCACATGATGCGCCAAATCAATGACCACTTCGCCGATAAAGTCATTAGCACCGTAGCGCACATAATCCCACAGGGTCACCTAATATAGCGAAAGCAGTTAAAAAAAATATAAAAAAAAAAAACGTAAATATATTTGAAGAATTTATGAAATTTCGTATTTTCAATTTCGAAATTCAGCTTCGTTCTATTTACATACTTCGAGTAAACGGCCGGTGAGATCGGAACGTCGTAGCGCCGAGTAAACGAACGTTTGGCCCCAGCGCGGTTCGCAAGTATTCGCTAAGGTTTTGGTGCGTCTTTTCGATTTTGTACCCCGATCGGGTAGAAGGAACACCTAATTGTGCGACAGGGAAAATTAATATTCGATTAAAGCTTGCAAAAACAAATTTTTTCTAAATTGCATATTTTGCATTTGTTTGTTTTTCTTCTCTCGCCCTTTGTAGCACTTTTGACTCACTTTTGCATAAGGATTGCGTGCGGCGCCGGTTTGTCGCAATGTTAGCCCCGTCGCACAGACGAGCGTCACTATCAGCTGCAGGGTGTTCTGATCGTAGCCGAGTTTCATCTGTAGCCGACCCTCGACAGCCATGGGCAATGCATGCGCCATACCCACAGTGGGCAAGTGATGTGCGGCGGCATGTGGATGCGTGTGCGGTGGCGGTGGTAGCTGGTGACAGTGATGATGGTGGCCCGCCGTCGTTGTGGCTTGTGTACCGGCTGCTGTTGCACTGGCTGTGTTCGCGGCGTTCGCTCCAAGCCGTTGGTGCTGCTTATTATGCTGCTGGTGCTGCTGCTGTTGCTGCTGCTGTTGCTGCTTCTGTTGCTGATGCTGTGAATGCTGTTGATACGTACCGGCGCCGCCGCTGTAGCCACGTTGTTGCACATTCGTCTGCCGCAAGGTGTGCGCGCCGCCGCCAGTGGCGTGTAGATCGGGCGAACCGGGCGATGTGATTAGAACACTCGGCTTGTCGCGATGGATATCGATAGCATCGGAAGCAGTGGACGCTGTGTGGGGAGAAGGGAAAAAGTTTGAAAAAAATACATTAAATTAGACTCGTGCACACAGTAGGCTAGGTTAGGCATAACGGAGCTTTGACTAATAAGCTATTTGTTGTGCTTTTTTTTGCAATTTTATGCTTCAAGAGCTCAGTCACTAATCTATAATTAGTTGTTTTTAAGCTGCAAACGCGCTCAAGTACCAGTTTGTTTAAGATTTTCAGTGTAAGGCGGCTACGGCTCACGGGGTGATAAATGAGTCATTTATTCATTTTAACGGCTGATGTGTTTACTATTTATGTTATGCAAATAAACTAATGAATTTACCGCTATTTTTGAATTATACACTTCTCTAAATGTTAGCTACAAATGGACTCAAATATGCTAAGCATTTATTGGTGCTTGTGTGTGTTGTGTACTTTTCGATTGTATGCATGTGTGTGTGTGTGCTTAACTATGATTCTTTTTGGGTTGTGCGGTGTACCTTTTCGTGAAAAATAGCGTCCGCCGCTGCTGACCACAGCACTGTTGGCAATAGTGCTTGTGAGAGTTGGGTTGTGCAAGGCGGCGCCCTGTTGCTGATGGCCTCCTCCTCTGCGTACCGCATTGCTACCGACAGCGTTGGTGGCCAAGGGGCGTGAAACGACCAATTCGACTTGTGCGTCCAAGCGACTTTCGTCGATTATCTGATAAACCTCGTCGGCGCACTTATTTCGCAGCACTCGACCGTTCCACTCGATGATTTCGTCGCCTGATGCAAATGAAATACAAATGGGATGTGAGAGAGATGCGCGTGTAAAAGAAACGGATATTTAGAGATAGAAAGATAAAGTTGTGGAGGTGCGTGAATGAATCAGATAGCAAATAAATAAAATGAATGAAGTGTAAACAAAGAATTAATTTCAAAAGTAATGAAAATCCCCATCTTCTAAGATTGCTTAAATTAAGGAAACTTTTAGTAAGAAAAAATTAAAACTCGCGTAATGTACCCTAGCATTTGCCAGTGCTTTTTACGGCTATAAAATCGCTTACAAAATCAATAAATGCTGGAATCCTGTAAGCTGCTGGCATACAGAAATATATAGGGTTATTCAATAGGTGCGCTTCAACTTTTTTCCGATAGGGACGACGCAATATTTTTTATTTTTCGCTTGTCATTTGTAAACTTCATTAGTATACATTTCATCATGGAACGCTACACACTTGAGCAACGATTGCAAATCGTGCAAATTTTTTATGAAAGTAACCGTTCTGTTGCTGCTACTTTAAGAGCATTACGGCCATTTTACGGTCCATTTAACAAGCCGTCCCGTTTTGGGGTTATGTGAAGTCATTGGTCTACAGTAACAAGCCGGCGACGATTTGTGAGCTCAGAGCCAATATTGAACGCGAAATTGCTGGAATTTCGGCCGATTTATGCAAAAGAGTGGTCGAAAATTGGGTTCAACGATTGGACTTCGTAAAACGTGTACGCGGTGGCCATGCAAAAGGAATCGAATTTCATACTTAACTCGATAATAAAAAAAAAATTAGTTAAAAAAGTCAAACCGTTTGTGTTTTATTCAAAAAAGTTCAAAAGTTGAAGCGCTCTTACTGAAAACCCTATATTAAAGGTATGACATTTTTCTGTTTATTTTCTGCTTGTCTGTGTCGATATTTTTGTGTCGCTAATTTTTTAATATTTTCTTAAAGCCCCTCAGTACTCGAAAACTGTTTGGCAGAATATTATCCGCAAAATGCAAGAACTGATTTGTGCTTCTTAAAATGGCCCATAGTTCAAGCAATTCTTGTGGTTACAGATTCATATCCCTCATTCACTTCATTGCTATGCTATGTTATATTATGTTATACAGTGCTATGTTATTTTGCATTATATTAAGTTATGTTTTATTATTTTATGTAAAGTTATGTTTTGTTATGCTATGTTATGCTAAGTTGTGTTAGTAATGATTATTTTAAGCTACTCTTTTATTTTTTTCACTTTCCTTTACTTTATTTCATTTAATTCAATCTAAGCTGTGCTGTGTTACGCTATGTCAAGTTTTGTTATGTTATATTATGTTTTGTTAAGTAGTGTTATGCTTTGTTTTGTTATATTATGTTATGCTAAGTTTTATTTTGTTGTTATGCCATGTTATCTAGTGTTTATTATAAATTGAGTGTTTATTGTTAAATTACTTAATTTAAGCTATGTTATGTTCTGTTATGTCACTTTATGCTTTGCTAAATAGTGTTATGTTATATTATACCATGCTATGCTATTTTCCAGGTCTTAATACTATATTATACACAGTTGTGTTAGTTATATTATATTATGTATTGTTAATCATCTTACGTTATGTTATTACATGTTATGTAATACCTATTTTAAGCAATTTTGTTTTATTTCACTTTCTATTATGGTATTTTATTTTATTTTATTAATTTTTTTTTTAATTTAAGCTGTGTTATGTTATGATTAGTTTAAGGTATTTTACATTATTTCCTTTTTTTGTTTATTTTATTTTATTTTATTTCCTTTTTTTATTTTATTTTATTCTATTTTATTTTATTTTTATTTTATTTTTTATTTTATTTTATTTCCTTTTTTTATTTTATTTTATTTTATTTTTATTTTATTTTTTATTTTATTTTATTTTTTTAACTTAGTTTATTTAAATTTTATTTTTGAGCTTAATCCATCTCGGCTATTGCCGGAGATTACACATCCCGTATACAATTTTCAAGGGTTTGTGCTCTGGTGGAGCGTAGTTCAAGTTCTACGCCCATGCGATTACTATTGCTTAAATATTTAAAAATCTACGAACTATTGCACATGTGTCCAATATGGTGGACTTCTGCATGTCTTCTAACAGGTGTTGGCAGTCATACTTCTTCAAGTTTTTTATTAAATGCTTAGGCACTAATCCAGTGGAAGATATAATTATTGGTATTATGTTCACTTCCCCCGCTTTGTACATCCGTTTAAGTTCTATGGCGAAAGCTGCATACTTCGATATTTTGGTGGAGTATGTGCTTTGGGTGTTACGATTAAGAGGCACCGCTGTATCAATTACTTCGATTGTTTTACTTATCTTGTCGAACAAGATGATGTCAGGTTTGTTGGCAGCCGCGGTTTGATCTGTGGAAATAAATCTGTCCCAGTACAGTTTAAAATTTGCATTTTCCAATATTGCCTTTGGTTCATATTTAAAATACAAGGCTTCTTCTTGTAAGATACCGTGTTTTATCACAAGTTGTTGGTGGAGGATCTTTGCTATATTGTTATGTCTCACTACATATTCACGGGGAGGGCAAGTACGCTACATCCAGCAATTATATGGTCGATTGTTTCACCGTAAATGCCGCATCTTCGGCACCTATCTTCTATTGCCTCGCCATGTATCGACCTTCGGAAATTTCTTGTTGGAATAACTCGGTCTTGGATAGCGATTGCGAAACCTTCTTATTTTATTTTATTTTAATTCATTATTATTATTTTTTAAAGTTGTGTTATGTTATGTTATGTTTATTTTAAACTATTTTATTTCCACTTTTTTAGTTTATTTCATTTTATGTAATTTCATTTTACTTTATTCTTTTTTAATTCATTTTTTTCGTTTTATTTAATTTTTTTTAAGCTGTGTTATATTATATTATGCCACATTATGTAATACTTATTTTAAGCTATTTCCTTATTTCAATTTCGTTTATATTATTTATCTTTACTTTTTGGTTTCCCACATCCTTTTCTGAAACATAAATGCACCTCCCTAGTCTCTGCAAATATCTGTGCTAAAACCAAAATAGTAAGATGCAATTGCCCACCTCTTTATTTAATGTGAATGAGTATAAGAAATCAAAGTTTTGTGCTTTAGGAAGTAACTAGTTTCGCTTGTGGTGCTTGCTAGCTTTGTTTACCTGGTCGTATATGTCCTTCAACATCCGCTATCGAACCGCGTTTAACTTTTTCCACGATCGCACCACAACCGATGATCTCACTATTTCCACTGGCGTCCGCTGTTGCCGATGGAGACGTTGTAAATTGCTGACCGCCTATGACTTTTAAGCCAAGAATATCCTCACCATCGTAATACTTTCGTAATATCATGTGACCAATCATGCGAGTATTATCCGCGGATATTTGCCAATTCACCGGTTGCTAAGTAGTTATGTAATTTTCAAAATTTTGTTGTTTGTCCATCGTTACGATATAATTTAAGTATTAACGGTGGATACGCAATGTGTTTACAGTGGAGGAATGGTGTTTCACGCAGTCGTATTGGTTATGGTAATTGCAGTGGAGGGCCGATTAGATTTTTCAGAATTTCGTTATTTTGTCGTTTGGATAGGGGAAGGTAGCGGAGATGGATGTTGCATAAAACATGGTAAATGGAAAATGAATGAATTTGTTTTAAGATTTGTCAACTGTAATTGGAAATTTTCTCTCCTTCAATTTGATAGTATGAATGTATATGAAATAATTATTGGAATCAAACATGAAGTTTGTTTCTTGCGTTAAACTTAAAGACAATACGTTAGATTGGCGTAGGCAGTTGGTTTATCTGCGTTACATATGTATGTATATGTCTGTATATATACATATGAATAAATTTCGGGTTAATTATGTTACAAATAGAGATACAAAAAATTGCGTGAGCTTATGAATTTAACAGAATCGCTTAAACTATTCAATACGTATGAATGTAGTACATTCGCTGTGTAAATTTTCATACATAAATACATACAAGTTTGCAAATGTATTAGTACATTTGATGATAAGCATAGATTTTAACTACAAAATGGAAATGTATTTTCAGTGTACATTTCTCTAATACAATAAAGGTTTTCTTAGTAACAATTATTTTACAAACTTCATTTCATTTCATTACTACATAATACAAATCCATGAGAACACACACACATATAGAAATAGGCGTCATTGTCAAGCTTTAATATTCATCTTAAATATAGAGCAAATTATTGCATATTTTTATTCTGAAACATTTCAAAGATATTTCGTTTTTGTTTTTTTTTTGTTTTTTTTTTTGCATGCGAGAGGTGAGAAAGTTGTAACATTCAAAATGAAAAATACAATAGAAGTATGCAGGGCACATACAAACAAGATTACAATAAATATGCTGTTATGAGAGAGGACATATGCATGTGTGGACATCACAAGAGACACAATAACGATGTTATAGCTATGCAGATGGGTTCGTACGAATTAGTGTGAGAGCGTGAGCGTGGATGTGTAAGTCGGCTGATGAATTAATAGCGAAAGGTTTTAGATTGTTTTAAGTTCTGGCGAGTATTTAAGTTGCGGAGATTAGAAATCCACTCGAATGTGGGAAGAAATGTAGCAAAAAAAATGTAAAAATCAACAAAAACAGGTAAATGAAGTATATTTTTATTTCAATGAACCCGAAATAAGTTAGACAATGGTTTAATGTCACTAGTTTAATTTTATTTTGCAAATAGTTTTTAACAAAATTGATTCGCCACATTAACTTCTCACTAAGTCTAAGTACTGAAATCTTAGAAAAATATTGAAACTGAAATGAGCATTTCCAAGTGCCGGTTCTGAAACCTGTTAATCCATGTATGCATGGATCTAATTATTTCTTCTTCTTTCTTAACAAGACAGTTCCGGGTGGTCCACTGCTTATCTAACTATTTGTATATACGACATATGACACATGTGTACAAGTATATGTTTACCTACATCAATTTGTACAAAATTCCATAGGGAGCTAGCGGCTACAAAATCATTTCAAGGAAACGTTCTTAAAAGCCAGAAATTATAAATTCAGGAACACTAGTTTTAAAATTAACTATGTACAAAAATAGCACAGGACAATGCAAAATAAAGTGCAGATGGCCTGTCAACATGACTTTGTAAAATCTTTGTACCTACACACTTTGTTATTGTGTTGCCTTGGTAATTTGCTATGATGGGCGTTTAATTTTTAATTATCAATGGTATATGCATGAAAATGGAATGACTTCCTTTTATGCTTTCAGAGCGCATGGAGGGGCCAATAGTGAGTAAATGCAGAGTGAAGCCAATTATACATGCAGCGAAAGTGAGTGAAAGGCTATAATCAGCGCTTATGTGAGTGTTAGACGACTCTGCGAAAGTATTGCAGTGAAGAAAACATCTCATGTAGCTTGAGCCCACCAGGTAGGGCATACAGTTGAGCCTATGAGAGGTTTAGCATTAAGTATTTTATGAACCCAATGCAAACATAAATGAAATGAATGAAATTCATGGTGTTTATTTTTATTTACAATACTATTGCTCCAAGGCGCAGGCGAACCTAACAGGCGGACAAACATAAAGGCAGGCGTTCTGTATTTATATGCAATACATCACAAGTCTGTTGAGAATTGCAGGGAAGTATGGTATGAATGAAAAAGAAAGAATACATTGATTACAGAGTACAAGATTCCATAACTTAAAGGACGGAAACCCCTCTATAGCCATACACGAGTTCCGATCACTCAGTGATCGGTGACCGCTTTGAAAATTGAGAGGCGTGGAATTCCCAGCACTTTAAGCATCCTGCTTCTGTCGTGCAGAGGCCAATGTGTTTTTGAGTTAGCACACGATAAGATAGATCTACATCTGTCTTGCGCTTTTTTAATAAAGAAATTGTGCAGTTTCCCATTAACAACGGTCAAGGGGACACCGATGTCTGAGATGGGACAACTAAAACCAGTTCTGGCGAGCCTTTTCTGGCAAGCTCATCGGCAATTTCATTTCATTCCCAAGTTATTATTAAGAGAAATTTGCACTGATCCGAAATAAATTAGCTATACCGATTCCTATAATTTATTTATATTATTTCTTTTCAAATGAGTTTTCTTTGAGTCGCTCGAATGAAAAACATCGACGCGAACTTACCCGGAATTGAAAAAACTAACACTAAAAAAGTATGAATTGAATTTGAAACTGAAACGGATGAAAGCAAGCCTGATCAGTACATATATGTATGTTTATATGTACATATTTTTAAACTGATTTTCAGCCTGAATTGTAAAGAATAATTCAGAAAAGGTAAAAGAGATCTGGGTGTGGAGGACTTGCTAAGTTACGGTAGTACTTTAAGCTGTAATAATATAAGCTCCTATTGACTTTAAGTGGTCAGTGTGTAATTCTAGTTTTTAATTATATTTTAGACTTGAGAGGAACGATATAACCAAAAGCATATCAAATTCATTTCCTTGGCGCATTGATTCTTTTAATTTTAACGGTTAGGATCTAATTTAGCTGTTAGGTTAGACAATCTGTTCTCTTTTTAAGAGTTCATTCAGTGGCTGCAAAGGATCAGTGTAATGCACAGTAGAAGATTTTCCTAGACTTTCACCGATCTTCATCGACTAAACTGGTCAAGTCATCCGAGAAATAGCGCTTCACAAAAGCACATTCTTCAAAGGGTCGGCTTTCAGACAATAAGTGTTAAATAAGTTTTACCTCTTCCTTATCTCAACCTGGGGACGAGGTAGCTACTAAGCTTTGATAGCCGGAAAGTTCGTCGTTAGCTACTGTTTTTCTTTAAAGTGGACTTACTATAGAGTTGATTAAAATTATATTAATTATTATTTATTGAAGGGGCTTTATTTTAGCGTGATTCCATGTCAAGTGATCCAAGTATTTTGGGCTCTTAAATTTTTCTGAATTGAAATTCAGAACGGAGGTATACAGAACATTTTTCAAAAAACAACCTGCTTTTTGTAAAACTTTTGTGGAACATTTTCTTTTACCCCATTTGTGCAAAGCACTTTATTTTATTATTGGAGGAAATTATGGAGTTTTTTAAAGTTATAAATTTTTTCCGAGGATAAATTGCACTTTTCCAAACAATCTGTTTCTTTGGTAAAAAAATTGTTAAAAATATTTTTTTTGTTCTCAAAATACGCAAATCGTGAACAAATGTTGAAAAAATATGAATCATTTTGAGAGGCTTTCAATGTTCAAAATTTTGGTATGGAGTTTTTAAAGTTATAAATTTTTTTTCGAGGTTGAATTATACTTTTCAAAGCAATCTTGTTTTTTGGTTAAATTTTTTTTTTAAACATTTTTTCCCCCATTTGTGAAAAAAATCTTTATTTTTTCGTTCAAAATGTTTAGGGAAAAACTATTAAAGAAAAGTTATTTGAAGGTTTGTGTATATTCTTAATATATACAAATTTTGACTAAATTAAAAAAAAATTATTTAATAATTTTGGTATTCTTTCAATGCTAAAAATTTTAGTGTGAAGTTTCTTAAAGTTATTAATGTTTTTCCAGCATAAAGTACACTTTTCAGAAAAAGCTATATTTTTTTTGTTAAAAATTTTTGGGGACATTTTTTTATTGTAATATGTGAAGAACATACCCACCCATACTTATATATTATTTTTTCATTAATAGTGGAAACTATGCACTGTAATCCCTGAAAGTTTTATCGCGGAATTCCATTAACTTTTTGATTATATTCAAATATGTGCGCACGTACAGCGAGCCACTGAAAAATATCGGACATAGTGATGACATATGTAGTCAGATCCTCTGCTAATTTTAAGCCTCGTACTCATGCTATGTTAGCCAAAAACATAATGTTAATTTAACAGAACTAAAACTTTGAAGTGTACATATACGTATGTAGTTGAATGTAACGTTAGAATAAGTTACAATATAATAACATAATCATTGTTCATTTGTTTATTATGTTAAGAAATAAAGTGAGTTCTTTGAGTAAAATCAAAGATGAAAGTTTCAATTTCGGGAACGTGAGTATATCTGGTTACTTATGTACCTAATTCGATTTGCCAGCGGCCGTAATATACGAGAACGTACGCCAGCGTTTCGCTTGAACAGTATTTTGCACTAGTTCGCTGTACGTATTTGAAAGTAAATTGAAATAATAAAAGAATAATTTGCGCTATTAATGAAAAAAAAGGTCTTTTCACAAATGACTCAAATAAATTTGCCAAAAATTAAAAAAAAATTTTTTTTTCGCTATTAATGAAAAATATGAAAAAAAACATAAGTGGGAACGGATTTCGAAAACGACAAAAAAATTTTCCGCAAAAATTTTTAACAAAAAAAAAAATAAAGGTCTTTGCATAAATGACTCAAAAAAACTTTCCTAAAAATTTTGAAAAAAAAAATAATTTTTCGCTAAAGTTTTGAACAAACAAATACGTTGAGGAGCTCCATCCTAATATAAAATTTTCAATATTGAATAAAGCTCAAGTTATTCGATTTTTTTCTAATTATTACATTTTTAAACCTACAAAGAAATCATTTTTCAAAAAAATTAAGACCATGTGCCAAATATTTGGATTACTTCACAGGAAATCGCTCTATAGGACATACATAAATGCCCCCGAATGCATCTTAAACGAAGACAGAAGATGAAAGCTGTCAGATTCAGTAACGGACCGAACATATCGGGTGTTTTCTTAACTGCATGAGAATTATCGATATCGATAACTATCGTTTGACAGCTGAGAATGGTAAATTGCGGTGGCATTTCTGCACAGGAAAGTTTGGCAAGCCAGCATGAATCCTTTAAATCCAGGCCAAAGTTTATGAAGTGAGTACCGAACTTTGTGTTAAACTTTGTAAATCTTTTAACGAAATGTTTCTCGTGCCCAATTTCATGATTGGTATGGATAATGGATGAAAATGTTAAAAAAAGATGAAGCAATGAAATTCAAGGATTTAGAGATTCAAATATCGGTCAAATTGTCACTGAATTCGACGAACTGGCATCCAACATAAAATATATAAATTTGCCACATTTCGATCTTGCCTCAATTAAAATATCGCGCAACAGTGGGTTACTGTTTGTTTGGCGTGGCCGACAATAGTGACCGATTTTTTTTGGTTAGAAATGTGTCTTTATATTTTAATTTGCCGCAGCCCTACTTTAAACTTTTATGAAAGATGGATTTGTGTGTTAAATGAAAGCGTTTTTGACAGAGAAGCCAAACAAAAAGTGTGCACCACGATGTAAATCTATGCATTGAGTCGCGGGGGTGCTATTTTGAAAAATGCATATCTGTTTGAAAAAGTTCCTATTAGCTGAGAAATGCAACTTGTGGCACGTCAGAATATTCTCTGATGCTATCATAAACTTTCAGCATTACTGACTTTCAAACTGCTACTGACAGAGTATGAAACAACTTTTTGTGTGCCTAATTACCTGCTAAGGACATTCGATACTTTATAATCAATTTGTGGATCTTAAATTATGGTGATTACAAACTAAGTTTTTGCTATGGCCTTCAAAGTTAAAGTTATCGATAAAAGCGTGTGTGCTATAAATATTTTATCACATTGGTGCACTGTAACTCATCTAATTTTGGTGTAAAAAACAATTTACAAATGTGCATAGATTTAAAAGAATAAAAAACGTTTCTGAGTATATTTGATAATATTTTTGTTGTGTAAAAAGTGTGCTCCACAGATGTACGAAGGATGTAGGCATATCGTGTAAGTTCATGCAATGATGCAAATGCGTATGTGTGTATGCAAATGTATATGTATACTGAACAACATAAGTACAGCAATAACAAAACACAGGAAATAAATGATCAGCGCAGTTGAAGAAGCACGCGAAATAAATATTATATCCACTGTGTAATTCTTTTATAGTTGGTTATACATAGTAACTGTAAATATTATTAAGAAAAAAAATAAATGCTCTTCAAACAAAGGCATAAATTAACACTGCCACGACGAGAAATAATACGCAACTTTTTTAAGAACAATAGACGAGGACTTTTCGAAACAGGATTTTGGAATATTACTTCACTTAAGTGTTAGGAGGTCGAATAAAATGCTTTACAATCGAAACAAACAGAAATTAACAAATATAAATGAAAATAAAAATACATGCGCCCGTTCATGGCGCCACGTCAAGGACAGAGACAGTAAATGGCTTAAATGTTTCTGGTAAAGTTAGAAGCATTCAGTAGACGGTAGGGGCCGTGTATCAGTCCATTGGAGTCAGGCGACAATCATCAAATCAATTCACAGAGAAGTAAATCTACCTTTGGCCCTTCGCCACGATTCGAGTCTTCGCTACTCGTGAACGTACTGCTTGTATCGATGCCAGAATCCTTCGTTGCCGAATCCTGGCTACCCTGCCGTTCAGCATCCCAACGCGCCCAATCGGCAGCCGCATCCGAAATGCTTATCGTATTGGCAGTGTTTGCGTTTGCGCCCAATTTGGCGCTGGTCAGTATGGTGGCCGCACCCACGTCCACAGCCGTTGAAGGCAGAATTTGTGTTGTCACCGGTGGCAGTGGGCCGGTTATGACACTTGTGGCTGTCACCAATGGATCATCGTGCCCATCAAAGCGCACCGTTTTCTTTATTCTACGTTCCGTATAGCGTCTCGAGTCCTGTGCTGCACTTCCAGTCGTAATGGTTTCTTCCCAATATGGGTCAGCGATTAAACTGCGCTCACGTCCAAGACTACCAGTGGCAGCAGCACCAATGCGTCTTGCACTACCCTCCTCACCGCCGCGCGTACCCAGCGCGCTGCCGTAGCGATCATAAGCAGTGGCCGGCAATGGTTTATCGTCAATCACAATTTGGGGATTTATATGATGCTGCTGCTGCTGCTTCTGTTGTTGTTGATTGTGATGGTGGTGTTGGTGGTAGCTGCCGGCGCTGCTGCTGCTGCTACCACCGCCGCCAGTAGTTGTCGTAGCCGTGGCTAATGTGGGCGCACGTCGCGCCGTATACAGCGCTCCACTACTAGCGATCGTCTGGTGTCGATCGTGATTTGTGCGATTGTAGGTGTTGTGCTGCTGCACATCCAGTCGTGCGGTACGCGTTAATGGGTATCGTTCTAGGCGTTCGCGATGCAAGTCGTAGCGATCACGATCGGCAGAAGAGTACAAACGATTCGTATTGGTCAGGCGGTAGTCGTTGGCGCCGTATGAATTTGTCACACTTAAGAGATCACGCTCGTTGAGGCTGCGCTGCTGTTTCCACGGTTCACGTAGGACGCCTGTAGGATGAAAGTTTAAGTGGTTTATGGAACATTTTTATTGTTGCTGTTGCTGCTATAAAGAAGGTTGTCGTACGAAACACAGTAGGAAGATTCGGGGAAAATGGGAAGTGGTGGAGCGTAAACTGCTGTCGTAATAAATTCTCATCGGTTTGTTATCGCCTTCGCATAAGATTGATATGCTTGTTGATTCTCCAGGATTCACTAAGAAACATATTTGCTTAACATAAAAGGGCTTAACTATTCAGTAATTGAAGCCGAAAAAATAACTCATATACAGCAGAAACTATCATTTTCGATATTCTAGAAAGGTGTCGCTGCTCAATTCGAATCTTAGACTGGTTCATACAAAAACTATCGAGAGCAGTCTCAGGGAGCGTAATATGAAAAGTAGTACAAAAAAAAAAAAAGAAAATAAATAAATTTTAGCCTAAAATGTCGACCATTAACAATGTGAATTAGAATCATCAAAATTTGTCTGACAAAAATTTGTCGTACTTTAGTAAAGTTTTAGTGGAAGTAAAGTTTAATATCGTAAAAAGCTAATTCCTAAATTTCCTACGATCCCTTCTGTGCTTTCAAAATGGAACAGTTACTACTTGATTTATTTTTAATCCTTTTGAGCTCGAACTTTTTTTTGCTTTGACTTGAAAGTTTTTTCCAACTCGTAATCGCATTGGAGGCATGTTAGAGGTGTACTACCTAGCAGACCGTTACTCGGCTCTGAACGAATTCGACAGATATGCGGACGTCATTCGTTTTGTGTTTCACTAAGTTAAAGCTAAATTTTGTGAAACACAAAACGAATGACGTAGAATCGAAAGTTCCCCTCAAAATTTTCACCATACCTTACGAGCAAACCTGGTATCTTCCTTGGCATCCTTGCATTAGAGGGAGGAAGACGAAACTGCTAAAGGAGTGGTGGCATTGTGCTAAGCACTGCTTTATATGCGCGACATATTTTTCCAGATGAGAAAATTAAACTGAATAAATAAGGAAAGTGCTAAAGGTTTAATGAGGTAGATGAGTCAAGAGAAATGCATACGCCGAATTCATGAAGAGGGAACAACAGATCTTTGAGGTCACAGTACTATAGGGGAGTTTCCGACTACTTCAGGCCCAGCATTAGATGATCTGGTTCTTCTACCACCACTTGATGCTTTCATCCAAGGAGAGGCCTTGAAGGACATCTGCAGGCTGAAACACGATGGGAACCGATTCAAGAAGCGCTGTTAAAGAAGCGATGAATTTTGTTGTGGAAAACAGATGGGCAGGCAGATCTATATGTACCTACAGCGACAGCTAAGCTGCGCTCATGGCCTTAGACAGCCACCCAACCACATCATGGGTAGTTGAGTTCTGTAAATCCAGTCTGAACTATGTCGGTAGGCTTAATATCCTGATGCTAACATGTCCTCCGGGTCACGTGGGTATTGTGGCCTCTGACTCTTTAGCTAGAATGGACTCTGAGGCGAACTTCTTTGGCTCGGAGCCCGTTCTGCCACTCCCTTCTGCAGCCATAAAAGACACGGTTAACAAATGGTTTACTACAACCCACAAGCGAGCTAGGCAGGCTGAGAGAGGCTGAAGATGGACAAAACTGATGTTACCTGTCATGTCCGATCGACTGTCGCAAACCCTCCTGTCATTAAGCAGAAGGGAGTGCAGACAGCTGGTTAGACTGATGACGTGCCACTTTCTGTGGGCGAAGAACATGGAAAGGGTAGGAATCTCAGACAGTGTACTCTGCCCAGCTTGTGAAGAGGAGGATGAGACGGTAGACCACTTCCTGTGCGCCTTTGCTCGAATCAGGTTTGAGGTCTTTGACACTGATGTGTTAAGGAGCAACCACCTTGGCTCCTTGGCACCACAAGTCTACTCAGATTTCTTCGGAGATCGGGTAGATTTAAAGAAAATTAAAAGGGAATCCGAGTGCAGTACAATGGACTTAATTGTGTCTGAGTGCTATAGTGCTATAACTATTGGGGAGTAGATAAGAGGAAGGAAGACGAAACTGCCAAACATGGGCTGACATCGCAGGGCAGCCGCACAAGCACTTGGATAAACTTACCATAGAATGTTTTAAACTTCTAAATGACGTATAAAAAATACTACAAAGCTCACCTTATTTGGGAGCCAGGCCACAGGAATATAGCAGGGAACTGCAAGACAGATGAACTTGTTCGAACTGGTACAACGCTCGACCTCCAAGTGAAAAAGACTCTGATACCTATGCCTATAGCCACTTGTAAAATACTTATAGATAGAGAAACCATCAATAAGGTAAATACAAGTAGGCAAAACCTCTCAACATGCAAATTAAGCAGACAGACATGGCCGAAATGAACAGCGGTCGATCAAAAAGCTTGTTAAGATTTAACAGAGAAGCTATACGAAAAATGATAGGGGTATTAACTGCTCATTGTTTAATAGGCAGCAACGCTAGAAGGTTAGGATTTCTGTAGAAGCTTGTCTTAATACATAAGAAGAGGAAACAGTCAGACACCTTTCATGTGAGTATGAAAGCTTAGCTACAAGAAGGCTCCGCACTCTTGATATGGTATTTTTAACTGGTGTAGCGGACATAGCGCATCTAAAACTAACGAAGCTTTGCTCATTTAATAAAGCTGCCGGATGGTTTGAAAAGGAACCCATAGGGTAAGGTATCACAATGGACCTATAAAGGCCTAGGTGTGTCATTGCGACAGCCACCCCATCTATCTACCTACCTACCATATTTTATCGGAGGAATTGAATAAAATAGAATAAATACTAAAATTGATTGGGCTCAAGCAAAAACTCTGAATCCATTAAGGAGTCGTAAACAATCTTCCAGGTCGCAGTTACTACTACCACATAATAATTGTAATAATTATCGCGTTATATTATATTTATTTTAGAAAATTTCAAGTGCTTAATCTCAAATATTTAGATGCCAGATAGGAAATTCCTTGAGAGAAAATGTTGGAAATTGTGGTATAAAATTAGCTCGAAACAGTATTTCTTTAAATAACTTTTAACTCAACATTTCCTGAGAACCATTAAATATGCACTTTTATCATTTTTGTGAACATTATTTGATGAAAAGAAAATACACTGTAGTGTATTTCAAGCGGGAATCACTGCTAGGATAGTCGTCAGTCATAGAATGTCATACACTTCTAAACGACTTATCCTGGTATTTCAACGCAAACCTTATTTGGGTGCCAGGTCGCAGAAATATAGCAGAAAAAGGCCTAGATAGGAAAACTATCAACTATCAGAATAACAAATTAAAAACGGCAAAACCTAACAACTTTCGAATTAAGCAAATTGTCAAGAAAAGTATTAAACACCTCCTTTGTGAGTGTGAAGGATTAGCTAAAAGAAGATTTGCACGCTAGGTGGCACATGTGGCGGTTATAGCGCATCGTAAACTAACGAAGTTTAGCTCGTTTATAAAAGCCACAGGATGGTTTAAAAGTGGTCCCACAGTGTAAGGAAGAAGTTCCAGTGATACGAGTATCACAAAGGATCTACGACAGGTCTAAGTGTGAAATATTGGCAGCTACCAGGCCAACCCTACCTACCTAAGATTTTAAATTAATTTACTATTTCGCAAATGAGTTATTATTTGATCACACTTTGTGCAGACATACTTGAATATCATTTTAGTTTGTTTAATTACCAAAAAAAAAATCAAATCGCTTCTGCTTTCGCATATTTATATTCAATCAGGCAACGTTGGGATCGAATGGGTTAAATACAAATCCTTCATTTCAATTTCAATAATTTTTGATGCCAGTATCTTAGCAATTCTTTGGCCTTCTAACCCTCTGCTGTTTGAAAGCTTTTTTGCTTACTTAATTTGAGGGAAATTTGATAGGAACTGAAGGGAATTAACTCTGCGTCGTTGGTATGTGAAGAATTTATTCGATTTTACTCGGAACTGAGAGTACAATACAAAGAGAATTATAACCTCTACTAGTACAGGGTGTATACAGTATTTGGGGAAAAGTAGCTAAACTTCCTGAAACCATTATTTTACTTTTTGCTCTGACGGACTACAACTCAACTCTAGAAGTGGAGAGACGTGCAGTTATCATCGCTATATGTGAAAATTTCCACGATTTAGAAATATCGGTCCGTTTATTCGTTCACAAGGTTCGCCATGAATTGGAGTAATTGCAAAACGCAGAAAACACGAGCAACTTTCTAAGACTATCCGATCTGCAGAGTTTACGAAGAGAACTCTTCAAAATCAATGAGAGCTCTTGCGACGGAACTTAATATTTCTGAGGATGCTATCCGCCGAGTTGCTCATGAAGGTCTCTGCGTTAGGCGCAGATGACAGTTTATGTTGGTGCAAGATGTTATGGTTTATTCCTGATTAAAAGTTTTGACTAAGACAAAAAGACCAGCTGCAAAAATTACAGATGGCTATGTTCCAATCCTACAGAGGTTCCTGTTGTCATTCACACAAAGTTTCCTGCCACTACAAAGGTTTTAGGTTTAATTAGGTCGCGCAGGCAATCGTTTCCGCGTCCAGATAGAGGAGCTTATTGCAGCTAATGGAAATTTTATTGAATGATTTTATAGTTCTTAATATGCTAATTTTTGGTAAAAAAAACGTTGAGTTTCATACAATTTTTTTCAAAATAAAAGTTTATTAGTTTTACTCTAAAGTTGTCCTTTGCTTTTCAAACCATAACAGAGCAATCCTATATACACTGACGATATTTTTTTGCCTTTAGTAAGAAAATTTCTGAAAGTTGTGTAATAAATGAAAATGGGAAACCGATTTAACTCTTAATACGCGAGCAATGGAATTTCTATATTCTATTTTGAAATATCGTTTGGAATGATCACAAAAAAAAAATATGAGGTGCACGTCAACGAAAGGGACAACTAATTACGTTTTATCATTCGTAGCTCGACGATATCTTTTTCACAACAAGTTACGGGACTAATTATAAAACTCCTCCAAGTGAGCGCAAATATAATGAAAAAATGTAGAACAAACATTTAAGAATGAAGAATCTTTAATGCAATATTAACGCTTTCACAAGAGTTGGCGCATTCTATATGCATTCTATTTATAATGAAATTTTGCATTAGAGTTGAAACATACTTCCAGCAATAAGAGGAATGAGATGCAGAATCCCATGTGCGCCAAATAGTACAACACTTAACTGAGCAACTGAGAGTAAATATCAAAACGGCGCTTTGGTGCAACTTGAGGAGTGCCAAACTGGCACTTTAACCATTTCACCTAACTGAGAGTAAGTACTCCATACATGTGCGGGTGCCGTACAAATTATGTCACTCTTATTTCAGTCATCTACCAACACCTCTGAGCTGCTCTTCAATAATTCTCGACAACAGTAGGGTGTAGTTTTTTTTTATGTCAACTTTTGCAGTTGCAGCGATATCGATAGTATCTCACAAGTTATGTTAGAATAAAAATTATTTAATTAAAACAACCGAGCTAAAAGTTCTAAATATATGTATGTAGAAAAATTAAAAAAAAAAAAGATTTTATCTTTATAATCCTGAAAAAGTATGTAAAAATTGTCTTAATGGTATTTAGTATTGTAAATTTATTTTTATATAATAGGACTATGAATAAGTTCGTGCGGTTTTTTTCGAAATTTGAAACTTTATTGACGTAAAATGGTTACAAATTTAATATTCAAAATATTGTCCATCGCTTACTACTACTTTTTCCCATCTTTCTGGCAATTCACGGATTCCCTTTGTGAAAAATTCGGTCGGTTTTGCCGCAATCCACGAATCGATCCATTTTTTGACTTCATCGTAATTACGGAAGTGCTGGTCAGCCAGGCCATGTTGCATCGATCGGAAGAGATAGTAATCGGATGGCGCAAGGTCTGGACTATACGGCGGGTGGGGTAGGACATCCCATTTGAGCGTTTCTAAGTATGTTTTGACCACTTGTGCAACATGTGGCCGAGCATTGTCATGTTGCAAAATAACTTTGTCGTGTCTATCGGCGTATTGCGGCCGTTTTTCTCGCAGTGCTCGGCTCAAACGCATCAATTGTCGTCGGTAGACATCCCCCGTAATCGTTTCATTCGGTTTCAGTAGCTCATAATACACAACACCCAGCTGGTCCCACCAGATACACAGCATAACCTTCAGGCCATGAATATTCTGCGCCGACGTCGATGTTGAAGCATGGCCAGGGTATCCATACGTTGCCCGACGTTTTGGATTGTCGTAATGGACCCACTTTTCATCGCCAGTCACAATTCGATGCAAAAAACCCTTTCTTTTGTGCCGTTGAAGCAGTTGTTCGCATGCCATAAAACGGCGTTCAACGTCTCTTGGCTTCAATTCATACGGCACCCAATGGCCTACCTTTCGGATCATTCCCATGGCTTTTAAACGTTTGGAAATGGTTGATTGATCAACTCCCAAAGTTTTTGCAACCTCTTCTTGCGTTTGAGCCGGATCTTGATCGAGCAATTCCTCCAATTCGGTATCCATGAACTTTGGCGGCGCACCCTCGCGTTCTTCGTCTTCCAAGCCAAAATCACCACTTTTAAAGCGTGCAAACCACTTCTGGCACGTTCGCTCAGATAGAGCATGCTCACCATAAACTTCCACCAAGATACGATGACTTTCGGCTGCTTTTTTCTTCATATTAAAATAATGAAGAAGAATTCCCCGCAAAAACACATTATTTGGCACGAAATTCGACATTTTCAAGTGTGGTAAAAATATTGTTGTTTACGCTTCAAATAAAAACTTATACTGACGTTTGTGCCTTACGACAGTAGCTCTCCAATGAATGTTTGGAAATGTGGATCGATGGAATAATAATCAAGTTACGCCATCTGTTGTAAAACCGCACGAACTTATAAATAGACCTATTATGTCTGTATGTATGTATAAACCGTACTCATAAGCAATATTTATATAAGAAAGAAACGGTGTTACGATGCCCATGCAAATTTTCCACATTTTCATATCAATATTTTACAATTTGAAATCAAAGAAAATACGATCAAAAATTTGAAGAAAGTGAGAAAAAATGTGTATTTTTTTTTAGTTTTCAAAATTGTGTGAGATAACTTTAACGAGAGAGCGTGTGTTAAAGTGAGTAGGAGTGTATCACAAGAGCAGACGAATATGTCAGAAAGAGATAGCGTCATGTGTTGAGAGTGTGAAGAACTGAAATTGTAGTTGCTTCCGTCTTTGATGAAACTGCAAAATGTTGCAAATGTCTTTGACGCTTCTCTAATGCTTTTCGTGGTTAAAGTGTCAAAAAATTACACACACACACACACACATAAACACATAACATTTTGCATACAACAAACAGTGAGAAATGAAGGTATACCCACATATATAATTAAGCGGAGTACAAAAAAGCAGATAAGAAGTAAATACATGGCAAATGAAAATTTATAGTCAAGAATTTTCAAAAAAAAAATAGAAAATCATATTAGTTAGGGTACCTTGCATTTTAGTGTAAAAATTAGAACAAACAAGTGCGCTTTCATTTCATAAAAATAATGAAAAAAAAATTATTTCTTTTTCAATTCAATAATTAAACGAATTTAAAGCATTCCAAGGGGTAGCTGATTTATTTTCATTTAAAAGCGTGTTTAATTTGGTTGGTTTATTTATTATGTAGGTATCGATTAAATTCTTTTTGCAACAACATAACAGTTAATTACGTAGTTACAACTAAGCATTTAATACACTCAAAAAGACACTATTGTTAAACTAGCACAGGCTAGCCAGCAAGCGAGCATTAGAGAGTGATAGAAATAGAAAGAGATAGATAGAGAGAGAGAGAGAGAAAAATCTTAAATACTTGTGGATTGAGTTATTGTCTTACATTCGCATGAATTTGCACGTCACTCGGCGAAAGTACGGTATGTACACCGGCATTACTGACACCGACGCTGACGCCAGCGCCAACGCCGATGCCGGTGCTGGTACCAACGCCGACACCACCAACACTGCCACCAATAATACCTGCTGTTGGAAGAGGATGTACACACAGAATCACAGTTTCGCGAATGGGCCGGCCAGTGCGGGGATTATGCCCATCGGGGTATTCGATTCAATTTTTGATTGTGAAGAGCATACAAAAACAAAAAAATGTATCAGAAAAAAGGAAATAGGAAGAAATGAAATTAAATACAAGTTATTAAAGGACAACAGATCTCAATTGTATTGGCGTTTGTTAAGAAATAATGTCGACTTGATTTAGTTTGGTTGATTGATTACAATTTCGTTGGTGTCTTGGGTGTCTTTTTCGGATTGTTGGCAAACGCAGCGTGCATATGGTTGCTGTTGTTGTTGGTGTTTGTATGCTGTAGTTATGTGGAGATGTTGCTTGTACTAAATTTGCATGGACGGAGATATATGTATGTATGTATATACAACTGTGCGTGCTTGTGCGGGCCTATAGATGCGCGGCACCCGAGTTGGCGTGGTGTGTTTTTTGTGGCGTTTATGGTGTAGGCGTGAAATTGTGGGTGGTACTTATTACTTAATGCTGCTTGTTCGTATGTGTGTATGCATGTGTTCTATGGTGAGGAGAAAGCTAATATACACTTTTGAAGTTCTCCTTACAATAGTAGTTATTGTTGGGTTTTATTGTACTCTCTCTAATACTCAACTTAAATTAATAAAAAAACAAAGAAAATACTTTTGATTTTGAAATTGTGGAGAATTTGTTGGTTTTAATTATTTATTTACGTTAATGTTGAACGGCAAATACTAGGCGTAGAGTATAATGAAAGCTTAGCTGCAAAAAGATTATACTACATATGTATGTATGTATGTATGGCTATGTTACTTTGCATTTGAGTATATAAATAGAGATATGTATGAGAAATATATTAAAATATGATATAAAAAATATAAAAAAGTTGAAGACATAAAGTATAAAAAGATTCTAAAACTAAAAAAATATGTAAACAGAAAGTAGTGTAGGTCTTTCGATAAAACTATTGCTGTCGTAATTGAGTGACACAGGCCGACATAAAGACTTAAACAATAACTTTATAAGACTCTGAGATATCGTCTCTTGAATAGATTAGATTAGATTAGATTTGTGGGGGGGTTGGACAAGTCCAAGCACTTATTTGGGAAACAATTGTACCACACCCGGATAGATTTCAGTAGAAAGAATAGAGTTAGGAAAGATAAAAAGTGGGTGGCGAGACGGATAAATTGGCAATTGGTATTGGCAAACCTTTGAGTGTACTTCTGCAATGGAAAATCACCTCAAAATTGACATCTGCCATTCGGCGACGACATAAAACTGTAGGTACCTCCATTTGTGAGAAAATATAAAGACGCACAACACAAATGGGAGAAGGAAGTTGACCAAAACAAACAACAAATGATGTGAACGCCAATTATTTATATAAAGACAATCTTTACATAGGCATTCACCATTTTTCGTTCAACAATTGCAATGGAAATAATCTTTTAAAAAAATTGGGCACCATATTTTTTCATTGTAATATCACAGGTAAGATCCATTGCTATTAAAAAATAGGTGCTACACAAAGTTAGGTGCTACACGTAGAATCTTTATTCAACATTTTTGGTTACCCAATAACCCGATTAGATTAAAAAAAATATTTGTAATATTTCGCCACCTTTGTACGACATTGGAAACTTAAAAGTTAAGAGTATTGGGTTCGCATAACTAGGAACCTAACTACACACCACAAAAAACTCAAGTAACAGAAAGTAAATATTCTTTAATTTATTTATAATTGAAAAGTAATGAATTATTATTTAATTTAAAGTTATGAACATAGACTGGATAAGCAAGTAAACAGACGTTCTTTTGAGTGTACGATACCTCAGGGACAAGTAAATAGTTTTGTAAATACAAAAATAGATTTACAATACGAAAAGTTACGAAAATGCTTTGTGTGCCTTGCACTTTTTAGCGCGAAATATCTCGAGAACGGAGCGCCGGCATCAGATGCCAAGTTTACAGTCAGTTTCTTTGCCGGCCTGTGTTATTTTCCTCATGCAAAATGAAGATTTTAATAGAAAAATATGCAAATACCTAAATTTTATTTACTATATAAATATGCTAGAAATGTTAAAGAAATACTTCTCGTAATATATTTGTACTTAAATTGTATATATAACTGTGAATACCTAATTTTTATATTTATAAATGATTATCACTTTTAAAGCCGACTCAATTTTAGTGTAAAAAGTGTAAGTTTCAAGTGACTCAAGATTCCTATTGATTGTAGAAATTTTTTTTTTTTTAAATGTTGTGCCTTATTTTACCTTTCAAGGTTGAGCTTGTAAACCTATGTCGACATTAATTTGTTTTTTATTCAGATACCTAAGAAATAAATACATTTAGAAAATACCGTTTTCTTCTTTTTATACTTTCATTAGAAGAAAAGTTATACCACTGAGAACTTTGATTTTTCGAGTGTGCTAATACTTTTTTGACTCACTGGCGCTTACACGCTTTATTTGCTGCACTATTTGTCAAATAGCATTGCAGGAAATTGAAATATTGTCGTGCATCCATTCTATGAATACCAAATCACCCATTCCCTTGTTCCCCACACCATGGCTGAAAGCTTGCCAAATTTCACTGTCGGTATAATATTCCGCTTTTCCAATGATTTTAATGGCTACCTTCACGCCCTACTGGGCCTAATTTGTATTAATTATAAAATCAATAATTAGAAACAACTTTTTTTATTATTTGGCACCTCTAAATGATAGTCACGCACCAACCCCTATGGACTACCGCGGCCGCTGAATATTTAATTTACACCCCCAGAATCAATATAAAAGCAACGCACATGGGCAAGTTTTTAGTATTTGCTTATTTATTTCTTAATAATTTTTAATTTTTTTATAAAACTATAGTTCATTCTACAGCAAATGCGATATTAATACCAGTTTCAGCAGCATTTTTTCCATCTACAAAATACTAGCAACAATTCTTCAAGGAAGACTTAAGCCTCATCTTTAAGAGATGAGCAAGCGGGACTCCGCCCCTAACGCAGCTGCGTCGGCCAACAAATCACAGTCGAGCAATCGGTCGACAGACGCTTAGCGCTGCTATACTTGCTCTTTATTGACTTCAAGAAGGCATTCGCCACCATTAAACGCCTTGCAATTTGATCAGCACTGAGTAGACGCGGAATTTCACAGAAAACAATTTGCCTAGGCAATGCGCTGTATGGGGGTTCAGAACTGGCAGTACTGCACAATGGTACCATAACTGATGCATTCTCAACCTCTCACCGCGCGCCCCAGAGGCACTAAATGGTTTCCCACCAGGAAACTCGAGGATTTTGAATTTTCTGTCCAAATTTGTCTGCTGTCGCACAAGTTGACCGATATACAAGTGACTATAGCAGCGAATGGCGGAGCAGAGGAAGACGCCAACAACAGATCGACCAAAGCAAATGCTTCATTCGGGCACTTAGGGAAAATTTGGGCAAACTAGACAGGTGTCAAGTCGACGCTGACATATGGAAATGAAAAGTGGCTTGTTTCGAAAACGATCACGCAGAAACTTCAATGCTTCACCAACAAATGCTTGAGGATAATATGCAGAACATTCTGACACAACATAACAAGAAACATAGAACTCTCGAGACAAACGAACGAGGAGCCCATCTTACACTTGGAGTTGGATAGGCTACGCTCTTAGAAAATCGCCAGAAGATGCGGCCCACCAAAGAACACGTGAAAAAGATCCATTCTGCATTATTTATCCTCCATAGATATAGGCTGGGACAATGCTAATACAATAGGATGTAAGCGCGAACGCAGGAGAAGCTTTGTAGAAGCTCTAAAAAACCTTACAGAAGTAATCGGGAGAAGAATATAATAATAATGTATGCACACAATGTTGCGGCCGCCGTGGCCGAATGAGTTGGTGCGTGACAACCATTCGCAATTCAGAGAGAGAACGCCGGTTCGAATCTCGATGAAAGATCAAAATTAAGAAAAAGTTTTTTCTAATAGCGGTCGCCCCTAGGCAGGCAATGGCAAGCCTCCGAGTGTATTTCTGCCATGAAAAAGCTCCTTATAAAAAATATTTGCCATTCAGAGTCGGCTTGAAACTGTAGGTCCCTCCATTTGTGCAACAACTTTAAGACGCACACCACAAATAGGAGGAGGAGCTCGGCCAAACACTCAAAAGAGGATGTACGCGCCTATTATATATATATATATATACATATATATGCACACAAGATATATTAAAAGTAGAAGTCGAAAAGAATATAAGAAGCTTTGAAATTTCAAAGATATACTTTAATTTGAATTACTACGTTTCAATTGAATTTATTTTAAAACAAATGATTATAAATTTTTCAATCGCGACATTTTTCCACTAACGGTAAAACGAACTGTTTTCGTCAGCTATTTCTGCTGTCTTATTTCTGGCAACCCGCCATTTCGACTATCAACTGTTCATCAGCCCAGGGATTGGCAATGCTGCCATGTATTGAAACCAGGGCGCGCTCTCACACAAAATGAGAGAGTTTCAGATTCAGTCATCTATGATCAGTATAACCATAACCCAAGAATGATAGAAACAAGATTGCTCCCATCAGCGAGTGCATGGCGCCACATTGATGTAGTTGTGCAGTATTGCCAACCTTTTGCTCTCCGCAATAAATTATGTGCCTTTTTATACCCAAAACGCGCAATTTTTTGAGTGTCGTGTTTTTTGTTTTAATTTAAAGCTACCAAAAATGTTAGTAAAAAAAAGCTTATGTGATTAAAAAAAGGCAAAAAATGGCCACTCTTACATTTCAAGCTTATACTGAGAAGATTTCAGTGCTATTGAAAATTTATTGAATGTTTAAAATTTGCAGTTTTGAAAGTGCAAATCTCATGTCTTTTTACTTTTGAAGTTAGGCAAGAATATTGGATCTTCTCCTCGCAGCTCTTTTTTACATTATAAATTACATTACATATAAATTTTAAAAAGCCTTTCAATTTACTGAACACGATTTAAAGCCATTGAAGTGCATTCATTGTAAAAAACAAACACACAAAAAATACCCGATACCATTACATAACCTCAAATATAGCAAGAAAATTGTTTTTCGGCTTTGAAAAAATTCTCTTAACATGAGTTTTAAATACAAGGAAATATAATATATAATAATTGGAGGTTGAATTAGTTTTAAAGGTTTTTTTCGAAGATTTGGGGCTTTATTGTGAAAAAACGGTACAAAATATTTTATTCGAAGTATTGGCCATCGCTAGCTACAACTTTCGCCCATCTTTCGCGCAATTTCCGGATGCCGTTTCTCCAAAATTCTGGCCGCTGCTTGGCTATCCATGACTCAACCCATATTTTGGTAGCCTCGTACGAGGAGAACCGCTGGTCCGCCAAATCGAGACTCATATGCCGGAACAAATGATAATCGGAGGGAGCTATGTCTGGACTATACGGCGGGTGGGGTAACACTTCCCAGCCAAGCGTTCCAAGGTATTTTTTGACAGGTTGAGCAACATGCGGCCGAGCGTTGTCATGTTGCAAAATAACCTTGTCGTGCCTTTTTACCGTTTCCGGCCGTTTTTCTTTCAATGCCCGGCTTAAACGCATCAATTGCAGTCGGTAACGATCCCCCGTGATTGTTTCGCCCGGTTGGAGCAGCTCAAAATATACGACGCCGACCTGATCCCACCAAATGCAGAGCATGATTTTCTTGCCGTGAATATTCTGCTTGGCCGTCGACGTTGATGCGTGGCCGGGCAAACTCCATGATTTTTTGCGTTTTGGGTTATCGTAGTGGATCCATTTTTCGTCGCCAGTCACCACCCGATGCAAAAAACCCTTCCGATTTTGTCGCTCGATCAGCAATTCGCACGTAAAAAATCGCCGTTCGACGTCGCGCAGCTTCAACTCGTACGGGACCCAATGTCCTTGCTTTTGGATCGTTCCCATCGCTTTTAGACGCTTGCAAACGGTTGATTTATCAACGCCCAATGATTCAGCAAGCTCTTCTTGGGTTTGGCACGAGTCCTCGTTTACCAATTCCCCCAATTCCGCGTCCTCGAACTTTTTGGGCTGGCCAAGACGCTCCTTGTCTTCGGTGTGAAAATCACCACTTTTGAATCGTCGAAACCAGTACTCACATGTTGAAATCGACGGAGTATGGTCTGGATAGGCCTCCTGCAGCAATTCACGGGCTTGGGCTGTATTTTTTTTCAAATTGAAGCAGAAAAGCAAAGCTTCCCGCAAATTGCGTTTCGACGGCACGAAAGTTGACATACTTGGAGCACGAAAACACTGCGTTGTTTATACTTCAGCGAAATGACAGATACTGATAAACAAAGCCTAGGGATGAGGCTTTGTCATGAATATATATTCAGTATTGCCAAAGCGATAAAGTGATAAATAGCGCCATCTGTGTGCCACCTTTAAAACTAGTTCAACCTCCAATATATTTATTAAAAAAAACGCACACAGTAAACAAAATTTGTCTTTATTTGCCTTGTGTAACAATAATTTTTTTTTAAATGCGCATTTTATTACTTTTTTATATGTGAAACTAAGCAACACTGCTCGAAGGAGAAGAAGAAGGATATACTTGGAAGAAAACAAGGCGCATTCATCAAAGGTGGTGGCACAAGACCAACAACAATGTTTTGCCCGTTTGATTGTCAAAGCAGAGTATTGGCAAAGTAGATGGTTTTCCAATAAGTGGTGTTATTCCCTTAAAATATCAATGGTTTCGTTGCTTGTGTGGCCCGTAGCGCCGTCTTGTTGAAAAAAAAAAACATTGTCCAGAGCAATACCATCCAATTCCCCCCATAAAAAATCGTTAATCATCTCTCGATAGCGCAATCCATTCACCTTAACTGTTGCTCCAGCTCATTTTCGAAAAAAGTAAGGTCCAATGGTTCCGCCGGACCATAAACCGCACCAAACAGACACACGTTGAGGATAGAGCTTTTCAACAATAACTTTTGGATTTTCTGAGACCCAGATATGACAATTTTGCTTTTTAACGAAGCCACCGAGGTGAAAATGGGCCTCATCACTCAAGATCATTTTTCGATGGAATTCCGGATCACTTTGATGCATTTCAACGACCCAATCAGCAAAGACACGATTGATGATTGGTCGACTTGAGTTCTTGTGCTAACTAGACTTTATAAGCCGTAAGACCCAAATCTTTATGCAAAATACGGTGTAATGACGTTTGTGGAATGCCTAATTCCAAAGAACGGCGAGGAATGCACAAACCTGGGTTTTCTTTAACACTGTTTTCCATTTCCGGCTGTTCTTGAGCGAGGTTCACGGGCTTTATTCTTCACATCACTAACTTGTCCCAACAGCTAGATTTTTTCACCAATTTTTGTATTGCAGTCCGACAAGGT
Source organism: Anastrepha ludens (assembly GCF_028408465.1). Lineage (NCBI taxonomy): Eukaryota > Metazoa > Arthropoda > Insecta > Diptera > Tephritidae > Anastrepha > Anastrepha ludens. The sequence continues at coordinate 8,521,886 of NC_071498.1, read as the reverse complement.
GCTTCACGATGACCCAAAAATGTTCGAGCTTTACGAACCGTCTCTGCCAAATTTTCACCATTTTTATAGTGGATTTTAATCATTTCAATCCGCTGTTTAAGCGTGTATCGTTCCATTTTTGTTCATAGCGTAGTTTCTACTTGTTAAATATCAAAAAATGCCAGCTGTAAAAGTGACATCTACCGAAATAGCGGGCTATTCAAAATATTCGGCTTGTTGCATTCTGTGCTGACAGCCATATGGACACGATGAAAGAAGAAAACAAATCAGCTGATTTACCGATGCCACCTTAAAATAAAGCGAAATAATGTCACACACAACACTCAACAGCAAAAATAATTGCAATCACCGACAATGTGACCAGACGATAAATAAAAAGTAAAGCTAAATACAACTTGGTGAATTATTGAACTAATTAAAAAAAAATTATATACCACATCATGTATAACATTAAATATTAACACATTTTGATTAAAAGTGGCTAGAAAAATGTTAGAAAGAACAAAAACTCCGAGGAAGAACATACAAATGCTAAATTAAGTTACGAAAATGTGAGTCTGATCTCACTGATCACCGATTGCACAAGGGTGATTCGCTGAAAGCAAAGTAACGGTACCACGATAGGCGCCATCTCATTATTCTCTCCACCGTGGGCATGGCGATCGTATGCTTTCAAATTATTTTTTGTTTCGCTGAAAAAATATTAAGTACAATAATAAAGAAAAACAATGTGCTGGCGCAAGAGGTTTCTAGACCACTGCTGGACCATACGCCTTATTCAGCTTGGCATGTGGGACTTTAATCTCTTTTCTAAGATGAAATCTGCTTTTAAAGTGAAGAATAAAGTAAGAATAAGAATTGAGCACACGAGAGTGATGGCGCACGCATCCTGAAAGAGCTAACAGATGTGGGCTTCCAGCACTGGTTCGAACAGTGTAAGTTTCACACAGCCATGCATAGTCTAGCCATAAAAGAGGCGCATAAGCAAATATGTATGCGCAGCGTCAATCGCATTATTAAATAGCAGCACCTCGTATATGTATGTATTTGTGTATATAAGCGCGAGTGCATGCTCGCCTCGTCGAAAGGAAAGGAGGAGTCTCGCATTAATCCATTTAGGTTTGTGTGGGCACTAGCCATGATAAATTTAATTTAAACGTTAATACGCACCCACACTGAGGATGGAGAGAAAATAAATAAACGAGCAAATGGCCTTTGTGGGCAGAAGAACGTAAATATTACACGCCCATGCAGCAAACTCCCACGCATACACAGACACACACCCATACACACACACACATCAAAGCGTCTATGCGCTTTTACTCGCCGAAACAAACGTCATGCCAGCGGATTTAAAATTAAGTGAGTGCGGCCAGAAATTCTCAATCCATCAAAATGGACAGACGGCTGTATGGCTGTATAAATGGGCAGACCCATTGACAGAGTTGACCGAGCAATATGCAACGTGTAGTGCATTGCTGCAGTTCAAATGCGCTGAAGCATCGAAAAGCGAACGCATAGAGTGAACAGAATTTATTGAAATGATTTTTTTCCACTTAACGCGCACAATAACAGCTAGAACAGTGAAAGCAATTGTGACACAGTTGCAACCACAATGGCACCAATGGCACCTCCAGCACCACTCGCCACTACCCGCTCTTCTTTTGCCATACAGAAATACAGAAAGGGTGAGAGTAGTGTAGAGTTGGCGGTATAAATGACCTCTTTAAAGGCGGCATGGCAGCCAGAGAGCTGAGATTGGGTCAAGATAGAAAAAAGAGGATATTTGTGTTACTAAACAAAAGGGCAGAAAAGAAGAAATAAAAGAAAAAATACAAACAAACAAAAAAATGCAACTGCTGCACTCATATTACTCATACGCAAATGACGTACAGAGGCCAAAAGTGTGACAAAGGCGGCGAGGAAGAAGCACAGGCAAAAGCGTTAGACCTGTAACGCCTTTGGGACGGTTTGGTACACAATGAAAATGCTCCCATATATGCATGGCTGTATGTATGTAAGTATGTGTGTGTGCACATGTACGCCTGTACGTCAGTATGCACGCCAAGGCCTGACCTTTCTTTCGCTGATTTCATGCTTTGCTAACAATGCATTGCCGCATTATGTACACATCTCGCATTCGCTACATATTTGTATTTTATTACAATATATATGTATGTAGGTATATGTGCATAAACACGTATGAGTGTATGCACATTTGCGTGTAATTGTTTGTGTGTGCACACACACACTTGAATACATTGCTGGCCTACAAAATTTTTCGAATGTATTTTTTCGCCAATAATGGCGCTACTTTTATCGCCTTCTTTTCGAGTGATTTACGATTTACATTCTAGCAGCCGAAAATTTTCTCTAAATATTCTCTAAAAACGTTGCCAAATTTATATGCGAAGCATTCAAGCCATGAGCAGCGCAACGTTGGCACTTTAAGGTTCATTCACGAGCGCTGCCATCTACGCCACTGCCAAACACCTATACTTGAATAGTTCGTGGCTTGGGAGTGGATAGGTTGGTCGATTGGCCAACGGGTAGCAGCACTTTGAATCTAAATTATGGATTTTTTCGTTTGGTCGTGCTAAATATAGAATAGGTATGAAGTTTAAATTTTACGCATCACGAAAGTTCGGAGTAATTTGATTTTCTAGCACTCAGCAGCTACTGGAGGCATATCTAAATATTTTACTTATAAAGGGTGGTTAGATTTCAATGGTCGATGTTGAATGTGAACCACACCAAAACGAAACTTTTTTTTTCTGCATTTTATTTGCATTTTTCAATTTCAGACTAATTCAATTTAAACCAAGGTAAACGATACATAATCTATAAACGCGTTAAAGTTATTCAGGCTTTTTATGAAAACGGGCGTTCAAATCAAAATGCATATCGCGCACTTCGTAAATAAAATCGTCGCATTTGGGCGAATGATAATCCAAGAGTGATTGCCGCAAAACCAATGCACTCACAAAGAGTGACTGTTTGGTGAGCTTTATGGGCCGGAAATACAAATTATTTTAAAATAAAGAAATTTAAATATGATAAAAGAAATTAAGTAAATAATTTAAATATAATATTATTTTTTGCTTGTACGAGTACTTCTTAAATGTTGTTTGAAGGGCCCAATTCTTTTTTATTATTTTTTTAGTTGTCTGGGTGTGTGAATTAAGGGGTTCCATACGTCCAGAATTTTCAAAAAATCGATTTTTTTCAATATTTCGAAATTATAGTATCTTAAGAATATACTCTGAAATTTTCGTGCGGGAATTCCCAATAATATAGCATCTACAGCCCATTAACTAGGTAGAGAGCGGTCCGCGCGAGTTATGTACAGGGCCCGCCATCTGTCGTTACGGACTTGAACTAGGTATTATTTGAAGAATGGTAACACTTAGCTGTCATCTGATTTGACAGAAAATTAGTTTTATTCTTCCGCTGAACGAAAATGGTTGTGTATACGCTCAAAGAACGCTGGGAAATATTGCGACATTACTTTGAAAATCATGGTAATGTTGCAGAATGTGTACTTGAAGAAGATGAAGACTTTTACCGAAAAATCATCTTTTCGGATGAAGCTCATTTCCATCTCGGCGGGTATGTTAAGAAGCAAAATTGCCGCATTTGGGGCTCACCTAAACCTGCACGCATTCGAAGAAAAGCCGATGCATTCACAACGAGTCACTGTTTGGTGCGGATTTTGGTCGAGAGGCATTATTGGTCCATTTTTCTTCGAAAATGAGCAAGGAGTGGCCGTAACCGTCAATGGAGAGCGTTACCGGCCCATGTTGAACGAATTTTTGTTCCGAGAAATTGAAGAGGAGCATATTGGTGGCATTTGGTTCCAACAAGATGGCGCTACTTGCCACACACCGAATGCTACCATCAATCTTTTGCGCACTGTCTTCGAAGATCGCATTATCAGCAGAAATTCTGATATCGTTTGGCCGCCTCGGAGCTGCGATTTGACGCCGTTGGATTATTATCTTTGGGGTGCCGTCAAAGACCAGTGTTATGCCAACAAACCAGCAACAATTGATGCACTGAAGACCAACATACGCGATGTCATAGCTGAAATACAGCCGCACGCAATCGAAAATGTGTTGAAAAATTGGACCGATCGTATGGGATGGTGCATGGCTAGCCGAGGCAGATCTACCTGAAGGAGATTTAATGTCGCATATAATGCTTTCGATGGTGTGGTTGACATCGCACCGGTTATTAGCACAGATGCTAGTCTTTGAACCTTGTCTAATTTTTTGATGTTCACACCCTTCTCAAGGGCATTCCATCATATTACAATACCATAGTAAAGACCACTGCTCTGTAGAGCCAATGTATCATTCTGAGTTTCAATTCCCATTTATTCCCAATTAGCCTTCCGTAGAAGTACGACGCGGTCATAGCTTTACGTGGTCTGTCTGCGACTGTAAGCCCCCAATTTAGCTTCCTATCTAGTACAAGTCTCAGATATTTTGCCCTTTGTGTTACTCTAAGTGGTTTCCCTCCTAGGAATATTTGTTGAAGAGCAGGTGTTTTATGTTTCCTCTGATCCGTTTTTCTGGATAGTGATAATCTGTTGAGAGATCTACATAATGTTGGAAGGTGTTTCCCCGAGATTCCTATTACAATATCATCGGCATATGATATTATTTTACCTCCCATTTTTTTTAGTTCTTAAAGCAGATTATTGACAGTGAGGTTCCACAGAAGTGGAGAGATTACACCACTTTGGGGTGTACCCCTGATGGGAAATTTCTTAATGGATGTCTTACCCAAATTTCCGGTTATAGTTCACCCAGTTAGCATTCGTTCTAAAATATAATCGAGACTAGTGCACTGTTTACTTCCATTTCCATTAGTGAAGTGGTAATTGCTTCCGGATATATATTTGCTTTTGAAATAACCAAGACCAATATTGATGTCAAAATAAATACCCTGCAAGTTGTCTGCAAATATAAACCAAAGGGTCCATCTTGTGCAACGGAGATTATTTGAGCCTTTGGCTGTGTTTACTAAATAAAAAAAACGTACATAACAGATCTGGGCTCGTATCTCAATATCAATTTATTTATTTGAATTTCAATAATCATTTTTGGACAGATACAGTTTTGTAACTTTCAGGTTACTTTGGACTATTGAGGTAGATTTGAATATATTTAGAATTCAAAATTAGAAAAATTGTTGCAACTGTGCGGCCTAACAGACTAAAAAACTGTGATTATTCATGTGATAAAGTAATGAAAAATAAGGGTAGAGGAAGTTACGAAGTGTACATATATTAGTCAGGTCGAGCGATTATATGGTGTGCCAACAAGGCCGTCCATTTAAAGAGCATATTTTGGGAAGTAGAGCCAATGGACCTGATGAAGAGGTAAGACAGAAAAAAAAGTAAAATTAAAGCGAAACGCCCAAACTTAACAAAAATATACGATCGAAACATGGGGGGAGCAGATTTCGTGGACTCATTGGTAACGTTGTACCGAATAAGAAATCGATCAAGGAAATGCCATCACGGGTAAGAGAGATTATTCAACGCATTCTATGAGTCCCAAGCGTCAATATTCTTTATTAGAATTTACAACTAACGCATTTTGCTAATGTCAGGAGCATTTTGGAACTCAGAGGAAAAGAGGACATGTTATTTCTAATTATGTAGTTAAGCAGTTAGAAAAAAAGGAAAACTGACGCAATACTTCCGGTACAAAACGTGCGAAAAGATGGAGTAGCACATTAGCCAATTTTTCCGAACAACAGAGGAAGAAGCTCCAAAAGTAAAATGTTCCAAATGCAATGTGCCTCTATGTTTTACTCTTAATTCACTCCATAGAGAAGAAATTTCACACTTAAGGATTTATGCATAAAAGTGGAAATATTGTAAGCCGTTGGCACTTCATAGTTAATCAAGTTATTTAAACTGTTAACAACTTTTTTAATTAGCAGATCAGGTTTATAATAAGTTATTTTCCATTGCATACATTTTTTTATATATAAGACGAAACGCATCCCTTAAAAGGTTAAATTAACCCTTAGGCGGATTGCGGAGCAGTTGAGCCTGTAAGTGAGGTACAATAAAATTTCATAAAAAGTAAAAAATTAAAAAAATATTTCATTAAAACAAAAAACTTAACAATTTAAACTTGTCCATTCATTTTAATTCATTCTTGACAAGATCGCTCCTATTCTTGGCGAATTCCCTTTATATTCCTCAAATTACTTTTCGCGTCGCTTGTTGTTAGAAGCTGCCTCATTTTGTCAGCCACGTCAAATATATCTTGTTTTAGTATCTAAAGATCTAGCACGACTTTTCCTGTTACCCTGTATAAATAGCTCGTGCGTCCTTTGTTGGGTGTTTGGCTGAGCTCATCCTTGTATTTTTGGTGTGCGTAGTGTATGACAGTTACATTCTCCCTCAAACTTGGAGATGTTTTTATGTTGTATGAGGGTTGCCTTTTATATTATTAGTAAAGCCATCTACCGAGAAAATAATGGAATTATTTTTCCCTAAACTAATATTTTGCGCTCTATAATGAAAATACACTAAAATAATAATAAAAATGGCTTTATTGTTTTTCAAAATATTCTCCTTGGAAGTTAATACTCGTACATTTTTGGAATCGTTTAAACCAATTTTTAAAGCAACTGTACCACTTAGAAGTGGATACCTCCAAAACAATTTGCTTAAATGTATTGAAAAACCTTCTTCAGGTGTTGACCTCGTATTTTATTTCGAACGTTTGGCAATAAAAAGAAACCATTAAGCGCCAAATCACAGTTTTAAAAGGCGATTAACCCACTAATTCGATCTTTTGAGCTCTGAAAAACTCTCTTGTGTGAGTCGATATGCAATGGCAATGGGATTGTCTTGGTGATGGATAAATGGATAACTTGCCTTCGGCAATCGGTTTTCCTTAATTCTCCGAAAACTTCTGGCAAACAAGTGGTTGTGTACCAAAAAATTGAACTGTTTTAAGTTCCTTCCTTTACTTTGAAGTGCTTTTTCCGCGAACAACTTTTGTTGGATTGGGTTCGTCTTGGAACATCCATATCGTCGATTTCTGCTTTGTTTCCGACTCCAATGCATAGATCAATGATTCGTTACCTATTACGACGTCATAGACGTGCTTTAAATCACCACAACTGATTTTTTTCAATTCATTCACATTTCGTTCCACCAATCGACACGAGTCCTGTTTTGTGGCGATTGTCATAGTTTGTGGCATCTAACGAGAAATACACTTTGAAGTCTAAATGTTTATGCAATAATGACTGTATGCTGATCCCACTAATGCCCATGGATGTATCTATCTCGCGATATGTCACTTAACGATCTTGCATTACCAGTTGACGCACAGCATTGATTGTTTCTAGCACAAAAACTTCTTTTGAATGGCTTTCACAAAATTTATTCTGCAAAAATCAACGGCTACGTGGGAACTCGTTGTCCCAGTGTTTCACTATTGGCTAAATATGGTGCTTCAATGCCAAACACTTCTGTCTCGGTAGTCCACTTCAAAAATCGTAATAAATCATCGCAAAAATTTCGCTCCTTTGAGCGATACGAATTTTTAAACTCACTGGAAAATAACAAACAAAGCTTGTATGTGAAAACTTTTTATGTAAGTTTATGTTAAAAAATATCAAACTTTTCTATAAAAATGAAACACGTAGTGTTGCAAAGGCGCTTCGGCAGAAATGAGAACAGTTGTCCCTGAAATCTTGCGCAAGGATGTAATATTTTCTTCTTAATAGAAAAAATTATTAAGGCCCAAATAAATATCGCTCAATTTCATTTTCTTTTTATTTAGTATCAAGGTGATTCAAAAACAAAACAGGCAACCCTCGAGCAATTAATGGAGCGCCCTAGTTCCTCAGCTATTGAAGGCAAATAACCAGCTGCTTCAATTCTTAGTTTGGACCTTTGAGTAGCTCGAATTGGGAATTCAATTACCTCGCCAAATCCTTCTTTCGACAACTCGCCGACTATAAATAAATGAAATTTCTATATGTAGGAATTGAAAATCCGAATGGGATTATATTGAAGACCCTGCAAACGCAGAGCGAGACTTTTTGGTAAATTTTTGAATGGATCGCTTCATTAGCTCAATAGTTTTTGAAAATGCTGCTGACACTCCCATTTCGCTCAACTGCGAGCGCTGTAGAGTTGTGATTATCGACTTGAAGATGTGAAATAAAGTTTAGTTACAGCGCTGATATTGTTCTTAACCGCCCTGGCAATGACAAATGGCCGCCTTAGACATACGATTCGCTTTCTTTCCTTTCTTTTCCTGCTTGAGCACTATGAAAGACGAATATGTTCCAAAACTGCATGAAATATTCAGACCTTTAAGGTGCACATAATTCAAACTAATCAGAGAAACGAAACCGTCAACAAGTTGTTCGAAAATGGGAATGACAGGATGCGCCACTTCTACATCAGGCGAGGCGACCGTAAGTCATTAATGGGGCCGTAAGTCAAATATAATGCGTATGTTTGTTCCTACTAACGAAGTTATAATAGCCATAAATAAATTGAGTTTAGTTCGTTTTGTTACTTTTTAAAATCAAATTTCATTTGAGACTCCAAATAGCTACATATCCTTCCTTCCGGCCGATAGGCGAGTAGTTGTGTGTAGAAGCCAAATAAGTGCAGGTGATTGTTGTGATTCGGTTGGTTTGTCGTGCAAATGAAATTTCGTTATCGATTTTTTCCTCCTTTGCTCGTATTGCCTAGCGTCCTGTCGTTTCCTCTATTCATGTCACACATACATATGCACATACACGCGCACAGGCAGTCAGAGGTTGTTTGCGCCATGCAGTTGCTTTGTATTCTAGATAAGTTCAACGAAATTCGTTTGTTCTTTTTTGTATTTTTTCATGAACCTCTGCACTTGTCCACATACACGTGCATATTAGATGTACATGTGTGTGTGCGTGCATGTGTAGGACACATTTCTCTGTTTGCATGTTGTTTCTTTGGCGCTATTTACTTGTACATATTTTATTATTCTTGGTTTTTTATTCTCAGTTGCTATTTTTTTGGTTATTTTATATTTTGTTGTTGTTATTAGTGTGTTTGTTTTTCTTGTGCCGTGACCAAAGTCAACCAAAAACTGTGCCAGGGGTACATCCTACATTCTATAAAGTACACTTTTTCCATGGCGTTCATTATTTTTCTTTCTTCATTTTGGTAGCTTATTTCTCATTTCAAGATTTTTCGTATTCACTTTTGCGTTTGGTCACTCATTGTGCCTGAGGGTGGTTCTTTTTAACTTTCACCAATCTAATGTGCCATTTTTAGTTGGATGATTTTGATAAATTAAGTGCCTAATGAAGGGGCTTAACAGTGATGCCATTCACTTTTGACTTAAGTGGGTGCAGCATGTAAAGAAAACGTCCAAAGTTGGGTGGATATTTAGCGATTTAACGCAATTTATATTCGACATTGCAATCTGTTTTACTCAAAGCCCAAGTTACACTATTTTTGCATTATAAAGCGTCGAGACTTGCTACCCGAGGACATCTGCCTTACTCAACAAATTATAATTAGCAGTGAGGAACCGATGCATATGGTGTTACATACGTCCAGAATTTTCAAAAATTCCCAATATTATAGCTTCTACAGCCCATTGACTAGGTAGAGAGCGGTCCACGTGCTCCTATACCTTAAACCTTAAACTCGTTTTTCTCGAAACTAATTTTTCCGACACGGTCTGCATGATAACTCATACGCTGCTGGACGTATATAACCCCTAAAGATTCATCAATAAACTTTATTGTGTTTCGGGTTCGATTGCAATGCAACTCCACATTCACCTAACACAAAGACGAAGTCCATTCGCATTTGAGATTTATTTCTTAGCGCAATTTGGAGGGAACTATAAAATTTTGTTCCCCGCGGTATCAGTATTAAGTCGCCGGTCAGACCTCGATCCAAACCTATTTAATCACTTGATTGTTCTGAACTGATCTGCATTATTTTCATATCACATCAATGATCTGGGTGGCTTCTCCACCTAAATACCTGTCGAGCGAATTCGCCAAAAAATCTGCTTTCACTGCTTTTACTTCTAAAATCAGCTTTTGGTGCTATTGGGACAAATTATCTATTTGGTAGTAGAAAAATTAATGGTAATGAGCAGGATACAAATTTGAAAGTGGTGCAGAGCCAAATTGCATATGTCAGTTATTTTATTTATAAAATAATCTTATTTTCTTTAGATAGCTGACTTGGTTATGGTTTGCTTTTTACCTTGGCCACATGACAAAACTTAAGCTAGTAGCCGGCAAACATCTATCGGGGGATCTAAGCTCGAATTATAGTTACATAGGCACAGAAAAACAAAAAAACGGCAGAAGCCGTTTGCAGTTTCTCCGTATGACGAATGCTGGACATATTTTCTTATATGGAAGAAATCGCACAACACGGTCAGCAAAAAAAAATTGTGAAAATTAACGCGATTTTGAAGCCTCTCAAATTTGCACTTAATGATATCAAAAAATGATATAAATGGTGAAAATTTGGCAGAGACAGTTCGTAAAACTCGAACATTTTTGGTGAAAAAATTCGAGCTGTTGGGACAAGTTAGTGATGTGAAGAATAAAGCTCGTGCACGTCGCTCAAGAACAGCTGGAAATCGAAAACAATGTTAAAGAAAACCCAGGTTTGTTCATTCCTCCTCGTTCTTTGGAATTAGGCATTCCACAAACGTCATTACACCGTATTTTGCGTAAAGATTGGGTCTTAAGGCTGATAAGGCCCAGTTAACACAAGAACTCAAGCCGGCCGATCATCAACAACGTCGTGTCTTTGCTGATTGGGTTGTTTAGGAGCTACGTGCCACACAAGCAACGAAACCATTAATCTTTTATCAAAATAACACCTCTTATTGGAAAATCCTTTATGTATGTAAATAAAGCACCCTATTTTTGCAAATGGCGTCGAACATCAAAAAAATTTGACACTAGTGAACTATTAACCTGGATTATACAAATAGAGAAGCAGTGGAGTGATGAAGAAGTCACTCAAAATCATTTTTTTTTAATTAGTTAAAAGCTAATTCGTAAATAATTGAAGATTAACTTTGTGCCAATTTGTATGTAGTGGCAAAGGTAGCTTAATGGATTTTTGCGAGACTAACATCCCGTAGCGCTTGGGTTCGAAGCCCATCGTGATAGCATGAAACACTAAATGATAAAGTTTTCTTCTAGTAGCGGTCACCCCTCAGCGGGAAATGACAAACTTTCGAGTGTATTTCTGCCATGAAAAAAATATTCTCATAAAAACGAAAATTAGAGAAACTGCGAGACGCACACCCCAAATTAAAGAAGAAGTTCGACCAACCACCTAGTGAGGGATATACTTGTATGTACATACATATATAGGGATAGCCCAAACAAAAAGTTTTTTTTTTTTATTTAAAAATTGGAAAAGTAATGAATTACAATCACAATGATTTTAAAAAGCATTAGCGGTTAAAAGAAGTTATATCCAAAGCTTGTTTTATGGCTCCCAAAAACTAGTCACCTATATATATTTTTTGTGTTTAATATAATGCCGCCAGTGCCATGAAAATTACCACTGAATTTGAATAGAAAGAAAAATGCACTTCTCCGTAAATCTTGTATAAAATGTTCACTTATTGATATGATTTAACAACTTTAAGGAAAAGTGCAAGTTCCCCCATGCAAGAAAGAATATTTTTTTTTCTTTTTTGGCTAATGCATAAAATAATGTAAAACACGTTTTATCCTACGATTCTAATTGTGTTATTCATATAAAACTTCGCACCTGTGATTGATAACAAGAGACGTTAGTTTTGGCGCTAGGCAAATGCAAAGACATGCCGAAGCTATTTCCTTTTTGTGATACGGGATGCTTTGATGCCCAAGATCAGTAGCTGATATTATTGTTGGCAAAATAACTGTGCGTCACCAACTGGATGCTCAGGTATGTCTTGCTAAGTGGATGCTCCGATGCCTCGACTACATTAATAACACAGGCCGATAAAATTTAACCAACATTCAGACCCAGAAACCAGACTATATATTTCCGAAGGTTTATGATGCGCTGAATCCAAATCTGGCCTCAGAATTGCTCTATCAGCTCTGGTTTTCGAGATATCCTAACCTAAAAGTGCAAAAAACACCGTTTTTACCCATATTTGAGGTTATGTAGCCTTGCAGATGTTTTCTTTCACCAAAATTAAACGATGACATCTTTAAATACACGCCTTTTTTTCAAATGGCGTTGAGTTTGCTCAAATATCATTTTTTTCGCTGAGATATCGCATTTTGAAATTTTCGTGTTTCTAAATTTTCCTACACCTGAAAATCGATTGAGATAACATAGACATGATATAGTCGATTACTAATTTTCTTGAATTGAGTCTTATTTTTCTTAAAATTTTGTCTCACACCATAAGTGTGCTGACTCACCACACCCCTACACTATCTAACCTTTGGGTAACGAGTCACACACAGCCCTAACCCCTAGAAACCACCCTAATATATAGTTTCTGGGTCTGAGATGCTGTCGGCCTGTGTAATTAAAGTAACAAACGCCAAGTCGAATTGTTGTATTCTTCTTGTAACGCTGTTCTCTACTTAAGGTGGTCTAGTGCTCGAAAATTTATGGTATTTTCATGAACTTCTTTTACAATACAAAAATGAAAATGGATATTTAAATTTTATTGGCTTTTTCTAACTTCTTTTACCTACAAAAATAAAATAATTTTTCTTTTTTCATTTTAATAATTTAAAAAATTGGACGGTGTTGTCCATTTTGGCTTTTCTATTTATCTGACACACAAAAACTAAAAAAATTATTAATCAGTATGACTGTCCCGTACTAGAATAAAAAACAACAATTGACAAATTGGTGCGGCTTTGAATTTGACACTCTAAAAATCGGTTTTTTTCAGTTTTTAAATAAAAAAAAAACGAAATAATTCAGATAATAAAATGATTCTAGTACGGGCGATAGCCATTGATGTTGTCAACAACATATTAAAATTTAAGACAATTCGGATGAATAGTTGTTTTTTTTTTTTGACACCACCAGGCCGAAAGAAGGCGTTTTGAGATAAATGACTTCAAAGCTTGAGGTACAGGAGCGCGCGAACCGCTACCTAGTTAATAGACTGTAGAAGCTATAATATTATAAATTTCCGCATGAAAATTTCACAGTATATTCTTAAGAACCCATACTTTCGAAATGTCGAAAAAACAAAAAATCGATTTTTTGAAATTTCTAGACCACCGGGTCCTCTTAACTCAATGCTGGACAGCAGCTTTAATTATGCGCCTCTGTGACCGTAACTTATAAACGTATTTAAGTACTATATGTGTGTTTTTAATAGGTATTATCATTTCGCCAATTGTGAATCACTTGTACCAAAATGATCTTGCAGTGTCCAATCCCAAAATTAAAGAAATATACAAAAATTGTCTACATTTTGCACATAAAGACCAGGCTTTCCTGAGCTACAGATGGATTCTAATTCAAGAAGTATAAGCCATTGAGATAATTTTTGAATTGGAATAAGATAATATCTAATAAGTTTAAAAAAGTTATTGTGAAAAAGTATGTATTTTGAACAAAAATAAAAATAATTTTTTTTTTGCTTTTCGAAGAATTGGACCCACACACAAGGTTGCACAGTTTACGACAATGCCTTACTCTAACAATCATTTTATTCGGCCTGGGAGATTTGTGTACGTGATTTGTTGAGGGCCGATAGTCTTCATAGCCTTTGGGTGTCCATTTATAATACTTACATTTTTTTTATAAAAACTGTCTATAACATTTTTCAAAATATAAAAATCTTTTTTATCAAAACTTTAAAGTTTTTAACCAGAATTTTTAAACTTTTTCTGTATATGCAGTTTGTTAGCATTTTTTTATTTTTGTGAATTCATTGAATTTTAGAAAACATTTAGTAGAAAGTGCCAGTTCAAAGTGACTACAAAATATTTTTGTTGTGTTTATAATTTGCAACGGGGTGTAGATAAGAAGAAATATCAGGGTTATGCATTAATTGTGGTTAGGGTAAATATGATTGATTATAATTGTAATTTATTTCTCAATCCTTCCTCATGGAGGATGGTTCCATGTGTAGAAGTGCACGCATGGTGGAAGCCCCTGATTGCCATTCACTTGGGAGTATCCAGGAGAATTCTTCTGCGTATGCTCCAAGCAGCACACAACTTCCGAGCCTCACCCAAGTATCCTTTGGGTAGCTACCGAGCATTCGTTTGAGGCCAAGCTTATGTGAGAAGGCGAAATAAGCCAGAATATTTGGTAGTGCGTTGGGTTTAGGCCCTACTACGGATAAATCCACCCCCAATGAAAAATAAAACGAAGCCTCGGATGCGAACTGCCTATTCTGATGACGATTCCTACAAACGACAGCCAAAATCGCGTAAGCGGTTATCGCGCCAATCAAGAAGAAGATACTTTCTTAATTTGTCGCAGGCCTTCAAATCACCCGAAAACGTTCTCGTTTTCAACTATTGGATTTCTCTACAGGGGTCGTTAGATTTGGCAATACAAGTTTATACTTCTTCTGCGCTGTGTTCTTTCGTCGATTTAGCATTTTCGTTTACTTTCGCTATTTTAGCACGCCTTCACGGCAGCCTCGCCACGTTCTTTGTCTGTATGTGTGTACTTTGTTGTCTTTATAGCCAGTTTCACTTTTGTGGCATACTTTTAATGCCATGGCAAGAGCGAACCTTGTTCCGACTTTTCTGCATTTGCGAATGTGGGAGTGTGCACGTAAATGTTGTCTTCTTAAGGCGAATGCTATGCGATGGCTGCAGCATTGAACATCGGCTGCGGTGCGTGTGGCCTTAGAATTTTGCAAATGCGAAAATCAATTAAATACTACAACGTGTAATTCGCGTTTACCCCTCAAACGAATGGTCGATTGAACTCAATAAACAGTCCTATGTTGAGACATTTGCGCGATTGTGTGTGTGCATCATGCGAAAATATAAAAATATGAAGGGAAATAGCGTAAAACAATTTTTTCTATGCTATTAATAATATCGAAAAGTGTAATTATACACATTTTTCACGCCCCGCTTGCTTTTGCACTCTTAATAATTTATTTTACGGCACAAATGGGTGACCAGATTGGAGGTACTTTTTTCAATAGAGTTTTTTGACAGATCACGCGGGATTACTGGCAAACTATTGTAAATACATCATTTTATTCAGTATTCTTTGACATTTTGCCTCAACAGCGTTTACAAATCGTAAAATTGTATTACGAAAATCGAGGCTCTGTGAAAAATGTTCATCGCGCGCTCAGGCCAACTTATGGTGTTCAGCGATGAGGCCCATTTTTGGCTTAATGGCTAAGCCAGTCAGAAAAATTGCTGCATTTGGGCTGAAAAGCAGCTCGAAGACATTCAATAACAACCATTACATCTATTAAAAACAATCGTTTGGTGCGGCCTGTGGACTGGAGGAATCATCGGCCCATATTTATTCAAAGGCGCGGCAGACACCAATGTTACAGTGCATGGCGAACGCTATCGCGCCATGATGAATGACTTTTGTATGCCTGATCTCCATAACGTTTGGTTCAAACAAAATGGCGCTACTTGCCATACAGCCCGTGAAACAATAGATTTACTGCGTCGTCGTTTCAGTGAGAAATTTGTCTCTCGTCTTGTACCAGTCGATTAGCCACCAAGATCGTGTGAAAACACACCTTTCCATTTTTATTCGTGGAGTTTTGTAAAGTCTAAATGCTTTGTGGAGAAATCAGCTTTGATTGAGGCATTGGAAGCCAACATTACTAAAGTTCTTCACGAGATACCGACCGAAGTCCTCCAGCGAGTCTTTTGAAAGTAGTGCTCACGGATGGCCGAATGGTTCTACACAAAAATAATGAAAATTTCCAATTAATTCGAATTTTTGTTGTTTTTTTTCAATTTTAAACTCGATGCCTCTAAATTGATCACTCTTTATAAGTGCAGCTCATAGCACAACTCCCACAGCAACACTAATTTTATATGTGCTTATTCCAAATTGGCTTATATGGTAGGCAACTAGTTTTCGAGTTAGGATTGAGGCTGAGTAAACTTGCGCTCCTAAAAACATTCAATAAATGGCATTCAACGATATTAGAAAAATTTTCCACGATTTCAGCTACTAGAGATTTTTGTAATAGTGTAGAGCTTCATTTTAATAAACTCCCTTCCGTAATATTCCGCTCAAAAGAGGGCTGTGACGGCGGTACGGTAGATGATGAAAATAGAGTCAAAGTATTTATTGAGAAATCTAAGCTTTATGAACAGGCTGGAGGAGGAGTTTACTGCGAAAAGCTAAGCATCAGCGCATTCTCTCACTTGCCAAATCATTGTAGTGTCTTTTAGGCAGAAACTATCGCCTTAAGGGAGGGCTTATTGTTCTTAAAGAAGAGACTCCAGCTCCGAAGGACGTAAATATATGTCTACTCGTATAGTCAGGGAGAGTTGAATGCCACAAATTATTATGCGAAGCATCGTAATATTTTAAAATAAAACTGATCCGGGTTACAGGGCAAATATAGAGGATAATTGCATTACTAAATCTTAGGAGACAGGATATGAGAAATACGATAGGGGTACTAACAGGGCATTGCCTAATTAGAGGGCATGCAAATAGTTTGGGGTACCACATAATGACTTTTGTCGAAGCTGTCAAGATATTAAAGAAAGGGAAACCGTGGAACACGTCTTCCACTGCTCTATACAGAAAAAGGCTTTGGACACTCGGACGCCTCACAAATTGGGTTGCCGAATGTAGCAAAATTCAATAAATGCGGAGGTTGGTTCAGAAAAGATTCAGCAGTGCAAAGGACGAGCTCCAGTGGTACCACAATGGGACAATTCAGGTTTAAGTGCGTCGGTGACAACCACTCAAGCTAACCTAACCCAATCTACTTTATGTTTTGAGTTATGGTCAAAAATTAACCCTAAACACCGATTTGCAGCGCTTAAAATTATTCCGCTTGTAGGTATGAAAAATTATGCGCTTTTGGCTTATCATTTTATTCAAAAGGCTTATTAAGTGATAAACTGAAAGCCTTCGCAATCATACTTTGCTTTGTGCTCCCCCAAAAAAAATTGAGCTGTCGGAAAGAAAATTCCTCGAGCCTCAAAGCTCGATCAATTCGCGATTTTTTAGTACAGATGTGCACCAGATTTAACTAGAAGCCTCAAATAAACGGCTCAAATGGAAGTCTAGGAAATCCATCCATGCTCCGTCGATATTCGCGGTACTCTACTCTCAGTCAATATTTTTTTTTTCTAATAAGAGAACATATTTCTTTTCTTTATTTTTGATGCTTTGATCACCACAATGTTTTTCACGCTACGTAGCCTCCTACGTAGGCTGTGCTGCACTGCAGTTCGAAACCAAATCTCGAGGAAGGGATATATCAACAATTAGTGGCGACTTTGGCTCAATTTTTAATTCTAAACTTATGCTGAACTCTCGCTGATCTCGGTAGCAGTTGACCAAGCAAGACACACTCCATCTCATTGGAATTATAGGGGCATGGAAAGAAATTCCATGCCAGATTCTTCTGGGAATCACCTCATTGGTATGTAATATATATATGTTCTTGGAAAAGAGGTTATATATCTATCATCATTAGTCAAAGTGTGGTAGGCAGCGGGCGTTCATCTCTGGTCTCAATTTGTGCGTTCTTTCTTATCTCAATTTACGCTTTCGGTTTAAGTATTTTCTATTGAAAAATGTATTTGTTGAAGGCAGTTTAGTTGTCTGAAGGCAGATCCGTATGTATCTGCAGCGACAGCAAAGCTACGCTTATTGCCTTAGACAGCCCTCCAACAACTTCAAGGGTAGTTGAGTGCTGTAAATCCAGGCTGAACTATGTCGGTAGCCATAATATCCTGATGCTAACATGGGGTCCGTGGCACGTGGGTATTGCGGGTAACGAGATCTCTGACTTTTTAGCTAGGATGGAGTACGTTCTGCTACTCATTTCTGCAGCCATTAAAGCCACGGTTAGCAAACGGGTTACTTTAACTCAGAAGAGAGCCTGGCAACCTGAGTGAGGCTACAGATGGATAAAATGTTGTTACCTCTCATGTCCGAGCGACTGTCGCAGATCTTCCTGTCATGAAGCAGAGGGGACTGCAGGAGGCTGGTTGGACTGATGACACTTTCTGTGCGTCTGCCCGGCCTTCGCTCGAATTAGGCTTGAGGTCTTTTGCACCGATGTGCTAAGAAGCGACCACCTTGGCTACTTGGTACCACAAGATCTACTCAAATTTCTTCGGAGGTCGGGTAGATTTAAAAAAAATTAAAAAGGGAATCCGAGTGCAGTACACTGGACTTAATGTTGTCTGAGGCTGTACTTGGTAGTCTGTTTCGACAAAAAAACAAAAAAAGGTTGTCTTGACTGTTGAAATTTTGAGTAATTTGTATATTGGACTATACACAATTCTTGAGACAAGTTAACCTGGTAGTTTGGTAAGAGTTAAGGAAGAAGGAAACAAATTTTTTGTGTTTATAAGACGCTCTATTTGGGTTTTGGCCGAGCTTCTTCTCCGTTTTTGGTGTGTGTCTTGATGTCTTTCCGTAATTGAAACAACCTACAGTTTTATGCCGCCTCCGAATGGCAGATGGTTTTTATGAGGAGCTTGAGCTTGGAAGAAATATATTCTGGTTTGTCATTGGCTGCGAAGGTTGCCTATTTTGCGCCCAATAATGAGAAAAATAATAGAATAATAAAATGAGGTTTATCGTTTTTCAAGTATTCTCCTTGGAGTTCTACGCACTTTTGCCACTCAGAAGTGGATACCTCCAAAACGAGCTGTTTAAAGGCTCCAACAGCTTCTCCAGACTTTGAAACATGTTGATCTCGCATTTTAATTTTGATGTTCGGCAACAAAAAGAAATGATTTGGTGCCAAATAAGAGTTGCAAGTTGTGAGACCCATTAATTCGATCTTTTGCTCAAAAGGCTCTCTTGAGGGAGCCGATATGTGAGAGCTTGCATTGCCTTGGTGAAGGATAATTCGTATTCGGCGTTTGCTTTTCCTTAAAAAATCATCGTACTCCAGTGTTTTTAGGGACGCTGGTTACAAATCCGACGCAATTTTTCGAAAATTCAGAATGACGAACGCAAAATAGAAAGTGGAGCTAAAATTAATAAATTCTTCGAGATTTTTAGAGTCACTGATTAACGCAAAATAAAATAATATATAAACTTCAGTCTTTAATTGGAGTGAGGCTCTGATAGGTCGTAGTTTTGAGAAAAATAATTGCAAAAATAACCAAAACCATCTTTTTATGGCATTTTACACCCAGTGTTTCCCAAAACATGTTGTTGTTTTGTTGTAGTGGTTGAGTATTCCTGCTCAAATATTCGTAATTAGCGACTAGCGCCCTTTTACTACCACTGTTCTTGTGTGATGATGCCTTTTTTTGTTTTTGGTTTTTTTAAGTCAGATCCATTTCGTTACTTTTCTATCTCTACGTCTGAGATTTCATTAATTTGCTGTAAGAAGGTCTTGCCCAAAGAGATAATGGAAGAGACTTTCTTTCGCCCACTCTGCTTCACACTCTGCTTGTGCAGATGGGATTGAAAGGGAGGTTATGTCTGGCTGCGTGATCCCCCACTTTCCAGTGACCGGCACGGGTTGCAGTTATACGTGAAATGTTTGCCAGAAAGCATCCTAACAAATAATTCGTCCTCTGGATGTTGTACCATATTTTTCTTGTAGTAATATACGTATTTCTTTGCTTCCACCTTCTTTCGGCTAAAGCATAGTAATGCGAGGGAATGGATGTTTTTATTTGTGTTAAAAGGGGTAGAAACCTCCACCGCCGCTGCTATGTCTAGTGTCGAACCTTTTCTTGCTAGCTCTTCCGCTATCTCATTACCCTCTATGTTCCTATGACCGGGAACCCATATCAGAGTAATTTGAAGCCAGTGGCCTAGCAGCTCTAGTTCCTTTCTGCATTGTAAAACTAACTTGGATGAAATGGAATTGGAATCTAAGGCGTTGATAGCTGATTGACTGTCTGAAAAGATAGATACTCTTGCATCAATTTCTTTGTAGTGTTTTAGGGATTTGCATGCTTCTTTGATTGCTAGTAAGTTCTGTCTGGAACACGCTGGCTAATTCAGGAAATCGGATTGATTTGGATATGTTGAGCAGCTCCGAACAGAGGCGAGCTCCAACACCACAGTTCATGTCAGAACCATCAGTGTAGATTTCAAGGCCGAATGTCCCAATAACTTTTCCTTTCCTCAATTCAGCTCTCGGTGGAAAACGTACCGTAAAGTCTTTCTTGAAGTTAAGGCCGGGGACTGTGTAATTTGATTTGTTTTTGGGCAGTGAGGGTCCCTGTAGGAGGATCTTGCTGTACGGTCTTGTTGTCAGCTTCCTATGCCTCTGAGTCTCACGGCGCTGCAAGTAGTGACTGTTTTTATATGTAAGAAAACATGGTGAGTTGACCACTTTTGAACCCCAGACTCGAGTTCAGCGTAGAAAACTACAACAAAGTCCCATATCAAATACAAAAAAAATTACAAAAAAGTGATTTTGTGTATCTGTGGCACATATGCAGGTTTAGGTTTGTACTACAAACAATCTTCGGCTCAAAACCTTGATAGCTATATATGTCTTTATACATAGATAAAATAATAATTGTATTATTGTTTTTGTTTTTTACTGAAAATAGATAAATAAATAAATAATTAAAACATCTTCTTCAGAGCTTTGAGTTGTTTCCTTTTCACGTTAAACCAAATTCCGAAATTATGTTTATTTTTTCCGCCGCTACAGTGGGCTAATCTCTTAAGACCCTTTCTCGCGCAGAAATTTCTCATTCAAATTAGATGTAAAAATATATTCTAACATTGCGAGTTTCGTTCGGATTTGTCGGATTGCTGCTGCTATGCGTGGCTCAAAAAAGCAAATTCGAATATGAGTTTGTAGTTGTGTATTTCTACGTAGGTGAACAATTTGTGAGCTTAGGTGTATGAAAGTGGTTTATGTGTTGAGTGAATTTTTATTTCCACTGTGTTTAACGGTGCATTGTGTACTCGATATTGCAGTGTTGCATGACGTATTGATGATCTCCTAACAAATGCATTGTCTGTGCGACTACAACAACACTTAATTTCATACTAACATTTTATCTGTGTATACGTATACGCAACTACGCGAAATATATGTGCATGTGTATGTATGTATATATGTAAGTATTGTATGTTAGCATGAAAGTATCAATTCATAGATCTTTTTTTAATTTAGTTCTTATGCAGGTATTTTTTTGTGTTTATTTTTTTTTTGCTATTCATTTATTTCATTTGCATTTGGTATTAATTTTCGCTTGTATTGTGTGTATATGTGTGTTGTTTTATTTATTTATTCAGATATCTACATTTATTGTAGTTATATAGTTTTTGATAGCAGCTTTAATGCCAACAAAATAAGTGATTATTTGGGTGTTTATTTGTATGTGTTGGTTTTCCTCTTCTTTGTGATTTGCGTTTTTCTATTCAGTGTTGTTTTTGTAGTTTGTGCAAATCTGGCATTGAGGCGTTTACAGCAATGCAAAGTAAGCGTGTTCTCTTCTCGATTTCAATGGCAGGCGTAAGCTCTTTTCTATTTGCTTGTGCACGAAAACAACAAAACATTTTGTATTGGACAAAAAATGTGTATGTATGTATGTAGCAGATAAATTTAATACGTATCCAAATGTTTCGTGGTTAATAGATGTAAGTACTTCGTTGCAATAGATTCATTTCAGATTTTCTATTTTGTTTGTTTTTTTGTAATTCAACCTACCTTTCGCTTTTTATATCCACTTAAACGAATGTTTCTTTTCTAGTTACAGTTTCTATGTTGGTGTGAATGCAATTTTTATATTAAAAAACAATTATTTTTTTATTTACAAATTTTTATATTTTTTGCGCACTTAAAAAAAACACAGCTCTTCGCGCTGTTGTTGCTACTTCTAGTCAGCCCACTTTAAGCGACATGTTTTTTGGTTGATTTATGCATTTGATGAATTAATTCTTTGAGTTTCATTTAATTAAACGCTCGTTTTTTCTCACTTGTGGTATAAAATTGTATTGTTTTTTTATTCTTCATCGATTTAACAGCTGTTAGTTGTGTAGAAATTTTGCAAATCAATAAAAAGTAAAAGCTTAAATCTTATAATTAATTTATAAAAGCATTTAGAGCCACAGCAATTCAGCGAATGTAAAAAGGCTATCTAAGGAAGTTGACGAACGGGTTTCTACAATGTAGGCTGGGATAACTAATAAATGCTGGGCTTGTGAAACTCTGAGACAGAAAACAAAAGCTACCGATGTAATCAAAGGAGTTACCAAAGCAAAATGGAGAAAAGGAGATCGGCTGGCCGCATAGCTCGACTTATGGATAACGAGTGGACAAGGAGAATCCTAGAATGAAGACCTTGAGAAGACTAGAGAAAAATTGGAAGACCGCCGACAAGGTGGAGCGATGACACTGGAAAAATAAAAACAGCGCCAAATAGAGAAAATTGTAAATCAGTGGAGGAGACCAATGTTGAGCCGTGGAAGCAAATGGCTAGATGATGAATTTGAAGCCGATTCTTTGTTTTCTTAATGCCTTAAATTCAAACTAGTTTGTGTTACTAGCGAAGTAGCGTATTGCTGCAGGTTCAAAGCGCATTAGTGTCATATTTCGAACAAAACCTTTAAGGGGATAGATACCTGTAAAATTTCGAAAAAAAAACAAAAATCTTGTTTTTTCATAAAATGTTAATATAATTCTTTAAGAATATGTCAAACAAATTTGTAGAACGTAAATTTAAGAATTTCTTATATTATAGATCGTCAGCCGTGACGGCACTATTCTTTGCGTTTCAGCGCTGGGAGAGGTATAGTTACATTGTGTTCAAAGTTTAGACGCATTTTTCTCAAAACTATATTTTTCGAATTGGCGTACAGGATAACTCGAAAAGTTATTGACCGATCTCCTTAAAATTTTGCACACCTTTTCATCATATTACTATCTATCGGAATTTAGAAGTTTTCGAAGCAAAAATAGTAGGAAAAGTCGCCCCGAAATTCATTGTTTTTTTTAAGCATTTTATTCCGCGATTTGTTTTCTTTTTTGCATTTTTTCAATTTATATAGAATTTATGACATTAATAAACAAAAAAATATTTGGTTTTTTGTATTCAGGTCGCTGGCGCCGATTCTACAATGCCCGCCGATTCAGAAGCCCCGCTGCGACCTTCCTGGAAGAATTAAGTGTACATCCGCCATTTGAAATAATTAAAATAAAAAAAAATTGTTATATTATTTTAATATGGTATATAAATAAACTGTATGCCAATTTTGAAAAGAATATATTGACTTCTTCATTTAAAATAATTTTAATGAAAATTAATTACATAGATTTTTCGTTTCAGATAAATTACCTTTGTTGATAAGTATTTATCGTTTTTAGTAATAAAATAAATTTTAGAAATATTTGTAATTCTGTCGTGAAAAGTCCGTGCAAAAATAAAAACTACTTAACCGTTTCGGGTAAACCATTTTTATTTTTTCACATAGTCTACTTTTAGGCTTATACACTTGTTCTATTGGGTTGGCAACTAAGTAATTACGAATTTTTGTTAGAAAATCAAAGACAATTTTTTGATAGAACTAAATAACTTTAACTGTAATGTATAGCCCATTTGGATCAATGACCTTTTGCCATCTTTTAGGCAGCATCATAATCCCACGTTCATAAAACTTCTGGGTTTTATTAGCAAAAAAACTGAATCAGGTACGATTTGACATCATCATCATTATTGAAATTTTTACCATTCAAGGAGTTTTGTAAAGATCGAAACAAAAAGTAATCACAGGATGCAAGGTCAGGACTATATGGTGGATGTGGCAAAATATCCCAACCAAGCTCCAATAATTTTTTCCAAGGGGCCAAAGATGTGTGTCGCCCTGCATTGTCATGATGGAATACAATACTTTTTCGATTTGTCAATTCGCGCCGTTTTTCTTCAACTGCATTGTTTAATTTCCTTAGGTGTTCAATGTAGACATCAGAATTAATCGTTCGGTTGGGTGGTAAGAGTTCAAACTAGACAATTCCTTTGTAATCCCACCAAACTGATAACAAAACCTTCTTTTGATGAATATCAGCTTTTGATGTTGTTTGAGTTGGTTCACCTGGCCTGCTCTACGATCTTTTCCGCTTGATATTGTTGTAAACAACGCATTTTTCATCGCCAGTTATCAGTAACCGTCGTTTTAAAAATGGCTCATTTACATTACGTTTCTTTAGCAATGCGTTTCTTCCAGTTCGTGCGGAACCCCTGTATCGAGTTTTTGAGCATAGCCAAGTGGGTTTAAGTGATTTTCAATGCATGTGTGTGATATATGAAGCTTCTCTGCAACCTCACATGTTGTACTGTGACGATCCGAATCGATTGTTGCTTTGATTAGGGCGTCATCAACTTCAACTGGCCGGCCAGAGCGTTTTTCATCTTTGAGTGAAAAATCACCAGGACGAAATTTGGCAAACCAATTTTGACACTGTCGTTCTTTTAAGGCTTCGTCACTATAAAGAGCATATAACTTGTTATGAGCTTGCGATGCGGTTTTCCCTTTACGGAAATAATAGGTCTATTTATAAGTTCGTGCGGTTTTACAACAGATGGCGTAACTTGATTATTATTCCATCGATCCACATTTCCAAACATTCATTGGAGAGCTACTGTCGTAAGGCACAAACGTCAGTATAAGTTTTTATTTGAAGCGTAAACAACAATATTTTTACCACACTTGAAAATGTCGAATTTCGTGCCAAATAATGTGTTTTTGCGGGGAATTCTTCTTCATTATTTTAATATGAAGAAAAAAGCAGCCGAAAGTCATCGTATCTTGGTGGAAGTTTATGGTGAGCATGCTCTATCTGAGCGAACGTGCCAGAAGTGGTTTGCACGCTTTAAAAGTGGTGATTTTGGCTTGGAAGACGAAGAACGCGAGGGTGCGCCGCCAAAGTTCATGGATACCGAATTGGAGGAATTGCTCGATCAAGATCCGGCTCAAACGCAAGAAGAGGTTGCAAAAACTTTGGGAGTTGATCAATCAACCATTTCCAAACGTTTAAAAGCCATGGGAATGATCCGAAAGGTAGGCCATTGGGTGCCGTATGAATTGAAGCCAAGAGACGTTGAACGCCGTTTTATGGCATGCGAACAACTGCTTCAACGGCACAAAAGAAAGGGTTTTTTGCATCGAATTGTGACTGGCGATGAAAAGTGGGTCCATTACGACAATCCAAAACGTCGGGCAACGTATGGATACCCTGGCCATGCTTCAACATCGACGTCGGCGCAGAATATTCATGGCCTGAAGGTTATGCTGTGTATCTGGTGGGACCAGCTGGGTGTTGTGTATTATGAGCTACTGAAACCGAATGAAACGATTACGGGGGATGTCTACCGACGACAATTGATGCGTTTGAGCCGAGCACTGCGAGAAAAACGGCCGCAATACGCCGATAGACACGACAAAGTTATTTTGCAACATGACAATGCTCGGCCACATGTTGCACAAGTGGTCAAAACATACTTAGAAACGCTCAAATGGGATGTCCTACCCCACCCGCCGTAGGTCTGGACTTTGCGCCATCCGATTACTATCTCTTCCGATCGATGCAACATGGCCTGGCTGACCAGCACTTCCGTAATTACGATGAAGTCAAAAAATGGATCGATTCGTGGATTGCGGCAAAACCGACCGAATTTTTCACAAAGGGAATCCGTGAATTGCCAGAAAGATGGGAAAAAGTAGTAGTAAGCGATGGACAATATTTTGAATATTAAATTTGTAACCATTTTACGTCAATAAAGTTTCAAATTTCGAAAAAAACCGCACGAACTTATTCATAGTCCTATTAAAAAAGCAAAATATGACGAAAATGTTCCTTTTGATTTTCCATTTTTCAATGAACGCCAAACGAAAACTACGCAACCGATTGATTTGACTGATTGCCAGCTGAATTGCCTACTATCAAATAACAAAATGTGTTTTACATTTGAACTATTTCTGCAACCTAAAAATTCAGCTGAAACCATCTATGAGTGAAATCCGCAATTACTTAGTTGCGAACCCAATAGTTTGTTGATCCCTTCTGAGTAATAGAATTTGTCCAAGTCTGGAAAATAGCCCTTCGTTTCTGCCATAACCTCCTCGTTTGAATAAAACTTTTTTCCGGTAGCCATTTCTTCAAATTGGAGAACAAATAGTAGACCGAGGAAGAAGAGGGTATATGAAACGAGTTGAAACCCTATTTCCATTAATTTTGCGACCACAACTCACTGAAAATCACTTGATTTTCTCGATTCAAACGAATACTCATACAAAGAAATACTCCAACCTGGGTAAAATTTGGTGTTTGTTCTTTCAAGTGGTGCCACTAACTAGATCTGCTGTCTATACGCGACAGTACTGCCATTTCTCTGACTTTGCACGAACATCTCGAACGACCCGCGCATATTTCATGAAAGTAAATCAAAAGCGGGTGTTTAACTTTCTCTTATATCTTATGCAGCGTCATATGTCCAGCGTTTGGAAAATTAGCGGAGTGTGTTTTGACTTCGACAGCTGCCGTGATATGACAAATTTTGTTTTTTGGGAAATATTAAAATCGTAAAGTGAAAGTGAATATAAACCAATCATCCGAACTACAAATCTCAATTACTCGCCTAGCAGCTACGATTCCATTTTACTACGCTATACCCCGTTGCAACAATAGGTATATGAAAGCACCAATTACTGACAAGTTTTGACTATTCATTTTTTATTTTTATTTTTTTAATAAAAATATAAGTAATACTGCATTAAAAACCATTTAACACAAAGTTTCAAACTTTCTAATATAAAAAATTTCGCAAAATTCAATAAATTTTCATGTAAATTTCAAACTTTTTGGTTGGAGTTTTAAGGGTACGTAGTTATAGCCCAATAATTTTAGTATAGGAAAGTGCAAGTTGGACTGAGTAGGTATTGAGTAGTAAAACCCTCTCTCGACGAACAAAACTAACACTTCACAGGGCTCTCATCATGCCCATCCTAACGTATTGCGCAGAAGCCTGGACGAGGGTAATATGCGATGAGGCATCGCTTGGAGTGTTTGGGAGAAAGATTCTGCGGAAGATTTTTGGGCCTTTGCACGTTAGTGACGAGTATCGCAGACGATGTATCGATGAGCTGTATGAGCTTTATGACGACATAGACATAGCGAAGCAAATAAATATCCAGGGCCTATGTTCGCGTTGGGCTCTGAAAGTATTCGATGCGGTACCAGCTGATGGCAGCAGAGGAAGGAAGGAAATATCAGATGGAGAAGCACTTGTTTTCGCTTGGTATTTCCAATTGTTGCCGGTTATTACAAGAAAGAAACGACTGGTGCGCTTTGCTAAACTGGACCAAAATCACTTAAGCGGTTATCGCGCCAACCAAGAAGAAAAAGTGGAAGTTCGAAGTGACTCAAATTTCTGTTTGAATTTTGGTGATTTTTTTCTTTTTAACGAATACATGGATTTATTTTATTATATGAAGCAAATGCGCAGCACCGTCTGGGGCAAAAATTCTCAAAATTATCAAACATCTAGCCTTTGTGATAGTGTAGACAATTTGTTTTTCTAAAAGTACTCAGCCGCTGTACCCGAATGGGTGACTACCATTCTGAAGTACGTAGGTTCGAATCTCCGTGAAACATCAAAATTAAGAAACAGTTTTTTTCTAATAGCGGTCGCCCATTAGCAGGTAGTGCTAAGCCTCCGAGTGTATTTTTGCTGTGAAAAAGTTCCTTATAAGAACCATCTACCGTTCGGAGTCGGAGAAGGAACTCGACCAAACACCCAAAACAGGCGAAGCGCCAATTATCTACTCGTGGAAGTTCTCGTTATCGCCATGGTAGCCCATAACTTTTCCTACCTTGTCGACGTCCTTAAGCCCCTCCCCCAAAAGCATTGATTTCTTTGTGGTCGCTTAAGGTAGTAGTCTGGTCAAATACTCATTTTTTATAAATATTTTTTAGGAATTTTTTTGTAGAAAATAAAAAGGCCTTCGTTTTGATTTTATAGTATGTTATTATTGACATCAATTAGTATACAGAAACCATTTTTTTGACAGGTTTGTCATTGTGGCAGGTGCTACAATGGGACATTTTTTTTTGAAAAATAACAAAATGGCGAACTTGTGAGAAAAGGTATGTTTTTCGGGTGGAAATCAGACTGTAGTGTGGAAAGTTAGGGCTGAAAAGAAACAAAAGTAGCACCTGCCATGATGACAAGCCTACATAATAATAATCTGTTTAACTTTTTCGTTTCAGCTGTCCTGAAGAGCCAAAATCCTGTTGACAGGCCACCTATCTTTTTTTTAAGACGCTTAAGTTGGTGTCACACTACTGCAGAAAAACATGTAAAAAAAATTAAATTTTTTTTGTATACTATTTGATATCAATAATAACATACTATACAATCAAAACGATCGCATTTTATTTTTTTGAAAATAAAGTACCTAAAAAATATCTATAAAAAATCAGTATTTGACCAAACTACTATCTTAAGCGGATAAACATCAGGCCAGACCATAAAGAAATCAATGTTTTTGGGGTAGGTCTCTTCGAAAGCCTTTGTGAATGCCATTGACCTTGCATCTATGTACTTGAAGCCAAGCTTCATTTCAATGAAAGTAGATACTAAAAAAGTAGATCTAAAATAAATTTTCACCCTCTAAAGTAAATTTTTCGATAGAAAAGTGACTCTTCTAAAATTCATTTTACAGATTCTAAAAAGCATTTTACAGCTTCTGTAGCACAACTGACTATCCTGCAAGGCGTTTGACGCTTTATGAAGTACTCTTCGAAAAAGTTTAGTGCAGTAAAACCTATCATCCAATTGATTTTTACACTTTAGCGCTTGCATTCAATGCTACAATTCTGAATTTGCACAAATTTGAAGAGTCTGGGTATGCAAGAGGATTGTAGGTTGGTTGATACTCGCTACAATTGTATTCATACTGGGTTTGAAAGCAAAGTCTCATCAGAATTGGCATATTTGAAAATTTTGCTTGACTGAAGAAGAAATGAAAACAAGCAAAAACATCTTTTCCCTTGTAACACAAACACTCTTTTGCTTAGCAAGATTTAATTGCTATGTGATTAGATGAGTCTAATTCATGGTAGCAAGTACACGGAACCAGTGCTAGCTCTGCATAGTTGTGCCCACAAAATGTATGACCAGCATGATTTCCATTGACTAAGACAACATTAGTCGCGCAGTCGAATATGTTGCTTTTTCAAAACTCCGAAATACGTAAGTCTTTTTTGTTACTCTTAAAAATTTCATATTTTCGCTCAGCAGTGTAGACTTAAGGCTTTTAACTGGTTACTTAACACGCCACTGTAGGTTGAGATATCACTTAAAGAAAATTGGTCTCAATCGGTCGATTCTGTGAAACAGACACTGACACTGAAATTTCAGAACACATTTTTTATGAATGTCAGACAAAGGTTACACTTCCTTGGTGGTATTGCCGTGCATGCACATAAATTGTGGAGCAGTGAACCCGAAAATGTGGTCAAGTTTTTAAAAGCTTTAAAACATCGGGTGCGTAAGTAGGCTTGGCACAATATATCTCTGGTGGTCGCAGCAATAATAAAAATAATAAGAGAACTTAAGGTCGATGATTGCGAAAAATGAAATCGGGAACGAGAATATAAATGAAGAGAAATTATTATTATATAAAAAGTTTTATTGAACAGGCCTTTTATTATGGAATAGAAAAAATATGTGATGAAAATTCAGTGAAGTGGGTACCTCAATAGGCTTGGCATAATATATCTATTTTGGTCGCAGTGCGCAGTAGGCTAATAATAATAATAATTCCAACATGTCCTTCACATTTCACAAGGATAAAAGGAAATTTCCGTATCCTTTCACCGAACTGAAATACTTTTGCCATTCCACATTTTACTCATTTTTATAGATTTTAGCCACTTTTTATGACGATTATTGTGTTGGCGCTCTTCGAAACGTAACGGTGGCTTACAAATTTATATTCTATTAAAAAATTTAAGTTTAGAAAAACGCAGTCGATTGAAAAAATAATCTAAATTTGACCCTAAAAGTGTGGCCAAAGGCCAAACGCTGGCATTTCCTTATCATAAATAAATTTATGTATATTCGGAGATTAAAAATAGTATCGAAATATATGACACAATGACCCTGCATACGCAGCACACACTCGCATATGCGCCCATAGAGAAGAAGTCGTTGAAAGCTAAAATATATTATATTTATAATAACGAGCAATAAACACGCAAAAGGCAAGTCAGAAAAAAAAATGTTGGTCTTTCACATCCGAAGGATCGACCAACTTTTCTATGTGCTTTGCAGTTCATGAAAACGACATGTGGCAGGTGGCATGTGCCAGTGGTAGGCGGTGCACTGTGTCGATGTGTGGAAAGTGGATGGCGGACGACCTTAGCATAAAGCGCAGCGCAGCCAAGCGTGCAATACGAGACGAGTAGTTGTGAGACGAGTGTGTGACTGTGTATGCGTGTGAGTTATTTTTACACGTCACAATGTATGTGTGTGTGTGTGCGCGTGTGTAAGTATGCCAGCTGGTGTAGGACGTAAATGCAGCAACTGAAAATAACGGAGTGGGAGCAAACGAGTTGGGCGAAGAAATGTGGGGGGAAATAAATAAATGAATAAATGTGGAAGAAGCGACTCACTCACCAATGAACTATTGTGGGAGTTGAAATAACAACAAATACATACATCGAAACGAGAAACGAGTGGAAGGTGAGAGGCGACGCTGTGAGCGATAGCAAGCATATGGAAGCAGCAGATAACTTTTTTGGTTGCAAAAGTCAATCGAAAATAGAGAATTTCAAGAATTCGAGTGACAAATAATAGCATTTGAGTCAGCTGTATCTGTATGTATGTGTATGCAAATGTAGTTAATTATTTAATGTCTGCTATGGCTAACTGAATTGCAGAAAGTGGCTCGCTACTTTTAACTGGCTTCGCCACTGGCGCAACGAACTCAGCTACAAAACAATAAACATTATAAAAAGGGTAAGAACACAAACACATAAAAAAAGGAAAGCAAAGAGACAACAACAAAATAGTCGTGCAAAATTGATTGTTTTCATTGATTTTCCTTTCTTTTGAGCGACAGCTGGTTGGCGTGTGTTTTAGTTCGGTTGGCGCAGCAAACATTTATTCGACGGTTTCTGTTATAATCTGAAGGCATTTGCTGTTGCTGTGCATATTTTGCATTGCCTCAGCTAACCTTTTTAATTTCTGCTTAATTAAAATTATTTACCTATTTTATAATTTTTTTAATAGTTTTTCATTCATTTTTTCTCACTACACTCGAAAATTATGGCGCTTTACAATAATTTTTGGGCATTTAGAAAATTCGCTGGAATTTATTTGCTGCTTATTATTATTTTTTTGTTTTTTGTTTTTGGGTGCGTTTTGTGGCTCTCAATCTTTCGCTCTATATTTTTTACACAAAATTTACATTTGTATATTTGACTTGTTTATTTCTTATTTTTACGCACACATAGGTAACTAACTGTGTGTATGCATACACCTTACACCTTTTGTGCGTAAAATGCAGCAGCGCTCGGCCTGCTCATTTCGTTTGTGACATTGCCTGCTGCGAGCTGCCTCCTGAAAGCCAGTCAACTCAAGGACATTTAGTAAAAACACTACGCTTCACATATTTCATAGTGAAAATGCACGAAATTCCACATCATATACATTTATATTTTTATGCGCGTTTAATATTCGCCATCGAGCAGTGTTTAAGCCGCGATTTTCGTACACATATTGCAGCGAATCGCAATATTCAGTGTTTAAATCTTTAGCCAGTAACTCATACGCCCCGCTGTACGGTCGGAAGCAGCGCGTTTGTAACAAAATCTATAATAGCCTTGTTTAGGCCACGTTGAGTAGGACATTTGCACGAAAGTTATTTATTTTGCGGTTTTTCATTTATAAAATTTTAATATTTCGCACGGACAAATACAATTCAATTTATGTATATTTTTTTTATTTTCAATTATTCTTTGAACACTCAGCCCCCTCAACACTTGAACGCTTGACGCTCGCGTTGCACGCTCGCCAAAATGTTTGCACGCTTTTGAAGTTCATCGAAAACTAATTTCATTTCGATTTTGCAAAAACCTGTAATGGAAAACTTTTGAACACTTCCAGTGCGATTCCACGGCGACGGCTTCCACGACGCCTTAACTAAAAATAAAGTCACGCTGCCTCAAACCCAAGCACATATACATGCACACACAAACATCCACTCTCACACACATACACACAAACGTGTTGACAGCAGCAGTAGCAGCAAAAACAACAACAAATCTTTCGTTTTCGTTTGAAATATTTCGGACAATGTTACAACAAAGCATAATGGCACAACCCGCGAGTGGGTGGTGGTTAACTGTTGTGTGTTACTGTTGTTGTCACACGAACCTCTCATTTCGTAGTAGTCTGTTTATTACTGCCTCTTCTGCCATTCAGTCGTTTCTGTTTGGCTTTATTTCGTTTCCACTGGAACGTTGCTCTATTGTGAATGGCGCTGTTGGCAGTGTCTGATAGTTTTGCTGGCCGTTTGCCTTGTTGTTGTTTTGCATATGCATACATTTTGGTAGTAAACGTTCCTTAAACGTTGTGCATCGCTTGGCTCCACTATTGTATACGCACGCATCGAAATGCCGCATACAACGGCGATTGGTTGTTGGCTGCTGGCTGCTGGCCATTGGCTTTACAGTTGTTGACATCTTTGTGCGCTAATTGAAATCGAGTTCTTATTGAGCGTGTAATGTGGGTCAGTTTGCCAAGCAGCGGCCGTTCAAGCTGCCGCCGTTCAATTAAAAACACATTCGATTGTGAAATATATGGCAAGTGTTGGCGAATTCGACAATAAGTTTTTAACCAACTATTATTTGCAGGGTTAGTTTTAATTTGATAATAAAAAAAATAACATGTAGTGATAAGGAAACTCATTACTTGCTTTGAGGCTTACATTGTTCTAGGAAATCTTCCGTGAAATTTCGGATTCCACCTTCAATAGAAAAATTAATAAAATATAACTAGAAAGAGCAACTGCAGCCACATTTTCACTTTAATGTCTATGTGTACGAACGAATTCTATTGACGGAATAATAATAGATGCGGAAAAATGTTATTTCTTAATGCTAAGGTCAATAGAGTAGTTTTAAGGTACGAAAATTCGTTGCCACAAGCGATTCACCCATGCCCCCTCTAAAACCTCTTTAGTTCTTGATTACATTTTAAGCACTTTACTCCTAATATTAATTATGAAAACAACAGAGAGTGCAGTGGGCCGACATACAAAATAACAATCGAAACTACAAATATATAAAAAAGTACGTATAATAAAGTGAAATCTCTCTTCAGTGAGCACCCACCGTCAATCAGTTTTTGTACGCCCGAGAAGGGTGTCCACTCAAAAGAGGATAATTTCTTCCGATACAATAGATTTGATTTGATTTTCGCTCAAGGGAGGTGCCCGCCAAATAGCGGTCTGTTAGGAGAGGTTATACTGTATGTACAAATAAAGGAAAATATGAAAAACTCCGTGAATGAAATAAATAGATAAAACAATTGACTCTTGTGCGGATCTCCCTTCCAGTATTGCCTAAACAAGAAAAGCCTTGTCACTGATGCATTGTGGCCGACCGTGCCGCGGGGCGTATGCGTTACTTATAAGACTCGTTCAATATTTCTTCTGCGTTTTTCCTATTTGTTGAAATGTTGTATGCCTGATATGGAATTTGAGAGTAGGCAGCCATATTTAAATATAATTTAGTGAATCACTTTTTTTGAAAACATTCTTGTTGTACTCGCACTGATACTGATGAAAAACTTGATCATTAATATGAGACAATACTGCACGTAGGCGTCAAATTAATCATCCAATTTTGTGTTTTAATAACTTTTTTACTAATTAAGTATGATTTTTTGTATCTGAACTCTCTTAGTAGGAAGACATGTCCACTGGGTCACTGGGTCAATTCCACGATATTAATTTTAAATTCAAATATATCTTTTCGGTGATGCGTATGTGCGCATCCAAGAAAGGTAAAACTAAAAACCAACAAAAAAAAACTAAAAACAACTAATGCCACATTTTCTCATTTAAATAGTACGTGAATAGCATTTTTGGCAAGTTTTGCAAATTTTCATGAGATCGAGGCGCATTTATTAGAGGTGGTGGCATTAGACCAACAGCAATGTTTTGTACGTTTGATTGTCATGGCAAAATAATGGGAAAGTAGAAAACAAAAAATTAATTCGTCCAGCGAAAGAGAAAAAACAAATCTGCTGATTTAACAATACCACCTTTAATAGACTCGCCTTTCATGAGATGTAGGATTTCCATGACAGTGAAAAGTGTTAAAGGCTTTTTTTATTTTTAGCTTTATTTTAATATAATTTTGATTGCACACTTTATTTTGACACTATGAAAACACTGACTTTGTATTTCTTTGTATTGCTTTGTTATTGTAAAATAATATAAAAACTTTGTTCTTTAGTCCTTAAAGACTTATCGATTTGGAAAAGGTCGTAGTATTTGCTGGAATCACTTTGCACTATTCAAGTAAAGCAAACAAATACTTAAGGCAAACTCTTCTTCTTCTTCTTGATTGGCGCGCTAACTCTTACACGGTTTTGGCCGAGTTTAAGAAAGCGCGCCAGTCGTTTCTTTCTCGTGCTAACCAGCGCCAGTCGGACATACCAAGTGAAGCCACGTCTTTCTCCACCAGATCTTTCCAACATAAAATACCTTATTTTTATTCCGTTCTCAAACAAAGACGTGATTTTTTCAGTTAATTTTACATTTTTATTTAAGTTCTATTGCGGAATAGGCCATCAAACTGTGACACCTGTCAAACTAAAACACTGCCAAAGAGAAAACTTGAGCTTGGAGGGTGTGTATAAATACTAATACACTGCCTCAAAGAACTATAGCACAGTGACTTATTGGCAAATTTTGACCATTTTTTGATTATTTCTTAATACTCTTTTTTTAATGGAAACATAGTTTATTCTCCTACAAAAATCACATAAATAAAAGTTTCAAACTTTGCGCAACATAAAAAAACAAATGATTAAGTATATATTAATCTACATTTTTCAATCCGAATCTTTAGAAAAATTTCGAGTACGTAGTTTTATAGTCCATTGAATTTTGGTTTAATAAAGCACCCTTTACAAGCAACTCAAAAATCGAGTTAGAAAAATTTCGAGTACGCAGTTTTATAGTTCATTGAATTTATGTCTAATAAAGTACCCGTTTCAAGTACATCAAAAATAGAGTTGATTTTTGAGAATTTTTCTTTGCTGACTGTCTACGCTTTTTCTTTCATATAAAAAAGTGTCAAGCATTGGCTATATAGAGAAAATGTCAAGCACGCCAATTGTCGGAAATGTCGATAAAAAAATTCGATAGAAATCACAAAGCCTAGTGAAGATGAATTAGAAATTCTTTTGAAAACATTTTCATAAGGTTGGCCTCAAGGATAGCCTCGATATGTGGGTATTGGGCGTTTTAACACAATGGAATATTTTCAACCTAACTCAAGCCACTGTTTTTTTTATCAAGAAAAATGAATAAAAACGCTGAGAAAGAGAATAGTCGTAAGCCAGAATTTTGTTTTTACCTCAGGAGTGAAGTAACACCAACAAATGGAATGATTGAAAGTATCTCACACCGTATCAACAAAGCTCATTTTCCAAGTTGTGCAACTCATTAAACTCATATTAATATTCCATATTTTTATTTTTATTTTTTTTTTTTTTGTCGGGACAGACTAGCAAGCACAGCATTCAGATAACATTAAGTCAATTGCACTGCACTCGGATCCCCTTTTCAATTTTCTTTAAATCTACTGGACCACCGAAGAAATCTGAGTAGATCTTGTGGTGCCAAGGAGCCACGGTGGCCATATGAGTCAAAACTAAGAAAGAGTGAAGGCGTTGTTGCTATATGGCTGCTAATTCTGGTCGCTAACATCCGTGAATGCTGCAAACATTCGTCAACGCCTGCCTGCGCAAAACTTTGAAAATCTGCTGGTGTCATGTTATTTCAAATAAGAAGTTGCCTAATTCGACTAAGTTCACTCCCAATCGATTTCATCATTTAACGCAGAAGGTTTTGCGAGATGGGCCACATTTCGCACAAGGGCGACGGCGAAGTATGCAGGGCTGCTCTATGGTGGAGTTCGCAAGGGATCTTTAAAACAACTTGCCCATAATCGAAATAACTTTAAGACTTTTGTGCTGGTCCTACGCTCCAACCGGAGTTAAAGGAAGTTATACATACATACATATATACGCTTTTCCAAACAGAGGTGTTATTTTGATATTCAAATAAAAATGCTATTTTTTAATATAAATAATCGGATGTTTATTTCATTATAAAGAGGAAGGTATGCCGTTAATAGTGGAAAATAACATCAGGCGAATGACCACCACGACTACGCTTACAGGGCAATATCCTTTTCATGAAATTTTCCATGGCCGATAGCCTCACAAACTCCATCTTTGAGGTATTGAATCGACCCTGGGCTGTTGGCGTAGACCTTCTTTTTCACATGGCTCCAAAGAAAAAAGTCACGAGGCAATAAATAACAACATTTCAGTGGCCAATTGTGATCCCTTCTTCGAGAGAACACGGTCCGGAAACTTTTCCCGTAAAACATCAATGGCAATACCATCACAATCGCAATACCATCCAATTTCGGGCCATAACAAATCGTTAATCATCTTTCAATAGCTCCAACCCCTGTTATTGGAAAACCCTACATATATATATATCTTTATAAAATAGTAGAAACAATTGCATTTTATATCACTGCAAAATGGCAAAAATCTCCGGGTATTTCCACGTCAGAATAACTTCTCAATCGAACTTCAATGCCACTCTTTATATTTTCCATTTTAATGCTTCACCATTTCCGCAATTCAAATACTTAATGGGTTCTTATAAATATATAACCAACCACATACACACCTATACAGGTACATGTTGTCGCAAGCACATACGCACACACAAGTGACACGCCAATCATACGCGTTGTGACAGATTGATTGACTGATGCGCCGGAATGCTGCAGCTAAGCAAAGCCAAGGAACACATTAAAAAAATATGTCGGCTCCTACTTACGCCTTCGTGTATTTTATTGTTTGCCTTTGTATACTTTATTTTTTATATAAACTATTATAAGAATTGAAACAAAAGGAGAAGGGAGGACATTTTATTCGAGATACAAAGCGATGCGTAGTGATCCAGTGATAAAGGAAAATATAGTTTTATTACATATTCACACACACACACACATAAACACTGGATTACACACCCACATACACAGATATGCATCCACCTATACATACATACAAATATATTGCTTGAGTAAAACTGATACAACACACATACAAATGCTCGCACACCAACACATGCA
Source organism: Anastrepha ludens (assembly GCF_028408465.1). Classification (NCBI taxonomy): domain Eukaryota; kingdom Metazoa; phylum Arthropoda; class Insecta; order Diptera; family Tephritidae; genus Anastrepha; species Anastrepha ludens. The sequence continues at coordinate 8,484,306 of NC_071498.1, read as the reverse complement.
GCACATTCATCACCACGAAAACACTTTCCTTCCAATGACAATGAAAATATTTATGTTTCTTTTTTCGCCGGAGCATATGCGCTCCTCTCAATACGTCTCACGAGCTTTTCGAATTCAACGTCGCATCCGAAATCGCTGCCTCAATGGCAATTTGCGTCCAACTTCGGCCAACCATCGTCCAACCTAGACAACATTCACTTACTACGATACGACTTCGGTGTGGTTATGGTAGTGGATGTGAAGATATGCATGGGGATGTGAGAATGTGGGGATGCACATGTATGCCTGCAATGCGGGGTCTGGTGGCCGGCACTGGAAGGCACGCACTGCCAACGCTTGGAAGAGTAACGGTGCATGCGCGTTACGCGCCACGCGCTTTCGCCATCTGCTACAACACATGATGCCACACAACTGTGTGTGTGTGTGTGTAGCCAGTTGCCACCGCAGGAGACACATGTCATGCAACAGAGCATCGGCATCGAATGAGACTGCCGAAGCGCAATTATTCCAGTATTCTATGTTAGCTGTTAGCCGCTTGATGGTTGCATTACTCGGTATGTTGCAACTGACGGTCGAGAAAATTCACCACAGTTGCTGTGTTGAATTGCGGCATGCGTTCGAAGTAATCATTATTATTCCATGCACTTCGCAGTTGTTTATTATTTCTATTTTTTAATATTTTTTTTACAATTAATGTCAAGTGTAGTTGCTTAAAATTATTTTTTGGCCTCAGCTCAAAACCTGAAATGGTTGTAGACCCACAAAATATTACAAAATCTTCCTAAGATCTCCAGAGATACCTTCAGTTATTTTTTTTTCAGCGTCATCAGTCAGAAAACTAAAGAATTGAGGTGTTTAACTGCTGCCATAGCCTTTGTTTTGTTCGTTCATTTATCGCTCATTTGCTGGTGACAAAATTAACACTAGATTTATGAGCTACTTAAACATGCCTATTTCTACCAAAATCAGCCAAAATGACTGGTGAACAGGAAAAATGCTTATTATGACTTCCGGTCTTTAAAAAATTATAAAAAAAAGTTGAACCATATTATATTAATTGTAATAGATAAATGGATTTGGTATATCAGTTTCGACTGGTTTTTGCTTTGAAGTCTGAAATTCTGAACCAAAGTCTTGTGCTAATCTAAACAGAAAGTCTTTCTTCTAGCAAATTATTCTGGTTAAATCTGAAATATTGAAAAACACTTAAAGTGGCCAACTTCTGGAGTCCGATTTAACCGTATTTTTTCACCCAATATAAAACGATACAGTTTCAGGAAATTTCTTAGCAGCCTTATAAATTTTGATGTGTTTATGTTATTTATTTAGTATAAGTACTTTTTTATTTGGTTTGCTTTTATAAACGGTAAGTGTACATCCATTGGATTGGTATACAATAACGTTGAGAAGCGTGCTATGTTGTCTTTTTTCAGTTTGCAAGTTTTCGGCATTTGCGTCTTGTTCGCGCGTATTGTTCCAAATAGTGAAGTATATTTAGAGATTTAATTTTAACACAAAAGGAATACTTGTAAAAAATTATGGGTTGTTGCAGTTCTACCCTCCATGGTATACGGTTCAAGAAGTCTCATTACGACAAATTCGCTGTGAATGGTTGATGTATTTCGAGCCACTCTTTTTATAAATACGGAAGGCCATTTGCCACATATTTCGTCTCAACACCAGACGCCATCCAAAATTGTATACCAAATTTATAGGGCTTGTTTGACAAATACTGGGTAAATCTGAATGTGGTCTTCATTGGAAAAATACTGCGGTATCTGCGGTAATATAAGCTCCCGGTTTGAAGAAATTTTGACTGTTTTCAATAAATTTACCCCAAACTGCTGAAACTAAAGCGAATTTGTCTGTTTGCTAACGTTGACTCTTTTGATTTCTTTTGTCGAAACGAAAGTATCCCAAAATCTCAGTAAGATCACGTGATGGTACCCACTTTTTGTTCCACAAATATTGAACCCTCAAAGCATTTCCTTCTTAGTCCCTCCTGCCTGCAGTGCTGCAAGAAATGCCTTCAAGTTTGCTTGCCGTATTGCCCAGTTTTCCTCCACATCTCGAAAAGCTTCTAACTCTGCACAAATTCTTATATGTCATAACATCATTTCGGAAAGCAAACGTTATATGTAAATAGTAGAAATTTTGAATTGAAATTGCATGACCGGTCAAAATGACTGGTCTGGTAAATCTATGCAGTATTAAATCATTTGCGTCAATGTATGTGGGGAAGGAACATTTCTTCTTTTCATGCTTTAGCAATAACGACTGCTGCCTAGCTTTGAAAAGTATCGGTCAAAAATGTTGGTCAAATGCGTTAGATTTGGGTTTCAAGAGGATATGGAGCGCATAATTTTTGCCATCAAACTTTTTGCTGCTCTAATTGTGTGTGAGCTTGAATTTGCGCAAAAGTGTGAGACATTTCGGTGAGTATTTACGTATATGAGTACTAACGGTCGTCACGGGCCTATAAGATTGCTTGTGGAAGCTTGTACAATGTAGCTATGAATGAGGCACACCATTTTCGAATATACAAAGTCGCACAAAATTAATCACTCAGATCAGCTATGGAGCGCGTAAAGGTCGAAACTTTCATCGCTCAAAATAATTTTAATTTGTTTTTTTTTTTAATAAAAGAAGTTATTCATAAATAAATGGGCTGATAAATAAGAATACTATACTCAAATAGGTGCTAAATTTACTCTTAGAAAAATTTTAGAAAATTTTTTGTCAAGTCTGCTTAATGAGAAGAGCAAACATCACAAAAAACTTAGAGACTTTCAAATCAAATAGCGAAAAAACCAGACAACAACGTCGAGAAAAACGGTGAGTAAATATAAATAAATTTCATAATAACGTAAATTGTATACATATAATAAGCAGCGCTTGTCATAATTTTATTTATCAGCTTCCACAAGGATCTCTAAACTGCATTTTGTTGAAATGCTGCAAAGGGCAATGCTGGATTTGAGCGCTGCCTCTTTAAGCCTTGAAGAATCAGTTATACCAGTTATACATCCAGCTATAATCAGTTATACTCATTTTTTTCTATTTGTGGAAGAACATCAAGGCGCACAAATAGGATGAAGAGTTAAGCCAAACCCCCAAAAAAGGTGTAGGCGCCAATTATTATTATTTTTTTAAAGCTAATCTGCAACCAAAATGCGATTGTATTGCTTGTGAGAGAGTTCAATATATCTATCATAGAGTAATTACTCATTCTAAAGTTTGGTTTTTCTCCGTTTTTCTCACATCTAAGTTTTCAAATAGTGGGAATACAATTTTCTAAATTATTTGTGTGTGAACACCAACCTCAATGACAGAGTTTGAAGCTTAATTGCCTCAGCTAATTGGTCCGTGTGAACATAGTCTTATATCTGAAAAAAGGTACTAACTCAACAAAGATTATCAGCAGAAATTATAACTCATTTCAAAATCTATTTGTTGACAAAAAAGTTATCTAAATTGAAGGAGTGCTCCATTTGCTTAGACTTTATTAGGTTCAATCGCCTTCTTCTTCTTAATTTTCGTGATAACCGTTTGCGCGGTTTTGGCCGAGTTTAACAAAGCGCGTCAGTCGTTTCTTTCTTGTGTTCACCGACGCCAGTTAAATATACCAAGTGAAGCCAAGCCCTTCTCCACCTGATCTTTCCAATGCAGAGGAGGCTCTCCCCTTCTGCTGCTACCACTAGCTGGTACCGCATCGAATACTTTCAGAGCCGAAGCGTTTGTATCCATTCGAATGACATGACCCAGCCAACGTAGCCGCTGGATCTTTATTCGCTGCGCTATGTCTATGTTGTCGTAAAGCTCATCTTCCGCAGAATCTTTCTCTCAAGCACTCCAAGTAACACCTCATGGTACCTTGGCATCGTCCACGCTTCTGCGCCATACGTTAGGGCATGATGAGAGCCTTGTAGAGTGTTAGTTTTGTTCGTCGAGAGTGGACTTTACTACTCATTTTCCTACTTAGTCCAAAGAAGTACTTGTTGGTAGAGAAATTCTAAGTTGGATTTCAAGACTGGCATTGTTATCGGTGTTAATGCTGGTTCCTAAATAAACGACCTTTTACAACCTCGAAATCATAACTGTCAACAGTGAGGTGGGTGCCGATGCGCGAGTGCGCCGACTGTTTATTTGATGACAGGAGGTACTTCGTTTTGTTCTCATTCACCATCAGGCCTATTCGCTTTGCCTCTTTATCCAGTTTGGAGGGGGCAGAACTAACAGCGCGGTTGTTAAGGCCGATGATGTCAATATCATCGGAATACCCCAACAATTGTACGCTCTTATAAAAAATTGTGCCTGAGCGATTAAGTTCTGCGGCTCGTACGATCCTCTCCAAGTCAAGCGAGTCACCCTGTCTGAAGCCTCGTTTGGTATCAAACGGCTGAGAGAGGTCCTTTCCAATTCTGACGGCGCTGCTGTTGTTGAGCAACGTCATCTTGCATAGCCATATTAGTTTTGCGGGGATACCAAATTCAGACATTGCGGCATACAGGAAACTCCTTTTCGTACTGTCGAATACAGCTTTGAAATCGACGAAAAGGTTGTGTGTGTCTATTCTCGTTTCATGGACCTCTGCCAAGACTTGGCGTATGGTGAATATCTTATCGATGATAAGGTCCAATCAGTTGGTTGATGGTGGGCTACAGTCTTTCACTTATTCTTCAAGCAATTCAAGCGTCGAATTTGCAAACACCTTTAGGCTTGTTTTACGAGCAAGCCATCCCTGAGATAACGACAGGCCGCCACCTAGATCTGGAAAGCTGCCTAACAAGATGCGTTACTACGAAGCTAACCGAGACAGCCACATGCATGCACTTGTGTTCATAAATAATAGGAATGCTTCTTCTTCCGTATAAACCCATAATAAAGGGTGGTTAAATTTCAAGGGCCGATGTTGAATGTGAACCACACCTAAACGTCAACGACACCATTACACTTCTTTCTTTGTGGTTATTTGAAAGAAAGGTGTACGTCGATAAGCCAAGAGCAATTCAAGAGCTAAAGGATGAGATAATTCGGCCCATTAACGGCATAGAACCTCAATTATGCCTCAGCGTCATCGAAAATTTGGATCATCGAATGGAGGTGTGCCGCCGAGGGCGCGGCGATCATTTGGCCGATATTTTGTTCTGTGCGTAATTCAGCCATACCAATATTATCATAATAAAGAGAAATGCCAATAATTTGCTAAAAAAATTATATTTTATTGTATCAAAATCAACACCGGCCTTTAAAACTTAACCACGCTTTATAACGAAAAAAATGATTTTTGTTATTACTAATACTTTTTTGTGATTTTTAAAATACACCTTAGCAGTGTGCACCACCTTTTACACCTGCACTAAGGCCATTTGAGCGCTTCTACTATTTGCATTGCATTTTTACAACAATAAATTCATTGTAAAGAGTGCGAGCAGAAGTAAACGAATGTGTTTAAGTCTGCATTTTTTTTATTTAGTTTTTCATCATAGGCAAAATCAGCTGTTGTCAATGCGGAAGACCCTAGAAAGTTTCCATAGCAACAAACATAAAACATGCCGCTTTAGCGCCACTAACTTTTCTGTTTTCCTTTACTTATACCAGAACAAAAAAAAAAAAAATAATAATTCAAGCGAGCTAAGATTTTTTTATTTTTTGAGCAAACGTTCCATACATTCACTAAAAAGCTTTCACATTCCATCAACAAAGTGAGGAAGATAGGAAAATTACCGTAATTTGTGTTCAATTTTATCAAATGGGAAACAACTGCACAAAATCAATAATGAGTTCGTAGTTTTCATTTCGCAGCAGTAGGAATGCGAGAATGACTGGTGCACGACTCCCGCTACAACTGCCACCGCAACTGTCATTGTCATAAATAGTCATTAAATAACTTTTATTACAAGTTTTACACATATAAGTATGTATGTGTGAGTAAGTTGCTCTGTGGCGGGCGTGATACTGTGATAGCAAAACTAATGCGATTTCCGCAAACTGCATTAGGCAGAGACACAAACTGGGAAAGTTGCATATTTTTAGGCGTTCACATTGGCGGCAAGTGCAAATTACATGCTGGTCGTCGACGCCATTGCCGCCAGACAATCAGAGCGTCCCACTGCCAATTGGTTGGTGTGCATGGGTGTGTGTGCGTGTGTGCTTGGCGTTGCTTGCTTTTTTTTTTCTTTGCGCTTCTTCGCCTTCTGCTCTCTAATTAGGGTAATAAATCTTATAAGAAACACTAGAAATGTAAATTCTTCCCGCGATGGCGCCGCGAACAGCAAAGCACCAAATTTGCAGAATGAAAAGCAAAGGGAAGGGGTCAAAGGAACTGAACAAAAAATAAAGAAAGTGAAAAAAAAATAATATGGGCGTGCGGCGGAAACTGTGTAAGGGCCACATGTTTCACTATTCGATACAAAAAATAAACTTAAGAATTCAAATGGCAACAAAAGAAAATAATCTTGGCGAAATGGTGTGTGCACATACTACAACACAACAACACACACGCACATACATACATGTTCGCGTAAATGCATATTGTATTTGGCCGTTGCGCCTGCAGTTGACGCCGCTAATGCTGATATCGGTGTTTTTGTTGCTGACGAAAAAAGGCTCCACATTTTTTTGTTGGCTTTGTTTGCGTCACTTACAGCGCACACGAGTGTGAATAGTTGGTGTTGGTGTAGCGGAAAATTGCGCCAAAACCGGAGCAAGAGCGTTATTTGGGTGTGCAAATGTTTTTTGTTTTTGTTTTTGTTTTTGTTTTTGCCTCTATTGCTAACGTTTTTTGTTTTTGTAGTTGTAGTAGATACTTTACAACTTTTTTGTATGCGCTTGCCAATTGTGTTTTCAGGTCAGCGAAGAGGGCAGCAGCAACCAACAACCAACAACCATTAACCAACATCCAACAAATAGCAATATCAAAATGCAACAAAACAACAACAGCAACATAGAAATAGTCACAACGGTTGCAACGCCAGCAAGGACTCATAACAGCTGCCCACTTCATTTGGTTGCTTTCTTCGCTGATTCACTTTACTTTGCTGTACTTTGCTTTACTTTTCTGTTGGTTCCAGCGCTCCTTGCCGTACCGGAGCCACAGGCAGTAGCAAACAGTAGAGTACCAACTTTCCAACACACAAAACTTATGACCGAAAGAGGAGTGTGTGTATGGCCATGCATACCCCGCAGGAAAAATACGAGTTAGTGAGACAATTTTCTGGCTAAACACGAGATTATTTTCGAAGAGGTAAATCAATCTGATTCAAGCCACTCTTCAAATCGAAAGAGAGCAATTCGTTTCCTGTCAATCGGACATATTTTGATTAACCCAATGAACTTGTTATATGGGTCCTTGTGATGATGTCCAATGTAGGAGTCTAATTAGTGAGCTCTCAAACTAAAAATACGACAGCCAAGAATTTTATAGCATTTGTTAAATTTTGATTATACTATAGAAGCTGGGAAAAATGTTAGAAAGAGGAAACGATCTCTCATTTTGGGTTGGGTACATCCGGTTTTATTATTATTATTGATTGGCTGTTTGTGCACTGCTATCTGAAGAGATCCATTGAGCAGCCCTGTAGCCTACTCGAACAATTTTAGGCTATTAATAAATCCTAAACCTGCTGTAGGCTCAATTTCTACCAGGAGATTTGGATCTATAGCCTCATTTCTCAGGAACTTTAGTCTGTGTCGTGCCACTGCTGGGCAGTCGCATAGAACGTATTCTGCTGTTTCTTGTGCCTCTTTGCAGAGTCTACAGCAATCGTTTTCTATCACACCTATCTTTTTCATGTGGTAATTAAGTTTAAAGTGTCCTGTTAATAGTTCAGTCTAAAGTTTTATGTCCTCTCTGCTTAGGTTAAGGTTTGCTTCTGCCATTATCCGTTCTGGATCTATGAGTCCTTTCGATTGCCGCATGCCCGATTGCACTCTCCAGTACTCGATTAGGCCTCGTTGTTCCTGCTCTTTGAAGCTGTTATTTACCCCGCAGAAAGGTTCAGGACTTATGAAGAGAATGCTTTTTACCTTTTTTGCTTAAGTGTCCACAATTTCATTCCCTTCGTGCCCCTCATGACCTGGAACCCCCAGCAAGGTAATAAAGTTTCATGATGCTAGGGTGTTGAGGATTTTAACACATTCCCAGACCAGCCTTGATTGGAATGAGAAGCTATCCAGCGATTTTAGAGCTGCTTGACTGTCAGAGAGAGTTTGAATATTGGCACCGCGCGTTCCTCTCCGTAAACATCCAGATTTAATTTTTTCAGACGGCCGCGGTAATCGAAAGGGGGATTCGAAATTTGAAGAAAAACGACCGCATTTGGCGTGAACAAAAGATGCCTCCAATACGACATCGATGTACAGGGTTGTTAATATTCGACGGACCCATCCGGCAACCATGTATCTTTTGACAGAGACGTCAGATCGCTTAATGATATACCGCGTTGGAAGCGTCAGTCCAAGCTGATTTTTACAATGGAACAGTACACGCCACGCAAGCGCTCCCAAATTGTTGAAATTTACATTCAAGAAAATAAGTCAATTGTGAAAACTCTACGTGCGTATAAAAAACTAAATAATGTGAAAAGTGCGCCTTCTAAGAATACCATTAAGCGTTTGTACGACAGGTTTTCGACTGGTGAGGCCAAAGCAAAACCGACCAAGGCGATCGGATGAGAATATTGCTCTTGTACGGGCCAGTGTTGAGACGTCGCCAAGGACATCCCAAAATCGCCGTTCTCAGCAGTTGGGCATTGCTCGGACCACTTGGCAACGAATTATCCGCATTGATTTGCATTTATTCTCGTATAAGATTCAATTGTCGCAAAAATTGTTGCTGCGGATAAGCCTCCTTGATTGGAATTGGCCCAAAGATTAAAAAAACAAAAAAACAAATGGGTCCGTCGAATAAGGGCAACTCTTTACAATAGCTTTTTTATTGGATGGTTTAGTCAGTAAGGTATGGACCGCAGGCAACAAGTATGAGTATTATCTGCCTTGATGCCAATAAATAAATATTTATTTAAAAAAACCTTAAATTGCTCGCCGCTCAACAGGGCATTGCAAACCTCCTAGTGTATTTCTGCCATGAAAAGGTTACTCATAAAAAATATCCGCCATCCAGAGTCGGCTTAGAACTGTAGGTGCTTCCAATGTGAAACAACATCAAGATGCACATCACAAATAGGAAGAGGAGCTTTGGCCAAGCACCCGAAAAGGGTGTACATAATTTAAATAGCTGATAACGACTCAGCGGCACTTATGAGGCTCATTTGGGCTACGGTAGCGTTCAAGAGGGGATAAGGAATTTAGTCAAAAATGGTATCGAAAGAGGCCTCCTCTTTTGGTCTAACTGTGCCACGACTGCCATCTCAAACCAACCTTACGAAAATGCTTGTGAATGAGTTTTGTCATTTTGCTAACCAAATAACAACTGCCGGTTCGATTATTAATTAAAACTAGAAAGTTATGCACTTAGAGATTTGTTGAGAACAGCTGTAGTTTTTCTGTTAAAAATTCTACATTTTGCGTGTGAAATTCACCAGTTGCTCGAGTAGAAAATTCGATCCACGTGAAGTTGTTGTTGTAGCAGTTACTTTGCCCTGTCAGTGTAGTGTAATCACCGGTTGTCTTCGTCTAGCTCATCTAACGGTAGGCCCAGGAAACTAGCTGTTTCGACAAGTTGAGCCCAGAGGAGTCGATATACTCAGCTTTCGCGACGGATAATAATTTTTTGACTTTTCAACCTTTTTCTATATTTTCCTACTAGTTTTTATGTATGGTACCGCACAAAAAAAAAATCAGAATATAAAACTTTTTTATTATTCTTTTTTATTATGCCTTATTGATGATTAAATAAAGTGATTTCCATCGTGAAAAAACTTTTCTCTAACCTTAAAAATGTCATGAAAGTATCACAGAGGCTTTACTGACTGCTCCAAAACTTATTCTGAGTCATAGCCTGAGCTCTCAGTCGAAGGAAGGAAATAGGGAGAGGCTTCGTGTGTGAAAGTGTACGAAATTGAAGAAGGTAAAGCCTTTTGTGATTTCAAACTTGACAAAATAGATATTTTGTTATGAAAAAATGCCTTTGACCCCAATTTGATAACAAGCGCTGTGCTTTGTCGGCTTCAGCGAAGTATTTGGTGATGCTAAACTGTAGTATAAATACGTTTTTTCACCAACTTCCAATCGTGGGTGAATTTTGTTGAACACATCAGAGACGGAGGAACAGTCAACACAGTGGACTTTTCGTGGTAACTAAACACCGTAGAAGGTTAAGCAGAGACTGTCGGCCACAAGATCATAAAACATGTTTTTAGAGAACAATCCGGTCTTGTATCCGGCCAAGCACTATCACTTTAGCAGCTTTTAAGGTGCTGCAAAAAACAGAACCAAATAAGTTGAGTCAGCCAGCCACTAAGGTGATAGATTTTTAAGGTGCAATCAGGGGTCATTTACATCGAGTAGCTTGGAAAAATTAAAATGCTAGTAGACTCGATTCGATACCAGTTTGAAGAAAAACGACCGCATTTGGAGAGAATAAAAGTGGTTATATAAGTCAGTCAGAGCAACTAAAAAATTGCCTGAATTAGGTTATCAATTATTTGAAGATCCAGCAAGGGAACATTTTAGTTCCTCTAAAGTTAGTCTCTTTTTAAGCTATTCTTTTTCATTACAAGTATTTAAATTTAGATATTTACGATCAAATCTTTCGATTAAAAAAAGAAATCGTTATGTGCATAATTTCTTACTCAAGCAGCCTTTGTTAAATTTAGAATTAAAGCTAAGATTCAACCAAAATAGTTTTTGGCCTTATATCAGGTTGGGTTAGGTTGACCGGGCTGGCTGAAAGCCATCACATAGACCTATTGGTCCTTAGTGGTAGACCATAGACTTCTTGTAATAAGCCTGCGTCTTTTGCGAGTCTAAGTAAGCTCTGAAGCTCTTACCCCGAGAGACATTCTAAACTCTCATATTGTAGGAGCTGTTTATTTCATTCGGGTTCTAGCTAATGCAGGGCAATAACATACAAGGTGTTCAAGAGTTTCCCTCTCTTCTAGTTCATTGCAAAATCTGCAGCCATTATTGGTTGCAATTCCCATCTTGTATGCGTGTGCCGCTAACAAATTGTGGCCTGTCAGTATACCTACAATAGACAGGGCTAGTACGAATCTGGCGTATTTTTAGCATTCTATGTACACAAGATTTTCGCGGCTTTACAAGTGTCTAGATTATTCCACCTCCTGTATATCCGTGTGTTCATGTCCGCGGCGATGTCAGTGTATACTGTATTAAAGGCTTCAGTATGTCGTTTTCATGTTCGAATTGTATGTAAACAGCGCGTTTGGCAATCTTATCTACAATTTCATTTCCTGCAATGCCCTTATGCCCGGGTAACCAATAGAGGTGCAGCCGTCTCTCGGTGGCCAGTCTCTCTATGGCTTCCCACGTTTTTACATGGAATTTCATATAAGTTTATTACCTTTATTGCCGCTTGACTGTCAACGTATATATTTATATTGGAGTTGCTCGATGTCCTTGCTAGTGCTTTTTCTGCAGCCTTTCCTACCGCACAGACTTCTACTTGAAAAAGACTGCAATGGTCAGGGAGCTTAATTAGCCGCCTGATGTTCAGCTCTACGCAATAAATCCCTGCACCTACTCCGTCCACCATTTTCGAGCCGTCAGTAAATATATTAAGCATATTGGGATTTCATACATCTTCCACCCCTCTTCTTCTATTGTTGTTCGGAATCTCTTCACCCAATTGCATTTGTTTGGCCTTACATCAACTCCAAGCACAAAACAAACAGCTAGCGAACTTTTTGAAAGATTGCATCGGACCATTCCCTTGACTCTTGCAATCTAATCGGAAATTTTGTTCCAGAGGTGTACGATAAGCATGACTCAAATAATAGTCATTCAATTGACCCATCGCCATTAGACATCATTGAGAGACTTACTGTGTCCCCAGATAGTGCAGAACTCGCAATCACTAAACTTGAAAAATAGTAAAAGTTTGGTTTTGCTCCTATTTTTTTTTAATTGCATTTAACTTTCATATCCTCCCAAAAGCTAAAATTTTTACCTAAACTTTTAAATAAATAACGCAGCTTTTGGATTCTTGGAAATTATTTTCAATTGTTCCTCTTCATAAATTATCCATCGTGAGGCAAAGTACTTTTTCGAAGTACAAAATCATGTTTTAATCAGGTTTGTTCCTCAAAATCGAAACGCCAGTATGTTTTTATGTCACTAATGATAAGATAGAGGACTTGGGCCTGATTTTCGATTCGAAACTAATTTTGTGGGTCATGTGGATCATCTTGTGTATAAAACATTTTCAATGATTGGGTTTATTCGTAGTAACTCCGAAGATTTCTCTGATCCGATGACTTTGAAAGCGCTGTATGTTCCATCGGTCCGCAGACTCCTAGATTATTGTTGTATAATCCTTCCAATCCTTACTCCAGTACAAAAGTCAGCGCATTAGTAGTATTACACAATTTTTTTCTGGACATGGGTCCTTTCGGGAAATATTTGTGGCGAATGGTAAAAGTGAGCCTACCAAACTGCATATATGGAGATGCTGGGTTCGATGATGCGGAGCACATCTTCTTTAAATGCGAGAAGTGGAACATAGAGGGAACAGCTCTGCCATGAGCTATTTGTGTATTTACACTTGAAGAAATGATGATAGACGAAGAAAAATGGAATGCTGTCGCAAATTTCGTGGAGGATAAAGAAGCGTGAAAGGGAATCTTATGCTGAAGAGCATTGAGCATCGGTTTCTCAAAACAGGCGACCCTGGTCGCACGGTGAGTAAGTAAGTGTCACTTTTAGGGCGCCGTCTTGGCCTCCTACCTCGAAGCAATGCGAAAGCAGTGGAATCACCACACACGTAGTAGCGACGGTTACTATATGGTGCGAAGGCATTTTTAATCCAACCTTACCGCCAAAAAATAAAAAAATGGTTTAGTAGACTGTATTACCGAAACATCTCCCTTATCTGGGTTCCTGCCAGGAAAGGGTCGACAGAACCGGTTTGAGCTGTCCCCTTCTCAGTCATAAGTGTTCCTTTGTCCATTGTTTAAGGGAAACTAAACAATTTCTTTCTAAGAAAAGCACAAGACAGATGGAGGTATGTCTCATCGTGTGCTATTTCAAAAACACGATGGCCCCAATACGAAAGAAACAGAACGCTTAAGGTGATGGGAATCCCCCGCCATTCAATTTCCAAACTCATTTCGGTATTCACTGGTCACTGGGCGATCGGTACTCATGCGGAGAAGCTTGGAGTTCCGCACAACCCATATTGCAGAAGCTGTGAGCATCCTGCAGAGAAAGAGAGTGTTGAACACTTTCTCTGCAAATGTCCGGCTCTGGCGGCTAGGCGCTTGAGATTCCTTAGCGTGCCCTTTGGGGATGACTTGAAGAAATTCTCCAGCCCAGATTCCTTTTCTATCCTCCACTACATCAACAGCTCTGGATGGCTTTAGAAGCTTTTCTCTGCCCAAAATGTTTTCTTTGCACAGTTAGTGGTCCACATTATGGTATCAAAACGGAACGTAAGTGCTACTTGAAGTGTGCCTACCTACCTACCTACCTAGACTGTAGTCAAATTTGCTATTTGCTAAACTTTCATTATCCCAAATGTGAATCGATGTAGAAGGATTAGAATTTTTACGGTCACTGTATATAAATCTATTTATGCCTATACGAGTTATACATTTTAGTTTGAGTGCATTTAACTTGAAGTTGAATTTATTTAAAATGTTTAACTACTCTAGTAGGCAGTAAGAAACTCTGTAGATGTATAAACAAATAAATAAATAATAATCAAAAACTAAATTTACGTGGTTTGATTTCAAGGTGCTATTGGCGCCTCTAATTATAAAAGTACACAAATGGTTTTGAATGTTCACAATGCGTTTTATTGCATCTCGAATGATGTTCTGCCAAATGTTAGTGAAATTAAAGACCTAGGACTTATACTTCACTCGAAACCTTACAATTGTACCTTACAATACAAAAAACTGGTAGATTGCCACTCTGAATTAAATATTCTTGGGCTATAAAGATGGGATATAAGGTTACATACCGGATTTTTTTTTTTTTAATTCTGACTAAGAAGTGGGACATTTTGATGAAAATTTATTGATTTTGTTTTTTACATGCGCAAAGTTAGAAACTTATATGTATGTATATTAGTTTTAGTAGATGAGTGAACTACATTTTCATACAAAAATTAAAATTAAATGAGAAATAAAAAGATTGTCAGAATTTGCCAATAAGCCCTGGTGCAACAGTTATTTAATGCAGCGTTTGTCCGCCCAGATTTGAGAAGCGAGAGTTCTCGGTGTGGCAGTCTTTCTGACTGCCTTCAGCGCCTTTGCGTTGTTTGAGGTATGCCAAAAAATGTATTAAATGAGCAAATACAAATAATATATTTTTAGAAATAATGCTTTTTCCTACAAGTCATTAATGCATATACGTATAACTGTAAATTTGTATTTGCACTGCTGACCGGATGCGTGAGAAATTTGGCACATTTAACTATTGCCCACTAAAAGTAGTTACATTTCAAAAGCGAGATGGCTGCACTTGTTTAGGCCGAACTATAATATTTTATGCATAGTGTGTGCACACACATATATACATACACACATGCATGCATGCATTTGCTTTCGTACGTACGTACATATATGCGACATGAATTTTTAAGTTTATGAAATGTGGCATATAAGTTTACATTTTTTAATGAAGCCACAGTCATCTTAATCTTTTAAAGATGAGAGAACTAATCGCTAAGAGCATGAAGGAATTGTAAAAAAAATGTACTTTGCAACTAAGAGCTTAATCTCGCCCAATCAGCATGGACCTGTCTCGGGTAGGTCTACAGCTTCCAACCTGGCTGCTTCTGGCGAATATTGCTTTGTAACTTTTGCAAAAGGTTTTCAAGACGATTATTTTTACACGGACTTTTCTAAAGCATTTGATAGAGTTTCTCATACAACTCTATTACGTAAATTAGCTTCGCTTGGTTTTCATTCTGTTTTCTTTCAATGGTTGAAATCTTATTTATCCGATAGACGCTGTGTGGTAACGATTGAGGGTGAATGTGCGGAACTTTTCATTGCATCTTCAGGGGTGCCACAAGGCACCTCTTCTATTTGTTCTATTTATTAATGATATTAGTACCTGCTTTTCATTTGCCAACTTTCTGTTGTATGCTGATGATTTTAAAATATTTTCTACTACTAAAAAAAAAAGGGAATGTTCGTATTTGCAAATGGAAATTAATGCACTCGTTCGCTGGTGCAGTAACTCTGGCATCTCTCTAAATATTAAGCAATGTTTTCATGTCACTTTCGCCAAAACTCAAAATGTTTTCCAGTCATCTTACAGCATTGATAATACTTTACTTCAATCTGTTCAATAATTCAAAATTCAAGGGGTGATCTTCGACTCACATTTTTCATTCAACAGTCACATCAACTTTACTGTGCCCACTTCTTACTCAATCTGAGGTTTTATACGCCGTAATAGTCCGATGTTATTTTATGGGATTTAGGTTGGCGCACTGCCCCAGGTTGTCGAAGAATGGAGCACCCAGTGACCTTAATCGTCTAGCTGCCAAACACGTAGACTTACAGAGAAAGTGCTCAACGGTCTTCTTCCCTGAAAAGTCCCCACAGCTACTGGAATGGGGTTTAAATGGTAAAAATAGCTTTTCTGCGTGTTGGCCTATCGCCAAATGGCCGGTAAACACGGCTACGAGTTTGGAAATTGAATGACAAAAGTACTAGTAACACAAAAATTCAATAAACTGAAATGTTTATTAGCAACAAGCCCTAGCTCCAGTTTTCAAATAGAAACTAAATACCTATATGTATATTCTTTAGTACAGCCACGTTGAATCCCGATAGCGGCGTCAAAGTTACGGCGTTTGACACTCACCATGAGAATGTAGAAGGGCCTGGATTCCCATTGTGATAAAATTGATGAATAATTCGATAAATTTTGTCAACTCAGTTGCGATACCTTTGTGGTAACACATGGCCCAAAAACCCTACCATTTTTGAAACCAGTTCGCAGAATTAACCAATTTGAGAAGTCGCAGCGCACGATTCATTCAGTTAGTTCCTTATTCTTCTTTTTCGTAGCTGGTTTTTCAAAAGACTAGCAATAGGGGGGTCGGCCATGAGTAACAATCTTGCAGAATCGATATTCACACCACTGCACAGTGGTCCGACCAGAAGGCGCTGGCGGACAAAATTCAAAAACTCATTTAATTAAGCTTAAAATATATATTTAGGGGTTTTAAGGATCAGTGATGACGAATCTGACCTTAGTTTTAGCAAATTTTAAATTCATTGAATACTATAAATACATTTTTACTTCCGTAATTAGCTGGTGAGTTCATTTTTACATTTTTCACGACCCCAGAGAGTACCACGTGGAGATTTACGGTAAGGTTATTCTCTCCTCATTTTTTTTTTTGTTTTTAGATTTTTTTTATTTTTTATTTTTTTTTAATTTTTTTTTTTTTAATTTTTAAATTTTTTTTTTATTTTTAATTTCTAATTTTTTTTATTTTTAATTTCTAAATTTTATTACTAAACAATCTTAAAAATTACTAACAATCTTCAAAACCTGATCTTTCAACTCTTTCACACTATCATCATGGTATTGAAGCTTCTCAAGAACGTAATCTTGTAATTCTAACTTCTTTGACTCAAAACTTTTTTTTTTCTGAAGAACGCAAAAAATAAATAACTCCTTTTTTTCAAAACTATACGTCATTTAGACTTTATTATTACAAGCAATTCTCAGATGTTCGTTAATATTCTAATCGGCTTATGCCCGTTCCTCCAGTGACAGATAAAAATGTTATATTATTATATATAATTTTATTGTATATAGTGTTATATATACATATATCATATTAATATTGTAATAATATTAAAAAAAAATTTTGTTTTTTTAATAAAATTTTTTTTTTTAGTTGTCTCATAATGCTGATGGGGTTTGTGATGTCTTCTTCTGTCTTTTACACAAAATTGCATAAGCCATATGTAACGTTTTGCCTGTGGGTAAATGCACAAAAGCTACATTATTTTTAATTTGCGCAACTTTGCGCAACAGGTTTCAGTTTGAGATCATAGCTGAAATATGTGGCTACATCACTCATGTTGATTTCAAGTGGACCGGTGTGGACCACTCGAAAAAATGATCTTTAAAAAAAAAATTTTCGAAAAATTTTGAAATTTCAAAAAAAAAAATGGGATTTTGTACCACAACTTAAGAGAATTATTACTGTTTCCGTTAATATATTCAATTATCTTTTTTTTTCAATATTTGGTTAACAATGAAATGGTAATATTTATTTGCAGACATGAAAATGAAACTCTTGTATGAAGTACGATTTGCATATAATTTCATGTTTAAAGTCAAAAAACTACAATGAAAAATTTTTTTAATTAAGTAATATTTTCAGGAAATCTGCCTTGAATATTTAAGAAAACATCTGCATTATCAAATTTTTATTTCAAGAATGTTGAAAAGTTGAATTTTGTCCGGCCGCCGGACCACTGTGCACTGGGTGCAGGCAAGAATGTAATTTCCTTGAATTATCTACAAATCGTGGAATGCAGATAGAGTGACTAGGCAACATGCAAAGTTAGCAGAACATTGTGGCCCACCTACAACCACAAGCAAATGTTACTACGTCATACTGATAAATACCTATGAACTGAGGGTATGCCTGCAGACTCACAGCAGTGATAACTGGCTTCTGGTCTATCAAACAGCCAAAATTAGCATCTCTCAAAATACCGGAGAAAAAAGAAACGATTTTCCAATTCCTTTGTGAATGCTCTGGCTTATGGAAGGAGCTAATGTCAAGCCTTGGACACCTTAACCAACCAACCCTGGCGCGCATTGATAAGTCCCCACGGGAATGAATTCAAAGTTTCTGAGGATATTGAAGAGTCCCTAACTTAGATCAAGTTTGTAAATAGAACTTTTCGGTCTGATTGTCGCACGTGCAGCGGCTGTTATATTGAGAATGAAAGAAAAAAATTAATTAGAAAGGACGGCTAAAATTTACTAGATTGTGGCAGCGCCATTTAGGCAGAAAAAAATAACCTTGAAACACCTGAGTTAACCCAGAACTATGAGATATATGTATATGTACCTTATGATCAGAAAATACGGGGATTGTTTAATTTAAACAAATCACGCATGTTGGTAGGACTGTAAGACACACAACTCTCACTTTTTAGCGTCATCGGATCATTTGAGAGATTCTGTACGTCGCAAATGACCGGAAATGGGGCAACAATTCTTGAATTTTGCATGATGATAATGCGCCATCGCACCCAGCCCAAAGTGTGCTGAATCATTTGACCAAACACCAAGTAATTACGATCGTGCAAGCACCGTATTCACCTGATATGGCCCCGTGCGACTTCTTTTTGATTCTCAAGTTCAAGTTACCACTTCGTGGAAGAAGATTTCAGTCAATAGAGGAGATCAAAGAGAATGCGACGAAGGAGCTGAAGGCCATCCCTTTGTCGGTCTACCAAGGGTGCATGGAGGACTGGGTTAAACGTTGGCACAAGTGGTTGCTTCAGACGGATCATATATTGAAGGAGATAAAATAAATTTGCCTGCAATTTAACTCTGTTTTGTTTTATTTAAGCGTTCTCGGTACTTTCAGATTATAGTGTTTGGCCGGCCCTTCTCCTATTTGTGGCGTGCGTAGTGATTTTGTTCCACATATGGACGATCGTACAGTTTAAAGCCGACTCCGAACGGCAGATGGTTTTTTACGAGGAGCTTTTTCATGGCAGAAATAACTCGGATATTTACCATTGCTTGGCGCTATTAGAATCAAACCTTTTCTATCATTTGATATTTCGTGGTACTTATTTGTATAAACAGCTTTTCACTGGAGAGCACTTATACACCCATGACCAATATAATAGAAACGTGAGGTTTTGAAAAGTTTTGACTTCTGTGATTTTTCCCACGTTCCCACGACAGTCGCTTCTACGCCACTGGAATGAATATAATTTATATCCGGCCAAGGATTGTCACTCAGCAGCACTCCATCCACATTAATTATTTGCTACAATAACAACAATTCTTTTATTTTATATTTTTCTTAAAATTCCATATAGAAATCTAGTTGCCCTCTTTCGTTATTTGAAGAAAATGCTGAAGAATCCAGGGAAAAAATTATCAAAAATTAACCCAGGTTTTAAGCCACTTAAACGCTAAAAGAATTTCAAGAATTTCAAACTATTGAGAGTTTTCCGAATTTTTATAAATCCTATACAGAGTTGAAGGTTTGATTAAAATGATACTAGTTTTAACCCGCGGCCCCGCTCGCGAAGTAGTAGTTTTGAGGGATTTAGAATATGTACACATATAAAAGAATTACAAACAATAATTTCATAGAAAGTATTTTTTTATTATTGTAATAACCATAGCATTACAATACCCGGCATCCGTTGCTATGCCTCGTTGAATAAAATCAAAACAACCAATCAGAAAAATATCAAGCAAAATTATTTTTATTAATTTTCTATCTCAAACGTTTTTGAACTTTGCATTTGGGTCGTAGTGGAACAGCTTATGCGGATTATGAAGTCTAGAGTGTGCTATAAATAGTGGGAAATAGGAAAAACTAAGGTTTTTTAGATTAAATTTAAGCAAATATTCGATTATTACTGACGAATGAGAGTGGTGGCGCGGCCTGGGGGCTGTGGGAAGGGAGTTCCATCATAACCTTCATTGGGTGAAAATATTAATGTACATAATATGTAATTTTTACGTCATTTGGTGTTGTCGTTTCGTAGTGATGCGCGGACAACGTACAGACATTCACCTTTATAGTATAGATTTTTGTGGAATGAATTATATTTTTATAAAAAATTAAAAAGAATTTAAGAAATTAGTCAAAACTGGCCAAAACCTCGCGTTGCTATTATATTGGCCATGATTTATTTATTGGCCAATGCATTAGTAAAATGTTTTCAAGCATTCCACTCCAAAAAGTTTTTGAATTTCAATGCCAACAGAGGAAAATCTGCTCTAACCCCAGATTAAAAGGGCTTCAGATTATTATGTGGAGCACTTACAGGTCACTTTGCCTGTAATAAACACTTCAACACAATAGGATTATCTAGTACAAGTTTATGCAGGTTCTGCTGCGATAAAGAGGAGTCTATGGAACACTTAATCACCAGCTGTGAGGCATTAGGCCACATGTGACACCGAATCCTGGACTCGTACCTACTAGAGAAGGAAAACCTACAGTTCTTCCCTCCTGAGGAGCTGGTTCGATTTCTCGGTATACTAAATAATTACAATTAAGTAATTAGGGGCGCACAGCAGATCAATCTGGTCGCAGTACATAAATGCTTTAGCCTAGCCCGTACAACCATTTCCATTACCGTTACCATATCACCCTTTTGTTGGAACTACGTTATAACTCAAAAATCGAAAATTTAAAAAAAAAAACGGCTTCACCATTTTGTATTTGTGTATGTATTTGTGTTGGTTTTTCTTTTTCGTTTTGGTTATGACACTCTTGCAGCAAATGAGCGCATATACATACATCCTAACTACATACAAAACCATTATAAACTATTTTCAATAATATTTTAGAGCAAATATGAATAATGTGAAGGCTTACGGCGTCATACTAAAATATTTCAATCTGTGTGTTTGTGCGGCAGTTGCAATCATATTTTACTAGTAGTTTTATATTACTGTAGAGTGACTAATTTGTGTCTATAAAATACGAAAATACGCTAATCCTTGAAATATCTTAATTTAAATACAACTATTTACATAAATACTCTCATACCTACGCACGCATTAGCGGATTTAATACCATAAAATACCAAAAAATACGTTAATGTATTCGAAATGCAACTGTGTGAGTATAAAAGTGTATTACTTTTTATTATAAAAACAACAAAAAAAGATATTATTCAAAGTTAAAATATAAAATTAAAGAGCTTAAGTTATGAGAAATAATCTTAAAAGAAAATATTTTATATTAGATGACATTAATCGTGTTAAGCGTAGCGGTTACTTTCAACGAAAGAGACAACAAACCAATGAGTCGTATTTTCGGGCTTATGGCAGAGAGTTTGTGAAATTTCTTGAATCGAATTTAGAGTTTCTGCAATTTGTTTCAAATATTATATTTCGCCAAAAAGACACGCGCGCGTCCTTTCGCATGTTTTTAATTATTATGTGGAAATATGGATTTTTAGCAAAATTAACTTAAATATACGTTAATTAAGTACTCAAGTAAAGTGTGTGCGAGCAAGAGGAGTAGTCACAAATGTTTCGAAAACAAAAAGTTTGGAAAGTGTATTTTGGTAGAGGTTAAGATACATAGATAACTGTATAACTGGATACAAATCGAACAAAACGAGCAGACTTACCGTCGTAGTCGTATTCAGCCGATTGTGGCGCCAACATATGCGCTTGGATCTCCTCCTCAGAGCTGCTAAACGAGCGCTGCTGTGGCGGTCCATATTGGCCGCCGACTATTGGTCGTCGCTGTTGTTGTTGTTGTTGTGCTTGAGGGTAAGTTGCAGTATCCATGGCATGACCACCGCTAATCGTGAGATTACGCGATATTGGCGCTGGCTTCTGATAAGATCCGCCGCCCATGGAGGGCGCGGACCGCTGTGCCGTTTGTGGATTATAGGAGTGTTGATGTGGAAGCCGTTGCTGTTGTTGTTGTTGATGCTGATGCTGTTGAAGCTGCTGGTGTTGCTGGTGCTGCTGGTGTTGCTGATGTTGCTGATGTTGCTGATGCTGCTGATGCTGTTGCTGATGCTGTTGCTGCGCCATGCCGCCGGCCGTTTGTGCCGACAGTTGGTGATGTGGCTGCATTTGCGGACGCAACGGTTGCGGCTGTGCTTGGTGGTGTTGTGAATGCTGCGACTGCTGTTGCTGATGTTGCAGGTGCTGCTGATGTGGTGGCAAAGCACGCTGCTGTTGCCCATGATGCTGTTGCTGTTGGTGTTGCTGCAGCTGCTGATGTTGCTTTTGCTGTTGTTGATGCTGATATTGCGCTTTCTGTGCTAGCGGCTGTTGCTGTTGTTGTTGCTGCAGATGTGACTGCTGCTGCTGCTGCTGATAGCTTTGCTGTTGCTGTTGCTGCTGCTGCTTTTGCAGTTGGCTAGGATGTGCGAGATGTGGATGTTGCCGCATCAGGCCGTCCAATTCACCCTTCACAAAACGAGAAAAAAATGATTTTTTAGAAATAATATTTTTATATGAAAAACCTATTCATCCAAATACCTTGTAATAGCGCGGATCATCCTCCGGATATGGGCGTTGCCCTCCTCCTCCTCCTCCTCCTCCAATTTGTTGTCCACTTTGTGTTCCATATTGTTGTTGCATTGGCTGCTGTTGATTCATGGGCCTTTGACGCTGTTGGCCGGGACTAACATCCACACCACTGTCGGTTGTCGACATGCGCCGATTTGTGGGCGCCTCCTGTTGTGAGTATTGACGCCGCAGCACGCTGCCCGCCCGTTGCATTGGCAGATTCTCTTTTTCGGCAGCGCTACGCGTTCGCTCCAACTTAGGGCGCTTGTCGAGCGTATCATGCGGATCCACAATGGCCTGCTGCGAGATATCCTAGAAAAATAAAAGGAGTTGGGTTATTGCAGTGGATAAGGAAAATATGTTAAGTGGAAAATTATTCATTCTGTCAACAAAGAACTCTGACGGTTAAAATATATGTAATATTATCTGGAAAGGCCAGATTTCAGAGCAAAAAGTGTGGTTTTCAGCGGAATAAGACAACACCTCTCGAGCCTATTATTATGATTGAATTTCTGGTTCAAGGGCTCAACAAATATGACTAAACAACCACCGCATTCGCCTTGTAAGGCTCCACAATGCACTTACACTACTGCCATCAGGCTCAATGCGTCGCAGGAAACTATCCTGTTGCTGACCCTTGTTCATCCATTGCCCAGTCTTTGAAAGTAATTCTTGTTTTTTACGGCACAGTATACAGACCCAAATCACCTGCAAAGGAAAGAAATAAAAGAATACAATTTAGTGTTTTTTTTTAACTGAAATCAATGGTAGGAAAAGCTAGTCGGTTGTCAAGTCAGTCAAGGCTCTCTAAAAGATATGCCCTTTTAGTTTTCCAAGTTTTATTTAATGGTAATCGCGCTAAAGAAGTTTATGTTGAGTATGAAAAAATTCATTTTGCCTGCCAATTCTCATAAGTCGATCAGTTAGGATTAGCTAAGTTGATTCTTAACCCTAGAACGTCATCCTTATTTATTGTACACTAACGACATCCTTCGTCATTTTGACTACGATGTATTTTAAAAAGCTGTAAAAAAAGTTGTCAACAAAAATAGGTATCAAAATTGATTTGTTATTTTTATTTAGATACTTTAAAATTGATATTTAACGAAACTCATAAAATTTTATTATTTTTTTGGCGTAAAATTAACATTGAATAGCCTTCTTTCAATTGGCATGGTTTTTTAAACAACTTATTATATAACATTTCAAATAAAAAATAAATCACATTTTTATCCATTAAGTCTTATAGTTTCTTATAAATAATAATATACATTAAACTAAAAAAGGAACATTCGTTTTAAGATAAATTATTTCATATAAAGCATGAGTCACAAACTTCTATTTTGTGCTCGCCGCACAGCCTTTTCTTGCACTTTGCACAACCGACGTTTGTCATTCTTCGTTTAGCAGAAGGACAAACTGCGCATATTTTTCTTTTTCCAGTTGAACTTTTTAGTATTTTGTTTTCAGATTCTGTAGATTTATTTATTTGAAGCTGATTCTCGATATCATTTCTCACAGTGGATGTTATTGTTAGCATAACAAGCCTGTCCTTTAGTTGCTCTTTTATGAGTTCCGCAAAAAGTTTTTTCATAAAATTAACGCGATTTAGTGGCTTTTGACCACCTTGAAACACATTATGGGTATAAATTGTATATGAATTAATGAAAGCTATGTTTAAAATTCCGAAAAATTGACATAACGGCCATCTGTTAGTTTTTCTTGAACAGCTCATAACACTGCACATCTGATCGAATGTATCAACTCCTCCTTTGGTACTATTATAAAACTCCACCATGTTGGGTTTATTTGTATTGGAATTGATAGTGCCCTGTTCGTTACATGAGGATAAAAGATAAACCATTTTGTTTGGCTTCGGCTTATACGATAACAATGTTATGTTGCTGTCGTAGCAAAACATGGCCGAACCGCACTTACGACCCTTTTTTTCTTTTAGCTGAACTGGAATTTCTCTTTTATTTGACCGAAGAGTGCCGACAATTGTCAAATTGTATGGGCTCTGCCCTAATGATTTTGCCAGAGGTATTGAAGTGAACCAGTTGTCCATTGTAATATTTCGGTTTGAGCCATGCACAGTTTTCGTAAGCTCTTTCACATAGAACTCTCCAAGAGGCATTGTAGTATTGTTCGAATTTTTGCCCAAATATGGAATTGCGTCCACCATATACTTGGTTCCACTATCACATAACATCACCATTTTAATTCCATCCTTGGCAGGCTTATTCGGGATATACATCTTGAAACTGCACTTGCCTCGGAAAGCCAAAAGCTGTTCGTCCACTGTAAGGTATGGACCAGCACTGTAATTTTACCTGCATTTTTTTACAAACATTTCCCATATTTTTCTGATGGGTGCGAATTTATCACCCACTAATTGCAGGCGCAGAGATTTATCGTCGAACCGCAGACAGGACATAAGAAATTGAAATCTGGCTTTGGTAAGAACGCATGCGTAGATGGATCCAGAATAACACCTGTCAAATAATTCCTCCACAGATAAATGCTGATCTTTTTTAACAGCGGTCAACACCAATATACCCATAACTGCATATATTTCATTTGCATTTGTGTTACGTCGTTGTGTCTGATCCGTATTTGCTAGTAAGATTGATTGGCGTTGATTTATTTCAACATTTGTCCACTTTACAACTTCGTCGACGATATCTCCTGTTATGAACAGTTTGAAACAGTCGAACGGATCAATTATGTTTTTACACTGACGGGTAGGCCCTCGACTTTTATGTACGATATTTAGCCCATAATGATGAGTTGTACCTTTAACTGATGACCATTTATGACCATTTTTCCCTCGAAATATAGTTACATGTAATAACGTTATCTTCATCCTCATCAGTTGCTTCATCTGATGAGCTGGTGTTTGCAACGAAATCCTCTTCCTCAACTTCTGTGTCACAACCTATTTCACTGTCATCGCTTTCAAATTCATCGTTGCTATCACAACAAGAGAGAAATTTCTCAATTTGTTTATCTGTTAGTGATTGTTGATTAGCCATTTTAGAGTTACGATAAAATTATTCGTACTAAAAAAGTTCCCCGTCAAAACTGGAAGTTACACAAACGTCATCTTTCGTCATTTTGACTACGGCAAAAAATTATAAGCGAAAAAAAAAATACTTACAATGTGCGTTGTTTGCTGTACGTCTTCGTCCACCAACAGCTTCTAACCAACTAACGCTATCAGAAAAATCAGACCAAAACAATCTAAAAAAACCGGTTTTAATTTTAAAATAAAATCGAGCGTAGTCATTTTGACGAAGGATGACGGAGCAGGGTTAATGAGTTCACTGAAGCTACAGAACTTTTTATTAGCTAGTGAATCAAAAGCGAGAACGTCATATATCCATGTTGACCTTTGAAGTTGCTGGATGTTTTCTGTAATGCATGAGTGAATTGTAATTTTGGCAGCCATACCACAAGAGTCTCGTCTCCAGTACCATTGCTACGATTAACTTAGTTCCTGAACTCGATTCTCATTACACATTTTTTATCACGAAGACTGCTGTAGCTCTGAGCTCACTCGTGTTCTCGCATCGATTGGGATTTCGTGTAAAATTTTTTGATAAAAATAATAAAAGAATATTATCACATTTATCGATGTCAGAATTGCACCGAATCCGAATCCGCACTCCTCTATCCTCACTTAAGTCCTGGCATCCACCAGATAATGATTTTTTTGTTAACTAAAGTTCATTTTCGGGTGTCTAATATAATCATAATAAAATATTAAAAAAAAATAAAATCGCGATATGTAAGGAAATTAATTTTGGTAAAAAATTAATAATTGAAAATCATTTGAGACACATGGCACGCGTCTAAGTTACGTCTACCTAGAGCAGAAAGTGTCAACTTATTTTTTTAGCTTTTGAGGCAGTCTGTTACGAATGGTTCGTTCAGTCTTGGCTTCGCAGGCTGGGGTTTCTAGTAGATCAGTGACTTTGGAGAACCCCACGAGGTTATTTTACAGGTTCATTGCTGAAGGTAGCTTTATTATTGGGCACTTACTTGAATAGGGCGAAGGCTTTAGAGGTAAAACGTCAGAAATTTTTGAAACTATATTTTGAGTGGTCGAATGAGTTGTTGCGTGATTACTATTCGTAAGTGTATGGACTCGCATCCTCCAGCATGAAACACCAAATGATAGACAATTTTTTTTCCATTAGCGGTCGCCCCTCGGCAGGCAATGGCAAACCTCCGATTTTATTTCTGCCATGAAAAATCTCCTCATAAAAACCATCTGACAGGCGGAGTCGGCTTAAAATTGTTGACTGAAATGTCCATTTGTGGGAAAGCCACAAAACGCACAGCACAAAGAGGCAATTTTGAGTTCGTTTAAGTTCGTCGATTTCTAGGCGAACGTTTTAAAGAAAATTGTGTGACATCGTGGAAGCTAAATGGTCTGGGCATATTTTTGTTTTTATATACGGGGTTCTTTGCTCTTTATTGGAGGGCTGATGAAAGGTCAAAACTATGGAGAAGTTGCATCGAATTTTATCGTACCCGTCGTATGCATAAGAACAATATGGGCATACTTGTGAAGCCATCTTTCAGGACGATTCTGCTCTATGTCATCGGACAAATTTGGTAAGTTTTGATTTGATATTTAATTACCAATACTTCCTTATATTTATAGTTAATAAAAGTTACATCTGTCGCTTTCATTTGATGCTTACAGGTTCAGAATATTATTGTCTACTCCAAAATTTTCCGTATGACATGACCAGGTGGTAAGATTGGCGTGGCCACAAATACTGATGTTGCATACTGTAGGGTGCACCGCTGTTGACACCGGGTTACCATTTGATTTTCAAATTAGACGTTCGAACATTTATTTTCTACTTAATAAATTCATTGGTTACACATTTTATACTTAAAAAATTTGATTGATTTTCCTAAATTTTTTTGACCGACTTCATCAGAAGTCACATACAATTTTTTTAAATATTTTCATCTCCTTTTTGATTATAACACGAGTATGCCTATGTTAGCCTGGCTTTAAATTATATATATATATTTGGCGCGTACACCCTTTTTGGGTGTTTGGCCGAGCTCCTCCTCCTATTTGTGGTGTGCGTCTTGATGTTGTTCCACAAATGGAGGGACCTACAGTTTCAAGCCGACTCCGAACGGCAGATACTTTTTATAAGGAGCTTTTTCATGGCAGAAATACACTCGGAGTTTTGCCATAGCCTGCCGAGGGGCGACCGCTATTAGAAAAATGTTTTTCTTAATTTTGGTGTTTCACCGAGATTCAAACATACGTTCTCTCTGTGAATTCCGAACGGTAGTCACGCACTAACCCATTCGGTTACGTCGGCCGAGAGATATATATATCTTAGAATCACTTTAGGATATTTTTCCTGAGTTTTTACTTGTGGTTGCTAATTTCTAGTAAGAAGTTACACACTGCCTACTTTTTGGCGCTTGTTTGATGGTGCAAACTTGGAGGAAATATATTTGTGGTGCCTACTGTTTGGGGCGTTTTTTGGTCCCAAATTTTTTCGCGTTTTTTTTAGTGCCTATTTTTTGGCGCGTACTTCCATTTCCTGGCTAGTGCTTCTGCGTACTATAAAATACTATCCGTTCCGGCGTCGGATTTATTGGTATTGTCTTGCAGTAATTTGTGCCGTTGCTGCGGTCCGGGAATCGCTGCGTTTGTGCTCGGATCATTTGCATTTTCTTAAAGTATACAGAAGGTCTCTCGAACACTAAAAGTATTCTTACAGTGTAAGAGAACCTTTGGCAAGGCATGGGGTCTAAGACTGGCGATAGTATACCGGTTCTACATCCCCCTGATTATACGCATTTTTACATACGCCTCTGTAGTGTAGTGGAAGGCTACAATGGTCAATTCCAGAGTAAAACCCCTAAACAGGCTACAGAGAAGTGTGTGCTTGGGTATCACAGGTGCCATTCTGAACTTGCAACCTCTAGATTAGATCTTCAAACTGGAAAAGAAGCGATGAAGGCAGCGTACAGGCTCCAGATAAACGAAATCTCGGGAAATGAAGAAAGCAGTCAGATATACCACCAGTTCTCGGAGCGGTGCACACTGTTCTCGATGCCAGTGGACAATCGGGTGCCTGTCGTTAGCTTCGGTAGGAAGTATAATGTTTTGATCGCAGCTAGAGATCAATGGTTAAGTCCAGAGAACCTACTAACGGGATATCAGCACACTTTCTACACTGACGGATCCAAAACCAGTGATGGTAGCGGATCTGGATGGTACTTAGACGAATACAGTAAGTACTCCAATGCCACAGGACAGATGGCCGCGGTATTCCGGAATACGCGGTATACGGAAGTCTATGCCATCTTGAATGAGGCATACTGGCTAATTGAGAAAAAGTGGCAGTGTAGCAGTATTGGAATTTGTAGTGACAGTAAAGCTGCACTGAAAGCTCTTGCTAACCCACGCTGCTCTACGAAGTTAGTCTTATTTGGATGCCTGGACATTGTGGTATTACAGGGAACGATTTAGGTGATAAATTAGCTAATGAAGGCTCTGCAAGTATGCCACTAGGCCCTGAACACTTGCTAGGTGGCAATTCCGCATCGATTCAACTGGAATGGATTGACGACTTCATGAGGTCTCCCTATAGTGGGCGTTAGTCTGGATTGAACACGTGCAGAGTAGCTAAGTGCTTTGTGAATGAACCAAAACGGAAAATAGCGACCTTTATCCTAAAACTCAGCAGAAATGACCTGAGAGTACTGGTGGGTGTAATCACAGGGCACAACGCCCATGGTCAGCATAGGCGATTTTTTTAAACAATTAATTGTCGTTTCTTTCCGAATCTGAAACATATTTCCTGAGGCCGCTATATTGTTAATTTGAAAAAAATTTCGATCAGACACAAGATTGTCTATTAATAAAACTAATTTCTCTTGGCCGGTTGATTTTAGATGCATCTCCAAGGACTTGTGATGATCACCTCAAGGGACTTCTGGAGAAACGGGTACCACACAAACAGCGATATCTTTTACAATTATGATTTTTTTTTTGCTGATTTTGTAAAGCCAAGTCGAAACATGATGTATTACTGCTTTGGTTTTATTTTTGTAAAATAAAGAAACTGAATAGCAAAAAAATCAAACACACTATTGAAAATCATATAAGCCATAACCATATTTTTTCGAGCCTTTGATCCCTTAAGTAATAAATAAAAAAATTTATTCAGATTCATTTAGCAGTTTTTGAGTAATTTAATAGCAACGAGAACTCTTTTATTTCTACAAAAATTAAATAAACCGGAGCAAAAATGTGAATGGTTAAAGTATCATAGTTTTAAATTGGAAATCTTAAGGACCAAGTGAGTTTTGGCAAACCAATTTGATCAATCTCTGTTGTAGTAAATATTGGTAGCTACTAATGCAAACTGCAGGCAATTTAAATATCCACAGCCAAAAAATGTACAACAATAACAAACAGCAAAAAAAGAGACTACGAAACGCTTAAAAAATTGCAATGCTTGGTGTGAAGTAATTTGAGAGGACAGTCAATGTGTCGCCTTTGAGTTTGCATTGACCTATGGAATGGGTGACATTCTAAGTTGTTGAATGTTGATTGCGTATATAAATATAAATATGCATATATTATGTGCCATTGGTACTCATTTATGGGCTGCGAATCTAATATTACTCACGCGCTATGCAGTAAATGGCTAGACTTACCCCAAGCCTTGTATTTATGTATGTACGTATGGACATGCCTCTATGTATTATGTTTTTCTGGTGCCACCGAAATTCCGCGCATCTTTACACACACACATGCAAACGTACATGCATTTTTTCAGCTAATTTTTCTTAACTCGGCTAATGTTTCTGAACGCCTGCAGTGCGACAACAGCCAAATCGCCCATCATACGTTGTCATGAGCCACATTCGAAAGACATCTTGGAATCACGCATGTTGTGTCAAAAGCATAAATTAAGTTAAAATCTAGTTCATATGTATTTATGTGCATGCAAGAGTTGCTACTTTTCGTTAAGACAAAAGCCGGAGATAGCAGAGCGCTCACAAACAGACGACAACCCACAAGCTATGCGAGCTAAAGTTGCGTACGTACTTGTAATGCCACTTGGCAACTATTTCATGTGAATGTTTGTGTGTGTGTGCATGTGTAATCACACGAATAGTGGCGGTCGCACTTTTATGACAGCTATTGCCGGCACTAAATTTGTGCTGCTTACTTTTTATTGTACCATTTTAAGACATCCAGGGTCAGCCTTGATTTCTTAAATTAGGTTCGATCAGCTACATTCATATTTTCATGTGTAATGTAATTTTTTGCAGTATTTTTCGCGACAAAAGTACAAATTCTCACTTGTGGAAGAGAAGTCTCGCAACGCTGTTCTACCATTGCCATAACTCTCCGCTATTGCCTGTGTGTGGCGTCGAGCCTTCGACACAATGCGTTTGATGTCTGCCATCTTCTCGCTAATCTGATTGATTTTTAGTGCCAACTGTTAATTCTTTTATTTGGCCGCTTACTTGCTGTTTGGTCAAGTGTAGCAGGTTAGGATGTGAAGCAAGCGTCTGTGTAATTTTTGTAAAGCAAAAACTCATAACAATGCAAGGCGCTATTTAGTTGAAAATGATAGCTTTAACCTGGTGCGCTTTGCTACATCTGGGAAATCAAAAAAATGTACCATGGACTATCTCTTTTGCGAAGTAAAATGTCTTTAGAAATACCTCGCCTCCAATGCCGCCTATAAGTAAATCTGAGTCAGGCCCGCTGTGTAGCGCTTTGATGGATGACTTCTGAAAAGTCTTCTTTATAGACCGATTTTTCCCATACTCGGAATATATATTAAATACCTAGGAAGCCTTCCATTTCCTCTACTACTACCAACTGGTATCGCACCGAGTACTATCAGAGCCGAAACGTTTGTATTCACTAGGACAATATATCCCAACCAACGGAGCTGCTGGATCTTTGTTCTCTGCGCTATGTCTATGTCGCCGTAAAGTCAATACTTCCACGATACACGTCATGACCAACGTGCAAAGGTCTAAAAATATACCGCAGAATCTTTTTCTCAAAGGCCCCAAGGGATGCTTCATATGCCATATCGTCTAAGCTTCTGCGCAATGCGATAGGACGAACATAATGACAGCCTCACAAAGTGTTAGTTTTCTTCATCGAGAGAGGACTTCACTACTCAGTCCAACTTGCACTTTACTATACTAAAGTTTAATGGTCAATAAAACCATGTGCCCTTAAAATTCTAACTAAATATTGTACTTTGAAATTTACGTGAAAGCCTAACAAAGTGTTAGTTTTGTTTGTCGAGAGAGAACTTCACTACTCAGCTGCCACTTAGTCCGGAGCAGTACTTGCGGCCACAAGAGAGCCTTCGTTCGATTTCAGGACTGACCTTATTATCGGTGCTAATGCTGTTAGCTGGCTAATCGATCTCTTTCAACCTCAAAATCATAGATATCTATTCCGAATTTCGGGCTAGTAGCAATCACACTAAATGCATGCCTATCCTAGAAAGAATTCAGATTTGGATACTCGAAAATTCTCGCAACTCATTCATAGTAATACAAAGGGAGCTGAATTACACTGCTCTACAATTTTGATCAGAAAACAATTTTCCCACACAAATTCCCAAAAGATGGGAATGTCATAATGTTGAGTGGCTAATTTCAAGACTGGCGGATCAAGCGTTAGTGTATGAGAACTTAGTATACCCCTTTCAAGTACAAAACTAATCTTGAAACTCTTCTTTTGAATACTAAACTCCTCTTGTCTCTGTTTTGGCCAAACTTTTATTTGAAAAGGTGAATTCAAAAATTAAAATTGTGTCCATATGTAGGATACGTACATACGTACATGCATACTGGCTTTCGTCGTTTCAAGATTTTCGGGCCAAGTTATTTATGCATTCCCACAGATACATACTTATTCATATGCACTCGGTCCAAAAATTTTGTAACAAAATTTGTCAGCAAAAGATGTCAAACTTAAATCCTATTTTTGAAACTTTTCAGCAGCACCTTATTGCATAGGTAGTACAAAAACTAAAGCCTACAAACATTCTTGAATGCACATAAATACATACATACAGTATATGTAAATAGGTAAGTGGTCGTATGTGCATTAACGCTTTCTTGTCGCTTATGTAATTTTGTTTAGTAACTTTCGGCTGCCATTTCAAAGTTTCACTCATTCATCGTCAGTGTCAAGGTATTAATTGTTCAGCCACTCAGTGCTCCAGCTACTTACTTTATTGCTGCGAAGTGTCACTTTTCCGCCACATCGCGCACAGCACACAATGTTGCAGTAGTGGCAAATGTGCCCGATTCCATCGGCGAATTTCGTCTGAAGGCAAATGTGGCATATTGCACCCAATTCGATGCCCGATTTCTTTTGCTCCTCTGAGCGTTGACGTATTTGCATTTCTAGCGAGACGACCTCATCTTGTTTACGTCTAAAATTTAAAATAAATTAAAAAATATTACATTGAAAGTGAAGTAAGAAATTATAAAATTTATGTATACAAATTTTATGAACTATTAGTAAGTTTTTATTTAGCTATGTTGTGGGGTTTTATTTGAGCAGTGAAATAATTTTGAAAGGTGAAGTATGCGACATGAGTGAAAAAATTGTGGTTACACATAAAAATTTATCGCAGTCCGATTACTATAATCAATCTAACTGCTTGGGCACTCAGATTAACTAAAAGAAATTTGCCTTTGACTATAGAGCACTGAAAACCCAAAAACAATTGTGCCGCATTTCAAAAATATTGAGAATGTGTCTTAATCCTCTTCTGAGATAAACTTTAGTATGGACCTTAAGAACTTGAATCTCATCTTGCTGTTCTTTATTTGCTGCTCACCGCGGAGTTATTTCGCATTTTACATCATGAAAGTTTCCAGTTTCATTACTTTTGCTGCAGATTTCGCACTCAGGGGATAGCTCAGCCTGTAAGGAGGATGGTTCCATGTGTAGAAGTCCACGCAAGTGGGGAAAGTTACTGATCGCCATTCACTTGGGAGTGGCCAGGACGATTCTTCTGCATATGGTTCAAGCAGCTCACAACGTCCGGGATTAGCCCACGTATCCTCTGGGTAGCTTCCGAACATCCGTTCGGGAGCGAGCTAACGTGAGAAGGCGAAGCATTCCAGGATAGCTGGTTGTGCGCTGGGTTTGGGACCCGCCACTTAAAAATACCCCCCTACAGCTGTCATGTAAAGGAGCGCAAATTAGGTGTCGGATTTGTTGTGGGAGAGAGACTTCGTCGGAAAGTACTGTCGTTCACTCCGGTGGACGAGCGTCTCGCAATAATCCGCATCAAAGCGCTATTTTTTAACATCTCGCTAATTTGCGCCCACGCCCCGACGGAAGAGAAGGACGATGCGACCAAAGATTCGTTCTATGAGCGCTTGGAACGTTCCTAAAAATCGTGCTTGGCGACTTCAACGCCAGGGTGGGCAAGGAGTGAATTTTTGGTCCCACAGTCGGAAAATTCAGCCTGCACAACGAAACATCCGGTAACGGACAGAGGCTGATCGACTTCGCCACATGGTAGTCTCTAGCACCAGATTCCAGCATAAAAAGATACACCAAGCTACCTGGCTGTCTCCTGATCGAAAACGTGAAGCCAGATTGATCATGTTGTGATAGATGGAAGACACGCTTCTAGTGTATTAGATGTACGTACGATCCGAGGACCCAACATCGACTCGGATCATTACCTTGTTGCAGCCAAAATGCGCACCCGCCTCTGTGCAGCAAAAAACGTACATCTACCTTCGCAAAGAATGTTCAACAGAAGATTCGCCATTCGACTTTCACTCCTGCTCTCAGAGACCACTGCCCAACAAACCGGCATGCACGAGCAATGGAGCAACATTTCTCGTTCCCTACGTACCGCCGCCGAAGAAGAAATCGGATACCGGCGAGCCCGAAAAAACAATTGGTACGACGAGGAATGTCATGCTGCCGCTGAAAGAAAGGATGCCTTCTATAGAGCTACTCTGCGATCGGGCGCAACGCGAGCCATGTGGGACCGCTACAGAGAGCTAAAAAAGGAAGAGAGACGTATTGTCCGAAAGAAGAAACGAGAGGCCGAAATACGTGAGTGCGAAGAGCTTGAGATGCTAGCCAACAGGAGCAACGCCCGAAAATTCTACCAGAAAGTTCGGCGGCTTACAGAAGGTTTTAGGACCGGGGCGTTTTCCTGTAAGAACAAAGACGGAGAACTGGTGACTGACGTACAGAGCAATCTTAAATTATGGAGGGAACACTTCTCGAACCTGTTAAACAGTGACAGCTGCGCATGTCACAGAGAATGTGAAGATCCCGATACCCCAATTGTTGGCGACGGAATTGTCGTTCCGCTACCCGACCATGACGAGGTGAGAATAGCAATATCACGGCTAAAGAACAACAAAACCGACGGACTGCCGGCTGAGCTATTCAAACATGGCGGCGAGGGGCTGGTAAGGTGTATGCATCAGCTTCTATGCAAAATATGGTCGGATGAAAGTATGCCTGTCGATTGGAATTTAAGTGTGCTCTGCCCAATCCATAAGAAGGGTGATCCTGCAATCTGTGCCAATTACCACGGGATTAGTCTTCTAAATATCGCCTATAAGGTTTTAGCGAGCGTATTGTGTGAAAGGCTGAAGCCCACCGTCAACCAACTGATTGGACCTTATCAGTGTGGCTTTAGACCTGGAAAGTCTACCATCGACCAAATATTCACAATACGCCAAACCTTGGAAAAGGCCCACGAAAAGAGAATCGACACACACCATCTTTTCATCGATTTCAAAGCTGCGTTCGACAGTACCGAAAGGAGTTGCTTGTATGCCGCGACGTCTGAATTTGGTATCCCCACAAAACTAATACGGCTATGCAAGATGACGTTGCTCAACACCAGCAGCGCCGTCAGAATTGGGAAGGACCTCTGCGAGCCGTTTAATACCAAACGAGGTTTCAGAAAGGGGGACTCGCTGTCGTGTGACTTCTTTAACCTGATGTTGGAGAGGATCGTACAAGCCGCAGAACTTAATCGCTCAGGCACAATATTTTATAAGAGCTTACAATTGTTGGCGTATGCCGATGATATCGATATCATCGGCCTTAACAACCGCGCTGTTAGTTCTGCCTTCTCCAAACTGGATAAAGAGGCAAAGCGAATGGGTTTGGTGGTGAACGAGGACAAAACGCAGTACCTCCTGTCATCAAACAAACAGTCGGCGCACTCAGATATCGGTACCCACTTCACTGTAGACAGTTATAATTTTGAGGTTGTAAAACACTTCGTTTATTTAGGAACCAGCATTAACACCGATAACAATGTCAGCCTTGAAATCCAACGTAGAATGCCTCTTGCCAGCAAGTGTTACTTTGGACTAAGTAGGCAACTGAGCAGTAAAGTCCTCTCTCGACGAACAAAAGTAAGACTCTACAATACTCTCATCATGCCCGTCCTAACGTATGGCGCAGAAGCTTGGACGATGACAACATCCGATGAAGCGACGCTTGGAGTGTTCGAGAGAAAGATTCCGCGTAAGATTTTTGGACCTTTGCACGTTGGCAATGGCGAATATCGCAGACGATGGAACGATGAGTTGTATAAGCTTTACGACGACATAGACATAGCGCCGCGAATAAAGATCCAGCGGCTACGTTGGCTGGGGCATGTCGTCCGAATGGATACAAACGCTCCGACTTTGAAAGTATTCGATGCGGTACCAGCTGGTGGTAGCAGAGGAAGAGGGCGGCGTTGGATCTGCGTTGGAAAGATCAGGTGGAGAAGAACTTGACTTCACTAGGTGTGTCCAATTGGCGCCGGTTAGCACGAGAAAGAAACGACTGGCGGGCTTTGTTAAACTCGGCCAAAATCGCGTAAGCGGTTATCGCGCCAATTAAGAAGAATAGAGCTCAGCCTGTAATGGTCTGCGAGAATTGCCGTCATAGTTCTTAAGAAATTTTTTTGGATAAATTCATACACTCAGGAGACCTCAGAGATACGCTAAACCTGGCAAACTGTCACAGTGAAGTTCACTATGAGCTTCTTCTACTTATATTGCCAGTGCAGAGCTTCTTTGCCCATGGCGTGGAAGAGTTCTGGACATATTAGTGGCGTTGAAGCTCACTTCCTCTCATTTCTTTCAATATCAATATGAATGGGGATCTAGTTAATACAAATTTGGCTTGTCAAGCAAAGGGTGTGTACTTATATGAGTTCGAGGACACTCCGGTGTTCAGCATATGACCACCATTAGAATAATTGTGCTCCCAATTTGCCTGTCTTGCTTGGAGGAGGCGGATAGCACAGAGCACTTTCTCTGAGTGTCCTGCCTTGGCTAGAGCAAGACTACAAGTTTTGGGTTCCGATGTCGAGAGAATTAGTAATATTCGTTCTCTAAAACTGGAGGATATTTACAGATTTACCAAAGAATCTGGAAAATTCTGACAGGACTAACTACTTTTGTTTCTGTCTCTACTCTTTCCTATCACTCTCACTGATACTCTTCTCTTTTCCCCTTGACTATCTACTCTCTTTCCAGACCTCTAAATACAATGGGTTTTTTAGCCTAAGTGTTTTAGTAGCCACCAAATCTCTTGGTGCTCCTTGGCTCGACCAATGCAAATTTCAATTTCATTTTCAAAAGCTGTTGAGTCTGCCAAGGTTGTCCATCACCAGTACAGAAGCTACCTGGTTTGATTTGATCGCTTTAATTGTTGCTTGTTTATCTGACAAGATTGATATTTTACTGTTCAGATAATTGTGGCTGATATTGACAAAATCTTCACGTTTATCGTTTTCCTTCATTTCTGTCTGAAGAACGAGCATCTGAGTTTCTTTGGTTTCAGAATATCTTTTTCTCGGAATAAATGCACAGTTTATTCATAGTGAAATAATTTCAGAGGTGCGGCGAACATAAGACCGTTAATCGGCTCTCCGCAAGTTTCAAAAAAATAAGCTGATTTTATGACATGACACGTATCAGCGGCTTGTAACGAAAAAAACTGAGATTGTGTTGGTTATATACAAAAAAAAAAAACAAGACAGTCTTCGCCGCTCATGTTATTTCGATGTCGTCTGAACGATGACTGATTAGACGAGTGTGGGAAATGAGCGGGTAGAACTCTGCTGTCGAGTTCCCAATGACTTGGCAGCCGAAGCCACTCACACTATTTCGTTTTTCACAACAGTGAATGGCCAAACCTGGTAGTCTATGATGATTGAAATTATCATAAATTTGTTCATTCGTACGTTTCATTGCACGAACTCAATAATTTGTGTTACTAATCTCCATCATGAAACTAGCATGGCTCCTCAGTCTTGCAATTTCCCGGATATTGACTCGTAATATACCCATTACGATACGACTCTGATATATTTCATTCCCTACATATATTAGTATTAGACATTTTGAGGATAGCCCTCTTCGCTCGGGTCTAAATGTGAATGTGAGCAGGAGTTAATTCTCGAACGAGTTTTACGGCCACTGTTGGATAAGTTCTCGTGACTTCTGTTATGTAGCCCATGCCTGACTTTGTAGCTTAGTGAGCAACTTGCTAGCTCGGTACTGTTTGATTTTATCTGTTGGATGACTACCTCATAATTTATCTTGGATCGCACAGCCGTCGTGTAGATCTTTCCAAGTATTTTCCTGCATAGATGTGGCTGAATCTGAACAAATATTTCAGATTATGTTAGTTTTGAGACTATCGTCAGATTGTGACTTGTTGGGATAGACCTGTAACTGCAGGGAACCGCACAGAAAATAGTCTAACGTGATACAACCTCACAGTGATGGCCAATTAACATTACCTCTGCTAGAGTTAGTTAGGTATATGAAATGGTTGAAGTACCAGTCTCACACTCCCCCAATAGCACTGAAGTGCCGATTTGATAC
Source organism: Anastrepha ludens (assembly GCF_028408465.1). Classification (NCBI taxonomy): domain Eukaryota; kingdom Metazoa; phylum Arthropoda; class Insecta; order Diptera; family Tephritidae; genus Anastrepha; species Anastrepha ludens. The sequence goes on along the minus strand of NC_071498.1, from coordinate 8,446,005 downwards.
TATTTTGCGACCTCAAACGGGCGGATATCTGCAGCCAACCAAGCTGTTGTAATAGAGAAGGTTGATGGGATTAAGTTAGAGCACTGCCCCAGGCTATGTCGAGGAGTGGAGCACTCAGTAATCTTAATCGTTTAGCTGCTAAGTCCGGACATTTACAGATAAAGTGCTCAACTTCTCTAAATGGTCCTTCTAAAAGGTCAGCTTCTGCAATGGGGATTAAATGACAAACCTAGCTTTCTTGCTTATGTACCCATTGTTCAATGATCGGTAAACACGGCTATGAGTTTGAAAATTGAATGGTAAGTGATCCCCAGAAATTTCAGCCTCTTGCGTCTATTGTGCCGGGGCCAAAGAGTTTTCGAAATAGCACGCGAAGAGAAATAAGTTATGCAATTCCTATTTAACAACAGTCAGGGTGGTGTCGATGACTGGGCAGGAGACCTCTAAGATCAATTCAGTCGACCTTTTCCTGGCAAACTTATATGCAACTTCATTTTTCTCTATGTTCTTAGTCCGCGGGAGACAACAGCTGGTTTATTTATAAGGAGCTTTTTTATGGCCGAAATACTCTCGGAGGTTTTACACTGCCTGCAAATTTTTTGGATTCATTGATGAATCTTAAGAGATCCGGGAGAGTATGGAACTTATCCATACTCAGTACATCGAAACTCGAGAGCCTAAATCTGATTTAGAAAACGCTGGACAGCTACAGAGAAATTGCTCTGCAGTGCCCTCATTTTAGTTAAAACTCATGCTAGAGATCGTCATTAAACTCGTATTGGTACTCACCGCATAATCTCATTGTGCGCCTCCTCTTCCTGCTTTTGTCGCATAAGAACATTTTCGATTTGCATACGCTCATGGGGCGTTAAGTGGGACAAATCCGGCATATCATCCATTTTTCTACACACGCCGCTGGAAATTCGCTTTTGAGTGGGTGTGTATATGTGTGTTGTGTTTAGGCGCGTGACGTAAGTCCCGTATACTTAACTCGTGAAGCTATGGGCAATTGCAAGTTGAGTTTTGTAGAGCTTCTAATATAGCTTAAAGCTTAAAGTTTACTAAGGCTTTGAAATGTGAAAAAATTCATATAGAAATGATTTCGTTGATTCAGTTTACAATTTCCTCTGTTCCCCTTTTTCGATTTGATAATTTTTGTTTTTTTCTTTTGGTTTTTTTGTATTCCTATGTGACTTCTTTCATGGGCTGGGGCAGTTCCCGTTTTGCTTGTTTTTGCAGAAGTTGTTGTTGCAGCGACTTACTGACGCTGGTAATGCTGAATTTACTAGTTTTTTGTGTTTTTGGATATTTGTGGTTATCTACTTGCGCTTCTTTTATGGGTTTGCCTCTTCTTTTGCTTATTATATTCGGACTTTTTGCTAGTTGTGTTTATTTTTTTATTAGATGAGCGAGTGCCGATTTAATTCTTGTTGTTTTTAATAATTTTTTGGTTGCTTTAATTGTATTTTTTTAAATATCTTTTCCCATACATCTTTATTTGTATATATAATTATCGAAATAGTAGTTTCTATTTTATTTTTTCAGATTTATAATTAATTATATGGATAAGTTAAAGTTATTTAATAATAATTTTAATATGTTTTTTTTTTTTTTTGTAATATTTACTAAGATTTTAAAGCTTTTGCAGTTTTAGCATAGTTTTCGCTGCTTCCACACCGTAATGCGCTGCTCCTTTGCACCTATTTTTCGTAGCTCAAATATTTTAAACAAAATATATTTTTAAAACCGCTTTATGTCTTTACAAGGTGCTCAGTTTCTTTTATTGTGCTTCCTCTTCCTCTTCCACCTACTTATCTGCTTAGTCCTTAGCACTGTAGTTCTCGCTGGTCGTCAGTGTTGCCTATCGTTTTTTGTATGTGGTGCATTTGTTTTTGGTTTTACTGGGTCATCCATTACGTAGTCATCACAGTCCAAGGCAAGATCATCTATTTGTTTTTTGTTGTTTGCTAGTTTCCTTTTTTGTTTGCTTGTTTTTATCGGGGTTGCTTTATTACCAGGCTTACTAATTCTGCTTGTTAGAACTATTTTGTGTTATGCTGCTACTTTTTCGTGTCTTTGGCTGTTGTTGCTTTTGTTTTGGGACTTTTTTTGTTGCTATTCGTTGAGTTATGTCCTTTGTTAATTAATTTGGCGAAATTCCACAACATTGCTTGCTATTTTTGTTGTTGCTATCTGCCTTCCCTTGGGCAACTGTCAGTCGTTTGATCGCTAGCTGATGTCCTTTGTTTATGGTCTGTGCTCTTGCTGTTGCAGTAAGTAGTTGTTGCTGTTGTTGTAGAAATTTGCAATTTTTTATTGCAAAATCCTTGTAGTGCTTTCAGCTCATCGGGCTTGTATCGCTTAGTATCGGTTTGCCCGATGCACATATGTGAGTGTGAGTGCGTGTCTGTATGTCTGTGTGTATGCTTGCTTGTATACGCAAATTGAATCTTGTTTCCGTTATTGTGTCTCGTATTTTAGCTCTTTTACAGTACTTTCCAATACCTGCTATTGTGCCCTTCCATTTGTTGCAATTGTTGTTTTAGTTTTCATTTTTCTCCGTTCTTAACGTTTGCACTATTGTTATGGTTGCTGCACACATACATGCATATCTGCAGACGCTGGTATTGGTTTGTGCTCAATCATCGGTGCGTAAGTCCGCTATTGCAGCAATTTTAACTTGCAGATATTGGGTTTTGTGCTGGAGAGCTGGCTTTTATGCAGCTTATCTTCGCCTTTTTACTTTTTCCTATTTATTGGGGATGATGGGCACCTTGCTTGCAGAACTCTGCACTTTAACCTGAAAATAGATTTTGTTTTTAGTTAATTTTTTAAGAAAAATTCTACAAAGCAAAGTATTGTTGATTATATTGTAAAAAATACATAAATGATATTATCAATAAATATCAAAAAAAAACTGACACTTCGATATCTCACCACTTTAGAAAACTGTGGTTTTATACCCTTTTTATTTATTTATTCAGCAAGTCAAAAGACATGAGTTCAAACAGACTATCGTCTTTTTCCGAAAATAATTTACTCTCTTACTTTTTTTTTTGTTCGATAATACGCGCTAGAGCTTATTTTCGGGGGAGGACAAAAATAAAAGTTTATTTCTATTATATGTTTTTATTTAATATTTATTTCACCCAGAATACAGAAATTTAAATTTATTCAATTACATGCCATCTTCCTCTGCAACATCGTCATAAATAAAATTCTGAATTATATTCTGATTTTCTGCCAAATCCATTTCCTGTAGGATCATTGGTCCGAATGTTTCATGGCTTGAAATATAGCTATCATTAAATTAATATCTTCTATCTTCTCTAAGTAGCCTGTTGCACTACGAACAGGCAACATTACTATCTGTTATTTTGCCCCATGAATGTTTTACCCAATTCGCAAGTTCTTGTAAGCCTGGTTTTACAAAATTTGCTCGCTGATTTCTCACCATTCTGTTTTCCATAAATTCATTGATTTCTATTCGAAAATTATCCTTGAATGGCTTGCCATTCCTGCCGGAATCATTATTTGATCACTCTTCCTCTCAGCAGGAAAGCTTTCAAAGTCTTTAGCGCGAGGAGACTTGGATGAATGGCAAATTAATAAACCTCTATTCTGACCCCTCAACCCACGATCTTATAACTGATTGTGTGTACCAGGCTTTTTCACATTCAATTACATAAATTCCTGAAACACGTTAAATCTTGGCTTTTTTTCCTTTAGTGATTAGAAATGGCGATACTTTCTTGCCGTATAGACGTAACCGGTAGAAGGAACGTGAATTGAGGAAGAAGCCTTGTGGTGAACTGTCGTTTGAGTTCTTTGACCTAGGAATACCGCGGTCTCTTCCACAGCAATCATGTTGGAGAGTTGGTATTTCGAAAAATCGATAGCATCAACCAAAAGCTTCATTGTCTTCCAGCTTAAACAATGTTGTTGATCTCCTTACAGACAGTTCATATCGTTTAAGGAAGTTGTCCAACCAATGTGCCGATGCTTTAAATTCCTCTGTGGATATATCAAATTCAATATTTCATTGTTGTTTCAAGGGCAAATTTTTGAATATCAGCCCTGCGCACAACCAAAACCATTGCTCTCCTGCTTGCAATCCATTTCCAGATGCAATCTTCAAACACAGAAAAAAATGGCTGCCGACCTGATCCAACTCTGCGTTTTTTCTCATTTCCTTGGACCACCAGTTGATACAGGTAATCGTAGTCTGCAAGCCATTTACGAACCATACGAAGATCCAGCATCTTCTCGTTACAGAATGCTACAAGATTTACACCACTGGAGTCTTCCACGATTCCCTTTTTGTACTCGACGGAATAGTTCTTTCGTTTTGTACTCATTTTAACTGGGGCTAAAAACTATTCACTTGATTTTTGAATTAAATTACGTATGAGGAAATAATCAGACTTAAAAGACTGAAATGAATGAACGTTGTATACTTGCACTGTCGCTCAATGTGGACTGCTGCCTTATGTTTTATTTTTAAGATGAATTCCAAGAATTAATTTAAAACGTACTGTAGAGGGGAAACAATTAATTTTTCGGAATATTTTGCTTCAAACATTTCGCTGAAATACACATACGAGTATTAGGAAAACTAAACATATTAAAAATAAAACATCATAAATATTGACTCAAGTTTCAACAAGAGTATTCGGAGCAATTTGGCAAACGCTCTAGAGAAATCAGTGTAAACTGTATGAATTTGAGATCTGTTATCCAAAAAAACAATGCAGCAATCATTGAAAATTTTTCTATATAGTGACATGGAAGCGGCTTGCAGAGAACCCATGCTGGTTTGTGGATATTAGGCCTTAGATAGCAAAGTATAACTTTTCATACACAGTTATATCAAAACTTTTTGACGAGAGTAGCGAAATCGGCCTGTAATTGCGAACATCGTTTTATTTCCACTCTTAAATATAGGGGTAAGGGATGTTAATTTTCAGTTATCAGAAGACAAAGATTTATTAAATGTAATTGTAAGGGTCTCAGCAGCACGCAAACAGTTCTTCAGATAGATACCTGTGGGTCCATAGAGCACAAAAAGTCAGCAAATAGATTGGCGAAATCCCTGAAGAATTTGCACATTTACTATTATAAAAAACATTATTTGGCACCGGCGAACAAGAGTTTTTGATTCGACGAATTGCCAATAAAGCCTTCGAGTTCGATTTAAATTTTCAATAATTTTTTTTTAAATTCAAGATGTAAGTTGTGTATGAGAGCTTATTCAAACAGTTAAATTCTTTTTAATGGCACTGAAATTTAGAATAGAGCAAAAGCCATCAGTATTTTTATTGAGAACGGATCAACAAACTAGAACAGCGTTGTACGAAGTGTGTAAGCCTAAAAGCAGTCAAAAAATTAAAAAGCAACAACAATTACCCTAGTCAGCAAAGTCAACAGAGTTTTGGGAAAAGGTGATATTTTGCATATTTGAAATCAAAGGACGGAAATTGGGTTGGAGGAAACATGGTACAAGTTTAAATAAAGAAAACTTAGTACCTACCGTTAAGCACGGTGGTGGTGGTGTGGTTATGGTGTGGGGGCGTATGGCCAGTGGTGGTGTGGGCAACCTCGAATTCATTGACACAATTATGGACAAAAGATTGTATCTCGACATTCTTAAGGCGTATTTAAAGCAAAGTGCTCAAAAACTTGGTTTGAAAATGTGTTTCACTTTCAACAGGATAATGATCCCAAACACACCGCAGAAAAAATTAAGCTATGGCTGTTGGATAATGTGCCAAAACAATTGCGTACACCACCACAATCCCCAGTCTCAATCCTATTGAGCACTTGTGGGACTTATTGGAGCGCAGGATTTGGGAACACAACATTTCATCCAAACCCGACTTGAAGAGGGTCATTCTCGAAGAATGAAATAAAATTACCTCAGAAGAGACAACAAGATTAGTCAAATCGATGCCGAAGCGATTAGCAAAAGTTCTGAAACGTAAAGGATGCCCGACAAGGGATTAACCATTGGTTTCCTCAATTTTGTTGTATTAGAAAACTCGTTAATTTCTTTGTATGCAAATTTTGTCTGAAGTGTTTTCTGCTGGTCATAGTCTTTTGCTATTTTTGTTTCTGTTTTTGTATTGTTGGATTCAAAACTTTATTTGTATTAAAACTGGATTTCAATATGTAAATTAATGATTTTCTGATCGAAATAAGTTATTTCTATCTACTTTTTAAATAGTTTAATGTCCAGTCTGCCTGTACGCAAACTTTTTCTGACTAGTGTATGTAATTTTATTTTTGGACGGACTTTCCAAATGACCCTCGTATGCTGCCACTTTTGGTTTGCTAAGGTATTTTAATATAATGCGAAAGGTTAATGGAATCTTGTTATGAAACTTGCAGGAATTACTATGCATAGTCTCAGCTATTAGTGAAAATAATTTATGAAAATGTCAGAGGGTGCATTTCACAAATGACAAAAAAAAATATCGCCCAAAAATTTTCACCAAAAAAATTTAATTTGTTTCCAACTTTTTTTATTTTTAAGGTTATTTTATTCTAATAAATAAATAAAAAAATATTAAAAAATTCAAATAACAAAACCGAAGATATTTGACTCTAAAAATTCCATGCCAAGGCTGATTTTCACAAATGAAAAAAAAAACATCGCCCAAAAATCTTCAGCAAAAAAATAGAATAGTTTTTTAATTAGTTTTTTTATTTTTAAGCTTATTTTATTCTAAAAAATAAATATTAAACAAAACAAAAGATATTCGACTCTAAAAACTTAATCCATCCATCCAGAGGCTGATTTTCACAAATGACATAAAAAAAATATCCCCTAAAATTCTTCAGCAAAAAAATTACCAAATTAGTTTGCACCTTTTTTTATTTTTAAGCTTATTTTCTTCTAAAAAATAAATACAAAAAAAAATTATTAAAAAATGAAACAAAACCGAAGATACTTGACTCCAAAAACTGCACACCAAAATTTTCTGCTTTGAATAAATCCCAAAATTATTAAATTGTTTTTTTTCAAATGTTTTAGAGTTCACTTCTTTTTATCCTCTACTCTACAAAGAATTCAATTTTGAGAAAATTAGAAGACGTTGTCCAAAAATACTTGGATCACTCTACCGGAATAATTTCAACAAACAAACTGAATCTCGTATAAGTGACTGAGTGACCATATTTCAACCTAAACGATCAAGAGCCAAATTCACAAAAGCTTTCATACCTTAGTGATGACACCCTTAACACAAATATAAATTCGTAGTGTTAAAGAAAACTCTAAGCAGGGTTTAAATTCATCAATATATGTTACCATATGCCACAAATGTCCTGTCCTATAGACCTCGTTCGAATTCGCAGTGTATTATAACCCAAAACCAATAAATTTATGTCTTACAGTGCTGCGTAAACACTTCCTTCTGTTTTATATGAAATTCCCCGAAACTTAGGAATAAAATCAATAATGCCTATTCACCCAGAAAGCATGCGAATTCAAAGAAAATTTTTAATTCTTTGATATTGATAGCTCCCTGTATGTTCAATGGGACATAAAGCACTCCCTTTGTAATCACTTTTTATGAAGTGTTTATATGTATGCATACATTCATTTTAAATTTTGCATACATGCACACTTTCATGCATATGCCATTCATATCAAATTTTCACACTCTGGGAATGCATCAACTATGCGGCAGGCCTGCAAACGCCATAAAGTTGTATGGTTGCAAAGTTGGCAGCCATAATATTGTCAAGCAGGCTGCCATCGCTGGTCTGTGGGGTATTGGCGCAATGGAGTAAGGTCGATATCCTTTTGATATGTAATCCCATTTAGTTATCTATTATATGCAAATTCATGTGATCAAGACAAATTAAAAGAGGAACTTTGGGTTTGCTGCGACTATTTTTCAAGCATTTTTTCTAACATTTATAAGTGCGTACAAAATATGCTACTTACAGTGGTGAGCATTGTTAAAGGCATGATGAGTTAAAATGTTTTTGTTTTAAGATTTATTAGTGTTTGACCAAAAGCACTTTTACCAAGCTTTCACACTTTAAAAAAAATTTAGAAAAATTCAAGAAATTTTCATCTAAATCTGGAATGTTTTAATCATGAAATTTGAGTAAAATAAGTTAAAGCCGCTTAAGGCTACAAAATCGCTTGGATTTGTAATAATTTTTCTGACGGATTTTTGTACTTTATTGCACATAAAAGTGAATTACTTCTAGAGCAAAATGCTTAAGATTATTTGCAAACAAAAATTAAAAAAATAATCAACTCTATTTTGTACAAATTTGCAGTCGTTATATGAAAAAAACGCAGGAATTGCCACCAAAAAATTTGATTTTTCAAAACAACGTAATTCTTTTCGTTTTACTATGTATACAAAATTCAGTGGGCTGTACAACTGCATACACGGAATTTTTCTATAAATTAAGAATAGAAAGTTAAAAATTATACGTTTTTTTTTTAATTTTCCTATATTTTGTAAAAAGTTTGAATTACATACATATAAAGCATTGAATTGTGATACGAAATGGTCATTTCCTGTGATCTGGACAGGCGTGGAAATGATTAAAATATTGCCGGTGGTGGGGCAGGTTTATTTAATGTCGCCTATACTCTTTTCGATTTATCTGAATGACAGCTTGGGAGGTGGTATCTGGATTGAGGATATGGATATTAAACTTCTTCTGTATGCGAACGGCATAGTTATGTTATCTGAAGATGTAGATTAACTGCAAAAACTGATTTGTTGGATATAGGAATAAGTTTCCCCCCTCGTAAAAAAGGTATCGCTGCTGATATTATTTTTGTGTTCGCTCTAGTTATATACTGGCGATTTAAGGTGTGTGTATGTGAGGTCTCGATCGCAGTAGTTGACATTCGTTTGAAGCGTAAAAATCCCTTTTTATCTGACGCCCAGATTGTCTACGTTCGTCCCGAAAATACAGCATTTACGGGAAGTCATGTTTCATTATTACCTTTTAAAGGAAAATGCAGCTGAAACGTGTCGTATATGGATCCATTTTTCGCTAATCACGCTTCATCAAATTCAACTTGTAAAGAGTGGTTTCGATGCTTCCAAAGTACCAATTTCGACGTGAGTGATAAAGATCGAACGGGCGAAGGGCACCGAAAAAATTCGAAGATACTCAATTATAACAATTATTGGATGAAGTCGCATGACGAACCCTTGAAGATATGTCTAAATAGTTGGATGTTGACAGACCAATCGTCGGTAAACGTTTGCACGCGATGGAGTGGTTCAGGAAGAAGGTAACTGGCTGCCACATCAAGTGATGGAAAGGAATATCGAGAGACGTTTGGTGACGTGTGACATGCTTCTTGAACGGCAGAAAGGAAGGGGTTTTCTGCATCACATTGTCACTGGTGATGAAAAATAGATCTATTATGGTAACCCTAAGCGTCGAAAATGTTTGAGCCTGCCAAGCGAACCAGGTGTATCGACAGCGAAAAAAAATATTCATGCTTCAAAGGTTATGTTGTGCATGTGGTGGTATCAGAAGAGTGTCATCTATTATGAGCTCCTTAAACCATCTGAAACCATCACTGGCGATCGTTACCGACTGCAGCTAATGCGTTCGAATCGAGCTCTCAAAGAAAAGCGGCCGGAATGGGACGGTAGACATAAAAAAGTGATTTTGCTGCATGACGACGCCAGGCCATGCGTTGCTATATCGGTCTAGAAATATTTAGAGGGACTGAATTGGGAAATCTCGCACCACCCGCCGTATTCCCCAGACATTGCACCTTCGGATTATCATCTGTTTCAATCAATGCAGTCAGCCCTTATTGATGAGCGGTTCACTTCTTACGAGAACATCGCAAACTGGCTCAGTGAATGGATGAAGACAAAATAACTCGAATTTTTCGTCGGACGAATCCATATGCTGCCTGAAAGATGGATTAAAGTTGTAACTTCCAATGGCACATACTTCACATAATTTCATTGTTTAAATAATTAGTAACTTTGGCTAAGAAAAAGTGGAAACTTAGGTAAGGGAGGTTAGCAAATAGGGAGAAGTAGACGCTCACAGGAGAAAAATACCAATATCGACAGAACATAATTATCTACTGTGAAATTGATTCCAAGTTAAACTCACAGTTTAATCATTTAAGTACATGACGAACTTTTCTGGCCAAAGGCAAAATAAAATTATCAACAAAATGGAATATGCCACTCAAGTTTGGGGTTTTGAGATGTTTAATGAAGTATATAAAACTCAGTTACATATATTTTTTTAAACTAGCTTTGGTCTTATTGTGCACTGTTAGAAATTGGCTTTCCAATTGTCATTTGTATCCATTACAATTTCACCTAAGACATATTCGTAAGACCTTATTTGACTATGATGATAATAGATTGCCACATAGACTCTCAAAAATTTTGAATAAAACCAGTTGAAGATTTAGAAAGAAAATTAAATTGAAATTTGACTAACGACATATCAGCCTCCTATGGAACATTAACTTCTTTCAACTGTGAGCTTGACGATCAAGCAGAGATTGTGGGAAGGAGCTTTGAAAAGTACTCGCATGAAAATACTCCCAAGGACCTGAATCGTAATGTTGGTAAAAGCTATTTCAGCGATAGGGTTCAATACTATAAAATCGCTTAGTTTTGGAGGCCAGATGCGATCGTACAGGGTGGGCCATATAGCGATTGCTTTTTGAACCACCTATTTTTTTGAGAATGGTAACATAAATGACATGTCAAATGTGTTCATAATTTACTTAAAAGTTTAACATTTACGAAATGGGACGAAGATGAGCATTTTTACCGAAAAATCATATTTTCTGATGAAGCTCATTTTCACATCGGTGGCTACGTCAATAAGCAAAATTGTCGGAATTGGGGCTCAGAAAATCCACACGTTACTGTAGAGAAGCAAATGCATCCACAAGGAGTCACTGTTTGGTGCGGTTTTTGATCTGGCGGCATCATCGGGCCATTTTTGTCGAGAATGAGCGAGGAGCCGCGGTTACAGTAAATGGCGAGCGTTACCGTGACATGCTCAACGAGTTGTTTCAAAAAATTGAAGAGGATGACATGGACGACATTTGGGTTCAACAGGACGGTGCTACTTGTCACACTGCCAAAGTTACACTCGAACTTTTGGCTACCGTTTTTTTGTGGGGAGCCGTTAAGGACAAATGCTATGCGAACCATCCAGAGATGATTGTTGCTTTAAAACACGAAATCGAAGTTGCCATTCATGAAATTGGAGCCCAAACAATCGAAAATGTGCTTAAAAATTGGGTTGATCAAATGGCCTACTGTAAAGCCAGTCATTTGAACAATATTATTTTTTATTCATAAATGAATATTCAGTCTTCAAAATAAGAAAAAGTTTGAAAAAATATTAATTAAATTTTTTTTAAAGCTGATTTAAAAAGCAAATTTTACATGGCCCACCCTATATTTACCTCGGAGGCCACAAAAATGTAAACTGCCTCTTAGTAAATTATGGATGGAATAGTCTAGTTGGGTTTCTCACTATTGCTTTAAAAACAGTTAATTGCAAACGAATATAATTAAGCTCTGCGCTTTTTATTTGGAATAAATTTGGATTTCAATGCCAATTTAATTGTGATTTTTCCGAAAGACGACCACTTGCGTCATTGTCGTATATTCTTTAATAAATATTATAGTTCCTAAGGTATTTATGTATACTTCTATAATAAAGAAATAATCTATAAATCTATCTACTAACCATATTTTGGAAAACTTTGCCACTTGTCCAATGAATGTATCTTAAAGAAAGGTAGATATTATGATTGGTTGATCGGGTCTTCCCAAGATCTTAACTTTTGTTATTGGCGGCATTTTTTTAGACAAGTCAAAGCATTTATTTGAAAGTATTTGATGCGGTACCAGCTGGTGGTAGCAGAGGAAGAGGAGTCCCTCCTTTGCGTTGGAAAGATCAGGTGGAGAAGTACTTGGCTTAACTGGAAGTATCCAACTAACTCGGCCAAAATCGCGTAAGTGGTTATCGCGCCCATTAAGAAGAAGAAGAACGCATTTATTTATATAATTTTATTTAAAAGCATAGAGATAAGGGCTTAAATTACCCGAATTTGAGAAAAATGAACATTAATACCTGTATCTCAGGTCGCTCCGTGTACCGACCGCAACTCCAACTCTGAAGCACTTCGAAGAGTTAATAGCGAAAGATAGCTTCTAAGATGCAGGGAAAAACAGTTTACCTGGGCCATATATGCCGAAGTTATAATTATAATCTCCTTCAAATTTTACCACAAGGAAGGGTAGAAGGTAAACGAGGCATCGGAAGAAAGAAGTTGTCATGGCTACGGAATATTTGTCAATGGATTGAATGTATGGAAATATTTGTCACCTTTTGGAGTTAGGCGGAAACAGTGATACTTTTTGAAATATTGTAAAAAATTTATAGCTTTTATTTATAATATTTTTTTTATTATTATTTTTTATTGTAAATATTCTTTTTTAACTTACTTCATACATTATTTTGGTTTTTATACATTTTCTTGCATACATGACCGCTTATTTTCGGTGACGAATTGCAAGCAAAGAAGAAATATTGCTCAACTTTTGCACACTACTGTCGGTGTATATTGAACCAAACTTAGTATACTAGGCAGTGGACGTGCATAAACTCCTTTGGAGCATTTCATATCAGTTATTATGTATTTATGTAATTACATATTCAAGTGTGGTTAGTATGCAAAGATATTGTTGTTGGCGTTGCCAACTGTATCATTTCTGACAGCTGCCCGTATAACGTTGAAGGGTTTGGCTAACTGCCTGCATTTAATGGCTGGCCTCCTTCAATTTGGTGGCACGTACTGTAGAGCGCCTGTGGTTCTTTACTGGGCCATTCAACCAACCAACCAACCATCGTTATTGCCCCCCTTTCGGCACTTTCGGCTGTGCAGGCTTCATACTTTATGCAACGGTTGCAATCACTACATATTGCAAGTCATGCCGTGACTTTATATTTGTTTTTGTGGCGACTTCCTTGTGGTTGATTCCTGTTGTTGTTGCTTTTGTAATGCCCACAATGTTGTCAATACGGAGGCATCACCAAACTATTCTTCCCAGTAGTGAATATTTTTATGTAAATTACTTTCAACAGCCTCTGTGAGCAATCGATTACCAAGTAGCACAGTTGAATATTTTATGTAGAGTTCATGTATGTGTATGTGTGTACTTACATGTAGAGAAAAATCTGCTCATTATGTGTGCAGCCCTTTATTTGAAAAATATTTATGTATGCTGATAAGGGTTTTGGCATTTTGTAGGAAGTCTCTTCTGGAAATGTTTCCGGACATAAAATGTGTTAAAAAATCATTCAATTTATTTTCAAGCGTCAATAAATCAGAAATGATTCAACCGATTGGGGCACTGATTTTACTTTAAAACTATGAAATGCTTGCTATCACCCTGCATCAATCAATTTGATCAATTATTTCCTATTATTAGAAGAATAAGTAAGAAATTACCATGGCGCTCCACAAAGAAAATGAGTCGTGGCTCATTTTAGATTGTCTGAGAAGTGGTTGCTAACCAATTTAAGTGTTAGGTGGCACGCATACTAAAGGAACACTTTAACGCTTTCATCATTTATTTATGAATTTCTGTTACTAAAAAACTGTATAGAAATATTGGCGCTTGTAAACCACGAATAAATTGGCGGATCAAAATAAAACTTCTTATATGTTTAAATGAAAGATGAAATATTAAAATTGCGTTAAGCTGTGATTCGTCCGCTGATGCACTGTCATTAGCTGTCTGTCAGTTGGCTAACTAACAGTCCAGAGTTTTGTTTACAAGCGCGAGGAAGCATTTTGCCGAGAGTAAACGCCAATGGATTTCAAACGAAATAGTGTGATTGCATTATATTTGGCTGGGAAATCACAACCAGCGATTGCTCGTGAGCTCGAGCACCTTGAAGTAAATAAAGTTTTTGATTATCGCACCATTACTCGTTACAGTGATACTGGTAGCATCGCGAAACGTAATGGCGGTGGTCATCAAAAGACTGCAATGTCACGTGAAATGGTTAAAAAAGCGAAGAATCGACTTGAGCGAAATCCCTGACGAAGTGCCAATCAAATGGCGAAAGAACTGAACATATCTGACCGTAGCATCCGCTGCATACTCACAAATGATTTCAAAGTCAAGCCTTACAAGATCCAAAAAGCGCAGGATCTCACACCAAAGCAGAAGCAAGTCAGACTTGAGAGAGCGAAGGAGTTGCTTCATTTAGCCGAAAGCGGTAAATTTCCGAACATTCCGGACGAGAAAATTTTTCAAATTGAGAAATTCGTAAACTCTCAAAACGATAGGGTTTATTTGACCGACCGTTTATACGAGAATTTGAGTAATCGATTGACCACCAGGGGGCAGCATCACAGCCACAGGTTCTGGTTTGGGCAGCTGTAACCGCGAATGGGCGCTCTCCAATCGTTTTCATCGAGCCTGGCGTCAAGGTAAATGCGAAATATTATCGGGAAAGTAGTCGTGGACAGACAAACATTTCGGTGGCATACCATGTACGTTTCAAGAGGACTCGGCACTGTCTTACACTGCTTGAGTGAACCAAGAATGGCGTTCCGAACTTCACAACGTCCACTCAATTGCGCTCAAATTCACCAGACGCGAATCCGATGGATTTTTTTCCATCTCTCTTGGGCCATTTCGAAGAGCAAAAAAGCCATTGTCCGCGAGTGGGCCAAAATACGTCCGAGTCACATTCGGGCAGCTTGCGATTCATTTCTGGACCATCTCAAGGCCATAGTCAAGGTAAAACGTGGTCATATCGAGCAAAAGTAAAATCATTCTTAATTCTGTATTATTTTGACATATTTTCTACTTTGAATTAAATGAAAGTAATTTTCCAAATTTTTAATCGGTTACTCTTCGAGTGCCGGACCCTGTAGACTCAATGCTGGCGCTGCAATGTTGAATAATTTTTTAAGTTTCAAGTCAAGTAGTTCGTGATCAACAGTGTCGAAAGCTTTCGAATGGCCCAGAAGCGTTAAAAAAGTTACGAGGTTGTTGTCAATGTTAAGTCTGATATCATCTCACTTCATAAGGACTCGGCAAAGCGTTGCGCCTCAGGAAGCAGCTTATCCCGCTCGAGCAATTTTGACAGAAAAGGTAAAATTGCGATAGTTTCATAATCTCCATTGGATTTCTTAATGGAAATAACCTGAGCTGCTTACCAACCATTTAGATGGAAATTTAATGAGCTATAAGACTGCATACCAAAATTTTTTTCTAAAAACTCCAAATAAAAACCGTGCAATTGAGATGTAAAGCTTGTGGAATTTTTCTAATTTTTGTATAAAATTTGAATCTGATATTTTTTTGTTGTTTTTTTTTAGGCAAAGAACTATACTTTTAAGAAAAATACATGCGTATTTGCATAAGTTTTATTGAAATTGGATAGCTTGAAAGCGCAATTATCAGTTTATGGGCAACTACAAACATACGTTCACACATACATACATACATATGTACATATGTATATCTTCCATTCGCCATAGCATTGATATGTGCTTTCATTTGAGTTTTTGTTTTTATGTTTGTTTTTACAACGCTGTTAAACTAATAATAGACACAATCTAAATTAGTATGCTTTTCAATTTACGTCCTTTGATTGTGATACCATAAATGGTTATATATGTTTAATTATATTTGTTGTTTTTTTTTATGCTCCCAGTGCATAAAGTAAAATAAGAAGGACCTCTTGTCCACGTCCTCATACACAAATAGCAAAACATGTGATGTCGTCAAAGTAAATGCCTTGCTCAACAATGAGAAAACTCAACATGCGGCTCGAAGTGCTCCAACATCTCAAGGCACTTCACTCCACTGCGAGCTTTTCCCAGTATTCTGCTTTATTTTGTATTTTGCTGCTCTGTATGGAAATGAATAAGTGGTGAAAAGTGTCCATATGGTGAGCAGAGAACGCTCACCAGAGAGAGTCAGAGAGTTACTCTGTTACCCAGATTGCGGGAGATTATGCACCAACCAACCATAACCCCCCCTAATGCCATAATCCTACTTTTCCGTGAAGCATTTGAATGTTATATATGTATGCATGTATGTGTGTGTGTATATATATAGTATTCTGGTTGGTTTTCACAATTGATGTGGTTAAATACAGTAGGCTAGAGAAGTTCACATGAAACTGATTGCTGCTGGGGTGGCGCCTCCAGTGCATTAGAACCCATGGTAGTATGTCTGGAAGTGAAGGACTATAATAACAATGCTTTGTAGTTATATTTGTAGCATTTTCATACATACAAAATCCAGTTGAAATTATGCATGCACGCATGGATGTGTGTGTAACATTTTTCTAAAAATTTGATTAAATTTTAAATCAAATATTTCACTAACAACTTGCCTTTTACTTGAAAATTTTTACATATTGTATTTGCATATAAACTTTACCTACAGCATGTTACTTTAAAAAATGTATTTATTTACTTCAAGAATTTATTGCTAAATAATTTTTTGTGAAAATTCTGTCATCACAAAGTCTTCACCGTTTAGAACAATAATAGGTACCCTTTCCAAAATAAATTATTAATTGCAAACTGTCTATGACAGTCGCAAACGAATGTTGAAAATTTCAGCTTCGTTGAAAAAAGGTCAAAGTGCAACAGCGACAGCCTTCACCTCGAGTCCCGGGATACATTCAAATAAGCCAACCCACATTCAGATACAAACAAACATTTGCACAGGCATTCACAATTGCACAAACTAAATAAGGGACTAAAAGCATTGGAAATGTCAATGACAAAAAATGTTGTCACTGACGAGAACGGGTTGCAGCGAGGCAGTGGCAAGCCATCGGCAATAGCGCGATACGAATGGATAGCTAATTGTTGGCCGTCAAAGACTTGAATGTTAAAGTGAAAATAAATGTCTCGGACGTTATTCCGCTGAATTTTGGGTTTTATAAATTTGTAATATATGGCAAAATAATTAGCAAAGTTTTTGTACCATCGTAGAGCTATTTAAACTTCTGAAAATTTTTTCAAAGTAAATATTATTGATATTGAATCGCTCGCACGTGGCCAACTAATAATAGCATTTCTGCAATGAAAATACCATTTTAACAAAAATTATTCACCATTTGTAGGTGGCAATAAACCCACCATTTGTTGATGGCGAAAATCAAGATGCACTGCATACAATCGCTGTTCTACAAAAGACTGAACTTCTCACAAATACCAATAACCAGTGCGTATTTTCCTAAGAAACGCTTTTCGAAGTTATCAAGCGAGTTATACAGATTTTTGATGTGTGTATATTTTGTTTAGGATGACAGTCACATTGGTTCATGTCACATGGCTTCTATTGATTCACAGTGTTTGCTTTTCATCGCATGCAGTTTGGAGATAGCTTCTAGTCGAGGATGCCAAATCAGCTGTATGCGGGGAATAGTTAAACCACATAAATTAGCCCTTTGCCAGAAATTCAATCACAGCTCTTGACCGATTGATGATGCATTATTGTCGTGTGCCAGCTTGCCCGTCACAAACCTCGAAAAACCATTAGGAGTTCAAAATTCCACACACAGTGGCCTGAGTATTCCCTAATTACATTCCAATTCCTTTTGACAGATATTTCTTATTATTTCCAATGCGGCTTTCTCAGCAATATTTAGAGCATTTTCGAGAGGATTAAGTGGATTTTGTGCAACGATTCATCACTGCAGATGAGGCATGGGTCTATTACCAAGCAAGAATGATAGAAACAATATTGCGCCCATAAGGGGGTGCGTGACGTCGCATTAGCTGAGTTGTGCAGTGTTGCCAACTATTTGTTCTTCGCAATAAATTTAGTGCTTTTTTATACCCAAAATGCGAACATTTTTAAGTTTGGTGTTGGTTTTTTTTTATTTTATTTAATTGAATGCTACTGAAGCCGTAAGTTAAAAAAAATGTATTATTAAACAAAATAATGAAAAACGGTCATTCTGAGAAGATTTTAGTGTTAATAAAAAATTGTTGGTTCTTATAAACTTTGATATTTAAAAAAAAGGAAATTTAATTTTTTGCTCCTTAACATTGAAAATCTTTTAACACATTTTAAAAAGCGTTCGAATTTTCTGAATGCGAATTAAAACCATAGAGGTGTAATTGCTTCTTTCGGTCCTGAGTCCTTAATATCATAGGACATAGGGCATCAAAAGGTGTATTCATAGTGAAAATAAGCAACAAAATACCAGAAAGTACTAAACAAACAATAGCAACATTTTTACAAAGAGAGAGTATTGTTACATAACCTGAACTATACCAAAAAAGTAGTTCTTTTAATAAAAAAATCATAAATTAAATTGCACATAACCATAGCACATTTATTTAAAAAAACACACATTTTAAAGACAATTTGTCACGCATACAAAGTTCAATAAAAATTGAGTATTTATTTTTGTTGCTTTAAATGGGCATGTTAGTGCGTTTTTATTTCTAAAGCTAGGCAACACTGCAGTAGCGAGAGGGAGATTTGACTGCTGAAAGGAGAAGAACACCAACAACAACTGCAATAGCGGGCAATGTCACCAGATGTTCAAAAAAGGAAAGCTAAGTGAAACTAAGTGAATTATTGAACTAATGTTTAAAAAACTGTATATTTAACAAAATTATAAACGTTGCCTTTTAATTAGAACTGGCTAGAAAAATATCATGAAGAAAAAACTAAAACTCCGAGACTAAACGAAAAAAAAAATCTTAAATCAATTTACGAAAATGGTAATCTGGCCATACTGGTGCTAATAGGACGTAACTCATTGCGCCATCTCATTATTCTTTCCATCATGATTACCAAGATGCTTTATCAAAACAAGAGGCTAAAAAGTGGTGTGAGCCTGGTTCTTCGGCTCCGAAACGAGTTCGTATCCAGAAATCGGTCAAGAAGGTGTTAGAATCAGTTTCTTGGGATGAGAAAGGCGTTTTGCTTGTGGACTACTAGGGATATGGCAAAACAATAAATTTTGACAATTATTGTAACCTCTTAGATCAGCTGAAGGAAAAAATTCATGAAAAAAGACCCAGTTTGCAAAGGGAAAAATTATTTTTTAACAGGGCATTGGAACGTGCCACAAGACCATTTTGGCAAGATTGGTTGGCAGATTTGACACCTACCGACTTCCATCTGTTAACAGATGAGGTGAGGAAAGTGTTTTTCATCAAATGATGAGGTCATAACAGCTGGGGACGCGTGTTTTGCAGTTTTATATATGTCCCGGGGACTTTAAAGCTGAGATCTGCATTTCATTTAAAGGGTACAAAGTTTTCACTTTATTCGTTTGGTAAGTCGGCGTAAGACCCATATGTGACCCATACATTTTAGATATATGATGTGCCCAGCACTGTTATATTAAAAACAAATGTAACGGGGAACATTTTTATGGAATATTTGAGTCCTCTAATACCTCAAGTTTAAAATGTTTTACGAAAATGTTTCGCATTATTTTATGCATAAAAGAGCTGAACAAATCATTTATCTACCAATTTAATCTACAAATCTACAAATTCAATCTTCAGAATAGTAGCCATCGCTAGCGGCACATTTTTCCCATCTCTCAGGCAATTTGTGGATGCCGCACCAAAAAAATTGGCCGCCTTTGGCCGCAAACCAATCGTCGAGCCATTTTTTGGCTTCTTCGTAAGAATTTAAGCGCTGCTCGGAAAATGCGTGGCCCATCGATGCAAACAAATGATAATCGGAAGACGCCAAGTCTGATGACTAAGCCGCATGTACCAGCGGTTCCCAATCGTACGTCTCCACCAATTCCCGAGTCGATGTTCGATGTGGCGGTGCATTGTCATGAAGTCAGTTCATGCGGCACCCATCTTCCGACCTTTAAAATCATGCCTATGTCTTTCAAACGTTTGGAAATGGTTTTTTGGGTCACTCCCAACTGCTCTGCCATCATTTCTTGTGTTTGACCATCATCTTCATCCAACAATGCTTGTAATTCGGCGTCCTCAAACTTTTTCGGCGGCCAGCCAGGGTCCTCGTTCTCCACGCTAAAATCACCACTAAATAGGACGGTATTGTGGTATCGGTATGGACCAAAACGGTATTTGCGTGACTTCGGCTAGCCAGTATACCCTAACCAACCCTAAGGATCATATAGTTTTCTGTGTCGATTTGCCATAAGAATGTGCATTAGAGTGAAAACTTTGACCCACCCTAAAATAAAATTTAGATCTAAACTTTCGAGTCACCGATACAGGTATATTTTTCTTGTTCGCCCTACCAGAATCTGTTGGCGGAACCTAGTTATTTTGGTGAGAGTTTGATTTTGTCTTCTCTTCTTCTTTAACCACTCTTTTCCTATTTTGGGTCGACTCTCCTAGTGCGTAATCTTCAGGTTACCTGAGTGTTTGCATGTCGTTTTTCCAGGTTTTTGGTGATCTGCCTGGCTCTCTTTTCGCGACCTTCATCGGCAAACACTTGCCTCCTCTTGTCTTCTCATTACATGAACGTACCACCGTAGGTAGTTTTCCTCTTGATTGGATCAATTTTATTGCTTCCAAGAATAAATGCGTTTTGAATTTTGCTCAACAGTGTAATGCCGCTGGCCCACCTCAGCATCCGCATTTCTGTCGCGTACATTCTCAGCTCTACTTTACCTGGGATGTACCAGCGCTGGGATGCATATGCCTGATCGTGGTCCACGGCGCGAGATAATGCGCTCACCAAAAGTTTCCTTCAATAAATCGATTGTTGCGTTGGCTGTATGGCATGTAGCGCCGTCTTGTTGGAACCAAAGGTCGTCCACATCAACATCGTCCAATTCAGGCACGAAAAAGTCATTAATCATGGCTCTATAGCGCTCTCCATTGACTGTAACATTATGGCCGGCTTCATTTTTAAAGAAATATGGACCAATGATTCCCTCTGCCCATAGAGCACACCAAACAGTGACTTTTTGAGGATGTAACGGCGTCTCAGCAATGGCTTGTGGATTATGTTCACTCCAAATGCGACAATTTTGCTTACTGACATACCCATTCAACCAAAAGTGAGCTTCATCGCTGAACAAAATTTTCTTCGATGCGTCGCGCGAACCGAACCATTATTTTCGTAATAAATTTGCACGATTTGCAAACGTTGTTCAGGTGTAAGTCTATTCATATACAGCTGTGAAAAAGACCATCTACGAAAAAAGTAGTGCCAACTTGAAAACCTAACCTCTAAAAAAAACACCCTTTATTTGGATACGTTATCCGGCATAAGTTCGCCGCGGCTACACGTTCCATGGTCCACTCAATCACTTCAACAAATCGAGGGATAACCCTTTCGCAACGGCGCACCAGTACCATATTTTGCTACTTTTCGCGAAGTCAGCCTCTATGAACCAACAAGTGGCTGCCGTATATGGACGGTGTCAGACGCTGTGATGCACCAAGTGACTGCCGTATATACACGGCACCCGTCGCGAAAGGTTAAACGCGCTGTACGGCAAATTGCGCTGTCTTTTTGGAACCAAATGCCCTCGATGTTTAGCTGCTTAATTTTTGGAAATAAAAATTCAGATACTATGGCTCGATAGCACTCGCCATTCACGATATGGCGACATCCCCTTTCACATTTCGAAAGAAATAATGACCGATGATGCCACCAATGCTCTATGAACTTCAAAGTAAATTTCCAAAATTTCGAAGTGCTGTTCTTGCGTTAAACGATCCATGATAACTTGACAAACCTTACTGAGCAGAAATGTCAACACAATTTGCTATTCTCAGCTGTCAAACCATTGTTATCGAGGTCAATAGTTCTCAAGCAGCCTATAAAATACGCGTTAGTTTAAGGATATTTTTCAGAATGTTGAATTATTCTGCTGCCACGATAAAAAAAATCCAAAAATATACTCATTTTCGCCGCTACCGTGACCCAGTCCCTTAACCCTCCGTTGAGCGCCCAGGGCTGGCCAGTCCGTTTTTGACTTTGGACGTGAATTTAACATATTTCTATTATAGCTAACAACTTGAGAGAGAACAGGTCTGCAACGAGCTATTGGTGTACAGTAGGTTCTGTTTTTATGCGGCTTTTTTTTATGCGGTTTTGAAATAGTGCGGTTTTTTTTTAAATTACAAAATGCATGTCGACCTATCGGGAATTGTTCATATAAACAAGATTCTAAACCAGCTAAGCAAAAACTCATCACAGATTACATCAGAAATGCTAACCCTACAAGTATGGAAGATAAATAAAGATATAATTTTCAAAGATACAATATTTTGTTTATGCGATTTTATTTAATTATTTCAGATTCATGCGGTCTATGGAACGTATCTATAGTTACAATATGAGACTAGTGCCCTTTTTTATGCGATTTTATTACATTATTTCAGATTTATGCGGTTTTAGCATTTGAAACGTATCTATAGTTTTACTATAGAACTAGTAGCTTTTTTTATGCTGTTTTTTTTTATGCTGTTTCTTGCGGAACGTATCTACCGCATAAAAACAGAACCTACTGTATTTACACCTGAAGAAATTATTGAGAAAATGATGATAGACGAAGAAAAATGGAATGCCGTCGCAAATTTTGTGGAGGATATTATCCGAGAAAAGAAGCGTGAAATGGAAAGGTATGCTGAAGACCATACCTCAAAACAGGCGACACTGGATGCAGGGTGAGTAAGTAAGAGCCCTTCTTAGGACGCCGTCTTGGCCCTCTACCTCGAAGCAATGCGGAAGCAGGCCCGCGGTGGAGGGAAAAATCCAAGAGAAGAGGAGGGATATTTTTAGTGGAATCAGTACACACGTAGTAGCAACGGTTACTATATGGAGCGAAGGCATTTTTAATCCAACCTCATTGCCAAAAAAAAAAAAAGCAAACACGACTTGAGCTTCGAGGTGGCTTCCTAAAATTTACTTTTCTATCCATTTATCGATATAACCATTTAAAAAGGATTCTCGAATAGGACCAAAAAAGGATTTAAATAGTTAAACTTTCAGTTGGGCACCTCAGGAAGTTGATGGTCTCAAAAAAACGTGATGTGAGATGAAATTTTTTGACGATGCTATCGACCACAATGGTCCTTGCAAACATCGAAAATCGTAAGAATAAATCATCCGTAATTTCTCAATTCATTACTCGTCTGGCTATGGAATAATTTTTAAACAAACAAATTACGTTCCCAGGGAATTTTGTTGTCACCCAATCAACCGGAGCCGATACACTCACAGCGAAGAGAGATTGTCGCCTTTGTCTACAAGGAGGCGAAAAGATTCATCGAAAAACTCGTTTCTACTGAATTTTATGCAAGAATCCAGTAAGTCAACAGCACTCGAAAATCTCTTACATAGGTTTTTTTGCCTTCCACCGAATCCATAAATAAATATCATTTAAATATCATTTTTTTCATTGTAATCGCCGTTTTTTCTTCAACCTTCTTCGAAATGAGTCAAAATAAATAACAAAAAAAATCCTTTTTTTCACAAACCAGAATATTTTCAGAGATTATGTTTGCTTCTCCAGGTAGCTTAATGCATTCCAATACCAATGAAAAAGGCAAGAAATTTAAAATATTTACATTGAATACTTAAAAATCTATTAAAAATGTGGGGCATTTGCCCATACAAATGCATGTAAGTACATAGGGTTCTGGCCAGAATCAGAAGGTTTTAAAAAAGGTGTTCAACAGAAGGTTAGCTATCCATTTTCTGAGTTCCTCTGATTTGGTTCTGCTTTTTATCTCTTTGTAAAAATGCATTTATCGAGGAAGGAAAATCTTTTGCTGGATGTAGAAACTATTCCAAAAGCTGGTAACGAATTCAAAATGATTTTAATATAAGTAGTTAAAAAACTCTTTGTCTTTTGCGGAAAGTAGATTATTTTGAATAAGCCAAATCGCGTTTGCTCATTTTTGAATGCGCTTTGTATACAGAATTCTTCCATATGCTCATATTTGTGCGTCGATACAACAAATGATGGATAAGACGGAAGACAAATGTCGAAGATAGAGTAAAAAGGGCAACAACAGCACTCTACTCTTGTAAACAACTAATAGGACAAAGCTGGGGTATTTCCCCATTTATCGTATATTGGCTTTACACAACAATTGTAAGACCAATCCTAATATACGGCATACTAGTATGGTGGCCGGCCTTAGATAAGTTATATATAAAAAAACCATGGAACATGTACAAAGAATGGCCAGTCTTTTCACCTGCGGGGCCCTGAGGACCACAACCACAGAGGCACTAAACATAATGCTTAACCTATTATCAATAAAACATTTCGGCAAGCAAATAGCTGCCAAGGCAGCTCTCAGATTAAGAAAAATCGGTCTACTTAGAACAAACCAGAGAGGGCACTCTTCAATTTTAGAAAAATTCCCCTGCACTGCTGTTACAACGGATTTCTGTAAGACCCAGGATATCAACTTTGATAAATCCTTCGTCACAGTATTTCCTTCCAAATAAGAATGGGATAGTGGGATTATTGTTAAGGAAAATGATATAAACATCTATACAGATGGTTCAAAGCTAAAAGAGCTAAAATCTAAAACACACTCGTCAAGAACAGTCATAGAATGTTATAAACTCTTAAATGACGCATAAAAATACTACAGAGTACACCTTATTTGAGTGCCAGGCCACAGGAACATAGCAGGGAACTGCATGGCAGGTGAACTTGCTCGATCCGGTACAACGCTCGACCTCCAAGTGGATAAGACGCTGATACCTATGCCTATAGCAACTTGCAAACTACTTATAGATAGAGAAACCATCAATAAGGTCAATACAAGTAGGCAAAACCTCTCAACGTGCGAACTAAGCAGACAGACATGGTCGAAATGAACAGCGGTCGATCAAAAAGCTTGTTAAGATTTAACAGAGAAGCTATACGAAAAATGATATTGGTATTAACTGCTCATTGTTTAATAGGTAGCAACGCTAGAAGGTTAGGACTCCTGTACTTCGATTTCTGTAGAAGCTTGTCTTAATACATAAGAAGAGGAAACAGTCAGACACATTTCATGTGAGTATGAAAGCTTAACTACAAGAAGGCACTGCACTCTTCATACAGCATTTTAAACCGATGTAGCGAACATAGCGCATCTAAAACTGATGAAACTTTGTTCGTTTATCAAAGCTACCGGATGGTTTGAAAAGGAACCCATAGGGTAAGGATAAGTTCCAGTGGTATCACATGGACCTGTGAAAGGTCTAAGTGTGTCATTGCGACAGCCATCCAACCTATCTACCTACCTACCTACAACAAAAGAGTAAAAGTACTTCGACGTTACACTCAATCAAAACCCGAAATGGACAAATAGATTATGCAACACAGTGCTTAGACGCTCGATAAAGTTCATTTGATTTGGCAAATTTCCACAAAACATATTTTTTCATAGGAAAACAATATTATGCAGAGAGCAATGACTGCAACAACGATACAACAAATTTGTTAGCAACCAAACCGTTACATTAAGGTTCAAGCACAAGTTCAAAGTACTCGCTGAGAAATCGCACACAAGTGAAATGACCAAATGCCAGGCCTCGACTGGGTGCTTTGCTCGCTGCGCTTTCTTAGGCAAATATGTATGTTTGTATCAGTGTATTTGTGTGTGAATGTGTATATTTTTATATGTGTGTGTGTATAAGTTTATTTGTTTATGTATGTATGTATGTATATACGCATGTCTTTCATCCAAAGCAAGCATTGAACTCCTACTCATTACACCTTTTGTGACAATGACGACATCGGCGCTGCTGATGGTGTGATTTTTCACCTTCTATTCAGCCATATAACATTCAATGTTTTAATCTGTTGGTGTAAATCAGTTTAACAAAAAACAAAAAAATAATTGAAGTTAACAGTTAACTAAAATCAAGCATAGAGGTTGAGAAAGTTCTCATCCTCATTAACCAGCTGCTGGCAGTCATTCGTCATGAACTGGAAATAATATCTCTTCGTAGTCAAAACTGCGCACAACTTTGTCAGTTGTCTGTCATTAGTGCACGCCATACAAGTGGCGACGGTGACGTTCGTCATTTCCGCAGCTAATATGACTAAACAAAAAAAAAATCAACAAAAAAAAAAAATAAATAAATAATGTATATACATATGTACGTAAAGCTTACCTAAGCATATATACGCACATACATACACACTCACATATATATATACATACACATATATATATCATTATGCAAATAATTATAACATTTGTATTCGCTTATCCGCTCAATTGGCTGACGACAGACCACAGACGAGTGTCGAAGGCTTCCCGTCGATTGTGACGTTGTTTCTACACAGCAACAGCAACAGTTGATATTATCGCTTAGATTACAACACTAATATTAGAGAAAAACAATAACAAAGCGGGCATTCAGCTTATAAGCTATCAGCTGATTCGTCGAAAAAATCTCTATCAATGACAGACTTTAAGCTCAGCGCCAACAACAACACACACTGGGGCTTTTAATTAAATTTGCTTATATAAGTAAGTGCATTTGCGTTGATGATATGACGTGTTGGCGGGGGTGTTTTTTATTGTATGGATGCTGCGCATTTTCAACTCCTTCAATTGGTAATTTGCTAAAGTGCCATCAGAGACAAGTAAGTAAAGTCGCGCTGTCTGTCCATGTATTGGATGTAAAACTTAGGCTTAAATCGCTTTTAACCCTCCGTTTGGACGTGAGTTCAACATATTTCTATGATATTATAGCTAACGACTTGAGCTTCCAGGTACCTTCCTAAAATTTAATTTTCTATCGATTTATGGGTTTAACCTTTTAAAAAGGTTCCTCGAACAGGACATAGTGAAGCTAAGAAACTAAGAACGGTGTTCAGGGAAAGGAAATTGCCGATGAATTGGCCAACCGTGGATCAGCGGTTCCCCCACAAGGGCCAGAGCCAATAACACTAGTTTACGAATTTTCACCTTCAAAAATGGTCCTCGAACAAAAAGAGTTTTTTAGACTAATTTGATGCGCTGAAACCAAAAATGAATTTTATTTTTTTTTTCAATGAACGGTTTCCGAGATATTCCCAAAAAACCTGTTTTTTCGGCAATAGTGCAGTTATTACCTGCAATCTCGAAAACAGTGCGCGCCATTTCTTTGAAGTGCATAATTTCGAAAGGCACACATTTAACCTACATGGCAATATATATAATTCGAGTCAATGGAAGTCGTAGTTTTCGCAAAACAGCTTTTGAAAGTTAAAAAAAGGCATCTTTGACGTTTTTTACTAAATTATCAAAGTTTATTAACTTTTTTCAGGAACAAAAAATCTTTTTATATAGACATAAGATAGGTTTTCTGAAAGACAATTTTGTCACCTACATTTTAAGTCTAAGTTGGTCTGAGTCGACAAAAAATTATAGAAGTTATAACGTATTATGTGAATGAAGACAATTTCATCGTCTGACGTATATCCTTTTGATGTATACAATACGGTTTAGAACAAAAGTAAATCAAGCCAGCCTGCGTATTGAGTCACGCAAAATAACTGTGCTTAGGCTCACTATAATTAAAAACAATATTTATTTTATACAAATAAATATATACATATATATGTCGCAGAATAGGCTTATTTGCCCATTCCAGCTAATATAAATAAGAGCTAGGTATGACCAATGTACGTCTGTGTATATTTTTCGATGGCGCCATATTTCTGCAAGTATAAATTTGTGCACGACGACAGAGGGCTAATGAAGAATTTTGTGAAAGCTTTGGCAAAAAACCGAAAAACACAGCCCATAAATACTTGAACACCAAGTTCCCAAGATTGTTAACAGAGAAAATCAAATCGGGTATATTCGTCGGCCCACAGATAAAGAAATTGTTTACGGACACAGAATTTCAACAATGCCTTGACAGTTCCGAAGCTAAAGCTTGGAAAGCTTTCCAAAAAGTTGTTCATGGATCTTGGGAAACAACAGGAGCAACAACTACCGTCAATTGATTCATACAATGATGAAATACTTTAAAACTATTGGTTAGTATTGTAAAACGTACATACTCCAAAATCTATTCATCATATAAATTGATTGGAATATTTACAATTAACTTTGTTTTTATTAACAGGTGCTCGCATGTCGTTAAAAATGCACCTACTTCACAGTCATTTGGATTTTTTTCCTCCGAATTTGGGGGCTGAAAGTGATGAACAAGGCGAGCGATTTCATCAAGATATTGCTACGATTGAAAAGCATTATGAGGGCTCTTGGGATCAAGAAATGATGAGCGACTACTGCTGGATGCAACTTCGTGAAGATTCCGTGCAACATAAAAGAAGAAGTTTGAGAGTAAAGGCGTATTTTCGACCTCAAACATAGCCAAATCAAAAGCTGCAAAATCACACGTGTTGACTTTATGGGCCATAATTCTACAATTTTTCGTTGATTCAAACAAACTTAGACTTAAAATGTAGGTGACAACATTGCCTAGAAAACTTATCTTATGTCGATATATTGTAAAAAAAATTTTTGTTCCAGAAAAAAGTTAATAAACTTTCATAATTTAGTAAAAAACGTCAAAAATGCCTTTTTTTAACTTTCAACTGCTGTTTTGCGAAAACTACGACTTCCATTGACACGAATTATATATTGCCATGTAGGTTAAATGTGTGCCTTTCGAAATTTATGCACTTCAAAGAAATGCCGCGCACTGTTTTCGAGATTGCAGGTAATAACTGCACTATTGCCCTTCGGAAACCTTTCTTGAAAAAAAAATAAAATAAAATTCATTTTTGGTTTCAGCGACCTCAAATTAGTTTAGTACCATAGTTCGAGTACCATTTTTAATGTAAACTAGTGTAATCGGAATCAGTTCCGCAGGAATCATGAATTGCATCAGTGATTATGTAGGCAATCTACATAAAGAGCGATGGTCCGGTCTAGAGCGCTGCAGAACTGCAAAGTGTGTTGTGACAAGTCTGGCGCTTTTATGCTGGAAAATAAAGTAACTAGGTTCTTCAATACGCTTTGCGGTTCGATAAGAAAAACATCTCTCTGAACATCTGTAAACTTCTTCCAACAAGATTCCAATTTATGAATTCCATTCCTGAAGTGAAAATCTGAAAGGGCTGCAAAATACGTTTCCTCAGCTGTTATGACCTTTTCATTTAATGAAAAATGATTTTTGCATATGAGACACGGCGGTGCATTGTCCTGATGGAAACGAATTTTTTCTTTTGCAAACTAAGTATTTTTTCACGATTTTTTCCCTCGGCTGGTCTGCAAGGTTCAATAATATTCAGAATTTATGGTTTTACCAGTTTGCAAGTAATCCATAAACAAAATTTTTTTCGTATCCCAAAACACAGATGCTTACACCTTCCTGGTCGATTTCTGGACACCACCTTTTAGCCTCTTGCTTTGATTTAGAGCCTTCGTAATTGACCCAAGTCTCATCCGCAGTGATTAGTCGATGCACAAAATCCTCTTTGTCCTTTCGAAAGCACCCTAAATGTGGCTGAGAAAGTCGCATTCGAATGTGTTTTTGTTCCATTGTGTGTTTTTGTGCTGTGCGGCACAGAGTCTTCTGAAACCTAATACTTCCGTCGAAATATTGCTTACACTGCCCAACGAGATACCTAAGGCTTCTACTAAACCTCTATCGGTCACTCGACGATTTTCCAATCAATTTTTGTATTTTTTCTACGATTTCTGGGATTTGTGCTGTTTTTGGACATCTTTGCAGTTATTTGTCTTCAAGGCTTGTACAACCACGTTTAAATTCAGCAACCCATCTTTTTACTCTACTTATTGATGGCGAAGAGTTTGCTTTTAAATCTTCGAAAAATAAAAATTCAATCACTGAACGATTCTTGGTTTTTTCCATTGTAGAAAATACTGTGACACGTTGATGCTAAGTGACTTGTAAATAAAGAATGAATAGACAGATTGAAAGAAAATCTATTATCGAGCCGTAAAACATATTAGTCAACCTAGTACATACATAACATATTTCTTCCCCATTCCTTTTTTTCCTTAACTGGTCACTTCGAATGCAATTGGATCTTTATTATTTCATATATGGCCTATCTAACCTTTAAGATAGGATAGCCACAATTCGAAACTGGGAAAGATAACCATTATTTAGCGAAAAGCTAACAGTTTAACATTTTTATAGTCAAAGGACCTTAATTGCATGGTAGAAAAGTACATTTCGATAAGGTACCAAACCACCTCCTTACCAGAGCGAATCGACTTAACTTCATCTTTTATGAAAGATTGAAGGAAAACTGAGAACAGAATGGAGGATTTGATCAATATCGAGGGGCATTTCCACTCTGTATTGTTAGCAAATGGTGGTTTGCTGGAGGAAAAGACCGTCCTTCGAAAAATTCACTATGTAGAAAATTGTGCACTTTAGGGAGCACAAAACGTTTTGGTATTTTGGAGAAAGGTCGGTCCAAGCGAAGACTTTCATTATTTAAGCGATAGTATTGGGAATATCTTTTAGGAATGTTGGAACTAAAGCACAATAGATCATTGATAAGATTTGTTCATGGTTGAACTCGAAGAAAGTTACTAGAATACACCAGATTAATTTCGGTTTCTCTATACTTAGCGGGAAGTTAAATATCTAAAAACAGTTCAGTGGGATTGGGCCATAGTGCATTGCCACCTCAGATGTGATTCATTACGCTTGACCGCCTATCTCTATTTAGAGGTTTCTTTCTAATGAATTTGAATGCCACTTCAGGCTTTTTGTTCCATATTATTAATGGATCAGTAAGTGCCCGTCTAGCGTAAAATTTTTGGCTTAAAACTGCTTTTTGGTCGAACTTTAGCTTCTGGCCCATGCTTCGACTACTAACAGGCCGGTCTAATTCGATTTTTCTGTGATTTTATCAACATTTTCATTAACATCAAAAATGTCTGAACGGAATCGAGGAAACCGAAATTGCATATACATAATTAACTGTTACGGCATCGGCACCATAAAGGCCACTCACAATTTCAGCGGTCTGTATTGCATTTCCACCTTTATCGAAGAAAAATTTAAATGAAAATGTACCGAATTTTATCCTCTTAACAGCCTGTAACTCCAAACTGAATGGAGCAAACAAAAAACACCAAAAGAATTTTTTAGTGTGAAATGTCACCTTGACAATGAGCACAAACTTTAAATTGTTTGATCGATACTTTACGAAATATCGAACACTACAGCCATCTACCGAGAAAATAATGGATAAAGATGGAGCTCCTCCTCCTATCCGTGGCGTGCGTCTTGATGTTGTTCCACAAATGGAGAGACCTACTGTTTCAAGCCGACCCCGAACGGCAGATATTTTTACGAGGAGTATTTTATGGCAGAAATACACTCGGAGGTTTGCTAAAGCCTGCCGAGGGCGACCGCTATTAGAAAAATAGTTCTGCAAAATGTATGGAACAACTAATGCATGCAGTACATATAAAGGTGGCGCAAAATTAATCACCGAATTTTGTTTTCGAATAACTTTACTTTACTTTAACTTAAATAAAAAAATGTTTTTGAGTAATGGACATCTTTATTTTAACCTATACGCGCTCTCGGGATTTCTTAATTGCGTTGGATCCATCGACGGAAAACTTAGAATTCAGCGAAATTCTGATACACACTGCGTTAAGCAACTATAACACAGAGGCTGTTTGACAAATTTTGACAATTTATTAACTTTGTTTTTGAATAATATTTTTTATTTAATTCAATAATTACTTTGAGGGATGGACATCTTTGTATACTGCAACTGGCTAGTTCACATATTTGACATATGGGTGCACGGAGCCATTTGCAAAAGTTTAAAATCTTCCGATAGGGTGATTAATTTTGCGGCACCTTGGATATGCATTCATAAGAAAAGGGAAAGTTGTGCTAGATTTAGTAATTTTCAATTAATTTGGTTTTGCTATAATGTCTTTACGGTTTTCGAGAAATTCGATTTTGAAAGTTATTTAAAAATTATTTATTAATATTATTACCGATATTTATCTGTTTTTAGTTAAATGATATGTCAGTTAGTAAAAATCATCAATAAAATTTGAACTAAGCTCTAACAGTTAAAAAAATTTTATTCTATATTCTATTCTGAAAATTATTTTAAAAACTAGTATATCTCCTTAGCTATCCAAAAAGTTAAGCGAAAGTGGGCTGTCTGGAAGAATGAAGGCATATGGTAGAGGAGGCAATGGTCCACCCCGAACTGTAATGGCAAGATGATGATGTTGTGAGACCTAAAATGAAGAAGGAAGCTTTATGTGAATGTGTGGGAGATGTGATCCTACTGCCGTCCTTAAATTGAGAAACTCGTATCATATATGAGTTTTTTTGCGCACGAGAAAATTTTTCATGAAAAGTGTCACACCCAAGCGTAGCTCGATCCATAAGGAAGGGGTTAAGTAATTATCTAGGACGAAATTCTAGAAAATCTTAAAAAATAAAAAGTGCGTGTAGCGTAGTACACATAACAGAAGTGAAACTTTCAAGGCAGACAAAGAAAGAGGGAGATACCCGAGAGAGAATAAGAGGGAAAGAATATATATCTAAATAAATTCACAACATTTGCAGAGAATACAAATAGACAAAATTTACAAATAAAATCCCCTTCATCGCTCGACATATTGACAACTCGTACTTTTACGATAGATAGTTGCCTTGTGTGCGGACAAGTCACTGACGATACGACCCGTGTGACCTGTGTTAATTCCTAAATATCTTCAAATTGAATCTGCCTTGTGAATACCTAGCAGCGACGTTGACATAAAGTTGGTTCGGCATAAGAGTCGTGCTTTAACCTCATAGCACTGCTTACATACTATTCACAATAGAGCAGGCGCATCCAACTTTGCACTAAACATCAATCGGCTTTTTTTTACAGACGTAGACGGCGAAAAATTTCTTTTTTTTCGTAATATTTGAAGGTAAATTAGTTAAAAAAATCTTAATTTACCAATTATCGAGGAAAAAAAGAAATACGGTACGTAACGACTATGGATCTGAGCTTGGACGAAATAATTAAAACCAAAAAGATTGCGCGCCCATCAGCAGTTAAGAAATTGTAAGTCTGAGCAATCTGAAATCTTTTGGTTAACGCTTTTCATTCATTGCAGCAACAATTCGGAAAACCCACGTAAAGGATTAACATGCGAAAAACCTTAAATAAGCCGATACTGAAAGTAATAAATAAAGTAATACAAAATATAGACTGTCAAATATCAGACGGTTAACAGCAAATAATCAACCGAAAATGGATGGATTTATGATGATAAAGTACTCTAAAATATATAAGGTATAGCTCTCTCTCTTCTTTTCCTCTACGTTATATCTTTTTCTCTCTCGCGGAACGAAAATGCTCAAAACTCTGCATGTCCTTGAAATTTTACTCTCCATTCTCGCTCGTCCATCGACGCCTAATCAGTTTTACTTCAAAAATAATAAAATTCTGCTTTCATAAATCAAAAAAGAAATAGTTTTGAAGCGAATAAATAAATTTTTAATTACTTACTTTTATTACCTATATCCATAAAGACGGCGTTGTGTGAACATTCGTTGTTAGTTAAGACTTTTGAATTTACAGCATAAACCTAGGCGTCCTATGCATATATATACTTATAAGTATATATTAGTTTTACTTATTTGATCAGTAATCCGTTAAGTCTTTGATAATAAATTTCACTTATTTATTTTATATAATTAATGCAATTATTTAAACAATATTCGTATGCAGTATTTGTATATACAATATTATATTTTTATTTTTAATTTTTAATTTTTTTTTTTGTTTTAGTAAACATAAACTCTTTCACTACTCATTTACAAATATAATTAATATTTACAAGCGAATTTATTTTCGCAAGTACTATTTGTTTGATATTTTTTCACATAACTACTGCATTTTTGGCATATCCACTTTTAGGCGCGCGCGTACATTGTTTTATTTGTAACGGTTGTCTACTACTCCATGGTAGAGAGTGTGGGTGTGTGCTTGTTTGTTGGCTCGATGAATTATCTACCACTAGAAAGGGAATATAGGTAAATATTATATATACATATGTATGTGAAATTTCACTTTGAGGTGATGGATGCACAATTTTTTGACTTTCAGTACACTTTTATTGATTTGTTATTGGCTCATGGCAGATATGCGCCCACAGGTCACTAACTTCACACCAGCATTTTCCATATTTTATTTTGGCTTTGAAATAATTTTTCTACACTTTGCGATTTATTTTTTAGGTTGTTGAGAGATTTGCAGCGAATCTGCCGTTGTTTGTAGCCAATAACACTTTGTTTTATTAGTCAACAATTATTTGAACTGCATTTGCTGTACTTAGCACGACTAAAAATAATTAGGCACGGCGTCAAAGGGTTGTTGAATAAAACAATACATCAGAGGCTTTGTACTGGTATGTAAATTTGATATCCTATTACCAGGCAACTTCGAGACCTTATTTAAATATCAAAAAATGCAATCATGTCACTTTTTCCTAAGTCCCTATATATTTTTTTAACTTTTTATAGCAAAACTAATATTGCACTTCAATCTGCTAAGCAATCCGAAGAATTAGGTGCAATTTTTGATAGTCGTTTTTTATTTAATAGTCATATTAATTTCATCTTATCTAACTCATATTCTGTCTCATGTTTGTATGATGGTATGTCTTAAATTGTACGGATCCTTACACCCTCAAATTGCTGTTTATTGTATTCGTTCGATTTAGGTTGGAACGTTGCAGCGTTCATTTGGAAGTCAATCTTTAATTGAAAAAGTTGAAGGTGTGCAAAAGTTGTCTCTGAAATATGTGCAAAGTTCATAGAGGTTTCTCATCCCATTCCATTTTACACATCCCGTTTGCCATTCATCAACTTGCAGTCTATAGAAAGGAGAAGATAGGTTCTTGTCCCTCCGTTTATTTGCGGTGTTATTAAATATGCCATTGATTGCCTGTTTCTTTTTCAAAGCATGGTTTTTTCCTATCTAAATGTTCAATACAAATTATGCTCGTAATGCTCCTATTGAACGTGCGATTCGTGATTTTAATGAAATCTGGAATTTTAACATGCTAGAGTTCTCGGAGGCGGCCGCCGTAGCCGAATGGGTTGGTACGTGACTACCATTTGGAATTCACAGAGAGAACGTAGGTTCGAATCTCGGTGAAATACCAAAATTAAGAAAAACATTTTTCTAATAGTGAACGCCCCTCGGCATGCAATGGCGAACCTTCGAGTGTATTTCTGCCATGAAAAAGTTCCTCATAAAAATATCTGCCGTTCGGAGTCGTCTTGAAACTGTAGATCCCTCCATTTGTGGAACAACATCAAGACGCACACCACAAATAGGAGGAGGAGCTCGGCCAAACACCCAGAAAGGGCGTACGCGCCAATTATATATATATATATATATAGAGTTCTCGGTTTCAAAGAAAAAATTGTCTGTATTATTGAACTCCATTTTTAATTTAGTTTTCATGACTTCTTCAAATAAATAAACTTTTTAATCTTTATTCTCGCGCCTTTACAGTAACGTTTTCGTTATATTTTCCCAATACGCAAATAGAGAGGAAATTTTGTGGACATCCGAGAGAGCAGAAAAAGGCACAAGTGCTATCATGTCACCAAGACAAGTGTTAATAAGTTGTTAATTGTAACAAAAAATATTTAAAAATTTAATAAAATTTGAAATTTATCAAAAAAATTTTTAATAAAAAATTTCTTTTTAATATATAAAAAATGTAACTACAATTTTTTTTTTTTAATTAAGGAGTTTTCCTACAACAAATTTTTTTAAATCAAAAATTTTTTTTCTAATTTTGGAAATATTGAAAAGGTTTATTTTGTTTAGGTTTTTGCCAGTATCAGTTTGATTTTTTTTTTTGACAAAAAATAAAAAAACGTTTCAAAAATCGAATAAAATTTTAAAACTAAAATAATGTCATAATAAATTATTTCACAAAACATTTCTTAAAACATATATTTTTTTAATGAAACATTTTTTTTAAATTTTTAGTAAACAATTGGTTTGTAATCAAAAATTTGTTTTTAATTAAAATTATTTAAATCAAAAAATTTTTTAAACGAATTTTTGAAATATTGAAAAAGTTAATTTTATTTGTTGATTGTTGTAGTAGCAGTATTCACTTAATTTTTTGTATCAAATATTAAACCAAAAATGTGTACATCTAATAAAATTTGAAAGAAAATTTTTTCTCTTCAAACATTTTTTAAACAAAGTAATAAAAAAATATTGTCATTTTTTATTTTTATATATATATAAATTTGTTCTCTCAAATTTTATTAGATTCTGATAAAAAATATATGATTAAAATATTTTTTGTTTGAAAAATTTTTGATTAAAAATAAATAAATAAAATATTCGTCGTCCATCTTGAATATTTAAAAAGTGCCACATGACAAATTAAAGTACATGACATAAGCTTTTATTTCGGCATAGGGAAAAATTTTTTTTATAAAAACTGTTCTGGGCAGATGGGGGTGTCCGGTTGGCGAAGAATGCCCCATATATATATATATATATATATTTATTATTATATTTTATTTTTAATCAAAAATTTTTCAAACAAAAAATATTTTAATCATATATTTTTTATCAGAATCTAATAAAATTTGAGAGAACATTTTTTTTTATCAAACATTTTTTTAAAGAAATTAATAAAAAAAATTGCTCATCAATTTTATTTTTAATCGAAAATTTTTTTAATAACATTTTTTTTGAATCGCCATTTTTTTATCAAAAAAAAAATCTTTAATCAAAATTTTGGCAATTTTTAACCAAAAATGTTTTTAAAGAAAAAGTTTTTTTTATGAATTCTTTAAATATTGAAAAAATTAATTTTATTTGCTGTTTCTTGTTTCAATTAAGCTAATATTTTTTGTATCAAATATTAAAAAAAAATTGTTTAGATCTATTAAGATTTGAAAAAAAAATTTGTTTTTTTGTTTTTGTTTTTTTTTTCAAAATTTTTTTAAGTTAAATTAATTAAAAATTTTGTCATCAATTTTATTTCTAACTAAACATTTTAAATCACAAATTTTTTATTCAAATATTTTTTTATTAAAAGTTACAAAAGTGTTTTAGAATCTAATAAAATTTGAGGGAAAATGTTTTTTGATCTAAAATTTTTTTAATCAGATTGATAAAAAAAAAATGTTCCATCCATTTTATTTTTATTCAAAAATTAATAATTAATTACTTTTACAGTTAATTTCTGTTTTAATCGATACCTTTTTTATTATAAAAATGTTTTTAGTCAAAATTTTGGTAATTTTTAAGCAACAATTTTTTTAAATCAAAGAGTTTTTTAAATGAATTTTGGTAATATTGGAAAAATTAATTTTGTTTAGTTTTTTGCAGTATTTATCAAAATTAAAAAAAAAATAAAATATAATAAAATTTGAAACAAATTCTCTTTTTATCAACAATTTTTTTAATCAAATTAATAAAAAAAAGTTTTATCAATTTTATTTTTAATCAAAAATTTTAAATCAAAAAAATTTTTAATCCAAAGGTTTTTTTAATCGAGACTTTTTTATCAAAGAAGTTGTTTTGAATGAAAAGTTTTTGTAATGGAGGACTCGAAATTGATTTTAAAGCTATGCTCTAATGAACTTGTTTCTTAAAATTTTTTGCTGACCTCGAAAATTCTAGCAACGATGTCGAAAAAAAAGTTACTCGCCTTAACGTGCTTCCTTTATTATTTGTTTAACTGAGCTTCTACGAATATAGTACTCCAATTGGCTGGTTACATCTTGGCGTTGCCTTACAAGTGCAGACACCTACAATTTGATTAGGTTTCCAAATGGCAGATGGTGTAAAAAGTACGAAATTACCATATTTACTCCACAGACTTTTAGTGATGGCCCTGTAACAAGTGCTAATTGTATTTGAGATATCAAGGCAACCTGGTGTTGTCCAAGTTTAGATTGAAATTACATATTTGTGCTGACCATAGGAATTCCTGGAAACAAAGCATCCGCTCTTTCAGATATAACTTTGAGAATGGTCAGTTTGGCAATGTTGGGTATGAGCTTTACTGTAGCAAACCATGGTTCAATTATTTATAAAACTTGAAATATGGTGTTTTCTGGTGTTTCTTGTGAAGAAGAAGCGGAGACAATTATGGTTACATTTCTGGTGTGTGATTTTTTTTTTTTCATTATGATATGCAGTATATGCCCGCCACGGCTACAAGTTACATGGCCCATTCGATCAATCCAATTTTTGACCACTTTTTCCAATAAATCTGATTGAGCCCAATCAGCAAAAATGGTTGGGCATTTTGCTGCAATTCTTGTGCGAGCTGTATTTCATAGGCACTTAAGCCAAGATCATTACGTAAATTTTTTATTATATATTTTTTCTAATAAATTTCCGCAACTTAAAAGCATTGTTGTTGTGTTAAACGATTCATGATGACTTGCCAAATCTTACTGAACAGAAATGTCAACACATTTGTCATTCTCAGCTGCCAAGCCATAGTTATCGATATCGATGGTTCTCAAGCACCTAAAAAAACACCCGATACATTCAACCCAACGCTATCAACCCATTCGTTCCCTCCCACTTGCACTTGTGATTTGTCCTTGACTTACATTGTTTATCGCATTTGTATTGCGATTGCTCTGGTAATTCAGTATTATGTGGCAGATATGCTTCTATCTACCAACTTCTATGGATTACAATTAAATCGTGTAAATATAACAAAATAAATACACATATTTAAATATATAAATGGTTCTGAATTTTTACGAAACTACACAGGGTTGCTTTGTAGCCCATTTCTTCTGGCGAAAGTTAGCCTTAACGTTACTTCTCATGCATCAAGGTATTGTAGGCCATTTGTTGGTGCAAACTTGTAGGAGATATATTTTTTGTGCCTACTTTTTCGCGTTATATTTCCTTGGTGCCTACTACTTGGGGCGCTGTTTGGTCCCAATTTGTTTGGATTTTTTTTTTTTTTTTGGTGCCTACTTTTTGTCGCTTATTGCCGTTTCCTGGCTAGTGCTTGTGCGTACTATAAAGTGCTATCCATTCCGGCGTCGGATTTATTGGTATTCCCTTGCGGTAATTTGTGCCGTTGCTGTGGTCCTGGAATCGCTGCGCTTGTGCGGGTGATAAACGCTCGGAGTAGTGCGCGTTGTTGCCACGGTTTGTGTCCGGCGTTTACCTGCACCGGTCGATCCTTCTCCGTTTTTTGTAAATTTTGTCTATCCGTATTCTCTGCAAATGTTGTGAATTTATTTAGATATATATTCTTTCTCTCTCTCTCTCTCATTCTCTGTCAGGTCTCTCCCTCTTTCTTTGTATGCCTTAAAAGTTTCACTTCTGTTATGTGTACTACGCTACACGCACCTTTTTTCTAACTATGTAACCCAACATATACCATATATACATATATGTGACATACACCGCGGCTGCAAAAGTGATTAGAAAATCAAAAAGTTTGTTGTGATGTAGAATCAGCGGTATAAAGTGCGCGGCTTGAAGCGAGTGTGTCAAGTTCGCAAAATCTAGCCCTGTTTGTCGACGAGCTGCGCACAAAGGCTGGTTCAAAGCATAAAGAAGATGCCAGGCTATACTGGGGAACGATGAAGACTACACGCTTTATTGAGTAATTGCGACTCGTTGTTTTGCACATACTTTCATGTAAAAAAATTTTAAATATATATATTTTATACTTCATGAATAATCGCGGCACCTTTTTTCTGACACAGACTGTAAATGTAAAATTTGCGCGTACACTTGCGGTAGGCGTTTGGCCGAGCTCCTCCTCTTATTTGCGGCGCGCGTCTTGATGTTGTCAATCCACTTGTGGATCACCAAATATATGCATATATATACATACATTTGCTGTATTTAATTTCAAGTTTTACCACTTTTAAAGCAAAACCTCTATGAACGTCGAGAAAAATAATAAATAAGAAAATTGAAACAAAAAAAAATCATAGCGTGAGGAAAAATTGTCAATTGAGAAGTTTAATTGCTGTGTTTGTTCATTTATGTCTACATTCATTTCATATTAAATAAAATCCATAGGCGAATAAACATTCCATGGGCAATGAAAGCTCTCAAAAATGCTTTAATGAGAAATCGTTTTTCTAGTTTTTTTTTTGTTTACATCAAAACACTGCTTGATACCCCTATAAAAATGCCCTCATTTCCGGCTGCAGTCATAAAGCAAATATGCAAATTATGAACACAATAACTGCAACTACTTGCACATATCTTTTCTTCCTTCTTTACACGGTGTATGCGCGCACGGATGTGTGTGTAACATTTCCTTTAAACTATGTAGCTACCTTCACTAACAATTACAACACTTTCACATTCTCAATCGTAAGTATGTGGGTATGTTTGTTCCATTCGTTAGCCGAATAGAACTTTATCGGCGCCAAGCGTTTTCGTGTTGCTGTTTGTTGTCTGACGAATGCGGATGACGATGACGATGCAATGCTACTTAGCAGAGTGGATGCTCACTACTGACTGCGCGCTGTTAGTTCTGTGGGCAATGCTGAAGGTAAAGCCAATTGAGCACTGCGACTCTACCTCTTTTTTTTGTTTTTTTTTTTTGCTATGTGACAGATGGTGTGCGAAGATAAAGCAGCGCAGTGGCTGTGTCAGTACGCGTATGCTCGTGTGTGTGTGTGTGTAGTTTTGTGACAACTATTTACGTTGTTGCGTTTGCTGTTGACAATTGGTGACATTGGCACGTGTTGGGGACCAGCTGTCGAAGAGCTTCAAAAGCATGGTGAAGAGTGTAATTTACTGGGAATTTCTCGTTGGCTAACATGTATGGCTGGCAACGTGAAGTGCGGGTGGCGCAGCTTTCAACTGGGAAATGGCAATGATGATGACGACGATTGGAGTAAAATGAAACTCTCTCCTCAGCTCGATGGAATCGTTTAGCTTCGTTTCTCTCTGCGACAGCTTTTCCTATCCTCCGCCAACTGCTTTTCATTGCTATGCACTTTGTTCGCTTTGTTCGTGTTCATTATCTTTCACATGTTTTATCTTCTGTTCATATACTATACATCGGTACGTACGTATGCCATTTCAATTTCTTCTTCCTTATGGCTCCCTATGCTCGTATTCCTCGTATTCTTCGAATGACATTTTTCTTTGTTCTGTCCTTCGTCTGCTTTATCCTTTTCACTTCACGCACAATCTTTTTCACATCTTTCCTTGCGTTGCGCACTTCCTGCTGCTCTTGACTTCCCTCGCCTGCTCCTGTGTGTTTGATTAATTACTTTTATCTATTTTCGTCCGACACACCAATACATCAACACATAACCTAGCGCTTTTCATTTGTCCATGCCCATTTGTATGCCATTATCGCAATCGTTTTGTGACACTCGCAGCAGAATTTCATTTTAATGGGTTTTATTGTGAATTCTAATAAACTTGAAAACGTATTGCATATCGCCAGCTTGCTTGGTGGCACAGTTTGCAGCGAGGGCAGCAAGGCAAAGCACACAATGACCTGTAAATTTCTATCCTGCGCTTTTTCTTTACATTCAGCTTTTTTGCCTTTAAAAATCTCTACTCTACCTTTTCGCACTACCTTCGTACGTGGCTTTGTTCCTAAGTTATAAGGGAAAAATTTCACGGACACGTTTTGTTGGTATATTCGTCTGAGTCGAGCGTCACAGCACAGTTTATGCTTATTGTATAGAGAAAATTTAATATTTTCGCCATGATTAAGTGCAACATACAATTCCTACATAGTATTTGCTTGCTGTGTCCTTTTTCTAGGAAATTTTCTGCTCCATTGTGGGGGAGGGTGTAGCAGCTACGTCACACTTTTCGCTAACCATTTTTACACTGACCAACTAATGCTTTGCGGATTTCAATAAAATATCACTTCGTTTGCAAGTATTTAATATTCATTTGACTTTTCCATTAATTTTTATTACTTTTGCATCAATTTTTTCCACTTTTTCAGCTTTTTTCTTAACTTTTTCCACGACGTCCATCATTGTGTTAAGTGTATGCGTGTACGTGTGTGTGTGTGTATGTGACTTTACATATACCATATGTGTGGCGTTTGTTTGTGTATTGCTTCGACTATGCTGTTCGTGTATGTGTGTGTTTATCTGTATGTAATGTGAGCAGTTTCTCCTGTGTGTTCCTTGGTAATTTGTTCCTTGAACGCTGGACGAGCGCACAACGACGACGACAACGACACCACTACACGACAACGACTACTGCGTGACGACTCGTCATTGCCTGGCTGTTTAAGCTGTCAGTGGCCAGCTTTCGTAGAGTTTGCTATTCCGGAACCAGGAGCTGAGGCAAGTGCGCTCCGAATTGCGTTGGTGAGTCGCCGACGTAATGGCTGAGAAATGGTGAGCTAAGGTGAGTATACTCGCATACATTTGAACGATTATGCGTTTTGCTTACTTCTGAACTTTTGCTCCCGCGCTTCTGCCACTTCAAGTACATATCTTTGTAAGTGTGTGTGTTGTACTCCACACTCTCACTCACACCCTTAACGAGCGCTGAAGCTATGTAGTAAATAAGTTAGTGGGCGCTTGTTGGCATTGGCGCTCTTGCCACTATCGTGGTGACTAAGTGAATGCGTTGGTGCTGAAGGTGTGAGTTGGGGACCTGCGCAATAGAATTACTGCTGCTCCCTTTCGCATAACCGCCACCACTCCATTTTCGCGCCATCCAAGTGGATACTGACATATTGACGTAGTCGCAAAACACAGCACACAGAGAAAGCAAAATGATCGGTGGGGTGGGCGGGGAAAGTAGCCACTTTGTGCATACTTGTCGCTTACCATAACACCTTTACCTTGTTGTTGCTGTTGCTTTGTGCTCCGTCGCCACTTTAACTGATTTCCCTTTATTCACTCGAATACTTTTTAATTTCTCACCTCCCTGCCGTT
Organism: Anastrepha ludens; assembly: GCF_028408465.1. Classification (NCBI taxonomy): domain Eukaryota; kingdom Metazoa; phylum Arthropoda; class Insecta; order Diptera; family Tephritidae; genus Anastrepha; species Anastrepha ludens. The sequence continues at coordinate 8,403,115 of NC_071498.1, read as the reverse complement.
GCCACTGTTGCTTTTATGCCTTTGTTGTTTATATGTATGTATGTATGCATGCAGTTGTTGCTGTTGTTTGTTGGTGAACCACATTAAGTGCTATTTGAGTGAACGCACCCATCGTCTCGCGATTTTGCCTTCATGACTCCTCTAATTTCTAATTGCGCTGCATTTCTTTTTGCCCTTGCCGCAGTAGTAGTTGTTGTTTGTCGCTCTCTGCCTGATGAACTTCTATTTTTAGATATTATGCGAAAGTATAAGTGCGAAATTGTATCAGTTGTTTGTTTTCTTGCATGCCTACTTTTTTGTTGTTATACGAACCAGATAACCGTTTCCTTATTTGAGCACAACACGTAGTTCATACGCGTAGATGTATGTAATGTTTTAGATCATTTTTTTCATTTCGAAAAGCTGCTATAACGCCCTTTCCTGCGAAATCTTCTTGATTGCTTTGCAGCCATCGCATATACCAAAGCCTTCCGAGGGTCATTTTAAGAAAGTAGCGGAATACCATTGAAATATTATATATGAAGATTTCGTAATTGTGTTGGATCCATCGACGGAAAACTTATCCATTCAGCCAAATCCTGGTACAACACTGCGTTAAACAACTATAACATAGGGATTAATAAAATATTGAATTTTTTTATTAAATTATATAATTATAATTTGATACAAGGTTATCTTCTCATATAGAGTGGAATACGTGGCTACATGACGGCTCACAAAACTGATATACAGATGGACTCAAAACGCTATAGGAAGTAGGAGCAGGAATAATGGGGCCTAGAGCACACAAACCGGGTAACACTCAGTAAAGATACCATAGTTACCCATGCGGAGCTTTTCGCCATAATGGAAACAGCGTAAATCATATCCAAAAGAGGATTCGAAAAAGTAAAATCTAAAATACTTTCAGCTGGTCAATCAGTCCTCTTAAGACAGACTTGTTTGTCAAAAAATGGGCGGAAGGGCCATTTACTGGACCAACCCCATTTTTCTACTTTAACAAAAATAACCTAAAACAGAAAACCAAAATATGGATCCGAATAAAAACTAGGGAATACTGGAATCGCACAAACGGCCTTAACTACTTCAAAGAGTTTCTGAACTTTAATACCAACAGGGAAAAATCTGCTCTAGATAAAAAGGACCTCAGAATACTCTGTGGAACACTTACAGACCACATTGCCTACAATAAATATTTCAATCCAACAGGACTATTCGATGCAGGTTCTGCTGTGATGAAAAGGAGTCCATGAAACATTTAATCGTACAGTATGAAGTCTCACAAATGCTTCCTCCTACGAAGCTGATTCGATTCCTCAAAATACTTTTAGGTGCGCAACTAAGTTTCCGCTGTTGGTCAATAGATGCCGCCAGCAGGGTGTGCTAGTCGATTCTAACATAACCTAAACGGCATAAACCAAGCGTAGGCATGTGGTAAACAAACTGTTTCGACAGTGATTAGTGATTTTGTTTTGGTATCATATACTTTTGGTTTTGTGAAAATGTCTTTGTGCCGATTAATCGTCATTTGAGGGAAGTGATGATTTTCCTCTTTCATTCGAAAAAAAACGGCTGAAGCGCATCGAGAGCTACACAAAGTTTATAGTGATGCAGCTTTAAGTGAAACTGCGTGCCGAGATTGGTTCGGTCGCTTCAAAGACGGTGATTTTAATGTTGGCGACCGTCCGCGTGAAGAAAGGCCAAAAACCTTCGAAGACGTTGAATTGGAGGCATTGCTCAATGAGGATCCGTGTCAAACGCAAGAAGAACTTGCTTCAGTATTAGGAGTTACCCTCCAATCCATTTCCAAGCGATTGCATGCTTTGGGAATGACTCAGAAACAGGGGACTTGTGTTCCTTATGAGTTAAAACCAAGGGATGTTGAACGTCAATTTTTCGCCTGTGAACAACTGCCTTTGCTCCAGCGGCAGAAAAGGAAGTGTTTTCTTCATTGCATCATGACAAGTGATGAAAAATGGATTCACTGCAGCAAAACAAAGAAAAGAAAGTCCTGGGGGCTGCCCGGTGATGCTTCTACGTCGTCGCCTCGGCCGAATATTCAAGCTGCGAAGGTTATGCTATGTATTTGGTGGGATCAAGTTGGTGTTATTTATTATGAACTATTAAAACCAAGCGAAACCACTTCACTTCGACTTCAGTTGATGCGATTGAGCCGAGCACTGCGCGAGAAGCGGCCGTAATACGCGGAGAGGCATGCAAGAGTGATTTTATTGCATGACAACGCTCGGCCTCACGTTGCAAACCCGTTAAAACCTACCTGGAAACACTGAAATGGGAATTTGTACCCCACGCGCCATATTCTCTAGATATTGCGTCTTCCGATTATCACCTGTTGCGATCGATGGCACATGGTCTAGCTGACCAGCAGTTCCATTCGTATGAAGACATTAAAAAATGGCTTTTACTGAGGCGGGGAAAGTAGTATCCAGTGATGGGCAATACTTTTAATGATTCACTTGTAACCAGTTTTTCAAAATAAAGTTGTATTTTGATCAAAAAAACAACTTCTCGCTGTTGCGCACCTAATATTTAATCGCGGTATATAGAAGCGCCAGAGGGTTTCTAAACCAACTCGCTTGTAGAGTTGCCGATCCATTCTGATACCACAGTAACAGTTTATCTGATACTCTTCGTTAAACTATTATGTTTAATTGCAATCCCATTGATATGGCTAACACTGGTATCTCAGCATCATTCAAGAACGAGGAGCCGAAGTATCTAAACTTAGTGGGATGTCACGGGGCACAGTTACTGAGAAGCAAAGGAGATTTTTGGAGTGAATTGAAGTGAAACTTCTTAGACGTCGATGGACGAGCGAGAATGGAGAGTAAAATTTCAAGGCCATGCAACGTTTTGGGCATTTTCGTTCCGCAAGAGAGAAAAAAGATATGACGTAGAGGAAAAGGAGAGAGAGAGCTATACCTTATATATATCTTAGACACACTTTAGGCTATTCACGTCTCCTTTTTGTGCGGTGCTTCGTCTTTTCTCCCACTCCTACGCTAAGGCTCTAGTCTCAGTTATACAACGTTACTCGTATTGTAGGAACAAGAGCAGTCTAGTCTAAGTTATACAACGTTACTCGTATTGTAGAAACGTACAGCACTAACGCCATATTACTATAGTAAAACGAAAGAAAGCAACATATTGTTAAAATATCATATATAGGATTGCGCATACGCGTGCCTTGTCTATGCACCTTATAGTGTTAGACGCTATATGTGCTCACGGCTCTGACGCCACGCTAATACATCGAAGCGAGAGAGAGCAACGGATAGTTGGAATACGACAGATCGTATTGTGCGTGCTGTGGCAGTACGCGTTGGCGACATACGCAGTTGATATACCACGTGTATTATTTTTGTAATTTTTGTCTATTTGTATTCTCTGCAAATGTTGTAAATTTGTGTATAGATACACATGGTAGAAAAAGTCTGCGTTCACCCACTGTTATAAAGTATTAAAATAATTTAACGTGTTTATCTTAAAACTCTCAGTTATTTCTTTTCACTTATTTCAAAGAAAATTATTCATAGAGGTTATGAACAAAATTTTTTGGAGTTTGAGCTGCGTCGTGTTCAGATAACGGGATTGTAGTACAGTTACTTAAATAGGCTAAGCAGAAAAAGTGTGCGTTCATTTCGAATAGTGACGATTATTTGCATGGCAAATACGTTAAATTAAATTTTAAATCATTCATGTAGTTGACGCGGTTAAGAACAAATCTAAAGAGGGAAAAATTGATATTAGAAATACATTTTTTGTTACTATGGACCAAAGGCGAAAAGAAATAGATATTGGTGAAAGGAAAATCATTGTAAGCTTGTGGCAAAATAGTATGAGCTATCGGGAAATCGCGAAAATTGCTGGGAGGCAATACTCCTCGGTCCAAAGAGTGATAAACAACTTCAAGCAAACGAATTGTTTGGAGTCTAAGCCTCGTTCTGGGCGTCCAAAAAAACTGACGGAAAGAGAAGAACGCAACATAACTATTCTTGTGAATTCTAATCCACGACTAACAGCAAGCCGAATTTCAAAAGACATAGAAGTAAAATACCAAAAGAAAGTACATCCAGATACAGTAAAAAAAATTCGAAAAAGAATCGGATTTCACGGCAGAGTGGCCCGAAAAAAACCCTTCATATCACGAGTAAATCGACTTAAGCGGATGGCTTTCGCCAAGGAATACGTAAACAAGCCACCTGAGTTTTGGAATAGTGTGATTTTTTCAGATGAGAGCAAGTTTTGCATTTTCGGGATAAAAAGTCGTAAAATTATTTGGAGGAAAAACGGAACGGCACTTGGAAAGCAAAATCTGGTACCTACGGTAAAGCATGGGGGAGGAGGTGCCATGATATGGGGGTGTGTGGCTAGTTCGGGCGTTGGAAATATGCAGTTTTTTGAGTCGATAATGAACATACATGATTATCTCGATATTTTAAAAACGAATTTGTGAGAAAGTGCAATCAAACTGGGACTCGGTGAAAGATTTGTTTTCCAACAGGACAACGACCCGAAACACACAGCAGAGATTGTTAGGTTGTGGTTGTTGTATAACGTTCCAAAACAACTTCGCACACCCCCACAATCACCTGACCTTAACCCCATTGAGCACTTATGGGACGTTCTAGAAAAAAAAAAATACGAGAGCGTACAATAACTAGCAAGGAAATGCTTAAGAACGCGCTTAAAGAGGAATGGGTACCCATAAGTCCAGAAATAACAGCCAACCTAGTTGGATCAATGAAAAGACGCCTCCTAGAAGTCATAAAAAGCCGGGGATATCCAACTAGCTATTAATTTTAAAACATTTCTATGATCTTAAGCCTTTTATTTTATTATTATTGAAGTGAACGCAAACTTTTTCCGTTTAGTTTGAATGGCCTTTTTAATTTTATGTGATCTCATTTTAAATTTGATTTTGTTATTGGTAGCGAAATATGTGTGATAGTTACGTTTAAGTGAACTTAATAAAACTCATTAAAAAAAATTTCTGAAATATTTATTGTTTTGAACTTTTTCTAATGCAAAGAATATTTGCATAGGTGAACGCAGACTTTTTCTACTATGTGTATATATATTTTATATATAGATATATATTCTTTCTCTCTCTCTCACATTCTCTCTCCCTCTTTCTTTGTCTGCCTTGAAAGTTTCACTTCTGTTATGTATACTACGTTACACGCACTTTTTATTTCATAGCAAGACTGAAGACTCCTCCCTTAGTCTTAGATGACTCGAAAATTTTATTTTTTTTTTATTTTTGTTCACAACCAGTAAAATTGGTCGGAAATAGATTTCCAAAATTTTAAATACAAATTTCTATTCATTCCTTATATAAATATATGAGGAAGCAAATGCGAAGATAAAAGCAAAGCTAAAGCTAAATTGGCACCAAAGAAAAAATCAAGCCAACACAAAATATATTTCAGCATGTTTTATGCCACGCTTTCTGCTACAGAAACCATATAAATCCGAGGTTCAAACTTACTGAAAATTGAAGACAAAAATCTCAAGTGGCTCAAAAAACTCCTTGATTTTTTAGAATTATTTCTCTGCTGGTGTAGCGCAAAAAATGTCGGGCATTAGTTATGCCTAGCAAATTAGAAATAGAACCCTTTCAATTTTGATAAAATCAAAAGCAAGCTCCAAGTTACCCAAATTTCGCGTTAATTTTTAATTTTAAATTTTTGCTGGCATTATTTCCATATAAAAAATACTCGAAAGAAAACAACGATCACAATAAGCAAAAAAAAATTTCACAAATCACTGCATACAAAAGTCTGTTTGAAAGTGAAAAATTTTGATAAAAACTTGTTAAACCTTTTTTTAAATCCGGGATTTGGATTTGTAGGAGTATGTAGGGGCAAAATTAATCAACCTATCGGAAGATTTATAATTTTTGCAAATGGCGTCGTATGTTAATCACACTTGACATTTGTGAACTCGACAGTTGCAGCATACGAACAGACAAGCCATGAAGTGCGTATAGGCCAAAATAAGAATTCAATCATTCAAAATTATTGTTTTTTATTTACTGAACAATTTATTAAAAAACAATGGTAATAGCAATAGTTCTATAGGTTAAGTTAAGTCCTTTATGCACTGCGATATGATGCATTGTGCGCCCCTAACTGCTTAATTTTAATTATTTATTGGTGCAATTAAGTTCCCGCTGTTTTTTTGACGAAAATACAACTTTATTCTGAAAATATGGTTACAAGTGAATCATTGAAAGTATTGCCCACCGCTGGCTACTACTTTTCCCCATCTTTCTGGTAGATCTCGTATACCGTCGCGGTAAAACTGTTCATCTTTTGAGGCTATCCACGGTTGAAGCCATTTTTTGATGTCTTCATATGAATGGAGCTGCTGGTCAGCTAGACCAGTGTCATCGATGGGAACAGGTGATAATCGGACGGCGTAATATCTGGAGAATATGGCGGGTGGGGTGGGATATCGTATTGCAGTGTTTTCAGGTAGGTTTTAACGGGTTTGGCAACGTGAGGCCGAGTGTTGTCATGCTGTAGAATCACTTTTTCATGCCTCTCCGCGTATTACGGCCGCTTCTCGCGCATAGCTCGGCTTAATCGCATCAATTGAAGTCGATACCGATCCGCAGTGATGAGTTCACTTTGTTTTAACAGTTCATAATAAATAATACCAACTTGGTCCTACCAAATAGATTGCAGCGTGAATATTCGCAGCGTGAATATTCGACCGAGGCGACGACGTAGAAGCATGACCGGGCAGCCCCATGACTTTGTTTTCTTTGTATTGCTGTAATGAATCCATTTTTCAATACCCGTCATGATGCGATGAAGAAAACCCTTCCTTTTTTGCCGCTGGAGACGAAAAAATGACGTTCAACATCCCTTGGTTTCAACTCATAAGGAACCCAAGTCTTCTGCTTCTGAATCATTCGCAAAGCATGCAAGCGCCTGGAAATGGATTGGCGGGTAACTCCTAATACTTAAGCAAGTTCTTCTTGCGTTTGACATGGATCCTCATTGAGCAATGCCTCCAATTCAACGTCTTCGAAGGTTTTTGGCCTTCCTTCACGCGGACGGTCGCCAACATTAAAATCACCGTCTTTGAAGCGACCGAACCAATCCCGGCACATTGTTTCATGTAAAGCAGCATCTCCATTAAGTTTTTGTAGCTCTCGATGCGCTTTAGCCGCCATTTTTTTCGAATGAAAGAGGAAAATCAACACTTCCCTCAAATGACGATTATCCGGCAGAAAATCAGACATTTTCACAAAACAAAAAGTATATGACACCAAAACAAAATCACTAATGTGCCGAAGGAGTTTGTTTCCAATATGTCTAAGCTTGGTTTATGGTGTTGAGGTTATGTTAGAATCGACTAGCACATACTGCTGGCGGCATCTATTGACAAACAGCGGGAACTTAGTTGAGCACCTAATAAAACACTCTTCTACAGAACCCGCCTTCGAATGACCGACAACTTTTATGAGAAGCTCTTCAAATGGCTTTCACGTTAACTGATATCTATGGTAAGCCCAACAATGTACGTCTTTTTCATGGTGGCCACTATTCGCACCGCCTGTTTTTTTCTTTTGACGTGTGCATTGAACTCGGTATCAAACGATTGGTAGTCACGCACAAACGACTCGTCTTAACGACGATGTCTAAAACTCAGTGCCATATGAAATTACTTGTTGAACTTTGTGGTCAGTTTAAGCTCAGCAAAAATCGTATTGTTTTATTATGTAAATATTATTAAAATATTAAATAACTGTTAAAGTTACGATATCGATAACGTGCCGACTGTATCATTGTTGGCGCGCACGCAACTAAATATTACGCAAACCTGTGCGAATACCTACATATACATAAGCACATACATACATAGGAACAAACCTACGCACGCGTCCCGTGTAGAATACAAAAGCCGACTAAGCACTTCTGTTACTCAACAATAAACTGAACTGGACAACAAGAACTGGGGATGAGGAAATGGGGATGAGTGCAATTGTGGCGCACGCATAAATACACTGCGTTAAGTAACTATAGCACAGGGATTTATTGTGAAGTTCTGAAAATTTATTTTACTCACATTCAATTTTAATTATTTTGTTATAAACGCATAGTTCATTTTCCTATAAAAAAAAAAAATTTTAAATCCAAGTCGCAAACTTTGTGCAAAATTCATGAAAATTAAACAAATTTAAATCAAAACTTCCAACTTTTAAATCAGAAGTTTTAGAATTTAATTTTAAAGCTTATGTGGCTTAAAAATTGCTTTGAGTTCTGAAATTTTTATTTGCTGACGGTATTGGGTGTTAACCTCTTCTGTACAAATTACTTCTATCTGGGCGTGAAACCAATACGTATTTCATTTTTAGAACTAGAAACTAGAGACTATCTATTATGGAGACAGATACCTGTAAAATTTTGAATTTTTTTTTTGTTTTTTTTTTAAATGTTAAGATAATCCATATGTCAAAAAATTTTTAGACCGTAAATTTAAGTATTTCTTATATTATAGATCTTCAACCGTGACAACTTTATTCTTTGAGTTCGAGTCCTGGGAGAGGTTGAATTTGCATATATTCAAACTTTACACTCGTTTTTCTCAAAACCATATTTTTCGAATTGGCATACACGACAACTCGAAAAGTTATTGACCGATTTGACTGAAATTTTGCACACATCTTTTCTATGATATTACTTTCTATGTGGATTTACGTTTTCGAAAATTTTTCGAAAAAATAATTTTTTCGAATCAAAAATAGTAGGACAATTCGGCCCAAGAGTCAAGTTTTTTTTTTTTTTGAAGCATTTTACTCCACGAATTTTATTCCATTTTTGTTTAATTCATATAGAAATTATGACATTAATAAACAAACAAAATTTTGAGTTTTTGTATTCAGGTCACTGACGCCGATGCTACAACGCCCGCCGATTGAGAAGAAACTTGGGTACAAACCGTTTTAGAAGGACAATAAATCGAATTTGTATGACTAAATTATTAAGATTAATCAAATAAATGGTCCAAACTTGTCAATAAGTCCTAGTGCTGTATTTAATACGTGGACTGAAATGTCCAGGGCCTCACACATAGATGGCACTAGTTTTATTACATTCACCTCTTTTCAATTAATACTAACCTTAAAAAGACAGCTGCTCAATTTTCATGATATTCTATTCATTAGTTCGTGAGTTATTGTGCTAAGGGGAAGGCTACTTTTGTTGAGAGAGATCAAAAATAATTTCTTGCTTTATTTTTACACTGCCTCTTGATGGGGGAAAAATGCCCATCAAGCGGAGCTATGGCGACTCCGCTCCATCGGAAGCAACAGTAAAACGATAGTTTGCTGACTTCAAACGCGGTCGTACAGACACCGATGATCCACAACGCAGTGAACGTCCAAATGAGGTCGTAACACCAGAAAACATCAAAAAATCCACAAAGCCGTTGGATAATATAAAAGTGAAGTTGCGTGAGTTAGCTGACATCGCAAAGATATCAAAAGAACTGTTGGCTTCATATTGCATGAGCATTTGACTATGAGAAAACTCTGTTCAAAGTGGGTGCCGCGTTTGCTTAGTTTCAAGACAACGCACCGTGCCACAAGTCAATCAAAGCAATGGCAAAACTACATTAATTGAACTTCGAATTGCTCATACGCCCACCGTATTCGCCAGATTTGGATTTGGCTTCCAGAGACTACTGTCTATTCGCAGACCTAAAATAAATGCTCGCCGGTAAGAAATTGCGCTCGAAGGAAGAGGTTATCGCCAAAACTGACGCCACTTTTGAGGTATTAAAAGATAAATCGTTCTACAAAAGTGGTTTTGCACTGTTAGAGCGGCGTTGGAAGGATTGCGTGGTTTAGCAGGAAATCACGTTGATGAATGAAGCTAAATTTGGATAAAAAAAACGTGGTTTCTTTGTTAGGGCCGGGACTTTTCAGCCCATGAGTTAATATTTTTCTACTGATCTTTGCAAAACTTATACTTAACATTTTTTAAATAAGTTTCAAGTCTTTCCGACTCGTGACGCTCCAGTCAGACCTCAATAACGTCGCCTCATGTTTTGATAAAAATCGGTTTATCCTGAATTTCACAAATCGTACCAGGAAGTTGTTCGCTACTTCATATTTAATCATCGAATCTCGCTACTATGAATAAAGATAAGGATTTGTGTATAATTTTTGACTCAAATTTCTTATTCTTGAACAATTTAGATTATATTGTTCCTAAGTCATATTCTGCACTTGCCTTTATCCACTATTTTTGCCCAGACTTTACTGATCCATATACGATAAAATCACTATTTACCACACTTGTCCGATCTAAGTTGGAATATTTATATGGAAGCCGCATCACTTTTCCGGAATTTAGGAATTTTTTCGTGTCGCTCTCAGACCGCTTAATGTTGCTGATCCGATTTTTTTGGCTTGGTTTTTCAGCTTCTAAACAAACTTTCAAATTTTCACTGAATGAATTACTGGTATTTAGCATTAGTATGTTTGTTATATGGAGTGCGTAAGAAGTTTTGCTTTTCCAGACTTACAAAGAATAGATAAGTAAAATTAAAAAAAAATCGACCTCTTAGATTTTGTTTTTAAAAGATGACCTTACGGTTGAGTGTCATACAGAGTTTTTATTTGAGAGAAGGGTGTATATCTATCCCAAATGCATATATTCGTAAATGAATATAACTCTCTCACTATTTCAACCTTGTACAACCGTTATACTCCCATTGCAATAATAATTCACGTGCGGCTAGCGCCAATTTTTTATTTTATTAGTAACAAATTTTCCTTACAGGGAACCTACCCTCCTTCTATAAAATCAGTAACTGTGAGCGTCTGTGCAAATGCCTTTTAGTTTTTTCGCACATTCATTGCTGTTCATTTTCTCTCCGAACGCTTTGCCAATGTTTTATAACAAAACTACAACAATTACAAAAGCGATTAAAAGAAATTTTGCATCCAACTACGGCAATGAAGCTTTTTTCGCGAGAGCACCCCACGGCGTATGAGCATTGTATAGAGAGCATTGCACAGGGTGGGCCAAATAAACGAGGTATATTTTCAGTACTGATGCTATTTTGGCTAAAATATTCACTTTCTCTCACTGCGCGAAACGAAATGAGGCGTCTTAAGTGTGAAGGTGAGTGGTTTGGTTCACATGCTTTACAAGGTTACTGGGAAAATTGTTTGTTTCGTTATGTTGGACTAGCTACTGAGTCTATTTAATTACATTTTTCTTAGAATAGTCTTCATTTTTGGATAGCTGAAAAGACATATTAGTTTTTAAAATAATTTGCAAAATAGTTTCTATACAAAATTTTTTATTTTTAATGATGTGAAGTAGGAAACACTTAGTGAAAAATCGTAAACTCAAAATTTTATCAAGCAACAAATTTTAATTCATAGAGCTTTGTTCAAATTTTAGTGATGTTTTTTTTTAATTGACATGGCTTTAACCCAAAACAGAAAAAAAGCAAACGGACATGCAAAAAAAAATGTTTTTTGAAATAATTTTTAAAATCGAATATCTCGAAAATAAGTATCTAGGACGACTTTCTTGGTAAACCAGTCCATTTATCCTATGTATTAGCTCATGTAAAATTATTTTGACTGTTACACACACTTTATGGAAATATAAGCAAGAAGCACATAAGATTGCCTTGCGATTAGACAACACCGACGAGATTGTGACTGCTGCAGTCAAGAGCAAATACTGCAAAAGTTTCTAAAGGAAGGATCATGTTTGTTCTTGCCAGAAAAATCGTAATAAACAAAATTGAATTTCGAGCAGTCACTTTGCTTTATAAAAAATATACTTAAAAATTCGATACTGTTTTGTGGCGAAACTAAATTATTTATTTTTAGGGGTGCTACGCTAGTCAGAAGTAACTGAGGTAAGAAGAATTGGGCAAACGAAAGATCACTAAGTGGAAAGCTGGAGTAAGTACAAGTAAGTATAGGCAATATATGTCAACGAAGGAAAGTAAGGTAAGTAAAGCGAGAAGTGAATAACATTAGTTAATATGATCTCCATATTTACATACTTATTTGTAAAATTCTTTTATTTCAATTATTATTTTATTTACAAAATTGGTTTTTAAATCTAATTTAAATTAACTTTATTTTATTTAAAATTTTGCTGCATTCTGACTTGACAATACTTTGACTTGTATCACCCGGTAGAACGCATTATTAGCACGCTAAATGCAGAACCCCCAAGAGGTCAACGAAAAGTAAAGCGAAGGCTTTCAAATTGGTTGCGAAACAAGTGTTTCCAGCTGCTGGCAAGAGTGTGCCTTCAGTGCTTAAATTTGCAATGGATGTGTGTGTGTGCGGTCTGCATCCTAATCGCGGCGCTCAGATCGCCTGGTTGTTTAGTTTTGTTTTGTTTGTGTAAAATGTTTTTTTAGTAATTTCACTTTTGCCAAATATCTTTGCTTGTTTTTTAAGGATTATTTGCTCCATTTTGCATTCGACATTTGCACCAACACAAAACTCAATTCGATCGGATTTTATTGCAGCGAGCAGTTACAAAATAAACAATTCAATTTTTTTTTAATATTTGTTTTTATTAATATTTATATTTATATTTATATCATATTTTATTTTTTAATGACATTTAAAAATTTTTAGTTTTGAAAAAAAAACGAAAAAAAGTTATCAATTTAAAAGTTTAATTTAACTGTTAAAATTTTGACAAAACCGAAGGAGTCCCATCAATTTGGAAAGTAGAAAAGCAAAATGTGGTTAATTAGCCAGCAGACCTCAAAAGAAAAAATATTGGTGGCCCATATTATTATCATCGGATGGCGACGCAGTTGTAAGGATTGAATGTGGTTCCTCCGCGGTCGCTCCCGTTGGGGTAATTATTATTGGGGCAAGTCACCCGAGTGGATCAAAGAGTTTGGCGATTGCCGAGAGGATTGCTCTTCTCGTAAGAACTTCGTGGTTTTTTATTGGCTTTGTCATAAAATAAAAATGGTCGCAATGAGCCTTCGATCTTATGCCAAGTGCCTTGACTGAACTAGTATCTACGAAATCTAAAAAGTCTTCGTTGAGCAAATGGGCTTTTGGCATGTCTTTTAGAATTTTGTAGCAGTTGGAAATCCATTTTCGTAATAGGAATCAAGCGGACAGCAAAACTTGAAAAATTTAATCTCTGACTGTTATTGCAGAGTCGATGCTATGTCCCCGTCAAGAACGTCGTCAACATACATGCATTTTCGAAGTATGCTTGATACTATTGGAAAGGAGTTTTCAACGTCATCAGCTAATTGAAGTAATGTCCTTATTGCAAGATAAGGAGCACAATTTATGCCGAAAGTAACAGTCTTTAAATCATATAGACTAATTGGGTATTTCGGGCAAGTGCGAAAAACTATTCGCTGATATTTGGTATGTGCATTGCTTACTATTATCTGACGGTACATCTTCTCAATATCGCTATTGAAGACATACTTATATGTATAATAGCCAGTGGAGGATCAGGACAGTCATATCTGCTTGCAACACCGGACCTGGAAGAAGGACGTCGTTGAGGCTCATTCCATTGGCAGTCGGGCATGAGGCGTTAAATACCACGGGCACTTTGGTGGAGGTACTCTCTTCCTTCATGACGGCATGATGAGGTAAAAAGTAATGGTCAGTTGCATCTGCTGGTATGATGGCTTTAATTTTGTCCATATGACCTAACGTTTCATATTCTGCCACCACTGTAGGACATTCCTTTTGCAGGGACGGATTTTTCGCGAGACGCGTCTCATTCCGGAAGAATTGAGAGCAGACGTTCTTGAGTGACCGTCTCAGTTTGATGCTTGATGAAAAATCTTGTTTGAAAGGTAAGGTAACGATATACTTTCCTTCTTGGTTGCGCTTCGTAGTGGTCCGATATAACTCCTCGCAATACACGCCGTCTTCAGTAAGCCTTTCTTTTCTTGGGGTGTCTTCCAATTCCCAAAAAGCAGCTAGTTGTTTGTCCAGTGTGACTTCGCTGAAAAATGAAACTATCCTGTTTGGTGGACTGACTGTTTCGACCCGACCAGTTAGTATCCATCCGAATACAGTTTCTTGGGCAAGAAGTGTACTTAGTACATTTTTCTTCAAGCCGCTTAAAATAATTTGGAGATAAATGTCTCCGCCAAGGACAAGGTCAACTGGTTCATTGACGAAGAACCTCTCATCCGAGATCTGGAAATGTTTGGCTTGCTTGTTTTGGCTTACTAGGCAGGTTGGCAGATTTCCAGTTAATTGCAGCAAAACTAGCTCAATTGCGTATATTTTTACAATAGGGTCGATAGGCGACCCCAATTGGATTGAGCACGCTTGTTTTACCTGCGCAGATATTGAATTGTTGATGCCCGAGACTTGGGCATGCAAGCGTTTACTCCATGGCAGGTTGATTCTATTTTTGAGTCGTTCAGTGATGAACGAACATTCAGAACCAGAATCGATCAATCCTCGTGCCGCACAATTTTCATTATTATGATATATGTTTACAATGGGTGTTCCTAATAAAAGCCCATTGTCCGTATAGAACCTTAACGATTTAAAATTTCGTATTCTGCTATCCTTTGGCCTATTGGACTCGTGCCGTTTTTGGGCCTCCTTGGATGTTGAGGGTAGCTGATGACCGGGATCTCAGGTTTCCTTAAGAGCTGTTGCTTTTGGTTGAACTGCCGGAATGTGAAGGAGCGTGTTGTGTCTTGACATTTTTAATTTTAGCTTAACATTTTTTATTCAGAGTTAATTCAATTCTAAATTAGAAATTCACAGAGCTTATAATAATTTCGTATTTTTGTGTATTTCTAAGTGCAAAATGAATCACCCGGTCGGAAGATTTCTAACTTTTGCAAATGGCGTAGTATGGATTAGGAGTATGCATTTCTCTGCGCACAACTTCCTTAATAAATGACAGTATTTATTTTATTTTATTGAGCTTTACTTCCTCCTCTGGTAAAATATGTTTACCCAGATGTTTGTGCTGCTGTCCCGCGGTGGTTTTAATTTTCTCACTACAAAACCTGCCAGTTCAATTGGGTATGCTTCCAGGTGCGCAAGATTATTGTTCCTGTGATGATTCTAAAATTATTCTTTTTTAATTTCGTACAGTCTTTAAAGAAATTTAGTCTGAAGCTACCTGACCTTAATTTTGATTGCGATAGACCCGGTAGATTGTCCCAATATGATATTTATTGCCTTTCCTTTGCTTCCTGAAATTTCCTAAGAAACAATTTTTCCTAGGCCGCAAAACGGCTCTGGGACTTTAAATGAGGCTAACTTATCTGCCTTCTTTCCCAGTAATTCTCATATACTCTGAAATCCGTAAGATATGTAACTGATTGTTCTGGCCGTAGATGTTCAGCGTATTACGACATTCCATCAACAGTTTTGATACAACCCCGAAAGAGTTGAAAGTCTTGATTACTGCCAGGAATTGAGTCCATAAACTGCAAGCAGTTTTTTGGCCGCCTGCTCTGACTTTTCATCTTGGTCGTAGTGGTATTGAAAAAAGTAAGTGGCAAGCTTATCACCAACCAAGATGTGGCATACAAGAATCTCTTTCCAATACCACAAAACTGAGCTAGGAAAAGCACAGATGTCGAAAGCGAATACATTTTGGTGCATCAGTGTCCCGTTGACAAAAACCACCAATTATCTGCTCATACTTCCGAAGGTAAATTGCAGACTACTAGTGGTGTACTTACTTGACACTCTAGCATCCGGCAAAAAGTGCAATGATGTAGAGTGACGAAGGTACATAGCTTGCAAGTTAGGTAAAGTTAAGGGCACCGCAGAGCACCTCTTGTGAGCTTCCCTAGCAATTTGCAAGTCGGGTCTAAGCTGTCTTGATGATGTGTGCTTCCAGCAGAGGATCACCAATTTGTTAAATATAGCAAAACATGGTATCACGAGTAATAGGGCAAGACTACGCCTTCGTACACTATTCGCAACATCAAGGGCCAGCTCTGGTTTACCTGCAGATCAGCCAAGTTAGTCTAATCTAACAAGAGTTATCTTTCTCTAGGCAGGAGCGTTATCTCAAGAAAAGTAGGAGCAAAATCAGTTTTATTTAATTAGGACTAATATTTCCATTAATATTTCCTAGAAGCACTTAATGAAGCTGCTTAAAAAACATAAAATATTAAATGGCCCACAAGCTCTTCCATTTCAAGGAAAGGATCTTTCAAAAGTGACGCCCAGCTATCAGTAGTGAATAATTTCTAGGCGGTTTTTTGTTTTGTTAGACAAACCTCCAATTTTATACAATACAACGACGCGAGAATGATAGGAACTTATTATTAAAATGGGCGATATTTAAGAACATGAATAATTCGACAAGTCAAAGGTTGGAGAAAATTGTTCAATAAACTGATTCAATCGAACATAAAGAAAGTTCTGGCACACCAAACACTGGACCTTCTGTTGAGAATATTGCTGCTGTAGCGCAAAGCCGCGACGTTCTCAGCAATTTGGGCATTCATGAATCGAGTGTTTGGCGGATTTTACATGTAGAAGTGCTCATGGCGGACATTTACATTTTTTAGTTTTGCCATTTTCTAGGAAGCCTGAAAGAATATAAATTTGTACATGTTTTAATTTAAAGCGGCCTCGGTAGTCTAGCGTAAGTGCACTAGCCTGCATGCCAGAGGTTGTGGCTTCGAATCACACGTAAAGCACGACCCTCACACTTTTCCAAATTTACCTACTTTCCCTGTTTCTAAAAAAAAAACAAAAAATCTCATTCCTCAACCCCAAACACTTATCCTTTCCATCCTTACTCCCGCACAAAAGGCAACGCATTATTTGCATTGTGGCTGCTAAAACAAGCAAAAACAAAGAGATAGTTACACAATTCATCAGTGGCGCCAGCAAGAGGAAGCGGGCAATCGTGGTAATAGCGCAGATACACCAAGTTTAGCAAAGATCTCAACCATCTGTGCGATCCTTCTGGCCGAAAAATGTGAAACACAGATGGCGCTCAAAGCAGTAAGAAGGCGTTGTTCCTAAGCAACGACTGGTGGGCATTCCCACTACTTAGGACTGGTAGCGGCAGGCTAATCACCTACCTTGTCAGAAATCAAAATAGATTAACGAAACCAACGCAAGACTGAGTCTTGTCGAGGCCCTATGATCCCGAGTGGAGGGAACAGAGAAAAAAAAATTAAAGCAACATCTAGGCGTGTCCTTTGCAAGACCCTTTACTATTGACTTACATTGAAAATGTATGATTATCTTTGTATTCAGCTTACCAGAGGTAAGTCATTTAGCAAATCAAATACGAATATGAATCAAAAATCAGAATTACAATCAAAGTTTCATTTTAGCGTAGGCGCACAACAGCCCGTGTGGGTAAACTTCGCTACGATATACTTATGTACAATGAACGATCGCGAGTGGTCGGTTTAATATCCGTCTCGTCGTGCGTATATTTCATGCTCATATAGTTACGCTTTTATTTGTTGTAGATGTTTATGTTCAAGTCAGAGGCCATTCACAAGAGTAGACGCACGCATGTTTTGTTAGCCATTCCTTAGTGGCTATTGTTTATCTGATTGCGATGTGTATCTGTTTGGGCTCCTCAATCTATAAAGTGTTGCTGTGCTTCTATTTCTGCTTCCGCTCCCGCTTTATGCACTCGGCTGACGTCAATGAGCTTTTTCATCGATTTTTTATGCTCGCAAGTTTCTTCTTCAATCCTTCTTAAGCTAGCAAACAGATGTCAGACTTCTAGTAGAAGGTAGAAGTAGCATAGCAATGAAGAGGAGGCATTGCGGAGGGCACAAACACCATTCATGGCTACCATCATCGGTATTCATACTTATGTGTGTATGTATGTGTGCTCGCTTATATATTTCGCTGCCTCCATAAATGTATTGTATGTATTATTGTTTTGCTTGCAATTATTCTTTATATGTTTAAGCGGTGATTTTCACGAGGACGAAGTGGCAGCAAATTTAAAGAAGGAAGCAGATTGAGAACAGGGCAGAATGCTATTGCTGCCGTTAATTTAATTAAATTTATTGAGCGTAGAATAATATAGACCCGCAAGACGGTTGTGTTTAGGTGAGGACAAGAAATGTTTAAGAGGGAAGTATATAAAATCAGGACACGGGAAAACACCTTTTAAGGAGTAGGGCCGCCAACGGAACGAAGGCATAAATAATGAGAATAAATATGCCGTGGGCTGACTTATTTTTGAATCATTCGATATTTTGACACTGATAGTTTCTGCGTGCTTATAATGTGACAGAAATTCTGTAACATATCTTTGCCTAATGAAATGTAACGCTTCACGGTTGAACGCCTTTTGAAGTACTGGAGACTTGCTTCTCACACGTGATTATCAAGAGTCCAATGCGCAAGCAAAGACTGACAGCTTACCAGGGGCTTTGAAGTGATGGTGCATTAGTACCGCTTTTGTTTTTTTTTCGAACATACTGCTCGGTTACAGTTGTAATTATAGAATCCTTGTAGAAAAAATTTTTGAAAAATATTTTTCACATTTTTTGTATGGAGTATTATGCAAAAAAGCGTGATAACAATAAGATTAAACTCAAAAAAATATGAAAAATAAACGTGAATAAAAACTTAGTCATCATCGTCTCTTGACTAAAAATTGTTAAGTTGTGAAATATATAAAGAGGATGACTTAAATTATTCTGCTTATTTATTTAGGTATATATTAAGTCAAGGAAGATAATAGATTCTTATAAGCTAAACGGACATACAGGGTAAACGATATGAAGTGGGACCTATTCAAAACACCATAACTTTTTTGTGTGAAATTAGTTTTCATTGATTTGAAAGATAAAATTGTTCAAAAATGATTCCAATTTTAAGATGTATTCACTTTAGCTCGATATGACCACCTTTTGCCTTGACTATAGCCTTCAAACGGTCAAAATCGCTTTTTTCAGCGCATCCATACTCGCATATTTTTTAGTCCTCACCTTGCTCTCCAAAATGGACCAGATGGAATAGTCCATCGGATTTGCGTCTAACGAATTCGAAAACCATTGTGTGGACGAAATGAGGTGGGGAACATAATTTTTTAACCGTTCTTGGTTCACACGAGCTTTATGAGACGGTGCCGAGTCCTGTTGGAACGTCCATGGTCTACGACCGAAATGTTTGCGTGTCCACGGTTCTAAAGCAGCTTCTAAAGCATTTCCCGATAATAAGTCGCATTCGCTTTGACACCAAACCCGATAAAAACGATTGGAGAGCGTCCATCAGCGGTCACTGCGGCCCAAACCATTACTTGCGATGGGAAATTGCTTCGAGTGACCATACGTAGGCTCAAATTCTCATATGAGCGTTCGGTCAAGTAAACACGATCGTTTTGAGTATTTATGAACTGCTCGATTGGGAAATTTGTTTCATCAGAAAACACAATTTTAGGAAATTCGCCACGTTGGTGCAAGCGCAACAACTCCTTTGGTCTTTCGCACCGAACTTTTTTTTGCTGGGGTGAAAGATCGTGTGGTTTTTGGAACTTGTAAGCCTTGACCTTGAGCTCATTTTTCAATATGCGTCGGATGCTGTCTTGCGATATTTTCAGTTCTTTGTCCATTTTTCTTCCAATTCGACATGGATTTCGTTTAAGTCGAGCCTTCACTTTCCGAACCATTTCTGGCGTTGTTGCGGTTTTTTTTGGTCCGCCTCCATAGCGTTTTGCAATGCTCTCAGTATCATTGTAACGTGGAAAACTCCGAGCTACGACAAGGTTTGGCCGGAATATTAATGCAAACCTTCTCAAGGTGCACAGGACAGTCAACAGCACCACAAATTAAATCAAAAATGGAACACAAAGATAAAATTATTTTATTATTCTGACATGGTTGATCCATCCATAGTTGATCTTATGACCTATAGTTCTTAGTCAACACAGAAAATAATGAGCAGTAAAATTGGAAGTGGGAGGGTCGTTTAAGAAGTCCGCCCAAAAGTAATAACTACTGAATTGCTTAAGTAAACATTTTTTATTTTTTTACATAGTCTGCTTTCAGGCTCGTATACTTCGTTCAACGCTGTACGAGTTTGTTGAAGCCTTGTGACATCTCTCTGACTTTGCACGGACTTTTCAAACGACCCACGTATTAGGCACAGTGGCAACTCATATGACGTTTGTGCAAAAGTGATATACGTGATGTGAAAAAGTTCTTCAGCTCGTCAAAGTATCAAAACACTCATTCATCTACAAGGTGGCAAAAGGTTAATCATCCAATTTAGTTTTTAAGGGGTTAGGGGTAGTCAGATTTTTCAATAAATTGAATTTTATTTTACCCTTTCTTATAGTATGATATCTTAAAAATATTGTGTGAAAATTTGAAGTGAATCCGACAAATACTTTTCGAGTTATTCAACAATTAACAAAGGGCGCTCGGGCACAAACAAACAAAAACAAAAACTTTAAAAGTGCTTTTCTCAAAACTATGTTTTTTGAACTGGTGTTCACTGTAACATAAAAACTGCTTGGTAGATTTTAATAAAATTTATACTGATTTCGAAAAACATAAAAAACTCGTAACTTATCGAAGGATTTTTTTTTTCAAAATTTAAATTTTTTTTAATTTAATTAATTAATTGTCGGTTTTTTTCTCGAAAATCTGAGAAATATTTCCTGAGGCCGCCATTGTTAATTTTGAAAAAAAATTTTGGATTAGGCACACGATTATCTATTAATAAAACTTATTTCTCTTCTGGAGAAACGGGCTCTACGCAAACAGCGATAACTTTTCTTCTTCTTAATTGGCGCGATAACCGCTTACGCGATTTTGGCCGCGCTTAACAAAGCGCGCCAGTCGTTTCTTTCTCGTGCTAACCGGCGCCAATTGGACACACCAAGTGAAGTCAAGTCCTTCTCCATCTGATCTTTCCAACGCAGAGGAGGCCGCCCTCTTCCTCTGCTACCACCAGCTGGTACCGCATCGAATACTTTCAAAGCCGGAGCGTTTCTATCCATTCGGACGACATGACCCAGCCAACGTAGCCGCTGGATCTTTATTCGCTGCGCTATGTCTATGTCGTCGTAAATCTCATACTGCTCATCGTTCCATCGTCTGTGATATTCGCCGTTGCCAACGTGCAAAGGTACAAAAATCTTACGCAGAATCTTTCTCTCGAACACTCCAAGCGTCGCTCCATCGGATGTTGTCATCGTCCAAGCTTCTGCGCCATACGTTAGGACCGGCATGATGAGAGTCTTGTAAAGTGTTAGTTTTGTTCGTCGAGAGAGGACTTTACTGCTCAGTTGCCTACTTAGTCCAAAGTAGCACTTGTTGGCAAAAGAGATTCTACGTTGGATTTTAAGGCTGACATTGTTATCGGTGTTAATGCTGGTTCCTAAATAAATGAAGTGTTTTACAACCTCGAAATTATAACTGTCTACAGTGAAGTGGGTGCCATTCGCTTTGCCTCTTTATCAAGTTTGGAGAAGGCAGAACTAACAGCGCGGTTGTTAAAGCCGATGATATTGATATCTTCGGCACACGCCAACAATTGTACGCTCTTATAAAATATTGTGCCTGAGCGATTAAGTTCTGCGGCTCGTACGATCCTCTCCAACATCAGGTTAAAGAAGTCCCACGACAGCGAGTCACCCTGTCTGAAACTTCGTTTGGTATCAAACGGCTCGGAGAGGTCCTTCCGAATTCTGACGGCGCTGCTGGTGTTGAGCAACGTCATCTTGGAAAGTCGTATTAGTTTTGTGGGGATACCAAATTCAGACATCGCGGCATACAGATAACTCCTCTTCGTACTGTCGAATGCAGCTTTGAAATCGATGAAAAGATGGTGTGTGTCGATTCTCCTTTCGTGGGTCTTTTCCAAGATTTGGTCGATGGCAGACTTTCCAGGTCTAAAGCCACACTGATAAGGTCCAATCAGTTCGTTGACGGTGGGCTTCAGCCTTTCACACAATACACTCACTACAACCTTATAGGCGATATTTAGAAAACTGATCCCGCGGTAATTGGCACAGATTGCAGGATCCCCCTTCTTATGGATTGGGCAGAGCACACTTACTTTCCAATCGGCAGGCATGCTTTCATCCGACCATATTTTGCATAGAAGCTGATGCATGCACCTTACCAGCTCCTCGCCGCCATGTTTGAATAGATCAGCCGGCGGTCCGTCGGCGCCCGCGGCTTTGTTGTTCTTTAGCCGTGATATTGCTATTCTCACCTCGTCATGGTCGGGTAGCGGAACGACAATTCCGTCGCCAACGATTGGGGTATCGGGATCTTCACTTTCTCGGTGACATGCGCAGCTGTCACTGTTTAACAGGTCCGATAAGTGTTCCCTCCATAATTTAAGATTGCTCTGTACGTCAGTCACCAGTTCGCCGTCTTTGTTCTTACAGGAAAACGCCCCGGTCCTAAAACCTTCTGTAAGCCGCTGAACTTTCTGGTAGAATTTTCGGGCGTTGCTCCTGTTGGCCAGCATCTCAAGCTCTTCGCACTCACGTATTTCGGCCTCTCGTTTCTTCTTTCGGATAATACGTCTCTCTTCCTTTTTTAGCTCTCTGTAGCGGTCCCACATGGCTCGCGTTGCGTCCGATCGCATTGTGGCTCTATAGGCGGCATCCTTTCTTTCTGCGGCAGCATGATATTCCTCGTCGTACCAACTGTTTTTTCGGGCTCGCCGGTATCCGATTTCTTCTTCGGCGGCGGTCCGTAGGGAACTAGAAATGTTGCTCCATTGCTCGTGCATGCAGGTTTGTTGGGCAGTGGTCTCAGAGAGCAGGAGTGAGAGTCGAGTGGCGAATCTTCTGGCTGTCTGTTGTGATTGCAACATTTCGGTGTTGAACATTCTTTGCGTAAGTAGATGTACGTTTTTTGCTGCACAGAGGCGGGTGCGCAGTTTCGCTGCAACAAGGTAATGATCCGAGTCGATGTTGGGTCCTCGGATCGTACGTACATCTAATACACTAGAAGCGTGTCTTCCATCTATCACAACATGATCAATCTGGTTTCGCGTTTTTCGATCAGGAGACAGCCAGGTAGCTTGGTGTATCTTTTTATGCTGGAATCTGGTGCTGCAGACTACCATGTTTCCGGCCCCGGCGAAGTCGATCAGCCTCTGTGCGTTAACGGATGTTTCGTTGTGCAGGCTGAATTTTCCGACTGTGGGACCAAAAATTTCCTCCTTGCCCACCTTGGCGTTGAAGTCGCTAAGCACGAGTTTTATGTCATGGCGGGGGCAGCGCTCATAGGAACGTTCCAAGCGCTCATAGAATGAATCTTTGGTCGCATCGTCCTTCTCTTCCGTCGGGGCGTGGGCGCAAATTAGCGAGATGTTGAAAAATCACGCTTTGATGCGGATTATAGCGAGACGCTCGTCCACCGGAGTGAACGACAGTACTTGGCGACGAAGTCTCTCTCCCACAACAAATCCGACACCGTATTTGCGCTCCTTTACATGGCAGCTGTAGTAGACGTCGCAAGGTCCTATGGTTTTCTTACCTTGCCCCGTCCATCGCATCTCTTGGATGGCAGTGATGTCAGCCTTTAATCTCACGAGGACATCAAGCAGCCGGGCAGAGGCACCTTCCTTATTAAGGGACCGGACATTCAAATCATATTCCTTATTTCGTTTGCAGTGGTCGTCATCAGTAAAGGAAGTTCTCGTCCGAGGCTTTGCAGTTCTTTTCATTGGGGGGGCATTTAAGTGGCGGGTCCCAAACCCAGCGCACAACCAGCTATCCTGGAATGTTTCGCCTTCTCACGTTAGCTCACTCCCGAACGGGTGTTCGGAAGCTACCCAGAGGATACGTGGGCTAATCCCGGACGTTGTGAGCTGCTTGAACCATATGCAGAAGAATCGTCCTGGCCACTCCCAAGTGAATGGCGATCAGTAACTTTTCCCACTTGCATGGACTTCTGCACATGGAACCATCCTCCAAGCGATAACTTTTACAATTATTAATTTTTTTTTGCTGAAATTTTGCTAAAGTCAAGTCGAAACATGAAGTATTAATGCTATGTTTTTATTTCTGTAAAATGAAGCAATTGACTAGCAAAAAAAGTATTGAAATCGGGCTACCCTTAACCCCTTAAATAATTTTTTTGTAGTAAATAAAAAATAATAATTTTGAGTGATGGAAATCTTTATTACGACCTTAATGCACGCCATAGCATGTCCTTTTGTATATTACAGCTGCCTAATTCTAATGTGCAAAAATTATAAATCTTCCGATAGGGTGATTAAGTTTGTTCCACCTCGTATATAAAAATGCGCTAAAGAAATCTTATGCGAATATATTCCCATTTTGTTTATCTTATTATTTTTCTTATTATCACAGTTCTTGACGAACCATTGCTTGCTTCACAACCAGGTGCCATCTATCCCTATTCACGGCTACATCCTTCCAACGCCTCACGTTTAGCTTCCTAAGGTCTGCTTCCAAATCTTTGGCCCATCTTTTTCTTGGGCATCCTCTTCTTCAGTCTCGAACCGGGCACAATTCAAGCGCATTTCGTGTTGATCGTTCTATGAGCATTCTCGTAACGTGCCCGAGCCATCTTATCTTCTGGGACTCAATGAAATGCATTACGGCATTGTTTTTCAAATTCAATGTGGCAACATTGATTTAAAATTAGTTACCTCTTGCCGAATAAGTACACTTTGGAGGTTTTCGAGGTTGCTGATTACGAATCTAAAGTCAGATAAAACCCGAATGTATCATACAAAGCTGTAATAAGACGCATTCTGACATATGGTGCAGTGGCGCTAGCTGAAAATGATAAACGAAACAAATTCTACGCACTACAGAAATGCAAAATGTTCGATCCATCGCATGAAAAACTCGTTTAGATTGAGTAAGAAATAAAGCAATAAAGGAGGAAAGTTCATGACTTTGATAAATTCATATGTACCAGACGATGAGAATGACCAAATAACCAGGGCACCAAGCAATCAAATAATAAGAATTGCTAGGAATTCTACACCATACGGAAGGCGTGCACCGGGAAGATCTCCAAAAACGACGGAAGGAGAGCTAGATACCTGCGCTAATTGAAGACTCATAAAATTTCTCTTTATTTATTTTCTTTTTATTTTTTTTATTGGAAATGTGATTTAAATGAATTTTATGTTTAGTCGTGTAATGAAATGCAATTTATATTGCGTGAAGAAAAGTAGACAAGGAGACTAATAGAAAAGACAAAGTAGACGAAGTTTTATTTTCAAACAACATCTAGGCACGTCTTTCGAAAATGCCTATAGGTAGGTAGGTGAAATGGTTGAAGTGCCAGTCTGCCACTCCTCAAGTAGCACTAAAGCGCCGTTTTGATACCATTATGAGATCTCCAACAGGCAGATATCTACAGCCAGCCAGAGCTGTTGATATAATGGAGAAGATTGATTGGATTTAAGTGGTGCACTGCCCCATGTTGTCGAATAAAGGGTCACCCTAATCGTCTAGCTGCCAAACCCAGGTATTTACAGAAAAAATGCTCTACAGTCTCCTTCTCTGAAAGGCCCCCACAGCTTCTGCAAAGAGGGTTAAATGGTATCCCTAGCTTTTCCGCGTGTGTGCCGATCGTCCAGTGACTGGTAAACATAGCCACGAGTTTGGAAATTAAATGGCGAGGAGTCCAAAGGACTTTCTGAGTCCTCTGTTCTAAATCTGCCTATTTGGAAATATTGCCCTAGCATGACCCTCAAACTCTAGTTTGCGGATAGAGAGATCTGTTCGAAGTTCGGAGAAATACGGTGTTAACTGCCCGAAAATTCTACCATGTCCCTTGAGCGATTGACACCAGAGTCCAACCTCCTTTAACTTGATTGCACTTTGAGCTGCGATGGAAATAAGAGTTTAACTTTTCCGAGTTCCTGAAACGGTCCACAAAAATGTAAGCCGAGGTGGACTTTCTGCATGTACACTTCATCAAATTACGATTATTTTTGTAGTGGGCGCGCATGTGTCCCTGAGCTACTTTTAGTAACACTAAACCAAATTCAATTGGTCGCATCTCAACCGCTGGGCGTCACAGGTTGTGTGAAATATGTAGTAAATTATTGGCGCAGTAAACCAGCTGATGCCGTATTACCAGAGAATGTTAATGCATTAATGCATTATTACCTAGCAGCTTTGGTTTTAGGCTTAGCAAATTCGCAAACCAGCCAATTGCATTACTTACACAACAGAGGGCAGCAGAGGAAAAGCTCGCCGCACAACTGTAATAGATTTGTCATCCATCCATTTGTTCGGCATGCGCAGTGCACACCGAAGAATGGAAACGAAATTGAAATTGTCAAATGTGACATTTAGGCGTTAGAGAGAAATAAAAACATGCCGCTCAAACCACAAACATGCATTGTTGTCATTATCACAACAACCCCCAAAAACTCAAACATCGATTGCGACCAAATGTACATAGTGCACTTGAATACACTTTTATTCATTTTATGTGATTAAATATAATTATTTTCCCATAGTTGTTTGCTTTCCACGAACCATTTATGCTGTTTACACAAAATGGTGGTAGTGGAGCCTGCATTAAATGGCCGCGCATTCATATCCTCTCACATTGCACGTATGTGTTCATGTATGTGTGCACATGTGCGAATGCTCACCCCCACCGCACACGCCAACGCTTGTACTCTCAATACACGCAATCTCCAATCTCCACGGCACAAGTCTAATGAAAAGTCATGAAAAATTCATAAATGTAGGCTTAGCATCTCGACAACACAGCAGACACAGCATCAGTGAGTAATTGTACAAACTTAAACATTTCGGCAGAACCGATGCTCTATCGTTTTTTATCATTGCAGGGCTTAGGTAAAATAAAACAAAAGCTGCAGCGAAAATTTTTAACAAATCGAGGCATAGCCAGAAAATATTACACAAAAACCCTGTCGAAGTGAGCTGCAACGAAGGCTTTTGAATCAATTTCGCGATTTTGGCCAAAAGGCAGTCGATTTGTTGGATAATTAAGGTGCCGCCAAGTTTTCTAAGTTTTCTTCCGCAAGTTGGGTTCTTCTTGTGTATAGTGAAAAATGTGCATAAATAGAGAAATATCGCATTAAAAAAGTTGGTATCACTTGGTAGCAATTACAAAAACGGATCAATGCGAAGTTGTTTTCCACTTTGAGTGCAAAAAGCCTCAGTTGGCAAAGTTATTTCTAGTGATTTTCAATGGCCTAGTAAAATAAGTGGGCGTTGCAATCGAAAGTGCACAGAGGCAGTTAAAGTCTCAAAAAAGAAAGGAAAAACAAACCAAAAGTGCGAAAACCGAAAATATTCAATAAGCCCCTAGTAGACTCGCACTCGCACTCGGCTCGCCGCATTAAAGTATACAAAATATTTGGTAATTGCGTGCTTGTAACTTTTTTACTACATACATATAAATACATAAATTACGAATGAAAAAACGCTGCAATGTAAAACGTAGAAGGAAGTGCGTGTGGAAGGAGTGAGAAAACTTATACATAAAAGAAGGCGGGTGTGAGAAAATGTGGCGCTCACACCCTTGGCTGCGCCACAAACCGGTGTGTTCGGCGCAGAAGGGTGGTGCAAGTGTTGCGTGAGAAATGAATGAGCCCGAAATGGAATTGTAGTAAATTTGAAGAATTCTAAGAGACTTTGTAACAGAAAGAGTGATTATTCACTATACTAAGAGAAAATTTCCAAAGTGTTATGAATTATGTTTTAAATTGTGTAAATATTGATATTTTGGAGTGAGTGGAAACTCAAGGAAGAATAAAAAGACAATACCACGGTGTAATAAGGAAATCAAAAAAAAAATGTATTAACGAAACGTATTGAAATTTATTTGCAGTAAAGAAAATAATTAAAGAAAGTTAAAGCAAACATTGAAATATAAAAACACGTCTTAAAAAATATATAGTTGAATATTTAAATAAAAACTAATAATAAAAAATATTAAAATTTGGAATATGCAAAAGAGTAAAACTAAAAATTAAAAATGTATATGTTCTAATAAATGAATAAATATAGAATAACGACCAATAATAAAAAAATATAAAAATATTAAACCAATAATAAAAAAATATAAAAATATTAAAGTTTAAAATTACAAATATCAAAGTATAGAAATTAAAAAAAACGCAATAAAATATAAATATGTTAAAATTAAAAATAAATACATGAGAAAAGTTAAAAATACGAAAATGAAAAACTTTAATAACAATAAAGTAAAACAAAACAAAAAATATATATTAGAAACATTAAAATTTAAAAATAAATAATTTTTTTTTTATTATATACATTTAATAATGCTCTGCCCAAGGCTTGCAGGGAAGTGGGTTACTGCGTGAGTTGGTGAGGGCTGAGGCTTCGCTATTTACAGGGTAGCGTAGTCTTTCCATATGAGACTTAGCGTTTATGTTGGAACAGTGGCAACTGATTCGATGCCAAGGTCGTGTTCGATATCGGTGTTGCGGACGTACCAAGGTGCATTAACAGCACATCGTAGTACCTTATTTCGGAATCTTTGTATAGATTTTATATTGGTTGAGCTTGAGCAGCCCCATAGCTGGAACTCATAGGTCTAAATTGGTTTAAGCACCTGCTTATATAAAAGAATTTTATTGTATAGGAATAAGGCTGCTTGGTTGCCCATAAGCCAGTACATATATCTAAATCTGATTTCTAGCTGTTCTTTTTTTTCTTTTTAACGTGAACATTCCATCTAAGCTTGGCATCTAGTGTCATACCTAAGTACTTGGCGTTGTTGTGATACGGAATTTGCACGCCGTTTATGTATAGTGGCAGATATTGGATTTTCTTCTGTGTGAAGTCTAAATGAACCGATTTTGTTTCATTTAGTTTTATGCGCCATTTAATGGTCCACTCTGAGATTTTATTTAAATAAATTTGAAGGTTTTTAATTGAGTCAATATGGGTTTCTCCTACCGACAAGATAGCCGTGTCGTCAGCAAAAGTTGCTGTCGAGCAATTTGTGTCATTAGGCAAATCACATGTAAAAAGAATATAGAGAATGGGCCCCAGCACGCTGCCCTGTAGGACGCCAGCTTTATTTTCCTTAAGTTCGGAATATGTGTCTTCGTATTTTATTCGGAAGAAACGATCCAATAGGTACGCTTTTAGAATATTAAAATATTGTGTTGGTAGAAGCGCATTTATTTTGTAGAGGGGCCCATAAATGAAAACTTTTAAACTTTTCAGTTTTTTTTTTTACAAAAAAGAAAAAAAAATATCTGAGAATATAAAAAAAAAATAAATGAGAAAAAGTAAAAATATAACTATAAATATATAACAAAATATTTAAATAAAAGAATTAATGGTAAGAAAATATGAAAATATTAAAATTGAAAAACATATAAATTGAAAAAACTAAAAATATGAAAATATACCACTTTAATAATAAAAAAATAAAAATTTTATCATTACTTTAAACTTTTTTTATTCAAAGAACTAAAAATACAGAAATTTAAAAATATTATTGTATATAAGAAAATAGAATTGCAAAAATATTAAAACAAGGAAATTTAAAAGCTACTTTTGAAATTTACAAATCCAAATACAAGAACAATTTTAAATTTAAAATCACAACATTCTAAAAGGATAAAAATATAAACTCACAGAAATTTCAAAATACCTAAAAGAACATAAATATTTAAAAATATAAAAAAAACGTAAAAATTTGAAATTTAGTAAAAAAAATCAAGATATACAAAAATAAAAAAAGAAGGAATGTACAAAACTTTTTTTTAATTAAATAAAAAACTTAAAATTAAATCCAAATATAAAAAAAAAAAAATTTATTTAAAAGTACAAAATTGTAAAAGAATAAAAATATCAACACACAGAAATTTCAAAATAAAAAAAGATAAATATTTAAAAAAATCCAAAAAAATATAATGAAACGTAAAGAATTGAAATGTAGTAAGGAAAAAATTAAGAAATATAAAATTAAAAATGAGGGAAGATACAAATGTTGAAAACTTTTTTTATTAAATAAAAATTTTTAAAATATAAATCCTAAAAACTAAAAAAAAATTTAAATATAAAAATACAAAATTATGAAAATATAAAATTATAGAAACGCAAAAATGTAAATATATAAAAATATAAATGTATAACAATATAAAAAACAAAACGGAATGAAAACATTAAAATGTAAATATTTAGATGCTAGTTTTCGAGCTTAGAAATACAAAATAAAAATAAAAAATTTAAGAAAAAAATATACAAATGTGAAAAAATAAATAAATAAAACATAAAAATGTAATAGAGCAAAAATAAAAGACAATTAAGCATAAAAATATAAAATGTCAGAATGAAAAAATGATAAAATGATAAAATATAAAAATATTGGCATGCGGAAGTATGCAAACGTGAAAACATGAACATGAACATGAAATTTTAAAGCATTAAAAATTTAAATAAGCGGAAATATAGTAAGAAAAAAATAAAAGGACAAAAATATAAACATAAAAAAAATAAATATAAATATTTAAAACTTATATTTCAAGTTTAGAATGAAAAAAAAATTGAAACATAAAAGGACGAAATTATAAAAATATGCAGAAATGTAAAAATATAAAAATATTAAACATTAACTAATAAAACCATGAGAATACAAAAATAAATTATATTTTATGTAAATTTATTAGAAAGATAAACATGAAAACATAAACATTTAAAAGTTATTTTTGCAATTTAAAAATCGCAAAATAAAATAAAATGTAATATAACGTAAAGATGTGAAATCAGAAAAATGTGACCACACAGAAATGTGCAAGTATGCAAAACAAATTATTTAAAAACACAAAAGAATAATAAAAAACTAAAAGACTTAAAACATTGAAATGTATTAACACTTTAAACCACAGGCTAATCACCTACCCTGTCAGAAATCAAAATAGGTTAACGAAACCAACGCAAGACTGAGGAGGAGAGTCCACTCGAGAGGAGCGAACAAGGAAACAACAAAAACAAAAAAAAAAAGATTTATTAACACAAAATTCACAAAATACAAAACTATGAAAATAAAAACGAAATTTAAATATTTAAAATTTATTTTTCAAATTTGAAATCCACAAAAAATATAAAACATAAAAATACGAAATTGTAAAAATATAAATAATAAGCCCAAAAATGTAAAGATGTTAATTTCAAAATATGTGAAACTATAAATTTAAAAAATTAAAAATTAAAAATATGAAAAATAAACATTTACAAGTTACTTTTCAAATTTAAAATTCTAAAAAAAAAAAATTCAATATATACTCGTTATACAAAAATACATAAATGTGCAAACGTAAATATTTAAAAATTTTAAAACATAGAAAACTAAAAAAATCAAAGACAGAAATATAATAACTCAAAAATCACAAATTTAAAAATTTTTATGTAGCACAAAATTATCAAAAAATATATTTTAAAAATTATGAAAATACAAAAATAAAAATAATATGAAAGCATAAACATTTAAAACTTACATTTCACCCTTAAAAATCTAAAAATAAAAAATAAAAAAGAAAAATAACAATGTAAAAATAAAATTGTTTTTTTTTTCCTTGTTCACTCCTCTCGGGAGCATAGGGCCTCAACAGGACTCTTGTCTTACGTTGGTTTCGTTAACCTATTTTGATTTCTGATAGGGTAGGTTATAAGCCTGCCGCTGGACAATAAAAATATATAATTAATAGAAAAAAAACTTGAAATTATTAATATCTCAAACTAATTTTTCAAATTTAAAAAATTAAGAATTGACAAATTTAGCTTAAATTAAAAACTTGAATTTTTTAATTTGAAAATACAAAAACAAAAATATATGAAAACATGAAAATACCAAAATTGAGAATACCAAAATTTGAAAAAGAAAATTAAAATATAAACATTTAAACTTTATTTTTAGTTTGAAAATCCTAAAAAACAAAATTCAAGACAAAAAACACGAAATTTTAAAAATATAAAATCACAGATATGTATTGAAAAATAAAAATTAAAGAAGTTAATAAAAATATTGAACTACAAAAATGAAAAAATATAAATAAACAAATACATGAAAACAATAAAAAATATTAACTTTTGGCTTCAAATTAAAAAAAAAATCTTTTCAAACTTTAAAATCTAAAATTAGTCAAGAATATGGAATAGAAAAGTATGACAAAATAAACACAAAAATTAAAAAAAAGAACTGATTAAAAAATATAGAAATATAAAAATGTAGACTAGCTACTACGAAATACCTATACCTATACATATACTCGTACATATATTCTGCCTAAA
Organism: Anastrepha ludens; assembly: GCF_028408465.1. Classification (NCBI taxonomy): domain Eukaryota; kingdom Metazoa; phylum Arthropoda; class Insecta; order Diptera; family Tephritidae; genus Anastrepha; species Anastrepha ludens. The sequence goes on along the minus strand of NC_071498.1, from coordinate 8,370,857 downwards.
TTGATTTAAATTTCTTGCGGCAAAGCAACTTTAAAAATGAAGCAATATTTCACTGAATTCTAATGAAGGTTTAAGAAACCGAAGCATTATTGAGATACCAATACAAATGGGGAAATATAAAAAATATTTTTTTAATATAATTAAATTTAAAATATGTTTATTTAAACATTGAATTTCTTGCACAGTTGTGAATGGCATCTCGTTTTGGCTTTTTATTTCTATTGTCTTAGTTTTCCACTAATGGCAATGTAAATATTTTTCGTTTCGATAACTGCTTTTTTGCCTTAAAGTACAATAAATAAGCAATTTTTATATATCGAAATTTTTATCTAAGCCCAAACACTTATTACGTTACATATCAAGTCAAAGCGAAGAACAAAAAGTTTATTAGTAAAAGTGAATTTACAGCCGCCGTAGCCCAAATAATTTCTACGTGCCTGTCCGCTGTGGGCATGAAAAAGTTAAAGTCGGCTAATTCATTCCGATTTTCTAGTTTAAAATTTTAAATTAGAGATAATAAAAGAATGTCCATATATTTTTTATTCAAGGCAATACATATCACAAAACATATCAGGCTTTTAAAAAGCAAAAACCCAAGCAAAGCGTTTTATCAATGCAAATGAACATTTTCATAAGGAATAGTTAAGAAAATTAAATATCGATAGTTAACGATTAAAGTTTTAAAAACAATTAAGCAAATATGTTATGCGTTATGAGCTTTATTATATGAAACAATCACCAAACACACAAAAAAAAAAGACAGTAATGTTAAAAGTGAAAATATTGACTCTAGCAGTTATATAAATAAATTTAGGGAGCATTCCCAAAAGTATTTTAAAACTCAATTCAAGAAAGGCGTGCCATTGAACTACGACAACCGCTTCTTCGGGCCAAAGTTTGGAGCAAAAGTTGGTGAGTAAACAAAAGTCTTTGTACTAACAAACAACTAATTAAAAATTTATCAGGTCAAGCATGAAGCTCTATCCGATTTTCCGCTTTACATCTACCATAATATAGTCAGACCTAGCCTAGTACGGCTACGATTCCTCAAAGTTGTAGACTGGCCAGAGTAATGTTCACTGACAAGCCAGCAAGGAGAAACTATTCACTTGAAGCTTCACTTCTTATACCACCTTGATCAATAAGTTTCCGAAATATATTGAGAAAATGCAAATACAAGTTTACTTATCAATAGTGATATTATTGCCTACGAAGTACTCCCCATTAACTGCAACGCACTTGCACCAGCGTCTGATTTGGTTTTCGGCACATTACTGAAATTCTATTTTCGGTATAGCCATCAAAGCCGTCTTCGAGTTTTTCATTACATCCTTTCGGAAGTTTCATGTAGTGGCTTTTTTGGGTTTGGTTAATTCGGAGGTCATAAACTCACATCCCGTCTCCAGTAATGATGCGTTTGATGAATGTCAGCCTTAAAAGGCATGCCCCTTTGGGACCAACTTTGCAGCAACTCGGCGCAAACCCATTGCCTTAAGGTGGTATATTTAATACGAGTATAGGCTTGGAAGAATTAGTGGCCTCAGTAGCACAAATCGCTTATATTAAAAATAGTTCAACTGAATGAGCCCAATACAAAGTTGCGGATTTTGCCCACCAAAATAGAAAATCACAAGCAGCATTCACGAATATCACCCTGGACGTATGTAGAAGGTGAGTTATTTAATACTCATGCACAATTTTCATCCAATTTTTGGGTAAGATCGAAGTTGATGAAAGTTTTAGTAGATACATGCTGGGTAAAAATTTATTCAAGGACAATTCTCTCTCGCTCTGTGGATTGCCGCTGGAAATGGCAAACTTCTAGAAGTCAATAGAGGATGGGTTTAGGTAGTGTCATATGCCAAAAATGTAGTATTGGCAGTTACGCACCGCTTCTCTCTACATTGCTCAATTAGCGAAAGACTACGTTGGAAAGATTACGTGAATGTGATTCAAGAATCGTGAAATCTAATAAGAATGTTTTACAAAGTGGAGCAAAATTAATCACCCTAGCAGAGGATTTAAAATTTTTGGAGATAGCTTCGTACGTCAATCATATTTGGCTCGTGAGAAATGGACAGTTCGTGTATACACAGACAGGATTTGCACCACGCAAACTCATTTGTGTCATTTTTGTTTAGTAAAAAAATTGTTCAATAATAACACTGGATGATTAATTTTTCGCCACCTTGTCCTGGTTGGTTGGTTGGTTAGAGTGGTGATTCATCCTGAATCCAACTAGCACTTCCGCACCATTTTGTTGCCACATCCTCGTTACCAAATTGTTTAACAGTTATTTTCAGCAGGACTATATCCAGTCTGTGCGGTTTAGGAACCTTATTAGGTTGTTGACGTCTAAGCCAGGCAGTTGCTCGAGACTCTCGAACAGCGGTTTGCCCAGGGTTAACAATCTGTCCTTCCATAGGGCAGGGCATTCACAGAGGAAATGAAAGATTGTTTCTTTTTTCTCCGGTTGTTTACAACTATGACAGTATGTGTTGTGAGGGATGCCCATTTTGGCGGCTTGTTCTCCGATAGACCAGAAGCCAGTTATGACTGCCGTAAGTCTACAGGTGTCCCGTCGTTTCATGGTTATTAATGTCAACGATTGCTTGAGGTTGTAGGTGGGCCATAGCGTTCTGCTAATTTTGCATTCCGTCTGGTCTCTCCATCTACAATCTGCAATTTGAAGGTATTTTAGGGAAATTGCATTCTTGACCGCACCTAGTGGAGTGAATACTGGTACTGCAAGAGCGCTATTCATGGCAGATCCCCCTCTTGCCAGTTCATCAGCTTTTTCGTTACCTTCTATGTTCCGGTGTCCCGGGACCCAAATTAAGGTTACTCTATGGTTTTCACTCAAGTTGGTGGAGCTGTTCCTACTTTGCTCCACCACTTTAGAGGTTGTTATAGTCGCGTCCAGCGCCTGGATTGCGGCTTGGCTATCCGAAAGAATAGCGATATTGCCCTTAAAAGAGAAATCTGCGATTAGTAACCTACAGGCTTCCCCAATTACTAGTACTTCCGCATGGAAGTCGCTGCTGGTATTAGGGAGACGCACAGATTTTTCAATTCCAAGTCTATGAGAATATATACGAGCTCCAACACCACAATCCATTTTAATGTCATCTGTATAGACTGTGGTATCGAAGTTGTTTAGAGAGAATCCCTTATTCCATTTTTTTGTAGATGGAAAGAGTTTGGCAAAATTCCTATTGAACGTTACCATCGGGACGACAGGGAGCCCAAACTAAAACCTGTTTTATGAATAAATATCTCCATCAAAAGACCAACTTTAAGCTATGGCTTTCTGGCATCTTTACCTGACTTAAATAGTAATCGAATAAATTAGCTTTGAAAGGGCTGTAACTAAAAACTTGTGCCGCACAGTCCAGACTCACATCTGAAATGAGTGACTGTTTACTATCCAGTAAGGCTCAAAAAAGTCAGATCTGTAGAGGGATATGCTCTTTGGGCATGGATAGTTCGTTAATAATACACCAGCCAAAGCGACGGAATGAAGTGATTGCCAGATTAGTAGATTGCTCAGTTACTATGGCTGGGAAATCGTTCAAACAATTTAGTATGAATGAAGTACATGTCAAACTGATTGATGCATAGAATCTGGTGTACTAGTTGTTGTTGTTGTTGTAGCAACATAAACATTCCCCATGCATAAACGAGGAATGCTGCTGAAGTGGCAGTCCTTGTGCGATAGACTTTCTACGACTGTCGTGGGAACATGCTGAAGTGACAATACCTAGCCGGATATAAATCCCGGTCGTTCCGATTACGTAGAACTGACTGTCATGGTGTACTGGTATTACCGTCTGGTGTCAGCTCTCGCTTATTCTAAGCACAATTTCTGATGCTCTTTCAAAAAATTTTTCCAATAACTGCTTGAAATGCCAGGATGGAAGGATTGGATAGATTTGAGTAGAAAAGAAGATCTTTAATACAAAACCCAAGCAGGATAGGGGAAAGTATAGAGAGGGAAAAAGGGAAGCAGGGAGAACGGAGCATGGTTAACCTTTTTTCCAACTTCTCTATCTCTTTGCTGAATTCGAGAGGTTTCTCGAGGCATAAAGAATTAAGCCACTCCATTCTTAGTACGTCTACACCCAAAGTGAGTTATAAAAAGTGCTCTGGATTGACATCCTCCTCCCGACGGGATGTTCACATTCAGTTGTCGATGCTGCGTATAGGGCTTCTTTTTATTTTTTTTTTGGCGGTGAGGTTGAGTTAAAAATGCCTTCGCACCATATAGTAACCGTCGCTACTACGTAAGTGGTGATTCCACTAAAAATATCCCTCCTCCTCTCTTGGATTTTTCCCTCCACCCCGGGACTGCTTCCGCATTGCTTTGAGGTAGAGGGCCAAGACGGCGTCCTAAAAAGGACACTTACTTACTCACCCTGCGTCCAGGGTCGCCTGTTTTGAGAAACCTATGATCAATGCTCTTCAGCATAACTTTCCATTTCACGCTTCTTTTTTCGGATAACATCCTCCACAAAATTTATGACGGCATTCCATTTTTCTTCGTCGATCATCATTTTCTCAATAATTTCTTCAGGTATAAATACAGCAATAGCTCGTTGCAGACCTGTTCTCTCTACGTTCCACCTCTCGCATTTAAAGAAGGTGTGCTCTGCATCATCGTACCCAGTATCTCCATATATGCAGTTTAGTAGGCTCACTTTTCCCATTCGCCACAAATGTTTCCCGAAAGGACCCATGCCCAACAAACATTGTGTAAGGTAATAGCTAACCTCACCGTGATTTCTTTCTACCCACATTTTTAGATCGGGTATTAGTCTCGCTGCCCATCTACCATACCGTTCAGAGTTCCATCTTGTCTGCCAAAGTGTGAGCGTTTGAACTCTAATATCGGAGAAGCGTGGCACTGGGATTCCTGTGTTTTTTGCCTCCCGTCTCCGTTTGCGCTCTTGTGCTAGAATATCTATAGGGATGGTTCCGCTGATAACTAAAACCGCTGCTTCAGATACTGTTCTGTATGACGAAGCCACTCTGAGAGCGCAGGTGCGTTGCACAGAATGCATAGTTTTCCGCCGGCATTGCACCCTTAGCGAATCTGCCCATATTTCGCAACCGTATAAAAGAATAAAGTTCGTCCGTTGTGTCCATTAAAAGTTTTCGCTTGTTCTGCGTTGGACCTCCAAGGTGAGCTTGCCATGCCACTTACTTTGGCAGCTCTTGTGGCAGCATGGTTTATATGCGCCCAGTAAGTTAGCCTCTTTTTGTCGATAAAGTGGCATCGAGTACTTGTACGTCTACTTCTAGTGGGATATGTCTGTTCGTTAGAAGGATTAGCTCTGTTTTCTCTATGGCCAGCTTTAACCCATAGTCTCTTAGCCATGTCTGAAGTCGGATCATCACCCGATTTAACTTCCTTTTGGCTTCGTCAGTGTTTCGGGCGATTATTACAGCTGTAATGTCATCTGCGTATCCCACAAAATGCACATCCTCAGGCAGCTCTATTCGAAGGATTTCATCGTAGCTTATATTCCAAAGTTCGGGTCCGAGTATTGATCCTTGGGCCGCACCTGCTGTTATTTGTTTAGTCTTAGACTCTTCTCGCGTTTTGTATAAGAGCACGCGATTGCTTAGATGGCTACGAATAATCTTGAATAGATTATTCGGGATCTTAAATTTTACCTTTAAGGCTTCAATTACGTCGTCCCAACTTAAACTGTTGAAAACATTTCTAATATCCAGTGTGGCTAGTAATACTAAGCGTTTGGAGTATCGGTTACCTGCCTGGGCATAATCTACGCCAGCTATTACATTTTGGATGGCTTCTAAGGTAGATCTGCCACTTCTAAAACCATACTGCCCGCCACTGTTCTCTACGGCTTCGCTAAGACTTTGCTTTATCAAAGAGTTTTGCTGCGCTATCCAGCATACATAGCGGTTTATAGGCGGACGCTAATGTTGGGTCTCCCTTTCCCTTACTGATTATTACTAGTTTTTGTTTTTTCCATATTCCTGGAAAAATTCCTTCCTTCAGGTATGCGTTGTACATGTTTAGCAGCAAAAGAGGGCGTTCGATTGCCAATAGTTTCAATATTTCTGCAACTATGCCATCAGGTCCTGGGGCTTTATTGCATTTCATTGCTTTGCAGCATCCATGCGTATAGGGTAGCTTATGCTAGCATGTAGGTAGGTTTATGTTGGTAATATCTATTAAGCTGAGTGATTAATCCAGCATCATTTATTACTTGCATTTTGGTATGAAATTCCGCTAACATTTTGTTTGACTTCTTCAGAAACCTCACTGGTTTCGCTAGAAATCTTTATATGCATACTTTTTCACAAAAGTTCTAAATTTTTGAGCATGAAGCGTTTTAGAAAAGCTCATCCTAAGTCTAAGCCATTTCTTTTCAGGTATTTGGCAAATTTCTTCGAATATAAGGTGCTGAACAAATGTTTTTTCAATAAATAATAATTTTACAATGCAAGATAAAAGCCGTGAAGAACCAACTGAATAGCGTAGCATTTGAAAAAAGACACAAAAACCTGCTAACCTGCCACTAAATTGATGATAACATTTCCGAAAGCAAATACAAAACCAGCGCTAGTGTGTAATGAAGGACAACGGCAAGCCAACATAATACTTAAAAAACAATACATTAAGCATTGGCATTGCTTTTGTTGTTGCCTAACATTACCTTGTAATTGTCATGCAAATAATGGAGAAAATAACCTAAAGGGAAAACAACAGTTTGACACCGAAATACCACCAATTACTTTGCCGCTTTTGTGGTCGTTGGGTTTGAGTGAAGTATCGCCGTTGCCAAGAATATTTGAGTGAATTTCGATTTGTTTATGCTTCATGAGTCTCACACTCAATTAATGCGGCAAACCGCAATTGGCTGCGATTTTAATTCGTAATTTTTTAATTAATTTTTCGCGTCAATTTTTTAGGTAATGAGCGGTGATTTATTTTTAAGTCGCAGATGGTGGTGGTGAATGAAGTGGAAAAAATTTCTTTTAGGCTAGCATAGTTAAGTGAGTTAGATAAATGAATTTACAGATTTATTATTTATTACAACTTTGGTTTATTGATAGAACTGGGTTTGGATGAGGTACTGAGTTGCATAGAGGGCACAAAAGACCTTATGGACGAAGTTAAAATCTTCCCCTTTGTGTTTTACTTACTTATTTCTGGCACTTTTTTGACAGAAGATAAGACTTCTTTTAGTGAAATAAGCTTGTTTGTTCTTAATCCAGAAATTTTTAAACTTTTTGCATTTTCTCATGGCTATTTTATGGTACAGATTTACCTATAATATAATAAAACAATACTTTACTTTTTTTTCTTTCAGCCGTAACTGCAAATAACTATTAGAACGAAAAGTCATACATATCAATAGCGAGTAGGTAAGTGCCTATCAGCAGAGAATGTTAACGATTCCATATGATATAATATATTATTGGATTGGGGATAAAGTTCGCAGCATTTTTACCAAAAACATGTATTTAAACAAAAAACAATAATTATATCAATAAGTTAAGCAATTATATGTTCACTAGGCCGAATCGATTTTTGGGGAGGCAAAAAAATCTCCCATTGCTCTGTGAAAATCATATTCTAGGGATCAAAATAAGAAACTTTGCCGAAGAAACCATACCTCTAAAACGAATTCTGATGTCCCCCAATTTGGGTCGAACTTTTTAGTTTATTTTCTCATGTAAAGGCCAAAAATGGTGATATTTTGAAATGATTGTATGGGGAACCACCCAGGGGAGTTCCAGGGGTGTGCCACTGGCATGGGTGGATCGGCCGACCAAAGTTAGTCGGGGTCGGTCATACATTTGGACTCGATTGGAGCACTCTAAATGGGTCAAAGTGGGATTTTTCGTTCGACCCAAATGGGGGGACATCAGAATTCGTTTAAGAGGTATGGTTCCTTCAGAAAAACTTCTTATTTTGATCCCTAGAATACGATTTGCACAGAGCAATGAGCGATTTTTAAATCGACCCGCCCTAATGTTCACCGTTGCCGTCTACAACCTCCTTCCACCTCTTGACCAATTTGTTGATGTCGTGCCATCAAAAATCGCCTGCTCTGGTGTCAAAGAAGCTGTTGAGATAGTTTTTAAGTACCTCTTTGTTATCAAAGGTAACGACCTTCATATGGTTGGACAAGGAGCTTAAAAGATGATAATCGGTCGGTGCAAGGTCCGGAGAATATGGCGGAAGCTTCGAGCACTTGGAGTGCGGCTTTGACAACTTGAGTGACATGGAGCCTGGTATTGTCGTGAAGGTTTATGCTTTGACCATGTCGATCAGGTCTTTTCAGTCGAACAGCCTCATTCACGCGGTGTAGCTGGGCAACGTAGAGCTCCTAGTTGGCCGAGACATTCTTTTTGAGCATTTCCCATTACACCATGCCCTTCCAGTCCCACTAAAGGCATATCATGATCTTCTTTGGATGAAGATCCGGCTTGACTCTCGGCTTTGGTTCATCTCCTGGAGCCATTCACCCCTTTTTTTGCTCCACAATGATGTATAGGCACTATTTCTCATCCCCCGTGACGATTCGGTACAAAAAGCGTTGTTTATGACCGCGCGTTGCTCGATGGTGGGCGAGATGTTGAGAAGCAATTTGAAGGCGACTTTCTTCGCGTTGTTCGCTGAGCTCGTGAGGCACTCAGGCTCCCAATTTTTTGGTAAATCCCATTGAATGACGGTGATTGAGAATCATTTTATGATCGCAGTTCATTTTCTTGGCCAATTCACGACTGGTTTGGCGACCGTTCTCCATGAAAAGTGATTTGAGCGTATTCTTCATCGAATTCAGAAGGCCTACCGTTGCGGGACGTGTCATCAACATCAAAGTCGCCCTTTTTGAATTTTGCAACCCATTTCCGTGTTGTAGACTCGCCTATGACACTTTTTGCATACACAGCTAGGAACATTTGGATTGCTTCGATGAAAAGCAAAGAAGTGCAGGTGTCGAAAATATTGATTTTTGCCTCCTGGACATTTCATTTCTCAACTTCAGAACTAATAAAAAATTAAATAACTCAAAAAGACAATTAACATAGTTTTGTATAGCAGAGTTAAACGCGGAATACATATAGATTTCGACATGCGAAAATTCTTAAAAAACAAAAATAAAAATTTAATTAACTTAATTAAAAAAAAAAATTAATAAAATTATTAATAAAAAATTATAAAAAAATTTTTTTTTTTTTTATTAGTAAAAAATTATTAAAAAAAATGTGGTAAAAATTGTTGACTTTCAGTAAAAAGAATTTATATTCAAATGTCAAATAGTGAAAAATTAAAAAAAAAAATAATTAAGTTAATTAAACAATTTGTTTTTAAAAAAATTAAAAATTTTAAAATGTAAAACATATTTTTTTTTTTGATTCACTAAACCATTTTTTTTATTAACTTAATTTAATTTTTTTTAAATTTTTCACCATTTGACATTTGAATATGAACTCTTTTTACTGAAAGTCACAAGTTTTTCAACACTTTTTTTATTTTTTTTTTTTAACTAAAATTTTTTTTTATTTAAGTTAATTAAAAAAAATTTTAATTATGTTAATTAAGTTTTTTTTAATTTTTAAGAATTTTCGTAGAACGAAAATTAGAAAAAAAAAAATTAATTTGTTTTAATTAACTTAGTTAGTTTCTTTTTTTTTTTTTAATTTTCCCCATTTGACATTTGAATATGAACTCGTTTTACTGAAAATCACTACTTTTTCAAAACTTAGTTCGCTAAAATTGTTGACGAGCAATAGATTTGGAGAAAACTACTCGTAATTTAATTACTGTACCGAAATGATCTTCAAATGGGGAAAAAGTTCGAGTTCTGAACCATAAACTTGCTTCAATAGCTCCGCTTATATATATCCCGCAGGGTACGCGCAAATGGGTGACGTTGCATTTTGTTGCCTTTATGACATTTTAATCGCATGTATGAAAGTTTTAATAGCGCCTACCGTGGAAAGCGTATTATTACCACGTCTCGTTTGGGTGCGCCACTAAAAGGACATACAACGCACTTATAGATACATGCGCGGCTGCATACACCCATACACACATACATTTATGGGTTATGGAGTAGTGAGCTGGTGGCGTACGAACGGGAAATAAATGTTGGGTAAATTTATTAAACAAAACTGTGCTGCTGTGCAATGAAGTGTAATTCGAATTATATGATTCATTTTATCTTGTGTTTATATCACCTACCGCTATTCGCGAATTTTTTCAAAACTAAAACGTTTTAATTTATATCAAAACATACATTTACCTTGATTGACTTTAATTTTCCGAAATAAAATCTATTTCATCAATAATTCTCACTCACTTTAACAATTTTCCTCTCAGAAAATTTTCTTGATGGAATTTTTTTCTACTACAAAAAACTCATCTACACTTTGTACAAAGTTTAAAAAAATTCAACAAATCTTCTACAAAATTTCAAACCATTTACTCATATAAAAAAAATCGTTATATTCACGATTATAAAAATTTCCGAAAAAAATGCATTTATAGCACGTGGCGCAAAATTAATCACCCTGTTGGAAGACTTATAATATAAGCGCTTGAAAATCAAAATAAAGATTTCCGTCTCTCAAAATCATTTTTATTTACATATTCAAGACGCACACCACAAATAGGAGGAGGAGCTCGGTCAAATACCCAAGAAGGGTGTACGCGCCAATTATATATATATATATATATAGGTCTCCTGTAGAACATGGTAGCATTTTGAGCAGATTTCACCTTCCTTCTCTGTATTTCACCAGATATCTTCATTCGCAAACTAGGTTTTGGGGGTTGTGCCAGGGCTATCTTTCCCAACAAGCCGGGTTGGAAAGTGGGAATAGTCTGCACAACCATAGCACCTGCACCTTTTTTCACCGACGAATCCAAAATGGATTAGTGTTTTTTTCCAAATCAGCGAATATTTCAATCACCTTTAAGCTCCCGAAAATGAGTAGGGTTCCTTAAACAGAGGTCTTCGCGATCCCGCAGGCATACAAAATGCTTAAGGATTGCTGTTGGAAGGGAGACATAAATATCTTTCACGCCCCGATAAAGGCCCTGTCGTCGCCGTGTAGCAGCTTACTTCGGGTCAACTCCCCTAAGGAGGAGATCAAACGTCTAGAACGTGCAAAAAACATTTCTCTTTTCTGGTTTCCCCGGCATAGGAACGTGGAAGGAAGTAAATTTGCGGATGAGCTTGCCAGAAAGTGATCGATAGAACCGGTTTCAGATCAGATAAGGACATCTCAGACATCGGTTTCCCTTTGACTGTTGTTAAAGGAAACTTGCACAATTTCTATCTTAAAACAGCACCAGACGGATGGAGTTCTATCTTATCGTGAGCTATTCCAAAAACAGTAGGTTTCAGTACGACAGAAGCAGCACGCTTACAGTGCTGGGCATCCCCCGCCATTCAATTTCCAAACTCATAGCGGTGGTCATCGGCTCACTGGATGATCGGAACTCATGCGAACCAGCTTAGACTTCCGTACAACCACCACTACAAAAGATGTGGGGATCCGGAAGAGAAAGAGACTATGGAACACTTTCTTTGCAAATGTCCGCGTCTGGCGGCTAGTCGCTCGAGGTTTCTTAGTGTGCGTTTTGCGGATAGCCTGAGGCAGTTTTCCAGCCTAGATCTCTTTTCTCTCCTTCACTGCATCAGCAGCTCTGAATGGCTCCAGATGGATTTTCTTCCCTTAAGTTCTTACCTATTTAAGTAAGTTATCCAGGAACAAAATTGGGTGATTAATTTTGCACCTCCTTGCACTAGTATTAAATAATAGAAACAGCTTACAGCAGTTTAATCTACCACCTGTCAGTACAAGTGGAATTTCTTAAACCTTTTCTGCACAAGGCATCGAATGTTGGAGTGAATTGTAGAGCCTGCCTGTTTATGTAGTAATTTTTTAGGTCCTCTCACAGCCCCAACAAATACTTGCACATGCCAGTGGTGCATGGGCAGGAAGACTGGCATTAACAAACATAAAAAAGTAGTGCAAACTTTCTGAAATTTCTAGTATGTCACAGCACATTTTCCCTAATGAATGTGTTGTTGCTTTAGTCCCCTGAGATATCACTTTGACAGATGAGCTGGGACGCTTTTGGTAGCGCAACTGTGCATGTAAATGCAAATGTAAATGTATTGCAAATGAGCAAAACTTTGTGTTGCTCTAACGCGAGTTAAAACTATTTGTCATTGCGCAATGCAAAAAATTTCATCACTTTTTATGAATTCAATCGGTTAGTTGCTGGAGGGAGGTCACGAACTAAATGCATGATAGCACACCTGAATAGAAGAATTGTCTGCATTTTATGCAAACTAATATTTTCGGATTTTAAATTTATTATTTTCATAATACGTCACTTGCCATTGATATTTCTGCTCCTTGCTGATTAATTCTTGCAAACATAAAAATTCGCTTGTGGCAGATTGAAGAACATATAAAAGTGTCATTTCTTGTTTGATAGCACAGTTATTGGTAAGCAAATGTGAATCGCTTATTGTGAAAATTGCACGGTTGCATCATTTAAACGCAGAACGAAAACTTTGTCGCCCACATTTGTCCAAAGACGTGAAGTGGTGTCATAAAAGCCGTCTTGCACAGCTATGAGTTTATCGATCCACAAACTGCACACAAATACATGCATACACACACATACATATATATGCATAAAATATACCACCTCTCGCTTTGAGCCATTATGCACCTTCCCTTGCCAAGCATAAAAAGCGTGCCGCATATTAGATTACGTGCAGCTGGCGCATTTGCGTCCATATCCACAAAAGCTGCAGCACTAAAATGCTAGGACTCGCATGCATTCAACAAAATTTTCCGAGTATTCGTATTCGGCTGTATCGTTAACTAAATTTTTTCGTTTTCTTTTATGTGCTTAGTGTTCGTGCTGGTTGGTCGTTTACGTCCTTCTTAACATCTTTCTTTCGACGTCGACGCCGGCAGAGTCATTAAACAAAATATCGATTTTTATTGAGGTAAACGCTGCCACAGGTACAACGTTTCACACATACATTAACCGTATTTATGTAAGTATAGGGTCCACCTACTATATACTCTTGACTGAAATCTACACCGATTTTGGTTGCATTCAACGAAGCGCTCCGAGTATTTTTAAGTCCTTTTTCCACCTGGTGTAGCCAATAGAGAAGTTGTTTTTATGCACCAACGGTTGATTCCGAATCTGTTGTCACGATATGCTCTTGCCAGTATAGTCGCCGGTTCCTTACTTCCTGCACTATGTTTATACCGCTATGAAGCCTATTTGTAGCTTATCGTTTCACCAAAGATTCCATAAAACTTTTGTAGAACCTTTCTCTAAAACTCTAAAAGAGTCGCCTTAACTGCTGGTGAGAGATTTGAGTAGTGTGTTATTGTTGTATCAGTAACTTTGCCCTGCCAGTGTAGTGTAATCACCGGTCGTCTTCGTCTGGCTAATTTAACGGTAGGTCCAGAAAACTTGCTGTTTCGGAAGGTTGGGTCCAGAGGGAGAGGAGTGCTAGATGAGTGGGTTTGATGGGGTATGTGAAAAGGTGGTCAGTTCCGTACAGGGTACCTTCAACTGCCTTCACATGCCGGACATATGTTTAGTATGTGGGGGTCGATTCTGCAAAATTAGGAGTTTAACCTGCTTCAGGATCCAGTACGTAGTTGTGCCAAGGTTACGCGGGACTCTCGGGGAAGTTGGAGCTCTTCGTTTGCAATGGATGGTGGCTGGACTCCGATGACGGCATTCGGGGGTCGGGAGCTTAAGAAGATGGTAAGAGTCTCCCGATGAATGTCGTTGATTGTCTGTCTGTACACCGCCGATCCAATAGTTGTCGGATCTCGTCTGCGTAATTAACATTAACCTCTTGACATGCCTGGGAGGTAGTTCAGACTCAAGCAGGAGACCTGCGGTAACACCCTAGCAGGGACTGTTTGCTGAGCAGTTTATTATGCTCCTTCACAGGTAGCATATGGGCCTCGTCATGAAGATATTGTAGTGGGGACATCAGAAGACATCCTGTCGCAGTCCTTATGGCAGTATTTTGGCAGGTCTGTAGTTTCGCCCACTGCGAATCACTGGTTCCAGGTGACCAGACAGGCGCAGTATAGTTTAGTTATGGTTATGGGTTTCAATGTGGTTTGCTAAGTAAAATGACAGCTGTCAACAGTGGCTTTAAAGGCAACGCTCGAGTGCACTATCTCTTTACTTAATTACAGAGGTTCTTCATTTATTCTTCGTTTACCCTTAGTTCTATCCAGGCTGTTAATATCGATGAGATTCAATAAATCAAAATACGATCGAGTCATCCAGTTTGGACTGAACGTATACTTTTGCTGGAACATCAAATTCAGGCATTGGGAGATAAAAAAACCCCCGCGTCTACAACGACATGACGTATGAAGCTTCTTTTACTTTAGCTCCTTTCCACGGTTTGCCGTAACCTGCGCTGCTTATACATTCAAATCGGTTTATTAATGGGCATTAAAACCTTATAAGCAACACTAAGAAGACTAATTCCAAAGCGCATTAATCTTACGGGGCATGCAAGAATTCTGGGTTCAATCCTGAGCTCTCCGCGTCTGACGGTCTATGACAAGATGGAAAGAAAACGAGAATAGGAGAGCTATGTGCCAGGGAATGTCTTCGTAGAGGCACGCATGGTGCCAATATCAACATACTCTCTGACAGCAAAGCAGTTCTAAAATCGCCAGATAACTTCTCATTCCACTCATGGTTGGTCTGAGAATGTTTTAAATGATTATTTTGTTTTTGTCTCATCAATCGTCAACGCTTTGCCTGTCTTTATGTGTAAAAAACACAAACAATTCCCGCCTTAAACGAATAAGAAATCTTGCCAGCAGGTGATTTTTATTTCTGAGATTGGGCTTGTCAGAAAATTGACAAACAGGTGCCTTTTGCGATGCACAAAAACTATGCGCCTATTTTTTTTTTAATACAGAAATGTGAAAGATATCGAACAAAGATGAGAAGGCACTGCGATCATTCCAGAGAACCACGCTGCTGCATTTCTACGTTCCAGTCCGCATTCCGAAGTGATAATACATGCAAAGCGCTTCGTTATGGACGATGCTCTGGTGAAAATATATTTCTGATTCTCTATTGATCTAAAAAACTCAACACTTGATGCATCACCTTGCTGAGAATTTTACACAAAATTTGGATCTTAGAGCAAATTGAATTGGACATCGTTTAATTTTCCATGGATATTCGAATTTGGGGGGGTTTTATTGTTAGCTCATTTTTTAAATTCTTTTATTTGAAAGATATTTTTGGATTTTGGAGTATTAACAGATTCTTACTTAATACTCCATTGGGTAATGACAGTGAATTAATATTTGGGAAAATCCTGACTGGATATGTGATCAAACATCATCCGAACCTCCTAGACCCATCAACTGGCTCTCAACTGGCCCAAATTTGGAGAGGTAAATTTAAAAACTTTTTTTTTTAATCCAATACTTTCAAATAAGCCGCGTTTTCTCTCAGTCTGATGCCAAATGCCAAAAATTTCCAATCCGTTTTTCTCGAACTTACGTTTTTCAAGTCGGGGTCATAACTGGTAGAAATCGTGGCCAATATATTTAAAATTTTAGCTGAATATATAAGGTTGTCAAAAAAGTCTTGCGGTATTTCCGCAAGCTTGTCTTTGCAAGCGCGTAGTTCTAGTTGTATTCGTCGCATCGGTTCACGCTAGAGCTTTTTGGAAAGCTCTTCTCACGTGCTAACACGTGTTTGATTAATTGTTGTTTGCTTTTAGTCGTTCGTGAGTTAAAGCGTCCCAAACGTGGAGCAAAATAAAGAGAAAATACGGCATATTTTACAGTACTACTACGATAAAGGCAAAAATGCATCTCATGCTGCCAATAAAATTTGTGCAGTTTATGGACCCGATACATTTTCCATTTCCACCGCACAACGATGGTTTCAACGTTTTCGTTCTGGTGCAGAGGTGATCGAAGATGCGCCACGGTCCGGAAGGCCTGTCGTCAAAAATTGCGATAAAATCGCTGAATTGATCGAAAGAGACCGGCATAGTAGCAGCCGTAGCATCGGCCAAGAGCTGGGTATGAGTCATCAAACCGTTATAAACCATTTGAAGAAGCTTGGATTCAAAAAGAAGCTCGATGTATGGGTGCCCCACGACTTGACGCAAAAAAACATTTTTGCCCGTATGGGTGCATGCGAATCGCTTCTGAATCGCAACAAAATCGACCCGATTTTCAAGCGGATGGTGACTGGCGATGAAAAGTGGGTCACTTACGACAACGTGAAGCGCAAACGGTCGTGGTCGAAAAGCGGTGAAGCTGCCCAGACGGTGGCCAAGCCTGGATTGACGGCCAGGAAGGTGCTTCTGTGTGTGGGGGGATTGGCAGGGAATCATCCACTATGAGCTGCTCCCCTATGGCCAAACGCTCAATTCGGACCTGTACTGCCAACAACTGGACCGCTTGAATGCAGCACTCATGCAGAAGAGCCCATCTTTGATCAACAGAGGCCGAATTGTCTTCCATCAGGACAACGCCAGGCCACACACATCTTTGGTGACGCGCCAGAAGATCCGGGAGCTCGGATGGGAGGTTCTTTTGCATCCACCGTATAGTCCGGATCTCGCACCAAGTGATTACCACCTATTTCTGTCCATGGCGAACGAGCTTGGTAGTCGGAAGTTGTCCACAAGAGAGTCCTGTGAAAAATGGCTCTCCGAGTTTTTTGACAATAGGGAAGCGAGCCTCTATAAGAGGGGCATTATGAAGTTGGCATCTCGTTGGGAACTCGTCATCGAACAAAACGGCGCATATTTGACTTAAATCGCATTATTATAACCAATTTTATGAACAATTGAAAATTCAATAAAAATACCGCAAGACTTTTTTTGACAACCTTATATAAAATATTACGCATGGTGGCGCAAAATTAATCACTCTATGGGAAAATTTATAATTTTTGCAAAAAGCGTCCTACGTCAATTATATTTAACACTTGTAAATTAGGCAGCTGCAGTACATAACAAACAAGCAATGGAGCGCGTAAAAGTCAAAATCAAGATTTCCATCATTATTTATTATTTAGTAAGAAAGTGATTACAAAAAATAAATTGGATGATTAATTTTGCGCCACCATATATAAGTGTATTTTTTAATTTAATTATTTAACATATTTTTTATAGCTAATGACTTAAATTATAAACTCTAACGATTCATTTATACACCCTTTAAAAAAAATCCTCGCATAGGACGAAAAAGTGCCAAGCCCGGGTGACCAGCCGAAGGTTTTAAAAAAGGTGTCGAACGGAGGATGTGTGTATAATTCATTTGGTTCAGCATAAATTAGAAATTACAGGAGTTGGTCCAGTCACGCATCATTAAGGTTAGGTTAGGTATATCTGGCTGATCTGAATAGAACTCAAATAGACCTCAAGAGTCCGTAGTGTGACCAGTGTTGTTGGTGGTTACATAGGTATGTTTAATATTTCGTGATACATGTCTTCACGAGTTTTAATAGACAGTTTAAACTTTTGTAAGCAATCCTTCAGAGATGAAAAGTATACCGACCCCAGCCAGTTGTAGAGAGTTTTGCTTAGACCAGTGCAAAGTGGCAAAGAAGGTGTTCTAACGTACGGGAGGGGTCTTTTTCGCATAACGTCGTTCTGGACCAATCTCATTTTGGCTGCGTGATATAAAGTGAGACAATGTCCCGTCAGTACTCCCACCAATAGTTTACATTCCTTGCTTGGGAGTGACAAAATAAAGTTGGCTGTTTTGTGTTGCAACTTCTTAGCATTATTTTTGCAATCCTGTAAGAGATCGAGGATTCCCATATGTGCTTCCACAGTTACTTCCTAGTCTAGTTTCGTCCTCAATCATCAATTCCCATAAAAACCAAAACAAAAAGAAACAATTTAATGCTGTGTCAAAGAACCGCCACTTTCTTTTTTCTTTCTTAAAATACGAAATAAATAAATAAAATCTATTATTTGACATGTGCACTAAAGAACCTTTCTCAGTATTTTGCCATATTTGATTGACCTGCTAAAAAAAAGCAATATGTCTAATAATCGTATCTACAATCAAATGTATTTTTAACAAAAACTAAAAGTAAATTTCGCTTGAAGGACTGGAATGACTGCATTAGACATTATTAGAACAGAAAAAAGGACATAAATGTCAACCTGCTATTCAGCCACTCAGCCAAACAATCAATCCGTCAATCAATCAGTACGCACACACACATATGTGCACATATTTATATGAATTTTAATATGGCAATAAGTGGAGCATATTCGTGTTATGCTAAGTGTTCGCATTCGCATGCCCACCACCATCTAACTGCCTGCCTGCCTTCTGCGATTTGTCTCTTAGCCGGGCGGCCAACCCACCCTGACGGTGCCGCATTGCTTAAAGTAACTGCGAGTTTAGTCAATTCTTTTAGTGCTTTGTTATTACTGTTGTTGCCATGGTGGCGGCTTAAATAAATAAATGCATGAATATGGCATGTCCTGTCACAAACATACACACATACCTGCATGTTGGAATAGGCAAAGTACGTGCAGGCATACATACATATGTACCCAGTCGAGAAAAAGTTGGGTTAGTTATGAAGTAAAATACTCAGAAAATAACATTTTTGTGTTATGTGTAATGTACCCCATTACTATATTGTCGCCAAACACGCTTTTCAGTTTTTTGCTGATAGAATGCTGAAGCAGACTCCTTATTGCAGAAATTTGTTAGAGATAAACTTTATACTTCACACTCTGCAGTTATTTGTTTTTTGTGATGGAAGGTAAAGGGTGGTTAAGTTTTAAGGGCCGGTATTGATTTTGAATAAAATACTATTTTTTTTAGGAAATTATTATTATTTCTCCTCATTATGATAATATTGGTATGGCTCACTTACGTATGGAACAAAATATTGGCCAAATGGCCGCTGCGGTCTCGGCGGCACACCTCTATCCGATGGTCCAAATTTTCGATGACGCTGAAGCATAATTGAGGTTCTATGCCATTAATGTGCCGATTTATCTCATCCTTTAGCTCTTGAATTGTTGCTGGCTTATCGACGTATATCTTTTCTTTCAAATAACCCCAAAGAAAGAAGTCCAACGGTGTCACATGATCTTGGCAGCCAATTGACATCGCCGCGACGTGAGATTATTCGGCCATCAAATTGTTCGGGCAAAAGAACCATTGCGGTTAGCTGTGTGACAAGTGGCACCGTCCTGTTGTAACCACACAACGTCCACATCCATACCTTCCAATTCGGGCCATAAAAAGTTCATTATCATCTCACGATAGCGAACACTATTCACAGTAACTGCCTGACCGACCTCATTTTGCAAAAAATACGGCCCAATGATGCCGCCGGCCCATAAACCGCACCAAACAGTCACTCTTTGTAGGCGCATTGGTTTTTCGGCAATCACTCTTGGATTATCATTCGCCCAAATGCGGCAATTCTGCTTATTGACGAGTCCACTGAGGTGAAAATATGCCTCATCACTGAAGATGATTTTCTTCGATAAGCATTTTGATTTGAACGCCCGTTTTCATAATAAGCCTGAATAACTTTAACGCGTTGCTCGATTGTGTATCTTTCCATGGTTCAAATTGAATTAGTCTGAAATTGAAAATGAAAAATCAAATGAAAAAGGAGCCTAACGTTTAGGTGTGGTTCACATTCAATATCGGCCCTTGAAATTTAACCACCCTTTACTTCCATCCTAGTAAGGCTTTCTGGCACCACCTTTTCATTCATCTTAATTTAGTCTTCTGTATTATTCAGAGAAAAACTAGCTTTAACTAAACCTTGCAATATAGCCCTGGCGTAGAATTTTCAATATTTCCTCTTGTTCTTTTAGCAAAATTTGTTTCCAGATATCTCGAAACATCCAAATTTCGTTTTTAAATAGAAAGTAGCTCCTCAAATGCTATGCGCGGTCTATGTTCGACGTACTAATCAAAGTTTTTCTTTCTAAATGAGCGTTCTGCTATATGCGCAGATGAATTTTTATTTGCCTCGAGAGACTCATCTATATTTGTATTGGAACGATTATTATCATCCAAAAATAAATAAATAAATAATTGGCGCGTACTCTTCTCCTAGGTATTTGACCGAGCTCCTCCTCCTTTTTGAGGCGTGAGCCTTTATGCCGTTTCACAAATGTAGGGAACTACAGTTTTAAGCCGAGTCCTAAGCGGCAAATCCCTTTTTAAGAGGGGCTTTTCATAGCAGAAATACACTCGGAGATGTGACCTGTTGAGAGGCGACCGCTATTATATATATATATATAATTGGCGCGTACACCCTTTTTGGGTGTTTGGCCGAGCTCCTCCTCCCATTTGTGGAGTGCGTCTTGACGTTGTTCCACAAATGGAGGGACCTACAGTTTCAAGCCGACTCCGACTGGCAGATATTTTTATGAGGAGCTTTTTCATGGCAGAAATACACTCGGAGGTTTGCCATTGCCTGCCGAGGGGTGACCGCTATTAGAAAAATGTTTTTCTTAATTTTGGTGTTTCACCGAGATTCGAACCAACGTTCTCTCTGTGAATTCCGAATGGTAATCACGCACCAACCCATTCGGCTTCGGCGACCGCTATTAGAAACCACTTTTTCTAAATTTTGGTGTTTCATGCACGGAGACTCAAACCTATGCACTCCCGAATGTTGAGCATCATCATAAGCTGTAGAAATATAAAAATGAGTCACTTTCTTCGACTTGAATTGTATACGAATTTCTATGGGATACTGGATTGGTTAAATTATTAGAATTTATTTACTTTTCTCAAAATCCTCTTCCAACTCATTTTTGCTAAAAATTTTAGCTCACAATTTTCTACAGCTTTGAAGAAAATTTTTGATACAGCCGGAATCTTCATTGATAACTGGAAATATGGAATAGTTACTCCAATCTTTAAAAGTGGCAATAAGAATAATGTGCGAAAAAACTAAATACTCGTGGCGAGTATAGACGTATTTTCGCACAGCTTCTTGCCTCGTTTGATTTATCTTATTGTGCGGGATGACCTTATCTGTTAATTGTGGCTCGCAGTGGGCCGCAAGTGGCTCTGTGTCGTATGGAATTGGCTCACTTAGATTCCATCTGAAGTATGCCAAATTAAGCTCTTGTTATCTAAATTAATCGGTGCAATTATTGAAGAAAAATTATTCTTTGCCACGAAAAGTTTAATTTCGTCCAACCAGCATGGTTTTATAACAGGTAGGTCCACTTTTTCCTAGCTAGCGATTGTCAATGAATATTTTATTGAATAGTTTTTATTTGGACTTTAAGTTCATTGCATCTACGCTGATTGAGGTTGCAATAACATTGAGTGGACAGGTTATTGGCCTACCGCACCCGAGTCTAAGTGCTGGGACTGCCAGCTGCACCCTCAGACAGGCTTTGGTTCAGCATTTCCTCTGAATGTTTATAGGTTAAACCGCCTTTTCTCGGTCAACAGAGCCTATCTTGTTTTAGCAGGGTACACCAAGTGCAGGTGAGGTTGACAGTTTAAAAGTAGTGGTTGTGTTTTACGCATATCCTTCTCATTAGAGGCCCTCTGTTCCATAAAGGAGTAAAAGGTTCAAATATATCTACGCTGATTTCTCCGAGACCTTTGGCTATCTTGGTTTTCACTCGGTGTTCCTTTTATGGTTAAAATCTTGTATAAATAAAAGGTGTTGTCTTGGTACAATTGGGGGTGAATCTTCTGCACCGTTCATTGCCACGTCCGGTGTACCTGAAGGTAGTGTTTTAGGCCCCCTACATTTCGTCTTATTATTATTTTCGTAAATATTATTAGTAAATACTTTCCATTTTCCAGACGCCTATTATAAGCAGACGACTAAAAACTGTTTGCTTCAATAAGAAGCTCAAAGGATGTGCTTCTTTAGAATTGAAACAAATGTTTTAAAGAGACTTACTCTAAATTTCGAGATATTCTATCGGCTGCTTGTTTCGCTGCATGAGAACTATCGAAGTCGATAACTATGGGTTGATAGCTAAGAATGGCAAACTGTAATGAAATTTATGTTGAGTAAGGTTTGGCAAGATGATATTGACATCATCGGGCTTAACAACCGCGCTGTTAGTTCTGCCTTCTCCAAACTGGATAAAGAGGCAAAGCGAATGGGTCTGGTGCTGAACGAGGACAAAACGAAGTATCTCCTGTCATCGAACAAACAGTCGGCGCACTCGCGTATCGGCACCCACGTCAATGTTGACAGTTATAATTTCGAGGTTGTAAAGGACTTCGGAACCAGCATTAACACCTATAACAATGTCAGCTTTGAAATCCAACCTAGAATCTCTCTTGCCAACAAGTACTTCTTTGGACTAAGTAGGCAAATGAGTAGTAAAGTCCTCTCTCGACGAACAAAACTAACACTTCATAAGGCTCTCATCATACCCGTCTTAACGTATGGCCCAGAAGCGTGGACGATGACAACATCCGATGAAGCTACGCTTGGAGAGTTTGAGAGAAATATTCTGCGGAGGATTTTTCTACCTTTGCACGTTGGCAACGGCGAATATCGCAGGTGATGGAACAATGAGCCATATGGGCTTTACGACGACATAGACACAGCGCAGCGAATAAAGATCCAGCGGCTACGTTGGCTGGCTCATACCGTCCGAATGGATACAAACGCTCCGGCTCTGAAAGTATTCGATGCGGTACCAGCTGGTGGTAGCAGAGGAAGAGAAAGGCCTCCTCTGCGTTGGAAAGATCAGGTGGAGAAGGACTTGACTTCACCTGGTGTGTTCAACTGGTACCGGTTAGCACGAGAAAGAAATGACTGGCGCGCTTTGTTAAACTCGATCAAAAGCGTGTAAGCGGTTATCGCGCCAATTAAGAAGAATAAGAAGGTTTGGCAAGTCATCATAAAGCGTTCAATGCCAGAACAAGGCTTCCAAATTGTGGAAATTTGCTTTGACAAAAACATCTGTACGCGAAATTCATAGAGCACTGACAGCATCATCGATACTTATTTCTTTCGAAATGAGGAGGGAGCTGCTCGGTGAATAGCGAGCACTATCGAGCCTTGCTGTCTGAATTTTTGCTTCCAAAAATTATTCAGCTAAACATCGACGACATTTGGCCGGAGCTTTGATAGTTTGCACCGCTTTTCTATTAGAAACGAAAAATGTTTTTAGCGCGCATCACACCTCTTCCTTCCTCTGCCCCAGTGAAAGAAGTTGTTTCCTTTGCTGGAACTGTCAATCGACCGACGAAACAAAATCTCATTGAAGGTAATTTTAAAAACGAGGTACTAAAAAATCATATATAAATTAATTATATTTTCCTACTTTTCGTGCGGTATAACTAGAAGTTTCGGCTCAAAAATTATGATTTATTTTGAAAATATTTCTTTATATTGCTTCAGCTCATCTGGTCTTACTTTTGTTCTTTAAGAAGCTGTGTTATGTTACTGAAAAATTTCAATTTTCACTAAAGATTTTTGCTGCCACTAAATATTTAGCTGTAGTATAATTTTTTTCACTGTCTACTACATTTATTTTTTATGGCATTATGCCCAACCCTGCTTCCATTAAATACCGCTATCTGAACTAAAATGTTTCCCTACTAGTATGGCTTTTCCCTGCCGGGTATACAAATGAAGGCTGAAATGAACATTTGAGTGTTTGTATGTATTGCGCAGGTTGTTGGAATATAAGCATGGGGTTGAAATTATGTTCGCATGGGTGTGTGCACGCATGTCGCATGCTCGTGCCACGATCGGAATGCGCATTATTGCTGCCCATTCGTGCTGAAATGACACCCGGTGCCGCTTGTCTTTTCATGCAATCGCTTTGCCGCCCATTTCAAATACACACTTACAATTGCCACAGGGATTCGATCGTCAATATATCACAGACATTGCCCATTTATGTGCATGTGTATGTATTTGTACCTGGGCTTGTTTGATTGCTGCCTTCAATAGTTGCGACTGTTTTACATGTTAATGAATTAAAAATGAAGTAAAAACAACGACGACAGCACTGAATGCGAGTTCATTTTCTTTTAATGGCCAGCAGAGAGATGGATGTTGTTTACTCGTACTGCATACACATTTAGCTACACATTTGTACAAATGAATGTATGTGTGTATGTATGTTTGGTCGGTTTAGTCCTTTAAATTGTGATACGCCTGTCGAAGAGCAATTATCGAAAATTTTGAATTCATTTCATCTCTTTCCAAATGTTTTGTACCCAATATTTTCAAGGCAACCAAAAAAGGCATTAATTTCTGAGTTATTATACGAAATCAATACATTTTAAGAATTATTTTTGTTTGTAATCCACCAGCAAATTGAAAAAATATTGCAATTCATAACTTCACTCCTATTAGATCCACAGTCCAAAGTGAAAAGATTGTGACGGATTCGCGTTGGACTAACCCAAACAGTGTCAATCAAGGATAAACGGCTAAGAAGATTTTCCTTCAGTTTGGTGTGATTGGAAGCGAAATATCCATTATTAGTTACTTTGATCTGGCTAAATTTGAAAATCTACTCTCCTACAACTGACCAAATTGAAGCAGGCGGTCGACCAGAAGTGGTGAGAATTGGCATATAGGAAGCGTCTTAGTTCCGCCAAGAAAATTTGCGGCAACACAGATATTGAACAACACGGCAAAAACTCTGAGAATTTGTATGAGAGCTTCTGTCGCATCCACCGTAAAGTACAAACTTGACACCAAGCGCTTTGATTATTAAATAGACCACAGCGCTAATTGGAAGCCGTTACCAGTCAAATAAATTCTGTAAGGTTGTGCCTGTTTAATAAATGTTTTTTATTCGTTAAAATATCTTGTGAAAAGCCGGGTGGCTACCAACTTTTTTTCATATTTTCAGGCAAATACAAATTTTCTTGATTGCTTACAATTTATCGTAAGAGTCCTGTTTTTGACCAAAGAGGAACGAGGATCTCCTCAATTGTAGTACTATGAAATAGTCATCAAAATGTATAAAAACTTCCGAATAAAATGCCACTAATTTAATGAAAATCAGGGTATGCTAACGGCGTTGATTTGTAGGTCGAAAATATATTAAGAACTTTTCGCTTGATCAATATTTATATAGTACCCAGTACCAAAATTTCGCGGAGTTTCTGTGTTCTCACACAAGCCCTTGACCTTAACGTATTTGGATTTGTGCAGTCGCAATACAAACAGGCTTAATAAAACACAGTCAACATAAAATTTAGACTCAAAAATTCGGAAAATGTTCACCATGTTCAAGTCGCGAATTCATTTGAGGCCTCTCCGCATGAGCTCAGTACTCCATGTACTTGTATAGAAATCATCCTGCAGTCCCTTTTCCTCTGCTCCAGCAAGATATTGACCACTCGAGCCCAGGGAAGCGGTGAGAGAGCATCGCCACGCGGAGTGCTCCCACTCACCTACCTACGTACCTTCCGGAGTGCTCCTACTTTCCTCATTTCAGACTTACCTATAATTTCCTAATCACAACTTATATATTACCCATCCTAAAAGAGACTTAATTCTTCTTACTGTATTAAAAAAGCGTCTACATGAAGACATAAATACAGAGTATTTAGTTATCCAGGAAGGAGGTTTATCCTTCTAAGTAGCGGTATTAATGAACAAGGACACTCAAAGGAAGTTTTGTAAGCAGAGCCTAAGATATCCACCTACTCGTCGGTTAATGGTCCCCATGAAAATCAATTTTTTTTCTGTGGTGCTTCCGGGACAAAGTTCGGCAGATTTGTGCATTATAAATCCAAACCCATAGTCCTTAGATTGTAGGAGAATGTTTTTGGTCGCTTCTACTGTGAGGAAGAGACCGTAATGAAGTCAAAAACCTCCTCCTTGACCACAGTGACGAAAGGGGTTCTAACCTCTTTGCAGTAAATCAAATTCTCGCTTAGAATAAAAAGTGGCTCACCTTTTGGGTTTATGAGTGTACTTCGCAACAGTTGTGGGTGAAGAACTCCGTCTTATCCTCATGCGCCACATAGCCCAACAGTGGGCAGAGTTTTCCACAGGAGACTTCCCAAAGTGAAAGCTCACGATGTCCTCAATTCTGAAAATACAAAATATAAATGCTTTCAGCTCTTTCTTGATGATTATGCCTATCATTCCTTATTTCCGAAACATCGTTAAACTCCACTTTACCTCCTGAGTGAGGAATATGCCAGCTTCACCTTGTTCAATTTCATTTAGTAAATTGGCGGACGTAGTCCTTCTTCACTTTAATCTTATTTGCAGTTCGATTTGATAGGCGGTCAAATTAGCTTCTCGTCGGAATCCCGGTAATACTAAATCCGATGAATATCAGGGAGTTTTCCAGACGCCGGTCAATAAGATGAGAGGCGTTGCTTCCTTTGCATTGGTAATAATTTTACTTAGTGTGGGGTTTCAGAAAAAAGTATAGAAGTATAAAGAAAATTAAGAGGAAAGGCAAGTACGGAAAATTTGATTGTAGTGAATTTTTTTAGCTTCATTTAGCTCTTCAGGGTTAGACATTTCAACTTACGTTAGTGCATCATAAAACTGAGCCTTAGGTTATGTTAGATTATAGCGGTTGCCCACTATGGGACACGCATAGGCACGTATCCCATTATGATTCTGCATGGTGACCTTGTACTGATGCATGAAATTGTTTTAAAGACAGCAACGGTCAATATTTGTTGTAGGGTAACCAATTAGAAAATCGGCTATATAGACCTATACTAAAAAGCCTCGCAATGGCAATATTATTTTTCAGTTTAAAATATATAGAAAAATGAGGTGTTTAAATAGCTCGGTTTTCATTTGGAAAATGAAAAACGTTATTACTTTGACCCCCGGTCCTAAGATAGGGTGTATAAGAGCGGGTGAGGTACTTTTTCTTGCTACATACTTGATTCTATTGTAATTACGAGGTTAAAAACTACGTCAGAGATACGACGTACTACCGACAGGTATGACGGATGGCATTGCAGAGGAAAAAGAAAAATGTTCCGTACTTCATGCGTAGTACGGCCTCTTTTGCAATCGATGGATTTATTATTATTTTAATGCATGGAAATTATGTGATCGTGCACTCACGGTCCTCAACTCGATCCGTAGTAGCTTTGTATGCTGTCATCCTCCAGTTTGTCCCAGGATCGATGGTTAATTTGGAAATATTGCTTCGATTTAAAGAAAGAGTTGTTCTAATATCCGTTGATCCCTGGCAGACGATGACAAATCTGTGAGTGCTTTTTCGCCATGAAAAACAAATTTGTATAGTAGACCAACAGCAAAGATGCACACCATGAATTAGAGGCGAAACTTGGCCAAAACACCTTTCAATGCTTAATGCGGCAGCTACATAAGTACACGTACGTATGCAACTATACATACAAAATATGTACACATAATTCCACATATATAAAGCCACTAATGTAAAGTTTTAAAAAAAACGTGTACATGCACCTTCGCATGTGTGTGTGCACCTGATATTTATTTACTCTCATCGGTGCTTGAGTATGTCGGACTCCCATGACAGCCATTAGTTTCTGCATGTGTTTTACAGTTAAGTCTAAAAACATGTAAATCCACTCCAAGCCCCGCCTTCGTCTACAGCCCAAACATGGGTACCTCCATATATATGTAGGTACGTGCGTGAGTGTGCGTTCAGCCTGGTGGGCAATACGTAGAATGTGTTTTTGACTTTTGTTACACTTGAATGTTTACAACAATTCATTTGAATTATTGCCGTCGGCCATTTATTTGTTGCATTAGGTTATGCTCGCATAAAAACAAATATTTAATTGAATTTAATATTTTTTGATTTTTATCGCAAAAGAAAATGTAAATTGAAATCATTGCTATTGCTTTTATCTCTTAATCTGCCATATGCCTAAAGCTTTTAATTGAAAGCCTGTTTGTGTATGTACTCGTGCATTTGCATGTCTTTTTAATATATTAACTCATTAAACCACACGTTTCATGTAGGCTAAATTAATTTAATGTGTTGGTAATCTTCTGTTTGAAATTGTAATACGCCTAATTATGCTGCAGAAGGGTCGTCCATTGCATTACAAATTAGAACTTATTGTTGTACAGGGTAGTGCAGATGCAGGTATGTAAGTAAATCATATGTTTTTTGACACTGACAGTTTGTTTTTTGCTTAGAATATTGACAGGCATTCAGTACCATACGCGGGAATGATGTGGTATGAGTCGCTTTACGGTGGAAGACGTGTGGCGTTTTGTAAGTTTGCCGAAATAAGTTTTTGAAGAGACGCCTTTTGAAGCAGGCGCCTACACTGACCCATTTCTTCCAAAAGTGTTGCTGGAAAAGTCATTCGTGTTAAAGATCAGTAATTATTAACTATTTGTGGGTGGAAATTATAGGTATGAACTTGCCGATCTTTGTCTCTAGCAGAAACAAGCATCACATGAACTCAGCCCATTAAATGAACGATCTTATGTGCACTAAGTTTGGTAATCCTTTTATAATCCCCAATGGCATGGTCGATTGGCAGTTTCTATGCTGCACTTTGGTGCTGTTTGGCTATTTGGAGGAGTGACGTTATACAGGGTCCAGCACCCGAAGTGTAACCAACTTCAGACCGTCATGTAGGTGGAGGCAAAATGTGGTCATATCGAGCAAAAGTTAATTGGTTCTTAATTTTATATTATTTTCACATATTTTTCACTTTGAGTTGAATAAAATTAATTTTCCAAACTAAATTTATGGCATTTTTAATTGGTTATATTTCGAATGCCGGACCCTGTAGAAAGACGTTTTGCGGATGGCTTAATAGCACTGTTTAATGATTTAGTCTGAAAAAGATAAATTCAGGCGAGGCAACTAAAAGAAATCGAGCCTAAAAATTAAGCGCATATTTTTTTCTAATTATTTCATTTGAAGAATTTTATTTAAAAAAAAACATACTTTTATTTAGACCACCTTGTATCTCAGAAACAGATTCATTTGTTGAACTTTAATTATTTTTCAAGTCTTTATATTACAGTTCTTCAGTGATATCCATAACGAAAATAAAACCAAATACTGTACATGCATCGAGATTTCGCTCTAACCAAACATGGAAACAAAGCTTCATTTCATGTATTTTTATTTTGTAATGCGTTACTGTTGAAATGAGAATTTAGAAACATGATAACTTAATAGTCCCTCCATATGCGCTATCAAAATGTTTCTTTTAATAGAAAACACATGAAAACTTCGAGTAATTTTGGAGTCCTCCGAATAGTTTTTGAGTTTGAAAAGAAAAAAATTTCTGTATGGAATAATCCAAAGTTTGAAAGCATAAAAATTGCATTAGTATATATAATATATTTCTTTGCCCAACCTTTACAAGACTTTTGGCGCGATAACCCATTACACGATTTTGGCCGAGTTTCACAAAGCGCGTTAGTCGTTTCTTGCTCGTGCTAACTGGCACCAGTTGGACACACCGAGTGAATCTAACTTCTTATCCATCTGATCCTTCCAACGCAGAGGAGACCTTCTTCTTCCTCTGCTACCACCAGCTGGTACCGTATCGAGTACTTTAAGAGCCCCAGCGTTTGTTTACATTCGGACGGCATGACTCAGCCAACAAAGCCGCTGGATCTTTATTCGCTGCGCTATGTCTATGTTGGCTTAAACCTTATACGACCCATTGTGCCATCGCTTACGATACCCGCCATAGTTAACGCGCCAACGTCCAAAAGTCGTCCACAGATTATTATTATTATCAGGCCATGTACGGTGGCCTCTTTTGTTTAGAATTTGGGCTCCGTCTCAGGCTTTTTGTTCCACATCACTTACGGATTAATAGTCCCACTGCCTAGGAGCGTTCGTCTTGTGAGAGCTGCACATTCACATATTATAAACTCTGGAGCTTAATCATTCAGTTCAGCCAGCTTGTTTCAACCAATTCTAGTTTCTTTAAATGATAACAAAGACTACAATGTCCCATTTAGTATCCAATAAGAGTTCGTAAGATCTCTCTCTACAGGTTTAGAAGAAATAATAAACTTTTTAGCCTGTCTCTGCGCTGGACTCTCCATCCCGTCTCGTTTGAAATCCTTGTCCTTTCAGTCTTTTGTAAATTCAATTGGAAGAGAGGACATAACCCCCCTTATAGAATGCGTTAGTGAGTAAAGGAGTATCAGGTGAATTTGCTTCTGTTTCTGTTGATATTTACATAGCCTGCGTTTGTGCATAAAATCGCTGCCTTAAATTTTGCTAAATGCTTTATTTTGAAACTCCATAGATGATCAGCCCATTTTAATGAACTTCAAGCTGTGTTGTGCACTGCTCTGAAAAAAAGAGTATTCAGGCTTTGTGCGATGTACTAGTGCATAGGCCGATTTATCGATTGGACTTACAGTGTTTGGTAGAAAAAGCAGCTGGCATGGTTTTGATATATATTACAATAAATATGTATTATTGGGGTGGCACAAAGCATTGAAAGCCGAAAAGTGTGGGACTTGCCTTTCGACTCACCCACTAAAAACCCACCTCAGCTCCGTTTCCCTCCCACCGCAGGACAACCGTTAGGTATGACTTCGCGGGACGGGGTGCGGCCTATTGCCAATTGTTTTAAATTTGCGCTGTGTTGTTCAGCAACGTCAACCGTCAAGTATCACTTGACGGGAAGGGGAGCGGCCTATTGCCTCTTCATGAAGATCTGCGCTGTTGTTCAGCGCGACGCAGTTTGGAGGTTACTATTTTTGCCATATTACATACAGCGGACCAATGATTTTCTGACTCTAACGTAATGTCCACTAGGATATCAGCCGCAATTGGCTTCCCCACCCTGGTGATTAATTCCTCCCTTTGGAACGAAAATTGCGGACAGACAAACAAAACATGTTCTGCGTCTTCTACAGCTGGTGCACAATGAGAACAGTAAGGGTCATCATCGTGCTTATACCTATATAGATAGGATTTGAAACACCCATGTCCCGTCAGTATTTGGGTCAGATAATAGTCTAACTGTCCATGTTTATGGTTAACCCACTTGGCTATTAAGGGAATCAGACGGTATGTCCAGCGTCCGTTCAGGGGCGAACTCCATTTTTCCTGCCATGAACGCAAGCTACGCTCTCTTGCTTCCTTGCGTATTGTCTGCCGTTCTGAATTAGCTTTGTTTTTGTAAGCTTCAGCGTAATCTTTTGCCATTAAATTGATTGGGAGTAGTCCTGCAATAACCATAATGGCGTCTTCTGATACGGTTCGAAACGCGCAGCACACTCTGAGGGCACTTAGTCGATACACTGATTTCATACAATTCACATATGAGATGCAATTAGTTGCTTCCGCCCATGCTGGAGCTGCATACAGCAAGATCGAAGCGACCACGGTATTAAGTAGTCTCCTGCAGTTTTCCCTAGGGCCTCTAGTGCTCATCATTATGCACGTCTGTGCTGTTACTGCCGCTGCCGCTTTGCTGCTCGCGTATGATAGGTGATCTCTGAAGTTCAGCCTATGCCGATTATTACGCCCACGTATTTAATGAACGGCTTCGATCCTATAGTATTTTCGCACACCATTATATTTGCCGACCTCACCTTCTTCCTGCTGCTAATGAGCACTGCTTCCGTCTTATGATCCGCAAGAGTTAGACCGTTCTTGCGCAGCCATTCTTTTACCATGCCGACAGCCTGGTTGCAGGTTGCTTCAGCTTGGTGGAGCACTTTAGCTACGACCATAACAGCAATATCGTCAGCAAATAGTATAATTTTTGACCCTGGGGGTAAACTGAGACGTAAGACTCCGTCATACACAATATTCCACAGCAAGGGGCCTAGGACTGAGCCTTGGGGAACTCCGCCAGTTATTTTATATTTCCTAACACCCGTATCGGTATTATAGTGTGTATTATATGTGTGTGAAGTAGAGTAAACGCTATTGCAGAAACTCGTGGCGGGCAGGTAGGGAAACATAGCACTTGAACATATTTAGACGCCATGCTTGTTTGGCATGCACGAAAGTTTGCTTTTCATTTCGCTGAGCATCGCGTGCCGACAATGCCGTGTTATAAGCGTTGGGGTATTTTTTACACAATTTATGCTCGTAGTATTTTGACAGTTGCTTGAATTTGAAAAAAAAAATAAAAATTTTATAGCATATCAAATATTTATTGGCAAGCAATGGCGGCGTGCTGAAAGACAGTAGTTGGGAGTATAAAATTTTAAAAGAGTTTTATTGATACCTGCAGCAGTTAAATGACTTTGTATGTTACCATGGCATGACTGCAGTGCTGTAAATAACAATTTTATTGTCAGTAAAAAGTGCAAAAGACAAAAAGCAAAAGAAAAGAGAATATGCCATTGTTGAATCGCATCAGGCAGTCCATAAAAAAACTTAAGGGTGAAAGTCAGATGACAGCAAACATCTATTAAAATCTTAGATTTCATTTTCAGAAAAATATACACTATTTTGAGGTTAAACACATTTTGAACTCTCACGCTCACGCACACACACTTGCACAAATATACCACGCACAGGTAAAACACACAATTCTCATACTTTGTTTTGATTATGAAGCAGTAAACGAAGTCCACAAGTCAACCTGGCTAGCGGGTGTTGATATTATACATGCGCATGTGGATGTAAGTGTAGTAGACCATCTGTGCACACCTATACAAACATGAAATTCGCCCGACGTATGCCCGTGGCAAATTGACATTTTGACTAATTTAACCATGAGAAAGTACGACACATTGTATACAGTTTTTGAACCCCTTCCCGCACTCCTCAAAACTCGCACTAATTCGCTGGCTTAAAGACGGCTCCCACACGCACACACACACACACATACGGCGAACATCTTTCGAACGTTGTACTCACGTGGTCGAGTAATATTTGTCCTTGCCTTCTCCTCGGCCGACGAATGAGTGGCGAGCTGTGAGCAGAGACGAAGACGAAGACGCAGGCGAGTAAATGCGGCAGGAAACTGTATTGTTTAACTGGCCCACATTCACCAGCTACGAGTAACATTAACAGACGTTTACAGCGATGTGGTTGTACCCCATAATTTGCTTGCGACAGTGTATGTGCTCATATATGTATGTGTGTGTGAGTGTGGTTGTGCAGGTAAATAAACACACATACAAACACATTTATAATCTAAAAGTGAAATTATGACTAGCCTCGGAAGCAGAAGACAATCGTTGGCAGTAGTCAAAAGACTACCTCCTTTCTCTGCCGCGCTGTGAAAATCAGTACAGCTGTTTCTTCCCAGCGTCTCTATTGTGTGCCCACCGACAGCTAGTTTTCTCTAACTACGTGCCTTTGCCACACCCTCGTATACCTAGGGCGTGTGTCACACACACCTGCGATGAACAGACTTGATTTGTTTGAAAATTAAAATAATTTTACTGGGTATTATCTGACAATTAATTGAATTTCTAAGCAGTTTCAATAATTTATGGCCACGAGAAACTGTCTGTCAAATACACTGGCCCACCGACCTCGTAAACCGCAATTAGTAACGTAGTAAAAATTCTGTCAGGAGTGCACAAGGACTTGCAGATATATGTGTGTGTGTGTGCCAGTATATATGGGAATCCACTATTTACTATGCATGGAGAGTTAGATGTCCAGGTAGTCAATATTGTGTGGGGAGAGATTCTAAAAATATTCCATTTAGCATATTAACTCTCTTATACCCAGCACCGCCTTTTGACGGGGTCAACAAAAATTCCACTAAAAAGTACAAAAATAAAAAAAATTAAAAAAAGCGGATTCCCAAAACTTAAATTGATCAAAAAGTACCGGGAAGGTGATGTTGGCTGTTTTCTTCGATTACCAAGGCGTAGTGCACCATGAGTACCTTCCATCGGGTCAAACAGTCAATAAAGAAAATTATTTATTCGTTTTGAAGTGTTTGGGAGATACTGTACGTCGCAAACGGCCGGAAATGTGGGAAACAATTCTTGGATTTTGCATGATAATAACGCGCAATCGCACTGAGCCCAAATTGTGCTGGATTATTTGACCAAAGACCAAGTAAATACCATCGTGCAAGCACCGTATTCACCTGATATGGCCCGTGCGACCTCTTTTTGTTTCCCAATTTGAAGTTACCACTCCGTGGAAAGAGATTTCAGTCGATAAAGGAGATCAAAGAGAATGCGAGAAAGGAGCTGAAGGACATCCCTTCGTCGCTCTAGCAGGGCTGCATGGAGAACTGGAGTGCTTCAGACGTGTCATATTTTGAAGGAGATAAAATAAATTTGGCTGAAATTAAACTCTGTTTTGTTTTATTCCCGGTACATTATGATCATGGGGTATATCCTAGCATGTGCTTGTTCATAGTCCATTGGCTTGGATTATTTCGGCTCGCGGAAAATTCTTTGAAAGTCGAATTTGGCAGTGCTCGCACATAAAAAAATAAATTTATTGAAATAATATCTATATAATTTCTATAAAAAGCAAAATTATAGCTACAGGGTTTGATTGAAAAGTAAAGAGCCTTCCTGCGCGGAGCGTCTGCCAAGCGATCAACCGAATCGGCTGGTGGGGGAAAATGATCGTTGGACCTTCCACTAGAAACCGGTCCCAGTTCGCTGGCAATAGCGGTGCAGTCAACATCGCTCCGCGCGTGAAAGCTGTTTTAAAAGTGTGTTAGGATTTTGCAGTGGGAAGGCGCATTACTTTTTAATCAAACCCTGTAATTTCATCGTACAGAGCTAAAACAAATACAAATTACAAATACTAGTGAGTAGGAAACAAGTTTTTGGTTTATAAGAAAATTTAATTTTTTTATAAAAAATTTTGGAAAATTTTTTTTTATTTGGCGGAGCTGTCGCCTACTGGAGTACTAAACAGTGAAGGCTTACAAGAACTTGTCACGAATCACCTGTCAACACCTTTCCTGATTCTTTTCAATCACGATAACACTAATCAAGCCGCAAAAGGCACATTTCACATTCGTAGATCGCACATCCCAAGAGGCTCATTAAAGTTATGGTTTAATATGAAAATTGCTCAAATATTTAATTTGTAGATTTTCGAAGTAATTAATTAATAATTGCTTTAATTCGAGGAGCAGCACTCTGACTCCTTTACTCACGGTTAGCTCCGTAATCAGAATATTTCCTTACCGCAACCAGTTGAAAGGGCAACACAGAAAATATCTCCGCGCGTGTGACATTTTGCGCATTACATGTCTATGCTGACTTCGCATTAATTATTTGCTATGCTATTTGCCTGTCTTTTATTAGTACGCAATTAATAATACAAATTAGGTTCGTGCCTTCATTTAAATGTCAGCACATGCCATAGGAATGGGTAGCGAAGAAATACGCACTGAAAATTTTATTCATGTGTCATGACCTGGTCTCAAGTGAGCCATTAACTTGTAACCAATATCATAATTACTAAATGATCTTAAAAAAAAAAAATAGTTTGAGAATATTTAATTCAGTTCTGAATTGATGTTGGCCAATATATACAGAGTTCGGCACTCGAAGTGTAACCAATTAAAAAGGCCATAAATTTAGTTTGGAAAATTACTTTTATTCAATTCAAAGTAAAAAATGTGTGAAAATAATACAAAATTAAGAATCAATTTGCTTTTGCTCGATGTGACTACCTTTGCCTTGACTATGGCCTTGAGACGGTCCAGAAACGAATCCCAAGCTGCCCGAATATGTCTTGGACGTATTTTGGCCACTCGCGGACAATGGCTTTTTTCAGCGCCTCGAGACTGATGGATCTTTTAGTTCGGACCTTGCTTTCCAAAATGACCCAAAGATAATAATCTATCGGTTTCGCGTCTGGTAAATTTGAGAGCCAGAGCCATAATGTGGACGTTATGAAGATTGGAACGTTGTTTTTTAGCCATTCTTGGTTCAGTTGAGCTTTGTGAGATGGTGCCGAGTCCTTTTGAAACGTTCATGGTCTGCTACAGAAATATTTGTCTACTCACGACCTGAAAGCAACCAACAGAATACTTTCTTCGATGAAAACGATTGGAGAACGCCCACCTGCGGATACAGTGGCCCAAACCATTACCTGTGGCGGGTGCTGCCTCCTGGTAGTCAATCGATGACTCAAATTCTCGTATGAACGGTAGGTCAAATAAACCCTATCGTTTTGGGAGTTTACGAATTGCTCAATTTGAAAATTTTTCTCGTCAGAAAACACAATGTTCGGAAATTAACCTCTTTCGGTCAAGCGCTCTCTTCAAGTCTTCGCTCTCTCGAGTCTGACTTGTAGATGCTTTGGTGTGAGATCAGGCTTTGGATCTTGCAAGGCTTGACTTTGAGATCAGTTTTTAGTATGCGGCGGATGCTACAGTCAGCTATTTTCAGTTCTTTCGCAATTTGATTGGCACTTCGTTGGGGATTTCGCTCAAGTCGCTTCTTCACTTTTTGAACCTTTTCACATGACATTGCAGTCTTTTGATGACCACCGCCATTACGTTTCGCGATACTACCAGTATAACTGTAACGAGTAATGGCACGACAAACAAAAACTTTATTTACTTTAAGGTGCCTGAGCTCGCGGTCGGTGGTTGTGATTTTCCAGCCAAATAAAAGGTTTTCCAATAACAGGCGTTATTTTGAATAGCCCACTTTGCAGAAGATGTCACTTTCGAAGCTGTCATGTTTTGATATTTGACAAGTAGGATCTACGCCGTTAATAAAAATGGAATGATACACGCTTAAACAACGCATAGAAATTATTAAAATTCGCTATAAAAATGGTGAAAATTTGGCAGAGACGGTTCGTAAAACTCTAACATTTTTGGGTCATCGTGAAAGAAATTGGTGAAAATATTCGAGCTGTTGGGGCAAGTTAGTTATTTGAAGAATAAAACCCGTGCACGTCGCTCAAGAACAGCCGAAAATATTGCTATTGTAGCCGAAAGTGTTGAAGAAAACCCAGGTTTGTCCATTGCTCGTCGTTCTCTGGAATTAGGCATTCCACAAACGTCATTACACCGTATTTTGCATAAAGATTTGGGTCTTAAGGCTTATAAAGTCCAGTTAGCACAAGAACTCAAGCCGGCCGATCATCAACATCGTCGTGTCTTTGCTGATTGGGTCGTTGAAATGCATGAAAATGATTCGGAATTCCATCGAAAAATCATCTCGAGGGATGAGGCCCATGTCCACCTCGGTGGTTTCGTCAACAAGCAAAATTGTCGTATCGGGGGCTCAGAAAATCCAAGGTAAATGTTGAGAAGCCTCTCTATCCTCAACGCGTGACAGTTTGGTGCGGTTTATGGTCCGGCGGAACCATGGGACCTTACTTTTTCGAAAATGAGCTGGAGCAACAGTTACGGTGAATGGGTTGCGCTATCGGGAGATGATTAACGATTGTTTATGGGCGGAATTGGATGGTAATGATCTGGACAACGTTTATTTTCAACGAAACCATTCTTTGAATATCAAAATAACACCTCTTATTGGAAAACCCTTTATAATGCAATCCCACTATTAAGTTTGAAATCCATTTCTGATATTCTCTTTTCGCGTTTACTCTCGGCTAAATACTTCCGCGCGCTTGTAAAGAACACTTTGGACTGTCATTTAGCTAACTAACAAACAGCTGGTGCCCGTGCATCATTCAAAAATTAAGAACAACATTTTTCTAATAGCTCCTCTTCTACAAGGTTCCCAAAACATTTAGTCTATATATCATTTCGCAGGTGTCACATTTTTTTCTATTGGCCTTAAAACTGATAGGAGAATGCACTTATACCAAAATTCGGAGAAAGTCAAAAAACGTTTATCATTAAAGCCGAAAGGCCACCGTCATAGCCGATTGGGACATTATGTGGAACCATTCAATAGCGGGGGCATTAATCACAAAATAATAGCAGAAAGTTTTTTCATAGTGCACAGTAGGCCAAATTGTCACTTTTTATGCAAAATTAATGACCACAAGAGCGCTGTGAGCATTACGTAGAAAATAATTACTTAAAAATAGAAATTAACCCATTCACCACCAAAAAAAAAAAACAAAAACAACTCTTTCGCAACCATTAGATTTAGATTTATTGGAGGTTTGCACTTCGACCTCTTGGTCTTTTGTGCGGTCTACTCATCACAGTATCTCATTCAGGCCCAGTTTCCTTAGTAAACTTAAGATAGAGCTGGGTTAGACTGAGCGTATGCGCCTTTGTTCTGGCTGCAAATGACAGAGAGTTTTTGCAGCCAAGTTGCTTTCTAGGACAAGATACTCGGTAGCCCTAAGGTCCATTGTGACATCTGCATTTGATTTCCATCCCCTAACTAAGTTGTTTAATCCACTTACATTTTTTTAATAAGGTAACTAGTCCCTCGGGTGAGGCATTTAGTACATTTCCCAGATCTTCAAAGGTCATTTCCAAGATGACCAAGATATTTGGTACGGCTTCTTTGAAGTGCAGGACATGCAGAGAGGAGGTGTTGTACCAACTCAGTTTCTTCTTTACCTCCACAACTCCTGCAGAAGTCAAATTGAAGTACACCCATTCTACTGGCTAAGGGGACAACAATGCAGTGACCCGTTGTCTGTGGGGACGCTGGTAGTTGTTCTGTTGAATTCAAGCAGACCTTTTGTTCTTTTAAGATTCAGCTGTCTCCAGATCGCTTTGGAGACCCTACAGTTAGTAGTAGAGCTGCAAAACTATCGATGGTTGCAACATTCAATAGTTTCGATGGTTTGGCAACAAATATTCAATAGTATCGATAGTACTATCGAAAATATTTTCAAATTCAAAAACTTAATAAACGCATACCTAACAATAAAAATTAACATTTTAATAAACATTTCATATGTTTCATATGTTTAACATAATGAGATCCTTCATGGACATAGTAAATCAAAACAAATTTGAATAAAATTAAAATTAAGGATCAGTCTTCTGCCAAGATCCGAGAATTGTGACTAAGAAAAAGGAGCATGTCCACATGCTTAGCTTTTAAGGCAGCTCTTCGTTCCGTTATAATTTGTCCAGCTTTGCTGAACAATCGCTCCGACTCTGTCGATGAAGCAGGAATGCAAAAATATTTCGTAGTAAGGTCTTTTATACTATTTTCGTTATGCTGTAAATACGGAAACATTAAACATTTTTGAAGAATTTTTGTTAAGCTACATACCTGCCAATATTTGAGGGGATCAACATCGCCCAAGGAGTGATGTTTCCCAATATATTGTTGTAAATCAATTATTGCATCGGAGCGCTTGGTCCTAGGCAAATTTTCTATGTTGATTTTTACAAATTCATAAAGAGGATGTCGTGTTGGTTTTGGTTGATCAATTGGTGTTGGTGGCTCTGAGGTGGGAGCTGAAGACTTGCTCAGATGAATAAGTTCTTCAATTAAAAGTTTTTCAGCATTTTTGGCATTGTATTGCGAACGGAAACCTTGTTTTTTAAACCTTGGATCAAGCAATGTAGAAATGCTAGTTACTGTGCGATCTTCGTACTTGTACAACCTTTTGATTACGCAATCAATTAAAAATTCGTTTACTTTAAGGCCAACTTCGGTAAGAAGATTTTTTGAGCTATTTTCCAAGTTGTTTAAGAGGCCACAAGTAACTGGAATAACTAGTGATACTGTGACTTTAGAATTCGATGACACTTCTTTGGAAGCAATGTCAAAGAGAGAAAGTATTTGTGACAAGTCTTTGAATATGTTGATTTCGTCAGCTGTGAGAGGCTGTGGCGCTTTCGACAAACTTAGAAGTGTTATATTGATTGCTTCATGTGTTTTTAAGACTCTTTCAATCATTAGGAATGCACTGTTCCATCTGGTGGCAACTTCCTGTATTAGACTATATTTAGTTTCCGTCAATTGAGAATCTTTAAATTTCTTGTAAGCAATCGTGCTACTTTTAAAAAACGCTACAATGGACTTGCATTTTTTAAGTAATTCTTTTGTGCAATCCAGCTTAAGGCAATCTTGCACCACCAAATTAAGTGAGTGTGCATAGCAGGGTAAATTCCTTTTTTTAAGCAGCTCACACGCTTTGATCATTGAGCTTGCATTATCGGTCACAATTGCAGTTATTTTATCAAAAATTCCCCATTCGTTGCAAACAGCCTGCAGGGTATCTGCTATATTCTTAGCAGTATGATTTGTTTCATCAATTAGCTTATTTGTTGATAAAACAGCAGAGCGAAGACAGTAACTATCTGTAATAAACGAGCATGTGGCTGTCATATAAGATTCATTTGCCAGGGACGTCCACATATCAGTTGTGATGGCACAGTGATTTATTTTGCTGAGCAAATTTTTTAATTTAGGTTTCTGCTCATCAAATAAATTTGTCATCATGACATTAGAGAGGGTAGTCCGCGACGGTAGTTTGTAGCGTGGGTCGAATAGTTTGATAAAGTCGCGAAACTCAGGATCCTCAACTATAGAAAAAGGTTGCATGCCTTGAGCTACAAATTTTATGAGTCCTAAATCAAGCTCTTGTTTGCGCTTTGACGTAGATTCATATGTTGTGTTTAAATATGTATCTATTTTACCAGAAGTGATTGACAAATCGTTAACACGCTGACCGGGATGCGCACGCTTCAGGTGGTCAAATAAATTTGAGGTATTTCCGCTCGTCTTATACATTTTGCCGCAAGAGCGACACTTTGCCGACATACCGTTGTTTATTTTTTCGAAATGGCCCCACACCGATGATCTTCCGACTCGCTGCCTTTTTGCTAGCTGGTTGTCCTCCTCAATTGCCTCAATGCTGCTGTCTTGTCCATCTGAACAAAGCACATGCATACATAACATAAATTAGTTACTTGCGTTGCTGAGCAGTAAATGGAACTTACCCTGTGAGTTTTTCAAGAGAAATTTGTCCATCCTTCCGCCACCAACACCAACGAAAATTTACCTACAAATAAACACTTATTTTAATATTTAATTACCTTTTACATATAAATGTATTTCTTACCACAATTTGCTGCCGACCTGCAAAGTTGCGCCAAAACAAGTGATGTGCAATGTATGGTAATGCCACTATCGATAGTGAACAATAACCATCGATAGCGACGAAAAAATATAAAAATTCGATATATCGATAGTGCCATCGATAGTTTTACAGCTCTAGTTAGTAGTCAGAGACCAGTTTCAATTGGTTTTCGCGATAACGCTCAAGCCAATCGCAGTACACAGTTCGTTTAGAGGAATGCTTATGTCATCTACTACTCGCTGAAGGCCAAGCTCAGTGTCTTTTCTTGCACACTCATCCACTCTTTCATTTCCCTCCACTACAGAGTGACAGCTAACCCAACAAAGTGTGGTGTTGCGTTGTTGGAGAGACGAGAGCGACCTCCTGCGTTCTTTAATACATCTAGAATTCATGCGCGCTGAGGCCAGTACCATGATCGCTGCTTCAACTATCAACAAAAATGTTAAAGCCCATTAGTCTTAACGTTTTTACTGCTTTGTCTTTAGCATAGATCTGAGCTTGGAAGACACTACACCGATCTGGGAGTCTAAAGCAGCATTTTAAGGATAATTGTTCCGAGTACACTGCCGATCCAGTGTCATTGTTCATCTTTGAGCCGTCAGTATAAATGTGCTGTGCACTGTCATTTGATTTAACTCTGGTGTGTCAATGCTTTCTGTCGGGCATTCGTATTTTATAGTCTTCAGATCTATCTTGGGAATTAGATAGTATGATTTCGATGCGGCTTGCAAGTGTTCCACAGATAGTAGACCTCGTGCGTGCTTTTATTTTGACATGCCAGCCACTCTAATCCTGGAAGCAGATTTGGCTGCTACCGCTTTAACATATACATCAATGGATGGAATATGTAGGATCACTGCCAGCTCCGTCTGTGCCGTCGATCGGAGCGCGTCTATTATTCCTACACAAGCTAATAGTTGGAATTTTATGAGATTTGTTTAGGTAGGATGAGTCTACGCCGCCCCCCACCGCACGAAAGCTCAATAAGTCTCATCGCGTTGTACACCCAGTGGTTGGTGTGTGGTTTCAGGATGTGTGGATAAGGACGAATTATTAGGTTGGCAGCTAAGTAATTGGGGATTTCACTCATAAATGGCTTCAGTTGAATTTTTAGGTTTGCAGACGTAGTACAAATGTAAAACACATTTTGTTATTTGATAGTTGGCAATTCAGCTGTCAATCAGTAAAAACAGTTTTTGATGTGTTACGTAGTTTTCGTTTGGCGTTTGTTGAAAATCAAACGGAACATTTTCGACATATTTTGCTTTTTTATTTCCGCAAAGGGAAACCACATTGCAAGCTCATAAAAAGATATGTGCTGTTTATGGTGATGAAGCCTTAAACGAACGGCAGAGTCAAAATTGGTTTGCCAAATTTCGTTCTGGTGATTTTTCACTCAAAGATGAAAAACGCTCTAGTCGTCCAGTTGAAGTTGATGACGCCCTAACCAAAGCAA
Source organism: Anastrepha ludens (assembly GCF_028408465.1). Taxonomy (NCBI): domain Eukaryota; kingdom Metazoa; phylum Arthropoda; class Insecta; order Diptera; family Tephritidae; genus Anastrepha; species Anastrepha ludens. The sequence continues at coordinate 8,328,479 of NC_071498.1, read as the reverse complement.
TAATCGATTCGGATCGTCACAGTATAACATGTGAGGTTGCCGAGAAGCTTCATGTATCACACACATGCACTTAATCACAAAATCACTTAAAACAATTTGGCTAAGTTCAAAAACTCGATACATGGGTTCCTCACGAACTGAAAGAAACGCATTTAACGCAACGCATTAACAGCTGCGATTTGCTAAAGACACGTAATGTATATGAGCCATTTTTAAAACGACGGTTACTGATAACTGGCGATGAAAAATGAGTTGATTAAAACAATATCAAGCGAAAAAGATCATGGAGCAGGCCAAGTGAATCAACTCAAACAACATCAAAAGCTGATATTCATCAAAAGAAGGTTTTGTTATCAGTTTGGTGGGATTACAAAGGAACTGACTAATTTGAACTCTTACCACCCAACCGAACGATCAATTCTGATGTCTACATTGAACAACTAACGAAATTAGGCAATCCAGTTGAAGAAAATCAACCCGAATTGACAAATCGAAAAAGTATTGTATTCCATCATGACATTGCAAGGCCACGCACATATTTGGTCACTCGGTAAAAATTATTGGAGTTTGGTTGAGATAGTTTGCCACATCCACCATAAAGTCCTGACCTGGCACCATCTGATTACTTTTTGTTTCGATCTCTACAAAACTCTTTGAATGGCAAAAATGTCAATAAAGATGATGCTGTCAAATCGTACCTGATTCAGTTTTTTGCTAATAAAAACCAGAAGTTTTATGAACGTGCGTTTATGATGCTGCCTGAAAGATCGCAATAGGTCATTGATCAAAATGGGCAATACATTACAGAATAAAGCTATTTAGTTCCATGAAAATATTGCCTTTGGTTTTCTAAAAAAATCCGGAATTACTTAGTTGTCAACCCAACACAATCTTCCTACATCCTTTCCTCGGTATTCCTTTTCCAAGAAAGCTTTGAGACCAGAAATATGCCAAGATGCTTGGTTTCGTTCGGTAGTGTTAGCGCCCATTAATGCAAACGTAAATGTATACAACTGAAAAACTTTGAAATATGTAAGAGTACGTTTTGAAAACGCATTTAAATTTTTGTTTCCTTTATATCTTCTTTCATACAGTCAGACACGTTTCAGCCCCTTCCAATGCGATCAGGTTTTCAGTGCTAAATATGAATTCGTAATTTAATTAAGTGTTTATATTTTGAATTTGCATAATTATTTGGATGGCTATTCATTTACACTGACCGTTTGCAATTGAAATTCATTTATTTACAGTTGGAGCGAAATGCTCTAAACAGAATGACATTTGAGAAGTGAATTTTAGTTTGTTAGCTAAAAATTTGCATACGTACGTAGAGTTATAAACCATTCACATTCACGAGTACTTACATATGCATACATACATACAAACATACAAACGTACATACCTACACATTTATAGCATAGGAACATGGAAATGGAAAGGCAATTCACGGCAATTGCGGCTCAATAATTCATGAAAATGTGCCGAAAAATTTACGAATGCCAGTTTGTATAAAAATTCAATTGAATAAAACCCGGCTAAATGGTAAATATTTTCAATTTACTTCAATTACACTTCCGAAAAGCACTTGAAAGCATTTCATGCCAATGAAATTATTTTCAAATACGGCAGACGCATTGAGCAGAGGTTGAAGGGGCAAAGTTGGGAGGCATGAAATGTTGGTTGCGTAAACGGCAACGTTCCAAGTAATTTTAAAACCCGTTAATAGAGATATAATTGTTTCGATAATGACAGGGTAATTGGAATGGCAATGGAATGCGGAGTAGGCAGCCTGACAGCGAGACTGCCTTAGCAGCACGGATTGCTAAGCTAATAAGTAAAAGCAATGACAACATAATGAACAGCAAGGACATGACGGAAACCTAATGAAAATCAAAATATTTGTAGGGTAGATGCCAAGCTAAATCCATTCAGCTGCGCTCTCCCTCAACTGGTTATTCAAGTGAATCGTTTTTTTTTTGTTCTTTTTTAATTCAAAGTAGACCCTCGTCTTCTGCATTCCAACTGGTTGAGCGGACAGACGGAAGAAAAAATCTCACTAAACAACACAGACAAATTCGAGTGAAAACAGAAACGGCGAAAGCATGAGCGAAAGGATTCGAAGTAAAAGTACGAGTGGACTGTTGAAGGATGAATGTGGAGTACCACAGAATAACAATCGTGCAATTAGATTCGAACCACTACAGTAACAGTAGCGCAGACAATAAACAAAAATAATAAGCATAGAGTAGAACAATGCAAACGAAAATTGCCCTGACTACGTCGAAACGACCGCGGCGGCCGCCATTGTCGCATTCGCCTGGCCAAAAGTAGAAGCTTTAATCTGTATTCGATAGCGTTCATTCAGCCATACGTTTGTTTGTATGTATGTATGCCTGTTTCGTGGTGTACTTGTGTAGGAATTTTGCATTGTTGTTGCGCTTTGTTTTTTTGTTGTTTTGTTTTTTGTGGAGTTAGCTACGAAAGGGTAATTGCATTGTTTAAATTGACCCAATTGAGACAACTCGAATGGAACACCAACTGGTTGTGGTTGTTGATCGTTTTTTGGTTGAAGCAGCATTAAAAGCTCTAAAAAGTGATTTAAAAATCGATATGTACACCTGTACACACATGCCGAAGTACGTGCGCACTTAATGGAATTCTTAAGTTTTGAACCACTTCAATCTAAGGGTATTTGATTTGGAGTTTCATGTAATTCATTTCAATTCAGCAAGCGGGTGCAATTATGAAATTTTAAAAACTTACAAAAATATTTGAAGCCTTCAGAAAATATACGAAGTATTGAAATTTTAAATATGCATGTAATAGAGACGATGGGTTGTCATGGTGCTTTCTTCATTACTGGAAGTTGCATGACGGGTGCGCTTGCTAGAAGGCGAACTGATCTTAAATCAGTCAACTCTTCATAACATCCCAGCATAGCTTTATCCTCAAGCAATCTCTGGATAAGGTCTGTCTACAACTCACAAGCCAACTTGTCAGATGATTAGACAGACGAAGCCCACTTGTCAGATGATTAGACAGGTTTGGCCTAGAAGGAATGACCACAGGACTAGGTGTCTCATGAGTCTCTAGACTAATAGGAGTACTTGGAAAGATATGGGGGAATTAATTTTCGTCACAGTTGTTGCCGAAACGCGATATCGCTGCCTAAATTCTTACTTCTTTGGATATCTAGCAGGTCCGGAGTCGGCAGCCAACCACAGTATTTTGCCATTTATCCTAAAGAAGAAGATGCTTTCCATTTCAATTCAACCGGGCTATTCGGGTAATGTTCTTCGATTTCGATGTAACTTAAATATGTTGCTCTCTGGTCAAAATAATGAGAGACGTATTTTTTTGTTCGCCCGAAAAAAATTTTTTTCAAGAGTTATCGGCAATTTTGTTTTTCGCCTCAAACTCATTTTTTTTTAATTATATAAGAAAAAATTTTTTTTTAAATGCCCATAACTTAGTCAAAAATGAACCGATTTTAATAATTCTGGGTTCAAAATGATCGTAATTACTTACACAAGCGACTTCATGTAGAAACAATTGCAAAAAAGTAGTTGAAAATTTTTTATTTAGCAAAAAAGAAAAAAAATTGAAATTTTTTCAAAATTCAATATTTTAAAAAGTGTATTTTTTTTTTTTTATAACTTTTTCCAAATCAAAAAAACATTTCAAACTTTAATTGAGCTGCATGCCTAGTAGCTAAAATGAGTTGTTTTTGAGTAATGAATTTTTGAGTAAACACCCTGTTTCGCACTTTTTGGGTTTTGCAAAATAAAAAATTTTCAACTACTTTTTTGCAACTATTTCTACATGAAATCGCTCGTGAAAGTAATGACGATCATTTTGAACCCAAAGTTATTAAAATCGGTTCATTTTTGACTAAGTTATGAGCATTTAAAAAAAAAATCTTATATTATTAAAAAAAAATCGATTTTGAGCCGAAAAACAAAATTGCCGATAAAGCTTGAAAAAATTTTTTTTCGGGCGAACAAAAAAATACGTATCTCATTATTTTGACCAGAGAGCAACATATTTAAGTTACATCGAAATCGAAGAACATGACCCGAATAGCCCGGTTGAATTGAAATGGAAAGCATCAGAAGTAATTTTACCACTTTGCGAACTAGAGGGAAAAATTGAGCCCAAACTTTTGATATTACTACAGGATTAAGAGAGACTCTCTTCTACACCCATATGAAGAGTGGCAACCATCTAAACATAACTTAACCTACGATCTCATTACTTGCAACGCAAGAGTCTACACTTGAGAAATTTTGAATGGCTCATAGTAGTTTTTATAGATAGAAGGTGTGACTATTAAAAAACGAGTCAGAATAGCAACTTTAGACTAAAATTTCATAAGCATACCAATAATATTTCCCGAATTTGTAATTAAAAATCTACATTCGGCTTAAAAAGTTTGACGAATTTTTCTAATTTTTGCACGAAATGGCATTGTATGGCTTTTGTTAGTCAATGAGCTATACTTTTATACAAAAATAATAAACTTCCAAAAAAAAAAAAGAAAATTTTTTCACAATGATGATGAAAGTGATGTGCTACCATTTTTTCGCGCAATACATGTCGCATATTTATTACATTCATAATAAAAAAAAAACCTTTGTGAAATAATTAAACTGAAAATACGCTTACACAGAAATTCGGGCACCATATTTTTTTATTGAGATTAAACACCTGTAACTTAATATCCTTTCTTTTCGCCCGCTCTGATTTTTCTCCAATATTGGAATCACAGGGGCACAAAACGTGTTTTCATATATGTAAATGAATCCACGTAAACTACGTGATATCAAAAAAATTTTAGTACAAGCAGAAATAACATCAAAATGGCAAAGTCTTAAAGAAGCCATTCTTAGCGCTTCAAATGAAACTATTTGCCAAACAGCTGTTACTACCGACGAATGGTATGACGCTGAATGTAGGGAGCTCAATAAAGCAAGGAAAGTCTATAAAGAAAGAAGAAAAGAATCCACATAAATTATAAAAAAGAAAAAAATATATAAAAAGGGAACTGAAATAATAGTGCAAGGTTTCCACAACAAATAAACAAGATCTATGTGCCGCAGGATTAAGAAACACACGACCCAATTCCAGCCGAGATTGATGGCTTACAAGAACAAAAGTGGTGATTTAGTGAGGGATAGAAGTGATAGATAGAAGTGCTAAATATCTGGAAAGAACATTTTAATGAGCTCTTAGATAATAATGGAGATGACGCGCCTATTGGTACTGTATACACAGTAGAAAATAGGCTGGAAGACCCCGACCTTAATGACACGAAAAGAGCAATAGAGAAGCTGAAAAACTACAAGTGAGGTGGTGAAGACTGTATAAATGCAGAGCTCTTAAAATATGGCCGATGAAGAGTTGAGAGACAGATACATGAAATAAGACTTCAACTTTAGAGAATATAAAACCTGCCTGAAGAATGATATACAAGCCTAATTGTCCCAATTTATAAAAAAGGGGACAAATTAAATTGTGTAAATTATACAGGGATAGCTCTTCTCAACGTGAGCTACAAAATTCTATTAAACATGCTGTATGAGAAACGAAATGTGTATGCAGAAGAGATCGTGGAAGATTTTCAATGCGGTTTTAGAAATGGACACTCGACAAAACAGATAAATGCTTTATCATGTCGCAGATATTCGAAAAATGGTATGAGTTCAACATTAATCTACACTGTATCTTTATAGACTTTAAGCAAACGTTGGATAAACTCAACAGAAAATATATCGACCATCACCTAAAAGTAATATGTGTACCACAAAAATACATAAATTTGCTCAATATGACTCTTATACACTCGAACGCTAAAGTAATAATGAATGGCAAAATATCTGACGAGTTCGAAATGGAATCCGGCGTGAGGAAAGGCCGCTTTTGTTAAATTAAATACTTCATTCAGCAATAAACGAAATAGATCAAGGTGGCACATTATTTTATAAATCGACACAAATACGCGTATATGGTGACGATATTGTGATCCTTGCGAGAGATAGGGAGGCTCTTCAGAATGTTTTCATGCGGCTATTGCAAGCCACAATACCAGCGGAACTGTAGATAAATACAGAAAAGACGAAATACATTGCACGATCCTTTCGTGATAGCCACATCAGAATCGGAAGCTATATTTTCGAGCTCACGCAAGAATTTAAATACTCAGGCGTAGTACTCAGCATAAATAAGACTCCGTCCTTATCTATACAAGACCGTATTCAGGCAGCTAACAGCGCATACTTTGGACATAACAAACTTATGAGGTCTTCATTGATATCAAAGAAACAAAAGCTCCAGATCCACAAAACTATAATAAGACCGGTTCTCACTTATGGCTGTGAAGTATGGGTCCTTACCGTTAATGAATGAAGTGAATTTACTGGTGTGGTTTAAAAGAAAAATTCTTAGAAGAATATTCCGTCCTAATACGATTAGAAGACGGTACATACCGTCGCGGGAGGAAATGTAACGCGGTTTATAAAGTCGCAAAGATTACAGTTGTATGGCCACATTTTATGAAGAAGCAGCGAAAGAACGACCAAAAAAGTATTTGAAACAAACCCTGAAGGACCAAGAAGGAGAGGTCGGCCAAAGAGACGATGGTTGCAAGACGTAGAAGACGGTTATAAAGCGGACTTTCGGGAAGAATGGTGGCGTATTGTAGAAGAGGCAAAGGTCCAACCAGGACTGTAATGCCAAGATGTCAAGATGAACCCACGCATGGGCAACCATACAACCGCACCTAACAGCTGAGGTTAATAGATATTCATCTATTAGAAGTATAGTGGACTTAAGACCAGGAAATGTAGGACGTATAACCAACGTCTCTGTTTCTGTAAAGTCACTTTGTATGAATAATTTTTTTTTTTTCAACTTTTGTCAGCTGTAGTAATTTTTAATGAGAAATAAGTTTTGCTCTTCCTTGAGTGCATCTTACTAGAGATATTTATTTTCCCTGCTCATAAGTTTTACTTCGTAGTTTTTCGGTTTTCACGTTGCCTGATGCTCAATCTGTCCGCTGAGCTGTCAAATCAATAGCTTCAAACCTGTGAGGCTGGACATGGAAGCCGAATTGTTGCAATATTGGGGAAAAAAAGAATTTATTTAGCGGCACACGCATGGAAAATAGGCATTACAAACAATGATAAGTGCAGATTTTACAATGAACTGGAAAAGAAGAAAACTTTAGAACACCTTCTATGTCTGTGCCCTGTATTAACTAGAACACGAATGAAATGCTTGAGAGCTTTACTATATGAGAAGTTGGAATACAGCGCGGGGTGAGAGCTTCAAGGTTTACTTAAATTGATAAATTACACAGGCTTATTACGAGATATCTACTACAGAGACCAATTGATCTATGTGATGGCTTTCAGCCAGCCAGGTTAACTTTAGTAGATCTAACCCTCATTATGAAAAAATTTTGAATGGCATTTGTTAACAATGTAAAAATCTTCTTTAAAAATAAAATCAAACTAATATTATCTTTTTTTTTAATGTGTATATAAATCTTCCATAGAACTTTTATCTCGTATACGTCCACGCACCTTCTCATGAGATTTTGTGATATAATAAGATACCAGAAAATAGGATCGGCATAATAAGAGACTTCTAAATGTGGATAGAGAAATTTACTTTTAAATTGCTACTAAATCTAATGTATCCTTGCTCGCGCAGATCACTTCAAGCGAACTCTGCCTAATCAGCGCATCAACAATACAATTATATGCAATGCCCTTGCCGTGGTACCTAAATAATTTTCCTAGTAAAAAAGGAAGTATTAAAATGCGACCGAAAGAGAAGGGAGGAATTCCCTAAATAGTTTCGATCATATATCAGTTAGCCTACGGCTTTGATGCTCACTGCCTGGCTATCAGCAATAAATTTTAACTTCTTCAAAACTATATAATACGCTATCCAGCAGTCATTCGACTACTTCATTCACAATAGAGAGCTGGAAGCCTAAAATTAAGTTCAATGGGAACCTTAAGATCAATGAAATTTCTGAAAACAAAAACAAAAAAGCGAAGTGCTGTTTTTATTTGCCGGAGCACTCACTGTGTAAACTATAACTTTCATTATCATGACTTTTCCTTATTATTTTTTTCCTTTTTTGTACCCAACCATATTTCTTTAATTAAATTTTTTCCGGCTAGCACAATTACTTTTCATGTTCGCTGACGCCCAGCCATAAAGAACTATGACGGCTGCTATTTTCTCTACCACACCTTGGAAAAAATTAGACGAAAGTCGTATTTGTTATTACCAAACGGCGTCATGACAACAACCAACCAATAACAATGGCCACAAAAGCAATGGTAACGCAATACAACGGCACTGCGATTTGGCCAATTGCTAGGATACGCTGCGGGCAACACCCAAAACAATAGTCGTGCCGTGAGCGTAAAAGAAGGCGCGCGTGTTATAAGCATTAAACTGCTGCCATTTTCCAGTCTAGTGGAAGTATTCAGTTTTTGCACTTCCACGTGGACTATTAAAGGGAAACGAATAAAAGCAGCACAAAAGTAAAAAAAAACTAAAATTTACATAAAGTATAATTTGGAGACATCCAGAACACCTGACACGTGAAACGAATTTAGCTTACTTCAATAAGTGTTGCGTGAGACGACAAATTGTCAAAGTTCTGTCGGCTGCTAGAAACGTGTAAGGCTCACAAATGGCCGATCAATATGTCGTTGAGTCAGAAATTATATAAAATTACGAAATTCACAAAAAGTGTTTGCAAAAAATTTACTAAAAAAATGCGCAAAGATAGTGAAAATTCAACAAAATGAACTTTTTATGAAACTCAAAATAGCTGAAGTACTTTATAATTGATTGACCAATTTTTTCAAAATATTGGTGATGTAAATAAAGTGTTGTGTAATTTGGAAACTCAAACGCTCCCATTTGTAATCATTACTATGTAGTAGACATGTGAGTATATACCTGCATTAGTATTAGTTGAGTTGCTGCATTAGTATTAGTTGAGTTTGTTTAATCGATTTTGTGGGGTTGCCCACCTAAGAGATAATGTGGTGGGGCGTTACGTTGGAACGAACCTTTGTAGTAGCTGCAAAGTGGTGTAATCATATAGCTCTTTGCACGCACGCATATGGTCTATAGAGAAAAACACATACATATACATACATACACATACATGTACGAAAAATTGAGCAGGTTTTCAGATTAATCATATTTAATAGAGTCCAGAAACTTGTCAAAAGTGCGTCATGTCAATGAGTAGGACGTCTAAATTCCAATTCAGCCAAATTTCTTGCTCAGCAGTCCCCAAAGTTGAAAATCTATACTTCGAAAGAACGAGTTGGACGTCCATGAATTTTCCGTTTGCAGACTCAAAATTTTTTCTTTGCTGGTTTCATATGGGGGAAGAGGCGGCCAACTATCGAGACAACGTCGGTCTTACGGTTAAAATTCATTTAGATTTTCAGATCATTTGCAGTCCGTTCACCAAATGCGCTACGATGTCCCGGATATTTCTGAATCTGCCTTCAACAATGAACGGAGAGGGGATCAGCTACAGTAACATATTGACAAATTTTGGTACTTCGTTACACTCGCTTCGTCACACTTCTTCGGTGAGCACATTTTGAACTTATATTGGCTGAACATTAGTCCTTTGCATTCGAGGCCTTTTTCGCTTGCGCGAACCAGCAACTCGGGACGATTTCGGCCAAATTAGGTGAACTTTTTACAGCCAATTTAAAAACACTTACAAACACTTATGTATATACAAATATTAAAATGTCAACAGTTTAATTTAATTAACTCTCTGTAATTAGTTTTGATGCCATATTTAGTGAAACATAGCCTATGAAACATGGCTTATAAGGACACGTATCAGAGTAATCCGAAATTTCCCGCCTACCTCCAGGGGTATTACGATCAGATCAAACCTTGTAGTCCCTTTTTGGCTAAGAACATGGTGCCGCAGCAGTTTCGCTCGACTTAAGACTTCAAATCACTTGGGCCCTGTAGCAGCGCTGCTCGATTTCACATTTAAAACCGGCCCGGCATATCGGCGCCGCTCCAGTTCGAAGGATAAGTCATAGAAGTGAACGTGGGAGTACGTTGTTGTGGTTGTTACTGTAGCAGCAGTGCTTGGCCGGAAAAAGCCCGTGTCGTGGGCAAGCGGTCAGCATACTAAAACAGTTTTTGCATGATGAAGTCCAAAATAAATAAGACTGAGCTGAAATAGAAACGACAGGAGCTTTATTCTGATAACTGCGAGTTTGTTTATTCAAAATAGTCCCCTCTGGCCTCGATGCACTATTTTACGCGATCTAAAAGCTTTTTGAAAGAGTGTTTCAGGTCATTGACCGGAATGTCCTGGATAGCCTCTACGGACGCAAACCGTTTTCCTTTGATAGCCAAGTGCAATTTTTCGAAAAGGTAAAAGTTGCAGGGAGCTATATCAGGTGAATACGGTGAGTGATTGATGCGTTTTCTATTCAAAAAATCAGTCACAAGAGGGGATCGATGAGATGGTGCATTATCATGCAATAAGCGCCAGCTTCCTTCTTTGCAGTATTCCGGGCGAATTCGACGAATGCGATGCAACAAACGCTTCAAAAAGCCAAGATAGAAAATTGCATTGACGGTTTGGCCCTTTGGCTCGAACTCCTTGTGGACAATTCTCTTGGAATCGTGAAAATAAATGAGCATCGACTTGATTTTAGACTTCTCCAAATGCGATTTTTGGGTGATGGCTCGTCTGGGGCCTTCCATTCGACACTTTGATGCTTAGTTTCAGGTTCATGTTGGAAACACCCGTTTCATTACCAGTTACAATGTTTTAAAGGAAGTTCTCGTCTTTTCTCGCCTCTTTAATGAGGTCTTTCGAATGTTGAATTCTGAGCAATTTTTGGTCCTCAGTTAAGTTGTGTGGAATGAAACGTACACAGGCCTTTCGTACGCGCAAATGATCAGTTAAAATGCAATAAATCGATGTTTTGGAGATACTCAACTCCGATTCCGATTTCAACAATGATTTCGGTTCACTTTTGATAAATTTACGAACAATTTCGATGGAGCTTCGATGATTACTGATTTGTTCATCAATTCAAATGTTTTACCGATTTTAAAACAAAATGTGACAAAGACTTAATGTTCGAAACTCATTTTTGTACCGATGACATAAACATATTGACACTTTAGACGCAATAACTTCACTTCCACTAAACCGAATGTCACCAAGCTTTCACTGGAAGTCAGCTAGGGATGTAACTAGCAACGCACTAATTCATAAAATAAAGGTGGCGCCATCAAAAACATTTGAAAAGCTGATATGCAGTCTGAGAATATGCAATGCAATGCAATGAGAAAGCAGCAAAATTTGCAACAGTCGATCTACCAGGGATAAAGCCGTGCCCAGTACGGACTAATTAAGCTCCTGACTGCAAAAAACATCTGGTATCTATAATTGCTCACATCACACATGTTTCCGCTTTTAAAAAATGGTGTAATAAGGGCTAATATTCACTCATCAATAAAAATTCCTGTATGTAATGATTTGTGGAATATCAACTGAAGAAGATAGGAAAGCGAAAACCCATTTTTAAGTAGACCGAAAGGCCATCGACATCAGTTTTGTGCTATTAGCTTAGCAATACTTTTGGCAACAAGGATAAGGATAATAGAACCAGAACCGAGGATAAGAAGATAGAACCAAAGTCAACAGACGAAGTACACCATACTCAAACTCGCCATCACTAACAGACGGAGGAATAAAATTGGATTTAAAGAAATCGGCGAAATGGTTGTATCACCGAAAAATAACGCAGATGGAATGCTGGAGCACGTGTTTTAGATTTTATGAAACTCCAAAAAGCTTTCGGATTTGTTTTTAATATAAGATTCATAATTCAAAGTGTAGTTATTATGTAAAAACTTAACTAGGCAATTATATGTTTCAGAATTATTTTAAAACTTAAAAAAATGAATATGTTGTTTTTTTTTCTTTGAATTAACGAAAGAGTTCGTTCCTTAGGTTCTTTAATTTCTTTAAATTCTTGACATATATCATATTGTCTTTTCATATTCAAAGGAATATTAGCGAGAGCAATGACAGAAACTTTTGATTTCAATATACTTTAGTGCTACTTGAGCAGTGCTAGACCATTTCACCTGACTACATATACTAAAGCAACTTGAGACAACACATTTTAGATGAAATAAAAAGTTGTGAGCATTTCTTCATACATTGCGTCGGGTTATACCATGCTGCGATTTAAAGATGGTATTACAGTATCCGGCACTCAAAGTGTAATCAATTAAAAAGGCCATACATTTAGTTAGGAAAACTGCTTTTATTCAATTCAAAGTAAAAAATGTGAAAATGTGAAAATAATATAACACAAAACTAAGAATCAATTTAGTTTTGCTCGATATGACCACCTTTTGCCTTGACTATGGCATTGAGAAGGTGCGGAAACGAATCGCAAGCTGCCCGAATGTAGGTTAGGTTAGGTTGAAGCGGTTGTCCTGTGGGACACACTCAGGCTCATAGCCCATTGTGATGCCGCGTGGGGAGCTTGTCCCTATCTCTCCTAAAACCAGTGTGTCTTTTTCAAAAATTTTAAAATATCTCTGATTTCTATAGTACTGAGGTCTTCTAGCTCATTAAAAAATTGTCTACCCAGAATAGTAAACCGGCTTCTGGATAGAGCAGGGCAGTGGCACAGTAGGTGCGAGATTGTCTCCTCCTCGTCCTCATCTAGACAACTTCTACAGAAGTCATGTGTTTGCACACCCATCCTTTGGGCGTGTCTGCCTATTAGGCAGTGCCCCGTTATGACTGAGATCAATGTGCTAAGACTGTGTTTATTTTGGCTTAGCAGAGATTCTGTGCGTTTAGCATTTAGAGTCGGCCAAAGTTGACGGGCGATTTTGCAGATTGCTTCATTTCGCCATCTTTCGTTTGCTTTCTTTACAATTTCTTCCAGGATGTGTAGCTTACATGTTTGTAAGGGTATCCCTATGTCATTATCTATGTGCTCGTCAGACAATTTAGTGCCGAGTCTTGCTAGTTCATCGGCTCTACAGTTACCCTCAATGTCACGATGGCCAGGAACCCATGTTACCTTTAGGTGAAATGACTCAGCCATCTCGTTAAGAGATGTGCGGCATTTCATGGCTACCTTGGAGGTTGTTAACTGTTTTGTGAGGGATTTTATCGCCGCTTGGCTATCAGTGAAAATGTAGATATCATTTCCGGATATCGCATCACACTGTATCAGTGTCGCGGCTTTTATTATTGCCATCAGTTCAGCCTGAAAGACACTACAGTAGTCGGGGAGCCGAAAACTGAAGGAGATCCCCAGATGTTCAGAATATACACCTCCGCCCACCCTGCCCTCGAGCTTTGAGCCATCTGTGTAAACATGGATGGACTCGCCCTGTCTCACGTCGTCCCGTTCCCACTCTTCCCTTGAGGGTAGGAGGGTCGTAAACGATGTAATGGCAAGTATAGGCGGGAGTGCATAGTCCAGCAGTCTGGGAAGCCCCAAAGTGCCAGCCAGGATTTTACCGTGGCCATAATCCGTGTTTGACCACTTGTTTAGAGTGTTCAGCCTTATTGCCGCATTGCGTGCGTTATATATTGCCTGCAGATCTACCGGAAGGAGGTTTAGTGTCGCATATAATGCTTTCGATGGTGTGGTTGACATGGCGCCGGTTATCAGAACAGATGCTAATCTTTGCACCTTGTCAAGTTTCTTGATGTTCACACCCTTCTGAAGGGCATTCCACCATATTACTATACCGTAGTAGAGAATTGGCCTAACCACTGCTGTGTAGAGCCAATGTATCATTCTGGGTTCCAATCCCCATTTCTTCCCAATAAGCCTTCCGCAGGAGTGCATTGCGGTCATAGCTTTTCGTGCTCTGTCTGCGACTGTGAGCCCCCAATTTAGATTCCTATCTAGTATAAGTCCTAGATATTTTGCCCTTTCTATTACTCTAAGTGGTTTCCCTCCTAGGAATATTTGTTGAAGAGTAGGTGTTTTGTGTTTCCTACTAAAAAGTATCAGATCCGTTTTTTCCGGATTTACCTCTAGTCCTCGACTTTTACACCAAAGTGATAGTCTGTTGAGAGATCTTTGTTGGAGGTCACATAATGTTGGAAGGTGTTTCCCCGAGATTGCTATTACAATATCATCGGCATATGATATTATTTTACCTCCAATTTTTTCCAGTTCTTGTAGAAGATTGTTGACAGTTAGGTTCCAAAGAAGTGGAGAAATTACCCCACCTTGGGGGGGTATTTTGGCGCACTCGCGGACAATGGCGTTTTCCGCGTCTCGAAACTGGTGAATCTTTTAGTTCGACCCTTGCTTTGCAAAGGGCCCAAAGAGAATAATCGATCGGATTCACATCTGATGAATTCGAGAGTCATTGTGTGGACGTTATGAAGTTCGGAACGTTGTTTTTTAGCCATTCTTGGTTTAATCGAGCTTTGTCAGACGATGCCGAGTTCTGTTGAAACGTCCATGATTTGCCACCGAAATGTTTGCCTGTCCACAGCTTTAAAGCAACTTCCAGAATACTTTCCCGATAATATTTCGCATTTACCTTACTGCGAGGCTCGATGAAAACGATTGGGGGCGCCCAACTACGGTTACAGCGGCCCAAACCATTACCTGTGGCTGTGCTGCTGCCTCCTGATAACCAGTCGATCACTCAAATTCTCGTATGAACGGTGCGTCAAATAAACTCTATCGTTTTGGGAGTTTACGAATTGCTCAATTTGAAACATTTTCTCGTTAGAAAACACAATGCTCGGAAATTGACCGCTTTCGGCTAACTTGAAGCAACTCCTTCGCTCCCTTAGGTCTGACTTATTTCTGCTTTGGTGTGGTGGTCATGCGCCTTTTGGATCTTGTAAGGCTTGACTTTGAGATCATTTTTGAGTATTCAGCGGATGTTACAGTCATATATTTTCAGTTCTTTCGCCATTTGATTGGGACTTCGTCGGGAATTTCGCTCAAGTCGCTTCTTCACTTTTTGAACAATTTCACGAACAATCGCTGGTTGTGATATTCCGGGTAAATATAATGCAATCGCACTGTTACGTTTGAAATCCATTGCTGATTTCCTTTTTTCGCGTTTACTCTACTCTGGCCTGTCATTCAGCGAACTAACAGACAGCTGATACACGAGCATCATCTCCATCATTTCCCACGTTTTGGCACACTCGTCCAATCAGTCATTGTTCAGACGGCAACGAAGTGTCGTTGGTTGATTTTTTTCGTATATCACTAAGACAATCTCTGTCCAAATTCGCTGAGAGCCGAATAACGGTCTGCTAAATAGCACACCTCGAAAAATCTTTTCACCATGCAGCAAATCGGTGATTCCTAAGGCAATGTTCGGCAAAGATGAACGTCAATGAGGAGAAGGGCCTTGGTAGGCCAATTGCCAAAAATTTAGTCCAAATCATAAAAATCGTGAAGACAGGCCGCTTTGAAAGCCCTTTCTCTATTACTTGGGAGCTGCAGGTTAGCAGGAATTTTTTTGCAACTAAATCAGATAAACTTACTCAAATATTTTGTTCATCCTACTCATACATACCTATATTTAATTCGTCTTTGAACTAAAGCGAAAAGTGCTCCGAACTTTAAACTTCACCTATATGCACGCGGGCAGGGAGATATTTTTGTGCAGGACAATGCTCCGAAAGATACCGCAAAATAAGAAAAAAGTGTCTTGTAGCAAAGGGGATCAAACTGTTCTACTGGATCTCATCGATCAGGTTTGGGCGATTATTTATGCCAAACTTTTTTCAAAAGCGGAGCTTGAAACACTTGGGCGCTGGCTCATGGCAAAATATAACTCAAAACAAAAACTAAAAAAAGTGATATTAAAACCCAAAAAGTATTGAGGCAATAAAAAAAGACCGTGGAGGTCATTTAAATTTAATGTGCACGTATTCGGCCCTTAAGTCAATGAACTAAAGTGTTCACACTCGACCCGTTTTTTAAGTTTATTCCTATGAATTAAATATGTTTCAGTTCATGAATTTATTTACTGATTTTGTTAGTATATCTTTGAATTTTTTGTGTATATTTTCCATATAAATACATAGTGATTGATAAAATCTTTGTATATAAATAGGTTTTTTTTTAATTTTCGTGCACAGTTTTGCTCTTTATGCTGCATATGCCTACTTAGTAATAAAATAAATACACTTAACTTCCTAGCATTGCGTCCAATATTTCGCCCAGCTGCATCATCAGCAGCGTAAACGAAGAGGCACCTCTTTTATCTGATGGTCTTCCCCAACCTTAAAGACACCCACCATACCACTTGCTGCCTGGGTATCCAAGGAGCTGTGGTACATCCAATAGCCCGGATTGCTGGTGTAAAAACGTATTATTGCATAGCCTAGCGGCGGTACTTGCACAGTGTCCTTTTGTATGGGAAAATCATCAGCGGAGCGCTGTAGCAGGCCACGTCTGTCGAGATCCTTTATCTGCAAGCACAATAATAATTTTCCCCCTAATAAAAATAATTTCTTAAGAGTCGCTTTAAGTCTCACCTGTTTAGCGTCCACTACACTGCCCAAAACATTTTGACCGACCACACGGAATGTGTAGCCATGTAAGTGCACTGGGTGCGGCTCATTGTTATTGTTGGCCAAAACAATTTCGATCGCACGATAAGCTGGCAGCCGTACCACATTTGTGCACAGACAATTTTTCGTTACACAATTTTGACCCTTTGCTGCCAGCAGTGAACGATTGCAAAACACACCGTTTTCGTTGTAGAGGCCGTTTGTTTGCAGCAGCGAAATTTGCGGCATCTTAAAGGTGATGTCATCGATTTGATAGTTCACAGCCGTAGCGGGGGAAGCTGTGCGCGAGCCAAATATCGAATAGTATGTGAGAAATTCAGTATCACGTGTCCATGGCACTTTCTCCAGCGCGCTGAGACCGACTGTAGCTACGTTGGTAGCTTTAAAATCGGCTCTTGAACAGCCACTCTTCTCCAATGACACGGTCTTTTTCGACAGATGTTCGTAGTCGCCCACAATGAAGTACTCCTTGTTGTTGCTAGCGCAATGAGATGTTTTGGTCATTGGCTCCAGTGGAAGTGCCCGATTCGTGGCACTTTGATAAGTCAAAATCGCTCCCTGGTAAATGTTCTTTTCGGCACAATTCTCATATCCGCGTACTCTAATCCAGTAGCTACGCGCCTGCTGATTCGCCTGCAGAACAAAGTCGAATCGCTCACCGGCAGCCATGAAAAAGCTATCAGCCAGTACAGGCACGATATCATTTCCATCTGTACTAATCATAAGCATTCTGTGATTCTCCACCGAAAACTCAATGGGACAGTTGTGGACTCCATTGTAGATAACACGAAAACGATAGCGTTTACCATTCGCTATCTGTAAGCGTTCGTAGCGATGACGTGGATCGCGGTCGGAGAGATTTGATACGTGATTTCTGCCTTTGCCGTTAATGAGCAAATTTCGCACACGACTCAAATCATTGCCATAAATGTAGTCCTGTATCAAGAGTGTGTGCTCTGGTAAGTCGTAATCGTACAAATACGCTTGCGGATCACTTTGCGCGGGCTGGCGAATAACAAAACTGCCTGCGACGCCCAAACTGCGCTGCAATCCAACATGGCTGTGATACCAAACGCTACCCGCACGTTTTGCAGGGAACTGGTAACGATAGCCTTCAGCTGGTTGTATGGGGTACTGCGTAACAAACGGTGCGCCATCCATTTCCGGCGTGCCGAACATTGACAGTCCGTGCCAGTGTATGCTGATCGGCTCCGCCAAGTAGTTGATGACATCCACCACAATATTGTCGTCCACACAGACCTCGATGGGAGGTCCGGGCAACATTTGATTGATGGCTATTATGGGTGTGTACACTCCATCGGCGTAAATGCATTGCTGCTTCGAACAGCTCGCGTCGTTACCTAAGCAACGCCCACATGCCGCGCTCGACGCCTGGTAATGATGCACCACCAAGCGGTAATGGCAAGTAAGCGGCTGATTACTCTGACAACGGCGTTCGCAGGGATGCCGACCTTTGCTATCTGCGCTGCTGAAATTGGACGTCTTGAGGTGGCTGCGGTTGGCGGAATCGAGATTGGCCAGTATTTGCGCGAATTCAAGTGTTTTGAAATCATATTTTGGTTCTGCACCTACTTCCGTTGTTATGTCTGCTTCTTCTTCTCTTGTGCTGCTTCTTAGGTGCTCGTGCACTTCTTCGTCGATTCCCTCTGCCACTGTTGCCAAAAGCAAGGATGTGATCATAAGTGCAGCTAAGCGCCAATGCAAATGTCCATTCCGCATTGTTCAAATACCTTTTACAAACTGACTTCAACTCGATCCACTGCAACGAAAGAAACGGCTAAATACATAATTTTCGCTTTTACTTTCACTTGCAGGCAAAAAACGTTTGCATTAAAATTAAAAATACGTGCATGTGTTTGTCAACATTACCACCGTTCAGCAGTGGTGTGTGGCATGAATTGGTATGCAGCAGACACTCGCTGTGTATCGAAATTGCTGAGCGGAATCTATAAAAAGGGACTGTGACGTCTGAGTGTGTGGCAGTTTAATCGAAATTCCCATACATTACGGCACTTACGTCGTTGAAGCTACTTTGGTTGATGGTAGAAATGAAACGAATGATATGAAATGATAGTCAACAGCACAACAGCATTTACGCAAACTAACAAATTTGAGGCAAAAACAAAATTGGCAACCCAGTTATTCGAATTCTCGCAATTTTTATTATTCTTGCGAACTCTTAAGAAGAGCGTTTTTGGGACCTGTATATTTGGTTGTACATCCACTTCATATTGTGGGAAAAGTGGAGCGAATGCATTTTATATTCCTGACACATTTTTTTTGCTGCCTGTCGAATGGCAGGTGAGTGACTAGCATTCGGTAGGGCCCGGCTTCGAAACCCACAGAGAGTATGAAACACCAAAAGGTGAAAAAATTCATTTCTATTAGCGGTCATCACTTGGCAGACAAAAGCAAATCCTCAAATACATTTCTGACAATAAAAAGTTGCTCATAAATAACAATCATTCATCAATAACAGTCATTCGGAGGTGGTATACAACTCTATGAGAGAACGGGTGGTCTATCATTATGCGTTTGTTATTACCTCTTCTCGGCTTATTTGACGAAGCAACAAAATATGTTTATTTTTACCAGTTGCTTCATCTATTCACCACTTGCTAAGGCTTGGCGAAAGTAAATAGTAGTATCCTACTTATTAGGAACTTGCCGAAGGAACGTTAAATACTCAACAATCAAAATAATGAGAAACCAGATCCCGTACTTTCAATTTACTAAGTTTGTTGCACCCTACTTCGCAACACACAACTAAAAGCCTAAAAGTATGCTGCAGTGCACAAACTATTTGTAGTATGCTATGCCAAAATCGCTGAACACAGTGGGCCATATCGACATATTCATATTGTAAATTTGATATCGCTAAACATACTTATATTATAATAGGATGGAGTAATGTAGGGCAACTAGCAAAAACATTTTATTAAAAGGGGTTACATACGTCCAGCAGCGCCAAAAATGCGCTAAAAGCAAAACTTTTTTTAGAAGGAATAACAAAAGATATAAATATAAAAAAATTTTACACATTATTTAATATATTAGTACAGAAACTTTATAAAAAAAAATATTTTAATTTTTCTTTACAAAAATTAGTATATACAATAAAAAATTACGAGTGGTTCCACGGTCTGCATCATTTCTCCTTGAAATGTTGATGGAACTGTAAAAAATAAAAAAATTCTTGTAAAATAAGGTTATAGTTATAGTCTCTCTAGCCGGATTTTTGAATTTCGAAAAATTTTGCAATTTACGGCATTTTAAAAAAAGTATGCGTTTTACGTCATAAATTTCAAACTTTAATTATGTTTAAAAATTTTTTTAATAAAAATGTAAAAAAATCCGGCTTGACAACTATAGAGAAAACACTTTCGAATATTTAAAAAAAAAACGCATCAAAAAATATTAAAAACTGTATGAGTTATCAGGCAGACCGTGCCGGAGAAAGTAGTTTCGAAAAAGACGAGTTTCATCTTTGAAGTGCATTTCGCTCGTGGTCGCGCGCATTTAGAGGAAGAAGTTCAAATGAATTTTTAAATTTATTTTGTTAACCTACTTATAATCTCCCATTCCAGCTTCATAATGTATGCCTCCCTGATCAGTAAGCAATTGTTGTTGTTTATTTTTTTCTCCGAAAGTAAGGGCCAGCTGACTCAAGGGGGGCTTCAAAAAAATGTGTTTTATCTTAATTTTTTTTTCGGGGCGAAAAAAGCGACACACAGGAATAATCTTTAGCATTTATTTGAAGGCATGGTTGAAGAGTAATAAACAATTTTTTAAAATAAATAATATAAAAAAACAAAATGGCGGACATATGAGGGATCTCGCACAGCTTCTTGTTGCGCGCTAGTAAAACGGCGTGTAAGATTGCGGTCGTAGTTTTCACCTGAAATATTGACTTATTCAGAAGGCTTTCCCGCATATAATAGACTACTCTTGTATAAAAATATGAAAAAATTAACACACAATTAATTATTGAAAAAAGTGCTTTTTTCGTTTTTTTTTCAAAAAAGGTGTTAAATAACATTAAAAAATTATTATTTTTTTTTGTATATTGTTAGTTAATTGGTTGCGCATTTTAATTATCTTCCTATAGATTATCAGTTCGAAACGATAACTTTCGTCGTATTTTTTAAAAACATGGTTTTGAGAAAACGTGTTTCAAAGTTTTCAGAAGGTAGACAGTCTACTAAAACGAGGGACGGTACACAGGCTGTAACTCCGAAATCACTTTGAATTCCGCTATAAAATTTTGAGGGCACATGCCCCTATAATATATCTATCGATTGCAGTAAAAAAAATCGATTTTTTGAAGCCGACTGATAAGAGGCCCCCTTAAACGAACGACAGCTACCTGTGCGCATCAAACTCTCGCCGGGCAGTTACATTTTCTACCATAACTGTGTATCTATGGGAAACTTTTACAATCGACTTCCACAGAAATACGCCTAAAACTATAGATAATAATAATCTGTAGAAAAAAATCGTTTTTTTTAATTCTGGACGTATATAACGCCTTAAAATCTGGTAGGACATTAACATTCCAGATGTAGAAAATGTAACACAAAAAATTCGAACTCAAACTAGTTGACTTAGAGCATCACCTCGCGTCTGTTTTTGAAACTTTTTGACCAAGGTGGTATGGATGAGTGTAAAAACGTAGTAGTTGAAGAAGTAAGTAATTGCTCCCAGTGCTAAACCAGAAGTTCACTAATTTCAAAAGTTGGTCCATCCTACCTGTAGTTTGTTAGGCCTGTGTGAGTTCATTTTTCCACTGAAACTATAAATTAACTTACAACAGGCTATTCAGCCAGTTATAAAAAGTCGAGGAAGCTTTTTTGGACTTTTGTTCGTATTTCTTCTGTATTCACTTTTCTTTTCTTCAATTCTTTCTTATGAAATTTTACCTCGAACACACACACTAATGCAATACGTGCATACATACAAATAACGAGGTAATCAACATTTTACATTTACCTTTAGATGTTTATAGACAAAGCCTTATACTATAAGTAACTACAAGCCGTACAAACGCTTGTCGAAAATTCATATCCCCAGTAACAAATTCGATTGTCTCAAGATTAGGTAGGTGAAATGGTTGAAGTGCCAGTCTGGCACTCCTCAAGTAGCACTAAAGCGCCTTTTGATACCATTATGAGACCTCCAGCAGACAGATATCTACACCCAGCCAGAGCTTTTGATATAATGGAGAAGATTGATGGGATTTTGGCTGAAGCACTGCCCCAGGGTGGCGAAGAAAGGAGCACCGAGTGATCTTAATTATCTAGCTGCCAAGCCCGGACATTTACATAGAAAATGCTCAACAGTCTCCTTCCCTGCAAGGTCACCACAGCTTCTGCAACCTCAAGATTAGAGCAAACCTATTTTTTTCCAAGATGGCATTAACTCTTTTCTGGAGTTCTGCCTTCCATAGGAATAAAAGGTATTTGGGGTCAACTTAAGAGTAAAACTCATTAGCTTTTATTTTTGCCTGCCGAGGGGCGACCGCTATTAGAAAAATGTTTTTCTTAATTTTGGTGTTTCACCTAGATTCGAACCAACGTTCTCTCTGTGAATTCCGAATGGTAATCACGCACCAACCCATTTGGCTACGGCGGCCGCTTACTATAAAATAATTCAATAAAATGTGCATTAGCTGCAGTAACCTCCTCGATTCTGGTGCGGAAACGATTGCACGCACACCAGAGCCACTTTCGCACTATTTTGAAGTAGTTGTAATGCAGTCACGAAGAGACCAGTGACTTTGAATGCAGGCTTTGCTATAGTGGCGCCATATCAACATGAATGTCGTTGCCAAAAGTAGAAGTAGTCGTGATACTGGCGGGTTTAATGCGGTACCCATACTCACGAGAGCACCCACTTATACCCACAGACATACTGACTTACTGACTCAGTCGTCGACTCCTGCTTATCGAGCGTGCCCCCCTTCATATCTTCGTACTTACTTTTTACAATCTGCCTTTATTTTGCGACTATTGGTGTGCGCTTGGGGCTATTAGTAAAATCGTTCTTCCATTCACTCACCTTCCATCGCCTTTTGGCCATCGCTATTATAAGACTTCTAGCGTTCGTATCCTGCTTTTTACATTTTCATATATTCGAATTGTTGCGTGTGTGTGCGTGTGTGTATGGGTGTTTTGTTTGCTATGTTCGTGCAACATTGCCATACCAATTTGCAGCAAGTGCTGGTGCTTATAATCATACGGTGCATCAAGAAATTTGCTTCACATACATACACACACACACACATATATATATGTATATATGAAAAAGTGCTTACTACCACTGCAAATGCCGATCTTTTCACATACACAAACATGTGTGCATGTGCGTGTGTGTGACTCCTTTTCCTGCTTGCTGCTGGTGCTGCTGCATTTCCGTGTTCCCGACTAACTAAGCCTGTGCTCCAGTGTTTGCCTTCTACGAAATTGGGTCAAAGTTCAAATGCGATAAAAATCGACAGCACAAGTTGTTGAAAATAAAGTGAACGTGTGCCGTTAAAAAGCGCGCACCAGAAGTGGAACCCGAATAGCTATGGTGAAACGGGTGGCAGCCTTAGAAGAATGCATCAGCACACAAGCTTAGTAAAAGTTTAAAATTCAGCATTTTCCTTTTCAATTGCAGTCAGACAGTCAGGCACCCAGTTAGGCGATGGCGTATATAAGCTTGTGGTTTCTCCTGAGTACGTGACTGCGACGTTGAACAACCAGAAACAGCTTTTCTTTATATTCGCTTGTATTTTATATGTGCACATATAGCATTGTATTCTTATTACTACCACTGATATATACTTGTAGATATGTGAGGGGTGTGTTTTTACGAGCTTGAGAACTTAAAATGATAATACAAAATAGAATGCATTTAGAATGATTTTTTTATAATCTGGTAGATGAATTCAAGGCATTTAGTTTTTGGATACGAAAAAAGCGAATTTTCCAGAATTTTTTCTGAGAATGTTCTTAAATGTATTCATCTAAAAATTTGTACACATATTATGCTACCTTTTAACTGTATTTTAAGACTTGGTATTAGTAAAACTATTTATTTGGAAAGAAGCTATAGCTGATCTCTGGGAGCTTCTCTCAAAAAATACAATACGTTTTGTGGTGACCACTATATTTTTGAACTAGATCCTCGAATCCTCTGAAATTAAAAAAACCAAACAGATTTCCTTAAAGTAATGTTAAATCTAGCAATTAATCGAAGGAATAAGCAAAATAAATTTTTTTGACAAAATACCGGTTAATCAAAAAAAAAAAAAAATCGATTTTTGACAAAAATTTCGGTCTTAAATTGCTTATAAAAAAAAAACACTTATCGGTGAAAAAAATCTTCGACCAATTACTAAAAAATATATTTAAGAAGCTCTTGTTAAAATTTGAGACTAATCGGTTTAGCCGTTTTCGAGTAATGTTGAAAACTTTGAAAAAAACGCGTTTAAAGTTTGAAAAGCACTGAGTCTAACCTGAAACGCCACATTTGCGTGTACCTTCGAATTAAATTTTCTGTGTGTATTCTTAAATAAAGTGTTTTCCAATAAGAGGTGTTATATCGCTATCGAGAGATTATTAACAATATTTTATGGCCGAAATTGGATGGTATTGATCTGGACAACATTTATTTTCAACAAGACGGCGCTACGTGCCACACAAGCAACGAAACCACTAATCTTTTACGGGAAATTTTTCTGGACCGTGGTATCTCTCGAAGAGGTGATCACAATTGGCCACTGAGATCTTGTGATTTAATACCTTGTGACTTTTATCTTTGGAGCCAAATGAAACAGAAGGTCTACACCAACAGCCCAGGGTCGATTCAAGACCTCAAATACCGAATTCGTAAGGCTATCGAGCACATAGGGCAGCCACTTTGCAATTCGGTTATGGAAAATTGCATTAAAAGGATATTGTCATGTAAGCGTGGTCGTGGTGGTCATTTGCCTGATGTTATTTTCCACTATTAACGGCATACCTTTCTCTTTATAACGAAATAAACATCCGATCATTTATATTAAAAAATAGCATTTTTCTTTGAATATCAAAATAACACCTCTTAAAAATCATTTTTTTGAAAAATCTAACTGTATATAACCCCTTAATGTAAATGAGCTCAATCAGCAGAAATCCAACGCAAACGAAGGTAATCTGGCTTCGATTCTTGCACGAGCTATATTTTATAGGCACACAAGCCAAGATGCTTTCATAAAATGTTGCACGTAGTCAAAAGACAGGGGCCAATAAGTTGAGAACGATAATGAATCGACACTTCAGCGTCTTTTTTAATACTACGCCTTATGAACTTCGCGAACAGATTAAAATGAACAAAAAAAAAAATCTCCACAATTTCGAAGCATTGTTCTGGGGTGAACGATACATTATGACTTTTCAAACGACTTTCCAACACAGTTTGCCATTCTCTACTGTCAAACCACAGTTATCAATGTCAATAGTTCTCATGCATTTAAAAAAACACCCGCTATATATGATTTGATACATAAAACGTATATGAAGCAAAATTGAGATATTCTAAAAAACCCTTTACTATCGACTCAAAACAACCTCCTAACAATACTTGCCAAAGACGTGCTTCTCACCTATTATGCCTGTATCCCTGTGAGTTGGCAAATGCCTTTCTCTGGCAAGCAGAAATAATTCGAATCGGTGATAAAAAAGATGGTTTTCCTGGAAATTTTTAAGCTTGTTTTTCTTCTAATTACTCCTTTGAGGAGCATAGGGACTCTACAAGGCTTCTTCAACATACGCAGTTAGATGTTTTCGTCTTAGCATTGTCCCAGCTTGTGTTTGTGGAGAATGAGCCATGCAGAATGGATCTTTTTCGGGTGTGCTTTGAGCGGCCGTGGCTTTTGCTTAGCTAAGGATTTCAATCTAGGGCCATTCTTATGATGCCAAGGGGTGGTTTTCTAAGAGCGCAGCCTATCCACCTCCATTTCCTGCGTATTAGTTGGTGTAGGATGGTCTCCTCGTTCGTTTGTCCCAGAGTTCTTCGTCTCTTATTATGTTGGGTCAAAATATTTTGCATATTATTCTCAAGCATTTGTTGATGAAGCATTGAAATTTCTGCGATATCGTTTTCGATACAAGGCACCTTTCATTTCCATGCAGCATCGTCAATTTGACATATACGTTGAACATCCTGAGCTTGTAGTCCGTAAGCCAGCGACAGATTTTCACGACCAAGTTCCTCTCAGTCGATAATTCGTAAAATGCCTCAGATAGTTGCATTATGAAGCGTTGTAAACGTCAGCTGCGGCTCCGAGGGTGGGTTGAGCAGTGGTAGCCGCCCACGCACGTAAAAAAAAAAATTTTTTGCCATTTACTTCCGATTAAAAAATTTATCAAATTAAAGTTAGACTACTATTTTGAAGAAATAAAATTGTCAGCCAATTATAAAGTGGTGGATTATCTTCAGCTGGTCACACAAATATGAAAAAAAAAATATTTTTTTCAGTGATTTCCTCCCAAAGGAAAATTTATCAGATGATAGTTTATGTATTGTTTTTAATAAATAAATAAGTCAGGTGGCTATATGTAGGTGGAATGTGTGTCAGCTGATGCCCTGAAGGTGTAACGTAGGAGCTAGTCGGAAACATTTATAGCCTAAGTAAAGGTATCAGCTGACGAATTTTCCCCCAACATACTGCCAGCTGATTTGTTTTATTACTTACAGGATCATTTCAACAATCCGCACAAACATTATTTTCGGGAGGAAATGACGTACTTCAATTTATTTAACATTACATTTAATGTGCAAACTGAAATGTATAATTTTAAGGCAATGTTTCGATTAAATCAAATTTTTTATGGGAACTTTCCGATTCTTAAGAATAGCAATAAATAAATATTTTGTTAAGCAAATCAACTAATTTATAAGTTTTCAGTACTTGAATTAATAATGTTTAAGATTTAATTCAAAAAGTTATTTAATTATGTTTGGTAATTTTATCATTTTCATTTTCGCTTCTGCTCATCTCACTTTCTTCTCTTTCTGACTCACTGTCAGAGTCGCTGTCAGAGCTGTTTCCCACCATGTCTTCATTATCGTCATCTGTTTAAAAATACAAAAAATAATTTAGTATACATGTTTAGCGTTACACGAATAAAATTTAAAAAAATGCTTACCTTCTTCTGATTGAGTTATTTGATCAATGGATGTTGGTAACTGAGTACCAGAAAGCCACATGAATTCATATCTGTTATCTATTTCTACCCAGCCATAGTCAGAAGGCTCATTGACAGTTGGCATTTTCAGGTGTGCTTGAGACTAAATTTCCGAAATATAACATCTCCTTAGAAAATGATTATATAATTCCGTTTTGCACGACGGAAGAGATGAGCCATCAATACCTTTCTTAGGTTATCGAAACGAATTGTCATTACCAAGAAATTTGTATGTCTCTCTCGCCTCATTTATAAATTTTAATCGTTTCAAACCATATACATTACATACAAACTCTTGCATTTTGTCAAAAAAGTCAAGTCTCTTCTCAGATGGTTGTGACAATTGGATGAAACATTCAGTGAATTCTTCAGATTTTGACATTATTGAAAATGGGCGGTTTTTGCCCTTCTTAAAAAAGGCCGGGTTGTAATCGCATCCTGTGAATGCGTGAAATGCAGGAAGCACTGCACTTAAATTTACTCCTAATTCTTTATGTAATTCTGTTACGTTGATAAATCTTTGATTTTTTCCGACGCCGACTTCCATACAAATTTGGATATCTTCTGCAATATTACCCATATTGGCTAACATAAATATTAATACGTCAGTATCCGAACAACGAATCGTTACATTCGCATTAAAATGAAACTGGCAAACGTGGAAAATTATTTTTGTGTCGGCTTCTTTGTGAGCTAGACACCAAAGTGTTTTTTCTACCGTTTTTACCACTTTAGAATCTGTAACTACGTACTTAAAACAATCGTCAGCATTGACATAAATTATTTTATTATTAATATACGGTACCATATAATTTTCTTCCCAATTTTTGATAAAAAACTGTACAAGTGCTTCTTTAAAGTTGGTATTTTTTAACTCAATTGAAAAATCTTTTTTTCGCACTTGATCTGGACCATCGATACGGAAGTTTACTTGTTCCATATGTCGGAGTTTATGCTCAGCTTCTTTAATCGATGGGAAAATGTATCTATCAAAGGCAATAATTATGACTTTTGCTCTGTTTGCACAAATCATTTGCAATACTTTTTTTGAAATGTTTCCACAGCTAAGCGGTACAGCTTTCATCTGAATTAACATGAAATATCCATCGTATATAATAACGCCTGTATCTTGAGCAGGTACAGATTGATTATATTTTTCTAATAAAGTCATCAAAGCCGACTTTTGCGTTTTGCACTGGTGTTAATGGATAAGTAAGCACTTTATCCAAATCAAATTCTGTTTTAGAGAAATTTGAAGCAGTTGTCCGAATAAGTCACGTTGAATTCGCAGTTCCATCTCTTCTCGGGCAACTGTAATTTTTTTTCTTTAATCATGTCTGTAAAGGTATTACCATTCAACTTAGAAATACTCTGCTCAAACTTGTTCGGGTCGTTTACGCAATTTTGAATAAAATCTTCTCATTTTTTATTACCCTCCTCTTCAACGTTGAGCAAGAAATTTTCTATATTTTCGGTTGAAAGGTTATACAAACATTTTTTAACTAAATTTTCATCAAATGGATTGATATTACGCTTAATACCATCAATAAATCTGTGAAGGTGGGCTGTACTTTTTCTTATTCGGCTATTTGTAAGATCTGCCGTCACATCTTGCACTGCATTCAGCCCCGCTTCTTTCATTGTACGGCTAATGATAGTTGATCGAATGGTATGGCTGCGACACCATCGCTGTCTGGCTGAGATGGAATTAGTTACGAGTATGTGTGATATTCCAGTCAGCTTATTCGCTGCATCAGCATTAATTGTCTGCTCAAAAGTGAGGTGAATCGGTTGTTTTGAAAAAGGTTTGTTTGTCCGCTTAATGCCAAATGATCCCTTCTCAAAGTTCGGGTGTAATCCTGGATGAGTCTCATTAACTTTCCTTAAATTATCAAGATATTTCACTGCATAACGCGCATAATTAGGTTGATTGAAAGCGAAATACAAACTAATGATTTTCGATAAGGCTATTTTCTACATTTCGAAATTCCTCGTACGGATACTAGTATTGAGTAATAAGTAATAATCAATAAATTCATGTTCGCCCTGTAATGCTTGCATTTTGAACTGCTCATATTTTTCAGGTATATCCAATAATTCTGCTTGCTCAAATGAAGGTTCAGGTGATCTCGTTTTCAGAAACTGTACCAAAGAGACTTTAAATTCATTAGGTAAATCTATTTGTTTTTGTTGAATAAAGTTTTCAAAATGTAATATTTTCAATGCTAACCTATTCATTGGATGTAGGCGTTTACATCTGTTAAAATGCTTGCCCGTAATAAACCCATTGACCGATCCATTGGCAATCAATTCTTCATTCACCATAATGGTTGTCAAACCACAGTTATCAATAAATTTACCTACTACTTTATCCCCACTTTTTGACATACTCATTAAATGTAATGTTAAATAACTTCAAGTACGTCATTTCCTCCCGAAAATAATGTTTGTGCGGATTGTTGAAATGATCCTGTAAGTAATAAAACAAATCAGCTGGCAGTATGTTGGGGGAAAACTCGTCAGCTGATACCTTTACTTAGGCTATAAATGTTTCCGACTAGCTCCTACGTTACACCTTCAGGGCATCAGCTGACACACATTCCACCTACATATAGCCAGCTGATTTATTTATTTATTAAAAGCAATACATAAACTATCATCTGATAAATTTTCCTTTGAGAGGAAATCACTGAAACAATATATTTTTTTTCATATTTGTGTGACCAGCTGACGATAATCCACCACTTTATAATGAGCTGACAATTTTATTTCTTCAAAATATTAGTCTGACTTTAATTTGATCAATTTTTTAATCGGTAGTAAATGACTAAAAATAATTTTTATATACGCGCGTGCGCGGCTACCACTGCTCAACCCACCCTCGGAGCCGCAGCTGACGTTTACAAGGCTTCATAATGCAACTATCTGAGGCATTTTACGAATTATCGACTGAGAGGAAATAACTGACAAAAATTAGCGCCTGGCTCACGGACTATTGGTGTTGACGTCTTCTTTTGTTCCGCCATCTGCTGTTTTAGTGCAGCCCAGGTAGTAGAAGCTATCAGCGAACTCCACTTTATTGCCTTCTATAGTTACGTGGTTATTGTTGGTGTGGTTGGTTCTCAATCCGCCTTCGCTTGCATATCGGTCGACTTCTGCGACATCTGCAAATATCGTCAGCAAAGTCCAAATACTCCAATAGCCTTGAGGGAAACTTTGTAATGCCAAAGATAGCGGCGAGTGCTATTCTACCGGAGGCTCGATTAGGCGGTAGTAGTTAAGGTTAACCCCTTCATGCTACTGGCGCAGCAAAGAAGAGAGTGCTAAGATACTTAGTTCTTAACTCCGTAAGAGCAGGGTAGCTATGAAGAAGGTGTTGGAATGATTCCACCTCATTTCCCATAAAGCTGGCGCAAACGCTCACACCTCACGAACAATGAGCTGTAAGGGCGCCCACTAAGTTAGGGTTTCTTAGGAGCTCCCTCAAACGCCTCCGACTCAGACCATGACCAGAAGTATCTAAGGACATTCCAAGTTCCTGTACGCGGTCAGCTTTGAATGCGATCGAAAGAAATGCCAGGCATCCCCCCTCCAGTTTCGAGATCACCATCATCAAGCTCAGTATCCCAATTAAAACTGGGCTGTCTGAGTCCATATTTAAGTCGCTGACAGTTATTACAAAAGTAATCAGCCAATCAGTCACTTCTCCGATACCTAACTTTGCTTGGAAGCAGCAGTTGTGCAGTAAGCAATTCAGTTACGAACAAAATTTTCTTATCGATCTCCACAAAAGTCTCCCTCTAATTATACACAACGAATCTCCCACGATTGAAATCACACTTGTTAATCTTCTTCTTGCATTTATAATAGGACTATGAATAAGTTCGTGCGGTTTTACAACAGATGGCGTAACTTGATTATTATTCCATCGATCCACATTTCCAAACATTCATTGGAGAGCTACTGTCGTAAAGCACAAACGTCAGTATAAGTTTTTTATTTGAAGCGTAAACAACAATATTTTTACCACACTTGAAAATGTCGAATTTCGTGCCAAATAATGTGTTTTTGCGGGGAATTCTTCTTCATTATTTTAATATGAAGAAAAAAGCAGCCGAAAGTCATCGTATCTTGGTGGAAGTTTATGGTGAGCATGCTCTATCTGAGCGAACGTGCCAGAAGTGGTTTGCACGCTTTAAAAGTGGTGATTTTGGCTTGGAAGACGAAGAACGCGAGGGTGCGCCGCCAAAGTTCATGGATACCGAATTGGAGGAATTGCTCGATCAAGATCCGGCTCAAACGCAAGAAGAGGTTGCAAAAACTTTGGGAGTTGATCAATCAACCATTTCCAAACGTTTAAAAGCCATGGGAATGATCCGAAAGGTAGGCCATTGGGTGCCGTATGAATTGAAGCCAAGAGACGTTGAACGCCGTTTTATGGCATGCGAACAACTGCTTCAACGGCACAAAAGAAAGGGTTTTTTGCATCGAATTGTGACTGGCGATGAAAAGTGGGTCCATTACGACAATCCAAAACGTCGGGCAACGTATGGATACCCTGGCCATGCTTCAACATCGACGTCGGCGCAGAATATTCATGGCCTGAAGGTTATGCTGTGTATCTGGTGGGACCAGCTGGGTGTTGTGTATTATGAGCTACTGAAACCGAATGAAACGATTACGGGGGATGTCTACCGACGACAATTGATGCGTTTGAGCCGAGCACTGCGAGAAAAACGGCCGCAATACGCCGATAGACACGACAAAGTTATTTTGCAACATGACAATGCTCGGCCACATGTTGCACAAGTGGTCAAAACATACTTAGAAACGCTCAAATGGGATGTCCTACCCCACCCGCCGTATAGTCCAGACCTTGCGCCATCCGATTACTATCTCTTCCGATCGATGCAACATGGCCTGGCTGACCAGCACTTCCGTAATTACGATGAAGTCAAAAAATGGATCGATTCGTGGATTGCGGCAAAACCGACCGAATTTTTCACAAAGGGAATCCGTGAATTGCCAGAAAGATGGGAAAAAGTAGTAGTAAGCGATGGACAATATTTTGAATATTAAATTTGTAACCATTTTACGTCAATAAAGTTTCAAATTTCGAAAAAAACCGCACGAACTTATTCATAGTCCTATTAGATTGGTCGTTGTTTTCAGCTCTTTGTTGCTGAGTATTCTCCGCATGTTCTGTGCGATGATGAGGTCCAGAAGTTTCTTGTTTCAACGCCAGACGGTCGTAATGGGTACACAGTCATTATATACATTGCACTCGTCACATGTGCCTAACTCTGTTTTGGAGCTGTTTAACACAACCAGTTGGCGCTTCCTCGGTTGCACATTCGACTAGTATTACGCCTGGCCTGAAGTGCATACCTTTGACTCCATGTTCGGATTTTCATTCCTCATACATATCCTCTGTGAGAATTCCCTCAACCTTCTTGAAGCAGATCTCTTCTTCCTTCTCTGATATTCGCACCGACCTCTCCATCCGCAAACTGTGCTTTGAGGGTTGTGCTAGGGCTATCTTTCCGAGCAGGCAAGATTGGAAAGAGGGGAGAGTTGTTGCGGATATAGATGCCTCTGTTTTCACTGACGGATCCAAAATGGAGTCTGGAGTGGGAGCGGGGGTCTACTCCAAATCAGCCAGCATTTCGGTCTCCTATAAACTGCCGGAGACAAGCAGCGTCTTTCAAGCAGAGGTCTTCGCGATCCTGCAGGCATGCAAAATGTTTCGGGATCGCTGTTGGGAGGGAGACATTAATATTTTTTCCGATAGCCAAGCTGCAATCAAGGCACTGTCGTCGCCGTATTGCAGCTCTCTTCTCGTGAACTCCTGTAAGGAGGAACTTAAACGCCTCGAACGTGCAGGAAACATTTCCCTCATCTGGGTTCCTGGGCACAGGAGTATAGAGGGAAATGAAATTGCCGATGAGCTTGCCAGGAAGGAGGCGGCAGAGCCGAATCCAGCTGCCCTCTTCTCAGACATCGGTATCCCCTGGCCGTCGTTAAAGGGAAATTACACAACTTCTTTCTAAGAAAAGCGCAAGACAGATAAAGGTCTGTCTCATCGTGTGCCATTTCAAAAGCACTATGGCCTCAATACGATATAAACCGAACGCTTAAGGTGATGTGAACCCCCCACCATTCAATTCCGTACAACCCCCATTGCAGAAGCTGTGGGGATCCTACAGAGAAAGAGACTGTATTGGTCCACTTTATGGTATCAAAACGGCACGTAAGTGCTACTTGTAGCGTACCTGGGGTACTCTTGCCATCTTACCTACCTACCTACCTACTGAAATTCTTAAACCCTTAAAAATGTATAGCTAACACCAATTTTTCTGGAGTTTAAATTGATTTTCTGAGCAAATTTGTATGCAGAATTTATTGCTCTCGAAGTTTCAGGCACTGAATCGTTTCTTGGCGTGGCACAGCACCTTCTGCTTTGCTTTATCTGACGTTGAGCCTTTTTTGAGATAGCATAGATATTATTTGGAAGCAGTTATTTTTATGGGCACCCCTAAGCTGAAAGTTTGTACAGAAGCTTGTCCAGTACTCATGCTTGGCTTCGAATAAGGATAGTCCCCTTGAATATTGACGCATCTTTGGAGCCCAGCTGCTTTGCACTGTCCTTCCGTGAGTCTGTCATTTTACGGGTTGAAGTTTCTGTCAGCGCTGATTCAAATTTATCTTTATCTTTATTCTCCGTCAATTTTGATACTATACATTTAGAAGTTAGTACGTGGCAATCCCAGATATGCGGCTTGCCAGCCCAGCCCATTTTTGGTTTGAATCCTTGGGTTGAATCTCATGATAGCTCCATAGCTTCTGGTGGCTCACTAAGCCAACAGTTACTCACTGAGGTGGGCAGATATCAGTGAGGTGCAAAGCTAAAATAGATTATATTGCCACCGACTGCAAACAAGTTCGATTGTTTTTGTTTTGTTTCTTTATTGTTTTTGCTGTTTTGCTAATTGCTGCCAGTTGTTGACCCTGACTTTCCTCATGTCGCCTTCGTCAATCCATCTTGATCTTCGTTTGCCTCTTGCTTTTATTGCACATGTTTTAGCGTCACTTTTCGTTGAGCTCTCGTGAGGTCCATTCTCATGGTATGACTTTGAGCTTTGATGAATCCTACAACATTTTCTCTTCTTATAGAAATTGAAATTTGAAAAGGTCGAGGCCAGAAGCACTGAGAGATTGCGTAACTCCTAAAACACTCAGACTAAAAAGCCCATTGTATTCAAAGCTCTGGAAAGTAAAAGGGTAGATAGTCAAAGAGGAAAGGAGAGAAGTAACAGAAAGAAAGAGATAGGATAGAATAGGATCATAGGCGTAGCTTGATCTACGAAAATTTTCAGATTGTTTGGCAAATCTGAAAATGTCCTCCAGTTTGTGAGAACGAATTTTACTCATCCTCATGATAACGGAAGCCAAAATTCGTAGGCTTGCTCTAGTTCAAGCAGGACAGTCACAGAGAAAATGTTCAGTGCTATCTGCCTCTTTTTTTTATTATTTTTTCATAACGTATAAGTAATAATGAGTGGCGAAATATCTGACAAGTTTGAAATGAAATCCGGTGTGAGGCAAGGTGGCACAATATTTTATAAATCGACACAAATACGACATTGTGATTCTTGCGAGAAATAGGGAGGCTTTTCAGAACGTTTTCATGCGGCTATTGCATGCCACAAGACCAGCGGGCCTGAAGATAAATGAAGAAAAGGTAAACTACATTGAACGATCCTTTCATGATAGCCACATCAGAATCGGAAGCTATATTTTTGAGCTCATGCAGGAGTTTAAATATTTGGGCATAAATACAATACAAGACCGTATTCAGGCAGCTAACAAAGCAAACTTTCGCCATATCAAACTTATGAAGTCTTCACTGATATCAAAGGAACAAAAGCTCCAGATGCACAAAACTATAATAAGACCGGTTTTCTCTTACGGCTGTGAAGCATGGGTCCTTTAATTTAATGACGTGAATTTACTGACACGATTTGAAAGAAAAATACTCAGAGAAATATTCGGGCCAATACGATTAGAAGACGGTACATACCGTATGGTGTATCAGTGATTTAATCGCGGGAGGAAATGTAAAGCGGTTTATAAAGTCGCAAAGATTACAGTGGTACGGACACGTCCTAAGAATGAGGAGCGAAAGAGCGACCAAAAAAGTTTTTGAAGCAAATCCTGAAGGATCAAGAAGGAGAGGGAGGCCAAGGAGGCGATGGTTGCAAGACGTAGAAAACGATATAGGAAAGAGGAAAAGCTCACAACATAGAGCGAAAGCGGACTGTAGAGAAGAATAGAGACGTATTGTAGAGGAAGAATTGACCCACCCCCGACTGTAATGCCAAAATGATGATTATGATCCGCCTCCTTTAAGCAAAACAAGCAAACCGGGTCCTTAATGCTTCCAATGGTGGTCACATGCTGACCCGCGGAATGTGTTCAGGAATAATACCGACCATCAACCGAAGGCCTTTTCTTCCAAGTTTTAGCAAAAAGTTCGACAGTTTTATGCTCGGTATTGCCACAAAACACTTTGAATTTCTGCAGCGTTCTAGAACGAACCATCGCTCCTTATGTAAATTGCATAAATACCGTAGTAGTCCGGTGTAACGACCGAAATTTCGACGTTTTTCCATGAATCTATTTTAAAAAGAAAATAAAATGCGATCGTTTAAAGTTTTTACATGTTTTTATTGGTGTTTTGAAGTATATAAAAAAAACTTTTTAAAGTTAATTTGATATTAATTTGTTTAAAATTTTTGACGCCAAAGTTGAGTCCTTAAAAAAAAGATGAGTTGGTTCGGGGAAACACGCAGCCTTCCAAAGTCATCTGAAATAAAAAATTCAAAGAGATTATTATTCCGTAGACTTTATTTTAGGTCCCGAACCTAAAATATACATAAAAATAAAACAAACAAAAACAAAATGGCAGACTTGTGAAAAAAGTTCTCAAAATCTAATTTTTTTTTTCATAAATTGTTTAAATTAAATAGTTTATTATTAAAAGATTAAATGTTTTAAAGGTCCGGGATCTAGATATGTGTGTCTAGAAAAACGGGTTAAGTGTTTGGCCAAATCGGCTTAATAGTTGTGAGTCAGTGATTCCCCGAAATTTCGGAAACATGGTTTTGAGAAACACGCGTTTAAAGTTTCGACAACAGCTGCTGCTGGCGTGTCACATGCTTTCATAAACACTACGGCGCACTCTCTTATTTTAGCTTTAACTTTAAACATAATTAAAATTTCTGTCTGAAATTTGTATAGTATATTTTTAAGATGTTTTTCTTCCAAAAAATGTAAAAAAAAATCGATTTTTTGAACCCGTCACACCGGGCTACTACCATAAGTAATCGCTGATCCAATTCATGATTCCTGCAGAACTGATTCCGATTATTGGCTCTGGTTCTAGAGAAGTTACCGCTGACAACCGCAGTCGGCTATTTCATCGGCAATTCCATTCACGTGAATACTGCAGTGTCTTGGAACCCATATTCTTTATAGTTTATTCTGTCTTGCATTAGAATTATAAGTTGGTCCAGTTCAAGGTTCCAGCTAATACGCCATTCGTCGTTGTCTTGGGCAACAACGAAGATTTGCTTCAAAATTTTTCTTCCAAATATTCTGTATATTTGACCGAAATTGGACTATACATAGGATTTTTCGGAATATTGCGAACATTATTCTCAGTGATTTAAAAAGTGCATATGTATATGTGTGTACAGTGTTACCAGATCCAATTTGCGAATATGTTACAAGAAATATTCGGCATTTCTTAAACTATCCAATTAGTTTATGCTCCAATCGATGACTTTCGCCGCTAATATTCTAATAAGTATCTAGATATCTAAAGCTATAATCCAAATTCCCGGCCAGATTGATCGTGAACGAAATGAATAGTTATCATCCTGATTTGTATAGAATTCAATTTATACATACACACAAAACGCATACATATCTGCGTATGCCCCATAATCCCCAAGTAATCATATTACTAACGTTATCTATGTGGGCTATGCATACATACATATGTACATATGTATGCGTAAGAGTGCGGCTATCACTTATGATTTAGTGCCCAGCTTATCTTCACTGTTTCACGATTTCGCCAACAATTTCATTAAGTAAATTGCTGCTTCGTATAAGACTACTTGGCTGTACCTCGATGCCACTCATATACGCCTCCCACCCTTGCCATATGTGCACCGACACACACATAAATATACCGTCATATTTCGTGCGCTGCCAAAAGCAGTGGCTGAAAATAAAACAGTCTCACATCCATACATTGCTAAACGGCCGCATATACACACCTAAATATAAACCTTGATAAATGGATTAGTGGAGCGAAATTGAATTTCTCCAACTACTATCCTTCGGCAGTTTCTTCTTGACGGCATTCCTATTTTTTCGCCATTCTTTATTATTCTATTTACATTTGCCATTTTTTGCCATATTCGTTTTGGCTGTTCTCATTTTTTTCAGCGCACGTTATGACTATCATCAGACTATGAGCTGTAAGTACGAGTACATATGTAGTTAGGTACATGCACACATTCATACATACATGAGTGTATATGCAGCAGGAATAGTTGACATCATTTTTTACATATTGAACGTTGATTGGGTGGGCGCACCTGACACTCAAATGTCACTGAACAATTGTAGGAACAGAGCAAATCCGGCATCGAGGCGTGACACATTGTCAGAATGAATTCAAATCAAAAATTGAGGATACACGAAAGAAGGAGAAGATGAAGACGCACTCGCAAACTGCATGTCATCACACGTATAAGGCTAAGTGCATTTTTCTAATTAATGAGTACGGGACTCATATGTATCTACATATGTGCGTTAAAATGATTGCCGTGACGATGTGTGGATTTTTGCTTAAACTGCTCTCACTCTTTAATGTATATTTGGGCCAAGCACTATTAATTCGTACCCTAGCAGTTCTTCCCATATACACCACGTTGATTTTAGAATAAATAAATAAATAAAAGTTATAGACACGCCTCAATTTTTTCAGAAATATATAATTTATACTCGTACTACAAGAAAACCTGTACAAAGCCAAGTTTCAAACTCAGTACATTTTTAAAAAAATTTGAAAAATTTATCAAAACTCTAAATTTTTCAACCAGAGTTTTCAAAATTTCTTTTGGTATGCAGTTTAATAGCACATTGAATTTTAGTCTAACAAAGTGCAAGTTCCAAGTATCTACAGATACCCTTGATTTTTCAGACATTTTTTCGTTGAGATGTCACGAATTTTCTTTAATACAAAGTATTAAGTTGCTCAATAAGTTTTGCGGTTTGATAAGAAAAACACAATTTCATTGTTTGAAATACACTTTATTATTCAGTATAGTCTCCCTGACCATCAATACAGGGTCCGTAACTCGAAGTGTAACCAATTAAAAAGGCCATAAATTTAGTTGGCAAAATTTCTTTTATTTAATTCTAAGTAAAAAAATTTGTGTAAATTATACAAAATTAACAATCAAAAAACTTTTGCTCAATATGACCACCTTTTGCCTTGGCTATGGCCTTGAGACGGTCCAGAAACGAATCACAAGCTGCCCGAATGTGACTTGCAGGTATTTTGGCTCACTCGCGGGCGATGCCTTTTTTGAACGCCTCGAGACTGATGAATCTTTGAGTTCGGACCTTGCTTCCAAAATGACCCAAAGAGAATAATCCATCGGATTCGCGTCTGATGAATTTCAGAGCCATTGTGTGGACGTTATACAGTTTGGAACGTTGTTTTTAAGCCATTCTTGGTTCACTTGAGCTTTGTGAGACGGGGCCGAGTCCTGTTGAAACGTCCATAGTCTGTCGCCGAAATGTTTGTCTACCCTCAGCTTCAAAGCAACCTCCAGAATATTTTCCCCATAATATTTCGCATTTACCTTGATGCCCAGGGTCGATGAAAGCGTTTGGAGAGCGCCCATCCGCGGTTATAGCAGCTCAAACCAATACCTGTGGCGGGTGTTGCCTATTGGTAACCAATCGATTACTCAAATTTTCGTATGAACGGTCGGTAAAATAAACCCTATCGTTTTGGGAGTTTACGAATTGTTCAATTTGAAAAATTTTCTCATCAGAAAACACAAAGTTCGGAAATTGACCGCTTTCGGCCAACCCAAGCAACTCCTTCGCTCTCTCAAGTCCGACTTGTTGCTGCTTTGGTGTGAGATCAGGCGCCTTTTGGATATTTTTAAGGTTTGACTTTGATATCATTTTTCAGTATGCGGCAAATGCTACGGTCACATATTTTCAATTTTTTCTTTTTTCGCGTTTACTCTCGGAAAATGCTTCCATGCGCTTGCAAACAATACTAATTTAGTCAACTAACAGACAGCTGCTACACGGGCGTTTAAAGTTGGTTACACCTCCAGTGCCGGACCCTGTATTTACGTATTGCTTAATTTATTAAAGTTCACTATTTTCTCTTATTAATTTCGTCGTAGCACATATTAAATTCCAGTCTATTCAAATCGCCGCGAATCTTTCTTGCTTTTCTGCGCAGCGCTTTTGTTCGTTAAAAAGAAAATTTAGTTTCTACCTAAATACATACATACATATAAGTATGTGCATGTAAGTGAGCAGAATTTTTATTCTACGAAAATGCAACGGTAATTTTATGTTTCTCTTTATACATGTAATGAATGAATGCATTCTGCCAGCCATTTCAGCTGAATTTGTATAGCTTTTTTTCTTGAAATGCAATCTACTAAGAAGCCTAATGGATTTTTTAAAATTAAGTAATAAAATTATTTCGCAACAATTGTGATGTTTTTGACTTTTTTTTACCAAAATTGGTATATTTTTTCCTTTTTTCTTCTTTCTTTCAAGGTAGCTTAGCCGGTTAGAATGAATTTTGATAATTTTTCACAACTTTAGGAAACAAAAAGTGCAGGTGCTACTCTCGTTTCTTTTCAGCCTTAACTTTCCATACTACAGTCTGATTTCCACCCCAAAACCATACCTTTTTTTCAAAAGTCCGCCATTTTGTTATTTTTCAAAAAAAATGTCCCAGAATCACAAGTCTACAGAATAATAATCAGTTTAACTTTTTCATTTCTGATGTCCTAAAGAGCCAAAATCCCGTTGACAAGCTACCTATCTCGTGTTTAAGACGCTTACTTTGGTGCCAAACCACTACAAAAAATATGTGGAAAAAAAATTGTTTTTGTATACTATTTGATGTCAATAACAACATACTATAAAATCAAAACGATCGCATTTTATTTTCTTAAAAAAATCCTAAAAAATATCTATACAAAATAAGTATAATCCAATTTTTATTTTAAACAACTTTCTTACTAAGCAACAAAAACCCATTTTGAGTGATAGAAATCTTTATTTTGATCTTTACAAACTCCATTGCTTGTCTATTTGTATGCTGCAGCTGTCTAGTTCACAAGTATCAGATATGGCTGACGTACGACGCCATTTACAAAAATACATAAATGTTCCAATATGGTGATTGATTTTGCGCCACCTTGTAAATTTTCGTAATGTGTATTTTACTTGTTTTTTGCTTTGCAATAAATGAAAGTTCGTTAAGTTTAGCACTAAAAATAAATCCGACTGTAATTATAACAATACGGTAACACGGTTTCGAAAATGAAATGAATATCGATGTGCTCATTCACAGCGCATTTGTATAAAAAAAATCACTATGGCCCATTAATTCCATCTTTTGAGTACTCAAAAACTCTCTTCTGTGATATGTGTAAGCTCGCATTGGCTTGGTGAAGAATGATTTGTTCTTCGGCTGATAGTTTTCTTTAATTCTCCTATACTTTCTGGCAAAAAAGTGGTATATAATTGGCCAAGCTCTTTCCCCTATTTGTGGTATGCGTCTTGATGCTTGACAGTTTTACGCCACCTCAGAAAGGCAGATGATTTTTTTTTTATGAGGAGCTTTATCATGGCACAAATTTACTCGGAGATTTGACATTGTTTGCCGAGGAGCCCCCGCTAGTAAAAAAATTTCTTTCCATCATCTGGTGCTTCTTGCGCAGAGACTCGAACTTGCACACTTCCAAATGGTAGTCTCACACCAACCTATTCGGCTACGGCGGTGGTTTTTATACCACTCAGAATTAACTATTTCAAGTTCCTCTAGTGGTGCAGCTGCAGCGAGACTAGATTTTCCGAAAAAACAGGCGACCATTCGCTTTGAAGGGCTTTTTCAGTGAACAACTTTTGTCGATTACTGTTTTGTCTCCGGCTCATAGGCATGGATTCAAGATTTTTCACATGTTACGGTATCATAGACGTGCTTTGAAACCCGCGGCTGAATTTCTTCAACATTTCTTTACACCAATCGACACCGAGTGGGAGTCTGTTTTTGGAGAATTGACACATTGTGTGGTCTCCTACGTGAACAAATCTTCTTGGTGACCAAATGTTCATACAAATTTAATGTATCCTGGTGCCACTAATGCCCAAGAATGTCTCTATCTCGCGACGATCTGACGATCTTGCTTTATCAATTGACGCACAACATCGATTGTTTCTCAGGCAACCACCACTTTTGGACGGCCTTCATGAAATTTATTCTGCAAGGATCGGCGCTTCTGTAAACAAACCAGTATGGCCATGGTCGTAGTGCTTTGAAGTTGAACAATATGGCACCAGCTTCCCAGTGAGCAACACTTACAGTAGCAGCTCAATACAGGAACACCAACACAACACCGGCTTTAATAGTTCAATGTTTCAGTGTAAAGATGCACAAAGATTTAATAGCTTTAGCTCACAATTATGGGCCAATTGAAAGCAAAGGCAGTAATTTCTTTAATCACTGTTTTTTATTTATTTACTTTTTTATTTACAGACGAGAAATAATAATTCAATTATTCTTACACGTAAAACAGAGCACTGGCTGCCAGGACCTTCAGCTCGCTGATGTAAAAGTA
The DNA here is from genome assembly GCF_028408465.1 of Anastrepha ludens. Lineage (NCBI taxonomy): Eukaryota > Metazoa > Arthropoda > Insecta > Diptera > Tephritidae > Anastrepha > Anastrepha ludens. The sequence goes on along the minus strand of NC_071498.1, from coordinate 8,286,654 downwards.
AGAGATAGATAGCTTAGAGGTCTTACATGTAAAAGTGAGACTAGAAAAATTGATTAATTAGGACTATGGTAAAAATATAGTAACTATATTAGAGAAGAAAACATCAAATCAATTTTTTCAATCCAGATTTAACTAGAAATTCTGATATTTTTGATACATTTTCTGAGGAAGTAGTTCTTACCAGAGTAGAAGGTAAGATACTTTTTCGGATTTGTTCAAAATATGGGCAGTCGTCAAGTATATGGTAGACCGTTAAAGAAGATGAGTGACAGTATTGGCAGCATGGAGGACTGGAACCATTGAAAACGTATGAATGTGTGGCGATTGTGTGCCCTAGTCGAAGGCGGACAAATGACTTGATATCGTTGCAACGGCAATTTAGTGGGTAGTTTGGTTTTATCCTGTTTGGATGATTTACGATATAATGGCGGGAAGTGGACCCCCACCTGAACCTGTGATATATAAATTTGTAAACGTCTTTTTTCGAAATATAGTCGAAAGTTATAAGTGGTTCTTTCCCAGCGAGTTTAGCCCGTTCGTCGGGTTGGTTATTCCCTTTTATGCCCTCGTGGCCTGGAACCCACATGAGTTTTATGCGGTCGCTACTTTTTAATAATTTGCTCCGGGTCCAGGAGATGATGTGCGTCTTATTCATTGTGTTCATTATCGAGTAAATGACTGATTTACTATCCGTGCAAATTACTGCTTTCGGGAAAGAGTTTTCAGCGAAGGTAATACCACGAAGGATCGCTGCAGCTTCGGCTATATAAACGGAGGCATAGGTACGGAAGAGGCTGGCCGTGATTGTTTCTCCATTCGAGTTGACAGCTGCGAACGAGGTATTAGAATAAGTTTTTGACCCATCAGTGAAAATAATTCTTTTTTAATCATTTCATATTTTTGAGACACTTGAAACCGGCACTAAAAATTCTTTTAAAAGTATACAATTTTCTTTAAAATTTGTTAAATTTTTTTCCAATTTGCATAAAGTTTTGAACCTGGATTTATAAGATTTTCGTTGGAAAATGTATAATGTTTTCATTAAAAAATTATTATATTTAAATAAGAAGCACATAAATTGCCAAAACTTGCCATAAGTCCCTGTGCTGAATGCACTACGAGTGTATGGTATATAGAACCATTACGTTGCCTACGTTTCAATGACAAATGTGAATTTGATGGAAAATATGCAATGTATTTCACAGTAGTTTGTAAAATTAAATTAAATTTTCATATATGAACTTTTGTCAAGAACACAAAAGAAAAAAAGAAATTAATACACACACTTCCAAAGCCTTTTATTCCCGAATTCTATTTAAATTTGAAATATGTCTGTCTGCAGTAGCAAAGCATCACTGGGAACCACATGAACGTATAAGTGGTCAGCTTGGCCTCGTTGAAGTACTTGCATTCTAATGAAGTCTTCTATTCTACGCTGCGCCTCCTTCATTTAAGCGTTTAAAAAGCATTCGAGAAAAACACAACGGGGCTGTAAACCAGGCAATTTTCATGCCACAGCAGGTGATCCCGGTACACACATATCTGCATACATTGCACTTACATATTCATACCATATAACTACACTGACGAGCAAGACCGTACCACAACAGTCTAATTTTAGCTACCCGTCATCAACTGCAAGTTCTTATAAATTACACATTTTTATAGCTTCTCCTGTATTCAGCTTTTCAAATAGGTTTGAAGACCAGCAAACATTTTGTGTTTTTAGTTTGGTTTTGAGAGACAGGGGTCGATTTTTGCTACTAAAGAAAGGTTAATCCAATTAATGGTAGATTTTGGCAAAATACCGAATTATAATCACACCTCAGCGACCATACTCACCAAACTTGACGATTTACGGCTTTTTTTATTCCTAAAACTAGAAAGATCCACAAAAGAATGTCACGCTTTTTTACAAGTGGAGAGATAAATAGCGCGTTTTGTTGGATTAACCAGCTCAGCAACTCGATCGATTCCCACCGGAAACTCTAAAATAATTATGTTGTGCGCGGATGTATTCCATAGAACATTTGTTGTTTGGCACATAAGGGCATACATATTTTCAAGGTAACAATATTTCAACTGAAAGACGGCGTAATAGGTATAGTTTTGCAAGAGCTAATCTTTTCCAATTAACATGCAAAGCTGCGAGCGTCAAAAGAAAGTGCATACCAAATATTCATAAGTTTTGACTATTTATATATTTCTTTTGTAATTTCAATTACTTTTTTATAAAAACATAGTTCACACTACAACAAAAGACTTACAAAGCAGAGTTTCAAAGTTTGTATAAAATTTGTAAAAATTCGGTAAATTTTCGTCAAAACTTCAAACTCTTTCCTCAGAATTTTTAGAAAAATTTCAGGTATGCAGTTTTATAGACTATTAAATTTTAATATAATAAGTTACAAGTTCTAAGTGTTTCAAGAATCACTTGAATTTTTAGTAATTTGTTCTGCTGAAGGTGTTGGATGTTTTCTTCCATATAAAAAAATATGGAGTAGGCGTTAAATGGAGAAAATGCGCATGGCCGCGTCCAAAAAAAAAATGCTCAGGATGTTATCGTTGCTGTTGCATTTTTAATATTTATTCATTTATTCCGGTTTTGCCCATTAGACTATAGCTAAAGAACCCATCACTGGAAGAGCCGAAAGTACTACTACGTATCAGAAATTTTTCGAGAGTTCAAAAAGTGCTGATATCTGAAAAGAGGACTACTTTGAAGATGACGAAGTTGATACTGATGAATATAAATAAATAGTGCACGAGAGGAAAAACACATATTTCCTCTTTTTTACACCCAAAAACACATTTTTTCCTTGAACAAACCGCATACATACTTGATACGCTCGCAAAACTCATGCGAAAGCTGGGCGATCTTGGACTTCGTAAGCTGGAAATTCACGTGACTCCATACAAATTTCATTGGATCCGCAGATTGTGGATACCACTTCAAATTACTAAAGTGCTGCTTTTGTTCTTCGCACTTTGAGCGGCGAGCCTTAGGATAATAAATAATTTTTTTAGAAGAAAGACACATTTTCTTACTACACTTGCCAGATTTCATATCCAACAATCAATTTGCTCCTTTCACATAATACTGGGTATAAATAAACTGAAATCGCAAAAGTTAATGGTAATGGATGGTATGGTAATGGATATAATAATATTTGTATAATTGGATATTGAACGCCGTCTTACACCGACGATGCCAACTAAAATTACGCGCACAAAAAATCAGAGAGCGCAAGTGGAAGTGGTTGGGTTATACACTACGCACGAGAGACATGGAGATCAATAGGCAAGACGGGCTAGACTGGAGTCCCCAGGGTTGACGGAACCGAGGTAGACCTAGGGGTTTATAGTGCCGTTGCATCGAAAGTGAAACATAATCTGTGAACAAAAGCCTGACGGGGCAGCAAGTAAAAGCAAAAACAGGGAACAGAACGGAGTTGAAAAATTTAGCTTTGGTCCTATGCTTCGCAACGGACCTCCAGGAACTACGATGCGGTGTGGTAATGGACTATAAACAAACAAACAAACAAATGTAAAATTCAAAATTGAGAGTGAGAGCCAAGCTATATCATACTTTGTCGTTAGATATTTTGTTGTAGTTGAGTGCACTGTGACCATTTAATGACTCTGGGATATATATCCAGAGAAAAAACTATATCACCTTAACATTTTGACCCCATTGATTGTTTTTGTGATGATCATTATTTTCTTATAAAAATAGCCAAAAAAATCATATATACATTCGAATTCCAAACATTTAAACAAATCAAATTCAAATTTCACCAAAATGCTAACCTTTTAATTCAGACTATTAAGAAACTATTTCCATACTCAGTTTTATTTGTTCATTTAGTGTAAGGAAATGGAAATTTGTAGTGACTCAAAAATCTTGTTGATTTTCTACGATTTTTACATTACGGTGGTGACCAAAATTTAAAGGTCTATACAACTTCATTTGCAAATTTTTTCCGAAGTTTTTCTTTCTTTAATTCTGATTAAGAACTTTAAAATTTTGATGACAATTTCTTGAATTTTTGCAAATTTTGCATAAAGTTCGAAACTTTGGTTTGTTAAAAGAGAGAGCGTGTCGACTGACTGCTGAACTGCGACTCACTGCCCTTCTGGTTGCCAGTTACCACCCTATCTGGCGTGAGCGGTAAGTAGGGTAGTGAGTACTTGGCATTAAGCAAAGCGCGCTGATCGAGTTCATACCTCTTCACCTGAACAATTTGATATTTGTTGAAAAGAGAACTATAGTTTTACAATAAATAAATGACAATTACAATAGGAAAAGAAAACTATTCAAAACTGTTATAATGTTAAAGTGTTATAGTTTTTACGCGAGCTGTATATGTCCGCCCCGAAAAAAAATATCATAAGTAGATCAAAACAGAGTATATTATATTCTGCTTTCTCTACATTTCTATAGAAGGGTTTAAAGGGCGTTTTTTAAGAGATTGCAAACTTGAAATGTTAATACAAAACAGAAATATTTTTGGAATGAGTTTTTTTTCAATATAATCTGGTAGCAAATTTCACGGCATTTATTTTTTACTACATATGTCCGCCACGGCTACGAGTTGCATAGTCCATTCAATCGGCTTAATTTTTGACTACTGAATAATAAATCTAAATGAGCCCAATGAGCTATGAGCGAAAATGCGACGCTAACGATGGTTATTTGGATTCGGTTCTTGCACGAGCTCTATTTTATAGACACACAAGCCAAGATACTTACGCAAAATTTACCACGTAGTCGAAGATAATGGCCAATAAGTTGCAAATGACGACGATATACATTTCAGTCTTTTTCAATACTTCGGTCTATGAACTTCGCGATCAGATTTCTTTTTTTTTTGTTTTTTTTGTTCAAAGTTTATTTCGAAAATTTGGAAGCGCTGTTCTGGGTTTTAACGTTTCATGGTGTCTGGCCAAACCTTACTGAACAGGAATGTCAACATAGTTTGCCATTTTCAGCTGTCATACCATAGTTATCGATATAGATGGTTCTTATGCAGTTGAAAAAAAACAAAAACCGAAAGAAACTCGAAAAAATTACAAAATGTAAAATTTATGTAGACTTAGGGATTTTCAATGTAATAAATATTAACAAATTCTGAAAGGCAGAGGAAAATTCGCGTTAAATACTTTTAAATTTCCGCAAGAGGACTGTTAGCAAAAAAAACTTAAGTTTTATTTTGTAATTTTTAAAAAATTTGAACAAAAATTTTTCCACTTTTATCACAGATTTGAATTCAGCACATCACTATATTTTACAAAGGTTAAATCTCCTTAAAGAGAGAAAGAACAGCTGTACCAGTGAGGTGAGATAAGAAAAATTTGTATAATTCGTAAAATCTTTAGGAAGATAGAAGATATCTCACCATGCCATAATTTTGCACACCAGTGTATTTTACTGTAAACACACACACACACGCTTCCATACGCGTGCATTGAGGAATTCAAAGCTCCAAAGAAATTTCAAACGTTTCCAGCTCACACACAGCCACACATACAAACCAGGCTGCTAAACACAAACAAACTTAACGCTGAGTGCCACATTCAGAGCAAGTTGTAAATTCGAGTGCCTCTTTTTTGTGGAAATATAAAATTTGTAAACAAAAACTTCAAAAAGAAAACTCACATTCATGCAACCAACTCTGCATCCTTCCGCTCATTCCAACGTTCGTCCATACATACAATAATATTACTATTCATTCATTCTTACATCCAATCCTTCTAAACTCTTGTCCAAGCGCACAGTTTGGTCATTTGTAAATATATTCCATAGCAGTCACACATCCATACATACACACTTTTGGTAGGTATTTGTGTTAGAACTCCTTATGACCGGCAAGTTTAAATACTGAAAAAAGACAAAATGAACCGAGCAACAGTCAATGGTTTTTGTTGTTGTTGCCAACATATGGCACTAAAATTTCATTAAAAATTTAACAACATATGGTAAATTTCCGCTGAGAAATGAAAATGACCAAACTAGCAGCAATGGCAAAGGAGCGGCGGCCATACTGATTGCAAGAGACAAAAAAAAGAGCAAAAAAAAAATAGAAAAACAAAAACAACAAGCTTCTATATTTTAAACACATACACACATACACACATACACGTATTAATACATCCTTACACTGTGATATACTCACCCATTTTAAGGCTTAACAGTCAGTAGAGTGGCACACTTTGCCTGTTGTGAATTGTGGAAAAACGTTTGCATTGTAAAGTAGGAAAAATTCCAGGCAATTTCAGCAATTGAAGAAGCTCCCTTATTTTATTTGCCTTTGCTATTATACTGACCACCAGTGGGAGTAGAGCAACCGAGTCCAATGGGCTGTGCATTTTGCGCTGCGGTGCAGTCAATGTGGTTTTCTGTGAGATCTGGACAACTGACTCAGCCACTTCCTTCCAAGAATACAATTACTGTTTTTTTTGGGTAATGTGGGTTTATGCACATACATATGTACATATATGTCTATCAGCGTTTATGCTCCAGCGGGTGTCAATGGGAAATTCCATACGTGGTTGAAATTTAGGAATGACCTGGACATTCGTTATTGGCTGGGAGAGCTGCATGTGGCATACTTCATTACATTGTTTGGCGTTCAACGATTGTTTTCGAAATATTTTATGGTTATTTGGTGCAAAATGTCTTCAGCTTAGGTAATTTTAATTAAAAAAAAACACTTTCGTTAGTGCGTGTTTTTTCTTAAATTGTTATCAGTAGAAACAAGGCAATGGATGAAGACCCAACAAATTTTCTGCAAAAAATTAATATATCACAATTAACTGCAGTTTAAGATCGGCATTCCTCTTATACAAAGTGGCACAAAAATAATCATCCAATTTTATTTTTGAATAACTTTTTACTAAACAAAAAAAATGTTTCAGTGATGAAAATCTTTAATTTGACCTTTACGTGCTCCATTGCTTGTCTGTTTGTATACTGCAGCTGAAAGGTTTTAAAAGATTTCAAACAGCTCTGAGCGAATTTGACAGATTTGATAGGACGAATATGTGAATACATGTGAAATCATCGTGCAGAACTCGGCTGCCGGATGCCAAAACGACATGGCAGCCAAAGTTTCCCTCACAATTTTCTTTTTTACTTTAGTTAAATAGCAAACCTAGTAATCTATCAGCCTTAGCAGCTGTCTAGTTTAGAAGTGTCAAATATGATTACGCTCGACGCCATTTGCAGAAATGATGATTCTGCCAAGAAGGTGATTCATTTAGCGCCACCTTTTACATATGCATGGGTAGGTATGCGTGTAAAAATAAAAAAATTACTCTTTTTCATCTAATTTTGAGTTAATTATGCCATATTTTATACTAATTACACAAAAACTATGACTTTAAATGATAGGGGTATTTCTTATTGAAGTAGTAAAGCGTTTTTCAGTAAGAGCGCTTCAACTTTTTTTTTGAATAAAACACAAACGGTTTGACTTTTTTAACTATTTTTTTTTTATTATCGAGTTTGAACATATACATTTAAGTATGAAATTCGATTTCTTTTGCATGACCACCGCGTGCACGTTTTACGAAGTCTAATCGTTGAACCCAATTTTCGACCACTCTTTTGCATAAATCGGCCGAAATTCCAGCAATTTCGCGTTCAATATTGGCTCTGAGCTCACAAATCGTCGCCGGCTGGTTACTGTAGACCAATGACTTCACATAACCCCAAAACGGGACGGCTTGTTAAATGGACCGTAAAATGGCCGTAATGCTCTTAAAGTAGCAGCAACAGAACGATTATTTTCATAAAAAATTTGCACGATTTGCAATCGTTGCTCAAGTGTGTAGCGTTCCATGATGAAATGTATACTAATGAAGTTTACAAATGACAAGCGAAAAATAAAAAATTTTGCGTCGTTCGCCCTCCCTATCGGAAAAAAGTTGAAGTCACCTATTGATAAACGCCTTATTTAGAGCTCGCTACCAGCAAATGACAAAGTTGAAAAAATATTTTCACAATATTTGATTAATTAAAGAGAAGGATTATGTAGCACAAATCAATGTTTTTCTTATTACCCAAACATTTATTTTATTACTAGTGATAAAAATCGAATTAGATAAGCGTGCAGCATTACGGGGCTAGTGAGGTTTAACGCACTGGCCAGGGCTAATTTACTGGCTCGGTCAGCTTTGGGCCGATGACGATCAATGACTACACCATACTGGCAGGAATCGGTGAACTGCTACAACAACGGCATCAGCTTGTGAAACACAAAGATCAGCAAAACAAAACTGCCAACACTTGGATTACTTCCAAGGTGAATCCATTTCAAATGTATTATTTGTAGCAGCTTATTAGTCTTTTTTCTTTATTTGGTTTGAATGTCAAAGTGCCCGTCTTCTTTGGTTTTAGGCCTATTTCTACGTTTACATTCTAACTGAAATTTTGGCAATTTCACTACCAAATTTCAAAAACAAAATACATGCAAATGTAGTTGTGGCTCTAACGAAGGCACCTTCTATTAATTACTGCTTTTGCTACTATCATACTTTGTGACAAAAGCTGACAGGGACATGCTAATTTTTGAGTGGGAAGGAATATGAATTTTCTGCTACGTCGAAAGATGGTCAGTGGCAGTTTTTATCGCGTTAATACAAGGTGGCGCAATGTTAATCAGATTCATAATTTTGGAAATGGCGTCGTACCTCCATCATATTTGACCCTTGTGAATTATAAAGAGCAAGTAAAGGTCAAAAAAAAAAGATTTCCATCACTCAAAATATTTTTTTTTATTGTTTTTATTTATATTAGTAAAAAAGTTATTCGAAAACTAAATTAGATGACTAATAATTCATATACGACAATTTGTGGGCAAGCATAATAATATTATTTTTTCAAAATTTGCCACCTGGTAACGACCCCTAAAACTAAACCTAAAAAATATAAAAAATCACAAGTTCGTTGCTTGAGCGATAGAAGCGAATGATGAGTGCCTCAGCTATTTTTTGGCAGTTGACATTCATCACCAAATCAGTGAAGTGTGTGGTGAAAACAATATGAGTGATGGAATGGTGCGGAAATGGGTGAGGGCCTTTACAAATGGCCGCACAAACATTCATGATGAGGAACGAAGTGGGAGACCCTCAGTCATTATCGATGAACTGATTCAAAAAGTGGACTGTAATGTAAAAGAGCACAGACGATTCACGATTTCGTCCTTAGCTGAGAAGTTTCCTGCTGTCTCAAGAAGTGTTCTTTACGAAATTGTGTCCGAACTTTTAAATTATCGGAAATTTTGTTCACGCTGGGTGCCAAATGCAATCTTCTTTGACGATGGCATACAAAAGCGTAATATAAGTTTTTCGTTTTTTATGAATTTTCCAAATTTCGTACATATGTCTTGCTGGTTCGGCTAGCTTCGCAGTAAGGCATCATGTGAATCTACGATCAAGCAGGAAAGGACTGTCTGACAATCTATTGAAAAATTAAATGATATATATATCGGCCTTACTATCGGCCCATTGGACAATTACCTGTAAGAACAAAAAATTGATTTTCTAAAACTCGATTTAGTCGAGGAAAACTCTTCTTGCGTTCCAAAGCTATTTCACTTTTAACAAATAGAAGCAACCTGTGTATATATGGTGGCAAATATTTTATATTAAATAATATATTTCTCTTCTTCTTCTAAGCATTGTACTTATACAATCTCGCATGCTTTTCTATGTCAGTCATCAAGCGAACTATTTACATACATATGACCCCAACGGCTTAAATGACTCCAATGAAGCTTCCTTTGCAACGCAAAATGCAATTTTGTGAATAGATAAAAGTAGCAGAGTGCCAAATCAGTTGAATATAGCGAATGATGCAAGAAAATAATTTGCCTTTTTGTTAAATATTTTTGATCGTCTGCCTTCTTGCATAGCGAGGAAGAGATACAGTCTATCTGAAACAAAAAAAAAAAAAAACTCTGTTGTCTAAGGAAACTTTCAATCCATTTCAATGATTTTTTACGCACAAATTCCTATTATTTTCTATGGAATTCCACATTTTTTTGTTGGTTAATCTACGCTACCGGGTCTACCTGGTCTTTCATCTTCACTAAGCATAATCGCTTATGCCACTCGTAAACGCAAATTTGCATGCGGTATAAACAATCACTACCGCATGCAAGTTTAAAACAAAAGTCAATCGCAGCTCTTACTTTGAAACTCATTTGCGGATCGGGAACAAAAGATATTAATAAAGATAACGCGCCAACTAAAGTTATTTACATCCTAATGTCAAATGCCAAAATTACTTCACAGTGTGACAATACTGGGCAAGCATATCGAATTCAAAAATTCTCCAAAATTTGGTGCTAAGTTCTTGTTTTATAAAAATTCATTTTAAGCAAGGTTCCTTGGAAGCTAGTACACTTCGCTTTCGCTTGAACCAATTTTTAAAGCACTTTTGCTATTCAGTAGTGGATACCTCCACAACGAGCTGTTTAAAGGCGTCAAGAGCTTCCTCAGGTGTTGAAAAACGTTGACCTCGCATTTAGTTTTGACGTTCGAGAACAAACAGAAATTATTAGACGCTAAATCAACACTGTAATGCGGATGACTCATTAATTCGATCCTATGAGTGCTCAATGACTCTCTTAAGCGAGCCGATACGTGAGAGCTCGTATTATCTCTACTAGCGGAGATGCAGGGACTCGGTTTTCATGTCCCGAAGGAGGCTTTGCACGAAAGCGCAGAGGGTTCTGGACAAATTCAATGACTGGTGCACGAGACAAGGTCTTTCCGTCAATCCGAACAAAACCACTATAGTCTTGTTCACGAGAAAACGGAAATTGGATGGACTTAGTCTTCCAATACTGAAAGGTGTGACACTTGGTCTTTCCGATGAAGTTAAATGGTGAATCGCGCATTAAGAATTTTTCAGCAATGCCGCAGAGCTTTTGGTAAAACCTGGGATCTGAAACCTGCTGTGGTTAAGTCCACACTCCGGGAACTATACAGGCTACAAAGAAGCGTATGTTTATGTATTGCGGGTGCCATCAGTACAACCTCTGGTGATGCCCTAAATGCTATGCTTGATTTGCTCCCCCTGGGTCTTAACATACAACAGGAAGCAATAAAAGCAATGTGTTGGCTCCATAAATATGGTTTCTGGCACGAAGGCAGAACTTCGGGACACAGAGAAATCTTTAAGTTGCTATCTGAGCAGTATCCACTGTTTTTGGCACCTAAAGTGGACCTGATAAACATAGTTTCATTTGGAAGGAAATTTGATATAAATTTCCATTGAGTGGGCAATGGAGCAATCCAGAGTGCATGCAGGGAGATTTGACGGATATTTTCTTTACCGATGGGTCCAAGAATGAAATAGGATCTGGAGCCAGATGGTACTTAAACGATTGTAATAAGTATCACTTTCTATGGGGGAAATGGCAACTGTTTTCCAAACGGAAAATTTGCCATTCTGAAAGTAGCCGAATGAACAATCGAGAGGAGATGGAGTGGAAAACATATTGGAGTTTTCAGTGACAGTAAGGCTGCACTGAAGGCCCTGGAGAACTCAAAGCCAACCTCAATGATTGTTCAAGAATGTAAGAAGAAGCTTAATTCTGTCGCAAGACAGAACAGGCTTGTACTTGTAAGGGTTCCAGGGCACTCCGGTGTTCAAGGAAACGAAATTGCCCATGAATTGGCCAAACGTGGAACAGCGGTTCCCCCACTAGGGCCAGAGCTAATAATCGGAATCAGTTTACGTTCTGAAATAATCTTAGTTTTGCTTGATGTCGCTCGATTTATAGATGGAAAAATGGGCGGATATTGCTAAAATAAACCCGCCTCGGATTTTCAGACTTTGTTCGGCCGTTGTGAATAACCATTAGCTGAAAACTCATAAATAAACTCTCGAATGTATTTTTAAATATAAAAGTAACGCTCCAGTGCGCTCGGCGTGGCTTCAAATATGTAGCTCGATATGTTTGTGTGTGTATCAGATATTTCTCTAGTAACTCCATGACTTATTAAGCACCAATTTTGGTAGAACACATATCGGCTCCCCGCATACTACTTTAAATCATATAAAATATTTCGTATATAAATTTTTTTTAATGCCATAATTCATAGCTTGAAAGCGGATGAGGTAATTTGACTATCAGATTAGGGTGCGTTAAAAAACGTTGCCTGTGTATTCCGCGCATCTCTTTCAGCTCGTGTTGTTTTTTCCCCGTTGTTTTTTGTACTCGTAAGCAATTTTACAAACATTTGATTGCGCGCTATGTATAGCACTATTAATTGCTTATAAATTTGTATGCATTGAAAAATGGCTGAACTATATTTCCGGCCGTGCCCCGATTCCATGCTTTCTCATTGACAATCAAAAGTAAATCACTTATAAAGCACCAGGCCATGAAAAAAAATTACTTAAACGCTTTCAATCGGAACGCAAATAATAGCTTTGTTTATGCAAATTATGAGTGAAGAGCAAAAGTAAAAAGAAAGAAAAATACTAAAACACAATTGACAAAAAAAGAAAAAAAAAACGAATTGAAATAAAGCGTCCAGAAAATGCCAAAGCGGGAAACCGGCGTCATTAGTGCCACGTTTTGCCTTATTTTACCTCTTATTTGCTGCTTCCAACACGGCAGCACGCTTCAAAGTTTTGAAATCATTTTTTTCTCTCATCGCTCTGCCAAGCCCCCTCAGTTCACTGGCCCAGTCAAGAAATTATAGCAGTGCCATAACTTAAATATGTATGCATTTTGCTGGGAGCTGGGCTCTGGTAAGCTGGGACATTTTTAACATTTTTCATTTTTGTTATTCTTGTGGTTGTTGGTTTACAGCTTTGCTATCTGGTTGCACGTGTTGCAGAGCAAGTTTGTTCATTTGTTGTTAGTTGAGATTTTGTGTTTGTACTTTTGTATGTACTACGAATTGCCATAACTGACTTGACATTAGTAGGGAAGGTCCATTCCTATCGCATAGCTGATTGCTATTGTACCAAAGTACAAGTTTATGCCACAATTTGTGGTGGAGTGCGTGCAAGTGCCGAAAAGTTTTCAGTTTTGAATGCTACTAAATTGCAAAAATATTATTGATGTTTATTTACTTAAACTTCCACTTTTTTTCTTGTTCTTTTCAGAATTAATTACTCTTGAACGCATGTAATTGCAAGGCACGAGCGACAACAACAAGTAAAGGGGCATACAAAGCTGAGCGTAGTTGAGAAGTAAGGTGAGTGGCGGGCAAATATATATTTACATATTTCGATATTTTTCATTTTATTTGTAAGTCTTTCGGTCACTACGGCTCATTAAATATCGTTTGCGGTGTGTCATGTTTATTGAGGTATATCTGTAAGTACTGCAATGGTAAGTGTGTTGAAATATGGCGAAAAGATACGAGCTGTGTTCAAAAAGTATCGCGCATTTTGTGTTATTTCAAAAGTTATTTATTTATTCATTAATATCTATTTTGCCCCCCCTCAAAGTAACCCCCATGAGATATTATGCACTAATGCCAACGTTTTTTGCAATCTTCGAAGCACTTCAAAAAATCATTTTTTTATCTTGTTCAGCTCCTCCTTCGATGCCGTCTTTATCTCGTTAATCGTAGCGTAGCGTCGTCCTTTCATGGGTCTCTTCAGTTTCGGCAGCAAGAAAAAGTCACAGTCGGCCAGATCTGTGGATTACGGTGGTTGTGGCATCATTAGTGTGTTGTTTTTGGCCAAAAAGTCGCGCACAAGCAACGATGTGTGAGCAGGGGGGTTATCGTGATGCAAGAGCCAATTTTTGTTCTTTCACAAATCCGGGCGTTCCTGGCGGATTGCTTCGCATTGCGCATAAATTGCAGGTAATATTCCTCATTGACCGTTTTACCCTGTGGCAAAAACTCATGAAGCACAACGCCCCTGCAATCGAAGAACGAAGCAAACGGTAAGCAAACCTTTTACATTCCACCGAACTTGGCGAGCTTTTTTCGGTCTTGGTTCGTGCGGCAGCTTCCATTGAGATGATTGAGCTTTGGTTTCCACGTCATAACCATAAACCCGCGATTCGTCACCAGTTATGACCCTCTGCAGCAAATTTGGGTCGTCGCGGTCAGAGTCCAACATCCCATTAGAAATGTTCATGCGATGCTGCTTTTGGTCCAAATTGAGCAGTTTTGGTACGAATTTCGCGGCGACCCGTCTCATGGCCAAATCATTGAAAAAAATCGAATGGCATGAGCCAATCCATATGTCTAGGTCCTCTGCAACTTCTCTAACGGTGATTCGACGATTGGCCAATGCCATTTTCTTCACTTCATCGAGCGTCAGGCACGCTTTTCGTCGTTCACATATTCGCGGCCTTCTGAGAACATTTTGCACCAGCGATAAACGTTGTTTTGGTCCAATGTAGCTTTTCCGTATGAAACAGTCAACATTCGGAATGCATCCGCGCACTTAATTTCGTTCTTCACACAAAATTTGATACAGGTTCTTTGATTCATCTTTTTGAATAGTTAAAAATCGAAGACGAGCCGAAACAGGTGCAAGCAAAGCAGCTGTCAACAATTACCTGAACATTCAAAATGGCCGAACTCGTCGGCATGAGTGAGAGACATGAGAACCAAGATATCGCCACAAAAAAATCGGAATTCGAATATACGTAACTTGCGAAAATTCAAAATTCGCGATACTTGTTGAACACACCTCGTACATAATGATTTGCCGATGGTAGGTCTTGTGTGTAGAGGAGATTCAGCAGAGGCCCAGTGTGCTCCCTTGCGATTCACTAGCACTTATTTTATTTTTTTAAGCATAATAGACATTTTCGTATTTTTCGCAAATGTGTCATCGAGATGTGACAGCATCTAATTCAGCTTTTGGAGAAGTCCTGTGTGTCATACCTTGTCAAATGCTTGTGACACGTCAGGAAAAACGGCTTCTGACTAGTCGAGTCTTCTATGGGTCCTAAGTCCTCAAGCGAATCTAAGTCGTAGCGTATCTAAGTTTACTGATCCATATACTTTCAAGTTATTATTTACCTCAATGATTCGATGGCATTTGAAGGATGCGGAGTTCATATGGAGACCGTCTAGTCAGATGACCACCCTATTTATGGTGCGTGATTAGAAAACTTATCTCAAATTCGTTCTTCGCTCTTTACATTTTGCAGAACTCGTACATCTCTTGTTAGCTGCATATTCGTGTGGGGTCTGTATTTTTCTTACGATGTAAGCTGGTTGTTTTTTTTCCTCGGTATTTTCCTTACTTGTTAGGAGGTCTACACTTAATGTCCCCGAGTGATCTTTTCAAACTTTGCTTCCATTTTAATGTAGTAATGTGGGACCACAATATCCAGTAAAGCTCTTATTTAGCGTACCATTAGAAAATTTAATGCCCTAAGTAATGATGCACGTCGGCTTTGTGCACCAAACGAAATTTGACACTTGTGAACTAGACAGCTGCAGTATACAAATAAACCAGCAGTGGAGCGCGCAAAGATCAAAATAAAGATTTCTATCACTCAAAATCCTCTTTTTTTATTTAGTTAATTAAAAGTTATTTAAAAACAAATTTGAATGATTAATTTTGATGTTGTTCATTAACAAGACAAATGGCAAAGATTCCAACACCCTACCTGGGGGAACGCAAGGCGTCGCAATAGACGACCGAAAAAAAAAAAATTTGGTATTCGAAAGATCTCTTGCATTCGTTCACCTTCAAGTTATTAAAAATTATTTTCTTTACACTAAAATTCATGGACTGTAAAACTGCATTCCCAGATTTTTTTTTTAATTCTAAAGGGTGGTTAAATTTCAAGGGCCGATGTTGAATGTGAACCACAGCTAAACGTCAACGACACCGTTGGACTTCTTTCTTTGGGGTTATTTCAAAGAAAAGGTGTACGTCAATAAGCCAGCAACAATTCAATAGCTAAAGGATGAGATAATTCGGCACATTAACGGCATAGAACCTCAATTATGACTCAGCGTCATCGAAAATTTGGACCATCGGATGGAGATGTGCCGCCGAGACCGTGGCAGCCATTTGGCCGATATTTTGTTCTATACGTAATTGAGCCACACCAATATTATCATAATAAAGAGAAATGACAATAGTTTGCTAAAAAAGTTGTATTTTATTCAAAATCAACACCGGCCCTTAAAACTTAACCACCCTTTACATCATATATCTCTTTATTCGCAATCGATTATTTGTGGCTAATGAAGTTCAATTTACTGCAACACCGCCACTTTGCTGCAATAAAACCATACATACCTATGCAAGTAAATATTAACAACTGCACTATTCCAAATCCAAATCTCAAGCAGCTTTTGTCATCGTTAGCTGGTGACTTATATAATAAAATACGAATAATGAAAGCACAGACTCCCTTGTAACTTGTACTTTTCTCATAGTTGCTCACTTTAATCCGGTTTCGTGTGAAAATAAACTGGTATCGAATTGTTTTATTGCATGCAGTTTGCTTTGCCATTTCTTGGTTATGTTTACATTGTGGCTTTGCTGATCGTGGCTTGGTTTTGGTTTTTTGCCTTTTATAGCATTTAACTATTTCGGTTTTTTGCACTTTAAATTTGTGTTTGCACATTAAAAGTAAGGGGAAATGTTTTACAATTAAAAGCGCCTTGGGTGGTGAATACAGCTGGCCGTTTGGGTTATACACCTCCTACTCAAGCAATTCCGAATCCGCAAAGTCAGTATGTAAAGTTTGACACAACATTTCTTAATATTAGCCTTTTATTTTATTAAAAAGTGAGTAATGAGTAAATTGATAAAATATTAGTTATTTTAAATTAATTTAAAAATTTTGTAATAAGTATTGTAATAAAATAATCTTATAGTAATAAGTCGAAGTTACTAGGAAATAAACAAAATATATTATAATGTATTAATATTTTGAGCAAGCACCAAGAAATTTAGTAAATTTGCAATCGCAAGTCACACCGCATGGACACCCAACGGACATTGTCCGGTAAGGATACCCACCAAATCCGGAATCTGCGGCTTTGTTAAACTTAAAAGTTCCTCCGAGCGTCCCCGATCTACCCTTGGCCAGAAGGATATTGCGACTTTGCAGGTTTGTGCACTAGCCCAGTGCTCGCTGAATTTACGCGAGTACCATATTTCTAGGGGTAGACCACAGGTTCTCAGTAGTAGACCACAAGTTCTCAGTAGTAGACCATAGGCTCTGAATTTCCTCCTTTTGTGATGCAACCATTTTCAGGGTTTCCTTTTTAGCCAGCTCATCAACCCAGTGGTTTTCCTCTATTCCGCTGGGAACGGGACCCTTAATGAGCTTAATATCGAAGTATTCGGATGTAATTGTTAATGAAGCCAGGCATAACACGATTAATTTCGAACGCACAGGGAACGAGCCCAAGGCTCTAATTGCCGCTTGGTTGTCGGACTGGATATTTACATCTTTTGCAATAATTACAGAAGTAAGCAACCAAACCACTGCTTCCTTAATTGCGGCTACCTCCGTTTGGAAAACATTACAGTGGTCTAGAAGCTTAAATTTTAGCTTGATAGAGAGCTTCTCGCAGAATACTCCCCCACCAACTCTTCCGTCCAACTTCGAGCCATCTGTTCACATGTTTAGCACGCCCTGCCTCCAAATTTAGCACACCGCCTACTTCTGCCTGAGCGAATATGAATGGAAAAAGTACCGCTTGGAGCCAGCCATGGTGTACATTGATCCAGCGACATGGAGATGAACTCAAAATTTTTGAGAAATCTAGAGTGTCCATAGCTTACTTAAGTCTAGTTTATGGCCCGAACACCTCAATCTGATTACGGCCGCGCAGGAAACGCATATCAAGATGATCCATAACTGACTGGCATAGTTTTGGCTATATATATCATTTATAAGGCGTACGATTTTTTTCTTCAGCTCTGAAATCGTATCGCGCTTCTTGGTATAGATCATCGAAGAGCGCCAAATTCCAAGATCTCTTGACTTCGTGAAATAATGCTTTCTAAGAAGTGTGTTCGTATAGCGTCATTGGTTAAAACGCTGTGGGTTAAGGGGTACTGTCCTGTTGAAACTAAGTATTTTCCAAATCCATGTCATCTAATCCAGTCCATAAAGAATTTGTTATCATGACACAATAAAGTGTACCGTTCAGTGTAACAGAGGGGTGATGTAATACAGGGCTAGTCCATCCATGTATACACAGACGGCTCGAAGCTCGAGGGAATGGTGGTTGGAGGTGTATATTTCGCACATCTGGGTAACTCCTTCAGCTTTCGGCTCACCGACTGACCCAGTATTTTTCAGGCAATAATAAAAGCTGAAGATCTTATCTACATTTTCACTGAAAACCAGGCGGCGATAAAATCCCTTACAAAATATGGGTTTCTGGCCATTGCGACATTGAGGGGAACTGCAGGGCTGATGAAGTAGTAAGACTTGGTAACAAGTGGGCTGATGAGTACAAAGGCAATGACATAGGCGTGCCCTTACAGACTTGTAAGCTAATTATCTTTAAGGAAATTACAAGAACAGCGAATGAAAGATGGCACGATGAACCCAGAATCGCCTGGCAATTGTGGCCGATTTTCAACGCTGAACGCACACAATTTCTGTTAAGCCAATATAAGCCTAGTCTTAGCACACTAGTTTCCGTTATAGCAGAACACTGCCTAATAGGCAAACATGCCCAGAGAATGGGCCTGCGGGCGAATGACTTCTGCAGAAGTGGCCTAAATGAGGAAGAGGAAGAGACGATTTTGCAATTAGACAATTTTCCATGCCTGAAAAGATCTCAGCTTGGTGGAAATCAGGCACCTTCTAAAGTTTCTGAAGATCTGAGAGATCAGGACAAGTTTCATAGGCGGCATCCCAATGTGATGATCTATGAGCCTGAGTGTATCGCATAGTGGGCAAGGGCTACATCCTAACTTAACCTCAATGCATGTCTTTTCTGTTCATCATAATTTGCGTCCGCGACCACTGAGAGAATTCCCTCTAAAAACAATCCGCGTAAACCAACCTTATTAATATTTATTCCATTTATTGCTGGCTCCTTCAATTCTCTTTGGCTGTTACGAAACTCGTTATGTTGACAAAGTTATAAACCTGTACCCCACTGGGTACAAAATACAGATACCTCAAATGATTGGCACAGCGACGCAATGGCGACTTCCCTGAACTGCAGTCACCTATACCATTAATTAGACGGAAATTAAGCTGGAATAGCAACAGTAGCTGCAATGTGTAAGCGATAAGTGTGCTTTGCACTACGTGTGCAACCCGCCGTCATCAAAGGTGAAGCTGCACTCCACAGTTTCTCTACCACAGCTGGAATGCCAAGCAGGAATATACTACTAATCGCACTTTGCAGACGCTGAAGTGTGCATATGTGCCCATAAATTTGTTTGTTCAGTTATGATCGCCAGCTATGGACGAGCCACCGACGCTCTCATCCCTGTACCCTTGGCACAGCAACTCTGGCGGCCACAAGAAATGCATTGTCTTGGTTAGCAGTAAATTGCAAATTTGCAATCAATGAACTGGGACTTTGCAAAGTACCGAATATACAGTGGTGCATATGGCGCTGTTGTAGATACAAATAACACAACAACAACAACAGCAACATAACATGAACTCAATTTTGCCCGTAACTTGCTGCTGCTGCTGAAGTTGAGTATGATACCAAGAATTTTGTGGCGACTGCGAACGGGGCTGGGTCTGTGGCCGTAGCTGTAGCTGTGGCTGTGACTGGAATTGGCGTTGGTGCTAGTTGCTGTTACATGAAGCGGTAAAAATCTGGCTTTGTTATGTTGCAATTACCAGCAAATGTTGTTGTTCCTTGAAAACTGCAACAACCGTTGGTCCAATGCGCCGCATAACACTTTTGCTTGCTTGCTGTTACTTGTAATGTGGTTATTGTTGCTGGTCAGAAGCCGGTTTCTGCTGCACTACAAACTTAAATTATATTTCGGCTCAAACGATCTGCCTGCATGCTAGTGGCGTTTGAGGGGGCGGCAGCCTAGACCACATACATACACACACATGCATATATGTTGTTGTTGTGGTTTATGCTAACACTTTATACGCACACATGTATGTATGTATGCATGAATTTGTTTGGCTTAGTTCACACGTACTCCTCTGTGCCTTCGAATGCATGCGTACGGGCGTATGGGTGTGTGTGTGTTTGTGTACGAGTCTGCTAACTCAATGATTGTTGTGTGGCGTGCAGTGCTTTATTCTCTGTTTTGCCACCAAAGTGCTTGTTTGTTTGCCAGTTATAAGTGTTGTTGTTAGTGTTAAGTTTGTTGTGTACGCCACGGCTGAGATTAGCCGAAATGTGAATGCAAGCGTGGTTTACCGCATGCTGCATGCTACCTACATACAAATCGAGTACTCGATGCCACACGCCACATAACATACCACTCCAGCCACCAGCCACCAGCCGCCGCACGTCACTCCGCCTATCAAACTCAATAAGCAAATTTATGCATTTGGAGCTTATAGTTGGTTAGCCATTGGCATGTCGAGTAAAACGGCTTCAGAGTTAACTTGATTCAGACGAAACCATAACGTATCACGCCAATCCATCTATAAATGTGTGTATGTATGTGAGCATATGGTAAGTGGCGCGCAACGAGATTATCTCTGCTTTAGTGATTTTTATTCCAAAAGTCATTAGTGCTTTCATCGTATTAAAAATGCTATAGTTGAGGTGAAATTAAACACCTAATTGTTGTTGTTTTGTATACTAATATTTATTTTCGAATTGTTTGCGTCCATAGGTGCTTTTAAAATGGGCGGACAACGTAGGCAATGACAATTAATCATCCCTATTGGCCAAAAGAAATTTCTTTCGGGAGTTATTTTTTTTATTTCTTATGATAAGTCTTTATGTGAAATGTACGTTAAAATTTTTTAAAAAAGAAACTCACAGAAGCTCCGAAAATTTTAATATTAATACATTAAAGAAATCCATTACTTTTGCCTAAAATTCAAAACTTTTTTTAAAAAGTTTCGGATTGTTCGATTTAGGTCAAATATGCACCCTTTTATTGCATAATTTATTGCCATTTTAAAGCTAGCTTCACAGTGCCTCTCTCGTATAAGTTTTGGTCCTTATTGCCGAAAAACTCTAGTTTTCCCAATCTCCTCTCGATGCCAATTTCTTATCACTCAGGAAGTTTTGCAATGAGCGCAAAACGTAGTAATCGCTAGGAGCCAGGTCCGGTCTATATAGTGGATGCATTAAAACTTCCCAACCAAGCACCCGGTCACCTCTTCGGCTGGTCAATTCTGGCCATTTTTGGTCAATCGCTGGCTTCACGTGGTCTAGTTATTGGCAGTAGAGATCTGAATTTAGCATTTGGCCATTCGGAAGCAACTCTTAATAAATGATTCCTTTTAAGTCCCTCCCAGTTCTGGTTTCAGAATCTTCCTGGTGTTTGGTTCTAGTTTGGCCACCGTTTGAGCTGCTTCATCAGGCTTTGACCACGATGGTTTTCACACAATATTGTCGTATGGGATCCCTTTCTCATCCCCAGTCACCACTCGTGTAAGAAGTGGGCCGATTTCATTTCCTTTGTCCAAGGCTTTGAAGATGGAAATTCGACCAATCATGTTCTTTGGTGTTAATTCGCGTAGTGCTCTTTTTTAATCCAGCTTCGCGCAAATGGCTTAAAACTGTTTTATAGCCGATCTTTAGCTATTGACCGATGCTACGACTACTAGCATCCTAGTCAACTTCGATTATTTCTGTGATTTTATCGGCATTTTCGACATTTTCTTTAACATTAAAAATGCCTGAACGATATCGACGAAACCAAAATTTCACGTAATTAGCTGATACATATTGGCATTATAAGTATCATTCACAATTTCAGCGACCTGTTTTGCATTTTCCCCTTATCAAAGAAAAACTGTTAAATTTACTGAATTTTCTCTTTACTGACTTCCACAGTTAACACCCTGTAGCTCACAACTGAATAGAATAAACAAAAAATAGCAAAAGAATTTTATTAGTGTGAAATATCACCTTGACAAAGAGAATAAACTTGGTATTTGGTCGAGCTCTCGCCATTTTTGGTGTGCGTCTTGATGTGTTTCCACAAATGGAGGGACCTGCAGTTTTACGCCGACTAAGTACGGCAGGAGGGGGAGATTTTTCATGGCAGAAATACAATCGGAGGTTTGTCATTGCCTGCCCAGGGGTGACCGTTATTAGAAAAAACTTCCTCTATTGTTTGGTGTTTTATGCCCTGTGCACTTCCGAATGGTAGTCGCGCATCAACTCTTTCAAATAGGGCGGAAATTAAAAGATGATGTAATTTTCCGCTGGTTGTTTTTAGAGAGTCTTTTCTCATGATTTAAAAGGAACTTTGCGTATCAAAAAGGGTTTTCCACTGTTGTGTTTGACTTATAGTTGAAGCCAAGCCAGCATCCCAAAATGCAGATAAAAATTTAAAAAATTCATACATTCTTCAATATCACCACGGCCAAGTTGAAAACGCGGAGCAGGTGACCTTAAAAATTCGTGCTGTTTATGAACCCATCACATTATCTATGACAATATAAAGCAGTGACTCCAACGTTTCTATTCTGGTGACCTAAATGGACGTCAAAATGAAAAATGCTCATCTAAAATGTAGATAGAGTCATAGAAGTCGTGGGGTGGGACCGGCATGTAAGCCTCTATTCCATTGCCCAGCAACTGAAAATTTGCCAGACAATTGTTTTGAAATCATTTACATACTATACTACTTATTTCAAGAAGAAACTCGCCGCATATGTGTGCCCAGTGATTATACCCACCAGGATTCTCGGGCTTTTTTTCCTTAGTTTAACTATCTGGGTTACTGAGCACAGAGACATTCTTGGAAATTTTATCTCTAATGAGCAGGCTAGGAAGGGAATTGAACTGATATCACTCAAATCAGCCCAATATGTGGGCACCCCTTTATTCTCATGCAAGCTCCGGATCTGGTCAGTCTATATCGCGCAAGCCAACAGTAATAGTAAGACAAGTTTGGAGCAGAAGATATGATCACAAAACTCGTTCCCTCGTCTATCTAGACCGTTTTTCTTTAGGACGATGTCTTGTATCATCACCCGGCACTTTCTAATGGGAACATATTGGAAGCGTATGGGGTTTCCCACGAAATTACTTCTTTCGCAGCAATATGAACGAGGAGGAAGTGGAGAGCTTTGAAAACTTCTTCTGCCCTCGATTGACAAACTGGTTTCCCCACATTGAGAGTTAGAGGGCGAACTTTAGTTATAGCTAGTGGTATCACAATTGGCCCCAAAGCCTGAGTAGGTCCCCTCTGAAGTGCCAATGACTGTAACCTGACCTAATCCACGTCAAGGCAAAAAATGGCATGGCATTCAGTATATATTGAGTATTAAATATTTTGCCATCCCCAATTCAATTTTGTTGAAATTTAAGTGCCACAATATAATTATTGAAGCGGTCAACTAGAAATATACACATTTTGCATCCGTTCTGAGTTCAGAGTTAAAACTAACTAACGTAGTTCAAATAGTGAAATATGCGCCTTCACTTTTAGACCAAACTGACACCTGCAATTTTTTACTGAAAAATAAGTTGATCCATTTTAAAAGTGGATTGTATCTGGCGAAGAAACGTGAATTGTAGTTGAATTGCAATGAGCCACCCCAAATGATCGCCAAGTCCAAATTAATGTTCAAGAAGGTTTTGTTGCGTGATTGACGCAAATTGTAAGAAAATTATCTACTAATGATTGCACTCATCTTGCCAAACACTAAATTTGTACCTCTATTGCCAAAAAGCATCTGGTCAGAATCAGGCGATCGATGCCATGAAATGGAGAATAGAAAATATGTGATGTTCCAAGAAAGCAATGACAGGTCCCATACATTTTTAATGGTGTGCTAGGTGCCTCGAGGGCTTGGGAGGGAGATGCTATCGCACGCTTCGTAGGATACAGGCTGAATACAAAGCGATTACCATCTTTTCAAGTGTCTTCAAAATTTTCTTCTTCGCCTTCTATTTAGGACTATGTCCTGTTTAAAGACAGGCCTGACGCCGAACATTCACGTCATCTTCTAGAAGGCCTTCCTAGTGGGCAAGCTGTGATGATATTTCCAACATGGCGGATTTCGCGAGTCGTTCTGTAGACATTCTTTCAAGTTGTCTGTTCCATTCTTTCCAACGTTTTCTACTGCATTTGGTTACGCCCTCAATTTCACATATGCGTTTTATGTCAACGTTCGTCTAGTGATCAAGTCTGGAGTAGCCTGCTATACATCGTAAACTCGGTATTTCTGTTGTGTTTCTGTTCTGTCTGCTGCGTTGTAAGTGTATCTGCTTACGTCTCAAATATGCATCACAGGGTTGGAAGGTCAATTCTTCTGAGACGTGACGAATTGACGGTATGCAACAGCGACAGAGCCAATGCATTTGGGTGGTGTCTCAGCCTCTGGTAGTACTTTTGTTGGATTACTCCTATTTCTGCTGCCACTAATAGAACATTTAGGTCTCGATAAATATTTTCACTGGTTATGTGCCATGGCGCTCCAGTAACCATTCTTAATATTTTAGATTGCCTTTGTTGTATTTGCAATATTGCAGGATCTTGCATTACCTCGCAGTTGTGGCGTATACGTCCAGATTGGCTTGATGATTGTATTGTAGAGAAGGAATCTGTGATCAAGGCTAAGCCTGGAACTGGAATTGATTAGCCAATGAAGTTCTTTCGTTTTTAGCTTCATCTATCCACTTTTGACCTCAATGTGCCTTTTCCAGGTAAGGCGCCTGTCCATACGAACACCAAGGTATGTAACTTCTTTAGAATGCGGTATGAGTGTGGAGTTTATATATACACTGGAGCTGTCGCTTCTATTTAGCGTAAAAGTCACATTCTTACACTTTTGCTCATTGACTTTGATGCGCCAGTCTACCAACCAACACATAGTAAGTGTTTCAGATGACTGTTGAGTTCACCCGACGCTCTTATTGGACAGTGTCGTCAGCAAACGTGGATGTAAATATTTGCGAGTTTTTTGGAAGGTCAGCTGTGTATGTTACATATAAAAGCGTACCCAGTACACTGCCGTGTAGTACGCCGGCTTTAATATCGACTTCATCAGTTAGGTAGTTTCTATATCTTACCATAAACATCCGATTTGTAAGATAAGATTCTAATATTTTGTGTGAGCTTTGAGGCAGTATGCGTTGGATTTTGTAGACAAGTTCCTCGCGCCATAATCTGTCGAATTCTTGAGCTACATGTAGAAATATGGCTAAGCAATATTTCCGTCATTTAAAAAGATTCCTTATTTCGGAGCTGATGCGATTGACTCGCTCAGTTGTGCCGTGCTTCTCACGAAAA
This sequence comes from Anastrepha ludens, assembly GCF_028408465.1. NCBI lineage: Eukaryota > Metazoa > Arthropoda > Insecta > Diptera > Tephritidae > Anastrepha > Anastrepha ludens. The sequence continues at coordinate 8,261,309 of NC_071498.1, read as the reverse complement.
TCGAACTGATGAGCTGGAACAATGTTGCTTTGCTGCGGATGCCAAATCAATTTTCGTTTTAGCAATTTTTCAAATAGTTTGGATAGAGATGGCAGCAGACTTATAGGTCTGTATGAAGCTGCCTTGGCTTTATTTTTGCGTTAAAAAGGGCACTGAGAAATCTAACTAAACTCCATGCTATGCTTCACACTTTCAGCAGAAGCAACAAGCTTACATCTGGGAGGGTTTCTTGAAATTGTCAAGAATTTAGTCTTTGTTACCGATATTTTCATGTTTTATTTTGCAGCAGATTTCTCAAAGCTAAAAAGCATTCGTTCTAATTTCTCTTCATTCACAGCGAGCAATTCAGCAACGTCTGCGTAGCAAATTATTTCAAGTTCTGGGTTTAATAACTTGAGTTTTCAATATCTGTTAATATTTCATCCACGATTGTGTTAAGAGTATTTGACTGAAAATATCTCCTTGTCTTACAACTGATGCTTATTTTGGTTGACTTGCTTTTGTTTGCTCTAATAAAAGTTGAGTTGTTTGCGTTATTATCTTCTACCACTGCAATGGTTCGTCCATCTAAATTTCTTTTTTGCAGTTAACAATTTTCGTGATGATACAAATTTGGGCTCAAGAGAGACTGGCGCATCTGCGCCGCTTAGGCTTTTTAATAAATAGAGACGAGAACGTCTTCAAGTACAGAAATATGAAATTGCCGTCAAAATAGAGAAATGTAGTAAGAATTTGGAACTACACCCTTCTTGGGTATTCGACCGAGCTCGTTCTTCTATTTGTGGTGTGCGCTTTGATGTTTTTCTTCAAATGGAGGGTCCTACAGTTTAATGCCACCTCTGAATGGCTGATGGGTTTTGAAGGAGAAACTTTTTGAAGAACTTTTTCATGGCAGGAAATAGGTAAAGGTAATTTAAAAAATGGAGCATAAAATCGTAATTATGTTTATTTGCTCATCGAAATAATACGAAAAAATGGACAGCACTTTTTACTTTACCTGGGGTACACTGCGCTAAATATCTAAAGCACAGGGACTTATTGACAAATTTCGACCATTTATTTGCTTCTTATTTAATTTTGTATTTTTTTATGAAAATTTAATTTATTCTCTTATGAAAATCTCCAAGTTTCAAACTTTGCTTAAATAGAAAAAGAAAAGAAATTCAAAAGTTTTCATCAAATTTTCACACTTTTTAGTTTTGGTTTGATTTTTAGAAAAAAATAGGATATGCAGTTTTATAGCCCATTTAATTTTAGTGCAATAAATTGTAAGTCTCAAGTGGCTTAAAAACTGAATGGATTTTTGAGAAACTTTTTTTCCTGGCTGCTTCGTGCATTTCCTCCATATAACGAATGCTCGATTTTTTTTTGATAAGGATTAATCTCTCAATAACGTCAGCAAATGAAACTATCAAACTTTAGTGGGCTGTAAAACTGCATACTCGAAGTTTTTCTTAATATTCCGATTAAAAAGTGTCAAATTTTGATGATTTTGTTTTTTTTACTTATTTTGAAATTAATTCAAAGTTTGGGTCTATGAGATTTGTAGCAAAATGAACTATATTTCCTTTAAAACATTTTGAATCTCAAGCAGAAATTAATTAAATTATTAAAACTTATCAATAATACCCAGTGCTATACTCTTTCAACGCAGCATAGCGGCTGAAGATCCCAAAGGAGTCGTGACGTCAGATGTCGTAAAATTTGTATGTACTTAATACTATTGTTGAAGATGTCGAAATGATTTAAATTTGATTAATTTTGAATGGAAATTTCACAGTTTATGTATGTATGTGTTTACTTTGCTAGTGCTTAGTAAAGAAAAAAGTAAACTTTTCTCACGAAGTCACTGTAAACAGCAACTAAACACACTGGATATGAAAACAACAACGATACAATGAAAATAATTACAGACCGTGAAGGCAATGTCAAAATAAACAAAAAGCAACAACAACAATTTGCTACTTTATTTTCTTATCCGCCTCTAGAAAAGCAAAAGCGAAAATCACCAGAAGTTTATTGCGAATATTTATACAAGCCGGTGAGCGGGCTAAGAAGCGGCAGAGTGCCCAGAAGCAATTTGAGAAAGACAGCTGAAGAGCGACTGTAGAAATCGTTGCTATGTCGACTCGACTATGACTTGACTTAAATTGGTGCTGGACACTGCACTTTGACCGTAAGACAAAACCAACGGGCACGGCGATGAACAGCTAAAGTGAGTGACATGGGCGGGTTAAAAAACAAAAAACAAAGCTTAAAAACACTGTCACCAAACTCAGTGCATGTACGCGTATTTGTAGGTGTGTATGTAAGCATGTTTGTTTTACAGACTGGGAGAGGCTGGTTAGATAGCTGACGGTAGATAAATGGATACATGTGAAAGAGCAGAGTGCTGCCTTGAGACGAGTCGCACTTGAGTCAGAGGAAATGCGAACAATTAATGAAGACAGAAAAATACGAAATTAGTCATAAATTTTTGATGACTTCTATTTGTATGAGTATTTGAGTAGCGGTATGCTGGAAGCATAGCAACAAAGGCCAGCAGCAATGGCAAAGGCGGCATGAGTTGCAAGGCTACAAGAATGGGTGCTTTGTTGCAAGTATCTTCATAAATAAATAAACATATAGAGTTATGTGCAGATTTGTAAAAACGTATGCATTTAAGTGAAAAGTATCTATACACATTTTAAGCTGCGCTTGGTCGTCTAAAATTTCGCTTGAATCGCAGACATGCAGACAGGGATCAAACTCTAAGAGTGCAACGCACTTTGGCCAACTGTTGCTTTCCCGAATACTTCAGGCGCAGCATTGGATACTCTGGTTAGTCTACCATCCCTTGATATTTTCATCAAAGGAGAGGCCTTGAATGCCATCTGCAGGCCGAAAGACAATGGGAATTTGTACGGCCCCTGTCCGGCATTGACAGAGAAGGCATGGACTTCAATCCAACGATATTCTTCATGCTCCTTGACTCCATGCCATGAGGACTCGTACTTGAAAATAGATCCAGTGCGGTGCTGTCAGAGGCTCAATTGTGGACAAACTCTGAAAATGGGCCCGGCAAACCCTGTTTTCGCATTTTCAGCGATGGCTCCAGGATCGTGCCGTGTTCCGGCTCTGGTGTCTACATGGAATCCAGCGGGTTAAAACAGCGACAGAAAAGCTATGCTCATGGGCAACCCTCGAACCACTTCAAGGGTAGTTGAGTCCTGTAAGATAGGCTCTGAGACCAACTTCTTTGGCCCGGAGCTTATTCTGCCACTCCCTTCTGCAGCTAAAAAAACCATGGTAAACAAACAGGTTACTTCAACCCACAAGTGAGCTTGGCAGGCTGAGAAGGACTGCAGATGGACAAAACTGATGTGGTAACATCATGTCCGACTGGCTGGGTAAATAACAGAAGGGGCTGCAGACAGCTGGTTGGACTGATGACAGGTCGCTTTCTATGGGCAAAGCACATAGAATAGATAGGCATCTCAGACAATGCACTCTGCCAAGCACGTGGAGAGGAGGATGAGACGGTGGACCACTTTCTGTGCGTTTTCCTCGCCTTTGTCGACTCAGGTTTGAGGTCTTTGACACCGATGTGTTAAGAAGCGACCATCTCGGCTCCTTGGCACCACAAGATCTACTCAGATTTCTTCGGATATCGGGTAGATTTAAAGAAAATTAAAAGGGAATCCGAGTGCAGTGCAATGGACTTAATGTTGTGTGAGGGTTGTACTTTGCTAGTTTGACCCGACAAGAAAAGAAAAAAAGCTTGATTTTAAGTTACCAAAATAACTCGACTACTGCCAAAATAGCAGCATTTCCTAAAAATGTATGGAAAATCTATACAAAGCTGTTACAACAACAATAAAAATAAATTGTCAAAACCAGCTGTGTGAGCTTCATAAACCTTTTGTGTTTTGAGTTAAAGCTAAACAAACATTTGTGATTACCGAATTATTATTAGGCGCCTAAGATTCGTCATTTCTCGATTCGCTGTCTCAGGGCTCAGCTCACTTGACGAAAACTTTGCATGTGAAAGCAACAACAAAGTTATTGAACTAGATTCCTCGCTAGCGAGTATGGTTACACCTCTTAAAAATGGTATAGCTCACTATTTTCATAAACAAGTCTTATTTAAGTCAGCTCCATTCCGGAGCTGTCAAGAAATGTTTACTTTTACCAGTTTCTTCATCTATTCGATACTTGCTTTCGCTTGGCGAAACGAAAAGGCCATCAGGGCTTACATCCTTTAATGGGTGTTTGGCCAAGCTCGTCCTCCTATTTGTGGTGAGCGTCTTGATGTTGTTGCACAAATGGAGGGACCTGCAGTGTAACGCTGCCTATGAACGGCACATGGTTTTTTGTGAGGAGTTTTGACGTGATAGCGTCTTATAATTCGATTTAGCCGGCTGCACGCACGAAAAAATGTGTCGTTACCTTGCTCATTAGTGTTACCTTGCTCATTTGTCGTTACCTTGTTTATTTGTCGTTACCTTGCATATTGTCGTTACCTTGAATGAACTGCAAGCGAAAGCGCGGAACGAACGACAAAGCAAACGAAAAGCAACGTTCGACATCTTGCTCTCTCCTATTTAAGTGAGCGTATATATGTATGTATATGCGCAAATGTACGTATATAAATTCACGTATTTGTATTTGTATATGCCTTCTTATTGATTATTATTAATTTGATTTACTTGAAGAATTTAAAATAAAACCAAGTTTGTTAATAATACCTGTTGTTTTAATGTTATTATTATTGTTATATATGAAGGAAAAAATGTATGGTAATATTTACCATATACCTTATAAGATATGTTGTATACTAATATAATATATGTATATAAACATGCATATACATATATAATTTCGCGCAATTTTCAAAAAGAACAAATCTATATGTAAAGATGCATACAAATCATATGGACATATCAAATATACGAATCTATTCCGTATGCAAGCAAATGTAAGCTAATGTGCTTGAACTGCAAGCGAGAGCGCGGAACGAACGACAAAGAGCACAATCGGCCCCCGCGTTCGGCAACGTTCGACATCTGGCTCTGACCTACTTGAGTGAGCATATATATGTATGTATATGCGTATATGTACATATATAAATTCACGTATTTGTATTTGCATATGCCTTCTTCCTGTGTGCATGGTAATGAACCATTTCTTTGTTGAGAATAGGACGATGATAGGAAAAGTAGGAAATGAAAGGGGGTGTTTCGAGTGTAAAGTGTCTTGAAAAAGGCAAATCGATGAAGGTGCCTCTTCGTGTTGTTGACTTTTTAACGTCTGATGCACAATCGAAATTGAACATATCTTTCATGAATCTGATCAATGTTTCGTAATTGTTCACGTTTGTGTAAATGTCACTTGACCTATTCCATTGCAATTCCATTTACCTTCTCTATATCCATACAAAATATCTCTCAAACAAATAAAATTAAAATTTAGTTTTGAAAATTGCAACCATTCCATCAATATTTTCTTATGACGTTGTCACGTTAAACTATCGTCAGTAAACCGACTTTACAGACAACCTCTTTTTTTTTATGGCACAAATACTCTCGGAGGTTTGTCAGTGCCCGCCGAAAAAAACTTTTTCCATCATTTCGTGTTTCATTCACCTTTTCATATAACTTATTTTGATCAGTTAACAGATTGCCCAGATTTAATTTAAGGTTTCGCCACCAGTAGATTTTAAGAGCTCGTGACGGCTGCCTTTTCTAGTTGAGCACAACTGACAACTCAGTGACTGGCCTGCATTAAAAATCAAACCCTCTTTTATTTATCTTAACTTTCGCCTTCTGCTTGAAAATTGTATGTACTTTCTTCAAAATTTTTAGGCAAATTGTTAATTTTGCATTTACTTCTTAAAAATTTCCCAGAACTTTTGACTCTTGAAGTCCTTGGGCATATAAACTGAATTTTCTGCCTATTCAAACCCTGCGGCATTCTTTGGAAGACATTTCGTACGATGCTTTGGTAATATGTAATACTGTACTAAGTAACAAAAACTCATTGTAATAAATGATCTAAGAACTATGAGGCATCTGTTGCTTATTTGAATTTAATCAACTCTTCTTAACCCAATTTCCTAGCAAACTAATTTTTGGGTGGAGTCGTGCGTGTCTGTTGAAAAATCGGTATAGCTTATTAAAAAATTTTTTTCATTTAATTTTTTTATATATACAAATATACGTACGTACACCGGTAAATTAGTATTTGACTGCACGCAACTTCTAGCTACAAAACTGGGTGCACTTCATGCCTGTATCAAAGTCCACAGTAACTCAGCAGGTCTGTTATAAATTAATTAAATTTTAATCGCTGCAGCACAGCTTGAATATTTCTAGCAATTTTCATTGCAATTTTGTGATTTCTTTGTGATAAACCAAACCGATCCATTGTGCACATTGGAGTAATTTAAATAAATGAAGGGGTATTCAACATGTGCTGCGCTTCAGTGCGTCGATTTGTCCACCCGTCCGTCTCGCCACACATCCGTTCGCTTGTTCGTCAGTGAACACATCCGTTTCCGTTGTTAACAGCTTCATTGTTTATATTGAATTTGAAATGGGCCACAAACCAACAACTGAACAGCAATAAAAACTTTCGCACCTACAACAACATGATTACTTTGTGATTTTGTGGCTGTCTGTTGCCATTGTTAAAATAGTAGTGTAATTTACATTATCGCCAACCAAGTTTAACCCCATTTCGTTAAGAGCGAGCTCGAACTCATTTGGTTGTCGCTGCGCCTTCAGCTACCAATTTGCGAAGCTTCAAACCAATCGGCCACCCATTCGAGACCGAAACCGTCAGAAACGGATTCGGTTACCGGTGACACGCCAATGTTTTGTCTTCTGCTCAACAGCGAAACGAACGCACAAAAAGGCTTACAAGTACAAAAGTAGACGCACTTACATGCATACACACACATACACATACATAAGTGTATTCGTGCATCGTGCATAAAAGCAGCAAGCCGCAGGGTTGAAAAGGGTGGCGGGCATTCGTTGTCAGTCAATTAAACGCGAAAGAATGTCATAAAGGCCAACAATGACAAGCAGCCGAAAAATAGTCCATATCCAAAGCATTAAGTAAATATATAGCCTCTATTCCAAAAAAACACAATCGCAATTTTTATTAATTAACATTTTTGGAAATATTTTAAAATCTACTAGCAGTCCCGACAGACGTTGGCTTTTCTGCCATTAGCTGATTCACTAAAAGTTTTTATGCAAATTTGAAATTGTTATGAACAGTTAGGTTAGGTTAGGAAGAGCGGCTGTCATTGTGGTGCCGCTTGACCCCGCTCTTTACACTCCTGCATCTTCTGTGAACTAACTTGTGGATTTAAAGAATTTTGTTAATTTCGACAACCCTATCTGGAAGACCTCTTCAATGCTGTCAAGAAAGGCGAATCCGCGCGAGAAAAACCTTTTTCTGTATAGAGCAAAGCATGTACACTGGAGAAGCTCCATAGTTTCCCCTTCTTCTTCAGTATCTTGACAACTTCGACATAAGTCATTATGTGCTTCCCGCAGTCTATTTGCATGCCTTCTAATTAGATAATGCCCCGTTAGTACTCGTATCGTATTTCTCATATCTTGTCTCCTAAGATTCAGTAGCGATTTTGTACGGGTGTGGGTCCATTCCGGCTAAGTTTGCCTGTTTATCTGGCAAAAAAGTGATTGCCTCCAACGGATATTAGCAACATTCATATAACGAGTATCTATTAATAACTTGCACGTAGCTAAGGGAATCGGTATAAGAACATTATCTGGGTGAATATTTCGTGTTGTACCGTCCTTTGCAAGCTCATTTGCCTTGCAATTACCTTCTGGAATTAAAGATTCACCAGATAGCTGTGCATCACATGTTGACATTCGGAAATTAAGAAAAAATGGAAGATTAAATGTTGTGAAACGTTCACCATTCCCGTCCTGCTATATGGTGCAGAAGTATGTACGATGTCATTAACAGATGACAAAGTTTTCGGAGCCTTCAACAGAAAAATTCTACGTGAGATCATTGGCCCCTACTGTACAACGAGCTGTATGAGCCATATAGGGACATAGACATAGTCAAGCGTGTAAAAACACAGCGGCTACGATGGCTTGGCATATAATCCGTATAAAAGAAGACGCTCCAGCAATGCAAATTTACGACAGGGAAGACGTAGAAGACCGCATCTGCCTTCAGTCAAGATGTCCAACAGAAGCAGCTCGCGCGCCGTTTTGGATTCGGACGAAACTGACACACGGTTGTAGCGCTACATAAGTAAGTAGTTAAAAGTTTTGACTGAATTTCTGAGTAAAAGGGGTATTATGTCGTTTCCTAAATTTTTCAACATGAGACTCTTCTTCGTCTTAATGGGCGTCTAACAAAACGCGCCAGTCGTTTCCTTCTCGTGCTAACCGGCGTCAGTTGGACACACCAAGTGAAGTCAAGTCCTTCTCCACCTGATCTTTCTAACGTAGAGAAGGCCTTCCTCTTCTTCTTACTCTGCTACCACCAGCTGGTACCGCATGGAATAAGAGTTCAGAGCCGGAGCGTTTGTATCCATTCGGATGAAATGACCCAGCCAACATAGCCGCTGGATCTTTATTCGTTGCGCTATGTCTATGTCGTCGTAAAGCTCATACAGCTCATCGTTACATCGCCTCCGATATTCGCCGTTACCAACGTGCAAATATCCAAAGGCGCAGAATCTTTTTCTCACACATTCCAAGCGTCGCTTCATCGGATGTTGTCATCGCCCACGCTGCTGCACCATACGTTAGGACGAGCATGATGAGAGCCTTGTAGAGTGTTAGTTTTGTTCATCGAGAGAGGACTTTACTGCTCAATTGCCTACTTAGTCCAAAGTAGCACTTGTTGGCAAGACAGATTCTACGTTGGATTTCAAGGCTGACATTGTTATCGGTGTTAATGCTGGTTCCTAAATAAACGTTTGGCCCGTACGATACTCAATATGAGACTATTAACTATTAAATATTAAAAAACTTCGTTTGAATCCGCTTAAGCCACAGTGATCCATCATTTCAAGCAATAATCGTAAGGACATAGGTAGCTCATTTGATGAACTGAAAAGGCATGAAGAATTTCGTATTGAAGCAGAAGTACTCAAAAAATATCTATTACAGATTATTCACTCTTGGTCTCTATCTGCTAAAGTTCAGGTTTTTTTGGAATAGAGGGTATGTAAACATTTATATGAATATAAGGTATATAGTTAAATTTAATATAGTAAGTACATATTAACGCATATAGTTATATGTACTACTCTTGACTAAGTACTACTCGTATTGTTCTCGTCGGCATACAGAAAAAAAACAACTAAAAAAAATTGTACAAAAAATTCCGTTGACGATGGCGGCACGCAGACGAGTAACTACATAAATGCGCAGCCAGCTGTAACCGATTGTTTGATGGACGGTTACTCAGGTGTGACAAATAATTACGCGAATAACGTGTACACGCCGGAAAGGAAGAAGTTCATTAAAAACGCCAAAAGGCACAAAACAAACTCACCGTAGCGCTCAAGAGTACAGATCTATAAAATCTACAATATGAAATCGTAATAAAGGCGGGTACAGTGCACTCGTGTTAATTTGAATGGACGCTACTTCATATCTATTTCGTAAAACTGCGACTTAATTGAGAAAAAATGTATTATTAGTCAAAAAATTGTTCATTAGAATAAACAAGCACAACTTCTCCTATTGATTAGCGCACTCAGAGAAATATTAAGATTTTTAGTACTTAAGACCAAATAAGGAATATTGATGGCAAAAGTACAGTAGTCCCAACTTTAGTTTATACGGAGTACAACATTTTTATTTGAAGAATTTTTAATTTAGACCGAAACTTCTTATTTAAAGATTTATTTCGCTCGCATGCAGAAAAGAGTCGTGGTGATTCTGGAAATATTATAATATTATATATTCTTCATGTAAGAAATATACTTCTTAAACGAAACTCAGTCAAGCTTCAAAATAAGCTCAATTCAGCTTTGGCTAAGCAGACCTCATTTCTTGCATAAATGCCAGTTTCGAGGCGTTGCTCAGCCACCATATGCAGTTTGGCGTTTTAAACGACGCTAAATGTTAATGTACTAAGAATGTACTAAATTTTAGAACTTTTAAACATGCTTTAGGACATTCTAAAAAACACAATATTTTATTCAAAATTTGGATAATTTTCAACCAGAAACTAAATTTCTGTTGATACAACAGCCTAAATTCATAATTATTTATGTCTTAGAATTTTGGACAGATTGTTTTTTTGGTGTGTGTTACGCTAATGGAGCTATTCGCTCTTTGAAAAGGCAACAGTTGAGAATTAAGATCGATTGAATTTAAAATGAGGACTGCTGCAGCATTCAAATAAGAGTGACGCTACTTTGGTTATTTTCAAAACAGGGATCAAAAAGAATTTCGGGCTTTATTTTTACACTACTTCCTGATTTGAAAAAATACCGTTCAAGCAAAGCAAAGGAATGAAAAGTGTTTTGGGGACTTCGCTCCATCAACATCATCAGAAACAACAATAAAACGATGGTTTGCCGACTTCAGACGAGGTCGTACAGACACCGACGATGCACAACGCAGTGGACGTCCAAATGAGGCGGTAACACCAGAAAACATAAAAAAAAAAACACAAAATCGTTTTAAATGATCGAAAAGTGAAGTTGAATGAGTTAGCTGACATCGTAAAGATAATCAAAAGAACTGTTGGCTTTATATTGCATGAGCATTTGACTATGAGAAAACTCTGCTCCAAGTGGGTGCCACGTCTGCTCACTTTCAAGACAACGCACCGTGTCGCAAGTCAATCAAAATAATGGGAGGTACAAGGGGTATTGAAATGTTAGAGCGGCGTTGAAATTACTGCGTTGCTCTTGATGGAAATTACGTTGAGCTAATATAATTAAATAATAAAGCTAATTTTGAACAAAAAAAAAAAGGTTTTTTATTTGTTGGAGCCGGCACTTTTCAGCCCATGTATTAGCAGTTCATTGTATGCCATAAGCTCCGCGATTTATTGCATGAGGTCTGCGAGCAGCGATGAGATGATTTGCATGCGATCAAAGTCCGCATGTCGAGGCAGGGGGTAACAATTTGAAAAACGTTGATGATACTTTAATTGCTAAAAGTGGAAGCGTATTCACGCTTGCTTTTGTGTTATGGCAATAGTTTCTCGTTCTTTGTTCGCAAATATTTCAAAGACCCGAATTATTTCTAAAATTTTAAGAACTAAAAGGCGAAATTTGTCAGTCAGACTAGTTTTGAGAACAGAATTTTTTCTGAGGGCTCCTCATTGATTGCGTCCCAAAAGTAGTGCTAAGTTTTTGAGTAAATGAGTTTACAAAGCTTACTTTTGTCAAACTGAATTCAAGAGTATTTCAAAGAAGATAATCCTCAAAACAAATATTATATTTTTTTTCCTTGTTCACTCCTCTCGGGAGCATAGGGCTTCGACAATACTCAGTCTTGCGTTGGTTTTGTTAATCTACTTTGATTTCTGACAAGGTAGGTGATTAGCCTGCCCCTACCAGTTCTAAATAGTGGGAATGCCCACCTTAGAGCGCCTTCTGTGTTTCACGTTTTTCTGCTAGAAGGATCGCACAGATGGTTGAGGAATTCGCTAAATTTTGTGTGTCTGCGCTATTACCACGGTTGTTCGATTACTCTTGCTGGCACCACTGATGCAACATGTCACTGTGTGTTTTTCTTTGTTTTTGTTTGTTTTAGCAGCCATAATGCAAATTATGCGCTGATTATTGTGCGAGAGTAAGGATGGAAGCGATAAGTTTTTGGGGTTGAGGAATGAGATTTTTTTTTGTTTAGAAACAGGGAAAGTAGGTAAATTTGGGAAAATGCAAGGACCGTGCCTTACGTGGGATTCCAACTCACAACCCAGACATACAAGGGATGGGAGCGCGTGGATGTTCTATAGTCGTAAAAACCAATGTCTCAGTCGTGCACCAGAAAGTAAGTTAACCTTCCACTGAGCAGAGAAGGCACTGCCCGTGGCAGCTCACACACACAAATTTGGTGTCGTTGCGGCAAAAAAGTGTAGGAAATGGGAACTAAAGACGGAGATCATAGAGCAGGAACTCGACATAAGACGTCGTACATCTCTTAATGATGAAAACTTAATTTGAGTCAGAAATCGACGAAGCATCAAAGGGATTGCTCCAATAATTGTCGAAAATGTTGGCTGCACTTTATCTATGTGAGTTCATTTTGTCTGTTTGCTTAACTTAACTTACGCTCGCTCACTTGTATACAATCAAGACTCTTGAATTGCCTCAACTTCAATATGCAGTTGATGAAGCAAAGCAGGAATGTCACCTAGAATCTTAATTTTCACTTATCAAATGGAATAAGGAAAGCAAAGCTTAGAACGACTGGAACTTTGAAGGCATAATGCGATCTTTGTTCTTAATTACGTTGAAATATAAACGGATCAGTAGAAATACTATTTTTTAAGCCTGTACCGATGCCGAATGCTTTATAAATCGAATTTGATATGGGAGGCCAACAACTCAGCAGTCTTCTAAAACCAGCCAAGACCCAAAATGAAAAAAGCGAGCCGAATAGGTGTGTTTGTGAATGCTTTTCAGTAGCGCGTGGATGCGAAACCCACTGTGGGCATGAAACACCAAATAACTTAATGGTTAACCAAGGTTAAGGTTAACTAACTTAAATACCTAAATGATTTTTTCTAAAAGCTGACAATGACGCACTTCCGAGAGCATTTCTGCCATGAAAAATCTCTTCTTACAAAAACCATCTGCTGTTCGGGGTCTGCATAAAATTGTGCGGAGCTCGGCCAAACACCCATTAAATAAAGCACGCACTGGTTGACTGCTTTTCCCGCCAGTCCCTGTCATTTTAAGGTTAAAATAGCAGTCACAATTTGTCGGCTAAGCACTACCCTAGCCTGATATAGCACCACCGGTTTTTGAATTTAAAATTATCACTTTCTGGAAAACGTTTTAGGTCAATTGCAGTTTTAAAACGAAATTTTTTAAAGAAGTTGATAACTTTGGTGAACGCATGAAATACGTCTCGAGGATTGGCTTAAATGCTGGCGCAAGTACAGCGCCGTGAAGGGAACTTACTTTAAAGGTGGTAAAGCAAATTTCAAATGCAAATTAAAAATATGTGGCTTATAAAAAACGCTGATAAATATTGCATGAGAAAAAACAGAAAAGCAGAGGTTGTTACCTTATTATGGTAAACATAAACCCATACAAACATGGGCACATATAAATTTTTAACGGAAAAGGAAAAATACGTGAATTAATTAACTCTACCTTAGCCTTGAATACTTTCAGCCAGATAACACCAAAAAGAAAGCATAAAAAGTGCACACACTGAGTCTATTTACACAGGTGTATATGTGTTTATATGTATTCATATTTAAATAAATGAACTCTCGTCACAGCAAGTATGTACTGTATGTTTCCAAAAAAATATTTCTCTTCATCAAGTTAAAAGGCGGCTTAAAGCAATTTCGTAAGCACCCCCAAATAAAGGCTTTGTCGCCGCTAAACGAGTTGAGTGTTTTTGTTTGTTTCTTTAGTTTGCGGAAAACCACCCTAACGCATTAAAATTATGACAAAGAAAAAGGTGAAGTAAACAACAAAAATTAAAAGAATCAATAAAAATGCGTCAAAAAGAATAAAGTTAGCACACGCATTGGTGTTAGTGCATACATGCACATATACACACATACACCCATGTACATATACTTGTATTATTCACGTTTTTTCCACATTTTTCTTAATGCACAACACATACATATCTTCATTTTGACCAGCTTTTCGACTCGCCTCTCTGACGTCATTTTAAGCGTAGACTGCTCACACTTTAGCAAACACCTGCTTTTAGGCGCTCAGCAGCGGCGATGCGGTCATCACTAATTCGCAGCCCCTCTACACGCCTCCTTTTCTGGCTGGTAAATTTCAGTGTTTCTCTTTTCGTTGAATTAAGAGTGTGTGTTTCTCTTTTCGTTGAATCGACGGAAATTCAAGAGAGAGATATGCCAGATAAAATGAAAGCGATTGCAATCAAAAAGTTTTGTAACAAAAGAGATAATCGAGCATTTGAATACATGGACTGCCGCTTGACAGTTGGTAGGGATAAAACAGATGCACGTTCATAAAAATATGATAGAAAAGTTATAAGAAACTTCCCTCGTATTGTTTCTTACCTTTTGCCTATTTACCTCTGAAATAAATATAACAGTAAGGAAGGAATTTAATGATGTGTGAAAAAAAAACCATTTAACAAATTTAACTTAACTACAGGTTGGTTGAAAAGTAATCAATTAAAAAAAAAAAAAATTAATATGAAATCAATATTTTATTTGCAATATAATCTCACTCTCAATAAAAAATAATTTTATAATATTTCTGTAATGAATTTCCCGGAACTTTGTAAAAAATACTCTGTAGCGTTTTGCTGAATTGTTTACGAATGTGGTACTAACTTCTCGAACAGCTGGATACCCGAAAATGTTAATTATTAACAAGTGTGAAATTTTGATGATTTTTTTTTAATTTGCCGAATTTGGATGGGAGTGGTTTTTGTGGTAGAAAAAACTATGTTTTCATAAAAATGTTATTGAAATGAAACTAGAACAAAATAAAAATTTTGTGTTTAATTTTTAAACTCATTTTAAGATTTTTAAAAAATTTTAAAATTTTTCCGAAAAGAAATTTTATGAATAAAATTTTTTCAAAATTTTTTCTTTTGGTTTAATGCATATTTCATTCCGAAATATAAATAATGAATGAATGAAATTAAAAATAAAAATTGTTTATAAATAAATATAAATAATTTTTTTGTAAATATAATGTTTTTATAAATAAATTTTTCAATATTTTTTTATAAATAATTTTTTCTTTTATAAATTTTCTAAATAGAATAAACTTATTTTTCATAAAAGAGAATAAACTATGTATATTTTCATAAAAAAGTTATTAAAATGAAACTAGAAGAAAATAAATATTTTTTTGTTTAAATTTTAAATTAATTTTAAGATTTTTTTTTAATTAAAAAATTAAAAAACAAAAAAAATTTTTTTATAAATAAAGTTTTTTCAAAATCTTTTTTTTTTGGTATATATGCATTACACTAAAGTCCTAAAAAATAAAAAAGTAATGAATGAAATTAAAAACAAAAGTTGTAAATAATTTATAAATATTATTTTGTAAATAAAATTTTTTCAAAAATAAATTTTCAATATTTTTTAACAATTTTTTGAAAAAAAAAATTTTTTTTATGAATAGAATTTTTTCCAAACCTTTTTTTTTGTTTAATGCATAGCCCATAAAACACATAGCACCCATAAAAAAAAACGACACCCAATGGGCAAAAACCGATGAGCAAAAAGCAAATTTATTTGCAGAGAATCTTCGTAAAACCTTCTATGCCAATGATAGATCTGAAGATATTGACATCTCGTCAAATTGGATTGAAAGCGATATCAGCATTGAGACAGTAAGTAACGAAGAAATATTGAGCCAAATTTTCAAAAAGGAAAAAACGCCTGGTTTCGACGTCATAACTACAGAAATTCTTCAGAATTGCCCAATAATTGTGTTACTTGTTTGTCTCAATTGATTAATTTGTGTTTTTTGTTAAAATGTGTTCCTATGTACTGGAAGACAGCAGAAGTAATTATGATTCTGAAAGCCGGAAAATCGCCAAATGATGTGTCTTCATACCGACCTTTTTCTCTGCTACCAATGCTGTCCAAACTTTTTGAACGACTGTTACTGACTCGAATGTTGCCGATTATAGAAAACAAGAGAGTTATTCCAACGCACCAATTTGGCTTTCGAAAAATCACTCTACAATCGAACAAGTTCACAGGGTTGTTAGAGCGATACAGGAAAATAATGTTTGCACAGCTGTGATCCTTGACGGCTCGCAGGCGTTTGACAAAGTTTGTCATATGGGCTAAAATTGATTTTGCCCAGGAATTATTGCAAAATCCTTTCTTCCTATCTTGATGGCAGATACTTTCGTGCCAGACTTGACGACGCCTATTCTTCATTGCAAAAAGCAAGCGCGTGGGTACCTCAAGAAAGCATCCTAGGCCCTCTTCTGTACCTCTTGTATACTAATGACTTACCGGTTCACGAGCAACACGTTACCGTAACCTTTGCAGATGATACGGCTATCCTAGCAGTTGGAGAAGATACTATAACGACGAAATTGCAATCAGCGGTGAGTTCTATAGCAACATGGGCACAAAAATGGCGTATCAAATCAAATAATTCAAAACCACTGCCCTTTGTATTCGGCCTGAAAAAAAACAATTTAGAAGCCAGTCTACATAAACAGCGTAAATATACCGTACGTCAACGAGGCAAAATATCTTGGAATAACCTTTGATGCTAAATTGCGTTGGAAGGGCGTGAAGCGTGAAGAGCTGGATTTAAAAACAAAAAACCTTCTTCATCTTTTTGGTACACACTCTATTCTGTCATTGAACAACAAACTACTGCTATATACATAATCAAATTCTTAAACCGGTCTGGACGTATGGCATTCAGCTATGGGGATGCTCAAACGAATCTTCCCAACGATTCAAAAATTAAAGTGTTGCGCAACATCGTCAATGCTCCATACTACATGTGTGAGAAATCTCGACCTCCATCGTGATCTCGGTATGCTGCTCGTAACTGACGTGGCGAAAAGGTACGCCATGGCTCACAGACAACGTTTAAGTGCACATGCCAACGCTAGAGCATTGGTTTTGCTTCAGCCAAATACTCATCGTCGGCGGCTCAAGCGTAAAACAGTTTTATACCAGATGGGCACCCAGTAGCAGCTGTACCTCATATAGTTATACATTCATAATGAATTTATGAATATTGAGGCATCTTAGTTTTTCCTTTTTTAATATATATGTTCAATAAAAATTGCTCGTTAGTATCTTTATTTAGTTGTACTAGTTGTAATTTCTAAACGTTATTCTGTTTATACTTCAAGATGCGTCAATAAAAAAAGTGCATTTCTTAAAAAATAAAAAAATGAATGATTGAAATTAAAAAAAAACTATTTATAAATACATTTTTTGTAAAAAAAAAATTTTATAAAATAAAATTTTCAATACGCTTTTTTTATAAATAATTTTTTCTTTTATAAATTTTCAAAATAGAATTTTTTCCTAAAATGTTGAAATTAAAAAAAGAATAGTTTAAAAAAACAATTTGTTCGTACTTATTTTTTTTTTTAAATATTTTTTTCATATTTCATCTTAAAAGATCCAAAAAAAAATTTTTTAAATGTTAAAAATAACTAGAGATATTTCACTTTAAAAAACTTAATAACAAAATTTTCAACATTGAATAAATCTGAATAAATGATCGAAAAATGGGAATTTGTGAGAAGTGGGGCCTTTGCCGTGTGTTAGTCTTGAGAAAGTACGCGAATGATCCGTAAAAACTTGTTTTGTTTTTGGCCCAATAATAGCAAACGAAAAGAATATTTCAAAAACTCCATAGGAAACGCCGAAAAATCTAAAAGGCTCAAATTTGCGTTTTTATGAGAATTTTGTTTACTATAAAAGAGAACCCACTCGAAAATTCTATTGAACAAGCGCTGCGCTCTATGATACAAGCTTTAGTCATTCTGACCCCTCCAAGTCATGAATGTCAATAAGTACTTGAAAACTATTAAAGTTTACTTTGCGAACAATAGCCAAGAAGCAGTCGAGACGTGGAGTCATCACTGCGAATTCATGCTGAAGAAGGCCAAGTTGACTTCTCTGGCTAACAATGGCAGGGTGACAATTTTTTAGAAAGCAAATGGTATCTTACCGGGAATGGTATCTTATGCAGTACCTGTGGGCTGCGCCTGGAAAAATGGGTATCGCGCCATCTCAGCCAGTGCAAACATGTGAAGTCACGAGATCCCACTGGTCACGAGTAGTTCGAGGGCACTTAAAGGAACTTCTGAGGCTAACAATGCCGCAGCGCTCGAATTTGCTGGGTATGCTTACCGAGTATTGTGCGTTAGGTATCCATGAAGTGAGACTTGGGAATGCTTTAAGTCCTTTCTGCCTAGAGGATGAGGAGTATCATCTCCGCACTTCTTCCTCAGCTGCCCTGCCCTCGTCGGGCTAAGATTCAAATGTCTGGGCTCTAATTTTTTGCTACACTTGTGGATATAGCAGATTTAAACAGTGCCTACCTGGTGAATTTCTTCCAAAGTAATTAGCCACCCTTTGGTCATCATTCTCCAATCGAAAGCTCCTTCTCCCCGTTGCTCGGAACGGAACAACATCAAGACGCACACCACAAATAGGAGGAGGAGCTGGGCCAAACACGCAAAAAGGGTGTACGCGTCAATTATTTATATATATATATACATTGGGATTCAGAAAGCTGTGTGCTCAATGGGTGCGGCATTCATCTTCGGTCTCTCACCATGATCCTAAATCAACACCAGGGGCTAAAGAGTGGTGTGAACCTGATTCTCTGGCCTCGAAACGAGTTCGTGTCCAGAAATCGGCCAAGAAGTCGTTAGTATCAGTTTTTTGGGATGCGAAAGGAAGTTTGTTTGTGTATTACTTGCAAGCGGGTAAAACAATACTTAAATTCTGAATATTTTTGTAACCTTTTAGACCAGAACCCAAAGAAGAAAATTCGTGAAAAGATGCGCAGTTTGCAGAAAGAAATAATTCTTTCTCATCAAGGCAATGCACTGTGGCACAAGAGCATTTTGAAAATGGCTCAACCGAGCCCTCGCTAGTGTAGCCATTTATCCCAACCTTATCTATGGTATCTTTAAAAAATAAAAAAATAATAATTGGCGCGCACACTTGCGAGGTGTTTGGCGGAGTTCCTCCTCAAAAATGTGGCGTGTGTCTTGATGTTTTTACATAAATGAAAGGACCTACAGTTTTACGTCGACTCTGAACGGCAAATGGATTTTTACGATGAGCGTTTTCATGACAGAAATAAGGCTTGCCATTACCTACCGAAGGGCGGCCGCTATTAGAAAAAACGTTTTCTGTAATTTTGGTGTTTCATGCGCGGAGATTCAAACCTACGCACTCCTGAATGGTAGTCATGCACCAATCCATTCGGTTACGACGGCCGCATCTTATCATCGAGTATATTGAAATGAGGCAAGCTATCGCTGGCGAGTTTTATGTAGAGCTTTTACCTCGTTTTGACGCCGATTCGAATTGAATGACGAAGGTAAAAATTCCATTCAGCAAAATTGCAGATTTAGTCACCTGCGACTATTTCTTGCTTCCAAATAGGTAGAAATGGCACTGCGAAAACAGATTTGGATCCCTTTTAAGGTCCCGAAAAATCGAAGTGAATTAAAAATTTACCAAAAAAAGGTCCCAAGTAGCATGAAACTCGATAAAATTTGTATGAACTAGATAAGATAAAATATTAAAGCCTCTGAGCGGCTTAAAAATAGACTCCACAAATGGCAAACACTAATTTAAGTAAATGACGAAAACGTGCACGCCACAAAGCTCTGTATCTTAAAAAAAGAACGATTTACACTTTTGTTCCCGTAAAGTTTATTTATATTTCTAAAAGACAGGTCAAACAATTTAAAAATAGAATGCGAAATTGCTTCTGTGAAATTCAATAAACACTTCTCCTCCACTTATGCAGCGTTTTTCTTTGAACGGATTCACTTAAAGATTAGAACATATTTTTTAACATTTCTTTAAATGTGAATTCTAGTCTATTTACAAGCAGCGAGTGATTTTTTAAGCTTTTTGAGTGCCACATACACACACACGCACAAAAGACACTAAATTAAAACATCACATTAAAAACGCAAAGAAAATACACTTCCGACAACTACCAAATATTCGAAGCTCACACATGCACACAAAATGTGAAGTATGTGCACACATACAGATGTGAGCATACAAGAAACCCCATTAGGAAATTTACCAGCATTCAATCGATTATTACACCTACACACATTTAAAAATAATATTAAAAAACCGAATTGAACTTTTTGTTACCAAAAACAACCAGTGACAAATATTTTTATTAACCAATATATTCACTTGCTCCGATACACTCCCTGGCATGCTTTTCGAAGTGATACAATGGGCTATCTATACCATATCTGGGAATGCTCGTTAGGTGGTAGCCATAGTGGCTTGAGAGGCGTCAACTGATTTGTGGTGCTTTCTTTCAGCACCGAATGAAGTTTCCGATACAGGGTGAGCAGTAACTACCATATGAATTTAGAAGTATTTGGTAAAAGATTTACCACGTCTCGCACAAAAGTATTTTCCTTCTCCTGTATCTCCACTTACAATTTGGAATCGGGATTCAGAGTAGGTTTTTTTTCTAAATCAGCCAATTTGTATATTTTCTTAAAACTGCCGAATACTGCTAGTGTTTTTAGTTCAGAAATCTTTGCGAAACTGCAGGTGTGCAGAAAACTTAGGGAACGCAGACACGAGGAAAATATTAAAATTTTTTCCAATAGTCAAGCTGCGATCAAGGCACTCGCGACGCCATGGTGCAGATCCAAACTGGTCAACCCCTGTAAGGAAGAGATGAAATCTCCTGAGTGTGCAGGTAAAATTTTTCCGATTTTGTTTCTAGAGCATAGGAACAATGAGAGACCTTAAATTCCTGATGAGCTTGCCGGAAAACGGTCGACTGAATTGTCTTGGACGTCTGCTACCCAGACATCGGCATCCCCTTAACTGTTGTTAATTGGGAATTGCACTAATTATTTCTCAGAAAAAGGCGAGAACAGATACGGGTAAATTTCTTCGTGTGCTATTTCGAAAACCGTTAGGCTCCAGCACAATAGACGCAGGACACAGGACGCAGGTACTTTTGGGGATTTCCCGACATTCAATCTCCAAACTGATAGCTGTATTTGCCGACTTTTGAACGATTGGCACATACGCAGAAAATCTAGGTATACCCTTTAATCTCCATTGCAGAAGTTGTGGGAATCTTTTAGAGAAGGAGACCGTTGAGCACTTTCTCTGTAAACGTCCGGGTTTTGCAGCTAGACGATTAAGGTCACTGGACTGCTTCTTTCTTCGACCGCCTGCGGCGGTGCTCCAACCTAGATTCCATCAATCCATCCATCAATCATCATCAATCCATGCAATGGAGAATCCATTACATCAATAGCTCTGATTGGTTGTGGATATCTGCCCGTTGGAGGTCTCATATGGTATCCAGACGGCTTCTTAGTGTCACGTGGGGAGTGCCAGAGTGGTAATTCAATTATTTCAGTTACATACCTAGTAGAAAGGTCAAACGTAGCTCTTCATTTGAAACTCATTTTTCGAATGTTGTACAAATACCAAAAATTACGCAATAACTAAAAATTTTTTTATGTTGCTGACAAATATCCCACTTAATTCACAGTACGGCAGTACTGACGATTTTAAAAATGGCTCAAAAAGTTAATTTTAATTATCAAAGGTGGCTTTTTTTAGAACAGAGCGTACCACGGAATGTGATAAGTTGGTCAGCATATAATCAATGGCACTTGATATGAAACAAAAGTTGCTTGTTTCTCTAAACGTCATGGCATAGAGCTTTTCCAACTAAACTTTCCTGCAGGGCATCTCAAAAACAAACGAATATATTCTGGCTTTGTGTGGGTAAAGCATTTTTTCGCGTTCGCTTGGGCGCTGTGCTTTCCTTGCAACTCGAAGATTAAAGAAAATAGGAAAGTGTGCGTATTTATCTACTTATGTACATCCACCAACGTACACACACACAAATGTATGTATGGGTTTATATGTGCGCATGTGAGCTTGGTAGAAAAAATGGTTTAGCTGTTACGGCAGAGGACTAACTTCAAGCTGCGCTAACTGGGCGCTTATGTAACAAATCTCAGAGAGGAATGGCAAGCAAAATATGTACGAACGTAAAAGGGAAGTTTCTCAAGACAAAGCGAAGTTTGGAAATTCATGTGACACCAAAGGAAGTCATTGAAAATAGTTAAAATTTTTATTTTGTATACTATTTTATATGATGGCTGCTAAATTAGAGTTCATATTGCTAGTTTTAGTTTTAGTTGGCTCTATAAAGATCTCATCATGCCCGTTCTAACGTTTGGCGCAGAAGCTTGGACGTTGACAACATCCAATGAGGGGCCCCTTGGAGTGTTTGAGAGAAAGATTCTGTGGAAGGTTCCTCGACCTTTGCATATTGGCGCCAGCGAGTATCATAGACGATGGAACAATGAGCTGTATGAGCTTTATGACGACATGGACATAGCGCAGCGAATGAAGATCCAGCGGCAATGTTAGCTGGGTCATGTCGTCCGAATGGATACAAATGCTCCGGCTCTGAATTCGCATTCGATGCGGTATCAGCTGGTAGTAACAGAGGAAGAGTAATATCAAGTGGAGAAGGCCTTGGCTTCACTTGATGTGTCCAACTGGCGCCGGTTAGCATGAGAAAATAAGGACTGGCGCGCTTTGTTAAACTTGGCCTTAAGCGGTTATCGCAGCAGTCCAGAAGAAGGATCCTCTACCCACGGTTTATTGACAGTTTGTGTCTCTATTATATATCTACAGGTATATACTATTTACTAGCTTCTTCCGAGAAGGAGATTCTTAAACTATGTCAGCTCAGTGGTAAAACTGATACTGACGGAACCTGGCTCGCATGCCACGCACGAATCTCTTAACTGTCTCAAGCTTACTAGAGTACTGAAGAATCGCCGAAATTTTGAAGCACCAAATATATGGCACTCATGCCGCTTAGAGGTAGGTTCCTACGTTCATTGATAAGCACAAATACGAGAGTCGTTTGAAAAATCCGTGCAGAAATGAAAACAACTTCATTGTTTGGGGTAACCCCTTCTTAGTTTTCGACACAGCTTCCTTTTAATAGAAGTTTTCCAAACCTGAAAAATAGCCGCTCGTTTCAGCAATCACCTGTTCGTATGAATAAAAAAAAATTCCTGGCAGCCACTTCTTCAAATTGGGGAGTTGAAACCCTATTCAACTTGACTCACATACCCCATAAATGGTACCTGATATGTGCATACACTTAAATATTTGGCTCTCCATGCATTGCATTTTGCCTTAGGCAGGCATTTTCCGCATGCACCAATTTGCGTATTCCACTTGCACTTTCCATTCAGGAACCAGCATATGTGTTGCTTTGGCATTTCTATGCCACACTGTTGTGCTTGTAGTTGTTGTAGTTAGTGCAGCTCAATTTCAATTCCAGCTCAACTCTATTTATACTTTATATTACAAATGTACCACACACAGCAGTAAATGAACGCAATTCAACCCCACCAAACGGCAAGTAGTTGTACGTACGTACGTATGTATGTGTGCATGTACTTACTGACGCTCTCTTCTTTGCAACATTCAGTGCTGGTGATTGCGGCAAGTTCCCACCTGCACCTGCGTTGCACTTGACTGAAAATTGGCTTGACGCACTTTTGGCCAAGTTAAAATGGCTTGGTTTAGCGTTTACTACGCTTCACTGCAGCTTTTTCGGAACGCCAGTAGCAGCTCTGAGTTGCTTGCGCTTGTTTTTAGTAGTGTGCTTTTTAAGATTTTGTTGTCAGGATATCGCTTTGCTGTTGTGGCAAGTATACGTGTGCCAGTATGTGAATGTGTGTGTGTGCCTGTAAGTTAGTTGCGGCGGTAAATGTAGAAATTCGTTGTTGCTTGTTCGGTTGAATACTTTAGTTGGCTGGATTCCCTGCACTGCGGGGTATTTTTTCTATTTGGTAGCAGTATTATTTATTTCCATGGTTGGTTAGTTCTTTGGCGAGCAAGTTTTTATGCGTTGGGTGTCTGAGTGTGTGGGGGGTTGCTGACTGCTGAGGCGCTCTTCGCATATGCACTTGACGCACTTTCCTCGCCGGCTACTCAAACTTGTCACCTTCTCACCCAGTTCCAATTTGAAATGTGTTTTGCGGTAGGTTTGGAGCATTCACATGAATAGCGAGCGGGCGCTTACAACTGCCTTTTTTGTACTATTTTTTGTAAATATTGTTTTTTCTTTTTTGAGGTTTCGTAAGTTGCACTTGCGGGTGACCCGCGGTGTGGCATAACTAATATTGTTTATTTTCTGTGGCAAGGAGGTAAGTAAAGTAGCAAATTGGCTCACGAAATTTTCTTTTTTACATTCTGAAATAATTTATTTCTTGCTTTGAAGTATCATATTTGTGCAGCACTGATGGTTGAAGATATGTGACACTTAAATTGTCAATTCGGAAAACGCGATTTCCCATATCGATCAAACAATCATTTTATTTACAGCACTGCGGCGCAGTTTATTTATTCTCCTGCATAGTATTTTTATAATATTTTTGTTATTTCGGTTTTTTTGTTGTTTTAATGGGTAACGCTGGAATATTTTTTATTAATATAACAAACAATTTTTTGTGCCTTTGTCAACTTCGATGTCCTGACAAAATGCAATTATTCTGAAATTATCGACAATTTGGTTGTGTTGTTGCTGTTATTGGTAGCATGGCAATTTGCATGTCATCGTGCTTGTGTCATAATATAAAAGCTTTCTTCTTACTGTTTTATAAGTCGCCCAGATAGATGTAAAAGAAATTAAACATTGTTTCTATTATACCCATACATATACATACATACATACACATATGCAAGTGAGTTTGCTGCTACAATCAAATAAAAACGAAAAAAATTGTTTGTTCAATAATGGAAAGAAAAATAATATGACGAGCACGCCATTTTATTCATTCATAAGTGGGATAATAAAACTATTTACATAACTTTTTTATGAATCAAAGTGAAAAAATGACAAAATGAAAAGTGACAGAGATCGAAGTAACTTGGGCTTCAGCCACCACTGCTCAGTTCGGTTGCGGTCTCTCCAAAGGTGATGTTTGATCTTTCTCTATAAATGACTAAAAACCTAGAAAATTATTTGCAATCGAATATATTCCTGGAAAACTATAAAGAGATAGTTGCTTTAAGGGGGCAGATACCTACAAGCGGCCATATTTTTCCAGATTTTCATTATAATTATTTAAAATGCAGAAGTCAATATATTTTTTTTTTAAATTGGCATACAGTTTATTTATACATTAAAAGAATATAATTTTTTTTTTTTATTTTAATCATTTCAAATGGCGGATGTACACTCAATAGCATCGGCGTCAGTGACCTGAATACAAAAAACAACAATTTTTTTTGTTTATTATTGTCAAGAATTTCTATATCAATTCCAAAAAAAATGGAAAAAAAAATTCGCGGTATAAAATGCTTAAAAAAATGAGTTTTGGGGCAAAGTTTCCTACTATTTTTTTTCGAAAAATTTACGAAATTGTAAATTCACATAGAAATTAATATCATAAAAAAAATGTGAGCAAAATTTCAGGGAGAGCGGTCAATAACTTTTCGAGTTATCGTGTACGCCAATTCAAAAAATTTAGTTTTGAGAAAAACGCGTCTAAAGTTTGAATACAGGAAAATTCAACCTCTCCCAGGACTCGAACGCAAAGAATAGAGTCATCACGGTTGACGATCTATAATATAAGAAATACTTAAATTTGCGTTCTAAAAATTTTTTGAGATATTCTTAAAGGATTATATTATTGTAACATTTTATGAAAAAAAATTCAAATTTTCAGGTTTCTGTCCCTTTAAGGTGCTTTAAGGATGGTTTAAAGTACACACAGCAGACACATTTTTTGGCTACTATAAACTTGAGAGTAGCTAGAGACTTCCTTCATCTGGAAACCAGCACCGATGACAATGTTAGCCCCAAATCCGAGGTAAAATCTCTCTTAACAACAAGCCTTAACTTGGTCTAAGTAGGGAATTGAGTAGTCAAATCCTCCCTCCACGAAAAAAATTAAGACTCTACAAGACTCTAAGCATATCCGTCCTATTCCAGGGTATCATTTAAAACACGAGCATTACGAGGATTAGGCTCAGAAAAAGAAAACTGCTAATGTAAGTGCCGCAAAAGTTCCACTCTCAAAATATAAATTGATCACAATTTAGAGGTAACGGTTTTTAAATTAAAATAAAACAACGAAAACTCAAATTGATTAAAGAATTAGGCAATCTTTATTATTTTTGTGTAGAACCATTCATGACATTTATTTTTTAAAGATAATCCCTTTCAAATGTTGGCCGCAACTGTGTCGCAATTCGGCCAATAGGCAAACACCAATTTTGACTGACTCGCTGAAGGACTTCGGTCAGTATCTCGTGAATAACTTCTGTAATGTTGGCTTTCAATACCTCAATCGAAGCTGGTGTATCCACAAAGCGTTGCGACTTCACATAGGTACGTCCACAAATAAAAGTGTAAAGGTGTGCTTTCACACGATCTTGGTTGCCAATTGACTGGTTCGAGACGAGAGATAAATTTCTCACTGAAACGGCGACGCAGTAAATCTATTGTTGGCAAGTAGCGCTGTCCACCGTTTTATTGGAACAAAATGGAGATCTCGGGCTTTAATTTCCGGCAACAAAAAGTCGTTTATCATGGCGCGTTAGCGTTCGCCATTCACTCTTACCTTGGCGCCAGTTTCGCCTTTGAAGAAATAAGGACCAATGATTCCTCCAGCCCACAGGCCGCACCAAACGGTTGTTTTCAATGGATGTAATGGTTATTCATGAATGGCTTTGGGTTTCCCTTGAACCCAAAGAGGGCAATTTTGTTAATTGACGTAGCCATTAAGCCAAAAATTAGCCTCACGCTAAAGAAAATTCGCATCCCAAAATGCAGATCTTCGGTTTTCAAGAGTCGAACGACTAAAATTATCTCTTCAAATCTTGAGCTAGTTGTGTTTTAGATGCTTTCAAACCAAGATCTTTGCGTGAAATCGCCCAAGTAGTGCCATCAGATTGGCGCCGAATAAATTTTTCCAGGTCTTCGGCAAAACTCTCATTCACAGCCGCAATATTCTCTTCACTTCGGGCTGTGCCCGGTCTAATCGGTAGAGTATCATCTAATAATGTAAAATTATTTTCAATTTTGCTGATGGTTTGCCGAATAATGCGTTCCGTAGGACGGTTATATACACCCGAAATTGGCCTAAGCGCGCGTTGAACACTTTTCACAGAGCTTCAATTTTCGTAATAAAATTGGAGAATTTGCAAACATTTTTGAGGCAAAAGTCTTTCCATAATGAAATGTCAATAAATACTGAAAAAGTTATGTATTTAGTTTGGCATTAGATACGCGTAATCTGTCAAAAAAATCCTATTGGAGAAAGTGTCTCCAATCTGATCACCCTTTATACCTGCATTTAGTTGGCGCTTACATCCTTTATTGGCTGTTTAGCCGAGCTGCTTCTTCTACAATATTTGTGGTGTGCGTCTTCATGCTTTACCACAAATGGAGGGTTTTTCATGAGAAATCTTTGCTCTTACAATAACAAAAAATGCTAGAATTTTTAATCAATATTTTTTTGTTTGCTAAAATTAAAAAAAGACAAAAATTAAAAAAAGACAAAAATCAAAAAAAAAATTTAACAAATTTTTATTTTTTTATACAAACTGAGCTCAAGAAAGAACTTTAATTTGTACTATAAGGTTATTAATATACTATTTAATTTAAAAACTGAGACCCAAATAAAAATGCATACATGAAATATCGTTTAACAGTACCACCAGCCCGATCAAAATTAAATAATCGATCCTTCAGACCCGTAAATATGTATGGCCTTTCAACCTTTGGCGAGGGCGGAAAGCATAAGCAATGCTATCATGAACTGTATGAGTTTTTTAAAGACATTGAAAATAGTGTAGTAAATCCAGGTGAAGATGCACCATTAACTACATGACAATCTGTGAGAGATGATAAAAGCATCAGTCCTGAAAACATTCGATGATGGAGTCGGTAGTGGAAAGGCAGTGGAACCAAATATTGAATAATATGTTTCTAATTGTTGGCATTTAGTACAGGGACTTGGTAATGATAGACATGCTTTTTTGAGTTTTTGAGTTATTGACTTCAACCGGTTTCCTTAAAAACCACGCGCCTTTTTTGTATAGGTAAAGCCATGCAACGAAAGGGTCTGGTGATGTACGAGATCAAGTATATCCTCCCGCTAAATAAAAAAGCAGACCACGCCTTTCGTGGCCCTCACATTCTGAGAGTATTGGTTGGGATATCTGCTGCTCATAACAGAGCATATGGAAATCTTCTCTGCTTGGGAAAAGGCTTGACTTGCCGTGATGCGTCTAATTGTCGCCAGTTAGCTTGAGCACCTACCACGTCAATAAAGAACCCGAATGCCCTTTGCTATTGCGAACCCCTACTAGAAAGAGTCCTTTTATAAAAGGTTTTCCAATAACAGGTGAATGGCTATCGAGACGATTTTTTTATGGCAGGAATTGGATGGTATTGATCAGGACAACGTTTATTTTCAACAAGATGGCGCTACGTGCCACTCAAGCAACGAAACCATTGATCTTTTACGGGAAAAGTTTCCGGACTATGTCATCTCTTGATGAGGTGATCACAATTGGCCACCGAAATCTTGTGATTTAACACCTTGAGACTTTTTTCTTTGGGGCAACGTGAAAGAGAAGGTCTACGCCAACAGCCCAGAGTCGATTCAAGACCTCAAAGATGGAATTCGTGGGGCTATCGGGAACATAGGGCAGCCACTTTGCAATTCGGTTATGGAAAATTTCTTGAAAAGGATATCGTCCCGTAAGCGTGGTCGTGGTGGTCATTTGCCTGATGTTATTTTCCACTATTAACGTCATACCTTCCTCTTTATAATGAAATAAACATCCGATCATTTATATAAAAAATAGAATTTTTCTTTGAATATCAAAATAACACTCCTTATTGGAAACCCCTTTATTTTATGTGTGCTGTGGTAATGAAAACTTGGGTGCTACTGCCGTTATCTTAAGCTCGGATATGATGACCGCTGTTCAGTCCTTAGTGCATTCAAAAAGTACTACGTGCAGCCAAAATAGTGGAATATATTGTATTTGAATGACTTTGAACCACGAATTCGTGTGACCCAGTAGCAGCTTTTTATCGCAACAAATTAGGTCTCTACGTTATCCGAAGTGTTAATGTTTTAGGTATGCAAATTATTCTGTTCTATTGAAGAATTTTACAACTGCATGCCCCTTTATCAGGTCTTTTGGCTTAGTCCGAATAAACCTGTTTTTGCCAAAGTACATTTTTTTTTTTAATTTCTATTGAAACTTCGTAATGCATACGTTTAAGTACATATGTACATGATTGCATACATACATACGTACATACTTACCTTTGTAAATACGATTATAGAACTGTGTGAAAATAATTTTAATGGTGCAATGAGAAGAAAAAAAAAAATACCCGCTACCCACCTGCGATATGAGTTACGTTCCACATGCACGCATACATATATACATACATGTAATTTCTACATTCGCATACACATACACGCACATACACAGGTACTTATGTCATACGAAAAGATACAAGTTAATTGGAGACAGACACTTGCCAGCAAACTCCAACCAGCCAAAGAGAGTGTGGAACGTAAATGCAACTCGCTCTTAGAAATTTATCTACCGAATGTGAAAACCACAACAAATGCGGCGATGAAAATGGGTAAGCAAAAAGAGAGCGCACAGCAGCGGGTTGCCATTGCAGTGGAAGCATGAAAATATAAGACTCGCGAAAGTTAACGAAAGCATACAAAAATAATGGTCCAATCAAATATAAAACACTTAAATAGGAAGATTTTAAAACAAAATACTTCTCTCCCTTTGCATGGGTATGTATCGTTTTACGCTGGATAATAATTTTTTCACTAACAAATACTTTCACTACTTATTGGCCAAAAGGTAGTAGTCGGTAATCAAGAG
Organism: Anastrepha ludens; assembly: GCF_028408465.1. Taxonomy (NCBI): domain Eukaryota; kingdom Metazoa; phylum Arthropoda; class Insecta; order Diptera; family Tephritidae; genus Anastrepha; species Anastrepha ludens. The sequence goes on along the minus strand of NC_071498.1, from coordinate 8,231,468 downwards.
ATACGAAATTTGTTAGTAACCAAACCAAACAGCTGAGCGCCAATTTTTTCAGCAGGCAGTGGGGCAAACAAGTACTCAAACAACGAGCGCACACACTCAGCCCAACACACAGGCCGAAGCAAAAGCCAATGCGACGAACGAGCGAGCGAGCACAACCGAATTGGAAAAAACGGTGGTAGCGATGGAACGATCGAGTGCGCGAACGAATGCGATGAAGTGTACCCGGTAGATGGTAGATGTTTGAGGCATTCGCATAATCGCATTTGTAGGTTTGCACTCGCACTCGTTGTCATAAGCGCGCCGTAGATACTTTATCCGTCGCAGTTAGGCAAGTCGTCAGTCTAGTGTCAGATACGAACTTATTCAGCTCAGTGTGCGGAAGAAAAATATTCACATTCTCACTTAGTTGCTTATGATTAGAAAAGGTTCAATATTAACTACCAACAACTGAATGGCAGCAGAGTAAAAACAAAAATACAAAAACAAAAACAAATAGTTAATAATCTTATAAAATAATAGTTGCGGTAAAAATAATAACACACTAGATTGAGAAGCGTGAATATGTTTCGAGAAGAAGGAATAAAATAAAATATAAATATAATTGTGGAGTGTAAATCTGAATTTTAAAAGTAGCGCGCCACTGTGAGCTGTTATAAAAGTGTAAAAAGTTTTCAAAACCATACACAAACCAAAAAAGGAAGAAAAAATATCGTTAAATAATTACAAAAATACATAGAGAAATAGTTAAGAAGAAAAAACACATTTCTTAAAAAATACATATTTTCTGTGTTTACTGTTTACATTAACTGTATAAAATACATACATACATATAGGTATAGTGTTAAACCAAAGTTTGCAGCAAAGAAAAAAAGTAAGCAAAATTATTACAATCACAAAACATTAACGTGAAAACAAAAAAAAAAAAACAATACAAACCAAAATAAAAAAAAAGAAATGAATAAAAATAATAAAATACAATAAAATAAATAATATAAAATAAAATGAAATAAAATAAGGAAATAAAAAAAAATTATTTTCGCTGCGTTGCTCAAAAGAAATTACGCTACATTTTCACAGTGTGAAAAATTCAATTCGTGCCAACATAAATTTGTGCTGATTTCTACAATTCCATGCGTAAAAAATTGTGTTGAAAACATGTAACACGCGTTCAGTCTTAGTTGCTTGCAAAAGTCAAGGATTTTATGCTTCGTTTGATGCGCTTCAACAAAAAAACAAGAGCGATTTATGCTTTTGATTCAAGTGCACAAAGTCTGTTTTACTTCATTCGCTGAGCTCTGTAGCACTCAGCCAACCGATATATTTAACGGTATATTTGTCTAAGCTAAGCTTAAAAAGCAGCCAACTTTGCTTTGTAGGCATACGCTGAATGGCTGTGTGTGCGTGTGTGTGTGTGTGCGCGTGCAAGTGTTGTATGAATAAGAGTGTATTTGTGCGCCAATTGATTGCCCAGCTTTGTTGCGGTCAAGCGGGAATAGTAAATTATAATTAAGGAAAATACAAATCATAATTAGCCAGCAATTAAGCATGGTTTGCATACATACATACATATGTACATGCATATGTGTATGTAATCGTTCGTGCTTGGAAATACACACTTATGTGCATACGTAATAAGTCTATTTAATAAGAATATGTCTGCATTTTGGAGCATGACGAAACGCATGAGAGAGAAAAATCAAATTTTAGGAAAAGTGCCCACTAATCTGTGGGTGAAGTGCCTATTTACAGCTTTCAGAACTTTAAACATTTCAATACAAAACAAAAACTATCAAATGGAATATTTATTTATTTGCCCTACCCACCATCAATTCGTACCTTAACGATTTCTGCTCGTATGCACTCCGTTGCAAAATTATAAGCACACCACAATTTTTTTTTATAAAAATATAGTTCATACTACAAGAAAAGCCATATGAGGCGAAGTTTCAAACTTTGTGAAAAGGTTTCAACCTAAAAACAAAAAATTCAGAATTTTTCTATAAAAAAATGTTTTCTTAAAAAGCAAAATTCTGAATTTTTGTATAAAAAATTTTTTTCTTAAAAAAAAAATCAGAATTTTTTTGGGGTTTTAGGATTTTTTAAAGTTCTTGGGTGTCGTTAAATTTTAATAAAACGAAGTGCAAGTTTCAAATATTTGCAAAATATGGTAGAATTTCGACATTTCGTTTTTTGGTTAACGGTAGCTCGGCGTTTTCTTCTTAAAATCTGCCCACTAAAATCCTACTTTAGAATTTTTCTTGTTTTAGAATTCTGGGTACACAGTTTTATAGCGCATTGAATTTTAGTCTAACAGAGCGGAAGTTTCAAATTACCACAAAATGCCGTAAATATTTGACAATTTTGTTTGATAACGGTGGCTAAGGTTTTCTTCTTCTCCAAATCATCCTTCTAAAATCTATACTTAGCAGCGCGGAGTTACCTATGTCTGCACTACAAAAACAATTTATGTTTTTGCTCGAATTACACTTTGACTTTGAATATATTTAAATGATTTTATCCAAGTTAACTTTCCTTATTCAGTTCAAATTCAAATAGTTTAAAATACGGTAGGCAGCCTTAATGTGCGGGATTGTGGGTGACTATTTTTCAATTGCACCCAAATGCAGTGTCCATTGTGACCCGGAAATATGAAATGTTAGAGAAGATTTTCCAACAGATGCCTCTCGACAGCCAATGGCAAAAAGTCTCATAAAAACCGTCATGCCATGCAGATGCTGCATAAAACTGCTGGCACTACTTAAAGACTTTAATCAAACCAAAAGTGGCAGCAATAGCTCGATTAAATACCCAGAGAACGACTTAAGTGTCAATTATAAAAACATTAAATCAAAAAAGTGCCGAAATTGGTCGATAAAACTCAAAATATTTCTTATGTATTCAAATTTATTCCGCAGGGCCTTAAGAGGGGGCAACTTCTGCAATCATCTTTTTAATATAAGTACAATACTTATGCCAATGAATTTCCAATAACGAAAACAGTTAATTCGATCTTATCGTGTGCTACCTCAAAAACGCTTTGACCGCAGTCCGACAGAAGCAGGACGCTTAAAGTTCTAAGGATCACCCGCCATTCAATTTCCAAATTCATGGCGGTGGTCACTGGGTCATCGAAACTCATCTGGAGAACCTTGGGCTTCCATACAACACCCATTGTAGAAGCTGTGGTGATCCTGCAGAGAAAGAGACTGTTGAACTCTTTCTTTGCAAAGGTCCGGTCTTTCGGCTAGGCGCTTGAGGTTCCTTAGTGCGAGCCATTCTCTCTTTAGATCTCGTTTTTTTTTACAAATATATTAACATCACTGAATGGCTGTAGATGGTTTTGCAGGGTGTGGTTTAACTTATGATATCAAACACACTACCATATCGGTGATATTTGTTGAGTTCTAGAACAGTAATTCGTTTACAACAATAGTCTAGTAAGCCGCTGCTTTTTGTGGTGCAATTTGTATGAGCTTTGTCCATAATTTCGAGCTTATTCGACGAGTTTTTTCACTCGAATGCCGCAAAGCGCCCATCCTTTGCTTACCACTACCATTGTTTGTTATTATGTTTTTTTTGTTAGTTTTTTTTGTTATTTTTTTTTTTAATTTTCGTTTTATTGGTATGGGAGCAAGTCTCCGCTCTCGTAAAAGAGGTGTCGCGGCTGATACTATTTTTGTGTTCTCTCTAGTAATATACTGGTGATTTGAAAGTGTATATGTGAGGTCTCGATTGCAGTAGCTGACATTCGTTTGAAGCGTAAAGATCTTTTTTTATCTGACGCCAAAAATGTCTACGTTTGTCCCGAAAACTCAGCATTTGCGAGAAGTCATGCTTTTTATGAAAAGTGCAACTATAATGTGTCGTATATTGATCACTACTGATTTTACGCCAGGCCACACGTTGCTAAATCGGTTCAGAAATATTTAGAGGGACTGAATTGGGAAATCTTGCCCCACCCGCCGTACTCCCCAGACATTGCACCTCCGGATTACCATCTCTTCCGATCAAAGCAGTCAGCCCTTATTGGAGAGCGGTTCACTTCTTACGAGAGCATCGCAAACTGGCTCAATGGATAGATGAAGTCAAAAGAACTCGAATTTTTCATCATAGGAATCCGTATGATGCCTAAAAGATTAAGTAAAGTTGTAGCTTCCAATGTATTGTTTAATTGTTTAAATAATTAGTAGCTTTGGCTAAGAAAGGACGGAAACTTATTCCCATACCCAATAATTTTAACAATCCCTTAAAACAAGCTTCTAAATTATCAATTATCAATTTCCGATATTTCTGCTGACTAAATAAGTGCATACGAAATAATCCAACTCTGAAACAAGTATATTAGCTCCTAGGAAAGGACTTTTAAAGTTAATTCCGTCCATTTCTCGAACACAACTGGGTTATGAAATATAAACACAAATGAAATATAATGAAATGCATTCTAACGAATTTGAACTGGGTTTTCATGCAGTGGAATTTCCCACTTGAGCTTTCCTTGAAAAACACATAGCGATTTCAGCTTCCTATTTTTATCTCTCCTTTGCTTCAAGCAAAGCTTCTATTTTTGTAGGTATATGTGTTGAGATATGAATCTAGATATATTTTTAGAAAATATTTTCCTTGCTTATGAGTTTTCCTTATAATTTTAAAGCGGTGTACTAGAGGATCAGTGTAGGTTGAGCTGGTGAGCTAAATTTAAGCGAAAATTAAGTTAAACACTTCACACAGACCGAATCCAACCATAGTTCCAGAAAAAGTAGTTATGAGCAGAGAGAAATTAACTGAAAAGCCGTCAGTAGTGTTGAGAAGCACCGCTGTTCTACAGGAGTAATATTTTTTATTTATTTATTTTTTTTTATCGTCTGTTCACCTTCAGTCACATCTGAACTAGGCAGTAGCCTTACCACAACCAGTCGTAGACGAACAGTTCCCTTTTAAGTTTCTCTTGTATATGACTTCAGCAAGCTCTTTGTTGTTAATAAAAGAAAAACAAGCCTTGAGTTTTTTCTATGAAGCTATAATTTGAAGAAAGTTCTCTATCAGACGATTTACTGCTGGTTTTCGCTAGCAAGCGCCTATTTTCACGTTATATCTTTTCCTCAATTTGTTGGTAAATCGTGCATTTCATCCCAGATATTCCCCTCGGTGGGCATTGGGAAGCCTCCGAGCACATTCCTCCTATAAAAAATGCAGTATATAACTGTCGACCTCTCCATTTGTGGAAATAAATCAAGGCGTATCACCACACGGCCGCCGTAGCCGGATGGGTTGGTGCGTGACTACCATTCTCGGTGAAACACCAAACTAAAGAAAAAGTTTTTTCTAATAGCGGTCGTCCCTCGCCAGGGAATGTCAAATCTCCGAGTGTATTTCTGCCATGAAAAAGCTCTTTATAAAAAACCATTTGCAATTCGCAGTCGGTTTAAAATTTTGAGTCCCTCCATTTGTGGAACAACATCAACACGCAAACCACAAAGAGGAGCAGAAGCTCGACCAAACACCTAACAGAAGTGTACGCGCAAATTATTATTTCTCTTTGGTGCCTCCCCAAGTCTTTTAGCCAGTCTATAAGCTCCGCGTATATATTACCCAAAAGCACCTTGCTAAGTGATTATTATGCAGAGTTAGCTTTTTGAGAACTATGCAGTTACGTTAGTTTTATGAAATGGCAACTAAGAAGACTGGGGCGACTTGGTCATAGAGATACTTATTTGAACCCTGAGGCCTCATCATACCTGAAAGCCTCAAAATGTCTATGGTTATCAGAAATGGCAGTGCATGATTTGAGTTTCCAAAAGCAAGTTTTGTATAAAAAATTTGTTGGTGAAAATAAAAATCTGAAGTTCTGTATCAAGCGAATGCAATAATTAGCCTAATCCTCGTTCCCACGACAATCGGTACTATTGCAGAAAATGCGCAACACCGTAAGGGAAAAAATTATAAAAATTTCAAAAACTTCAAACTTGCATTTTGCTATACTAAAAGTTAATAAACTATAAATCTACATACCAAAAATTTGTTTGAGAATTTCAATTAAAGTTTTTTAAAGAAATTAAAATAGAAGTGCTACTGAAAAATCGTGAAATTGGAACGAAAAGTTTGTTTCTAATTTTTGCATAAAATTTTAAAATTATACTATGCGACTTTTGCTAGACAATGAGCTATAATTTTAAACAAAATTAATGGGCATCTAAAAGCCTGAAAATAAATAATCAAAATTCGTCAAAATGTTGGTGTGCTACCATTTTTTCGCGGCGTGTAAGCGACCTATAAGTATAATTCCAGTCATCTGATTCTTTAACTAGTACGAAAGATAGCAAAATGCATATTAGCTCCACAAGCCTCCTTACATTTATACATTTACACAATACCCACAATTAATTCATTTATTTCGAGTTAATAAACTATTTTCACAGCGAAGAGCAACTGCATAAAACCTACAGGGACTCTAGTAATCAAATACGTTTTTTCCAGCACTCAAGTTTTACTTATGTATATGTATGTATGTGTGCATTTGTGAGTACATATACTTATACATAAGAGTACGTTTATTCATATACATATGTAAACATATAAATACATATGCACATATATATATATGCGTTTTTACCTTTTATAATCTCCATTTAAGCTGCTTTCCCTTTAAAGTTGAAAGTCTACTCGTTTCTAACATTTATATTTTTGTTGTTGTTCATATTGTAGAAATAAACTTTACTCTCAGTGTCAAGAAACTACTAAAACTTAAGCCTTTAATACAAAAGTTCAGTGTGTCTGCTATGTGGGCGACTTTTTCCATTTAAGTAGTTGTAATTAAATATGGTTTTTGGTGAAACTCGTTCATTCTTGGCAATAGATTTAGTGATGAGTTTTCTGGTTAATGAATATATGAATGTTTGTATGTATGTGTAGTAGCTATGTACCTAACTATGTACACAGCTTTTTTGTACACTAAGCAAAATAAGTGTGTGAATGCGCACACATATATGTATACATGCATACATTGATGGCGCAAAATTAATCATCCCATTTTGTTTTCGGGTAATTTTATCTACTATTAGGGGCGCAACTAAGTTATCGCTGTTTTTTGATGAAAATACAACTTTATTCTGAAAAAATGGTTTCAAGTGAATCATTGAAAGTATTGTCCATCGCTGGCTACTACTTTTCCCCATCTTTTTGGTAGATCTCGTATACCGTCACGGTAAAACTGTTCATCTTTTGAGGCTATCCACGGATCAAGCCATTTTTTGATGTCCATGTGCCAGCGATCGGAACAGGTGATAATCGCACGGCGCAATATCTGGCGGGTGGGATAGGATTTCGCAGTGTTTCAGTGTTTCCAGGTAGGTTTTAACGGGTTTGGCAACGTGAGGCCGAGCGTTGTCATGCTGTAGGATCATTTTTTCATGCCTGTCCGCGTATTGCGGCTGCTTCTCGGGCAGTGCTCGGCTCAATCGCATCAATTGAAGTCGAAGTGAAGTAGTTTCGCTTGGTTTTAACAGTTTATAATAAATAACACCAACTTGGCCCCACCAAACACATAGCATAACCTTCGCAGCGTCAATATTCCGCCGAGGCGACGACGTAGAAGCATGACCTGGCAGTCCCCATGACTTTTGTTTCTTTGGTTTGCTGCCGTGAATCCATTTTTATCACCCGTCACAATGTGATGAAGAAAACCCTTCCTTTTTTGCCGCTGGAGCTGTAGTTCACAGGCGAAAAAAGAAAAAACGACATTCCACATCCCTTGGTTTTAACTCATAAGGAACTCAAGTCCCCTGTTTCTGAATCACTCCCAAAGCATGCAATCGCTTGGAAATGGGTAGGCGTGATGTGTCGAAGCAGTTTGTTTACCATATGCCTAAGCTTGGTTTATGACGTTTAGGTTATGTTAGCATCGACTAGCACACACGGCATCTATTGACAAACAGCGGAAACTTAGTTGCGCACCTAATGAATGAAAAAAAATAAATATTTTAAGTAATTTAAATCTTTATTTGAACCTTTACGCTCTTCTTTGCTTTTATGTTTGTGTGCTGCAGCTGTCTAGATTTGATTGCAATACAACGCCAACGATTAGCTTTGCGCCACCTTGTACCTGCATATATTCACTTATACAGTGTCAGCCCGCTGATCCGACCAGTGGGTAATCTGAAGTATACAGTAATCTAAATTAAATATACGGCTCGTACGGTAATCTATCGCACTGATTGCAGCTATTTTTACTTTCATTCATATTTTATTATTTTTACTGTAGCCTGGTTGGTAATGATTGTTGAGACCTACATAGGAAGGGTAGGAGCATGAACGTAATTTGTGAGCTAACGGAATATTCAAGTGTTGTTTTTTGCTATAATTTTCGTTTTTGAGTGAACATATATTCGGGTTTAAATAGTGGAAAAGCAAAAATGTGTACCGAAAACGGTGTTGAAACCTAAAAAATTTGCTGAAAGGAATGAAGAGAGTTTTTAGAGGCAGATAACTGTAAATTGGCAACTGTTTGCGAAAGACGGAAAAATATAGCCTGATTTACAGCGAAGAATGTATAAAAATTGGATCTTCAGATTACCCTGTGGTCTATTTTTTTATTTAGAAAAGGTTTTTATTGGCATTCGGCGGCCGAATGAGTTTGAGCGTGACTACCATTCGGAATTCACAGAGACAACGTAGGTTCGAATCTCGGTGAAACACCAAAATTAAGAAAAACATTGTTCTAATTGCGGTCGCCCCTCGGCAGCCAATGCTAAACTTCCGAGTGTTTTTCTACCATAAAAAAGGTCCTTATAAAAACATTTGCCATTCGGAGTGGGCTTAAAACTGTATGATCCTCCTTTTGTGCATCAAAATGCCCACCACGAATAGGAGGAGAAGCTCGATTAAACGCCAATTAATTAATTATTTACTTTATTTTTATGAAATTCGTGAAAAACAAAACAAATTTCATTTACTTTTTGCTTGCTGTGGTGATAACAAGAGTTCTATTAATATATTTATAAGGGATGTTGTTAACCCGGTCACTGGTATTTCGCATTAATTTTGCTTGTTATTAACTTCTTCCAACTTCTAATCAGTGCTGCCAAAATCAAAAATAAATTACTTTCACTTGCTACAGGAACACAACTAAATATTTGTGTTCTTATGTATATATGTAAATAATTCCTTAAAAATAGGTGCATTGTTACAATTTTCAACGAGGCTGAATCTCACTCAGTTGCAGTGTGTTTTCATATGATAATAAACACTTTATGTATGAAATAGAATTTTTTTTAACCGTTTCAAAAGTATAATATACTTCTGAATACATTTCTAGGATCAAAACTATGTATAAAGTCGGTCTGTGAAACCAAACAATTTTTATTTAATAAAAACTCTGCCACTATATAGCGCACTCTAATGCGCAAAAGAAGATGTTTTTCTTCATTCACATCTATATGTAGTAGAAGATTTGATCTAAAAGACCAAACATTTTTTGTAAAAGTAAAAATATTGGCATTTTGAGGAGCACCCTAATATTCAAAAGATTTTTTTTTTCTAAATTTATAGCTATATTCACATATCACCCAAGGAAATTTGGTGCGTGAAATAAACTTTATTTTTTTAGTAAAAACTCTTCCACCATATGGAATACCCTAATGTGTGGAAGAAAATTTATTTGCTCTCTTAGGTATACATACATATATATATTATCAAAAGGAATTTGGTGTGTGAAATCAAAAAATGTTGTAGGAGTAAAAACTGTACAACTATATGGAGAACCCTAATGTGCAAAAGAATATGTATTTCTTCTTTCATATCTGCATATATTTGTATATCACCAGTGATAGGATATTTGATCTATAAAACCAAAATTTTTTTGTAAAAGTAAAAATGGTGTCAATTTTAGGAGCACCCTAATGTTCAAAAGAAATCTCTTTTCTAAATTTATAGCTATATACACATATCAACAAAGGAAATTTGGTGCGTGAAACCAAAAATGTCTGTACAAGTAAAAAATATCTCCTTGTATGGAACACCCAAATGTGCACAAATAAATTTTCTTTCTAAATTTATATCAAATGCTCATAAATCTATAACATCAAAAGTAGGAAATTCGGTTTGTGAAACCAAAAATTTTTGTAAAAGTAAAAAATGTCTCCCTGTATGGAGCACCCTAATATGCAGACGAATTTTTTTTTCTAAAGCTACAGTTGTGTATATACATACATATATCATGAAAAGTAAGGTATTTGCTCAGTGAAACGAACAATTTTGGTAAAAGTACAAATTCTGCCACTATACGAAGCACCCTAATGTTCACTTATATAAGTACTTAAGTAAATACACGCTTAGCGAAAAAAAAGAAAAAAAGTACCTACCCGTGTTCTACATAAATCAAGAAAGCTATTTCAAAATCGTGATCGCGTGCAAAATTGAAGCAGAAAGCAAGCAGACTGAAAAGCCACACCAGTTACTAGAAAATTATTTTTTTATTGAGATAAAAGAAATACAATAAAATAAACTTGAAATAAGTACAGCACCCAATGCGCTACGTGTTGTGTACCTACTTCTGCATCTGTAATGATATTTACGCTTTAAGTAAATTTTGAGTAGTACCCTTATTTTTTCAATCTAAAATTGCTTGTATGAATGCTTTACATACAGTCAAACAGCTATAATTCGAACTTTTATGTCGATTTAGTTAGAAAATTAAATTCTGGAAAGTTCGAATTATAGAAAGAATGAATGTTTAGCGAAAAATGTGTGCTTAGGCGAAAATTATAACAATTTTTATTCCTTAACCCGAATTGCACAAATGCGTAGATAAAAATACATATCAGTGCGTGCCTTGTCTAAATGGAGTGCTTAGAAAATTCGCATATGATGTGCTTGGGCTCTTTCGAATTTTAGTTTTTTGAGGAAGCTTTTATTTGCTTACGTTAAGCTATAATACATAATGTTTGTGGATGAAGAAGAAGAATACAAACTAGTAAAAAAAATAGATGTGGATCAAAAAAGGAAGTGGCTGAGAAATATATGTAGCTTCCTGGCAGGTGCGGTTTTCCAGAAAATATTTTCGAAATATAAAGAAATTTTCATGTCTTTCGGATCTAGCGCTTCTTCCTTCATTTTTTTGAGAAACATTGAAGAAGATATGCCCTTATTGAAAGCTGGTTATGTAGATTGACTAAAAGTATTTAAATAAGGTTCAATATTATATTGCTGTGTAAATCAATTTGTGAAGCAACATCAAGACGCACGCTACAAATAGGAGGAGGAGCTCAGCCAAACCCCCAATAAAGGTGTTATAAATCACGCTTTCCTCTCGATAGCGACATTTATAGAGTATCCCAGTTGAAACAATACCGAAGGCTGTGCGTACCGCCGTGCGGCATGAAATTGAAATTGAAATTTGAAAAGGCCAAGCCAAGGAGCACCAGGAGATTTGGTGTCTCCTAAAATACTCAGGCTAAAAAACCCATTGTATTTAAACCTCTGAAAAGAGGGTAGATAGTCAAGGAGAAAAGGAGAAAAGTATCAGAGAAAGAGATAGGAAAGAATAGAGACAGAGATAGAGATAGTTAGTCCTGTAAGAATTTTCCAGATTCTTTGGCAAATCTGCAAATATCCTCCGGTTTTAAAGAAGGAATATTACTCATTCTCACGGCATCGGAAGGCAAAGGCACAACAGTCACAGAGAAAGTGCTCGGTGCTTTCCGCCTCCTCCAAGCACGACAGGCACATTGGGTACTCAATGGGTCCAATGGGGGTCATATGCCCCCGTCTTTCCAAGTTTTAGTAGAAAGTTTGCCGTGCGGCATACTTATGGCTATAAGTGAATCGACAGAATGAGCTCTTGAGCTGATGTAATAGCAGAGTTTCGTTTAAGGGGTCCCGGTGGTCTAGCACTTTCAAAAAATCGATTTTTTTTTGATATTTCGAAAGTATAGGCTTTTAAAAATATACTTGATAACGATATTTCCAGTATTTTCGATTCAACAGCCGTTTTAGCAGGTCAGATTCGTCACTTGGCCACTCTCAAAACTTTAAACTCAATTATCTAAAAACTACTTTTTTCGGCCTGGTGTTGTCAAAAAAAAAACCAAACTATTCAAGCGAATCGTCTGAAATTTTAATATGTTGTTCACAACATCAATGGCTATCGCCTGTACTAGAATCAGATAAATAGAAAAGCCAAAATGGACAACACTGTACAGATTTAATTTTTCGGGAGGGTCAACTTCAAAAAAATTAAAAAAAATTGTTTAATTTAAAAAAAACTGTTTGTCCTTTTGGGATGAGTAAGAGGTTAAATAAAACGCCCAAAATAATTAAATATCGTTTTTCATTTGTTTATTCAAAAAATAAAAGATTCCTGAAAATACCACAAATTTTCGAGCTCTAAACCACCGGGATCCCCTAATTTTTTTGTTTGAAATCAAAATTTCTCTTTACATATATTCCTTGTGTACATTAGCTCAACCTAAAATTTCATTTTTGTTTATAAAATTTGACCATTTCGCTATTCTCTTCTTAGTTTCCTCAATAATTTCTTCTAAAATTCACCTTACGGCAAAGTTACTCTCATTTTTCCATTTCAATCTGTGTCAGCTTTTATTCTATCATACTTGGTTGTGTCTTATAGCTCGCCTGAACCGCTGGATCCGACTATGAGGTTAACGAAGAATAACGCCAAACGATAATTCGGCATATGAAATTATTCATCAGCCTGCCAGACATGAGGTAGAAGACTACTTGCGAACTTTAAATTTATATTTACTATCGATTGACGCAACGACTGGGGAGAACTTTAAAGTACAACCTCTTTTTGCAAATGATAATAAAAAAGTGCATTTTTAGTCAATAATTTCAGAATAATTTATTTTTCACAAATAATAATCAAAAAAAGTATATTTTTAGTCAATAATTTCAGAATAATTTATTTTATTTCTTTATTCACATTTTTCATATTATTTTACTGCAATTTGTGCCCAGTGCTCGATTTGAGCGAGTTGCGCTATTTATTTTAAATTTTCATTCACTTGCCATAGACATGACAATTATCAGCAGGTTTGCGAAATAATTTATGGACCTGCTGCACCAGGTTTGGCCAATAACTATGGTGAAAAACAAAATTATGAGGGGAACTTCGCCTGCCACGTAATGGGAGTGACTCGTCAGCCGAAATTCATGGTGAAAAGATTTTTAGAGGTGTACTACCTAGCAGACCGTTACTCGGCGTCATTCGTTTTGTGTTTCACTAAACTAAAGCTAAATTTTCTGAACATAAAACGAATGACGTAGAATCCAAAAATTTCTCACCATATTAGTAAACCTGGAATTTATCATCCTTCCCCGAAATCTGTACGATAATTTCACACATATTCACACTCTCGTCAAATCTGTTGTTGTTCAAACGGCATCAAAGTGACATTGCGTTAATATTCTTCGTATATCACTACTACATTTTCAGTATTTTCCTAGACAACCCTATTCGTTACCCGGACTACGTCAGTCCATTCGCTGATTCTGTCAAATTCGCTGCGAACCGACTAACGGCCTGCTATTGGCCACTCCATTAGAAATCTTTTCATCATGGACCTACTCTATGCTTGCAAGCTATAACAAGGCGCTCAACAGCAACAGCAAGAGACCTCTCGAGCGAATAAAGCAGTCAACAAGCCGACCCTGTTCCTCAAGCTGAAATTAACCCACCACACTACTCAGCATCAAAAAGGGCGCTCCCTCTCCCAGAGCTTAACAAAGTACTGAAGTGACTTTCGAGAAAACAAAACAAAAAAAAAAACAAATTCTATGCGTCGAACTTTTTCTTTTCATGGAAGTTTGACTGTATATACTTAGATGAATATGACTATGAGTATGAAATATATTTTAAGTACGAGTATGAGCGCACAAGTCTGAGTTTGCTGCTGAATAATTTTTTATTATTATTATTATTTTTTTTCTGTTTGAATACAACTATCCAGCAACAAACGTGCGGTCAGTTGAGAACGACGCAATGTGGAAGTAATTAAGTCTTAATTAAAGTAGCCAGACATATGGACAATCGCGCATACATACCTACATACATACATGCATGGGCATAAGTACATAATACTTCGTACGAGTGTTCGCTATATACAAATGCGCATACATACATACATATGTACACTTATATAAAGCCCGTAAGTACGTGATCGCATTCGCGCAAAAGTCGAACGGAAGGCGATGTTGGAGAAACCTAATGAATTTTATGAATTGAAGGCAAAACCGTGAGATACACTCATACGCAGAAAGCGGCATACAAACGCACATTCGTGCATATTTGCTGATATATATATATATATATATATGTATGTATGTATGTATGTATATGTGTGTATGTATGTGTGTATGTATGTATTAGTACTTATATATATTTAGATATTTACGGGCATTCCAGTCATATAGTTTACTAGCGTCGATACTAAGTAGCATTATGACTAAGTCATATAACGCGATAGGTACTTAAATTTGTAGCAGCTGCTCTTAGATGAAAGTATTTGAAAGGCGCTCAGAAGCTGACTTGAGCCGAGCGTGCAATTTCGTCACCACAACAAATGACGTGAACTTTGGTGATACACATTGACCAACGAACACACACACACACAAACACACAAAAGTAATAATTTAATAAAAGTAACATGCGACTGGCGAGAGGAATTTTACTAAAATTGTCAATGCGTTTGCTGACAGCTCAACAACTGCAATAGAAAGGTATTTGAATTGTCAACGCATTATGAAAACTTCAAAGTTCGAATAGTTCATGACTTTGTGGAAAAATTGTGGCAAAAAAATGGTTCCGACTTCCTTATACAGCCTTGTTCTCAAGTGTCAGATTCATCAGATCAGGGAAGCGGCTAAGAGATATTACACATACAGTCAGTCAAAAAAGTTTTCACACAGTGATTTTCTTTACGATAATTACAATGTTTTTCAGACCAAATTTTTATTCTTATTAATTTTGTATGAAAAAATGGTTGGGATAATGAAACAAGCATAAACGAACTTTAGTCAAAATTTTCCGACAAACTTTTTTGCGTGAAAAATTTTTACAGTTCGAAAATCGGCATAAATAAACTTTGTAAAAAATTCGAAATTATTTATTAAAATTTTCATCAGAGTTTCGAAAGTTTTACCAAGCATTTTTATTATTTTTCTGGCATGCAATTTTAGTTCATTTAATTCAAGCGTAAAAATATCATTTTGAAATTGCTGGGAACTATCAGTTCGGTCTTTCTTCAAATTTTGTTAAAATTTTTTTGCATATTTTTTTATGCTGTATCGGGTGTTTTTTAAATGATAATACAAAACAACAAAATGATAAACAAAAACAAGTATTTTTGAATGAATCGTTCTGAATGAATTGTTGCTTGAGATTTTTCAAATTGCGACAATCATTTGTAATGCAGATGATTTAAATCTGGACTGCTTCAGGTCAAATTTTAAGCTGAAATAAAAGCCGGAATATTCTGCCGTTACACCCAAACTTTTCCCGACAAACGTCTTTGACTTTGGATGTGAATTTAACAAATTTCTATTATACCTAGCTATCGAATTGAATTCAAGAATTTTTCTAGAATATAATTTTCCATCAATTTATGGATATAACCTTTTAAAATGGATCCTCGAAAAGCACGAAAAAAGGCTAGACTAGGTTTTAAAAAAGGTATCCAACGGAGAGTTAGGAGCCCTCTTCTAAATTCTTCTCAGACATCTTCCTGGTACTTTAGTTGCTCTAGTTTTTATTCTCTTTTCGTAAAAATACAAGGAAATGGTGACTTTTCTGAACCCTTGGTACAGAATTTTTCACTTTTCGCAATGTTCTTGGATATATGTAGTCTTTGTTTTTGTAAACGTCCTTTTCTGTAAACACTTACTTGTTGATCCGTAAAAAAATATTTTCACGCCGCTTGCTAACGCGCCACTGTAAAAGTTTCTTGCTTCTTTTTAATCTTATTTATTTAAAGATGGTCAGCGCACCTGCTGTTGACTGCAGGTCATCATGGATTAATCGCGATGTGGTTCAGACAGACAGGCCTATTTCACCAGCTGTGATTTTCTGCTTCCTCAAGAAACTTCGGCAAATTCGTACCCGCACAGCTTTTACTTGTATGGCTTTACCCGTACGAATAACACGCGGACGTCTGGTTCCGACTCTGTCCTCTAGTTCAGATGATTCTAAGAAACGATTGATGGTACGATGCACAAGCATGCGGGATATAATATTTGTTATTAGCCACGTCAATGCCTGACTAGCGCCACTTCCGCACTTTTGTAAGTTAAACACGTCTAATTTGAAACCAAGCCAAAAAAATAGAAGTTTACTGCTTTAAAGATCTTGCAAAAAAATTTAAGCTGAGTATACATACAGGCCGCGAAAAAAGTAGCTCCTCAATATTTTGATTATTTATTTATGCTTTAATTTAAGCTTTATTATCATAAACCTATAGTTCATTCTATAATAAAGACTATATCAATCGGAATTTTAAACTTCATACAAAATCTATATTATAAAAACTCGAAAATTGTTCATCAGAATTTCAAAATTTTTAAACAGAATTAAAAAAAGAAGTGGGACATAGTTTTATAGCTCATTAAAATTTAGTATAAAATTCCCGTTCTATGTTGGCTTAAAATTCTTGCTATATCCCGTGACATATTTTCTCCATATAATAAAATTTCGTGCATTTGTTGGGTAGAAAAATATTTAAAAAAATCAACGAAATTTTCTGCCGAATTCAAAAAAAATCTGTAATAAATTTAATGGACTATACAACTGTCTTCCATTTTTTTTAATTCTGATTAAAAATGTTGTAATTTATTATACAAAACACTGCGTCCTATAAAACTGCGTACCAAAATTTATGTTTTATTTCTAATTAAAAAATTTGATATTTAGATAAAAATTTGCCCATTTTTTTAATTTTTATAACAAACTTTTTTATTTTAAAATTTTTTTATTTGAAATTTTATTGGTATAGCTCAATTAGGAATAGAACAAGATACTGGCCAAATGGCCGCACACCTCCATCCGATGGTCCAAATTTTCGATGACGCTGAGGCATACTTGAGGTTCTATGCCGTTAATGTGCCAAATTATCTCATCCTTTAGCTCTTGAATTGTTGCTGGCTTATCGACGTACACGTTTTCTTTCAAATAATCCCAAAGAAAGAAGTCCAACGGTGTCAAATCACATGATCTTGGCGACCAATTGACATCGCCGCGACGTGAGATTATTCGGCCATCAAATTTTTTGCACAAAAGAGCCATTGTTTCGTTAGCCGTGTGACAAGTGTCAACGTCCTGTTGACATAACATGTCGTCCACATCCATATCTTCCCATGAACACTATTCAGAGTAACTGCATGACCGGCCTCATTTTGGAAAAAATACGGTGATGCCGCCGGCCCATAAACCGCACCAAACAGTCACTCTTTGTGGGTGCATTGGTTTTTCGGCAATCACTCTTGGATTATCATTCGCCCAAATGCGGTAATTCTGCTTATTGACAAATCCACTGAGGTTAAAATGTGCCTCATCACCGAAGATGATTTTCTTCGAAAATTGGTCATTCACTGTTGCCATTTCCTGTCACCATTCTGACCAATGACAACGCTTGAAATGGTCAAGAGGCTTTAGTTCTTGAGTCAGTTGCACCTTGTAAGCCTGTAAATGCAAGTCTTTATGCATAAAGTTCATCAACGACGAGCGTGAGAGATGCAACTGTTGGGCACGACGACGAGTTGAGGTGCCGTCCACCATCTTCAACCAAACTATCGCGAACAGCAGTAATATTTTCTACAGTACGAGCTGTACGAGCACGCACTGGTGTTTTCACATCTCCTACAGACCCTTTTGCAAAATTTTTCCGATTGTGGGCACATTTGGACGATTAAATTGACCGAAAAAATCACGAAGTGCGCGATATGCATTTTGATTTGAACGCCCGTTTTCATAATAAGCCTGAATAACTTTAGCGCGTTGCTCGATTGTGTATCTTTCCACAGTTCAAATTGAATTAGTCTGAAATTAAAAAATGCCAAATTAAGTGCGGAAAAAACTTGACGTGTAGGTGTGGTTCATATTCAATATCGGCCCTTGGAATTTAACCACCCTTTATTGTTTTCGTGGCCAGTATGTGAGCTAATATTTTGTTGCCTTTGTAGACGCGAATGTCCGTCATTTTTTAATAGAGAAAATAAAAATTGGCAGATTTTGTTATGTAATTTTTGTTCATTTCTTTTCATTACTTAAATAAGTCCTTTCAAATTGCATTCCTCCGCCTAATTACCGCTTCACTTATAACCGCGCCCCATTGCTTACATTTAGAAATGGTTTTCCAGCAAAGACATCCTTTTCAATTTGCACTTGAATGGAAATTCGAGTAGTTACACCATTTTAATGCTGTCTTTATTAATTTAGCGTTGCACAAACGTAGTAAATTTCAACAATAACCACAGCAGTCATCTATTTCTGCAGCGCATTGGCCTCTAACTCTATTGAAAGCTTGCAGTAGTTGAAATGTTTCTTGTGCTACAGATAAACTTTTCCTAAGTTCAAGTCAGTTCGGGTCTTTTCACGCGCAAATCAAATGAACTAAATTACAACAAAAGTGGAGGAAATGGAACAAGTAAAGAATTACGGCAAGCTAACGAAAGCGATGGAAAAAAGTAGCGATGGCAAAAGTAGTGTGTGGCAAACTGAAACCTCGGCAATAGTTGAGAAACAATTTTCTTGCACTGCAAATTTTTGTGTGCTTTTTTTTGTTTAAAATGAAATAAAAGATACACAAAATTTGAGCCAAGTTCGCGCACATAACCACAGGCGAGAACGTTAAGCGGTCTGGGAGTTAGCCAGCTGGCCGTTGCGCAGCCCGGGTCGCTTGGTGTTTGTCTGAGAAGCGGTCCGCTATGTTACTGCTGCTGCCTTCTACGTTGACTTTTTCGTATTTTGTTTTGAGTTCACACTCTTTTCGGTGGCAGCTGTTGGATTGACTGTTACTGGCTGCCACTCCGCGGCGATGGCTCGTTATGTTTTTGACTCTTTGACTTGTTGACTGGCGCAGTACACGCACATAAGCACACCTGTGCTTGCGAAGACCCAACTGGAAATGGAGATACTGTAAAAAACATAGTATTTAATTTAGATAATTTCATATTAAGTCTGTATTGGAAGAAAATTACAGTTAAAATGTATCTGTCTGATTTGCAAAATGCAGCATGGAAGTGAGTACAAATGCACATTAGGGTGGGTCCATTTGACTGAAACGTATTTTCCCGACTTTATTCCTAGTAGATTCTGCTTCTACATGAAATTTTAAGAAAAAAATAATTCAATCACAAGCCGCGCAAACTTTGAAAGAAACTATTTTTGATTAATACGAAAATTTAAAGTTGAAGTTAGTGGGAGAAAAAATAAAAAAGTAAATGTAAAAAAGATCTAAAACCAATTCAATTGCAAGTGGGTTAGATGCACAAACAAAAAAATTATAGAAACACTTTAAAAATAAATTTTCGATTTATATGCAAAAAAAAAAAAAGTACATAGTCACTTTTTCTTTTACAATATGAAAAAAATTCCTAATAATTTGTTTGTAAGCCTTCATGAGATTTTTTTAATAAAAAAATATGTATCAAAAGTAAATGTTCCGTGCCAAAAAATCCCTAAGTACAAGTTTGGAAGTAAAAAATAAAACTCATCACTCCTTAGAAAACATTGAGTTTCATATCAATTTTGCATTAATTAGAAATAGCTTCTTCAACATTTGAAGGGGGGCTCAAAATAAACTTTAGAGTTAATCTCTAGTGGACTTTTACTTTTTTTGAATATTCAAGTATAAACGGAATGCCAAAGGAACGATGTCGAAAAAAATTGACTCACCCTAATGTTCATGCATATATATATAAGTATTTGCATTGACGATGTTCGCGTTTTTGGTAAGCCCCACTGAAATTTTCTGACAAATATTTTCGTAGAATATTTTAGTACCAAATTTTGTTATTTAGAAGCAGTTTTTGAATTTTTCTTGAGAAAGCGGTCAATGTCACCCATAAAAGTGAAGCAAGATTGTCAAAGTACGTGGAGTACTTTGATAATCATATTTAATACGAAAAACTCTTAATACTTTGTGAAAAATAATAGCACGGAAATTTTCAGGGCCTAATTCCATTTTTTTGCCGATATGAATTTTTATAGTCACTGCAAACAACACTAAAATGACTCACACATCAAACTGTTCTTTACTTGTGATTTTATGCTAAAATATGCCAAACTTTCAAATGGACATATCAGATGGCACCTGATCACACTAGGAGCGCCCCTGATCAGAAATATAAATAGCAATCCGTATATAAAGATTTGTATGGCCAAAAATTTGAGACTTTGGCTCACTGTGAAAGCAAAATTGAGAGGTGCTAGGCTATTATTTTGTTCTACGAAAATAGTCTACTCATAATCCACTTTCAGTAATATATAAATATATATATATATAATTGGCGCGCACACCCTTTTTGGGTGTTTGGCCGAGCTCCTCCTCCTATTTGTGGTGTGCGTCTTGATGTTGTTCCACAAATGGAGGGACCTACAGTTTCATGCAGACTCCGAACGGCAGATTTTTTTATGAGGAGCTTTTTCATGGCGGAAATACACTCGGAGGTTTGCCATTGCCTGCCGAGGGGCAACCGCTAATAGAAAGATGTTTTTCTTAATTTTGGAGTTTCACTGAGATTCGAACCAACGTTCTCTCTGTGAATTCCGAATGACAAAAAATGTGATCTGTGAATGCTATTTCCCAGATAATAGGCAGATCATTTCATTATTTGGTAAAACTTGGCATTATTGCTTCAAAAATATGTTAGTTAAAAATAAGGCCGGCTGGATAATTATTCATCTTCTTTATTAGCGCAGAAACCAACTATGAGATTCTGGCTGAGTTCACAAAAGCGCTACTTCCCTTTCGTGCTAGCCGGCGGCAATAAGAATCGCTTCCGTACGACAGGACCTAACCAGAAGCCGCTGGGATATATCGCTTTAAAACTCATACAGTTTCGGCGTCTCATCATCTGCGATATTCATTTTCGCCAACTCCCAAAGGTACATCTTCTGCCGGCTTTTACTATATAATCATCAGCACAAAACATCCACAGAGCAAACCGCTATTCTATTCCATATAATCATATTCATCCTGCTATAAGGAGCATTACATTGCTCCGCGATAGTTCAAATTGAAATTTGAAAAGGTCGATCAAAGGAGCACCAAGAGATTTGGTGGCTCCTAAAACACTCTGGCTAAAAAGCCCATTGTATTTAGAGCTCTGTAAAGAGGGTAGATAGTCAAGGATGGAAGAAGAAAGGTATCAGAGAATGATATGGGAAAGAATAGAGACAGAGATAGAGGTAGATAGTCCTCCAGTTTTAGAGAAGGAATATTACTCGTTCTCACGACATCGGAACCCAAAACTCGAAGCCGTGCTCTAGGAAAGACCGGACAGTCACAGAGAAAGTGATCAGTGCTATCCGCCTCCTCCAAGCACGACAGGCACATTGGGTTCTCAATGATTCCAATGGTGGTCATATGCTGACCACATGGTTGTGTCCTGTAATAATACCGACCATCAACCGAACGTCTTTTCTTCGAAGTTTTAGTAGAAAGTTTGACAGTTTTCTGTACTTGTCACAAACCACTTTGCAGTTCTACAGCGTTCTAGACCGGACCATCATTCTTTATGTAGATTACATACATAAACGCTGATCCAATTCATGATTCCTGTGGAACTGATTCCAATTATTAGCTCTGGCCCTTGTGGGGGAACCGCTGATGCACGGTTTGCCAATTCATTGACAATTTCGTTTCCTTGAACACCGGAGTGTCCTGGAACCCATATAAATTCTAGCCTGTTTTGTCTTGCGACATAATTAGGCTTCTTCTTACATACTTGAACAATCTTTGAGGTTTGCTTCGTGCTCTCCCGCCTGACTGTCACTGAAAACTCGAATCTGTTTCCCGCTCCATCTCCTCTCGATTATCCATTCGGCTACTTTCAGGATGGCAAAAACTTCCGTTTGGAAAACAGTTGCCATTTCTCCCATAGCATACTGATACTTATTACAATCGTTTAAGTACCATCCGGCTCCAGACCCTACTTCATTCTTGGACCCATCGGTAAAGAAAATATCCGTCAAACCTGCTCTGCGATAGTTAAAAGCTTCTCTATTTTTAAATAATTAAATATTAATTATTTTTTCTAAATTTATCCGCTTTCTTGCAGGGTGGTATTGCATACACTTGTTTAGATTTAATCCCCAGAGCTCTTCAGTTTTTCACGAGAGTCACCAACTTCCAATTTGCTTAGCCGATTAGCATTTTTTAAATTTTTTGTTTTTCTTCTTTATTTCTCATTAAATCCTGTTTTTACTCATATTTCCGCTGGGAAGACAAAAAGTTCGTTGTTTTATTTAGTTTTCGTATTTATTCGTGACGCGAAATGCTCTGTTCCGCATTTGAGCTAAGTTTATTTGCCAGTCTGAGGATTTTCTGGTTTAGCTCGTAGTGTAGAACTCTTTCAGTTTGTGCCCATCAAACGGCTGTCCGAATCTTGTTCTGTTTCTATACCACCGCCTCCCCCACTTGTCGTACCTTTAAAAGTAGCCAAGAAAAGTCGGCTTTATTCGAAAGACAGCAACAGCCGCTCTCAACATTTGTTTGCGGCAATTTGCCCATTCAAAAATTTTTTATAGGCAACGGATATATGCGCAGGTGTGTGTATGTGTGCATGCAATTCTGAGCCTATTTGTTATTTCTTTGCTTGCAGGTGGTAGTTAGTTAACGTTAAATTGTACTCAACGCTCCCTGTGGCTTCGAATCTTACCTCAATTTTGTATTTCTCGACGACAGCTGTGCCGAAATTAAAATATAGGCGGTGAGCGTACGCGCAATTTCGGTATAAAATTCGTGAAGCAGTGACGGTGAAGTAGAGATGGGTGCGGTAATACGCGTAAACATATGTATGCGCATATAAATTAAAATTGTAGTTGGTGAGAATTTCAGTTTTTTTGATAAGAAAATGTGATTATTTATTTATTTATTAGGGGCTATTGTGTGGCAGCGACGCAAGCGGGTGTAGCTTCTTTTTAGGGTGCCTAAATTATGACAAGCCCAATGGAGACGATTTATTATATGTTTAAAAATTGCAATCCTATAGGGAAACCAAGCAATATTTCATAAAGAGATAAGAGAGGTATACATTTGCATCTGAGCTCTACTGAGGAAGTCACTACCTTTTACATACAAATTTTAATATTTTAAAACTTAACAATTAGTTTTTAACCCTAGAATCACATAAAAGCATCTGTATTACTTAAAAGGACAATATAAATATGTATACACATATACTTGGCGCGTACACCCTTTTTGGGTATTTGGCCTATTAGACCAATCATGCGCTTCATAAGGTTCCCGTGTCGCACAGTGGTATCACAACGGACCTGTGAGGTCTAAGTGAGTTGGTCATACGGTATGGTCATAACCTAACCTAACCTCCTCCTCCTATATCTGGCATTGGTCTTGATGTTGTTCCGCAAATGGAGGGATCTACAGTTTCAAGCCAACTCCGAACGGCAGATATTTTTTATGAGGAGCTTTTTCATGGCAGAAATACACCCGGAGGTTTGCCATTGCCAGCCAAGGGGCGGCTGCTATTAGAAAAAACATTTTGTTCATTTTAGTGGTTCACCGAGGTTTGGATCTACGTTCTCTCTGTGAATTCCGAATGGTACTCACGCAACAACTCATTCGGCTACGGCGGCCTTAAAAGGGCAATAGAGCCCATAAAAAGCACATGAAACCCTCCTCTGAATAATATTTGTATATCCGAATATTTAAGAAAAAATCACCATATAGGTCTGACTTCAGCCGTACATAGCAGTGAGAAGAGTCATGAGTAGGGTAAAAGTAATACTCTTCCTCTTTACCATCTTTCATTAGAAATACAAAGTCCTACTAGTCATTTGGTCTTCCACGCGTAGCGGAGGCCATTCGTCTCATTTGGCACCACAAGCCAGAGCCTCAAACATTTTCGATATTGTTAGCATCCTGTAATAGGGAGCGACGTTGAGGACGATCTATGAAGTATAGCCATGGGCTGAGATGCATGTAGAAAAATTGTGTTGGAGCCAAGGCACACACCGAGCTGTAGTGCTATGCTTGATGATAATGAATACGGAGCGTATTGCTCAGCAATAACTGTAGGTCATATTTTTTAAATTTTTTTTCTCGAAATTTACGTAGTTTTTTCTGCTTTTGAAAAATTTATAAAAATTAAAAAAAAAAATTTAATAATATATTAATAATTCCAGACTTTGACCATGCAAAATAACGCAAAGTCTGCTTAGTGATGTATTTGAATTTTGCTCCATTTCTTTCCTAAGGTATATGAAGCTAGTACATGAACAGTTATAGGATTTTTTTAAGTAAATTTTTTGGCTTTAGCTGCGTTAGCAGCCCAGTTTTTATTAAGCTGAGTGTGCCCCGCAATGGACAATCGCTACAACCTAACTTAGCCTAGGGCTTAGGTCTAGAGAACCTGGATACTTTCAGTACGGATATTCTGTTACTTGCTTTATTTTCAACCCACAAACTATCCGAAAAGGGCAAGGCAGCGAAAAATAAACGCATTTGTATTTTTCAAATTTTTCTTAAGCTTTCAATTTAATAGTTTTCTTAATTTATTTGCAAAATAATGCTAATTACCAAAATTTTTCAGAAAATGTACGAGGTGTGTTCAAAAAGTATCGCGAATTTTGAATTTTCGCAGGTTACGTATATTCGAAATTTGATTTTTTTGTGGCGATATGTTGGTACCCATGTTTCTCACTCATGCCGACGAGTCCGGCCATTTTGAATGTTCAGTTAATTGTTGACAGCTGCTTTGCTTGCACATGTTTCGGCTCGTCTTCGATTTTTACCTACTGAAGAACATAGATCAAAGGACCCGTATCAAATTTTGTGTGAAAAACGAAATTAAGTGCGCGGATGAATTCCGAATGTTGACTGTGTCATACGGAGAAGCTACTTTGGACCAAAACAACGTTTATCGGTGGTGCAAAATCTTCTCAGAAGGCCGAGATGATGTGAACGACGAAAAGCGTGCCGGACGCCGGAGCACTTCAACAACAGACGAAAAAATTGATGAAATGAAGAAAATGGTTTTGGCCAATCGCCAAATCACCATTAGAGAAGTTGCTGAGGACCTAGACATATCGATTGGTTCGTGCCATTCGATTTTTTTCAATAATTTGGGCATGAGACGGGTCGCCGCAAAATTCGTACCAAAACTGCTCAATTTCGACCAAAAGCAGCATCGCATGAACATTTGCTCCAGAGGTGACGAATCGTGGGTTATGGTTATGGTTTCACGTGGAAACCAAAGCTCAATTATCTCAATGGGAGCTGCCGCACGAACCAAGACCGAAAAAAGCGCGCCGAGTTCGGTCGAATGTGTAATAGTTTTGCTTACCGTTTTCTTCGATTGCTGGGGCGTTGTGCATCATGAGTTCTTGCCACAGGGTAAAAGGGTCAATAAGAAATATTACCTCCAAGTTATGCGCAATTTGCGCGAAGCAATCCGCGAGAAACGCCCTCATTTGTGGAAGAACAAAAACTGGCTCTTGCATCACGAGAACACCCCTGCTCACACATCGTTGCTTGTGCGCGATTTTTTGGCCAAAAACAACACACTAATGATGCCACAGTCACCGTATTCCCCAGATCTGGCCCCCTGTGACGTCTTTTTGTTCCCGAAACTGAAGAGGCTCATGTAAGGACGACGCTACGCTACGATTAACGAGATAAAGGCGGCATCGAAGAAAGAGCTGAACAAAATAAAAAAAAAAGATTTTTTGAAGTGCTTCGAAAATTGGAAAAAACGTTGGCACAAGTACATAATATCCCATGGGGATTAATTTGAAGGGGACAAAATAGATATTTATGAATAAATAAGTAATTTTTGAGAAAACAAAAAATTCGCGATAGTTTTTGAACACACCTCGTATATCAGATTGGAATAAGATTGGTTGGGGACAAGGCAGACAATTCTTCAATGAGCTAAAAGTCGTCAGCATTTTGGATACCAGAGATTTTGTAAAGTTTCTGATCAATTAACATTGCTTTTTGGAGAAATAAGGGCAAGGGTTACATGCGGTATCACAAAGCACCATAAGCCTGAGTGTATCGAATAGTGAGGAATCGCTGTCTGGTCTAGAGCTCGAAAATGTAGGGTATTTTCAGGATTTTTTTTTCCAATAAAAAATTAAAAAGGATATTTAAACTTTTTATCCATTTTACTTAACTTCTTTTACATACAAAAATGAAAAAAAATGTTTTTCTTTCATTTTAATAATTTTAAAAATGACGCTGAAGTTGACCCCTCCGAAAAATTGGGCCTGGAAGGTGCTGTCCATTTTGGCTCTTCTATTCATCTGAAACACAAAAACCAAAAAAACTATTAATCAGTATGACTTTAGCTATGTGAGGGACTAGAATAAAAAAATTTGTCAAAATGGCGGGGATTTGAATTTGACACTCTGAAAACCGGGTTTTTTTCAGTTTTCTAATAAGAAAAAATTCGAAATAATTAAAATAATTATTATTAATAATCAGTCACGCCATTATTTACTCAATTGCAATTGAGTGCATTTCCCAATGGGAGTTTTCCACTTTTCGCGTTTGAGTAAATCCCTTTAATATATTTCTGAAAGTTTCAGTAATTGTTCGTTTCGCCAAGCGTTAGCAAGGGGCGAGTATATGAAGCAACTGGTATAAATAAATTGATAGCACTGGAAAAAGGGATGCCAAAAATTTCAATTGTCTGCAATCACTTAATGAGAATTAGTAACAAAGCGTTCATACAGGGAAACATTTGTTGCTTCACTTGCTATTTTTTATGCTCGTACTCTGTCGACACCCTTTGCGTTCTCGTTCTTCTCAATGTAGTTGTTTACTTTCGACTAAACACTAACAATTGTAAGGTGTGTGAAACCGACAAGCAACACCAAAAGCAATGTATAAGCAACAAAAGTCTGCCTGTATAAACGCGGCCTAATGAGACTCTTCAAAGAGAGTTGGCGACATTGAAAATATTGAGTTATACCAGTTTTAAGAGGTGTAACCATTCTCGATTGCAATCATTGAGGACCGAGTGTGTGCCTTTCATGCTTGGAGGAGGCGGATAGCACTGAGCACTTTATCTGTGAGTGTCCTGCCTTTGCTAGAGCACGGCTACGAGTTTTGGGTTCCGATGTCATGAGAATGAGTAATATTCGTTTCTAAAACTGGAGGATATTTACAGATTTGTCAAAGAATCTGGAAAATTCTCACAGGACTAACTATCTCTATATCTGTCTCTATTCTTTCCTATCTCTTTCTCCTTGACTATCTACCCCGAGCCTGAGTGTTTTTGTAGCCACCAAATCTCCTGGTTCTCCTTGGCTCGACCTTTTCAAATTTTAATTTTCAACCATTCTCGATAGCGGCGAATTTTACTCGATAACTTTGGTGTTGCTGTTGCTTGCACATGCAAATTTTCGTCAAGCGAGCACAGCTCAGATAAAACGAGCAGAGAAGTGACGAATCGAAGACGCCTATTCATAGCTCGCAATTGTGTTTTAATGAAACTATTATTTAGAATTTATCCGAAGATTGCCAATTCTTCTTTCTTTCATAGCGTTACAACGCGGGGTGCATCAAAGCTTCCTTCAAAATGCTCCTCCAAGGCGGTCTATCTTGAGCTGTTGCTTTACGTATTCCCAGCTTCTTAAGATCGTGCTCCACTGCGTCTATCCAACGGTTCCTCGGTCTGCCTTTGGCCTTCTTCACGATACAGTCAACAGGCATACGGATCACATGTCCTAGCCATCTTATGCGCTGCGCTTTAACAAAACACACAGCTGTCTCGTTCTGAGTTAGATCGTTCAGTTCAGAGTTCAATCGGATTCTATAGGTACCATCAGCTATTCTTATTGGGCCAAAGGTCTTTCTTAAAATTTTTCTTTCCTTAAGAGTCCAGAGAGAAGATTGTCAATTAGAAACAACCAAAACATGCATTTCGAAAAAAAATGTTTGAGCGTGACGGTTTTATAACGGTTTCTTTTGTATGCGCGTGGGAATGTGAGTTACCAAAAATTATGCCTGATAAAAAAATATTCTCAAACTAGTTTGCTTATTGCGAAAAAATATAAAAATAATGAAATTCAAGCATTTAAAAACGATTTTTTTTAAGTCGCGAAAGTTTTTTTTTGTCTTTTCGAAAAATAAATTATTTCTAATTGACTGGTTTTGGGCATTACGCCAAATGCTATTGTTCATAAAAAACCAATTTAAATTAAATATGAATAATATAAATCACACGTATTTGAAAATTACCGGAATTGTAACTTTGAAAACAATTCGATTTGTTAAAAAAGTTTGAAAAAATTACAGCTAGCGAAATTTTTTTTTTCGTTTTTTTTCTTTTGTTAAGTTCTACGCCGGTAATTCGCCACATGTCTTGCACTCAATTACGACGTACCTACAAGCATTTCAATTTGTTTATTGCTTTTATTTATTCTTTTATTTTCATGCATGCCAACACACATACATACGCGCGTATGTATGTCAGTAATTGTGTCTCTAATAAAAAATGCGCGCACGTAATTCGAGATCTTGACAAATTTGACACTTTTACTTTCAATCGTGTGCTGAAGCTCATATCTTTTAATGCACATATGCGTGTATGTGTGTGTGCAACAATTCCTTTGTGTATGTACTCATGTTGCTTGGACAGAAAGTACAGCAACCTTTCGCATTATTATTCTCTAAATGTTCAAATGCTGTTTGTGTGAAGAAAAAACTTTTTAAGCAGAGTACAATAAAATCAAACTACAGAAAAATATATAAATTATAAGCACCTGAGTGTGTAAGTTAGTGTTAGTTTGTTTAAAGAAAAAAGCATACATATATCATTTTGCTTCTGTCGTTTGCCTTTTGCTTTCTTTGAAATGCGGTAGCCAATCGGTAACCAGTTTTCTCGCGCCAATCAATTAGTAATTAATCAGCCGCAGTTTTGCAAGAACCGGTTGCTGAAATTCGACAAAATGTCTCAACAACTATTTTGTTAACCTGCCCGTTTTGGTGGTGCGCTGTTGATTGCCGAAAATATTGATTTTAATGAACATTTCCAAAATATTAAGCATAACTATACAAATGATTTGTGTCGTTTGTGAGGGATTTTGAGACAATGAACATATAAATAAAAATCAATGCTAAATACTAAACATTTATGAAAAAGTTGAGTAAACTCAATGTAGATGAATGAGAAATCTTAATGAAGCAAGGATTGAAAAACAGGTACAGTGTGTCCCAGTTTAGGGGGGAACGTACCTTAGACGAATGTCTCTTTTTATTTTTTTTAATTTTCAAAGAATGGCTTAAATTGATCTCTTATGGCATTAGGTAGGTAGGTAGGTAAGATGGCCAGAGTACCCCAGGCACACTTCAAATAACACTTACGTGCCGTTTTGATACCATAATGTGGACCACTAACTGTGCAAAGAAAAAATTTTGGGCAGAGAAAACCTTCTACAGCCATCCAGAGCTGTTGAAGTAGTGGAGTATAGAAAAGGGATTTAGGCTGGAGAATTTCTTCAAGTCATTCCCAAAGGGCACGCTAAGGAATCTCAAGCGTCTAGCGGCCAGAGCCGGACATTTGCAGAGAAAGTGTTCAACAGTCTCTTTCACTTTAGGATTCCCACAGTTTCTGCAATAGGGGTTGTACGGAATTCCAAGCTTCTCCGCATGAGTACCGATCACCCAGTGACCAGTGAACAGCGCAATGAGTTTGGAAATTAAATGGCGAGGGATTCCCATCACTTTAAGCGTTCTGTTTCTATCATATTGAGGCCATAGTGTTTTGGAAATAGCACACGATGAGACAGACCTTCATCTGTCTTGCGCTTTTTTTTAGAAAGAAATTGTGTAGTTTCCCTTTAACGACGGCCAAGGGGATACCGATGTCTGAGAAGGGGACAGCCCAGGAACCCAGATAAGGGAAATGTTTCCTGCACGTTCGAGACGTTTGAATTTGAGCTTGTATTTTCTGGTGAATAGCATAAACTCCGCTTTGTCAGAGTTGACTCTGAGACCGCAACTGGCAGCCCATCTACCGAGTGTAGCCAGTGCACCTTCCCTTATGGCATTGCTTAGCAGGTTTTGCTTATGAAATACTTATGCATAACATTTATTACGTTTAAGGGGGCAGATACCTGCAAACGGCCATATTTTCCCTGAATGAAAAAATGAAAAACAACAAATTTTATTCTATTTTTGCTTCGAAAAAATTATTTTTTCGAAAATTTTTTAATTGTTAATTCACATAGAAAGTAATATTATAAAAAATATGTGTGCGAAATTTCAGGGAGATCGGTCAATAACTTTTCGAGTTGTTGTGTACGCCAATTCGAAAAATATATGTTTGAGAAAAACGCGTCTAAAGTTTTAATACTTGAAAATTCATCTCCCAGCGTTCGAACGCAAAGAATAGAGTCGTCACGGTTGACGATCTATAATATAAAAAATACTTAAATTTACGTTCTCAAAATGTTTTGGCATATTCCTAAAGTATTATATTAACATTTTATGAAAAAAATTTTTTTTTTTCCGAAATTTTACAGGTATCTGTCCCCTCAAAACATTGCCATTATACAAACACTTCGTGTCAAGATTAATATTTTTTACGTGTTTCCTTAGAATACATTTTCAGATTCATTGTTGGGATTGATTAATTGGTAATTGTGTTAGTAAGGGTTGTGCGTTTTTTGTGGGATACGAGTATTTTTACCTACTCACTAGTTCAGAGTTGTATGCAAGCGCAACCGGTAGTAGTCTTTGCTAAGAAGTCTCATCAGAGACTTAAGTCTGGTGTCACGTGGAACAAAAGCCCTCGAAACTCGTTCCGATCTATTCAAGAGGAGGTCGGTCATGCCATGGCTAATATGTGTACGGACTTTCTATGATATAACTCAAATGCTGCTCGAGTTTTTCATTGCAGATACAGTTGGACGTTTTGAAAATAAATTTGTGTTAAATGAGGCATGGGCGTGATTTTTGTAGAATAGCAATACTTTTCCAAATCAAGCTTAGGAAGTTGATTGAATAACCACCTTCTCTCGTTTTCATCGAAAGTTAAGTATCTTGGAATGATACTCGACTCTAAACTCCATTAGGAGCTACACAATGAAAATCGTCTAAAGAAGTCCGTCTACTCCTGCAAATCTATGTTCGGTCTCAAACCACAGGTCGCTCTTTGTATGAACAATGAGGTCCTACTTGGCTTGGTGGGAAGTTCTTCGGAAGGTCTAAAATATACCTATACTGGGAAGGCTGCAAAGGACTGCTTGTATTGGCATCACCGGAGCATGTAGAACTAGTCTCAGTTTTGCCGCTAATATCGTTTTGCACTTACTTCTCATTTACTCGACATTTCCATCGCTGCTCAAATTGCAATCCGGTTAAAGGAGGTTGAACTCTGGATGCAATCTTTCAAGCGACAAGGTAACATTGTCAGGTAGTTAACATCGTAATTCTCTAAACTTCGTACATATCTCTCTATCCACAACTCCAGGATAGTGCTAGGGCAATCTTTCCACGGAGGCCGGATTGGAATGAGCGCAAAATCTGTACCAATGCTGGTACAACTGTCTTCACTAACGGTTCCAAAATGAAAACTGGAGTCGGAGGAGGGTTTTTTTCTAAATCAGTCAATTTATCTATACCCTTAAAATGACCGAAAACTGCTAGTGTTCTTCGATCCTGCAGATATAGAGAATGCTTAGGGATTGCGAAAGTGAGTGAGATATTCAAAGTTTTTCCGATAGTCAAGCTGCAATCAAGGCTCTGACGACGCCATAGCGCAAATCCAAATTAGTCAACTCCTATAACGAGGAGATGGAATAATTTGAGTGTGAAGGTATATAATTGGCGCGTACACCCTTTTTGGGTGTTTGGCCGAGCTCCTCCTCCTATTTTTGGTGTGCGCCTTGATGTTGTTCCACAAATGGAGGGACCTACAGTTTTAAGCCGACTCCGAACGGCAGATATTTTTATGAGGAGCTTTTTCATGGCAGAAATACACTCAGAGGTTTGCCATTGCCTGCCGAGGGGCGACCGCTATTAGAAAAATGTTTTTCTTAATTTTGGTGTTTCACCGAGATTCAAACCGACGTTCTCTCTGTGAATTCCGGATGGTAGTCACGCACCAACCCATTCGGCTACGGCGGCCGGGGTGTGAAGGTAGCATTTCTCTAATTTGGGGATTCCAGGAGATAGGATTATAGAAGGGAAATTAAATTGCTAATGAGCTCGCCAGCAAAGGGTCGATTGAATTGGTTTCATAGGTCTCCCACTCAGTCATCAGCATCCCCCTGATTGTTCTTAAAAGAAAATTACTCAACTTATTTCTCAAAAAAGCACAGAACAGAATGAGCTCCATTTCTTCCTATGCTATTTCGAAAACCCTTTAGCCCTTGTACAATAGACGTAGGACACAGAAACTTCTGCGGACTCCACACCACTTAATTTCCACACTTGTAGCTGTATTCACTGGTCATTGGATTGTCGCCACTCACTCAGAAAAGCTGGGTTTGTCATTGCAGAAGCTATGGGGACCTTTCAGAGAAGGAGATAGTTGAGCGCCTCCTCTGTAAATGTTCGGGTTTGGCAGCTAAGCGATTAAGGTCACTGGGTGCTGTTTTCTTTCAACAGCTCTGGATGGCTGAAGATACCTGCCCGTTGGAGGTCTCAAAATGATATCAAAACGGCGCTTTAGTGCTACTTGAGGAGCTCCAGCCTGGTACTTCAACCATCCCACCTACCTATCTTAGAAAGCTTAAGAAATTCAGGGTTTTAGGTAGGTGGTTAAGCGATATATTTACGTATTTCCTTAAAAGTACCAAAAAATTAAAAAAAAAACGCCTTCAATACCGGCCTATTTTTGTTTCTTTTACTCAAATTTAAGTCGAGAGTTATCGTGTCCAGCGGGTGCGCGTACCCTGTTTGATAATTCTCTCCATTCGGAAAATATTAGGTATCCAAATCGCTTTTTTGCGATTTGTTTAAATAAATGATCACCAGCTTATTTTCTTTTGCTGTTTCTTATCAACAGAAACTTTTTAGAAACTAATATTATTTTCTTAACTCAGTGAGGTGTAGCAAATGGAAAACTTTGAAGTCGGTTTTATCGATATTTTATATATATATATAAATATATATATATATATATAATTGGCGCTTACACCCGCATATATCTCATTTCCACTAGACTGTTCTAAACATCATCATCATAATCTACAGCCCGGGGTGGGTTTTAGCTACCCCAGCAATCTTCCTCCATTCAACACAATCCAGCGCTAAAGATTTCCAATGCTTGACACCTAATTTTTTCAGATCTTCGGCTACGTTATGCAGCCAAGTTTGTTTTGGTCTACCACGGGGTCTTGTGCAAAAAGGACTGTAGTCCACCAGAAGTTTTTGTGGCCGACCGTCATCCATGCTGATGTGACCTGCCCATCTGATGCGTTGTGACTTGATAAATCTTACAATATCTTCGCCATTGCAGATACTGAGCAGCTCGATATTTTGCTTAAGGAAAAACGCTTGGTCTATTGTGGATCTTTTTGGCCTGAAACGACATTGATATTCACCCAGAACCTGCTCGGTTGGGGCTTGAATGCGCTCTGATAACAGCGTTGAAAACAATTTGTAGCATACATTAAGCAGTGTTATGTTGCTCTAAATAACCGTTTTAAAAAAAGTTGTTGCATTCCAGTGCTTCTCAGCCAACGGGCATAACAACAACTGGCGTTTTTGAGCAACCAAGTGAAATAATCAGCACATAATTATGTTGTATTTTAAATTTATACAAAAATTGCATTTAAAATTGACGCCTTTACAATATAATTAATATTTTCTTTTTTTTCTATTTTCAGTTACAGAATTTCGAATTTCAATTCAATAAAAAATTAATTAGGATTACTCATTCAGATTCATCCAACAAGTAAGCATCACCTAGAAAACCTATATACTTACTTACAAATATACCAAAAACCAAGCCAAGCTTCAAAAAAGTATTCTGTGCTTATTGTGATAGACAGCAAGAAAGAAGAAGTGAAAATTTCGCTCGCATCTGAGAAAACGCACACTAAAAATTTACAATTTAAAAAGATTGCTTTAAGTGGCACACAAATTGCTGAATAGTAGAAAAAACGCAAATGTTTGAAAGTGAAAAAAACGATTACCCTAAAAAAATAAAAAAGTAAAGAAAAAAAGTTATAAAATTTTACAAGACAATTAGTAGTATATAAATATCAAAAGTGGCGGAAATGTTTTAAAATCATTAAAAATACATACACATAAACGGATAATAATAGCAACAACCAAATTAGAAATACAAAATCATCATTCAAAAGATATATGAAAAAAATTAATACTTACATTTCAGTGTAGTGTTCGTGTGTTTGGTGTATAAAATAAAGCCGATTTGCGGATATCTGATCGCATAGATAGTGAATAATTTGCAAAGCAAAAAATAGAAGGAAAAAATCCCGAAAAAACAAACCCTGCAGTAAAGCGGATTTCAAATTGGAAAATTTCAACGTTTGAAAAAAGCAGTAGAAAATATTTTATATTGGAAAGGCATTTATTCGGGCATAAATGGTAAATAATTTAGTTTAGTAAGCTTTATGAAAATATAATTAGCGTTAAATTTTTTTATTGCTGTGTTATTTATTAAAATCAGAAGTTAATAAACTGCGCAAAGTAAAAATTTAGTCAACCATAAATTAAAAATCGCTAAAACTGAAGTGAAATTGCAAATTTACGCTTAGAATTTAAGAGCAACTGATTGAAGTGTAACCAATTAAAAAGACCATAAATTTAGTTTGGAAAATTATTTTTATTCATCTCAACGCAAAAAATGTGTGAGAGTATCGGTCAGTTCACAAGTTCGTGCGTTATTTAAAGGTGGTTTTAAAATTAATAGAAAAGATGTTTAAAGTATTTATTAATCAATAATATATTTCCCTTCATTATTTACAATGTCTTGCCAACGTTTAGGCAAATTTTTAATTCCCTGCTCAAAAAATAGTTTGTTCTTGGAGCCAAAATACGCTTCGATATCCCTTTTTATAGCTTCTTTTGAGGAGTAGTTCTTGTCACTCATATGGGCTTGAAGTCCACGGGTGATAATCCAAGGTGATAATCACAAGATGCAATATCCGGAGGCTATGGTGGATGCGGCATTAGCTCCCATCCGAGCTCGTTCAGCTTGCCTAATGTTTGGCTTGCGGTATGAGGTCTTGCGTTGTCGTGGTGAAGCGAAACTTTGCGTCTATTCACTAAAGACGGTCGTTTTTTGTTAAGTGGCTCATTCAGGTTTGATAGCTGATGGGAATAATAATCAGCAGTTATCCTCTGGTTTGGTTCCAGAAGTTCATAATAAACAATACCGGCCATATCCCACCAAATAGACAGGAGAATCTTCTTGGGATGAAGACCATCTCTAGGGGTAAGTTCTGGTGCTTCATCTTTATCTAACCATTGGCGTTTGCGAACAGGATTATTGCAAAGGACCCATTTTGCATCACCAGTAACGATACGGTTCAAAAAACTTGAATTTTCAAGCCTTTGCAGCAGCTGAGAGCACACATTCACTCTCTGCTGAAAGTTGGCGACGGAAAGTCTATGCGGAACCCATTTTCCCAGCTTTGAAACCTTTCCCAACTGAACCAGGAACTCAGCTTTCACGAGTTCGAGCAAGGCGTCGGAGTTAAAGACTTCAGGACGACCAGTGCGCGCGGCATCCTCCACGTCGCAGTTACCAATTCGGCATTTTGAAAACCAGTTTTGCGCAGTACTTACACTCACGGTATTCTCTCCGTGAACAGTGTGGCAGCAGTTGTTGCATTTTTATGGGCGTTGTTTTTTAGCCATTCTTGGTTCCCTCGAGCTTTGTGAGACGGTGCTGAGTTCTGTTGAAACGTCCATGGTGTGCCACCGAAATGTTTGTCTTTCCACGGCTTCAAGGGAACCTGGGAGTTTACCAATTGCTCAATTTGAAAAACTTTCTCGTCTGAAAACACAATTTTCGGAAATTGACCGCTTTCGGCCGAGCCAAGCAACTTCTTCGCTCTCTCAAGTCTCACTTGTTCCTGCTTTGGTGTGAGATCATGTACCTTTTGAATCTTGTAAGGCTTGAGATCATTTTTGTGTATGCGGTGGATGATACGGTCAGATATTTTCAGTTCTTTCGCCATTTGATTGGCACTTCGTTGGGAATTTCGCTGAAGTTGCTTCTTTACTTTTTGAACCATTTCACGTGACGTTGCAGTCTTTTGATGACCACCTCCATGACGTTTCGCGATGCTACCAGTATGATTGTGACGAGTAGTAGTGCGATAAACAAAAACTTTATTTACTTCAAGGTGCTCGAGGTCAAGAACAATCGCTGGTTGTGATTTTCCAGCCAAATATAAGGCAATCCCACTATTAAGTTTGAAATCCATTACTGATTTTCTTTGTTCGCATTAACTCTCGGCAAAATGCTTCCGCGCGCTTGTAAACAACACTCTGGACTGTCAGTAACAAACAGCTTATGCTCGCGGGAATTATATTTTGTTGAAAGAACAAATTTTATTCACTAGATATCTTTAGATATCGTGAGTTTCTTTATTAGTTTTAGAACTTAGACTAATTACATTTTGTTGAAAGAACAAATTTTATTCACTAGATATCTTTAGATATCGTGAGTTTCTTTATTAGTTTTAGAACTTAGACTAATTACATTTTGTTGAAAGAACAAATTTTATTCACTAGATATCTTTAGATATCGTGAGTTTCTTTATTAGTTTTAGAACTTGGACTTCAGTCCGGTTACAATTGAATCTTAAGACTGAATCTATAATTTGCTTTGGCATATGCAAATGCCCATTTCGTTTTTTTCATAAATTGTTGATCGAGCAACGGGAGCGACGGCGACGCTTCCGTTGTTTATGCTTTTGAAATTTGATCTTGGTTCAAGTACCTCTGCATGATTATGCTGATCTCGTCGTTATCAACATTTCCATGCATAAGCTTATTTGTTTGTCCAGCTTTGGCTTTTTGTACAATTATGTTATTTGTTTGTGCGACTTTAATTGGTTGCATAACTCCTCCCCCCTTTGATGAGGGATTCTCCAGGATTTCTCTTTTACATTTGTTATAGGAATATATTCCTATGAAGAGGAGTACAAGAGTAATTGATACTATGCCGAAACTGTTGGAAACTATTGTTTGTATTTTTATTTCTTTAATTGTTTTTGTGTTTTCTATTTCTTTTAATACGATTTCTTTAAACGTCTGCTTTTCGGTGAAGTTAAATGAGTTTTCCTCCTCTTCTTCATTGGCAAATGATTGTATATAAATTTCTTGGCTATTTTTGTAGTATGTTTCATCTATGAGGACTGTACAATTTGTGAATTCTATGAGGAAGTTTCCTCTTAATATTTCGCTATTGGTGGTATTGTTGCAATTGTATTGAATTTCATTATCTTGTGCATTACTTATTAACAATGTACCTTCGTTTATTAATTTTGTCTTAAATTCTACATCTTCTATCATTTTACAATTTCTTTTAATTATACAGTTAGAGCTAAGCTTGAGTTCATTTATTGTTTTCTGTTCCTCGTATGTATAAGTTTTGTTCTCTATTTTTATTACTCTTTCGGGACTCATGTCGATTCTTTTGTTCTTCTGATTAGTTAGTGGGGTTATTAAGAATACTGTGGTAGTTATTATGTTAGTTGGTATTTTGATTGCTATGATTATATTAGTGTCATAGGTCATGACTCCCATGCGAATTAATTTAATTTTGTAAAAATCTATATTATAGAGTATAAACTCTTCGTTCGTTAGTATTGAGGGGTGAAAGAGGTTATATTTAGCTGACGCTATTGTGTCCAAGATGGTGTCTACTTTATCATGCAAAAATTTCAACTTCAACAGCTGATCATGATACATTATGTCTGTTCTGAGCATGGTATTATATGTCTCAATGTTGTTAAGAGTTTTGGTTATTTTTTCCCTGTCATCCAATATTACTTCTTTAAGTGTGTTAATAGAATTTTGTAAGTCGTTATTTATTTTTACTTGTTTGTTAATATTGTTAATTATGTTATTTTGGTTTTCTTGGTTATTAAGGAGATGATTCATAATGATTTCCCTATCGTCATCATCCATGAGACCGGTGAGCCACTTCTGAGTTTTTCCTATTGCGTTGATAAGGCCGCGTTTTTGTCTTGCTAGCGAATTTGGGGTTATGGATCTTATTTTGATTTTTATAGTTTCTATCTCTGTATCTAGCCTATGCCTATCTTTCTTAACCAGAATTTTCGTATTATTCTGGATTATGTTGGTTAATTCTAATATTTCTTTTGGACTTATTATATGTAGGACCATTTTGAATTCGCTAACCAGCTCCACCGTACTTTCCCCCAGCGATATGAATCCGGTTTCAGCCTGGATCGGGGTTATGTTGATCATTGCCGTCGACAATGTTGGCAGCAGGCACATGATGAGGAGTGTCAACGTTATCTGAAAATTTTGTAGGTCTTTTAATGTTTGTTGTATGGATGTTTTGTAATTTTGTTTTCCTAAATTTGGGTTCTTCCTTGTGTCTTAAGTTTTTGTAATTTTTTATAAATCCTTCTGTTCTGGTTTCTATGTAAGTTTCCCTGTTATTGTTTAGCTTTGCTATTTTTTCAGCTTTTTGTGCTGACATTCTGTCATATAATTCTTTGTGATCGACTTTATGGTTTTGTACTTCGAACGGTGTAGATTTTGTGGTGGTGTGGTGTGTATTGTTGTAAAAGTATACAGCTCTGGCCATTTGTTCAACTATAGGTCTTTTCTCTTCTATATTTAGTGTACGAATTTTCTCTGTCAATGTATTATTAAGTCTTTCGACATCGCTATTGCCAGTATGACTATTTGGCTTTGTTGAGTGGTATTCTATGCCTTCTTTTTCCAGGAATTCCCTGACGTTCAAGCTATTGAATTCGTTGTCGAAGACAATTTTCTGGACTTTCCCTTTAATGGACAAGAACTGTTGAATGTGTTCTACTATTGTGATACTATTTCTATCGGTCAGTGGCAAGCAAGTGGCGTGTTTTGAGAATTTATCAATGAATATTATGAAAGATTGTTTTGAATTCACATATGTGTCCACATGTATTATCTCGTTGCAGGTTTTTGGTGTTTCTGTTAGATGGAAGTTGTTTTTAATGGGTTTCCTATCATATTTCCCACCACTGCGAACGTCGCAATTATTTATTATTCTGTGGATATGTGTTTTTAGATTGGGATGGTAAATTTTAAGTTTAAGTTTCTGATAGGTAGCAACTATCCCGCAATGGCCACTCTCGTTTTTATGAAACAGAGCTATTTGGGTGTGCAACTCATCTTCAGACTCTATGTCTGTAGCGAACCTGGTACATTTTACGAACCTTACTTTTGGATTGGAAGTGTATTCCTTTGTTAATATTTTTTGAAATTGGTAAAATTCATGGTCGCTTGGGTGTGAGAAAACTCCTATCTTTCCTGCTGTTATTTCTCGTCTGAGGATGTTTACTGCTTGGTTGTTTTCCAAGTCTTTTTTGCTAATATAAATTCTCTTTCTGCCAAACACTTGTACTATGGTGTTGGGTTTCTTTTCTGTGAAAATTATTTGTGTTTTGAATCTGTTGACTGCCGTTTCTAGTATGGGCATGTTAAAACCCTGATCCTCTTCTTTAGAGTGAACCGTTTCAGTCAGGGATTTGTTGTCTTCTTCGTCTGTTGATTCGACCTCCATTAGGTTAATTTCGTCTTCTTTAATCCTACTCAAAAAATCAGCAATATTATTATTTTTTCCTTTTATGTATTCTATATGGAACTTGTACTCCCCTAGATTAATGAGCCATCTCTGCAGTCTTGGGCTTATATCTTTGCCCGTATATTTAGCCATCAGCCATTTTAAGGGTTGGTGATCGCTCTCGAGGTCGAATTCTCTACCATAAACATACGGTCGAAAGTACTTTACGGCCCACACTATGGCTAGAAGCTCTTTCTCTATAGTCGAGTAGTTGCATTCATGTTGATTTAATGTTCGGGATGCATATGCGATTGGGTGGCTCTCTTGAGATAGCACTGCTCCCACCGCGAAATTACTGGCGTCTGTAGTGACAGTGAATTTCTTGGAAAAATTTGGGTATCGTAGGACTGGACTGTTTGTAACTAGTGTCTTCAACTTTTCGAATGCAGCTATATAGCTTGGGTCGTCAGTGTTGATCGTCTCGTTTTTCTTCAGATACCTTGACATGGGGAATGCTATTTTTGCATAATCCCTAACGAACTTTCTGTAAAATCCTGTCATTCCCAGGAATGATTTAATCTGTTTTGCCGTTTTGGGTAATTTTAAATTTTGTATAATATTTACTTTGTCTGGGTTCGGTCTAATACCGTGAGTGGTCAGGATGTGGCCAAGAAATTGTGTTTCTTTCTTAAGAAAGTCACACTTATCTACTTGAATTTTCAAATTTGCCTCCTTCAAGGTTCTAAATATTTTCCTTAGGGTGGTCATATGTTCCTGAAGGGAAGTGCTAAAAATTAATATGTCGTCCATGTAGACGACACAGTTGTCATTAATATGATCTTTCAAGACTTCATTCATGAGCCTCTGGAATGTCGATGGAGCATTTTTTAGTCCGAGCGGCATTCTGACAAACTCATAGTGACCTGACGGTGTTGAAAATGCCGTTTTTGGTCTGTCTTCCTCTCTTACGAGAATTTGGTGAAAACCCTTCGCCAGATCGAGGGTTGTGAAATATTGGGATCTACCTAATTTATCCAACAGAGAGTTTAGATTAGGGATTGGAAATCTGTCATCGACCGTGAATTCGTTTAATTTACGGTAATCGATGACGATTCTGAACTTTTTTGACCCTGAATTATCTAGTTTTTTCTCGACGATCCATAAGGGACTGTTGTAGGGTGAGTTACTCTTTTTTATTATGTTCTGCTCAAGCATTTCCTTTATCTGTCTATTTATTTCTTTTTCATGTATTTGGGGATATCTATATATTTTAGAATATAAAGGCCTATCCACTGTGGTAATTATTTCGTGGGAAATCTGGTTTGTTGCTGACAAAACGTCCCCCTCTTGAAAAAATAAGTCGTCAGATTCCGCGAATAGGGTTTCGACGGCTCGACGTTCCTCGTCATTTAAATGAGCGAGGTTGAAGCGATCTCGTATTTCTTCTCTGTTCACGGGTTGCAGAGCACAAGCATTGTGCATTGCTTCTGGGTATTCGTAATCCAAAAAATAAAATTTTCTATCGAGTAATTGTACATATCGCTCTGTGTTGTTGATTTGAGCATTGAAGGCTTTTAAGAAATTTTGGCCTATTATTGCCGAGAAATTTTTGTTTGAGAAATCTATAAGTTTCCACTGTAGTGTCCCCGAGTAGGGTATCTCTTTTGGAAGTGGTGTTGTTACGGTGTATTTCACGACATTAATGCCGTTAAGAGTTTTATAAGAGCATGGTTTGGTGAGTTCTGTTTTGGGGTATTGAAATTCGAGAATTCTTGATTTTAAGATGCTTGTTGTCGCACCAGTGTCGACTAAGCATTTAATTTTTTCTTTTCCTATTGTCCACACTATTATGGGTAAGGTTGCTCTAGGCAAGGAATCAAAAAATTTACCTGTTCTTCCTCTTCTTCTTCTGCCTGATTTTCTTCTAAAGTCCCAATCTCCATGGGTATGGGATCATTCTTTTGAGTGTCAACGCTCATATGAGACATTCTTGTCTGTTTTGAGCTGTTACCCTTGTTGTTATAGTTAGGTTTAAAATTTGGGTTTTGGGTGGGTTGTGACCTGTTATACGACTGTTGGTTGACTTGGTCACTCTGAGGTGGGCCGGCGTTATTATTGGTGTTTGGCCGGCCACCCTGATTCTGTTTGGTATTGTTATTATTACTAGCAAACTGATTATTCTGGGTTGCGTTTTTATGAGTGGTGCTAGTGTTAGTGTTAGCCTGTTTGTTATAGGTATTGTTCGAATTTTTTCTATACCTCTGTAAAATAGCTCTGGGGTCGTCCAGTGCTTTAATATTTGAATATTTCGTTTGTAAAGCATGCATAGATATGCCCTGATCGACATGAATCCTGAATGGAGTGTCTATTTTATTCGTTAGCATGTTTAACAAATCTCTATCTACTTTATCATTTTCATACATGGCTGGTTTGGATTCGTCGAACATATATTATATATTTTATTTATTTCGCACTTTGCTTTCTCAAACTCCTGGAACAAATATCTTAAACTACTCACTTTGATGAATCTGCATCTATCGAATACGTCCTCGTAGGTCATCCTGGGTCGCATTTGCTCCATCAGTTTGGTCTTCATTTGGTCCCAGCTAGGCTCCATCCCCAATTGTCTGATGAAATTTGCTGCTGTTCCCGACACCTTTTCATTAGCGACGATGCTAGTGCCAAACTGGATCAGCAATGCGTTTCCCTGGCATAATGTCATGAGGAACTCCACAGATTTTATAAAAGCTAACACATCATGTTGGTCGTCGAGCTGTCTTAGCTGGCGAAACTGCTGGATGATATCTTTGTTTGACAGCCACTGGATTGGTTGTTGTTGTTGTTGATGTTGTTGCTCTTGATATTGTGGTTGTTGTTGTTGCTGCTGTTGTTGTTGCAGTTGTTGTTGTTGTTGTTGATTTTGTTGCCTTAATAGGTTCAACTCTCCTTCCTGTTGAAGCAATACTGCTCTTAATTTTCCCATCTCTGCTTCCATTGTGGTTTAAATTAAAAATTTTCTCGCGGATTAACTTTGGTTAATTCTGAACGTATTTGTCCGATTTCGACTGCGCCAATTATATTTTGTTGAAAGAACAAATTTTATTCACTAGATATCTTTAGATATCGTGAGTTTCTTTATTAGTTTTAGAACTTAGACTAATTACATTTTGTTGAAAGAACAAATTTTATTCACTAGATATCTTTAGATATCGTGAGTTTCTTTATTAGTTTTAGAACTTGGACTTCAGTCCGGTTACAATTGAATCTTAAGACTGAATCTATAATTTGCTTTGGCATATGCAAATGCCCATTTCGTTTTTTTCATAAATTGTTGATCGAGCAACGGGAGCGACGGCGACGCTTCCGTTGTTTATGCTTTTGAAATTTGATCTTGGTTCAAGTACCTCTGCATGATTATGCTGATCTCGTCGTTATCAACATTTCCATGCATAAGCTTATTTGTTTGTCCAGCTTTGGCTTTTTGTACAATTATGTTATTTGTTTGTGCGACTTTAATTGGTTGCATAACTCGGGCGATCTGAAGTTGATTGTACTTCGAGTGCCGGACCCTGTAGTTCTAATGATGATGATGAATTGAATGAGCAGCTGTGCTTTTTGACTTTCTTTAAAGGGTGACTGTGGAAACTATAAGCATGCTTTCAGACTTTTTTTTTTG
The DNA here is from genome assembly GCF_028408465.1 of Anastrepha ludens. Taxonomy (NCBI): domain Eukaryota; kingdom Metazoa; phylum Arthropoda; class Insecta; order Diptera; family Tephritidae; genus Anastrepha; species Anastrepha ludens. The sequence goes on along the minus strand of NC_071498.1, from coordinate 8,187,862 downwards.
CAGCGGGAAATTAAATAAATTAAAATTCTAAAAAAAAGGTTACTCTTTACCTGTCAGAAACTAACTTAATTTTATTATTTTTTCTTCAGTAATTCGAAGCAGCTTTTCTCCGTCTGAAATTTTTTATAATTCAATTAAAAATAAAAATGTATTATCTTTCCATTTAATCAGCACTTTTTAAATTTTTTAAATAAATTAAAGTATTTATGGAAAATAAATTAAACCCCTTCTTCAATGTTTCGCCTTTAAAGGGGAAAATGGCAGTTAAAAATATATCGCAAATATATGTAAATTACTTTGTATTAAAATGTGGTTCGGTAGCATCGCATTCACGTGAACCTCTAAATTTTACTGACCACGCAAAATGCTGAAAGAAGCATTTTGACCCTTTCGAAAAACGTTATAATTTAAACCGAAAATATGTGTTTCCGCGTTAACTGTTTATTCTTTATATGCAGATTTTTGCAAATAGTTGAAAATTTATACATACGTTTACAGAAATGAAAATAAGATTTTCTAAAAATTTTCCATAGACTTTTTGGGCTTTTTGACGCCTAGAACCTGCATTTGCCCCTGGTTTCAAGTTTTCGGTGCAGTACGCATCAGGCTGAGAAGAGCTGAGCCAAAATTCAAAATGCATGTATTGGAATATTTTATCCTCCATAATCCTTCAATCATACAATTTTGGAGGTATTGGGACATCTTTTAAACAAAACTAGTAACTTCTACAGTGACGGTCCGTGGCGCAGAAGTCAGCGTCTCACTTAGGCCAAAAATGCAGTTGCGGTCTTCAGAATCTTCTTGTCAGCACCGACGGAAAGTCTCATCATTTTAGCCACGGTGGCTTAGATGGTTGAAAGTGAAAAGGTTTTGCGAGCGTAGCAAGGGCATTGAGCAGATCGTGATCAACATCTTCTTCTGTTTAAATGCACATTGGACAGAGTGGTGAACTGTCGTGGGTAATCTATAGAATATTTTCGAAATATTCTATACATTTTCGAAATATTCTATTTTCGAAATATTCTATACACTGAAAGGAATTGAGTTAGATCGTTGGTATCTCCATGATTTACTTCAAGCCAAGTGGTAGCAATGGGCATTAAGTTGTGAGTCCATCTGCTCTTAGATGATTTGTTCCACCGACCTTGCCAGAGGACAATTAAACAGCACCGCTCTTCTAATTGAGTTTTGCCTTTCACCTAATTGAGTTACTTTTCACCTTTCTCTAACATCGTGTTCGGGTAGCCTTGCACATAATCTCTGCATTTCATTTGCCAAAATAGTGGCTGGCACTATTCCGGCAATGACGAAGAAGGCGTCTACAGAAAATGTGAGGAACCCGCTTAGCCGATAGACGGATGCCTTTTTTTGCGTAGAAATTTATGTTCAATGCATCGGCTCAAATTAGTGTGGCATTCAAGAGAACGGAATCGACTACTCTGCTAAATAGCGCCACCGTTTTTTGGCATTATTCGTGATAAAAAGAACTGCGCACTCGAGGCCTTCTTCACTTTCTATGTGAACTTTAAAGTTTAAACGACAATTAATCATCACCCTAGTTGTTGCTGGTGGCTTAGACGTACTAGTTACAGTCCCAACATTTCAGTAGCATCATCCTTCATTCCTTCGTCTCCGTTGCGGAGAATAGAGCCAAAGTAAAATTTTCCATTTTGTGGGATTCCGGGATATTTTTTTCACTTGTTGCCAGGCCATTGTTTTTCCCACAGCTTTGTATTCCTCTTTGATGATGCAGCGTCGTCAAGGGACCCTAGGTGTGCCTCTTCTGCGCTGTCCTTGAGGGTTCCAGTCCAGCATTTTTTTGATGATTTCAATTTACCTTCATAAATTCTACTGACTCCCTGCTGCTAATTAGGACTACATCTGTTTTACACTCAGCTAAATCAAGGTTCATGAATATCGACCATGTCTCGATTCTGTTTACTATTTCTCTGGCAACCATCTCAATTTCTTGGAAGTGATTGGACACCATTACCACCGCAATTTCAGCAGCGAGTCCAATTATTTTGGTTCCAGGAGGCATGCCCAGTACTAGACCGCCGTGGCGCATTTGATACAAAAGTAGGGGCCCTTAAATTCTACCTCTACGTGAGGAGCCACTACTGCAAGTGCTTTCGTGGGGCGAACGCTATTTAAAAAAACGTGTTCTAGAATTTGATGTTTCATTTCCTCATGCGGATCAATCAAATGATGGAACTCATTAAGTCAAATATATGTAAATTTACTAAAAATTCATAACTTCGAAGTGTAGAAATAACCCATTTATGAATGGAAGTCTGTGCAAATGGACTTAGAAATATGTATTATTTTATATTTTTTAGCCGGTCTTGGAAGAAATAAATGCAATACAATAAAGTTACAAAATAAAGACTGACAACTCAGCACTCAAAATCATATTATTTTAATATTTATTTATTTATTTATTTATTTAACAAACGCCAATCGGCAATATACCTACAAATAAAAAGAGGGTACAGAAACAGAATTTATAGAGGGCTGGTTAGTAATACAATGATAAAGAAAATGGGCCAGACGGTTCTTGAGAAAAATCTATAGGATGATATTTTTGGCATTTCGCAGAAAAGTATCGTAGGTTCCACCATAGAAGTCGAGAACACCATGAAGTGAGTTGACACTGATGGCTATTCTATTGCACGGGCCGTGATAATAAAAAAGATATGCAAAAACAAAACTGGATGAATTATTTTGCGCCAGCTTATATTCTGAAGCCTATTACAAGAGAATTTGCTTATTTCAATCAATTTCTCATACTTGAAAGTCTTCGCTAGAATTATTTTTGAAACTTTATTTCGCCTTTTAGAAAACACCCACCCAAACGATCTAAAATTTGTCATTAAAAATTCACAAAAAAATTTAAAATTTGCTGATTCAACACGTTTATCGATGTATGCACATATATATGCATACATACATACATACATACGTACAAAGGCAGTTCGATTTTTAGCAAACTTAGAAAAAGCACCTTATCTTTTAGCTTTAAAATGCTTAACTGTGAGGCGTAACAACAGCAGTCATTCCATTTGTTTATTTATATTTGTTTACCCTTAAAACAATAGAATCCAAGTCTCAGACCGCCGCTTAGCCGTAATTCCTAAGCGTGTGCTTTTCTGTTTATTCCGCCGAAAGCGGGAGGCATCAAATAAATATTTGAGTCGCATTGTTTCGTGCGGCTTTCATGAAAGTGTGAGAGCACGAGTATATTTGCAAACGAATCGGTCGAGTGAGTGAGTGGCGTGGCGTAAAAAGTAGCTCATTTTGAAACCAATGAATGCTTAATGTGTATGTACGTGTGTTGTTGCCCGTGTTCTCACCAAAATTGTTTACTTTATGCTTAAACATAAGCGAATGTGTTTTCTACCAGCCTGAGGCAAAGGAAATCGCGGTTGGTAGAGAGTGAGGAGCCAATGCGAAGGAGGAGAAATGCAGTAGAGCTTTTTAGAGTATTAACCAGAAATTAAATAATCTTTTTATCATATCGTAAATTTTTTGCATTACCAAAAGTAAAGGGTGGTTAAGTTTCAAGGGCCGGTTTTGATTTTAAATAAAATACAATTTTTTAAGGAAATTATTCTCATTTCTCCTTATTATGATAATATTGGTATGGCTCAATTACAAAATATCGGCCAAATAGCCGCCGCGGCCTCGGCGCCACACCTCCATCCGATGGTCCTGCGATGGCGCTGAGGCATAATTGAGGTTCTATGCCGTTAATGTGCCGAATGATCTCATCTTTTAGCTCTGAAACTCTTGCTGGCTTAACGACGTACACCTTTTCTTTCAAATAACCCCAAAGAAAATAGTCCAAAGGTGTCGTTGACGTTTAGGTGTGGTTCACATTCAACATCGGCCCTTGAAATTTAACCACCCTTTAGAGACAAGTTGATCAGATCTATTTTTTTAACGTAAATCGAAAGTCATAGAAAATCATGGCGCGAAAACATTCACGTTATAATTACGTTTTTAACCAAGATGAAATTTTGAAGTACTTGAAGCATAGAAATTATTAAATTTGGAAATACACAAATATTTTTCGTATGACAAAATTTTCTAAGTACGATTATCATTAAAAAAGTGAAACTTTACAATGGCAATCTTACATTTATTTACATAGTGTTGCCATACCTCAAAACTTAAAGGGTCCCGGTGGTCTAGAGCTCGAAAATTTAGGATATTTTCAGGAATTTTTTTTCACAAAATAAAATTTAAAAACGATATTTAAAATTTTTAGAAGTTTTTTTTTTAACTTCTTTTACATACAAAAATGAAAAATGGCGCTGAAGTTGACCTTCCCGTCCAAGTGTTGTCCACTTTGGCTTTTCTCTTTATCTGAAACACAAAAACCAAAAGAAAAACTATTAATCAGTGTGACTGTAGCTGTGTCCCGCTACTAGGAAAAAAATTGACAAAATGGCGCGGTTTCGAATTTGACAATCTAAAAATCAGTTTTTTTTTCAGTGTTTAAATCAAAAAAATACGAAATAATTGAAATAATAATATGATTCTAGTACGGGCGATAGCCATTGATGTTATGAACAACATATTAAAATTTCAGACGATTCGGTTGAATAGCTTTTTTTTGGTTTTTTTTTTTGACTGACTCTGCCTACTAAAACGGCTGTAGAATCGAAAATTCTGAGAATAACCTTCCAAAAATTTGACAGTATTTTCTTAAATGCCTATACTTTCGCAATATTAATGAGTAAAATCGATTTTGTGAAAATTCTAGACCACCGGGACCCCTTAAGTAGCAGCTTACGCATTTTTCACTCAAGGTCTTCAATAATTCCTTACAAATTTTATTCTTAAATTGATTTGTGCATTTGCTTTTTGCCACTGTAACAATGACATATTTTTTATGAAATCTAACATTAATCCTCCTCTTACTTCCGCATTAGTTTTTAGGAAGCTTTTCTAACCGCAAGTAGCACAAAATAATTCAATAACTTTAATTTCATAAAAAATGTATAAAATATGAAAAAAGTGCATCTAAGTTTTGTTCTATGCTGTATAGTGGCATACACATACGTGTGCGTACATAAATAATCGTAGTTCATTTTAATTGACTTCGTAAAATTAAAAAATTTCACATTGACATTTTTCATTTGCTCCCGCTGGTTGATGGGCTGCTTTTTGCGCTTTTATTCTGAGTGGGAGCAAAAGGAAAATGATTGAAGGAGAAATAAAAACTGAACTGTAATTATAATTGCCCGCCGGTGTTCATGAATTAAATTAATTGAATGAAATTCGTCATATTTTCTTGTGCACGCGGAAGCATACATACATATATATACATACATATATACATACATCCATACACATATTTGTAGTACTTATAGAGATATACCTACAAGTGTATGCCGTTGCTATACCGACGTAATTTCTTTGTCATTTCCATCAGTAATTTCATATTCAATGCAAGCAAGTGGCAACGGTCAAGAGGCTCAAAGGCGCCTATGCGTACACATACATATGTACATACATACATACTCGTAAGTAGAAGTGCCGAGTATATTCACTATAGCACAAATATTCAGGTATCAATGGCGTTCGTTTGGGCAGTGAAGTGGAGTAGTCAGTAAGACTTAAAAGTTTACTTTTACTTTTAATTATGTATTTTTTAATTAATTTTAATTATTTATGTGTGTATATATGCATATATGTTTTTTTTTATGAGGAGGAAGCATCGAAATCCTTACCCCGTCAGTGTGGGACTTGAGCCCGAACTAAACCTTCTACTGTCAAAGTACCGATCCCCTGGTACGACCGTCAAGTATTTCGTCGGGAGGCGGTTTGAGCGTTGCACTCAACGTCAGTTACTATTCTGATGCAAAATGTCACAAGCTGCATCTGCTTATTATCACCACTGTTAAGTCATATCTGAAGATATGTCGGATCTATACGCCTCCTCCCCACATGTCCCTGTTCGTTACAATAGAAACGTTAGTTTCTAATAGTGGTATCGTCAGTTTACCTGCTTTTTCATCTCTGGATAGGTTTGCTGCTTCACGATCTTATTCGGCGTTCGCGCATCCTCCTTGCCTGCTCGCTATGTCGGAGTTGCTGCATTATTTCAGCAGCCATGTGCTGGGCTTTGTTCCAATTGTCCTCGCTCTTCAACATCAGTGACAATAAGTTCTCGAGCGTGATGCTGCTGCTAAGGCTTTCTTCCAGTTTAGCCCTTACGTGAGAAGCACATGTTCTGCGTCCTCCTCAATTGCTGGTGTGCACTGCTCGCAGTATGGACTTTCTTCGTGACCAAAGCGGTGAAGGTACGCTTTAAAGCAGCCATGACCACCTAGGATTTGGCAGAGATAGAAGTCTACTTCTCCGTACTTTCTCTGGAGTCAAGCTTCAACGCTGGGGATGAGACGGTGGGTTCACCTGCCTTTATTTGCACTGTCCCATCGCGTCTGCCAATGGTCAATGCAGCGCCGGTTTATTGATTTTCTCAGTGCCAGCTGGTCGCATTGGGATTGGTTGTTCCGCATACGTCTCAATTCGTACATCTCCTGCGCTATCAAGTAGAGTGGGCATAGATGATGAGCGCCGCATCTTCTGAGACTGTCCTGAAGGCAGAGCAGACTCTAAAAGTACACAAGCGGTACGTGAAGTTACTGCTTCGTACGTATGAGGCGTGTGGGAATGCATCGCGCCAACCTGTCGCGCCATATAAGAGGATAGACCTCACTACTCCAGCCAGGACCAGGAGTGTGGGATAACGTGTGAAATGAGCGGGCAGAATTCTGCTTCCGAATCCATAATTGCTTCAGATGGCCAAACCTTGTCATCTTATATCCTTGGGGGTTCCAAGGTCATTGTAAAACAGTGTATGACTAATAGCATAGTTACTTTGGGTTGAGCGATGATTCCTCGTAAAAAGAGTGGATTAAAGCTCCATTGACTACTTGTGGTCTGCTTCTGTTGAGGTCAACTTAGTGTTAACGCAGAGAGGACGAGGCAAGAACATTAGCTTCTAAGGTCGGGAAGTATCTACTTCTGGATGCGCATGGATCGGAGATGTTCGATTGTGGTGGGAGCTTTAATTAGGCCATTAGGCATCCAAGTGGTACGGCTTATTTTTACTTCGAGTCACTGCTGCGGCAACTGTTTAGAGCATGAGGGGGAATCAGATCAGCACATTCTCCTTAGCTGCACACCGCGGTCGTAGGACCGGCATATGGGCTCTCACTGTTTAACTGCTTCTACTGAGATAGAATTTTGTTACCAACACGAAAAGCTTGCCATAGTAATAACTTGATATCGCTCTGTAATTCATCTTTCCTTCTTCCTTTTAAAGTTTCGCAATGGATGAACTTTAGATTCAAGTCTAAGAAAGCCGACTTACATATCTTTGATAATCTGAAAAATGAAAGTCGCCAGAAATACTTATACACATTGGTTGGCTGCCAAAATTTCTTATAAATACTTTCCCATTCTAAATTCTTGTACTCAATCTTTCCGGTTTTCTACCCATCCTTGTTTTTCAACCCTTTTGGATGTAATCTCTCCGAGCTGTTCGATACCAAGCGAAGTTACAGAGAAGGTGATCCTCTATGTTGTGACTTTTTCAACCATTTACTTGAAAAAAATTGCTCGCACTCATATGCCGATCACATCGACACTATCGGCGAAACCAAACGCGCTGTATGCTCGGTATACTCCAATTTAAAGAGAGAGGCGGCCAATGTGAGTCTTGCTGTGAGTGAAGAAGCTGCTGTAATAACAGAACAGTGTCAGTGTTGACAACAAACAGTTCGAAGTTGTTAAGGTCTTTGTCTATCTTGGGATCAGCATCAACAACAAGAATGGCATTACTACCTGGCTCAGATCAAACGGTCAATAACTCTTGTCAACAGTGGTTACATTGGGCACAGTAGACAATTGAAAAGTAGAGCTCTCTCTCTCTCTCCAAGGACCAAATTGATACTCTACAAAGCGTTCATCACATGGCGCAGAAGCATGGACGATGTCCACAGCAGATGGGAAAGTTTAGGGAGCCGGCAAGAGAAAAAATTCTCCGTACCATCTTTGGTGGGGAGAATTGTGTGCGGTAGAACAGCAAGCTGTGTGAGCTATATTCAGACATGGACATAGACGTGTAAAAATACAGCGGCTACGTTGGCTTGGTCATGTGTCCCGTATGAAAAAGATGCTCCAGCAAGGAGATTTCTAATTGGAGTGCAGAACAGAAACAACTGGCGCGCTATTTTAGAGTGGGTCAAAATCGATGCGCTTTTGTAGTGCCATATAAGAAAAAGAAGAAGAACACAAACAACAGCTCCATGTCCACCTATCAAAGTGCCGGGCAACTATATAAACCTAATTAGCTAACCTAAGCTAGCTAACCTAACCTAGCCTCAAAGCTCCCATGAAAAGAGCTAAAAATAAATGTGCATTTAATCCTATGCATCAAATTTTGCACCTAAGATTATTAAACCCGTGCCAGTTGGTAATTTTTTATTTCCACGAAATAACCCGTTTCGTCGAATGCAACACAGCTCAGGCTAACAAAAGCACGAATAGCTACATAGATTGGATTCGCCAGACCCACACAATGCAATTTGAATTTTATGACTCTTTTGCAGAGAGCAGAAGGAAAAATCCCATAGATACAACCGATTTTATCAGAAGGCAAATCTCCAAGTGAATCTCAAGTGCAATAAACTTTATGAGGCAATTATAAATGTCGCTCTCACTCAAGCACTTCTTGTTATCTTGATAGAAAGAAAAAAACCAGATAGGGCAACAACAAAAAATAAGATCGCAGTTAGCCACTGGTTCATAAAAAAAGGTTCTCAAAGTCTGTATAGTCACGGAAATAGTAAAATAATTGATAATGTCGCCCTAATAACGCACATTCATACCATTTAAAATAGGTTTGTATGCATTACAGTTAATTTGTATGTATCGAGAGAAGGAAATCACAGGTTTATCGGAAGCAAAAAAAAAAAAATTAATACTACCGTCATGCCCGATAAGGGGAAAAGAGTTAAGCTGGGGCCCGCTTTTCGAACATTTCAAACACATGACATACCGTTGCGTACACACCCACACACATTCATACACACAAGCATGCATGCCAGCAATACTCAAAATATTTTTGTTTTACAAATTAAAGTGTTGTAGCGTGGCATGCGAGTGAGGTAAGCATTTCAGTGGCGCTGGAGGTATTAAGGTGCCGGGCTGAAGTTTCACGATAGCGACGAAAACTCGTTACGGTTTCGAGCACTTCGCTTCGCAAAAGTGTAGTAGCGTACAAATTTTGATATAATTTTCATTCAGGATTTTTTTTTTCAAATTTTCTTGCCATGTTTGTGTGCGATTTGCCATAATAAGTAAATAAGTATGTACACGGTAGCGCAAAAATAATCACTCTATAGGAAGATGTTATAATTTTTGTAATTCGTAGGGTGCGTCGTAGGTCAATCTTAGTATTTGACACTTGGAACTTGAAAGCTGCAGCATACAAACAGACAAGTAATAGAGTGCGTAAATAAAGATTTCCAGCACTCAAAATAATTTTGAAGTGAAAACTTCTTTAGAATCGTTGGGAGTGATTTGAGACTCGATGAAACGAAAAAGCGACACTCTTGGTTAGCCACGCTAGTATAGTGAGTATTGTAATATGTATACTACACTGCCTATTACTTGCTTTGGTGTTTGGTTCAAGCGTCATACGTATGTATGCTAGTACGTATGTGTGCGCGCCTGCGTATTACGGAGCCACGGTGAGCGAGAAGGCATTATGTATACTTATACTACACTACCTAATACTGGCTTAGACCAAGCGTCCTACGAATGTTTGTGTATATGTTAGTACGTCTGTGTAATATACGCGTCACGACCCTCATAATAGCAACCGCGTATGCTGTATTGCGTCCGTATTTTTATATTCGTAAATATTTTCATTTTTAAATATTTACCGCAATTATGCCAAAAAAAAATGCAGAAAAGTGTCGTGTATATCGACAGAAAAAATATAAATAATAAATAAATAATAATAAAATGAAGAAAATAAAATATGAACTTTATAGCAATATTATAATGAACCTATAATTATTCGGCTCCTAATGCTGCTTTCGTCTCAGTTTGTTTTACGGAAGGTTTCACTTCTATCGCGTCTAACAGTTAGACTGGTACTTTTTTTGTGTATTTACAATAGTAAAAAAGCGATGAAAACACAAAATTGAATGACTGATTTTGCGACACCTTGTATATGCTTGGTTTCTGCTTTCTTAAAATTTTTTTGTTTTGGTCTTTTCTTGTTGTTTTGTTGTTGTTTTTTTCTGTTTTTATGCTTTTTTTTTGTAAAATTTCGTTCTTCCCTGTATTTTTTTTGTAAACTTTATATATCGCAACAAGCATTTTAAAACAAAAATATATTCTCGTTCCATACGCCGCCCTATCGGCACTTCCGAAAGCGAAAGCAATTCGCTTGTGGGCGAAGTACGCTGGAAAACAAAAAAATTAAAAAAAACCAATAAAAAAAAACAATTAAAGCAACAGCTAATAGAATAACAAAAAATAAACAAAAACATAAAATACAAAAAATAAAATATGACAGCGAGTAATGATGAAGTGTTTAAGTGTATGCCCCTTTGAAAAAACTCATTTGCTCTCATCTTTATTTACGAGTATGCAAACTTTTTTTTGCCTTCTTCGCAATAAGCTCATGTCATAAAGTTTTATGATACTCCCTGTCAGTCAACAGCCAATTGCCTTATGCTTTGAACTCGCAGTAGTTGAGGCTATTTGTAGTAACGGGTGTTCAATTTTTAACATGTATAAATTCTTTTGTATTAAAGAAACCAAAAAATTATGGTTGCAAATATTTTGTTAATATTAACTGATCGAATTGAATTTTTTTTTATTTTTTTTATTTAATAAAACCTTTTTTCATATTACATTTATTTCAACAAAAACGTGACTTATTAATCCTAGAAAGGTAAACCGCTTAAAAGTTCTACTATAAGTAAACCTCGTAAATTTATTAACTCCTCACTTTAATCAATGACGGCAATGAACTTCATCAGGTATCGCTATGTACCGAACCGGTCTATGCTTGACTGTAAGTCAAACAATGTAACCCAACCTAACTTCAACAAATGAAGGGACCTACAGTTTCAAGCCGACTCCGAACGACAGATATTTTTTATGAGCAGCTTTTCCATGGCAGAAATATATCGGAAATTTGCCGACCGATATTAGAAAAAAACTTTTTCTTCATATTGGTGTTTCACCGAGATTCGAACCTACGCTCTCTCTGAATTCTGAATGGTAGCCACGCATCAATCAGTTCGGCTACGGATGGCGCAATTTTATTTTATATTGCCTTTTTTATTCTTACTCGTATTCTGCCTTTACCTCCTGTGGATCTGCTGGTTAAATCCATTGCTGCTCAGAGCGCTATTAAGTTGAAGGAAATTGGCCTCTGCAGCATATAGTAGCATATTGAATCAGATCTCCCCTTCCTTCTCTGTTTTTCGCACTGATCTCTCCATCCGCAAAATGGGATTTGAGGGTTGTGCTAGGGCTACCTTTCCGTGTAGGCAAGATTGGAAAGAGATCACTGACGGTCTCCTTTAAACTGCCGGAAACAAGCAGCGTTTTTCAAGCAGAGGTCTTCGCGATCTTGCAGGCATGCAAAATGTTTCGGGATGGCTGTTGGGAGTGAGACATAAATATTTTTTCCGATAGTCAAGCTGCAATCAAGGCACTGTCGTCGCCGTATTGCAGCTCTGTTCTCGTGAACATCTGTAAGGAGGAACACAAATGTCTCGAACGTGCAGGAAACATTTGCCTTATCTGGGTTCCTGGGCAAAGGAATATAGAGGGAAATGAAATTGCCGATGAGCTTGCCAGGAAGGGGTCGGCTGAACCGGTTTCAGCTGTCCCCTTCTCCGACATCGGTATCCCCTTGGCCGTCGTTAAAGGGAAACTACACAATTTCTTTCTAAAAAAAGCGCAAGACAGATGGAGTCTGTCTCATCGTGTGCTATTTCAAAAGCACTATGGCCTCAATATGATAGAAACAGAACGCTTAAATAATGGGAATCCCTCGCCACTCAATTTCCAAACTCACTGCGGTGTTCACTGGTCACTGGGTGATCGGTACTCCTACAGAGAAAGCGACTGTTGAACACTTTCTCTGCAAATGTCCGGCTCTGGCGGCTAGACGCTTGAGATTCCTTAGCGTACCCTTTGGGCCTTTGGGGATGACTCGAAGAATTTCTCCAGCCTAGATGCCTTTTCTATCCTCCACTACATCAACAGTTCTGGATGGCTGTAGAAGGTTTTCTCTGCCCACAATTTTTTCTTTGCACAGGTAGTGGTCCACATTATGGTATCAAAACGGCACGTAAGTGCTATTTCAAGTGTGCCTGGGGTACTCTGGCCATCTTACTTACCTACCTACCTTTTTTAAATTAAAAACAATTTAAAATTTTTAATGCAGTTATTGCAAGTAGAGCCCGACGTTCACGCAAATTTTGTTCTTTGGTTATAATGAATTTGTGAAACTTATGAGATTAACCTTTCTATGATTAATAAATTACTTCACTCAAATAATTACCCCGGCTGTTTGCTCCTGGGGGCCTAATTTTACACCTCTTTCTTGCCAATAGCTCTTCAAATATAAACCCACAAATCGTCTATCGTATCTGGCTTATGAGCGCCTGCTGGCGACTTGACGTTCTGCTACAAGAAGTAGTGCCCAAAGGAGTTGAATTATGAATTTTTATATGAATTCATACAGTACCACAATTCGTGAATGACTCGATCACCCATAATAGCAAACTCACAATACAAGTTTAGTTTGAAGGCTTGCAAATCACAGAAATTTACTTCCAAAACTTGCATTCTATACACCAAATCTTCAGGGCATGTACCCTATTGGCATTGGTAATAAAGTCCTGGTTTGATGGGTATGCGGATAAAGAAAATTGTGATATATAAGTTGAGAATAAACCTAACGATACTCTGGATACTACTTGACATCTCTGTCAGGGCCATCAATGCTCTTTTAAACTTCAGATGGACCTAAATTTTCTGTCGTTGGCTGCGCTTCAGGTATAGGATTCGCAATTTGATTGATGGAGAGGGACCCACAGTCTTATGGTATGCCGCTGAATGCAAGTCTATGCATGATAATTTGACAAATTGCACTGATCAGAGTGCACCAAATAATGTGCTGAGACGAATGAATCGGTAAATTCCTCAATAGAAAGTTTTGTAAGGCTAAAAAGCACCCGTTACTTCCGAGTGCAGAGCATTGCATAGATATTTTTCAATCATTCAATTGCAAACTTTCTGAGTAGTTCTTCGTTGTTGGGTGCTGAGTTGTGTAAGACTTCAGTAAAAGCTTCAGTGTAAAATTTGAGTTTGCGCCTTAGCCTGAAGTTCCTTTATTCATAAGTTACTCCAGCGAATTCTTAACTTAAGGGGTCCCGGTGGTCTAGACCTCTAAAATTTAGGGTATTTTCAGGAATTTTTTTGGAATAAAAAAATGAAAAACGATATTTAAATTTTTTACGCTTTTTATTTAACTCCTTTTACATACAAAAATGAAAAAAAATAATTTTTAATCTTAAAAATGGCGCTGAAGTTGACCCTACCGAAAAATTGGGCACGGACGGTGATGTTCATTTTGGCTCTTCTATCTGAAACACAAAAACCAAAAGAAATATTAATCAGTATGACTGTAGATATGTCCCACCACTGGAATAAAAAAAAAATGTGACAAAATGGCGCAGTTTTGATTTTGACTCTCAAAAAATCGGGTTTTTTGAGTTTTTTATTAAAAAAAAAATTCGAAATAATTGAAAAAATAAAATGATTCTAGTACGGGCGATAGCCATTGATATTGTGAAAATTATAATACAATAAAATTTCAGATGAGTCGGTTGAATAGGCCGAAAAAAGTCGTTTCGAGATAAATGAGTTTAAAGTTTGAGGTACTGGAGCGCGCGGGCCGCTCTCTACATCGTTAATTGGCTGTAGAAGCTATAATATTGGGAATTTCCGCATGAAAATTTCTTAAGATACTATACTTTCGAAATATCGAAAAAACAATAAATCGATTTTTTTTTTAATTCTAGACCTCCGGGAATCCTCAATCGTGATTTCTTGCGCCTATAATTTATACATTTAATTTAGCTAATAAAAGTTTAAGTACGCCTGAGAATATTAAGATTTCCAAAGTATTTTTTGTTTTTAAATATGACCCAATTCCCATTATTGTTTCGTCGCTTCTTCATATTTATGTAGCTTCCTTTAATTTTTTCAACACCAAAGCAACTCTGGCTCTCTTATCGCTGAACTCTCTGTACAAATGTGATATTAAATAAATACTTGCAATACATATTTCATGCTGATAAGGCGCGCTTTGTACATATTTATCTATCTGACAAGAAAATCGTTGTATTTTTTCACCTTTTATATCGCATTAACATATATACCTACAAATGTACAGGGTACTTCGAATACAAGTTTTTATTTAATAACGAAATTAAATTCGTTTATAAAACAAGCAAACATTTCCGTCAAATCTACCTATGAAATGAGACTTTTTTTGCAATTTCAAACGTTTATTAACAAAAAATGGTTACAAATTTAATCTTCAAAATAATAGCCATCGCTAGCGACATATTTTTCCCATCTCTCAGGCAATTTGTGGATGCCGCGCCAAAAAAAATTTGTCATCTTTGACCGCAAACCAATCATCGAGCCATTTTTTGGCTTCTTCGTGAGAATTGAAGCGCTGCTCGGAAAGTGCGTGGCCCATCGATGCAAACAAATGATAATCGGAAGGTGCCAAGTCTGGTGAGTAAGCCACATGCACCAGAGGTTCCCAATCAACCAATTCCCTACCATCAAACTTTTTCGGTGGCCGGACACAGTCCACGCTAAAATCACCACTGTGTTCTACTTAGAGCATGCCCACCATAAGCTTCTATAAGCATTTGATGAGCTTGAGAAGCGTTTTTCTTCAATTGATAACAGAAAATCAACCAACGATGTCCGCAAATCGTAGTGTGAAGGCAGGAAACTCGACATTTTAAAGAGCGACAAAAATGCATTGTTGTATGAAACGTAATAAGCAATGAACTGAATATTGTTGACAAATGACAGACGAAAAAAACAAGACATTTAGGAAGGTTTAAAAATACTCCTAGCGACATCTATGGACTAATAGCTAAAGTCTCATTTAATAGGTATTTATAACAAATTTCTCACAATTTAAAAATCTATTAAATATCAGACATCAACCAGTTAAAAAATTTTAAAATTCTAATTCAGTTTGTGGTAAAAAAATTTGTGTCAGCCTGTATGATACTTGTAGAAAGAAGAAATAATTTATGCCAGCGCAAAATTCCTTGAGAGCCGATGTACCAATCTTCTGTGTTCTCTCAACTATGATGATTTCCGCATCGAAAAAACTACTTCTGGTGCTACCATCAGTAGCGCTGCCTTATCGACCTTTCGCAACATCCACAATCAAACCCGTTTATCATCTAAATCTTTTTTGAATTTATTTCTTGCTCGTCTTTGTCATTTAAATTTTTTTAGTTGTTTATTTCACGTGTTGGTAAGCGATAAATCAAGGTGGACATACGCGGCTTATTTGAATAATTTGGAAGTAGTCTTGCGTTTGCTAACATTTGTCTGGGAATTCGAAAAATTTTATAATATTTTTCAAATAATATTTTTCTAATATATATGAATAACTAAAACAATAAGAAACTAAAATGTGCAGTTTTTAGAACCATAAATATTTTATGTTTAAATGCTTTTTTATCAGCCCATCAGCGATTCAAATTAAGAAAATTGGTCAAATTTTTACAAAATTTTCACGTAATTGTGAAAAGAAAAAGTCTTTAAAATACGAAATCTTTGTGCGTATCTGCCTTTAGAAAGTATTCACGATGTTCCAAGGTGGATCTCTTAAATGTGGTATCGGTAAGCCAGCTGATTCGCTGGTTTTGTTTCGCCGTGTGTACCCGGATGTCAGCACAAAATGAAAAGACGAAAAGGAGTTCCATTCGCACTATTGTCGTATTCTACTTTCTTCATTTCGGCTGTTCAGTGCAGGTCATCCTTTTCTTTTTCTTTTCTATTTTTTCTGTCGCGACATTCCAATATCCAAACTTTGGTGTTGGTCGAGCACCACAACCTTTGATGAATGCGCCTTGCGATGTACAGAGTACATACAAATACAAAAGTACGAGAGTACTGCTATTCCACTTTCAGTGTATTTGACAGAATGGACAGTGTGTGACGTCACTCTCCTGCAATTTATTCGTATTGATAATTTCTCCTTCTCGCATTTTTGCTCGTATTTTCACATTCCTCTCACGCAACTGTGACGTGCCACCTCTCAGACGGTCGCAATACTGTATTCTATCATTCTTGCAAGTAGTATTTCAGGGCTAGCTAATGTGCGGTTACAATCAGAACTAATGTGGAAGTTAGATTTCAAGGTGGACGTCTCATCGAATGTCTTATAAAGAGTTAGTTTGGTTCGTCGTGAGAGGAGTGCACTACTCAACTCCCTACTTAATCTAAAGTAGAACTTGTTGGCAATAGAAATTCTACGGTGGATTTCAAGGCTGACATTGTTATTGGTGTAAATGCTGGTTCTTAGGTAAACGAAGTCTTTTACAAAGAAGTTAGTGTCGAAATTATAGCTGTCAACAGCGGCGTGGGTGCCGATATGTGAGGCCGCTGACTGTTTGCTTGAGGACAGGAGGTAGTTCATTTTGTTTTCGTTCGCTACCAGACCCATTCGCGACCCAGACCCAGACGTTTGTGCCGAAAAAACAAGTTTTTTACTCAAAAATTCATTACTTAAAAACAACTGATTTTCGCAACTAGACATTCAGCTCAATTGAAGTTTGAAGTGTTCTCTTGATTTGGAAACATTAAAAAAAAATACACTTTTTGATATATTGAATTTCGAAAAAATTTCGCACTTTTTGTTTTTTGCAAAATAAAAAATGTTCAACTACTTTTTTGCTATTATTTGTACATGAAGTCGCTCGTGCAAGTAATGACGATCACTTTGAACCCAGAATCGTTAAAACCGGTTAATTTTTGACTAAGTTGTGAGCAATTAAAAAACACTTTTCCTATATAATTAAAAAAATCGGTTTTGAGCCGAAAAACAAAATTGCCGATAAATCTTGAAAAAATTTGTTTACGGGTGAACAAAAAAATACGTGTCTCATTTTTTTTAACCAGAGAGCAACATATTTGTGTTACATCGAAATCGAAGAACATGTCCCGAATAGCCCGGTTGAATTGAAATGGAAAGCACCACCTGTATTTCGAAGCGTATTCTTCAAATTTTACTTAGAGCTTCAAAACGGCGGGCGAGTATCTCACATATCGTTAGAAAACGCATAAATTATTAGAAAAATTTCTATGGCAAGGGAAGCGCATACTCTTTTACTTGAGAGCCTGAAATCTCATGTCGAAGCCCCGCGTAGTTTTTCATTATTAATTTCCTTTTTAACTACAAAATTTATTCTGTCTAAGCATGCGGCGATTTTTTTGAAAATCACTTTAGACCACCTGGGATGGTAAAGCACTCCTATGTGTACCGTGACCCATATTCCATAATTACAAACGTAGTTTTTATTTGGACCACCCTGTACTGAGAAGTGTGCGTATGTATGCAATTTATCGACCACACGCAGGTCCAGTAAACACCTTGGTTATTGATGGGTAGAAAAAAAGATTGTAATGCGCATGAAGGTCTACTCAAAACGCAAGGTTGCATTTCACATGTATGTATTCCATACATACACGCATATAAATATATAGATATGTGTATATGTAACTAAATTTATCTTCGCATTTCGCAACGGGCAAACTTTTGTGTGTCATCAAAGGTGCGTTTTCGCCTTCTCTGCAAAAGTTACTGATACATGCATACACCCACATATACCGATATGTATAAATACATTTATATGTATTATTTATGTGAATTTTTTGCGGTTAGTTGGTAGGTCACATTTTTGGTAAAATTTCTTCTAATTCAATTAAGTTCAATTAAAATGCTAAATGCCACACAGAAATTGACTGTCAATAAATTTTAATTGAATTTCGTAAACATTTTCTCAGCTGCTTCCATTGCAGGCGCATTCTTTTTGTTGTTACATATGAATTTTCTTTTCTTCAAAATGTTTTCCTTTTTTGTTGATTAATTTGCTGAACAATCAACAGGCCAGTGCTCGTACATACACACATACATACATATAAATTCATATTCAATTGATTGATGCGAACGTGCAGGCGCGCCAACAGCAAACTCAGTCTCAAGCCTCGACCGCGGGATATAACTTCTAGCTTCAGAGACTTACCAGTATTAGGATGCACTACATACAAAGGCATATATAGACATAGACATATGTCTATGACATTCACCCAAAGCTGTAATACCCGCTGTAGCTTTGTTGGCTGGTTTCCATTTAAACTAATATTATTTTTTTTTATCTAATTTACTCATTAAGTTTCCAGGTTTCTATGCCGCTGCGTGCCGATCTACCATATGAATGTCGGCGTCTATTCATATGGGTTATGCGAACTCCAAGTCAAGTTAAGTCAAATTTTATCATTTGATCTTTATGATCTTGACAAAGTGTAGTCGTTGCAATTCTTCTTGTTGTTGCTTGCTATTATTGTTGTTCTGTCATCGTTATTGTTTTTCTGACTATTCACATTGTACTCAGTGCGATGCTTTCTCAGCTGAACAATCTTCTCCTATATTTATGAACATTTTACTCTCTCTCTCTCTCGTTACCCTCTCTCCCATAGTTTAACTGTACTTTTCTGCACTCCATCCCGTTGTTTGCTTAATGTCTGTGATAAATTGCATTTGCACGCTCGCAACAATTTGGAAATTTTCTAACAATATTCACACACACACACAAACTTACCTAAGCACATACGTTCGACTATTCAGCGCACACATAAGCGCACAAGCACATTATTTGTTGAAATATTTGATTGGTTTGAAAATTTAATTGACTTTGCTGTGTTTGGGTGTGAATGGAGTTCACAGCGCAGGTCAATCGAATGAATTTCCCACTATGTTTCATGTTAATTTCGACCTATCAGAGGCCTGGGTGGTTGGAATAGAATGCAATTCAGTGAACAATAAGGGTTTATGTGATCAAATTGTTTATAAGGTGATTGTGAATTTCAAAAATTAAAAGGAAAACTTAACGAAAAGTTGTTGCAAGCAAACAAAAATGATTCATGAAGCGGAGTACTGCATGAAAATTCAACTTTAGTATAAAATTACAATAAAATATCTTTTTCTATTACGTGTACATATGCATGTTTCGATGTTTCGTATTACAAGGTGGCGCAAAATTAATCACCCATCGAAAGATTTTGAATATTTGCTAAGGGTGTAGTACGTCAATCTATTTGACTCTTGTGCACTGGACAGCTGTATAGAAACATAGAAGCAATGGAACGCGTAAAGGTCAAAATAAAGAGTTTCATTACTCAAAATAATAAAAATTCTAAAGAAGTCGATGTCGGTGCTCAAAAAATAAGAAAACGTTTTTTCTAATAGCGGTTGCCCCTCGGCAGACAATGGCAATCCTCCGAGTGTATTTTTGCCATGGAAAAGAATACTCAACCTGTCACCAATTGACAATACGGCAGAATGTCTAACAACTAAATCTGCCATAAGACTTTATGCAATGGGTGGTTGGTTGGTTAAAGTGGTGATTCTTCCAGAACCGAACCATTTTGTTGCCACATCCTCGTTACCAACCTTGTTTAACGGTTATTTACAGCATGACTATATTCAGTCTGTGCGGTTTAAAAACCTTATTAGGTTGTTGACGTCTAAGCCAGACAGTTGTTCGAGATTCTCGAACATCGGTTGGTCCAGGGTTAACATCCTTTCCTTCCATAGGAAAATGGAAGATTGTTTCGTTTTTCTCCAGTTGTTTACAACTGTGACAGTATGTGTTGTGAGGGATACCCATTTTGGCTGCTTGTTCTTCGATAGACCAAAAGCCAGTTATGACTGCCGTTAGTCTACAGGGATGCCTGGTCGTCGTTTCATGTTTAACAATATTGACGGTTGTTTGAGGATGTAGGTGGGCCATAACGTCCTGCTGATTTTGCATTTCGTCTGGACTGTCGATCTACAATCCGCGATTCGAAGGTATTTTAGGAAATTGCATTCCTGACTGCACCTAATTCTGCAAGAACGATATTCATGGCAGATCCCCCTCGTGCCAGTTCCTTTTTCGTTACCTTCAATGTTCCGGTAACCCGGGACCCAGTTTAAGTTAACTTTATGGTTTTCACTCAAGATGGTGAGGCTATTCATACTTTGTTCCACCACTTTTGAGGTTGTAGTAGCCGAACCCAGTGCCTGGATTGCAGCTTGGCTATCCAAAAGAATAGCAATATTGCCCTTAAAAGAGAAATCTGTGATTAGTAGCCAACAGGCTTCCCCAATTGCCAGTACTTCCGCCTCGAAGACACTGCTGGTATTAGGGAGACGCACAGATTTCTCAATTTTAAGTCTATGAGAATATATACCTGCTCTAACACCGCAGCCCATTTTATTGCCATCCGTATAGACTGTAATGTCGAAGTTGTTTAGAGAGAATCCCTTATTCCATTCTTCCTTAGATGGAAGAGAGTGGCATAATTCCTATTGAGTGTTACCGTCGGGACGATGTAGTCAGTTCTCACCGAGGTTAACTGAGTTCGTCGCAATAATAGACTAGTATTAGCATACGTTTTTTCTCTCCAGCGACCCGCTTCATTCAACCTAAATGCACTCATGGTTGCGGTGTTCTTAATATGTAGGTCTATTGGAATAACTTGTGTCAGTGCATTGAGAGCCTCTCTAGGACATGATCTGATTGCACCGACCGTTATTGCACAGGCTGATCTTTTATTTGGCCGAGTTATGTGGTATTTTACTCTCCCCCTAGAGCTTTTCACCAAACTACTGAACCGCAATGGGTGAATTTAACTGGAAAATTTTTGGGCATTGCTTAATAGGCATAGGATTATATAACTCCGAAATGCAGATGGATGAAGAAATTCCGAACAATAATTAAGGGAGAGGGGGGAAAAGAGGAATGACACCAAACACAACTACGCTTAATATATTTACTGACAGTTGGAAACTGTTGGATGGAGTAGGTGCAGGGATCTATTGCACAGATCAAGGTATCAGGCAGCCTCTTGATCTAGCAATGAACTGAAAGAGAGGGAAACTTAAGAACACCTTCTATGTCCGAGTCAGGCATTAGCTAGAACACGTACGAAATGCTTTGGAGCTCTACAATATGAGAAGTTGAAATACATCTCGGGATTAGAGCTCAGGAGTTTACTTAGATTCGCAAATCACGCTGTTTACTACAGATAACATAAAGGTCTTGCTCAGACTGGTTCCACTAAGGACCAATAAGTCTATGTGATGGCTTTCAGCCAGCCAAGTCAACCTAACCTAACTTAATCCTAGACATATATCGGAAAATTGGGGACCAACGTACGTTATTTCATTGCGGCGTTGGGTTAAGTAGTGGGAGTCAGTTTTCATTGAAGAGACTACCTGTTACTGATATATTTTTTTACTATTATTTGTATTCCAATTAGTATTAAAAATAGTTTTGCTCTAAAAAATTTTTTAAAATAAATTTTGTTTTTATTTATTTTTTATTTAATAAAGTTAGTATGTTGTTTTATTAAACTTACATTGTGAAGTCTTTTTTTGTATGTTCATCTACATATGTACACATGTGCACACACCGTTGGCCATCGAGAGGTCCGAACAGAAACTTCCGCTGTCTTTTTCCCATAAAAACTGATCAACACCTGACAAAATTTTTCCGCTCAACTGTCATCCCTGCAGTCATGTTGTAGTGCAGAACATACAACCAAAAACGTATGTTTGTACGAAAGTGTGTATGCCCGAAAGCACCACTCTACTTTTCCGTTTAATGCGCGCAGCCAATAAACAAACCGGCTAGTAAAAAACAAAAAAAATAACAAAAAAACAAAAAGTCACCAGCGAGCATTTTGAGATCCACACCAGCATAGAATTCTGTACAAATGCGACGGCACATATACATACATACATACACACATACATGAATACATACCTATGTAATTGTCCATATGTCATTGCAACATTTCAACCCATGTTTCTGCTGAATTGCAGTTCAGTGCCCTTTGGTGTGCGACGTTCACCTGAATCGAACACACTAGCATACATGCCTACATACATACCTACATACATACACACGTAGATGAATATGAATATAAACTTGCAAATAAACACAAAAATTCGTTTAAACATATTTTACGAGTTGTAAGTACATTGAAAAATGTTATCAGCTGCCGGCCAAGCAGCTCAAAGAATGCACCTTTGGCGTGCAATGGCTATGTGTGTATGTATGTGTGTGAGAATATATAGCATTCACACATGGATACGTACTCGTAAGCGCCTGCCAGGTAATAACTGTCACTACACGCCCTCACACTAGCAGACTTATGTGTGTGCATGTACCATTACGCTGAACTCTGTTAATATCCCGATAACAGGCGCGCTCTCCTGCAGCCATCAGTAACCGGGATTGCCGTCAGCACTGGCAGCAGAGCCTGAAATCGATGCCGCTCGTACTCGTACGGGCAGTCATATTCACACATTTTCTACTACTAATGCATATTTTTATGTGTGTGTGTGGCGCACATGGTTATCCTTTTACCCTCGCTCGTTGGTTCTCTTAGCTGGTAGGTTGGTAGGCTGGTTGTCTGGCTGTTTGGTTTAGTTCGTTTGCATCACATTTGGCGCACATTTTATGCTGGCCCGCAACTTAAAAATTAGTGGTAAGTAGTTTTATTAGCGGCACACGTGTTGTTGCCACATCACGCACTGGCACAAACACGCCAAACTAACCCTAAGCGCCAACTCTTCTTTCGGACTCCTACGTACCGAACGGTATATTTTGCATTCCGGCAACCGAAGCACGTACACTCACCAGTAACAAGCCTGATACTGGGCATACCCTGTGGTGATTCTGGCAAAGCCTCCAATATGAGTTCCTTTTCTGGAGCTATTTCATAGCTGCTAGGGAAATAGAGTGAAATTTATTTATTTATTTCAAGAAGCAAGAAAATATGATTTCAGACTGACTACTAACACTAATGAGTAATGAAAGTATATCCATAAATCAATTACAAACTTAAATCTAACTAAAATATACAAGCATACCTCTAACTAACTAAAAGTTAGAGTTGAATATTACAGAAAATTATTGCTTGGAAGCTGAGAAATCTAGCAGTGAAAAGTTTGCAATGGCTGGCAGTCATCACAGACGCCATCAGGCATTTTTTGTTTTTTGGTTTTTTTTTTTTTGGTGGTTGAGGTAGGGTTCAATCAAAATGCCCTCGCACTTACAGCGATCGTCGTCTACTGCGCCGTGTGGTGTGGCCACTAAAACGATTCCTCCTCTCCTTCTGGGTAGACACCATTCCCGGACCTGCTTTCTATATTACTTCGGGAAGGCCTGCATTCGTTCCTGTACCATGAGGACGATGGGTATCTGACCGCTGTCCAGGAAAATTGCGCCTGAGACAGTGCGATAGGCTGAGGCAACTCTGAGTGCCGCTGATCGCTGCACAGCTTCCAGTGCTTTGCGCTTGGCTTTGTAGTTTAGCACAATTCCCCATACTTCGCTGCCGTTTTGGAGCATTGGACGCCATAATTAGTTTCTTTTGTTCTGTGTTGGCCCACCGATGTTTGCCAATAATCTACTTAGCATACCCGTGACCTTTGCTGCTTTGGTAACCGCATGCTGTATCTGAGCCTTGCAATCAAATTGAATACCTAGGTAATTCAGTACTTTTTGGGTCATTAAGGACGTGTTGCCTATTTGCATGCTGACCTCGAGTGGTTTTATGTTTGGCTAGTTCCAGGTTGTGGTCCTCAAGCCATATTTACGTCCTTATAATGACTTGGTTCAGCTTCCTTCTAGCGTCCTCAGTGTCCCGAGCTGGTACGACCGCTACTATATCGTCCGCGTATCCCACTAAATATGTATCTTCTGGCATTTCTATGCTCAATATCTCATCGTAGCTCAGATTCCAGAGATCGGGGCCAAGAATAGATTCTTCAGCTCGCCAGACGTTATCCCTTTTGTTTTCTGACCATCTGTTGTATCGTACAGCAGTTCACGCTCGCTCAGGTAGCTCTGGAGAATCCTTAGCAGGTATGCAGGTATTCGAAACCTTTCTCGTAGTGCCTTTATGCCATCAGTCATTGCCAGCGACATATTCATATATTCACTACTACATCTTATAGAATAAAATCTGAAAATACAAATGCATGTAAGCTAATAACTACGCACAGAATGCGCCGATCTGCATCGGGGTTTCTACATTTTGTAGCTAGTCTCTCCAGAAAGGCTCTTTTTGACATGCAATGCACATAATGCATAAACTTTCAAAAGTAATGTGTCTATGAACCAAAATGTGTTAAAAAACGAATAAATTCATTTTCAAACTGCCACAAATCAAAAATTACTGAACCTATCGGCGTACTGTCTTTTTGCTATAAAACTTTGTGATGTTTACTATCACTTTGCATTAATCAAATAAATCAATTATTTTCTATTACTGTTAAAACGCAAAAAACAGAGAAAAAATTACACAAAAAAAAAAAACTGTGAGCCAAACTCCACTAAGCGGTAATAAACAGGTAAAGCAAAGATGAAAAATCTGGACTTGCTTTAATTTTTATATTCCTTTTTTTTTATTTCTTTTACGAGAAGGAAGAATTGAAAGCTTCACCCCATCTGCGTGGTACTTTAACTTTAACTAAATCTTCCACCGTCAAAGCACCGAACCCCCGACTAACCGAATTTAGCTAAGCGCACCAGTGGTTTATTTTTAGTGCCAACCAGCGCCAGTTGGAAACACCAAGTCAGGACAAGTTCTTCTCCACCTGATCTTTTCAACGTAGAAGAGAACTTTCGCTTCCTCTGTTACCACGATTTGCCAACGCATTGAATACTTTCCGAGCCGGAGCGTTTGCATCCATGCGGACGTTATGGCACAGCCAAAGAAGCCGCTGGATCTTTATTCGATGCGCTATGCCTATGTCGTCGGAAAGCTCAAAGAGTACATTTTCCCTTGTTTGCGATATTTGCCGTCGCAAAGGTCCAAAAATCTTCCGCAGAAGCTTTCTCTCAAACACTCCAAGTGACGCTTCATCGAATATTGTCATTGTCTAAGCTCCGTCCCCCGGTACTAAGTATTTCGTCGGTAGGCGGTTTGAGCAATACAGTCAATGTCCGTTACTGTCGTGATGAAATACATCGAAAGTAGCATTTGCTTGCTGTCACCCACTCTTCGATCATTTGATAAGAGAGCCACCCCTGTCGTATGAGTACTCCCGCCATGTATCTGTCCATACTATAGAAAGTTTCTAATATCTGGTATTGTCAGTTTGCCTGCAAACACCTTCAACACTAGCTCGCAGATTTATATATCTGCTGATTTCAAGTTCTGTTGCTCTACTCAGTGGCATACACCTCGCCTGAACAGCAGGACAGAGCTGCTCGTAACCATTATGTTCACCACTCGCGTAGACTGGTACCAGTAAAAAAAGGGCTAGTTCAGCTTTCGGCTTTAGGCAGTTCATTGTACACATACACTTTTATATGTATGTATGTATGCATAATAATTATCAAGGTGTATAAAAGGTAGGGCACAAACACGTCCAAATGTGGCGCGCCCCTTTATTGGGTCTACTAGTTTGCCTGCGTGCTTGTGGCTAATGTTCCAGCTTAAGTTGGCTGCGGCGTAGTTACGCAATATCCTGATGTCATAGCGAGTTTGTATTTGTCCTGTACAACCGATTTTCCAGTTTACTAAGTACTAAGGTGTGTCACTTCCCAACTATTCTCACGATTATTGATGTGACGATGATACAAACACATACACACAGAGCCAAACGCATTTTATATTATGTGCATATGAATTCGACGCGTGTGTTGGGCGACTGAGTGGTCAGGGCGTGCAAAACATGTCGCCGTCTGCACGAAGGGCAGTTTTCAAAGCCTTGAGCGTTAGTTTATTGGCAAGAACGGAAATTTTTTGTACAATTTTATGCTTCTTTATTGCGTGCAAAGCGTGAGGCCGTTGATCCTTTTCTATGGGCTATACAACAGCACATAAATGCAAGTTTTGGTTTTATAATTTAATAGAAAAAAGGTACATAGAAAATTACTTATACTTAAATATGTGTTTTAAACGTGAGTTTAGTTATTTATTAAAAAGTAATAACAACCAACGAATGCCCGCCTTCTACTCAAGCGACACGCGAGGCGGAGTGCATAAGACCTACGCAGCCGTTTGGGGTATGGTAATATAATGTTTGGTTTTTAGTGTAAAGCTACAGCGAGGCGCCAAACATATTGAGAAGTATCCACTTATTTTTATTTTAATTTTCATAAATTCAAAAAAAATATATAGCTCCCTCCATGACAAAGGACATGTAAATCCAGGTTTCAAACTTTGTACAATATTTTTGGTATAAAATTTCAAAAAATTTTCATCAGAATTCATACTCTCCTGGGAGCAAATTTGGTTACATATTCACCGACTTTTCCAAAGCCTGCGACAAAGTTTCATATCCAAGCTAAGGCTAAGCTCACCTGCGTGGGTATTCATTCTACTTTTCTGCAATGGCTTATATGCTATTTGAATCAAAGGCGGAGCGTTGTCTCACTGGATGATATTCAATCTTAACCTTTTTTCGCCACTTCTGGTGTACCACAAGGTAGCATTCTGGGAACATTGCTATTTATTCTGTGTGGAAATTAATTTAGTTCTTGCTTTTCATTCACCAACTTTCTGCATACCTATGAAATGAGGTTTTTTTCAATTTCAAACGTTTATTAACAAAAAATGGTTACAAATTTAATTTTCAAAATAATAGTCATCGCTGGCGACACATTTTTCCCATCTCTCAGGCAATTTGTGGATGCCGCGCCCAAAAAATTGGCCGTCTTTGGCCGAAACCCAATCATCGAGCCATGTTTTGGCTTCTTCGTGAGAATTGAAGCGCTGCTCGGAAAGTGCGTGGGCCATCGATGCAAGCAAATGATAATCGGAAGGCGCCAAGTCTGGTGAGTAAGCCGCATGCACCAGTGGTTGCTCTTGTTCTATGTGGCGGTGCATTGACACATTGTCAGTTCATGCGGCACCCATCTTCCGAACTTTTAAATCAATTCCACGCTTGGAAATGCTTGTTTGGGTCACTTCCAACTGCTCTGCCATTATTTCTTGCGTTTGACCATCATCTTCATCCAACAATGCTTGCAATTCGGCGTCCTCAAACTTTTTCGGTGGCCGGCCACGGTCCTCGTTCTCCACGCTAAAATCACCACTTCGGAATTTTGCAAACCACCTGAAGCACTGTGCTCTACTTAGAGCATGTCCACCATAGGCTTCTATAGGCATTTGATGAGCTTGAGAAGCGTTTTTCTTCAATTGATAACAGAAAATCGGCCAACGATGTCCGCAAATCGTAGTTTGAAGGCAGGAAGTTCGACATTTTTAAAAGCGACAAAAATGCATTGTTGTATGAAACGTAACAAACAATGAACTGAATATTGTTGACAGATGACAGACAAAAATACAAGACATTTGGGAAGGTTTAGAAATACTCCTAGCGACATCTATGGACTAATAGCTGAAAGTCTCATTTCATAGGTATCTACCTACGCCGACGATCTGAAGATTTATTTAGTCGTTAAGATTACTACAGATTTGGTGAAACTCCAATTCGAACTAGATGAATTATATTCTTGGTGCTTGAAATCACATCTTTCTTTAAATATTAAAAAATGTGTCCATGTTTCTTTTTCAAAATCACGCAGTTTATTAAATAACCCAGTACAGCTTGTCTGGCGGAATTATGCAATCCCTTGAAGATCAGTCATATATAATTATGATTCATATAAATTTTGTCGTTAGAAATTCATGCGCAATGCTTGGTATTGTACGGCGTGATAGCCCTGAATTTACCGATCCCTACAGCATAAAACCTCTTTTGTTCGCTCGCAATTGGAGTATGCAGCAGTAATCTGACGCCCTTTCCGCCAGTTCCATATTGATAGAATAAAGCGCACGCGTTCCCTGCCGTACGTTCATTAGATTTCTCGGATCCTAAGCTTCGCATTTTGCATGTTTAGCGCTGCTCAATTTGGAATCGCTCGACAAAAGAAGGCCAATATTATCTCTAACTTGTATGTTTTGTATCAGATAAGTAGCTTACGAAAGAATAAACTTACCCATGCCTCCATTTCGCCGAAAACAATTTTTACTGATATTGTGAACAAGATGCCCTAATTTAAGTATAATTTATAATTAGTCTGTAAGAAATTATTGTTTCATAGACTAAATATGTGAATAAATAAATAAATAAATAAAATTTCACAATTTTTAATAAGAAATTCCTTTTTCAATTTGAATATGCCGCTTTATAGCTTATTGAATTTTAGTATAACAAAGTACAAGTCCGAAGCTGCTCAAAATTTCCGCTGATTTTTGATAATATTTTCGTTGTCGGTGTTTCGCATCTTCTTCGTATAAAAAATTTCACTGCGTTCATTATTCAGCATCTCTAAAGTCGGACTGAAAAATAATTCGGTACAGCCCAGACTTAAATCCGCCCAAGAACTGCCACTTCAGCGGCACTTATCAAACATTTTTAGGATTATTTCATGTTGTTACAACAGTAGCAACAACAACAAAAAATAATTATAATTAGTTAAGCTTGCAAGTTAAAACAGAAAAATCATTTTTTCGCTGCGAGTGAGCGCGAGACTGCCATAACAAAAGTCCTTTTTCTGTGGCATTCATTAAGTAAAAGAAATTAAAATTTCATTAGTGTCAAGAACGAGTCAGCAAGATATGTTTTAGTTTAATTGAAAAAATTTAAAACATGTAAACAAATTACGTTTGTGCTTTCATTTGAATTAAGATAAAAAGGACTGCTCCTGGGACGCTCGTACCGAGGCAAACAAATTAGTATATTTACAATTCAAAGTGAATTATTAATTAGGATTTAAGTGTCACACGAAAGTATGAGAATTTTTAGAAATGAATTTGAAACGCGGGAGAGAGAAAGTCTATCTGAAATTTTTTTCTTTTGCGTAAGCAATGCAAATTTAACGAGATAATCTACGGAGCTCGGCAAGGCTATAAAGAGAAGCTTATAAGTGGGGCAAACACTTTAAAACTACAATATGAGTCCTTGAGCAAGACTACGAAACAAACCAACAGTCACGAAATGGCGCTTTTCAGATGGGTAAAAACAAAAAAGTCCACAAACTCATTCCAAAATCAAGGATTTTTTGACCATCCTCATTTATTATCGCGTCATGGTGCACGCCGAGTTCTTTCCAACAGACCAAAAATTAAATAGAAAGTAGAATGCGAGATTTTGTTGGCCCAAGACTACTTAAATATTATCCCGTAAGCTCTTTAGTTATCCAATATGGCCTCATGTGTCTATAACCTTTACTATTTACTACTTTTCATAAAGCGCATGAAGACAATTAAGGCAATAAAAGAGACTGCGGAGAGCTGAAGGAGACCTTTGAATGTGTAAAGTGTTGGCATATGTGTGTGTATTGGTTACAACGGAGATCTTTTTGAGCAAATTGAATAAATTTCTGTGAAAAACTGACACGAATTTCGAACCCGAGGTCTTAGGTTAGGTTAGGCCATGGTGGTAGTCGGTCTGTAAGAACTCCTCACTTGTGATACCACTCTTCGATACGGGAACCTCATTTCTCTATCGCATTCATTGGTTTAATGGCCCCCGAGAATATATTTATAATAATTTTTTTACGTCATGCATATTTAGATACGTAGCCACTTCTTTTATAGCTAGAACTTCAGCCTGATGGACTTTGCAGTAGTTGTAGTCCTGATTTCTTCGAAAATACTGCATAGCCAACCTTATCGTTTAGCTTGGAAATTTACTTCCCCCCCTTCTTCATGGCATTGGTGTTTGCCCTTCTCTTCTTGATGGAATGCTCGTCTTGAAGAGTCTGTCGAAGGTGAGTCTAGGAATAAAGTAGTATATTTCTAGTTTGTGACTTTTAGGAGTGTGTAAAATGGAGGCCTGGCCAAATTGCCAGTCTTTCCAAAGCGCCATACTTTGGAGTCTAAGCGCCGAGGCGGCGGCCACGTGTTTCTCTACACGATGTAGTGCAGCCAAGTTGATTAGCACTTCCAGCGCTTTGTTTTGAGTGGTGCTTAAAGCACTACAGATGCTTAAAAATCTTTTCTTTAGATTTTATTCATGATTTTAGCGTAACTTGCTTTTAGGTAGATGGCCACCATACCAGTATTCCGTGTGCTAAGATTGGCCTAACTACAGAAGTATAGAGCCAGTGCGTGACACGAGATTTATCCCCATTTAATAGCGACCGCTTTTTTGCAAGTATATAAGGCAACGTTGGCCTTCTTTAATCTTTCCTCAATATAAGCTTTCCGCGTGAGTTTCCTATTTAATATGAGTCCTAAGTACTTGACATTCAGCATCAAAGGAATCTGCATATCAATCGTGGCATGTCCTCTAAAAAATATTTAGTAAAGCCACAAAACCTCGAATACAGTCAAACTGTGCGTTTTTTGCAATTTTAAGCCGGAATATCTTCTTCAAATGACTCCAATACTGATTACTCTGATTACTCGGTTTCGGCACGTCAAGAAACTTCGAAAACTTGCATGATCCGTGAAGTTAATTACAGTTTTGGTGGCCGGCTTATAATTGTAAAATTTTCTTTTTGTTTAGTTTTTTTCTTTTGTTTTATTTCGTTTTGTTTTTTTTTTTTTTTTGGCTCACAGCATCTAATTTTTCGTGCTGCTTGATGTTGTCCTGCAAATTAAAGAGCCTGCAGTTGCATGCCACCTCCGAATGTCACAAAACACAGTAGATTTTTCAAAGCAGAAATTCAGTCGGAGGTTTAACGTTGGCTCCCAATTTTTTTGTCAATTAGGTTTTGAAATTCGTATTCTTCTCACATTTAAAAAACATTTTTTGTTTTTTCACTTAATAGCCACTTGCCTTATGCAATTTCGTGTTATAATAATCTTTTGTGCAAGATATTTTAGATTAGAGTAAGATTCGGCCTCCGCTGTAGCTGAATGGGTTGGTGCGTGACTACCATTCGCAATTCACAGAGAGAACGCAAGTTCGAATCTCGGTGGAACACTAAAATTTAGAAAAACATTTTTCTAATAGCGGTCGCCCCTCGGCAGGCAATGGCAAACCTTCGAGTGTATTTCTGCAATGAAAAAGCTCCTCATAAAAATATCTGCCGTTCGGAGTCGGCTTGAAACAGTAGGTCCCCATTATAATATATGCACACATATATATATGAATATAAGATGCAAAAAAATGTTCAAGTACAAAATTGTGGAAAACTGTTATTTTTTTAAACCGTCCAGTGTTTTCCTATATTTTGTTTAATAGTTAGTTTTATTAAGAACAGTTTCATTTTCGTACGCGACTCAGAAATTGAGGGTAACCAAAAATCAAAAAAATTAGACAAAAAATTAGTGGCTAAAAAATACGAAACAGCTACGATGTTTGTAAGCCAAACGAAACCAAAAAAAAATGAAAAGAGGCCAAAAAATACAAAAAAGCTGGGCGAGCGTTTTTGTGCATAATCTCGTTTAATTTTTATTTTACCCTTTGAAATCCTGTGTCCGCTTCCTCGCCTTCCTTAAAATTAGTAAAAGGCCAGATCGCCCACAATCGAAAGAAATTTTTTTAATTTCAGTTAATTAAAACGTCCAGAATGGCTTTTAGGAAACAGGCAAAGGACACGCACATACACACACACATACATTTATATGCAAAAAAATTTCTAAATTGCATTGAATTTTACCAGAACTCGCATGTAATACGATTTTGCTCGGCCAAGTGGTAGGCTGAGAATTTGGTGAAACTGCAAATGCATTCGACAAGCACCGAATGGGGCACTTGAGCAAGCTTCCATGCATACCTGCATAGCCGCCCAAAAAGCGGAGTTGCCCACATGCTCCTTTTTTGATTTGTCGTAAAAATAAATGCCCCACTCAAAGTAATTGACTTCGCCTCTTGAGTTAAGCCAACGCTTTGATCCAACAGCAAAGAAGTTAGCCAGGAGAGCATCAAACATGAATACGGTAATAACCAAGCCACCTGTGAGGGAGTGAAAGACCGAGAAAGGTTACCCTAAAGGTACCCAACACCAAAAACAGCAGTGGCTGCTTCTGTGTGAACCTTCGCCCACCTCTACACTTTGCCTGTCCGCCTGCGCGCCCTACGCCCGACTGTGCAATGCAGCCACTTAGCACGCTCATCAATTGCACACGGCAGCGGTAAAGACTAGCAATCCTCACGTTGTCAACATCATCACAAGTGCCAGCACCACTACCACCAACACCCACCCACCAGCGCCAATAATAGCGTTACACATGTACCGATGCAGCCGTAGTGGTTCTACCTGTGGTGACTCAAGATGAGCCTGGCAAACTAGTTCCCTCGAGTGGATTGTTAGCCGAAAAAACTGGAACAGTGCATGACGAGAACGACAATGATGAGCACAACGGAAAAAAATAACACAAAGTTGTGTAATGAAGAGTGAGGGAGGGAAGAGGAAGGGCCTACTGCAATCTTCGTGCGCAAGGATTGGCCAACCACAGCGCGTGTTCAGATGGAAGGAAACGTTGTGCAGCCTTTGAATTCTTCCCTCCAACAAGCCCCATCCAACTGAGTGCATGTAAGTGTGTGCGTATTTTTGAGAGTGCATGCATCGTTGCAAGTGGCTGCAAGTGTGTGCGTGATTTTCGTTACGGTGGCATGGAAGCAATTAATGTTGCAAAGGTGTTGCAGCAGACCGGAATGCGGCAAGCAGCATAAAAAATGCCAACGACAAAAATAGTTATAGTGCAACAACAACAAAAACCACATATGCGCCACACACGCACAAAGTAACAACAACGTTGAAGCACAACGAGCAGAAAACGGTTAATAAAAGCAGTTATTTTGAGCATCTTCTGCTCATCCTTGCGATAGTGCGATAGCAATTTAAAGTTTTCCGCTCAAAAGCAAAGGCGACAACAAAAAACAACGACAACGACAACGCCAAATGCGCCAGCATAGATTTACTTTGGCTTTAAAGTGAGATTGAGGAAAATGGAAATTTAATGGCAGAAAAATTACAACCAAGGGTGAAATTTTACTGGTGGGCAGAAGTTTGTAATAAATTGCGGTTGTACCTGAGCGGTCGAGTTAAAAAGTTGTAAAAATGATTATAAAACGAAATGAAATTGAAAAGTTACGCAATTTGCTGGCATAAATTTTGTATATTACAAAAATGGAAAAAATTATTTAAATTTGGATTATGAGATTATTTGAAAAGGGTTTCCCAAAACTAACAAATTTATTTGTGCTCTACACAAATTTATGCAGGAAATGGAGATTTTTTATTAAGAATGAAGAGCTGCTAATTTAACCCTCTTTTCGTTAGTGCTTTCGTTGTCACATTCACACGTAATGAGTTGGCCCAGATTTACATCCATTTTTTATGGAAGATAACGCGACATTTTTCTTTTTCGAAGATTTTTCTTTCTCGTGGCTTTTCTCAAACAATAAAAATTTACAAAATGAGTCTGGCCGGACTTACATGCATTTTTTATAGGAGATAATGCAACATTATTCCTTTTCAAAGCTTTTTTTCGAAGAATAGAAATTTACAAAAAAACAAAATATAAAAAAAATTAGTCTGGTAACATTTACATATATATTTTTTATGACAAATAAGGCAACCTTTTTCTTTCTCGTGGCTTTTCTTAAACAGTAGAAATAAACAGAAAAGGGTCTCGCCAGATTTACATACATTTTGAATGGAAAGCAAGGCAAAATTTTTCTTTTTAAAAGTTTTTTCTAAAAATATAAAAAATTACCCTGCCAGATTTACATATGTAAGTTTTTACAAAGAATAAAAATTTACAAAAAATTGCAAAAAAAAGTCTTGCCAGATTTACATACATTTTGTATGGAAGATAGCGCGACATTTTTCTTTTTCAAAGCTTTTTTCGAAGAATAGAAATTTACAAAAAATTAAAAAAAAATTAGTCTGGCCACATTTACATGCATGTTTTATGGAAGATAACGTGAAATTTTTGTTTCGTAGATTTTTACAAACACTCAAAATTTATCAAAAATTAAAAAAGAAATTAGTCCGGCCAGAGTTGCCTATATTTTTTACTAGCAAACCCGGCCCCTTCGCTGGGCACACTAAAATAGAATAGATATGGTTTAGAACAGAAAATATATGATTTTCATATTATTTATTTCTTTATTCTTTATTTAAGCGCTTTGGCATAAACAATATTTTTTGTTTTTCTATTTGTTTTTGAGTAAATATAAAATATTAATTGAAAATCAGGAAAAAAGAAGATTGTTTTTAAATTTAAAATCAACGCATATGAATAAACAATCGTCTTTTTCCTGATCATCCATGAATTTTTCGTTTCAATTTATATGTTTTATTAAGCATTGGAGCTTTTTTAACCATTATCCATTTATATTTTTCAAAAAAAAAAAAAAACAAAAAAAAATTTTTTTTCCACGAACACATAATTTCATTCGGATTTCACATTAAATTCTCAAATTTCGTAAGAAATTATTCACTGTTCCAAAATCCACTCCAAAAAAATTCACAAACAATTTTTACATGATGCACTTACGTTTTTTCCTTATGGCATCCAAATCAGAAAGAAATATTGACACATTGTAACTCACACTGTCAATTTGACAGTTCAGTTCCGCCCCAAGCGTTAAAAAAGTAAGCGACATTATGGCTGGTTCAAAAGAACGCTGTACCCGTTGCCAGTGCTCCTAATTACAACCAAACTTTACGAAACCCATTCTCAATACTTACTTAACAATGTGCGTAAGTTTGGTTTAATTCGGTGCAAAGACACAGCGGGTCCACGTTGTGGCATATATTTCGAGACCCTAGTCATCTATAGGTATGAAAATTACCCCGTATTAAAGCACTTATCAACAGCTTTCATTTGATATCCATATTGTACAAACACATTCTAGGGTCCACGTTTTGGTCTCTATCTCGAGACCCTAGTCACGGAGCGGCATGAAAAATACTCTGGACTAAAGCATTCACCAACAGCTTCCATTTGATATCCATATTGTACATACACATCCGAAGGTTACCCGGGTCCACGTTTTGACCTATATCTCGAGCCCTATTTCTAAAATAAAATATAATCCATGTTACTCGTGGATGATGTAGCTTTCGAATGGTGAAAGAATTTTTAAAATCGGTCAAGTAGTTTTTGAGCCTATTCATTACAACCAAACAAACAAAGTTTTCCTCTTAATAATATTAGTGTAGATGACAGATAAGGCAACATTTTTTTTTTCAAAACTTTCTTCAAACAATAAAATGAAAAACAAAAATTCAAAAAAGTTAGTCACTCCATATTTACATACATTTGGTATGGAAGATAATACAACATTTTTCTTTTTCAAAGCTTTCTTCAAACAATAAAATGAAAAAAAAAATCAAAAAAATTAGTCTGGCTATATTTACATAAATTTTGTATGGAAGATAAAGCAATATATTTCTTTTTCGTAGCATTTAAGCAGCAAATAAAAACAAATTATACAAAAAGTTTGCCTTATGGGCAAATTCTTCCAGCAACGGGACAGCCAAGTTCAGCTATAGAAGCTAAACCGTCGATTTCTGCTTGCAAATTGGATTTAGAAAAAAAATTTTTTTCAATTTCGAAAAAATAATAATTTTTTTTCAATTTCGAAAAACAAAATATTTTTTCGATTTCGCAAAAAAAAATATTTTTTCAATATCGACAAAAAAAAAATATTTTTTTATTTCGCAAAAAAAATATTTGTTTAACTTCGCAAAAAAAATATTTTTTCAATTTCGCAAAAAAAATATTTTTTCAACTTCGCAAAAAAAATTTTTTTTTTTAATCTCGAAACAAAAAAATATTTTTTCAATTCCGAAAAAAATTTTTTTTTTTCAATTTCGAAACAAAAAAATATTTTTTCAATTTCGAAAAATAAAAAAAATATTTTTCTGTCGTACGTAGGAGTCCCTTTTTTACATTCTTCTTCTTCTTTTTATGTCTCCGGAGTCGGATTTTAAAACTATAAATCGGATCTTAAAATTATATCGATTCTTCTGTCTCGAGAAGCCAATTTTTTTGTCTCAAGCTTCATTGGTCACAAGTACCCCGTTCTAGTACTTACCCATAACAGCTAAGATCTGTATTACCATCCTAAAGTTAGTAAATCAAAGTTCGACAAAAATCATTAATCTTTCATAAAAAGGCAAAAAAAAGAAGTTTTTATCCGAAATTACCTTTGGAAAATTCTTCAGACTCAGACAAATAAAAATTGGTCTATTAGAGAGTTACATTTAATTAATACCTTGGGTCTTTCGAACACTTTTTCAGCATAAGCGGCCTTATCGCTTTTGCTTTACGCCGACTATTGACTTCCAAGCCGTCCAACCTAGCTGCTTCATTAGCTTAGATCAGTGGCTTGATGAACCTTCACCAAGACCAAAGACGATCAATTGATCCTACCCAGTTCTTAAGATGACTTGTACACCAAAAATAAGTGCAATAAAGTGATGATTTCATTTACCATCTTGCTGCAACCCTATAGCACAAAAACTATTGGTATTCGAATAGGGAGCCAGCCAACAACTAGCGAAAAACTTGCCTCTGAAGCTCATCACTCAACCATTCGTCATGTGAAGCTAGCGAAATAAGGACTTTATCGAGAGTCGCACAAGGTCTATTCTCACACCAAATATGGATTTTTTTTATTCAAATACTCATCGAGCCAGAAATGAAAGGAGTCGCAAAATCGTGCTTCAAATTTTAATTGATTTGCACCCCATTCAACAATGACACTATGCAAGAGGTGGTTCTCGAACAGACATTGGCATTACTCAAAATCTTCCATGCCGTAAACGACCAGAGGACGATTTTGTGGTACTGAGTCTTGGCAGCCCCGAGTGGTAGTTAATGTCTCATCAACTCTGCATATCTGCCGAGTGTTCCCCTAACCGCCACCGATGGGAGACCGGCGGCGATGGGAGACAGGCAGCTCCAAACTTTTCTAGGCTTACATAAATTTTTTCTTGCCCATTTGAGCTAATAAATGGTTGACTTCTTCAGCGTAGAAACATTTGATTATTACATAAACAATTTGTTTACTGTGAACTCTCAAACCTCTCTTGTTTCATGAATTTCGTAACAAAGAAAGAAAGAAACAGTCTCGTGAATAAGCATAATTTGGCGCCCCATTGCGGGCACTCACTGATATTAACATTTCTCAAAAGATGTTTTTTTCTTAATATTTCGTAGAAACTTAATAACAATCGCCTACGTCTATCGTGCACGACTTACAGCGTTACGCCCAAACATACACACATACATATGTACATACGTACATGCATATGCAGATTTAAAGTTATATGCTTCACGCCAGAAAACATTAGTAAAACAGCTTTAAAAATCCGGCTACCAATTACAACATTGAAGATCTGCACCTCCTACTCATACTCACCCATACACACATATGCATATATATATGCATACGCCTAAGCAAACTTCAGCGGAAGTGATTTATCAGAGATAAGTTTGTAAAACAACAAAAGGCAAAGTTTGAAGAGTTCGGGCGATTAGAGCAGAAGACACCATCGACAAGGCTAATGGTTTGTTGGCCTAAAGTTGTGTTAGCCAAAAAAATGTTATGTAGCTATTTTTTCTCGCTTACAAATGGTATCTATATGTATGTATGTGTGTATATGTGTAAATATGTATGTATGTATGCATAATACTAATCTTTATTAATCGCTGCTTATGTATTTGCCGTGTAATTTAGCGCTTATATTGTTCCCACATAGAGTATTCGAATGGGTATAGAAATGAGTCTCTCTCTTGTCAATTTTATGCGAAATTCCTTATTGTATATCACTAAACAATATTTCTTGTTTCGTTTCTCTTTTCTTTTAGGTGAGTGATCGATCAGTTTACATTCTTTGAAAACAAGTAAGTTCGTTGAAATGATTTCATAATTAATTAAGGCAAGAAAATACTCGTATATCAAAAAGCAAACAGAAATATGGCACAAATCAACAACAAAAAATTAGCTGAGTTGGTTCATATAATTTCATCAACTTCATAATGAATAATATAAGAATGATAAATATCTGTACATATTTTGCTTTGATATCAGATTTAGAAACGGAGTTAAATAATTATTTTTTTATTTTTTATTTTTCATTTTTCATGTTTTTTTGCGTTCATTCGCTTGTTAAATTGTGAGTAGTTCAAAAATTTTGTTATATTGAAAACACAAAATGGCGCTTACCTTAATTTACTATAGCAACTAATATTGAAGATGTTACGTGCGTGTCTGGGGGCCGAACGCAAAACACTTTTCAGCGCGTAGCTTAAAAAAAACTATTTTCTTTCCATTGAGTTATTAGGCGCGCAACTAAGTTCCCGCTCTTTGTCAATAGAAGCGGCCAGCAATGTGTGCTAGTCGATTCTAACATAACCTAAACATCATAAACCAAGCTTAGACATATGATAAACAAACTGCTTCGACTCATTAGTGATTTTGTTTTGGT
This sequence comes from Anastrepha ludens, assembly GCF_028408465.1. NCBI lineage: Eukaryota > Metazoa > Arthropoda > Insecta > Diptera > Tephritidae > Anastrepha > Anastrepha ludens. The sequence goes on along the minus strand of NC_071498.1, from coordinate 8,149,067 downwards.
ATCATATACTTTTGGTTTTGTGAAAATGTCTGATTTTGTGCCGAATAATCATCTTTCATTCGAAAAAAAGGCGGCTGAAGCGCATCGAGAGCTACACAAAGTTTATGGAGATGCTGCTTAAGTGAAGCAACGTGCCGAGATTGGTTTCGTTGCTTCAAAGACGGTGGTTTTAATGGTGACGACCGTCCGCGTGAAGGCTTCAAAGACGCTGAATTGGAGGCATTGCTCAATGAGGATCCGTGTCAAACGCTAGAAGAGCTTGTTTCAGTATTAGGAGTTACCCGCTAATTAATTTCCAATCAATTGCATGCTTTGGGAGTGATTCAGAAACAGGTGACTTGGATTCCTTATGAGTTACAACCAAGAGATGTTGAACATCGTTTTTTCGCCTGTGAACAACTGCCACTGCTCCAGCGGCGAAAAAGGAGGGGTTTTCTTCATTGCATCCAGATGGGTTATGAAAAATGGATTCACTACAGCAATCCAAAGAAAAGAGAGTCATGGAGACTGCCCGGTCATGCTTCTACGTCGTCGCCTTGGCCGAATTTTCACGCTAGGAAGGTTATGCTATTTATTATGAACTGTTAAAACCAAGCGAAACCATCACTGGGGATCGGTATGGACTTCAATTGATGTGATTGAGCCGAGCACTGCACGAGAATCGGCCGCAATACGCGAAGAGGCATGAAAAAGTGATTCTACAGCATGACAGTGCTCGACTTCATGTTGCCAAATCCGTTAAAACCTACCTGGAAACACTGAAATGGGAAATCCTACCCCACCCGCCATATTCTCCAGATATTCCGCCGTCCGATTATCACCTGCTCCGATCGATGGCACATGGTTTAGCTGACCAGCAGCTTTATTCATATGAAGACTTCAAAAATGGCTTGATCCGCGGATAGCCTCAAAAAATGAACAGTTTTACCGCGACTGTATACGAGATCTACCAGAAAGATGGGAAAAAGTAGTAGCCATTGATGGGCAATACTTTCAATGATTCACTTGAAACCATTTTTTCAAGTTAGAACTGGTTGATCCTGTAGATCGCACATACACCAGAAATTGATCCATAGTAATACGAACCACCACCGAATACCACCCTAATGCCAGTAAATTAAATTAAATCTTTAAATTTTTGCTAAAGAAGTTCTTCGATTCGCACTCTATTTAGATATGTTTTGGCAGAAGGTAGGAGTCACGGATCTTAAAGTATGATCGAAAGGTTTCCGAAGCAACTGCCAGCTGAAGCTCTAAATCAACTGATTTGAGTTCTGTTTGGTTTGTTAGGTTGAAATTTGGTGGCTCCTAAAACACTCAGGCTAAAGAGCACATTGTATTTAAACCTCTGGAAAGAGGGTAGATAGTCAAGGAGGGAAGGAGAAAGGTATCAGAGAAATATATAGGATAGAATAGAGACAGAGGCAAAGGTAGTTAGTCCTGTGAGAATATTTCAGATTCTTTGGCAAATCTGTAAATATATCCTCCAGTTTTAGAGAACGAATATTAATCATTCTCACGACATCGGAACGCAAAACTCGTAGCCGTGCTCTAGAAAAGGCAGGACACTCACAGCCTATTCATATGCTGACCCCGTGGGTTGTGTCCTGTAATAATACCGACCATCAACCGAACGTCTCTCCTTCCAAGTTTTAAAAAAAGTTTGATAGTTCCCTGTTCGAACTTCTCACAAAACACTTTGCAGTTCTGCAGCGTTCTAGACTGGACCATCGCTCTTTATGTTTGTTAGGTTACCACATCTGTGACAAACATTCCTACAAAAATTTGATCGCCATTGCTTGAATTGCTTGGGTTTGAATTTTGCTTTAAAAAGAAATTTAATGGTGACAAAACCTTAGAAATGTTGGGAAACTGAACGTGAACGCCTCAAAAGAGGCGGTGACTCCATTGAGGATGACACGACAGTCTGTTCTACGTAACCAGAACGACCCGGATTCATATCGGGCCAAGGACTGTCACTTCAGCAGCATTTCCAGTATATGTATGGAGATTATTTATGCTGCTACAACAACAACGAGAACATGAACTAAGTGGCAAGCCGTCGACATCGAGAACTGATAAAACTGAAAACATTAATAAAGTTTTATAAAGAGAAAACAGAAAGAGAAAGTGAACGAAAAGTTGACCAATAACCACAAATTAACCATAAGAGAGCTTGCAAAGGACTTAAATATTGCTTACGGATCCATTCAGGACATTGTAGTTAATGAGCTGCGATTTGGGTTTGTGCCGTATTGCTGCAAAGTTGATCCCAAAGCAACTGCAAAACAGGGACCGCGTTGATATCGCCAAAGGCATGATTTCTAAGAAAATCAACACCGAACCACCACTCATCAAACGCGACGTCACTTTCAGACTAGACGTGGGCTTATGAGGACGACAAGCAATCCAGACATCAGGATTTGTTGCAAAATAACTCATTGATTTTGCTTCGCGATAACGCACCTTCGTGCAGGGCCAGCATTATCCGTGAGTGTTTCGCCAAGACCAAAACGAATACCATCCAACAGCCATCGAATTCACCTGACATGTGCCACTGCGACTTATTTCTGTTTGATCGAGTCAAAAAGCCACTGCTGGAAATCACTTCGACGTCGAAAGAAAATAATGAAAAAGTCGAAGACGGCTCTGATGGCTATACCGAAAATAGAGTTCCAGAAATATTTCGAAAGCTTGAGCGAACACTGACATAAGTGCGTTGCAGTTGATGGGTACTACTTTGAAGGCGATAATATTATTTAGTTTTGAGGAATGCCATAAACTTTTATTTTGAAGTTTCTGAATTTCATCCGGGAACTTTTTGATAATGATCGCTATTTTTGTCTCGACAGTACAACTTTTTTTGCTCCCCTGACTTCACTTGGTGTGTCCAACTGGTGCCGGTTGGCACGAGAAAGAAACGACTGGCGTGCTTTGTTAAACTCAGCCAAAATAGCGTAAGCGGTTATAGCGCCAATTAAGAAGAAGAAGAAACCTGCGATAATTTCGGTAAATGCAATTCGATCACCCAAACTTTGTTGGCGGCTCTATCTCTTAAACGGCGAAAACAGCATCTGAATTTTCTTAATAACGCCTAGCAGTCTTTCTTTTCCTCGAATTGCGAATGCCTTAATAAGAGAAGTGATAACGAAGCTGGTGGTAATTTGTTTTTAAGTGCTAAGCCAATTGGTGCCATGTCTTTGGCTAAACTTTATGATTTATAAACTTAATGATTTCAAAGCAATTTTGCACATTCCAAAGCGTTTATGGCGATATTAACTGTTTTTCTGTATAATTCATTTCAAGAAACTTTGCTGCTTAATACATTTTCATTCTCGTTTTTAAAAACGTAATCGTACCTCTTTCTATTTAATGCCAAAAATACTTGAAGATTTAAAGGGTGGTTAAATTTCAAGCACCGATGTTGAATGTGAACCACACCTAAACGTCAACGACACCGTTGGACTTCTTTCTTTGGGGTTATTTGAAAGAAAAGGTGTACGTCGATAAGCCACCAACAATTCAAGAACATTAACGGCATATAACCTCAATTATGCCTCAGCGTCATCGAAAATTTGGACCATCGGATTGAGGTGCCGCCGAGGCCGCGGCGGCCATTTGGCCGATATTTCGTTCCACGCGTAATTGAGCCATACCAATATTATCATAATAATTCAAAATCAACACCGGCCCTTGAAGCTTAACCACCCTTTACATATATTTGGCACGAATGTATGTATGTATGTACGTATGTATGAGTGCGTTTCGTCATATTTTTGAAACTTTCACTTAAATAATATTTTTCCTAATTTTAACTGCTTTTTCATGTCCAGTTTTATGCTTAAAAGGCGAGTTTTCAGAAATAATTGTTAGTTAATATCTATGTAATTACTATGAATGCTTGTATGTAGGTATGTGTGTATTTGGGTGTGCGCATGTACAGTGTACGAACGGTTGTTTTTGCGCATTCGCTTCGCCTTCTACTCATTCACTTTTTTATTTCATTTATTTTATTTTTTGTTTTATTTTTTTTTTCACAACTAATTTTTCCCTTTCTGACCTTCAATGCCACAGCTGTAAGCTATATGAAGGCTTAGGTATATCGATAGATCACTTCGGAGTAGGGTACATACATACATACATGTGCACATTATACATACATAAAATTACATAAATTACATGTGCGCATTAGAGTGGGTCGGCGTTCAGACCAAATGTAAGGCGCAAAAAGTCGCACTTTTATTATAGAAAAAAAAAATATATATAAAAAACAACTCAAGTGAGGGTGTCCATGCTAGGATAGCACCAAGTTTTGTTTATTCATAATTTTTTTGTGAAATGCCAATAAGTCGAGTTAACTCGAGCCGTTGCTCAATTTACAGTTTTATTTTCGATAAGTTGGTTTTTGATAAATATTTATTTGTTTAGAAGTGGGCGGTGGCAACCCCTTTTTAATTTTGTTTTAAATAATAGCTTTATTTCCCAAGCAACTACCCAGGCTGATACATTTTTATTCATTATTTTTTGATGTTGTGGTTGAAATGGTTGAATATTTTTATTGAAATAATCCTAATTAGCGACTAGCGCCGGTTTACTACCACTGTTCTCGTGTGATACGAAAAAAAATCAATTTAAAAAAAAATTGCAAAACTTTCGAATGTATTTCGGATATATTTTTTTAAGTTTATTAATTAAGTGCCTGTAGATATTTCATTCATTCACATCCTCTCTTTCACCGAATGTGACCAAATTTGCTTGAGTGCTTTCTGAAATATTGAACTGTTTTTGCAGTTTTGAAAATTTCAGTTATACAAAAAGGTGAATGACCATGACCTCAAATAATTTCTCACATTTCAAAAAGCAGTATTTTCTTTTATGCTAAAATAAACATTTGTTTGTAATAAATTTCGTTAAGTTATTTGAAATTTTGGTCGCGTCTATGAGCTACATAAAGGCTTGTCATTCTGGCAGGTGCTACTTTCGTTTCTTTCAGCCCTAACTTTCCATACTAAAGTCTGATTTCTATAATCAATTCTAAAATTTTTGTATGGTTACATGTAACGGTATTAGAGTTTTAAAAATTTTTTTTTCTTTATTTATATATATAGGGGTTTTCAGTAAGAGCGCTTCAACTTTTGAACTTTTTTGAATAAAACACAAACGGTTTGACTTCTTTAACTAATTTTTTTTTATTATCGAGTTTGAACATATACATTTAAGTATGAAATTCGACTTCTTTTGCATGACCACCGCGTGCACGTTTTACGAAGTCCAATCGTTGAACCCAATTTTCGACCACTCTTTTGCATAAATCGGCCGAAATTCCAGCAATTTCGCGTTCAATATTGGCTCTGAGCTCACAAATCGTCGCCGGCTTGTTACTGTAGACCAATGACTTCACATAACCCCAAAACGGGACGGCTTGTTAAATGGACCGTAAAATGGCCGTAATGCTCTTAAAGTAGCAGCAACAGAACGATTATTTTCATAAAAAATTTGCACGATTTGCAGTCGTTGCTCAAGTGTGTAGCGTTCCATGATGAAATGTATACTAATGAAGTTTACAAATCACAAGCGAAAAAGAAAAAATATTGCGTCGTTCGCCCTCCCTATCGGAAAAAAGTTGAAGCGCACCTATTGAACAACCCATTATAATAAAGGCAGTGGCGAGCGTAGTTGAGTGCATGCTGATCTGTTTTTTTTTGTTTTATTTATGTTTTTATTCTCATTTTATTTTCGAGCTAAATATTTATACAAAATTTCGAAAAATTCAACAAATTTTTACCTAGATTTCGAACTTTTTCGCCTGAATCTTTAGAAAGTACAAGTTTTAAGCGACTAAATCGCTTAGATTTTAAATAATTTTTTCTTCTGGTGGATCTTTGTACTTTAGTCCATATAGAAATGAATTTTTAGTGGAAGAAAACGCGCAAGATCGTTCGTGAAAAGAAAGAAATCAAAAGGAATCAACTCCAGTTTTTATAAACTGCATTTGTTATTCGAAAAAAGAAGAAAACTGCAAGAGCCTTCGCCAAAAATTTTTCTTATTAAGTCAACGCGATTCTCTAGCTAATTAAAATTTGCACTTTCTAAAGATTCGTGGGCAATGAAACTACGTAGTCAAAAGTTTTATGAAAATTCTGTTTATAAAGTTTAAATTTTGATAAAAATTCGATGAAATTTTTTGAATTTCATGCAATGTCTGGAAACTTAGCTCATATGGTTGATGTTAAAGAATTATCTACATTTTTATTGAAATAAAATAAAAAAATCGTAATGCCATCCATACTAATAGCTCCGAGGGTTGCTGGGTTCTCTTTGTGAGGATTGTGAGTTACACCCTGTGTCAGAAAAAAGAAACCGCGATTATTCATGAAGTATAAAATATATATTTAAATTTTTTTTACATGGAAGTATGTACAAAACAACGAGTCGCAATTACTCAATAAGCCGTGTAGTCTCGTTGTCGAGTATAGCCTGGCATCTTCTCGGCATACTTTGAACTAGCTTTTCTGTCTAGGTCGTCGACAAAGAGGACCAGATTTTACGAACTTGACGCACGAGTTGCTTTAAATCGTGGACTGGCTTGTTTGCAAGATGCGTTTTCATAATTCCTTACACATTTTCAATGGGGTTGGCGTTTGGGGTCTGGGAAGGCCAGTCCATTACTGTGACGCCATTTTCTTGTTTCCAGGACTTACAGAGTCGACTTTGGTGTTTTGGGTCATTATCCTCTTGCGAGACCCAATCATTGTTTCTTCCTTCTTCCTCTTGGATACATCTTTTCCACCGACTTCCAAAGTCCTCGATTGTAAATTTCGACAATTTTTTCGGCGTTCAAATTTTTGGTGAAGACTTCCAAACGGAGAGGCAAACCCAAACATTCAATTTCACCGGGTGTTTAACAGTGCCCTGTTAATGCAAGTAGAATTTCATTTACGACCCACCCTAATGTTAATTTCGTTCATATGTATGCATACACGCTCACTCTCGCATGTTTTTTACGCATTTGGCACAGAATCTGTTCAGGTGTCTCGTTTTGCCAAGATTTAATTTGATTTGATTTACACCACCTTTGTTTTTGCTTTTTTTTTGTTTTTGTGGCGGTAACGATATTTCCGTTCAATAAATACAAAATAAATAATAATAAAAATAATCAGGATGAGCGATAATAAAAAAATACAATAAAAATGAAAGGGCAGTCTGAAAGTGACTAAAATGAATGGAGGTGAAAGACGGCAGAGCAGAGCAAGAAGAACGAACGTTCTGTGTAGCTGAAGCAGAAAGCAATGTGTAGCTGCTGCTTAGCTGACTGACTGCTTGGCCGCTTACACAAGACAAACATGAAATTCGATGCGATTGTTTAATGCTGGTTGCTCCGTTCAGGGAGCGGGCTAGACTCGAGCAGCTTAATAAGTGCAGCTAATGCGGTCGAATGTAGAAACACACACATACTCATGCATACACATACACACACTCATGTGAAGCGAATTTGCATGTTGCTGATCGAAATCCATTCACAACTGCTGTAGTTGCTATTGCATTTGCTTTGTTATTTATTGTTGTTTGCTGTTGCTGTTCCCGTTGGTGCTGACTGCTTTTGCAACAACTCTTCCTACGTTTGAACGCTGACACTTGAACAGCCACACGGCGGAAAAACAAAAGGCTTCACAAGAAGTAAAACAGAAAGCAAAAAACGGAAAAGAGAAGCAAGCAAATGAGTCAAATTGGAACAAAAAATGGCAATTGCACGGATTGATTGCTGCCACATCGTGTAGCAATGACAATGCCAACAGCTACAACAACTAACAATAATGCCGATAAAAGCATTTCAATCGTAATTTTTTCAATAGTAATTTTTTCATTTGCAGCGCTTCGACTTTTTCCATGTATTTGTTGCAATAGGTTTTCCTACTTTTCTTCGTTTCTCGTTTTTTTGGCTTTGTTGCTGGCATTGTTTTGTTTGGCGTGACGGTTTTGCGCCAATGTTGCATTTTCTTTCAATGCTCCCGCTTGTCGACTGAAGAAACAAATGAGTAAAGTGATGTGATGACAGTGATGATGAGGAGCAAGAGCTTCGGCAGCAACAAGAAACAACTCCAGCAGCAACAAACACGCCAGTGAATGTCTGCGAATGCTAAAGTCAAAATCCACGTGCAATACATTTGCCGTTCTCCATTGTTGTTGTGGAATTTTTGTTATTAAGCAATGATGTTCGGTTGGCTTTCAGCTGAGTGCGATACTGTTAGTTACTATGTGGCTGCAGTTGGACCGTGGATGCAGTGGCGTTGCAAAGCCAAAAGATTTGCACTTCAGTGCGAATGTGCGTATGTGTAAGTGTGTGTATAACAAATACATATACATATATATGTCTTTATATCTACAGATATGTTTATATTTGTCTGTGCATACTTCCCTATTGTTGGCATGTGAGTTCAAAATGCATTCATATGTATGTATGTATGCGATGAATCGAGCGCGCTAATCATCAAAGCGCTGCAGCGTCGTTGCTAAAAAATATTTGTATGTACATGCAACAAATTGCAAGCGTTTCGAAGAAAGGCGCTGGTAATGGCTAAAAGGGGATTTTATGCAATATGCAAAACAGCCAACTCAAATGCTCACATACACAAACACACACACTCATATTAAGTTCATGCATATAATAGAAGAATATTGCACATTTATTAAATATCAGATTTCCATTGTTTCACGCTCGCATTAACACGCTCACGTTCTTGTAAAGGCTGAACAGTCGTCCAGCGAAATGATTACGTTGATAGTTCCATGGGTGAGTGTGTGTGTGTGTGCACTTTTTGGATGTACTTACCCTGCAGGAAATGATAAATTAGTCAAACAAATTTCTATTTCACAATTAGTGACACTGCAGTCAAAATAGACTAGTCTCATAAGGAGTAGTTGGAAAATAACTGGATTTGTGGTAAAGGCAGACTAGTCTCATAGGTTGAAAAACAATTGACTTAAAAGTAAAGACAGACTAGGCTCATTTGGAGTAGTTGAAAAACAATTGACTCAGAAGTAAGGATAGACTAGTCTCATAGGGAGTAGTTGGAAAACAAGTGACTTAGAAGTAAATATGGACTAGGCCCATTGGGGGTAGTTGAAAATTAGTTGTGTTAAAATCATTTCATAACTTTTAACTTTTGCATTTTTAGCATATGCAATTTTTTAAAAACTTCTAAAGAACCATTTGCCGTTCCGAGTCGGCTTGAAACTGTAGGTCCCCCCATTTTGTGGAAAAACATTACGACGCACGCTACAAATAGGAGGAGGTGCTCGGCCAACCACCTGACAGAAGTGTACGCGCCAATTGCTTACTTATTTTTATTAATTTTTTGAAAGTCAAAATCAGGAAATGAAATTACTATTTAAAAATTACTTTTTATTTATTTATTTACAAGAGAAACAGTTATAAATAGTTGATACACTGAGATAATAAGCAATGGCTGCTAAGGCCTTCGGCTAAAAAATAAAAATTGTTGAATATTATTATTTATTTAAATTTTAAACAGCAATAATAGGACTAAATTTGCATAAAAGAAAGTTATTTTGTTCAGTACAGGATAAATGCCTGCTCAAATGAGGGCCTACTTGGACAACGAATCAAAATCGTCCATTGCGCAGTATGCGTTACATAACCTCACATCCACTTCCATTGAGTGAAATTCGTACTCTTGTTCACAGTTTCAAAGTACAAAAAATTTTCTTTCGTTACTCCAAATACAGAGTTTATCTAATTAAAAAGATATGGGTAAGACGGAAAATCTGAAAAGCTTAGGATTGGCATGCTGCACTTGGCTAGAAACCCTGGTGGAGACGCAGAAGATTTTATTCTGGAATTTGTTTGGTTTCTTCCTTATTCCCTTATACTTATGTCACATTGTCTAATTGCTTGCCCTTTCGAAACCGAGTGAGATTGCACAAATGGCAGCAGACTGCCATTTTTTTAATATTTTATAGTTTACTAATTGCCGTTTTAAAACTCTTTTATTTTTTCGAAAATTCTCCTAAAAGATTATCCCAAGAAGACGATATTTGGTGATTTTTAACAACTCTCATAAAGCCAACTTTTTATTACCAAGACAAAATAAAAATAAAAAAAAATCCTAACGCTCCTCCTTAATGTACATACATACCTACATACATGCATGTGAAGTTTCGCTAGCTGCAAAAGTTATCGTGATGCAAATTATTAGGACCGAAACATAGCACAGCGATGGTTGTGAAAAAAGTTCATTTATGTATACGAGTATATATTTCTCAAGTGCACTTTACCAGTGACTGCTTTCGTGAGAAAAAATACAAATAATTAGCACTGAAAAACAATACAAAAAAAATGTATTTGACCGACTTCGAGCAGGTTTTAAGAATTTATTTGCACTATGGAAATATATTGCTATGACGATTTTTCATTGTTTGTCAGCAATTGAGTCAATTTTAAGAATGAAATGGTTTTTGTTTTGAAGATTGAAGCATTTTTATTTAATCGTTCTTTCGGAAACTTGGTACAGTAATTTGAAATTTCAGAAGCTTCATTCCTTTTTCAAATCGTGGCTAAGTTTAAGTAGCACATTTTATTAATTAAATTTTTTTTTTTTTATTTCCATTATAAATTACGATCTGTTAATATTAATAATAAGTAATTGGTGTTAGGGTTTGAAATTAAAATGCCCCTTCCCTTTGAAAGAGAACATTATTGTCTTTGGTGGTATTTAGTTACAATTTTATATACCTATGTTATTTTTTATTACAGTACGAGCAAGATCTGTGGATGTTTTGCGCTTTAGTCTTCTTGGTTTGGTTTAAGTTCCATTTCCGGTATCAGTCTATATAAATATAATACCTCATAAAGTAGTTCAATACGAACATTATCGGACTATCATTTTCGAGGATGTCCAAGTCCGTACTGTAATTGTCAATTAAGGCCAATATCGGATCTGAATGTTACTTAGACGAAGACACTAAGTACTCCTATGCGACTGGACAGATGGTCACGGTATTCATTACGGAAGTCTATGCCATCTTGAACGCGGCATACTGGATAATTGAGAGTGGCGGAGTATTGGAATTTGTAGTGACAGTCAAGCTGCAAGCTGCAAGCTGCAAAGCCTTTGCTAATCCACGCTGCTCTTCGAAATTTGTCGGTGAATGTAAGACAAAACTAAACAGTGTTGCAAAACACAACAAAGTTAGACTTATTTCGGTGCCTGGACATTGTGGTATTGCAGGGAACGACTTAGCTGATAAACTGGCTAATGAAGCCTCTGCCAGTATGCCACTAGACCCTGAACCCTTTCTAGGTATCAATTCTGCATCGATTCAACTATGGATTGATGACTTCATGAGGTCGGTAGCCAAGTGCTTTGTGAAAGAACCAAACAGGAATATATTGACCTTTCTCCTAAAACTCAGCAGAAAGGACCAGAGAGTACTTATGGGTGTATTCAAAGAGCACAACGCCTGTGGTCAGCATATAGCTGTCATGGAGGTCGTCAACAGCCCGATAAACCTATCCTGGCTTGAGGATGACGACACTGCCGAGCATTTTCTCTATAGCTGTAAATAAAATTCCAACCAAGGGATTGGATGCATTTTTCACTAAATTATTCACAGTTCCTATGTTCCAAGTACAAATACAATTTTATGCACACAAAATGCAAATGTAAAGTGAGTGTGTAAAGTATAATTCTTGCATAGTAAATCCAGTTTGTTATGTGCGTTACTGGTATGCTTGTGTTATGTTATGTCATGTCTATGCTATGTTTTCTGCAGATATATAGAAAATGCAAAATGAGTATGTAAAGAACAATTGCGGCATAGTATAAACGAATTTGCTATGATCATTATTGATTACCGCTCGGGTGAGCTTCTGAGGCTGACAAAATATCAGCTCTCCAATCTAGTGGGTTTTCTCACAGGACACAATGCGCGAGGAATGCATGCTGTGAGACTTGGAATCATCTCGAGTCCTTTCTGTGCTGGATGTATGGAGGATGAGGTGGAATCATCTCAGCACCTTCTCCTTAGCTGCCCTGCCCTGGCGGGGCTAAGATTCAGGCATCTTGGCTCTTACTTCCTTGCCACGCCTGCTGAGATAGCTGGCGCTGACATTAAACATCTGATGAGTTTCATCAGCAGCATTAAGCGGTTGACGCAAACATAGTCATCGTTCATAATCCGCACGCTCCTAACCTTCCCATCACCACCTTTCCCCGCCCTCTCCCTGCACCTCATCGGTCCTTCCCCTCTCCTCACTTCCTTGACAATGGTATCACAAAGGACGAATCTCTCTTCGTCCAAGTGTGCCCACTCCCTGGGCAACCATACTAACCTAACCTAACCTATTGATTACCTGATGTTATGTTGTGTTGTGTTTTGTCATGTTATGCTGGGTTACCTTATGTTTCCTGTACACAAGTAGCAAATGTGTGTTAAGTAACACACAGAAAAGAAATTTGCTTTGTTCGTTAGTGATATGCTTATGTTATGCTATATTATGTTATGTTCTTATGTTATGCTTCTTATGTTTTTAGGGGTATGTGAAATTCATTCGCTAAATAGTATAAAAAAATTGCTATATTGGTTATTAACTAGCTTATGTTATGTTATGTTATCTCATATTATGTTATGTTACCTTATTTTCCTGTATACAAGTAGCAAATGTAAAATGCGTGTAAAGTAAAATTGCTGCACAGTAAAAACAAATTCGCTATGTTTGTTATTGATATGCTTACATATGTCATGCAATGTTATGCGCTCATATGTTTCCTTCATAGAAATAGCAAATGGGAATTAAGTACATAAAGCACAATTGTTACATTATAAGTATACAAAAATTTGCCACACTATGCTTTGTTACGTAAGAGAATTTAAGTAAATGTGCATTTATTTAATATGAAAGTAATTGAATTGATTTATTACGAATTTTGTACGTTGAGTTGCTAACGCGGATACTTCATCCTTCCCTTCACAAAATACCTAGCAATCCAAGAGGAGATAAATTCGACAGTTTATTGTCGCTTATTCGAAGTTGATATAAATTTATGTATAATGCCAAAAAAAAAGTTTTAGCTTTTCTTACTTCTATAATATCGACTCAAGTAACTAGCGGATAAATTTTCTGGAAAAATTTGAAATTTGTTGTGAGAAGACGTAACATAAATAAAACTAACCACGTTTTAACAAAGGTGGGAACGAAGATTTGAAGAAAATTATTTTATGGTAAATGTTGCTGAGTGTTCAAGCTATACTTATGTACTATATTTTTATAAAACAATTATTAAAAAAAAATTTCCCATGAAAAATATTGCGAATATTGTACAAAGATATTTCGATAAGACTCGACCATACACGAACCTGAGTCAATATTAGACTATAACTAAATGGCATAGCTCCAGATATGGCGCAAGAAGTTACGGTTGTAATATAAGAATCTTTCTTCGATAGAGTGCCTCGTCGGGTGCATACTGTTTGATGATCGAAATGAGTATAAAGTAAAGGGTGGTTGAGTTTCAAGGGCTGGTTTTGATTTTGAATAAAGTACAATTTTTTTTGGAAATTATTGCCATTTCTCTTTATTATAATAATACTGGTATAGCTCAATTACGTATAGAACAAAATATCGGCCAAATAGCCGCCGCGGCCTCGGCGGCACATCTCCATCCGATGGTCCAAATTTTCGATGACGCTGAGGCATAATTGAGTTTCTATGCCGTTAATGTGCCGAATTATCTCATCCTTTAGCTCTTGAATTATTGGTGGCTTATCGTCATACACTTGTTCTTTCAAATAACCCCAAAGAAAGAAGTCCAACGCTGTCGTTGACGTTGAGGTGTGGTTCACATTCAACATCAGCGCTTGAAATTTAACCACCCTTTATTTAAGCATCCATTTGATGCTGCACACGCTTGCCCAGTTGCCACATCGATGTGTGAAATTCTCCTTAACTTCGTCACATTTCGAACTATGCCATTCCTTGACTACACCATTGCAGCTTTTCAACTGTTGCACCATGAAATTATATGTCGAAACCAAAAAACTTTACTCTCTTTTAACTGATAACTAACACAAAAAATGTATTTTAATAGTAATATAATTGTGACTTTTTTGTCTTCAAATATTTGTGTTTCAATTTCCATGAATAGGAGCCCATTCATATGTGAATATATATCTATTTATATGGGGCATACGTATGTATGTATGCCGGCGAAGAGTGATAAAACGATTAGACTACCGTTGAAATGATAACGTTAATTGGCTTCAGTAAATAAAGTGAAGTACATAATAAAGCCTCATTACATTAGTTATCGATGGTGAAAATCCGGGTAATTCTGTAGGCAGAAAAAAAACCAAACAAAAAAATTTAACAAATAAAACCCCGTACAAAAAATAATACAAATCATTTGATAGTATAAATTCGTGTGCCCATATACATACAGACATTATGCAATTTATAGATAAGCACAGAGAAAAAGTACGAAAGCAAAAATTGTGCAGATTGCGTTATGTTTATTATGTCTATTTAATATTAGTTATTTACTACCATCAAATGAAAACAAAAACAAAAAAAATATGGAAATTAATTAACAGGCGTCAAAATATGTAGATTTTATGTGCTGTTAAGTTGCGAAAGAGAATAGTAAATTATTAAAAAAAAAGTTGTGATGACATATTTCTAAATGGTTTTGTATACGAAAACAGTTTGTTAATAAAGAATTGCTACAAGAAATTTTTTTTAAGTCTGCTTTTGCAACAAATTACTGATTTAATAAAATGCATTTTTTTTTTGTAATTTATTATAATTACTTTTAGTAAACTCCTGGAAGGAGGAGATCAAATCTGTTGGGTGTGCAGGTAACATTTCTTTGATCTGTTCCCTTTGTTCCAGGACATAGGAACATAGAGGGAAATGAAATTGCTGATGAGATTTCCAGGAAGGGGACTGAACTGGCTTCAGAGACCTCCTACCCGGTCATCGGCATCCCCCTGACAGTTGTTAAAAGAGAACTGGACAAATTATATCTCAGGAAAAGGCAGAAAATATGGAGATCCATTTCCTCATGTCCATTTCTCCTCCATTATATCAAAAGCTTTGGCTGGCTGTAGATATCTGCCTGTTGGAGGTCTCATAATGGCATCTAAACGACGGTTTAGTTTAGTGCTACTTGAGGTGTGCCAGACCGGCACTTCAACCATATTACCTACCTACCTTTTATATGACTTAAGTAAGAGAATTTATCAAGCTACCAAGTTCAACTTAGATATCACTGCGGTAATGTAAAGTGCTTAAAGAATATGCCGATCCACCAATAATTACTTTTACTAGTATTTAATTTTAATTAGTACTTAGAATTTCATGGCTAACAAAAAGTATTAAATATAGTGAGTCGATATACAGTACACCTGTGCTCACATAATTAAGTCACTTTACTTATTTACGATATTTGCAATATTTTTCATGCTGAATTTCTTGCATTAATTTTTTATACAAATAGAGACAATTCTATAATAAAACCTTATAAACGAAAGCTCTAAAATTTGTTCGAAATTCACAAGAAATAAAGACATTTACAAACAAAATATGTTGATCAAAATTTTCAACGAATGTTTCAGAGTTTGTTTTTCGGGTGTTGAACTTGTCAAAAATTGCCAAAAATCAACACGATTTTTGAGTCACATGCAGCTTGCGTATTATTTAACACATTTTATATTATACTCGTACATCCACTGTATCGAGTATTCGTCATATGGATAAAATGCACCAGTCCAGGCAAAAAAAAATTGTCAAAAATCAATGCGATTTTTGAGCCACTCCAAACTGGCCTTTAGTCAATGGGCAATGAAACTGTATACCTGAAATTTTTCCAAAAAACACTGATTAAGAAGTGTAAAACTTTGATAAAAATTAAAAATTTTTTTTTTTTATTTCAATTTTTTTAAATAAAATTTTTAAATAAATTTTTTTTTTATAAAATTTTTAAATGAAAGTTTTTTATAATAAATTTTTGAAATGATATTAAAAAAAAGTTGTTAATAAAATCTTTTTTTAATAAAATTTTTAAATAAAAGTTTTTTTGAAATAAAATAAAAAAAAATTTTTTTATTTAAATTTTTTAAAATAAAATTTGCAAATAAATTTGTTTTCAATAAAATTTTTAAATAAAAGTTTTTTTTAATAAATTTTTTTAAATAAAATTTAAACAAATTTTTTTAATTTTTTAATTAATTTTTTTAAATACGAGTTTGTTTGTAAGAAAATTTTGAAATAAAAAAAAACATGTTTTTAATCAAATCTTTAAATAAAAAATGCTTTTATGTTTATAAATTTTTTTTTAAATTAAAATTAAATTTTGTTTTAATAAAAAAAATAAGGAAATTTTAGATTTTTTTTTTAAATTGCATATTTTTTGAAACTTGGATTTCTATGGTTTTTGTAGTAGAACCAACTACATTTTAATAAAAAAATTGTATATAAAGTAAAGAATATAAATAAATTATATCTGCATTTCAATAAGTCCCTGTGATGTAGTTAGTTTACGCAGTGTATATAAATATGAAAGATTATTCTTTTTTTGTTTGTAGTTTATAGGCTTCTACGCAATTCATTCGTTTAAATTGAAATTTTACTGAGTTTGGTAGGTTTGTTTTTCGCAGGTCTGGTTCTATGGGTTATTTGGTTTTAATACGTTAAGTGGCGCTACTGTCGATATGTTCTAAAAAACCAAAGATATGGTTCAATTTAGTTAATATTCGGAATAAAAATAAAAATATATTGTAGGTTTTTTTTTGGACTTGATATGCGTCGCTATTTGTAGAAATCATAGTAAGAGTCCGATTTATCAAAGCTCTGGGATTTGTTTGGGACAAAAAAACTTCTACACGTTGCTATTTCGTTCTCTCTGCGCATGCTATGTACTATGACAACAGAAGGGTTTAGGGTACTATGGATCACCGTGCGGCCTTCTATGGTAAGACACAGATAGTGCACAATCAGAATTATGACTTCCAGAGCTACAACATAACGAATTTTACTACGTACACAAGTAAAGTGGACAGTTGAGCTCAAGAGAAAGTGTAATTTATTTCCTTACGAGTACTTATAAGAAGCGGATTGCGGAGGCATTGATTTTGGAAATTCTTTGAATTTGAGCTCATAACATCGTGCGACAGTAAAAGTTATTCAGGAAACATTTTCTATGGCCGCCAATAATTTTCAATAAATTAAAAAAAAAAATTATTTGTGAAAGAGAACAAAAAAATATTATCTTTGGAGATATTAAGACTACTTTTCCTAAAACTGCTACAGCTTTACACAACCATAAATTCGGTGGTCCTTGGAGAGGTACTTTTGTTGGACCTCGTCCATGGATCTCGTCAACGTTTTTAACTTCGATTGTATGTATGTGTAATTCGTTATGACAAGTGTACAAACAACGTCAGTATATAGTACACAACAACAAAGTAATATAATAAACTTTTTAAAAATTATTATACCTCTTTAGTTGGGATATTTGCATTTGCCAGCTCTTTCTTTTCCAAAGTGAATTCAGTGAAAAAAATCCTTCTTTACAAAGTTAATTCATCGAATGATTGATGATGATTCACTAATTACTAGAACACTACGCAGTAAAATTATTGATGATAAGGAAAGCCTTTGGAATAAAAATATCATATTTTTGAAATCGATATTGCGGCACATTTCCCCCCAACTGTAAGTAAACAAGACCTTATTAAAAGTAACCCAGATACGAAAGTGCGATAGTCAGAAGGATTTGTGAGTGACTATCATTCGAGTCTCTATGCATGAAACACCAAATGACAGCAAACGTTTTTTCTAACATCGGTTGCCCGTCGAATGGTAAGGGCAAACCTCCGCGTGTATTTCTACCATAAAAAAGCTCCTCATATAAAATATCTGCCGTTCGGAGACGGCTCAAAACTGTAGGCCCATCTATTTGTGCAGATACATTAAGAAGCACATCAAAAATAGGAGGAGGAGCTTAAAAGATTTCAAGTATGGAAAGTTAGATATGATTTGTAAAACCTGGTCATGGCTGCGGCTACTTAATTTCAACCGTGATTATGGAAGTAACTTTGAGAGAAAACTCCGGCTTGGATCGCCTTTTTTTATTGTAATATAAAAAGGCATATAAGCCTGGAAGCTTTCATGTCCATTCACAAGGCAGATCTGGCCAAGGCTCGATGAGACAATATCTTAATCTTCATGCTCCTGTGATTGTTCCTCCATTTTTGAAGCACTTTATGGGGGCACGCGAACTCCTAGCCAGAAACCAGTGCTTTCTTCATTTTTAAGAATAGATATGACAAGGATTCATTCCCCCGTATTCCTGACTATTTATCTCCACTATTAATGACGAAAAAAAAAAAAAAGTATAGACTTTGATCTACAAGTGGAGGGCTACACAGTTTCAAACCATCTCCATGTTAGATGGTTTTCATGAAAATCTTTTCCCAACAAGAAGAAGGTAGATGGGTAGTTAGAAGCAGCAGTCGGTCTTTAAACCAACTCAGTTATATGGTTGTTTTTAAGTGCAAACCCTTTGATCTGACTGATAGTTGTATCCCATCAGCATCTTTCAGGAACGACGAGCCAAAGACAGTCATGCCACGCAGACAGTGACAAAGAAGATGCCTGATAGCCTCTTCCTCCACCTTGTTCTTGGAGCTTATGCAATAAGCAAAATGAGGTACGTTGAATCTTTGAGCTTGCCGACCTAGAAGACAGTGGCCTGTGGTTAAAGCAACTAACATGGAGACGTTTTTGCTTAACCGATTAACTAGCGCCTTTGAGTGCCGGACTTTCCATTTTGGCCAAATTCTTTTTATAGCTTTACATGTCAGACTATCCGAGCAGAGAGATAGGGAGCAACGAAGTGGCGAATAGAAAAGTCGTTTTATTCCAAGTGGATATAAGGATGAAAGGAAAGGATGAACCAAATTTCTTTCGTCCAAGAGGGCCCACTCTCTAGGCAACCATTACAACCTAACCTAACTTACCAAGTGGGCTCACAATTTTTTTTGGTATTGAATATAAGGTGGAGTGTTGATGGTTAGGAGTAACAGTACTATGAACATTTGCAATGTAGACGCCACATGGCAACCATTTTTTTAATTGTCCTGTGCTGAAATCCATTTACAACAGCGAACTATCACTCTGTGCACTTCACTTAGTAATTCTGCTTACTCCCGCATGCATCTGTGTTTCAAGAGGAGGTGTATGCAGTTCAAGAAGCGACGAACTTTGTTGTGGAAAACCGATGGAGAGGCAGATCTATATGGGTCTGCAGCGACAGCCAAGCTGCGCTCATGGTCTTAGACAGCCCCCCAACCACATCAGGGGTAGTAGAGTCCTGTAAATCTAGGCTGAACTATGTCGGTAGACATAATAGCCTGATGCTAACATGGGTCACGGGAATCGTGAATATCGTGGGTAACGAGAAATTTGACTCCTTAGCTAAGATGGGCTCTGAGGCCAACTTCTTTGGCCCAAAGCACGTTTTGCCACTTCCTTCTGCGCCTATCAAAGCCATGGCTAGCAAATGGGTACCACTACAACCAACAAGCGAGCTGGGCAAGCTGAGAGAGGCTGCAGATGAACTAAACATATGCTACCTGTCATGTCTGTCTGATCGACTGTCGCAAACCCTCCTGTCATTCAGCACAAGGGAGTGCAGACAGCTGGTTGGACGGGCCACTTTCTGTAGGCGAAGCACATGGAAAGGGTGGGCATCTCAGACAGTGGACTCTGTCCAGCTAGTGAAGAGGAGGATGAGACGGTGGACCACTTCCTGTGCGTCTGCCCTGCCTTCGCTCGAATCAAGTTTGAGGTCTTTGACACTGATGTGTTAAGAAGCGACCATCTTGGCTCCTTGGCACCACAAGATCTACTCAGATTTCTTCGGAGATCGGGTAGATTTAAAGAAAATTAAAAGGGAATCCAAGAATAGTACAATGGACTTAATTAATGTCTGAGTGCTGCACTTGCTAGTTGTCCCGACAAAAAAAAGTCTGCTTACTCCCGTTCGCCAAACACAAATGTACGATTACAAAAGAAATGCTCGCTTCGATAGCCATGCGTGTAAGGAACGGTAATATGGGAGAAAAGGACAAATATAGTTATAATAGCAAACTGTCAAAACTTAAAAGTGTTACCAGACCTAACTTGACATTATGCAACAAGGAGATGTTTACACATAATAATTCTACGAAAAATTCATAGTAATTTAATTATATGAGCAAAAATTTTTCTATAATTTCGATTTCTATGTTTTATAGATCAATCATTTTCGCCATGCTACGGCTGAGCAACAATTAATTTCCTAATGTAAACAAAACTTTAGATATTTTGATAAACAGGTAAATTTCTCCCAAGAATTATTATTCGTAAAAACCACAAAAAGCTTACGAAAGCAAATGCTTGGGGCAATCAACAAATAACATAAATTAAATTTGGCGCTCATCAGTCAGCTACCATGCATGCCTCTCCCCCAAAAACAAAAAATAAACGAAGTAACAGCAAAGCGACGCTGTAAAATATTATGAAATAAAATTTTTATTAACAATATTATTTTGAATTGAAGTTCATCAATAAATGCTTTATTATGTCTGTATGCAAATATGTACATATGTATGCGCATATGCTTCTGTCAGCGTGTTTTTGGCGCATTTCGATTGGCATATCTATGCAAAAAGTGCCATATCGACATTAAGCGACTGCTTCAAAAAGGCAATAACCAGAAAGCAAAACGAAAACAAATCCCAAAAATGTGCACAAAGCAATAAACTGATAAAAAGAAATAAAACAGAAAAAAGTTCAAATCAAAATGAGTAAAGCATACATCTGTAGAAACAAATATTAAAATCAATAAATCACATTTGATTGGCTTGACTAGCTGTTTGTGACTTAAGCGCCTTTATTATGTTTAGCAGCACTTGACAACAAAGCTTAATCTACACACGAAATGCGTGTGCCGCACAATGCCGTTGCTTTCCTCGCTCAATGCCACATGTGGTCGAGTGGTCGAAACTGCAGCGCAGATGAATGACTATCTGCGTGGAAGCTCAACAAACGTGCATAATTAGGCAAAATGCATGGCAAAGTTATTTAATTGTGCACACACTCACGCACACGTACCACCCTGTAGGGAAATCCAACCAAATCCAAACAAACTGGTTCGCTTGTAGAGAATTTCGTTATATAGGGTGTGTTTTTAGTAGCACGGGAACTGCCGATATCTATATACATGGTTTAATAGCTGAGAATGGCAGACTGTGTAGACATTTCTGTTCAATAAGTTTTTGCAGGACTTCATGAAACCTTTATTTATTTACTTTAGAAAAAATAAATGTGCTCGCGAACTTCATAGTGTGAAGTGTTGAAGAAGATGCCAAAATTTCGATTAGTCATCGTTCTCAACTTGTTGACATTTGTTCTTCGATTACGTGGCACATTTTACGTAGGGGTCTTGGCTTTCGTGCCCATAAAATACAGGTCGTGCAAGAATTGAAGCCAAATGACCATCATTTGCGCCAGATTTTTTCTTACTGAGCTTTATTATTTTTATTTTATAGTTTATTTTTATTCTTCAGATTTATTGGAAAAATTAGTCACAACTTTTATTGATCGAATGGACCATGCAAATCGTAGCCGCTACAGACATATCCCGGAATATTCAAAAAATTATTGCCTTGAAATAATCTACCGAATTATAATATAATTAATACAAAAAAATTCACTCCAACTATATTTCTGTTTTGTATTAGCATTTTAAATTCTCAAAATTAACGAAAAAGGCCAGACGGTAAATGAGAAATGTAGGGTTTTTTTAATAAGAGGTGTTATTTTGATATTCAAAGAAAAATTCTATTTTATAAGATCGGATCTTTATTTCATTTTAAAGAGGAAGGTATGCCGTTAATAGTGGAAAATAACATCAGGCAAATGACCACCACGACCACGCTTACAGGACAACATCCTTTTCATGAAATTTCCCATAACCGAATTGCAAAGTGGCTGCCCTATGTTCTCGATAGCCTCACGAATTCCGTCTTTGAGGTCTTGAATCGACCCTTGGCTGCTGGCGTAGACCTTCTGTTTCATGTTCCAAAGAAAAAAGTCACAAGGTATTAAATCACAAGATCTCGGTGGGCAATTGTAATCACCTCTTCGAGAGATAACACGGTCCGGAAACTTTTCCCGCAAAATATCAATGTTTCCGTTGCTTGTGTGGCACGTAGCACCGTCTTGTTGAAAATAAACGTTGTCCTGATCAATACCATCCAATTCCAACCATAAAAAATCGTTAATTATCTCTCGATAGCGTGATCCATTCATCTGTAACACCTGTTATTGGAAAACCCTTTATTATCTAGCAGTCCTAAGTGCCACATAGACAGCAAACTCGTTAAAAAGGTATAAATTTGTAGAGAAAAATTATGGATTTCGCAGGTAAATAACGCACCATCTTATAAAACTATGACAAAAATAACAAAATATCACCAACTGGTGTCGGTTTACCTTTTCCTAAACCTACCTTTTTTTTAATCTCAAATTACTGCTTTAAGACACTCGTTCACCGTTGATAGAAGGTGTAACGGAAAATACGCAGCGATAAGCGAAGGTTAATTCCGATAATTTTTTTTAGTGCTTTAATAGTCTGACAATTTTGGATGGGGCGTACCTTTTTCTACATAACGAATTGGCGATTTTATCGTAGCTTTACTCCGAAAAGTATCAGCCCCTCAATCTCTCAATTATCAGCTCTACGGATGGATTTCGAAGACTCTTTGGGCCCATTCCAATCGACGAGACTTGTCCGCAGGCAACAATCTGTGCGTCAATTGAATCTTATACGGGAATAAATGCGAATCAATGCGGATAATTCGTTGTAAAGTGGTCCGAGAAATGCCCAACTGCTGAGAACGGCGATTTTGGATTAGAAAGAGCATCACCAGCCGAAAACCTTTCGTACACACGTTTAATGGTGTTCTTAGAAGGCGCACATTTCACATTATTTAATTTTTTATACGCACGTTGAGTTTTCACAATTGACTTCTTATGGTGAATGTAAATTTCAACAACTTGGGAGCGCTCGCGTGGCGTGTACTGTTCCATGGTAAAAATCTGCTTTTACTGACGCTTCCAACGCGGTATGTCATTAAGCGATCTGACGTCTCTGTCAAAAGATACAGGGTTGCCACATGGGTCCGTCGAATATTGGCAACCCTGTATTCGTTTTTTGGTATCAATTCACTTTTTCGGAACGGGCGTACCTTGATGGAGGATTTTTTTTTTTGACAGAAGAAATTGGTGAATTTTTGAGGGGTTATTTCAAAGAGTATCAACATTTCAATCTCTCAATTATCAGTCTCTGTGTTCCTTTTTAGATAGTTCGGAGCGTGCACATTATTCAGTATGTTCGGTTTTTCCATAATTCAAAGTACTTAATTCATTAGATGGAGTTTAGCGAGCTCTCCATTCGATCTTCAGTAGTTCCACAAAACTGAAAAGCTCCGGTCTAGATGCTCTGAAACCCTTTTTCCATATTTCGAAACGTGTATTCAATGCGATAAATTATATCTATGAGAGAAAAATAAGTGATCTAGCACGCGCTACTGCCACCATCGCAATAGTGGAAAGTGTAGCGAGCATATCTACAATCAGGCAGCTATTTCGTTCATTTCTTTCATAGTTGTATAATAAAAATTCCGTACATTGTGCTTCTTTTTCTTCTCTTCTGAGATTAACAAAGCACTGGCGCTAACCGGCGCCATTTGAGCACACTAAGTGAAGCCTCGTCCACCTGAACTTTTCATCGCAAGGGTGATCTTCTTTTTTTTCTGCAAACACCAACTGGTATCGCATCGAATACTTTCAGAGCTGGAGCGTTTCGGACGAAATGGCCAAGTCCGCGGAAACTGTGTGATTTTATATTCACTGCACTACGTCTATGTCGTCGCAAAGCTCATATAGCTCATTGTTCCATCGCCTACGATACTCGCCATTACCAAAGCGCGAACAACCAAAAATCTTCTGCAATATCTATACGATAAGACGGTCACGATAAGAGCCTTATAAGGTGTTTGCTTTATTCGTCGAGAGAGGATTTTTCTACTCAATTGCCTACTTAGTCCAAAGTAGGACTTGTTAGCAAGAGAGAATCAATTCAACGCTGAAATTATTATCTGTATTTATGTTGGTGTCTAAACTTACGGAAGTTTGTAAATCTTAAAAAACCAATACTTAGTTACATTTATTTGATTCCCAAAAAAAGCGCATTTCTTTCCACCTCGACTGGAAAAACATAGCTACATCAGAAGTTGAAGTTAACTAACAAAGCTACGATACTCATGCGCGAGAAGGGCTTATTTTCGACCTATACTTGCTAGATGGACTCAGCCTAAAAATGGATATTGCCTAGACACTTGTTTCACTAGTTCAGGGTTTCTCTGCAGGGTATGTTTCTAATTACATTTAGGTGTTAGTAGGTGCGCTCTATTCGGTTTTGCGGCGCTGATTTATATCCAGGGCATTAGCATATACACACACACACATACTCGTATGTAATATAATATGAACGCAATTGTTTCGATATCTGTATATAGCCAATTTTACGCTTACACAGCAGTTGGTCGCCGCTGCTACCGACGTTGACCGCCTGAGAAATCAGCAACGGTACGAAATTTATGTATTGCCACATCTACGTTGACCGCTGACCGGTAAATGGTTTATGTGGCGAATGCATGGCGTAAGAGAGTTGGTTCGGCGAAAAAGTGTAAGAAAGTACATAAATGTGATAGCCATGGGCAATATAAAGTAAAATTATAGATTATGTCGAATTGGAGTTATTTCCCACATAAGTTAACATTAGCAGATAATTTGCTTTGTTTTTGGGCACCTGATCGGCGTTACTCTCTTGGCAATACCTTCTTTTAGTTAATTTATTATGCGGAGTTTTTACTTGAAGTCTTAAAAAACATAAAAAACGAAATTCATTTTGATATAGTTGTCGAGCAAGTGTTATTGAGCTTTCCCGCGATTATCCTGTTCCACAGGTAGCGAAATGTTTTGCTGCAAAGCCTTCTTCTACGATATGGTCAGTGCTGTTCAATGCTTATTTTGGTCGAAATGCTTTCATGGTCAAAAGAGAGATGGTATTATTTGTTTCGAAAATATACACTGCGTTAAATAACTACAGCCCAGACTTATTATTTTATTTATTTATTTATTTATATCAATAGTACAGAGTAAGACTAAGGTCTTTTAATAGAATTCAGCATTAGTATATTCTCCTACAACTAGAATGATTTTAACATGAAAGTTTCTTAATCTAAATTCTTACACCAGCTCATTAACAAATAAATCCAATATATTTAACTTAACTATAGTAACAAGAAGATAAGGCTTTGGTAGTAGGGAAAGAAAAGAAGGATTTAGAAAAGAAAAAACACAAGTAGTAATTAGAGAATATAGAGAGAAATTTAATGCAATAATTCAATGCAATCAAACACGTTTAAAGTAATTATAGACTTGTGCCCTGTAGTTAAATCTTTTAAGTCCAGCCTTCACAGTGTCGGGTAATGAGTTCCACACTTAATGAAGAATAATCTAGATGATGCTAGGTAATTAAATGTTGGAACGATGAATTTGTTGTACCTTACTGGTATCGACTTCTCTGTCAGGTAGGGAGGTGACTTGAATAATCTAAGTTTGCACATAAATATGCAATTTCTAGCAGACAAATAACTGTTAAGGCACAGTCCAGTAACCTTGTTCGCAGATGTGGAGTCAAGTTTGTTGTATACCACCTCAGAGTGGGTAATGAGAGGCATAATTAGCTGGGGAACTTATTTGCGCCTCGTTTTCTCTGGCGTGAATGCTGCAGAGACTCTCAGCCTACGCAATGTAGCATAAATATTCCCCACAATCCAATTTATTTGGTCAGGTAAGTTTTGTGTTAAGAATAAACCCCAAATTTTTTACCTTATCCGTACCAATTTAGGGATATTGTCAACATGTACCACGCTATTACATACAGGTAATACGCATGACTTTGACGCGTTCAAACATAAAGAGTTATCATTAGCGCAAACAGAAATAGCAGACAAATCACTGTTTATTTTGAAACATAAATCTTCAAGAGTCTGGACAAGTACAATTGTACATCATCAGCATACGCATGGACATTTACATACTGATAAACGGTAAAAACATCATTGACAAAAAGACTGAATAGAAGTGGACCAAGGATGGACGCTTAGGGAACACCAGTGTGTACAAATCTAGGTGAAGATGTTAATTTTCTGGTCCTAACCTTCTGTGTTCTGCCACCAAGGTCATGAGCTTCACCGCACTGTCTTTAAAGCCGAAATAGTGTTTAAGCTTCAAACATAACAATTTGTGATCCACTGTGTCAAATGGTTTAGAAGAATCAAGTAAACAAAGTAGAGTCAAGTCTCCGTTGTCAAAACCAATTCTAATATCATCTAGTATTTAACCATTGCTGACGAGCAACTCTGACTTTGTATGAAAGCAGATTGTAGTGGAGAGAGTAGAAATAATGAAATTTGCGTCGCCATCAAGTTTTCGCAAACTTTGGAAAATGTGGGCAGTATGCTATTTCGCCTCTTTGAAAACGGCCTTAAATGGTTTAAAATAAAACTTACGCTCTATTCGCGCATTGCTGCTTATTTATATTGCAGAAAAAATTATTGTATTTACTCAATTAGCATCTGAAGCGGGACAATCGACACTCACATTTCATTCTCATATCTACAAGAAAATCAAAATAAACATCGTTAGGCATTAGAGGGAGAATTATAGACTAACCGTAAATACTGGACGGCTGATGGAGCTGGCGGCATTATCCTTAGCCAAATAGGTATAATGTATGTATGTATATGTGTGTATGTATGTAGGTAACTAACTACACATATAATGCATATGAATAGTATAATCTTGGTATAAAGGCAAACGCATACGAGGTGTCTTTAAAAAGTAAGTTGACTTTTCACGTATCGCAGGCCATGTATGTGTATATTGGATTTTCGATTTTGTTCTTTAACTGCATTGGTAAATATGGCCTGAATATACAATATATTTATAGTTTCGACGACAAGATGGCGCATCATTCTATTTTGTTTTTGAATATTTTTTTACTAAAGAAAAAAATGATTTTGAGTGATGTACATCTTTATTTTGACGCTCCATGGTTTGTCTGTTTGTATACTGCAGCTGTCCAGTTCACACGTATCAAATCTGATTGACTTGCGATTTTATTTACAAAAATTATAAATCTTCCTATAGGGAGATTAATTTTGCGCCACCTTGCATAATACATATTTAGTTCATTTTTGAGAAATACAATGATTAGACACGAGCTTGACGATTTTCTGCTTTGGAAAAAATGCATCAAAGGATTTGCGACAAGTTTAGTGTAAAATGGAAGGATCGGAGTTAAGTGGTCTTAAACACTTGAAATGTTGAGTCTGCTCTGATAAACAAACAAAAATTTTATAAGTGTTACAAGTTCTTCAAAGATGGTCGAGAAGCTGCCAACGACGAGCCTGCCACTGTGTGATCCAATCGCCTAGAACAGATAAAAATATTGGAACAATGAAAAAAATGTGTAGCGGAAAATCATCGAATCACACTTGGTGAAGTTCTTGAGTATATTGGCATATCGCACGTGCCAGTATCACGCAATTCCTTCGTATTTTTTTGGGCATAAAATGTGTGTCAATGAAAGTTTGTTCCGTAACTGCTTTGGTTTGAGCAACAGAACCGTGGGATGAGCATTGCTCTGGAGCTGTTGAATGCTCGAAAGGGTCATTAGTAGTGATTCTTTGCCTCGGCGGCTTTTTCTTGTTTACTAAATTGAAGAGGTCTTTGAATATACACAAAGCGATTTGCTCGATGGAGGATATAAAGACTGCATTGCTGGAAAAGCTCAAGGCAATACCAAAAAGTGCTGCCAGGAATGGAGGAAGCGTTGAACAAGGCGGCTGCCACTAGTATTCTGGGGCACAGGTTAGAAACCTCGGACATGAAGCACTAAAATAATAGAAAGTTTTTTCTAATAGCAATCGTTCCTCGGTTCCTCGGTAGAAAATAGTACTCAACCGAAAGAATTTCTGTCATAAAAAAATTTCTCACCCGTCATCCGGAGGCGACATAAAACTGTAAGACTAAAACGCATATTATAAATAGGAGAAGAAACACCCAAATACCCAAGAAAGGGTCTAGACAATTTACATAGATATATATACAGTGCAACCTCTCTTAGACGAACACTTATCATCAGTCGGCTTTTGTTCAACCAAGTGAGGTGTCCATTCAAAAGAGGGTAACTTCTTCTGATATACAGGGTGAACGATATAAGGTTTTACCTATTCAAAACACCAAAACTTTTTTATGTGAAATTAGTTTTTATTGATTTCAAAGACAAAATTGTTCAAAAATGATTACAATTTTAATATAACATATTGTAAATTCACTTTAGCTCGAGATGACCACCTTTTGCCTTGACTATAGCCTTCAAACGGTCAAAAAATTAGTTGCATGCTGCACGAATGTGATCTTGAGGTATTTTGGCCCATTCTCGTATAATCACTTTTTTCAGCGCATCCATACTGGCATATTTTTTAGACCTCACCAGATGGAATAGTCCATCGGATTTGCGTCTGGCGAATTCAAAAACCATTGTGTGGACGAAATGAAGTGTGGAACATGATTTTTTAACCATTCTTTGTTCACATGAGCTTTATGAGACGGTGCCGAGTCCTGTTGGAACGTCCATGGTCTACGACCGAAATGTTTGGGTGTCCACGGCTCTAAAGCAGCTTCTAAAACATTTTCCCGATTAAAAGTTGCATTCACTTTGACACCAGGCTCGATAAAAACGATTGGAGAGCGTCCATCAGCGGTCACTGGGGCCCAAACCATTACTTGCGATGGGAAATTCCTTCGAGTGGCCATACGTAGGCTCAAATTCTTACAAGTTGGAGTGGGTGAAGTTGGTAACACTTCATATCGTTCACCCTGTATACGATTTGCGGACATTTTGCTCAAGGGAGTTGTCGGGCTAATAGAGATGTCCGGTTAAAGTTCATTTTTTTAGAATCTCTGGAAAATATAAGGCCAGCTCTTTCACTTTCGTTCAATTTCAGTTTCGTTAATGGCATCGATGACTGTTCGAATAAGTTTTAACGCTCCACAAAGCAGTCTTCGTAATTTTTACCCTTCGTATGAGGAAAGCCTTAAGGGGTGGTTTAGAGCTCGATTATTTAGGATACTTTCAGGAACTTCTTTTTAGAATAAAAAAAATTAAAAACGATACTTAAATTTTTAAGGCTTTTTATTTAGCTTCTTTTGCATATAAAAATGAAAAAAAAAATGTTTCTGTTTTTTTAATTTTAATAATTTAAAAGTGGCGCTGAAGGTGACTCTACCGAAAAATTGTACCTGGACGGTGTTGTCCATTTTGGCTCTTCTATTTATCTGAAACACAAAAACCCAAAAAATTATTAATCAGTATGACTGTAGCTATGTCCCGTACTAGAATAAAAAACAAATTTTGACAAAATGGCGCGGTTTTGAATTTGCCAATCTAAAAATCGTTTTTCTTTCAGTTTTTTAATGAAAAAAAAAAAATGAAAGGATTCGAATAATAATTTGATTCTAGTACGAGCGATGGCCATTGATGTTGTGAACAACGTATTAAAATTTCAGACGATTTTTTGACAACACTAAGCCGAAAAAAGTAGTTTTGAGATAATTGAGTTTAAAGTTTTGAGAGAGGATATTTTTCATTGATGCCGCCGCGAGGCGAATCTGACTCTACCTGCTAAAACGGCTGTAGAATGGAAAATACTGGGAATATCCTTAAAAAAATTTGCCAGTACATTCTTAAAAGCCTATACTTTCGAAATATCAAAAAAAAAATATATATATATATAAAATTGTTTTTTTGAAAATTCTAGACCACTCGGACACCTTAAAACTAAATTTGCGAGTAATGCACCTATTCCTCGCGCACTTCGAGAGTATAACTCATTATCCAATGCCACCCAATTTTTTAATATTTAAACTTAATTTCTTAGTATTGAATTTATATTGATTGTTAATATTTCCGTTGCCAAATTTGGCTTGTTTTTCTTTACATTTTTGTGTAATCTGTAAACTATATATTCTTAAAAGAAATGAATAAATAAATAAATAAAAAAAATATTTCTCGAAATAAATATAAAGTAACCTTACTTTTTGAACACACCTCGTACACACCTACATATGTGTGAGTTGGATTGCGCAAAATTTAGTTGCAGAAATGCCACTCACATTCGCAACACTGACGGCATTATTTACAAATCATTAGCAACGAACGCGCTGAATATCTAAATATGTACGTACGTGTATGTATGTATGTGTGTATGTATGTACATATTTCGTACGCCTACTAGTCTACAATCCCTAACTGAAAGTAAATACTACGCATACAACTTCAGCACGCCTAACAAGCAAGTGGCAACTAGCCACCATTTGTTATGAGCAGCGACGTGCGAAGTGGCTTTGTAAGTCACTTCTGCTGTCATAATCTTAATAGGAACTGTCTATCAGCGAATGGATACCTGTTTAGGTGATGAATATTAGACTTGTAAAACAATCAACTCATTTTCTTGTTTGTCTCAATTTACGTTCTGCTCCAAATATCCTGACGCAACACACTTGTAACGACAACGCATGCCAGCAGCACTCAAACGGTGTAGAGCCAACAATGCCACTCGAGCGTCTGTTTAGCACTTGCAATGCTATTTAGTTACACAAATCAAAATTTTCACTCTTTTTACACATTTTCACTTTTGTTTCCTTTGTAGTCTTCAAGCGCACACACAAACACCCACCCGTACATGCATAGGGAAACACAAGTATTTGTATAATGTGAAAGTCTGCTTCTATTTTATTTACGCTCTCTTCTCTACTTCTACGAGTAGCGTCATGACGGTATTTTGCCAAAGCAAGCGTGAAATAGCAACACTGGTTGGGCGGCGACCCTAGCAGCGGTAGCCATAATAGCAGCAGCAGACAGGTTTCCTACCACAAAGCGCTAGGGTAAGGTTTGCTGTTGTTGTAGTTTGCTGGCTATGCAAAAAATATAAAATAAAAAAATAAAGAAAAAGAAGGAAAAAAATCATATTATAAGTTGTTGTAAGCTGATATGGTTGTAGCTGCTTATAAGCAATACTTGTGCGTGGCAAACAAATGCATGCCACAACTTACATACGCCTTCTTATGCTTCGATATTCATTTATCCCTTTATGAGGTGCTTCTCTATCTTTACGATTTCTCTTTTGCTTTGCAAATTGTTGATCCTTATATGCGCACCCAATATCCTGTTTGCATTTTGAGCGTAGGGTTATAAGCAATTGCTGGCAGCACTTTACCCGTGTGTGCTTGTGTGTGTGAGTGGGTTGGTAGTGGTTTTGTGTGCGTTAATCCGGCAAGCTGCTTGCTTCCGCAATTTTTTGTGCCTGGTGATTTTATTTTATTACTTCTGTGTCGCCTGTTCCTTTTGTGGACGTCTCGTATTTCATGCTGGTGGCGTAACGCATTCTTTCTTCCTTTGTCCTGCTGTTGTTAATCATGAGCACTGCTGGAAGAAAAGCATTGCTCTGATGGGGTTGATGCTTTCCGCTTGATTTGCGCTGAGGTTCGATGTCTGAGCTTATCTGCTGCCTCATCTTTGCTTCGATTACAACTTTTATGAGTTTCTCTATCAGACTTTTTATTTAAATTTCTTTCTGCTTCTTTGCTTGAGTGAAAGCCTTAAAAGAGTTGTCCGTGATTTGTTTTTCGAAAAATGGTTCTCTTTACGTGTTGGTGCTTTTATCACCGAAAACTTAATGCTTGTTAAAAATAAAACGCTTTGCTTTGATTCAACTGATATCTTATAAATTTCAAACGATTGCAAGAAATGTCGGGATAATTGGGTTAAAAGTCGTTTTTGCTGAAATTTTACCAAAAGTGTATTAATTTCAATGCTAGCAGTATGACCTTAAATGCTTAGTAATAATTGGTTGGTTCATAAGATATCGTAAGAGCTCTGCTAGGCTTGGACATAATTTTGGATACAAATCCGGCAAATATGCCATACAGAATTGATTTTTCGCACAAAATAAAGCTTTGTAAACAGGTATGATGAAAAACTATTATAGCTGGTGAAATGCTGAGCAACAATCGCTAAGTTTCTATGAGAATTATGTGAATTGTTATTCCTGGCTAACAGAGCTTCAAGTGTCGTATTGCCGTATGTCGTGAATTTGAAACCACAATCTACTATTCTTCAATAGTATGCAAATTCATGATATGACTTTGTCGGTACCTTTTTGATATATATATATTTTTTTTATAAGCTTTACGACATACGACAATACCACACTTATCACACTCTGGTGAATACCCCAAATATCTATGTATAGTGGCTGGTCACATAGCTAATGGATGGTCTATTCTAACAATTTTGATTTCAAACGAAATCTGAATCTCACACGGCACCTTTCAAGCTATTCACGCTCTCGTTTTTTCTTGCGCTCTTCACATTTTTTTTTTAACAAAGTCTCTCTACCCTGTTTAACCACATGGTGAAAAGATTTTTGAGGGTGTGCTCTTTAACAGACGTTTATTCGACTGTGAGCGAATTTGACAAAATCAGCTGATCGGCTCACTTGGGATGTGTTTACAATAAAACTGAGATTTTGTTAGTCATGATGGAAAGAATAATAATAAAAATAATAATAATTACTTTGCTCTCAGCAAATTTGACAATGAGTGACGTATTAGTACCAGTATGGCCAGATAACCATTTTCGTAACTTGATTTAGTATTTTTTTGTTTGTTATTTAGTCTCGGAGTTTTAATTCTTTCTTCATGACATTTTTCTAGCCTGTTCTAATTAAAAGTAATGTTTATGATTTTGTAAAATATACATTTTTTTAAAATTGGGTCAATAATACACTCAGTTTTATTTAGCTTTACTTTTTTTTAACATCTGGTGGCATTGCCCGCGATTGCAGGTTTTGTTGGTGTTCTTCTGCTTTCGGCAGTCAAATCTCTCTCTCGCTACTGCAGTGTTGCCTAGCTTTGGATATAAAAACGCACTCAAATGCCCATTTAAATAAAACAAAACACCAAATTTTTATTGGATTACTTAAAGAACTTTGTATGCGTGACAAATTGTCTTTAAAATGTGTGTTTTTTATTTTTTTAGAAATTTATTTATGACTTTTTTCTTAAGAGTTAAGTTTCTTCAGTAGCATTTTGTTGCTTATTTTACTATGAGTACACCTCTTGTTGCCCTATGTGCCATTAAGGATTGAGGACCGGAAGAAACGATTACACCTCTATGGTTTTAATTCGTATTCAGTAAATTCAAACGCTTTTTGAAATGTGTAAAAAGGTTTTCAATGTTACGAAGAGTTGAGAGAGGGACATTTAATATTCTTGCAGAGCCTTAAAAGGAGCAAAAAATTAAATTTACACTTTCAAAATATCAAATTTTATAAGAATTGTTAAACAATAAAGTTTTTTTAACTTATAGTTTCAGTAGCTCTACATTAAAAATAAGCAACAAAAAATATATAAAAAAGTACTAAATTTAATGCGAAGAGCAAATGGTTGGCAACACTGCACAACTTGGCCGATGCGAAAACTGTTTTTTGCTCTGAACGTAAAAAAATCCTATGATTAATTTTGTTTATTATTTAATTAATTTTCAATTCTAGTCTTTTTTACCCATCAATATAATCAAATTCAGTTAATATTATTACATTTTTCAAAATTTATTTTTTTGTTGGCATACAAAACACCTTTGCTGCTAAGAAACCGATTTAAATCAACACTCAAAACCCTTGAAGCATGAAAGTTGCTGTGAGAGTTATGAAAAGGAGTGCAGCTTGTACAATTTCTTTCAAAGCAAAAGCAAATTTATGAAGCCTTTGGTGTGCCATTCTTGTAAGAAATGCTCTCCTTCTTCTTCCTCTTTTTCTTTATTGTAGAATTAATGCCCATTCTTCAGCAATTTTTGTGCAATAAATACATATTTTTCGGAAGCTATTGTGTGTAAAAAATATTATTATATTTATAATGTCGTTAACTGACATGGATTTATGCCTTATAAATATTTCAAAAAGATATACACTTACGATTAAAATCCTAAATACATCTTATTGTGACTACTGTTTTTTTAATTTTTTTTTAATTTCATTAATTTTGAGCAGCAAATGTCTTATGAATCGAAAAAAATCAAATTTTAAAAATTGAATTCGAAATAAGAATGCACGAAATATTTTTATGTGTAGAAAATTCGCAATACAGTCAGGGGAAAAATTATAAAAAATCAACGTGAATTTCGACCCGCTTCACAGTTGCACTTTATTGTACTAAAATTTAATGGGCTAAAAACAGTGTACTCAAATTTTTATTTAAAATTCTTATTAAAAAATTTGAAATGTTGATGAAAATTTGACGGTTTTCTTTAAATCTTCCACTGAGCTCTAAACTCTGATTTATATGACATTTGTTGTGGAATGAGCCATGTTTTAAATTACTATAGTATTAAATCATAATTACATTAAAAAAAAGAAAATTAAAAAAAAGTGCGTGCAGCATAGTGCACATAACGGAAGTGAAACTTTCAAGGCAGACAAGGAAAGAGGGAGAGACCCGAGACCCAAACAGTAGACACCAAGGAACGTTGCATGGCCTTGAAATTTTACTCTCGATTCTCGCTCGTTCATCGACGCCTAAGAAAAAAGTCCAAATTAGTAAAATTGCGGTGTATTTATTATTTTGCCCATAAGTATGAATTTGTGCACACCGAAAACAATAAAGGTTGAAAGTAGGAGAACATATTTTGCAAAAATTTCATCTACATAAATTGAATATCGAACAAAATATGAGTTCGCCATTGCATACGTGAGTGCATGAAAAATATTCCGACTACATAATAAGGCACACACACATATGTACATACATAAGTACTTATGCAGGCTGCTATAACAACGGCAGAGTAGAGCCCCACTCGTTCATAAATCGCTGAAGAGTACCAAATCGTTGGTTGAAATCCAATTCGCCAGAATTTTTTTGATTCAAAATTTTTTTATCCATAAGACGTAAAAATAAGGAGATAAATACTCAGACTGGCGCTCGTAAATAATCAGTATTAAGGTGTACACATATTTATTTATTTATTACGTAGAGGAGGGAAAAAACATTAGTGTGTGAGTGTATGTATGCAGAGTTCATCTATGTATGCATGGGCGTCTGTGCGTACGCCACATTTATTATATTTTGCTTACAATTTATTTGCGCATTGCTTTTCATGTTTCATGCTGCCTGGTCTCACACACATACATACACATGCAAACTGCATGTCTGCCTATCTGCAATCCTGTCTATTTTCTTGTTCAAATGTATCCGGCCCAACCCTATATCCTGGCGTTTTATTGGAGTTGGCACGAGCGTCTGCCAGTTTTTGTGTTACACTTATGGACAAAATGATAGGATCGCGATCTTTTGACAAGTCTTGAGTATTTTTTATTTATGTTTTTTATTTTTTTTTAATTCCCATTAATTTTTTATAAAAATATACTTCACTCTGCTGCCAATATCATATAAACCAAAGTTTCAGACTTAGCGCAAAATTTACAAAAATTCGCCAAATATTCAGCAAAATCTCAAATTTTTCACGAGCCTTCGTCTTTTTAATTAGCTCAATAACCGCTTACGCGATTTTGGCCTAATTTAACAAAGCGCGTCAGTCGTTTCTTCCTCGTGTTAACCGGCGACCGGTTTTTCATGGGTAATTAAAGAAAAAAAAGGATTTCGTAGTTTTATAGCCCATAAAATCTTAGTATAGTAAAAAGCAAGTTTGAAGTGGCTCAAAATTCTCCCTAATTTTTTATATTTTTCCCCCTGATCGTATTGCGAATTTTGCCCATATAAAAATATTTCGTGATTTCCTATTAAAAAGTGTGAAATTTTGTTTTATTTGATATTTGCTGTTTATGCAGATTCATAGCCCATTGAATTTGGATGCAATAAAGCGCAAACTCAGGTAGCTCAAAACTCTCGTTGCTTTTTGAGAATTTTTTGCGTGACGGTGTTGCACATTTTTTCCTTCTAACGAGTACAAGATTTGTTTATTTTGTTATTAGGAAAATTATATGCACATTTAACGATTATCGAGTTTTTAAATCCTATAATAATCTATATATTATAATAATTTTTCTACTTCATTTTTCCTTTATAAATCGAAAAATTCAGCTTGCCGGCATCGTACAGCTTTTCCATTTTTTCCATGTAATGAATTCACGATTTGTTTTGGAATGAGAAAAATTTACAATTACATTTTACAATTAACTAATTTTGTATATTTTTTGTTTTAATAATTTTTTGACCTGAATTCTGCTTATCGTCATCGTCAGAAGTACCAACGTTTAACGCGACTAAACCCACTCAGCCATAAAGATGATTTTTATTTAAAATTTCCTGAACTAACGGTACATCTGAGTTTCTTCATTGAACAAGGGAACACAAATATTGCTCGTTTGAAAAAATTTCACTAAATTCATTGTCAAACAGTTCGTTTTTTCTATAGCTGTGTGGAGTAGCCATCTTTTTGAAATTTAAGGGGGGAACCCAGTTTAGGAGGCCAACATTTTGGTGTTTTTCGAGAATTTTTTGAACAATGAAGGAATAATCAGAAATTGTTTAAGTTTAGAGGATACTTTATTTATATATTAAGGTACACTTTTAAATTTTTTGAAGCTATTTCCCCGGGAGATAGTGGCTTTAGAGCGTGCTGTCCATGGAATTGTCCATGGAATGGTGGGAATTCCTGAAGTTGCAATTTTTCTCTGAAATCAAGAGCAATTTTTTTTTTAATAAAAACATATTTCCTAAGAATATGAACCTATATGCGGTAAAAAAATATTGAAAATTCCATGCTTTTGAGGCGCTTGAACACAAAGTGGGTTTTTTATACCATATTTTTTCATCTATTTTGCTTAAAAAACCACATTTTATATTAGATAATAATATAATCCCAGAATTAGGTTAATATAGATTAGAATTGAATAAAGAAAAAATGCCGAAAAATTTTAGAACGGTTGGTCGATAACTTTTTAAGCTAGAATGCCCACCAATTGAAAAAAGTAGTTTCGAGAAAAACGTCGTTCTAACTAACGCGCGCCACGGTGCGGAACCGACGCACAGTGATTCAGGTATATGGGCTAATCGGACAAAAATCACTACTCCTGTATTACTTTACCGATTTTAATTTAATAAAAGCAGTTGTGTAGCTCATGTATAGAGTTACAACTGTAGCATGAAAAAAAAAGTTCTGGGCTAAGTAAGGAGGCAGGAAGTGTAAACGAAAAATTTTAGAGTATTAAACATTGAACTTTTAATAATATTAATTTATTTAAAACAATAATTTTTGCTATACATTTCAAAAAATCAAAATTATGTTTCCTCTTTAATTAGCTAGGAATGTTTTTAACGCATTCACCAACTTTATATAATAAACTTTAAATAAAAAAAAAAAATATATGTTTCAGTAGTACAAAAAAATATACTTAACATAGGAAAGGAATAAAAAGAAAATTATTTATATTAGTTAGTCACTATCTGAAATATTTTCTAAATCAAATTGATTTACATTTTCCTCTAGAATATAGGTTTTAATATCCGAAAAATTAAAAGAATGCGAAGAGGTAGTCTTTCTCAGAGAAGATATAAAGGGGTCTGATGTTAATAGTAAATATGTCATAATATCTTTATTAGTGTTTATTCTAAAATTTTTTCGTGTATGATAAAGACGACTATTTCGTACCTCCTTATGCCTAGCTTCAAGTGCGTCTTCTGCCAGTTGCCCTATTGGTAAATCAAAATGTTTAATGATCTCTTCGCCATGAACTAATAATTTAAGGACACTGGAAGGCATATAAAACCAGTCATATAATTCAATGTAAAGCTCTCTGGTACTATTTAAAAGTTCTCGAAAATTGCCGATGTTAATTTGCTTTCCAAAAGACACAACACGTAATATTTGAGAAAATTTAAAAATCAGATTCTCATCAATGCCCGTTATTTCAGAGCTTATTTTGGGATTTTAAAAAAACCTTCTTGCCGTATTCCCATCATTAGTGGACCCGTAACCTGGCTTAGGTTTATCCACAACTAAGCCTAATTTTCTTTTAAAGTCGTCTTGAATTTTTTTCTTTTGAATATCAAATAACGCTTTTTTTCTGTGCCTTTTACTTGCCAGCTTCTAAAAGGAAGCCTATAAGCAATATGTAATAAACATTCGAAGCTACGGATCCACGAATGAAGAGATAACATCCCAAAACTAAAATTTTCTATTTTAACTGGTTGTTTAAGAACTTCTTTTGTATTCATTTGTTTTGGTGTAGCTCCACAAATGAAGCAAGTTTGAGTAGAATTAGTCTCTGATAAGGAATTAATGCAACTTCCATCAAGTATTGTAAAGTGAAATTTAAAATTTACAGTGTAATTTTTGTTTTGAAAATTTAATTAGTTATAGGTTTTAAATCGTTTATTTCTTGCTGCAGTCTCAAGCTAAATCGGAATTTTCTTTAACAAAAATAAATTTAATTGGTCGACAAAAAAATGTTGACGAAGTTCGAGGATTATTCCAAAAAATATAACCTTTTTCATCTGACAAGGGGTGGCATAGCAACTAAAAATAAATATTCGTCAGTCATTTCTGTGGAGCTAAATACTTGTTTGTAGGTGCTATGCCCAGAGCTTCCATCGAATCCGTATTTACATGTCAGAGTTAAAGTTTCACTTTTTATATATTCTTTGTCTAATATTGATTTTAAAATGCTTTTTAATGTATAATCAAGAAGTTGTTGTAGATTTATTTCAGATCCTTGTTCTGTGGTTATAATATCTTTTGGTAATAAACTGTCTCGAAACTGTCGCAGTTTATAGATGCTAGGTAAAAATTCTGAATGCACACTATTAATCATTGATCTAAGTAAGTTATATTTTCTCTGAGAAAGTTCTAACTGAAGATAAAGCGCTAAAGTTTCCTGTAAAGTCAATGAATGTTTTTTGAAATCCTTAAACTCAATCTGACTATTACTTTTTTTAGATAATTCTTTTACCGCAAAAGAAAGCTCCTCCAAGGTGTATTTTGAGACCAGTTCTTCAATTCGCCTCTTTTTAGTCTTCTCACTTGACTCCCCAAAAGCTACATATGGCCTTCCACGAGAAGTGCTTTGTTCAGCAAAAGTGTGACCTGGAACAGCTGGTTTTCTTAAAATAGCTTTTAGTGATGAGGTCATATATATTTCAGAGTTCAGCCATTTGCTTTCTTTGGCTAAAAACTGTTCTTTTCTGCGAAAATTTTTTTGCCATTTAATATTTATTTTTCCACAAAAAATGCCAACAGATTTTTCAAATTCCCGCTTAGTTGCTTTCGTGACAGTCTGAAGTCTCATTAGGTTTAGAACCTTTTCAACTAACTTATTTTTCCTTTGTTTTTTGGGCAATGAAATCCATGTAACCACCAAATTTTTATTTTTTATATTTGACAAACTACCTAAAAAATAAAAATTCGGAATAAAGTGCAACTTTGCGCAAAAAAAGACCTATACCTTTAAAAACAGAACAGTTTAAAATATCAAATAACAACAAATTTGGAAAGGCACCTTTTGTGACATTTTACCAAAAATAGAGTTTTCTAAAAATAATGACTACTTTACAAAAAAAATTAAGAAAAATGCCAAACATATATTAAAATATTTACATACCTTGCTGAATATTTGCCATAATAAACGAGTCAAACTATAAAATATCGAAACGTTCAGAACGAACTACCATACAATAATAAATGTTGATCAAATCTAAAAGAAACAAAATAGGATTTTATTTAGGTAGACTTTATCATAATTTTACTGATAAGGAAACAAAAAATAAAAATAAACTTAAGGTGATTTTATTTGAGCAATATAATGAAGATTTTATTTCCATTTTAGTTTTTCTAAAATATTGCTTTTAATTTTTTAATTTTTCTCCATTGTTTAAATCACTGTGCGACGGGCCGTCGCTTGAGTGCTCATAGAATCGGGAATAATGCGAATTTCACTTTAATATGCTTAACACATATTCTTGAGTAGTTATACTAATGATTTATACAATAAAAAATCGATTTTTTGATCGATCTAAACCGGTTACCCCCCTTATGAAATATTTTCATCAAAGAATATTTAATCAACAGAATCCGCCGACTCATAAAAGTATTTCAGCATTGACTAAATTGAAGGAATCTGGTTGTTCCCAAACATCAAAAGATTTCTCCACGTGCAGCCGTGTTCATCAAATGAAGAGATGGGTTTAATGAAGGTTGTCTAGAAAGCCGGGCGTATTTTTATTGTTATTATTAGTTGATATCGCACCGGCTTTTAGCGCATAGAGCCGCGGTCGGTGATTATAAAAGTCGCTGGCATGTACATACATATATATAATATTTTTGAATTAAAAAATTATGGTTTCACTACTGACCCAAATCCAGCTTTATTCCATTTCGACTCGCCTTTATTGGGTTTTATGCATACAAAAATCACAAGTTTTCGACTGGAGGGCATTGGGGTCGAGATAGTATTTTAAAAACTCGACTTTACTGCCCGATTTGAGTCATATTAAATATGAGAGATGGGTGCGATTGGAATGGATATATTTCTGAAAACTGTGTTTACCTTAATATTTAGGTATCTTAATGTTCATAGTTACGCAAAAAAGAGATCGGCGTAGATTTCAGAATTTCCTTTTCTTTGCTGGCGATATAACTCGACATTTTTATTTATATTGCAGAAAACACCCAATACATCACACAACACAATTGTCAACGTGATTTCTAAACCACTTGAAACTTGCAATTTATTAAACCAAATTTCAAAGAGCTAAAAAATTGCATAGTCGAAACTTTTCTAAAAACTCTGATCAAAAAGTGAGAAGTTTTGATGAAAATTGGTTGAATGTTTTTAAATTGACCAAAATTTTAAACTTGGGCATATTTGATTTTTTAAAACAGAACAAACACATTTTCATTAAAGAATTATTAACTTCATGCGCTGAAAATTAGTTTCCAAAAGTTAGGGATTGGATAGGTCACACATTGAGAAAACCACCAGATGGCATAACGAGAATGGCACTGGACTGGAACCCGCAAGAGAGCAGAGGTTGCGATCGACCAAAAAACACTTGGAGAAGGTCGCGCGAACTAGCAGATGCCGACATTTCGTGGGACAGTGCAAAAACAACACCACAGAATATAAAAATACGGACGCAATACAGCACTCGCGGTTGCTATTATGAGCGTCGTAACGCGTATATTACACAGACGTACTAACATACATACTTACATTCGTAGGACGCTTGGTCTAAGCAAGTATTAGGAAGTGTAGTATAGGTATACATAATGCCTTCTCGCTCACCGTGGCTCCGTAATACGCAGGTGAGCACACATACGTACTAGCATACATACAAACATACATACGTATGACGCTTGAACTAAACCCAAACCAAGTAATAGGCAGTGTAGTATACATACTACAATACTCTCTATACTAGCGTGGCTCAGCAGTACGCAGCCACACACATATACGTATATCAACATAACGCTTCGTAGTGTCGCTTTTACGTTTCATCGAGTCTCAAATCACTCCCAACGATTCTAAAGAAGTTTTCAATTCAAAACTTTATAAAGAGTTCTCACTTGGAATAATTTCTATTAAACTTTTAGCAGAGTGTGTTTAACAAAGGCATATAGTCACATTTAGATAATAAATACGAAAAAATTTAATAATATTTTAAAGAATTTTATCAACAATTTTGTGCAGGGTGATATATTTCAAAACAATCCGGAATGTGCAGTGCAACAAGATATTTTGTACATTCCCATCATAGTTGAGACGTCCTTGCTGAGGCTTTTATTTATTTTGTGTGCGAAGAATTTTTCTTTGGAAATATCCCCACTGTTTCGCCTTTAAGCGCAATGGCGTGTTACCTAAAGAAGTCTTTCGGTGTGTTGCATATTCAGGATTAATAGCATTTTGTAGAATTTCTTCTGCAACGTTCAGCTGAAATTTTGAAAATGAATATTTCTTAGAATTGTGAATATTTTTTTCTTTTTGCAACAAAAAACATGCGTTTTTTACATTTGATTAAGCAGGCGTGCGTGGCATATCTTTCCAGTGCTAGAGTTTAAAATAAATGAGCAACAAATAAGTGGGGAAGACTTGTCAATAAACTCCTTAGCTATAAATAAAGGGTTTTCAAATAAGAGGTGTTATTTTGATATTCAAAGATTTTTTAATATAAATGATCGGAATAGGAAGATATGCCGTTAATAGTGGAAAATAACAACAGGCAAATTACTACCAGGAGCACGCTTACAGGAAAATATTCTTTTCATGAACTTTTCCATAACCAATTTGCAAAGTGGCTGTCCTATGTCCGCGATAGCCTCACGAATTTCATCTTTGAGGTCTTGAATCGACTCTGGGCGGTTGGAGTAGACCTTCTCTTTCAACAAAGAAAAAAGTCACAAGGTATTAAATCACAAGATCTCGTTGGCCAATTGTGATCACCTCATCGAGAGATAACACGGTCCGGAAACTTTTCCCGCAAAAGATCAATGTTTCCGTTGCTTGTGTGGCACGTAGTGCCGTCTTGTTGAAAATAAGCGTTGTCCAGATCAATACCGTCCAATTCCGGACATTAAAAATCGTTATTCATCTCTCGATAGCGCAATCCATTCATTCATAACACCTGTTATTGGAAAACCCTTTATTTGGGGCAATGCATTGCACATTTATACGTTGTTATTTCCATTAAAATAAATATTTTAGGAAAAACGAGTCCGCTAAACTGTGCCCTTCCAGAAAACTTGTACTTAAACTGCTGCCAAAACTACTTTGATAAAATTTAAGCCCCAAATTGAATCTTCTTATTTCCGTAGAATGGCAACCCTTCGCGGGCAAAGTAATTATAATTATAAATAAAAATTAAAAATGCGGCATCACGCAAACATTTTTAATAAAATATTCCAAAAACAAAATTTCGAAATGTCTGCTTAATTTGTTAGACTGTGTTTCTCCGTATGCGATTCGGCGATGCATACATACATACATATGTATAATGTTACACATACACGTCTAAAATTTCTCCCGAATTCGTTAACCCTTAAACAACATATTTATAGAGCCAGCCGTGTACACCTGTTCAGTTCATAACCCCTTGCCGGAAATTGGACTCACAGGGTGGGTATTAGTATACATAAATACATAAATTTTTAACTGGATGTGCTAGCTGCATACCCATAAATATATTTTATTGCCTTGCAACATTCTTATTATCATACACATACGAGTATGTAGCTGTATGTATGTATGGCTGCACGTGTGTCAATGAAATTCGTACTTCTTCGGCGAAATGCATTTCCAGCCGTTTTTCGGTCTACCATTCAATACGCTTATATGTATGTATGTATGTACAAATTCATATATTATCTGCATTTAGTTGTTGTAAGCGGCACCTGTGCACGCCTGCAAGGACCACACAATCACACGCACACAAAATGCAATTTGTTTGACTGTGTGGGCGCCACAAAATAGGGGTTCACCTCTTGACTTTATGGGTATGCTGCCGTATTTTGTTTGCAATCCCTTCTTTTTGCTAAACACACGGCTTTTGTTTATGTTGTTGCAGCCTTGGTTGTACTTACTTACATACCTGTTCACCTTTAAAAACGCTTCCCTTCTCGTCGTTCTTTTCTTCGTACTTCAATTACAATATATGTACGTTTGTGTGTGTGTGTATGGGTAAGTGTGCGCAATGCCTTTGTTCTCTCAACTGCAGACTCACAATAGCAAAGTCGCGCGCCGCTTCTTGTTTGCCTTTTGCTACTCCTTTCTCTTCTCTCTGCTGTCTTTGTGTCTCTGAAAACACAAACACTTCACTCGCACAATTCTTTGGCTTCGCACTTGCAAAGGCGCATTGTCTTCAACGGAACTCACATGAATTCTTACATGTGCCAGTTGCAAGTGATGCCCCTTTATTGTATTGTTGTGCGATTGCATTCACTTGTCTGGTTGGTGCTTTGTGTTGTTGTTTGCATTTTCGGCTCAATTGCGGTTGTTGCAACGACGCGTTTATTTGTCGCACCGTTGCACCTGCAGGTGGCTGATATCTTGGAATTTACTTTGCCGCATTTGTTTACACTCGTGGAACAGGTGATATTTAGCCGCTTTATCTATGGATAGTTTCTTTGCATTTTTGTTTTTACAGTGGTGCCATAGAAAACAGCTGGTGTGTTGCCACCTGTTAATGTTGTAATTAGAATTATAATTTAAATTTCTACAATGTATTTAGTGTTCAAAAACTATATTACCAATTATTAATTTTATACAACTGTGAAGAGGAACTATTCGAATTTTGTAACAGACTAAATGGAATAAAATAAAATCATATTTCCTTCCTCCTTTTTCGTGGCGGA
This sequence comes from Anastrepha ludens, assembly GCF_028408465.1. Lineage (NCBI taxonomy): Eukaryota > Metazoa > Arthropoda > Insecta > Diptera > Tephritidae > Anastrepha > Anastrepha ludens. The sequence continues at coordinate 8,104,446 of NC_071498.1, read as the reverse complement.
AATATACTCAGAGGTTTTCCATTGCCAATCGAGGTGGAACCGCTATTAGAAAAAACTTTCTGTTATTTGATGTTTCATGCCCGGGGTTTCGAAGCTGGGCCGAATGGTAGTCAGTTACCGAATGAAATGAGATGAAGCAAAGGGTGAAAACAAAATTAAATAAAAAATAAGTAAAATAAAAGAAAAATAAAAAAATAATAAAATAATGGGTAGGCAAAACTAAAATAAAAAAGAGGTTGTCTGTAAAGTCGGTTTACTGTCGATAGTTTAACGTGACAACGTCATAAGAAAATACTATTGTAATGGTTGCATTTTTCAAAACAAAATTTTAATTTTATTTGTCTGATAGATATTTTGTATGGATATAGAGGAGGAGGTAAATGGAATTGCAATGGAATAGGTCAAGTTACATTTACAAAAACGTGAAAAATTACGAAACATTTAGCAAATTCATGAAAGATATCTTCAATTTCGATTGTGCATCAGACGTTAATAAGTCAACAACACTAAGAGGCACCATCATCGATTTGCCTTTTTCAAGACACATTACACTCGAAACACCCCCTTTCATTTCCTACTTTTTCTATCATCGTCCTATTCTCAACACAGAAATGGTTCATTACCATGCACACAGCAAGAAGGCATATGCAAATACAAGTATGTGAATTTATATACAAATGCGCATATACATACATATATACGCTCACTTAAGTAGGAGAGAGCAAGATGTCGAACGTTGCCGTTCGTTTGCTTTGTTTGCTTTGTCGTTCGTTCCGCGCTTTCGCTTGCAGTTCATTCAATGCAATGAGCAAGGGAACGACAAATGAGCAAGGTAACGGCAATCACCAAGGTAACGACATATGAGCAAGGTAACACTCATGAGCAAGGTAACGACACATTTTTTCGTGCGTGCAGCCTGTTAAATCGAATTATAAGACGTTATCACGTCAAAAAAATTTAAATTGAAATCAAGTAAAATTTAGTAAAATGGAATATGATGAAAAGAATTGAAATAAAAATGAAATAAAAGAGAATAGGATAACTAAGTGAAATAAAATTGAATGAATCGTTAAATAATTTTAAAAATAAGATCAAATGCTATAAGTAAAAAAATATAAATAAAAATTAAATTAAAAATAAATATACGAAAAAATATTTTAAATTAGGTTAAAATAATATAAAACAAAAAGGAAGTTGAAGTTAATAAAACAAAAAGTAAATAAAAAAATCATTTCAAAATTTAGCTTAAGTCCTCAACCATCTGTGCGAACCTTCTGCCTTTTCTGAGACACAGATGGCGCTTCAAGCAATAAGAAGGCGTTGTTCCTAAGCAACGATATGTGGGCATTCCCACTACTTAGGACTGGTAGCGGCAGGTTAATCACCTGCCCTTTCAGAAATCAAATAGATTAACGAAACCAAAGTAAGACTGAGTCTTGTCGAGGCCTTATGCTCCCGACAGCAGTGAACAAGGAAAAAAATTAAATAAAAAATCAAAATAAAATATCAAAATAAAATAAAGTAGGATAAATAAGTAAGATATAACACTAATGAAGTTAAAATAAAATACAATAAAAAAATACATTAAGGTAAAATAAAATAAAATAGGATAACTAAGTAAAATTAAATAGAACGAACCATTGAATAAGCATAAAAATTAAGGTCAAATAATATAAAAAAAAGAAAAAAAAGTTAAGCAAAATAAAAATAAAGAAACATAAATTGAAGTACATTAAAGTAAAGTAAAGTGAAATAAAAATAAAATATATTGAAATGAAAAAACTTAAAATGAAATAGAATAAAATATTGAAGAATAAAACTAAAAAGAAAATAAATAAAAATAAAACCAAAAGTAAAAATTAATTATAAAATGAAAATAAAAAGGGTAATATACATAAAAACTTGCTAAAATGAAACAAATTAATTTAAATTAAAATATAATAAAATTATTAATTAATAAATTGAATTAAATACGGATAATTTCATTTCAAATAACTATTATCTTCATAATAATATTTTCGGAATAAGTGAAATTGAAATAATATAAAAGTCAAAATTAAATAAAGCAAGAAATGAAATAAACTAAAATAAAATTTGGTAAAATAAAATGAAATGAAATAAATTACTAAATTACTAAAATAAAAGAAAGTATTTAAAATTGAATTCTATTAAAATATAATAAATTAAAAAATGAAATAAAATAAAATACATAAAAATAAAATTAAAAACAACATAAAACAAAAGTAAAACCAAAATAAAATGAAATGAAATAAATTACTAAAATAAAAGTGTATTTGAAATTAAATTATATTAAAATATAATAAATTAAAAAATAAGTTAAAATAAATAAAAATAAAATTAAAAATAAAATAAATCAAAAGTAAAATTAAAATAGAAAAGTGAAATATATATAAAAAATTACTAAAATAAACCAAAGTATTTAAAATTAAATTCCATTAAAATAAAATAAATTAAAAAATAAATTAAAATAAATACAAATTGACTAAAATAAAGCAAAGTAAATTAAATTGAAATGTAAAAAATAATAAATTAAAAAATTCAATGAAATAACTGCATTTTTATCTTAAGTAACTATTTTCTGCACAATATTAAATTTTCAGCAGAAATTCCATGCATGAACTCGAAACATTTCTTTTCGAATGGCAGTGTTTGTGTAATGGGTAGTAATTTTCTAACGGCCTTGGTTGTGGATATTTGTGTTGACATTGATATTGATATTAGTATTGGTAATGGCATTAGTATTAGTATTGGTGTTGGTATTTGTTTTGGTGCGAAATAAATATGAAAAAAAAAAAACATATTGAAATTAATCAAAAACCATAGAGTTTAAGTTTGAATGGCTTCTGGAAAATTTTAGTTACCAACTTTCCTTTTAATTAAATTTGTTATTTATTTATTTATTATTATTTTTTTTATCAGGAAATCTCAGCTATAATTCCATCTTTATTTGCACACGCAATTGGTTTTTCATTATAGGTTACTCTCATTTAAGATATCCGCATCGATATGTTTAATATTCAAATATACAAAATTTACACTTCTATAAATCAGAAAAATAACATGGCTGAGATTTATTATATACTACAAAATTTCAACACAAAAATCTTTATTTTGTATACCCACACCCTACTCGAGGTATCCCGCTCGCCCAAGAGCACCACATATTTGCACAACTAACGATTGCCTTCATGAAATCAGCAAAAGTTAAGTGGTCCACCGGTGCACTCCCCTACGCAGTTTCTGCCACAACATACTCCAAGGCACGCATTCGTTTTTCCTTTTTTTCACTTTTCGTCTTTTGCTTTTCGCCCATCCGTACGTTGCCAGCAGAGCGCGCTTGCCTATCCTCCTTACATCTTCATTTATTTCACAATATTTGTTACCACAAAATCTTTACCCGCTCTTCTCCATTCACAGCCGCACATTCGGTTAATCCAGTTTGTCGGTCGGTGGGTCTGTCGGTGGGTCGATTGGTCGGTCGGTCGGCACTTTGCTCGTTCATTCATTCGCTCGTTAGTCCATTGTCTATGCCAGTCACTTTATTGTATATGCATTCGGCTGTGCTCTGCTTCTTGCGTTGAGTTTGGCAAATTCTAAGCCAAGATAATCAACTTTCAAATCTTTCAAGCAAATATGCATACATACATAAATACATATGTAAATGTGCACCATTCCACCATCCCTACCACCCAGCATTCTATCGCCTCAGATATTTGTGTGTTTGGTGGGTGCTACTTTGCCAAAACAACGGTAAAATGTTATTGTTGCTACTTTTCCGATATTGACCGCCAATGCTCTCAGCCTCCGTTGAAGTTGCATGTACTTACTCGTATGTACGTGTGTAGGAAAGTTTTCATGTTTTTTACTTGGCATCGGTCGAGATTTTCGTCATCGGTTTTGCGGCTCTTGCTGGCACAGTCAGCTAAAGAATCTTTGGGGATTGCTTGTAGTAATTGAATTTCTAAGTTGGGCGCAATTGCAAATCGTGTGTTTGTGTGCTTAGTAGTTTGAATAGTTCAGAAATTGGGGTTAAATGGTTTTTGTATTCAATTACACTTCATAATTTTTTTTTTTTAATTTCATTTCTTCATAATTACAAATCAATATCAAATGACTTCTAACGCAAATTTAATAAACCTTTTTTCCTTTCTTTCATTTCAGGTGAGTACTTTTGGATACCGCGGCCAAGATGATCAATTCGCATATTTTTGCAAGAGTAAGTTTTCTTTAAGCTTTTAAATCAGTTGCTCTATGAAACATTCCCCCATTTACGGAAGAAGAGCAACACCGCGAATTCGAAGAGAAGCTGGGAATCAAAAACTTTGCAATATAAATGCGCCAGTCTATTTTTTATTAACATTCGATTGATCGATGATCGTCTTGATGTTATAAGCGAGAAGGTCAAAACAATAAGCAAAAAAGTTATGCAAAAATAAATTTGGATGATTACTTTTAGCCAAGGTAGGTAGTTGGAGATGGAGACGATTGAGGGGATTTAGGTTGGCGCACTGCCACAGACTGTCGAAGAAAGGAGCGCCAAATGACCGTAGTCGTCTAGCTGCCAAACCCAGACATTTGCAGAAAAGGCGCTCAACAGTCTCCTTCTCTGAAAGGTCCCCACAGCTTTTGCAATGGGGGCTAAATGGTAACCCTTTTACCAGTGACCGGTAAACACAGTTACGCGTTTGGAAGTTGAATGGCGAGGAGTCCAAAGAACTTTCAGAGTTCATCATTTTTCGTATTGGGGCCAAAGGGTTTTCGAAATAGCACATGAAGAAATGAAGCTCCATATTTTCTGCGCTTTCCTGAGAAATAATTTGTGCAGTTCCCCTTTAACAACTGTCAGGGGGATGCCTATGACCGGGTAGGAGGTTTCTGCAGCCAATTCAGTCCCCTTGCGCCAAGGAAACATAATATTTTTTTTTGGGTTCGTTATTTTTACTTTCCCTAATTTTTTTTCTGCAATTGGAACTCCAAACATCTTTCAGACTACCTAATTAGTGTAATATTATATATTACAAACTGAAATGTATGCCACAGCAAAAGCAGTTGAATTGGCTCTGGAATTAACTCTTCTTAATGCTCGGACAAACATTTTCATTGATAGCCAAGCAGCTTCTAAAGCAGTTATGGCTCTTTGGACTGATTCGGAATGTCTTCAACAAGACAGTTCCAAAAGTGAGGAGCTCTGCGGAAATGGGCAGGTCACTATTTACTGGATACCAGGACTCAAAGGCATAGAAGGAAATAAGAGAGCCGATGAGCTCGCAGCCGAAATGGGATTAGTCCTGAGCGACGCGTGTGCAACGAAGCGAGTGCTAGGGGTGCTCCTGCTCTTTGTAGGAATCGACAAATGTGCCAAGGATCAACGTATTTTTACTCCTTGCTCTTCATCAGCACTGCTTCACAGCTCTTTATTGAGTTGTTAACAAATTCGGCACAAACTTTCCGAACAGTTTTACAAATGTAAGACTTCGTGTAAAACATGGACTTTTCATTCATCTGAGATTCCAAGGGTTTTAGCAATTCGGAGCTTAGTCAAACTTGGATTTTCACAAACAATGTCATGCATTTGCGCAATGAATTCTGGTGTTGCTGCCTTTTTTTCGGAGCCGCATTAGGTGGTCCTCTCTCGACGAACAAAACTAACACTCTACAAGGCTCTCATCATGCCCGTCCTAACGAATGACGCAGAAGCTTGAACGATGACAACATCCGATGAAGCGACGCTTGGAGTGTTTGAGGGAAAGATTCTGCGTAAGATTTTTGGACCTGTGGCAGCGGCGAATATCGAAGGCGATGGAACGATGAGCTGTATGAGCTTTACGACGATATAGACATAGCGCAGCGAATAAAGATCCAGCGGCTACGTTGACTGGGTCATGTCGTCCGAATAGATAGAATCGCTCCGGCTCTGAAAGTATTCGATGCGGTACCAGCTGGTGGTAGTAGAGGAAGAGGAAGGAGTCCTCGGGGTTGGAAAGATCAGCTGGAGAAGAACTTGGCTTCACTTGGTGTGTCCAATTGGCGCCGGTTAGCACGAGAAAGAAACGACTGGCGTGCTTTGTTAAACTCGGCCAAAATCGCGTAAGCGGTTATAGCGCCAATTAAGAAGAAGGAAGATTAGGTTATTCATTTTCTAAAAAGTTTTGCACTCTAAAACCCATCGTTGCACTTTTGGAAATACAGGCGCATATTTCTTTGACACTCTGAATTTTATTCTGCGATTTAATTTTTACGTACTTTTCGAAAGCCGCTTCCACTAGACACCATACAAGGATTTTACTCTCTAAACTCGCCATTGTATAATTTATTTCATTCCGTGAAATCTGAAGCTAGTTTATCCATTGAAATTTAATCGTGGCGGATCACAAAAAATTTGCAATGGCTTATACAACAGTAGTGAAAGTAAGTATGTATATGTGAACGACTAAACAAAAAAACAAGATAAAAAAAAAGGAAATGGCAAATCCACTACTTTTTACTTTTCACCAAACTATTTTTCTTACTTTTCCATTTGCCACAAAACTCAGCTTACAGCTCGAGCTTAAGTTTGTAGTTCATCAAAGTCGAAATTTTGCAACCAAAAACTTTTCAATTTCTGCCACTTCATTTAATGTGTGAAATACTTTTTCAGTGTTACCCCGCCAAGGGCACATTCATTTGGTCAGTATGAAAAATCAAAGCTCTTCACAGAACCAGCAACAGCCATTTGCTACAGTAAAAAGTTTTAAATTAGTCAAGATTAATCGCATCTCTTTAAGTTTTAGCACTCCGGCAAAGTACATTAACGCCAAGTCCCTCGTCTCGTTTTGACTGTGGCGGTCTGAAAGTCAAACTCTTGCAAAGTACATATGTACATACATACATTCAAGTATATGCGTGCAAACACAATAAAAACAATAAACACCGGACGATATCAAGTAAACAGTGAATTGTGTGGGTTTAATGGATGGTCGATCAGCTGGTCGAAAATAAACCCGAGAAGAAAAAGATATCCAAGCAGCAAACGAGAGCAAATTAATGAAGAATGTGGGTGGGCGGGTGGTTGTGCGCGCTTTAGAACTGCTAAAACTGTTAGTTAGACGGAGGGCAAAGGAGCGGTGCGCTCGATAGTCGTAAAATGAAAGCTCAACTGGGGAATTTCTGTGATTTATTGACTCGTTGCAGTTGCTGGTTATCAAACACATTCAAATGTGTGTATTATACTGCTTTACATACATACAAACATACTTATTGATGGTATGCGGACAAGATAAGGCGAGCTGGAATGTACACTTGTGCTCACATAATTAAGTCAATTTGTGTTTTTGCGATATTCGCAGCATTTTCAATGGACATTTTTTGTCGTTAATTAAACAAAAAATATTGCTAATTTTTAACAAAAATCTTTTAGTAAATCAAAGTATGAAATTCACAAAAATTTGGCAAGTTCCAGACAAATTTTCAACTATTTAATCAGAATTTGTAGAAAACTTTTGAGTATGAAGTTTTATTGCCCATTCAATTTTAGTAAAATAAAGTTTAAGGTCTTCAATGCTTAAAAATTCCGTTGATTTTTGAGAATTTTATTTGTCTACGATGTTAAGAATTTCTTTCCATATAAAGCACATTTGGTCTCACAGATCCCGTTTAGGTAATAATAGACAATATTTTGGCGCACGAGTTACGAGTTAACTTTCTCGCTATGAGTCTTTTTTCCGGACAGCATCGCGGATGTTGCATATATAAGTATACAATTAGCGAGTCTAAACTAAACTTATAAACTCATGAGGATGGTTTAAAGAGGACTAAGGGAGTAAGAAAGGGATAGTTGCGGTGGTATCACCAGGGGCCTCTATTTGACATAGATGCGTTGTAAGACTGCTACTTTACTTAACCTAACCTAACTCCAGTTATTATAAATTCCACCTGCTTTATAAAACAAAAAACCAGTAAAACCAAAAAAAAAAAATTAAATCAGCGCGACCTTTCACCAATTAAATCTAACACTTTATAATACAAAAATTCTATAGGCTACAAAAAAAATTAACTAAATAATTTTTTTATTCTAAAATTGAATGAGGTACACAACTGAATATCCAGAAGCTTTCCAATGATTCTGAAAAGTTGAAAATTTTGCTGACAATTTTTTGGAATTTGCTCAACTTAGAAATTTCCTAGTAACGAACTTTACGTACCACTCAGCACTTTAGCCAACCCATCAACCAAGGAATTATAAAATTCTCTTTATTAAGGGTGGTTAAGTTTCAAAGGCCGGTGTTGATTTTGAATAAAATAACATTTTTTTTGGAAATTATTATCACTTCTCCTTATTATGATAATATTGGTATGGCTCAATTACGTATAGAACAAAATATCGATCAAATGCCTGACGCGGCCTCGGCGGCACACCTCCATCCGATGGTCAAAATTTTCGATGACGCTGAGGCATAATTGAGGTTCTATGCCGTTAATGTGCCGAATTATCTCATCCTTTAGCTCTTGAATCGTTGCTGACTTATCGACGTACACCATTTCTTTCAAATAACCCCAAAGAAAGAAGTCCAACGGTGTCAAATCACATGATCTTGGTGGTCAATTGACATCGCCGCGACGTGAGATAAATTTTTTGCGCAAAAGAGTCATTGTTTCGTTAGCTGTGTGACAAGTGGCATTGTCCTGTTGAAACCACATATCGTCCACATCCATATCTTTCAATTGGGGCCATAAAAAGTTCGTTATCATCTCACTATAGCGAACACTATTCACAGTAACTGCCTGACAGGCCTCATTTTGGAAAAAATACGGCCCAATGATGCCGCCGGCCCATAAACCGCACCAAACAGTCACTCTTTGTGGGTGCATTGGTTTTTCGGCAATCACTCTTGAATTATCATTCGCCCAAATGCGGCAATTCTGCTTTTGACGAATCCACTGAGGTGAAAATGTGCCTCATCACTGAAGATGATTTTCTTCACGAAGTGCGCGATATGCATTTTGATTTGAACGCCCGTTTTCATAATAAGCCTGAATAACTTTAACCCGTTGCCCGATTATGTATCTTTCCATGGTTCAGATTGAGTTTGTCTGAAATTGAAAAATGTCAAATGAAGTGCAGAAAAAATCTTGGCGTTTAGGTGTGGTTCACATTCACATTTAACCATCCTTTACAATGAACTTATTTTCATATAAGTTAAAAAAAAAATACCATGGAAAATATTGCGAATATTGTAGAAAAATGAAGTGACTTGATTATGTGAGCATAAGTAGTATGCAATATTATGTATGTATTATGAATATATGTATGTATATAGGTGTTGCTATGCATATGTTTAGGTGTTGCTGGCTGGGCGTCAAAAGTAATTGGCTATGAAGGCATAGACATCACCGCAGAATTGCCGTAAAAAGTCTTGAGAAGAAAGTGTTGTTGCGGCTGATGCCAAGCCTGGTGTTGTTGTCTTCTTAGTTGTTGCTGTTACTATGAACTGCTGTTTGTAATTGAGTGTGTAAGAATGAATGTAAATGTAGCTGTGTGTATATGTATGCATCTGTGTAGATATACCATAGAACGAAAAAATGGTATTGTTTTCACTGACACTGCCGTCTGTCGCTTTAATCATTTCTTCACAGTTGCGGCCAAGGTAAAGCAAAGTGAGAATTATAGCCGCAAAAATGAACTCTCTACCTTTAGAAAAAAAATTACATTATCGCTTCTCTCTTTCCGCCGCAAAATCATATTTCCGCTTTTTCTTTCTAACAGAATCCATCGGTTTGTGTGGCCTTAACCCGTACTAAGTGAGCTTTGCGTATCGGTTGGATATGTTGGGCGCAGAAAAGGCTTGAGCATTTCCGTCTGTACAACGCGCGTAGTGTTATATTTGTATTTTTTTATGAATTATTCTACCATCACTGCTTCTTCCATACTTGCTTACCTACAATTATTCTAATATTCTTTTCATCTCTCATAACGATATATGATTTTTTTCTTACTTTGAATTGCACATTTCTTGCTTCATTTATCACGTTGTAGCCATGTTGACCACGGCGAAACGAGTGGCCAGTTCACACAAGTGCTCCAACACGCGCACACACACATTCCTATCACTACACATGCACCTATTAGAGTTCATTCGCACACAGGTTGCTTGCCTTGTACGTTGGCACTGTGAATTAGAGTCGGAAAAGAAATGGCCTGTGATGTTTAACGAGAAGGAAGAAAGCGACATATGGGAAAAAGTGTTTAAAGCTTTAATTATTTTCAGCGAAGATTAATTAATATTGGTTGCCAGAAACTAAACAACAAATAAGTTCAGAAAAAAATACAACACAACTTTATGAATTACAAAAAAAAAAAACACAAAACGCACTGGCAGTTAACCCGAAGAAAATCATAAATAATGGAAATAACTGAAACGGTTTTCTTTGTTTTTGTTTTGGTGGCTTAGAGTTGAAGATTTGTAGTTTGCATTTAATTAACGATAGTTTTATTCAGTCGCTTCTTTCAACTTTAACTTTCACTAAAACTCGGACCGTTGGGAAAACGCCTTCCGATGTCGGGCAAGCAAACTACGATAGTTTGTGGGAAATAACTTACGAAAGATTTTCCGACTCATAGTAATTAAGCACGCTTAGGCAACCTCCCGCTGAGTTCTACGAAATTTAATTAAAATAAATAATATAAATAATAACAAAAGAATTTCACTTTATAAATTACCTAAAATTTAGTTAAGATGCAACTTTGCTAGTTGCACTGTCCAACAGCATTTTTACAACAGAAAATACATCACATAATCCTGAAGGTTCATTACCTGTATGAGTATATTCCAGCACTTATCGGGGTTTTTTCAAAGTAGTTTAGTGTTTCCATATTTTGCTCAGAGAAATTTCTCAGATTTCTAAAGCAGAATACAACAGCCAACATTCATCAAACGCATCATTACTGGGGGCACAAAAGACCATGAGGTCGAAGTGCAAACCTCGTTGACAATATAATCTTATTACTTGAGACGAGGCGTGGGCTTATGAATACGACGCACAATCCAGATAAATATCAGGCGAGTGAGTGGAGAGCTCCTAACGAACTAAGGCCAAAAAAACACGTAATTTTCAGTCAAAAAAAAGGCGATGCTCACTGTTTTTATGGTTCACAAAGTTACTGTCCTCTAGGATTATTTTACAGAAGGACAGACAGTTAATAAGGCGCTATGAGACATTTGCGTGAAACAATTCACCAAAAAATACTGGATTTGTGGGAAAACAACTCGTAAAATTTGCACTTTGTTAGACCTTCGCACAGTGGCATCATTATCCATGAATTTTTGACCAAGAACGATACGAATACCATTCAACAGCCATCAAATTCACCTGATTGCCTATATGCCATTAATTTCTGTTTGATTGAGTCAAAAAGTCACCATGGCGGACGCGTTTTAATAGAAGTAAGGACCTTATGAAAAATCGAAGACGGCTTTAATCGCTATACCGCAAATGAGTTCCAGAAATGTTTCGAGATCTGAATTAAATGATGGGTTTTTTTTAAATTTTTTTTTTGGTGGGTGAGGTAGGGTTCAAAATGCCTTTAGCGGGTTCAAAATGCCTTCAGTAGGGTTCAAAATGCCTTCAAAATGCCACTTACAGCGACCGTCGTCAACTGCGCTGAGCGATATGTCCACTAAATCAATTCCTCCTCCTCTTCTGTGGAGACTCCCTTTCCGGAACTACTTTCTGCATTACTTTGGGAGATCCCGTCCATAAAATGGGCCTATTCTTTTCACCCACATCTGGGTCCACCATATTTGTAATCAACTTCATGCTATAGGCCCGTCTCCTTGTGTGTGAGGTTTCATTTTAGCAATCATTTGCAGCCAGTCCAATCGCTTGCCCTTCCGGTGTGTTAAATCGGTCACGTCTCGCAAGTGTTGAACTGCTTATGAACCATATGGGATTTGTATTTTTACTGCGAACTCTGTTTTTCATTACGAGTTTCTGCACAGAACTCTTAGCGTGACTTTTATCGCAAAAGCCATAGTGCCCTCCTTCTTCACTGCTCTGAACTGGCTGTCATCGGCAAGGCTACCCCTTTCAAAAGCCATTGCCGGCGAATCATCCGTTGAGCACAGCCACGCGTAAAACTCCGAATTAGGCACGAGTTTGCGAAAGAGGTATCGTCGTAACTGACTAAACCGTAACAAAGTTGCAGTAAATGGACTGAATGGCGATTCATCTATGTCGCCAAGGCAGCTTTGAGGTATCAAACAACTTTTACTTACAAACGACAATTGAAAGAGATCTTTACTTGAAGCTTTTTCAACGTATTTTCCAATAAAGCGATTAATCCAGAGCAGTCGCATTTTATGAAGGAAAATCCTTAATAAAGAAAAATCCGTAATAAAGGAAAATCCCTAATATTAGTTTAATATCTTCTGAGGACAACATTGCGGTCCACAAATATTTTATGACATCAATTTTAGGGTATAAAATCAAGAAAAATCTGCTGCTTCGACGGGCTTAAATCCAACGGATCAAGATATTGAAAGTTGCATGAGAAGTGGTGTTTAGTGCCATGATGGCTTTCCTCCCATATAAAATTTATGGTTTTTGGTAAAATAGGAAGAGGAGGTCGGCCAAACACCTAACCGAAGTGTACGCGCCAATTATTTTTATATACAAGGTGAAGTCCAAAATAAAAAAGACCGGAGTCATAAAAGTGCTTTCGAAGGCGCCATTTTTTTCAATGAGTTTATGCCTTGGAAGTTACATCCCTAGCTGTCTTCCAGTGAAACCTTGGTGACATTCAGTTCAGTGTAAGCGAAGTGTCATATGTTTGTGTCATCGGTACAAAAATGAGTTTCGAACAACGAGCTCATATCAAATTTGGTTTTAAAATCGGTAAAACCTTTACCGAAACATTTGAATTGATGAGAAAAGTTTATGGCGATGATTGTCTATCTCGTGCCGGAGTTCATGAGTGGCTTATACGTTTCAGAGAAGAGAAGGTTGTGAGGAGTTAAATGACAATGAACCTACGGGCCGTACAAAATCAGTAATCATCCCAAACTCCATCGAAATTGTTAGTAAATTTATCAAAAATGAGCCGAGTCATCATTGAAATTCATGCAATCGGAGTTGAAAATCTCCAAAACATCGATTTTTTTCATTTAAACTGATAATTTGGGCTTACAAAAGGTCTGTGTACGTTTCATTCCACACAACTTAACTGAGGACCAAAAATTGCTCAGAATTCAACATTCGAAAGACCTCATTAAAGAGATGAGAACAGGCGATAACTTCCTCTACAACATTGAGTAACTTGAAAATTTCGTTCATAAAAGCTGTCAGTTGGTCTTCAGACAGGCATAGAGTGAGCCACTGTTAAGTCCTGTTGGTAGTGCATCGAGGCTATCGCCAACATTTTTGGACATCGTCAATGAACTTGCGCAGTAGTTTGCTGACTTATGTGAGGGATGGCTCGGTGACCTGTTATATACAAGTAGTTTGAGAAAAAACGTGCTCGTATCCGAATGTAGCTCCCAATGTGTCTTGTCTTTAATTATAAGAAATAGTATAATGTTAGACATAATGCTTATGACCGTTTGCCATTCTTCGTCATGTTTAGAAAATGGTAGTCGTGGATATACACTGAAGAGCAAAACTGTAACAAAATGTAATACTTTCTATTTCAACACATTTTTTTTAGACATGTTTTAACAAATCAAATATTTTTTTTGCATAACTTTATTGGCATGTATGTACTCTCTCTCTCAAACCGGTTTGGTGTCAATGCAACAACAACAACACTAGTAGCAAGCAATAATGCAAATAAAGACAAATGTTACAGTTTTGCACTCAACCCATTTTTTATTTTTTACAATAAATAAAATAAATATTAATAAGATGTCCAATATCCTTTGGATTTTTTCAGCTCGTGGATACGATTGGGCATACTTCGTGTATACCTCAAGACAAAGTCAGTCGGAATAGCATCCCATACATCGCGTGTTCGCTCGAACAGCTCATTAACTCCACTGGGCGGACTTGAATATTCGGCAAGCTTCGATTTTACATGACTCCATAAATTTTCGATTGGGTTCATGTCCGGTGATTGTGGAGGCCACTTCAAGTTACGAAATTTTTGGCGTTGCATCCAATTTCGTACAACATGTGCGGTGTGCTTAGGGTCATTGTCTTGCTGAAAAATTACTTTTTCAGCAGCAAGACCCATACTTTCCACTACACCCGGCAGATTTTGTTGCAATATGGCCAGGTATTCCTCTTTGCGCATTTTACCGTCTATTCGTACTAAAGGACCCACACCATTTTTGGAAATGCAGCCCCACACCATAATGGAGCCACCACCATGTTTGACTGTCTGCTTGATGTGATGTGGCTGGACTGCATTTGGGTCTTTAACCCAATACCAGGCCCGACCATCTGACTGAAATCGATTGATTTTGGTTTCATCAGACCAAATAACCTGCAATCGTTTTGAAATTTTATGAAAAAAGGTCTTTTATAATCCATTTATAAAGACGTACCTGATCCCAATCTTCAACTGTCCAGCTTTGGTGAGCCGCAACAAAATCCCGCCTCAACCCCCGTTACACAATCGTGGCTGATTTAAATTTCTAAGTAAAATAATTGGTGCACCAACTTTCAATTGTAAGCGATGAGCTGGCAGTCCAGGTAAATCCAAGGAATTTAAATTTTCTGTTGGATAATTTACAGCGTCATCTTGATTTATAACTGTATCAATTGATTTAAATGTTACAATCTCACCAGGCTCATCATTTAAAATATTCGCATTCAATTGACCAACATCCTTATTTTTCGCAGCCAGTATTGCCTTTCAGCTAACCAATTGTGATTTTGATAATTTTGCGCAATATTTGGAAAAACACTTGAAACTAATTCTTGTTTTGTGTGTGCGAAATTACAAAAATTATCTGGCAAAGTGATTAAGCCAGTAGCAGCATCAATAGGAATTTGTCCATTTCCTATCTTCAGAAGTTGTCTTGAAAATTCGTCAGCCGATGCATAATTTTGCAAATAAACTCGCAGATTTGTTTTCAAAGTCAAAGTTTTTACGTGCCTCCATAAATGGGATGTCTTTAAACATGCTTTTAATTCATCTGCTGGTGTTGAACGGGGAATTACTGGCAAAGTTTGAAGAAAATCACCAGACAATAATATTAAAGCGCCACCAAATATTTCTTGATTATTACGTAAATTTTTCAAAGTTCTATCCAATGCTTCTACTGATTTTTTATGTCCCATTGTACATTCATCCCACACAATTAATTTGCTCGTCGGCTTTCGCGTTTTCTTTTCTTGGGTTTAGACTTTCACCACAAAAAAAAATTACTCAAACCCATGAACAAAGTTATACTAATAGAAACCTGATCTTAATACTCGAGCTACCATCAAATTAACACATTTTATTTTTTAAAAGAACATTTATGGCGACTGTCGATCCATATTGATGGGTTTCAAAAAATGTATGGATTCAACCGCTGAATAATTTCGTATATTTTAAATCCATCTGAACTTTTACATTTACGCATTTATATATACATACATATGTATTTAACATTTAATTTAAGTAAACGTTTCAATATTTGACCAAAAACTTTGAACTTCGAAAAATACAGGCTTATGGTTATTAATGGAATCAAATATATTTGACGAATTTTTATTTTATCTAAATCATAAAACGTTCAAATGAAGCTCAAAATATTTTTCCAGTTTAAAAAAAAGCAATGTGCTTTGATGCCGTGTCACGCATGCATAAAAAGGAAAGAAAAGAGAGGACAACTATTGCGTTACGAATAATACAGCATACGTCACTCAACATCGAAACAATGTTATTCATGGCTGTGTATATTCTATTCATTTGCGTGTATTCTCATTCCGTATACGTAATGTCCGTATAAGGGAAACACGCAAATATTGTATTTTTCACACTTACACAACGCACGCATACTTTTACCGATTTCTTTAAAACTTCACATAAACCATCTATGGACCAATACCAATGATCTGTGAAAGTTTGATTCAAATCGGTGAATGCGTTTAGGCGTGAATCGGCGACTAACGAACACAAAAAAACGTCTCCATTTTTATATGTTATCAAGCAAACGCTCAACTTACCCGTTTTGGGCTCGTACTGTGTACACAAATTTATAAACATTTCGGCTTAGGGGATATTGAAATATTTTTCAGTATCCACACATAGCATTCGCTGTTCCTAAAACATTTGCTCGCACGGTTGTTAATATCCATCCCTTTTTGATATCCACATACGAGTGCACACTTCCGTACATACACACATATCTATGTAAATATCAAAAAATTGCTTTTTGCCGCATTGTACACATTTCATTAAATGCACGGAATGTTTAATGGATTTTATTTGCATTAAAAACAGTGACACAACCCGCAACTGCAATTGTTTTACCAAAGCCAATTTGGCCAAAACCAACTGTTGGCTTAGGAGGGGAAGTCCGTGCGTCCCAGAGCACATTTATTGTGTCGCCGTGGCGCACAGGTACATAAAAGCACATATGCTCGAACCTACACACGCATAGGCACATACATACTCCGATGTGACATGTAAAGTGTTTAGATTAAGCAAAAAACGTGAGTGCGGATGCATGTGCAAAACACCAACAACAATGACAATACCAGTTTCAAGTCAAATGACATTGCATATTTCCCGTGTGGCCGGCGTCGAAGCGCACCTCGGCAATAATTTCCATTAACAAGAACAATGTACATATGAAAGCAACACCAAAAACAAACAAAAAAAAAAAAGAAGAAATATGTGAGTGTAATAAAAAATTCAGTAACTGTAACAGCGGCATTTATATGAGCCAACAAAACACAGGAATTGAAAATAATACCCTGCAGGGAAAGGCTGAGCGAGAGAAGCACATTTGCCTAATTTCCGTTAATTGCGAACCATTTCGGTACTCATTTCGGGAGTAGCAACATCCGCCTGCAGAGTGCGACACTGTTGAAGGTGAAGGTCTTCGCGCATAGTACGACCGCAGGCGTCGTATGTTGGCAACGACGGCTTCAAAAGGAGTATTTTGCTGCTTGAGGTCGTTTTTTATTAACATTTTAAGATTTTGTGATATGAGTTTTAAAAAATTGAGGTGATAAATGTTAACAGTTAAATAATTTAAACTTACATTTTTTTAGAATCTCCCGATGCGGAGTTTAGAACTGGTTGTGAACTATCGAATTTAGTTTAGAGTTTTAGAATGTACTAGATCCCATCTGTTGCATTTAAATGTAGTTCTAGGGTGAGTAGTACCAAATTCTAAATAAGTCTGCTCTCTCGAATTTTGTACTGGCTCTGAATTTTTGAAAAGAAAATCATTTATTGGATTTAGTACTAACTAGTTTTGAATTATTAAAATCAGTTTGTAGGGGGGTACTAGATACGATCTATCGAATATAATACTGGCTGCGATCCACTGAAAAAATGTTTTAGAATATATTAAATACCATAAGCCGAATATATCTGAGATGAGATGAGCTAGACCCCATTCGAGTTTTATAGTAGTTTCGAATTATTGAAGAAGCCGCTTAAAGCATGTAAGATATCATCTATCGAACATTGTGGTAGTTCCAAACTATCGAAAAAGCGGCTCGGAGTGTATTGAATTTAGTTCCGAATTTAGTACTAATTCTAAAGTATGAGGAAACTCTTGAAAAGTTGCGCATTATGCGACACTTGTTAAATGGATACTGGATCTCATATTCCGAATTTAGTACCAGTTCGAAGCTATCGAAGAGGGGGCTCTGAGCGTACTAAACCCCACCTATTGCATTTAGTACTGGTTCCGAATTATGAGAAAACTCATAGAAAGCGGTACTGAATCTCATCTACCGAATTGAGTACTCCTCCTGAGTTATGAGAAAACTCATGAAAGGTGTACTGGATCACCGAATTTAGTACCACTTCCGAGCTATCGAAGAAGTGGCTTTGAGCGTACTAAACCCCTTCTATTGAATTTAGTATGATATTGTGGAATTATGGAAAAACTAGTGAAAAAAGTACTGGATATCGACTTCCAAGTTTAGTACTGAATCTCAATTATGAGGAAACTCATGAAAACGGTACTGGATCTCATCTACCGAATTTAGTACAAGTTTGAAGCTATCGAAGAAGGTGCTCTGAGCGTACGAAGCTCCATCTATTGAATTTAGTACTAGTTCCGAATTATGAGAAAACTCATGAACTCAAATCTCATCTGTAACTTTTAGTACTAGTTCCGAGCCATCGAAAAATAGGCTCTAAGCGTACTAAGCCCTAGTACTAATTCAGAATTACGCCAACACTCATGAAAGAGGTACTGGATCTCATCTTACACATTTAGTACTAGTTCTAAATTATGAAAAAAATCATGAAGAGGGTACTGGAACCCTTGCCGAATTTATTATCAGTTTTGAGCTAACGAAAAATAAACACCAGACTGTTCTGTACTTCCCGGTATGTCGCGTATTAATATGCAGTAGTAAAAAAGCGTCCAGTTAGGTACCGCTCGACTTTCTAGCCTGGCCAC
This sequence comes from Anastrepha ludens, assembly GCF_028408465.1. NCBI lineage: Eukaryota > Metazoa > Arthropoda > Insecta > Diptera > Tephritidae > Anastrepha > Anastrepha ludens. The sequence continues at coordinate 8,085,874 of NC_071498.1, read as the reverse complement.
ATTAGCCTCTTGTTGGTTCGCAAGTATACAAGTATTTTGGAACATAATGTTGACTGAATTCGCAACGGCGGCAACGCCCAATGGAATCACTCGCACCTCCCGCGTAAATACCATTTTGATACCATAGCCCAGCTGGAAATTAGATTGAGTAATGTGGCAGCTTCTAGCCGAAGCAACTAACCAGGCGCACGCAGCGATCAGAAAGCAGCATCAGCAGTCAACCAACTAACTAAACCGAACAAGTGCGAGGGGCTAGCGGCACAGCTAACATAGATGGAGAAGCTACCATGTAAACCGCGACGTTGTTGGCAAATTTATTTTGTTGCTGATTGTATTCCCACAACGTATGTCACCACCGCCGCAGCAGCAGCAGCAGTGCCTGTGGTGGTGGCAGCAGCAATAAGAGCCAACAGCATTTGTTTTGCCGCCATGCCGCATGTTACGTATTGCTTGTTGCTAACAAATATTGCCACTCACTGCTGTCGCCCCAGTGGCTGGCCTCGCTGCAGCTGTTGCTGCTTGTCTTGTTTCGCCGCACTAAGCGAGTTTTCATGTTGTTGCAACAACGCGTAACACGAGCAACACACCGCATCCATGCATCAGCTACATACACACACATACCTGCATATGCACACGTACTGTCAGATTCCGATGTTGCCACTGGACATGCGTCTGTCACTCGTATGACAAAATCAATGAGGCAGCTCGAGGCGCTGACAAATACTGCACCGTTACTTCTACATATACATACATACATATATATTATATGTACATACAAAGCTACGCATGTGGTTTTTGACATGGGACATGCGGCGTGTGACGTATGGTGTGCGCCAACGGGGTGTGCTTAGTACATAATTCAATGCGGTGGTTGTGGCACGCAGTCGCAAATTGCTCGTTCGCTCAATCTTTGTGCCACTGTTGAAATGTGGCCAACATTTTCAACACCATCAAAGTGAAATTTGTCAATATGCGGCTCTTGATGCGCTTCGTTCATTCCATTTTGTTGAAAGCGCCTTTAATTGGTGCGGTAAACGGCTTGTGCTTAGGGCCTCCCAATTTGACAGACAGCAACTTTGTATGGGGAAAGAAGCAGGGAAAGGAGAAGAGGGTAAGTGTGGCGAAAAGTGAAGAAGTGCGCAGTAATCAGTAATTTCTGTTGATTGATATGTACCAGTAAGAGTGTGTAGGGCGACGTAACGCTTGTTAGTTTTGCTCTTGTTTTCGGAGGCGTGCAAATGCGAAATGAGGCGCCTAATGTGCGTGATTTGGGAAAGTGGATACGCGCATTTGAGTACCTTGATGTAAATTAATAGATGTCCTATCTTCTTCGCCGAAATCCCTTCAATTTGTCGGCCAAGTGTTGTTTGTTTGTGCAGCTGGTGGAAGTTCTTTTCGAAATTGTGCATATTTATGTTGTTATGAGCGCTAAGAATGCAGAGTAAGTAAGAGTAAGTGGACGAAAGCAGGATCGATGCTTATCTGACTGAGAGAGAGAGAGAGAGAGAGAGAGATAGAGAAAGATTCCTTTAATAGCACGGCCTTTTGTTTTGTTAATGTTTGTTTAAGGAAAGCGTTCACAGTGGAAAGTAAACTCTGGCAATCAAAAGTGGCAAGAACCGAAAATAAGAACTATTCTCAAATTTTCCTGGAAAACATCAAAAGCTTTAAAATTTTGTACTACAGTTGCAAATATTTATGTAACATTAGCAATTCTATTTTTTGTTTTTATTTTTTTTTTTTTATGGACAACTAGCAAGTACAGCACTCAGACAACATTAAGTCCATTGTACTGCACTCGGATTCCCTTTTTAATTTTCTTTAAATCTACCCGACCTCCGAAGAAATCTGAGTAGATCTTGTGCTGCCAAGAAATCAAGGTGGTCGCTTCCTAACACATCAGTGCCAAAGACCTCAAGCCTAATTCGTGCGAGAGCCGGGCAGACACACAGAAAGTGGTCCGCCGTCTCATTCTCCTCTCCACATGCTTGGTGGAGTGCATTGTCTGAGATGTCTACCTCTTCCATGTGCTTTGCCCATTGAAAGTGGCCCGTCGGGCATGATAGGTAACAACAGTTTTGTCCATCTACAAAGAAGTTGGACTCAGAGCCCATCCTAGCTAGGGAGTCAGAGGTTAGCATTAGGATATTATGTCTATCGACATTATTCAGCCAGGATTTACAGGACTCAACTGTACTTGAAGTGGTTGGAGGGGTGTCTTAGGCCATTTGCGTAGCTTTGCTGTCGCTACAGATACATATAGATCTGCCTCTCCATCTAATTTCCACAGCAAAGTTCATTGCTTCTTGCACAGCATACACCTGTGCTTAAAACACAAATGCGTAAATTCCAAGAACAATACTATACTAGGAAAAAACATAATTAAGAATCTTATTCGATATTTAATTAGTTGCTAAGAAAATACAATCATATCCTGTTTTACTTGATTGGCGCTATAACCTCATAAGCGAGGTTGGCCGAGTTCAAGAAAGTGCTCCAGTCGTCTCTTTCTCATCTCTAACCAGGCCAGATAGCTACAGAAAGTGTACCAGGTCCTTCTCTGCCTGATCTTTCTAACGTAGAGACAGCCTTCCTCTTCCCCTGCTACCACCAGCTGGTACAGAATCGAATTCTTTCAGAACCGGATCGTTTGTATCAATTCGGACGACATGACCTAGCCGGTGAAGCCACCGGATCTTTACTCACTTCATTATTTCTATGTCGCCATAAAGCTCATATATCGCATTGCTCCATCCCCTGCGATACTCGTCGTCGCCAATGCGTGAAGTTCCAAAAATCTTTTTTTCAAACACTATACGGGACACCTCATCGGACAACATCCATATTCATCATCCGCAATGAAAAAGCGAGCAAAGTCCTGAAAGTACTAATTGCTTTTTTCAGGTTGTTTTTTTTTTGTTTGCTTATCATCGTTAATAAAACTCAATCCGAGTGCGTTATTTTTTTTTCTCAGAAATAAAAATTTATTTTCTTGTTTTCGAATTTTATTGTTTTGGCTGATCGAAGAACTTAAAATGCCACACTTCACCCTAACTCAACTTCATTCACCGCGCCTGAAGTTAGCTCAGTTTACGTTAACTCACCTCATCTCAACTAGTCTCACCTCAACTTTCCTTAAGCGTACAAAGCAAAAGAATTTATGGTCAAGTTTTGACAAATTTAATTATTATTTATTTAATTTAAATAATTTTGTATGAAAAAACTGTTAATTAAAATTTCAAAGGTGGTGCAAATTAAATAGCAAAAATCAGTAAATTTCTGTAAATATTTTAAACTATTTCATCACAATCTTGAGAAAAATTTCGAGTATGCTCATTATAGCCCACTGTGTTTTGGTTCCCCAAAATGGATGTTTAAAGTGACCCAAAGATTGCATTGATTTCTTGTAATTTTTATTTTTTATTTATTTACGAGTATTTGTCCTTTGACGTTTTTTATCACTTTTTCCATGTAAAAAAATGTCGAACATTCGTTGTATGGAAATTACCCTAATTGTGAAAGAACAGACCCCTTGATTCCCCACTAAGGCAATGGGGACATTATTCACATTTTCTGTCAAGACGAACATGCGAATGAGTATACTTTATTCCCAGATCTAGCGCCGTGTGATAGATAGATAGATTGGATTTGAGGCCTGCATTTTGACCTCGTGGTCTTTTGAGCGCTCTACTCATCATAGGTACCTCTTCCAGATCCAGTTCCCGTATTAAACTTAGGATAGAGCGTATGTGCTTTTCTTCTGGCTGCAAACGATGGAGATGTCTCAACTTCTGCGCGCTATCAGCGTATGATTCCCCTGGAAATCTGTAATAAAAATAATACAATTTGAGCCCATTGAAGCTATGAAAGTGAAAGCGGCACGCGCTCTGAAGTATCTGGGAGTATTTAGTTTCCACTAGAATAATTTCGCTTCCCTTTGTAAAGTTTACAAATGGTAGATCAGTGGGGTGTACTTCATTCCAATGCTTGTAAACGCGAATAAAGGGCCTGACTAGAAATCCCGGTTGTCAAAAAGTCCAATTACATGGAAAAAAATTGATAAAATGTTATTAGCTTCAAATTGATCAAAAAAATGTTCTCTCCTTCAACCTGTTTGTTGGCTCTAACAATAAAATTGAGCAATCCAAACGTTTCCTCATAAAAATTTGTAATATAATTTTGAGCCCATTGACTTCAGCTTCACGCTGCAGTCATAACAACGATCAGTAGCCTCGACAATTGATACGACGCTTGGTAGCAATTGAAACAATCATCATTGCTTTCAAGAGCCACATCAAGTACCGTTGTTGAATCATTGCTCATGTACTTACGTCTACAGCCGTACTGTAAATCCAAGGCTCCTGAAACTGCGCGTTTGTGGTTGAGCTTCCTTCGCGAGAACAACAATACTGATACTTTACAATAATACAAGGCAATTGCGGCAACAGAGCAACTACTTGAAGGCATACAAATACATATATATAAGTACAGACATAAATACACACATACATGCGCATCGATGGGAGTGTGTGTAGAGTGGGAAAACTTGAGCGAGCGTTCTTTGCGGTTTCACAAACAACAAGTTCACGTATTTTGTCTGTTTGTTTTTGTTTAACTGAGCGTGGTTACACACATACATATATACAAATGTACATACTCATGTGGGTAGCATGTGGGGTGTGGCATGCAGCAATCACTCCGCACTCACTGCCAATATTCATCATTCAGGCCAGTTTTGCAATACAAAATGGCATGAAATTTTCTGATGGCAATGGACGAGTATGTATGTATGTGTGAGTATTGTTCTCCACATGACAAGTTGCGGCGTAGATCGATGACAGTGCCAGAGACAATCGATCGTACGGAAATGCAATAAAATTGTAGTTACAGGTAAATGCAATCAGTGATGACATTTTTCTGTTTTCTGTGGTTGAATTTTTATTTTTTGCATTTCATTTGGTTATTGTTTTTGTGTTTTCAACATTTTGCATTGTTGCTTTGATCATTGCATTGGGTATGGCTTACGCTACCATACTTTTACTCTAACTCAGTTTGCATTGCTGTGTAGATTATTGCATACGTGTGTGTGTGTGCACTCATGAGGGTACAGAGAAATGTTTGCTGTCAAACCGGTGCGCGGGGGTATAAAGGGTGTTCAAAATGCAGGTAACTTTTAAGAAATTGACTAGATTTTTTTGGTATATTATGACTTTCTTAGAAAGAGAAAAAGTTTTCTTATATTTAGAACTATCTGGTGCTCTCGGCTTTGCTTCCAGATAAAAAGAAATATTCAATGTATTTAACACTTAAAAAAATAAATTTTTGAAAGGAGGAGTTGACCAATTTTATAGTCGGAAGTTTTAATTTTTTTAATGTTTTGAACTTTATATTAAATTGTATTCAGATTCCCAATAAATTTAGAATTAAAATATACTTATAAGTGGCAACACCATTCAAGAAATACTTATTAATTAAATGATTCCAATCATAATTTGCGTGATAACCACATCCTACCACAGGTGGCGCAAAATTAATCACCCTATCAGAAGATTCATAATTTTTGTAAATGGTGTTGCGCGTCAATCATATTTGACACTTGTGAATTAGACAGCTGCGGTATTCAAAAAGAACCAATGGAGCGCATAAAGGCCAAAATAAATATTTCATGACTCAAAACAATTTGTTTATCTATGTAGTAAGAAATTTATTCAAAAACAAAATTGGCCAAATAATTTTTAAATAAGTGGCAAGGCAATATCGCAAGGCAGATATTGGTTGACGAGTGCCCGAAAGCTTCTGTTACCTTGGCTGCCCTATCACAAGACATGGCGGAATAGATGAAGATGCCAACTGTAGGCTAAACTAAACAAGAGCGCCGTTCTGGTGAATGCATACAGTATGTGTGAGTTCGCAAATCTCCAGGCGCACTAAACTACGAATATTCGGCTCATACGTAAAGGCAGTATTGTTGTACGGAAGCGAAACATGGCTGAACTCTAACACCATCACACAGGGGCTACAATCCTTCATCAACAAATGCTTCCGCATCGTCTGCAGAATATTCTGGCCAAACACCATCAGTAACGTCGCACTGTGGAGATTAACGAACTAGGAACCGATCCTTAGGCAAATCAAACGCAGAAAGTGGCGATAGATAGGTCACACATTCAGAAAAACACCAGATAGCATCACGAGAATGGCACTGGAACCCTTAAGGGAGCAGAGGTCGCGGTCGACCAAAAACAATTGGATAAGGTCGATGCTCGCGAACTAGCAGATGCCGACATCTCATGGGACGATGCAGAAACAACAACACAGAACAGTGTGCGATGGAAGAGTATGGTCGAGGCCCTATGCTCCTCAGAGGAGTGAACAAGGAAAAAAAAATGATTTTCCATTTGCGCCTTTATATTTAGGAGGCATCGTCAAACACATATTAGTTTTATTAATTTTAATTAAAGCCTTGATTACACTTTTGGTTTTATGCCCATATCCCTGTCTCTAATTAAATTTTTTGTAATAAAATCTTTCATTAAAATTAGGTGGCAACGCCTTTGAAACGTATTATTGTATTAAAGACTCCTTCACCTTTAAATTGATACATATATACAAGATGGCGCAAAATTAATCATCCAAGTTTTTTTTTTAATAACTTTTACTGAATATTGTAATGCCTCTGAGAATAGAAATCTTCATTTTGACTTTAACGCCATCTTGTACTAGGTATTTTTTCATAATTTTGAATTAAAATTTCTTATGAAAAAATAGGTGGCAACGCCAGCTAAAAATATTTTTTATCAACGCTTATTTAGCAGTAGTAGTATTTTTGGCAAGTAAAAGTAAAGTATACCAAATTCGGTAATTACTGATTCTAGTATTCCAAAGGGTTTTCCAATAACAGGTTTTATTCCCGTAAAATATCAATGCTTTCGTTGCTTGTGTGGCACGTAGCGCCGTCTTGTTGAAAATAAACGTTGCCCAGATCGATGACATCCAACTCCGGCCATAAAAAATCGTTAACCTTCTCTAAATAGCGCAATCCATTCACCGTAACTGTTGCTCCAGCTTCATTTTCGAAAAAGTAAGGTCCAATGACTCTGCCAGACCATAAACCGCACCAAACAAGTACACCTTGAGGATATAGGGGCTTTCAACAATAACTCTTGGATTTTTTAAGCCCCAGATTCGACCATTTTGCTTGTTGACGAAATGGGCCTCATCACTCAAGATGATTTTTCGATGGAATTCCGGATTATTTTCATGCATTTGAACGACCCAATCAGCAAAGACACGACTTTGTTGACGATCGGCCGCCTTGAGTTCTTGTGTTAACTGTACTTTATAAGCCTTAAGACCCAAATCTTCATGCAAAATACGTTGTAATAACGTTTGTGGAATGCCTAATTCCAAAAAACGACGAGGAATGGACAAATCTGGGTTTTCTTCAACACTTTCGGCTACGACAGCAATTTTTTTAGGCTATTCTTGAGCGACGTGCATGGGTTTTATTACCGTTCCATTTTTATTAATGGCGTAGTTTCTATTTGTCAAATATCAAAAAGTGACAGCTTCAAAAGTGACATCTACCGAAATAGCGGGCTCAAAATAACACCTGTTATTAGAAAACCCTTTATTAAGAAAAAAAATTGAAAGAATTTAAGCCGTCTGCCAGTTTGTAATAATAATAATTATCCGTTTTTCAGTTTTTAAAACCTGTAAAACTCTTTTATTAAATAATCTCTGTATCTAAGGGTGTATTTGATAAAACGCGAAAGTTTATCCCAACGATCATTTTCCCCATTGAGAGTCTGAATCAGTTGTGAATCATTTAATGTAAACTTTTCGAAAACGACCTTTCTATATTCTTAATTACAAATTGAGCTACAAGTTTTAGTTTCTGTGTCGAAATTGGATTTTTTCAGTTTTTTAATAAAAATAAAAGAAATAATTGAAATAATAAAATGATTCTAGTACGTGCGATAGCCATTGATGTTGGGAACAACATATTCATTTTCGAGATAAATGAGTTTAAAGTTTGAGGTACAAGAGCGGGGGGCCCCTCTCTACCTAGTTAATAGGCTGTAGAAACTATAATATTGGGAATTTCCGCATGAAAATTTCACAGTATTTTCTTAAGATTCTGTACTTTTGAAATATCGAAAAAACAAGAAATCGATTTTTTAAGATTTCTAGACCACCGGGCCCCCTTAAGGCGTTTTGTTCACATTCGCATTCAACCTCGCCTGGTTGCGGTTCGTTAAATGCAATTTTGCATCTGCTATCCAGCTTTCTGATTGTATGTTATCTATTCGTCGGTTGATATCGTTTTTAGTAAGTAAATTCTTTAAATCTCCAATCCAGAAGATTGGAATGGAAAGTACAGGCCAAGCACACTTCTCAGGGGTATACCAGGGGATCCAATAAAGAAATAGATGACGCATCATCAACTTTAACAACACTTTTTCGAGAGGAGCCATAAGATTTACTTCATTTTAAAAGAGTGAAATGAAATCATACAGCCCTCAATCTGGAAATTAAAACCAGGATATTGTGAAAAGCTTTTCATCAAACCATGCTTGGTTGCCATATGACTACATTGAACCTATAAACCCAGGAATTCCCCAAGGCAGTGTGTAGGACTCACTCTGTACCTTATCTACACCGCAAATTTACCGGAACCGTCTTCAGGAAATAGCATGATTGCGACATTTGCAGATGACACTGTACTAATGGCATCTCATAGAGACCGGAAAATAGCACAAACAAATTTACAAAATGACCTCAACAAAACACTGTAGTGGTTCCAAAAATAGAATATAGAAATTAAAGGCGACAAAACGATTCAAGTCCATTACACGAACAGAAGGGTAACCATAGATTCATTAAAGATTGGAGACTCTGACGCGATTACTGATACGAAAGTTAAATACTTAGGCATTACATTACTCTAAACTAAATGGAAGAACCGTATAATAAAAAAAAGAAATGAAATTAAAAATCGTTTTCGTCAGCTGTACTGGCTGTTAGGACCTCAGTCAAAGCTCTCGCTGCAAAACAAAACAATTTGGAACTATGGTATACAAGTTTGGGGCACAGTTTCTGAATCCAATCTGACAATACTGCAACGTGACCAGTTGAAGATACTTAGGACAATAACAAATGCACCATGGTATATACCAAACGCTGACATTCACCGCGACTTAAGCATCGACACAGTTGACGAAGCAATACAAATTGCGAGCAGCAGGCACATAAGCAGACTTCTGACGCACACAAATCCGACGATGAGGAAGCTTCCTGCTAAAGAAAAATTCAATAAGAAGAGACTAAAACGAAAAACCTCAATCGACCTTTTGTAATATAATAATAAGAAATACGCTTATGTAATTATCTAAGTTATTATAGGAAATATTTTACAAATGAACTACATATTTCTTAATGATCCTGAAGTTCAATGGCCTTACAGTATCACTTAACTATCCAAATATCTTTAAAACAAATAACTTATTGTTAATATAGACAGGTGTAATATTTTTGGAAGCTTAAAAAAATGCTGGTTTAGAGAGGTGAAACGATTAACTGCAAAATAAATTTTATCTTTCATAATAAGTTGAAATAATTTTGAAACCGTGGATAATTTGGCTATTCATCTATAAATGACAGTGTTTTTCTTATTGTCACTTTTACTGGATTAATATTTAATACTTTCAGGCAGCTATGAACTCTCCCCATTCAAGGGATTTACTGAACATTAATAAAAGTCGGCACGCAATAGCAGATCAGTTTTTAAATGGATACAAAGACAGACTACATCAAATTTTGTTGATGCATTGAGTTGCCGAATTCTATCTTCAACAAAAGAAAGCGTTTAGCTTAACAAATCAAGATTTATTGAGGAAGTTATGTTCTAGTCTTCAAAATATGAGCGGAAGAAATCTGCAAAACTATTAGCTGCATCTAGAGAAGAAAAATTGCTTGCGTTTGATTATACAGTCGAACTTCTCTACAGTGAACTTCCATATAATGAAGCTCTCCTTATAATGAACTGGTTTCGAAGACACTGCTTTTTCGTTCTACTTTCGGTGTATTTTTGTCTCCTTATAATGAATTTCTATATAGTGAAGTTTTCTATATAATGAACAAATTTTACAGCTGGAAATTCAAGCGTCCTAAGTTTTTGTCTCCATATAGTGAATTTTTTCAAAAGTTTTCTGTTGCAAAAAATTACAGTTAGATGTGGAAATTAAAACAGAAAGAGCTGAGCTATTACAGTTTTATTCAGTGATTGAAGTTAAAATGATGCATCGAAGCAGCATTTCGCTTGAAAAAAAGTTATTAATGATTAACAAAGTTAATGAAGGAAAGAAAAAAAAAAGATATTGCCAATGAATTCGGAGTTCTTCCCAGCACTTTATCAAATATTTTAAAAAATAAGGAAGTGATTTTAAAAAATGCGGAGGATTTGGCAGTAAATACCAAACGCAAAAGACTTCGACCTTGTCATTTTGAGGATATTGACGAAGCAATGCTGAAATGGTTACTCGTTGCACGTGGTAAGAATCTCCCTTTATCTGGACCATTATTGAAGCAAAAGGCCAAAGATTTTGCGGAAGCACTAGGACACCACGAATTTGAGGCAAGTACAGGTTGGTTAGACAAGTTCAAAAGTCGGCATGGCGTTATTCAAAAGACATTATGTGGGGAAAGTGCTGACACCAACATAGAAAACCGTGATGAATGGGTGACGAACGTCTTACCGAAATTAATTGAAAATTACAACATTAACGACATTTTTAATGCCGACGAGACTGCTTTGTTTTTCAAATGCTTGCCAACTAAAACACTGGCATTCAAAAATGAAAAATGCTTTGGTGGGAAGCAATATGACTGGATCAGAAAAGCTAAAATTGCTGGTAATCGGAAAGGCCAAAAATCCGAGGTACTTCAAGGGAATAAAATCTTTAGGTGTCGATTATGAGTTTAACAAAAAAGCATGGATGACCAGTGAGATTTTTACGAAATGGATTGTAAAACTCGACAAAAAATTTTGTGATCAAAACAGAAAGGTGTTGTTTTTTGTTGATAACTGCACTGCCCACCTTAAAGATGTAAGAGACAAGTTGAGAAACATTCATCTCGCTTATTTTCCTCCCAACATGACTTCGTTACTGCAACCAATGGACCAAGGCATTATCTACAACATGAAACAACATTACAGAAAACGAATTTTAACGAATATATTGACTCAAGTGGATGAGGGAAATTCTGTTATGGCCATAGACTTGCTGCAAGCAGTTCGAAATCTTAGCAATATATGGAATGTCTATGTTAAACCAGAAACAGTTGCCAACTGTTTTAAAAAGGCTGGATTTTCAAAAGATGTTATGCAGATTCCATTTGAGCATTGGGATGAAGAGGACCTTCTTTTAATATCGGATTAGGCCGCTTTACAGTCTTCATTTAAAAAAGTAGCAAATATCGAAGCATCGTTTGATGACTACGTAAATGTTGATAATGGTGTGCAGACTTGGGACAAACCATCCGAAGAAGATATTCTCAACAACATTTTTGAAAGTCGCGGAGTTCCAGCTGAACCTGGTAAGCATTTATCTTTTTATAGTCAAACAAAAATTTAATATGTAAATATTATTTCAGATAACGATGAACACGATTTGACCGTTGAAGAATTGGCAGAAACTGAGGAGGCATTACCTACGTTGATACAAGCTGCTTCATCCATTAGCGTAATTAGAGCCTTTGTGGAAATGAGGAGTGACGTGCCGATTAATGTTTTCAACTCTCTACATGATTTGGAAGCTTTTATTGAAAATGAAAAATGGAAGACTGTAATTCAAACCAAACTCACTGATTATTTTAAATAAAATTACATAAAAAATCAATGTTTCTTTATAATGAAGTTTCTATATAGTGAAGTGATTTTCAGGTCCCGTGCGAATTCACTATATGGAAGTTCGACTGTAGTAGAGAACAGAAGGCATACATATTTGGGCATGATTTCTTGGACTTAACATATCGCCAGAAGGACTAGAATTTAATTTTATTTCCGATTCGAACTAAGAATATAATTTCGTTTTAAATTTGCATTCAAAGATTTAAGTGCTCTAGAAAAATACAAATATTTATCTTTATCTAATACATAATTTACCTGCCATAGATTCCTACACGTGGACGCCCCTTTTTGTAATATATTTGTAGCTTTGCTTTCTACCTTATTGTTTTCCTTGCTGTCATTGCGGTAGAAATTCGAGTAGACAATTATATAAAGACGTGCAACATTACCACAAAATAATATCACAAGCGGTATTTGTGTATGTATGTACATACGTACGCATGTGTGAGTGTGGTTAGTTATGTAAGCATTAGTCGATATTATTTACTCTGACTTTTGTGTCATATTTACATAATATTCCGGTAACAAATTCAATACCCAGCGGGCTTATGCAGTTTTGAGGTTACTCAGATCTACTTTTGTGGGAATTGAGATATTTCATTGAAATGCTGGCTTAACAAAAATAAAATAAGTTTGCTTTATTGAATACGCACAACAACGTACTATTTACATAATTACATACATACGCACATGCAATATATTTGTAAAATAAGCTTTCAACAGATATTATTTAATATTTATCTTGGTGACATTTCATTTTTGTTTAGTAGAAGCAAAGCCTGGTCTGGTTGACGAGTGTGCCTTATGCACTTTTTCCAGCTCTGGAAATAATTTATCTTCTTTATGCCCTCGATGAACTCAAAAACTACTAGACCGATTAGTATAAAAATTGGTATATACATGAATTTTTCCACGGAGAAGGTTTGTAGAATATGCTCATTAATGCCACTCGCTACCAGGTGACGCTGCAGAGTAGCAACTTCTGCCCCGTTCAACCGATTGTCATGAAAATTAGTATGACTATGTAATTTTATGCAACATCAGCAAAAACTCTGGAATGGGAAAAGTACTCCAATCGTGTCAAATTATCATACGGGACGAATGTACAATGTCTCACAAGAAAGCATTGGAAGCGCTTGATCGTACACTGCGAGATTTAAGAGGAAACAGGCGGATCTTCGGTGGCGCACTCATTTTATTGTCTGGTGATTTTCGACAAACACTGCCCATTAAACCACGTTCAACACCCACTGAAATTGACTTTGAAAACTAACATACGTTTACAACTACAACGGGATGCATCGGCTGGAAATTTTGCAAAACAATTATTGGGTATTGGAAATGGGCGAATGGAAATTGATGAATCTACACAATGTATCACCCTGCCAGCAAACTCCTGTAAGATCACAGAAAGCATCGACGAATTGGTGCAAAAAATTTTCCCAAGCATTGCACTAAACTACAAAAACCATCAGTGGCTCAGTACACGTGCTATATTAGCAGCCAAAAACATCGATGCCAATACCATCAACTTCACCATTCAGCATGGAATACCCAGTGAAACGACAACATATAAGTCCATCGATACTGTGGAGAATCAAGACGAAGTTGTCAACTATCCAACTGAATTATTGAATTCGCTGGATTTGCCACGTTCTTATATTGATAATTGGCGTACCCATCATTCTTCTTCGAAACATAAATCCACCACGACTTTGCAACGGAACCAGACTCTCAGTCAAGAAAAGGACGAACAATATTATTGAGGCAACAATTTTGACTGGAAAATTCAAAGGTGAAGACGTACTGTTGCCACGTATCCCCATGATCCCGACAGATATGCCATTCGAATTCAAATGTTTACAGTTCCCGGCGCGACTCGCTTTCGGAATGACTATTAACAAAGCACAAGGACAATCCTTACAAGTGTGTGGATTAAATTTGGAGAACGCATGCTTCTCACATGAACAGCTCTATGTGGCTTGCTCACGTGTCGGAAAATCTTCTGATTTATTCGTCTACGCACCAGATGGAAAAACCAGAAATATTGTGTATCCCGCAGCACTTCAATAAACATCGAATTGAAACTAAACTTTGTAATGTCACAATTTTTTCGAAATAAACAAAATCAATAAAATGGCTTAGTATGAATTGAATATTTGTGTACTGATTTTCCTTTAAAGTTATTTTTCTTAAATTTATTTTAGTTGTTGGCGTAGCAACGCGCGCCGGGTACAGCTAGTTGCAATTACATTTTTTATACAGAAATTTAAAGGTGTAAAATTTTTACGAACATTTTTAGAAATTTTTTTCTAATTAAACAAAGTTTAAATTTTGGATTTATGTGGTACATGATGAAGCATATTTACATACAAAAAATTGTTAAAATTTAACTAGAAACAAATGAATTGTCCCTGCGCGTTAGTTATTTAATGCAAACACCAATTTTGATTTTCTTTGTTCAGTCCTATCGGTAGCATAGGGCCTCGACAAAACTCTTCCATCGTACATGGTTCTGTGCTGTTGTTTGTGCACTGTCCCACGTGACGTCGACATCTGCTAGTTCGCGCAGCATCGACATTCTCCAAGTGTTTTTGGTCGACCGCGACCTCTGTTCTCTTGCGGGATCCAGTCCAGTGCCATAAACACCAAGTAATAGAAAAAAAATTGTTTAATAGCTGCAGCCCCTCGAGTGGTAAAAGTAAACCACCGCGTGTATTTCTGCCATGAAAATCTGCTCAGCTGCGGTGGGGGCATAAAACTGTAGGTCCGTCTATTCGTGGAAAAACATCAAGACGCACATCACAAATAGGCGGAGGCGCTGAGCTCAGTTTCAATCACCATTTTTTCACATGAAATTGAACATTCGATTACCTTTTAAGACTACCAAGCAACTCGGCCCCTCTGACTAATAATTTTTTCTAAGTTTTCTCAATTTAAGTGAACTTAGGCGCTGATTGGCGGCAGCGGATCGAAAAAAATCTGTACTCACGTCTTGCGCTTAGAATCTATTCAAAGAATTTCTTCTTAGTTTCCTCTGTGATTTCCTGCTCAATTTATACACATAAAAAATCTTGCCTTCCGCATATTGTGAAATCACAACAACAACAATAGTAACAACTGTTATGCCCTTTTTACGCTACTTTCTTACGATTGTTCGAAATTGCTTGCAGCTTCCCGGCAGTGACTTGCAATCTAACTCCTAGGTTTTCTTCTTATATTCTTGATTGCCACAGCGTGTTGCAGCAATTGTGTTGCAGCTGATCTGCATGCCACGACGCTTATGATCATTAGCCCAGCTAGCAGTGCAGCTATTGCCATGATTTTTCTCTTATGTGCTTTGCATTGTTTTCTTCATTGTAGTTTCTTTTTTGTTTGTGGAAATGTAAATTGGAAAAAAACGTAAAAAAGTGTACAAAATGGAAAACAGCTGAAGCCGTGTCTGCTAAAAGACAGCTGGCTACAGCTGCGCAGTTGAACGAACACTATTCACACTCACAGTGATGTGCTTTGTGCATTGAACTTTTGAACTAGTTTCACTTTGAAGGTTCCAGCAAAAGCACCGCCACGGAAAGGCCTCTCAGTTCAGTAAACAATTTCAGGCACTCCCCCGCCTCGCTCTTTTTCTTGCACCGCCCGGCTCTTTGGTGCTTTGTGACGTTTTCTCGCCAATTTCCAATACAAAACTCATTATGTGTGAGTAGGTACTGTTCTTTTATAGACAGTATGCGAGCATTTACATATATACACACAAGCAGACACACATTATTAGAGTAAATTGAACTTTTACTTGCCTGCTGATCTTTTTGTTAGTTTTCTTTTGTTTTTTAGCTTTTCTTTAGCCGATCGCTTAGTCTGCGTTTTCGTTTCTTATTCTATAGAGTTCAGATCTTTGCCGTAGATTAGTGAGCACGCACAACTTCATATAGAAAAAAAGTATTTTAACCTAAAATTACATTAGTGAGAGATCGACTTGCGCTTACTTTCTTGCTTACAATAGAATGGAAAGTTGAAATTTGTAAGGCATTTCTGAAGTAATTAAGTAATCGCGTGAATAGCACAAATGGACTTCCCATGAACAATGAAAAGAGTGTATAAATACTATATATATACATTCATACAACTATAAGTAGAGAACTTGCTTGTTTTGTAGAAGTATATTCCGGAAAAAAAAATCGGGAACTGTTCATTTGAAAAGCGCGCACATATGTTACATTTTCTTTTGCTGGAATGTTGATACAACTGTCCTCTATAGTGCCGCAGAGTTTGAGTCTGATCTGTCAATTAACTTGTTTTTGGCTTTTAATTATATTATATCAGTCAACCGCAGGTGTGCTCTGCGATTTTCACTACGGATAAAATATCGAACAAAGAATTCGCCTTAAATTTTGTGTTTTGAACGCGGTTTCGTGTGCCGAATCAATGAAAATGTTCCAAAAATCCTATTGCAAGTGTGCTTTGTCAAAAACATGGGTCTAGGAGTCGTATAGGGTTTTTGCAGAGGGCCGAGAAGTCGTGGGAAATTTGCCCCGATCAGATCGCCCATCAACGTCTTCAACAGATAAAAACGTCGACAAAGTCAAGGAAATGGTGCTGGAAAACCATCTTTCAAGTTTGAGGGAGGTAGCTCATGATCTTAACGTGTCTCACGAATCAATTCTCGGCGGCTGCTCTACTCGTTCCAAGAGAGTTGAATTTCTTTCAAAAATTTCATCGGAAGAAGATAGCTGAAGAGATGCTCGAGCAAATGAACTCGGACCCAAAATTTATCCAGTGCATCATAACAAGTGATGAGGCGTTGGTATATTAGTTCGACATGCAAACCAGTCGACCAGTCAACAGGCGGCTGAATGGCGCTATCCACATGAGCCGAAACCAAAAAAACCACGTCAAAGTCGGTCAAAAGTGAAAGTCATGCTACTCGTATTCTTTGATTATCATGGCGTTGTGCATTCGGAATTCGATCCAAATGGTTCTACGGTAAACAAAGAATATTATTTGGAAGTTATGCGACGTTTGAGAACGAATGTGCGTAGGAAGCGACCCAATATGTGGAAAGAAAACTCATGGATTTTGCACCATGAAGACGCACCGTCTCACAAGGCTCATATTGTGAACACATTTTTGACCTATAGCTCGACAAATATCATCGAAAAACCACCATATTCACCGGATTTAGCCCCCTGTGACTTTTTCCTTTTTTCAAAACGTAAATTACCACTCCGAGTCGATAAGAGGCCATTAAGGAGAATTCGCTGAAGGAGCTGAAGAAGATGTCTTCAAATGCGTTTAAAAAGTGCTTTGATGACTAGACTAATCGTTGGCAAATGTGTTTTGATTCGAACGGAACCTATTTTGGAGGCGACAAAATAAGTTTTGATCATTATCAATTATTTCACGTTTTATTGAACAATTGCCGGTACTCTTTGGACAGAATATAAGTCAGTGTATATGTTTGTATGTACTCGTATTCCATATTTTCTAAGTCTTGAAATTTTCTGGGATTAGTTTTTGCCTGTTACTTTCACCGCCGAGCCAGGCATGAAAATTGTGCAACTTCCCAATTCAAATAAATGCTCAGTTCGAGCTAGATTTATATCTCCGACCTGCTGTGTTGCACTTATTTAGAGGACTGGTTGGAGGAGTTAGTTAAGTCGAACTTTTACTG
Source organism: Anastrepha ludens (assembly GCF_028408465.1). NCBI lineage: Eukaryota > Metazoa > Arthropoda > Insecta > Diptera > Tephritidae > Anastrepha > Anastrepha ludens. The sequence goes on along the minus strand of NC_071498.1, from coordinate 8,068,295 downwards.
CAATTAATGTCATGTTTTTGGAACGTTCCATGGCGCCTCTCAAAGACAAATGGCCTTTTTAAGGACTTTCTTCATGGTAAAAATGTATTCAGTTGCTTGCCTCTGCTTGCCAGAGTGAGTATCTATCGCTGAACCTACTGACTAGGAGTCACTATAAAGCTATGGCAGCAGCTAAATATTTGCATACATACCACAATTGATCGGAAATTTCTCGGAATATATGCAGAAAATTCAAAATAAAAGTTGTCCCTGAAAAGTGATATTATCGCCTTCACAGTACTCCCCACCAACTGCAACGCACTTATGCGAGCGTTTGATCCAGCTTTCGAAACATTTCTGGCACTCTATTTTCGGTATAGCCATCAGAGCCGTCTTCGATTTTTCTATTACTTCCTACTCGGCTGCTAAAACGAGTTACCCGTAGTAGTTGTTTGACTCGAAAAAAAGTCGGAGGGAGCCACAATGCGTTGTTAAGTTTCAAGGGCCGGTGTTGATTTTGAATAAAACACATTTTTTTAAGAAATTATTGTCATTTCTCTTTATTATGATAATATTGGTATGGTTCAGTTACGAATGGAACAAAATATCGGCCAAATGGCCGCCGCGGCCTCGGCATAATTAAGGTTCTATGCTGTTATCTCATCCTTTTAGCCGAATTATCTCATCCTTTAGCTCTTGAATTGTTGCTGGCTTATCGACGTACACCTTTTCTTTGAAATAATCCCAAAGAAAGAAGTCCAACGGTGTCAAATCACATGATCTTGGTGGCCAATTGACATCGCCGCGACGTGAGATTATTCGGCCATCAAATTTTTTGCGCAAAAGAGCCATTGTTTCGTTAGCTGTGTGACAAGTGGTCCCGTCCCGTTGAAACCAAATATCATCCACATCCATATCTTCCAATTCGGGCCATAAAAAGTTCGTTATGATCTCACGATAGCGAACACTATTCACAGTAACTGCCTGACCGGCCTCATTTTGGAAAAAATACGGTCCAATGATGCCGCCGGCCTATAAACCGCACCAAACAGTCACTCTTTGTGGGTGCATTGGTTTTTCGGCAATCACTCTTGGATTATCTTTCGCCCAAATGCGACAATTCTGCTTATTGACGAATCCACTGAGTCGAAAGTGTGCCCCATCACTGAAGATGATTTTCTTCGAAAATTGGTCATTCACTGTTGCCATTTCCTGCCACCATTCTGACCAATGACAACGCTTGAAATGGTCAAGAGGCTTTAGTTCTTGAGTCAATTGCACCCTGTAAGCGTGTAAATGCATAATGTTCATCAACGACGAGCGTGAGAGGTGCAATTGTTGGGCACGACGACGAGTTGAGGTGGACGGCTCTTCAACCACACTATATGTATTTTGATTTGAACGCCCGTTTTCATAATAAACCTGAATAACTTTAACGCGATGATCGATTGTGGTTTCCATAGTTCAAATTCAATTAGTCTGTAATTGAAAAATGTCAAATGAAATGCAAAAAAAGCTTGACGTTTAGGTGTGGTTCACATTCAACATCGGCCCTTGAAATTTAGCCATTTATTTGTTATATCCTTGGGCGAAAATTCACGGATAATGATGGCACTGTGCGACGATGCGTTATCATAGTGTAAAATTCATGAGTTTTTTCCCCACAAATCCTTTCTTTTTAGGCGAATTGCTTCACGCAAACGTCACATAACGGGGAAATAATAGTTCTTATTGTTGTGATCCATAAAAACGGTGAGCAGCGCTTTCGATTTTGACGTGTTTTTTTTTGGTTTTGGTTCATTCGGAGCGCTCAACTGGCTCGCCTTTTGTCTGGATGGTGTGTCATACTCATAAACTCACGTCTTATCTCATGATGCGTTTAATGCATTTTTGGTCAGATTCAGCGTCGGAAATCATGTCCTTAATGATATCACCGCGGTTCCTTTTTTGCATGAAATTCAAGTCCTTTGTGACCAATCATCATTGAACCCAATTTTAATGCAAAACTTAGTATAGACTCATTGTTGCAAAATCAAATTCATTTTTAAAACTATAAAAAATCGAAAGCACGAGCAGAGGTAGATTTACTCAAGCCTGTGATACAATTTTCGTAGCAATATTAAACACAGATGTGGTAACCTAAAATAAGCAGAGCTCCCTTAGAGCGGCACCTGGCGGTTGTTATGGGAAGTTTTTGGAGAAGGCAATCAAACTATGAGAACCAGAATAAAAGGTACTGTTTGCTTGAACTTTTATGCAGGTGTTTAAAAAAATTTGTCATCCAAAGTGAAGTGGCGCTTAAATTTGATGATCGGTTTCTGAAATCCATATGAGTTCAATAAATTTTCGATGCGTATAATACAGCATTTTCGACCAATGATTTTCGCCTGCCAAATGTCGCTGAATATTAGTATTGAACAAGAGTGCCTTTTGTTATGGCAGCAACAAAATAACACGAAAATAGTCCCATGACAATCGAGTGAGTGTTACTGGAACGACCCGGATTAATATGCAGCTAAGTACTGCCACTTCCCTAAACTACTGCCAACATTCATGAGGCACGTATATTTCGTTAAAATAACAATAATTCCAATATTGTTACGATGAGAATTTCATACAACTATAGCTTTTTTGAACTTTATGATTTCTTAGCGGGCGATTTCCATGCATCCAGTGATTCTTGACTAAAACATTTGGATATATTTGGAGTTCTGACTAGTTTATGTTCTTCCCTTTTTTCTTTACAAGTTACTGAAGCATTTTGTACGGTAATTTCTAAGGAATTATAAAATACCCTCTTCTGCATCTAACTCCCAATAGTTCAGCAGCAGTACAAAATTCGACCAAATCTGTTTACTTTCTTATAAAAAAGTTTTAGCACAGCTTTTACTTTCTCAGGAGGCACTCTTGGTTGAAAAAGTGAGCATTATATGTCATATTATGTGTGCTTGGAAGAACTGGGCAAGCGCATAAAAAGCCATTACCCTGAACGGAGGTAAGACGTAAGCCAGCTGGTCATAATCAGGTAAAACGTACAACTTTGGCAATCAGCAACCAGCTCCATCTGTGCAGTGAGAGTAGACATCTACTTCGAGTCTCTCAGATCAACTACACTATCAGCCCAGCCCATCCGCAGTAGGCTTCGGTAGTCTCCCAGTCATTTATGAACGGAACTTTCACCCACTTACTGACACTGGCTTGGATACCCCAAAGAATTAGTGTTAAGCATAAGGAACGAACAAAACTTATTTTTGCCTACCCATTTTGGCCAAATGATTAGGCATCTCATTTAGAGGAATGCCAATGAGACTCCATTTAAACTGCGCGCTTTATTTTTGAATGCGTCTATCCTCAACTTTTTCAAATCAATCAAAAAGTGTAGACGTACTTAATTAAAAAACAATATTTTAAATAAATAAGTAAAACTATGATGATCTACAAGGTTTAAGTTTTACAAAAACATTTCCAAAAGGGTCTCAATGCATTCAATTTTGCCAATACAAATTTTCAAAAATTCCGCAAAAGGTGCTTTTTGGGAGTTGACCAGTATTTTCTAAAAATGTTGACGTGTTGTAAAATTTATGTTTGCTGATTTGCATTCCGCGTGTCATATTCTAAAGAAAATGGCTTGCCGAACTCCAATAGTTATCTCCAAGAAGCAAAAAATATTTTTTTGTTTTCCTTGTTCACTCCTCTCGGGAGCATAGGGCCTCGACAAGACTCTTCCATCTTACACGGTTCTGTGCTGTTGTTTTAGCACCGTCCCATGTGATGTCGGCATCTGCTGGTTCGCGCAGCACCGACTTTCTCCAAGTGTTTTTTGGTCTACCGCGACCTCTGCTCCCTTAAGGGTTCCAGTCCAATGTCATTCTCGTGAAGCTACCTGGTGGTTTTCTGAATGTGTGACCTATCCATCGCCACTTTCTGCGTTTGGTTTGCCTAAGAATGAGTTCCTCGTTCGTTAATCTCCACAGTGTGTCGTTACTGATTGTGTTTGGAAAGTAAAAAATAATGAAATGAAAAATAATATTTTTCTATTTTCTACCATCCTTTTTACATAAAAATGTAATTGAATTAATATCTAGCTTTTACAAGACCTTAGGAATGATTACAATACAAAGGAGAACTGTTTAGCTTATTATCTGAAACTGTCACCTCTTCGTCGTTTTTGAACTAGTTCCGATCTAGTCACTTATGTACTAGTTTCCTCTGCATGAAAGTTTTTGTTACGAACAGAAGTACATAAACGAAAATTTACGTGCTTGAATATGTTTATAACGATGCTTTCTCATTATTTAAGTGCTCTGAGGAGCAATAAAATAAACGTGAAACAATAAAAAAGCTATGTATGTATGTGTGTATGTTCGGCTACGTCGGTAGATAAAATCTCGCGTGCGTATATAAGTACATATGTAATGAAGCCATTAATTGTTGAATAATTGACGCTTTTACCACTACTAAATACGTTATTACGACTTTAATTCATGCACAGTTCATTTGCTTGAATAGAAAAGCTGACATTGAAAGGCATTTATTTGTGTTATTAAAGCAATTTATATTTAAATTATCCACATAAGTATTTTAATAGCTCCCGCCCCTGGAGAAACTCAAAATGTCAAATAGTCTAAAGCATATAAATGTGAGAATCAAAACTTTCATAACAAGTTTATCAATTTTCTTTCACTAACGAAATCTCGTAATTTGATTAACTGCATCTAAATTTGCGTTTAAAGCGAAGAAGTGTTTGGCAAAACATAACAATAAATCACTCGGTTCAACAATTTAACAAAAGTGTTACCCAAAACGAACAGGCGCTAAAAATTATAAATGAGAATGTGTCCAAAATCAAACTGGCCGCAGAGCCTTGCAGTCCAGAAGATCAAATTTTGTTTTATGGAGTGTAAAAGTTGTGAAATTTTGAGCGAAAGTGCGAATAGTTTTAATGAAAAGGAGTAAATTTGATTAGTGGTATTTTTGCTTTCAAGGAAGATATACTAATTTATTTTATTCAATTCATTCTTATAAAAGAATACAAATTTACGCAAAGGTGTCTAAAGTAAATAATTCGCTATATGGAGAAAATATGCAGCCCAGTCAGGGGAAAAAATTATTAAAAACCAACTTTTTTTATTTGAATAAATCTTGATGAAAATTTAACAGGATTTTATATATTTTCTGTGAAGTTTAAAGTTTTACACACAATTTTTTTTAAATCTTTTAATTTAGAAAAAAAATGGAAGTCTTGAGGAAAATTTGATGATTTTTTATAAATTTTGCACAAAGTTAGAAATTTTAATTTTGATTACATTTTTTTTATTTTGATAAAAGTTTATAATTTTGACGATCTTTTATAAATTTTGTACAAAATTTGAAATTTTACCCAACATTTTATTTTATTTCGATACAAAATATTATATCGGGTGATTATTTAAGAGCTATAGGAAAGTTTTTCAAAAAAACACAGGTAAAATTCAGAAAAATGCATGACATTTTTATTTAAATCGATAGTAAAGTCCATATAATTTAATGTTTGAAGATTATTTCATGCAAATGTTGACCGCGACTGCGCTTCAAATGGTCCATCCGCTTAGTCCAATTTTAGCATACTCTTTCCAATGTTTCGGCCGGTATCTCACATATAAATGCTTTAATGTTGTCTTCCAATGCGTTAATTGAAGCAGGCTTGTCTGAATAGACATGAGCTTTAACATAGCCCCACAAAAAATAATCTAAAGGCGTTATATCGCACGATCTGGGTGGCCAATTGACAGGTCCCGAACGTGAAATCAAATGTTCACCAAACTCGTCTCTCAACAAGACCACTGTTACGCGTTTTGTGTGGCATGTGGCACCGTCTTGCTGAAACCACATGTCATGCAAGTCAAGCTCTTGCATTTTGGGCAAAAAAAGTTGGATATCATTTCACAGTAGCGCTCACCATTCACAGTTACGTTACGATTCGCAGCATCTTTGAAGAAGTACGGTCCAATGATACCTCCATCCCATAAACCGGACCAAACTGTGACATTGGTAGCTCTTGCAATTCTTCTGGCTGATCTTCACGCCAAAATCGACAATTCTGCTTATTTACGTACCCATTGATCCAAAATAAGCTTCGTCGTTGAACACAATTTTTCGATAAAAAAGTGGATCTTCGGCCAACTTTCCAAGAGCCCATTCACCAAAAAATCTGCGTTGCGGTAGATCGTTCGGCTTGATTTCTTGCACCAGCTGTATTTCGAAAGGCTTCACACCTAAATCCTTTCGCAAAATTTTCCACGTTGTTTAGTAACAGAGGCCCAATTGCTGCGAACGGCGACGAATCGATAATTAAAGGTCATCATTAACACTGGCCGATACAGCTGCGATATTTTCTTCAGATCGCACTCTACGTAAGCGTGTTGGTGGTTTGATGTCCAATAATGTAAATTTGGTTCTAAATTTAGTCACAGTAGCTCGAATAGCCGCTTCAGTGGGTCGATTAAACTCACCATAAAATGGAAGAAGCGCGCGATAAACTTTCTTAACAGAACACGCATTTTTATAATAAAACTCAATGATTTGCAGGCGTTGTTCGTTTGTAGGACGATTCATGGTTAAATTATAAACCAAACTGACAATGTTTGCCAGTGAAACAAAACACGAAAGCTGTTTAAATCAACTGTTTAAAAAGGTAGTAGCTAAAAACTCACCCTTTAGTTTCAAAGCTTAATGAACAATTTACGATTTTTTATAAATTTTGTGCGAACCCAACATTTTTTTTAATTTTGATGAAAAGGTTTGAAATCTGGATGAAAATTTTATGATATTTTATAAATTTGGTAAAAGGTGTGGCATTTTACCCAAACATTGTTTTTTAATTTTGACGGAAAAATTTGAAATTTTGATGAAAGTTTGACTACTTTTATACATATTTTAGAAAGTTTGAAATTTTATCCAACATTTTTTTAATTTTGATGAAAACGTTTGAAATCTTGATGAAAAATTTGCGATTTCTTATAAATTTTGTACAAAGTTTGAAATTTGACCCAACGTTTTTCATAATTTTGATAAAAAAGTTTGAAATCTTGATGAAAATTTGACTATTTTTAAGATTTGTGCAAAGTCTTAAATTTCCTTTTTTTTTTGTTTTGATAAAAGAAAGTTCGAAATCTTGGTAATTTTATTCAAATATTTTTTTTCTTTAGTTTTGATGAAAAAGTTTGAAATCTTGATGAAAGTTTGACCATTTTTATAAACTTTTGAAATGCAGTTTGAAATTTTACCCATTTTTGTTTTAAACAGCCATTCGAGACAGAGCGCCGAGCCGCTAAAAGCTACACAGTAGTAAGCCGCACTATAGTTGGATTAGTCCACCCTGAAATGGACCATTCCCATCAGACTTATGAAGCAATTACTTTATAATGAAATTATTGCATGAATTCCTCTACCTATTCAAAATTTTAAAATTATCGAAATGTTATCATGTACGCAAAAACTTAAGCGTCACATACCATCTTTCCATTTCCGGAGCAATCTCATATTTCCTGCTGATCGCCTGCTTCATTACTTTTCAATTTGAATTTCACTTACAGCTCATCACTTGTACGGCTTTATGGCTTTTGACTACTACAATTTTGCGTGCTGCCACTTGTTGTCATATCAATGAGCACTTCAGCAGACGCAGGCCAAACATGCGTGTTTTTGCATATTCTTCATTGATTTTTTTATTTTTCGTTACAAGAATTTTTCAAAAGCGGCTGTTAAGCTACTTTGGCTGTCGCATTGTTCATTCAGCGAGCAGATGGAGCTACTACTAGACCCACGTGCGATGTGTTTCCTTTGCTTTGTGGGTTTGTTTGTTTTTACATATTATATTTGCCTTTTTCATTTATTTTTTAATGTTGTTGTTGTTTTGTTTCTTTGTGATGCCTCCTCAAGTGGTTTTATCCAAATTGGTTGAGATGTACTCAGGCGGACAGCATCACGCGAATCCGTGGGTGGTTCCCGCATTGTCGCGCGCTTCTTGTTGCCGTCATTGTTGCCGTTGTGTTGAAGTTGATGTTTTATTGTAATTTTTGTCGTTGTTTTTTATTGTGTTTTTTGTATAGCTTATTAAGTTTCCGAGATTTGCAAATCGCACTGCTTCAATTTGTGTGTTTGCATATTTAAGCTAAAGAGATACAAATAAACGATGTTGTATTTTTGTATTTTTTAGATGCTGCCTCACTTCATTCTACATGCAGAGCTGTTGAGTTGTTTTTGTTGTTGTTTTTGTACGATCGTATATTTATTGCTTTTGTTCGCTTTTCCAGACGTTTTGTATCTTCACTCAACATGTCGATTGACATTTTCCGTTGCCATTGGGCGTCCAGTTGCCTTTTTATGATGACATTTCTATAGATAGATTGTGGGTTTGACAGGCGCTTTTGTTGTTTGGAAGAGTGCGCTTGAAATATTTTGTAAAATTGAAAATACTTCGTAATAATTAAATTACACAACTGGACATGGAAGTACGTAGATATTTATGCACATACACGAGCAAAAAATTTAAAATACAAAACTGTTCTTGTTTTAATGTAATCAAATTAATTTGCCCAAGTTGGGTAGTCTGAAAAGTTTCTCAAAAATTGAGCGAAATATTTTTTTTTTATAATGTTTGCTCTCATTTTATTTCCACTTATTGTTATTGAACTATAAGACAATCTGATAATTCATTTGCTACTAAAGTCTTTTAAGTAAAATTAGTAAGATCGGTGCTGGAATATAATTCGCTTTTCTCGTTCGGGACTTCTCAATGGGCGCACTGGCAGTTTTTTCTCTTCACCTTAAAAAGCTATCGATGGTGGACCCTTCATAAAATCCCTCTTACTCTGGTCACTAACAACTCATCAATCTTTTTTCTCGTGAGAGCGCTGAAAAATGTGCATTTTTTATAACATTCGCCAATATTGCCACACCGGTAGAAACATGAATTGGGTATTTTTGAACCAAAAATTGGGAATTTTGCAGTTTCCACACCACCACTGAGGCATGCAAACGGCGCGTTACCGAAGATATTTATGGGTGCTCGGTTCCCCTGTAGGCCTATATCACCCATATACAATGCATACAATAAAAATAAGCCCAATCAGTGTAAAATACATCAATAACAAAAAATTGGGATTTAAATGAAGCTATAAATTATTGAAATACAAAAGTAATGAAGACGAAAATCATAATTGCAAACTGAATGTAACACAAAAAGCTGATAATAAAAACAAATTTGTAAAAAAACTAAAATAACAAGTTTATGCAAAATATAAATATCGATTAACAAAGATAATATTTCATTTTTTATAACTTAAAAAATAGTTAACAAAAATAGTTTGTAAAATATCACAAATTAAAGAGATCACAACTCAATCAATAATCTATGCTTTTGAAGCAAAGCAAAAAATATTTACATGCAAAAACCAACAACCAGTATTCAAAAGAATTCTCTAAGCAAACGGGTATACGTATAATAATTAAAAGTAGAAGCCGAAAGTGAATAAGAGGTTTTGTAAATATTCTAAAAACAAGGACTTTAATTTAATTTATTTCGTTTTAGCTTAGCTTCTATGAAAAGAGGAATTAGATTTTATACGCTTTATACTATTTTTCCAATTGTCTTTTACATGTGCGAAACACACAGAATCTTCGTTTTGAAGTTGGGAGAGCTAAGCTTTCTATTATAAAAGTTATAAAGAGCTTTGAAAAATTTTACAAACTCCCTTCAAATTAAATTATTATGTTTTAATTGAGTTAATCTTAAGACAAATAATTATAAACATTTCAATGACGACATTTCTTCATTAAGCAAAAACGAACTGTTTTCGTCAATTTTTTTTGACGCGTTTTTTCTGGCAGCCCGCCATTTCGCCTATCAGGTGTTCATTATCCCATAATGTATGAATGTTGCCAAGTTTTGAAATGAGCTGATGGGCGCGCACTCTCTCAAAATGAAAGAGTTTCGCATCTTATTATCTATGGTTCAGACGGCAATGAAGCAATATGAGTGAAGTTTGCCTTGATTGTTTTCGTATATCACCAACACAATCTCAGTTGTCTCTTTCTACTATCAAGGCCGTTTAAACTATTTTTTATGGAACCTTATAAAGCAAATTATGAACTAAATAAACTCTCTCGAAGCTTAAGCCACTATTACTTCAACATTCTCTCTTTAAAAAAATGATAGGCGATGGTATTCGTACAACTTCTATACTGCTGGGCTATTTTCGATCTTTTCTCCTTTGTGTAACTCAAAACATGAGTGCGTCTTGTGATAGATTCAAGAGTAGTGATGGCACAGTGACTTTGCTAGAAAAATAGTATCGACCGAAATTGCGGATATTTGTTTTAATAAAATAATATTTATAATAATACTAATCCCAACAATCAAGAACTGGTTTATTTTTTTATATGGCGGAAATGTGTAACATCGTCGGGGGAAAAATCAAAAATCAACGAGCACCTTGAGCCGCTTCAAACCTTCAGTTTATGCAACTAAAATGCAGCCTCGGTGGTCTAGCGTAAGTGCACTAACCTGCCATCCCAGAGGTTGTGGGTTCGAATCTCACCTAAAGTACGGTCCTCGCACTTTTCCAAACTTACCTACTTTCCTAATTTCTATAAAAAAATAAAATATAACATAAAAAAAGAATCTTTGCTCAACATAAACAACTGTATCCTTCCTATTCTTACTCCCGCACTAAAGCCAGTGCATTACTTGCATTGTGGCTGCTAAAACAAGCAAAAAACAAAGAAAAGAACACAGTTACACATTGCATCAGTAGCGCCAGCAAGAGGAAGCGGGTATTCGCGGTAAAAGCGCAGACACACGAAATTTAGCGAAGTCCTTCTGCCAGAAAAATGTGATACACAGATGGTGCTCCAAACAGTAAGAAGGCTTCTATTTAGGACTGGTAGCGGCAGGCTAATCACTTACCCTGTTAGATAGCAAATACTCGTAGATTAAATAGATTAACGAAACGCAAGGCTGAGTCTTGTCGAGGCCCTATGCTCCCAAGTGAAGTGAACAAGGAAAACAAAAAAAAAAAAAAAAAACAGAACTGAAATGCGTATATAATTTTTGTTGTTGTTTTTATTCTGTTAACAAAAATTTGCAATTTTGATAAAAATTTATTCTGTACAAGGTTCGAAATGTGGTGGTCTGTATTATTATTATTATGAGAGGATTTACCACTGTAACCTGAAATATCTACTGTGTCCCTTTCGTGGACTCAGAGTATTTCATTTTAATTTAAAATTTTAGAATTTATCCCTTTTTTATTGGGATTTTTCCTCCTCTCGCCTTTGCTCAAAAAGGAACATATTTTTATGAAAATAAAAAATTAAAATATTGTGAAGAATAAATAGTAAAAACTAGTCAATAAATGGTGGCTTTATCATTTTGCAATTTTAACAATGCGTTAACGCGCATCAGTCCTTGGCAAAATGTGCCTATGTGAAGCAACATCAAAAAATCAAAATTACTTATTAAAAGATAAGTAGTTATTTATAAAATATAAATCAAAATTCATTGGAAAATTGATTATTCTCATTCATTTCACTTCAACTCACATAAAAACTCAATAAGAACCAAGTTGTAGGAAAACGAAAACTCAATACAGGAAGTAGTTATGAAGCTGTATAGAATCACTCAATATCGGCTGGGCATGAAAATTGCTATCGTATTACAAACCCCAAAACCACGCATGTAAATGTAAAGTCAACTACGTAAGCAAATGTCTATGCATCTTTTCATGGATTCATAGACTCGTTGCATATTTCAAAGCCCTTGAGATAGTAGTAGCAGACAAAAGCACAATGAAATACAAAACACTCACATTCGCATACATATGTATGTACAAACACATGTATGTATGTATGTGTGTAGACACTCATAACCATTACCTGTGTGCTTATTTACATAACATATGCATAAATTGTATAATTACAAATATATCTTCATACATATATTGGAGTGCATACCTTTGCACAAACAAAGCTGGAAAATTAATTGCATTTTTCGCCTCAACAACAGCGACAATGAAGAGCTTCAAACGAAACGGTATTGAAAACAATTGAAAGCACATATCTGTTGTTGCATAATTATTATGAACGAGTGAAAAGCTCTGGGTGAAATACTTAAGCGCATGCATATAAACGCATAAAGTTAATACCGGGCTAATAAAACAACAAAAATTACAGACAAAAAAAATGTCATCTTAAATCCGAAATTGAAAATTTTAAATTGCAGTTAATCTTTTCGGTTGATGTAAAAAGTCACGGGCATATTTTTTGGTATTTATGCCGAGCCTCCACCCAATTCGGGCTGTTGATGTTCTGATGTTGATCTACTAATAGAGAGATGGAATTATGCATGGCCGGAATTTTCTAAGCACTCAGCAATATTTCTCATTGTATTTAAAACCTAGGCAGAAGATGTAAAGGGCAGGCAAATACAGATATGGGGAATTCAATGCAGATCTGCAAAATTTACGTAATTGGCGCTTAAGCCCTTATTGGGTTTGGTCGGGCTCTCCCACCCGTTTGTGGTGTGTGTTTTGGATTCAGACAGGACCACCAGGTCCTAGGGAGGCTTTGGGCAAATTTAACCGATTTTTGTTTTCAATCCATTCGTTTGAAGAAATCAAATGGAGGAACCTGTAGTTTTAAGCCAACTCCGAACAGCAGGTAAAAACTACTTAAAAAGCTTTTTCAGGGCAGAAATTACACTCGGAGGTATGCCAATGTCTGCCGAGGAGCGACTGCTATTACGAAACACTCTTTATACAAATTTATGTTTCGCGCCTGGGCCTCGAACCAATCCAATCGGCTACGGAGGCCGCTCTTTGCCAAATTTGCCGGACTTATTTATGAATTTCAGCCATTTGTAGAAGGAGGGAGAATTCGGTTCGTCTACTCTCAATAAATGCGACCCTGATCGCCACTTCATTGGCTTAAGCACCACAGAGCCCCGAAACCCACAAAAGTTTTAGCTAATGCCATCTGGTAACGGAGTTCAGTCTCAACTTTCCTTTTGGACTATTTTTTAAGAGGTGCGAGTGGCTATCACAGCAGACCATGATTTTTTTAAATTTCGTACTACTGATGAAATGAAGACTAACGAAGTGATTTCTTCGAAAGAGACTTCAGATATTAGTTTATCATTTTATTAAGGAACCCTGAAAACCTCCCAAATAATTCTTTGTGCCCTGATCACCGATTGTCGTGCTACAATCTGAACGAATATAGTGGACACATCGTTTTCATTTCCTTCAACATAAAGATATAGAAAATCCAAAAAAACATTACGAGCGGATTTTCATGTTATACTCAAGGTCAGTACCGCCTGTACGTAAACTCCTTTGTAGTCCGCTTGCCACAGAAACATGTTTTGGTCTGATTACAGTTCCGGTCTGATTGAAGTAATGTCTTACTGAATGTTCTTCGCCCAATCCGATTCTTCGATTCACCTTCAGCTCAACGTATGATTTCTATAACAGCTTCATATTTGGAGTTACCGCTATTCATATTCATATTTCACTGTCCCAGAAAGGCCTGGGTTACGCTTGTAGGCACTGCATTATAAACTGTACACCTACAAACCGCTCACGAAATTACCTTAAAACCATCTATGGTTTGATATTTTTTTGGAATATCGCGCTTTTTTATTAAGCTATTCCAGCGTAGATAATGCAATGTCCCTTGAAGTTTTCGAGAGAAAGAGTATGCGGAAGATTTATGGACCTTTGAGTAAAGCTGGTCGACAATGTGGCAATGCACAGCCAACTATGGTATACGGCCTCAAAATCAACATCAGCAAAACTAAAGAAATAGTTATCAGCCGCAGAAATTCCAACAACAATATTTATTTAACCATCCACAATGCTCCTGTAGAAAGAGTAAGTAAATTTAGATCTCTTGTTTGTCTGCTCATCGAAAACTGGTACACCTCAGTAGAAATTCTATGTCGCATTGAAATGGCAAGGCCCGCGTTTCTTAAATATGGCGAAGACCTAAAATTTTGCGACTTCAATTTGCGACTAAAAACACGCGCCTGTTCTGCTATGTGGCATGGAAATGTGGACCATAAAATTGTCAAAGATGAACAGACTCAAAGCATTTGAAATGTGGCTTCTCTGGAGATTACGTAAAATACTCTGGATCGAAACAATAATCTCTTTGTTTCCAACGAAGCGAGTGCTGCGAAGAGTTCACGGTGACAGACGATTACTCAGGTGTATCAAACGGAGGAAAACCACGTATCTGATTCATATTCTGCGAAATCCGAGATATGAACTGCTACAACTCATATTCAGGGTAAGATCGAGGGAAGAAAATGTATCGGGCTGAAGCAATTTTCTTTGATGAGAAGCATAGGAGCAGTGGACCAGTGTACAACGTGTATGGGTCACGCCTTGGAAGCAGCTATAGAACTCGATCTATTATGAAATATATCTCTAAGTTCGTATTAAAAAAAATTAATACATTATTTTTCAATTCTAAAATCGCTTACATTCGCATACGCAGAAGATTCCTTTGTCCATCAAAGTAAATGTAAAAATAGTAGTAACCAGTTAGTGCAAGTCCACAAGCCTATTTGCAGACTACCGAATACAAATATTAATCAGGTAGTGGAGTTTTAATTCAAAAATGCAACCTTTCATAAATTCGTAATTTTTACGAGCTTCGTGATTTCACCTCCAACTCCATTGCGCTTTAAATTGCACCTTTGCCGTGTGATAAAAACAAAATGTGCTACATGCATTTTATAAATATTTAACACTATCGCATGCAAATACGAAATTGAAAATAACGCGCAGACACAAAATTGTTTGCTTAAATGCAAAAGAAAAATAATAAAAATCAAAATATAAAAAGAAAATACTAACGAATAACGAAACACTGCATAAATCAAGAGTTCGCAATTGGTGAAGTGTTCAAGGTTGTTGTTGGGTGGGTGGCTGGCTGCCTGGGTGGTTGGTTGGTTGGTTGATTGCTCAATACGAGTGTTTGTGTGTGACGATATGGGTTCAGCAAAACATATTGTTCCGTGGCTTCAGACAAAAGCTAAAAACTTTTTAATGAAAGCAATGAGTTCGTATGCAATGAGCGCATGACAATAAGTTGGAATTTCATTACAACGACGGTAAACAAAATATATGCACACCCATACACATGCAGCCCACTTCCACAGCAGCCCCAGCTGCCCCATTTTACTTGCCCACATTATTGCTGATGCTGCTGCTGCTGCTGCTGCTCGACACACATGCGATGTATGTATGTAAGTATCCATGGCTACGAATAGTTCAAAGTGTATGAGCGCATGCATAACAAGAAGCAGAGAGATTATCGTTTTCCGACCGCCAGCAAGCGCTCTCGAAGTTTGAATTATACTTAAGTAGAAATGGGAAGGCTGCCTACAAAAAAATATCAAACAAATAAACTGTTTGAATATGAAAATATGCAAAATCATGCTAACCTCGGAGATGAGCCAGTTGGAGAGATATCAATCGAACTGATAGATATCTGGTTTGGTGAAGGCTCTGATGCCAACACGACAAAAATTGCATACACACATGAGTATGTATGTGTGCATTTATATGTAGGCATGTGGTAGTTGTATGCAATGTGGGAGCAACGCAAGTCAGTAATCATTGAAATATTCTCTTAAATTTGTTATTATTATTACGATTTTGAGTAGAAAAAAAATTTAAAAAAACAAAACACTAACGCATGCAAATATGTGCGTACGTACGATCACTTGTCACGCACTACCGATACTGAGCTTAATGAGATATATGTATGCACGTATGTGTAAGTGTATGCGATGACGCGTCATTGGCAGGACATCATTATTGCGCTGCATTGAGTTGATCAATGCCAACTGGAAATTGTGTGAAGAATAGTGCAGTACGTGCAGTGCAATTTTTTTATTTATTCGAAATTCATTGACATATTTGCGTATTAATTTTGTGAAATTTTATATGAAAATAGAAATTCTGAGCTTTTTCTTAAAAAAAAACAAAAATCAAATGGAAAAAAAGTTATAATAAAAGAAAAAATTTTTTTGTTTTCTTCTAAAATAAAACCAAATTAACAAAAATTAAATTAAATAGAAATTCTAAACTTCCTTCTTAAAAAAAAATGAAATGAGTTTTTCTTTTTGCATTAAAATAGAACTTCTGATTTTTTTCTTTTAAAATAAAATCAAATGAAAAAAAATTACATTAAATAGAAATTCAGAACTTCGTTCTTTAAGACAAAAATGAAATGAAAAAAAAATTTTATATTAAAATAGAACTTCTGATTTTTTTTCTTTTAAAATAAAATCAAATGGAAAAAAATTACATTAAATAAAGACTTAAAAAAAAATCAAAAATCAATTCAGTCCTTCTAAATATTTCTGGACCGATTTAGCAACGTGTGGCCTGGCGTAAAATCAGTTGTCATGCAGCAAAATCAGTTTTTCTTTCTGTCTACCGTCCCATTCCGGTCGCTTTTCTTTGATAGCTCGATTCAAACGCATTAGCTGTAGTCGGTAACGATCGCCAGTGATGGTTTCAAATGGTTTAAGACATTCATAATAGATGACACTCTTCTGATACCACCACATGCACAACATAACCTTTGAAGCATGAATATTTTTTTACGTTGTCGATGGACCTGGTTCACCTGGCAGGCTCCAACTTTTTTGACGCTTAGGGTTATCATACTACATAGATCCATTTTTCATCGCCAGTGACGCTGCGATGCAGAATATCTTTACTTTACTGCCATTCAAGAAGCATCTCACAAGTCATCAAATGTCTCTCGATATCCCTCTTCTTCAATTGATGTGTCACCCAGTTACTTGTTTACGGACGGTTGATCTGTCAATATCCAACTCTTTAGACATATCATCAAGTGTTCGACATGCGTCTAATTGTTATAGTTGACAATCTTCGAATTTTGTTGATGACCCTTTGTAGCAGTTTCCTCTTCCTACCTGCAAGTTCCAATGGAGAACATTCCCTGGTTAGTAAATTGACAAAGCAATCTATATATAATTCAAGTAAGGGCCGATGTTGAATGTGAACCACACTTAAACGTCAAGCTTTTTTCTGCATTTCATTTGACATTTTTCAAATTCAGACTAATTCAATTTGAACCATGGAAAGATATGTAATCGAGCAACGCGTTAAAGTTATTCAGGCTTATTATGAAAACGGGCGTTCAAATCAAAATGCATATCGCGCACTTCGTGATTTTTTCGGTCAAATTAATCGTCCAAATGTGGGTATAACGGAAAAATTAGAGCAAACCAGGTCTGTAGGAGATGTGAAAACACCAGTGCGTGCCCGTACAGCTCGTACTATAGAAAATATTGCTGCTGTTCGCGATAGTGTGGTTGAAGAACCGTCCACCTCAACTCGTCGTCGTGCCCCAACAGTTGCACCTCTCACGCTCGTCGTTGATGAACTTTATGCATAAAGACTTGCATTTACACGCTTACAAGGTGCAATTGACTCAAGAACTAAAGCCCCTTGACCATTTAAGCGTCGTCAATGGTCAGAATGGTGGCAGGAAATGGCAACAGTGAATGACCAATTTTCGAAGAAAATCATCTTCGGTGATGAGGCACACTTTCGACTCAGTGGATTTGTTAATAAGCAGAATTGTCGCATTTGGGCGAAAGATAATCCAAGAGTGATTGCCGAAAAACCAATGCACCCTCAAAGAGTGACTGTTTGGTGCGATTTATAGGCCGGCGGCATCATTGGGCCGTATTTTTTCCAAAATGAGGCCGGTCAGGCAGTTACTGTGGATAGTGTTCGCTATCGTGAGATGATAACGAACTTTTTATGGCCCGAATTGGAAGATATGGATGTGGACGACATGTGGTTTCAACAGGACAGTGCCACTTGTCACACAGCTAACGAAACAATGACTCTTTTGCGCAAAAAATTTGATGGCCGAATAATCTCACATCGTGGCGATGTCAATTGGCCGCCAAGATCATGTGATTTGACACCGTTAGACTTCTTTCTTTGGGGTTATTTGAAAGAAAAGGTGTACGTCGATAAGCCAGCAACAATTCAAGAGCTAAAGGATGAGATAATGCGGCACATTAACGGCATCGAACCTCAATTATGCCTCAGGGTCATCGAAAATTTGGACCATCGGATGGAGGTGTGCCGCCGAGGCCGCGGCGGCCATTTGGCTAATATTTTGTTCCATGCGTAATTGAGCCATACCTATATTATCATAATAAGGAGAAATGACAATCATTTCTTTAAAAAATTGTACTTAATTCAAAATCAACACCGGCCCTTGAAACTTAGCTACCTTTTATATTATGTCCTTGAATATATTTGAAAGAACTACTAACCCAAGCGTATTTAAGAAGAATGTAAATTATTGTCAATTAGATAATAATAACAGGTGGCCACTGTTAGGTAATCACTTTGATCCTATTAAGAATAATGTCTTATTATCTGTATAAAGCCTGAAAAATAATGACGTATAATTTTTATTACTTTTTCTACTCAAATTCATTTTACTATGTTATTAGTATAGATTAAGCAAATTTCATTTCAAATTTTTTTCCCCCACGTGGAGCATTTTCATTCGAGAAAAATTACGCTTTTTTAATCAACTTTAGCTTACATACCAAAGCAACCCCTGTCTGCAGGATGTATTTAGATATGTATGTGCGTGTGTGTATGCACTGCTTCTAGATTATATTTGATTTGCCCAATAATTGAATTACCTCGCTGAGGGAAATTGCTTGTAATTTCCTTAGTTTACTTCCATTCAACTCTTTTCTAATTTTATGAAATCTACCAAACTTGAGGGCGTATCATCAGAATAGAACTTTGAATATAATAAAATTAGGAAATTATTTTTGTCAATTCGATTTATGAGACCAACAAGTTACAAGTCAAATTAAATCTTTTGGTAATAAAGTGCATTGATTGCTTGCAACTGATAAAAGGGGTCGATAAATCTCGAATTTTTCTAATAAAAAAAAATAAAAATAAAGTAAATAAAAATTAGGTGTAGTTTCAATGTGTGCTCCCACAACATAAATTTACACTTAAAACTAAAATTAAATGAGCAAACTCAATTATTAGTTTGATTAGACATTCAGCAGACACCCCGTTATTAACGCTCGGTTTGCCTTGCAGTAGCATAAACGGCTTATATAGAATAATTTTCCATAACCAGAGCGGCCGATTGACATCACTTTAACTAATTAAAATCTCACTTAATTGCAAATTAATATCCAATAATAGAGTAAATGAGAAAACTTTAATTTATTGCCGTTTGCACTACACAAAAAATTGGTGCTCGACCGGATTTCACCACCCATTGCGTTAACTCAAAATTGGATAGTTTTTTTGCAGCACGCAAAAGATTAGAATGTTAATCGAACGTAAAATGCTCCAATTCTTCCTGATGAGGCGAAGATATTTGGGAAGAAAGTACAAGATGAGGGATGTTTTTCGTGCTGAACCAGGCGCCCTTAAAATTGATTGGCTGTGGCAAGTTAATGAGTCGAATAGAGTTTAAAGCTTCGAATCGTATGAATGTACGCTTGTGTATGTTTGTGTGTATGTGAATATATATGTGCGTATGCATTATAAGTACTGGCGTACCTTGCGTCCATCAAAACATGATTGATTTGGTGTCTAATGTTGCGTTAACAGTCACTCACATTTTTTAAGGGACGACCAACAAACAAACTACACCCAACAGCCAAAATGTCACTTTTGACATTTAATGCATTTTTAATAACAGTAATGTAATTAGAGAGTAAACAACTTCTCCATACTCGTTTTCACTGAACTATAACACAGCTCCAATTTTTACAAAAACGTTTCTTATACCCCATTTCCACTACAAAATTAACAGCAGCAGGGAGAAATATCAAGCGTTTTTCCCGCATTAGAGTTAACGCAAGCGACTGATTTTTGTTTCTATTTGTGGTTTACTCACTAGCTGTCTATGTCTTTATGTAAAAAGGATAATCTGTACTTACGTCGTGTAATGTAGCAATATTGTATTTTTATTAAAAAGTAATTAAAATAATAAAAATATAATTTCTGAAAACCCTTCAGCGTTAATTAAATTGTTTTTTCGTTATTATTATTTTTTTGTGTTATGGCGCCGATTATAAAAAACTATTTGGTTATTGTATTCTACAGCGCAAAATTATTGTTTTTATTTTATTTTTATCTGTATTTTAATTTTTTTTGTTATAGCGCCGCAGTCGCCTTTAGCTTGTAGAAAGTTTACATTTGTATTTCAGCTACTGCTGTTACCAGAAGAAGAGCTAACACAATTCTTAAACAGAGTTTTGAGAAGTGAATATTTAAATGCGATGCTTAACCCTAGAACGCACACCCGGGTACAAATGTATCCACTTCAACTTTGAAGTGTTGTAACTTTTGAACCGCTATACCTCTATACCGCTAACTTCGGATCTAGGAAGATGATTTAGTTTTGAGTTCAAATTCAAAATTTGATCCAGATCGGACCATTGGTTCAGGAGCTACAGCCTTCCAAACACATTATATACGTAAACACACACCCGGGATACGTTTGTACCCCAATAGTAAAAATCCTCATAATAATCAAAAAAAAACATTTTTTATATTATTTTTTTATTTGAAAAATTAAAAATATTCATTTCACACATTATATTATTGACTTTTATTATAAAAATTATAAAAATGCATCTTATGTCTAAGGAAAATCATGGCAAATAGAGCAATTTGTTGATGTGACCGAATGTTCAAGACACATTGGCTTCTTGCATTTGGCGTACAGCTTTCTGGTTTTTCTACGGCGTTTTTCCTCTTGTGCGTAATATAAATAGCAAGATCCGGACACAGGTTTTGGCGTGCGCGCTGCGGCAGATGTTGATGCTGCTGTTGACACCATTGATTCCAGCGGTCGGTTGAAATATGCTTCAATAGCAATTTCAGTCGATAAATTTCGCGTCACTTGACGATTTATGGCTCTGGCTTCAATAATGGGCAGCCAAGCTGCGCAGGATCTGCTTACGCTTGTTGTTTGTTCTCCAAGGCAACATAGGGTTATTCAAATCGTAGACAATGTAGGCTGCAAGAGCTGTAATGTCCAACATGTTGAAGAACATCGCTAGTGGCCATCGTTTTGTTTGTCTTTGTGTTGGATATTCCGCAAAAAATTGATCCATTCGATCAACACCACCTTTGGTACGATTATAATATTCAATTATTTCAGGTTTCCCACTGTCAGCTATTTCAGCATCATTATGCATGGTCGAAAGCAAAATTACTGCTTTATTTTTTTTGGGAACATAAGAGCACATTGTCACATTATTTTTGAAGCCAAATGTCGTTGAACCAATTGTCCTGTTTTTGTTCTGCTTCATTTTTGAGGAATATATGATTTGTTTTTGTGCAAAGTTCCAACGATCGTGAGTTTCCAGGTAAGAAGCAGTTCTGCAACTGGCAAGGTCGTAAAAAAATTGTCCATTGTAATGTTTCGGCCACTTCCTTGGTATTTGGCAGACAAATCCTTCACCACTCGTTCGCTTTGGTTCGTTTCCCTACCAGTTTCTGCTTGGCCAGTATATATTTGTCCATGCAGTGGATATGGATTTGTGGCATCGCAAATCCACCAAACCTTGACACCATATTTAGCAGGTTTTGACGGTATGTACTGCGTAAACCGTGTGCGTCCACGGTAAGGAAATAATTGTTCATCAATCGTCAAGCATGAGCTGGGCTTGTAATGTGCAGCAAGATTATTGTTCATCATCGTCCACAACTCACTGATCGGTGCTGCTTTATCAGTTAGTAAGCGTGTTGCACGAGTGTTTTTATCGTCAAATCTTAGGAACCGCAATATCGAACAGAAACGGTTGACTCCCATTGTGGCGCGATATAAAGGATATTTTTTGACGCTCCATAAATCTCGAACATGTTCTCCATTGCTATGGTTCGCACCAGTCATAATAAGTATGCCAAAAAATGCATACAGCTCTGTTATTGACACAGGCGTCCATGACTTAGGAGTTGTGTTTGGGTGCGCATTGTTGTAAGCATTATAAGTTTCTTTTGCTAACTTATTTGTGTGGCGCATTATATCAGCCATTTCAACGTTCATGAAACATTTGAATGTTTGCTCTATTGACAACATTTCAGTGCATCTAGCTGGTCCAGAACGTTCTCTTATAATATTTTGTCTGAGTACCTGATGACTTACATTTGGTTCTTTCATCCACTCAGTACCATCACGTGCAACAAATTTTTCGCCACTAGCAGGTAATTCATTATTTTCTTCTCATAGTCCGCATAATCAGGTAATACTTCTGCGGCACTTTGCGAAACTTCAGCATCGTCATCAGCAATTTCAATGTCATTGAATTGAATTTCTTCTTCATCTTCTGAGTCAAAGTCATAGGGAGCGTCATCGTCACAAATTTCATCAAATAAAGTTTGTGTATATGATTCTCGCTGTTCCTCAGTTAGCCTGCATAATAAAAAAAATTAGTTGCTTACATTGTTGCTTATTTTACATTTTTTACCTTCTATATGCTGCACTTGATAAATATTCGTTTCTTCTTGAAGTCATTTCGTATCCAGTTATTTATAGTTTCACTTATATTTTCACTTTTTACACTTTTGAGCACCAAAACAATAATGAAAATATCAACAGGCAGCATTTATAACAACGCCTCGTGTGAAAACAATCCTTGCAGCTGCATATAAAATACAAAAACCAGTTATACCAGTGTATTTGCTACCTACGTACCCATACCTTGCGCGAACCAGGTAGAATATTTCAATGAAATAAAAACCAAAATGTGTATTCGTTGTTACTCTACAAGTATATTATTATAAATCATATTATTTTGTTTTGCATTTATCAGGACAACAACAAAAATAAAAATCCACTGTTGCATGTCCTGACTTTATTTGCCCATATCGCTGGAACCAGTAGGAATATTCGAATGAAACAAAAGACAAAATACTTGTTATATATTAAAATATACATTTCAAAAAAAAAATCATAGAAATCGGTTGAATAAGCATTAAAAAAACCGCAAAATAAGGTCCCGGGTACAAACGTATCCCGGGTGTGTGTTTACGTGGTATTTTCTGGGTGTGTGTTCTAGGGTTAACTTAACTTCAGCGCAAACTACAGTTGATGTTAGGTGGAAATAGGACCCTCAAATCTGAATATTTTACATATAAGTCTAAAATTCGATATATTTACCAGCTTATAAGCGAATATTGCATATGATGCGAAAACGTATGTATGCCTATGAGCATATGAAACGCACTGCATCACAAGCTGTTATTGGACTCCAAGAACTGGGTTGATGGACGGAAAATATTATGATATGACTTTCAGACAGTGCACTGACACTTTTAGTGACACCATCTGCTTCACTGGAACCATAAGAAATAATTATAACTGGCTCTTTCAACATTAAACTGAATTCCACAGATCTTGCGGCTATATTCTTGCTGCAAAATCTGACAAGATAAGTCTGCGTGTTTGACAAATGTGCTTGAGTCCATTACTACCTCCGACTCCTTCAGAGTAAGAATATTCTTACACCTGCCTTCTTTTTCAAAGGCTGCTTTACTAAACACCAGCTTTCGTTACTGCTGAAGACTTAAAATGTGATAAGTCAAGGTGCTCTCAAGACGTGCATGCATTGAAAAAAAATTAATTCGAGTTTGGTTTGTGAAGCAGAATTCGAAGCAGCCTTCTCAACTATATATCGGTAAATCCAATTTGAGTTAGTGGATACCGAAACATTTCGGGAAAGAGATTGTAGGTTGTAGGGAGTACTTCATGACAACTTCAAGCAGGACAGGATGTTCAGGGTGACTATACTAAAAAATAAAGCGTATTTCAAAGCGCAAAATTGTGTTTTTCCTATCGAACCGCAAAACTAATTGAACAACGTAGTATTGACTTCCGCCACCGTCAATACCCGCACCATCGAAATTACCCCTTAAGCACATTTTTCGTTTTTGCTTATTTGTGAGGTTTAAGTTTAATTTTGAGCTTTGGTGTATTAAGGGGTCTATGGTAGAATTTTATGATAAATATTTGTGTAGTGCATTTTAAGCCATTACATCCCACTTTTTTGAGTATTATTATTATTAAATTTGTATAATAACAAGTTATACAAATATAAGGAGGCAGCAGCATTAGCAGCATGGGCCAATAAGGTCTAACGTTAAGTAATAACTAAAATAAGCCGAGGTAAATATAAGCTAAAATTGTAGATCTTAACAACAACAACAGAAATTTGTAGACAGTCAGTATATTACTTGCAGATGACTCTTTAAGAAAATAAAGTGCGTGAGAGGATCCAAAGAATTGTTGTCTGGAGGTGTGTAGATTTCGTCAAAATTGTGGAATGTGATCTAAGCATGCGGTTTCGTTACAAAAGGGACAATCGGCTGGCAGAGTACGTTAGAGGAGGTGTGCATGTGTGAGAATAGTGTGGCCCAGACGTAGGCGCGAGTATGGTTTGAGAACTTTTAATGGAAGATCGAAAGGAAGTGATATTTCTGATTAGGATGGATTTAAGAAAGCGTAGTGGTGGTGGTAGTTTTTCCAGTTATCTAACAGATAAATGCGCAATTGTTTTGTAATCTCTAGGAGGAAGCCACTTTTAGAGTAGCATTTATGAAGCATTGATGGTAGATGAGAAACGCTTCTTGCCACGGCATCAGCGTTTTCATTGCCGATAATCTCCGAATGTCCTGGAACCCACATAAGCTTAATTTTGTTTGGATAGCTTATAAGTATATTGCTTATTGTATTTATATGAGTTTGATCGTGTGTTGGACAGCCGATGGCATTGATGCATGATTGACTGTCTGTGCATATAATTATTTTGCCTTTAATTTGTTTGGTATCTAACAATGCCACTGTTTCTGCTGTAAAAGCAGAGAATATTGGGTGCAAAAAACCATGTTTGATCATGTCTCTGTTTTCCTTTGTGACAGCAAAAGATGTTGAGGTTTAGGTTTTTGATCCATCCAATATAAACTTCCATAAATGTCTGGAGTATTGTTCTTTTTCAGATGTAAACAGTGCTTTGTAAATCTCCTTCGCTGTATGCTCCTTTGGTCGCTGCAGCGTGTTGATATCAAATGGAATATTACGTATCGTCCATGGAGGTTGCGTTTCAGTTGTGCGGCGGCAGTTCAAGTCTTCTTTGCAAGTTCAGACATTTGGCAACAACGGACGTAATTTTAGGATGCCTTTTTCTTGAAGATGCGTTTCTGAAAACTTTAATAAGATTAACATTGCGGGTGAAAAGTAGTTTTAGTAAAAGTTTATGAGTGCTGTCTTCGATCCGATCTGGAATCTTTGGCAAACCTGTTTCCGCAAACCAGTTTCGAAGTGGTGTAGTTGGGCACGCTCTAATGCTCCTGCGTATTGCAAAGTGATAATGCAATGGTATTTGGCTAATTGAGCGTTTATCTGCGTTTCCGTATCTAGGAAGGCAGTAATCGATTTTTGATAGGATTAATGCTCTGCATGCATGAACAAATGAAGACGGATGTACAAAAAATTTCTTAGAAGATATGCACTTAATTATATTTAACCGTGTCATAATACAATCTTTTATGTATTTGCAATGGTTTTTAAACTTATACTTAGAATCTATAATTACACCCAGAATTTTTATTTCTTTTAATAACATTATGGAATGGCCAAAAAGTTGTGTACGCAGCCCAGAGCAACTAGATTTTTAGCACAGTTGTAGATTTTTCGAAAGAAATTGATGGACCTGAGGTTGAGGACCATGCCATTCTGTCTCAGAGAATGCTTTCGAAAATACTCGAGACTGAAAGAAGATTAGAATTTTTCGTGAAAAAGATGACAGCTTGCTCTGCATTTTCTGTTAGTAAGAAAACTTCTAACAATGTTTGTAATTTTGGAACCAACCTTCATCTTAGTTACCTAATTGTTTCAAAATGATTTGCACTCCGATTCGGTCGAAAGTCTTCTCCAAATCGATTGCTAAAAGTGAAACATGGTTTCTTGACGAGAGTGCGTTTGTGATGACAAAGTCAATGTGCAAAAGTGCATCAATTGTGCCACTGCCTTTTTTATATGTAACCCGGTTAGAACTAATAGCGTTGTTGTTCTTAGAATACCACATCAACCTATTTGCAACCAGGTTGTCCATTAGTTTACCCAAGCATGATAAAAGAGAGATGAGGCTATAGTTTTCAACAGAAGTTGGAGGTTTATTGGATTTCAAAATTGTTACGATATAGGAAGTCTTCTACGCTTGAGGGTAAAAGCCGTAGTTCAAGGATTTGGTTATACAAATTAGTCTGCATTTTGTGCAACTGGGTAGGTTTTGAATCATAGGATAAGAAATTCGATTAAGAGGAAAAAATCCTCATCAATAGAAGAGTTAGAGTGTTAAAATATGTCACATTTCCGCTTTGTTTTTTACACGCATGTGCTGAACACTTCATATATCTAAAATGCAAGCCTTACCTAGCTTCCTATGCCGATAAAAATAATGTTACCTCCTTGAAAGTAGAATTCGATTCTAAATCACCAATACACGTATTGTTTTGTTTTTGCTCCATCCACCAGAGGCCATTGCTGGAACTTTGCTATGGTTTTTGCGTAGTATAGTCTAACCACAGGCATCATCGACGATCCACTGTGCCACAACTTGTTTGGAGGATGAAGCAAAGCATTTCCTATTGCGGTCGAATGTATTAAGAATGGGTGAGTTACATTTCCGCTCCCTCGAAAAATTCCAAGGATATATACAAAAATCTGCGAAGTTTGCTTAGGAGTAATGAATGCTCATTCTACCTGTCCCTGTTTATCTATTTAAATCCTTTGTGCTGCCTTAAGTGCAGCGGCAAAAACTGTCTAAGTGCTTGGAAAAAATTCCGGCCACCTACAACTTCATTCCACTCTATCCCATTCCACATTCTAATTGTCGGCATTGTTGTCAAAGAATCGGGTTATTTATTAAGGTCAAAATGATGGTATTTTTGGCTTAGTGTTAATCTATTATGCCGTCGTTTACAAAATTTACGTAAGCCCACTAATTATATAGGAATTCACTATTTTCTAACCAAAAGCATTTCTGTGTTTAAACAACACCCGAACAAAATTGTCCCTTTAATGAAAGAAAACGCGCGTGCAACTCAGAGCAATGTCAGCTCCTTATGTGCACCGTTTTCCTCCCAAATCTATAAATCTATACATCCTAAATGCATACCCTAAGATCCATATACATATACACTCACAAAACCATATATCTGCTTCAGCTTATATACCGAAAATCCTTCGCCACGATTAATACAGCAAATTCTTTTATACTGACAATGGAAAATTCATGAGCTTTGATAAATTGAAAGCCGGCACGCAAACTGCTTTCTCATTGCGGCAAGCGTAATAATCTACTCAGGTTCTGCGAAAGGATACTAAAGCATTAAGTAAAGCAAAAGGCGAACTATGCACGGTTGGTATAGGCCATGAGCAGTGATTCCATAAGCGCAACGTGGGCTGGTTGAGGGCGTAGTAGATTTATTTCTAAGTTATGCTGTTAATGCCATTTTAATCACGGCAAACGAGACTGCGCGTTAAGTTTGAGGTATCGCTAAATATGAAATTAATTTGATTTGTTTATTAGTTTGAGAGAATTAAAGTTAAGGCAATGCAGTGCAACTTTTACTAACTTACCCCGTATAATTTCTTCTCTATCATTACAGATTCACTGAATTTTCCATGTACGAGTCGAAAGGAATCCTTCGTCACCTTTTCGACATAATAAATGCGTTTTTCATGAAGGGGAACCGTTGAGATTTATTGTATAAAATCCGAAAACAGTCGGCGCAAGTGAAGTATCTACTAGCACAGAGACACACACCCACACAAACGGACGGCACAACATCACTACCCCCAGCCAAACGTTTTGAAAAAAGCCATCACCATTTCGTCGATTGCGATTAAACGCAGGCCAACGCTGCCGCAAACGCCAGCGAGTGCCCCACAGGTGTTATCGCCCAAGCGACAGTGCGCCACCGCCGTTTCGGTTATACCCGCCGCCCAATTGACACCACAGGTCCAGTACGCCACAACACCAGCCGCCGCAGTCGCTCTCAAGGCCGGCCATCAATTGACCTTTAATCCCGCTGCTGCCGCCGCCGCTGCCCAATACGCCGCCACTGCCGCCGTTAGCACACATCCACACCATCACCAACAGGTCGCTGCCGCAGCTGCAGCTGCTGCCGCCGCCGCCGCAGCCCAGCAGCAACGTATCGCTGTAGCCGCACAACATTTTAATCCCTCGGCCGCTGCCCTTCTTAACCAGCATCTACATTCAGTAGCAGCCGCGTCGCACTCATTGTCACCGGCCGCCGCGGCTGCCGTAGCTGCCGCTGCTCATCAGCAGCACGTTGTTCTACAGCAACATCATCACCACCATCACACGCAACATTCGTTGAGTCAACAGCACATCTATCAACAGCAGCAGCAGCAGTCACTGCGCCAACAACTGCATCAGCAGCAGCAGCAACAACAACAACAACAACAGCAACATCACTTGCTTGTTAGTAGTTCGACTGCGGCCAGCACACCCATCTCCGCCACATTAAGTAGTAGCAACACACCGCTGACATCGTCAGTCACCACAGCCAGTACAACAACAGCAACAGGTACACCGACAAGTGCAGCAGCAACTCCGGCAGCGCAAATAGGCGCCGCTGCAACTGCAGCAATCAATTCGCTGAACGAATCCGCGTCGCATTCGAATTCGTCCTCTGCATCGACCACACCGTCACCAGCGGCAGCGTCGGCAACGCAGAATACATACGACAACAACAATAATAGCAACGCGCTGAGCAATAGTCCAAATAGCAACAGTAGCAACAACAACAGCACAATCCTTTCCAGCAGCTCGACGATGGAAAATCAAATGGCACTGGCACCATTGGGATTATCACAAAGCATGGACTCAGTGAATACGGCAAGCAACGAAGAAGAGGTAAGTCTCCCCTCGTCCATAGAAACCATAGATTGATAGCTATACGACCTACTTATACATGTGCATGCATATACACGGTGGCACAAAATTAATCACCCTATCGGAAGATTTTTAATTTTTGCATATGGCGTCGTACGTCAATTATATTTGACATTCGTCAGCTAGACGCCTGCAGCATACAGAAAACGCAAGCAATGAAGCGCATAAAAGTCAAAATAAAGATTTTCAACACTCAAAATTGTTTTCTTCTAATTAGTAAAATAATTATTAAAAAACAAAATTGGATGATTAACTTTGCGCCAACTTGGAAGCATATATGGAAGCATATAATCTCGAATCTCTACTCAGGCGCGAGTTCATTTCATTAATGGCAATATTTTGCAGCTGATCGTATTTCAGCTGCTTTGAAGTAGAAATGACAAAGAAAAAGGGAAATACCGCCACTTGGTTTAAGAGTTAATCATATTTAGCTGCAAAAATGAAATTGCAAGTCTTACCTTAACTAATTCAGTATGAATTCGTAAAACGTTCACTAAAATATGCAGCATCAGCTTTGCGATGCAATTTTCCATGTATATGGGGCAAAACACGTGAGTATAACTTCATCGCGTGAAAGCTTCATCGCTTCGCAGTTTTGAGTATAAATTGTGGGAAGGGAAGAGGAAGAAAATTGAAAGAATATTGAGTGGCTAATGAGATACGCCGGTTACAAGTTTTGATATATTTTTTTCAAGTCTCCTTTCTAGAACTCATGAATGACAAGGCCAATAATGATCGGTTTAAAAAAAAAATAATCCAAAAATGATTCAGTATTTTTTGATAAAAGTACACAAATTTGAAAAACATTTTTTATATTTAAATTTTTTTTTCCTCAACTCCCACATACCTTCCGTTGAACACTAAGTAAATTAGACGTGAGCTAAGCAT
Organism: Anastrepha ludens; assembly: GCF_028408465.1. Taxonomy (NCBI): domain Eukaryota; kingdom Metazoa; phylum Arthropoda; class Insecta; order Diptera; family Tephritidae; genus Anastrepha; species Anastrepha ludens. The sequence goes on along the minus strand of NC_071498.1, from coordinate 8,038,345 downwards.
GAGTATTTCGCTACTCTTAAGAAAAGTTGTATAACTGCGTTAATTTTAAGTTCTAAGAAATACTTGCGAAAGGCTGAAACAATACGCCAAAAGAAAGTGTAAAAAAAGCGGCCTTGGAAAGGGCTTTGGATTTGATGCCGACCAACGGTGGGTAATTACATTTGTATTCACCGCTTCAAGCTACTCATGAAAATCTCTAGCTTTGTGATCCTTAAAGCTCCTATATCCGCAGGTGTAGCCACAAATTGAGAGCCTAGATATCTGACTCTTAACCCGACGACGCAGGGCAGCTGAGATGAAGGTGCTGAGATGATTCCACCTTATCGTTATAATAGAAACGATATCAGTATTATAGCCGAACACTAAGTAGTACTTTAGGGAGTTCTAATAATATCATTGAGGAAAAGAGAAAGGGAAAATGGACGCAAAGATTTACTCTATTGCTGCCTGCTGCGCTATTCAAATGTAGCTTCACACCATTCAACGTCTCTCCTTGCGGTTCCGGTTTAACCACTTCGGTTATTTGTTGAACATCAAAAATAATAAAGGTGCTTTGCGGCAAATACATTGTCTATTGAGGTTTAAGTAAACTCAGCTATTTCTGCCGACATTGAATTTTTAGATAAAGTAATTTTTTTGACGATATAAATAAATTTTAAGAATGAACCCAGAAATATTTTAAGGCCAGACGCGAATATAGCGATAGAGAAGAATAATTTCATAAGTGATTCCGAATATATTTTATATATAAGTATACTAGGTGCAATTGCCCGTTTCCTGTTTGGCAACTGACCCTTCGCTTATGAAAATCTGTAGGAAAGTGGATATGATTGACACTTGGTGCTGTGCAAATGGGCTACCAGCAAAAACCACCAAAACTGGCATTGTCGTCTTTACCAGAAGGAGGAAGCTTGATGGACTCGTTCTGCCTAAGCTAAAAGGAGCCACAATCCAGCAAAGAAATGAAATAACTTGGAGTAATCCTCAATAGTAAACTCCTTTGAAAGTTACACGTTGAAACAAAGGCATCCAAAGCACGGACAGCCTTCTGGCAGTGCTAGAGTGTTTTAGGGAAAACGTGGGGTCTTTCTGCTAGCAAAATCCTATGGATCTACACGGCTATGATAAGACCTATTATTACCTATGCATCAGCGGTCTGGATGAGTAGACTCTCTCTCATGAGATTCAAAAGGACCTTATCGAGACTACAACGCATTGTGGCCATCTGTTGCACCGGAGCTTTTCCGATTACATCAGGACTCCATGCCATCCAGAGTTGTGCTTGACAAGGGATACAGTGTGGTGCTTCCAGAGGCTCAATTGTAGTCAAACTAAGAAAATGAGTCCGGCAAACACTGTTCTCGCATTTTCATGGATGGCTCCAGGGCCGAACACGGTATCAGCTCTGGCGTCTACGTGGAATCAAGCTGGATAAAACTATAGCTCTTGGAATGCATGCATCTGTGTTTCAGGCGGAGGTGTATGCTGTTCAAAAAGCGATTAACGTTGTTGTGGAGAACAGATGGAGAGGCAGATCTTTATATGTCTGTAGGGACAGTAAAGCTGCGCTCATGGCCTTAGATAGCCCTTCAATCACTTGAAGAGTAGTTGAGTCCTATAAACCCAGTTTATACTATGTCGGCAGATATAATATCCTGATGCTAACACGGGTCCCGGGATACGTGGGTATCGTGGGTAACGCGATCTCTAACTCTTTAGCCAGAATGGGCTCTGAGGTTAACTTTTTTGACCGTTCTGCCACTCCCTTCTACAGCCATCGAAATCACGGTCAGCAAATGGGTTACTCTGACCCACAAGCGAGCTTGGCAGGGTGAGAGAGACTGCAGATGGACAAAAATGATGTTACTTGTCATGACCGACCGACTGTCACAGTTCTTCCTGTCACTAAGCAGAGGGGACTGCAGGCAGTTGGTTGAACTGATGACGGGCCACTTTCTATGTTCAAAGCACATGGAAAAGGTGGACATCTCAGATAGTGCAATCCGCCTAGCATGTGGAGAGGAGAATGAGATGGCGGCAGGTTTGAGGTCTTTGGCACAAATGTATTAAGAAGCGACCACTTTGGCTCCTTAACACCACGGGATACAATCGGATTTCTACGGAGGTCGAGTAGATTTAAAGATAATTAAAAAGGAAACCCGACAAAAAATTAATAACAAATATAACAAAATAATAATAATTTTAAATCTTTTCACTTTGCGCACTTGAGCGCCCCTCGGTTATACAGGGAAAATTAATCGTGCCATTTCTTTTTTATATTTGATGTGATAAATAGAAAAAAGAAAAATGAGCTTTAGTGACAGAAGTTTTAACTTTGAGCTTTACTGCTTGTCTGTTTCTACACTGGAGCTCTCACTTTCACAAGTGTCAGATATGATAGTCGTGCAATGCCATTTGCAAAATTTATAAATCTTCCGCTAGGGTTACCAATTTTGCGCCGCATTGTATGATATATGTACTTTCGCTACCTTGGAAAAGTAAACATCTTTTAGTTATTTTTCACCTAAATCTTCAACATCTGGCTCTACATTCAGTGTTGCCTATTTCCATCTCAATGTCTGCCTGGAAATTCTGGTTTCTTTAAAAAATTTTAATTTCTTGTATTTTATAGCCAACTTTTCTCTGCGCATTCAAGGTCATTCAGAGAGGCCATTATCTGAGAGTGTCCAATCAAGCATATAATCACTTACTTTGTACTTACAATCGCCTTAAAGAATGCCATACAAATTTATAAGTGCAAATTACACGAAATTTCCCATTGAACTGAAGGAAATAACCAAAAAAAAATTGAAAAAAAAACAGCCACGTAAAAGAAAATCAAAGTTGAGACACAAAGTGCAGCGGGAGTGGGTGGATGCGGTGGCTGAGAGAAGGTAACAACGCAGGTGGCACTTAACAGTTTTGAAGCGTGCTTAAAATTTTAATGGCATACTTTTCATTTGATACGCTTACAAACTTGTGCGAAGGGATAATTTTCGACAAATTGTGAAGTGTCGCCCCGTGCACCACCTCGTTTGTACACATTTAAATATGTATGGATGTAAGCGAAGGTGTAAAGGTAAAGCGAAGTGGTTGCTATAGTTTTTGCCCAAAGTGCGCTTTTTGCTTTTCTATTTACCGGCGCTCAGTTACTATTTTGGAAATTCTTTCTCTCAACCCTCGCTCGATTATGGCGCAGTGAGTAAGTGTAATGGGTTAAAACGCTTGTGAAAAGTTGTCTTCTTTCCTTTTTTTCTACTTAATGCATTTTTGTCTGTCTTTTTTGCTTTTGTTACTCACGCTAAGTTTTTGCAAAGTTGTAATAGTTTGACTCCCAGTAGTTTGTTAGAACTCTCTTTTTGTTTCACATGAACTGCTAGTTTGTAGATAGAAAAAAGGATTTTTTTTTGTGTTTTTTTGGTACTAGTCGCCTTAGCAGGTTACGCTCTTGCAAAAATAAATATTTATACGCAAATTTTACTTTATATTTGCGGCTCTCCTCAAAACTCAAGCGCTAAAAATCATTAATGAAAATTAGAAATTTATTAACTGTTACTGCCAAACACTCAAAGTGTCTCAAGTGCGAGAATTTGCATTTTTAACTCATACATTCTTCATTGCCTGTTCATTGCGCGCCTGTTATGAATATTTGAATCGCTCGCCCGGTTAGACAGGGCGTATGCGCAACATGTTCATGAATCATTCGAACTGTCATGATTACAAGCAATCAAGTGCGTAAACTTTTGCCGCACCGGTAATTTAAGTCGGAAAAACAAGCAGTCGAAAAGTTTTTAACAGCAAACGCAAATAATTCACTGAGCAAAAAGTAAGAAGAAGAAGAAGCGTAAAGTAAAGTGTGTATACTCACACTCCTCGCTTCGCTCCATAAGTGGGGCGACGGTAGAGCAGCAGCTGTACAAAGAGCGAATAAATTCTATACTAAACATTTTGACTGCCTGTAGATGTGTCAACTGCATACCACTGGAAATTCAACCTTAGCGTTGTTTTTTGTTTTCGCTCGCATAGCTTTTAAAGCTTGTAGCCCACGAGAGGGAATATTTATGGCAGCATACTGAAGAACAGGAAAAAAATTTCAATGTCAAACCTGTTTCTTGTGGCAAGTATACGTTTTTAACGAGTGACAGCGGCACTCTTTTCTTATTTATTCACTCAAAGCAAAGAACAAAGTTTGGCACGCACCTACTCACACACACGCACAAACACACACACATTCCTGCATTTGTTGTTAAATACAGAAAGAGTTGAGCGACCGAACCTAACAACCGGAACTGTTCAAAGCACGTCAGTGTCATATCAAATGGCTACCCAAGCTCTTACCGCCTGCGCTCACAGCCACCTCCCCTTTCGCTTTCGAACTTTCAAACATTACTCAAACAAAAAGTTAGTTTTAAATATGACAAACAAACAAAGAAGAACCAAACAAAGTTAGTGCCACAACAGCAAACCAACAAACGCATACCTCGGCAACTGCCTTTTTAATTTTTAATTTGGTTTTTTATTTCTATTTCTATTTTTTTTTGTTTTTTGTTTTATTATCATTGCCTCACTTTGTGCAACACCATCCAAGTGATGCTCTCGAACAGCTGACTAAATGGGGACTTACAGGAAGCAGGTAGCTACAACAAAGCGCCGATTACTGCGTTGGGTGTTAGGGTGGTAGATTTTTGAACGCATCCATTTCCGTGTCTAACACCCAGACGAAGTCAAAGTTTAATTGTGTGCAACATTTAAATGCTTCGCTACCACTGCAACACCAACAACGGCAACTATAGCTTCTGTCGCCATCTGGTCAACTGACTACTTGCAACATGCACTACCACCGCCAGAGTGGTTGTACTCACTCGAACACTTCGACGCACCACCACCTGACAACAATATGTAGCGCCGGCCTTCGTTTAGTGAACTTTTCATTGTTGCTGGTTGACAAGAAATCTTGGTGTGAGTGTAAGGGCTGTTAGTTCTGGGTGACTCACCACTGTGACCCTTCACTGTTGCACTCACTGTACTCCTGCCGAGTGCCGTTGCAAACTCAGCTATGACACGCTGCTGGTTATCGCTTTCAGCGTATATCATTATCACTTTTTCGTACTGCAACGCTTGAGCTGCCACATGCAGACAACTTTTTATTAGTTGTGCGCTCTGTGGTTGAGCCAGTTCATTGCTTTGGACATTTATTGGCTTGTATTTGTTACTTCCACTAAGTCGTATTAAATATTGGAGGTTTTGAATTATCCATACCATTTAAAGAGATAGTTGGTGAAACAATTTTATAATGCAATTCGTGTATTCTATTATTACTATAAAATGGCTGTTTGTGCACTGCGACCCAAAAATTTACTCATATGTTGGGCAGTCACGTAGCCTACTCAAACAGTTTTGAGCTTTTAAGAAATCCTAAGACTGCTGTAGGCTTAGTTCCTACCAGGTGGGTTCGATCTATAATCTCGCTTCCCAAGTTTTTAGTCTGCGTCGTGCCACTGCTGCATAGTCGGTTAGATCATTTTCTCCCACTGCATGTTCAGTGTTGAGTCTTTTCTGCTGAGGTTAAGAATTGCCGCAACCTTTGTACGTTCTGAACTAATGAGCCTTATCGATTGTCTCCCCAGTACTCGATTAAGCCTCGTTGTTCTCGCTCACGTAAAAAGGCACTTCTGAAGCTGTAGTTTGGTTAAGGACCAATGAAGGGAGTACTTGCAAACCTCTTCGCTAAAATGTACGCAATTGCATTGCCTTCGTGCCCCTCATGTTCTGGTACCCACATCAGAGAAACAAAGTTTATTGACGCTAGAGTTCCGAGAATTTTAAAACGTTCCCGGACAAACCTTGATTGAAATGAGAAACTATCTAGCGGTTTTAGAGCTACTTAACTGGCAGAGAGAACGTTGATATTGTCACCCCGCGTGTTCCTACGAAGACATTCTCTGGCGCATAGCTCTAAGGCGCAGATCGCCGTCTCAAAAATGGAAGCCATTACTTCTGCACGCTGAGCAATCAAGGATGACCAACTTGAAATTCTGGTAGAATTCCAGTTTTCTTTTCATCTTGTCACAGACCGTCAGGCTTGGAGAGTTCAGGATTGTACCCAAAATGTTTGCATGTCCTGTAAGATTGCCTTGTTTAAGATAAAATAGATAAGGAAGCGTTAGGACTGCACTAGCTGCCGCCCATTTGGTTACAAGGTGCAGTGGAATGAGTTCAGCGACTATTCTTAAATCCATTGTGGAATACGTTACCTGTTATGCTCAAACAAGCTGTTCAATATATACTAAGTCGTTCAATAAGTTTTATGATTCGATAAAAAAAAAAACAGTTTTATAGTTTAAAGTGCGCGTTATTATTTAGTAGTTTCCCTGAACATCAACAAACTTATTCCAATAAGATTCTTATTTATGAATTCCATCCCTGAAGTGCGAATCTGAAAGGGCTGCAAAATACGCCTCCAAAGCAGTGTCTTTTTCACGAATATTTTTCTTCAACTGGTCTTAAAACTTTTAATAATATTCAGAATTTATTGTTTTACCAGTTTTCAGGTAATCCACAAAAAAGTCCTTTCGCATCCCAAAAACCATCTTGACCGGTATGTAGACACGAACTCGTTTTGACGCCGAAGAACCAGATTCACACCAGTCTTTGGCCTTTTGTTTTTATTTAAGATCAATGTGATAGAGCCGAGCTTCATCCTTGGTGATGAATTGATGCACAAACTCTACTTTATTTCTTCGAAAATGCTCAAAATGTTGCTAACAAGGTAGCATTTGAAGGTGCTTTTGTTCCATTGTTAGCGTTTTGTTAGAATGCGGCATTCATGGTGAGCTCAGCTTTTTGAAACCTAATATTTCGTCACACTGCTTATATTGCTTAATGAGATGCCTAGAGCTTCTACTAAACTTCTTTTAGTCACTTGACGAATTTCCAAATAAGAATCCTGTATTTTTACTACGATTTCTGGTGCTGCTTCTGTTTTTGGACATCCTTGACGTCGATCGTCTTCAAGGCTTGTACGCCTACGCTTAAATTCACCAACTTATCTTTCTACTGTACTAATTAATCCTTCTACACTTTCAACATTCCTTAATAAATATTCTTTGCTTCTAAACCTTCCAAAAACAAAAATGCAGTCACTGCACAATACTTGATTTTTTCCATTGTAGAAAGACCCGTCCATACTAAATGGCTTGTAAACACAGATTGAAATTAATCTTTACATCCGTTCATATGAAGAGTGTACCAAAATAAGAAGAAAAAAAATTAGGTATAACTTATTGAATAACTTCTTTAGTGGTTGTGGTTTCCTGTTATGCCTGGTATTGTGTGATTTGAACATAAAATATCTAAAAGCTAATCAAATCAAGCCATTCACTCAAAGGTAGAAAAATTTCAATTTCATGCTTCTGGCAAAAGGGGGACACTATACTATGGCTGCTTTATTGAGGAAATATTCTATTGAGTTTCAAAAAATAAAAGAAAATTTTCAGTATTTTCTCTCATTTTCACTATAAACTTAGTAAATATAAATGGTTTTTTTATATATACTTTGATATGACATTTTTGAAAAGTATTAAAAAGCTACTATAAAAAAATTTCTCTACACGTATAGTATATAGAAAATATTAATGCCACAAATTATGATTTAAATATATTCTTCGCCACTTCAAAAATCAGATAAAATGGAATGAAAAGTGACATATGCATTTTTCGTTTATTTTTAAGTCTCATCGGCATTCAAAAGTCCCAAGCTATAATCAAGCTATTTTGAGGTTCCTTACCGTCTTGTTAGAACGAAGCTTAATATGTCTCTGATTAGCAATTTACTAATTGAGGCGAGCTTCGGCCAAAATCGCGTGAGCGATAATCGCGCCAATTAAGAGAGAAGAATTGTGGCGAGCTAATTTACAAAATCTTCCTTTCGATGTGCAAGCTTCAAGACGTTGATGAATTCATTTGCTAGTGGCTCGACTTCTCACTCCATCTCGACTGCTGTTGGTCTAATATTTTTCAAAAATGCATATAGCAACTATTTCTATGGAAATAGCGATATTATTTGTAAGAGCTTAGCAAAAGAACCGTTTGGTTACATTGGAGGATCTACAATGATTTCCCGAACGAGTCTCTAGTGTTGCCAAGAATACTTAGTGAAGTCGGAGCGATTATAATAATTAATTACTCTTACACATTTTCGTTACACACACATTTCATAAGTTCATTAATAAAAGCTATTTTTTTTAATTAAATTTTTGCTTTGAATTTGTTCGTCTATATCAATACCATCGATAGTGAGCACAAATTATTTTGAAAATATCAAATTAATACAATTTATAAATTATAATTAAACAAAAATAAAAATTATTTATAAAAAACCGCCTGTTCATCTGATCGGGAGTTCATCGCATAGTGCATTATTTTTACGTTTTTCTTTTCAAAGAAGAGCTACATCGGTCACTCGGTGGGAGAAAAAAATATGAATACTACGAATGCATAAAAGAACGCGAAATTATTTTCATACATTCGCCCTAGAAGTGTATGATTTTTTTCGCAAAAACTGTGAACTGAATATATCACACACACGCACACACATACATACAAATAAAGCAATCAAATGTAATTTCGCAACAGCATTTCAATGAAGCTTAAAATATTCATCACTATCATTTATTATACACTTTCGCGCTATCTGCAGATATCCGACTGCATCTCTGCAGCATTCAAGCATTCACATTTGGGCAGCACAGGATTCGAACGAACTTACGCGCAATTACATGCTACCAACCGAATGCCACACATAAATAAGGAACAAAAAAAAAAAGCGAAAAAGCAGTGGGGAAATATTAAAAAAAAAGAATGGCTGAGAAAATTTGCACTGCAATGCGCGCACTCACATTAAAAATGTATCAATCAAATGCGGAGTAGCAGCCACAGCCGCACAAAGAAGACGCGCAGAAGGAAGCGATTTACGGAGCGGTGTGAGATATGAGTCTCACCATCCAGCGGTGATAGGTTAAGAGGAAACAGAACTGCGCGTTCATTATAGCGAATAAGATTGCAGAAAGGGGGTAGATAAAGTGGGGGAAAGGTGGCGAAAGTGAGCAGCACGGAAAAGTGTAAAACAAAAAAACCAAAAATGAAGAGAGGCAATAGTAGGGATAACAAAGCGTAATCGAGGAGATTGATGAATATTGCGGCAGCAGTGGGAGATATTGCCGACAGCAGAGAAGATTTTTAGTTCTCCTCCAGAAAAGTGGGCTCAGGTAATCGGCCGGAATAGGAATATGTTGCTAGGTCAATATGAAGCAGAATAGTGTAGATTTGTAGAAAAATATCAAGACGCACATCACAAATCTGAAGAAAAGCTCGGCCAAAAATCTAATCATTATTTGAAGCGCCAATTATACAAGGTAAAGTCCAAAATAAACAAAACTGAGCTAAAATGGTAGGTGGGTAGGTGACATGGTTGAAGTGCACCTGGCACTCCTCAAGTAGCACTAAAGCGCCGTTTTGATACCATTATGAGACCTCCAACAGGCAGATATCTACAGCCAACCAGAGCTGTGGTGGAGAAGATTGATTGGATTTAGGTTGGCGCACTGCCCCAGGCTGTCAAACAAAGGAGCTCCCAGTGACCTCACTCTTCTAGCTGCCAAACCCGGACATTTATAGAGAAAATGCACAACGGTCTCCTTCTCTGAAAGGTCTCCACAGCTTCTGCAATGGGGGTTAAATGGTAACCCTAGCTTTTCCGCGTGTGTGCCGATCGTCCAGTGACCGGTAAACACAGCTACGAGTTTGGAAATTGAATGGCGAGGAGTCTAAAGAACTTTCTGAGCTCTTCGTATATCGTATTGGGGCCAAAAGGTTTTCGAAATAGCACATGGAGAAATGGAACTCCATCTTTTCTGCGCTTTCCTGAGAAATAACTTCCCCTTTAACGACTGTCAGTGGAATGCCGATGACCGGGTAGGCCAGTCCAGTCCCCTTCCTGGCAAGCTCATCAGCAATTTCATTTCCCTCTATGTTCCTATGTCCTGGAACCCAGATCAGAGAAATGTTACCTACACACCCAAGTGATTTGATCTCCTTTTTACAGGAGTTTACTAATTTTGATCTGCACCTTGGCGTCATCAGAGCCTTAATCGCGGCTTGACTATCGGAGAAAATGTTAATATCTCCCTCGCTCCCGCGTTCCTTCAGCATTTTGCATGCCTGCAAGATCGCAAAGACTTCTGCTTGAAAAACTCTAGCAGTGTTCGGCAGTTTAAAATAGGTAGATAAATTGGCTGATTGAGAGAAAACCGCTGCTTTGACTCCCAATTCCATCTTGGAACCGTCAGTGATCACAGAGGTGCAAGCTTCCTTTCGTTCCAATCCTGCCTATTTGGAAAGATTGCTCTAGCACGACCCTCAAACTGAAAAATGGAAATGACAGGAACTTTGTTCTGATAACTTCGGGTTTATTTATTAAAAATAGTCCACTCTGCCCTCGATACACTGTTTCGCATGATCTAAAAGCTTTTCGAAAGAGTGTTTCACGTCATTCAAAGATTGATGGTTAAAATGCGATTTCTAGTCAAAAAATCAGTCACAAGAGTGAATAGATGAGATGGTGTTGTATCATGCAATAAGCACCAGCTTCCTTCTTCGCGGTATTCAGGACGAATTCGACAAATTCGATGCAACAAACGCTTCAAAAAGCCAAGGTAGAAAATTGCATTGATGGTTTGGCCCATTGGCATGATCTCCTTGTCGACAATTCTATTGGCATCGTAAAAACAAATGAGCATCGACTTGATTTTTGACTTCTCCAAACGCGATTGTTCGGCTGGTGGCTCGTCTGGGGTCTTCCAATCGGCACTCAGACGCTTATTTTCAGGTTCATGTTGAAAACACCACGTTTCATCACCAGTTATAATGTTTTAAAGGAAGATCTCGTCTTAATGAGGTCTTTCGAATGTTGAATTCTGAGCAATTTTTGGTTCTCAGTTAACTTGTGCGGAATGAAATGTGGTCGTATCTTTTGTAAGCCCAAATGATCAGTTAAAATGCAATAAATCGATGGTTTAGAGAATTTCAACTCCGATTTCATGAATTTCAACCATGGTTTTGGTTAATTTTTGATAAATTTACGAGCAATTTCGATGAAGTTATCGGAGATTGTTGAGTTTGGGCGGCCCGTATCTTCATTGCCGTTTATGTCTTCACATCCATCTTTGAAACGTGTAAACGACTCATGAAGTCTGGCACGAGATATCCAATTATCGCCATAAACTTTAGTCATCAATTCAAATATTTCGGTTAATATTTTACCGATTTTAAAAAAAATTTGATATTAACCTTTTGTTCTAAACTCATTTTTGTACCGATGACACAGACTAACACTTTAGACGCAATAACTTCGTTTCCACTAAACCGAATGTCACCAAGCTTTCACTGGAAGTCAGCTAGGGATATAACTTCTAACGCACTAACTCATGAAAAAGAGGGCACCATTAAAAACATTTTTATGAGAGGTATTCACGCCGAGCTCGTTCCTTCTGTACTTGGCAGTTTTGCGTTAGTTTGTTTTGGAAATCCAATGAAAGCGCCAAGTAACTAAGCGCCGGGGTGACAAGCATGACAATTTGATCGATAGTTGGCTAAACAGCAATCATTGATAATATTTGATAATTGACCTTTGATGGTCAGGCGCGTAGTTTAAGACTGAAATATTAGAAAGTGAAGGAAAAATACTTAAGTACGTTCAAACCTTTTATATTTCATGGATGTTTTCTGCCAATGGATGGAACGAAGATACATCGATAGGGATTTAGCTAGTGCGAACGAGCTCGCCTTGAATCACGTAAGCGGTTATCCCACCAATCAAGAAGAAGGAGAAGTGCGAAAGAGTATTACCAAATTAATAGAAATGAGTGGAAAATGCCGTTCATAACTAAACTCATTTGCCGAACAGTCAACTAACAAACCGCCAGAGTAGCGAAATTGGTGTGAGTGCCAATAAACATTTTTCAACTTTGCTTTGCCTGCCTATTATCGCTTACACTGCTTAATGGAGGTTGGCATGCAGCGTACAAAATATAATTTTTTTATTTTTTTTTTTTTTTTATTTTAATAATAACACGCAATAATTGTTAATATTAAATAATGTGTAGTGCCAGTAAAGATTTCAAAGATTTATCGCAAACAAATAATACTCGTTCATTTCATTTTCATTTATTGCCCAAAATCATTTTAACATAGGAGTTTACAAAGTTATGATAAAATTAGATTATTTAGCATTATCCTAACATACATTTGTGTTTATCTAGGAGTTTAAAACTTATTTTTCTTTTAATTATACAAATAATACTCGAATTGGTGCGATGTGCTTTGATTTGTGGAAGTTTGAGAATTATTTTTTTGATTTTTTAACCCATTTTGCCACGTCTGGTTTGCAGGTTTATGAAGTACCTATATGTCAAAAAAAGCATTATCGGAGAAATTTGCTTAAAAATACACAATGTCCTGCGCAAATCAGAGCATTCTGTGCATAGTTATTAGCTTACATACAAACATAATTTGAAACTTTATTTTATAAGTTTTTTTTCTTTTACCAGAAAAGAGTGTCCACATAATATTTGTGCAAATATTTCCGTAAAAAGAAAATCGAAATAAGTTAAATACATTTTCCTCAAGCGAGAATAGCTGGAATATCAGGGAATAGTAGAGTCTGCGCTGAAAAGTAAGAGTGGCACACAAAAGTGCTTTGACCGGAAATTGTAATAGCTCTGCAAGCAGCAACGAACAATTGAGCAAAAAACAGCAAAAAGAATTGTATGAAAAGCAAAGTGGCAACAGACTTTTCAATTTGAAGCGACAATTGCTAGTGTTTAATTTCAATTGCTTCCTCTTCCGATTATCCTGTTTTCAATCAAAAAAAAAGGTTCGACCTGCATGTATTCGACCGTTTTTTCTAAGTCTGAGCTTCTGCAACATTGTAAGCAGGTTCGACTGCTTTTGCTTTTTGCATTACTTGGCTGTGCACTTAACTCTCCACTCCATAAGAGACAGCGCCCCTTTTATACAAATAATTCACTTCCTCACCTCATTGACAGTTTCCTGGCCCCTTTCACTTTCATTGATTTCGCTATGCACCTCTGACTCACTCACTCACCCGCCTTCTTTCCCTATGTATGGTGAGCAAAAGCGAAAAGGGAAAATGAAAAAAAAAGAAAACGCATAAAAGCTGTAAAAAGTATTAACGAATAAAGCAAATGCAGGAAATGAAGAAGTTGGTAAGCAGCTGGCTGTCAGCCCAGCAGACTTCAGGGTGGCTACTTTAATTCTGCTCTTAACCACAAGTGCCTGTGCGCAAACACTTCGTGCACTGTTTGCTGCTCCTTCTCTGCTGTTTCAGCCATCGCCGGCATTCCATGTTTTTTACATCCTATGACGAAGTCAAATACTTTTGCGACTTCATTTGGCTCGCTCTCTTTGTTCTACATACCCGCATACGCCATACCACACACACGCGCACACTGTCATGCTTTTACAATTTGCCTATATATTGACTGCATCAGCAGAATTGTGTTTGTGTGTGGGTGTGTTTGTTGGTCCCTTACATGAAGTGCATATTCTGTGGCGGACACTTTGGAGTTTAAACCTTTTTTTGTCTGATTTTCAGTCTGTTTATTTTCTGCATTTGTTATTCCTCTTCTCAACTGATTCGTAATACGCTATTGGCCGTTTGGACAGTCAGTAAGCTGCAGGAACACTCGTACACAAAGCACACATAGCATACAGCACACACACACACGAATAAATGTGTGCGTGTGTAAGTCTCAGTACCTTCAGCATGTATGTACATGAATAAATAAGTCAATTAAAAAAGTATGACAGAGGTTGATTGTACGTAAATATTTTACTAGGCCTTTGCCCCACTTACACTCGTCCTTCGTCACTTTTCGCTCACATTGTCCCTCGTGCTCAATCGGCCTGTCACTGTCACTTTGTTGGCTGCTACTGATTTTCATCTTTTGTGTTTTTGTGCATGTGCGTGTATGTGTTGCACATGCAACAACCCTTTACATTTTCATTTCAATCTTGCAACATTTTAATTTAAGTCCTTTATGAATGTTTAATAAGCTGCCGAGCAAGCATTGATTTATGGGCAACAGTTTTGACGACAATGCTGCCAACGTTTCATGTCGAAAAAACGGAGAAGGGAGCAGAAGGGGGAGAAATTGAGAATAGATTTGTTGGTGGAGTAGATGAAGTTGAACTGCATTTTATTATGTCTTACATTCTGCATAAATCATTACCTTTTCATTCATTCACTCTCAAGCGCATGCATAAATAGCTAAAAAGCTGAACGGCTAAAGGTCTAAGCGCGCTTTTGTAGATTTTTTCACTGTTTTAGACATTTGTACGGGGAATGAATACAATAGTAAGCTCAAATAGAGAAGAGAAAATCTGAGCTTGCACATTTTTTTATTTCATGCTTTCAACAGACTTTATATATATATATATATATATATATAATTGGCGCATACACCCTTTTTTGGGTGTTTGGCCGAGCTCCTTCTCCTATTTGTGGTGCGCGTCTTGCTGTTGTTCCACAAATGGGGGGACCTACAGTTTCAAGCCCTCTCAGAACGGCAGATATTTTTATGAGGAGCTTTTTCATGGCAGAAATACACTCGGAGGTTTGCCATTGCCTGCCGAGGGGCGACCGCTATTAGAAAAATGTTTTTCTTAATTTTGGTGTTTCACCGAGATTTGAACCGACGCTCTCTCTGTGAATTGCGAATGGTAGTCACGCACCAACCCATTCGGCTACGGCAGCCGCCCAAGTTTGATATATTGTATTATAAATAACTTTTAGAAATATTTTTAGCGAATGACTCATAAGACTTATAAGTCTATATTCGCTGCAGTGTTTTGCGTGATTCTTTTTTGGAGGAGTAATAAATGTTGATTTAAGCCAGTCTTGCGAGTAGTTACCAGTATCATAGACATGATTGAAGAGTTGCACCAGAAGTTGGATATTGTCACCATCGATTAGTTTTAAGATTTCAACCAGTACTTCATCTGGTCCTGCCGCTTTTCTTTCTTTCATGCCGTTGAGCGCAGACACTTCTTCATCTCTACTTATCGGTGTCCCGGATACTGTTTGTGTCAATGTTATCTCGTTTGGTCTGCTGCTGTCACTAAAGGCATCGGATATATATCTTACCCAAATCCTCTTTTTTACATTTATGTCAAATACTGCTTCATTGTTCTCGTTAACAAGAAAGGAATGATTTGGTTTTTTGTAAATGCCTGAGGTTTCTTTTATTTTATTTTATTTTTTGTTGTAATACATGTAGTTAATTGCTTCCACTTTCTTTCGGCTAAAGCATAGTAGTGTGAAGCAATGGATGCTTTTAATGTGTTAAGTGGGATGGAGACTGTCACCACCTCTGCTATGTCTAGTGCCGAACTTTGTATTGTTAGATCATCTGCTTTCTCATTACCCCGTATTACCGGGAACCCATATCAGAGTAATTTGAAGCCAATGACTGAACAATTCGAGCTCCTCTCTATACTGCAGACTAGTTTGGATGGCATATGCAGGGCCCGCCATCTATCGTTACGGATTTGAACTAGGTATTATTTGAAGAATGGTAACACTTAGCTGTCATCTGATTTGATAGAAAACTAGTTTTACTCTTCCGCTGAACGAAAATGGTTGTGCATACGCTCAAAGAACGCTGGGAAATATTGCGACATTACTTTGAAAATCAGGGTAATGTTGCAGAATGTGTACGAAAATTACGTACGGCAATGGGAAGAAGAAAAACACCGAATGAAGCGTATGTGCGTTACTTTGCGAAAAAAGTAAGAGAAACTGGGTTGCTTATTGACAAACCAACGCGTGACCGACCAAAAACCGTGCGTACACCCGAAAATATTGCTGCTGTGGCCGAGAGTGTTCGTGAATCACCAGGAACATCAGTTCACCGTCGTTCTCAACAATTGGACATTTCGGAGACATCATTGGGACGAATTTTGCGTAAAGACCTTAGTATGACGCCGAGGTAGCCATATGAATGAAGTTGTATTCCATCATTAACCGGAAGGATTGTACTTCAAAATAAAAAAAACAGTTTGGAAAAATATTGAGTAGTTTCTTTTTTATAGCATTTTTAATTTCGTAAAGTTATATGGCGGACCCTTTAGTTGGAATCTAAGTCCTTGATAGCTGCTTGACTATCTGAAAAGATAGTTGCTCTTGCACCAACTTTCTTGTACAGTTTTAGTGATTTACATGCTTCTCTTATCGCTAAATGTTGTGCTTGGAATGGAAGCCTGCTCTCACACCACAGCTCATCTTAGAACCGTCAGTGTAGATTTGAATATCGTATCTTCCAATCGCCTTCCCCTTGACCCCATTCGGCTCTCGGTGGAAAACGTACCGTAAAGTGTTTCTTGAAGTTAAGGTCGGGAACTGTGTAGTCTGATCTGGTTTTGAGTCGCGAGGGTCCCTGTAGGAGAATCTTACTGTGACCGTACGACCTTGTTGTCTAGCTTCCTATGTCACTGAGTCGCACCGCGCTGCAAGTAGTGATTGTTTCCATATGTAAGTCTAATGGTAATAGATGAGTTAGTACATTGAACGCTTCAGTAAGACTGGTGTTAAGCGGTTAAGATGCTGTGGTTAAGATATACGCTGTTCTTTGTATCTTGTTCAGCTTAGCTCTTTTGTATTTCTTTTCTATTGCGGGAAACCAGACTAGTGCTGCATATGTTAGTATTGGCCTTACAATGACTGTATTGGACCAATTGGATAGTTTTGGTTGGAGGTCCATTTTTTACCCAACATTCTCTTACACGTATAAAGTGCTATAATCGCTGTTTTTTACCCTGTACTCTACGTTGGACCTCCAGCTGAGTTTGGGATCTAAAATAAAAAAAGTCATTCCTTAATAGGTTTGCGTATAAAAGGACCAACAACTTAACAAATTACAAGTGATATGCTAAGCCAGAAAGCCAAGTTAGTACAAGCAGGCAATTCAGGCAAAGCCTGGAGGCTTCCACGCTAGCAATGGTCGGATTACAAGCTTTAAAAAGAGGCATGGCTAAAAATTTGCGGAGAAAAATGATCAAATAAGAGTGACTCCATCAACCTACTTTTGGAGAAATTTAACAAAACAATTCAGGATTTAATTTTGTCAAAAAAGCAGATATACAATGCCGATATGACTTAGTTTGGAAGCTCTTACCCGTTGAAACTCTTGTGCGTTCAAAAGAAGCCTTGGCTGCTGATATGCTTGTTGTCTACAAAGGAAATAAAAGTGCCTGGGTGACCTTAGCTTTATTTGGCGAATGGTTTCACAGAATATATGTTCCAGAGGTATGCTAATTTTTAGTCAAAATAAAAAATCCGGTTTTCATCAAAAATTTATTAAATAAACAGGTAAAAGAGTTCCTGCCTGCGCAAAATCTTTCGGAAAAAGCATTTCTTCTTATCGATAATCCTTCATGCTGTCTTAAAGAAGGCGAATTTAAGAGTTACGACTGCGAAACATCGGTAATATGCTTTCTTTAAGACTGTATGGCTGTATTAAAACCCATGGATGAAAATGTTATAAGGCTTACTAAGATCAACTACAAAAAATCCCTCTTAACTCACATTGTTGCTCGTAGTGAAACTATCGGCGAGTCACTGCGAAATGTGGACCTGAAAAATGCAATATGCGTTTTAGCGTGCACTAGATGCTCTTACTGTTACTTCAATACAGCTATTACTTCAAAATCTGGAACGATATCATTCCTCACCCAAGACACTTCCAACGGTCACGATCCTTCGTGATGTCTTTGACTTCTATGAAAGATTTCCCTGCAGCCTTAAGTTCTTCTTCGAGAGTTATCTTCCAAGTGCACCTAGGGCGTCCTTTTTTCCTACTATCTTGTGGATTCCAATAGAGTGCTTGGCTGCATATTTCAGTGGGATCTTTTCGCTGAGTATGGCCAATCCACGTCCACTTCCTCCGCTTTATTTCAGTTTGGATGGGTGACTGCTTATAATTCGCCCAAAGCCCTCTGTTGTTCGTTGTTCTGGGCCACCAAATCCGCAATAAATATCTTAAACATTTGTTGGCAACAACTTGCAGTTTATTGGCGAGCAAGTCTGTCATGAGCCAGGTCTAACAGCCATACAAAATAAATAAAAATCGTTAATAAAAATAATAAAAAAAAATTGTTGGAACTGTGGGGATTAAAAAATAAAACTGAAGCAGAAAAAACCGGCCTTCCTTTTCTTCATTTATGCCGAACTAAAAATTATTTTTATTTTGATTTAGGACTTAAACAGTAGATTGAACGCATTAAAGCCAGTTTCCGCCATATTGTTTGCGACTTTAATGTTCCTCCAGCAAACGCTCGATACATTTGCATAATTTCAATTGAGAAAACACTCCAGAAGCTTACAAACTCGCGTATCTACCACTCGATATTTGTGTAGCTAAAACAAAAGGGTATATGTGCGCATAATTTTCCATTCGAAATAACATCATTAACCTATATCATGATTCTGTGGCGGCGAAAGTAAGATATGTTTGTATGTATCTGGGGCACTAAAGCACACATCCCCAGTCAAATAAAATTCTAAAATCAAGCACTGCGCTGTGTTCGACCGCAAAGCCTTTCACACTTGTCAATCAATACTTTCAACCCACACAACAACAGCAAAGCGGCATTAGACGCACGAGTGAATCACGATGTCGCACGACGGCAGTGCGAGTCAACATCCTTCCCCGCACATTCGCACACACGCACATGCACAAAGTACGTGTGTGTGCATGTTGTAAAGCCAAACACACAATTTTTGCATCCTCTCCAACATTTATGTACTTTAAGACTTCTGTGTTTTCTGTAAATACAGCAAGCTTGAAACCATAGCATATTTTATGGCGCTTTTAGCATTGTGGCACTGAGTTACAGCGACGGGCGTTAGAAGCTAAAGAAAATATCAACGAAATAGCAAGCAAACACACTGAAGCATAAGTACACAAGTGCTTACACAAACAGTATAACGCATATTTTGGTACCAACGTATGTATGTATGTATGTATATATGTAGTATTTTTGCTGACTTCCCTGTATGGAAATGCACAGGTTCAAAGTTAATTGTTCAACTGGCGCTGAGCATTACTCTCACTCGAGTGATTTTGTATTGAACTGGTGGTATTGTAGTGGTTTTTTGTCACCTTTCTGCAGAGCTTTGCACTTAGTTATAATAGGTAATATTAAACTAGTTACGCAGGAACTAGTTCCTAACTAGTCACTTTGGTAGTAGTTTGGAAACTAGTCTGCCTACAGGCACACTTCCCACTAATCGAAAAGTAGCCCGTCTTAAATATCTGTCAAACATACATTTTTATTACTAGCTACTATTGCTTTTCTTCAAGAAGCGCTCGTAATTAGACTAGAGCACGAGAAACTAATTCTTTAAAATCCTTTTCACAATTTTTTTTTGAATTTATTATCATAAGAATTCATATATGTATATATATTATTCTACTTTTGAATATTACCTTGATTTTGGCATTTGGTTTCGAAAAATAATTTTTAAATCTAATCAGCCGAGCTCCGGGACATGCCAGGCATTAACGTTTTAGGGTGTGAAATATATCACTTAATTAGTGCACTTAAAATCAAAGAGTGGAGAAGAGGTTTTGTGAAATATTTACTACTAAGAAAGAACTAGAACTTTTTTTTAATGGGTGTCACTATTCGACAGGTGAATTACAACTCTTTCAGTGCACTTCTGGTGCAATACGTTTTCGAATTATAACTGTTTGATAATGACTAGAAACACTTTTGTGGTTAGGTGACAATTTCATGACGATAGATAACTAAACGTTGAGGTCCAACTCGAACGCCCCAGGAATGGCAGTCATTTCTATTTTTAGCTGATTTCACTATGAAGGTGTGACCACATATATTGTAGAATAAAAACAAATTTCGTTTAATTATTAAAATTAAATATATTAGATATTAATTAAATTATTTTATAAAATATATGGGGGCCACCGTAGCCGAATGGGTTGGTGCTTGACTATCATTCGGAATTCACAGATAGAACATAGGTTCGAAATACCAAAATTAAGAAAAACATTTTTCTAATAACGGTCGCCCCTCGGCAGGCAAGGGAAAACCTTCGAGTGTATTTCTGCCATGCAAAAGCTCCTCACAAAAATATCTGCCGTTCGGAGTCGGCTTGAAACTGTAGGTCCCTCCATTTGTGGAACAACGGCAAGACGCACACTACAAATAGGAGGAGAAGCTATATATATACTTAAAAAGCTTGATCTGAGTTTTTCTTACCGACTGCCATGGAGTTAAGAAAATGCGCTCATGACCCAAGAAGTATTTAAAAATTTTCTAAATAAATTTTGCTTAAAATTTGATAATTTTTTTTTGAATTTCGCACAAAGTTTGAAATTTCGATGTGTCTAGCGTTATGAAAGAACGGCTAATACTTTTTTTGAAAGTTTGTTAAACTTAAATGGTTTTAATCATAAAACTGAATATTCAAAAATTTCCGAAAGAAATTTTGGCTAAAATTTGATTATATTTGCGGTCTTCGTATAAAGTTTGGAATTTTGATGTGCCTGGCTTTTATGAAAGAATGGCTAATATTTCTATTGAAAATTTGTTAAAATTAGAAGGCAAAATTTACAATCACAAGGAGTCGTGGGTATTTGTTCGATACTTTTAAATTATTTCTTTTTATTATTATTTTTTGAATGCCTAGTAAAGCCATCAGCCAGCTTAATTAGATCCTACAGGGTTAGTTTTACCCATGAAAACACATACTTGCGCATCACCAACTCTTAACACTGCCCTGCACACGATGGTGTACGGAATTTCCCACAAGCAATGCTTGTCTAAATGCCAGCATTCCAACTTGCCTGACAACCTCCTACAAAACTACTAACCAACTCAATGCCCCACACAAGCACAGCCATCATCCGCCGGCAGTCCACCGCCCTGTTCTACGCGTTTTCACTCTAAATCTTTTTATACGCTATGAATTATATTTTTTCACCACCTTTTCTTTCACCACCATTTTTTCACCGTCCAACATTTATTTTGATGCTGTTGGCATACATCTCTATTACTCTCAGTTTTTCCTCACTCCTTTTTTTGTTTTTATAAAATCACTGACACATGTAGAGACACATTTTCACACCAAATACTCAAGTCGTCCTATGTACGTATCAATACTTGTACATGTATGTGTGCGGTTATGCGTGCGGATGACTTGTGCTAAGTGTGTATTTCCAGCGTTTGTTTGCGAGCAATGCTTTTTGTTTGGCTATGATGTTGTTGTTGCTGTTGTTGTTGTTGTAGCTTGTGTTAGCTGCTTGCTTGGCGAACTGTTTCTTTTCATATGTGCATGCGTGTGTGTATGTGTGTTTGTGTGTGTGTGCTGCACTTTCAATTGTGCTTTTGCTGATGCGGAAAATTTGCTTCCATGCAATTCAAGTGTTGCCACCGTTGCCATCTCTGCATTCATTCATTCATCCGTTCATTCATTGACACATTCAGGGCGTGTCGTCTTGTCACTAAAGACATCTTTCGAGTTTCGATCGTCTGCATGACGCGCTTGTTTCGATTTATCATGGTTGCAATAGTTGACTTGGAATAATTTGTGAAAGGATTTTTCTGAGTATATGTTTAAAAATATTCTCTTTGAAATGAAAATGTTAAGTTTTGCTTGTAGCTGTGAGCTGCGTGTATGCCAGTCTCGTGTTTATAGGTCATGCAACTTCAAAACTGCATTCAAAAGTATTCTTTAATTCAACTATTTATAAATTACAAATATAAACTTTTCATCAGCCTAAATCTGACGGAGAGTCTCTTGAAGATTCACTCTTAAGGGATAAGCAACTTTTGCGTTGTGCGTGACTCAAGTGGACTTAGCACTGAGTGCGCATAAGTAATTATAGAACCCAGCTAAGTTTTCATGAAACGCTGTTTCTACTTATATTACTACTTTTTGAATACTAAACTGAGTAATTGAACATCAAAAGCTTCGAGGCCTGTTTGATTTCTTTTAATGACTTCAAAGCTTGGATATCTTTTCATATTTTTTAGATTCCTTCAGATGCTGCTAAATTAAATTAAATATCAGGTCAGTCCATAAGTTCGTGTGTTTTTTAAAGGTGGTTTTAAAATTAATTAAAAAGATGTTTAAAGTTTTTAACCAATCAATAATAGCTTTTCCTTCATTATTTACAATGTCTTCCCAACGTTAAGGCAAATTTTTACAATAATTCCCTGCTCAAAACAGTTTTTGTCCTTGGAGCCAAAATAAGCTTCGATATCCCTTTTCATAGCTTCTTTTGAGGAGTAGTTCTTCTTACTCAAATGGGATAGAAGTCCACGGAGAAGGTGATAATAACAAGGTGCAATATCCGGAGAGTATGGTGGATGCGGCATTAGCTCCCATCCGATCTCGTTCAGCTTGCCCAATGTTTGCCTCGCGTTGTCGTGGTGAAACAAAACTTTGCGTCTATTCACTAAAGACGGTCGATTTTTGTTAAGTGCCTCATTCAGGTTTGATAGCTGATGGGAATAATAATCAGCAGTTATCGTCTGGTTTGGTTCCAGAAGTTTATAATAAACAATACCGGCCATATCCCACCAAATAGACATGAGAATCTTCTTGGGGTGAAGACCATCTCTAGGGGTAGGTTCTGGTGTTTCATCTTTATCTAACCATTGGCGTTTGCGAACAGGATTATTGTAAAGGACCCATTTTTCATCACCAGTAACGATACGGTTCAAAAAACTTTCATTTTCAAGCCGTTGCAGCAGCTGAGAACACACATTCACTCTCTGCTGAAGGTTGGCGACGGAAAGTCTATGCGTAACCCGGTCATTATCATATTTTAATCTTTCCTCTTCCTTCACATTTCTGTTGAACCTTTAGAACTGGTTCAGACATGCAGTAGGTTGCAGGCAATGTACGCTTCAAATTCTATTCCGCACCGTCTAGAAACTGAAAAGCACGATAGTTGACCACAACGCATACGCTGGTCCATGCAGCCTGCATCAAATCTCTAATCTTTCTTATCTTCATCCTGAAGTCAGCCACCCAAACGCCTGCTTGTAATGCAAGCCTAAAAAATATATACCATCTCTGGTTTCTACTTCTGGCAACTTTAGCAATAAAGCCAAAGGAAAATGCAACAATTAACTCTGAATACAACATTCCGCTCTTGAGTGTATCTTCCAGCATTGCAGTATATTGTTGTTGTTGTTAAAAGAATTCGTCACCAAAATATGATTGTACGCCATAAACCGAATTGTGCAGCTCTCCCAAGGTTTTAAAAATCAAGTGTGTTAGATTACAAAATTTGCCTATCCAAAACACAATTGTGAGAGGAACTTCAGCCGCCACGTCATGGGAGACTCGGCAGCCGATTCGACTCATTTCACACGTCTTCACAAATTCGTCCAATCAGTTGTTCTTCTTTTCTTATACCACCAACACAGTCTCAGTATAGTCCTAAAAAACCGTTGTCACATCCATTGTTGCGTCAGAAAATCAGCTGATTTCTTCAAAATCGATGCAAGTCGGGATCTCATATTGATCACAGCTTTTGAATTGTGTACACCTTCCTCCAAGATTACCTATGCGTAAAAATCCCACTTTTCTCTTTTAGAGACGGCACAAGGCCTTGAAAAGCTTGGAGTATGCACTTTATTCTCGCTTAGTTTCAGCTGAGTCTCATTTCTCAAGATATATATGTATGACAACCTCGTGGCCAAAAACCATCCTCTTTTCGATTGTCAATGCGAGGCTCTTTTTCTGGAACTACCTTTAGGTATTACTTTGCCGAGATGAAGTTAATTTTTGCCTCTCTTTGAAGTTTTGTGCAACTTTTTCACGGAAGGTAA
This sequence comes from Anastrepha ludens, assembly GCF_028408465.1. NCBI lineage: Eukaryota > Metazoa > Arthropoda > Insecta > Diptera > Tephritidae > Anastrepha > Anastrepha ludens. The sequence goes on along the minus strand of NC_071498.1, from coordinate 8,014,402 downwards.
TTTGGTTTGTACTATTATATAAAATTGTATATTTTAGAAACAATATACAATTTTTCTAGCAAGCATGGGTTTTGCATTTAAGTTGATCCCAAGCTTTTATTCCAAGGCCGCATCTTTCACTATCAGCCTAAGGACAGACGAAAAACACTGCTAAGTATTCTCTTCAACATTCTTTGCACTGAAGGTGCAGGAGTAATCGGTCTCGTGTCTGAACGTATGCGGATCAGAGACAAATGCGGATTTTTTACATATAAAAAATGGAGATATAAGAAGAGAAGTTGAATTTTAAGATAACTAACACTCTACAAGGTGCCCCTTTTGGTGTTTGAGACAAAGATTCTTTCGGACCTTTGCCCGTTCGTGGTGGTGAGTATCGTAGACGATAGAGCAATGATCTATATGAGCTTCACGGCGTAGACCTAGCGCAGCGAATACAGATCCAGTGGCTAAGCTAGCTCAGTAATGTCGTCCCAAATAACTCAAACGCTATGGCTCTGAAAGAGTTCGAGACGGTACCAGCTGGTGGTAGTGGAGGAAGAGGAAGACCTCCTTTACTGTGGAAAGATAAGGTGGATCTTGGTGTGTCCAACTGGCGCCGGTTAGTACGACAAAGAAACGACTGGCGCGCTTTGTTAAACTCTGCCAAAATCGCGAAGCGGCTATCGCGCCAATCAAGAAGAAAAATATAAGTTCAGATTCATATTCAGCACGTCAAAGTCTTGGGTGAAGTGTAGTCTAATAATTGATTTAGAATTTGTTTTGGGCTGTGTAATTGGTTTAAGAAAGTAGCATTTATTTCGGTCCTTGTGCAACTGTGCTAGGATATTCACTCGGTTGTGTGGTCTTATTGGGTCACAAGATCCCGCCGAGTTTCATTTCTCACGATATATGACTACCTTGTGGTCGAAACCCATTTCCTTTATACTTGCCAAGGCGAGTAGCTTTTCCATAACAAATGTACCAAATTCACATATCACTGAGAGGAAAGGGAAGAGTAGAGTTGTGATCAGTAAAAAGCTACACTACTAAATACTAAGTCAGCAGAAACGAAATCTGTGTTTCCCAATATCCATATACTGGCCTTAAATCGTTAAGGAACAAATACCTGGTACTCTCAATACAGAAATTTGGCTATCGCAAAGGGTTAAGATCACATCTTAAGTCAAAATTCATATAAAGTCATATTCTGAGTAAAATTTTTCACGCTGGCAGCAAATACAGATTTCTGTTGATTGAGTTAGTATAAGAAAAAAATATTTTACTCCTTCATGGGAAAAATGCATTTGCCTTCGCATTGACTTGCTAATTTTCTGTGCCTCCATTCTTGTATTCGACTTGCTCTCAAATGTTTTCATTTATAACCTCATAGGTCTGAATCCCTGGATCATCTTTCATTTTTTATTAGCTGCAGGAGCTAGACAGTGATTTTGGTTTATATCCAAATGCTTCAGCTCCTAAAGTAATCGACAGTGCACCCACTTTTGATTACTGTCATCATATTCACCTTCAAGTCATTGTTTCAGAAGATCGATTTGATAAAAACTAAGCTTCGTTTAGCATCCGATTATCAACTGGAAATAAAGTATTGGAGAAAAGACTGATATGCTTTACTGAACGTGACGACAATCGCTCGTATTTGTTTTACAAAATGAACTAAGAAAAAGTAGAATTTAGTAAAACTTTTTTCTCACTTGCTTAATTTTTCATTAAATTCATTGAAGTTTCCATTTACTACCTGGCATTCCTTGACTTTCATTCTGCCAATTCTTTTTCTCCATTTCATACATTTTCCGCCACGCGCTGCACAAAATCGCATTAGCTTATCATAACAGCCCGCTCGACATATTTTCCTCTTTAACTGCAGCTGCCACAGGATAATCATACTTTGATTATGGAGAGCGCGCCCATTAAGCTGCCCGTTTTTATTATTTTACTTTCAATGCTCATATAATATTTGTTATTTTATGTTTCCGGATCTTTTTTCCTTTTTTATCCCCGTAAGTCATAGTGTAAAATTTTTAATATTTTGTTTTATTAACTTATTCGCTCGTTCCTCCATCTGGTATACCTTTGTGCCTTGGCTTAATACAAATATTTAATGCATTTTAGAATTTTAAACTTCAAGGGAAGGACAAGTTGGCATTTTTATGAATATTTCTCTCTGGCTTTTGCGAACATTCTACAGCTTAGTTGTCGTTATTTCGTATTTTCTCTCCCATCTCACTGCATGTTGCGCCGCGTCATTTTAAGTGAAATAGATGTGCGAAATGAGATTTCTAGTGGACAGGCGTCTCGACGGGCGTCATTGCCTTCGCCATTGCATATATGTGTATGTATGTATATGCGCAAGAATATGTGTTGGTACGACGTGTATTGGTCAGCGACATTCTCTCAGCTTGGCGAAGCTGGTCGACCCACTGCCGCTCTATCATAAAAATTAAAAAAAAAAAAAAATATTGGATTTTCGTTTACACCTCCTATGGCGGGTGCATGAAGGCGTAGCGGGCCTTTGGAAACTGTGTCATAACCCGCTGCCTCATAAATGATTACGAAATTGATAAAAAAATAATAACTATATGGTTAATGGGCGCAATTATGCTGGCGTACGCTTACTTTAGTTGGCAAAGTTGTAATAAGGCGACGCAACTATAGCTTGAAAATAAGTAGTAAAAGTCCTTTTTGTATTTATATTTTATGTTAGTTTTCTAGTAAAATAGGCCGCAGACTATTCGGAGCGATTATCAATTAAACTTTTGTAGTTTTCAATCGATCAAAGTGAAAATCTTAGTTAAATTTTACTGTTGCATTACTTTTATATGCAGCTTCCGATTGGCAGATAGTTTTTGTGGGAAGCTTTTTCACAGCAAAAATACACTTTCAGGCTTGCCATGGCTTTCACCAAGTGAAGTGAAGTTTCGGTGTTTAAATTGAAATATAGCAAAAAAAAAAAATCAATTTCATTGGTCAATCTTTATTATTTTTGGGTCGAACCATTCATGACATTTATTTTTTAAAGACAATCCCTTTTAAATGTTGGCCACAACTGCGCCGTAATTCCGCCATCGTAAACACAAATTTTTAATGACTCGATGGAGGACTTCGGCCGGTACCTCATGAATAACTTCAATAATGCTTCCAATGACTCAATCGAAGCTGGCTTATGCACAAAGCATTTAAGCTTTACATCCCCCACAAATAAAAGTCCAAAGGTGTGATATCACACGATCTTGGTGGTTGTATGGCAAGTAGCGCCGTCTTGTTTGAATTAAATTTTCAATTGTTGTGGAGATCACTCGCTTCAACTTCCGGTATCAAAAAGTCGTTTATCATAACATGATAGCTTTCACCATTCACTGTTACATTGGCGTCAGCCTCGTTTTTGAAGAAATATGGGCCGATGATTTCTCCAGCCCATAGGTCGCACCAAACGTTTGTTTTCAATGGATGTAATGGCTGTTCTCGAAAGGCTTCGAGTTGCTCTTCAGCCCAAATATGGCAATTTTCGTTATTGACGTGGCTATTAAGCCAAAAAGGGCCTTATCGCTATATGTACACTATAAGTTGGCCTGAGCGCGCGTTGTACATTTTTCACAAAGCCTGGATTTTCGTAATCCAATTCAATTTGTATCTCTATAATTGGAACTAAAATCAATTGAGCTGTCCACTTGCATTCTCACAAAGCCTGAAATACTTACATCCCATCTCACTTCCTGAAGTTTGAAATGTCTTTTCTGTATAAGCCATTTCTATTATACGCAACACCCTCTCTTTAAATCATTTTCACTGTGCCACCTGAGATGCGCTTTTAATCACTTTTTGCTACTCCATTAACCTTCATAAGCCTTCAATTTGCCCTCATCACTTTAACTTTATGCTTAAGTTTTGGCAGACATTTTAGTGCTAAAGGTTATCTCTCTTCGGATATGGCACAAATTTAGTAAGTTCACGCTCACTTCTACATTAACGCCAAATTATCTTGGTCCATTAAAATTACATTCCATTTTATTTGAAAAGCTTTCGCACAATTTTATTATTGTATAGTAATTTCTTCATTGCTTTGCAAATTTCAAGCAAATAACTGAACAAAAAGGAAGGCAACTAAAAAGGTAACCATAAAAAGCAAATTTCTATGCATTTCATTTAATGTGCCGTGAGGTGTGTTACAGTTATCCATTGGTCTCATTTAATTGTGCTCTGGTCATTTTCGGCACATTATGAGGACAAAGTAAATAAATTTTCACCGCACTGCTGTAAATTACAAATAAGTAAGCAAGTGTGCGCACGGGCATACAAGCATAAAAAAATGCAATGAATATTCTTTCATGTGTAACGGGTCTTTTTCTTTGTAGTTCGAGAGGCTTTTTCTCAGAATCCAGAAATCCAGTGGGCAATGTGTGGATTTTTATATATGGTGTAACGGGAGTAAACCCAGACAAACCACAACCCAGACAAACAAACACAGAATCCCTCAGCTAAGTCCAATTATGCTCAAGGGGGAAACTGTTGTGATTTCGGAAGAAACCAAGTGCTTGGGACTAAGCATAGATAGGAAATTAACTTAGAAGTCAAACATCTTAGAAAGAGTCAGGAAAGCGAACCCAGCTTTTTATGCCTGTAAGAGAGCTTAGAGAGTAAGACCTGAGGAATTAAACCTAATGTTACTCATTGGCTTTATACTGCTGTCGTCAGATCCATTCTTCTATATGGACACTCTGGCTGGTGGTGTGCTATGCAGAACAAAAAACCTACTCTAATTTATAGAATAAGGTGCAGAGATCAGTGGAATTAGCAATATGTGGCGTCATGAAAACCACTCCATCCATGGCGTTGAACATAAATCTGCCACCCCTAGATCTCTTCTGCAAATACTCAGCGGGCTGTTCCGCTTTAAGACTCAAAGCGAGCTCACAATGGAAGACTGTCATACATGGTCATCCATCCATCTTAAACTCCTATACGGATAAATCCAGTGAATGTGATTATCACCCTCCCTCTCTGCTTCGAAAAGAATTTCCTGGTGAAAATCCCTTCTAGACTGGAATGGCTTGAAGATAATCCAACACCCAACACCCCGTTAAGATCTACACAGACGGATCCAAAATGGACACCGGTGTAGGATCAGGGTTATTTTGCGAAGAGCTTTCTATTAGTGAATCCTTTAAACTACCGGATCGCTCTAGTGTTTTTCAAGCGGAAATAAACGCTATTCATGAAGCCTTAAGACGATTAGAGATAAACAGAATATCATCATTTCTCCTCGATGTTTCACATTTTCTTCGCAAACAAAACAATTTCCTGCATTCGATATATGAAAAAAATACAGAAGATCGTCAGTACAAAAAAAAAAGTTATAAAAATAGTAAAACAGAGAAATTCTCGTTGATTTTTCGTAATTTTCCCCCCTGATTTTTCGCATTTTCTTCGGAAACAAAAAAAAATCCTGCATTCTCTATGTGAAAAAAATATACAAGTTTGTCTAAAAAAAATCTAAAAAATCAAAGAGAATGTATGAGCTACTTTAAACTCGTATTTTAGTACACTAAAATTTATATTTTACTACAACTTAAAAAAAATGAATATTGACAAAATATAATTTAGTATGAAATTATACTAAAATTATATATTTGTTTTTATTATCTTTTCTACGTAATTAAAAAATATATAGGTCCTCTATCTCTATACCAGGCGTATACCTATGAGATGAGACTTTTTTTCAATTTCAAACGTTTATTATAACAAAAAATGGTTACAAATTTAATCTTCAAAATAGTAGCCATCGCTAGCGACACATTTTTCCCATCTCTCAGACAATTTGTAGATGCCGCGCCAAAAAAATTGGCCGTCTTTGGCCGCCAACCAATCATCGAGCTCTTTTTTGGCTTCTTTGTGAGAATTGAAGCGCTGCTCGTTGCAAACAAATGATAATCGGAAGGCGCCAAGTCTGATGAGTAAACAGCATGCACCAGCGGGTCCCAATCGTACGTCTCCACCGATTCCCGGGTCACTCTTGTTCGGCATATTCTGGGCGTTTTCGGTGTATAGCGCTGTTCAAATCGACCAATTGTCATTGGTAGCGTGCACCGTCAACTGTTTCACCTGGTTTTAATAGCTCGTACCAAATCATAACACGCTGATCCCAGAAAACTCACAGCATTGCCTTACGGCCGAAGCGATTTGGGTTGGCCGTTGTTTTTGGCTTGTGGCCGGGCGGACCATACGATCGTTTACGCTTGCGATTCGATGCAAAAAAGACTTCCTTTTGAACATTCCTTTGCATTTCACAAGTCCGCAATCATCATTTCAACGATGTCCGCAAGTAGTAGTTTGAAGGCATGGAACTCGACATTTTTAAGAGCGACAAAAATGCATTGTTGTATGAAACGTAGCAAACAATGAACTGAATATTGTTAAAAGATGAAAAACGAAAAAAACAAGACAGTTAAAATTTAAAAATACTCCTAACGACATCTATGGACTAATAGCTGAAAGTCTCATTGCATAGGTATATACCTGGTATATTTCGGTTAAGGTTAGCTTAACTATCTCTCATAATGATAATAAAATTGTGGTATTTATTTTCTTTAATTTTTATTTACCCTAAAAGAAGGCTGCAACTTTATGCGAGTAGTCACCTACTAATTTTTAAATGTCAAATGTTACTTATATAGATAAATTTAGGCGCGAACAGATGGCAGTTGATTCGTCGTTGCCGGAGCGACTCAGATTTTTCATTACAAAGAAATTTTCGGAAAGTTAAACTTATGCAATGAACCATTAACCAATATAAGATTTCGAAGGAGCCAACGGGTATATTTATATATTACTGGAAAAGTCAGTCTAGATATTCAAAGACATTACTATGTTATTTAGGCACACCTGATTAGTTTGGTAACATGCCTTGATGTTGAAAATTTAACCGTTTTCGAGGTATGCGATTTTGAAAATTAAAAAAAAATAAATTTCTATTTAATTTTTTTTAAATTTTTTTTTATATATTGTATTTATAAAAAAATATTTCTTATTCAATTTTTTTTTATAAAAATGTTTTTTTCTTATAACAAATTCTTATATTATATTTGTTTTTCTTATAAAAATATGTTTTATTAAATTTTTTCTTTTATATTTTTATTTTTTATTTTATTTTGTTTTTTTTTGTTTTTTTTGATTGTGCGCCTACTTTTTTTAAATATTATTGTATTGGGGAAAGCTGCGACGTTTTCTGTTAATAGGACTATGAATAAGTTCGTGCGGTTTTTTTTCGAAATTTGAAACTTTATTGACGTAAAATGGTTACAAATTTAATATTCAAAATATTGTCCATCGCTTACTACTACTTTTTCCCATCTTTCTGGCAATTCACGGATTCCGTTTCACGACGTTTTCTGTTATTAACTTACCCCGTAGTCAATTAATAAAAATCATCCATAACATTTGCCTGCTTGGTACGTGTTTTCAATGTTTACTGGCTCGCATTATTAAGAAAAAAAATTTCATGAAAACAATTTTGCAAATTATTCTAAAAACTGGTATATATTTGAACATAGACCTTTCATTAAATCGAATAAATTGTTTCTTCATTTTGAGAAAGTATAGGCCAATGATGCTTCTGGTAAGCAACGTAATGTGAAGAGTGAATTTTTTCGATCTCCAGCGTCCTTTGAGGATTTTTCTCACTCCTCATACTGAACTTTTGCTCATTCACATTCCCTTTGAGCCAGAAATCAGAAATCGGTTTGAAGTTCTGTGCTAATTTCAGGATGTAAATGCGCAAGTTTTTTAAATACTGCTTTATTGAACTCGTTAGCTGAATGTTTCTGGTTTATACTGCACAAAATTGTAAAAACATGTGTTAACCAAGACAGCTCTTTCAACATAAATCTATGTATATCAAAAGTTCTATGTGTCGCAAGGAAATGCCCGTTACATACATTGAAGTTTTTTTTTATTTGCCACTTCCTTATGCTTTGTTGCGTTTTGAAATTGTGGAAGCTCCTAAAATTTACTTTAGCTGCTGGACGTCTTATTGCGGCTCTTCTTCTCCTTTGTTGAGAGAGTTTGTTGTTTGCTGTCCGTTTGTTGTGTCATCATTGACACGCAAGTCAAACAAATCACCAAGTAAATAGCAAAAGCAAATAAACGAAATGTCTGATAACAGCAGCACGCAATCCAACTACGCACAATGAGCGAACAAAGACAGAACAAAGGAGCAGTTACGTTCGGCGACTGGTGTGGCGTGGAAGCCGGACAACTGCTAAGGTTGCGCGTGTAACTTCAGCAGCCGGAAGGCAATGGCAGTCGGGGCGACAGGATAGAGGAAATGGACAGCAAAAATATATCGCCGCCATTTTGGGGCACTTTATGGTTACACTAAAGGACACGTTGGTGGCTAACGTGTTTACAAGCAATTTTAATGTTGCAATCGCAAGCGTGGGTAATTGAATTTTTTATGATATTACTTCTATACTCGTATGTATGCAAGCAGGGTACTCTAATAAACAGCAAAGGGGTAAAGGTATAGAGGTAAAAGAAATGCGTTTGGCAGGCTTACAAAAAGGCACGTTCAAAGAAAATCCAATATCATCAGCAAAAATTACTGTCTTGTTTGTACAAAAGAAGGTTCACATAAAAGGTGCAAACAAGGAAACGCAAATGCGCTTAAAAAGTATACAAATTAAATTATACAAGCGTGAAATTTTAATATGAGCGCAGTGAGGTTATCAAAACCGTATCACCACAGAACTCAATGCTCAATGCTTGCACTAACTTTCATGTGCCTACAGTACAATTTTGTATGTGCTAACTACACACAAGCATATACACTAACAATGCTTCGCTTAAAGTCCCACACACAAAACAAAAAAAAAATTAAAAAATAAAACATCTTAATGCAAAAAACGTGTTGCTCAAAATCGAGCAACCAATTAAAAAGTTCGGCGCTTTCAATGACACAGCCACCGTGCGCCAATCAAACTGCTGTGATAATATTCTGTGTAAAGCACAAACAACTGTGAGAGTGGAGAGAGCGTACTCAATAAATTGTGTTGTTGTTGTGCAAACCACTGCTCATATCAAATTTTTATGCACTCCGAAAGCCTGTTCATTGTCCCTGCCCTTGTAACCATTTTAAGAGCTTTAAATGTACACATACACATGCATATATAGACCAACTAACTGTCACTTTACTCAACCATTACTTATAAATATATTTTACCTGTAAATTTCTCAATACACATCCCTGCATTGTATTGCGAAAAGCGCAAACCCATGTCCCGCATTTGTCTTCTTTTTCTCGATACATACAAAATTTAAATAATAAATGGCGAATGTCAATCCTAATAACTTTACGATCAGACGTTGGTTAAGCCGGTAAATGGTTTGCTTGAATACTTCTGTGGTTGAAGTGGTTCAAAATTTATATTTTTTTCTAGAAATTTTGATTAAATTTTTTTTAATTTTTAATGAAATTTTATTGATTTTTTTTTTACATTTGCACAAACTTTGAGACTTTGCATTATATGGAGTTTGTTCTAAAATCATACCCATTTTCATAAATAAATTATTTTACGACTAGTTTTTTTTTTTTTTTCTTTAACTCATATTTGAGCATAGGGCGCCAACTACGCCACTTCGCCAATGGACACGATTTTGATATATGTATCTCCCAGTTCGATCCACGTAAGACAGAGTTCATTTCAGCTTCTATTGAGTATCTCAGGTGGTTACAAGGGTTTTCAAAGCAGCAGAGCCTGCCTAGTAACATTGCCATCATTTCTTGTAAGCATTTGCTCCATCCACAGCCAATTTCTTTTTCCAATTTTAGTTGCCACGTTGAACTGGTTAGTTTATTTAGCAGGTCCGAATTGGACAGCGATTGACAAACCTTTTCAGGCATCTCGTGATGGGCGAGGTTTATGTATGTTTGATAGGACTGTCAAGAAAATGTCCAGCCTGTAACAAAGGATCGTCTGGAGGTGGCTAGAATTGGCGAAAAGGGAGAATGTTGGGTAGAAGCAACGACGTGTCAGGAGTTACAGGAGTGTAGATGAGATATGCACACATCTGCCGTATATTTCAGACTTGGGTTTGTGCAAGCGATTATTAGCTTTTAAAGTCATTACAAATTTGCTTGATGGCATAATACCAGCCTCAAAACAAAATTGTGAAAATGAGTTGGGCAAGTTTTCATGAAATTTTGAAATTATCTTAGGAACTACCAAAATTATGGCACAAAACGGCGCACATTTGATTTTAATAAGATTTTCTTAACTACTACACCCTTTCTTGGAGTTTGGCCGAGCTCCTCCTCTTATTTGTGCCATGCGTCTTGATGTTGTTTCACAAATAAAGACACCTACAGTTTCTGTGTGGTTGCGTCGGGGAAATTTATAAAGCGAAAAAGGCGCTAAGTGTTTTGTGTTAGAGCAAAATTTTTCATACAATTTTGATATTCGTTGCACATGCTTTAGGCTGGTGCTACAAATTGTGACGTTAATCGATTGTTGATAATATGAGTGTGTCTTTCAAAGCAAAAACCGGCTTGTTGCGAACCAACCAACAGAATGAACTGAATTCCAAAAAGTTTGGTTTGAATAAAATGTCATAATGCACGATATGAAACAGGCATTGAGGGTTACACCAAACCGTAGGTTGGCAGGATATTAAGAACACAAGAAAGATAAAAGCAACAAGAAACCGGTTTCACGTCAAATTGAAGAAAGAAATGTTCAGGTTTATGTCAAAGCAGCATGCATGCCACTGTAGTTAAGCACTTGCCAAAAATTTCATGTTCCTTAATATGCCTTTTGCGTGTCTATTCCACGTTTCCACAATTCAGCGCCATTCATTTCATGAGCCCATTTTTTATAATTTTTACTCGTATTTTGCCAGTTTTTCGCGTCTCCTAATAATATACGTACATGTTTGGCTAACTATACGGCATGCTTTTAGGCGCCCTCACTATGTTATAGCGTATAAAAGGATAGAGTGGCGAGCCAAAGCTTTTTGTTGTTACACGATTGCATGCCGGGGGATATACCCTGCCTATCACAGTCAGGTGGAACAAGAGAGCTATTCACCACACCGTTCGAGGCACAACGCCGCAAAAGCGCTGACCAACCAAAACATAAAAAAAGGCAAAGGAAAGAAATACCACTTGTAAAAATCGATGTGCATACATTTGTTGGGCAGAAGTTGCAAATATGTGGGCTTATAAAGTGTTCGCCGGCTGGCCTGAAGCCCCCAAAGCGGCAGGGGTGCGTGCTTTCGTCTTTGGCGCACGGCACAGTAAGATGAGATGCAAGGCTGCGTTGTTGGTGGAGAGGGCGTGAGCGTAGTAAAGTAAATCAAATGGTTTTCATGAGCCCAAAGTTTAAGTGCCAATGGAAAAAAAAGTTGCGAAAATAAGGCTTAAACACTATTCGCTTGAATGGACTTTGGTCATTACTAGTCATTAGGCCGAGAGTGGAGAAAGTTTTGTTGAACCAACACCCGCTTGCTGGAAAGTGCAATCAGTTGCACAAACGAAATCGATAGACTTAATGGGCGTAGTAAAAAAATGCAGTTTATGTTCTAGTGAATGCCAAAGTTTAATTCATTTCGCACAACTTTCCAGTAGCTTCTAGATTTAACGAGAATGATTTAATGAATTATCGACGAAATATTTGTGCTATTTTTTTCTGAACCGATTCGTATAATTAAGAGAAAATAGTATATGCTGAAAAATGTTCCACAAAATTTGCATGGAAAATGCTGTCAGATTGGATTGCACCGGTACCTTCTGTAATTTGGCTCAGAAAACTTACACCTGTGTGCAAAATAATAGGAGCGGTATGAATTACTCTGTTATAAAAATTGTTTTTTGGATTTATTTATTTTTTTTTTTTTTCATAAAAGTTTATGTACACTTTTTACAAAAATCACAAAAATTTGACAAATTTAAAAAAAAAAAACAAAAAAATTCTCAAAATTTTCAACTTTAGATTCTTCTTATTTTTAGGGGTGAATTACTTAGTTCTAATAAGTCGTTTTTTGCATATAATTTTTTTCTTTTATAAAAGAAAACTCAAAGCTCCAAACTTTGTACAAAACTCTCAAAATATTGACATATTCAAAAAAATGCATGAAAATTTAAAATTTTTTTTTTATAATTTTTTTTTAAGGGATAAATAACTAAGTTCTAACTATTTTTTTGTTTTTGCATTTAATTTGTTTCTTTTATAAAAGAAAACTCAAAGCTCCAAACTTTTCACAAAACTCACAAAAATTTGACAAATTTCAAAAAAAAAAAATCAAAACTCCCATCTTTTTATTCAGTAGTTTTTTAAGAGATGAATTACTAATTTCCAGAGAAACTACAAAAAGCTTATTAGCGAATTGGAAAGAGCTTCTTATAGGGAATTCTGCAACGGTATTGAATCTCTGAGGGACACGGTGAAAAGGGATCTAACCACAAAGCTGGGGTCACTTAGGGAATCTGATGGCTCCTTCACTCAGCTTGCTAACGGAATCTCACTTTCCAGATAAACAGATAAACGTTGGCCGGCAACATCCCTTATTGAAAGAGGCAGTTGTCAGAGTTGCTACAACTGCTCGGTGAAAAATACATCAAAATTTCGAAATTTTTATTCAGATTTTTTTTTTAAATACTTCACATACTCCAACTTTTTAATAAATAAAGTGCCAGTTTCAACTGACTGCAAGTTCTCCTTGAGTTTTGACAGTTTTTTTTGTTTGCTGAGGTGTTGAGCAATTTTTTCTATACATCTGCTGTAAATGGGGGAAAATTCGCAGCATCGCACGCAAAACAAATCTCAGAAATCAACGTGATTTTTTAGTGACTTCCGACTTATATTTTATTTTACTACAATTTAAGTGGCACTTTTTGGCACTTTGCCAAAAATTCTGATTAAAAAGTTGAAAATATTAATGACATTTTTTTAAAATTTGTAACATTTTTGGGAATTTCGTTTTGGAGTTTTGATTAAAATGGCGTTTGTTTTAGAATGACTATACCTTTATAAAAAAAATACAACAAAAATAGTTAAAACTTGATCTTTCGTCGCGCTCCCATTATTTTGAACCCAGGTGTTTGTATGTTTGTTAGTATGTGTTACGTATACGCCTCGCGGGCGTTTGCCATTCAGCACTACTCATACATATACATGTCCCACTTGTACGCTGTTTTCGAGATAGTTACTCAAACTGCTTGCTGCCGCTGGCGCAGAGGGGAAATTTACACGCTGTTGTTGTTGTTAAATTGCAAGTAAATAAAATTCGTAATAAAAATATGGCAAAATTCATTGAATTGCGTCAATGCATACGAAATATGCTCAAGTCTCAACGCACAACTGTAGTTCTATGAATGCCGCTAGCAATTCAATGCATCGCTACAACAAAGTCACAACAATCCAGCGAGTCAGTGTGCGCTACATACAAAACACACATTTACTTCCCTGTTTTGACTTTTCATATTTGCGTTATCGCTTTACAAATATTTTGAACATTTTTCTCCATTTTTTATGTTTTGTTTTCGTTTTTTTTTTGTTTGGCTCTCAATGGTATTGCACTTCACTCCACTTTTGGTTTTATTGAGTAGATTTTATATTTCTGTTTCTTGTTTACCTTTCCCCCACTCCGCTCAACTCTCGACGCTCGGCACTCATCTTTACTACCTGATTTTTCGTTACTGAAATGGAAGTATATTTTAAACTTGATTTCCGGAGCATTCGTTGCGAATTGTTCAGCTGTAAATATAGAAAAATCAATTGCAACAACAAACCAAACTTCGATTCCACTAGTTGGCAGCTGTAACTCACCTCTCGTAAGCAAAGCAGCAGTATTCAATTTATTGTATGTACACATGTATTTGTATGTGTGTGTGTGTGTGTATTAGCTATGCTTGTTTGTTATCTTCTGTTGTCGCTGTCGCTTTCGCTATGACTCTGTAACAAAATCCGATAGAATGTCTGGCATATGCAAATTTTGTTGTTGTGCGCTCTTGTTTGCTCAATTTTATGTTTATGCTAAAGTGTGCGTGTGCTCGTACATGCACGGTGCCAAGGTGCATCTGAAGTCATGTAGGTGTAAATTTAATATTTTATTATTGACTAGAAAAGGTGCAATTTCCGGTCGACAGACTTTGAAAATTTCCCGTTTAGCATTTTTAGAATTTTATTTCCCATCAAACGCCATTAGCCACTTGGGGTGTTGCGTGACTGTCACTCGGTTGGACTCGGGTTCGAAACCTATTATGAGTTACTTGCAGGTCATAAAAAAGTTTCTTATAAACAAATTATTTTTCATATGATGGCGGCTGAAAGTTGTAGATCGCTTCACGTACAGCGTAACGTCCAGATGTATGTGACAAATTAGAGAAAAAGTTCCGCGAAGCTAAGTCAACATTGATAAAAATGAAAAGAAGTAATGCCTACAGACTCAAGGAGATGCTAATTGACTTCTGGGCTATAGAAGAGCCAAAAGTAGCCAAAATGCGTATCCCTTACAATATACAGTGAAGGTCTTTTTCATTTCCATATTCGCATTTCTTCTCCTCCATATTTTAGCACGGCCATAACTTTAAAATATATTGAACTTCGATTCAATACTTAATAAAACTTTTGACCGGAATTCCATTCCCTTGTGAATATGTGTCGGTGCACGTTTAGATAGAGGGCCTTACGTTATGTCCTACCGAGACATCCGCTATGATAAAGATACCTTTTAATAGTTCTTCGATAAACACTTTTTTTCCGAATGTCTCGATGATATGTTGGACCGATTTCGGTGCACTACCTCTCGGACTTTCGTCGACTTCTCTTAAAGTCGAGCTTACATCTCTTTGGGATAGCATCTTAGAGCGGCCAGTTCGCTTTTTATTTTCATACGAATAAGTCTCTTCGTAGTTTTTACCAATCGTTTGTACTAAAGCTCGACTTGAATTGGCTATTTTGGCAATTTCGTCGTAAGATTTGTTTTCTGTTCTGTGCTTAACCTCCAATTTTCTTAAAGGGGCCAGGTGGTCTAGAGCTCGAAAATTTAGGGTATTTTCAGGATTTTTTTTAGAATAAAAAAATGAAAAACGATAGTTAAATTTTTTATCTCTTTTTTTTACTTTCTTTTACATACAAGAAATGAAAAAAAAAAATTAATTTCAATAATTTCAAAAATGGTCCTGAAGTTGACTCTCCCGAAAAATTGGACCTGGACGGTGTTGTCCATTTTGGCTCTTCTATTTATCTGAAACACAAAAGTCAAAAAAGATATATTAATCAGTAATACTGTAGCTATGTTACGCTACTAGAATAAAGAAACACAAAAAAAAACTTCGACAAAATGGCGCGGTTTTGAATTTGACATTTTAAAAATTGGGTTGTTTTTACAGTTTTTTAATCAAAGAAATACGAACTAATTGAAATTATAATATGGTTCTAGTACGGGCGATAGCCTTTGATGTTGTGAACAACATAATAAAATTCCAGACGATTCGTTTGAATAGTGTTTTTTTTTTGACAACACCAGGCCGAAATAAAAGAGTTTAAAGTTTAAGGTACAGGAGCGCGCGGACCGCTCTCGGCCTAGTTAATGGGCTGTAGAAACTATTGTATAATATTGG
This sequence comes from Anastrepha ludens, assembly GCF_028408465.1. Taxonomy (NCBI): domain Eukaryota; kingdom Metazoa; phylum Arthropoda; class Insecta; order Diptera; family Tephritidae; genus Anastrepha; species Anastrepha ludens. Next base: position 7,998,792 of record NC_071498.1, on the reverse strand, counting down.
GAATATCTGCATGAAAATTTCAAAGTATATTCACTCAAAGTAGATAAGAATCGATTTTTTGAAATTCCTAGACCCCCAGGTCCCCTTAAATCAGAAGGCATTTCGAAAAACGGTACTTTACAGCTAGTTTTTCAATGATTACTTTACTTAAATGAATCAAAGCAATGGCATACATACACCTCCGTCATACCACTTTTTGTTGTTTTGTTAATTTTCTTTCTATAAAGCAAGTGAAATAATTTAATTTTGTATATTTGTGAATAAATATGAACTCTAAAACAAAACTACAATACATCAACAGTTTTTTAAATTATTGTGTGCCTGGTGGGAAATCAGCAAATATCCTGATCTATGGAGACTTCAGCCCTTGACTGTATACTGGCATAGTTGTAATAAACCAAAGAAAAAGGCAATTATCTTCCCCTTCCGCTGTGATTGCCCTATTCTATGGAAGGCGGGGATATTAACCCTCAGCAAACCGCATTTTGAAAACCTCGCAACTTATAAGGTTGCTCAATCGGAAAGACTGGATATAGTCGTGAAGGAATAAACCGTATAACCTGTTGGTAGCGAGGATGTGGCAAAAAAAATGGTGCGGGAGCGCTAGTTGGGTTATTGGTTCACCCAACGAACCAACCAACTAACAGCGGCAGAAAACTCGCGCTTTTTTAAGGCTATTTAAGACACTCCCGGAGAATGTAAAGAATGAACATAGAAATATATAAAAATAAAATAAATAATTCGCGCGAACACTTCTGTTAGGTATTTGACCGAGTTCCTCCCCCTCGGAGGTTTGCCATTGCCTGCCGTGGAGCGACGGCTATCAGAAAAATATTTTTTCTGTCATTTACTACTGAATGCACGGAGATTCGAACGCACGCGTTCCCGAATGGTAGTCATGGAACAACCCATTCGGCTACGGCACCTGCTTAGGTTGCCCAGACTATATTAAAACTTTGTAAATCACACTGTGCTATGTGTAAGTTAAAAACGTTTTTTAATAAAATTGTAATAGAATTGGGAGTAGGTGTAAAGTAAAGTAAGTTTCCATTCAAAATGCCGTACAAGCTGGATTTACGTAAATCCGTCGCCAATCTGTTTGGACGACTCAGTACAAGTGATATTCTGAAGCTGTTTGAAGATAAACCAATCTCCCGTGCGACTATTTTTCGGGTTTTGAAAGATTGCCGGAATGGAAAAGAACCGAAAAATAAGGTTATACCGGGTCGCCCATAAAAAGTAAGTGCCGCAACAACGAAAAAACTGCTGTCAAGTGCCAAAAACAAGGGTGGTCAATCAACACGCAAATTAGCACGAAAATTTGGCATTTTAAAGCCTGGCATTCACAAGAATTATATTGCAAAAATACCAATTTGCTGCCGTGCACTTCGACGTGGACACTTTGCGAATAAAAAATTCATAATTTTGGATGATGAATCGTACTTCACATTTGCTCATCCTGAATTGAGTGGCAACGACGGTTTTTACACTGACAAAATCGAAAAAACACCAAGCGAGGTTTAATATGCCAGCAAATCCGAATTTGAGCTGAAGGTGCTCAAGTGTGGGTGGCCATTTCTTCGCAGGGTGTTTCAGAACTATTGACTCGCAAAAACAAAGCCAAAGCGATCAATGCTGACGTTTATATCGGGTAATGTTTGCCAAAACTGAAGAAATTCATCGATCACTATAGCGACGTAATCATGTTTTGGCCAGACCACGCAAGCTGTCATTATGCAACAAAAAACATTGGATTTGTTAACTGCCCAAAAAATACCAGTTGTTCCAAAAAAGGACAATCCTCCAAACGTGCCACAGGCACGTCCAACAAAAAATGTCTGGGCTGTATGGGCAGGTATGAAACGAGCAACAGTTGATCAATCGAATGAAGCGAAAGTTGAAAGAAATCGATATAAGCACCGTCCAAATTGTAAATCGGGACATTCGCACTACACTACTAAAAGTCGAAGACAATGGTCCATGGTGTGTAATCTAAATGTATTTTTGATATGTAACCAATCGACTGAAGTACCAAATAGAAATAATTCAAAATAATTCAATGTTTGTTTTCAAATGGCGCATGCCAGAAGTTAGTCTTAATGTTCAGTGGACATATGTTATACAAGAATACTAATAAAGATAAATTAATAATTCATAATAGTAATAAATCAATGAATCAATTCATGCCATCACTCAATTAGGAATTCTCTTGCCACGCAATGCTTATTAATTTGCGTAATGATATACGTGTTCTTTTTTGTTTTTTTTTTGCAATTACAAAAATCCATATTTCACACTACCCTATTAAATATCTTTACTAGCTTTACTAACTTTAACCTCACTTTTTTTTGTACTTTCAGGTATGTACCGTAAAATGCAACGCTTTATCATCAACCGCGTTTGTGGGTCTCATGCACAGTAAGTTACTCCCATAGTTTTACCTAAAACGGCCCTGCGACACTTAAGCAGTCTTTAACACAACTGAATTCAATAGAACTGGGTCAAGCCAGTCGGTGAAATATACAATGAATCAGATGCACATACACACACCCACACACACGCAGACTTATAAACTCTCATTAAGCTCAGCCATATGAAATTATGCAAACGGTTTCTTATTTGTAATTATGCGATTAAATCAACTGCTGACGATCATAATGATAATGTTGTTGGTGGAATGTCCCAAAGCCAGCAATGGCTGCAATAATAATCATAATAATTGCAGGGCGTGACCGGTCAGGCAATTGCAGCGCGTGATGACCATCAAAGTGTTTCTTTTTTATTGTCATTTAGGTGGCTAGTGAGTGGGTGGAGGGGAAGTGAGCTGCACGCAAGAGGAAATTTATTGTTGTAAGTACTTTACCCAAAGTTGATCGCTGTAGGTGTCCCATTGTAGTTGAGTGCATACACATAAACGCATTTGTACTCTACCCACACGCAGACATCCATACATCCATACACAGTTGCACACTCACACAAATAGATGCAATGTTTCAGATAATTATTCATGTCAAATGTTAATTTTGCCTTTATTGTCGCCAACAGTCCCGTATTAAGGCATTGAATGCCTGCCACTCGCCATTAGTTGGCCAGTAATTTTCCGCAAACACAAACAAAAGTCACCAAGTCAACTAATCGCGCATGTGTGCGAAAGCAGGGGCGGGGAAGTACTTGTGCTGCGTGCGTGTGCCTTTGTCCCTCACAATTTGTTTAATTGTTGCTTTTGAATAGGTGGCATGCTACTTGAATATTTGTTTTATATGTCTGCGTGCATTAGTGTATTAACACAAAGGCAGGGCAATTACGATAATCGCACATACAGCAAACTTTCATTTATGTGTCCAACCTTTGAGATATTTTTAGGTCCCAAATTGATTTCTAATACCGTTATATTAGTACAGTAAGCCTCGAAACTTAGGTAAATTTCTAACCAAATACATAACACAACTTGCTAATAGTTAATATGGAGCTGAAAAACTATCGAAAGCCTCTTCCTAACACTGCAGACTACTTTTTCAGAAAGAAAATAAATCCATTATTTATGTGTAAAATTTCTGCGCAAATGGTTTAACATTACTTTATGGTCGATCTTGAGCTTCTGGCCGATGCTACGACTACTAAACTGCCGGCCAACTTCGGTTATTTCTGTGAGTTCCACATTTTCGACAACGGGCCCGCTTGTGCGAGGTGCATATTTAACATCAAAAATGCCTGGACGGAATCGATGGAACCAAAATTGCACTTAATTCACTATTACATATTGGCACCATTCACAATTTCAGCAGCTTATCTTGCATTTTCGTCTTTATCAAAGGAAAACTGTAAAATGCACCGAATCTTCTCTTTGTTGACTTCCATTGTTAACACCCTGTAACTCACAACTGAATACAATAAAGAAAAAAAGCAAAATAATTTTTTTAGTGTGAAATGTTACCTTGACAAGGAGCATAAATTTTAAGTTCTTCGATCTATACTGTACGGGATATCGATCACTACAGCCGTCTACCAAGAAAATAATCACAATTGCCTCTCTCTGTGTGCTTGGCCGAGCTCCTTCTCCTGGCATGAGTCTTGATGGTGTTCCATAAATGAAGGGACGAGCAGTTTTAAGCCGAAGTCTGAACGGCGGATGGTGTTTTATGAGGAACTTTGTCATGGCAGAAAAAATTATATCATGCGGCGATCTAAAGGTGAAACTTTCAGTTCCTTTCCATGGTAATGGGTAAGTGTATACCTTCGCTGAATCCGAGCGGGACTTTTTCTATTCATATTCCCTCAAGGGAAGAGTGCACACCGCCGCAGCAGTGGAGGCAGGGTATGACAAACATGGTTACGGTTGGCTTGACTTAGATAGAGCGAATAGCTCCTCATCAAGCTCAAATTTATGCGTCCGAACCACTGTAGTGCTTTCTCAGGGGAGGTAGCTGTACCTAAGAAAGCAGTGAATTGGTTGCTTACTGCTGTAATTACTGTAAAGGATGTAAATATCTACTCGCCAAATGGTATTTACGGTCTTGGGTTCATTATTTGTGCTTCTCTCTCGGTTGCATCCGAATACTTCGATATTAAGCTTATCGTTCCCACGATAGTCGGTTCTACGTTACCGGAACGACCCGGATTTATATCCGGCCAAGGACTGTCACTTCAGCAGCATTTTCCATATATGTATGTATGGGGTATGTTTATGCTGCTACAACAACAACAACAACATATTAAGTTTATTTGGGTTCTTCGTCACAGCGGAATAGAGAGAAACTGCTGAGCGATGAGATGACCAGGCAGAGGACCCTGGAGACGGTTTTATTGCAAAACAAGTTGTTGGGTGTTCCCTTGAGAACCTGTGGTCTACTTCTGTAAAGATGAAGCTGCGTGAACTAAGCGAGTGCTGGGATAGTGCGCAAGCGTGCAAAGTCGCGGGATCCTTCTGGCTAATATAGATCGGGAGCGCTCGAGACAACTTCTAAGGCTAACAAAGCCGCCGCTTTCGAATGTGGTTGGTTTACTTACCGGACATTGTCTGTTATGTGTCCATGCGGTGTGACTTGGGATTACCTCAAGTTCTTTTAGCAGACGCTGTCTGGATGATGAAGTGGAATCCTCTCAGGACCTTCTTCTCAGCTGCCCTCGTCGGGCAATTTAGACATCAGAGCCCTCACTTTTTGCTACACCTGCGGATATAAAAATAAATAAATAAATAATTGGCGCGTACACTTCTGTTAGGTGTTTGGCCGAGCTCCTCCTCCTATTTGTTGCGTGCGTCTTGATGTTGTTCCACAAATGGAGGGACCTACAGTTTCAAGCCGACTCCGAACGGCAGATATTTTTATGAGGAGCTTTTTCATGGCAGAAATACACTCGGAGGTTTGCCATTGCCTGCCGAGGGGCGACCGCTATTAGAAAAATGTTTTTATTAATTTTGCTTTCACCGAGATTCGAACCAACGACCTCTCTGTGAATTCCGAATGGTAATCACGCACCAACCCATTCGGCTACGGCGGCCGCCTGCGGATATATGGGGTATAAATATCACAGGACTGGTGAAATTCATCAGTAGCCTGAAGTGGTTATTACAAACGTAATTAGCCACTGATGCTCGTCATCCTCGAATACATAGCCTTTTCTTTCTATTCTCACCTGTTTAGTTCATTTTCTTATGTTTCTCCCCTCTGAATGGTATTAGGATGGATGAATTTTTATTATTTGTCCAAGTTGGCCCCTCCCAGGGTCATCCACTCATCTTATTCTAAAGATGGCATTGCGTTTCACAAAAAATTGTGCGCCAGCTTTGTGCTGGGTGAAGCTGCTTGGGGCTTACAGCGTTCCTAAATAAAGCTAAATGAAGAAAAAATTATATTCATTATTCAGCACCTCTACGACTAAGGTGCGGCTGTATCCAAGTAGGCGGCCTTATTTAAAAAATCGTTCAATTTAAAAAAGTTCAGTCGCCCTTCCACGATAATATCAGCTCGAAAGCTTTCACGAAATGCCAACAACAAATCTATAAATCACTCAAACACTGCTTCCTCTAGCAGAATTAAATGAATTTATTATACACTTCTAGATTTGATACTAATTAATGTTCATACGAATGAATAAAATTAAATTCAGCCAATTCAGATTTTATGCATAAGATAATCCCATCTAAACACAGAATAAGCCTAAGTACTACAACTATTGCACGTCGGCTTTAAATGTTGTAGTAAAAAGTGAAACCACACAACTCTGAAAAATGCTATTTTCACTATTCTGGAGTCATGAGCTGACTAATATTTGCACCAAACCCTCATCCCTTTCTGAATTACTGGAGCCGGCAGAATGGCCATAAATATGTATGACATTGTTAGCCATGTGTGTGGTTGTTCACTTAAAATAACTCAACTTCGCGTGCTGTGCAATCGCAGTCACCTCAGCGTTAACCTTCACGCATGACAGCACCCACTAATGCGCATTTTTGTTGTTGCGGAATACATGAAAACACACATTATTATATACTTATGTACTGGATATATATACACATATACATATGCATACACATATACATACACATACACATACACATACTAAAATATCTCTAACGAAGTTTCCCATTGTTCTCTTTTGGCGAATGTTGTTATTAAGTTGTTGTTAAGTGCTGAGGCAAATTAGCGAAAAGTACAAAAGCATTAAAAAATCATACGAAAGATTGATAGTAGAGACAATGAAAACGCAAAGTTGCAATAAAACGTGACAGGAAGTGCATGAACACATGCACACAGGGCTGTGAAAAGAAAATCCGCACTCGCGGTTAAGCAATTTTTGTAATATTTTTAATTTGCTTCATATAAAATTTCAATTTCAATATGCACCCTTTTTTCCGTTACGATATTCAAGGGATGAGAAAACAAATTTGAAGGAAATGCATATTTATAAATATATTTGTATGCACATATAAATATGTAGTACGAGTACCGAAATAAAGCTCAATTTGCCTTGTTTTCAATAGCCTCGCAAAGAGAAGGTAACGGCACATAACTGTTAACAGATATTGGCATGCATTTTCTATACAAAATACATGAAACGCTTTTGGTGATTTCTGCATACTTTTCTAATTTTTTGTGTGGGGTATTTTTGACTATGACTCTGGAAACAAATTACCGATATGCACTCTTGGTAATGGTTGCGCAGGTTAGGCTAAGGCCTTTATGCACTGCGACTAGATTGATCTATTGTGCGCTCCTCATTACTTAATTACAATTATTTAGTATACCGAGGAATTGAACCAGCTCCTTAGGAGGGAACAATTGTAAGTCGTCCTCCTTTAGTAGATACGCGCCCAGGATTCTGTGTCTCCTGTGGCCTAATGCCTCACAGTTGGTGATTAAGACTCATAGACTCCTCTTCATCACAGCAGAACCTGCATGATCTTGTACTAGATAATCCTATTGTGTTAAAGTGTTTATTACAGGCAAAGTGACCTGTAACTGCTCCACAGAGTAACCTGAAGCCCTTTTTATCTAAGGTTTGTACATTGTTACACTCTATTAGGACTTTTGACTTGAATGTGAAGCTATTCAAGGCTTTGACAACCGATTAGCTGTCCGAAAGTATTTTAATTTTTACTCTCTCGAACCCTCTTTTGGATATGATTTCCACTGTTTCCATTGTGGCGAAGAGCTTCGCATGGAAAATCGTGGTATCTGTACTTAGTGTTAGGTATTTGTGTACTCTAGGCCCCACTATTCCTGCTCCTACTCCTTGGAGCATTTTGGAAAATGCACAACAAAATAATAACAAATCAACCTTTTTATCAATTTTGATAATTTCATGTTCAGGCACAGCTCATTGTCTTGCTAAGCTCAAATAAGTCCTAGATTCCAACTTTGCACAAAAATTAGAAAAATTCCACAAACTTTCCATCACAATTTCACGGGTTTTAATTCAAATTTCAAGGAAAATGGTTGGTATAAAGTTTTATATACAATAGTTTTCAGAAACGTTCGAAATATGATCGAGACGGCGTCCTAACAGGCATATTTATAGCTGTAGATCCGCAAAATTGATCACAGATCGCTGCGACAACCAAAATGTTGAAAGATGCCAAGGCTAGTGACAACAATGGTATCCCTTCCTAGTTTTCTGAGGTCGATATCGAAGCTATGGTGTTCGTACTATTACGTCTGTTACAGCAAATTTGGAGAGATGAAGAGATACCCCATGAGTTGAAGGCAGCTACTATGATATTATTAACATACCAAAAAAGGCGATCTTAGAAAGGTGGGAGAACTGGCGAGGAATATCTATTCCTTCAGCAATTACAAAAATGTTCACTCAAATTATCTTAGAATGAATACCAGCTGGACTAGATAAGCTTATAAGGGCAAATCAAGACGGTTTTAGACCTGAACTGTCGTGTATCAACAATTCTATATTATTACAATTTGAAAAGAACAATCTGCTGAGTACAATGCATCCCTGCATCTGGTATTTATCGACTTCGCAAGAATATTTGATGCCTTGAGGCTGCGGCGTGACCTAATCCGGTTTGCTCCGTCCTTTAAAGGTGTTCTCAATGAAATAATTAACATTATCGAAAGCGAAATTGCCCATGAATTGGCCAACCGTGGATCAGCGGTTCCCCCACAAGGGCCAAAGCCGATAATCGGAATCAGTTCCGCAGGAATCCTGAATTGGACCAGCGATTATGTATGAAATTTATTATACATAAAAAGCGAGGTGCGGTATAAAACATTGCGGTACTGCAAAGTGTTTTGTGACAAGTCCGAACAGAAAACTGTCAAACTTTTTACTAAATCTTGGAAAGAAAGACCAACCGAACGTCTGGTCGGTATTATTACAGAATACACAATAAATAGGGTCAGCATATGGCCACCATTGGAATCATTGAGAACCCGATGTGCCTGTCTTGCTTGGAGGAGGCGGATAGCACTGAGCACTTTCTCTGTGACTGTCCGGCCTTTCCTAGAGCACGGCTTCGAATTTTGGGGTCCCATGTCGTGAGAATGAGTAATATTCGTTTTCTAAAACTGGAGTATATTTACAGATTCAACAAAGAATTTCGAAAATTCTCACAGGACTAACTATCTCTATCTCTGTCTCTATTTTTTTCTATTTCTTTCTCTGATACTTCTCTCCTTTCCACCTTGACTACCCACCCTCTTTCCTGAGCTCTAAATACAATGGACTTTTTAACCCATGTCTCTTGGTGCCCCTTGGCTCGAGCTATTCAAATTTTAATTTCAATTTCAAATCAAAAGCTTGTACAATGGGTCTGCGTGATGGACAGTTAAGCAAATCCTTTTCGATAGCATTTTGGGTGAAGCAGGATTGTGCACTCTTCTCCTTACTTTTCATAACAGCTTTGGACATAATTTAGGAAGCCTACAGCAGTTGCGGTATCAATTGGAAGATTAATCAAAAACTAGGTAACTTATCGTATGCTGAAGACTTTCTTTTTGCTAGTAATGCCTCCCTCGAAATGCAAGAAAGGTTATCAAATGACATGCGACTGCTTAAAGCTTGGCTTAAAAGTCAACACGAAGAAAGTCAAAATCATTTGAGTAAAGGTAAGCAACAACACCTAGTTCAAAGTTAGTTAGAGAAATAGTGGAGGACGTAAGCGAATTTCACGGTGGCACAACGTCTGCCATTCAGCGAAAGATATCGAAAGCGGCGAGAACGTTTGCCGGGCTGTCTAGAGTGTGGTCTAACAAAGTGATTAAAAGAGTAACAAAACTAAGGTTTTTTGTTGCTTGTGTGAAATAAGTTCTACTTTGTGGGAGCGAAAGGTGGCACTTAAAGCAAGAATCGGTACGAAAATGTCAGTCATTTGTAAATAATGTTTGCGTCCTATGATCGCCATTTGGTGGCCACGAACCATTTCTCACCAATGTCTGTAGCAATTAACCGAACAAAAACCAATTGAATAGGGAATTATGCGCAGGAAAGTACAAATGGATCGGACACTCGCTGAGAAAAAATCCGCACGAAGTAGCTCATTGAGCATTGCATAGGCTTCCAAAAGAAGCTAGAAAAACCAGCCGGCCTAAATTTATTTCGAAAAGATGCATGAATAAGTTGACCAGTAAATCATTCAGCGAACTAAAATATGTATGCAGTGATTTGTGGAAATCTTTTGCAGATAGACTAAGCGAGATGTAATATTGGAACAAGGCAATAATATCAATAATATATATAAATAGTTTTATAACTTATTAACTTCTAGTACAAGGTGGCGCAAAATTAATCACCCCATCGGAAGGCTTCTTAATGAATGAATGTACGTCAATCATATTTGACACCGGAAACAAGGAATGGACGGCGTAAAACTCAAAATTAAGATTTCCTCCACTCAAACTTTTTTTATATATTAAAAAGTTTTTCAAAACCAACATTGGATGATTAAGTGTGTGCCCTCTGTAATTTGAAGTTTAGAGCAAGTTTGGATTTGCCCAAAAATCTCATTTTTTTCATTAACGTTAAAGTTTTCGAAAAATCTCGTTGTTTTTTATCAGTTTTTTTCATTAACGATCTTGCCTAAAAAAATGTGGAACGTACTTTGTGTGGAAGAAAATGCGTGATACCCTTAGTTTTAAAACTCATTCAATTTTAGTACAAAAGGTGCAAAGTTCAAGTTTCTAGAAAGTTCAGTTAATTTTTTATAATTTTTTTCTCGCCGGTGTTGCCTATTTGCTCTACCTAACCAATCCACGAGCAATTTTTTTTTATATGGAGAAAATAGGCAACACTGTCAGGGCAAAAAACTTAAAAAAATAAGAGAGAGTTAAGCCTGGGAGAAAAACTGTGTACTAAAAATTGTTCTAAAAATCCTGATTAAAAAGTTGAAATTTCTATGACAGTTTGTTTCTGGGAAGTTCGTTCTCTTTTGGCAGATTATTTCATACTTACGCTCATTTGGTCGACATTTGCCGGAAATAAAAGAAACAGACCAATTATTATTGCTACAATCGTCGAATGAGCAAATCAATCGCATATCAATTTGTAGATCAAAGATTCTGTTTGCGGGAGGCAGATTTATTTTCTACAAAATTCCATGGTGAAAAGATTTTTAGAGGTACACTACCTAGGACACCGTTCTTCGGCTCTGAACGAATTTGACAGGTATGCCGATGTCATTCGTTTTGTCTTTAGCTTTAGCTTTGTAGACATAGAATCCAAAGTTGGCCTAAAAAAAAATTTTTTTTTCACCATATGTAACAAGCAAACCTGGTATCTATCATCCTTGCTGAAATTCGGCTTCGACACCATCGAATTCTCCAAACAGATATCGCTTTTCGCCACATAAGTCACGAGAGCACCCAAAATTTGTTTCCCTACTTCACAGTTCCCCGGTAGGCCAACAAATCATACACCACTCAGCCATTTAACCCATTCACCACGCATATTTCTGCACTCTAAATTACTTATTTCCATTCAAATTACTTTTTCTGTTTTTACTTCTGCTTCTACTTCTACTAAGTTTTATATTTCCTGCTTCTCGCCATGCCTTTGCCATTTACATTTCGTTTGCACCAGTTTTCGCAACGGGGTACCGATGACGTGTTCAAGCTGTGCACATCCGTGGTTTTCTATTTATATACTGGCGTGTTTGCGTACTTATGGCAAATATGCGAGTGAGTATATCTTGAAAATAGCCATGTATTTGCGGCTTGCCAACTGACTGTAATATTGTTAACGCTGTTTCTCGAGAAGATTTTATTATGGTTTCAGCTTTAGTTACATTTGTGCTTACACACGCACACATTCATACTTTATATTTGTGTTTTTCTTTTCATGGGTTTTGCTTGCTGATTTTATTGTTGCATGTGGATTTTGCTCGACTCAAATTACAGCAAACCACAATTTATACATTTCCACCAGCAAGAAACAATAGTGCGGAGAATCTACCGCCAGTCAACCATCAACTAACCAACAACAACTTTATTTATGTAGATTACATTTCTCGTAAAAACTAAGCGAAAATTGCATAACTTACCTACGTGTGCAAATATTATTTATATACTCATATCCATATATTTTTTTGAACAGAGTAGCACATTAACTAATATGAGCGTGAGGGTTGGTCTGTGGACTGCATACAGCAAAAACAATTTTACATATCACCTTATGCAGTAAATGCAACTTGAAATTTAAAAGCAATTGTAAAATGTTGCATTGCACTTTCTTCTTATCTATGTATTCTCCACTTCGACTTCTTCATTTCAAGTCCAAAACGGAATTGCAAGGCTTCCACATATTATACATCCCGTAAAATATATAACATTTTGACAAATTTTGACTATTTTTTTTGTTTGTTTTTTAATTTAAATTATGTTTTGATATATATAAATCTAACTCATTCCATAATAAAGGCTAGAGAAGAAATGAAACTCAATAAATATGGGCTCCGAAGTTGGGTGCGAAATGAAAAACCCTACTTTAAAAGTATTGTAGGAAATTCCTTAAACTCTACAAATTTATTATTAAATATTTGACTACTAATTATTTATAATTAATAGGTTAACAATTTCAGATCACGAGTTCGAATTTAATATGCAGTAACTTATCCTTTTACCCTTTACCTTACCAGAGTATCATCAACAGATATCTGCATTCTATCAGACAGCCAAACTGCCCTACGGGCTCTGGATGCATTCCACATAACACCAAGGAGTGCCTTGCGTTGTCGCCAATCTCTTAATGAGAGGGCCAAACAATGTCGTATTATCTTATGCTGGGTTCCAGGCCACAGAGACATACCAGGCAACTGTAGGGCTGACCAACTTGCAAGAGAAGGTACCCGTATGTCAAACGTAAGTAATTTTATGCGGGTACCTCTCACAACTTGTAAGCTTCTTATTAAGGACGCTCTAATCAGCTCTTCAAATCAAAGATGGATTAGTATCAATAACTGTGAAATTGCTAGGCAAACATGGCCCAGGCTAAATCTATGTCTGTCCAAGAGTATTAATAGGACTATGAATAAGTTCGTGCGGTTTTTTTTCGAAATTTGAAACTTTATTGACGTAAAATGGTTACAAATTTAATATTCAAAATATTGTCCATCGCTTACTACTACTTTTTCCCATCTTTCTGGCAATTCACGGATTCCCTTTGTGAAAAATTCGGTCGGTTTTGCCGCAATCCACGAATCGATCCATTTTTTGACTTCATCGTAATTACGGAAGTGCTGGTCAGCCAGGCCATGTTGCATCGATCGGAAGAGATAGTAATCGGATGGCGCAAGGTCTGGACTATACAGCGGGTGGGGTAGGACATCCCATTTGAGCGTTTCTAAGTATGTTTTGACCACTTGTGCAACATGTGGCCGAGCATTGTCATGTTGCAAAATAACTTTGTCGTGTCTATCGGCGTATTGCGGCCGTTTTTCTCGCAGTGCTCGGCTCAAACGCATCAATTGTCGTCGGTAGACATCCCCCGTAATCGTTTCATTCGGTTTCAGTAGCTCATAATACACAACACCCAGCTGGTCCCACCAGATACACAGCATAACCTTCAGGCCATGAATATTCTGCGCCGACGTCGATGTTGAAGCATGGCCAGGGTATCCATACGTTGCCCGACGTTTTGGATTGTCGTAATGGACCCACTTTTCATCGCCAGTCACAATTCGATGCAAAAAACCCTTTCTTTTGTGCCGTTGAAGCAGTTGTTCGCATGCCATAAAACGGCGTTCAACGTCTCTTGGCTTCAATTCATACGGCACCCAATGGCCTACCTTTCGGATCATTCCCATGGCTTTTAAACGTTTGGAAATGGTTGATTGATCAACTCCCAAAGTTTTTGCAACCTCTTCTTGCGTTTGAGCCGGATCTTGATCGAGCAATTCCTCCAATTCGGTATCCATGAACTTTGGCGGCGCACCCTCGCGTTCTTCGTCTTCCAAGCCAAAATCACCACTTTTAAAGCGTGCAAACCACTTCTGGCACGTTCGCTCAGATAGAGCATGCTCACCATAAACTTCCACCAAGATACGATGACTTTCGGCTGCTTTTTTCTTCATATTAAAATAATGAAGAAGAATTCCCCGCAAAAACACATTATTTGGCACGAAATTCGACATTTTCAAGTGTGGTAAAAATATTGTTGTTTACGCTTCAAATAAAAAACTTATACTGACGTTTGTGCCTTACGACAGTAGCTCTCCAATGAATGTTTGGAAATGTGGATCGATGGAATAATAATCAAGTTACGCCATCTGTTGTAAAACCGCACGAACTTATTGATAGTCCTATTATGTTTGATAGGACTGTCAAGAAAATGTCCAGCCTGTAACAAAGGATCGTCTGGAGGTGGCTAGAATTGGCGAAAAGGGAGAATGTTGGGTAGAAGCAACGACGTGTCAGGAGTTACAGGAGTGTAGATGAGATATGCACACATCTGCCGTATATTTCAGACATACCAGGCAACTGTAGGGCTGACCAACTTGCAAGAGAAGGTACCCGTATGTCAAACGTAAGTAATTTTATGCGGGTACCTCTCACAACTTGTAAGCTTCTTATTAAGGACGCTCTAATCAGCTCTTCAAATCAAAGATGGATTAGTATCAATAACTGTGAAATTGCTAATCAAACATGGCCCAGGCTAAATCTATGTCTGTCCAAGAGTATTATAAAATTGAGTAGACTTCAAATTAGGACCTTAGTAGGGGCCCTCACAGAACATTGTCTCATAGGAAACCATGCAAGTAGATAAGGCGTTTGCATGCATGATTTTTGTCGTAGCTGCAGAAATGAGGAGGAGTTGGAAACAATTTAACACCTTTTTTGCACATCCCCAGCTCTAGCCAGAAGCAGAAACCGATTTTTAAAATCCTACTTCTTAACGAATATAAATAATCTATACACTTTAGGTATCAACAAACTTTTACGCTTTGTTAAAAGCTCAGGATGGTTCAATATAGAAAGCCCAGCCCCCGCGGCTCACAACGAACGCATTTCGTGGTATAAGTGGCATCGTTGTCTCTTCATGCGATGCGGCTGCCAAACCTAACCTAACCTACACTTTTAAGAAAAAATAAAAATGGTCCGCGGAGCTTTGCTTCCAATTGATAATTGAATTAGTTGAGCATTTACAGAAATGAATTGTGTGAGAGCAGGTAGAGCGAACAGCGACTGTACTCTGCCGAAACGGATAAAAGGCGGCGGTATATTTTTAAAGACGGCGCAACAATGCGCAAGTACTAACATTTTTTTGGGAAGTTCTACTCAGAGAAATACTCTGAATGGGAACTCTGAATGAAGGGGACACAATAGAATTTTAGTTGGCGCAGTGCTCATAATAATAATAAGAATATACAAGATTTAAAAAAAATCGCTAAATTTTTATAAAAAGTTCAAAATTTTTAATCAGAACTTAAAAGGAAATTCGGGTATGCATTTTAATACCACATTAAATTGTAGTAATAGGACTATGAATAAGTTCGTGCGGTTTTTTTTTCGAAATTTGAAACTTTATTGACGTAAAATGGTTACAAATTTAATATTCAAAATATTGTCCATCGCTTACTACTACTTTTTCCCATCTTTCTGGCAATTCACGGATTCCCTTTGTGAAAAATTCGGTCGGTTTTGCCGCAATCCACGAATTGATCCATTTTTTGACTTCATCGTAATTACGGAAGTGCTGGTCAGCCAGGCCATGTTGCATCGATCGGAAGAGATAGTAATCGGATGGCGCAAGGTCTGGACTATACGGCGGGTGGGGTAGGACATCCCATTTGAGCGTTTCTAAGTATGTTTTGACCACTTGTGCAACATGTGGCCGAGCATTGTCATGTTGCAAAATAACTTTGTCGTGTCTATCGGCGTATTGCGGCCGTTTTTCTCGCAGTGCTCGGCTCAAACGCATCAATTGTCGTCGGTAGACATCCCCCGTAATCGTTTCATTCGGTTTCAGTAGCTCATAATACACAACACCCAGCTGGTCCCACCAGATACACAGCATAACCTTCAGGCCATGAATATTCTGCGCCGACGTCGATGTTGAAGCATGGCCAGGGTATCCATACGTTGCCCGACGTTTTGGATTGTCGTAATGGACCCACTTTTCATCGCCAGTCACAATTCGATGCAAAAAACCCTTTCTTTTGTGCCGTTGAAGCAGTTGTTCGCATGCCATAAAACGGCGTTCAACGTCTCTTGGCTTCAATTCATACGGCACCCAATGGCCTACCTTTCGGATCATTCCCATGGCTTTTAAACGTTTGGAAATGGTTGATTGATCAACTCCCAAAGTTTTTGCAACCTCTTCTTGCGTTTGAGCCGGATCTTGATCGAGCAATTCCTCCAATTCGGTATCCATGAACTTTGGCGGCGCACCCTCGCGTTCTTCGTCTTCCAAGCCAAAATCACCACTTTTAAAGCGTGCAAACCACTTCTGGCACGTTCGCTCAGATAGAGTATGCTCACCATAAACTTCCACCAAGATACGATGACTTTCGGCTGCTTTTTTCTTCATATTAAAATAATGAAGAAGAATTCCCCGCAAAAACACATTATTTGGCACGAAATTCGACATTTTCAAGTGTGGTAAAAATATTGTTGTTTACGCTTCAAATAAAAAACTTATACTGACGTTTGTGCCTTACGACAGTAGCTCTCCAATGAATGTTTGGAAATGTGGATCGATGGAATAATAATCAAGTTACGCCATCTGTTGTAAAACCGCACGAACTTATTCATAGTCCTATTATAATAAAGTTCAGGTTTGAAATGGCTTCAAATTCTTTTTGATTATTATTATTTTTTTACATAAAAAACAATCGTGAATTGTTAAGTGGAGGAGGAAAGACAGTGAAGAAAAAAACTGTAAGAAATCAACCGGATTTGCTTTCAACTTCAAACTTGCATTTTTTTATAATAAAGGTGAAAGTGGTTATAAAATTATAAATGTTGTTAACATTTGTTTACACCGATTAAAAATTTTGATGAAGACTCGTTCCATTTTTCCAATTTTTGTATGAAGTTAAAAATTTGGATTAATACGAATTTTATATGCAGCTTCATAGCACATTAAATTTTAGTACAATAGAATAAAATAAAAGTTTAATGTGCGCCAAACTCTTTTTGATTTTTGATTCTATTTTCTACATATCAGTCATAGATTCGTTATTTGGCGAAAAGTTGCATACCATGAAGAAAAAAAATTATAAAAAATCAACTAAGTTTTCTAGCCACTTTAAACTTGAAAGAACTATATATTATACAATTGAATGGGCTATAAAACTACGAGTCCAATCAAAAATTTTGCAATTTTGAAGAAACTTTGCCCAATTTTTCTTTAAAGCTTAAAATTTTGAAGTTTTAAATTTTTTTCTTCTACCAAATTGGAACAAAAATAGTCAAAACTTTTTCAGGTGCTATATTTTTTCGCTGGCTAATTATCAGTTAGATTGGAATGATTCTCCGTTTTCGGATTCACCAATTTCGTGAGTCGTCTTGACAGGTCTCTCTTACTTGTTGAAGTAGTCAAGCCTATTTGGTTATCTTTTGTACAAGTATTTGAAAGTACAGAATCTTCAAAAATCTATGAAAATACTAAAAATCTTTGTTTTGGCTTATCTCTGCTGCGAGCATTTCCAGTTTCCGTTGATATAGTATTATGGCTTGTTCCAGGTATAAAAAATTGATGCTATTGAGACTAATAATGATTCATAGATTTAATGACAGTAGCGAGACGGTGAGTTACCGCAAGTACTTCACTGCAGTCTAAAGAACGACTGAATGGACGAGTGTGTGAATACATGTGAAATGATCGTGCAGAATTTGGCTGAATCTGCCAAGAGACGTGACAGCCGAATTTCCCCTCACAACATTACCTCAACCTTAATATACATTTGTGCTCACATAGTTGGTCACCATCAAACACGTGCTTTAGGTAGGTAGGTAGGAGCCGCCGTTTTGATACCATTATGCGACCTTCAACGGTCTGATATCTACAGCCCACCAGAGCTGTTGATGTACCGGAGAAGGTTGATAGGTTTTAGGTTGGAGCACTGCCTCACGCTGACGACAAAACCAATGGTTGCCAAACCTGGACATTTACAGAGAGTGTGCTCAACAGTTTCCGTCTCTGAAATGTCTACATGGGGATTAAATGGTAAACCCACCTTTCTGCGTAAGTGCCGATCCTCCAAAGGCCGGTAAGCACAGCTAGAAGCTTGTAAATTGAATGGCGTGGAGCCCCCAATACTAAATGAGCTATTCAATTGCATATCCAAAAGTTTTGTAGAGGTTCTGTTTAAAGAGTTATTAGTTTTGATGCCAAATTTTTTTTTTAAATTTTGGCGAATCATGTACAATATCTGAACTTTAATTTTTAAGGTTTTTCTTATATAACCACCAAATTTTTATAAGAAATTCACAAAAGTTCAATAAATATTTAGTATGAGAAATACAGGGTGGGCCAAATAAGACCTACTAATGTTAAACACAAATAACTTTTGCAATAATCATTTATTTTGGTTAATTGTTTTTATACCATTACGAGGTGGCCAAGGGAAATCTGAATTTTTGGAAACCTGCTCCGCCATTGGCCGCAAAAAGTTTTCAATCAATGTTCTGTAAGAAGCTCCTGGAATCGATTTCGGCGTTTCATCTCATTTTCGAAGAAATGTGGACCGATAACTCTAACAGTACATTTAGATGGATGCAACTGATGTTGGTGTGTTGCTCTTGGATTTTCAGAGTCCCACAATCTACAGTTTTGTTTGTTGACATAACCATTTAAATGGAAATGCGCTTCATCCGACATCAAAACATTATTTAAAAAATCAATTAGTGGGGCTAATTGTGTAAAACGAATAGCGTATTGTAGTCGTTGTTGGTGGTCTTGCGGTAGGGTTCCATAATAAATTTACAACAATTCAACTATAACCTACAAAAAGAGAAAAATAAATATGTCAAAAAATAAACAAGTTATTTGTGCTTAAACAACTCGTACAAGAGAAAAGGAAAGGAATTGAAGCGCACTTTATTGGTTAGAACAGAAAACGCGACATAAAAGTGCAAATTTTGCAAAATCAGAAAATTCGTAGAACGCTTTTATGCAGTAAAAGAGGAATGAATACAAGGGGTTTCTTGATTTTTGGTATCTGTATGAAAAATAGCGAGTAGAAGTGTAAATGAATCCACTATTTAAATAAGTGCGCTAGGAAATTTAAATAAATGCGTGAGTTTTCAGTGAATTTCACTGGGTGTAATTGTTCGTTTCCAAATAATTGAGAACCAAAGTAGGTGGCTATACAAATAAATATAAATGAATACATATTTGAATAGTTTAAATACCACAATATGTGCGCTGCATGCATTCTAGCTGCCCTAGCTAGTTTTGCATTGTTGCAAGTCTGCAGATTGCCCATTACTGATAATGCCACTTCAGACACCTCCATCAACTTTATCGGAACATTTTAATCAGTAGCGATGTAACAAAGCAAAAATACTTTGTTATATTTATAAATATGTAAACAGGAAGCCAAAAGCTTGCCAAATGGCCAGAAAATAAATAGTAGCCAGACAAGTCGCGCGCATAGCGTAAAGAGTAACTAAATTAAGCGAAATGAAAATGAGATGCAGAAGACAAGCACTAATTGAAATAAGGTAAACGAGATGGGGTGAGAGTAGTGGTAGTGCTGCGTTTCTTTCTCATTCTCTATTTTGCGCGCATAACTTGAATGCCTTCGCTCTTTCACGTGGTAATTATGCAGATTGTGAAGAAAGTTAGTTGGCTTGTATGTACGTTTGCAAATGTATTTGTGTCACAAGCTGCTGTATTTCTAAATATGTATTAGTTCTCTTGTTGCATGGCAAAGTTGGCTGATTTTACTATTCATAATACAACAGAGAACACTCGAATAATAGCAAGCGTCCAGCGGTTGAAGACCTAACATGCGCAACATCCGGTTTAATTTATTTCCGCCTACACATCAGCTTCCTTTTCCGAGCCCACATTGCCACAGGCATACCCTTGGAAATAATGTCATTCCTGTTTCTCTTTTTTCCCTTCTTGTTTAGTAGTGTTTATGTAGCAAAAACAACATATTGTTACTACCTCTCATTCACAGCCATTCACAATCTCCATGAGCTCGAGTGCTGCTAAATTCCCCCTTTTTAACTTTTCCACAACCACGAGCAGATAGTGGAAAGAGAGAGCAGCTGTGGTGTGTTAATTCGACATGGAGTTCGGGCATGGGGAATTGTGGCTAGCAAGCATACTCGCATGAACATAACTAGCTAAGTATGTATAAAATCAGCAAAAAGCCAAAATCATAATATTTTCACGTCATTGGCATCACTTGAATTCACAAAGAATGAAGCCACTAGAGGATGCAGAAAATAAAAAAGCGGATTTTGTGCAAGAGAAAAAGAGCGAAATTGAAAATGTAGTTTTTACGTGCATCGCTAGTGGAATATTTTGCTGAAACTCTGCAGTAAAAAATATTAAACATTTTCGGCATTAAAAATATTACGTATGCTATAAAAGTTGAGTAGCAAAGCATTTTGGGGTGATATAATAGCTTTATACGCTTCATATTTCCCAAAACTTTAAGCGGTTCTTAGTCCGAGGCAACTTCTGTCGTTTACTTTATACACTAGAGGTGCAGCCAGCGGAAAATGTGGTAAAATGAAAAAGTTAGTTTGAGATCTAACTCTGTATGTATTTTAATTACATAAGTGATATATGGTTCGATACGTCAAATTATGCCGGAAGGCTTATATCCACTAAGGAATTGCCTTACCATGAAGCGATTCCATATCTAGTGATCGAAGTATTTAAGACAGGAAGCACTGACGACTTCTAAAAATTGTTTTACTTGTAGGCTTAAGTGTAATAAGGAGGAAACTTGGAAAAGTTTTCGAAAAAATTCTATAATTTCAAAATTTATTCAATGTTGAAAAATTTAGTATAGAGCAATTTAAAAAACATGTTATAGAAAATTTTTTCGCAGAAAAACTTTTCGTAGAAAAACTTTTACAGAAAAATATTTATGTAGAAAAAATGTTCACAGAAAAAAATCCTGGAAACATGTACAGAAATTTTTTTTGTTGAAAATTTTTTGTAATTTTTTGAAAAATACAACCCTTAATTTTTTTTCATTTTTTTATTAATAGCTGAGACTATGTGCGGTACTCCTTACAATTTTAATTAAGTGATCCCCATAACTTTTTGAATTATTTGGAGAATACCTACAGCAAAATAGTACAAAATACTGCTCTAGCGGAACACTAGCACAAAAAGCACTCGTAAAATTGACTACTTTGTGATGACAACAAGGCGAATAGTAAACAAAAATTATTATCTTTGCATTATTCAGGGGTTTCTATCTTTTATCACACTTATAGACCCTTAGAAGCCTTATAAATAAAGATGTATTTTACGATTTTATGTTCTATACTGCGCGGACATTTATTAAACCGGCTACATACTTGAGGTGTGGGTATTTTTTTTCCTTTTGAAGTGAAAACTTCTTTAGAATCGTTGGGAGTCATTTGAGACTCGATGAAATGAAAAAGCGACACTACGAAGCGTTATATGTTGATATACGTATATGTGTGTGGCTGCGTACTGCTGAGCCACGCTAGTATAGTGAGTATTGTAGTATGTATACTACACTGCCTATTACTTGCTTTGGCGTTTAGTTCAAGCGTCATACGTATGCATGTTTGTATGTATGCTAGTACGTAGTATGTGTGCGCGCCTGCGTATTACGGAGCCACGGTGAGCGAGAAGGCATTATGTATACCTATACTACACTACCTAATACTTGCTTAGACCAAGCGTCCTACGAATGTTTGTGTGTATGTTAGTACGTCTGTGTAATATACGCGTTACGACGCTCATAATAGCAACCACGTGTGCTGTATTGCGTCCGTATTTTTATATTCGTAAATATTTTCATTTTTAAATATTTACCGCAATTGCAGGCGGTGTTGCAATATACCACAATCAAAATGACGGTGCTCGTACTGTAACTCCACAGATAGATCTGAATGCACAGCAACTAGAATCACTGTCTGTTTAGCTCTCTAAAATGGGAGAAATATGTGCATGGGAAACCAGATGGAGCAATGGAAAAACAGTTTTAATTGTGGCAATTTATATTTCACCGAATCAGTCAATAAATAGCATCACGGAATTCATTCACGAAAATTTAATAAAGTATACTCCAGAAGTATCGCGGATACTTAGAAAAGATTACGATAAAGTTCCAATGATTTTAAGTGGCGATTTTAACGTAAATTTTGCATTGAACACAACGGTTCCTTTAATTGACTTTCTCAATACAACATTCAATTTAAAAATGTGTAACAATCGCACTGAATCGACAACACGATCAAAAACATGGCAACCATCTGCAAAAATATATTATGGAAGACGATTTCTTAAATCTATTTCGCTTGGCACCTATACCGTATTATTTTAATTATTAATTTACACTTAAATGGGTGGTAACCCTACTCAAAAATATATTCGGAATAAGATTGTTCACACATCTTTCTAATGACCCCCATATTTTCATATTTCATTTATTTTATTATTTATACTTGAAACTCATTTTCCAAGTAGGTAGCAATCATCTACAAAAATATATTATAAAACAAGATTTCTTAAATGTATTCCGCTTGGCACCGATCTCTTAAATTTATTTCGGTTGGCACCTATACTATAAAATTTTAGTTAGTTCATTTATTTAATTTAATTTTTTAAACAGGTGGTAACGTTATTCAAAAACATATATAAAATAAATATTTTTCTTTCTTATTTTTACTTGAACCTAATTTTTCAAGCAGGTGGCAACCCTCCTCAAACATATTTTTGAGGTTCAGCTCTATTTAACGTTTCCTTTCATTTGACGCTTGCATTGTAATATTTGATTGAACTTATTAATTTATAACATGTGGCATCTCCTTTAAAAGTTATATATTTCTCTGTTCCAATCATAAGCTATCTTTATGGAAAATAATATGCAAATCCGTTCAGCCATTTGCGTGCGATTGAGCCATAAGCATCCAAGCAACCAAATGTTTCCATTTATAA
Organism: Anastrepha ludens; assembly: GCF_028408465.1. Classification (NCBI taxonomy): domain Eukaryota; kingdom Metazoa; phylum Arthropoda; class Insecta; order Diptera; family Tephritidae; genus Anastrepha; species Anastrepha ludens. The sequence continues at coordinate 7,975,737 of NC_071498.1, read as the reverse complement.
ATAATTAGTGGGATAATAGGCTTAAAATATAATACAAAACTGTTTCTTCTACAGATTTACGAACATCGAAATTAAGTGTTAATTAAAAATATAAATTTCGCTGTGAAACCAAATAAAAACTTTTCAAATAAAAGCATGAGCACAAGCTAAAATATTTAACAGAAAATGTATGGGTTATTTTGAGTGTTGCCAATTTTATGTCGATACGAGTGGGACTTATATATACCTATATATAATTGGCGCGTACACCCTTTCTGGGTGTTTGGCCGAGCTCCTCCTCCTGTTTGTGGTGTGCGTCTTGGCATTGTTGCACAAATGGAGGGACCTACAGTTTCAAGCCGACTCCGAACGGCAGATATTTTTTATGAGGAGCTTTTTCATGGCAGAAATACACTCGGATGTTTGCCATTGCTTGCCGAATGGGACCTGCTGCAAAGAAATATGCGGTTAATTTTCGTCTGCATTGATGAGCTAAAAATGATGCATAGTTGCTTGGCAAATTTTTTAACTTATTTACAGCACTTTGTGTATCATCAAATGCAGTGCGTAGTGTGTACCCGGTCTGAAAGATGTGCGAAGGCAGGGCAGACATAATGAAGTGGCACGTATTATGGACGATGGACGCTCGCTAACTTCAAAGCAACGCAAGCAGTTTCTTATGCAATAAACCCAAATAAACTCCACAGCTGTAGCCATTGCTGCTATTCATCTAACGGTGGCCATTGTGCGTACGAGCCCAACAAACAGCCCCTGCGGTTTGCCTTAGCTCCTTTTCCAAAGCAAATGTTTCCGGCAGGCAGTTTTTAGAGGCACTAAAGAAATCCTTTTGATATATAAACTAAAACTAGCTAAGTAATTAGTTGGCAGTGTTAAGCTGCTAATGCGCCACTATTAATTAATTTGCGGCCTTCAACTGACAAGTCACAAGTAACCTGCAATGAATAGATAACCGTAATTAACTACATTCGAGTCCTTAACAAAGCGGCATATGGAATAATAAATTAATTCTATGTATATATAAAACTTTCATGTGTGTAGGTATATGTATGCATGTGAGTGTTTCAACCGGTGCGAGGAACATGCCAATGGCTTGTGCAATGTGTGCTGCAGGCTTCAAACAGCCGTATCTTAGCTGCATCTTACTTTCGCTCGATCGTTTCACCTTTCATCTGTAGTGGCTGCCTCCAATGCATTCATTGCACCAACACTTGCCAAATGCGACTACTTTCAGTACGCCAGTACGTACGTGGAAATCTGCTTATGTGGTGTGTGGCCCAGTTGTATGGCAAGTGCTTGTATTATTCAAATCCGATTACGGCAACCAGCAATCAGTGCGAAATTAATTTTACACTTACAAGTAGCTAACTTTACCAAATCCCCTCGCATTGCTTCACACCACAGTTACTTAGTTTGTTGCATGCGTCTGCAATTCTAAGACTCGCTGTGATTCGGTTTAGTCGCCGCCCCTTTCTTTTGCTTTCGTCCGGCTTCGCCACAAGCTCACAATCCCACACATTTAAATAGTTTCATGTGCATATGTGTATGTATGTGTGCTAAAGCAGCCACACATTTACGAAATACTTTGGCTGAAGATTTTGTCACTATTCTCCTCTTACTACTTTTCGATGTTGTTGCATGCCAACAGCGTTGCTAAATAGTATATGTGTGTGTGTTCACATGCGTGTGGCAGCTACCCAACGGCGTGTGAAAGCGAAAGCGGCAGAAAGACACCAGTCCATATACATAGTATACCTATATGCAGTGTGTCTGTGTGTCCAGTGTGCATGAGTGTGTGTTCGTTTGTGCTCTGCCACACGTTGGTGGCAATAAAATAACACAAAAGCGCGTTAAACATGCGCGTACAATTTATTTAAAACTATTTTAAACGATTAAAATAATTTCCACTTAACGCGCTCGCCCACCAACGGCCGAGCTAACCAAGCACATTCGTGTGTGTGTGTATGCAGGCACGCACACATTCGTAGACGTACGACCATAAATGCCTATACATACATAAATACGGCCACGGTGGCAAAATGCCCATATGAATTCTTACTGATGGCGCACCATACAATGTTTGGTTTTTCTTGTTTTTTGTTTTTGTTTTTTGTGTTTTTGTGGCGTGTGGCGTGTGGCAGTAAAGCTGCGTTGCAAAAATGCTAATGTAATTATCGGATCACTTAAGCAATTTTACACTTAGCAAAATTGCTGAGCTCACAAGTACCACTGTCACGACAATAACCATCAGCAGCAGCGGGCAGCAGCAGCAGTAGCAACAACAATTACAGCGAAAAATGCCTCTCAATGCCAGCAAAAGCTCAAAAACTGGCAAAAAGGTGTTGGTTGGCATTCAAATGTTCATTGTTTCCATTTCAACGGGTGCCGTTAACTATGTCATATCAATTATGGCAACTAAATTTGCTCTTAATGATGGACATACATACATACGTGACTATATGTGTCCATTGCTGACGCATGAGGAAGGGTAGACCAAGTGAAGTGCGCTGGGTTAGTTCCTTTTCATTGGTTGGTATTCAAGTTGGACGCGAAAAATTGTGTTGTGAGATTTTTTTTTTTTTCAACTTTTAAGACTACATTTCAATTTTTCTAAATTACTAAACTTCATCAAATTGACGACGCCATTTGAAATATTTTTACTAGCGAAATAGAGCGTCTAAGGAATTCCACGCACTACCGCTTTGGCAAATTTAGTTAAGTGGCTGGAATGTGTTAAATAAGTTTTTTCATAAATCACCAACACAATCTCAGGTTTTTTTGTAAACATATTCCTTGTTTCGTTAGCCGATCAGCTGATGCTTTCAGATTCGCTGAGAGCCATTTAACGGTCTGAAACCCTTTCAACATGTGTGGAACCAATTACGGGAAAAATATTAGCGTGAAATTAATAAGTTGGTTTATATTACTTCACTTTAAATTAATTCCTATTTTATAGTACCAATTCACCGCAATCCATTCAAAAAATCGCCGTTATGATATGAGAGAGCTGAGTCTTACTTTTGATTTTGACGTAATAACGTCTTATAATTCGATATAGCCGGCTGCAGGCACCAAAAAATGCGTCGTTATCTTGCTCACGCGGCGCTATCTTGCTCATCCGGCGTTACCTTTCTTGAACTGCAAGCGAGAGCACGGAACGAACGACAAAGAGGCATAATCGGCCCCCGCGTTCGGCAACGTTCGACAGCTGGCTCTTTCCCACTTTAGTGAGCATATATATGCATGTATATGTATGTATATGCGCATTTGTATATAAATTCACATATTTGTATTTGCATATGCCTTCTTCCTGTGTGCATGGTAATGAACCATTTCTCTGTTGAGATGATAGAAATGGAATAGGAAATGAAAGGGGGTGTTTCGAGTGTAATGTGTCTTGAAAAAGTCAAATCGATGATGGTGCCTTTTAGTGTTGTTGACTTATTAACGTCTGATGCACAATCGAAATTGAACATATCTTTCATGGATTTGATAAATGTTTCGTCATTTTTAACGTTTTTGTAAATGTAACTTGACCTATACCATTGCGATTCCACTTACCTCCTTCTCTATATCCATACAAAATATCTATCAAACAAATAAAATTAAAATTTTGTTTTGAAAATTGCAACCATTCCGTCAATATTTTCTTATGACGTTGTCACGTTAAACTATCGTCAGTAAACCGACTTTACAGACATCCTCTATTTTGATATATCTGACATATTGATTTAATTGTCTTCAAAGACTACGCAACGACCGGTAATATTAGAAGGTACACTAGTAACTTCAAAGAGCTTCAAACATAGATCTCGATTTATATTACTTTGGTGAGAGGTCGTCTCGAATACTGTTTCTTAATATGGAGTCCATAAGTTAGATTTGGTTAGGTTGAGTGGCTGTTATCCGAAACAGTTAAGTTTGAATAGTTTCATTGCCGTACCGCTGGAGCTTAACCCCTTTACCCCTAAGTCATCTCTGAACCAACCTGTGGACTTAATGAATTTTGTTACTTTCGGCAACCCTATTTATGAGACCTCCCCAATGCTCTCAAGAAATAGGGAATCTGAGCATGGAAAGTTTTTTTCTGTTTAGAGCAATGCATGTATACAGGAGGTGTTTCACGGTTTCCTGTTCTTCAATATCTTGAGAGATCAAAATCATTATATTATACCTCCAGTATATTTGCATGCTTTCCAATTAGACAATGCCCTGTTAGTACCCCTATAGTGGTATCGGTATTAGTTCATTATCTGGGTAGTAAACTAGACATTCAGTTTACTAAGAAGTTTATTCCAAAAAAATTGTCAAAAGCACAAAAAACATTCACGAAACTCGCTTTGAATTAGACGGATTGGCTTAATGGAAATTGCTAGTCCTGCATTCATTTTCATATATAAGAATTTTTCTTTCCTTGTTCACTCCTCTCGTGAGCATATGGTCTCGACAAGACTCTTCCATCTTACACGGTTCTGTGCTGCTGTTTTTGCACCGTCCCATGAGATGTCGGCATCTGCTAGTTCGCGCAACATTGACCTTCTCCAAGTGTTTTTCGGTCTACCGCGACCTCTGCTCCCTTGCGGGTTCTAGTCCAGTGTCATTTTCGTGTTACCATCTGGCGGTTTTCTCAATGTGTGACCTATCCATCGCGACTTTCTGCGTTTGATTTGCCTAAGAATGGGTTCCTCGTTCGTTAATATCCACAGTGCGTCGTTACTGATGGTGTTTGGCCAGAATATTTTGCAGACGAGGCTGAGGCATTTGTTGACGAAAGATTGTTGCTTCTGTGTGACGGTGTTCGAGACCAGCCATGTATCACTCCCGTACAACAATACTGCCTTTACGCATGAGTCGAATATTCGTACATAGTTTAGTGCGTCTGGAGATTTGCGAACTCCCTCATACTGTTGCATTCGCCCGAATGCCGCCCTGGCTTTGTTTAGCCTGCAGTTGACATCTTCATCTGCGCCACCATCTGCCGTGATGATGCAGCCGAGGTAGTATAAGCTTTCAACGAATTCCACCGGGCATCCGTCAACCAATATCTGCCTTGTGTTATTGTGGTTAACTCTCATGGCCTTTGTCTTGGCGATGTTGACCTCCAGTCCGTCAGTGCGTGCCAGCGGGACTAGTTTGTCCGCCTTCGCTAGCCAATCAGAGAGTTTGTGAGTTCCTCAAGATGGCTGGTGAAACTCCATACGATGACTGTTTTGTGCAGGGTCAGTTGCCTCATGACGTCATGACGAGAAGGGGCAACAGGCGACAGGAGGCAACCTTGCCTTACGCCTGCGTTGGTAGTGAATGGATCGCTGATATCGCCTTTGTGAAGTACTGCCAGTTCGGAGTTCTCGTAGAGGGCGAGAACTCGCTTTCTACTCAGTTCCAGCCATATTGCGTCCCGTTTGATAGTGTCGAACGCCTTCTTAAAGCCTAAAAATAAAAGAAATTACTTCTCATTAATTTTTGTTTACAATCTCTTCCTTGACCTAAGCTCTTGCCCCATCGTTTTAGATATCGCCACCTACTTATATTATACAACCACTCGAGTGCGTGTTAATTGGTCTGTTTATAATTCATACACTCCTAGAACATTATTGCGATTCCGAGAAAATTTTAGAAACATACACCAACTCTCGTACAATATATATGAGAATGTTCGCGAATTTCGTGACGCTCAACTTCAAATTATCCAACTTTTAGTAATGAAAATTTTGAATATTCTGAAAATTTTAAATTTCGATTTCATAGGCTCTCTTATAGTTGAACTCAAATGTTCTCTACCCGGGTAAAAAAATAAAACAAAATATTTATGGGAATATTGAGAAAGCAAATAGTTTAAAATAGGTGCCAAGTCCTATGTAAACATTCTCAGACTTCCTCGAGACATACTTAGAAAGTAAAGCTTCAGCTAAGTACAAAATGTCATCTAATCTCTGTAAAGAGCTAAAAATTCCACACAAGCGGTTTGGCATCACAGCTGCGCCGTAGTTAACTTCATCATTCCCAATGCATATCTAACTGATTTGCATGCCAATAGTTCTTAAGTGACCGATGCTCCCAGATGATTATAGTAAATGAATGAGTAGCGTTTTACAATTGCAAATCTCCGCCGAGTGATCAGCATGAATCAAATACCCTCTGGCTGGTTGTCGGCTACTAGTCGTAATATGCTTTTGCTATTTGCGCAGTGCTTTGGCTCTACGAATTCACAATGAAACACGACAACGGATTTCCCGTTGCACAAAACGTTAAACTTAGAATTAAACAAAAAGCAGCGATTACGACAACAAATCGGCGACGAACTAATGACAGAATTCGCTGGCTCATCAACAGCAGCAATCCTAAGCAGGTATGCGTGTAGTTGCAGCTGGTTGTTGCATGCTTTAATCGCACGTCTGCGCATTTAATTTGTGTGTGGGTGTACGTGTAGGTGTGGACATGTAGTTGCTGTAGCTGCTGTACGCTGATTGCTGGAAGATTTGTTAATTCTCATTCCAATTTGCAAATAATTTAAATGAAGCGAGCGGAGTGGTCCACAGCAATCAACAATGACTGTGCGGGTATAAAATAAAGTCAGAGGCAAATTGCTGCAGCAGCCAAGTAAGCTGTGTGTGGAAGCCGATAGCTGCTGATAATCTGGCCGATTGTAATGCTGATTTTTATCTGATTGTTTTCCAATGTAATTCGTTGAAGTCAATTTATCGAATTTCACTTATTTCTGCTGATTTTCGCAGTTATTTTAATTGAAGGCAAAATGCATTTCAATTTTCATACCTTTTAATGTGCACATTAAAGTACATACATTCATGTATATGCCCGCTATACATACATACATTTGATATACAGGCTATTTCACGCGAACCGACACTTGTTAGACTGAGTTGTTGTTGCGGCTGCCTAGAACTTTTTTGTTTTCGCTTTCATTGTGTCAGTCCACAGACGCTTTGTCATTGACTTATTACTTATTGTGAAATACTTAAATATATAATACAATATATGTGTATAGGTATAGATATGATGGATGCGGCGCTTGCGGGGCAACGATAGAAGCTAGTTGTAGGTGTGGTTAAACTCCAATTCAACTTATCTACGTGACACATTGTTTTGAACGATACTGTGAGGCATGCATGACTGTTTTTGTATTTGTTATACTCATAAGTGTGCTTGTATGTATTTGCATCTGTTGGCTGTATCTGCTATTATACTTGTACAAAATAAAATTTATGGCTTGCTCACTAATTAAGCTAATTACGCCACTCTGGCTCAAGATCATCGCGCCACGTTAGCGGTCTCATAGCCAATGGCATCTTAGCGATATGTAGCAGCTTGGATTTCACATTTTGTGTGAGGGTTTTTGTTTTCGGGATTTATATTATACTCATATATATGTTTATATGTATATGTGTACATATACGTATGTATATACATTAGGGCGGGGTTTTTTTCGAGATATTTTCTAGCGCATTCGAATTTTACATGGAATTATAGGTAGATGAGGGCATTACTTCAAAGTCTGTTTTGAGATCCCAAAGCGCTGTTCGGCAATCTTGCACCACTCTGACAAAATAATAACTTAACTACGCACACGAAACTATGAATTTTCAACGCATGCGCCAAATCCGTTCTGCTATACGGCTGCACAACGTGGAAGGTCACCACAATGGTCATAAGGCGTCTCCAGACGTTCATTAATCTCTGCTTATGCGAAATTTCTATATCCAACACCGCATTACTGAGGAAGGTTAATCAATTAGATATGGTGACAGAAGTCCACAGATGCAAATGGCAATAGATAGGTCACACCCTGAGGAAGAGTAGCGACAACATCGCCAAAAAGGCGCAGCAATAGGGCTCCTTCCAACAGGCAGGAAGAAATGTAGGCAGATCACGAACCACCTGGCACCGTTGAACGTAGGCGAAAACGAGGTCTGCGAATAAGACTTGGAATGAATATAGAGCTCTTGCCCAAAACCGCGTTCGATGGCGAAGAGGAGTTGTTGGCGCTCCATGCTCTAACTAGGAGTTAGTGGATCCTTTATCTAATATGGAGACAAATATTGATTTTTCTTTAATGCATAGTTCTACTTTGTTGTTTTTTGGCACCAAGAATTCGTTTTTTATACCTATTTATAAACCACAAAATGGTAATAATTTAAGATTTTTTGTTTAAGATTTTGCAGATTTTGATGTGACTAAGATAAAAAAATTATATGCAGTGACTTTTCCTACTACAATATGGAATGATTCAAATACTTTGATTAGCAATGCCATCTTATATTAAGGGTTTTCCAATAAGAGGTGTTAATTTGATATTCAAAGAAAAATGATATTTTTTAATATAAATGATCGGATGTTTATTTCATTATGAAGAGGAAGGTATACAGTTAATAGTGGAAAAAAACATCATTCAAAAGACCACCATGACCACGCTTACAGGACAATATCCTTTTCATGAAATTTTCCATAACCGAATTGCAAAGTGGCGGCCCTATGTCCTCAATAGACCCACGAATTTCATCTTTGATGTCTTGAATCGACCCGGGGCTGTTGCCGTAGAAAAGTCACGTGACCCCAAAGAAAAAAGTCACAAGGTGTTAAATCACAAGATCTCGGTGGCCAATTCTGAACACTTCTTCGAGAGATAACACGGTCCGGAAACTTTTCCGGTAAAAAATAAATGGTTTCGTTGCTTGTGTGGCACCGAGCGCCGTCTTGTTGAAAATAAATGTTGTCCAGATCAATACCATCCTATTCCGGCCATAAAAAATCGTTAATCATCTCTGGATAGCGCAATCCATTCACCTGTAACACCTGTTATTGGAAAACACTTTAGAAAGTAAAGAGCTACGAAGATTGTGCTGTGGTTACTGACACTGCCCTACTATTGGAGAGATCTAGAGTTTTATGCCGCCTCCGTATAGAGCAGAGGTTTTTCGGCAACAGCTTTTCTACGGCAGAAATCACTATGAAGCTGTAGATGGCTATTCTTGCCTATGAGACGATAGTAGAGGTATTTGGATCACAAATCCCAAGCCGTGGTGAATATTCAAGCGAGTATAATTTAATAAGTAAACCTTAAAGTTTAATAAAACAATGCTGGCTATTTTTTCTCCATGAAATTCAAAACTTAATATATTCTATGTGACATTTTGAATGTATTTTCCAAGTTAGATTTACAGCTGTGATGTATTAACCCAACTACAATGTACGTCTATCAACTATGAAACAATTTTTTTCGAAAATCCTTATTTGAATCCATATATAATCGGATAATTTTTTCTTAGCAAAACAAAAAAACATAGGAAAAATGCGCCAATACTCATTTTATTGTGTACTTAAGTGCGCATTGCTAGCGTATTTTTAGTCACGCGCGTGGTTTGATAATAAAAACTATATTTTTAGTTTTTTATTCCATCGCCAATATTTATTGCAAATTATTTCAAGCAATAAACAGCATAAACTTCAAAGAAAACAACAGTGAAAAAGTAAATATCGGGCGTACATCAAATTTATCTGTTGCTTTAGCTGCTGTGTATCTCATTATTTCTATTATTTCTAGCTTATTGCTGATCGTCGTTGATTTCAACTGCGCTTTAATGACTTAAACAGCGGCGGTCATTTGAGTCTTCCCGTCGTTTTCGTTCAAATGAAAATCTCTAAAACATATGGTTGATCACAAACAGAATTTCTCAGTGCATTTGAATTTTTCTCCATGCCGCTTATTTCTATTGTATTATATTTACATCTGTGCATGGATCTGAATATTCCCATACACACACACATACTTATATATGTAGGTAAAATCACCGAGAAAAGTCATTTCATATTGTAGAACTGCATCGATTTGCAGCGAAAGCATCTACTGATGTGTGCATAACGTTTCTCAAATGTTAGTTTATGTGTATACCAGCTACAAAGAGACTTTTCATGAACAGTCACCAGTGCGGCAATAATTGTGGATCCTATTCGTAGCAAAAAATTTGAAAAACATTGCGAACCAGCAGCTGTTGATACATCAACAACATCATTCTAGTTAATTTCATTTAATTATTTAATTACAAATAATTATCTCTAATGTGCATATGTATATGTGCAGTAACCAGCAGCTAAAATGTTCATTGCTGTTGACAACATTTTAAGCAGATTTAGCTGCAAAAGGTTTTCATTGAGCTTAATCACATGGCTGGTGATACACATACACACCTTCATATGTGCTAGTATATGAGTGATAAAGAGGGAGAGGATATCTTTCGGTTTCTGTAACATTAACATTTTCGAATTTACAATCCTTTTCCTCCGTTTTGTAATTTTCATACTTTTTTTGTTTTACGCATTACATTTTTATGGCTTATGATATGTAGCACACATACATACACTGAGCGAAATTTACTTATAAAATGTTTCCACTACGTCAACCCCCATTGCAGAAACTGTGGAGACCTTTCAGAGAAGGAGAATGTTGAGCGCCTTCTCTGTATATATCCCGGTTTGGCAGCTAGACGTTCTTTTCGTCGAGAGCCTAGGGCAGCGCAGCAACCTAAATCCTAGATATCTGCCTGTTGGAGGCCTCATAATGGTATCAAAAGGGTGCTTTAGTGATACTAGGGTAGTGCCAGGATGGTACTTCAACTATTTCATCTTCCTACCTACCGACCTATCCTCCAATAAATTGCAATACATTTCTGAGTCCATTCGTGATATTGTGAAGCACAAATTTAACTTTCTATAGTACGACAAGGTAGTCAAGTTGTTCAATTAAATTCTCTTTGCTACTAACAAAGCTTGGTAGCTGAACAGAACTCAAACTAAAATAGTTTAGAAGTGTATGATTATGCATTACGGGTGCATCCGGTGATACGCTAAATGCTATGATTGATTTGCTCCCCCTGGATCTTAAGATATAACAGGGAGCAATAAAAGCAATGTGTAAACTCCATAAATATGGTTTCTGACACGAAGACGGAACTTCGGGATACAGAGAAATCTTTAAGTTGCTATCTGAGCAGTATCCACTGTTTTTGGCGCCTAAAGACGACCTGATACCCACAGTTTCAATTGGAAGGAAATTTGCTGTAAAATACAATACAGAATGCATGCGGGGAGGTGATGGATATTTTCTTTACCGATGGGTCCAAGAATGAAATAGTAATAAGTATCACTGTGCTATGGGGGAAATGGCAACTGTTTTCCAAACGGAAGTTTTTGCCATCCTGAAAGTAGCCGAATGGATAATCGAGAGGAGATGGGGCGGGAGAACACGAAGCAAACCTCAAAGATTGTTCAAGTATGTAAGAAGAAGCCTAATTCTGTCGCAAAACAAAACAGGCTAGAATTGATATGGGTTCCAGGACACTCCGGTGTTCAAGCAAACGAAATTGCCGATAAATTGGCAAGCCGTGGATCAGCGGTTCCCCCACAAGGGCCAGAGTTAATAATCGGAATCAGTTCCGCAGAAATCATGAATTGGAGCAGCGTTTATGTAATAGGTCTATTTATAAGTTCGTGCGGTTTTACAACAGATGGCGTAACTTGATTATTATTCCATCGATCCACATTTCCAAACATTCATTGGAGAGCTACTGTCGTAAGGCACAAACGTCAGTATAAGTTTTTTATTTGAAGCGTAAACAACAATATTTTTACCACACTTGAAAATGTCGAATTTCGTGCCAAATAATGTGTTTTTGCGGGGAATTCTTCTTCATTATTTTAATATGAAGAAAAAAGCAGCCGAAAGTCATCGTATCTTGGTGGAAGTTTATGGTGAGCATGCTCTATCTGAGCGAACGTGCCAGAAGTGGTTTGCACGCTTTAAAAGTGGTGATTTTGGCTTGGAAGACGAAGAACGCGAGGGTGCGCCGCCAAAGTTCATGGATACCGAATTGGAGGAATTGCTCGATCAAGATCCGGCTCAAACGCAAGAAGAGGTTGCAAAAACTTTGGGAGTTGATCAATCAACCATTTCCAAACGTTTAAAAGCCATGGGAATGATCCGAAAGGTAGGCCATTGGGTGCCGTATGAATTGAAGCCAAGAGACGTTGAACGCCGTTTTATGGCATGCGAACAACTGCTTCAACGGCACAAAAGAAAGGGTTTTTTGCATCGAATTGTGACTGGCGATGAAAAGTGGGTCCATTACGACAATCCAAAACGTCGGGCAACGTATGGATACCCTGGCCATGCTTCAACATCGACGTCGGCGCAGAATATTCATGGCCTGAAGGTTATGCTGTGTATCTGGTGGGACCAGCTGGGTGTTGTGTATTATGAGCTACTGAAACCGAATGAAACGATTACGGGGGATGTCTACCGACGACAATTGATGCGTTTGAGCCGAGCACTGCGAGAAAAACGGCCGCAATACGCCGATAGACACGACAAAGTTATTTTGCAACATGACAATGCTCGGCCACATGTTGCACAAGTGGTCAAAACATACTTAGAAACGCTCAAATGGGATGTCCTACCCCACCCGCTGTATAGTCCAGACCTTGCGCCATCCGATTACTATCTCTTCCGATCGATGCAACATGGCCTGGCTGACCAGCACTTCCGTAATTACGATGAAGTCAAAAAATGGATCGATTCGTGGATTGCGGCAAAACCGACCGAATTTTTCACAAAGGGAATCCGTGAATTGCCAGAAAGATGGGAAAAAGTAGTAGTAAGCGATGGACAATATTTTGAATATTAAATTTGTAACCATTTTACGTCAATAAAGTTTCAAATTTCGAAAAAAAGCCGCACGATCTTATTAACTTAATCTAAATAAAGAGCGACGGTCCGGTCTAGAACGCTGTAGAATTGCAAAGTGATTTGTGACAAGTCCGTACAGAAAACTATCAAACTTTCTACTAAAACTTCGAAGAAAAGACATTCGGTTGATGGTCGGTATTATTACTGGACACAACCCATGGGGTCAGCATATGACCACCATTGGAATCATTGAGAACCCAATGTGCCTGTCGTGCTTGGAGGAGGCGGATAGCACTGGACACTTTCTCTGTGACTGTCCGGCCTTTCCTAGAGCACGGCTTCGAGTTTTGGGTTCTGATGTCGTGAGAATGAGTAATATTCGTTCTCTAAAACTGGAGGATATTTACAGGTTTGTTTAGGAATCTGGAAAATTCTTACAGGACTTACAATGGGCTCTTTAACCAGAGTGTTTTAGGAGCCACTAAATCTCCTGGTGCTCCTTGACTCGACTTTTTCAAATTTCAATTTAATTTTTTCTAAATAGTTTCCCCTCCTTGAATTCTCTAGTTTTACAGTGCGTCTAAGTCACAATAATTTTGCACCCCAATGAAATATTTAGTTTGCTTTGTTTTTGCTAATTACATGTTATTTGATATTTACAATTTGGAAATTTTATTTTGGGTGATATTACCTGCGTTAAAAGAATCTGTTTTCTTTTCTGAAGACATATTTCGCTCTGCTTTTTGTTGCACAATAGTCCCACTGAAGGGCTACGACGCCAGTGCTAACTCAGGTTAGTTTCGTTCAAAACTTTCCCGTAAACGCAACTAAACAAAAATGAGTGATAAGTACGCGAAGCCTTTTGAGGCGGTATTTTTATGCACGAAATTATCTTAAAGGCTGAAAAATTAATTAAAAAATCAAAAAAGTTTGTTGTGATGTGGAATCGGCGGTATAAAGTGTACAAAAATGTGCATAACTTTTCCGCGCGCGGCTTGAAGTGAGTGGCGACAAAACACCACAGTGACCATACAACTTTTTAAGCGGGACCCTTCTTTATGACTACGAGCAAGCACGATCAGTTCTGTCTGAAAAGGGAATAGATGTGGGTATCAACACCATCGAACGTCCACTGAAGGAGGCGAACATATCCTACCGTGGCACATCATCAAAACCACTGCTCTCAGAAAAACTCATTGCGAAACCACAAAACAAGAAAATGACGTCACAGTATTGCACTGGCCTTCCCAGTCCCCAAACGCCAACCCCATTGAAAATGTGTGGGGAACATGTTTCCGGAAGGCCAGTCTCTGATTTAAAGCAACTCGTGTGTCTAGTTCGCAAAATCTAGTCCTGTTTGTCGACGAGCTACGCAGATTATACTCGACATCGATGAAGACTACAAAGCTTATTGAGTAATTTTTTTATACTTCATGAATAATCGCAGTTCCTTTTTTCTGACACAGACTGCACAATGAAAAGTTTCAGTGCGTCTAAGTAAATTTCGCTCACTGTACATGCATAGACATGTGAGTTTCATACACTCGCTACCTTCTGGCGCTCGTTTTTCGGAGTAATTAAAACGTTGCTTAGCAGTATTGGCAGCTGCGGATGAGCGGTGATGCGGCGATGCGATGACGAAAGCTCCATTAACTTTATTTTGAGTAATTTTTAGTTTAACCAGCCTCTGTGTATGTGTATGCATTTAATTCATTATTGTGTGCGTTGTTGTTAAAAAAAAAACAACACTTTTTAATTAAGCTTATGGCGCCCGCCCACTAACGCACACGTACGCTTTTAATCGCTCATAGCAACCTGTGTACGTGTATTGATAAATAAATAAACCTCTACACACATATACATACCTATACATATGTGAATATACAAATTTATACGTACAACAATATTTATGCATGTATGTGTATGCCTCTTTGCTTCAGGGATACCAATCCCGGGATTAGTCGCTATGAATGCCGAAATACATAGTTGTTGTTTTTGTATGGAAGTGATAATATTTATATTTTGTTGTTGCGCAGAAAGGCTCTCGGAAAGTGTGAAACATAAGAGTACTTATGTATGTATGTAAGGGTATATAAGGGACCGGGTAGGGAAGAAAATATTTTGTATGTTTATGTATATTTAGAAACCTTCTTTGGTTGAGTTTTATTTATGTAACTTTTTAGGGATATTGTCACTTTGTTGGCATAACGGTTATTTGGGCTCATTTACATGCTTACATCTATACAAATACTTTAGAGTGCATCACTCGCCACAAATAAAAACAAACAAAAAATATAAAAAAAACAGGAACGCGTAAAAGCTCTGCATGAAAATGTTTAAAAATTTTAACTGTGGAATCAAAAGGAGGAGATGTGCTGGTATTTACCCAAAAAGAAAATGGAAACGCGAATGGGTTAATTCTTCAAGAAATTAGAAGAGTAGGAGCTCTACAATATGAGAAGTTAGATTGTCTCTCGGAGTTAGAGCTCCAGAGTTAGAGCTGAGTACCAATAGATCTATACGATAGCTTTCAGCCAGCCAGGTTACCCTAACCTAACCTAAAAGTGTGAGGAAATATCTTTTCAATGATGCCCTGGAAATCTAAATCGGTCGAGATTTGGCTGAGTTATTCAAATTTTCTTCCAGCCTGTCTTGCCCGCAAGAGCAAAACTAGTATCAGAATCTCTTCATCATTTTCACAGAGACTCAATTTTCTGATCATAGAATTCTCGAAAAATATTCAGAAAATTCAAAATCCAAGTTTATTCTTCAAAAGTGGTATTATTGTCTTCAAAGTAATTGTTCATTACCCCCTTTCCGCTGTTAAGACGACAAAGTGATTTCCTATAGTGTTTTTTTTATTCGCTGAAACTGAAAAAAATTCGCAGGGAGCCATAGGTGAATTCCATGGGTGGTATTCGTTTCGTTCTTGGCCAAAAATTTACTGATATGATGGCACTGCGCGGTGCGTTATCATGGTTCATAATTCTCGAATTGTTTTCACACAAATCCTGTAGTTTTTGCTTTCCAAACCGCTTCACGTAAACGTCTCAGAACGCCCAAATAATAGTCCTTATTAACTCTCAGGCCTTCTGGAAAAAAATCGTGGCATTTACTTACTTCATTTTCATTAAATGTGGCTTTCTTGGTTATGAGGGGATTAAGTGCAACGATCTAGAAGATCTATTGTGGCCGGTTTTCTTGATAGTCACGAGCTCAATTGAATCTCTTAGTTTCTTGGAAGCAGCTAAAAATGTTTAACATCTCCATGTGTCACATTCAGTTGATTTTTTAAGTTTGTATTTAAGATTCTTTAAATTCGATTTGGTTTGCGCTAACTTATCACGTTTGCACCACAATCGCTTCAATTTGATGTTATTGTAGACAATCGATTTTTCAGCACTAGTGGTTTGCTGATTTGCTGTTAAAATAAAAATTTATTTCGATTAAGTTGCATAGAGCAAATATTGGTTTGCTTTGTTCAGCTTATCTTATTCAGTATATGTGAAAGACATGAGCTTCTTAATGAGACGCAAGGCACATTTATTAAAGGTGCTGGCACTAGACCAACAACACTGCTCTGTACGTTCGATTGTCAAAGCAAAGTATTGAGAAACTAGAAAAGAAATCATGAATTCGCCTTGTTTCATTCTTAGCTGACAAACACATGGATACGGCGAAAGAAAAAAAAACAAAAATAACTCAGCTAATTAACCAACACCACCTTTAATAGATTCACCTTGATGAGACTAATATTTTTATTGAATTTTCGCTGTCATTTCTAGTCCGGTTACCTTAAAACATTTTTTTTTGTCGACCTTGGTCATCGTTGGTTATACCTACCACTGCTAAATTAATACTACTACGATTTCCTCTCATATACACCATGCAGCAAAATTATAAACGCACAACTATCTTTTTGTAAAAATTTATGTCATGCTACCATAAAAATCATATAACGCAGAGTTTCAAACTTTGTGCAAAACTTAAAAAAACTTAAAAAATAAAAAAAAAAAAATAAAAATTTCAAAAATTTAAAAAAAAAAATAAAGAATTAAAAATTTTAAAAAATTTCATCAAACTTTAAATATTCTAACATTAAATTTTTATAATTTTTCTGGGTATGTTGCTTTATAATCCATTGAATTCGAGTATAAAAAAATGATAGATTTGAAGTAACTTTGAAACTACGTTTATTTTTGACCACTTTTTTTTTGATGAGGTTTCACGACTTTATTTTTCTTTTTCGTCCGGAGTACTGATTGTTTTTATATGGAAGAAAAAGCCTAGCACCGTAACCAAAAAATTCGCAAAAATCAATGACATTTTGTCTATACTTAATATTTAAAGCTTGTACTTTGTTCTACTATAATTCAAGGGGCTATAAAACTGCATACCCAGAAAAACTCCAATAATGCCGGTTGCAAAGTTTAAAGCTGTGATGGAGTTTTGAATATTTTTTTGTTTAATTTTTAAATTTTGTTTTTAATTTTTATACATTTTTTTAAACTATCAATTTTTTTGAATTAGAATTTCTTTTTAAATATTGTGTAAAGTTTGAAACTTTGCGTTATATGGTTTTTGTTGTAGTATAAACATTATTTTTTATAAAAAAAAACTGTTGTTCGTTTATAATTTGGCAAGACACACTCAGGCTCATAGCCCATTGCGATGCCACGTGGGGAGCTTTCCCTATCTGTCCTAAAACCAGTGTGTACTTTTCAAAAATTTTAGAATATATCTGATTTATGTAGAACAGAGATCTTCCAACTCATTAAAAAATTGTTTACCCAGAATAGTAAACCTGCGTCTGGATAGAGCAGGACAGTGGCACAGTAGGTGCGAGATTGTCTCTTCCTCTTCCTCATATAGACAACTTCTACAGAAGGCATGTGTTTGCGCACCCATCCTTTGGGCGTGTCTACCTATTAGGCAGTGCCCAGCTATGACTGAGATCAATGTGCTAAAACTGTGTTTATTTTGGCTTAGCAGAGATTCTGTGCGTTTAGCATTTAGAGTCGCCCACAGTTGGCGGGCGATTCTGCAGGTGTCTTCATTGCGCCATCTTTCGTTTGCTTTCTTTACGATTTCTTCAAGGATGAGTAGCTTACATGGTTGTAAAAGTATCCCTATGTCATTATCTATGTACTCATCAGTAAATTTAGTGCCGAGTCACGCTAGTTCATCGGCTCTACAGTTACCCTCAATGTCGCGATGGCCAGGAACCCATGTTACTTTTAGGTGAAATGACTGAGCCATCTTGTTAAGAGATGTGCGGCATTTCATGGCTACCTTAGAGGTTTTCGACTGTTTTGTGAGGGATTGTATCGCCACTTGACTATCAGTGAAAATGTAGATATCATTTCCGGATATCGCATGAAACTGTATCAGTGTCGCTGCTTTTATTATTGCCATCAGTTTAGCCTAAAAGACACTACTGCAGTCAGGGAGCCAAAAACTGAAGGAGTTCCCCAGATGTTCGAAATATACACCTCCGCCCACTCTGCCCTCGAGCTTTGAGCCATCTGTGTAGACATGGATGGACTCGCCCTGCCTCACATCGTTCCGTTCCCAATCTTCCCTTGAGGGTAGGAGGGTCGTAAACGATGTAATGGCAAGTATAGGCGGGAGTGCATAGTCCACCCGTCCGGGAAGCCCCAAAGTGCCAGCCAGGATTTTACCGTGACCATAATCCATGCTTAACCACATATTTAGAGTGTTTAGTCATATTGTCGCACTGCGTGCGTTATATATGTATTGCCTGCAGATCTACCGGAAGGAAGTTTGCCAACTAAGTATATGAAGTAAAAACTAGTAACACATTTTTTCATGCAACTGTGACACATCATTCTGCAATCAACACGTCAAGCTTCACATGCCCCCTTATGAGCTTCAATGCCACTGAAGCTCATAAGGGGACATGACCTGGCAATCTTGCTTATGTTAGAGTAGCTAGTAATTGCTGCCACCGGTGCGATTTCCCAATGTGGCTTACTAGCCTCCCTTTGCTGACTGTGACTGTTGTCGTAGCAGGATAAACATTTCCCATAGACACACGGGGAATGCTGCTTAAGAGTAAGTCCTTGGTCAGAAATAAATGCGAGTCGTTTCGGTTACGCAGAACCGATCCGACACTTTGCCATCATAATACGGGCAATTAAGAAAATTTAGTTTTCTACTAAACTTCAATTTACTTAGTTTTATGGCAAATATGCGAAAATTCTATCCCGAAACGACGTTCATGCCACGGGATGGCATTAAATTGATTTCGGTACTTTGATACACGCAAATTTGAAGTAATAAATTTTGTGCACTTATATGATGATATTTTGATTTATTATCCTTTTTAATCTATGTACTTGCATATGCATACATACACATATACAAGTGCATGTAGATGTGTGGACAAATATTGCTTACGCTTGGCTATGCAGCCGATTTACGCATTTGTGTGCGTATGAGTTTAATCATTTTCGTTTCAGTAAACAATTGAATGCTTAAATAAATATACGAAAATCTGACTCTATCAAATGCATAAATTGCATTAATCGAAAGCACTTAAATTTTCCTTTGCTGACGTTGTTTAAGCACGTTTCACTCGCATTTAATTAAAATAATTGCGTACGCACAGTCGGCTCCTCTTAGCAACGCAGTTGCTAGTCGCTTATATTTTGGCCAATTGGTTACATTTATCTGCAGGCTTTTAGCAGGACACTCTTTACTACGGATAAATGCAGAATTTTCATCTATCTTAATAAGAGATGCATATGCAAATTTTCTCGAAAGTCAGTCGAGGCCAGCTTGTGCGCACAAATTTTATTAAAATAATCGATTGTTTTTTTATTTAACTTTTTTTTAATTTTTTTTTGTATTTGAGGAATGTTCTGTGGGGTGTTTTACAGGGTAGTATTTTGATATTATAAATATTAAGTTAAACTTTTCTTGCTCAAATGTATATATATATAACTGGCGCGTATACCCTTTTTGTTGGGCCGAGCTCCTCCTCCTATTTGTGGTGTGCGTCTTGACGTTGTTCCACAAATGGAGGGACCTACAGTTTCCAGCCGACTCCGAACGGCAGATATTTTTATGAGGAGCTTTTTCATGGCAGAAATACACTCGGAGGCTTGCCATTGCCTGCCGAGGGGCGACAGTTATTAGAAAAATTTTTTTTTTTTAATTTTGGTGTTCCACCGAGATTCGAACTTGCGTTCTCTCTGTGAATTTCGAATGATAGTTACGCACCAACCCATTCGGCTACGGTGGCCGCCTTGCTCAAAGAGCAAACCTAAATATTCAGTTCAGTTACCCTGATTTTTTTAGTTATGGAACCCAAAAAAAAAAAAATTGGTACAGCCATGAAAGTTGTGAAAAAGTTTAATATTCTTTGATTCACTAGGTATTCACTGGGGAATTCACTCTTGTTCGGATTTTTTATATTGTAATTAATTCAAAGACACTGCTGATAGGTTTTGGCTCTATCACTCGACTTGTCCGAACGATATTCTCCTCAAAGGGCTAAAATGTTTTTGTATTCTAGATTTGTGCGCAACATTTCAGGACATCTATCCATATATGAGGTATTTTTTTAGCTGCTTGAGAACTTACAATATCGTTAACTATGGTTTGACAGCTGAGAATGACTAACTGTGTTGACAATTCTGTTCTGTAAGACCGGATTATGAATCGTTTAACGCCAGAACAACGCTTACAAATTGTAGACTTGATTATTTTGTCACGGTGAATGGCGAGCGCTATCGAGCCATGAAACCTCAGTTTTAGTATCAAAAACTTAATCAGCAAAGCATCGACGGCATTTGGTTCCCACGAAGGTTCCAAGTTGATGCAACTTACCATACAGTGGCTTAACAATCGATTCATTGGACTGATCGAATCGAGGGAAAAAAAATTCATTGCAACAGTATAACAGAATTTCTGTTACTTCTGAAGCTCTTAAAAAAACCTGGTATAATTAGCGCACGCCACAAATAGAAGGACAGGTTTCGTCCTTTGTGGTACCATTATGAAGGAGGTGAGGTGAGAGAGGAAGACCGATGGGATGCGGGGAGGGAACGGAGAAAGGTGGTGCTGGGATGGTTAGGAGGGTGGGTTTAGAGTGTGGATCACGAACGATGACTGTGCTGCGTTTGCGTCAACCGCTTTGTGCTGCTGATGAAATTCATCAGATTTTTAATGTCAACGCCAGCTATATCAGCAGGCGCAGCAAAGAAATAAGAGCCAAGATGCCTGCTTCTTAGCCCCGCCAGAACAGGGCAGCTAAGGAGAAGGTGCTGAGATGATTCCACCACATCCTCCATACATCCATCGCAAAAGGGACTTGAGGTAGTTCCAAGTTTCACAGCATGCATTCCTTGCGCATAGTAGTGACCTGTGAGAAAACCCACGCGATCCTTTCAGGATACTCGACAAAAAAAAAAACACACTAAGATTTCGATATTTCTCAAATTTTATTTTCTAAATTTTTATTACAAAAAGCTGTCAAGTAAAAAAAAACTGATTCTAACCCATAATGGCTAAAAATAAGAAATATGAAATTCTAATACATTTATTAGTGAACTGTAAACACCCACCTCCTCTAATCACAATTCTGGTTACGTTCTTTCCAACATCCACTTCAAGTAAGCGCAATTTCGTAATTATTTGGACTACAGTTAGGCGGGGCTCACTGTATGTGAACATGCATAGCTTTTAATCAGCGTCATTAAGCATATGCGGAATTAGTAATGCACTTAATGTGGCAAATATTAGTAAATAAACATATGAACAAATTACTTGGAAAAATATAGCAACGGGCGGAAAATTGATTAAAGCACTTTTTAAGCAAATAATGCATTTATTCGGTGAAAATATTAAACGAGCCGAAAACTAAACTCATTCAGTAGACATAAATATGTGCACATGTGCGTGTGTGTATGTATGTATGGATATGGTTTCAATAAACAAACATATTAATGCGCGTCTGAGTGTATTGCGCTTTTTGAGAATTATATTGTAATATAATTTTATGTAAAATGAACTTAAATGCAAAATGGCAAACTTAAAATTATAGTAAAATTATAAAAGTTATGTTCTTTTACTTAGAAGAGCTTGACAACTTAGAATGAAAAAATAAAATGAAAATATTGTTGAAATGATTTTTTATTATAATCTGGTACATACTTTCATGATATCCGACATATGTCCACCGTAGCTTCGAGTTACATGGTCCAATTCAATCCGTCCAATTATTGATTATTTTTTCCAATAAATCTGGTCGTAAGGTGTTGACGGTGGCTTAAATATTGCAATAACTCGATTGTTAAGCGCACTGTATGACCGTCTTGTTGGACCCAAATGTCATCGATTTTTAGAGGATTAACTTTTGGAAGCAAAAATTCAGACAGTATGGCTCCATAGCGCTCGCTATTCAACGTAAGGGCAGCTGCTTCCTCATTTCGAGAGAAATAAGGCTCGATGATACCACCAGTGCTCTATGAACTTCGTGAATAGATTTTTTTTTTAGAGTAAATTTCCACAGTTTGAAAGCGTTGTTATGGCACTCAATGACTTGGAAAACCGTAACGAACAGAAATGCAAACACAATTTGCCAATCTCAACTGTCAAATCATAGTTATCGATATCTTTATTTCCCATGCAGCTAAAAAACACTCGATACAATCTCAAGTCGACTCATATTTCTTATTATTAAAAAAAACTTAATTTCACTTTACTCTTCAACACTTCCTGAGAGAAGAAAAGTAAGCGAATGATTTCAAATCACATCAGATGTAAATATTTTTTAAATTAAATTCCATCACCCGCATTGGACTTTGCTTTAACCAGCGTATGGGCGGACTTCAGAGAGCACTCATTATTAAGCGCTGGTGGCTACCAATAGCATATCTACATCTATATCAATTAAATATGCGCAAATAGCAGATCGTGGAACTGTCACTTGATGCATTTTCACCTTGAGACTTTTAGTATATCGCCAGGCAATTAAGTGATCAACGCTATAATCCCAGCACAGTATTTCAACTAGGTATTTGCACAATGAATGAATGGATGAATGAAGATAAGGTTTGCTCTTCGACTTCACCATCTGTTGAGCTTTCTACTCATCACATTATCCAAACCCAGCGATCTGAACAAATCAAACAAAGATAGAGCTGAATCTAGGATTGGACTGAGCGTGTGCGCTTTTCTTTCGATCGCATCCGGTCGATATATAATACCTCATCCTTCATCGTGCTATTAAGGGTTAAGTCCTATTAACTCTAAGTACTCGAGAGGTGAGTCACGTTCACCACGTGATTTAACGCCGCAACTCAAGAGGTAACTCTCGTTCACCACTTTGTTTGGTGCGGAAATTCGATGCGCTTTGTCCATACAACTATCACACAAAGAAGAATTACACAGACTAAGGTGCTTTTGCTAGAGCACGGCTAAGAGTTTTGGGTTCCGATGTCATGAGAATGAGTAATATTCGTTCTCTAAAACTGGAGGATATTTGCAGATTAGCCAAAGGATCTCGAAAATTCTCACAGGACTAACTATCTCTATCTCTGTCTCTATTCTTTCCTATCTCTTTCTCTGATACTTTTCTCCTTCCCTCCTTGACTATCTACCCCCTTTCCAGAGCTTTAAATACAATGGCCTTTTTAGCCTGAGAGTTTTAGGAGCCACCAAACCCCCTGGTACTTCTTGGCTCGACCTTTTCAAATTTCAATTTCAAGGTTTAAGAACCAAAGCGCTACGAAATGCTTCTAGATGCTGGTTAGTCCACGCGAAAACGGCCTCGAGTGTAACGAGACCACAGCTTTTCTAGCCAATGCATCTCCTACTTCGTTCGCAGGTCTCCCCTTATGCAAATATGTAACTTTATAGCTCATTGAGTTTTTGATAATTTCTGTTTTGTTGACTGTGTTCGGTGTCTTCTTTCATATAAAGAAATTGTCGAACATTCCTTATGTGGAGAAAATGCACAAGACCGCTAAAAAAAATTCCTAAAACTAGTATATAAGTCCTAAAATCCTTGCTAGAAATGTATAAGCTAACGCAATACTTCACACACCTTAACCAAAATATCATGGTAACCCAACACTCCACACGCGCAACGTTTTTGAGGAAATACCAGAGCAGCCATTGGCGTTCCCGTGGGAAACGCCTACTCAGCAAAGTACTGGTCACGTTGCAAGCACACGGGCTTAGCTTTTAGTCTTAGTATTAGAATTAAAACATTTTTAAGTTCAGTTGTAAAGAAATTATCAACGAATAAAGACCGGTCTCGTCCGGAACAATTTTTTTTATAAACCACCACGACCGGGTAGTTTAACTTATATCATCGAAATTATTCATTTATAATATACACATTCAAACCCTTTGCGTCACCTCATCTGGAAAATGGCTTTTTAAAGGCTATTTATATAAACAACTACAAATGAGAGTACTACTGACCCCTAAAATGAGCTTTCAAAAACACCTTGTAAGGCGTAAGACTTCAGTAAAAATAAATATAAATTCAGCTTGGACAAGCTCCTTTTCTAAAAAGTATATACTTATAGAGCCCAGTTCAAAATGGCAAACATTTCAAGCCTTATCCCGTGCCACTGAAAGTTATCGGGCAAGAATGGGGTTGCATTCTATTTGAATGCCTTCTTCTGCTTCTTCTTAATTGGCGCGATAACCGCTTACGCGATTTTGGCCGAGTCTAACACACCAAGTGAAGCCAAGTCCTTCTCCACCTGATCTTTCCTACGCAGAGAAGGCCTTCTTCTTCCGCATCGAATACTTTCGGAGGAGCCTTTGTATCCATTCGGACGGCATGACCCAGCCAACGTAACCGCTGGCTCCATTCATTGAGCCAGTTTGCGATTCTCTAGTAAGAAGTGAACCGCACTCCAATAAGAGCTGACTGCATTGATCGGAACAGATGGTAATCTGAAGAAGAAATGTCCTATTTCAGTCCCTTAAACAGTCCCGATTAAACAACGTGTGGCCTGGCGTTTTCATGCAGCAAAATCAGTTCGTAATGATCACCAGTGATGGTTTCAAATGGTTTAAGGAGTTCATAATAGACGACACAGTTCTGATCCCACCAGATGCACAACATAACCTTTGCAGCATGAATATTTTTTTTTCGCTATCGATGGACCTGGTTCACCTGGCAGGCTTCATAATAGATCCATTTTTCATCGTCAGAGATGTTGCGATGTTTTCAGCCGTTCAAGAAGCATCTCACACATCACCAAACGACTCTCATAATCCCTCTTCTTTAATTGATGTGGCACTCAGTTACCTGCCTTTCTGGACCATTCCCATCGCGTGCAAACGTTTGCCGGCGGTTGATCTGTCAACATCCAACTCTTTAGAGATATCATCAAGTGTTCGAAATGCGTCTTCGGGGCGGACGTAGGATTTTTCCGCTTCAAACGAATCTCAACTACTGCGATCGAGACGTCACATATACACCTTCAAGTCACCAGTATATTACTAGAGCGAACAGAAAAATAGTATCAGCAGCGACTCCTTTTTTACGAGAACGGAAACTTATTCCCACATCCAAAAAATAACTGGCGCTTTAAAGTACAGAGAATTAATATAAAAGAATTTACGTGATACGCTAAAGATATGTACATATATCGCATATTCCGGCACACGATCTTATAGGCGATTGCCGTATTTATTTATAGTTTGTAAGCAAATATTGTGAAATGTAAATATAAATAAAGAACTATTCTATTCCACATTCTTATATCATATCGATGAAAGTTTACAATATGTCCTCCTTAGTTCCACTTTCACTCTTATTTCAATGTCAAGATCCAGCTTTGACTCTCTAACCCACATTCAAACATATTTATCTATGTACTTAAATGCACACTTCTTACATACATCCGTCTCGAGTTGCGAGTAACACGCCGTTCAGCATTCTTATCGAATTCTTGGCATGTTTTAACTTTCACAAAGCAATGCGGAGGGAATTTTCAAAGCGATTCAAGTATGCTGACTAAAAATAAGTATAAGTTCACAAGCAAGATAATTGAATTTAGCGCAAGAAATGCCGTTTGAGTAACCCGCCAGCCAAGAGCTGGGATTAGTATGTGATAGCAATAAATATAATTACACACACATGCGAAATATAAGTATGTATGTATGTGTAGAAACATGTCGAAAATTGTTGTGTGCGAAGTATTATGTCACAGCCGCCGTTATGGGGAGACGGAAAAGAGGCATACGGGCACGGGCGCGGGCGATTAAGAGCCAATGAGCCAGCCGACGCCAACATACGAGCGAGCTCCCGTTCCCAATACCACTTCGGTGCTGAACTGAAAAGAACAACTGAGCAAGCACTGATACCACTATGAGGGCGATCAAATATGTGCGAATGCATGTACGCGCGTGTTCATGTACTTGCTGTTCACCACAACAACAACAGCGATAATGTCATCAACAACATGTGTCAAGTACATTTATTTAATTGCCATAATTAGTTCAGCAGTAAAAACAAAAGTCTAACGACTTCGCAAAGTGCAATGAAGTGATGGAATGGTGAAGTGTGTGAACGGTAATGGCACGGAGGGAGGAAGAGAGGTGAGCGAGGAGGATGAAAGGCAAATGTGCTCAAGTGTTGAAGCAGTCGGAAAGAGTCTCAAAGAGTTGCTGTGAGTGCCAAGTCCAGCTGGTAGTTGCGCCAACCAGCCAACATCAAACACATTTACACATACATAAGTATATATGTGTATGTGTATGCGTATGTATGAAAGTTTGTTTGAAGAGGCCAGTAACAATAAAAGCACAGCAGCAACGATAAAAATGAACAATAAAGCAGCTATCAACGGGGAATGCAATAAATGCGCAAAGATTGAGCACAAAAACAAATATGAAACTAACATCAGCGGCAGCAACAACCACAATGGCACGCTGATGTGACTGTCGCTTGGCATTTATGTGAAGAATTTGAAAAATTTCTTCCTTTTGTGCGTTTGCAATTAAATAATCATCTGCGCGCATACAAATGCTTGTTCACACATACATATATACATGGCAGTGTTTGTGCTTGTCCACATCTATCGTCTATTGTGTGCGTTTGCCCATGGAAATTGCGTTGCCGCCGCGACAATTGTTGCGCTTAATTGATAGCAATTCTTTAGGTCCCACACTTTTGCTCTAATTTTACTGTTGGCCTGTTTTGTTTTTACATTTTTTTTTTTTGTTTGCTTTCGCTTTTTTGTGCTTTAGCTGCTTACATATCGTTTCTTCTCTCACATCTTTTGCTGCGCCACTTGTGCCGGCGAGTGGCTTAAGCTACGCGTTTACCCATTGCCAGCTTAACTATTCATTTATTTTCCGCCCACAAACGCACAACGTACGGCTCCATTCACCACTCACCACTCACCATTCGCCACTCTCCACTCACCACTCTTCACTGCCCCTCCTCCATTCAGCGCCTGTGTTGGTTCTCTGTCATCGTAGCTGTCCGCACTGTCGCCGTCATGTAAGCCTGTGTGTGTGCGGCTGTGTGTTTCTGTTGCCGCTAATTTGTGATGTTGCTCATTGCTCATCACAAGCAATTTGCAACAGATGCTCGTATTTCATTGTCTAGTCTAGTCGCTGGCATACTCGACATCTACAGGCTGGCTCTTTTTCCACTTGTCACGCCGCCCTCACAATCACATCGGTGCACCGTTCGTTGCCTCTGTCTAAAGTGTTTTGTGTTTGCTATTGTTGTTGTTAATCAACAATAAAACTGTGTGCTTTTGTTTTGTCAAGGGAGTTGTTGCTGCTTGTGCCGAGCGAAATGGTTTTGTTGCTGCAATGCCGTGGAAAGTATGCACGCAGGATAACTCACTCTAAGCAAAGATCAGCTCACTTGTGCGCTTGTACATACAAAACTACTTACAGCTAATCCATGCATATTGTTGTCTTGTTCGGCATTGTTGTTGGTGGTGGGAGTACTGCATTGCTTTCGCAAATTAAACGCGCTGCATTGTTGTGCTAAATTTCTTTTGTTGTGCATTGTCACTGCGAATAATAAGAAGAGAAAATTTGCGCAATTTATTGTTTCGAATTTTTTGCTTGTGCTAAAACTTTTTCACTTTTCACAAACTCTGGCCTGAAATAGTCTCCCCATAGAAAAAATTTGCCATTCAAAGGCGACATACAACCTTGCGGACCTCCTTTTTGAAAGAAAAAAACCAATACACACTCGACAGCTTGAGGAAAAAGTTCAAAGTTTGATACGCCACTGATTACTTTAAGTATTTGCTTGGGGTATTTTTATGTGGCGGTTACGAGACCCAGCGCACAACGGGGTATCCTTCGATGTTGCTTCCTCTTTTCACTTTGACTCGCTCTCGTACGGATATAAGGAAGCATACTTGGGCGAAGCCCGAAAGATGGGAGCTGCTTGGACGATTTGTAGAAGAATCGTGCCGGCCACTACCAAGTGAATGGGAGTCCCACTCGTGTGGACTCCTACAAATGGAACCATCCTGAATGGGGTTTAGTTACTTTATAGCTTAAGTATTTTAGTCGACGATAGTTAAGACGCTTGCTATGATTTTACACTCACTTGCAAAATTAAGTTGGCTAATTTTACGATATTGGCGCAGGTTGCCGAATGTCCCATCTTGCCCGCACAAATTTACATAAATTACAATCGGTAGGCACGCGCGCGTCATTAAAATAAAAATAACAAATATCCTATCGACTTTTTGGATATCTCAGCAGGCAGTCCAGTAGCTCCGAAAGATTTGTGGTTAGTTTATTGATACTCGCATTTAATAATTTAATTTATTTTTTTGGCAGAAGAACGCTCTAAGTAATATTTCATGAAAATATTTTTGGTTTACAAAAACTTCAGTTGAGCATCACACTTCAATTCACAAAATGTTGAAATAGTTTTACTCTTCTCGGCTAAGGAAAAATTTCTCTGCTGAAGTGCAACACACTTGCATTAGCGTGGTGAAGAATGGCAAAGCATGACGAGGAAATGGCAGAAAATAAAAAAAATACCCCGCAGCATTAAATTTATTTTCATAGCATCGCGCACACGTTTGAAGTGACGTAATTTTTATGGCTACAATTTACGCAGGAATACCCTCAAATGTCCCTAACAAGATGGGTGGGCGTGAATTGAAATAACAGCAGAAGAAAAGCGTGGAGAAGCTGCTGGCATTAGACAACTAAAGTTTCTGTGCGTCACATGTGTGCTTAAACACACACACACACACAAGTATACTTACACTCCTTAAATACGCCTTGTAAGTCCTGAAAAAGTGGCTATATTTGTCTTCTTCATTCCAGTATTGTGTATTTGTTAGTGTATATTTCACAAGCTTTCTTTGTAAGAAGGACGTAAAATGTGTATTAACGCCAGCGTCCCTGCTGGGTGTCGCCTTAAATGTGTTTAAATTTTTATAAAAATATGTCTGTGTATGCTTGCGATTACTTGTGGATTTTCGTTGTACGCTTTGGAGTTGGCTTATTTTATTTTACGTATAAACAGCATTAATATTCACGTGCTTCATATATTTGCTATACATTCGTGCAGAATTTAGCTGCTTTGCTATTTATATCTCGCGGTTTTGAGCAACACTCTGAGCCGCATTTTATGGCAGCCACTCTATTGGTTTCGCTTATGGGGCTTTCTAAGGGAATTTGCACTCAATTTATTGATAAAGTTCTAAATTTATGTTATACCAGCTAATATCACGCTTGTGTTGCAGTGCAACTTTAAGAAAAGGCAATTTTTATTTATGTTTTGCAAGATGCAACATTTTGAGTTTTCTGCAGCGTATTCATTTTAAGGCAAAGTACTTAGTCTCACATGTCTGACTCAAATATTGAATATTACCCAAATCGTGCGGTAAGTAGGGTTTGTTTGGATGCAAGGTGGCCTAAAATGAATCACCCTAATGGAAGATTTATAAGTTTTGTAACTGGAGCCGTAGGCCAATCATATTTGACACTTGTAAATTAGACAGCTGCAGTACACAAACCGAAAAGAAATGGAGCCCGTGAAAGTCAATATTAGGAATTTCCACCACACGAAAATATATTTTTTTTATTTAGTAGAAAAGTGATTCAAAAAAAATTGGATGATTAACTTTGCGCCACCTTGTACATATATCAGCACCGAATGTATCTATGTAGCTTGTCAATATTTCCTCGTATACAACTGAGATACAGCCCATGAAAAATCTAGAGCACCTGAACCTTCTGACCAGTTTTGACTATTAATTTATTTGTTCATCTCAGATACTTTTTCATATTAAAAACTCGACAAATATTACTAAATTTTAATTAAAACAAATTTAAATAACAAATTAACTTTTTAATCAGAATATAGAAAACAAAAATTGGGTACGTTGTTTTATTGCCCATTAAATTTTTGGTTTTCGTTAAACAGTGAGCTTTACTTTTAAACAACGAAGTATAAAAAAAGAATTGAAAAATAGTCAACTCTTTTTTAACTATTATAAAAAATTAAGAAAAAACAATATATATCTAGTTAAAACTAGTCAAAGCTTTTATAAACAAAAAGATAAATAAAAAAAGAAAAGTAAAAACTACTCAAAAGTTTTATACAAAAACAATAAAAATAAAAAAATAGCTAAAAATGGTCAATACTTTTATAGAAAAATTATGAAATTTAAAAAAAAAACACAAAATTGTAAAAACTGGTAAAGAATTTTATAGAAAAATAATGCAATTAAAAAAAAAACGAAAAATAGTAGAATCTGGCCAAAGCTTTGATACGAAAATAATGCACATTTAGAAAAAACACTAAAAATAGTGAAAACTTTTATAGAAAAATAATGAAAATTCGATAAAAACATCGAAAAATAGTCGAAACTACTCAAACCTTTTATACAAAAACTAGCGAAAACCCGCCCGTTCCGCTGGTCGTCTTTAAAAAAATCTAGATTAATTAATTAAATTAAGCCGAAAAATACTGTGTGTATTTTATAAAAATTCTCGCGCAATTAAAAAACGTTTGATGTGATTCACTTTATTACTTTTTTTATTAAAATGCTCTTTGGTATACAATATTCTTCGTTTTTCCATGCGTTGTTGAATAAATGAACAATATCGATGGCTTACCAACTCTTGAGCATGAAACATAAAGTTGGCCATGAGAAAAACATGGGTATTCTAAATCAATACCACAAATTGATAAAGTTTGGCCTTGTGACTTATTAATAGTAATCGCGAATGCAAGACGAACAGGAAATTGAAGACGTTTGAATTCAAACGGCATATCCGATGGTATCATTGGTATTCGCGGTATTAAAACGTCTTCACCAGAGTATTTTCCATTCAAAATTGTTGCTTCAATGACGTTATTCATCAATCTCTTAACTGTTAATCGAGTGCCATTACATAGTCGTGGTTGATTTATGTTTCTCAACATAATAATCGGTGCTCCTATTTTCAAGTTTAGTATGTGTGGCGGTAATCCAGGTAAATCAAAGGAATTCAAAAATTCAGTGGGATAATTTACAATATCATCTTGATTTGTAACAGTGTCAACGGATCGATATGTTTGTTCTGGACTTGGTATGTTAGCCAAAATAGCCGTATTCATTTCATTCACATCTTTATTTTTGCCAGTCATGATGGCTCGTTCACTAAGCCAATTATAATTTTTGTAATTTTGAGGCAAATTTGGGAAAATACTTTGAATTAACTGTTCTTTCGTTTGACTTATTTGACAAAATTTTGGTTGTAAAGTTATTAAGCCAGTTAAATTATCGACAGGAACTTTGCCATTCCAATATCCAATAATAGCTCTGAAAATTCAGCAGCTGATGGATCATTTTGCATTAGAACACGTACATTTGTAGTTAGTTTGAGTGTTTGCACATGTCTCCGCAAATATGATGATTTCAAACATGCAGCCAATTCATCTGCTACAGTTGCTCGAGGAATAACAGGCAGTGTTTGTCTAAAATAAGGCACGACCAAACATTTCATTTTTACTACGTAAATCTCCTATCAAGCGCTTCCATTGACTTTTTACGTGCCATCGCGCACTCATCCCATACAATTACGTGTGCGAAAAAGCGGAGAAGGAGAAGAGAACTATTCTATTCCGCCCGCTTTAACCCAGCTATGTGTTCAGGTGCAAATGACTTTTTTGCGTGAAGTCTGATATAAAATAAGTTCTATTTACTCTTCTATATTTATATAAACTTTTCCAGGCGAAGTAAACAAACTGACATATATTTGCTTCAACCGTATATTTGTGAGTACATAGGTAATACATAAATATATGAATGATATAGGTAATGTCTCATATTAGCATAACCTTTCTCCAAAAAATTAAGGAAACGATCACCAATGACGCCGGCAATGATCCAATGAATTTTTCACTATAACTGACTTCAGATTAACGTTTATATAATAAGCGTACTATATGTAACATTTTAAAATTTTTTTAGATTTTTTTTTTTAATTTTTAATAATAAGTGGTCTTCCTCTTCCTCTTCCTGTAGCTATTCCTTTTCTTCTTCCATCTCCAGCTCCATCTCCTTTCTTTGTCCCGGAAATGGGCAGTAAATATTACTTCACTTAAAAGCTTTCATCAACAGCTTCCATCTGATACCCATATTGTACAAACACGCCCAAGGGTACCTTGGTCCACCTTTTCGGCTATATCTCGAGACCCTGGTCACTCAGAGATCTAAAAAATACTCTGTATTAAAGCACTCATCAGTAGCTTTGATTTGATACCCACAATGTAAAAACACACCCTAGGGTTACCCGGGTCCTCGTTTTGGCCTTTGGCAGCGCCACCTGGTGGAGAGTGGAATAAATAAACATATTATACTAACCTTCACCGTGGAAAAATATATATATATACCAAATTGCATAATAATTGGCCCAGACACACACGACCAAAATGTATTCAATTCTAATGAATGATATGTGCGGTACAAAAAATACGTGCGGCAAATAGCAAAAACACACTCACTTAACCGACGCACCGCACACACACGCGTTATCAGATTTCAACCAAACTTCACAGAAACCTTTGATGAGGCAACACAAATAATGTGTGAAACTTTCGTTGTTTTCCTTATACGCGTTGCTGAGATTACCCCGGATAAATGCACACTTTTTTTCGGCTTAATTTATATATATATAGATAAAGAAAATTAAAGCAAAGGAGCCGAATATAGTGAAAACGGGTTAAAACTTTTATACAACAATATTAAAATAAAAAAAGCGAAAACTAGTCTAAACTGCTCAAATTTTTTTATAAAAATAATCAAAACTAAAAAAAGCTACTACAAATATGTAGTTGAAACTGGTCAAACATTTTTATACAAAAATAATAAAAATTAAAAAGAAAACTGAATATATTGTAAACTGGTCAATACTTGTATACAAAGGTATTGAAAATTTAAAAAAAAATTGTCAAACTGGTAAAAACTTGTATACAAAAATTTGGAACATTAAAAAAATGAGCTGCGATAATTATTGCGCGTGCTATATATTTCGAGTATGCACTAAATCGAGCTATGTAGACTCGAAAAATATTGTATTTCGACTTCAACGCCACCTATCAGTACCATAAACACAAAAAGCTTCAGGTGTATGCTCTCCATTATGCGCCAGATTTCATCGAAAAATAGAAAATAGTCAAAGGATATTCTTGCTGACGGAAAATAAACCAGCTTCTCTCCAACAAATATATTTGTATGTGTACACATATAAAAGCAAAAAATTAGGGCCTGACAAAAGGCATATCTAAGCTCACCCTTTTGCAAGCGGTCGATGAGCGCAATCACCCTTCGTTTTATCTTTGTGCCAAAAATGCCAGTCGTGCGTACCAAATATATTTTTGCTGATAATGCGGGAATTAAAGTATAGAAATAGAAACATCAGGAATAAAAAGGGACGGTATGCGTATGAGGTATATTTATAAGGTATATGCAGAAATCATAGATATATATGGCATATAAATATGAAAGTTAATGCACTTATGATAGATAAAAACTGCTTTAATTTAATTTGACTAAAACTCGAATGAAGAACTAAATAAAGAATCGGAATCCTCTACAAGTAAAATGGGATAAAATAAAAATTCAAAAGCTCTTAGTAAAATGCCCGAGTTGCCAAATATTTTTCGTGCATATGCAATGAACTTTCAAAAGCAACTAACGAAAATCACAAGCAAAATATTTGCTTTGTAGAGGTAGAGCAATTTGGCAAGTGTTAAGAGGGTGGGTGGGTGTGTATGTAAGCTTGTGTTTGTATGAGGCATTCTAAATGGCAAACGAGTGACTAAATTGATTGCTTGCTGACGCGGTAGTGGTCACAATTTTCGGAGCGTGAGTGGCACTAGCACGAATGCGCACCTATTCAGGCGATTGCACTAACTAACATGCAACAACATACATAAACACAAATAGGAGTAATAAAAAATAAAGGGCAGCGGTACATCGACATTGTGTACCTCAGCATGTATTTTTATAGAAATAAGTATTTTGATTTGTGTTTCTTTTGTAATTTTTTATTTTAATTTTATTTTTTGTCCAACTGGCTGTCGAGCTTTCTTGCCACTTTTACCAACTATGCGACAGTCTCTCCTCCGTCAATCACCTTCCTTACTCGCACACACAAACGCTACTGAAACAATAATAAATTATGCATGTCAAAACGCTTTTCCTAGAACCCTTTTGGCCACTGCGCACACCCTCACTCCAGCCAATATTAAAATTGGCTTGACATTTATTTGGAGAAAAAGAGAAAATGTTAAAAATATGAAAAATTTGTATATGATGCGAAAACTGAATAAAATGAAAATATGCACGAAATATCGTGCATACAATGGCACTTTTATTCTTAAAAAAGGATACACGGCAAGCGCAGTAGCTTAAAAAAAAACATCTTGCCACTCATACGCCACGTAGTGCCAGTCACTCGACATAGTATAGCCGCCGTTAAACCAACTCGTGCACATGCACGCGTGTACACCGAAAAGTAAAGTGATGTTTTCTCATTTCCTGCCGCACAAATAAACAAACAACCGAGTAGCCAAAGGAAAGGGCAAACATGACCTTTTGCGCCACATGCCACAAAAGTAAAGAAAGCACCATTTTTTATCATTCACTTCCCAACCGCTAAATATAAGCATACATATGTATGCAGATACATGAAGCACGTCTGTATATAAGATTGTAGTATATATACAAGTATGCATGTGTCTATGCGATTGCAGTTGGAGGAGGATAAAAGACATGCTATAAATGTCGTAGTGCCC
This sequence comes from Anastrepha ludens, assembly GCF_028408465.1. Taxonomy (NCBI): domain Eukaryota; kingdom Metazoa; phylum Arthropoda; class Insecta; order Diptera; family Tephritidae; genus Anastrepha; species Anastrepha ludens. Next base: position 7,940,767 of record NC_071498.1, on the reverse strand, counting down.
CTGGGTGCTAATGGAAATTTTAAATAATTTGTCACTAGACCATAAAACTCAAAAATTATGGTTTCTCCTTTTCTAGTATGTATATGTGCATGCATATGTTGGTATATAAAAATGGTATAACAGGTACTTGGCCGAACTTCTAAGCTATTTTGTGTGGGTGTGCGGATGCAAACTCTATGCAGCTTTCCAATGGCGGCTGATTTTTCAAGGCAGAAGTGAGGCTTAACATTGCCTGCTTTAGGAACGACTAAGTTTTCCTCATTTGCATATCCATAGCAGACATCGAACCCGACATCAGCCAATTTGTAGTCACACACAAGCTCACTCAGCCAAGGCGGCGCCACATTAATTTGCTGGAAAGCAATGCGCTCTGGTTATATTGGTGTCTGTATATACAAACAAGCACAATTTAACAAACACATGCATATGCATCCGTGTGTGAGTATGCATACAAATATGTAAGACAGGTTAATACTGTCGGTTATTCGACTTGGTTTATGTTGGTTAAATGCCGCTACTAAGGATTAACGTCTAATGAGCCTTGCCGAGCTTGCAAGCACAAGAGTGGTGCACACCCTCGTGTTAGATAAACGCGTCGTGCCCTGAGAACTGGATTAGCTACACAAAATTGTTAAACTTAAATTGTTTTATTTTGTAAAAGTAAATTTGATCTCGTTTGTTAATAAATAAAAAAATAAGTAAATATAGATATAAATATAATAAAGAAATAAATCAAGAAATACAAAAAAAAAAAAGAAAATAAATATAAAAAGAAATAAATAAAAAAATAATTAAATAAAAAGTATGAAAAAAGAGATACCTTCTTCGAACTCCACAAATCTCCGTTATCGGACGGAATTCTCAACACAGAACAACAGAAGGCATAATACGCAGTATGTTCTTGTCTACTTAGTATCTATAAAGTGTCAATGTTGAGTCAATAGAGAAAATTGCAATCACTGCAGACTTAAAAATTAGCTGTGGCAAAAGAAAAACATTAATCGCAAGTCAAAAGCAACTGAAAATACTTGGAGTGCTCCAGTGGAAAGTTTTGAGCAATTTACCTTTATTTATCTGCAGCTTTTGTTGGTATGGAGGAAGATGTCAAATCCCGCTTGGATAAGGCAAGACCCACCTTTGGTATGCTTTCTTCTCTGTGGAGCAATAACAGCATTAACTTCCACACAAAATAGAGGTTTTTCAAACCCAAAGTGGTGTCGGTTTTTCTTTACGGTTGCTTCACATGCAAAGTGACTAAATCCATCACTTTGGGTCTCCAAGTTTTCTTAAAGAGCTGCCTGAAAAATTTCCGTATTTTTGGCCTAATGGGATAGCAAATTTTGATTTATTTAAAAAGATGCAAATGGAGTCAGTCGAAATGCTAATATCTATAATATATTTTCCCGTAGTTCATAGGTGAAACAAAGGGCCTCAGTAAACAAGTTAAAATTATATTTTTTTAAAGCTAAAAGTTTCATATGTCGCCAAGTGGTATGCTTTATCTAGTCGCTTCCACGTGTTGAACGGCCTACCACATCTTCGATTGCCTTGCGGGTGCCAGCCTAAGGCTTCTTTTGTGATATCTCCATGTGATTTTCGCAATATATGACTGATCCAATTCCACTTTTGCCATCGGATTTCAAGATGAATGGGTATCTGCTTCGTTAATGCCCAGAGGTCGATGTTAGTGATGGTATCAGGCCAGAAATAGCGAAACAATTTTGCGAAGACTGCGATTGATAAATGTTTCCAGTGCTTCTATATCACGCATTGTTGTGTTCCATGCCGCACAGTCATATAGAACAACAGACTTCACATTAGATTCAAAGATCCTCAATGTCGTGCGCCTGGATATATGTGATGGCATCCACACTTTGTCCTAAAGCCCAATATGCGACTGCGAATGTCCCAAATGTGTTATCTCAAAAGTATTGCAGTGGAATTCTCTTGTGAATGCTGGCAAACTAAAGAAAACTGGGAGGCGAACTGTCAAAAGGGGAGCTCACAGCATCGGGAAGAGCTGAAGCGAATTAAAGAGCATTGCCAAGAGTCACACCAGAAGTCACGCAGGCGTAGTTGATGCCCCATATTCCACAAGAGATTGGGCACCGGAAGAAGAAGGAAACTCAGGAAACTATTTTCCTCAAAATACGTTTAAGTCAAGCAAAAAGCATTTTTTCCATATAAAAAAAAAATTGTGCACTCGTTATATGGAGAAAATATGTAACGCGTTTAGGGGAAAAATGATCAAAAGTCAACGAGAATTTGAGGACTCTTCAAACTTAAACTTTATTAAATAAATTTAATGGGCTATAAAACTGGTCTTCCCACATTTTTTGCCAAAATTCTGATTAAAAGTTTGAAATATGAATTGGTGAAATTTTTTCGAATATTGTATTTATAAATCTTGTACAAAGTTTGAAATTTTGTTTTAGATGATATTTGTTGTAGAATGAACTCTGTAATTTAATTACTGTAGGTTAGTTTAGATTGGGTTCAGGTTCTAATGAAAGTCTCCCAGGCATACTCATGTTCTTCAGTGTAGTACACAAAAAGTTTTAGCTGAAGTGCAGAGTTCGTGTCGCTCTCCAAACAGTGACCGTATAAAAGAATTTATGTCATATTAGGTTAGGTTAGGTCAGCCTGGTTGGCAATAAGCCACGCATAGATCTTTTGGTCGCTAGTAATACCAGATGGAGACCGACCTCTATGAATACCGAAAGTAGACATCATGTAGGATGTCAGCGCTTTTGGCGAATCTAATCACAGCTGGGAGATCCGCTTTTGAGACGTCCTCCAGACCCTCAAACAATAGGGCTCCCAGGTATTTTAAACGCGAATAATCCCGGACAGACGCACAGAAGGTGTTCTAAAGTTTCCTCAACATCCTCTCTGCATTTCCTGCATTTGTCCGTGTTAGCAATCTCTATCTCGAATTCAGTCAGTTTTTTGTCGTTAGTTCTACACATGACTTTTGCTGTTTTGCATGAGGTCAGATAACTCCCACTCGCCTTTTCATGTAGTCATCCATATCATTGTATATTGTATTTAGCGGCTTTGGTATGTCGTTCTCTTGTTCAAATGGTAGTCTAACAGCGCTTTTTGCTATCTCATCTACTATTTCGTTCCCCATAATGCCATTGCCCAGTAGATATGCAGCTTTCTGTTTGCGGCTAACCTTTTTGTGGCCTCCCTGCTCCGTCGAATATTTTTGGACGTAATGTAATGTGAGCTTATTGCTTTTATTGCTGCTTATGCCATATTAAGTCACACCAAAAAAAATTTGTCTACCAGCACCCAGTTAAGGTGCAAATCAATATCGGAGCTATTGGTTTCGTGATTTACTTAAATTTTTTTATTTTTTTTGTTTATTTAGTTTATAATTTTCAACCTGAAGTCTCAAGAGCTCTCTCAACTGGCTCCGATCTGCCTCTTATTACGCGCTCTGTTCATCTAATTCCCTCATATTTTTTATAATCTGCATTTCGATTGTGTGGGAGAGCATGTGAGCTTTTCAATATTTGTGCTAAATTTTCTATTAAAACTTTCAAAAAAATAATACTGATGCTAAGCCAAGTTCCAACTTATCAAAATAAATAAAACTACCTTTGAATTATTAAAAAAGTGATGCAGTTCATTGTATAGAAAATGTTTCTTTTAAACAGCGTAGAAATGCTTCTTTATAGTTAAAAGTATACCAATTTGCAACTAGTGTGTTTCCCAGCAGTGTATATTTATACAAAAAGTATTATCCATACAAAGTTGCACACATACACGTATTTATATGAATATGCGTGCAATTACTTTCAGGTTGTTAATTAAGGTTTAACGAGTGCCGCCAACATTAAATCAGCAAAAAGCCCAGAGAAAATCGTTGAAAAGCCAGAGAAATTAAATGGCCTGCCTATAAACAAATTTGCTGCTCATTGTTTGTGCCTGGTTTAATATGCGCCGGCTGGTTAGTGCGGTCATGCCGAAAAGCTTCATATAAATATAACGCGCTCATGCGCAAGCTGGGATTGTAGGGAACGTACGGTGGTGGTACGAAGGATTGTCAATTTAATAGAGAAATTATTTAATCTGCGAAGCCGTGATTACACAAGTCAACAAGCATATGAATATAATTATATGAATGCGCTGGCATACGTACACAAATGCCATTAAAACGTGAGTTAATAGAGGGTGGCTATTTTAGGATGTAGAAGGGCCATCGTAATTATCGTTATATGTTAAATGCTTCCCATAAAATCTTTTTCTCTTTCTGTCTCTTAACTCTCACATATGCTTTTGTAGGATGCCATACATATATATATATATATATATTTTATACTACTTGCTTTATTCATTACGTACGCTATGATTTTTAACCAGAACAGAAATATTAGAAATATTACATTAGCAAATGGCGTAGAACTGCTCTGTGGTCGATCTTACATCTCGGTCAATTTCATTTATTTCTCTCAAAAATGACTGAACGGAATCGAGCGGCCGGGCTTGCTCTTGCGGCGTTATCAAAGAAAAACTATAAAATGTACCGAATTATCTCCTTGTTGACTTCCATTGTTAACACCCTGACTCTAACAGCCCTAACCTCACTAACTCACAACTGAATGAAACAAACATAAAACAGCAAAATAATTTGTTTAGTGTGAAATGTCACCTTGACAATGATCGGTACTTTACGAGCCATCTACCGAGAAAATAATGGATTTCCTTTTCCCTAATACAGCCAGACGCTTACGCTTTAAAAAAATGCAAAACTGATAACAGCGGTACTGAAATTTGTTTGTGAAAACCAAAAATGATCTCCTCCTTCTTGAAGATCAAACGTCAATTTTAGGCATTTTAAAAACCGCAGTGTCGCGAAAATTGATTCATCTTTTAGAAACAAACGGAGAGGTAATTAAAGTACTTCAAATACCCTTAAATATTCTTAATTTTTTCTGTAAGTTTGAGTGAAATTAATTTGCATGCAAAAATATGAAAGGAGTTACATAAAATATTTTCTTTTGTTTTGGAAATTTGCTCAATTAACACAATTTAAGGGGTTAGGGGTAGTCACAATTTAAAAAACTAGATTTTTTGGCATTTTCTTAAAGTATAATCCTTAAAAATATTGTGTGAAAATTTGAAGTGAATCCGAAAAATACTTTTCGAATTAATTAACAAAGGGCGCTCGTGCGCTCCGGAGCTCGATAACAAAACTTTAAATACATTTTACTCAAAACTATGTTTTTGAAAACTGATGATCACTGTAACTTAAAAACCGCTTGACAGATTTTAATAAAATTTATGCAGCTTTTGAGAAAAATTAAAAACCAGTGCCTGTTCGAAGGATTTTGTTTCAAGAATTTCGATTTTTTTAAGCCATTAATTGTCGGTTTTTTCTCGAAAATCTGAAAAATATTTCCTGAGGCCACCATATTGTTAGTTTTGAAAAAACAAAACTTTGACTAGGCACAAGATTATCTATTAATAAAACTAATTTACACAAGATGAATCTCCAAGGAGTTGTGATGATCTTCACAAGCGACTTCTGGAGAAACGGGATCCACACAAACAGCGATAACTTTTACAATTATTAGTTTTTTTCTTTGAAATTTTGCTAAAGTCAAGTCGAAACATGTTGTATTAATGTTATGGATTTTTTTTGTTGATTTTGTATTTGGAAATAACTTCCTTAATAGTTTGCTTATATTCAAAGTATATAATGTTATGGTTTTATTTTTGGCAAATAAATCAATTGACTAGCAAAAAACAAATTATTGAAAGTATCACTTTTTGGGCCTCTGACAACCCTTAACCTCTTAAGTATAATTTCTTTAAAAAGTATATTCAATTACCTTTCATACGAGCTACCACATTTCCACTTTGCTTTCGACGGCACTTTGAGGAGAAAAAAACTTTCATTGAATCAACTCTAGCTACGTTGTTCACAGCACCGTTACAAAATTTTACTGCCATTTTAATTAATGCTGACCTTATCGAAAATTTTTTTCTGTGTTTTGTTCTTTCTCACTAAGCAGTGCGTATTCTTTCCTTACTCCGATAGCTTTCCGAGCTTCTCCTGCATGCCCGTGTTTATGTCACTAAAAGTTTCACGCCAGCCAGAGCCCCAAGGGAGTGAGTTCCGGCATTGATTAATAAACGTTAGTTAGCCTCGTCTTATATGTGCAATATTCATTAAGGGGTCCCGGTGGTCTAGAGCTCGAAAATGTAGGTTATTTTTAAGAATTTATTTTACAATAAAAAAATTTAAAACGATATTTAAACTCTTTAGGTTTCTTATTTAACTTCTTCTTTTACAAACAAAAAAAATTTTTTTTTTGAAAATCTTAAATTTTTTTAAAATTTTAATAATTTAAAAAATGGCGCTGAAGTTGACTCTCCCGAAAAATTGGACCTGAACGGTGGGGTCCATTTTGACTCTCCTATTTATCTGAATCACAAAAATAAAAAAAAATATTAATCAGTATGAATATGAGCTATGTCCTGTACTAGAATAAAAAAAAATGACAAAATGGTGCGGTTTTGAATTTGACACTCTAAATTCGAATTTTTTTTTTTTCAGTTTTTTAATCAAAAAAATACGAAATAACTGAAATAATAAAATGATTCTAGAACAGGCGATAGCCATTGATGTTGTGAACGACGTATTAAAATTTCAGACGATTCGGTTTGAATAGGTTTTTTATGTTGACAACACCAGGCCGCAAAAAGCAGTTTTGAGATAATTGAGGTTTTGAGAGTGGATAATGCGACCATTGATGCCACCGCGTGTCGAATCTGACTCTACCTGCTCAAACTTCTGTAGAGTCGATAATACTGGGAATATTCTTCCGAGAAGTATAAAAGTATATTGACAGTATATTCATAAAAGCCTATACCTTCCAAGTATCAAAAAATCTTTTTTTTTTTTTAATTCTAGATCTTAAGAAACGAAAAAAATTGGTTCAAGCTAAAGAATGCTACGCACTCACATCTGTGCACTGCCTATAACAAATATTGCCAAGTTTACCCCTGGTTCTAATAAGCCTACCAGTTAGCAGATGAGACGAATAGAGCCAACCCGAGCTTTTTGCTTCATAAAGGGAATTTAATAAGGTGCACTTAGAGTTTTGTTTAAAATGAAACTAAAAAAAATAAAAAAAAATAAAAAAAAAAAATAAAAAAAAAAAATAATAAAATAAAATACAAAATAAAACATATAAAAACTTAAATTCCTTCAGGTTTCATTATTTAATAATTATATATTAAGTATTTGAAAAATAGCATCTTTTAAATGCCCATCGACAGCACTTCTACAGGTAAAATTCACCAAACAATCAATTCATGAATACCTCATTATTGTAAATGAGAATGTCAAGATATCGATGTTGAAGCTGGTTCCGCAACACTTTGTTTTACAGCAGCACTATTTTCAATAGAACGTTTAGTTTTCGGTCTGCCAGTCCTTTTTCTATGCTCGAGAGAACCAGTTTCTTTGAATCTTTGAATTGTCGAATCATTGGATGATTGAAAAACTACGAATTTTTTTTATGGTTTTCTTAAAGGCTGAATATTTTCATACCAAGATTTAATAATTTAACCGATGTTCTATCATGTAGAATTGTGCAGCTGCCTGCTTAACAACCGTCAAAAATTACATAAAAAAGGCGCCGTCTAGGAATTATTCACTACTGACATCCAGCCGTCACTTTTGAAAGGCCCTTTATGTAAAAAAAAATGTCTTGATCCCTTAATTCTGTGCCCAATTATAAGTACTAAAAGGGTAATACTACGTACCTATACCAAACGCTTATTAAGCAGCCTTCTCCACCCTCTCATGCATCTCCATAGAAGTAGTTGGTTTGACTTCATCAATTCTTAATTTACTTCGCTCATCAACTAAATTTAAGTACTTACTAATGTCAACTACCCTATTTGTAGCTTATATCTATTTTGCCACACATAAGTCAGCCCAAAAGGTGTTGATGTTGCACAAATGTGATGCAGAGCGTTACAGTCTGGAGTTCACCGGGCGTGATTTTATTTTAGTTTATCAAAGATGTACCCTTCTGCTTAAGTCTATTTATATATGCATGTGCCTATGCATGAGCGTACTTGTGAACTTCCGTATAAGGTATTTACTGTCGCCACAAAATGTGCATTTGCCGTTATATGCATGCCCTCTGTGGCATAAAACACCGCATTATTAAGAATCCACAAATCCAGTGAAGAACAAGTTGAAAGTACTCATTAAATCTAAGCAAACCTAGTTGTGCGGTGTCTAAGAATCAAGCTCACCTATGCTACATATTTAACTTAAGCACATGCATGCATACACACACATTCCCCTAGCAACTAATTTTGTTACAAAAACCCAATCGTGCTGTGGCTTATGTTGCTTTGGCAAATTTTGCTATATTGTAATATAAATGTATGTATGTGTATGTGCGCGCATTTATATAAGTCGTGTGTGTGTTTGTTGCTGCTTTTTCAGCTGCCACATGTCGAGTGTGTGTGTAAATATAAATTGCTACAAAATGTGGTTACATCATTAGTGCTATTGCAGCTAGCAAATCATGCCACTTTGCCATTACACGAACAAACTGCCAGCAAACACACAGTCCGACTTAGGTGCACATATGTAGATATGTATGCATGTGCGATGCCTGTAGGCGGGCACTCAAGTAGCTGTAGGGGGGTAAGCATTCCACGCACACACATATTTTATACCAGCTACGCATTTACAACTTCTCGTCGCCACGAACTTCTTCAAAGGTTAAAAGAACAAAAAATTAGGTACATATATATAATATATAAGAAAAACACGACATATGATATAGCGACTACAAAAACAAAAAACGGCGGTAGGCGCAATTGCTTCTATCCATTTGTGTCTGGCTTGCGTTGCGTGCCGCTAGCAAATTTATTGGTGGCAGCACAGACAAATGTCCTTACTCATGCCAGTCACACACTCCCACTGCACCGCCGCCGTGTTAGTGAAATAGCGGCTTATGCGCACTTATGTACGTGCTTCTATACCCAACTCTCGTTCATCTTCCTGTTTTCCATCCACAATTGGCGCGCCTTGTCGACATCTGATACTCATACGCCCCGTTGGCCATGAGCAAAATGTATTACGTGAAGTTCACTCTGGGCATTGAGCTTATAATAGCCATAAGTTTGCGCGCCTTTAAGATTATATTTTACAATGTTTCACATCACGTTATCCTTTGCATCTAATGTGGCCCGAGCGGTAACGCATATGCAGGCATGCATAAACATAAGTTTTCTTTCTTCCGTGTAGCCGGTCAAACCACCACCACTCGTGGCAACACGCTTCACGCCCTTTTCTGCAGATTAAAAATTGAGATAGTGGCGTGATGGAGGAAGGAAATCCATCAAATTTCGTGACTCTGTTGTTTTCCATTAACTTTGTTTGTGCGACACACTCCTTACTCCTTTCTTTGCCCATCACATACTTTTTTATGATAGTTATGACAGCAACCGGCTTGAAGGGTTGTTTGCCGCTGGCGTGCAAACCTACAAATTCACCCACCCATGTGCATAAATGATGATTTACAATTATGCAAGGTTCATGCCCTTGCTACTTGGATAATTTTAACTTGTTTAGAATAAATCTGACATTTTAATAGACTTTATCATGTTAATCTGCTTCTCGGCTAGTCATAATAAGAGACTGGAGTGGCACATACTTGGAATATGATTAGAAGCCGGCTTACTTGACATTAAAGACACGTCCAAACGTACTTTATTGTTGTTCAGTTGAAACAGAGGTCGTGGCTCATTAAGCATAATAATGAAGTGAACATGAAAGTTGATGGCTTTTGTGCTTTTGTATTGAAACAAATATTAGTTTTATTATAATAAGGTTGCTTTGGCTAATTATTGGACGGACCCATAAGCCTTAAAAATATGAGAAAATCGACCAGGCAAAGCCAAGACTTGCTGTAGATGATTTCCATTTGAGATGAACATATCGAGTATTAAGTAACAGCAACCATTAATTTTATTGTTCAAACGGCCTTAAGCTGAGAAAATAAATGTACGGAAGATAAATATTTGGTGGGCATTAAAAAAATTTAAATCAAAATGTGAAATATTTCCTACTATTGCTTAAGAGGGAACACCACTGTGAACGCGTAAAAATTAAGTGATTTTCAGGATTTTTTTTTATAAGTAGGGATGATTATTTGAAGATTGGACAAATTATAATTTATTTAATAGGACTATGAATAAGTTCGTGCGGTTTTTTTCGAAATTTGAAACTTTATTGACGTAAAATGGTTACAAATTTAATATTCAAAATATTGTCCATCGCTTACTACTACTTTTTCCCATCTTTCTGGCAATTCACGGATTCCCTTTGTGAAAAATTCGGTCGGTTTTGCCGCAATCCACGAATCGATCCATTTTTTGACTTCATCGTAATTACGGAAGTGCTGGTCAGCCAGGCCATGTTGCATCGATCGGAAGAGATAGTAATCGGATGGCGCAAGGTCTGGACTATACGGCGGGTGGGGTAGGACATCCCATTTGAGCGTTTCTAAGTATGTTTTGACCACTTGTGCAACATGTGGCCGAGCATTGTCATGTTGCAAAATAACTTTGTCGTGTCTATCGGCGTATTGCGGCCGTTTTTCTCGCAGTGCTCGGCTCAAACGCATCAATTGTCGTCGGTAGACATCCCCCGTAATCGTTTCATTCGGTTTCAGTAGCTCATAATACACAACACCCAGCTGGTCCCACCAGATACACAGCATAACCTTCAGGCCATGAATATTCTGCGCCGACGTCGATGTTGAAGCATGGCCAGGGTATCCATACGTTGCCCGACGTTTTGGATTGTCGTAATGGACCCACTTTTCATCGCCAGTCACAATTCGATGCAAAAAACCCTTTCTTTTGTGCCGTTGAAGCAGTTGTTCGCATGCCATAAAACGGCGTTCAACGTCTCTTGGCTTCAATTCATACGGCACCCAATGGCCTACCTTTCGGATCATTCCCATGGCTTTTAAACGTTTAGAAATGGTTGATTGATCAACTCCCAAAGTTTTTGCAACCTCTTCTTGCGTTTGAGCCGGATCTTGATCGAGCAATTCCTCCAATTCGGTATCCATGAACTTTGGCGGCGCACCCTCGCGTTCTTCGTCTTCCAAGCCAAAATCACCACTTTTAAAGCGTGCAAACCACTTCTGGCACGTTCGCTCAGATAGAGCATGCTCACCATAAACTTCCACCAAGATACGATGACTTTCGGCTGCTTTTTTCTTCATATTAAAATAATGAAGAAGAATTCCCCACAAAAACACATTATTTGGCACGAAATTCGACATTTTCAAGTGTGGTAAAAATATTGTTGTTTACGCTTCAAATAAAAAACTTATACTGACGTTTGTGCCTTACGACAGTAGCTCTCCAATGAATGTTTGGAAATGTGGATCGATGGAATAATAATCAAGTTACGCCATCTGTTGTAAAACCGCACGAACTTATAAATAGACCTATTAATTAACATATATAATATTCAACTATACTGACACAAATTTTTATTAAAAAATATTAAAAATTGCAATTGTTATTAATATTAATGCAATGACGTCATAAAAAACTGATGCACCCTGGTAGCCACGATACAGCGGTGAAAAATCCCCTGAAAGCAAAAAACTTTCTTAATATATACATCAATAGCTATCGTCGTACGTGGCGGTTTTTTTATTTTATTTTTTTTAAATGGTGCAAGTTTGAAAAATGAGTTTGTGCTTTTCCTCTTTTTTTGTTTTCGAAAGGCTTCAAAAAATATTAAATTATGATATTTTTAAAAACGGCTATGCACGACTGTAGCCAATACATGTACAAAAATTATAAAAAAAAAATTAAAATCGGTTCATAAGTCTTCGAGAAATCGGGGCCACTGTGTTCGGAAAAGTCGTTTTGAGAAAAACGCGTTTAAAGTTTTCATTGGCCGTACTACCTGCACTTATTGTATTGGGTATAACTTCGTCAATTTTCAAACTTTTTTTTACATATTTTTATATTTATATATATACTTTAAGAAAATGCAAAAACAAAAAAAATCGATTTTTTTTGACACAGTGGTGTTCCCCCTTAATGTGGGAAATTCACATTTATGGGCAAAGTTGATAAATTCGAAAAGGCGGATTTAAAAAACGATTTTTTCTGATTGTACTTTTCAAATATTTTAGAAGATCGCTAATTTCCATAGTACTGAGATCTTCTGGACAGAGCAGGACAGGGACGCTAATGACAAAAGCATTACGTATGCCAGAATACGTTTGCACTAGAAACTGCTACTTTTCCTTCAGATTTGTTGTAGCAAATTCTCACTTCCTCCAACTATTCAAACAATATAATAAGTAAATAATCTTCAATTATAAAATTTGCCTGCCCCTCTACAGCCTCTCACAAAAACTTTAAACAAGGCAGAAATAATTCAATTCGTTTATTATAATTTAGGCATAATAATACAATTATTACACTTAAGAACTAAATTTTTCAATATTTTCTAATAGTAGAAATTTAACAAGAATTCAACAAAACGTCTTTAGTAACTTGCACAACTGATGACTTTCAAAGTTTATCGATAGCTTTTGCCTTATGACTCAATTTGCTCGATTTCTTCACAATTCTGTCGATCTAATTCTATACCACCTTTTCTCACATCATAACCTTGCATCATCAATAAAGCGCCAAATTTTTGCTTCTTAGTTATCAGACGTCGTAAATTTATCAGCCCTGACCAGTAACTGGCATACACCAGTAAAAAGTAAACCAAAGGCGTAAAATTACACCAATTATTCTAAGGGCGGCCACCGTAGCCGAATGGGTTGGTGCTTTACTAAAGGGTTTTCCAATTACAGGTGTTATTTTGAATTTGATTGTGCTATCGAGAGATGATTAATTTTTTCTGGACAATGTTTATTTTCAACAAGACGGCGCTACGTGCCACACAAGCAATGAAACCATTGATCTTTTAACGGAAAAGTTTCCGGACCGTGTTATCTCTCGAAGAAGGGTTCAAAATTGGCCACCGAGATTTTGTGATTTAACACCTTGTGACTTTTTTCTTTGGGGTTACGTGAAAGAGAAGGTCTACGGCAATATCCCAGGGTCGATTCAAGACATCAAAGATGAAATTCGTGAGGCTATCGAGAAAATATGGCTGCCACTTTGCAATTCGGTTATGGAAAATTTCATGAAAAGGATATTGTCCTGTAAGCGTGGTCATGGTGGTCTTTTGAATGATGTTTTTTTTCCACTATTAACGGTATACCTTCCTCTTTATAATGAAATAAATATCCGATCATTTATATTCAAAAATTACATTTTTCTTTGAATATCAAAATAACACCTCTGTTTTGAAAACCGTTTACAATTCTGAAGTGCATAGGTTCGAATGTCCATGCATGAAATAGCAAAATGAAAAAAAAAAGTTTTTTCTAATAGCGGTCGATCCGGTTGGTTATGAAAAAGCTCCTCCTTAAATGATTTTCAGCTCACTTACTACGGACTTGAAATTCAGAACCATTTAAATTCTCAGTGATTGTAAGACAAACATTTTTTTTTAAATCTTCTACTTAGTGTATGGGCGTAGGCTGTGGTCGAATCGTAACATTTTAGTTCTAGATCAAACTCGCTTCAGCAGCAGTGATGGAATATTCCGTACATACATACATACACATAAATGAATATTATCCATAAGCGTAAAAGGAGACTTAAATTTATTCCTTATATTACCGTAACTGTGCTCCTTATTGCTGAAAAGTTTCTGATTTGAAACTTCGAGCGACTGTAAGACTTCGAATGTTAATTTAAAAGATGTTGCTTTACAAACTGCTGTTAGTAACATTTGCTTACTGCCGGACTGCTGGTTTGAGAGATACCCCTGTTGCGGTTTCTGTACTTCTAAAACATTTTACGTTATTTGCACTCAAAGATATCTGTTGTAATGATTTATTCACGTCAATTACAATAAAATAGTTTCAGGATTTAGAGTGCATACGTGGGCGCTTATGTTATTATTCAGACGACAAAGATTATTTGTCATGCTTCTTTTTGTTCTTTTGATGTGTTTTTCTTTTATTAAATTCGTGACATTCAATTCCTGCCATTAATGTATATTACATTTTGCTCAAATCACTTGCCAAATGTGTTTGTCATTATTTTCTTAAGTGAATGCCATAAAGCGTATTAGCAAACATCTGTGCATGTGTTATGCACTGTAGGAAAATCATGATAGAAATGAAAAATTATTGGATAGCTGATAAGATACAGAGTTTTTCAGATTTTTATCTTACACCAGATAATCTTACAATTAAAATGAAAAAAGTTGCAAAGTTGTAATATTAAAGATCACAAGCGCGGCACGTCGCTGCAATGGCCTTAATTTGCGCGTGCTAACGTCACACCATCACCATGTGAGATATTCACAAGCTCTGTCTCATAAAAATCTTATTGTTAAGGGTACCCGAATCATTCGTAGTGCTCGTGAATGGCACTACTGCCTGTTGTTCTAGACTCTTAGACACTGATATAGGTATAACAGTGTTATAGCCTAGACAGACGGTGGTGTTAATAGGGATTAATGACTTAATTCGAAATTCGAAATTCTCTCAGGAATTAGGGTAGTAGTCTGGTCAAATTCTACTAAATTTATAGATATATTTTAGGAATTTTTTTTAAGAAAATAAAATGCGATTATTACTGACATCAAATAGTATACAAAAACAATTTTTTTTGTTTGACATATTTTCTAGTAGCAGTGTGGCACCAAAGTAAGCGTCTTAAAACAAAAATAGGTGGCTTGTCAACAGGATTTTGGCTCTTCAGGACATCTGAAACTAAAAAGTTAAACTGATTATTATTCTGTAGGCTTGTCATTCTGGCAGGTGGAATGGCGGAATTTTAAATAAAGGTATGTTTGTCGGGTGGATATCGGACTGTAGTATGGTAAGTTAGGGCTGAAAAGAAACGAAACCAAAACAAAAAAGTGCGTGTAGCGTAGTACACATAACGAAGTGACACTTTCAAGGCAGACAAAGAAAGAGAGGAGGCCCGAGAGAGAATGAGAGAGAGAGAGAGAGAGAGAGAGCAAGAATATATATCTAAATAAATTCTCAACATTTGCAGAGCATACAAATAGACAAAATTTACGGAGAAGGGTTGACCGGTGTAGGTAAACGCCGGACACAAACCGTGGCAACAACGCACACTACTCCGAACATTTATCACCCGCACAAACGCAGCGATTCCAGGACAGCTGCAACGGCACAATTTACCGCAAGGCAATACCAATAAATCCGACGCCGGAATGGATAGCGTCAAAAAGTAGGCTACAAAAAACCCAAAAACGTTGGAACCAAAAAACGTCCCAAACAGTAGGCACCAAGGAAATATAACGCCAAAAAGTAGACACCTAAAATATATTTTCTACAAATTTGCACCACCAAACAAGCACCAAAAGTAGGCAGTGTTATTTCTCACTAGAAAGTAGCAACCACAAGGAAAAACTCAGGAAAAGTAGCCTAAAGTGTAACTAAGATGTATATAAGGTATAGCTCTCTCTCTCCTTTTCCTCTATGTTATATCTTTTTTCTCTCTCGCGGAACGAAAATGCTCAAAACGTTGCATGGCCTTGAAATTTTACTCTCCATTTTCGCTCGTCCATCGACGCTTAAGAAGTTTCACTTGAAAAAAAATAAATAAACAAGAAAATCAGCTGTAACAACCGTCTGTCACATTACAATTTTTATCAGAATTAACTACGCCGGTAATTCCGATCAACGCCATCGTCTGTGTAGGCTACTAGTAAGAGTTATTTCCAACGATATTTCTAAAACAATGTATGTACATAATTATTTTAACCACTGTACATAAATCTACTCAAAGAATAATCTTTCAGTGTAAGGCTTTACTTCCGACATGTGTTCATCTGTGTAATAAATAAATAAATTTGTACCTACATTTACTGACTCAAACAAGTTTCTTCCTTGGCTCCATTTAATATTTTTATACTCACATCTGCACACGCCTATGCCTGGGACGTGCGTCAAACGTTCATACATAAATATGCAATATCATTAGGCGATTTTTCCTATAGTTTAAGGAGTTGTGCTACACATCCATACGGACAAGCACAGGATATGTCTTAGCGTATGCCACACACATTGCATCATTTAGTCATTCACACCAGGATAGGGAAGGGATAATCGCGCGTAGATCAAGAATATCGTATGTGAAACCAAGCCTTAAAGTTGAAATTCATTGTTTGTAAGATGATCATAGTTGATTGGATATGTGCGCTTACTTTAAGCTACATAACTGGACCTTAGATGCAGTTCGATTGTGTATGCATCGACCATTTTGTAAGAAAAATAAAGAAAAGGGATTTATTTATTACTTAGAAAAACGTAATACCAATTATTATCTTAAAAAATATATCTCACTATTAGATTAACTTCATAACCTTCAGAACCCTAATCGGTGTCAAAATATTTAATAAATATTTTTTCTCTCTTTTTTCAGGTATGTCTACTACTTTGCTTGATAAATACGAACTATAATATATTTGATAATTATGGTGAGTGGTGAGTGAAAGCCCAGTTCAAACGTTTAACTTAAAGTCACAGGAATATTTTTAGACCAAAAAATAAATTAAAAAAAGTTGTTCTGGTTACAGGTTTTGGTTCATGAGATTAATGAGGATTTATCTAATTTGTAATACCTATTTTTACCTATAACTGCTTCCGTTCCATTAGAGCTGGTATACTCGTATGATTCGGACCATCTAAAAAAGGGGCACAAAGGCTACTTTCGTCAGAGAGCTAATGAATTTAAATGTTCTACAAAATTATTCCTCGGAAAATTTCACTACAAGATATTTCTCTCTGATATGTATTTGAACTCTTTTTTCATGTATTCTAAAAATACTTAGGCAAAGCAAAGCAAATTTAAAATGGTCAAGGCAAAGAAATTTGACCAACGAGTGCAAAACGATTTTGTGGTTTTACTATACCATATATTGATCTTTCATCCAGAGTTGGAATCATTCCGCCACCAAACAATGACCCTCAGATTATTATCAGTGACTATCAAAACATTGGCGATCTTGCATTGAATGGTTTTGTGTTTTAATGCTTCAATTGTGACTTGCTTGCCGGTTAAAATCTGTTACTTAACAGTTCAAAGATGGGATAGCCCGATTGAAAATACAATGCTTGGGATACTTAGACAGAAGAGGCTTCCATAGGATTTGAAAAGCGACAAGTCACTACTATGCCCGTAGCTCTCTTTAATAAGAGTTGTATTTTTTAGAAATTCTGGGCTTATAAGAAGTAGACTTTATAATTAAAGAAATATAAGAGAAATTAGAATGTTTCAGAATCTTAAGTTGTGCATACACAGTTACCATAGATGGTAAGATTATATGATTGGATTAAAAATTCGATTAAAAAAAGGAAACCGAAAATAGAAGTGTATTTACAACGGGATAATTTTTGATAATCCGAGAATCCTTCTTTAAGAAGAACTAAAGAACTACTAACAGGTGGCGCTAAAGTAATCCTCCTATCGGAAAATGCTATAAATTTTGCGATTGGCCCCTAATGTCAGTTCTGTTTTGACATTTGTGTAGTAAACACATGCGAAATACACGTTAATAAACAATGTTACGCTACACTGCTCCAGAACGCGGAATATTGCTGACTATTTATTTCACCAATAATCGGTCGGTGACTTTGGCACAACGTGAATTTCGTCGCAGATTTCCTCGCCGTCCAAGTCCTACTGGTGAAACACTGCGACGTTTAGCCGCTAGCCTCGAAGAGACTGGCACAACACAAGATGCTGCTAGGCGTGGCAGACCCCGGAATAGCCGTTCTGCAGAGAATATTGCTGCTGTAGCCGAGGATGTCATGGAAGCGCCGTCGACATCGACCAGACGACGTGCCACGCAAATGGGTATCAGTCGACGGTCTTTGCAGCGAATTTTAGTTTGAAGATGTTTCCGTACAAAGTCCAGACGGTGCATCAGCTGTTAGCTGCTGACCGCCAATCGCGTCTAACATACGCTCAAGCCATCCTTAATCACCACCAAGAGGAAGATGATTTTTCATCAAAAATAATCATGAGTGATGAGGCCCATTTCCATCTTAGCGG
Organism: Anastrepha ludens; assembly: GCF_028408465.1. Lineage (NCBI taxonomy): Eukaryota > Metazoa > Arthropoda > Insecta > Diptera > Tephritidae > Anastrepha > Anastrepha ludens. The sequence goes on along the minus strand of NC_071498.1, from coordinate 7,922,584 downwards.
GTACGTAAATAAGCAAAATTTACGCTTCTGGGGCACTAAAAATCCACGTGTAACCCTCGAAGAGCCATTACACCCACTCAAAGTCACTGTATGGTGTGCTGTTTTCGCTGGAGGAGTCATCGGACCTTTTTTCTTCGAAGACGTCGCGGTCCAAACGGTTACTGTGAATGGTGAGCGCTACAGAGCAATGATCAACGAGTTCTTTTTGCCGCAACTTGATGAATTGGGATTGGAAAACATGTGGTTCCAACAGGACGGTGCAACGGCACACACTGCACGTGCCACAACCGATATGCTGAAGGATGCATTTCCCGGGCGCCTAATCTCCCGTTTTGGCGATTTGCGCTGGCCAGCAAGATCGCCTGATTTGGCCGCTCCAGACTTCTTTTTGTGGGACTTTTTGAAGTCGCGGGTTTATGTCAACAAGCCTCAGACTCTTGCAGTTCTTAAAGACAATATCCATCAAGAATGTGAGGACCTATCGCCGGAAGTTTTGGCCAAAGTGATAGAAAATGCCATAAAAAGGGCTCAAATGGCAATCAACTGTGGCGGCGGTCATTTACATGACATCATATTTTCAACTTGATGTAAAAAAAATTAAAAGACCAAATAAAAATAATCCACAAGAAGAATCAAAGTGTTTCATTTTTTTTTTAATTACAGCCAAAAAACATTGCAAGGTTACTTTTGCGCCACCTTGTATAAGAAACACCTCTCTGCACATATTATTGCTCCTAGTCAGAGCTTAGGGCAGAGTACTGGAAATCTGGATAATCGTACGATATTATTAAGGGGTTACATACTTCCAGCAGTGCCAAAAATGCGCTAAAAGAAAAACTTGTTTTAGAAGCGATAACAATGGATATAAATATAAAAAAACGTTTACATTGTTCATTTGTACTTAAACTTTATAAAAAACTTTATTTTAATTTTTTTTTACAAAAATTAGTATATAAAAAATTACGTGACCCAAAGTACAATGAAAAAAAAGTTGCTCCAAGGTCTGCATCATTTCTCCTTGAAACGTTCTTGGATCTGTAAAAAGTAAACAAACTTTTGTAAAACAGAGTTGTAGTTATAGCTTGTCAAGCCGAATTTTTGAATTTCGAAATATTTTGCAATTTACGTCTCTTAGAAAAAAGTATGCATTTTACGTCAGAAATGTCATATTTAATTATGTTCATAAATTTTTTTTAATAAACATATAAAAAATCCAGCCCGACAGACTATAGAGAAATCAATTTCGAATATTTAAAAAAAACGGCATCAAAAAATATTAAAAACTGTATGAGTTATCAACCAGACCGTGCCGGAGAAAGTAGTTTCGAGAAAAAACGAGTTTAAAGTTTCAAGTGCATTTTGATTGAGGTTGCGCGCATTTAAAGCAGGAACTTAAAATTCCTTTTTTAATTTATTTTGTTAACTTACTTCTAATCTCCCATTCCAGCTTCATATTGTATGCCTTCCTGATCAGTAAACAATTGTTGTTGTTTATTTTTTTCTCTTTAAACGAACGACAGCTACCGGAGCGCATCAAACTCTCGTCGGACAGTTAAATTTTCTACCATAACTTTGTATCTATGAGGAATTTTTACAATAGACTTCAATAGAAATACGCCTAAAACTATAAAGAACAATAATCAGTAAAAAAAATCGATGTTTTGAAATTTCTGGACGTATGTAACCTCTTAATATAAATCTAATTTAAGGCCGCACTTTTCTTGAGCAGCATATTTCGTTAAATAAATCTCTAGTGCCTCGAGCAAGTTGATATTTTGCCACATCCCGTTGAAATTTTAAGTCCCCTGAGCCATCTAAATGCTTTTTTAATAATCCCTGAATATCGCTCCATACGGCTAGGCATCAACAGCATTCTTGTTTTTGTTTTTTGGTTGCCTGCGCATTGGCATTTGATGAATCAGTCCCGTCCTAATCTGAATCACTCTGAGTGCGACCATATTGCTTATTTGTCAGCGGAGTGCACTAAAATTACTTAAATTTATTTGGACAACTTAAGTAGCGGGACGGTGTTCGAAATGTGCATAAATAATTTGAAAAATAAAAAGTACTGATAAAAAAGTCAGTATAATCAAAGTAGCGCTGAAATTTCTGGAAAAACTCGATAGGGCTTAAGACTCACTCAAAAAGTTTCGAGTAATGAGCATCGAACAGATGTACAGGTGCTCGTTGCTCAAACACCTGGGTTGTTCGGAAATAGGCGAACAAAATCGAGAGCTCTAGTATTTATGCCTTGTAATAATCTGCCAATAGAACTTGGGACGTTTCCTGAGATATCGCTAATAAAAAAAATTTCTAAGCAGCTTAATTTGAAAATACGTTTCATTCCAGCCAAAGGATTTGCTAAATAATTTCACCACCGATTGGCATTGCGAATTAACCGCCGATTCAGTACAATATCAAATAGAGTTGAGTTAACCGAAATAAAGTGCTGAGTTTTGGAATCTGTTGGATGGTTTTAATAACCAAAAATATTCATGACTTTGAGAAATTTTAAATTTTCACAGATTAAAACTCTAATAATGGTCGCCCCTCAGCAAGAAAAAGCGAGTGTATTTCTGGCATGAAAAAGCCAGAGAGCCTGTAGGTCCATCCACTTGTGAAACAACATCAAAACACACACCGCAAATAGGAGGACGAGCTAGGCCAAACACCTAACAGAAGTGTACGCGCCAATTATTTAATTTAATTTTATTAATTTTTTATACATATTTTGTTTTCTACTTAACACTTCCCAAAAGAGGAGCCATCACGCTGTGAATACTTTCAAAACAAAACACTAATAAAAAAGAGGCACCTACTAGAAACGAAGGGTCTTTAGCGAAAATGCCATTCCCAAAGAAACAGAATAGAGGAAAGTTAGTATGAAAATCATTATTTTTCAATACCCACGTCATGCATTTATAATGGCAGTATTTTAAAAACATTTCATTTTCATTTCTTTTTTATAATCAGCAATCACATTAAATCTTGATAATAAAAATATTTTAATTCCGGCTTTTTTTATAGATACGTAGTAGGTATCTCGTCGTCCTTCGTCCTTTGCCAGAAAATAATTGTCTCACATTTCGATGTCACAAACACAAGAAAAAACAAAAAACGAAAAAAAGTGAAACCAAAAAATTTCAATTTCCATTTTACATTTAAGATAAAATATTCAAGTTACACTTAACCCAAAACCACGCAGTAGCTGCATTATTTATTTAACAACGGAAATTTTTGCACTCTACTTTCACACACTTTTGCTACAGATATTTTTTGTAATGATCCCCTACTCAAGAACACTTTAGTAACCGCAGCTGGTGTTAAATGCTAAACACCCCAAATGATGCGCAAATAAAACAGAAAAAAAACTGAAATAAAGAAAGTAAAAAGATTAAAAAAGGACAAACGTATTAGGGCGATAGCAAGAAAAAAAAAGAGAGAGAGGGAAAAATTATTTGCACCAAATATTTTAGTTTAACCGTGAGCAAGTAATGAATTTTTTATAAGATTTACCTGAAACACAAGAAAGGGAGCAGAAGCAGCAGGAATAAAGTAAGAAGGAATACTCATTCCGATACAAGAAAACACACGCCCAACAACTACATCAACAACTGACTGCATGCACACAGTCACACGCTTATTTACGTATTTATGCAGGTAGCTGACTCACACACCTGCCAGTCAATAAGAAAAGGTGAGATATGCCACAAGAAAGCTGTGCAAATGGTAAAGGTCTTTCTTTACTAATATTGTAGCTCTTCGCTTTTCTGTCGGTACGAGCTTCCCTTTTCCAGAGCGTGCTCGATTCGCCAAAGATGGAAAGACTCTGAAAAAGCACTCAGCATTTGTTTTGCAGATATTTCTTGCCACTATCCTGCATTTGCAACAGCAGTTAGCAGAGCGGTATAACAGTACATATTAGATGTGCTAAAATTTGTTTCGCACACCCGACATGGCGCACGGACAAGCACAAAGTAGTGGACATTTGAAGATGGAACAAATTTCTGGCTTAGTGCAGGATGTGTGAGAGTGAATGTGAGTGAGTATTTCCATTCCAGTGTAGTTCTAGCAAAGGGGAAATGCTGCTCTCGACCATTGCATGCAAAATTGCACGAAGGTAGTAAGTTGAGGAAACACTCATATGCATAGTTAGAAGCTCGTAAAATGAGCCACGTGGTTTCCATATTTTATATTTTCTTATTAGTAAGACGAAATTGAGAACAAAGTGTTTTTACTTAATAGAATTTCATTCGTGCATAGGTATTGTTTTAGTGTGCAGAATTTATTTTTTAAGTATTTTATTTAAATTGGAAAAAAAGTAAGATAATACATTTTTAATATATTTTTCGCACAAAATACCTATTTACAACAACAGAATGAAAATACATTTATAAATAATAACTGATGGTCTCTTTTCATGAAAAATAAAATAACAAAATAAAAGTAATAAATAAATTAAAAAATAGAGGAAATGTCCAAATATTTTAATTTTGAATTTTTGAAAAAAAAAATAGTTATAACACATTAAAAAATGAAAAAAAACTCCCAAGTCTTTTTATTTTAAATTTTTGCAAAAAAAAATCAAATAAAAATATTAAATGCATTAAAAAATGAAAAAAAATTTTCTAATATTTTTGTTCTGAATTTTTGCAAAAATAAAATAAAAATAATAAATTCATTAAAAAATGGAAAAATGTTCAAATATTTTTGTTTTGAACTTTTGCAAAAATAAAAAAAAAATAAAAAATACACAAAAAAAATGTCCAATCATTTTTATTTTACTTTGTAAAAGCTGAAAATAAAAAAAAAAAACAATTCACTAAAAAATGGAAAAAATATCTAAATAATTTTATTTTGAATTTAAGAAACAAATGACGCCCAAATATTTTTATTATGAATTTTTGCAAAAATAAAATGAAATAAAAATACTAAATACATTCAAAATGGAAAAATGTCCAAATATTTCAGTTTTGAGTTTTTGAAAAAAAAAAAATAAATTATAATTATATAAAAAATGGAAAAAAATCCCAAATCTCTTTATTTTAAATTTTAGAAAAAATAAAATCAAAATAACAAATTCCTTAAAAAATGGAAAAAATGTTCAAATATTTTTATTTTGAATTTTTCAATAAGTACATTAAAAAATATTTTCGTTTTGAATTAAAATAAAATAATAAACACATTAAAGATGGAAAAATATGCAAAAATTTTAATTTTGGATTTTTGAAAAAAATTTAATATATTTAAAAAAATGCTCATATACTTTTATTTTGAACTATGGCTCACTTCGATTCGAATCGTACACGTACAAGTTATCGCAAATTTAATCATCAAAAAAAAAAAATTTTGTGTGTCGAAAATCTCTATTTAGACCTTTACGCACTTCACTGCTGATCTGTTTGCATACTGTAGCTGTCTAGGTCACAAATAAAATATAATTGATTTACCACGCCGTTTCTAAGAATTATACATTTTCCGATAAGATGATTAATTTTGCGCCACCTTATGTATGTGCCACAAGTACATATAAAGTACAAGCACAATAAAGTCCGTTCAATTGAAATTTTTTGCGTAAATTTTTTTCTAAAAATATGTATTTGTGTATAGTTAACGCTTACAGAATTTTTGGTTTCTTGGCAGAGATCCTCTTCATATTTGTGGCAAGCGTCTTGATGTTGTTCCACAAATGCAGCAAAAAATATAGTTCCATGTTTAAACAAAAACGTATAAATCCAAGTTCCAAACTTTGTTCAAAAATTACATGAATTTAACCAAGTTTTAAAAATTACGATACAAATTTTCAGCCTTTTAACCAGCATCTTTTTTAAATTTTGCTATATACAGCTTTATAGCCTTTTTAATTCTAGTACAACAAAGTGTTTAAGGTTTCTAAAGATCACGCTAGTTTTTTTACAATTTTTTCCGTTGACTGTCTTCGTTCTAGAACACATTTGATCGATCGAGGGATTCAGTTTGGTTGATAGCAAAGGTCCAAATTGAGGGTTGGCCCGATAAAAGTGGAAACACATAGCACAAAACTAAACATTATTTTTTATTTTTTGATAATATGAGTTTGGGAAAAAATCCATTATTTCTGTTTTATGGTCCTGGACGATGGTACTAATAAGTCGGTCAACTTCGATTATTTCTGTGACATTATCGACATTTTCTTTAACATAAAAAATGCTTAAACGAAGTCGACGAAACCAAAATTGCACGTAATTAGCTGTAACAGTAACGGCACCAGTAAACACCATTCAATATGGCTATGATTTTTTCGACTACTTTCCTCGTAGATAACAAATTTTGCTTCAGCAGCTACCATTCGCTTTAAGAATGGATTAACTCCGTAACGTTTCAGTGAAAAATTGTAATCCTTCTTTCGATATAATGGTTCTTCAGCGTTGAAGCGTATGCCACTCATACATCGAGGTTCTTCTTGATACTAACCTTATGCGAATGACCTCATACGGCTTTTTCTATAATATTCAGTTCCTGAGTAATGGAAGGAGTATATGCTACTCGGACGCGAAATTTTCCAAGTTTTTATCGAGATTTTCGAAGAAGGGTCTACCAGAGCGTATCCCAAGTTCTTTGCTCATAATACCAGCACAAAACCGTTGGAATTACCGTTTTGCTATTACATTCGATCCTGTATTAGGTTAATAAGCACTGGTACTGAAGAATGTATCGATTCTTCCCACTTTCATACTTTCTATTGAAAATGTGGCATAAACCCAAATTAGAAGAAATGAGTATATGATAGATCTACGTCATATGTGGCAGAAGTTTGCACACTTAATGCACTCACTGTGACTTATTCCAAATTCTGCAAGCTTACAAAAGGAAATAGAGATTGGTGTGAGATGGCAAAATTTTGGGGTATAAAACGTAAACTAAAAACGCCATAAGCAGCAAAGCAAACAGTATAAGTTTCAAACTTTGTATAAAAAATTTATTGAGAAAAGATTTTCGCATTATTCCCCTTTTTATTCCTTAGCTAAAAGCGTCTATGTCATTCTGAAATTGTAACATTTGAAATGTGACAGCCATCAGTCAAGCGACAATCCAGAAGAGTAGCAAATATTAAAAAAGCGAAATTGTTGTAAAAGAGATGAAGTGTAAGCGATGTAGCGGAGAAATATGCGAAGACTGTCACATCAAACGTAAAAAACAATAAAATCCTTCCTTTTACGGCACTTAAAATAACATTGAATGAAAGCAGTGTGGATTTCTGAAAGGAAACGGCGCGACGCTCAAATATTTAGTTTTGAAATTTTTCTCTTAAGTGCCCACTTAGTATGTGCGTTACATACTTTTAGGCGTTGTGAGCGTAAAAGGTATAAAGTGCCGTTTTATGAGCTGTTGCTTACAAACTAGTTTTATAAACTATATTTTGTAATTCAATTGAAACAGCACAAAGTGAAGCTTTTTCACACTTGAGCAGAAATTGCTTCTGCAACAGCTGCAGTCGCAGGGTTGCCGATTGAATATGAAAAAGAAAACAATGCGACAAGAACAAGCATTTTTCACATTTCCATATATTATTCTTCTTCTTCTCAATTGACGTGTTAACTGCTCAAGCAATTTCGGCCGCGTTTAGCAAAGTTCGTCAGCCGTTTCTTTCTCGTACTAGCCAAGGCCAATTGGCAAAACCAAGTGAGGCCAAATCCTTCTCCATTTGATTTTTTCAACACAGAAGAGACCTCTTTCCATTCCTATGCTACCACCAGCTGGTGCCGAATCGAATACTTAGAGAGCCAGAGCGATTGTATTCTTCGGACGGCACGACCCAGCCAATGAAGCCGCTGCATCTTCTCATAAGTTAATCCATGCAATTTTGGTAAATCGACATTTATAGAAATTTTTGTACGTTTTGTATGAAGAAATCAAAATAAAACGAATTAAAAAAAGAATTTTTAATTTTTTTTCTTCAATTTTCTTCTCCTAAATTTCCTCCCTTTAAATATTTATATACGATTGCTTTTTAAAAAACTGCTACAAATAAATTGTTCGTTTTTCTACTGATCAACGATCTTCTTGTGGCATTTTTCTTGCCGTCCACTAATTTTTTAAATAGAAGTAGGACACCTTTTGTTGGTGATGGTTTTGGATCCCTCAGACAGTAAAATTTAGAAGCTAGGAAAGCAGTGAACGAGATTTCAGACGTCCTGTGAGTGCAAGTATGAATACCCCAGCAAATGCCAACTCAAATTCACGCATATAATTCATAAGTTTTGTGCTCAGTTGCTTCTTCCGCCCTCATGGCTCGATTTCATTATGAATTATGTAGGCACTGAGCGGCGGAAATCATTTTACAAAACCATGATTTTAGCCTGCTGATTCGTGACGTCGCATAAGAGTAAAGTTTCGAATGGTTTCGAATCGTCACATACGTGAAAGGATCAGCAATGGTTCGAAAAACATTGCGTGATACGCCGATCGTGTTATCCAACCTGAATGATGGCCAACGAATGCAAATGGATCGCAATGTATATTCAATTCCATTGCATTTTTTTCCAGAATAAATGTAGAATTCTGAAAATAAGTAAAAAATAAATGAAAATAAAGTACTTGAACTAAACAAACATAACAAGTACTTAGATTAGTTACTTAGAGTTTAGTGCAATGTTAATTCTAGTCAAAGTTCAACAAACGATTAGTTCTGATATAAAAAAAGCATATAATCACAGAATAAATGCCCACATTTTACAACCAACAAATAAAGTGAGTCTCTTTTTTTTTTGCCGACGCCGAGTATAAAATATAAATTCACATGTCAACAGTTTTCCTGAGAGGAAATGAATCACCACAAATGACAAAGCAGAATTCAAGAAACATATTTCAGAAGCTCAAATATGATTTTTAACTTTGCCAAACATTTGCTGCGGCACAAGTTGAAGCCATTAGTTTGTGACAGGAAATTGCAATGGCGACGTTCTCCAGATACCACCTGCCCATTTTTCATATTTCTCCGCACAGTTGCGCATGCACACTTGACTAGCCAAGCGCAGAATTAATTGCAGTTGAAAGATATACAAATACAATTATGAAAACATGCACGAACTCACATGTGATCGTAGTACTTGTAGTTCTACAGGTATTCTGTATGTGAGTATTTGAACTTGATTTGATTCATCTACTCAATTAGAAATTTGTGTGCTTGCCCGGTGTTGTGTATGAGGAGGGCGTGTAATTATGATGCGCTTTGTTACCCACGCCAAAAACTGATGAAAATGGGCAACTGCGTTCATAACATAGCAGCGCTCGAAAGCTAGAGCTTTTTCTTATATGGAGAAAAGGCACAAGGTTGCCAGCCAACAAAGATTTGTGGTAAATGAACATGATTTTAGAACCACTTTAAACTTGCACTTTGTTGTATCAAAATTCAATGGATACCCAGAACTTTTCTAAGGACTCTAATTAAAAGTTTGATATTTTGATGAAAATTTGATGAATTTTTTAACATTTTGTGCAAAGTTTGAAATTTTAAATTAAACCGGTTTTGTTATAGCAAACAGCAAAAAAAAACTAATAATAATCAAAATTTTGTAATAATACGCTCTGCTACTAGATATTATGAACACAAGTGTTTTTTTTTATTTTTGTTTTCTAACATAATAACCACTAGGTTATCAGCCGAAATTGGCTTCCCCACCCTAGTGCTTAATTCCTCCCTTTCGAACACAAATCGCGGACAGACAAATAAAACATATTCTGCGTCTTCTGCAGCCGGTGCACAATAAGAACAGTACGGGTCGCCTTCGTGCTTAAACCTATAGAGAAAGGATTTAAAACACCCATGTCCCGTCAGTATTTGGGTCAGATAATAGTCTAACTGTCCATGCTTACGGGTAACTCACTTGGATATTAAGGGAATCAGACGGTACGTCCAGCGTTCGTTCAGGGTCGAACTCCATTTTTTCTGCCATGAACGCGAGCTACGCTCTCTTGCTTTCTTGCGTATTGTCTGCCGTTCTGAAGTAGCTTTGTTTTTGTAAACTTCAGCGTACTCTTTTGCCATTAAGTTTATTGGGAGTAGTCCTGCAATAACCATAATGGCGTCTTCAGATACCGTACGAAACGCGCAGCATACTCTGAGGGCACTTAATCGATACACTGATTTCCTACAACTCACATATGAGCTGCAATTAGTTGCTTCCGCCCATGCTGGAGCTGCATACAGCAAGATCGATGAGACCACGGTATTAATTAGTCTCCTGCAGTTTTGCCTAGGGCCTCTAGTGTTCATCATTATGCGCGTCAGTGCTATTACTGTCTTTGCCGCTTTGCTGCTCGCGTATGATAGGTGATCTCTGAAGTTCAGCCTATGGTCGACTACTACGCCCAGGTATTCAATGAACGGCTTCGATCCTATGGTATTTTCGCCCACCATTCGACTCCACCTTCTTCCTACTGCAAATGAGCATTGCTTCCTCTTATGATCCGCAAGAGTTAGACAGTTCTTATGCAGCCATTCTTTTACCATGCCGACAGCCTGGTTGCAGGTTGCGTGAGCTTGGTGGAGTACCGTGTGTGAACACAGGTGTGTACTATAGGTAGGTGTGCGTGTGGGCATTTGAGTACCAGTGGCGCTGTGCAACTACGTGGAGCAAGAACAAAAGCAAATCAGAGCTCACTAGCAGATGCTGTTGGTTTTATATTGTTTTTTATATATTAAATATACACGAACTAATATCTGGTCCATGAGGTCTTCAAAATAAAGCTCCGTTTTAACAAATATCTCAGCACACGTGGTACTTGCACCTCTTTTCCTTTAATATCGCATAAAGAGGTCCATTAGGATAAATTATAGTAAGCCAAATCCCTTGGCAGCCTCAAATTTTGTGAACAAATAAAATTAGAATTACTTTGTTCCAAGAATTTTGGTCTTACATTCTATACAGCGACGGTTCAACCCATTATCTTCTCAGCTGCTGACGTTCTGTGCTATATTTGGTTTGGTAAGTCACTAAGAGCTTACCGTGTAAAGGCACATTTCGATAAAGAGATCCCTGTTCCATTACCTGAGCATATATTTGTAATCAGCTCAGCAAGTTTGTTATATCGGATATCAAGGCGTTAAGCGCAGTAACACCTCGCCTAACACAGATTTCTATGAAATGAAGCTGTATTTGAAAAATTATGGCATTGCTAACTATTCCCACAAATAAAAATTCCATCCTCCAGCCCTGAAACCATTTTCACTTTTATGTTATTCTGAGCGTGCGATCCAGGGAATACGAGGTGTGACAATTAAGTTCCATAAACTTAGTTATAACTTAGAAAGGAGAAACTTTATGGTAATGGTAATCGTTGTACGGGTTAGGTTAAAGCCTTTATGCACAGCCACCAAATTGATCTATTGGGCCCCCCAATTTTAGATTTTCCTCCTTTAGTAGGTACGAGCCCAGGATTCTGTGTCTCCTGTGGCCTAATGCCTCACAGTTGGTGATTAAGTTTTCCATAGACTCATCTTTATCACAGCAGTGGAGACCTTTCTTTAATTCCAATCCAAGTTTGAAGTGGACTGCACGTTTAGGTTGCTTCTAGTAAGCAACATTTTTAGTGTCGTGACCGACTTTACAAGAAACCTGCTGTGATCGAATTTATAGCAAAATCTTGCGAACTAATCTATGTTATTAATCTTTTTGTTGGCAAAGGCATTTCAATATTCAAGGGAACTCATTAGGGCGTGAAAGAAGTAACGAAAACTGAAACCACGCTGCTGATTGGGTTAAATTCGGTGGATTGCGAAAGACTTTTTGTTGTAGTTGTAAAACTTTGAAAGTAAAAAGTGTGTAATACTTGCTTTCGACTCACAAAAAGTCTAAAAATCTACACTGCTTTGATTTCCTTCTTCCGTGAAACTGTCGTTGGTATTATTAATCTTCTTTTTTTTATCTTTTATGAAAAAACATCTGCCGTTCGGAGACAGCTTACAACTGTAGGTCCCTCCATTTGTGGAAAAATTCATAGCGCACACCACAAATTGAAGATGGAGCTCATCCTTATCATAGCAATTACAGCTCGCGGTGAGCCAGTATTTCCCTCACAATCGCGCTCCATACGACTCGGTTCATTCTGTTGCTTCTCCTAGGATTTAAAAGGCGTAAATCTGCAACAACATCGTCTTCTTGGTGATCTTCCACGTTTTTTATTGACCATAATAGGAGAGTTGAAGGTTTTTTCGTAATCCTGATGTCGTTTAGCCTGAGTAAATGTCCAAACCATCTCGGCCGCTGAGCTTCCGCGAAAAGCACAATGCGTTGACCTGATATCAGCTGTTCAGCTGTTCGACCAAATTCCCAATAAAGGATATAAGCGCAAATTGTGCGTATATATATAACTGTGTGGGCTTTATAGTGAACTCTTTGTTTATAAGTAATTCTAACAGTGATAGCTCTTATCCGCGAGAAATCTTTAAACGTTGGAAAATATTGCAAACTTAATTCCAAAGCCATACACCATTGGCAGCCTGAATAGTACGTTTATTGAAAGTAGAGCGTTTTTCAGTAAGAGCGCTTCAACTTTTTTTTTGAATAAAACACAAACGGTTGGACATTTTTAACTAATTTTTTTTTATTATCGAGTTTGAACATATACATTTAAGTACGAAATTCGATTTCTTTTGAATGACCACCGCGTGCACGTTTTACGAAGTTCAATCGTTGAACCCAATTTTCGACCACTCTTTTGCATAAATCGGCCGAAATTCCAGCAATTTCGCGTTCAATATTGGCTCTGAGCTCACAAATCGTCGCCGGCTTGTTACTGTAGACCAATGACTTCACATAACCCCAAAGAAAATAGTCTAGAGGCGTCAAATCAACGAGCGCGGCGGCCATTCGACCGGTCCATTTCTGAAAATAATGCGCTCATCGAACTTACTCTTCAACAAATCAATTGTAGCGTGTGCTGTGTGGCTTGTGGCCCCGTCCTGTTGAAACCACATGTCGTCTAAGTCCATACCATTCAATTGCGGCCAAAAATAATCGTTTATCATGTCGCGGTATCGATTTCCATTCACAGTAACGTGGCGATCGTTCTCGTCAACGAAAAAATATGGGCCAATTACGCCGCCGGCATGTAAACCGCACCAAACAGTGATTTTTTCGGGATGCAACGGTGCCTAATGAATCACGTGTGGATTGCTTTCTTCCCAGTAACGCATATTTTGCTTGTTGACAAAGCCATTGAGCCAAAAGTGAGCTTCATCACTGAAGATGATTTTTTGGAAAAAGTAGCTCAGAAGTAGCAACAGAACGATTATTTTCATAAAAAATTTGCACGATTTGCAATCGTTGCTCAAGTGTGTAGCGTTCCATGATGAAATGTATACTAATGAAGTTTACAAATGACAAGCGAAAAATAAAAAATATCGCGTCGTTCGCCCTCCCTATCGGAAAAAAGTTGAAGCGCACCTATTGAGTAACGCCTTAGTTCAAAATCATATTTTATCATAATCACTTTTAGTCAAAATCATTTTCATCTTGAGAGCTATGCAAACAAGCAAAACTGCCGCCTCTGGGGCTCGAAAAACCCGCGCATGGTCGAGAAGCTATAGCATCAGAGAGGTGGCTTCACTGAACGCCTTTTTTTGTGACCGGAAATTGAACACATGGACTTTGGTTTCTGCAGCATCGCCTGCCATGTCACACAGCCCATAAGACAATCGACCGTTCGGACTCCAAGTTCGGTAATCGTGTTGGCTGCCGCCTCGGCGATGCAAATTGGCCTATTCGGTGCTGCCGTTTGACGCCGGTAGATTTTTTTGGTGAGGCAGGATCGACATTATATGAATAATCTATTAACCATGCAGGGCGAATAGCGTGCAAACCTTTCGTGAGATAGTCCAGAAACTGTTGACAAGCTCTTAGAATACTGGGTTAACAGGATGCGGTACTGCGAAGCTAGTCACATGCGAACAATTTTTTTTCGTAAATAAAGGGGGTATGTGCTCTTTCTGTTAATTTTTATGAATTTTTAAGAAGGAAGAATCAACCACTACGCAAATAAAATGAAAAAAACCTTGAGCAGTAGTGATGTGTAGTGTAAATGTACCAATGTAAATACTAAGTTGATCAATAAGTTTCGCAGTTCGATAAGAAAAACACACTTTTTTGGTTAGAAATACATTTGAAAAATTATTCAGTATTGTCACCCTGAACATCAGTAACGGAGATTCCAATTTGTGAATTCTATCCCTGAAGAGGGAATTTGGAAGGGCTGCAAAATATGTTTCCATAAGGCTATTATGACCCCATCATTTGATGAAAAACGTTTTTCACGCATGCAGTTTTTTAGGTCTGGAAGCAAATGGATGTCGCTTGGAGCTAAATCTGGCAAATCCGGTGGGTGCTCCATCAATTCGAACTTTAATTCATAGGTTTTAGCTCTTTAGTTTCAAGGATACTTTGCTTCGAGGTGTGACAAATGTGTTCCGGGAATTTGTGAATTAAACACAAGCCAATCAAGTTCTGAGCACAATTTTGGTACCGACCTTCACACTCATCTTCCTCTAACTGTACTCAGTGATTCCGCTATTTTCGCAAATGATTAGAATCATCTTGAGTAAGGGACGTCTGAAGCATTATGGAAAGAGGGCCACTAAAGACAGAAAACTTTGTATATATTATACTTCAATCAATAGAAAATTGCGCAATGCAAATTATATATATGTATATATAATTGGCGCGAACAGCCTATTTGGGTGTTTGGCCTAGCTCCTCCTCCTATTTGTGGTGTGCGTCCACAAATGGAGGGACCTACAGGAGGAGCTTTTTCATGGCAGAAATACACTCGGAGGTTTGCCATTGCCTGCCGAGGGGCGACCGCTATTAGAAAAATGTTTTTCTTAATTTTGGAGTTTCACCGAGATTCGAACCTACATTCTCTCTGTGAATTCCGAATGGTAGTCACGCACCAACCCATTCAGCTACGGCGGCCGTTAGATTATGCAAAGATAATGTTAACTAATAAATGGGCTGATAAGTCCAGGGCCTAACAAAGAAAACACGTTTTTGTTTTTTGTTCAAAATTAGCTTCATTCATCAACGTAATTTCAATCAAGAACAACGAAATCATTCCAGCGCCGCTCCAACATATCCATACCACTTTTGTAGAACTATTTATCTTTTTCCTCAAAATACGCCACAGTTTCAGCGATTCTGCGCTCGAGCGAAATTTCTTACTGGCGAGCACTTTTTTAGGTCTGCGAACAGCCAGTAGTCGCTGGGAGCCAAATCTGGCAAATATCGTGGATGTGGGAGCAATTCGAAGTTCAATTCATATAGTTTTGCCATGGTTTTGATTGACTTGTGGCACGGTGCGTTGACTTGAAAGTGAGCATACGGCGGACCCACTTTGAACAGAGCTTTCTCATAGTCAAATGCGCATGCAATATTAAGCCAACAGTTCTTTTGATATCTTTACGATGTCAGCTAACTCTCGCAACTTCCCTATTTGATCATTCAGAACGATTTTGTGGATTTTTTTCATGATTTCTGGTGTTGACGCCTCATTTGGAAGTCCAATGCGTTGTGCATCATCGGTGTCTGTACGACCTCGTTTCAAATCTGTTTCTGATGAATACTTTTCAAGTCATTGATTCGCTTGAAGGTTACTTTTACCCATTAAGAAGCAGTGTAGAATTAAAATACGAATCACTCTTCTTGATCTTCTTGATCCATTGTTTTGAAAATAACAAAAGTAGCGTCACTCTTAGCCCAATAACTCACGACCTAATGAATAGAATTAATTAATTGGAAAAGAGGTGAACACAATAAGACTAGTGTCATCTATGTGTTGGGCCCGGGACTTTTCGGCCCGTGTATTAAGCTGCGTTCGGCAAGATTTGATGGCAGAAATACGCTCGGAGGCTTGCTATTGTCTGCTGAGGAGCAACCTACATATATAAGAAAAAAACTGTTTTTGTCATTTGGAGTTTCGTGCGCTGTTTCAAATCTTTGAACTTCCGAATGTTACTCAAGCACCAACCCATTCGGCTACGGCGGCCGCCGTGCAGTTAAAGGCAGTAGTAAACGCACCAGTCACAAAGTTTTGTCTCCTTCCTTGCCTCTTTTATTTTTTTTGTTAACTTTTGACGCAGTGGCATTAATGATTTTTCGCATTTGATATGAAAATCTCATTTGTCCAATTGTTGCTGTTGCCCCGAAACGTTTGCCAGCAGCAGCGATGCGCCACCATCTGTAATGTTATTATTGTTGGTAAAATAATATTGTTGCTTCCTCCGCATTTGGATTGCAATCAATTTACGAGCACACACGCATACACAACGGCACAAATGTAGCTGGGCTAGTTGTGCATGTGTATGCGCTTTGGCAGCAGGTAATGAGTTGGGGTGAATGGTTGTTTTTGTTGCAACTGCCATGTGCCACTTAGTTTTGCCGCAATTCGTATGCTTTGTTGTCGTTGTTGTTGCTGAAATTGTCTTTTTTTCTGTGTGACTTACATGCAGTACTGACGCGTCATAATTAGCATGAGGAAGCACCACGTTACGCTGCACTGCACAAACTCCGCAACCAAATGCGGGGTGGTGCTGGAGTTGGCATTACTGCCGTAGCTGTCGTTGTTACTGTTGTTAGTCTGTCGTACAAATTTGACTATGATTGTTGGCTTAGCCGCTCTGGCTGTAGCTGTTGCTGTTGCTGGTGCTGCTACTAGCGCCGGACGCCATTGTTGTGTTGGTTGCCGCATTTCGCAATGTTGATCTTACATTGTACTGATTTTAATTTTGATTTGCGTTTTAATTGGCGAGCGTTGCGGTGCACTGCACTCATCAACCGCTGCGCTGCGTGTACATTACTCGATGTGCCTCAGCTTGCCCACAGTTTCCGAAAATGGAATTTTTAATATTCGCTCAAATTGCAATTAACAACGTTCGGACAACTCGTTGCCAGCTCAACTACCTTTGCGTGTGATTTAATATTTTTCTTGCGAATTTAAAAGTGCACTTATATTACGTATAATCCCCAACGGATTTATGAATGCGTTATTTATTCAAAGGAAAAAAAATGTATTTAAATCAGAAGAAATGACCTCTCGCACGCATGCCCAGGCAGGCCGTACCTCGTAGGTAAGGTAAATATTTAACCTACAGTCTGTGAAGTAGCCGTCGCTGCTTGTAGATTTGGGTGACCACGCGGCACGAGTGCTGTTTAATTAGTATAAAAAATGTGTAAAGAAATATAAAAAAATAAACATATGCGCCATTCCAAAGCAAAAAAGGAAATGCAAAAAAAAAACATCAAGTAAATATATAAAGGAATCCTTGAGTATAAAAAAGTAGCTTCAGTGAACCTGCCAGAATTGCGTTTTTAATTATTTACTCGTGAAAAGTAACTCATTAACATAATGTGCGGTTTATGCAGCTGCCCCCTTCCCACCGTATGGCGCATGACAGCCTGCTGCTGTTATTGTGCTTTACCAGCATAAAATTCAAAATTATTTAACTTTGCTTAAGTAAATGTAAATTCAAGTGGCTTGCCGTAGTGGTATGCTGCAAGCAATACCACTTTATGGTCCCTGCTCAGCCGGTCGACAGTAAATAATCAGCAGCGCCAGTGGCTCAAAAGTAAACCGCGACTTTGCCACATTTCACATTTCACCATAATACTGTTGTTGTTGTTGTTATTATTATTGTAGTTGTTGCCTTACGGCTATTTTGCACGCTACGCGGTTATGGTTGATGGAAATGTGGCAGCTAGAGCACAGAACCCAAGAATCCGTAGCACAAAAGCAGTAAATTCTCATAGTTGGACGAAAGATGCACGCGAACGGTAAGCTATTTAGTTCGAAGTTGGCTAGTGGCTCGGACAGTGCTCGCAATGAGATTAAGAAGAAGAAGAACAAGCATCAAAAGTAAGGCGTAAATGCAATGACTCTAATTTGGTCTGCGATGGAGCCAACGTTATTCCCATTCATAGTTAGTATTTCAAAAGGCATTAATGTGGATTTATGCAGAGTTACACTTAGAGCTTTCCAACCAGATTTACTGCTACTTCAGATTCCGTTTATAATATTGCAAGTTTCTCTTAAATACCCTATGGATCTTTCTTTGCACCAGATGGTGCGATATTAATCATCCAATTTTAATATTGAATACCCTTTTTGGTAGATAGGTAGGTTAGATGGCAAGAGTACCACGGGAACACTAGAGTGCCGTTTAGATACCATAATGTGGACCACTACCTGCAAAAAGTACAAAACTTAAAGGCAGAAAAACCACCTACAGCCATCCAGTGCTTTTGATGTAGTGGATGGGAGAAAAGGGATCTTGGCTGGATAACAACCTCAGACTACTTCCAAAAGACACACTAGGGAACTTTAAGCGCCTAGCCGCTAACCCCGAACAGTTGCAAAGAAAGTTTTCAATTCTCTCTTCCTCTTCCGGATCCGCACAGCTTCTGCAGTGGGAGTTCTACGGGGGATCCGCAGCACTTTAAGCGTCCTGCTTCTGTCGTAAGGAGGCCAAGGTATAATACAGGGGCCGGAACTCGAAGTGTAACCTTTTTAATTCGCCATAAATTTAATTTGGAAAATTACTTTTATTTAATTCTAAGTAAAAAAATATATGAAAATAATACAAAATTAAGAATCAATTTACTTTAGCTCCATGCGACCACCTTTTGCCTTGACTATGGCCTTGAGACGGTCCAGAATCACAAGTTGCACGAATGTGACTTGTAGGTATTTTGGCCCACTCGCGGACAATGGCTTTTTTCAGCGCTCCCAGACTGGGAAATCTTTTAGTTCGGACTTTCCACTCCATAATGGCCCAAAGAGAATAATGCATCGGATCCGCGTCTGGTGAATTTGAGAGCCATTGTATGGACATTATGAAGTTTGGAACATTGGTTTTTAGCCATTCTTGGTTCACTGGAGCATTGTGAAATAGTGCCGAGTCCTATTGAGACGTCCATGGTCTGTCACCGAATGGTTTGTCTGCCCGCACTTCAAAGCTACCTCCACAATATTTCGGACTTGCCTTGACGCCACGCTCTATGAAATCGATTGGAGAGCGCCCATCTGCGGTTGCAGTGGCCCAAACCACAACCTGTGGCGAGTGCTGCCTCCCGGTGGCCATTCGATGACTCAAATTCCCTATCGTTTTGGAAGTTTATGAATTGCTCAATTTGAAAAATTTTCTTGTCAGAATACACAAAGTTCGGAAATTCACCGCTTTTGGCCAACTCCGCTTTCGGCAACTCCTCCGCATTCTCAAGTCTGACTTTTGCTGCTTGGAAGTGAGATCATGCGCCTTTTGGATCTTATAAGGCTTGACTTTGAGATCAATTTCAGTATGCGGTGGATGCTACTGTCTGATATTTTCAGTTCTTTTCAGTCACTTCTACACTTTTTGAAGCATTTCACGTGAGGTTGCAGTCTTTTGAAGACCATCTCCATGATGTTTCTTGATGCTACCGGTATCATTTTAGCGATTAGTGGTGCGATCCACAAACACTTTATTTACCTTAAGGTGCTCGAGCTCACTATCAATCGTTGGTTGTGATTTTCCAGCCAAATATAATGCAGCCACACTATTACGTTTAAAATCCATTACTGATTTTATTTTCTCACGATTACTCTATGCAAAATGCTTCCGCGTGCTTGTAAACAATACTCTGAACTGTCGTTTAGCCAACTAACAGAAGGCTGATGCCCGTGCACCAGCTGCGCGAGCCGTCTGAAGTTGGTTACACTTCGAGTGCCGGACCCTATAATACACTCAAGAAACGAAATTTTGATCTGTGTTTCAAGTAGGCGCGATATAATATGTAATATTGATATTTATCTTAAATAGTTTTTTATTTTCGTTTGAGAATGTCACCTACATGCATAATTTATCACGGATTAGACATTAAACAAAAGAAGAAAAAACCTCTACCACTGCAGCGCTCTTGTCAGAATGCGATGCCGCTATCTGGGATTTAACTTCGCGCTCGATTATTAGCAGACACATAACGAATTAGAGGTCGAATTTGAGTCCAAACTTATGGTTTCAAAATTGGCATAATAGGAGTGGCAACCACCGTAACATAACCAACCTTACCCAGCTTTCGAAAATATTTATGAAACCATGGAAATCGTCGCCTTGAACCGCCATGTGAGCCGCAATCTGTTGTTCAGCAATTGAAGATTTGCCTGTAGACTGTTCGGAGCTGAAAACATAAATATAAATATTTTGAATATAGAATAAATAAATATAACTATTTCGAAATTAAGCGAAAAAATGCTTAGAACTTTTCACTTCACCTAATATGCACCACATTTGAAACCTCGTTTTGGCTTACTTCTCTTAACTAAAATAATTATGGGTCAATAGCGACATTAGCGCAAATTCGTTGCGGCCTAATTATAATACTCGTATTTACCAAAATTATGTTGCCTAAATGAAATTAAATTTAAAAATAAATGCAATGAAATACACACACTTACATACTTATGTGTTTGGTTTATTAATAACTCGAAAATTTATTTAAAATAGCGGTATACCGTTTTCAAAATCACAGAAGCATTGAATGTAATCCGCTAAAAATAAATTTAAACTGCATTCTTATTGATTGCGGAATTTTCGAAAGCGATTATAAATCATTTAACTTTTTTTCTGTAGCATGTAAATTTGGTGCTTTACGTGAGCTTTATTGTTTATTAAATTCACATATATATACACTTATATATGTAAAAGCCTGTAGAGCCACAAAAGAGTAATTGAATTCACAGAAATTTACATTAGTCCAAAAATTCAAAGCTGTTCTTTAATAAGCCCCAACTTTTGTGGATTTTATGGAGTTTATTGTATTAAGGGCTGCATATTGAACGCCGTTTATAGCAATTTGTGAAGTAGGTCACGATTGCGTGCATATGTGTGTACGAGCAATAATATAACAAGCGCAAAAATCGCATACATATAAAAATGTAT
Source organism: Anastrepha ludens (assembly GCF_028408465.1). Classification (NCBI taxonomy): domain Eukaryota; kingdom Metazoa; phylum Arthropoda; class Insecta; order Diptera; family Tephritidae; genus Anastrepha; species Anastrepha ludens. The sequence continues at coordinate 7,901,637 of NC_071498.1, read as the reverse complement.
GTAGATATGTACATAAATATGCATGAAAGTATGCGTAAGTGTTCTTGTATACATCTGCGCCTTAGGCCTTCACTGCGGTTTTCCAAAATTTATTTGAACTGAATATTGTTGTATTTTATTTTGCAGGCAAAAGGATTTATTTTTATTTCCTATTGAGGTCAATCGTAATTTAGACATTGCTTTATTTGTTAAAGTATTATTGGCATTATTTTCGAGTTAAGAGAATTGTATAGCCAATCACGTGCCATGCACAACTATGTATACATTATTAATAGAAAGCGGATAAATACATACGTACATATATGTGTATATCAACAAGGCCTGCTTATATAGCAAATGTTTAGTTACAAGTACAATGTAAAGTAGATGGAAATGAAATGAATGGATGAAATTACCATACATTTTTTGAAAACTATCCACATATTCCACACGATAACTCGCAGTTGTTCCCAATATACAAGGTGTGTTCTAAAAGTATCGCGAATTTTGAATTTTCGCAGGTTATGTATATACGAATTTCGGTTTTTTTGTGGCGATATGTTGGTACTCTTGTCTCTCACTCATGCCGACGAGTTCGGCCATTTTGAATGTTCAGTCAATTGCTGACAGCTGCTTTGCTTCCACGTGTTTCGGCTCGTCCTCGATTTTTACCTATTCAAAAAGATGGATCAAAGAACCTGTATTAAATTTTGTGCGAAAAACGAAATTAAGTGCGCGGATGCATCCCGAATATTTACCGTGTCATACGGAGAAGCTACTTTGGGCCAAATCAACGTTTATCGGTGATACAAAATGTTCTCAGAAGGCCGAGAAGATGTGAGTGACGAAAAGCGCGCCGGACGCCCGAGCACTTCAACAGCAGACGAAATTTTTGATGAAGTGAAGAAAAAGGTATTGGCTAATCGTCGATTCACCGCTAGAGAAGTTGCTGAGGACCTGGACATATCGATTGGCCATGCCATTCGTTTTTTTTTTCAATGATTTGGGCATGAGATGCGTCGCCGCAAAATTCGCCGAATCGTGGGTTTATGGTTATGACGTGGAAACCAGAGTTCTTGCCATTGGGTAAAACGGTCAATAAGGAATATTACCTGCAACTTATGTGCAATTTGCGGGAAGAAATCCGCCCGAAACGCCCGAGTTTGTGGAAGAACAAAAATTGCCTCTTGCATCACGATAACGCCCCTGCTCACACATCGTTGCATGTGCGCGACTTTTTGGCCAAAAACAACACACTAATGATGCCACAGCCACCGTAAAAAGAGTAAATAAATTTAGATACCTAGTTTGCCTTTTCAACGAAAACTGGGATGCCTCAATAGATCCGCATTTCTTAAATATGGTAAAGTCCTAAAATGTCGCGACTTCAATCTTCAACCGGTATACAACGTGTGGGTCCCCTCTTGGAAGCGGCTTGAGACCGCGAATTTTTTCAAATATAGTTCAAAATTTAAATTTAAAAAAATCAAAAAAAATAATTGTAAAAAAAAAAAATTGTACTACATCTAAATTGTATAATCGCTTACATTCGACTACGAATAGCAAATAAAGAAGAAGAAGTAAATTTAAATTGTGACTAAAGCTTAACTAGCAGTAGGACTTTGGGTAAATTTATGTAGTAGTGCAATGTTTGGGCGCATATCTCGAGCCAGATAATGTTAATGAGTGTTTCAGTAACAGAGAATGAATATTCCATTAACACAGTTTCATTAACATTCCCTGCTCGAACTGCAGCTAGTATACAACCTCTGTAGGTGTGTTTTCCTATAAGAACTTGACAGTTCTGTTAGCCCTTGAGCACAATTTTTAATGTGTAAACTCTAATTGTTAGTCGCTTCGATTTACACGTATTTAGCACTGATTTCTTTGGTTTTTAGGCGTCAGTACTCAACACAAACTTTATATATTTTTATTTTAATATATTTTTTGTATAATCGAATACAATACAATTACCGTCTTTTCACTTATCTACTTTCAAAAATTCTAAAACAATATATTTGTAAACAGATTTTTTTTTTTTGGGATCCAGAAAAACACGTCCCACAGGTAGTAGCATTAGAGCAATAATAATGAGTTCAGTTTTAAGTTGGTTACAACACAAACAAGTATACTGAAAGACTCTCGTGACAGCGGCTTCAAATAGCGGCTTCAAATAATGCTTAAGCCATTAACTTGTAAATAACAAAACAAACAAACAAAAACAATGCTTAACTGGAGGGACTAGTTATCTTCTTAAAAAGGTCAAAGTGGCTTAAGTAAGTTAGTTAGGGGATGGAAATTGAATACAGGTATCACAATGGGTCTTAGGGCCATCAAGTGTCTTGTCTTAGACAAGCAACCTGAGGCTGGGTTAGTAATCTAAATAAACCTAACCAAAATTCGTGACCTGTGCATTAAATAGATATATATTAGTAATAAAATTGTAGTACTCTGCATGCTTGGTCAAGCTGAGATAAGTGCAATGAACATTTTGACAGGACTGGCCATTTTTTTTGAAACTGTACCCACAACATATTATTGCATATAGAATATCCGATTGGCTACATTTTAAATATAAGTACACATCAATTAAACCCCACCTGGGAAAAAATCCTTTACCTTCCAGCAGTATTACACGTCTTCAATCAATAATTTTTACACGCCTAAGGATTGAACATACAAACATAACCCATCAACACCTATTGCACGGGAATTCTGTTGCCTCTTGCACATTTTGCTCCTAAATCGCATCAGTGGAACACTTTATTAAAGAATGTCTATTTAAGAAAGATTAAGGCAAGGATTGACAGTTTACAGTGACAAAAATATGATAATACAGAGACCAAATAAATAAAATCAAATCAATTGCTATGCTACTACTGTCTGTGCAATGTGCCTTGTGATCAGGTGTAAAAAAATTCACATTTAAAAAGTGCATTAAACACAAGACAAAAAAATAATAGAAAAAAAAAAAATTTTTAAATTAGTATAGCGCTTAAAAAAATTATACATTTTTCGTTTTGGTAGACTTTTGGACTTGATCATTTGCTTGTTTTTTGTTTTGTAATAAAATCCTTTATTAAGCTTTTCGACAACTCCTTTTTCAATTCTGAAGCAACACAAACTCTTGAAAACAGATTTTTTTTGAAAAGGGGCTGATAATTACGTGAATCCTAGTTATTAGTCGAACTGAATCAACATGAGCTTCATAACAGCAATACAACAGCACTCTCTCCAGTAATCTGACCAGTGAATGTTAATAAAGAGAAGGTTCTTTAACATTAACAGAGAATGTGACCAGAGAATGTCCATTAACATTCTCTGATGTGACCAACTGAGATGACACGAAGTTTCAAAGCGATCAGCAAAATTATGGAAATTCTGTGTTACAAAGCATACATAAACTATCTTAGCCCAATCGACTAACATTACTACTCTACTGTTAGGGAGTAGGAGAGGAATAAAGTTAATTCGGTGCAAGAGGCAATGTTCATACGAATTTTTTTCTGCATAAAGTTAGTGCGAATTTATGCAGTCACTTTCCATATAATAATGCAACATTTGAACAATATTTTCTGAGTGACAGTGAAACTGCGGGGGCGAAAAAAATTGTTTATACAGTATGTGAATTAATTGTTTGCAACATCATAAAAACTTCTTAAATACATTTTAATTACTTTATTTTACCAACTGAAATTACATTTTCGAAATTTTGAATACACAGTATTTTTGTAACAATTATGTTTAACGCATTTATGCCAATAAAACTCAAAACTTCAAAACATTATAGGAAAAAAAACATAAAAGCCCATAAAATAGTTAATTCTGCATTTTCAATTAATTGTTTATATTTTCAATTATTATATGACTTTTGTTAGGAAAATATAGGTCTGTGATTTGAATATTTAGTGTGAAGGCCTTCAGTTTCCATTACAGATAGCAGGCGATGGGGCATGGATGAATGAGGTTTTTCAAGTCGTAAGTCTCTAGTATTTTCTGCCATTCAATCTGAATGGCACTTATGAGAGCGGTTTTATTAGATGGGCTATGTTTGCTCACTTTCTTCTTTAAAAACGCCCACAAATTCTATTGGGTTTACGTCAGGACTCTGGGCAGGCGTATCAATGATTTTACTGCAATTATAAAGTAGCCATAATTACTGTTTGGGATACAGGGTCGCGGGTGTACATCATAGCTCAACACAAAATCATCTGAAATGAGATATGAGAAATATAGTATATTTGGAAAGATTTTTTCCATTTGAAAATTTTTCGTAGCACCGATTTTCGCTAAAAACAACGTACTTAGTATTTATTACTCTAAATTTAATAATTATTAAAAATAATTATTCAAAAACAAAAACGCAGGTGCGCTTGGTAAATTGCGTGGAGAAGTACCTTGCAAAATTTTATATGTAAATCAATTAAAAATTAAATAATAAATTTGAAAACGTTTGGTCTAGTAAGTTGGGAGTTATGGCATGCAGGAAGGTCAACAATAGTAAATTTCAGAAAAATGCATTAAAGTTAAGCAGATATAGAAACCTAACCTGGAACAACGTACGCTCTTTATCAATTTTTTCCGATCGACTTGCAATTTCGACGGAATTTTTTTAAAATGTTATGCTAGATGAATGAGTGAAAGAATAATAAAAAAAGTAAAAAAAAAAAATTGTTAAATAATATATCAGATTTTTACTACAGCTAGTGACGAAAATCATATTTGCTAGGCATCTGAGAACACAAAATACCTGAAGGAGTACTTAGGTTTTTATACTATACTAATATTTCTTAAGTATTTATTAAGAAATTCATTGCATTGTAGTAAATAAATAAAATAAAAAAAAATGTTTTGACTCATTAGTAAAACATATTTCATTGCGAAATATGCAAAATTTTTCGAACTTTCTTAGGTATTTCAGCAATTCACATTTCAATAAGAGTTTGTTACGACATTCTACGCTATGACTGCAGAATTAAAAATATGAGCTTCTATTTTTATATCAATATAAAATGAAGAGTTTAAATGTATATTTGACCAACTCAGATTTCATTTTGATGAAATTCGAAACATTAATTTAACTTTTCCATTGCTTTACTTCTAATTGCCTCATTGGCATAATTTCCTTATTTTACTTCTCTTTTGCGTATTGACCGGTAACTAATAGCGTTGTTGTAAAAAATCATTTCTGTGAAATGTAAGACCAAAACTAAGTATGAGTAGTACTGTTATCACTGTTAATACATTTTGCCACAGATAGCACTGCTGGAAGTGAAAGTGCAATGTGAAAATTGAAAGTTTTTTTCCCAACGAACTGTTCAGAATTCCGCAATTTTTCAGTTCAAGCGAATTGTTAAATAAAATTAATTTGCTAGCATTGGTGACTCATTTCTGCGACAATTCAAAATAAATGAGTAAAATAATGAAATTTCGCAAAAAGGAAACGAAATAAATTAGCGAGTTGTGTAAAATTGGATGTACGCGTATGTAGGTTGGCTACCAGCAATTACTCCGAAGTGTTTATCGATTAATTTGAAAGATAAAAATGTTAAATTACACGCTTCCGATTGCCACTCAATGCGACACTGAACCGAAAGTCAAGCATATGTGGGCAGCTACTTGATATTTAGACGCATATATGAAGTTTTAAGTGCAGTTGTAAATGTGAACAATAGGGCGGTTTATACGTTTTTCGAAGTAGTAGAATTGATCTATGATAGTATAAAATATCTATGAAATGGAAATGTCTATGTAACAAAATATTATCCACCACACAAGGCAGTGGACCGGTATACAACGTGTGGGTCCCCTTTTGGAAGCAGCTAGACACCGCGAACTATTTTCAAATAGAGTTCAAAATTTGTATTAAAAAAAAACAAAAAACAAAAAAATTGTAAAAAAAATGTATTACTTTTAAATTGTATAATCGCTTACATTCGATTCAGAATAGGAATTCTTTATTTAAAAGAGTTGTAATTTTTATTTCGCTCTCTATTTTTGGTCTAATGGAGTCAAATCACAGCTTTTAGGGCTTCAATGGCATCACTGTTTCGGCTACTTATCTCCATAATCTGTTTGGACGAAAAGTTACCGATTTTGTGGCTACTTAACCATAAACAAAGTCTCCAACGCACTACGCATGTTTTTTGGCTGTAGAAGTACTTATAATAAAAAAATTTGAATGCTCAATTTCCACACGCCCCGTAAGCCATCCTGTAGATGAACTCCCCTAAAGTGTATACACATGTAGATACTCTTCTCGTACCTATAAAGATAACTAAAACAGTTCTTTGTACGAAATCACTACGAAACAAAGCATTTCGACATTTCAATGGAAAATAAAAGAATGTGCGAACAGCGGAACGATTCGAGCGATTGACACTAATGATACCCGGACAAACGAACAAATAACGATGACTGTACATACATATTTAATTACACTCAAATTCTGGATAGATATCTAGCTATAAATTCTCCAGTAGGAATTTTGTTAAATTTTTGCTTTTATTTTATAACATTTTACGAATCTCTATTGTCTTTGTGCAATTTGAACAAAACTTGAATTGAAATTTAGTATTAGCGGCAAGCAATGTTAATCGCCATTATCGCAATGCATCGTTGCCTACGGGGCACGTCAATTAAATTAGGCAGTAAGTTCTTCATAGAGCAATGTTGTCAGCGTGGATGCCACTCCTTTGGCGAGTGCACAAAGCAGCTAAAATGGCGTGTATAAATTTGCATTCAAAATACCTTCTATGCACAAAAAAGGGTAGAGTACAAAGGCGTTTGGTAGCAGGGAGAGTTTTACAATCTCAGTTTTTCGGGATCCCGTTTATGTTATTTCGAAAACCGAAATCAATACCGTAAACAAAGTCTCCAAGGGATTTCAATATGCATTATTTTGGAATAACTTAACTGGAAAATATTGCTGAAATATTGTTAGGTGATTAAATGATATATAAAGGAGTCAAAGAAATTAATTGTTTGGGTAACAAAAGTAAAGAAAATAATTAAATTTATGGACCTATTTTAGTTTATACTTATTTGATAAAGTAATTTAAGGTATGCCGAAAAAAGATCGACGGAAAAAAAACTGATAAGATAAAAAAGCGTACAAGTTTTTGGTTGAAAAAAGTTCATATAATTCTTAATCCGAAACTTCGGGCTCCCGAAATCCCTTGATACTAGAACATAATCTAGGGATTTTCAGAACTTAAAAAATCCAAAATCCCGTAACTTCGGGATTCCGGAATCTCGGGATGGACACCCCTAGTCCCCATGCCGCGTAAGCATACATTTAACGTGTTTATCATACATATGCATGTTAGGGTGCGTGCTTTGTTTGCTTATTATCGGCGCGTGGCAACATTTCAGCTCATATCCGGTCTGTGCAATTTGAATTTATTGCAGCACAAACATAGAACACCACCAATAAAACAATGCAACCACACAGCTGCAGCGCTAAGCAGCAGGTAATACATGAAACAACTATTATGCGGCTATATGTAGCACTCGCCTCATGTCTCATGCCGCATGTTGCTTGCCGTATACGCACTGAAGCTAATCGAAAGCCATTAAATGCAATTTAGTTGCCACATTACCATCAGCCTCGGCACACACACACACACACACACACACACTCATACGCGCAGGCTAATGCAAAACATCATGCGCTGCTTTAGATTCACATATTGAAATATACATGCATATATGCGTGTATGTTTGCGTGATAGGTGTGTGTATTATTGCGCTGAAGCACACCTTAAATACCTGCCCCGTCTGCTGCTCTGCGCTACCATGCCGCATTTCCAACACGAACCACTCTTTCGCTGTCTCGGTTTCCTGCTGCTTGTTGTTTGTGCCCAAACTGGGAAGTGCCGCCATGTGTAACGGCGCGCCGGAAACCGTTACCTTTGCAACCGTCCCTCAGTTTGCTAGTACTTGCATGTGTGCGTGTGTTTGTGCGCACAACAGACATGGCTAACACTAGCGCGCGCTATGTATTATGGAAATTGCATTAAAATTTTAATAACCCCACTGGTAGCAATTTGCAATTGAATAGCAGTCAGCGCACTTAATAGTTGAATGGCGCCTTTTTCAAAATCTCCTATAAGTATGCTAAAGCGATAGCAGCACACATACGCACGCAAGTCTGTCCATTGCCTAATGCATTTTTTCCGCTTTTGTGTTGAGCTTCGTTGACGTGTGTAAAAACGTGAGTATCAAAATGCAAATGAGGTGGTGTGCGTGTGTGGGTTTATGCTGTCTATGCTTCTATGGTTTGTCCTCTTTTTCGAGTTCATTGATTTGAATTTATCGGTGAAACTGCATAAAAGTTTGGATCGACCATTTCATTTCGATTTGTTTTATAATGAATTTAGGGTAATAGTAATCGCGTCAATGCCATTTACTTTGAGTTGAAATGGGCTTAGAGTAGTGCGGGTGCACATCAAGTGGTGGATATAAAATGAAAGGAAAAGGTGTAAAAAGGGGAGCAAAACATTTAATGACTTTCACATTCGCTTTGTATTACTTGGCATTTCGTTTTCAATGTGTGATTCGTTGGTATGCGGATACGTTTTCCTTTTGCTTTAATTATGATCCATAAATATATAATAATTTTCTTACGGGCTATTTAAAACTAGAAAGGATTATGCACTTAATAGTTAAATCAATTCAAGAGCAACGTAACCTTAGTTTTGGGTATAAAAAAATCAATAGCAAAACAATTCTGAAGGTATTCAGCTATAAGTGGAACAAGGAAATCATTAGCAAAACAAACTAAAAGAAGAGTAAAGAATTTATTCCACCTATCATTCAGTTAAGGATCATTTTAATATATTAAAAAAAAGAATAGATAAATAATAATAATTAATATACAATAAAAATAATTAAGTAAATAATAAAAGATAAAAAAGGGTGTATTTTTGGGTGTTTGGCTCAGCATCTCCTTCTATTTGTGGCATGCGTCCTGTTGTTGTACCACAAATGGAGGGACCTGCAGTTTTAAGCCGACTCCGAACAACAAATGGTTTTCATGAGGATATATTTCTTAACAGAAATACACTCGGAGGTTTGCCATTGCCTGCCGAGGGGCAACCGCTATTAGAAAAAGATTTTTCTTCATTTTGGTGTTTCATGCACGGAGACTCGAGTCTACGTTCCTCCGAAAATTAATAATACTTAGAGGCCGATCTCAAGTCTTTCGTCTTTCCAAAACCAGATTAAAAATTATAAGTATTAGAAAAACTGAAGAGAATTTCCTGTAATATAGAGAAATACGAGAAATACAAGGAGCAAATTTTATTCCGCTAACTGTTTAAATGGATTTAAAAAAAAACTCAAAAATTAGTGAGCATTTTCTTTAATTTCAATTTCTGGGAGGTTTATTTGAATATTCGTCAACAATTCACATATTCAAATTTACCTTTGAGGCAGCTGTGATATAAAGAAAAAGCCTTGAAGTTTCTTATAGCCAACTCACGAAAAGAAGAAGTTAACTTGACGTGAATCTCAATTTCTAGATTAATTACTTTGAATAACTGCGCAGCCTCTGCGGTCCAACCGCAGCCGTCATTAGTGATGTCCCTTTGCCCAAATTAAGCTTTCCTGCAACAATTTTTCACTAACTGCAAATTCACGTGCTTCCTCGCTTTGTGCAAGCAATAAATAACAGCTAAGAAGTAATTTTAATAATTCATGAAGTGATGCAGAGGTGATTGTCTTTTTTTGTGTAAATTAAAAAATCAAACTTCTGTTTGCTTCAGCAACCACATTTATTACACTACCAGCCTACCAGGCCTACGTAAAGCAAATAGAGAACATTTTCCAGAACTCAGTTACCGAAACGCTTGCCATCTCAATAAAGGTCATTCACGCTACTAGGGTACCTTCTTCATTTATTCATTGTTGTTGTGGAGTGTCATTTATAAAAGTTACTGTGACTCTTGCCGGAGCTTTATTACGCCGAGTTCGGCCAAAAGATACTAAAAAATTTTATGGAAAATAATTAAGAAGAGACATCGGGAGGTTAAATTCAATCATCCCTCGAAACGAGTTGGGAAATGGAACAGGATTTGCCAATCCACTAATTTGTATAATTGACGTCAAGTAGTACTATTATGGCGTACATACCCTATGATCTCAAAGTACCGGAAAAGCTTAAATAAAACAAAACACAGTTAAATTTTAGCCAAATTTATTTCATCCCCTTCCAAATATGACCCGTCTGAGGCATCACACATTTGCCAGTCTTTCATGCACCCCTGGTAGCCCGACGAAGGGATGGCCCTTAGCTCCTTTTTCGTATTCTCCTTGATCTCCTCTATCGATTGAAATCTCCTTCCACGAAGTGGTAACTTCAACTTGGGCAACAAAAAGAAGTCACACGGGGCCATATCAGGTGAATACGGGGCTTGCCCGGCGGTATTTACTTGGTGTTTGGCAAATAATCCAGCACAATTTGGGCTCGGTGCGATGGCGCATTATCATCATGCAAAATCGAAGAATTGATTGCCCACATTTCGGGCCGGCCAGGCAGACACTAATGATCCGATGGCACTAAAAAGTGACGGATGTGTATCTTACAGTCCTACCATCATAAGAAAAACATATGGACCGGTTCCCATGTGCGCGGCTCGTTTAAATTAAACGTTCTCGGTACTTTCTGATCATAGGGTATATTACTTTCCAAAGAAAGTATGTTAGTTCGTAGGAGCATTTGCTCAAGTGGTTCCATATATGAAGGAACTACAATGCCTTTAGTGGGAAAAAGAGCGTCCTATGGTGGGAGAGTTGTGCGCTGAGGAGAGAACAATTTGAAATGCTTGCAGGATTTTTGGGATACTAAAAAAAGTGTCATCTTAAGACCGTGCCTACTTAAACGGTAAACTTAACATTTTCGACGGAATTTTTAATTTTTAATTTAACACAAACTGTCCTTCTTTTTCGTCTAAGTCTTTAATAAACTCGTTCTTTTAAATTCAAATCCATTTTTAAGTTGCAAAAACAGAAAAAACGAAAACACGTGCTGAGGTATACGAGTATTTGCCCAGGACGGCGTAATTTTTACAAATGTCAAGCAATGGCGATACAATTTTAATATGAATGTTAATCACAGAAATCAGTTGACTTAAAGCGCCACTTGGCGGGGGTAGGAGCGTCACTTTCGTTTATACAAATTAATCATCCATTTTTTTTTTTCTTCAATCGCCTTTTTACTAAATAAAAAAAAAAATTTTGAGCGCATTTACAACAAATCCTCCGATAGGGTAATTAATTTTGTACCACCTTGTATAATTATATTCTTACTGTCGGCACAGGAGAAATACAGTAGTTATGCTCAGGCAAATGGTATACTATAAAAGAAAAGAAAATGCTTAGACAGACGTACCCCCAATTCTATTCTACAACTTAGTTGAGCTCCTCATGCATGCGCTTATCTCAGGTTCTCGTATACTCTGCAGTACAACCGCTAGTATCTGCTGGAAGTGCCCACAAAGTAGGAAAGATTTGCCCCACACTTCCTATAAATTGATAATTTGATGAGCATCGCTTAGAGTTCTATCAGCAGTCAGTTTCAGTTTCAGTTTATTTGTTTATATAAATAGTAAAGGGTGTTTTTTATAGAGGTTAGGTTTTCAAGTTGGCACTACTTTTTTCGTAGATGGTCTTTTTGACAGCTGTCACTTGATTTATGCTCAGTTTGGTTTGCCATTTCATAATGAATAGACTTACACCTGAACAACGTTTGCAAATCGTGCAAATTTATTACGAAAATAATGGTTCGGTTCGCGCGACGCATCGAAGAAAATTTTGTTCAGCGATGAAGCTCACTTTTGGTTGAATGGGTATGTCAATAAGCAAAATTGTCGCATTTGGAGTGAACATAATCCACAAGCCATTGCTGAGACGCCGTTACATCCTCAAAAAGTCACTGTTTGATGTGCTCTATGGGCAGAGGGAATCATTGGTCCATATTTCTTTAAAAATGAAGCCGGCCACAATGTTACAGTCAATGGAGAGCGTGCCTGAATTGGACGATGTTGATGTGGACGACCTTTGGTTCCAACAAGACGGCGCTACATGCCATACAGCCAACGCAACAATCGATTTATTGAAGGAAACTTTTGGTGAGCGCATTATCTCGCGCCGTGGACCTGTGGCGTGGCCTCCAAGATCGTGCGATATAACACCGCTGGACTATTTCTAGTGGGGCTATGTGAAGTCGCTTGTCTACGCAGATAAGCCCGAGACGATTGACGTCTTGGAAGAGAATATTCGGCGCGTTATTGCTGACATACGGCCCCAATTGCTGCAAAAAGTGGTCGAAAATTGGGCCTCTCGGCTGGAATTTATTCGAGCCAGCCGCGGCGGCCACTTGCCCGAAATCATTTTTAAAACTTAATGGCAAACCCTTATCTTTATAATATAATAAAGCTAAATTCTTGGCCATAACATTAAATTATATACGTTTTATTTCATCTTGAAAACCTAACCTCTAAAAAAAACACCCATAGTAAGACTAAGGTCTTTTAATAGTACTTCAACAATATTATAAACAACTGGAATATTTTTAACATACAAGTTTCTTATTCTAAATTTTACACCAGTTCATTTTCGAATCAATCCAATATATTTAACTTTACTATAATAATAAGAAGAAAAGAAGCAATAGGAAAAGAAAAGAAGTATTTAGAAAAGAAAAAACACAAGTAGTAATTAGAGAATATAGAGAGAAATTTAATGCCCTAATTCAATGCAATCAAACACTTTTAAAGTAATTATAGACTTGTGCCCTGAAGTTGAATCTGTTAAGTCCAGCCTTCACAGTGTCGGGTAATGAGTCTCTACCGCTTTTCGATTAGCCGTAGTGCACTCAACACACACTGGATGTTCGTTAATATCCAAGTCTGTAGATATTTTAAATATTGGAAGAACGGTTTTACTACCTGGAACAAAGTACGTGCCTTACATAGAAGACTTATGCATAAGTATATACTCAGGCTCTGTTTTACTTGTTTTTTACGAAGAGGAAGCATCGAATGTCTAGGGTACTATACTCACTAAACCTACTATACCAGTCAGTATCGTCAAATGGTTCTACCACACAATGGGGATTTTTCGTCAAATTTTGTTTATAAGCCCTAGTGAAAGCAATTATTGACTGATTTTAATAATTTTTTCTTAAAATCCTAGTAATGATTTTGAATTAGACAATCTCGTCTACGCCCGAATATAATTTTTTTATTATATCTATCAAAACGCACCATCCGAAAAACTTGAAAAATAAAAAATTGCATGCATTCAAATTCGGCTTGGCATTTTTTTATTTTAGTTTTAATCAACTGTAATACATCCCGGCAAGTGCGCAAATTTCCAGCCCCCAGTTAAGAGTTGAAATCTTTCCACAACTACCTAAACACTTAAAAACTAATTTTTTTAAGGATATTCACCATTGCTGAGTCCGAATCCGGTATCAGTAGGTCCTTGCGAATTCAAATTGAAGGTCAGTGCAAGGTCAAACACAGAATATTCGCAGAAAAATTAAAAAAAATTAGATATACCTATATGTTTTTGGAGCTGCTCAGTTCGAATTCGTTGTCTGTATGTCGTTGCGAATTCGAATTGAAGTTCGGTTCAAGGACAAATCTAGAATATTTCCTGCCACGCTGCCACTTTCAGAGAACGCATTGGCTTCTCGACGACCACGTGCAGATTCTCCGATCCCCAGAACCGATAGTTATGCTTTCTAATCTTCCCGACCGCCGAGTTGAAGATGCGCTTCGTCAGAAAATATGAATTTTCGAGCAAACAACCATAGTCCACTTCTAGCTGCTCTACTGCCACGAAAAAATATGTTCGCTACGCTTTTTCATAACTCACAGTTCTGCGGCTATTGTTAGACACAAATTCGAAATAAAAAATCCATGTCACGGAGGTTGAATTAGTTTTAAAGGTTTTTTTCGAAGATTTGGGGCTTTATTGTGAAAAAACGGTACAAAATATTTTATTCGAAGTATTGGCCATCGCTAGCTACAACTTTCGCCCATCTTTCGGGCAATTTCCGGATGCCGTTTCTCCAAAATTCTGGTCGCTGCTTGGCTATCCATGACTCAACCCATATTTTGGTAGCCTCGTACGAGGAGAACCGCTGGTCCGCCAAATCGAGACTCATATGCCGGAACAAATGATAATCGGAGGGAGCTATGTCTGGACTATACGGCGGGTGGGGTAACACTTCCCAGCCAAGCGTTCCAAGGTATTTTTTGACAGGTTGAGCAACATGCGGCCGAGCGTTGTCATGTTGCAAAATAACCTTGTCGTGCCTTTTTACCGTTTCCGGCCGTTTTTCTTTCAATGCCCGGCTTAAACGCATCAATTGCAGTCGGTAACGATCCCCCGTGATTGTTTCGCCCGGTTGGAGCAGCTCAAAATATACGACGCCGACCTGATCCCACCAAATGCAGAGCATGATTTTCTTGCCGTGAATATTCTGCTTGGCCGTCGACGTTGATGCGTGGCCGGGCAAACCCCATGATTTTTTGCGTTTTGGGTTATCGTAGTGGATCCATTTTTCGTCGCCAGTCACCACCGGATGCAAAAAACCCTTCCGATTTTGTCGCTCGATCAGCAATTCGCACGTAAAAAGTCGCCGTTCGACGTCGCGCAGCTTCAACTCGTACGGGACCCAATGTCCTTGCTTTTGGATCATTCCCATCGCTTTTAGACGCTTGCAAACGGTTGATTTATCAACGCCCAATGATTCAGCAAGCTCTTCTTGGGTTTGGCACGAGTCCTCGTTTACCAATTCCCCCAATTCCGCGTCCTCGAACTTTTTGGGCTGGCCAAGACGCTCCTTGTCTTCGGTGTGAAAATCACCACTTTTGAATCGTCGAAACCAGTACTCACATGTTGAAATCGACGGAGTATGGTCTGGGTAGGCCTCCTACAGCAATTCACGGGCTTGGGCTCTATTTTTTTTCAAATTGAAGCAGAATAGCAAAGCTTCCCGCAAATTGCGTTTCGACGGCACGAAAGTTGACATACTCGGAGCACGAAAACACTGCGTTGTTTATACTTCAGCGAAATGACAGATACTGATAAACAAAGCCTAGGGATGAGGCTTTGTCATGAATATATATTCAGTATTGCCAACGCGATAAAGTGATAAATAGCGCCATCTGTGTGTCACCTTTAAAACTAATTCAACCTCCAATATTTTAGAAGCGGATTGCATCACCGGATATTATAGAGAATAAATAAGTCATTTTAGCTCAGCTGTTATGTCCGCCTAATGTCTGCACAAAACCAGCACTCAATTTATTGTATTATTAAATAATTACAAGTGCACATGCTAAATTTCCGCTTTGGTTTAATCCGCCGCAAAAGCCTCTCACGTTTTCGAAAATCCTTGATTGCTCTTGGTGCGGCTGTTGCCAACAAACCACTATTTAGCATAACAAGCAGTTTGATTGGCGCTGATTTATGGTTAAATCGTTTGATACGAGTATGACAAAAATTTGTGCGTGCAAATTGGCATTTATATACTTCAAACAAGGATTTGTAATACTCGTATTATATGCTAATAATACACAAATGATGCACTATGGAATTTTTCAGCCAAAAATTTGAAAATATTGAGATATTGTGAGGGGATGGTAGTGCAACGATTACACAGTGGTGGCTATTCGCGCTTGGTTATGGCTAAAATTGCATTATTGTTATACGTAGCTGATATATTTTGGCCAGCGGTAAAATGAGCGCGTGATATGAAAATGTTTTTTTTTTATTTTTTATTTTATTTTTGCATTTTGAGTGTGTGCTTGATTGCCTGAATTAACGGTTGTGAGCGCATGGACGCTAAGGGCGTATTTATGTGGAAAATTACACTTTGCTTGTGAGTTATGTAATAAACTATTAATTTCATTTCAACGTCACCTGTTTATTTATTTTCTGTTATTTTTCATTAAACTTTGCTGATGAAAACATGAAAACATTAAATTCATAGTACGCCTCGTGTGGCCGTAAATAGTTATGCAGAAATATAATATTAAACACTGGCAAATGTCCATTGGCACTTTTAATGCAACAAAAATGTAAGCCACACACTTTCTACATATTCCCGTTAGGCATAGTAATGCTTTACATTTGCTGATATACACATACACATATATGGTACATATATTGCATACAAATATTTACACCAGACACCATTAAAATGCAAGTAAAAGTGAACTAAATTCAATTCAATGCATACTTTCAGGCTGCAAAGCATAGGCGAGAAATTCAATCAAACTATGTTACTTGTTCCACACACCCAACAGAGACATCAGGTAAAACGGCATTGAACTGCCGGCATAGGATGTGCTTTGTGTAGTGTGCATAGTCACTTCCAACGCAACGCAACAGTCTTTTCGCTTTTATATTTTTCTAATTAAGCTGCAACAACTTCCTGTTTATGGTTTGCATATTAGAGTGCCATACTACATACACTGAATGCTGAAAGAGTAATTAAGAGCGCACCTCAAGGCATTACAGCAGCTGGTGGGTGGGTGGTGCTGATGGTGGAAAACGGAAAAACATGCCTTCTCTCTTTAATGTGGGTTGTTCTTTGAATACCTGCAATATTTAAATTACATGCAGACAGTGCAAGTATATTGGTTCGTACGTGCATATGTGTGAGTAAACATGCGTAGCACTCTTACCGTATTAGTGTGTGTTCGCACCCAGCAAACACAAAATAAAATATTCTCAGTTTCTCAAGCCTTAACCGCAACTTGTGCTGTAGGTGAGGAATATTTTAGATATCTTAAAAAACTTTTTGGGCGGGCTTATGTTATTTTAATGTAATTCTGTTTAATAAACGAAAACATGAACGCTAATAAAAATAGCACTCGTTGGCGGCGTCTTGCAAATTCTATAAAAAAATTCATCCAGGGTACACAAATCTCTTACTCTGTCTGATTTTTATGCACATTTTAAATCACTTTTATTTTGCCAAAATAATAGACTTTATTTTTCACTGGCGCATACCAGCCTTTTAAGAACCGTTTTTAGATGCTCCTTAGACTTAAGAAAACAAAAAATAATAAAGCTTCTGGCCTGAATCGGATTTGCTATGAGTTTTATAGATCTGAACCAGCAGGTTTCCAATCTGAGATACTTAATTCTTTCAATTTGAGCTACTTAAGGAAACAAATTTCCACCTCATTCCGAAACGCTTAACTTTTTAAAATAGTTTATTTTTTTAAAAATGGTGATTTCGATCTCACAGGAAATTAAAGAGGACTCTATACAAAATTTGAACTGAGCTGCTGCTTACACGCATTAATGTTTGGATTAATTTGAAAAAAAAAAAATCATTGCGGAATTCCAAGCTGATTATCGCAAGAGTTACTCTCCAATAGTTAACCCTTTAAACTTGTCGTCAATTGTGCATTTAAATTTCAAAGCAAAAAAGATAACTTTCGCTTTCTTTGTTGACTTTCCAAGTGTCTTTTATGCGATACCTGCAAGTATGCTTTTTTACAAACTGGCATCTTATGGCCTCTCGAGCCATGAGATCGAAATTTTGAGACTGTTATACGAAGACACTTCAAATCATATTTGGCTCCATGACGAACTTTCCCTCTCTTTTTTACGCAAATCGAGCGGTAAGACAAAGTTGTCTGCTAAGCCCAACTTTGTTCTCTCTGTACTTTTATTTTAACTGTAACTCTGTACTTTACTTAAACGATTTCCTGGTGGAGTTAAAGTTCCTAAGCACTACGAGTATAATCTGCAAATTGAGATGATGTTGAGAATTAACGCTGGAGATTTGAGAAAGTTATTTGATATCAAATGCATCTCAAGTTGATATCAAAGAAGGATGATATATTACCAGGTATGGGCACACGCCGCGATGAAAAAAACAAAATTGTGAAAGTTGTTGGTTAAACGTCAACGAAGTAACGTAAACGCAGGCTGTGTTGACTTTCTTCGTATATCACCAATACAATCTCAGTTTTTTCTTAAACAAATCACATGTAACGTCAGCCACCAGCTGATTGCTTCAGCCGTTTAAAGGTCTGATCTTGGCAACACCTCTAAAAATTTGTCTACTATGGCTATCAAACAAAAAAGTTTGTTGGGTTTGATCCACCACCACAACACATATCAAAGTCAATATGCTGCACTTCATTATGCGAAGTATTAAAGAGGGGGATAGGCTAAAGCAGCAGCAATATAACTCTAACATTTACACCCTTTATACCAAAGAAAAACCGAACATTTTACAAATAGCAGCAACAAATGTATATTTTATAACGCATTTATTTTTTATTAGTCAATATATTCGTCATAAAAATTTGCTGGTCACAGAGACTTTAATAATTTAATGATGATGATGTACATTCATCGAAAAATGTGGAAGAATGCAGAAGAGATAATAGCCGCCGGGTGACTGAGCTAGTTTGAGCTTACGAGATGCCGCAGTTGTTGGAAAGTGAAAGAAGAAACTCCTCTGCACTAACTTTCTACTTATCCGGGTTTATAAAGAGCAAGATTACGAGCTGTCGGCAAACCACTCTTCAACCATATTTGCAAAATTTCTGACTAGGAATTAGGCATCTTCTTCTCTTTCTGTAGAGAACGAGGTTCTCATAGGAAATAGTGCTCTTAGAAATTCAACTACCCAACTGCCAAAACAACAGAGGGTAGTGGCATTAAAACGGCGCTAAATGAGAATTAAGCGGCTCCCAGTCCGAGACCTGCAGTCCCTCAAACAATAACAACATGAGCGTATTTATTGCTTATTTCGATTGATGTTTGGTGCTTCTGATAGGTTAGTGCAGTTCGCGTGATATACGATGATTTTTGTTTCGGTGCTGCACTTAGAAATACAGAAGCTTGTTAAGCCTCAAAATTTGAAACTGTTCAGCTACAGAAAAAATGCATTAGCTGAATAAAAAATTAGAGCTCCGTCATCATCAAACATTACGATATATGAAAAGTGCTAGTGAGCTTTAAAGTATTACATGGTTTTGAAAAAAGAGCCCTAAAGCACCTTGATTCTCAAACAGGAACATTGAGGCAAACTTCCCACAGTAGAAATGAACTAAAAATATATCCTATGAACAGTTTGACAATAAATTTAATTCCCAGCATTTTTCTATCACTAAGAAAAATGATAAGATTGATAAGCTTTGAACGGCTACGAGGAAGATTGCTATTTTTATATTTATATTATTTCATCGAATCGATCCCTTCGAAAAGGCCTAATGGCAAAAAGTAAAACCACATTTTGTGTGCTCCAGGGTGCTCCATCTTTTATGTCGGTATGTAAACGCTGAATAACTTTGTCGTTTACCAATCGATCGACTTCAACATAGTTGTATTCGATACGCCAATTCAGTACAATTTCAATCATGGATCGCTTAACACCGAAACAACGCGCTGAAATAGGGACGCTATAGATCGAAAATAGTCGTTCTATTGTTCTAACTCAACGCGCATATCGGAAAAAGCATCGCGGCAAACAGACACTGTCTGACAATACGTCCTACGGGACAGTAGGAGATCGTTAACATACCGTTCATCAATGACCAAGACGTTCCAATGAACTTGTTGAAGCAGTGAGGTAGAGCGTTGCTCAGGAGCCAACAATGTTATATCGTCGTCGCCCTCAGTATTTCAGCGTCAGTGAAACCGCACAGCGGTGCATTTTAAAGAATGAATTAAAATTGTTTCCATATAAAGTGCAATTGACATAAAGAATATTGCCGACAGACCATTCACGTCGCTTGGAATACGGCCCCCCAGATCACCTGACTTAACCCCTCTGCACTTCTTTTTGTGGGGTTATCTGAAAAGTAAGGTTTACGCCAACAAGCCACAGACCATTGACCAGCTTAAGGCAAACATTCGTGCCGAAATCAACGCTATAAAACCCGAAATGCTTGACAAGGTGATGATAAACACAGAAAAAAGATCGCAGTTTGTGATTGCTAATAAAGGTGGCCATTTGCCGATATAAAAGATGGCGCACCCTATATGTAAATTTGATAATATGTACTCCAGACTATCGGTCTTGTCTGAGAAAAATTTTCGAAAACTTCGAGCTTACGAAGACCGAGAGATTCGTCCGAAATGCGATACATAGTTGACTAGAGAATCTCTATTGATATTACAATGAGTTTCACAAACGATTTCTTATTACCTTATTATCCGGTGTTTCGTTGTTTCATTATCCGATTGAAATTTCTTGGCAACGCATACTTTTGCTTGCTATCAATTAGCGCTATACGCCGCTTGAAACCTTGTATGCGTTTCGATAATAGACTTACAAGGTTTTGTACAAAAGCCAATCGTCGCCCTTTGTTTAGAAGTCGTTTTTCGAGCACAGCACAAAATGATGCAATAACTAAAGTTATTAAGTATATGTCTAATTGTTAATATATTAAATTTCACAGCCTGACAGTTCATACATCGAATTGGAAAATGTTCCAAAACATGTCACCTTAAATTCTTTTCATACAACAGTTGTTTTTGTTTTTTGGAACAGAGTGTAAAAATACTTTGCGTGTGCTTACCAATACCTATATATGTACAAAGGTATATCTGTATATGTGCATGTATATATGAATATGTATATGTATGTATTTAAATATCCGGCTTACTACTCATCACAGCTGCAAACCAGCTGACGCATTGATTTACCTGGCATTGCTTACGATTGCTTTGGCTTGGTTGGCGTCATCAAAAGTTGATGGCATCGAGTGCGCAACTTGACGATACTACTTTATTACTTTTGTAGCGCTCGTTGTTGGTATCGTTTCGCTTGCTTGTGCCATTGTATAAGCAACATTGATAAAATGCCTGCAAACATGCTACAGCAAATGATTTTGTGCCATTCATTACGAGGCTGCATGACTCCCTCTGATGGCACTAAAATGATATAGCCCACAAATAAAGTTCCATGTACTTATGTATGTGTGTTGTGTATGGGAGTACAGCTTTTCCATTTATATAATTTATTTATTTGTTCGCCAGCCATCTATAAGAGTGGTAAGCAGGTAAGGATAGATAAGCAAAAGCTTCTCTCCAACACTTTCATTGTTTTGCTCTTATTTTTATTGTGCTGTTGGTCCATCGGCACTGCAGCACGCATACATACTACGACATCTTTGGAAAACCTCCACTCATTCACTTTCAACGTTATCGGTTAATTTTTAATGAGCATGACAGGAAAGCAACTATGACAGTTCCGTTGGATTGTGTACGAGGTGTGTTAAAAAAATAAGGTGAATTTTCATTTTTCGCAAGAAATATTTATTTATTCGATATTTTCCTTCAAAGTAGTCTTCGTCAGACATAATACACTTGTGCCAGCGTTTTTGCCAATCCTCGAGGAAAGCATATCTGATATGCACTTTTTGGTATATCCTGAGTCCTTCAATATATCCTTGAGCTCTCTCAGCGATTCGGTTTTTATCTCCTCAATTGTCCTGTGTATCTATGCGGATACGTGAATACTAGAACTGAGTATTTACTACTACTTCTCCTCAAAATAAATCGATTGATTTTAATAATACCTCAAGTCAATGGAGTTTCTTTTGTGTTATACTTTATATGGGGAAAAGTGCCTTTTGTTTTTTAGTTTTTTTTTTCTTGTTTCTTGGTTTTTGTTAAATTAAGTTCTCAATCGACAAACCATATTCCTCATCGAAAATGATTAATTTATGAAATATTAATAACCGTTGGTCAGTAGCCCAGTAGGCTTGTCCATGACAACTATTTGGTAGGTTCCGGATTAAAAACCCACAGTGAAAATGAAACACCAATTGTTAGAATATATATATATATATATATATATATTTAAACATAATTGACGTGAACACCCTTTTGGGTGACCTCCTCCTCCTTTTTGTGGTGAGCGTCTTGATGTTGTTTTACAAATTGAGGGACCCACAGTTTCAAGCCGACTCCGAACGGCAGATATTTTTTTAAGGAGCTTTTTCATAGCAGAAATATACTCGGAGGCCATTGCCTGACGAGGGGCGACCGCTATTGGAAAAAGTTAGAAACGGTTTTTTCTAATGGCGCTCGCCCCTCGGCCATGGTGAAAAAATTTCAAAACGTGTGGCCAATTTCAGACCGGTAATCGGCTCTCAGCAAATTTGATAGACTCAGCTGATTGGCTGACGTGACCGGGGTCTTACCGGTGGTTTAGTTATGAAAAAACTTAGATTGTATTCGTGATGTACAAAAAAAACCCAACTCAGCTTCGACTTATTGACGAGTGTGCTGTATAAGACAGAATTCTGTTGCAGTACCCAGTGACGTGGCAGCCGAAGACACACGCTCAATTTCGTTTTTCTCCATAGCTCAAGGTCGAACCTGGTAATCTATCATCCTTGCCGCTCGGCAGGTAATGGCAAGTATCCGACTGCATTTCTGCTTCGAAAAAGCTCAACATTAAAATGCACTTCACGCATTGAAGAAAAAATACGTATTTTTGTATATTCATTTGTGGCAATTATGAGTAAAGCGGCAATTATGAGCGGCAACCTCCAATGGAATTTTATAACAAATATTTTTGCAGAAGATTTTCATCCTCAAATATCCTATTTAAAAACAATTTTTGAGCTTTTCTTAAACGAGATGAAGAGGGTTGAAATGTGACACAGAAACTATCCTTGTGAAGATCTGCCTCTTAACGTAGACAACTATAAAATAGTTTGGGGAAAAAGAATTCCATTATTGTTGCGTAAAGTTCAAGGAAGTTTCGGATTGTTCAATTTGATTCAAATATGCATAGTTTTGCTATATAATTTCTAGCCATTTTAAAGGCAGCTTTATAATGCGTCTCTCATATTCAATTGCGAAAAACTCTAGTACTCGATTTTGACAATCTTCTCTAGATACCAATTTCTTATCACCCCGGAAGCTTTGCAATGAGAGAAACAGGTGATAATCGTTTGGGGGCAGGTCCGGACTTTGTGGTGGATGCATTAAAACTTCCCAACCAAGCCCCCGGAGATTTTAACGCATCACTACAGATGTGTGTGGCCTTGCATTGTCCTGATAGCATCTCTTCTGTGGGCTAATTCTGGCCGTTTCTGGTCAATCGCAAGCTTCAAATGGTATAGTTTTTGACAGTAGAGATCTGAATATAGCATTTGGCCATACGGAAGCAACTCATAATAAATGATTCAACTCCCACCAAATACACAGTATGTACACCTTCTCGGCCACTGGTCCTCGTTTAGGCAGCATTTGAGCTGCTTCATCACGCCTTGACCAGGATCGTGTTCGCACAATATGGTCCTATGTGACCCATTTCTCACCACAGTTCACAATCCGTTTAAGAAATAGGTCGATTTCATTCCGTTTGACTAAGTTTTCTCTGATGGGATGTCGATCCATCATGATATTTTTGGTATTAATAGGTGTGGCACCCAAACGTCGAGCTTCTTTTTTATTCCTGCTTTGCGCAAATGGTTTAAAACTGGTTTATGGTCGATCTTTAGCTGCTGTTTAAGCTACAACCATTAACATGCCAGTCATATTCGATTATTTCTGTGATTTTATCGACATTATTGACATTTTCTTTAACATCAAAAATGCCTGATGGATCGACGAGGTCAAAATTACTCATAATTAGCTGTTACAGTATCGGCATCATTCACAATTTCAGCGAGCTGGCTTGCATTTTCTTTTTTATCAAAGAAAAATGGTAAATTTACAGAGGCTTCTCTATGTTGGTTTCGTTAGTTAACACCCTGTAACTCACAACTGAATGGAACAAATAAAAAACAACAAAAGAATTTGTTTAGTGTGAAATGTCAACGAGCATAAACTTTAAATTGTTTGAAAAAAAAATTTACTATTCGTGATTTTTCGGTGTAAATAGTCGTTCGAATGGGTCAACAATTCAAAGGTTGGTGAAAAAACTTCAAGAAACTGCTCCTATCGAGGATAGAATAAGGACTGGCAGATCAACCACTCTACTGCTTGGCGGATTTTACCTGTAGACGTGCTTATGATGGGCATTAAATTATTGCATTTTTCACATATAATTGTTGCGCGCCGATTTGTGAATAAAAACAGTGAAATATGGAAGAATCTAAATTGTTTCATGTTTTGTTTTAAAGCAACATCTAGACGCGTTTTTTGAAATACTTTTTATTATTTGGGTTAGATAAAATGGCTGTCTTGTGACGTACCTAGGCCCCAAATAGAGGCCCCTTGTGATACCACCGGAACTACTCCTTCATTACTCCACATGGTTCTCTTTAAACGATACTGTGGATTTTATGAATCTGGTTAGTCTAGCTAATTATATATATGCAACATCCAAAAAGCTGTCCAGAAAAGCGGCTCTGAACACATTCAACTTTCTTCTACACACAGCCTTGCACTCGCATATGTGGTGTTCAACTGACTTTTCCTCTTTTACATCCTGACAGCCTCTACAAAAGTCAAAATATGGTGCCCCAGTTCTATTAACATGCAAGGAAACAAACTGAGAATACGCGAATGACCCGTAGGGGGGCCACTTTACCGGCTGATTGTTTACAAAACAGGTCAATCGGCAATAAATGCAACATGGCATTTAACCCTGCTGTTGGTGGTGTTTTTAGAGCCCCACTAATACAAAGGCCAGCTGCTTTTTGAATGCTGTTTACCTACCTGATCGAAGTCTTCTACTCAAGAGTTGACCACCAGACCGGAACTTCGTAGGTTATGATTGGTCTTACAATGGCTGTATAAAGCCAGTGAACTAACTTGGAGTTGGATCCCACATAAAGCCTACTATTCTTTTGCAGAAGTGGAGTGCTGTAGCAGCCTTCTTTACTCTATCCTGAACGTTCAGCTTCCTTTTATTAACACATCACAAATAACTGCTTTCGAGGATCTGAAGCACCCTTCAGATACAACTGAAATTAGAATTTAAAACTAACTATTTTAGTTAGCTCGAACTGTCTACTTAATAAAATAAAAGTTGCCAGACAAATCGATTATTTTAACGTTTGAAATCTGTAAGCCATTTACCTGAGCCATCGCGCACAAAAACATTTAAAATATATTTAAAACACTTTACTAGCCAATACAAAAGCCACCCACAACTTAATCTACCCGTGTGATCAGAAGCCGTTGGCAACTAGGAATGCAAAATACAAGCCACATATAAACAAATAGATTTATCACAAGTAACCAGACACCCACACACCCATACATTCTTGGGTATGTACTCGCATAAGTACATCAAAAGCAATAAATAGCTCAGCACAAGCGCAGCTACTTACTCATTGAGCATGAATTTAAAATTAGTTGGAATATACAGCGAGACGTTAAAGTATGCTGCTGCTGACAAATAATTTCATTATGCTTGGAAAAGGAAAATTTATGCATCACACATGACCCCGAGGTGGCTAGCGAGAAGAATCAGAATGAGTGGGAAAGAAAAGCTGCAAACAAAAACAAAAACAATGGCAGATGTATCAGTGACAACAGCTGTTGCAAGTGCGGCTGTGGCTGTGGCAGTGGCAGTGGCAGGAGTGGCAACAATGGTGACATCAATAAATTCTCTCTTCACAGCGCACAAAATATGAAATACACTGAAAGGCGTTCGAATGAAAAACGCGCAACAATAACAATATTACGATATACTGGCATTCGTAATAAGCGCCATAATACCTACACACACACACACACACACTTGAACACACAAACACATAAAAGAAATCGTAAATAAAACATATGGGTATGTGCGTGCATGTGTGTGGGTACAGCAAGCAAAAATACTTTTTTCAGTGAGCAAAATGTATAAATAAAATGGAATGCTGCTGCTCGACGAAGCATGAAAATCGTGTCGCATCCTTTGGCGAGTCCTTTGGGCACTCATCGAAATAATTTCTCATGTGTGCTTGCACACATACACTCACACACATGCATGCTTGTTAAAGGGTAAAAGCGCATACACATACATGCACACGTACTACATACTTATGTATTTATACAAGCATAAAAAATGTGTGCGTAGGTCAGTCGAACTGCATAGTCGCGTGTGTATGCGTGCATGTGTTGATGTGCTTGCCAGCCGTTGCATTGCATACAACTGCACATACACCGGGCAATACCTACAGATGTTTGCACCTTCTTTCGCAAAAAACAAAAAGAAAAACGGTGCTACCTTCTTTCGCATGCCTCAAATACCTACAGCCATGCACATAAACGAATTCGCACGCGCGCAAATGTGAAACCAACAAAACAACGTTCCATTTGCTTTACAACGAAATGAGTTTCTATAAAATGGTTGCTGGTTGGTGAAGAAATGAAGCGCATACCGCACTGCGAGGACATTGTTATCCTTATTGCAATGCGCCCCCGCCGCCTTGTTCTCACCAGCCGCTGCGGCGCAAAGCTGCTATTTTTGCAGCGAACCTGGGCAGCACAAGAAGAACAAAAAAATAATAAGAAATAAATAAAAGAAAACACAAAAATCAAGCAAAATAAATCATTGAAATGCAGCAAATAAGCGCCAATGATGGCAGCAACAAGAACCAACTACATAAACACGACAACACATTCGAAACGGAAACGGATGTAACAGCCGTGGCAAAGTTGATGCACAACGCAAAGAATCATTCGGGAAAACATATTGAGGAAGCTGTTGATGTTGTTGTTTTCGTTGCTACCATAGCTGTTGCCACCACTGGCAGCAGGAGCGTTAGCGAAGGCGCCATTAACAAGCACACTTGCCTGCAATGCTTTTGCATTCACCTTCCGCCACGCAAAAGTAGTTGGAAGCAACGATTCGAAAAGATGCCACGCAGAGTGGGAGTCCATGAGAAGGCGCTGGCGAATGAAAAAGTTGAAAAAGTTATCAAGGAGGCATTCCGTTTAGCGCAGGACGCGAATCACGCGCAAGCAATGCGTGTAGCAACACTTTGTGACCGCACCAACAGCAGCAATATCAGCAGACACTGCAACAGCTGCCAAGACGGACAACATTGGAAAATGTCCAGCACCGGGATGGCGCGCGCATATCAGCAACAAAACACAATAACAACAACAATGTCCATAGTAATGTTTCTCATTTGTTTGCTTTTCTGCCATTTTTTATAATTCGTCTTCATTCTGATTCAGCTTCCTGCGTTGCGTCGTGCAGCTCGCCATGTTACTGGTCATGTTTCCAGCATTTGCAGTCTCTCACCTCTCCCGCTGGCCTTCATAGTTGTCGCCTTCGCTGCTATCATAGCAGCTTCTGCTGTTACTGTTTTCATTGTTGTTGTTGTTGCGGTGTTTTTTTCTTCTCTTTGTATTATTGTTTGTCTGCTGCTGCTGCTCGCCGCTCGCCGCTTGTTGTCGTGCATATTGTTATTTATTGCCCGTTTAACTCCCATTAGGGTTATTTCACAGCATACATTGCAATGCGTTAAAAAACGACTGCAGTTAATTTTATTTCATGGCACCTCCGCTGAACTTAACATTACTCTTAGCCTGCATTTTTTACTGTCATTTAATATATTTTTTATTTTATTTTATTTTTTATTTGCAAATAAAACGGAAATTTGCATAAAACTGAATTGTTTGCAACGAGAGTGAGAAGAGTGTAGCGGAGGGCAGGTCGGTTGGGTGCAGTAAAGAGCAGGCGACATTAAATATGAATGACCGGATACCAAAGGAAACAGAACGACGCTAGTGCAAGACGACTTTTTTCAAGCGGTTAATTTTTGATTTCTCCTTAAGTGTTGTTGCCGGTGTGAAAATCAGAAATTATTATGACTTAAACCAGTCATGTGTTAAGATTGCGTGAGATGGAAGTGGCAGAGAATATGATCGTCGTGAATAATTTAAATAGATGTGAAAACTTGCGACCTTTAGTAGTACCTGAGAGCGTGCAAGGAGTAGCAATTAAATTGAGAAATACCAATAGATAGCTGATGGCCGCGGCTTTGCTTACCTACACATTAAACAAAATATTTTTTTTTTAATTGAACTGCTTCTCCGTGCGCAATATTTTTAGTTTTATATAAACGGCAGCGCAAATATGCATTCGACGTCAAAAGAAAATTTGCATCATAAATTTACAAGTTTTGACTATTTAATAATTTACTTTTTAATTTTAATTATGCTTTCCAGAAAACACAGTTCATACTACAGCAGAAACCACATTAAGCTAAGTTTCAAACTGTGTACAAAATTTTTCAAATTTTCATCAAAATTTCAAAGTTTTTACTCAGAATTCCTGAATAAATTTCGAGTATGCAACTTTATAGATTACTGAGTTTTGATATAGTAAAGTGGAATACTCTAGGCAGATATTTGAGATCTTTTTTGCGCGCGGGCTTGTGCATTTTCTCCATTTAAGGCCTAGTCCACATTTTTTATATGGAATAAAACACCCAACCCGTTAGCGGAAAAAATTGCCAAAAATCAGCGCCACTTTTGAATCGCTTAAAATTTGCACTTTAACTTTAAAATTCAATGATCTATGAAACTGCGTACCTGACATTTTTTTTTAAATAATGAGTAAAAAGTTCGAAATTTTGATGATAATTTGCCGAATTTTTACAAATTTTATACAAAGTTTGAAACTTGGGTTTATATGGTTTTTGTTGTAGTAAGAAACTATATTTTTATCGTATTTTTATCGCTATTGAAATTACTCAATAAATAAATAGTCAAAACTCGTCAATATGTGGGGCACACTTTCCTTTGACGTTGACTGCAATTATTTGAGCCTCTTACTCACGTTGCTGCTCACTGCTTTCTTGAAAGTTTGGCCTTTTGCTTTATTAATTGTCAGCGGAAAACACAAACTAACAGAAAATTGAAGTCCCTTGAATATGAACGGCCAATTTACAGGGAAAGAAATAGAATTTATGTCAATTTCATGGAGAAATATTTTAAATCTAACCACCCAACCATAGAGATTTTGTTATTACCAACCAAAAGAGATTTTGTTATTATTAAACGTCTATAAAATTGTTTTAAATTCCTTTCCCACAAATTACGAAACTATTAAAAATATATTCTTTTCTTTCCAGGTATGTCCACATAATACTACTAAAAGTTTGTAACTCTGTTCATGTCAATGTATTTATGAGTAAAAGGTGAGTCACAGAAATCGAAAAAAATGTACCAATTGCCTTTTTGGGACTGGTTTCAACAGCTATGAAATTAAAAAATTATTTATGCGTATATTTAAAGCGTAAATTTCAAAATTAATAAAATCAACTCAGCTGATAGCCTCTGATGCTAGCGCTGCATGTTTTTAGGTTGTACATATGTAAATTTACATTGTATAAGCTTATATAAATAAAAAAAAAAAATAAAAAAATCAACTGGCTATGTTGAAAATTATTGGCTTAAAACATTTTGAGTGGGAAGTGCACTAATTAAAAAAGGTAACCTAAGGGGCACTTGAGGCGTTAAAGTGAGTCCAGAGCAGGGAGACGATGAGAAAGCAGCCGCACTGAAAAAGCGCCAACTTCCAACCCAAACGATTTCATTCAAAGCTATCAAGAATCTCATCTACCCACAAAATATCTATAGTTGAGTCAATGTTACGCTACACTTAAGCCACCAAAGCAGTATACTACTGACATGGCAGGCGCAGCCCAGACTTTTCAAGACTTGGTGTAATTACTATTAGAGAACGCGGAGATCTACATATTTTTTTGTAAATATGTGTAATAAAGGCAGGTCATTCTGAGGTTAGGGCTATTTTGCAAGCTCTCATCTAACTATTTCTCGATATAAAAGACCGTCGAACGGACCGTCGCAGCAACCACACCTGTAATCAAAATAATAGTAGCGTGACGAATTACCAAGTTTTAGTAATTACTATTTTTTATTTAATTAATTTTTTGATGTTTTCATAAAAGCAAAAAGTGACGCAAAAGAAATAACTCGTTCGGCAGATTTAGAATTTTTTCAAATTACGTCGTACATCAATCAGATAGACAGCTGCATACAAACAGACAAGCAACGGGGGCGCTTAAGAGTTAAAATTTAATTTATTTAATTTTTAATAAAAAATTTTTTTTTAAATATTGGACGACTAGTTCTGCGTCACTTTGTATATTGCATTCTTCTACAAACACCGTATAAAGCAAAGCTCCAAACTTTGGGCGAAACTTACATAAATTTAACAAATTTCAATTAAAATACGTAAAAACTTTCAACTTTTCCTCAATAGGTAGGTAAGTAGGTCTGGTGGCTATCAAAACGGCGCTTTAGTGCTACTTGAGGAGTGCCAGACCGGCACTTCAACCATTTCATCTAAGTTTGGTGGCTGCAAATATGGCACACTTAGAACGGTCGTATATCCGTTGTGATACTACAGGAACTTATCCTTACACTTCTTCTTAATTGGCGCGATAACCGCTTACACTATGGGACCCTTTTTAAACTATTATGTAGCTTCTGAAGCTTCGTTAGTTTAAGTTGCGTTATATCCGTCACATCTGTTAAAAATGCACTACCAAGCGTGTAAAATCCTCTTCTAGCTAATCCTTCACACTCACAAAGGAGGTGTTTAATAGTTTCCTCCTCTTCTGTATTATAGTTAGGAGCTTCTACAATGATCGTAGCATGGAACTTTTTAATCAATAAGAATCCTTGAAAAACTCAATTTTATAGCCCATTCCACATTAATATAACATAACAAAGTGCAAGTTTCAAGCACGTCAAAATTCTCGCTGATATGTGGACATTTTTTTCGCTGAGGCGTTGAGCATTTTCTTTCATATTAAGAACTCCCGAACCTGTGCTTTAATATGAAAGAAAGTTCTCTGCAATGTATGCAAACAAAAAATTTGAAAAATCAGCGCAATTTTTGAGCTTCACACTTGGAATTTAACTTGAATTTAATGAAGTATGCACTATGGAAGTTTTTAAGATTTTGTTTAAAAAGTAGTAAATTTGTATGAACATTTTTTTTTAAATTTATTAGATTTTTGTGAGTTTTTCTGAAGATTTGTAGCCTTGTGTTATATGCTTTTGTTCTAAAATACCCTGTGTTTTTATAAAAATATAAAATACATAAATAAAAAAATATTAAAACTTGGTAATTCGTCGGGCTCTTGTTATTTTGATCGCAAGAGTACTCACAATTAATTTTGGAACCCTTCGTGGAGACTATTGAGCCAATATGATAAGTAGTGACCGCACGCAATGTGTAAATGAAACTTGATAGAATTTGAGGATAGTTCATGACAGGGGTGACCAAGCGCCTTGACAGTTTGAACGTTTTTTTTTCA
Source organism: Anastrepha ludens (assembly GCF_028408465.1). NCBI lineage: Eukaryota > Metazoa > Arthropoda > Insecta > Diptera > Tephritidae > Anastrepha > Anastrepha ludens. The sequence goes on along the minus strand of NC_071498.1, from coordinate 7,870,405 downwards.
GCACTAGAAACTTTTCGCGAGCCGCAATTAAATACGTTTTAAAAGCTATGCAAAAAGCGGATTAAAAATTTTTTTACAGGAATTATAGTTATTGAAAACATATAAACAAAAGAAACGAATTTAAATATTAAAAATTTAACACATTTATTTTACTTCTCTTGTGAATTCTACAAAATTTGGTTAATAATTTGTGTCAGCTCTTCTCAGTAATTCTTGGAGATGCTGGTTAAATAATATTGAACGGTGCTTGGATTTCACGAACTTTAAAAGATTCACATACGTACCACGTTCTGAATATTGAAATAATTCGACAAGCAGTTTTTTTTAATTCAGAAGACCTCGATTCTGGTAAATATTTTCAAAATTCAGTATTCCATGTCGACTTAGCAATCCAGCGATCGATTTCGAAAGAATTACTGTGATACATTTTATTTGCATAAAAACGTAATAAATTCGTTACAATGTAACAGAACAAAAATGAAAAAGGAACTCGGGTACATTTATCCAGAGCCCCAAATAATCCATCTAAGAGCCGTAGGTTGTATTGTAGTTGTGTAAGTATTTGATTTTTTGTTCATCCATTCCGGCAAGCTTGAACAGATTTACTTTAATAGTTGCAGAAATGTCCCTATTTCTCATTTTTCTTATATGGCGGGCAGGCCAAATTATTGCACATTTTCAGCATCAACCGTCCCTGTATCAAGCCTCTCAGGTATACGGAATTTAAAGTTTCATGTATCAAAATCGATTCCTTTCGTGCTTCCGCCCACTTTTGCACATCTACTTCTAACAGGGTTGATTCCATTACGCTTTTACAAACAACCGTTGTGTTAAAATTTTTTTCTTAACCACTTTGCGTTCAGAAGCATTTTAATAAACTGTTTCCGTCATCCTCTATATTTCGTGCTAACCAAATAATTTGCCAACTCCAACGTACACATGTTCATGCAATTTTCACGTATTGCTCTCCTAGATTACTGAAAACATTTAACTACATACTCGTTTACGCTCATCATCCATCAAAAATGACAAATTTTGTGTTGGCAAATCGATGTCGCAATGATAAGTGATCATCTGCAGCATCGCAAATTGTTTATATGGTGAATAATGAAATGGGTTGGCCGCTGTAATGGATAGCTGTGCACACCTATGTATTATCACATACATACATATGCACATAAGCAGGCGGGTGCATATACATATGCTGTCATAAAAGTACCGGAAGTTTTTCAGTAATTCACAAATATTCACTTTTCCATCAAATTTATTGCATTGCCTTGAAAGGATGTCGCTTTCCAGATGAATGTACTTATGACAATAAATACTTCAATGAGGGAAGTATACTCGTACTTCAAGCGTGTATAATTTCCGGCATCGAACCATCAGTTCTTGCCATAAATAATCTTTCTCTGTCTTCTTTCGACTGAAAAAGAGTGCCTCGCAGCGATAATTTGAGTTTTGAAAAGAGAAAGAAGACAACTGGGCTCATCATCGTCATAATCATTGTTAGCCCGGACCGGGTCTGGGATTGGTATAACATCGCTTGATCTCTCCAACAACGTATACCAAATAGGTCAGCGTTCCGATTTACGCCAACCCAAACATCGGAGTTTTGGTCTTCCTTTAGCTCTATTTCTTCTCCACGTACCCAGTAGGATTTCTTTCGGTGAGTATGCTTTGTCTGCCTTGATATTGCGACTAGATCCTAGACGGTTAAGCTTTATTGTCATGGCAATATTCAGGTGGTTAAACAGTCTTTGAAGCTCGTGACTGAATCACAATTTCCAAATGCTGTTTTCGCAAACAGTACCAAACAAATTTCTCGTAAGATTTTACGCTCAAAAACGTTGGGTTTTTGCTCATTAGTTTCAAGTTTCACTAGAGGTATGGATAAGAGAAGAGTACGATAAATTGTTACTTTTGCTGGTCTTCCAAAAACATGGCGATTTATTTGCCTTTGCAAGGCAAAGTAGCATCGGTTAGTGGCCAGTATTCTCTGATCAGCTTCAGTCGTTAAATTGCTTTTATTGTCGATTTTGCCACGGAGATGTGTGAATTTCTGAACATATTCGAAAATTTAGTGACGTATTTGAAAACTTTGGCCGACTTTCTGTATTGCTTGCCCTTGTGGTGATGACGCCTTTGACTTCCTCTTGTCTGCATTAATTGATAGTCTTATTAGTCTTGCCGCTCTATCAATTTATATAAAGGCTTCTTTAATGGCATGAAGAGATGTTGCTATAATGCCCAAATCATCTGCATTTGCCAAAATTTGCACCGATTTGTAGACATTAGTTCCTTCTATGGTTATGTCAACTTCCTCATTACTGTATAAGGGCGAGATAAAAGAGCAGGCATGAAAGACATCACCTTGCCTGGGGCATTTCTAGTTATGAATTGGCGTTATAACAGGTAATTATTGACATAGCTCGATGATATTCGCTGAGCTCTTGAGCAGAAATTCCTTCCTAAAAGTAGCCATATGAGATGATGCATTATTGCGGTGCAAGCAGATGCTGAATGAATGTATGAATGAATGAGTAAATAATGAACCTTTTTCTTATTATTTGGGGTCTCTCGACGCACTTGCTCGCTCAAACGCCACATAATGCCCAAGTAATATTTTTTATTTACCTTCTGGGCATCATTTTGTTTTTTTTTTACAATCTTTGTAAATCAATAGGTTCGAGTCTCAGTGCATGCAATACCAAATGATACAAAAAGTTTTTCTATTAGCGCTCGCCCCCTGGCTGGCAATGGTTGACCTCTGAGTGTATTTCTGAAAAATTTCGTCATAAAAAGCCATCCGTCGTTCAGAGTCGGCTTAAAACTGCAGTTTCCTCTATTTGTGAAAAACATCAACGACAAATACGAGGAAGAGCTCGGTCAAACAGCCACGTCATTTCTGATGTGCCAATTATGTTATTTTATTATTTACTCTGAGCTTCATTTTTTTAACTTTAACAATCTTTGTAACAGGGGTTTTCAAACTATTTAGTGACTTCCAAGTGTTTAATTTACGTATTTTTTTTTTTTTTTTGTAAGCTCAAGTGAGCTCAATTGCTAGCCCTAGCTCCTTTTTAGTTTATTTAAATGATGGGTTTATTATAATTTAGGCTTTCATTAAGAAGAAAAAAATTACTTGACTTCGAGCTTTAAATCTCCCAATCTTTACTTCTAAAATAATCTTCAGCATCTTATGGCTGTGCCTGGCCGACTACTTTTTGAACGATCCGTTCCTGTTACGTTGTCATTGTCAACTCTCAGGCAATAGGATTTAAAAGCATGAAAAATATTGCCAATATTAACCGGCTCATTTTAAACCAAAAGTAATCATTTACAACCGCTTTGTTAAAAAACAAAGTCACAAAAAAAATCTGAAAATAAAAATGTGCGAGTAAACGACATTTGAGGAACAACAACCGGAAGAAATATGCTGTACATGAAACGTGATAACAGGACAATCATGCACAAAGATAGCGCCATTACTAGTCGCAACAGCATCACAATTTCGCCACAATTGCCACGACTAGCTCGTGTTGCCAGCAGATGGCCCAACAACACTACCTATTGACAATATGATATGCTGCATAATACTTGCCTTGTTGCTATTGTTGTTGGTGTTGTTATTATAGACAATGTCGATGGCAGTGACACGATGACAGTGGCAACAAAAAATCAGTAGCTAAACCATGCAACAACACCATGAACAATACACGTCATCTGTTCTTGTTGTTGTTGTGCGTCTGACAGAGTGTTTTTATTGTTTCCCAACATCAATATCGCCAACACATAAATACTCCCAACAACGTGCAAAGTAGTAGTGGTGGTGGTAGTAGGAATTGTAGAAACTCTGTGCATATCTGAGGTAGGTGGGTAGTCGTTGGGGGGAGCGAGAAGCGCTATTATAAACGTTTAAATATTGATGGCTTGTTTGCCTGCGAGCGCATGATTGCTTGCCTTGTCTGTGAGCAGTTGGCGATTAACTGACGTTTTATTGATAGTGCCGCTGGTGAAATATCGGAAATCCAGCATGAAAGAGAAAAAATATATACGACTATAAATAGATTGTATGTGCTGTGCACTGTTTGTGTGCAGAACGTGACAATTAAATCAATTGGAAGTATACTCGTACACACTCCAGTCGAGTTCAAAGGATGAAGGATTGGTGCGTGCAATTTAAGGACTTCAGAAATGAAATGTTTTCAAATAGAAGCTATAAGCCTTTCAAACTTCAATTTAAATACAAAATAAAAAAAAAATTAATATATTTTTAGGATTTATTTCCTTAGGGGAAGTATTTACGTCCAATTTTTTTTATATTATCTGAAATTCTCGCTTTATTCGCTCCTCGGTGTGTGGAGGCAGTTGAGTTTGTTGTGAAAGGTAGATTTAATTGTATGAAATATATGCCAACTTTCACAGTTTCCATGTATGATAAAAAAGCATACACCCACACATCAATTCAAGTACTTCGTAGATCTGCAGCAGCGTTTGTCAGATCATATAAAAACTTTGTGAGCAAGAATTATTCTTTTTTCAGGCAATTAGAATTAGTAAAAATAACGTTATTCTTTCCTGTCTCTTTCTCTGATACTTTTCTCCTTCCCTTCTTGGCTATCCACCCCCTTTCCAGAGCTTTAAATACAATGGGCTTTTCAGCCTGAGTGTTTTAGGAGCCACCAAATCTCCTGGTGCTCCTTGGCTCGACCTTTTCAAATTTCAATGTCAAAAAAAATCGTTATTGCGTTATTATTTCAGGAAAGAAGCACTAGCAGAAACAAGCATTTGCCGTTTGTTTGTGAGCTGAACGTTGAGACACCGAGAATATCATCTGCGAATATCCAGCTCTCGCAAGACGAAGACTCACTTATCATGGCGTTATGACTCGAAATCTGCTGGTTCTATGGTACGAAAAGTAAGCGGAAGAGCTCAAATATAGTAGAAACCTTCAACTAAAGCCTCGAAATCAAACTCGCTGTGGTCTACGTAAGAAGCATTTGTCGTAGTACTCTGTGGTCCAATAAAGCTAAATATTCCTTTTGAAAATTCAACCATTTAACAAATGGGCTGAAAAGTCCCGGGCCTAACAAAGAAAACACGTTTATTTTTTGTTCAAAAGTAGCTTAACTGCAGAAGAAGAAAAACAACGCAATCATTCAGTGCCGCTTTGACATTTCAATACCACTTTTGTAGAACTATTTATCTTTTTCCTCAAAATACGCCACAGTTTCAGCGATTCTTCGTTCGAGCGAAATTTCTTACTGGCGAGCTCTTTTTTAGGTCTGCGAACAGCGATTAGTCGCTGGGAGCTAAATCTGGCGAATGCGGTGGATGTAAGATCAATTCGAAGTTCAATTCATGTAGTTTTGCCATGGTTTTGATAGACTTGTGACACGGTGCGTTGTCTTGTTTTTGGTCAACAGTGAGCAAATGCGGCACCCACTTTGAGCAGAGCCTTTTCATAGCCAAATGCGCATGCAATATAAAGCCAACAGTTCTTTTGATTATCTTTACGAAGACTGCTAACTCACGCAATTTCACCTTTTGATCACTCAAAACAATTTTGTGGATTTTTGCCTTGATTTCTGGAGGTGCCGCCTCACGTTTGAAGGCAGCACACCATCGTTTTATTTTTGTTTCAGATGGAGCCGGGAGCGCTGTCCCCATAACACTTTTCAAGCCATTACTTCGCTAGAACGCTACTTTTACCCTTCAAGAAGCAATGTAAAATTAAAATACGCACCATTCTTCTTGATCCATTGTTTTGAAAATAACAAAAGTAGCGTCAGTCTTAACCCAATAACTCACGAACTAATTAATAGAATATCTTGAAATTTTAACAGCTGTCTTTTTAGGTTTAGTACTAATTGGAAAAGAGGTGAGTGCAATAAAACTAGTAGATTCTAGGTGTTAGGTCCGGGACTTTTCAGCCTATGTGTTACGTGCCAATTATACAGGTTGGCGCAAAATGAATCACCTTAACAGAATATTTTACTCTGGTGAACTAGACCGCTCCCGTTTTAGAACAGACAAGCAATGGAGTGTATAAGGGTCAAAATAAAGATTTACATTTTTTGTTGAGTAGAAAAGTTATTCAAAAAAAATTGGATGATTAATTTTACCGGGCTACCGACAAAGTCACATTATTATTTAGAGAATTTCTGATCTGCGGTTAAATGACATGATGTTCAAAACTGAACCGTTTTCGAGATGTATTCGATTTTAAAATTATTAAAAAAAATAGTTGTTTGTGTTTGTACACCTAGTTAAAGGGTATGCTAATTAATAAAAATCATCTAAAAATTAGAAATAGCTGGCTGATAAAATTTTGAATCTATGATTTCACTTCTTCACATGATTACAATTTTTTTTTTGTGCGAGAACTATTTCAGCAAATTGTTTCAGAAACTACATAGTATGTCTTTTTAGCTATCCAAGAAGCATAATATTTAAATAAAAGAAGTAACCTGTAGGCGGATGGTGGGCTCTATTAGTGGAGGGTAGAATTTCATAAAGAGGAGAGAGTTTTAAAAATACGTGACTCAAACGAAAAAACTGAAAAATTTAAACATTTTCATTATTAATTCTCCCCCTTTTCCATAATTTTCTTTTTTTAATTTTTTTTTTTTCGATTGTTCAAATTAAGTCAGGTGCTAAACAGGTATTGTTTGGAATCAATGTTTCGTTATGCTGGACTGAGTCTATTCAATTACATAATTCTTAGAGTATTATTCAATTCAGGGTAACCCTGTATGTTGCAAATTATCCGCTTCATCAGCCCTTCACCACTGCAGAATATTTTTTCAGTTTTATGTAGCATTTCAAGCTTAGTTCAAGTTAGAACTTAGCTCTCCGTTTCTCGAATGGAATTTCTACTTCAGCAGCAATGACAAGTAATTTTTCTTCATACCAGATGTTCCAGCGGGCTGCGGGCTCAACTAGTGGAGGGTGGAATTTCATAAAGAGGAAATAGTTCTGAGAATACGTGACTAAAGCTTTTGTTTTTAGTCATATAACTAACTTAATCAAAAATTACCTATATATAAGCAATAAAGCCCTTCAGCATCAAGGACCACTTTCCCGGTAACTCTACATAATTTTGTTATTGTGAATATTTTAGCTAACGTAATCATTGAAGACGCACCTTTTTCCTGCACTGAGTCTCTGATTCACGAAATTAAAATTTAAGTTTACAAAAGAAATGCTACCTTCAAGAATTTCTGCTTTTTTCGCGCTTATTTTCACCGTCGGCTAAAAATTATAAACGAAAGAAATAAACACTAGTTTCCTCTTCCTCTTGAAGTGCATTTAAAGTGATTTGCACCACAAATTTATTTACTTTTCAAAAAGTTCTTTGTATCACTGGGAATTCTATGCATTCATAGCCTCCATGAGTTGCTTCCATGAGCTTCTGCGCAAGGCACAAAATGCATTAAACTCCAGTATTCGTTTACGATTCTTCCAACTCGGAAAAATATATTTTCTTAGCATTTGCTAAACTTTTTCAAATAACTCTTGCTACTTTTCCAATAGTGGTCACCGCCCCGAAGCTTATCATTCGACACATGGTCACGTGGTGCCACAACCAGAATATCACGAACATGGTCGCACATAAATTACTTTTTCTTGCCGACTTTCATTCAGCCTTTGATGGAATAAACTTTAGCATTTTAATATTTTAAACAAAGATAATTTTTATACGTGTTATTGTTGTTTTTCCTAGACAAACTCTGTGGAACTTTCTACATACATACATATGTACTTTTATGTATCGTACGTTTTGTGGTTAACGTTTTGTGGTGAAGCATAGAAAACTTTGCGCTGTCGTCCCAAGGCAACGCGAGTGCCTACAAATGGCTCAGCAAAAAGTGAATGAGCGAGAGAGGTGAGTTGCAGAGGCTGTGCAGCATCGGCACCACTAAATAAGCATTGTAAAAAGTTGTAATAACTATTTTTGACACGTTTGCGTGTTGCCAACTCTAAATAGTTATCAGTGTGGTGGTAGTAGTAACTATCATACAAGCACAATATAAAATACACACAGACACATGTCGCTAAAGTATCGTGCAGCATATGCCAGCAAGCGACAGCCAGCGTGCGCACACCGCTTCTACAAATTTTATGCTCCCGAAGTTGTCTGAGCTGAATTTTTACACATTCTTAGTGCCAAAGCTGCAGCCAGCAAAGCACAAAGTGGCACAGAAAAGGAAGTGTGGCAAGCGGGCACAAAAAAAGAAGCAAAATCAAGTAAAAAGCCGCCAATGATTTTGCTTGCTCTTTTTTTTCTTTCCTCGTATCATATCATTTTTTTTTTTTTGTGGCAACTGCAACCCAATATAAATGTCAAAAACGTCAACCTGCCAACAACACTGTCAACAGTAGAAAACAAAATTCATAAGCAACAAACAAAGTTGGGCCAGCAAAGTTTTAAAAAGAAATGAAACTGAGAATGCAAATGAAAATAAAAATCTATAGTGGGTCTTGTTTCACATTATGTTTTGACAGCTTCACAGCGAAGCTTGCAATTTACTCCAAAGCGTCAGTTTCTAGTAGCTATACACTTTTAGAATTGCCATCCAGCAGGTGGGTCTCTCAAATGAATGCCTTGAAGCTATGGGCATTAAGCTTAGGCAGAGATTTTAAACGGGCTAATACACAGATGTTTTTCTAAACATCATCAGCACTAAGCCGTGAGCGATAAAATACAAGCCAGTAGTTTGACTGGCTTTGACAGCAGTAGCAATAATGAAAAGAGAAAAAACCGGCCCTTTCTCTTGCATTCATACCATCCAACCTCCTACTATGCCGTTTTTTATTCGATTTTGCGTCATATTGCTATTTTTAACTTTAGCTGCAGGTTCATTTAACACGCAGAAGCCCTGCGTTATGTTAATTATCAGCCTATTATCAGCCTTCTGCTTATTGGGCGTGATAACCACTTACGCGATTTTGGCAGTGCTGATGCTAGTTGCTAGTGGATGAAATAAGTTTCCCTTTAAAGCACCACTTTTGAATGGTCGGTATGTTGATTGCATCATTAGGCTCCTAGGTAACTACTCACTAGTCAATTAGTGTATGGATAAAACCCAAATTTCATCTCAGCCTAATCAAATCATTTAGACTCATTTAAAAATTCCACTATTTGCTTATTGTAAAATCCGATAAGTCAGTTAGATGTCATACTATAATTTATTTAACATTTTAATTACTGGTCAAAACTCCTCAAGCAAAAAACAAATGTGACATAAAAAAATTGTTTAAATAAATTTCCCATAAAGAACATTTTTCTACAAATTATTCTATAAAAAAAATTTTTCCCAAACAAAATCTTCCATTTTTCCATAAAAAAAAATGTTACTTTTAGCGAAGAATAGTAAAATCCAGACTTGATCAACCAGCCACTTTTAACTTCAGCGCTTGGTTCGAAAATTATTGCTGATTTTTATTAATTAACAAACTTCTAACTTAATAATAAAAAACGGAACCCATGAACTAACAAATAAGAATGTGGGTGAAGAGGCAAAAAACGAAATGGTAATTTTTTAAATAATATTTAAAATCGATTATTTCGAAAAAAGTTAAGTTTTCAATTTTACTCCAAGTAACCAAATTATCTAAAACAACTTTAGTAATAGAATATTTTGTATTTGCTCATATCGAATAATGGAAGTTTTCTCAATATTTGGGTAGAACTTGGGCCAGTCATTTTGTAACTTGCAAACATACACTTATGAGTAAAAATAATGGAATCAAAATAATAGAATTCTTTTTTGACGGTGTTGCGCATTTTCTCCATATAACGAATGGAGGATATGTTTTGTATATGAAGAAATTAAAACGAATAATATAAATGTGTTGATATATAACTGCATTGAATTGGTACTCACCCTAGCTTGCTGAAGTGGTTTGCATCTCATCTCACCGATAGAACTCAATTCGTGCGCATAAGCAAGGCAAAATCTGATGCCATCAAAGTTATCCCAGCTGTTCCTCAAGGTATCCATCTCGGTCCATTATCGTTCTTAATCTTTGTTAATTATATTCCAGACGTTTTTTTTTAGACAACGCGCTGTCTGATGTACGCGGAAAACTAGAAAATTTACAGTCTTATAAGGCGCATAGCTGACTGCACGAGACTTCAAGAGGACTCAATAAGATTGGAAGGCGTAAAGGATAACTCCTTACCTCTTAATGCTGGTAAATGCCACTTGTCTTATAGTAGACGCAAACTTGCGATTGATTTCGTATGAAAAGAAAGACTTGTGACTTGACTTATGACCACTAACATCGAAAATGTTGTTTTCTAAACATACGGACTTTATGATTGCCAGATCTAGGTTTATGCTCCGCTTTGTACTAAGAAATGCAAAGGAGTTTCTCCTTACGCTGAAGAATTTTTCTTTCTTCTTGAATCTAGCCTCGGAATCCATTCTATATGGGTTCATCTTTAAGCCTTGAGAAGGTTTGGAAGCGCAGATTTGCCATTAATTCCCTCCATTGGCCTTGTAGCTTGCCGCCATATAAAAGTAGATGTCTTTGTTGGTATTACCAACATTAGAAACGTGAAGAAATATTTCTTCGGTAATGTTTATAAGGGCATTGCCGCGAATCATATCAAATGCCATTTCTTACAGGTGCTAATACTTTTTAATTATCCTGCTCGTAACCCTAGACTATTCACCTTATCACAAGACCAATTTTAGTCATAGTGACGCGCTTGCACGATGCATAAGGCAATCTAAAAAATGTTGTGAATATTTAGACTTATTCTCTCACGAGAGACTTGAAAGTCAAATCTTAATCTGGAGTTTTGCTTTTTGAATTGTGACTTAGGTATTTCACTGTATTGCTTACCGTATATTTTATTATATTTGAGCTTTAGTATTAGTAATATATTTGAGTTGTACTTTAATTGGTGAATGAATTAAAAAATAAATAAATATATATTCCGCCTTTATTGCTTTGTTCAGATTCTCATTCCTCATAAAAGACCATCAACTGTTCAGAGGCAGCACAAAACTTGAGGTTCCTACATTTGTCGAAAACATCAAGCCGTACACAGTAAGAAGGTGGAGGAGCTCGGCCAAGTACTCGTATGCATCTCCGCGTGACCTTTCACGTAGTCCATATATGAGTATCTGCTATCAAGGCTAAAATTTCGAGAGCACTACAAGTACCATTACAGATTATTAGTCTAAGCTCTCTCACGACTTCTCAAGCATTTTCTTTCTTGTTTGTTAAACAAAATCTACCCACTATCCCACTTCATTTCATTTTATCTCATCCCACCCTCACTTTCACTTGCACACTTACCATTCCGTATCTGCCGCTTACAGGTAAGCAGTCAATCAATCAATCACTTGTTACTTTCGCATGTTGTGGGTTTTCGCATAACTTTAGCACAAACAGAAATGAGAACAATCAGTGTTTGACATTAGTGACAGTTAAGCTGCGCAACCAGCGACATCCTAAATAGAAATGGCTGAAACGCACATAAAACAGCTTTCACAAACACATCCTTGTTGGCGCTTACCGTCTTGTATATACTTATATTTTGCATGCTTATATATGTATGCACTCATGTATGTCTTACCTACTTGCCACTTCTATAACAAGACACGTCTAAAGCTTTAAAATATTTCCATCGCTTTCCGTGCGCATATAATAAAGCTTGCTATCCGCAGAATGCATATGGAGTCATGAATTCCGAAGTCTGACTCGAGCGATTTACAAGCATACCGGTAGGAAAGTATTGTGGGAGCATGGACGTTATCTTTCTACTTTAGTGATCATAATAAGTACTTTCTAGAGCCTTTTGGGCTCTTTGGGCTTTAGGAGCTTAGGCGTCATTAAGCTATAAAGAGGAAGGAACCTTTGTGTTTTCTCCTGGCAGTTTAGTTTTTTCTTAGCGCTGTGCTCATTACAAGTGCGGGAGACCTTCATGAGAAAAATCAAACATTCGAACAAAGTAGTGCAACAGCTCACTTTAAGCGGCATTTTTTTGTTTATGAAGCATTTAACGCAAATCCTGACCAGAACTGCTTAGTTAGAAAATAATCTTGCAGTACGTACAAGGCTTTTAAAATAAAAATAAAAAGTAAATAAAATAAATCTTTCAGTATTAGCAGATTTTGTTTACAAGGAAAGTAGCTTTAGCATCGTGAAAAATATAAGCCTTAAAATGAACCAGAAAAATGTGTAGTTGTAGCAACGAGTGATCCCTTTAGCTGGTGAGACAATTGAACCAAATCCATCCCCCTCGACACTTCACTTTCCAGCTATTCATCATATCCATCCTATTGTATGCCATAGGAGCGTGACTACCGCCTGAGATGATTTTTATAGCGTTTGAATAATAAATTCTTGTTTTTATAAATTCTCACTAATTAAAATAATATTTTTTTTTGTTACTTCCTTTCATCTAGTAAACAACTAGTTACCAAAACACTGCTTAGCATTTGCCAAAATATCGGTAGTGTTAGACAAGAAGTTGCTCTCGACCGCTCAAGTTTTCTTGTAGGGAACTCAGCGTATAACTGCCTGCATGCCTGCATAGTATACCTGTGAGGCGTGTGTGCCTGTGTGTGCTCAGCTATGTAAATCCGAATAATACAACGCTGATGTACGCAAATGTTTGTTTACATCTTTCTCCGGTCGTATGGAGATGTGAATGTACAGTGAAAGCTCGATATAAGAATTTAACTAGAATGATAAAATATTTCGTTGCATTGACTGTTGCCTTAAATGAATTCGTCGCCAAAAGCTCTCTTTGTTAATTATTTTCTATGTATATAAATATGATAATTACAATTTAAAAATTTTTATACTTCATAACTCGCTCTACCTAGAAGTTATTGAGTAAACATTTCGCTGTATAGTGTCTTTTTATACCGACGTTGTTTTGGTTGCTGGCAGTAAACTCGACGCAGCAGACGACAGCCGCTGTAAGTGTGAAGGCATTTTGAACCCTATCTCACCCACCGACAATAAACACAAAAAAGAAAATTATGTCACTCGAGCGTTTGCTTGAAATTCATTACGAATTCTTTACATGGGAGTCCTAGAATTTGGGCTCTATCCGCTTGTCATGTTCAATATGTTCAATGTAACGCATTTCAGAACTAACGAACAGGGACTAATTGACAAGTTTTGTTATTTTTTTCTATCTCAATTAATTTTAGTACTTTTTTATAGAAAAAATATAGCTTATTCTCCTGCAAAAATTATATAAATCGAGGCTACAAGCTTTATGGAAATTTCGAAAAAAAAATCCAAAAATTTGAATCAAACTTCTCAACCGGAATTTTCAGAAAAGTTTCAGGTATACGATTCTATAAAACAAATAAATGATTGGCGCGGACACTTCAGGTAAGTGTTTATCCAAGCTCCTCCTCTTATTTGTGCTGTGCGTCTTACCGTTGTTCCAAAAATGGAGGGACCTACAGTTTTAAGCCAACTCCGAACGGCAAATGATTTTTGAGGAGCTTTTGCATGGCAGAAATTCGCTCGAACGTTTGCCATTGCCTGCCGGTGGGCAACCTCAATTAGAAAAAACCCTTTTCCTATTATTTGATGTTCTTGCACACTGCACTACCGAACGGTAGTCACGCACCAAACCATTCAGCTACAGCGACTGCCTTTTGAAGACCATTGAATTTCGCCTTAATATGCAAGTTCAAAGTAACTCAAAATATACTTAAATTTTTCTTTTACTTTATTTTTGCTGATGGTGCGCGATGTTTCTTCCATATAAAGCAAAAGTGTTATTGGGACACAACACTGCCAAAAACAAAAATTGTTAAGTTTAGAGTTTTTCGTTGTAACACAGTTCCTTGTATCGATGATCCACTGTACATAAGTACATACTCATAGTTACATCCCTTCTCCATGTGCTCGTATTTTACTCTATCATCGCATTGGGCTTTACGGAATTTCCTGTGAATGGATGAGTTTACTATTCTTTGATTTATGGTTTTACCTCAAAATATTGGCATCATTTTTCGTAACAATCACAGTTATATTAGCAGGAAATATTTTCATTCTTGTCGATTGCATAGCACTAAGCTCGGAGTGATTTAAGTGACAGGTAGGCAAAAACATGCAATTTACCCATCTATATAATTATCTCCCTACCAGAAGGGCGTAACCAAATACTTTAAACACTCTTTAATTTTCAGAATGTGACGATCTAATATCAGTTCAGCTCCGAGTGTAGGCTGTCGACTTGTAGTTAAATATTTGAATGCTTTAAGGGGGGGGTAGGGTTTTTAGGGTAAAAAAAAAATCGATTTTGGTTTATTTGAGAAAATGAATGTACATAATCTCAAGAATGTTGTGTCCAAATTTTAAGTCAATCGGTGCAAAACTCACAAAGTTAGAACATTATAACCGTTGGCCGCTCCGACTCGGCTACCTGCTATGGTCGAACTATAAATCGATTTTCTGGAAAACGACGTTTTTCAAGTCGGTGGACACTTTTTCTCTGAATCTACTCTACCGATCTTCCTGAAATTTTGTACACACTTTCTCTACATAATTACCGAGGTAACGCTGGGAGGTTTTTTCTTTTTTTCAATTTTTATTTATTTTACAATAAACAATATTATGCGATTTTTCGTCTAAAAATCGCACTTCTACTTCAAATGTTAAAAAAAATTGAAAAAAAATTTTTTTTTAATAAAAACTCGACAGGGTTACCTCGGACAATTGATTACCTAATGAAAACTCTTTGATTTTTTGATTTCAGATGATCCAATGCTGAGAAAAACTGTCCACGGCAAATTGCCTTTTTTTCGAGACGTCTGCGTAGATCTGCTGTCAACGGCTCAATTTTGTATATTTTCTTGTGAAAATTTTTGAAAATATTTTTCAAATAATATATGAGTTTACAGTATACTAATTGGATAAATAAATTTACATGAATCATCTTTGCAAAAAAAATTCATAAATAAGTGCATATTTTTAGTGGAATTACACAAACACAGCTTTTGTTACACAATAAAAAGCAAATTTCATTCAAATATCTCAGAATGAAAATTGCATATTTCTCGGAAAGCTCAAGTTTAATTATGACGAAGCGAGCATAAATATATTTTCCATTAAAAGAGCAAAAAAAAATCATAAATAAATCCAATTACGGGGTTGATTTTATGAAAATTTCTGATAATAATTTAAGACATTGAAAGCAATTAAATGTAAGACGAGCTAAATAAAAGCTAATACAGAGATATATTTGCAGTAGTGAGTAAAACTGATTGTATAATAAGACGTTTTTAATATTTACAAAGTCTATCGAGCTAAATTTTTTTGATATCTTTTTTTTAATATATCTTTTTTTTAATATCGAAATCGCATAAATGAAGAATTTCAACACTAATTTTGAACTTGTTAGGAAGTATTCTTAGAAAAATTTCGAGTTTGTAGGAGCAAGTTTTCAAGTTTTCAGCTAAAAAAAATAAAAAAATGAAATAAAAAAATAAATTTAAATTTCCTTTTTTCCCCTAAAAAAATTAAGGTTTTTTTTTCTATTCTTCTGTTTTTTTATTTTTAGTAACGGCTCTTGCTTTTTTTTTTATTTGCATTAACGATCTTGAACATTTGCCTCTACATGAAATTCATTTTTAAATGGAATAAAGTGCTCGGCTCATAAGAAAGAAAAAAAAAATTAAAAATCCAAGCAATTTTGTAGCCACTTAAAACTTGCACTTATTTTAATAAAATAAATACCAAAAATAAGAACCAAAGTACTGCACACCCGAAAGTTAGTTAAAAATACATTTTAAGAAGCTTAGAATTTAGACTATAATTTTTGAAAAATTTCCAAATTTTTTATAAGATTTGAAAATGTGATTTATATGGCTTTATACAATCAATATTAAAAAGAAAATTACAAAAAAAATGCTAACTCGAAAAAATGTCCAACTTGTATGGAAGCGTATGCTTTAGCTTCTACACATAATTTGTTGCTTGACGTATTTTAATAAATTTTGTGCTACTCTGTTCAGCAATTTCCCACAATTTGGGGAAAATTGTAAACCACGACATTTAAGCCATGCTGCAATATGCTTGGCAGAAGCACGGAGCTTGCTTACACTACCTTCTACACCTTGGCTTCGCATAGGCGGGATTTCGGCTAGGCAAAAGATGACGGTCAGGATGTGAAACTTGTGAAGTGTTTATTTGGCTCGTCGATAGAGCGCACTGCTTTACATTTGACCTCATTAAGATCACTTAACTACTTATTTTCTCGTATGCGATGCTTCACTGCTGTATTTAAGCTGAAAGCTCGGTAGAGAGTCGACTTTTAACTACTAATTTACTAAAGAGTCAAATAGACTCTGAACATTGATGCAGGATAAAATTTGTTAAAGTCAAAGACATCTTCATTTGGTTTCAAAATTATTTACCAGAGAGTCAAAGATGGTATTGTTTCGGATCGAGGAACAAGTAATCGAAAGCGAATTTTGTTTCCTTTATTTTGAAATAAATGTAAATTTCCGCATTTTTGGCTCCGAAAATTGCTTTATTCATTTGTTGTGTCTATCTACACTTCAATTATTATATGGCTTTTTTATCTTTCGTAGCAGAAAACAAGAAAATTTTACAAACCGAATGCACTTGGCGCCCACTCTTTGTGAAAAATGAGATAGTAGTTGCTCGTATTATAATATGAAATAATGTCACCAAAATGTCAATTTTAGTTGGCTGAAAAGACATCGTCATTTTAAGATAATTTTTAAGAAAGTTTTGGTACAGAAAAATACTTTTTAATGATGTGAAATGGGAAAAACTTAGTGAAAAGTCTTAGTATCCAAAATATTATCAAGCAGCCATTTTTAAATGTCAGGGGTTGGTTCCATTTTGACTGAAAGCCTGAGTGGCTGATTTCACTTAGAAATATGTTGTATGTAAATTTTATTTGTTATTACTTTTTAATAAAAAAATAACTAGTTTTATTAATTGACATACTCTTTAACAAAAAATAGAAAAGAAGTCTGAGCTATGAACAAACATTTAAAAAAAGTGGGCACCTGCAAATAAAAAAAATCATTTTTTATGATAATTTTTACAATCAAATATCTGGAAAATGATGAAGTTGTGGTCGATATGTAATGTATATTATTTTTCCTTTGTTTTTATATCTAAAAATGCGAAATGGTCGTATTAAAAAATTGAACTGCTTGGAAATACCCTATGATCAAAAAGTACCGGAAGGGTGATGTTGGTTGTTTTCTTCGCTTGCCAAGGTGTAGTGCATCATGAGTGCCATCAATCGGGCCGCACAGTCAATAAAGAACATTATTTATCCGTTTGAAGCATTTGAGAGATGTTGTATGTCGCAAGGGGCCGGAAATGTGCGCAAATAATGCTTGGATTTTGCACGATGATAACGCGCCATCGCACCGAGCTCAAATTGTGCTGGATTATTTTACCAAACACCAAGTAAATACCGCCGGGCAAGCGCCGTATTCACCTGATATGACCCCGTGCGACTTCTTTTTGTTTCCCAAGTTGAAGTTACCACTTTGTGGAAGGAAGTTTCAATCGATAGAGGAGATCAAAGAGAATGCACTATTACTGCTTCATTACATTTTATGAATTTTTTTTCGCTGTAGAAGGCGCAATCTTTCATCAAGAAATCAAATGAAATAAGTGTGGGCGGTCGACGTTTTTGTCGGGTTCATTTTGGTCTTGCTTCAAGGAAGTCTCGTTGTTTATACACTCTTGCTAAATTCTGATAAGGAGTACTTTTTGCGAAGATATCCTACAGATGGTAGTGATATTTTTCTTAGTACTGCTTGCTTTGCAAAAAAAACAAAAATTAATAAAATATATAAAAAAAAATAATTTTTAAATAGATAAAAAATTAAAAATCAATGAATTTTGGTGGGTCAATTTGGCGCATCAAAGAATTCACATTTAAGCTGTAAAAATATAAAAGTAAGTTAGGAGTGTATATATATTTATAGAAAATATATCAAAGTATACTCAAACAAAAAAAAAAAAAATAATAAATAAATAAAAGTTGTGCTTTACATTTTTCACACAAAGTTCAGCGATTTTAGGGACTTGTAAATTCTGTAACCTTAGTGAAAGTAATGTGCTGGCATTCCGATGTATTTTAAAAGCAGTTGATTACTAGTACACCAAGGAAGTACATTATCAAGTTGTTTTTGGAACATTTTTGAATCAGATGAATTTCTTACAAAAGAAAAGATTTTAAGTCGTCAGAATAAAGTAAAAACTTGGCATATGCAAAACAGTTTTTTATGTCATTGATAAACAAGACAAATAGCAAAGGACCAGAAATACTACCTTAAGCGACGTCAGCTGGCACGATGAACAAATATGACTGATGATTGTCAACGTCGCCTAGACACCTACAATTCGAGAGATAGTTTTACACCTAATTACGTGTACACGTGACGTATGAGTAACAATTAACCCAGGTTACACGTGTGGTATGATTGACATTTAATGTACTTAAATGTTACTCGTAAACGCTCCATTGCCGTAGTAAGTGTGTGAAGTTCTAAGGTATAAGTGAAGTATCTATTTGTGGCCAACATTTGAATATTTTAAAATAGTTCTAGAAAATAGCTGCGCATGCATACATACATACACACACACGTACGCTGTGGTGTGTTTGAGCATGGCTCATTGAGAAATGAGAAATGACTCATTCGACGCCGCTCGTTGGCCAACTTAATCTCAATTTCCAGATAACTGTATTTGCCCATATTGATTGGATATTTCAATCAACACCAATCAATCCGGCCTAATGATATTAGCCTGCCTGGCAGAGCGAACACATCGGCACTTTGATTTGATCATCGGCCATGTTTTTCGCTTCCGTGCACACACTCACACTTTCATTGACTCGTACACACTCATGCACACCAACTTTTTTAGAGAGTGCCAGCAACACTGTGTTCGTTTGCTAAACTCGCACACGTCTGCTTTCTGTCTGTCGCTGCTAGATTTCCCTTAGAAGTTACCTTTCCACTTCCGCTTTCACCCATTATTAGTTTTTTTGCATCATTTTTCCGCCCTTTTTGATTGCTGCATTTGGTATTTATTTGCAACGTTTTTTCAACTCAGCTGCAGAGCTAAGGTTTACGCCTTTTCCAATCTCCCGCTATATGCTTATGTGTGTGCGAGCCTGTGGTGGTGATTTTTTTTTTTTCTTTTTGTCGCTTAGAAAATGAAAATCATCACATTGGCAGAGACATTGACACAGCTGCAGTGGCAGCATTTGTTGGTGTTTGGGGTTGGTTGCATAAGGAAATTGGCGGTTCGAATGTTGACAAGAAGAAAAAAGTGCCAACTAAATGAATGCCATGCAAAAATGTTAACATACCAGATCATACAGGCGGCAAAGAAATGAAAGAGCAGCTCTGTGTTGCCACAAATGAAGCAGCTAACCATTGAAGCGGAACAGACAGACAGGCAGACTGGCGCGGTATGCGGGTGCACAATTGGTGGCAGGCTAAATAATGACAAAAGATGCATGGGAGTGTGTGTATGTAATACACTCGTCAGCGGTTATGTAAATAAACTTGAAATTGAATTTACCTGCAACCGAGGTCAGAGGCAGCCGCCAACTTCGTGTTGCTAAGGTAGCAGAAAGGCTAGTGTGAGGCACGGTGGCAGCTGTCTAGAAGCAAATACACGGAATTAAGCGGCAAGCGAAAGGCGAGTGGTAAGACGGCAAAATGCAATTTTAAAAGGCCAATGGCTTATTTATAGCAGCGCATTAATTTTCGCTTACCTCAATGAACACACACACACACACATGTGTAGCAATATAAATTTTCCAAGCAGGCATATTTGTGGCGCACTTGGATGCGCTAATTGTTTGTACCAAATATTGCCGCACAGAGCGCGTCGCCAATTTGTCAATTGAACCGCAACACGCGCTGCCTTGTTGCTGCCACTCGTCCCAGCGCATAGCGGCAACACTTTAAGGCAACTTTATAAATCGACGACAACTGCGCGAATTTATAATACGTGGCACATAATGATTTAGGTGCAAAATATGCAGCAGCAGCAGCGGCAACGGTGTGGCACTGATGTATTACTGGTCGCTGCGCTAATCATTAATAATTTGTTGGTATAAAATGAACAACAAAACTTTTTAGTAGCCAAATAGCAAAATTTATATTCGAATGGAAAATTAAATTACCTGCTACTGAGCAGCAAATTAGCGCACACATGCAAATGTGTGTGTGTGTGTGTGTATGTGTGCGTGAAAATTTATATTGCATTCCGCTTGCTGCCTCATTACGGTTTCTCGTATTTGTTCCTTATTTATGCCATAAAATACGCTGAAGACACAGAAAATTATTAACAAATCATGCAAGCAGTAGGAAGAAATCAAATTTATGACGATAAACAACATGCAGCTGAAAACTGTAAACCATCTAAAGTCCCAGAAAATAGCACAACATGCAATAACAAGCCGCAGAGCCAGCAAAAATCGAAAGAGTCCAGAAAATGGTGACGCAATCGACAGAAATGTGCCATGTACTTCTCATAATTTCCACATGCCCCACAAAAACACTAAACAAGTTGACCAAAGAAGTTACAACTACAACAAAAGTACAACCGGTATACGCCATGAGCGTAGAACTGGCAAACTACAACTGAAAAATGAAGCTTCAGCAAAAACTATTGCCTTATTTACATATAAAATTGTTATTGCCAGCTGTTGGTGTTGCACAAGAGTGCAAGCATCTAAAATAGCAACAACAAAACAAGAAAAATAAAAATGAAATTTGTTTCAGTAGCTTGCAAGCAGGAGGAAGCGCAACGCCATTGCATGTCAGTACTGACTGAGTACTTGCAACAGGACTGCCTCTGCTGGCAACAAGGCTTAAGCCAGTTGCTTCAAATGCCAGCTTGATATACAATCATAGCAGTACATATGTTTTTATGGACGTCTGTGTGTATCTGCAACATTGCTGATGCCAGCGAATCCTTCTGAGCAACATCTGCAAGTACATCTCCATCTCCCCTTTCGTCTCCATCTCTGTCTCCATCTGCATTTGTATTTCTTCTTCATCTGCATCCAAAACGCTGAATAAAATCTGAGCTCGCAGCAACCACCTTCGCATGCCCCTGCCACACTCACGACCAGCTTTGTCATCTCCGTCGTCCGCCCACATCAGCCACCTCATCATTTGGTATTCATGCAAAATTTTATTGTGCATTCCAAAGGCTCAAATCCAATAGCAGCAACATTTCCAACAACAACGACAACCCATATGCAGCATGCAACTTATTTGTATATATGTACATATGTGCATACATATATATGTGTGTATGTGTGTGTTTTCAATTTGATTTTTCTTTTGCTTCCGTTTGCTTTATTGACACAAAAAGTCATTTGCAATAGTTTTTATTGAAAACTTTCGAGTTTTTGCTAAATTTGTGCAGATTGTTTCGTCGATTATTTGTAGGCATTCGTGTGTATGGCAGAACAGAGAAGAGTGGGGCAAAAGAATGTGTACAAGTGATGGGAATGGCATGTGAAGCAGCACGAAAATGGCAACGATTTAATTTAGCAGATTTGTTGCATTCACCCGGAAAATGTTAGAATTATTTGCAGATGAGATTTTTATATTTTGTGTCATTTACGTAAAAGGGGTGCGCTTGACCAGGGAAATAGCGAGTCTTCTGAGCATTTTTGCGATGAATTTATATATTTTAAAAGGGTATAACTAAGCATTATAGGTGGAAGTTAATATGTGAAACTCAAATGAACAGGAAAAACAAATGAAAAAAATTATGTCTATGTTTTTGTTGTTCTTGTCGTTGTTGCTGTAGTAGTTTACTAGGCCCTGTAAGTGCGGCGTAGTCATCGATGTTCATCGTCTAACTCATCCAACGGTAAGCTCAGAAAGCGTGCTGTTTTGACAGGTTGGGTCGATAGGGAGAGTAGAGTTAGAGGAGTGCGGTATACCTGCACATGCCGGACATATATATATGATTTTAAGCTACTACAATATCCAGAACGTAACTGAGCCAAAACTACGCGATTCTCGCGAGGCAGCTGAAGCTCTTCGTCTGCAATAAGGGGTGGTTGGCTTCCGATAAGGGCATGCGGTGGTCAGGGACTTAGGTAGGTGGTAAGAGTCCCCTGATGAATGTCGTTTAGCGTCCCTCTATATATTGTCTCGTCCAATGGTGGTAGTTGTGTTTTGACCTGGATCTTATCAGTGCAGTTGAAGAGATGCCTCCTAACACGCCTGTGAAGTGGCTCAGGCTCTGCCAAATATCTGCAGGGGTGGTTCGTTTGGTTGCACTTAAGCAGAAATTGATTCCTGAGCATTTTTAACCAGAAGCGTTGAAACCTCGCTGTCCAGGTGTTGCGAAAGGGACACTAGTTCTCTGAACGTTTGGCCGAATTTAACAAAGCGCGCCAGTCATTTCTTTCTCGTGCTAACCGGCGCCAGTTGGACACACCAAGTGCTGCCAAGTCCTGTTTTCTCCTGATTTTCCAACGCAAAGGAAGCCTTTCTCTTGCTCTGCTATTACCAGCTGATACCGCATCGAATACTTTCATAGCCGGAGCGTTTGTATCCATTCCGACAACATGACCCCCCCCAATGAAGCCGCTGGATCTTTATTCC
The DNA here is from genome assembly GCF_028408465.1 of Anastrepha ludens. NCBI lineage: Eukaryota > Metazoa > Arthropoda > Insecta > Diptera > Tephritidae > Anastrepha > Anastrepha ludens. The sequence continues at coordinate 7,847,768 of NC_071498.1, read as the reverse complement.
TTTCGCCATGCCTATGAAGTCGTAAAACTAATACAATTCCTTACCCGATCATCTACGACACTCGCCTCATCGGTTATTGTCATTGTCCAAGCTTCTGTACCAAACATTAGGATGAGCATGATGAGAGCTTTGTAGTATGTTAATTTTGTTCGTCGAAAGAGGACTTTGCTACCTAATAGCCTACTTAGTCCAAAGAGGGATTCTCCGTTGGATTTCAAGACTGACCTTATCATCGGTATTATTGCTGGTTACTAAGTAAACGAAGTATCTTCCAACCACAAAATCAAACTGCCAAAGTTACGTGGGTGCTGAGACTGTTTGTTGGATGACAGGAGGCACTTCGTTTGGTCCACGTTCTTCACCAAACTTATTCGCTTTGCTTCTTTATCCAGTTTGGAAATGGCAGAACTAACAGCGCAGTTGTTAAGGCCGATTCAACACCATCGGAATACGTCAACAATTGTACGCTCTTATAATAAATTGTGCCTGAGCGATTAAGCTCAAACTTTCATAATTATTGATTGTGAATATGTCTTAATCCTCTGAAGATTGAGCTGGTTTTATTCCCACGATATTATTTGATAGGGTAAAGTAAAGACGCTTCATTTTGAGCAGAAAGCTATTGCGGAGACCAAACACTCAGAGGAGGGTTAAGTATGGTAGGTGCTTTATATTGTTGTAAAGGACATGACAGGGCTAAGGTAATATATTGACCCTATGAAACTATTCTGAAACCAATAACAAGGGTTTTATCTAGTGCATTTCGCTGGAGAGTGTTATGCTATGCACGCTTAACAGTTGTAGGGAGTGCAAGTAAAATAAGCAGAGGACCCTTGCTAAAATCTGTAAAATCTGCCATAATTTTGTAAAGACGCACAAGATAAAGGTTTCATTAAAGCTATGAGCACATCAAAACGCTTGCGTCTTCATGCTTATCCAGTACACACCTTTACTAGATACACATGGATTCTTGTAGCTTCACAAGCTAACATTGAAGATTTGGACAGGATCAAGAATCTCAGGTAAATTTGAGTTGGTGCGCTGGTGGATGGAATTTTGGTCGGCGAGTCATCGACAAGTGTTTTACCGAAGTGTTCTTCAAGCCTTTGAAGATGCAGTCGATTGGCTACATATTGTTGTTATACCAGTTAGTTTTTTATTTTTCTGTGAATACTTGACTTTTGTTTGGTTGCAAGGGGGTTCTGACTGCGACTAAATCGATTTCTAATGTGAATGCGCCTCAGTTCTCGTTAGTGATGGAAGCCTCAATAGCACAGATGTGAGTCCAAACTTCAAAACTCAACAGGAGTAACATAACTAACATGAGAGTGTATAACAATGGAGTACTCTTCTCGCCATCTTCAGGTTCAGAGCCCCTTATCTTTATAAACAAGTAGTTGATAGATCGAAGCGGTCGAACGTACATATGTCTCATCTTGCTGAAGGCGACCAACAAGGTTTATGCATTTACAATGCCAATCATAGAGATAAACAACTATGTTTATGAGAATTTCAAAAATCATATTCCTGCTTCTTCAGTACACAAATTTTCCCTGTCTAAATGAAATTTTGGTTCGCCTCAGCTCTCATTACACGATATTCGAAATATTTACTGCAGTCTCCTACTGACATATTTGGTCCAAGCATCACTTTGAGAAATAAAATTGATGCCAATTTAAAAACCGAATTAGACAAATATACGTCAAGCAAACAATACTGTTTGTACTTTATATATGAATGAATCGATGTTTGGCAACAGGAAGTGGAATGGATGCATGTCGCCTTTACATTATTTTCTAAGGATATGTGTGCGATCTACGTAAGTGTAGTTGTCTACTCGTACTGAGGAGTCGCACGTTTCTATTTTATTGAGCATTTTTGGATGCTCATATTTATTCATACTGCACCGCACACAGGCCTCTTAGTGATGCCGTCAAAACGGTACTTTGCCATTTGTGCTAAATTTATAATATGTTACGTGTTGGTGGCAATATTTGTATAGATAACTGCGAAATTTTAAGTGTAAAATATCTGTTCAACGAACTTCTGTGTCTACATCAAATTTAGTAAACAGACCGGATATAAGTTTGAGAAAGTGTCAAAAAATATTGCTAATACACAAAAACAGAAGAACCAAAAACAAAGGCGAACAGTTTTGAAGCTACATACATTTAGTAGGTCCCAAAAGAATAGGAACCGGTAAAAATACAAGTTAAAAGATAATAGATAATAGGTAATAGATACTAAATAATAGATAATAGATAGTACTGGCTAAGCGGCCGCCGTAGCCGAATGGGTTGGTGCGTGACTACCATTCGGATTTCGCAGAGGGAACGCCGGTTCGAATATCGGTGAAACACCAAAATTAAGAAAAACATTTGTCTAATAGCGGTCGCCCTTCGGTAGGCAATGGCAAACCTCCGAGTGTATTTCTGCCATGAAAAAGCTCCTCATAAAAATATCAACGCACACCACAAAAAGGAGGAGGAGCTCGGCCAAACACCCAAAAAGGGTGTACGCGCCAATTATATATATAAAGGGTGGTTCAGTTTCAAGGGCCGGTGTTGATTTTGAATAAAATACAATTTTTTAAGGAAATTATTGTCATTTCTCTTTATTATGGTAATATTAGTATGGTTCAATTACGTATAAAACAAAATATCGATGGTCCAAATTTTCGATGACGCTGAGGCATAATTGAGGTTCTATGCCGTTAATGTGCCGAATTATCTCATCCTTTGGCTCTTGAATTGTTGCTGGCTTATCGACGTACACCTTTTCTTTCAAATAACCCCAAAGAAAGAAGTCCAACGGTGTCGTTGACGTTTAGGTGTGGTTCACATTCAACATCGGTCCTTGAAATTTAACCACCCTTTATGTATATATAACGTACTATCTATACTAGCAGTTTGCAAATACCATGTTACAGACAAGAAATAAAAGTCAAAAATTTTCAACTGATACAAACTAATTTGCCTCTGCAACTTAGCACGCTACTTTTAGCGCAATGGTATTTTTCTGAGCTGTAACGAAATTCAATTAAAGTCAATTTAAGATCAACCAATTTAACAAAATTTCCAGACATTATTGCGTTTTTTCCGAAGTCATTCAATAATTTAACATTAAAAATCCTCGACTTAAAATTACCGCAATCATTCGTACCGCTCCCAGCACACCGCGGTTTTTGTTTCAGTTGGCCACAGCTTTTGGCACAAATTTTAACCAACTTAATTCCCCGTTCAGCTGCTCGTCTTCCAAAAGTGATCGCCTCTCTGCGTCCGCTATCTGCTTGTTGCTGGGGCATTAGTGCTTACAACATACCGCCTGCTCGTAATGTCATGTGGCATGTACGTCATACTAGCATAACAGTACGTGATGCCGCATACAACATTTGCACAAGCGTGTACGCCAAATTTTGTCCATGTATGTGTACGTGCGTAGGTTGCTGTAGGTTTCCTCCGATCGGCACCATTGTAAGTACGTGCCCCGGGCACTGTGTCATGTTTATTGGACCATTTACAGAACATTGCATAGTATTCGGCAATTTTGCAAAAAAACACTAAAACAAAATAAACTAAAATAAAAGGCAGCAAATGAAAATGCAAAAAAAAAAACAATACATACAAAAATGTTCCGAAGAAAATCGAGAGCCAAGCAAAACGAGATGCAGTCAAATCAAAAAGTTGCACGTACTTAGAGGCTTATGAAATAAAATTGTATGCCCATATGTATGGACATGCAAACACACACATGCATATATACATGCATACATATATAGTACATTTGCTCGTATAAATATGCAGAGAGGCCAAGCGATTTTGGCAGAAAATTTCACTTGAACGCAAAACTTCAGAAACCTGCATAATAGGCAGGAAATGAAAGTTGGATCCGCGGTACCTTACGCTTGGCGGGAGGCTTCATTGCAAGACCACTTAACATGTTTCGCTATGCAACGTGACGAAAATATGGGTCGCCTCTTGATATTTTATGCGAATCTCATTTCGTTTCCTTTCAGAATTAGTTAGCAAAGCATTGCAAAAATTCGCTTACTGCCTACGAGCACTTTGCTCTGCCAGCTACGTTTTCATTCTGCTTATTTATTCCTGTGCCTTTATTTAAGTCAATTGACTTTTTAATACGAGTTACACAGATACCTGCGGGGCGAGAGTGCACTTTCCGACTCAGTACAATAAATATGTACATGCACACATACATACATATAAACAGCAAAATCGATGCTCTCGTTGGAATTTCAGTGAACGAAATGAAGTAAAAAGATTGGCAAACGGTTAAAAGTGGAAGTTAAGCTAACATGGAAGTGATTGTGCGGAGAGTCCAAGCAGAGAGTAACTGTTTATGTGAAATTACAATATTATAAAAACTTTACACTTAATTTCAATACCTTTCCTGGATGGCTGAAAATCTATATAGGTATTTTTTTGTGCGTAACTTTTGCAATGTTCCCAGACCTTTCATGATTTTATGTTTGTTGTTAATTTAGTATAAAAGTGTGGTTCATAATCTAACAAAAACATAAATCACAGCGGAAAATAAAACGCTGCAGCCGCCACATAAAAACAAACCTTCCATCCAAAATAGCGCAACTGCCTTATGGAGACTGAAAAATTGAAAAAATGTAAAAATTAAAAAATTTTAAATTTTTTTTATATTCGGAGCTATATTATATTTTATGGTAAACTAAAAAGCAATTAAGTTGTCGAAAAATAGCCATGGCAATACAGTGTAGCTTACTGTAACTTTTTTTTGAGCTTATGAAAAATTTGAGATTTGGCTTTACCTGCTTTTTGTGCGAAAATATAATACGAGAATAATCTATACTATAAAGGTGAAAGTCTGTACGTTGCCCGCGCATCACTACGCAACGACAACACCAAATGACGTAAAAATTTTTATAGATTCATATTTTCACCCAATGAAGGTTATAGGCATGTTTTTATGATGGAACTCCCTTCCCACAGCCCACAGGCCGCGCCACCACTCTCATTCGTCACTAATAATCGAATATTTGCATAAATTTAATCTAAAAATTCTTAGTTTTTCCTATTTCCCACTATTTATAGCACACTCTAGACTTCATAATTCGCATAAGCTGTTCCACTATGACCCAAATGCAAAGTTCAAAAACGTTTGAGATAGAAAATTAATAAAAATAATTTTGCTTGATATTTTTCTGTTTGGTTGTTTTGATTTTATTCAACGAGGCATAGCAACGGATGCCGGGTATTGTAATATTATGGTTATTAATAAAAAATTATTTTCTATGAAATCATTGTTTGTAATTCTTTTATATACATATCCTAAGTCCCTCAAAACTACTCCTACGCGAGCGGGGCCGCGGGTTAAAGCTAGTAAGCAAATAAATAGTAAAAACTTCTCAAGCAGTCCCTGTGCTATAGCTATCTAACGCAGTGCATACGAGAGAGTCAGTCAAACTGCTTTTAATTCGAAGTTACCGGCTATGCTGCTTTACTTAATTCAGGTTGTTAAGAAAAAATGGTAAATTTAAAAATTTACAAAATTGCATTACATTTTTTTCTATTCTGAAATATATTTTATAACAGACTAGAAAAAAATTTAGTTGTCATAAAATAGCCATAGCAGCACAGTGTCACTTTCTATAATTTCGAAGGGTCAAAGCCTAGTACTCTCAGGCCTTTCTTTGTCTGACAACTGGCAACTGGGCTGCTCTCTCATTAAGACAAAGTATACAGGCAATAATAGTAAGAAACACAGTAATGAACTAGCAATTTGGCACACAGCTCGCGTGCATACAAATAACAATTTAAAAAATATTCCACTTGTTTTACAAATTTTAACAGCAATAGGAAATAATTCAAATATTTTATTACTGCAGATTGATAGTTAATATTTCCGAGTTTTATATACGAAAACAGAACTCCAATCGATTGGATCCTTTTGGATTTGTTGTAATTTGAATTTTACTTTTATAACTTTTTAACAAACTTTGGTTTACAGAAACAACAATTAATCTCGAAAACTCCTTTTAGAAGAGCCTAGCTTTTAAATACAAAAACTTCTGTGCCAATCGCAGAATTCTGTGAAAAGCTATTAGCTTACATTCTCACATATTTGGCGAATTTATTTTACAAGATTTAGGGACAAAGAGCTCTCATCTTTATACCACTGATAAATGAGAAATTATGATTTTATGAGTTTATGGAAATAAATTAATTTTCTTAGAAAAACCATGTCAATCGAATTTTCATACTTTGCGCAAATTAAAAAAATAATTCAATCAAAATTGTATAGTTTTTAATCAGAATTTTTAGAGAAATTTCGATTATGCAGTTATATAGTTCATTAAGTTTCGATTAAGGTCCAATTAATGGCCACTTTCAAGTAGTCCCTTAATTCGAGGTGATTTTTGACAATTCTTTTCTTGTTGGAGGTGTTGGGTGCTTTTTCCATATAAGAAAAAAAATCGAGCATTCGTTATATGGAGAAAAGGCGTAAGACCGCCCGCAAAAAACAATAATTGACAGAAATCAACGCAATTCGGCAATCGGCTATAAAGCTGCGTACTTAAAATTTTCTTAAAAATTAAAAAGTATTAAATTTTGGCGAAAATTAAAAAAAAAGTTTTTGAATTTATTTTTAACTTTTAAAGATTTAAATTAAAAACACAAACAATTTTTAAATTTTTAATTAAATTATTTTTTTTTTATTGAAATAAATTTTTTTTTAATTACTAATTTTATTTTGTTTTTATTAATAATTTAATTTTTTAATTTTTTTTTTCAACTCACGCGAAATTTGGAACTTAGCTTTATATTATATATAGGTGCTCTATTTTTTCCGTAAAGAAAATTATTACAATTAGTTAAAAACTCTTAAGTAGTCAAAACTTGTCAATGTAATGAATTCGGTCAGACTACGTTTGTTTTTATATATTTTCTCACTCCGCTCGGGAGCATACGGCCTCGACAAGACTCTTTCATCGTACACGATTCTATACTTTTGTTTTTACGCAGTCGCATTAGATGTCGGCATCTGTTAGCTCGCGCAGCTTCAACCTTCTAAAAGCAATCTTTGGCCGGCCGCGACATCTGCTCCCTTCTTCAACGGGTTCTAGCCCAGTGCAATTCTCGTGATGCCATCTGGTGGTTTTCTAAACGTGAGACCTATCCACCGCCACTTTCTGCGTTTGATTTGCCATAGGATGGGTTTATGATTCGTTAATCTCCACATCGCGTCATTGATTTTCACCTGCTGATGGTGATAGGCTAGAATATTCTATTGATGATACGGAGACATTTGTTGACGAAAGATTGTAGCCTCTGTGTGCTGGTGTTCGTGACCAGCCATGTCTCACTTCCGTACAACAGTACATACTTCACACATGAGCTGAATATTCAGAGTTTAGAGAACCTGGAGATTTGCGAACTCACACATACTGTATGCATTCACCAGAACGGCGCTCTTGCTTTGTTTAGCCTGCAGTTGAGAACTTCATCTACATATTCCGCCGTGAGTTGTGCTAATGCAGCCGAAGTAGCAGAAGCTTTCGACATATTCCACCGTGCACTCATCAACCATTATGTGTCTTGCTTTATTGTGGTTGACTCACATAATCTACGTCTTGGCGATGTTGAGCTCCAGTCCGGCAGTGCGTGCCAACGTGACTAGTCTCTCCGCCTTCGCTTGCATGTCAGTAAGTTTGTGAGAGCGGAGGCAGATGTCATCGGCGAAGTCAAGGCCCTCAAGATGTCCAATGAAGCTCCGTATGATGCCTCTTTGTGCAGGGTCAGTTGGCTCATAACGTCGTCTAGGACGATGGCGAAGAGAAGCGGCGACAGGGGGCAAGCTTACATTACGCCTGCGTTGGTGGCGAATGAGCCAACAGGGAAGAGGTTCGCTACTGGATGTCAGGAATTGATGAGGAGCCGACATAGACAAACTACGTTTAATCCATTGTGGTATACTCGTATGTTGCTTCACTTCATTTCGGTGACCGTAGAAGCATTGCATGTGTTAAAGTTTATCTCAAATTAGCTAAGTAAAACTAAATTTTGTTACCACAGACTAAAATCCCTAATAATACGTCTCTAATTACGATACCTTCAGAGTAAATGTTCGGACCTTTTTAGAAAATTCAATTTACTAAAGAATTTTTGAAGACTTCTTTTTTCAAGATCCAACCACCGCTAGCCACATACCACACGCAGTCTCTACGCGCTCATGCAGGTTTTTTTTATGCGGAAGAAGCATCAAAAGCCTTACTCCGTCAGTGTAGGACTTTAACCTGAACTAAACCTCCTACCGTCAAAGTACCGATCTCCCCGGTACTACCGTCAAGTATTTCGTCGGGAGGCGGTTTGAGCGTTGCACTCAGCGCCAGTTACTGCAAAACTTCACCAGCTGCATCTGCCAGCTACCACCTAAGTCATATCTGAAGAGAGCCACCCCTGTCGGATCTATACGCCCCCTCCCCCCATGTCTCTGTTCGTTACCATAGAAAAGTTAGTTTCTCATAGTGGTATCGTCAGTTTACCTGGATTTTCATCTCTGGATAGGTGTGCTGCTTCACGTTCTTATTTGCTCGCTATGTCGGGGTTGTTGCGTTATTTCAGTTCAACTTTGTGCCATTTGTGCTGGATCTTCAACATCAGTGGCACTAAATTCTCGGGCGTGATGCCGCTGCTAAGGCTGTCTTCCAGTTTAGCCCTTACTTTTCTAAGAGTACACAAGCGGTACGTGGAGCTACTACTTCGTACGTACGAAGCGTGCTTTAATGCATCACGCCAAACTGTCACGCCATATAAAAGGATAGACCTCACTACTCCAGCCAGGACCTGTCTTGTATGCTGTCCTGGTCCTCCAATTTTCGCCATCATTCTAGCCAGGGCTACAGTCGCGGTCGCAGCTTTGTTGCTAGCGTTTTCCAAGCGGTCTCGGAAGCTAATTCCTTGGTCTAGCAAGACGCCCCCCCCCCCCCTCCCCCCCCCCCAACTCTAATCTTAACCTTTTCAAATCTCTTCCAGCTACTGATGAGTAGGGCTTCTGTTTTATGCGTAGCTAGCTTTAAACCGTTCGCGGCTAGGCATCTCTGAGCCGTTTCTATAGCTTGTTGCGCGATATTTAGAATCTAAGCGAGCGTTTTCGCGATTACAACGATTGATATATCGTCCGCGATACCAACGAATATTGCTCTCTTGTGTACCTTTAGCCGTACATAATGTTCCACAGGAGAGGCCCTGGTACAGATCCTTGTGGCACACTAGCTGTGACCTTGTAGTCAACGATTCCGGCGTCGCTGTCGTAACGATGGGTGGGAAAGCATCAAAATGTGACGACTCAATAACGAGTCCGCTTATCATTACCGTTAAAATATCTGAAATAATATTAATTTAATTATAGCTAATTAACCTCTATAAGAGCTAATAATAATAATAAACCAGTAGCCACTCACTTTTCACAAACTTTTACTACATTAACAACTCCCGTAATTTGTTGAACCAAATTAACTACCTCGTATACCCAAAAAAATTGAAATAAATAGACCTGTGTGTTATGTTGCTCACAATCATTATTATGCCCTTTACTTCCGCAATTTATTTAGCCACACATACACTCTTACACGTCTTTCGTACAAGCTTCAGGATTCTCGCGTCAATACGTTTTGCTTTGCCTACTTCGTGGCGTTTTGGCCAAACTCCAATAAAGTTGTTCATGCGGAAAAATTGCTACATAATTTCATGAGTGTGGCGAACTCGTAAATGGTAAAAAGTAAAAATAACACATAGAACGTGTTTGTTTTTGCATTTTGTTTTGTTTTTTATATTTTTTATTTTTCCCTTCAACTTTAGCGATTCCGGAAGTTGTTGGCGCGAAATTCTGTAGAAAATAATTGAACAAAGGCACGCAATTGACATACTTTACAAAGCAAATTAAAAAAAGGCAGCACACAACATTACTAAATATGGACCACAAAAGAAAACGCAGCACACATTTATGTTTATGTGGATATCTACACGCCCGGGGGTTTGAGTATTATTTGTTTTTGTGCGAATAGCTTATAATTCCGTGCAAACTACCAGCAAAACTTATTGCCTTATTCATTTTTTCACTGTATTAAATTTTAAATCCGTAAATACGAACGGGCTGCGGTCATAACCGCACACATTGAGTGGCTTATGACGCGTAAACACAAAAACACATAAATAGCCAGCAGCACCAACACATACAAGTACTTGCATGAAGGCTAAAAATCTGGTCTGTAGTACGCAGTATGTCGATGTATGTATATGTGTGTGTTTAGTTTTAGTCCTAACAGTGATGCGCTACCATTTACGTGCACACACACACACATACCCATGTATGCATACATACGTACTGCCGAATGATGGCTGGTTTACTGGCTTCATAGACTCTAAGCCCGTAGGAATCACAGTGAATTTTGTTAGCAACGACAATGGCGGTAGGCGACAGATAGCAGCTGCCTTTGCCGATATGTTTTTTCAGTTTGTTCCTTTTATCGTTTTATTTATGTGCGACAATTTTTCAGATCACGGTTGCTTTTTTTATTTGATGCAGCATTTTTTATCTTTGTTACATTCGCTCTTTTTCTACATTTTGTTTCCTTGTCGTCGTGATGTAACCGCAATTTAGCGTTTGCCAAAAAATTCCACTGATTCCTTTTTGCTATTTTTATAGTTTTGCAAAGCAGCAAAAAAGGTTAAATTTTCTATTTTGTTTGTTGATATTCAACATCTTGTAAGTAGATGGCGATAAGCTGTCAAGCTGTCTTCGTACTTACTTATCTTACCTAAAAATATATGTATGTGCATGCATACGTGTGTATATGTGTATGTGTTTGTAAGAAGCGCCACTTGGCAGCTGGATATCGTTTGGATTTTTAACTTGTGGGCTTAAACTGCTTGGCTGCATGCAATTTTTTTTAAATATTTTTTACGGAAATCCGCTTAACTTAAATCGATGGTTGGATCTGTTTGACAGCAAAATTAAGGAAAATTTAAATTCACTTAAACCAGGTACAAATATTTGAATATTGTAATTATAATTTAATAACGGAACTAAGTGGTCTTACAAAAGTGACGTCAAGATGATGTTGGTGAATAATTCCTAGAAGATAACTTTTTTAATGTCACCTTTGTCATTTCTCAAGTAGACAAATGTACAATTTTTTGTGATAGAACAACACATTAAAATTATTGAAACTTATTATGAAAATGTTCCACCTTTAGGAAGAACATATCAAAATATTTGTGATTGTTTTATTGTATTTTTTTTGTTTTTGTAGAAATAATCGTCCAAATAGTCCCCATTTAAAAAGTTGGTGAAAGAGTTTTATCAAACTGATTCGGTTGAGTATAAAAAAGGACTGGCAGACCGAAAACTTGATGGTCTGTTGAGCATTCGGCTTCTGTAGCGCAAAGTGTTGCTGAGCAACTTTCAACATCGAAATCTTGATGTCCTCAACAATTAGGCAATCACGAATCGACTGTTTAGTGAACTTTACCTGTGGTGACGGTGGACATTTAAGTAATGTAATTTTTTACATATAATTTTTAAGATCCGTATTTTGAATGAAAATAGTGAAACCTGAAAGAGTTTCATTTTTTTCTATTTTTTTAACGTCTTTTGAAAGACCCTTTACATTCTAAAAAAAAAAGTCGTATAATACCAGCCAGAGAAAACACAGTGCTTTAACTATAATGCCAGCTTTGCCCTATGTAGTGAATTTTACTATTTTTTCTAACCAACAATCTGCGGTATGGGTCTCTCTCCTGATGAGCCAAATAAAAGTTTTTCACACAGAAGGCAATTCGATGCAAATAGTCGCCGGTTTTCTCCAAGCAAGTGCACCTATCGTAGCCTTCTCATAAGAGCAAAGTATAATGGTAAAATAAATAGCGAGCTACCGCACTTCGACTTCACCCATATTCGGCCACGAAAGTTCAGCTAGATGGCGATTCGGCCTTGGGCAAAAAAGAGTCAAGCTTTTGCCGCACATTTCTTAAAATTTGTTTGTTCGAAAATGGCATCAACTTTTAGTTTTTGTAGTATTTTTCGGTTGTGGTATCAATCTCAAAAATTTTTTTTTCGTTTAAAATATCATCTGCTTCTCCATCGAGTGTGGGTAGTCGCAGTTATTCATTTCTGCATGTCGGCCCTATACCGATAAGCGGCGTCGCGAGGAAAGCGAAAATGCCGACAATGTCTTGTTTTTACATTTCAATATAAAAGTATTCACCTAGAAGTATTAAATACTTACTTACTATATATGTGTAATTTTTTTATTACTACCTTTAGTAGGTATTTTTTTTTAAATTTTTTATTAGATATTTGACCGCACCAGTTTTATGAGAAGATATTTAAATACAGAAATAAACTCGAAGGAGCGAACGCCATTAGAAAACACTTTCTATACTTTAATGACTCGTGTCCACAATAGGCTTTGAGCCTAGCCTAATATATATATTTTTCTTGTTTTCAAAAAACCATAGATTTCAAAAAAGGAACTGAACTTTTACCCAAAAAATTATAATCGGCGGAACAATACAATGAAAATTTGTTTTTTTGGAAAACTCAGGTTATTTCCCTTAATAAACAAAATTAATTCATTCAAAATAAGTAATATGAACAGTTTGAAATATACTTAACTAAATAAAAATATTCTTTATAAATCGCAATATTTAAATCCCATTTTATTTTATTGTAATTCAATTTCATAATTTTTCACAAATCACTTTGTTATTTTTTTATGCATTTGATTCGAGACCCCAAATTGAGAACAATTTCTAAGCATTTTTTATGATTTTATGTTTTTTTTAATATTTTTCTCCAAAACGAGCTGTTTAAAAGCTTCAACAGCTTATTTAGGTGTTAAAAAACTTTAATTTCGCATTTTAAGTATGATGTTCCGAAATAAAAAGAAATCATTGGCTGCCAAAACTGGGCTGTGAGGCGAATGACCTACTAATTCAATCTTATGATTGCTCAAAAATTCTCTTGTGTGAACCGATACGTGAGAGCTACCTGAAGGATACTTCGTTAACCGCGGTTGGTTTGCCTAATTCTACAAAAACTTTTGCCAACCAAATAGTTGGGTACTACTCATAATTGATGTGACGTGACTAGACTTTCTGAAATTTTTTGCTTTGAGGTGCTTCTTTTGCCCACAAATTTTATTGAATTAAGGGCTCATACTATTTGGTGCGGTACCACCTGGTGGTAGCAGAGGAAGAGGAAGGTCTCCTTTGCGTTGGAAAGATCAGGTGGAGAAGGTGGTGCTTCAACCCCAAGGATCGAAGTTAATTGATCACTGTACTCATCTCTCGATAATCCACATCCAAATTTTGATAAATCATGGCGTAGAAATTTTCAGAAGTTAATTCCATCTTTTGGGCGAGATAAGTTTTTTAAATCATGGAAAAAAGAACAAATAAAGCTATAAAAAACCGAATTATAGGAGTTTTGCATAGGCGAGAACTTACAGAGGTAAACTTCCACCCAAAATATCTCAATATCTAACTGACAGAAGTTAGAGGACTGGCAAGAAGAAGTTCGACTTTCAAAATTGATGTGACATAATTCGTGTCTTTCAGCGTCAATCGTCTATAGTTTTTCACTGCTTATTAAATTTGTTATACGACTATAAGGTTAGGTTAGATTAGGTTGACTTGGCTGAAACCCATCATGTAGATATATCGGTCCTTATTGTTACCAGATGGAGCTTGACCCTTACGTTTCTTTGTAGTAGACATCTCGTAATAAGCCTGCGTCTTTTGCGAGTTCTAAGCAAGCTCTCAAGCTCTAACTTCTGACATTCTAACCTCTCATATTGTAGAGCTCCTAAACATTTCATTCGGCTTCTAGCTAAGCCAGAGCAAGAACAAAGAAGGTGTTTAAAAGTTTCCCTCTCTTCTAGTTCATTGCAAAATAAGCAGCTCTCATTTTTTGCAATTCCCATCCTGCGCCGCTAACAAATTGTGACCTTTCAGTATATCTACGATAGTTCTGCTTTCCTTTCTAGAAAGAGCTTGTACGAATCTGGCGTATCCATCTGCACTCTGTGTACACCTGATTTTCATGTCCGCAGCGATGTCATTGTTTTTATTAATAGATAATCTTGTACCTGATCGAATCATTTTTTCAAAATTAACAATATGGCGATTTTCGAGAAAAAAAATTTTTGAAAAATAAATCCTTCGATCAGGCACGAGTTTTTTGTGTTTTTCAAAAGCAGTATAAATTTTATTGAAATCTACCAAGCGGTTTTTAAGTTACAGTGATCACCAGTTCAAAAAACATAGTTTCGAGGAAAACGCATTTAACCCTCTAGTGCATAACAGTGCCTTTAGGCAATGCTTGCTTTGAAATAGAATTTTGAATTATTATGTAACTTTTTTATTTTAAAAGTTAAACGGGGATATTTTATACAATTTTATGACTCTTTTTTGATATGCAAAGTTTTTACTTCATTCGCCATTATGTAATGAATGGCAGTTGTCCGCGAGAAACTGAGTATTGAGCATGCATAAAATAGTTGTGTGAAAAGTGTAAACTTTTAAGTATTTGTTCGCTGGTATTTTATATAAAGAAAGTGATAAAAAAATTCAGGTAATTTATTTCATGTATTTTCAATGATATTCAGGTGTCAAAAGTGTTAGCTTTATGTATACTTCATTAGGGTGACTTTTCAAAGTTTCAATGCCTAAAGGCACCAGCATGCAGTTACCATGTGAATACTCTTTTGTAACGAACTTCTCTCTTTTGAAAATTTTAGAGTTAAAATGAATGGTTGGAAAGAAAAAATGCAAAACAAGGTTTCAAGTTTGACTGAAAAAGAAATTGAGGAGTTTCTGAACACTATTGATGTTATAGATGAGGAAGGCAGTGATGACGTGGTCTCAACGGATGATGAAGATATAGATGACGGTATCAGTTTGGTTGACAAATTCAGTTTTGGCTGTGGCGAACTGGGCATAAGTGTATCAGATCTAAATTTAACTTTGGTTACGCCTACAGCTTCCGTAGCCAGGGAAGAATCAAGTGTAAATTTACATGGTGACAGTACACCACCAGCTCCTCCAAAAAGGCTTAAGACGTGCGCAGGGGTCAGTAGTTATATATTCAGGAGATTTGATGGAAATGTTGTCCAGATGCGACAGAAGGATGAGGAAATAAGCAAAATAGTGTGGAAAAAGAAAAGCATGAAAGTTCATGAAGATCAAATCAAATTCCAATGCCCGGATATGTCTGGTTTCGTACAATTAACTACTCCATATAAGTGTTTTTGCTACTTTGCTGATGACCATTTTTTTTCTACTATTGTTAATGAAACGAACTTATACGCGAGGCAGAAACAGATAGATACATCTTTTGTATGTACGGCTAATGATATTCGGCGCTATATTGGAATACTTATTTTTATGTCAGTTTATAAATATCCAAGTGTTCGGTCATATTGGGGCCGACATGGTTTTGAGGCTATTCGTACAACAATGCCTGTAAACCGTTTCGAGGAGATAAATAGATTCATACACTTCGCTGATAATGCACAACGACCGGAAAAAAGCTCCGAGGATTATGACGCCATTTATAACGTGAGAAGGGTCATTGATCATTTCAATATAAAGTTTTCTTCTATTCCAATGCCTCAAAGATTATGCGTTGACGAACAAATGTGCGCAACCAAAATGACGAAAACAAGCATTAGGCAATATATGCCTCATAAGCCACATAAATGGGGGTTTAAACTATTTGTTTTATGTGATACTAGTGGATTTTCATATCAGTTTGAATTATATTCCGGCGCTGGCGATAATAAAATGGAGGAAGAAGTTCCAGATTTAGGCGCCTCATCGAATGTGGTTGTAAGGTTATCAAAAAACATTCCCGAATTTGCAAACCACATACTTTATTTTGACAATTTTTACACGTCGCTGGGCTTAGTACTTTATCTGGAAAGCAGGGGTATCCATAGCTTAGGAACAATTCGCGCCAATCGTATCATGAATTGTAAACTGGCTACTGACTCTGATTTGAAGCAAAATAAGCGCGAGCGTGTTTATTCTGAAGAATTTGTTGGGTCAGCTTATGGAATCGATATATCAACGGTATTGTGGAATGATAACAGAAGCGTCCGTTTTGCTTCAACTTACGTGGATATACAACCACACGGATCCAGTACAGATACATGTTTGCAAAAATCTCGTCGATGGAATCGACGACAAAAATCTTACGAATACATTGATTGTCCACAAATTGTCCAAGACTATAATAAACACATGGGCGGTGTCGACCTGATGGATAGCCTGATTGGCCGATATAAGATCCGCATAAAGACCCAGAAGTGGACGACCCGTGTTTTTTATCATTTGTTAGACATGACATTAGTTAATGCGTATATTCTTTACAATCGTATTAATTCATTGCAACACGAACGCTTGACTCTGGCTGAATTTCGATGTGAAGTGGCAGAAGCTCTCACTAAAATAGGCCAGGATTCAGTCAAAGGCAGAGGAAGGCCATCAAACTCAAGCAAAGTGGAAAGTTTTGTTGTCGGTAAAAAAAAAGGTTATATGCCAATATCAGATGTACGTTTTGATAACGTTGGTCACTGGTGTCAATTTCGAGATCGGTCTGCAAAATTGCATTGTAAAAATAAACCTTGTAATTCGCAGACGCAATCTTATTGTGAAAAATGCGATATTCCATTATGTAATTCATCCACAAAGAACTGTTTCAAAGAATTTCATACCAAGAAATAACTAATTCAAATACAAGTACATACATAAGTCAGTCAAACCAATCATATAATATATATATGATATTTATAAATATATGTTTTTATATATCTAATGTACATCTTAATGCAGGCAAAGATACAAACGAATTAAATTATTAAAAAAAAGTAATAAAAAAAAATATAACTGATCGATCAAAAACGAAAATATGTGTATACTTTGATACGGTACGATGATACCTTAACTGCATGACAGTGCTTTTTGGCAAAAATTTCTTTTCCTAATTTTTGGCAAAACTGTAGGTAAAATATCAAAAGCGATGACGGATTCGTATTCTCTGACGCTGAATTAAGCGAAAAAAATTTTTAAATTAAAAATTAAAAAATTATGCACTAGAGGGTTAAAGTTTTGATATCGATTTATGTAGAGTTATACGAATTATTTCATATTAAAGTCCTTCAGCCGTCATAGCAGTAGCATTCCATCTTCCATCTTCTCGAGTGTTATCGTTAGCGCGCTTATCTGCAACTTTCACGCTCCAGAGCGCCCGAGCGCTTAATTGTTGAATAATTCGAAGAGTATTTGTCGGATTGACTTCAAATTTTCACACAATTTTTCTGAAATATTTTACTTTACGAAAATGCAAACAAAAAAATTATGTTTTTTAAAAACTCTGCCTACCCCTAACCCCTTAAAGCAGCATTGGCCCGGATTAATGATAGCCATGCACAAATCACTCCGCTGCAGCAGGATTAATAAGGTAGCTCAGCTTATTAGCGGTTGTTGATTTATTCCTGTATGTACTCGCATATTTCAACTTTACAAATTTTTATTTTTTCTTACATATATTTAAGTATATATAGGCAATTATACTTTCCTAAGAAAATAATTTAAACTCTCATTACTCGATTATGTTGGAAAATGTTTCAGGTGCCAAAAAAAAATAATAATACTAAATTTTAAGTAAATCTACGACCGAATACAATGCAAAAATTTACTATTTTTTTTGTTCCATCAAAAATATAAATATTTAATTGAAGTACTGCATTTTTTACTGCTGTTTAATTAGTAGTTATTGTGCAATATTTATATATTTAATGTTGTTAGAATGGAAAAACCACCACTTGAATTGCATACCTAACTCGTATACGAATTATTTTTATCAATTAGTAAGCTTTTAGTTAATTAAATTTGCATTGCAAAATACAAAAGAAAAAACACAAAACGCAGAATAATAAATAATTAGTTCACTCAAATTTTGAATTTGATTTACAATTGCAATGAATTTAAATGGAATGCATAATTAAGGACTAAAACACAAAAGCCAACAAATTTCACGTAGACAGTGACCAATTGCCTGAAAAATAATAATTTTAATTTCACATATTTTGTTGTTGTTATTATTAATTTTTCTTTTTTTTTCAAGCCCATATATGTTGTTAATTTGCGCTTAAATTTTCAAGCTGAGAAGCAGTAATACAAATTGCATCAAAAATTCTGAAACCTCAAATAAACAATTTTAATACTCACCACAATTTATTGTTACATTACGTGCATACATACATATGCCATTTCTACTTTTCTTTATTAAGCTGCATAATATAGTTAATTAGGTAGGTAGGTAGGTATAGTGGTTGTCGGTTGTCACACCTAGGCCTGCTGTAGACCCATTGTGGTACCACCAGGGCTGCCCCCTCTCCTCACTCTACATTCTCCTCATTGGACCAACCTGTGGCTTTAATATATCTAACAAGGCTTGTTATTTTTATATTGGCGACTTCTGTCAAGTTATTTAGGGAACGTTTTTCCTAAAATATTGAAATTTTTTCTATCCAGCGCCAAGCACCCGCATAGAAACTGTTCTATAGTATCTTCTTTCTCAAAGTCGTTACAGCTTCTGCAATAGTCATTATAGGGCGCTCCCAATCTACTGGCATGCCTGTCAATCAGACAATGCCCTGTTAGGACCACGAGAAGATTTCTCATGTTTTTCCTATTTCAACAGTCGGTTTGTGCGGCCTATGTTCAGGTCAGGGACTGGGTCCATAGCATGTTGGCAGCTCTGATAGTGTGTTTGTCTATAAGCATCTTTGTAAGTTGCTAATGGTATATGTAGGTATGTTCGCTTTTGTTGGATCGATGATGTTGGGTACCACTAGTTCGGTCTCGCTCGTTCATCTGCTTTGCAGTTGTCTTCTATGTCTCTATGACCCGGCACCCAGAGCAGGTTTATTACAAAGTACTGTGATAGTTCTGTCATTCCTTTACTGTCTGCGAGTTAATATTAGGCGATTTTAAAGCTTTCAGGGCCGATTGGCCATCTGAATATATGTTAATATCTCTTGTGTTGAGGACTTTTTATTTAGGGCTAGCAGGCATTCCCTGATAGCCAGAATTTTAGCTTGAAATACACTGCAGTGATCCGGTAACCAGAATGAGTTGTTGGCATTCACTCTTTCAGAATGAAGGCCTCCGCCTACTTGATCATTTAGCTTAGAACCATCAGTATTTAAGTATTTTTATATTAAATGCCCGCAGTTGCGCATGTACATCACTCTGTTAGACTCGAGCTGGATGCCCACTGTGGAGATGAAAAAAATGGTAGAATAACTTTTCTCGATTGATATACCAATAACATCAGTCGCACCATGACAGGCAGTGGCAAATCTGTGAAGGTATTCCTGTCTTACAATTTTATGATATTGTAAAAACTAGCTGCCATTCAGAGCTGACATAAAAATCGATAGACGATGTGTGGTAATGAGTGAGGGGGAATGTTCGAAACCTTCATAACAGGGCAGTATTTTAGAGCATCTAACCTTCGTTCTATTTATTAATGATATTAGTATCTGGTTGTCGCTTCCAATTTTATTTTATATGCTGGTGATTTGAAATTATTTTCTGAAAAACTGAGGATGTTCCTGCGTTCGCTCGTTCACTAGGGCAGTAACTCTGGGATATTTTAAATATGAAGAAATGTTTTCATGTTACTTCTGGCAAAACTCAAAATTTTTTTCAATCACCTTATAGTATTTCCAAAATTAACTTCAATCTTTTTTTGAATTAAAAGATCCAGATAGGATCTCTGAATCACATTTTTCAACCAATAGACATATCAACTATGTCCACTTCTTACTCAATCTAAAGTTTTCTACGAGGTTAAAGCTTGAAGTTTTCGGACGCTTCCACTATCAAATTACTTCTTAATTCCTTTTAGGGCGTCCTCGACGTCGTTCTCAAACACTACCAACATTAATTCAGAAATTTCCGTTGCTTCTAAACCTTCCAAAAATAAAAATTTAATCACTTTCCGATAATTGAAATTTTCCTTTGAAGAAAATGCTGTGACACATCGATACTAAATGACTTGGAAGCAAGGAATGAATTGACAAATTGAAATAAAATTTCCCTTAGGTTCATATGAAGAGTGTACCTACATAAGAAGAAAAAAAATTAGGCTAGTAGTAACACCCTCTGTGATCGAACCGCAAAACTTATTGCACAACATATTATGGCAAAAATGCAATCGGAATTTTTGCGCCACCTGCCGCGAAGCGACGGCTATAGGAAAAAATTTAATTTATCATCGGCGTTTCAAACCTTTCGCACCAACCCACTCGACTACGGCGACCGCATGTAAAATACCGCTGTTAATATTTTTCTCAGCAGCACATTTATTGTTGTTGTATAGGCAACATATTTCAAAATATCGCGCACATTCGACCATTACATTGGGCACCTGCATTTCTTGTCAACTGATTTTGCATTGAAATCGGAAATTTTTCACTTACGTTTTACTTCTCTGGCCTCTTTGCACTTTTTACTTTTGCTTTTGCTAATTATTTCATTTATGCAAAAAAATGATTTATTGATTTAATTGAATGTAGTGTCACATTTACATACACCTGTTCACCGGTCAAGTGACGTTTCAATTGATGTGCAACGGGATGAGGAAATCAGAATGACGCGAAGCAGGTTGCTGGTGCGAACAAAGCCAAAAGCATTGAACTTAAATAAGCATAAGCATGGCTACATAATTTGTTTATACAATGTTAATGAATAGCTCGAATGGTCGAATGTAATAACACAAAAATTCCTTTCTGGAATGCAGATGGACTAATTCGGCAATATTTAGAGCTGAAGCGGTTTTAAATTGACAGAAAAATTGATATTGCGTTAATTGCTGAAACACATTTCACAGACAAAAGTTATTTAACATTTCCTGGATATAAATTATATGCAACTAATCATCCCCACGGAAAAGCTCATGGGGGAACAGCCATTATCATCAAAACAAACATAAAGCATACTGAACGACTGCCCTCTGTGTCACCTCACATTCAAGCAACGTCTATACAAATTGTTGGCAACAATGGACCCATATCAGTATCTTCTATCTACTGTCCATCACGACATTCCATAAAGACGGATCAATATGATGATTACTTTAAGATATTAGACAACATATTCATTGCTGGAGGAGACTTAAACGCAAAGCATTCTGTCTGGGGTTTAAGGTTGACTAATAAAAAAGGTATATATTTAATAAACGCAATTCATAAAAAACATTGTAGGCTTATAAGTACTTACTGGCCTACGGATGTTAAAAATATTTCAGATTTAATCGCTTTCTGTATAACAAAAAATATTAACCATAACCATCTTAGGCCAAGTTATGAACTATCTTCTGACCACGCGCCGATAATACTTAACTACACATCAAAAATTTACCCTATAAGACAACAGCCCAAATATTTACAAAGAGGACTGACTGGGATGAGTATCGAAAACACATCTTCCAACAACTCATTCTAAGTACACCTTTAAAAACACAACTTCACATTGAGCGTAGCATCATACATTTTAATGACATAGTTATTGACGCAGGATTCAGGTTCACACCGCAGCAAAAATATAGCGCACAAAACATTTCCAATGACATTTCTATTAAGAAGCAAATCAAGGAAAAAAGAAAATTGAGAGAAAGATGGCAAACAACCAAATCTCCTGTAGACAAGCAGAGATTAAACTTAGCCTCAAAAAAATTGAAGCCTTGTTTATGGGACATAAAAAATAACAATAACAGTAAATAAAATATTTACAAAATTTAGCTCCTATGCATGACACAAATTATTCCTTGTGGAAATGTACAAAAAAACTTAAAAACCAGATAAAGCATAAACCCCTACTAATAAAAGATGACAACACAATGCCTTTTACAAATGTCGAAAAAGCAGCGACATTGGGAAATTATTTTGAAAATGTCCTATCCAACGATGAACATAAACAAATTGACACGATTAGTACATTACTACTGATAATACTGATACCATCACAAAAATAAGAAAAACAAGCATACAAGTAGTGAGATGCATCAAAACTCGAAATAAACAAAAAAAAGCACCCGGATATGATATGCTGACAGGCAAAGCACTTACGGAGCTACCAATTGAATCTTACATATTCCTTAGAAACGTGTTTAATGCAATGCTTCGCTTACAATACTTCCTAAAAGTATGGAAAGTCGCAGAAATCATTGCGCAACCAAAACCGGGTAAAAACCCAACAGATTTAACTTCATATCGACCTATAAACCTACTTCCGATTATGTCTAAAATTGCAGAAAAACTTTTATATGACAGAATTACCCCAATACTTGACACGAAAAACATCATTCCAGATCATCAATTCGGGTTTCGAAAAAAAACATTCAACTATCCAACAAATACATCGAGTTACCCAAAAAATAATTTCAGACATGGAAAATAAACGATACAGCGTTGCTGTATTTTTGGACGTCGCAAAAGCTTTTGACAAAGTTTGGCACAAAGGCCTCTTCCATAAAATTAGGACAATATTACCACTGGACTATTATTTAATTATCAAGAGCTACCTTACTGATCGATGCTTCTACATTAAATACTTTGACAAATACTCACATATCATCCAATAACAGCAGGAGCTCCTCAAAGCAGCGTTCTAGGACCACTGCTATATGTCTTATTTACCTCTGACATACCACTCCCAGATGAAACTAATTCAACTATAGCAACATTTGCAGACGACACAATTTTATTGTCATCTGACAAAAACCTCTCAACCGCAACAACAAAATTACAAATGTTCACCAACAATGTAAAGAAGTGGTTTGACAAATGGAGTTTAAAAGTAAATGAGGACAAATCTGTACAAGTAGTATTTACGACATGAACGGAAATTGCTGCTATGCCGATTAAGCTCAACAAAAAGAAATATACTAATTGAAACATCTGCAAAATATCTTGGAATCCACCTGGACTCAAAATTAACTTGGAAAGAACAGATCAAAAAGAAAATACAGCAAATAAAGAAAAATTTCAGCAATTGCATTGGCTAATAGGTAGAAATTCTAAGCTCAGTATTTCCAACAAACTTTTAGTATACAAGGCGGTAATTAAATCAATCTGGACATACGGACTTCAAGTGTGGGGAACTGCAAAAAGAACGCACATAAACAAAGTACAACGACAACAATCAAAAATCTTGCGTATAATAACAATGCCCAAGGTACACAAAAAATGATGTGGATGTCACAACACTCAATATACTTAGACTATATATTAATCTATGAAGAAATGAAAGCGATATCAACAAGATATTTTAACGAAATAAACCAGCACAAAAAACAAAAAGTCAATACGCTCTCACAACTTGAAAGAAGAACTTTACGACGTCTGAAGAGTAACCGACCAATTGACCTATTAAATTGCTAAAATAATTGTTCTGTGTAATATGTAATATAATTGCTGTCCTAAAATGTAATTGCTGTATTCGTTTTGGCACTGGCCATGATGAAATATATTTAATAACTTTCTTAACTAATTGTTAAAAAATGTACTAGCTGTCAGTATGTCGGAAATAAAACAAACAAAAAATAATAATTTATAGATATGTAAACGTTTATGCGTAAATGTGTTTTTGTCTATGCGCCTAGCATTAAGAAACCATTAAGGGGTTATATACCTTGTGGTCCGGTGAAATTAGCGAAAGTTGGGTTTTTTTTAAAGATATGTAGCAATAATTTTATTGTATAAAAGTTTTTATTATTGGATATTACAATGTTTAAAGAAAAAAAACAGGCTTTGTTTGTGTAAAAATATTTAAAAATGGCGGAGTTATGGCGTTTTCCCCCAAGACCCTTTTTTTGGAAGAGGCTTGCGGTGGACGCGATTCAAGTCCACCAAGTCAACTGAAATCAAAAAATCGAAAAGATTTCATTAGTATAGGGTTATATCTTCTTAGTGAACGATCAATATATTAAATATTTTGATTTTTGTGAAAATAGGAACATGTTTTTAAAAAACTCCACTTCTACAGTCCTAAAATTGGCATTAAAAAATTCATATCTGCAAAATAAAAATTTATACATAAAAAGTTGATCGTTCACTAAGAGGCGACATCAATTACGAACAATTTAAAAAAAAAATTATAAAAATCGGTTGAATACTTTTTTTGCAATCGCGTCCACCGCAAAAGCATTTTTGGAAAAACACGTTTTTGAGATAATCGCGTTTAAAGTTTCAAGCGCCGCATGAGGCCGTACGCTCAGGACGTGACGACGCACAATTTAAAACGCTGTAACTTTCGATCTATTGCTCAGATCTCTATGAAATTTTTGGAAAATGTTCTCAAGGGATTGTACTTTACGATAAAGAAATAAAATTTATTTTGATTTTTTTGAAAAACACAAGGTATATAACCCCTTAAGTGATCTTTATGATGCAAGAATATGTGATTATTTATACAAGGTGAAATCCAAAATAAACAAGATTGGCGTCATAAAAACGTTTTTGATGGCGGCATCTTTTTAATTAGTTAGTGCGTTGGAATTTGCATTCCTACCTGACTTCCAGTAAAAGCTTGGTGACTTTCGGTTCAGTGGAAGCGAAGTTATTGCGTCTAAAGTGTCAGTATGTTTATGTCATCGGTACAAAAATGATTTCTATTTTAGCTCAGTCTTGTTAATTTTGGTCTTCACCTTGTAGAAAGCGATACTTATCTGTATTCATACATAGATTCAATCTATTTTAGAGTTTCGATATGAAGTGGCTTGCACAGTCCTACGCTGTGTTGAATAACTGTGACTAAGGACAAGTTTAGAAAATTTATTTCTTTTATATTTAATTTCTATCATATTTTATGAGAATATACATAGTTCATTCCCTTGCAAACAGACAAGAAAAAACTCAATAAATTTTCATCAAAACTTCATACTTTTCTTTCTTTCTTTTTTAATTTCCTTTTTTTTATTTAAGGCACGCAGTTTTTTAGCCCATTTAATTTGTATAATAAAATGCAATTTTGAATTGGATCGGGAATGGTGTTGATTCTGCCAATTTTACTTTTTATTGCGGGCGGTCTAGGGCATATTCTCCATGTAACGAATGCTCGTCATTTTTTCACATATGATCAGAAAGTACGGGGAATGTTTATGTAAAACAAAACAGAGTTAAATTTCAGCATTTTATTTCAGCAGTTATTTTATCTCCTTCAAAATATGACCCGTCTGAAGCATCACACATGTGCCAACGTTTAACCCAGTCCTCCATACACCGCTGGTAGGCTGACGAAGGGATGGCCTTCAGCTCCTTCGTCGCATTCTCTTTGATCTCCTCTATGGACTGAAATCTCCTTCCACAAAGTGATAACTTCAACTTGGGAAACAAAAAGAAGTCGCACGGGGCCATATCAGGTGAATACGGTGCTTGCACGATGTTATTTACTTGGTATTTGGTCAAATAATCCAGCACAATTTTGGTTCGGTGCGATGGCGCGTTATCATCATGCAAAATCCAAGAATTGTTTGCCCACATTTCTGGTCGTTTGCGACATACAGCATCTCTCAAACGCTTCAAAACGAATAAATCATATTCCCTATTGACTATCTGCCCTACCAACATAAAAATATGGGCCGGTTCCCACGTGCGTGGTTCGCTTAAATTACACATTCTCGGTACTTTTTGATCATAGGGTATATGGAAGAAAATACTCAACTCGTCAGGAAAAAAATTTACAAAATCAACCAGTTTTTCGAGGCGCTTGAGAGCAGTGCACACACCAGATTTGAATGAGCTGTATAATTGCATACCTGAAAATTTTCTTAAAATTCTAATTAAAAAGTTTGACATTTTGAAGGAATTGTTTTGATTTTTTTTTTTTTTCAATTTACACAAATTTAGAAACCTAAGTTTATATGGTTTTTGAACGAGAATGCATTAAGTTTTCATTACAAAATTGTTAAAATTAAATGGGAAACAAATAAACTGTCAAAAATTGCCAATATGTCCATGTGCTGTGTTTTCTTAACCCAGTGCTTGTCAATAAACCATTCAAACCCGCTTTGCATTTGAGTTTTAAACAGAAACTTGAATTTCAAAGACCCTTTATCCACTTTTTAAAATATTTGTTTTTAAAATGAATGTGGCTTAAAATGAGTTGAAAGCATTGAAACAACGTGTAATAAATAGAAACTTCCACTTATTTATATTAATTATTTCACCAAGGCCTTGCATTGTGATGTTCTGCAAAATGACCACTCAATATTCACTAGCAACTTGCCTTATGAATGACGCCTACCTATACATTTGAATTAATTACCCTTACCACCTACCCTTTTAAGTGCCCTTTATTGATGGTAAACAAAAATTTAATAGCTTCAATTGATTCAGCTTTTAAACTTTATTTATCATTCAAAAATAACAGGTGAAACAATCATTGCACTAGCGACAAAACCCCAATGCAGGCAACTCTAGTGAGGTCTGAACTATTGTTGGAAACTTTGTATTTATTGTCAAATGCAGTTCGATACACAATTGACAAGTAAGTCAACACTTCGTTGAACAGTGTTGTTGCAGTACATTACAGTTTGATGGCAATAAAACAAAAATGCCAAGATACTAAATCAACAAACTATGGAAAAATCCAATTTGATTTTATTACGGAGAATCGTCAGCATTAAAAGTCAAAATAAACAAATTTGTTAAAACTGCTGTAGTTGGGAGGAAAAACCAACTTTAGTCAAGAGTCAGGCAAGCAATAAAAAATCAATAGAACAAAAACAACAAAAAGAGGCAGAAAAGCATTCCACTCAAAACTACACACACACATGCATAGCCACATGCAGACTCTACGTCACTGAGTACTAAGTAAGTGCACTGTCGAAATGCTGGAAGCGAAGCGCTACACTGGTGGCGTGTCAATAACAAACATCAAAAGCAGAAATCTGTGTACATCTGTATTTAAAAAAAAGAACGAAAAAAAAATGAAAAAGTGAAAATCAATATTGAAAAGAAAGAACAAGCAAAAACCCAGCTGATATGGAAACAAACAAATACAAAGTCAAATAACGCACGGAAAGCAGCTGAGAGAAGGAGGAGCTGTGCACTGTCGTTTGCGCTATGGCCAAATAGCCAACAAAATTCGCCAACAGATAGTAAAAAAGCGAGACTGTCAAAGCAATGGACACAGGCATCAGTCAGGCAGACAAGTAGCCTTGCATTCGCTCATCCAACAAGGCGTATGAATGACAGCGCACGGCGCTCTTTCTCGCACTTCCATGTGCACTTGTATTGACAAATGCTCGAACACACTTACATGCACGTGCATGCACACATACATACATGTGTAATCTCTCCTGTTGGACGACACTCTGTGCGCAAAAGTGACGCATTGTTGACATTACCAAATTCATTACTGTCACTTCCGCGCAGGCCTTTCGTTTATTTCTCTTTCTATTTTTTTTTTTTTTTTTTGTTTTGTTTTTTTTGCAATGTGCAAGTGCTTATGGCAGATCGTTTTTATTATTATTATTTTTTTTTTGTGATGTAGTGATTCGCTGTATTTGTATGTAGTCGCCGGCGGATAAGTGCTTTTTTTTGTTTCGTTTATATTTGTATTCACTGATGAACTGCAATTATGAGAATGATTTTATTTGCAATGCCTTTGTATGGATTTACACTGGAAAAATAACAATCTGGATTATTTGCACTTTGCGGCAACGGTTTACTCTACTGCAGGTGAAGTTGTGTGCTTTGAAGACTATAAAATTGCAAATATGCGAATATTGCGAGGCTTTCAGATTTCAAAAAACAAATAATAGTTTCACGAAAATAAAAGCTTTAACGCTATTTGAATTTTATTGCAAAAGTTATATGGAATGTAAATCCAAGCGAGTTAAAAGAATGCAAATCATTTTACGGCAAAGTTAATTAATATCAGCATGCGCACCTATGCACAGTGGCAGATTTGAAGAAAATAGCGGCATAAACTCAAAAAAAAAAGTTTAGCATTGCTATTAAATTAATATTATTTTCACTAAATAAGTGTTTTATCTATTTGAAAATAAAAAAAATTTAATTATTCATGCAGCCCCGGCCTTCTGGCAGCCCTGCAAAAGGAGCTGTTTGTGGCACGTGGCCTTTGTGTTGATTTTGCTCAAAAGCTTGTTTAACTTTTAATGCTCCATAATTCGCTTAATAAAATAGCTAGAGGTATTGCTAAATATGGAAAACATAGTTCAAGGTATGTTGATCATTAGGTTAATGTCAAAGAATTTGTACTTGTGTGTTTTGTCTTTCGTTTCGTTTGTTATTGTTGGTATTGTTTGTAGAAGAAACCTAACCTCAACGTTCTGTGATTTGTGGACTAAATGTTACCTGCTTCTCGTTGCTACTTGCAAGTAAGAATGCAATTATTTTCCGTTAAATGTTCTTAAGATGACGCCAATAATTTTGCTTGCGCTTTTTTGCGCTTTTTTAAAATATTTGCTGATATTGCAGACAAGGTAGAGTTCAGTCACAAGGAGTTGCTTCAAATTTGGATTGATAATGGGCGCACAAGTAAAGCGCTTTCTGAGTGGGTGTTTGAAAAGATTAATGAAAATCTTAAGGCAGCTAATAAACTTGAAATAAACAAAAAAATTTCGAACTTTGTCGCTTATATATGCAAGTACATGCCAAAATGCCAAAGAAAAATAGAAAAATTCAAAGAGAAACACCAACAGTTCCTTGATTCAAAAATGACAATACATATTGAAAGAGCTGCTGTGAAAGAGTGTTCCGTTGGTCGTCCACGGCTGATGGATGCTTAGGAGAAAATGCTTCGGAGAGCCGAAACAGGTTTTACAAACGGGATAGACTGTCGCATTCTCGAAAAAACAGTCGCATTAATAATTTAGTAGATGTGTTTCACCGAGCAATTGATTCATCAGATCCCCTACTTTCAAGTAAATATTTTTTGGATAAATACAACAACCACAATTATAAAAAATTGCCGTCAAAAGTACTCGAACTTCTCGCTAAACCCAATGTGAAAACTGACGACGAAAATCTCGCCTTAGTAGATATCGAATATCAATCAGATTCAGATTCGGATTATAAACCCTTAGATGCATATTCATATGAGCTCGAAGCAGAAGAATATTAAATAAAAGCGATATTTTAAGTAAAAAATTAAATTTTTTTTATATGAGTTATATGGGCGGTATGAGTGGGCGTGGCCTGATACGTTTGAAACTTTTTCCAATTTTTCTATATACAAATACAATCACGTGTACCAAATTTCAAGTCCTTACGGACAGTATTTTAATTTATGCCGCTATTTTCTTCAAATCTGCCACTGTGCTATGATTTGAAAAGCGACTATTTGCAAAAAAATCGGAACTTCTCCTAGAAAACGTGTACAAATCCAAGTTGTTGGTTTCAATTTAACTCCGCGAGCCATCTGATCTCTTCACACAGCCATCAGCATGTCACGATCTGAACTTGATTGGATTTCCTGAAAATTGTTGGTGGTTAAATGTTAGGCCTGGCTGCGAAACCCACTCCAGGCATGTAACACCAAGTGAATGAAAAACAATTTTTCTAATAGATTTCGGCCCTTAGCAAGCAAAGGCAAGAAGCACTGTATTTCTAATTTAACAAGGAATGTAAGCGCCAGGTATATATGAATAAGCATACAGATACGGGATTAACTCAAGCACACATATAAGGTCTCTCGATCCCAAAGAAGTTTTCACCAGACCTGTTTCGAGTGTTTAAATCGTGCCGAGTACTAGACGGGTAGTGTTCGGAATCGATGTTTCGTTATGCTGGACTACCTGCTGAGTCCATACAGTAACATTCTAGTTTTACCTATATCTTTTCAGTTAGCTAAAATGCATATTCGTTTTTAAAATAAATTGCAGAATTGTATCCATAATTTTTTTTTTCTTTTGAACGATGTGAAGTAGGAAACATTTTGGTGGAAAATCGTAAATTCGCAACTTTACCTAGCAGCCATTTTTAACTGCCAGCGCTTGGTAAACTTTTATTGGTGATTTTTATTCATTGGCATAATTTAACTAAAAACAGAAAAAAAAATCGAGCCCTTGCACTAACTTTTGAGAAAAGATGGACGCACAGCAAAAAAAAACAAATTTTT
Organism: Anastrepha ludens; assembly: GCF_028408465.1. NCBI lineage: Eukaryota > Metazoa > Arthropoda > Insecta > Diptera > Tephritidae > Anastrepha > Anastrepha ludens. The sequence continues at coordinate 7,817,556 of NC_071498.1, read as the reverse complement.
TCAAATAATCTGTTCCGCGTTGCACACAAATTTCAAAATATCTACAACAGTAGCTTTCTTCATGTTATTCGAATCCATCAGATCTCGAAGAAAGATGTGCAGTGTCTTTGCCAAGGCATCATAGTGGCACAAGATTTGCTCTGTGGTTTTACCATTCTCCAGACAGTGTCTACACTCTGCCTCACTCACAATGCAAATTTTTGAGAGATGGTAATTCTACGTAGTAACTCTAAGTTCCTTATGCCTACTTTATGCATATTAAGCAGTTCCTTATTGTTGGTACAAGGACTTACAAGCCTTTTGACTGGACGGAGTTATTTTGTTACAGCCCAATGGGTAATTCTTTGAGTATTCTCTCAACTATTTCTCCTGCATTTAGTTTTACCCAGTTGATACCACAGTAATTTTCAGGTCCGTGGAAATCTGCTACTGACCCAGCGAATGCCCAACGAAAGAATCCGCGTCTATTTGGAGGAAGAAAGAGAGGCCGACCAAGAAAGAGATGGCTTGATGACGTAGAAGCAGGCTTAAAAGCGATGAATGTTCGTAATTGGAGAAATGAGGCAAGAGAGGGACTGAATAGGAGGAGGATTGTTGATGAAGCTATGGCCCATCATAGACTGTGAAGCTAAGAGAGAGAGGGATATATATATATATATATATATATATATATAGAGAGAGAGAGAGAGAGATAGAGAGATAGAGAGTGACCCCGCCTTAGCCAGCTCATCAGCAATTTCTTCCAGAATGTCCCGGAACCCGGTAAAGCATAATTTTATTTGTTGCACTAAGTTGGTTGAAGTTGTTAAGTCATTCGTACATTAGTCCGAGCTGCACCGTTCGAGCTGGACCCATTAGTTCGAAGATTTTCGTGTTTAGACCATAGACTGCCGCGCCGACTCCAGTGTTTGTTTGCGAGCCGTAAGAAAACCATTTGAAACTTGTGGGAACAACCCAAGGCCCTCCTAATCCCCACTATGATTTCAAACATACTCTTAAAAATACATTTTGGAACCTGTTAATGAACAAATTTTATTCTGAACCGGTATCTCTGTCATGATACTTGTATGACCAAAGACAGGCTGCACATTATTTTAAGGAAAATATAATGAGGGAATAGTCCTACTATCGCTTCTATAGCAACAGTGGAACAGCTGTTCATGGCACCAGTTATTGCCTACACTGGCCAGTTGTTGACTACACTGGCAATCGTGTATATGTAAACCTCATACAACTAGGCACCTGCCGCTCAAGAAATGTATTAAAACCGAATTATATATTAATGGCATGACGAATTAAGTAAAATGCGGCTGTTAAATATCGAGTCAATCTAAAATTTCATAACTAAAGAAATATATGTCTGCATCTAAAGAAAAATAAACATTAATATCAACTGCACCAATTACGCCCCTCAAAATTCTACTAAGTAATTCATTAAATGTTGACTTCATTTGTATTTAGATTGAAATTAATTTCTTTAGAATTGGGGTGAGTCCCAAAATTAACAATGGAAAACTCTAAATTTTGATGTCAATGCATAGAATTGTAGCCACAAATTATTGCAACATGCAATAGAATATTCATAGCCTGCAGGCCAATCAGCGATGTTTGATGCACTTGCATGTGTTGGTAAGAATGTAAGTAGGGAGATGCCATATTTGTTTAAATTTGTTGGTAAATATTATGACGCATTTGTCAGAGCACACATTTGTGGTGGCATTAACCATCAACTCAATAGAATTTAATTATTACCGCAGATATTTTCACAAGCCACTGCCTGGCGCATGTGACACACACACACACACACACACAATTGCGCTTGTATACATAACAACTTGCATACGTGCATATATAATTATGCTTATTTCATACCCGTGTGATAGCTCATGAGCTCTCGAGGCATATGTGATAGTACGTGTGATAGCATGTGTGTACAGATGCGTGACGTAGTGTGACAGATTGTCCAAATTTGTTAGCACTTCGAAAACTTATTCCTCAAATGTATGCATTTATGTATGTGTGTATGTATGAATGTATTTATGCCATGTATGTATGTAAGCAGCTACGCATGTAAATCGGCAGCAGCAAAGCTAAACCAGTTTTGTTTAAATTATTTAGTTGAAATGCATCGCTGCCATCTCCGCAGCTTGACTCTGCTGTCAACAGATGAGATTGACAGGCATAGCAAATACCTTCTCAACTGATAAATATTGCATTAATTATAATTGGCAGTAGCATTATCTGCAGCGGTTGTGCGCTAGTGAGCCTAACAGGCATACACACACACACACACCTAGACATAAAAGTCTGCATCTGCTTCACCACCCTACGCTCAGTCCCATTCTCTTCTGCTTGCTGCGTATGTTTTGAAATAAAAATTATCATTTCATAAGTTTGCAAATATATTGTGTATGTGTGCTTGTAAGTGAATGTGTGTTTGCGATTTCACATGACAGTAATAAATATGCATGCGGATGCTGCGTGTACAATAAATGTTTATTACAAATGCATGGAAACTATTTAAACTGCTTGTTGATTTTCCGAAATCAAAATATCCCACAACTCAATTCTCTAAAGTGTTACTTTGGCAGCTGCTGAGATTTCTTTTAATATTTTATAAGAATTTTAAGTAACTTGCCGTAATATTATAATTTATAGAATAATGGGTACACACTCACACACTTGCACATCGAGTGATTCACACAACTTCAAATGGGAATTGATGTCACATTTAGTAACGCAATTGCAGATATCTTATATTCTCAAGTGGAACAACAAATAACATTGGCTAAAGTAGAATCCATAATGTCATTTTGAATATAGGATAACAACTAAATTATAACAATGAAGAGTTAGGTATTCTTACGCACACATATACACTTCCATGCAGATAGACTATCAGCCTACAATATGATACAATTTTTGCATATGGCGACGTACGTCAATCACTTTTGACACTTGTAATTCAGACAGCTGCAGTATACAGACGGACAAGCAATGGAGCACGGAAGGGTCAAAACAAAGATTTTCATCGCTCAAAATAATTTTTGTTATTTAGAAAAAAAGTTCTTCAAAATAAAAAAAAAGTGACTGATTAATTTTGCGCCACTAAATCCCTTTATGCACTTAGTGATGCATGCAAATCGCTTTTATAAAACCCAATTTCAAAAGCATTAACGATTTCTCATCTTATAGTGATACTTGACCCCAAACTATACTGGGTTGCCCACATTTGACGGACCTATCTGGCAACCCTGTATATTTTGACAGAGACGTCAGATCGCTTAATGATGTACCGCGTTGGAAGCGTCAGTCAAGGCAAATTTTTATCACGGAACAGTACACGCCACGCAAGCGCTCCCAAATTGTTGAAATTTACATTCAACAAAAGAAGTCCACGTGCGTATAAAAAATTAAATAATATGAAAAGTGCGCATTCCAAGAACACCATTAAAGGCTTGTACGAAGGGTTTTCGATTAGTGATGCTCTTTCTAATCCAAAGAAGCCAAATCAAAACCGACCAAGGCGATCGGATAAGAATATTGCTCTTGTATGGGCCAGTGCTGAGACGTCGCCAAGGACATCCCAAAATCGCCGTTCTCAGCAGTTGGGCATTGCTCGGACCACTTTACAACGAATTATTCGCATTTATTTGCTTTTTACCCATATAAGATTCAATTGTCGCAAAGATTGTTGCCTGCGGACAAGCCTCGTCGATTGGAATGGGCCCATGGGTCCGTCGAATATGGGCAACCCTGTATTGGAAGCTCTACTCGTACATAGAAAATTGCGTAAAGAAGGCCAGTATAGGTTTCTACCACCGCAAATGTATGTTCGGCGAAAAATGTGGACTCAAGCCGCAAGTCGTTCTTTGGATGTACTACGCAAAGGTTCTGCCAATTTTAACGCAAGAATGTCGAAGTTTGTTGGGCACCTCTTTGGAAGGGCTATAGTATCATTAAACTGGGGATGGAGCAAAGTAGTGCTTGTATTGACATCGCCGGAGCTTGTAGAACTCATTCTAGTGCTGCCCTTAATTTCGTTTTGCACTTACTTCCCATTTACCACTGCCCATTTACCGCTATTTCCATCGCTACTCAAAGTGCAATCAGGTTAAATGGGATTAACCTCTTGACGCGATTTCTCAAGGGTTGTGGCAGCATTTTTAGGCAGTTAACACCGCATTTCTCTGAACTTCACACAGACACATTTCTCTGAACTTCCCACAAACTAGAATTTGAGGGCCGTGCCAGGGCAATCTTTCCAAGTAGGCAGAATTGGAACGAGGTGACAGCCTATACCGATGCTAGTACTTCTGTCTTCACTGACGGCTCCAATATGGAATCTGGAGTCGTTGCAGGGGTTTTCTCTAAATCAGCCAACTTAATTCTTTCCATAAAACTGCCGAATACTGGTAGCGTTTTTCAGGCAAAAGTCTTTGCGATCCTGCAGGCATGCAAAATGCTTGTGGAACGTGAGAGCGAGGAAGACATTAACATTATTTTCGGAGGAGATAAAGTCTTAGGTAACATTTATCTAAGCTGGGATCCACGTCATAGAAACATAGAGGGAAATGAAATTTCTGATGGGCTTGTTAGGAAGAGGTCGACTGAAGTAGTCTCAGCGCCTCCCACTCAGTCATCAGCACCCTCCTGACTGTTGTTAAAGGAGCATTACGCAACTTATTTCTCAGAAAAGCGAATAAGATATGGAGCTTCAACTCTTTTTATGCTATTTCCAAAACTAGTTGGCTTCAGTGCAATAGGCGCAGGAATTGGAAAGTCCTGGGAACTCAACGCCCTTTAATTGCCAAATTCGTGTTTACCGATCATTGGACGATTGGCACACACGCAAAAAAGCTAAGTTTACCATTTAATGCACTTTGTGGAAGCTGTGAGGACTTTTAAGAGAAGGAGACTATTGAGCACTTTCTTTATAAGTGATCTTTCTTGCCAGCTAGACGATTAAGGTTACTGTGTGCTCCTTTCTTCGTCAGCCTGAAACTTTTATTTTGAACAGTTCCAGCAGCGAGTTTAAATATCACACACCTGGTAAAATTCAACAGTGGTTGGAAGTGGTTAATATGAACGCAATTAGTAACTGTTGCTCGTCGTCCTCTAATCCAAAGCCCATTTTTCCTTTTTCCACCTTTTTACTTCTTTCACATTTGGTATCACAATGGCCAAATTTCAATTATTTGACCAAGTGGGCCCCTGGCATGGACAGGTATTTATCCCGTCCTATCTAGCAGCTTTTATGAAATCATAGTTAGTGGTAGAAATCTGAATTAGAACTAGAAAGTCTTCTAAAAATTTCTATATTTTCTGGTATTTCGACTGATATATTCCAGTCTGATACTTTGTTGTTGGTATCAATACTGGCTCCTAGGTAAATATAGTTCTACACCCCTTCAAAGCTATAGCCGCCATGCTGATGTGCGCATCGATACGCGAAGTCTTGTTGTATCTTGCCTGGATTTACTCTGTCTTGTTCTCCTTCACTGCTAGACTAACCTCTTTTGATTACATTTCAAAGCTTCAGCCCATTTTAGCAAAGCTCTAATTTTGTTATATAAACTAGAAAAATTCTGTGTGGTGAGCGGAAAATTCTGTGGTTTGAATATTTTTAACCAATAACTTCAGATACGTTAAAAATTAATTAAGAATTCAACAATTTTCTTTCTTTGAAAAATGGAATATTTCCTTTTCTAGGAGGTGGACATTCCGTTACTCAAAATAGCATATGATTGTAGTGTGCTTGCAGCTATTTTTAGCATCTTTTCACATCTAAAATTGCTAAATGCAATATGTCTCTTACCGTTTTATTGTCACGCCTCTTCAGCGACTGTCTATTCTTGCCCCAACATATTTGGTTGCTAAACTATAAATAAATTTTCAATTATACACCTATTTGTCACTCAGCCTGTCAGGCGCAGTTAAACGTGTGATTTACTCTTAAAAATAGAAGCACAAGCCCGAACGGAATGCGCAACCAACATCCGCAAACACAATATCCTGAGGCATTCACTCCTACCAGATGAGTAATCGCTTCAGCAAAGCAAAAAAAAAACAAAAAAATACAACAGCGAAGGATTCCAAGGTTTTATTCTTGCGTAGAAACTCCTTAATGAAATTTTGAGTAAAAAATAGAAGAATAAAGGCAAATGAAAATGTGCAAGCGTTCCTCGTGACTTCCAAAACAGTCAACCAGTCTCATTAACATGTCGATTGGATGCTTATATTTGCAGCTAGTACAAGAGTTCCTCCTACATATATACATACATACATACATACATTTAGATATATACATATATTCAATGGCTATGAGTATAGTTTCTTTTTTGTTCACATACACCAGCTCACAATGTAGATGACAGAGATATTCATTCATTTTCTAGTTCAAGTGAGTAGCTACCTTCACTTCTGTATTTTCGTTTTATTTCTCATCATTCTTTGATTTGTTGCGATGTCGTTACAGCTTTTGCTTTGTGCGTCTTCTGATTGTTCAACATACTTAGAGTAATGAAATGTAAATGCTCCTACTAATAAGAGTACGGCTGAATACCGAGAATGAGAAAAAAATGTAATTCTACTTGATTTGGGGAAAAATGCGCCTAAATGCAGAAAAATTTACCTGAACATATCTTAACACTTAAGTTGATTATGTATGAAAATATTTTTGTAGATTTTATTAATGAAAACGCTTGCGTAATCACACTTAAATGTACTGAACAAAATTAAATATTTTAATGAAAAAACATTTTGAATTTTTTATTAAGTATTTTCAGCCAGATATGCGCCATTTTGGTTCATGATTTTTTCTCTGATTTAGAGCAAATATTTCGAACGTTATAGAATAAAGCTCACGACTTTGTTCGCCCGGGCGTATGAGCAACGAGCACCCATTCACTGGTTCGATGCTCAATAATCGAAAATCTTCAACCACGGGCTTAAGTACGTCGAGTTTTTCCAAATAATTTGATCGATGTGTGTATTGATTTATTTGAATTTTTTGTCAGCTCTTTTTTTTAGTTTTATAAATGATTTATACACAGCCCCAACATCGTTGGACAGCTAAGGAAACGGTGGCAAATAAAATTTAAGATTTTTTAGTTGCCTAAATTAAAAGCTCGAAAAATTCAAGCAAACATTTGAGCAGTTGAGCAATAAAAGAAATCCGAGCGAATATACAGCCAGCCTACATACCCGGGTATCTAAAGCTCTAATATAGAATTTCTGCGTTGAAAATTGACTCAATGTCATTTAGCGGCCCTCTATTGAATTCAACTCTACCCCTTTCAAAGAGCGCGTGAAACAAATAACAGCCAGAGGTTGTAAGATCAGAATTATATGGAATAAGTTTTAAACTTTCCTAATCAAACTTACCGCTTTTTCCTCCGTTTTCTGATATGGACATGAATTTCTTCAGCTCCAGCCGCTTCACTAAAATCATTTACCGTTGATTGTGGAAGTCAGAATTAGAAAATGTTTTTTCTCAAAACTTAACTTAACATGTTCTAGCATTTAAAGCATTGGCTATTGATTAAATTTCAAATGTCTAGAAATATAAAAAAAAAAATACCAGTCTAACGGTTAGACGCGATAGAAGTGAAACCTTCCGTAAAACAAACTGAGAGAGAATGAGACGAAAGCAGCATTAGGAGCGGGATAATTATAGGTTCATTGTAATATTGCTATAAAGTTCATATTTTATTTTCTTCAATTTATTGTTATTCATCCTCAATGTTTTCAATTTCAACAAACAAAAATTTGTTGATTAGAAAATATTAAAGTACTTACTATGATCGTTTTCACTATTTTGCACAGTGGATGCATTGTTATGCACAATAGAAATACTAGGTTGCGCATTTGGTAATGTTTTTCGGCGTGCACGAAATTCACGGACACGTTCTGTTGAAGTCTTTGCGGTTTTTTTAGTTTTATTTTCTTTTTGTTTTTTTTTCTGTCGAAATTCACGACACTTTTCTGCATTATTTTTCGGCATAATTGCGGTAAATATTTAAAAATGAAAATATTTACGAATATAAAAATACGGACGCAATACAGCACACGCGGTTGCTATTATGAGCGTCGTAACGCGTATAATACACAGACGTACTAACATACACGCAAACATTCGTAGGACGCTTGGTTTGAATTTTTTATACACATGTATGTATGCTATACTATGGCCTAGCCTATGTACGTACATACATATTTGTGTTCTGAACTTCCAGCAAAACAATGCTTATTAATATACACATGTGCATCTACATACAACCGCACACACAGGCCACTCACTTTATTCCTGTAAATGCGTATGTCGTCCAAAGCTAAAATTCTATGCCTAGCGACTACAAGAACAAAATGCATTAATAGGCGCAGGCGTAGCGGCCATCATCCTAGTTGCCATAGCGCTGAACAGTTTCAACTATTGTACTGTGCAACAAAAACTCATCATCAAAAAATTGATTTATAAATTCGAGCTCATAGTTCTAAGAGCAAGTACTTTCATTCATAAAACGAGCCGCCCATATGCTAATTTTCCCGACAATTCGAAAATAGTCAATATTGGAATATTTCGCGTAGAATTATTTGCCAATATTCAATTTTTGTCAAGTCGAGTGCCCGCGGCTCCGTAAATATGTTTGCACCCATATACATATGTATGTAAATATATGTTTCTAAATGCTCGACAACCGCAGCTGCCTGTTCAAGGTTACTGTACATTAGGCCGGGTCGATTTGTGGGAAGGCAAAAAAATCGCCCATTGCTCTGTGAAAATCATATTCTAGGGATCAGAATAAGAAATTTTGCCGAAGGAACCATACCTCTAAAACGATTTCTGATGTCCCCCAATATGGGTCGAACTTTTTAGTTTCTTTTCTATAACTCACATTCATTCATTTACATATGTTCTGACTAAATAAATTTCTTAAGAGAAAAAATAGATAATATTATAAATAAATAAAAATAAAGAAAAAAACATAGCCATTTAGCTGATTTTTTCATGTAAAGGCCAAAAATGGTGATATTTTGAAATTGGGGGACATCAGAATTCGTTTTAGAGGTATGGTTCCTTCGGCAAAGTTTCTTATTTTGATCCTATAATACGATTTTCATAGAGCAATGAGCGATTTTTAAATCGACCCGCCCTACTGTACATGCAATGCTGTGCCTATGAATGTGCGCTGTGCCTATGAATGCGCGCTGGATTTCTTGAGAAATTTTACCGTATGTTTTGCTGTGGCGAGGCACATATGTACATACACACAACATATATACATATATCCGCATATATACATACATATATAAATTCACAAATTTAAATTTGCTTATGCCATCCTTCTGTGTGCCTGGTAATGAAGCATTTTCTATACATACATGCATATATATACGTATATCTTTTTTCTTCTTCTTTTTGGTGTCGCTTTTTTGTTTCACTTTTTCTCAAATCACTCCCAACGATTCTAAAGAAGTTTTCACTTCAAAAACATTTTTTTTAACTAAGAAATGCGATTCGTCAGACGCACTCAAACCTCAGAATTCCAAAATACTTCAATTCTTGGAAAAAGTTAGTTACAGTTCCTCAATCCTCTCTCCTCCATTCAACACCCTTGTGCTCCCTCGCACACATTTACTTTATTTAGAATTTTCTTTAAATTTTAAACAAACTTTAATTTGCTTCAATTAAATAAATTAAAAGCTTCTCCTTTCACTGAAGTTTGGAGTGCGTACTGCAGCCATCCAGAATTGGCCAGTACACTTCACACAATTAGCTAATTTAATTTGCAAATGAAATTAGCCTCCGCCTTTTCTATTGCCCCGCCATGCGTTGACCGCAAAGACAACTGAAAAAGTTGCGAGTCTCCGTTGCTGTTGGCGGTTAGTTGGCGGCTGCAGACAAGCGGCAACTTTTCCAAGTCATTTAGCTATTGCACAAGCGGAAGGAAACCTGAGAAGAATTTGAATTCAAATCGTTCAACATCTTTAGAACTTAATTCCAATTGAAATGTTGCGAAAGTGTTTGACCGAGTCGACGGTGGGCAATCGCATAAATTGACAGAAGGTTGAGCTTTATTTTAGATTTAAATCCGCATTAAATAGTTTGAGCTCTTAATCTAGCGCTGCTGTTGAAGTGGAAAGTACTATTGAAAAAGACGTAATAGAAAAGATGCTCGTGAGGCCAAAAGTTGAAAAACAATTTTTAAAAAATTAAATTAAATTTTAACCTCTAATAACATACTTTTCCCGGAAATGTTAATATTTATTTTTCTCTTCTTTCTTTTCAGGTTTGTCACATATAATCTTCACATTTTTATGGTTCAATTTAGAAACAGTTTTGGATCTGTATGGCCGAGCAGGTATTCGAAAATTTTATAGTGAAAACACAAATTAAAGATTTAAAGACTGGCTAATATTTTGGTGGCCTCGATAGTCTAGCATAAGTACACTAGCCTGCCATCCCAGAAGTTGTGGGTTTGAATCCTACGTAAAGCACGGTCATCGCACTTTTACAAATTTACCTACTTTCCCTGTTTATAAAACAAAAAAAATGTCATTCCTCAAGCCCAAAAAACTTAACCTTTCCATCCTTACTCCCGCACAATAGTCTGCGCATTATTTGCATTGTGGCTGCTAAAACGAGCAAAAAAACGAAGAAAACACACAGTTACACATAGCATCAGTAGCGCCAGCAAAATAAAGCGGGGTGGGGTGAACCGGTGACTTGTTAGGAATCTGCTACATTTTACTATATGTATATACAGTCATTTTACTATATAGTATACACATTGTTTTTTCCGATGTGGTCTTTTACATTTTCTCCCTTGAACGCCTAAAAACCCCAGCAGCAGAAAAAATTATCAAAAATCAACGCGATTCTTGAGCCACTTGAAACTTGCATTTTATTATGACAAATTTCCAGGATATGTAAAATTATATTACATACCCAAAATTTTTCTGAAAATTCTGAGTTAATTGCTTGAAATTTTGATGAAAGTTTGCGAAAGTCTTACAAATTGTATACCAAGTTCGAAGCTTTGCTTTATGTACTTCTTGTCGTAGTTTGAACTATACCTTTATAAAAAAATTATTTGAATAAAAACAAAAAATAGGCAAAACTTATCACTATGTTTGGCGCTGGCAGTATAAGATTTCTTGAGCATTCATAGTTTTGTTCATTTGAAAGCAAACTGTCAACCAATGGCGCCGTTCTATACATCGTCAACAATTTGAGGGCGAAAGTAATTTATATCTGAATAAAAAATGCACCGTGAACCACATTTCGCTGTTGCGCAACAAATTTAAAATCTACTGATTGTTATTAGACTATACATCGTATCCTTATATAAAATGGGTCTTAATTAATACTCCGACAACTTACAAGTAGGCCTGTGTGGACAATAATACACCTTGTCACAAATTTGTGGCACATCAACGTTGTAAACAATTTTGACTCTTGTTTTTTTTTTTTTATTGTTCATTATTTTTGTCTAAAAGTATTTTTGTCTATTCATTAAAAGCCAAGCTGCGGTAAAAGCAATAAACTCACATGAAATTTTTCATCTAAAAGTAGTCTAAAAAGCAGGGAAGCCATAAAGAGATTAGCCGAAGACAGACGGTTGCATATTTATTGGGTACCCGGGCATAAGGGCATTGCAGGAAACGAAATTGTAGATGAGATTGCCAAAAGCGCTGTTTACAGACAATTCGAGCAAGAAAATGACATACTGAAAACTTTAAATACGGTATACAAAGACATCGCTGCGGACATGAAAATACGGATAGACAGAAGGTGGAATAATCTAGTCACTTGCAAAATCGCGAAAACCATGTGTACACAGAGTGCAGATAAATATGTCCGATTCGAAAAAAAAGCAGAACTATCGTAGGTATGCTGACAGGCCACAATTTGTTAGCGGTACACGCATACAAGATGGGAATTACAAACAACGATAGCTGCAGAAATTGCAATGAACTAGAAGAGAGGGAAACGCTAGAACACCTTCTATGCATTAGCTAGAACCAGATTAAAATGCCTAGGAGCTTTACAATATGAGAAGTTAGAATACCTCTCGGGAATAGAGCTCCAAAGTCTACTTAGATTCGCAAAAGACGCAGATGTATAACAAGATGTCTACTACAAAGAAACGTAAGGGTATAGCTCCATCTGACCTAAGCTATTCATTGTCTAACAAAAGCCATACAAATCAAATTGCTTAAATTTTAGGCAAAAATTAGAAAAATTCCACAAACTTTTCATCGCAATTTCACGGTTTTTGAATTTTTAGAAAGATTTTTGGTTTTGGCAGTTTTATGGCATATGTTTGTTTTAAATTTAGTAAAACAAAGTGTAAGTTTCAAGTTACTAGAAAATGCCGTTGATTTTTTATAATTTTTTTTCTTATGATTTTCTCCAGATCGCAAATGCACGAAATTTTGTTTATAAGGAGAAAATACGCAGCACCATAATATGCATAGCAAGTCCGTAACTCATAATTTTACTCAATTGGGTTTTTAACACATTTTTACGTATAGCCTCTAAATATGCCCTCGCATACATTCAAAAATTATAAAAATATTTATTTTGAGCTGGTTTCCATTCACTTTTTTCCTTCTCTTTCTCTACTAAGGTAAGGATATACTTGTATATAAAGGTACGTATATATACGTATGTATTCCACTTTGATCAAAAAGTTCCCGAAATATATTCAAAAGTGATACCCTTCAAAGTACTACCCATCAACTGCAACGCACTAATGCCAGAGTTCGATCCAGCTATCAAAACATTTCTGGAACTCTATTTAGAGTTGTGTGACTTTATATAACGCCTATAAAGTCTGTAAATTTTCAGTATAGCCATCAGGACCGTATTCAATTTTTTCATTATTTCCTGTAGATTGGTACAACGCATCCTCCTTAGTGGTTTTTTGATTCGATAAAACAGAAAAAAATCACAGGGCCTCATATCAAATGAATTCGATGGCTGTTGGGTGTTATCTCTCCCATTGTAGCATAGGGCCTCAATAAAGCATTTCCACCTGGTGCTGTTTTTGGCTATCCATTTTAGTGTGTTCCACGATTTCCCGCATTCATCGACTTCTTTTTGTAGCGATCTTCTCCATGTAGTTTTGGTTCGGCCCCTCTTGCGGCTTCCTTGGCGGCTCCAATCAACAGCTTGTCGACAGACTTCCGTTGCATATTTTTGCTGTGTGTGGACTATCTAACTCCCCTTTTGTAATTTTATATAGCTACAAGCTGCCCTTTTTATATAGCTCTTCGTAGCTGATGACGTTTGGCAATCACACCTTGAGAATACGCCCAAGGCATCTGTTTACAAAACTTTGAATTTTTTCGGTTAGATGGTCGGTTAGAAGCCAGGTCTTGCATCCATAGAGCATTACTGCTCCAGTAATGACATGTTTGATGAATGTTGGCTTGGATTCAGCCTTGGAAATCGTGTGTTTGGCGATATCAACGCGGTCTCGTTTATTTGCATAAAACTCAGGTAATTTGAGACCAACTTTGCAGTCACACAGCGCAAACTCAAATCGTTATCTACAATGTCCAAAACAATACTCAAGTCCTCTGCCAGCTCTCTGATGCTTAATTTGCGGTTATTGATCAACTTTTCTTTCAATGTATGGATGCTTTCCTCAGTTTTCGATGGCGACGACCTGCCACTACGTTCGTCATCCTTGATAGACTTACAACCTCTTCTGAAGCGTTCATGCAATTCTTAAACGGCGGATTTCTTTAGAGTCTCATTACTCAAACAGGTACCAAACATTTCTAAGATTTTCGTACCACTAAAAGCATTTTTAACGGAAAATTTAATACAAACTCGTTGCTGCAAATTCAAATCCATTTTTAAAGTTGATAAAAACCGAAAACACGTTGAGAGGTAGATTTAGTCAAGTCGACGTAACTTTTACAGCTGTCAAGAAATGGCGACAAAATTTTAATAGACACAAAAGCGGCAACCTAGCAAAAAACCATAACTCAAATCGGTTCCCTTAACGTGTCACCTGGGAGTTTTTCCCGGAGCTTTTTAATCGAGGGGGCATATAAAAATGTTATTGAGAAGCTTTTCCACGACCCTCAAAGATTTGTCATTGTCTGCTGGTGGACCACCGATATTAGGAAGATCTTTTTCCATCATTTGGTGCTTGATGTCCGCAGTGTGTTTCGCACACGGGCCAACCAAATAGTAGTCACACACAAATGCATTTGACTACCAAAACCTAAGCTTTAGCTAAGCACAGGGCTCTTAATTAATTTAAAAAGCCTGTTGATTAAATTATATTAAACACATATTTCAGCGTAGGTGTATTCGGCATAAGAGGTACTGAAGATCGATTGCAAGTATTAGTAACAGATACCATGAATTTTTAACTTTGAACTCTGAAGCTCATAAATTTATTATTTAATAATAAGGTAACTTCTATACTACGCCGGTGAGAACAAAAATTAGCCGCAAAAAAAATTTAATTGGTTTAATGGTTTTAATAATTCAAAAATTAATGTTGTCAATTAAGGTCACCAACGAAAATAATTAGGTTTTCATAGAACCACAACATGAATTATTTATGAGCTGTGAACGGCCGCATGCTGGGCAACTTGAAACTGCCATGAAATTTCGCTTTTGCTCAAAATTACACACTTACATTTTAATGAGCACTCACCAAGACTAAAACAATCGATCAATGTCAAAGAAAAAGAGCGAATTAAATTAAAATTTTCACATGAAAAATTAGTCTCACGAAAAGTAGAACAAATAAACTTAAAACGCGAACACAAATGCTTGCAACCCGGCAAAATCTGATAAGCGATGGAACATAGAAACAAAAGCACCCAAAAGGAATACGACAAAATACACATACACATGCGCTTAAGCTTAAGGCATGGAAACAAAGCAGAGAAAATTTGTTTTAAAAGAATACAAATTGCAAAGAAGTAAAGAGGAAAGCGCTAATTACCGCACGATTGTTGGCGGTGCAGCGAAAATCCGCAGCGATAACTATTGTTGGTGCAATGGCAAAGAAATAAACAAAACGGTAAGTGCATGTGTATGTGTACAAACAAGTATAAAGGCTAAGTGACAAAAAGCAAAAATATTGTCGTCAAGAATGGGTGTATGTGTGTGTGCGAGCATAAATACAAGCGCATAAAAGGGCAAATAAAAAGTTTCACAGTCACCGCAGTAAAACACTGGCACAGTGCGACGGCGACGAAAATGTCAAGCGCAATTACAGCCAAGTTGCAGGAGAGTGAGACGAGCTCGTGTACGCGTGCATATAAACCTTCGCAACTGCAGCGAAGTAACAACGTTGCTGCAAAGAATCAAAAACAAAAAACAAGAAATGCTGAGAACCAAACAAAGACGTGACAGAATAAAAGACGCAAAAGAAACACTAGCAAGTCGAAGCGAAAAATTGCTAACTAGCTATCAAAACGCTGCCAACTAGGCGGGCACAACGCGGCAGCAGAAATTCAGCAACAACAAAAGAATGCGCTAACAATGCCAGTCACAATGACCAGCAGTGAGGAGCAACAATTTCGCCGAAAATGCAATACTTGTATGTATAAAAGAAAGAATGGCAGTGGAGGTGGAGGAGGGCGAGAAGAGTATGTGGAGGCTTAACAACAATGTCAGCAAAGTCTAACTGAACAGATCCTTAACTAGCTGAATTCTGTTGATTGCCTGCAAGTAGGCGTAACTGCATTGCAAGCTGACCATTTTTGCTCTTCACACCCTTCATCGGGGCGCACAATCCACCAGATACTCACACAGGCATGCACACATTCGGAGTAATTGAAAGAAAATAGCGTCCATTCACTGTGTAGTGGCACTCAACTCAATCGAACGAAATCAATATTGAATTATCGAAAAGAGCCAAGCCATTTAGATGAAAGTTGGCCTTAACTTGACTAAGTCACTGCACAGCAGGTGGCACAAATCCAACTAAATCCCAATTTAAAATACCCAAGTATGCACACTTTAGTGGAGTTGTCACCCAGCGGCTTTGCTGACTGCATGACACTGGCAACTGGACAGACGACATATCCTATCCGGCTTCTTCGCTGTCTTCGCTGCTCAGCCAGAGTTCATTGCTCATTGTTGCCGGCGACCGAGCGTATTTGTGCTCGTACTTTGCTTTCGTCTCCATTTTTGTAACACAAATGCTAAATTGCTGAGTAAATAACAAAAGCAAGCAAGTAAACGGAAGGCAAACTTAAATAAACATTTGACTTGTTTTCTGTGCTTTCTTCCTTCAGTGCCTCGCTACTGTTGTCGTTTTGTTGTTTTTTGTTGGTCGCTCATACGACAGCGCACACAGAGGGCGCTAGTGCGGCAATGCGGCAGAGGGAAATGAGTTTAAATTTTTAATTTTTACATTTGCTGCAACGCGCACAACCAACGTTCGCCAGATGAGACCAAGCAGGAAGGCGAAGAAGAAGAGAAGCAGAATTTCTGTGAGCACACTGCACTCGTCCAAAAACTAAAGACTTCTGTTGCCTTTTGTCGCGCTCCCAGCGTCAGTCCACATACACACACACAATTTGTTCCAAGTTTGTCGTGTTGCTGTTGTTGCATATCGTATTATTTCCTTTATTATTATTGCACACTCTGTTACATATGTAAGTAGACGTGTGTTGGGTTGTTTGCTGTTATTGTTGTTGTTGCTGTTAGCTTGTGCTGCTGCTTTAGAAATTATTATTAAACAAATGTGGGACAAGGATAAGGACACTTTAAATATTCTTCTCCAGCTAGGCTAGCATTTGCCCGCCTCTCCAGCACCGCCACCTTCGCAGCCAGCGCGCGTTGCTTTTGTAGTTCTGATACTGCGTCTCATTGTTTTGCATTGTTGTTGTTTGTTGCTTGTTGCTTTGCTTATTTTACACTTGGCACTAGTTATTTATATTTACTGCTGTTGCGATTGTTTTTTCACCATTTGTGTTTTTGTTGTTGCCAGTATTGTTTTTATGTTGTTAAGTTTCGCAAGTTTGTTATTTTCTCCTCTGTTGGCTTAGCACTTTCCTCTTGCCGAGTCCTTTAAGTACACTTGTGTTAGATCAACACACTCGTGTTGCATGACATATACATAAATACATATGTTTGCATGTATGTGTGACCGAGTACTTGGTACAGTGGAAGCATATGCGTGCCCACCCAAATATAATTACTTACATAGTAGGCACTCAAGATTGGGAAATTTAATAAGTATACAAAATTGTATGCCTTAATTGATAATTTGCCGCCAAATATCCATCCAAAGGTGGTGTGCCAAGGTGAAGGAGGGCATAAGTCCAGCAGAAACGAACATCGTGACATTGACAAGGAGGTACAAACTCAAATATCCCAAACCAATTTGCTTAGAAAGAACTGAGGTAAAAATATAAATGAAAGTAAGACCTTAAGAGAGTCATAGTTACTCCCGCCGTTTAACCGCGCTTACTTGAATTTCTTCCCTTTGACATTCAGAGCACTGGCAGAAATCATGTTGTGTCAACACCTGCATGTTTCAATTATACAGTCGGATTCCCCAAGTCTGTGCCAGTTCTAAATTGATTGTTAATTGATAATCGTTACAATTTAAAAAGAATATATATGGAATGATATAATTCCTTAAAAAGTTTAGGAAAAAAGGTCCTCAATTGGCTAGCTAACTACTACTCCGGGGAAAAAGAATCTTAATTCTCTATTTACCCAGATCGGGTACATAGACTATGGTATTGCTTGCCAATCAAGCCGGACTATCTCAATCTTCAGAGCCAATATTTATCCCGAAGTTACGGTTCTAATTTGCCGACTTCCCGTCCCTACATTATTCTATCGACTAGAAACTCTTCATCTTGGAGACCAGCTGCGGGTATATTGGTACGGCCTGTTGAGAAGTTTGCGTGACCCGACCATACATTTTCAAGGTCCGAGGAGAAAATATCGACACAACAGTAAATGTCATGCTCTTCTAGTCTATCAACCACATCTCTCTTGGAAAGACGTCCATGGTTGTAAGACTATAAAACACAAAAGAAAACTCTTCCGATACCTCTCGATGCCTCTTTATGGTCGGTTCTGTTGCCAAGATGAGCACATGGCCCATTTTTAATAACAAGCGGATGCTGAAGAGGTTACGGCATTATAACCGTATTCCCTTTCATTCAAAATAATTCAAGTATTTAATTATTTTAATATGTATATGAATTTTATTAATATTTATTAAAAACTTGAAAATTTTCATCTTTCGCCTTAATCTTAGGACCGACTAACTCGCTATCAACCACTATTCAAACGAAACCCTTCTCCACTTCAGCCCTCTAAGGTCTCATTCGATTATTTGCTAGTACCACCAAGATCTGTACCAATAACGGCTCCAAGCTGGCTTACGCCAAACACTTCTAAGCGCACTATTGTACCCTCCTACTCACTAAAGTTTCAAAATTTATAAATCAATCGAAATTGTATTATAAATCATCTACTTTAGGGGTAATGCATAGGTACACAACTTAAGCGCCATCCATTTTAAGTGCTAGTTGCTTCCGGAGTGGAGTTGTTACACACTCCTTAGCGAATTACGACTTTTATATCTATCGTCCTGTTTTAAGCAACCAACGCCTTTCTCGGTATCTGCATGAGTTGTTAATTTAGGTACCGTAACATTACGTTTGGTTCATCCCACAACGCCAGTTCTGCTTACCAAAAGTGGCCCACTGGGCACATTATATCATAACCTTAACCTTCATATAAAGATAATGAGGTTCTTACTCATTTAAAGTTTCAGAATAGGTTGAATTCATTTCGACCCTAGGGCCTCTAATCATTCGCTTTACCAGATAAGATTATTTTACAGAAATTTTAAGCACACCAGCTATCCTGAGGGAAATTTCGGAGGGAACCAGCTACTAGATGGATCGATTGGCCTTTCTTCCCTATACTTAATTCAGTCAATCGATTTGCTCGCCAGAATTGTTTCCGTCTTTCATCAGGGTGTCCCCTGGCTTCAACCTGATAATATTGGTTATATGTTAGGTTAGGTTATAGTAAAGGTCGGTCTGTACGACCAACTCACTTAGACCCAACAAGTCCGCTGTTCGACACGGGAACCTCATTTTTCTCTTACTTTTCTTCGTAGAACTATTTTGTAGATCCCATGAAGTGCAAGATTGGTCCACTCCCACTCCAGATAGGTCCGTAAGAGAATTGAAAAAGTATCTGCCTGGAAAACCTGTTGTGATATTAGCTTACGCTGGAAAATTGCAACGGAAGTGCTCAACTTCTCCTTTCTCTGGATCTTCCCCTTCCTCATCTCTACAACTTCTGGAATATTCATTTGAAAAAAAATACGAGTCCCAAGGAATGCCTGCCAAATAGCCAGCGCCCGGTTTTACAGGCCACAAACTTCGAAATTTGATATCATCTCTTGAAGGGCTAAACACTTCCTTTTCCTTAGTATTTTTCTTATTTATTTGTGGCCCCAGTACCTTAGCTATTACGCATGTGTCTTCATCTCTCCATTCCCTATCGGCCTTCTGGATTATGTTATTCTTAATTATTAGTTTGCTCGAGGCTGTAGGTATCCAAGTGGTATTTCTATCACTGAGCAGTTGAGGGCAGCACCTTTCCTAGCCCATCCTCAGCCCATCGGCTAAACAATTTCCTTCAATATCTCTGTGCCCCGGACACAAATAAAGTTGACGACACTAATATCATTAAGGTTTGCTCGGCATTCCTGTATAACCTTTGATGTTAGTGTAGCTACATTCATTGATTTAATGGGCACCTGCCTTCCGAGAATATATTTATAGTAATTTTTGTTACGTCATGTGTATTTAGATACGTAGCCACTTCTTTTATGGCTAGAACTTCTGCCTGATAGATTCTGCAGTAGTCTGGTAGTCGAACGGATAATTCAGGTCCTGATTCCCTCGAAAATTTACCGTAGCCAACCTTACCGTTTAGCTTGGAATCATCTGTATAGATATTTAATTTTCCTCTTCTCCATGACCTTGGTGACTGCTACTCTCTTCTTGGCGGAATGCTCGTCTTGAGGAGTCTGTCGAAGGTGAGTTTAGGAATAGAATAAATTATTTCTCATTTGTGGCTACTCAGAGTGTGCATTTTTGGGTATCAAATTTTAGCAAAACTTCTTATGGAAGACGCACACACAGAAGAGATGGCCAGTTTCACATTCTGTGGAATCGAAACTAGTGTACAAATGCCTTAACAACCAAACGAAGCAATGCAACAAATAAAATTGTGCTTTGCAGGGAACCGGGTCACTCTGGAAGAAAAGGTATTGAAATTGCTGATGAACTTACTAGGCCGGTGATCGGTTCAAAGAAGCCTTTTACCTACAATATGGAACTGCGTAAAGTAGACATGAGGAGATTATTTATATGTTTATATTGCATATTCACAATGGGAATGAGACAGAGTGTAGATGATGTAATCTTAGAGCAAATCTTGTGCCACTCTGTTGCCTTGCCACAGCCAAGACTGCACATCTTTCTTCGTGATCTGATGGATTCGAATGACAAGAGGAAGGTTGCTGTTGTAGATATTCTGAAATTTGTTCACAAGGCGGAATATTTACTGAAAGAATTTGGATTTCAACCAATTCCCGACCTGGGGCAGGAAAAATCTAGGTTAAAGAACGAATCCTGATGAATTGATGCAGTGTCAGTCAATATATACAATATATATATATTATTGGCGCGTACACCCTTTTTGGGTGTTTGTCCGAGCTCTTCCTCCTATTTGTGGTGTGCGTCTTGATGTTGTTCCACAAGTGGAGGAACCTACAGTTTCAAGGCGACTGCGAATGGCAGATATTTTTATGAGGAGGTTTTTCATGGCAGAAATACACTCGGAGGTTTGCCATTGCCTGCCGAGGGGCGACCGCTATTAGAAAAATGTTTTTTTTCTTGATTTTGGTGTTTCACCGAGATTCGAACCTACGTTCTCTCTGTGAATTCCGAATGGTAGTCACGCACCAACCCATTCGGCTACGGCGGCCGCCAGTGTCAGCCAATATATATAAATATATATATGTTCTCCTTTAACTTATAGTGGAGCATAGGGAGTCAACTACTCCCAAACGTCACCCTTAATTTGCTCCATGATAAGCCGAGAGCTGCCATTTCGAATTCGGTAGATCTTTGCCAGGTTATACGAAGTCTTCCAACTGCACGCCCCACTTGTAGGAACGGGTGCCACCATACCGCATGTTTGGCTACATTGTCGTCATCCTTGCGAAGTGTGTGACCAATCCATTGACATTTCCTTCCTCGCACTTCACTGGCAATCTCGAGCTGATTGATTACTCGAAGCAAGTCAGAGTTGCTTATTTTTCGGAGCGCATTGGAAGTATGGGTTGGTGAAAGTTTGGAGGCGTTTTCTGATTGCCACTGCAACTTTCCAAGTGGTAAACCCATACAGCAACACAGATTTAACACACGCATTAAATATTCCTAATCTGGTATTAACGCTCAGGCTGTTGTTTGGCGATAGAGACGCGAGGATAACGCATGTAGGTTTCGATTTGCCTTCTCTTTGCTCAACATCTTTATCAGTGCTTTCACTAGCGTCGACAATGCTCCCAAGTTAGCAAAACTTCTGCACGCACTCGCACCGCTGCCCGTGCAAATCGAGAGACTGGATGATACGAGATAGTACTGATGAGGTACATGATTTTGGTTTTAGAGACATTCATCTTTAGATCAATTGAACGAAGTTACTGATGTAGGGTCGTTGTCATAACCTTAGGATCAGATACAAAATTATAATTATTATTTAACTTCGCATTAATTACAATCTGAGGTGCTCGAAAATGACTCTAAAGATGTGATCTATTTAACTTTTTCCTTAGAACTCAAATCTGCCAGTAACGATGTCGAAAAAAAATCCGACAGAAAAGATCCACTCTACCTACATTGATGAAAACTGATTGAGTAAATTATTGCTGGGCTTCGTATTACCCCAAAATGTGGTGTTGGCAATTTCGTTATTCCAAACCGGTTCACTCTGTTGCCCCATTTGAAACAGTAATAAAAACACTGTCAGATTTAAGCAAGAATATAACTGTTGTAATTACAATCGCACTAATGACAATTGGAGCATCAAGCAAAAAACAAACAGGGTCTCTGAAAAGCAACTAAAACACACACGCTTTTGTGGCAGCTATCCACGCATTCGACATCAATACGCCATTCAAACGAGACAACTTTAGTCGCAGACTTAATTAATTTGTCAGCAACGAAACGAACGAACTAACTGCCAGCTTAACGGTACTGAAATTACAATAGCACTCGTAGTTGCAACAGCACTGCAGCACTGCGATTGTGATGCTGATAGAATTGATGCCGAAAATGAGATTATGTGTGAGTGGTGCCTCACTTTGAAGGTGACTAGCAAATACATTCGTATATTTGAGCCAACTAAGTGTTAGCCAACTTGGACGCGTGAATATCTGGTAGCTGGTAACGCTACAGCTGTTGGCAAATACTACTGTTGACATTTGCCCCAACAACCGAGCGCCATCACACAATGCAATAATGCAATGCAATTCGTTCAAAACACCTCGTTCACAGCGCACATATTTCGGCTAATAGAGATTGAAGCTGTAACTGAAATAGCCTGGCACTTGCTTCTTTGCTCGAGTATCTGAGTTCGGTTTTTGTGCTGCCGAACGGTTGGTGGCTGGTGCTTATGTTTTAATATTCATGAATTTACCGTGTTGCGGGATATGCCACGCAACATACACACTCGCACACACTTGACAACAAGCGCAAATGCTCGTATTCCTAGAAACGCCTTCTGATGGTTGCCATTTTCATTGCCACAGCGCACTGTGACTTTTGCCATTGTTGTTGTGCGTAGTTCGTGCTATCTGTGTGCAGGCGTCAAGGCGTATACTCATCGTACGTGTCACGAATGCTTTTGGGACAAACGTTTGTTTGCTCGCTCCATTCTCTTCTTCAAATCTAGGCGGGAATTTGTTACGGAAGTTTAAGTATTTGTTGCTTAATAAGCTTTTCTCTGATTATCTCTCATTAGTTTGTGCCACTGTATGCGTGTTGGTAATTGCGTCTGTGCTAGCATCCAATTGTGCAACGTATGAAATTTCAAAGGGAATTTTCAGAATTGCTTAGCTCAAACTCCACTTGCAACTTTGACGCAAGTATGCGGTAAATTGGCCTTTGGCTGAATGAACACACGCACGAACAATAACTATGCGAGAATTTGCTCGCACCCTCCTATGCCTCACCGCCACTTTTCGCACACTAAGTTGCTTATGACCCTAATTGATGGCGGATAATGGAAAAGTTTAATAAACTTCCGGAGAACTATGAATTCTGTACCATTATTTGTATTTAATTCATAAATAATGATACTTTGTTCGAATCGGTTTGACAGTTTGATTACGTGTTTGCGATTTGAGAAGTAAAATATCTACTACTCGAGAGCAGCAAATTACTCATAGAATATCCTTGCCGTTTTAAATTAAATCACACATCCGTGTGGGTCCTGGCAAATTTGTAATAAGAAATTCATGAGTGTAAATAATCGTTAAGCATAAAATAATAGCCGGAGCGGTAATAACAAGCCAACTTCGTTTTCATAATTAGACGTTCACTTGCAGGCATCTTAAAGTCTCTGCACGAACTCAGTGCATTCAGTGTGGGTTTTATGTTCCAGGGCATTGCTGTTTAATGAATTTTAAATCAGCTGTACTTTTAAAATTCACCTTTTACTGATTGGCTGCATTGGTGGTCAAGTGTGACTACCAATTACCGGGCACCGAGTTCAATGCACACTGCTGGCTTGAAACATCCAATGTTGGAAAAGTATTTTTCTAAAGCGAAACTAATAAAAAAGCATAAAAGTACGAACTAGCGTGGGCATGGTGAGAAGGTAACTTTTCTCTGATCTGCGTTCAATGAAATGGGAACATAGAGGGAAATGAAATTGCTGATGAGCTTGCCAGAAAGGGGTCTATTGAATTGGTCACAGAAGTCGGCCAGCCGGTTGTTGTTGTTATTATAGCAGCATAAACATTCCCCATTCATATGTATATGAGGAATACTGCTGAAGTGACAGTCCTTGGCCGGATTTAAGTCCGGGTCGTTCCGGTAACGTAGAACCGACTGTCGTGGGAACGCCGGACAGCCTATCATCGGCATCCTCTTGACTTTTATTTCTCAAGAAAGCAAGGATAAAATGGAGCTCCATTTGTTCAAGTGCTATATCTAAAATTCTTTCATCCAGTTAAATTGACGCTGCCCGTTGGAGCTCTCACAATGATATCAAGAAAGCGCTTTAGTGATACTTGGGGAGTGCCAGTCTGGTACTTCATCCAGGTAGTTGAAATACCTATGTACGAGCTACGAAAGTAAAGGAAACAATCAGCGCTTTTAGATCTTCAGGCTAAAAGTTTATGTATTAGAGAAGTTTAAACAATTTCTCTTGCTAACAACTACTGCTTTGCACTGTGAGAGCTCTGAAGAAACCTTCAATTTCGATGACACAGGCTTCACGAAAATACTGGAAGTTTATTGCTAGCTGAAGGAAGATTTATTCCGATTTGTCATGAAGGATAACTCTAATGGCTTACGAGCCACAAAGCATAACAAATTGTCAGTTTCGGCTCGCCTTTTCTATTCTCTTGGTTTGATTGCTCCACAAGATAGCAAAGCAAAAATTTTACTACAAGGGCGATACCAATCTCTCATACATCTTTAGGATTAATGAGATAAGTCTTATAGGCCTGAAGTCCTTCTCCGAGTCGTGGCCTCGAGGCTTTATAGATTCCTTGCAGGACAGGAACCATCGAGGTCCTTGCCCAGCTGATGCTTTCAACAGACACTGTAAATTCCGCGGAAACATCGAGTAACCGTACCTGGCGCTTAGTGGCGACAATTCCACATGGAGCAATAGAATTTTCCAGAAAATGAGTGTTTACAAGGATATTCAAGGATTCTTCTGCAGATTGAGCTCACTCCCCATCGTCTCTTTTTACAGGAGTCCTTCGAAAGGATCCATTGCATTTATTTTATTTCGCTTTGAATTCCATTCCTTATGCAAGATCTCGAATTTAAGTATCTTGGCATTGAGCTCCGTCCTATGTTTCTGCTTCAATATTTTCTGCTGTACCATGACCTAAGCATCTCCCACTATTCACTTTATAATACAGTGCAACGTCTCCAGGCGGACAACTCTATTACCCGGAGACTTCTCTTGAACGGACAATTTTTTCTATACCAAGTCTTGGTACCCTCGTTTGAGTGGTAATTCGGTAAATCGTCGGATTTATTGGTCAAAGTAGTCAAAAATTTAAACCATGAAATTCCAGATTATAATAAAAAAATGCATTCGTACAATATTTCTCTTTTGTATTGACATTTTAAATTCTCCAGCTCTTAGAAAATACTCCATTCTTTATGCAAATTGTCTCATGAAAAAAAAATATATATACTTGTAAGTTTACGCATTCAAGGTAAGAATTTAAAATTTAAATTTTTTGAAAAAATACCAAAAATGCCAACAAAACAAAAATTACTTTCTATGCTCCATCAGCCTTCAATGCAACATAAATCGAATATTTATACGCACTTGCTGGATCAAGTTATCGAACCGCTTCAAATTTGACAGATATCATCACCTTCAACTTGCCACTATAACGCCGAACAACAACAACTCAGCAGCACAGCTCATATTGCTGACACATTGCTGTCCAACCTACACTGCCGATATGACAAATGTTGCATTCCTGCATTAAGCCGAAAAAAGAAGAAAAATTTGATGATAAAAAAAAGGCATAGCAAACGAAAACACATTGCAATTTTACGCCTTGTTGCACGCAGCCGCTCGCGCATATGCCGGTTTTTGCACTTGTTTTCTGTCATGTTCTTGTTGTTATTGTTGTTGAAAGAGATATGCTACACGCTGACATTGCCGATTGGCAGTTCAATTGCCTTTAATATTGCCACATTTACATGTTGTTGTATGTATGTGTGTTGTTGATTTCTCACTTTGCTACCTGCCCACTCATGAGCGTATGATTGCGAGTCGCAACTTGTTGTTGACAATAACAAGCACAGCCACAACGCTGTGGCTGTTGGAGAGAAACAAAAAGGTGAAAAATAAAAGATTTTTCTAAGATTTATGCTCGCCACATTGGCATCTGTCTCCAGTGTAAACGTCGCAATTGCGTTGGCGCATTCGTGTTTGAGCCAATAATAAAATCAGAAATTACAACAACTCTAAACAAAGTGCAGAGTCAGAAATTACAACAACTCTAAACAAAGTGCAGAGTCAGAAGTATTAAGAATGTGGGCATAAAGTCTTGTAAGACAAAGCGATTAAGGCCGAATTTAATTAAATATTTTGCAATGTAAAGACTCTTTTTTTGTACTGTAGTTAGTTTTTGAAGATCAATGCAGATTTAAATATCCAAGCGTCACATTTACATATGGAAATACGGAGCCACACAGTGTGAAAATGAGATACTGAAACCTTGAAATAGATGTTGTTTTGAATGTACATTTAAACTACTGAGGTAGGCCGAGTTGTGCTCGGATCGAATTTTTTGATGGCTAAAACAAATTTAAGATACGACGATTTTACTTTAATGGCGTTATCATTTCAACCAAGTTTTTGTAAATTTGCTTCATTTAAAACAACGTGATTTTTGATATTTTTAATGATTTTTTAGCTATTATTTTTCTAAACAGTTGGTTTAAACAGCGGACGCACGTTTTGTGTTTTGTTTCACTGTCAAACATCTTCAGTTTGGTCTATAATGTAACCATGAATCGTCTTACAAACGAACAACGCTTGCAAATCATTGAATTTTATTATAAAAATGCGTGTTCTGTTAAGAAAGTTTATCGCGCGCTTCTTCCATTTTATGGCCAGTTTAATCGACCCATTGAAGCGGCTATTCGAGCTGTTGTGACTAAATTTAGAACCAAATTTACATTATTGGACATAAAACCACCAACACGCTTACGTAGAGTGCGATCTGAAGAAAATATCGCAGCTGTATCGGCCAGTGTTAATGATGACCATCAATTATCGATTCGTCGCCGCTCGCAGCAATTGAACCTCTGTTACTCAACAACGTGGAAAAGATTTAGGTGTGAAGCCTTTCAAAATACAGCTGGTGCAAGAAATCAAGCCGAACGACCTACCACAACGCCGAATTTTTGGTGAATGGGCTCTTGGAAAGTTGGCCGAAGATCCACCTTTTTATCGAAAAATTATGCTCAGCGACGAAGCTCATTTTTCGATCAATGGGTAAGTAAATAAGCAGAATTGTCGATTTTGGAGTGAAGATCAGCCAGAATAATTGCAAGAGCTACCAATGAATCTAGAAAAGGTCACCGTTTGGTGCGGTTTATGGGCTGGAGGTATCATTGCACCGTACTTCTTCAAAGATGCTGGGAACTAACTGTGAATAGTGAGCGCTACCGTCAAATGTTATCCAACTTTTTTTCCCCAAAATGCAAGAGCTTGACTTGCATGACATGCGGTTTCAGCAAGACGGTGCCACATGCCACACAGCACGCGTATCAATGGACTTGTTGAGAGGCGAGTTCGGTGAACATTTGTTTTCACGTTCGGGACCTGTCAATTGGCCACTCAGATCGTGCGATATAACGCCTTTAGATTATTTTTTGTGGGGCTATGTTAAAGCTTATGTCTATTCAGACAAACCTGCTTCAATTAACGCATTGGAAGACAACATTAAAGCATCTATATGTGAGATACCGGCCGAAACATTGGAAAGAGTATGCCAAAATTGGACTAAGCGGATGGACCATTTGAAGCGCAGTCGCGGTCAACATTTGCATGAAATAATTTTCAAACATTAAATTATATGGACTGGACTATCGATTTAAATAAAAATGTCATGCATTTCTTTTTCTTTTTACGTGCGTTTTTTTGAAAAACTTTCCTATAGCTCTTAAAAAATCACCCTGTATTACCGATTTCGAAACCTCCCATCATTTTGATTCATGTATGTCTATATCTATTTCGTTTTCTCTATTCTGCTACATACATATTTTATAACCGTTATAGGAAGTATTATATGTAAAACTGATTTGGTCGTAAAGGATATTAAATGAAAATAGAGCTTTAATTATCGAGCTTCCTCAAAAAAGAGGAAAGTCTGTCAGAGTAAGTTGTGCGGCAGAGAGAATACTTTGGACGAAAGCTCCAGCAGGAGAAGGAGCATACATATTTGGCAATACTGTGTACCAGTTTTCTTATGTGAGGTATGCATTTTTCGATGCCTTTACTTCTGCTTAGTGTTTCATATTAAGTTGAAAACTTTGAAGTCGCTCTTCTGAACATTTTAGTTTTTCGGATTATGATATCTTGTAGCAAATGAGCTATATGCAGTTAGGATTTCGATAACATTTTTCCATTTCGAAGGCAATTTTATAATTCCGCCATAGAAAAAGTCCGCTGGCCTTTTAGTAAAATAAATAAAAATACTTCAAAAGGTGCCAATTGCTGGTCTCTTGATGTCAGGTCTCTTCTATATGGCAGGAGCCTTAGAATCTCGCGACCGGGCTTTCGAAGCTTCTGGCGGGTTGTTGAAAAATTTGCGTAGGCTATCGTTGAACTAATGGAGTACAAAATCCTTCCTAATACTTGCCATTTGTAGTCAATTCCTGCTCTAATTGGTTGAGTCTTTGACAGTAGAGATTAAAGTTGAGTGCATAGTTCGACGAAAGCAACTCATAGTCTATGATGCCATTCTAATACCACCAAAGACACACAGCAAAACCTTCATGGCCGTTCTTCCAGACTCAAGAATCTTGTTTTTGTTATTTTAACGGCATAAACAATTTTTGGAAGATTTTGATGAAGTAACAGTAGTTGGCCGAATTTAAGTCCACATCGTTCCAATACACTTAAATAGAATGTCGGTGGAAAGCGGGCATGGCGATCGATTGGGTCGTTTGACCACAATTTTATCACGATCATTATCCGTTGTTGTTTTTGTAATTGCACTATTTCTCAGCACCAGTTACCGTTCATTAATCCTGATTATTGGTAAATATTTTAAGGTTTTATAGCAAAGAATATTTTTGGGTATAGACACGCCGCTTTGGAAAACTTATGCAATGTACATTCTGTCAAAAAAGTATCGGGATTTGTTCAATAAAACGCAAAATAATTGTTAAATCATCAAAATGTATTTTCTCACCTTCAAACTAGGCTCCATTCGAAGCAATACATTTATGCCATCGATTAGTTCAGTCATCAAACGTCATCTAATGCGTTTGAAGAGATCTTTTTCAGCTCCTTCGGTGTATTCTCGAGTGGCAGTTTAAGTTTTGGGAAAAGGAAAAAGTCACTGGAGGATTCATCCGGTGAATACTTGTGAGACGGTGCGTATCATGGTGCAAGATTCATGAGTTTTCATTCCACGAATTGGGCCATTTCCTACGCACGTTCTCTCTCAAACGTCGCATAACTTCCAAATAATATTTTTTATTTACCGTAGAACCATTTGGAATGAATTCCGAGTACACAGCACCATGATAATCCAAGAAAACGAGTAGCATGACTTTCACTCTTGACCGACTTTGACTTGGTTTTTTGGGTTCAGGCTCATGTGGATGAATTTATTAAGCCGCCTGTTGAATGGTTTGCATGTCAAACTGATATACCCACGTCTCATTACCTGTTATGATGCGCTGGATAAACATTGGGCCCGAATTCACTTGCTCAAGCATATTTTCAGCCACCTTTCTCCGATGAATTTTTTGAAAGAAGTTCAACTCCCTTGGAACGAGTCGAGCAGCCATGCGTCTCATGCCCAATTGATGGTATAAAGTGTTGTAAATTGATTCATGAGACACGCTCATGTCACGAGCCACTACCCTCAAGCTTAAGTGATGGTTTTCTAGCACCATTTTCTTGACTTTGTTGACTTTCTCAGCCGTTGAAGGCGTTGATGGGCGACCAGACCGGTGCAAATTTTCCACTACTTCTCGGCCCTCCGCAAAAACCGTATACCACTCACAGACCCATGTTTTTTATAAAGCACTCTCGCCATAGGCATTCTACAACATTGTCAACGGCACAGGAAATCCCGTTTAAAACACAAAACTTAAGACAAATTCTTTGTTCGATATTTTTATCCGCAGAGAAAATTGCAGAGCACACCTACCAAAAACAAGCTAATTGACAGCTCAAACTCAAACTCTGTGACAATATAAAGAACCAACATGCCAGCAAAAAAATTTAGATATATGTGTAATGCCAGAGTGCATTTCAGGAAAGATTAACTTCAAAATAAAACAAACTCTGTGCAAATCGGAGCATTTAATGCATAGTTTTTAGCGTACGAACAAATTTTAGTCCTCATTTTATAAAAAAATGGGATAGAGATGAAATAGCATCACACTATTTCTCAGCTTATTTCAAGCTACTGTTCAAACTTAAAGTTCTTGCCGGCATGCATCGCTTTAGTGAAACAGAGAATAGCACTGAAACTAAAATTTATTTTTCGTAAGTTTACTTGTAACCAACATTTATTTTTCACACGTTTAGTTCTATTTTTTTTTGTTTTTTTGTGGTAACCGCAAGATTACTCAACCCAACCCAATCGCTCACTTTAATAAATTATTAAACCAGCATAGATAGCACAGTCTTTCTTGATTAACTTGGCCAGGTCCATAACATCCCCAATCCAATTACAACAGCACCCTTTGAGGTAGCATCTCGTTATACGACTAACTAAGTACATGAGGGACCCACACTGTCTGGTTGTAATATTTATAAAAACAATGCATGTACCTATAAATTCTCTGAACAAATGTAGCTTAACCTTTCTTTATTTTTCCATGGAATCTTCTTGCCTTTATTTTTGTAGCACTCGTAATAGCTGCTGCTTCCTTGGATATTTGCCATAGGAAAAGTCACATAATTTAATAATTTATCAGCGCCATGGAAGCCAAAATAAGCAGAAGCAACAGCAGTAGCAAGTCAAGCATAAGTTTGGCTGAATGACGCCGCGCTGAATACGAAATGCGAGAGTTGCTATCGCCAGCTGCTGGTTGTCACCTTAAATTTGTTTGCTCATCTAACTGGCATTCATTTTTTTTTGTTTTGTTGTTTGTCTACTTTAAATTTATGCATGTAGCATCTTAATTTTATAAAACAAACAAAAAAAATCAAACCAGAAACTTGCAAGCCAAAAAGTTGATCCTTAGAGAATGGATGGAATTTCTTCGCTTCTCATCTTTGCAACACAACTTCGACACAGCGAAAGTGTTAATGAGTTTTAATTATTAAGCGGAGTAGTGGGTTGCATTGTTGCTGCTCTTAGTCCTCTTGCTCTGACTACATTCTACACTGCGACCTCTTTGCGTGCTACATAGAAGTGTTTCAGGAATGCCTGATGCCGCTCGGGGTATAAGTATTCCATTTTTGCTTGGTGCTAAGTGGTGAGAGTGGAAGTTACTGGACTTGGCCAAGTGCTTAACAAGTTTTTAGCTGCGTAAAATAGTTAACACTGATTGCTTGTTACAAGCAATTTTTCGCAGTTATCACCGGCAACAGGAAAGAAGCGGCAGCAACAACTTTTGCAATGAGAGCTTATCGCGCGCGCAACTGCAATTCGGTATTTGCAGCGGCAGATCTTATGACACGGTGACTGTATTCTCAGCTGCTGCTAAGTAGTTTAAGTTTATGATATTTATTCCTTTACTTGCATACTACTGCTAGTCCTTTTCTTTTGTTTATTTTATTATTTTTTTTTGTTTTTTGTACCCATCGAATTTATTTTGCGCTGTTTCAAATAATTTAGATAGAAAGTTTCTCGATATTCGGCTAGTTCACTGCTGCAAGTGGAATATTTGGTGTTTTTGTATTTTTGTATTTCCATATCTAGCATTGTGCAATGAAATTCATGAAGAACCCTTCTGTGAAATATCATTTTTCAACAGAAATTTGTAGTCCGAATTGCCGTAAAGTTTTTGTGCAACGAGGGAGCGGCTTTTAGTGCTTCTTCGTATTCGTTTTTTGGAGGCAATACCCACGAAGGGTATGCATAAACTTAGTTTAGTGTAAGCTTCTAGCGGGAGGTGAATTGGCCGGCTATAAAAAAATTTCAAAACATTAAAAACCTACAATGGAGCAACTTTAATGGGTAAAACATATAAAATATTGCACTATTATTACCTTTGTTGAGGATTTTAGCTGAGCTTTTCCTTTTATTTGCGGTGTGCGTCTTGATATTTTTCCACAAATGGATGGACCTACAGTTTTATGCCGATTCCGCACGGCAGACGGATTTTATGAAAAGCTGTTTTATGGCAGAAGAAAAGAAGCTTTTCACTGCCTGCCGAGGAGCGAACGCTTTAAGAAAAAACCATTTTCTATCATTTGTTTCATGTCCGGAGATTCGATCCCGAGCAACTCTGCATGGCAGTCACGCGCTAAACATTTGGCTATGAAGACTGGCATTTGGCTATGGAGACTGACATTTGACTATATAGATATTGAAGACTTATAGTCGAGTCTGTTATTTTCCTACTTAATGCCAACATAATGTGCCTACACATGCCAATATCCCATGCGATGAAGGAGGTCATGCTCATAGTTGTATGCGGACTCAACTTAATCCGTGCGAGTTTTTCATCTAGGGATAGTCCACAGTAAAATGAGCTTCTGTGGAACAACTTAACCCTCTAGTTGCCTTTTTAATAAACTTTCGTTGTATATATTTTAAGAGAGTGTCAGAAATGCGCATTTAGGTCGGTGGTAGAGACTTAACAATTACTACGGAAAAACTCATTAAATTGTACTACAGAAAAGTGAGAGCAAGATTTATATTTGATAGTCTTTTCTGCATAATATTTTTGATAAGCTATACGCATCTTCGCCTGAAATTTTAAGACTTTCACACTCCGTAGAGGAAGTCTGTCGCTCTGGTCTAGTGCTGAAATTGCCAAAGTTGGTTCTGGTGATATTCCTTTTTATAATTATGACATTAGCGTGGGTAGCAACCATTGTTGGACAGTGTTATTTATGTAGCACAAGTAAGACCGTAGGACTTATACAAAGTTATTAAAAATAAGTTGACAAAAAATCCTTGATCAGCGTATCTAAAAACCTAATAAGTGGCTTTTTCAAAATATTATTATTATTATTATTTATTACGAAAAATATATAAATATCAAACCGAGTTGCCCAAAGGAGTGCAAGCTACATCAACTATTAGTTCTTAGCATTAAAATTATATTTTATTACGCAAGTTCCATTCTACTAAAAATGTATACCATCTCAAAATATAGACATAGAAAGGTGTTCATAGCAATTCTTGATACTTTTTTTTCTTTTTTGACGGTGAGGTTCGATTAAAAATGGCTTCGCACCATTGAGTAACCGTCCGAGAAGTTTGCAAAGGCATTCCATTTTTCTTCGCCCATCATCATTTTCTCGATTATTTCTATGTCCCGACAAAAACTGTGTGAGGTAGTAGTTAACTTCATCGTGCTTTCTTTCAACCCACTCGGGTATTATTATCGCTGTCCATCTACCGTACCGTTCAGAGTTCCATTCATAACTAAAACTACTGCTTCTGATACTATTATCCATGAAGAAGCCACTCTGAGATGGCAGGTGCGCTGCACAGATTGTAAAGTTTTTCGCCCGCATTTCCCCCTTACCGAACCTGCCCATATTTCGTATCCATTAAAAGAATCGAGTTCGTCGGGTCCATTGAAGGTTTCGCTTGCTCTGATTGTACCTCCAAGGTTGGCCGCGAGCTTACTTAACATGCCGTTTACTTTGGCAACTTTTGTGGCAGCATGATTTATGTGCGCCCAGTAAGTTAATCTTGAGTCTAGTTGCGATTTTTGATACTAATTAGTAATTAAATGTTTTTGCCTAATACTCTCTAAAACCAAACAAGTGTTGAATGTATGGTCGATGGGCACAGACGTCCACTCCAAGCGCGAACAATAATGCCAAAATCGAAAGTCTTGCATCTTGGACTTTTGGTATTTCAAAGTCTTTGAGAGCTAAAAGAAAACTTTCTATACCATTTTACGATAAAATGGACCTTAAGCCTTATACATCCCTTCCAATCAAAAGTAATTTGTACACACCATTTCACTCCCACGCCTGGTATGTAAAAATAGTTATGTTGAAAAATTTGATAAAAATAAATTTTTATCCTTAGAAAGTGTACTGCTGCACTGATAAAAAATAACCCAAAAATAAATGTCTGACGAAAAAAAATGTAAAACAAATATTTCTTTTTTCAAACATTAAATAAATCTGTATTTGAGGATACTAAATTTAGGAGAAAAAAAGCGTATTATTTATCTTGTTTTATCTTAAAATTTTTTTAACATTGTTTTCTAATTTTTAGAGGAAATAAAAGTTCTTTTGATAGGTATCAATTGCTAAAGTTCTAATTTGACACGTAATTAGCGCCATACGACCTAATCAGTAGAAGCTTCAAAAACACTTTTCTTATTTTTAGTGACATTTTGCAAATCATTTTGCTACTCTCAGCTTTATAACCATTTTTTTGATACCATATTTGGACTGAGTATCGCATATTTTTTTTCAAATTGCCACAGTTCTTCTAATTTTCCGCGTAAAACATGGCCACTATGTTTCACAAATATTAATTTTTTTACATATTTAATTGAAGTGATTGTAAGTGAATGTTTCCATCTACAGTCTGTGTCAGAAAAAAGGAACCGCGATTATTCATGAAGTATAAAAGATGAATTTTTAAATTTTTTTTACATGAAAGTATGTACAAAACCATGAGTTGCAATTACTCAATAAGCCGGCATGCTTCGAACCAGCTTTTCTGCGTAGCTAGTTGACCAACAGGACTAGATTTTGCGAATTGGCGCACGAGTTGCTTTAAATCATGGACTGGCCTTCCGGCGGCAAGATACATTTTCATAGTTCCCTACACATTTTCAATCGGGTTGGCGTCTGGGTACTTGGAAAACCAGTCCAATACTGTGACGCCATTTTCTTGTTTTGTTGTTTCTCAATGTGTTTTTCTGAGAGCAGTGGTTTTGATGATGTGGGACGGTAGGATATGTTCGCTCCTTCAGTCGTCGTTCGATGGTGTTCATACTCACATCTATTCCCTTTTTAGCAAGAACTGATCGTGCCAAAAAGTTGGACGATCACTTTATCCTGCTTTTTTGTCATCACTCGCTTCAAACGGCGCTCGGAAAATTCATCAACATTTTCCTATACTTTATACCGCTGATTCCAAACCTCTTTTGCAGCCGCGGAGTAAGCTAATATCGGCCCTTTTCAATAACTATACCTCCTCAAAACGCTTCGCGTACTTCTCACTCATTTGTGTTTGGTTGCATTTACGGGAAAGTTTGGAAGGACACTAACCTCAGTTCGCACCGGCTTCGTAGCTCTTGAGTGGGACTATTACGCAGCAAAAAGCAGAACGAGATATATCTTGAAGTTACAAGAAAAAAACCGGTTCTTTTCATCTGCCACAAACCGTTTATTTTGCATAACGAACAGTTTGCCTATTTAACATCTATACTAATATTATAAAGAGGAAAACTTTGTTTGTTTGTTTGTTTGGTTGTAATGAATAGGCTCAAAAACTACTGGACCGATTTTAAAAATTCTTTCACCATTCGAAAGCTACATCATCCACGAGTAACATGGATTATATTTTATTTTGGAAATAGGGCTCGAGATATAGATCAAAACGTGGACCCGTGTAACCTTCGGATGTGTATGTACAATATGGATATCAAATTGAAGCTGTTGGTGAATGCTTTACTACAGAGTATTTTTCATGCCGCTCCGTGACTGGGGTCTCGAGATATAGGTCAAAACGTGGACCCGGGTAACCTTTGGTTGTGTATGTACAATATGGATATCAAATGAAAGCTGTTGATAACTGCTTTAATACGGGGTAATTTTCATACCTATTGATGACTAGGGTCTCGAAATATTTGCCAAAATGTGGACCCGCCGTGTCTTTGGACCGAATTAAACCAAACTTACACACATTGTTAAGTAGGTATTGAAGATGATTTCCGTATAGTTTGAATACCTATTGGTAGATAGGGTCTCGAGATATAGGTCAAAACGTGGACCCGGGTAACCTTCGGATGTGTATGTAAAATATGGGTATCAAATGAAAGCTGTTGGTGAATGCTTTAGTACAGAGTATTTTTCATGCCGCTCCGTGACTGGGGTCTCGAGATAGAGACCAAAACGTGGACCCTAGAATGTGTTTGTACAATATGGATATCAAATGAAAGCTGTTGATAAGTGCTTTAATACGGGGTAATTTTCATACCTATTGATGACTAGGGTCTCGAAATATATGCCAAAACGTGGACCCGCCGTGTCTTTGGACCGAATTAAACCAAACTTACACACATTGTTAAGTAGGTATTGAAGATGATTTCCGTATAGTTTGAATACCTATTGGTAGATAGGGTCTCGAGATATAGGTCAAAACGTGGACCCGGGTAACCTTCGGATGTGTATGTAAAATATGGGTATCAAATGAAAGCTGTTGGTGAATGCTTTAGTACAGAGTATTTTTCATGCCGCTCCGTGACTGGGGTCTCGAGATAGAGACCAAAACGTGGACCCTAGAATGTGTTTGTACAATATGGATATCAAATGAAAGCTGTTGATAAGTGCTTTAATACGGGGTAATTTTCATACCTATTGATGACTAGGGTTTCGAAATATATGCCAAAACGTGGACCCGCCGTGTCTTTGGACCGAATTAAACCAAACTTAAGCACATTGTTAAGTAAGTATTGAAAATGGGTTTCGTAAAGTTTGGATGTAATTCGGAGCAGTGGCAACGGGTACAGCGTTCTTTTGAACCAGCCATAATGTCGCTTACTTTTTTAACGCTTGGGGCGGAACGGAACTGTCAAATTGACAGTGTGAGTTACAATGTGTCAATATTTCTTTCTGATTTGGATGCCATAAGGAAAAAACGTAAGTGCAACATGTAAAAATTGTTTGTGAATTTTTTTGGAGAAGATTTTGGAACAGTGAATAATTTCTTACGAAATTTGAGAATTTAATGTGAAATCCGAATGAAATTATGTGTTCGTGGAAAAAAAAATTTTTTTGGTTTTTTTTTTTGAAAAATATAAATGGATAATGGTTAAAAAAGCTCCAATGCTTAATAAAACATATAAATTGAAATGAAAAATTCATGGATGATCAGGAAAAAGACGATTGTTTATTCATATGCGTTGATTTGAAATTTAAAAACAATCTTCTTTTTTTCTGATTTTCAATTTATATTTTATATTTACTCAAAAACAAATAGAAAAACAAAAAATATTGTTTATGCCAAAGCGCTTGAATAAAGAATAAAAAATAAATAATATGAAAATCATATATTTTCTGTTCTAAACCATATCTATTCTATTTTAGTGTGCCCAGCGAAGGGTCCCGGGTTTGCTAGTATTTTATACGCGGAACCACATTATCACTTTCTCATTGCACCAGAGCTATGAGCCTGAGTGTGTCCCACAGGACAACGGCTTCAACCTAACCGAACCTAAGATATTCTACTTCATCTTGATAAACTACTAGAATTTATTACAATTTTATTTAGATTTGTGGAGTTTTTTACACACAAATTTCAGAAGGTCTTATGAAGCACACACAAATCTCCGTGCCAACCCCATGTGCCACATGTGCGACAAGTTATGCAGATATATCCAAATATTATCAACTGCACAAACAAGCTACTCATTGCGTATTATTTTCATATAAATTTTGTTAAACAAATATTTTAAAATAACATAACTGCAGGCGCTGTGTTGCTACTCATTATGTTTTTGTTATAAAGTTAATAGATGCGTCTGTTCCATTGCGTAAATACAGATGTTTACTTGTGGAAACAAAGTTACCAGAGTTTATTTTTACAAAAACAAGTACAAAGTGCAGCAACTACAATTGTGTAAAGTGGTAAGCCATGGAAAATAGTTACAAAAATGAGGAAG
Organism: Anastrepha ludens; assembly: GCF_028408465.1. Taxonomy (NCBI): domain Eukaryota; kingdom Metazoa; phylum Arthropoda; class Insecta; order Diptera; family Tephritidae; genus Anastrepha; species Anastrepha ludens. The sequence goes on along the minus strand of NC_071498.1, from coordinate 7,779,525 downwards.
AAGTTAATTTTAGTGTAAACCACTGCAAAGAAAAACAAACACAAATGTGGCATCGTATGCGAAATGAAAGCAACCAAGGATAGCCGACTAGTATTTATAAGCAGATAGTCAAATATGAAAGCCATTTGGTCTTGTAGACGAGTAAATAATATGGCATACATATTTATGCATGTACGTGTGGATTTGTCGTGGAATAAATGTGAGCGCTCAGTTCGTATAAATAAGAATGTACGCAATCGTAAAGCAATTGAATGCCAAATGAAGTTGCGTATGCAAGTAAATGAATGAGCTTGAGTGACCACCATGTAGGCAAAAAGTTTAACTAATCTGCTGCAAGCAATTGCAGACCCAAGTTACCCACACACAAGTTTTTTATGTTTTGTTTTTAAAGGCCTGGAATATGTCCTGTCCCAGCATTTTGCAGATCGCAGCAGGATTGATTCGGCCTTTATGAATATCGCTGATCAGAGTATCAGGAATCTGTTATGGATTGCGAAATGCTATATTATGTGTAGGATGCAAAGACAGAGCCTCCATATACGCCACAAGAAGAAGTCAGGTGGCGTTAAATCGGGCAAACGCGGTGGCCAGTCAAAATCGCCATTTTTCGACATCAAACGATGAGGAAACAATTTCTTCAAAAAATCGATTGTGGTGCGAGCTGTGTGTGGTGAAGCGCCGTCTTGTTGAAACCAGAACTGCCTTATACGCTTTCGACGAATAATTGGCATCACAAAAGTGGTTATCATATTGCGATAACGCTCCTGATTGACGGTAACAGCTTGACCATCTTCATTTTCAAAGAAAAAACGGCCCAATAGTCGTTTTCGCACTAACGCCGTACCAAACAGTGGCTTTTTCGTCGTAAAGAGGTACTTCTTGAATTTCGTGAGGATTTTCAGTGGCGTAAATTTGCTTGTTTACCGTCCCATTCAATAAGAATTGAGCCTCATCGGACATGATGATTTTGTTCTTCTTCCTCTTTTGACTTCTTTTGTTGAATGTGAATTTCAACAATTTGAGAGCGCTCGCGTGGCGTGTACAGTTCCATTGTAAAAATCTGCTTGGACTGACGTTTACAACGCGGTATGTCATTAAGCGATCTGACGTCTCTGTCTGCCAGATGGGTCCGTCGAATATGGGCAACCCTGTATAAAAAAAACCCAATTCTTTGAAAATAAATGGCCAAATCCTTTTTCGGAGAAGCAGCCCCAAATAGGAACCTTAACTGGATGCTTAACACTTCATTGAAGTTGTCGATTATCAGCAGTTCACCAGGACCGAAGTATGCGACTAAACGCTCAAAAGGAAAATCCATCCGTTAATATTACGTTTATCCAATTTCGTTCTGAATTTGCCTTAGCCCATGTAAGTTCTTTTTCAATGCGCTCCGGAATTCGAGGTCTTCTGCACGCAAACATTCTCGAATCGTGTCTTTGGATACATTAACACCCCTTTTTCATAATGCAGATTCAGCTTCATCCAACGATAAGTTCGGCTTTGTCACAAACAAATCTTATAATTTTTCTTTGGGGAGGTATATTTTTGGACGAAGTTTAAAAAAAATAAATCGTTTCGCGAAGTTCATAGAGCAAAGTGTTGAAGAAGACGGCGAAATGTCGATTAATTGCCGTTCTCAACTTGTTGGCCGCATTTTTTCTGATTGGGCTCACTTAGATTTATTATAGGGATTTATTGGAAAAAGTGGTCAAAAATTGGACTAATCGAATGATCCATGTAACTCGTAACCACGCGGATAAATGTCGGATATCATATTAAAAAAAAACACAAATACCATGAAATTATCTATTTTTAGAAATTAGTTGTATAAAAAAAAATTCTATAAATGTTTTCAAAATGCCTTTTTCAAATTTTTTTTTTTTTTTTATATTTTTTTTTAAATACAAATTTTTTTCTTTCATATTTTCGCCTAATTATACAATACACCAGCCAGTGACTGTGAAGTTGATCAAGGCTCTCTTCATCTGCTGTCCGCTCTCAGACATATAAGTATATGTATATGCCCCTACCACCTGAACTCAATATAGCTCTAGCGTTTCATCCATCTCCCGACATGTAACTCTTAAGATTACTCCTATTTTTCTACCTGGGCTGTAGTCCTAGTCCTAATTATGGTGCATGGAGTTAATGCAAGGGGGATCCCTTTACTTTGTCGTGCCTTGCAAGCTAATTTCATCTGCTTTCCTTCACTACCTCTTTTAACTGGATTCATGAAGAGTTCATTATCAGTGGAGAGCATTCCTTAAGACATGAGAAGAGTCTCCAAGAGATGTGTGGCATTTACTTTAAGCCTTCACTAAATATTTTAACTAAAAAACTAGTATTTATCCATAAGTAAGTGGTAGATCCCCCTCTGCTTTCCTCGGTATGGCATCACAATGGACCAATTTGATTATTTGTCTAAGTTGGCCCTCCTTTGGGCAGCTATTTATCCTAACCGGACCTAAACTGAGTGGTAGATATATTATGCCAAGTTCCGAAAGTGGAGCAGCGGGAGGATAGCCGATACTTTACTCCATTTAAAAATCATCAAAGTTTGTATAAACCCACGATGCGTATGGTTTCAAAAACACTAATTCGCCGCAAGGACACTAACACCGCAGTTTTGTGTAGGGTAGAAACGTTTTTTGACATATTTTTCTGCGGCAGCTGTTGAGGTTTCAGCTATGCATCTACACTTCACTTACAGCTAAGTTAATACCAACAGAAAGTTGAAAAGTTATAAGCTTGAAATATGGACAGAATTTGTATTTGTGTTATCGTTTCCATTTGCGCATGTGTATGTGTGTCAAAAGTCATTTGCATAGAAAATAATACAGCGGAAGTATTTGCCACATATGCTCGGGCAATTGCAATGCCAGCAATTGACAATGAGACAACTCGTAAATAAATAAACTACTCAATGGAATAGCAGCAACAGCGGTAAGAGAGAGATAGAGAAATAGAGAAGATATGAAGAGAGGTAGACAAGCAAGCATTAGCCCATCAGCGGCATCACAGATATGCGGACAAGCATATGCAAATGAGATATTTATGCTTTGGTTACATTGTTGTTGCTCTATTACACATATATTTCCAACTGTATAAGCGTATATCTGCTTGCGCAGTCAATCTTGCAACAATTCCTTCTATTGCAGAAACCACAGCCACTAGGAAAACAACACCAGCCGCCGCATGCTTGGCAATCCTTGACACTGGTTGCAGAAGGCCAATAATTCCAACAACTATTCCAGTTATTCCCACCGCAATAGCTGGCAACGAAAGAGCCGTTGATGAAGTTGCCAACGTCAACAACATAAAGCAACAATAACTTTAGCAAAACCAGCAACAACAACAGCAACTAAGTATGCGGTAACAGAGTCATGCTCGCTCATGGTCATATCCTGCGTACAGCCATTAAACTCGACATATTTAAGTGCATGAACAGTCTCTAGGCTGATATAAATGTGCATACAAATACATACATATAGAAATGTGCATATGTGTGAGCCGAAAATCCCATTTAAATGGACAGCTCAGAAGCCATCAACCGGTCAACCGGTCGAATGATCGCCAGTTGCTGCCAGCGACCAAAATGCAGTGCTACAGTCACTGCCTCTGCCTCGGTCTCTGCTGCTGGCTACCTCTACCTTTACCTCTTCTTCTGCACTGGTAGTATCTGTTGTTGCTGCTAATGCATCTGCCGTCACCGTTGCAGACGTAGACGTAGTGGAAACCACATAGAACACACATACATACGCACTCAAACAACCGCTCTCAAAGCCACAGCCACGCTTGGCATCCGGCCGGCCTGGTGTAAACCCCTGGCACACTTTGCCGCCTCTTGCGCCTTTGGTCTGCCAATCAGTTTGTCTAGCCCACTAGCTGGTCGTCACTTTGTCTGGCTTTATGGCCTTTGTATAGCGTCACGGCTATTCGAGCATTGCTCTGCTTTTGTTGAGCTTATTTTTCCATTTTACACTGCGACGGCTTATATCCGGTCTCTGTCGGGTTGTTGGCCATCAAAGTGGCATCGCCAAAGCAACTATTTCTTATGTCTGTTTTTCTAGCATTTGCTATTGTTGTTGTGCTGACTGTTAACAATGCAGCAGTTTTTCAGGCGCTTTATGGTTATGTTGCAGTGGTTTTTTTCCTCCTTTTTTCCTCTGAGTTTATGTCTGTTTTTTTTACGAAATTTAAAAGTGTGTCTTTCGAGAATATTCAAAGCCAATTCAATTTGTTAGGTAATCAAACAGAAGAGATGAGGCTTAAAGGTGAAAAAATTTAACAACATTTCACAGAACTCTGAAGCATTTTACGAGAATGTGAATGATAGTCTTAGGAAAACCGTGAAATAAAGCATTTCAAACCCTTTAGATTTTTTTCCAGTCTCCTCCAAAAAACTGGCTAAATAAAACATAGAAGATTGATAAACTTGTAAAATTGTTGCCTGTCATAATCTCAGGCGCAAGAAAGTGCTTTAGAGATATATACTTTTTTGAATACAGTAGATTTGCCAGTAGTTCTGATATTTCTATGATTTGATTAGTTCTGCAATACTTTTATTCACTATTGCTGGACAATGCAAAATGCAGAAGCCTTCGTGAAAGTATTTTAAACATTTTTTTAATTTATTATAATTAGTGTTTTATTGTTTTAACTCATTGCTTTTGAGAAAATCGCGTTTGAAGCGCTCCAAATCAGACGGTGACCGATCACTTACCGGTGCAACCCGAAAAAAGAGGGACTTGTGTGTGATTATTTTTCAATGGTTCTCCCCTATATGTCATATCAAATTGCGCAAAGTTCTTGCTCGATTTTTTTTTTTTTTAAGCATAGCACGGCTGACAAACCAATTCCCCAAACTTGAAACTTGCACTTTCTATACCATAATTCCGTAGGCTATAAAATTGCATACTCACAAAATTTTAAAAAATGCTTGTTTAACCAGGTTTTTGGAAATTTGATGAAGTTTTTAAAGCTTTTGAATTTGACAAAAACAAAACAAAATTAAAAAAAATACCAAAAAAACCAAGTTTGAAATTTTGGGAGGTGCCGCTTATGAGAAAAGTGTAAAAAAAGTTAATAATTTTTTATGGGAGGGTTAACCTGATGTGGTAGGGTTGCCCGCTCAAGAGAAAAAAATTAAAAAAAACTGTTCACGATTTGTGGTATGTAAGTAACCGCTTATGGGAGGTGTCAGTTCTGTTGTACTTCCAATTTTCCAACGGGCTGTAAATGAGAGAAATCGCAAGAGTATGAATTAATAATAGCAGCTAAGCTGCCACCAATGAATGTAAATTACTACTTTTTTGGGATGCAATAAATAAAATAACAAAAAAAAACATAATTCACACTGGAATTTAGTTAGATTTCAATTCTGGTGGCTCAAACTTCGCGGGGATTTTCGATAATGTCTCTCTGTCGACGTTTTTATATACTTTCTTCCATATAACGAATACTAGAAATTTTCTTATATAGAAAAAAATGCGCAACATTGTCATCAAAGAAAATTGCGTTAGTAAAATCAGTAACAACTTTTAGTCACTTCACTGTCACCCTTCTAATCGCCACCTATTTGTCCTATAGTGGCTTCTAAATTAAAACGAGGATGAGCTAAAATTCTAACTAAAAAAATGAAATGTGAAAAGTTAATTCTATGTGTCTGATGTTCGATAATATCCAATAGCTGGCTAATCACTGCTTGACAACTTTTGACCTCCTTATAAAGTTTCTTTGCAAAAAGCTACTAGCAATATGATTGTGCCTCGAAAACCTGTGGAAATAGCCCAATGCAAGGCCCTGTGTAATTAAGTGAATTCCTGTATAATTTTTTTAAGCTGAATGAACGCATAATTCGTCATAAAAAAACCAAGCCAAGTCCAACTGTGCATTAAAATCTCAACGTAGTCTTTAGGTCTCATGTAGCTGGATAACAAGTATTGTATAGGTTGGCGGAAAATTAAGCCTTCACTTTCGTATTTAAATCACTTTTTTATTGAAAAAGTAATAAGCCATAATTGAGAGCAAAACTTGAAATTAAAATTTTAAATATTAAGAAATACAAAACATAAAAATGTATTATCAATAGTTATACAGCTTCATAAAGGTTTCATTATCTGCAAGCAGACACTAAAAGTGCGCTGAAACTCGAATGCATTGATCCCCACCGGAATGTTCATCATACGCCAAGTGTGGCCCAAGCATACAAAGCCTGCCAATTTATGCGCTCGGCTATCCTTAAGCACCAAAGTGCTATTTATGAACGCCCATCGTGATTTGCAATTAATTTTGCAGCACTTTTCGGTGATATTTTCCGACAAAACTAGTAGACTCGCCTGTGTATATATGTATGTGCATAAGTACATATGCATACTTGAGTATGAGCGCATGCAACGCACTTGGCAACATGCGTGCACACAGCTTCACCACGTTTACATTGGCATTGTGTGTATACGCTGCCATGTAACACAGTGCAGATTTTCACAGATAAACACGCTCTGAGCGGAACAGGAAAATGATTATTATCGCACTCGCATTCACATGCACTCTCGCTTCTACATACATAGCAAGCGCAGCACTATGCCACATGTAATGCTGCGCTTATTTGTGCGTATTGAAGTTCTTGTTCGATTTGCTTGTTGCGGAACCAAAAAACAATGTTTACAGTTTTTGTTGCAGGAGCAATAAATTGCTCGTATTTTTTATGTTCTACACTGCAGTAAAGAAAATTGAATTGTATTACTTGCAATTGTTGCAACTATACTGAATGTAAACCAATGTTCACTCACTTAATACTTATGTATGGAAGAATGTGGAAACAACTGTATTTGGAGAAAACAATTTTTTTTTTTCTTTTTGTTGGACTACAAAATAAGGTTGCTTATTTTTGACTATATTGGCAGCCGGTCAGGGGTTGGATACCCATTGTGAACGTGAAGGAATATTGTGATGGAAAAACCTTGTGTATTGTACGCATTAGCCGTCGCCCCGCGGTAGGCAATAGCAAAACTTACGAGTGTATTTCACACCTATAAAAGCTTCCGTTCAAAAACAGAGATGTTCAGCATAAGTCTAGAAAATTATTGAAGTGAAACTCCTTTAGGCGCGTCGGGGGCCCCAAGGCAGATTGAAAATAGGCGAGTGAAACGGTAAGTTCGGAGCGTTACCGAAATCCGTCAAATGGGCGAGGCCAAGGAGCAGCTGCTCCTTCCCACTCTCGCCTATTCGCTCTCTCTCATTAATTTGTATATGCATGTTATGTTCCGCAATTATCTCTTTTATATACAAGTAAATAGCGTGTGGAGACTATAATAGAGGATTTTCGCTTTAAAAATTAGTTTGACACTGGTATTTGAACAAATTTCTATTGAAGAATACTTAGTTACACAACGAAATACTTCGTCTAGCCTTCTTCTTCTAGAAGATAAACCAGTGCAAAAATGCAAACGTCTCTAGCACACCCTGTAGCGAATAATTTCGAAATAATATGAACTGAAATGTATATAGCACAAAAGTAAGCATTGAAGTAGACTGGCGATATGCAGGCAACCGACAATCGACAACCGACAACGGGTATTATAGATAGCCACAGCCCGTGCAAATGAGTGCTGTGTGTGAGTATCAGATAAAGCGCCGATTGAATGTGTGTAAGCGGGAAAGCAATAAGAAACTGCTGTGAAGTAAATAGATGGTAGGTATGGAGGAGACGAAGCGATACAATGAGTGCGTTTGCCAAACGAGTGAGGATAGTTGAAGTGGAAGGTTGTAAAATGACATTTCAACCGTTTCGGTGATCAAAGCAAATTGATTAACGCGCCAAAAGTAGGCAAAAAATACCACTGGAAGTGCAAAGAAATGTCAGCGTCAAATGCAACACTGCACCCAAGTGTCAAATTTGAAGCTAATAAGGACAAAAATAAATAGTACAAATTTATGTGGAGTGATATAGAAAAAAAAATATGAAAACCTGAATTTAACACAAGAGAGGGGGGAGAGATCTAAACCGGGGCTCCCATGCATGGAACAACCAACTTAGAAGTTTCACTTCTACCGTGCGTGAGTCTGACAGACCCTAGTTTTTTATCTGTTGTTGAAGTACTAGACTGTATAAGTTTATGGATTAGTATAAGTTGATAAAATCTAAGACATCTGGCCGAGAACAGGGACAGCTTGATACGCTGCAACAACCCTACTTTAAAAACATAGTGCCCAACAGCTGCCACTTTATTTGAGTGAACATCACAAGCATAGAAAAGGGTGATTTACATCTCAAGATATGTATGTAAACTAATAACTTTGCACAGAATGCTCCGAATCGCCCAGGGTTTTCTGCATTTTGTAACTAGTATCTTCTAAAGGGTTTTCCAATAATAGGTGTTATTCCCGTAAAAGATCAATGGTTTCGTTGCCTGTGTGGCATGTAGTGCCGTCTTGTTGGAAATAAACGTTATCCAATTCAATAGCATCCAATTTCGACCATAAAAAATCGTTAACCATCTCTCGATAGCTAAGCCCACTCACCATTCAGCTTCATTTTCGAAAAAGTAAGGTCCAATGACTCCGCCGGACCATAAACCACACCGATCAGTCGCGTGTTGAGAAAAGAGAGGCTTTTCAACAATAACTCTTGGATTTTCTGACCCCTATATCCGACAATTTTGCTTGTTGACGAAGCCACCGAGGTGGAAATGGGCCTCATCACTCAAGATGGTTTTTCGATGGAATTCCGCATCATTTTCATGCATTTCAACCACCCAATCAGCAAAGATACGACGTTGTTGATGATCGGCCAGCGTGAGTTCTTGAGGCTTATTTTTAACATGAATTTCATAAACTTACAAACAGGGCGTGTCTTTAGACTATAGTGTACTAAAAAATCATAAAAATAATTTTCAACCTACAGTATACCAAATTTTATTCAACCAACTGGAGTACTGTTGCTTTGGTATGAAGCTTAGAATTTTTTACTATCACTCTACATTAATAAAATGTATCATTTATTACCTATTCCGAACAAAATTTTTAAAAAAAATATTGGGTTGGCAACTGAGTAATTGCGGATTTCACTCATAGATGGCTTCAGTTGAATGTTAAGGTTTGCAGACGTAGTAAAAATGTAAAACACATTTTATTATTTGATAGTTGGCAATCAATAAAAAAAGTTTTTTGATCGGTTACGTAGTTGTCGTTTGTTGAAAAATGGAAAATCAAAATGAACATTTTCGTCATATTTTGCTTTTTTATTTCGGCAAATGGAAAACTGCATCGCAAGCTCATAACAAGTTATGTGGCCTTTATAGTGACGAAGCCTTAAAAGAACGGCAGTGTCAAAATTTCGTGTCAAATTTCGTTCTGGTGAGATGGAGAGGTTGGAATATGTATTTTTGGCTGTTGCATCAGCTTTTACATTTCCAAGGATGCCTATGTGGCTAGGTATCCATAGAATCTGTATTTTGTTAGGATATTTTACTAATTTATCCCTGATTCGACAAACGAGCTGATTATCATTAAAAATATTTTTTATCGCTAGGCAGACTGACAAGCTGTCTGTACATATTATATTAAGAATTTTCCCTTATTATTTGTTGCATACTCTGACGCTTGAAGGATAGCCAATGCCTTGGCAGAAAAAAATGAGCTATTCAGAGTCAGCCAATCATTGGACATTAAGCTTCCGCCATTCTCTACCACAGCAAAAGTTGTACTATGGTTAGTACGTGAACCATCTGTGAAAATCGTTACCGAACCCTTTAAGGACTGCGAATGATTTATTTCCATAAAACGTTGTATAAAAACTACGGCATTTTGTAAATTTTACTGAGATCTTGAAGGTCGACATTTATTGATGCAGTAAGGAGTTTCCAGGGGCAGTGACAGTGACAACTACAGTTGTGGATGCAACGACGGATGACCGACCAAATCTTGTAAGAGCGATTATGCCGAGAAGCGGACTTAAATTTGCTGAAAAGAAGTTTATTCGTAGTGCTTGAAAATTTGGTTATAAGTTTAAGAGTAGTTATTTGACATCTTTCAGTGATAGATGGAAGACCAGCTTCAGCTAAAACACATTTGATAGGAGACGTAGGGAAGGCGTTAAGGCTACGCCTGGCCGCTGAATGATAAGGAGCATTGAGTAGGTTTAGATGCTGATTGGCACACCAGCCGTAAATGGGTAGACAGAAATCGATTTTAGATAATACGAGGGATCGAGTAATGGCGATAAGTGTGTTTTGATGTATACGAAGGTTCTTTGATGCCAAATATTAAATAATGTTCAGCCTGGTGAAAAGGTTAGTTCTTAGTGTTGAACAGTGGGGTTTAAAAGTGTACTTATCATCAAAAATTACACCAAGTATTTAAATATTGGCCACGTTCTCTATTGGCGAATTGTTTACGCTAAGATTTATACGTTGACAACTATGTTTTCGGCATATATGAGTGTTGCCTCAAGCCGTCAAAAACTAAAGAAACGTAAATGTATATAAATTTGATGAAGATCAGTGCTCTTTTTAATACAATAAAAAAGAAATAAAAAAAGTTAAAATAATATTCCTCTTAGTTATAAATCATTTTTTTTTTTATTTTCAATGCCCCATTTCCTACAAATTTCATCACTCGTCGCCTGTAACGCTTTGAAAAGCTGACGCAGTTATTTTACTACTCAAATAACTACAACAACATATAAAAGACATTTTTATGCCTGTTGCAAACATTAATTTTTTACCTAAAGATCCTTACAATAAATTAACTTAGTTACGCGCATAAACGAAAAATCCAATATCGCGGCTCATTTTTACTGATGTTTCTGCCATAATTTTCCCGTACTTAGTACTAATTGAGGCCTTCAGATTTTAAAACTAGCCTTTTCTTTACATTCTTCGCTACATTCGATTGCACGAACAAATTCTTTTGGTAAAGTAATTAAACGCCAAATTAAAGCTCACAGGCCTTTTGTGAATCATTTCCCTTTTGCCACATCTCAGCCACTTTCAACGAGCATTAGAACTAATTGGTAAATAAAACCACTGCCAAAGCATTGACGCGAAAGCAACTCCAGCGATTTCTTTGGAATATGGCGACACGACTGCCCTTGGCTAAGCACTTTTAAGATTAATTGCAAAGTATTTTGCCAACTGGCGACTGTTGAGACGAATTTGGCGCTTAGAGATAAAAAGCTAACCAAAAAACAAAGGGAAATAAATAAATAACTAAATATATATTTGGATTGAAGAAATATTACTACATCTTTGCTGACTTCATTCGAATTTTCACTCCAATATTTAGAAAATGTTTTAACGAAATTTTGCATTTTTGTTTAATTGCATTATTACAGCTGCATGCCACCTGGGTTTTTTAATTGGATTTAATTTTTACGACCGAGGTGCCTAATTAATGTTCAGCTTTCGTTTCTGAGCAGTTACATTCCCCTGAAGAATTCAATTGCTTAAAATGTTCTACATTTATTATGCCATACAGCGACGCTGGCAGGCTGCAGCAGTTTCGCACGCGATGTGGCAATTTGCACAATTATTTTGCTAAAATTCAACTCACATACAAGCACGGTTTATGGGTGCTTTTATAGCAGAGCAACGCTCGTGCTCAGCGATGCCAATGACAGGTAAAGGGTGTTTTTAAAAGGTGTGTGATTAAGTGTGGAAATAAAAAAAAAAATAAGAAAATAAATAAATAAAAAAGTATTACCCTGTCCGGAATCAAATAGATTAACGAAACCAATGCAAGGCAAGTCTTGTCGAGGCCCTATACTCCCGAGAGGAATGAACAAGGAATCAAAAGAAAAAGGAATTAATTTAGAGCTGGATAATACATAAATTATCATTTTTCATTCACAACTTACACATTCACCTAAATATTTGAAGCCGTGAAGGGTGCACTCGATGCTGACTTTCGTTTCTATTAATGACTTAGGCGTAGGCTCATAATGACTTGTTGCAATAATAACATCTAAAAATAATAATGACTTCCAAGCTCTGAAAATTGTTTTTTATCGAATTTTATTTATACTGATTTACTCGTTGGAGATCAAAAAAGTCTAATGCCGGATAGCTACAGAGAAAGTGCTCTGCAGTGCCGTCCTTCTCAAGACAGGATAGGCATATAGGGCTGTCTACAACCCCCATGGTAGCCATATGCTGACCAAAGACGTTGTGCCCTGTGATTACACCCACCAGTACTCTCAGGTCCTTCCTGCTGAGTTTTCGGAGAAAGGTCGATGATTTCCTGCTTGGTTCTTTCACAAAGCACTTGGCTACTCTGTACGAGTTCAACCCACATCAACGTCTTCTATGGGTAGACCTCATGAAGTACTCAAACCATAGTTGAAACGATGCGAAATTGACACCTAGAAAGGGTTCAGGGCCTAGTGGTATACTTGAAGAGCCTTCATTTGCCATTATTATCAGCTAACTCGTTCCCTGCAAACCACAATGTCCAGGCACCCAAACAAGTCTAACTTTGTTGTGTTTTGCAACACTGTTCAGTTTTGTCTTACATTCACCGACTAACTTCGAAGAGCAGCGTGGGTTAGCAAGGGCTTTCAGTGCAGCTTGACTGTCACTACAAATTCCAATACTGTTGCAACGCCACTTTTTGGCAGCCACTTAGTGTATTTTTCTAAGTACCATCCAGATCCGCTTCCTTCACTGGTTTTGAATCCGTCGGCGTAGAAAGTGTGCTGATATCCCCTTAATAGGTTATCTGGACTTAACCATTGATCTACATCTGGGATGAAAATATCATACTTCCTACCTAAGCTAACGACAAGCACCCGATTGTCCAGTGGCATCGAGAACAGTGTGCACTTTTCCGAAAACTGGTGGTATAGCTGACAGTGGCCAGACTCCGTTTAACTTGAGCCTGTACGCCGCCTTCATTGCTTCCCTTCGAATTTGAAGATCTAGAGGTTGCAAGTTCAGAATGGCATTAAGGGCATCACCAGATGTCATACTCATGGCACCTGTGATACACAAGCACACACTTCTCTGTAGCCTGTTTAGGGGTTTTACTCTGGAATTAACCATTGTGGCTTTCCACCATACTACAGAGGCGTATGTAATAATAGGTCTAATCAAGGTGATGTACAGCCAGTGTACTATCGCCGGTCTTAGACCCCACGTCTTGCCAAAAGTTCTCTTACACTGCCAGAACACTTTTATGGTAGTGTTCGAGAGACGTTCTGCTCGACGTGCTTCTTCCAGGTAAATTTACTATCTAGGATTACTCCTAAATAGTTAACCTCAGAAGACGGTTGCAGTGTTACCCCTTTCAACGCCTTCCATATTGCGTTTCCTAGTGAAAAGCACTAAGGTACTTTTTGTAGGATTCACCGAAAGACTATGCAACTCGCACCAATACTCAATCTTATTTAGAGCTACCTGCGTTTTATTGCATATAGCTTCAAGTGATCGTCCTGAGATTAATACGCACACAACAACGTGGAGAACCACACGACAAATTGGAGGAGGACAACCGAGCAAAAACCAAACAAAAGCTCTAAGCGCCTATTAGTTTGTTAGAGATTGATAAGTTAACCCTTGGTTTGATATATTTATTTATTTACTAATAATTCAGTATAAATTGTAATAATAAAATAAAAAGGCCCTCGTGATAAGAGCTATCAGCCTGGTATGTGGTTTAGTTCTGCTTCGAAGGCAACACATTTTCTTATACACTAAGCCACTAAGGTACATAAAAGTGAGTTACATAAGCAAATGCAAGGCTTAATATATATAAATAAAAGTTGAACATTTTCTAACTGATGACTGCTTTTAATTTATTTTACTTTGGTGCATATTTTCATTTTACATTTTAATTTTCACAAACGTTACTTGCATATAAAAACCTTTGGTTTATGATATATCAAACAGGACTGCATAAAAAAATGGCATGCCTTGTCAAATTAATTGTCGTTACTTCTTGTTAAACAGAGCCCGAAAAACTCAAGAAAATAATACGCGCCCCTCCACATCACATATAGAAAATTTCGTGTATTCGTTATATGGGGAGAAAAATTTCAAAACTCAACGAGAACTTTTCACTACTTCAAACTTGTATACCATATAGGGCATAAAAGACCATGAGGACGAAATGTAAACCTCGAATAAATGTAAAATTTACTAAATTTAAATGGGCTATAAAACACTCACCCAAATTCTCTTCAGAAATTCTGATAAAAAAGTTTTACTTTTTGTGCAAGTTTTTCGAATTTTTATGTATTTTGTGCAAAGTTTAAAACTTAGATTATTAAGATATTTGCTATAGAATGGACCATATTTAAAAAAACATAATAATAATTGATATTAAAAAGTAAATAAGTAGATTCAGAGCTCCTTTTTCGCTCCTGGGGCAGTGCTTCAACTCAATTCCGTCAACCCTGTCCATTACATCAACAGCTCTGGTTCGTTGTAGATATCTGCCCGTTGAAGGTCTCAAAATACACATTTTTCCAATTTAAATCCTAGCTGCTAAACTAATGTTACTTTTTCAACTTTTCCTCTGGCGCACTTTAATGCATTATAGTATAAGTATACAACACACACACATACAGGTTAGTTTAAAAGTCTTCCATATATTTATGCACACACTCATTTACACCATAAATTGTATGGCTTATGCGTAGTAATGTTCTTCAGCTGCATTGCACAAGTCTCGTAATTCATAAGCAATTCAATTAGATCTGCCACAACTCTTGCAACACATCTCTGCTTTCTATGCCATCAATTAAAGCGGTGTTGCACGTAAGGTAGGAATGTAAACAGGTGTGCAATAGTGTAAAATTAGTGATATTTCACATTTTATGTTACTAAGAAATCAAAACGGCAGTCACACGTCGCACATAGACACACATACACGTTCCGACTGCTTGACATGGTAAATAATTTTTAATTTGAAAATTTTCAAAAAAGCACACTGCAAGACAATCCGCATGCACTCAAAGGAGCTGAAAGTAGAAATCTTGTTCAACTGCTATTGATGGTGTACTTTTGTCCGCTATCGTACACTATTTTCGTCTGAGAAGACTCCTACTGAAATTTAATTTAAAATCAAAGTTTTCACAATTAGGGTCAAATTGAAACACACAGGTAAGATATATTTGGATAAAAAGTTCCAAAAAAATATGCGCCATTCAATTTTATTATGGTCTTGTACAGGCAGTATTGGGAAATGTGGATTTATACGAGTTTTTTCAATTAATTTAGTTCAACTGGAGTCCAACTTAGGGATAGTTGAATACACTGTACAAAATTTGGGCATTTAATAACAAAACGGCAGACGAATTGCTTGATTGCTATATTCTATTACTGTCTTTTTCGACTACGACACTGGGTTATTATCAAACTGCTATTTTTATAAATAAATAGTATATTTAGGAGTTAAGATTTTCTCACCTCGAGTCTGATTTTCTACTAAGAACATAAATGTTTATATTAATTAATATTATTATCCGAAAAAAAACATAGTTTATGTAGCACCAGCAGAAACTGTGCTCCTTTCGATATATATCGGATGTTTTCTTAAGAGCTTCAGAACTTTAAACGATAATACAGAACAGAAATATTGTTGCAATGAATTTTTTGTATTACAATCTGGTAGATAATTTCATGATATCCGCTATATATGTCCACTACGGCTACGAGCTACGAGCTACATGGTTCATACAATCAATCCAATAAATCGATTGTAAGCGCGCTGTATGGAAAATCACGCCGCCTTGTTGGAACCAAATGTCGTGGGTGTTTAGCTATTCCTCGTAACGGCAGCTCCTTCCTCATTTCGAAAGCAATAAGGACCGATGATGCCACAAGTGTCATTTCCGGAAAAGATTTTTTTTTTTTCAAAGTAAATTATTATAATTTGAAAGCATTTTTCTGGCGTTAAATGATTCGTGATGACTTATCAAAACTTACTGCAGCAGAAATGTCAACACATTTTGCCATTCTCAGCTGTCAAACCATAGTTTCCGGTATGAATAGTTCTCATGCAACTAAAAACACAGGATATACGAGTATTGCTCATTTACTGCAAGAGTGTCATAACTCAGAAACCCATAATGTTAAGAAAAAGAGCTTCAAATTTTTTCATTTACTATGCCAAACTAAGTAAAAGCATTAATATATTTTGATAAACTCTTAATAAACTTCGACATTTTTCGCTCCTTTCGCGGGAACACACCTGACAGGTCCCTTGTCTGGACAGCTCGTCGGCTTCGCAGTATCCAACGGTAGTCAAGCACCAACTCATTCGGCTATGTTGGCCACCTTTCAATATATAATTCGTAAAAAAAATATCAGCCGCACATAAAAAATGTGTCGGTCGGTAAGTGTTCGATTTGAAAAAAATGGGTCATATAGAAATTCTTAATGACTATAAAGGCATTAAAGTGAATTCGCTGCGTAGTCTCCAGATTAAAGCAGTCAATTCATCTGCATGATTCTATATTTATCGTGATACATACAAGCAGAAACTTATGCCTTCATATATATCCGAGTGTATACATAGAAATACTCGTATTTATAGGTATGAACATATCAGTGCTGTGACAAGTCATCTGCTAAATTGCTAAGCTGATTTTCCGATAGAACACGTTTTAATTTGCCAGTGCACTGACACACAAACACCCAAAATACCAACACATAAACACACACCCAGTCGCCTGTTGAAAAGCTGCCCTGATGCAACACATATGCGCACATATACTAGTGTGGCAGCTCGAAGGTAAGCGCATATGTTCAGCTTAAGTTGTGGTATTCGTCTAGAGGAAATATGTTGAGTTAAGCAAAAAAAGCTACAACAAAAAAAAATTATACATGTATTTATATTCTTCTCATCTTCGCTCAACCGCTGCCGATCGCTGAGTGTTCTCCTCAATTACCATTAAAGAATATATTAACACTTATTCACTTGTCTTCTAGCCATGTGGCTGTCTGTCAGCTATAGTCAGAAGCCAAAGCAATGCCATTGTCAACTCGATCGCTATCAACAAAGGTGTTACCAAAAAAAATTACTAGCTTTTGTTTCGGCACGTTGTAGTTTCACATGTACACACACACATATATCAAACATATTATATACATACACCACGTATGTGTGAGCTCATTTTCGTAAATGACTATGTATGACTCCGTTTGCTTGCGGGTTTAAAAGGACATGACTCAACGCTATCTACCCTCGCGTATCTTACTTCTAGCGCCCCTCACTACCACTGGGTATCTCATTCGCCCATAATTTGCTTAATGAATTCAGCTTTTATGATGCTTGGAGGTTTTTACTTGGCTTGTCAGCGCATACATACATATGTATGACATTACTATGTCGCACATACTCGCTTTAATAATATCGCACACACACGTCCATACAATCATTCGTGCATAGTTACACGCACGTACACGTATATGCCTTCATTGATGCAACAATTTTTAGTATGCGCGTTAAAAGGAGCGTAATGGCGCGTGTAGTCAGCGTCTATACACCTGTGTCCGCGTGAGTATGTGTTGGTGTGAAGGCGTTCATTCGGTGTTGATGTGACCCAAGTGATTTTTCTGTTAATTCGCTAGCGCACATACCTACACTTCCACTCATACGAATACGTAATTGTTTCGCTGCTCTGTATTTCTACTACCCTACAGTTGCTTCGCCATACCCCAAATTGTATTAGTTGATTTTGTTGTTAACACCACACATGAACTTTGAAGAGGGCGCAGGAGCACTTATTCATTTGCATTTTTAAGCACACACTCCGCATTACGCTTCGTGCATTAGTGCTACGAGTTTGCATTATTCATCAGGGTACATACATGCATACATACATATTTGCCTGCTCTGCTTCAGGGTGTTTGTGTCATCAACGTGAAGGTGTGAGCTAATTACGCTATCATAGAAAATTGCTGCTATTTTAATTGTTTTTGTTTTTGTTGAATTTTTTGTGAACTTTCCAAATTTTTCAGCAAAGCTTTGCGCTTTCGAAGCTATTTGAGTTAATGTCTCGTATCCACATTTTTACAACATAAATATTTCCATATGCAAAAGTTTTTGCCCTCACTGATTTGAATGAATTTTTTAAATGTTTAATATTTGAATACTTTTATTGTCTGTTTTCAGGTTCGCACCCTCTTCGTCAGCGGTTTGCCAATGGACGCTAAACCACGCGAACTTTACCTATTATTCAGAGCTTATGAGGTGAGTATATCAACATCTAAAGTCGCTACTTTTATGTTAGCTTATCTAATAGGCTACAAAGCTGCGTTATTCTTTGATGAACAAGAATTTTTCGCTACGAAGCTGTGGCTGCCGCTAATTTACTAAAACAAGTCGTGTGTGAAGTACTAACGAATTTTTTTTATTTAAAAAACCCAAAACCCAGCTGTCCCCTTCTCAAACATCGGTGTCCCCTTGCCCGTAGTTAAGGGGAAGCTACACAATTTCTTTCTAAAAAAGCGCAAGACAGATGGAGGTATATCTCATCGTGTGCTATTTCGAAAACACTATGGCCTCAATACGATAGAAACAGAACACTTAAGATGATGGGAATCCCCCGCCATTCAATTTCCAAACTCATTGTGGTATTCAGTGGTCACTGGGTGATCGGTACTCATGCGGAGAAGCTTGGAATTCCGTACAACCCATATTGCAGAAGCTGTGGAAGCTGGATCCTGAAGAGAAAGAGACTGTGGAACACTTTCTCTGCAAATGTCCGCCTCTGGCGACTACGCGTGAGATTCCTTAGCGTGCCCTTTGGGGATGACTTGATGGAATTCTCCAGCCTAGATCCCTTTTCTCTCCACTGCTATATCAACAGCACTGAATGGCTGTAGATGGTTTCTTTTTCCTAAATTTTTTGAAAGTTTGGGATATAAACGGCACGTAAGTGCTACTTGAAGTGTACCTGGGGTACTCTTGCCATCTTACCTACCTACCTACTTACCCATGGAGGCCATTATGCCATACATAATGGCATATCACATCGTTCAAAACTTCACCGCTAATTCGCATATTCATAATGATCGGTGAATTTTTTTGAGATTTTATGTAGATGTATTTTTTGGAAACTTTCAAAAACTAGTTTTAAATATTTATGCTCACTATATCACATGAATAGGGGTATCAAACATAAGAGGATATATCCGTCTATTAAAAAAATGTCTCTTTACTTTGTGTTTTTTTGAAAAACTTTCCTATAGCTCTTAAAAAATCACCCTTTATATCATAATGAAATAATGCATCTTTAAATGTAGTTGTAATTTTCTAATTAATTATTTTGGGGAAAAAATATAAGTTAAAGGTATATTAACGGTATTCCGGAAGTGACGCCTAGCTGTCAGTAGTAAATCATTCCTAAATGATATTTTTCTTTAAGCCATCTTTAGTATTTGTCAAGTAGACAGATGTAAAATTTTATAAGATAAAACAGCGCGTTAAATTTATTGAAATTTATTATGAAAATGGTCGATCTTTAAGAAAAACACATCGCAAAATTCATGAATTTTTGGTGGAAGTAATAATCCGAATGAGTCGAAATTCAATAGTTGGTGAAACAATTGCGTATTTGGTGAAGACACCAGAACGATGACTGATTTACGGTGGTGTTAGCCGCTTCCTTCTACTAATGAAATTCATTAGGTTCTTAATATCAATGCTTGCTATATTAGCAACTTTTCGTCACATGAGAGCCAAGGTACTTAAATGTTAGCCCTAGCAGTGCAGTTAAGAAAAAAGTGCAGAGATAATTTCACGTCAGCCTCCGCACAACTGGCGAAGAAAGGACTCGAAGTAATGACAAGTGTCAAAGCATGTATAGCTCGCGGCTTACGTCATGTAAGGACACTCACGAATTTTGAGAGCTAAGATTTTATTAACCTCAAAAGATGCCTCGAGCGCCTCCAATCCACTCTTGGTCAGAAAGATTTCGCGATGTTATAAGTTTTTGCACTTTTCCAACCCTCGCCGAGTTGACACTAAACCCACCTCTCCAGGAGCAGACCGCAGGTAGTAAAGGGGATCGCAAGTGTCTAGTCTCGGGGATTAACTTGCTCACCGGCACCCTGTCTAGCCAGCTTATCTGCCTCGCAGTTTCCTGCAATGTCACTATGACCAGGTACCCAGATACGCCTTATATCAAAGAATTCAGACGCAATTGAATGGCAAGTCAGACATTTCCTAACCAGTTTCGAGTACACCATCATCGAGCCTAGGACCCTGATTGCCGCTTGGCTGTCGGAGTTGATATTAAGCTCCATGACAGTTGTTACACAAGTGAGCAACCAATCAGCTGCTTCTTTGTGCTGCAGTGGCCCGGTAACCTGAACTTAAGTCTGATGGGGAGCTCCTTGAAGAATACTCTTCCACCAACCCTTCCGATCCCTGTCTCCAAATGCCGCACCCCGCCCACTCTATCCTTAAAGAAATGGGACTGGCGAATGTTCCGCTCGTACTGAGCAGGGGTGCGCATTGATCAGTCATCAAAGGGATAAACCCAACGTTTCTAAGGATAATTCAGTGTCCGTATTAGTGGTCAAGCTTGCAGTGTGAACCCTCAGTCTGATTGCGGCACTGTGATGACTAGGGGTACCACATTTAGGTACCACATTTAGGTACCCCTAGAGTACCTAGGAGTAGGTATAGCTCGAAGTGCCCCACTGATTATAATGAGGACAGACTTTTCGATTCTCTCCAGCTTTTTCACTGATGCCATTTGGTATTATAGAGCCAAAATACAAATTCAGGCGAGAGGTCCCATATTTTTCCATTAGTACCTTTGCATTCATACGAGGCTATTGTTGCCTGCCGTATTATCTCCTTAATGTAGGGCTTCCGCGTAAGTTTACTGTCAAGGAATAGAAAACACCATCGGAGCACTCGCTATTGAGGGGAGTTGAGCTCTGGCTATTTTCTATTTTCTCGTGAATAGGACGAGCTCTGTCTTTAGAAGATTCGCCGATAGGCCACTCAAATCAAATGAGCAATTTAATATGCGTTCATTTGATTTAAGGCAAATGATGTGTTTTATTTGAACAAGCCTTCCGACAATCGCGTATCAGTAAACCACTAAATCACTTAATACCAATCAATTGTTCAGCTGTAGTTGTCAGATTATTCAAAATATCTCCAAAAACACACTTTTATTCATTTTTGTTTTTATTTTTAATTTGCATTACAGGGCTACGAAGGATCTCTTTTAAAGGTGACCAGCAAGAATGGCAAAACCGCATCGGTAAGTAATTCGTATATTTGAAATATTGCACACACACACGCACACACACCCCTCAACCCAGCACTCCATCCCACACTAACGATTTTAATTCGATGCCAATTTACAGCCCGTCGGATTTGTGACATTTCATACCAGAGCCGGCGCGGAGGCAGCTAAACAAGATTTACAGGTAATATTAATTTTAAAATTACAAAACCAAATTCAAAATCACAAGAAACAAGCCAACAAAAACAAAATAACAATAAGCAAGAAAGCAGATTTAATATGCGAATGTAAACTATTTTGTATGCAACTCCTATCGCTATAAAGGCACCATTTTCAATGCAATGAAATTAAGTTCAAAAATATTGTTTTGCAAATATTAAGCGCAAAAGTTTTTATTAAAAAAAAATATAAAATAAATAAACGGCAGAGCTGCATATTTGACACGCACAGACTAAATGTTATTTTTAGAATGATCGATGTTCAAAACGCATTTGTCAGGCTTGGAATGAACACAATATTGTTAAATAAACCAAAACAAAAACAAAAATATGTTACAAAAATCTGAGAAATAGCCATTTTCATATAAAGTGAGTTTGCCTAAAATTAACGCTGCAAGATTTAAGCTGGAAAATTTAGTTCAATTAGAACTTTTAATATTCACCTCCCGGAATTATTATAAAGGCACCTTTGTTAAGAAGTTTTGACAATTTATTTATTTCTGAGTTGCAATAATTTTTATATAAATATAGTTCATTGTATGAGAAAAATTCTTGTTAACCAAGGATCAATTATTGTTAACCAAGGTTCAAACTTTGTACAGAATTTACAAAATTCGAAAGTTTTTTAACAAAATCTCCGAATTTTGAATGAGAATTTAAAAAAAAAATGAGTTCACAGTTTTATAGCCCATTGAATTTTAATGGATTTTTCATCATTTTTTCCCCTGGTTTTGTTGCGCATTTTCTTTTATTTTACTTATTTTTCGTATAACGAATGCACGACATTTTTGTTTTGCGAAAAAAGTGCGAAAATACGAGAAAAATATCAAAAATCAATGAAAATGTTAAGTGAATTCAAACTTGCATTTTTTACACTAAAATTTAATGAGCTACCCCTTGAGCTTTTTTAATTTAGATTAAAAAATTTTAAATTTTGATGAAACTTTTTTTGAATTTTTAAAAATCTTGTATTAATTTTCAGACTTGGATTATTATGGTCTCTGTTGTAGAATAAACTATATTTTCAATTAAAAATAAATAAGTAGATAATAAAACTTGTCAGTATGGGTGTATTTATTTACAATCAACGTCAAAACAAAGTGTACACCAGATGTCGACAAATTGTGACTATTTTTCATTTACAAAAATACGGTTCATTTTACAATATAAACCATAAAAAGCTAAGTCTCGAGCTTGGTACAAAATTTGTAAAAATCCAGCCAATTTACAACAAAATTTCAAACTTGTTTTTACTTAGAATTTCCGGAAAATTTGAAGTATGTTTTTATATAGCTCATTAAATTTTCGTATCACCAAATGTAAGTAGGTCACTGATCACACTAATTTTTGAGATTTTTTTTTCGGTCGCGGTCTTGTGCATTTTCTCCATTTAACGCCATAGATTAGATTAGATTGGATTTGTGGGAGGTTGGACAAATCCAAGCACTCAGTCAGTAGACCATTTTACTACAACCGGATAGATATCAGTAGAAAGAATAGAGATAAGAAAGATAAAAGGTGGATGGTAAAAACGGATAAATTACTTTGAGGTCACTCTTCCACAAATCTCTTGGATTCATTGATGAATTTTAAGAGATCCGGAAGAGGAACAGTATGAACTTTGTCCATACTCAGTGTACCGCAACCCAATATCCTAAGTCTGGTTCTGGAAAATGCCTGGATAGACCTATCGGGCTGTCTACAATCCCCATAGTAGCCATATGCTGACCACAGACGTTGTGCCCTGTGATTACACCCACCAGTAATCTCAGCTCCTTTCTGCTAAATTTAAGGGGAAAGGTCGCTATTTTGCTTTTTGGTTCTTTGACAAAGCACTTGGCTACTCTGCACGAGTTCAACTCAGACCAACGACGTCTGTGGGTAGACCTCATGAAGTCGTCAATCCATAGTTGAATCGATGCGGAATTGACACCTAGAGAGGGTTCAGGATCTAGTGGCATACTTCCAGAGCCTTCATTTGCCAATTTATCCGCTAACTCGTTCCCTGCAATACCACAATGTCCAGGCACCCAAATAAGTCTAACTTTGTTGTGTTTTGCAACACTGTTCAGTTTTGTCTTACATTCACCAACTAACTTCGAAGAGCTGCGTGGGTTAGAAAGGCCTTCAGTGCAGCTTGACTGTCACTACAAATTCCAATACTGTTGCCCCGCCTCTTTTTCTCAATTATCCAGTACGCCACATTCAAGATGGCATAAACTTCCATAAGGAATACCGTGGCCATCTGTCCTGTGGCATGGGAGTACTTAGTGTCTTCGTCTAAGTACCATCCAGATCCGCCTCCATCACTGGTTTTAGATCCGCCGGTATAGAAAGTGTGCTGATATTCCGTTAATAGGTTCTCTGGACTTAACCATTGCTCTGTATCTAGGATCAAAATATCATACTTTCTACCGAAGCTAACGACAGGCACCCGATTGTCCAGTGGCATCCAGAACAGTGTGCAGCACTCCGACAACTGGTGGTATATCTGACAGTGGCCAGTGCTTACTTCATTTTCCCAGACTCCGTTTAACGTGAGCCTGTACGCCGCCTTCATTGCTTGCCTTCGAATTTGAAGATCTAGAGGTTGCAAGTTCAGAATGGCATTAAGGGCATCACCAGATGTCATACTCATGGCACCTGTGATACACAAGCACACACTTCTGTGTAGCCTGTTTAGGGGTTTTACTCTGGAATTAACCATTGTGGCTTTCTACCATACTACAGAGGCGTATGTAATAATAGGTCTAATCAGGGTGATGTACAGCCAGTGTACTATCGCCGGTCTTAGACTCCATGTCTTGCCAAAAGTTCTCTTACACTGCCAGAAGACTTTTAGTGTTCGAGAGACCTTCTGCTCGACGTGCTTCTTCCAGGTAAATTTACTATCTAGGATTACTCCTAAATAGTTAACCACAGAAGACGGTTGCAGTGTTACCCCTTTCAACGCCTTCCATATTACGTTTTCTAGTGAAAAGCACTAAGGTACTTTTTGTAGGATTCACCGAAAGACTATGCAATTCGCACCAGTACTCGATCTTATTTAGAGCTACCTGCGTTTTATTTCATGTAGGTTCAAGTGATCGTCCTGAGATTAATACGCACACATCATCTGCGTAGGCTTGGATTTGTCCAAGTTTCTGCAGATTATTAAGGAGAGAGAACCACCACGAAGCACCAAAGTATGGGAGAGAGTACACCGCCTTGTGGGCAACCCTTCTTAACCTACCTTTGACGCCTACTCCAATTTTTTGTTTTTATTTGGAAGAAACCCCTTAGCAGCGTAGCAGAAAAATTTTACAAATCAAATTGTCTGAACCACTTGAAAATTGCACTTTAATGCACCTAAATTCAAGGGTCTATAAAACTGCATACCTGAAACTTTTCTAAAAAATCTGAGTAAAAAGTTTGAAATTTTGATTAAAATTTGCCGAATTCGTACAAATTGAATACAAACCTTAAAACTTGGCTTTTATTGTAATATGAGCGATATTTTTACAAAAAAATAATAACTTAATAATAAAATAACTAAATAAATTGTCAAAACCAATCAATATGCGGCGTACACTGACTTTTGATGCTCACAGTAACATATACATTTGCATGCAAATGTATGTGTGAGTAAATTCCTGTACATGCATATGTAGGTATTATAAATATGCACACATGAAGTTTAAAAAATATTTCATATGCATCATTTGTTGATTAAAGTAAAATAAAGCTTCGCATTTTTTTATAATCCTATAAATCTCGCAATGGCATCACACAAAATTTCCTATTTTCCATTAAAATAATATACAAATCAAATCACGCCTTGCAACTTTTGTATAGACGCACCACCGTGGCTTGCCTCACACGAATATATCGAACAACCAAAAAACAAAAAAAAAATACAAACAAAAAATGGAAAATATGAAACTTTTAGTAATTCACACTCAGCTGTCATTGAAAATGACTATTTCTCGCAAACAACAAACACAACACAACAACAAATAAGCGTAAGAACAATAGCAAACGCCACAGAAACTAAAACAAAAAAAAACAAAAACATAGCAGTTCAAATCAATTGTACTCTCACACCTGTACGGCTTTGATTCCTTACATTTTCGGTTTTCATAAGTGATTTTTTACTTGTTTTTTTTTCGTCTTTTTTCAAAACGCAATCAACACGCCTTCTATTCTAATATCATTTTTATCTTTCTAACTATCATACCAACGTACAAACATTTCGTCACTTTTGGTTAAGCATCTGAATCTTAGTACCTCCTCGTAGTAATTTTTAGCTCTGGTGCATGAATGGGAAACCAACACCGCCACTGCCACGCAACACCAATCAACAAACAACAAAAACACTAAGCAGCAATACTTGTTTTTCAAGGATATACAAATAGTTAGAAGGTTGCAAGAGCGGGCATGAACAGCAAGAAAAACAAAAACAAATAAAAATGTACAGAAAGCTTCCAACACTTATACTCGTATTATATACAGGGTTATCGGGAGAGGGCCGTCCCATGTAGATACTTAAAATGCTAATATTTTATTTTCGATATTATTTAAGTTAAATATTCAACTAAAGGTTATTTTTATAGTGATTGACATTAAGAATGGATTACATATTTAAATCTTGGATTACAAAATCTAGCAAAACTAAAATTGTTATTAAGCCACAGTAGTGATAAAAGGGCAGTGGCAGTAAAAAAGTTCTAGTTGTAGAAGGTATTAAAGAGAAGATAAAAAAAAATAGTAGTAGTAGAGGTAGGGATTGATTTGAGTTAAGGAATGTGAATTTATTTGAGTGTATTCAGCAATATTCGGCAAAGATAATGGCTGATTAATAACATTTTTTCAAGATATTCATTTTAAAAGATTATTAAAATTTTTTGTTTGTATTTCTAGTTAAATTAAAAAGATTTGAACCTAACCCTGACGGTTAAAAATGGCTTATTCAAAAAAATGTGTTTTTGCTATAGGTCCAACTTCCTTCAAATATTAGTTCAAAGGCTCAATTTTTTTCCATTTTTAGTTAAAGTGAAATTAAAAAGTGAATTAAAAATGGCTATTTAATGAAGTTTTGAGTATCGCAATTTTTTACTCAGTGTTTCCTACTTCCCATCATTAAAACAAAAGTATGAAAATTATTTTAAAAACTTGTGTGCCTTTCTAGTTATTCAAAAAGGTAAATACGTTAAGCATAATGTAATTAAATTGAATAATGGTATCTGAATTGGCCGCCGTAGATGAATGGGCTGGCCGAATCTCCGCTCTTTCTAATAGAGTAAAAAGTTTTTTATCCTCCCTCCGAGTGTATTTCTGCCACAACAAAGATCCTCATAAAAACCCATTTGCCGTTCGGAGTCGCCTTAACTCTATAGGTCCCTCCATTTGTGGGACAACATCAAAATGTACACCACAAATAGGAAGCGGAGCTCAGGCAAACACCTGGCAGAATTGTGCTTGCCAATTATTTGCTTATTTTATTTTTAATGTTGTTAAATATACTCAGCGGTAGTTTAACGTAACAAAACATCGATTCCAAACGTAATCTTAGCACCTGGCATAACTTAACGATCGGAAAATAATCGAGAAAAATGTAAGGAGAAGAATGGGAATTTGTATCAGGAATAAAGACGATCAAGTGCGGAATTTTAATGAATAATATAAGTAATTACTAATTTTTTAAATTTTTTATATAATAAAATATATAATTGCTAAGTTTTTCTGTTTCAGTCACGGTTTTTTTTTTAATTTTTCCTTCTAAAGTTTTACCCTCCTCTAGTTGAGTCGGCAACCCGCGTACAGATTACTTCTTTAATTAAAGTATTCTATTATTCCCGATAGCCCTGTATATGTGTATGTATGTATGTATATATGTACGTATGTATGTATGTAATATATGATTAGCCAACCTTTTTTTATGCCTTTTGAGGTGCTTAGCTTCGTCTAGGAACTACTCTTAGTGGTTTAAGTAATTTAAATCATTCCGCTAGCCACTAGCTTTATAAAGTATCTTAATCAAATAACTTCAGGACACTCGAATCTAAATTTTTAACTTAAGGAAGCATTTAGTAAAACAAAAAAAACTATCTATCGGCTTGCTTATCAAAACAACTTCAGTTCTCTAGAATCAGAGGAATATTTTTTTTTGTGGTTTTGGAAGAATGTTTAGGCCGAAAACCTGAGCTGTTAGTGCCCATTTCAGTAAGCTAATGGTAAGATTTGGTGAATGTTTATAAAGCAACTGTGACCATCATCATCATTGTTAGCTTAGAACCCAGTCCGGGTCTTGTCTCCCTGCAACATTTGTCTGCAGTTTGATTTATCCCTCGCGACCCGATCTCCCCCATCCAGTCATCGGAGTTTTGATCAACCTTTCCTTCTATTTTTTCTGCACATACCTAGTAGGACTTTTTTTGATGGGTGTGCTACATCTGCTTTCATAATGTGACCAGCCCACCAATGATGTGCTTATATTTATTAAACTATATATTATAATATTAATAGTTTTTCGAGAAACTTCTGTTAAGGTCACGATTTTTCTATTTTAACTGTAGCTGCCACTTGACACACTTACTTTAGAATATCGCATATTCGGTTAGCACAAATATAGATTTGGAAGATACTTTCATTTCAGTGATATTTTAGCCGTCGTTAAAGAGTCTGCAGACATAGTGTGTATTGGTCATTAGGGGAATTCTAATGATATAGCAAAGATCCTTTAGGTTGCAGTACTTCTTCCAGTTAGTACTACCCAAATAGCCTTTTGTCGGCTTCACTTTTATAAATTAGGGCATATGAAAATCGTTACAAAACAGTTGTAGAAGAGAAAAAATCATTTATGTGCATTACATATATCCAGACACCCTTTATTATCCGAAATAGTGCCAATGATTTTTAGCACATGCTCTGTGTTGATTTTTGCATTTTTCTTCAGTAAATTTCATTTTTCATAAATTCTTCTCACTGCCGCTGAGTTAGTCTCAAATCACTGGTTTCTAAAGCATGAAAGTCTTATATACATTTACCATGCCTTTTATTATTCATATTTAAGAAAAAAAGGGTTGTCCACCGAATGACGAGTTTACCACAGATTACAATTAGAGCAGCTCGTTGAATACGCTGAAGAAAACCTCACAACAGAATGGGTTTTAAACGAGTTTCAAAAACTCAATAAATTAACTTTGTTGGCTGACGCTGTATTTAACCGCTCCCACGACAATTGGTTCTAATTGGTTCAAACTGGTTCAATTGGTTGTGTTCCGGAACACCTCGGATATTCGGTCAAGGCCTATAACGCAGCAGCATTCCCCAAGCATTTATGGGGAATTTTTGTGATGTTACAACAACAATAAGAATACTTTATTTAATCAAAGATTGCGCTGACCGCTGAATTGGACTCAGGTCTTTCACCCTATCAAAAAGCACTAGTAAATTACCTCCAATTGAGGGAGGTTGCGCTCAAGCAATCTTATGTTCCTACAATAATAAAACAAGCACCATCTTTGGAAGTCAGAGAGTCCCCAATTAGTGTGCGATTTCAAAAATTTTTAAGTCTCTCTGCATTTTATCGAATACAAGTAAGCGAAAGCGGTTCCAAATGAGGGGGAGTCTTTTTAGTCTCCGGACACATCATTGCAGCTTTGACGCCCTATTAGGCATTGTAAACATCCAAAAAAACAAAAATTATCGAACAAAGTACTCAAAAATTGTGCCTTAATAATAAGTACCTAAAAAGGCACCCTACAGTTACTTAGCTTGAGTACCCCAACAAGACACGCAACAAAAACTCAATTTCTCTAAAAATTCAACTAGCCTAGGTTACGACTCCTAAATCAGCTGTTACAGCAGTTCCTAGTAAAATTGATAAACAAAAACTATGCAAACGGTCAATGGGTCTTAAATGAAAATATTAAGGTATATTAGATACCTGATGAAATGAAACTTTTTTCAATTGCAAACGTTTATTAACAAAAAATGGTTACAAATTTAATCTTCAAAATAATAGCCATCGCTAGCGATACATTTTTTCCATCTCTCAGGCAATTTGTAGATGCCGCGCCAAAAAAAATTGCCAGTCTTTGGCCGCAAACCAATCATCGAGCCATTTTTGGCTTCATCGTGAGAATTGAAGCGCTGCTCGGTAAGTGCGTGGCCCATCGATGCAAACAAATGATAATCGGAAGGCGCCAAGTCTGGTGAGTAAGCCGCATCCACCAGCGGTTCCCAATCGTACGTCTCCATTAATTCTCGGGTCGCACTTGTTCGATGTGGCGGGGCATTGTCATCAAGAAAATCATCAATAAAAATTACTTTATGATGCCGATGGGCATATTCTGGGCGTTTTCGGTGTATAGCGCTGTTCAAATCGGCCAATAGTCGTTGATAGCGTGCACCGTCAACTGTTTCACCTGGTTTTAATAGCTCGTACCAAATCATATCACGCTGATCCCAGAATACACACAGCATTGCCTTGCGGCCGAAGCGATTTGGTTTGGCCGTTGTTTTTGGCTTGTGGGCGTGTGGACCATACGATCGTTTACGCTTGGGATTGGAGAAATACACCCATTTTCATCACCCGTAACGATTCGATGCAAAAAAGACTTCCTTTTGAACCGGGAGAGTAGCATTTCGCAAGTGGTTTCACGATGTCCGCAAATCGTAGTTTGAAGGCACGAAATTCGACATGTTTAAGAGCGACAAAAATGCATTGTTGTATGAAACGTAACAAGCAATGAACTGAATATTGTTGACAGATGACAGACGAAAAAATCAAGACATTTGGGAAGGTTTAAAAATACTCTTAGCGACATCTATGGACTAATAGGTGAAAGTCTCATTTCATAGGTATATACCTGGTATATTATATCTTTTGTAATGAATCTAAAAGTAATATGCAAATTTACACGCATAGCATTTTCAGTCTACTTCGACATGAGTTCACTGTGATATCCCTTAACCGAAGTTAAAAGTTAGCAGCAGTTTTTGCAATCATCGCAGAAGAAAATTTGTAGAAATTATCTACTTCAAAACGTTAATGTTGTTGCGGGCTATGAATCCAATAGTTTTGGTGTTTTTTTTTTTTTTGCAGCGAAGAAATTTTTTTGTTGAACTAAACGAGCTCCAGTGCTCTGCCACTATTGACAAGTACTAGACTCTCTGCGGTAATAATTAAGTCTTTTGTTTTTTTTATAATGAAAAGGCCTAAGTAAAAAAAGTACATAGATAGATATTTTATTTTATTTTTCACAAAAAATCTTACAAAACTATTTACAATATTTTTTACTTAATCTAAATGAACATACGGCAATGAGTTTAAATGTCGTCTGCTGGAAAAATTGGGTAGAAATTTATTTGCAAAACTATTAATCTATAATGAAATGTCTGTACTTTAAAGCACCGGTAATGAAATTGATTGATTTTTCGATTGGAAATAATTTACACCATTTAGAACATGAACTATTTCGGTATTAGAAAGTACGGTCTTGCCATAGAAACTACAACTACAATCAAAAATAAAGAAGTGGCAAAATATTCCTACTCTTTTTCGTAGATGAGTTTTGTATATTTTGTCATAGTCTTAACAGTTCTAACATTACGCACACACCCACACACAAAAAAGTTCTGCATACCTATGTATTTGAGCCTTAAGCAGTTCTTCTTCGTAATAAGAAATAGATTAAAAAAAACCAACCCAATGCAAATACAAGCGACTGCGCACACATAAATACTTTCAAACCAATTGTAACGGTCTATGTAAAAACACAGCAGCCAAAATCTTAGCGCTACATACATACATACAACTACATACAACTAACTAAGTACGTTTATGCCCGTTTCACCCTGATTGTGCCTTCTTAGTACTTTTACCCAATTTGCAGTATTGTTTTTATACTTACTTACTCTTTTTAAATCACACCAAAGTTTTTGAGCTAGAAAAGTGTTATAAAGAAATATTTTTGGCGAATTGACGCGTTTTAAAGTAAATGAAAAAAGAAAAATTTGGTTAATAAAAATTCCAATTTCAAGCAGGCAAATGAGAGAGGTTGCCTAAATATTAAATGCAGTGATAAAATAAAAATTTGGAACTGTCTACACACATGCACATAGTGTGTGCATGTATGTATATGCAGACATGAAAACAGACATGAAAACAAAACAGTTTACTTGGAAAAATTTTATGTAATTAATTTATTGGTATTTTTGCTAAACAATGAACTTGAAAACATTTAAATATATTTCAAAAACCAAAAAAAAAATTATATATAATTACAAAATAATTGCAAAGTCGATTACTATCCGTCGTAACGCTCATTTGCAGCAGGGTGTACGCTTCGATCCCGATATGCCCCAAACAATTCGCTTGGAATTCGCCAAGAGTAACACGAAAGTGAGCAAACCCAAACCACAGCCCAATACAGCGACAACAGCCTCACATCCTGCATTGATGCACCCACTCACTGGACGTAAGTAAAGAATGTTAAACAAAAAAGAAATGAAAAAATGAAAAAAAGAAAATTATAAAAAAATCAAAAAGCAAAGAAATGTTAAGCAATAAAATGTTACATGCAACTCTTTTTTAGTTTCGCTTTTATTTTTGTATGTATACGTGTAGTAGAGCTATCAATTTTATTTTCGTAATTTATTTTGCTATTTAAATTTTGCTTTACTTTCGTTTTCTTTCATTCTTTGCTCTTTCTATATATTTGTTACGAGCATATATATATATATGTATATCTCTATATATAAATATATATATATATATATATGTATATTATCGAAGTATGTTGTTGATGTATAAAGAAGAAAAGCTATAAATATTTACATATTTAATTACTGAATTCTATGACAAAAGCGCACTTAATTAATTTCCCTTAATTTTTAAAAGCGTTCAAAATCAAATGGAATTAACACACTTTCCCAAAAACAAAACTGCTTTAGAGCACCTAAATTTAAGTATGATAAATGAAAAATTAATAACAATGAAAACAAGTTCCCCCGTTATTTTGAAATGAATATATTCAAGCCCCAAGCAAAATGTTTTTGCACTGATTTCACGTCGTGGCTCGCCACCAACGCCACCAAAGCTACCAAATCACCACCACCACCACCACCACTACCTCTACCACTACCAACAATACCACAGCCACAACCACTATAACACCCATCACTACTACTGCCACCATCAGAAAAAAAGACAACACAGTCACAGTTGGTACACTGAAAATATATTTACACGTACACAAACAAAAATCGTACAAAACACGCGATTTCAATTTACATCAGCAATAATATATACAGCGTCAATTTATGCACTCGTGGTGCATTGTATTAATATCTGTTATGTAGCAGTGTTTTTTCTGTTTTTCGCTATTAGCATTTCAACTCTATTTAAATTTTCACGAGGATGTAGTTAGCGCTGGTTAACTAAGAAATAAAGGTTTAAGTTGTGTTTTTTTTTATTTTTGGTTTAACTGCTGTTATTACTTTTCCTATATGTCGTTTTGAGCAATATTTATAAAAGAAAAATTCAAATATTACAATACACAAAACTTATTTAAACATTCAGGCATTTGAGTTATGCGCCCAAGTACATTGCATGAAGATCGTGCGACCAATTGAAAGACTTAAGACACAAACCTGCATTTTAACGAGCTTTCATAATTACGTATCCCAACAAGAAATAATGGAAACCAGCAGCATTATGCGCTGCTACTCATTTTTACCTATACACAAATTATAATATACAACAACTGAGAATGCAGTGACCAAATGGCGGGACAGTTTGATTTCAATATCTACAAGGTGGCACAAAATTTATCACCCAATCGGAGGGCTTATAATTTTTGCCTACATCAATTATAAAGTGTGTTTCAAAAGTGGCGCCAAGATGTCAGCAGTGATGGAATTCCCAGATGGTACCTTTTTTCAGCTCAGTTTGTCAGTTTGGTCGAAATAATCGTCCGAAATGTTAAATGTAAATGTTAAACCAAAGTCTTCCATCGTTCAAAATGAAACAGCAAAATGATAGAAAATGTTTTTTCTAATAGCAGCCGCCCAACAGCAGGCAATGACAAACATCCGAGTGTATTTATGCCATAAAAAAGCTTCTCACAAAAACCATTTCCTTCCGGAGTTGGCTGAAAATTGCAGGTCACTCCATTTGTGGAACAACATGAAAACGCACACCACGAATAAAAAGAAAAGCTCGGCCAATCACTTCACACAAGTGTACACGCCAATTATTATTTTTTTTTTTATCACTCAAAATCATTCTTCACGACGATATAGACATAGCGCAGCGGGTAAAGATCCAGCGGCTACGTTGGCTGGGTCATGTCGTCCGAATGGACACAAGCGCTCCGGCTCTGAAAGTATTCGATGCGGTCCCAGCTGGTGGTAGCAGAGGAAAAGGAAGACCTCCTTTGCGTTGGAAAGATCAAGTGGAGAAGGACTTGCCTTCCCTTGGTGTCAACTGGCGCCGGTTAGCACGACAAAGAAACGACTGCGTAAGCGTAAGCAGTTATCGCGCCAATTAAGAAGAAGAGAAGAAAATCGTTCCTTTAATTTGGGAAAAAGTTTTTTAGAAACAAAACTGGATGATTAATTTTGCGCCACTTTGTATTAATTAATTAATTGCTGATGTATTTTTTTCAGATCACAAAACTGTAAACACCTAAAACCTCACATGAAATAGTTGAAGTGATCCAAAAAAGACAAATTTGAATCAAACAAATTACTCTCTAATAAATAACGAAAAATTAATAAACTCCATAAAATGTGGCTCAGAAATGATTCCCAAATACATTTATTTAGTTACATATTTTTTTAAGGAGTTATGGGTAGGCAGAGTCACAAAAATATACACCTTTTATTATCCTTTTCTAAAGTAAAGTCATTTTAAAAAAGTAAACCCAAAAAAAGTAAAAACTAAAGTAAGCAAACTCATTTTAAAAAATTAAACCTAATTTAAATAATTTTGTAAATTGCTAAAACTTGACGTTGACTAAATTAAAAGAAAATGATCTTTGTAAACTTAAGCCATTTTTGTTCAAATTAATTTTTTTAATTGGAAGGTTTTTAGATTTTGAATATTAAAGAAATGGCGGCTTCTGAAAGCTGGAAGGAAAAAGACTTTATTTTATTACATGCAAAAATGTGTTTAAAAAATTAAATTTAACATAATTTTTTTTAGCATTTTAACACTTTTTTTAAATTTAATTTAATATATTTTTTTAACATTTTTTTTAAATTAAATTTAGCATTTTTTTAATAAAAATATTTTTCGTTTTAATAACTAAGATTCATGGCTTAGGCTGAATAAATTTCATCAAAATTCAATTTATCGCGTGCTCCTCAATTGCATTGGTCGCCGATTTTGAAAACGTTAAAAAAAACGCGTTCAAAGATCTCGTCTTGGCCAGCAGACATCTGAGAGTCTGTCACTAATTGCCACTCAACTCGGAAGCTGTACATTCAATAGTTTTCTAAATTGTAAACACTTTTTCAAAAGATTATTCCGCATTAAAAGGATTGTGAAGCATTCTGAAATCTGAAGTCTGCCCACCCGTAAACGGCCAATGAAATTCGAGAAAGTAATAAAATAAAAAAAAAAATATTACAAAATTTTTTGAAAACTTCTCTGTTTGTCATCTCTAACTAAAATGGTAGCTATAGTTTATTTAATTATTAGGCTTTTCCATTTTTTAATTTAATTATTAGGCTTTTCCATTACCACTTTTAAAAAATTTAAAAATAATAAAGTTGTTTAACTATTTTTTAAGGAATTTCCTAAAAACTCAAAAATATTTTTTTTTTAATTGTTTTAACTATTTTTTAATTAAAAGATCTGCTAATAATTAAAAAATACTTTTTTAAATTTTATTTAACGGTTTTTTAACAAGGGTCTCCTATTAATTAAAAATATGTTTTATCTATTTAAAAAAAGGACTCCTAATAACTAAAAAATATTTTTTAATTTGTTTTAACTACTATTTAAATAAGGGATATCGCAAAAATTCTGTTTTTAAATAAAAAATCTCCTAATTATTGTTTTTTGTTTTTTTGTTTGAATTTTTGTAATCATTTTTTAAATGAAGGATCTCTTTATAATTAAAAAATACGGAGTATCCTAATAATTAAAAACTATATAATATACTTTTTCATTTTTTTAACTTTTCTTAAAATAACGAACCTCCTTTTAATTTTAAAATATTTTTTATATTTTTTGAACTATTTTTTAGATAACGGGTCTCCTAATAATTCAAAAATAATTTTTTTAACCATTTTTTAAACAATTGATATCCTAATAATTTAAAAATATTGTTTTAATTTTTTAACTATTTAGTTTTTAAATATTTTTTAATTATTCTTTCAATTAAAATTAAATAAAATAATAATTTTCTATTTTTTTTAATATTCGGGTTTGGAAATGTTTTAGATATTTTTTTAACTATATTCTATAAAATATCTCTTAATAATTTAAAAAAATAATTTTAAAATATCTTTTATATTTTTTCAACTCTTTTTTTTAAATAACGGGTCTCCTAATAATTCAAAAGTATTTTTTTAATTTTTTAACCTAATAATTTAAAAGTATTGTTTTAAATTTTTAATTGGTGTTTAATTATTTTTTAATTATGCTTTCAATTAAAATAAAATAAAATAATAGTTTTCTAATTTTTTGTTAATATTTTTGAAATATTTTTAAATATGACATATTGGGGTTTAGAAAAAGTTTTAGAAATTTTTTTAACTACTTGCTATAAAATATCACTTAATAATTTAAAAACTAATTTTAAAATACTTTTTACATTTTTTGAACTTTTTTTTAAATAACGGGTCTCTTAATAATTCAAAAGTAATTTTTTAATTTTTTAACCACTTTTTAAACACTTTGATATCCTAATAATTTGAAAATTTGTTTTAATTTTTTAATTATTCTTTTAATTAAAATTAAATTAGATAATAAATTTTCAAATTTTTTGTTAATATTTTTTAAGCAAGGGATCCCAATAATTTAGATATATTTTTTGAATTTTGTTTCTATTTTCTATAAAATATCTCCTAATAATTAAAAACAAATTTTTTAAAACTATTTTTTTATGTAAGGGATCCCCTAATTTCGGTTACTTTTTGCAGGGAAAGCATAGAGAAATTATTGCTGTAGATCTTTCTTTTCTAAATTTAATAAAATCGGTATTTCTAAAGAAAAAAAAAATATATATATATTTATATTTTATAGAGAATCTGAAAAGTCAAAGTTAATATACCACACAGAAGTTGGAGAATATAAAAAAATTTATTAAATTTAAAAAAAACTGTTTTTTGTTTTTTGACAACAAATTATTTATTTCTTGATATTCCTGGTGTCAAGAACAAAAACAAAATAAAATTGTGGCATTATAACCAAGAGGAAAAGTTTTGGAAGGCACTGTACTTAATAAGTCACCAAAGTTAGATAGGAGCAACTTCATTCGATAAGACTGAATACGTTACGAAATAATAAACTTTCTGCGAAAATTAAGCAGAACTAAGCAATCATTTTTTATGCCAAAGTTGAGCGAGAAAAAACTTGTTGTTCTCACTGAACGGAATCTCCAAAAATTGTGGTGTTTTTTTACTAAATGCGCTCTTGTCATGTATTCTAATTTTACAACATTTATTTCCTGAATGTACACGCAGTTGTCAATAACCTCATAGAATGAATTCTAAAAAAATATTTTAATAATAATTCAAATGAAAATATATATAAATAAAAATTACCTAAATACATACATTTGTAATATCCATTGCAAATATAAAAATATAAATTCTCTTTTTGATTTCTTCCACTATTTTGCATATTCTTCGTTTAGTTGCTTTCCATTCGTTTGCACCGAAGCGAATTTGTTCTCTAACAAAAAACAATTTCTCTCTTTCTGCACAACACTTAGATTTGGGTGGCCCGTTCTTTCCAGGCGGACCGGAATTATGGCATCATCCGTTAGCCTACTCGGCAGCTGCCGCTGAATTACCCGGTGCTGCTGCATTGCAGCATGCAACACTAGTGCACCCAGCTCTCCATCCGCAGGTGCCGGTACGCTCTTACCTCTGACTAAATACAGATAAAGTTATCGAGCAGCCTATGCATCAAGTGAGTATAACCAACTGGCCACCGTACGGCGTTCATCATAATTATCACCGATTTTCTTAAGTAATCGCAATTTTTTCCTCTGCATTCCACTCGCCTACACTCAGACTCAAATGACCGCAATGACGCAACATCATCAACAAGCCGCTACACTACATCCAACAGCTATGCATATGTCCGCTGCTGCTGCTGCTGCTGCAGCTGCTGGCCTACCGCCGGGCGCAGCCGCCACTGGCCCACCGGGACCGCCACCAACCGGCCATACAGCACACCATCATTTCTTATCGAGCCCCGCTCTGGCAAGTCCAGTTGGTTCCTCGAATAATCCAACGCATCCATCAAATACACCATTAGCTGCGAACGCTCCATGCTCGACACTGTTTGTTGCCAATTTGGGGCAATTCGTGTCGGAGCACGAACTCAAAGAGGTGTTCTCCAGGTGAGTGTAGTGTTGATATGGGAAATATTTATGTTTTTTTTCTGATTTGTTTTTAATATTTTTATACGATTTTTATGCTTATTTACGTTGCGACGTTTATATTTACATACATACTTACGTGTATGTGGCAGGCGAGGATTTTAATTTGCCTTCCTTATTGAAATTTTTTTAATCACTTGCGCACTAAATTCAACTAGAAAATAATATTTACCAGTAATCATTAAGAACACTTGAAGTCGCACATTAAAAAACAAAAAGTGTTTGCAATTACCACAACAACATACACAGACACAGTTTTTCTATAAACGTGATTTTATTTCTCATATGATGCAAATATCATTCAAATAAATTTTAGTTATTTATTGCCCAAAATTGCTCACTCAAATGCACCACTTATAAGCCACAAGATTATTTATTTCTATATTTATACTTTTACTACGTACTGTAAGTGTGAAAAGAAATTGTATTTCACTCCTTCCATCAGATTCAAAAAACTTTAGAGCTACATTCTTTAGATGCCAATGAGAGAATGCCCGGCTCGAGATATTTTATTTCCGGGCTCCAAAAAATACTGACCGATAAGCATTTCATACGAGAGCAGGAGGCTCTTCAGTTTTCATTACATAGTTGAAAAATGCCTAACTTTGTGTGCTAGCTAATTTAGTTTTTTATATAGTGAATATATAAATGGTGGTGTTCTCTAACACACATTTTTACCACCAAAAAGATTCTGACAAAATGATCTCTCTTAGGAGGGCGAGGAAAACTTATAGAGTCCTACATTTGTACGAAAACATCAAAGGCACACATCCCAAAGGTTTCCTTCAAGGTTCAGCTCTAGACCTTTCAAAGTATGTACACACCAATCATGCATCCATACTCATTATATTTATACGAGTTGTGGCTATTAAGTAACCAGTCTAACGCGGTAACTTCACCGGACGCAAATCCTATTATTTTTAATACGGATTATCCCTTATGAAATAGACATAAATCGCATAACCCAAAAGGCGGTGATTAAGTGGTGATGTGATACTGGGAATACAAGTAGCATCCAATGTAGACTGAAACCTCAACCGGTGCATGTTTTGCGAAAGTATTTCAGGTTAAGTATGTACGGACTTGATCAGTGATTCACTTGCAGGTGAATTTTAACAGAATTATCAGAAACTTTCAGCGCAATTCTCTCAGAAGTGAAATGCAGAGCCTGCACGATAGTCCCTGTAAATAGAAATGAACAAACTAGAGCCATTAGGTAGGTAGGTAGGTAAGATGGGAAGAGTACCACAGGTACACTACAAGTAGCACTTACGTACCGTTTTGATGCCAAACCTTCAAAAAATTTAGGAAAAAGAAACCATCTACAGCCATTCAGTGCTGTTGATATAGCAGTGGAGAGAAAAGGGATCTAAGCTGGAGAATTTCTTTAGACCAACCCCAACCCCAAAGGACACTTTAAGGAAGAATCAAGCGCATAGCCGCCAGAGCCGCACATTTGCAGAGAAAGTGCTCAACCGTCTCTTTCTCTGCAGAGATATTGTTCCAACCTCAGCGCCACCTGGTAGAGGATATTTTGAGAAAATAGTTCACTGTATTCACAATAACAGCTGTGCGACATACGCAAAGTCTTGATTATTTATTTGACTTATTTTGTACTCAATTATTTTCATTTTTTTTATAAAAGTATAGTTCATTCCGCCATAAAAATACCATAATAGGCCAAAGTTTTGTATTGTAAAAAATTTAAAAAAAATTACAAATTTTCGAGAAAATTTCATAATTTGTAGGCAACATTTTTAGAAAATTTGAGAAAGTATGGCTCATGCCGCCATGAAAATACCATATACAGGTAGGCCAAAGTTTTGTATTATAAAAAGTTAAAAAAAAAATTACAAATTTCCGGTAAAATTTCAAAATTTGTAGACAATATTTTTCGAAAGTTTCTAGGTGTTTTATGAAGATCTTTCTATGGCAGAAATACACTCGGAGGTTTGCCATTGCCTGCCTAGCGGTCACTACTAGAAAAAACTTGTTCCATCATTTTGCAGTTTCATTCACGCTGATTTGAACTTACGTACTCCCGAATGGTAGTCATGCACCCGGCAAATATTGATAAAGTTTAAAGTGGCCCAAAATTCGCGTTGAGTTTTGATAGAATTTCTCGTTGACGAAGTTATGCGTTTTATTCCATATAATGAATGCTCAAATTTTTTTTTATTTGGAGAAAATGCACAGAAGAACGCCAGTAAAAAGGAATTCTGAAAAATCAGCGTTATTTTTGAGCCATTTCAGACGTATACTCTGTTATATTTACTAAAATTCAATGAGCTGTAAAACTGCAAACGCGAAATTTGTTTAAAGATTCTTAATAAGAGTGAAATTTTGATGATGAAAACTTTGATGAAATTTTTTTAAATTTTAATGAATTTTTTTTAAATTTTAATGAAATTTTTTTAAATTTTAATGAATTTATTTTTTATTTTTAAAACTTTTAATTACATAGTTTATTTTGTCGTATATACTAAATTTTTTTTGTTTTTTAGTAAAAGAAAAATAAAGTTATAAAAAATAACCAAATAATCAAAACTTTGCCTTATGTATATATTTATAATTGGCGCGTACACCCTTTTTGAGTGTTTGGCCGAAGCTCCTCCTCCTATTTGTGGTGTGCGTCTTGATGTTGTTCCACAAATGGAGGGACCTACAGTTTCAAGCCGATTCCGAACGGCAGATATTTTTATGAGGAGCTTTTTCATGGCAGAAATACACTAGGAGATTTGCCATTGCCTGCCAAGGGGCGGCTGCTATTAGAAAAAACATTTCCTGCATTTTGGTCTTTCACTGAGATTCGAACCAACGATCTCTCTCTGAAATCCGAATGGTAGTCACGCACCAACCCATTCGGCTACGGCTATTTTGCCTTATGTAGCGCTGCTATTACTGTGCACAGAGGTGTATATGTGAAGAAGATACCTGCGGCATACATGTGCCAGAAAAATAACTTTTCAATATTTCGCCCATAGCTCCAGGTGGGCGATTAGGTAGGTGGCCGATTTTTCGCTTTTTTTGCATCAATTCACTTTACCACCTCAATAAAATAAAAACGATAAGAGAAGGTAACAGAACTATTTGAGGCACTAATTTTGTATATGTATAAGTGTATAAGTAAATAAAAGACCAAAAATAATGTTTCCAAAAAAATTTCCTAACACTTACTTGCAACCACATAGCAGTCATAACAACAATATAACCCATTTTATTATATGAACTATCCCCATTTCAAAAAAACACAATAAAATATATTAAAAATGTATGTAATTGCGTTAATTGCAATGATTTTATTGTTTACCGTTATATATGTATACCAATGCATACATATTTACGAATTTGATTTGTAACTTAAATATTGAAAAAAAAATTAAAATTGCACACACACAGTATGCCTGGCTTTTGTCGCCTCCGAATGCACACAAAAGGTTCGCACAATCTCACTTCTACTACTTCTACTACTACTACTACTTCCACCATCACCAACGCCACCAATACAAGCACAACTTCTACCACTTCTAATGCAACAGCAATAGGAAACTATCCTGGAGCCGGCAATATTAACAACACCAACAACAGCAACAACAACAACAGTAACATCAGCAGCAATGCCAGCCACCCGGTTGCGTTTATTGAGTTCAAAGACACCGTTAGCGCTGCTACAGCAATGCAACAATTACAGGGCAAATATTTGCTCTCCTCCGAGCGTGGTTCGATGCGCATCGAATTCGCTAAAACCAAAATGATCAACGACACTTCAGCTGGCAGTGGCATCGGCAAGCACAAAAACATCAACAACCTCAGCAACAAAAATATAATCAACAATGATGCATTGGCCATGCAGAAGGCAGCCAATGTCATGAATGCCACACAGTTGTTAACTGCAAGCAATTTAGGCGCTGTTGCACCAGCAGGCACAGCAATGACGCTTATCAGCAGTAATCAGCAACAAATGCAACCGCAATCGCAGCTAATCATATTAAATGGCTATCCACATCAGCACCAGCAGCAGCACCAACAACAACAGCAACAACAGACAGCACACCAGTCACAACAACAGCAACAAGCAATGTTGCAATCAGCCACTGTAATTCAGCAGCATGCCATGTTGCCGCAACATTTTCTGGCTGCCAATGGTGCAACTACAGCAACGGTTGCCTATCCAGCAGCAGCAGCTACAGCTCTGCCGGCAATGTCAACGATGGGCTCTTCGCTGGCGACCATTTTTACTAGCACCAACAGCACGAACAACACCAGCACCACCAGCACCACTAATCTAAATAATAACAATATCAATATAAATAATAATAACAATAACAGTAATAATCTTGTGCACAATCGTTCTACCGCACTACCGCCTACTGTTGTTGTAAACTCACTACAGCACCAACTTCATCCAACTCAGCACCAAAATCATCTCTTTAGAGACGTACGTATTGGTCGTCGATAACACTTCGACATTTACATAACATTTTTAATTTATTTTTATATTTATTTTTATTATCGATTTATTTATTTTTATGTTTAATTTATTTATGGCATGCGAAAACTTCCTATTGTGTACTCGTCTCTATATAGGTTTGTAAATAATCTACTCATATTTTTTGTTTTATTTAATATTGATGTACACACGTACATACATACATACATATTTATATATACTCGTATGTGTCTTGCGAAATTCATTAGCATCTTGGATTATAGAAAACTACTATTTCATATTTTAATGCAATATTCGCTTGAAATAAGTAAAACCAACTTAATTTGCTTGCTCCACTTATTTACATATCATAAAT
This sequence comes from Anastrepha ludens, assembly GCF_028408465.1. Lineage (NCBI taxonomy): Eukaryota > Metazoa > Arthropoda > Insecta > Diptera > Tephritidae > Anastrepha > Anastrepha ludens. The sequence goes on along the minus strand of NC_071498.1, from coordinate 7,736,684 downwards.
TTCTGAGGAATAGACATACATTTACATATACATATTTCTGGAAAATATAGGGTTTTTTAATAAGAGGTGTTATCTTGATAATCCAAGAAAAATGCTATTTTTTAATATAAATGATCCGATGTTTATTTGATTATAAAGAAATGACCACCACGTCTATGCTTACTGGATCTTTGAGGTCTTGAATCGACCCTGGGCTGTTGGCGTAGACCTTCTCTTCCACTTGGCCCCAAAGAAAAAAGTCACAAGGTGTTAAATCACAAGATCTCGGTGGCCAATTGTGATCACCTCTTCGAGAGATAACACGGTCCGGAAAATTTTCCCGTAAAAGAACAATGGTTTCGTTGCTTGTGTGGCACGTAGCGCCCTTTATAATACGAGGGGTGCCTTTTATATGTCGGGATTTGGCCACCCTGGTGTTGCAATCTGGCAACTGACAGCTGTATCGGAAAGTTTGACATTTTTTGGCTTTTACGTACTCAGAACGTTTTGAAATACCAGCGCTATTTGTGTTGTTTACAGTAGCTTAAAAGATTCGTCTCGGTCCAAAAATGGAATTCAATCGTGAACATTTTCGTGCAATTATTTTTTACAACTTTCGACGTGGATTAACTCAGCAACATTGCATGGATGAACTTAATTCATTTTTTGGCGATGAAGCTCCATCAAGGACCAGTGTTTATTGATGGTATGGTGGATTCAATCGTGGTCGTAGTTCACTCCAAGACGAATTTCGTGAAGGTCGTCAAAAATCAGTTGTTGTTCCGAAAACCAGTGATGCTGTGCGCGAACTGATATTGCAAGATCGTCATGTGACCTATCGTGAGATTGAGACAATCTTAGGCATGAGTGGGACCAGCATACATTCAATATTGCATAAACATTTGACTGTCAAAAAAATTTGTTCGCGTTGGATCCCACACAATTTGTCAATCGCTCACAAACAGGCTCGTGTCGATTGGTCGAAGGAAATGCTCCAAAAATACGATCGCGGGGCTTCGAAACACGTCTATGACATCGTGACAGGTGATGAATCATGGATTTACACATATGAGCCCGAAAGTAAACAGCAGTCGACTGTATTGGTGTTTCAAGATAAGCCAAATCCAACAAGCGCGCACGAAGCACCTCCAAGCAAATGGTCGACTGTTTTTTCGGAAAAACTGGGCATGTCCCAACCGTACCACTAGAACAACGCAGAACAGTTAATTCTGAGTGGTACACAACCATTTGTTTGCCAGTTGTCTTCCAAGAAATCAGGAAAACCAATCGGCAAAGACGGATCACTCTTCACCAGGATAATGGGAGCTCTCACACATCGGCTCAAACAACTGCATTTTTGAGCACTCAAAACATCGAATTAATGGGTCATCCGCCGTATAGTCCTGACTTGGCACCGAGTGACTTCTTTTTATTTCCGTACGTAAAAAACAAACTGAGAGGTCAACGTTTTTCGACACCTGAAGAAGCGGTTGAGGCATTCAGAATGCATGTTTTGGAGGTACCTCATTCAGAGTGGCAAAAGTGCTTCGACAATTGGTTGAACTGCATGCAAAAGTGTATAGATCTTCATGGAGAATATTTTGAAAAACAACAATTTTCATGTAATTTTTTACAAATTTATATTTTCTCGTGTTTGCTCCGACATAACGTCGAATTTATACCGCTGGACTTCGTGGTGAAAGCTCCTCGTCAATGATCGCTTGCGGTGTCAGAACGTTCCTCGCGTTTTTTGTGTTTCGCAACAGATTCTGCATCGCCGTCTGAAATTTCTAATTCACGGCGAACCCTTTTTTGTTTTCTTTTGATTGGTGGGTGAGGTAGGGTTCAAAATACCTTCGCACTAACAGCAGCCGCCATCTACTGCTTTGTCCTCTCCTAGAACTACTTTCTGCATTACTTCTGGAGGGCCCAGACCAGCATCCATAAAGGGCTGATTCCATTCACCCACGTCTGGGTTTACCGTATTTGCAGTCAGCTTTCATGCGTAGGCTCCTCTTCTTGTGTCTCTATCTGTGCGGCACCGCTTTTTTTCACTATGTCGAGGCCTACTTTTTATTCCGTAGTACGTTCTAGATGTATCTCTTTACCTCGCGTTCAATCATGTTGCCGATTATGTTGCACGATGCCGCCAATCTGCTTCCTCAGAGCAATTCTTTCCGCGAGCCATCTGTCACAGCTAAAAAAAGTATGTTCAGCGACTTCACTCGGCGCGCCGCAGTATATGCACTTGCGATCGCTTACCTTGCCTATGCGGTATAGGTATCTCCGGAAGTATCCGTGCCCCAGGAGGAACTGAGTTAAGAAGTAATTCACTTTCCATAAGTTCCTTTCAAACCATTTACCTATTGATGGAATAAGTTTCGCCGTCCATCTGCCACTTGGGTCAGTGTCCCATCGACTTTGCCATCGCAACATGGTTTGGCATCCCCGTTCTACGACGCTAGTGATGACGTGTTTCTTCGTTCCCCGGCCATGAGGTCAACGAGTATATTCCCGCTGATCGTTGCACAGCCTACAGTGCTTTGCGCTTAGCTTTACACAATTCCCCATACTTCGCTGCCGTACAGAAGAATTTAGTTTGTGGCCACCATGAGTAGCCTTCTTTTGCTCTGTGTTTCGGATGACCGATGTTTGCCAATAATATGCTTAACATTCCTATGACCTTTGCTGCTTTGGAAGCCACATGCTGTATCTGAGTCCTGCAATCAAGTTGAATACCTAGGTATTTCACTACTTTTTGGGTCACTAAAGACGTGTCGCCTATTTGCATGCTGACCTCGAGTGGTGTGTGACCTCGTGTCATAAGGATGACTTTGGTTTTATGTTTGGCGAGTTCTAGGCCGTGGTTCGCAGTGTCCCGGGCTGGTATGGCCACCACTATATCGTCTGCGTATCCCACTGGATATGTATCTTCTGGCATTCTATGCTCAAAATCACGTCGTAGCTCAGATTCCAGAGATCGGAGCCGAGAACATATTCTTGAGCCACGCCAAACGTTATTGTTTTGGTTTCTTGCTCATCTGGATTGTCTTACAACAGCTCACGTTCACTCAGGTAGCTCTGGAGAATCCATAGCAGGCATGAAGGTATTAAAAACCTTTCTCGTGCTGTCTACTGCTTCTAATTCACGACGAACTTTATGATCAAACGTACTTAAGAAAATAATCGGTATAATTTTCACATACAACGGCGATGACTGCATGTCTCTGCATTTGTTGAGTTAAGTTGTAGTCCTCCATGTCTTATCTAAAAGAGACCAAAAAGAAAAATAATGTCTTTAGGAAGTTATAGCCACAAATACCGTATGCACTCTGTATATATATGTATATTATATATATCCGATATATATATATATATATATATATATATATATATACCAACTATATATTAACTATCGAAAGCCATGGATGGTCTTAACTATCGATAGTTTGGCACCTATAGTTGACACAGACCCGAGCCAAACGACTCAAAATTATCGACCATTCTTTATAGCTTCTCAGCAGGACGCTTATGTTGACATAGTACATCACGAATTTTACGATATGCTACATTTACAGATCCACCATTTTCATAGTGGATTTTATTATTTCATTGCGATTTTTGAGTAAAGTTGAATTCATTGTAAGCAAAGCTTCTCCTGTGTATTTTCCAAAAGCAAAAAAACAAATTGTCAAAACTGATAATATACTTTGTCCCTACTAAATTACCCTGCCTAGTTAGCTCATAATAACACTTTTCCGTGATCTGTAAAAGAAGAATAAACGACACTGATTAGCACACGTGCAGGAAATAGAAGTTTTTAAGCAAGGATGAGAGATTACCTAGTTTGGCCAATCTGCTATGTAGAAAACCAAAATTGTGCGAGCAACTTCGGTTGCCACGTCACCCGAGTACTCGGCAGTCGAATTCTGGCCGCTCATTTCACACGTATCCACACACTCGTCCGATCAGTCATTGCTCAGACGGCAACGAAGCAACATGAATAAGGGCTGTGTTGATTTTTTTGGTATGTCATCAGCACAATCTCAGTTTCTCGTAAACAAACCGCTGCCAAGACCTTGGTGACGTCAGCCAATCAGCTGATTCTTTCAAATTCGCTAAGAGCCGGTTAACGGCCTGATCTTCGCCATGCATTCGGAATTCTTTCACCAAAGTCCTTAAACTGTAATCCCAATAACTTTTCCCCGTTTTATCGCCATCTATGTTTGCAAATTTAAGTACAGAAACCCAAATTGAAAAATTATGTAATCTTCTAAATCCATTTGTATAGTTATAGCGCTTATTTACAAAAAAACAAAAACAAAAAAACAAATATGAGTATTGCATTATACTCATAATTTTACAGCGCATGACTTTACAAATACCTACAACAGAGGTTATGTGTTGCGCGTGTAATTGGAATGCTAATGTGTTGCTCGCCTTCCAACTGAACCGTGCCCTGCGGCATCTGATTCGTATTCGCTGTGCAGAAGCAATAGAGAGGCGCACATAGTAGCAGCACCAGCAACCACCAGCACCAACCCACAACGCAAATGTGCGCAATTTCTTTATGGCATTAAATAAATAGAGTTAAAATAAAACAGAGTGCCTCCCCGCCACTCCAGAAAGTATGCATTTAATACTGAGAACCCCATCTATAACGGTACGTTTGCACGAAAGCACGCAAAAGCAGCACTAATGGCCAACGCCGATAAACGTGGCTGAAGCAGCGTGCATCCGCTCCCGAGCATTTTGCTGCCACACGACCACTTTACCACTTTTTTACGTTTGATACGTTTTTATAATACCAAACTAGAGAAATGAGCGAACCTTATAAATTTGTTTTTCAATTTGTACCAAAAGTTTGTGAAAAATGCAAAAGCACCGCGTGCCCCACCCCTCCCTTAACACCCATCAACAGCACAAGCAGTTTCTTTGGCTGATATTGCATCGACGCGACGCGCCCTCCAACACGTTTACCGTTAACCCTTTAGTAGCAAGGGCGCCCGATTGTTATGATTACGTTGTTACCGCCACAAACAAACAAATCCTCAAACATGCAGGCCATATAGTTTTGCATTAGTGTGTGTGTGCACTTAATGCGCATATGTATATGTGTGGATAGCAAAGAGCGCAAAGTGTAGAAAACCGCTAGACAGTGAAATGCTGTACATTATAAATAAAAATTGCACAAACTGGTGCATATTGGCTTGGCGGCCGTCACCTCGTCCCTTGAGTGTTGGAATCAATTTGCGAAAGGTGAAACTTTTTGCAAAGAGGGTCGCAACGGTTGGGTGCTAAGCAATAACGCGGCTTGTGATAAACAAGTTTAATAGTTTAAATGACACACAGTCTACGTACATATGCACTCACATTCGAATTTGCAATTTGATTATTTGTAAGTAGTACACAAACCCTATAGGGAAATCAATTGGTATCGAGTGGGTGCGACTGGTTATCGTAAATTTTCATTTCAAACGATGAGTTTTGGCGCGCCAATGAGTTAACATGGTTGCTTTGCTGGTTCTGTTGAGCGATTTTGAACTAATAGGTGATTAACAAAATCTAGTTCTAAGTCTCAAGCCAATAATTAACTTTTTTGATCATTTTGATGCGAAGATTTCAAAATTTATAATATTGTACGTAACTGTCTCAAAACAGAAATACCTGTAAGTTCCTCGTGGAACTCGAGAAATAGTTCCTCATTCAGCATTCCAACGTATATCAACATATCCAGGTTACCCGATCTTCTCAATTGTTTAAATTATGCCAGGTTCTAAGCAGCCAAACTTTGGAATCGATATTTCGTTATGTTGGACTACTTGCGGAGTCTATTCAGCTGCATGATTCTTAGAATATTATAACTTTTTGTATTACCAAAAAATATTGAAAAAGAAATTTTCCATAAAAAATGTTTCCATAAGATAATTTAATTTCCATACATTTTTTTTTTTTTCAATTTAAAATTTTTCCATAAAATTTTTTATTTATCCATAATTTTTTTTTTTTTTCAATGTTGAAATTTTTTTGAACTTTATTAAGTCGTCATAAAAAGTTTCCATACCAAAAAAAATCATTTCCATAAAAATATTTTTTTTTCATTTTCAAATTTTTCCATAAAATTTTCCTTTTTCCCATAAAAAAATTAATATCCTTAAAAAACATTTCCATATAATCTTTTTTTTTTCAATTTAAAATTTTTCCATAAAACTTTTTATTTATTCAAAATTTTGTTTTTATTTTTTTCTTTTTTCTAATGTTGAACTTTTTTTTAACTTTATTAAGTAGTCATAAAAAAATGTTTCCATACCAAAAAATTATTTCCATAAAAATAATTTTTTTTTTCATTTTCCCATTAAAAAATGTATTTCCTTAAAAAAACATTTCCATAAAATCTTTTTTTTTTCAATTAAAAATTTTTCCATAAAATTTTTTATTTATCCATATTTTTTTTTTTCTTTTTTTGTTTGAAAGATGAATTTTTTTTTTTAACTAATTAAGTAGTCATAAAAAATGATTCCATACCAAAAAATTAATTTCCATAAAAACATCTTTTTTCATTTCCAAATTTGTCCATAAAATTTTCCATTTTTCTATCAAAGAATTAATTTCCTTAAAAAAACATTTTCATAACATCTTTTTTTTCAATTCAAAATTTTTCCATAAAATTTTTAATTTATCCATAATTTTTTTTTTCTTTTTTGTTTGAATGACTGTTTTTTTGAACTTTATTAAGTAGTCATAAAATAATTTTTCCATACCAAAAAATCCATTTCCATAAAAACAATTTTTTTTTTTTTCATTTTCAAAGTTTAATTATTATATAATAATTAATTTATAAAATTTTTAATTTTCCCATAAAAAAATTAATTTCCATAAAAAAACTTTTTTCTTTCATTTTGAAATTTTTTCATAAAATTTTCCATTTTTTATGGAAAAATTTTTTTTTTAATGATGTCAAGTAGCGAAAAATCGTAGATTTCAAACTTTATCAAGCAGCCATACAAAAAAATTCATTTTCATAAAAAAAAATATTCAAGTATTTACTTTCATACGTTTTTTCACGCCAAAAGAACCAAAACTAATTTGTGAAGCGTTTGTTTTGTTCCAATTAGTTTCTTGAGTTCAATCATTTTTTTTTTTTTATTGGATCACCCTTTTTTTGTACCTACATTTTCGATTATTAAAGGATTCGCCTATTAAAAATTAACGCCACCCTTGAAATTATTCTTACTGGGTATGTACTTATTTTTATATGTGCAAGCATAGTAACATCTGAGTAATACGAGCCGTTGGATGGTGCTCGGGGCCCTCTTTTTTGATTACGTGCTTACACATTTTAGTGATGACTCGTTTTCCGAAATTTCCGCTATTCATATGAAAAATAAAACGTGGCGCTTTATAAGCTTTTAACTTAAATTTCTCTAATAAGGCAAAGTGCTGGCATTCCTTAAATACAGCAGTAAATCTATTATATTTTTTAGTACTTTGATCAGCACCATTTGCGATAAGTCAGTCATCTGTTATAGAAGTAGTAGTCAATAGTGAATTGGGTATGAGGTCGTTCAATATGAAATGGCCTGAAGTGCAATGCTTATGAAAATAAATTTACTGCATAAAAAGAATCAACTTTAATTTTTACAGCAGATGGTTCTCGAAGTATATCTGTGAAGACTTTTTCTTCAATTTTTTACTTCTTCGTGGAACTTGCAATTCAAAAAACCAATTTTCGTTTGGAAAAATCTGTTAACCGATTTTTTAAGATTAATATTATAATTGTTCAAAAAACCTATCAGGTTACCCGATAAGTTATAACATAAAGAAGTGATATGCAATTACAAAGTTTAAAAAAATATACATAAGATATTGAATAGCAAATACCATAAGAAAAGTTGCTTGCACTAAATGGTGAATAGCTCGAATAGTTTGTAGAGACCTATACACTCTGCTACATCATATTTTTGCTTGCTGTTAAATACTTTAAAAAATGTCTTTTTGAGTTTCAAAGAATGGAGATGATATAAAAAATATTATAGCAAGCTAAAATTTCTTGAGTTCGCTCTTTCTTGAGCAATATTGCACAAATATACCTACTAATATTAATACCTTTTCAACATATCGATACGGAATTCTCATTACACTTCCACGCCCTCAGAGATTATACTATGAAATCATGAGTCTGAATTTCGCCACTTTACTAGCTTTTCCACGCTTTCCTTAGCTGCTTGCAGGTACTTGAGGGCACCGATCTAAGTGAAATACATACGAGACAAAAATAAATTCATATATGCAGTGATTAGCAATATATCCAGAAAATTATTCTACCTGTCCACATATTAGCATAGATTTTAGCAAATTTGGCAATCAGCTGGCAAGACTGTGTTGAAGGCTGTTTCTTCATGGAAATTGGTTTGGTGGAATATTGAAGAGTTTTCGCTTTGTTTAATTCCTATTAACGACATGAAGAAAGGGCAATGAGAAGCAATAGTTAATTGAACTAAATATTTGCTGCTAGTAATAGAAAGTTGGAGGAAATCCATAAACGACGCCTACTGAGGTTTCAAAAAATTATGGCAGCAATACGCAACTACATTTTATAATAATCAATAACCGGCCAAAGCGTGTATGGACACACCTTTTTTTCCGTAATAAGAATGCGGCTTCGACTTCGGTTCGGCCATGTAAGGCCACAAAATTTCAGTTCGGTTTCGGTGAAAAAAGAGCCTAACTTTGGCCTGGCCGAACATTTCTATAAACTTTTTTTGATACAAATTTGTGTTCACTTTTAGTTCTTGTAAAAATTTTTGAATATTGAAATTAAAGCCCACATTTTTTGTTTTTTAATTACCTTGAAATATCATTTGCTCCGCATCGAATGGCCGTTGTTTAGTGCTGCAAGGCAGTTCTATACCTATAAACGATGCCGCTAGTAAAGTGAAATAGCCGAAAAACTATTTTTTTACCTTACAATATAGAATTAACCATCTATTAATTATTAACTAATTGCAATATGTAGTTTTTTTTTTATAAACTTAAAAATATGTTATGATTTGAAACTAGTGTGATTGAGACTCATGTAACTTTTTCAGAGTTTTATTAATAAATTAAGTGTATTTTTTTAATCATTGCTTGTTTGTTACGTGTACCCTTTAAAATCTTTGGTTTGGTTCGACTTCGACAGAAATTGGCGAAAGCTCCATCTGATCTAGATTTCAGTTTCTCTCATTTTGGCTCACCTGTCTTGCAAGAGACACGAAGAGAAGAATCAGATCATGTAACTGCAGTCCAACAAACTCTCGCCCAAAAACACTGGAAACTGGAAAAAATTATGGATCTTTCAAAAATGACGCCTAGATATCAGTAGTGAATAATTCCTAGATGGTCAATAATTCTTGGACATATGTCAAGTAGAGCTACAATTTTACACGATAGAACAACGCGTTAAAATTATTGAAATTTATTATGAAAATTGTCGATCTTTAAGAACAATACGTCGCAAAATTTATGATTTTTTTTTGTTTCGACTGGGTCGACAATTCAAAAGTTGGAAAACTAGTTTCAAGAAACTGGTTCTGTCGAGGATAGCAAAAGGACTGGCAGAACAAAAACTAGACGTTCTGTTGGTAATATCTCTGCTGTAGCGCAAAGAGTTGATGATCAACATTCAACATCGATATCTCGAGGTTCTCAGTAATTAGAAATTCATGAATCGACTTTTTAGCGGATTTTACCTGTAAAGATTCTTATGGTGGACATTTAAATTTTCGCAATTTTCACATATAATTGTCAAGAGCCATATTTTGAATAAAAATCGTGAAACCCGAAAGAATCTAAACAACAAAGAATCTAACAACGTCTAGGCGCGTCCCTTGAAAGGCCATTGACAAGAATATTCGAATTTCTATATCGTATAGAAAGTGAACATTTCTTAAGGGGCAGTTCTAGTTTAAAAAACTTGTGTTTCATTTTTTTTTTATATCACAAAATGGCAGCTCCAGCCCTCACTGACGATGGTCGAGCGCGGCAATGGGCAGTGTGCGCGGGGCACTCTACTGCCCTGCCAAGTGATCTGAAACGAAAAAACCAAAAAAATCTTGAAGTAGATGAAATTTGGAGGGTCTTATGAATTTTTGATTTTTAAAAACCCCTTTTTAAAAAAATGAGGACACTTTGAAAAAAACACCGTTTTTGCCTCTTTTTATTTGTTTTAACGTTAAAAACATAATACTCTTCCAATAAAAAACGCTTTCTGAAGGCCCCCTAAATTGAATAAGCTTTAATTTGAGCCGCCAAACGTCGAAATCGGTGTAGTCGTTGATGCGGAATCGCGCCGGGCGCGCAAAAAAATGGTGTTTCGAGAAAAACGCATTTAAAGTTTGACAAAGAAAAAATCTACCTGTTTTTCGGCTGATGCGCTCTCTCATCTATACGCTATAACTCGTAAAATTATTTAGATAGGGAAATATCCTTTTGCCTACAAATTTCTAAGTCCTTAAGGATGAAATTAAAGCAATAAAAAACAATAATTTTTTTTTGGTCGATTTTGACTGGAACCTCCCTTTAATGTAGGAAATACTGCAAATATGCAAGTAAGTACTGAAAATTCTAGACTAGGCACTAATTTTTGTGAATCACCCTTATAAAAATCTTCTTATACTTCAATATTTCTAAAAATTGTTTTGAGTTATTCGTGAGCTATTTATACTACCGATTTACTACGACCCCCATGTACCTCCGTTCTGTGTTTTTAAAACCAAATTATGCTTTGTAAATTTGTTTATTTTTCCGCACAACTGCACTTTGATCGATTGCATTGTGGCGTGAAGGAAGGCTGCGTTCAAAATCAAAATTCAATCAAGAAATTTTATCTCTTCGCAAAAAGTGAGGTATCAATTTAAGAGGGAACGTCACAGACGATAGCCATTGATGTATAGATTACGAATTTGTTTGGTTTTTTGCTTTTAGACGATTTTTCACCGCTGTATCGGGGCCACCAGGGTGCATCAGTTTTTTATGACGTCATTGCATTAATATTAATAACAAATATAACTTTTAATATTTTTCAATAAAAATTTGTGTTAGTATAGTTCAATATATATTAAATAAATTATAAGTTGTCCGATCCTCAAATAACTATCCCTACTTATAAAAAAAATTCATGAAAACCACTTAATTTTCACGCGTTCACAGTGGTGTTCCCCCTTAAAGCAAATACTTTAGAGTACCTCCTGAGTATTGTTGAAAATAATGAACAAAATTAAAAAATTATGAAATTAAAAAAATTTTAAAAATGTCTATATATATCAGTTAAAAGGTAGAGATAAGAAGATTGATTAGATTAGATTTTTTTGACTTATAGTTTGTTGTGTCCTCTACTCATCACAGCATCTCATCCAAGCCCAGTTTCCTTATTACACTTGAGAAAGAGTTGGGTTGGACTGAGCGTATGCGTCCTTTTGCAGACTGCAATTGGCCGAGATGTCTGATTAGAAGATAAGTGAATGAGATGATAAATAATTAATTTTTTTCTTTGATTTTATTTTGATATATTTTGTACGAAGCGCATGTTTTAAGCATCAATGTTTATTTTTAATAGATAATACATATGTAGATATTAATTGTTAGTATGGCTTAATGGTTATTTTCAGGCGTTATTAATGAAAATATGCCTATATGCAAAGTATATACAGCGCTGTATAGTTCCTAAAATCTCACAATACCAGCACACAATGCAAGCAAGGCTTATTTAGAGTATATTTTTTTACACATCATGCGTACAAGGTGGCGCAAAATTAATCACCATATCGAAAGATTTATTGTATGATTTTTGCAAATGGTGACGTACATCAATCATATTAGACACTTGTCAACTGGGCAGCTTTAGTATAGAAGCAGAGCGCATAAAGGCAAAATAAAGATTTCCCTCGCTCAAAATCATATTTTTATTAGGTAACAAAAACAAACTTGGATGATTATTTTTGCACTACCTTGAGTATACACATACGACTGACTATGCCATACTATTCGTAATTAATTGAAGTTTTAATGCCTAAAATATTATATTATATTTACTAAGCCATAATTTCAAATCAAATAAGAAATTTCTAAATATTCTGCTGGCATTCTTTAAAACTTCACACATTTCACTTTCCAGAGGAGCGGGTATGGAATCAAGGCATGATTTACTCAATAAAAAGGCCGAACGCGACTTGCAACATCATCAATTTCTAATGACAACACCGACTTGACCCGTTACAACAGCGGCAGCAGTGGCAGCACATCAGCAACAGCAACAACAACAACAGCAGCAAACGCAGCAGCATCAACACTATACAACGCACTATCAGCAACAACAGCAGCAAACAACAACGGCAGCCACCATTCCAACGCATCATAACCACCATCATCAACAGCAACAGCAGCAACAACAACACCAACATCACCAGCAACAGCAACATTATGCGGCAAGTGCAGCAGCTGCCGCCACATTAGCCGCCACACATCACATACCAACAACACTGATTGCGGGTGCAACACCGGCAGCGGCAGCTGCTGCTGGCGTCTACTCCTACGTATTGCCAGCCACCACGCACATTGCGGCATAGTACGGCAATTATGGATATTAGTGCGGCATATTAGTGAGGCAGTTGCATGCTTATGGTGCACCCAAACGGCAATACTTGGCAGTGTAGAGCTGAGTGGAGCTGTAGCTGATGATTGAAGAAGGGTGAAGAGCGTTAGCGCAAATAGTGCTGCAGTGAAAACAACAATAACAACTGGCATCTCTCGAATACGCACTTATGCATACACACACACATACACACACACTCATACATAAATACAAGTGTACATGGAATTGCGTCAAAACATGTAGAACTTTGGGTTTGTAAAAGCAAAAACCGAAAAATGCAAACAGGGGCTGAGCAGTAGGTGAGGCGAATAGGCATACGCAGCATGCAGCTGGCATGCAAAATGAGGAAGAAAAAGTTAGTTGTAAAAATAAAAAATGCTAAAAAAAATTTAACAAAAAATTTAACAAAAAATTTACCAAAAAAGAAGTCATACATATGTATGTATGAGCGTAAATATACATATGAAATTTCTAAATGGAAATAGGTCGCGAGGCAGTTGAAATTTTACATAAAAATAACACACATACAGACATACTTATATACATATATGTATATAAATGTATATAATGAAAATTTTACTGTATGTTTGCAGACAGTTTAGTACAATTTGGTAATAAAAGAAGCAGCAGTAAAAGCAATTTGAAATTTGCGTGAAAAAAAAACTCAAATTCATGACTTTAATAATCAGCATTTTTTACTTCTTTTACTTGATCTTTCTTCCTTAAATGACAAAAAGTATTGTTAAAAAGGCAGTGGCTATTATTGAGCATACACACACACACACACACACACAAAGAAATGTAAAATTATTCGTTGACTTTTAATGCGCTTTGTTAGTATGTTTAGAAAAGTTTTACTGCTAGACTTTAAGATGCATACAGATAGCGTGGGATGCTTTAAGCAGAATATTAGTTCAGAAAAATTTTTTTTTCCAAATTTTTCAAAATCTTTTTTTTCAAAATTTTAGCTTGCATTATTCCAGAAAAAAAATAAAATTTCATAAGAAGGAATTGATAATATTAGACATTAAAAATCTCAAAACTGCTCTGTTCCCATTATTTGATGGCATTTCGATTACTCATTTTTTTAAATAAAAAAGTAATTAATTTCATTCCGAATAATAACAAATACTAAACAAAAATGATTTTATTCATGAAACAAGCATATAATACGAATTAATAAATTATTGTCATAAGCAAACTTTAATATAAATTATATGAATGATAAGCAAAAACAGAAAAAAAACTATTTATAGCTTAACCGAATGTGCCCTTTACATAGCTCTCTTTCTAGAATTATAAAAACCAAAAAAGCAAAAACAAATATATATAATTATTAAAACATAATATAAAAATAAAAAGAAATAAAACTAATTGGAGAGTCCCGAAAACAAAACACTGTAAATGCTAATAACTAAATAGTACAGTTATAATTTTTATTATTGTCCAAATAAAAATTATAAAAATCCGGAGTAAGCTGAGTAGTGCGCATAATAAAACAGTAACGCGTAGAAATTTTGATAATGCGAAATAGATATACAGATTTCAAAATGATTACAAAATAGTAAAAAGTAGGAATCCCAAAAACAAAAATAAAACATAAATCATAAAACAAATGAAACTACCAACAAATTATAAGGTTTCCAAATTGTTTACGCAAAACATACCTACAACACAAAAATATTGAAATTCAAAAATATGGAGATATTTTTCCTTAGCCATAACTAAATGCGGTCCCAAAACGGCTGATGTGAAAACCAACCGGCAGTAGGCCAGAATACAGTCAAATATTGCAATGCCTGTGCACTTAGCCGAAAATAACAGCAGCGGTAATGAAATGCAAGGTGAAAAGTACGATGTTTTGCAAAAATACTCAACTCAACAGAAGAGCTGGAGTAGAGTGCAGGTAGAGCGGGCAGCATAGATCGACCGAGAGAAATGAGAGAACTCAATGAAACTCAACATACATACAAACCAAGATTGAACTCTGAACTAACAAACTAACTAACTAACAACTCATGCATATACTTTACAACAACCGCTTTTCTACCACTATACCCGGCATGCGTAACGAGTTACATACATACACACAAATATATAACTTTTTGGAAACTAGCAGTCTGCAGACCAAACTAAAATGAAGCGATTTTCCTCTTAGGCCTATAAAACATAAATATTAGAGATTTATTAAAACTAACTTCCGCCCAGTTTAAAAAGAAAAAGAAAAAAAAACAACAGAAAATAAAACACAAAACACAAAATGAAAGGCAAGAGCAATTCACTGAGAGTTTCGAAGATGAGATGTCGATGAGATAAAATAGCGGCAGTTGGCGAGAAAAGAAATTACAAAATAATCGAGAGTAGTCGAAAATAAATTGAAAGGCTAAATATAATGAAAGTGAGAAAGTTGGCGAAACAAAACGGGAGAGCGTGTAAGCGCGAAAAAACTTAGCGTGCTGCTGACAATGTAACCGGGACTGAAAACAAAGCAAATCAACAAACAAAATTGGTTTATAAAAAACGCAAAAAATTGCAGAAATAGCTAATATAATAAATAGAAGAGAAAAAACAGATATTGAGTAAAATGTAATGTTAAAATATATCATGACATATCATCTTGCGTAGCGTAAAGAAACATACACAAGTAAGTTACAACAAATAAATAAATATAAATGATAAATAGCGCAAAAAATTATATAACTGTACATGCTAAAAATGTATGTAACGAACAAAATAAATGAATTTGAGAATATGCCTAGAAGGGAAAATCGGTGTTGCATAAGGCTACGTGTACAGTTGAGAAATTTTGAGAGAAACTATGAAATACGAAATAAAATGAAACCAAAGTAAAATATTTGTTAACACAGATGAAGAGCTCCAGCTTCCCCGTGAGACACCTGTACCACTGGCACAACTACGTTCTGGATACTGTAGCAGGTTAAACTCCTACTTATCCAGAATTGACCCCGACATACCAAACATATTTCCGGCATGTGAAGATACTCCGCACGACACTAACCACCTCTTCACATGCCCCCTTAAACCTACTCATCTAACACCCCTCTCCCTCTGAACCCAACCCGTCGAAACAGCTTGTTTCCTGGGCCTACCCTTAGATGAGCCAGACGAAGACGACCGGTAATATGACTTAGTGCCACAGGAAAGCTTAGTTGTCAAACAACTTTTTTTGTATTTTCCATACCTTAACTGTGGTAGATTTCTAAATTAATTCGGCGTTTAAATTTGGTTGCACAGCGAAGCAGAGTTGTCGAAAATTACTGTATTTTACTTACCTTAACTGTGGTGAGTTCGGAAATTAATTTGGCGTTTAAAGTTAGTGGCACAGGGAAGAATAGTTGTCATTAAATGACGCGCAAAATTTGTAGCACAGCATTACGAGAAGTCGAGATGCAGCCGCATGCTGACTAATTCGCAAGGTGTCGCGCAAATGTACATTTTTCGTACTTTAACGGTACTCTAAATTTATCATCTTCTTTAGCATATCTAATTCTGCTTCTTCTTCCATATCTAATCTTTTTTTTTAATATTTATTTCAAATATTTTCTCTTCATACACCTCACGCATTTCTCACAAAACCTCTCCACTGTGAACATGGCCTTTTGTGCGAGCGCGTTGTTAGTTAATCAAATGCAAAATGTTGGTGCGTGCGTGCGTGCGCTGCGTAAAATTATGGATGATGATGAGATTTTTTTAAAATTCTCTATTTCAGGCAATGTTGTTATACAAGCATACTGCATATATATAAATATACAGATATATATGTGCATGCACACAAAATTGTAGTAAATGCATATTTTCGAAACATTCTTAAGTTAAAAACTAAAACTAAAAAACAAAAACAAAAACAAAAACAAAACAATTAGTATTTTAAATGTAGAATTTTTATGTGTTTTTCATTACCAAAGTTGTCCTTACTAAAACAAAACAAAGCAAAAGAAAACAAAAACTAAATAACATTTAACATTTTTTGCAATGTTTTCTCTTTGTGTTTGTGTATTAATTAAGTGCATAATTTAAATAATTTACTAATTTCTTAGTTTAGTACTAGACATACCAAAGGAAATTCAAATGGTTAAAATGATAAAATATATATGTATAGTGTTATATTGCAAACTTACCTACCTATATATGAACATACACACACACACATACCTATGAGTATGTTAACGTATGCAAATGCTACCTAAATCTGTACGCATTTCAAAAACGTTAATGCAAAAAGCTACGAGTACGCATACATACACACATACATACTACCAAATACCAATAAATAATCGTGAAATCCTGGCAAGAACCAAATGAAATATTTTTTTTGTTTTTTTGAAATTTTGTGTATAAGTAAAATTTTTTTAGAAGCATTTTGTTGCAAGAAATATACAAATACAATTTATAAATATTACCGAGAAATGCAAATTGCGATTACAGTGCGCGTATACTTACATATATACAAGTACATAAATACATAAATTACCTACTCGTACATGCATACACACATACACGCATGCATCATAGATACATGCAGGTGAATAGATTGTATTTTAGTCGGCATATGCATATTCCGTCCAATAATATTTTGTTAATACGTATTTCAAATGCTTAATTGTAGTAAATATTTCTATTTTAGTTTTCAATTTGCGCTGGAGATGTTGGTGATTTCAGTGGCCTGCGCCACTGGCTGCCAAACGGCGATTGTCATGTGGAAGTGCGAAAATGGGAAAATGGGATTAGAGTAAAATGTGCATGTAGAGTAGCAGCTAAGCCTTCAAGGCTTACCTTTTAATTTTAGAAGTAGTGAAAAATATAAAAATGAAGTGAAACAAAAACCCAAAGCGAAAAACAAAAATTAAATTTACTAGGTATTTACGAACAAACTTATGTGTGTCTCTCTTTTTCGGCGGCGCTACAAGTCGCTGGAGCGGACAACTGATTAACTAAATGCATATCATAAATTGCGCCTTTTTTTCAAACTTAAATAAATACATACACACATACAAGTATATATTTAGATATTTATGCTGTAGTTTAAAGGAGAAACTTTAAAAGTAAAAAATTATTATTTTCGAGATTTTTTCAATAGCACATAAGAAAATTTAATATCAAAACAAAAACAACAACAACATACTAAAATGCTAAGGCTAAAGAAACAAAACGTAAATTCAATGGTTATTTATAAATGTACACTTTTTAACGTTAAGTGTGTCATTTTAGCAAAAGCAAAAACAAAATCAATGGCAGTTTAAAGAAGAAAACCAAAAAAGTAAATTAAATAAAATCAATTAAAAATAATACAATATTAACGTTCGTAAATTTTTAGCAAATATCAAATGTATGTAAATTAGTAGGTGTGAAAAGACAGTAAAAAATATGTAACTGAATCTAGAATACTCGCTACTAAGCATTAACGAGTTTGATAGCCGATATGGACAGGAAATTCGCAATTCAGTGGCAATTCTTGTTTGCGGCGCAGTAGTGCATAATTTCAACATTCGAACATTAAATGAACGAAATTTCTGTTCAACAGTAATAAAGCGATAAAGCGACCGAATAATTGATTATCTATTTTTTTTTTTTTTTTTAATTTTATTTTATATTATTTTATTTTATTTTATTTTATTTTATTTGGTTGGTTGGTTTAAGAGTGACCCCGCATCGGAGTGCCACATAGACCGCAAGTTGGGTCCGTTGTGTTGCCCTAGAGCTCATTATGTTATATGATTTCCCCACCTAACCGAGATTTTTATTGTAGATTTTGATCAAAGATATTAATTCGTTTCGAGAATTTGATGAGAGATTTGATTTTCAGGTTCGAGAGTACTGAAAGATTGCCAATTGTTGGAGAGCCAAGAAGAGCGAGTCGACTTCTGGCTATACCTGGTTATTTTATTTTATATTATTTTATTTAAATATTTTATTTTATTTTATTTTATTTTATTTTATTTTATTTTATTTTATTTAATACTATTTTATTTTATTTCATTTTATTTTATTTTTTGTAAATAAAACTATATTAAAAAATTTAGCAGCAAAAATTTATAATTCCTGAATTCCATTCCAAAATTGTTTTAATAAAAAAATATTTCATTTTTTCGACTTCCTTGTATTAATTAAAGGAGATAAAACTGAAAAGATTAGAATTAAAATTTTTCTTAAAATTTTCAAAATTTTGTTTTTTTAATAAAAAAAAAAATTTTTGTTTTGTCTCCTGATATTCTCATTCTTTTGTAAAAAAAATTATTTGTGTAAATAAAACAATTCTAAAAAATTAACAGCAAAATTAAAAATATATTTCTAAATTTTATCAAGAATTGTTTTAATAAAAAAAATATTTTTTTAACAGTCCCGTTCTTTCATAAATTAAATATTGTTTGCGTAAAAAAGACTTTTTTAAAAAAGTTAGTAGAAGAAGCCAACATATTTTATAACAAACAATAAACGAAACAAAACCAGACAACATATTTCTAAAAATCTATTTTAATATTCAAATTTTTTTAATTTCGATTTATTTATATATTGTATTTCTGATATTTCGTTCTTTTATAAAAAATTTGTAATTTTATATTATATATATTTCTGAATTTTATCGAATATTTTTTTAATATAAAAAAAAATTATAATTTTGTTTTATGATCTCGTTCTTTAATAAATTATATATCATTTGTATATATAAAACTATTAAAAAAATATATATGTAAGTATATAATATATCTGAGTTTTATCAAAAATTGTTCTAATATTAAAAAAAAAAATTTTTTGTTTTTGATAGTCTTGTTCTTTTATAAATTATTTTAAGAAAATAAGAAGAAAAAGCTAACTTTTTTTTGAATTGCATAAAAATTTTTATTTTATTTATTTATTTATTAAAAGAGTAACAATTATAAATAACTATTCCACTTAAAAATTAATTTTTAATAATTTTTTTTTAATTTCTCATAATCTCACTCGTTTACAAATTAAAGAAAAAAATTATTACTTTTTTTTATATTACTACAATGCTCGGTAAAATTTAGACATATATATAAAATTATACAGTTTTTATAAAAGACCGAAACATCAGAAATATGCAAAAAAAATAAAATTAAAATAATTTAAATATTAAAATTAGTTTTTAGAAACTTTAAAACTATTTTAAAAACCCGCGCAGCAAAAAGTAGCTTCTTTCCTAATTTTTTCAAAAATTGTTCTAATATTAAAAAAAAAGTTTTTTGTTCCTGATAGTCTTGTTCTTTTATAAATTATTTTAAGAAAATTTTTGCTTGGTAATCTCGTTGTTTTATAAATTAAATAAAACTATTTCAAAAAAGTAGAACAAAAAAAATGTATTCTCTTTTTTTAATTTTATTTATTTTTTATTCCTGTCGTTCCTTTAAATAAATAAAATTATCTGTGCAATTAAAACTATTTTGAAAAATTACCAGCAAAAATTAGTATATTTCAAAATTTTATCAAAAATTGTTTTAATATTTAAAAAAAAATGTTGTAATTCAATTATTATTTTTTTTATAAACTAGTTTATTATTAATCGTCTTTTTATAAAGTATATAATTTAGAGAAAATATTTAATCAGCTTATATTATAACATGAAATGTTAATCGTGCTGTTCTTGTTTTTGAAGTAAAATTTCTTTCGTTGCTCTTTCTTAGAATGTAAACCAGAGCTTCAACTCACAAAACAAATGTTTGAGAGTGAACTTTCACGCCGAAAGCTGAATCTGTGTTCGGTTGAGTTATCGCTCTATACGGTGGACTTTCTGTCAGTGTGAATGTTTCATCTACGAATCACCAACTATTCCATGCGCGTCTTGTAGTTTCGAAACTTGTAGTTATTGTTTATGAACATTTAATATTAACAAATGCAAAGTAAAGTAAAGAAGCTAATATTTATTTTTAAACAAATCTTTTATTAATTTAGCATTACAAATATAATGTGTATATGTATATACATATATACCATAAAATATAAAATAAATATTACCAACATTCGACTATGATTAGCATTGAGCGAAATTACAAAGAAAAGACAAACCAAAACTGTAGAAGCGAAAAAAGACAGCTGTAAGAATGGTAAAAATGGAATGCATGAAAAATATAAGAAGAAGAGAAAAAACAAGAATATACCAAACAAAAAGTCGAAGTGCGGCAATTACAAAAATACAAACAACAAACATATCTTTGAGCCTGCAACTTTACATTTTGTAAAGGTCAGCAGGTCAAAAAAACGCCGCCGTTAAGACGCTTAGAAACATTAAGTTTTAAACTGTAGATTTAAGAAGTGAATTACTAATTAAATACTGCTAAATACATACATACATATATACATATGAATTATGGGAATATTAAATACTAAAACAACAACAACAACCAAAACAAACAAATTCTAGATGGAAATGGGAAATGTGGCGCAGAATCCGCAAACGATTTATGCAGTCAAATCAATTCAACTATTAAAAAATCACAACAAAAACAACAAATACATATCAGCGAAAATTAACAACTTTTACATAGCAGCAAATGCGTCTCTAAGAAATAAGCAAAAACAAAAAACAAAAACTGAAACAACAACAACAAAATGTAGCAGAATATAGCGAAAAACGAAAATGAAATGGAAATGAATATGAAAAAATATCAATGCAAATAGCCGATGAGGAGAATTTTAAATGTTTTATTTTAATTTATTTATACATGAAATGAGTAAAATGCAATATTTACCGAATAAATTTTAAATGTAAGAAAATTCAAAGAATATAGCGCAAAGGTGAATAAACAAAATGAATCTACAAGTATATAGTGAAAAAGCAGTTACCAAAAAAAATTAATAAAATTTTAGTTATAAATAAAAAAAAGCATTACCTAAGCGAAAGCATAAAACTGCAAGCAGTGAGTACAGGCACAGTGTGTCCGAGCAGTGAAATAGCGATAAACAGTAACAAAGAAGCAATTGCGTAATTATTAAAACTAAAACAAAATTAAAAATTAAAAATAAATAAAAATAAAAATATAAAATAATGAATGAAGGCGTTGTGGTGGAGAAATGTAAAACAAAATAGCAGGTATTTTTATGCATTACTGCATAATTAACATAATAAATTATTAGGGAATATGTTAAAAGTATAATACATACATATATACAATGCATAATATAAATATGAGATATGTAATAATCGTAAATTTAAGCAAATTTCAAAGAAAAGAAAAACCAAAAGAAACAAAATTAACTAAAATTAATTAAAATTAAAAAAAAACACATAAGTAATTGGAAACTGCTTGTAAAACTTACATAAAATTGCATAAAGAATTTACATAAAATTATCCAAATACTTTCATTTCCAATTCGAACCTCATTGATTGCCTTATCATGCCGTAAATTTATGATTACAAATATTTATGTTTACACTTACAAAAAATTAAAAGAAAAAACTACCACACCAATGTTAATAAGCCGCTATTTTTACGTACTTGCGCCGCTGTCAATATACATATTTACGGTTAGTTTTTCCCTTTAATTGCGGCGGTCAAAGTCATAATTATTTATGTGTGTGTATTTCTTTTACTTATAAAGCTCCTTAAATAACTGAAAGTAAATAATTTTGTGTATTAATAAATATTTTTTGTTCGTTCAAAAAAACTATTTGGTTGTTTTATTTTGATTCATATTATTTACATAAATGCATACGACGAGGGTCGTTTGAAAAGTGCGTGCAAAAATACAAACTACTTAATTGTTTGCGGTCAATCTTTTTTTTTATTTTTCGACATACAGTCTGTTCCATAAGAACGTGGTCACTGTTAAATAATAACAACAATTGATTTTTCGAAAATTCGCAAATTTATTTACAATTTGGTCGTCAATACTCAATGCAAGTACCTCAGTAGCAAGTCCAATCTCTTGAATTGTCAATTATGGCCTGGCACCATCGGGGCACACTTTCCACTAGTTTTTCTGCATATTCTACCGAGAAAGACCTCCAAATTTTCCGAATTTGTCGAGAAAGTTGATCTAAATTACATGACTTGCGTCTGCGAAGCTGCATTTTCATCAGAGCCCATACATTTTCGATGGGACTTGCATCCGATGACTAAAGTCACAACTCCGTTTTGCGCTCCACTCGTTTTCAATGTGTTTTGCACTCAACATTGGTTTTTCCAAAGTACTGCGATATCTCAGTTTATTGGCAAGCAAGTGCGAATCGTTCCGTAAGATATGTCAACACCTTTTGCTTTCAATTTCACAGCAGCTCCACGTAAAGTCAAAGTTGGATCTTTCAAGAACACTGAGAGAATCTTTTTTTTCGTCTTTTTTTGAGACTTTGCTTGCACTTCCGCGGTCAGGAAAATCATCAACATTACCGACCGACGAACTACTTCGACTTTCCCATACATTTCGCAGCAGCAGTTTGCGTTAATTTGGGTCCTTTTTCATGCAAACATAGAAAAATTGCGTCAAAGCGATTTATCTGATTTTTTATCAACGTGTAACAGTGACCACGCTCTTATGTAACAGACTGTAGCCTCCTTTTAGGCTTTCACATTTCGTCCAAGGTTGTTCTAGTAGGTTGAACTCTTCCATATAGTAGGATTTGTTCAAGTCTGAAAAATAACAATTGGTGTCTGCAATCACCTCCACGTTCGATTAAAATATTTTTCCCGCCAACCATTTCTTCAAATTGTGGAAAAAATGGGAGTCCGTGGAGTACGAGCGAGACAAGTCTGAAGAATAGGGGGGATGTGAAATGAGTTGGAAAACTATTTCCACTAGCTTTGCGTCCAAAACTGTTGAGGCGTCAGTTGGTGCGTTTAATCACCACACGAAATTCGTTTACGTCCATTTTTTGCAAATTACTTCTCCGTTTCGAACGAATGCCAAGCGTTGAGAATTGCACCGATCTGACCGAAACTTGGTGTGCATTCTTCCAAGACCTGCTACTAACTAAACATAACCCCGATACGCGCCAGTAGTGTCATATCTGTGACTTTGCTCGGACTTTTCAAACGACCGTTTTTTATTCAACAAGGAATTTTTTTTACCTTATTGCTGACGCACTCAGCGGCATTGAGCTGATTTGCAATTTTCAAGCTATTCTTTTTTTTTTTCTGATTTTAGTTGCGTTTTTCTCTCTTTCCCTTTTTGCGCAGTATTTCTAATAGTGCCGTTATATCGTTAGATATCACAAATTTTGAATAAAAATTGGAGAAGACAGCAATGAAGCAATAATAATTGCAATTTTATCTACGGATGAGATAATTCTGCTATCAAAATTTCTATGGCGAATAAACTAATTCGATTTATAATTCACTCGCGAATTACGAGTGGTGCGCAATTAAGTTTTTAACGGTAACGTGGAAATATTTTATTGACCTTACCCTCACTTTGCATAGTTTCTAAAATACAAAACCTTATAGAGGCGACAGAAACTTGGTGCAACTAATTAGTTAAAGATAGCAATGGCGATGCCCTCTCAAAAGAAAATTGAGAATGTGGATGCCAATCCAACGCAGCTCTTGTGATGTCGACCAGAAGTTATGCAGTGTATGGCCGATCCACTTCCATTTGCGACGTCGTGCTTCGAAGAGGATGGGTATTTGTTTAGTAATAGGCCATAGATCAGTACTGCTTATGGTTTTAGGCCATAATATCCACATGATTTTGCGTAGGCAACGATTAAGAAAGGTTTTCAAGGTTTGCAAGTCGCACGTGCACAGGTTCCACATCCACATAGGGCCACCGATTTTACGTTGACGCCGAAAATCCGCAACTTCGTACCTCTGGATATGTGCGCCAAACTCCAGATTTTATGCAGCATACCAAAGGCCGAACGTCCTTTTGATATGCGATTGCGAATATCTGCTGCTGATCCGCCATTTTTTGTGATAATGCTGCCGAGATAGCAGAATTATTTTCTTATTTCTAAGGGGAAACCGGCGATTTGAGTAGCTTGCGTTTAGTTTGGCTTAAGTCTACTCAATTTCTTCTAATCTTAAGCCTACTTAATTTCTGCTCTTCAAGAGCATCCACAAAGGAGTTGAGTTTGATTGGGTCTACTCTGCTTGCAGATTAAGATTTTCAGCGCAAATGGAAAGCAGACGAACTCCCATAAAAAAATTATAACGACGACTCTAGAAAAAGCTGAACAGAGTTTTGTGATGAATGTTTTTGATGTAGCGGATTTATAAATTGATGTTCAATCTCACCCTCCAATTGACTGAGGTAATAATATGTAGGAGTATTTAAGGAGCCCTCAGTGGCACGATCTGCGTCTACTCGAGGTTATTTTCTAACAGGAATGCAGAGTGCGTCAGTGTTACACATTTAGAAGTACTGCTACTGAAACAACTGGTTCACAATCAGGAGAAGCGGCTCATTAAAAATAATTTATGCTTAGTTAGTGGACGCGGCCTATGTTGCGCTTTCTCAACAACAACTACAAAGCAACTTAAGGATTTTGTTCTTACTGCTTAGCGAGGCAAGAAAAAGAGAACGTCTAACACATTTAGCTCTGTCTATTAATTTTCAATTTTATTTCTTATCTTATTCTAGTACTCCTAATATCAAATACTATAGCCCTTGAGACTCTCAGAAGATAATTCTTGAGGCCGTGATGTAGCTGCCCGTGGTATAGGCTGAACAGGATATCACTTTATAGCATTCTCTAATATTCATCTTGGCTTGAGCGATATAAAAAATATTATTTATACATGGATTTTCTGCACTGAGCGCTGAACGACGCAGTGTGGCCAGTAGCCGAGTTTTAACGCTGGTAACTCCGGTGTGGTAACTTTAGTTACCACAGCTCTCAAGGATTAGCCGAACCCCCTTCTCTCTTTTATTTATAAAAATATTTTTACATTCAAAATGTGTTGTGATTTTCCTCTTAAACAATTTCTTTGATATTTTCGAATATTAGGGCCGTTCTCTGTCAAGAGCAAATGGCCTGGGAAAATGACATTTCCATAATATGCTAGCAAAATTTACACATTTTGTTGTTGTGTTGCCAGTGTGATTTGCAAATGTCTTAATGTTAGGTCATTTGTTCTTAATTTTGAGTTATGCTATTATATTTGAATTTCCAATTTGATGTATGCCCACATCAGTATACGTCAAGTGTACGCGCCTAAAAACTTCATCACTTAGATTTTTTTGAAATTTGGCGTAAGTCCTTTACTTGACAATGGCATAAATTGAGCAAAATGTTTAATGATTGTCGCGTTATAAGGGGTTGGAAATTTTAATGTTTTGCATTCAAGGCTTTTTTCTTTGAGTTGTAAGTCAAGAAATTTTTGTCAAAGCGACAAAATCTAAATGTTTTTGGAAGTTTCTTTTTTCGTACTTTCTGATAGCAATTTTTGGTTTTTCAATTTCAAAAAAAATTAAGTCAAAGAAAAAAAATATAAATGTTTTCGTAGGATTCTTTTTTCGTACTTTCCGATAACAATTTTTTTATTATATTAAATTTAAAAAAAAATGTGTACTATATTAACATTTCTTTTAATTTTTTTTTTGTTGTTTTGCTTTATTAAAATTTTTTCTTTCTACTTTTCGGTGGAAAAAAATATTTTTAATTTCAGAAATTTTTTTTTTAATTATTTCAAATTTCAAAATTTTTGTTTTTTCTTTTAATATATAATATCTCAATGGAAGCTTGCAGTTTTTCATTTAAAATGATGTCTACTTTTTAAAGATAAAAAATTTAATGTCTGAGAATTTTATTAAAAACGAGCTTAGGATTTTTTTACAATAAAACAGGCTTTAATTTTTAAAAATTTTTAATTTAAAAAAAAATTTTGGCAAGAATGTTTCTAACATTTTATTTTTATTTATTGACTTTCAAAGTATTTGATTTTTTCTGATTTAAGCTAAAATTAAAGCTTGCAGTTTTTCATTTAAAGTGATACTTCATAAAAATCGATTTGATGGCATTTTTTCGTACTTTCCGATAAAAGAAAAAAATTTAGTTTTCAAGAAAACAATTTGTTTTCATACTTCCACATCGATGATTTTTCTGTAATTATACTTCAATGAAAGCTTAGATCTTCTCTTTAAGATTACATCAAATTTTTTATTGACAAAAAAATTTCATGACAAAAAATTTCACTAAAATCGGACATTTTTTCATACTAAAATTTTTTTTTAATTTTTTAATTTCAACGATTTTAATATTTGTTTAATTATGCTCAAATGTAAGCTTGTGGTTTTTCCATTAAAATGATGCAAGATTTTATATCAGTTTTTCACACTTTCCGTTAACATTTTTTTATTACAAAAGTATTTTGGTGAATAATTAGTTTTTGTTGAAATATTTTCATTTTTTAACATTTTTAGTATTTTCTTAATTGTGTCCAAATAAAAGCTTGTAGTTCTTCATTTAAAATAATACCTTACTTCATTAAAATTTATTTTATAGCATTTTTTCGTCCTTTCCGATACAAGAAAAAAAAATTGATTTTCAAAAAAATTTTTTTTTTAATTTTTTCATGTTTCAACATTTTTGATTTTTCTTTTATTATACTTCAATGAAAGCTTGGATCTTCTCTGTAAATTTATACCAAATTTTTAATAGAGAAAAGAATTTCTTGACTGAAGTTCCATTAAAATCGGGCATTTTTTCATACTTTCTGATGAAACTTTTTTTTCACCAATAATTCATATTTCAACGTTTTTAATATTTCTTTAATTATGCTCAAGTGAAAGCTTGGAGTTTTACCCTTAAAACGATAGCTAACTTTTTCTGAACAAAAAATTTCATGACTGAAAACTGAATCAAAATCGAAGCAGTTAAATTTTTAGCCGGCTATTCTTCACGTGTTTCGTCCCATTTACATGCATTTATGCAGATTTGTTTATTTGTACATATTTTTTGCTTCAAATTTCGGCATGGCTTTCCTCTAAATAGGTAAAGAGCACTTTCGAATATTGTCTTGTCTTTCCCTTAAAACCCTAATTCTACATTTCCCATCACTTCATTTGGCAGCATAAAAAATGAGCATAAAACTTTATTATAACAAAAAGAAAAAAAAAATATAAAAATAATTATATAACTAACTAGAGAAACCCTTAATGAAACGAATTTTGAATTAGTGAAATTTTTGCATAAACTATTTGAAAAATATACATACATATATACAATAATACAATAAAATTAATACAGAAATTAACGGTAACCAGAAAATCTATTAAATTAAAAATTTAAAAAATGTAAATGTATACAAAGAATATCAACAAATAGTGATGTATGTAATTTTCATGAGGTTTGGACCAAAATCAGCGTCAGAAAAAAACAAAAACAAGAAAATCAATTTCAATTTATGGCGAATTGAAACGACGACCAGAAGCAGAGGATGAAGAAATATTTGCTTTAAACGATTTTGGTATGGAAAGAAAGCTGAAGTAAATAATGAATAGGCATTGAAGTGTGTAAATTTGCTTTAATGTAAAATTTAAGTAGACAAATTCGACAGAGACAAACACACACACGCACACACTTATACACACAAAGCGCAATGCGAATAAGTGTGGAATATGAAAGGCGAATTATTAATTACAACTAATTACAACTATTACAATATACGACATTAAAGTATGTAATGAAATATTATAACAAAAACAAGAAATATTCTTAGCTTTTAGGCATTTATGCGAACGCGCCGCCATTGAAAAGAATAAGAGGAAATGAGGAAGTGTTCAAGGCACTGCTGCAAAGTGAATAAATACAGATGAACTACGTAGCAAGCAGCATGAACTAAGTAAAGTTATACAATACATACATACATACATACACACTTAAGTGAAGGAATGTAATAATATACTTGAAAACATATCAAACTCGTGCCCGATAACAAAATAGAAGAGTATACATATATAAATAATATAATATACATACATACATACATATAAGTAAATGGAAAACATGGAAAAAAGGAAAAAATGGAAACAAGTTTTAATATAGCATCTATGCATTCTACATACATACCTATGATATATTGATATTTAATTAAATATTGTGCAATGGTGAAAATGTCTTTTTATCATTGTGACATACTTACACGCATACATACGTACATACGTACACACATACATTACAATACAGACGCAAAGACAAGAAATGCAGAAAATGCAGAAAGCAAAAAAGTTAAAAAAGCATACAAAAGTAAAAACAACAACTCGTTTATTGAACACACATTTTTGAATTTGTTTTCCAATGCAAAGACAAATACATGTTATACATACATAGATACATATATACATACATACATATATATGTATATGTATATACATACATAAATACTTAGTAAATGAATGAAAAATTCAGTGCATTACAATTAAAGTTATTTCCAAGAATTTTATAAATTTACGCATTATTATTACCATTACTACATTTATATTAAAATACTCAAAGGAATCTTAATAATAGGTTTATTAACAACAAAAAAGGAAAATATGAACAAACAAAAACAAAAAACAAGTTTACAAACAATTCTAAAGCTTTCATAAGAGAATTTGCCATTTGATTTTTGTAGCTGTAATTCAAGCAAAGCAAAAATTTTAACTCATTTTCCAACTCGATCCCAATCAGCAAAAATGCTCAAGAGTGCAGTGAAATCGACAAAGAAGTATAAGCAAATTTTTTTTTTTCATTTATATACATACAAAAAATGTAGAAGTCTTATAAATTATTACTTGCGCTTGCTATTGAATTTTCGACCAAAAACAAAAACAGCGTGCATATTGAGAAATGCTTATGTACTCAAAAAAAACTCAAAAAGAACTCAAAAGGAACATTAAACTTTTAATTGCAATCGAAATACCATTCACACATACATAAATACATACAAATATTGAAGATGAATACATAAAAGACAAGCCTTGTTCTTTATACATACATATAAAACATACAAAACTTTTAAATAAAACTAAACAAAAACTGAAAATCCATATAACTGTATGAAACGAAACAAAAAAAAAACCAAAAAAAACACAAAAAATGCAAAGCAAAAAGCAAGAAATAATAATATTTAAAATAAAAAAATATTTAGCGGAAATATTGTAATATTGTGAGTTTAAACGTATTGTTGCATTCAAAAAAAAATACAAAAAAATTATTACAACTATGAAAAAATAATTGTTTACTTAATTAAACATACAGAGTGTAGGAAGCAAAATAAAATAAAATGCGAGCTATGCCGAGTAATCGGTGGTTCAGCGGTGAAATGCGAAAGTGGCTTAAAACCAACAAAATTCTCCAACAGGCGCGCCTCTAAACTAATTTGTGTTATTATTATTATTTTTTTTTTTGTTGATTTCTCACTTTTTCTCTACTTTTCTAAAACTTAATTTCCAAATTGCGCTCAGTTATGGTTAAATGTAGACAAATTTTTCACTTTGCGATGATAAATTAAAAATTATATGAAATTCAATTCAAGTCATCTCCCTAAACCTTTTTGTGTTTTCAATAATATTTTACTCCCGTTATTTCATCAGTTGGGTTTAGAGTTGGAAGGCAATGAGGCGAAACGAATTACATACATACATAGCCGCATGAAATGTAAGTGAAAAAAACAGTAAATGAATAAAAATATAAAAATAAAATTTTAAAATTGTTTTGTGTAATTGTAAAAAATAAAAAAATGCTGTGTTTTCTTTGGAATGGATTTGGTGGTAAATTTCGTTCGCTTCTCTTTTAACCACCAGGTGGTAAATATATTTAGCTGTGATGTACTATAGGTGTAGGTGAATTGGTTGAAGTGCCAGTCTGGCACTCCTCAAGTAGCATTCAAGCGCCGTTTTGATACCACTATGAGATCTCTAACAGGCAGATATCTACAGCCAGCCAGAGCTGTTGATATAATGGAGGAGATTGATGGGATTTAGGTTGGCGCACTGCCCCCGGCTGTCGAAGAAAGGAACGTCCAGTGACCTTAGTTATCCAGGTAACCAGGACATTTACAGAGAAGGCGCTCAACAGTCTCCTTCTGTAAAAGGTCCCCACAGCTTCTGCAGTGGCGGTTAGCTTTTCCGCGTGTATGCCGATCGTCCCGTGACCGGTAAACACAGCTACGAGTTAGGAAATTGAATGGCGTGGAGTCCTGGATTTTCTGGATTTTTCATATATTGTACTGGGGCCAAAGGGTTTTCGAAATAGCATACGAAGAAATGGAGCTCCATCTTTTCTGCGCTTTCCTGAGAAATAATTTGTGCATTTCCCCTTTAACAACTGTCTGGAAGATGCCGATGACCGGGTAGGAGGTTTCTAAGGCCAATTCAGTCCCCTTCCTGGCAAGCTCATCAGCAATTTCATTTCCCTCTATGTTCCTATGTCCTGGACCCCAGATGAGATAAAGTTACCTGCACACCCAAGAGATTTGATTTTCTCCTTACAGGAGTTTACTAATTTCGTTCTGCACCACGACGTCATCAGAGCCTTAATCCCGGCTTGACTATCGGAGAAAATATTAATATCTCCTTCGTTCCCGCGCTCCCTAAGCATTTTGCATACCTGCAGGATCGCAAAGACTTCTGCTTGAAGAACACTAGGAGTGTTCGGCAGTTTAAAGGAGATAAATAAATTGGCTGATTTAAAGAAAACCCCTGCTCCGACTGCCGATTCTATCTTGGAGCCGACAGTGAAGACAGAGATGCAAGCTTCGGGTAGATTCGCCCACGTGATTCTGTCAACTGAGAGGATAGATTCCAGGGAAACATCGAGTAGCCCTACCTGTCGACTCGTGTCGACAATGCCAAGTAGGTTTTCCGGTAAGTGATTATTCCCTAAGATAGCCAAGGATTCTTCTGCAGATTCAGCCCAGTCCCCATCCTCCCTTTTTACAAGAGTTCTACAGGAGTGGTCTCTCGAAAGGATCTTTCTTAGCTTGGCAGAATCCTTCACGGATTCAATGGACTCACAGTACCCCTTCAAGGAGTTGCGTTTCGCATATTTAAAATTTTTTTAATTCCTTCAAAATTACACGGTAATTTTTAGAGTTTTTAGTTTGGTCGCATTCGCTAAAAACCCTCCTAACCTTCTTTTTCAAGTCGGTCAGCGTCTTGCTCCAGCAGGGAGGAAAGTCTTTCTTTCTAAAAGACAGGATATGATAGGATCGCTGCAAGTGTTCCACCTGCTTGTCCAGGGTGATGTGATGTTGAAAAGCAAATAAAATTTTAATTCAACAAAATAAAGAGTTGTCTAAATGTGAGTTAGTCTGAGGATCTTAAACTAGATGACTAAACTCAGGAAATATCGCGAAGAATTGGTCCAGGGTAGGCAGATATCTTTAAAACCAATTCGCCTTTATGGAAAAAGGTTTACGATCAGTGCGATCAGCCATTATAACCTATGGCAGCGAAACGTCTACACTTACGAAGAGTACTGTTCAGAAATTTCGCATGGCCCAAGAAGCATTGGAAAAATCCATATTGGGCGAAAATAGAAGGCACAGAATTCCAAATGCAACTCTGAGATAGAAAATAAAAGTTACTTATGTAATCGCAACAGTTAACAAAGCAAAAAGGAGATGCTCTGGGCAAAGCCTGGAATGGAGACTACGAGAGGACAAGAGGAAAATTGGAAGAAGAGAATAACGAGAAACGACTTAAGCTACGGACATTCTAGCATTCTTAAAAATTTTGAGTTCATCCCCATGGTGCTGGATCATTTTAAACCCATGCTAAATCCGATCAGACATTTTCGACTCATATTCCCTCAAGGATTGAGTGGGCGGGGTGTAACATTTGGCGGCAAGGCATGGCAAACATGTTCCCGGATGGCTCGAAGTTAGACGGAAAGGTAGGTGGGGGAGTATTCTGTAAGGAGCTCCCCATCAAGCTCAAATTAAGACTTCCGGACCACCGTAGTATTTTCCAAGCGGAGGTAGCCGCAATTGAGGAAGCAGTGGATTGGTTGCTTAGTTCGGTAATTACTGTTAAGGAAGTAAATATTTACTCCGATAGCACAGCGGCAATTAGGGCCTTAGGCTCGTTGATTGTACGTTCTAGATTGGTCGGGGAATGTTTGGCTTCTCTCTCGATTGCATCCGAATGCTTCGATATCAGGCTCACAGCGGCATATAGGAAAATTGGTGGGCTGATGAGCTGGCTAGACAAGGATTTTTAAAAACGGTTTCGTCGCGAAATGAGAGGATTGGCGTTCTCTTAAGAACCTGTGGTCTGCTCCTGGAAAGATGGACCTTGAGTCAACTCAGCGAGCGCTGGACTAGTGTTCAAACGTGCAAGGTCGCGAGATCCTTCTGGGCACGGGTAGATCGGGACGCTCGAGGGAACTCCTTAGGCTAACAAAGCCCCAGCTGTCGAGTTTGGTGGGTATCCTTATCGGACATTGTCCGTTAGGTGTTCATGTGGTAAGACTTGGGATTTGCCTCAAGTCAGTTCAGCAGAAGCTGTCTTGAGGACGAGGTGGAATCATGTCAACACCTTCTTCTCAGCTGCCCTGCTCTCGTCTGGCAAAGATTTAAACATCTGGGCTCTGATTTTTTCGCTAGTCCAGCGGATATAGCTGGTTTAAATATCATATATCTGGTGAAGTTCATCAGTAGCTTGTTGCATCTAATTACGAACGTAAATCAGTCATCGTTGGCGTCGTCGTAAGTGCATGGTCTTCATCCTCTAATCCCAAGGCTCCTTCTTTCTTCTCTTCTCCTATCTCCTCTTCCTTGTATGGCATCACAACGGACGAGTTTTGAACATTTGTCCAAGTGGGCCCCAAGCTAGGGCAGCCATTTAACCTAACCTAAACCAATAACCAGAAATTGGATAAAAACCACACAAGATTGAGTAAATTGGAGATAAATGGGTTATGTTCAAAGAGCTGGATGATGATGATGATGATGATGATATTTTATTTGTAAATTAACATTTAGTCAAGTAAATACTTCTCAGCGCTTTTTCGTAATAAAGGGGTTTTCAAAAGTGACGCCTAGTTAGCAGTAGTGAATAATGCCTAGAAGGTAGCTGTTTATGTCACCTTGGTTATTTTTCAAGTAGATACAATATTCAATTTTACACGATCTCGAGATTAAAATACCTCATAAACCTCCCTAAGAACAAACTGAGAATACGCACTGTCAATCGTATCGGCCACTTTACACTGCGCGGTCATCTGCATAGGCTCAGGATATATGGATTATGCGACGTGCCTCTAGTTGCTCGCATGTAATGCCATAACGACAAGAAAAAGTAAGCATTACGGCTAGGTACGAACGGAAGAGACCCACATACGCTCTTAATCTTATTGAAAGAGCTGTGTGTGGATGAACTGTTGCGCAGAGTCAAGGGCACAAAAGATTTTAGGGTCGCATGGCAAACCTCTATCCATATCTATCCACTATTATCTAATAATTTTGCTTAAATATGCGTTATTTGAATTAATATTTTTTGTCCAATTGGAAGACATTTGATAATTCAACGTCTTCAGGTAAATTTGGTATCATCAAGAAAACTTTACAAAGGTGGCAATCGCTTGATGCCAGTCTATACTAAACTGGTGGATGTCATAAAATCGCCCATCTAAACTGACGGAGCTGCTGGTGTATGACGTTGCCTGGGCAAAACACAGCACCCATCCCATACGCAATTAGGTCCGCTTCTGTTCGGTAGCGTGCTTCAGTTTGTAGCAGTAGAATTACTTTTCAGCACCTCATCAAAACTTATGCCCATCGCACGCATCGGCATCACCCAACTTTGCTTCACGAAGCAGTCGCAGAAAAAACGGACCCAGTTCACTCATGAATGATTCTACATCCAAAGTATCCGCACCAGTATGGTTTCCGAAAACGAAGGTCTACTACAGCGGCAATACAAAAGGCAGTCAAAATTTGCTAAGGATGCGATCGCAGGCAAATGTGGGCGGCCATAAACGATGTGCAGTTCTGACCATAGATGTGAAAAATGCAGAGTGGGGAAAAATGCTTACCACACTTAAAAAGCTAGCTGTCCCAACCTATATTTACAATATGGTCAGAAACTATCTGAGCAATCGAGTGTTGGAGTATGGCATAGAAGAGGGAATAAAAAAGTATGAGGTTACAGCAGGTATGCTGCAGGGTTCAGTGCTAGGACCTACATTATGGAATATTATGTATGATAAAGTGTTTCGCCTGCCATTCCCCACAGATGTACACATCATTGGCTTTGCGGATGATACAGCTCTGGTAATCGTAGCCCAACTGGTGAGCGATATTGAGTGCAAGGGAAATACTGCTATTGCAACAGTAACAAGTTGGTTGAATAGTGTTGGTTTATCTATTGCAGCGGAGAAAACCGAAGCGCTTCTCATAAGTAGTCGAAAGAAACCTGAGATAGCCTTCTTCAGCATAGGCACACATACATACATTTAAATCGTCTCATCAGCTGATATATATGGGTGTCATAATTGACGATCGGCTCAGTGTTGGACCCCATGCGGAGTATATAACCCGCAAAGCATCAAGTACGATCGGTGCACTCTCTAGAATGCTCCCGAAAGTAGCCGAGAAGCAGCAAACGCAGACTACTAACTAGCGTCAACACATCGACTCTGCTATAGGCAGCACCAGTAAGGGTAAAATCCTTAGAGGAAGAAGAAGACCCTACGAAGCATTGTACAGACTTTGCGCACTGAGGGTGGTAAGCGCATACAAAACCACCTTGGACGAAACTGCAATGGTAATCGTAGGTATGGCGCCCATCAATATATTGACAGTAGAGCGAGCAAGAGTGTATGCGCTAAAAGAGCAGGGTCGAACTAAAATAGCAACGATCAGGAAAAGAGAGAAGGCTATATCTTTACTCAATTGGCAAGAGCGTTGCGGAAACCCCATAAAGAGGAGGTGGACATATACGCTAATCCTTAATATCGAAAAATGGCTAAATTGAAGCTATGGTGAGCTTAACTTCCACCTAACACAATTATTGACAGGTCATGGTTGCTACCAAAAGTACCTACATACATCGCCTTAGGATGCGTGACTCGCCTTTATGTCCAGTATGCCACGAGGAGGAAGATGCAAGGCATGTGTTTTTCGTATGCCCACGATTTGCCACTATCAGAGGCAATTTAGCTGCACCATCAGAAGATCCGATAGTACCAGGAAACATAGTCGACATCATGATGTCTTCAAAATATGCGTGGGATAAAATTTCGTCGACAATCAGCGATATTCAACAGGCATTAAAGCACGCAGACATACACGAGGTAAACGGCAGCTAAATAGACGTTACTCGACAAAGAAACTGACTATAAAGTCGAAGTGTTACAAGTATGGCGAGAGGGGGTGGACAGGCCCAACTGGGGTGGTTTCCTTCGGGAATAAACAAAACTAGAGGAGGATTAAAGTGCATGCACCTTTTGACGGACTGCATGTGAAAAGTAACTGACGTAGAGCTGCTCAACCGCCTTCCTTACGATTTACTTAACTGTTGTGCCGGGAGAGGATCGGTACATTGACGGTAGGAGGTTTAGTTTGAGCTAAAGTCCTACACTGACGGGACGAATCATTTGACATGTATTCACGCACTCGTCCAATCAGTCGTTGCTCTGATGGCAACGAAGTGTCATTGGCTTATTTTTTCAGTATATCACTAACACATACTAAATTTTGTTCACCACATACCAAGTGAGCCTGCCCATCAGCTGAGTCTGTCAAATTCGCTCAGAGCCGAATAACGGTCTTCTTTAGAGCACACCTCTAAAAATCTCTTCCTCTCTACATTAATTCAAGGTGCCAAATTATTTTGGTGTTATTCAATTTATTTTATTCGTATGTGATCGAAAAAATTTTATGTATTCGCTTATCATTTCAAAAATAAGAAAATAGTAAGAAATGTAACCCTAAGAAACCTCTCAAATCTCAATTGTACTAAAAGTATTTAACAGTAACATTTTCGCCTTCTCATTCCATTAACAGTCTCTGCCTTTACACTCGAGAGGCAAGTCTCGCTCACCACATGATTTATGCCGCAAGTCGAGATGTGACTCTCTTCAAAGGCTCTCCATTAACAATCTCTGCTCTCACTCACCACTTTGCTCGCTGCTGAAATTCGATGAGCACGCATCTCGGCAGCTGATACATTAAATATCACACGAACTAAAATTACAAAGACCAATGTTTAAGGAGTTATCTTCGTAAAGATGCGAAGATACATTTAATATTAATATTGTATATAACAGTGTGTTACTTTATCATTTTAAGTTAGAGGTGCGAAATTGACCAAAACCGCTACTGAAGGCTTCTTGTTGCTGGTGTGCCCGCGCGAGAACGGCCTCATATCAGTAATGCTGAAAACAGTGGACGCCGTACGCAGTCCCTTACCGCAGCCCCTAACGAGCACAAAAACTCATCCCGTGCGCACAACTGCGTTCTTTTAATTACATATTTATCCAATACATCGGTTTGTGTGTGTATGTGTTTGGTTGTATCTACGCAATGTTGCCATTGATATTTTTGCTTACACACTTTTTCACACATCAGTTACAATTTTTCATTGTTTAATAAACCAAAGCCAAAAACCAACAAATGCAAATAGTTAATTTATCTATAATTAACATTACTCAACAGTGCTTTTAAGTTATTTTAATAAAAATTATAATTTTTCTAAGTTTATTTTGTAAATGATTTTGAAATGTACTGCTTGGCAACACTGTGTGGTGAGAGAGCAATCAGCTGACAGGGTTTTACGAGAAGTTTCAAATATCGTGAAATAAAATCTACGATACTACGATATGGAAGGAAGGAATTTTTCATTTACATGGGGTTCTCATTAGTTTGATCGTAACAGCTGCCGGGGGACTGCGTTTACGTCGTTCACTGTTTTCAGCATTATTAGTCCGCGCAAAAATGGCCTCGAGTGCAAATGGAGAGATGCGTGGTGTGATCAGAGAATGACTAATTTCATTAATTGTCTACGCTTTGTATTAGAGAAATCGCCGCCATCATTGTGGACTTCTTTGTGCCACTACTGTGTTAGGTTCTTGACTTCGCTAAAGATGTCCAAAAAATGGAGCTAAACATTGCCCAGTTGTCTGCATTGCCGAAAGACAAAGTGGTCTAAAAGCAGAAAATGTTAATGCATTCCATTAACATTCTCTGCTACAGGCGTCCCACACTTTGGCATGTTCCAGCCAAGTTTTGCACCTTTTCGCATTTGCGTTCACATTTTCTTCTATTTCATCCATATATTTTTTTCATTTTCACATTCACCAATCTGTGGAATCAAATACAGCTGTTTCTGACGTTTTGTTTTTACAGTTCACTTTTACACCATTGCAGCAAAGGAAACGTTTAGTTTATTAATTGTTTTTAGAAATAAAATAACGTCGTATTAAATAGCAAAGTAAAATGTTTTGTTGTTTGCGCGCTTGCCTCAATGGAAATATGGGGAAAACAGCTTCTTCGGCAGCTAATCGACAACGCGAACCAGAAATTTTCCTCGATTCTTCGTTTGCGGGTAAACGCTTAGCAGCAGGAAACTTTTATATGCATTTTATAAATAGTTAGAAAATTAACTTGTGTTATATTTAGTTTTAAAAATGTATTTGCCTTCCTTCCCATTTTTATACGCTGCTGTGTGCAGGACCTGACGCCATACTGCTCTCGAAGCAGCTGCGCATCACCGGCTCCGGCGGTGCCTTGGCCACTGCGCCGCTTGT
Source organism: Anastrepha ludens (assembly GCF_028408465.1). NCBI lineage: Eukaryota > Metazoa > Arthropoda > Insecta > Diptera > Tephritidae > Anastrepha > Anastrepha ludens. The sequence continues at coordinate 7,698,426 of NC_071498.1, read as the reverse complement.
GCAATCCAAATCATACTTTGAAATAAAAATACAACAAGGAGGCAGTTGGTCGGTCGGCTTGGCAACGCGCCAAGCGGATTTAACAAAACAGGTTGGCGGCTGTGACAAGGAAACGTGGTGCCTCTGCTCAGATAATGCAACGCGGCATAACGACGAAGCCTTTCTGCCGGTAACCGTGACGACCCAAGAACCAACTAGCGTTATCAAAAACCTAGTAAATGGCACTGCAGCTGCTGCCGGACTGATTGGCATAGAGGATGTACCTGAAGACAATCTGCTGGGCACTGATGTAAATGTCAGTAGTGAAAACGGAGATAGCAACTTGATTGCGCAGCCGCATCATGATTTTCCCGATGAAGGAGACATTGTGGGTATAGCATTCGATCATATAGAGTTAAATTTCTACTTTAATGGCAAAAATTTGGAAGTGCCATTCCGCAATGTTAAAGGTACTGTCTACCCAGCTGTATTTGGTAAGCCATGGCTCTTTAATTTAATAATTTAAGATTCTTAATCATTTTATTTTTACTCATAGTGGGCAATGGTGCCATTGTAGACATTATCTTGGACAACTTTCATTACGGGCCGCCGCCGGGCTTCGACAAAATTATGCTCGAACAATCACTGCTTTAAAGTAAGCTGCGTAACTTCTCTAACGACTTGTGTTATTAACCCTGTATTACGATTTGAAATGCAGCGCAATCAGCAAAGTGCAACAATTTTGCAATACGGTGTGGCTTCATGAAGGCATCAATGCAAATGCGTTTATAAAGTGCTTCATATATTTGGCAGTGTTTACAGAAGTTAAAATTATGAATATGTAAATACGAAACACTAAAATAATTTAAGCGAACAAAAAATAAATTATTTATTTACTACTCCTTAACGTAAACTAGTCAATGTAACATTTTCAAGTATTAAACTGACTGCTCCACACATTTGTTCATTGCTCTAAAGTCACTTAACATGTTAAACAATTTATTTTTTATTAGATTCTAACGGTAAAAAGACTTATCCCTATGATGTACTATTATGTATCTACTGTATTTCGTATAAGCTGTGTATAACAAAAAAAAGTGCGTTCCAGTAATTCGCATGCGCTTAATGCTAAGTAAGAAAACTTAGAAAAAATATTTATACATAACAAATCTTGTAACTAACTAACTATTTTTAGGCTTATAAACTTACATATAAATATACAAATATTTTTGTGACATTATTTCGCTTACTCTATTGAAATTCTTATAATATTATTTATATAAATAATAATAAAAAATTATGTTTCACATTTTTCCATTATGAAAATTGTAATGTATTGAAGTTTATGCGCATAATTAGGAAGAAAACTGTAAAATATACAAACGCATTCCGTAAATAACCGATAATTGTAAATGTATGTATGTACATATAAATATTATTAAAATAAATAATAATACAACTAATTAAACTTGGGCCTACGAGTATAAAAAAACAAGTTTTTGAGTTAATTGCATTGGTTGCAATGTGCGCCGCATTTAACCCTCCGTTGGGCACCTTTTTTTAGGCACCCGGGACTGGCCTTTTTGTCCTGCTCGAGGACCCTTTTTAAAAGGTTATCACCCCTGTTGCGAGTGTCGACTAGTAGTAAATAAACGATTATTGTTCGATTATCGACTACCTATGGTATTATGAATGTCGATTTCTCGCTCAGCCATCGACTGTGAATGATTTTTGATCGCTATTCATTCTATTGCAATTTTTTGATCGTTGAGCATCGAAGAAAGATTTAAGTTAAATAAAAATATATAAGAAAATGGATAAAAAGTAAGTAATTTTGTTGGAAAATGGTTTCATTTGTATATTCCTTACATCTGAATTTCAGATCGAAAGTTATAAGCAACAAAAGGCAACTTGGAATATTGGTGCAGTTAATGCAGGAAAACGAAGATATTGAAAAGGGAATTTGCGGAAAAACTTCTTCAAAGCATATACGGTTGTAAAGCATATCCTGCATCACCTAAATGTTTACATATTTATTTAACGATAATGTAAATGTTAATAGTAATAAAGCATAATATACCTAACAACATTTTTCCTTCGCCCCTACGGTGCTCATCTTCTAGATGTTGCTTCAACTGAGACATGTTGAAAACATTTGAATCCTGGATACTTCGCGTTGACATATCGGATTCTCCGGGCGTTGTCGCAAACCTATGAGTGATAAACGTCGGATGATATGCGGCGGGAGTTAACTCGATTCACTTTTTCACTAAAATGGCATTATTGTTACCGACGGATGCACTGCATTACAATCTGTGAACTGTGTTATCAGCATAATCAGCTGTGCAAAAATTTTAAAAGACCAATAAATATTTGTTAAGTGTGTAAAATGGATTCAATAGCGTTTTATATAGATTTTAATGAAAGTACAAGCAATGATGCAAGACGAACCCGGAAAAAAGTAAGGGATAATGCTGTTGACGTGTTCCAGTTGCCTGATGATGTGTAAGTTCACTTTTTAAGGACAATTGACGAAAATTTATGTGAATTCCTCTTGTAGATTTGTTAAGCAATTCCGCCTTAATAAGATAGCTTTCCAATATGTTCTTAACATATAATATTAAAGAGGGAAATGCCTCCTGTTATTAAAACATGGTCGATATCGCCAGAGCTCAAACTAGAAGCCTGTCTAAGATTTTTTGCTGAAGGGGGTTATCAAAATGGTACTGGGCAAGATTTTAATATTGGCATGGCGCAGTCCACAGTGTCCATAGTACTGTCAGAAGTTTTAAATATTTTAGAGGCAACACTATGCCCCAGATGGATAAGCTTGGCAATGACCGAGACTGAAGAGCTTGAAGCCAAAAGATATTTTTTTGGAAAAACAAGAATTCCCGGCATAGTTACATATGTGCGTAGATGGCACCCACATAAAAATTTTGAAACCTGCTGGAGACAATTCGCACCTTTATTATAATAGGAAAGGATATTACAGTATTAATGAAATGATAGTAAGTTAATTTCTGAAATTTTAATTGACTAATAAAATGACTTTTTTCTATCTTAAGATATGTGACCATAAGCAGCGAATAAGGTATGTGAACAGTAGGTACGCAGGTGCAAGTCACGATTCTTTTATTTGGGAAAATAGTGAGGCTTCAAGCCATTTCCAAACCATGTATGAAAATGGACTCAGAAGCACTAGATTGTTGGGTACATATATGACAAAAACGAAACAGTTAACAATACATAAGTAATTTTGATTTAAATGTTCCCTAGGTGACTCTGGATACCCACTTTTACCCTGGGTGTTAACGCCGTTTCAATAAAAGCCATAGCTCGGGTCGCAATATTGTTGAACGCACAATAGGTGTCTGGAAGAATTGGTGTCGATGCTTGCTCTCAGCTCGCCAACTTCATTATTCTCCGGAAAAAGTGGCTCAAATTGTTAATGTTGCGGCGGCACTTCACAACATTCGGATCCATTATAATATTTCAGACGAATATTTAGAAGGGGTTTTTGAAAGTGAAGAGTATGAAAATGGCGAGCCTGTACAACATCAAAGATATACCAATGAAGCAAACCAAATCCGGAATGAAATGCTACACAGCTTTTCATTTAACGTACATAAATATATGTATGTTTGTATATATTTCTTAAGAACAAAATAAAAACAGCCTTCTTGGCAAATGTTGCACTTTAAAACTTAAGCTAAATAAAATTTCTAATTCACAGTCATTTTGTAAGTCTCAATTGCTTGTTAACTTCTCCTAATTCAATGCTTAAAAGTTATTTTTTCACCTTTAATTTTTCAATAGTATTTGTCTCCATAGCCATATTATGTCTTCTTGTCTCCTCAAGAAAAGCTTGGAGAATTTCATTGTTTTTCTTCTGGTGATCACCAGGCGGTCAACTGACCTAGTCAGATTTTTCAGTTCTTTTTTTACATTTTTAAAATGTAGTTCCTGTGCCCCAACACCTTCCGAAACTTTTGAATATAAGCTCTCCTGCACACCGATTTGCTTGTCTAACAAGTCAAACTGCTCTGGTCTCTTTTTTTTCGGAGTTCATTTTGAATGTTTTGGTTATTTTCCACATCGTCATTTTCCAACAACTCTATGCAGATGGCGTCTCTCAAAGTATATGAATTTGTACCCTCACGAGCTCTCTTCGATGTAGATGGAGTAATGTCTTCAACCACCTGCTCTGAATTTAGTGGAGTGGCATGCTCAACAATTCTCCTCTGAGGCACTCCAAACTCTTTTGAATTTTTAGTGCCCCCAACACAGTCGTTTAGGCCCACTAGAGCAGCAACATCTTCTTCCAGCGACGATAAAAGTAGTTCCCTATTTTCGCCTCCACCAGTTGCTTGTAATTCCCTTTTATTGTGCGCCAACTTTTTCTTTACTGCTGATTTAAAATCTGACCAAACCTTTAATTAAAACGCAAATAAGTACTTATATTCTCAATGAACTTTTGAATTAGAAACAAACCTTTTACCATTCTGAAATACTCTTCGATGGAGGCCCTAAATGAATTCAGTTCCTCACGCACACTCTCCCAAAATTGCTCAACCTCGTTAGGAGCACTTCTGGTAAAATTTTTTGCAATATCGGGACGCTGCTTCATACGAGATATTAAACCTTTAAATTGCTCTCTGGTGGTTGTGCGTTTCCTAAAAAATATAAATTTTGCCATTTGTATAAATTTTGCCAATATATATGTATAATCCGAAAAAAAAAACAAATAAAAATGTTTTTCCTTACATTTTATTGCTCTCCATCTTTATTATAATAATATCCGCAACACCATGACCTGCGGATGAGAAACGAGTAAATTTGTTTGAAACGCGAATTGAATGCGTTGTTGGTAATGCCATTTTTTAATCGATCCGTAAACCACATTATCGATCCGCATACTGCTTTATACGACGTTTATTATGATACCGAATACTGTCGGATCGAGTATAACTCCCTCCGCAACCATCCGGCGGATACCATAATAGGGGTGATTACTTTTTATATACTTACGATCATTGCATTCAGGCTAAAAAATCCCTTACGATTGTGGTACAAATGCTGTAGCTCTTTTTTTGGGACTACAATTTTTACATGTGTTCCATCTATACAACCTATCACACCTGGTATTCCACTTTTTTCAAAGAAATACGGCAATTTCTTCTTCAGTGTAATGATGTCACGCAATCTCTACAAACGTGTTCTTCCAACGCTTGGAAAACTTCAGTTAAAACTAGGGATACCGTAGATTGTCCAAAACCAATGCAGCTTTCATTTCCCACACCAAGTTGGTATGATCCCTGAGCACAGAACCTTAAAGTAGCTGCCAGCTTTAAAATTGTTGGTATCGACGTTTTTCTTACTCCAGGCTGCAGTTTGCTATCTAGCAAAGTAAGTAAATTCGTAAACGCAGCTTTCGGTAAACGAAATTTTTTTAAAAATCTGCATACATTCGATTCGTAGTAGGCGTAGAGAGAGCATTCTCGATTTATTAAACTAATTTGTTTTTTCAAATATTGGAAATTGAATAAAATTAAATAAAAAAAAAAAAACAAAAAAACGGTGCGGTCGTGTTAGAACAGTCGCTTGTGTAGTATTTTGTGTCAATCTGAAATAACACTCGATCAAGTGTAATTTTTACGTGCCAAGGTGCCACCAATTATTAATTCAAACTCTCTTTATAACACCGGTTAAAAACTAATTTGCTTATTTGTGACAAACCACTATGGAAGAAGACCCCGAAAGGGGCAGAAGTAACTACTTCGCCATCTTAGGCGAAGAACCAAAAACTAAACGAAAAGCCTACAATGTAAGCAACCACTATGACTTTCCAGCGTTAAAATCTATCAAACCCGCAAGTACCCAACAAAACTTATCATGCCCAAAATTTTTATTAATAAAAAGCAAAACAGAGAAATCAATTAAAGCTTACAAAATTTTCGCAGTCAGTAAAGCACTAGAATCGATAACAACTGAAAAACCTTTAGAAATATCATTAACTAAAGGAGGAGACTTACTTATTCTAGTTAAAACTCAACAACAGGCGAATAAATTCCTTAAAGTAGCACAATTATCAAATATTTGGAATATATCTGTCTCTCTTCACCCAACGCTCAATATCTCAAAAGGTGTAATATACTCCGGAGTACTAAAAGATTTAAGCGAAGATGAAATCGTAGAAGGTTTGAAACAGCAAGGTGCAGTAGAATGCAAGAAAATAAAAAAAAATACATAGAGGGAAAACTCATCAATACCCCTCTGCACATCGTTTCCTTCAGCACCTATACCCCACTAAAAGAAGTGAACGTAGGATGGCTTAAAATAAAAGTTGAACCATATATCCCATCTCCTATGCAATGTAAAAACTGCTTCATGATCGGCCACACAGCTAAACATTGTACGTCTGAAGCAAAATGCAATGTATGCTCATCTAGCATTCACTACTCCACGCCTTGTTCAAAAGTATTCAGTATACATCACTGGGAGCAGAGTGCCGTAAATAAAAACGGCACATATCTTCCGCCTTATTACCCTATTATGCATCCGTTTTCACAGCCGAAGCAACTGCCATCTATAACGCCTGTGAAATAGCAGAAAAAAACGGAGGAAAATGGCTTATCTGCAGTGACCCACTATCAACTTTGACTTCAATAAAAAATATAAACAACAACGAAATATTGATATCTGAAATCAGAGATACGCCAATATCAAACCCTGAAAAAATAAAGTTGTTTTGGATCCCTTGCCATATTAGAATACGTGGAAACACCTTAGCAGACGCAGCAGCAAAACTTGCCACTAAGTCGCCGTTACACACAATATACAGTTTTAACAAGGGCGACCTAAAAAACGAAACTAACAAAGCAAATCGACAACAAATGTTACAACGATGGCAAAACATAAACCATTATTATAAATGCATTAGTCCAAGCTTCAACCCTCCAATCTTCCCAGCAACAACCACAAGGCGAGACACGATTATTTATACCCGTTTTCGGCTTGGACATACACGCCTGACCCACAGCAACCTCTTTCAAAACAACAACCCACAAAACCACGTTTGTCAATTCTGCAACGAAGAGACACTTTCTATCCAACACATCGTTACAAATTGTGAAGCATTACATTCAATAAGACAATCAATATTAAGCCACACAATAGAAGAACTTCTGTCCGAAGTAAACGCAGAAAACATTAAAAGTTGTATACACTTTATTTACAAAATTAATTTGTATTTTGAAATCTAAATTATACACGAATATTATTATATAAATACTTATGTTACGTAAAGCTGATGGCCTAGCCGCTAATGCTTTTTAATTCATTGTGATTGTAATTCATTACTTTTCCAATTTTTAAATAAAAAAAAAAATAAAAAATCTGCTTAAATGAAAGTTTTATTTAATTCTTTTTTAACTTTAATGAACATAAAATCTGAATACATACATTTGCTCTTCCAGCTCTAGAGGATTGGAAGAATCCCGCACTTTTCTTCTTTCTCTAGACAGCAGTAGTGAACTTGAACTCCCCCTTCCTCACTATCACTAAACCACAGCTCCACACTATCCATTTTTATTTATTAGCATCAAGTGAATAATTTAAATATTTTAGTTTTATCACACAAAACGAAAATTTAAGCAAATATTAAACAGATGATCGCAGTTCAGCGAATTATTCACAGAAGTGCAATTTTTGGTCGATCAGGTTAGGCAATACCAAATTAAAATATAATCGACTGGAGCGACAAAGGTCGTTTCTACTGCTAGTCGACACTCGCAATAGGGGTGTATATCCTTAAATAGATAGGCAATTAAATTTTAGGCAGCTACCTGGTAGCTGAAGCCGTTAGCTATAATAGAAATACAGGTATCCCTTGTATAACGCGGTCTTATACAACGCGGTTTCGATATAACGCGATTTGGAAAAATTAGGTTTCAGTACAACGCGAAATTTAGGCTTATATAATGCGAAGAGGAAAACATAATTATAAAATCTGGTAACACTAATTTGCGTACCACATATTTATAATATGTAATGTATTTTTAATGTAAGCCGGGAATTACCCTTTTTTGCCTTAGATAGATAGAATAGATATTAATCTAGCACATTATTACGAAATTGAAAAGGAGCTTAAAAAAACCACCCACCAAAAACTGATAACAGATTTTGCAACTATAAAACCAGTAGAAGAACCACAAGGTCCCACAACTAGTTTCTTATCCAATAGCGAAAACTATGTTGAAGAAATATCTTCTGATGAAGCTATTGCTCCCCCAAAACGCCCACGTGCAAAGATCTTTGAAGACAGTGAAACAGATTAATTACCATATGAAGTTTGAAGAATAACAATAAAGTTTTTAATAAACCTTTAATTTGTTTTAGTTTGTTTTTACATTTTTTTTTTTGTGTTTTTAATTGTATAAGAAAGTCTGAACTTTAGTATTGAGTTGAAATATATGTGCATCTGTTATTTTGTATGTATTTTATTTAAAAAAAACCTATTGGAACATAACCCCCAAATTTATATGAAAACTATGTTTTATATTAGATAACGCGGAATTACATAACGCGCAATTCTTCTGGAACGTAACTATCGCGTTATACGAGGGATACCTGTATATTAAATTCACGTCCAAAGGGAAATGAAATTGCTGATGAGCTTGCCAGGAAGGGGACTGAATTGGCCTCAGAGACCTCCTACCCTCCTACCCTACATCGGCATCCCCTTGACAGTTGTTAAAGGGGAAATGCACAAACTATTTCTCAGGAAAGCGCAGAAAAGATGGAGCTCCATTTCTTCGTATGCTATTTCGAAAACCCTTTGGCCTCAATACGATATACGAAGAGCTCAGAAAGTTCTTTAGACTCCTCGCCATTCAATTTCCAAACTCGTAGCTGTGTTTACCGGTCACTGGACGATCGGCACACACGCGGAAAAGCTAGGGTTACCATTTAACCCCCATTGCAGAAGCGTTGGGGGCCATTCGGAGAAGAATACTGTAGAGCACTTTCTCTGTAAATGTCCGAGCTTGGCAGCCAGACGACTAAGGTTACTGGGAGCTTTCTTCGACAGCCTGGGGCAGTGCGCCAACCTAAATCCAACCAATCTCCATTAAATCAACAGTTCTGGTTGGCTGCAGATATCTACCAGTTGGAGGTCTCATAATGGTATCAAAACGGCGCTTTAGTGCAACTTGAGGAGTGCCAGATCGGCACTTCAACCATTTTACCTTACCTACCAACCACGTCCAAAGTCGAAAAATCTGGCCAGAAAAGTCGTTAATATCGATAATTGGCGCTTTAACAACCTACAGCTGCTGTCAATGGCCCTTAGTCACAAATATCTTGCGAATTTGTATGTATATGTAGCTCGGCGATTAGTGCGGTGATACAAGATCTACCGACCCAAGAGCGGCCCGCTAATAACATAGGAACTCCACTTTTTCTTTAAGTTTCTACTATTTCACTAAGTTTTACTATTATCAATCGGTAGGCAAAGAATTTTTTTTCCTTTTTTCGAATTACATTTTGAAGTGAAACTTCTTAGGTGTCGATGGACGAGCGAGAATGGAGAGTAAAATTTCAAGGCCATGCAACGTTTTGGGCATTTTCGTTCCGTGAGAGAGAAAAAAGATATAACGTAGAGGAAAAGGAGAGAGAGAGCTATACCTTATATATATCTTAGATACACTTTAGGCTGTTTTTCCTGAGTTTTTCCTTGTGGTTGCTAATTTCTAGTATATAAATAACACTGCCTACTTTTTGACGCTTGTTTGTTGGTGCAAACTTTTAGGAAATATATTTTTGGTGCCTACTGTTTGGCGTTATATTTCCTTGCTGCCTACTGTTTGGGGCGTTTTTTGGTCCCAATTTTTTTGTTTTCCAATTTGAAAGTTTTTTTATGCCTTTGAAACGTTCACAGAACTTTTTTGATTTACATTTTTTTTATAATTTTCATATATTTTTTATGTTATAACTGTACATTTTTTTCTGCAATTTTCTAATTTGAAAGTTTCTTTTATGTCTTTAAAACGTTCAAAGACCTTTTTTGACTTTTTTCAGAAAAAAATTGTTTTATAAAACTTTCATATAGTTTTCTTGACATGACTGTAATTTTTTTTACTTCTCCAACACAACTTTTTCGTGTACAAGAAGGAATACGAAATGTAGAGACTTCAGAAAAGTTTCATTTTAATATTTAGAACTACAAAAACTGATAAACTTCACAAAATTATTTTCTAAAATATTTAATATTGCAAAATTTTAAGTTGAAACACAAATATTTTCGAATGTTTCGCACATTTCTATTTGGTCAATCGGTGCAAAATTCCAGTTTATGAAGGCTACAGCAATAAATGTCAAGCCGCGTAAGTCGACAATTATTCTGTAACTCGCTTTCTAGTCTCACCCAAAAATGATCGCTCCATCGTGAGTCTCATCTACCCGCTCTTACTTTGCTCCAGGGTGAAATTATACAAATTCATATTGGACAAGCCGGGGTGCAAATAGCGAATGCCTGTTGGGAATTGTATTGTCTGGAGCATGGAATCATGGCGAATGGCGCGTTGTGCCAGATGCCCAACGACGACTCGTTTCTCACGTTTTTCGGCATATCGGGCATGGCACTGAAAGTTGTGCCTCGCATAATCATCGTCGATACGGAGCCAACAGTTATTGGTATGTATCCGCGCCATAGTGCGAGCTTTCGTGTCCTCCAATTGCCTTCTACACGTGAACCTTTTAGACGAAATACGAACGGGCGCCTATCGTTACCTCTTTCATCCGGACACTCTTATAAGCGGCAAAGAAGATGCGGGCAGCAACTTTGCGCGCGGCTATAATCTCTTGGGTCATGATCTCATCGATCGCACAATGGACGCTATACGGCGAGTGGCAGAACAGTGCCACAACCTACGTGGTTTTCTAATATTTCGCGCCATAGGCGGTGGTACAGGCTCCGGATTCGGCACGCTGTTACTGGAGAATCTGGCCGAAGCGTATGGCAAAAAGACGACGAAAGCGGAGTTTTTAGTATTCCCTTCACCCTCGTGAGATAATTCAGCGAACGATTTTAATATGGAGTTTATCTTAGCCAGCATTTATTACGTTCTAGGCTATCGCCCATTATTGTGGAGCCCTACAACGCTCTTTTGGCAACACACTACTCCATGGATTATGTAGATGTATCGTTTATTGTGGATAATGAAGCCCTGTATGAGATTTGTGACACAAAACTTGGCGTTTCAGCGCCGACCTACACGAATTTGAACCGCATCATAGGACAGGTGAATGAGATTCTACCTCTGCAGCTCAACTCACTGTCATATTTTCTTCTCTTTTCAGGTGGTTTCAGCATTTACGGCGTCGCAGCGCTTTTATGGCACCAACAACGTTTCCTTCGAGGAATTCCAAACGAATCTAGTGCCGTATCCACGTATACACTATCCCCTACTCACCTATGCGCCGCTGGTGCCGGTCAGCAAGTATCCTTACGTGAACAGCGATGTGGGTCAGCTGACGCAGTCGTGCTTCCATCCAGGCAATCAAATGGTGCGCTGTAATCCAACGCTGGGCAAGTATATGGCCTGTGTGCTGCTCTACCGAGGTGACGTTTCGCCGAATGACATCAATGTCTCGATACAGCAAATTAAATCGTCGCGAACCACGCGTTTTGTGGACTGGACACCGACCGGTTTCAAAATTGGCGTAAATGCCATGCCGCCTGTCTTTGTGCCGGGCGGTGATTTGGCGCCGACATCGCGCGCAGTCTGCGCCATTTCCAACAACACGATCATACGAAGCGCTTGGTGTCGGCTGGTCAGTAAATTCGACAAGCTGTACAATAGACGCGCCTTCGTGTATCACTTTGTGGGCGAGGGTATGGAGGAAGGCAGCCTATCGGAGGCATCGCAAAACGTGTGTCAGCTTGTTGCTGACTACTATGAAGTGGAGTCCTCAGCGCGCAGTTCAGCAACGCATGCGTATGACGAATGAGTTTTCGTTTTAATGCAATCAAAAAAGCAAAAAAAAGAAGAAATTATTGTTTTTGTTTTACGTAAACTATGAGAAGATGGAAACCGAATATATTTAATTTTTGTAAACTCAAAAATGTTATACTCTATCACCATATTTAGGAACTTTTGGTTCAAAAACTTTTTATACGAAGCAAAAACATTTTAGAAAAGTGACGATTCTTCTGCATATGGTCCAATCAGCTTACAACTTCCTCGTCCAAGTATCCTCTGAGTAGCTTCCGAACATCCGTTTGAGAGCGAGCTAATGTGTGAAGGCGAAACTACCCAAGATATCTGGTTGTGCGCTGGGTTTGGGACCAGTCACGTAAAAATCCTTCCGCAGGAGAAAAAACAGGAGCAAAGGCAAGGGTGTTAACATAAAAACGTTCACAAATTTTCTATAAAATCTTTCTCTTGAGCAACCCAAGGACCGCCTTATAAGCTTCCGCGCCATGTTGAGACGGATGTGATGACAAATTTATAAAGCGCGTTTTGTGGCTGTCGTCAGAAGAGTTCAATGCTAGTGTGCTCAGCCTAAAGAATAACTTGTTAGTAAGTGTGTTAGTCATTTCAGAGAATTACATTGCGGATAAGCAGGCTAGGAGGTGAACTGAACTCGAATCAGTCAATTCTACCCAATATGTGGGTATCCCTTTATCGCCAAGCAAGCTGTGCATCAGGTTGGGGTACATGACGCAAGACAAAGGTAGACGGACTACGAAGCCCTCCTGTGAGATATTTGGATAAGTTTGGTTTGAAAAGAATGCACACGTAACTAGATCCCTCCTCAATCTAGAGCGACCTTCCAATAGTATGGTGGTTGGTATTAACACCGGATACTACCTATGGGAAAAGTGTGGGATTTGCTTCAAATGACTGCTGTCGCTGCTGCACTAACGAGGAGGAGGTTCAGAGCTTTGAAAACTTCCTTTGCCAGTGTAACGCTCTTACGAGAATAAGATATCGCGGTCTAAATTCCTGTTTCTTTGAGTGCCTACCAGACTTGGTATCGCTAGCCATCCGCAGTATTTTATCGTTTGTCTGAGAGTCGAAGTGGTTTCACCATATTGGGAATTAGAGGTGGAGCTTGAGTCCAAATGAGTGGTATCAGTTGAGCCTCCAGGCCTAAATGAGATCCCTCTAAAGCCTTATGAGAGGGACAACCACCTTAACCTAACCTATTCAGTGCCTTATTCTCGAACGCGGAAATGTGTCCTGTTTAATCTCACTATTATACGCATTTGTGCACAGGAGTATTATAAAAATTATAATACAATTTTCATTTATCTTGAGACTTGCTGTCTTATTTAAAATTTATTTTGATCTTCTCCAAAAGTAAAAAATTCATACCAAATCGAAGCTCACAAACATCTATTCAAAGTTTTTGTTTTTCTAAATATTAGTAAATACGTAAATATGCCTAAAATACAGTAGAGGCTTGACCATACGCATGACCGCAGGGTAATATGTCAGCGCATGCGCAGCATAGTAGTTGGTGTTAACAAGTGTTAGGTGATGAAATTTTAGTAAGAGGAGCAAAAACTCAATGGATTAATAAGTTAATGGTGGCAGTAAAACCAGAAAACGCTGGTGTACCCCATTCTTCTTGAACATGTTGAAGACTTCTGAGCCACTGATCGTTAAGCAGAGTAAATCGAGCGTGAGAAATGACCGCTGGTGATCAGTTGTGCTGGTTGTTGTTATTGTTTTTACTGCTGCTTAGTTATACATACACGTATAAGCAGTTTGGTGCATAATAAACGAGGGGGCGTTTTCATTGCATTGGCAATTGGGTGCTAACTTCGACCATAGAATGAAGGAGTGGCCGATTGCTTTTATTTGTATCGCTCTATGGCTCTAAAAGAATTTAGTGGAAGTGAATTCGAAGAGGGCTATTGCAGATGCAGGTGGACTAATGGACACAATAGGTGGATTTACTGATGCGTATAACTTTATGACAGGTATCAGCTAAATATTTTAAATTAATAAAAACAAATCAAATAAACCAAAGCAAAGCAACACATAACAAAACATAACATAGCAGAGCAAACCATAACAACATAACCACGAAACTTAACAAAAACATAAGAAAACATTATATGGCATAATATAACAAAGTGCAACATAGCATAACATACCTATACGGCTTCATACAACATAGTGGAACATAATATGAAATATGTATACTAACATAGCAAGGCATAACATAACAGAACATTATATGACTTAAACTGGCATAATATAACATAGTGAACATAGCATAACATAATATTTATAACCCGACTTACTACAACATAATGGGACGTAATATAACATAAAAATACTAACATAGCATGACATAACATGGCAGAACAGAAGATAGTAAACATTACGAAACGTAAAAAACCTTAACAGAACATTAAATGACATAAAGTGGCATAATATAGCATAACATAACACAACATATCTTAATATAACATAGTAGAGCGTTACATGAAATAGGTAGACATATCAAAGCATACCATAACATAACACAGCAAAAAAAATATAACAAAACATGCGATGTTATAGAAAAATTCAAATATAATTTAATATAGCATGGCATGGCATTACCTGGAATAACATAATAAAACATAACAATACTTGACACAGGAAAACATATGTATGCAAAACATAACATAATATAATGTAGCATAACAACGTAATATTAAATAGCATGACATGACATGGCCTGGAATAAAATAATAATACACAACACTACTTAACACAAGGAAATACATGGTAGCATAACATAATATAGCATATCATAATAACATAATATTAAATAGCATGGCATGACATGGCCTGGAACAAAATAATGAAACATGACAGTACTTAACATAAGTAAATGCATGGTAGCATAACATAATATAGCATAGCATAACAACATAATATTAAATAGCACGGCATGACATGACCTGGAATAACATAGTAAAACATAACATTTCTTAATACAAGTAAGCATATAGCAACATAACATAATATAGCGTAGCATAACAACATAATATTATATAGCATGGCATGACATTGTCTGGAATAACACATAATAAAACTTAGTATTACTTAATACAAGTAAACATAACTTAAAACTTAACAGAAACGTAACATAACAAACAATAGCAACTAAAAATAGCACAACCGAGCACAACATCACATATTTATATAAAAAAAAATCTTAACGTAGTAACATAAAATAATCTTATATAGGCTGGCACAACATATGTATGACAATACGGGCGCAGGCCTCATAGCTAATGCAGTATTTTTATATAAGTACATTTGTATACCATAATATATTTATGTTTGATAAATTTTATAAATAAAAAGCAAAAAATAAAAGCACATACTACAACACAACACAACACGATCAACATAACAAAACGTAACTTAACATAACAAAACATAACATAACTTAACAGAACAGAACATAACGTTACTGAACACAACATAGCACGACCTAGCATAACATTTCGTAACAAACATAACATAGTATAAAAAAACATGACGAAAGATGCACAACATATCACGACTTAACATTACATAACATAAAATAACATAGCATAAGAAAACATACGGCAGTGTAACATAACTTAACTTATCGTTAAAATAACATGAAAGAAGTAAAGCAAAATAAAAAAAATAAACGGAAGAAACGTCTTTCCCTCTGTGGTCACGCTCTTTTTCAAAATCTCCCTACCAAAATATTGATGACATAATTGCCGTAATTGCGTGAAAAATAACTTCATCAATGTTCGCCAAGACGAAGTTCGCAGCGACGTCTGTGGCGACAGACCGTCACGTAGTCTAAATGATCGATGATGGATCACACTCGATTGCAAATGCGCATAATGGCTCAACTTGACGTGCGACGCCAGGTCAACGTCGCATCACAGGAATATCGAAGACAGAACGTTGTCCGCATGGTTGCAAGTTAAACAAACGTCAATGGCAATAAGAACAACAGACAGACAAAATGCCAATACAACATTATTTGCAGGGTGCGTGCCCTAGCAATTACCGGTCTCGCAACCGTATGTGTGGCTGGGTCACAAGCGAATGCATGACAAAAAAAAAAATAAAATAAACAACGACTCAGTAACGCTAAAATTAAGTATTTATAGGCGCACAAAAACCAACAAACCCACAGCAAACATTCCTCCACACGCGTGTTCGCCACGCAATGGTGATACCGAGCAATTCAAGCGCATATCCTGCCCCTCGTAATAACCCATAATTAAAAGAGTGGTACCCTTTGATTTCGGCCACTCACACTGGCATCAAGCGCTGAAAAAGTACATCGCGCCCGCAAACGACCCGCAGCTCAGCGACACATCTGGCCACAGAGCGCGCCAGGTTTTGCAGCACCTACCTTCACCGTTTGTAGCTGACTTGCGGCAAGGTCTTTTCATTGGTCGGGTAATCGTGATAGATTCCTACACCGTAGCCTTAATGCGCGCTTATCGATTATCCTCTTTTCGATGCTGTTGATACTTCAAGTCATTGGGCTGCACTGCTGCGCGCAGGCAGATTATCTTCGCGGATGCTGATCTTTCAACTTGCGTGCCTTATGCGTATCGACTATTTACTCTGCCGGGCTCTTCTTCTCCAAACAATGCCACATCAGATTGTATTGCATTGATTGTGTTGGTTTTTGTTTTTGTTTTGTTGGTTTTGCGGTACTGCCTCTCACTTGAAATTATTTACGCCAGCCTTTGTCTTTTTTGTATCGGATTTTGCAATATCGCCGAGCAGGATCGTGAGAACCGATGCGTGTGTTCTAGTGTCTTTAAACGACTCAGAGAGCTGATCTTGCGGCGAGTATTTTTTGTTTAACTTAAGTGTTAATGAGCTAAAGGAAATTTCGGCGTTTACGTGCAAGGACCGCCAGCAATGATAATATTGCCACACACATTAATGACGCGCAATGTTTTTACCAATGCCAATTTCATTGAAAAAAAATTACATTCCATTGTATAGACCGCAAAAGTTACTAATAATCGTTCAGGCCTGCACACTCCTTTCCTCTTCCCCTTTTCCAGTTTCTCTTTGCCCAATGCAATGCTATTATAATGGACGAACTGAGTTTCTAGCAAAGGTGAGTCCTGTAATGGTCAGCCAGTATGGCTGGAGGTGATAACCAGAAAGACACAAGTTAGAGAAAACTTTTTGAACAAAGTGTTCAATACTTCTACCGATCGGACGATTTGGCCCGGCAAAGAAGTTGGATTCGATTGTAATTTTATACGTATTCACATCAGCTGGAGCTACTAGGTTGATCAAGAAGTTTTGCAGCTCGATAAGAAAAACATAATTTTTTGGTTAGAAATACATTTGAAAAATTATTCAGTATTGTCTCCCTGAACATCAGTAACCGAGATTCCAATTTGGGAATTCCATCGCTGAAGTGGGAATCTGGAAGGGCTGCAAAATATGCTTCCAGAGCTGTTATGGCCTCATTATTCAATGAAATACGTTTTTCACGCATGCGGTCTGGAAACTTTAATTCATGGATTTTAATAATCGTCAAAAAGCTCTAGCGACACGGTGCATTGCCCTGATAAAAAGAGTTTTTTCTTTTGCAATATGGGTCTTTATTCACGAATTTTTGCCTTTAGCTGGTCAAAAGGGGTAAGAATAATATTCAGACTTTATTGCTTTACCACTTTACAAGTAATCCCCAAACGAAATTCCTTTCGCCTCCCAAACACTGATGCTAACACCTTCTTGGCCGATTTCTGACACGAACTCGTTTCGGAGCCGGAGGACCAGGTTCACACCAGTCTTTGGCGTTTTGTTTTGATTTGAGGTCATGGTGATAGACCCAAATCTTTTCCATAGTGTGGAATTGATGCTCAAAATGCACTTTATCCTTTCGAAAACGCTCTAAATGTTGCTAAGAAAGTCGAGTTTGAAGGTTTTTTTATTCCATTGCTGGCGAATGCGGCACCCATTGTGCACACAGCTGTCTGAAACCCAATACTTCAGTCAAAATTTTTCTTACACTGCCCAATGAGATGTCTGGGGATTTTACTAAATCTCTTTAGTAACTTGACAATTTCCAAATACGAATTCTGTATTTTTTCTACAATTTCTGGTGGTGTTCATCTTCAAATCTTATAAAAAAAAAAAAAAAACGACCACATTTAAATTCTTTTGCTTTTAAACCTTCCAAAAGTAAAAATTCAATCATTGTGTCGATACTAAATGACTTGTACAGTACCTGACCATTGAATTATGACCGAAGATAAAAATTACATATTTATGGCTTTGCGAGCGAATAAAAAACAAACAGTTTTAAAGCATTTAAAAAAGTTTACATATTTGGTTTTATTAAAAGCTTCTTGACATTTTTGCATTAAAAATATTTATTTTAAACCAATATTTCATGGCTTCTCCCCTTGCTGTTAAGACGGCCGCAATTCGTTAAGGGATACTGGCTACGCACGGTGTTATCTTCGTCTTAAGATTTTGGTCATTATACCAAAAATCTTCGATGTTTTCCTTCAGCTGTTGTATTGTGGTATTATTCCGCTGGTATACTGCCGATTTGAGGTATGCCCCACAATTTTCGATGGGGTTAAGGTAACAGCCTCAAACCATAACACTGGGGAGGTGTTTGACCCTTGGAAGCACACAATCTTCTGAATATCGTTCTCCGGCTCTTCTGCGAACAAAGTTTGCTGTTTTTGTGACCGCTTCCAATCGGCATTCATCGCTGAAGATGTTCTGTAAGAAGAAAAACACAACCACAAAAAAGGGTGAATATTCACATCTTCTTACTACTGCTATTTGACAAAGGAAAAACGTGTCTTTTTTAACTTATTTTTTTCCAATATTCCGCGTCGAATTCTCTGTGAAGTTGTGCCCAAAGTTTCCGCCGATTTGGTGTCAGTTTTGGGTTTTTTGCTGGTCGTCTGCAAAAAAGTCCATTTTAGTATAAGCTTCGTCGTAACGTTCTTTCCAAAATATTTACTCCAGATTCCTGAACCTCTCTTAAAATCATCCGACTTGCAGCATTTCTGTTCCAGAGAACTCTTTGGACGATTTTGTGATCCTGCCTGGTTGAGGTGATGCGTTCTTGGTGACAATTTTGGCGATTGTTTGAAGTTACCGCTAAAACGTTGTTGGTATTTTTCCACTTTTTGGCAACATTTACCACATACGCCTTGGATATTCCAAGGGTTCTTGCTATGTTTGCATAGCTCAGGTTCTTGGCTTTCAAAAGAACTGCAATTTGTTGCTTTTGTCCCTATGTCAAATCCGACTTTCGGCTCATTTTCTAAAAAAAACTGGTTAAATGAAAAAAAGGATAATCAAGGTGATAAATTCAAAAGATATATATATATTTTGTACTTACTGTTGTTATATTTTAGATATATGAATATTCACTATTCAATTCTTTCACTTTTCAGACGATCTCAATTAGTTTTTTATGCTCCTCACACAAGATCGAATTAATTCGCACTGGCATTTGCACACATAACTTTTCACTTATAAGCAAAAAAACTGATCCTTTTCTAATCGTCGCAGGCCAATTGACCGGAAATTCTTAAAAACATCTAAGAACAGGTTAAAAACCCCTTAATACCCTTTTTCATTTGGAAAAGCCCAAATAAGATTTAAAATTTTACCTGATATTTGAAGTTTTCAGAAAAAATGCCATCGGTCATAATTCAGTGGCCAGGTACTATAAGCAAAGGATGAATTGACAGATTAAAATGAAACTTCACATACGTTCACATGAAGGCATAGGTGATTTCACAAACACAAAATTCAAGAAGATTTTTAATCAGAAAGAGTGCAATTATGGTCGGAACTAGAACAAATCGAAAAAATTAAAAATTGACAAAATGGCGTGCTTTTGAAAAAAAGTTCATAAAACCGGATCTTTTCTCACTAGTTTTTTAGTGTAAGAAATAGGAAATTATTTAAATAAAATTATGATTCTAGTTCCGACGATAGCCAAGCATGTTATGAACAGCATAATAAAATTTCAAGTGATACTCGTACGGTTAAATATTTTTTTCCTTCATCCTCGCCGTGTCGAAAAAAGTCATCTCGTGGTAAATGTGTTTAAAGTTTGAGGTACAGAGGCGCGCGGACCGCTTTCTAACTAGTTAATGGGCTGTGGAAGCTATAATATTGGGAGTTTCCGCATGAAAATTTCACAGTATTTTCATAAGATACTATACTTTTGAAATATCGAAAAAAAAAATTAAAAATCGATTTTTAGAAATTTCTAGTCTACCGGGTCCCCTTAAGGGGTTATATACCTTGTGTAGGACTAAAAAATCGAAAATTTTTTTATGGCATATTCTAAAAGTACATTATCTTAAAAATATAAATTCAAAAAACCATAGAGATCGGAGCACTAGAACGCAAGTTACAGACCGTGGAAGCGCACGACCTTATCCATAAATGAACGCAAAACTTTAGACGTGATTATCCCGAAGTCGTGTTTTTTGAAAACTACCGTCGCGGTGATCATTATTTATCAAAAACTATTTGACCGATTTGCATAAACTTGCTTATTAATTATTCGAAGTTACAATCTCGTGAATCTGAACGGTTCACTATTTATAAATATTTACCCTCAAAAATCGTTTTTTGGTGCAAAGCGGTTTTCATATCTAGAAAAACATTTTTCTACAATAATCATTTAATTTTTTTGATTTCAGTTGAGCTGCTCATGCGCTACCGTGATCACCACAGGCCTCTTCTACAGAAGGGCGTTTCGGGGGAGGGGCGATATCAACAATAACATAAATAATAACATTTTTTAAAGTAAAAACACCAAAATGTATTCTTCGAGAGTTACCCTTCAGTATGATATATGCCTCATTTGAATAAAAGTTCTAAATCATATTTAAAAAAAATTATGACAATCGTCCATTTTTTTGGGTCACAAGGTATATAACTCCTTAACAAAAAATAACACAAATTAAATTTGGGTTATTGCAACGTTCTCTCTTTTCGAATCGCAAAACTTATTGAACGTCCTCTCTTAAACTTATTGAACAACCTAGTACAATAGATCATTTATAAAGGTCCGGAATTTCGGAACGCGAACTTGACGAAAAAATTAAAACTATTTCTTGCATTCATTTGATTTACCCATAAGTTTAAGGGGTTAGGCGTAGTCAGAATTTTCAAAAAGTAGGATTTTTTTGTTTGCATTTTCTTAAAGTATAATATCTTAGAAAAGTTGCGTGAAAATTTGAAGTGAATTCGACAAATACTTTTCGAGTTATTCAACAATTGACAAAGGGCACTCGGGCGCTCCGGAGTAGATGGCAAAACTTTAAACGCATTTTTCTCAAAACTATATTTTTTGAATTGGCGATCACTGCAACTTAAAAGCCCCTTGGTAGATTTCAATAAAATTTATACCACACTAACAGCGATAACTTTTACAATTATTAATTTTTTTGAAATTTTGCCAGAATCAAGTCGAAACATGACGTATTAATACTATGTTTTTATTTTTGTAAAATAAAGCAATTGAATAGCAAAAAAAAAAAAATTATTGAAAATCATAATTTTTTCGGGCCTCTGACTACCCCTAACCTCTTAACATAAAAAGCTTTTAAACGAAGTTATTTATAAAAATAAGTCAAACAGAAAAGTCTTTTGGTGGACACACTCGTTGGGAGGATGTATAAAATATTAGAAAATGTGTATATGGGGGAGAGACCCACACACGTTTTTGCACACTTGAGCGGATTTGTTTTTTATGCTCTACATTATCGTGGCATTATCAGATATACCAACCATTTTTTACCCCAAAAAGATAGCTCGAAACACACACCCACATTAAGGGTCTGACTCACTTCTGAATTGTCCGCATGACACATCTTTCAAACGATATTTCTCTGTTGATTGTAGATAAGAATAATTATGCATAAAAAATACATTTTTCCTAAGCGTTGCCACTTGTGCAATTACCTTTACTTCTGTCCTACTCTCTCAACTCTAATATTAAAATTTCCTTAATTTTAAGTTTTTTGAAACTGAATTTTATTTAAATAATATTTTGCAATTTTCTTTATTAAACCATGAAAACTTTGTCTTATTTGGATATAAGTAAATAAATATATAAATAAAATAAATGAAAAAAAAAAACATTTACTTTTTTGGTGTAAATTAGTTAAGCTACGCAAAGTAGATTTTGGCTACAGAAACAATTTCGCTAACTTTGTATTCCATATGTAGTCATAAGCATAGCGATTATCCGCATGCAACCTCCGTCCACTGCCCCGTAATTTCGCATTGTTGCCTTAACAAATGTTACATGTTCATCACGGATGTGCGTGAGAAGATTCACACACGGCCCATTTCGGCTCACTTGGCGCATATGATGCGCCATATGGTCAATTGTCGTGCCGAGGCGGAGCTGCTTATAGCACTTGGGAGAAGGGCGCCTGAGGCAAATTTATACGCTGGTCGAGCTTTAAAATCGCAGTGTAGGACAGTAACATTGTTGTTTTTGCACAGCAGGTTTTTGCGCATTTTCCGATTTCTTTGTTGACACACACGTGTGCCTAACATATTGGATTTGTTTTTTTTTTTCATTTTTCTTAGTGTTGTTACCAACACCCGCGCCTAGTTTCGAGCTCTGTTGGTTGCGTCGCAGTCTGAATGAATTCACAATAAGGTAAAGTAATTCGCTGTGCCAAAGAGAAATTGCTTAAATTGTATTGCTCACATGTGTATGTATGTATATGTAGACATGTATGCTCATATATGAAGGTATGGGCAAATACTCCTCCTCCGAAATAGTTGCCAATGGCATAGGCAATATCACTTTAAGTGCAGTATTGCTCAGCTTCGTTGCGGCACTTTTAATATAGATTTTCGTACAAAAAATAAATTCTCTATTGGATTTATTGCTGTTTACAGTGTAAAATATTGTATTTTTTTATAACTTTCCATGCGTTGTGCCTGCACAGCGGCAACACCTCTTTAAATAGCGAAAAAGCCGCAAACAGCATTTCAGGCTTGTGGAGTAAACTGAAATTTTTCAGGTACCAAAAAAAAAAATCAGCAGACAACAAAAATCATTCTGAAGCTAACCAGCACCATTTGAAGTGAGAGCTCAGCTGGGTACTCAAGCCAAGCAACAACCTGTTGCCGCAAAAACTTTTGGTTTACTCTTCGTTTTTTTTTTATTATTTCTACATTGAAAAATTCAAAAGATTTCTAATTCTTCTACGCTTCCCGCGTAAACATTTTCGCGCTGTGTGCTGCCACAAGTTGGGTGTTGCATCGTTGCTTATTAGCAAAAGGGGCGAGTGTACGCTGCCATCCGACAAGAGTTGGCTGAACTGCGCTGCGCCAGCTAAAATCCTAAAGTTTATTTGCTTGTTAAATTTGGCCGTTAGTGCGGCGTTCGTCCGTCCATCCGTCCAACCGTCCGTCCGACCACTTGCAGCTCTTTTATTCATTCAATTTGTCAGTTGGCGCAACAGAAATTCGCTCGCAGCTTTGGTGTCTTTAGCTGAAGTGATGTGCGCCAAAGTCAAAAGGTTATCGCTTGTTGGAACAGTTGTTGCACTGCTGTGTTTAGCCAACAGGCCGCGCAGTCGTAGTGAGGCACATCGCGGCACGTCATCTTGCGTTGGTGCAAGTGTATGTACAAGTGTGCTCGTGTGCAGCGTAGTATAAGTAGATCCGTTGCTTGTTGCATGCAATAAAATTATTAGTGGCAATATTTGTGAAATATTTGTTTTCTAATCTGTAAACACCAATCATATTAGCAATTTGAATATGACAGCGTTGCAGCAGACACACACACACAAACAACCAAGAAACGTTACCGGACATGCAGAAAGTTCAACAGATATTAAGGCTATATGTGTGCCATATCATTCAGAAATATCGGGTGTTTTTTTAAGAACTTGGGTATTCAAAGTAATAATATAAAACAGAAATAAAGGGTTTTCCAATAACAGGTGTTATTTTGAAGAACCCACTATTTCGGTAGTTGTCACTTTTGAAGCTGTCATTTTTTGATATTTGACAAGTAGAAAATACGCCATTAATAAAAATGGAACGAAAAGAAAGAAATGAAAAGACGGTTCGTAAAAGTCGAACATTTTTGAGTCATCGTGAAGCACCTCAACTCTTTGCTGAAGCTGGATCAACAGTTACGGTAAACGGATTGCGCTATCGAGAGATGATTAACGATTTTTTACGGTCGGAATTGGATGGTATTGATCTGAACAACGTTTATTTTCAACAAGACGGCGCTACGTGTCACACAAGCAACGAAACCATTGATCTTTTACGGGAATAACACCTCTATTGGAAAACCCTTTATTTTTGGCATGATTTTTTTTTGTTATAAACTGGTAGATTATCTACATGACATTTACTTTTTGAATGAGATATCCGGTGCATGGTCCACTCGATGAGTCCAGTCTTTGACTACTTTTCCAATAAAATTAGCCACATGGTGTCAATGGTGGTTTGAATATTGCAATAATTCGATTATTAAGTGCGCTGTTGGAAACAAACGTGTCGTTGGAAACAAATGTTTAGCTGATTAGGTTTTGGAAAAAAAATTACTCCGCGTAGCTCGATAGCGCTCGCTACTCACTGCAACGGCAGCCCCTTCTTCATATCGAAATATTATAAATAAGGACCGATGATGCCGCCAGTGCTCTATGAACTTCGGGCACAGATTTATTTTGTTTTAATTAAATTTCCACAATTTGAAGACGTTAAACGATTCATGATGACTTGCCAAACCTTACTGAACAAAAATGTCAACACAATTTGCCGTTCTAATCGATAGTTCTCATGCAGCTTTAAAAAACACCCTATACATATGGATGTAAACTTACAATGGGCTCATATGAATGTATTTACGAGGGGAGATCAAAAAGTTTGCGTACTGAAGAGAAGACTAAAATTTTCTTTGATGCCTTCGACAGGTTCTTATTCAAGCTTAGGACACTTTTCAAATCTTCGCTAAAGGTTGCTAAACAGGAAATTTAATCCATGCCTTCAAAATAGGCAGATTTAGGGAACTCTGCTTTAGCTTTACTAGTAAATTTTTTTCTCAAAGCTCTTTTTTCTCATATTTTCGAAGCAAAACATAACGCTGTGTAACACAAAAAAAACTTTTGTTTGAATATAGAAAAAAAGCTGCATACTCTGAATTTTGCACTGAATCTCAAATCTGGCCTTATGATCCAAAAGCCATTTTTCATAAGTTGAAGCCTATTAGGCTATTTTAAAAGTGGCGCCTTGATGTCAGTAGTGAATAATTGCTGGGCTGTCCTTTTTATGGGTAATTTTTTTTTTTCAAGTAGACATTTTTGACACTACACCATAGAACGGATTAAAATTATTGAAACTTATTATGAAAAGGGTCAATCTTCAATACCAACATATCGGAAAATTCGTTATTTCTTTTTTTTTTTTTGGTGGAAATAATCATCTGATTAACCGACAAATCAAAGCTGGTTGAAAAAATTTGAAGAAACTGGTTCTGTCGACGATGGAAAAAGGGACTGGTAGTCCATAAACTGGACCTCCAACTTCGATATCTCGACGTTCTCAATAATAGGCATTCGGCGCGTTTCATCTGCAGGCATGCTCATGGTGGACGGACATTTAAATGATGCTACAAGGTGAAGTTCAAAATAAACAAGACTGAGCTAAAATAGAATCGACAGGAGCTTCGTTCTGATAACTTCGAGTTTATTTATTCACAATAGTCTCCTTTGGCCGCGATACATTGTTTTGCGCGATCTAAAAGCTTCTCGAAAAGGTGTTTCAGGTTATTGACCGAAATGTCCTTCAGGGCGTCCGTACAAGACTGTTGGATGGCCTCTACGGACACATGGTCCATTGCCCAATACAATTTACCGAATAGGTAGAAGCCACAGGGAGCCATATCAGGCGAATACGGTGGGTGATTGAAGGGTAAAATGTAATTTTCAATCACAAGAGCGGATCGATGAGATGGCGCATTGCCATGCAATTAGCGCCAGCTTTCTCCTTCGCGGTATTCAAGGCGAATTCGATGAATGTGATGCAACAAACGCTTCAAAACGCCAAGATGGAAAATTGCATTGATGGTTTGGCGCATTGGCATGAGCTCCTTGTGGACAATTCCCTTGGGATCGTAAAGCAAATGAGCATCGACTTGATTTTGGACTAGTCCAAACGCGATTTTTTGGGTGGTGGCTCGTCTGGGGTCTTCCATTCGGCACTCAGACGCTTTGGTTCGACACTCAGACGCTCAGGTTCTTGTTGGAAACACCACGCTTCATCACCAGCTACAATGTTGTAAAGGAGGTTCCAGTCTTTTCTCGCCTCTTTAATGAGGTCTTTCGAATATTGAATTCTGAGCAATTTTTGTACCTTAGTTAACTTATGCGGAATGAAACGTGCGCAGAACTCTCATAAGCCCAAATGATCAGGTTAAATGTGACAAATCGATGCTTTGGAGGTATTCAACTCCGATTCCATGAATTGCAATGATGATTTTGGTTCATTTTTTGATAAATTTACAAGCAATTTCGATGGAGTTTTCGGTGATAACTGATTTTGTGCGGCCCGTATGTTCATTGTCATTTATGTCCTCCGAACCATCTCTGAAACGTGTAAACCACTCATAAATTCTGGCACGAGGTAGACAATCATCACCATAAACTTCTTTCATCAATTTAAATGTATCGCTAAACGTTTTACCGATTTTAAAACTGAATTTGATATTAGCTTCATGTTCGAAACTCATTTTTGTACCGATGATACAAACATACTGACACTTTACACGCAATAACTTCGCTGCCACTGAACCGAATGTCACCAAGCTTTCACTGAAAGTCAGCTGGGGATGTAACTTCCAAAGCACTAACTCATTAAAGAGATGACGTCATCAAAAACATTTTTATGACGCTAGCCTCGTTTATTTTGGACTTTAGCTTGTATTTTACAAATATAATTGTTAAGATCCACATTTTGAATAAAATAGTGGAACCTGAAGTATTTACATGGTTTATTTTAAATCAACATCTGCGTGCGTCGTTTGAAAGTCCTTTTACTTATCCGCAAAATATTTACTTATGCCAAAAAAAGTTTAGTATGCAAAGTAATTTTGTTATGCGAAACAAAATATTGAGCTGTTCTCAATGGACGGAAAGTATTAATATAATATTGTATAATATCTTAAGGTATGTCAGAGCAAGAAGATAAACATAAGAACAATTTAAATGTTTGTAATTTTTTAAGCTACTATTTTGTCTACCAGTGAATATTTAAAATTACAGTAGGTTCTGTTTTTATGCGGTAGATACGTTCCGCAAGAAACAGCATAAAAAAAGCTACTAGTTCTATAGTAAAACTATAGATACGTTTTAAAAGTGCTAAAACCGCATAAATCTGAAATAATGTAATAAAATCGCATAAAAAAGGGCACTAGTCCCATATTATAACTATAGATACGTTCCACAGACCGCATGAATCTGAAATAATTAAATAAAATCGCATAAACAAAATATTGTATTTTTGAAAATTATATCTTTATTTAAGAAACGTCAGAATCGAAAAATAAATTTAAGTCAGAAATAGAATCAGACAATACCCACATGTTGCGCGTTCGTTTAGGATTTGGCGTAAAATCACTTTCGTCACTTGAGGAAATGTACTCGTCTGATCTAGATAGTTATGCAGGCGGTTCCATACTTGTAGGGTTAGCATTTCTGATGTAATCTGTGATGAGTATTTGCTTAGCTGGTTTAGAATCTTGTTTATATGTACAATTCCCGATAGGTCGACATGCATTTTGTAATTTAAAAAAAAAAAACGCACTATTTCAAAACCGCATAAAAAAAGCCGCATAAAAACAGAACCTACTGTATATGAAAATGAACTATCATACTTTCTGTTTAGTTTTCAATAAACTATAAATCTATATTTTACACTTTTATTTCAACATAGAAAAAATTCTCATAAAGAAAAAATGGAAAATACTGGAATTTGGTGAAGTTTTTCATGAATAAATAACATAAAAATAAAATGATAGGAATGTGTATGCCTCAATTTAAGTGTTTCAGCTCTAAGGACAGATTTTTTCCTTTCATTTCATTTCTTTATTAAGTCTGCGATTACAAAAATCTGGCAGACTAGATGCACAGACAGTTCTGAAAGTCCAGTTTCTTAATGACCAAGGCCAGTACTAACTTCACAGCTGTTAAATTTCGCCAGCAACATGCATCTGGCTTCCCATGAAATGTTGCCAGCAACATTGATTTTCAAGTGAGAACGTCAAATTTATGAGTATCGCCCCAGAAGCCATTGGCAAATTTTGGTAAGAAAAGTGTTTTTAAAAACTGAACACGCATACATACAAATATATTGATACAAAAAAATATAAAGAATATTTACTTAGACTCTTTGCGAAGACGTTTCGCTTAAAAATGCCTTGTCTTCGGAGTATTCGATCTCAGGCACTTTACTCGCCACCAAACTGTCAGTTTTCGCTTTTAAATACTATAGGTGTGAAAAAATGTGGCTGAATCGATTTGACTGAGTACTTATATTCCGCCAACTTTTTGATCTCCCCACGTAGTTATAACTATTAACCCTTTAACTGTTTAATTTTGTTTCGAACAACTTTTTCTGCCTACTTAATTACTTATAGCGATGACGAGTATACTCGACATAAACTGAGTAAAATGTTTCTGCCGATAAAGCTCGGTTTTACTCTACGAGCAGAAAGTACCGGGAATGTTTAAATAAAACAAAACAGAGTTAAATTTCAGGCAAATTTATTTTATCTCCTTCAAAATATGACACGTCTGAAGCATCACACATGTGCCAACGTTTAACCCAGTCCTCCATGCACCTCTGGTAGGCCGACGAAGGGATGTCCCTCAACTTCTTCGTCGCATTCTCTTTGATCTCCTCTATCGACTGAATTCTCCTTCCACGAAGTGGTAACTTCAACTTGGGAAACAAAAAGAAGTCGCACGGGGCCATATCAGGTGAATACGGTGCTTGCACTATGGTATTTACCTGGTGTTTGGTCAAATATGCCAGCACAATTTGGGCTCTTTATTTGCCCTTTTTCAGTGGGAGTTAGTGGGAAAAGTTACTGTTTATTCGTTGAATAATAATACGAATGCGATTTTTTTTATCTTCACGATGCGTATCCGAACAATTTTCGCTTTGATCTGACAAGTATACTCGACATAAACAGTTAAAGGGTTAATAGAGACCGATTAGGCAATGTATCTTACATAGAAGTACACACACCACAACATGCATTGCTAATTTATATGAACATTTACATATACACTCATATGAAAAGTTGAGCTTTTGGCAACGAACTCTAACTTAAATCTACAAACGCATAAGTACACATACCCGTAAATATATTTGCATATATATAATATTTTATGCATTCACATATGAATGCGTTTATGCATATCCTCGGCAATTTTCATTGGCTTCCAAATGTGTTTTGCTTGCATTGCAATATTTTATACCCTCACACTCTTCAAAGATAGACGGGGCGTAAATTATTATCTATTCAATTGACTCCATTTAAAGATTTCCATTTTTGACCTGCCGAAGGCATTTGCGTTTGTAGTTGTGGCGGTGATGCGGCTGCTTTCATTCATGAGATAGCGTTGCTTGTGGCTTATGAAAATTTTGGTAGTCCAACTCATGGTACATAGAAATGTATATTTTTTTATTTATATTTTAGCGGCGGCAAATGCGTTACTATAATGGGTGCCTCATTTGGACTACTTAATGTGAAAAAAAAATAAAAATAAAAAATTGGGAAAGCTCTTCTAATGTTATTGAACAAAAGAGTCTAGGCATGAAGTTTGCGGATTTTACAGAACAGGGATACTTAGCTATTCACGTGGCGACGAAGCTTTTGCTCAGCCTATCAAAAGGTTGTTGGAATAATTGGTTATAGAGCACTGGAAATTTCTTGACAGAGGAATGTTTTAACCTTGCATTGCCGTGCCCTGACAACAAGAGGAGGTACTCATAGGGTACGGAGAGCAGCGCGAGTGTGTTTAATATACATTAAAAAATCACTAAAGCCATATTGAGGCCATAGAGAGGGTGCGATAAAGTTGGAATGTAATTGTTTGCCAAAATTCTTTCACTATGAGCAAGAAAAGGGCCAGTGCATTGTAGTAATTGAAAGATTCTGCAGTTTGCGAGCTTTGCGTCCGATAAATGCCTACACTTAGTAGCTAAAATACACTAGCAGAGAAAAGTCCAGTCGCTGCATGTCTGCCAGAAACATATGCACGACGAATGCTGCCACTGATATCTATAAAAACGATCAAAATTGTCTTTAGTTGCGCTGTTGACATACTCACTTTTATTGGCCGTTCCGCACCCTTTGAATCCATCTACTGCTGACTTTGTTTATGGGTATCAGGATCATATCAAGCACTTTGATCTAATTTTAGAGACTAGTGTGAGAAGAGTCCTGATAGAAAAAAGATTCCTGCTCTTGTCAGTGAGATAAAAGTGAAGCATAAATCGCCGGTTTCCACGATGGGTAGACATGCCGCTGAGTGGGAGCATGGTAGGAAGGTAGGTTAGATGGCAAGAGTACCACGGGTACACTACAAGTAGCACTAGATTGCCGTTTTGATACCCTAATGTAGACCACTACCTGCGAAAAATTGTAAAACTTCTTCTTTTTCTTAATTGGCGCGATAACCGCTTACGCGATTTTGGGCGAGTTTAAGTCAAGCTAAGTCCTTCACCATCTGATTTTTCCAACGCTGAGGAGGTCTTCCTCTTCCTCTGCTACCACCAACTGGTGCCGCATCGAATACTTTCAGAGCCGGAGCGTTTGTATCCATTCGGACGACTTTAAAGAAGCCGCACGACAGCGAGTCACCCTGTCTGAAACCTCTTTGGTATCAAACGGCTCGGAAAGATCCTTCCCAATTCTGAATGCGCTGCTCGTATTGATCTTGCATAGCCGTATTAGTTTTGCATTGATACCAAATTCAGAGATCGCGGCATTTAGTCAACTCCTTTTCGTACTATCGGAAACAGCTTTAAAACCGACGAAAAGATGGTGTGTGTCGATTCTCCTTTCATGGGTTTTTCCAAGATTTGGCGTATTGTGAATATTTGGTCGATGGTAGACTTTCCAGGTCTAAAGCCACACTGATAAGGTCCAATCAGTTGGTTGACGGTTGGCTTCAGCCTTTCACATATTACGCTCGCTAGAACCTTATAAGCGATATTTAGAAGACTAATCGAGCGATAATTGGCATAGATTGCAGGATCGCCCTTCTTATGGATTGGGTAGAGCACAGTTAAATTCCAATCGGCAGGCATGCTTTCGGGATCTTCATATTCTCTGTGACTTGCGCAGCTGTTACTATTTAACACCGCCGAAATTTCTGGTAGAATTTTTGGGCTTTATTCCTATTGGCCATGGCACTTACGTATTTCGGTCTCTCGTTTTTTCTGTCTGATAATACGTATCTCTTTCTTTTTTAGCATATTTGCTTAGTGCGGCAGCGTGACATTCCTCGTCGTACCAACTGTTTTTTCGGGATCGCCGGAATCCGATTTCTTCTTCGGCAGCGGTACGTAGAGAACGAGGAATGTTGCTCCATTGTTCTTGCATTTAAAAACTTAAAGGAAGAAAATACATTTACAGCCATTCAGTGCTGTTGATGTAATGGAACAGAGAAACGAGATCTAGGCTGAAAAACTGCCTCCGGCAATCCCGGAAAGAAACACTAAGGAACCTAAACCGCCGCAGTCAGACTCGGACATTTGCAGTACCGTTCTCTGCCGGACCCCCCACAGCTTCTACAAGGGGGTTGTACGTAAGCCAAACTTTTACCATTGCGATCACCCAGTGACCAGTAAACACCGCTTTGAGTTGGGCAATTGCATGGCGGGGAATTCGCAGCACTTTAGACGTCATTCTTCTGTCGTACTTAGGCCAAAGTGATTTGAGATATCACATGATAAGATGCTCTAAATGTCTTACGAGTTTTTAGGAAATAAATTGTGCAGTATCATTTTAATAACTGTCAAGCGCACACCGATGTTTGAGATGAGGACAACCGGTTCTGAAGTTCCCTTCCTGGCAAGCTCATCGGCAACTTCATTTCCTTCTATCCTTCCTATGCACTGGGGCCCAGATAAGGGAAATGTTTCCTGCACATTCGAGATATTTCATTTCCTCCTTACAGGAGTTGAAGAGAAGAGAGCTGGCGTTGACGGGGTCTTGATCGCAGCTTGACTATCGGAGAAGATATATTTGAATCCTTCTCAAAAGCGACCGCTAAGTATTTTCCATGCCTGCAGGATTGCGAAGACCTATGCTTGAGAAAGACAAATGGTTTTCGGCAGTCTAAGGGAGACGTGGAGCATTAAAGGAGAAGCACAGAATTTTTGCCAGAACGCTCTTCTAAACCTGGTATGCACTTGGTATGCAAATTTTCAGGGTTTTGATAATTTATATGAGTTACAATAAGGCAATCGAAAATGCATTTTTTTCTTAGAAAAGAAAAACATTGCATCACACTATATTCGCTGAATTATTATACGAATAGTGCCCAACCGCCATCTGTACTGATCGGTCAAAGATGCAGTGTTAACTGCCACGTAATTGCGCTCAAGTCAGAGGTCATGTCATATCGCAAAATTGGCTAAAGAGGCTTTTAACACTATGGCATGTGCAAATTCACAAACATAAAATGTGGCATAACACAGAGATTTCACTGTTGAAGGCGGCTTTTTAACTTTATGCTCATGTTGCACCTTCATTCATACCTGCATACATACAACTATGCAACTAGACATACTCGCACATGCATAGATGACGCCTGACCGTCAGATCGTTTGGCAATGCAGCACTTTAGAGTGGCAGCAGTCGCGGTCAGCCGTATTAGGCCCGAAACTCAGCGCAAAAATGAAGTCATTAGCGCGGACGCATAGGAACACTGCAACATTGGCGGCAAAAGGTGCGTCTCTGGCCACAAGTTCAAGCTATTTGTGGAGTGAAGATAAATTATCCAGCGTATTGCCAAAGCCACGCTGGCGATTGCGACTATTGTTGACTGTGGTTGCATTTGAAATTTGACCGCGTGTGACTCCATGAAAAAAAAAACTTAAGTGGCATGAAAGAAAAATGGTTGTGATTTTATGAATGAAAAATGTTTGTATGCGAGTAAATACGATTTACAAAAGTGATGTTGTAACTTGTAGAATATTTATGAATGAAATTAATAAAATATGCAGTAAAAATCTATATATTAATAGAAAAATCCATAGGGGGCATGGAGGCGAGGGTAATAAACACACATTTCCAATCGTAAACTTTTTTAAAACGATGGGTACGAAAATTGCAAATTATGTTTTGCCGTTTTGGTTTTGTGTATTATTTTATTACTACCGATTGTTTAGTATACACACACACACATACATACTGTAATAATGGCGCATTCTCAATGTGTTGTATGCAATTTGTAGAGATTGAATATGCGCATGCGCCGTCAGCTATGAGCGCGAATTGGCATATCTGTATTCATTTCACACGTTCATCTCCATGCCAATTGCGCGTCCATTTGTCCGTCTGTCAGTGCAGTTGCCATTTATGGCTGTGCGACTTGTAGATTAATTGCACTCTCGGCTGCCATTGATGGTGTCAATGTGAAGTCATTTGAAAGTTGGTCAATTGGTTATATGTAAGTAGCAATCCACTAGTGATGCCACTGTGTTGCAATTGATAAAAATAACATATTGTATAAAAAGAATTTGGTATGGAACGGTATCGAGAGGGGAAAGAGTAGTTGGTATTCGTATTCTGAAAGAAGATAGAGGCCGAAAAGCTAAGCAATCGACCGTAAAAGGGGCTCTAAATGGAAATTCTTCTCTCCTTTTTCTCCGAATGTGAAATACAAGAACATATTAAAAAACACTTTTAAAATAATATTCATACCAAGTCCATGCATTTTCAAATCGTTGCATGTTCAAAATTTTTCCACGAATGATCGTAAATGAGTCAAGTGGACTGAAACTTGAGGTATGAAATTACCAGTACGCCTCATATTAAAACCTCTGTTTATACATCAGCAGTACGATAGATAGATATTTAGTAGTACGATAGATGCAAGACTGAGAAAATTCTGGGGCATCCACGCCATTCAATTTCTAAACTTGTAGCTATGCTTATGGGTGTTCCTTTCCTCAACAGCCTGGGTCAGTGCTCCAACTTAATACTATCAATCGTCTCCGTTGCATCAACTGCTCTGGATGGCTTTAGTTATCTGCCCGTTGAAGGTCTCATAATGGTATCAAAACGGCTCTTAAGTGCTACTTTGGTAGTAACGGTCTAGTATTTTAACCATTTCAATTACCTACCACCTACCTACAGTCTGATAGACGCCTGAAGACAAGTCTATGTACGAGTACTCCTGAGACTAGGCCCTCCAATGTGCATGGGGTGGCGTATAAATCTCAACATCAACAAGAGTCTTCGAATTGAGTGGACAGGATCTACCGTGGCATGGGTTTTGTCGCAGCTGCTTTGATGACAAACAAAAACAAAGCCGAAATTATGATACGATTATTATTATAAGTGTATTTAGCACTTCGACCTGCAGTTCTATTATATCCTAATAATACGATTCTTGTTTTATTTCGTTACTTCCTAGTTCTTTTGATTTCGCGAGCTTAAAGTGATATCACAACAGCCCAATCTTAAATAATTGATGCCATTAGATTCAGTGAGATATTTTCACTGACTTTTTTATAAGAAAAATCTTTGCTTGAAAGGCGCTATAAATACCTGGTAGAAGGTATAACTAATTATTCTTCATTCGAGTGGAGACCAACTCGAGTTCCTTAATCAACAGACGCAGATGAATGGTGGAGGTGTTATCTGAGTGATACAGCCCAGCCCCAATTAGCACAAAAGATGCCATTTTACACAAAACTTGTAGAACTACTGTTTTTTATTAGTAGATCCATTTTGATTTGACTATGAATCTGCCTGTGTCTTCTAGTTTCTTTTCTTCAATTTTTTCCAAGTTGATCATCGAGTATTAGCCCAACATTCTATGTCGCAGAGCACGCAGATTTAGGAACTCATACAGTTAGTGAAATACTCTTTCCTTAGATTCTTCTTGATTGCAGCCTCTACATCTATTGTTGTACGGCCACCCCAACTTCCTGGCGTGGTCTATGGTTGTATTCTAAAACCTTTATAGAAAAACTTCACTTCTTCAAATTAGTATAATAAATAGTTTATTGCTTACTTTTTCTCGTATGCTCCATTCGACCATGGTTCCAGTGGCAATGATTGATCTGATGCATGGGATGAAATGGAATTGTGGATAGCCGTAAATTTTTCCAAGCACTCTGGAAATATTGTTGATTGCACTTGAGACCAAGAGGAAATATTTAAGAGGACAGACAGGTACATGTAAGGTAGCGATTCATTACTCCTCAGCAAACTGCGCATACTTTTTATGTATTTTAGTTTTGAGGGGAAAATAATGTAGCTCGCGCATTCTCAACACATACGATCCAAAACTGTACAATCTAAGCCTGACAAAAGCCGAACAAAGGCAAAGAAAATACTTTATACTGTTATCTTCATCCCCCAAACAAGATGTACACTGTGGATCGTTAATGATACCTATGGTGACCAAATGTCGTCTCCATGGATTGTGCGCATAAGTAGTCCTATCACTCGCAGCTCACTCCTCCTCTTTCGTAGAATAAATTTTGCTACCACTCTGTCAGGCCTTTTCAGAGAACACTTAGTTGTTTTTGCAGTGGTAAGTACCCGTGGGTGTGGTCTCATGGGACTTATTACTGAGGGCCTTTGATGCATGCTGGCAGGTATTATAATAATCCCCTATCCTTTAGAGCGTAAAGTGGGCTAGTCAGCCTGGGTGTTCCTTTTTAAACTTTTTGGGAATAGTAGCAAATTAAAATAGTGGTTTCTAATAAGAGCAATTGAACTTTGAAATAAAATAAAACACATATTTTGAGTGGATTTGTCTCAATTGCCTTTACTTTCTATTTTCACATGCATTCGATGACTCTGCTGTAGTTCGATCACCCTAATGAACCACTTTTGG
This sequence comes from Anastrepha ludens, assembly GCF_028408465.1. Lineage (NCBI taxonomy): Eukaryota > Metazoa > Arthropoda > Insecta > Diptera > Tephritidae > Anastrepha > Anastrepha ludens. The sequence continues at coordinate 7,662,287 of NC_071498.1, read as the reverse complement.
ATAACCAGATATTAACATTGAGCACCACTGAAAAAAATAAGGCATTGGCCCTTATCCTCCTCCTTACCCTCCTTAACAATCCTCAGGAAGCAGTGAGCCATTAAAGGTATGGAGGTACCTGATGAATTTTGTAGGATTCTCGTACCTCAAATCCAACAAAATTGCTTTTTTACGAAGCCTCTTACCCAGAAACTACCAGCATTACTGAAGATGATTCTTTTGTCGAAGGTTTAACAAACAGATCACTGATTTGGTTGACAAATTGTTAAATCTCAAACCCAAGTAAAAATTTTCCTCAAATTTGAAAGTTGTAGCTTTACGAAGATGACCGCCAAACGCTGTCAAAGTTTGAGGAACACATACTCAAAGTGATTCCCTTCAGTATGGTTAAGATAATTGAGAATTTTTGACTTTCTTCGTGAGCCCTACCAGTTTCGTTGTAGCAGCGTTAATTTCTAATTTAGTCTATAAAGTTTTTTATTATAATTCGCTTGTGCAACAGATTTATAGTAATTGCTAGTTATTAGATGCCAAGAAGCTACGTTTGCTATTTTCTTTCATACTTTGTTATTCTTTTGGTTATCCATCTTTTTTTATTAGCAAAATTATGTGAATAAATTATAAATAACTAACAGTTAAATCAACAAAATTATTCTTTGTGCGAATTTTAAATGGGAACATTAGCGCCTTTGAGCGCGAAATTGCCCGTCGCAGAGTTTGGAATTATTTCATGATTGCTGCAAATGCCACTTTGCATTCAAAGCCGTCAATTTGCAATAGATCGCAATTCTGCGATTTCAAGCGCTCGCAATTGACTCAAGGAGGATAAAAATCTTCCAAACATATCCACGTACGTACATAAAGTCAATTATATGAAAGTGACTATAAAATGACTTCCTTCAGTTTGTTGAGGACTTCACACACTTGACATGTGTTTGTTGTTTTCATTGCTAAAGATGCAAATTGCTGAGTGAATGCGCAGCACTGTTGCGGTGAGGCCGTCTCCACTTGCCACAACTGGCCAATTTGATTTGCAAATTGCGACATAATGAATTGTGCCTTCCTTCTGTCTTTCGACTGATGCCTGGTTAGTTATCTGGTAACTGGCGACTGGCACCACTTTTCTCTTTGCTTTTGGCTGATGGAAGATCGCTGGATCGTTAGCCATTTTGTCATGTTGCGCTGCGCTGAGTATTACCCATTTTGGTGCCAACCGTGATTTGTTTCTACAAATTATGTCATTATTGTTGCCATTTTTGGCCACACTGGCAATCAGCTGACAATCGTTTACAAAATCACAGATGCCACAGGCGCATGCATACTGCAACTGGTTGCATGTGCAACAATGTGTAATTTGACGACCGATTTGTGTCGATAGGCTGCGTCGATGTCGATGCCGATGACGATGTACGCATTCGATAAGTGCCTCCGAATGCGGCACACATAATTTGCGCCACATTTTGTCTTGGCCATTTCATCTACATTTTCGTTCCGTTTCGCTCCATTCTTTTTCCATTTGCCTCGCAACGCAGAATATTTATTTGCATGTTTGATCGCAATAAGGGACACGAATGGTTGCTTTCCATTTCTAGCGTATGAAGTGGTTAATCAAAATACGCCAGAAAAAAAAAACAAAAAAAAAAAAAAATAAACTTTATGAAAAAGTTGCTGACACAACTGCAAACAACAAAACTTGTTGCTCCAGAGTGGCCCTGTCACTTGCGCATGTGCAACCGCCACTGTCGCCCCTTAATCAATTTTAAATGCCCGCATTGGACACACTTCCTTAAGCCAGACCCAACAAAATGTGGCAACACGTGCAATGCGCATAACAAATGCCGCAAGTTGTTGCTGCTGCGAATCCAGCAGCCTCTGTCATACCAAGCGGATTGCAATAGTTGAGCGTGCCCAGCAGCGACCCACTTGTTGGCCACATGTGTGTTGAGCGTGCGCGCCTATTTCTGTCACGGGCCCAGTGGCTGCCCCAAAGCTGACGCCTGTCGAATGCGTCTGCGCGTGCACGTAAATCACTTGGCTCGTTGCTGGCAACTTTTGCGAATTTGCCCTTTCAACAATTTGACGCGCGCGCGCAATTGCTCCCCAATGGCATGCGGCCGGTGCAGACCCACAGACACTCTGTGACAAATTGAATTGTGGCTGTCGTGCCCGTTGCCGTTAAAACGGCCGCGATGATCATCAGCATCATCATGATAATTCGCATGTCATCGGACGCTTGACTTAGGGGAATACGTTCTTACAAAGCTTCTGGAATTTTTAGAAATCACACCCAAGTGGCGGAGCAAGACTTCTACAGGATTTAAAGGTTTTGAGTTGCTTGACTCGTTAATCGCTTTATTCGTTAAATTGCTTCAAATTTGCTATACATTTATTGAATCAAAACTCTTCATTTCTGTACATACATACCTACGGGCATACGCTCGTACACACATACAAGCATACATGGAATATTTTTTCATTGGGCTAAAAACTGCGTACCCGGAAAATTTCTGTTTAAAAAGTTAAAAATTTTGATGCAGTTTTTATGGAAATAAATTCCAAATCAAATGTAATATTCAATTAATGTGCACAAAATAGAGTCTGAAGATATTTTTTTGTGCTGTTTTCACGCATTTCCATTCTTGTGCTTATTGAGATACCCCTTCAATCAGACATAAGCTTTGCCAGAAAATTGAATTTTTCAATAAAATGCTGATAAATTTCCCGCACTTCGATAGCTGAATGGGCGAACTCATGGAACAGATGCTGTCATGATCTCGATTAGATCAGCCAATGAGCTTTCAATTTCGCTGAGAGCCGCTTAACGATTTTGGCCACGCCTTCTGAATTTTTGTTTCGTGGCGTAAACGGTTTATCAGTTTGCCAGGGAAGATGTCATGCAGTTTGCCAGGGTCTCTCTGGTCATGTGCGCCGTGGCGCTATCTTGTTGAAGCCATGTGTGTGTCCTGAAGGAAGGTTCTTCTCTCATTACTGACCGAAAACAATCACTCAGCATGCAACGATAAGATACACCGTCCACAGGAATTTGGACGATTTTCAATTACTCGACTGAGACTGTGAAGTGGCTGTTGATGTTTTCTTAGTGGATTCTGTTCTTTAGGTGTTCAGTAACGACAATTTTGCTTACTTACGCTTCCATTTAAGGGGACCCGGTGGACTAGAAATTTCCAAAAATCGATTTTTTGTTTCTTTTCGATATTTCGTATATATCTTTAGAATATACTGTGAAATTTTCATGCTGAAATTCCTAATATTAATATTAATATTAGAGTGTCAAATTCAAAACCGCGCCATTTTGTAAATTTTTTTTTTAATTCTAGAAAACCCAAATGGACAACACCGTCCAGGTCAAATTTTTCGGGGGCTCAACTTCAGCACCATTTTTAAAATTATTAAAATTAAAATAATTTTTTTTTTTTCTTTTTCATTTTTCTATGTAAAAGAAGATAAAAAAAGCCTAAAAAATTTATATATCGTGTTTTTTTGTTGTAAAAAAATTTTCGAGCTCTAGACCACCGGGACCCCTTAAATAAAAATGGTCTTCATCGCTCCAAAAGATAACGATCGTTGTACGAAATTGTTCTAGAAATTTTTACGCAATCTGTAATCATTACAATAGTTTTTGGAAGCCCCAGGGCAGCAGCTCGCTTGGGCACGGATTGACGCGAATATCGTTCCTCATTCAAACTTTTCAATATTTTCATTTGTGCTTGAGGTCTGGCTGGGTACCGGCAGTGGGCTATTTGCCACCGAATTTGTTGGTCATAATCCGTACACACGTGAACGAATCAAATCTTCACTGAGGACATCGCGTAAACTATGAATATTGTAACATGAGTTAAACCTACAATGAACACGAGCCATTTGGCCTTAAAATACACATCGATAGGGAACGTGCATTGTTCACCCGTCTACTGCGACAACGTGACTATATGACCCACTCAAATTACGAAGCTTATGCGTTCCGTTCCGTGCTCAAACGCTTAGCGATTAGGGAGAAACTTTAAATTTGAAACCGTTTCTGATGATGTTCGAATAAATATGGACAATAATTGTACAAGTTTACTTTGATCAATCTAAGTCTTGGATAATATTTAAAAGAACAAAATATATATATAAAGATTTTTTAAATCAATATATAGTACTTCTTTAAGTAAACAAATAAATAACTGGCACGCACACTTCTGTTAGGTGTTTGGCCAAGCTAATCCTCCTATATGCGGCGTGCATTTTGATGCTGTTCCACAAATGGAGGGACGTACAGTTTTAAGTCGATTCCGATTTTTTATTTTTTATGAGGAGATATTTTGTATGAGGTGCCTTTCCATGGCCCACCGAGGGGTGACCGGTATTAGTAAAAACGGTTTTTTCGTTTTGGTGTTTCACTGAGATTCGAACCAACGAACTCCGAATTTCGGATGGTAGTAACGCACCAATCCATTCAACTACGGCGGCCATTTATGAGCTTAAATTACCACAGGTAATTATTAAATAAATTAAAAAAAGCGTTTAGAAGTTTATAAAATTCATTCTTTGACACCGAAAAGTCAAGCGAAATAGGATTCGAAATCTCATTAAATTATCTTAGAGCGCGGGCAATAGAAGCAATACGCGCATAATTCGTGTTAAGAAATTTCCGTAGAGATCTAGTAGGAGTATGAAAGTTAAACTGACATTTGGTAAACTTTTGACCACTGTATTAGATTTAATGATTTTTTACGATGCAGTCATCCTTTCCATTGGGTTGGATCAGAGAGGATAATTGCTTCATTATTTATATGTAGAGTTAGTCGCTTTGTGTGAGACTTCATAAGTTTAAATATATAGAATATACAAAATTAAGAATCGATTTACTTTTGCTCGATACGACCACCCTTTGCCTTAACTGTGGCCTTGAGATGGTTCAGAAACGAATCGCAAGCTGCCCGAATGTGACTTGCAGGTATAGGTATTTTGGCCCACTCGCGGGCAATGGCTTTTTCAGCGCCTCGAGACTGGTGAATCTTTAGAGAATAATCCATAGCATTCGCGTCTGGTGAATTTGAGAGCCATTGTGTGGACGTTATGAAGTTTGGAACGTTTCTTTTTTAGACATTCTTAGTTCACTCGAGCTTTGTGAGGTGGTGCCGAGTTCTACTGAAACGTCCATAGTCTACCACCGAAATATTTGTGTGCCCACGGCTTCAAAGCAATCTACAGAATACTTTCCCGATAATATTTCTCATTTACCTTGACGCCAGGGTCGATGAAACGCCCATCTGCGGTTACAGCGGCAAAACTATTACCTGTTGCGGGTGTTGCCTATTGGTGGCCAATCGATGACTGAAATTCTCGTATGAACGGTCGGTGAAATAAACCCTATAGTTTAGGGACTTTACGAATCGCTCAATCTGAAAAATTTTCTCGTCAGAAAACACAATGTTCGGAAATTGACCGTTTTCGGCCAAGCGAAGCAACTCCTTCGCTCTCTCAAGTCTGACTTGTTGCTGCTTTGGTGTGACATCACCTTTCAGATAAGACGGATTTCTTGCCTAGGAGCCAATGCATTTGTCGAAGTTTTATTTCGAGTTCAACTTTTTTCTTTTTCACGTCATTAATGTCTTTCCTAAGTATTTAGCCGATTTTGTTGAGTGTTAATATAAATTTGTGAGAACTCACTTTATTTCATTGAGTCTTATTTGCGATTTAGCTGTACATTTGCAGATCTCGTTATTTGCTTGCTGTAGTTTTGCCGCAGATTCAATTACTGTTTTCCCAACTGATAGGATGGGCGTGTCATCTGCGAATGTTGCGGTGGTGCAATTTTCAAACAAAAGGAGGACAAAGGAGAAGAGCAGATACAGAAGAGGACCTAGCACGTTGCCTTATGGGACTCCAGTTTTGATTTTTTTGAGCTTAGAATAGTCGCAATCTAGTTTGGCACTGAAGAATCGATCAGTCAAGTATGATTTCAATATATTTATTAATGAAATGCTATATTTTTGTATTACTCAACCATTTGCACGTGCACTTGGTGGACCATGAAGAACAAGAGAACTGAAACTTTTCTGAGAGAAAAACAAAAAATATTTTAGCAAATAAAATATTAAAAGTGCCTGATTTGTGAGCTCTAAAATAAGATACTCCGATTGAAACCCGCTTTATAATACAAAACACACAAATAAACTTCTGTAGCCGAATTTGATTTCAGTGATTATACTCAGATATACCTTCCTTGCATTTTGCTATCGCCATGCGAGTGCACATAAATTCTCATACTTTTTAACGAAATCTTACAATGTAAGCTTTTCATGGAAACGTGGCCAACATAGACAATTCAATTACGTTCGTTCATACATACACACACATTTCTATAAAACTTCAACTATTTCAAACGAGCACAGTAGCTACAGATCATAAGCGCAATTAGTTTTATAGACGCCTTGAAATGGATCTTTATCCCTACAGATAAAAGCAGCAAATAGTAACCGCTTCTTGTGGGTAGTGACGCTCAGTAAAAGAATCACAATGAAATATGTGAATGAACGCCAGATTATCATGGAAAAATGCATTGTCTACCGCCGCAGTGCATTGGGGCTCGCAAAAGGCGCACTTATTGGGGTTATGGCATTCAACATTGGAAATTGCAAAAACGTGACTTACCAACGATAATCTCAGCGATGACCACCGGCACAAAAGGCTGGTACCAGTACCAGTGCTCCCAAAATGCAACTGTGTGTACGAGTATTGTAGTTGGAAACGCAGTCAAACGCTCGTTTTGTCGGCCAGTTGGTCAGCAATGGGCAAAGTCATGATCGTGAACTTGAATTGCCTGCGAACTCTGATGAATTACGTATTAAGGTGAATATTTTTTTTATTTGAGAGGCCTGCCAACCATACTTGAATTCATTGAATATTAAAATTTTTTAAAATGACTAACTGGATTTCAATAAATTTTTTTCTTTGAGAATTTTTTTGTTCTCATTTTGATAATGTGCGAATTTAGCAAATATGATACTTCATAGTTTATGATGAAGTTAATATAGTTTGAGTTATGCGATTTTGAAGGATGACTATTATCTATTTTGAAAGAAATTTCATAACTGCGCGATTAACTCGCCCATATGCTACTAGTTAATTTTTTATAAGGTTATAATAGCTTGGTGCCTGGTCTAGATAGTACGCTGGATATGCAAGACCTCCCATTCAATTTCTCCAGTTTCTGGCGCATCGTTAAAGTAGTTTGTTCCCTGGCGTTGTCTTTATGACAAACAACACACCCACCATTCGCGACGTCTGCTCGATCGCCTACTTTATTTTGATCAGTTGTTGGCAGTAAAGGTCCAATTTGAGTGTTTGGGTTAATGGGTGAGATGTTCGTTTTCAATTTCACATAACACTCAGGCTATGCTTTTTGGCTAATCCAGGCTTGGCGATCAATTGGCTTGGCTCATCACACACAATCTTTTTCCGCTGCTATTCTTGTATGTGACCCATTTTTCAGCGGCAGACACTTTTGGTTTATCTAAACCTTTTTTACTTTAGGGTTTTTCTTAGGTTCACAAAGCACGAATGCGACGCCCTTGATGCACTCGGCTAAAGAGCACATCAGGGTCTGGAACGGTTTTTTCTCAATAGAAGCAGCTGCGAGCTGATGGTCTTAGTATTGATTTAAATCGCATACTATGAAACTCACCACGTAAAGTCAAAACTGAGTTCATTCCCTTTTTGTACTCGTCACTATGCTGCAAAAAAGCGTTAAGAAAGTTTGACGCGGAAAATAGGAACCGTAAAAGAGTGCCAAAGATTGCGACACCCCTATGAATATTTCTTTGTTATCTGCATACCGCAGCAAAAAAAATTATTGGATTTCAGTGACCTCGAAAAATGAAGTAGGAAAAAGCAGACGAAAAAGCTAAATCAACAGAATGATTTAAATTTGTTCGGACACACTGCGAGGTAAGTAGAAGTGGCATCGAGAGTGAAAAAAGTAAGTGGCATGTGTTTTTCAAAAAAGACAATAGAGAGAAAATTCATTGCAATCGACCATAAAAGGGTCAAAACATTACACAAGGAAGGTCGGCAGCTTACAAGGGTTCAAAGCAGAGACCTTCATGAAAAAATATTAGGATTGAAAACACCAACAAACTCTAAATTGAAAAACGGATAGGACTACTGAAACAAAGAGGCAGCGGACTTGCTCTTATTCTGTTATTGGTAGCTATACACAGTCACCAGCCTTAACATCGCTAAAAATCAGCCTTGCCAGTAATGCCAGATTTGAAGTAATGCCCACTTTATAAGTCTCTTATATATTGGATGGATACTATTGAACGATGTAGGTAGGTATGTATGTAGGTGAAATGGTTGAAGTGCCAGTCTGGGACTCCTCAAGTAGCACTGAAGCGCCGTTTTGATACCATTAAGAGCCTTCCAACAGGCAGATATCTACAGCCAACCAGAGCTGTTGATATAATGGAGAAGATTGACGGGATTTAGGTTGGATTTAGGTTGTCAAAGAAAGGAGCACCCAGTGATCTTAGTCATCTAGCTGTCAACCCGAACATTAACAGAAAAAGTCTCAACAGCCTCCTTCTCTGAAAGGTCCTCACAGCTTCTGCGATGGGGGTTAGACGGTATCGTCGTATCGACGGCCGATCGTCCAGTGACCGGTAAACAGAGCTACGAGTTTGGAAATTGAATGGCGAGGAGTCCAAAGGACTTTCTGAGTCCTTCGTATATTGTACTGGAAGAAATGGAGCTATATCTTTTCTGCGCTTCCCTGAGAAATAATTTGTAAAGTTCCCCTTTAACAACTGTCAGGGGGATGCCGATGACCAGGTAGGAAGTCTCTGAGGCCAATTCTAGCAAGCTCATCAGCTATTTCATTTCCCTCTATGGTCCTATGTCCTGGAACCCAGATCAGAGAAATGTTACCTGCACAGCCAAGAGATTTAATTTCCTCCAGTGGAAGCCCATACTATAACAGATCCGAAAGATAAAATGCGGCTGAATTTGCTATGTCCTATGCAGAGGAAAACGTGACTTAACAAGAGCCGCCGTTGATTGAAGTCCCCTAAGGAAGCCGCAGATGTAGAAGACTAGCGAATACCTGGAAGCGACTGCTGGAGTCAGAAACCCGCGCCATTCAGCTAAGCTGGAATGAAGTTAAGAGATTGGCGCAAAAGAGATCCGAATGGAAGAAATTCATTGTGGCCGTATGTCCCACATTGGATTTCTAAAAATGTATGATGATGATGATTCTTTATGAAAACAAAACTAAATGAGGAACTAGCTTTTGAAACGTAGTCGATATGGGAACACTCAACCTCGTACAAAACTGCCAAAATTATGCTAAAGACTTGGAATACGAAAACTACAAACTTTATTTTATTACTCCCTAGAAAAGACTACAAAATATTGGTTGGAGTATTGACGGGGCACAGTTTGACCCCACATCACGCAGCCAAAATGGGATTAGTCCAGATAAATACGTGTAAAACAAATGCAACGAACTTTGCTACTGTCCTGCTCTTTGTTAAGACGCGCATCATAAATTAAATAAATTAATAATTCGACTCCAAACATATAAAGGGTTTTCCAATAACAGGTGTTATTGGTGAATAGATTGCGCGATCGAGAGATGATTTACGATTTTTTATGGCCGGAATTGAATGCTATTGATCTGGACAACGTTTATTTTCACCAAGACGACGCTACGTGCCACAAAAGCGACGAAGCCATTGATCTTTTACGGAAAAGTTTCCGGACCGTGTAATCTCTTGAAGAGGTGATCACAATAGGCCACCGAGATTTTGTGATTTAACACCTTGTGACTTTCTTCTTTGGGGTCACGTGAAAGAGAAGGTCTACACAAAGGTCGATTTAAGACCTCAAAGATGGAACTCGTGAAGCTATCGAAGACATAGGGCAGCCACTTTGCAATTCGGTTATGGAAAATTTCCTGAAAAGGACAATGTCCTGTAAGCGTGGTCGTGGTGGTCATTTGCCTGATGTTATTTTCCACTATTAACGGTATACCTTCCTCTTTATAATGAAATAAACATCCGATCATTTATATTAAAAAATATCATTTTTCTTTCAATATCAAAATAACACCTCTTATTAAAAGCACTGGTAACACAATAGACCCTAGAGGTCTAAGTGAGATCAGCCAGGCCTACCTAACCTAACCTAGCCTAATTGAAATACTACTGCTTCTTCAGCTGAATACAAAAACGACAGATTTGATTTAGAAACTGTTGAATATGTTGATGATGTGTGTACTTTTCTTGTACAAGGTGGGCTTCAAATATTTTGGACTTTCCAAAAATAAAAAATACCCTAACCCGACTACATATGGCGATACCGTCATCGCATAAATGTTTAAGATTGTTGGGCAGGAAGTCCAATTCAACGAACTTCAACTAAATGGATTTCTGATGAACTATCATATCCATACAGGGTTTGATTGAAAAGTAATGAGCCTTATTTTTTTTAATCAGTTTTATTAAACCTTTTGGCTTATACAACTAATATTCTTCAAAATAGGACCCTTGAGCGTCAATACATCGCTGGTAGTGGTCCTTTCACTGCAGGAAATATTTTTTAAACTCATCCACCGGAATCGCGTTCAATTCGGCTGTCACAGTTTTTTGGATCGCCTCGATGGAGTCGAAACGCCTCCCCTTCAGCTTTCTTTTCAGGCGCGGGAACACGAAGAAGTCCGGAGGGGCTGTATGGGAGGTTGGGGAAGTACCGGAACCCCCATCTTGGCCACTGCATAGGTGCAGAGGAAGGCGGTGTGCGCCGGTGCATTGTCGTGATGAAAGGTCCAATTGTTGACGAGGTCGGGTCGAACCCGCACATTGTAATAAGTTAAATTTAACTCTACACTGATCTCACGTAGACTAGCACGACGGTCAATGTTCAAAAATTCACGAACCCGGTTCACATTTTCGCCTGTCGAAGGCCTTCCAGATCGCTGTTCGTCTTAAACGTCCTCTCGGCCTTCCTTGAACGACTTGTGCCACCGTTTTACCAGGGCAGTGGACAGAGATTGGTCCTCGTAAGCCTCCTTGAGTAGCCCAATGGTTTCGGTACTCGTTTTGTTTAGCTTTACGCAAAATTTGATCGAGTAACGTTGCTCCAACGATCGCTGCATTTTCGCCACTGCAAAATCCTAACACACTTTTAAAACAGCTTTCACGCGCGGAGCGATGTTGACTGCACCGCTGTTGCCAGCGAACTGGGACCGGTTTTTAGGGGAAGGGGAAGGACCAACGATCATTTTCCCCCACCAACCGATTCGCTTGATCGCTTGGCAGACGCTCCGCGCGGAAAGGCTCATTACTTTTCAATTAAACCCTGCATTTTTTTCAGTTACACATTTATTTTTTTATTTAATAATAATCTATAAATACATAATTTCTTACAGACAAGAACTCGTACGAATCTGAACTAGTCATGGTTCCTAATTTGCTATGTGCCCATAGGCAAGGTGTCAGCCATAGGATAAGCGAGTATCTACATATTTATGCACACATACACAGGTGAGTCTGGTTGGTGTAATCGTGTAAACATAACAGTATTGAAACACTTATAAAAAATGATCTACACTATTGGCTAGATTTTAATCAAACCAACCAGCTGCTCTTAAGTGCCAAGTACCGTTGGTTGCCCCATTTGATGAGGTGCAAAAATTTCCATTAACTTCAGAGATAACAACATTTACGGCCAAAGCAGCAGTGCACTATATTAGGCTCAGATGAAAATTGCGTCTATAAACATACACGCATACATTCATACATGCACACAGATAGATATACACTTACATAGGTTCATGCCATTATGCATGTTTTTGTGGCGTTAACTTCGCTTTAAATTACCATAATCCGTTGAGCTGCTGCTGCCGTTGCCACGCTCTTTAAAGCAATCTTTCATAGAAACATTTTCATAAATTGTAACAATTTTTCATCATCATCGCCATCATCTACAGCGTCATAATTACCAATGTCTGCAAATAAGCCTTAAACTATATATATGCACACACCTGTATATGCACACAAACATATACATACAGATACACTTGTGCTCGCAGAATTAAGGGGGGTCCCGCTGGTCTACTTGAAAATTTAGGGTATTTTCATGAATTTTTCTTTTACGATACAAAAAAATGAAAAACGATACTTAAATTTTTTATGATCTTTAACTTCTTTTACATACAAAAGTGGGACAATTTTTTTTTTTAATTTTAATAATTTAAAAAATGGCGCTCAAGTTGACCCTTTCCAAAAATTGGACCTGGACGGTGTCGTCCATTTTGGCTCTTCTATTTATCTGAAACACCAAAACCAAAAAAATTATTAATCAGTATAACTGTAGCTATGTCCCTATGCAATAGAATAAAAAAAATTGACAAAATATAAAAAAATACGAAATAAAAAAAATACGAATTAATAAAAAATACGAATTAATAAAAAATACGAAATAATTGAAATGATAATATAATTCTAGTACGGGTGATAGCCATTGATGAATAGTTGAATAGTTGTTTTTTGACAACAACAGGCCGAAAAAAGCCGTTTCGAGATAAATTTGTTTAAAGTTTGAGGCACGCGGAATGCTCTCTACCTAGTTAATGGGCTGTAGAAGTTATAATACTGGGAACTTCCGCATGAAAATTTCACAGTATATTTTTTAAATACTATATATTATAATATTTACTCGCAACATTCTTCATGCTAAACTTTTTTACTGAATTTTTTATAAAAACACAGTTCATTTCTATCAAAAGCCTCAGAAAATAAAGTTCAAATCTTTGTCAAAAATTCACAAAATTTCACAAATTTCTAATAAAAATATTCAATTTTTTTATCAGATTCGTTAGAAAATTTCTGAGTATGCAGGTTTGTAGCCTAATGAATTTTAATACACAAAAAAGTGTAAGCTTTAAGTTGCTAAAACAATTTTTTTTTAAATACGGCTTTAAAATTTTTCTTCCATATAAAAGGCATTCGAGCAGATACTTGATATGAAAGAAAACTCTTCATTTAGCTTGGAAAATATTGTAAACATTATTAAAAGCTAAAGTACCTTATTATGTGAGCCCAAGAGTATGTATAGACAAGCACTTTGATTACGACAAATCGCTCAAGCCAAATCGAGTTGAACAGCCGTTCCAGCTGTTGCACAAAGTTTTTACACTACTGCAATTTTGTCTGGCATTAATTTTTATACATATGTACATACATACATACATACTCATATATGTACATACATACAATTTCTGGCGCTATTTCAGCAATTTATTTCCATATGGGCTTGTGCTTAGTTTGTTGGTGTACACCTTTGCCTTTAAGTTTCATAAGAAGAAATTGGAAATAATCGGAAAGTGCCCAACCACTAATTGTGGAGACCAGGCGTTATTATTGGGAGGTTGAATTAGTTTTAAAGGTGACACACAGATGGCGCTATTTATCACTTTATCGCGTTGGCAATACTGAATATATATTCATGACAAAGCCTCATCCCTAGGCTTTGTTTATCAGTATCTGTCATTTCGCTGAAGTATAAACAACGCAGTGTTTTCGTGCTCCGAGTATGTCAACTTTCGTGCCGTCGAAACGCAATTTGCGGGAAGCTTTGCTTTTCTGCTTCAATTTGAAAAAAAATACAGCCCAAGCCCGTGAATTGCTGCAGGAGACCTACCCAGACCATACTCCGTCGATTTCAACATGTGAGTACTGGTTTCGACGATTCAAAAGTGGTGATTTTCACACCGAAGACAAGGAGCGTCTTGGCCAGCCCAAAAAGTTCGAGGACGCGGAATTGGGGGAATTGGTAAACGAGGACTCGTGCCAAACCCAAGAAGAGCTTGCTGAATCATTGGGCGTTGATAAATCAACCGTTTGCAAGCGTCTAAAAGCGATGGGAGTGATCCAAAAGCAAGGACATTGGGTCCCGTACGAGTCGAAGCTGCGCGACGTCGAACGGCGACTTTTTACGTGCGAATTGCTGATCGAGCGACAAAATCGGAAGGGTTTTTTGCATCGGGTGGTGACTGGCGACGGAAAATGGATCCACTACGATAACCCAAAGCGCAAAAAATCATGGGGTTTGCCCGGCCACGCATCAACGTCGACGGCCAAGCAGAATATTCACGGCAAGAAAATAATGCTCTGCATTTGGTGGGATCAGGTCGGCGTCGTATATTTTGAGCTGCTCCAACCGGGCGAAACAATCACGGGGGATCGTTACCGACTGCAATTGATGCGTTTAAGCCGGGCATTGAAAGAAAAACGGCCGGAAACGGTAAAAAGACACGACAAGGTTATTTTGCAACATGACAACGCTCGGCCGCATGTTGCTCAACCTGTCAAAAAATACCTTGGAACGCTTGGCTGGGAAGTGTTACCCCACCCGCCGTATAGTCCAGACATAGCTCCCTCCGATTATCATTTGTTCCGGCATATGAGTCTCGATTTGGCGGACGAGCGGTTCTCCTCGTACGAGGCTACCAAAATATGGGTTGAGTCATGGATAGCCAAGCAGCGGCCAGAATTTTGGAGAAACGGCATCCGGAAATTGCCCGAAAGATGGGCGAAAGTTGTAGCTAGCGATGGCCAATACTTCAAATAAAATATTTTGTACCGTTTTTTCACAATAAAGCCACAAATCTTCGAAAAAACCTTTAAAACTAATTCAATTTTTTTAATATTGTATTAGTCTGTTTGAGAAATTTTTTTTTGTAAAACTTGCAGCCTAGAGTGAGTTATGTATGTTAAATCTACTTAACCCGCCATCCGTCACGTGGGGCGAAAAAACCCTGCATTTTCAAAAACAGTTAATATTGCGTCTTCTTCTATGAATTAACTCACGGCCAGCCTATAGCTTCACGCACTGCTATGCCTAACATATTCTGTGTGGTTTCGCTCAGTTATGGCGTCGCTATTATAAAAGACGGTTGTTTTAAATTGCACAGGGTGCTTTTTCGCCCCACGCGACGGTTTACGTTACATCGTTCCTTCGTTACTTTCGATAGTTTTTGCAATAAGAAGCTCCCATTTTCCGGTGGTTAGAAGAGAAATCCGATGACGAAATAACTGATCGATGCTGACAATGATATGAAAAATGATAAACAATTGAGGGTATTTCAGAATTTTTTTCGTAGAAAGTGACAAGGAAAGTTCCCAGACTGCTACTCTCCACTTTGCGTAACAAAAATGTTGTAAACATATCGTCGCATAAGAAACCTCCAGAAATGATTGAATTTCACAGTCTTACTAAAAGACGTTGTCGATAGGCTTAAATCTAACTATTCAGTAGCCCCTCCTGCTCCAGGTGGTCACTTCGTTTATTTTTTTTTAATGCTCGTTATTTTATTAAATTCTCATATAATATTTGACATTTTAAATATGGAGCAGAATATAAAACGCCAGGATTTTCTTAAGTCTGGCATTTTCCCTAATTGAAACTCATCTCGCTTGCCTCTTATACAGAGTTTTACACAATGCTCACATTTACAAGACAACATCCGAGAACCAGAATGAAAAGGGCGTAGATGTGAATTCTGTCCTAAAAATTTAGACAGAAAATATACAAAAACATGTGCTCAAAAAAATATTTGTCTAAATTAGTGCCGAACAATTGTCTTGGAAATTTTCAGGAACTTGGAAGTTATACAAAGAAAATATAATATACACAAACTGTTTACACTTTGCCATCATCAATCTTCCTAAGAATGGTGATCTGTCAAAATGTCAGAACTGGTGGGGAAAAACGCTTCTGAGCATGGTGAACAAAATAATTGCTCAAATAATTAGCATCCGCATATCGAGCGCTCTGAAGTCAAATCTACGAACGGAACAAGCAGCCTTTCGAGCTGGACGCTCCTGAGTTGATCACGCCAAAAGCATCAGAGTAATAGTAGAACAGTCGGTAGAATGGTGATCTCCTCTCTAACCTACAGTCTGTGTCAGAAAAAAGGAATCGCGATTATTCATGAAGTATAAAAGATATATATGTCGCAATTATTCAATAAGCCGTGTAGAATCCATCGTTGTCGAGTATAGCCTGCATTTTCTCGGCATGCTTTGCTTTGGGGTTGGCGAATGGGGACTGGGAAGGCCAGTCCAATACTGTGACTCACATCTGTTCCTTTTTTAGCAAGAACTGATCGTGCTTGGCGTAGTCACAAAGAAGGCTCCCGCTTAAAAAGTTGGACGATCACTTTATCCTGCTTTTTTGTCGTCATTCGCTTCAAGCCGCGCTCGGAAAAGTCATCAAAATTTTTGTATACTTTACACCGCTGATTCCAATTCACAAAAACCTTTTTTGATTTTTTAATCACTTTTGCAGCCGCTTTAAGACAATTTCGACCCTTTCGAATGCGTGCATAAAAATACCGCCTCAAAGCGTACTTCTCACTCATTTTTGTTTGGTTGCATTTACGGGAAAGTTTCGAACGACACTAACCTCAGTTAGCACTGGCGTCGTAGCCCTTGAGTGGGACTATTACGCAGCAAAAAGCAGAACGAAATATATCTTGAAGTTACAAGAAAAAATCGATTCTTTTCTTCTGACCCAGACTGTATCTTTATCGTTTTCCAAAAATGCGTTCGATACTCTCCACCATCCTGCGATTTAAAATGCACTGGCATGTAAAGGAGTACAAAAGCTCCTAATCCAGCTAATCCTAGCATTATGCACAACCACTAACTGCCCCATCTTTGATAAAAAGGAACTGAGGGGTTGTCTACCAGTCCCTACTGGAGTATGACAAGGCTGCGTCCTATCACCTCTACTCTTTAACATTGTTTTGGACGTTATGATGAGCAAGGCTGCACGCGGAACTAAAGGAATCACATGGGTACTAAATAGAGATCTTGATGCCGCTGACGATATTTATCTTATGGCTCACACTTTTGAAGACATGTCAAAAAAATGAACTGCAGCAGAAGTAGGCCTAAAAATAATCATCGCCCAAACAAAGGTGATGCGTGTAAACACTAACTACAGGCAAAAATTCCAAATCTTTAACGCTGAGCTCGAAGGCGTGGGCTCCTTTTACTATTTGGTTAGTTATATATCTGCTAATGGTGGCTCAAGAGAAGACATCGGAAGCCGTATAAAAACAGGGGAACAAGCTTTCGGTGCTCTAAATGTTGTGTGGAACTTCATGACTATCACACGGAGCACAAAAATAAAAATGTTTAACTCCAACGTGAAGTGTGCTTATATGTATGGTTGCGAAATCTGGAACCTTGCACCTCCGACCTCCAAACGCTGCTGATTTTCACCATTCGATGTCTCCGCAAAATATTGAGAATTTTGTGGTCCAACAAAATCTCAAACTCTGACCTGTAAGATTGTTGTAAAAAACGGAGCTGGCTTGGGCACGTGTTAAGAAGCGACCAAACCCACATCATTCGTAGTGCAATCGACTGGAACCCTTAAGGCAGCCGTCGTAGAGGCAGACCAGCACTCACCTGGAGGAGGAAACTGGAAGCTGACGTAATAAAAACCAAAAAAACCTGGAGCGAATTCTAGAGGTTGGCGCATGACAGAGGGAAATGGAGAAACCTTGTCGCGGCCCTTAGATCCCCGCAGAGCCATAAGACTATATAGATTTATATATACCTTTTATATAGTTTACTAAAGTAATCAAAGATTTCAAATAAATTATGGACGGTTTGTAAATTTACTTTAAGTGTGAATAAATGTATTTTGTTAATAACTAAATATGTTTTTTTTTAATATATTGAGGCGATGCGACCAGATTTATTCGAAATGGAAAATTAGTTGAATGGATCAAGTAACTCGTGGCCGCGAGGGACATATGCCGGATATTACATGCAAAAAATAAATGCCATGAAATTATCAACCAGATCATAATTAAAAAAAAATCATTCAAAAAATACTTCTGTTTTGTATTATCATTTTAAGTTCTCAAGCTCTTAGAAAACACCCGATACACCAGATGGAGGATAAATGGCAGAATAAAGGTTTCCATCATTCAAAATTACTATTTTTTATTATTATTCAAGAATAAAATTGATTGATTAATTCTACGCCACCTTTTAGAAATTAGAGCTCTGGAAAATTTCGCTCAATAGGCCATATCAGCTTGTGGAGAACTTAACCGCGTTTTCACACACTCAAGGGCCACATGAATTTCTAAAATTTTAAAGTACCCGTTTAATTAATTTTATTCTTAAATATTTTCAAAATCGTTGTCTTCAGGACATCGAAAAGTTTTAATGAAAAAATTCATTCATTATATTAGAAAAAAAATTAAAGAAAACATTTTTTTTTAGCCTTTAGAGCCATTTTTTATCCTGTACTCGGAAGAAATCTTTATTTTTCTTGCATTGTCCAATACGTAAAGCTAGAGGTGCATGCATACTTGCCATATGTATGTAAGTGGAGAGTGGTGAGTCGTGTGCGATTTTGTAGTAACCAAATGTTAAATGATGCAAAAACATTCATCATCGCCCATTGAACAACTGGAAAAGAGTTCGCGCCATTGAGTTCGCATTGAGGTGTAAACTCAAATGCAAGAACATGCTTTTTATGCCAACACCAACAGCGCCGGAGAGTGACGAGCGGACAGGCGTATGGCGACAAAAGGTAGCACACCATAAATTAAACGCATTTGCTAGCCCCGCTGCGCATGCGCACCACACCAACCACGAGTGCGAGTATGTCTCGCCTGAGTAAGGTCGTGATACCCATTAAGGATGCGATGCAGTGTGGCAAGCACACAAATAATACCGCCAAGAATAATGAAACGAACGGTAGGTGAAACTTTGTTGCGCGAACAGGTGGCGGTCCTGACAGGCCTGCGCCGCTTTGGTAACACGTTGAGGTCCGCAGCATAAATGGCTATGTGGAATTCGGTGTAATTTTTATGTACTCACTAATTCGTTTGTTGCACGGCGTACTATGCGATGAGTGCTGTTGCAGCAGGCCACAGCTCTTCTTTTATGCTGGATACTCGTAAATTACATTTGCATTGATGTTGCTGCTGCGGCTGCTGTTGTTGAAGCGATGTTGCTGTTGTCGCTGTTGCTGTTGGCTCGCCAAATTGGGTAGGATTATGTGCGCATCTGTCGGATTTGTGAACTCATTTTGGTCAATGAGGCTAACAGCAGCAGCGGCTAAAACGTTTGCAACAGTCAATTCAATTTGTGCACACTACAATAACAACTAGTGCCGCTTGCAGCAAGCAGCATCAGCCACCACAGAGGCGACCTTAATAATATAGAGGCCTTATTGCTGAGGCGCGTGTGTTGTGTGGCAGCTACTGTGGCAAGTCTGGTGAAAAAATTTATTAACAATTTCCAAAAGGATGCCTGGCATTTTTAACGTACGACAGGAAATCACGCGACATGCCACAGCAGCAGCAGCAGCAATGGCAATTTCAGGCGCATTCATAGTATTGCCACCGCGTGTCTTACATGCCACTTCAATTCCGCGTTTGTAGCAATTTCGTTCGAAAGCTTTTATTTGGTATGAATTGTAATACATTATTCTCAAGAAAAAAAAAAAAAAAATGTCTGCTTACAGCAAGAAAGGGGGTAATTCGGAGGTGGCTGGCTGTCAATGACATTGTCGGCAATACAGAGCGGTGCGGCATCAAGTGGTAGTCGAGCGCATATGTTGCAAGGCATATGGTGCCACATCGATGGGCACGCTTGTATCATCAACTGAGTGTGTGTATGTGTTGGAAAACATATTTCATCTTTTGTGCAACATTGCTGTTACCTTATGCTGCTGCACAAATGCACATTTCGGTTGCTTCCCCATTTCAGCGGCTGCCTGTCACAAGACGTACGTTCATTTCAAGCTGCAAGAAGAATTGCATCTGCACACATAATCGCGCAATGCATCAAAATCACACCAGCTCACACTTTTGGAAGTTTTCCCAATTTCACCAAGTACAGCTTCGGAAGTTCGATTCAGTAGAGAAAATCATTGAGAGATTGAGAGATCTGTACTGGAAGGTTTTTCCCAACAAAAGTTTCATAAACTCACAAAAGGGTTGCGTCTATATGCCAAAACGTGCTAAAAAATTTGTAAATTTATTTTCAAACTGCTATAAATCAAGAATGACTCAATCGTTTGGTGAACTGTTTTTTTATTATAAAACTTTCAAACGTTTAACATGAATCTGCATTCATCAATTTTCAAAATGAAAGGCATATTGTTTCAGAAACTTGCTGTACATATGTGCGTATGTTCGCTATGTGAAAGGGCGTTGCTACTAGCCTTAATTTTTGTTGTTATGTTGGTATACTCTTCATATGAAATTATATGAAGTTTCATTTCAATACGAGCATTCATCTTTTAGACCGTTTACAAGCCATTTAGTATCGACGTATCACAGTATTTTCTACAATGGATAAAATCACTTTTCGTGCGATGATTGAATTTTTATTCTTACGAGTAGAAGGTTTAAAAGCAAAGGAAGCTTATGAATGTTGAAAGTGTATAAGAGCTTTTCGTCATCATCCAGTACAGTAGAAAGATGGGGTGCTGAATTTAAACGTGGTCGTATAAGCTTTGAAAACGATCCACGTCAAGGGCGTCCAAAAACAGCAACAGCCCCACAAATCTTAGAAAAGATACAGGATATCGTATTGAGTTGGAATATCGTCGAGTGACAGAAAGGTATGCAGTTTTATGATGACGGCTTTTGTGTTTTTTTTCATATACATGCAAGTGCAATTCATAAAAACTGTAGTTGATTCTTTTTTATTTGTTTGTTTTTTTCTTTCAACAGAAATTAATTAAATAGCCAGAAATTCTTAAATAGCCAGACTATTTTTAGCCGCTAAAAATTTGCGCTTTTTGACTAAAATTCTATGCGCTATAAAACCCGATTTTTTTCGAAAAATTCAGATTCAAGGACCGATGTTGAATGTAAACCACACCTAAACTTCAATCTTTTTCTGCATTTCATTTGACATTTTTCAATTTCAAACTAATTCAATTCGAAATTAGGAAAGATACACAATCGAGCTACGCGTTAAAGTTGTTCAGGCTTATTATGAAAACGGGCGTTCAAATCAAAATGCATATCGCGCATTTCGTGATTTTTTCGGTCAATGTAATCGTCCAAATGTGCGTAAAATCAGAAAAATTGTGCAAAAGTTTGAGCAACCCGGGTCTGTAGGAGATGTGAAAACACCAATGCATACTCGTACAGCTCGTACTGCAGAAAATATTGCTGCTGTTCGCGATAGTGTGGTTGAAGAGCCGTCGACCCCAACTCGTCGTCGTGCCCAACAATTGCACCTCCCACGCTCGTCGTTGATGAACTTTATGCATAAAGACTTGCATTTACACGCTTACAAGGTGCAATTGGCTCAAGAACTAAAGCCTCTTGACCATTTCAAGCGTCGTCAATGGTCAGAAGGGTGGCAGGAAATGGCAACAGTGAATGACCAATTTATGAAGAAAATCATCTTCAGTGATGAGGCACATTTTCACCTCGGTGGATTCGTCAATAAGCAGAATTGCCGCATTTGGGCGAATGATAATCCAAGAGTGATTGCCCAAAAACCAATTCACCCACAAAGAGTGACTGTTTAGTGCGGTTTATGGGCCGGCGGCATCATTGGGCCGTATTTTTTCCAAAATGAGACCGGTCAGGCAGTTACTGGGAATAGTGTTCGCTATCGTGAGATGATAACGAATTTTTATGCCCGAATTGGAAGATATGGATGTGGACGATATGTGGTTTCAACAGGACGGTGCCACTTGTCACACAGCTAACGAAACAATGGCTCTTTTGCGCGAAAAATTTGATGGCCGAATAATCTCACGTCGCGGCGATGTCAATTGGCCGCCAAGATCATGTGATTTGACACCGTTGGACTTCTTTCGTTGGGGTTATTTGAAAGAAAAGGTGTACGTTGATAAACCAGCAACAATTCAAGCGCTAAAGGATAATTCGGCACATTAACGGCATAGAACCTCAGTTATGCCTCAGCGTCATCGCAAATTTGGACTATCGGATGGAGATGTGCCGCCGAGGCCGCAACACCAGCCCTTGAAACTTAACCACCCCTTGTAACGAGTGAAAGTCTGTTTTACATGGTTTTGATTAAAGAATGAGCACTAACATATTTCAAAGAAAAATAAACTAAAATTTTTAACTCGAAAAGCATTGTAAATATTAAAACAAACCATCATGCACTTAATTATGCTCGCCCCACTCAGTGAATTACATGGAATCAACAAATGACGAAGCACTGGACGAAAATGGTTCGCATTAGCATATTAGTGCTTTTTGCGCCCAATGCTGTTGCCCAGTTGTGACTTTAGCAACCATTTTGAGTGATGATTATCAAGCGAATAGGATTTCGCATCATACGAGTACCTAAGTTTTCTATTTAAAAATACTTTTAAATTGACTTTAATTTTTTTTTTTTCAAATTCTTGCAAGAAAACCTGCCTTAATGCAGTCCTGCTCCTTTTTAAATCTTAACTTTGCCCAAACTTCCTAATCTCAAAATTCACTGCTCACACCTTTGAACTCTTTGACCAGCGATCCTCTAAACATATGTAGATGCCAAATCGCAATGCAAATAAAATGATTTTACATGTGTGTATGTATGTGTGTAGGCAAAAAGTTATGTACGCAATCAGCAACAAATCTTATTGAACTGTCGATTGCATTGGCAATGGTCGTAATGAGGTTTGATTGCCTGCTATGTGGCAAGCACCAAAAATGCATATTCGATATTGTATTAACTCAGCCTAAAGCGAACGGCTTTGTTAAAGGAGTAATATGGCGCAAACGCAAACGCAAACGCGGCCGCAGCAAATGCGTAATAAAGACGTAACAAATAGGAAGTGCCAACAATCATATGTGGAAGTGTACGTGTGCATGCATGGCCCAAAGGCAAATGGTCGGCTTATCTATTGAAATACGTTGAGTATAAATTGCAATGGAAATATCTATAAGAGTAACAAGCAATTGAACCGTTGGAAAACTGTGTACTGTTAGATGTACATATTCGCATACATATATGTTTCTATATAAATGTTCTTATGTATGTGTGCATGCAAGCTTTTTGAATGAACTATTTCATGCATTCGTATAAGTGCGCTTGATATATCGCCGGAGAGTATGCAAATGTGGAACCGGTTCGCAGCCAGCCACCCACAATAGGCGAACAGTGCAATTAACTGTGCAATGTCCAAAGAAATTGCAGCTGCGGCGACTGCGATTGTGGAGAGGATGGTAAGCCACTAACAAACCGCGCACAAACCCAAACTGCAGACAATGACCATAAAAGCCACTTTTTCCATAAAGAAAAATTGGTGCAATGCAAGCAAACAAGCCGCAGTCGGCAAGATTGGTCGGTAGCCAGTGGCATAGCTGTACATCCATGCGACATTGGCATGGCCGGCACTCCACTTGCCACTTGTGGTGGTGGCTGTGGTCGTGGCGGCTGCAAAGGGTGGCTATGGCGCGCGATAAAGAAGTTAAGTGTCCCGCTTCTGACACGCGCCTTCTGGCAAGGCTGTGGCACCGGTAGCTTTGGTTTTGCGGATTGTCGCCTATTCGCCTGCTGCGCAATGCCTTGCAGCATCTTGCGGTTGTCAGCATCATCAGTGCGACATTTATCACGCGTTTTAGAGAGGAGTCGTGAGTAAATCGAGAGCGAGACTGATCAAATCTTTTTATAGCAGGAAAGAAAAGAAAAGTAGTTGACATCCCAGCTAAGTGAGATTCTTCTACTCTCATCGCATCGTAGGTGCGGGCGTGTGGCATGCATATACAAGTAATAGGAACCGCATATTCAGCACTTTCTGCCGCCCCTCGCAGGCTTTATTATACGCCTAATCGCCATATTGCATATCGCCCATTGCATATTTTCGCCCTATACACGTGTGCCCCTACACGGTGCAACTTAACGGACAGTAGCGTTTGTTTGTGTCACCGGCGTGCAACATGTATTTGCATCAGTTTTCGCTTTGCGACCACCGGGAGTCGACGACGACATGTGTAGCCCAGGCCGACAAGGCAGCGGCGGCCACGGCGCTGTCATTTGTATTTCGCGGATTTATCTATGATAAATGGTGTTGGCTCATGTTGCATGAACGCATGCATACTCTACACTGTTGCATGCACTTTACAAAAGCCTGTCGCAGTGTCGAGCTCAAGAATTTGCAACCATGCCAATGTCTAGTCGGGCAGACGTGAAAAGGTATTACAAGCATTTTTTAAGTACACATTGCACATACCTATATATTTATATATGTATGTTTGTACGTAAGTACCCGAACTTGTTTGACGTCATTTTACACGAATTTTCATTTAGCTTGATTCCAGTCGGCTTTTGCTGAACTGGTTGTGTTTGACAAATTTGCTATCAATTTTGCTAAGGTGGCAGGTCGCCAAATGCTGAGCCAACAAACAAACAAAGTCAGGTTTTACAGAAATTCCAAACAAATTAGGATTTAAAATGTTCCAAATTACTCAGCGGATATAAGTTAAATCAGGTATAGGGATTAGCTAAGTTGCATTGGAAATGGATATGCATGTATGTGTGTGTGTGCGCAATTAATGCCACTTTGGTGCAATTTAAGACTTATTACAAAATGCTTATGTGTGAAGATGTGATGTGGCTAAAAAAAGTTTAACAATCCAAATAAATTAATGTAAATGTGTAAACATAAACGTCAACCCTGTAGGACATTTCAGAGTCGAGTTTGAAAAAAAATTCCCTGTAGAAGAAACAGAGTTCCGATTTTCCACTAAAATTATTAAGAAATGCAAAAATTTAAAGACCTTTTGCC
The DNA here is from genome assembly GCF_028408465.1 of Anastrepha ludens. Classification (NCBI taxonomy): domain Eukaryota; kingdom Metazoa; phylum Arthropoda; class Insecta; order Diptera; family Tephritidae; genus Anastrepha; species Anastrepha ludens. The sequence goes on along the minus strand of NC_071498.1, from coordinate 7,637,474 downwards.
ATTTTATATCAAAATGCCGCGTAGTACAAAACTTAGAGAAATGAAAAACAGGTAAAATTCTAGCTTTTGCTTCCGAAAAAAAATCACTTCGAAGTAAGGAAGAAGGTTTTAAACTCAATAGTATGGCGCTATGAAGACCCAGCGGTTCGTCTTTCTGCTTTCTTACTGTATACTATAAGTAGTTATGATCAAGAAATCGACTACTTTTTCCCTACACCCACCTTCGACAAGCTCTTCAAGACTAACATCTTGTCAAAAAGAGAGAGGCAATGAATGGAGTAGAGAATGAGCGAGTGGAGAAGAGGGGATATAAATTGTTATACGAATGGATTGAAGCCAGATATCAAAGTATGCTGTGGAGGTTTTTTAAAAGAATTAGAATTAGAAGCAGAAGTCTTAGTCATTAAGGAGGTAACTGTATACCTTAAAGCCACGATAAATATCTTATATCTATCAAATCAATGGAGTTTCTCAGGAATATCTGGTAGCTCTAATTGTATTAGCACCGCCTTCAAGGTCAATTTAATGCAAAATCCGAGACCTAGAAATATTGAAGGAAACTGCAAGTCCCATCAGTTAGCCAGAAAGAGTACTAATCTTCTAATCTTCTTGAAAGCAGAGTCAATATTGGAATCCCTCTGGCAACTTGGCCAGATAGATTTAGTAAGTATTGGAAAGTTTTGCGTTAAGAGCCAAGCTATTTTTCAAAAAACAAAAAATGTTGGGGGTGGAACTCAGATGGTTTGTGGAGCTGCGAGTACACTTGAAAATATCAATATCCACTTCCCATCAACATCGAATAGCGAATAGTACATAAGCTTGCTTTCAGATAAACTGCTGCCATTTCTCTATGTGCATTCTGGCAACAATCTTCTTTAGGAACAAGGGCGTATCATTCATCTCATCGTACTTGGAGTTCTTTTGATGAATGAACCTTGCTCCAGATCTCCATATCATGGAGAACGTGTGGGGTGAATTCGCTCCAGCAGTTTATGGCGTCAATTAGCAGTACTCTACAAAGGAAGAGTTAAAAGATGCCATTCTTTACTCATGGGACTCCCTTAGCAAGCAAAAAAAAAACTCGCGAAAGGAGCGAGGTAATAAGATTGGTAGCTCGTAAAACACTCAGGCTAAAAAGTTCATTGTATTAAAAGCTCTTGAAAGTAAAAGGGTAGATAGTCAAGGAGTAAAGGAAAGAAGTGACAGAGAGAAAGAGATAGGACAGAATAGAGACAGTTCTTTCCTATGAGAATTTTGTAGATTATTTGGCAAATCTGAAAATATCCTGCAATTTGAAAGAACATAGACTTGCTCTAGCAAAGGCAGGTCACTCACAGAGAAAATGCTCAGTACTGTCTGCCTCCTCTAAGCAAGACAGGCAAATCGGGTTCTCAGTGATTCCAATGATGTCCATATGTTCATCGCATGGATTGTGCCCTGTGATAATACCGACCATCAACCGAAGTCTTTTCTTCCAAGTTTTAGAAGAAAGTCCCCTCAGTTTTCTGTTCGGGCTTGTCACAAAACACTTTGCAGTTTTGCAGCGTTCTAGACGGAATTGCTGATCCGCAGTTGGCCAATTCATCGGCAATTTCATTTTCTTGAACACCCCGGCGCTCTGGAAGCCTTATAAGTCCTGCAACATAATTACGCTTCTTGTAATATTCTTAAATAATCTTTAAGGTTTGCTTCGCGTTTTCCAGGGCCTTCAGTGCATCCTGACTGCCATTGTTTCTCGCTCCATTTCTTTTCAATTATGTATTCTGCTATTTTCAGAGTTGCTCCTTCATGTTGCTCTCTAAAATACAATAAAAAACTGAAGGGCAATTATTTTGTGTTTGTAATTAGGCAACGGGGTGTATAATCTTTGTAATATATAATAAAATAAAAACATTAATAAATTTTCTAAATTTTAACTTATGCGCTTATAGCCTTCTAATTTTCATTCCAATTCAGATTATTGAAAACCTATTTTCTTCCATAAAAGCTCATCATTGTCGTCCAAAACAAAATAAACAAATTGTTAAAATTTTTTTTTGGCAATTTGCTAAGTTGAATTGCTTGCTTGGTATTACTCCAGAGAATCATAACTACGCAGGAACTCAGATATCTCAGAGATCGACTTATGTTTTCAAAATCTTGCCGTTCGTTACCCTTAGTCGCGATGAAGTACAGTTGTTTGGTGACTGAACGTCAATACTTTGTGTTCTCTGTCCGTCTTTGGAATAACTTACCCCGGTGGTGAGGTAATGGAAATTTAGTAAACCCGCTTTTTTCAGAACCCCAGGAATTGGCTATACCTGGAAATTTGTTCCAACTTTAGTAATTACTGACTGCAGGATTCGCTAGTAAATATGGCATAAGAAATAATTGTCAAATGTCTAAAATCAAAATCATTTTTTGATATTTTTATTTATTTTTTGCACTTTCTTATTAATTTTCAATTCATTACCAATCGATCATGTACAAAATAAGATTCATAAAATCCAATACATAGAGATAAAATAGTTAAAAAAAGAATATTTACAATAAAACTTGTAAATAAAGGGTTTTCCAATAAGAGGTGTTATTCCCGTAAAAGATCAATGGTTTCGTTGTTCGTGTGGCACGTAGCGCCGTATCGTTGAAAATAAACTTTGTCTAGATCAATACCATCTAATTCTGGCCATAAAAATTGTTAATCATCTCTCGATAGCGCAATCCATTCACCATAACTGTTGCTCCAGCTTCATTTTCGAAAAAGTAAGGTCCAATGACTCCGCCGGACCACAAACCGCACCAAACAGTCACACGTTGAGGATAGAGAGGCTTTCCACCAATAACTCTTAGATTTTCTGAACCCCAGATCCACCAATTTTGCTTGTTGACGAATCCGCCGAGGTGGAAATGGGCCTCACCACTCAAGATAATTTTTCAATGGGACTCCGGATCATTCTAATGCGTTTCAACGACGACCCAGCCGGTTTGAGTTCTTGTGTTAACTGGACTTTGTCAGCCTTAAAGTTCTCGCAGGACTATCTTTGTCTGACTCTTTCTATCCTGTCTCTCTCTTTCTGTTACTTCTCTCCTTTACTCCTTGACTACCAAATTAAATTGTTTGTAAAAAAAAATATTTATCGGTGAGAAAAAGTCTTAGATTAATTACTAAAAAATATATTTTAGAAGCTCATGTTAAAATTTGAGACTGATTGGTTTAGCTGTTTTCGAGTAAGGTTGGTCACCGACTTTGAAAACACCATTTTGAGAAAAACGGAATTAAAGTTTGGCTTGTACTTTCAAGCTCTCTGAAACGCCTTTTCAAATTTGCGTGTAACTTTAAAAATATATGAAATTTTCTGTGTGTGTTCTTAAATATATGTATGGTGTGTACATTAAGAAAGTAGTCAATTTTTTTTTTAATTGGGACTGTATATAACCCCTTACTGCAATGGACTTTCTAGCCTGAGTGTTTTACGAGTTACTAATCGCTCAGTGCTTCTTGGCTCGCCTTTTTCAAATTTCAATTTCAAAGACATTCAACAAAGATTTCATCATTTACCTAATAAAAGAAATAATCGAAAATAGTGTCAATCTAAATATAAATCTTTTTCATTTTTCATTATTTTAATGCAGTGCTTTTTCAACACCTCGGCGACTCCACGCTTTCTTTTATTTAATTTTTATTTAACTGAAGAAACAAACTTTTCCTTTCAAAAAGCGTCATCGCCCATATGCATATACACACGTACATACAAACACATCTACACATTACATCTTAAAATTGATTGATGTTTTTTGTTAAGATAAATATAAAAAAGACAAAGGTGTTAGAATTCATTATACAAGGTGGCAATAAAAATTCCACACTCAATTAAAGGCGACCTAAGTGGTTGTTTTATTATCTTAGGTAGTGGTAAATGAAAGGTACTACACACATTAACATGTCAACAGGGAATTTTTTACATTGGAAATACTTCAGTTAGTATTTACTACAAAATTGTATTGGTGTTATTTATTTTCTGATAATCGTAAATATAAAATTAGTTTTTGCCATATAATATTTATTATACGAGGGTAGCCTTTTATAGCTTGCGCCTTTGCAACACTACGTGCAATAAGCTGTATTTCGAAATTCTTATCGAAAAGTTTGGTAGTTTTTAGCATAAACTTGCATATAACAATTTCACTTACGTGCTTTATTTTTTCCTTTCTCAGTGAGTTGAAAAATTTATCTCGCCCAAAAGATGGAATCAACTTCAGAAACTTTTCATGCGATGATTTATTACGATTGTCGACGTGGACTGGCGAGACAGGAGTGCATTGATCAACATACGGCGACTTTTGGCACTGAAGCACCACACTTAGCCACTGTGAAACGCTGGCACAACGAGTAGTAATTTGGGCGTCGATCCTTGCAGGCTGATTTTCGTGACAGCCGTCCAAAAACTATTGTTGTGCCAGAGAGAAACGATGCTGTGCGTAAATGGATAACGCAAGGTAGTCATGTCACAAATCGCGAGATAGAAGCATTCATGGACATTAGTTGGACCAGCATACTCGTAAATTCAACACTGTATGAAATTTTGGTCGTCAAGAAGATTTGTTTTCGTTTTGCCTAAAAAACGGCTCATGCCGATTGGTGTAAACAAAAATGTTGAAGAAATGCAGCCGTGGTCGTTCAAAGCACGTCTGTGACATTGTAACAGGCGACGAATCTTGGATCTATGCATATGAGCCAGGAATTAAACAGCAATCGACAGTATGGGTGCTCCAAGACAATCTTAACCCTCCGATGTTCATATGGGTCTGGCCAGACCCATTCGATCTTTAAATGTATGTATCTCTTTTATTTTTAATATCTGAGGCTTCTTAGTCCATGACTTCCTAAAATGTAGTGTGCTAAACACAATGAAGTAGCAAAATTAAGATTTTTGCTATATTTGTTGTAAAAATAATAATGTTAAACTAATTTCGTTAATTAAGCTCACATGGGTCTGTGCAGACCCATATAAGCTTCTCATGTAAATTGGTTAACCGTTAGGTGTAAACAACTAAACTGTTAGCGGAGGCAGCGGCAGAGATAATTTTCTAGTTGACATTTAAAAATTAAAGTGAACACGTGTTTTTTAATTAGTGGGAAGTGTTTTTTTAAATAAAATGGAACAAGTAAATATGGATGAAGTTGATGTGATTACGCGTTTGCTTCGTAAGCTAAGTGCAGCAAATGTGAGTCCGGAAGAACGTCAGCGACTTCAGGCACAAATTGAAGAAATTATGGGACAGGAGTCCGATCCATTTGAAACAAGTGGCGACGTAGAAGGTGATGAATATTTTCCAGATGAAGATGGCTTCGGTGAATCATCAGATATAGAACAGGAAATCGAGTTAAAGGCTGTTCTGGATGAAAACCATGATGATATTGAGGATTTGTATAGAGAAGCTATTGCCCTTCAGGCTTCAACCACAATGGAATCATGCAGTACATCTATTACCCAGGGCCTTATATACAGGTCGAAAGATGGTAAGATGTGGAATTCAAATCCTCCACCACCTTGAAGGCCTCGTTGTCACAATGTTACAAATTTTACTCGTAAAGGGCCACTACGAGGATCGTCACCGAGTCATAAAGCTCTTTTCAAGCTATTGCTGTCTCCTGAAATCGTAAGTATCATTGTGCGGGAAACCAACAGAAAAGCTGTTGAAGCGTTTCGTCTATGGAATGAAAAGCATCCCAGTAATAAACAGCGTTCGTGGGAAAGGACTAACGAAGACGAAATATATGATTTTTTTGGGATGCTACTTATTACTGGTGTATTCCACTCGAATTCTCAGCCAGCGAAAGAATTGTGGGCCAGTTACAATATGCCAATTTATAAGGCCACTATGCCATTGAATCGGTTCAAGAGCTTAACTACTTTCATCCGTTTCGATAACAGTGGTACTCGTGCTGAGAGGTTGAAGCAAAGCAAATCTGCTGCCCTGGACGATGTATGACTCATGCTGATGGCCAATTTAGAGAAAGCATACACTCCGGATTGTCATGTAACCGTCGATGAACAGTTATTTCCATATCGTGGGCGTACTCGATTCACCCAATATATTCCGAGTAAGCCGGCAAAATATGGCATGAAAGTGTGGTGGATTTGTGACTCTGTTTCAAACTACCCTTTGAAAGGTATAATTTATACCGGAAAACCACCAGGTGGCCAGCGAGAAACGAATCAAGGTGAACGGGTCATCATGAAATTGATGGAAAATTATGTGGACAGCGGTAGGATTGTTTATGCTAACAATTTTTTTTCAACATACAACTTGGCAGAAATGTGGATGGATCGTAGAGTGGCTTTCGTCGGTACCGTAAGAAAAAATAAGACCTTCATTCTGCATGAATTGCTTAACCCGAAGCGTGATGTTAAAAGCACTTTATTTTGTTATCACAATAATAAAATCGCTCTGCGCTCGTATATGGCAAAGCCGAAAGAGCCAGTAATTATGTTATCCACTGCCCATTACCGTCAAAGCACCAATCCATTGAAAGGATTCAAGCCAGATCAAATTTTGGACTACAATAAATTTAATGCGGGGGTAGATACAATGGATCAAATGTTGACTGGCTATTCGTGCAGACGCTCGACAAACCGTTGGCCACTGGCAATGTTTTATAATATGCTTGATATTGCCGGTTTGGCCTCATTCATCATCTATGACGAGCTGAATCCGGTAAAGCAGAGAGATAAGAGGCGCTCATTTATCATTGAATTGGCACGACAGCTAGTTATCCCACATATGCCAAACGGACGACTAACCCATTAGTATGGAGGTTTGCTCATATAAGACAAGAAATTAATCTTTTCAATATCAGCATCAATCATACGCTCAAGCTGCTTCAACACGGTCATCGTGCTACCATTGTGCTGCTTCTTCTTCGAAAAAGCGACGCAAAACTCGTTATAACTGTAGCAAATGTAATCGTCCCATATATCTTAATGAACATTCCATGCAACTGTATAGTTGTAAACCCAATTGCTCTTCGTAATTAATACTAATCCGTTCAAATAAATAAATAAAATTATTTTTAAAACCGTATTTCTTACATTATTTGTATGGGTCTGGGCAGACCCATATGATGCACTTACCGCATCATAAGGCACCGAACATCGGAGGGTTAATCGAATAAAAGTTGTGCGCGGAAGAAGAGTCTCAAAGCAAATGGTCCTCTATTTTTTGGAAAATCTGATAATGTTGCAACTCTACCACTAGAAAAACTTATAACAGTCAATTCTGAGTATTACACAACCATTTGCTTACCAAAATTTTTTGGAGAATCAAGGAAAACCAACCGCCGAATACGAACCCTCCTTCTCCAAGACAATGCGAGCTCTCACATATTGACTCCGACGGGAGAGAGTTTGAGCACTGAAAGGATCGAATCAATGATTTCTTTTTATTCCCGAACATCAGAAACAAAATTCGATGTTTTTCAACAAGCTGTTGAAATCGTTAAACAATTCGTTTGGGAGGCATCCATTTTGAGCAGCAAAAGTGGTTTGAAAATTAGTTCAAGCGAATGCAGAAGTGCATTGACTTCCATTGACTTCTTTTCAAAAGCAATAAAGCCATTTTTATAGTTATTCAACTGTATTTTTATTACTGGCTGCAAAATATATATGAAACGCAACCCTCGTTTACGCTAGTGAGAAAATCTGTGCCTAAGAATTTTTAGAAACCTTTTCAGTACGCAGTTCTGTAGCTCATTAATTTTTTTTTATAATAATTGCAATTTTAAAACCCCTCAAAATTGCGCTGAGTTCTGACAATTTTTTTTTAAAATGTTGTTGAGAATTTTCTTCTATATAAAGCAAGTGTTCGGAAGTCTATACTGCACACATATATGTGCTCTTTAGCACCAGATTTTTATCGATTGATGTTACGTTGGGCAAACATTCTGGATATACCGAATTTTTTTTAGCAACTGGAATATCGGACTTGCGATTTTTAGCACTCCACTTCCTGTAATAACGTGAAATTTTGAACCAGAAAAAAAGTATTGTCAAAATTCAAGAAAATTTTTGAGCAACTTGAAACTTGCAGTTTACTATCCCAAAGTCAATGGGCTATAAATCTGCGTACTCGTAATTTTTTTTAAAGTTCTGGTTAATTTATGGAATTTTCATGAAAATGTATTGAATTTTCTTTAAATATGCAAGAAGTTCAATACATGGATTTATATGAGTGTGTACACGGTGGGGAGAATAATGAATTTGACACTATCAACTGATTTTCGACACGTCACACTAGCCCAATTGGGGATCCGTGTGATCAGATTACCAATTTCCTAACTTGATTTAGCATTTTTTTGTTCTCTGGGTTCGGAGTTTTAGATTCTTCTAATATTTTTCTAACCTCTTCTAATTTAAACGCGATTTTTGTAATTATGTAAATACAATGTTTTTTTTAATTATTTCAATAATTCTTTCAGGTCTATTTGGCTTTATTTTATTATTATCTGGTCACACTATCGGCGATTCCGATTATTGTCGGTGTTTATGATTATTCGTGAGTTATATGAGAAAGAAAGAAGAAAAAAAGTCATTCAATTTGGGTGCAAGACTGGCTTAAAAGGCGGGATGAGTTTTCGCATTTAAATCTATTTATTTTTTGTTTTTTAAGAAATTTCGAAGTGTGCACATGAGCGGACAAATGTCAACATTAAGCAAAACAATTAGTGAGGAACTGATAGATTTGCTCGAAAGCCAGCCATCACTAGGGAGAAATTAAAATCGTGGCAAATTTGATTAGAAAATATAAAAGTGCTAATATAGAAAATGTGCATAAAAATACTCATCTCGCCTTTTAAACCAGTTCTGCTCGCAAAATGAACGACTTTTTTATTTTTCCTCTACTCCCTCTTTTCATGCGCAAATAAATATCATTAATTGTAATAAATTTTTACCACGTTCCGTGTTCACCTAGCAACGAACATCGTCAAACTATAATCGTCAACAAATGGGGCGTGGGGGGCGAAATGAGTTTCAACCGATTTTTTGACTTGTATCCCGTCTGTGGCCTACTTTATTTGTGCGTGACATTTGTTCGCTTGATTTACATTTACATATTTATTTTTTTCAAGTTTGTTCTCCTTCTTCCCGCTCGAGCAGCTCTCTCTCGCAGCTGCAGTGTTGCCTAGTTTTGGATAAACAAAGCACTAAAATGCCCATTTAAAGAAAAGTAAGTACTAAATTTTTATTGAATTACTTAAAGAACTTTGCATGCGTGACAAACTGCACAAATATCTTTTCTGTGTGAGTTTTTTAAATATATGTGTATGGTTAAATACAATAAACTGAAACTTGTGTTAAAAGAATTTGTTTTAAAAAAGGATTTTTTGCTATATTTGAGGTTATGTAACAAGATAAGGTATCCCTTCTTCAAAAAGATCGTTTAGGTTTCTACAGTATTATCTGAATTTTTTTTGTATTTTTTCTTTTTTGTTTCTTTTTGTACTATTAATACGCCTCTCTGGCTTTAATTCGTATTCAGTAAATTCAAAGGTTTTTAAAGTTTATAAAAAGGTTTTTGCTGTTAAGAAGAGTTGCGATAAGTAGATCCAATATTCTTGCATAACCTCAAAAGCAGCAAAAAATTAGATTTGCAAACACCAAATTTCAAAGCATTAAATTTTATAAGAATTACAAAATTTTCAATAGCACTGAAATCAGCTCAGCATAAGCTTTAAATGCGAAAAAAGCCATTTAAGCCTTTTTGCCTTAATAATATAATTTTTTTTTTAACTTTGTTTGCTTCTTTTTATTAAAAAAGGAAACAAACACCAAACTCAAAAATTTTCGCGATATGGTTATTAAAAAGCACTAAATTTATTGCGTGGAACAAAGGGTTGGCAATTTTGCTCAACTAGGCTAGTGTGATACACTCAAGGCGTAGTCATTAAAAGCGGCGGCACTAGACTAACAACAATGTTTTGTACGTTTGGTTGTTAAAGAAAAGTATTAGCAAAGAAGAAAAAAGAGAATGAATTCGCCTTGTTTCATTCTGGGCTGACAGCTACATGGACACGGCGAAAGAAAAAAACGGCAGCTGATTTACCGATACCACCTTTAATAGATTCACCTTGGACACACTCTCTGATGGGCGCAAGCTTGTTTCTAGAATTTTTGGGTTTTGTAGGAGAATGAAATATATTTTCATTAAAAAAATTATTAAATTTATATAAGAGGAGAATATATTGTCAAAATGTATCAATAATCCTTAGCGGTTTAGTTATTTAACGCAGTGTACTTAGTCCTGCCATAAGTTCTGTTACAAATTAAATCCGTTATAAATGTGAAATTTTAATAACTTTCTTAATGAAGTAATTTTTTTATTTAGTCATGTAAATATAAAAAAAAAATCATTCCAAATGGTCACCATTTACTTTTACATAAGCCTTCAAACGAATAGGCCGTTCAGCTATTGCAGCATGCACAGTTGCATTGGCCTTCAAACGAATAGGCCGTTCAGCTATTGCAGCATGCACGTTGCTCGAACCAAAGATTGTTTGAGACTCTCCAAATTTCTATAAGGTTTTCGAAAGGTCATACTTTCCAATTCTGATCACAACCTGTAGTTCAATGAACTCAGATCTGCACTTTCAGGCGGCCAATCTTCTGCAGCTATGAACCCAGCAATATTGTTTTTTAGCCACTGCTGGGTAGCTTCTGCCTTATGGGCTGGAGCGAAATCTTACTGGAAAATCTAACGCTTCCCATTGAAGAGAGTACTGCTCAACTGCTTCACCACGCCTTCTAAGACATCCTCCTGGTACACTTTTGCCCCGGTTTTAAACCCTTTTTCGCAATAATGAAGAGATGTAACGCCTTTACAAGACACTGCCCACCGAACCATTACGGAGGCTGGCTGGTGGCCAGCCTGAACCCTTCAAACAATATTTTTTGCGTCTTTATAAGTTTCAGCATAGATTTTGTCGTTTTGCTTATTAAAACCTTCTTCAACAGTGAATATTTTCTCATCTGCGAACGGACTTATTCATGGCCGTTGACCGCGTGCCACCACGTGCCAAGCGGTTATGTGGCTACATATTCACGCGCATTTTTTCATCATTTTAAATTATAGTTTTTTGCCAACATCCAATTAGTAGCTGGCGATATGATGTTTCACCTTTACATCCGGCGCATACAAAATTTTCACATTAAATTCTTATTGCAAACAACTTCGATTTCTGCTTATAAGCTGTAGTGCTTAACAAGAAACTCGTTGAAAAATAATTATTGCAATAACAGCAATTGAAATTATGCAACTAAAAGACCAAGTAAATTATTAAATACGAAATAAAAATTTGCATACAACATCCGCCACTTATTCCATTCATAAATGCGTCGTTTATTCATTGTGGTTTTCATGTAAAAATGGCACAACCACATATGTACATACATACACCTATATATGAGTGTACCCATAACCTATGCAAATGAAAATCATTTAAGTCACCTCAAAAGCATCATAATTACCAGCCGCAAAACATTGGCGTTCTCGTGTGCGTAAGCCGCAAATCTGGTTCGTGAGGCTTGTCGATCGCCTCAAAAGCTTCGAATCACAACCAAATCGACTGCGCTCGCTTTGAGTTTTGAGTATCGCAACGCTGAATTTATGAATGAATTTTGAAGGCTGGCCCATAGCTGAATTTCCTGGCCAACTAAACTTGTCAAATGTGGGCGGTTTGTTTATGCTTTTAAGTCTGTTTTTTGTAGATTTTACGTGTGGCTCGTAAAATGATTTGCGTAATTTAATTAATGATCAAGAAGACCGTCTCCCATGCGAAGTGTACACAAACTTTAGTGGTAAATGTTAAAAATGGTGATGTTCCATGAAGTTGGAGGTGCAAAAGCGTTTAGACGTCGAATACATTATAACCGTACGTATGTAGGAATGTATGTATATGTATGTTAGTACATTTACTGTATATCAACAAAGGGCAGTTATGTGGGAATATTTTATTATTTACACCTGTCAAAAAAATAGTTACAAAATTATCTAAAAAACATAAAAACAAACTCTAAGGCGAATTTTTAGGCGCCACTTTAACGTGGGTACAAAAGTTTTGTGTACATGTACAGGGTGAACGATATGAAGTGTTACTTATTCAAAACCCCATAACTTTTTTGTGTGAAATGAGTTTTTATTGATTTCAAAGACAAAATTGTTCAAAAATGATTACAATTTTAACATATATTCACTTTAGCTCGATATGACCACCTTTTGCCTTGACTATAGCCTTCAAACGGTCAAAAAATGGGTTGCATGCTGCACGAATGTGATCTTGAGGTATTTTGGCCCATTCTCGTATAATCGCTTTTTTCAGCGCATCCATACTGGCATATTTTTTAGTCCTCACCTTGCTCTCCAAAATGGACCAGATGGAATAGTCCATCGGATTTGCGTCTGGCGAATTCGAAAGTCATTGTGTGGACGAAATGAAGTGTGGAACATGATTTTTTAACCATTCTTGGTTCACACGAGCTTTATGAGACGGTGCCGAGTCCTGTTGGAGCGTCCATGGTCTACGACCGAAATGTTTGCTTGTCCACGGCTCTAAAGCAGCTTCTAAAACATTTTCCCGATAATAAGTCGCATTCACTTTGACACCAGGCTCAATAAAAACGATTGGAGAGCGTCCTTCAGCGGTCACTGCGGCCTAAACCATTACTTGCGATGGGGAATTGCTTCGAGTGGCCATACGTAGGCTCAAATTCTCGTATGAGCGTTCGGTCAAGTAAACACGATCGTTTTGAGTGTTTATGAACTGCTCAATTGGGAATTTTTTTTCATCAGGAAACACAATGTTAGGAAATTCGCCACGTTCGTGCAAGCGCAACAACTTCTTTGCTCTTTCGCACCGAACTTTTTTTTGCTGAGGTGAAAGATCGTGTGCTTTTTAGAACTTGTAAGCCTTGACCTTGAGCTCATTTTTCAATATGCGTTGAATGCTGTCTTGCGATATTTTCAGTTCTTTGGTAATTTTTCTTCCACTTTGACGTGGATTTCGTTCAAGTCGAGCCTTCACTTTCCGAACCATTTTTTTTGGTCCACCTCCATAGCGTTTTGCAATGCTACCAGTATCATTGTAATGTTTTATAGTGCGATACACAAACATTTTATTCACTTTGAGGTGACTGAGCTCAAGGCCAATGACGCAATCACACTATTACGTTTGAACTCCATCACAGAAAAAAAATTCAACAAAACTGAGACGCAAATGCTTTTGATGGCTTATAAAGAATTTATTGAGCTGTCATTAGAACAAATTTGACGTTGATGTCATGAGCTGTTTTACAGATACAAGCAGTGTGAAGTTGGTGACTTCATATCGTTCACCCTGTAGAGTTGCTATGAGATAAACAACTTTCTATTATTCATATCTGAAATTTCAACTATAATTTTGTTTTCGACAACTCAAATAGCATTCAGTTGGGTCAGAAGCTTGGCTAAGCATTTAAATGGATCGTTGGTTTCTTGAAAAAGGCATCCTCATTGGAGATGTTTAGCGAAAAGCCATGTTTTTAGTTGAAACCGATATTTACAACGCTATAAACCGAGTTGTTGCATTTGGGTGTCAAATGAACCAAATTTTCTCATGGAGAAGGCGATGAATCCTCAACGAGTGGCTGTTTGATGCTGATCAACATCATGGGGCCATTTTTGTTTTTTTAGAAATGAGGAAGAAGTCATCGTTGCAGCCAATATCCCTGAGAGAAATTATCGAGAGCATAATTGACAGCTTTTCTCCCGTTGTGTGTGAAAGAATGATGGAAAAATAGCTGCACAGAATCGATCGCTGCAAACATGCGTGATGCCGTCATACCCTCTGATCAGAAAGTACCGGCAATGTTTAATTTAAACGAATAGCGCACTTGGGAACTGGTCCATATTTGTAGGACTGTAATACACACATCTGTCACTTTTTAGCGCCATCGGATCGTTAGTGTCTGCCTGTACGTCGCAAACGGCCGGAAATGTGGGCAAACAATTCATGGATTTTGCATGCTGATAACGCGCCATCGCACCGACCCCAAATTGTGCTGGATTATTTGACCAAACACCAAGTAAATACCATCGTGCAAGCACCGTATTCACCAGATATGTCCCCATGCGACTTCTTTTTGTTTCCCAAGTTGAAGTTACCGCTACGTGGAAGGAGATTGCAGTCTATAGAGGAGATCGAAGAGAATACGACGAAGGAGCTGAAGGCCATCCCTTCGTCGGCCTACCAGGGGTGCATGAAGGACTGTTGGAACATCAGTGTTGCTTCAGACTAGTCATATTTTGAAGGAGATAAAATAAATTTTTATTTAAACATTGCCGGCACTTTCAGATCATAGAGTATGAACGATATCGAATTCCAACATGTATGAACTGGTTGCCAACTGTACCAAATCTGGCATAAATTGCGCCCCATATTTCAATTTCTTAATGAAAAAATTGTTACTTACTGAAGAACCCTTTGCTATATCAATGAACAGGCCAACTTTCAAAACTCTTGTTTAAACATTGTTCTTATTAAACTTAGTTAGGGCATAACAGTTTCTGTTTACGGAAGTGATATCTGACTTTCAATCAGGCAGGCAAACAATCATCGCAAAAATATATTAATTGTCAACCAAAAAGTCGTATTAGTCATCTCCAATTACATACATTTTTTTGTAAAATGTTCTGAAACAACTGTGAATAAGCAAAGCACAATAATTTCCTGGAATAATCGATGCTTTTCTCAGTAATTCTTTTTCATTTCGCTGGAACTAAAAATATTTATTATAGAGAAATGCTGTTTATAGAATTTGATACCAGTGCCCGCTAGAGCCTTAGGTCTCGTAAATAATTTACTTTCATTTTACGGCTGGCTGTAACAGCCTAATAGAATTGACAGAGATATAGACATATTTATAAGTAGAACCATCTTTGTTCCTCCGCCCGACCCTGTGTCCCTGCAACGGATAAGTCGAGCAAATATTCAGAGACATACGATTATCTCAATGTAGTCGGTAGAGATGTCACTCTTGGTGAGGCTGGCTTTTAGTAATTGAAAAATCTAGCAATAGCCATGCCCATTATCGAAGCAACGGTAGTTCCCTCTGCACTAACTGCGAAAAATAATGAAAATTTGGTCATAGATGTTTTAGTGATATCAACGATTCTTCAAAAAAATGGGCGTGCGACTTTTAAGTATTGTAACAAATTTCATTTGTTTTTATTATTATTATTTGCTATTATCATTATAAATTCCTAGAGTTAAAGTGTACTCGTATAACATGGGGCCACTCTTACCAGATTGCTAGCAATTTAGCACGGAATGCGCAAGCTTTTTCTGGGGGGGGTTTATTAGCGACATTAATGTCGACACAAAGTTACGCTCATTTTTCTCACTTGAATCTGCACAATCTAGTATGCCATCATTCCTAGATCTTCTGGCATTATAATGATTTAACGCTTTCATCTAGACGGCTGTCTCCAAAAATAACAAAAATTTGTCCCAAAATAGTAATTGATAATGGCCAAAATTGCACTGTGACTGCATCTACTTCCGTATAATCGTAATTTCGAACAAAACTGGAAAAGAGTAATGCATCGAAAATGAAGAAAAAGTGATATAAATGAGAAATGAAAACAAACTAAAAAATATGACCACGTAAGAATTTAGTAAGAACATACGCCGGGTATGAAATTCGGTTTCGCCCAAACTTAGACACCTCGCACTTGCTTGATTAGTTTTTCGTACCTGATAATTCGCTACAAAGTTTTTGCATAAGTACTGCATAAATTTTAATAATTTGACCCTCAGAAAAAGGTATCAATGAGTCAGTGGTGATTGAGGAACCCGTTTCATTCACTATTTTTATTGAAATTAATATTATTTTTTTCAAAGCGTAGCGTCATTTTTTCGCATCTGCGAAAGATCACTAAATCACATTTGATTCATCGGTTGTGATTGTATTTATACATACATATATGTGTATGTATGTATGTATTTGCGACCGCTATCCGCAGACAAGCAGGTTGGGGAAGCGCAGCATTTGCTGAATTAAACAATAATAAATAAATCTTAGTATAATGCAAATGCCAATTTTACAATAAAATGATTGCTTAATTTATATATCATTTCCGCTGCGTGGGTGCCCCATACAACAACAATGCCAATCAAATTGACGAGCGCTGCTGTAGCTTGCACGCTTAAGTAAAAATGATTAATTGTTGAGTATCTCGTAATTGTGTTAAAATTCACATTGATTTATCCAAACTAGCGCGATTTAGCAAGTTTTTTTTAAATTTTTTTGTTGTTTTTGTTCATTTTTTTGTGTGCTTTTTGTTTTTTTGTTTTGCGAAACACCTAACTATCATATGATATAATTTTTTGTTGATGGCACACATACGTATTTGTATTTGTTCGGTATTTACACATCTAAAATTCAATAACTATATATGGGTGTATGTGTGTGTGTACTTGCAATCATTATATGTTGCACACGACTTATTTACTACCAACTTAATGCTCAAGAATCAAATTTATTTGCCCACTTTGAAACAAGTTTATGTGCAGCGGTCCATGGCTGTGAAGCAGCTCTAAAGTTGGGTCATAAAAATAGCCAGCAACAACAGCCAAAATGCCGCTACATGCCCTGTAGAGACACGAACTATTTGGCACGGATTTAATTGCTCGATAAGTGGAATTGGCTAGAAATATTTTTTGGACTTACTCATTAATGGGCAGCAGTAAACAGCTGAAGGAGCTCAAAACAGTATACAAAAGAGATTTGCAATCCCTTTAAATTAAGCTTCTTTGCCTTAGCAAGCCATTTTAATTCACTTTTTATTAAGTATTTTTGATATGTCCTCGAAATTATTATAAACTCATCACTTATTGACAAGTTTCGAGTATTTGATTATTTACA
Organism: Anastrepha ludens; assembly: GCF_028408465.1. Lineage (NCBI taxonomy): Eukaryota > Metazoa > Arthropoda > Insecta > Diptera > Tephritidae > Anastrepha > Anastrepha ludens. Next base: position 7,620,537 of record NC_071498.1, on the reverse strand, counting down.
TTCTAAAGATTTTTAGCGTTATCTCAAAAATTTTAATCAGAACTTTTGAAAAAGAATTTCGTTACGTAGCTTTAACGCCAATCGAAATTTAGAATAAAAATATAAAAGTATAAAGTAACTCAAATCTCTCACAGATTTTTGACACGATGGAGAGAATAATGATGTAGCGCCTATTTGTTCTCTCTTACCGCTACTGTGCTCTCAGCGAATTTGACAATATCAGCTGATTTTCATGACATCAGCCAAGTTGATGATCAGTGCGACCAGATTCACATTTTCGTAACTTGATTTAGCATTTTTTGTTTTCTAATCCCGGAATTTTAATTATTTCTCTCTGACATTTTTCTATCCTCTTTTAATTAAAATGTTAGTTCTGCCTTTTCCAAATTAGAAAGAGAAGCAAAGCGAATGGCTCTGGTGGTGAACGAGGACAAATCGAAGTACCTCATGTCATCAAATAAATAGTCGGCGTACTCGCGTATCGGCACTCACATTACTGTTGACAGTTATTATTTCGCGGTTGTAAAAGACTCCGGATATTTAGGAACCAGCATTAACACCGATAACAATGTCAGCCTTGAAATCCAACGTAGAATCTCTCTTGCCAGCAAGTGCTACTTTGTACTAAGTAGGCAACTGAGCAGTAAAGTCCTCTCTCGACGAACAAAACTAACACTCTACAAGACTCTCATCATGCAAGTCCCAACGTATGGTGCAGAAGCGTGGACGATGGAAACGCCGGTTAGCACGAGAACGAAAGGAATGTCGCGCTTTGTTAAGCTCGGTTAAAATCGCTTAAGCAGTTATCGCGCCAATCAAGAAGGAAAGGAAGAAGAAATATTACTTTTTGTGGCATCAGAATACATCGGCAACGGTCTTAATGAGTTGGTGTAAAAACCGACTGCCACTTCTACCTACCTAACTAAGTATAAATTCAAAACCAAAAATTGAATCGCATTTAAATTAAGTGCGGAGACATTACAGGTATTATATTTAGTAACTCACAATCCCATTCCGCGTTTCAGAGCTTTCTTGCCTTAATGAAAAAACAACGAATAAGTAAATTCTTATACTCCACATTAAAAGAGCCACAAAAACTATAGCTGTTAACTTCATTTACAATGCCTGTGAGACTCTAAACAGTTGGCAGTATTCCATCAAAACGAACTTAGTGCTAACCATCTACTTTGCTATTTTGAAAACTGAAACTATTTTACGTAGCGATTTTCCTGCAGGGTATCACTATTTACTTTTACAGCAACTACACTTATACGACTACATATTTACAAGTATTTATGTGAGTATGCAAAGTGGTCGATCACATAAAATCTACATTTTAGCTTTAGCGCGATTTTGAACCGACCAGGAAAGCAGGTTTCAACTAGATAAACACACATACACACATACATGCATATGCACCGGCCACTTGCACACCAATTCTGCACAACAACAGCAGTAATAACAGTAGAAGTTAGAAGTAATTTCGCTAGCTTGCGCATGCGCTGCCGCCTGTATCGATTTCATTCAAAAATTACTTACACCCTTCCGCTGCCTCACTCCCTTGGCGCCATTTGTGGACATCGCAATTGCTCGTTCAGCTCGTTCACTTGAAGATCAATTAATTTCGCTAAAATGCGCTATTAATTTGTATGTTGCAGCCGTGTGCTGTGCTTTGGTGTGGTGTGCGATGTTGTTGTTGTCGTTATGGTTGTTTGTTGGTGGTTGAACTGCTATGTTGCACAATATGCGCCAAGCGAATTTATAGACATGTCGTTGTTGGGATACTACATAAGTGAATGCTGGCGGTTAAGAGGAGTTTGTACACCGACTGCACCGCTCTTTGCACCCCTCTCTGCTGTCGCTGTCGTCGCGGTCGGTGTGCGCCAACAGACATGCAAATTGCCTGTCAAAGTGATTCAATGACCGCCCTCTCTCACGAAATAATGTACATTTTCAATAGGCCTTAATTTTTTGCCAATATTTCGCACTAATGGATGCGTTTATGAGTTTATTTATTCACAGGTAAATAGAGGTTATAGATACTTATTTATTTATTTCAAGAAGCCAAAGAAATATTGTCTCAAACTGACTAATAAAAGGAAAGAATAATGAAATTATTTTATTAAATTACTAACTTAAACTCTTTCTTTGAAACTGAGAAATCTCGGAAGTAGGAATTGGTGATTTCATTAAACTCACGAAGCGCACGTTCTACAGGGGCATTACGAGCATAATTTGTATCGCACTTATTTAAAAAGAAAGGAAAAGCGTTACAATGAATTCCTGTAGTTGTAAGAAAATTAATACTTTGAAACAGAATTGCGCAATCAATATCTTCCTTGATAACATTGAAAATGAACGGGAGAGCAAGAACCCATATTCTACTCTTAAATGCTTCAGGTTCATCATTAGCAAACTTGATGTGTAAGATGGGATTGGATTAGAAAGCCTCAATCTACTAAGATCATTTCATCACAAAATTTCCGAGACACCATTAGCACACCTTCGATTCTTTCGATTAAATTATTATGCCAAATAAATGCGACATATTCGAACCTAGAGCAATATGTTAGAGTAATCATCAATTTCAGGCTATTCTTCGTATAAAGCTAAGACATAATATGATTTGATTAACAGACAAACGACTGTCAGAAATTACACCTAAGCCTTAGATCCTTTACAGATTGAAGAACAATATTAGCTATGCTATAAGAAGTTTGAAAGACAATAGATATACGAATAATTGTTAGAAATAATCGTTTAGTGATATGTTGACCAGTTTTGACTATTTTTCTTTTATTTTTTTTTTTTAATTATTTGTATTAATTTTTATAAAAACAGAACTCATTCTTCAACAAATATCACCTAAATCGAAGTAAAAATAGTATGTAATTCCTGGGTTTGAGCACAATCTCAATTTTAATGTTTTTATTTTAACATTTTAAGAACTTCCAACAAGCATTTTTTAAGTTTTTAGAATTTCTGAGACGAATTTTTAACATTTTAACACGAATTTTTGAGCAACCTCGAATATTCTATGCTTGACTTTCAACTGACCTCTCGAGGTCAAATGAACAACGAAATCGAACTCAACCACAAAAACATCAATTTTTATTTTTTTGAGACTTTTCTGGTGATTTTTCTATGTTTAAGATTGAACTGACCTTGAAATTTGCCTCGCGAGGACAAATCAAAAACGATTTCCTATTCAGCTATCCCAAAAACGTATATACCTACATATAAATGTTTTGAGCTGCAGAACCTGCAACGGAACTGCAGCGCCAATGAACTTGTGAGACTTGGCACCAAACTTGGTCATGAGCACTCATGGACTTGCACTTACAGATATGTAAGGTACTTGTTTTTGAGAAAATTGCAAGAATAGCAAATGAAGTATGGCGTGACAGTTGTGACCGACTCTCAATGCTAAGCGTCCAGTATCTTTGCTAAGTCAAAATAAGTCTAGGCTTAACACACTGCTTTCCATTATAACGGGGCACCGTTTAATAGACAGACATGCCCAGAGGATGGGCGTCAGGCACGTAACTTCTGCAGAAGCTGAAGAGTCGATTTTGTACCTTCTATGCCACTCTATCCCGACGCAGATTTACCATTATAGGTAGAACACTAAAACTCCAAGCTCCCCACGGCCAACAACTATGTATAACCTAACCTAACCTAACCCTTGGACTTGTGGCCACATTCTTGTGTTTATGAAGACCAACCAGTCGACAATTTTGTACCACCTTTTCCCGCATAACCTGCCTCATCTCCTCAATAATGTGCCAAATCGTGAAATCTGCTTCGTCAGTCATAGCTGAAACATACAGCACAGACTTCATGTAATAATAAGTAATACACAGGAATCATATGTCCTAGGCGTTTTCTGGGATGATTCGGTTGGCTTTTCGCACTATATGGAATGTTGCCCGACTTTTGAATTCACTTAGTACTTATACGGTAGGTATTGACGTGGAGAACCCTAAAGGTCCTTAAATATTTGTCTGATGAACTCATCAACCTCGATAAGCTTGGCTCCACCGTCAAGCTTTTAAAAAATATGAACAAAATAATATATTTTTCGCTGGGCATCACTAGTTGCCTTCAGTGCCACACCTTTCGACAATTTTGCTCCAAATGCAACTATTTCGCTTAGCCAGTAGTGAGTTTTCTCTAAACTGGGAAAAGAATATTTGCGAATTGTTTTTACTGAGCATGGACTGTAGACTGTAGAAACTTATTTATAAATATAAGCGCTGTTTGAATGTTCAGTGAAGTAAAGTTAACAGATATGTCAGAAACATAATTCTACTAGGACAGGTTGTTTGAAAACAATCCTCTTTGCATTAAAATCCCCTACACATTAAAAAAACACCATTTACAAGAGTGGTCAGACGGCACGCTTTGCCATTTAATTAATTATTATGGAAAATGCAAATGGCTTAATTAAAGAATAGACAACACAAGTCGAAGCTGGCAGCTCTGACAGCAGAGCTATACACACAAAACCTATGTTGGACTTATGTAGTTTAAGTGCACCGGAAATGTTTAATCATTAAATATTAATTTATCATACACAAATGCGATGAATTAGTAAAAAGTACATTTATTGTAATTATTATAAGGAAATAAGTAAATAATTAATCATTCAGCTTAATATAGCTTTTTATATATTCTCTCCATATTTATATAATAGGATCACTTAAATGTAGTATTAAATTATTCCACAGTCATTCAAGTGGTTATCCATGACATGGACAATTTTAGCATAGAGTGCCTTTGAAGAGGCACAACTTCGAAGCGAATCCGTACTTTGTAAGACAGCTAGTCAAAGTCCAAACAAGGGAAATTATCGAGACATAGGCGGCAAAACTATCAAGTAGACTCCTAAATCTATTTTGAGAATTTCCACTGAATATCATACGGAACACTGTAATCTGCGCTATCATTTCATGAAGCTAGGACTAGTAGAATTAGAAACACCAGAGAACATACTTTCTGACAACCAGTTCAGATTCCGAAAAGCAAGATGTACAATCGATGCTATAAGAACGGTGGCTGATATTGGAAAGACTGGTGTCAACAAGGGGGAGGGAATGCGCAGTGATTACGCTAGACGGAAAAAATGCATTTTCTTCCGCTACTCAGAAGCTTCGCAGTCCCACGTGAGCGTATCATTACCGGCTATCCAAGCCAGCGAGTCTTGTTTTACGACACATAAGACAGGCCAAAAAGGTGCATAGTGACGGGAGGCGTCCCACAAGGATCTATACGAGGGCCAACACCTTGGAATGCAATGTACGACGGGATTCTTAAGATTGTTATGCCAGCAAATGTAACTGTGGTGGGTTACGCAGATGATATTGCTCTAGTGGTAACTGATAAACGTAACCATAAAGCATATGTGAGTGGAATGATGCTGTTGCGAGAGTTCAAAGGTGATTGAGCGACGCTAATCTAGAGTTGGCGGCTCAAAACATTATGCTGGTCCTTATCAGTAAATGTTGGACGAGCGAGAGCCCGACTATTCCGGTTGAAGGAGATGACATCGCATCTCTAGCATGGTTAAAGTGTATTGGAGTCCACATCGATGAAAAGCTAACATTCAATGAGCCTCTAAAAATAACCAGTTATAAGGCAATGACAGTGAACAACGCAGTCATGCGTATGCTGCCAAACATTGGAGGACCCTAAGAAGGTAGTAGAAAGATGCTTTCAACTGTTACTGACTCTATTCTCCTATACGCCATCCTTGTATGGTCAGAAAGACGAACGAGATGTTCAAAAGAGGTACTGCAAGCTAACCGACTTAGCGCGCTTAGAGAAGCATGTGCGTACAGAACAGTAAGGCAATCTGCGTTATAGCGAGTAAAGTTTCCTTTGATATACGAGCAGAGGAACTTAAGCGTGGGCACAAACCGACACCTGAACCGACCGAGTGAGAATGTACGATAGTGATACGTACCTGGGCGCAGATCCCTGGTTTGTCTAAGAGGCATAAGCACGGCTCCACCTTGATGAAATGCTTTTAGCAGTCCAAGGGTGGAATCAGCCGAGAGGGGAGGAATGTTATGGGGTTGGTGGAAGCATGACCCACATACCATTGGTGTGACGGCACCTTTGTTGAAAAAAATATAGCATACTTTGCGAATATGTAGCTCTCGCAAGACAAAGACTACTGACCAAGACGATTTAGATCAAAAAGTCTGAGGAAGTGCTCAAGTTCACTAGAGTACACTAGGTTCTATCGAGCCTATTGTGCGAAAGACTGAATCCCACCATCAACCAATTGATTCGACCTTATCAATTTGCACTTAGACTTGTAAAATTCACAATTGGTCAGATATTTACAATATGCCAAGTCTTGGAAAAGACTTAACCACTCAAGAGCAAGACCAAACAAACACAAATGGAGGGACCTACAGTTTTTATGAGGAGCATTTTCATGGCAGAAATACATTCGAAGGTTTGCCATTGCCTGCCGAGGGGCGACCACTATTAGAAAATACTTTTTCTATCATTTTGGTGTTTCATATAAACATAGTGCAGCGAATAAGGATCTAGCGGCTCCGTTGTCGTCCGAATGGATACAAGAGCTTCGAATCTGAAAGTATTCGCTGCGGTACCAGCTGATGGTAGCAGAGTAATGGGAAGGCCTACTCTCCGTTGAAAAGATCAGGTGGAGAAGCACTGGGTTTAACTTGGTGTGTCCAACTGACACCGGTTAGCACGAAGAGGAGACAACTGGCGCGCTTTGTTCAACTTGGTTAAAATCGCTCAAGCGGTTATTGCGCCAATCAAAAAGAAATCGAAACGCTTTAGCTCCAGGATTGTTGAGCCAGGATATTTATCCCGCTCTGCAGTCACTGTGAATGCACGCAGATGATCTACTATTCTACGAGCGCAGAGTCGTGATCTACTAAAATACACTGCCGCATCCTGAAGTTGTTCTTAGAGAACCTCGGAACCTTTCCTAATACACCCTCCCTGTAGCTTCTTTGTCTGGTGAGCAAGTTTTAAAAAGCAATTGACCTACTCATATTCGCCAGAAAATTCCTCTATTGAATTCTTATAATTTGCACATTTATTTTATTAATTCGAATAATTCTTATAATGACTCTTATGTATGTAAAAAATAGAGTATTACTAACATGCTTACGTATAAGTAGATACGAGTATATAAATACTTAAATAAATAGTTGCGCAATCGATAAAACCATAGCTTTTCATATTCTCACATGAGGCTAAAAATGTGCCAGCATTTTTGAAAGACATTAAATTACTATGGTTCACTACAAAATTAAAGCTTACAATATGCCTATGATTGCAGTGCGATATGTATGAAATGTCACATGGAGCAAGGAAAATGTGTTACTGATAAGGCACTCTATTGAGACACTCGTTTTGTGCTGGTGCAACGCTTAGCCCACGGAAGCACTAACGAACTAAAAAACTATTTTGTGTTTACTTTTTATTGCTGTTTTACCAGTTTTTACTTAATTATTAGTTATGCACTACATTTAAATGTGCCGCTAGTCTTGTGACGCATGTTATTGCCTTCTGCTGCCTTTATACGTACATACATACAAACATATAAAGTATGTGTTAAAGGGTTGATCGCTTTGCATAAAAAATTGGAATTATAATATTTATTATTTTTTAAGTCTTCAGTCAAAATATTTCGGAAAATTATTAAGATTTACGTGGGCTGTACCGAATTGGAAGTACCTTTAAAAAGTCTCATTATTGAAACTCAGTTGGTGAAAGAAAAAGAAAATGTTTGCAGATTTTTACGCATAGAGGCTTTTTTTGGGGAAAATATTTTAAACTAAACAAATTCTAATTCCTTATTTAAACTAATTTTATTTATAAAAAATTAAATTTTTTGAAGTATTTTCCAAACGGTCCAACCCACAAAAGTCTTAATACTTTTGAGGTATTTTCCAAACGGTTCAGCTCAATTATATTTTAGTAGAAGTCTTAAAATATAATAAACTTTATAATTTCGGAAGAAAAACTGCAACTTTTCTTGGTGAGGCTGTATTCTCTGCAGTCAAACTTACTAGTTCTGAACTACTTTATTATATTACTAGTTTGCTTCGTAGCCGAAGCAGTCTTCTTCGTATTCTATCTGCTATTTTTACCATTATGGTGTCTTACAAAATGTCAGTTGACATACCTCTAACTGGTAATTTTGCGACTGGTTATTTTTCAACTGGTTATTTTGCACCCATACCCTTTCTAGTCCCTTTTGAGCTAGTATAGCTTCGTCCATCAAACAGTAGTTCATGAACTAGATTGCTTACTGAGTTGTTTCTAATTGCTCACTTTACAACTGGATATTTTGAGACCGGTCCCATTCTGGTCCTTCTCGAACGAGTATAGCTACTTCGATCAAACAGTTGTTCATTAACTAGAATGCTTACTGAGTTGCTTCTTAGTAGTAGTTTCTAAAGGTTCAACAGCAGGGATGCTATTGTAATATTCATGGGTACATATTTGTTTTGAATACACCTCTAACTGGTCATTTTATAACTAGTTATTTTGCGACCGGTCCCATTATGGTCCTTCTCGAACTAGTATAGTTTCTTCCCGCAAACAGTAGTTCATGAATTTAGAAAAGTTCAGTAATTTTTCAACTGTTTATTTTGCGCCCAAACCCATTCTAGTCCCTCTCGAAAGAGTATAGCTTCTTCCACCAAACAGTAGTAGTTAACAAAGGTTCAACAGCAGGGATGCTATTCTAATATTTATGAGTACATATATATACATTACAGAATGTTTGTTATTACTTTTAGTTATAAATATTTTGAAAAATACATACACACGTAAATAGTTGTAATATTATATGGAGCTAATGATTGCACAATTGGCCATCGTAGCCTATTTCTTAACTAATTTTTGGTATTTTGCCTTTGGTTTCTTCAACTTTTCTGCGAAAGTACTTAGAAGTTTTATACAATTTCGTAAGTATCTATACTATCATATAATAATTAGTACTAGAACAGAGTTGAGCCTTAATTGTTACGCTTACAAGTAGTTTGAGCTCGCACAATATCGAGTATTTAAATACTTTCGTTAACTAAATCTAAACAGTAGCTGCGTGATGGTGACAGCGCTTGGCTTTAGTCAATGCCATCGTGCATTTTTTTTTTATATTTACAGACAACCGTTGCACGTATGACCACCTCATCACAGCGGTCCATTCATTTGTAATGATAGCGCAGAGATTCAACATCCGATTCTTCATCACTAGATGAGGGCGGCGTTTCCAGATTCGCCACTGCCACATCCAGATAATCCTCATTGGCCAACAGCAGCTTGTCCAGATTTTCCACGATCTCAGCAAAGGTTGGACGCGCACTGGCATCGAAATGCCAACACTGCCGCATTAGCATGTAAATGTTCAATGAGCATTTCGGCGGTTTTTCCATACGCTGGCCTGACATCAAGTAGCTGTAGAGCTCCTCAGCGGACATTATGGTGGGATATGGCTGCGCGCCGAAGGTCATAATCTCCCACAACAATATGCCGTAAGACCAGACATCACTTTGTGAATCATAGAATTTGTCCTGCAGCGATTCGGGTGCCATCCATTTGATAGGCAAGCGTCCATTTGTATTTTTACGATAGTAATCAGTATCCTGTATGTCGCGCGCCAAACCAAAATCAGCAATTTTCATGACGTAATCATCGCTCACTAACACATTGCGTGCAGCCAAGTCACGATGTATGCAGCGACGTGATGCCAAGTACTCCATGCCGCGCGCAATTTGGAAAGCAAATGAAATGAGATGCTTTTCGGTGAGCAGATGCTTTGGTAGCGGCAGCTGGTGCTGCTGATCGCCGTAATCCTTGAGCGTGCCTGCGTTTAGTGGTCTATTTTTGTTGAGGAAATCCTTCAGGTTACCATGCGGTGCAAACTCAACAATCACATATAGTGGTCCATTTTGGCTGCAACAACCGAGCAAATTTATGATATTGATATGCTTGCCGATGATTTTCATCACTTCCATTTCGCGCACTAAACTTGCTATATCATCATCGGTGTGTCCTTCTTTCACCATTTTCACGGCGACAATCGAATTATTAACTTCTGCCATGACGACACGGCCGAAAGCACCCTCACCGAGTGTGGCGCCCAGTATGAGTTGTGAACGCGGTATCTCCCAGTTCGAGTCTAGTGGAAACTCATACTCATTGAATGGCGCCGGTTCCGAGTTGGAGCTCTGTAGCACAGTTGTGCGTTGCTTTTCGATTTTCACCACCGGCATTATCATGGTGTCCATGGAGCCGCTGGAATCGCCACTTGGAGGCTTGTAAATGATCACCTTCTTTGTCCACTGATGCACTGTTTCGATGCGTTGTTTGAGTAGCTTCTCATGTTTCACCTTACGCAGCACATACACGAAGAATGTAATACAGACCAGACCCAGCAGCACCATGACAGCCACAACGCCCCATATCTCATAGCTGTGGATAATTTTCGCAATGGCGCGTGGCGCATTCGGATCTTGCACATGCAGGTAAGCCTTGCTGTACGATTGGCCCAGTCCGTTCATTTCGATGCAGGTATACCAGCCTTCGTTGATTGGTGTGACATGCGTGAAATTCAGAATATCTATATCTTCTGCATGCTTTAGGAAAGTGTAATTCTTCGAGCAAGCCGTCTTGTTGCAAGGCGTGAATGTCCACGTTTTTTTGCTGTAAAGATCGGACAGAAATACGCATTCCATGTGACCGCTCGCATTTAGCGGCAATGTTAAATTTGCTGGCGCTTTCAGTATGATGGGTTTGTGATTGACGCGATCACTGATTATCAGCTTTGTTGAGTGCTCAATGCAGCCCAGATAATTGCACACTTTGCACTTATATACACCAGAGTCCTCAGGCACTAAATCCTCCATATTAATAGCCCATTTTGACTTTTTAACGCGCCCCATATGGCGGTTGATTTTGGTGTCGTTGCGAGTCCACGTGATGTTTGGCTCCGGTTTGCCGACAGCCGGACATGAGAGCTGTATATAACTACCCGATGGTTTTGAGAATATATTCGGCGGCGGCTTCGAAGACTTGAAACGTGGCCCGAAATCAGGAATCGACTTACTGCCATTCTTCGCTTGGACGCCCGTATCATCGCCGCCAATGCTGTCCACCTCGCCATTTTCGGCTGTCGCCTCCGCGCCAATATCCTGCTCGCTGCGTTTTTGCACCTCGAAAATACTATCGTCGTAATCGTTGAGTTCCTGTGAGGTGGGCTTGCGTGCAAATACCGGATTCGCCTTGTTTAGTAGGCAAAGGAGGAGGATGCTGAAGGTGAATAGCTTTAGAAGTTCTGTAAATGGAGCCATTGCCGGTGTAGTTGCTCGCGCTACTATTACTAGGCGTTTACTGATTGCTGTTGTACGTCTGCGGGTTGCTGTGGCAACTACACTGCTTCGATGGCGTCTATTTTTGTAATTTATTTGACGATGCTGTGGTTTATGGCTTGTCTTGTCTGAGTCTATGACTCTGGCAGCCATACTTTTTCTCCAGCGGTGTTTCGAGTGCTCTTGCCTGCCTGCTGCTGTACACTCCACTTGCACTATGCTCGTTGTTGTTGTTATTGCTGCTATGTTTGTAGTTGTGTCGCGTGTTGAATCCATTTTTAGTTGCACCCGCCTGTTTATTTTTGTAAATACCTAGCAAGGGGTGCCCGTTGACACATGTGTTGTGAATATGGTTTTGTCATTCGGTGCGCTACGCAGCCTGTGTATGCTGGTGGTGTTTTGTTGTTGATATTATTTGGTTGCTCTTTTTTCGGCTTCTTGATTCACCGGAAATCCACTTTAGTTTCTTTTAATTTGAGTCTTTCTATTTCTTCTCTTAATTTATTACTACCGCTACGCCACTTATAATTCCTTTTTGTTCGTAGCTGTTTTTCCAGTTGCTATGGTTGGTATTGTTGTTGGCTTTGCATTTGCACGCACTTTCATCGATCGAGAGCAACATGTGTTTTCCCCGTTTATCATTTGACATACGACGTTCGACGTTTGATGTTTGATCACTTTGCGCCGCTGCGATGATTCGCTGAGCGATTTGATGCGACAATCACCTTTTGAGCGGAAATATAGTATCTTAATGTTGCATCCACATAAATGCTGTTACTATGGCGTACTTATTGGTTTGCGGTTGAGTTTCGTTGTTGTCGCTGTCGTTGAAAGATTTATTTACTTCTTATTCCGCTCGTGTTTATCTGCGGTAATGTAGTTGTCGAATTCTTTGATGGCAGATTCGTTTGCTTTTACGAAGGAAGATTCCTGTAAAGAAATAAACAGAGGAAATGAAATTATGTCATAGCGCAAGTAAGGTGTTAGTCCATGCTTAGTTACATATACCTATTTAGAAAAATTTTTAAATTGTTTATACATACATACGTAGCTCATGTAAAGGGTGTATCCATAGTCTTAAAATAATTGCTTATTACCATGAGCAGAAAAAGGATTAAGAAAGTTTCTTACGCCGACGATGAAGACAACCTGATGTCAAGGAAGTTTCGTTCGATTATCAGCGGGTTTGGAAAGGATACTCTCTAAGTGAGCGACCTCAAATAGTTTAATGGCAAACCAAGCCAATAGTTTAATGGTAGCCAAGACCAAATTAGTTCGAACTATCGAACGAAGCCAAGTATCTCGCCATAACCCAGCTAAGACCGAACTAGTTCTGAAGATCTAAGATACCGAGTTTTCAGTTACCGTCTATAGCTGAAGTAACACTAACCTTATCGAACGGGGCCAAGTATCTTGGCATAATTCTGTACTCAAAGCGTTCCTGGAAAAGGAACACGAAGGAACAAGAAAGCTTATAATGATCTCTCTATCTGTAAGAGCACATTTGACAAAATATGGGGTCCGAAACCGTATATCTTATTAAACCACCATTGTGCGTACAATACGATCATCGGACTCAGTTTCACTCATGCAGTTTTCGTGTGGTTGCGAGGCGGCGCAGACACAATCCTACCTAAATAATCTCATAAAAGCACGATAAGCACGATGAGACGATTTTTAACTATTTGTACTGACGTCTGACAGTCTATGCAGTTTAAGAACCTTATTAGATTGTTGACATCTATACCAGACAGTTGTTCGAGACTATCGAATAGTAGTTTGCCCAGAATTGACATTCTCTCCTCCCATAAGGCGGGACATTCACAGAGGAAATGGAAAATTGTTTCCTTTTTCTCCAGTTGTTTATAACTGTATGTGAATTGTGAGGGATGCCAATTTTTTCTGCTTGTTCCCCGACAGACCAAAAGCCCGTTATGACTGCCGTGAGTCTCCAGGCGTTCCGTCGTTTCGTCTTTGTCTTTGTTGTTGGCAGGCTATAACGTTTTGTTAATTTTGCATTGGTTTGGTCTCTCTATCTATGATACAATCCGCGATTCGAAGGTATTTTAGAGAAATTGATGAAAAATCACCCTCTTGCCAGTTCATATCCTTTTTCGTTACCTTCAATGTTTCGATGCCCTGGGACTCAGATTAAGGTAACATTATGTTTTTTACGCAAGGTGGTAAGGCTACTTCATTCCACCAGTTTAGAGGTTGTTGTAGCCGAATCCAGTGCCTGAATTGCAGTTTGGCTATCGAAATAACACGAGTCAGGGCAATAAGATCCTCCCTAAAGCATGACTTGGTTGCAGCGACCGTTATTGCACAGGCTGACCTCTGTATTCTTCCAAGTAGTTTGGTATTGTAATCTCTCCCTAGAGCTTTTCACCAGATTACCAATCCGTATGACAGAATTGGCTGTATAACCGTTTTATACAATTATAAAGTATACTTAGGTTGGGGACCCCATCTTCTTCCTAGTATTCGTTTACAGGCATATAAAGCAATTTCTGCTTTCTTTACCCGTTCTTCGACGTTTAATTTCTGGCTAAGTTCCGTGTCTAGAATTACCCCTAAGTACTTTGCACTGGGTGAAAGTGAGAGAGTGTACTCTGAACAATTACCCTTAAATTGCTCCTTCTTTTAACTTCCAGACTGGTGTAGCGCCTTCGAAGCTGAGATATATTCTATACACAAAGCCGCAAAAACGATAAGACATATGGTCGTAAATCCCCCCACAAACCTTACCATTTTTGCTGATTGACAACCAGCGATCAAGGCACTGACCTCAGTGCGCATCAATTCAAGATTTGTTAGAGAATGCAGGTGGTCCCTCTCGCTTATCCAACAACACAACACCAGACTTTGTTGGGTCTCCGACCACTCTAGAGTACGGGGAAATGAAAGAGCGGATGAGTGTGCAGGGAAAGGCTCTGAGCTTGGCCTTTAGCGAGTAAGTAACTGTACACTGCGATCAACTTGAGCGTAAGCGCGGAAAACCAATAAAAGGCGGTCTCTGGCGCATTTGTGGAAACTGTCAAATTCAGTTGTGAACTATTTTGTGTAAGAAGAAGAAGAATTAAAAATAAATCAAAATAACTTTGAATATTTGTTTTGGGCAAGAAATGGTGTTTTTTTTGTTCCAGCGCTGCTAGCTATACTGAATTTTTTTCTTACGCTCATTTGCCTAAAAATTAAAATTAATACGTACCTATCAGAGAACTCCTACTCCCACCCTTGTATTGAAAAGTTTGTCACCGGTCTTTTGGAAGAAAATTAACTTTATCAAAGTCATATAAACACACCATATCTCTGTATATATACATATATGTCCATATGTATGTCAAGTAGATAGCGGGAATGGATGGCTTAAAAGTGCAAAAATGTGAAAGGGAATGGGCGAAGCCATTTCAAATTTATTGTAAATTATGTTTTTAGCAGATTCAATGAAGCCAACTACACCAATCGCAAGCAAGATGAAAACCAGAAGGGGAATCTACTTTATTTTTCCATTGCGTTGTAGCAACAATAACCAACGTACCCATACCAACTGCCTGCATTGGTGTGAATTCTGTCTAAACATACAATGAGTGTAGATTGAGTTGTGTTTATTGTGCAAAAACATAAAAGAACGAAGGTGAATTAAGAGCAAAATGCAATAAAAACGTAAAAAATAGAAAAAAGATAGAAATGAGAGCATCATATGACGAAAGTATACGCATTGCAAATGCATACATTTGTAAATATCTATCTACTGACGAATACACTGCAGGGAAATCAGCTAATGGTGAACTAAATCGATTTTACTGAATTCATCAGCGGGACTAGTGTCCATTCCTTCACTTTTCTATATGTAAGTAAGCATAGTCGTGAATTTTAGACGGCGTTGTCCAAGAAATGCCAGCTGATCACCGCTCTATACAGTTCCCGACACAAAGGGACAGATAACGTCTAGGAAGCGCTATATTCACCTTTTAATAGTTCAGAGACAGTGTTGAACTCAACTATTTGGACTTTGGAGAAATACAAATGTGTTTTGATAAAAAAAAACATAAGCCGAGAGGAAAACATAAGGAAAGGTTCAACTCATATTTTTTCTGATTTCAAGGTATTCATAGAAAGGTATGCTTAGAAAGAGTCCCAACTGGGGAGCATAGAGCTAATTTCTTTTATGGTACTGTGATTTTATGCTAGCAGTTGCTTGCATTTTTAGACAATTCCGGCGGAATGACGCGATCTTCTCAATGCGAATGTGCAGAAATAAACTTAGCTTATATATGTACCTATGTGCATATCGCTCTTTTATGTATCTCAATAGGGCTATAACTCAAACAACCAAAATGGTATGGAGGGACCTACAGTTTTAAGCAGACGCCGCATGGCAAATGTTTCATGAGGAGCTTTTCCATGGCAGAAATACACTCGGATGTTTGCCATTGCGGCCGCTTTTAGAAAAAACTTTTTCTATCATTTCGGTGATTCATGCACAGAGATTCGCAACTAATTTCCGTATGGTAGTCATGCACCATCCCATTCGGCTACGGCACAACTAAGTCAGGGGTTAAGCAAAAGTCAAAGACTTTTTGGCAGCGAAAAAAAATTCAATTTTGGAAGGGCCTGACTGCTGCCTTGACGCTAAGCCGAAAATGTATGGCAATACTTTCTTTGTGCGATGCCCCCAATCTGCTCCCTCAGGGAATCTCTTTCCATGAGCCATCTGTCGTAGCTAAAGAACATGTGTTTGGCGTCATCTCTCAGCCTTTCGCAATATATACACCTGGGGTCACTTGCCTGACCCATGTGATCCGAGAGGAACTAAGACATGAAATATCCCACTTTCCCGCAGTCCCTTTGAATGAATTTACGAATTCTAGGAATGAGCTTTGCCGTCCATCCGCCACTCGATTCAGTGTCCCATCGGCTTTACCACCGCTGCATGGTTTGGCGTCTCCGTTCCCCGGCACTAGTGAGAGGGTGTTTTTTCCTAGAGTTCGACGCATCCGCGCGTTATCGGATCATGAGATCGATAGGTATCTCCCGCTAATTACAAAAACTGCTGCGCCTAAGACAGTGCGGGAGGTTGAAGCAACTCTGAGCGCCGCAGTTTGTTGTACAGCCTCCAGTGCTTTGAGCTTGGTTTAGCGCATCTCCTCATATTTCGCTGGAACTATTTTCTTTCCATCGACGTTGCATACGTTTTTCATTTAGTGAGTACAGGACAAGGGTTAATATAATACGAGTAAATCTTCAAAAACTAATAAAATCCATAAACAAACGCAGAGAGAACGGAAGTAGAAAATGTTACGTCATGTACAAAATAATCATAAAGTTAGAAATGTAAATCTAATATTATTTGATTTTGTTTAAATCTCACTAAAAACGTGTGCCGGTTTCGCTCGAATTTAGCTACTTCTTGACGTCTGTTGTTGAAAATATTTGATACGTGCACACGTACGATTTCCTTAGAACTTATTGTAGATAAGTATTGTAAAAATATGAAGTGTTTAAAATACATACATACATATATAAGCTCTTGCTTATGTTATGTATTAAAAACATATAGATTCATTTTTGCACACCTAATCTGCTGAGACCAACTTCTTCACCTTGAAAATTTAGTTTCCCTTGTGAACCCCTCGCTAGGTGTTCAGTATAAATGAAAGCCAGTTCTTAGCAAAGAAAGGAAAATCTGAATTTTAAAGAGAATATTTTATAGATTTTAACGCTATTTTGTCTTAGACAGAGTTCTGAATTAAGCCCTTTAACTTTGAAAGCAATCGAGCTCTTTTATCATAATCCGTCTTCAACAAAAATAAAAAAAGTCAGTAAATACCTTTAAAATTTAAATATGTGCCTTAAAATTCAATGCTTGTTGTCAAAAATTTTACTACCAGGAAATTTATTATAAAATGCTTCTACCGCTTGCGACATCCATGAGAGTATTTTTGGTTGTGACGTAACAATTGGGCAAGCTAGAGTGAGAACGACGTAGTACGATAAATTCCCACGTTAATGCCTTGCTTGAACAATCATTTTATGTGTGCGCCACTCTTAAGAATTGCGTAAATTTGTAGCATCAGCAAATCAGCCAAATCCAAATTCTGTCAACAACTTCAACCCATCAACAGCATGAAACTCACAAAAGTTTGTGGTGTAACTCTTCCCTAAAGGGTTAGCATAAAGCACTGAATAAAAAATATAAATATTTTAGAAATTTTTCAAATCAAGGTACTGATGACGCCATGGTGCAGCTCCAAACAGGCCAACTCCTATAAGGAGGAGATCAAATCTCTTGGGTGTGCGGAACATTCCTCTAATCTGGGTTCCAAGACATAGTAACATAGAGGAAAATGAAATTCGTAATGATCTTGCAAGGGGTGCACTGAATTAGTCCCACAGGTCTCCTACTACCCTAAATAGAACTGGCTTTTGGCCACAGTACAATAGACGCAAGACGCAGAAAGTTCTGGGTACTCCACATCATTCAATTTCCAAACTCGTAGCTGTGTTTACCGGTCATGGTACGATCGGCTCACACGCAAAAAAGTTGGATTTACCATTTAATCCCTATTTCAGAAGCTGTGATACCTTTTAGACTGTCGAACACTTTCTCTGTAAATGTCCGTGTTCGAATAGACGATTAAGGTGACTGGGAGCAGCTTTCTTCGAGAGGCTGGAGCAGTGCTCCAACCTAGATCCCATCGGACTTCTCCATTACATCAACAGCTCTGGTTGGCTGAAGGTATCTGGCTGTTGGACCTTTCTACCTATCTACCTACGACCAAATAAATTTGTACGGGCACGGAACACCAAATTTATATATAGAAACAATTTTGCTAATAGCGGTCGCTCCTCGGCAGGCAACAGCAAACCTCTGAGTGTCTTACTGTCATGAAAAAGATTCTCATAAAAAACCCTCTGCTGTTCGGAAATGTCATTAAACTGTATGTGTGCTCATTTGTGGAGCATCATGAAGCGAATAGGGAGAGGCTCGGCCAACCACCCAACAAAGGATGTGCGCACCAATTATCCATATAAAAGTTAATAATATCAGAGAAAATTATGGATTCAAAGCTTTTTTGGTATTTTATTGGTGCTTTTTACCACCTTCATTTTTTAATTTGCTAATGCTAAAGTACTATAAAAACTTTTCAGCAAAAAATCGGTTATTTGGAATATTTTTGTAGTGAAGGAAGCCTACCTAGGCGGCCTACGCAAGCAATGGAAAGGCATCAATTTTCAGTCGCTTGCTCAGAAAGGCTGGTAGATAAAGTCTAATATACTCTGTTGAGCTATGGAGTTCAAAAGTACAGCAATTCAAGGCCTTGAACAACACCTTAAACTCCTGGCGGTACTCGTCAGCTGCGCAGAATAGACCTTGACAGCACTCGATACCAGTCTAAGGTTTCAGCTGCGTGTGGGGTCTGGCTGCTGCTTGCAATACAAATCCTGAATAAGCTGACACTACACCAAATTGCACACTCATTTGGATGTTAAATCAGAACCACCATACAACTTCGCGAAAGTCAGTTCTTTAGGGTAAATTGGGCGCCTGTTCTTCGTGGCTCTATTCAGCCCGAAGGTACTAACAGTTGCGTTTTCATATAGCGGAGAACTAGTGCCTATTTGATAGCCCTCCTTGTGAAAAGCTCTTCTAAAATTTTAACACTCAGATTAGTGAAGGGAACCCAACTAAACGCCATACTACAGAATCATGTACTGTTTGATTAAATAAATAGGCTCCTTCCGTAATTTGGAATATTTTGGTATACACCAAATGTTCATTTTTTTCTTCAAACTGCTATTTACATCACTGGGAGCAGAGCGCCGTAAGTAAAAATGGCTCATGGAAAATATTGCATGCGTGCACACCGAATTACGTACATATCTACATCGCTTAACTACATTTCATTTGTACTTACATACGAACAACGGAATAAATAATGTGTAATTAAAATTTATTATGTCACCTTGAATATTTGTTCACCATCACAAAATTATGCCCACAAAATAGAAACTATTTGGTACGAAGATGGGCTAATCATTTAGAAATCACGGAAGTTGTGAGTATTTTTCCAAATTAAAAACACTGGCGCTTCGCTTTTACGTGATTATTTCCATATTATGAAATATGCACTCTATTCCAAAAATCCCAATTTTTTATAATAAAAATAGCTTATCTTTTGAGACAATTTTTGAACTCGATAAATTAGTTCTTCATTGTAGCCAACTTCAGTTGTTCTTTCATTTTTGTATCGGTTAGTATGGATGCCGATGAAAGTCCAGGTCGTTCATACAGAGTAGTAACCCCACAAAAGATCATAGAACTAATTAAATAATAATAAATACGGATCGTTTTGAAAATCATTGAATTGTATTTTCGGAGTTTTTCGAAAAACTATATAAATATCACATTTTAACCGTTTCTTTAGGGTTTCGTAATTTAAGGGTTTCTCAATTCAAGATTTATAGCCATTTCAGGTCAAGAGTTGTAAGTAAATTTCTAAGAAAAAGTTAAATTAGTTACTTAGTTGTCTCATTCAGTGTATCAAACTGATTTAGTATCTGGCAACTATGGCCCATTCCAGAAATTGCATTTGGTGATGAAAGCACATCATGAATCGGTTGATCCATTGAATTCGCTGTGAGTGTAATCATAAAACCCATTCAAAAATAGGGCAAAGCAAAGCAAGCTCGTTTGACTACTTGAAAAAATATTCAAAATAGAGAGCGGATATATTGATTAATAAACAAATTTGATCACAAAATACTTGTATACACTGGCTCTTTCTATTTGTCGGAAGTTCGGTTTTTAAGAGTAGAGAGTGTCGGTATAAATGGAATGCCATGGCACACTATACTTGTCGATCGAGGTCCCTCCATTTGTGAAACAACATTAAGGGGGTATTCCCATGAGCAGGAAATGTTCGTGATTTTTTTATAGAAAAATAAACTTAAACTATTTTTTCTTTTTACATTAGATTGTTTGATATTTATTTTATAATTGTGTAATTAAAATATTTAAAAATGACGGAGATATAACTCCACAAAAAAAGTGTTGTCGCCGCACCTCAGCCATGATAAAGGAAGGTTGTCGTCATCATATGAACTAGAATCTTTGAAAAACAATTACATGCATTGAAATGGCAGCCTATTAAAAATGAAAATCGCGATTTTACTATTTTTTTAATTTCGTGGGCCATAAAAAATCGAAAATATTATTCGATTATAATAATTCTAGTTCATATATTCGATTTTGAAAAACGTAAGTTTTCTGGAAACGCGTTTAAAGTTGAAAGTACCATTCTTCTGACCTGTGCGCGCTCGGCATTAATTCTCCGTAACTCATGGAGATTTCAAGATTTCTCGAAAATTCCTGGTGGAGATTATTCGGAAAGGATTACAGAATTAAATAATAAAAAAAAATCAATTTTTTGAACCCGAATCATGGGAATATCCTCACATACCACAAATAAGCAGGAGCTCGGCCAAACATCCAAAAAGGGTGTACGCGCCAAGTACCATATATATGTATATATGTCGACCGAGGAATCTCGAAAACTTCGCGATTGATCTATATTAATTTCGGTATCCCGAAAATTTCGCCATTAACATATATTAATCTTGGGATTTCAAAAATTTTGATATTGACTATATTAATCTCGAGGATCCCGAAAATGTCGGCATTGACCTACAAAAATATCGCGATCCCGAAAATTAACCTGATTAGGCCGAACCTGTATTAAAAACTACAAAAAAAATTTTGTGTTCATTTGATACCTATTTTTAAGTATCATATCGCTCCTTTATTTCTATAGTGTCATACTCCAAAAAAAAAAAAAAATTCTTACATACGAGTAAGTGACCGAGCCAAAAATGACCACGAACTTTTTGTCCATACTGTGCAAACAATACTTGCCGATATCTATAAGTATAAACACCATCTCAATAGCAGCAAAAACGCTTTTCCTTTGAGAGTCATAGTGAATTTGAATCCGTTTTTCTAAATTTTTTGGTTTCCTGAATTATGCCACTATTAAAGTAAATAAGCTATTTTATCTGTGTTTTGAAACCACTATCCCTACTGAAACTTTAAAGATAAAAAAAATTGGGATATTCTGTTAGTCAGGAGAGGATCGTTGGATCGAAGTCCATGCCTACTCTGTTATCCAATGCCGGACAGGGGCCGTACCGATTCCAATTGTGCTTAAACCTGCAGATGGCCTTCAAGGCCTCTCCTTGAATAAAAACATCAAGTGGTGGTAGACTCATCCGGCCTGAAGTAGTCGAAAAAGCTCCGGCGGAATAGGTGGCCACAGCGCGTTGTATACATAAGTATATGCTTAACGTTGCTGTTTTTTCCTTCTTACACGTCTTATAATAAATGGATTTTTTATTTTATTTCTTTTTAAATGGCTTTCTCGCTGGCGAACTCCATTGCTCGTCTCCTAATGGTCCTAGCACTAACTGGCAAATTTAATTTTTTGTTTTGATTAGAGGAAACTGTGGGATCGCTTTGAATTCTTCTTTTAATTAGTTAATCATCTTGCCTTGAATTTTTTCGTGGCCTTCCTCCTTTATGCGTTGCAGAAATTCCTTAAATTTTTTTAATAAGTAGCGAAATAATACTCCTGTTGATCGTATAAAACAAATAAATAATCGGGATTTACATCTTTTATTGAGTGTTTGGCCAAGCTCTTCCTCCTATTTGTGGCGTGCGTCTTGTTGTTGTTCCACAAACGGCAGGGCCTACAGTTTAAGCCGAATCCGCATGTCAGATGATTTTCATGAGGAGCCTTTTGTATGGCTGAAAAATTGGAGCTGCTTTAGTTTTGAGCATTTCATTGTTGTACTATGGATATTTTCACTTTTAGTTTTTAACTTGAAAGTGTTGACGAATTTTTGTTATTATACATTTTATTCATAACGAACTACTGAGCAAAAAAACTTGTACAAAAATATGCAAAATTCGCGTGGCTTTTATTGAATTATTTGGCATTAATAGAAATCCTGTAAGTGCAATGTTTTACGTTTCGCCAATACTGTATATATTCTTTTATTTTAAATATCGTTTCAACCTCATATCACCTTGTACATATTTTGGATCACGCCGGAAAACACGTATCGAAATCTAAAAAAACATAAGCGAATGTGTATGTTCGATTTTAAATACATACAAATCTACATAGCTTTACATTTTGCAGAGTTTATATATAAAAACCAAATCGCTATTTATAGCTACCCCTTCGAATATTTACATATTCGAAAATAACTTGCAGCCGGTTGCACAGCCTTGCAGGAACCAAGCAAGCACTTGTTCAACATTTTTCTTTAACACTTTTCTTTTGCAGTTTCGAACCAAATGGAAGGGTAATCAATCTACAACGCTTTTAAGAAGTATTTGCAGTAATTTATACCCAGATTAGGGTGGCGGCTATTTCCCTATGGTTGGAAATATTAATGCATCGCTTGGAAACTTTGGAATTTTGTGGCAGTATAAGAAAATTCAGGCAGTTTGGATGATATCAAATAGTAATTAGAGATCACACAACCACCAAATGAGAAATGAAAATCCCGCAAAGGAATTATTTACTCATCCTGAATAACAGCGCCTCTTAGACTGTCATTCTTGCATTCGTTATATGCCACGCAAACATGCATTTATTTAAAAATATTTACTATATATCTATGGGTATCTTACAGCCTTCATTTTTACTGATAGGATTCAAGAGTAATTAGGCATCTTATTCTGCATAAGTAGACTCGTAATAGGCGAAGCCGAATATTAAGTAAAACACAATGCCCAAATGAATAAATATGTAGCGGAAAATTTAATCTTCTTAAGTAAATTAGAATACGGCAGAGCTTCTTGCAAAACTCAACAGAATACAAAATAGCAAATAGCAAAATTTACAGAATACAAAGGAGCGATATCAAGGATGATAGCTGTCAAGTCACGAGAGTATTCGCCAGCCGAAATCTGCACGATCATTTCACGCACTCGTCAAGTATGTCGTTGTTCAGACGGCAACGTAGTGGCATTGGCCCCTATTATGAGTTGGATTCGATCTTCGATATTCGTTGGTTGTCGAAGATCGAAAATCGAATGTCAATTTGGTATTATGAGCGGTGCAACGCTGTCGAAATTTTCGTTGTGTAGCGTATTGTGGGGAAACTTGTTAAAATGTAAGTTGATTGCGATTATTTATTGTTTTATAGTAACCATATAATAAATATATACTAATTTTGTTAATTTTATGCAGGTCGAAAGTCGTGAGTACCAAACAGCAATTAGAAAGGCTAGTTGCATTAATGGAAGAGAATCCACAATTCACAAACGGGATTTGCACCAAAGTTCAAGCAGCAAAAAAATGGAAGGAATTTACAACGGAGCTGAATTGCTTGGGACCACCAGTTAATATAGAACGGCAGCAAAATGGATTAAGGTTAATAATTTTTTTTTTTTGTGATGTTTATAGAAATACATTTTTATTTTTCCTTGGCAGGTATGGGCTGAAATACGCAGAGGAACGGAGATATTGTACATATTTTTTTCGAATGACGAATAATTGAATAAAGAAAATTTAAAACAAAAATAAAACAGAAACTGTGGCGTAAAGGTCTCTATTTAATACTTTTTAGATTTTTCTATAATATTCTAAGAATTCCATTTCTTATGTTTTTTGCTTCTCCGTTATTTGACTCCACTTCAATATCTTCAGCATCATCGTTGAGGGTATCTTTAAAATATTTGGAATGGATTTGGCTCGGGTGCACTGCTGCAACTGGTTTGATGTACTGGACAGTAGGTTCATAAACGCCTCTTTAGATAATCTAAAGTTCTTCAAAAATCTGTTAGGAAATTTCTGTAATATTAAGTACGCCACAACACATTTTGAAAATTCTAAACTTACTCAGTGGAAACCATTTCTAGGGGGTTGGATGCGCCCCTCAACTGTTTTCTACTTCTAGCTAGTTCCACTAATCTTTCATCGTCCGATGAATCGTCGAACCACAACTCATTTTCACAAAAAATACTTTTTTTAACTTTTAAAAATGTTGTTAGCAAAGAATCGGTTTTTCTTTTATATTGATTTGCTGTATCAGCTGAGAAAAAATTATCTATCGTAAATGCGTCGAGCGATCGAAATTCACAATAGTCCTATTCTTCAACGAATGAGCACCATAATACCAAATGAAAATTCGTTCGATCAGCACTTTCGACTACAGTCGAAGATCGAATGTTGCTCATAATAAGGGCCATTGTGTTAATTTTTTTCGTATATCACTAACACATTCTTAGTTTTTTCGTAAACAAACCGATGCATAGCTCCTGCTACGTCAATCCATCCGCTGATTCAGTCAAATTTACCATAGGGCGATGTCACGCTGATAGAGTTGCGTGAGAGAAATGTGAAAATATGAGCAAAAGAGCAAGAAGGAGAAGAAGTCACTCATACAACGAACGGTAAAATAGGCTTGTCACAATGGGTCGGTTGCGGCAACGAATTTGACTGTGAGCAAAATAGATTATGTGGATTTGAGTCGAAGACGCCTCATACGTGCCATGGAGTAACGCATAATCCCACATAACACATAATCTATGTATTTAGATCATAGTCAAATTAGTTGCCGCAACAGACGCAACGGATCTATTGCGGCAGGCCTATAAATTGCACAAGTACGGCGTCACACACATAACGCTTCTGTCAAATTCACGGAGAGCCGAATAACGGTACGAAATAGGCGCCACCATTTTATTATGTACATACATCGTTGCTTATATGAAAACATGAAAACGTAAGGAATGGTAACTAGTCTCGGCTTTCTCCATTAACCAGAAGCGAATCAGTTCGGAACTAGGACATTTCCCTTAAGGGCATATATGCGTCTGTATACATACATACAGTAACATAGCTAACATTCCCATTTCCGCCATCGTTTTATGCATTTACGTTTTCATTTCGGTTTTTAAGACTTGCACTGATTCGCATTTTTGTTATCAATGGATTGATAGGTTTCGAAAATTCGCCTCTTGCAACAATTTAAGGTCGAATTGGCCACCACTAAGTGAACGATACAAATCGTGCCTTACATTCTGCAGACATTTACATTTGCGTCAGTTATGCCAATATTAGCGATGGTTGTTGATCCCAAACTTTCGGATGTTTTTATAAAATCTCGGTATTACGGGACTTGTTCAGATTTATTAATTTGTAAATTTTATAAGATTTTATTTTTGCATTATACTTAGCTTGTTTTTGGGATTTAATTATATCTCGGTTTATCGGATATGGATAAAAATATCGAACAAAGAATTTGTCCTCAATTTTGTGCCTTGAACGGGATTTCGTGCGCCGAAACATTGAATATGTTGCGGAAAGCCTATGGCGAGTGTGCTTTATAAAAATATGGGTCTGAAAGTGGAATAAGGCTTTTGCAGAGGACCGAGAAGTCGTGAAAGATTCGCCTCGATCTGGTCGCCCATCAACGTCTTCAACGGATGAAAACGGCGACAAGATCAAGGAAATGGTGCTGGGAAACCGTCATTTAAGTTTGAGAGATGTAGCTCGTGACCTTAGCGTGTCTCACGAATCAATTCGCAACATTTTACAACATAAATTGGGCATGAAACGCGTGGCTGCTCGACTCGTTCCAAGAGAGTTGAATTTGTTTCAAAAATTCCATCGGAAGAAGGTGGCTTTAGACATGCTTGAGCAAGTGAATTCGGACCCAACGTATATCCAGCGCATCATAATAGATGATGACACGGGTACATGAGTCTGACCTGCAAACCAGTCAACCGGCGGCTGTATGGCGCTATCCACATGAGCCGAAACCCAAAAAACCACGTCAAAGTGGGTCAAAAGGGAAAATCATGCTACTGGTTTTCTTTGATTATCATGGTGCTCTGCGCTCGGAATTCATTCCAAATGGTTCTACGGCAAATAAAGAATATTATTTGGAAGTTGCTGTGACGTTTGAGAGAGAATGTGCGTAGGGAACGGCTCAATTTGCGGAAGGAAAACTCATGGATCTTGCACCATGATAACGCACCGTCTCAAGGCTTATATTGTGAACACTGTTTTGATCAAGAAATCGACAAATATCATCGAATAACCACCGAATTCGCCGGCTTAAGCCCCCTGTGACCTTTTCCCATTTCCCCAAAACTTAAATTGCCACTCCGCGAACGCCACTTTGAGTCGATAGAGGTCATTAAGGAGAATTCGCTGAAGGAGCTGAAAAAGATCTCCTCAAACACGTTTAAAAGGTGTTTTGATGGCTAGACTAATCGTTGGCATATGCTTCGAATGGAGTCTATATTTTGAAGGTGACGAAATAAATTGTGATGATTAAGCAATTATTTCGAGTTTTATTGAACAATTCCCGGTACTTTTTTGACAGAATGTATCCATATAGGAATAAAAAGATCAAATCAAGGTTTTTCCAATAACAGGTGTTATTGGTGAATGGATTGCGCTATCGAGAGATGATTAACGATTTTTATAGCCTCAATTGGATGGTATTGATCTGGACAACGTTTATTTTCAACAAGACGGCGTTGCGTGCCACACAAGCAACGAAACCATTGATCTTTTACGGGAAAAGTTTCCGGACCATGTTATCTCTCGAAGAGGTCCGCCGAGTATCTTGTAATTTAACACCTTGAGATTTTTTTCTTTGGAGACACGTGAAAGAGAAGGTCTACGCCAACAGCCCAGGGTCGATAGGGTCGATTCAAGACCTCAAAGATGGAATTCGTGAGGCTAGTTATTTTCCACTATTAACGACATACCTTCCTCTTTATATTTAAATAAACATCCGATAATTTATTTTAAAATATAGAATTTTTCTTTGAAAAATAAGACCACCGTTTGGAAAACCCTATATTTATTTGGTTCTTCATTCCTTCATCAAAAAAGTTGCAAAGAGTTTGCATGCTTTTTTAATTTTTTTTTTACCAAAAGCTGTTCTAAAATTGAAACGCATCGCGCGTAATATCATGCCTCTGACCCTTCATGAACCTTTCAAGCGACCCTCGTATATGTGTATACGCGTTGAAAAATGTATACATATTCGTTTTTTATGTCTGCGCCAAAAAAAAACATATTTTGGCAAAATACAGTGAAAGTATTTGTTTATCTTCACTTCGGCCATTACTTCGCAAAATTTCGATTTTCATTACTCTTTGCCTAAATAAAACATACGCTGAGTTCTAGAATTTGTGCGGCGCATTTACCTGCTTAAAAAAAAAAATATATTGAAAATTTTGCTGGGATTCACGATCAGTTTTTTTGTGTTTTTTCAATGAATTTCATTCACAATTTCGCTCTATTTACAATGTGTACATATATGTGCGTGTGTAGGTATATTTTCGCATAGTTTTCTTGCGCTTTTCGGCAAACGCGCACACAGCTTTTCTGTATACAGTCAAATAAATTTGTCTGCTGTATATTTACATAGACCATTCGTTCACACACACATATACTTATGCATGCACCTACATATCTACATACATCGGCATATAAGGTGTGTGTGTGTGCGTGTCAACATATTTGCCTCGTTGGTCTTTAAATCACTTTTAGTATTAATTAAAATGTCTCACATACTTCCGGTGACTTTCCTTAATGGCGGCGTGTGCGCTGCTCTTCCTGTCTTCTGCATCCACACTGGATTTATATAGTAGCTTTTGTATGAGCTTTGAAGAATTTCTTGAATTCACAAGCTACACACTCTCGTAGGCACTCGAATATTTAGTCGATTATGGGCGAGTGTGTAGATATAAAAAGTGTATGCTTTTAAGTTTATTTACTTCGTAGGCGAGCACACGCATACACTGCGCTTTGATGATTATTATATAAATGCGCTATCGAAAGATTTGTAAGTTTATCGGCTATTGGAATTCCGAGAAAGTTTTTCACGCTCTTCACACCACCGCACGCGTACATAGTATAAACAAATTATTCACAATTTTTTGGCGAAAATTATTTTGCGTTTTTCCTCTAGCAAAACTTGATGGAAATTTTTGAATACCAAACACATTTGTATGTATATATTCTATATAAAAAGTCTGCAGTGTGTACGATTTACACTTAAAAATGCTAAACTTATTTGCAGCTCGCTACATTTCATACTCGCAGCTCGAAATACATAAGCTACCGTTCACGCTACTTATGCCCGCGCTAGTTCTGCTTCCACTCGTCTATTTGTCTATTTCGATTTTCCACATTTCCCACAATTAGAGAGCTGCGCGCAATGATTGCTTGATTTGAAAAATGCTCTCGTTTGGGTTTGCACACACACACACTGGCACAATCCTCCGCCTCTTTGGCCGGCACAGTTCCACCACAATTCCACAATTCCACATTTCCACACTTTAGCTACTGCATTGAATTGTTCACGTCCGAGCGTTCGCTTTCACGTCTATTTGTTCCTAATTGGAGCAACGTTTTATCCAAACTGTATGCTGCTAGCGCTCGGGTCCGGCCAACCAGCCTGCTAAAGCAACAGCTTTCTTCCTGCGGCAAACGCCCTCGGATGCTACTCAAAAATGCTCAGATCAGTAGTGCTCGTTGTGCTCGTACTCGTCGCCGCAGCAACGCTCACGCCCGCTATACGCCTGCGCCTGCAGCGCGGATGTGTTGCCGGCGATCTCCTATGTACTTACGCCCCGCATGACTCTGCTGCCAACTAGTCACATATACACATGTAAGTATGCGCGTGTGGAAATATATTTGTATGAGCATACTTTTCGTTACAATGGCAGCCAGCACTTACGCTCATTCTGCAGCGAATCGCACTCGTCAATTACACTCAATTTGAATACATTTCAACAGCGAAAATTTCTGAAATTAAACGAAATAAACTATCCCTGCTGCTGTCATATAGCACGTATTTGTGTGTATGTATGCATGCATACGTGTTGGCCTGTGTGTGCGTTGCACACAAATTTCTGTTTTATTTCAGTTCGGCAGCGTGTAGCCGTACTTCCCGCATCTCTCTTAATTGTTTTTGTTTTGGTTTTTTTTTAATTTTTTTCTTTGCTTTGCAAGCCGCAAACCCATATGTTGCATGCATGTTGTTAGTCTCTTGGCCTGTCATTGTGCCCGTCGACCGATCTGCCGGTCTGCCACTCCAGCTTTCTGTCTGTTTGACAGTTCCACTCTTTGCTTGTTTGTAGGTAGAATTTTGCGCGTATTCGCGGGCCATTGAACACACTCAGTACGCACACCCCTCCATAAATATGGAATCGCGTCGCTTAAAAGATTGCTAAAACAGTAGCAGCAGCGACAGCAGATGCAACGACAGCAGCAGATAATACGATTATAACAAGAAAACTATTTACTAAAATAAGATCGCATTTGCTATAATACACAGATGTATGCATGAATGTGTGCACATGATTGCTGACTTTTAGTGACTCTTTAAGTACACCCAAACCCATTATCAACCCAGTGCTACAGGCTGCACGCTCACATCGAACGACAGACAAGGGCAAATATTGTTTCAAGTTGTCTACCGCGCACTAATTTATTTCTACAAACATACATTTGTGTGCTTTGGTGTACGTAAATACACACATATGCTCACCCTATGATCGTAGTTTATGGTAAATATCTCCCTAAAACAAACGGTTTGCACAAACTTCGCTTATTCAAGGTTGGTCTTCGAATCAGGTTTGTGAACCTAAAATGTCAGTAACTGTACATGAACCATTCTAGTTGTTTGTCCCCCGTCAAAACTGTTGCTACTTCAAGTCAGAAAGTTCGTCGTCATATTTATTCAGCGCCGGCGGTTGAGATAGTTGAGTTGGTTTACGAGTAACTACCATACGGCTGGACGGAATCTGTTTAGTTTGAATTTCTTTCTAAGCACTATTTGGTTGTAACAGCTATCGCAGGGGGATAATATTATTGCAGCCAAAATCCGCAAACGCCTCTGTGTAGCGAAAACCGTGTATCTAACTATTTACATACACATCGAAAAGCGGCAATCGCTACTCGGCTCTCGACTTTACTCTAAGGCTGCTAAGTATTGCTCGTAAGAATGCATGATCCGTGGGGCCACACCTGTCGCTCTCTGCAAACCGTCACCGAGGAAGAAATCTTATTACGTTGAGCCCAAAAAGGCGATTAGAATGACAAGGAATGTTGCGCTGCCGCCGAAAGAAAGTACGCTGCTTTAGGATCACGCTGTGATCGAGCACAACCCGAGCCGTGTGTGAACGGAACCAGGAATTGAGAAAGGAAGAGAGACGCATTGCCCCCAAAAGGAAATGAGAGGCCGAAATATGTAAATATGAAGAGCTTGAAAACCTGGCCGATAGGAAAAACGCCCGAAATTTTCACCAGAGAGATTGGCGGCCAACAAAAGGCTTTAAGAGCGGGGCGTTTTTGGTTCGTCTAGAACATACTTAAGCCATGGAGTGAACACTTCTCGAACTTGGTGGATAGTGTGGATGACACAGAGAAAGCACAGATTCCAATCCACCTTTCGCTGATAACGGGACCCACTATGATGAGATGCGAATTAGCGGCTAAAGAGCAAAAAAGTCACGGGAGTCGACGGTCTGCTGGCTATAAGATTAATCTTGCGTTTGGTCCTTAAGCATAAGACTTTTACATAAATCCTTTTTCATACCTTTTTAAATATTTTTTTAGATACGCCTTCCTAGTGAGATAAGGTAAAATGAGATAAGGCCGCCATTGTGGCCCTATACTCCTCACTGGAACTCTAGAAATTTATGATGATGATGGCTGTCATTCCTCAGGCGTACGAGTTAGATCTCAACTTTTAGGTCTCTTTCGGTCGGTCTTGTAGTCGGTAACAAAACACCCTGTATAATATAGTAAAGCTAGTAATTTGTGTTATTTTTTAAATAAATATGTATATTTTGGAGTTAACTATTGGAAAGGGCCATTCCAACTCATTTAGACAATCAGCTATGCGCCAACCTACTCTTAACGAAAAAGAGTTCACTTTGACATCACGAGCGCGCAAAGTGAACGTAATGTGGGCCATATGTTGAACAGACGCTGGCTATTCATTTGATCATTTGTTGTAGCTGCACAAATACATGTATGTATGCGTACTTAGTAGGTGCATACGTAAATAGACGCATGTGGAAATGTGCATTTGCGAGTGCACGAGAAAATATTAGTTAAGCAGCACGCACATATGCAAATGTATATACCTATGTATGTGTGTATGTTACGGATTGAAGCTAAGCACTTTCGATTTTGTCTTACAGTTGGCCTTCTAAAGGTGCAGTCAGACACAACAAGGATGGTATTCTAAAATCTTTTCATTAGGTCGCATTCATTTCCGCCTCATCATCATCATCTTCATTCATCAGCATTACAGCTCGGGGTGAGATTTAGCTTCCTCAACGATCTTCTTCCGACGATCTTTTAACTCGGTCAAGAGCTTCCATCTTCCAGTTTTTTACCTTTAATCTCTTCAGGTCTTAGGCGATGTTTTGTAGCCATGCCAGTTTGGATCTGCCTTTGCCTCTCACGATGATCGGATGATAGTTTATTGCTTTTGGTTGGATTCTGCCTGTTTACAAATTTTGTTGTTTATTCTAGACTAACACCTCGTTCAAGTTTCAAATACTCCCTAAGGAGCAGGATTCCCTGAATTCCAACAAAAATGTATATATTTTTTTATATTATTAATTTTTTTTTAATTATTATTATAATTTTTTTTTTATATCTTTTTAAGTTACTTTTTTTAAATTTATTTATTTTTTTTTTATGTGTAATTTTAGGAAGTAATACCTAACGGTATCTTAAGATTATATCATATATAAATAATTGAAAAAGTTATCATTATTGGAAGACAACACTGTAAAAGAATTCAGCTAGCCTTTTTTAACTTCTTTCGCATTTTCTAAAAAATTTGTTTAAACTGTTGTAGTTTCTTAAATCCTCTGGGCTGTGCGTATTCAATAAAATCATTTCATAATGCAATCAGAGCTTAGACAGGAAGAGGTTTTTAGAGTAAACCATTCATTCATTGACCACATTAGTCTTTGGTGAAAAGATTTTTAAAGGTGTGCTATTTAGCTGATCGTTATTCGGCTCTGAGCGAATTTGACAGAATCAGCTGATGAGCTGACGTCACTTGGGATGTGCAACAAAATTTGGCATGTGTTAGGGTTATATGAGAAACGACTGATTGGACGGGTGCATGAATAATTGTAAAATGATCGTGCACAATTCGGCTTAATCTCCCAAGTGGCGTGGCAGCCGAAGTTCCCTTCCCCGTTTCCTTTTTCAGCATAGTTGAAGAGCAAACCTGGTAAATCTATGATCTTTGTCCGAGTTATCGTTAGACAGTCCATTAAATGGAATACTCCACTTTACCTTGCCTTTATAGACATTCAAAAAGCGTTCGTACCTATACACCCTCGAAATTTATTCAACGGATCTCGACTATGCAGGTGACGACTGCCTACTGTCTCACAACTTCCTTGACATGGCAGCGAAGATCCAAGCAGTGCAAGAAGCAGCTAAGAGAGCCGGTGCGGCATTCAATATTCGAAAAAACGCAACAAATTTTCAATGGTTTTGATCTAGAAGAAGTGCAAGCTTTGTGCTACTTAGGCAGCGATGATATCAAAAACCGAATAAAGAGGATATGGCAAATCTTTGTAAACGGATGCCTATAAAAAGTCCGCAGAATATTCTGTACAAATACTATATCGAATGCTGGCTCATGGGCCACAACCCAGCAGAAGCCAATAC
This sequence comes from Anastrepha ludens, assembly GCF_028408465.1. Lineage (NCBI taxonomy): Eukaryota > Metazoa > Arthropoda > Insecta > Diptera > Tephritidae > Anastrepha > Anastrepha ludens. The sequence goes on along the minus strand of NC_071498.1, from coordinate 7,587,416 downwards.
TATTAGAAAGCCGCAGACGAGGACGACCAGCGAATATCTGAAGTCAGATACATGCGCAATGCGGCTTAGCTGAAATGCAGTTAAGAGATTGGCGTAAAACAGACACGAATGAGAGAAATTCGTTGTGGCTGTATATTTCACACTGGAACTCTAGGAACTTATGATAACGATTGGCACTTGCTGGTCATTCATAATTTTGGGTTCTTATGCTTTTTTGTTTATTTTTTTCTTTTTGCAGAAAGTCGGTTACTACAAAAGTACGAAAACAAATATCTCACGAATAATTTAAGAAACACTCAGTGAAAGGGTGGAAAGATCAGTCTTTCTGCTGATCCCTAGTATATATATGCTACCTTTGAAAAACCGGCGCACTTCCTCGTTAAAAAAAAACAATCGCAAATATTATTTTCGGGAGAAAAAAATCCATTATTTGCTCGGTAGATGGCTGTACTGATCTATATTTTTCAAAGCATCGATCAAGCAATTTAAAGTTTATGGTCGTTGCCATGGTGACACTTCACACAAAAACAATTTCTTTTGCTTTTTTTTGTTTGTTTTATTGAGTTGTGAGTTACAGGGTGTTAACACTGGAAGTCAACAAAGAGAAAATTCGGTACGTTTTACAGTTTTTTTTTGCTAAAGGCAGTAATCCAAGCCAGGCAGCTGAAATTGTGAATGGTGTTTATGGAGTCTAATTACATGCAATTTTGGGTTCGTCGATTCTGTTGAGGCATTTTTGATGTTGAAGAAAATGTTGATAAAATCACTGAAATAATCAAATTTTACCGGTCATTTAGTTGTCGTAGCATCGCCCAGGCGCTTAAGATCGCCCATAAAACAGTCTGAACCACTTGTGAAAAAACTTTGCGCACAATAATGGATTTCTTTTTCCTCAAACTAGAATATATGTATGTATACATATAATTGGAGCGGACACCACTTTTGAGTATTTCGCCGCGCTCCTCCTCCTATTTGTGGTGTGCGTTTTGATGTTGTTCCACAAATGGAGGAACTTACAGTTTCAAGCGACTCCGATCGGCTAATATTTTTATGAGGAGCCTTTTCATGGCAGAAATACACTCGGAGGTTTGCCATTGCCTGCCCAGGGGCGACCGCTGTTAGAAAAATCTTTTTCTTAATTTAGGTGTTTCACCGAGATTCGAACCTTCGTTCTCTCTGAATTCCGAATGGTAGTCACCCACAAGCCTATTCGACTACGGCGACCGCCTAGAATATCATCTCGAAAATATGTATGATATTTTCTTATACTCTTCGTATCGTAACCCTTTCTGCACAATCCGTGTCTCTTCTAGTAGTAAATTAAAGATATTCTTAGCAAATGAAAGATAACAAAACATCCGAACTCCCACTAGTGATTTAGTTTCAAAAGGCGCTGTGAGAAGGCATTGGTCAACATAGTGCGAACAGCCCATGGAAAGTAAAATTTGACTTTCAAAAAGTACTTTCCAAAGAGTTTTTGCTTGTGCAACTACTTTCTTTCCGAAAATCTTTAGTTTGAAGGGATTGCTGAAATCACCACTATCCATGCCTGGTTGCACCATAAAGTGTGATGAACGCACTGTACTTGAGAATTTCGTGTTTTTTTCGCGTTTTGTCATTTTTTGTACTAAAAAAAATTTTTGCACGCAATAATATTTTTATACTTTAAGGTGGATTTTTATTGAAATTCATAAACTTCACACAATTTTGAAATGGAAAATGCGCTCGACTATCGACTACTTACCATTTTGATATAAACAATTCTATTTATATAAATGAATGTATGAATGTATGTGTGTATTTCCATTTATTTATAGGCTGTATTTATTTTGTAAAACCTCATTTTCATTGTAATAGTATTTTTCACTTCCGATCACATTAATTTGTAGCAAAAATATATATTTTTTTAATATCACTTCTAGAAGTACTCAAAATTCTTGCCTCTATTTCTCGATTTTATCTATTCAAAACTGTGTCGAAAAATTTACTTATTAACTTGAATATCCGGTCCGGGCGCTGGAAACTCACGCTGAGGAAGCTCGAAAATCGCTTATTGCAACGGAACACTTCTTCACTGCGGCAAATACAATTCTACATAGAATCCGATTGAGCAGTGATCGCGATTTCAAATGAGATTTTTTTTGTTTTTTTTTTTTAATTTTTTCTACTCAAATAGCGAATTCAGAGTTCAGTGGAGCAACAAAATTTAAATGGATTTGAGTGCAACCGGTGCGTCGCGCAACATTTAACGATGTTTATTTATAAAATTGTTTATTGTTGATGAGAGCACGCACGCCAACATATACATATGTGTGTGTATATATGTGTGTGCGTCTACTTCCACGAGCAGTGCTGTGGGATGCAGAGGGTGAGCGGCAGCGTATAAATTTATAGAATGGCTGTGGCAGCAACTCAAAATAGCGTAATGAAAATTTTCTTGCCATTCAATTGATGCCGCAACTAAGTAGATTTGTTTGAGAATATGCACAGGGTTTTCCAATAAGGATGAAAAACGCTTAGTATAATAACAAGAGGCAACAATTCAGATCCGTTTTGCTAATTAAACCCAGGTAGGAAGCTTCACCACGCAGAGAACCAGACAGAAGCAATTAGAAACAGTTTATGTTTCTATTTTTATTAATACATAAGTTCCAAGTTGGAATCAAAAAATATGTATCCACGCCAAATTTTCACTCCACCCCAGTTCAGGCTCACGTAGCGAATTTCCAGTTCTAGAAGTAGTCACTAGGTATTTGTTGGTCTCCCATGTCTACGGCTACCAGAAGAGTTCCAGTCAATGGCAGTTCTTGGTCTAAGTCCCTGCTTCCTCCGCGTAGGACGTGGCCAATACAGCGCCATTTTTTTCGTGAAAGGTCTGTGGTAAATACTGCTCTAGCGAAGCGTTTGATTACTTATTACATGTACTACGTCCGTTCATAAACCGATCGAAGCGTCTATTAGGAAGCAGATTTGCTATGCAAAAAATAAAACAAAATAAAAAATATTATAAAAATGTTAAAAAAATTCCATACCAAAATTTTCTGCACTGAGTAAATCTCAAATTATTATTATTATTTTTTAATTTTTCAGTTTTCTTATTATACTCAAGCCTTTAAGTAAAACAATTTTCAGAAAAAATTTAATCATGGAATTGCCACTAGATCTTATTAGGGGCCTCCACACAAAGCTCGTTGCCTCGTTTCTTGGTTGGCAATTTGATCAGTAGTTGCCTAAATAATAGTCAGCTTTTTGACAGTTGGCATTTAATGGTCAGGCGCGAAGTGTAAGTTTAAAATATCGAAAAGTGAAAAAAAGGTAAGTAAGTAATTTTTGCAGTCAAAAGTCTATTGGATTGATTAATAATCTTTTTTTCGATTATATCGATTATCGATTCATATCGATTTTTTTAGTTTTTTGTTTAACATTGTATTTGTAAAGAATCAAATTTGTATAAATCAATTGGTGCAAAAGAGCATTACCAAAGTAACAGAAATGAGTAAAAAAAGTTACTAATAGCAAAATACATTTGTTGAACTTTCAACTAACAAACGCCGAAAGTAACGAAATTGGTGTGATGTACAACTGTAAGTCTCTCCATTTGTGGAACCAAATCAAGATGAACACCTCAAATAGGAGGTGGAGCTCAACTAAACACCCAAAAAGAGAGTAAGCGCCAAATGTGCAAGGTGAAGGCCAAAATTAATAAGACTGAGCTAAAATAGAAACGGCAGAAGCTTTGTTCCAATAACTACGAGTTGATTTATTCAAAATAGTCTCCTCTGGCCTCGATACACTGTCTTGCGCGACCTAAAAGTTTTTCGAAAGAGTGTTTCAGTTCATTCACCGGAATACCCTCCAGGATGTCGGCACAAGACTTTTGGGCGGCCTCTACGGAAGCCAAACGGTTTTCTTTCATGGCTAAATGCGATTTTTCGAATAAGCAGGAGTCACAGGAAGCCATATCAGGCAAACACGGTGAGTGATTGATGGTTAGAATGCGATTTCTAGTCAAAAAATCAGTCCGTAGAGTGGATTGATGAGATGGTGCATTATCATGCAATAAGCGCCAGTTTCCTCCTTCGCGGTATTCAGGACGAATCGACGAATGCGATGCAACAAACGCTTCAAGATAGAATAGAAACGCCAAGACAGAAAATTGCATTGACGATTTGGCTCATTGACACGAACTCATTGTGGACAATTCCCTTGCAATCGTAAAAAGAAATGAGCATCGCCTTGATTTTTGACTTCTCCAAACCCAATTTTTCGGGTGGTGGCTCGACTGGGGCTTTCCATTCGGTACTTTGACGCTTAGTTCCAGGTTCATGTTGAAAACACCACGTTTCATCACCAGTTACAATGTTGTAAAAGAAGTTCTCGCCTTTTCTCGCCTCATTAATGAGGTCTTTCGAATGTTGAATTCTGGGCCTTAGTTAACTTGGGCGGAATGAAACGTGTACAGACTTTTCGTAAGCCCAAATGATCAGTTAAAATGCGATAAAAAATTTTAATGACGCCAGTCTGGTTTATTTTGGACTTCACCTTATATATACATATATTATATAAGCATATGTGCAACGTACTCACGCACGATTATTCTGTAATTACTCTGTGTGCTCAACATCAGATCATTTACATTCTCTCAGCGAATTTGAAGGCATTAGCTGATTAGCTGACATCACATGGGTCGCAGTTTGTTTACAAAAAAACTGAGATTTTGTTGGTGATATACGCAAAAATCAACACAGTTCTTACTCATGTTGCTTCGTTGCCTTCAGAACAACAACTCATTGCACGTGTGTATGAATACATGTGAAATGAGCGAGCAGAATTCGGCTGCCGAATCCCCGCTGACGTGGCAGCCAAAGTTACTAGCACAATTTTGCTTTGGATGGCCAAACCTTGCAACTGTAGCCCTATCGGCTGAATGAAACTTTAATCGCTAATCAAAATATTGGTTTTTTTAATTTGGTTCGTTAGGCGGGCTGTTCGTTAGCGGCGGATCCACTGTATTATTATTATTTTTGTGGTTTAAGGTTTTGACCCTATTTTCTGAAAAAATTTCGACATAAAAGATAGCTCGTATTCTACTAGAAAAATCCTATCAGAATCTAGTGAAGTACTGCTTGCAACAAAATGTAGGGAGAATAAACGAAGCAAACAAAGTATAGAGCAGTGAAATCATTCAGTTCATTTGCTAAATTTCAGATAAGTAATTTTCTTCTAAATTTGTATACCTAATGCCCGCTACTTCACAAGGACTCTACAACTTGGAAGTCATATATGTTCGTTGCAGTGGCTTAAAGAAATCCGTAAGGCGTCTTCGATTCACTACATCTCTGCCCACTTGCAGAAAAATTTGCAACATTTGTGAAAGCAACTGTAAAGTTATCGAGCAAGATTCGCCACTGGAGAGTATGGTTATACTTCATAAAACTGGTACAACTCACTATTCGCAATGCTGCCAACTCTCTTTTCTGATATTTGGCAAGTTTCGTTACACCAGGTTTATACAGGGACAAATTTGTTGCTTCAACATTTCTCTCTCTCTCTTTGATGTTTCCGGTGTGTTCACACATCCTGCAATGGTTAGTTTTTCATCTAAAGTTAATAGCCACATTGAGAGCAACGAGAGCACGAAGGGTGTTAAGGGAGTCTGAGCATTACAAGTAACGAGTCGAAGAAACAAAAGTTGTCCTGTATCAATTCTCTCTTAATAATACTTATTTAGTGCTTCTAAGCATATGTAATTTTTGGCCGCTCCTTTCCAGTGCTGTCAACATAATTTTTTTATGCCAGTTGCTTCATTTATTCACCACTAATGACGGTTAGCGAACCGAAGGTGCCATTAAAATGTGTAGAGTTTACTGCTTATGAGTAAAATATGTTATAATTATAAACACTTTAATATTTATCAACTCTTGCTCTTCTTCTCAGTATCACAGTCCTTGGTAAACCATTGCTTCATTCACAACCTTGCGCCATCTGTATCTATCTAAGGCTATCTCTCCTACACCGCCGCACGATTAGCTTTCAACGAGCCTACGAGCCATCTCTTTCTGCGGCGTCCTCTTTTTCGGTCTCCAACAGGACGTAATTCAACTACCTTTCGAGGTGTTTCTCTCCTTGGGCATTCTAAACACGTATCCGAGCCATCTTATCCTCTGAGATTTTATAAATCTTATAACAGTTTCGTTTTTGCCAATAGTTCCAGCTCATTTCGATTCCCACATCGTCATTTATTGATCCTATGAAATGGATTCTCTCGCTGTAACATTTATTGATTCTTTGAGATGGGTACTCCCTGCAACATATGCAAAGCCTTTAAGAAGTTAAGAATTTGGATTAACCCCACAACATTTATTGTCGCGATAATGAAGGATAACATTTATTGCAGCAAAATTAACACCTGATAGCCCATCTGTTGGGTTCGTGACATATTCATATTTCAGCATTTATTTGTTCATAAGAAAGAACAAATCTTTGGGCTATTTAGTTGTGGAGTGTAAATTTATTTGAATGAAGTGGGGTATAAAATAATTTGTCTTGGCATTAACCCATCCACTCAAGCCAATTTTCAAAGATCAAATTCACATTCTCTGGTTGTATCCGATGGACGGCTTGCCTGATCTTCGTTTCAAGGGTGTGAATAATTTTTGGACCATGCATATAACAACGGTATTTAACAAAAACCAAAAGAAGGCTTACGTACCGTGATCACAGCTCCAAGGGATTAATTGATAGAATTACTGAATGAAGTGAGTGAAGGATGGATTTTTTGACAGGCAGGCAGGTACTGCTCACTCCTACTAAAGTTTCTCCAACTTCATATTGAGTATCTGCCACTTTTTTGGGCATGGAGTAACTGTTAATATGTAAATCAAAAATGTTAGAAGATCTGACATACGTAAAGGGTATTTCCAAAGGAGCGTTTAGATGTAGTTTTAAATTACAAAAAAAAAAAACAAAAATAAAAAAAGGGCATGTAGCGTAGTACACATAACAGAAGTGAAACTTTTAGGACAGACAAAGAAAGAGGGAGAGACCCGAGAGAGAATGAGAGAGAGAGAGAGAGAGAAATAATATATATATAAATATTTTCATAACATTTGCAAATAATAAAATTAGACAAAATTTACGAAAAACGGAGAAGGGTCGACCGGTGTAGGTAAACGCCGAACACAAACCGTGACAACAAGGCGCACTACTCCGAGCTCTTATCACCCGCGCAGGACCGCAGCAATGGCTCAAATTACCGCAAGGCAATACCAAGAAATCCGACGCCGGAATGAATAGCAATTTATAGTATGCACAAGCACTAGCCAGGAAACAAAAATAAGCACAAAAAAATAGGCACCAAAAACGCCAAACAAATTGGGACCAAAAACGCCCGAAAAAGTAGGCTCCAAGGAAATATAACGCCAAAAAGTAGGCACCAAAAATATATTTCCTACAAATTTGCACCAACAAACAAGCGCCAAAAAGTAAGCAGTGTTATTTCCCACCAGAAATTAGCAACCACGAGGAAAAACTCAGGGAAAATAGCCTAAAGTGTGTCTAAGGTATAAATTTATGAAGTATAGCTCTCTCTCTCCTTTTCCTCTACGTTATATCATTTTTCTCTCTCGCGGAACGAAAATGCCCAAAACGCTGCATGACCTTGAAATTTTACTCTCCATTCTCGCTCGTCCGTCGACGTCTAAGAAGTTTCACTTCAAAAGTTTAGATTCTTTTAGGTTTGACTTTCTTTTTCAAAATACGGCTCTTTACAATTATATGTGCAAAATTACATCATTTAAATGCCCATCAATGAGTATGTCCAAATCTGCCAAAAAGTCAATTCATGAGTGCCTCATTGTTGAGAACGACGAGATATCGGTGGTGTAGGTTATTCAGCAACTTTCTGGTGCTATAGCAGCAATATTCTCAGCAGAACACCCAGTTTTTGGACTGACAGTCTTTTTTCTATTCTCGAGAGAACCTTCCAATTCTTTCTTGAAATTTTTTTTCCAACCTTCGTATTGTCTACTCATTCGCGCGATTATTTCCATAAAAAAAATCACGAATTTTGCGATATGTTGTTCGTAAGGATCGACCATTTCCATAATTAGTTTCAATAATTTTAACGCGTTGTTCTCTCCTATAAAATTGTACATCTGTCTACTTGACAAATATCACAGATGATATAAAAAAGGTGCCATCTAGGAATTATTCTAAGCACTACTGACACCTGGAGTCCCTTTTGAAAAATCCTTTATATCTACATAAGCAACGAACTATTCACAGTCCTTATCGGAAACCCCTTTGCAAACATGTTTATGTACATATGTGTATGTATGCGTGTTCATACACATCCTACAAAGTGAGCACAAAATCAGAAACAGAAGAAAAAAATTTCGCGAACAAAAACATCGATAATTACAGCAAAAACAGCACAGCACTTAATTGTAGCACGCGGCGAAATCGCATAGTCGACATGGATGACAATTGATCGGCTGGTGGTGGAGACGGGAATGAGAGCAAATGTGATTTTCAATATCGATAATAGTGAATAAAATTTGTACTTTATTTCAATGCTTACGCTGACAGGGGGTAAAGTGGTGGCATGCAATTAAACTAACATGCATATACATACATACATACATACATATAGTTTTTGTAATTGATCTTTAGCGATGCGTGCCTATGCAAAGCGATAGGGATATGCACACAAAAATTAAAGATATTTTATGCTCATATATAAAATAGTTTCTTTTAAAAATTTTAGTGACCTCTACATGCACATATATACACGTACTCGTATATGTAAGTTTTTAATTCGAAAGTCGAATTGAGTTTTTAAAAAAAGATCGGAGCTAATGCACCGCTTTATTGGACTCCAGTTTTAGACTGAAAATTTATTTTTACAATTCAATTAATTATACTAAGTTTTACAATATTAATGCAAGTATTGCATTTTTAATTCTTTGGAAAGAATTGCCCAATTAGTGCCTGCAGGTCAGTATTCTGTTACTTGCATTTCCGGCACGCTTAAGAAATAAATTGCTTACCTAATGTCTACAACTTGTTTGTCTTATTAAATTACAATTGAGTAAAGCAAAAGAAAAGGAAAAAGAGAAAATAAATGTAGCGCGTGTTAACTCCTCCGCATTTAAAAACGAACGTCCTCGTGCGTCTGAGTAGGATAATCTTCAGGATGTGGTTCGGGTTGTTGGAAATTTTTAACTGTTACCTCTTGTAATGGGGCCCTTTTGAAAAATTCGGAGACGTGTTTGGCCCCTTGCTTTGGGCCTTTCGTTGAAGTTAGTTTTAGTACCCCGATTGCCATTAGAGTTAAAGTTATACCAGATATCCCAAAATTGACTATTGATGTTGTTAATCCTTTATTTTTTAGAGTCTCGATATAGTTTCTGTTTTTTAGGTGAAGTTCTTTCATCATTTCCAGGCTTAGTAATTCTTCTTCGGCCGTAAGTGTTGCATTTGGTTGTAGAACTGCAGGAAGGGGTTTTCCGCTGGAGATTTCTTTAGACAGAAATGTTTGGTTGTTTATTATAATGGTGGAGTTGTGGTACTGGATTGCGAATGATCCAGTTAAGTTAATCTTCTCCTTGTCGATGTGAACGGTGTCGTTAAATCGATTTAAAAGTATTATTCCTGGGAGGACTTCTAGGACAGTGGGAATGTGTTGGTTGTTAATCGTAATGCAGCTAGGCGATCGGCTTTTGAGTAGATGAGGAATGCATGTGGAGTTACTGATGTCTACAATATTTTCCTTTGTACAAATTTTAATTTCATTATGTTCTTTACAGTTGCTTTTCTTTCCAAAGATTTTATTTTGACATCTTATAATTTTTTCAAATGGTATTTTATATAATCATATAATCTATTACCTTTCTTTATTGCTTTTATTAATAGGGATTCACATAAATTGTTGTCAGTTATTGGGATTTCAATTAAGTATACAATCTTAGAATTACTAGAGGCTATCTTAACGTTACTGAATTCAAATGCCTCTTCTATATTAGTGAAGGGAATATTATTTTTCTCAATAATTTCTTTTATTAGTTTCATTTCAACGTTAGAAAATATATATGAATTTACAATGCCAACTTTGGCCCAATGTATTGCATAATTGATATTTATGATTTCATCTTTTATTAATTGTAGCTTAAATTTAATGTTTACAGCCATATCATGCTGAACATCTTCCTTATCTTTTAATATTTTAAATATTTTATTTGACACTTCCGTTATATTATTTATTCTTCCGCTCATTGCTCTATTTATTATTAATTGGTTATTGTTATTTTCAAGTAAATTGTTAATATGATTTTCTAACATAACGAGATCTTCGTGATCCGGGCTCCCTGTGAGCCATTTCCAGGCGGTACCAATTGCGTTTATGGATCTCTTGTTTACCTTTGGCTTTAATCTACTTAGGAAACTTTGTATTTCGGACATTTCATGGAGCAAGAAGGGGAGTAAGGAATTGTCGGGAGTTATTTTGTGTCTTATCGTGGAGTTGAGTTCGTTCAAAGTCCTTTGGTATTCGTCCGTGTCTATTGTATGTATAATTTTGTAGGTGCCATTTTGGATTTTGGTCCATCCTGTATTAAAGGTTGCAAGTTGTGAGTTTGTATAATCGAGGATACGGAACTCGCCTGTGGCGAGTGGTATTATTAATCTGAAAGCAATATATGCGTTAAGTTCTAATATTACTCTTGTGTACGGTTCGGTCATTTTCTGTTATGACTACACTAGATTTGTCTTCCTTTACTATTTCCTTTTTGTATCTGTTAGTAAGTTTTGAGCCTAGTCTTTTATTTATTCGCACGTAAATAATGTCACCTGGCAAATATGTTTTCATTGTGGTCCTCTTCCGATTGTGCACTTCTAAGTCTTTTGCTTGTTTTTTCCTAAGTGCTTCGATATTTTCCTGCCGGGCCTTCTCGTACTGGTCAGGATTTGTAGAGACCCTGCGTCCAAAAAATATTTCTATCGGTTTCTTCCCTGTTGTCGAGTGGACTGTGCAATTGTACTCGTATACCGATCTGTCCAAAATTTCTAGGAATGTTCTATGGATTCGTTCCGCCTTTAGGCAGCGCGCAATTTCTGAGAGGGTTGAGTGGAATCGTTCCACCTGCCCGTTTACTGTGCTTGTGTAAGGAGGTGTCTTGTAGATTTCTATTCCAAGTTGATCCTCCAACATAAAACATAAGGAGGCTGAGTTTAATGCTTTTTCGTTGTCTACTACTATCATTTTTGGTACGCCGAATGCAAAAATTATCTGTCTCAGAGGTTCCCTAATATCTTCCGAAGCTCTGCTTTTTATTACTCTAGCTTGGGCATATTTGGAAAATTTGTCGACTGCAGTAAGAACTAGATTTTTCTCTGTGTTATAAATGTCAATATGCACTATTTCACCGGGATATTTCGGAATGGGAGTTTCAAGCAGCTGTGGCTTATTTGGATGCCGGTCATATTTATTCTCCTTGCAAATTTTGCATTGTCTGACTAGAATTTCTATTTTAGCACTCATTTTTGGAAAGTAAAATTTTTGTAATAGTTGGATTTTATTTTCCTGTGCATTCCTATGGGCGCGTCTGTGTTCTTCTAGCATTTCTATTTCCTGTCTGGCTTCGTCTGTAAGGTCCTCGACTTTGGTTTGGGTAAAACGTATTCTGAATTTAGAAAAATGAAGGGGGTATAATCGTTGGATTCTTCCCATGATTGGCTCTGAGGTAAAAAGTCCGTTTATTACGGAGGGATTTAAATAACGTTTAAGAATTGAAATTAGATTTTGTTCATCGTAATCTTGTTGATTAAAAATGTGTCTATGGTATGTGGGAAAGGGTATTTTGAATTGGTAACTATTTTCGTCGCCATTTAGGAGCCAAATTTGGTTCTTGAAAGCATTTATAGGTCCTTCTACTGCTGGGATAAGATTGTGCGCCGAACTTTCGTCGCTATGTTGCGTTCCTGTCAATGAATTGATTTGTGATACTTGTGGCGGTCTTGAGAGTGCGTCGGCCACAATATTGGTTTTTCCTGGTTTATAGATTAGCTCGTAGTCATACTCTTCTAATCTAGCCTTCCACCTTTTCATCTTACTGTTGTGGTTTCTGTTGCTTAGGGCGAAAGTCAGTGGCTGATGATCCGTAACGATTTTAACCTTCGCGGAACCGTAAAGGTAGTTTCTCAAGGAATTCAGCGCCCACACTATCGCTAGCATTTCTCTTTCGTTTGCTGCGTAATGCTCTTCGGCTTTAGAAAGAGTTCTAGAGATGAAAGTTATTGGCTTGTCGTTTTGCGATAGTACGGCTCCAATTGCGTAATTGGAGGCATCTGTTGTTAGCACAAATTCTTTAGAGTAGTCGGGGTATGCAAGCATTATGTCTTTACCAATGAGTGATCGTTTAAGTTTCTCGAAGGAATCTAAGGCGTCTTTGTTGAAGGTTACCATGACTTTTTTTGATTGATTTTTGGACACTCGTCCGCCTTCCCCTCTTAAGAGGACTGTAAGGGGTTTCGCGAGCTTCGCGTAGTCTTTGATGAAGCGGCGATAATACCCTGAAAGTCCTAAAAAGGATCGGAGTTCTTTTAGAGTTTTAGGTATTGGAAACTTTGCTATTGCGTCGGTTTTTTGTGGATTTGTTTTGAGGCCTTTTTCGGATATTATAAATCCTAAAAATTCCACTTCTGTTTTTAGGAATTGACATTTGTCAAGTTGTACTTTTAGATTTGCTTTTTCTAACGTATCGAAGATTTGTTGGATGTCATTAAAGTGGGTTTCCTGATCTTTACTAAATATTATGATGTCGTCGATGTACACGTAACATCTCTTTCCTATATGGTTCCTTAAGATGTCGTCAAGAGCTCTTTGAAAAATTGAAGGAGCGTTCTTGAGACCGAAAGGTAGCCGGGTAAATTCGTATTTACCGTGATTTACCGAAAAAGCTGTCTTCTCTATATCCGATTCCTTTAGAGGAATCTGGTGGAAGCCGCTCTTTAAATCGAGTACTGAGAAGTATTTATTTCTTCCTAGATGTGCTAGTACTCCATTTATTTCGGGTATAGGATATCTGTCCGATATAGTTACTAGGTTCAATTTTCGATAGTCAATTACCATGCGAAATTTCTTCTCTCCTGAAGTGTCTGGTTTTTTTGGTACTATCCATACAGGTGAATTGTATGGAGACCTTGAAGGTCTTATTATACCATTTTGTAGCAAGTCTTTGATTTGTTCCTCTACTTCCACTTTCAGTGACATAGGGTACGGATAAAATTTGGTGTATATTGGTGTGTCCGTGGACGTCCTTATGCTTCCTTGTACTTTCGTAGTGTATGTCAGTCTTTCTTCAGGTTCGGTAAAAAGTTTGGGAAAATTCTTCGCAATTGCGTTAAGTGTGGTCTTCTGTCTGTCATTTAGGTGGTCGGTCTGTATGTCTATTGCGTTAATCGATTGTATGGTTTGCTGTTTTATTTTAATCCTGACTCTATCTTGTATTGTCATATAATTGTATTTTGTGTGGATTACCGCCGAAAGTTGCTTGAGGCTGTCATTGCCTAAGATGCCGTGGAATGACTTTAAGGAGGGTAACAAAAAAAATTTAATTTTTAGATCGGGTATTCCGAATAGACTAACGTTGGTGTGGTGCGTAATTTTTATTTTTCCAGCTATAGTGTTAGCAAAAAAGGGTTGGTCATTCGGGAGTGAATTGGGTGCAATAGAGGGTTGCATATAATTGTTGTTTGAGCCCGTATCGATCAATATTTTTAAAATTCCTCCTTCCTTCGTTTTACATTCAAAATATGGAAGTGAGGAGTTCGCTAATCTAAAAAATGGATGTCCGAAAAATCCTCTGCAGCATTGTCGTCTGTACCGTACTGTTCGAGAGTTTCTTGCACGTTGTAATTGTCTTGTCTAATTTCGTCGTGTTGGTTTGCATATTCCAAATCTTGTCGGTATGCAACGCTGTTGCATTGTTCCGCTTCTATGTTAAAGTTTCGTTGTCTTTTTTCCATATCTTGCTGGGGAGGTGCTGGTCTTTTCCCGTGAAATGCTAGGTTTTGTGGTGGCCTATTAATGTAATTGACCCTTCTCGTCTGCATGCTCTGGTCGATGTCCATTGGTTCAGGTCTTGGCATAGGCTTTGGTGCAAAAGGTCTAGGTGGTGGCAGGTGTCGAGGTTGAGAATTGAAGTTTTGTTGTTGTGGGAAAAAATTCTGGGGTCTTTGCCAGTGCCCTTGTTGTTGAGGTGGGATATAGGAGGGTGGGAGTGTTTGTCTCTGCATTGGTTGATTCCAATGGGCAAGGTGTGGGTAAAACGGTTTCGGTGCGGCGTGGGGCTGTGGGGGAAAATTCCTTCGTAGATTTATAGGTGGTTTCCTACTGACGATATTTGCTCGGTAGGTTTGATTCTCCAATTTGAGGCATAATTGCAGAGCCTCTGGAAGGTCTGTTGGTTCTCTTATCCCTAGGAGTCTCGGAAGGTCACCATTGAGACCTCTAACGAAGGTATCCAACGCTTTGTTTCTATACGTGTCTACAAGAAGTTTCCGGGGTTCTGATCCGGCTTCTAAACAAGAAATTTTGTTCAGGATCAGAGAAAGGTTTGAATAAACCTTCTGATAATATTCGTGTATGGTTAGATTTCCCTGAGTCAGTGAGGCCATTTGGTACTCTAAAGTACCTAGGTCTCGTTTGTCGCCGTAATGCGTTGTGAGACAACGTGAAATCGCGGTCCAATTTAAGGGTGTGCTGTAGGACTCCAGCACAATGTCCGCTTGGCCTGTAATTTTGTTTCGTATGGTGTTTAAGATACCAAAGTATTTATGTGAGCCTCGCATTGGCTCGTATAGTTGTAGAACTCTATCGACACTTTTCTTCCAGGATCCGAATTCACCTGGGTCCCCTGCAAATTCTCGCAAAGAACGCACAACATCAGGAATTTTGTCGAGTTCACTGATTCCTTGGGGTCCTATGTTAACAGGTTCGTCTACCTCTATAACGTTCCTAACTGCTAACCTGTCGTCTAGTATTCTATTGACCACTTCTGTTATTTGCCTAACTATGCCCCTATTTTCTTCGTTTTGGAGATTTGCACCCGGAGGGATTTGCCCTAGAACCGGTGGTCTTATCAGATTGCTTGGATTACTCATCTTCGCAATTGGACACGATTATTTACGCCTTATAATTTAAATAACGGAAATGTCAAAATTAACTTGTATTTAGATTTTGTCTTGATCCAGAATTGGATTTCTTTATCTTATTCCTAACTTTCAAATTATTTTTATTACGCTTTATTTTTTGTCGATTAAATATTTTCTATAGTTCAAATTAGAACACGCTTTTCGTACCTATGCGAAAAATTAGTTAAAATATATTGGAATACACAATGGATCACTTCTTATTTAATATCTCTAGTTATTAATTTTATTATTTTGTAAATTTAAAAAGGTTTAATTTCACTTAATGTAATAACTCACTTCTTATTTAATATCTCTAGTTGTTAGTTTTATTATTTTGTAAATTTAAAAAGGTTTAATTTCACTTAATGTAATAACTCACTTCTTATTTAATATCTCTAGTTATTAATTTTATTATTTTGTAAATTTAAAAAGGTTTAATTTAACTTAATGTTTTTAGTTAAATACGCTAACTTACAGTAGGAGTAGCATTGAACTACTCTTCCCTCGCTGGCTGCACGGATGTATTCCTTTTTGGTCGGTTAGACCTACTGCGGCTCCTGCTGCAACACTTCTATGCGAGGTGGTCTCCGGACGAACACAAGAGAGCCTGAGTCTGCTGGAAATCCTGATGACCAGTCGGAAAGTAGGGTTGGTGCCGTTGGGAAGTCAACTTTTGATTTCTTCCTTTCACAGACACTTAGTAGGGTTGGTGCCGTTGGGAAGTCAACTTTTAATTTCTTCCTTTCACAGACACTTTTAAACACTTTACACTTTTTCGCGACTGGTCCCTGCTCGGGCGCCAGTTTTTAATTCGAAAGTCGAATTGAGTTTTTAAAAAAAGATCGGAGCTAATGCACCGCTTTATTGGACTCCAGTTTTAGACTGAAAATTTATTTTTACAATTCAATTAATTATACTAAGTTTTACAATATTAATGCAAGTATTGCATTTTTAATTCTTTGGAAAGAATTGCCCAATTAGTGCCTGCAGGTCAGTATTCTGTTACTTGCATTTCCGGCACGCTTAAGAAATAAATTGCTTACCTAATGTCTACAACTTGTTTGTCTTATTAAATTACAATTGAGTAAAGCAAAAGAAAAGGAAAAAGAGAAAATAAATGTAGCGCGTGTTAACTTGTATGTGCACATATGTATATATTTATTTTCTCTCAAACTTGTGTGTAGGAATTTAAATAAATAAAAACTATTAACTATTTTAATCAAAGCAAAATGTATTACATTTTGTTTTTATTAAAATTGGCGACCCTCTCTAACCATGTAACATGTGTGGCACTCTCTGGCTCATTCCAACCCCTACGGAATAATATTCATCCACATGTGTGTATGCATCTCTTATAATCACAGAAATTAATCTATGGTGGCAAACATTGATTCCAAAAATCAAAAAAACAAAAATCGTTGTTGTGTCAAGAGCGTTTAACCTTCTACATTTGAGTGTACCGAAGACAACAGAGGAGCTGCGCAATGCGCTAATTGACAGAGGCGCAGCTGATGGGCTCACAAAAAGGAGGTGAAAAGGCAAACTTTTCCATTTGGAAAAAAAATCATTACTAATAATAAAAATTATTTCAAACGAACTCAAATATGCTTTTATGTATACACAGAGTCATACGCTGCGTTAATTACAAGAATGATAGAAACAAATTGCGGCCGTCAGCGAACGCGTGACGTCACATAAATGTAGTTGTACACTGTTGCCAACTCTTTGCTTTTCGCAATCTATTTATTGCTATTTTTACCCAACATACGAAAAGTTATAAGTTTGGTGTTGTTTTCTTTTTTCAATTTAAAGCTACCAAAACAGTAAATTTAAAAAAATGTATATTACAGGGTCCCGCCCTCCAAATGTAACCAATTTCAGACCGCTTGCGCAGCTGGTGCACGGGCATCAGTTGTCTGTGAGTTGGCTAAATGACAGTCCAGAGTATTTTTTACAAGCTCGCGAAAGCATTTTGCCGGGAGTAAATGCGAAAAAAGAAAATCAGTAATGGATTCCAAACGTAATAGTGCGATTGCATTATATTTGGCTGGAATATCACAACCAGCGATTGCTCGTAAGCTCGAGCACCTTAAAGTAAATAAAGTTATTGTTTATCACACCATTATTTCTTACAATGATACTGGTAGCATCGCGAAACGTCTTGAAGGTGGTTTTCAAAAGACTGCAACGTCACGTCAAATGGTTCAAAAAGGGAAGAAGCGACTTGTGCGAAATCCCCGACGAAGTGCCAATCAAATGGCGAATGAACTGAAAATATCTGACGGTAGCATCTAGCGCATACTGAGAAATGATCTGAAAGTCAAGCCTTACAAGATCCGAAGGTGTATGATCCCACACCAAAGCACCAACTAGTCAGACTTGAGCGAAGGAGTTGCTTCGCTTGGCGGAAATCGGTCAATTTCCAAACATTTTGTTTTCTGACGAAACAATTTTTCAAATTGAGCAATTCGTAAACTCCCAAAACGATAGGGTTTATTTGACCGATCGCTTAAACGAGAATTTGAGCAATCGATTGGCCACCCCCGCAGATGGGCGCGCTCCAATCGTTTTCATCGAGCCTGGTGTCCAGGTAATGCGAAATATTATAGGAAAAGTATTCTGGAGGTTGCTTTGAAACCATGGGCAGACAATCATTTTGGTGGCAGACAATGGACATTCCAATAGAACTCGGAATCATCGCAAAAAGCTCGAGTGAAGAAGAATGGCGAAAAACAACGTTCCGAACTTCATAACGTCCACGCAATGGCTCTCAAATTTAGCAGACGCGAATCCGATGGATTACTCTCTTTGAGCCATTATGGAGAGCAAGGTACGAACTAAAAGGTTCACCAGTCTCGAGGCGTTGAAAAAATCCATTGTCCGCGAGTGGGCCAAAAGACCTGCAAGTCACATTCGGGCAGCTGGCGATTCGTTTCTGGACCGTCGTAAGGCCAGAGTCAAAGCAAAAGGAGGTCATGTCGAGCAAAAGTAAATTAATCCTTAATTTTGTATTTTCCATATTTTTTCACGCTTTTTTTACTTTGAATTGAATAAAAGTAATTTTCCAACCTAAATTTATGAAAAAAAGGCTAAAAATTACTTTTCTCGCATTTAAGCTTATGCTGAGATGATTTCAGTGCTATTGAAAATTTATTAATTCTTATAAAATTTGATATTTTTAAATTTGGTGTTTGCAAGTCTAATTTTTTGCTTCTTTTGAGGATATGCAAGAATATTCTATCTACTTCTCTTAACTCTTTTTAACATTTAAAGCTTTTTTTATATATTAAAAAAACCTTTGAATTTACTGAATACTAATTAAAGCTAGTAGTAGTAGCATTCAGAGTAGAAATAAGAAAATAAAAAGTTAAAAAACAAAAATACCAGATAATACTAAAGAAACCATAACGACCTTTTTGAAAAACTGACCTTATCTTTTTTTTTTGTTTATCGACCTTTTTTTAAAGAAATTCTCTTCACATAAGTTTTAAATACAAGGATGGATTTGTCAATTTTAAGTATGTAGGGTGTTAAAAGAGCGAATTTTATGTAGCTCAAAAATTGTGCTGATTTTTGAAAATTTATTTTTGCTGATAGCGTTGCGTGCTTTCTCTCATATAAAAAAATATGTTGATCATTCATTGGATAGAGAAATTGCACAAGACTGCTAATAGAAAAAATTGCCAAAAATCAGCACGGTTTTGGTGACATTTAACAGTTGCACTTTTATATCAAAATGCAATGGATATAACAGAACTCCTCAAATTTGTCTTTCTCTTGTGCTAATGCTTTACGTGGCCACTTTGGGTGGCTGTTATACCTTCAAGCATTCTCTTCAATCTTTTTTTAACAATATAAGCAGATACAATTTATTTTTGCGATTTTTCAGCTGTATTGGACTCATTATGCCGACATGAATTGTAGGGGAAGTAAAAAAGTCCGGCTTATCCTATTTGGATCAAATATGTTTGTTCAATAACTTTAGTGCTTTTTGAAATAAATTTCATAATTTCGCGATTGAAGAAACTCCAATTGTTGGAAAACTTGGCCAGTTTATTTTCACAGGCGCCACATCAAGAAAAGCTTGAAAAGGTGATAATCGCTTTGCGGTAGGTTTGGGCTGTAGGGTTTGGGATTTAAGTGGACGGTGTAGTATACCACTATAACTTCTGGGCTTGGTCTTTAATACCATCATTAACATCAAAGCTGAATCTTGAAGTTATATGTGCAGAGATCTAAAATTGTTGAATTTTATTTAATAAAAGGACTTACCCGTATTACTAAAGCAAAAACAAGAATAATATTATATTATCATTAATTAAAATGGCTTTAAAATAATTTTTGTTTTTTATTTTTTTTTTGTGACCTCTAATTTGATATCCGTTTATACAAATGAGGCGATATAAGCTTTTTTCTCACTTTCTATGTCACCTCCCTTCCGTTCTAAAGGTCACGACTTAGCTCGTCTGGTTCTTAGCTCTCCTGTCATTCGGTGATATAGCCAACCAGAGAATTATCGAAAATCAATCTGAATCATACGCATTCCCAGAAGCTGTTTGCACCACAATAAACCAGCTTTGAGCTATGAGACGTAACTGCCAAACGTTATTTGCCAAACTATAGCCCTACGCTAGTGATATTGTAACCTAACCTGAGATAGAAAATGAATCTTTCTTGTGTACCAAAATGTTCTGAAAAAAGAAATTGGTTGAAAATGGAAGAAACCCATATGCCCATCTGCCACTGAACATTAATATTCAAAAATGTTGAAAGTGATCTTTCAGTAAGTTATAAACAAATTTTTCCTAAATTTAGAATGAAGTACTGATATCTTATTTTTGGTAACGAGAATGTGGCAGCAAAATGGTGCGGATGCGCTCGTTGGATTCTGGAAGAATCACGACTTAAACCAACCAACTGATATCTTTAAGTAATGATATATCAAGTACTCATACTTTTACAATAGTTAAACAAATTATTTAATTAATAAAGAATTCTATCCAAGAAATTTTTTTTGGTAGCGCTTTTTATTTAAAAAAAATTCCCCCAAATTCAATGCCCATCCAATATACAAAGTGTCGCAAAATTTATCACCCTATGTTGTTTTTTATTTAATTTTTTTTTACAAAATTAATAATAATAATTTCATAAAAGACAATTTTTTAGGTAGACTTTTTTATTAAAAAGAATTTATATAAATTTTATGTTGTTATTTCTAAACAAATGCGCACTTACAAGATCGAGCAAAATTAATCATCCAATTTTATTTTTGAATATTTTTTTTACTAAATAGCAAAACAAATTATTTTGAGTGAGGGAAATCTGTGTTTTGACCTTTACGCGTTCCTTTGCTAGTCTGCTTGCCTACTGTCTAGTTCACAAGTGTCAAATATGGCTGACTTACAGAACCACTTACAAAAAATGCAAATTTTCCAATAGAGAGAATAAATTTGTATAACTCATATATTCTTCTAAGGAATAACAGCTAACTGAATGCGATAAAATTATGTTCACATCGAGAGGGTGCCAAGTTTCGTATTTTTGTTTTTTCTTATTATTATAACGCATAACCACCCCCCCTACACACGCGCCATTGTTTGTTAATCTCATAGCATTGCCCATCTTTTAGTATCCTCTGCTTACGCTTTCGCACATATGGCGTAGAAAATGTTTTGCAACAATAAATAGCAGGCATAATCTGTGAAGAGTGAACGGTACTGAGGAGATGTTGATGCTGTTGATCAGCAATGCAGTAACGGGGTTGTAGTAGTGCGCGTTCATTCACATTTTACTCCGCCATGGGTGCTCTTCACTCAATTGGAAAGTGAAAATAATTTGAGTGATAAAACATTTTCGACTGGAAGTGAACTTTTCGCTAGAATTTTTTATTTGTGGTTTTAAATTCTCTCATAGTGCTTTGAGCAGAGTGAGCTGGGTAAATTAACCCGTAGGGGTTAATGAGGAATCTGTTATATTTTATGATTCCTCATATTTTCATTAAACATTTTTAAATAAAACATTTTTTCCGTTCTTTGAAGGTACCTTATTTGGCGAAAGAGGTCCATCCAAATGCTACAAAATCTACCTGAAATTATCTATACTTCTAACCGTTGCTGTACATAAATTTTAAAATTTTGTTTCTCGATTTGTTTAATGAAGATTTTTGCAAAATTAAATGCATTCTGCTTTAAATGTTCGAATTTGTTTTAACAAAAAAAACAACGGGTTGTTAAATTTCAAGGGCCGATGTTGAATGTGAACCACACCTAAGCGTCAACGACACCGATGGACTTCTTTCTTTGGGGTTATTTGAAAGAAAAGGTGTTCGTCGATAAGCCAGCAATAATTCAATAGCTAAAGGATGAGATAATTCGGCACATTAACGACATAGAACCTCAATTATGCCTCAAGGTCAACGAAAATTTGGACCATCGGATGGAAGTGTGTCGCCGACTTAACCACCCTTTATTACACGCGCATTTATGCGTGCGGTAAATTTGGCGCACAGAAAATTGCTATATCAGCAGGCGTGGCATGCGAAAACAGCCCAGTTAAGGAGAAAAAGCTGAGATGATTCCACCTCATGCTCCTCGCAACTGGACTCGAAGAAATGCCGGGTCGCACAGTATCTATACCACGCGGCCAATGTCCTGCAAGGACACCCACGAAATTCGAGAGCTGAGATTTTGTTAACCGCAGAAGACCCTTGGGCGCGCAGGTAGTCAATGTGGTCCCAATCCTCTCGTTTTGCGGGGTAATTACCTCGCATGTTCCTTGTCTAGGCAGTCCGACCTCGCCTGCAAAACAAACCTTTGGTTGTTTAATTTTTTGCAATTTTCAGTTTTACAATATCTTCGGAAAGAATTTCGTCTGTTTTAGTATTGTAACTTTTGGGAAAATAGTTTGAATGTTTGGAAAATTCGCAATTAACCTGAAATTTACAGAGCTCTTTTTTATAATTGCCACTTTCTAAGGTGTTTTTCTACATAAAAACGGGTTCACTACTCAACCAACTCAGGAACTGCTCGTCCAAATCTATATTATGACCTCTACTTGGCCACTTAACGAGTTAATTTTCACTGCAGCATGGAGTTGATGAACAGAGATCCCAGAACTTACTTGAAGAGCTGATTTGACGATGTAATCGTCGGTCGAACTTTATGTTTTTATTTTTTTTTTGTTTTTTTTTTTAATATTAGGTGCGTAACTAAGTTCGCGCTGTTTTTTCAATGAAAATATAATTTTATTCTGAAAAACTGGTTACAAGTGCATCATTGAAAGCATTGCCCATCGGCTACTACTTTTTCCTATCTTTCTGGTAGATCTCGTTTACCGACGCGGTATAACTGTTCATCTTTTGAGGCTGTCCACGGATCAAGCTATTTTTTGATGTCTTCATATGTATGGAACTGTAGGTCAGCTAGACCATGTGCCATCGATCGGAACAGGTGATACTCGGACGGCGCAATATCTGGAGAATATGGCGGGTGGGGTAGGATTTCCCATTTCAGTGTTTCCAGGTAGGTTTTAACGGATTTGGCAACGTGAGGCCGAGCGTTGTCATGCTGTAGAATCACTTTTTCATGCCTCTCCGCGTGTGGCGGCCACTTCTCGCGCAGTGCTCGGCTCAATCGCGTCAATTGAAGTCGATACCGATTCCCAGAGATGGTTTCGCTTGGTTTTAACAGTTCATAGTAAATAATACCTTCGCAGCGTGAATTTTCGGCCGAGGCGACGTCGTAGAAGCATGACCGGGCACCCATAACCTTCTTTTCCTTGGATTGCTCTAATGAATCCACTTTTCATCACCCGTCACGATGCGGTGAAGAAAACCCTTCCTTTTTTGCCCCTAGGGCAGTTGTTCACAGGCGAAAAAACGACGTTCAACATCCCTTGGTTTTAACTCATAAGGAACGCAAGTCCCCTGTTTCTGAATCATTCCCAAAGCATGCAATCGCTTGAAAATGGATTGGCGGGTAACTCCTAATACTGAAGCAAACTCTTCTTGCGTTTAACACGGATCCTCATTGAGCAATGCCAATGCAGCGTCTTCGAAGGTTTTTGGCCTTCCTTCACGCGGACGGTCGACAACATTAAAATAACCGTTTTTGAAGTGACAGAACCAATCTCGGCACGTTGTTTCACTTAAAGCAGCATCTCCATAAACTTTTTGTAGCTTTCGATGCGCTTCAACCGCCGTTTTTTTCGAACGAAAGAGGAAAATTAACACTTCCCGCAAATTACGATTATTCGGCACAAAATCAGACATTTTCACTAAACCAAAAGTATATGATACCAAAACAAAATCACTAATGTGTCGAAGCAATTTGTTTACCATATGTCTAAGCTTGGTTTAAGACGTTTAGGTTATGTTAGAATCGACTAGAATAAATAAAACTCTTTTAGCTAATAAAAAATATTACGAAAATAATTGAGGAAGCAAGTTTTTATTATCATATAAAGCATGGTAAACTTGCAGAGCTGGTATTTATAAGTGATACAATTTAACTAGATTTGCAGACTAATAATCAATTTAGGGCTCCACCTTAACAATCTCTGAGCTCTATGCTTAGTAGCGGCTCCTTTTCATAAGACAAAGTAACTCTTGGCATAAAGACGATATCTTCATATCTAAAAGTGGTTGAGAATTTCAGACTACGCAGCAAAGTTATCAGGAGCACACGCAATGTGACGTCAGCATAACGAAAACCTGCAATATAAAGAGCAATAAATTATTCCACTTAAATTAAAAAAAAAAAATTTAATAAAATTTAAAATCACTTCCTGAATTACCTATGCAGTTTCGCGGTCCTTTCGAGAAAGCCATATAGGAACACGGATGACGCTTTGCAATATTGTCGGGCAAAAAGTTATCGGGATTGAAACGTGCTGCCTCGGGACCCCAGAGTTCTTTGCGTCTATGTAGTTCGTAAATTGGAATTATGACCTGCATTTCTTTTGGAAGCGTAAGGCCTGGCCAAAGTTCGGTTTCATTAACTGTCTGCCGGCCGATGTAGGGTATGGGTGGAGCCAAACGCAATGACTCTGCTATAACCATATCCAAGTAAGGAAGTTTCTTCAATTCATCATATTCCACTGATGTGACTTTGTCTGGATATACGGAATAGACTTCTTGAAAAGCTCGTTCTTGAATTTCCGGATGCATTGCCAGCATCACAATTGTTGAGTAGACTGCAATCGCTGAGGTTTCGTAGGACTGAAAATAATTAATTATCAGGTTGGGTGCTAAATATTTTTCACACTTTTCGTCACTACACTTTTAACTAAATATTTACGTGATGTGGAAATAAGCAATAAGCATAAGGCAAACATATTGACATCATCAGCTTTAACAACCGCGCTCTTAGTTCTGCCTTTTCCAGACTATATAAAGAAGCAAAGCGAACGAGGTGATGGTGGTGGTGAACGAGAGCAAAAGGTAGTACCTCCTGTCATTGCGAGAGACTTTGTTTATCTAGGAACCAGCATTAACTCCGATGATAATGTCAGCCATGAAATCCAGCGAAGAATCTCTCTTGAGAACAAATGCTTTGGACTAAGTAGGGAATTGAGTAGTCTCAACGAACAAAACTAACAACATTTCCGTCCTAACGTATGGCGCAGAAGCTTCGACGATGACAACTTCCGATGATGCGTCTTGGAGTGTTTGAGAGATTTTTGAACCTTTGCACGTTGGCGATACACAATATGACTGGCGTACGTCGCCATTCGCAAAAATTATAAATCTTCCAACAGGGTGATTAATTTTGCGCCATCTTGTATAAGTAGTAACCGAGTAGTGGCCGATAGGATTCTGTGTGATTACTACTTGATTCGTGACGCATTCGATATCCACTGTGGGCAGGAGAATCCAAGTGATAGAAGATATTTTTTCTATATTATTAGTAGTCGCGCCTCAGTGGCCAATGCCAAATTTCTGCGGGTATTTCTATCATAAATATAAACCCATGCTGTCATTGTGAGACGGCATAAAATCTGTTGGTTGCTACATTTGTAAGACCAAATCGAGCTAAACACATCCAAGTATGTAACTGTCACCCTCTATTGAAAGTCCAAACTACTCAGTTATTCTAGTTCTTAAACTGGTACTTCATGATAAAAGTCTTACTAGTACTAGGGTGACTACAATTGTACCAGTTGCATATGATCAATTAGAGCTGAAGGCGATATTATACATAGATTTATATAATTGGGGCTTACACCTTTTATTGGGCATTTGGCCGAGTTCCTGCTATTTGTGTCGTGCACCTTGATGTTGTTCCACAAATGGCGATACCTACAGTTTGAAGCCAACTCTGAACAGCAGATGGTTTTATGAGGACCTTTTTCATGGCAGAAATGCACTCAGAGGTTTGCCATTGCCTGAAGAGAGCGACCGCTCTTTTCATTTCATGTTTCATGCATGAAGATTAGAGCTTGTCCACTGCCGAATGGTAGTCATGCACCAACCCATTAAATTGTAGAATGCTGATTTAAAGGCTGATATTTAATATGCCGTCCGTGGAGTTGCAACGGGTAAAGTACCAGTTGCTAGCAGTTAAAAAGAAAGATTGAAGACACAATTTGTATTTCAACTGGAATGCATAATAATAATCCATATATCGAATGGGTAATGTAGGGGGCGCGCACTTGAAATAATTTAACAGTCCTCTCTATAAAATATTTTGCCATTCGAATTTCATCTTCTTGTATAGTTTGTTTTACCATTATTGTGCGATTTAACTTTTGAAATTTGCCACCCTTTCCCAAAAATTCCAAAATTGTAAACTTATATTATTTCTAAGCTTTTCGAATTCTTACCGCCGCAATCATTGTGAAACTCTCGATTTCCACATCGTTGGCTGTGAAATGTCCTTGGCGCATAACTTTCAGCGTCAAATCAATCAGCGTTTGCCTACCCTCTTCGAATTTGTCCTCATCGGATTGTCGTGCGAGTGTTTCTTTTATTAACTGCAATTGAAAAAAAAAACAACAAAAAAAAAATTAGTAGCATTACCAAATACTTTCGCAGTTGATTTAGCAGAGATTTTGAACTATTTTTATTACTTACAGAGCGCACTAATTCTCGTAAATATTTAATTGTTCTATTATACGTTGGCGTCTGGGTCAGAAAGCCAAGACCCACGGAGGAGTAAACAGAATTATCTGCCATGCGGTGAACTAAGCTGTGTGTTGGTCATAATTCGTGTGGGTGTGTGTGTGTGTAGTACAATAAATTAGGAACTGAGTAAAATTTTTATAATTGGAGGTTCACTTACATGTTAAAGGAATTCATAATCTCGTTGTACTTCTGGGTGCCCTCCTCTATCTTAATACCCATAATAGTTACTGTAAGTTTATGAAATTTGCAACATTTTTTAAGCCATTTATTTATTGTAAGCTGTTTTTTAAACATTAAGTCATATTTTTACTTAAAGCTATTTAATTAACTGAAGAGACACTTATGGAATGCACCCACTGATGCAACCACTTATTAATTTTATAATATATATTAGCATAGACTAATTTATTATGATATGAAGTATGTCGTAGACTTTCTCTTGAATATGGGGAAGGTTATGGGGTTTGCAATTATTTCTGTGACGAGAGGATTTGAGTACGATTGGGGTCGTGTGTTGTGCGAAGGGGCATATTTTCTTATTTTTTCAATTACTGTAGAGACTTTGAGATCACAATGAATTTGTGTATTTGTAATATAATAAGGAGTATTTGAGATCATGCTGAGGGGTTTCGACTGAAATCTTTCAATGTTTAAGTTAGCTGTAGTGCAAGTTGGATACCATATGTCCATATCGGTTTCAAGATAGCTGAGTAAAGGTGTTGTAACCAGTGCAGAAGAGATAGGATCCAGCACATATTGCTTATTCTTGGAATACCTGCCAAACTAATATGGCTCGGTAGCGCAACGCTCATAAATACACAAGCTAAAGTGAT
This sequence comes from Anastrepha ludens, assembly GCF_028408465.1. Taxonomy (NCBI): domain Eukaryota; kingdom Metazoa; phylum Arthropoda; class Insecta; order Diptera; family Tephritidae; genus Anastrepha; species Anastrepha ludens. The sequence goes on along the minus strand of NC_071498.1, from coordinate 7,560,269 downwards.
CATTCAAGGGGCGCTCACAGGGTCGTTCCCTATTGAAACAGGTGTAAAACAAGGTGATGCCTTATCAACAGTCATATTCAATTTGATGCTGCACTTTGTCGTAAGGGAAGTCAACAAAAGTGGTACCTTGATAACTAAAACAACCCAAATATGTGTTCATGCAAATTAACAAAATTGCGAACGATATTGGCCTTTTTGTAAACGAGGGCAAAACCAAATATCTGTTGAAATCGAGGCGACCTGCACAGATGCCAAATTTCCATGTGGGAGCCTTTATTTTTGAAGCAGTGTAGCACTTTAAGTACCTAGGAGTTATGTTCGCATGTAGCGGTGATTCAACTTCCGCCATCAGGGATCGGATCAACGCCGCCAACAAAGCGTATTATGCCCATCTTAACTTGTTCAAGCCCCGACTTTTGTCTAAAGCTACAAAGTTCACTGGTTGTGAGGTATGGACTCTTAAGGTTGATGACTGTGCTCAGATTGCTCGCATTGAAAGAAGAATTTTAATAAAGATCTTTGGCCCAATAAGAATGGATGATGGTACCTATAGAATCCGATTGAACTCTGAACTGAACGATCTAACTCAGAACGAGACAGCTGTGCGTTGTGTTAAAGCGCAGCGCATAAGATGGCTAGGTCATGTGATTCGTATGCCTGTTGACTGTACCGTGAAGAAAGCCTTGACAGGAAAGCTAATGGGCGCGAAGGCCAAAGGCAGACCGAGGAACCGTTGGAGAGACGCAGTGGAACACGATCTTTAGAAGCTGGGAATACGTAACTACGAAGCAACAGCTCAGGATAGACCGGTTTGGAGGAGCATTTTGAAGGAAGCTTTGACGTACCCCGCGTTGTAACGCTATGAAAGATAGAAGAAAGAAAGAACCAGTAAAGGCTTCTGCGTTTTATTCCTATAGCCTTCCGTTTAGTGAATATATGGGTTTTCCATTATCCTTTCAAGATGTATGCCGAGATATTTTGTGAGGTTAGTTTGTGAGATGATTATAAAGGGGTTTCCAATAACATGTGTTATTGGTGAATGAATTGCGTTATCGAGAGATGATTAACGATTTTGTATGGCCTCAACTGGATGGTATTGATCTGGACATCGTTTATTTTCAACAGTGACGCCGGTACGTGCCACACAAGCGACGAAACCATTGGTATTTTACGGGAAAAGTTTCCGGACCGTGTTATCTCTCGAAGAGGTGATCACAATTGGCCACCGAGATCTTGTGATTTAACACCTTGTGACTTTTTTCTTTGGGACCACGCGAAAGAGAAGATCTACGCCAACAGCCCAGGGTCGATTCAAGACATTAAAGATGACATTCGTGAGGCTATTGATGACATAGGGCAGCCACTTTGCAATTCGGTTATGGAAAATTTCATGAAAAGGATATTGTCCTGTAAGCGTGATTGTGGTGGTCATTTGTCTGATGTTATTTTCCACTATACCTTCCTCTTTATAATGAAATAAAAATCCGATCATTTATATTAAAAAATAGCATTTTCCTTTGAATATCAAAACAACACCTCTGTTTGGAAATCCCAGATTGATCTTAGCTGGTGCGCCAGTTTTTCGATTCAGTGTAAAAGTGACTTGGGAAGATTTTGTCTCGTTCGGCTTAATGTGTCAATCTTTCAGCCAATGAGTTATTTTACCAAGTCCTTTCTGTAGTTTTTGGGAGGCCATATGGGGGTGGGAGTCAATAGTGAGTATGGCAGTGCCATCAGCGAAAGTTTCAACAATTGTTTCTTCAGAAGCTGGTAGATCGTAAGTTTATAGCAAGTATAGGATGGGGCCCGTAATACTGCCTGGGAGTACACCAGCTGAACTTTCACTTAGTTCAGACTGACCTTTGCCCTGTTTGACAAAGATATATCGATTTTCGATGTAGGACTTAATAAAAAAAAAATAAATAATTGGCGCGTACACTTCTGTTAGGTGTTTGGCCGAGCTCCTCCTCCTATTTGTGGTGTGCGTCTTGATGTTGTTCCACAAATGGAGGGACCTACAGTTTCAAGCCGACTCCGAACGGCAGATATTTTTATGAGGAGCTTTTTCATGGCAGAAATACACTCGGAGGTTTGCCATTGCCTGCCGAGGGGCGACCGCTATTAGAAAAATGTTTTTATTAATTTTGCCTTCACCGAGATTCGAACTAACGACCTCTCGGTGAATTCCGAATGGTAATCACGCACCAACCCATTCGGCTACGGCGGCCGCCGTAATAAATATGTAATAATTTATTGGAAAAGTGTATTTTATTTTATAGAGCAAGCCATCGTGTAAAACGCGGTCAAAGGCTTCAGATATATCGAGAAAAGTCGCTGTGGAATATTTTTTTTTGTTCAAATGCTTTGTGTATGCTGTTTATGAGTCTATGGACTTTTATGATGGTATTGTGTTTTTTTCTGAAACCGAGTTTGTGATTTGGAATTATATTTCGTTCATAAATTATAGGCATCATTTTGAGGAAAAGGGTTTTATTACTTTAGAGGCAATAGACTGATGGACTGTTATGATTCGACTTGTGCTTTTCCTTTTGCTTTTTCCTGGTTTGAGGACCATTTTTACTTGAGGCACTTTCCATTGAGGTAGAACAAAACCAAATAATGGAAAAGTTTTCTATATATACGTAAGGAAGCAAGTGCTTCTCCTGGGAATTGTTTCAGTACTTCTCCTGTTATGAGGTCTCACCCAGAACCTTCTTTTTATTAAGTTTCTCTATCACTTCTTTAACTTCATTTTTCGAGAATTTGTTTATGGATGGGTCCATATGGTGTGTGTGTTCCAGGATATCTTTAACTTTTTGAGCAATGCTTGGAGAGGGTAAAAATTTCTTGGGGTTACAAAAATCGGGTTTAGTGACGAGCAAATCTATTTACCTTCTCGAGATCTGCTTTAGCACATTTGTTAGTTTTCATTTTAATGGATGATTGTTCTGGGGTTGACCATTTTAAATTTTTTGTTGCCTTCTATGGACAGTAGTCAGTGCCAAGTTTGTTGAGACAATTCTAGAGCTGAGAGTTGAGTTCTTTTATAAGGAGTTCTTTGAGTAAGTGGTGTAGGGATCTTTTTGTCCTCAGAGTGTCTACTTCTTTGCAATATACTGGTGTACTAATAAATATGTATTTAGGTGAGTGTTGCTTTAAATGGGCTTCTAGTTATTGGAAGGGAACGAGATAGTAGTCGATATAGCAAATTTTGTCAACGAAGTATCAAAGCCAATACGAATATTTTACAACGAACTAGACGAAAACATGCTCCGAAAATTCAAAACAATCTATAGAGAATCGGCTTTGCGGATGCCCTGTGTTATTCAAAACACACTTAAAATATTTGGGGGCAGCACAGTTTGAAGGATTCGAAGATATCTCAGCAGTGGGTTGGACTATTTCAATACGCTATCGGTCTATGCGTGACTGCAAGTGAACCAGTTCAAGCTAACCTAACATAATCTACTTATCAAGTCGGAAAGCCCTCACTAGAAGTCTCTAATTGACATGAGGTATTATGGAACTCGTATTTTATTGAACTTAGTTGAAGTTTTGTAGGGGAAAAATCAGCGAAAATTATGTCCTAGCTGTCTCCCTCGATTTCTTGGGAAAACAAGTAGGTCTGCCACCCACCGTAGCTGAATAAGTTGGTGCGTGACTTAGAAGTGCCCGAGTATGAAACAGTAGAATGATGGAATAGCGGTCGGTCCTCGGCAGGTAATGGCAGCCCGCGAGTGTATTTTTGCCATGAAAAAGCTCCTCATAAAAAACCATCTGTCGTTCGGAGGCGGCTTAAAACTGTAGGTTCCTCCATTTGTGAAATAAAAACTTCAAGAGACACACACACAACAAATAGTACGAGGAGCTCGTTAAAATACCGAATAAATAGTTTACTCCCGAATTTCAATATATAAATATATAAAGGGTGGTTAAATTTCAAGGGCCCATGTTGAATGTGAACCACACCTGAACGTCAACGACACCGTCGGACTTCTTTCTTTGGGGTTATTTGAAAGAGCTAAAGAATGAGATAATTCGGCACATCGGTGTGCCGCCGAGGCCGCGGTGGTCATTTGCCAATATTTTATTCCATACGTAATTGAGCCATACCAATATTATCATAATAAAGAGAAATGACAATAATTTCCTAAAAGAATTGTATTTGATTCAAAATCAACACCGGCCCTTGAAGCTTAACCACCCTTTATATAATATATTTATCCTCATGGTTGGTCCTCCTGTTGGTCTCACCTATATAAAAAGAAATTTTCAGGTACGTTTGAATTTATTAAACTAAAATCTTGTGATGCTCAAAGGTGAGCTAGAATACCCTTCACTTTCTTCAGTAACGCAGTTTATTTTAAAGCACAGGTACTGATCGATCCCATAGAGACCTGGATCTTTTTAGAATCCCGATATAACCGACTAGGCGAATGAATATAGCTTTCAAAGTGAAAAAAGAAAGGAGAAGGTTTAGGTAATCCCACTTAAAAAATGAGGTCTTTTTAAACGGTTTCTTTCGATGCGCCCAAGCTTTTGACAGATTTTTTGGAGTTGTGCGTCGCTTGCGTGAAGCTATGCGCAAGACCACGGCTACCTTTTTGGCTAGACAACTTTTGTCCAAAATCGGAACCTATCCATATGTAATTGCGAAGCCGTAGACTTTTTTTCATTGAGCTGCCTCCGCGTGAATTCTGCCAATTCAGTAAACTAGGAGGCCACTCACAGAGACGGGATTCAACACGAATAGCTGCCTGAGAATTTGAAAAGACAAAAATAAAACTTTGGCAATAACAAAGTGCTTGCTCAGTAAACAGTTTCTCAATCCCGCTTGAAAAATCGACTACTTAGCAAGTCAGTGGGTTGCTTGCTAACTCTAGAAATTTTGAATATAAGTGAAGGGAAAGTAAAATTTAAATAGAAAAAGCATTTCGCTGGTGCACTTCTGACTGCGTCAATTTGAGTAGCCGCTTTCGCATCACACACAAGTAAGTTCAATTTAAACAAGTGGCCATTAGGCTATGCACGAGTATAAGAATTTATGAAATGAACCTTTTCGCTCAAAGGTTTTTAACGGTCCAAGTAGAGCGTCACTTGTTCTGCTTTACGGTCTATATTCTCATTGCAATGCATTTTTGTATGTTGTCTGTTTTCTTTAGCTTTAAAGCTATATAGTTTTATTTTAAATATTTAATATTTACTTATTCATGGTAGGTGACAAAGTTAGCTTTAATTAATGAGTTGTTATGAGATAATCAATAAAGCAAATATAAAACAATAACTGATGCCTCTTTGAATACCAACAAATAAGACAATCGATACATTTATGAATTATTCGTGAACGCTGGATTAGTTAGCGTTACTTATTGAGCTGAAATATTTTGTGGTCAACACAATTGTTGCTCTGGTTGTTGGGTAATTTGAGTCGAATATTTATATATATATATATATATGGTATGTACTTGGCCCCCTTGACTATTTCTAATTGTTGTAAATGATATTACTAAAGAGCTGCATTGAGGTGAAAAGAAGGCGTGTTTACCGGAACTTCCATGAGCACCTTGCAGACCTTGCCTATGCTGATGATATCTGCCTTCCCTCTGTCAAACACGCCGAAAAAATATTGGCGATTTATTTTCAACATCGTTGAGTGTAGGTTTGACAATAAAACACGAGAAAACGAAAGCTATGGAAATACGGTCTACGAACAACTGCCCGTTCATCTTAAATGATGATCAAATTGAGAACGTTGACACTTTCGTTTACCTGGGTAGAATCACTGCCGCTGAATATAATGCGAAACTAGACGTTATCTCCCAAATAAAACGAACGTCGCGTATTCACAGCTCCGACCTATTTGGTCGTCGAGTATTTTCAGCGCGCGTGCAAAACTCCAAACTTTCAAGTCTTATATTCTATCGTTTCTCGTGTATAGATTGAAGCTATTAGAAAAACTTGTTCTATCATTTGTTGTTTCAGGCATGAAGATTCGAACCGACGCACCAACCCATTGGGCTTCGGCGGCCGAATTCTGCACGATCACCTTGTGGTAAAGAAAATGGGTCCGCGTTGGATTCCACATAATTCCAAAACCAACGTATTTTGAGGAGAACGCATTAGATTTCAAGGGGTAAATAGAGATTTATAAGTAAAGTCTGCTTTCGCGTATTTCACGAGGCAGCTGACGCTTTTCATCTGCATTAGGTGGTGGTTGAACTCCGCTGGTGACATTGAGAGGCGACAGTTCATAAAGGTGATGAGAGACTCCCGATGAATTTCGTTTATGATATTTCTTTGTCCTGGCGGCTCCAGTAGATATTGATTGTGATCATAGATCTCGTCAGTCAAGTCTTAGTAATGTGCCTCGGAGGTTATTGCAAAGTGGCCCTGCGGTAGTAGCCCAGCAAAATGAAATTATGAAAATGGTCAATCTTTAAGATCAACATATCGCAAAACTCTAGATTTTTTGTTGGAAATAATCATCCGAACGAGTCGATAATTCAAAGGTTGGTGAAACAATTCCAAGATGCGGATAGAAAAAGGACTGGAAGACCAAAAACTGGATGTTCTGTTGAGAATATTGCTGCTGTAGCGCAATCGATATCTCGACATTCTCAACAATTACGCATTCATAAATCGACTGTTTGGCGGATGTTATAAAAATATTTGCATTTGCATCCATACAAAATTCAATTAACACAATAATTGAAACCAACAAATGATTATCAACGCAGAAATGTCGTCAAGATCAATCTTTTGAGATGAAGCTCATTTGACACTGGATAGATTTGTCAAAAAACAAAATTGCTGCATCTGGGGAGAATGAGCTTCACATTGTCAGAAATGTCAGAAAATTAGTTGCAATGAATAAAATGTACTGTTTGGTGTAGTTTTTGTGCTGTTGGAATAATGGGCCCGATTTCTCGTTCCGAAGATGAAAATGAAAGATCTGCTACTGTCAATGGACATCACCATAGACAGCCAATTGAATATCTTTGAAGGAATATACATAGACGATCTTTATTTCAACTGGACAGAGCCACAAGTCGTACAACACTTGAAAATGTTGCTTTATTGCGATCATAGTTTTTCGGTCGACTAAATTCACAAAATAGCGACACAAACTGGCCACGTAGATATTGCGATCTAACTCCACTGGACTACGTTTTGTGCGGCTTTTCGAAAAGTAAAATCCATATAAATAAGCGAACAAAGTTCTAGGAGTCAATTTCGCATCGATTCAACTATAGATTGACGACTTCATGAGGTCTACCCATAGAAGACGTTGATCTGGGTTGAACTCGTGCAGAGTAGCCAAGTGCTTTGTGAAAGAACCAAACAGGAAAAAAGCAACCTTTCTCCTAAAACTCAGCAGGAAGGACCTGAGAGCAATGGTGGGTGTAATCACAGGGCACAACGTCTGTGGTCAGCATATGGCTACCATGGGGGTCGTAGACAGCCTGATATGCTATCCTGTTTGGAGAATGACGACCCTGCAGAGCGTTTTCTCTGTAGCTGTCCTGCATTTTCCAGAATCAGACTTAGGATATTGGATTGCGATACACTGAGTATGGATAAAGTTCCTACTCTTCCTCTTCCGGATCTCTTAAGATTCATCAATGAATCCAAGAGATTTGTGGAAGAGTGACCTCAAACTAATTTATTTGTCTTACTACCCACTTTTTATCTTTCCTATCTCCATTCTTTCTACTGAAATCTATCCGGGTGTAGTACAATACTCTACTGACTGAGTGCTTGGACTTGTCCAACCCCTCACAAATCTAATCTAATCTAAGCCAACAAAGATTCCAGAGCTGATCTCACTTTTGAACCGAGATTGCAGAGCACAATGCGATAGTGTGTGAGTGGCTGCTTGAAAATTTAAATTCTCATGTGACAGCCTGTCATGATGGACATTTAAACAATGTATTTCTTTGTATATAATTGTTAAGATCCGTATTTTGAGTAAAAATAGTGTAGACCTAACGATAGTAAAGACTTCATTCTGATTGCCTTATATCATATATTGGGCTGTTGTGTTAAACTCTTCCTTTGGCTTAACTTGACACAGATCAAAAGAATAAAAAAACTTAAACTATACTCACAAATGCTCAACTGTAAGCCCATTGCTTTGATAATTCCATAGACGTCTTCTTCACCGCGTCCAGCCAAGTCGGTTAGCTTCCGCAAGACATTCTTTGCATTATCGTTGAAAAACGGGAAAAAACTTAAGATGTTATTGTGGCTCAAGAATGGAGTTATAGCTTTGCGATCAGGCTTCCATTTTTTCACTACACTTTCGAGCAAATACAAAACAAAAAAACAAAAAACACTTTAAAAATGTTTGGATTCGTAGCATTGTTTCTTCATCACCTGGATTCACGATGAGCCCATTAATTACACCATTATGGAAGTGGGCGTACAAATCTCTGGCTTTGTTGAGAAACTCCGGTGAAGTTGTGACATGTTTGATCACTTCGGGATCGATGGTAATAACAATGGGAGTGTTGGCAACCCACACGCAAGCGGTTAAACTTTTTATTTTATCGAAACCACGACTGGCGTTTTTATAAACCTCTGCAATTTTATTGAAATTAATGATTTTACACCAACTCCACCAGAAACTGCATCACCGACACACTTTTCACAGCACTTACTGGTTAAATCCAAAAACTCGTATGCGATGCCAATGAAAGGTATTCCATAACGCGTTGGTATTTTGGAGGTTATATGTCGAAAGGATCTTCGTTTCATATACAACGACCAACTGGCATAAAGGAATAGAATTGCAGCGGCAAGGATTACCGAATTCAATGAAATTAAGACACTCATATTCCCGATGAGGGCCGTAAGCGCGAACAACGAAAGTAAGCAAATGCGTTCAACTAAAGCGATAATTGATAAGTGCATCAACTTTTATATGCTTTTATTAAATTTCTTTTTCTATTGCATTTTTATTATCTGATATATCGCTAAGCATTAATCGGCAAGCGGTAAAATCGGATATGCAAACAATTAAAGCGAAAACATTGCAAACGGAAGAAATTAGGTTTTGCATTTATGTAGTTGCGCTCTTGTGTGTGTATGTATTTACACATATTTAACTGCAAGCAATTTCATTAGGGAGGGTCTCAACTTATATTAGTTTAAAATTTTTCAAAGCAGAGTACTTTATTCGAGGCAGGGCTGGAATTTTTGTCAAATTGAAAATAAAAATATAGGACAGCTACTTATCGGATGAAGTAAGTCCAGAGGGGATCCTTTGTCTGCATTCCATGTGCTAAGCTGTGTCTCACGACACTTCCTTTCGCACACTTTGGCTTCCGGTACTCAGAGTTCTAGTTCAGATTGATGTTGCGTTGACCAAGAGACTTTAGGAATTTTCCAAAACCTTTACCAATTTTCTCGATCAGCGTAACTGACCTCTGCACACTAATCGTAGTCTGGTCAGGACTGCTAGGATACCATGTGATGCTAAATTGTGTGAGAAAAAGTTATTTGATAGTTTAGTGTTTGGTGCATCCAATTATATATCACAGCGTTCCAAAATAAAGGTAAAAATATTAAATATAAAAATCCATTACATTCTTTAATGCCACTACGAGCACAGTGAAAAGTCGGAGTAATACACTATCGAATGCTGTAGCGAAGGGGTGATTTCAACTATTCGGTTCTGATTGGTCAGTCGTCGAAAATGTTGTTAAAATCAAAAAAATCGAAGAGACCACACAGGACTTGAAAACTAGTCAGACATTTTTTTTACATCAGTTATTTATTTTTAATCACAATCCAAGATGATTACAGACTATAAAATAGATACATAGATACAAAAAAGACCTTATGAAAAGAGAGTTATAAGCAACTTCTTAAAAGTAGACTTAGTGTAAGAAAAATCAAAGTCTAAGGAAGAAGAATAAGCAATAAATTGAGCTAGCGTCCTCCTAAAAGGAGCACTCGTCCCATAAACAGTGTTAGCAATACCCAGAAAAAACAGTTCATTACGACGGAAAATGCGTAAGGGAACATTAAAATAAATTTCATTGAGCGGACAATCTATGTCCTGAGCCCGCACAAATATTGAAGACAAAACACTACGGAAACAGAACACGCCTAGAGTCTAAGGTTATGATAGACCAGGTTTATTAGTAAGCAATGAGAGCGATAGGACGGAATGGGATCAACGGATTTTATGCACGCAAAACAAGGCGCAGAAAAGCTCTTTGAATAGACGTTAATCTCTTAATTTAGACTGCATTAAACGGTATCCGGCGAGTACCGCGCATTGGCGAATATCGCACCTGGACCGAACTAAGGACGAGTACAGCAGTTTAAGAGTATAGGGATCAGAGAACGAAGAACTATTTCGACGAATCAAGGCCAACATTACGAACGATTTAAAACAATATATTTTGTGCGAGTAATGAAGCTGGAGATCAAACGGAGAATAACTTTTGCCAACAGGTGTTGCTTTGGGCCCAGTAGGCCACTGGCAAGTAGAGCTCTCTCTCGAAGGACTGAACTGGCACTCTACAAAACGCTCATCATTCCCGTCCTAATATATGGTGCAGAAGCATGGACGATCTCAACAGCGGGTGAAAAAGTTTTGGGAGCCTTCGAGAGAAAAATTCTACGTAAGAACTTTAGCCCCCTCCGCGTTAGTCAGGAGTACCGCGTACGGTGAGATAGCGAGTTTATGAGCTACATAGGGACATGGACATAGTTGAGCGTGTACAAATCAAATATGTTAAATTCCAATTAGAATTAGCAATTGATGCAATTGGTTTATATTCTCGAATTCATCAAACAATTAGAATGAGTTCAACTAATTCCCATTAGATAATTGAAATTTTTATTCCAATGGTAAAACTAATTGCAATTAGTTGCCATTAGCAAAAAAAATTGGTTTACCTTTACAATTAGAAATCTAATTGACTTCTGCTAATGCAATTAGATATTTAATTAGCTCGAAGTAGAATTAATTATTTTGATAAAAATTAATTTTTTGCAAAGAATTATTAAAGTGAACGAATAATGATGTAACTTACATCATGCAAGTCACTGTATGTGGAAACATGTGGTTATTCAAGTACCGTAATTGTTATCAGCCGGTAATTGTTTGAAATGTAAATAAATAAAATTGAATTTTCTGGTGATGATGAGGATTTTGATGTTACATACACACCTTCGAAAGAATTAAGGAAAAGGAAGGTGTTCAATGGAGATAGTGAACAATTTGTGAAGAGACGCATGGAAAGCACTTTTGGCAATATAATTTTCACCTCGAATTTTTATATTGAACTTAAGAAGGTATGAAAGTTTCATTACAAAACTATACATCGAAAGTCCTTGTTGTGTTGTTAAAGTACTTGTGTAGTGTGCCGTTGCTTGACATTTACTATAGGGTTTTCCAATAACAGGTGTTATTGGTGAATGAATTGCGTTATCGAAAGATGATTAACGATTTTTTATGGTTGGAATTGAATGGAATCGATGGACAACGTTGATTTTCAACAAGACGGCGTTACGTGCCACACAAGCAACAAAACAATTGATCTTTTACGGGAAAAGTTTCCGGACCGTGTTATCTCTCGAAGAGGTGATCACAATTGGCCACCGCCATCTTGTGATTTAACACCTAGTGTCTTTTTTCTTTGGGGCCATGTGAAAGAGAAGGTCTACGCCAACAGCAAAGGGTCGATTCAAGACCTCGTGAAGCTATCGAGTACATAGCAGCCACTTTGCAATTCGGTTATGGAAAATTTGATGAAAAGGATATTGTCCTGTAAGCGTGGTCGTGTTGGTCATTTGCTTGATGTTATTCTCCACTATTAACGGCATACCTTCCTCTTTATAATGAAATAAACATCCGATCATTTATATTAAAATACAGTATTTTTCTTTGAATATCAAAGTAACACCTCTTATTAGAAATCCTTATATGTAAGTTATTGAACTCACGCTGGAAAATGGCTGAATCTTCTGGGAACTTCATTTTATATTAGATTTTCAGATCCTCTGCATATAAAGGGTGATTTTTTAAGAGCTATAGGAAAGTTTTTCAAAACAACACACGTAAAATTCAGAAAAATGTATGAAATTTTTACTTAAATCGATAGTACAGTCCACATAATTTAATGTTTGAAGATTATTTCATGCAAATGTTGACCGTGACTGCGCTTCAAATGGTCCATCCGCTTAGTCCAATTTTGGCATACTCTTTCCAATGTATCGGCCGGTATCTCACATATAAATGCTTTAATGTTGTCTTCCAATGCGTTAATTGAAGCAGGCTTGTCTGAATAGACATGATCTTTAACATAGCCCCACAAAAAATAATCTAAAGGCGTTATATCGCACGATCTGGGTGGCCAATTGACAGATCCCGAACGTGAAATAAAATGTTCACCGAACTCACCTCTCAACAAGTCCATTGTTACGCGTGCTGTGTAGCACGTGGCACCGTCTTGCTGAAACCACATGTCATGCAAGTCAAGCTCTTGTATTTTGGGCAAAAAACAGTTGGATATCATTTCACGGTAGCGCTCACCATTCACAGTTACGTTACGATTCGCAGCATCTTTCGAGAAGCTCGGTCCAATGATACCTCCAGCCCATATACCGCACCAAACTGTGACCTTTTCTGGATACATTGGTAGCTCTTGCAATTTTTCTGGCTGATCTTCACTCCAAAATTGATAATTCTGCTTATTTACGTACCCATTGATCCAAAAATGAGCTTCGCTGAACACAATTTTTTGATAAAAAAGTGGATCTTCGGCCAAGTTTCCAAGAGCTCATTCACTAAAATTTCTGCGTTGCGGTAGGTCGTTCGGCTTCAATTCTTGCACCAGCTGTATTTTGAAAGGCTTCACCCGTAAATCCTTTGGCAAAATTTTCCACGTTGTTGAGTATCAGAGGCCCAATTGCTGCGAACGGGGACGAATCGATAATTGATGGTCATCATTAACACTGGCCGATACAGCTGCGATATTTTCTTCGGTTCGCACTCTACGTAAGCGTGTTGGTGGTTTGATGTCCAATAAAGTAAATTTGGTTCTAAAATTAGTCACAATAGCTCGAATAGCCGCTTCAGTGGGTCGATTAAACTAACCATAAAATGGAAGAAGCGCGTGATAAACTTTCTTAACAGAACACGCATTTTTATAATAAAATTCAATGATTTGCAAGCATTGTTCGTTTGAAATTATAGACCAAACTGAAGATGTTTGACAGTGAAACAAAACACGAAACGTGCGTCAGCTGTTTAAACCAACTTTTTAAAAAGATAATAGCTAAAAAATCAACCGTTAGAAGAAAATTTCACTTACAAAAACAAAAGAAAATATCGTTAATGAATAATAAATATATTAATAATTTGGGGAATACCAGAGGTAGCAACTAAATAAAAAGATGGTACATTATCTAGTCGATCTATTATCAAGATCGGAAGTTATCCACTTTAGAGGGAAACCCGGATGAGCTATTAGTGGAAATTAAAAGAAAAAGCGTTGAACACTTCTTACTTCGCCAATATAATGGCTGGGCAGCCTTTTTTAAACTTTTTTTTGGAACTTTGTGTTCTAGAGACTCAATCGATCCAGCATGAAAGTCTCGAGTCTTGGTTCTTTGTAGTCTTCTTGAATTATTGAAGTGAGTTTTAAGTGACATGTTTTTTAACAAACCGGCTGTGATTACGTCATATTCCGGACTTTTCTTGAACTTTAAGTGTGAAATTTCCTTAGTGACATCACTAATGGGAAAATTTTCAATTTCGGGAGATGCTTGGACAGTGGGAGGAGGCAAGAACCTGTTTTATTTTTCATATGGTTCCAAAGATGTTTTGAAGGTGTTGTGCGAATAACTCGGCATTATCCAGATCACTTTTTGCCCATATTTAATTACCATTAAGATGTTTGATTGGAGGATTATGCAAGACTGGTCGTTTCATACAATTCATAGTTTTCCAGAGTTAGTAATCCGAAGTTTTCTGGGCAGATAAGCTTTGCAGTTTTGTATTTAATATATGTATAAGGTGGCGCAAAAGTAACCTTGCGATGTTTCTTGGCTGTAATTTAAAAAAAAAAAGAAGAAAAACTTTGATTCTTCTTGTGGATTATTTTTATGATTGCCATTTGAGCCATTTTTTTGGCATTTTCCATCACTTTGGCCAAAACTTCCGGCGATAGGTCCTCACATTCTTGACGAATATTGTCTTTAAGAGCTGCAAGAGTCTGAGGCTTGTTGACATAAACCCGCGACTTCAAAAAGCCCCACAAAAAGAAGTCTGGAGCGGTCAAATCAGGCGATCATGCTGGCCAGTGCAAATCGCCAAAACGGGAGATTAGGCGCCCGGGAAATGCATCCTTCAGCATATCGGTTGTGGTACGGCGCAGTGTGTGCCGTTGCACCGTCCTGTTGGAACCACATGTTTTCCAATCCCAATTCATCAAGTTGCGGCAAAAAGAACTCGTTGATCATTGCTCTGTAGCGCTCACCATTCACAGTAACCGTTTGGACCGCGACGTCTTCGAAGAAAAAAGGTCCGATGACTCCTCCAGCGAAAACAGCACACCATACAGTAACTTTGAGCGGGTGTAATGGCTCTTCGTGGGTTACACGCGGATTTTCAGTGCCCCAGAAGCGTAAATTTTGCTTATTTACGTACCCGCTAAGATGGAAATGGGCCTCATCGCTCATGATTATTTTTGATGAAAAATCATCTTCCTCTTGGTGGTGATTCAGGATGGCTTGAGCGTATGTTAGACGCGATTGGCGGTCAGCAGCTAACAGCTCATGCACCGTCTGGACTTTGTACGGAAACATCTTCAAATCTTGTACCAAAATTCGCTGTAAAGACCGTCGACTGATACCCATTTGCGTGGCACGTCGTCTGGTCGACGGCGCTTCCATGACATCCTCGGCTACAGCAGCAATATTCTCTGCAGAACGGCTACTCCGGGGTCTGCTACGCCTGGCAGCATCTCGTGTTGTGCCAGTCTCTTCGAGGCGAGCGGCTAAACGTCGCAGTGTTTCACCAGTAGGCGTTGGACGGCGAGGAAATCTGCGACGAAATTCACGTTGTGCCAAAGTCACCGACCGATTATTGGTCAAATAAATAGTCAGCAATATTCCGCGTTCTGGAGCAGTGTAGCGTAACATTGTTTATTAACGTGTATTTCGCGTGTGTTTACTACACAAATGTGAAAACAGAACTGACATTAGGGGCCATCGCAAAATTTATGGCATTTTCTGATAGGAGGATTACTTTAGCGCCACCTGTTATAATGTTTTATTTTGGTACTCTTGTGTCTTTCATATCACCAGTTTGGTTAACCTGTCTAATTCAGTTTTAAGAGATGGGAACCTGATTCTCCGCCAACTTTTTCGTATTTGTCTTTTATTAGTTCAGATATGAATATCTGTGTTGATACATTTTTGGAGTTAATGCAGTTAGTGGAGTACTCAATCATGCAGCTTCTCCAATGTGTGGAATAGCTGAGAGTAATCTGTGCACTTCATGTTGCGTCTTGGTGGGCTATGTACAGTAACTGTTGACTACTAAATTTAATTCCAACTGATGTGGCTTGAAACTGGTGTGCTAACTTTTTCTTCTTCATGTTGCTCAATTGTTTATTTTGTGATAATGGCTACGGCCTCCTGCATTATTAAAGGGATGATTTGAGTGATACATATTGAACCCTTTGAAGTTGGGTAGCTAAAGGAATTTGACATATCAAACAAACATAAATTTTCTTCTCTGTAAGTAAGAGCTCGTGCTCATCTTTATGTTTAAGGCTCGCGCCTCATTAAAAAAAAAACCGAAATTACTTTGATTCGAAATTATTTCTATTTTTGAAGTGAAACTTCTTAGGAGTCGATGGACGAGCGAGAATGAAGAGTAAAATTTCAAGGCCATGCAACGTTTTGGGCATTTTCGTTCCGCGAGAAAGAAAAAAGATATAATGTACAGGAAAAAGAGAGAGCTATACCTTATATATATCTTAGTTACACTTTAAGCTATTTTTCCTGAGTTTTTCCTAGTGGTTGCTAATTTCCAGTGAGAAATAACACTGCCTACTTTTTGGCGCTTATTTGTTGGTGCAAACTTGTAGGAAATATATTTTTGGTGCCTACTTTTTGGGGGCGTTTTTTGGTCCCAATTTTTGGGCGTTTTTTTTTGGTGCCTACTTTTTGGCGGTTATTTCCGTTTCCTGGCTAGTGCTTGTGCTATCCATTCCGGCGTCGGATTTATTGGTATTGCCTTGCGGTAATTTGTGCCGTTGCTGCGGTCCTGGAATCGCTGCGTTTGTGCGGGTGATAAGCTCGGAGTAGTGCGCGTTGTTGCCACGGTTTGTGTCCGGCATTCACCTACACCGGTCGACCCTTCTCCGTGTTTTGTAGATTTTGTCTATTTGTGTTCTCTGCAAATGTTGTGAATTTATTTAGATATATATTATTTATCTCTCTCTCTCATTCTTTCTCGGGTCTCTCCCTATTTCTGTGTCTGCCTTGAAAGTTTCACTTCTGTTATGTGCACTATGCTACACGCACTGTATGTAGATTAAATATTCAAAAATATTGTCCCAAAACGATTTTTCGAAATTCCGTATATTTAACCTCTGACCCAACCTCTACAGCGACATACCTTGTTTTGAAGGATGACAACTTTTTCAACAAACCTCGTATGGCCCAAAAAAATTTTTGTTTTTTTAACAGTAGATCAAGAAATCAAATACTGTAAATAAAGATAAAAGATCTTTTTCCGTTTCCGTTTTGCATGCTTTTAAAGAAACACCCAAAAAGCACGATTTCAAATGAGGTGAGGGCCTTAGTGACGCTGAATATTGTATGCAAACTGAATTCTCAAAAATCAACGCTAGTTGTGAGCGATTTCAAACTCATATTTTATATTCCTAGGATTGAATGGGCTACAAAACTGCATACCCAGAAGATTTCTAAACTAGCCGATTAAAGTTTGAGCGCAATTTTTTCAAATTTGTTAAATTTTAATGAAACTTGTTCCATCTTGGGGAATTTTGTAGAAGGCTTGGAATTTTGATTAGGAATATTATTTCATAGTGTGTTTATGGTATGCAATGAACTACTTTTTAATAAAAAAGTAAGGTATAAAATTTACAATGAAAAGGCTTGCGAATATTGTAAAAAAATGTTGTGTAGGGGTATATGGGAAATTTGCAATATGACCAGATCTGGGTCATCTCAAAAGTATATAAGTACATGTTTTTATTCTATTTTGTAACACCAGTTGAAATTCCTAACTGCACACTTTCGCAAAACAATAATGCTTTTGTTTTATTCAAAGGCAAGCACACTTATGGCCCTTGAAATTGATACTGAAATAAACTATTAAATAGGTGTTAGTTGTTATAAAATAATTCTAGCGAGTAGTAGTTATGCATTTTCCACATATAGTTAATTATATACAATTTTGTATTTGTAATAAACACATTTTCTGCACTGATATAATTTTCGCCGTTAAGTGTTGTCTTCCGGAATACATTGTTTTCTGACTGTTGTGAGAGAGAAATGGGTTTTTTCTGATTACCTATAAGCGTCATTTATTAATGACTTTGTTTTTACTTGAGCTCTAAGTAGCTGGAAGAGAAAAACACTTTTTCGCACTTCAGTTGGCTTTTTCAACTTTGGTTCGCATATCAAAGGTTAATAGACATATTTCTAAGCAAGACATTTTAAATTTTAGTATGAGAAGCTAAATAGGCTCTAAACTATTGCAGTGCGAGATATCACTTAGACTAAAAGCTCCGGCATCGTTTTTTCGTTGTTTTTTACATCGTATGATATTTTGACACTGAAAGCTTTTCGAGCTGAAAAAAGTAGCAAAAACTCATTATCATATCTAAGCTGTATGAAAAGGATCGCTTTATGATTGAAGTACACTTTCAATATTAATTATTTCCAAAATGTATGCTGCATTGCCTAAGCAGTGCCTTGTACGTGCGAGTAATGGGAAATTTGTGAGGAAAGTTCGAAAGGTTGGCATGCGAACTTTGCTTTCAGCTTTCAGATGTCGCTAACTTACACACAAGTCGTTCAACAATCGATGTTCTGCGCAGTAGATTCCATAATTGTGTAATCAGCTGTTTTGGTGAAGTCAGGTGACTGCCACAGATAAGCGATTTGATATCGTTCGATTTTTTTGTGGAAGGCCTATCGATTCTATTTTGTGCAGAATAGTGGAAAAGGATTATCGCTTGATAGAATTTGTTGCTTGAACTAATATAACAATTAATTTACTTAAATAGCTACAAATTCGGGAAGAATGCGTGAAATAACATAGTCTTCAGGTGGGAATAAAGCAAAAAAGATGATAAATGTTAAAAGTTTAAAATTTATATAAATGTTAACTACTCAATGCGTTAAGTTGAATAATTTCGGCGTATAACACCTCCACATCAAAACTAACATGCGTACACAGTAGGAAGGTCTACAGACACTGCTCTGTACCCGCTACATATGTGGGGAGATCCAGAGTGCCTTTGATTGTGAAGCACAGTTCTCTGTGCTTTCCTCAATATCGAGGGAGCTTTCGATAATGCCAGGGTTATGTCGCGCACTAGATAAGAGAAACGTGCCGTGACACATCTACAGATGGATAGAGTCCCTGCTACAGACAAGGGTAGCTGAAACCACAACAGCGGACAGTACTATCCAGCTACAACCAAGTAAAGGGAATCCATAGGGTGGAGGGAGTTCTATCAGCTCTCCTGTGAAGCCTAGTAGTAGACGACCTGCTTCACCTGCTGACAAACAACGGAGTCCGCTGTCAGGGATACGCGGATGACGTTGTAATTATAGCGAGAGGTAGGTTCGAGAACACTCTTTGCGATATACTGCAAAGAGCTCTAAACCTGAAAAAAAGATCGTGTGCGGGGGTGGGTCAGGAAAAGAGCCTTACCAGGAATAAAAGAGATCAGCGTAGACGGGGTTGCTATTGTTTTGGTCAGCAAAGTTAAATAACTTGGCCTTGTCCTGGATGCCAAGCTTAACTGAAAGAGGCATGCTAACGCATCCCTATCCAAAGCCGCAAAGGCTCCCATGATCTGCAAAAGTTTAGCAGGAAAATCTTGGGGATGTAGCCCAAGAAACTTGAGATGGATGTATATTACGATAATAAGACCAATGACGACATACGGAGCGGGACATCGAGAGTCACTCTCTCGACGGTCATGCTTGAGCAGACATCACCGTGGCAATAGGAAGGTTTCGGAAAGGAAAAGGGATGTCATCTAAAAACATGGAAGTGCTTTACCATGTGTCGCCTCCGAAAGGCAGATGATTTTTTACGAAGAGCTTTTGCATGCTTACAAAATCTCCTCCTTGGCTATGACCCATTGAAACTTTAAAAGAAATGTTCATGGTAAGGCCTACAAATCGAAAATTGTGGATGCTGATCACAAAAATAAAGAGGGAGCTGTCAAAATGCCTAAACGTACACGAAGGTGCTTGAAGAAACAATGCGCAAAGTGGTTTGGAATATTTAAAAGGAAAGTACATCGCTGTGGATATGGATAATTTCAGTAAAAATTAACAAAATTACCTACGTCATATACATACATCCATATATCCGTATTTAATTTATTATAAATTAATAAAAGTTTTAGTTTCGCTTCATGCTTCCGTCCACATATTTCATCTCGCATAGATTATTTTTTTTATTCCAATTACATATTCTACAATACATTAGCATACATGTTTTCATTGTTTTGTGCATTGCGCTTGCTCAAAGGGGCAATGTACTACAGTTATGAGCATGAATGTGTATACATTAGGGTGGGTCAATTTGTATTCAACGATTTCATAACTGTTAATAGTGACGTGGGTGCCGATACGCGAGTGCGCCAACTGTCTGTTTGTTGACAGGAGGTACTTCGTTTTGTCCTCGTTCACCACCAGACCCATTCGCTTTGTTTCTTTCTCTAGTTTAGAAAAGTCAGAAGTCACAGCGCGGCCGATGATGTCAATATTATAAAAAATGTACCCGAGCGATTTCTTTGTTTAAGCGGCCCAAATTAATCATCCAATTTTGTTTTTGAATGACATTTTTGGTAAATAAAAAAAAAAAAATGTGATGAAAATCTTTATTTTGACCTATAAATGTCAAATGTGTCAAATATGATTGACTTACGACGTCATTTACAAAAATTATGAGGCTTTCCATAGGGTGATTCATTTTGTGCCACTTATATTATATAAGTATATATACGAGTATAATATTATTATATTGTACTTATTAATCTTATATATAAAATAAAGTCAACTTTTTGTGTGTGTTCGCTAACCGGCCGTGTCTGCACCGAATTAAACCAAACTTACATACATTGTTAAGAAGGTATTGAAGATGGTTTCCGTATAGTTTGGATACCTATTGGTAGATAGGGTCTCGAGATATAGGTCAAAACGTGGACCCGGGTAACCTTCGGATGTGTATGTACAATATGGGTATCAAACGGAAGCTGTTGGTGAATGCTTTAGTTCAGAGTATTTCCATCCGCTCCGTGACTAGGGTCTCGAGATAGAGACCAAAACGTGGACCCTAGAATGTGTTTGTACAATATGGATATCAAATGAAAGCTGTTGATAAGTGCTTTAATACGGGGTAATTTTCATACCTGTTGATGACTAGGGTCTCGAAATATATGCCAAAACGTGGACCCGCCGTGTCTTTGAACCGAATTAAGCCAAACTTACATACATTGTTAAGTAGGTATTGAAGATGATTTCCGTATAGTTTGAATACCTATTGGTAGATAGGGTCTCGAGATATAGGTCAAAACGTGGACCCGGGTAACCTTCGGACGTGTATGTACAATATGGGTATCAAATGGAAGCTGTTGGTGAATGCTTTAGTTCAGAGTATTTTTCATGCCGCTCCGTGACTAGGGTCTCGAGATAGAGACCAAAACGTGGAGCCTAGAATGTGTTTGTACAATATGGATATCAAATTGAAGCTGTTGGTGAATGCCTTAGTACAGAGTATTTTTCATGCCGCTACGTGACTGGGGTCTCGAGATAAAGGTCAAAACGTGGACCCGGGTAACCTTTGGTTGTGTATGTACAATATGGGTATCAAACGGAAGCTGTTGGTGAATGCTTTAGTTCAGAGTATTTCCATCCGCTCCGTGACTAGGGTCTCGAGATAGAGACCAAAACGTGGACCCTAGAATGTGTTTGTACAATATGGATATCAAATGAAAGCTGTTGATAAGTGCTTTAATACGGGGTAATTTTCATACCTATTGATGACTAGGGTCTCGAAATATATGCCAAAATGTGGACCCGCCGTGTCTTTTCACCGAATTAAACCAAACTTATGCACATTGTTAAGTAGGTATTGAAAATGGGTTTCGTAAAGTTTGGTTGTAATTCGGACCAGTGGCAACGGGTACAGCGTTCTTTTGAGCCAGCCATAATGTCGCTTACTTTTTTAACGCTTGGGGCGGAACTGAACTGTCAAATTGACAGTGTGAGTTACAAAGTGTCAATATTTCTCTCTGATTTGGACGCCATAAGGAGAAGACGTAAGTGCAAAGTGTAAAAATTGTTTGTGAATTTTTTTAGAGTGGATTTTGGAACAGTGAATAATTCCTTACGAAATTTGAGAATTTAATGTGAAATCCGAATGTTCAAATGAAACTTACAAGTTAATGAAGAATTGATTTTATTAACTGGTGATTTTAGACAAACGTTACCCGTTATTCCGCGATCAACCCCAGCTGATGAATTGCATGAGTGCTTGAAAGCATCTAATTTGTGGCGATATGTGACGAAATTAACACTAAACACAAATGTTCGCGTTCAACTCCAAAATGATTCAAGTGCTGAAGTTTTTTCAAAGCAATTGTTACAAATTGGCAATGGACGAATTCCTATTGATAATAATGGCTTATTTAAATTTCCAGATAATTTTTGTCAAATATCAGAATCAAAGACCGATTTGGTGCAAAAGGTTTTTCCCGACATAACACAAAATTACAAGAATCACAATTGGCTAAGTGAACGAGCTATATTAGCTGGTACGAATAAAGATGTGAACGAGATAAATGCAGATATCTTGGGTAAAATACCTGGTGACACTGTTGTATACCGGTCTGTTGACACAATTATCGACCAAGATCAAGTAGTTAACTATCCAACCGAATTTTTGAATTCATTGGATAACTCGGATTTCCGCCACATTATTTGCAATTAAAAGTTGGTGCAAACATTATTATGCTTCGGAATATTAATCATCCAAAATTATGTAACGGAACTAGACTTAAAGTCAAACGATTGATGAATAATGTTATCGAAGCAACTATTTTAATTGGCAAATTCAAGAATGAAGACGTTCTAATACCGAGAATTCCAATGATTCCACCTGAATTGCCATTTGAATTCAAGCGTTTGCAACTGCCCATTCGTTTAGCATTTGCAATAACTATCAATAAATCCCAAGGGCAAACTTTAGAAATATGCGGGATGAATTTAGAAGAACCAGTATTCACCCATGGTCAACAAAAAATATTGTTTTGCCAAAGCGCTTGAATAAAGAATAACGAAATAAATAATATAAAAACCACATCTTTTCTGTTCTAAACCATATCTATTTTAGTGTGCCCAGCGAAGCGGGCCGGGTTTGCTAGTGTTTTGTATAAAAAGATACCTTGTCTTGGCAGCACAGACACGCAAGTCAGGTTTTTGCTAGTATTTGATACATACTAACTATGAATGCGTAAAAAATAAATAAATATGCATTCAGAAATTAAAGTACAGTGAACTAAAAAAACAAACAAAGTTCTCCGGTAAATGCTCAATGTAAAATATTTACGCACATAGGCGCCTATGCTTTCAAATTAGAAACAGAAGCAATTAAGTGACAGATATTTAAATCGAATATTTACGAGGGTTGCTACTTTAGCCTGGACAAGCGCAGCCATCGGCACACTACTGCTGGTTTAATTCACGTCGAAAGGCAAAGAAAGTCAGCGCAAGAAAAGTTGTACGATGAAAGTTTCAAGCACCTGCAAATAACACAAATAGCACTGGTACGACAAAGCGTTCTGAGCGATTATCTCTAAAAATGTGAAGCTCTACGATGAAAATTTAAAGTTTGATGTATTCACTTTGGTGTTGCCGTATCTCAAAACTTTATTAGCAGCCTTCGTAATTTATTTCAAAGTAAAATAAAAAGCTATGTCATTAGAGGCTTGGGAAGGCTAGCTATCACCTGCTTAACCAGGAATTAAACCTTGCCTGGAACAATCCTTTAGAAAGATATACTTCTCCCCACGCTCTGGCCATTTTTCAACCGCTCCAAACAATAGGATTCGTCGAACTCTTCAAAATACGCCTCTATATCGGCGATGACTTCCTCCGGGGGCTCCGGTAGCAATTCATAACGTCATTCATACAGTTTGGCGGCGACAAATCCGGATGAATGTGCTGGTGCGTTATCGTGATCAAACAGCTCCTTCTTTTTCGTCAAATGCGGCCGTGTCTCCTCCAAATTTTTTGTGAAAGCGGTCCACTAATTCACTGATCCAGTGATCATTCTTCCTTTTTCAAAAAAAATACATGAGGATGACGCCGTTCGTATCCCAAAATATCGTCGCCATGACCCTTCCGGCCGATGGGACTGTCTTCTTCTTAGGAGTAAATTCTCCGGGAGACATCCATGTTTTGATTGTTGCTTAGTTTCTGGTGTGTAATGATGAATCCAGGTTTTATTAGCGGGACAACTCGCAAAAGTTCCTTCGGATCTCGCTTAAACTGCTACCAACACTGCTTCGAAGTTAACAGCCGCATCCGCTTGAGCAATCGCGGCACACATGAGCCGACAATTTTTTAATCGCCAAATTATCATGTAAAATATTAATTGCCGTTCCGGTCGACACACCTATGACCTCTGCTACTTCGTGCACTTTCGTTCGGCGATCAGCGAGAATCATGTTGTTGGACTTTTTGAATGGTTTCCTGGGTAACCACGTCTGTCGGGCGTCCTGGTCGCTCCTCATCAAAAACGGATGTTCGCCCACGTTTAAACTCGTTGAACCAATATCTAAACTGTGGTCACAGACGGCGAAGCGTTTCCGTAGACAGCATCCAACTTTGCTGTTATCTCGTCGCATTTTTCCAAAAACAAAAAGCGATCTACCGAACGATACTGCTATTTTTCAATTTTAGCGAAAATTACGAAACACGTCTAACCTATCAATCAGTCTGAAATTTGTTTTGTCATCGTTTGATAGATGACAGCACAAGATGCTAACACGAACTTCCCTCAGAAACGCCCTTTGTCATCAAAAACAGGTACTTATTGAACCGCCCTCGTATTTGCAAAATCTGTTGTTGCACACACTTTCAAGACCATAAGTTTTACTACAAAATCTAAGTTGCCATAGGCCATCAGAGGCGCAGAGGTATGCCACTTCATGCCATTTGTCATATGACTTCAAATTGCGACTATTACAGCTAATCACATGTCAAAGTAGGTAATGAATGCAAAGCGTGTCACCACAGCCTGCTTCAATCTATAAATATAGGGTTTTGCAATAGGCGCATGCCAATGTCTTTTATGTACTATTTGTGCGAAATTATCGGCGTTTATTTTCAGGTAAGTTTGGAGAAATGTGCCAGTAAAAAATGATTTAAAATTCTTCGCATTAAATGGAGTTTGTGTGTAGGTTAGATAAGGTTTCGATGGCTTTTCCTTTTAAATTTTTCAGGCAGTATAACCAATAATTTTTTTTAAGAAATGTTCTAGACAATTAGAGAGCCTTTTAACTCCTCTCAAAGTAATTTTTAATAAATCTTTGTACTCTAGGGTTTTTATCAGCGATTGGAAAATCACAAGTGTTCAAAAGTATCAAAAATGATGAGGTGTGCAATTACAGGGCGATCTTGAAGCTTTCTACTATACTCAAGCTTTTCGAAAAAATTGTAAAAAAAAGCCATGTACTTTCCGACTTAAAGTTTAATTTCGCCCAATCAGCTACAGATTTCAACCCAGCTGCTTTTGGTGTATATTATTTTTCAACTTTTGCTGAAGCTTTTCAAATCAACTGTGTTTATGCCGCGGGTAGTCTGTTCAACTCTCTCCAGTCTTGAAAAATAGTCCCGTCGTGTGAGTTTTGCGTTGAACGAAGGCAAGACAATGCACCTTGTGTCAATAACCAAAAAGTCTACGCATTTTGGACAGCGAGATCCGTTTCACAATTAGGAGTACGGCGTAGTTAAAGACTTTGTCCACCTAGGTTGCAGCACTAACACCAACAACAACGTCAACCGAGAGATCCAGCGAATAATAACTTTTGTCAATAGGTGCCTTTGGGCTCGGTAGGCAGAGCTCTCTCTCGACGCACGAAAAAAACACCCTATCAATCACTTATTTTCACAGTCTTACTGTATGGCGCTGAAGGGTGGACATTGTCAAACACTCATGGGCGGGTATAAGAAGCTTTGGAGAGAAAAATTTATCGCAAGATCTATGGTTCAATTTGCGTGAATGATGCACACCGAATAAAATGAGACCACGAGCTGTGGGCCGACATCGACGTAGGGAAGCGCATTAAAATTCAGCAGCTGCACCGGCTAGTTCACGTTGAGCGAATGAACAACAACGCTCCAGCAAAAAGGGACGCCCTCATCTACGTTGTAAAGATCAAGTCGACGAGAAACTGACCGCCCTTGGTGTTTCTAACTGGCGTCAATGCGCACAATACAGAAGCGATCAGCGCAACATTTTGTTAGTGGCCAAGACCAAGTAAGTGTTTACCCGGACTTTTCAAAGCATTTGATATAGTTTTTCACACAATTCTATTATGTAAATGAGCCTCACTTGGTTATCATTCTGTTTTTTGCTTCCATGGTTGAAGTCTTATTTTTCCGTTAGACAATGTTTGGTAATGGTTCAGAGTGAATGTTTCGAACATTTCGTTGCATCTTCAGGGGTCCTAAAAGTCTATGTTTTAAGGTCCCTCCTCTTCGTTCTATTTATTAATAACAGGTACTAATTAGTATCTGTTTTTTTATAGCGAATTTTCTTATAAATGATGATTTGAAAATATTTTCTGCAATTAGAAATACTGAGGACATTCCCTAGTTGCAATTGTTCGCTGGTGTAGTTGCTCTGGCATCTCTGTAAATATCAAGAAATGTTTTCATTACTTTCGCCAAAATTCAAAATGTTTCTCAATCATCTTATTGTATTGCTAATAATTTACTTCAATCTGTTGATGAATTCAAAGTTCCGGGTGTGATCTTTGACTAACATTTTTCAAACAATGGTCACATTACCTTTGTCGTATCTAATGGGTGATAAATTTTGAGGTATCCCTTTCAACGAAAACTCAAATTCATTGATGATTTTTTTGTGTGGAATCATTTATGACATTTATTTTTTAAAGATAATCCTTTTTAAATGTTGGCCGCAACTGCACCGTAATTCGGCCATCCGTAAACACTGATTTTTAGTAACTCGCTGGAGGACTTCGGTCGGTATATCGTGAATAACTGAATTAACGTTGGATTTCATAACCTCAATCGAAGCTGGTTTATCCACAAAGCAATTACGCTTTACATATCCACACAAATAAAAGTTCAAAGGTGTGATATCCACGACTTGGCGGCCAATCCACTCGTCCAAGACGAGAGATGAACCGCTCACCAAAACGGCACGCAGTAAATGCATTGTTTCATGGACTGTATGGCAAGGAGCGTCGTCTTGTTGAAACCAAATGTTGTAAAGGCCATAAACTTCAATTTCCGGTATCCGGCATCATAAAGTTGTGTCTCATGGTGCGATAGTGTTCGCCATTCACTGTTACAGTGGCGCCAGCCTCATCTTTGAAGAAATACGGGCCGATGATTCCTCCAGCCCAGAGGTCGCAAACGGTTGCTCGGTTGTTTTCAATAGATGTAATGGTCGTTCTTGAATGGCTTCAGATTGCTCTTCAGCCCAAATACGTCAATTTTGCCTATTGACGTAGCCATTAAGCCGAAAATGGGTATCATCGCTGAACAAAATTCGGAGTCCAAAATGCGGATCTTCAACGAGTTTTTGAAGATCCCAACAACTGAAGCTATGGCGCTTTGGAAGATCAATCGGCTTCAAACCTTGGACTACCTGCATTTTATTTGCTTTCAAACCGAGATCTTTGCATAAAATCGCCCAAGTAGAGCCAAGTTGTTGAGATCGGTGCCGAATCGATTATTTCGGGTCTTCGGCAAAATTCTCTTTTAGAGCCGGAATTTTTTTTTCACTTCGGGCTGTACGTGGTCTAATCGGTCGAGTATCACCCAATAATGTAAAATTATTCTCAATTTTGCCGAATAGTGCGTTCGATAGGCCGATTATGTACACCAACAGTTGGTCTGAGCGCGCAATGAACACTCTTCACAGAGCGTCGATTTTCAAGGAATACCCTATTGGAGAAAGTACCTCCACCCTTTATAAGTCAAAACGGTCATCGAATTGGATTTGACAAAATAAAAGATTTTCGTAGTGTGCCCTTACTAACGGCACTTATGGTGCTTCCAATCAGTTTCTAACGAATTTCTTCCTTGAAAAAAAAACGCGCATTTTAATTGGAAAACCCTGTAATACCCGTACGAGTAAATTGATCTAGCCAGGGAAGAAAATACTGACTAGTATGTTAGTGTTGATGCAGACGCGCATTGCACACACTTTTTAAGTGCCATTTAAGCGCTAATTTTATGGCAAGCATAAGGTCCACCAAGGACCAGCTAACGTGTCAGCTATACCGCACAAGACGAAGGCGCAAGTAGTAAAAATTATGTCGCAAAAGTTATTAATTTCATGTGAGGCAATACAACAAAAGTGATATATACTCGTAGTAGGCCGAGGTTGAATTTCGCCTCTTAAAAGGGAATATATGGGTAACTGTATAAATAGCAGGGCGCTATCAAATTGGTTAAGCAGCGGTGTAATTCGTCTTATTACCCATATTCAGAGCTATAAATGTGTTTGTCCGTTTGAAATTAACAATTTTACCATAGTGCTGAGCAACGTTCAAGTAAAAATCATTTGAATGAAAATAAATTTAGTCATCAAATACTTGCATGGCCAATTTGCACTGGCATATATGGCTCTTCACTCAATTAACCAGTTCTCCTGCACCTCAACAATCTAATGCTGCATAGTAAGAAATATATAATTTATTATTGCTTCACGTTACAAGAGCAACCACAAAAGCCAGTGCAGAAAAAAAATTACAAGACAACCAAACAAATCTTTGGCACAGCGGGTGTGATGTTAACCCGGTCAAAACAAATGAACTGCATGAAAGATGAGTGGCCTGTTCTACACTTTCTGGCCTCAGCTGAATTTGCACGCACTTTAACTCTTCTAGACACTTGCCGCAATGGATGTTAGAGTACTTGCGGTTTAGCCGCTAACAATCTGAACATAACAAATTGGATACCGGCATGCGGCTTGCTCCAATGTGGCCATGATGCATGCGCCAAGTACGGCTAGGCTGTAAGATATATTGGTGATTTAAATGCAAATCATTGAGTATTTGCCTGTTGCATAACTTGCACATGATCTGTGGGGATGTGAGATCGTGCGTGGATGCCCTGTAGGGATATTGACAAGTACCAAATTGGTGCACAACTAGTGATTTTAGGACCATACTAAGTAATTCATGATTATTTCGCTTTCTATATACAGTCCGGTTCAGGCTGTACTTCGCTCAAAATAAAGATTCATCAAATTACTCCATCTAACGGTAATTCGCAGCAGTAAAACTTCAGCAGTTGTAATAATGTCATTGATTTATGCGTTCACTTGAATAGAGACGCTCAGTTTGCCTACATTATTTTTACATTAACGTTGTGAAAAGGGATCGTTTTTTTAAGGAATAATTGTGTTTAGTCGAAAACTTGTTAATTCTAATAAAATTGGAAAGCACTCAGTTAACAGATCGCGAAAAAGGACAAATCTTGACCGCAGCGGGACTTTAAGACCGCCAGATTGCCTACAACGGGTCGAAGCTCAATCGTTGTGAATCTTTACGAGAAACAAGGTACCTCCTACAGTAAGAACTACAAAGGCAGAACTGCATCAAATTTTGCCCTTTCAACAGCAAAACTTAAAGAAATGGCAAATGTTTCAGCCAGCAAATGCTCCGGTTCAAGAGTATTCTAAAAGCGCGACTTCTTAAGCATAAAAAATAACAGAAAAAAACTAACTTTGAATAAATTTCGTGCATGAACGGTAGGTTAAATGATAACATAGGTAATGTGCTTGTGCTCCGCTGCATGCCGGTTTTCAACAGTTGATTACCCAGATGAGATCTAACATGCTCTGTGTCCTTTTCCGACTACGCCAAAACAGTGGCATTTAACTCATCAAATTTTATATTAGAAAAGGACACAAAATTGCAACCAAGTTAGCTGTATCGGCCATCAAAATAGTCCATTTGTTCGATTCGGCTTTCCCAAATTGTAACTTGTGGTGCCCTGGGAAACGCGAAACTGCGTGATTTCTTCCCTAACAAATTAACAAGACATTTTAGTGACAAACGAGGTTTGTTCAGAAAGTATCGCGAATATTGTTTTATTTATTTATTCATTAATATCTATTTTGTCCCCTTCAAAGTAATCCCCACGAGATATTATGCACTTGTGCCAACGTTTTTTCCAATCTTCGAAGCACTTAACAAAATCATTTTTTTTATCTTGTTCAGCTCCTCTTTCGATGCCGCCATTATCTCGTCAATCGTAATATAGCGTCGACCTTTCATGGACCTTTCGGGAACAAGAAAAGTCACAGGGGGCCAGATCTGGGGAATACGGTGGCTGTGGCATCCTTAGTGTGTTGTTTTTGGCCAAAAAGTTGCGCACAAGCAACGATGGGTGAGCAGGGGCGTTATCGTGATGCAAGAGCCAATTTTTGTTCTTCCACAAATCCGGGCGTTTCTGGTGGATTGCTTAGCGCAAATTGCGCATAACTTACAGGTAATATTTCTTATTGACCGTTTTACCCTGCGGCAAGAACTCATGATGCACAACGCCCCTGCAATCGAAGAACGAAGAAAACGATAAGCAAAACTTTTACATTCGACCGAGCTGGGCGCGCTTTTTTCGGTCAGGGTTCGTGCGGCAGCTTCCATTGAGATGATTGAACTTTGGTTTTCACGCCATATACCCACAATTTGTCACCAGTTATGACCCTCAGGAGCAAATGTGGGTCGTCGCGGACAGAGTCCAACATCTCATTAGCAATGTTTATGCGATGCTGCTTTTGGTCGAAATTGAGCAGTTTTGGGACGAATTTTGCGGCGACCCGTCTCATGCCCAAATCATTGTGTTTAGGTCCTATGTCTAGGTTCTCAGCAACTTCTCTAACGGTGGTTCGACGATTGGCCAAAACCATTTTCTTGACTTCATAAATTGTTTCGTCTGTTGTGAAGTGCTCGGCGTCCGGCACGCGTTTTGTCGTTCACATCTTCTCGGCCTTCTGAGAATGTTTTTTACCACCGATAAACGTTGCTTTGGTCCAAAGTAGTTTCTCCGTATGACACAGTCAATATTGCAATAGTATTAATATACCAAGCATATCTTCCGTTCACCAATACAGTTTTGCAGATTCATTGTTCATCAAGTCATAGTTGTGAAGCTGACTTTTCAGTAGTTGCAATATGAAGTTCAAATACTGGCCATAGAACAACTTTGTAAAAAACCTGATTTGAGAAATTGTTCCCAGAAAAATAGCTTATCCTACTCATTAATTTTGCTGCTACATTTTCTAGTAAATCATAATAACAATAAAATCATAAACTTTAATGCGCTCTTAAAATAATAAATACGGTCTTTTAATATCTGCTTTAGTAATATGAAGGTCGTCGCAGTACCAAAAATATTATATTAGCAACCACTGCGATAGCGGATTGACGTCTTAGGCTCCCTCCCTCGGAAAAATCATCTTTAAATTTGTAAGTTTTTATTATTTTATATATGTATATATTTATTCAGCGAACGTTGGTTCGAATCTCGCTGAAACACCAAAATTAAGAAAAAATATTTTTCTAATAGCGGTCGCCCCTCGGCAGGCAATGGCAAACCTCCGAGTGCATTTCTATTTCTGCCATGAAAAAGCTCCTCATAAAAATATCTGCCGTTCGGAGTCGGTTTGAAACTGTAGGTCCCTCCATTTGTGGAACAACATCAAGACGCACTCCACAAATAGGAGGAGGAGCTCGGCCAAACACCCAAAAAGGGTGCGCCAATTATATATATATAAATATGTATTTATTCAAGATCGTCAATTTCTTATTTATTAAATTTATTTCACTAATTCATATCACTTTCAAATACTCTCCACTTACATCATTAGAATCCATAATCAATTAAATACAATAGATTTTTAACTAAGATCCAGACTACACTTTTCCGAAGGTTATTGTCGCCTCAGCTAGTCACGTTCTTTAGATATTTAGGCTAAAATGTTCAAAAACACGATTTTTGGTTGTGTGTTGTGTGTTGGCTTATGAAGCATCCGGGGATAATCTTTTGAAAGTCGTAACAGCATTTCAAAGCACAACTCCTCAACTCCTATACAAATTTTTGTTGATCTTGAAAAATTTTGATTTTTATTTTTCGTCGTTCCTTAAATTATTATTTGAAACCACATTTAAATCTGAAGTCTTTAAGAAGCTTCGGGAACAATGTAGTATGTTTTTTGGTTGTGTGTTCTTTTTTGACTTCAATACTTTCAAATTCTGAAAAAGAATATCACCACGCGCGGTACGCTTAATGCAGGTTTCCCCGCAGGGCAACTCGTTCGTTCTTTTGTATATGATTCAGTATATGATCGATATCTGAATTAGTGGGAAAAAAGTATCTTTATATATATAATATTATAAAAAGCAGCATAGATCTACTAGCACTCGTTCAAAAAATCGTTATTGGCAGATGGGTGAACTGATGCCGACTGACATGTGGTTAATGTGGCAAAATGGCTCCAAAACTTTTACCTAAAAATTTTTCATAGGAGAAAATCAGAGTAAAATGGGTGAAATTTTTTTTCTAAGTTTTCTTGAATGTCTCGCTTTAATGTGTGTAAAGTTACGTTCACAGAACTAAATATTTCTAAATGCCATAATAGAGTTATTTGAAAAGTCCATGCAAAACTAAAAACTACTTAATATTTTGGGGGAAACTTTTGTTATTTTTCAACATAGTCTCCTTTAAGGCTTATACACTTGATTTGTTGATCACTTCCGAATAATAGGATTTGTGCAAGTCTGAAAAATAGCCATTCGTTTCTGCCATCACCTGTTCGTTTAATTAAAATATTTTTCCCGCCAGCCATTTCTTCAAATACGGGAACAAATAGGATGATTTTTTAAGAGCTATAAGAAAGTTGTTTAAAAAAATAAACGTAAAATTCAAAAAAATTCATGAAATTTTTACTTAAATCGATAGTACAGTCCATATAATTTAATGTTTGAAGATCGTTTCATGAAATGCTGACCGCGACTGCGCTTCAAATGGTCCATCCGCTAAGTCCAATTTTGGCATACTCTTTCCAATGTTTCGGCCGGTATCTCACATATAAATGCTTTAATGTTGTCTTCCAATGCGTTAATTGAAGCAGGCTTGTCTGAATAGACATAAGCTTTAACATAGCCCCACAAAAAATAATCTAAAGGCGTTATATCGCACGATCTGGGTGACCAATTGACAGGTCCCGAACGTGAAATAAAATGTTCACCGAACTCGCCTCTCAACAAGTCCATTGTTAGGCGTGCTGTGTGGCATGTGGCACCGTCTTGCTGACACCACATGTCATGCAAGTCAAGCTCTTGTATTTTGGGCAAAAAACAGTTGGATATCATTTCACGGTAGCGCTCACCATTCACAGTTACGTTACGATTCGCAGCATCTTTGAAGAAGTACGGTCCAATGATACCTCCAGCCCATATACCGCACCAAACTGTGACCTTTTCTGGATACATTGGTAGCTCTTTCAATTCTTCTGGCTGATCTTCACTCCACAGTCCACAATTCTGCTTATTTACTTACCTATTTATACAAAAACAAGCTTCGTCGCTGAACACAATTTTTCGATAAAAAAGTGGATCTTAAACTTTCTTAACAGAACACGCATTTTTATAATAAAATTCAATGATTTGCAAGCGTTGTTCGTTTGTAAGACGATTCATGGTTAAATTATGTACCAAACTGAAGATGTTTGACAGTGAAACAAAACACGAAACGTGCGTCAGCTGTTTAAACCAACTGTGAAACAAGTTGGAACCCTATTTCCATATATTTGGCGACCACAACTGCTGAGACGTGAGTTTGTGCGTTGTTGTAGTGGAAAACGAAAATCACTCGATTCGATTCGAACGAAAGACAAGCACAGAAAAATTAACCAATTTAGCTGAAACTCGGGGTAATTCTTTCAAGAGATGCTACCAATTAAAATAATCTCAACGCCCGCCAACAGTGCCATGACTCTGATTTTGCACAGACTTTTCGAAAGGCCATCTTATATGGAATTTTATCGATTGGTGATCGAACAGTGACTGTGCAAGTTGCATCACATTCTTCATACGGCAAAATTCTATTTTCGACAAATATTTTCTTCCTAAATTACGTTTATAATTGCGCCGTTCACACGAATAAACTTCCATTCGAGCTCAGGACGATCACTAATAGCCACACAGACCATTTCGATATGGAAGACGAGTTTCCTATATTGGTTGAAAGAAATATTTTGTTCATTGAAAAATCGTCTAATACGTGGGATGAGTCAGTAGTAACTTGCGTAAAAAAATTTAAAATTCTAATTACAATTTTTAAACCGTTTTTTATGACACGAACTAATTTTTATTAAAGAATGGATCAAATATTTCTGAAACGACGCTTGTGAACTCATCTTTTTTATGTGGATTCACAACGATTACTGATCACCGTGTCTCGCTGCATCGATCATTCGCCAAAACCGCAAGCGTATGGCGGAAAAAATGCGTAACTGCTGCCCGAAATGTTAACATAAAAAATTTATTTTTGTACTAAAACAATAACAGGAATCAGTATTTTGCTTAACTGATTCATTTCCCACATCGGTTCTAAAAACCCTATATTTGACTGACCAAAATATTAAAATAAAAAGTGAAGCACCTACGATTTGATACCGAACGACTTATTTTGATGCCTCACGAATAAAAATTACATTACTCGAGTAATATATTTCAACGACTGAAGTAGCTGTTTATGCTTTTAGTAGGTACCCAAATGGCGACGTAAAAAGGGTTTGAAAAACTGGCTACACCGCACGCCAAAATATTTTTTAAGGCCGTTGTGAAAATTTAGAAAAACAATAAAACCACTTTCGTTGATGCATATTTGTGTTTATTCTCAAAATACACTCAAAATATAAATACTTGCATGCTATACATAAATGCATGCCACCTATATTGAAAAGATTTGAATTATTGCCAATTGTCAGGGGCACCTATCTCGAAGTGCTTATTTCCGGCCTTAAATCTTTAAGCTGCAAATTTAAGAGATTTATTTTTTATTTGCATTCTCGTCCATACATATGGTACGCAACATATCTGAAATATCAAAAAAAACAACGATATATGTAAATACAGTTGCGGTCAGCATAATAGGAGAGGCCTAAGGAAATAATGCAAATGTTTTAATTTTTCTGTAAAGAAGCAACATTTTATTCAGTACTACTTCAGGAACATATTTTTGACTTAATGTTTGGTTTTTATGTTCGAATTATTAAAATTATTAATTAATTAAACTACTAAATTTGTACAAAAATGTTTTCAAATAAAAGGAAATAGCTTAAATGCTTATAATACCAGGGTTACCAATTATATTTTGCGCCCAATAATGAAAACATATTAAATAATAATGAAAATGTTTTTATTGTTTTTCAAAATATTCTGCTTGGAAGCCAGTACACTTCTGCATTCGCTTGAACCAATTTTAAAAGCACTTTTGTCGCTCAGAAGTTTATACCACCGAAAAAAGCTGTTTAAATGCTCCAACAGCATCTACAAAGCATAAAGAAAGAATATATGCAAGGAGAAGCTGAGGAGTGAAGAACTGAGGCCAGGTTAGGTTAGGTTATGGTGGTAGTCGGTGTGCACGACCAACTCACTTAGACCTTACAGGTCCGTTGTGATACCACTGTGCTACACGGGAACCTGATTTATCTTCCTTCGTGGAGCCATTTTGTGGCTCTTATGAAATGTAGTATTGATGCCAACCCCACGTCAGACAGTTCTGTAAGAGAATTAAAAAAGTATTTACCTAGACAACCTGCTTTTATTTTAGCTAGGGCTGGACAATTGCAAAGAAGTGCTCAACTGTTTCTTCCTCTTCCTCATCTCTACAACTTCTGCAATATTCATGGGAGAAAACACCTAGTCTTGAGGAACGCCTGCCAAATAGCCAATGACCGGTTAAACAAGCCACGACCTTCGAGATCTTGTCTTTTGCGAGGCTAAGCAATTCCTTTGTTCTTTTCTTGTTTATTTGCGGCCATAGTCGCCTGAGGCTAAGAGAGTTTAGCTCGCACCAAACGCACAACGCCAAGCAAAATCCTTATTGCGGGGGGACAACCAAAGGGGCTTAGAACACTCATAAACCTTCTTAAGGATAAACTGGGAAGGCTTACGGGCATTCTCACAAACCATTGCAGATTGCGTAGACATCTGCATAGAATTGAGATACGGTCCGCTGATCCTTGTGGTTTCTGCGACCAAACCCAGGAGACTACAATGCACCTTCTTCTGGAATGCAGCACTATAACGGAAAAGGTTGAGACATCTCGGACAATTGCAACTAGAAGAAAGACCCATACGCTCAGTCCCACTCACCTCCATCTTAAGTTTAATAAAGGACCTGGGTTTGCATGAGGCACTGTGAGAGTAGAAGAGGACACAGAAGACCATGAGGTCGAAGTGTAATTCTCAAAACCTGTGGCAATCTAGTATGGTGAAGAAGTTTGAATAAGAACTTACGCTAATTGAAATTGGTAAAGAAGTCTGCATTTTGGCTAATGACAACAGGACAACTAGTTCAAAGTCCATATGGCCACGGTCGAGTATGCAGAGGTTTAAGTGTTAACTCTCGCTACATTATGTGTCAAGATAATTTCAAAAGGGAACCAAAGGTAGTACTCGTATTAGAAAAGGATGAATAGCGGAAGGGACAACTTTCAACGGACCACACCGTTAACATACGGGTGAGCCATATAGCGTTTGCTTTTTGAACCCCCTATTTTTTTGAGAATGGTAACACAAATGACATGTCAAATGTGTTCATAATTTACTTAAAGGTTTGGCATTTACGAAATGGGACGCTATACGCTTGAACAAAATTGGGAAATATTGAAAACCTATTTCCAAAGTGGTGAGTCTTCTTCTTCTTTTCTGATTCTCACATCGTTGGCTACGTCAATAAGCAAAATTGTCGGATTTGCGGCTCATAAAATCCACACGTTACTGTAGAGAAGCAAATGCATCCACAACGAGTCACTGTTTGGTGCGGTTTTTGGTCTGGCGGCATCATCGGTTCCAAAATGGAAGAGGGAGTTAGAACTGCAGTATTCTGTTAAGAATTAGGTTACAAATTACCGCGCTACTGCAGTGTGTTCAAAGTTGAGATCTATGCAGCAACAAAAGCAGCAGACTTAGTCCTAGAATACACTCCTTCGAACTCTCAAACAAAATTCTGCGTTGATAACCGAGCAGCAATCAAAGCAATAGCAGCTGTAATGACAAACTCACAGGAGAGGATGGATTAGCAGCGAACTGAGAAACAAGCCACCATATACTGGGTTCCGAGACACATAGGAATTGAAGAAAACGAGAAAGTGGATATACCAGCGAAAGCAGGCGCAAATCTACCTGTAGCTAGCACGGCCGGTATTCAACCACTTGACTACAAATAACAACTGGATATAGAAGCAGCAATGATTCAAGGAGCGAACTCAAGATGGGAAAGAACTAGCTCATGCGAGATAACGAAAATAAAGCTATGCAGGTACAATCTCAGCTCTGCAAGCTATGATTTACCTCTTCCTAGGAAAGAGTGTCAACTTGTAGTGGGGCTACTCACGGGACACTGTTTCACTCCATCGTACGCGGCCAAACTGAAGCTAGTGCAGAACGATACATGTACAATATGTAACGAAGTCAACGCGAAAGGAACTCTGGAACATCTACTCTGCCACTGCTTTGCATTTAGCAGAGCACGAATAAACTGCTTAGGTTCTGCATCATTTTGACCTTAGAAAGCTTGGCAGATCGAAAACTTAGCAGCCTACTTAAATTATCTAAACTATGTATTAAAAGCATAGTATGAAATACTTAACCTCTCCATACAAAAACTTGGTATCACTAGGGATCAATTTCTGGTCTATGTGCGATCTACAGGATCAGCCAAGTGCAACCTTAAATTGAATGTGCTCTAATCTAACTCTACGAATTGACATTCGGAATGTATTCATTGGTGCCGCGATAAGAATTTCGAATTCACATTCATAACTATTCGAACTTAGTGATACAATTTTTTGGTACTTGAACTGGTTGCTTGATGATCAAATTTTACATTTGAAAGTTTGTATATGTTTGGCATAGTCAGTCTTATTATTTTGATCACAGTTGTATACGAAAGCCACAAACAATGTGGCCTTTACAAGATTGGACATTGATATGGCAGTCAACAGCCAACAGAGCATATCAAGAGAGATCCAAGAACAACAAGAAAGCATAGCGAAAGCACAAATACATACACACATACAAATATTCATGCCTGCCACTACGGTCAGACAGTCGATTGAACTGTTGGAGCTGTCAGTGATCTGGTTGGTCTGATTGATTTATTTTGCGTAGTTAACACATGAAAAGAGTAGTTAAAACAACAAAAACAAAACAACAGACAGCGAAATATAAAGGTTTCTATAGAAGTATACTTATGGTGCATGTGTATGTGTGTATCTGTATATGTGTGTTCATATTTTGTGTTTTTAATAAGCTTAAACTCTTCAACATACTTGCACACCCTAAGCTCCCAATTGGAGGTGTGTTACCTCATCAAGTAATACTATTAAAATCTTAACAAATCTTTATGATTCCGACATAAATACAAAAATGAGATATACAAACATATGCGCAATCTTACGTTATGTCAATTTACACACATACGAGTGTATTTGCATTCGCCCAATAGAGTTTTATAGGGAAGAAAATGCGTAACACCGACAGCAAAAAAAGTAAAAAAAAAACAAGTTTTTAACTTAGACTTATTAGGTTTTGTGCTAAAGTCTTTACGGTAAAATATGGGGTCTTCGGCCAAAGATGACGCTTCCTAATCTGTTTCATCTTATAGACGGCAATCTTACAGACCTTGTAAGAATTCTTGGATCAATCCTGAACTCTCCTTGCCTCACGGTCTATTGCAAAATGGAAAGAAAACTAGAATTCTCCTAAAATTTCAAGCTGATCATCAGTGATCGTTCAGCGTGTAGAAACAATGAAATAAATACCTTTAAAACAGGGCGCACAGGTGTCGTTTACTGAGTGGCCCAAAATGGAAGACGGCAGTGCCGGGGCTGGAATTGTCGAATCAGACTGGAATTGTCAAGAAGGCAATTGGAATAAGACTTCCATTTTTCAGGCGGAAGCCACGCCTTAGAGCTATGCGGCAGAAAATGCCTTCGTAGAGGCACACGTGGTGCCAACATCAACATTCTTCTGACATGAGAGGCACTAAGGGAATGAAATTGCGGACAATTTGGCGTAAAAGGGTGCAAACACTCAATACATAGGTCCTGAACCTTTCTGGGGGATAAATAATAGCTTCAAATGTGCCTTTCTACGTGAGCGTGAACAACGAGTCTTAGTATGTAGAGTACTGAAGAGCCTAATCAGGCATGTGGCAATCGAAAAAAAACTAACTGATCCAGAATGTATAAAAGTAGAGGCAATCCTAAACCTCAGAACAACAGACATACAACTCCACACTGAGCTACTTTGTAATCTTAGTTACCACATAATAGATAGGTAAAAATCATTTTCTACATTTTTATAATCTCTGTAAAGAGCCACAAGAAACAACAGAACATGTTCTATACGACTGCCCATTGTCTGGCACGACGCAGAAATTATCTGGGAAGCGAGATTATATGGTAGATCCAAATCTCCTGGTAGAAATTAAACCTACAGCAGCCACGGAATGGCTTAAAACTGTAGGTCCCTCCGTTTGTGGAATGACATCAAGACGCGCACTACAGATAGGAGGAGGAGCTCCGCCAAACATCTAACAGAAGTGTATGTGCCAATTACTTACTTATTTTGACTATAGGTCGGCACAAATTTAATCGCCCAAGAATTGAAAATTATTGGTAATGACATCATCATCATCATTACAAAGCGGAATGCGTTGATCCATTGGTTCCTCGGTTCGCCTTTGGCCTTCACGCCCGTTAGCTTCCCTCGTGTTGCATTTTCACGGTACAGTCAGCAGGCATTCGTTTGATTTAACTTAGCCATCTTACGCGTAAATGACGTTATACGTTAATCATATTTGACACTTGTAAACTAGACAGCTGCTGTACAGATAAGTAATGGTGCGCGTAAAAGTCTAAATAAAATTTTCTATCAATCGAAATAATTTTTTTATTAATATTTTATTATTAAATATTTTTATTAAAAAAAATTGTTTAAGAAAAAAGATAGATGATTAATTTTCCGCCACCTTGTATGAACTAAATTTCTTACGCATCGCGGAATGCAATACCACTGTGGAACAAATTCAGGTTAGCAAAAATTAGGTCCATTCTGAGAGTGGCAGGTGCAAATAGAGGCGAAATTAGAAGACCCGTATCGCGCCGTTTTTTTATGTTAGTACGAATTTTTTTTTAATCGGCCTTCGAAGTTCGAAATCGATTTATATGGTTTTTTGGCTATAACTCGTCGACTAATTGATATTTTTTCAATCTGTAAAAGCCAAATTATTGCTAGAGACCTGTGCAACAATTAAAATTTTTGAAAAAATTGATTTCGAAAATTTTTGTGGTACTTATGAAACAATATACCGAAAATCGGCTCCGATTTCGAACTTCGAAGGCCGATTAAAAAAAAATTCGAACTAACATAAAAAAACGGCGCGATACGGGTCTTCTAATTTCGCCTCTATTTTCACTCGCCACTCTCAGGATGGACCTAATTTTTGCTCACCTGAATTTGTTCCACAGTGTAATTCAAATATCAAAATCTATATTCGCCATTCTGTAGGTTGGTTGGTTAAAGTGGTGATTCTTCCAGAGTCCAACTAGGGCATCCGCACCATTTTGTTGCCACATCCTCGCTACAGCGGTTATATCCAGTTTGTACGACTGAGAAACCTTATAAGGTTGTTCACGTCTAAGTCAGACAGTTGCTTGAATTTCTCGAACAATGGTTTACCCAGGGTTGACATTCTCTCCTTCCGTAGAGGCCAAAGTAGGCCAAAATCCAATTATGACTGCCGTTAGTCTTCAGACACCCGGTCGTTTCATGTTTATCAATGTTGACATTTGTTTGAGGTTATAGGTGGGCCATAACGTTCTACTAATTTTGACTTCGACTGGTTTCTCCATCTATTGGGTTGTTCGGAAAGAAATTTCGTTTTTTGTGTGGCAAAAATGAAAGACGATCTTCGTATAATGAATAAATATTTAAATAAATTATATATTGGCCATTCTGATTCAACACCTTTTGCCATCTTTCTGGTAGTAGCATGATTCCACGCTCATAAAATTTTTGGTATTTGCTGGCAAAAAACTGATCCAGGTGATTTTTGACGTGTTCATTTG
This sequence comes from Anastrepha ludens, assembly GCF_028408465.1. Taxonomy (NCBI): domain Eukaryota; kingdom Metazoa; phylum Arthropoda; class Insecta; order Diptera; family Tephritidae; genus Anastrepha; species Anastrepha ludens. The sequence goes on along the minus strand of NC_071498.1, from coordinate 7,519,393 downwards.
AGGTAAAGGTTTTACCGTCCAAAAAATTTTGCAGTAACCGGAGCAAATAATAATCCGAAGGGGCCAGGTCTGGAGAATATGGTGAGTGTGGCAGTACATCCCATCCAAGCTATAAAAGCTTTTGGCGAGTGACCAAACTTGTATGAGGTCTCGCATTATCTTGGTGGAACACTACACCTTTTCTGTTGATTAATTCTGGCTTTTTCTGTTGAAGTGCATCATTCAGTTTGATGACAGTAGACTTCCGAATTAATTGTTGTGTTATCCGGTAAAAGCTCAAAAAAAGTGACTCCTTTAAAATCGCACCAAACAGACAGCATCATTTGAAATGCTTTGAGCCGGTTCATCATTTCTACTTCATGATCTCTTCCGTTTGACATTGTTATATACTAGCCATTTTTCGTCTCCAGTTATGATGCGCTTCAGAAATGGATCACTTTCTTGACGTTTGAGGAGTGAAGCACAGACGTCAACGCGATGACACAAATTTCTCTTCGTGAGGGCATGGGGATACATATACATATCGAGCTTCGAGGTGAAACCCAGGCCTTTCAGGTGGTGATAAACAGTTTAATTGGATAAATTTAACCTTTCACCGATCTCACGTTTTGTTCTCACCGGTTTTGCAAATAATGCCTTTATCGCGTCTTTATCAGCTTCAACCGGCCTTGCAGAACGTGGTGCATCTTCGACATCAAAATTGCCGGATCGCAATTCTGCAAACCAATTCTGGCACTGGCGTATTGTCAACACATCTTTACCATACACATCGGCTAATTTCTTTCTGGTTTGAACAGCATTTTTAACTTTTCTATAGTAAAAAAGTGAAATATGATGAAAATGCTGCTTATTGCTCTCCATATTTGAAAGGGCACCGACCAAAACCTACTGCAAAAAATCACTTGAACTTATTCACACACAAACCTTGCTATATCAGCTGTCAAAACATATAATGACAATGCGACTTACTACATATAAGTGTGAAGTTAGTTGTAAAAAAATACAATTAAATCCTCTGTCGGGAAAAAACGAAATTACTTTCCGAACAATTCAATAGAATCCGTGGAGTATTTGGAGGAAATTGTACTTTTGGCTCCACGCAGTGGTGTGAATACCGATTTTGCAAGAACATTATTCATAGCAGATCCCCCTCTTGCCAGCTCATCTGCTTTTTTGTTACCTGTAGATATTAGCAAATATTTGTTGCGCATTCTTGAAAGAAATTATTAAAATGAAGAAATCCCATTTGTGGTGTTCTTCTTGATGTTGTGCCCCAAATGAAAGGAACTATTATTTGTACTAAATATTCGATTTCTCTGGCCGGCCGCCGTAGCCGAATGGGTTGGTGCGTGACTACCATTCGGAATTCACAGAGAGAACGTCGGTTCGAATCTTGGTGAAACGCCAAAATTAAGAAGATTTTTGTAATAGCGGTCGCCCCTCGGCAGGCAATGGCAAACCTCCGAGCGTATTTCTGCAATAAAAAAGCTCTTCATAAAATATCTGCCGTTCGGAGTCGGCTTGAAACTGTAGCTCCCTCCATTTGTGGAACAACATCAAAACGCACACCACAAATAGGAGGAGGAGCTCGGCCAAGCACCCGAAAAGGGTGTACGCGCCAATTATATATATATATTCGATTTCTCGGATCATCCTAAGCATTTCGGTGCCTAGTTATGCATATACCTCTATTTTTATCAAAAGTCGGTTTATTTTCTTAGAAATTTAAGCTGAGCATTCATTTAAAACCAAATGTCATTCATGTCTCACAAATCTATTAGACGCATATTTTATGAGGTAGAAAAAGCGCAGACATAAGCCACATATGGACACATTTCCATACAAATTACGGTAAATGCGTTTGCGTGTAATGTTGCACAAGAGAGCCGTGAGTACTTAACACTTAATCCAAGCCCAAAAGTTGGCACAACCACAATTGGCGCAACATCAATTTCCCCATTCATCGTGCCACACAGGTGGACCACCCATCTGGCAACGGTATAGATTCCACTAATGCCGCATATCAATTTCTAAATACTAATTCCTACACTTATCTTCTACACACACACACACATAGATATTGACTCTTTATCGATCATAGAGTTATTTATATTGATTTATGTAAGAAGTTGCTACTGCACTGCGACATCTGGGAGAGCAGCTATCGCAGCCAACACCTAAAGAGCTTTGGAAAAGCCATATTTCGGCTTGCAGTAAACACGCTAAGACATACACAAATAGTTTGGCGGTGGTCAAAGCCATTATTGTGCTAATCAGCTGCCGAGTTTATGTGACAGTTTTAATGTCAAAGTGTGGCCGACGGACGCGCGCCACACAACGTGTTGCAGCCAACCAGCGCTGTACGCATGATGATGAAGACAACAACCGGCTGGATAGACTGCATCGGCTGCATGGGTGTGCATGTGTGTAAGTGTGTATGTGTATGTGCAATGTGCAATGACAGATCGATGCTTCATAAATATCACACTTTCGTTATGTTGCATATTGATTATTTAATTTCATGTCTTTATAGCGGGACTGCGGTGCCTTTCTATTGTTATTGTTATCTCAGATTAAATTCCTAGTGGACCACCAACATCTAACGTCTAATCGTTGCCGCATTGGGATGGTTCAATCCAAAGGCTGGTTAACCCCTTAGTGTGCGTGTTGTGCATGTCGTGCATGTTGCGCGTGTGTGTGGTCAATATTCTCCATTGTGTTATTTTATTGTTAATTGAAATTTATCTAGTTTAGTGTGTCGTTTCAATGCTGTGACACACCTTTCTATTCAATCGCATTTTATGCTGTTCTTCAGACGTCAGTTGGTTTTTTATTAGCTTTGTTTACATTTTGTGAAATGAAATGATAGTAAATCACTTTTTTATGCGGCCCTTTGTTTTGTATAATTTTTCAAATCTCTCTTTTAGTAGACATTTTGAATTTCATAAGTTTTTATTAAATGGTATTGATTTATCACTTTAACACCCAATTCCGGTAGTTGAACATTTTTATATCTGCATAGCGAACCAATTTGGAGCGGCCACAATTTATTTCTGTCATGTCGTAAGCGCTTTTGTCCGCTATACTGTGGCCTATTAAATATTCCACGCAAGTCACAAAATCTGCTGTACTTTTAATACGATTTAATGGAGAATTAAAGAATTTATGGAACTTTTATATATATTTAAGGACACCATTGTTAGTCCAAGTAATACCAAAGGAAGTAAAAAGTTCTATGCGTTTTCTGGCAGATGCCTTTAATGAACCATTTCTCACAATGTACACACAATGCGACTGGTTACACTGCAAAGTAATGTCGCCCTTAAAAAAATAAATAAATAATTGGCGCGTACACTTATGTTAGGTGTTTTTCCGAGCTCCTCCTCTTATTTGTGGTGTGCGTGTTGATGTTGTTCCACAAATGGAGGGACCTACAGTTTCAAGCCGACTCCGAACGGCAAATATTTTTATGAGGAGCTTTTTCATCGCAGAAATACACTCGGAGGTTTGCCATTGCCTGCCGAGGGGCGACCGCTATTAGAAAAATGTTTTCATTAATTTTGCTTTCACCGAGATTCGAACCAACGACCTCTCTGTGAATTCCGAATGGTGATCACGCACCAACCCACTCGGCTATGTCGCCCTTACACTTCAAAATTCAAAATTATTTAATAGTTTTGTTTTCGGTGAAGCTGGTTCTGTATTATAGAGTTTCAAAATGGAGCTAAAAAAGAGAAAATTCAATGCCAACTACGATCAAAATGAAAAATCGAGGCAAACGCATAAAAAATGTGTTCACTGGTTAAAGACCCAACTCAGAATCCAATAAAATAGCGAAACAGTTATTACATCGGATCGAATCACTTGGGATGCTACTTGGGACACCATCCAGCAACGAAACCATATGAAGTTGAAACTCTTTAAACATTACAGCTCTCGGCATGCATACAGGAATTTATACAAAAAGGTGAAAAAGCTCTCAGGAATGACAAGGGACGCATCAGTGCTAACTTGCTAACGATGCCGAAGTGGCCGTGGACCTTCAATGCACAACATGCGTAGTGTTCAACTTAACCAGCCAACAAAGTAAGAAGAACCAGCCAATTGAGGAGCTGACCGGCAACCTGCTCACCAATACTGACGACCAGGTCCGCAGACGGAGGGAGCACTTCCAGGTAACATGCAATGTGTCCAATGGAGGAAATGACTACTGCGAAGCCAGCAGCATCAAAACGAATAAGAAGTTCCCAATAACACCACCCAACTTAGAAGATATTAAGAATGCAATCGCAACCGGAACTGATGTCAGCAGACCGGCAAACAATGGCTGAAATACTGCATCCGCGTATTTCCGCAGTGGGAAGCTAGAGACGCATAACCCATAGAGGCATTTGAGAGGCACCGTTTTGTTTTGTTTTGCTTACTATCGCTTTTACTACTTTAGGTTTTTGGCTGCATAACACATTACACAATCCTAAGTTAACAAGAAGCCGAAAGTAAAAAGATGGTGTAAATTGTATGGGAAACTGAATTTATTGTTTAGTTTTTTTTCTGCAATGGCATATCTTTTCTCCCAGATAAGTTGCAGGAGAGAAATGGAACACCTATGTCCCTTGAACCATATACGTCGTCGTCGTAAACTTCGTTAAAAAAAGTATTTTTCAATACCTCTGATCGCATTTTGAATTTTCGGAAAAATGTCGATGATGTTCGTAAATAAACGGGAGCAACGGTATACCGAAGTTAAAAATGACCATTTCCCTGGACGAGACCAAAAAAAAAATCCTCTTCAAAGCAAAATCAGCAGATCATTGATTTGTTTGTGACAAAGCCGAACTTATCGTTGCGTGAAGCTTAGGCAGTTTTAAGAAAAAGTGGTGCTAATGAATCCAAAGACACTATTCGAGGACGTTTACATACAGGGAACGTCAAATGCTGAAACTAAACATTTGTAGGCGAACATGGCCGAACCCTAACCCGGTGCGAAAGTCCTTCTCTTAACTTTCTTATGTAATAAATTAAAGGTTACTTTTACAATTAAAACCAAAACGGCCTGGGTTCAATGCGTATTTGCTGCTGCTGCAATTAATAATTTTAGTAAAATGTTCTTAACCTGATCAAAGAACTTTCTGAATACTTTCGACAATGCTGAATAGATTGAGAAGTAATTGATATATGTTTTCTTACTAAGCATCCTTGGAAGCAATTAATTTCAATTGTATCTCGAATAGCTGCAGTTATTAGTAAGACCAAAGCGGGGTCCTTTTTTCCATTTTTCGTCACATTCGCCAGCATAGCCAGGGCGATATATGCACCATTTGGACTTACATCTTGTATTTGAGATGAGCTTCGCGTAAACTCATCGGCGCAAGATTAGTGCGCAAACGTAGCGAGATCCTTCTTGTCACCCGTAGATCGGAGGCACTCGAGGGAATTTAAAAGGCTAATAAAGCCGCAGTTCGCGAATTTGGTGTATCGTGACTTGGAATTGCTTCAAATCCCTTCTGCTGAAGCTGTCTGGAAGGTGAAGTAGAATCAACTTAGCATCTTCTTCTTCGCTGCCCTGCTCTCAGGCTCCTCCTCCTATTTGTGGCGTGCGTCTTGATGTTGTCCTACAAATGGAGAGAACTGCAGTTTCCAGCCGACTACGAACGCAAATGGATTTTATGAGCAGCTTTTTCATGGCAGAAATACTCTCGAAAGTTTGCAATTGCCAGTCGAGGTGCAATCGCTATTAGAAAAATTTCTAATTTTGGTGTTTAATGCAGAGAGATTCAAGCCCATGCACTTCCGAATGGTAGTCACGCACCAGCCCATTCGGCTACGGCGCGCCGCCAAATGCGGATATTGCAGGTTTAAATATCACACACCTGGTGAATTTCAACAGTAGCTTGAAGCGGTTAATACAAATGTAATTAGCCACTGTTGGTTGCCATCTTTCAATCCAAAGCCCCTTCTTCCTTTTTCCCCTGCTTGGTTCTTTTCCATGTGTTGTTTTCCCCTCTACATGGCATTACAAAGGACGCAGAGTTTTGAATCTTTATCCAAGTTGATCCTATTTATCCTAGCTTAACCTATATGTGAGATCTTTTAGCATTAACGTAACTCTTTGGAAAGTCCCTCAAATTCCCTCCCTCTCCTTCGTTGGAGTCAAAACACGAGGTATTAGTGGCCTGTTAGTAACACACTTTTTTTGACCGAAACCTCGAGTTTTTATATTAAAAAGACAAAAAATGCTCTCCTTCTTTTTTCAAAAAAATTATGACATTTGCTATGAGCGAAGATGAGTGAAATATTCACAATCATCGGATGTCATTTTCATGGAATATACATTCGGGTGCAAATAAAGCTGAAGTCTCGTCAAAGTGGGTGGTATACTTTTTGACAATTTCATGATGGAAATCGGAAAATATGGAGGTATTTTCTTAGGGAGTACACGTAAATCAATTTGAATATATATGCATACGTGGAGGAACATAGGACCTGAATAACCAAATTATTTTCACTTATTTATTGATATGAAATATAATTAATAAATAATTACATTACAGTAGTAAGGCAACTGGCAGCTGGGGCTGTCGGCCGAAGAACAAATTATAATTTGGTATATTCAACGCTAAGAATTTAATTTGGCTCCAGGAACAGCCTCCTTCTTTCGCTTCTGCTTCAACTTGTTGCTTCCACGTGTTGGCTGGTCTCTCACGTCTCCCATTTCCTTGAGGGTTCCAGTTTAGCGCTGCTCTTGTAGGTCTCAACGATTCAAGGCTGCAATTATTGAGTTAATATTCCTACATTGGGTTGAAGACAAAAATAAATAGCACCAAAGTATTGAAAACAGAAAAGTGGTAGTTATTATTGCATGGGAATCGATCGAAAAATTTACTGCCGTTCCCATCCAATCCTCTCTGCAGTGATGTGAGTTTGAAATAAAAATTGGAATTAGGATGAAGTTTCTTATTAACCACAGCCAAAGTTAGCTAAACGTTAAAGTTACATAGGCTTAACGCCACCATTTTTAAGGCCCTATTTGCTCTTAATTTTAACTATTGAGCTGATCACAGTAGTTACCTTATTTTGCAACTTTTAGCAACTCTCACTTTTTGCTGAATATTGCAAGCGAAAAGGCAATCCAAATATGTGTACGATTTGAAGCATATATTCATGTGTATTCCCGTGTGCATGAGTGGGTATCCAAATAATGCAATACACAAGCGCTCGTATAACTCAGGCATTTTTGCGATAATCTAGTGCACATATTTACCCTCCCTGACAACGAACTTAATTGATCAATTATTTAAAAGAGCAATTTAACAAAGAAATCTTGTAATATTAAAATTAACATAGATAAAACAAGAACTGCTGCTTACTTGCTTTTGGCCACTAGATGTTCCAATTTACAAGCAACTAGCGCGCCTTTTTATCCTTGCCTCGATGTGCAATTTTTTTTATTTTTAATTTTTTATTTTTCGCTCACAAATCATGTCCACACTTCGAGCGTGAAGAAAGGCGCTGGTGGAGTGTGAAAATATTTGTACGTTGCGGCCTTCCATGTGGCAAGCAATGTAGATTAAATCTTAGAAAATAAATGTTAATCTATGTCGATGAAGAACACATTTGTGGTGGGGTGTTACACCGACTGGGGAGGAGTTGTAATTTAATTAAAAGTGGCCAACGCATATAGTGGGTACTAGAGCGAATGGGCATGCAGTTGAAAGCACTGAAGAGAAGATAGTATTTTTTTGCCTTTAATTTGATTGGCTATTTAGCTACGAGTTAGGAGCTGGAGATCTATTGCTATGAACCGTACAGTTTGGAAGAGTATTGTGAGCTGTAATCGCTATTTGACGATGATGATGATTTAACTACGTCAGTGATTTGAACTGCATTGGCCAAGTCGTAATGTATTGCGTTTTTTCGAGCTAAGTTGGGCTGCCTCTGAGCCAAATCATTTTCTTATATCTTTCTGCGCTAAGAAACTGAGCATCGATATTCTGCGGATCATATGGACCAACAAATACAGGTTCTGCATCTTAACGCGCTCGACTCTATTGCCAAATATGAGAGCCATTTGAAAAATTCCTCCAAAGTCAGAGATATGGCACAACTAGCGCGCATCGAGGTTATGTTTAGTTAGTAGAACCTCTTGAAAGAATACACACCAAGTTTCAGCCAAATCGGTATTTTTTTTGTGTCTGGCATTCGTTTGAATCAAGGAAGTTGAGAGATTTTCCTTTTCCATCACCTCAATGCACCACCTCACGCCGTACCAAAATTAATGGGAATAGAGTTCCAACTCGTTTCACAAAACGGAATAAGGCGCCAGTGTTTTTAGGTAAAGGTCAAAGCCGTGATGGTTTTCACTACTCACTGGAGTCAGTTTATATTGCACCCACAAACGTAAGAAGAAATTTCTATTTATGACTGACTATACAGGTATGTCCGAGGATCGAGAAAATATGGAAGCTTGCACTGTTCGTTACTTACTGAGTCTCACAGAATCAGGTGTTGAACGAAGTTTTTGAGCATGAAGTAATAATTAGAGGTGATATAAGCGGTCTACTTTTCACCCTGTGTCAGCCATCTTGAGCTACTTAATAAATCTGTGATGGTCTCTTGGAAAAGCTAGCTTTTATTTCAGCGCTAATTCTAAAGAAAAAGTACTCAAAAATACAAACTTTTGCTGAAAAGGTAAGCAGCCAATATTTTTTTTGTTATACCTCAAAACGTGGGCAAAAGAGGGCGTTAAGTTAATTCATGCCCAGGCCTTCATAGAAAACTTTCGAGATCGGTCTAACTTGGAAGAGACCGAAGTTGTCCAGTCATGGCCTTCCAATGATATCGAAGTTTTGCACTACTGGAATGACCGCGAAGAGGTGTTAGCATTTTGCATTCGAGTACTTTTCTTCTCTAAGGATCTCCTTCTACTAGCCGCGGTCTCTTTTTTCCGTCTAGTTTTTTGCTAACGAAGGAGTATTGCATCTAGAGATACTTCTACTGGCAAGAGGTCACATTTAGCTTTCGCCACAGTTTCTAAGTCCCATTTCAGATGCTTCAACTTCGTGAGCGGCTTTGAGTGGCTTTACTACTTAGGCGAATTTTAATTTTCATTATTTGCTTGAATTATTTAACATAAAACCTTTTATCACTTCTACGCTTTCTATTTTCCTCAGTTTACTTCTGCTTACAGTACCAGCATCAGGTTTGTCTTTCTGGAGGTATCAAAAGCTTTTCCTCGGCTGCAGTGTTAACGAATACTCGCAACTTACACTGTGGAGCTCAAAGTCCAAATGAATCACACTACACCCCGGCGAAGCTTGTTTTAAATCCTTCTCGGTTATATCGTCCACCCATTTGTGGAAAGCATCAAGTCGCATTGGAGGCGGCGTAAAACCGTAGGTTTCTCCATTTGTGGTGTGCGTTTGATACTTTCCACGAAAGGAGGAACCTACGGTTTTACGCCACCTCCGAACAGCATATGGTTTTTTATGAGGAGTTTTTCATCGTAGAAATATACTCGGACATTCGCCAATATCTGTGGAGAAGCGACCACTATTAGAAAATTCCATCGATTGGTGATCGTGCTTGGAGTTTCTAGCTCGTGCCCTTTCGAACGGTAGTCACGCACTAACCCTTTCGGCCAAAGCTGCCGCCAACTTCTATTTGGTGCAGTTTATTTTCCCCTTGCAATTACTAAGGTCTCAATATAGCAGATCGCAGGCGGCACGCTGCGGAAAGTAAAGAACTTTCCAATGTTCAACGGTGGTATTTAGCAGCCACTTGACCCGGCGACGTTTGATTTAGACTGAGGAAATAAGTAAATAAATACAATAAATAAATAAATAAGTACATAAATCAAAAATGATACCGTCCGATTTTTTCCCATTTTTAACATCCATTCCAGTTTTTTAACTCAGTCGCTCCTATCCTAGCAGTTTATGCTTAACGGCAGCCGCCCTGGACCATAAGTCTTGCACACATCTCTCCTTTCAGCATACACAAGAACAGGATATGTGTTGACCCTCGTTAGTTCCTGCGACCCCATCTGCTGCTGGCACCAATAACAAGACTCCGGTTAAGAGTAATGCCGAACCCCATTACCCAGGCGGCAAACTGCGGAGATTCCAGTGAGAGGATTTTTGGCACAGCAAAATAAGAGGAACCACACCAGGAAGCACACCACAAATAGGAAGAAGAGCTCGCTCAAACACCCACAAATGGTGTAAAGGGAAGGATAAACTATTTCTGTAGAACTCTTCGCACGTCATTGAAAAATTTCAAATTTAAAGCAATTTCAAGACGCAAAATTAAAAGTTCAATGAACGACATGTCGAACTCACCCGTACAAAGTTGAATTCTTGGACACTGGCTGAAATCAATTCCCAGCGACAGAAACCACTAACAAATGGAGCTGCTGATATCAGAACAATCGCAGCATATCCTCGCCTGCGTCGTGGTGTGAAAGGCAAACAGTGTAGTAAATACGGGTTAATTTAATAAAATCATTAGATGTGCGACAGTGGCCGAAGATGCAACAATATTAGATACAAAAGGCAAGGGAGTATGGAGGGAATGAACAAAGTGCGGGTTAGATTAGAAGTTTGTGTTATTGAGGCGCGCATAGGGGTGCAATGCAAGTGATGCTGTGACTGGACAATTCCAACTGGTTAAACTGGCGTCTAAAGTAAACGAACTGATAAACACGCAACGGATACACAAACCGATGCACGAACGCACGTGCTGCAACAGATCAAGTGTAACTGCTGCATAGTCACATATGCATATCGTGTGTATGTGTGTGTGTATGCATATCTTTATAGTGGAAAACTGTAATTTCCTGATTATCACTTTAGGGATAATTTAGCCACTGGCGACAGCCACAAATTACAAACAATTCACAGCAATTGTATGTTTGTTGGTGTTATACATTCAGTTTTGTTGTTGTTGTTGTTGTTGTTGTTGTTGCTGTTGTTGTTGTTGCTGTCGTCATGAGTGTTTGCATGGCTCGTGCTGACAACGAATTTACATGCAACAACAGCAGCTTGTTAAGGAAATGCATTTTTAAATTACAACAACAACAATAAATAATAAAAACTTTGCGCTTTTTAAAGTTTTCAAATATTAAACTTTATCTCTCCACGAACAACAACTACCAGGCGCATCTGTAACAAGCGCAAATCTTGCTCGCCGCCACTGATTGCATGCGACGATTGCGTACCAAATGCCTTCAGGATGCATCGCTGCACGATCAGCTAGATGCTCATTTTTATTTTTTCTTAGACAACTGATACATATATGTACATATGTATGTACCTACATATGTGAGTGTATATACATGCATCCATTGGCACATGATTGCCTCCATGTAAGCGCGTGGATTTTCCGCATTCCGTTGGCGAATGCATGGCGCGAAAATATTTTAGAATTATGATTAGTGTCGGCGACTTGGAAAAGCCGCAGTTCAGCTGGTAATTGTAGCAACCAAGCATTAATACTTCGTAGTAAGACAGTGAATTGTTTGAAGACTACTGGTTCTACATACACACACAGGCAGCATATGTCCAGCGAATTGTGAACGGTTAGGTTTTGTGAAGGTTAAGTTTAGCTTCCAAAAACCTGGCAATTAGATTTTCTACAGTTTCCCGGGAGCCAATTTACAATTACAGTTATTAATTTTCGAGAAAGCAAGCGTTACAAAAACAGAAAGAAATAAATAAAAGGCATTTGTCAGCCTAAAAGTCCAACGGAGAATCCCTCTCCTTCCAACAAGTGCTACTTTGGACAAAGTAGGTAACACTTGATAGGTCTCTCACTATGTCCCTCCTATTGTATGGCGCAAAAGCGTGGACAATGACAACATCCGATGAAGCGTGTCTTGAAGTGTTCGAGAGAAAGATTCTGCGCCAGATTTTTGGTAACTTTTGGTGATTTTTTGTTGGTTACTGTGAGTATCGTAGGCGATGGAACAATGAGCTGTATGAGCTTTACGATGACATAGACATAGTGCGGGGGCGGCTTCGTTAGTTGGACCATGTCGTCTGAATGAATACAAACACTCCGGCTCTGAATTCGCATTCGATGCGGTACCAGGTAGTAGTAGCAGAGTAAAAGGAAGGTCTCCTCTATATTGGAAAGATTAAGTGGAGAAGGACTTGGCCTCACTTGGTGTGTCCAATTGGCGCCGGCTAGCACGAGTAAGAAACGACTGGCGCGCTTTGTTAAACTCGGCGAAAATCGCGTAAACGGTTATCGCGCAAATCTAGAAGAAGAATATTTTTTTCAAAAAATGTAAAGCCTCACTCTTGTTGTTCAAAGAAATTGGAAGGTCAACCGCTATGGAATGTGCTACGCTCGTTTAGAGACCATCTCACAGTAATTCCATAATTATTATTTTCATAGTATCGAAGGTCTTTCATGTTGAGAAGGACTTTATTAAATTTGCTTTGCGACGCGAGTAGAACTTTACTCTCTTTGTCCTTTACGTTTAGTGTTTTACGTGGCTTTTTAAGTTGTACTTCTTTATTAGATCGTATAAATTTTAATATTCCCCAAAAGGGCCCCTTTTTATGTTACTAATTGAAAAGCTGAGTATGCATGTAATGCCCCAATTGTTCGTGCACTTTTTTTTTATCGGGACAACTAGCAACAGCACTCAGACAACATTAAGTCCATTGTACTGTACTCGGATTCTCTACCTGACCTCCGAAGAAATCTGAGTAGATCTTGTGGTGCCCAGGAACCAAGGTCTTTGCTTCTTAACTCATCTGTGCCAAAGACCTCAAACCTGATTCGAGCGAAGGCGGGGCAGAAGCACAAGAAGTGGTCCGCCATCTCATCCTCCTCTTCACAAAATGGGCAGAGTACACTGTCTGAGATGCCTACCTTTTCCATGTGCTTCGCCCATGTGGCCCGCCATCAGTCCAACCAGCAGGTAGGTTAGGTTGAAGCTCTTGTCCTGTGGGACACATTCAGGCTCATAGCCCATTGCAATACCTCGGGGGGAACTTGTACCTATCTCTCCTAAAACCAGTGTGTGCTTTTCAGAAATTTTAGAATATCTCTGATTTCTGCAGAACTGAGGTCTTCCAACTCATTAAAAAATTATTTATCTCGAATAGTAAACCAGTTGTCGGCCGATTCTGTAGGTGGTTTCATTACTCCATCTTTTGTTCGCTGCACTTACGATTTCTTCAAAGATAAGTAGCTTACACGTTTGTAAGGGTATCCCTGTGCCATTGTTTATGTACTCACCAGTGAATTTGGTGCCGAGTCTCGCTAGTTCATTCGCTCTACAGTTACCCTCAATGTTGCGATGGTCAGAAATCTATGTTACCTTTAGGTGAAATGAGGGATTTTATCGCCGCTTGGCTATCAGTGAAAATGTAGGATATCATTTCCGGATATCGCATGAAACTGTATCAGTGTCACGGCTTTCATTATTGCTATCAGTTGAGCCTGAAAGACAGTACAGTAGTCGGAGGGTCGAAAAGGAGATCCCCAGATGTTCGGAGTATACACCTCATCCCACCCTGCCCTCGAGCTTTGAGCCATCTGTGTATACATGGATGAACTCGTCTTATCTCACATCGCCCCGTTTACACTCTTCCCTTGAGATAGGAGGGTCGCAAACGCTGTAATGGCAAGTCTAGGCGGGAGTGCATAGTCCACAAGTCCGGGAAGACCTAAAGTGCCAGCCAGGGTTTTACCGTTACCATAATCCGTGATTGACCACTTACTCAGAGTGTTCAGCCTTATTGCTGCACTGCGTGCGTTGACATCAGTTTAGCCGTGGATTTGATGGCCGCAGAAGGGAGAGGCAGAACGGGCTCCGGGCCAAAGAAGTTGGTCTCAGAGTCTATCCTAGCTAAGAAGGCAGAGTTCTCGTTATCGACGATACCCACGTTTCCCAGGACCCATGTTAGCACAGCCTATTATGTCTACTGACATAGTTCAGCCTAGATTTACAGGACTCGACTACCCTTGAAGTGGTTGGGAGGCGGTCTAAAGCCATGACAGCTGTCGCTGTACTTAGTGCATTAAATAAGATAGAGTTCTATATCAATCGATTTTTCTTTAGCGAAATATGAATTTGTTAAAACTTTGAACTCTTATTTTTAATCTCCTACTTTCCTAAATTTTGTAATTAATTGTTAGTGCTTTTAATAACAAACTGTTTAATTGTCTGTAGTCTCTAAGGAACTTGAAGTTTCATAGTCTAAAGTTCGCCACAAAAATGACTCCTTTCTCCAGGTAATTTGGTATTGAAAATGGGCGAAATCGGCTAATCTCATAGAACAGTAGTTTTCATAAAAAGTTTAAATGAAGCAAATTTGGTAAAAAAAGAAATACGACGAAAGAAACATTTTGGAAAATGGGCAGTTTCATACTCAGTATGGGTAAATGTGTGATTAAGTAGGACCAATTTTGTTTTTTGACTGAATAACGGTAAGTTACAAATATCTCAAACATTTTTCACAAAAAATTAAATCGATCTTTGGAGTTGGCGGGCGATTCTATTTATATATAGAAGTTGGAAAGAGGCATGCGGAGGTAAAAAAAAACAGAAACAAAAATTTTAAATTTTAAAATAGGCCGATATTCTCAGCTACTGGCGCCTTTCTTACCTTAATATAATTATTCATAATAAACTTCTAATGAGTAAATAAATATGTATGATATATAAATAAAATTTGAAAATAGCGTACTCGATAATCAGTGTCGCAAACTAAAAACCCAAAAAGTTAGATCAGTTTTACTTTTTTTTATCTACTTCTAGCTCACTCCAGGAGTTGGAGACTGAATAACAGACAGACAGCATAAATAATTTCTTCATTAATGAGATAGCACTTTTTCATAAGAGTTACAACAAGCATTATAAATTATTTACCACTACTTGTGTATGTGCTTGCACTTGCGTATGTGCGTGTGAGCTTCGTTCTATTTAATTGTACTCCTTTAGAATATTTGCGTGCCTTCAAAACAAACAAAAGACCATTGAAAGCGTAGTAAGTAACCTAAAAGTTAAATTTGTGTATAAAACAAGTTTTGTCTTCCTACTTCCTTAACTCACACACGCACACACATGCATTGATACTGTGAGTATTCACATACACGAAAATTCTCTTTTGCAGCTATTTAAGAGAGCAAAATATCATCTTTTTCTACAGATCACTCGCCGAATCTCTGACTGTTATTTCGAACATCGAAAGATCAATGCATTTTGCTCACTGTCAAGTGAAAACTCACCACAGGGGTTAAATACATGCATACATACATATATGCAGTCGTGTGCATAGCGATGCAAGTAAAACAGCCAAGATCTGGACACAAGGAGTAATAAAATTAAATATGTATGTGTGTGTGTGTATGTACAAATTCCCCTTTACTCTCGAGCACAATATAGAAATGAGTACATACGAATGTTTTTCGTTTCGAACATGACTTGCTTAGCGGTTTTCTTTATGCTGCAGTGGATTTTTTGTGGCGTTATTATTTTTGGATGGGATGCTCGCACTTTAAGCTCCACCTCTTCGTTTCGATTTCAGTTACATGTATACATAGATGAACAAACTCTGATACATACATACATATAGGGTGGGCCATGTAAAATTTGCTTTTTGATTCGGCTATAAAAAAAAAAACAAATCAATATTTTTTCAAACTTTTTTTTTAATTTTAAGATTGAACATTGTCATTTATGAATAAAAAATAATATCGTTCAAATTACTGCCACGACTGGCTTTACAGTAGGCCATTCGATCAACCCATTTTTCAAGCACATTTTCGTTTGTTTGGGCTCCAATTTCATGAATGGCAACTTCGATTTCGTGTTTTAAAGTATCAATCGTCTCTGGATGGTTCGCATAGCATTTGTCCTTAACGGCTCCCCACAAAAAATAGTCTAACGGGCTTAAATCACAGCTCCGAGGCGGCCAATTGATATCGGAATTTCGGCTGATTATTCGGTTTTCAAAAACGGTAGCCAAAAGTTCGAGTGTAACTTTGGCAGTGTGACAAGTTGCACCGTCCTGTTGAAACCAAATGTCGTCCATGTCATCCTCTTCAATTTTTGGAAACAACTCGTTGAGCATGTCACGGTAACGCCCGCCATTTACTGTAACCGCGGATCCTCGCTCATTTTCGAAAAAAAATGGCCTGATGATGCCGTCAGACCAAAAACCGCTCCAAACTTGTGGATGCATTTGCTTCTCTACAGTAACGTGTGGATTTTCTGAGCCGCAAATCCGACAATTTTGCTTATTGACGTAGCCAACGATGTGAAAATCAGAAAAGAAGAAGAAGGCTTACCACTTTGGAAATAGGTTTTCAATATTTCCCAATTTTGTTCAAGCGTATAGCGTCCCATTTCGTAAATGCCAAACCTTTAAGTAAATTATGAACACATTTGACATGTCATTTGTGTTACCATTCTCAAAAAAATAAGTGGTTCAAAAAGCAAACGCTATATGGCCACCCTGTACATGCACATTGGGAGGTGCATCATGCCTGTCTACATGCTCTTGAAAACACTTTCGGTGACAGAGCGTCATGCTCCAGATTTTCCATTTCATTATGAATTCACTTTTGCAGACCGAAAATAAAGCTACTTCAGCCATTTATACAGATATGAGTTAGGGATTACTTATAACATAAAGTCACTCACAGCCTATTTGATACAGATAAGATTTTTTGGCAAAGGGTTCTATATTTCATAATAAGTTATATATGCATACCGCTATCAAATAAGTTATGAGGGCGGTATGGTCATTAAAAAAGATAATCCCCACATTCATATGGAAAATTCAAGTTTTTAAATTAATTATTTATATCAGATATTCAATTGTGGTTTTTAAGTCATATTATAGAAAATATAGCAAATATTATATTATATAAATACTAATTCCAAGGCCTTTTAAAACTTAAAATAGTTACAATAGGAACAAAAAGGAAATATTTAAGTGGTCATTAAAATGGCACGAAATAAATACGATACAAAAGTAACTTAGTAAGTTTATTAAAAATGCTGTTTAAATTATCGCAGTTTAATCAATAACCACTAATTGTCGCAGACTTTTTGATCATCCTACAGCAGGTTTCTGTGGGAGTGGAATGCCATAGTTCTTTAATTTTTGCCATAAATCCTGCTTATTTTGGAATGTTTGCTTCCCGATTCGTTTCTTTAAATTTACCTATAAGCTTACAATAGAGGTTAAGTCGAGGGACTGGTTTGGCCAATCCATAACTTTAACATTCTTTTGTAAAAATCATTCGCATACTAACATTGAGTAGTGGTTTGGGCCATTATCTTCCACAACAAACTACCGAAGTTCCTCAGTAAATGATAGCACCACTTCTTGAAGTATAGGGAACTAAAAGTAAACTGGGCCTCTTGTTTGTTTTGTCTTGAGTCTTTTATAACTTGCGAACGGTTCAATCAACTTACAAAAGACAAAAGCCAATATAAAGTATTCAATTCAGTATTTTATTACAACAATGAATATAATATTTATATTTAAATTATTTGGACGTTTTTCAGTAAACAAAGAAATAACTTAATTTTACAACTCAAACATTAAAATTGATGAACAAATATTTTGCACTAACTACTGCATGTGGGCGTCGTTACATGAGCTCTACGAGAGTTTTGGTGACATCTCTTGGAATATTCTCTCATCTCTGCTCAATGGCTTGTTTTGAGGATTTTTACCAGTAATCTGCCATTTTCGCAAATCTCTTTCAATGTGGACCCGCAAGTGCTCAATGGGATTGAGTTCTGGGCTCTGAGGAGGCGCCTACAATTAGCACAGTGTGCTTGGGGTCGTTGTCGCATATGAAAGTGAACGTGGCTGGTAACAGCAATTTTTCGACACTTTTGTGAATATGCTCCTTCAATATTTCTAGATAACTCAATTTAGTCATAGTGCCTTCGCAAAATGAGCCCACGCCATTTTCCATTAGTGCTCTTCGAATCATTTCACATTAGACGGCCATCGGAGCCAAATAAGTTCCATTTCGACTCGTCGGTGTAAATAACGTTGCTTTAAAATGCATTCGGCTTCCTAATGCATTCTTTAGCATAGTTCAATCTTTCTATCACATTAATCACTGAAAGAAGAGGCTTTTTTCTAGGAGTGTACGATCTGTATATGTTACGGTGCGGATAGATCACGACGTTTATCGCCTACGTTACAACAATGAAAGCCTAGCTGAATTAAAGGACTTCCAGATCTCCGACTACATCAAACTTCAACGTCTTAAGTGGGCTGGACATGTTCTGAGGATGAACCCAAACGAAATAGCAAAACGGATCTGCAATAGTAAGCTATATGTGCCTTATAAGAGAGGTCACTCAAGCAAAACCTGGTTTAACACACTTGATGACAACGGCAAGATCTTTTGACTGAAACATTAGAGGATGTCTGCAAGGGAGCGAGATTCTTGGTCGAAGTTATTGAGGGAGGTCAAGTCTCATCCCGGACCGGCAAGCCAACAATGATAATATATCATTATTTTTTATTGTGAGTTCAAAGTAAACCAAAACTTTAGGTCGAGTTGGTCGGACCACGCATCCTTCAAAACACGTTTCGTAGAAGAAGCGCTGTGCAGCCAATAATTTCTTCTGGTACATAAAAAATCATTTACATAGCTTATCGCATGCAGATAGTAAGTACGTGAAATGGTTGAAGTACCAGTCTGGCACTCCCCAAGTAGCACTAAATCTCCATTTTGACATCATTATGAGACCACCAACAGGCAGATATTTACAGCCACCCAGAGCTATTGATGTAATGGAGATAACTGATGGCATTTAGGTTGGCGCACTGCCTCAGTCTCTCGAAGAAAGGAACTCCCTAGTGATCTTAATCGTGTGGATGTCAAACTCGGACATTTACAGAGAAAATTCTCAAGAGTCTTCTTCTGTGAGCGGTCACCACAGCTTCTGCAATGGCGGTTAAATGGTAACCATAGCTTTTCGGCGTGTGTGCCAATCGTCCAATGACCGGCAAACACAGCTACGAGCTTGGAAATTGAATGGCGAGAAGTCCAAAGGACTTTCTGTGTCCTTCGTATATAGTACTGGGGCCAAAGGGTTTTCGAAATAACACACGAAGAAATAGAGCTCCATCTTTTCTGCGCCGTTCATAGAAATAAGTTGTGCGATTCTCCTTAAACAACAGTTAGGAGGCAACCTGAAACCCTTTCAGTCCTCCTCCTCATCAATTTCACTTCCCTCTATGTTGCTATGTCCTGGAACCCAAATCAGCGTAATATTACCTGCACACCCAAGAGATTTGATCTCCTTCTTACAGAAGTTGACTAGTTTGCACCTTGATCGCGGCTTGACCATCGGAAAAAATTAGAATATCTCCCGCGCTCCCATGTTCCATTAGCATTTTGCATGCCTGCAGGATTGCAAAAATTCTGTGTGAAAAACATACTCTATGTTGATGCATTCGTCGGACGAGGGATTAAGGACCGGAAGAAGGGGAAGATAAATTGGCTGATTTAGAGAAAACCCTTGCACCGACCTCCAATTACATCTTGGAGCCCTCAGTGAAGACAGCGATACCAGCTTCGGTGCGGATTTTGCTCTCGTTCCCATCCTGCCTACCTGCATGTAAAATACGGAGATTTACCTACAAGTTTTATTTATTTTATTGTCTGGCTGAAACAAAATTTCCAAAATAGTTTATTTTTTCGCCGCTACACTGATCCAACCCCTTAAGAAGCATGTTATGATATTTATTGTCCGATTCTTGAACGATGAAATATTGTTAGTAAGAAGTCTTCATATCAGACCGTTTTTCGGGCACTGCAACCGATGGGCTGCCATACTGACATTGCTGCTCTTAGAAGGCGGGCCCGTTCGAGTTGGTTGTTTTACAAAATACAGCTACTGAATGACAAAATAAATGGATACAAGACTCGAAAAATATTATTTATTTGTTTTTCATTTGATTAGCCAAAACGCCCTATGGCAAATCACCAATGATACTTCACCACTGACAAATGATGCCTGGATCTGCTGGTGGCTTTGTGCTTCTATGCTGATGACTGGAATGCTGGGAATGCCAGATTGCATGTGTCGTGTGTCATACATTTATAAGGCAGCCACATTTAATTAAGTTGTTAATGTCAACTATGCGGCTTATGCCACCAGCCACCAATCATCAGCCACCCAGTCACTTAGTCAATCTGAAAGGGGTCTACAAGCAGAGTTGCATTATTGTGCACCCCAACACCACTCGATGCGCCAGCTATGCATATCGGCGACATTTGTTCGGCTGATCGTCAAGTGTCATGCCACCCGCCTTGCCAACTTGCCGCATGCCATCGCGAGTTGTGTGAGAAGGGATGAGATAAGTGAAAGGATGCCTGTCACATTTTGCGCTAAATTTATTTATGATCATTGTAACGGCATTGGGTGTAGAAAAAATTCCTGCATGACAAGTGGCACAAATTTAATACTCGCTGGCGCCTACTAAATCGTCATAATTACTGCGTTAAATGCTGAATATTTATAAAATTCTTAATATAAACACAATTTTGTGGCTTTTTTAATCATTTTTTAATGTTTATGTTAAGCTCTTGGCTTTGTTGTTGTTGCAGGATTTCATGCATGTATTACACTGTTGTTGTGCTGTTTATTGACAAGCAGACATTTATTCACGCAGTCGCTTAGTAGAGGCAGAGTGGTCTGGGAAAATAATCTGGTTGGCACTTGGAGCACCTGAACTGGCACCTATAAGCACTTAAAGCGCCTCAATAGCAGAGGCAACAACAACATGCGACGTAGTCCGTTACTACGCCGGCTGCTGGTGCTGCTGCTGTTGCTGCTGCTCAATTCATTAGCTCTTAGAAAAACCTATAAATATCACTTCGGTTTCCAAACTAGGTCCACCACAATCTGCACTTGTTTTAAGCAACCATCCCTCCCGCTTCGGCAGTGCCACTTGTCGCCATGTGGCGTCGTTGCGTGTCAAATGTACATCAGCTGCGTATGTTTTGGTTGTCGCGCACAGCTGGCTTTAATTTTAATATGATTTAAGGCTTGTTACAGGTGTCCATTTGAATACTCATTGGTTTTCAGCGACTGTTGGTCGTCACCCTCCTCTCTAACTGCTGTTTAGAGCGCTCTTCAATAGGTGTTTGTTTTAATTTTTTTTACTAACTATTCATAAGTACCGTGAAGTCATCGTCGTCCAATATATCCATACACACACACACACATGCATAAATACATACAGACGTACGTGCACCGATTTACTCAAACACACTTTACCAGACACCATCGATTGAGTGATGGCTACAAGTGGCGAAAATTTACATAACATATCAATTTTAATGAGGGCTCTGGAGTAACAGCAAACGCACGTATTTATGATGCATTTACTGGTGTAAGTGACTGAGTTCCGACGGGGAGATGGCTTGAAAAGCTTTTGTAAAAAATCTACTTTTAGCCCATATGCAAAATCTTACTTTTGGTACGATATTCATTTTACTTATTATTACAAATGTCAGTAAGCCATAAAGGTTCTTATAGACTAAAATGATAGCTCAGACCTAGTAAATTTGAAAGGTAGAGCTTAAAAATAAATAAATAATTGGACCGCAGACTTCTGCTCGGTGTTTGGCCGAGTTCCTCCTATTTGCGGCGTGCGTCTTGATGTGGTTTCACAAATGGAGGGGTCTACAGTTTTAAGCCGAGGAGCTGCCTGCTGAGGGGCGACCGCTATTAGAAACAATTTTTTCTATCATTTTGGTGTTTCATTCACGGATATTCGAGCCTATACACCCCCGAATAGTAAGTCACGCACCAACCCTAAAACTCAGTTTTGGGCATAAAAAATCAAGCTAATAGAACTCGGGATCTTTTTGAGTTCATGAAATCACCGCATTCCTCGCATAATTAATGGGGCTCTCTCCCCATTTGGCCTACATTTTTTTCGACTAACTTTTTTCCTAAATCAAAAAAAAAAATATTTCTTCGAGAGATGGAAATCTCTATTTGAACATTCCCGAGCTCCATGGCTTGTCTGTTTGTGTAATACCGCTGTTTACTTCACAAGTGTCAAATATGATTGACCTATGACGCCCTTTGCAAAAATGATAAATCTTCCGATAGGGTGATTCATTTTGCGCCACCTTGTATAAAGATATAATAAAAACTAAGAATATTAATATTCCCGCTTGGAATAAGAAGTTTAATTGCTTGCGGCGGAAAGGGGTAACCAATACTATCGATTATCACACCAATTTTTAAACACAGGTACTCCTTCTGGCTATTAAATACTTAAGATTACTAAGGAGGGAACGGGAATGGTTGGACGGGATAAAATTGAAGGAATTTTATTACGTTCAGATTTGTCTATGGAAAACTTGCGATAAGGCCTCCAACTAAATGCAATCTTCTCAAGTTTGGTCCGAACAAATGTTTTGTAAAGAATTTTTAATACTCTTATGTTTTTAATATCATCTGAAGCCCGAAGAACAGTACCAGAGATGGTATAATGTTCCGTGATAGCACTTGTTAATATTGAGGTATAGGTGTGAACCAAGGATGATAGATTACCAAGTTTGGCCATTCGCCATAGTGAAAAATTAAAATGTGAGAGTGACTGCGGCTGCCAAGTCAGATGGTACCCGGTACGATCGTCCAATCAGTCGTTGTTCAGTCGGCAATGAAGCAATATTAGTGAATATTGCGTAAATTTTTTTCGTTATAACAAACACAATCTCAGTTTTGTTTGTAAACAAACGACTGCCCTGATCCATGTGACATATTCTTGGAGGCGCCGTACGTCTTTAGAATTTTTTATACTGAAGAAAGCTTTTAGGTCATTTGCATAAAGCAAACATTCCAGAAATAAGAAAGAGGTATTATCTAAGGCAGTGGTCGCCAACCTTTTCAATGTGTTGAGCTACTTTCAAGATTTTGAAATAAACAGCGAGCTACTTGCACAAGCCAACATAAATTAAATAATACACAGTTATATTCGACATACAATACATGTATTTATTTTACTAATATACGTTCGACATATAATAAACTTATGACTTATAGTGCTTATACTTATGCATAACTACATCCATGTCCACACCTATCAATCGTAACAACATTTTTTGCAGTCATAATGGCAAATCACAAGCGACTTAATAAAACAACAAAACAGTAATAGTACATTATTATATAAATAAATAAAAGATAAAGATAAAAAGAGCATATTTAATGAGGAGGTTGACATTCTGACTCATCGATAATTTTTTTAATATTTGCAGTATAATTTGATACAGTCATTCGAATACAGTTATCCAAATGTATATCTGTAAGACCGATTGCGGTATTTATTTTTAATAAATTTCATATTGGAAAAAGAAGATTCACACAAATAAGTTGAACTGAATAACGCTTTCACTTTCAACGCAACTCGACATAAAACTGAATACTTATCTTTACTTACTAAAGTCCATATACATTTTGTATTTGAACCTAAAGATTTTAAAGTCAAGTCACTTTGAAAAGCAATCAGTTCATTTCTTCGCCAAAGTTGTTCATAACACAAGTTGCAAACTGTTGTATTTCAATGTCCATGAAGGGTGAAACAACAAATTGCGTCACTAAAGCAATTTTGCTGAAATCCTTGAAACGATTTTTGAAGTTTTCCTATAAGTTAGAAACTATTTCCATATGATATTTACTGTCATAGGGCTCTAATAGATTTTTGGATATCTTTTCGAAAAGAATAGGAAAATGCTTAGTATCGCGGCTTTTTAGGTTTTGTTCCCAAAATTCAAGTTTTGTAATAAATGCATTTATATCAGAAATCATTTCCGCTAATTCTTTATCCCTGCCTTGAAGCCATTTAATTTCTTTGTAATGTCCACAAGAAAACCAAAATCTCTGAGCCAAGTCGAATTTTCCAGTTCAGGAATCGGTTCATCGCGTTCTTTGAAAAATTGGAGTATAGCAGGCAGGACATCATTGAAACGTTTGAGCACTCGTCCTCTGCTTAACCATCGCACTTCAGAGTGAAGAAGTAGCTCTCCGTATTGACAGTCAATTTCATCAGCCAAGGTTTTAAATAATCTTCTTTGCAACGCTTGAGTTCGAATTTTGTTCACAATTTTCACCACCAGTTTCATAACGTTGTTCAAGTTTAGAAAATTTCCACATAATGCTTGCTAATGTATAATACAGTGGTCACTAAGAAATTGTGGAAAACTTTCATCCTTATGACATAGCGCCACGAGCCCCTTATCACAACCCACCACAGCTGGAGCATCGTCAGTTGTCAGGCCCACCATTTTTGATATTGGAATTTTCTCAGAAGAGATGAGATTTTTGAAATGAGAAAACAGCTCAAGCCCAGTAGTATGTCCTTTGAGTGGAATAAACTTCAAAAGATCTTCTTTAATTGTAAAATCACTAAACTCCATCCTGACAAATATGGCCATCTGTGAGGTGTCAACTACATCTGTTGATTCATCCAGTTGCAGTGAAAAATAAATACAGTTATCTAAGTCACTTCTTAACTGTAAAAAAATATCATTGCTCATTACTTCTACTCGCCTCATCACTGTATTAGCAGAAATTTGCATAGATTTTATAGCAGACTCTATTTCGTCTTTATTTCTAAAGTTGGCGAATAAAGAATCTGCAGCTTCCAAAAATGCTTGTTTTATGATTTCCCCGTCTTCATAATGTTTTTTTCTTTTGTGCAATTATCTGGGAAACACGATCAGATGCTTCAGTTGCAGCCTTATTTTTGTCGATTGGTTTCAAAAATATTGACTGTTGTCCAATTAACTGGATTTTTAAATGTTTCAGTTTTTCTTTTCTGGTGGCAGAATTTAACGGGAATGCCTTCTCAAAATTCGAATGTACAGTTTTATGATGCCTCTCAATATTTCCTTTTTTAGGAACTCACACAGATGTATTACATAACAAACAAACACTTTTGCCTTTAACTTCTGTGAAGAAGTATTGTTCTTCCCATTCCGAATGGAAATGGTATGTCTTCGCCTTCTTACTACTGCTTGCCATAATGTTTCGAACTCTAACCCAACCGCTGCACGCAGAACGTTGATAATGCCGTTCAGTATTAAACTGAGCGCAATGTCGACGTGCATTGCGTATATATAATATAAAGCCAAAAAATTCTCGAACACGCTAATCGGTTCCAGCCGATCCTAGAACGAAGACGCGACTTCGCGTCGTGTTTGTCGGCGCCGAACCCTTTCTTACAAGCTCATGTGCTATCTTATTATCCTCTATATTTCTATGACGGGGAACCCTCATCAGAGTAATTTGAATCCAATAACCAAAGAATTATAGTTTCTCTCTACACTGTAAAACTAGTTTGGTTGAAATGGTATTAGAATCTAAGGCCTTAATAACTGCTTGCCTGTCTGAAAAGAAAGCTTCTCTTGCACTAACTTCTTTGTAGTGTTTTAGTGATTATGCTCCACTGATTGCTAATAATTCTGCCTGGAACCCACTGGCATAGTCAGGAAGTCGAATACATTTGGATTGAATAGAGGCCAGGTCCCGCACTACAGTTTATCTTAGAACCGTCAGTGTAGTTTTCGATGTTGAATACACTAATCATCTTCCCTTTCCTCCATTCGGCACTCGGTGGAAAACGTGCGGTAAAATCTTTCTTGAAGTTAAGGTCGGGGGCTCTGAAGTCTGTCCCTGTAGGAGAATCTGTGACCGTAAGGTTTTGTTGTCCAGCTTTCTATGCCTCTGAGTCTCACCGCGCTGAATGTAGCGACGCTTTTTATATGTATTTATTCCTGATATGATGAAAAACTCAGTTGTTAAGTAAAGAACCAGTGTGACTGTAATTACTTATAGAAAGAAATTCGTAAACGGACATCGACCACGAGACCAATATATGACTTGATGTGGTATAACTTGACTGCGTGCTGTTAAGGGATTAGATTGGTTGGTTAATTGAAGTGGTGATTCATGCAGAATCCAGAAGAGATTAGGTCACTCAAGAAATCTCACAAAACCGATTTATTCCCATTTGCTTCAATTGGCATATGGAAAGGATTAAAGAAGTCACTTGATTAAGGACAAATATTTTCCTTTTGGTTTTGTGTCAAATTTCTTTTCAGATTCGTCAAAAAGAAATTGTTAATTTAATTATTTTTTAAGGAAAATTAAAAGTAAGAAATTAAATAAGTCAATAAGTGTGAACTTTGTAAGCCGTGCTTATGCGCTTAGGGAAATGGGCTGGTCCCATGTGTAGATGTGTAGGCAAATGAAGAAGTTTTCGGCACTATTTACCATTTGACGTTGGTCACGTATGCTTTGATTCTCGTAGAAGCCCAGAAATAATTCGTTTTCAGGCGAGTTAAAGGTAGAAGCCATCTTCTACAACCAAACCAAATTTATATTATCATCTCTAGCATCCTGTATTCTCAACTTGAGGTCCTGATCCGTGAAACATTCAGTGCAACGAGGTCGCTGAGGAGTCTGGCAGAGAGGTTGCCCTGATGGGCTCAAAGAAGCCTCAGCCGCATTGATAAACAAGAGCACTTACATACACCATTTGCAGATATCGGGTCACGGCTTAAGAAAATATCCTATGTGGCCTAACATTGTATAGTCGAGCGCCGTTCTTACTGTGCAGTGACTCAAACGCTCTTGAATCTATTGAAACTGAGTGGTAAAAATGGTCGATCTTTAAGAAAAGCAAAATATATGGCAATTTCGCAAAATTCGCCATGTTTTTGGTGGAAGTAATCTTCCGAAGGAGTAGACAATTCGAAGGTTGGTTAAAAAGATGAGAAGAAACTGGCTCTGTCAAGCATAGAAAAATGACTGACTGACCAAAAACTGTACGGTTTGCTGAGAATATCGCTGCTGTAGTGCAAAACGTTGCTGAATAACCATTCTCAACAATTAGGAATTTATGAATGGACCTCGTACTCATGGTGGCCATTAAAATGATGTCACATACAATTGCCAAGAGCCGTATTTTGAATTAAAAGATTCATTATAAAATGGCCGAAAATTATTAAAGAAATTAGGATAAAAAGTTGTCAAAAATTAATGAGACTTTTGAGCCACCACAAAACTGCACCGAAAAAATCTGATTAAAAGGTATGAAATTTTAATGAAAGTTTGTGGACTCTTTAAATTAAGTATGAAACCTTCATAACTGTGAAACTGTGACTGTAGTATTTATGGGAGACTGAACTATATTTTCACAAAAATCACTAAAACTAAATGCGAGATAAATAAATTGTCAAGGCTCGATAATCAATTCCTGGCTGTTGTTACTTATCGCAGAGTATCTGCATAGGCAATGACTTTGAGTATCCTTTTTCACTTTTTTCTTCAGGAAGTTCAGGAGATAGTGTGTTTGTATTTTGTATAGGAACTTCCCTTGAGTTGAAATTGAGCAATTTACGCGAAACGTTAAGCGGCGCTTTATCGCCTCCAACACCCATCGAAAACAATTGAAATTAATAATTTTAATCATTTTATTATGCCATATCACTTTACAAGCCATTACCATATTTTTTAGCTTAACTCGCTGATACGCGCCTGCCAGCCAACCTGTGCGCCAACTGGTGCATAGGAAAAATGGCACCCATGCACATGCCACGGCTACTAAAACACCAACAACGGGGCATCAAGCTGACAGCAGCACCATGCAACATGCACCGCTGCCAGTCAGACGCGACCAGGCCAAGGCATGCGAGGCAGGTCATAATCGTCATATTAGGCGCAAACCCTGCATCCATATGACCAGTAAATTCGTCACTTCAGCCAGTCGACTGCACACCCGCGCCGTCGCAGAGTTGCAGCGTTGCTTGTTTGTTGCAGCTACAAACGTGGCATGTAGCACAATTGTTGTAACATGCAAGGCAAAAGAATTACAAAACGCTGTTACTCATCCCCGAGCGCCCTCCACCGTTTTGAGGTAAGCGGGTACTACTTAGTAAAATGTGAGTTTGAAACGTGAAAAACCGTAACCATGGCATACATAAGTTTGTGTGCACACATACATACATACAGAGTTTCATATGCACACACATCCATATGCAGATGTAGGTATGTAAATAAGTTCAGTTGTTCATTTTTTCATGTGTTCATGTGCATAGGGTGGTACTAAGGCCAGCGCTCTCTTATTCGGCCGCCGAGCAGTCGCAGCCACTAGCGCACCGACTCCACCACTCTGTGCTCCATCCTTAACTTAACATGTTTGATTAATGATTTGGGTGTTCCGCGATAGCACACAAATTACCATTCTGTTGCGACAGGCACATGTCAGTTGGGTTTGAGTGGTCAAATATTTTGATGCCTGGATTGATGTTGTTGTACGGCCGCTCGGCCAGCATCTACTGCTCCGGCTACACCGTTGCATCGGCATCGCTTCATAATATCTATGCGACTCATAGATACCGCCGCCTGTCTTCCCGCCTACCAATGTAATGCAATGGCCACCTCACTCACAGCGTTCACTGGGCGGCTTTGGCAACTGGCAACTGGCAAGTAAGTTGGCAGTTGGCAGCGCTTTGATGGAGTTAAGTGGACGCTGTGGTGCCGGTGTTGTTTGGTGCACTTTAGTAAAAGCCAAAAGTATGTTATTTGTTGTTGCAAAATTGTATAGCAGTATTTTGCCTTTGTTGTTGTTGTTCCACAGCAAAGATGGTGATGATGCACGAAATTTATCGTGCAATGTGTGCATTAATAAAATAATTTCGACATTTTATTGATAAATTTATTGTTGCAGAAGCCGTTATTTGGTCGCGGGTAACTTGCAAATTGCAGCGCCGTCAAATAGTGAATGGAACGGTCTCCAAATATATACACACATACACATATGGATACTACATGCATGTGTGTAATAGAAAGTCAAAGTATCCCTGCAGTCAAAACTATTACTTCTGAACAACTTACTTTGCAACCAGTGTGGTTTTTTGCTGAAGTAGCTCTACTTTTTTCAATGACAGCAACAGGTTAGTTTTTAACAAAATGTCTACTGTCAGTCGCGTAGACTGACATTAGACGCAATACTTAGGCTCTACATCCGTACAGGGTGTTCCATCTACCGTTTGGAGTTTGAGCTATAGATTTTTTTCGAAGCATAGAGCCTCGACAGGGCCTAGTTTAGAGTTAATCGAGTCACTTTTTGCTTGAAGAATATTGCGAAATTTTAAAATCGTATATCGAAAATGAAAAAACAGCCGAAACGATGATATCGATTGTTCACCGGGAATATTGGATTTGCCAGCGTGAGACTATTTTTTGTGGTCAGCCCTTAAGCATAAATGTCTCACCGCCTGTTAAGAGACGATTCAAGAGCTGAAATACGAAATCGATGTTGTCATTGTTGAGACTCGAAAAAATGTACTGAAAAATAAGATTGACAGGCTGCGAAGTAGTGAAATAATGTTCTATGTTTAATGGTGTCCGTCCTCGTATAATGATGTTTTTTTTTTGCTCTAAGTCAGATCAATTTAGTGAGGTCCAAGTATAACAGCAAATTCTTTATCTCGATGCCTAAGATCTTATTAATTTGCTGCAAGAAAGGCTCATCACAGGAGCGGAGTCGGAGCTAGCCCTGGACATTCACATAAGTAGTGGAAAAGACTTTCCCTCGCTCCTTCCGCTTGACAGCTTCTGCAGATAGGATTGAAGAGTAGCTGCATGATCCCATACTTTCCAACGGCCTGTAAGGGTTGCAGTGATGCGTGAGATGTTTGGCCGAGAACATCCTAACAGGTGATTCGCCCTTTTGATGTAGTTGACATGTAGTTAGTTTCTTCCATCTTCTTTCGGCTTAAGCATGATAGTGTGAAGCAATGGATGCTTTTATTGTGTTCAGTGGGATGGAGACTGCCACCGCCTCTGCTAAGTCTATCTCATTACCCCGTATGTTCCTGTGACCGGGAACCGATATGAAAGTGATTTCAAGCCAATGACTAAGCAATTCCAGCTTCTCTCTACACTGTAAGACTAGTTAGGATGAAATGGAGTTGGAGTCTTTATAGGCCTTTATATCTGCTTGACTGTCTGAGAAGATAGCTACTCTTGCACCAACTTCCTTGTAGAGTTTTAGTGATTTTCACGCTTCTGTGATCGCCAACAGTTCTGCCTGGAACACGCTGGCATAGTCAGAAAGACGAATTGCCTGAGATAGGTTGAGCGGCTCCGAATGGAAGCCAGCTCCCATACCACACTTCATTTTAGAACCATCGGTACTCTTTGCAATAAAAAATATGTTATTTTATTTTTTTATTCCTTTTGTATTCTTTTTTATGGTTGAGAGAGGCAGAGCCTTTTAAAATCAAACTAAAATACTGTCTAATTTATGTTTTCCAACGACACCCTGTTAATGTAGATCGGATCGAACAATTTTGACTTATATTATATTTTGGTGCCTCTTTTTTAGAGACCTTTTCGGTTATTGCCATTTCCATAATTTCCATGAAAAAAATTTCAACAATTTTTTAAGTCCGTTTCCGCCAGTTGGAACATGAATTTAGCCTAGATGCTTCAGCTGAACGAAGACTACCATATATGTCGAATCTTGTCACATCTAATTTGAAACGGTCGCGTGAATTAAATCATTGTTTTGAGTTGAGGATGGTTCCATGTGTAGAAGTCCCCGCAAGTGAGGAAAGTTACTGATCGCCATTCACTTGGGAGCGGCCAGGACGATTCTTTTGCATATGGTTCAAGCAGCCCACAACTCCCGGGATTAGCCTAAGTATCCTCTGGGTAACTTCCGAACACCCGTTCGGGAGCGAGCTAAACCCGTATCGAAACCCGTTTTTTTAACAACTCGCTAATTTGCGTCCACGCCCCGACGGAAGAGAAGGACGATGCGACCAAAGATTCCTTTTATGAGCGCTTGGAACGTTCCTATGAGCGCTGCCCCCGCCAAGACATAAAAATCGTGCTTGGCGACTTCAACGCCAGGGTGGACAAGGAGGAATTTTTGGTCCCACAGCCTGAAAATTCAACCTGCACAACGAAACATCCGGAAACGGACAGAGGCTGATCGACTTCGCCGGGGCCCGAAACATGGTAGTCTGCAGCACCAGATTCCAGCATAAGAAGATACACTAAGCTACCTGGCTGTCTCCTTATCGAAAAACGCGAAACCAAATCGATCATGATAGATGGACGACACGCGTCCAGTGTATTAGATGTACGTACGATCCGAGGACCCAACATCGACTCGGGTCATTACCTTGCTGTAGCCAAAAACGTACATTTAACCACACAATGAATGCTCGACATCAGAAAGCTGCAATCGCAACAAACAGCTAAAAGATTCGCCACTCGAGAAGAGGTTAGCCAAGAAAAGGATGGAGAGATAGAAGAAGACATACGAGCTATGGACATATCTGATGTGAAAAGAAAATCTGAAAACCGGGTAACTTGGAAGTGAATTGTAACGTTGGAAATGGTTCACCCCGAACTGTAATGCAATGATAATGATGTAAAAGTATATAAGGATTGTTTTTTTATCTTGTCGTTTTTTTTTTGGCTAACACCATCAGTATGCGACTTTAAACCGATACCCCTGGTACTACCGTCAAGTTTTTCATGGGATACGGTTTGAGCACTAGACGTCACTGAAAGTTAGTTACTGTTTTTTCTGTCTTAGTAATTTTGCAACTGGTGCAATTTTGGTCCTTTTGGAACTAGTATGACTTCACCCATCAAATACCAATCCATGAACTATTTGCTGAATACTTGGTTTTTCACTGTAGAGATGTGATAAATTTATGTGTGTGTCTGTGTGTTGTGTGAACGATTGAATGAATGTGAATATGTAAAATTGGAGTGCACTGAATTGGCCAGCTGGGAAATGTTGAAGGACACTTGCAACTCATGTTGTGAGAATACATTTTTGACATAAATACTGTTATTATAAACGTACGGGTATTTATAATGTTTTTTTATGTTTTTGTGAATTAACTGAAAATTGATTTCATTAAGTGAAAATCGGTAGAGACCTTTTATAGGTGAAGAAAACTAACTATTTTCGTACTAATAAAATATTGATACTTGATTGGAAACAAGTAAGTACTTATAAATTAAAAAAAATCGGGTGGGGACTCAAAAACCGGGGTTATAAAAATCGATTCTTCGCCGTAAACCTCTAAAGCTTATTCCGGTACAACCTTTTAAATGGGACTATCTTTACAAATAAGTAAAGCGGAAACAAATAAGTCTTGACAAATGCAAATAAGCGATGTGGGCTGAGTTTAACTCAAATACTACCCGATTTAAACCAAATCTGCATCTATTTAAAAGTTTGGATATTCGACAGTACTACTACGGATATTATGTCTAATATATTTACCTACATTTGTTTCATTGCTAATAAGATTCTTAAATCATCATCATTTCCTTATTTCCCATTGGAGCATAGAGCATCAATAAAGCATTTCCACCTGCTCTAGATTTAGGCTGTCCAGTTTAGTGCATTCCACGATTTCCCGCATTCACCGACTTCTTTTTGGAGTGCACTTCTCCATATAGTCCTAGATCGGCCCCTCTTGCTTCTTCCTTGGAGGCTCCAATCAAGAGCTTGTCGAAAGACATGCGTTGCATCTTTTCGGAGTGTGTGGCCTATCCACCTCTACTTTCATAGATGTTTATGGTTGGTCATTGGCTGCAAGTTGAACTTTTTATATAACTCATTGTTGCTGATGACGTTTGGCCACATAACCTTGAGAATACGCCGGAGACATCTACATACAAAACTTTAAATTTTTCCGGTTTGTTGGTCGGTTACAAGCCAAGTCTCGCAGATTATTAAATAGGTTATGCTAAAAATGCCAGAGCTTCGCTAAAAAAGGTCTCAATTGGGTTTTCGAAAAAGCACATGAAGCAATGGAGCTAATGTACATCTTCCTGCGAAATAATTTGTGCAGTTCCCCTTCAACAACAGTCAGGGGAATGCCGATGACTGGGTAGGAGATCTCTGAGGCCAATTTAGTCCCCTTCCTGGCAAGCTCATCAGCAATTTAATTTTCCTCTCTGTTGTTATGTCTGGAACCTAGATCAGAGAAATGTTACCTGCACTCCCAAGAGATTTAATCTCCTCTTTACAGGAGTTTACTCATTTCTTTCTGCACCATGGCGTCGTCAGAGCCTTAATCGCGGCTTGATTATCTCCCTCGCTCCCGCGTTCCCTAAGCATTTTGCATGCCTGCAGGATCGCAAAGACTTCTGCTTGAAAATGCGATGGGAAGTAAGTGCAAAACGATAATCAGGGCAGCACTGGGGCAAGTTTTACATGCTCCGGTGATGCTAATGCTTGCAGTCCTTTGAACCCTCCCCAGTTTAGTTATATTTTAGCCTTTCCGAAGGGCTTCCCACCAAACCTGGCATGCATATGTCAAAATTAGCAGAACAACTGCGTTGTATATCCGGACATTATTTGCAGGAGTAGAAGGCAATACTGGCCTTCTTTACCCGATTTTCAATGTGCAGCTTCCAATGGAGTTTGTAGTCAGGTATCACTCTAAGATACCTAACTTCCGACGAAAGCGGGAGAACGTGGTTGTTTAATTTGGGAAGTCGAAAGTGTGGAAGTTTATATTTCCTGGTAAATAGCACCAGCTCCGTTTTATCAGAGTTGACCCGGAGGCTGTAAGTGGTAGCCCAGCGAGTGAGTACAGCGAGTTACCTTTCCAAAATATTAGCCATGACGTTGGGAAACGGTTCCGATACCATTAGGACCAAGTCATCAGCGTATGCTCAGTTTTCTGAAGAAGAAGTGGTTCCTCAGAAATCTGAAGCGCTTTCCACGAAGTGCAAGAAACATGACGATGGGTTCCAAAAATTCTTAATAGTCCAGTGAACTGTTAGTATTCTCATGATCAGCTGTAGGCTCTACTTTGAGTTCCTTTGTAAGTTTCGACTTTTCGTTCATTGAGAGTTGGCCAAAGTGAATGCGAGTACCTCGTTAACTTATGAAAGCAGGCACCTCAGAAGAGCTTTTATGCTTGGACTCAATTCATGAAATCCAGCCTCAGAACCTTTGCTTGTACACTCATCTGCTACCTCGTTTGCCGAAACATCACGTTTATTGTCAAGGAAATGGTGAGGCCTCCGACATTCTTGAAAGAATTTCAGGTTAGTCGCTATTGATCGTAAACTGACTGTAATTTCGGAATAGGGCTATGTGTTGAGAAAGACAAGGTGGCGCAAAATTAATCACCCTATGGGAAGATTAATAAGTTTTGCAAATGGCGTCCATCGTATTTGACATTTCTGAACCAGACAGTTGCAGTATACAAATAGGCAGGTCTAAAGGTAGAGCGCGGGAAGGTCGAAATAAAGATTTCCATCACTCTAAATATTTTTTGTTTTTTATTTTACAAGCAGAAACAACAGCCCCGAACCTTGCGCGTTGGAAGAGTCTTGTCCGGGCGCTATGCTCCCGAGTGGAGTAAACAAGGAAACAAAATTGAAAAACCTTCACAGACCCTGGAGTGTTCAGTAAGCGTATTGTAGTTTTTTTCACACATCTTGCAAATCAATTCCTACAATTAGAGATATTTTAAGAGCTCTCCTCTATCTTTAGATTTTACGCTAATGGATTACCTGCACCATTTATCACTGACTTGGAATAAAAATTTAAAATTCGGCACGATTTATTATAAAATTTAATACAGGTAGCTTAATCCAGCGTCACCAATAAAATTTTTAAACTTTATTTACCCACATTTGTTTTTTATTTATAAATTATTTGTTATTAGCCGTCCAAATTGAAATCGAAAATCTTAAATGCGAATTTTAAATTTGCAACAATTTGTAGCACTTAAAATTCCTAACCTGCTCGCCAACACTCGGAAAATGTTGCACCCAGCTGCGATATCATAGCTTGCATAACAGCGGAGCGCAATTTATCTGCGTGAAAAATCTTAATGCACCAGAAGCTGTGTAAGCAACACAATAAAAAAGCTCTGCAGTGAATATTCCAACTACCCAAAAATGATTGCGAAATTTTTGCAAATTCAAACTACATTTTACGACAGCGAGCAGGTTTTTGTTTAATTTTGAAAAATACAAAAAACAGCTGATAAATCCATTTGCGTGAGTGTGCCTGTTTTGTGGTCAGCATAGACCTGTAGAACATTGTAGGGCTTTACAAGTGAATTCGAACAAATTTGGTCACAGCTGAGATTACTTGATTTTAATTCGCATCCATGAGAGTTACCTCCGAAGTTCACACGTGCGCACAGATCTCAATACGAGTGTCACATATGAGTGAAGGAAATTGAAGTGTTCCGGAAAAACGTATGTCGCCAATCCTGCAATTTTTTCAGAAACGTATTCTATTAAACTACCATCTAACGATAAGTAAGATCAAAAACCTCGTACTTAATGGCCGCTGATCAGTTATTGCACTCAATAGTACAACTTAAAAATTAGCAAATGCTCCCAAAAACATTCAAAGACACTCAATATCCGAAGGTCTCGAATGGCTCGAGCCACAAAACATTTCGTGCCTTGGCTGTGGTGAAGGCGAGTCTGGGTGGTACATGCTACATTTCTATGTATACTCCTCCACGCTAACGCCACTTTGGTGGATGGAGCGAGTATAAATGTGTTGCCGCAATAGTCGTGCATAGTGAGCTAACGGTTCATTACTTGGTACTAAACATAAACGACTGATGGTACAAAACCCGAGTATATGATCGAGTATGCACAAAATCTAGGTATCCATCGCAGCTCTCTGATATGTATGTATGTTAATTGCGGGACACATACCTCCTGAGCATTTTTTATTTTAAGAATTCTAGGCTCAGATATTTGCACAGGAAATTATGCAAAATTCTCTCGGTATTGTTCATGTGACAGATGCAGGCATGTCTATGACAGGAAGCGCTGCTCTTCAAGCATGCCTTCATAGTGTCCAGTGCTCCGTAGTAGTTGCAAAAAGTCTAAACATTCTGCCCTGGGCCTATGTGCCGGATCTATTACCTTCGTTGTTTTTTTCTTGTGTATAGCTCAGCGTGTACGAATGCTTGAAATATAGTTCGTGCGTTTTTTAAACGTGGTTTTGAAATTAATAAAAAAGATGTTTAAAGTATTTATTAATAAATAATATATTTTTCTTCATTATTTGCAATGTCTTCCCAACGTTTAGACAAATTTTTAATAGGACTATGAATAAGTTCGTGCGGTTTTTTTTCGAAATTTCAAACTTTATTGACGTAAAATGGTTACAAATTTAATATTCAAAATATTGTCCATCGCTTACTACTACTTTTTCCCATCTTTCTGGCAATTCACGGATTCCCTTTGTGAAAAATTCGGTCGGTTTTGCCGCAATCCACGAATCGATCCATTTTTTGACTTCATCGTAATTACGGAAGTGCTGGTCAGCCAGGCCATGTTGCATCGATCGGAAGAGATAGTAATCGGATGGCGCAAGGTCTGGACTATACGGCGGGTGGGGTAGGACATCCCATTTGAGCGTTTCTAAGTATGTTTTGACCACTTGTGCAACATGTGGCCGAGCATTGTCATGTTGCAAAATAACTTTGTCG
Source organism: Anastrepha ludens (assembly GCF_028408465.1). Taxonomy (NCBI): domain Eukaryota; kingdom Metazoa; phylum Arthropoda; class Insecta; order Diptera; family Tephritidae; genus Anastrepha; species Anastrepha ludens. Next base: position 7,482,850 of record NC_071498.1, on the reverse strand, counting down.
TGTCTATCGGCGTATTGCGGCCGTTTTTCTCGCAGTGCTCGGCTCAAACGCATCAATTGTCGTCGGTAGACATCCCCCGTAATCATTTCATTCGGTTTCAGTAGCTCATAATACACAACACCCAGCTGGTCCCACCAGATACACAGCATAACCTTCAGGCCATGAATATTCTGCGCCGACGTCGATGTTGAAGCATGGCCAGGGTATCCATACGTTGCCCGACGTTTTGGATTGTCGTAATGGACCCACTTTTCATCGCCAGTCACAATTCGATGCAAAAAACCCTTTCTTTTGTGCCGTTGAAGCAGTTGTTCGCATGCCATAAAACGGCGTTCAACGTCTCTTGGCTTCAATTCATACGGCACCCAATGGCCTACCTTTCGGATCATTCCCATGGCTTTTAAACGTTTGGAAATGGTTGATTGATCAACTCCCAAAGTTTTTGCAACCTCTTCTTGCGTTTGAGCCGGATCTTGATCGAGCAATTCCTCCAATTCGGTATCCATGAACTTTGGCGGCGCACCCTCGCGTTCTTCGTCTTCCAAGCCAAAATCACCACTTTTAAAGCGTGCAAACCACTTCTGGCACGTTCGCTCAGATAGAGCATGCTCACCATAAACTTCCACCAAGATACGATGACTTTCGGCTGCTTTTTTCTTCATATTAAAATAATGAAGAAGAATTCCCCGCAAAAACACATTATTTGGCACGAAATTCGACATTTTCAAGTGTGGTAAAAATATTGTTGTTTACGCTTCAAATAAAAAACTTATACTGACGTTTGTGCCTTACGACAGTAGCTCTCCAATGAATGTTTGGAAATGTGGATCGATGGAATAATAATCAAGTTACGCCATCTGTTGTAAAACCGCACGAACTTATAAATAGACCTATTAATTCCCTGCTCAAAAAATTGTTTGTCCTTGGAGCCAAAGGTATCGAAACGTATGATATCCCTTTTTATAGCGTTTTTTGGGGAGTAGTTCTTGTTACTTATATGGGATTGAAGTCCACGGAAAAGATGATAATCACAAGGTGCAATATCTGGAGAGTATGGTGGATGCGGCATTAGCTCCCATCCAAGCTCGTTCAGCTTGCCTAATGTGTGCCTTGCGGTATGAGGTCTTGGGTTGTCGTGGTGAAACAAAACTTTGCGTCTATTCACTAAAGACGGTCGATTTTTCTTAAGTGCCTCATTCAGGTTTGATAGCTGATGGAAATAATAATCAGCAGTTATCGTCTGGTTTGGTTCCAAAAGTTCATAACAAACAATACCGGCCATATCCCACCAAATAGACAGGAGAATCTTCTTAGGGTGAAAGCCATCTCTAGGGGTCGGTTCAAGTATTTCATCTTTATGTAACCATTGGCGTTTGCGATGAGGATTATTGTAGAGGACCCATTTTTCATCACCAGTAACGATACGGTTCAAAAAACTTTCATTTTCAAGCCGTTGCAGCAGCTGAGAACACACATTCACTCTCTGCTGAAGGTTGGCGACGGAAAGTCTATGCGGAACCCTTTTTGCCAGCTTTGAAATCTTTCCCAACTGAACCAGGTGCCTGTGAACTGTTCCATGCGATGAATTTAACCTCTGAGCTATCATATCGCTTGTAAAATTTGGCTCAGCTTCCACGAGTTCAAGCAACGCGTCGGAGTTAAAGACTTCAGGACGACCAGCGCGCTGGGCATCTTCCACGTCGCAGTTACCACTTCGGAATTTTGAAAACCACTTTTGCGCAGTCCTTACACTCTCTCTCCGTGAACAGTGTTTATTTCTGCAGCAGCAGTTGTTGCATTTTTACCACTTTTATAAAAAATTTACAAAATATGCCTCTAATACGCGTTGGAAGATTCCATTTTATTTTTTAACAACACCTGCTTCTATCCGCTATTAAAATCACTTGTTGAATGCACAATATATCAAAGAAAATATTAATAGTTCCGTTATATTCCGCGAATAATTTTTTGTATGCAAAAATGGTACAAAAGTGAAGTTATAGGTAAAAGTGAAATTATAGAGAAAATGCAAAAGGCCGCCAGAAAAAAAATTGTGAAAAATCATTATGGTTTTTAAGCTATTCGAAACCTGCACTTCACTGAACCAAAATTTAATGGGCTATAAAATTGCAAACTCTATTTTTTTTTTTAAGTTTGAAATTTTGAATAATTTTTTTGAATTTTTTTAAGTTTAATATAAAATTTGAAATGTTCAGTTACATCGTTGCTGTTGTACTATATTTAAAAAGAAAACATATCAAATAACATAATTAGACAAAAATTTTATGAAAAAATAAATAAATTGTCAAGATGTCGCCTTGGCTTGTTTCAAATTTTAGGCTTAAGTTTCTTTAATAGCTGGAATTTGTTTTGACCCTTCAGAAATTGAGATAGCTAAATATTCGAATTGTTTCGCTTACTTAACTAATTTTGATCAAAACCTTTGTACGAGCAATTTTGAGCCCTGGATGCAAACCAACGAATTTTGCCTTTTTACCAGCTGCTTTGCAGAACAAATTTCGCAAATAAATAAATGAATGTGTACACTAGCGTACCAGCAACGGTAGCAGCACTGGCAGTAGCGTAACTTTTGGGTTATCAAATAGCAGAACAATTTGCCTCATATCACATATTCATATGTACATACGGCCACTCTCATCCTATCGCCGGGAAATCGCTCAGTGGCCTCTAATGGACTATGGCGGTAGCATTGATTTGTCTCGGGATCGCGAGCTGTCAATGTACATACGTATTTATATATCTATGTATGTACACGTAATAATATGCATGGCCCAAGCTTCTGTTCTTATTGTGGCAGCTATTTCATTCATACACTCGCACATACATATATATGTGTTTATTAGGGTGGGTCAATTTTTACATATAACTAGCGAAAACCCGCCCGTTCCGCCGGTCGTCTTTAAAAAAATCTAGATTAATTAATTAAATTAAGCCGAAAACTACTGTGTGTATTTTATAAAAATTCTCGCGCATGAATAATAATGAAAGAAGTTTTAAATAGTAGTAGCAATTAAAAAACGTTTGATGTGATTTACTTTATTACTTTTTTTATTATAATGCTCTTTGGTATACAATATTCTTCGTTTTTCCATGCGTTGTTGAATAAATGAACAATATCGATGGCTTACCAACTCTTGAGCATGAAACATAAAGTTGGTCATGAGAAAAACATGGGTATTCCAAATCAATACCACAAATTGATAAAGTTTGGCCTTGTGACTTATTAATAGTAATCGCGAATGCAAGACGAACAGGAAATTGAAGACGTTTGAATTCAAACGGCATATCCGATGGTATCATTGGTATTCGCGATATTAAAACGTCTTCACCAGAGTATTTTCCATTCAAAATTGTTGCTTCAATGACGTTATTCATCAATCTCTTAACTGTTAATCGAGTGCCATTACATAGTCGTGGTTGATTTATGTTTCTCAACATAATAATCGGTGCTCCTATTTTCAAGTTTAGCATGTGTGGCGGTAATCCAGGTAAATCAAGGGAATTCAAAAATTCAGTGGGATAATTTACAATATCATCTTGATTTGTAACAGTGTCAACGGATCGATATGTTTGTTCTGGACTTGGTATGTTAGCCAAAATAGCCGCATTCACTTCATTCACATCTTTATTTTTGCCAGCCATGATGGCTCGTTCACTAAGCCAATCATGATTTTTGTAATTTTGAGGCAAATTTGGGAAAATACGTTGAATTAACTGTTCTTTCGTTTGGCTTATTTGACAAAAGTTTGGTTGTAAAGTTATTAAGCCAGTTAAATTATCGACAGGAACTTTGCCATTTCCAATATCCAATAATAGCTGTGAAAATTCAGCAGCTGATGGATCATTTTGCATTAGATAGGTAGGTAGGTAGGGTGGTTGTCGTAAGACACACTTAGACCTTCGGCAGGTCTATTGTGATGCCACTGGAGCTTATCCTTACTCTACGTGTTCCTTTCCAAACCATCCGGTTGCTTTAATAAACGAGCAGAGCTTCGTTAGTTTTAGATGGGCTATATCCGCTACATCGGTTAGAAATGCTGTATCGAGAGTGCGCAGCCTTCTCATAGCTAGACTTTCACACTCACATAAAAGGTGTCTGACTGTTTCCTCTTCTTCTGTATTAAGACAGCTTCTACAGAAATCGAAGTAAGGGAGTCCTAACCTTCTAGCGTGGCTGCCTATTAAACAATGACCAGTTAAAACACCTATCATTTTTCTTATAGATTCTCTGTTGAATCTTAGCAAGATCTTCGATCGACCGCTGTTCCAGTTCGGCCATATCTGCCTGCTTAGTTCGCATGTTGTGAGGTTTTGCCAGATTGTATTTACCTTTTTGATGGTTTCCCTGTCTATAAGTAATTTACAAGTGGCTATGGGCATGGGTATCAGCGCCTTATCCGGTTCGAGATCGAGCTTTGTACCGGTTCTTGCAAGTTCATCCGCCTTGCAGTTTCCTGCGATGTTCCTGTGGCCTGGTACCCAGATAAGGTGCACCTGGTAGCGCTTAGATACGTCATCTAGTAGTTTAAAACATTCTAGAACTGTTTTTGACGAGTGTGTTTTTGATTCCAGCGCTTTTATTGCTGCTTGACTGTCCGAGTAAATGAAGACTTCATTTGCGGATAATACTCTCGTTTTTATTTCTTTAAGTCCCTCTTTTATGGCAGTGACTTCCGCCTGAAATACACTGCAATGATCAGGTAAGCGAAATGATTGGCATACTCCGAGTTTGTCGGAGTAGACCCCTCCACCTACTTGGTTGTCGAGTTTTGAGCCATCTGTGTAGATGTTTAAGTCATTTATCTTGACAATGAGCCCGTTATCCCATTCCTCTTTGGAAGGAAATACTGTGACAAAGGATTTATCGAAATTGATGTCCTTGGTCCTACAGAAATCCGTTGTGCTGGGAATGCAGGGGAATTGTTCTAAAATTGAGGAGTGCCCTCTTTGGTACGATCTGAGTAGGCCGATTTCTCTTAGTCTGAGAGTTGCTTTGGCAGCTGTTTGCTTACCGTACTGCTCTATTGGTAAAATGTTAAGCATAATATTTAGTGCATCTGTGGGTGTGGTTCTGAGGGCCCCGCAGATGCAAAGACTGGCCATTCTTTGTACGTGTGCCATGGTTCTTTTAATGTTCAATTTATCTAAAGCTGGCCACCATACTAATATGCCGTATGTTAGGATTGGTCTGACAATTGCCGTGTAAAGCCAGTATACGACAGATGGGGAGAGACCCCAACTTAGTTTTATCAGCTGTTTATAAGAGTATAGTGCTATTGTCGCCCTTTTTACTCTATCTTCGACATTTGCCTTCCAAGTTAGCTTTCGGTCTAGTATTAGACCTAAGTAGCGGGCCTCATCACTAAATGACAGTGCCGTTCCACCTAGAGTCGGAGTTAAATAGGATGAGTTCAGTTTTATTGGGGTTGACGCTTAGCCCATTTGCTTTTGACCAGTTTTCAACCATGTTTAGTAAATCTTGCATGACTTCTCTAAGTGTATTGGGGAATTTCCCTCTTACCACCATTGCAACATCGTCCGCATATGCTACGACGTGTTGTCCTCTCTCCTCTAGGCTCTTTAGCAATGAGTTTAGTGCCAGCACCCATAGGAGAGAGGACAGCACACCGCCTTGAGGTGTTCCTCTGCTAACTTTTTTCTTGATCTCTGAGGCCCCTAGGGTTGCGATCACAAATCTGCTCAAGAGCTCAAAAACATGATGAACTCAACCAGAGCGCCAGAGATCCCGAAATCCGTCAGTGCCTTTATTATGGTATCCGGTAGGATGTTGTTGAATGCGCCCTCGATATCTAGAAAGGCTACCAGTGTGAATTCTTTATTATACATTGACTTCTCGATTTCTGTAACAAGTGAGTTAAGTGCTGTTTCAGTTGATTTCCCTTTACAGTACGCATGTTGTGAGATGCTGAGCTTATTAGGGCTGATGTTAGCCTTAATATGTTCTTCTAAAATTCTTTCTAATGTTTTTAGCAGAAAGGAGGATAGGCTAATTGGCCTGAAATCCTTAGGTGTTGTGTGTGAACTTTTTCCCGTTTTAGGGATAAAGACCACTTTTACCTCTTTCCATACTGATGGGACACTTTTCAGTTTCAGAGCAGCCTTAAATATGGACGTCAACCACTCCATGATGTGGTTGAGTGAATGTTGTATTTGGGCCGGGAATAATCCATCTGGGCCTGGTGATTTAAATGGTTTGAACGTGTTCACTGCCCAGTTTATCCTAGTTTCAGAGATTATTTCTTCAATGTCAGAGTTTGGTCTTTCTGTACCATTGTTGATTAATACGTTAGATGATTCGTTGCTGGGAAAGTGTGTGCCCACTAGCAACTTCAGAGTTTCGTCACTCGAAGTGGTCCAACTCCTGTCCGGTTTTTGGAGGTATCCGGTGGGATAGTGTTTTTTTGAAAGGATTTTACGCAGTCTGGAAGCCTCTGTGGTTCCTTCGTTTTCTCCACAGAACGTTCTCCAACCAGACCTTTTCGCTTTCCTAACTTCTTTTTTGTAAATTTTTAGCTTACTGTAGTAGCAGTCCCAGTCTTTACTCTCTCGTGTCGCTTTCGCTCTATTAAACTGTCTTCTGCTGTCGTTTCTTAATGTAGACAGGTCTTCTGACCACCAGGGCGGCTTTTTCTTCCCGTTATACTTAATTAAAGGGCAAGTCTTGTTTAGCGCAGTTCTACAGACCTCCGTAAGGATTTGTACGTGTTCGTTCAATGATTCTCTGTCTTCAATAGTAATATTTTGGGAATTTGGAAGTCTTTCCTTAAGTTCCCGTTTATATATATGCCAGTTGGTCTTTTTCAAGTTCCTGCTGGCGGGCGGGGCCCGTGAGTTGTTTCCCCCAAATTTTATTTCTATGTAGCGATGATCGGAGTAAGAGTGTTCATTCAGAACCCTCCACTGCGTCATCTTTCCGTAGAGGGTTTGACATGCTAGCGTAATATCAAGAACTTCTTGTCTATTGCGCGTAATAAATGTAGGTTCGTTGCCTTTGTTACACACTTAAAGCTTACTACATATAATATAATTAAAGAGAGACTCACCTCGTTCGTTTGTATCCGAGCTTCCCCATACTGTATGGTGGGCATTGGCATCACCTCTTAGGGCTAGTTTGCTGTTGTGCGCTTTGCAGTCTTCCACAAGGCTTCTTGTTAGCGGCGACGGCAGTGGACCTGTGTCGTATTCCGCAAAATAGAACGAGGTTAGCCAGATGTTGCTTCCGCTCACTTCCCAGCTAACCGTCGTAGTATCTGCGTTACTCAAATTTTGAATCATAAATATATTAAGATGTGCTTTTGCCATTATGCATGCTCTTTTAGTACCTTCATAATTGGTCTTGTATACTTTATAACCTGATGTCCTCAGACCGCAGATTTCGCCATTCCGTACCCAGGGTTCCTGGATGAGGACTACATCCGGCTGATCTTCTGCCAGACGATCCAGGAGGGCAAGGCAGGCTTCTTTACAGTGATGTAGGTTTATCTGCAGAAGATGCATCAGCTGTTAGCGTTATGTCTGGGTCTTCTTTGCTTTCGCATAAAAGTTCCCTTTCGGAATACTTACGCTGTTGTGTGGAATACTAACCCTCCCGTTCGAAGTACAACCTCCCTAAGCCCATTTCTGAGCCTGAAGAGGCGTATTCTTCTTCGGTGGGCTGGTCGTCTTCGCTCATTGGCTCGGTTTCGCTCATGGGTTCTAGCTCGCTCATGGGCTTTTCACCTTCCTTCATGGCGAGGAACTCAATTGCATCCGTGTCGGTTTTATAAATGTGAAGCTTCACCTTTACAAAACCTATCTCAGTTGCCCATGGCATTTCGCTAATGGTTCGATTGAGTTCTCTGTGAGGAGCAGGAGAGCCTGCATGGTGGCGCGCTTCTGCTCTTTCGATTCTTCCGCGCTGTTTTTGTTGGTAAGAGTTTTGACATACCTCCACTCCTGCGTTGGGATATCCGGATTGCAGACCCGAATGAGCTTCATAATCTCTTCCGGGTCTTCGACGGTTGAAGGTAACCAAACCCTTGCTCGCGGTCTGGACGGAATATCCTTCCTGTCCACGACCACTAGCTTGGCATTTGGGTACACTTCGCCGACTTTGGAGTTGACTGCCGGGCTAGTGCCCCCCTACTTGTACTTGGACCTGTGCCCAGTTCTGAGTGTGTGTCAGCTATCCTCGCTTTCGCTGAGGCTGTCGCTATATGTTTCGATCGACTTATTAAGCCGATGGATGGCGGTTTCCTTGAGCTCGGTGCGACCGTTGCTCTTGTTGCGGAACTGTTTGTTCCCGTCGGTCTATTAGAAGGAGGACCGATCTCCTTTTTTTATTTGTTTTATTAAAGTCTCTTTGCATTTTGGACCCACGAGTGTCGGAGAAAGGATGTCCGCCCGTGCATAGCTCCGAACTACACGGGTAAGGCTAGTTATTACAGAGGGCGCCAGTTATCCGTAAGCTCCGTTCGAGACTTGGTTATTTATTAGAAGGGCCCCAAGCCTGACAGATTCTCGGCACGGGTTGCATCACACCTTAATCCAGCCCTTCACCCCCGACCACGTTAAAAGTACTTTGAGTAGTACTGTACTATTGAGGAGTATCGAACCCTACCCATAGTACCCTTAACTTAGCTGAGTACCTCCTGAAAATAGGAAAACTGTGGTACTTATTACCAGCTGGCACCCTCGGGGAGGGTTCACTGGAGGATTTTCACCAGCCATTAGAACACGTACATTTGTAGTTAGTTTGAGTGTTTGAACATGTCTCCACAAATATGATGATTTCAAACATGCAGCCAATTCATCTGCTACAGTTGCTCGAGGAATAACAGGCAGTGTTTGTCTAAAATCACCTGCCAGCAGCACTAAGGCACGACCAAACATTTCATTTTTACTACGTAAATCTCGTAATGTCCTATCAAGCGCTTCCAGTGACTTTTTATGTGCCATCGTGCACTCATCCCATACAATTACGTGTGCGAAAAAGCGGAGAAGGAGAAGAGAACTGTTCTATTCCCCCCGCTTTAACCCAGCTATGTGTTCAGGTGCAAATGACTTTTTTGCGTGAAGTCTGATATAAAATAAGTTCGATTTACTCTTCTTAAATTTGTATAAACTTTTCCAGGCGAAGTAAAAAAACTGACATATATTTGCTTCAACCGCAATGCCGGCAATGATACAATGAATTTTTCACTATAACTGACTTCAGATTAACGTTTATATAATAAGCGTATATGTAACATTTAAATTTTTTTTAATTTTTAATAATAAGTCGTCTTCCTCTTCCTGTAGCTATTCCTTTTCCTCTTCCATCTCCAGCTCCATCTCCTTTCTTTATCCCGGAAACGGGCAGTAAAAATTACTTCACTTAAAAGCTTTCATCAACAGCTTCCATCTGATACCCATATTGTACAAACACATCCAAGGCTACCTTGGTCCACCTTTTCGGCTATATCTCGAGACCCTGGTCACTCAGAGATCTAAAAAATACTCTGTATTAAAGCACTCATTAGTAGCTTTGATTTGATACCCACAATGTAAAAACACATCCTAGGGTTACCCGGGTCCTCGTTTTGGCCTTCGTCAGCGCCACCTGGTGGCGAGTGGAACCAATAAGCATATTATACTAACCTTCACCGTGGAAAAATATATATATACCAAATTTCATAATAATCGGCCCAGACACACACGACCCAAATGTATTCAATTCTAGTGAATGCTATGTGCGGTACAAAAAATACGTGCAGCAAATAGCAAAAATACACTCACTTAACCGACGCACCGCACACACAGACGTTATCGGATTTCAACCAAACTTCACAGAAACCTTTGCCAAAGCAACACCAACAATGTGTGACACTTTCATTGTTTTTCTTACACGCGTTGCTGAGATTAGTCCGGACAAATGCACACTTTTTTTCGGCTTAATTTTTATATATATAGATTCTATGAAAAAGAGCCCACTAGACCATAGCTCTAAAGTAAACTTTCCAGTCAACTACAGCCTCCCAATTTTTAAAAGAAGCTGTCTTTTATTAGTAGAGGCCTTACCTTTCATCTAGGAATGACGGGAAATTTAAATAAAGCAAAGTTAATATGGCCGCCGTGGCCGAATGAGTTGGTGCGTGACTACCATTCGGAATTCAGAGAGAGAACGTCGGTTCGAATCTCGGTGAAAGATCAAAATTAAGAAAAAGTTTTTCCTAATAGCGGTCGCCCCTCGGCAGGCAATGGCAAACCTCCGAGTGTATTTCTGCCATGAAAAATCTCCTCATAAAAATATCTGCCGCTCGGAGTCGGCTTGAAACTGTAGGTCCCTCCATTTGTGGAACAACATCAAGACGCACACCACAAATAGGAGGAGGAGCTCGGCCAAATACCCAAAGAAGGTGTACGCGCCAATTATATTATATATATATAAAGTTAATACGAAGGCTACTATTTATTAAAGTATTATAAATCACTATTCTATGATTTTCCTAGGAGTTTCATTTAGTGGTTTTCCTTTGCCTTCTAAAGGGTTTACAGTTTTCCTTCTTCCGCTTATTTGTAACACAGATACAGAATGGATTTTTTTCGATTGCAGTATTTTTGTCATCGAGTTGATATTTGTCTGTTTTGGTACGCGGATTGTATTTATTTCCCACCTACTCTACATATCTGTCTTGTATTCCCCTATCCCCTGGGGATGCGTCCGATGGAAGATTAGCAACTCCACACGCGCTTAACAATCGATTTATTGCAACATCCAAGTCACTATTGACGCCATATGACCAGATTTATTGGAAAAAGTAGTAAAAAATTGGACCGCATAACTCGTAGCCGCGATGGACTTATGTCGGATCTCATAGTTAAAAAATAAATCCTATGAAATTATCGGTCAAATTATAATAAAAAAAATTCATTCCAAAAATATTTCTATTTTCTATTATCATTTAAGTTTTGGTGATCGTTTTGGTTTCAGATCCTTGTATTTTTCTTACTTCCTATCTGCAATGCTGTAACTCCCTCTCAATTTTCGCATTATTTATTATTGTTGAAAAATCTTTCAAACTTATTTTAAAGTTTGTGTAGCTGGAAAATGACTTTGGAACCATTCTGTAGTGACATCGTGGAAAATCTATCCATAAAAATTGGCCCACCCTAATATGTATATATGCGTGTATACCTACACTTGTGTAGTGTTGTATGTGTGTATGTATGCGTTTTCGTGTTTTAAGTTCGGCAGGCTTTTAATTCTGAGGTCGAAGTCGTAGACATGCGCCAAGAAGATATCTTTGTTATATTATAAATCTACCAGACCGTCTAAAGCCGCCATTCTGAGCAATCTGCGTAGTGGCAGTGAGCTTTTGGGTTATTTGGCTGCTTGGCAAGAAACTAAACTATGATGTTTGTTATTTAGAGTCGTTTGTTGTTGTTTTTGTTGTTCCTATGAGTCCATACGGTATTGGCACGCGCACTACTTGATCCAACATTGCGATATAATCCTCGCCTGGCGTTAGCCTGATAGGTCTGCTTGTCTACTTGTCTGTCCATTTGTTCGGCCGCTTGCTTGCTTGACTTTCCGGCTGCCAAATAAATGCAAACTTATTTTTTATGTGTTGATTTGCGTGCAAGCGGGAAGCAATTTTCCGGCATTCTTGTTTGGGTTTTTGTTGTACTGTTTGTTTTTTTTATGCTATGATTTGTTTTCTGCTGCATGTTTCCAGGTATGTATTGGTAGACCGAGCCTACAGGCCGCTGAGTTGTTTTTGTTTTGCCGAACTCGGCCTTTGAAGTGCGCGCAACTTAACCTAAAATTAGATCGTTCATTGATAAAATACGCTTGCCAAAGTAGCAAAAATTCAAACGAGTAAACACTTTATTGCTTGCTTCAGACTAACGATAGGAAGAATTGGGGAGGGGATTGATGGTGCAGGCGTATTTGCGTGCGTTGCAATTAGTCGGAAAAGCGGTATTTTTAGCCATGCGCAGTGCAGCACAACTTATGTTAGTATTCAGATTTGTGTGTATGAACGCAAGCTTCTACCACTTTTCGTGATGGATATTTTGTACATCTGTTTGAATCTGATAATCTGCATCTCTGGCTGAGCGCCTCATTTGCTGCCAGAATATAGGCCAATACGTTGGGAACAAAAGTGCATATGCGAACTTGCTTATAAACCTACTTACATATAAATAAAAACATGCATCTCCTAGTGATTACTGACAGCCGCCCATAAGTACGAGGTGTGGATGATAAATAATGAGTCTGGTCCTGCTTTAAAAGGAGGAATAGATATGCAGGCGCTATACTTCAGCGACTGCTAGATATTTAGCTTGAAGACGACTCTATCGAATGTAGTAGCCTCGCTTCTCTAAGCTAATAGAAGCTTTCGTTTGTATTAGAGTAATTTTCTTCATTAGCCTAAAAATTGAAAGTGTAACAATCACCATCATTTCTTTGAATCCCTAGCGGGACATAGAGCACCAACAACATCTACGCGCCATTTCGTTCGACTACCGGATAAAGCCTTCACCTGCTTTCAACTTAAACCGAGTTGAGCCGTCTCAGGACTTATAGTTCTTTTCCAGGCTTCCCTTGGCCTGCCAGGCGCTATTCCTCTCGCTGTGAGTGAGTTCCATTACATTGTTTCTTCGCTATGTTACCGCCTTCTTTGCGTATCCAATCCACTTCCATTTCTGTCTTCTAATTCAAGTGTCTAGCGGCTCTATGTTTGCTTTTCCGAGCAATTCGTTGTTTGGCATTATTTTTGGTCAGAAATTTCGGAATGTAATCCTTAGACAGCGGTTGACAAAAACTTGTAAGCGACTGACTATAGCGGTGGTGATTTTTCCGGTAGAGCTTCCATATTGCGCCATTTAGTAGTGCCTAGGTTGGAAGTCCAAATTATAGGAAACGATTTTTTCTAATAGTCAATGGCAAATCTCTGACTGGAGGTCCCTCATATGGCGTTCGGAGGCGACATAAGGACTGTAGGTCCATCCATTTATGGAAAAATATCAAGACGTACAGTACAGACGAAAAGTTTGGTCAAACACCCAAAAAGGATGTAAGCGCCAATTATACGAGTATATATAGATAAGAATGATAAAAGCAGTAACTAAAATAAAACAACAACGGTGTGAGATAACAATTTGACTCTGACTTTATTAGGAAGTTTATGCCACCCCTTACCTAAGTTTATTGCTTGTTAACGTAGACTTGACATAGTATTGGGGAAAATAATCGAAGGATTTCAATCGCATGAACGCTCGCCAAGAGATGACTTTGTCGTTAAATTTATCCTTCACAATTTTAAGTATTGCTTTGCTTTCATGACAATAGCGGCGTCTTAATGGAGCCTCAGCTCAAAAATACAGATCTTGTTGATGGTCTGACCACACAACAATTGACGGTCTCTGCTTTCACATTTTGAAAGAAATAAAGTAGTTAGCCTTGCCACAAACTGCAGTATACAGCCCGAGTTCATATACTTCGTCCGAGAAGATAATTTTGAATGATTTTACACATTTTTCCATATGAGCCGTTCAAAATATTTTTTAGTAAGTTCTAAATGTTTGGCAATCGTGAAACTTTGCACAATACTTAATATATTATTTCCTATAACACCATAGAGAAACAAAGAGCCACTGCGGTCTCTGCAGTCAGGTTGTTTTAAGATTTGTAGGTGATTGGCCTACCGCATCCGATGAGGCTACTGGGTATGCCAGCTGATACTCCAGTTGCAATGGGGACTGCAGCATTTTTTCTGCGCAAGCTTTTAAGGCTATACCGTTTATGATCGGACGTCAGAGCCTGGTTCGTTTTAAGGGGGTAAGGGTAGTCAGACGCCCGAAAAAATTATGCTTTATTTTACAAAAATAAAAACATAGCATTAATAAATCATGTTTCGACTTGGCTTTAGCGAAATTTCAAAAAACAAAAAAAAAATAATTGTAAAAGTTATCGCTGTGTGGAGCCCGTTTCTCCAGAAGTTCCTTGCAGTGTTCATCAAAAGTCCTTGGAGATTATTCTAGAATCAATCGGACAAGAGAAATAAGTTTTATTAATAGATCCAATTGTTTTTTTAAAAGATCTTGTGCCTGACCCAAGCTTTTTTTTTTCAAAATTAACAAAATGTCGGCTTCAGGAACTATCTTTCAGATTTTCGAGAAAAACCGACAATTAAAAAATGGAAATTTTGAAAAAAAAAATCTTCGATCAGTCCCATTTAAGTTGGTAGTTAATGGGTCATCCAATTGGTACTTTATGCACAATGAATATTTCGACAGCTGGTTTTCATTGGTAACTTTGACAGCTGCTGGAACATAACAGTTGGAAATACAATCATTGCTATTCGAGCACCCGTTATATTTATGTGGAGTAAAAATAAAATGTATTTACATCGCCAATTTCGTTATTTAATAGCCATACCTCGTACGTACAAACCTGCCCGCACTTTTCCATGCATGTCTTTGCATCTCCTCCTAATCCTCTTACAGCCTTTGGTGTTGTTATGGCTCTTATCTAATTTATTGGTGTTTGCATTAGGCAAGAGCGCACATTAGCTGTTTTCTAATGTTTCCCTCCATTCTCTACTGACATGTTCTAGCTTTTAAGTACAGCAGGCTTCGCCTTGCAAGCACCTAGTGGCCTGTTTCTATGGCACGCACACATACACAAAAATGTTATGGTGCAGTGTGGTATATATATTTATACATCTACATATGTATGTATGTGTGTGTGGATGTAGGTTTAGCGCTCCATAAGGAAGAGCGTTATTAGTGTTTGACGGTAATGGACGCATAAAAAAGGTCATATGTCTTGCCATATTATGATGCCAGTCATGTTGCGAGTTGCAAAGCAAAGCGGGCGTAGTGAGTTAATCACGTCATGTTAGGCATCACCGTTTGTTGTGTTGGAAACTCCATCACCTTCGAGCTCATACAAACCTACATATAAATTTACGTACGTACCAAGTGAATGAGATCGAGTGTCTGAGTTGATATTTTAAACACATTTTGGTAGTTAAAATTATTGTATTATTAAAGAATTAAAAAACTGTGTACCACAAAATACAATAAACTATAAAATATATAAAAATGTCTTAAACTTTGTGTTCAATAAATCGGTTTTGTAAAATTAACAATAGCTGCTATATTAATAACAGCTCGCTAAACATATAAATATTGCTGAGGTTCGCATGCTGTCTAAGTCTGGCGATTGAAAAACCGGCACTAATTTGCAACAATACTATTTTAGTCAAACTTTAATTTGGGGTCTCAAAATTAAAAGATTTATGGGTCCGCCTCGGGCCAGTGGATTGGTCTCCAAGATCATGGGATATCACACCTTTGGACTTTCAATGGTGAGGTATGTAAAGTGAAATGCCTTGTGAATAAGCCAGCTTCGACTGAGGCATTGGAAGCCAACTTTACTTCACGAGATGCCGACCAATGCCCTCCAGCGAGTCACTCAAAATCGGTGTTTACGGCGCAGTTGCGGCAAGTATTGGAAAGGGATTATCTGTAAAAATATATATCGTGAATAGTTCTACACAAAAGTAGTAAAGATTGCGCCATCAGTTTGAGTTGTGGTTTTTTTATTTTAATTTAAAATTGGAAATGCATTTTATTATTTTTTTGTAACTTTTTTGGGAAGTGCGCGAAACAACAAATTGCCCCTTATTACCTTTGTAAGTATGGACACGTATGGTAATTGCGCTTTTAGTTTCACTATACAAGTCTTTCGCGCTCATGTCCCGGCTCGGGCGCCATTCGGCACTCCAAATCGATTAGATCTAGCGACATGGTCCTTTCGAGGAGACCCGTTTCAATACACACTATATGGCGGCCGCTGTAGCGGAATATGTTGGTGCGTGACTATCATTCTAATTTCATTGCATGAAGCAGCAAAATTATAGAAAAAGAGAGCGGTCGCCCCTTGGTAAGCAATGGCACCCAGCAAAGATATTTCTGTTATGAAAAACTCGTCATAAAAACTGTTTGCCGTTCGGAATCGGCTTGAAACCGTAGGTCCTTCCATTTGTGGAACAACATCAAGACTCACAATACAAACAAGAAGAGGAGCTCGGCCAAACGCCCTTCCATTTGTGGAACAACATCAAGTCTCACAACACAAACAAGAAGAGGAGTTCGGCCAAACGCCTAACAGAAGTGTACGCGCGAACTATTATTATAATAATTTTTTTGTGTGTGTTAAAATACAGGGTGCACCAAAAAGAGGTTGCCTGTAAAGTCGTTTACTGACGATAGTTTAATGTGACAACGTCATAAGAAAATACTGATGGAATGGTTGCATTTTTCAAAACAAAATTTTAATTTTATTTGTTTGATAGATATTTTGTATGGATATAGAGAAGGAGGTAAATGGAATCGCAATGGAATTGATCAAGTTACATTTACAGAAACGTGAAAAATTACGAAACATTTATCAAATTCATGATATATGTGTTCAATTTCGATTGTGCATCAGACGTTAATAAGTCAACAACACTAAGAGGCAACATCATCGATTTGCCTTTTTCAAGACACATTACACTCGAAACACGACCTTTCATTTCCTACTTTTCCTATCGTCGTCCTATTCTCAACAGAGAAATGGTTCATTCCATGCACACAGGAAGAAGGCATATGCAAATACAAATATGTGAATTTATATACAAACGCGCATATACATACATATATATGCACACTCAAGTAGGAGAGAGCCAGTTGTCGAACATTGCCGAACGCGGAGACCGATTGTGCCTCTTTGTCGTTCGTTCCGCGCTCTCGCTTGCAGTTCAAGCAAAGTAACGACGGATGAGCAAGGTAACAACGCATCAGCAAGATAACGACGGATGAGCAAGATAACGACGCATTTCTTGGTGCGTGCAGCCGGCTACATCGAATTATAAGACGTTATCCCGTCAAAAAACAACTGATTTGTATAAGTGATGTATTTTTATTTTATTTGGTTATTTACAATTTATTAAAACTATTTTTTGAATACAATATCAATTAAGTGGCCACCTTTATTAGCAATCACAAACTGCGATCTTTTTTTCTGCGTTTGTCATCACCTTGTCAAGCATTTCCGGTTTTATAGCGTCGATTTTGGCACGAATGTTTGCCTTAAGCTGCTTAATAGTCTGTGGCTTGTTGGCGTAAGCCTTACTTTTCAGATAACCCTAGAAAAAGAAGACCGTTGGGGGGGTTAAGTCAACTGATCTGGGTGGCCAGTCCATGTCGCCTCTTTTTGACACTAGACGTCCTGGGAATTTTCGTAGCAGAAATTCAATTGTTGCATTCGCAGTGGGACATGGCGCACCGTATTTTTGAAACCAGTAACCGTCTCAACCTATATCAAGCATTTGCGGGCAGACATAATGAGCCAACATCCATCGATATCGGTTTCCATTGCCCTTTTCGTTTTCTCGGTAAAAATATGGCCCTATGACGGTTTGGCGCAAATGCCGCCAAAACAGTTACTTTCCGGTCATGCAATGGCGTTTCATGGATCTCGTGTGGATTCTCACTTCACTAAACGCGGCAATTTTGTTTATTCACTCTGCCAGAGAGGTTAAAATGTACCTCGACAATCATTAAAATGTGCTTTCAAAAATTGGGCTCAGTGTCAACCATTCGAGCGACTGTTTGGCCGTATTCCAAGCGACGGGAAGGGTCTGTCGCTAATATTCTTTGTGTCAATTGCACTTTATACGGAAACAAATTTAAATCATTCCTTAAATGCGCTGAATTTTGGTTTCACTGATGCCAAAATGCTGAGCGCGACTACGATACGACACTGCTGGCTCCTGGGTAACGCTCTCCCTCACTGCTTCACCCAGTTCATTGGAACGTCTTGGACGTTGATGAACGGCATGTTGACGATCGTCAACTATCCCGTGCTCAAAAACATTCGCCACGAAACGACGACTAGTATTGTGAAACGGTGCCTGTTTGTCGCGATACTTTTGGCGATATGCGCGTTGAGTTAGAGCATTAGAGCGACTACTTCGATGTATAGCGTCACTATTTCAGCGCATTGTTTCGGTGTAAAGCGATCCATGGTTGAAATTGTACTGAATTGACGTATCGAAAACCTGTATGTTGAAGTCGATCGGTTGGTAAATGACAAAGTTATTCAACGTTTACATACTGACATAGAAGATGGCGTACCCTGTAACTGCTAAGTCGTGTCGGTTACATTATTTTACTAGGGTTTTTAAATAACTTGCAGAATAGTTTTCACACAAAAAACAATTTTTAATTATGTAAGTTGGAAACACTTAGTGGAAAACCGTAAGTTCAAATTTTTATGAAGGAGTTATTATTAGTTTTTTATTGATGGATTTTGTTAATTGGTGTACGCTTCCAAAATCTCAAATCCCTACCTTGCACCAATATTTAATATTTTTAAAGTGGACGTACAGCAAAAAGAAATTTAATGTTTTTAAATAATTTTTAAAGTTCCATATCTCCAAAATAGTTAATTTTGGACCTCATGCCATAAAATCGAATTAATCGGGAACTACAAAAATAATGACGTCCTTAAATAGCTAGGGTGACTTTTCGTGCAACCCTGTAAGCCCATATACCAATTCTGTGGCAGTTTGTGGCATTTTCTATTTACTCCACGCCGTTCGACTAATCGCAGTCGCATCACGGGAAGCAAAACAACCACAATGTCGGCTTTGATAGAGGCTGGGTGTTAAAAAAGTCAACACATAAACGTGCATTCATAAATTTATACTTTGGACGCGGCGTGACAATTGTCAATGCGGCACCACACGCACACGCACACAAACACAAATACATTTTGAGATTTCAGTCGCGTGCATTCAAGGCTCTGAATTCTGTTTTGGTGCAAAAATAGACATTTCATTGTCACCGCTAGGCCAGGCTTGCGACAATGCCTGTTGGGTCTGAGGTGTAAAGTAGGGAGCGGGCGGTGTGGGGCGTGTGCGCATCGAAAGTATTGCTCGATTTGTATTAAATATTCTTCCCGGACCGCACATTGTTGTTGGTGCTGTCAGAAATGTCCATTATACTTACATATATGTTGTTGTTGCTGTTATTATTATTATTGTTGTTGCTGTTTTCGTTGATCTGGTTCAGTTGGCATTTTTTATTATGCTTCACCTTAGCGATAAACAAAAACAACTAAATAACCAGCCAATACAATGTCAGTACTATCGCATTATGCGTCGTGTCGGCCAGATGTCTGTCTGGCAGCCTGCATAGATGTCTGCCCATTTTTACATACAAAGTATGTATGTAAATATGGTTCATGTTGTAAGCGCTTTTGCCCTTTTTCATGTTCGCAACATGTAGCTTTCCTGGTTTTACAAGATGTTTCCTGTCTCAGCGGCGGCATCGGTCTCACATTGTCAATATCCGGTCCGCCAATGACAAACCTCCTTCTAACCCGCAACGTCCCTGTTCTTTTGTTTATCGTTGAATGCAACATTTTCCCCGGCAACCCTTTTGTGTGGCACGCATGCGTGGCTACGTTTGTTTTACTCCACACATTGGCAAGCGCCATCTAGGGCCACACGCCACACGCCACACGCCAGATGCCAGATGCCAGCCGATCATCGAACCAAGTCATTAATTTAGACATTCTGAAATCGATTATATTAGAATGTCATAGATGCATGTTGAACATGTCGGTTTCGACCATTTAGCAGCGCGAATTTCGCTGACCGTCATTGTGAAGTCGAAAGGAATTGCTTGGGTATTTATTTGTCTGCATTCCCACCAGCTTCGCTCACATCTTTCTCACTGCTCTTTTCCCGATTTCCACGTGTAGCCGACCATTGCACATCAAATTTACTGGCCATTCTCCGATAAATAACAATTTGCACCACACAGACTCAACCGAATAAATTTTTCTATAAATTGTACTATAACCCATTAGCCTATTGGCGATGTGTGGCGAACACACGGAGACCTGCGCTAAAATATAGAGTGCGGGTTTGTGGCCGTAAGGCAGTTCTGTAAATAGCTGACACTTTTATTGGCCAATGGCTTATTTGGCATTTAATTCCGCTTAAATCTGCTGATTAGTGGCTCGTTTGCAAATCAGTGTGAAATAAATTTTACACTTTGCTTGCTCTGAAGAACACAGCACTCACTATTCGCCATTTGCTGCTCGCCCAGATATTCACACAAACGTATGAACATTCATTTGCTAGAAATTTATTCGACGGTAATTGTAAATTTGTTAAAATTGTACAACAAATCGAAAACGAAAAACGAGTTTGTATTTTTACTATAAAGCAAACTAGGCATCGTTAACATTTTTATGAGGCTTCAAACTTATAACATTTTATTGTACTCTAATTGGTGCTGAATCGTACAAGAGAGCTTTAGGAGCGTGTCCAATGAATGAATAGAATTCACTGCAATAACATACATACATACGCATAAATATTAGGTGGATATTTGCCATCAGGTGTAGTTATTTATAAGATTACTCGCGCCAGTGCCAGAAAACTCTTTCAGTAAATGGCGAAAAATTAGGTGACAATAAGCGCACGATACCCTGGTCTCACTTGCAAGATTAGTTGCAGTGGCGATAGAAAGTACTCGCTCAAAGCTACCTACAAGCGAGCATTGGAGAAACCCATAAATTAATTTGAAAATGGAACTGGTACTGGTGCTGGTTGCAAGCAGTGTTGCCAACGCCAATACATCTGAGTCGCTGCGGCCAATATCAAAAGTCGCTAAAAAGTCGCTAGCTCCATCAGGGGCGGATCCTAAATTTCATTCTGAGAGATAGAATTAAATATTTTATATTTAAAAATGAATTAAAAAGTAAGTAAGCTAGAGGATAGTAAACAATCAACTGAGCCGATATCAATTGAATTGTTTCACGTACAGAACATAGTAAAATCCGGGGATTCCCCGACCGCATTGCTCTTATGTGATCAGTGGTAAAAATAATTTGGTTACTCATTACAATTGTGTGAAACAAGGTGTAATTGAATTGGATATATTTTATTATTTCTTAATACAACGTATGATTTTTGTTAATTTCATAAAAAAATTTAAGGTAAAAACAAATTTAAAATTTCAATTATAGATCGATAATTTATCAACGGTAACACACCAATAGGTAGTGCGTTATTTTACCTATAGTCAGTAAATTGTTACTCTAGAGTATGGAAGGTAAAGGGCATTCACGGGTAATCAAGTTGACAGAAAAGTATCTATTGACTAAAACGGTTTTGATTTGCTCTCCAAAAGTCGCCAGATAAGTCGCTAAATCATTTTTGCCGTCAAAACTCAAGCAAAAGTCGTCAATTCTAACTTCGTTTACCACATCACCGGGGACTCGTCAACAGAACTGTGCCCGCTCATTTCATGCCAAAAATGATAGATCTGCAAGGTTTGCTCTTTAGCTGTGGGGAAAAAGCAAATTGTGAAGGGAACTTCGGCTGCCACGTTACAAGGGAGATTCGGCAGGCGAATTCTGCATGATCATTTCCCTTGTATTCACACACACAGTCGTTACTCAGCTGGCAACGGAGCAACATGAGCGTATATCACCAACACAATTTGAGTTTTTGTGTACACAGATCCCCTGTTAAGTCATCCCATCAGCTGATTCTGTCAAATTCGCTCAGAGCCGAATAATGGTGTGTGAAAGAGCACACTTCTTTTCACCATGATTTCACACGTATTCACACACTCGTCCAATCAGTCGTTGTTCAGTTTTTTCGCAAACAAATCGCATTTTCTTTTTGTGCGGATGAGGTGTTTTAAAATACCTAATGCATCATGAAAGCTGCCGTCGCGGTGTGCCGTCGTGGTATGTCTTATTCGCTTGGAACTGTCGGCCCCCTTGGAACTGCTTTCGCATTACTTCAGACTTCATAAGGCTTCAGAATGGCGTCCCATTTTCCTCATTACAAGATCTATGCTTGTGTGTCTGCATCCAAGTCCAGTTTCTTCATTCGGAGAATTTGTGCCGCGAATCCACGGTTGATTACCCACGTTTCCGAGCTGCTTAGCATTTTGTAGATAACATTTTCGTTGGTTAATAATCGAATACATTCTTAGGCTTAATAAATAACGAGGGATTATGTTTGAGGGCTTAGAAAATCAAAATGTTTACCTTGGGCCACTTAAAAAATAGTTTATTTTAAATGAATTTCAATGGTGGAACTATAACTTGTTCCTGCAAATGAAGCTCGAAAAATTCTTCATACTTGCTAGTAAAGGGTAATTAGGTTAGAGGCATCGGATTTTAAATTGAGACAAACGCAAATTCAAATTATTTTTGTGGAGAACCATTTATGACATTTATTTTTTAAAGATAATCCCTTTCAAATGATGGCCGCAACTGCGCCGTGATTCGCAATACATTTTGACTGACTCGCTGTAGGACTTCGATTGGTATCTCGTGAATAACTCTAGAAATATTGGCCTCTAATGCCTGCTACAAATAAAACTTCAAATCTACTGGTCTCACCTCAATCTACTGGCCCGAGACGAGAAATAAATTGCTCACCGAAACAATTACTGCTTTGTCCATTGTTTAACCGGCTGTATGGCAAGGAGTCTCGTCTTGTTGGAACCAAATAAAGGTTGGTTGAATTAGAATGGCCGCTGTTGAATGTGAACCACACCTAAACGTCAAGGTTTTTTCTGCATTTCATTTCACATTTCCCAGACTAACTCAATTTGAACCATGCAAAGATACACAATCGAGCAACGCGTTAAAGTTATTCAGGCTTATTATGAAAACGGGCGTTCAAATCAAAATGCATATCGCGCACTTCATCTCCAGTGATGAGGCACATTTTCACCTCAGTGGATTCGTCAATAAGCAGAATTGCCCCATTTGAGCGAATGATAACACAGGCCGACAAAATTTAACCAACATTCAGACCCAGAAACCAGACTATATATTTCCGAAGGTTTATGATGCGCTGAATCCAAATCTGGCCTCAGAATTGCTCTATTAGTTTGAGTTTTCGAGATATCCTAACCTAAAAGTGCAAAAAACCCCATTTTTGCCCATATTTGAGGTTATGTAGCCTTGCAGATGTTTTCTTTCACCAAAATTAAAGGATGGCATCTTTAAATACAATCCTTCTTTTTTCAAATGGCGTTTTGTTTGCTCAAATATCTTTTTTTTTCGCAGAGATATCGCATTTTGAAATTTTCATGTTTCGAAATTTTCCTACACCTGAAAATCGATTAAGATAACATAGACATGATATAGTCGATTACTAATTTTCTTGAATTGAGTCTTATTTTTCTTAAAATTTTGTCTCACACCATAAGTGGCTGACTCACCACACCCCTACACTATCTAACCTTTGGGTACCGAGTCACACACAGCCCTAACCCCTAGAAACCACCCCTATCATACCGCGAGCAGGCTAACCCACATAACCGCAAGCAGGCTTTCCCACAAACTCCAAATTTACATACTATTAATCCATATATTTCAGGCCCTCAAACCCAAGAAAATTAGTAAGCGACTATATCATGTCTATGTTATCTTAATCGATTTTCAGGTGTAGGAAAATTTCGAAACATGAAAATTTCAAAATGCGATATCTCTGCGAAAAAAAATGATATTTGAGCAAACAAAACGCCATTTGAAAAAAGAAGGATTGTATTTAAAGATGCCATCCTTTAATTTTGGTGAAAGAAAACATCTGCAAGGCTACATAACCTCAAATATGGGCAAAAATGGGGTTTTTTGCACTTTTAGGTTAGGATATCTCGAAAACTCAAACTAATAAATTAATTTTAGTTATCAATCCGAATTTTGCATGAACAGAGAAGCAGATATTAGTTTAAATTATTTCGGATACTTTTCCTTGTAGACTAGTGTAATCCAAGAGTGATTGCCGAAACACCAATGTACCGACAAAGAGTGACTGTTTGGTGCGGTTTATGGGCCGGCGGCATCTTTGGGCCGTATTTTTTCCGAAATGAGGCCGGTCAAGCAGTTACTGTGAATAGTGTTCGCTATCGTGAGGTGGTAGCGAACTTTTTATGGCCCGAATTGAAAGATATGGATGTGGATGATATGTAGTTTCAACAGGACGGTGCCACTTGTCACACAGCTAACGAAACAATGGCTCTTTTGCGCGAAAAAATGGCTCTTTTGTGCCGTCGAGGCTGCGGCGGTCATTTGGCCGATATTTTGTAATTGAGCCATACCAATATTGTCATAATAAAGAGAAATGACAATAATTCCTTAAAAAAATTGTATTTTATTCAAAATCAACACCGGCCTTTGAAACTTAACCACCCATTATTATGGAGATCAAAATATATGGCTTCAACTTTTGGCTGTTCATGAATGGCTTCAGGCTAGTCTCCAGCCCAAATACGGCAATTTTGCTTATTAACGTAGCCATTAAGTCAAAAAATGGGCCTAGTCGTTGGGTTTGGCCCACGATGAATCCTTTTCACAGAGCGTCGATTTTCGTGAAATTTTCGTCGATTTAATTGTGCGACTTATAAAAGTTGTTGTGACGTAAGTCTTTCCATGATGAAATGTCAATGAATACTGAAAACATTATGCATTTACTGTTACAGTAGTCATGCGTGATGTGTCAAAAATGCTTATTGGAAAAAGGACCTCCGATCTGGTCATCCTTTAGACCCAATTGCTACAACCTCTGACCACTTGATGAATTTTGAGCTTCAACGTTTTCTCTTAGAATAGCGACACCTGCAATGGAATGTGTACTCATGTCTTTATGGCTTCTACCGAAGCAGCCGACCGAAATTTTTCGATTAACTCTTTTATACTTTTTTAACTTTATTTAGTTTTTTGATCTCTATTGGACGATTAAAACGATAAAAAATAATTTGCAAAGCTGCGATTTTTCACAGTTTTTTCCACTGGATTTCAAATATTTCCATAAGGTTATCGAACCTAATCGAATTTATTTTAGTGAATTGTAGATTTTCTACTTAACTTCTAATAAAAGAAATTCCACTGCTATGGTAGTTGCCAAAAACTAAGAAAGAAAGTCTCAGTCAGAATTTTTTAACCAAAGCTTATATCCTCCAAAGGCCTATTGAGAGTTAAGAGGCAGGCGCATGAATTGGAGAGACAATTTATTTATACTGTGAAACATTTTAATGATAATCATGGTAGTGATTATTCCACTATCACGCTGAGCGCGGCGATTATTTTGAATTTATTCTGCCAACTTGCAGTTTTTCAATAATCGAAAAACCCACTTTGACTGCTTCCAGCATTCTTGACAGTACTTAGCGTTACTCTCAACAGGTTGTTTCATTTCAGAGTGTTATCAATAAATTTAAATTGACACTTCACACACGATATGTCATTCGATACTTTTTTTCATCGTTCTGTAGGTGTCCAACGCCTCGAGTCAAGGCGGACAGAACAGGCACAGATGACAGCTATGCAAATAATGTCGCTCGATGCAAATACGAAAATACGTCCACCATCCCCGCCAATACGTCGGCCTGGTGCAGAGTGGAATATGATTTTATTTTAACATACAGGTTCATGTAATCTTTTAAGGAGGACAACCGCCACAACATGAACCACTAAACAGGTCCCTTTGGCCGCCGCAGCGATACAATTTTAGCTCAAACTGCGATAAGACAAAAGGAGCAGCAACAAAATGAAATTCAACAAAACAAAAAACAAAAAGCGCAAAAAAATGCAAAAAGAATTAAGACGAGGAGGAAGCAGCAGTCTGTGGCATGATAAAGTCTCCCTGATCATGTTAATGTGTCCATACAAATGTACAAATGCAAAAGCGTATTTGCATATATTAAGTATGTTTTTTTTAAGTGATTGCTAACAAACAGTGTGCAACATCATTAAGACTCCCTACCCAGGCACCACTTTTATCAAACGAAAAGAATAGCAGAAAAACAAAAAAGTATCGCGGAAGATTGGTATTAAAAAGGAAATAAAAAGGCGCTGATAAAGTTCACATTAAAACTCTCATTTTACAAAATGTAAACATGTTAAGTTAATAAATATAAATAATCACACTTATTACCACACCACACAGCACAACATGGCACAGCACGGCATGAAAGCGACACTTCCATACTTGGCTTTGAAGAACATCACACATACACACACACACCATACACTTATATATAGATATATATATATATATATACATATATATATCCAAGCATACTTGGCCCCATGGAGGCTGGGTGTCACTTGTGGTCAGTCTGCCGGCGCCTTATCAGTGCGTGCATTTCGCAAAGGTGTTGCCAACTGATTGGTATTGCTGTAATTTTCTGGCCTTTGACGTTCGCTAATAAAAAGCCGTTAAAGTAGCAGCAGTCACGATGTGGCGATTCTCCTTAATCACCTGCTGGCGGCCACATTTGTTGCGTTGTCATAATCGCCAAGTGGCAGCGACAGACACTGCCGTGGTTGGTGTCAGAGGTGTTCGGACAAAAAAGCAAAAAAAAAAAACAAATAAATTAAGAAATAAAGGAATACATAGATACAAATTAATAAATATGTGACAAAATTGATATGATACAGATGTGCGCCTGTCAGAATTCTGTGCAAATCTAAACACTTAATAATACGAGGGTTGTTATTTATTCTTCTGGCTTAATAATGGAAAAATAGGAGAATTGGTGGTTGAAAAGGGTTTTACTTGCATTGTTTTTCAAAATATTCCCCATGTTGATAAATACATGCACTCTTGCATATTTTAGACGAGTTTCCAAGGCGTAGTTTAAGTTGTGAGGGATCCGACGAGAATACGCCTATCTTACCACAAGGTTAGGTTAGGTTGACCTGGCTAGCTGAAAGCCATCACATAGACCGATTGGTCCCTGGTGGTACCAGATGGAGCTTGACCCTTACGTTTCCTTATAGTAGGCTTCTTGTAATAAGCCTCCGTTTTTTGCGAATCTAAGTATACTCTAAAGCTCTAACCCCGAGAGACATTCTAACCTCTCATATTGCAGAGCTCCTAAACATTTCATTCGGGATCTAGCTAATGCAGAGCAAGAACAAAGAAGGTGTTCCAGAGTTTCCCCTCTCTTCTAGTTCATTGCAAAATCTGCAGCTAAATATTATTGCTTGCAACTCCCATCTTGTATGCGTGTGCCGCTAACAAATTGTGGCCTGTCAGTATACCTACGATAGTTCTGCTTTCCTTTCTAGACAGGGCGAGTACGAATCTAGCGTATTTATCTGCATTCTGTGTACACATGATTTTCGCGGTTCTGCAAGTGACTAGATTATTCCAACTCCTGTCTATCCGTGTTTTCATGTCCGCAGCGATGGCTTTGTATACAGGATTTAAAGGTTTCAGTATGTCGTTTTCTCTTTCGAATTGTAAACATCGTTTTGTAAACATCGGTTTTGGCAATCTCATCTACAATTTCGTTCCCTGCAATGCCCTTATGCCCGGGTACTCAATATATGTGTTACCGTCTGTCTGCGACTAGTTTTTCTATGTCTTCCGTGGTCCTATGAGTTTATTGCCTTTATTGCCGCTTGACTGTCAACCTATATATTTATGTTGGAGTTGCTCAACGTTCTTGCTAGTGCTCTTTATGCAGCCTTTCCTACCGCGCAGAATTCTGCTTGAAAAATATTGCAATGTTCAGGAAGCTTAATTAGCCGCCTGATGTCCGGCTCTGCGCAATAGGTCCCCGCACCTACTCCGTCCATCAATTTCGAGTCTTCGGCAAATATGTTAAGCGTATTGGGGCTAGGTTACATAGCTCTTTACCACCCCTCCTCTTCTATTGTTGTTCGGAATCTCTTTACCCAATTGTATTTCGTAGTCTAGTTCATATTAGTCCCATAACTCATACCTATTGAGCTATGTCCAAATATTTTACAGGTAAATTCAACCGTTGCGTTAAGTCTTGCGGCAGATCTAGCTGCTAGCCTACCTTCGGTAGGTTGAGTATTATTTCAAGTGCTGTCGAAGGAGTGGTTTTAATTGCCCCCGTCGTGCAAAGTGCAACAAGACGGTGAATACTTTCCATAGGTGTTTTGTGTGTCGTTTTTCTCAATGTAGTTCACCACACTAGAACAGCATAGAGTAATATTGGCTTTACTACAGCTGAGTAGCACCAATACATTATTGAAGGAGATAGACCCCATGTAACTCCCAGTATTTAGTAAGTGATCAGGCAAAATCTCATTCATGCTAGTCATACTAATACCGAAGCATGCCGCAAGTGGTCGGAATGGGACATGACGATCTTACTCAATCATTTCGCGCTCATCGCCCATATTTTCTGGCACAAGAACTGATTTTGGACGAGTTTCAAGGAACAGCTAGCACAAGAAAATTTGTTATAATAGTTTTTTTTATGCTAAAAGATGGTGCTTGCTAGTCGTGTGATGATTTTAATTTCTCTTGTTAATCCACGTTAAAAATTGTGAAAATTAATCGCCCGAAAATGTTTAATGTGTAATTTGATTTATTTGACGGGCTGGGTTCTAAAAGGCATTGTAGGCAACTCTAACGTGGATCCTACAGCAAAACGTATTGCGTGCACTTATGGTAAATATGTTAAACTTTACAATGGAAGTGCCATATAGTAGCCCTCGTACTAGTATTAATTATATTCAAACGTAATATAAATTGAACTTTTATTTCATTAGTTACTCTCATTAGCAATATTTAATGGGGACTGAATTTTCGCAAAAACGAAATTTGTGTTGTGCGTAAAGTAATGTTTAGTTTTCCACTCGAAATAAGAGAAATTTAAATTTTATTTTCGTTGTACTCTCAAGCCAAGATGAGGCCTCACTTTGGCCTTTTTGTGCCAGCCAGAGATCCTGGATTGCTTCGCCTTCTCACATTAGCTCGTTCTCGAACGGATATTCGGAAGCTACCCAGAGGACACTTGAACGAAACCCGGAAGTTGTGAGCTGCTAGGACTATATGCAGAATAATCGTCTTGGCCACTCTCCGGTGAATGGCGACTTTTACTTAACTGGCGCTCTCCTCACTTGTATGGTCTCCTATATATAGAACCATCCTCCTCATCCATCATAATAGCTTTTCATTTACGTTTTCCCTCTTTTTCTCTTAATAGTATTACTATTATTATTGGATTCAGCACTGCAACCTAAAATACCTATTGTGCCTCCCTTAATGGATACAAAGTGTTTCTCCGCGCCCAACTGGCTCCAAAAATTTTAGTAGTTGCCCTCATTTATTGAGTTTTATTTCCTCCTCTGGTAAAATATTTTTACCCTGGTGTTTGTCCCGCTTACGCATCAGTGCCGGTCACGAAGCCAGCACATGTTTGGCGGTTTTATCATCCTATCTACAGGGCTGCAGGTTCCATTGGAGTATTTTTCCAGCTTAGTAAAATGCCGATTTAATCTACAATGCCCTGTTAGAAGTCCTGTGATTTATTTAATTCTATACATTATTTGAAACGGTGTAGGTTAAGGCCCTCGCCTCATTTGAAATTACTTTTATTGGGTGTTTCTTTAAAACGGGTGTTTCTGTACAACGGAAACGAAAAAAGATTTTTTACTTTTGTTTCCAGTATTTTATTTTTTGATCAATTATTAAAAAACCAAAAGTTTTTTTTTTGGGCACACGAGGTTCGTTCAAAAAGTTATTAGCTTTTCAAAAATAGTCTTACAAAAAAGGTATGTCACTGGTGACACGGAATCCGGGACTCACAGGAGTCTGAAATCAAAAAGACTCAAAGATTTTTATTAAATATAAATGCCGTTATCTACACAATTCAACAAAACGGCGGACGTTGAAAAATGAAAAACTGGTTTTCGACCCTTTCCTAATGATCGTAGTTCACACGATAAAAAACCATGGATCAAAAAATAAAATACTGAAAATAGAAGTAAAAAATCTTTGTTCGATTCGGTTTTACATGCTTTTGAAGAAACACCCAAAAAAAACATTTCAAATGAGGCGAGGGCCTTAAAACTTGCTATCATTGACTTTGATTGCGATAAGCTCAGTAGATTGTTCCCGTTTGATATTTTTCATCTTTCCTTTGTTTCCTAAATAAGAGAAGAGAAATTACGCCTTCATATGCAACAAAATAATGCTGCTTGCTCAATAAATGAGGAGACCACCCCTTTCTTGCCTAATTTTTGCCTCTCTTCCTCTTATTTACGTTCACTTCAACGCATAGAATCTGTTTGTTCTGGCCTATGATATTCAAAACGTTCCAGCACCAGTTTTGAGGTAACCTGGCAAGAGTTGAGAGTGCTGATTGCTGCCTGGCGATCAGTAAAGATATCTCTGATTCTGCTGTTTCTCTTTTTTTTCCTTTGACATACCCGGGAATGTTTAAATAAAACAAAACAGAGTTAAATTTCAGGCAAATTTATTTTATCTCCTTCAAAATATGACCCCTCTGAAGCAATACACATTTGCCAACGTTTAACCCGGCCTGGTAAGCCGATGAAGGGATGCCCTTCAGTTGCAAGGGGCCATATCAGGTGCTTGCACGATGGTATTTACTTGGTGTTTGGTCAATTAATCCAGCACAATTTGGGCTCGGTGCGATAGCGCGTTATCATCATGCAAAATGCAAGAATTGTTTGCCCACATTTCCGGCCGACCAGGCAGATACTAATGATCCGATGGCGCTAAAAAGTGACAGATGTGTGTCTTACAGTCCTGTCTACATAAGAAAAAATATGGACTGGTTCCCACATGCGCGGTTCGTCTAAATTAAACATTCCCGGTACTTTCTGATCATAGGGTATAATAAAAGTATTAGTATTACAATGAACTGTGGACATACGGGCCACGCGTGTCCCCTTGCTTAGTCATATTAAGCTGATCTTACGTAGGATATCTTTTGAGACTAAATGATTGCTAAATGCAACCCGTGTTTTCCGCAGCTTTGAAAAAAGTTAATTTCCCAGTAAAGAAAAATATATGCAGTTCTTAAAAATTCCCATAGTTATTATTGAAAAATCATCATCATCATTTGGCGCCGCAGCTCTGTGTGAGCTTTGCTCTGCTGATCGAAATGTCTCCATTTGACCCGAAACTTGGTTGATTTCTTCCAGTTGTTTACCTTGAGTTTCCAAATGCCATCTTCCATATCAACAATCGATTTCGATCTTTGTCAATCTTTTGCTCTCGTCGTAAATGTTTTAGCGAGAATTTTTTTTTCGTTGAACTCTCTTAGGTTCATTCTGGTGATATGACCTAGCCGTCTGATTCTTTGGGCTTTGAAGAAGCGCCGAATATTTTCTACTTTATTAGTTGGTCTAGTTCATGGCTGCATCTTATGCGGCACTCACCGTTGTTACCTGAAGATTTTTCCCAAAATTTTTCTTTGAAATATTTGGAGTTTGGTATTGTTTTTTCACTTAATGTCCACGACTCTGATCCATAGGCAAAACAGATTGGACTGTTGATTACTACGTGTAATTTTGCACGGTCTATTAAGCAGCTTGGATTTGAAGAGTTTTGAGAGTGCGAAGTATTCTCCATTGTGCTTTGCTCGAGTTGTCATAACTTAGTTTAAGTCCCTAATATGTAAAAGTTTTCACCACCTCAACTTCATATGTTCCGATTTTGATTGTTATTCTTAAATAGGGAAACTTCTTATTTTCAGGCAGTCACTTAACTTTTTCTCAGTGAAATAAATACTTAACTCTTAGCTTTCTTCATGAGGAAGACTTGTATCTGCAGTGAAACCAATAAGAACAAATAAAATGAAAAAATAAAAAATAAATAAAAAATTACCAGCTGACAGCCGGCATAACAGATAAGCTAATCATTCATTGCGGCAAATAGACGGCAGTTGGCTCAAAGAGGGTCCATGCGGATACACCAGTGATGTTACCATAAAATGGTATTTTCAGAAAACATGGCCATTCACATTGCAGGCAATACATTTTACTGACCAACTTATCGCACAAGCAGCATTAACAATAACAACACAAGAACAAATTTAAATAAGCCACAGCAGTAACAAGTCACATGCCAACAATAACAACAAATATATGTATGTATATACGAGTACGTATATTTGCGATATGACCGGCAAAAACTGGAAGAATAACAACCGTAGCCGACTAAAGAAAATAATTAAATTGAAAAGTGCTGCGAAAAGGAAAGGCAATGCGAGCAGCAAAAATACGGCGATGGCAGTTGAGGCGGCATTTCAGGTGATTTAAGCAAATGAAGTGAGTTAAAACTGTTACAGAACGATTTGCTGGACCAGCGCGACTACGAACTGCTCGCAAGCATTTATACAGGTCTGGTCGCGTATTGGAGACAGCTCTTACTCATAGCCAACATCAGCAATTTGCCGGCTACTAGCGAGCGGCAAGGCGCGCTAATGCTGTGGCCAGTTGTTGTGCACTGCCTGCCTGCCTGCTGCCTGCCTACCTGGCAGCCAACCTGCAATCAAAGCGAATATGAATGATTTATTGAATTTAAATCACTTGTATTGGCATGAGTCCTGCTGTGAGTTTGTGACATTTTCGTAAACGAAAAATGTCAGTTAATATTTTTTATTGGCGCTGTCGCAGTGCTGCGCTAGTGAGGAACCACTGCTTCTGCAGAGTACTCGAAGATCAACTGGTCGATACTTCCGAAATGCGCTAGTGGGTAAATGATTGCAAGTAAAACTAGCATTTACATATTTCATCTGTAAAGTAAAAGCATTTTTAACGATTAGCCAGTAAGAGGCCGAGGTCAGTTCTCGTGGCGCCATGCTTGCAGCTTGCAATTGAATGCACCTGACGAGTATGAGGCGCAATGAAAATCGGAATATGTCTATACTATGCGAACATGGATTTTAATCAAAAGTACCTATGACTTGCACGAATATTTCAAGTAATAATCAAATGGCTATGGAATCATAGTTTTGCAACTGCTTTCTATCCAAAACCTCGGTTGCTCATATGTCGATTTTTGGCAATTCGAGCTATCATTGAACAGCATTGGCAGTTAACCTTTGTTAATAGACCTGATAATTTATTCACAAGTGCCCTAAAATTAGCTCGGTCTGCATTATTCTCGATTTCACGCTAAGTTATGGTAGAAAGGAAACGCTTAGCCAGGCGAAGGGAAGCCCAACAGAGTACTAAGATCCTGAGAAGCCACTGTACGCTACCCTGTACTTGTTAAACGCACTAGATAAATAGAGAAATCTGAATTCATTTTATCATTAATTGGGAAAACCTCATGCCTCGATACTTCGTGTACCTAAATTCAATTTTTCGCACGTAAAAATTGTCATGAGGGTTCTTCACTACCGATTGGAACCATCCATCCACCGACTAGTGGTTTGCACAATACCAAGGCTGTCATAGCAGCACATGTGACGCCGAACGGTTTTGTCGCCCAATGGTAGCGGTCACATAACAAATGGACAATGGAAGCGGGAGTGGATCAATGATTTCAGTTTGCATAAATATTGGAATGTAAAAAAGCGCTAAACCAAGGGGGATTGCTGCGTTTGCTCAAACATAAAACAAAAGCAATGTCGATTTTAAAAGAGCGCTTAGAGAAGTGTAAGCAAAGAGTATTTGCCTTTCAGCAATGGACAAAATGTGGCTGAGTGATTGAGCTTCTCCACTGCAAAGAAAAAAAAACGCCGAAGCCGAACATTATCACAAAATGTATCCTGATTTCTTAGCGATGCCGAAGTAGAGTCGTTGTTCTGTCTTAAAAACAAGAAATAGGCAAGACGTATGCATTAACCCATTCCTGCCGGCTATACTTTAGAACAACAGAAAAGTTGTAATGAAATTTAGAAATGTTGATACTGTATTATGTAACGACATGGCATCTAATACTGTGGAACATCCTGACTTGATCATCATTCCTCTGGAGCCAGAACTATAGCGGACTCTAAAGTAATTTGATGAGAATTACTTAGATGATGATATGATTCATATCATCAAAATAGTGATACGAAGGTTGCCATTTATATTTTTCGTATTTGCAACATGACGTGGAAAGAGGTGCAGTTCAATATTTTCACCGAAAGTTTGGTATACCTATTCTAGAATAAACTTACATATAACAATTGTAAGTACGAGCTTTATGTGTTCTTTTTTCAGGGTGTTGAAAAATTCATCTCACTCAAAAGGTGGAGTTCCACCATAGAAAATTTTCATGCGATGATTTATTACGCCTGACGTAGATTGTCGGGAATGGGGAGCACTGATTACTTCTACTTTTGGCACTGAAGCACCACATTTAGCCATTGTGAAACGCTGGTATAACGAATTTCAACGTGGCCGTCGGTCCTTGCAGGATGAATTTCGTGAAGGCCGTCGAAAAACGTTTGCTGTGTCAGATAAAATCGACAAGACTGTCCTATGACATACCGAGACTGTCCTATACATACCTTGAGCATTAGTGGAACCATCATATACTCAATTTTGCATGAACATTTGGTTGTAAAGAAAGTTCTTCTCGTTGGATATCACATAATTTGACAATTGCCCAAAAAAGTACTCGGAATCGTGTCGATTGGTGTTAAGAAATACTGAAGAAATTCAGCTGCGGTGGTTCGGAGCACGTCTATTACATCGTTACAGGTTGCAAATATCGAATCTATGTATATGAACCGGAAATAAAACAGTAATGGACAATATTGGTGCTCCAAGAAAGATTAATTCAACAAAAGTTGTTTGCGAAAGAATCACGTGAAAGCAAGGGTAGTCTGTTTTTCAGAAAATCTGCTCATGTTGCAACTATACCACAAGAGAAACTGCCAATTCTGCGTCGAACATAACCATATGCTTCCCAGAAGCATTCAGAGAATTAAGGAAAGAGAGCACTCATCCTTTCAAAAATTGATTACGGCCTTCCTATATACGGAAACGCAGATAAACGTTCAATTAGCCAAATATCATCGCCTTATCACTCTGCGATACGCAGGAGCATTAGAGCGTTCCCAACTACACCACTTCGAAACTTGTTTGCGGAAACAGGTTTGCCAAAGATTCCAGATCGGATCGAAGACAGTACTCATAAACTTTTACCAAAACTACTTTTCACCTACAATGTCAATCTTATTAAAGATTTCAGAAACGCATCTTTAAGAAAGAGGCATCCTAAAATTACGTCGGTTGTAGCCAAATGTTTGAGCTTGCAAAGAAGACTTGAACTGCCGGGTACCATTCGCTACCGCACAGCTGAAACGCAACCTCCATGGACGATACGCAATATTCCATTTGCTATTAACACGCTGCAGCGACCAAAAGAACATACAGCGAAGGAAATTTACAAAGAACTGTTTACATCCGAAAAAGATAAGTACTCCAAACAGGGACGGAATTTTATATTTACAGATGGATCAAAAACTCAAACCTCAACATCTTTTGCCGTCACAAAGGAAAACGGAGACACGATCAAACATGGTTTTTTGCACCCAATATTCTCTGCTCTTACAGCAGAAACAGTGGCATTGTTAGATACCAAACAAATTAAAGGCAAAATAATTATATGCACAGACAGCCAATCATGCATCAATGCCATCGGTTGGCCCACACACGATCAAACTCATATAAATACAATTAGAAATATTCTCATAAGCTATCCAAACAAAATTAAGCTAATGTGGGTTCCAGGACATTCGGGGATTACCGGCAATGAAAACGCTGATGCCGCAGCTAGAAGCGTTTCTAATCTACCGTCAATGCTTCATAAATACTACTCTAAAAGTGACATCCTCCTAGAGATTACAAAACAACGGCGCATTTACCTGTTAGATAACTGGAAAACCAACCAACACCACTACGCTTTATTAAATCCATCTAGATCAAAGATATCACTTCCTTCCGACCTGCCATTAAAGGCGCCTACGCCTGGGCCATACTATTCTCACACATGCACACCTCCTCCAACGTACGCTGCCAGCCGATTGCCCTTTTTGTGACGAAACCGCAACCTTAGATCATATTCTACAATCTTGTCGAAATCTACACACCTCCAGACAACAATTCTTTGGATCCTCTCCTGCACTTGATTTTCTTAAAGAGCCATCTGCAAGACTGTCTACAAATTTCTAAAAGCCAACGACTTGTTAAGACGGATCTAACATGTACCTTTGTTTGTTTTATTTAGTTATACGCATTTAAATATGATATTTACTTAACGTTAGACCTTATTCAAAGTACATTTACATTTTTGTTATCTGACAGCCGATGGCCCATGCTGCTAGTGCTGCTGCCTTCTTATATTTGTAGAACTTCTTATTATACAAATTTAATAATAATAATAATAATAATAATAAGGAAAGAGAAAAATAAACCGGAGCTTTGCTCTGATAACTTCGAGTTTATTTATTTAAAATAGTCTCCTCTGGTCTCGATACACTCTTTTGCGCGATCGCGGTATTCATGGCGAATTCGACGAATGCGATGCAACAAACGCCAAGATAGAAAATTGCACTGATGGTTTGGCCTGTTGGCATGACCTCCTTGTGGACAATTCCCTTGGAATCGTAAAATCAAATAAGTATCGCCTTGATTTTTAACTTCTCCAAACCCAATTTTTTGGGTGGTGGCTCGTCCGGGGCCTTCCATTCGGCACTTTGAATCTTAGTGGCATCTCTAAAAGAATACACACTAAGTCTCAGCCAGTTTACACGACAAAGTTCTGGTTGCAAAGTTAAATGGGTAATTAATGGAAATAGAGTTCCAACTCGTTTCACATCCCCTCGTATTCTACAGACTTGGCTCCCGCGTATCCCTAGGGCTACTATTTGTACCCCAATTCGAAGAAATTACTGGCGGGAAAAAGATTTCATTCACTTCGACTTGAAAGGTCTCTTGAGTCCATTTTCAGACTTTGACAAATCCTATTATTCGGAGGGATCAACAAACTAAAAGAAGACTAGGTCGAAATTTAACAAAGGTTTACCTCAAACAATGAAGTAGTTTTTGTTTTTACGCGCACTTTTCAAACGACTTTCGCATCCCATATTGTCTTTAGCAGAGCAGCAATGAGTGTCCACATTTTTTTTTTAACCAGGAATTGAATTACATTCTTCAGGGGTTCGATCACTGCAAATTCTGAAAATTTGAGCTTAATTTTGCATATTTTTCCGGAAAATTAAAGAGGAAAAATCAGTATTAGAAAAAATATTTCAGGAGTATGCGCCATCGTTTAACCATTAATTTCAAGCTCAGCTTTTTCGATTTTTTACGTACTTTCTTTAAAAAAAAATAATAAAAATTTCGAAAAATCTGTATCGAGTATATTTGTGTGATATCTAAATTGTATCAAAATGTCAGCCTCATCAGCCAAAACAAAATCAAAGAATTTTTATATTGAAGTAAAAATTTAAGGAAAAACTAGTCAACAAAAACAAATTATCTACAAACTAATACAGATATTTTAACGAGTAATATTATAGTGATCTTAGTCCGTAGAAACAAAAATAACAAACCGTACTGCATTAAATTAATATATTTATAGACCTAATTAAGAAGTTTAATGAAAAAGCGTTTAGAATTTCATGCTAGGACTCCCTTTCTCGCTTAGAGCATTTATTATCGAGCTTTTCAGACAACTCAATGTGACCTTGCTTATTCTTCGAGGGCTGCTATTTAGTTTTATCAGAAAATATCACTGCTGTGCACGAAATTATTCAACAACATCGTCACATACCGTGAGTTTGAGCCATGCTTGGACATTAGTACCAATAGGAGTTTGCATGATCATCTTATGGTAAAAAAGGTGTTTTCGCTTTAGATCCCACACAATTTAAAAAAAGCCATGAAACCCAATGTACTTCGAAAATTGGTTAAGTTAATGCAAAAGTGTGCTGATCATCATGGAGAATATTTTGAAAAACAACAGAATTATTTTCAGCGACCAATATTAATTTGCCTATTGTTTGGCGAGAAATATAAACGGTAACCCTCGTACTAATGGCTTGAAGAAATCCATCAGCCAACACACCCGTTAAGATTTACACGGACGGATCTAAAATGGACACCGACACAGGGTTATATTGCGAAGAGCTTTCTATCAGTGAATCCTTTAAACTACCGGATCACTGTAGTGGTTTTCAAGCAGAAATAAACGGTATTCTGAATATTATCAACAGATATCTGCATTCTATGAGACAGCCAATCAGCCCTACAGTCCCGGGATGCATTCCAAATAACATCAATTAGTGTCTTATAATACATTGTCGCCAACCTCTTAATGAGATGGCGAAACAATATCGTATAATGTAATGCTGGGTTCCAGGCCACAGAGATATACCAGGGAACTGTAGGGCTGACCAACTTGCAAGAGAAGGTACCTGTATGCCAAACATAAGTATTTTTATGGGGGTACCTCTCGCAATTTGTAAGCTTCTTATTTAGGACACACTAATAATTTCAGTAAATCAAAGATGGATTAGTGTGAATAACTGTGAAATTGCAAGGCAAACATGGCCAAGGTTAAATCTACGTCTGTCCAAGAGTACTATAAAATTGAGTAGACTTGAAATTAGGACCTTAGTGGGGGCGCTCACAGGACATTGTCTCATAGGAAACCATGCAAGTAGATAAGGCGTTTGCATGCATGATTTCTGTCGTAGCTGCAGAAATGAGGAGGAGATGGAAACAATTTAACACCTTTTTTTGCACATGCCCAGCTTTAGCCAGAAGCAGGAACTGATATTTAAGATCCTACTTCTTAAAGAATAGAGAAAATCTATACACCTTAGGTATCAACAACCTTTACGCTTTGTCAAAAGCTCAGGATGGTTCAATATGGAAGGGAAATGGAACCCAGCCCCCCTCGGCTCACAACGGACCCATTTCGTCGTCTAAGTGGCATCGCTGTCTCTATGTGCGATGCGGCTGTCAAACCTAGCCTAACCTAACCCTCGAACTAATAGGTGGTAAGCTTTCGCTTTTCACAAAAAAATATTAGTCTCATCGAATAATTTGTTAAATGCATGTTTTTCCACGACAATATAAATAAATAAGCGTATGTTTGCACGCCTTGTAGCACAGCTTGTATGTACGTACATATGTATGCATGTATGTGTGCATGCTGCTTTGTATGCTGCAATCATTAATGGGCAAACTGCTCTCAAAAAGCCCTACGGCAATTCAGCTGTGACAGCTCAAATCACATAAGTCAAAGGCTTCAATTATTTTATGGCCGCCGGCGAAGCGAACAAATAGCAACAAATGTGCGCATCAGCGATGGCGGCCAATTGTTTTACATCTAAGAGGCGTGATGGCCACAAACATCCATTTGTGGAGACACACCAACTAGCGCAAATGGGTAACCAGCTGAACACCTTCAGCGCATCTGAAAATGATAGTAATTTTCTGTTTAATGCCATCGAGACGCTTTCCCATCGTAAATCACGGGAAAATTTATAGCAACATTTAAAGAGAATGTTTCCAACAATGAGCGCGTTTCGCCAACTGCCAGCACCATTCCATCTCCCCCGCGCATGAGCGGTTGGTGCCGTGTCAAGTACGGCGATACAGCTGTCGCTGCTTGTACTTGATTCACCAGCCCATGTAAATGCGCGTGCATATGGATATGCTTTTATTGTGCTGCCACGCCAGGTGATGCCGTCGTCATTGTTGTGCGCAGGCGCACCGTTTTGTGATCGATCACCGAATTAATGCACGCCACATTGGCGGGAAAATCAGGGCAGCCGTAGAGCAATTCATGAGGATTTGCATTGTTTGCCATCAACTTTGCCTAAGCTTATACAAACATATGTATGCATATGTGTGTGTGTGTGTGTGTATGTATGCATGATATGCGCACAATTGTTTTTAATCAGCGGCGCAACGCCGCAATGTTGCCAGCATGAAAAGTGTGGCATGAATTGGCGGCAAGACAAATGGCTTGCAAAAGCCCTTGACATATGCACACACATACTTTCATACATACATACATACATGCATACATATATACGTACATATAGGTAGTACATGATTGCAGTTGTGCGCCGCCGCTAAGTGGGGTGGTGGCGGCTTTTTAATTTCAAATTGATTTAGCAAAGCTAAACGGAACGGAACGGCGATCAATTTGAAAATCAATTTTCTTCATCATTTTAGCGCGACTCACACACGATAAAAGCTCCGCTCATGCAATCTGTCCATAGGGTGATGTCGTCGTCGCCGCCGCCATCGTTGCAAGTGTGGCATGTGACAGCCTAACTTATCTACTTATGAAATTTATGTAAGCCGTTCAATAAGTGCATATGCATGCACACACACACACATACACACATTTACTTATGCGAGTTCACAAACGACACGATTTGCCATTAAGGCCGATTTGACCTTAATTCAAGTGAAAAGTATAATTTTATAGTCAAGTGCTGCATTGATTGTAATTTACTTAGTTTTTTTTAATATAATAATGATAATTATGGCAAATTTACTAAATTTAACGATCACGAAATTGCCATAAAACGTCTAGTGATCGAATGCCAAATGTTTAAATGGTATTTTAAATTGCCTCAAAAGCCTTTGAATGCTGCGAAATATTTATTATTTATTATGTAACTACCTTAAAAAGCTACGTATGGACTGCATTTCTGCTAATAATTCAATATTTTGTACTAATTTTAATTCTAATTCCAAGGAGGCTCACCGGTGCGCAATGCATGCCATTTACGCGCTCCCACAATTTATTTATTTATTTAGTCTAGGAAATGCTTACGTATCATTACAATTAAATTAACTCTGCTGTGAAAGGCAGGGCAATCAATTTTATCATAAATAATATTGAGCATAAAGGAAACATATGAAAACATTCCTCTATTCCGCAATGGCATCTGCTGGTATCGATGTTCAACTGGCATCGAATGAAGTATGAAGGTTTCTCTTGCGTCATAGTTTAATAATTACATAAAATTCCACCGATTTCTCGCAAGGTTTTTTATTATCGCAAGCTTATTCTTCATATATAATATTTAACATGCACTGAGGGGCTTTTCATCGAAGTACCATTGCCCTAATTTCCCTACCATTTAAATATAATTTTTCATTTATTTAATTAGAGATTTTTATGTCGCTTAAGAAAACCGAATTCACCAAAATTTCCTTCATAAAAAATTGCAACGCAGTAATGATCAAAACGGTGTTCAAAATCTATTTATGTTCCGGTGTTCTCTTTTGCCAAAATACTATTTCGGAAACATTTTAAGATTTACACTGCCTGCACTGATTTAAGAATACCTCCCAAATCGTATTTTTTATAAATAAAACCCGTCTTCTTCTTAGCTTCACAATCCGTGGTGGACCATAGCTTCATCAACAATTTTTCTCCACTTTATTCTATCCATGGCTACATCTCTCCAGTTGTGTACGTTCATTTGCTTAAGATCTGATTCGACGTCATCTAACTATCGCTTTCGTGGGCGTCCCCTTTTTCTTCCTCCAATGGGTGTTAAAATAAACGCTTTCCTAGCATTTCGCTCTTTCGGCATGCGCAGTACGTGCCCAATCCATCTAATTCGTTGGGCTTTGATAAAACGTATTACATTTTGTCTTTGAACGATTTCTTCGATTTCATTGTTGTAGCGAATGCGGTAGCTGCCATCTCTTGTTGCAACCGGACCATATATGTAAGTATTTTCCTTATGATACGTCTTTCGAAGCACAACAGCTGATGAATATCATTTGTTTTCAGCGTCCATATTTCTGCGCCATATGATATGACCCGTTATCAGTGCTTTGCACATTCTTATTTTCTGTGCTCTGGACAAATCTTTTGATGTAAATAGTTTTATGTTAACATAATAGGCGTTATTTGCAGCTTGGACTCTGTCGTTAATAGCTACCGCCGAATCTTTATCTGCTGATAGTTTAAAACCCAAGTATTTAAATTCAGTGATATTTTTGAAAACAAAGTTGTTTATACTTAGGTCATCGCGTCTCGTGTTCTTGGCTGACCGAATCATGTAGGTATTTGGTTTTCTCGGTATTTATATGTAGTCCCAGAGCTTTTGCATTTTTATCAATAAATTTAAAGACGCGTGTAAGAGTGTTTCTGTCTTTAGCCATAATAAGAATATAATCAGCGTAGGCACATATTTGAAAATCATTATTAAATGATGTTCCATTCGTGTTTATTTCTTGAATAGTCGTGTGTAGCATTAAATTGAATACTAAACATGACAATGGGTCTCCTTGTTTTACTCCGGATATGATTTCGAATGGGTCTGATAGGCGTCCTTGCACCAGTACTTTACATGTTGTGTTCGACAATGTACAGATAATCAAATTATTAACTTCAAAGGTATTCCAATTTTCTGAAAGCAGTATTTTATTTGTTTTCTATTTATTCTGTCAAATGCCTGTTTGAAGTCAACAAAGAGGCAAAATATATCAATTTTATATTCGTAAAACTTTTCGAATATCTGGTGGACAGTAAAACCTTAATCAATCGAGCGGTTGTTTCTAAAACCACATTGGTAATCGTCTTGGATGTCTTCAGCATAAATATTCAGTCTTTCAAATAGAATGTTAGTAAATACTTTATAACCTGTATTAAGTAAAGATATGCCTCTGTAATTTTGGCATTCAGTTTTATGTCCTTTTTTGTGTATACCTAGGTACTATTATGCTTCATGCCCATCCAGTGGGTATTTCATTTGAATGCCATATTTGGTTTACTAAGGTGAATATTTGTTTATGTAGTTCATGTCCACCATATTTCAGAAGTTCTGCGGGTATTCCATCCTCACCACAGCTTTTATGGTTTTTAAGTTTTCTTATAGCCAATAGTACTTCGTCAAAGCTAGGCTCTTCAACATAGATTTCTGCCGTATGTACTACTTGTTCCACATTACTTGTATTATCCTAGTTTTCTTTGTTAAGTAGTTCGTTGAAATATTCTTTTC
Organism: Anastrepha ludens; assembly: GCF_028408465.1. Taxonomy (NCBI): domain Eukaryota; kingdom Metazoa; phylum Arthropoda; class Insecta; order Diptera; family Tephritidae; genus Anastrepha; species Anastrepha ludens. The sequence goes on along the minus strand of NC_071498.1, from coordinate 7,440,019 downwards.
ATCTATCTATTACTTGTTGTATAAATAAATTTAATTCATCAACATATTTTTTGTAAAACATCACCCCAGATAATAGAGCTGTTTAAGCTTACCATAAAAGGTCTAAATAAAAATGTTTAAAAATCTTGTCGAGGAATAAAAACTATGAAATTTGTTTGCCATTATTGACATTTATACGAAGATAGGTTTAAATAAAACTGGAATAACTCACTTAACAACTCGCATTAATAACTTAACTTAAATCTTGATCAGCTCAGACTTCTAATACATCATTAATTCTCACCCTTACAAGTCAGATATCCACAATAGAAATTTTGGTGTCGGATATACAAGGTGAAGTCCAAATTAAACAAGACTGGCGACATAAAAATGTTTTTGATGACACCATCTTTCACATGAGTTAGTGCGTTTGAAGTTACTTCCCTAGTTGACTTCCAGTGAATGCTTGGTGACGTTTGGCTCAGTGGAAGTGAAGTTATTGCGTCTAAAGTGTCAATATGTTTGTGTCATCGGTACAAAAACGAGTTCGGAACAAAGAACTAATATCAAATTTTGTTTTAAAATCGGTGAAACGTATATTGCCGTGAAAAAGCTCCTCATAAAAATATCTGCCGTTCGGAGTCGACTTGAAACTGTAGGTCCCTCCATTTGTGGAACAACATCAAGACGCATACCACAAATAGGAGGAGGAGCTCGGCCAAACACCCAAAAAGGGTGTATGCGCCAATTATATATATATATATATTAAACGTTTATTGGAAAGTTTGAATTGATGAAATAGTTTGTGGCGATGATTGTCTATCTCGATCCAGAGATCATGCGTGGTTTACACGATTCAGAGATGGCTGTGAGAACATAAATGACAATGAACATACGGGCCGCCCAAAATCAGTAATCACCGAAAACTCCATCGAAATTGTTCGTAGATTTATCAAAAATGAACCGAAATCATCGTTGAAATTCATGGAGTCGGAGTTGAAAATCTCCAAAACGTCGTTTTATCGCATTTTAACTGATCATTTGGGCTTGCGAAAGGTCTGTACACGTTTCATTCCGCACAAGTTAACTGAGGACCAAAAATTGTTCAGAATTCAACATTCGAAAGACTTCATTAATGAGGCGAGTTAAGGCGGGAACTTCCTTGCAAGATTGTAACTGGTAATGAAACGTGGTGTTTCCGACATGAACCTGAAACTAAGCGTCGAAGAACCGAATGGAAGGCCTCAGATAAGCCACCAACCAAAAAATTGCCTTTGGAGAAGTCCAAAATCAAGTCGATGCTCATTTTTTTACGATTCCAAGGGAATTGCCCACAAGGAGTTCGTGCAAATGGGCCAAACCGTCAATGCAATCTTTTATCTTGCCGTTTTGCAGTGTTGCTGGCGCTTATTGCATGATATTGCACCATCTCATCGATCCCCTCTTGTGACTGATTTTTTGACTAGAAATCGCATTTTAATCATCAATCACTTACCGTGTTCACCTGATATGGTTCCCTGTGACTTCTGCCTATTCGGAAAAATGTATTTGGCCATGAAAAGAATACGTTCTGCGTCCGTAGAGGCCATCCAAAAGGCTTTTACCGGTCAATAACCTGAAACACCTTTTCGAAAAGCTTTTGGATCGCGCAAAATAATGTTTCGAGGCCAGAGGGGACTATTTTGAATAAATAAACTGGAAATTATCAGAACAAGCTCCTGTCGTTTCTATTTTAGCTCAGTGTTGTTTATTTTGAACTTCACCGTGTAATTTGCTTTGTAACGTCATTTTACAAAAAAAGTAGATATCAAAAATTATTATTTTGCATACGATGTTGAGCATTTCTCTGCTTACATTCGTAAAAGATTTCGTTCCGGACATGTGCTTTTTAAAACAGACAGTTTTCAATATTGAATGCAAGAAATATTTTCAAAAATTAATGCAATGCTCAAGCGACTTCAAATAACACTTTGTTTTATAAAAATTAAATAGGCTATAAAATTGCACACCCGGAACTTTTGCTTTTGAAGCTTAGAATAAAAAATATTAATTTTGGTAATCATTTTTGTATTTTTTAAACTTCCGGCAAATAGTTTGGCATTAAGTTGATTTGTATAAAAAGTTCTTTAAGTAAAATTTCATAGTGTTTGTTTCTAAAATACGTGAGTAGAAAGATAAAAAAAAACTCAATTTCTTAAACATAATACCTATACGCCACTTTGATTTCTTGTAATTTTTCTGGTAGAGCCATTAGCCATCAGCGTTGAATTTCTGAGCTTTCTGCAACTGCTTCAACTGTATTATGGCCTTCGGATCATATCTAACGGAGCCCTTAAATGTACCCTATCACGCGCCATATGATTCATATATTATTTCTCATCTGTTTGTTAAAAAAAATATTCCCATAATGCATTGGAGCTTAGGGATCTGTAGCTCATGACGATTTCTACACTCCTTCGGCGACACTGAAATTCACAAAATTTTCTGTAGGAATGGGTCAACAGGAAAAGGGATTCTACCGCAATCTATATATTTATATTTAGTGCAACTTCATATCGAGAGGTACCTAACTCAAAGAGTATGACTTTGCATTTATAGCCTTCTTCTTAATTGGCGCCAGTCGTTTCTTTCTCATGCTAATCGGCGCTAGTTGGAGGAGGCCTTCCTCTTCCTCTGCTACCACCAGTTCTACAGTAGATTCAAGTTAATTATTGCCATTTTTTGGATAGATAATTGAATAAAGGTGTAAGGTTTTTCTTAATGGCGATAGTCTTTCACTGACAGTGGCATTTTTGCCATGAAAAAGCCCATCATAAGAAACTATCTGCCGTTTGGAGTCGGCTTGTCCTTGAAGTCCTGAAGTCCTAAATGGAAAAGAAGATTTTAGTCTAAACGAGCCGTTTTCATACCACCTCTGCTATCTATCTTTTCCATATTTTTTGCTATTTTCCGAGTTATGGTATTAAAGGCGCACACTTTTAATGCTAATTGGAGCGAAGATTATTTCCACATTAACGAACCAATTAGTCGTTCTCAACGAATCCCAACTTCGTTGGCATCAGTTCCGGCTTCATTACTATGTTTTCAGAGATTCAACTTTTTTCCATTCTATAATGTCCTAAGTGCTCCACTTGTCAATAGTACTCGCAGATGGGTTTCTGAGAAAGAAAAAATTTCGGTATGTATGCGCTACGCTATTAATATTACCAGACACATATGGATCGCATGCCTTGATGGATGGATTGATTTGCCGCTACCAAAGCACCTGACCTGATGACTCGATTATTTAACTGTTTGTCGATACTGAATTTATTTTATGTATGTACGGGTATATTTATAAATGTATTTCTTTGAATTGACAATAAAAGGGCCAATTTTAACAAGTCTATTATTTGAAATTTTATGGCTTGTTGGTTAGTTGATTGACCATTTAGGAGTACAAAGGTATTCTCTAACGAATTACTTAATGAGGTTCATAAAACTCAGCTCCAAGTGAAATGTAGCTGCATACAAATATTTAGACACATACACATGCAGGTATGCACACCATGGTAATTATGAGATGCGAGTGAAAACAAGTCAATTTACGTGTTGAAAGACATCAAAAGTTTTGTCTGGAAAATAGAAAGCAAGCACTTGACAAGTCTTCGTGGGCCGTAGGAAGAAAAATCCATTTCCAAATGTTGTTTTAAATCAAATAAAATGTTTATAGTCGAATTCATACATCAAAGATGTGTCGCTCGACCAAAGTAACAAATTATGAGCGTCCATAAAAACAGAGGAGCAGTGGTCGTGCGCGGCCTGGCTGGCTAATCAAGCCATCAAAAATGTACACTCTGACTCCCCCAAATAGTTGATGCAAACATACTTCCCATACAATTAGGGTTTGATTTGTACATTTGTGTATTGGATATTGTATTTTCTCCACATGCACAGACACATTTACATATGTTCATGCAGCCAAATACAGTCATAAGTAGTTAATGGGTAAGTCACTTTGGGAAGTTTACGACTTTTTAACTGGGCTGTAAAACGAAAAAAAAAAAATCTTTTATCCGATGCATCATTTACGATTTAATAACTTTATTAAACGTTTTTTCGACACATTTCTTGCACCAAAAGGGCTTTTTAGCGACCTAATTGTGGCTTTGAATGATCTTAAATGGTTTGGATTCAAGATATAAAAATAGATTTTTTTTCATACTATTTCAAAATTATAAAAATGCGCGTAATAATGTTCGCATAAAAAAGTGATGCTTTAATTTTCATTGCCACTTTAAGTTATATAAACAAAATTTGTTAATCTCACAAATGTAAAAGCATACTTTTTATATGAAGAAAATGAAATGCGCAACAACGTAAAGGAAATTTTTTTTTTTAACTCAACGAGATTTTTCAGCAACTTTAAACTTGCTCTTTATTATACTAAAATTTAATATTATATAGAATTGCATAGCAAAACTTTTACTGAAAATTCGAATTAAAAATCGTGGAACTGGGATGAAAAGTTTGTAGAATTTTTCCAATTTTTGTACAAAACTTGAAGACTGAATTTATATGATTGAGTTTTTTTAAAGTTTGGTAACCGCTCTGTTACAAGCTCACCACACCTGTCCCAGTCCACATTTCAAAAATTCCTACCGGAAATTATTGATATTGTATCAATTCCCAGTCGGAATTTCATAAGACGATGATCAGAAAGAGAGTCCTCTTCCAAAACTCGACATCGGTTGATTTGATTTCCAACTGACCTATTGGTAAGTGTTAAATTACTCCTTTTAGTCAGAAAAGATGGTTGGTTACCCGTATATTGAATGACCAAATCAGAGTACTTTAATTTTTCAACAAGAAGAATAGCACTTTTAACATCGTGTGTTCGATCAACCTTGGCATGGTAATACATTCTCGCAGTCTCACACTCCCTTTGCATTGAAGTGTTTGTCCCCATGACATAGCAACTAGACCACAGACACGCCTGTGACATACCCATGGTTCTTGTATTAGTTTTATGTGTGAATTTGTTTGCAGTCTTGCATGCCTACAGCAGAGAAGAGCCGTAGACGCTTTGCTATGCTGCAGGTTTATCTGCGTGAATATTACTTCAGTCATGAGACTGAGTATATTTACGCTTTGTCCTCCACGTTATCCTGGACACGAAAATGGATTCGCCCCAAATTTAGATGAGAACGGCATCCGTACTTCGTCTTCAGCACCTTGAAAGCTCAAGATCGATACCTACCACCAGATTTCTGCCTAGTGCACGAATATATTCTCGAGAGAGTCGTATCAAGGTCTTTGTTCTGAATACGGATGATTGTGAGGAGTTCTGCTAAACTACAGAAAGGACCCGGAATCCAGACACTAGCTAGTACCAGCCTTTCTTTACTACTCTCAACAAGAATGAACTTGCTGTTTTCGCAGGCTGGAATTATTGCTATCTTTTTTTCCAGCCATTCTCGGGAAAAAGCATTGAAACAGTGTACTTTTACAATGCCATCTACCATGCTTTTACCCGCGTCTTTCGACTGACCGATAGCTTTCCAAAGATAGCTGTCAAGGTAGTCTTGTTGGCCTTTCGGTATGTATCTCTACCGACACTGCCTTTCCTGCCACTTTCGCGAATCATTCGCCAGACGTTGACGGAAGAGTGTCATTTGACTTTTGAGGTCCCTTAGCCTTTGCCAGATAAAGGTTTATCTACCTTGGATTCAGTCGAGGATGCAGGTATTTCTGACTTCTGCCTCTCGACTTTTCTGTTCTTTGCCTTTCTCCTCTTCCCGGTTGTTGGCACAACCGCCGTTTCGGCTGCGGAAGAGTGCAATGTTACAGAGAAATCCTCTGTTCTGCCGCGCTTTCCCGCTTCCATTTCTGTCGGACGGAGTTGACGGTGCTTGGGTACTTGTCTTGGCTACTGCTTTGGCTTTTTTCGCCTTCTGTATTCTTCCTTTAATCTGCCTTGCCGATATACCAACACCTGCGTTCGAATCTACAATAACTTCAGTCTTTTTACCGGTACTTCTTGATTTGCACCAGGTTTAACCGTTGTTAAAGACTTAATCGGTACCAGAGATCTACCTGAGTCTATTGAGAGATTATCCGCCATCTCCCTACCCTCCACAACTTGTTCAGTTGCTTCGGAACTTTTCGACGACGGTGTATCGCTCTTACCCACGCGGTTCTCCATTGACATAGCTAATGTGCCATTTTCTACCAATAGTAGTGCGCTTCCTCCGGAACCCTGGGTGTCAGTTCCGGTCATAAGGGGATGTGGGGTTCGGGCCTGAACTTCCCATGACCGAGGCGCTGATTTGTCGGTGGGAGGATTTCCCAAAAGTGGGTTATCTCGTGCACAGAGATACTTGTTTAGCCTCCACATTAAAAGAAAGAAATGCATTTTATACCTCCTGCCTGGTCGGCGATACGGTAATGTCCCCATAGTACTTTCTGCCGTTCCGCGGATGGGTGGATATCCAATTCCTTTATGGAGGTGCGCTCTTAATTCGTGGTAAGTTAATCGCTATAACATGGAGTTAAATCACCACTTAAACCTCATCCCCATAGCATGGAGACCGACACGATAGGGATAATATATGTATATTATTTATATTAATATTTATATATATATTATATACATTTCTCTTTTTTTAAAATAGTCCCTTTTCACCTTTATACATTTCTTCCAAAGTTTTTAGAATTTGTTGCTGCCTTTCAAATAATACCCTTATTTTTGGGTGTTTCGCCGAGCCAATCCAAATGGAGGAACCCACAGCCGTGTTTGACGCACGAAGACTCGAACCTGCTCTCTTTCCAATGGTAGTCATGCACCAATCCATTCAGCTGCGGCGGCCGCCAGAAAATATTTAGAAAGAGAAACTATTCATTGGAAGCTTGATTGGACTTGAGGCCGTATACATTGTTTACATACTGTAAGGATCATCTTAGCCCTCTTCATCTTAAATTCTCCTCATAAAGCCCACATTTTTCGAACTTCCTGTCCTCTGCTGTACCGCGATGCATCCATTCATCGTGATTACAAAACGGCGCATAGACTTGTTCGTATAGCAACTGAACCTCGCCAAAGATACTTCTGAAGCAGTCAAACTATCGCCATGGTACTCAATAGTTAGCAAACTTTAACCTAATCAGTAGCTTTTTACATACTAATATTTACGCAAAACTTGGATCATCTGCAGCATTTTCAAATGCGTCCACCTACATCCACCGTAGAGTTAATTTTTATAGATTTCATAGACCATTTCTGGTATGGTTACATCAATTTCGCAGGCATGGAAATGAGTAACGCATACAGTAGGTAGTTGATTCCAATTGATGTTGGAATGTTTCCTGAATACTCTTCAAGGTTCTATTTGGTTTACATTATAGTCACAAGCCCACAAATTTTTCTAATGGTTCCACGAAATCTCCTTTTCTGAAGTTTTACGCAAATGCTGGTCGGAGTCTTCTTTACAACAAAACTGTTATACATATCAGCCAGAAAATAATGGTGCGCTCCATGGAAAAATGCTTCCTGGCCAATAAAATCTTGTATTTGAGGTATTGAAATCATCAGGGAGCCTTATCCGATGGCTACTGGAAGGCATTCGTTTCGTTCTAGGTCAAAAATTTACTTATGATGATGGCATGGCACACACCTCCTTGTAATCCATAAAAACCGTGAGCACCGCTTTCTTTTTTTATTCAAAACGACGTGGTTTTACTGGTATTGGTTCAATCGAAGCCCTCGTCAATCACTCATCTGATGTCTGAGATGCGTGTTGCACTCATAAACCCACATCTCGTCTACAGTAATGATGCGTTTGACGAATATTAGGTGGGATGCAGCCTTGGAAATAATGTCTTTGGCGTTATCAAGGTGGTCCCTTTTTTTGCATGAAATTCAGAACCTTTGGGACTAACTGTGCAGCAATGCGTGGCAAACCGAAATCACTAACTGCAATGTCCTGAATGGATCCGTAGGTAATGTTTAAGCCCTCTGCCAGCTTTCTGATAGTTATTGATTGTTTTGCGGTTATTGATCAACTTTTCATTCACCTTATTGTTTTCATCAGTTTTCGATGTCGCCGAGCTGCCACTACGTTCTTCATCCTCGATGGACGCACGATTTCTTCTGAAGTGTTCATGGCACCCTTAAACGGCTGTTTTTAAAGTATTCATCACGACCGAAACAGTTCCCCAAACTTTCTAAGGTTTTTGTATCATTGAATCAATTTTTAACTCAACATTTAATACAAACTCAGTGTGGCAAATTCAAATGGATTTTTAAAAGTGTAAAAAAGTAAAAACACGTGCAGAGGTAGATTTACTCAAGATGGCGCGACTTTTACAAATGCCAAGCAATGGCGATAAAGTTTTTATAGGAATGTTAATCACAGAGGTGGCAGCCTTACAAAAAAAAAGAACTCAAATCAATTGCCTTAGAGCATCACCTGGTGTCGAGGCATGCTTACTTGCCCTTCGAAATTTTTGGCGATGAATGAAGCTGTAAAGGAATATCTTAAAGAGAAAACTCTTTACCACTGAATATTGAAGACTTTTTTTAAAAAAGTAATTTCATATTATAAACATTTTTTAATTTAATTGTAATTGAATTTATTTGATATTTTAAATAAAATATGTTAATTTAGTGAATGAGTCAACTCAAAGGGTCTTTAAATTCGTGATTTCAATTCTACGAATAACCCTGATTGAGTGAGCAGCAGGTCTTGCTTGATTTAGTTTACTCTAAGCAGGTTGTACTGTAGCTTTTTTTGGATTTTCGAAAGTAGGGTTTCGTTTGATTTCAAGCATCTCATTTAGATTTTTGAACAGCAATAAATAAAGCACAAGTCTAATCACTAAAAGTCTGTGTATTAAATCTGGAGAAACCCTGTTTTTATGGTGGCCGGTTATAAGTTGCCTATTCTCCATTGAGGTAACTAAAAGATTTATTTATTTTTCACAGGATGCTAAAAGAAAAAAACAAAAAAATAGAGTATCCCAAGCGTTAGAATAAATTACTGAATTACCTTGCAAATACCTTTGCTGCTGTGACAAAGCAAAGCGAGTAGTTAGAAAATATTTAGCGAATATTTATCAAAGAGTTATGCATGCCAGGGAGCATATTTTCTCAACCTCTCTTCTTCTCGACGGGCTCACTTTCGCGAATTCCTGGCTCCTGAGAATGTAAAGTAGTATACGCACAGATATACATATATATATGTATGTACATATGTGCGCGCACATAGGAACTTGCTTTGCCACAGAATTAACTATCCTCGTAAAATCTGTACTGGTCAACTTGCGGTACAACCTAATTAAGAGCACGGATTGCGATAATTTTAATGAAATTCATTAATTGCTGTTAATTGAAATAAATTGCGAGCAATACGAGCGCCAACGAAATTGGCCAGCAGAAGAAACAGCAAAGTATTAAATGTCGCGAATAACTGCAAAACTGCTCTTTAGCTGCTTTAATTAAATGAGGGTGGCCAAGACTTGTTAATTGAGCTCATTACAAACACTTTGCAAAACGACCGGAAAGAAGGAAAAAAAGAGGCATCTTATATAGAACAGCGTGCACATTTATTCATATGCGTGTGTGTGTATATATTTTTATATTTTATATGTAAGCATACCCGGTCGTATGTGGATATGAACGCATGTGCGCCCAATGGTAATAAAAATGAGCAGCTACTTGACTGCTAGTGGCATTTATTCTTGTTTTCTTATTTTCTTTTTTTTCTTCTTTTTTTTCAATTAACACTTTGAAATCAATCGAGCGGAAGGTCCTTGCAAAGAATGCATTTTCATGTTTGTCGATCATAAATTAAGCAGCACTCAGAGCGTTGGCTGCGACGCAACGTTGCACTTCATCGATTGAAGGCTTCTGCTGTTGCTCTTTGCTGGTTGTCGGTGATGTTCGGCGAATGGCGAGCGGCATGTAGCATGTGGCAAGTAGCAAGCGGTGGCCGCATACGCTTATGTTGCAGGCATTTAAAACACTTTTTCTGTTGCAAGTAATTTATCATTTGGCATAATTTATTGCGACTAGTTCGGCGCTGCGATGCAATGCCATCAACAGTCGCTCCGGCTACGGCGATTGTGATTGTCCCATTGCAAGATATTCAAGTGTATTTGTTCATTGTTTTTCTGGTTTGTTTTCCGTTTTTTTTATTTGGTTTGATGAAAAATTGCTACCATCTACGCAGAATGTTATCAGCGCCATAATTAAATAACGCCGGGAGGTAGAGCCATGCAAACAAATGAACTGCCCAAGTGTCAACTGCATGCCAAGCAGGGCAATCCGTAAGTGAATTATCTCGGCGAAGAAGAATTATGAAACGGGTTTCATTTTCATTTGCCACAAAAGTGGTTTTTTGTTGGTTCGGGCCGCTGAGTGGTAAGTAAAATGGGCATATAAAATGAATGTGAGTAAATGTAAAAATCACTTCTTGCATTACTTGTAAGTACCTGCCAAATATTCTCTCTTAACGCCAATCTAAGGAATATTCACCTATTTGATTTGCAAGTATTGTACAACAAATTCTACTTGCCTGCTCTTAACCATGGAATTAGTATCTACATTCCAGAAGCAAAGTGAAGTGAATCATATATTTTACATAACATGTAGACAGACAATAAAAAACAATTATTCCTTAAAAAAACATAAAATTCAAGCATGGTGAAACAATGTTTAGAAGAAAGCAATATTTAACATATGACCTGAAATGCCCCGGGCCTGACACGATAATGGCACTAGTTAAACCTTAAAAAGGCAACTAGTTCGTCAATTATTGTTCTACAGACAAGCAAGCAGACAAGTAATGGAGCGTATTAAGGTCAAAATAATGATTTTTATCACTCAAAGCCATTTTTTTGTTTTTATTTAGTAAACAAGTTGTTCGAAAACAAGGTATTCGAAGGTATGGTTAGGCAGGAAATTGATAGACTAATCATAACGTGGCTTCTCAATATGCTGAGGAATAGAACGACAATCTTTGAAACTGGGCCAAAAAATTATGTGTCAAGTCAACCAAAGGATGCCGCTAAGGAGGCGTTTTATCACCGCTCCTTTGGCTATTGTTGATTGACGAGCTCCTACAGACTTTCCATGATCTCGGATACGAAGTTCAGGGCTTTGCTGACGATCCAGTCATCATGGTTAGAGGTAAATTTGACTCTACTATAACTGATCGCATGCAACTAGCTCTCGACATTAAGCAAAACTGGTGTCGAGAGAAAGGACTTTCGTTAAAACCGAACAAAACATGTGTGGTACCCTTCACCCCTAGAAGAAAATTAAGTCTAGGGACCCTTAAACTAGGGGACGCCAACTTAACTCTATCTGGGAGTATTCCCTGATAAAACCTTGATCAAGAAAAATCACTTATCGTACATCATAAATTAAGTCTTGAGAGCAATATACATATGCCAAGGGCTTTACGGTAAAACATGGGGTCTGCGGCCAATTATGATGGCATGGTCTTATGAAGAAGACAGTAATAGTGCCAATGATCACCTATGCCTCTCTGGTATGGTGGCAAAAGCAGACGAAACTAATACTCAGATAACACTTAACAAGTATACAGAATAGCCTGTCTGAGCATAACGGGAGCAATGCGAATCTGCCCCACAGCGGCTTTAGGAATGGTCACTGGACTCATTTTACTCTATCTTGTAGACAAAGAAACTGCAGTCAGTGCAGCGCTAAGGCTTCCTAATCTATTCCATCTCAAAGAAGACAATCTTACAGGACAAGTAAGAGCTCTGGGTTCAATCCTGAACTCTTCGTGCCTGACAGTTCACGACAAGATGGAAAGGAAACTAGAATTCTCCAAGAAATTCAAAGTGGTCATTAGTGACCTCTCAGCATGGAGAAACAATGAAATTTCCCTAAAATGAGGGCGTATAGGTGTTACTGATGAGTCCAAAATGGATAACGGTAGTACAGGGGCTGGAATTGTACGACCACATTTCAAAAAAGCAATTGCAAGGGGAAAACCCATTTCTCCATTTCATTTTTCATTTTTTTCATTTTCCTTACGGAGGCCCACGCCTTAGAGCTGTGTGCCAGAGAATGTGAAGCAGCTCTGAAATCGCTGGATAGCCTGTTATTCCAATCAAGGTTGATCTGCGAATGTTTTAAAATCATCAACACCCTAGCATCAAGAAACTTTGTTACCTTTGTTTGAATTAAATTGCGGACACTTTAGCGAAAAAGGCGGCGAACACTCCCTTCATAGGCCCTGAACCTTTCTGCGGGGTAAATAACAGCTTCAAAAGAGCCTTTCTACGTGAGCAGGAACAACGAGGCCTAATCGATTACTGGAGAGGCCAATTGGGCATGCGGCAAATAAAAAAAGGCTCATAGATTCAAAACGGATAAAGGCAGAAGCAATCCTTAACCTAAGCAGTAAAGACATACAACTTTACACTGTACTACTAACAGGACATTGTAAACTTAATTATCAAATGAAAAAGATAGCTGGGATAGAAAACGATTTCTGTAGCCTCTACAAAGAGGCACAAGAATAGGCAAGCAGTGACACGACGCAGACTAAATTACCTGGGAAATGGGGCTATAGAGCCAAACCTCTTTGTAGAAATTAAGCCTACAACAGTTTTAGAGCTAAACTGTTTGAGAAGACTACATGGCTACACAATAGATCTTCTCAGGTCGCAGTCCACAAACAGCCAATCAATAATAAATAATCAAGTACAAAATTGATTAATTTTGCGCCACCTTTTATTATATGGAATGTGTTAAAAAAGGAACATTTTATTTTTCTTCAAAAATCAATCTATTACAATCAAGAAACTACTGACGAGGTTTGCTCAAGAAATAAAGCAACATTTAATTTATATTATACAATAAAATATCTATTTATTAATAAATACTTATACCCGGCGGCAAAACGGCAGCGCACAGCATTCGGGCCGTTTTTACTATATTATTTTTCCTTTTTTTTATTAATTGTTATTATTTTGTATGAAATTCTAGTTCATTACCTAACAAAGTCCATATAAAAGTAATTTTTAAGTTTTATTCAAAAGTTTGTAGAATTTTTCATCCCAGCTCCACGGTTTCAATTAGAAACTCTAGAAAGATTTGTATTGCTTATTACATTTTAGTATCATAAAGTGGAAATTTGGAGTGACTGTAAAATCGAATTAATTATTGATAAGTTTTTTTGCTGACGGTGCAGGGTGTTTTCTACCGTAAAAAAACATGAGACAAAATTTATAAAAAATCAAAGGTGTTGACCCATTGGTACCGATCTTTTAGAGTTCGGGCCAAAGATACCCTTACCATCTGTAAGCTTCGACCTATCTGTATAGCAGTTTTCGAGTCAAATTAATTGTACAGATTTACCTGTTTCCCAGAGTGCCTAATCAGATAATGTAACTGAAATAGTAACAGAGCGACTTCCGTTTTGAACGTTCTCGCCTCTTAGCACAAGGTATATACGAAAAGTCGTCCCTATCGACTATTTTCAACGCCGCACCATCCCACTGACCCTTCCCTTGTTTGAACCACTTATTTTATCAAGCTGAGTGTCGCGCCGTCGTTGCATCTGAGCACCGTGACACCCAAGTACCAACCTGCACCTTCAAAAGAGGGCGATAGCTTGTCGGGCTTATTGACTACTCAGGCTTACTTTTTCTGCGGCTTCCAAAATTTTGGCGACAACTCTTTTAACTGCTTCGCCGTAATCTGTCCCTTAGGGTAATAAAGGTCAATTAATGCCACGGTCAAATGCCGTTTGGCCTTCTTCGAAGTCATTGGCTGGTCGACATAGGCCTTCATCTACCTCTTGGAAGTTACTGGCTGATCCGCTGTGCTGACCGGTTTCTACATTCCCTGACGTTTGGCCTCGGATTTTTCTTTATCCTTGGACCGCTTTCTTTTTGGCTCTTCCAAGCTTTTAGTGACTGGTTCTCCTATTTTGTTTACGTAGGCAGGATGCATCGTCACGACTTTTTGTTTTTGCGAGAAATGCTCATTGTCTTTCGTTATTGTCTCGTTTGTCTATTTTAGGCCCTCTAACTCAGTAGGTGAAAGCCGAGACGCAGTTGGATCCGTATTGCTGATTTATATTGAGTCAGATCTTTCTGCTCCTTCTTATTGACCTTTTTCTTCGGCCTGCCTGAGGGGACTGCACTCTGAGTTGAAGTATTCGGGGAGTTGAGAAGCTCTTTTTCAACGCTATCAAGGTCTGAGTCTGCATCGACTGCAGTACTTCGGATGGTCAACCTTTTGCTTGTTTTTGCAGTAGTACTACAACTACTAACGCCTGCATCCGCACCAGCAGAGATGTGACCGCTGGCGATATACAGAGTGGAACATGGCTCAACTCTATAGCCGCCGGTGGTAGCAGCCTCGTCTCCCACCGACGTTTTTGGCGATATCCCGATCCGCTCTTTATCCCTTCTAACCTTCGCATTGGTTTTTATTTTACGTATCTACTCCTCCCTTAGCGTTTTATGCCTACCAGCGAGGCATCTCTTGATAATAGTTTAAGTGACATTTATATATATTAATTTTCGCCAGGTATAGAGCGGCGAACTCATACGGCAATTCATGGCAATGGGAATATTTGAAGAATAACTACAGTTAAGTATTGAAAGAAAGTCATTATAAATATAAAACTTACTTGAAATTGCAAAAGTGTGTATTTGAAAATATTCGTACATGCATACATACTTTTATTAGGTATTGTAACAATTTGTGTAAAAGTCTCTTCAGATTTCGATTTTTCTTTTCACTTGCATTTTCTAAAGGATACTAAATAAACACACACTCACATACATACATGGACGTCCATATGTATATAGATAATAAATAATATGAAAATGTTGAAATGCGTTACAAGTTAAATTAAGCGTAAAACAACTTGCCGCTTCTGGAATTGACTCTGAAAGGAGGTGAGACAAAAATTGTTATTACAGCGATGTAAAAAAATCAATTTTTCAATAGCAAAACATCGCTGCAGTAGCAGTCGTTATCGGCTTTTGAAATCGCAGCGTTTTAGTGCGAAGTACGCACTCGAAAAACACGACTTGAGCGATTGTATCGCAAGATATTCAAGAACGCATACAAACCTCTACACATCTACGCTAACGTGTTGCGAAGACACAACGGACAGACAGACAGACACACTTTGTATGTAGCACGCTGCACTACGGATGGTGTAGCGCAGTGGTTGCACCTTATAACCGAATCGTTGTGGAAATCTGGTAGCTCAACTGTCATCGTTTGATGTACGGGCCCTTTATCATTTTATCACATCTGAGATCCGTTTGCGCTCGCACTTGCGTCAGAGTGTATGCATGTATGTGTATACATACCTACATTCAACCACAAATATAGTCGCATTCATTCAAGGGGGCAGGGGAAGTCGCCGGCATATCGTATGTACAATTAAGTGCCGCTTAAAGTCAAGCGAATGCCATGTTGTGGTACATCGATCGTGGCTTTAGTATCTAACTTATTAAGTGTGCGCAAAGTTGGCCAAGATCATCATGAGCATCGCCACCATCGTATGTAAGTAGCGCTCAGCGGTTGTTACAATAATAACAGCAATAAGCGATGCTGTGGATAATAACCATCTGAACTAACAGCTGCAATCTGGCCGTAGCGAATGTTGAATCGTGCGCGCAATCACTCCTTTCGTACCTGCTTGCACCGTCTGACCCTTCCCTCCACAAGCTACTTTGTTTTGGGCTTAATTGTGGCGATCACACTCTTCGTTCGGCCTGTCGGTTGTTAGCTGCTGGTGTTATCTTAAAAACTGTGTTGTCGTCTTAATTATTGCGTTAATGAGTTTTCTGTTTTCTCTGTGTATTCAAGCCGTTTCACTTTAGTGGACAACGATTGCGGTGTTGTTGGCAGACGGATATCAATGCGATCAGTGCGGATCGGCCGATCGATCGATCAGTTGTGTACACACATCCATCCATCCATCCATCCATCCATCCCTCTATCTGCCTATTTGCCCAACCGTTCAACCATCCATCCATCCATCTGTTCATCCAGAAGGCAACAGATCACGATCTGGTGATTGCGCCATATCGATCAGAGCTGGTCTGTGCGCCAATCGGTGCTGGTTTGTTTTTGTGGCTCACGTGCTGCACGGCTTGTCCAAAATGTACTCATCAGATTATCGCATTCGATAAGCGTAAAATAGCGCGAAACGCTTTCGAATGCTACGCAATGATCAAACGGATGCGATAAACATCTTATTTACTTTTTGAAAAAATATTCGCTTATCAGCGGTAAGATTTATTGTAATGATATTCGCTTAATCGAATTTCTTGTTCTGTAATAAATGGCAAACATTGGCGAGAAATATAAAGGAGTGTGTAACTGCTTAATTACGAAATGACGGAATATGAAAAATGTACAAATCTGAGGCTACGGAATGTGTGCCCATAGCGAGAGGGGAATTTGTATACCGTTTATATGTTGCTTTGGACAATTTAGAGGTGGCAGTCCAAGACAAACAGTAAATAAGGAAATCGAGGTTGACTGGATATGTTGATATAAATGAATCAAAACACTTTTTGTGACTGCTTTTCGCAAGTTGTATAGGAAATAATACTCGTACTTGTATTACGAGAAACTGCGTGACTATTATCAGGTAGAGATGGCAAATACATAAATGATGTGGCATCAAATTTGTTTGTAAAAAGTCAATATGAACGCAAGATCTGTTATAAATGATATATTACGAGGGTTACTATTTACATTTCTGGTCTTGGCCATTTCTAGTCCTCTCAGACGTCACCTGACATTTTCATCGGAAAGTTTCATAAATTTTACCATAAACGTACTCAGAACGTTTTGATGTGTGAGTCATATTAGTGTTGCTTACTTCTTCTTCTTGACTGGTTTGAGATTCATACAGCTCATTGTTTAATCGCCTACGATACTCCCCGCTACTAACATGCAAAGGTCCAAGACTCTCAAGTACTTCAAGGGACGCCTAATCGGATGTTATCATCGTCCACGCTTCTGCCTCATACGTAATGTTCATTGAGAGAGGACTTTACCACTCAATTGCCTAATTCGTCCAAAATAGCAGTTGTTGGCAAGAAAGGTTCCTAAATAAAAAAAAGTTTCTTACAACCTCGAGATCATAACTGTAAACAATGAAACGGGTGCCGATACGCGTGTGTGCCGACTGTTTGCTTGCTGGCAGGAGATACTAAAGGGTTTTCCAATAAGAGGTGTTATTTTGATATTCAAAGAAAAATGCTATATTTTAATATACCTATATCATCGGATGTTTATTGCAAATAGGAAGGTATGCCGTTAATAGTGGAAAATAACATCAGGCAAATGACCACCACGACCACGCTTACAGGACAATATACTTTTCATGAAATTTTCCATAACCGAATTGCAAAGTGGCTGCTATGTCCTCGATAGCTTCACGAATTCCATCCTTGAGGTCTTGAATCGACCCTGGGCTGTTGGCGTAAACCTTCTCTTTCACGTGTCCTCAAAGAAAAAAATCACAAGGTGTGAAATCACAAGATCTCGGTGGCCAATTGTGATCACCTCTTCGAGAGATAACACTGTCCGGAAACTTTTCCCGTAAAAGATCAATTGTTTTGTTGCTTGTGTGGCACGTAGCGCCGTCTTGTTGAAAATAAACGTTGTCCAGAACAATACCATCCAATTCTGGCCATAAAAATCGTTAATCATCTCTCCATAGCGCAATCTTATTCAAAATAACACCTGTTATTGGAAAACCATTTACGTTTTGTCCCCGTTCACCACCACACCAACGCGGTTTGCTTCTTTATCCAGTCTGGAAAATGCGGAACTAAAAGCACGTTTGTTATGGCCGATGATATCGCGTTCGCCGCGTTCGATCCCACAAAATTTAAAAAAACGCCCCCTCTTGCCAGTTCATCTACTTTTTCGTTACCTTAAATGTTCCGATGTTCCGGGACCCAGATTAAGGTAACTTTATGGTTTTCATTCAAGGTGGTGAGGCTATTCCTACTTTGTTCCACCACTTTAGAGGTTGTAGTAGCCTGGATTGCAGCTTGGCTATCCGAAAAAATAGTGATATTGCCCTTAAAAGGGAAATCTGCGGCTAGTAGCCTACAGGCCAGCACTTCCGCCTGGAAGACACTACTGGTATTAGGGAGACGTACAGATTTCTCAATTTTAAGTCTGTGAGAACATATACCAGCTCCAACGCTTTCGTGGAATCTCGCTAGCCGGAATTAGCTTGAGTTTCAAGCCTTCCCAGCTCTTCTGGATTTTACCAATCACCAGAAAATGCAGCTAGAATTGGTCATCGCATTTAATGACACGGCAACCGCGGATTACCTCCACCGCCATGACATGGTGAACGACTATGCGAGACAACAGTGCCTCAATCTCTGACCACTTGTCAAGCACTTGTTTTCCGCGGTTAGAGGCTTTATCTACCAATGCCATTTCGAGCCACCTCACTAAATCGCTTGGTGGGTGAGGATGCAATTGCACCCTGATCCGAGAATTTGTGCTTCTTCGTTACCTTCCCAGTTTCGTCATCCGAGCGGTTTCGAGTTTTGGCACCTGTCTTATTGGTTGATTAGAATGCCAAGTATTCGTCAGCCGCCCTTTGACACTTTGCCTTGCCGGTCTCATCTTTGGGATGAACTTTACCTTCGGTCTCGTTTTTTCGAATCCTGGCAAGGATAGCGAGAGACCTCTGGTAGAGTTTATACCTCGAGAGAACTTTGTTACCACGCTTTTGCCCTATGGCTTTAGTGGATGTTGTTGGTTTATTTATAGTTGTTGGCGTACTGTGGCCCACAGCTTTGCCCTCAACTGTTTCTTGGTTGGAGGCCAAGAGCTCATCCTCTGAGGGTGACCCAGTTATCCTCAATTCATCTTTGCTCGTACGTCTTGTCCATTTGTCCGACTGTTTGTTAAGTGCGTCTGTCCCTTTTTCTTGCCTATCTGTTTGCTTGTCCTGTGGTTTTGTCCGCCTCCGTATGTTTTCTCGTCATTTTTTCCATTTGTTTTATGGGTTTTTTTCCGTCATCCGATTTTTTGTTTTTTGATTTAAGCATCTGGTTCGTACGGTCACCTGCCCCGCCAAGGGAGCTGCGCATGTCGGCATGCGCGGTAACGAAAGAGGATAAAGAAGAAATATCCGGTCGACCATGGCAGCGCCCCATACCATGGCAAGGCTACCGTTACAACCTGAGGCGGTCTGATATCAGGGGTCCCCGTTCGAAGACAGCCTTATTTAGCCCCACGGCTCCCAAACCCACCCAAAAGGCACGGATTGTTGCTTCACACCTTAGGTTGAGGGAGTTTTTTATCGAAGTTGACGTCTTCGACTTGTGTGGTTCGCGGGAGATATTAGTTTTCCCACAGCACATGTCTGGGAGGTCTTCCCCCGCGCCTTCTAGGGAATACGAGGGGGGCAGGGGGTAAAAGTAGTAAAAATATTAGGGGCAGGAATTTGACCTGGCGGCCGCCGTAGCCGAATGGGTTGGTGCGTGATTACCATTCGGAATTCACAGAGAGAACGTAGGTTCGAATCTCGGTGAAACCAAAATTAATAAAAAAAAATAAAAACATTTTCCGCCCTCGGCAGTCAATTGCAAACCTCCGAGTGTATTTCTACTATGAAAAAGCTCCTCATAAAAATACCTGCCGTTCGGAGTCGGCTTGAAACTGTAGATCCCTCCATTTGTGGAACAAGCCAGCAAGCATCATAGCAAAAAATTTGCTAATGGCTTTCTCAATGATTTAGAAATTAATAGTTGCCAATTCGAATGGATTTTTAGAATTTGTTACGAAGTAACAAATTTTCATATGGATTTAGTTATGTAGACAGCAGCATGCGTGACTCCCTGTAATCATACCCGCTTCAAATCAAGCGTACATTTTTTCAGCTGAAAATCTGATTTTCACTCTTGTTCATAATAATGTCTTACAAGCGCAATGAAATCAATCCATCAACTACTTATACACATTCGCCGTCAGCGTCCTCGGTAACTTGGTGTCATAACAGATTCAACAATGCATAAACATTTATACAGACATATGTATGTATTGTTAAGGTTATATACATGAAGTTTTACTTAGTTATGAACATTTTTTTTGTTGCCGTTGATTTAAACTTTCATTTGGAAAAATACATACTTACATACCCTACTTTCGATAGCCACCTTTTTTGGACTAGTTAACCTTTATTAAGGCGTTTTTCAAATAGATTTGATCAGGCCCTTTTTGATGGATTCTAAAAGAACTTAATTTTTTGAAAACTCAGAAAGGGCAAGAAATGGTAAAACTTTCCTACGCTTACACCTGTGTACCAGATAAGTCCAACCAGAGTATACGAAACTATGTAAAATCAAGTAATGGGTTTTGCAACAAGACGGTGCGTCGACTCGTTTTGCATAGTCTGTCAAGAGGTTTCCAGCCAAGCGCAACACCAATGTTAGATAAACCGTCTCCGTCTCACAAATATTAAGGAATAGATAAATAAGTGGAAGGATCGCATTTCTTTGTATTCTATCTTTGCCAAATAATTGAGGCTTTCTGATGAGGTATCATTTACATATGCACAGATTTGTATACATATGTATTTGCATATAAGCGAAATCTGCTAAAGGGGGAAGTCTACCATCGACCAAATATTCTCAATACGCCAAATCTTGGAAAAGACCCATGAAAGGAGAATCGACACACACCATCTTTTCGTCGACTTCAAAGCTGCATTCGACAGTACGGAAAGGAGTTACCTGTATGCCGCGATGTCTGAATTTGGTATCCCCGCAAAACTAATACGGCTATGTAAGATGACGTTGCTCAACACCAACAGCGCCGTCAGAATTGGAAAGGACCTCTCCGAGCCGTTTGATACCAAACGAGGTTTCAGACAGGGTGACTCCCTGTCGTGTGACTTCTTTAACCTGATGTTGGAGAGCATCGTGCGAGCCGCAGAACTTAATCGCTCAGGCACAATTTTTTATAAGAGCGTACAATTGCTGGCGTATGCCGATGATATTGACATCATCGGCCTTAACAACCGCGCTGTTAGTTCTGCCTTCTCCAAACTGGATAAAGAGGCAAAGCGAATGGGTCTGGTGGTGAACGAGGACAAAACGAAGTACCTCCTGTCTTCAAACAAACAGTCGGCGCACTCGCGTATCGGCACCCACGTCACTGTTGACAGTTATAATTTTGAGGTTGTAAAAGACTTCGTCTATTTAGGAACCAGCATTAACACCGATAACAATGTCAGCCTTGAAATCCAACGTAGAATCTCTCTTGCCAACAAGTGCTACTTTGGACTAAGTAGGCAATTGAGTAGTAAAGTCCTCTCTCGACGAACAAAACTAACACTCTACAAGACTCTCATCATGCCCGTCCTAACGTATGGCGCAGAAGCTTGGACGATGACAACATCCGATGAAGCGACGCTTGGAGTGTTCGAGAGAAAGATTCTGCGTAAGATTTTTGGACCTTTGCACGTTGGCAACGGCGAATATCGCAGACGATGGAACGATGAGCTGTATGAGCTTTACGACGACATAGACATAGCGCAGCGAATAAAGATCCAGCGGCTACGTTGGCTGGGTCATGTCGTCCGAATGGATACAAACGCTCCGGCTTTGAAAGTATTCGATGCGGTACCAGCTGGTGGTAGCAGAGGAAGAGGGCGGCCTCCTCTGCGTTGGAAAGATCAGGTGGAGAAGGACTTGGCTTCACTTGGTGTGTCCAACTGGCGCCGGTTAGCACGAGAAAGAAACGACTGGCGCGCTTTGTTAAACTCGGCCAAAATCGCGTAAGCGGTTATATTAAGAAGAAGAAGTCTAAAAATTCGAATGGCTGTTTTAAATTTTCGGCGGGCTCAATGGGTTAAAGAAAATAACTTGCTCACAGAGTTTAATGTAGGATTTCTGCAAAAATATTCAACGATTGACAATATCTATAATCTTGCGTCAATAGTGCACCTAAAATGTTACGAGAAGAAAATAGTTTATGCCGTTTTTATCGATTTTAAAGTTGTCTTTGACGAAGTACCCTGGAAACCGCTCATTTCAAAACTATGTTACGTGGTATGGGGATATTTCCAAATTTGTTAACTTCATTGAACAGGTAGCCTTCTAGAGGCAAGATCCATAATATGGACAGGTGTAGATTATTGAGAAGATTTTGAAACGTCATTTTGGCGGATTAAGTACTGTTAACAATTGGAACATGGAGGTTAACCTAGCCATATCGGCAATAATAGTTTTGCATCGTGGGCAATATAAACGAAATAATGGTATTATACGAGGGGTGCCTTTTATATGTCGGGATTTGGCCACCCTGGTGTTGCAATCGGGCAACTGACACCTGTATCGCAAAGTTTGACATTTTTTGGCTTTTACGTACTCAGAACGTTTTGAAATACCAGCGCTATTTGTGTTTTTTACAGTAACACATAACATTCATCTCGGTCCAAAAATGGAATTAAGTCGTGAACATTTTCGTGCGATTATTTTTTACAACTTTCGACGTGAATTAACTCAGAAACATTGCTTGGATGAACTTAATTCATTTTTTGGCGATGAAGCTCCATCAAGGACCAGTGTTTATCGATGGTATGGTGAATTCAATCGTGATCGTAGTTCACTCCAAGACGAGTTTCGTGAAGGTCGTCCAAAATCAGTTGTTGTTCCGAAAACCATTGATGCTGTGCGCGAACTGATATTGCAAGATCGTCAGGTGACCTTTCATGAGATTGAGACAATCTTAGGCATTAAAGGGACCAGCATACATTCAATATTGCATAAACATTTGACTGTCAAAAAAATTTGTTCGCGTTGGATCCCACACAATTTGTCAATCGCTCAAAAAAAGGCTCGTGTCGATTGGTCGAAGGAAATGCTCAAAAAATACGATCGCGGGGCTTCCAAACACGTCTATGATATCGTGATAGGTGATGAATCATGGATTTACGCGTATGAGCCCAAAAAAAACAGCAGACTGTATGGGTGTTTCAAGATGACCCAAATCCAACAAAAGTTGTTCGAGCACGAAGCACATCCAAGAAAATGGTCACCTGTTTTTTCGGAAAAACTGGACATGTCGCAAACGTACCACTAGAACAACGCAGAACAGTAAATTCTGAGTGGTACACAACCATTTGCTTGCCAGTTGTCTTCCAAGAAATTAGGAAAACCAATCGCCAAAGACGGATCACTCTTCACCAGGACAATGCGAGCTCTCACACGTCGGCTCAAACAACTGCATTTTTGAGCACCCAAAACATCGAATGAATGGGTCATCCGCCGTATAGTCCTGACTTGGCACCGAATGACTTCTTTTTATTCCCGTACGTAAAAAACAAACTGAGAGGTCAACGTTTTTCGACACCTGAAGAAGCGGTCGCGGCATTCAGAATGCATGTTTTGGAGGTACCTCATTCAGAGTGGCAAAAGTGCTTCGACAATTGGTTGAACCGCATGCAAAAGTGTATAGATCTTCATGGAGAATATTTTGAAAAACAATAAAGTGATTTTCGATGATTAAAATTTGTTTTTGTTCTCTAATCCCGAAATATAAAAGGCACCCCTCGTACCAACACCTGGCGTGTTTCTTAAACCCAAAATGGTTTTCCAGAAACATCAAGAAAAATCACCGCCACAATGTCAAGCCCCACATGGAGTAACTTTTTTTGAAAAGAAGGAAGTTAAATTAGGTGTGAAATGGAAAATATTTCAATCAGTCTGTCGAGCTGTCCAAAGTTATGCGACGCGATGGAGTTACTGTATGTTTGAGAATGTTGCCAAATAACACCGCAAAGCATAAAAAAAATATTTAAGATCCCAAGCTGCTCGCCTACTTATGATATTATATTTACATATTTAGAATCAGTTCACATTAACACGCTTGCATTGCATTTAAGCTATATCAAAAAAAAAAAATCTTTGTATATGAAGCCTTGAGGCTCCCATGCCTCTTAAAAAAAATAGTTTTAAAAAAGAAAAGCTTTCTGTGTTAAATATTTTCTGCGACGAAATATTTCTAAATTGTATTAACAGAGCTAAAATGCAAAAGACGTGGAATAGAGCATAGAAACAGTACGGGCAGAATACGTATATAAAGAACTGCACCATTCCAATGAACTTGTATAGATCAAAGTTATTTTAAGGATGACAGAAAAATTTATAATGCCATGAATTTTTAAAGCCAGAAGTTATTCAATTATGCTTAATGGCTTTACAGTGAAAATTGATATTTATAAAGTTAAATGAGAAGGAAATAATCCAAAATTAGGATACTACAGAGGAATTTCTTTTATGAACTGCATTGCTAAAGTTATGATGAGCATAATTAACGAAAGAATAACCTCTAGGACTGAAGGGAACAGTATTTTAAACAAGTATCAAGCCGGCTTCAGAAAGAATTACTCCACAGTCGACAATATATTCAATTTAGCCGCTATTGTCCATTTAAAATTCCAGGAAAAGAAGAAAGTTTACGCGTATTTCGTCGACTTTAAGGCGGCGTTTGATAGAGTATCAAGAAACGCCTTGAAATATAAGCTGCACCATATTGGTCTTGCAACGAAACTAGTGAAGTTCATTGAGAATCTATTTAGCGATACAAAGACAGTTGTATGGAATGGCTCAAAAATTTGATGTGCATTCAAAACAAACTCAGGTGTCAAACAGGGTTGCTTAGTGTCGCCAATACTATTTGCTCTTTCCATAAACGACTTACATGAAAGCTTAGAAGGAGGATCAAACATAGGAGGGAAAAATATGAGACTTCTAATGTATGTACATATGTGGATGATATAATTTTGTTAGCGGATCACCCAGGCAAACTACAAGAGATAATTAATAACCTTGAAAGCTACTGCAACCTGTGGAGCCTTGAAGTAAACCGCTGAAAGTCTCAAATAATGGTGTTCAGAAAAGGTGGGAAACTTAGTAAAGAGGAGAAGTGGATTTATAGTAAGGAAGAAATGCAGACTGTGTCTCGATATACTTACTTAGGAGTGGATGAATTTTAAAAAACATGTTGAAAACTGAACAGCTGCAGCAAAAAATGGTTTTAATGCTTCGTGGACTTGTCTTTTAAAAAGAAAGAAATTTCAATTAAAGTTAAATGGAAACTTTTCCTTGCAGTTTGTCGTTTAATACGATCATACATTCTCAGATGTGGGGTTTTGGGTTGTTTGAAGACGATGATATATTGCAAAAGTATTTTGTAAAGCGAGTTCTGAAGCTACCATCAAGTTTTGAAGAGCGGAATCACCTATCTTATCCCACTCTTCCACGAAAGCACCTTTAAAGTCTTTGATTGCCTCAAACTTCCGACCATTTTTATAAATACGGGCCAACAATATTCCCCAGAGGTCCTCAATCGGCCAATCCAATACTGAAATTTTTCTTGGCGATAGGAAGGCCTTCGTTAAACGAGCCGTATTGATTGGGACGTTGTCCTGCTGGAACACCCAGTCGTCTCCGCATATGGTTTCCGCAAATTCAATGAGAACATATTCTAATGTTTCAACATAGAATTCTGCGTTGGTTCTTGTCGGTATAAAACAAATTGAAGACTTTCCCCCATGACCGAAAGCGGCCCAAATCACATTTTTTGCCGTGGTTGACTAAGGTGCCGCCAATATTTCTGGCAACGTTTCGGAATTCGTTAGTCCAAAATTTATATTTTTCGGCAAATGCTAAACGAGCCTTAATGTGGCGTGCTAATAGTCTAGGTACCGGCTCCAAGATTTGATGCATTCGTCTATCGGTGACCTTAAGACTTAAATGATGTTTAATTTCCTTGCAAGACATTTCCTTTTGAGCAGCCAGACGACGAATTTCTCGTTTGCATCTGCTGTCGATGCTAGTTAGACTGCCGTTTCGTTTGAGTTGACCATATTTTTCTGGATTTTTAAGAAAGTTGCTGATGGTATTCCTATGCCGATTTACTCTAGCAGCAATTTCATGAATACTTTTGCCACTTTCGATTAGCCCTTTAATCAGACCACGCTCTTCATCGGATAAATGTTTTCCACGTGGCATTGTGCAGATTAACCCATCAATAATTCAATTATTCTTTGTTACTTACATTTTTCTTCATGATATCAATGCAAATAACATTTTGCAATAATGCAATAACAAATTTCTTGATAACTTGCTCTCCATGCTTGCCAAATCAATACTGATATCTGATTGCACATTTACTTATTTTATATGAAAACCAAATCTCGCAACACAAATTTGTAATAACGGTACTAAGAATAATGACTAACTCAAACTAACTCAATTTGAACCATGGAAAGATACACAATCGAGCAACGCGTTAAAGTTATTCAGGCTTATTATGAAAACGGGCGTTCAAATCGAAATGCATATAGAAGAAAATCGTCTTCAGTGATGAGGTACATTTTCACCTCAGTGGATTCGTCAATAAGCAGAATTGCCGCATTTGAGCGAATGATAATCCAAGAGTGATTGCCGAAAAACCAATGCACCCACAAACAGTGACTGTTTGGTGCGGTTTATGGGCCGGCGGTATCATTGGGCCATATTTTTTCCAAAATGAGGCCGGTCAGGCACTTACTGTGAATAGTGTTCGCTATCGTGAGATGATAACGAACTTTTTATGGCCCGAATTGGAAGATATGGAAGTGGACGATATGTGGTTTCAATAGGGCGGTGCCACTTGTCACCCAGCTAACGAAACAATGGCTCTTTTGCGCGAAAAATTTGATGGTCGAATAATCTCACGTCGCGGCGATGTCAATTGGCCGCCAAGATCATGTGATTTGACACCGTTTGACTTCTTTCCTTGGGGTTATTTGAAAGAAAAGGTGTACGTCGATAAGCCAGCAACAATTCAAGAGCTAAAGGATGAGATAATTCGGCACATTAACGGCATAGAACCTCAATTATGCCTCAGGACCATCGGATGGAGGTGTGCCGCTGAGGTCGCGGCACCATTTGGCCGATCTTTTGTTCCATGCACAATTGAACCATACCAGTATTATCATAATAAAGAGAAATGATAATAATTTCTTAAAATATTGTATTTTATTCAAAATCAACACCGGCCCTTGAAACTTAACCACTCTTTAGGTACGTTCCCAAAAAATTCTTGTAAAAAGAGAATTAGGTGAAAGCAAAAACAAAAGAAAAGACCCAAAAAACAAACAAAAAGATCCTTTTTTATCTTTTTCCTAACCCTAATATGCTAATGCGTTTCATCGAGGTCTCAAAGAAAAGCGGCCGGAATGGGACGGTGGACATAACAAACTGATTTTGCAGCATAACAAAGCCAGGCAACACGTTGTGAATCAGTCCAGAAATATTTAGAAAGACTGAATTGGGAAATCTTGCCCCACCCGCCGTATTCCTCAGATATTGCACCTTCAGATTACCATCTGTTTCGGCCAATGCAGTCAGCCCTTATTGGAGAGCTGTTCACTTCTTACGAGAGCTTCGCAAACTTTCTTAATGAATGGATAAAGTCAAAAGAAGTCGAATTTTTGGTCAGAGGAATCCGTATGCTACCTGAAATACCTCGATTTCAGAACATTTTCGATACCAGTGCACCCTAAAGAGTAAAACTGTGTGAAGTTTAGTAGTTTATAACCTCAAATAGCGTCAAATTCGGTTCAGCGATTCCAGATGGACTTACACTTTTATTATAACTGCTGAGGTAGTAGAGGAGGCGAGACTTGCTCTGCAAAGCAGTGAGTAAGTGCAGAAAGTGTTGAGCTTTGAATATTTTTGGTTGGAGTCAGTTGGGCGCAGAAAGGAAATGTGGATGGGGCTGTGAATTCGTTAAAACGCCTTTCTAGAAGAAGAAGCAGGAGTCGGCTGCATTTTTTTAGCGTGATATGTGAATGTGAAAATGCGTACTACTTGTCAGCTTTCATTACTCTCCAATTTCAAGATTGATTTAAAATGAATAGCTAATAAGATTTACTCAAAGTTGTATTTCACTACTGCATTGATTTCCAAATACTTGGCCCAACTTATTTATGCCATAATTTTTCTTTAACACTGGACCACCCAGATAAGTTTGAGGCGTCAATGATTAACTATGTGAACGCGCTTTTCTATATTGCATTGTTTGCTGACGTACAGGCAAACACACATACATACACACACACATATATACATACATATATATGTACATATATGCGCGGAGCAGTTTTTTTTATTAATCAGAGTTCACATCATTTCCCCCAGAATTTTAATAAAAAATCGTAATAAATTTGTGAGCTGCCCAACCTTTGAACTGTGAAAAGGGATGCACAAATAAATTCATATAAAACAATTAAACGGTTCTAACTCATTGCACACACAAATGCTTGCACACAAACACACGGTGTAGAAATGAATAAATTTGTGATGTAAGTAGAAGAGCAAATAGAGACGAACCCAAAAAGAACTTGTTGACGAATGATTAATTGTGGGAGCCAAGTAGCCCGCTGTGCGGTTGAGGAAATAATTGCTTTCAATTTGAAGGAGGTGCAACGCATAGAAAATTGTATCAGGTTTTCCAGAGCAGTGAGCGCATTTGGTTATATGTGCGGGTGTGTGTAGGATATCGTAACTGTTGTACGAGTATCGAGAAGCAGCAAGTGTGACCTCTATGCGCAGTGTTGCATGGCATGCGAGTACGAGGAGCGTGAACGTGTTACCCCGCTAGTAGGTATGGCTACAAATTGTGGTTACCCAAAGTTATTGTATGTGTGTATGTGTGTATGTATTGTATGTACGTGCACATGTTGCCATAGGCTGGCCAAAGTCTTCAATCAAAGGCGTTGTTGTACGTTGAAATCGCCAGGGAGAACTGATGATTTGTTGATTTATTGATTGGTTAGGGTCAGACTCGTGAAATCTTTTATTTTCCGTTTAAAGGTGTGTTTTCGGTTTTTCAATTTGAAATTTGGTCAAGTGAAGAGTGTACACATAATTTAATTAACATAATCGAGTTGAACTGTTAATTGAATTATGCGTAAATGAATGCTCAATTTTGAAGCGAAAACGTCAGCGGGTGTCTCACGCAGCACTTACGTCATAAACTCATATGTATTTGTATGTATGTAGCTGTGGGTTCAGGTATAAACATGAGGAGCTCAAAAATCTTAATTAGTAGAAGGGTTGAGTAAATTTTGGAAAATTCGTACTGAAAACAGAGTTAAACCAAACTTTTGTATTTTGTTAAAAGAGTTTACGGTTTTGTCAGAGCTTTTTATGAAAATTAATTCTTCTTAAAAATAGTTGTTTAAAAATATTTATCAAATATCCTTGTTTCAACCCATAATAATTCGCACCTCTTCTACTTCTTCTCATATGATTGTACTAAGCTTTTCCTTCCACATAAAAAAATATGAGCATCTTTTAACACCTCAGCTCTTTGCGAGCTTTGGCAATAGCGAAAATAATGGAATAATCAATATAACTGGTGTGCAAAGCTCTTAAATCAGGCGCAAAGAAGAAAAAATGCAAAAAATCGGTGTAGTTTTAAATTTTATTGGAGAGCCACCCAAAAAAATATACATTTTTGTCTTCGAATGGCATAAGAAGCCTTTAAATGTTTAAGTAACCAACAGCACAATTCGGAACAGACTTCAGGGAGAAGGATTAAATAGAAGAAGGGCAAGAAAAGTTCCATTTTTGAGCAAAATATAACCTAAAGAGTGGAATTTGCGCAGAGGCACTTTTTCGACAAGACTGATAGAATTTTCTTTGATCTGATAAGACCAGGGAGGATTTATTCAGCTTTAATGGCAAAATTTTCATCCGACTATCCCACAGTACTGTAATAGTGCTGCTTTTCGGAGGCAGGAGTTCTACCAATTTATTGGATGAAGGAAAAAATATATTTGGAAGATTATCTCAATGTACTTAATGGGCTAATGGCCGAAATGGGAATTTATGCATAAAAGTAATAAGGTTCCAACGTCATAAAGTTGAGGTTGTGGTAGGGCACTCCCAGGCGTCGTATCTACCTCAAACCCGCCAGGGAATTGAAATATAAAGAAATCAATTGATGGATAGAAATGGAAAAAAATACGAGCTGTATACAAATATTTAGGACTAGAACTCTATACCGGAAAAAACTCGGGCCAACCTGGTCATTTCCATTACACAAAGTTATCGGAAGCCATTAAAAAAAGGACCTGGAACTAAGTACTAAATTTAAGAAATGTAAATTTAAACATAAGAACTTCACTTCGAAAAACTCTTGTAATTACTAAAGGGTGATCAATTTAGAGGTATCAGATTTGAAATTGAAATAAATCAACGAAAATTCAAATTGATTGCGCAATCTTTATTATATTTTATGTAGAACCGACAATGACATTTATTTTATAAAGATAATCCCTTTCAAACGTTCGCCGCAACTGCGCCTTAAACAAAAATTTTGAATGACTCGCTGGAGGACTTCGGTCGGTATCTCGTGAATAACTTTAGTAATGTTGGATTCCAATGACCCAATCGAAGCTGGTTTATACACAAAGCATTTAGATTTTCATTAGACAAATAAAAGTCCAAAGGTGGCCAATCCACTGGTCCGAGACGAGAGATAAATTCTTCACCGAAACGACGACGCAGTGAATTCATTGTTTCCAAGGCAAGTAGCGCCGTCCGCCGTCTTGTTGGAACCAAATTTTGTAGAGATCACGGGCTTCAATTTTCGGTATCAAAAAATCATTTATCATGACGCAGTAGTGTTCGCCATTCACTTTTACATTGGCACCTGCCTCGTCTTTGAAGAAATATGGGCCGATGATTCCTCCTACCCATAGGCCGGTCCGAAAGGCTGTTTTCAATTGATGTAATTGTTGTTCGAATGAATAGCTTCGGGTTACTCTTCAGACCAAATATGGCAAATGTGCTTATTGGCGTAGCCGTTAAGCCAAAAATGAGCCCCCTCGCTGAACGATCGATTCTTCCGGGCCTTCGGCAAAACTCTCATTTACAGCTGGAATATTTTCTTCACTTCGGGTTGTACGTGAGTTAATCGATCGAGTATTATCCAATAATGTAAAATTGTTCTGATTTTTGCCGATGGTTTGGTTTTAGGTAGGACGGTTATGCACACCATAAGTTGGTCTGAGCGCCCGATGAACACTTTTCACAGGGCATTGATTTTCGTAATTCGTTTGTTGGATTCGTAAACGTTGTTGATGTACAGTTTGACGGTAGTCACGCGTGATCTGTCGAAATAACCCTATTGGAAAAGGAATCTGCACTCCGATCACCCTTTATTTGTAGCCTGCAGTCTATCTTTTATGCAGATAAGCGCACTTGGTATTTTCAATATTGACCTCTAGACTAACTAGCTTTGCTTTGTTAACTAGAATTAACGCGGTGTCGACAAGCACATCTTGGTTTCTTCCAATAATAGCAAGATCGTCAGCATAGCCACATAGTCGCGGCAGGGTCGATGCCGGTGATAACAAAGTTCAAAACTGAGTTAAAAATTACAGCGAACAGTGTGTCAGCTTGCTTGACACTTCGTGCAACTATCGAAAGGATCAGAGGCTTTTCCTTGTACCATCACTCTAGATGCTGTTCCTATTAGAGTCATAGTGATTAGTGAGGCGACATTCAATTGTACCCTTGCCAACGTAAAATGAAGGTTAGCTCTTTCCTATCGATGCTGTCAAAAGCTTTTTTGAAGTCTATAAGAAGATAGTGAATATCGAGTCCGGCTTTTTTGAGGTCTATTAAAATATAGTGAATATCGAGTCCGTTCTCATTGAATTTCCCAAAAATTTGGCCCATTGCGAAACATAGATATGTTAGTTCTAAATTCACTTTGATACTCACCAGAATATCCCCTGCCACCAGATTAATTTTATCGACAAGATGTTGGCGAATACTTTGGACGCAGAACTTAGAACAGAGATACTCCCTTTTTATGGGCGAGGAATTTAGGTGTTATACCATCTTCACCGCTTGCTTTTCTATATTTTACTTTTTGTATCGCCGATTTAACTTCTTCATTTGGAGCCGCAATGTCTAATTCTGTCGTGTAGTATTGATCTGTTAAATCATCGTGTGAATGAAATTATACTTAAGGGGTTAGGAGTAGTTAGAATTTTAAAAAAGTTGAATTGTTTTTTTTTCATTTTCTTAAAGTATAATATCTTAGAAATATTTTGTGAAAATTTTAAGTGAATCCGACAAATACTTTTCGAGTTATTCAACAATTAACGAATGGCGCTCCGGAATCGATAGCAAAACTTTAAATGCGTTTTTCTCAAAACCATGTTTTTTGAACTGGTGATCACTGTAACTTAAAAACCGTTTTTTTTTTCTTTGTCGGGACAACTAGCAAGTACAGCACTCAGACATTAATTAAGTCCATTGTACTACACTGGATTCCCTTTTAATTTTCTTTAAATCTACCCGATCTCCAAATCTGAGTAGGTCTTGTGGTGCCAAGGAGCCAAGGTGGTCGCTTCTTAACACATCAATGCCAAAGACCTCAAACCTGATTCGAGCGAAGGCGGGGCAGAAGCACAGGAAGTGGTCCGCCGTTTCATCCAGAGAGTACACTATCTGAGCTACCCTCCCTTTCCAGGTACTTCGCCCACAGAAAGTGGCCCGTCATCAGTCCAACCAGCTGTCTGCACTCCCTTCTGCTTAATGACAGGAGGGCTTGCGACACTCGATCGACATTAAAAACCGCTTAGTAGATATCAATAAAGATTATACTGCTTTTGAAAAACATAAAAAACTCGTACCAGGTCGCAGGATTTTTTTTTCGAAATTTCGATTTTTTAAACAATTAATTGCCGGTTTTTTTCCTCGAAAATCTGAAGAATATTTCCTCAGGCCGCCACATTGTTCATTTTGTAAAAAGAAAAGGCTTCGATCAGCTACAAGATTATCTATCAATAGAACTTGTCCGATTGATCTCCAAGGGCTTGTGATGATCACCGCTAGGGCCTTCTGGAGAAACGGGATCCACAAAAATAGCGATAATTTTGACAATTACCAATTTTTCTTCTTAAAGTTTTGCTAAAGCCAAGTCGAAACTTGATGTATTAATGCCATGTTTTTATTTTTGTAAAATAAAGCAATTGACCAGCAGAAAAAAAACAATTATTGAAAGTCATAATTTTTTAGGGCATCTGACTACCTAACTCCTAAACGAATTTTTTGAGAAATTTTAAATTTTTGTTACATTAAAGTTTTTGATATTTTACAAATAGTCGTACACTTAAACATTAAATGAAACGAAGAATTTGTCAAGCTCCTTGCATATCGAGGTTTCACTGTGTCTAACACTATAGGTATTCATATTAATTTGTATTACTTCATCTGATCCTAGTCGAACGCGCTTACTTTGCTGTGAGTGAGTTTTTTTTTGTTTCTTTGTTTTTCTTTAGATCTGTTTTAGTTCACAGTTCGTTAGCGTACCCCACATGGCATGCACATAAATATGCGCGTTTAAAACTTTCAAGCTTATATAGATTCTCCTGATGTAGCATCCAAATGAACAGCGCGAATTAACATATTTAAGAAATCATTACTTTGTTGACATGTTGAGTTCATTAGCGTTTGACATTAAACATAGCAAAATAGCAACACATAATTTTATAAACAAAAACAATGTCCAACTTCCCCGTCGGGCTTTCTCCCAGTTCCCTTAACTAGCGCACCAGTTGCGCCGTAACCAAAGTGTTTGACTGATCGCTCATTGCATTGGCCAGCCAGTCAGCGGTCTTGTTGCATCTCTACATAGCAACAGTGAATTACGAATGTTCTACGCGGCATTTGGTGTCGGCACCCAGCAGTCGGCGTGGTACAAATGCATTCAGTGGCTCCTGCATCATTAGATGCTAAATGTATGCGGTAAAGTGCATCAATTTCAGCTCTGATATACTTCCAAATCGAGATGAGCGAGATTTCATGTGCAACCATGCTGGGGAAATTGCATTCTTATGCAAATCATTTGCTCCCAAAAACGTTAAATGTGTAAGAAATCTTTGTGTTGACTCCGCTTTAAATCGACAAAGGTAATTTTGGTTTCATGCTTTGTTTTGTGTTTTGTTGGTAGTTAAACATGCATTGTTTGCTGCACAAATTTGTTACACACACTCAAAACAGGCAAATGTTTTTGTTGTTTTGATCTTTTCATGTACGAAAATTAGTCAATGACAGTCGTATTTTACGTCAATGGCCAATTGACGCATTTTAATGTCTTCTTTACGGAGTAGTTAACAAAAACGAAGCAGCTCTTCAATTCCATGCGGTGGATGCAAATACACGCAGGTATACTAAGCTCGTGTGTGTGTGTATTGAGTAAAATGACATTTTTAGTCAGCTCATTTACAACTCTGATTGGACAATTTACAAAATGTAAATGTAAAAATATGTATGTACATATTACAATATTATTCTACTCATGAGTTGGATTTTGAGTCAATTACAGCGAGTGATCAAATTATTATAAACTTTCGTGAGCCCTCAAGCACTAATAGACTCAGATCACTCCTTTACTTGCTATCTTTTAAAATTTTCGAAATAGACTAGGAAGAAAAAATTAATTATACAGAGTGCGTACGGTATTTGAGCGCAGCAATTCAGGGGATTAAGGTCTGGGGAGTTAGGCAACCATGGAATATTTGAGCCATCTAATCTTGTGTCGCCAACGCTTTGTTTGAAGGAGCAGAGGCTGGCTGAAAGATGAATGAGTTGTCACCGCATACACTATCAGCATTTCACTACTCTCTAGAACCTCGATATATGCAGCGAAATTCACTCGAAATTCTTGAGTGAAGAAGTTCGGTGGCATCACATGTCCTTTGTTGCTCACAACACCTAAAACCCTAACAGTGTCTGGAAATTTTTTGTCCATGGCAATAGGAACCTCTGCAGGATTGTAACATAGCCATCTGTAATATTTCGGTTGGTCATTCGGTCTTCGACAACATTTTTTCGTCAGAAAAAAACCATAACATCTCAGTTGCTTCAGGATGCTTAATTTTGTTTAGAAGGCGGTTGCATTGAATAACTCGCTGTTCTCGCATTAGCTCCAACATACACTGTCTTCTGCGCATAACGCAGGATTGAGACCGGAGATCTTCATGAACATTTCGGTAGATAAGTCCCTCAGACTCATTAAGCTCCCTCGCAAGGGTCTTCATTGTTTTGAAGGGTCCTCGTCAATGATCGCTTGCACTTGTCGAATAATTCTGCAGATCGGACAGTGTCAGAATGTTCATCGTGAGTTTTGCGTTTCGCAATCGACTCTACGTCGCCGCCTGATACTTCCAATTCACGGCGAACCTTTTTAGAGACTTCTAAATCGGTTTGACTTGCACATAGAGCGAGGATAACGGCATATTTTTTCACTTCTTGAGTTAAGTTGAAGTCCTTCATATCTTATCTGAAAAAACGAAAACCGAAAAATAATGATTTCGCAAAGTTATAGCCACATATATGCATACAAACTTACCAGCACGCCTTGGGAATAAAAAATTTGTCCCATTGAATATACTATATAAATACATAGATTGTGCTTGGTCGAGCTCCTCCTTCTTCCTAGGTGTGAGTCTTGATGGTTTTCTATTGAACAAATGGGGAGACCTACAGTATTACGCTGCCCCCGAAAGGCAGAAACAAATCTAACACTTTACAAGGCTCATCATGCCTGTCCTAACGAATGGCGCAGAAACTTGGACGATGAGAGATTCTGCGCAAGATTTTTGGACCTTTGCTCGTTGGCAACGGCGAATATTGCAGAGGATGGAACGATGAGCTGTATGAGCTTAACGGCGACAAAGACATAGCCCAGCGAATAAAAATCCAGCGGCTACGTTGGCTGGGTCATATAGTCCGTATTGATACAAACGCTTCGCCTCTGAAAGTATTCGATGCGGTACCAGCTGATGGTAACACAGGAAGAGGAAGGCCTCCTCTGCATTGGAATGATCAGGGGGAGGAGAACTTGGCTTCACTTGGTATGTCCAACTGGCGCCGGTTAGCACGAGAAAGAAACGACTGGCGCGCTTTGTTAAACGGGGCCAAAATGGTGCAAGCGGTTATCGCGTCAATTAGGAAGAAGAGGAAAGGCAAATGGTTTTTTTGAAGAGATTTTTCTTGGCAGAAATGCACTCGAAGGTTTTCCATTGCCTGCTGAGGCCTCTACCGAATGTTGTCACGCACAAACCGATCTGGTTACTTTATATTTCGAAACCTACGCAGCGAAGCTTCTTCTCAGCTTTCCTTTGAGAATAAGTAATTTGATTCAAAAACTAATTTATTGCTGATGTAAATGAAAAATTCCTGGAAACTTCTAGGTATGTGCAATTTTCAATATTTTGAGATTAGAATAAAAAAAGTTGAAAAATCATAATCCTTCTATATTTCGTATTTAAAATTAGCACTTTTCTATTGTCTTCTGTTATATTCGCATGGGAAAGAAAGTAGAAGAAATGAGACCGCTTTAAACAGTAGCGTAGTTTCCAAATAATAGAACCATTCAACAACCTAAACCATTATAAGGAAATTTCTTGCTACTAAACTAGACCCAGAAAAAAGTTTGAAGCTTAGCAGTATTTTAAAAAATGACTATGACTAAAACAAATTTACTTGAAAAATTTCGTGAGTATAATAATACGACCCCGGGCTGTATTTATTTATTAATTATCACTCTATCGTAGTCATTTAAAAAATGGTCATAAAAATTTCCATTGCATTTAAGGGCATTGTAACGTTTTGTATTTAATGCTTTCAGACTAAATATTGACACGCATAAAATCAGAAATGCGGCATAATTAACTCACTGCTGGCCATTAGGTACAAAAATAACAATAATAATGTGTTGCACGGTACTTGGAATGTTTAGCTTCAATTTTATGTTGTAGGATTCTTTCCGATTTGTTTGTTGTCGACATTAGTGACAGACAGCGCAGACAGCTCCTGTTCACAAGAGAGCACTGCTTTTCAGGCTGAGTCACAGGCAGTAGAACTACTATATGATTCAGGCATGCACCGAAAACTGTCAATAAAACACAAGCAACCTCAGTTACGAGCGAAAGTTTGTTAAGTCTGCACAATGATTCTAACGTTGCACCCTAGATTGGAAGCACGCTTGGTGAACATCCGCAGTTACTGCTTCCTGGCCCTTCTTTTCAAGCTCCATTGATGAGTGTCCTTCAGTTCCCACTTCATCTCTGAGAATAACAAAAGTCGCTGGTGACGATATTCGATTATAGACCGAGTGTGAAATGGTCTTGCTTTGTGGATTGATTTCATTATAATCCTCCAGTTGGATGCATTTCATATTTTTTTAAGTATACGATTCTTATTCAAAATTTTTATCGATGCCAATTTTTATTGACCACAAAGTATACGAACTCGTTTGAAGACATTTCTGCAAAGCGAATTTATTGCAGGGGATGGCATCCCCATACAAGTAAAAACCTACTTGTATTTTGTTTTCGCTTTTTGAATTTGATCACGTAAAAATCCTCTGAATAAATCACAATAAAAAATCACGTGTTCAGCGCTTCCGTCCGTATTCGGATATTTCGGAGAGAAAGGACTGACTTCCAGCTTACAGCAACAGCCAAGAGCAACCGCGAAAGGTGATAGTTGGTGTCTCCATGTTTTCTCATTAGCCACTCATCATCCCGTGGTATAAGTATGTAGGTCCAACGCTCGCTTTGTGACTGACCCCACCGCCTATTGTCAGCAATTGCTCAGCTGCTTTTTATATTACTGTGGGCCAAGAGGTTCAGAGGGAACTTTCCAGCTATTACACAGATTGCATTATCGGGCACAGTTTCGTACGAGTAAACTACACGCAAAGCGCCTGTGGGTCTGGGTAACTTCTCGTAGATTGAACTTTTTGACCCCTAGCCCAGATAAATGCTGCATAAAGAATTATGGAATTAGCAACCAAACAGAGTAGTCGTCTGTGATTTCCCGGGGGCCCTCTGTAGCAGGTAGGAGTCGCGTCAAGGCAACATTAACAGAAGCCGCCCTGGAACTTGCATTTATTAAATACTGCCTGAAACAAAGTTTTGTGCCCCCAAGATATTTGATCACCTTCTTCTTCTTCTTAATTGGCGTGATAATGGCTTACGCGATTTTGGCCGAGTTTAAAAAAGCGCGCCAGCCATTTCTTTCTTATGCTGTCCGGCGCCCGGAGTCAAGTGAAGCCAAGTCCTTCTCCATCTGATCTTTCCAACGTCTTCCTCTTCCTCTGCCAACACCAGCTGGTACCGCATCGGAAACTTTCAGAGCCGAAGCGCTAGTATCCATTCAGACGACATGACCCAACCAACGTTGCCACTGGATCTTTATTCCCTGCGCTATGTCTACATTGTCGTAAAGCACATACATTTCATTGTTCCATCTGCAACGATACTCGCCGTCACTAACGTGTAAAGGTTGAAAAATCTTCCGTAGAATCTTTCACACTCCAATCCAAGAATCTCAAACACTCCATGCGACGCTTCATCGCATATTGTCATCGTCCACACTTCTGCACCGTACCTTAGGACGGGTATGATGAGAGGCTTGTAGTGTGTTAGTTTTGTTCGTCGAGAGAGGACTTTATTACTCAATTACCTACTTAGTCCAAAGTAGCACTTGTTGACATGAGAGATTTTACGTTTGATTTCTAGGCTGACATTGTGCTCGCTGTTAATACTGGTTCCTAAATATACCTCGAAATCATAACTGAAAAATAGTAACGTGGGTGATGATACGCGAGAGCGCCGACTGTTGGTGTGATGACAGGAGGTACTTCGTTTTGTCCTCGTTTACTACCAGACCAATTTGGTTTGCTTTTTTATCCAGTTTGGAAAAGGCAGCGCGGTTGTTGTCATGGGCATACGCCAAGAATTGTACTAACAGAACCATTCTTTCCAACATTTGATCGCCTTACTCGAGATTATTTGGAGAGACTGCTGGCAGCCAATGCTTATATTAAATTGCTCAAATCGAAATCTCTCTCGTGGAAATGTAAACTTACCACGTACCATATAGTAATAGTAAAGCCAGTGCCTACATACGGTGCTGATATTTGGTCCATGACGCTGGCGAAAAAATAAGGACTTCGGACCTTCGAATGCATTATTTTGAGAAAAATGTTTGGCCCCATACGAATTACCAATATCGAGTACGGAAAACTGTATAACAACGAATTAAACGGCAATGGCGAAGATATTATAAGTTATAAGGCGCAACGACTTTGCTAGGCCGGTCATGTAGTGCCGACCACAGAAAAATATAAGAAACTGTAATTCAATCATCGTGAGAGGCAAAGGCAGACCCAAGCTGAGAGGGCTACAGAACACCACTGAAGGCCTTAAGAAATTAAAATAAAAAAACAGGAGGATGGAAGCTCTTGACCGAATTAAATGGGAGAAGATCGTTGGGGAACCTAAAGCTCACCCTCATTAGTTGAAGGGTGCTAAATTTTCCTTTTTTCGTTTGTTTATACGGACCAAAAATCAGCTGCATAAAAAAAAATCATAAATAAATAGAAAAATTTATTCCTCAACCCCAAAACCCTTTTCCTTCCAATCCTTACTACCGCACAAAAGTCAGCACATTACCAAGCAAAAACAAAGAAAAATACACAGTTGCACATTGCATCAGTGGCGACAGCAAGAGCAAGCGGCCAATAGCGGTAATAACGCAGACACACCAAAATTTAGCGAAGCCCTCAACCATCTGTGAGATCTTTCTGGCAGAAAAATGTGAAACACAGATGGCGCTCTAAACAGCTAGAAGGCGCTGTTCCTAAGCAACGGCATTCCCATTACTTAAGACTGGTAGCGGCAGTCTAATCACCTACCCTGCCAGAGAGCAAAATAGATTAACCAAACCATTTTTTATTTTTATTTTAAATGAAATCCGACATTTTTATATTTGGATACAGTTTAAGCATTAAAAAATTCAACTTTTCTATTATAAAAACCCAACCAAGTAATATTGAGCTCCACCGACATGGATATACCTCATTAAATGAGGCCTTTCAAACCACCGAAAATTCTGCATACTTTTAAGAGCCTTGCAAAAATCAAATCCAAAAACGTAAGAAAAAAGAGTACAAATGAAAGCACAAATTCAATTCTTATTCCACAACAGAAGCCAAAACAAGAAGTCGTGATTGCACAACTCATAACTCACCACATCTAAGTGTGGATGACATGTACGATCCTTTCAGCGTTAACAACAAAAACAAAAATAGATGAAACACCAATGAAAAGCCAAACAATAAGAACGACAGTAGTTGCACATTAGTGCCAGTAACAACAACAACAACAACAACAACACTCACACTTCAGGCCTTCATTGCTAACGCACCAAAGCCAGCAACCAAAGTG
The DNA here is from genome assembly GCF_028408465.1 of Anastrepha ludens. Lineage (NCBI taxonomy): Eukaryota > Metazoa > Arthropoda > Insecta > Diptera > Tephritidae > Anastrepha > Anastrepha ludens. The sequence continues at coordinate 7,399,691 of NC_071498.1, read as the reverse complement.
GCAAAATTGTCGCCGCAGTTGCTGTTGTCGTTGGTGTTGTTGCTGTTGGCTAAATGCTTGGAGAAATGCGCGCATTTTCACACTTTTGCGCTCACGTATTGTTTAATTAAAAGCGCCTGCACGTTTACGCGACTCGACTTGCCATGCGGCAATGCCTAGCGATGCAGATGCGTCTGTTAGCCATGATGTTGCCGCGTGCAACTGCAACAACGCCACTCACTCACTGCGAAATGCTACTGCATTGCCATCGAGTGGCAGAAGGGTCGTGGTTGATGTTGGACATCAACACACCGTAAAATCGTCATCATCATAATCAGAGACAGCCGCAGGAATTAAGTGAGTTGAAGGAGGGGGAGAGCGCAAAAGGAAAGGCGCTGAATGCATGCCACATGGATATGGATGGGGTTTGTTTGGCGACTATGCCACTGCGTCAACAACTTCGATAGTCGGTTTTGTTTTTATTGTAGCTAGTATTGTGCTACTTTTTATTTGTTGTTGTCGCTTTTTTTCGTTGTTGATGCGCGCGCCGTGATTGCGAGTGATTAAATTGCTCTAAAAAATTTACGAAATTATTTTCGCTTATAATTCGCGAATCATGTTGCATTGTTGTCACATTTGACCACAACACAGCCACTTCTATTCACACACACACACACTTACATATGTACGTGCACTCACCTGCCGCACTCTCTACACTTAAAACCTCCACCCATCGTACTCTGCCATTCAAGCCTCCACTGCTTCCAGTGCTTACAACATTTGCTTCATTTTTGCTCCACTAGGGGTATTCATAGCAAACGCTTTGCTTTTTTAATCATTACTCAGGTTTGGGCTTTAACTATGGTGAAAAAGATGATTGTGAGGAGAACTTCGGCTACCCGCCACTTGAGAGATTCGGCAACCGATTTCTGTTCGTTCATTTCACATTTCAGATGGCAACAAAATGTTATTGGTTCATTTTTTTAGTATATTACCAACAAAATCTCAGATTTTTTGTAAATACATTGCAAGTCACGTTAGCCCATCAGCTGATTCTGTCAAATACAGCTCAGAGCTGAATAACGCGCTATTAAAGAGCATATAGTACGCCCAAAAATATTTTCACCGTGGCTACTCAGTAAATTTTTCCTCGCAAATTTTATTTTTGTAAAACTTACTTCTGCTGGTTTACCGAGTAGCCAATTATTATAAGCGTAAGCTGGACCATTTTTAGGTAATGGTTAAAACGCATCAATCCCTTGTCCCAATTTGACTCTATTTGCTACTTCAAAGTGCTACCTCGTCTTTGATTTCCAATGAATTTGAATAGTATTTTGGCGAAGTGACTAATTTTCGAATACCTCAGGCCATCAAACAAGTCCTTCGCGTGTCAATTTGACACACAACGTGGCACAAAATTAATCATTTCATTTTGTTTTTGAATTATTTTTTACTGAATAAAAACAAAAAATAGTAATAGAAATCTTTATTTTGAACTTTACTGGCTCTGTTTGTATACTGCAGCTGTTCAGTTCACAAGTGTCAAATATGATTGACTTACGACGCTATTTGCATAAATTATAAATCTTCCGATAGGGTGACTAATTTTGTATTTTTTATATATGAAAAAAGGTCGCGCAAACTGGTTAACAACCAGCTGGTTTTGGTATGCTTTTTGAGTTCCTTGGTTGTTTTTGAAGTTGTATAGAAAAAAATATTTTGTTTTTGAGTGCTTCATAAAAGCTGTGGTTATCGCACCAAGAAAGCTATTAGTTGATGATGATGAAAATAATGACTACGAAATAATTCAAAATAAAGACGAGTCAGATGAATTTGACAGTGTGGCAGTGAACTGTATTTTTTAGAGGAGGAAGCGAGTCGCCATAGCTGCATGGGTTGATGCGTGACGACAATTCGGTAGCTCTCAGATTCGAAACCTCTTGTATGGAACCCCAAATTATAGCAAAAATTTGTTCTATGTAATAGGGGTCACCCCCGGCAGGCCTTGGCGAACCTCCGAGTGAATTGCTGCCATGAAAAAAGTCCTCATAAAAACCACCGCCACCTCCGAGATCGGCATACAACTGTAGATCTCTCCATTTGTGGAACAACATCAGTATAGCACAAATCGGAGTAAAGACAAACACAAGCTTTATGTATTATTTAATAATAATATTCGTCGTTACGAGTTTGCGATCAAGGGAAAACGTTTCTCATACTACTGACACTATCTACTCCATGTCCATGGCTAAGCTTTTTCATTTCAGATCCTCCTTCTTTTGCATAAAATCCACTACTAGAAAGTACCTGGGTACCGCGCCCTTAGAATAATTGCCACGAAGTCAGTGAGAAACTCTAAACTTCGTGCTGCTAGATACGAAAGACTAACTTCTTGAAGCGAGTGACTCGATTTGGAATTCTCTGCCTCAAAATTTAGCATCATAAGCACATGAGCATGAATACATTTAGGCGCGAATTTCAGAGATATTAACACTGAGACAGATAATACATTATTAATTCATAAAAACTGTTCTCATTTCTTTAAAAGTTAACTTGATTTGTTTTTCTTTATAATTTAAAATATCTATGAACTGTGACTTGAAAATCTTTATACATTGGGCCTATGTCAAAGGTTCAGCGAATAGCTGCTTTATGAATTACAGGAGCGCTAAGAACGACCCCAGTGGCGGCCCTCGAATACATACTTGGCTTACCACCGATAGATCTTTTTGTAGAGAACCTTGTAGCGAAATTTGCAGAAAGACTAACGGCCCTAAAGGAACTGTCATACAGTACCTATGGGCATAATTCAATAAACCAGAACAATATTGATTATATGGATCCGGTTTTTAAAGCGGAAAAAAGGTTCAAGATCACTATCGAAAAAGAAGGATGACGTAAGGGCTTTAGCTCCAAGCGTAATACACTTAAATTGTATACGGACTGTTCTAAAATGGTTAGTGGAGTGGACGCTGGGATATACTGTCTAATAAAGTTGGCGTTACTACTGGGATCAACTTCAAAATTAACTTTTACATACATACATAGATAGTCAGGCAGCCAAGATCATCTAAGATCATTCTTCAAAGCAGGGAGGCAGTAAAAGGTTGAAAGCGAATTGTAAGCTACATTTCTATTGGGTTCCAGGCCATGAGGACTGTGAAGGGAATGAGATAGTCGACGATATAGCGAATAACGGGGTCTCTCTATCCTCGAATTTCGTCAACGAAATACAAAAGTCAATACGAACTCGACAAAAACTCGAAATTCCGTACAATATGAAAAAGTCTGTCCACTTGCAGGAATGCAAAGACGTACTCGATTTATACTATCACTAACATGAGGAGATTGCAGAACTATGATAGTCGTGCTGACGGGACATACCCAGTAGCAGCGTATGCATAAAAGATAGGAATCTCGAACGGCGAGGCATGCAGGAAATGTGGGGAGCAGCGCTCAAGGCAAACTGTAGCTGCGGATGTCCTAAGTTTTTCAAAGCATACTTAAAAAATGCACAACTAATAAACTCCACCTGGTATCGCTATGGAACGAATCGGCCTATGCGTGACTGCAAGTCAACCGCGTCAACCTAACTCAACTTAAAATATCTTTGTAAATTTTATAATGAAAATTGTAACCTGTTGGGTCTAGCACTAATAATTATAAGGTGCAGCCTCGCAGTTTTAGGATTGAATCGCTAAATAAATAAAATGAATAAATATTTAGTAGGAATGTATGAATACCCCTACTACGCCATGTGACACTGTTTTTCCTGTGGCTCATCGTTTTCAATAGTGTTGCCATTGTTGTAGTTGCTATTTTTGCTTTTGCCACTGAAACTGCTGTTGCTGCCGCCACCCGTAACCACAGTTTGCTGTTGCCGTTGCTGTTGCTGTCTTTGCCGTCGCTCTTCTTGATGATGATTGTTTGCTTGTTGCCACTGCATGATGTTGCACATTTATGCCATTATTTGTATTTGTTGTTCATACGCCAGCACTTGTACTTGTAGTTTCTGTGATCATTGTTGTTGCGCTAGTGGCTGCTCACTTAACAATGACAATTGCTGGGCTGATTATTTTGACTTGATAACGAGCTCCTTCAGAAAACAGCAAACATCGTTTTGCTGCACTTCTTCAGAATCGTTTTTAGGTGATTTTTTTTTTTTTCTTTTCTATTTTTCACTGTATGCCTGCTGCGTTCCAACTACAATGCATGCATGTGTATGTGTGTGTGCATGTATGTAGCCTGCTTTGTTCAAAAGTTACCAAGTCATGATGTGATTCAGTCGTCGTCATCAATTTGAATCCTTTGTGCGCTTTCCAGCAATCCTGTCCGAGCGTAAAGTGAAGTGTTGCTCCCGATTTGCTGCGCTTTGCAAATTAACGCTGTTGCAATTATTTTCGCTTTGCAAGTAGAAATGCTAACAACATGTTTCGCCGTAGTGCAAACAAGCAGCAATTTGTGAGGTGAAGATTTTTTGAATAACTACTACAGGTTCACTGTAAACTTGCCTTGTCGTTACTGGATGCAATAACTTGCACTATGAATTCATTTATGCACCTCTTTCAATGCAAATTTCTAACCCGTTGCAGTTTGTATATTTTTATTTCACACTGACTTTTAGTCTTAAAATTAGATAGCCAAGTCAGAAATTAAGTTTTACTGAAGAAGATCAAAAGCTTTGCTTCACTCGAATTGCCTGAGAGCTGGTCGTCTTCAACTGACTCTCTTCATTGCTTGCGTAGACTATGGCACAATCCTCTTTCTTGGTATAAAATTCGCATAAACCGAGGAGAGGTGTTCCATAATAATTTGTGGTGCATTTTCTTGCTTAGTGACAAATTTTATGCCAGCAGGGAACTCAACTTCCTACAATATTCCAATACCTCAAAGGTCAATGAGTCCATTTGGCTGAAACTTTGGGTAAAGATAAATGGCTGCCCACTTGGACAGCGAAACAAATTCGTTCATCGTGAATTTGGCTGAAACTTAGTATGATACTTGTGAGCATCCGCAGCATTTTCCGCAGCATGTCTTATCTCAGGACGTGCACATTGCATTGGGTCAGAATATACGGCGATTGAGAAGAGACGCTTCAAAATAAGTTCCTTGACATTTTTATGTTAGATAGTCAGTTTGACAGTTTTGATGTTCAAATATTCTCACTACGACCAAGCCGAAAAGTTGGAGCAGACGGTAAAAAAGTGGGCTGCTTATGAAGCCAAAGAGTATCGAACGCAATAGCAACGGCACAACAGCTCCGCGTGTATTTCTGGAACCGTTTTGACCGTAAAAATGGCTGCTTGATAAAATTTTGAGTTAACGATTTTTCATTAAGTGTTTCCTATCTCACATCGTTAAAATAATTTTTGTACAGAAACTATTCTGCAAATAATTTTGACATCATGCAAAAAAGTTAATTAAAAATTGAGTTTACAAATTGCGTCGCACCGAAACAGAGCGACAGCCCTGGGACTTGCAAAAACTAGTGCGCGTGAAATATTGAGCCAGATTCCAGGACGTCATCCCTTCAAAATTCAAATCGTGCAAGCGCTTAAGCCGAGCGATTTTTTTTGTTTTTTCCTTATTCACTCCTCTCGGGTACATAGTGCCTCGACAAGACTCAGCCTTGCGTTAATGAGTGGTGAAGCCCATTTTCATTTAAATGGAAGTATAAATAAGTAAAATGGTCACCTAAGCGGCAGAATTTATTACTAAAACATCAACAGCCACTTCAAAGTCGCAAAGATACGGCTTAGGAATAATCGGACTATATTTTTTGACGTGATAACGTCTTATAATTCGATTTATCAGGCTGCACGCACGAAAAAATGTGTCGTTACCATGCTCATTAGTGTTACCTTACTCATATGTAGTTACCTTGCTCATTAGTGTTACCTTGCTCTTTAGTGTTACCTTGCTCATATGTAGTTACCTTGCTCATTAGTGTTACCTTGCTCTTTAGTATTACCTTGCTCTTTAGTGTTACCTTGCTCATTAGTGTTACCTTGCTCATTAGTGTTACCTTGCTCATATGTAGTTACCTTGCTCATTGCATTGAATGAACTGCAAATTCTTTCACCATTCGAAAGCTACATCCTCCACGAGTAACATGGATTATATTTTATTTTGGAAATAGGGCTCGAGATATAGGTCAAAACGTGGACCCGGGTAACCTTCGGATGTGTATGTACAATATGGGTATCAAATGGAAGCTGTTGGTGAATGCTTTAGTCCAGAGTATTTTTCATGCCGCTCCGTGACTAGGGTCTCGAGATAGAGACCAAAACGTGGACCCTAGAATGTGTTTGTACAATATGGATATCAAATTGAAGCTGTTCGTGAATGCTTTAGTACAGAGTATTTTTCATGCCGCTCCGTGACTGGGGTCTCGAGATATAGGTCAAAACGTGGACCCGGGTAACCTTTGGCTGTGTATGTACAATATGGGTATCAAATGAAAGCTGTTGATAAGTGCTTTAATACGGGGTAATTTGTTATGTTATGTTATGTTATGTTATGTTATGTTATGTTATGTTATGTTATGTTATGTTATGTTATGTTATGTTATGTTATGTTATGTTATGTTATGTTATGTTATGTTATGTTATGTTATGTTATGTTATGTTATGTTATGTTATGTTATGTTATGTTATGTTATGTTATGTTATGTTGTGTTATGTTGTGTTATGTTGTGTTATGTTGTGTTATGTTATGTTATGTTATGTTATGTTATGTTAAAGTATATTATGTTATGTTAATGTTAACTCATTTTCTATATCCATACAAAATATCTATCAAACAAATAAAATTAAAATTTTCTTTTGAAAAATGCAACCATTCAATCAGTATTTTCTTATGACGTTATCACGTTAAACTATCGTCAGTAAACCGGCTTTACAGACAACCTCTTTTTTTTTTTAAATCGTCGAGGGTAAGCAATTTCTGTGACGGTGTCTCATATCGGCACATGCTTGATGACATATCTTGGCCACCCAGGACGCCCGATCTTATTCCTATGTACCTTTTCCTATGGGAGTATTTCGAAAGTAAAGTCTATGAAACAAACCCAGCGACTATCTGAACACTAAATAAAATATCGTTCATGAGGTTAATGGCATCCCAACATCACTTCTACAGCGAGTGGCGAGGTAGACGGAAGCCAGATCCCGAGAGTGTATGCGACGGTTAAAATTTATAGAAATTAAAAAAAATTTACTGAATTAATTCTGCCACTGGACGACTTTTCTGGTAAGCCTAACCCGAAACTAAGCTTCATTACGCATACCAAATTTATTTTTTCGAAATAGTATGCAATATTTGCTTTTGTCCGGCGTAACGACCTACCTTTTTCTGCCCCGTATACTCTAACGGCGGCCGCCGTAATCGAGGTACTGGTAAACCTCCGAGTGTATTTCTGCCATGAAAAAGCTCCTCATAAAAATATCTGCCGTTCGGAGTCGGCTTGAAACTGTAGGTCCCTCCATTTGTGGATCAACATCAAGACGCATATCACAAATAGGAGGAGGAGCTCGGCCAAATACCCAATTATATACATATATACTCTGAAGATTCCATACAGTGTGCCACTTAAGTCACCGTACTCTTGTTATATTTGCACAAATCACCCTACCCAAATTTTTGTTAAATTTAAAAAACTTTGATGCAGGGCAACAAAACAATTTATTTTCTTGTAAATAATGAAATAGAAATAGTAAGATTTCAAACTTAATGTAATATTTAAATTAAAAACAAAGGAAATTCAATATCTGCGCCAAGCAGAGGCGATTTGGCATTGACATCACCAGTTTTTCAATGTAATTGGGATCCATTGCGACCACTCTTGGTACAATGCCTCTTATTGCTTTATTGCTTATGTGGTGCTTCCTTATTTTTTTTTTCAGCATATTCCACACGTGTTCAATCGGATTGATATCCGGGCTCTGTGGTGGCGTCTCCAAAAGTGGTGGAGTGTTGTACGCGAGGTACAGGCTGGTGTTCATTGCTTTGTGTTTAGGGTCGTTGTCTTGCTGAAAATAGAAATCGGAACCTATTCCCAATTTCTCGCCGCTGCTTTTCATATTACTTTTTCAAAATATCAATATAGTAAACCTATTGGTCCATCACTCCGTCGATAAATTCCAAATTTCTGACTCCTGCTGCAGTTATGCAGCCCCAAACCGTAATACCTCCGCCGCCGTGTTTTACGGTTTTTATGATATTTTTTGGATTTAGGGCTTCCCCTGGTCTCCTCCATATGCTGAGACGCCCGTCTGAGCCAAAAATATTGTACTTCGACTTATATGAGAAGATGACCTTCCGCCAGAAGTCAATTGATTTGTCCACATACGCTCTGAGCGCTTCCTCCTATTAATTAAATTTACGTGCGGCTTCTTGCGAGGAGTGTAGGACCTAAAGTTATATGTTTTTATCGCTCTACGGACTGTTTCCGGGTGCACCTCCTTGTCAATGTTGCGACGTATCTCTGACGCAATCTGCACTGCGCTACAAAACAGGCTAAAATTAAAAGTAATTGTTTTCTTAGCTTAGAATAAAATATATTGTTTTATTAGCCTACATCAAAGTTTTTTAAATTTAGCAAAAAATTTGGCCAAGTTACAGGGTGCTTTGTGCAAATATAACAAGAGTACGGTGACTTAAGTGGCACACTGTACATCTTTTTTGTAAGATCTGAACTTGATTACGCTGCCTGTCATGCCGCTCATAGACGTATAGATCGAGTTCAAAAATTATTAATTTTTCGCTCTATTTGTGGTTCAGACGCCAATGATTCGTATGATGATCGTATGCCTCCAAAACAATCTCAGTTTTTCGTGACCATGCGACGCCAGCCAATCAGCTGATTCTGTTAAATCCGCTGAGAGCCCGGTACGATCGCATATTGGACACTTCTCAAGAATGATAGAAACAAGATTGCGCCCCTCAGAGAGTAAACACAGATGTAATTGAATGAGAGAGATGTGAAAATGCGAAATCACACCAACAACACACGAATAAATTGCCCAAGCGTCATGTCACACTGCGTCATTCGCTGAGAGTAAAGTAGCGGTACCATGATCGGCCCCACGTTATTATTCTCTACTCAATCCACTTCTCTACCCTCTCACTTCTGAAATTTGTTCATCATGGCTACGACAGCTTTGCTTCCAGCTACCATTTCTGCTGAAGATTGGCCCTCGAGGAGCACCCAGATTTAAGTTCAGGGCACTATTTTATGATGTTGAAACAACAATAAGATTGAAATCAGTGATATGTTTCTTAACGAAGTTATCTCCTCAAATGCTTTTATTTACTTTTCCATTAGTTTCATATCAGACGGTGCCCCAGCAAAGCGTGGCCAGGCTTACTAGTACAGAATATAAAGTAGTCTAGCCTGAGAAATTAACTGTCATAATGCCAGAGTTTCTTCCTATTCACAAGAAAAAGAAAAGTTTGTATAGAAAAGTTACTATTAAGGCATGAGGCTTAGCTTCAAATATTTAGTAGTCGATTTTTTAAAAAGTTATAACAAATTATCTCAATCTTATTTGCTTACGACGGCATCATTGGTTCAAGTCTATTTGCTGCAAAGTTGTAAATTAAGTGAACAGGATCGTTTGTTGTGCCAAAGAACAAAAGATTGTACAAAACATTGACAGCTAATATTCATTTTACCCCCTCAGACGCTGCTTAACTTTGGATTTCAACTATCTGCTTTTTCATTTTTATTATTTTTCATTCGCTACTTGGCTGTTGCCTGGCTGGGCACATTATTGTTCGTGTAGAGTAATGACAAAAGATTTTCCGCACAACATTTAACATCTTCGCTCAGGGCATCATTTTTTAATTTTGAAAACTTCACTTTTGTCTACGAAACTTCCAAAGTGTCCACGACACTGTCGAGCAACACAAACATAAATGTTTGCATGTACACCAATTCACTAGCCAAGCCAGTGGAGCGGCCATCGGTGAGCTGGACAGTTTGGGCAACAGAGATCATTTAACAACGCAAAACGATTGCGTTGACAGCCAACGCAACGTAGAATAAACGAAATATCAAGAGAGCATTTTTTGTCTTCATTGCCACAATATGCAACAAACATTTTTTCGCTGTTATTGCATTGTGGTGGTTGTTATTATTATTGTTGTTTGTAGTCTGGTTGTCTGTTGGTGATGACGGCAATCGCTGTGCCAGTGCAGCGCTGACAGTCGAAGGTGGCAGTGGCGATGGCGGAGATGCTGGTGTTGGACCTTGCAACAAATTCGCTGCGCTTTGTTAGTGATGGCTTTATGCTCGATACCACACACGTACGCACACTACTATGCGCGGTCAAGTCAGTCCATCAGTGTTTGAACTCTGCACCATCTGCCGTGCCCATACATTTGGCCGCGTGCGCATGCGCTTCGCTGTGTAGCCGCACGTTTTCCATTTCCATTTCGTGAAGCATTCATGCTTGACATGTAATTGAGTGCGATGATTTCTGAAGATGCCACTCCTCTACTTCGCGAACTCCCGCCGCCCGTTGCTCCACCCGCTGGGGCTGTAGATGAGATGTTCTTAGTGTGGTATGGTCTCAATGTGTGCAACATAGATAGGCCTGCCCGCACACCGCTTGCTGGCCTCCCCAGCTGCTTTTCCTTTCAACGCGAGTTCATAAATCGCATTAACATTGTCATCCGGTTGAACATCACATCAGTCTCTGTGTGTGTCCCCGCTCTTGGTTTCGCGCCCATTGTGCGCTTGGCAGCTGTGATTTGTTCATAGTTTACGGTCTTTTAAATAGAGACTCGGTTTATCTTTACAGTTATCGCGTTTAGTTTGCATATTACATGCAAATGCGAGTAAGCCGCTCTGAAAGTCAAATGGTTCTTGGTGGCATTTGGCGACTACTTTGCTGCATCACCGGAAGCTGTAGTTTGTTTGGATTTTAGTATTTGTTGGGTAACATGAAAATGTTAGTGGTTCCTAGAAGAAATCTGCAACCAGTTGCAATGGAAAGAATGCAGCAATATGTCGCTACTCGTACTTGTACCTGCCATCGATATACGCAAGATAACTTAGCTGTTCCGGCGGAGGGAACGCCATGGCTACGAGATATACAGGTACAATATTCTGATACAAAATACTTCTGCAAAGTTTTGAGTTTTGTAATTTAATAAATTTTTATTAACACCTTAAAAATTTAATTCAACAAACTCGCAATTGCAATGGGCCTATAGTTTTTAAGACTGAGGCGTCTGACAAACTCAATCTTGTCAATCGTCTGAAAGTTCAGTTTATTGCCGTACTCTTAGAACTCCATTCGGCCGCCATTGACTCTTACAAACAGATTTCCACATTCAAGTCAGTAATGGCTTGAAATGCCACCCTTTGAAAAGAAGAGTGTAATGCTGTGTTGGGTACTTGGCAGCTGGTTAATAAGCTTAGCAGCTGTTTTAAGATGGCTGGAACCATTTAGTGACCTTCTTCTTCTTGTTTGGTGCGATAACCGCTTGCGCGATTTTGGCCGAGTTTAACAAAGCGCGCCAGTCGTTTATCTCTCGTACTAACAGGCGCCAGTTGGAAACACCAAGTGAAGCCAAGCCCTTCTCCATCAGATCTTTCCAACGTAGAGAAGAAAGCTTCTGCTACAATCAGCTGGTACGGCATCAAATACTTTCAGAGCCGGAGCGTTTGTTTGCATTCGGACGACATGACCCAGCCAACATAGTCGCTAAGGCCACCAGCGGCCAAAATCTGTTTAGAAGTCTACTAGGTTAAATGAGTGCGGCAATTACCGGGTACCTTTTTCTGGGATGCTGCCCGTGGAAATGAAGTATTACATAGCAGTATGCGCGATTTGTAGCCTCACAGTTACACCTACGTCCTAAAAACCTCTCCACAATCTACTAATCTCCCCCCAAATAATCTCACGGGGCTGGTTAGGTCAAAGGTTCCTAGTTATTGTCCACATCTATGAAACTCCGCGCGTCTTAGATCGTTATGAATATATGCCACATGCGCGCAGATTGTCTTCCACTTATCAGCTGATTTCAGCATAAAATCTATAAAATATTCTCCGTTTATGATTTTAAAGGTTTTGGGAGCATAGCGTGGGCATAAGTCATTAGTAGTTCCCTTGAACAGCTATTTACTTACAATGCATCAGCCCGAATTGGTGTCACATACAAAGGTCCGAGGAACCCTACTATAAAGTATTGGTTTGCTACGGCTAGGGCCACCATTCTTTGGCATTATTCGTGGAATCAGTTTAGACTGAATTGATTTTTGATAATGAAATTTCCTAGCCGAGTTTTAGTAACGGAACGGGATGGGAACTGGACCTTTTACATTTTGTACGCTCTTTGCTTAAGGTTGCTTGTTCATTGCTCCATCAGTCATAAGCAATTACATGCTCATTGATCCACCTACTGGCACGAAATGATGTCCATGTCTGATGGGCTAAACAATTTATAAGAATATCTGGACTTGCAGGATCTACTTGTATATCGATTTTTTTTCAAAAGTGTATCCCTATTCTTATTGCTGTTCGGAGTGCGGCTACCAAATAACTCTAGCTTTGATTTGGTAGTCTGAACGTGCCTTGTGCCTTGAGTGCTGTTCCTTTGCTCCTTAGATGCATGATTTTGGGATGCAAAGATGAGCCAAGAGTAATTTCTCCGATTTTCGAAGTTAGCCTCCTAAATCGAGATATGGGCCCTCGAAGCTCGAAATATAGGCTTTAGTAAAAAAAAATATTTGAAATTAATGTGCGGAAATAACTAAAAAAGGAAAAATATGGTTGTGATTCGCTTAATCCACCTATTTAAGGGGCATATCCCTTTTTTTGTACCAAACTTTATTACAGGTGCTATTAGGGGTCAAAGATCAGATCTTCGAAAAATTAAAAACTTTAAATTGTAAAAAATTGTTGACCACTTTAAAAAAATTTGGCGTTATTGTAAAGGTGATTTTCTTTGATATGCATGATTAAAAATTAGTTATTGTATATAAAAATTAAATGAAAAAAGTTGAAGTTTGGTAGTTGGCAGTTCGAGAAACAAGTTTTTTTTTTTTTTTATTGTGTATTTTTTTAGGCGTTTCTGCAGTGCGCTACCCTCAAGTGGCCTTCTGAAGCCAGGCTAAGCCTATTTATTTCCATCACCTCCTGCAAAGGGACTACTGTCAAGTATTACATCGCGGCGAGAGAAGGAGATTGACCGCCGCTGCTGTGTCTCTGTCTTTCCAGAGGACTCATTTCTTTCAGAGTCTCGTCCACTAACTTGAGCATATGTTGCACGAATATTTCCGCCAAAAGAGGTACTTCAAAGGCTCTATGGAGCTTTTCTGAATAGCTGCACTAACGTTTTCGTTGCAGTAATCGACTGTCGTCATAGTTGAACCTGTGGGAATATGTTTTGAAGCAGCCTTGCCCACTCAGGAACTGGGACAAATTAAATTACAGTGTTTTCTGTGAACGACGTTTTTGATGTATTTCTGTTAGTTTCCTAATGCACTTTCGCACCAACTGAATCACTGGCGAATCAGCTTCTTACCGTGCACTGGAAGACAACATTCTTGAGATATCAAATTTTTCATTGTAAAAAAAAGAGAAGAAAGAAATTAGTTCCTTTTTTTCACTTTTTAATATTTTGAACTCAAACTTCGCGCTTGACTATTAAACAGCTGATTGTGTTTCTACCAACTTCAAATCAAATTGCCAAGCTTGCCACCGCAGCGCTTCGTTACGTTGCGCTTAGATGCTTTCATTTGATTTATAAAAACAAAGTATACGTAAAATTGTGAAGTAATAATAAAGACAGACGGCGACGTTAAACAGGATCACCGGCGCAGTTAATTCTGATTAAAATTTTAGTGTAACAGACTTGTTGTTGCGCGGATTAATGAGCAGCCGATTTGCTTATTGGATAGTTTTGTCAGTAAAAGAGGGACCGCAAACAACAAATACGGTATTAGCTGTCCTGAAACTAAAGAATAGTTTTCTTTTTTAAATCTTAAATAATAATTTCTCAAACTACCGCGAAATATCAAAACAATTAATGTCATTCCGAGCCTGTTCGTGCAAACTAGCATTGAATCCAATCTTTATTGTTCTTCTTTTTAAAGGTTTCATTATTTGTTATTCACAATAAACATTAACTGCTGCTTCAGCAATGTTGTCATCGAAAATTTCCCTAATCCGCTCATAGGGTTCCGGTGCTCTAGAGCTCGAAAACTTGGGGTATTTTCAGCATTTTTTTTACAAAAAAAAAAAATGAAAAACGATATTTAAATTTTTTAGGCTTTTTATTTAACTTCTTGTACATACAAAAATGAATTTTTTTTTGATTTTTTGACACTCTAAAAATCGGGTTTGTTTCAGTTTTTTAATAAAAAAAAAGCGAAATAATTGAAATAATAATTTGATTCTCTTACGGACGATAGCCATTAATGCTGTGAACAATATATTAAAGTTTCAGACGATTCGGTTCAATAGTTTTTTTCTTTTTGACAACACCAGGCCGAAAAAAGGTCGTCGGACCGCTCTCTACCTAGTTAGTGGGCTGTAGAAGCTATAACACGGGGAATTTCCACATAAAAATTTCACAGTATATTTTTAAGATACTTCTTTGGAAATATCGAAAAAAACAAAAAATCGATTTTTAGAAATTTATGAAAATTAGGTCTTGGCTTAGGATTGACAACTCCTCATTAGTTGCACTTCAGTCGTCAGATAATTCCGAATTAAGTCGTTAGTCCCGATTAACGCCATTGTCTGTCTAGGCTATAAGGAAGCAACGAGCTCGGTATGAATTCTGTAGAATTTTCCCTAGACAGAGTGATGGATCAAAGACCCTGTATCAAATTTTGTGTGAAAAACGAAATTAAGTGCGCGGATGCATTCCGAATGTTGACTGTGTCATACGGAGAAGCTACTTTGGACCAAAGCAACGTTTATCGGTGGTACAAAATATTCTCAGAAGGCCGAGCACTTCAACAACAGGCGAAAAAATGACGAAAATGAAGTGAAGAAAATTTTATTGGCCAATCGTCGAATCACCGTTAGAGAAGTTGCTGAGGACCTAGACATATCGATTGGCTCGTGTCATTTGATTTTTTTCAATGATTTTGGCATGAGACGGGTCGCCGCAAAATTCGTACCAAAACTGCTCAATTTCGACCAAAAGCAGCATCGCATGAACATTGCTAATGAGATGTTGGACTCTGTCCGCGACGACCCACATTTGCTCCTGACGGTCATAACTGGTGACGAATCGTGTGTTTATGGCACAATCATCTCAATGGAAGCTGCCGCACGAACCAAGACCGAAAAAGCGCGCCAAGTTCGGTCGAATGTAAAAGTCTTGCTTGCCGTTTTCAAGCTAACAAGATAAAAGAAAAATGATTTTTTGAAGTGCTTCGAAGATTGGAAAGAAAGTTGGCCAAAGTGATTAATATCTCATGGGGATTACTTTGAAGGGGACAAAATAGATATTAATGAATAAATAAATAATTTTTGAAAAAAACACGAAATTCGCGATACTTTTTGGACACACCTCGTATCGTCTAGTGATAACGAGGTTATCTTGCGAATCCATAAAGAGATGTGATCATTCGGTGTCCAAATAATTCAAAAAGTGAAGACTTTTGCTCATTTGAAGCGCCAAAACTGATACGATTTGGCTCTGCAAAAGTTATATCCAGTGTCTTACGTAACCCTCTATAGACAAGGTGGCGCAAAATTAATAATTTATAATTTTTGCAAATGACGTCGTACTTCAATCATATTTGACATTTGGGGACTAGGCAGCTGCTGTGTGTAGACAGAAAATCCATGCAGCGCGTAAGTTCAAAATAAAAATTTTCATTACACAAAATCAGTTATTTCTTTATTTAATAGATAATTATTCAATCCCAAAATTGGGCATTTAATTCTGCGCCACCTTGTTTGCATATAACACTAACACACATACATACTCAGGCATATATTTTCCAACAACAATGAAAACAACGTCTATTACTTGAAACGAAATTACAAGTACAATGGCCTCGCATTCGAAATAAACAAAGCCCGGTTGGGGATATTATCACTTCAAGCAAATATCAAAAGTTTACAGATTTTGAAGAATTGATAATAACAAATTGGAAATTTTTGAAAAGTCACAGAGTGTTGCTCGAGTACAAATTCACGCGTATTCGTGAGTAAATATAATACAAAAGCAATGGCAGGTATACCAATACTTTGGCTTTGGTTGCTTCCAATTCATCAAAAGTGAATTGGAAAGATTTTATGGCTGCGATTATGTCACAATTACCGAAAATGTCTTGTTGTGAATGTTGCGGCATGAATGACAACATTCTTTTTTGTTTTCTTAGTTTTTCAAAATAAATATTCGAATATTCATGCGCTCATACTTTTCGAGAGCGCAGCATTGCCACCGAAATCAGATAAAACAAGTGCATTTGCATCAGATAGGCCAAGAGGCAAACAGGCAGTCAAGCAACCAGCCAGTCAGGCAGCCAGGCAGGCAGTCAAAGCAGGCCTATAGGACAGATGAATAAAAACAAGTCAACGGCAATCAGCTCCGCCGAACTGTGAGACAATTTGTCAGTATGAATTTGAATGCATGTATAGGTGCATTTGTGTTTGTGTGCGTGTAACGACACCATTTTTATAATGGCATTCGAAGACCTCTGTGTACTACTACGATTATTATTGGCTTGAATAGGCATTTGCTTCTATGCTGCTATGAAAAGCCAAAAGAAACTATGAATGCTGGAATTTGTTGATAAATTGGAACAAAACATATTCATAGCTCGTTACAGACACATTCAAAGCATCTGAGAAATGTCAGTAATCTGTCGAAAAGAATAGCGCAGCAAAGTACAACAATAGCACAGAATGACACCGAGCAGCGTCAGATCGGAAGTGGCAGGCACATTATGGTGTGCAACAAAGCTCAGGCAACATAAAAAACCTAAATGCAACTCAATAATGGAAATTGGAAAAGTCAAATTCAACTGGTCACCTCAGTAGGCTCAGCCGGTGCAGTTGCATGTGAAAGCAAAAAGTCAGTCATAAAAGAAAAGAATATAGTATATGACATTAATCCAAAGTCAAGTGTAAGTGCGTGAGAACTTCATTTTCGTTGACTTGCTGCGAATTGGCTGTTGACAAAGCGCGCATTCATAGAGAATACTGAGCTGAGTCCGTTGTAAAGGGGAGATCACACAGAAATGCGAGTAAAGAGTTACTCGTATTATATTATTTAGTATAGAGCAGGAAATGCTTGGCAGCTCATAAAAAGCTGCGAACAATAAGCATTTCTTTTTTTCTTAACTGTAACAATTTTGAATATGACTCAAGTTTGCCAGGTTGGTCTGCGTTTCAGATTTCTCATAAGCCATAAGCATAAGAGCATAGATTACACAGCGCCAACGCTGCTGGTGTGTGTGTGCCTTAATCGTATCAGGTGTTAAAATTTTGTGGAAGCGCAGTTCAATTTAAAGCCAGTTATTATTAAGTGTTCTTTTACCTGTCGAAGTGCCTTCAAAATATTATCTATCATAGACGAAATTTTGCGATTTGCAAAGGTAATGAAGCAATTTGAAACTATGCAAACAAAAAAGGCCTCCAGTAAAATAGTCAAATATATTTACATGACTTCCTTTACGCTGTGGTGGCAGCAGCAAGCGCTTAGATATTTATCATGGATTACTTAAGCTCGCTCAAAGCGCAAAACATTCGTAAGTGTCCATTTACACACCCCTATGGATGTGGGTATTTGACCTCACTGCCAAGTAATTTCTACAAAATAAATTATTTGATTTGATTGAGCTAGAAATGAGTTCGCAAAATGCCCAAAGCATTCAACGAAATTAACTGAAACTCCTTTTTCATGTGCAATTCTAAGAGAATACAACAGCATAGGCCGTCGCATGCACCCACATGTTGCATATGTGGTTACTTTCACATACACATACGTGCGTATAGTGGGAGTCACACATGCACTTGTGTGCACTGGCCAGTGTATACCCTGCAATGTGGTATGGTATGGGAGCCGAAAGCAAAGATCTACTACAGCGGCCATACAAAAGTCAGTTTCAATTGCTGCAGAACCGATAGTAGCGAACGGGTGGCGAATGGCGCCGATAAACAATACTTTGCAGTCATGATGTAGGATGTGCAAAATGCCTTCAGCTCAGCAGACTGGGGGCAACTTCTTACCGTTAGCTGTCCAGCCTACAATTACAACTATCAGAACTAGAGCAACAGAAACTATCTGAGCAATCGAGTTCTAGCATATGAAACAGAAAATGGAATAAACAAGAAGATGAGGTTACGGCATGTGTGACACAGGGCTCAGTGCTAGGGCTTTTGCCTCCCATTCCCCACAAATGTACACATCATTGGCTTTGCGGATGACGTAGCTCTGGTAATCGTAGCATAACTGGTGAGCGAACCCTGCTATTGCAACACGGCAGGATGAGGCAAATGAGCTGGCTAGACAGATAGCTAGCCCGCGTAACTAGAGGGTTGGAATCCCGTTGACTACCTGCGGTAGTCTCCTGTAGAGATGAGCTTTGCGTCAACCCAGCGAGCGCTGGGAAAAGACACGAACTTGTAGGTCGCGAAACATTTCTGGCCACAAGTGGATCGGAGGCGCTCGAGATACCTCCTGTAGTTAAAAAAATCTCAGCTCTTAAATTTCGGAGGTGCTCCTACAGGACATTGGCCGCGTACATGCTGTGAGACTCGGCATTAGTACGAGTCCTGTTTGCGTCAGTTGCATGGAGGATGAGGTGGAATCATCTCAGTACTTTCGCCTTACGCAGGGCTAAGGTTAAGCATTTCGGCTCTCATCTCTTTGCCACGCCTGCTGATATAGCAGTCATTGATATTAAAAATCTGATCAATTTCATTAGTAGTACAAAGCGGCTAACAGCTGCGTAAATCAGTCGTCGTTCGGTCGCCTTAAAAAATACGTATCCACAACAAGGAGTTAGAGGTCTTGTTACCCACGTTTCCCGGGACCCATGTTAGCATCAGGCTATTATGTCTACCGACATAGTTCAGCCTGGATTTACAGGACTCGACTATCCTTGTGGCTGGAGGGCTGCCTAAGGTCATGAGCGTAGCTTGGCTGTCGCTGCAGACACATATAGATCTGCTTCTCCATCAATTTTTCACAACAAAGTTCATTGCTTCTTGAACAGCATACACCTCCGCTTGAAACACAGACGCATGCATTCCAAGAGAAAGTGCAGTTTTGTCTCGCTGAATTCCACGTAGACTCCAGAGCCGGAGCGGTGCTCGGTCCTGGAGCCATCCGTGAAAATGCGAAAAGATTGTTTGCCGGGCTCATTTTCTGAGTTTGACCACAATAGAGCCTCTGGCAGCGCCACATTCTATCTCTTTTCAAATACGACTTTTGATGGCATGGAGAGATCCGTTGGATCGAAATCCATGCCTTCTCTGTTTGCCAATGCCGGACAGGGGCCATACCAGTTCCCATTGTGTTTCAGCCTGCAGCTGGCCTTCAAGGCCTCTCCTTGAATGAAAGCATCAAGTGGAGGTAGACCAACCAGCGTGAAATAGACGGAAAAGCTGGCCACAGATAGTTGTAGTGTTGATAAGGTCCCCCTGACTCTCACGAGAGAGAGTCTGCTCATCCAGACCACTGATGCATAAGCGATAATAGGTCTTATCATAGCCGTGTAGATTCATAGGAGAAAGGTACCACGTTTTCCCAAAGACACCCTTGCACCGCCAGAAAGCTGTCAGTGGTTTGAATTTCTTTCAACGTGGGATCTCCCCAGAAGTTTACTATCGAGAATTACTTAAAGATATTTGATTTCTTTGGATAGTTGGATTGTGACTCCTTTTAGCTTAGTGAGAACGAGTCCATCAAGCTTCCTCCTTCTGGTAAAGAGGACAATATCAGTTTTGGTGGGGTTTCCTGCACTTCCTATGCTACTTATTTTGGTCGCTGGTTTGCGCAGTGTATGGCCAATCCACTTCCATTTGCGTTCTCGTATTTCAATGACTATTAGTTTGTATCTGCTTCGATTAAGGAGCTGTTCATTTGAGATCCATTTGTAACACGAGATACGAATAATGATTCTAAGACATTGGCTCACAAATGTTTGCAACTTTCGAGTCGCAAATATTGACACAACTCGGTTCGCAGCCATGCAGCAGAATGGATTTAACACTCGAATTAAAAATGGGAAATTTGGTGCACATCGTCAGTTATGCTTTGAGAACTACAAATCTTTTTGAGGTTTGCAAAGGCTGCTCTAGCTGTTTTGGTACTGCTATCAATATCATCTAGTGCTCCACCGTCCAGTATGATTTAAGTTACTAGATAGGTGACGCTATTGAAGTTGTTGATGCGTTATACAT
Source organism: Anastrepha ludens (assembly GCF_028408465.1). Taxonomy (NCBI): domain Eukaryota; kingdom Metazoa; phylum Arthropoda; class Insecta; order Diptera; family Tephritidae; genus Anastrepha; species Anastrepha ludens. The sequence continues at coordinate 7,379,325 of NC_071498.1, read as the reverse complement.
AAATTATAGTAGTCACTCACAAATCCACTCGAGTACGGTATTGAGTGCGAAGGTTTGATGGAATGAGAAGTAAGTTTTTGGCATCCCTAGCTTTAAGCTGGCGAACAATGGCGTAATTTTGCATCTACCTAAAGATATTTGAAATATTCAGATTGGTTTAGCGCTTATTTCAAAGCCCCCAGAACTGACTCACATATTCGTTTGCTTGTGTGTACATTGAAATAAAACTCAAAAATCTAGAAACCAAAGCAAATGTACCGCAACGGCTTATCGCACTATTTATGAGATTTTCCAACTAAAACGATTTCCATTTCTTTGCTGCCAATGCAAATAATTTTTAATTATGTTAATTCAAAGTTGTTAAGTGAAACGCAAACCTCACACAACAAAACAAATCTACCAATTTATGAGACTGAACGAATTTCGTTTTTTTTTATTTTGTGGCTGAAGAGCCGTGTAGAATTTTAGCTTGCGCGCCAACCTTTCATATGAGCGAAGGCTTTTTTTAATTTTGTTTTTCAATTAAAGTAAAAGTATATTTCAACTTGGCTGTTGAAAGGTACTCGTATTTATAAATGCAAATAACACTAAGGCTAAATGGATTAGGTGGCCGTGGCAAAAGTTATTAGAAATCAACCAGCCCAATAAAGCAAATGAAACGAATTAATAATTAATCCAATCCGAAAAAGCTTAGAGGGCTTACCTTTGTGGCATTTGTCTATGGAAAATCAATTGAACAAATTAGTTCTGGCGATGCCTGGCCACAGAAGACAAAACCAACAACAACAAAATGACACAAAAAACAAGACAAATTAGATTGGAAACATTTTAACTAATTTCTTAAGCGTCGCTTTGGAATTCCTCAGCATGCTACACCTGTGGTCGATAATTGCCTCAAAAGCGCAGACAGCCACCGCAAACAAACGGTCACTACGGCAGTAATAGGAACGTTCGATGTGAGGCTCGAACTGGTGTCGCTGTCCTTTGATCTGCATTCAATTTAATTGCTCACTTAAGGCAACGAATTTTTCACTTTAAAAATCGAGTGTAGATTAGCTACCAACCGAACGGTAAGCCAATGTCGCAACCTGCTATCGAATTAATTTAAAACTAAAAAGGCTACTCGGAATATCACAAAAATGGGCTGCCACCTAAACTCCTAACTAGCGCCATAAATTAGTAGGCCATTCCTCAAAGGCCCAAATACAGATATGTGTATATATGTAAATATATAAAATATCTATTACGTGTATGTATGTATGTATGTTTATGTGAATCTGGTTGCTATTTGTGAGCAGCTCAGTGCGCTTTTGGAATTCATAGATTTGGTCAGCGAGAGAAATTGTCAACATTACGCCGGCATTTAGAGATTTCCGAAACCATTTTCATTTTTTTTTTATCTAATCACCACTGAAAATGCTTAAAGTAGTCTTGTTAGTGCAGTCAATTTGTCAACTAAACTTGCACTTGTCAAAGGAAAATTTATGTTAATTCAACTCTGTCGCTTTGTGGCAGCCTAAGGTAGCTAATGGCAGGTGTACTTGCTGTATCCACTACAAATCTATAAAATATATGTAGATATATACCTACGTACATGTGTGGTAGGTTGGAGAAAATATAATTATGAATTAATGAAGCTCGTCACATTAGGAATTTCTTATTATGGCCTAAGAACTGTGGAACAGCTCAAGACCTGTTCTGCTCACTTATAACCGGTCTCTAATAATAAATGGTGACAGTATCATAAGGAATTAGTTATGCACTCCACATTCTTAAATGAAACTGTTGTACTACGGAAATTAGACCAAACTTCATTCTTACCCACAGATTCATCTTTTGAGCTCTACAAATGTTTGGCAGTTTGGGCGGAGACCAATAAATCTCTTCACTGCATATCAAGTGAAAAAATGTGTTAAGTACTAAATTATTTAACAAAATTCCCACAGTCCAACTCCTTCAAATTGTTTTTCAAGTACAATTTTTTAGAAAGGTTTATAGGGTTTTTTGATGAGTAAATTACGCTAATGCTAACATATGTCCACTAAACATTGAGACTAACTTCTGGCATACGCCATTTGAAAACAAACAATTGAATTCAAAAATTATTTTTATTTGGTACTTCAGTTGATTGGTTACATATCAAAAATACATTTAGATTACACTCAATGGACCATTGTCTTCTATTTTTCGTAGAGTAGAGCGAATGTCCCGAATTAAGTTTTGGATGGTGCTTATATCGATTTCTTTCAACTTTCGTTTGATTCCATTGATCAACTGTTGCTCGTTTCGTGCCTCCCAGCCCTTTTCGTATACCATCCGCTTGAGAACTGCCCAGAAATTTTCTATTGGACGCGCCTGTGCCACTTTTGGAGAATTGTCCTTTTTTGGCACAAATGGTATTTTTCGTTCAGTTAACCAATCCAATGTTTTTTTTTGCATAATGGCAGCTTGCAAGGTCTAGCCAAAACATGATTACGTCGCTATTGTGATATTTATCGATGAATTTCTTCAGTTTTGGCAAGCATTGCCCGATATAAACGTCAGCATTGATCGCTTTGGCTTTGTTTTTGCGAATCAATGGTTCTGAAACACCCTACGAAGAAATGCCCACCCACACTAGCACCTGCAGCTCAAATTTTGATTTGCTGGCGTATTTAACCTCGTTTGGTGTTGTTTTGATGTCGTCAGTGTAAAAACCGTCGTTGCCACCAAATTCATGATGCGCAAATGTGAGGTACGATTCATCATCCAAAATTATGAATTTTTCATTCACAAACTGTTTACGACGAGGTGCACGGCAGCAAATTAATATTTTTTCGAGTTGTTTCGCTGTATATTTTGGTGCTCGCTTACGTTTACGATAAATTACATTGTTTTTCTTAAAAATCTTGTGAACGCCAGTCTTTGAAATGCCAAATTTTCGTGCTAATTTGCGTGTTGACTGACCAACCTTGTTTTTGGCACTTCACAGCAATTTTTTCGTTGTTGCGGCACCTACTTTTGGTGGGCGACCCAGTATAACCTTATTTTCCAGTTCTTTTCCATTCCGGTGATCTTTCAAAACACGAAAAATAGTCGCACGGGTCATTGGTTTATCTTCAAACACCTTCAAAATTTCACTTGCACTGAGTCGTCCAAACAGATTGGCGACAGATTTACATAAACCCAGCTTGTACGGCATTTTGAATGGAAACTTTCGCGTAATATGAGTTTGACAGTTAAGTAACGGGTGATTTTTTTAGCTATTATCTTTATAAACAGTTGGTTTAAACAGCTGATGCACGTTTCGTGTTTTGTTTCACTGTCAAACATCTTCAGTTTGGTCTATAATTTAACCATGAATCGTCCTACAAACGAACAACGCTTGCAAATCATTGAATTTTATTATAAAAATGCGTGTTCTGTTAAGAAAGTTTATCGCGCGCTTCTTCCATTTTATGGTCAGTTTCATCGACCCACCGAACCGGCTATTCGAGCTATTGTGACTAAATTTAGAACCAAATTTACATTGTTGGACATACGCTTACGTAGAGTGTGAACTGAAGAAAATTTCGCAGCTGTATCGGCCAGTGTTAATGATGACCATCAGTTATCGATTCGTCGCCGTTCGCAGCAATTGAGCCTCTGTTACTCAACAACGAGGAAAATTTTGCGAAAGGATTTAGGTGTGAAGCCTTTCAAAATATAGCTGGTGCAAGAATTGAAACCAAACGACCTACCGCAACGCAGAATTTTTGGTGAAAGGGCTCTTGGAAAGTTGGCCGAAAATCCACTTTTTTATCGAAAAATTGTGTTCAGCGACGAAGCTTATTTTTGGATCAATGGGTACGTAAATAAGCAGAATTGTCGATTTTGGAGTGAAGATCAGCCAGAATTGCAAGAGCTACCAAAAGGTCACAGTTTGGAGCGGTTTATGGGCTGGAGGTATCATTGGACCGTACTTCTTCAAAGATGCTGCGAATCGTAACGTAACTGTGAATGGTGAGCGCTACCGTGAAATGATATCCAACTTTTTTTTGCCCAAAATGCAAGATCTTAACTTGCATGACATGTGGTTTCAGCAAGACGGTGCCACATGCCACACAGCACGCCTAACAATGGACTTGTTGAGAGGCGAGTTCGGTGAACATTTTATTTCACGTTCGGGACCTGTCAATTGGCCACCCAGATCGTGCGATATAACGCCTTTAGATTATTTTTTGTGGGCCTATGTTAAAGATCATGTCTATTCAGACAAGTGTGCTTCAATTAACGCATTGGAAGACAACATTAAAGCATTTATATGTGAGATACCGGCCGAAACATTGGAAAGAGTATGACAAAATTGTACTATCGATTCAAATAAAAATTTCACGCATTTCTCTGAATTTTACTTGTGTTTTTTTTTGAAAAACTTTCCCATAGCTCTTAAAAAATCACCCTTTATAAGCACACTTGGGCACGACAAGTGCATGGAGCTACATCTGTGTATTTCTTTATGCACTCAAATATGTATATGTCCGAAGTTAGTCTCAATGCTTAGTGGACAAATGTTAATCTAAAATTGCTCAGATCTAAAATATTATCGCGTGAGCAAAAACTAAGAATGTATAAACTACTGATACGACCTGTGCTTATATAATATATGGCCATGAACTGTGGACGTGGAAAGCTAATGAGACAAAGCAGCTGATGTGCTTTGAAAGAAGAGTGCTCCGAAAGATCTATGGTCCGCTTAGACAGGCAGACGGCACTTATCACATTAGCCACAATGACGAACTGGAAGACATAGTTAAGAAAAAAACTATAATAAGATTTATTAAGGCTCAACGACCTAGATGTCTGGGACATGTGGCTAGAACTCCAAGCGGTCAAAAGAGGAAAGGCACTAGATCTTCGCCCAATTGGAGAAAGAAAAAGGGTACGCCCGAGAAAAAGGTGACTAGAAGATGTTGAAGCTGATTTTAGGAAAATGCACGTGCAATGTTGGAGGGAAAGGACTGTAAATCGAGAGCGAATGCAAGAAGCTGTGAAGGAAGCAATGGTTCATCAAGGACTGTGACGCTAAAAAGAAGAAGAAGAAATTACTTTGTAGGAGAAAAGCTTATCCAAATATCACAAATTGATAATTGAAATAAAGAGGGTGCGATATGTCCGTTGGTCAGCTTTGCTTATCGCGCTACAAAAATTGATCATCAATTGTGCGCATAATTTTAAAAGCGACAAGTAAGTAAGAAAAAAAGTAAGAAAAAACTATTTGTTTCATTTAAAATCCCGTTACTTTAATACATAACCATGTTCACTAAAGTGTTAACGTACGAGGGCGGTTCAATAAGCACCCGTGCTTGATAACAGGAGGCGTTGCTGAGGGAACTTGGTGTTAGCATCGTGTGCTGCCATCTATCAAACGGCGGCAAAACAGATTTCAGACTGATTGATAGGTTAGTTTAGATTGGGCAGCTAATCGTGTAAGACGTGTTTCATCATTTTCGGTAAGATGGAAAAATAGGTAATTCACATTTTCTTTTTGGTTCGACGAATGTAAACGTGGGCGAACATTCGTTTTTGATGAGGAGCGATCAGTACACTCGGCAGACGTGGTTACCGAGGAAATCATTCAAAAAGTCCAACGACATGATTCTCGCTGATCGCCGAACGGAAGTGCACGAAGTAACAGAGGCCATAGGTGTTTCGACCGGAGCGGCAATTAATATTTTACATGATAATTTGGCGATTAAAAAATTGTCGGCCCATGTGTGCCGCGATTGCTCAAGCGGATGCGGCTGTTAACTTCGAAGCAGTGTTGGTAGCAGTTTAAGCGAGATCCGAAGGAACTTTTGCATCGAGTTGTCACCGCTAATGAAACCTGGATTCATCATTACACACCAGAAACTAACAACAATCAAAACAAAGGATTTCTCCCGGAATCCGCTCTAAATAAGCCGAAGACAAAAGAATGGAGAACTGGATAATACTTCGGTGAGTTATTGGACCGCTTTTACAAAAAATTGAAGGAGGCATGGCTGCATTTGACGAAAAAGAAGGTGCTGTTTCACATTCAACCGGACGTTTCGGCGCCAAACTGCGTGAATCGCGTTATGAATTCCTGCTGCACCCTCCGTATTCAACCGATCTGGCTGCTGTGACTTTTTCTTTTTCCCTAACATGAAGAAATGGCTCAAGGGAATAAAATTTAGTTCAAAAGAGGAAATTATCGCCAAGATAGAGGCGTATTTTGGAGAGTTTGACAAATTCTATTTTTTGGAGGGGTTGAAAAAATGGCGGAGCGCTGGGAGAAGTGTATCTTTCTAAAAGGAGACTGAGTTGAAAAATAATAAAAAAACAGTGCGTGTAGCCTAGTACACATAACAGAAGTGAATCTTTCAAGACCGACAAAGAAATAGGGAGAGACCCGATAGAGAATGAGAGAGAGAGAGAAAAAAAGAATATATATATAAATAAATTCACAACATTTGCAGAGAATACAAATAGACAAAATTTACAAAAAACGCAGAAGACAAACCATGGCAACAACGCGCACTACTCGGAGCGTTTATCACCCGCACAAACGAAGCGATTCCAGGACCGCAGCAACGGCACACCTTACCGCAAGGCAATACCAATAAATCCGACGCCACAGTGGATAACACATTGTAGTACGCCCAAACACTAGCCAGGAAACGGAAATAAGCGCCAGAAAGTAGGCACCAAAAAAAAACGTCAAAAAATTGGGACCAAAAAACGCCCCAAACAATAGACACCACGGAAATATAACGCGAAAAAGTAGTCACCAAAAATATATTTCCTACAATTTTGCACCAAAAAACAAGAACCAAAAAGTAGACAGTGTTGTTTCTCACTAGAAATTGGCAACCACAAAAAAAAAACTCAGGAAAAATAGCCTAAAGTGTATTTAAGATATATATAAGGTACCTCTCTCTCCTTTTTCTCTCTCGTGGACTGAAAATGCTCAAAACGTTGCATGGCCTAGAAATTTTACTCTCCATTCTCGCTCGTCCATCGACGCCTAAGATGTTTCACTTCAAAAATTTGGAAAAAACAGATGTCTTCATTTCTAAGACGGGTACTTATTGAAGCGCCCTCGTAATTGTCAAAAATGAAGCCCTTTTCTTTTTATGATACTGATTTTTACATTCTGGATCTTTCAATTGACAGAGGACGACCAAAAATATTTATTTCTTGGATTGTACAGAGGAACTCCACTGGAAGGAGTACTCTCCCCTCTTCTATGCAACCAAGTGATAAATCAGATTCTCATCGAACTTGGGAATAGCGGACCGAAACTGACGGCACATGCTGATCATCTCAGGTAGGTGTCCACAAACGGTGAGGGAAATGCTCACAAGAACTCCTAGAGGGATCTACAAGTGGACGCAACAGGTTGGGTTGGAAGTAAATCCTGATGAGACAGACTTTACAAGGAAGTACAAGATTCCTAACTGGCCGCTTTAGAGGCTTGGAGGCGTAGAATTGACGCCAAAACATCGAGGTATTCTTGTGGACAGCAAATTGTCATGGAGATTAAATGAGGAAGAAAGAGCAAAGAAAGCTTCTAATGCCTTATACGCATGCCGTAGAATGCTCGGTAAGACTTGGGGATAATATTCTCGACTCACACATTGGATACACATGGCGGCCATTAGACCAATAATACTCTATGGTTCACTAATTAGGTGGACGGCGTGCGATAAAGGGACTCACGTTAAAAGATTGGAAATGACCAAAGAGTTGCAGGCATCTCAACTGGCATCCGATGAAACTAGTAGTAAAATACTTTGCCAAAAGATCTGCTGTAAGACTGAAGATGTAAGGGCAATTCTCACAGAGTTTTTCTGGTCACAGCAACGCTGTGGACTTACACGGAATTTCCGACTAAGTAATTCCACAAGTTAAATTTGGTAAAAAGCGTAGCGTCATTAAAGAACAAAATGGATGGCAGAAAGGTCTGGAATCTACTCACCATTCATACAATTTTTTTACAAATGCATCCCAGTTGGTGGAACGAGTAGGAGCGGCTGCCTTTTGCCTACAATTTGGTCGCAAAATGTCTTCCAAGCTCCCTAATTACTGTGGTATACGAGGTGTGTTCAAAAAGTATCGCGAATTTTGAATTTCCGCAGGTGAGGTATATTCAAATTTCAATTTTTTTGTGGCGATATGTTGGTACTCATCTCTCTCACTTATGCCGACGAGTTTGGCCATTTTCAATGGTCAGTTGATTGTTGACAGCTGCTTTGCGTGCACGTGTTTGGCTCGCCTTCGCTTTTTACCTATTCAAAAAAATGGATCAAAGACCCTGTATCAAATTTTGTGTGAAAAACGAAATCAAGTGCGCGGATGCATTCCGAATGTTAACGGTATCATACGGAGAAGCTACTTTGAACCAAAGTAACGTTTATCGGTGGTGCAAAATGTTCTCAGAAGGCCGAGAAGATGTGAACGACGAAAAGTGTGTCGGACGCCCGAGCATTTCAACAACAGACGAACAAATTTATGAAGTGAAGAAAATGATATCACGTTAGTCGAATCACGAAAATCGAATCACCCTTAGAGAAGTTGCTGAGGACCCAGACATATGGCTGAGGACCTAGTGGCTCGTGCCATTCGACTTTTTCCAATGACTTGGGCATGAGACGGGTCACCGCAAAATTCGTGCCAAAACTGCTCAATTTCGACCAAAGGCAGCATCGCATAAACATTGCTAATGAGATGTTGGACTCTGATCGCGACGACCCAAATTTGCCCCAAAGGGTCATAACTGGTGACGAATCGTGGGTTTATGGTTGTGACGTGGAAAAAAAAGTTCAGTTATCTCAAGCTGCCGCACGAACCAAGACTGAAAATAGCGCGCCAAGTTCGGTCGAATGTAAAAGTTTTGCTTACCGTTTTCTTCGATTGCCCAGGCGTTGTGCATCATGAGTTCTTGGCACAGGGTAAACCGATCAATAAGGAATATTACCTGCAAGTTATGCGCAATTTGCGCCAGGCAACCCGCCAGAAACGCCCAGATTTTTGGAAGAACAAAAAGTGGCTCTTACATCACGATAACGCCCCTGCTCTAATAATGCCACAGCCACCGTATTCCCCAGATCTGGCCCCCTGTGACTTTTTCTTGTTCCCGAAACTGAAGAGGCGCATGAAAGGACGACGGACGCTACGCTACGATTGACGAGATAAAGACGGCATCGAAGAAGGAGCTGAACAAGATAAAAAAAATGATTTTTGGAGTGCTTCGAAGATTGGAAAAAACGTTGGGACAAGTGCAAAATATCTCATGGGGATTACTTTGAAGGGGACAAAATAGATATTAATGAAAAAAACACAAAATTCGCGATATTTTTTGAACACACCTCGTATGTCAAGCTGAAATCGATGCCGTAACAAAAGCAGGTGAATTGGCTATGAAGTGAAGGCTTATTAATACTAGGACAAACATTTTCATTGATAGCCACTTTTAAAATTTGTAATTGATTTTGCGGCCGCAGTAGCCGAATGGGTTGGTGCGTGACTACCATTTGGAATTCACAGAGAGAACTTCGGTTCGAATCTCGGTGAAAACACCAAAATTAAGAAAAACATTTTTTTAATAGCGGTCGCCCCTCGGCAGGCAATGGCAAACCTCCGAGTATATTTCTGCCATATACCTATATTTATAATTGATTTTGCGTGCATTTCTCTATTAAATTTTCGTTTACAGCAAATTACATATTGCTTTCTTTCATTATTGCTTTGCACTATTTGCATGTTGATTATTTAGTTGGCTTTGAAAATGGCCTAGGCCAAGGAAATTTAGTGCTAGTTTAGTATAAACTTTAACACTCATAAAACATTCTGGCTATTCAAGAGCATAAGAGCCCCAAAATGAACACAAATCACAACATTATTGGCACGCATGCAAGTAGACAATACTCGTAAATGGCATGTTTATGTTTGCATGTCCCACATCGGTCGTTGAACCGACTTTCCCCGACTGCAACACGTGACCTACAATTGCAATCCCACACTATGCATAATTGCAGAACCACCAAATGGCTTGTAAACAATAATTTTGCCAACAGCTGATTGAAATAAACGAAAACATTGGTGCTCTCCCAGCGCCGCAGAGAGAGGCAGAGAGTGCGCCAAGTGCAACGCATGCGTGAGAACAAGCGTCCAGCTTTGAGTGGAGACTTCTTGGCGAAACGGGCAGACGTCTGCGCACCGCGACGATGTCATACAGAGGAATCTTCGAATTGATTTTATGCAGCATTCGACAGCAGCAGACACGCACCCAAACGCATTTAGCAAAGAAGAAATTTTCATCTCAATTTTTGTGCCAGAAAAGTGTTGTAAAGCAAATAAATTAATATTAAATAAATAAGGTAAACTCAGCTCATTAAGAAAAGTGATGCAAAACCTGTGTAATTTCTCGTTTCTGGCATAACGCGTCCGACATAATCCATGAAAAGTTCGTCTTCTTACCAACAAGGGCGTGCCCGAAAAATGGATTAATTGTAAAATCAAATCAATTGCTGGACGAAACTGGTAGCAGTGGATGCAAAGCAGCTAAGCGCTCGAGTTATTTCACTGTAATTAGAGGAGCTGGCGATGGACTGGAATAGGGCAACTGCTACGCTGAGTAGCAGCCTGGGTCTGGTATTGCTGCTATTGGTTTTAGCGAACTTGCAAAAAGGTAAATTTGGCAGGAAAATTTTTTATTTATTTATACAATATATATGCGAAAAAAAAGTTAATAAATAATTGATTGATTACATGCAAATATTTTACGGCATACGTTGTGATATTGAAGCGTATTATTGCATTAGCGTTGTACCATAAGTTATACTGTATATGAATATGTATATGTATTATGTAGCATATGCATATGTATTACTACTACTACCACTACTACTACTACAACAACTACTAAAGCTGCCTATTTAAACCCACTATATTTTTTTAGCTTTATGTAACAGTATGGAGCGAATGATTTGATTTTTTTCTGATTTAATGCAAAATAGAGCTTTGACAAATGTTTAAAGTTTTTCACAAAGGAATGGAAATTTTAAAATTTGCCAAAGCTTGTGAACCCTAAAAAAACCAAAAAAACAAATATGAATACAATCCATTAAAGTACAGCTGAGCGTCTTCAAAATTTAAAGTGTAGCCACCAACTCCCGTAGGATATCAGAACGCGCGGCCTTTTTGTCCCATTGCTATCAATTAGACGAAGCGATTTTTCATTTAAATTCAGTTTTCATTTGCTTACCAACTGCTTACAATCAACGCATCTACTTTTTACATACCTACGTATATATGTATATATGTATATGTACATAAATTCATGCATAGAAGAAGCCTAATTTGGAATTAAAAAAAAAAAAACAAATCCAGTTTGCTACAAAAATTAATTTATTTGCATTTTATTAGAATTGTAGAATTGTGCAGTCATTATAACAGTAAATTTTAATTATAATTGCAAATTGTGATGGGCCATGTTTTTAATGCTTACAAATGCATCTTAAAATTTGATTTTCCGTGTTATCCATACCTGCAACTAGTGCGAGTATTTACTATAAATATATATATGTATATATATTTACATATGTATATCACACATGTATGTACATATGTATCTTTCATATTTGTGCATCATCGTTACCGCAATCGCAACAAGAACAACGAAAAATATATTGCAAACTCTCTCAGCTGTGTACGACACTCGTTCGGTTGTGTGTGTGTGTTGAGAAGCAGAAAGAAGCATCCGAAACGCAATCAAGCTGAGGCCAGTGTGTGAGAAGTACTTAACCAAATTAACTTAGATACATACGTATATACTACCTACCTACCTACATACATACATACATCATCGTATGCTTGTAAACTTAAAACAGATGTGAACAAATGCTTAAATAGTGTCTGTTTCTCTCCCTCTACAGCCTTCCGCACGATGCAATTATTAATTTACTCAATTTTTGTCAGCGTCGGCACACTACTGCTGGTGCACAACGCAATAAAACAAAACAAAAACATGAGAATAAGAAAAAAATGTGTATACATATTTATATAGCAATTTTTAAAAAATTGAAAAAAAAAACAAATTAACAAGATTTCTGTATTAACTGCCGAATCTTAATTCATACTCCTTCTGAAACCGAGCATTTTCAGAACCAAAAACTAAAAAAACGAAGAGAAAAAAATTACTCAAGCCAAAACAAATACAAAGTACGAAATTGAAGCGTTGAGTTTAAATGCGAGAACCCGAAAGAGCACAAACTACATATCTAACTAAACCACACATGCAAACCAAAGCAGCACGCCTATAAATTAGAATAGCAAAAATTAAAAAATAAACAAAGCAAATTATTGTGCAAAAACTTGCAAACATTACAACGGCAACACGGCTTGCAACACTTTCAAACATGAACCAAATCCTGCAAAGGATTCACCCAACCTGTGCCTTCAGTAGCTGAAACACCTAAAAAGCAAATTTCACCCTGGATATAAACCACTTGGCTATCTATTCTGCATTTCCATACTCTTTTTTTTTTTGTGTTTTGAAATTTTGACCCTCTACATACACATGTGCTAACAACCACTTTCTTATCCTCTATCTCGGATTCTCTCAATATATGTACTCACCCTAACTCACTATGTGGCTCTTGCCAGTGAACTCTCTATTTATTTACGACTCCGCTCTCCGACAGCATAAAATGTCCATTTTCAACCAACACTCAACCAACAACTACATTTGTTTACACTCTCCATATCTCCAAAATCTATTTTCCTTCCCATTCACATTGAATTTCTTCTCTTCAATGCAAACTTGTTTAAGCTTTCTCTTTTCCAACGTGTTTATCATAACATTGAGCATTTTTAATTTGATTTCATTTTTCTTCTTTACCTGCTTGTGGAGACCGATTCCCTCAAATCCTTTTGCATGAAAAACGATATAGTACAAAATAGAATAGTCATATTTACATATGTAAATTGGTATCATCAAGGCATTGAAACGTCAATTCCATCGCAGTGACTTAAATTGTTGCTTGCATGTGCATTCGTTTTTAAGTATCAACAACATAGTACAAACATTTCTGAAACTATCTCTTTTTATCATTAATTTTATGTTTACTTTTCACTTTTTGCACTCGTAAAAGCCCAACGCGAAGCATTCCTGCTAGTTCCCCTAGCATTCACTATAGAACACTCTCAAAAGGAGAGTTATTTAGAAATAATAGCAAATTTATACGCTCCACGACAAATTGATAGCACACTAATATTTTAACCGATGTTGTTATTTTTTGTTTAACTTATTTTTTCCAATGTACATTATTTTTGTACACAAAAACAAAGAAAAGCTCACAACAAAAACCATACACATATATTAATTTTTCAAGTTTTATAAAAAAATTAGAAAAATCCCGCAAAGTTTTCATCCCAAAGCTTCTCGGGATTAGAGCTTCAGAGATTCTTAGATTCGCAAAAGATGCAGACTTATTACAAAATATCTACTAGAGAGAAACGGGAAGGTTTAGCACTATCTGTTACCACTAAGGTATATGAGTTGGCTTTCAGCCAGCCAGGTCAACTTAACCCAACTAAATCTTTCATCCCAATTCTATGGTTTTTAATTATAATTTCTAGTAAGATTTTTGGTATCCAGTTTTATAGCCTATTCAATTTTAGTATCATAAAGTGCAATGACCAAACTCACCTTCTTCTTGATTCACCAAACTCTCTTGCAAAGAAAGAAACATAATTTGAAGCTTCCGCATACAACTTAAAAACTAGAGCTTTGCCGATGACAAATGTTCTCTCTCACCAATAGGTTCGGGTCAAGCTTGCACAAGACATCGAATTAGAGATGGGCATAGCAAAGGCCAAGACTCTCAGAATCAGCCACGACCAACCAACTGTCACCATATAGTGATCGAGAGACATGAAATGGAATATGTTGATAGTTTCTGGTACCTTCCATAGAAGCAGTAATGATTCAAGAAACGAACTCAAGATGGGAAAGAACTAGCTCATTTAGGATCGCGAAAATTGTGCTACACAGGCGTCATGTCAAAGAAATTAGAGTTCTTAAACTCTACATACAAACACTAGGTATCACTATGGCTCAATTTCTGCTATATGTGCGATCTACAGGATCAGCCAAGTCCAAGCAAACCTAACCTTTTGCTACTTCTGGTGCACATTAAGCTCACAAATCTCCAGAAAAACTAAGCTACGTATATTCAACGCATACGAAAAATCCATATTAATGTATAGCGGTGGAGCTTAGCTAATATCGGATAGGTTTAGCAACAGACTGCAATTTTTCACCAACAAATGCCTAAAAATCATATGCAAAATATTCTGGTCAAGACAAATAAGAAATTCATAACTTTGGAACATAACCAACGAGGAGCCCATAATTCTGCAAACCAAGAGAAGAAAATGGAGATGGAAAGGGCACACCTTAAGTGAGCCGATTAACAAGAGTGGCGCTAGAATGAAACACGCAAGGAAGCAGAAATCGCGGTTGCCCAAAAATAATTGCCGGAACCGCTTTGTAGAGGCTCTATGCTCCCAAGAGGAGTGAAGCAAGCAAGATGGAAGTACAAGATTGAAGTTGATAAGAAATACGCTTAATTTTTTATAATTTTTTCTCTAGTGATGTTGCGCATTTTCTCCATACAAGGAATTCATGAAATTTTTGAAGTGAAACTTCTTAGGCATCGATGGACGAGGGGGAATGGAGAGTAAAATTTCAAGGCCATGCAACGTTTTGGGCATTTTCGTTCCGTGAGAGAGAAAAAAGATATAACGTAGAGGAAAAGGAGAGAGAGAGCTATACCTTATATATATCTTAGATACACTTTAGGCTATTTTTCCTGATTTTTTCCTAGTGGTTGCTAATTTCCAGTGAAAAATAACACTGCCTACTTTTTGGCGCTTGTTTGTTGGTGCAAACTTGTAGTAAATATATTTTTGGTGCCTACTTTTTGGCGTTATATTTCCGTGGTGCCTACTGTTTGGGGGGCTTTTTGGCCCCAATTTTTTTGGTGGCTACTTTTTGGTGCTTATTTCCGTTTCCTGGCAAGTGCTTGTGCGTACTATAAAGAACTATCCATTGCGGCGTCGGATTTATTGGTATTGCCTTGCGGTAAGTTGTGCCGTTGCTGCGGTCCTTGAATCGCTTCGTTTGTGCGGGTGATAAACGCTCGGAGTAGTGCGCGTTGTTGCCATGGTTTGTGTCCGGCGTTTACCTACACCGGTCGATATTTGTATTCTCTGCAAATGTTTATTTTTATTTAGATATATATTTTTCTCTCATTCTCTCTCGATTCTCTTTTTCTTTGCCGGCCTTGAAAGTTTCACTTCTGTGAAAGAAAACACCGAACATGGACAGGGGAAAAATTATCAAAAATAAGCCAGAATTTCGAGCCAATACTTTGTCAAACTAAAATTTAATGGACCACAAACCAATATGAATGGATAGAATATACTCGGCGAAAGCCTTGTGAAGAAATTCCGCCTTGACTTGGAACCCGCAAGTAACGATAACAAGAGGCACACCACTGATGGCTTGGCAAATGACTATTCGCAATGAAACTGGAAAATCGTTTAATGAACTGAGACCTATGACTAAAAAGAAAAATATTTGGAATACTTTTTTTTAATATTTAAGCTGCTAAATAATAAAGCAATATATCAAATATTCATTTAGAAATTCGTGGCGTTCCCCACTGTGAAGGGTCAAAAAATAGTCGATTTTTGGGATTTTTTTTTTTGTAAGTAGGAATGATTATTCGAGAATCGGACAATTTATTTATATTTTATATTAAACTATGTTGATGTAAATTTTTATTAAAAAATTTTGAAAATTGACAAATTTATGTACTATAAATAAACGTAACGAGTTAAAAAAAAATGACGTCATCTGGTGGCAGCGATACATCAATCAATAATCATCTGAAATCAAAAACTCAAAAATTTTATTAATCTACACAATAGTGGCTATCGTTGTACGTAGCCTTTCTGTTTGATGGTGATTTGAATTTTGATGTGTGCTTTTCACCATTTTTTTGATTTTCAACAGGCCCAAGAAATAGTTATTTTCAAAATTTTGAAAAAAAAAAATTTGAAGAAAAAGAAAATTAAAATCGCTAATAAACCGATCGAGAAAAACGCGTTTGAAGTAAAGCATCGTATCGTGAGCACTACGAGGCCGAGCCGAGGGGCGCTAATTTAAGTGCACATAGAATCGGGAATAAAGCGAATTTCGCTTTAAAATTTTTACCACATTTTCTTGAGTAGTTATACTAAAAATTCTTGCAAAAAAACAAAAAAAGATTTTTTTGAATTTTCACAGTGGCGCTTCCCCTTAAAAAACGCTTGGTATGAGAAGCTGGTGAAATTTTTCGTAATTTTTTCTAATTTTTGCATACAATTTTAAGATTTGATTTATATGGATTTTATGCTATCATACAAAACTATTTAATAAACATTCACAAAAAAAAAAAATAAGAATAAAGAAAAATAGTCAAAATTTGTGAAAATATTAATGTGCTAACATTTTGACGCGGAGTGTAATGAGGTTAGGTTGTGATCCGAGTCTATGCAAGATGATATCGATTGTACAAATACAACTATTTGGAGGGCTAAAGAAGAGAGCCAGAACATTCAAATACTCTCACTTTGAAAATCACACACTAAGACCACCCTGTATAAATTCGTCTTGTCTTGGCTCTGCACAATTGAAAGAATACAGGAGGTGGCCATAGTCGCGAACCGCTATTCCGCTCATAGCGTGGAGAGAATTTGACAGAATCAGCTAAATTGCTGATGCAATAATTGGGCATTTGTTTTGTTGTATTTTGTTGTATTATTTTGCATTTCTATTGTTATTCAAGAGAGAATTTCTGCTACAATGCCGTTCTCTCTGTTGCTTGTCCAATTGTTGTGTCACCGTTAAAAATACTCTCGCGGATATCGGAATCCCCTTGTAATGTATTGTTGAAGTTTTTCTAGCAAAGCCGCATTCTCTTGTGAGCAATACTGTTTACCTTTACTCACATTCTCGTGTAAGCAATATTTGATATCTACCTCTACTCGTATTAGGCAGTTTCGAAACCTGTCATATAGTTGGCAGTCATCATATTCATATAGTTGCATCAGAATATTGACACTTTTCTTTACCTACAGTGTAATTATTTTCTACATAGGGGCTTCCCGACATTACAATCAAATATAAATTGCACACACACACACACAAATAGTTGCATATTTAGGTGTGCACCTTAGGTTGTTCAGAAAACTAGTAAATGTGTACCGGAAGCAGTATTCAGTACAATTTTAGGAGCCCATCATCCATCCATCCCCATCTCATGTGCCCTGCTCGTTATCGGCAATTCTAAGTTCTATATGTGTCAAAGTTCACTTATATCGACATAGTAGGAAAACGTTCGCCTGTCCTGCATCGTTTATTTGCATGTAATTTTGAATTCAAAACATTCTCATCACCTTCGTCTAAATTAACATATTATTTTATGTGACTTACCTTCCTTGCATCCCTCCAAAAATTCTACATTGACTAAAGCTGCAGACAGACGTAGCAAAAAAAATATTTTAAGAAATATTCGAGTTTCGATTAAAAAACTATTACTTTTTCGTGCAATTTTCAGATACCCAAATCATATTTGGAAATGAATTTTAACTGGCACTGCATTAATTTGGAAAACAAATAAAAATCTTTAAATTTTTTGTTTATAAGTTTTGTGAACTGAGGCGAATTAATGGCGAAATTATTCTAGAAAAGGAGACGCAAATATTTCTTTAAAAGGAAATGTGCAACCAGCAGAAGCATGCGTGGTGCATTATGATCTTGGATTCCAGGCTCTTGTTCCAAGTACGCCAAAAAAATCAGGAGGATATAATTCTCGAAAGTTTTCGCGAATCAATATCAGGGAGCTATAGAACCATAAGTTTAAGGTGATAACTATACCAACTGAATCGTATTCTATTAAAGAAACGTCTTGTATTACTGGTACAACAACAACAACAAAACTTCTAGACCTGTATTGACTAATAGCGTACTCGAACGGATACGCATCGAATGAATCTCTCCACTATTTGTTTGATTGAACTTTTAGAAAAGTTTAAACTGCCTTGAGAACTCACTGGAAGAACTTGAGTGAGCCTTCTGCAATCTACTTGCAATGCGTATTCCTAAGATACCTGTAGGATGAGATTTTAGAATTTAAGTTAAATAATTTAATTTGCGATCTTCTTCAAAACGTTTGTATCTACCAGTACAGCTGCAGAAAATTCCGCAGAATGATACAATCGAAATAGTACGGTAGATATTCCAGCAGAGAAGAAACGCCATTCTTAACCCCTTGGGCACATTTAAAGTCTGACACATGTATTTGCCTTTTGAGCGGGTGCCGTATTTCTTTTTTTATTAGGCTCGCAACTAAGTTGCCGCTGTTTGTCAATAGATGCCGCCAGCAGTGTGTGCTAGTCAATTCTAACATAACCTAAACGTCATAAACCAAGCTTAGACATATGGTAAACAAACTGTTTCGACACATTCGTGATTTTGTTTTGATATCGGCGGCACACCTCCATTCGATGGTCCAAATTTTCGATGACGCTGAGGCATAATTGAGGTTCTATGCCGTTAATGTGCCGAATTATCTCATCCTTTAGCTCTTAAATTGTTGCTGGCTTATCGACGTACACCTTTTCTTTGAAATAACCCCAAAGAAAGAAGCCCAACGGTGTCAAATCACATGATCTTGGCGGCCAATTGACATCGCCGCGACGTGAGATTATTCGGCCATCAAATTTTTCAAGCAAAAGAGCCATTGTTTCGTTAGCCGTCCTGTTGAAACCACATGTCGTCCACATCCATATCTTCCCATTCGGGCCATAAAAAGTTCGTTATCATCTCACGATAGCGAACACTATCCACAGTAACTGCCTGACCGGCCTCATTTTGGAAAAAATACGGCCCAGTGATGCCGCCGGCCCATAAACCGCACCAAACAGTCACTCTTTGTGGGTGCATTGTTCTTCAATAATCACTCTTGAATTATCATTCACCTAAATGTGGCAATTCTGCTTATTGACGAATCCACTGAGGTGAAAATGAAAATCTCGAAGTGCGCCATATGCATTTTGATTTGAACGCCCGTTTTCATAATAAGCCTGAATAACTTTAACGCGTTGCTCGATTGTGTATCTTTCCATGATTCAAATTAAGTTAGTCTGAAATTGAAAAGCGTGAAATGAAATGCAGAAAAAAACCTGACGTTTAGGTGTGATTCACATTCAACGTCGGCCTTTGAAATTTAACCACCCTTTACTTTTGGTTTTGTGAAAATGTCCGATTTTGTGCCTAATAATCGTCATTTGCGGGAAGTGTTGATTTTCCACTTTCAAACGGCTGCTGAAACGCATCGAGAGCTACAAAAAGTTTATGGAGATGATGCTTTAAGTGAAACGACGTGCCGAGATTGGTTCCGTCGCTTCAAAGACCGTGATTTTAATGTTGTCGAAGTCGCTGAATTGGAGGCATTGCTCAATTAGGATCCATGTTAAACGCAAGAAGAGCTTATTTCAGTATTAGGTGTAACCCCCCAATCCATTTCCAAGCGAGTGCATGCTTTGGGAATGATTCAGAAACAGGGGTCTTGGGTTCCTTATGAGTTAAAACTAAGCGATGTTGAACGTCGTTTTTTCGCCTGTGAACAATTGCTCCAGCGGCAAAAAAGAAGGGTTTTCTTCATCGCATCGTGACGGGTAATGAAAAATGGATTCATTACAACAATTCAAAGAGAAGAAAGTCATGGGGACTGCCCGGTCATGATTCTACGTCGTCGCCTCGGACGAATATTTACGCTGCGAAGGTTATGCTATGTATTTGGTGGGACTAAGTTGGTGTTATTTATTCTGAACTGTGAAAACCAAGCGAAACCATCACGGGGGTCGGTATCGATCGCAATACGTGGAGAGACATGAAAAAGTGATGCTACGCTCGGTCTTACGTTGCCAAACCCGTTAAAACCTACCTGGAGACCATTGAAATGGGGAATCCTACCCCACCCGCCATATTCTCCAGATATTGCACCGTCCGATCATCACCTGTCCGATGGCACATGGTCTAGCTGACCTGCTGGCCATTCATATGAAGACATCAAAAAATGGCTTGATCCGTGGATAGCCTCAAAAGATGAACAGTTTTACCGCCACGGTATACGATATCTACCAGAAAGATGGGAAAAAGTAATAGCCAGCGATAGGCAATACTTTCAATGATTCACTTGTAACCATTTTTTCAGAATAAAGTTGCACTTTCATAAAAAAAAACAGCAGGAACTTAGTTGCGCACCTATATAATTCTAATTATCTGAAGTCCTCTTATGCACATGCAAACATCTTCTCAAATAAATTCATATCCAAGGGGTTAATGGTATCTTAAGCATTACATCTGTTTGTATTTGGATGAAGTCTTATTTAACCATTTTTTGCCTCAAATACGCACACTTTTTGGCGAACAGGCATATCGCTTTCAACAAGGCTCTGCGCCGGCTCATAATGCCACAACTGTGCAGAAGTGATGCAAGGACAATATTTCATATTTCGATCAGGTGGTCTCCATCTTCCCCGAATTTAATCCTATTATATTTCTGCACCAGCGAAAAAAAAACGACCATACATTTCGCAGATAGGAGGCTGGTTTTAGGCTGCGCAAATCGTGCGTAGATCCCACAGCAGCTCTTAGAACCGTCGCTGAACAAGTCAACGAATTGCAGGAACTTCTTCAGCTTGTCTCCCCCGAGACTTTGAGAAAGCGTTCAAGCATAGGGGAGTCGCTCAAACGTTAAGGAGTTCCAGATACGATAACTCGCATGATACAAACTCAGTATTCCAAAATCCGATGAAGAGTTCTATACGACGACGGTGCTCTATCCGAGCCAATCGAACCAGTAGCAAGAGTTAGACTAAGCTGCATATTATCGCCACTTGATGATGTTATTCTTAATGGTACTTGTTGATGTGCTAAATAACGCCCTTGTTACCAGCCGTAGAAGAGGGACTCTCTGGAATCCTATTAGTATGGAACACCTAGAAAACCTCGACTGTGCTGGCGATATTGCCCTCCTCTCACAGCGTAGCGGATTCACGCAGAAGGAGCTTGATGACCTCAGTTTCCACGCATCGGTCTACGAATAAATCTGTGTAAAACTAGATCCAAGCAAATCAACACCTCGCAGACGTAAAATTTTACAGTATACGGCGGCGAACAAATCAAAAGCGTCGACACATTTACCTATGTAGGAAGCCAGATTACACTAAATCGCGGCACGATGCCTGATATGAGGGAAGGAATTAAAAGAGCCAAAGCGAGATTTGCCTGCCTAAAAATATTTGGTACTGGAGGTAACTGACAAAACACTCAAAAGCAAGGATGTTTAATTCGAATATAAAATCAGTTCTTCTCCACGGTTATGAGAACTGACCTGTATCCGCATCTACCACACAAAGCTGAAAATCATTTGTTAACCGTTGTCTCACAGCCATCGAGCGAATATCGAGGCCTAACAACTAGATTTCGAACGAACCACTTCTCGCAAGAAGCGAACAAAAACCCAAACCCAACAATACGGGAACGTAAATGGAACGTAAATGGAAATGGACACACCACCCACAAACCAGCTCACGGAATAAGCAGAACGGCAAGCAGAATAGCATCGCCCTCAAGGGCATCGCCGCAGAGGACGGGCGGATCATGGCGACAGAGCCTTTTTGACGAGTTTTAGTAGTGAACGAAAACCTTAAGTGGTCCCAGATCAAGGCAAAAGCGATCAATGAACAACATTGGCAATCTTTTGTTTCCATGTGCCTCTAATCGGGCGACAGCTACAAATAATAATACGGGGGTAAACGTTGGACAAATTAAAAAGCTTTACAAATATAAAATTGGAACAATTGAGTAAAGTTTGCGATAAAGTACCGAACGAATTCATCCATATTGCCTGGTATGGGTTTCAAAGCGCTTGAAGGTAGTAAGCAAAGATAAAATGAGAGATTTGAGCTGAATGACAAAACAAAGTTAGAGAATATTTCAACGAATAAATAACAGCAGGTTTAAAATAAAATTTCCTTGAGGGTTTTCTCTATTTCGAATGGGTTGGTGCGTGACTACCATTCGGATTTCAGAGAGAGAACCTAGGTTCGAGTCTCGATGAAACACCAAAATGAAAAAAAAGTTTTTTCTAATAGCGGCCGCCTCTCGGCAGGCAAAAGCAAGCCTCCGAGTGTATTTTTGCCTTGAAAAAGATCCTCATAAAAATATCTGCCGTTCGGAGTCGGCTTGAAACTGTAGGTCCCTCCATTTGTGGAACAACATCAAGACGCACCACCACAAATAGGAGGAGGAGATCGGCCAAAAACCAAAAAGGGCGTGCACGTCCATTATATATATATCATATATATACATAGATGCAATAGCTATTAGAGCCCCCGCGTAAAATTATGTAAGTTCTGTTGAAAAGCAAGCCAGTAGTGTCAATAAATCAAGTTTTTTGACGTGATAACGTCTTATAATTCGAGAGCGCGGAACGAACGACAAAGAGGCACAATCGGCCCTCGCGTTCGGCAACGTTCGACAACTGGCTCTTTCCTACTTGAGTGTACATATATATGTAAGTATATGCGCATATGTATATAAATTCACATATTTGTATTTGCATATACCTTCTTCCTGTTTCCATTTCTCTGTTGAGAGTAGGACGACGATAGGAAAAGTAGGAAATGAAAGGGAGTGTTTCGAGTGTAATGTGTCTTGAAAAAGTCAAATCGATTATCGTGCCTCTTAGTGTTGTTGACTTATTAACGTCTGATGCACAATCGAAATTGGACATATCTTTCATGAATTTGATAAATGTTTCGTCATTTTCCACGTTTGCGTAAATGTAACTTGACCTATTCCATTGCAATTCCATTTACCTCCTCCTCTATATCCATACAAAATATTTATCAAACAAATAAAATTAAAATTTTCTTTTGAAAATTGCAACCATTCCATCAATATTTTCTTATGACGTTATCACGTTGAACTATCGTCAGTAAACCGACTTTACAGACAACCCCTTTTTTTTATTTTTTTTTTGTTTTTTTGCTCTCCTGTAAAATTCAGTAGCATAGTTTACGTAATTTACGTTTACACAGGATTGTAATATAGACACAAAAGATCTTCTAGGTTGAAGTGTTGGCCTACAGCTACTAAATATAGACATTAGTTGGCCCCATTGACATCATTCATGTGATATTGGTTGGTTTTCATATTCACACTTTATTATTAATATTTATTGCTGCGTCTGTCGCCTGTCTTTATTGTACAATAATTCCCATCTATTCCGAACTAAAATTATTTTCTCAATCACGTATCTATCAATCTATCTCTTAATCTATCTACATACATACTTGTTTAACTGTCTATCTATCTGTGGCATTGTGCATTTGACATTTAACCAATACTCTTTTCTTTGCATCATACATTTTATAAAATATTATTTACTCGTGTCTCTTAGTAAGTGCATCCGAAGATGAAGAACGCTTGGTACGTGATCTATTTCGTGGGTATAACAAACTTATACGACCCGTTCAGAATATGACACAAAAAGTTGGAGTAAGATTTGGTTTGGCGTTCGTACAGCTAATCAATGTCGTAAGTGTGCATTACTACTACTTCTACTCCACTCTACTACTACTACCACTGCTACTGCCACTGCCACTACTCTACAGACATTATGTATCACTACAGATAACAGAAACAAAACTAAGGCATATTACAATAACTTCAACTGACTCATACTAGCACAGCAAATCTTTACCTCATAAAGAGAGCAACGACTTACAACAAGACGGTACACATCGCTCAAGTACGGTACATTTATACGATTACATCTATTGTTTACTCAGCGTACATTTTCCATTTCTTAGTTCTCAGTTCATTGGATATTTCTTTAATTAAAATTTCGGTTGGTTTTTGATATATTTTTTTAGTCAATAAATCACAAGACTTGTATAAAGTAAATACTTATATACACGTATTCTACTTACATATATAATTTTGTAAATTGTAAATAATTATTATCTACATATTTGTACATTATTTATATGTCGATATGTCATAGCTCATTCAGACATATAGCATTACATTAAATTCTACATAGAAAAATTGCGAAATTCATAAATTTATTCTGTTTCTCACTTTGAAAAAAAAAAAAATTTTTTTTTTGGATACTTCTACTTAATGTTTCACTTGATTGATAATAAACTCCTCCCCTTCATCGTTTATGTACGAAATCTGAAACTGAAAATGTTATACTCTTTATGTATAACCGAATTTTAACGAAAATCTCAAACCAAAATTTGAAAAAAAACTATCAATACCGAAAACCCCAGAATGAGAAAAATCAAATTATGAAATCAAACGTTTGGTTACGTTTGGTTTGGTACGATTATCAATTGCAATGGGATGAGGCTGATTACGGTGGTATTGGCGTACTGCGTTTGCCGCCCGATAAGGTTTGGAAACCGGATATTGTGTTGTTCAATAAGTGAGTAAACAATGCCAATTATGTTAATATAAAATATTAAGCGAAAAACCACAAAATAAAAAATATTTATTTATATTAAAAATAGGCATTGCTCCTATTATTTTGTGTGTGAGTTTTTTCCAAGCAGGTTTAATTTAACTATTTTAAATATTTGCGTACATAAATTTTGTTTGAGAGATGCATATATTTGTATTCACATATGTAATGATGTTGAAAATTTTACTGTTTGAGAAGTCTTTAGGCTCTCTCTTATACGGTAAAAATATGCTCTCTCATACTCACCAATTCATATTCACAAATTTCTTAACTTATTAACTTTGTCTAATCATTTACTTACATTCACAAGTGCTGACGGCAACTACGAAGTGCGCTACAAGTCGAATGTACTCATCTATCCAACGGGTGAAGTGCTCTGGGTACCACCCGCCATCTATCAGAGCTCCTGCACTATTGACGTCACCTATTTCCCCTTCGATCAGCAAACTTGTATCATGAAATTTGGTTCGTGGACCTTCAATGGCGATCAAGTATCGCTTGCTCTGTACAACAATAAAAACTTTGTTGATCTCTCTGACTATTGGAAATCTGGTACGTGGGATATTATCGAAGTGCCGGCTTATCTGAACGTTTACGAAGGTGATGGCAATCATCCGACGGAGACAGATATCACATTTTACATCATCATACGTCGCAAAACTTTGTTCTACACAGTAAATTTGATTTTACCTACTGTGCTGATCTCATTCCTATGCGTCCTGGTGTTTTATCTGCCTGCTGAGGCTGGTGAAAAGGTAATATCCAACCATTGTGTATTTGCATTTTGTGCATACTGGATATAATATACCATATGTAAGCGAATTTTCCAGATGTACCCTGCAGTAAATCAAATTAGTTTAGAACTAGGGTAGAACTAGTTTCTTAGATCATAGTACTGACCCTTACTTGAATACCTTATATTTACTTATTTATTTATTAATCAAACACACAACCACAGTGTTTGAGCCAATTCTGAAAGAGTAAAAATAACAATAAAAATATAGGTGCTTTAAGACAAAGATTTGAGAAGGGGAATAGTTGGTTGTAAAAAGTGAAAGTAGGAGGAGAAGAACAAGGAAGCATTCACTTATACACAGTAATGTTGAAGAAGCGAAGATTGTTTGTCTCAGCAGAACTTACGAACACGCCTTAGTCCCTTTTGGAATAGTTTAATACAAGAAAATAATAAAAGAGTGACTCCGACCTGTTTTCTTTTTAAAAGTGCAATAAAAGTCAATGTAGAGTTGCTGAGGTGTGCAGAGAGTTGGGAGTCGCGTACACGTACAACGAATACGAGAATAGCGTTTTCCGAAGCATTACCACGGCAGTCGATTCTACATTGCCAGAACGACTCGGATCTAAAGGGTGATTTTTTACCTATTATCTTTTTAAACAGTTGGTTTGAACAGCTGACTTAAGAAAGTTTATCGCGCGCTTCTTCCAGTTTATGGTCAGTTTATTCGACCCACTGAAGCGGCTATTCGAGCTATTGTGACTAAATTTAGAACCATATTTACATTATTGGACATGAAACCACCAACACGCTTACGGAAAATTGTGTTCAGCGACGAAGCTTATTTTTGGATCAATGGGTACGTAAATAAGCAGAATTGTCGATTTTGGAGTGAAGATCAGCCAGAAGAATTGCAAGAGCTACCAATGTATCCAGAAAAGGTCACAGTTTGGTGGGGTTTATGGGCTTGAGGTGTCATTGGACCGTACTTCTTCAAAGATGCTCCGAATCGTAACGTAACAGTGAATGGTGAGCGCTACCGTGAAATGATATCCAACATTTTTTTGCCCAAAATGCAAGAGCTTGACTTGCATGACAAGTGGTTTCAGCAAGACGGTGCCACATGCCTCACAGCACGCGTAACAATGGACTTGTTGAGAGGTGAGTTCGGTGAAAATTTTATTTCACGTTCGGGACCTGTGAATTGGCCATCCAAATCGTGCGATATAACGCCTTTAGACTATTTTTTGTGGGGCTATGTTAAAGCTCATGTCTATTCAGACAAGCCTGCTTCAATTAACGCATTGGAAGGCAGCATTAAAGCATTTATATGTGAGATACCGGCGGAAATTTTGAATATTAGAAATGAATGACGAAAAATCAATTCACTTAGTGGAAAATTATCCGCGTTTTTTTAACACAAAGGGAAATGTTCTCGTTAATTCTACTACAATATTAGCTGTTTAGGGTTATGGTTTACATGCTGTTCGTTGACTATAAGAAGGCATTCGACACAATCAAACGAAACTCCATATGGCTGGTGTTGAGTAGAAGGGAGGGAGTTCCTGCTAAGGTTAGCCGCTCTATCAGAGCCCTTTACGAGAACTCCGAACTGGCCGTGCTACACTACGGCAGCATCAGCGACCCATTCACCACCAGCGCATGCCCCTGTCGGCCTTTCTCTTCGCCATTGTTCTAGATGGCATTATGAGCCAATTGACCCTGCACAAAAGAGGCATCGCATGGGGTTTTACCAGACATCTTAAGGATCTTGACTTCGCCGATGGCATCTGCCTCATCCCTCAGAAACTCGCTGCAATACAAGCGAAGGTGGACAGACTAGTCACGTTGGCACGCACTGTTGGACTGGTGGTGAACATCGCCAAGACAAAGGCTATGAGAGTAAACCACAGCAAAGCAAAATATATTGTGGTTGACGAATGCCCGGTGGAATTCGTCGAAAGCTTCTGCTATGTCGGCTGCATCATCACGGCAGATGGTGGAGTAGATGAACATGTCAATTGCAGGCTAAGCAAAGCAAGGGCGGCGTTCGGGCGAATGCATACAGTATGGGCGAGTTCGCAAATCTCTAGGCACACTATGCGAATATTCAGCTAATGTGGGAGCCAGTGTTGTTATACGGAAGTGAAACATGGCTGGTGTCGGATACACCATCACACAGACGCTACAATATTTCGTCAACAAATGCCTCCACATCCTCAGCAACGACGCGCTGTGGAGATTAACGAACGAGGAACCCATCCTATTGCAAATCAAATGCAGAGTGTGGCGATGGATAGGTCACTCACTAAGAAAACCACCAGAAGCATCACGAGAATGGCACTGGACTGGTACCCGGGGGTGCAGAGGGCAAAGGTCACGGTCAGATAAAGATTATTTGGAGAGGGTCGAATTGTGTGAGCTAGCAGATGCCGACATTACATGGGACGGCGCAAAAATAACATGCCAGAACTGAGTAAGATGGAAGCGTATTGACGAGCCCTTATGCAACCGAGCGGAGTGAGCAAGAATATAAAAAATGGTTACGCCATGACTAATCGACAAACACTGTAATGTTGCGACTATGGTTATGATTACGGCTACGGTACCACTAATTGAGCTTTACGTAAAAATGTGTTTACATCCTCACCAACACAGCGTTTAGGATTAATCGTTCAGCTTTGAAACTCACAGCACGCACACTAACTCTCCCACTCTCCATCCGTTTTGCACTAGTCCGAGATGCTCATGACATGTAACGTACCTGCAAGACTAGAATTTTAGAAGGCTATTCAAATTGTTTACTGCAGCGTACATGAGCCTTCTAACTTTCTATAAATCATTTACATGAAATCAGTTAACATGAGCCATTTGCTTCTTTTACTTTAACCCCTCCAGGTCACATTGGGCATAAGCATTCTGCTGTCACTGGTTGTGTTCCTGTTGCTCGTGTCGAAGATTCTCCCACCCACTTCATTGGTGTTACCACTCATTGCCAAATATTTATTATTCACCTTCATTATGAATACGGTATCAATTTTGGTCACAGTTATTATCATTAATTGGAACTTTCGCGGGCCGCGCACACATCGCATGCCCATGTGGATACGTACTGTCTTTCTGCATTACCTTCCCGCCTTTCTGCTAATGAAACGTCCGCGCAAGACAAGATTGCGTTGGATGATGGAAATGCCTGGCATGAGTATGCCAGCGCATCCACATCCCTCCTATGGGTCGCCAGCTGAATTGCCCAAACACATCAGGTATGGCTGGGGCTTAGTCCAGTAATTGTTTAATTCTTTTTTTTTTGTAACTAGCGCAATTGGCGGCAAACAATCAAAAATGGAGGTTATGGAGCTCTCCGACTTGCATCATCCCAATTGCAAAATAAATCGTAAAGTAAATAGTGGTGCAGAACTGGGAATTGGTGATCAATGCAGGCGCGAGAGTGAATCATCCGATTCGATACTGCTTTCGCCAGAAGCCAGCAAAGCCACCGAAGCGGTGGAATTCATAGCAGAGCATTTGCGAAATGAAGATCTGTACATACAGGTGAGTGAGGCGTAGGGCTGTCCTTTTTTTAATAGCGAGTTACGTTTTCTTTTCCTCCACTTACAGACTCGTGAGGACTGGAAATATGTGGCTATGGTGATCGATCGTCTGCAACTGTACATATTTTTCATTGTGACCACTGCCGGTACAGTTGGTATACTCATGGACGCGCCACACATTTTCGAATATGTGGATCAAGACCGTATTATCGAAATTTATCGTGGAAAGTAGACGAGCACCGACCGTTAAAAGAAACACAAAATGCAATAAACGCAAAATTGGCAATGCGGATTTTTTCCACTCAACCGTTGTTAGTGAACAAGCATTTCAGCACTTCGCGGCAATAAAATTCAAATCGTGAATAAGTAGGAAATGTTGAAATTGCAAATTGTGAAACATTTACATAGAAGCTTTTCCTGCTAAGCAAACGATAAGTCATCGTAAGTTCAGTTAGTTCATCGGTATAATTTGAGCTGTTCATTTAAGATTTTAGGTAAATAAGAACATATTTTAAGTGCAATGCTTCATAAGGAAATTGTTATGTTAAGAGTTTTAATAATCCACGCACATACCTACATACGTGCATATGTAGAGCTCGTAGGAAGTCAAGAATTCATGTATGCAATCATGAAGAAGACACCATTCAAATGAATGAGCCGATGTAATTCAAAATTGGTAATATAGAAAAACAAAAAATACAAATTACGAAATTAGTAGTAATTCAATAAAAAAATCGCTTCTGCTCACTACAGTAGCCAATTCCAGTGAGCTGATTTGTTTCGAAATGAAAATAGTAAAAATAGAAAACGCAGTTCATTATTGAGCAAATCACTAAACGATTAAATAAAAATGAATTTGTTTTCAAAAAGTATGGTTTTTTACGATTTTTTACAAATATCTAAGATGGAAAATATTGAACCTTTAAATGGTAAGAATGAGATTAGTTTAGTTAATTGACACTTTCAGACCTCTTAGCAAAAGTTGTAGAGAAAATTTAAAAAATTTGGGTTAATCACATTTTTTGTGCGTCCAAAAGAAACTCTTAATTTGCGCAGCGAAATATCCTTCATAATTTTCCAGGACTAGTAAAATTCACGCGTCTTATGAAACTTTGGACAAAACTTCACTTTTTTCAATGAACACAAAAAAAAATTCTAACTCTCGGTATAATTAAAGTGCATTATTATTTTTGCAATACTTTCCCTTTAAAGGTGCACTGGCTACACTCAGTAGTTGGGCTGCCAGTTGCGGTCTCAGAGTCAACTCTGACAAAACGGAGTTGATGCTATTCACCAGGAAATACAAGCCTCCGCCTTCCAAGCTTCCAAGACTAAACAACCGGTGTCTTGCACTCGCATCGGAAGTTAGGTTTCTCGGTGTAATATTTGACCCCAAGCTCCACTGGAAGCTGCACATAGAAAATCGAGTTAAGAAGGCCAGTATAGCCTTCTACGCCTGTAAATCTATGTTCGGCAAAAAACGGGGTCTCAAGCCACGTGTCGTACTTTGGATGATGGGTACCTCTTCAGAAGGGCTACAACACCACTAAACTAGAGAGAGCGCAGAGAGAGAACTGCATATGTGGGCATCACTGGTGCTTGTAGAACATGTTCCACTGCTGCGCTCAACGTTATTCTGCACTTACTTCCTGTAGATCTGCAGGTTAAATCCATTGCTGCTCAGAGAGCTATTAGGTTGAAGGAGATTAACCTCTGGAGACAATTTCCTGTAGAACATAGTAGCATCTTGAAGCAGATCTCCTCTTCCTTCTCTGTTCTTAGCACTGATCTCTCAATCCGCAAACTGGGATTTGAGGGTTGTGCTAGGGCTACCTTTCCGAGCAGGCAAGATTGGAAAGGGGGTAGAGTCAGCACGGATATAGGTACTTCTGTTTTCACTGACGGACCCAAGATGGAATCTGGAGTGGGAGCGGGAGTTTTCTCTAGGTTAGGTTAGGTTAGGTAGTGATGGTTGCCCAGAGAGTTGGGGCCACTTGGACGAAAAAAGTTTGGTTCATCCTTTGTGATACCATTGCAAGAGGGTGAAGGAAAAAGGGGAGAAAGGATGGGGTATGGTGAGTGTTAGTGGACTACTAACGGTGACTAGTCTGCGGTTGTGTCAACTTCTTTATGCTGCTGATGAAGCTCATCAGATTTTTGTTATCAACACCTGCTATGTCAGCAGGCGCGGAAAAGAAGTGAGAACCAAGATGCTTGAATCTTGGTCCAGCGAAAGCTAGGCAGCTAAGGAGCAGGTGCTGAGATGATTCCACCTCATCCTCCATACAGCTGACGCAAAAAGGACTCGAAATAATTCCGAGTCTCACGGCATTAATACCTCGCGGATAGTGCCCTGTTAGGATGCCCACGAAATTTGAGAGATGAGATTTTGGCATCCCCGGGATATCCCTTGAACGCCTCCTATCCAAACGCGGCCAGAAGGACTTCGCGACCCTACACGTTCGTGTACTTGCCCAGCGCTCGCTGAGTTGGTGCAGAGCCCATCCTTCCAGGAGTAGAGCGCAGGTTGTCAAGGAGATCCCGATCCTCTCCTTTCGCGGGCACATTACCTCACAGGTCCCTAGTCCGGCCAGCTCGTCGGCTTCGCAGTTTCCTGCAATGTCACTGTGACCAGGTACCCAAATTATCTTTATATCGAAGAATTCTGATACAATCGAGAGGGAGACCAGGCATTCCCTGACCAGCTTCGAATGCACCATAAAGAGCCTAGGGTCCTAATAGCCGCTTGGCTATCGCAGTAAATATTTACCTTCTTAACAGTAATTACGCAAGTAAGTAGCTAGTCAGCTGCTTTTTTAATTGCGGCCACCTTTGCTTGGAACACACTGCAGTGATCCGGTAGCCTGAATTTGAGTTTGATGGGGAGCTCTTTGCAGAATACTCCTCCTCCAACCCTACCGTCCAGCTTCGAGCCATCCGTGAACAGGTTAACGAGGCCCTGTCCCCAAGTGTTGCCCCCGGTCCACTCCTTCCTGCCGTAAGTATCCCAGGCCTTCTCCTCAGATTCCTGTAGGAGGGTCTTTTTGGACGAGTTTCAGTGAGAGAAAATTGAATATACTTGAGTGGGTTTTCTCTAGATCAGCCAGCATTTCGGTCTCCTTTAAACTGCCCAAAACGAGCAGCATTTTTCAAGCAGAGGTTTTCGGATCCTGCAGGCATGCAAAATGCTGCGGTGCTCTTGCCGGTGGTACTCTTACCATTTTACCTACCTACTTACCTTCTCTTTAAAGCAACACTTATTTAGTTGAGTGGTTCAAGTGGTGATTCACTCAGAATGCATTTTGTTGCTACATCCTCGCTGCCAACTTTTTTATTATTTTTATTTACCGCATGACTAAACTCAGTCTGTGCAGTGTTAGAACTTTATTAGGCTGTTGACGTCTAAGTGAGACAATTGCTTGTGACTCTCGAGCAGTGGTTTAGCCAGGGTTTACAGTCGCTCCTTCCAAAGAGCAGGGCATTCACAGAGGAAATGGAAGGACGTTTCCTTTTTCTTTGATTGTTTACAACTGTGACTGTGCAGGTTGTGAGGAATGACCACTTTGGCTACTTGTTCCCCGGAAGGACAGAACCCAGTGATCACCGCCGTGAGTCTCCAAGCATTCCGTCGTTTCATATCTCTCAGTATTGACGTTTGTTTCTGATTTTAAGTGGGCCAATGGTAGGTAGGTAGGTTGGGTGGTTGTCGTAGCGCCACCCTTAGACCTTTCGCAGGCCCATTGGAGCTTAGCCTTACCCTACGTGTTCCTTTTTTAAATAACGAGCAGAGCTCCGTTAGTTTTAGATGCGCTATGTCCGCCACATCGGTTAAAAATGCTGTATCAAGAGTGCGCAGACTCCTCATAGCTTAGCTTTCACACTCACATAAAAGGTATTTGATTGTTTTCTCTTCTTCTGTCTTAAGACAGCTTCTACAGAAATCGAAGTACGGGAGTCCTACCTTCTAGCGTGGCTGCCTATTAATGCCCATGACCAGTTAATACCTCGATCATTTTTCTTATAGCTTCTCTGTTAAATCTTAACAGGATTTTCAATCGACCGCTGTTCCAATTCGGCCATGTCTGTCTGCTTAGTTCGCATGTTGTGAGGTTTTGCCAGCTTGTATTTACCTTTTTGATGGTTTTCCTGTCTATAAGTAATTTACAAGTGGCTATAGGCATGGGTATCAGCGTCTTATCCGGTTGGAGATCGAACGTTGTACCGATTCGAGCAAGTTCACCCGCCTTGCAGTTCCCTGCTACATTCCTCTGGCCTGGCATCCAAATAAGGTGCACTTTATAGCGCTTAGATACGTAATTAAAACATTCTAAGACTGTTTTTGACGAGTGTGTTTTATTGCCGCTTGACTGTCCGAGTAAATGAAGACTTCAATTGTGGATTACCGTAAGTCCCTCTTTTATGGCAGTGACTTCCGCCTGAAATACACTGCAATGATCAGGTAAGCGATATGATTGGCTTACTCCGAGTTTATCGGATTAAACCCCTCCACCTACTTTGTTTTCTAGTTTTGAGCCATTTGTATAGATGTTTATATCATTTTTCTTAACAATAAACCCGTTATCACATTCCTCTTTGGAAGGAAATACTGTGACGAAGGATTTATTTAATTTGATATCCTTGGTCTTACAGAAATCCGTTGTGCCAGGAATGCAGGGGAATTTTTCTAAAATTGAAAAGTATCCTCTCTGGTTCGTTCTGAGTAGGCCGAATTTTCTTAGTCTGAGAGTTACTTTGGCAGCTGTTCGCTTAACGAATTGCTCTATTGGTAAAAGGTTAAGCATAATATTTAGTGCCTCTTTGGGTGTAGTCCACTGGCCCTTCTTTGTACATGTACCATGGTTCTTTTAATATATAACTTATCTAAAGCCGGCCACCATACTAGTAAACCGTATGTTAGGATTGTAAAGTAAACCGTATGTTAGTGGGTTCTCTCATAGGACACAATACGCGAGGAATGCATGCTGTGAGACTTGGAATCACCTCGAGTCATTTTTGCGCTGGATGTATGGAGGATGAGGTGGAATCATCTCAACACCTTCTCCTTAGCTGCCCTGCTCTGGCGGGGCTAAGATCCAGGCATCTTGGCTCTTACTTATTTGCCAGGCCTGCTGATATAGCTGGCGCTGACATTAAAAATCTGATGAATTTCATCAGCTGTTTACAAGAGTAGAGTGGTATTGTCGCTCTTTTTACTCTATCTTCGACATTTGCCTTCCAACTTAGTTTTCTGTCTAGACCTAAGTAGCGGGCCTCATCACTGAGTGCCGTTCCACCTTGAGTCGGGAGAGTTATATTTGGAATTTTATGTTTCCTAGTAAATAGGATGAGTTCAGTTTATTGGGGTGACACTTAGCCCATTTCCTTTTGACCAGTTTTCAACCATGTTTAATAAATCTTGCATGACTTCTCTAAGTGTATTGGAAAATTTCCCTCGTACTAACATTACAACATCATTCGCATATTCTACGACGTGTTGTCCTCTCTCTTCTAAGCTCTTTAGCAAAAAGTTTAATGTCAGCACCCAAAGGAGAGGGGACAGTACACCGCCTTGTTCCTCTACTAACTTTTTTCCTGTTCTTTGAGGTCCTTTGGATTGCGATCACAAATCTGCTCAAGAGCATGTTTTTGATGAACTCAACCAGAGCCTCGGAGCCTCCCGAAATCAGTCAGTGCCTTTATTATGGTATCCGGTAGGATGTTGTTGAACGCGCCTTCGATATCAATGAAGGCTTCTAGTGTGAATTCTTTATGATAAATTGACTTTTCGATTTCTGTAACAAGTGAGTTAAGTGCTGTTTCGGTAGATTTCCCTTTACAGTACGTAGGTGGGCCATAACATTCTGCTAATTTTGCATATTGTCTGGCCTTTCTATCTACAATCCCCAATTTGTAGTTGCTTTAAGGATATTGCGCTCTTGATTGCACCCTGTAGTGTGAATACCGATTTTACAAGAATTTTATTCATGGCAGATCTCCCGCTTGCCAGTTCATCCGCCTTTTCGTTTCCTTCAATGCTCCGATGTCTCGGGACCCAGATTAAGGTAGCGTTGTGTTTTACACTTGAGGTGGTGGTGCTATTTTTGCTTTGTTGCACCAATTTAGAGGTCGTTGTAACTGAATACAGTATCTGGATGGCAGCTTGGCTATCCGAGAGAATAGCGATATTGACCTTAAAAGGGAAGCCTGCGATTAGTATCCCACGAGCTACCTTTGCTGCCAGTAGTTTCGCTTGGAAGACACTGCAATTATTGAGAAACAACACTTATTTAGTCCAAATTTAATTTTAGAAAAGCATCTCAACTAACTTGCTTGCCTCATTTGCACAAAGATATTAGCAGAGCTCATAAAACGTTTGAAGCTTAGCTCGCTAAGAACTTTCCTCACCGATGGCTCCAAGACTGAAATTTGTACTGAGGCGCGATAGCATTTGGCCAGTAACTTCAGATACTTTGCTGCTTTAGTTATGATAATATATTAACAACCTTTCAATCGTTTCAGTCTTCGCAATACCGAAACTAGCACACTGAATAATTGATGAAAGTTGATGGAAAATTAAAATCAGATACTGTAGT
Organism: Anastrepha ludens; assembly: GCF_028408465.1. Classification (NCBI taxonomy): domain Eukaryota; kingdom Metazoa; phylum Arthropoda; class Insecta; order Diptera; family Tephritidae; genus Anastrepha; species Anastrepha ludens. Next base: position 7,343,813 of record NC_071498.1, on the reverse strand, counting down.
GACAGCCAATCAGCTCTAATGCTCTTAGAAATCGCTCACACCTTTTAAAAAAATTTTCAGAAACGTAAGTTGAGGACAGTTGCAAGGCATCATGAGCTTGAACTTATATGGATGCCGGGACATTCATGTGGTGTTCAAGGCAGGTACTGTCTGGCAAATTGGGAAACTGCAGTTTCTTGAAATATCCAATCGGATATTTTTAGGACTAAGAATAGTGCGAATAGTTAGGTATATAAAGGCTCTCAGTAATAACTCTCACGAGAGCCGTTGGTGCAGTACTGACACCTACAAAACCACAAAGTGTTTCCTGATAGGGCTGAGAGGATCATAGTAAAACTTCTTCTCATATAGAGGACGAGTGAGGAAAGAGCCCTGATAAGACTAATTATGGGACGCAATCCATGGGTACGACATTCTCATGCTGAAGAGCAATGACGCACGGAACGACCTACTGCATGTGGCTGTGGAAGTGAGCAACTCCGGTACAGTGAACAGACAAGGCGAAGACTTGAATGTCAAGAAAGCAGATTGAATGAAAAAACGAAAGGTAAGCCAACAAGCACGAACATGTAGGCCAACTGACGATATCTGACTTCGCAACTTACCTTTCTATTGGATGAACGGGAGCATGGTGGGTGGGGGAGTACGATAGCATTACGGTAGGGGTGACTCTCTCATCTAATGACTTAAACAGTGGGCGGTAAGCAGATGTTACCTAGGACTTATTGCATTAGAACAGTAACGAAGGTTAGGTCTAGTGCTCAAACCGCCTCCCGATGAAATACTTAACAATAGTACCTGAATCCCTGGATACTTTGACGGTAGGAGGTTTAGTTCGGGTTAAAGTCCCGCACTAATGGGGTTATGCTTTCGAAGCTTCGTCCTCGTAAAAAGAGAAAAAATAATATGGTCACTATAAGCATCATCGGCAATTCACTGAGTGCATCTTGTTTCGAGCATGAAGATAGTACCTAGTATTTTCTCTGTCACTGTACGGTTTTCGTCAAACTCAGATGGTACATTTTAGGGTCGGAAGTATAGAAAATCCGGTCATCCGCCACTGTTTCGGGTTATAGCCTATTTCGAAATTTAAATACAGTCTGTGTCAGAAGAAGAGAACCGGTTTTTTCTTGTAACTTTAAGATATGTTTCGTTCTGCCTTTTGCTGCATAATAGTCCCATTCAAGGGCTAGGACGCCAGTGCCGACTCAGGTTATTGTCGTTCGAAACTTTCCCGTAAACGCAACCGAACAAAAATGAGTGAGAAGTACGCGAAGCGTTTTGAGGCGGTATTTTTATGCACGCGTTCGAAAAGGCCGAAATTATATCACGCCACGGCTGCAAAAGTGATTAAAAAATCAAAAAAGTTTGTTGTGAAGTGGAATCAGCGCTATAAAGTGTACAAAAATGTTGATGACTTTTCCGAGCGCGGCTTGAAGCGAGTGACGACAAAAACGCAGGGGGACCCTTTACGACCACGCTAAGCACACACAATTCTTGCTAAAAAGGGAATAGATGCGAGTATCAACACCATCGAACGTCGACTGAAGGAGGCGAACATATCCTACCGTCCCACATCATCAAAACCACTGCTCTCAGAAAAATACATTGATAAACAACGAAACAAGAAAATAGCGTCAAATTATTGGACTGGCCTTCTCAGTCCCCAGACGCCAACCCCATTGAAAATGTGTGACGAATTATGAAAACGCATCTTGCCGGAAGGCCAGTCTATGATTTAACACAACTCGTGCGTGAAGTTCGCAAAATCTAGTCCTTTGACCTTGAAATTTAGGAGTTGCATACACCCTAACAAATGTAGGTTTTGAGACAACTTTTAGAGTGTCAATATACAAGTATTTACAGACTTACAGCTGGGTATCTCGAATTCCGAGACTCCTACCTAATTTAAGCTTAACTCGACAACGATGGAGACTATACAGCTTATTGAGTAATTGCCACTCGTAGTTTTGTACATACTTTCATGTAAAAAAAATTTAAATATATATCTTTTATACTTCATAAATAATCGTGGTTCCTTTTATCTGACACAGACTGTATATCTCAAAATTTATTTTTATTACATTTGCTTTATAACATTGGAATTCAAATACAAATTCAATGGCAAATTTTACATTAGAAATGTTAGCCAAGTGCCGCGGGTCAACATAATTGTAAACTAGTATAATATTAATAGAAAACATTGAAAGTTTTTTTAAGCAACAAAAAATCCATGTATTAGCTACCAATCCGCAATAAGTAATGAATATTTTCAATGCAGTAGGATCCATGACAATAAACAGTGCACATATTATCTACAAGTGAGTCAACTAGTTCCGAACTGGGCCACTTCTAGTGAATTTCGGACCGTTTGTGTTTCTTTTTTTATTTTATTTTTTCTATGCAAGCAACTGGTGAATTTTACACGATGCGCCTAATGCGCTAAAATAGTAAAGTACTCCCCATTGCATCCCTTTTCCATAGTTTGGAACTAGTATTAGTACGAGTGACTGATGAGTAATAGTGCACTGTGTATTTCCCAACCAGTATTAAATTCGAAAAATTCTAACTATGCATAACAAACTAGCGCACGCAACAGCCAAAAAAATGTGAGTTTCTACATTTCTTATATTTTAAATTATTGTGATTTAATTCATAATTCATAAATTTGATAATTTACACTTTATTAATATTCAAATGTGACATAATAACTTATATTTATTACATTAAAAAAACAAAACACATTATTTACCAGCGTGACTCGAAACTGGCTTACTGCGTCATCACTTAACGCCGCGGTCGTTGTGTGGAAGAATGTAGACTTTTTTCAACACCTCTCTGCTTTGGCACTATAATTGCAACAAAGTTGCCAAGTGGTAGTGGAAATTCTGAGGTAACAAGCAATAAATGGCTAAGTTAACTCATGATGGAATTGAACTGTATACTGAGTGATGCAATACGACTGCAGATTTTCTTTTATAAATAAATAAAGAACTATATATTATATATAAGCATATGTTTTCCTTTAACTCTTAGTCGAGCATAGGGCGTCTTGAGGATTCGTTAGCATTTTATATTCGAATAAGTAGGTTGCTTATGGTCTTATAAGTCAATAATAGTGCCAATGATCACCTATGCCTCTCTGGTATGGTGGCCAAAAGTAGACCAAACTAAGACTCAGATAACACTTAACAAGGTATACAGAATAGCCTGTCTGAGCGTAACGGGAGCAATGCGAATCTGCCCCACAGCGGCTTTAGGAATGGTCACTGGACTCATTTTACTTTATCTTGTAGACAAAGAAACTGCAGTCAGTGCAGCGCTAAGCCTTCCTAATCTATTCCATCTCAAAGAAGACAATCTTACAGGACAAGTAAAAGCTCTGGGTTCAATCCTGAACTCTTCGTGCCTAACAGTTCACGACAAGATGGAAAGGAAACTAGAATTCTCCAAGAAATTCAAAGTGGTCATTAGTGACCTCTCAGCATGGAGAAACAATGAAATATCCTTAAAATAGGGCGCACAGGTTTAGTTTGCTCATGGGTCCAAAATGGAAGACGGTACCCTCCACTAGAATTGTCGGAACACATTTCAAAAAAGCAAGTGCAATGGAAAAAACCACTTCCATTTTCCAGGCAAAGGCCCACGCCTTAGAGTTGTGTGCCAGAGAATGTCTACGGAGAAGCACCGCGCCAATATTAAATTTTTCTCTGGCAGTCAAGCAGCTCTAAAATCGCTGGATAGCTTCTCATTCCAATTAAGGTTGGTCTGGGAATGTTTTAAAATTCTCAACACCCTAGCATCAAGAAACTTTGTTACCTTAATATGGGTTCCGGGAGATGAGCGGCACGAAGAGAATGAAATTGAGGACACCTTAGCGAAGAAGCGGCCAATCACTCCCTTCATAGGGCCTGAACCTTTCTGCTGGGTAAATAACAGCTTCAAAAGTGCCTTTCTAAGTGAGCAGGAACAACGAGGCCTAATCGATTACTGGAGAACCCAATCGGGCATGCGGCATTCGAAAAGACGCATAGATCCAGAACGGATTAATTCGAAGCAATCCGTATCCTAAACAGAAAGGACATACAACTTTACACTGAACTACTAACGGGGCATTGTAAACATGAAAAAGATAGGTGCGATAGAAAACGATTCTTGTAGACTCTGCAAAGAGGCACAAGAAACAGCAAGCATTGGCACGATGCAGACTAAATTACCTGGGAAGCGTGATTATAGATCCAAACCTCCTGATAGAAATTAAGTCTACAATAGTTTTAGGATTTATTAACATAGCCCCCTTATCACCAACAACAAGCATGTGTTGCCCGTTTTGGTCCGCCCGTTTCCCACCTACCCTACATATCTGTCGAGCGTTCCACAATCCGCAATGCCACAATTCCATATGACAAAATATGGATAAAACACAACAAAATGGTTCCAAATTATTATTAGTTTTTTATTCTATCATGTTTTTAGTCTATGGCCTTTGTGTATGAGAAAGATTATAAGCTAAATGCTCCCCACGACCCCTCTGAGATACAGAATGCGCATACGAAAATTTTCCACGACGTTTGGGCATAGTTCGGACAGTATACCATTTTCAATGTGTTTGGTTTCCTTCTTCAGCTCTGTAATCCACTCAGGATTATTAGCAAAGGCCATACTTTTCTGGCATTCTTAGTGAAAGAAGTTCAATAGTGTCAAATCGCAAGATTTTGGCGGTCATTCGTCCTCGTTGTGCCGCAAGGTAATACGTCCTGGGAGCTTCGTTTTCAATAGCATTGTTACCAATGCGCTGTATGGTAAGTGGCACTATTTGTCCAAGTTCTTATCATCGAATTCAGATCATAAAGATATCATTATCATTTCACTATGACCTCACCCTACATCGTAACGGAGCTATTGACATGATTTTCGAAGAAGTACGGTCCCATTCTGCAGCAAAAATTGTTTTTAAAGGAAAAAAAAATAAAGAAATAACAATTAACATACCATATTATACTATCAAAACTAAAGACTTGTCGGCGTCCCTTAAATTATTGGTCCTGTCATAGGTTGAGTTTCAAGTTAAGTCCGTCACAGGTTTGAAATTATAATTATTTTTCTAATTTAATAAAGTTAGTTTTATTTAATCATGTAAATATTAAAAATCAAACTTTTTAATTTTCATTCGAAATAGTCACCGCTTGCTTTTAGACCAAACGATTAGACCATTCAGCTATTGCAGCACGCACGATTTCTATGGATACCGACGTCGCTGCACGAACCAAAGAGTGTTTGTGACTCTCGAAGTTTTTGTGAGGTCTTCCATAGACCATGTTCTCTACTTCTGATCACAAACTGTAGTCCAATGGACTCAGCTCGGAACTTCTAGACGGCCGTCAATCTTTCGCGGTTATAAACTCAGAATTGATCGTTCGGTTGGGTGGTAAGAGTTCAAAGTAGACAATTCCTTTGTAATCCCACCAAACTGATAACAAAACGTTCTTTTGATGAATATCAGCATTTGATGTTGTTTGAGTTTTTTTCAGCTGGCCTGCTTCACGATCTTTTCCGCTTGATATTTTTGTAAACAACCCATTTTTCCTCGCCAGTTATCAGTCGTTTTAAAAATGGATCATTTCCATTCCGTTTCGTTAGCAAATCGCTGCTGTTAAAAGCGTTTCTTTCAGTTTGTGAGGAACCCATGTATCGAGTTTTTAATGATAGCCATGTTGTTTTAAGTGATTTTCAATGCATGTATGTGATACACGAAGCTTCTCTGCAATCTCACGTGTTGTACTGTGACGAACCGAATCGAATATTGCGTTGATTAGGGCGTCATCAACTTCAACTGAACGACCAGAGCGTTTTTCATCTTTGAGTGAAAAATCACCAGAACGAAATTTCGCAAACCAATTTTGACACTGCCGTTCTTTTAAGGCTTCGTCACCATAAACAGCACATAACTTTTTATGAGCTTGCGATGCGGTTTTCCCTTTGCCGGAATAAAAAAGCAAAATATGACGAAAATGTTCATTTTGTTTTTCCATTTTTCAATGAACGCCAAACGAAAACAACGCAACCGATCAAAAAACTTTTTTTACTGATTGACAGCTGAATTACCAAGTATCAAATAACAAAATGTGTTTTACATTTGTACCACGTCTGCAAACCTAAAAATTCAACTGACTCCATCTATGAGTGAAATCCGCAATTACTTAGTTGCTAACCCAATACTACTCATTTAATGCTATTTTACAGCGCTCCCAACATAAGTTTATTTATGGCAGTTGCTTCATCTATTCGCTTGACGAATCAAATAGGCTTATATTATATGTAAATGTAAAATACATTTCTTCTCGAAACCATGATTCTCTTTTTTAATCAACTATCACTTTTGGAAACAGAATAGACTAATTCTGAAGCAGAATATTGTTTCAGTAGTTTAAGATTCGCCTGTAAGGTTGTAAATTGGTTGCTACCGTACATATTAACCTTCATCTAACATCGTGGGCTACATTAATTTATATAATTCTTTTCCAGCGAAGTTATGCCTGCACCCTCTTAATATTTCCAGAGGAGCGCATGGAAGCGTTTCGAGCAGAAATGACCCATTTAGTCTGCACGTCTACATCGGGCAAGTTTAAACTCTACAGTGGTAATTAAGGAGATATTTTAATGTAATTTTGCTTTGACAACTTTACTAATTCGTTTATTTTTTCAGCACTACAAGAAATGGGCTAAATATCTTTCAGTTGTATATTTCTTGTGAGCTGGACTTATTGGAATCTGCGCATAATATCAAAAATGGATATATTCAGCGTCAGAACAGAGTCTGAAGATCAGTAATCCTGAGCTTGAACCAGAATTGGCACCTAAATCCTTTGTTGGATGATTGGCTGAGGTTCTCCTACAATTCGTTGTATGCGATTTAATGTTGGTCTAACAAGAAAGAGACTAACAGTTTTTTTACCGCAAAGAGGGGCAGCTGGTTTTTTATGAGGAGCTTTCTTATGGCAGAAATATAAGTCCACTCGGAGGTAATACACTCGGAATGCGAATTTTCAAAAACCAGTGTAAGTCATCACAGACACTTTACAAATGCTTCAAAAGCTTACAATCGCTTGCGTTTGCCCTGGGCTTCGGGCTCACCATGATTTGGCTACGATCTTTAATCAAATACGCGAAATATTTGTTTTTTATATGGAATAAGACACCCAACTCCGCCAGGTACCGCAACATTACGTTTGGTTCATCCCACAGCGCCAGTTCTGCTTACTAAAAGTGGCCCACTGGATATAGTATACCATAACATCAACCTTCATATCAAGAAAGATGAGGTTCTTACCCATTTAAAGTTTGAGAATAAAAAAATGTCAAAAATCAACCGGATGAAACCTTGAAACTTGCACTTTATTATACCGAAATTCAATGGGCCACAAAACCACATACCCAACATTTTTTTAAAATCCGATTATGAAGTGTAAAATGTTTGTAAATTGTTTTTTAATTTGGACAAAGTTTGAAGACTGAATTTGTATAGGTTGTCTGTCTGGTGCTGTCTTCATGTTTTCTTCTTCTATACGAGTTAGCCTTGAACCAGCTTCGGATTCAGAACAAAATCTTCTGCATGTATTACTATCGTTAGTGTTCCCGAATCCTGTCACGTTCAGTAGAAGCTCCATTTCATCTCTAAATGCTTCTTGAAATTGTTCTTTCACTATCTTCTTTTCCTCAGCTGTTCTTGTTTGGCAGTTCTTAAGTGGTTAGGGGTAGTCACAATTTTAAATTTTTGTTCATTTTTTTTAAATTTTCTTTGAGTGTAATATCTTAAAAATATTGTGTGAAAACCTGAAGTTAATAAAACATATACAAATTTTGTACTACATTGAACTATTTTTTCATGGAAAAAATTGCAAAATTAAATGTGAACAAAAAAACTTGCCAATAAATTCCTGTGCTAGAGAAATTTAACGCAGTGTATAGGCAAAAAATGTATCCGCAGATTTTCATTGTTCCTGCTACATTCAGCGGAAGCATAAACGAGTATTAGTTTATCACATCAGCATTACATTGCTTCTTGATTCGCAGTGTGAGCTAAAAAAGCACGCAGTGAAATTAAGCAATTCTCGTATAAAAAAACTAGACATTTAGCTAATTGAAAAAAAATATATATTAATTTTTATTTGCTCGCCGTCGCTCTGTAACTAATTTGAATTTCAAGTGCCCAGCAAACCTAAATGAACTTTTAATTTATGCACAGCAACTGGCGGCGTTGCCTTAGCGCGCGCTTCGCCCAACTGGCTGATGATGGTTAAGGAAGTTATGAGGCAGTCGGCAATCGAAAGTCACGGGCAAAAGCGTCAACGACAACCACAGCGCCAGCGCACAGGCGCATCAAACAACACTGGCCAACACAGCGAAGACAAAAGTATTACCATCGCCAGCAGAGTCGCCATCTGACACCAACAACTCCGATCAGCAACATAAAAACAAAGTTAGCATCACACTTTGAAGAATAAAATCGTGATTTACCTTTTCTGATTTGATATTTTTTTATTACATTATTTTTATGCTTATTTACATTTTTTTAATTTTTTTCTGCATATATTTCGTTTTCATTTTTCAGTCGTTAATTCAAAGTTTTAGTCTCCCCTGTGTTTAGTGTCAAGCTTGCCGAGTTGACACTCTGACACCAGCCTGGTGGTGGCGGCGGCGGCGTCTGCGACCGTGTCGACATGTTGCTGCGCGCCAGCACCATAAATTGCTGCGAGCCGTGTTCGCAGCAGATCGTGAGCCACAGTTTAGACCAGGCGTAGCTGTGCCACCGCCGCCCGTGATGCTGGGCCAGAACGAGTTCAAGTCACTCAGCACCTACAAGATCATAGACAAAGTCAATCGCATATACTTGTATTTATTTTTAGGTACTCATTCTCGTTTCGTGGTTGGATGTAAGACATGTGTAAGAAGGCGCGACGTTGAGTGGCTGGCACAAAACGCAAAATGTGAAAATCAGTCACCCAGCCAGCCATTCATAAATTTTTGAATTAGCAAAACTCTTGAATGGGCATTGCGCTCGCTCGCTCGACGCTCAGCACCCGCCCTCCGCACCTAATTGCGAATTATATGAATGAATTTAATTTGATTTATGTTTTGTTTTTGTAATCCAATTCAATCACAGCCAATTGAGCTATTGAAAGTAGGTAACTCCATTTGGGCACTTTTGTGTCGAGCCTTTGCCTGTATTCAGTCGTACATTTTACGAGCTGTTGAATCAAAATTCTTGAGTCAACATTTTATTAATGCCTTTTTTTTGCTAATTTAATTTTTTGTTTTTGTTTTGCATTCGCTTTGAAAAGCTGTCAGACTAGTCCGTGGCTATGACTACACAACATCCGGTGCGCGTCAAAGTCGAGATTGAAACTTTTTGTTTTGATTTTTTCAATTTATCAAGTTCAGCCACAGCGACTGCCTTACATATTTTACAGACAACAGCCAAAGAGTAGAGATAACAAAAAAAAGAAAAAAAAGTATTACAAAAACTATTTTGTGCGCCGGGCTATTTGTCTCTAAAATCGTTAACATTTGTCTTTTTAAATGCCTTTTTCTTCGACCCCTTCTTCTGCCTCATTTAAAGCGTATTGAATTACCAAACAATTTGTTGCTGCACTACCAACTTTGTAAAGCACAAAAGTGTGAAACTTAGAAGTGTCATGAAAAGCCACTTTTTGATAAATACTTTTGCGTACTTGCGTCTATATGTTGATACATACATACACATAAACATGTACATATATGAAGAAAGGTATAAGCAAATATTATATTTTATAATTAACGCTTGAGTAATGAAAGCCTACGCTGTGCGCTGCACAAAGGAGTATTTACACAAAAAAATCTGGACAAAATTATTTTGCGCATTTTATCAGGTGGAAATGCATAAATAAGCAATGGAGACTGTCTTCCAAAGCATCTTTTAGCAAAATACTTAAAAACAATTAAAAAAATCAAACCCATCGTCAGAGTCAGAACTGCTGCTTTCTTCATGTTTTCTTCTTCTATACCAGTGATCCCTGAAGTAGCGTCGGAATCAGAAAAAACTTCTGCATATATTGCAATACTATTATTACGTTAGTGCTCCCGAATCCTGTCATGTCCACTAAAAGGTCCATGTCATCTCTAAATTTCTTGAATTTATTCTTTCAATTCCTTCTTTTTCTCACCTGTTCTTGTTTGCCATTCCTTAAGGGGTTAGTAGTAGTTGGAATTTTCAAACTTTTGAATTTTTTTTTTTGCACTTTCCTAAAGTGCAATATCTCAAAAATGTTGTGTGAAAACTTTAAGTTAATCAAACAAGTACTTTTTGAGTTATTCAACAATTAAAAAGGGCACTCGGGCGCTCCGGAGCGTTCGAGAGCAAATAACTAGCAGCAAAATGGATGCTGCACGTATGAAAGTGGCAGATAAGCGCGCTAAAGATAACACTCGAGACAGTATAATACTACGTAGGTAACAGCAAATCGATATTTTGGAAGCTGCTATGATGGCTGAAGAACTTTTTTTATGGTCCAAGAATAGATGACTCAGTGTAAGTAATTAAATAATTCGTATAACTATACGTAAATCGATAGCAAAACTATAATGCATTTTTCTCAAAACTATGTTTTTTGAACAGGTGATCCCTGTAATTTAAAAGCCGCTTAGTACATTTCAATAAAATGTATACTGCTTAACACTGAGAAACATAAAAAACTCGTGCCTGATCGAAGGATTTTTTTTTTCAAAAATTACAATTTTTTTTTAAACAATTATTTGTCGGTTTTTTTCTCAAAAATCTGGGAAATATTTTCTGAGGCCGCCATAATGTTAATTTTTAAAAAATGCTTCGATCAGGCACAAGATTATCTATTAATAAAACTAATTTCTCTAAGGTCGTGTGATGATCGCTGCAAAGGACTTCTGGAGAAACGGGCTCCACACAAACAGCGACGACTTTTAGAATTATTAATTTTTCTTCTTGAAATTTTGCTAAAGTCACGTCAAAACAAGATGTATTAATGCTATGTTTTCAGTTTTAAAAAATAAAGCAATTGACTAGCAATCTCAACAATAAAAAAACCAAAGCATACAAACTATACCGCAAGTCTAAAATTAACGCAAAACTTTATGAAGCGTACAATCGGTATCAAAAAGAATTCTATGTTCTGAACAAATTTTTATATCAGAACTACATTCCTAAAGTAGGACATTAAAAAATTAAAAAGTTTTTTGCACATTTTTTTGAACACAAAATGGCTTATTAAAGCGCAACTTTATTTTTTACTATCCTTCTCAGGATATGATGCACTTTATTTAAAAAAAAGAGTAAGATATCAAATCAAAGAAGAGTGCCGCTTAAAAAGTTGAACGATCACTTTATTCTGCTTCTTGCCGTCACTCGCTTCAAGCCACGCTCGGAAAATTCATCAACATTTTTGTGTACTTTGTACCGTTAATTCCACATCACAACAACCTGTTTTGATTTTTTAATCACTTTTGCAGTCGCGGCGTAAGATAATTTCGGCCCTTGAAAAGAATTAGTTATGATACTAATAAACGTTACCGAGGGAATTTTTTTTGAATTTCCAATGTGGGCAATGCTAGCAGAAGGCACCTGGTTTTATAATTAGGCATACTGTAATTCGAATGAAGGTAGTAAAGCGACCTAGACTTATTTTGCGATAACCGATTAAGGGCACCCGGTGGTCTAGAAATTTGAAAAAATCAGTTTTTTGTTTTTTCGATATTTCGAAAGTATAGTATCTTCAGAATATACTGTGAAATTGTCATGCGGAAATTCCCAATATTAAAGCTTCTACAGCCCATAAACTAGGTAGGGAGCGGCCCTGTACCTCAAACTTTAAACTCGTTTTTCTCGAAACTACTTTTTCCGGCGCGGTCTGCATGATAACTCATGCAGTTTTGTTTTTAAATATTCGAAAGTGTTTTCTCTAAGTGTGTTGAGCGGGATTTTTGATATTTTTATTAAACAATTTTATAAACATACTGACATATGCGTAAAACGCATACTTTTTTTAAATGCCGTGAATTGCAAACTTTTTCGAAATTCAAAAATCCGGCTCTACAGACTATAACTACAACTTTATTTTACAAGATTTTTTTTACTTTTTACAGATCCATCAACATTTCAAGGAGAAATGATGCAGGCCGTGGAGCAACTTTTTTTTCATTGTTTATACATACTTTGGATCACGTGAATTTTTATATACTAATTTTTGTAAAGAAAAATTAAAATAAATTTTTCTATAAAGTTTAAGTACTAATAAGCAATGCGTAAAGTTTTTTTATATTTTTTTCTATTGTTATCTCTTCTAATAACAGTTTTTATTTTAGCAGAAAGCAGAAGCAGCATTTATGTTGGTGCTTTTTATATTAAGAAGAGAACGAAAACAAAAATGTCCAAGGATATCCATACTTGCTATAAAGTTAATGTCGAGGTCTTTTTTTGCCATGAAAACAATTTTCTCTGGCTCCAATTTTTCTTCATCTTCTTAAGAAATTTCAAATACCGAAAATCCCGAGACGGTACGCAAAAAACTCCTAGATTTTGGAGCCTTAAAATACCGAAATTGGAGTATTTATTTTATTTCAAATAGTAGGTTTACATTCTCCAAAAGCCTTGCATTAGTAGCATTGGCTTACTCAAAGTTTTCAGGTAACAGTTAACAGTGCAGTTAATTTCTCTTATCAGCACCTTTACAATGCTGGTTGCATACACAACCCAATAACACCTATTAGTCACCACTAATTTCAAACTTACTCGAAACTTACTAGAAATCTCTTCGCCCGCTGGCTCTGCATCAATACCATGTCGATATGCAGGCGCATTTTTTCGAGCCCATAACATATCAATTATGATTATTGCACGACCGCATGCGGTGGCATGTGGCACACAGCAGCTGCTGCAGTCACGGCTTAAATACATTTAACATTAATTTCATGGTTTCTCGTTCACATTGATGAAATAATTAATATGTTAATTGAATTTAAGCGCAAAGAAATTCTTGATATGTTTGCTGGTTTCTTTATATTTGAAACTTTATGTTGAGGACTTACTTTCATCAGTGCCGTCCGTGCACAAGAAAGTCAAACAGGGCATTGATAACTAATTTCGGATTATGAGTGCTTTTCGAGGAGCTCAAGTGATTTTTGGGTGATAATTTAGTAGCTGTGCGAACAAATTGTCTCCGCTGTAATGCGATGGTGTGATGACTTGTGTATCTATCGTGACAAAGGCACAAGTGTAATGGCTGCAGCAGAACGATCGCTTGTCGGCATAGCTTTTGTCATTTGGGTAATTTTATTATTCTCTACAAATTAAGTCGTCAAACCAATGAACCAATTTGATTGGAAATTGTGGTAATTTGAAATTTGGTAACGATAAGAAGAAGCAAGGCTTCCGGCAAGGTGGGTGCAGCCAGCCTTCAGCTCTGTTGGTTAACGAGTTAAGACGAAGTGCGCACATTCGAAAGATCAAAGGCGATAATACTCGTAAGAGTTGAGAACAAAGGCGCCGAACAAATCAGAACTAATTAATTGGAACTGAATTGATAAAAATCGTAGAAAAATTTCTATTTAGAAATATTTTAATGCCGAAAGTAATATTATCGCATTTTGCTTGCAATAAAAATAATTTTGAATTAAATTGTAGTAGTAAAAAAATGTGAACGGGTTTTCAAAAACTAAAAATTTGCTTGATAAGAACGAAAGGCAAGGTAAGAAACATTTTTTCCGCTACAGTTAAACAATTATTTCCAAATATAAAATTTTATAATGCATACAGAGAAAAGTATTTCAGATTCTACAAAAACAGGGTGGACCAAACAAGACGTACTAATGTTAAACACAAATAACTTTTGCAATAACGATTTATTTTGGTCAATTGTTTTTATGCAATGAATATTTTATGGAAATTATGTATGAAATATTACATTAGACAAATGTTCAGCATTTTTCTCGATACAAAGATTGGCTCTTTTTAACGCGTTTTCCATTACACCGCATAATGTTTCTGGTTGAAGGCTCAGTATTTCGTCTCGAATATTTTGCTTCAGCTATCTAATAGTCTCTGGTTTATTAAGATAGACTTTGTCTTTTAAATATCCCCATAAAAAGACGACGGGCGCAGTCAAATCTGGCGAACGAGGTGGCCAAGAGAAATCTGAGTTTTTTGAAATCAGACGTTCGCCAAAAATTTCACGCAGCAGGTCCATAGTTGCCCAGCAGTATGCATAGTTGCTCCATCTTGTTGAAACCACAAATAAGGATACTACTCCGCCATTGGCCGCAAAAAGTTTTCAATCAATGTTCTGTAAGAAGCTCCTGGAATCGATTCCAGCGTTTCATTCTCATTTTCGAAGAAATATGGACCGAAAACTCTAGTGGCCATAACACCGCACCAAACAGTACCTACATTTAGATGGGTGCAACTGATGTTGGTGTGTTGCCCTTGGATTTTCAGAGCCCCACAATCTACAGTTTTCGTTTGCTGACTTAACCTAATTTACGCTGCGTTAAAACAATTGATCGTTGGCAAGAATATAAAAACTCGATAATTTTAACGCGTTGTGTTGTACTGTAGGGTTCCATAATAAATATCCAACAATTCAATTATAACCTACAAAAAGAGAAAAATAAATATTGCAAAAAATAAAGAAGTTATCTGTGCTTAACATTAGTAGGTCTTATTTGGCCCACCCTGTATAAGGTGGCGCGAAAGTAATCACAACCACGTCAATTCTACTTCGTATATACAAACAGGTAAGCAAAGGTCAAAATAAAGACTTTTATCACTCAATTTTTTTTTTTTTAATTTAATAAAAAAGTTATTTTAATCAAATTCGATTACTAATTTTGCGCCACCTCGCGTCAAAATAAAGATTTTCATCACTATTTGATTTTTTTTGAATAAAAAAAAGTTATTAAACCAAATTGGATGATTAATTTTGCGCCATCCGGTGTATCCACAGCGTTGAATAACTATAGCACAAGGACTTATTGACATTTTATTGTTTTTGTTTATTTAATTCTAATGAGCTTTTATGAACATACAGTTCATTGTACTACAAAAACCTCATAAATCTTAGTTTAAAACTGTTTGCAAATTAAAACAAACAAATTTCACACTTCAATCAGATTTTTAAGCAGCATTTCTAGTACGCAGTTTTACTACTCATTCAATTTTTATTATAAAATACAAATTGCAAATTACTAAAAAATAACAACGATATTGAACAGTTTTTTTCCGATAGTGCTGGGTGTTTTTTCCATATAAAGGAAATGCCCAACATTCGCTATAGTATGAAAAAAATGCACAAGAGTGCCAGTAAATAAAAATTTTCAAAAATTATCGCGCTTTTTGACTTACTTTAAACTTGTACTTTTTTGCACTTGCACACAAAACTGCGTACTCAGAATTTTTAGAAAAATTCCTAATTGTTTGAGCGAAACAATGGGAATACACTTTGTCCTAGGAAAACTAATGTGGAGAAAAAGACTTGTGAAATTATGGAAAGTAATGGCATAGGAAGCTATGAAAAGCAAAATGTAAGAAGTAAGCTATGAAAAGTAAAGCTTCTGATAAATGAAGATTCTAAAGAAGCCTGTAGATCATTCGAGTTTTGGTGATTGAAAAAAAAGTGCGAGTCAGCAACGAAGTGAAGTGCAGAATAGCGTAGCCACCGGCGAATCATTACATATCGAGGACGGAAGATTTTGCATATAAATAAAAATAAATATATAAATAGCACTCGAAATTGATTTCTCCACTTTTATATAGTTTGAGAGCCTTTTTCTTCATTTCATCTACTGCAGTGACTCTTGCTCGGGCTGAGCTTATTGACAAATGCAGATCGAAGTCATTCTGTTATGTCTCCAAATAAAATTTACAGCCCTCCAATCATCGCTGCTTGTCGTGTAGTGACAGTCAAGCTGCACTGAAAGCCATGACTAACCCATGCTGCTCTTCGAAGTTAGTCGGTGTATGTAAGACAAAACTGAACAGTGTTGCACAACACAACAAAGTCAGTCGTATTTTAATAAAGGCTCTGCAAGCATGCCACTAGGCCTTGTACCCTTTCTAGATGTCAATTCTGCATCGATTAAACTATGGATTCACGACTTCATGAGAAGACTTTGGTCTGGGTTGAACTCGTGCAGAGTAGCCAAGTGCTTTGTGAAAGAACCAAACAGGAATAGCGACCTTTCTCCTAAAACTCAGCAGAACGGAGCTGAGAGTACTGGTGGGTGTAATTACAGGGCACAACGTCTGTGGTCAGCATATGGCTAGCATGGGGGTCGTGGACAGCCTGATATGCCTATCCTGTCATGCGAATGACAACACTGCAGAGCATTTCCCCTGTAGCTGTTCTGCATTTTCCAGAATCAGACTTTGAATATTGGGTTGCGATACACTGAGTATGGACGTTCATACTCTTGCTCTTCCGGATCTCTTAAGATTCATTAATGAATCCAAGAGATTTGTGGAAGAGTGACCTCAAACTAATTTATCCGTCTTACCACCCACTTTTTAGCTTTCCTATCTCTATTCTTTCTACTGAAATCTATCCGCGTGTAGTACAATGGTCTCCTGACTGAGTACTTGGACTTGTCCAACCCCCCACAAATCTAGTATGAATACTCTGGGTATTCATGCGTAATAATTTTTTTTGTGACTCTCTTGCTATCTGTAATGCATTAGGGGGTTCGGGGTAGTCAGAATTTTCAAAACGTGGGATTTTTTTTGTTTTTTGCATTTTCTTAAAGTTTAATATCTTAAAAATATTGTTTGAAAATTTAAAGTGAATCCGTCAAATATTTTTCGAGTTATTCAACAATTAAGAAAAGGCGCACGGGCGCTCCGGATTCGATAGCAAGACTTTAAATGCATTTTTCTCAAAACTATGTTTTTTGAACTGGTGATTACTGTAACTTAAAAACCGCTTGGTAGATTTCAATAAAATGTATACTGCTTTTGACAAACATAAAAAACTCGTGCCTGATCGAAGGATATTTTTTTAAAATTTTCGAATTTTTAAAGAATTTATTGTCGGTTTTTGCTCGAAAGTCTGAGGCCACCTTATTGTTAAGTTTGAAAAAAAACTTCGATGAAGCACGAGATTATCCATTAATAAAACTAATTTCTCTTATCCGTTTGATTTTAGATAAATCTTCAAGGACTTGTGATGATCACCGCAAGGGGCTTCTGGAGAAACGGGCTCCACACAAACAGCGATAACTTTTACAATTATTAACTTTTTTTTTAAATTTTGCTGCAGTCAAGTCGAAACATGATAAATTAAGGCTATGCTTTTATTTTTGTAAAATAAAGCAATTGACTAGCAAAAGCAATTATTGAACATCATCATTTTTTCGGGCCTCTGACTACTTCTAAGCCCTTAGTTCTTCGATCGGCACAATATCAAATATGCAATATCGTCAAGAACCGATGACAAATGCCAGAACTGTTTAAAATACTTTACTTCATCTTATTTTTTAACAATAAATTTCTAAGAACTTCCAGGCACCGTTGTCATGGTGTGCTTCCGCTTATTCTGGGGATAAAAACGGATTAATGAACTAAATAAGAAAAGCGATATTATCTATACTAACATCGAGTGAGGCAATTAACTCCATTGGTAATGAGAAGATGAGTAGTCGCTAAACACCATAGATCTTAGTATTATCAAACGCCGCTCTAAAATATTCACTCAGGAATTATTCATATTTGCTCTGAGCCTCTAAAAAGGAAAGACTTCGAGTGCGAACTTGATATTATACAATAGTTTTGATGAAAATCATGAGAAAAAATTGATTACTTGAAAATTATTAGGTGCGAAACTAAGTTCCCGCTGTTTGTCAATAGATGTCGGCAAGAGTTTGTGCTAGCCTATTCTAACATAACCTAAACGTTTTAAACCAAGCTTAGGCATATGGTAAACAAACTGCTTCGACACATTAGTGATTTTGTTTTGGTGTACTTTTGGTTCTGTGAAAATGTCTGATTTTGGGCCGAATAATCATCATTTGCGGGAAGTGTTGATTTTCCTCTTTCATTCGAAAAGAACGGCGGCTGAAGCGCATCGAGAGCTACAAAAAGTTTATGAAGATGCTGCTTTAAGTGAAACAACGTGCCGAGGTTGGTTCCGTCACTTCAAAGACGGTGATTTCAATGTTGACGACCGTCCGCGTGAAGGAAGGCCAAAAACCTTCGAAGACGCTGCATTGGCATTGCTCAATGAGGATCCATGTCAAACGCACGAAGAGTTTGCTTCAGTATTAGGAGTTACCCGCCAATCCATTTCCGAGCGATTGCATGCTTTGGGAATGATTCAGAAACGTCCCCTGTTTCTGAGTTCCTTATGAGTTAAAACCAAGGGATGTTGAATGTCGTTTTTTCGCCGGTGAACAATTGCTTCAGCGGCAAAAAAAGGAAGGGTTTTCTTCATCGCATTGTGGCGGGTAATGGAAAATGGATTCATTACAGCAAGACAAGAAACTCATGGGACTGCCCGGTCTTGCCTCTACGTCGTCGTCTCGGCCGAATATTTACGCTGCGAAGGTTATGCTATGTATTTGGTGGGACCAAGCTGGTGTTATTTATTATGAACTATTAAAACCAAGCGAAACCATCACGGGGGGTCGTTATCGACTTCAACTGATGCGATTGAGCCGAGCACTGCGCGAGAAGCGGCCGCAATACGTGGAGAGGGATGAAGAGCTGATTCTACAGCATGACAACGCTCCGCCTCACCTTGCCAAACCCGTTAAAACTTACCTGGAAATACTGACACCACCCGCCATATTCTCCAGAAATTGCACCGTCCGATTATCACCTGTTCCGATCGATGGCACATGGTCCATCTGACCCGCAGCTCCATCAAAAAATGGCTTAATCCGTGGATAGCCTCAAAAGATGAACAGTGTTGTCGCGACGGTATACGAGATCTACCAGAAAGATGGGAAAAAGTAGTAGCCAGCGATGGGCAATACTTTCAATGATGCACCATTTTTTCCGAATAAAGTTCTATTTTCATAAAAAAAAAAACAGTGAGAACTTAGTTGTGCACCTAATATTTATTGCTCTAATGTAGAATTGTATGTACTAAGCATGTGAATATTAGTGGAAATATACATTTATTGTTGTAGGAAGGTAAAGCTATTTTTTAAATGAAATTGAAAAAATTTAAATACATTGTTTTTTCATTTACTTTTAGTTAGTCGATAGTTCCGATTAGTTGCATGTATTTTTCTGGTTTTACATGCAAAATGATTAAATCGAACAAGCGCTGAATTAAACATTTGCATGCCAGTCCACTTCGGCGCATTTCGGTGGAAAATGTCGTTTGTTTGCAGCTTTGAATCTTATACGAGGTGGCGCAAAATTAATCACCCTATCAGGTTAGAGAAGTAGAAGAAGAAACGTTTTAAAAAAAAAAAATTGGATTCTTCATTTTGCACTAGCCTATATTTAGAATGGCAGGTTCCTTAATTAGGGGGGTATCTCTACTTATCAGATACCTAACGAGTCTTTGCGAAATTGGCTTCATAGTCGAGTGAGGATTTTGCCGCTATCTTCTGACATTTAAATCAATAGGCGAACATCTCGAATAGCCTGCCTCAAATCGGAGTAAAATTGATGTACCTTTTGAAGTTTTTATCGCCGATTTAGCAGCAATCGAATCTGGTTAATATCCTATTAAATAATCCTGATGCAATGAAATGGGAAGCCTGTTTTTCTCCGACTAGATCCGAGTACACCATTTTTGAGTACAGGACTCTAATTACCGCTTGGATATTGGAGTAGATATTTATTTAGTTCCCTGAGAGCTATTTCAACTAGCCGATGAGCTGCTTCTACCTCCACTGCAATGCCTTGGTGGCCTGAAAATGAGTTTAATAGGAAGCACCTCACGGAATACTCCTCCGTCAAGCCTATCATTCAACTTGAAGTCATGCGTGAACGGGTTTATTAGACTCTGCCTCCAAATATTGTATTCTGCCTACTGTTCGCATGATTAAATGAGAGTGGATTATGCGATGGTGTGCATTGATTAATTGCCAGAGAGAGTTTCTGAGAACACTTGAATGTCCATAAGTGTGTTTAAGTTTGCACCTCGAGCCTTTCAGTGTGATTTTGGCACGTGCCACGGCAGTTTTTCCTGCAAAGTACCACCTTTAGATACATTGCTACATCCGCTAGCTTAGGAGTGGTTCGAAGTGCCCCACTAATTCCAGTGAGGGCCATTTTTCCTCTTCAAACTTTTTGTGTTTTTAATTAACTATTACAATAAATATACTGCATTTGCAAATCAATTTTTGCTTTATCCCACTTGCACATAGTCACAAATATACATATATGTAATAGTTAGTATGAAGGGTTCTCTATTCTTCAAGTTTTTTCCATATCTAATTTGAAAACCTCTTTAACACATTCAAATAGCGAGGCGTTCCTGCTAAGCACAAAACTGCAAAGAAAAGCAATAATACGGCAAAAGGATTGGCAAAAAAGTGGCAACTTTTATAGCTCGCAGGCACGTGTATGCAATTTTCATTCATACATTATTCATTCATAATGTGCGCATGCGCATGCGCCACGGCCACGCCACTCACAAGCAGGAGGTGTCTGAAGAGCTCTGACGTGCTGTTGTTTGCCCGCTCTGCACTTTTGCTTGACTGTAAATAATTCTGCAAGAAGAAAATCAAAAAAAAAAAAATACTATTCTCGTAGCTCATACATATTTATGGATGTGTGTGCTAAGCTGCTTTATTTTCTTTTTTGTACGTTCACATATTTTATTGGGAAAAAGAGCAAAGAAATTCATAAAAATCTCGTGATGCAAAAAAAGGTTTAGAGTGGAAGAATTGTGACCAAATTTAACTTAAATAACTTTTACTATACGTTTTATCACTGGTGGCTACTTAAGAAATATATCTTATTGAAAATTGTAAGAACTTAGTAATAAAGTTAAACGATTGAAATAAAAAAAAATTGTAAAAGCATTCGCATCTTCTTCAATGTTAAAACGATTTTTTTCCAATGAAGCTAATTAAACATCATCAGAATCCCTGTAAATTTTAAGATACTTTAGTGAGGAACGAAGGGTTTGATAGTAAATAAACTCCGGCTAAACAAAAACGTATTGTAATTTTCTATATCCGAGTACTTCTGGTTTGAATCTCTCCACATTAAAGAAGCGAAAAGAAAGTTTAGCTTGCGTATGATGTTGATAATAACTAAACTTAATGAAACATAATAATTATATTCTTAAAGAGGCTACCCATTTTATTCAGCCATACCGGAAATGTTGATTGACCGAAAGAAAACATTTGATCGACTAAAACACATTAATAGGTTTCAGGAATGTTTCCAACCATAACCAGTGAAATTATGGAAGGAGATCTGGGATTACTCAGCCCACTTGGCCCAGAGACTGTGGTTTAAGTGTAAACCCGAGCAGAACTGAACTGATGCTATTCTCTAAGAGAGCCAAGATACCAAACTTTAATTCCCCATAATTAAACGGCGTTTGATGAAATACTTAGGTGTTATCTACGGCGGCCGCCGTAGCCGAAGAAAAAGTTTTTTCTAAAAGCGGTTGCCCCTCGGCTGGCAATGACAAGCCTCCGAGTGTAGGTATATCTGTCATGAACAAGCTCCTCATAAAAAATATCTGCCGTTCGGAGTCGGCTTCAAACTGTAGGTCGCTCCATTTGTGGAACAACATCAAGACGCACGCCACAAATAGGAGGAGAAGCTCGGCCAAATATAAGGTTGTCAATAAAGTCTTGCGGTATTTCTATTGAATTTTCAATTGTTCATAAAATTGGTTATAATAATGCGATTTAAGTCAAATATGCGCCGTTTTGTTCGATGACGAGTTCCCAACGAGATGCCAACATTATGAACCTCTTATAGAAGCTCGCTTCCCTATTGTCAAAAAACTCGGAGAGCCTATTTTCACAGGACTCTCTTGTGGACAACTTCCGACTACCAAGCTCGTTCGCCATGGACAGAAATAGGTGGTAATCACTTGGTGCGAGATCCGGACTATACGGTGGATGCAAAAGAACCTCCCAGCCAGCTTCACCGCTTCGCGACCACGACCGTTTGCGCTTCACGTTGTCGTAAGTGACCCACTTTTCATCGCCAGTCACCATCCGCTTCAAAAACGGGTCGATTTTGTTGCGACTCAGAAGCGATTCGCATGCATCCATACGGGCAAAAATGTTTTTTTGCGTCAAGTCGTGTGGCACCCATTTATCGAGCTTCTTTTTGAATCCAAGCTTCTTCAAATGGTTTATAACGGTTTGATGACTCATGCCCAGCTCTTGGCCGATGCTACGGCTGCTACTATGCCGGCCTCTTTCGATCAATTCAGCGATTTTATCGCAATTTTCGACGACAGGCCTTCCGGACCGTGGCGCATCTTCGATCACCTCTGCACCAGAACGAAAACGTTGAAACCATCGTTGTGCGGTGGAAATGGAAATTGTATCGGGTCCATAAACTGCACAAATTTTATTGGCAACATGAGATGCATTTTTGCCTTTATCGTAGTAGTACTGTAAAATATGCCGTATTTTCTCTTTATTTTGCTCCATGTTTGCGACGCTATAACTCACGAACGACTAAAAGCAAACAACAATTAATCAAACACTTGTTAGCACGTGAAAAGAGCTTTCCAAAAAGCTCTAGCGCGAACCGATGCGACGAATACAACTAAACTACGCGCTTGCAAAGACAAGCTTGCGGAAATACCGCAAGACTTTTTTGACAACCTTATATATATGTATATCTTAGATCCCAAACTCAGTTGGAGGCCCAACGTAGAGTAAAGAAGTGAATAAAGTACTTTACACGTGTAAGAAAAAATGGGGTATCCAACCAAAATTATCCAATTGTTCCTATACAGCCAATATAACGCCAATACTAACATATGCGGCACTAGTCTGGTTCCCCGCAATAGAAAAGAAATACAACAAGATCAAGCTGGACAAGATACAAAAAACAGCGTGTATCTTAACGACAGGAGCGCGTAACAATAGCCATATTGAAGCGCTCAATGTACTAACTCATCTATTACCATTTGACTTACATATAGAAACAATCGCCACAATCGAAACATAGGAAGCTGGACAACAAGGTCGTATAGTCACAGCAAGATCCTCCTACAGATACCAACGCTGCTCAAAAACAAATCAGACTACGCAGTCCCCGACCTTAACTTCAAGAAAGACTTTACGGTACGCTTTCCACCGTTTCCATCTTTTCAGAAAGTCAAGCAGCTATCAAGGCCTTAGACTCCAACTACATTTCGTCCAAACTAGTTTTACAGTGCAGAAAGGAACTAGAGCTGCTTGGTCACTGACTTCAAATTACTCTGATGTGGGTTTCCGGTCATAGGAACATAGAGGGTAATGAGATGGCAGATGAGCTAGCAAGAAAAGGTTCGGCACTAGACATAACAGAGGCGGTGGTAGTTGCTACCCCTTTTAGCACAAAACAAACATCCATTGCTTCGCACTACTATACTTTAGCCGAAAGAAGGTGGGAACAAATAAATACTACAACAACATCCAGAGGACAAATTATCTGTTAGCGTGCTCTCGGCCAAGCATTTCACGTATAACCGCAACCCTTACAGGTCAATGGAAAGTAGGGGATCACGCAGCCTAACTTAACCTCCCTTTCAATCCCATCTCCAGAAACTGTGAAGCGGAAGGGGTGAAAGAAAGTCTCTTCCACTATAAATCCGAATGTCTAGGTCTAGCTAGAGCAAGACTTCGCTCTTTCGGCAAGGCCTTCGTAAAGCAAATTAATGAAACCTCAGACGTAGAGATAAAAAGATTGATGTTATTCCTAGATCTAACGAAATGGATCTGACTGAAAAAGAAACAAGACATCATCACACGAGAAAAGTGGTAGTAAAACGGTGCTATCGCTAATTACGAATATTTCAGCAGGAACCACTACAACAACAACAAAACACATTAACGCATGGTGTGCCCTAATACGGAAAAGAGTCCCTTACAAGATTTTCGACTTAATCAAAGCATAAAACGAGGTTTTTGACGCCGAATTTTGCATGACGGAATCCCATACAAACTGAAGCCGGCGTGAGACAAGGCGGGATCTTAACACCGCTTCTTTTCTTGGTCATCAGTGATGAAATTTTAACCACTTCAATTGATACTTTAAAAAGAGGGGGTTGTTGTGGTACCGATATAGTATTGCTATCTCAGCGCAGATCGGGCATGCAAAACAAACTGAACGACCTTGTAAAGTACTCTAACACTGCTGGACTCAAAGTCAATGTAAAGAAAAACAAAATATATGATAAATGCGAATGACTCATTCTTTAATATTAGAGAGAACAGCGTTGAAAAAGTAAGCGGCTTTCAATATCTTGGAAGCCAATTCACGCCTGATGGTAATGCACAAGTGATATTTTCAAAAGGACTGCAGAAAGGAAGAAACACATTTGCTTGTCTCCGACAGTGTGGCTGTCCAAACCAATCAGCGTGCATACCAAACTTCGAATCTTTAATTCAAATGTTAAGCCTGCCCTTGTCTATGATTGTGAAACATGGTGTCTATTAGTACAAATCGTTCAAAAGCTGTAAGAGTTTGCAAGCGGCAGCCTGAGGTACAACCTGCGCACTTGGTAGGCAGACATTTGGATATCGAACGCCGACTTACACCGATGATGCCAACAAAAGCCACTCGGGCACGAAATCAGAGATCTCAAGTGCAAGTAGCTCGGCCATACTCGTACACGCGGGTCAGTGGACATACATATAGCAGATCTAAGGGCTCACGGCGCCATTGCACCGAAAGTGAAAAAAAAAACTGTGAACAAAAACTTGGCGCGGCGGCAAGTAAAAGCAAAAGGAGGGAACAGAATGGAGTTGAAGAATTCTGCCTTGGCTCTATGCTCCTCAACGGAGCTCGAGGAACTATGATGCTAGCGGAAAAGTCGTCTTAGACAGTTATTGTTAAAAGTCATAATAGTTCTTAAAATAATTTCCAGAATAGTTCCTATAGATAATTTATTTTTCAATCATGTAAAGTAGGAAACACTTAGTGAAAAATCGCAAATTCTAAACTTTATCAGGCAGCCATTCTTAACTCTCAGAGCTCAATTTAAATTACATTATTTTATGCATGTTTTTTATTAACTGGCATATCTTTTAACTAGAAACATACAGAGAAATCTTTAAGATGCTAACTGAGCAGTATCCTCTGTTTTTGGCACCTAAAGACAACCGATACCAATAGTTTCATTTGGAAAGAAATGAGATATCAAATTTCCATGGAGTGGGCAATGGAGAATACATTCAGGGAGGTTTGACGGATATTTTCTTTACCGATGGGTCCAAGAATGAAATAGGATCTGGAGCCAGATGGTACTTAAACGATAGTAATAAGTATCACTTTGCTATGGGGGAAATGGCAATTGTTTTCCAAACGGAAATTTTTGCAATCTTGAAAGTAGCCGAATGGCGGAAGAGATGGAGCGGGAAACAGATTGAAGTTTTCAGTGACAGTCAGGCTGCACTGAAGGCCTTGGAGAACGCGAAGCAAACCTCGAAGATTAAGCTTAATTCTGTCGCAAGACAAAACAGGCTTGTACTCATATGGGTTCCAGGAAACTCTGGTGTTCAAGGAAACGAAATCGCCGAACCAACCGTGGATCAGCGGTTTTTCCACAGGGACCAGAGCCAATAATCGGAATCAGTTCTGCAGGAATCATGAATTGGATCAGCAATTATGTATACAATTTACATAAAGAGCAATGGTCCGGTCTAGAACGCTGCAGAACTGCAAAGTGTTTTGTGACAAGTCCGAACAGAAGACTGTCAAACTTTCTACTAAAACTTGCAAGGAAAGGCGTTAAGTTGATGGTCGGCATTGTTACAGGACACAACCCATGGGGTCAGCATATGACCACCATTGGAATCATTGAAAAGCCAATGTGCCAGTCGTGCTTGGAAGAGGCGGATAGCACTGAGCACTTACTCTGAGAGTGTCCTGCCTTTGCTTGAGCACGGCTACGAGTTTTGGGTTCCGATGTCGTGAGAATAAGTAATATTCGTTCTCCAAAACTGGAGATATCTACAGATTTGCTAAAGAATCTGGAAAATTTTCACAGGACTTTTCCCCTTTCCTCCTTGACTATCTAGGAGCCACCAAATCTCTTGGTGCTCCTTGGCTCGACCTATTCAAATTTCAAAAAATTTTCAACTAATATAGAAACAGAAAAAATCTGACTCTTGAACTAACATTTAAACCAAGTGGACGCACAGTAAAGCAAAATATATTTTTTTTGAAATAATTCTTAAAATCAAATATTTCGAAAGCGGTTAAGTTTTGGGTATTAATGGATATTAATGAATTAACCAAGTTAATCAGAAATGATCTAGGTAATAATGCTCTGAAGTATATTGGACGGCTTTCCCGGTTACGCTGTATATGCATACCTCAGTTCGAGAATGAAAATGTTGCCAAGTTGAATTAAAAAAAGATGTACTGTAGTCCAAAATACGATGGTCGTATGAAAAGTTTGTGCAAATATAAGAAGTGTTTAATTGTTTGGGGTAATACACTTCGCCCAACGCTTTTCTAGCCTTGTTGAACCCTTCCGAAAAGTGGGATTTGCCTAAGCCATTCGTTTCTGAAATCACCTCCTCGTTTGAATAAAATAATTTTCCCGCCAGCCAGGGGCACGCCGCAAGGCGGTGTTCTCCCACCATTTCTCTGGATCATTGTTAGCAATGACTTGCTGGAGAAGCTGGTGAGGAGGGGCTGTAGGGTGATTGCCTACGCGGATGATGTGGCATTAATTGTTAGAGGAAAGTTTATAGATACCCTGTACGACTTAATGCAGGGATATCTGAACGTAGTTGTTCGATAGGCAGCGGACTGCGGCTTATCGGTGAATCCTCTTAAGCACGTCCTTTTCGCGAGGAAATATAAAATATCCAGAGCTCAACTCCCTTCGATGGGGGTCGCTCCGTTGGTGCTTTCTCTGAGGGTGAAGTACCTAGTTCTAATCCTTGACTGTAAGCTAACGTGGAAGCCCAAAATTGAGGAAAAAGTGAGGGGCAACAATCGCCTTGTACGAATGCAAGGGCGCAATTGGCAAAAGATGGGGCCTCTCGTTTATAGTTGTATTTTGGCTCTATAATACCATAATAAAGCCAATCTTGTTATATGGAGTCGTTGTGTGGTGGAACTCACTGGAGAGGATGACATCAGTTAAAAAGCTAGAGAGAGTTCAAAGGTCTGTACTCATTGATATCAGTGGGATGCTTCGAACTACTCCTACTCTAGCGCTTAATGTTATGTTAAATGTGGTACTATAGACATCGCAGGCAGAATTGCCGCTGCACGTACCGCAATCAGACTGAGGGCTTGGGCTTTAAGCTCAATCTCACATATGGGCACTCAAGCATCCTCAGAAACTTTAAGTTCATCCCCTCGTCGACGGATCAGTGTGTGCTTAGTCCAAGCAAAACTTTCTCCACGCATATTCCATTATGGGAAGAGCGGACCGAGGGCAGCACTTGGAGGGTTCGAGGAGGAGTATTCAGCTAAGAGCTCCCCATCAAACTCAAATTCAGGTTACCGAATCACTGCAGTGTGTACCAAGCAGATGTGGCCGCAATTAAAGAAGCAGCTGACTGGGTGCATTCGAAACTGGTCAGGGAATGCGTGGTCTCTCCCTCGATTGTATCAGAATTCTTCGATATAAAGATAATTTGGGTACCTGGTCACAGTGACATTGCTGGAAACTGCGAAGCCGAGAAGCTGGCCAGACAAGGGACCTGTGAGGTCGTTGCGTCCTGCGCTCTACTCCTGGAAGGACGGGCTTTGCACCAACTCAGCGAGCGCTGGGCTACTACACGAACGTGTAAGATCGCGAAGTCCTTCTGACCACGTTTGGATAGGAGGCATTCGAGGGATATTCTGAGGATGACAAATCTTATCTCTCAAATTTCGTGGGCATCCTCTCAGGGCACTATCCGCGAGGTATACATGCCGTGAGACTAGGAATTACTCCGAGTCCTTTTTGCGTCAGGTGTATGGAGGATGAGGTGGAATCATCTCAGCCCTTGCTCCTTAGCTGCGCAGCTCTCGCGAGACTAAGATTCAAGCATCTTGGTTCTCACT
The DNA here is from genome assembly GCF_028408465.1 of Anastrepha ludens. NCBI lineage: Eukaryota > Metazoa > Arthropoda > Insecta > Diptera > Tephritidae > Anastrepha > Anastrepha ludens. Next base: position 7,315,600 of record NC_071498.1, on the reverse strand, counting down.
TCTTTTCTGCGCCTGGTATAGCAGGTCTTGATTTAAAAAATCTGATGAACTTCATCAGCGGTATAAAGAGGCTAACAAAACCGCAAACTAGTCACCGTTCATACTCCACAAATACTCAACTGTCCCCACCCCTTTCCCTTTCGTCCTATCGTTTTTTCCTTCACCTTTTTCCCCCTCTTGCAATGGTATCACAAAGGATGAACCAAACTTCTTTCGTCTAATAGGGCCCACTCTCTGGGCAACCATTACTTCCCAACCTAACCTAGCCCGCCAGCCATTTCTTTAAATTGGGGGAACATATAAGAGTTCGAGGGAGCCAAGTCTGGAGAGTGGCAGGATGCGTACGAGTTGGAACCCTATTTCCATTAGGTTTCCGACCACAACTGCTGAGGCGTGAGATCGTCTATATATTCTATTTTAAGATTTTATTCTTTTGTAAGAAACTGATTCGATTGAGAAAGTGAAATTTTGGACTTCGGAGTTATAAAGAGTCAGGTATACTTTCGAACACATCTTGAATATTTATGCAGGCGCAAAGAATATCTGTTTTCACCCATATGACAAATTAGCCTAATATTGTATTTTTCACTCTCACCGATTTATAAATGAATAAAATTGAATAATGTGTGAATAATTCGTCGCTAATTGCGATCCAGCCGTGCATATTAATCAGCAATGCCTAATTTTATTGCGGAAATGCGTTGTCATACTTAATACCAATCGTTGCATGCAACTGCTCAATATCTAAACGAAATAAATTGACTCATCAGCAGGCGAAGCTGTGTTGTTGGCCGAGGCCCCATAGCTCTAATATACTTGACACCATTATGAATAGGCCCTTCTGTGTTTATACTCGTACGTATGTATTGGTTTGTTGCGAATTGCAATTGGGTGTTGCAAGATAGCATTAAAGTGCACCTTTTTCGGTGCGTACGTACAAGTTTTAACAATTGAACGATGCTAGTAAAATTTAGGCATGATGTAACTCACCTCACCTTCGAGCCATGCCGAGCTGAGCTGAGCTGAGCTGAGCCAAGACTGCGCACTGAAGACATGACCCAACCCAAACTCTTGCCATAAATCGTTTTTATTGCCATTTCCTCTTTTCAGAAAATTACATAAGAATTCTATTTATCTTCCTCGATTTAAAAATGCTACAAATTTGCTGCGCTCCATTGCATTCGGCTGATGTGGTTGATGTCGTTGTTGCTGTTGTTCGTTTTGTAGTTGTTGTCACGCACCCCATGCAAGGCGCAACGGTTACTCATGCAACTGCAAGTACAGTAAATAAATCATAAAATTCTTGGTTGGCAGACACTACTCCAACTGCAACAAAAAATCCCGGCGCTGGAAACGTTGCTGTCTCCTGCTTTAAGGCTCACCGTGTCCATATCAGGGCCCAAATATGTACATATGTGTGCTCAAACATAAGTACATGTGTGTGTATGTGTTCTTTGTGCCATGTATTTATTTCATAGTTGAGTAGTTTTAGTTTTCTACTCCTGTTTTTGTTGGAAAATTGTAACAGCTTCATGAATATTTGATTTCATTTGATTTGAATATTTTTACGTTGCAACCAGAGTATGCCACTTCAACATGTGATACTCACGGTATGTGCTACATATGCACATATTTTTCTCTTATTTTAATTTTTTGCTGTGCTATTAATAATAGTATTTTTCTCTGCAATAACATTTTTCATGTGAGTACTGCGCACTTTTTCAATTTGAATAAATAAATTGAGTTACCACCTTAAATATGGTCTTTGTTTTTGTATCGCCATAGTCGTCGACGCTTGGCCAAGTTAAGTGCTTCGTTGGCTATTATGTCAACAAGATGCAAATTAGCCAAGAAATTCCTTCCATGAAACGAGAATCCATAAACTTAACGTAGCAGTGGAAGCAAGCGCAGGCAGGCCCAAGTCTTAAGACGGGAAAACAATTTAGTTTAATCTCTTGTAAGTAGATTTATGTATATTTGTATATTTGTATACAGTAAAGCCCACTTAAAAGACAATTCTTGGTTTGTCTGTATGTGTATATGAAATTAAAAGAGATGTTCCCTAAATTTTATACTTCCGCTTTTAATGGTTTGCTCGCAGGCGCTACACAATTTTTTAACAAATGTGTGAAAGCTCTTTATCCTAATGTATTTCTTCGATATCTAATAAATTTCTGTCTATGGGTGTATTTATTGAGCAATTCAATATTTCATTAATTACCCCTATACACAAGAGTGGAAACAAAAACAACATTCAAACCATTCAAAGACCAATCTCGACACTTACTACAATTTCAAAGTTTTTTGAATTAAGCTATGAACAATCATTATATTTTGTAGTCAAAAATGTAATTAGTCCTTTTTAACTCGGTCTACTGTGCCAGTCTAGCCATCTAGCCGTCTTTCGCAGTGCTGTATAAACTCATTTGAGCTTGGTTGCCAAGTGGATATTGCACAAGTATATACGTAGATTTTCCTCACTAACCGATATTCTGTAGTGGTAGTTGCTAACGTTTTGGTTAAAGCTAATTTTTATCCATCCGTTGCATCGTCAGGTGTTCCACAAGGAAGTATTAGATATTGAGCCATTGTTGTTTCTTTTGTTGTGTGTGTTTTATATGCTGATGATTTAATGGTCTATCTGAGAGTACCTTTATGGTTGGTGAATCAATCCGGTTGTTCCTTAATCTCAAAAAATGCTCTAATATCATATTTTCGAAACATGCCGTCATGAAATCTGGGAAATTTTGGTACGTTTGTTCGCTCAAGACTTTAATATGACTCTTTGACTTGGAATTAGCTGCTTTTTTGGCCAGAAAATGTTAAGAGCAACAATAGAGGAAGGCATACACCAGTTCATTCCTCATTGCCTCGCAAGAGATTTCTAGCCAAGTGCAGCATCCTAATGTTAAACCATCTTACCTTTGAGCGCCGTATAGTGTGCACGGTGTGTACGGAATAATACCATATTTGAGTCTGTTAAAGCAGTGAAAGCAAAAGTGCTAAAGAAGCTGACAACAGAACTGCAGCACAGTTGCGAATAATGAAAGATTTGCATAGCGCATTTTTGAGATAAGTGAGAGATGTATAGTGAAGATGGTGGCGATGAGTAAATATTTAATAATAATAAAATAAGTAAATGAATTGTGAATCCTTTATTATTCCTCGCGGATATCATGAACTTTGGTGGCGTACAGATAGAAACTCATTATACGTTCACATATAAGTAGATGATCTACTTTTGACAGCTGATTGTCAATTTTGCAGGTAATCTGCCACATGTGAATGGGTAGATTAATTTGGTGGATTTATAAGTGATTAATGCATAATACGGCGCCGTAGCCGAATGGGTTCGGAATTCACAGAGGAACGTTGGTTCGATTCTCGGTGAAACCAAAATTAATAAAAAAAAAACATTTTTCTAATAGCGGTCGCCCCTCGGCAGGCAATGGCGAGTGTATTTCTGCCATGAAAAAGCTCTTTATAAAAAAATATCTGCCGTTCGGAGTCGGCTTGAAACTGTAGGTCCCTCCATTTGTGGAACAACATCAAGACGCACACCACAAATTGGAGGAGGAGCTCGGCCAAACACCCAAAAAGGGTGTACGCGCCAATCATATATATATAATATATATATATAATGCATATGTGAACGTATTATAACATTCAATCACAACCCAGGCTCGTGATACTTATTTTTGATCCTACTATCTGTACACGACCTCGGCTCGGATATTTACGTTTGGCCCGACGATCTATTCACGAGCCTGGCTCGTCATATTCATGTTTGGACCAACATTTTCATCACGACTCAGACTCGTTAAAGCACGGCAAGAGGTTAATAACTTACTAATAACTTTCGGAAACTTCAATGCATCGATATTTCATATCAAACGACAGTTATATAAAGTCTTTGAATATGCCATTTAAAATTACTTCTGTAAATTACTAATTTTATATTCTATCTGAATTTTAAATCTTAGTATGTAAGAATTTAAAATCCTATGTAGTTGAAATTAATAAATAAATATAGATAAGAATAATGTTTTATTTTTCAAACGTTTCGTTTGGCAGAGTCTGCCAAATTCAGGATGAAAAAAATTTGGTATTCCGGCGGGCAGGCTGCAGCTCCTCAGGAACATCCGACTTGAAAGAAGAATTATGGCATGTGATTAAGCATCCCCACAAGGACCAGTAAAAAGTTTTTGTAAACAAGAAGAATTGCGAGGATTAAACAAAAAACTTAAATAAGAAAAGGTTCTTGCTTTGGGTCATAATTAGAAAAAATAAGTTGATAATCAGCTTGAGGAGGAATACTTAAAACGCATCTCTGTTTTTAAAAATCGGTAGACTAAAACTTAAGTAAGACTGTCCGAAATTTTTAGTTTTTACGCCCGTGCATCAGCTATCTTTTATTTGGCTAAATGACAGTCCAGAGTATTGCTTACAAAGGCGTGGAAGCATTTTGCCGAGAATAAACGCGAAAACAGAACATCAGTAATGGATTTCAAACGTAATGATTCGATTGCATTATATTTGGCTGGAAAATCACAACCAGAGATAGTTCGTGAACTCGAGCACCTTAAAGTAAATAAAGTCTTTGTTTAGCGCACCATTACTCGAGGTGGTCATCAAAAGATTCCAACGTCACGTGAAATGGTTCAAAAAGTCAAAAAGCGACTTGAGCGAAATCCGCGACGAAGTGCCCATCAAATGGCGAAAGAACTGAAAATATCTGACCATAACATTCGCCGCTTACTGAAAAATGATCTCAGAGTCAAGCCTTACAAGATCCAAAAGGTGTATGATCTCACACCAAAGCAGTAACAAGTCAGACTTGAGAGAGCGAAGAAGTTGCTTCGCTTGGCCGAAAGCGTCAATTTCCAAACATTGTATTTTCTGACGAGAATTTTTTTCAAATTGAGCAATTCGTAAACTCCCAAAACTATTATTGGATCGACCGTTCATACGAGAATTTGAGTTATCGACTGGCCACCACGAGGCAGCACCCGCCGGAAGCACAGGTAATGGTTTGGGCCGCTGTAACCGCAGATGGGCGCTCTCCGTTTTCAGGTAAATGTGAAATATTATCGGGGAAGTTTTCTGGAGGTTGGTTTGAAGTCGTGGACAGACAAACATTTCGGTGGCAGACAATGGACGTTTCAACAGACTCGGCACCATCTCACAAAGCTCGAGTAAACCAGACGCAAATCCTATAGATTATTCTCTTTGGACAATTTTGGGGAGCAAGGTCCGAACTAAAAGATTCTCCAGTCTGGAGGCGCTGAAAAAAGCCATTGTCCGCGATTGGGCCAAAATACCTGGAAGTCACATTCGGGCAGCTTGCGATTCGTTTCTGACCCGTCTCAAGGCCATAGTCAAGGCAAAACTCTTCATTTTGTATTATTTTCACACATTTGGCCTTTTTAATTGGTTACACTTCGAGTGCCGGACCCTGTAAATAAATTTACACGAGTTTTTTGGGAGCCGGGGGGAAGAAATTCAGATATTCAGTTCAAAGTACAACTCTTCATATAAAGGTAGGGAAAAGGGAAAGGTTCCAATATTTGTTTTGAGAATAATTATAACAATAATTTTAATGATCAGAACGTAGGATTTGAATTTTTATTTTTTAATTTGAAATTTTTTATTTAAATCTCAAAAAGTTGTTGAGGTACCCTTTCTGTAATACCAATTTTGCTGCCAGAAATATTATCGAAAGTTCGCCATTGCCTGCCAAGAGGCGACCACTATTAAGCAAAAAATACCTTTTCTCTCAATTTTTATTTTATGCCTACTGTGGGTTACGTGCACGGGCCGTACCAAACGGTACCCACGCACAAATCCATACGGCGGCCGATGCCGAAGAGGATAGAGAAGCGAACATATTTGTCTAATTAACTATTGAAATCGAAAAATATGTTGATTTAAACTTAAAATGAAAAATATAAATAAAGGGGATTTCAAAAGACGTGATTAAATTTTGTTTTAAAATAAAATATGTAAAAATTTGGATGCTTTCAGGTTTCACTATTTTTATTAAAAACACGGAACTTAACAATTACGTGCAGAAAATTACATCAAGTAGTCGATTTTTTTTAATATGTAACCAAAAACATAAGTGTTTTTTTATATAAAATAATAAAAAATGGAACGAAAACTAATTTTTTTATTTCAATATTGCATCTAAAAAATACAAATAAAATAACTAATAAAAATTAGTAAGTAGATTTTGCATGGTAAACATTGAAACATGGCTCGAAATATAAACCAATCATCCAATAATCAGATGATTTTCCGGAATTATCTTAGTTAGAACCACAGACCACACAGTTGTTTACGTTTTAAAAAACACAAAAATTGTATAAAGTTTGACAAAATATTAGAAAAAAAACAACAAGCAGAATCCGGTGCAAATGACAAGTAGAGATTAGCAAGCACGACTCGTTCTTGTGCCGTCTGTAATACAAAAATGGCGAAACCTGCGAGCACCTTAGCACTTTTTCACCGGACGTGAGTGCTCTTCGTTCAAAATCATTAAACTGTTAAGTGTCCATCATGAGCATTTCCACAGAACAAACCCGTCAAACAGTCGATTCATGAATGCCTAATTGTTGAGGATGTCGGGATATTGATGTTGAAGGTTGTTCATTAATACTTTGCGTTACAGCAGCAAAATTCTCAACAAAACGTCGAGTTTTTGGTCTGCGAGTTCATTTTCAATCCTCGTTAGAATCAGTTTCTTGACAATTTTGCACTAACCTTTGAATTTTCGGCTCAATCGGGCGTTTTGATTTTTTGTTTTTTGTCGGGACAGACTAGCAAGTCGAGCACTCAGACACAATTAAGTCCATTGTACTGCACTCTAGTTCCCTTTTTAATTTTCTTTAAATCTACTCGACCTCCGAAGAATTATGAGTAGATCTTGTGGTACCAAGGAGCCAAGGTGGTCGCTTCTTAACACATCAGTGCCAAAGACCTCAAGCCTCATTCGAGCGAAGGCGGGGCAGACGCACTGAAAGTGGTCCGCCGTCTCATCCTCTTCTCCAGATGCTGGGCAGAGTGCACTGTCTGAGATGCACACCCTTTCCATGTGATCTGCCCATATAAAGTGGCCCGTCATTACTCCAACCAGCTCCTTACGGTCCCCTCTGGTTAGTGACAGGAGGAACTGTGACAGTCGGTCGGACATGACAGGTAGCATGAGTTTTGTCCATCTGCAGCCTCTCTCAGCCTGCCAGCCTCAGTTATGGGTTGTAAGAACTCATTTGCTAACCGAGGCTTTGTTAGCTGCAGAAGGGAACGGCAGAAAGGGCTCCGGGCTAAAGAAGTTGGCTTCAGAGTCCATTCTGGCTAAAGATTCAGAGATCTCGTTACCCGCGATACCCACGTGTCCCGGAACCCATCTTAATCTCAGGATATAATGTCTGCCGTCATAGTTTAACCTGGATTTACAGTGCTCGACTGCCCTTGAAGGGGTTGAAGGGCTGTCTAAGGCCATGAGCGCAGCTTTACTGTCGCTGCAGATACATACAGATCTGCCTCTCTATCTGTTTTCCACAACAAAGTTCATAGCGTCCACGTGACCACCAGAGCTGGACCCGTGCTCGGGAGCCATCTGAGAAAATGCGAGAACAGTGTTTGTCCAGAGGTAACCACCTCCATCAAAAAATCACGAATTTTCATAATAAGTTTCAATAATTTTAACGCGTTGTTCCACCGAGTAAAAGTGTGCATCTGTCAACTTGATAAATGTCAAAGATGACGTAAAGAAGTAGTGCCATTCTAGGAATTATTCCCTACTGACATCTGGGCGCCGCTTTTGAAAGACCATTTATACATGTACATATACTCTCCAAAAACAAACTCTTCCTTGTTGAATTTCGACTTTTGCGTTAAAAAGTCTATTGTCGTATTGATTCATATCTCTACTTTGTGATTGCTCACTTCCTTTCATTTTATTGCCAATCGAATAAACATTTAAAAATATTAAATTAGCATAAATTTAAAAGAGTTTCATTGAATTCGTGATCGTAAACCAAACAATCAAATAAAAAGCAGCGAGATAAATAAATAATACAGACACAATAGCTTAATATGTCCGCTAAGCTGAGCTTATTTCAGAAACATTAATTCATACTTATGCTCATACATACTATACACAGACATACATACATTTATACACATACATATATACACCAATGCATGCTTAACTATCATACAAATACTGGTTGCGATCATCGCTGTTAGCTTCACTGACCCGCCAAGTCAAGCCAAAGGTGTCACATTTTCTCCAAAAGCACAAGCCAAAACAATAGCCATACACACACACGCGCGGTGCAGCAATTGAGATATCATCTGCATAGATTAAATGGAAATTTCAAGCATATTAAATAGCTGTCGTTGTGCGATAGTAATTGTTGGTGGTCACATGGACCACCCCAAAGTCTAAACGGTGCAACGTGATTCAGTGACCCAATGATCGAGGACGAGAAGAAGATGATAATGGGTAGCACTTGGGAAGCAGGAAAGCGCTGGCTGCAAAGAAAGTGTTGTAAAAACGTTCAAATACAATTTATGTACATTTTCATGTATGAGTCCAATAATACCAACACCTTTACGGATTTCAACAGAACAGGACTTACTGAGTGTCCTCAGCAACGCTCCGCCACTGCTATACCTCGAGTGCTCGTCGTCGTAGTCAACTTGTTTGCATAAATATTCGCATACATATATGCGCAAGTTTTATGATCTTTGCCCTGTTTGAGGTTTTTATTCTCTGTGTATTCTCTGCAATGTCTCAATAAACCAATACTGGGATATGCCATTTGACACAAAGTCGGGTCATAAAGTTCACATTTCGCTGTTTTATGTGCATCATAGAGTTGCCTTTGCGGATATTCATAGTTTATTGGTTTGGATGAAAAGAAAACTATTGCATTAGCGATTAATCGTTGTCCCTAACACTACAGAGTTGTTTTAACACATTGGCCATATAATTCTATACTCTGGGTCCACATGCGAATTTTCAAAGTGTGGCTAATTGAGCAATGAGCATCACCGGCGAGTTTGCTAAGGTTTACATAAAATATACCAGATGGCGATAGATAAGATAAATTAAACAAGAAGAGTTCTACTATTTTTATATTTAGTGAAATATTTTTTTCTTTATTGACTCCATTATTTATTGCTTCTATTAATTAACATTTACTATATTTGATAACTTGATGCGACCAGTGCCATGCCAACAAAAATATGAACTCAATAAAGTAATTCGAGTGGGGTTTTTTCTTTTAAGCCTCTTATGATGTATGTTCTCTCTAATACGACTGATGCTAAAGAGGCGAAAGAATAGCCTATATTTATGGCAGGTGCTGTGTTTCTTATTTCCACTTTAATCATCGGTATTTAGTGATCCCTGTGGATTTGGGCATTATTACCCTGAGTACTTTAGACTGAAGTCTCTCTAGTATATCGATATTTGAGTTGGCTAGAGTACCCCATAGCTGGATGCCGTATGTCTAAACGGGATCTCGATGCCATTTAGCTTCACTAGAGGACGGAGTTCTCGTCTGGTTGTAACTGTTACTAGAATCGTTTTAGTTCCATTCACTTTATTTCGCCAATTTTGTAGCCATTGGGTAATATCATCGAGGCCTGTTTGCAATTTTAGAAATGCTTTGTTCGCGTCTTGATCTACAACTGGGGCAGATGTATCATCAGTAATGTTTCGATTAGGGCTCCTGTTGAGGCAGGCAGAACATAGCGAAATATGTCAGAAATATTTATACATACATACTTATACATAGAGCATCATATGCGCTTATACGAGTATACTATCTATTTACTATGTGCATTTCGATATGTATAAGTACATTTCCAACCTTACTTGCGTCTACCACTCGAAATATGCTGACTTCGTCAATCTCACAGTAAAATACACAGTAAAATACCCGAGCACATCTTAGGAAGATCATAAGAGAAACAACTAACACTTTTCTAAACCTTTTGTTAACGGCAATCGTAATGTTGCCAGATCGAAACAAAAAAATGGGAAGAAAACTTGACTACATCATAAACTTTAACGCCTAAAGTTAGAAATAATTTATTTGGGTATTGGGATTGGTTAATGAGATGTAGATGGAGATAGAGATAGAGACAGAGATAGATATTTTTTTTTTTTTTTTGTTTTTGTTTGTGGGAGAGGAGAATAAAACTGTCAGAAACATTCAATTGATACCGTCGCGCCAATGATATGTGGGACATGCTCTCACTAAAACAGACCTCCCCTCTTTGGCTGACTTCCACCCCGGGACCGCATTTGCACTACATCGAGGGAGGAGCCGTGATTATGGATAACAACCACAAAAGAAATCTGCGTCCAGGCTCTCTACCTATGACGTTTTGAGGTTATACGTCGGTGATAGTCTCCATTACTTCATTAAGAAGTAAATGCGACTTCGAAAGTATGCGGTAATGTCGTGTGCATTACCGTCTTGTCTGCAGATGATATGGTCGTGAGTCATTAACTCAAGCGTCCGTAATTGTTCTCGGTATGTCAGTGTTCCATGTAAGCTTTAGCACTTGACGGGAAGTTCGGTGTGATCAGACGCGGCACAGGGCGTTAATATTACAAGTATTTTGCTCTAGCTGCCGGTACTGAAACAACTCTAATCCACTTCTCCGTGGCCTCGCCGTAACAACGTGTTAAGGTTAGGGATAAGTTCGTGCGTCTAGCGGCCTTTACAAGAATGGTCCCATCTTCGCTGCCATTCGTCAAGTGACGCCATTCGCTGTGCCAACTTTTTATCCCTTGTAGGTTTTGCACGTGCTTGGATCTCCAGTGGAATTTTTCCCGCAATCACGCAAATTGCATCATCAGATACTGTCCGGCATGCACTGGGTACTCGCAAAGCACTCACTCTATAAACCTGCCTGGCCCCTCGTAGGTGTATTTCTTGGGCTTGGGACCAAATGGGAGCGGCTAAGTACTGCATAGCCGGCTTGGACTGGATGTTGCGACCTCCGACATTTGCCATCAAACTCTCTCTCTTCTTTCTTTGGTCAACAAGACTGCTTCAGTTGTTTGCGCTGCTAGCTGGAGTTTGGCATTGTATAACCAGCGCTCAATCCTCGCTGTCGCATCGTTGCAAGTGAGTTCCACATCAATGATCTGTTTCACCGTTAGAACCAGCGCAATATCGTATGCGTATCGTACGAGTGTCGCATTCATAGGCAGCTCCATTTTGAGGATGCCATCGTACGTTGCGTTCCACAAAGTAGGTCCGAGAACCGAGCCTTGGGGTACTCCGCCTGTCACTGTGTATTTCTGAGGTCCGTCGTCTGCGTCGTATTCAAGAATCCTACCATCGAAATGGCTCCGGAGAATCCGAAGCAGGTACGAAGGCACTCCAAGACCACTCAGTGCTGAAAGAATTAGCGTCCAATTTGCTGAGTTGGCATTGTTAGATATTTGGCTGCGTTAGTCACCCAATTTTTTTGTTTGTCTTCAGGTTTTTCCTCTAATGAGTGGACCTACAGTGGCCTCCTTGAAGCATGCGGTTTTTCATGAGACTGGTTACTGCATATATTTAGTACATCAGTCATCGACTAACATTCATAGCGCACGGTTGTGTTTAGTAGCGATATCGGTGATTTTCTTTTGCGTTTCATTCGCGTTCTTTTTCAACTTTGTTTCAAATTTGTTTCACTCATTATCTTTAATTTAATAAGACGTCAAATTTTTTCTGGTGCTCTAATAAGGTTTTAAGGTAAAATGTCCCCTGGGGGACCTTTTCTTGGAGATAACAGGTTTGCCCTATTGTCCTCAAGTCCCAAACCAAAACGAAAAAAGTACAAAATATTACAAAAGAAATAGTGAAGAAGATAACCCTAAATATATTGTAGGAAGTGCTATTAAGGGGTTATATACCTTGTGTTTTTCAAAAAAATCAAAATAAATTTTATTTCTTTATCGTAAAGTACAATCCCTTGAGAACATTTTCCAAAAATTTCATAGAGATCTGAGCAATAGATCGAAAGTTACAGCGTTTTAAATTGTGCGTCGTCACGTCCTGAGCGTACGGCCTCATGCGGCGCTTGAAACTTTAAACGCGATTATCTCAAAAACGTGTTTTTCCAAAAATGCTTTTGCGGTGGACGCGATTGCAAAAAAAGTATTCAACCGATTTTTATAATTTTTTTTTTAAATTGTTCGTAATTGATGTCGCCTCTTAGTGAACGATCAACTTTTTATGTATAAATTTTTATTTTGCAGATATGAATTTTTTAATGCCAATTTTAGGACTGTAGAAGTGGAGTTTTTTAAAAACATGTTCCTATTTTCACAAAAATCAAAATATTTAATATATTGATCGTTCACTAAGAAGATATAACCCTATACTAATGAAATCTTTTCGATTTTTTGATTTCAGTTGACTTGGTGGACTTGAATCGCGTCCACCGCAAGCCTCTTCCAAAAAAAGGGTCTTGGGGGAAAACGCCATAACTCCGCCATTTTTAAATATTTTTACACAAACAAAGCCTTTTTTTTTCTTTAAACATTGTAATATCCAATAATAAAAACTTTTATACAATAAAATTATTGCTACATATCTTTAAAAAAAACCCAACTTTCGCTAATTTCACCGGACCACAAGGTATATAACCCCTTAATTCCAACAAACCACTAAACAAATATTCTTGCTTTGCTGTCCACAAAGCTCTAAAGAATATTTCCTCAGAAAACATCGAAATATCTAACCTAAGAGATGGCAGCCTATTACTTTTTGTGAAGAAATTTTTGGCTACTACTAAACTTGGAATTTGCGATGTAAAGATCGAAATGCACCATAACCTCAATCATTCTAAGGGTACAATATTTGCACCTTGTCTCAACGACATTCCTGAGGCTGAGATAGTTGAGAATATGAGCGATCAAGGGGTAGTTTCAGCGTATAAATTTGTCAAACATATTGAAGGTCAAGCTATTGCCAGTGGTGTTGTTTTACTTACATTCGATTTATACACATTACCAGAAAAAGTTGAGGTCTCCTGGTATACCACCCATTACCCCAACCCAATGAGGTACCGAAATTGTCAAATTGTTGGCCATACCACCAAGCGCTGCAATAATACACCTGTTTGCGACACATGCGCTCTCCCCCCCTCGCCATGCTCCGGTACTCTCTGTGTAAATTGTTCGAGCAACCATGCTGCTTGTAATAGAACATGCCCGAAATATGTGCAAATGAAACAAATAATAGTCATTAAAACGGACAAGAAGTGTAGCATGTGTGAAGCAATAAAAATACATCGAATGCAAATTCCTCCTGATCTTAGTGAGTATTCCCTCTCCTTTTCAACAGCAATAAAAAATTCAACTTCCAAACAACAAATAAATCCCAACAACGAAATTAGTACTAGCAATCTCCAAAATAACTCTACTCATAACAGTAATGAAAAGATACTTAAGAGAAACTCTTCCAACGAAAATATTCCAAACACACTACATCATTCAAGTCAACATCAACCTTATCCTCCAACAACAATTATAATATTCACCTAGAAACCGGTTTCCTCTCCTCTAGCAGCAACAACGATAATATCAGCACCTGTAACATAAACGCGAAAGAAAACAATGAAAACACCGATAGAACTATTGATCTCGCAGCTATTAATTACCCGATTTACACGAGGAGACATCTGGAAGGGAAACATTTTGTTCGGGGGCGAAGGACGGTCGGGGAAGAGAGAAGGGATTTTGTCTCCCGTGCTCGGTGACACGCTTTGCTCTTCTTATTCGTATTTCTTATCTTAAAGCAATTTTTGACAGTTGCTTCATTCGTTTTCTTCTCTTGTGGAAGAAAGTTCTAAGTTATGTGTTGGTTTTCATACAAACGGAAGATAACAACGATGACAAACATCCGAACGCTGCTTGGGAAATGCACGATTATTTTTGCTAGTAAATTAGGTATAATTTAAAATAGTTATGGGACATGTTTATGTTGATTTCTAATTTTTCCCTGCATTTCTAGGTACACAAGTTAATTTTAAGTTAATTATTTACATATGAAGTATTTTTAATTTAATTTTTTTTATTCAAGTATAAGAATTTATAAATATATTTCAATAAAAAAAACAACAAATTATTTATTATTTAACCAGTCTGCATTTTTCATTCATATATTTAAGAAACTGTTGTCGAACGCTCTCTCCTTTACATGTAAGCGCGTGCTAGAATACATCCGAACCAGACGATGCTAAAGTATTAAATGTCAAAATGTCGCGGAAACATGTTTGCCCGTGTGTACGCGAATGAAACATCAAAAGAGAATTTCCAGTGTCTCCCTTCCAGATGTCTCCTCGTGTAAATCGGGTCATTACAAGAAACTCACATTCCATTTAATAAAACTGCATACCCTCCAAATAAATACATCAGCTACTTTCATAATTTCCCTCAGAACACCAGTTGTAAACAAGGTATTGCATTCTTCATTAGAAGAACAATTAACCATAAATTAATAACTATGAACTCTAATATATCATGTTTAGCTATACAAATAGACATTGGTTTCAAAATTACCATACTTAATTGCTACATCCCTCCCCATCAAAACTTTAACTGCAAGGAGTTACTTGATTTTTAATATATCAACCCCATTAGTAGTCTCGGGAGACTTTAATGCTTGGAGCCCTTTATGGGGCTCTAAAACCACTAATGGTAGAGCACAAACAGTTGAAGACCTCATTTTATCTCAAACTCTTATTGTTTTAAACGATGGCCAACCAACGCACTTTTCAACCCACAAATCTTTCACCCATCCTGATGTAATCCTTGTTTCCGCATCCATCTCTCCCAAATTTTCCTCTCGCACTTTAAGCGAACTACATAGCAGCGATCACTTTCCTCTGATAACGTCTATTTCCATTCCAAAGTGGTACGAAGTCAAACCAATATCAAAGTTTATTACAGATAAGGCAGACTGGGCTAGGTTCCAAAGCATTGCTGTTGATTTAACGAATAAAAAACCAGTATCACACAACATCAACAGGGAAGCAGCTAATATTAAATCAATAATCCGTTCTTCTGCCCACATATCAATACCACAAACAAGCACTAAAAAATTTTCCGCAAAGTTACCTTATTGGTCTAACTTGCTTACCTCTTTGAGAAATAAAAAACAAACGTTTTAGACAATATATAAGAAAACAATGAATGAATCTAATTTAATCAACTTCAAAAAAGCAAACGCAATGTTCAGAAGAGAGTTAAAGGCTGCTAAAATAAAATCATTGGAAGAAATTACGTCCAATATCACCCCTTCTTCTAATCCTAAACAGATTTGGTCTGACATAAGAATGCTAACTGGTTCCTCCCCTCGTTTTCACATACCATTCGTATACAATGGGCAAAAACATATTTACTCTCCACAAGATATCGCCGAAATATTTGCCAAATCTTGGTCAGCTTATTCACATAATTGCAATTTTCATCCCACTTTCAACACTCAAAAAAACCGCATCATTCATTACAGTTATTCAAATTCTTCCCCTTCACCCAAAGCCTCCTTAATTGAAATGTCAATTTCAACTTACGAATATGACTCCACGATTTTTAAAATATCAGGAAAAACACTTGGGGCAGATAAAATTTCCTACACAATATTGAAAAATCTACCCTACGCCTTAAAGAATAGACTAGTAAATCTTTATAATGATATATTCACTTCAGGTGTTTTCCCTCAAGCGTGGAAATCAGCCTTTATTATCCCCATCCCAAAACCAAATAAACCTTCCAACCTGCTAACTTCCGTCCAATATGCCTACTTCCATGTATATCCAAAATATTAGAAAAAATTATAGCCGTACGAATAATGTGGTTTGCAAAAATGAACGGATTTATCTCTTCCCACCAATTTGGTTTCCAAAAAGGCGTGGGTGTTATTGAACCGCTTTTATATTTTGAGCATTTTTCTAACACAGCTCTAGCATCAAGTAATCATGTCTCAATACTGAAGTTAGACTTTGAGAAAGCGTTTGATAGGATTGGCATCCATGTGGTACTCAGGCAACTTAAACGCTGGAAAGTTGGCACCAAAATATTTAACTTCGTTAAATCCTTCTTAAGCAACCGGAAACTCTCAGTCAGCGTGAGGAACTACAGATCGCAGACTTATAAACTAACAAATGGTATTCCCCAAGGGTCACCGCTTTCGGTGACGTTGTTCACAATAGCATTTAACGAAATCAGTTCAATCATTACCTCTAACTCACTTGTAGAACATTTCACATACGCAGACGACGTTTTGATTTTCTCAAAAATAAAAGACCTTAAAGAAGTTAACAATATTTTCTCTAGTATACTAAGTAATATATATAAATGGTCCGAATCATCGGGAGCTATTATCTCAACGAACAAGTGCTCTACCTTTCATTTGTGTAGAAAACATGTCTGTCCCTTTCCTACATTATCCATCTCAAATATACCAATTCCTCATTGCAACTCACTCAAAATACTAGGTTTAATATTCGATAAAAAACTTACTTACAAAGAGCATTGTAAAGCTACTAGACTAAGTTTGTTTGCTAGACTAACTATAATTAAATTTTTGTCATCAAAACATTGTCATATACATCCAGAAGTACTTGTGAATATCACAAAGGCATTATTGCTATCAAA
Organism: Anastrepha ludens; assembly: GCF_028408465.1. Taxonomy (NCBI): domain Eukaryota; kingdom Metazoa; phylum Arthropoda; class Insecta; order Diptera; family Tephritidae; genus Anastrepha; species Anastrepha ludens. The sequence continues at coordinate 7,298,919 of NC_071498.1, read as the reverse complement.
AATCGATTTTGGGCTTTGTCTCTATGGAAATTGTTCAAAAGTAAATCTAAACCTACTATATGCTCCCTACCATGCACCAGCCCGAAGAAGTATTCGTGGTTTTCCGACGTCCCCAACGAAAGTTGTTCTCACTGAAGCTGGATTACCGGATATAACCCTCAGAGCTATGCGTAATACAACGATTCTCTTGCCAAAGCTGCTGCTCTGTAGAAATGAAGTTCTTTTCTCACAAGTCAACTCAGCTCTGCTTACGTCAGGAAAAAAAACAATAAGCCTTCCGCCATTCAACGCTGCGTTGAATTATACCAGCAATTGAGTATAATTTCAAAACCGAGGTTGATACCAATTCCAGCCTTTCCTCCAAACATTAAACCTGATGAGTTCCTGTTAACAGACCTGTCTAACTTACCAAAGGAATCTACTTCTTCAGAGGTATATCTTCATCCCTTCAACCAAACATTAGCTCAATTGGAGAGTGATTGGGAGGCTATTTATACAGACGGATCCAAAACGGACACCAATACTACGTTTGCAGTAACAAATCAGCTTGGTGTCACCATTGCTGTCGGTTCATTGCCAATATACTGCTCCGTATTCACAGCCGAAGCAGCTGCATTACTTGTAGCAGTTAAATACGCTTCCCAGAAAGGAGAAAAAAATGTATAATTTGCAGCGATAGTAAATCTACTTTGGCTACTATTAAGAACCAGAGAAACAAAACACCACTAGTTACAACCATTCGAATAAAAACATTATAAGAATCATGTGGGTTCCTGGCCATTCTAGGATACCAGGAAATGTGTATGCTGACAACAGGGCTAAAGAAGCCGGCCATGAACCATTACATTTTAGTGATGATATTACTAACAAAGACATTCGAAAGCTGGTACAAGAGCATTTGCATAAATTTTACGCAAGTAATTGGAATACCTTTCAGCACCCTTATAAGACATACAATCCCACCGGAGCGAAACCTTTATATCCCTCTAATATAGCTTGTCAAACTCTAAAAGAATTCACGCGACTCAGGATTGGCTATTCAATATCTACTCACGCTCATTTGCTAAATGGTTCGCCCAAACCACTCTGTCCTCGCTGCAACTCCATCGATTTCTCAACCCTACATACTCTTGACTACTGCCAAAAATGGGAGGAATGTAGAAATGCGATGTTTCCTAACTGCAAGCCCACTGATTTATTAAGAAACACAGATATTAATAGTATTACCTTAATTTGTAAATTCATTTCACAAACTAGATTAAGTATAGAGATTATTAAGCTCTGAACAAGCCATAACAAGCCATCCCTAACACTCACCCCAAAAACTATCCTTCCCCATATCCCACCATAGTTCCTCCTCCCTTAACTTTAACCTCACCCAAAAAAACAAATTACTATGTTAGTATGTATGCATAGTATATAGCTACTTAAGTTTATATCATCATAAGCCGAAGGCCCTGGCAGCCAGCGTTTATTCCTTACGTGTGACAGTTATTTATAATTGTTACTCTTGTAAAAAATAAAAAAAAAAATAAAAAATATTTAGTACATATAAATAACACAAATATAACTGTATACCCGGAAAGCCCACTACTACTCATTACAGCCCGGCAGTAAGTAACTTAAAGCACTCAAACAATCAATAGTTGCATATTTACTTGATTTACAAATTTTGCAGCTGCTTAATGCAACGAGTCAATTTGTTTTCCATACATGTATACATATTTATGAAACACCGTTGGCGTCTGGGATTGTTGTAGTTGTAGAATGCATTGTGCAGTAGATGCTCGCAACAACACCAATAAAATGGGTAAACACAATTACAACAAAGCAACTGCAACAGGTAGGTTTGTAAGTAAACAAGGTTAAAGTTTCCATACAAAAAATTTATCAATGAAGCCGCCCACGTGCCAAAGAGCTAGCTGCTGAGCCAATACTAGTATGTACGTGTGGATGAACGGACGAGCGAAAAAGCCAAAGAGCAATACCGTACACCAAATGCTGTGACATCGTGGGTGGGTATAATAATGACTCGTTTGTTTATCTCTAGCCGATGCTTCTATTGCTGCCGTTAGATTTCGCCAAGCTATGCCTCAAAGAAAAAGCTCATTGGTTCGGAAAGCTTTTTCAATTGCTTTTACTTGTAAAACGATTTTGTTTATTGTGGAAATACTCGTACTGAAATGTGAATGTATGGTAAATGAAATATTTCTAATATAAAAGCTTTCTGTCAAACTTTTCTAAGTTCTATTCAAATTTAAATATGAATTCAACTGTTCTTCATATTTTATTTATATTGGCCAATAGAAGTTAAAGGAAAAAAAATAAAATTTTAAAGTTGGAGCGAGCAATTCTAGTAGTATATTTCGGTTACGGCAATTAATTTTTTTCTTAGGTAAGACTGCCGAAATTACCAGCCCAGCTCTTTTTTATGATGTGTAACAAATGCATGGCCAGGTTTGTTAAAAGTACTCCATTAGATGAAGTTGTGTGCCTTAACTTTTATTTAAAAAAAAAATAAATAATTGGCGCGTACACTTCTGTTAGGTGTTTGGCCGAGCTCCTCCTCCTATTTGTGGTGTGCGTCTTGATGTTGTGCCACAAATGGAGGGACCTACAGTTTCAAGCCGACTCCGAACTGCAGATATTTTTATGAGGAGCTTTTTCATGGCAGAAATACACTCGGGGGTTTGCCATTGCCTGCCGAGGGGCGACCGCTATTAGAAAAATGTTTTTATTAATTTTGCTTTCACCGAGATTCGAACCAACGACCTCTCTGTGAATTCCGAATGGTAATCACGCACCAACCCATTCGGCTACGGCGGCCGCCCTTACTTAGGGAGGCATTTATACATAACTTCCTATAGGGCCGCGAAGAAGCAACCCATGTTCTAAATCTAGTCCTGTTTTTCATGCCAAAAGTCGTCGAATTGTTTTATCCGAAGCTTGTTGGGATTTCGTTGATAGTAAAAAGTGGTTAAATTTCAAGGGCCGATGTTGTATGTGAACCACACCTAAAGGTCATTGTATTTCATTTAACATTTTTCAATTTCAGACTAACTCAATTTGAATCATGGAAAGATACACAATCGTGCAACGCGTTAAAATTATTCAGGCTTATTATGAAAACGGGCGTTCAAATCAAAATGCATATCGCGCACTTCGTGATTTTTTCGGTCAATGATGTGGCACATTTTCACCTCAGTGGATTCGTTAATAAGCAGAATTGTCGCATTTGGGCGAATGATAATCCAAGAGTGATTGCCGAAAAACCAATGCACCCTAAAAGAGTGACTGTTTGGTGCGGGTTATGGACGACATCATTGGGCCGTATTTTATCCAAAATGAGACCGGTCAGGCAGTTACTGTGAAGGCAGTTACTGAAAAGTGTTTCTATCGTGAGATGATAACGAACTTTTTATGGCCCGAATTGGAAGATATGGAAGTGGACGATAAGTGGTTTCAACGGGACGGTGCCACTTGTCACACAGCTAACGAAACAATGGCTCTTTGCGCGAAAAATTTGATGGTCGAATAATCTCGTGTCGCGGCGATGTCAATTGGCCGCCAAGATCATGTGATTTGACACCGTTGGACTTTTTTCTTTGGGGTTATTTGAAAGAAAAGGTGTACGTTGATAAGCCAGCAACAATTCAAGAGCTAAAGGATGAGATAATTCGGCACATTAACGGCATAGAACCTGAATTATGCCTCAGCGTCATCGAAAATTTGGACCATCGGATGGAGGTGTGCTGCCGAGGCCCCGGCGGTCATTTGGCCAATATTTTATTCCATACGTAATTGAGCCATACCAATTTTATAATAGTAAGGAGAAATGATAATAATTTTTTAAAGAATCTATTTTATGCAAAATCAACAGCGGCCCTCAAAACTTAACCACCCTTTATAAGGAACAAGATTAGAAGTCTACATTTCCTATTTTGGTGGCGAAATTTCGGTTAAAACTCCCAGATTTGCTGCAAAATTTTTTGGCTTGTTGAAACTGCATTTTCTTTGACACAATTGGTTAAGTTATATCGTCTTCACTCGGTCGTCAGAGCCTTGTCCGTTTTAAGCAGGTGGTACCACGTGGAGGTGAGATTGACAATTGGGAGGGATCTGCTGCGTGTTCATATCACCAGGCTCATTTGCCCGCATTGGATCTTATTTTGCGGCAAACCGCCCCACCTGTTGGCATAAAATGCAAACGGGCGTCAACACACGGACTCTACAGCGAATTATATTGAAAAGATTTTTCCTGTGCAAAGTACAAAGAAATCATCAGCTAATGCCTGCTGATCTTCATTTTTGTGGCATTGAAAATGTGCGTGTGAAGGACGAAAGACATTACATCCACTCAAAGCCACTGTGTGGTGCGACGTTCATGCGATAGGAGTGATTCGCTGTTAATGGCGAGAGACTTCTTACTGCCGAAATTGGATGAGCGGGGCTTGGTAAACATGTAGCCATATGGCCAGATCTATTGGAAAAAGTAGTCAATATATATACTGATCGAATGGCCCAGGTAATTCGTAGCCGCGGCGGACATATGCCGGATATCATATTCAAAAAAATAAATTCCATGTTTCTGTTTCTTTCTGTTCTGTATATCAGTTTAAGTTCCCAAGCTTTTAAAAAAACAAGCCATATTTTTTTAGAATAATATTTTTGCCACTTGAAAATTTAAATTTGTTTGAGGAAAAATTATAACTTTAATAAATCTAACTTTTGATAGTAGTTTTCGCCAGGTAAAGTTAAATTTTAGTTTTGTCACATTCGCTAGTTTTTCTATGGCGCTAATAATTAGAAAATAAACGAAAATACTTAGCTACTCAAGACTTTGCACTTTGCTGTAACAAAATTCATTGGGCTATAAAACTGCATACCCAGAAAAATTTCAGTAACTCTGTGTATGTTTTTTCAAAAAAGGCTGCTAGATGTTGTTGTAAAACAAAATATGTGAAAATCTAGATTCTTTCAGGTTTTAAAACATGTGAAAGAATTGAATTTAAAAAAATTTTGTATACGAAATTTTGAAACTTTAACAAGTTTGCGAACTCGACATTTTTGTTTTTTAATTCTGATTAAAAAATTGGAAATTTTTAGCAAATGGCTTTTTCTTTTTAATTTGTGAAATTTTTAGGAATTTTATATAAAGATTGAAAATACGTGTCATATGATTTTAATTGCACTACACCCTTGAAAAAAAAATTGAGTTCAAAACCAAAAAAATTTTAAAAACTTGATAATTCGTCGCGCTCCTAATATTTTGAACACAGTTGTATATACACATGGAGACGCTACTGGGAGATGTCCTTTCGCCTCTCCTTCAGCTAGTTGCTATTGACGAAGTTCTGATTAAGTTAAATAAGTGTGGGGGCTTAGGTAGTAGCATACGCCGATAACTTGGTCTTAATGGTAACGGGAGTGTTCCCTTCAGTCATGACTGAAATCTGGGAAACATCATTGGCTGTGCTCAGATGATGGGTAGTAGCTGATGCAATTTTTTGCTCCAGGAAATGCATGCTTCGCAAGTCATAAGTCATTCACTGGATGTATAACGTTCAGGCTAAAGAAGGTTGCCCTCTCAAGGAACATGGCAGCATTATTTTTAGGCAGTCAACACCGTATTTCTCTGAACTTTATAAAGTTCCCTCTTTCTGCAAACTAGAGGTTGGGGGTTCTGCCAGGGCAATCTTTCCAAGTAGCCAGGATTTGAACGAGTAGATAATTTGGGATGCTGCCTCTGTCTGCGCTGACAGCTCTAAGATAGAATCAGGTGTCAGAGCAGGGGTTTTCTCTAAAGCAACCAATTTCCTTGAGACTGCCGAATACTGCTGGTGTTTTGCAGACAGCAGTCTTTACGATCCTGCTGGCATCAAGAATACTTAGGAAATACGAGAGCAAGGGAGATATCAATATTTTTTCCGAGCCAGGCTACGACGCCATGTTGTAGAACCAAATTGGTCATCTCCTGTAGTGAGGAGATAAAGTTTTTAAAGTGAGTGTGTGTAACATGTCTCTGATCTGGGTTACAGGGCATAGGCACATACAGGGAAATGAAAGTGCTGGTGAGCTTGTCAGGCAGGGTCGACTGAATTGGTATCAGAGGTCTCCCACCCGATCATCGGCATCCCCCTGACTGTGGTTTAAGGGGAATTGGGCAATTATTTATCAGAAAAGCGCGTTTTATTTCGAAAGCCCTTTGACTCCATTACAATAGAAGTAGGGCACAGATAGTACAGGAGCTGTGGGACCTTTCAGTGAAAGAGACTCCCGACCACTTTCTCTGTAAATTTCCGGGTTTGGCAGCTAGGCGATTAAGTTCACCTTTCTTCGACAGCATGGGAATGTGCTCCACCCTTAATCCGATCATCCTTTTTCGTTACATGGCCCTCGGATCAGTGACGGTGCACTTGAAACTGGTCAGGGAATGCCTGACCTCACTTTCGACTGCGTCCGAGTTCTTTGACATTAGCCTCATCTGGGTTCCTGATCACAGCGACATTGCGGGAAACTGCGAGGCGGATGAGCTGGCCAGACAAGCGACATGTGAGGTGAGCTCCCCGCGAAAGCAGAGAATTGGGATCACCCTGACTACCTGTGGTCTGCTCCTGGAAAGATGGGCATCGCTCCAACTCAGCGAGCGTTGGGCAAGTACACAAACTTGTAAGGTCGTGAAATCCTTCTGGCCACGTGTGGACCGGGGCCGCTCGGGCGAGCTTCTGAGGTTCACAAAATATCAGCTTTCGAATCTCGTGGGGTTTCTCACAGGTCACTATGTGCGAGGAATGCATGCTGTGAGACTTGGGATCACCGCGAGTCCTTTTTGGGCTGGATGTATGGAGGATGAGGTGGAATCATCTCAGCACCTTCTCCTTCGCTGCCCTGCTCTGGCGGTGCTAAGATCCAGGCATCTTGGCTCTTATTTCTTGGTTGCGCCTACTGACAGGCGTTGACATTAGGAATCTGATGAATTCCATCAGTAGCACAAAGCGGTTGACGGAAACGCAGCACGGTCATCGTTCGTAATCCATACACTCTAACACACCCGCTTAACCATCCCAGCACCCCCTCTCCCCGCACTCTCCCCGCATCCCATCGGTCTTCCTTTCTCACCTCACTTCCTTCACAATGGTATCACAAAGGACGAATCCTTTTTTCTCGTCCAAGTGTGGCCATTCCTTGGGCAACCATACCAACCTAACCTAGTCTAACCTTTTCGTTACATCAACACCTCTCATTAGTTGGAGGTCTCAAAATGGTATCAAAACGACTTAGCTACCTTCCTATATATGCTCATACCTACAAATCGCAGCATAGTACAAATATATTGCCAGGAACTTAAACTTATGTTACTAATTTTTATTTTTTCTGGCACAAAATTTGTTCGCTGGCTGACCATTTGAAATGTCTTGAGTTCTGGTAAAAGTAAATTATTTAGTAAAAATTTTATTAGAACAGAACAAGCAAATGAAGCAATAAATAACAACACTAACCGGGTTCTATTGAGCCACAGCGCCATTTCGTGTCGATGTGTAACACTTGCATCAACAACAATAGAATCAGTCAAAAATGAGTAGGCTGCAAGATCGTTGTAAAACAAAATGAAGCGAGAACAAAAGTGAAGTGAGAACAAATAAGAAGAAGAGGGAAAGCGCTGAGTGGAATCTGTGAAGATTAGGCGAAATGAGCACACTGTAGTATACAACCCACACAACCCCAAGACAACTGTTGCCCAAGGCAAGAGGCAATATCCAATAAAATTCAAAGACCAACTTACGGGGGCTGACAATCAGGCACGTACCTACAAACACACACACGCACACACATATATGTATATAAATACGCCCCTGGAAGTGGAAGAGGCTTAGGTCGAGTTAGAAGACAAAAACAACGGAAAAGGTGAATGGTGAGGTGAGTGAAAAGCAGTTGAAAATTTGCGGGGGAAATATAATGCAAAGAATTGAAGTGGATTGGCTCAGCCAACTGTAATGTTGGTGGCGGGGGTGTACGAGGGGCAAAGATACCAGTACAGAGCAACAAAAATGCTGTAAATATTTGCCTACACACGCGAGGAGCAGTGTGACAAAGACACATACAAGCAGGCGCAAATACCCACACAAGAACCCACACGCTCACACACACACACATAAACATTCGCCGACAGGCGTACTTATGCACGAATACGCACATACATATGCACATATATGGGGGCATAGCTCGCCTTAGCGCAAATCCATACACACACACACACCCATCCAAGTCCATACTTGAGCACAATGAACAAAAAAGTAAGGCGATGATCAGCCCACGATCGCCATACGCCATCGCCGTGTTATGGAGCTTTAGCCAGAGCAAAGTTTGAGGCAAACGGCGATGCCGATGCTGAAAACGTTGAATGAACCGTGAATAGAGCGGACAGCAAGAATCAATGCGGTAACACAGAGTATCGCGTGCAACTTTGCATCGGAGAGAGTGATCTTCCAGCAGCCGGTGCCAATACCAATTCCAATGCCGGTGTGTCAGTGTTAGCAGACAGTTTAGCGTGAAAAAACGCGATCAATGCGATCTTCAAACTTTGTGTGAGATTGGCGAGCGTTTACATCGAATTTGAAGTGAACAAAAAACCAATAACAAAAAACAAAAACAAAATTCTTAATTGATAATTTTACAAAAAAAAAAAAACAAACAAAAAAATTAATCAGAGTGCCTACATCCGGTGGTTCTGATTTTGTGGATTTCGCCCAAGGCAGCTCAAGCACTTTGAGGCGCTGCAGTGTGTGCGTGTATGTGTGTATACAGTAGTGAATTATTGTGTCCGGATTGTGCATGAAGAGGACATTTGTAAACAAAAAGTGCACAGACGCCCAAATTTATGAATTTGAAAACGCTGTGCCACTCGCTTTAGAGCCCTAAAGCACGCTCAGGCGCCTTTCATGCGCACCATTCTTGCTGGGCCGCCAAAAGTAAAGTGCAAATCAAAAGTGACCATCTTTTCTAAGCAAATAAAAATCAAATTGCGTGTTTCAAATCTAAGTGAAATCATCTGCTGACTACGTCTAGCAAAAATGCAAATATACGCCAAAGCTTCCATCCTGTAACTACAAACGTACATCCGCATATACGCGCATGTGCCGGCGGCTTTTCGCTTGCATTCGGTGCGTACAGCTCTCTCGTATTCGCTAAGTGCGCAACTAAGTTATTCGCTCCAGTATCCCGGGTGCGATCACTATCAACTTGTGTGCCACACCGTGTTATTCCGCCATTTAGGCATTTTGCATTCTATTCTGCCTTATCGGCGAACAGCATCTCGCGTTGTACGACACCGGTCGGGCGTGTTTAGGGAGCGCGTGCGCGCTACCGCAGTTGACACTCGTAATTGCAACTAGTACACACTACATGGTAGCCTAATGCTTGTGGCATACGTGTAACGCACCGCGGCCATGTCTTTCAACGCCTATCGCTTTGCCACCATCTCCACTTTGCCAGCAAGCGGCGGCAATATATGTGCACCAGTAATTAATTATGTTTGCAGCGCGTAAGTTGCGTTGTTGAAAATCGAGCTGCAATCGCTAGCATTTCAACAGTGAATTTGTGACTTAGCCGTTGCGATATCAGCGCAGATTTCAGCTTTATTAACTTTTGGCATCCGAACCCAGCTTTGCGGCTTCCTGTACTTAATGCATGGCATCACGCGCGCAATCATTTGCTGTGAGTACCCGTATGACTTTAACCAAATTAATGTTTATTATTATATTAAGGATATTTCTTTAAAAATTTGCATGATCTACTTTTGTAAAGGGTGGTTCGTGGCAGTTTTGGTACTATCTATTATTATAAAGTAGAGTATACTCGAGTGCGACCAAAGTAGTTGAGTGGGTTTGAACGTGACTACCAATCGGTTTGACCGCGGGCCCCAAACCAGCGGTAAATATGATGCTTCAAGTGGTAGGAAAAGTGGTTTCATATAGCGGTTCTCCCTTAGCATTCAGTGACATTCTATTTGCCATTCGCAGGCGGCGCAAAGTTTTAGAACCACCATTTATAAAGCAAAATCAAGACGGGAAGCTGGTAGGTAGGTAGATATAGTGGTTGTCAGTTGACACACCTAGGCCTGCTGTTGGCCCATTGTGATACCACCAGGGCTGTCCCCTCTCCTCACTCTACATTGTCCTCATTGAACCAACCTGTGGCTTTAATATATTATTTCTAACAAGGCTTGTTATTTTTATATTGGCTACTTCTGCCAAGTTATTTAGGGAACATTTTCCTAAAATATTGAACTTTCTTCTATCCAGAGCCATGCACCCGCGTAGAAAGTGTTTTATAGTCTCTTATTCTTCAATGTCGTTACGGCTTCTACAATAGTCGTTATAGGGAGCCCACTGGCATGCCTGCCAATCTGCCAATGCCCTGTTAGGACCCCAAAAGGATTTCCCGTTCAGTTTCAACAGTCGGTTTGTGGGGCCTATGTTCCATTCTGGCCACGTCATTCCAAGTGTTGCACAGGTAAGGGACTGAGACCATAGCCTGTTGCAGCACTGATAGTGTGTTTGTCTATCAGCATCTTTCAAGGTTGGTAAAGGTATAGGTATGTTCGCTTTGTCTGGTTGGATCGGTAATGTGGTACCCAATCTCGCTAGTTCATCTGCTTTGCAGTTGCCTTCTATGTGACCCGGCACCCAGAGCAGGTTTGTTACAGAGTACTTTGATAGTTCTGTCAAAACGTCGATACATTCTTTTATTGTCTTCAAGTTAATATTAGGCGGTTGTAAAGCTTTCAAGGCCGATTGGCTTTCTGAATATATATTTATATCTCTTGTGGTGAGAACACTTTTATTTAGAGCTAACAAGCCTACTCTGATAACCAGAACTTCAACATGAAGTACACTACAGTGATCCGGTAGCCGGAATGAGATGTTGGCATTCATTTCCTGGAGTGAAGGCCTCCGTCTACTTGTTCATTTAGCTTGGAACTATTGTCCATTACCCGATTATCCCAATCTTCATTGGGAAAGTTGTGATAAAGCATGTGTTTACATGCAGTTCTACTGAGTTACAAAAGTCTGTCGTTTGATGTTGTGGCTAGGTTAGAAGATTATCTTAACCTAAGTGCCGATTTCGCCGCCAGCTGTTTGCTGTAGGCCTCAATTAGTAATAAGCGCAACTTGACATTCATCGCTGCCGTGGGCGTAGTCTTTAGTGCCCCGCTTATGCAGAGACTAGCACCCCTTTGTATACTTTCTAAGCGTTTTACTATTGTTCTTTTCTCAAGTGTTGGCCACTAAACTAAGACACCGTATGTCATGATGGGCCTTACCACTGCTGTATATAGCCGGTGTAATCGTACTAGCTGGAAGCTGGTAACATTTCGTCAAATGCAATCCTCTTCGCCAAATTATTTAGGGCGAGTAGCAACATTTGCTTGCAGATAACCTCTGTCTGATCAAATCTTTAAATGTGATGAGATGTAAGCGCGATCGATCGCCGAAGTATACCAACGACTTCGGCTTGGGGTGTTTAAGACTTCTCGGACAGCAAGTTGCTCATTCGAATCGGGCTACATGAATGGCGCTTACAACCTTTATTTGGTGTTTGGCCGAACTCCTCCTCCTATTTGTGGCGCGCGTATTGATCTTTTTCCTCAAATGTGGGGACCTACAGTTTCATGCCGCCTCCGAACGACAAATGGTTGTTGATGAGGAGCTTTTTTCAAGGCATAAATAGATTCGGAGTTTGTTAGAAAAATACTCTTTCTTTGCACTTGTGAATGGTACCATAAATATTAAATAAAATTGACAAAAAATAAGAACAAATCCTCTAAAAGTGTTGCATACTCTAAATAATAATTTGATTGGTTCTTCTTCTGGGCAGTGGCTCTCCATGGCATATGATTGACTTTCGAGTTCGTTGCGGCCACTCAATCTTTTAATGGCAGTAGAGTCTTGTGAGGTGATTAATAACAATCCTCAGATTTAATCGATTAAATTTCAGAGGTTACTTAAAACTCTATCTATTCGTAGCTACGTAGATCTATGCGAAGCTATGAATTTATCCGAAGTTTGTAACCTCAGTCAGCAATACAAGAAAATAATGGGGTGTAGTTATAACGTTTTAAATCGACTACCAAAGCGCGATGAGTCAAATGTATTGCGTCCAATCCAATTTCAAATCCTCTAGAAGTAGCCAGCAGTTTTAATAAACACTTTATTTCAATTCGGAAAATAATATAATATAATATTAATCCATTGGAATTGCCAGCGGCCGACGTAGCCAAATCGGTTGACGCGTAATCGATGGTGTCTGGTCTCGAAACCCCAGGCAAAAACATCAACTGATAGGCTAATAATGGTCGTCCCTTGGCAGACAGATAATGGAAAACCTCCGGCAGTATTTCTGCCATCAAAAAGCTCCTCTGCCAATGGGAGGAGATGACGCCCATGAAGAGGAACTCTCATGAGTACTGGCATACCGGCATAGCAGGACTTGTAGCCTCAAAGCTACATCTATGTTCTAAACACCTCTAAATACAACACAATCGACCACTCTCCCTGCAGAACTGCCAAAAAGATATTACCACACAGTGCTGGCTGGCTCAAAGGCTCCTAATTTTTGTTGACGCCTACAAAACTCAGCGCGCCTTGGATCATTATGAATATGTGTTACATGCGCTCAGAATCCTTTCCAATTATCAACTGACTTCAGCATAAAGTTTACAATATTTCCTCCGTTTAATATGTTATATGTTTCAGCAGCAAAGGCCGGGCATTGGAACAAGACTTGATCAACAGTTTCTTCCTTCTCCGTGCAGATTGGGTAGTTTGGTGGGCTCTCATGTCCAAATCTACTGATCAATTTTCTAAATACCCCGTGCTCTGAAAGTAATTGAGTTAGAAAGTGATTTGGTCCCTCATGTTTTCTTTCTAACTATGGGTATTAACTAGTGTGTGCATCTACCTTTAGGGGATCTGTTCCACCAGTCTTGTCAGTGGGCGATCGAATGACGCCTTTCTTCTGCTGCAATATCTCTACGCCTTACTCTACCGCTGTGATCGGATAGCCTTATATATACCATTAATGTTATTTCTTTTCCTAAAATGGCAACCGGAATTAGTCATTTAACGACGAAGGAAGCGTCATTCGAAATTTCGCGGAAGCCACATAGTCCGCAAAGCGCTTAGCCGATAAATGGGTATTAGTTTTCTTGAAAATCGGTTTATGTTCAATGCATCAGCCCAGATTTGTGCCGCGTATAAAAGAACCGAGGAATCTCTTTGCTATTAGAGTCACCGTTGTTTGGTATTATTCATACAGACAGACCTGCACAATCGCTGGCTTCTTCACAGCATTTTCTATGGGAGTTCTAAACCTTGGGGTATTTAATAGCGGAGTTTGAATTGATAGTTACCGGCCCAACATTTACCTTCATAAATTCTAGCCTTTCTCCTGCTTATTAAAACCGCATCAGTTTTGTGCTCAGCTAATTCCAGGCTTATGTACGTCAACCTAGCCTGGATCCTATTTATGGATTGGCTGACAATACTCTCAATATCTTGAATGTGTTTTGCTATCCAATCCAAGAACACCGTCATACATATCTCGTAGTAGGCACCTAAAACTGATCCTTTGCCGGTTCTACACCTCAGTTTACGAGCCGAAAAATAGTTCCCAATTATTCTGATAATGTAACTAAGCGTCTCTACTCTTATGAGAGCTACTAGTATACTTTGCCAGCTAGCTGTGTTAAAAGCATTTTTAATGTCCAGAGTTACTACAGTGCAATATTCTTTTTTCCTTCCTGGTGTCTCTTTGCCTGCAAGGGCTTCTGTTGATCCCTCTTCTTCTTAATTGGCGCTATAACCGCTTACGCGATTTTGGCCGAGTTTAACAAAGCGCGCCAGTCGTTTCTTTCTCGTGCTAACCGGCGCCAATTGGACACACCAAGTGAAGCCAAGTCCTTCTCCACCTGATCTTTCCAACGCAGAGGAGGCCGCCCTCTTCCTCTGCTACCACCAGCTGGTACCGCATCGAATATTTTCAAAGCCGGAGCGTTTGTATCCAATCGGACGACATGACCCAGCCAACGTAGCCGCTGGATCTTTATTCGCTGCGCTATGTCTATGTCGTCGTAAAGCTCATACAGCTCATCGTTCCATCGTCTGCGATATTCGCCATTGCCAACGTGCAAAGGTCCGAAAATCTTACGCAGAATCTTTCTCTCGAACACTCCAAGCGTCGCTTCATCGGATGTTGTCATCGTCCAAGCTTCTGCGCCATACGTTAGGACGGGCATGATGAGAGTCTTGTAGAGTGTTAGTTTTGTTCGTCGAGAGAGGACTTTACTGCTCAGTTGCCTACTTAGTCCAAAGTAGCACTTGTTGGCAAGAGAGATTCTACGTTGGATTTCAAGGCTGACATTGTTATCGGTGTTAATGCTGGTTCCTAAATAGACGAAGTCTTTTACAACCTCGAAATTATAACTGTCTACAGTGACGTGGGTGCCGATACGCGAGTGCGCCAACTGTTTGTTTGAAGACAGGAGGTACTTCGTTTTGTCCTCGTTCACCACCAGACCCATTCGCTTTGCCTCTTTGTCCAGTTTGGAGAAGGCAGAACTAACAGCGCGGTTGTTAAGGCCGATGATGTCAATATCATCGGCATACGCCAACAATTGTACGCTCTTATAAAATATTGTGCCTGAGCGATTAAGTTCTGCGGCTCGTACGATGCTCTCCAACATCAGGTTAAAGAAGTCACACGACAGCGAGTCACCCTGTCTGAAACCTCGTTTGGTATCAAACGGCTCGGAGAGGTCCTTCCCAATTCTGACGGCGCTGCTGGTGTTGAGCAACGTCATCTTACATAGCCGTATTAGTTTTGCGGGGATACCAAATTCAGACATAGCGGCATACAGGTAACTCCTTTCCGTACTGTCGAATGCAGCTTTGAAATCGACGAAAAGATGGTGTGTGTCGATTCTCCTTTCATGGGTATTTTCCAAGATTTGGCGTATTGAGAATATTTGGTCGATGGTAGACTTTCCAGGTCTGAAGCCACACTGATAAGGTCCAATCAGTTGGTTGACGGTGGACTTCAGCCTTTCACACAATACGCTCGCTAGAACCTTATAGGCGATATGCAGAAGACTAATCCCGCGGTAATTGGCACAAATTGCAGGATCGCCCTTCTTATGGATTGGGCAGAGCACACTTAAATTCCAATCGGCAGGCATGCTTTCATCCGACCATATTTTGCATAGAAGCTGATGCATGCACCTTAGAAGCTCCTCGCCGCCATGTTTGAATAGCTCACCCGGCAGTCCGTCGGCGCCCGCGGCTTTATTGTTCTTTAGCCGCGTTACCGCTATTCTCACCTCGTCATGATCGGGTAGCGGAACGACAATTCCGTCGTCAACGATTGGGGTATCGGGATCTTCACTTTCTCGGTGTCATGCGCAGCTGTCACTGTTTAATAAGTTCGAGAAGTGTTCCCTCCATAATTTAAGATTGCTCTGTACGTCAGTCACCAGTTCGCCGTCTTTGTTCTTACAGGAAAACGCCCCGGTCTTAAAACCTTCTGTAAGCCGCCGAACTTTCTGGTAGAATTTTCGGGCGTTGTTCCTGTTGGCCAGCATCTCAAGCTCTTCGCACTCACGTATTTCGGCCTCTCGTTTCTTCTTTCGGATAATACGTCTCTCTTCTTTTTTCAGCTCTCTGTAGCGATCCCACATGGCTCGCGTTGCGCCCAATCGCTGCGTGGCTCTATAGGCGGCATCCTTTCTTTCTGCGGCAGCATGACATTCCTCGTCGTACCAATTGTTTTTTCGGGCTCGCCGGAATCCGATTTCTTCTTCGGCGGCGGTACGTAGAGAACGAGAAATGTTGCTCCATTGTTCGTGGATGCCGGTTTGTTGGGCAGTACTCTCTGAGAGCAGGAGTGAGAGTCGAGTGGCGGATCTTCTGGCTGTCTGTTGTGATTGCAGCTTTTCGATGTCGAACATTCTTTGCGTAGGTAGATGCACGTTTTTTGCTGCACAGAGGCGTGTGCGCAGTTTGGCTACAACAAGGTAGTGATCCGAGTCGATGTTGGGTCCTCGGATCGTACGCACATCTAATACACTAAAAGCGTGTCTTCCATCTAACACAACATGATCGATCTGGTTTCGTGTTTTTCGATCAGGAGACAGCCAGGTGGCTTGGTGAATCTTCTTATGCTGGAATCTGGTGCTGCAGACTACCATGTTTCGGGCCCCGGCGAAGTCGATCAGCCTCTGTCCGTTCCCGGATGTTTCGTTGTGCAGGCTGAATTTTCCGACTGTGGGACCAAAAATTCCCTCCTTGCCCACCCTGGCGTTGAAGTCGCCAAGCACGATTTTTATGTCGTGGCGGGGACAGCGCTCATAGGAGCGTTCCAGGCGCTCATAGAAAGAATCTTTGGTCGCATCGTCCTTCTCTTCCGTCGGGGCGTGGGCGCAAATTAGCGATATGTTAAAAAAACGGGCTTTGATGCGGATTGTTGCGAGACGCTCGTCCACCGGAGTGAACGACAGTACTTGGCGACGAAGTCTCTCTCCCACAACAAATCCGACACCGAATTTGCGCTCCTTTACATGGCAGCTGTAGTAGACGTCGCAAGGTCCTATGGTTTTCTTACCTTGCCCCGTCCATCGCATCTCTTGGATGGCAGTGATGCCAGCCTTTACTCTCACGAGGACATCAACCAGCCGGGCAGAGGCACCTTCCCCATTAAGGGACCGGACATTCCAGGTGCATGCCCTCAAATCATATTCCTTATTTCATTTGCAGGGGTTGTCATCAGTATAGGGAGGTCTCATCCGAGGCTTTTTCAAACTTTTCATTGGGGGGATTTTTAAGTGGCGGGTCCCAAACCCAACGCACAACCAGCTATCCTGGAATGTTTCGCCTTCTCACTTTAGCTCACTCCCGAACGGGTGTTCGGAAGCTACCCAGAGGATACGTGGGCTAATCCCGGCCGTTGTGAGCTGCTTGAACCATATGCAGAAGAATCGTCCTGGCCATTCCCAAGTGAATGGCGATCAGTAACTTCTGTTGATCCATGCATCATAAAACTGCAGGTCCCTCCAATTGTGGAAAATCATCAAGACGCGCGCCACAATTTGGAGGAGGAGATTGGCTAAAATAAGCGCCAATATACATAAATATAAAGTTTCTTTCAAAAGTGACGCCTAGATGTCAGTAGTGATTAATTCGTAGTCGATAACAGATCTAAAACTTTACACAACGCGTTAAAGTCATTGAAACCTATTATAAAAATTGTCGTTCTTTAAGAGCAAAATATCGCAAAATTTGTGATTTGTTTTGTGGGAATAATCATCCGAATAAGTCGACAGTTTAAAGGTTGGTGAAGAAATTCAAGAAACTGGATAAAAAAAGACCATCAGTCAACAACTGTCCACTGCAAAGTGTGGGTGAAGAACCTTCAAGATCTATATCTTGATATTCTCAAATCGAAAGTTCTAAAGAATCAAAGTTGTTTCATGTTTTTTTTTAAACATAATCTAGGCGCGTGTTTTGAAATACCCTTTAAAAATGTTGGAATATACATATATCACATGCATTCGCTTTAGTTCATTTAGTTTATTTTAATATTTTTTTGTGAAAATACTCGTATAGTTTATTCTCCTACGAAAGTCATATAAAACCGAGTTTCGAACTTTGTACAAACTAAAAAAAAATATTTAATTAAATAAATTTCCACCAAAATTTCACACTTTTTATTAGATTTTTTAGAAATATTTAGGTCACAAAATTTGACAGGCCATTAAATTTTGATATATTAAGGTTTCAAGTGGCCCTCAAATGTAAAAAGAATTTGTGCTGACGATGTTCTCTGCTTTTTTCACATAAGGATTGTAGGAAAAAATTTTATATGGAGAAAATGAGGAAGTGCAAGAAACAAATTACTTTAAACTTGCACTTTCTTCTTCTTCAGGTCCGTCATCCCTCGTGGGGTATAAGGCAAACTTGCAACAAAATTCAATGGCTGTTGAACTATCAGGTCAGTCCATAAGTTTGTGCGTTTTTTAAAGGTGGTTTTAAAATTAATAAAGAAGATGTTTGAAGTATTTATTAATCAATGTTATAGTTCCCTTCGTTATTTACAATGTCTTCCCAACGTTTAGACAAATTTTTAATTCTCTGCTCAAAAACTTGTTTGTCCTTGGAGCCCCGGAGTCCCGGGAAAAGGTGATAATCACAAGGTGCAATATCCGGAGAGTATGGTGGATGCGGCATTAGCTCCCATCCGAGCTCGTTCAGCTTGTCTAATGTTTGCCTTGCGGTATGAGGTCTTGCGTTGTCGTGGTGAAACAAAACTTTGCGTAATTCACGTCTATTCACAAGGCCATCTCTAGGGGTCGGTTCTGGTGTTTTATCTTTATCTAACTATTGGCGTTTGCGATGAGGATTATTGTAAAGGACCCATTTTTCATCACTAGTAAGGATACGGGTAAAAAAACAGCTAAGAACACACATTCACTCTCTGCTGAAGGTTGGCGACGGAAAGTCTATGCGGAACCCATTTTCCCAGCTTTGAAATCTTTCCCAACTGAACCAGGTGCCTGTGAACTGTTCCATACGATGAATTTAACCTCTGAGCTATCATATCGACAGTCAAATTAGGCTCAGCTTCCATGAGTTCGAGCAAGGCATTGCACTTCAGGACGACCAGCGCGCGGGGTATCCTCCACGTCGCAGTTACCACTTCGGAATTTTGAAAACCACTTTTGCGTGGTCCTTACGCTCACGGTATCCTCTCCGTGAACAGTGTTTATTTCTGCAGCAGCAGTTGTTGCATTTTTACCACTTTTATAAAAAAATACAAAATATGCCTCTTATACGCGTCCGAAGATTCCATTTCATTTTTTAACAACACGTGCTTCTATCCGCGATTAAAATCACTTGTTGAATGCACAATATATCAAAGAAAATATAAATAGTTCCGTTATATTCCTCGAATAATTTCTTGTATGCAAAAATCGTACAAAAGTAAAATTATGGGTAAAATACGCACGAACTTATTGACTGACCGATACATCCTCAAAAATTATCTAAAGATTCTGATTCAGAAGTTTGAAGTTTTTATGAAAATTTCTTGAATTTTTTTTAAATCTGCACTAAGTTTGAAACCTGTGGATTTATATGGTTTTTTAAGAAAATGAACTGTGCTTTCATACAATATAAAAATTATTAAAATTAAATTAGGAACAAATGAACTGTCAAAATTGTCAATAAGTTTCTGGGCTACAGTTAGGTCCGGCCTGAAGCGATTGAAGCACTCCAGTTTTTGCTTTGATATGAAGTTGGGTGGAAAATCATTTTAAACGACCACTTTCGGTTTTTCGGCTTTTCCAGGTTTTTCCAAGTTCCTAGCTTTTTAGTTTATTTTAAAAACTTTATATCTTTATTTGAAAAAATGATATTTACTGAAATTTCAAAAGCACTAGAAGTTCTTTTTCGCGGCATAGAACCTCAATTATGCCTCAGCGTCATCGAAAATTTGGACCATCGGATAGAGGTGTGCCGACCTTGGCCGCGGCGGCCATTTGGCCAATATTTTATTCCATGCGTAATTGAGCCATACCAATATTATCATAATAAAGAGAAATGACAATAATTTCTTAAAACAATTGTATTTTATTCAAAATAAAAACCGGCCCTTGAAACCTAACCACCCTTTACATTAAAATAATATAAATTTTTTTTTTATTTTAATCATTTAACTAAGTTTTATCAGAAAACTTTTAAAATTTCTAAAGTTATCCAAAGCGCAAAAGGATGATTTGGAGCACTGAAATAGAATTATTTCCAAGCGAGCTTTTACTAACGTGTTTTATTTGAGAAATACGTATCTGTGTATGCACTCATATGTGTGTATGCATTTCGTGACGTGCCACGTAATAAAGCTGTTTGCGGTGAGCTTTTCATTGAGGAAAATTCTAGCTTTTGCCCATTCATTATTGCTTGACATTTGTTTTCTAAATTTTCCACTGCTCCGCAAATGCATAGTTTCTCTATCTCTATCTCTCTTTTTCCCTCTTTCTCTTATCCATACCCATGCTTGCTGCTCTCCTCCTCACTCACCTTTACTGCTTGTTTTTGTATCTATGTAAATACAAATGTATTTCTATTTTTGTTCTGGTTGTGAAGCAACAGTTTCCCACCGCCCTATCCTTCCATAAGAACACTCTCAATACGCGTAAATAGCTTCGAGCCCTTATGGGTTTCCGCCACAACACCCAATTTGTCATAGTAACGCTCATACACGCGCCTCGAACTTGAAAAGAGCAAAGTACTCCGACGACGATGATGAGGTTAACGCGAAAGCTGAAGAACACACCAAGGGCATGGATAAGAAAAAAATACAAGCCCTGACTGCTGAACGAAGCTGCTGAGTTATTTTGCGAACTTGAATCAGGAAGTCTGCTTGCTGCTAAACTGAGTGATTTGTTATAATTGGTTTCATTTATTTTCGGTGAACAAACTATGTGCGATGATCCCATAAAGGTGGAAGAATTCCAGTGAAAATTAACGGCTTGAACTAACTGAGCGACACGTCTAATGGATAATGATTAAATTCATACAAAAATAATTGTTTTCCACACTAAAATCGCTTCGCATAGACACAATGAAATCTCGTTGGTATGAAACACCAGTCTGGTACGTCCTCAGAGATTAGCAAATAAAAACGATTTGTCGGTTTAAATCCCATTCAAACATGCATTTATCTTTCTTTAAAATATAAAATGACTTACAGTGTGCCACTTAAGTTTTCGCAAGAGGTTTTTTGTTTTTTTTTCACATTCATTAAAAATTAGCAAATAATAAACTTAGCGCAAAGTATTGTGTTTTGTTTTTATTGGATTTTAAATTTCATTTTACGAAGTTCGAAATCTTTTTCTTATGGTAAAAATATCCAACTCAGTCTGAAAAAAAAATTATCAAAAATCAATGAAAAGTATTAGGCGCCTCAAACCTGCATTAAAATATCATGAGCGACAAAACAGCATACCCAAATATATTTTTAAATCTCTGAATAAATTTTTTGTTTTGAAATTTTTAAAATTTTATTAAATTTCCCATAAAGTTTGAAACTTTGATTAAAAGGATGTTGATTATAGAACTAATTTTTATAAGAAAAACATATTTAAAATTAAATAAAAAAATGTATTGCTTAAATTAAACAATATATGGTACATGGTGAAGTCCACAATTAAAAAGACTGAGCTAAAACAGAAACGACAGGAGCTTTGTTCTGATAACTTCAAGTTTATTTATTCAAGTTAGTCTCCTTTGGCCTCGATACACTGTTTTGCGCGATCTAAAAGCTTTTCGAAAGAGTGTTTCAGGTCATTGACCGGAATGTCCTTCAGGATGTCGGTAAAAGCCTTTTGGATGGCCTCTACAGACCCAAAACGTTTTCCTTTCATGGCCAAATACAATTTTCTGAATAGGTAGAAGTCACAAGAAGCCATATCAGGTGAGTGATTGAAGGGTAAAATGCGATTTATAGTCAAAAAATCAGTCACAAGAGTGGATCGATGAGATCGTGCAGGATCATGCAATAAGCGCCAGCTTCCTCCTTTGCAGTATTCGGGGCGAATTCGACGAATGCGATGCAACAAACGCTTCAAAACGTCAAGATAGAAAATTTCATTGACGGTTTGGCCGGTTGCCACGAGCTCCTTGTGGGCAATTCCCCTGGAAGCGTAAAAACAAATGAGCATCGACTTGATTTTTGACTTATCCAAACTCGATTTTTTGGATGCTGGCTCGTCTGAGGCTTTCCATTCGGTACTTTGACGCTTAGTTTCAGATTCATGTTGGAAATACCACGCTTCATCCCCAGTTATAATGCTGTAAAGGAAATTCTCGTCTTCTCTCGCCTCTTTAATGAGGTCTTTCGAATGTTGAATTCTGAGCAATTTTTGGTTCTCAGTTAACTTGGGCGGAATGAAACGTTCACAGACCTTTCGTAAGGCCAAATGATTTGTTAAAATGCAATAAATCGATATTTTGGAGATACTCAACTCCGATTCTATGAATTCCAACGATGATTTCGGTTAATTTTTTATACATATACGAACACTTTCGATGGAGTCTACTGTGATTACTGATTTTGGGCGGCCCGTATGTTCATTGTCATTAATGACCTCACAACCATCTCTGAAACGTGTAAGCCATTCATGAACTCTGGCACGGGATATACAATCATCGCCATAAACTTTTCTCATCAATTCAAATGTTTCGGTAAACATTTTACCGATTTTAAAACCCAACTTGATATTAGCTCTTTGATCGATACTCATTTTTGTACCGATGACACAAACATAATGACACTTTAGAAGCAATAACTTCGCTTTCACTGAACCGAATGTCACCAAGATCGCGCTATCAAAAACATTTTTATGACAGCAGTCTTGTTTCCTTTGGACTTCACCTTGTATTACACATCAATTCTTCTTTAGCTATCCTAATACAAAACGAGACTTGGCAATGATATTGAAGGTAAGTACCTTGGGTAATGCCTTAATATCTTGCAGGATTACTGAAATCATTTCTCTGCAACGCAAAAATCAACAAAATCTTTGCTCAGTGGAAGAAGTAGGGCATTTGCCCAAAAATGGGTAGTAGTAGATTTTAACCCTCTAACTCCTACTTAAAAGGGCATTTTTGACTCGTTCTTTAAGAGCTATAGTGAAAGTTCGTTGAAAAAGGTAATTAGAGGGTTAAAATAAAAAAAACACGGAATGAAAAGTATAAGCAGGCAGTTTTGCGGAAGCTCACCGAAGAGGAAAACCTCGCACCGGTGATGATAAGTGTGAAAGAAAACTTAGTTGAAGCAAATGTTTATACTGTTAGCAGGGATATCCTAAAAGAATTGGATGATGGAAACTAACACATACAATTTTTTTTAACATCCAAATGGAAATACTTTCAATTTTGTTGCTCAGTAAAGGGTAGTTAAGCTTTAAGGGCCGATGTTGATTTTGAATAAAATACAATTTTTTTATGAAATTATTGTCATTTCTCTTTATTAAGATAATATTGGTATGGCTCAATTACGTATGGAATAAAATATCGGCCAAGTGGTCGCCGCGGCCTTGGCGGCACACCTCCATCCGATGGTCCAAATTTTCGATGACGCTGAGGCATAATTGAGGTTCTATGCCATTAATGTGCGAAATTATTTAATCCTTTAGCTCTTAAACTGTTGCTGGCTTATCGACGTACAGCTTTTCTTTCGGCCATCAAATTTTTCGCGCAAACTAGCTATTGTTTCGTTAACTGTGTGACAAATGGCACCGTTCTGTTGAAACCACATATCGTCCACATCCACATCTTCCAATTCTGGCCATAAAAAGTTCGTTATCATCTCACGATAGCAAACACTGTTCACAGTAACTGCCTGACCGGCCTCATTTTGGATAAAATACGGCCCAATGATGCCGCCGGTCCATAAACCGTACCAAACAGTCGCTCTTTGTGGGTGCATTGGTTTTCCGGCAATCACTCTTGGATTATCAATCATTCGCCCAAAAGCGGCAATTCTGCTTATTGACCAGTCCACTGAGGTGAAAATGTGCCCCATCACTGAAGATGATTTTCTTCGAAAATTGGTCATTCACTGTTGCCATTTCCGGCCACCATTCTGACCATTGACGACGCTTGAAATGGTCAAGAGGCTTTAGTTCTTGAGTCAATTGCACCTTGTAAGCGTGTAAATGCAAGTCTTTATGCATAATTGTTGGGCACGACGACGAGTTGAGGTGGACGGCTCTACAACCACACTATCGCGAACAGCAGCAATATTTTCTGCAGTACAAGCTGTACGAGCATGCATTGGTGTTTTTACATCTCCTACAGACCCGGTTTGCTCAAACTTTTGCCCAATTTTTCCGATTGTACCCACATTTGGACGATCAAATTGACCGAAAAAATCACGAAGTGCCCGATATGCATTTTGATTTGAACGCCCGTTTTCATAATAATTTCGAAAGAAATAAGGACGTATGATGCCGCCAGTACTCTATGAACTCTCTACAATTTGGAAGCGTTAAACGATTTCTGGCGTCAACGATACATGCAGACTTGCCAAGCCTTACGGAACACAAATATCAATAAACTTTGCCATTCTCAGCTTTCAACTTATTACTATCGATAGTTCTCATTCAGCTAAAAAAAAACACCCGATACAAGATGACCATCCGTAAAGTGGGAGCACTTAGTTTGACGGATGACGAGCGCGAAATACGTGATTGCATTCAGGACGAAAAAGTCAAAATGATTCCCTTGCAGTTCTATACTTGCAAAAGTTTTCATTTGACAATTCATTCTTTGTTTACTAGCCATTTACTATCGCGTGTCACAGTATTTTCTACAAAGGAAAAAATCAAGTATCCTGCAGTGGTGGGATTTTTATTTCTATAAGATTTAAGAGCAAAGCAAATTTATGAGCGAATGTTTAAAGTGTATAAGGGCTTTTCGCTATCAATTAGTACAATAAAAAGATGAGCTGCTGAATTTAAACGTTGTCATACAAGCCTTGTAGACGATCCTCGTCAAGGACTTGCAAAACTGCAACACCACCAGAAAGCGTGGAAAAAATACAGGATGTAATATTGGAAATTCATCGAGAGACTGAAAGATACTTAATAGAAACCCTGGGCATTTTATTGAGCAGCGTAAACAGTATTTTGAGTGAAGTATTGGGTTTCAGAAAGCTGTGTGCGCAATGGGTGCGGCATTCGTTAAGAATGGAACAAAAACACATTCTAATGCGACTTTTCCAGCAACAGTCAGAGCATTTTTTAATCACAACGGATGAGGCTTGTATCTATCACCTGGATCCTAAATCAAAACGAGAGGCTAAGGAGTGGTATGAACCAGGTTCTTTTGCTCCGAAATGAGTTCGTGTCCAGAAATCGCCCTCGAACGTGTTAGCATCAGTTTTTTGGGATGCCAAACGAATTTTGTTTATGGATTACTTGCAAACTGGTAAAACAAAAAATTCTGAATATTACTGTCAGTTCAGGGAAGGAACTCATAAATTTGAATCTCATTGACGTACCTGCTTTGACCTTAAGTTGCGAACTAAAAACGCGTGATCGACTATTGTGTATTTAATCATATGGTTTTACGTCAAAAACAAAATCAAAGTCGCGTCAAATTAATATTTAAAAAATATAATATCTTGCAACCAAAGAATTCCGTACACATATTCAATTATTTATTACCATTTTGAATACATACAAATCCGTACATACATGTTTCATGCCGTCAAATCCGTCTCGCATCTGTGCGTAAGCAACATACATACATATGTACAGTCGTACTTGGGGGCACGCGCTCTCACTGTTACTGTTATCCAAATGTTTAATCCACATGCATCCATATATGCAAATTTACGTCATTATTATCGTGTGGTTGATAGGCAGCCTAACGCACACTTTTGCAATACCAACTTTACACACCCACATGCGCATGTACGCATATGTATGGGTGTACCTGCTTACTCGTTTGTAAATAAAAACATTTACGTTTTACGGCGGCACAAGTAGGCATGTGGCTTGGTCAGGCTTGGTGCTCCCAATTCGGTCAAAATCACCTAAGCGGTGCTTAGTATACAAGGAAAAAGCCAGCGCGCCTCGAGAAATACACCCAAAGGGGTTTTCAAGCTCGAGTCCTGGTGGTATTATTGGTCCATTTTTCTTCGCAAATGCGGCTAGAAATTGTTGATGGAATGGATATTGACGAGCTGTTGTATCTAAGGGGCGTTGTATTTGATTACTGTATTTCCTTTTAGCTCATAAATTCAACTAAAAACGGACAGTGGCACCTGAAATCTTAATGAATTCCTATTTAATTTAAATTTATGAAAGACATTCGAACTTGTAAGACCCTGTATATGTTATATTGTGTTATTACATTTCTTTCCAGCCTACAAATAGAATTATAAAATGCCAGTTATAGCACTTGAATATGATTGAAATCCCATTTACTCGAACTTTAAAGACCCTGTACATGTCTTATTTGCTTACTGTATTTCCTTTTAGCTCATAAATTCAACTAAAAATGGACATTGGCACCTTCTTAATGAATTCTCATTTAATTTAAATTTATGAGAGACACTCGAACTTGACAGACCCTGTATATGTTATATTGTGTTATTACATTTCTTTACAGCCTACAAATAGAATTATAAAATGACAGTTATAGCATTTGAATATGATTGAATGCCCATTTACTCGATCTTGAAAGACCTTGCACATGTTTTATTCGCTTACTGTATTTCCTTTTAGCTCATAAACTTGAAATTTTAATGAATTTACATTTGATTTAAATCCGAAAAAGAACATCGACCTTGAAGTAGCCTGTGCATGTTATATTTTGTCCTCATATTTGCTTCTAGCTCACAAATAGAATTATAAGTGGGCAGTGCCACTTGAAATTTTGATGAGTTTCCATACAGTTTTAATATAAAAAAAATTAACTTTAGCTTGGAAGACCCTATATAATTATAAATGGACAGTGGACACTTGAAATTTTAATGAGTTTCATACAGTTTTAATAAAAAAAAATTAACTTTATCTTGGAAGACCCTATGCGTGCTATGGGTTTGGTTATTATGTGCACTTTTAACTCACAGATGGAATTATAAATAGACAGCGTCATATGAAATTTTAATGAATTATCATTTACTTTCAATTTAAAAGAGAATCTCGAACTTGAGAGGCTCTGTGAGCGCTATATTAGTTATTATTCCTTCTAAAACACAAATAGAATTATGAATGGACAGTGATGCTTGAAATTTTAATGATCGAACCAAATAAAAGGAAGTTTATCAAAACACTAACAATAATATTTATTTATAATTTTTAGGGTCCTTTGACTCTTGTTTGCAGAGCTAAATATGCGAGCTTACCAGTTGTTTATTAACTACTCGCCTATAGATGTTGTAGGCGCGGGTGGCCTGCGTGAGCGGTTATAGCACCACCTAAGGCAGTCTACCACTCACCCACAACAACCTCCGCTTACCCTATCGGCAATATTATCATGACGGTAATAGTGAATATCATAAACGGCACAGTCAGCGCGCGCGTTATTAAAGTTCTAACGGCAGCAATAACGGCGCCGACTGCAGCAGCTCCTTACCGATGCCGTTATTATCATGTCGTTTCCACGCACTTGTTGACGCGTTTTATTCTATCACCGACATTTTCCTTTTAGCTTTCGTTGGAATTTGTATTGCTGACGCTATTATCGTCATTAGACATTTGCTCCAGCGCATTGCGTCGTCGCGGCGACAGCGCTTCGGTTGCGCCTTGCATACAGTACTCACGTAAAACGTCTCGCCGTACCACCACCCCCTCTCTCACATATTCTGCGCCCACTTACAGCTCGGTTTTCGTGTGTTTTCCTGTGCTTTCACCTTTGTTGTTTGCCACTACTGGCTCAGCGCTGATCCCACCCACACGCTTGTAACGAATACATGCCATGCATACACCTACATTTGTACGTCCATCCGTGCAGCTTTTCCGCGCGCTTTTCTTTTCTTAGCTTTTCCTACGTTCGTTCTTGCTTTGCTTGCTAGCTCTCCTTCTCTTTTGCCAACCACTCGCTGGCTACTCGTTTGTTTTGTGTGAAAAGCACATTCCTGCGCTTTTCTACGTTTTTATTTTCGTTTTCACCTTCGCCATTACACATATGAACGTTTCGCTTTCGTTTGGGTTTCCTACGTCTGTTTGCCAACCATTTCGCACTGTCCCATGCTCGGAGCGTTGATTTCCACTGCCCAGCCTCGGCAGTGGCCCCCACGCGTATTTCAACCGCTCGCCTGCTTGCTTGCTCGCGCTATCTATTGCTAGCTGCTGGCTGCCTGTTGCGTCGTTGGCGTTGTTGGCGTCGACACAGCCACCGGCGACGCTGACGCTGCTGTTGCCATTTTCATTCTGCTCACTTTCCGTATCAACGGTGGTTTTCCAATTTCACTTTTACCGGCTGGGCGATAGTAGCGACTTGGTGGCTCGACGGCTCGACTGCGCGCCTCTCCCGGCAGTGTGTCTAGTGTTTTAAGAACTTTCGGTATTTATTTCGTTCTGTGCCGCGTCAGCGGAAGTCACTGCGCTCGAACACCAAAGTCGTGTAAAACTTATACAAAACATTTTACGGCAAAATAAAAATCGCTTATAATCGCAGTGGGCTTTAGTGGTCGAGCTTCAATTCGAAAATATGTTAAACAATTAAAACATTCAGTGCAATATTTAGGGCACTTCATATGTAGCTAAAAAAAAGTTGTCTTTTCTTAAATTAAGATTTTAGCCGTGAGAAATTTTCCATGACCGAATGCAACGAAAACGTAAAAAAGTGCCCAACCGGCCGTCGGCTATAAAGTGTGAATTATTAGCACTCATTTGCCGCCGGAAAATCTCAAAATGGGAGAATTAAGATAGAAATATTCAAATTTTATGTGAATTAAATACATTTTTAATAGCCAATTTTTTGAACATAGAACATAACTGAAGGAAGAGTTTTGCATTTTAAAGCGATATGTAAAAAAATTAAAAAAAAAGGAAAATCATAAATAAAATCAATTTGATGTGTTATTGTTGTGTCAAAGTGTCTTTGTGCATATTTCGTAGTCTCCTAAACTTCTATGAGCAAAATATGTTCCGAAAATATATTCGGGAAAATATTTAATTGTAATTTGATAAAAAATTATACACATATTAAAAAGAAGTATAAAAATTATGACCCTGTACTAAAATCGTATAGCAAATCCACTCTTAAAAGACAAATACAGTGATTCTATACTCGCAAGCGAAGACAAATTGGTAGGTACTTGTGATCTTAAAAACTATGTAATTTTCAAATGAACTCGTGGCGCGCGAGAACTGCTTGTTTGAGTAAAATGTTTTTATTATTATATTTGCACGTTTATATGTATTAAGTGAAATAAAAAGTTCTGAGCATTTTCTGCTAGATGCCTTTTATCATCCTCGTTCACGTGACGGTCCAGGTTGAACCTTGACCTTCCTCAATAACTTTGATGCGTGTAGATGTTTCTTGAAGGAATAGGACCAGATCAGTTTGCGCTTTATGCTTCAAAAATAGTTATTTTACAGTTTTACAAAGCGTTACAAAATGTAGGTAAAAAAAAAGTTGGTAGGCCTTCAGCAAAACTAGACGTTAGATATAAAGTCAGAACAAGCGCTTAGCACTGGTTACAAGGAGAGATGTGTGGCAGCAAGTGGAAAATGCTTAAACTTTTCCTTCACCTTATTGATTGGCGCAATAACCGCTTAAGCGATTTTTGTCGATCTTAACAAAGCGTGCCAGTCGTTTCTTTCTTTCAATTGGACACACCAAGTGGAAACAAGTCCTTCTCTTCATCTGCTACCACCTGCTAGTACCGCATGGAATACTTTCAAAACCGGAGCGTTCGCATCAATTCGGACGCATGAGCTATGTCTATGTAGCTTTAATACTCATGCAGCTCATTGTTCTATCGCCTGCGATTACCAGCATCGCCATTGTGCAAAATTCCAAAAATCTTCCGCCGAATCTTTCGCTCAAACACTCCAAGCGACGCCTCATTCGATGATGTTATCGTTCAAGCTTCTGCGCCTTACAATAGGACGGGTATGCTGAGAGACCTATAAGGAGTTAGTTTCGTCGTGAGAGGACTTTACTACTCAATTGCCTACTTAGTTCAAAGTAGCCCTCTTTGGCAAGAGAGATTCTCCTTTGGATTTCAAGGCGAACATTAACATTTTTTCCTTTACTTAAAAACAAACACTTAATAGCTGTCCCTAGCGTTTCCCTAATTTTGTAAGTCATTGAAATTGTAAGTTTACAAAGAGTCTCGCGGATTCAATATAGTTTTCGACCTAAATATAAAAATGCTGAGGTCTTCATAAGTCTTGTGATGCTTGGTGGTGGTAGAGGTGTTGCTTGAGTGACACATACCCAGATAGCACCCAGGGAACCATTTTGATAATCCACTTCTTTATTTAAGTCGACACATCTTGATTTGACTATGAATTTGCTTAAGTCGTATATTTTCTTTTCTGAATTTTTTTTTTAAAGCTGATCACCGAGGATTCCCCCCACATGCATATCGTAGAGCACCCTGACTTGGGTAGATAGTGAAAGACGGCTTCTTCAGATTACTTTTGATTGCAGCTTCTGCATCTATCGTTGTACGGACTCCCCATCTTCCTAACTAAGTCTTCCAAAGACCAGAGGCCGGTTATTGTTAACGTAATTCTGAATATGTCTGCTCGCAGCTTTCTTAACAACTCGGCAGTTCAGGATTTGTTGAAATTGGGTCACGCTTGTTTAGCTATTTGTCAACGATCCGCTGCTCGAACCGCGAGAAGATCTCACTTTTGCGCACACCTTGGGGACAACCTATTTCTACCGCTTTGGATTCGTTATGGAATGGTCCCTGTCTTGCCAGCTTTCTCATGTTCCTATGAACAGGTACCCAGATGAGAGTGATGCCTATTTTGCGCGCTAAATAGATTATAGGTGGCTTTAAAGCTAAGATGGCTGCTTGACTATCTGAAAAGAATACATACTTCCGATAGTTGTTGTGGATGGTTTCTAATTATCCTGCGAGCTTCCCTTACCCTGAGAACTTCGGCTTGAAAAATATTATTCCAATACCCCAAGTGAAAATACTTGGATGTCTCGAGATCTTCCGAATATACCTTGCAATCCATCTTGGATCGGTCAGTGTAAAGAGCAGTTGTACCGGCTTACTTATTACCTACTGTGGCTAGGAGGAAAAGAGGACTCAAGCATTGAAACTACATCATGTAAGGGTCAATTCATTTCAAATCGGAGAGGTCGACTTGATCAAAAATTTGTTTTGCAATAATACTTTTCGGATTTTTTTGCACAATTTTGAAAGGCTTTTTTGTTCTCACTGGAGCTTTGAAAAATTTGAAACCTTTTACGTTTAAACTCTTCTACCAACTGATGTGTATTTTTTTGGAAAAAACGTTTTTATATAAATTAAAATTTTGTTATCAATACTCACGTCAATAGGTTCTCATATTCTTATCCAATTATACAAGTTTTATAAATTAATATAATAAAAAATGACGTATGGATTTTATAGTGCGCCGCTGATAGTCTCCAATACTTTCGTTATGAAATAGAAGGATGTTTGAAAGGGTGCGATAATGTCATGTGCATTACCGTCTTGGCTGCGTATGATAGGGGTCCTGAGTCGTTAACTCAAGCGTCTGTAATTTTCGTCCGTACATCTAAGTCGACCTCCTCTTGAACACTGTTTAATGTTGAATTCAGCACCTGTCGGAAAGCTCGATTGTGATCAGATTCGGCCCAGGGCGTCGATATTATTTGGCTCTAGCTGCCGCTACTGAAACAGCTCTATTGCTCACCTTTTTTCATCCTGCTGGCGTAGGGTACGCAACACTTGCTTGGCCAACTTGAATGTAAGATCCCAGCAATCTTTGCAATCGCGTATACTGCCACTTAAATTTGTCTCACTTGGCTATCTACTCGCAAAGCGTTCACCCTATAAACCTTCCTGACCTCTTATAGGTGTTATTTTGGGACCTGAGGCCAAATGGGAACGGCCTTTAACAGGATGGGATCTGTCATGATAGCCTCCTCCTTGCGTTGCGTTGAGCACCTGCATTTTCGGCAGCAACTGTGTTAGAGCATTTGTAACTACGGCGCCTTTCGTGCTGACTTTCACCGCGTGCTCTCTGAAGGTCATGCACGAGTAAATCATAATCCCTAGGTATTACTGTATAGCCGGCTTAGACTGTATAAGTATGTTGAGGCTTCCGTGGTTTACCATCAAACTCTCCACTGGCCACTATGTAGTAAAACGCTAATTGTGGCTTATTACTGCTGTATCTTTTTAATTAAATTTGTTTATTTTATAATTAATTTATAATAAATTTTTATTTGTTATTTAATTTTATATTAAATTAATAAATTTTATGAAAATATTTGAAGTGAAATAGGCTGTTTTCATTGACCTTTTTAAATGAAAAAGAGTAAATTTGATTTGAATATCGGCATAAGAGCAGTTCTGTTAGCGTTTAGACATAACATTAGCATTACAGGCATCAATGCCTGGGAGTCTACTCTTTAATGCTATGCAAATGGTTACTGAAATGCAAAAGGAAATTTAGTATTTTTTATGACCAATATCATATTTAATGTATACATTTTGTAGAAATAGAGTTTGAAAGAAACTTAACAACATTGTCAACATTTTGTTCGAATACGGACAATTGTATTACAGATGGTTTTGTAATTTTTCTAATTCTTCAATTTCCCTTCGTATCGCGATTACTATACGCATTTCATTACAGAGTGAGTAGACCCCCAGAAGCGATTACTGCAGAAGTCACACGGATTATTATGAACAAGAGACATATATAGAAACATTTCTGTTAAGACGTATAGCTCTAAGACGAAAGCTTAAGGATTCTAATATAAAACTTTTTTTCTCACGATGGCTTCCTTAATATACAATATTCAATTTTATCATCGATGTTAACATGTTTAGCTGATCCCACATCGACAACTCTCATGGTTCGTGTCCTATTCGTATCTTAGCTATGTTCGGCTGTCTTATGTACGCTCTTGTTTTAACATATCAGTTTGAAAATTACACTGAGCAAATCTGTTCGTTCTGTTCTGTAAACTACGAAATGGCAGTAACTGTTAGCACGTCTATGTTAAAATATTCAGCAGCGCTGTGGTGTACGACTATTAACAGTGGAAGTTCGCGGTATCAACCTTACATTTCTGTTTTAATATCGCTTGTTTAACATAATCTGTGAATGATGCAGATGGGGTGGGAGGTCTATAGAATCAAAACAGCATTAGTTGATTTGAGTTTTTCACTTCCCTCTCAATCAAAACTGTAAAACTGATATTTTCATATTGAAAACACCAACAAAATTTCCCGGAAATATCATTAAAAATAACATAGTTTAATTTATTGTCATTTTTGTCCTCATGAATTTTTAAATAAATGTCTCCTAAGGCGTAAAATATAATCGAATGTAAATTATTGCCATTTACAATTTTTCTACTCATGAATATATTTAAAGTTTCTTCACGTGAGTCTTATTGCTAAGGTACATTTTTGAGCAAGCGCTAAAAATGTATATCTACGTTTAATTAATTCAAATTAGATTCCTTTATTTGATGCCCCGAAAAATTCTTAAAATAACCTCTAACCTCCCTCTTTATTTTCAGCAATTGAAATCACTTTTTCGAAGTAACATTCAGTGCTGCAACCAGTTACGTCCTCTCAAAGACTGATTTTGTGATTTAGTGTAAAAACAAACGAAAATAAAAAAAAAACAAAATTTGTAAGAAAAAAATTATTGAAACAGAACGTGAGTGAGTCAATTAAATAAAATATATAACTGCAATTATATCTCAAACATGAAAATTTCATATGCCTTGTGTCAGTGAAACCCTCAAATGGAGTGCAAACCAGCGATCACTTTAGTCGTTTTATTTTCAGTTCTATTTCCGTTTTATTTGTGTTTTCCTTCTTATTGTATTTTCTTGTCGCGCTCGTTTGTATTTTATTTTACGCGTAAAAATGTTGTTAGCAATGCGTCGTGAGAGTGAACACCACCACGCCGCAGCCACAGCAACAGTACCTCCAACAGCCGCAACCGCTGCCGTCACTGCCGTCCCCTCGGCGTCAGCATCAGCACCAGCCAGTAGTGCATTGGCCACCACAAATGGTCT
Source organism: Anastrepha ludens (assembly GCF_028408465.1). Taxonomy (NCBI): domain Eukaryota; kingdom Metazoa; phylum Arthropoda; class Insecta; order Diptera; family Tephritidae; genus Anastrepha; species Anastrepha ludens. Next base: position 7,265,113 of record NC_071498.1, on the reverse strand, counting down.
AGTAGTGCCCAGTGTTAGTTCAGCACTTCAGCTGTCACCCAGCCTGAGTATCGCCGCAAACGCAACGTCTTGTACATCACAACACCATCATCTGCAACAACAGCAACAGCAACAGCTAGAGCTTCAACAACACGCACAACAATTGCAACAGCAACACCAACAACAACAAGTAGACTCGTTAAATACACCCACGACACCGTTGCTAAACTTAGGACGTAGTCCTTTGCAATTCCCGCCGCCACCACCGCCACCGATTTCGGTGCAGACTGGCCCACAATTCGGCTTCTATACACCTAATACGGGTGCGGCCACTTACTTGCATCCGCATTATCCGCACCCGTCAACGGTACCAACGTCCGCCGGCACTTCATTGGTGTCTGTCAACTCCGGAAGCGCATCTTTGGCGAATGGCTCGCAGCGATCCAGCTCAACTCAGTCGACGGAATTAGACGAATACGTTGACATTTTACAAGTACAGCAATTGTTGTTGGACTCATCAGCGTCAGCTAGTCAACAAGCATTAGCAGCAACAGCTATTGGCAGCAACACAAACAACACAACTGCCACGCCGAGTCCACAACAGAGTTTGCCAAAACCACGACCACGTTTGAATTTGCAAAAGGCCTCAGAATACGCTGCTCAAGTGCAAGGTGAGTTGTATTTTGTGATTTAGTATTTTATTTTTGCTCTCCTCTATTCTACATTGAATTGGTGATATTGCAGTTCTGCAACTTCGACTATTGATAAATTGCAACTATAGATTCTTTACTTAATTTCGCGAAAGTTTAGTGGCTGAAAGTGGTGAAAAAAGCCGATTTATTTAGGCAAAAAATGTCAATATAAATACAGGGCATTCCAAGATCGCGTTTCTTTCAGCAGTGTTTGATTTTGACAGCAGTCACAGGTCGATGACGTCTCTTTCGACAGTTGTTAGATAGAGAATCTACAGTTTACGAAAATTAATTATTAAGTTCTATAACTTACGAGAACGGCGCAAAAATAAATCACTTCCACTATAAAAATGGTGGATCGGTGAAAATATAATTTCTAGAATTGTGCATATTTTCGGTACGTCGGTACGGCCAAATAGAGCTCGGAATTAAACAATTTTGTTTGAAAAATGTTAGTTGTTTTTGTTGTAGCAACATAAACGTTCACTATACATGTACGATTGTTCGTTCCGGTAACATATGACCGACTATGAAAACAGAAAATTTTAGTCGACTGGCTCGGTGCAAGTCAGCCGCTCTGGCCGTTCCGTTGACCTTCCGATCTGATAGTGTAAGTTTTCTTCAAAAACTCAGCACGAAATGCGTCTGCAATCAACGGATCGCATAAACGCGATATTTGTTTGGTTTAAGTGGTGATTCTTCCAGAATCCAACTAGCGCTTCCGCACCATTTTGTTGCCACATCCTCGATCGCTATATTTGACAAAACCTTTTTTTTTTGTTATTATTTTTTATTGCATGGATATTATATTAACAAGATATGGTTTCCACAAAATGATGCCACATGCTACATAGGCAACGTAAAAACATTTTGATTGCAAATAAATTTCCGGCAAGATAATTTCGTCGTTGGTTTATCTTAATTCTCCGAAAACTTCTGGTAAAAAATGGTTGTGTACCACGCTTTAAGTTTCTGTTGGGTTCCCAACTGCGACATGTCTCGATTTTCCGAAAAACTTTCCGACCGTTAGCTTGAGACGCTTTTTCTGCGACCAACTTTTGTTGGATTAAGCTCGTCTTGGGACATCCATGCAGTCGATTGCTATTTTATTTCCAGTTTATATGACCAAATCCAAGATTCGTCACCTGTTACGATGTTACGGGCGCAGATTTTCTTCAACATTTCTTTACACCATTCGACGCGAGCCCTGCAATATTGAATGTAGGCTAGTGACACTAATGCTCAAAGACCCCTCTACCTTTCGATATGTCGCATGATGATCTTGCGTTATCAATTGTTGCACCACGTCGAAGGTTTCTGGCACCACAACCATCTGTGGACGGCCTTCATGAAACTCAGCCTCAACGGGCCGACGGCCACGTTGAAACTCTTTGTACCAGCATTTCACCGTGGCTAAGTGTGATGCTTCAAAGCCGAACGTGGAAGTTGTTCAAGGCACTCCTGTCTCGGTAATCCATGTGGAAAATCGCAATAAGTTAACGCACGAAACTTTTGACGCATTATTTTAAAAAACAGCAAACTTTTCGATGGAAGTATCGAATTACAGCTCATCACGCGTAGTGTTGCGCGCTGTTAAAATAGAACTCTCGTGTAACAACTGTTACAAGTTCTAGAAAATATGGCAATTGCCTAAAATTCTATGCAGAAAGTAGTTGAAGACATTTGTAAGTCTGATAAAAATAAGTTATTAGGGATGTTGAATGAAAATATTGTTTTGCTCAAACTTTGGTCTAATCGCAGGTACATATAAAGGATTTTCCAATAACAGAAGTTACAGGTGAAATGATTGCGCTATCGAGAGATGATTAACGATATTTTATGGTCGGAATTGGACGGACAACGGGCAATTGATCTGGACAACGTTTATTTTCAACAAGAGGGAGCTACGTGCCATACAAGCACCAAAACCGTTGATCTTTTACGGGAAAAGTTTCCGGACCGTGTTATCTCTTGAAGAGGTGATCACAATTGGCCACCGAAATCTTGTGATTTAACACCTTGTGACTTTTTTCTTTGTGGCCACGTGAAAGAGAAGTTCTACATCAACAGCCCAGGGTCGATTCAAGACCTCAAAGATGAAATTTGTGAGGCTATCGAGGACATAGGGCAGCCACATTGCAATTCGGTTATGGAAAATTTCAAGAAAAGTATATTTTCCTGTAAACGTGGTCGTGGTGGTCATTTGCCTGATGTTATTTTCCACTATTAACGGCATACCTTCCTCTTTATAATGAAATAAACATCAAAAAATTGAATTTTTCTTTGAATATCAAAACCCCTTTATTTCTCAAACCTATTCGAATACATAGGAAGGACTATTCCACCTGTTTTTAAGTACAATATTGCACACATATAACATTTCATGTTGATCTGAATATTTTCCTTAACTTATTACAGCGGAGTCTCCATCTTCCCGTCGCATGCTCCTCGATTATCCCAGTCCATATTTGTACGGCAATCATTACCATTCGTCGCCCAGTGAGGACCTCGTTGCCCTCTGGTTCGGCAGCAATGGCTCAGGTGAGTGCAAGAAAACAATTTTTTTATTTTATTTTCATTTTAATTGGCACTGCCGGCAATAGTTTCTGCTGCATTAGTAATAGAAAGAGACACGCGTCGGCCCATTGCAAAACTGATTAAAATAATAAACTGATAGATGGATATGGAAATGCATGTCTACGACAAGAGCGCCGTCTAGACGCCAATCAAGTGAGCGTTCTGACAAACGTACCTACATACATATTTACATGTGCATACACACATGCGCATGCATGCACTTACATGCACTATTTACTTATGTAAAAAACTAAATAAATAAGTCAATTAAGATTTGAGGCTGGCGAGTGGGGAAGCTGCGATAAAAAATGTCACCAAATATGAAATAAATTTCATAAGCCGGTTCTAGCGAGGCCGATGTACATTAGGGTGTCCCAAAAAAATTAAAGTGTTTTTTTTTTAACGCATACCCTCTTATTTTGTTTGAATGGTCTCAAAACATCTAAACAAAAAAGTTTCGTCTATTTAGAATCACGGCACCCTTGCCGAGTTGCGCGGAAACCTAACAGTACTTGTATAGTACGGCGCGCGCGAACTGTCGGATTGATTGCATGTAATTACTTGTTTGTTTTATTAGTAATCGCGGGTTTTTCGTGTAGTCAACATGTCAGTGGAGTTACGAAGTTCCAAAAAGGAGACATTTTTAATAGGGGACGTAAAACATCAAATTACCGGTTCTAAACTTCCCTCTAACGGGCAAGTACTGGCAGTTTTGTTCTATAATATTCGTGAAGTGAACTTAAGTGTCAATGAAAGTGCAAATCTCACAATTCGTGAGTGTATTATTTATTGGGAAAAGGCACGTATACCGACCAGATCAATATCTAACTGTGTTAAGAAACTAGTTAACCTATACCAAGTTTGGAGAGAATTGCAAAAAAATGCGAAAAAAACTCAAGAAGTGTTTGAATAGCGTCGACAGGAGTTTGTTTCAAACTTAAACAATTTGTTTGACATCGCACATGCCAATGCTCTTCAATCGATTAAAATAAATGAAGATAAGATCTCCTTGCAGCGCCGAAGAGAACCAGGTCGGCCCGGTCGTTTAGCCGGAGTGGACAAAAAACTAACAAAAAAAGAGCACCATCAACATCAACTTGCGTACCACCACTAGAAAAGTCATCTTCTGATCCTGAAATAATAGAATTAGAAGAAAATAGGCCCAGCGCAAGAGAAGCCTCCTCTCAGCCCGATAAAACTTCTATGCGGAAGAATATCATAACTCCCAAGTTATTTGCCGCATTGGACAGGTGTCAGTTAAGTGTGAGGGATTCTGTCTTTATAACTGAAGCTACTATTGAGGCTCTGGGGCACAATGCGGATGAATTCCCTATAAGCAAGTCCTCTATCCATAGAGTTCGTACGGAAATGCGAAAAGAACGGGCTGAAGCTATAAAAATTGATTTTCAAAACAAGGTCCCGGACACGGTAACTGTCCACTGGGACGGGAAACTGTTGCCAGCTGTAGATTCACGTAAAAGTAAAGAAGAACGCCTACCGGTAGTTATTACGTACGATAATAAAGAACAAATTATTGCTGTTCCTAAATTGGATAGCTCGACAGGAAGGGAACAGGCAGACGCAGTTTGGGATGCTATTACGAACTGGAACCTTGAAGACAAAGCGCAGATTCTCTGTTGTGATACTACTGCTTCTAACACAGGCCGCATAAATGGAGCATGTGTGCTTCTCGAACAAAAACTGGGTTGCCGTCGTCACGTTTACGAATTAGTACTTAAAGGCGTGTTTGAAGCGAAAATAAGTCAAGTAACTACAAGCCCAGACATCCCATTATTCAAGAAATTCCGAGAAAACTGGAAAAATATCGATCCCGGGAAAAAACAAAGCTGTACAGAAAAGATATCTTGTATAATGTTTCGGAAATTGACAAGCTGCTAGAATTCTACAAAATTGAATTAACCAAAGGAATCGTTAGAGATGACTATCGCGAATTAATTGAGCTTTCAATTATATTTCTTGGCGGAGATTCAGAGAAGAAATATAAGATTCGGCCTCCAGGTGCTATGCACCAGGATCGATGGATGGCGAGAGCCATTTATTCATTAAAAATATCGTTACTTAGCTCTCAATTCAGAATTTCAAACAAGGATAAGGCAGCTCTGTTGGACGTATGTCTGTTTATCGTGACATCCTACGTAAAACCCTGGCTCCAATGTATTTTAGCAGTAAAGGCGCCGTATCAGGATTTGTGTTTTTTGAAGGCCATGAAAAATTACGAAACAATAGACAAAAGTATTTCAAAAGCAGCTTTGCAGAAGTTTTGCCAGCATTTGTGGTATTTGACAGATGAAGTATCTATTCTGGCTTTATTTGATGATGATGTCGATCTAGAAACTAAAGTAAAAATGATTGCTAACTTAACTAGAGAAAACCCAACAGCCCACAATAAACGTTACATTGCATCCAAAGAAGAACTCTGTGACCCACTTTTTGGTACGTTAATTAAGCTTTGATTTTGTTCTATGACTAAGTTTGCTAATAGGTATAATTGATAACTGATCTATCTGTTTTAATTTCAGAGAGAAGCATTGATGACTTCGTCTCTGTCAAAAGCAAGTTCTTGTTTAATCGACTCCAGATTGACGACAGTTTTCTGAACAAGTGCCCCTCTTCGTGGTCAAATGATGATTCTTTTCTACAGGCAAAAAGAAGCTGCTAGGACTGAAAGCAGTTAATGATACGGCAGAAAGAGCGGTTAAGTTAATGCAAGACTTCCATGGTTTGATCACTGTTCAAGAGGAGCAAAAACAATTTTTATTACGTTGCGTACAAGAACACAGACAGGTATATCCCGACTGTAAAAAGCAAACTTTGAAAAGAAAATTCGATGGTTGATGTCCTTTTATAATAAAAAGAAAATAAATACGAAATATGTGTTTTATTTTTATTTATTTAATTAATCTAAAAATTCAATTAAACTTTTCTCTATTGTGATCCTATAGCTTTCATACTAACTTTTAAACTTAAAGTTTGACATCAAGTCGGCACGGGTTAATGACATCCGATCTCAATAATATTTTATATTTAAGTTTTTAGAGTCAAATGGAAAAAAAATAAAGGGTATGCGTATTGAAAATCCGAAAAAAGAAATTCCCCCTTGTAGCCTGGGACACCCTAATGTACATGTGTATGTTTTTACACATACATGCATGCATACTCGGTACAGATCGCAGAGGGCATACAAAAAGAGAGACGGTCTGTTACGGAGCGTTCATTTTGTATTAGTTCGGTTCCATTTTCTTGTGAACATACAATTTAATGCAAAATGACGATGATTGTATTGCTGGCAACGTTGTTAGCGCGGTGCATGCCACGTACGTACGTACGTCAAAAGCAGCCAGATTAAATGCACAAAATGCAACGATTAATTAATAATTGCAACAACTCAAGTGTGAACATTTATCATGGCAAGCGCCAAAAACTGAAAGGTAAATTAATAATTGTATCGCGGCAGCCGGCCGCCAGTGGTCAGCGGTTGGCTGAGAGCGACTTGGCACGCTCGCGCATTTTTGTCACCCAAAATAAGGCGTCAGCGCATTAGGATTTCATAATGCGACTCTACTTGCCGCCACATTGCCATGCCACGCGTCCATACCACCCAATGCAATTGCACGCATACATTTTTTTCCATTTTTTTTGGTTTTCATTAGCTTGACGTGTGGCAACCTCTGCCACTTGCCCCACTTCCTACATATCACAGCTAATAAATCGTTCAAAAGCATTTCAATCCTGTCACATCGAAAGCAATCGTCCAGCAGTGCGCAGAAATGTCATTCGACCAGGCACTTTTACGCCTTTTAAGTGTAAAATCCATGCTGCTAAATGGTTGCGAGTACTGGGCGCTAACATCTGTGCTGATTCGGAAACTGGAAACTTTTGTCAATTTCTGTCTGCGCAAAATCTCAATACTGACTTCTTAAAATCGACCAACGAACTCTCCTTCGAGCTAGCCATCAAACGCAGACTGCTTAGTTGGATAGGCTATTCACTGCGCAAAGATGCCGGCGAAGTCTGCAAGGATGTGGTTTCTTGGAATCCGCAAGGCACAAGAAGCAGGGGTATAAGAAAGGCCTCTTGAAGACGTATTATAGATGCGGACCTGAGAAATTCCAATATTAACTGGAATACCTAAGTGACCTGTGACCTATGTGGGGCATCAAATGACAAAAGGGATTTTTCCAAAAAACGAACCATCCTCGGCACACCTCCGAGTGTATTTGTGACATGAAAAAGCTGCGTATAACCATTTGCCACTCAAAGTCGACTTGAACCTGCAGGTGCTTCCATTTTTAGGCAACAGCAAGAAGCACATCATAAATCGGTCGAGAACTTTTCTTACTTATGATCTAAAGTTCTCAAGCTCTTAAAAAAAGACCCTTTACATAAAAAGTCTGTCGCAAAAATACGGCAGAAATACACTCGGAGGTTTGCCATTGCCAGCCGAGCGGAGACCAAAAAAAAAATATTTTTTTCTATAATTCGATGTTTCATAGATGCGAGCTTGGACATTTTCAAGTGATAGTCATACACCAACCCATTCTGCTGCGGCAGCCGAATCCATTTCGCTCCACTCCGAATCTGCTGAGTTAGTGCTCTATAGTGTCGGCGTCTGTTTAAACCTGCTTTTTGGACTGTTAATAATCGTTACACAAAGAAGAAACCTCAAAAAGAAGAGAAGGATTCGCGTTGCAAATCATCTTGTCATTACAGGCCGGGCATTGCAATAGTCCACCCATTGCCTACAATGCGCCTCCATTCTTCTCGACATTCCGATTTCGCTCTATGTTGTGAGATTTTCATCTTTCGTGTATCGTCTTCTACGTCATGCAACCATCGTCTCCTTGGCCGGCCTCTCCTTATTGCTCCTTCAGGGTTTGCTTCAAATACTTTTTTGGTCGTTCCTTCGCTGCTCATTCTTAAAACGTGTCCAAACCACCGTAATCTTTGGGGCTTTATAAACCGCATTACATTTCCTCCCACGATTAAAACACTGAGCTCGTGGTTATACCGTATACGGTATGTACCGTCCTCTAATCGTATAGGGCTGAATATTCTTTCAAGAATTTTTCTTTCAAATCGCATCAGTAAATTCACGTCATTAACTTTAAGGACCCATGTTTCACAGCCGTAGGTCAGAACCGGTCTTATTATAGTTTTGTACATCTGGAATTTTTGTTCCTTTGCAAATACGGGAAGTATAACAATAACAGCTTCGCTGAAAGAAAGGAAAAACAGGTATATCATTTGGGATTCCCCCTAAATAGATTGACTTATAGAAGTTTGCGTCAAGATTCTATTCGTGTTATTCAGAATTTTGAATTGGAGGCATTCAAGTTGTTGCACCAAAATTGTGCGAATATTGCTCTCTAAACGCAAGTGCCACTGCACTTAATTCCAGTTATTGAAGTTTTTCTCTATCGATGTAAGTATGCACATTTTTTCTAACGCATCCAATAATAATGCATAAATGGCAGGCATTGCAGTGCAATTAAAGTATTTCACAATGAACTTCATCTCATTGACGCAGATGGCAATTGTCAGAACGTCTTGGGTGATCTGCTTCAACCCAGCCGAGGCATCAATAACAATTTAAAGTTGTTGTGTTTGTTTTGCTGCTTCACACTTGACATTGCTGCTACAGGATTTGCCACGGTGATTAGCAGCGATCGTGGAATGCATAGAGCAATAGCTGGAAAAGTGCAAATAAAAAACAACAATAAAAAAATAGCCTATAAGCGAAAAAAAAGTTTGAAAAAAAACCAAAAAAACACAGATTTTTCCCTGAATGCCACAACAACCTTTTTGCACCTCAATGAACGGAAATTGTTGACATGTAGACCACCGCGCTGAAATTTCATTTCATTGCATGTTATTCTTAGCGCTGTTACCTTCTTGTTGTTGTTGCTACAGCTGCAGTGGCTAGCCATCAACGCTAATGGTAAGGTTGGTAGTGTTTAATTAAGGTGATTGGTGGTTACTCGCTTGCTAGCTGGATCGCTTGCGCTGCCCGATTGATCAGCTATACGTTTGGGTGCTGCTGTGTATGTGTGAATGTATGTGGTACACCGTCGAGTATAAGTCGGTGGCCAAGTTGGGTTGGAAAATTGTTAGTTTGCTTGGTGTTTAGCTGTTTGTTGTCGTTATGCTTGATTGGTGGGTCGCCGGCGCAGTTTATTGCTTGCATTGTGTGTTTGTGTGCTAAGTCTTTCGATTTGTTTGCTATTGCGAATTTATTACCGTACTTGTTGTAGCTGTTGCTGTTGTTGTTACTATTCGTGGTGTTGATTTTATTGTTAAGCAATTGAGTGACACCAGGGTAGAACAACAAAAATAGCTACGCTGACGATCATCGCGCATGCATATTTGCAAAAAGAGAGAAAAAGGGTGTCATTTAATGAAAACATTAAAACTTTAACAACTCAACAAATACGTTTGATAGTTAGAGCAGCGGATTTGCTGCTGCTGCTGTTATTATACGAGTAGCTTAAAAAAATTTATCGCATCAGCGGGTATCAACTTTGATATATTTAAATACTGTTGCTTTTTGGAGCTGTCAATCATTCGGTCCCTCTATCTCGGTTTCATCTCGACAACTTGTAGACATTACAAAGGACCCAGTTTAAAATCATTCGGACAATAGGGAATGCTCAGTGGTACATAACGAACACCGTATCGAACAACAACAACGGAACTTGAACATTGACGCTGTTGAACAAGTCATACAAAACTTTTCCATCGGCTACTGGTCACACACAGGCTCTTTGATGAGTTTGCTTCGCGTACAGCAAAACGAAAAGCGACGCAGGCTAACTCAATAAATATTACGATCATTTTTTTATAGATAACTGTGTAAAATTTTGTTTCTTGTTCATTCCTCACGGGACAAGACCCATACTCCATCCCAGGAGATGTCGGCATCTACTAGTTTGCGCAGCTTCGACCTTCTCCAAGTGTTTTTTGGTCCACCGCGACCTCTGCTTCCTTGCGGATTCCAGTCCAATGCCATTCTCGTGATGCTATCTGGTGGTTTTCTCAATGTGTGACCTATCCATTGCCATTTTCTGCCTTTGATTTGCCATAGGATGGGTTCCTCGTTCGTTAATCTCCACAGTGCGTCATTACTGATGGTGTTTGGCCAGAATATTCTGCCGATAATACGGAGGCATTTGTTGATGAAGGATTGTAGCCTCTGTGTGACGGTGTTAGAGACCAGCCATGTTCCGCTTCCGTAGAACAATACGGACTTCATGCATGAACCGAATTTTCGTAGTTTAGTGCGCCTGGAGATTTTCGAACTCCCCCATACTGTATGCCTTGACCCGAATGCCGCCCTTATTTTGTTTAGCCTGTAGTTGACATCTTCATCTGCTCCACCATCTGCCGTGATGATGCAGCCGACGTAGCAGAAGCTTTCGACGAATTCCACCGGGCACCCGTCAACCAATATCTGCTTTGCGTTATTGGTTAACTCTCATAGCCAAGACAAAGGATGTTAACCTCCAGTCCGACTGTGCATGCCAGCGGGACTAGTTTCTCCACCTTCGCTTGCATGTCAGAGATTTTGTGAGAGAAGAGGCAGATGTCATCGGCGAAGTCAAGATCCTTAAGATGTCTGGTGAAACTCCATACGATGCCTCTTTTGTGCAGGGTCAGTTGGCTCATGACGTCATCAAGGACGATGGCGAAGAGAAAGGGTGACAGGCGACAGGGGACAACCTTGCCTTACGCCTGCGTTGGTCGTGAATGAATCGCTGATATCGCCTTTGTGAAGCACTGCCAGTTCAAAGTTCTCGCAGCGAGCTTTGATGAGGCGGATTATCTGGGCAGCCAGCCATATTGCGTCTCGTTTGATACTGTCGAACGCCTTTTTAAAGTCTACGAACAACATGTAGAGCGGGAAGCGCCACTCAGCTGATTGTTCTACTATAACCCGAAATTTGTTGGTTAGACCAAGCCAATGACCTTCCGCATTCGCTTGAACTAATTCTCGAAGCACTTTTGCCACTCAGAAGTAGACACCTCGAGTTCAGAATTGGATACTTCGAGCTCAGAAGTGTATACGACCAGCTTAAAAGCTCCAGCAGCTTCTTCAGTCGCTGAAAAACATTGAGCTTTTACATATTTTATTTTTGATGTTCGTTAAGTGCCAAATTGGGGCTTTAAGGCGAACGACACATTAGTTTGATCTTTTGAGTACTCAAAAACTCTCTTTTGTGAGTGGATTCGTGAGAGCTCGCATGGTTTTGGTAAAGGATGATTCGTTTTCGGCAGTTGGTTTTCCCTTATTCTTCGAAAACTTTTGTAAAAAAAATGGTTGTATACCACTTAGAATTGACTGTTTTAGATTTTTCTACTGGCACAGTTACGAAATTACCAGATTTTCCGAAAAAACAGGCACGGTTCACATATTATACATAGAGCCGAGATTCGCAATCTGTAACCATGTCATAGACAGCAGCAGAATTTCCACAACATTTCTTAATACCAATCGACACGAGTTCGAGTTCTTTTTTGGGCAATTGTCAAATTATGCTGTATCCAACGAGATCATCTTCTTGATGGCCTAATGTTAATGCAATAATGAATGTATGCTGGTCCCACTAATGCCCAAGGATGCCTTTACCTCGCGATATGTAACATGACGATTTTGCGTCATCAATTGACGCACAGCAACGGTTGTGTCTGTCACAACAATCGTGTTTGGACGGCCTTGCAAGAATTGAAGGCCACGTTGGAACTCGTTCTACCAGCGCTTCACAGTGGCAGTGGTAGTAGAAAAAATACAAATAAGTTGATCAATGCACTCCTGTCTCGATAAGACATGCCGAAATTTGTAATAATCATCTCACTAAAATATGCTCGATTTAATTCCAACTTTAGGACGAAATGAACTTTTCAACTCACTGACAAAATAACAAATAAATCTCGTAAGTGAAAACGTTATTTGTAATTTTATGCTAAAAACTACCAAAATTTACGACGAAAATATCAAATTAGTAAGTGATATTTGTATTAAACTGGAGTTTCTGGTATTAAACTGATATTAAATGCATCACAGGAGTCTAAGAGAACCAAAGATATGAACGCAGGCGTATTTGAGTACAAATATTTGTATGTTCTTATTTTTCTGTGCCCTTTTCGCAACCTATTCTTACTTCAAAATCCACACAATTGATTCTTAATAGCGCCAAAAGGCGGGAACCAAGTCTGGGTCGATTTATTCTACTTTTCTTATTGGACAATAAAAATCAAAAAATTCTTTGAAATTTCGCGAGAACTAAAATCCTTTTTCCCTAATACTCTTTGCCGTCGAAAACAGGAAAAAACTGTTTATGGTGTGAGTTCAAACTTGCTAGTGGGCTCATGCTCTTGCGAAGACTCTTTTATAAATCTCAAACAAAATCAGAATTTGAATTCTCTAAATTAATTTGTCTAATTTACAGCCTCGCACCTATTTCATCCATACAAGTCCACAGCATACAAGTCTCCCTTCAACGTTTTGATTACTGTGTTTGTTACCGCTGCGAATTGTTTTTGCTATGCCACTTTTGCCATTTGCACCCAGTGCCTTACCATCGTCGCCACGTTAGGAGACCTCCACGAAGCTAAACCAACTTAATTGCGAATTCATTATGTTAGCGTAACAACGATCGACCCGATCACTGGTGATTGCCGCCCTGTTGTTGTACCTGCTGTTGTTGCGGTGTTTGCCGTCACCATCGCCGCTGATGAAGTGCTAGACATACAATCACTAAACTGTCAAGCGAATGGTCAAACGGCCAGAGACTGTGGGTTAGCACTTTTGTGAAAGTTGCATAAATACTGACAGCTAACAAACACCCAGTAGCAGCGATTGCCAACAACAGTTAGTTGGCACTGCAGAGATTTGAATATGAGTACCTCTTTTGTTTTTATTTTTTATTAATAATTATTTCAAATATTGAAAAGGCCAAATGGCGGACAAATATTTTTTTTAATTTCTATCCTTGCATGAAATGCATTTAACAGTTAGCGAGAAATAAAATGAATAAAATAAATGTGTTTAATTAATTTTCTGCAACAGAGCGCGCAAAGAGAATGTAACCTTCTGTGTTGAGTTGGTCAGGATTTAAGTACCCTCACTTGTATTTTTGATCGCGCCCTGCAGGAAAGTTCAGTGCATGGATATAGTACCGCTCTGGTGTGATATTGGCGAATTCGAAACCATTAGTAGTTTGCTTTGTTTTTCATTTTCCAAAAAGTAGCTGATGATCTTTACAAGGCATTACCTTCACCATCAGTGTTGGCTGGTCAGCGCTGGTCGGGTCTTCGCTTGCTGCAGCATATGCCTCCAATTGTCTCGGTTTCGTGCCCGCGTCCTTCGTTCCCGAAAGCGCAAAAAATCCTTCATATGCACGGTTAATCCATGTGAGCGGCGGGCGACCCTTTCTTTTATGTCTGTGACACTTTCCAAAGAGTATTTATTGGGTTAAGGCAATACCAAAAAGTGTCAATTTTCTAGCTGAAAGCCTGTTTTTGATTGTTGCGAATTACGAGTTTAGCAGGCAGATGCATTTTTTTTTTCAAGAAGTTAGAAACTGTTTTGAAAACGAAAAATTATATTCGGTAAATAAGCCATATTGCAATGGCCTGTAGGGTAAATTACACTATCTGAAAAAAAAAAATAGCATCAGCATTTGGATTTTCCTCTGAATAAAAATTAATCATCCGATTGTGATTTTGAGAAACTTTTTTAATAAATATAAAAAAAAATAGTTTTGAGTGATGGAAACCTTTATCTTGACCTTTAATAGGGCTTGTCTCTCTGCTGTCTCAGCAGCCTAGTTCATAAATCGTCCGATAGGGTGCTTATTTTGCGCCACCTTGTGTGATAACCGCATATTATAAGAATGGAACTTTTTATCGAGATATTTTAAAATTTCGATTTTTTAGCTTAAAAAACATAGGTTAGATTTCCAATATCTTCGCCCTTAGTGAATTAGAATTAAAAAAAAAAATTTTTTGTAGCAAATATTCGAATAAATAGTTTTTCCAGAAAATTCTAATCTTAAGGTTGAATTTTGCTAGCAAACAAATTGGACCTGGTTGTCACGTAACATAGTAGTATCTGGAAATGTGACATCTAACCTTCGGACAGTGTGGCCTCAGAGTCCAGAATTTATATGACTCTCATCCCTTCATCAGCTTAGAAAATTAGTAGATATTTCATTTAGTAACGACTGGGAGACACAGGACGGCACGGAGTTGCGCAAAGAGTTCACATGAGGCCGTATTTTACTTTGAATTACAAAAAAAAAAAAATCTTAAAACTCACACAACTCTATTAATTTTAATTCAATTACAGTCAAATATAGCTCATTCGACGAAAAATTAAATTTACTATAACAGTAGTGTACTAAAAAAATCTTCAATATCGGATAATATCGTAAAAATTATGTCAAAGTTGAAAAAATAGTGGAAAAATAAAAAAATTCCAAATACTTCCGCGTACAGTCTCGTCAGTTGTCATTTCAGAAAAATTGTCAACACACTGTCAAAAAGGCTTGTTTTTGTTCTTTCGAACTAAAAAAACAAATTCGAAATCGGATGGAAATTGGCGAAGTTAGGAGTGATTCTTCACATCAACCTACTGAAAAACGGTTTTATGGCCATAAAACGAGATTTTGGGGGTGTATTGGAAATTAGTCCTATACCTTTTTTCTTAGTTTTACTATACCTACAAGTTGTACTACGTCTCCATAAAAGTATAAACTCACTGTCGCACAGTGTAATCGTTCTGTTGCTGCTACTTTAAGAGCATTTTTTCCAAAAAAATCATCTTCAGTGATGAAGCTCACTTTTGGCTCAATGGCTTTGTCAACAAGCAAAATATGCGTTACTGGGCAGAAAGCAATCCACACGAGATTCATGAGGCACCGTTGCATCCCCAAAAAATCAATGTTTGGTGCGGTTTACATACCGCCGGCGTAATTGGCCCATATTTTTTCGTTGACGAGAACGATCGCCACGTTACTGTGAATGGAAATCGATACCGCGACATGATGAACGATTATTTTTGGCCGCAATTGAATGGTATGGACTTAGACGACATGTGGTTTCAACAGGACGGGGCCACAAGCCACACAGCACACGCTACAATTGATTTGTTGAAGAGTAAGTTCGATGAGCGCATTATTTCCAGAAATGGACCGGTCGAATGGCCGCCGCGCTCGTGTGATTTGACGTCTCTAGACTCTTTTCTTTGGGGTTATGTGAAGTCATTGGCCTACAGTAACAAGCCGGCGACGATTTGTGAGCTCAGAGTCAATATTGAACGCGAAATTGCTGGAATTTCGGCCGATTTATGCAAAAGAGTGGTCGAAAATTGGGTTCAACGATTGGACTTCGTAAAACGTGCACGCGGTGGTCATGCAAAAAAAATCGAATTTCATACTTAAATGTATATGTTCAAACTCGATAATAAAAAAAAATTAGTTAAAAAAGTCAAACCGTTTGTGTTTTATTCAAGAAAAAAGTTGAAGCGCTCTTACTGAAAAACGCTTTACCACTCGACTTACTCCCAGATTTTAATAATCACATGAACCTCGTTTGGGAAACCGTGACATATTCCCCAGAAGGAAATGAAATGTGTCCTTGTTATCCACAACATAAGCTCCATATTCGGACACAGAGTCAACTTGGGGATTAGTAAACGCAGAGTCGACATCGAGATTAAGCCAACAGTGAGCCTACATAGTTCTTCGGATTTAAAGTTGGTTAGGGGGACAAAAAAAATATACGCAATTTTCTAACAAATCAGAGTAGATTTTTGGGTGTTGAGTTTGTGCTTCTCACGTTAATGTTTAATCAAATTAGTTTGCTTAGAGCGTCATTTGGCGGTTGTTTCACAAACTGATTGATCAAGGTGTTATGTGCGCCAAAAAGTAAACTATTTATCAGAAACTACAATATAGACTTGAGTAGCGAAGTGCTTAGCAATGACCAAAATATCAGCTGAAGTAAAATGTGCCGATCGTTTTCTATTTTATTTCATGATGCGACACTGCAAAGTAAAGTTGAGATTCAGCTCCAAAAAAGTACTTTCAGAGTTTTGCGTTTTGTAAATCCAGTTGTGTTAAGGTGTTCTAAAATAAAGGTATTATTCAGTACCCAGGACCAAGTGGGGGAAAAAGTCAATACTCTTTATGAACCGAGCTCTGTATCGAATGCAATAGCGAGAGGAAGATTCCAAGTATTCCTTGAAGATGACTCACACTCTGGTAGGTCAATAGGTGAAAGTATTGGATTCGTCTGAGAAAAAAGCGTGGAATAGCGCCTGAATAAAGGATTAATCAGTAAACTGTCTGGTACCTTTGGCATTAGAATCATTATAATTATTATCAAAATAAAACAAAGAAAATTAATAAATTTAAATTCACCTCTTAGTAGTAGTACTGGTCTATCACGAAAGATGAATTAGATTTCTTCGTCCAAGTGTGCCCACTCTTTGGGCAGCTATGTTAACCCAACTACTATTGAGCCATAAAATTTGCGTTGCTAGTTGCAGAGTAGTTGCTAGAGTAGTTTTCCCTACAGATTAGACACTTCGTACCTATAGGCACTTCATACTCATTGCATACATACGAGGGTTGTTTGAAAAGTACGTGCAAAGTCAGCGACAGATTACACTACTGGTCGTAGCAAGGTTATATTTTGTTAGTGGTATCTCTTGGAATACACACCCTGTTTCAGCCTGATCAGTATATTTCTTTGTTTTAGAATCGAGGAAATCGTGTGATTTTCCTTTTTCATCACGGCAACGTACCAGCTCAGGTCTCAGGAGTTGTGGTCGCAAAATTAATGGAAATAGGGTTGAAACTCCTTTCTCATCCCCCTATTCTCCAAACTTGGTTCATTCGCATCTCTCGGACTACTGCTTGTTCCCCCAATTTGAAGAAATTACTGGCTGGAAAAACATTTTATTCAAACGAGGAGGTGATTGCAGAAGTGAGTGGCTATTTTTCAGGCTTGGACAAATCCCATTATTCGGAAGGGATCAACAAACCAGCGCAGCGATGGACGAAGTAAATAAGCCTAAACGGAGACTATGTCGAAAAATAGAAAGGGTTCCCTCAAATAATTAAGTAGCTTTTATTTTTGCATCGACTTTTCTTACGCGCCTCGTGCATACACTTACCTATGGATGTTCATAAATACGTATCCGTATGTATTTCTCACTTATGGGAATTGAAAATTGCGCAAATCTTTACAACTGCTAATTAAATGACATTAATAAATGAAGTCGCATTTGTCGGTTCGCTAATTCTGCATTGCTGCAATGGTTGGCTGGCGCTTTGTGGCAGTTTCCGGCTCATTGGGGTCACACGATCTGCATGTCCGTACACTCTCACATGCATATACATACAGATATGTATTGTACTTAGGCATAAATGCGTACATTTATCGGACTGTTGATATTTTTTACCACAACATTTTGATGGCTGGGGTCATTTCCTGACTAATTACTTACGAGTATTATATGGCATGCATCGTTGCCCCTGAGATATGAACATTAAATAGAGTAGGTTGTTTTTTGTTTTCTTGACTTTGCTTTAAGAGTTCGAAATGCAATTTTATGGCAATTAAGTTCATTAACAGTTTCGTGGTAGCTGATTTGGTTGTGTGAGAAAAATTTGAATTTGCAGCTTCGGACATTTGCTAAAATCACTAATTGTCATAAATATTAATGACACTTTGCAACAATGCACATGCGTACATACATGTAAGTGCATAAATCCGTATATGTATGTAAATACGTAGGTATATAAATAATATCATTAAGAAAGGCTAACAAAAATACTAGAGCTAAATATTTGCTTGGAATAGTTTGCGAGTACTGTTTTTTTTTTTAATTTTTGGTGGATGTTCACGCCCCATACTAAAGTATTTTTAAATAAAAGGTGCTATTTTGATATTCAAAGAAAAATACTATTTTGTAATATAAATGATCGGATCTTTATTTCATTATAAAGATGAAGGTATGCCGTTAATAGTGGAAAATAACATCAGGCAAATGACCACCACGACCACGTTTACAGGAAAAATTTTCCATAACCGCATTGCAAAGTGGCTTTCCTATGTACTAGATAGACTCATGAATTCCATCTTTGAGCTCTTGAATCGATCCTGGGCTGTTGGTGTAGACCTTGTGGTCCCAAAGAAAATAGTCACAAGGTTTTAAATCACAAGATCTCGGTGGCCAATTGTGATCTCCTCTTTGAGAGATATCACGGTCCGGAAACTTTTGTCGTAAAAGATCAATGGTTTCGTTGCTTGTGTGGCACATAGTGCCGTCTTGTTGAAAATGAACGTTATCCAGATCAATACCATCCAAGTCCGGCCATAAAAAATTGTTAATCATCTCTGGATAGCGCAATACATTCAGCTGTATCACCTGTTATTGGAAAATCCTTTAGTAATACAGTCCCGCACATCCACTAGTAGCATTCAATTAAAAAAAATTTTTTGGCTGAAACTCAAACTTGCAATTCAGTTTTTTTTTGTTTTTCAACTGCCAACTGAATTAAAAACCCAGTCTATTGTTTCTTTGGCGCTCCAACGGCTCCGCAAACGCTTATGGTATGCTCCCACTAGACGTACGAGGGGTGCCTTTTACATTTCGCGATTTGGCACCCCTAGTGTTGCAATCTGGCAACTGACAGCTGTATCGCAAAGTTTGACATTTTTGGGCTTTTACGTACTCAGAACGTTTTAAAATCAGCGCCATTTGTGTTGTTTACAGTAACTTAAAAGATTCATCTCGGTCCAAAAATGGAATTAAATCGTGAACATTTTCGTGCGATTATTTTTTACAACTTTCGACGTGGATTAACTCAGCAACATTGCATGGATGAACTTAATTCAGTTTTTGGCGATGAAGCTCCATCAAGGACCAGTGTTTATCGATGGTATGGTGAATTCAATCGTGGTCGTAGTTCACTCCAAGACGAATTTCGTGAAGGTCGTCCAAAATCAGTTGTTGTTCCGAAAACCTTGATGCTGTGCGCGAACTGATATTGCAAGATCGTCATGTGACCTATCGTGAGATTGAGACAATCTTAGGCATTAGTGGGACCAGCATACATTCAATATTGCATAAACATTTGACTGTCAAAAAAATTTGTTCGCGTTGGATCCCACACAATTTGACAATCGCTCAAAAACAGGCTCGTGTCGATTGGTCGAAGGAAATGCTCCAAAAATACGATCGCGAGGCTTCGAAACTCGTCTATGACATCGTGACAGGTGATGAATCATGGATTTATGCGTATGAGCCCGAAAGTAAACAGCAGTCGACTGTATGGGTGTTTCAAGATGAGCCAAATCCAACAAAAGTTGTTCGCGCACGAAGCACTTGCAAGCAAATGGTCGACTGTTTTTTCGGAAAAACTGGATATGTCGCAACCGTACCACTAGAACAACGCAGAACAGTAAATTTTAAGTGGTACACAACCATTTGTTTGCAAGTTGTCTTCCAAGAAATTAGGAAAACCAATCGCCAAAGACGGATCACTCTTCACCAGGATAATGCGAGCTCTCACACTTCGGCTCAAACAACTGCATTTTTGAGCACCCAAAACATCGAATTAATGGGTCATCCGCCGATAGTCCTGACTTGGCACCGAATGACTTCTTTTTATTCCCGTACGTAAAAAACAAACTGAGAGGTCAACGTTTTTCGACACCTGAAGAAGCGGTTGCGGTATTCAGAATGCATGTTTTGGAGGTACCTCATTCAGAGTGGCAAAAGTGCTTCGACCATTGGTTCAAAGGCATGCAAAAGTGTATAGATCTTCATGGAGAATATTTTGAAAAACAATAAAGGGATTTTCGATGATTAAAATTTGTTTTTGTTCTCTAATCCCGACATATAAAAGGCACCCCTCGTAATTCGCTCTTCGATTCGTATCTCGCTTCCTCAGTCGTTACGCGCACTTATCTTCAAATTATCCTTCGAATTACATGACTCATCATACAAAATTTTGAGAGCAAGTTACCTCTTTTGTGAAGTATTCAATCTCAATTCCCTAGCGAAATACATACAAAACGTCGCCTTCGGAAATTTATCGGAACAAAAAACAAAGAAAAGTAGTGATCCAGAAACAGTTGAGTAATAACCAGAACAGTTATTTATCACAGCGAACGAAATTGTTAAAAAAAAGTTATTATGCCGAGGAGAAGTGAGGTATTGCAAATTGCCTTCAGAAAAACTGTCCCATCTCCATGAGCAGCAATTGCAGCTTTTGAAGCAACTGAACCTTCTAAATACTGTAAAGGGATCACTAACCTCTGGAATTTTAAGCCGGAAGAAATTGAATCTTTTGAAACGCTTATGTGAACTTGTGAATAGTTTTTTTAAATGTTATTGTATTTCTTATTAAACCTATTTTGAGATCGAACTCAATCGTTCTGCAAGACGTACTGCCAATACCTCTTTCTGAACTTTCTTTAAAAAAAAGCTAAGAACATGAAGAAGAAGGTGCTAAAGTGATTTACGAATGCGCCGTGGAAATAAAGGCATTCCGTAATTACTTAGCGAATTATGCACCGTGCGAACATAGCATAAAATGATTAGACAAAATTTAAGATATTTATTAACACATGGGCTGAAAAATCTCGGGCCCAACAAAGAAAAAGGGGGTTTTTGTTCAAAATGTGCCTTATTTATCAACGTAATTTCCATGAAGAACAACGCAACCTTTCCAGCGCCGCTCTAGCATTTCAGTGCCACATTTGTAGAACGATTTATCTCTTGGCTCAAAACGGACCTCAGTTTCAGCGATAATCTTTTTATTCGAGCGAAACTTCTTACCCGCGAGCATTCTTTTATGTCTGCGAACAACCAGTAGTCCCTGGGAGCCAAATCTTGTGAATACGTTGGATGTGGGAACAATTCGATGCGTTGTTTTGATGAAACGAAACAGTGAACAAATGCGGCACAAAGTTTCCTCATAGTCAAATGCCCAATCTTTTGGTATCTTTACGATATCAGCTAACTCACGCAACCTCAGTTTTCGATCATTCAAAACGATTTTGTGGATTTTTGTGAGGTTTTCTGGTGTTATCGCCTCATTAGGGCGTCCAATGCGTTGTGCATCATCGGTCTGATACAGCGGAGACGTCATAACAGTTTTCGAGTCTTTGCTTCACTTAAACGCTACTTTTACCCATCAACGCGCACCACTCTTCTTGATCCATTGTTTTGAAAATAACTAAAGCAGCATCACTCTTAGCACAACAACTCACGCACTAACGAATATAATATCATTAAATTTTAACAGCTGTCTTTTTAAGATTAGTATTAATTGAAGAGGAGGTGAATGCAATAAAACTAGTGTCATCTATGTGTTAGGCCCAGCACTTTTCAGCTCAAGTGTTAAGTTAAAGTACTGAATTTTATCGGTGGCTATTCGCTCTCCATAAGGTCTGCTACCGTAGTGCGTCTTAAACGTTCAAAAAAAAAAACGAACAAAAAAAACTGATTTTGAGAATATGAGACGAAGCATATTTTTGCCTCTCGAAAGTTGCAGTTATGGCCACCCCTAATACATGCACATATACGGACATACACAACGCATAAGTACATTTGTATGTTTGCAATCGACAGTAAGTAACGACTGAGTCACTCACTCACATTCATTGGAAATCCCCCAATAAAACGCGTCCTGAATGAGCTCCATAAATGCATGTGCATGTCTGGCAAGTATCAACGAGCATACATACATACATACATACGAACATTTGCCTTGCAATATTCGATGGCCTCCAGCATATCAGACGATCGCTCACGTATCGACCGACGACCGCCCAGTTGCAGCGTTGTTCCATCGTTGTCAAAATAATCGCTAAATAACATCGTCATTGCCAGTCGCATTGATCGCGCCGTGGCGTTACTTCAATCTCAATCGCTAGATCTGGCTATAGTGTTCTGTCCAGTTCTGTGTTGTCCCACTTCAAACTCGTCCGTCTATGGACGGCGTAAAAATCGTCGCAAAACCATAAACTATTATCGTCGGCGCAAGTTGGTACATTGTTGTTGACGAGCAGCGGCAATCGGTGAATTTGTCGCGTCTGCGCGACCCAATGATCGGCTATAAGTTTTGTTGCTGCTCTGTCTGTATTTTGGCTGCCTTGTTATTACATTGGTATTTTTTCTTTTTTTCCTTTTGCTGATATCTGTGAGTATAGGACCACAACAATGTGTTCTTGTCCAGTTGACAATTGTGGTTGGCAGTAGTGTTTGGCAACACTTTAAGTATTTTTAATGCGTTTGTCATTTGACAGCGAACACAGTTCGCCAACAATGCGACGTGAGGAGGGCAGTGCAGTGAAAGGACGGATGGACGCATGCCCTCAGTGTGTCGCCAATACCTTTGCTTTAGTTGTTTTTGCTTCGGATACTTAAGTTGTATCCGTATCTACATCACCGCCACAACGTGTGTGTGTGTTTTTTCTTTCGCTTGTTTTGTTGTTGTTACCTCAAATCAATGCGATATCGCACTTACACGCATTGTTGCAATTGAAAGGTGATAAACGAATTGTTGCATTTTGCCCAAATGACAGGCAAGGGCGACACACGTCGTCGAGGACACCACACGCATAAACTTGGTTGGGTCTGTATGCATGTAAATGTGTATATAAACTTTCACACACCTATAGATGTATGTATGTAGCTAAATGACCGCAGTGAAACTGAAACAACAGCCACACTAAATAAGAGACTTTAAAATAGAATTCGCTCCCCTAAAGGCAAAGCAAAACTGCCGCATCGGAGTATCGGAAAACCTGCACGGGATCGTCGAGACCAACCAATGCATCCTAAAACAACTAAGATTGTAGCGAAGTAAAAATAGTTCGCACGGAGAACGAAAACGAAGCCACCCGAGGCAGCCACATTAACAAAATCGTATTCCATAAATAATGAGAATATTCCCACTTTTGAATAAAATAAGAATATACTAGCAAAAATACCTTTGCTTTTTGAATTTTAAGCGATGGAAAACTTAAAAAAAACAGGTGGCGCAAAATTAATCATCCCATCGGAAGATTTATAATTTTTGTAAAATTAATCACCCTATCGGAAGGTTTATAATTTTTGTAAATGGCGTCGTGCGTCAATCATATTTGACACTTGTGAACTGGACAGCTGCAGGAGCAAACAGAAAATGAACCAAATAGAGCACGTAAAGACCAAAATAAAGATTTCCATGACACAAAATAATTAGTTTATTTAGTAAAGAATTTATTAAAGAACAAAGTGAGATTATTAATTTTTCTTCACCTGTTATAACATCAACTACAATTAAACTATTTTTTTATTTTTTCCATCGAATAAAATTCAAAAAGGCTATATTAGAAATGGCTAGAGTGCCTTACACCTATGCTCATGTACAGCGAGGAGATTTTCGAATACACTCACTATAGAGTCTTCCTTTAAAGCTAATCAAACATCCCACCTTTGCTAGTCCTAGGAAAACGCTACAAATAATATTTATAAATAAGGGGTCCTGGTGGTGTGGAATAAAAAAAATCGATTTTTTTTTATATTTCGAATGTATAGGCTTTTAGGAAAATACTGTCAAAGTTTTGGAAAGATATTCCCAGTATTTCCGATTCCACAGCCGTATTAGCAGGTGGAGTCAGATTCGTCACGCGGCCACTCTCAAAACTTTAAACTCAATTAGCTCACAACGACTTTTTCGGTCTTGTGTTGTCAAAAAAAAAAGGATTCAACCGTATCGTATAAAATTTTAATATGTTGTTTACAACACAAATGCCTATCGCCCGTACTACAATCATATTATTGCAATTATTTCGCATTTTTTTCATTAAAAGACTGAAAAACCCCAAGTTTTTAGTGTCAAATTCAAAACCACTCCATTTTGGAAAATTTTTTTTTTATTCTAGTACGGGGCATATACGGACAATGTCTAGCCGATTTCTTCTGCCGAAAGTTACCTGAATGTTTTCTCTCAAGTATCAAGTATCTCTTTCCATCACCCTCTTCCAGCACTGTAGGTACCTGTATACTTATGTACCTGTATGCATATCAGGCTCATTTTCACCGAGGGAAATGATACCCTCACTCAGTAAATTATTCACGATACATATTTGGCGTAGAGGCATACAAGTCTGATTCCGCTGATGAATTTGTTCTGTAGTTGAATAGTTTTTCTTAACAAATTTTTACTTTCATGGCCCAACGACATATGTCATACGGATTGCACCTCTTGCATATTTTTACTTTTATAGAGTTATACCTTGAGAAAATGCAACCAAAAATCTTTCTATAAACTCTAGTTAAAATCATAGAAATGGAGTGAAAAGTTAAAAGAATTTTTTTAATTTTAATATAAATTTTAAAAAGCGGATTTATATAATTTTTGACATACTATGAAATATATTTGTACACAAAATTAATGAGTATTCGAACAAAAACGAAGAAAAATCGACCTTGGATAAAATTAGACATAATAGCTTTGCCTAAATCTTATAAAACTGCGCGACGTTTACGAAAAAACCTGTAATGCAGTAACAGTTGGAATAAAATGTTGACTAAACTTAAGCCGCAAACAAGATGTTATGTATTTTTATATACCTACGTATGTGAAACCTGTATAATAGAAGTATGACTGGGAAAATTATAAAGAAAATTTAAATGCTGGTAAATATATTCGTATCCTTTTTTCAATATGTGTTGTGCAATTTATTAGTTTTGTGAGAAATTTTAGAAAGTCAAAGTTAATTTTAGAAAACGAGTTCCACATACGAAAAATGGTTTAAAGTTGAGTTCTTATGTACACTCCTTAAAGGTCCAAAAACGTCACGTGTATCTGCAAAAAAGTATTTGAAAAAGTCAAAGACGTTCATAAATAAATGGGTCAACGGTATATCGAAGTTAGAAACGTTGACGACTTTCTCGGATGGGGTAAAAAAAGTCTTTTACCAAGGCAAGATCAGAATAACATTGATTTGTTTGTGACAAAGCCGAACTTGCCGTTGCGTGAAGCTGAAGTAATTTGCCCGAAAAGTGGTGTTAATGTATCCAAAGACACGATTCGAGGGCGTTTATGTACAAAAGACTTAAAATTCCGGACCACGTTGAAAAAAACCGCTGCTCTCATTGTTATAAAGGGTGGAAAGATACACAATCGGGCAACGCGTTAAAGTTATTCAGGCTTATTACGAAAACGCGCATTCAAATCAAAATGTATATCGAAGAAAATCATCTTCAGTGTTGAGGCATATTTTCACCTCAGGGGATTCGTCAATAAGCAGAATTGCCGCATTTGGGCGAATGATAATCCAAGAGTGATTGCCGAAACACCAATGCATCCACAAATACTGACTGTTTGGTACGGTTTATGGGCCGGCGACATCATTGGGCCGTATTTTTTCCAAAATGAGGTCGGTCAGGCAATTAGGGGTAAGCTACAACAGTCGGTAAGCAACAACTTCAAGGAACTGTTAAGGTTCATATTTGGAGCTGCTTCTCCAAAAGAGGACTTGGCCGTTTATTTGTGCTTAACGCAAGTTTGAATGCAGTTTTTATGGATAGAATTTATCAAAAAACGTTACTACCGTCAGTTTATTAGAACTAGCGAGGCTTGGATTTTCCAATGATCACAAGCATCGAAGCACAAGTTGTGTGGAGAGTGAACAGCAAAACGTGGTTGAAATGTTCGATTGGCCTTCACAGTCGCGTGATGCCAACGCTATTGAAAATGTTTAAGCAATAGATAAGCAAAAACTCAAAGGAAAACAGATATGAACGCTCAAACAACAGTTATCAAGGCGGATTCGGCTGATTTGGAGACGAGTGGAGTTCTACTTCTTGCGCACGAGGAGTGGAGGTATACTTCTTCAACACGAAGTATGACTCAGAGATATGAAGCCATTATAGCTAATGGTAGTGAATATTATCGCGTGTAATAAATATTAGAAGCTCCTTCCAAGTTTGCGAGTTATGAAACTATTTTGAAAATTGTTTTACAAACTATAATGTCTTTTCAACTACCGAAAACGATTAAGTTTTGGACATCAAGTCGTTGGTATGGCAAAAATTATAAAGTCCTTGAATAACTGGGACGGCGTTCTCAGTAATCCTGCATAATTTCAAGACGTGTTGCCGTATAAGTTTTGCCATATAATGAGATGGCATTTTTTCGAGAAAACTTCAGCTCTAAAACTTGAGTTAGCTGTCATTGAACTAAATTTTCCATTATGATTTAAGAAATGCGCCTCATTAACTGATGCATCATACAAAATGCATATGGAAATAAGTTTTGAGTGGGTTGAAGGTGCGTTTAATTAACAACAAAGCGTGCCAAACATAACCATTTACTATAAATTTCATAAATAATTGCTTAGGAGAAAAAACAAGTCGAAAAGATATTAACGAAAAGCGTTAAAAGTCAATAAAAATATACGAATGTCTATACGTACGTATGTGAGTGTGTTCATTATGGAAAAATATATGCAGGCCTTGCTGGCGCCGCCACAAAACCTACGCACTAAGGTTTCAAAAAAAATTTATAGAGTTTTAGCGTTTTGGTGTGTTAATCAATGGCTCAGCGAGCGATTAAATGCTTTATTTATTTAGTTGTGTATAATTGGTGCCGAAATGCATTACATCACTTGTACAAAAATACATAACACGCTCATATTTTTCTAAAACTGATATGAGACATTTTATTGTTTTGTTGTTAGTTTTTAAAGTTTGCTCTACAACCTGCAACTTTTTTAGACCAACAGTCAAAGTGGCGGAACTGGAACTTGGTCGCCGGCCTTCTTGCCAATAACAGCCTACTCTCTTTTTGGTTTTGTGGTTTACATAAAAGCTTTATGGCTTAGGCACACATACATGCATACATACATACATACATGCATTCATAATGACAGACATATGTATATTTTTTGGTGGAAGCCTCTACGACCCACGCATTAGCGCTTTTAAATCAATGACAATGAGTATAAAAAAAACTGAAAAAATACTAAGTTAAGCGAATAACCGCAAACGCTGTTAAAATTTTGCAGATTTTCGTGGAAAAACCGCAAGCAACAGGCGCACGCTCAAGAAGCTGGCGAAGCTGGTGCTGGCCGGCTGGCTTTTGCTGGCGATTTCGGTTTGTGTTGCTGGTCGAAAATTGCCGGCCTGCCTGCCAGGCTGGCTGGGTGGGTGATTTCGCTGACGAAAATTTGCATAACTTATTGAAATAAATGTTGGGCGTGTACGGCAGCAGCAGCAGCACTCGCAACAAGCACCAACAGATGCACACCTTTTGTTGGCATTGCGGCGATCCTCGGTTAAGCAACAGCTTCATAAATATAATATATTAAACAACAAACCAAATACAAAAACTGCGACAAGCGAAACTTGTTTCGAATTTGTTGATTTCATTCATAAATTTGTAAATTTGCTGCTGCCGCCGCCACCGCCACCGCTTCACTTTTGTAGTTGATTTGTGTATTTATAAATGCATTATGTACGTACATATCTGTGTCTGCGTGTGTAAATGTTGATTGGAAGCGTGCTATACCTTCACTGAATTCAGTCGTTCATTCATAAAAATGTTCGACCGGAGATTGCTGAGACCAGCAGCAGCTCCAACTGCGAGCCACAGCATCAGTAGTTAGTGCTGGTGTGTAGTGTTGGCGCTGCAGCAGCAGCTCGTACTAAAAAATTAAATTTAATTTTGTTAAACCTCTTTTTTTTTGCTCATTCAGTTTTTGGCTGCTCGTTTCTTGTAGTTTTTTTTGTTTTTGGTTTTGCTATGCCTGATTTTGATGTTTGTATTGTTGTGTTGTTGTTATTGCCTTCCGACACCTACTGCTTTTCGCGCTCACTTGATTGCATTCACCAGCGCAAACCAGCGTATGAAGCGATTTGTGTACATGGCGGCCTGACACAACGCCAAAAAGCCGCACAGCCACAGAGCCACAGAGCCACAAAGGCTGTGCAGACGCGTGCCACTCCGCATGAAGCGTCGTTGTTTTTGCTTATTCTGTCTGTTGTTGCTTTAGTTGCTTACATTTTTATGTTGGCGTTGCTGTCGTGTTTCTAGGTTGTTTCCAATTGTTTTTTGTTTGCTGTAAAAAATGATTTACAAATATAGTAAATATATTTTATATTTGTCTGTGTATGTATGAACATATAGATACAAAAATATATCTGTGCATTTATCAGCATACATTTTCATCCCAGCTTCAGTATCTTTGTCGACAATCAGCAACAATATTTGAATCGATTGCATCATGCGGCTTAAAACTGATTCATATCGTCATTCATTCACCCATTCGTTTATTCATTCATAGACTAGTCGTTTTTTTTTCTTTCATTTACTCCGAAGCTGTGTTTTTTGTTTTAACCTTTTGCTGTTGCTGTATTACCTGTTATGGCTGCAGATTAAGTTCTAGGCCTTTTTAGATATTCTTAATTATTTTAGACATTTTCTTAAGAGCCGCTCAACGAGTTAATCAGGCAAGCATTCAGCATTTTGTTGGTGCCATGACAGCAGGGTTATGCGATATTGTCAGATATTGCACCCACAAGGTGAAGTCCTGCCGCCCCTCTCTATTGCTCGGGGCATTTCATCAACTGAGGAAGGCTTTGCAGGGGTTGTCGATAAGAGATTCGCTCAAATTATTTACTATTTTACGGAAAATGAATTGGATTTTACATTTTTAGATATCTAGGTATCATTGAGGGAGGTTACCATTCTACTAAATGTTATACAATATATACATATATATATATATGTATGTACATCCTCTTTGGGTGTTTAGCCGAGCTCTTCTTCCTATTTGTGCCGTGCGTCTTCATGTTGCTCCACAAATGGAGGGGCCTGCAGTGTCAAACCGACTCCGAACGGCAGATATTTTTTGTACCTGGAGCTTTTTCATGGCAGAAATACACTCGGAGGTTAGCCATTGTCTGCCGAGGGACAACCGTTATTACAAACATTTTTTTCTTCATTTTGGTCTTTCATCGAGACTCGAACCTACGTTCTCTCTGAATTCCGAATGGTAGTCACGCACCAACGCATTCGATTACGGCGGCCGAATGTTATGCTATTGCGATATAGAAGGCATGTGCCCACCAAGGTATGTGAAGGCTGCCTAAAGAAGGCTAAACGTTTTTGGCCGGTTTTCTAACAATCAAAGGACCAGCTACACATTAAAAAAATAGTTTCAACCAATACTGCACTTTCTAGAAAAATGCTTAGAGGCGTCTTAACGTTCCTCAACGTAATCGGCATTCGGCCTCGGTAGACCGTCCCATCCGGTACAAATGGGAACGCAGTTAATTTTAATAGTCGAAGGAGTCTTAAGTGGTCCTACTCCATAGCCTTATGTCACATCTTCTATATGGGTGTCAAAAGAATGTTTACCCACTTTGAGTGCATTGTGTCCAAAAGAACTTCAATAAAGTATGTTCTGGCTTGCTTTGCCCACTAATTTTACAAATTAATTGCAAAACTAAATTAAATATTAGTATTATGATATCAAACGAAACGGGTTTAAGAAATACTCAAGCCCAATATATTTCTACTTCTACCGCAGCTGCCCATTGTTTTTTGCATCCTGAGTTGCAACTGCTGCTGTCGTTTCTAGGCTTTCCTCTCCCAGTCAATGCGGTTGAGCTTTATCGTGACTGCAGCCCCGAACGTTTTCAGGGCATCCCATTTACCGATGGACGAGTACATATCTAGGGCAAATCTTGTGTGGGACGGCGGATGTTCAAATGCCTTCTCACTGAAACCTTTGCAGTGAAAGGGCGAGCAATTGGTGCAAAAAGGGCTGTCAGCCAGCTGAAAACGGTGAAGGTATTCCCATTTCGTATTCGGTGAGTATTTGAGTTAGGTAGAAGTCGATATCGCCATGTTTCTCACTCATCCACCTTTCAGAATTTTGATAGCTTTTGATTCTGTAGCTTTTTCTGGTGCCCTTGGTTTCACTCATTTCACTCCATATAGGCCATAAAGCTCCATCGCATGGATGCCAACTGGTATCTCCGCCAACAGCTGATGCCACCTTTGACATTTGTCAAGTAGACAGGTGTACAATTTTACAGGAAATAACGACGCGTTAAAATTATTGAAATTTAGTATGAAAATGGTCGATCTATTAGAACAATCATCGGTGGAAATATTCTCCGAATGAGTCAACAATTCAAAGGTTGGTGATAAATTTCAAGAAATTGGTTCCGTCGAGGATATAAAAGGCAGACCAAAGACTGGGCATTTTGTGCTGCTGTAGCGCAAAGTCTAAGGAAGAAGAAGAAGCATTAAATTGAGCTAGCGTCCTTCTAAAGGGAGCATTCATCCCATAAACAGTTTCAGCAATATCCAAGTGAGGGAACAGTAACATGAATTTTATTCAGCAGATGTGGGCAATCTATTGAACCCTCAAACATGTCAAAGACAAAACACATCGATAACAGAACACGCCTAGACTCGAAGGACATGACTGACAAGTTTTATTAGTAAGCCACGAGAGCGATAGGACGGAATGGGATCCACGAATTTCATCGTGCGCAAAGTAAAGAGCACAAAAGCTCTCTGAACAGACTCTTATCTATTAATTTAGACTGTATGAAACGGTCTTCTAACCTAGACCGATCTGAGGACGAATACAGCAGCTTGAGAGTATAGGGAGTAGAAAACGTAGAACAATTTCGATGAATAAAGGTTGCGAACGATTTTATGTGAGTAGTGAGCTTGGAGTCAGAATAGACATCCAGGTCTTTATAATTCAGTTGTCTTTAGCGACGAGTTTGTAAATTTTCCCATAAGAAGTAAAGTTATAATAACATTTACTAAGATGAGGAACAAAAGACTACACACAAACCAATTTTAGAATTATTTAAATTCATGCGGGAGAGTGGATGAATCTTTTTAATTTTTGCCATTTAATTTCATTCGACTGTTTGGCGTATTTTAATTGTAGACGTGCTTTAGGTGGACACTTAATTTATTTTTCACATATAAATTTTGGGAGCCGTGTTTTGAATGAGAGTAGTGAAACCTAAATGTGTACATGCTGTTTTTTTAAACAGCATCAAGCGCGTCTTTTTAAAGATCCTTTATTTAGAATTTTGTTTCATCTTAATTTTGTGAATGCGTCACTTTTAAGCTATCAAGAGATATTTTCTGCAAAAATGTCGATTTTTTGTTATAAGTCTGATGCGGCCTCGGTAGTCTAGCGTAAGTGCACTAGCCTGCCATCCCACATAAAGCGGTCCACTTTTCCAAATTTACCTACTTTCCCTGTTTCTTAAAAAAAAAAAAAAATTCATTCCTCAAACTTTATCCATTCCATCCCTACTCCCGCACAATAGTCAGCGCTAAAGCAAGCAAAAACAAACAGTTACACATTGCATCAATGGCGCCAGCAAGAGGAAGGGGGCAATCGCGGTAATAGCGCAGACACACCAAATTTAGCGAAGTCCTCAACCATCTGTGCGACCCTTCGTAGAAAAATGTGAAACACAGATGGCGCCCCAACCAGTGAAGAAGGCATTTTTCCTAAGCAACAACACGTGGGTATTTCCACCACTTAGGACTGGTATCGGCAGCAAGTCTTGTTCGAGGCCCTATGCTCCCGAGAGGAGTGAACAAGGAAAAAAAACAAGTCTGGTAAGTCTCTTATTTCCCAGATGCATACAACACTATTCTCTGAAGTTGTAACAGCATTAGAACTGTTTCCAAGTTATTTGAAATTTCGACTAACTCGTCGCCAAGTCACTTGGTAAAAATTCCAGTTGCCAGAAAAGGCTTTGGAAATCAAGTAAAAACCGCTTGAAACCGAGAAATACTTAAGAGGCTTTCATTCCACGCATCCGAAATGCACTTGGATTTGATTTGTTCAAAGCCGTTAAGTGACAGCCGTGCAAATGTTGAATTATTTATGTCAGTTCTTTGTATTTTTCTATTTTGAAATAACTTTCGAAAGTAGTTGAGGCTTTAAAGTTGCAAAGAGGGCTAAAAATAAGTATCGTAATAAACTTGTCTATGTATTTAAATATGAATGGTTAAGTTTGTATGTATGCATGTGGATGTGCACTTAGGAAACTATTCGAACGCCTACATCGCTTCGTCCAACAACCAATCAAAAGTTGGGCAAAAGTGACGGATGATATATCAAACGCATGTAATGGAACACAAATACATACATATGTATGTATGTGCATACATATGCAGATCTGAACAAGATTACAAAAAATAATACGTAAAAAATAATTACTTACATACACACAAGCATATATATGTCACTAACACATTAAGCCAAGAGTGGCCGCTTTCATGTGCGCGCTCACTTATTACTTGAAATTGTTTGGATACATACATACATACATGCACACATACCGCTGCATGTGTTAGTGAACGTTCACCACTAAAACAATTAAGCATCTCGCAGATATAGTTTTGAAAAGCGCAACCACCATGAAAATCAGCCGCGTATCTAAATCAGCAGCTAGCGAATAGGCAACTGCCAACTGGAGAGCGGTTCCATTCAGTAATTCTAAAAATGGTAAAAAGCGTGTGGGCCCAGCGAACGAACGCCTCCTTACTTGTTACTACCACAAAAGCGAAATAAAAGCCATAAAAAATAAAAAACAAAAACTGAGCTTAGTAACTGCGGGCGCAAGCGTACAAAAGAAGTGAAGTGAATAAAAGGCAGCTTTGAAGATAGAAAAAAAATTATGTATGTACGTAGCATGGAAGCGGTACACTACTCGCACTTCACGACGCACACCGTTCAAAGCTCGCGCAAGCAACTCAAAGCCAGAAGACGAAATTATGTTTTATACAAAAAGCAAATCATTTCTTGCCATATTTAGTATGAAATTTTATGATTTCTATGTCATATACGTCCCACAGAGTTTCCAGATCCCCGAAAAGCCAGTCAAGCTGCGTGCACAGCGGCATCAAAGACTCAACTAAGAGCTTAAGTAAGTAAATAAGAAAATGCCTGTACGTTAAAAGGCCAGACTCGGCGCAAAACGCGAAGTGGTCCAAAGTGACACTAAACTGAATCGTGCTTGACATTTCATCTCATCTCGTCTCATTTCATATCTATTCATGTCATTCATGTACCCTTCGCCCCTCTTTCAGTTCTGTTGTTAGCACTGGCATTTCGTCATGTTGTCATATACGCATTGTTGTTGCTGGCTTGCTGCCTTTTGAACTGAGGCTGATCACCAAGTGTACTTGAATATTTGTATCCACTGTCGCGGTTGCCTATCGCTTTTCGATGTTGTTGCTTTGGTGCTTGTTGACTGTCGTTAGTGCTATTTTGCTACTGTCAAAACAATGATTTGCTGACAAAGTGGTGTACTGGTTAACACATGAAATTGTTGTTGTTTTATTATTGCATTCGAAGTAATTATTATTTTTTTTTTTGCTCTTCATTTGAAGGCACTTTGTGATGCTTATCTTCAAAATCCATTTTTATTATATTTTACCACTTTGCGCAAAAACTCATTAAGCCCGCTTCATCATTTAAAAACACTAAGGAAATTAAGTCTACATACAGCAGCATATTTTCTTATTTTCCAAAAGGCATACAATAATTGAAAAAACTGTTGATGTATTAGTTTTTTTCGGAATTCATATTTAATAATAAATTTAGAAAAACTAAATTATTATAATTATTATTTATTTATTAAATTATAATTAAAATTATAAGGTAATATATTTACAGCACTAGCTACCAGGGCCATCGACTAAAAACTAAACTAAATTATTTCACTTGCTTCATAGCAAAAAAAATTAACAAAACAACAAAAAAGCGGTATGACAAAAGTCCACATTTATCCAAGCTTTGAAAAAGTAGCTGTACAGTACCGTTATTCGGAAATTTCAGTTTATGAATCCTCATTGATATTACATACATAAATACATAAATGTGACAATTCATATGGATTCTTATGAAAATAAAAATCGAACTGGCTGCTCAAAGAAGCTGCCCAGAAGAGGTGTAAGCTCCATTTTGAGTGAAATCGGCCAAAATCCGAGAATTAGTGCTCCGAAATAGGTTCAACATATCAACGAGTTATCCAGGAAAAAGTGTTCATCTAAGACCTATTAAGATATGTCTTAATAATAGCGGATATTCCAGCAGGGCTCCACGTAAAAGGTCTCTGAATTCAAAAAGAAAGCGTCGTCTTCGGCTTGAGATTGCACGGGCACGTATTGCCAAGGGAACGGACTTCTGGCCTAAAGTTTTATTTACTGATGCATCGAAGTTCAATATATTTGCAAGTGATAGCCAGGCTAAAATATGGAAGAGAAGAAATGCAGATATAGAAAAGAAAAATTGTTTACCCACTGTCAGGCATGGCGGTGGTAGCGTAATGATTTGGGGAGCTGTAGCTGCAGTTAGCGTTGGAAAGTGGACCTACGGTCAAGGAACTTTGGAACGATATAAATATAAAAACATTTTGGAGCCATGAGTAGAATGCTCGGGTCTTGAATAAGGTTGGGTTTTCCAATTAGACAGTGACCCTAAGCAAACTGCACTAAGAGGCTCTGCTTCTTATATTACGCACCCAAATAACAAAATATACCGCCGCAGAGTCCAGATTTAAATCTGATTTAGCATGTTTGGGAGCTTTTAGAGAGAAAAATTCGATGGAAAATAACTGACGCAAAATCGCTGTAGAAAGAGTTGGTTAAGGGATGGAACCTAATAACGCGGAAACAAAAGGCTAATTCAACTGTATGGTGACATTTTTTATTCCACTGTTTTGTTGTTTTCTGATTATTATTATTTTTTTTTTTCATTTAAAACAAATGAAATAATTTAATTTTTATAAATTTGGGAATAAATATGAATTCCGAAAAAACTGCATCAACATACTTTTTAATTATTGTATACCTTCAGCTAAGTCCAATTATGCTCAAGTGGGAAGCTCTTGTGATTTCTGAAGAAACCAAGTACTAGGGACTAAACATAGACAGGAAATTGACTTGGAAGTCAAACATCTTAGAAAGAGTTAGGAAAGCGAACATAGCTTTGTATGCCTGTAAGAGAGCTTTAGGTAAGACCTGGGGAATTAAACCTAAGGTTGCTCATTGGCTTTACACTGCTGTCGTCAGACCCACTCTTCTAAATGGAAATGTTGTCTGGTAGGGTGCTATGCAGAAAAAAAAAATATTCTAATTGATTGAATAAGGTGCAGAGATCAGCGGAATTAGCAATATGTGGCGTCATGAAAACCACGCCATCCATGGCTTTGTATATGATATTACATCTGCCACCCCTAGATCTGTTCTACAAACACTCAGGCGCCTGCTCCGCTTTAAGGTTCAAAGCGAACTCACAATGGAGGACTGTCACACACGGTCATTCAACCATCACCGGATATTCCCAGTGATTGTGTATATCACCCTCCCATTCTCTGCTTCGAAAGGAATTTCTTATTGAAAATCCCTTCTAGACTGGAATGTCTTCAAGAAGATTCATCACCCAACACACCCGTTAAGATCTACATCAACAGATATCTGCATTCTATCAGAGAGCCAAGCCGCCCTACGGGCTCTGGATGCATTCCAAAAAAACATCGAGGAGTGGCTTACGTTGTCGCCAATCTCTTAATGAGATTGCCAAACAATATCGTATTATCTTATGCTGGGTTTCAGGCCACAGAGATATACCAGGGAACTGTAGGACTGACCAACTTGCAAAAGAAGTACCTGTATTGCAAAGATAAGTAATTTTACCTCTCGCAACTTGTAAGCTTCTTATTAAGGACGCACTAATCAGTTCTGCAAATCAAAGATGGATTAGTGTCAATACCTGTGAAATTGCTAGGCAAACATGGCCAAGGCTAAACCTACGTCTGTCCAAGAGTATATAAAATTTAGTGGACTTCAAATTAGGACCTTAGTAGGGGTCCTCACAGGACATTGCCTCAAAGCAAATCATGCACGGAGATTAAGCGTTTACACCTATGATTTGTGTCGTAGCTGCAGAAATGAGGAGGAGTTGGAAACAATTCCACACATTTTTGTACATGTCCAGCTCTTGCCAGGAGCAGGAACCGATGTTTTAGATCCTACTTCTTAACAAGTTTAGATAATCTATACATTTTAGGTATCAGTACCTGTAGGTAGGTAGGTAGGTAGGGTGGTTGTCGTAAGACACACTTAGACCTTCGGCAGGTCCATTGTGATACCACTGGAGCTTATCCTTACTCTACGTGTTCCTTTCCAAACCATCCGGTTGCTTTAATAAACGAGCAGAGCTTCGTTAGTTTTAGATGGGCTATGTCCGCTACATCGGTTAGAAATGCTGTGTCAAGAGTGCGCAGCCTTCTCATAGCTAGGCTTTCACACTCACATAAAAGGTGTCTGACTCTTTCCTCTTCTTCTGTATTAAGACAGCTTCTACAGAAATCGAAGTAAGGGAGTCCTAACCTTCTAGCGTGGCTGCCTATTAAACAATGACCAGTTAAAACACCTATCATTTTTCTTATAGATTCTCTGTTGAATCTTAGCAAGATCTTCGATCGACCGCTGTTCCAGTTCGGCCATGTCTGTCTGCTTAGTTCGCATGTTGTGAGGTTTTGCCAGATTGTATTTACCTTTTTGATGGTTTCCCTATGTTTAAGTAATTTACAAGTGGCTATAGGCATGGGTATCAGCGCCTTATCCGGTTCGAGATCGAGCGTTGTACCGGTTCTTGCAAGTTCATCCGCCTTGCAGTTTCCTGCGATGTTCCTGTGGCCTGGTACCCAGATAAGGTGCACCTTGTAGCGCTTAGATACGTCATCTAGTAGTTTAAAACATTCTAGAACTGTTTTTGACGAGTGTGTTTTCGATTCCAGCGCTTTTATTGCTGCTTGACTGTCCGAGTAAATGAAGACTTCATTTGCGGATAATACTCTGGTTTTTATTTCTTTAAATCCCTCTTTTATGGCAATGACTTCCGCCTGAAATACACTGCAATGATCAGGTAAGCGAAATGATTGGCATACTCCGAGTTTGTCGAAGTAGACCCCTCCACCTACTTGGTTGTAGATGTTTAAGTCATTTATCTTGACAATGAGCCCGTTATCCCATTCCTCTTTGGAAGGAAATACTGTGACAAAGGATTTATCGAAATTGATGTCCTTGGTCCTACAGAAATCCGTTGTGCTGGGAATGCAGGGGAATTGTTCTAAAGTTGAGGAGTGCCCTCTTTGGTACGTTCTGAGTAGGCCGATTTCTCTTAGTCTGAGAGTTGCTTTGGCAGCTGTTTGCTTACCGTACTGCTCTATTGGTAAAATGTTAAGCATAATATTTAGTGCCTCTGTGGGTGTAGTCCTGAGGGCCCCGCAGATGCAAAGACTGGCCATTCTTTGTACGTGTGCCATGGTTCTTTTGATGTACAATTTATCTAAAGCTGGCCACCATACTAATATGCCGTATGTTAGGATTGGTCTGACAATTGCCGTGTAAAGCCAGTATACGATAGATAGGGAGAGACCCCAACTTAGTCCTATTAGCTGTTTACAAGAGTATAGTGCTATTGTCGCCCTTTTTACTCTATCTTCGACATTTGCCTTCCAAGTTAGCTTTCGGTCTAGTATTAGACCTAGGTAGCGGGCCTCATCACTAAATGACAGTGCCGTTCCACCTAGGGTCGGAGGAGCTATATTTGGAATTTTATGCTTTCTAGTAAATAGGATGAGTTCAGTTTTATTGGGGTTGACTCTTAGCCCATTTACTTTTGACCAGTTTTCAACCATGTTTAGTAAATCTTGCATGACTTCTCTAAGTGTATTGGGGAATTTCCCTCATACTACCATTTCCCTCTTACTACCATTACCTGTTACGCTTTGTCAAAAGCTTAGGATGGTTCAATATGGAAAGGAAAATGTATCCCAGCCTAGGAGTTCCACATATTTTACTGCGACCAAATTTTATTACCGAGACCCATTCGATGATAATTATCACTATTCTATCACCAGGATCACACGCGAAACACATCACAAAGTCGTGGTGAAATTATATCTTTATAAATGAATCAATAGCTCGTTTGTGTGGAGATGCTTATGAAGTGGATACCAATCCTTAACTTTCAGGGCTAATAAAAAATTTCCCAACAAGTGAAATAAAAGGAAAGCAGAAGAAATTATGCGTCACTATAACAGCACTTAACGCCGGCCTAATCACTGAAATCTTCTTGTGGGAGAAAAAGAAATTCATTGCACACTGGCTAAACTCTACCGGTCAGTGCCAAAGGAAACAATTTCCAACAACGGGCACAGGAATTTCTAATAAACGTTTTCGTAGCAGAGCAGACTTAAGACTTTTAACTGGCTACTTTACAGGCCACTGTAGCCTGAGATATCGCTTAAACAAAGTTGGTCTCCCTGAGATCTTCAACTGCCGATTCTGTGAAATGGACACTGAGAATTCAGAATGCGTCCTTTATGAATTTGAAACTAGGCAGAATAGTCTGTACCACTTTGGTGTTATGCCCGTGTGTTCATATAAATTATGGAACAATGAACCAAAGAATGTGCTAAAATTTTTAAGAAGCCTTAAAGTATAGATAACCGCAACAGGCTTTGCACAATAGATCTCTTTTCATAGCAGTACGTAATAATAATAATAATAACGGAATCTCCGTGTGAATGAACTGCAACGCTTATATTAGACATATGCAATGCCTGTCTGCGAACTGCTTTGAAGCGGAAGACCACAAATTTTCTGTGCGGTCTCATCACCCTTCGAAGCTACTCAAGCCACCAGAGGGATTATTCGGTTTTGACATTTGCCAGTGACATTTGTAAAATAAATGCTTTTCCTTCGGCCTTTCTCGCTTCTTCCCTGCAAGAAGTGTGGGGTTCACCGGAAATAATCCTCGTATAGACGAAAATCTCCGAGATTTTCTTAACATTCATGCACATGACACTATTACCTGTGCTCTGTCTAATAGGCAAAAGTTAATGGAGATAACTTTAATAAATTTACTCCTTCATTAGACAGTTCAGTTTTTCATTCACATAAACGCAATCACGTCCAGAGTACATAACCACAAGAAATCCTTTAAATCGCTAGTCGATAACACTTGGGGTAAAAGCAAAGAAAGGTTGATGGTGACGCATACGGTGACCAGTCAGTTGATTTTAACCCATATTTTGGCCACGTAGTCACCGGGGACTAGTAGATACAGTCTTGGCAAAATACTGCACTTACGACTGATCCGCTCCTGCGCGCCCTCTTGTGCGATTCTTGGCAAGGTAAAGGGTGATCAATTAAGAGGTATCGAATTTTAAATTGAAATAAAACAATGAAAATTCAAGTTGATTGAGTAATATTCATTATTTTTGTTTAGAACAATTCATGACACTTACTTTGTAAAGATAATTCCCTTCAAATGTTGACCGGCGTATTTCGGCCAAGAACTTCGGTCGGTATCTTGCGAATAACTTTAGTAATGTTGGCTTCCAATGCCTCAATCGAAACTGGCTTATCCACAAAGCATTTAGACTTTTATTAGGCATCCCCCCCCAAATAAAAGTGCAAAGGTGGCCAATGCACTGGTCCGAGACGAGAAATAAATTGCTCAGCGAAACGAAAACGCCGTAAATCCGTAAAATGTATGGAAACTAGCTCCGTTTTGTTGAAACCAAATGTTCAAATGTTACGGAAATCATGGGCTTCAATTTCCAATTTCAATTTTCAGTAATCAATTTCCGCGATAGCGTTCGCTATTCACTGTTACATGGGCGCCAGCCTTGTCTTTGAAGAAATATGGGCCGATGATTCTTCCTGCCCATAGGCCGCTCCAAACGGCTGTTTTCAATTGATGTAATAGTTGTTCGGATGAATAGCTCCAGGTTGCTCTTCAGCCCAAATGTGGCAACTTTGCTTATTGACGTAGACACTAAGCTAAAAATGGGCCTCCTCGCTGAACTCAATAAGTTTGCCTGAACGCGCAATGAACACTTTTCGCAGAGCGTCGATTTTCGTAAATCCAACAAATATGGATTTGCAAAGTTGTTAAAGCGTAAGTGTCTCCATGATGAAATGCCAATGAATACTGAAAAAAATTATATAATTAGTCTGACAGTAGTCACGCGTGATCTGTCAAAAAAAACCCTATGGGAAAAAGTACCACCAATCTGAGCACTCTTTACTTTAATTCGTTCAGCTCTTCCCGATGCTTCTAGATTACATTTTGACCGTTTGCCTCCAAATTTCCCTTGCTCTACTAGGTTTGCGATCAGCATTCGCAAAATGATTCCACTCCAGTGTCTTTCGGGCAATGTATTTTTCGCCTTTGCGTAGAGTATAACCAATCCACCTCCATTTTTGATGTTTTATGAGCACTTCGACTGATTGGAGAAAAGTCAGTCCGATTAGAGCAAAGTCAGTATGGAGGCGAAGAACGTTATAAAAATAGATATTTTAACGTGACCTCGCGAGTTTCGTATTCATTTTCATTTTAAATGCGCCTCCCTTAATCTGTGTCGCTGTAAAGCTTAACTGGATCTGTTCTTTGGCCTGCGAGGCTATGCGTTTTGACGCCTCCAGATTAGTTTTTGTGTGTCGAACTGTCGCAACCTGGGAAATGCACATCCACACACAATTCATCACTTACGCCCTCAATTGCTCGAAAACTTAGTCGAAAGTTGGTGATCCAGGATGATGTGCCTACCTCGGACGCTCTCGCCCGAAATCATTTTTCATCATTAATGTCATATAATTATCTGCCGATTGAAAGAGAAATTAATTTCCTTTCCATTTTCTATAACAATTTATAATCCCACATGTCTCAAAGAAATTTTCTTTAATTCGTATTGCGTGAAATAAGCTTTAATTTTTTCATATTATATTTACGAGGCTCTCCGGATTGAAAAATATTTGTCTCTGTAAAATATTATAGAGTCTAAACGAGACGTGCGTAAAGTGACATACTCGTACATGCATAAACATGTGTATGTACAATATATAATTTATATGTACATATGTATAAGTAAATTGAATAAGGCATACATAAATACACTTAAACTGTTTTTATTTTTTGTCCCATTGTTAATACCCGTCCATGCAGCCTGCCGCTGTCCATCTCTTACCCGGCGGCAGTCATAAATCAAGTCTAGTCCCAAATAGCCACCGAGTGTTCCGGTGCTTAAATAGAGCATTCCGCTTCATTTCATTTCAGCAACTCAAATCAAACATTTCAATAACTTGCCAAGTGTGAAGGAAAGCAGATACAAATCTGTTTGTATATATAAATTTTTTTAGAGAATTTGAGTAAACGCCTAGGAAACGCGATCATGAGAGATGGGTGAAACCCATTCGCTTATGTAGTGCCCAGAAAACTTGGCATCATGTACCGGAGCATTAAATTATGTCCCCAAAGCATTTTCACGCTGCCATCCCCGATTAAGCGAAGAAAGAGACGCATAAATTTCTCAGCGAAAATTCATTAGCAATGGAATATTTAAATTTTAACGCCGTGAATGAGTAGCTGTATGTGGGCATGTATGTATGCATGCGCATATATTTGTATGTATGTGGATATGCAGACAAGGGCGGATATAGAGGAGGAGAAACTTTGCGCGCTGATAACGACTTAATGTTTTTTTATTTTTATATTTGATACTAGCAAACCCGGCCCCCTTCGCTGGGCACACTAAAATAGAATAGATATGGTTTAGAACAGAAAATATATGATTTTCATATTATTTATTTCTTTATTCTTTATTCAAGCGCTTTGGCATAAACAATATTTTTTGTTTTTCTATTTGTTTTTGAGTAAATATAAAATATAAATTGAAAATCAGGAAAAAAGAAGATTGTTTTTAAATTTCAAATCAACGCATATGAATAAACAATCGTCTTTTTTCCTGATCATCCAAGAATTTTTCGTTTCAATTTATATGTTTTATTAAGCATTGGAGCTTTTTTAACCATTATCCATTTATATTTTTCAAAAAAAAAAACGAAAAAAATTTTTTTTTCACGAACACATAATTTCATTCGGATTTCACATTAAATTCTCAAATTTCGTAAGAAATGATTCACTGTTCCAAAATCCACTCCAAAAAAAATCACAAACAATTTTTACACGTTGCACTTACGTTTTTTCCTTATGGCATCCAAATCAGAAAGAAATATAGACCCATTGTAACACACACTGTCAATTTGACAGTTCAGTTCCGCCCCAAGCGTTAAAAAAGTAAGCGACATTATGGCTGGTTCAAAAGAACGCTGTACCCGTTGCCAGTGCTCCGAATTACAACCAAACTTTACGAAACCCATTTTCAATACTTACTTAACAATGTGTGTAAGTTTGGTTTAATTCGGTGCAAAGACACGGCGGGTCCACGTTTTGGCATATATTTCGAGACCCTAGTCATCAATAGGTATGAAAATTACCCCGTATTAAAGCACTTATCAACAGCTTTCATTTGATACCCATATTGTACATACACAACCAAAGGTTACCCGGGTCCACGTTTTGACCTATATCTCGAGACCCCAGTCACGGAGCGGCATGAAAAATACTCTGTACCAAAGCATTCACCAACAGCTTCAATTTGATACCCATATTGTACATACACATCCGAAGGTTACCCGGGTCCACGTTTTGACCTATATCTCGAGCCCTATCCACCAATAGGTATCCAAACTATACGGAAACCATCTTCAATACCTTCTTAACAATGTGTGTAAGTTTGGTTTAGTTCGGTGCAGACACGGCCGGTTAGCGAACACACACAAAAAGTTGACTTTATTTTATATATAAGATTTTTTTCACTTTGTGTCCGAAAAGTCCAAATATCTTACGGAACCCTATTTTTTTCCAAAATAAAATGTAATCCATGTTACTCTTGGATAATGTAGTTTTCTAATGGTGAAAGAATTTTTAAAATCGGTCCAGTAGTTTTTGAGCCTATTCGTTACAAACAAACAAACAAACAAACAAACAAACAAACAAAGTTTTCCTCTTTATAATATTAGTATAGATGAATTTGCAGAGGTCACTTTGAAAATATTAGATCAGTCCATAAGTTCGTGCCTATTTTACCCATAATTTCACTTTTGTACGATTTTTGCATACAAAAAATTATTCGCGGAATATAACGGAACTATTTATATTTTCTTTGACATATTGTGCATTCAACAAGTGATTTTAATCGCGGATAGTACCACGTGTTGTTAAAAAATAAAATGGAATCTTCGAACGCGTATAAGAGGCATATTTTGTATTTTTTTTTTATAAAAGTGGTAAAAATGCAACAACTGCTGCTGCAGAAATAAACACTGTTCACGGAGAGGATACCGTGAGCGTAAGGACCACGCAAAAGTGGTTTTCAAAATTCCGAAGTGGTAACTGCGACGTGGAGGATACCCCGCGCGCTGGTCGTCCTGAAGTCCAATGCCTTGCTCGAACTCATGGAAGCTGAGCCTAATTTGACGGTCGATATGATTGCTCAGAGGTTAAATTCATTGCATGGAACAGTTCACAGGCACCTGGTTCAGTTGGGAAAGATTTCAAAGCTGGGAAAATGGGTTCCGCATAGACTTTCCGTCGCCAACCTTCAGCAGAGAGTGAATGTGTGTTTTCAGCTGCTGCAACGGTGTGAAAGTTTTTTGAACCGTATCGTTACTGGTGATGAAAAATGGGTCCTTTACAATAATCCTGTTCGCAAACGCCAATGGTTAGATAAAGATGAAATACCTGAACCGACCCCTAGAGATGGCCTTCCCCCCAAGAAGATTCTCCTGTCTATTTGGTCGGTGTTGTTTATTATGAAATTCTGGAACCAAACCAGACGATAACTGCTGATATTATTCCCATCAGCTATCAAACCTGAATGAGGCACTTAAAAAAATCGACCGTCTTTAGTGAGTAGACGCAAAGTTTTGTTTCACCACGACAACGCAAGACCTCATACCGCAAGCCAAACATTAGGCAAGCTGAAGGAACTCGGATGGGAGCTAATGCCGCATCCACCATACTCTCCGGATATTGCACCTTGTGATTATCACCTTTTCCGTGGACTTTAATCCCATATGAGTAACTACAACTACTCTTCAAAAGAAGCTGTAAAAAGGGGCATCGAAGCGCATTTTGGCTCCAAGGACAAAGAATTTTTTGAGCAGTGAATTAAAAATTTGCCTAAACGTTGGGAAGACATTGTAAATAATGAAGGAAAATATATTATTGATTAATAAATACTTTAAACATCTTTTCTATTAATTTTAAAACCACCTTTAAAGAACGCACGAACTTATGAACTGGCCTAATACTTGACACCTAAAATTAGATAGGCCGGATGCAGAAGTAATTGTTATAAGTTCTTCATATTGTTAGGTGGCCCTGCAAAATTAAACTATAGAAAGCTGGCTTTTAAATAACGGGACTACTTACCAAAAGCGAATCTACATAAGAGAGTATCTCATAAAAAATATCTGCCATTCGGAGATGGCATTAAACTCTAGACTCCTCCATTTGTGGCGCAACATCAAAGCGCACACCGCAAGTCGGTGTATACGTCTTCCCAATAACATTTTTATTTATGCTTTACAATTTTGTTTAGTGATTTCCTAAAAAATTTAATTTTATTCTAATAATTTTAAAGTTTGTTTGATTAAATAAAATTATTCATAAGAAATATGCATTGTGAAAGGCACAAGTAGCTAAGGCTATCGGCCTAAAATAATACTTATCGAC
This sequence comes from Anastrepha ludens, assembly GCF_028408465.1. Lineage (NCBI taxonomy): Eukaryota > Metazoa > Arthropoda > Insecta > Diptera > Tephritidae > Anastrepha > Anastrepha ludens. The sequence continues at coordinate 7,220,120 of NC_071498.1, read as the reverse complement.
TCTTTACTTAATTATATTGTAAAAAATTCTTAGAAATCAATAAACAAAATTTTATAACATAAGTCAGTCCAATTTGATATATAAAATTATAAATATTTGCATATTGGAGTAATTGCTTTAAGTCGCTCTGGCTGTCTTTACATACATTTTTTGGTGCGTGCTGCCGGCTACATCGAATTATAAGACGTCATTACGTCAGATTCGAAAATTTTATACTTAAAATACTATTGATACACATTTTCCTTTTACATTTAATGGTTATATCAGGGCCACTTCAAGAATTTCGGCCACGGAAAATCTTCTCTCGCTAAACCTGATAATCAATCAATCCAATAGCTCAGCTGTACTAGACAGTTTTCTTACTTTGCAAATAATTATTTGTAATTTTGTATTTATTTAAATGATCAACTCAAGGGAAAAGCCAAATTCAGTGTACGAGTAATTGGACATTCCATTGATCATTTCAGAGATTGCAAAATTTCGCCGCCTAATAGAAAAGCAACCACAATCGACACGAACGACGAATCATATTTTTTTGTTACTGCACAATAACAATAAAAGTAAATAATTAATATAGATAATAAAAAAATTGTTTCTAAATAAAAATTAGAAAATTTAACTAAAAAAAAGAGCATTTAAAAATATATACATACACACATTTGTACACCCCCATATATTCATATTTGTATTTATGGAGTTTTATGCTCGACGGGCTGCCAACAGATCAACCGAGAAAGATTGCGCGACATTACGCGCGACAGATAGCCAGACAGAGATTTGTTATTTTGAAAACGATTCACACATTTGTTCACTTTCAATGAACAACGCACTTAATTCGATTTCAGTTTTGTGTTGTTTTCATTTCAATTTCTTTTATTTTTTTAGTTGTTTTTCTTTGTTTTTGTTTTTTGTTTGAATGCTAATTTGCTAAGGAGTAAGGTGGAGAGTTCTATAATGAATTTGTGTAACTGTGTCATGAAGATGTGGAGCACACTTGGAGGATCATAAATTTTAAAAATCGTAAAACTGGGCTAGATGTCGTTGAAATGCTGCTTTCCACTTTAATTCGTTTTCAAAAAGTTGTCCGGTGCTATTAAATTGAATATAAATTTACTAAAGACATCAAAAAGTGCCAACAAGTAAGAATATAGGCAAACTAAAATTTAATTGTGGCAAGCATTTGAGTAGGAAAAATATTTGTGTATGTATTTTTAACGAAATCACTCCCCTGAGGATAATGAATGAAGCGAAGTATTTTAAAAATCTGATTATTTTATTTACAACTTGCAAAGAATAATAAAAAAAAATTCAATTAGCTGTTGTAGGTATAATTAATTTTTAATTGGCTTGTGAATGTATTGAGTACTGCTGGCCTGAAAGCCACATTCAATGAATTTTCGAAGAAATTGGGACAGAAATATACATATAAAATGGCCTCATGTCAGCCCTTTTGGTGCAAGATGCAACAATATACCTACTTACGTATATATTTTTTCCTCCTTGTTCACTCCTAACGGGAGCATAGGGCCTCGACAAGACTTGTCTTGCGTTAGTTTCGTTAATCTATTTGATTTCTGACAGGGTAGGTGATTACCCTGCCGCTACCAGTCCTAAGTGGTGGAAATGGCCACCTGTCATTGCTTAGGAACAACCCTCTCTTTAGTATTTATATTTTACATATATTAGACTAGCAAATATCGCACGATGGAAGAAATTCAGAATGTGTGACCAACATCCGACCGTCGACTCCCAGCTATTTTGAAGGAATCAGCTGATTTCGAAATCGATTACTCTTTCCAGCAGCTATGAAAATCAGACAAGGATGAATTCTCTCCACCGTGGAAATCAGAGAGCAAAAAGTTTTCATCTTTGCTTAGGCTACATACCACTCTGATCAAAAAGTTGCCGGAATATATTCAGAAAATTCAAAATACAAGTTTATTTCTCAAAAGTGATATTACCGCCTTCAAGGTACTCCCCATCAACTGCAACGCATATATCCCAGCGTTTGATCCAGCTCTCGAAACATTTCTGCAACGCTTTTTTATGGGGTTAGGGGTAGTCAAAGGCCCGAAAAAATGATGATTTTCAATAATTTTTTTTTTTTTGCTAGTCAATTGCTTTACTTTTCAAAAATAAAAACATAGCATTAATGACTTGGTTTTAGCAAAATGTTATTGTAAAAAAAAGTCAATAATTGTAAAAGTTAGCGCTGTTTGTGTGGAACCCGTTTCTCCAGAAGTCCCTTGCCGTGATCATCACAAGTCCTTGAAGATTTATCTAAAATCAATCGGATAAGAGAAATTAGTTTTATTAATAGATAACCAAGTGCCTGATCGAAGTTTTTTTTCAAATATTCAAGAAATATTTCTCTGATTTTCGAGAAAAAAAACCGACAACTAATGTTTAAAAAAATCGTTATTTTCAAAAAAACAAATCCGAGCGCCCTTTGTTAATTGTTGAGTAACTCGAAAAGTGTGTGTAGGATTCTCTTCAAATTTTCAGACAATATTTTTAAGATATACTTTAATAAAATGCAAAAAAAGTCTTTTTTTTTTAATTCTGACTATCCCTAACCCTTTAAGTGTAGCAATCAGTGCCAGCTTCGATTTTTCAATTACTTCCGGCTATTAAAACGCATTCCCCGTAGTAGTTTTTTGACTCGGGCGAATGTATCAGCATTACTTAAAAAAAAATTAATTATTTAAATATATTCCTACATAAAACTATATTCTATTCTAATTTTTTTAAAGCAAAATTTGTCAATGATGAATCTGGTTCAAACTGGGTTAGTCCTCGTCGCTTAACTTTGGGTGCTTGAGTCTGTCACTGGAGGACAGACCTAAAACCCTCCACAAAAACATGCTGATGGCCGTTCAATTGTTCTTCTGAAGCATTGCTCTTCTCTTGTTCTCTCCCTTCAAATTAATTTTCAATAAATTGTTAGCCTCTGGTATCTTTAACGATGAATGGAAAATGACAATTGTTACTCCAATTTTTAAAAATGGTAAAAAATGACGTCGGCAATTACAGACCAATCTCAAAGCTCTCGTCAGTGTCTAAATTATTTGAAAATTTTGTCAAAGGTAAGATGTATTTTGCAGTTAAAAGTATATTATCACCTTACCAGCATGGTTTTGTTACAGGTACATTCATAGTTTCTAATATAGCCGTTTTCACTGAATAATGAATGCATTGTAGCTTTATCAGCAAGGCAACAGGTCATCTGTATATATACTGACTTTTCAAATGCGTCCGTTAAAGTATCGCATACAATTTTGTTATATACAAGATAAAGTCCAAAGTAAACAAGACTGAGCTAGAATAGAAACGACAGGAGCTTTGTTCTGATAACTTCTAGTTTATTTATTCAAAATAGTCCCGTTTGGCCTCGAGACACTATTTTGTGCGATCTAAAAGCTTTTCGAAAGCTTCAGGTCATTGACCGGAATGGTCTTCAGTATGTCGGTACATGCCTTTGGATGGTCTCTACGGATGCAAAACGTTTTCTTTTCATGGCCAAATTCAATTTTCCGAATAGGTAGAAGTCACAAGAAGCCATATCAGGTGAATGCGATGAGTAATTGAAGGGTAAAATGCGATTTTAGTCAAAAAATCAGTCTCAAGGGTGGATCGATGAGATGGTGCAATATCATGTAATAAGGGCCAGCTTCTCCCTTCGCAGTATTCAGGGTGAATGCGATGCAAGAAACGCTTCAAAACGCCAAGATAGAAAATTTAGTTAACGGCTTAGCCCGTTGACACGAGCTCCTTGTGGACAATTCCCTTGGAATCGTAAAAACAAATGAGCATCGACCTGATTTGTGACTTCTCCAAACACGATTTTTTGGGATTTGGCTTGTCTGGGGCCTTCTATTCGGCACTTTGACGCTTAGTTTCAGGTTCATGTTGGGAATACGAAGTTTTATCACAAGTTAAAATGTTGTAAAGGAAGTTCTCTTCTTTTCTCGCCTGAAGAGGTCTTTCGAATATTAAATTCCCAGAAATTTTTGGTACTCAGTTAACTTGGGCGAAATGAAAGTCCAAATGATCAGTTAAAATGCGACAAATCGATATTTTGGAAATTTTGAATTCCGAATCCATGAATTTCAACGATGATTTCGATGATGATAAATTGACGAATTATTTCGATGCAGTTCTCGGTGATTACTGATTTTGGGCGGCCCGAATGTTCATTGTCATTTATGTCCTCACAACCATCTCTGAGACGTGTAAACCGCTCATGAACTCTGGCACGAGATAGACAATCATCGCCATAAACTATTCTCATCAATTTAAATGTTTCGGTAAACGTTTTTCCGAGTTTCAAACTGAATTTCTTATTGGCTCTTTTTTTTAAACTCATTTTTATACCGATGACGCAAACATAATGAAACTTTAGACGCAATAACTTCGCTTCCACTGAACCAAATGTCACCAAGCTTCCACTGAAAGTCAGCTAGGGATGTAACTTCCAATGCACTAACTCATTAAAGAGATGGCGACATCAAAAACATTTTTATGACACCAGTCTTGTTTGTTTTGGACTTCACCTTGTAAACTTCTATATGTGGGTTTTCACTCAGTTTTTCTAGATTGGATGCGATATTAATTATATAATGTTTAGTTTTCTTTGCTGGTGCTTCATCTGCACCTTTCTGCGTCTTCTGGTGTAACTCACTCCTTTGCTCTTTGTTTTGCTCATCAATGATATAAGTAGTTGTTTTTCATTTGCCAACTTCCTTCTGTATGCGAATGATTAAAAAAATATTCTATTTTTTCAAGCTCGACGGATGTACATAAACTTCAAGCTGATGTTAGCCGTTTAGTTAATTGGTGTAGTGTCTCTCGACCACCGCTTATTATTAAAAAACGTTTTAAACTCTCGTTTTCAGAAATAACTAATATTATCCCTACTCCTTAAAACATTTGTGATGATATGTATACTCCAATCTGTTGAAGAAATCAAAAATGCAGGGATTGTTTTCGATGCACGTTTTACATTTCTTCATCATATAGACTGTATTCCGTCTAAAGCGTGCTCCATTCTTGGTTTTATAAGAGGGAATAGCTCGAACTTTGCAGACCCGTATAGTCTTGAATGACTATTAACAGAATTTATTCGTTCTACTTTGGAATATGCCGAGTTCAAAAGGTTTTTCTTCAGTATGATATTTCTTCTCTAAATTTCTCTGATCCACGTCATATAAATCTCACCTATACTTCTAATTAATCTCGGGAGAACAGCTAGAAAGTAGAAGATCGAGTTCGTCGCTGTCTTTTATTATTATCAGGAAGAAGATTGACTGTATTTTTGTAGTATGTAATGAGTAAGAATAATTGTTGGGGAGAATGGGGAGTTGTGAGACATAGGGAGTTGTGAGACATTGTTACCGTTCGGCATTATTCATGTGTTTACATTCGATTTTAAGTGTCAACAAGTGTTCTCGATGCGATCTCTCTTTTCAGCTAGCATTGGTCATATTTACACGCATTCGACGCGTCTCTCCAGTTACTGTGTTTTGGAATTTCTCGGTAAGTTTTTTTCATCATTTGTTTTGCGATACATTCGATCAGTTGTTGAAGCAAATTGCAAATGTTAATATATACAAGTTATTAATTGTCCTATTAGCTTTGAATTTACACATTCACTTGGGCATGAACGTTCGATGTGTTTATGACTACGCGGCCATTTATAAAAAAAACGATTTGGGGAGTTGTGAGACACCGTTTTTTTCGACGTTTTAACACATCTTTCATAAGTACCTCGCAATATTCATGCATTGTTTGTACATATATCATGAGATTTTTGGTTAAATTAGAGTTTTTATTGTTTTTCCGCTTTTAAAGTTAAGCAGAAAAAACTCCATTCATTGCAATGTATGCGATCGAGCTGTGCACCTAAAGTGTGCCAATTTACGAACTGGTTATTATACATGTTTTTATAACAATTGTCTTTTCTTTTTTATTTTTCATCTTAATAAAGAACTAACAACTAAAATAAGTCATTTTTATTGATTTAAACCATGGTGTCTCACAACTCCCCACATTTTTGTATTTTGTATTATATTTTATATTATTACTAGCAAACCCGGCCCCCTTCGCTGGGCACACTAAAATAGAATAGATATGGTTTAGAACAGAAAATATAATATATGATTTTCATATTATTTATTTCTTTATTCTTTATTCAAGCGCTTTGGCATAAACAATATTTTTTGTTTTTCTATTTGTTTTTGAGTAAATATAAAATATAAATTGAAAACCAGGAAAAAAGAAGATTGTTTTTAAATTTCAAATCAACGCATATGAATAAACAATCGTCTTTTTTCCTGATCATCCAAGAATTTTTCGTTTCAATTTATATGTTTTATTAAGCATTGGAGCTTTTTTAACCATTATCCATTTATATTTTTCAAAAAAAAAACGAAAAAAAAAATGTTTTTCCACGAACACATAGTTTCATTCGGATTTCACATTAAATTCTCAAATTTCGAAAGAAATTATTCACTGTTCCAAAATCCACTCCAAAAAAATTCACGAAAAATTTTTACATGTTGCACTTACGTTTTTTCCTTATGGCATCCAAATCAGAAAGAAATATTGACACATTGTAACTCACACTGTCAATTTGACAGTTCAGTTCCGCCCCAAGCGTTAAAAAATTAAGCGATATTATGGCTGGTTCAAAAGAACGCTGTACCCGTTGCCAGTGCTCCGAATTACAACCAAACTTTACAAAACCCATTTTCAATACTTACTTAACTATGTGCGTAAGTTTGGTTTAATTCGGTGCAAAGACACGGCGGGTCCACGTTTTGGCATATATTTCCAGACCCTAGTCATCAATAGGTATGAAAATTACCCCGTATTAAAGCACTTATCAACAGCTTTCATTTGATACCCATATTGTACATACACATTCTAGGGTCCACGTTTTGGTCTCTATCTCGAGACCCTTGTCACGGAGCGGATGGAAATACTCTGAACTAAAGCATTCACCAACAGCTTCAATTTGATATCCATATTGCACAAACACATTCTAGGGACCATGTTTTGATCTCTATCTCGAGACCCTAGTCACGGAGCGGCATGAAAAATACTCTGGACTAAAGCATTCACCAACAGCTTCCATTTGATACCCATATTGTACATACACATCCGAAGGTTACCCGGGTCCACGTTTTGTCCTATATCTCGAGCCCTATTTCCAAAATAAAATATAATCTATGTTACTCGTGGATGATGTAGCTTTCGAATGGTGAAAGAATTTTTAAAATCGGTCCAGTAGTTTTTGAGCCTATTCATTACAACCAAACAAACAAAGTTTTCCTCTTTATAATATTAGTGTAGATATACAATTTTAATTTTAAGGAAAATTGTAGTTTTGTTAAATAGGCCATACCAATAGCTTCCAGTATTCATTGACTAAAGATTCCATCGTTAACATATGCAGAATATTAGGATTTTGAATAATACGAGTCCAAAAACAAAACCCGTCTCAAAACTCCCCATTCTCCCTTAATTCAACTTTTTTTCTTTTTGATATGTAGTTCTTTTGTTATAAGTAGTCAGTAAGAAGAATTATGTATTGATATCAGAATAAATAAATAAAATACATTTTGAAGTAAAATTGCCACAGTTTTAGCACTGTTAGTCGGCTACAGTCAACTTTTTTCGGCAGCAATCGAAAATCACAAAAATAATCAACGATGGTAAGTGTTTGGCACCACGAATAAAAAAGTGCAAATGCGCTTTTTAATGCACATATGTATGTATGAATGTGCATATATATGCATGTATGTGTATATGCATCCACGTTATATGAGCGGGTTAACAATGAATGAATTGCAGTGCTTGCCATTGAATCGCAGCGGAGGTGGGTGCGCATGCGACCAAATCCAATTGAGTCTCAAGCGCTTAACCCGCCCTCAACCGACCGCCCCACACTTCATTGTATGAATGCAAGTAGGTATGTTTGTATGTATGTACATATGTATGTGAGCTTATATACGATTGCGCCTGCAGTTGACTGTGACACAGAAAAGCGCGCATTGCAGCAGAGCGACGCAAGGCTGCTGCGCAGTTAATGAATGGGAGCGCCCGATCGTTTTTCGCCAAGCAAAACGTGGCTCAAACCATGCATTGCTGTCACGAACAACAACAATTCGGCAGTCATGGCAGTGCAACGAGTTGACTGACGTCAGTGAGTGCCAAGTCGCCTTTCAGTTGCCGCTCCATGCTGCCGCCCGCGCTGCCATAACGGTCACACGACGACAGCGCTGATTTCAGTCGCATATCAGTGCGTGGGCAGTTTCATTCATAATTTTCGATACTTTTTTTTTTGTTTAGTTTCCTCAAAATTTCCTTTTCGCCATTACTGCCAGCTGCGTTGTTATTATTACTTTGGAAACGGTTAAATTTATGAATGAACTGAATCTTGTGATCGCACACACACACATGTACACATATGAGCATACGTTGGCTGTGTGTGTGTGTATGTAGCGCAGTGCAAGCGTGTACTTAATACGGATAACGGTGCATAAGCTGTATACATCACTTGCATTCACATTTGGAGGTCTGAAATTTTAAGCAAGTAACGGGTGATGTATTTTTTAGTAACCTAGCGTTTTATTAGTAAAATAATATTGAGATTATTCAAATTACTAAGTTTTTTGTTACGCTTCATAATACATTAATTATTTTAATATTTAAAGATTTTAATTATTAGTAGTACATAAAATAATATCATACAAGATTTCTCGTTTTTTTTAAGAACGATTCATTTGAACGATTTTAAATACTTTGAGCAGCCTGCTTTTTTTTTTTTTGAAACGCAAAATCTTCTAGGCGATACTCACGCACTTTCGGGAATACAAAAATAATATACAAGGGTATAGGCCAGCCGTTTTTTAGTTTTTGGAGAATTATGACCCTACTAGGCCTCAGCTCTACAAATTAAATAGTGGGCACCAAACTTTGGATTACATCACTTTTGCTTATTTACAAAAAACAGCTGCACACTGAATCATTGTACAGACCCATAAGTAAAAACACTCTCAGCTGGTTGTCGAAAATGTCCATAGCTAAGATCAACTGAATCCAAAACGCTTTTTTATGTAAAATAGTTGAATAAAAAATGATTAAATTGCATAGAAAATCGTATCAAGAAGTCTCAAAAATGACGTAAACATGTAGATATTTCTCAATGAAGGGCATTATTAGAGCTAAGAAATATATTAAAAATATTTGTTAATTAAAATTATCCAAGTCAAATCTATTATTTTGCATTTTTCACTTTTTATTATTTTTAATGTTAAAATAAAAATCCGACTTTGGCATAGCAACCCCGCTAAAACGCTCAAGGAAGAAGACCAAGCACTCACACCATCACACACTTGACTGGCTGTCAACCTCACACCAAGGGGAAGATTAAGAGTGTTTTCACTTCAATTTTTATAAAAGGCACTGAATTCACTTCCCACTAGTCAAAACCCCACTTACTACACTGAAGTCAAAACTGATGGTTACTTGGTTTCAATGCTCACACCAATTGCATCTTTTCGGCGTGAAAGCCCAAGCTTTTCTCACAAATTTTATAAATTTCCACTTCCAGCTGCTTCCATGTAAGTCTTTGCATTTGAACATGAAATAGTACTGAACAATATCCCTTTATTATTGGGGAAATTGGTATACAAACATAGAGACCTACAATTTTATGTCGCCTCTCCGAACGCAGTTGCCTTTTATGAAAAGCTTTCTCATGGCAAAAATTCTATCGGGGCTTGTCATTACTTAACAAATATCGACTGCTTTTAAAAAATACCTTTTTTATAACTTAATGTTTGATTGATTGGAGACTGTAGACCATCCAAGTAACCAATAACAAAACTTGCAGAGTAGAGCAAAATGATCCAAGATGTTTGCTGTATTAAAAAACTCTTAAAGAATTTGCTCGTTTTGGTGCTTGATGGTATTCAGGTCAAAGAAAGAAAAGGAGGTTTAAAACAATATTTAAATATATCATTCAGTAAACAATGATTACTACTTTATGTAATGAAAAATTATTTAATAAAAATAATTATAATAATAATTTATAATAATACAAAAAATATAAAAAATACTCCAAACAATTATAAGTTATCATAAAATAAATATATATTTCGAAAGGGTAAATTTAGAGGTATCGGATTTTAAATTGAAATAAAATAACGAAACTTCAAATTGATTTGGCAATCTTCATTACTTTTTTGTAGAACCATTCATGATATTAATTTTTTAAAGATAATCCCTTTCAAATGTTGGCCGATGTGATATCACACGATCTTTGAGGCCAATCCTTTGGTCCGAGTGGAGAGATAAATTGCTCACGGAAATGATAACGTAGTAAATCCATTGTTTCACGGGCTGTATGGGCAAGAATTGCTGTCTTGTTGTAACCAAATATTGTGGAAATCTCGGACTTCAATTTTCAGCACCCACTGCTCGGCGATGATTCCCCCAGCTCATAGGTCGCACCAAACGGTTGTTTCCAATGGACCTGTTCTTGAATGACTTCGGGTTGCTCTTCAGCACAAATATGGCAATTTTGCTTATTAACATAGCCATTAAGCCAAAAAGGGGCTTCAATGCTGAACACCATTAATTGGCCTGAGCACACGATGAGCGCCAATTATTTATTTTTAATTTTTTCCCCCCGTCTTGAGAAATAACGCGAAAACGTCAGAAAATGTTAAAGTATTCAAATAAACTACAAATAAAGTGTTTTGAAGTCAGAGAAAACCTCTATGGCAAATCTTCCAAGTTACAAAAATTCTGTAAAGTGTTTTACGCCCAAAACTAAAATTCTTACGAATGCATTTGCAGATTCCTTTATATTTATATTTTTATAATTTTATGCAAATATATTCCACCCTATCGCATTCTATAAGTACATGGCTCTGTCTCAAACTCTCAAGCCAAAACCAAACGACAGTGACACTATTCAGCAAATCCAAATTACAATTACCAACAAAAACTCAAGTAGCCGATTTCAGCGTTTTCTATTTTTTTATTTTTTTTATTTATTCTCTACAGCGTTGAACTCTCGCCACAATCGCCGCATACGACCCATACTGCTTGGCGATGGATTTTCTTGCTACTTAGCGCATTGGCCAAAACGAGACTTCCGAGGAAGTTACTCGGTTACGACACTTAGTCAAGCTTCCAATAGACCAGTTAGTTGTAATGCAGCGCAGCGAAGCGAAGCATGTTGCCAAAATGAAAATGACGGCAACAACGCAGACCAATAACAACAACAATGACAGCAGCAAGAGAGAACACAAAATACGCGCACTGGCATAACCACTACTTAAACCAAAGCGTTAAGCCAAAAACTCAGTTGAACTTTGTTCAAATAAATGCGGGGGCAGCAGCTCGTTTGCACCGCTCACCGCTCACTGCTCCCGTCGCTGCTGCTCGCTTTGCTTGCCGTTTTGTGGTGCGCTGCAGCTCATATGAGTGCATGCGCGCCACGTGTGTGCAAATATCTAATAATAGGCGAATTGCTGGTGTGTGACTCTGTTCGGCGCATTGCTCTTTAAAGTCTATTTTTTGTTGCCACTTAGTTTTTTGACTTTTCTGTTTTTAGAAAACTTTTGTTTTTTGTATTCTTATTTTTTGTCTCTACCAGCGCTGTCATTTTTCATTGATGAAGCTTTCGTCTATCTGCATGGCACTGACATCGTCGGCAGCCGGAGTATTGCCTCAGCCACAGCCACAACGAAGGCAGCGGCGACCATCTATGCCACATAGGAAGTGAGTGATTTGCTGTACGATTGTTCAGCCAAAGACAATTGAGGAGGGCCGTTTGCGTTGCGACTGCAGAGTTCAATGCATCAATTCATAATTGGCTGAGAAGCCTGGTGTGCCGAGATCCTTCTGATAGTCGAAATTACCTCGTAGCGGAAATGGCGATAAAGGGGTATACTTGCACAATATATAAATAGGTGAATAGTATATTGAATGGCCGCCTGGGCATCTATGCGTAGCATAGAGGTAGTAAAGAGTGGATTCGGTGCCGCTTGTGGATTTAAACTTTGAAGAGATTTTTTCCTAAAAAGGAAGGCTCTCGGCTGGCTATGGTAAGCGGTCAAATAACGAATACACCACGCTTTTAAAAGAAAACGTCAGCAACGTCAGCAAAAAAAATAAAAAGATTCCAAAATCAAAGAGAATTTTGAGTCATCTCAAACTTACACTTTTTTCTAAAAATTCTAAAAATATTTCTAACAAAGAAAAATTTTTTTTTATAAAAACTAATTTGCAAAATTTTGCTGAAAATTTGTAGAATTTTTATAAATCTTGTAAAAATTTGAAACTTGGCTTAATATCGGCAAAAATGATCGAAAATTTTAGGCCACTTCTTAAAATCTTAAAAAAAAATTTAAGAAAACAAAATTTTAACAAAACAAAAAAAAGTTTAACAAAACAAAATTTTTTTTTAATATATAAAAATTAATTTGCAAAATTTTAATGAAAATTTGTCGAATTTTTATATATCTTGTAAAAAGTTGAAAACTTGGCTTAATATCGGCAAAAAAATATAGACTTTCGAAAATGATCGAAAGTTTTAGGCCACTTCAAACTCATCAAAATCTTAAAAAAAATTATAACAAAAATAATTTTTTTTTATCTTAACTTCGGCAAAGAAACAAAATTCCAAACATCAACGCACATTTCGAGGCACTTCAAACTTACACTTTTTTCAAAAATTTCTAGAAATTCTGTTTGAAAAGTTTGAAATTTTGATGAAAATTTGTCGCATTTTTTAAAATATTGTAAAAGTTAGTTCAAAAATTGGCTTAAAACTTGGTTTAATACTTTATGAAAAAATAAATAAATAAATAAATAAATATAGTAAATAGTCAAAGCCTGTATATTTATGGTGTTCTTATAAATTTTCAAAGGAGTGTAGTCGAAAAGTTCATTGAAGAAGAGACATACAGCCGTCAATTTCTTTTACATTACCTTCAAAAAAATATATTAACAATAATTTATTTACGTTTAGTTAGTAGAACCTTTTCAAAGAACACAAGCCCAGATTGGTTTATTTCTTTGGGTTTGGCATTCGTTTGAATCGTGGAAGTCCAGTGATTTTCCTTTTTTATCATGGCAACGCACCAGCTCACGTTTCAGCAGTTCGTTTCGCATCCCCCTATTTTCAAGACTAGGCTCTCTTATAGATTCCTCAGACTACTATTTGTTCCCCAATTCGAGGAAATTGCTGCCGGGAAAATATTTTATTCAAACGAGGAGATGATTGCAGAAACAAATGACCATTTATCCGACCTGGAAAAATCCTATTATTCGGAAGGGCTCAATAAACTATAACAACGTTAGAAGAAGTGTGTTAACCTGAAACTATGAATAAAAATAGAAAATCAATGGTGCAAACAATAAAGTAATTTTTATTTTTGCACGGGCTTTACAAAAGACCCTTGTACTTCTTTCTGCCACTGCAATGGCCCAACCACTTAATGTGATGTTGACCTTCAGACTGGTCCATTGCACCACTTATAAGAGCTCTTTCTTTGCTACTCACAACCTTTCCATGAATGGATAAAACTTAGTTGAATACTCACTGAATCGCCGAGCAGATTTTTATTTGAAGTTTTTTGCTTTCGCTTTTTTCTGTTATCTTCTAAATATACCAACTTTCAGATTTTGTTCACAAATGTTCGCTATTTCAATACTCTTACGCTCCTTTTTCACAGCACTCAACATACTCTTTGTATTTTATATTGTAACTAGCATTACCCCGTGGGCTTCGAAACCACCATACATAAAATGTTTTTTTTTATATCGCAAAAAATTTTTCATATTAAATTTTCAAAATAGAACTTGTAAAATTTTTAAACTGTTGAATTAGTTGATTTTTTTTATTCAATATACTTTCTAAAGATGTCACAATAGACTTTTCTGTACTTTTTTTTTAAATTTGATTGTACAAAATAAAATGAAATAATTTTTATTTTTATTTCGGAAAAAGAAAAGCAACGTTTAGTTTAATACAATTGTATACACAACATTTTTTGCTTTATTTTGTGGTGCATAAATAAACAAATTTTTTGGCGCTCCAACTCTCGAACATGCAACGTACAGTTGGCCGTGGGAAAAGCAAGTTTCCTCTAAATTAACTCCACACACCTGGAGCGTTTGCCCTTGGGCTTTGTTTACGGTCATAGCAAAAGATAGCCGACGTTTAAATTCGAATGACATGTATGTATTAATGGGATGCGCGGTATTGGTACAATTTCACCTTTTGCTTTGCCAGTGAGAATTGTTGCTTGAATTAAATTAGGCATCAATTTCTTCACTGAAAGTCTCGTCCCATTACAAAGTTTCGGTGCATTAAGATTTCGGAGAAGTATAATCGATGAACCAACTTTCAATTTCAAATTATGCGGTGGCATGCCTGGTGGTTCCAAAGAATTTAAAAATTCTACCGGATAATTGACTGCGTCTTCATTATTCATAGCAGTATCAAAGGATTTATATGTTACCGAATCACCTGGCAATTTTTCCTGGATGTGGAAATTGATTTCATTGACATTGATATTTTTTGGTGCTAAAATTGCACGTTCTCGTAATCAATCATGGTTATTATAATTTTGAACAATATTTGGGAAAACGCGATCAATGAGTTCTTGTTTTGATGATACAATTATGCAAAAATTATTCGGTAACATGATAAACCGATTTTGATCACTTGCAATTTTTCCATCGCCAATCTTCAGCAATTGCTTTGAAAACTCACGTGCTGATGAATCATTTTGAAGACGCACACGCATGTTGGTCGTCAACGAAAGCCTTTGAACGGATGCCCACAGAAATGAACTTTTCAAACATGCATTAATTTTATCAGCTGGTGTTGATCTCGGAATAACAGGCAACGTTTGACGAAAATCACCAGATAACAATATTAATGCACCGCGAAACAGCTGTTGACTCTGTCTCAAATCTTGCAATGTTCGACTTAAGGCTTCCAAAGATTTTTTGTGGGCCATTGGACATTCGTCCCATAAAATAATCTATGTTTGTTGCAAGACTTTAGCCATTCCAGAACTCCTTGAAATATTGCATGTTGGTGTTTCAATTGCTTGCATGTTCAATGGCAATTTCAAGGCGGAATGTGCTGTGGGGCCGCCATCAAGTAATGTAGCTGCAATACCGGAAGAAGCAAGTTCCGACCGAATCGTTGCCAATATCAATGATATCAAAAATGTTTTTCCAGTGCCGCCAGGTGCATCCAAAAAATACAATCCACCAGTGTTGTCATTGACAGCTTGCATCACTTTGTCATATGCATCTTTTTGTTGATCATTTATATTAATTGTGGAGTATATGTTTGTACGAACGCACGCAATTCATCACGATCGAATTGCTGTTCGCGTTGCAATTCTCGTTCAAATAAATCATGCATTGGACGATTTGGTTGAGTCAATCCTAATTGTCCTAATGCTTTATTTGCAATAGTAAGGCACAAATCTTCGATCATCATTACATTTCCAATGTCAGCAGCAATGCAGGATCATTGGAACGATGTTGAAGTCGAATCAAAATGTCTTCAGCCATGAAATCTTTGTATTTATTCCACAATTCCAGTGGATTTGATGGAAAACATGTTGATATTATGATCGCAAATAACATACGAATTTGATTTGGTGGGGATGAAATTGATGCATCACGAAGCGTAGCATCCCAATGCGTAGCATCTTCCAGCAAATGCAATTGTTGACATGCTTCACGGTATGTGGCGCACATTTGACCATTGATACTTCGTAAATGTTGGAATGATTGCGGTCCATGTACGTTCACCAACAAAAGTCGCAAGTAAAAACATTCAATATTAGCTGGACTAACTGTATAAATGCGTCCTAAAGCATCTGTTCGAAAAATACGTGGATAACCATCAACAAATGTGCCTTTTTTGCGACGTTGAAATTTTTTTGTTGATGCATTCCATGTGAAATAGTGTGGCACTTCCGAATATAGCAAAGTCCTGGCAAATTCATCCGTTTCACATAACTGGAAAAAAGCTGTCAGTGTCGTTGCTCGTGGCTCTACTGCTCTTTGTACGGCATTTGCAGCAGTGAAGTAAACACGTTGGCCGTTTTCAAGATGAACTGCCAAATGTACAACAACCGGATGTCTGTCATGAATTGGAAACGATAAAATACGTCATACAGCTTCATTCGTACTAATATAGCGCCCCATTTGATACTGCAAAATTTCATCATGACTATTTTCAGGAGCCATTCCAAAAACAGCCATATCGCTGCCCTTATTCACATACTTGCAAATATATTTGATTGATTTTACAGAATTGCAATATTCTACATTTATGTGAGCGTTGAACATTTTTGACAGTATCGGTGAGTACGGAACTATCCACCGGTTATCGATTTCAACGTCTTGATTTTGAAGTTTAATTACAGTTGATTTACCGTTGTCTTCAGTTGATCGTCGACTATACTGTGGATATCCATCATCTCCTGCAATTGTTTCAGCAATCATTTGTTTTGGAAAACGTTTCGAACATTTGCCATCAATCATACAGGGAGAATTTCGATTAATATCACCACAGGGACCGTGAATCAAATTGTTCGTGACAACTTCGAATAATCCTGGGTCGATGGTTTGATCTGGAATTTCGGCCGATATGACAGTATCAATCATATCAGGTGTTATTTTGTGTACCAACCACATCAAGATATGTGCGTGAGGTAAGCCCCTTTTTTGCCACTCTATGGTATACATAAAGGACCGTACTTCTCCAAATACACGGAGTTTGACAATCAGATCCATTAATTTTTTCAATTTTTGTTGAAATACACGGGCCGTTATGTCATGCCGATCTTTTGGCACCTGACCATCAAATAAACAATCAGACACATCGACCCACTTCGGATTGCATGTAAATGTGATGAATAGATCCGGTCGCCCATAATTTCGTACATATGTCATCGCATCTTGCGTATATTCATGCATATGACGTGGGCTACCAACATGTGATGATGGTAAAATTGTTAAACGGCCGATATCATTCACATTTGTACCATTGATTATTGCGTCACGCAAATGTAGGTATTCCTCTGATCTCAATCGGGCTTGATTGTGACGGATGAAATTGAATCGCTCACTTTGAATTTTGGCGTACATATCGACGATATATTGATGCGAAAGTTGATTGCATCGCAAAATAAAATTCTTTTCTTGAGGGCGAATCATCAATCGATACGAATAAAAATTCATCGCACTGACGGTTTTCGTTGATTTTTGACCTGTAATGCAAAATTACATACGAAATTAATTAGCGTATGAAAATTATTTAAAAATCATATTTAAACAAAAATAAAATGTGTATGTACCAGTTGTTGGATTTATCATTGGTATGTAGATATGATAGCCATCGTCCCCTCTCGAAAACAAAATGGGGTATTGCAATGCATCATAACAGCGATGGAGTTCTGAAATACGTTGTAATTGCTCATTTCTACGATACAAAACAATATCTCGTGGCCGAAACTGTTCACCGACCACAACAATGGCTACTTCATCAATCGTTGGTACATTAAATCGTCTGGCGTGCTAACCAATTGGTGTTTTATCGGCTTTTATTATGATTTCGTGGCCATCGGTGGGCATCAGATCGAGTGCCACTTTGAACAATTTCACCAATTCATTGTGTTGATGGAACATTGTTTGCAATTCATTCACGATTGATCTTCTCGTATTCGTTGAAATTTCACAGCGCTGATCTAATTCACGATTCTCATCACCAATAAAATATATTTGCAAAAATTGATGGTCACCATCTGGGAATGGTAGCAAAGACCCAGCTCGATGGTATATTTGACCTTGAATCTGTAAAGTTCGAGAAATATATGTAGATAACGGATCTGAATTTTTAAAAACATCGAACACAGGGACGGAACATAAATTAAATATGATATTGTTTATTCCAAACGAAGTAATAACCTTAAACGTCGGCATAAATCCATCTCTTATAATATTTGTAGCTCCAAAAGATGTCATTTGAAAGCATGAATTGTATTTTTTAATGTTTAATAGGAAATGCTTCGACGTTGGTGAATTGCCAAAAACCAATGAATGCAAAGGTTCTGGCGGAAGTTCTAGCACCGGCAATTTGACTTTGAATTTAATTGCTTTGCAATGTATACATTCTATATTCATTTGGCCAATGTAGGCATGCATGCTGTAATCAATGGTGGCATCGTAATTGAAAGCCGCACGTTCCATTTGACGTATATCATAAACGGACGTACGCCCACGACGGTTTCTTGGTGCTTCACTATTAACCGACTGATTTCTCCGTTTGTGTCGTTGTGTTTCCACTTCATTTCGTCGAACACGATCTTCTTCACTTTGTGATCTTCGATTTAACCCTGTAGCATTTGATTGACGTGAACGTCTGCCAATGTTTGCTCGTCTTGCACGTGGCATTCTTTCAATACAATATATTACTAATTGAATGTAACAGCAAAACATTCAAAATTATTTCAAGAAACAATATATTACTAATTGGATGTAAAAGTAAAATATTGAAAATTATTTCAAGAAACAGTATATTACAGGCATTTCGTATGAGAGGAAACCATTACTCACATAAAATGTCAGGAACGGCTGCACCGATTTCAATCAAACTTCACACAAACCACCTCCTCAAAGATAGAAAAGAACTCTAAAATGTTTGTGTTAATCGGTTAGGCGGTTCTTGAGTTATAAGATTACCAAGGAAATGTAACTTCTTTTTATATATATAGATTATTGCGTTGGAGTAGACGATATCGCGTATTACCCCGAGCAGACAGGCAGGCAGACAAGGTTCAATGCTCTCCACTTACTCTTCGGCGCGACTGCGTAAAAAGCATACCTTTATTTGTGGGAGTATTGCGGTGGTCTTTCAAAATGCCCGCTAAAACTCAACAAAGAGGATACATGAACTTTGACAGGCGTATTAACCGGTCATTGGCTAATAGGCCGAAAGGCTGAGAGTTCCATACTGTGATTATTAGAAGCTGCTATAATACAGAAAAGCAAAGAACTATTTAACATCTTTTTTGTGAGTGTGCAGGATTAGCTAGAAGAAAATTTGCACGCTTGATAGTGCATTTTTAACAGATGGAGACGATAGAGCGCATCTTAAACTAACGAAGTTATGCGCGTTTATAAAAGCCTCAGAATGGTGTAAGCTAATGAAAAAGTTCCAGTGGTATCACAAAGGACCTCCGACAGGTCCTAAGTGTGTCATTATGGGCCGCCGCCAGACCTACCTACCTGTCTATAGTTCTGTCTTTATAGCCAATAAAAAGATAGACGTACAAGATAGATCGCCAATTTTGACTCTTTATCATCTGCTATTAGCCCTATAAGCCTGCTCACAAATAAACTCCTTTAGCCTTTTCATGAATGCCAGCCTTAGCCATCCTCACAGGAAGTTATTCAATGTGACGACCGCATTTTAGACAGAATTCAAAAAGAATCAATTTTCGCTTTCCCTCAATACAAAGCTGAATCCGAAACTGTTCAGGTTCTCTTAAATTTTTAACACTACGTCAGTTTCAAATATTTGTGGAAGCCTGTGATTTAAATCCATTGTGTTGTTGCGTCTCTACATGTCTATGTACAATAACTAAATCTTTCGACATGAGAATATTTGTATTAGTGTGTGGGTGTGTGTATCGCGTGTGCGTGCTTGCGGGCGCCACTCCATTAGCTCAAAAATAAAATCTAACCCCAATTTGCTAATTAAGTGTCATCTGACAAGTCAAATGTGTTTCACATTTTTGCCATGCTTGCCGCTGAGCTGTGCGGTGTTGCATTAATGTCGACGGGCTAACGCTGCACCACTGACCGATCGACTAGCTGACTATTTGTCGTTGTGAAGTTTTTCCACATACATATATACGTACATATATTGTCCGTCTGTATGTAAATGTGGCAGTAATACACAGAACAGGCAGCAGCAGCAGCCCGAGCAGCCGTCAGCAGTCAGTGGCAACGTGACACAATTTGTAAATTTCAATTACGATATTATTGATGCAGTTTTACTCTTTTTGTTTTCGCTGGTGCTGCAGTTGTTGCTCGTTACCTTACATACATACGTACATTGTTGTTTTTATTGTTGTTTTTTGGTATGTATGTATGTATATGCATCCATACCAGTTAACTGCCCACTTAACAAATTTTCTTGTGCATTAACGTGGCTGTCACTTTCACGTTTTTATTGTTTTTGTTGTTGTTCTGTCCATTGCCAACTGCTGTTGTTATTGCTTTTATATTTGATTTAGTTTAGTAGTTGATTTGCATTTGTTGTTTTCGGAAACCATTTGCTTGTTGTGTATGCAAAGTAAGACCGCAACTCACTTGTTGATTATGAATGAGCGCAGCAGAGGTGGCTAAGTCTCCGTCGCCGTCGCCGTCGACGCAGCCGTAACTATCGGCGTCACATTCATATCCAAAGAATGCAGTCAAATGTGCCAAAACCGCTGCTAGCAGAGCTTGTTAGCGCGCGCAGCTATACGTGCAGAGAGGAATTGGCAACTGTGCGAACAACAACAACAGCGACAACAAGAAAACACCTACAATAAATGTGGCAATGCCAACTGCAGCCATCAGCAACTTATCCGAGATAAGAGATTGCAAGACAGCAAGCAACCTTAGCATGCAGTTCAGCTACTGCATTGATAAGAAAAATAAAAAAATGCCTTGCAATGAAACAACAACAGCCAGAGGCTTTCTGCTGAGCTTTGTTAGGTTTTATGAATGAAAACTCTTTTGGCGACTAGCGACTGTTGAGCTGTTGACTACGCAACAAATAAACAGCAGCAGAAACAACAACAATAATAATAACAATAATAGCATTAGCAACAACAAAAAATGACCGTCAACAAATTAAACAGCAAAATGCAATAAATTTACAAGTTTTATTATACGTACAGCTGGCAATACAGGGTGCTGCCTACGCACATTTTCAACGCGTGGCTGCCGTGTTTCGGTTGTTGTTGTTGCTGCAGACAGACAATTCGTTGCTATTGTCGCAACAGCAGCCAACGACAACCACGCAGTTCAGTTCACATGTGTGTGGGCACAGATGCATGCATACATATGCATACATACATACGTACACACATACATTAAAATATATTGACATACAAGCAGATTTATGTGCGTAAGTACTATATCTAAGGCCTACGTGCAGATACTTTGCCGCGATAGACGTGCCGCCAGCATGGCCAACCGCTTTTGCTACTGTCATGATCCCCGTTGCTGGCAAGGGATCTTCGCTTACTACATACGTGTGTCTGTATGTATGTGTCTGTACAGAGGTAAGTATGGAAAATATTTAGGGAGGCCTGGAGAAGTGCCGTGAAATACATAACTGCTGATAAAGGGACTAGTACTTATAAAGGGTGGTTAAATTTCAAAGGCCGATGTAGAATGTGAACCACACCTAAACGTCAACGACATCGTTGGACTTCTTTCTTTGGGGTTATTTGAAAGAAAATATGTACGTCGAGAAGCCAGCAACAATTCAAGAGCTAAGGGATGAGATAATTCGGCACATTAACGGCATAGAACCTCAATTATGCCTCAGCGTCATCGAAAATTTGGACCATCGGATGGAGGTGTGCCGCGGCAGCCATTTGGGCAATATGTTGTTCTATACGTAATTGAGAGAAATGACAATAATAATTTGCTAAAATAAAATTATTTTATTCAAAATCAATACCGGCCCTTGAAACTTAACCACCCCTTATATTTTTTCTTGATCCACAGTAGAGATAAGGCGGCAGAGATAAGACGAGAGTAAAACGCAAGAGTTGTGGTACAGGAATCAACTATGCGTCGGAAAAAGCGCTTGAAAAATAATTTAGTGGTTTGTTTACAGTGAAGTATCATCAAGTTTACTTTGACAACGTGATTTTGGATGAGATTACGTGCTTCCGCACCTGCTCATTAGTCAAAAAATACTCAAGACTGTCTTCACAACAAATTTCCTTAGCACTGGTCGCCAGATTTGTAGCTATCTTCTAGTTTGAACTGTATTTTTTATGTGTTGATTACCACTTGTGGGGTGTAGTTGTAACAAAAGTTAACACGAAACCTCACCGATCTTAGAAAAACCATCATGGAGGTGATGGTCAGAATGGGCATTGAAGACTTGGCTTGTGCATGTAGGAGCTTCAGATCCCGACTAGAGCAGGTTATTGCAGCTGGCAAAGATTATTTAGAGCAAATTGCAACTATGACATGTGCCCATTCATGTGCCATACCCAGATGCGTAAAAGAAGAAGAACTTTTTTTAAGTTCAATATGACTCATGATAATAGTTGCTTTTTCCAAACGACCAAATTTGGTATATTTTATTACTTTTGGTGCAACTCCGCGTGCATCCAACTAGACTATTTGAAAATGTTTTCAAAACTTCTATTATTTTTCTTCTAAATAAAGGCAGATTAAAGAAAAAGTTGTTTAGTTTTAGTATAAAAAAAGTATTAGGTTGCACTTAACTTTACCATTGGTTATTATTTCTGTGCATTTAGAAGGCACAAATTCCCTAATAATAATTGGATATTTTCATGAAAACCCCGATTTCCATAGGTATTTTTATCACTGATGCACTGTGATGAGCCATAGTATTTTGGTGAAAAAAATTAAGCCTGAAAATTTTTTAAAATTCTTGATTAAACCAGGCATAAGAGAAAATAAAATATTCCGCTACTTTTCCATACAAATTTAAAAAGAAAAAGTTGAAAAAATATTTTTTCAAAGAGAAAAAATTAAACAAAGTTTTTCCATATTTTCCGATAAAAATTCAAAAATAAAAAACAAAAAAAAAACAATATTCGCATACTAGAGTTTTTTGCTATTTTTTTATAACAAATTTTAGAATTGATTGGTAAAACCGGGCATAAGAGGAAACAAAATAAATTTTTTCGTACTTTCAAGCAAAAATTAAAAAAAAACTTGCGAAAAAAATTATTTTTTTTTTTTTAATTTTTTTCTTATATTAATTTAAGATCTCGAAATTTGGGAAAAAAATGAAGGCTGATAAAGTTTAGAATTGACTGATAAAAGCGGGTATTATAGGAAACAAAAAAAAATTAAAAAAAAATTGCGAAAAGTATTTTGTTTATTTGTTTTGTTTTTTTTAATTTTTTTATATTTTTGCTAAATTTCGAAATTGGGGAAAAAATTAATGCTGATTAATTTTAGAATTGATTGGTAAAACCGGGCATAAGAGAAAACAAAATACAATTCTTTCGTATTTTCTTATAAAAATGAAAAAAAAATTGCGAAAAATAATTTTTTTCTTTTTTTTAACTTTTTAATATTTTTTCAAATTTCGAAATTGGCGCAAAAATTAAGGCCGATTAATTTGAGAATTGATTGGTAAAACCAGGCATAAAGGAAATAAAATAAATTTGTTTCTTACCTTCAAAGAAAAATTAAAACAAAAAAAAATTGCGAAAAATATTTTTTTTTTAAGTTTTTTATATTTTTTAATTTTGTTTTCTTATATTTCTTTTCATTTCAAAATTTCGAAATCGGTAAAAAAATGAAGCCTGATAAGTTTTATAATTGGTAAAGAATTTCCGTGCTTTTTTCGTATAAAAATTCAAAACAAAATTGCGAATAATACATTTTACTTGTTTTTTTTTTAATTTTATCTTTGAAATTTTGGAATTTTACCTTTAAAATTAAACCTAACTTTTTATGGAGAGACAAAATTTTATTATTGAATTTTTATCTTGAACGCATTCTTCCGCCATACCGCAGTGCAATCGATTAATGTAAATTTACAGCACACAACTTGGTTTCTTAAAAGCGAGTGAACGCAATGTCCAACCCAGACAGCGTCCTAACCTATACAACAATCCCCTATTCGTTTTTGAACGGAGTGCATGCCTGTGCTTTTATTAATAAAATCCTTTCAGAAGATGGCGTAAATTAATCATCAAATTTTGTTTGTGAATCACTTTTTCATCTTGACCTTTCTTTATCTTGCCATTGCTCGCCTTTTTGTGTACTACAGCTGTTCACAAATGTGATATATGAGTGCCGAGGACGGCATTTGCAAAAATGGTAAATCTTCCGAAAGGGTGATTAATTTTGCGCTGTCTTGGACATATGGATGTAAGAACGCGCAAGTGTCTACGTATGTAAAAAGATGTTGTAAAATTTTGATTGAAAAATTTCTTTTACCCAAGACACTGTGCTCGTGGATATTGCACTGAAGTTACCAACCCATTCATCCAGTCTTATACAACGCAGACTTTTTTTCCTCGCACTTTTATTGCACCATAGCAGCCAACTACATAAACGCAGTGTTCGAACATATGGTATTCTATACCTTCCATCTCTCGACCTTCAGTACCTTCCTTCTACTCATCAGTAGACATCTGTCAACAGTCGCTGGTATCTGAAATCTATTCATAATTGTCTTCTCAATCAAGCGACTACACTTTTCTGCTTAATTACAAATTTTTCCAACATGTAAATAATTAATTTGTAGTCAGTTCTATTGTAGGCGTTTTACTCAATGAAATAAACAGCGAATTAGAAAAGCTGGTTAAATGCATAAATAAAATAAAAAATTAAAAACTTGTCTTTCCCAATATGGCAAAAACTTTTAAATGAATGGGGTTGGCAGGCATCTCATTGCGAATTCAAGTCAAGCCCAACAAATAAAGCACACTTAATAATTTATTCTCGAGCGTATAATATATAAAAATTATATAAATGTACAGACATACGCACATACACATATACATATATGTAAATCAGAAAATTTAAGTGGGTGCATGTAGTTATTTGATTTATACAAATGAGCGGCAGATTAGTAGAGTTTGGCACGCAGCGAATATACGCATAAACAGCAAGTTTTTGAAAATCGTTTAGTGGAGCGCCCGGGGGTTTTGACCTCGGATCTCATAGGGGCTGAATGAATAGCCATGTAACCAACAGGATTTTCTTTTGTATGCTCTAAATTGTAACTTCTACCAATATTATATTGTGCAATTCATTTTTTCATTGTTTAAACAAAAAAATATGAAAAATTAATATATTAGAGCATAATATTTAGTTGGAAATAATTTTTTTTTAGTTCTACGTTAAATTTTACTTAAATAGATAAAGACAAACATCTTCCCAACGTTATATTATATATTATTGGTTATATTATGGCTGGAAGTGGGATAAAAGAAGTTCTTTCTACCATTTATGCAGAAAATACGACTGATCACATAACGTCAGGACGTGCCTATGCTAGAGCAGTACGTGCTCATACCTTGTTGCAGCAGGCTTTATCACAATTAATTTTTGAAGATCTTAAGGAGAATAAGGCGGATTTTTTAAATGTATTGAATGACGAACAAATATCGATGATTTTAGAAATGTTCAATTACAATGAAATTACAGAAAACCAAGGATTTCAAATGCTGAGTAGAATTTTTGAAGATAAGTTAGTTGAGCTTGAAAATAAAAATAAAACATCAAAACTATGGATTACGCATTTTCGAATGGTAACAATATTGAAAGACTTCATTGCTGCCGACCTTATGGGGGATTGGAATTTACATCTACATAGTATTGAGCTGATGATTCCACTATTCGTCGCATCAGGACATTTTCCCTATGCGAAGGCTGCACAAATTTATCTGCAAGATATGAAGGAATTGCAGTGTAAAATGGATCCAACAGAGTTCGAAAAATATACAACAGGATATTTCACATCTAGGCGATCAGATATTTTTTTTCTGGTATTGCAAGTGATCAGACTCTAATGAAAGGAATGAGCGTCGAATGGGGTCCTTTTAAACGAGGTGCCACTGAAAGTGTAGTTTATAAATGGATCAGAGGAGTTATTTATAGAAAAGATATTATTGAAAGCATAGACAATTTTTGTGACATATCTTTTAATAAAAGTCATCAACACAGTGATTCTACAGATGCTAGAATAGAAAGGGATGGTATCGATGTAAAAAGATTGGTTTAAAAGTTATAAAGAAAATCGAAGGGAAAAATGTACTGAAGTTATTAAGGAAAGATAAAATAAATTCTCTATTGGCTAAAAATAATAATATAAAACTTCATGACAATGTTATTCCCGTTGATCCATTGTTGCTGTTTCAACGTATTTGTGTGTTGAAAAAAAAAGATGATGAACTAAAAACTTATATGAATTATGAACTGGCACCATATCCACTTGCTCTGTTTGAAGATGGCCACCTGCGAAAGACAAAAAAATCAACTTTCTACGAATTATTCCCAGAAATTCAGATTAATTTGAAAAGCTTAGAAAATGTTCATTATGTTATTGATGGAGGCATGTTGTTATATCGTTGCAAATGGCAATTAAATGAAACATTCAAAATGGTATGCGAACATTACGTAAGATATTTGAGGAATAATTATTTGGTATTTGATGGATATAAGAAGGACGGTATTAAATCTGCTGAAAGAATCGTCGCGCACTAAAAAATATAAGTACAGATATTGAATTTGATGAAAATATGCCATTAAAAATCGCTCAAGATAAATTTCTAACGAATAAAAAAAATAAATCTCGCCTAATCGAAATGTTAAGAATAAAATTAGCTGATAACAATATTTTTACATGCCAAGCGGAAAGCGATGCAGATAAATTAATTGCTGATACAGCAATTAGTTTAGAATCTCAAAATATTGTTGTAATTTCTGAAGACATTGACGTCTTGGTTGTGTTAACGGCATTGGCGCCTACTGATCGTGAAATATATTTTTTAAAACCATCCCGAGGCAAAGTTAACCAACAAATATTTTCATCGAAAAGTTTAGAAAAATCTCCACCAGCATGTAAAGAACATGTTCTATTTTTACATGCTTTCACGGGCTGTGATACTACTTCTGCGTTTTACAATAAAGGAAATATTAAGTTTATCAAAAATTTTGAGGAGCGGATTGATCTACATGACTCAGCAGCAGTATTTAAAAATGTACATGAAGATGCAAATAATATATTTCAAGCTGGTATTACATGTATTTTGGGACTGTATGGTGCTTCGGCAAAAATTACAGATTTGAATACATTCAGGTTCAATTCTTTCATCAAAGCAACTGCCAAAGACACAAGTGTTCTTTTATCTTCGTTACCTCCCACATCTGATGCAGCATTTGAACACTTAAAACGATTTTACCTACAAATCTAGATGTGGTTAGGGAATGATTTAATCATCGAAAATTGGGGATGGAACTATTCCAATACTACCTATCATCTAATATTTACGATTGCAAAAAAGGATGTGGAGCTGCATGCGGATGCCGAAAAAGTGGATTATACTGCAGTGTAGCATGCCTACAGTGCAACGACGACAGCTGTCTAAATGTAGCGCCTATGTTAACATCAGTGAAATTGAAGATGATATTTGAAAAAATGTAAACTTTTCAATAGACAAATTTTTTTGTTAATTAATTTTTTTCTTTTAAATAGTCATCATTTTTTTGTTTTTAATAATTAATTCGATTTTACTTTTATGCTATAATAACAGAAAACTATTTTTTATTTTTTTTGTATGCTAATTATTTAAATAAACAAATAGTTTACATAATATTTTTTTTTTAACATTTAATTATCCATAATCTATTTATTTTTTCAGTTGCTTCCACTTCTGTTACAAAAAAATAAATTCTACAAAGTTATTTGCATTATAGCACATAAGTTATTGCAATCATAAATTTTTGCTATTTAAAAATCAAATGCACAACTTTTAAATAGGTAGAGATTATTATTTATGTTATTCCCAACACATTTTCGCAAAGATAATTTAATTTCATCTAGTCCCTAAGACATCCTAGGTTTTAATGTTTTTAACGCTCCAGACGCTCCACTAGTACGCTTGTTTTCAAAATTTGAATAGTAATAGAAAATAACTGATAAATTTTGTTAAGGCGGCGAGATTGTAAACATTGGAAAGTAATTTAAAAAAACGGAACTCAAATTGGTTGTGGCCTTTTTGATTTATTGCAGCTTGGAAATCAATTTTATTGTATGTATTCTAAGCAATTTTGGCGCCTCCTTTGCAACCGAATGCAATTTATGTTGAAAAATAAGCTTTCAGCCGTTATGGGTTTCAAAATACAAAAGATGCTGCTCAAATTTGAGCATCCGGTGCATAGTTATTAACCTTCTCACCCCGTTACAAAATTAAAAGCAACGCCACCATTTGTTTTTTTTTTATAAAATTTCAAACTTTATTCAAAATTTCATCAAAATTTTCAACATTTTAACCATTTGCCCCATTACAATATTTCTCGAAAAAACATACGACTAATGGCTTTGAGGTGCTTCCTCCGCGAACAGCTTTTGTTGGATTAAACCACTCTGGAACACCTATACTGTCGATTGCTATTTTGTTTTCGGTTCATATGTATACATTCGAGATTCGTCACCTGTTGCCCGATGCCATAGACGTGCTTTGAACTACCGCGGCTGAATTTTTTCAAGGTTTATTTATACCAATCGACAGGAGTTCGAATCCTCCAAATACGCACAAATCACAAATCTTTTCATGCAGTATTGAATGTATACTGACCCCACTAAAGCACAAGGATGCGTTTTTCTCGCCATAGTCGTATGTAACATGACAATCTTGCCTTATCACTTGACGCACAGCATCGATTGTTTCGGGTACATCGACGGTTTTTGGACGGCCTTCATGAAGTTCATCCCGCAAGGATCGACGACTACGTTGGAACTCATTGTACCAGCGATTCACAGTGGCTAAGTACGATATGTACTCAAAGAATTTTTAGTAATTGCAAAGCGTTCCTTGTTCGTAAAGTTTTCATGATAAAAATGAAATAAACGTAAATGGAAAATGTTGTGGCATTACCAGATCATAAAAAAAAATTAAAAATTGGTTTAACAAGGCAGCGCAAAATTACAATAATAATGTTATTTTGTTTTTGAATATATTTGTATTGCATAAATAAAGGTGAGGTATTATCGCCGCTATTATGGTTACTTGTAGCAAATGAACTGCTCAAGAAATTCGACGCAGGGTCACCAAAACTAGTGTCATATGTAGATGACATAGCTTTAATAGTTACTGGAAAGTACCTGGACACCATCAGTAATGTGATGAATAAGACACTTAAAATGGTACACTAATGCACATCTCGCGCAGAGCTAGGGATAAACGCCGGAAAAACGGACATGGCACTATTTACCAGGAAGTACAAGGTTCCGACGTGGAACCTCCCGAAGCTAGGCAACAACGAACTACTTCTCAAAGATCATACAAGGTACTTCGGAGTAATACTAGTCAGTAAATTGCTGTGGAAGCACAATGTTGAGGAAAGGGTGAATAAGGCTAGTGACGCGTTGTACGCATGTAAAAGAATGCTGGGCGTTACTCATCCTCGCTGATGCATTGGTGCTACACGGCAGTAGTTAGACCGATATTGCTGTATGGGGTCTAGTATGGTTGACTGCGACTAAAAAACTGGCATACTTAATGCCACTAGAAAGGATTCAACGACTCGCTGCTCTGTGCATAACAGGAGCGTGGAAACCACTCCAACGGCGGCACTGGAAATGATACTCAGCATGCCACCTATTGACCGTATGGCGGAAAATCTGGCAGCGAAATCCGCGAGGAGGCTAATGGCTGCGGGGGTATTCACCTGCAGAACCTTCGGTCACAGCTCAATAGGAAAGTGGAGCTCAGCTTGCACAGACTACATGACTCCGTACTTTAGTTGGGAGAGAAGGTTTCGCACTACTAGTGGGAGCGGGTATTTACTGCTCAAAACTAGGGATAAGGCAGCCTATCAAGCTGCCAGACCACTGCAGTATTCTCCAAGCGCAAGTTTTTGCTGTGGGGAAAGTCGCGGAGCTAGCCTACATAGAACAAGAAAGAACTCAACAATTAATATATACGTGGACAGTCAAGCAGCAATAAAAGCAATAAGCTCATATTGTATTAAGTCCAAAAATGTTCAACAGAGGAGGGAGGCCATAGAAAGGCTAGCCGCAAACAGTAGGCTGCATATCTACTGGGTACCTGGTCACAAAGTCATTATGGGGAACGAAATAGTAGACGAGATAGCAAAAAGTGCTGTTAGACTACCTTTTGAACAAGAGAACGACATACCAAAACCGCTAAATATAATACAATATACAATGAAACGAAAGGACTGCAGAACTATCATAGATATGCTAACAGGTCATAATCTATTGGCTGCACATGCGTGCAAGATAAGGGATTGCTAACACGGACAAATGCAGGAAATGCAGAGAGGATGTTGAGGGAACTTTTGAACACATTCTGTGCGTCTGTCCGGCATTATTAAAAAAGTGCATAAAATGCCAGGGAGCCCCATTGTTTAAGGGTCTGGAGGACGTCTCAAGAGCGGACCTCCCAGCGCTGCTTAGATTCCCCAAAAGCGCTGACATCCTACATGATGTCTACTTTCGGTATTCATAGAGGTCGGTCTCCATCTGGTATCGCTAGGGGCCAAAAGTTCTATGCGTGGCTTGTTGCCAACGGGGCTAACCTAACCTACTACATAAACAAGAAATAATGATTTTGAGCGATGGAAATCATCTAATTTTCGTTTTGAACGACTTTCTTACTAAATAAAAATAAAATTATTTTGAATGACGGAAATTTTTATTTTGACCTTTTTGCGCGTCATTGCTTATCTCTTTGTATAGCTGCCTAGTTCCCTAGAGTCACATATGACGCCATGTCCAAAATTATAAGCCTTCCGATAGGGCTAACCTAAGGTTTTGCGCAAAGTTTTTGTACAACTATCTAAAAGTCCTTTAACCAGTACACTTTTCACTGAACAAATAAAACTACTCTTTTTTGGAATGCACCCAATATTTTTGATTTTATTGCTAGCCTAAGCTAGATTTTGTAACATTTTCTTACTGTTCGTCATTCTTTGTACAGATACTGTACGAGTAATCGGCATCGTCAGGTATTATTTCATTTTGTTCATCTCAACAAAACTCAGTTATGTTTGTGTGTTCGTGTTTCCGACAAATGATTCATTCAGCCGTGCTGTGATTAAATGAAGAATAACTCTCATTATTCAACAACATGTGTATCTATGTATTGTCTACATGTACTGTTAAATCACTCAGTGTCATTCATCTGATTCACGCCTCTAATGACCTGACAAATGTTCCAGAAGACACTAGAAAATCCGAAGGCGATAAATAAATCGCTGTAGGTAAGATAACAACTGTTAAGTAACCCACACAGCGTACAAATAAATAACTTTTCTCAATAATCAAGAGAATCACAAATATTAAATTACATTATCAGTGAATGCAATTATCGTAGGCAACCGGCGGCGGCAAGCCGTACCAACAACAGCGACAATGGATGCGTTTGCGATGCTGGCAGTGCGTAGTAAAAAATTTGTCAATGAAATAGTAAAACTGGCTGACTGACAGTTTCATAATGAATCGAAGAAACTGCATTAAAGATATCGGCTGGACACCTACGCGCTCTAGTGGGGAAATCAAAGAGTGCCCCGAAAAAGCGTATCAGAGCGTAGGGGCAGCATAGCCAATAGACAATGCTAACGAATCTTTGCAACTTGGTTGGCACGAGTTGGAAGGCACAATAGAAACCAGCTATTAAAAGCTTCATGTTGATTTTACTTTTCACTTTTTGTTTTTGGTTGTTATTAAGGTATTTCTGTATAACTTTGTTTTCGTTTAAAAAATGAGTTCCGATGACACAACGGAACTGCGACAGCAACAAACCGGAAAATGGGCACATTTATTAACTTGAATGCTTTGTGTGATGCCATGTTGTTGGAGCTACAACAAATTATCAACAGCAACAAGACAAAATGCTCTAGCGACAACTATGAAGCATTTAAAGGGTGCTCTATTTAGTGAATGGAATTTAATATGGTTAAAAAAAACTTTCCATGAATATTTTCCAATACTTAATAGGTCTTTTTTAACGGGAGGAAGACTTTTTGCCAATGGCATGGAAGACAAAGCGCTTCCGTTTCGCCACTTCTCTGTTTACTATGTTCGGGGACAGAACGAAAAAATTTCATGTGAAAGCAACAATAAAGTTATGCAGCAAGATTCGCCGCTAGTGAGCAAACGGATATACTTCACAAAACTGATAAATGACGCCAAATGAATATTTTCAATGCTGCCAAATCTGTACTCTGATATAAGACAAGTTTCATTAGGCCACGTTCATACGTTGGTGTTCCAACTTTGCGAATACTCATTTGTATATCATTTCTTGGATCACATTTTTAACATTTCTTAGGATTCTCAATTTTTTTTTTATATTTGCATTATACGTAAAAAGATCTACGTTTGAAAAATAATTGTTTTTAAACTGTTAAGTATTCTTGATGACTTTTTTTTTTAAATATATGGGGTGTTTTTTAGTTGCATGAGAACTATCAAGGTCGACAACTAACAGCTGAGAATGGAAAACTGTGCTAGCATTTTTCTTCAGCAAGTCACCCTGAATCGTTTAGAGCCTTTCAAATTAGGGAAACTTATTTTGAAAAAAAAATCGGTTCGCGAAGTTCACAGAGGACAGGCGGCATCATTGGTCCTTACTGCTTTTCGAAAGCAGAAAGAAGGAGCTGCCGTTAAGGTGAATGGAGAGCGCTATCGAGTCTTCTGAATGAATTCGAAACTTGCCCTACAGCGCGCTTAACAACCGATTTATTCAATATTCAAGCCCCAATTGACGTCATACGAGCAAAATTGGACTGATTGAATAGACTATGTAACTCGAGCCGCGGCGGACATTTGTCGTATATCGAATTCGAAAATTAAATGCCGTGAAATGATCTACCAGATTATAATGCAATAAAAAATCATTCCATCAGTATTTGTGCTTTGTATTATCATTTGAAGATCTCAAGGTCTTAGAAAAGAAACCTTACTTTAAGTGAAATGCATATATTTGAGAAACCAGTTTTTTTAATCTGCTAAAAATTTCTTGAAGGACATATAATGAGATTCCTTCAACTTTTCCAAAAACAAATATATTAGAGCAAATTCAGCAATATTCACAAGAAGGCGAGACTTCTTCTTTGAGATAGTTCTGTTGCTTTTTTTTTTGTTAGAAAATAAGAAATCGGGATGGGTTTTTGTGGCAGTTTTAGGTTTAAATATTTCGAGTGCTTGCGCAACCATATTTGTTTTTATAGTCCGGTTTGAAGTTATTAACTTCATTTGGTGGATTTGTAGGAGAGTTATTAGGTCATTTCATTTCTAATGTATATTTTTTCATTTAAATAAATATTTTCTAATTTCTTAATGAGTTATTTTCTCGGTTCTATATAATTTTCAGCTTATACTAGACCAATAAGTCCACCTTTCGCTTTCAAATGCTTTTAAAAAATTATTCTTAAAAAGCCACATAGGAAACTAATTCCCATACACAATGTGAGCTTGGACCATTGAGCAAGTTAAGTCTGTCGTTAACTTCGCTGGAGAGGCGCTAGAAAAGAGAAAATACGGCGCAGAGTAGACACTTTTCGTGAAAATTTGAAATCAAGTTACTAACCTTCACGAAATTGAAATAGATGTGCCCTCAGGTAGTGTTCTGAGACCGCGAAGTGTGAAAGTAATCTGTACTTATTCGGTTTGATTGGCTTTTATATGCCTTTTGTTCAACCATGCATTAACTTTGAGGAGGTCGCGCTGCAGTGGAGATGAGGTAGTGGAGGCAAGATCATCAGATTACTTTCACACTTTATTTGCTGCCGATCTATTCTTGACGATCTTCACTCCAAAATTGACAATTCTGCTTATTTACGTACCCATTGATCCAAAAATGAGCTTCGTCGCTGAACACAATTTTTCGACTTAAAACTTTCTTAACAAAACACGCATTTTTATAATAAAATTCAATGATTTGCAAGCGTTGTTCGTTTGTAAGACGATTCATGGTTAAATTATAGACCTAACTAAAGACGTTTGACCGTGAAACAATACAAGAAACGTGCGACAGCTGTTTAAACCAACTGTTTAAAAAGATAATAGCTAACAAATCACCCGTTATGTTCATAAATACATATAAGCGACCTGCTACTCATACAAATCCTCTATATTCTTATTTAATATATAACACAAACTTACCGCGCAGATTAAGAAAGTGTAAACTTACTGATTTACCACAAAGATTTGAAATCTCAATTATACGTAACGAGCTTCACTGGGAACTTTTACGCACACTGCTACAAATTTTAGTAATAATATACAAATAATGTTAAAGTTAATAAAGTCAAGTTAAGGCAGATTGTGTTAATAAATGGAGTTAGAAAACAAAAAAAAACGTACATATATTTAGATTCAGCGGCAGGCTGATCACCTACCCTGTCAGAAATCAAATAAGATTAACGAAACCAACGCAAGACTGAGTCTTGTCGAGGCCCTATGCTCCCGAGAGGAATGAATAAGAAAAAAAAATATTTAGATTTGGTACTGGGAAAACCTAAACATATACTCAGCTTTCTGCTAAAGTATTTCATCGGCCTATGTAATCGACAATTAAAATTCAAACGCTAGATGCACCACCCTGTACATCTGAGCAACTCCACAATGAAAGCCCAGGTAGTGGAGTTGAAATGCCACAAATCGAATGCCAAATATTTGGTTTCTGTATTCAGCTTTGTATGGCTCTTACAACAAAAACTACTTTACGTATTTCCATTCACTCATTTCTTCACTTGCTCATTCATTAGTTCATTAATTCATTCATGTAGTCACAAAAAACAACGCTCATTTGGCCATTAAAGAAGCCAAGTTTTGTGAATGAAATTAACACCGAAAGCGATTTTTCACCACAGCGCGTCGCATCACCGCACCCTCCCAGTGCTGAGAGATGATCACTTGTGATATCATATTTCATGATTGTGTCCATTTAATATTTCTTCGGCTTTTGTGCACGCTTTTGTCTATGCATCATTCACAGATGCGCTTGGCCGCTTTCCGGAGCTCGAAATGAACGCATCATGATGCACAGTTAGACACGCGACATTTAAACGCTTAGTGATCCACACAAATTTCCCTACAATTTCGATGGATTATTGTGTTGTCAAGCTTTTTATTAGTTACTTCCTACTTTTCTGGGTGTGAAAAATTCGATCACATTGCGGGAATCATTCCACACAATGGTAAATGTATATTTACGAAAGCTTATCTGTTAGAAAAATTGTCTTACATTAATATGTAACTGGAGGAAGTTTGTTAGCAAGTTGCTTCAAATAATTCAATGCCGTTTGACAAGCATTTCAAACTATCAACGTTAGCAACCTAATTATTCCGGAAGTCGGAGGTGATCATCGGCGTGCTTTTTTTATGACTTAGTCTGTGTCAATGTAATTTAATACTTTTGACAATGGTATTTGTCACCACATGATCAACTCAGTA
This sequence comes from Anastrepha ludens, assembly GCF_028408465.1. NCBI lineage: Eukaryota > Metazoa > Arthropoda > Insecta > Diptera > Tephritidae > Anastrepha > Anastrepha ludens. Next base: position 7,184,632 of record NC_071498.1, on the reverse strand, counting down.
AAAATAATTAAATTATAGGCTTTCGAGTATTCAAATACAATAAATATTTTTACTTTTGGATTTGTTTTTTTCTTTTATATTACTTTCTAAGCCAAGTTTCGTACCCAGAAACTAAATGTTAATTATAACCACATGGGCTTTGGTCTTTGTGGAGAAAGTAGTCGTTCTTTGACAATTCTTGGTGTATGAATAATAAAAGCAATTTCAAAAAAATATAAAAAAATAATAATGCTCACAATAATAATTATAAAATATCGAATAAACAACTACATCGAAAAAGCAACAGCCAGTCACATCAAGTTTCTCAAATTTTACTTTTGCAAAACAAAGTCCATAAACCTTCAGCTTATAATGTGATTCTGGAGTATATAACTCAGTGTAAGATGAAAAAAAATTCTAAATACTTTTGAAAATTTGATCTTACCGGATGATCAGATTGGGGGTACTTTTTCCAATAGGGGTTTTCTGACAAATCACGCGTAACTACTGTCAAACAATACCTAATTTCTCTAGTATTAGTTGACCTTTCATAATGGAAATACTTACGCCTCACCAAATCGCACAATTGTATTATGAAAATTGACGCTCTGTGAAAAGTGTTCAGCGATGAGGCTCATTTTTGGCTTAATGGCACAACTACCATATTTGGGCTTAGTTAACCTGAAGCCCTTCTCCCTCCCTTTTGCAGTCATCAAAGCCTCGGTTAGCAAACGGGTTACTCTAACCCACATGCGAGCTAGGAAGGCTGCAGAAGGACAAAACTGATGTTACCTGTTATGTCCGACCGACTGTCGCAATTCCTCCTATCACTAAGCAGATGGGACTGTAGGAGGCTGGTTGGGCTGATGACGGGCCACTTTTTATGGACCAAGCACATGGAAAAAGTAGGCATCTCAGACAGTGCACTTTGCCTAGCATGTGGAGAGGAAGATGAGAGGGCAACCACTTTCTGTGCGTCTGCCCCGCCTTCGCTCGAATCAGGCTTGAGGTCTTTGGCAGTGATGTGTTAAGAAGCGACCGCCTTGGCTCCTTGACAACACAAGATCTACTCAGATTTCTTCGGAGGTCGAGTAGATTTAAGGAAATTAAAAAGGGAATCCGGGTGCAGTACAATGGATTTAATTGTGTCTGAGTGCTGCACTTGCCAGTCTGTTCAGACAAAAAACAAAAAAACAAAACCCCGAAGCCATTCAAGAACAGCCAATATATCTATTGAAAACAACCGTTTGGTGCGGTATTTGGGCTTTGCCCATATTTCTTTAAAGGTGAGGCTAGCGCCAATATAACAGTGCGTCATGATAAACGGCTGATACCGGAATTTCAAGCCCGTGATCCCTTAAATATGTATTTGGTTCCAACGAAACAGCGGACGGCGGTGGACTTACTACGTCGGGATTTTGGTGAGTAATTTATCTCTCGTCTCGCACCAGTAGCTTGGCCACCACGATCGTGTGATATCACACCTTTGGACTTTTATTGGTGGGGATATGTAAAGTCTAAATTCTTTGTGGATAAACCAGCAGGAATTGAGGCATTGGAAGCCAACATAACTAAAGTTGTTCAAGAGATACCGACCGACGTCCTCCGGTGAGACATTCAAAATTCTTCATTACGAATGGCCGCATGTTGTGGTCAACATTTGAAACGGATTATCTTTAAAAAATAAATCTCATGAATGGTTACACACAAAAATAATAAAGATCGCACAACTATTTTGAAATTTTAGTATTTTATTTTAATAAAAAATCCGATAGCTCTAAATTGATCACTCGTTATTTATCTTAATACAGTGTTTTTAAATTTATCGGAAATGACTAGCTAAACCGATCAGCTTAAAACTTTATACAGATATTTTTATAGTAATTAATCTACGACTTGCTCAGTCAGGTTAGATTAGATTTTATCGGTTATCTACTAAGGGACGCACTCAGCCGCATAACCCCATTGTGATGCCGCGTGGGAAAATTGTCCTCATCTCTTTTAAACTCACTGTGAACTTTTCACAGATTTCCACAGTACTGAGATCTTCCAACTGATTAAATTAAACTCAAATTGTCATCGTCTGGGCATGTCAGTCTATTAAGCATTGTCTCATTATAACGGAAATCAGAGTGCTATGACTGCTTATTTTGACTTAGCAGAGATAGTTGGGTGACTTAGCAGACATGTGGTTTCATTATGCCACCATTTCATTCGCTGGCCTTAAAATGTTCTAAAAAATAAGTGGCTTATAAGTCTGTAAGGGTATGTCTATGTCATTGTCTGCGTACACGCAGTCAGCTTGAGCCTGCAGTTTCTCTCAATCTTGCAATGGCCAGGAGCCCAAGTTACCTTTGAGTGAAATGACTTAGCCAACTCGTTAAGAGATGTGAGTTATTTCATGGCTAAATTAGAGGTTGCCGATTTTTTTACTAATAAATATTTTCGTTTTCATTATCAACTGCAAATACGCGGCAAAAGCTGCTCTATTTAAAAACAAAATTCGATGGTTAATTTTGCCCACCTTGTATACGAAATATGTAGTAGTGAGCAGTACAATGACAAGTCCTCTTCTTCTTCGTCATTGGCGCGATAACCGCTTAAGCGGTTTTGGCTGAGTTTAACACAGCGCACCAGTCGTTTCTTTCTCGTATTAAGCGGTGCCACCAAGTGAAACCAAGTTCTTCTCCACCTGCTCTTTTCAACGCAAAGGAGGCCTTCCTCTTCCTCTGCTACCACCAGCTGGTACAGCATCAAGTACTTTCAGAGCCGGGGCGATATTCAATGAAGCCGCTGGATCTTTATTCGCTGCACTATGTCTATGTCGTTGTAAAACTCTTTCAACTCATTGTTCCATCGCCTACGACACTCGACATCACCAACGTGAAAAAGTCCAAAAAATATCCTCAAACTCTTTCTCTCAAACACTTCGAATAACGCCTCATCGGATGTTGTCATCGTTCACGCTTCTGCGCCATACGCAGAAGAAATAACAAGAAATAAATTTTCATTTTGTTTCAAAAATTACTGTAATAATAGGAATTTATAATTATTATTAATGCAGGGAGCTAGTGAACATATCAAATTGTATAGCAACAGAACTTTACTTCAATCGGTAGAACCATTTTTTATTTGCTGCACTTTGAAAATTATTTGCAACATTTTTAGCAAATTTTGGCTCATAGACGTGATTTTTTGGGGGAAATAATCATCCCAATGAAATTGGCTCTGTCGAGGATAGAAAATGCACCCGCAGTCCAAAAAAGGATCGTTCTGTTGAGAATATTGCTACTGTAGTGCAAAGTGTTGCTGATCGACCTACAGCAGCGATATCTCCACGTTCTCAACAATTAGGCAATCATGAATTGACTGCTTGGCGGGTTTTACAACTAGGCGCATCTTTTGAAATACTCTTTATTTCCAAACGTTGACACATTTGTATGGCTTGAAACCCACTGAAACAAGAATTTTTTCCCCTAAAAAGTATTTATTTGATACTCTAAATCCGAAATAACTTTCTTGCTCACAATTCGTGCATCTCTTTTCTAGATCAATTGTCATAGTTGATTTTTGTCACTGTACATGTACATATGTATCAATGTGAGACACACACCAGTAAACACAATAAATTCACCAGCCCATGACTTTCAATTTCACACCTCAACCCAACCGCCTCTATATTCAATATTAAAATTTAAAGTGTAAAAAAAGAAATTACAAACTGAGAATCGCGCGAGTCGCCAAAGCCATTTGACTAAAAGCCACGCGTCAACTTATTATATCAAGTGCCCAATATGCGGCGCTACGCCCATGTAAATACTTAAATGTAAGCATTTAAGTGGCAGCTTAAAAGGCGCAAATATAATTTAATAAGTTTTACTTGTACGTCATCGCGAATGCACCCACTTTCATTTGGATTTTGGAACGCGACACGCGCCAAAACGGTCACACGCACCAACGCGTCTGCAGCCGTATCCACCTACCTCCGACGACAAGGACGACTACGGCTGCACGTATGTAAACAAACGCCTAAGATCTGTCGTATAATGGGCCGGTCGTCCGTCTAGGCACGCAGCCAGTGGGAGACGGCGCGGCAGAGAGGCTGTAGCAGCCTGTTTGACCGACTGCCCTAGTGATCGGTACTAAGATTCACTTTGGTCGCGCGATCGTGCTGCTATTGAAAATCAAGTCACCCCCGCAGCTGTGACGCGTTGACTTAAACTGCGCGCGGGTGATCGACGCGGGGATCGAATTTTCAAGTGGCTACTTGGGCAGTGGTCGCAAATCGCGGGGGTTGATATACACACATCTACATATGCAGGTATATATTTCACTATTTTTCGCTGACAAATCCACGCCTCTGTATATGTACATACACGCATGTGTGTATGTATTTCAACTTGTTTACATTCTGCTAAAATATTTAACAGTCAGAAAAGTTGCCTCTTCATTGGTCCACCCACCTAAATACTTTGATAATGGCGCACGTTGCATGAGTGAGTGGTTTGTGCAAAATGCGTTGGCCAGAACTTGCCGGCTTTCAGTGGTCGCAGTGATATGGTAGCAAAAAAGCACTAAGCAAAGTGGCAAGTTCAAGGTTAGGCGATAATGCGATCACTGATCTGTAGCAGTGAGGCGAAAAAGCAAATAATTTGAAGAAGCGCTAATAAGCTTGCGCCAGTTCTCTGTACAATTTCCGTTTCGCCGGGTAAGTGATGCAAGCTATGCGCGTGCTTTCCAGAATGGCGGCTTCAACTGGTGGCGCGTGGCCGCTAGAATACCGCCTCCGTTTTGCAGCTCCTATTTTTTCTGCTTTAATTTTCATGATTTCGATTTTTCGTAAATTTTTTAATTTCCTTGCAAAATCAGTATGCGAACTTTTGTTTGTCGGATGGCATGTGGAGGCTGCGGCACATGCCAGTCATCGGGCGCTTGTTGCATGCGACTATACTTTTTTTCTATCCATACATACATACATGATCACGGCAACTCGTTTTTGTTGTGATTATATTGGCGTAAATTAAATCGTTGTAGCCAATGTTGGCGTTCTGATTTCTGATTTGAGAAACCAGTAAACTCAAATAACAACAACAGCATGTCAATGCATTGTTTATTGGACTGTCAATGGTCGTCGTTGCAAGGCAGTGTTTGGGCGATATGCTAGTCTCCACTGATGTCTATAACTTGTGCGTGTGTGTATGTTGGTTGAAGTGGCTAGATATGTATTTATGTATTAAAGTTATTTTTAAAATGTTCTTATACTTAATGAATTATACCAAGTCGTGTGTCAGAGCAGTCACACATGGATGTGAGATATTTTATTCACGGCCTACACTATGTAATTCCACATCCCATTGCAAAGACACAATTAATAACTACTAATGCTATTGCTCTTTATTTGTCTATGTATTTGTAAATGGGTACACCAACTTTTTCTCGGTTGGCGCAGTTACCGCCTAGGCAATTTTTTTACAAGGTCAATAAAGTGTGCCATGCAAAGTGGCGCCAATAAAAAATTACTCAGTCCAGCCTTTTTCAGCAAACGAACAGGTAAGGGTTTCCTCTTCCACTGGAGGATTTCTATATCTACATTTGTACGATTCAATCTGGATCTTTTTGACTGTACTATTTCTCACTCATGCAGCTCATTCATCCTCATCCAGAGATGCATAGATTCTTTTTTCGAAAGGTCGAAGATTCGCATCATCAGATAGGCCTTAAAATATGACGGACATGATGAGATGTTAATAAAGTGCACTTTTTATTAGTCCAGAAAGAAATTCACTGCTCAATCGCCAAGTCAGCTCAAACTTTGCTAGACAGATTACTGGAGAAACGAAAAGAGTCAAACGGCACTTCAATGTGAGGAGCATTTTATAGTCTACTAGAAAGATTAGAAAATGACCCTTAACATAAAAAATCTAAGTGAAAGACGAACGATGGGAATTCTCACAGAATTTTCTAAAAGTTTTTTCTTTTGACTTTGTCGTACCGCAAATTTCTTTCCAAATTTGATGTGTATTTTACTTCTTAATTTAATGAACCGAGAAGGTATAATCAGAGCAGGTTCACGCAATTCATAACCCTCCCTAAGTATAGACTGCGATCGTTTACAGTCACTCTCATAGGTCAATACAGAGTGAGTAGTCATCTGCACTGGATTGTTATATGATCCACTGACACCTGTTGTGTCTGTAACCAGTCCCCGCAGACTACAGCACATCTTCTTATCGAATCTGACTGGGTCATATCGTCCGAAAGAATAAAAAAGCTCCTGTTCGTAGAGTATTCCATGCGTTACCATGCCGTAGAGAAAGAGGAAGGCCTCCTCTGCATTGAAAAAATCAAGTAAAGAAGGACTTAGATTCACTTGGCGCGTCCAACTGGAGTCAATTAGCACGAGAAAGAAACGACTATTCCTTTGCAAAACTCGGCCAATATCTGTTAAGCAGTTTTCGCGCCTATCCAAGAAAATAAGGATTTGAATGAGATGGTGATGAGGGGTAAGTAGAGGACACAAAAGACCATCAGGTCCTCATTTTCATTCATTCATTCAATATGAGTCCTCAAAAATTGCAGTTTGGTTGGATGAAGGGAACTAACTAAAGAGTGATTTTTTAGCTATTATCTTTTTAAACAGTTGGTTTAAATAGCTGTCGCACGTTTCGTGTATTGTTTCACGGTCAAACGTCTTCAGTTTGGTCTATAATTTAACCATGAATCGTCTTACAAACGAACAACACTTGCAAATCATTTATCGCGCGTTTCTTCCATTTTATGGTCAGTTTAATCGACCCACTAAAGCGGTTATTCGAGCTATTGTGACTAAATTTAGAACCAAATTTACATTATTGGACATGAAACCACCAACACACTTACGTAGAGTGCGAACTGAAGAAAATATCGCAGCTGTATCGGCCAGTGTTAATTCGGCGCCGTTCGAAGCCTTTCAAAATACAGCTGGTGCAAGAAATGAAGCCGAACGATCTACCGCAACGCAGAATTTTTGGTGAATGGGCTCTTGGAAAGTTGGCCGAAGATCCACTTGTTTATCGAAAAATTGTGTTCAGCGACGAAGCTCATTTTTGGATCAATGGGTACGTAAATAAGCGGGATTTTTGATTTTGGAGTGAAGATCAGCCAGAAGAATTGCAATAGCCACCAATGTATCCAGAAAAGGTCACAGTTTGGTGGGGTTTATAGTGAATTATGGTTTACGTGAAATGATATCCAACTTTTTTTTGCCCAAAATGGAAGAGCTTGACTTGCATGGCATGTGGTTGCAGCAAGACGGTGCCACATGCCACACTGCAGGCGTAACAATGGACTTGTTGAGAGGCGAGTTCGGTGAACATTTTATTTCACGTTCGGGACCTGTCAATTGGCACCCACATATTGGCAAGTTTTCGCTATTTACTGATTTACTTTCTTAATTTCAACGGTTTTTCACAAAAATATCGTCCCCTTAGTATTAAATAGCCTATAAATTTTTTTATGTTTTGAGAAAATGAATGTCAAACTTTTTGTCGAAAGTAGCTCTCACTCAAATCTCGTTATGTCTGTAAATATTTATTATTTTTGACTGACGTTTTGACGCACTTTTTAGAACTAGAATTTGACAAAATTTTGATCACATATAAAATCGACGATGGAGAATCCAAAAATTCAATAAAAAAATAATAGCCTATGAGCACATGGGCTATTGTTATACTAAGGGGACGATATAATTCATTCTATAACAAAGATCATAATAGTCCAAGTTTCCCACTTTGCACAAGATTTGTAAAAATCGAACAAATTTGCATAAAAAAATTAATCAGAATTTCCATTAAATTTTAGTATGACATAATGCAAATTTAAAGTAGCTAAAAAATTTCGTTGATTTTTGATATTTTTCCCTGAAGATGTGTATTTTCTCGGAGCAGAATGTGCAAGTGATAAATTTTTATTATAACCGATTAGATGGCATAGTTATTGCCAGCGGAGGCTACGTAAACTGGCCACCAAGATCGTAGGCCTCGACCCAGCTTGGCTTTTTCTAGTGGAATTTTGTAAAAATCCACAATCGATTGTGTCTTTTAAAGTCGTCATAAGCCAGGCTATAGCTCAAATACGGCCGGATATATACAGCAAAGTGACTGAAAATTTAACCCCCAGAATTGGGCGAAGTGTGAAGCGCATAGTGCGAAGCCGCGGAGGGCATCTCTAGAGCATATCATAATCTATACGTAATGGGGTTTTCTTCTTGTTAATTGGCGCGATAACCGCTTACGCGATTTTGGCCGAGTTTAACAAAGCGCGCCAGTCGTTTCTTTCTCGTGCTAACTGACGCCAATTGGACACACCAAGGGAAGCCAAATCCTTCTCCACCTGATCTTTCCAACGTAGAGGACGCCTTTCTTTCCTCTACTACCACCAGTTGGTACCGCATCGAGCGTTTGTATCCATTTGGACGACATGTCCCAGCCAACGTAGCCGCTGGTCTTTATTCGCTGCGCTATGTCTATGTCGTCTCAAAGTTCATACAGCTCATCGTTCCATCGCCTGCGATATTCGCCGTTGCCAACGTACAAAGGTCCAAAAATCTTACGCAGAATCTTTCTCTCAAACACTCCAAGCGTCGCTTCATCTTATGTTGTCATCGTCCAAGCTTCTGCTCGAACGGGTGTTCGGAAGCTACCCAGAAGCTACCTAATACCGGACGTTGTGAGCTGCTTGAACCATATGCAGAACAATCGTCCTGGACACTCCCAAGTGAATGGCGCTCAGTAACTTTCCCCACTTGCGTGGACTTCTACACATGGAAGCATCCTCCATACGTAATGGTTTATAGTGGACAATTTCATTTTCATCACACAGCATCAAGCACAAAGCTTTTATTTTGACCTGCTTCATGGGAAGGGCATTTTTACAAGGTTGCTAAGAAAGTTGTCCCAGGTAGAACTTAATTCATTATGTGACATGATGCCCAGAGCTTAACTGCTTTCGAGCTATTCGATTGAAAAAAAAAAAATTTATTAATATTTATTTAAAATTAAAAAAAAAATTTAACAAAAATTTAATTAGTATTTTTTTTTTCGTTTGTACGTCCACTTTTTTAAAGGTTAATTCAAAGTTCTTACAATTTTTTTTTAACTATTTGTAGTTAAAAGGTACGTCAATTAGTAATAGTAAAATTTCCACCAAGCATCGACAGTTAAAAATGGCTCTTGATAAATTTTCGAGCTTACGATTTTTCTATTTTCGTCATAAAATAAAATTGTTCATACGGAAACTATTGTGCAAATTATTTTAAAAACTAATATGCCTTAACTATCTAGCACGACTTTCCCGGTAAGCCTGCATAGTATAAACATTGTTATTGCTACATTACAACAATTCTTTACATCCATTCCTAACATCTCTATGAGCTTTCAAATTGGTTTCCTGTAGAAGATTTGCGACGTCCTGCTAAGATTTGCAGAGGTTACAACAATATCACAGCTCGAATTACGGCCCCATTAAATATAACATTTTATTTCTATGATTTATGGTTGTAAATAAAAGTGCGCCTTTGCCTCTGAAAGAGATGGAAATTAGGTTTTTACTCAAGGAGCTTAAGAGCACCGCTGCGAATGAAGGACGAGTTTAATGAAAAATATAATCGCGTAAATTTTGCTTATCAACACATACATACACATACTCAAGTACAAAACGCAAATAAAAAATATCTTACTGCACGTTTTCAACGACCAATAAAATGCCTTGGAACTTGCCTCTGTTTTTTTAATTCTTCCCAGTAATGCACCAATATTAATAGAGAAAATGAAGAACATTTTCATAATTTCTGCGTAACGCATTAATGGCTTTGAAGTGATGAACTCTTGTTTTAAATAAAACTGGCATCGCATTGGTTATTCAAATATGCACTTAATAAAGACTTTCTTTTTTATTGCGCAAATCCACGAATCAGCTTGCCACTTCGAGAAAGTGGGTTGTAGGATGGTATAACACTGGCCGTTGAGAAGCAATTGAAGTATACAATTTTTTTAATATGCACCTACTTTTTAATATGCACCTGCATCGCCCCTAATTGACAAATTCCAATCAACATCTTACCACTGCTATGAACAAATTCTAAGTCGGTTAAAATGCCATGCTTCTTTTTTAGCATTTAAATACTTTTTGGGCATTGATTGCTTAGTAAATATGTGGAAGGATATACGCGATAAAACACCGTTAATTTGCAATGAATTTATTTGCATATTACTGATAATAACGATTTTGATAGATAATGCGAAAGGCGAGCTTCTCTATTTTACACAAATGACAAAAAAATGTTTTCCCCAAAATTATTAAAAAAAACCAAACATTTCTTTAAGTATAATTTATCCCATTATTCAATAATAAAAGGTTTGCTCAGAAAGCAACTTTCTCATTCCCTCTTCACAAATCGGCTCACTTTGTAAGGAATTTGGTGGCTAGCTCTAGAAATTCTGAGTAACAGTGGAAAAAAGGTAAAATTTGTAGGAAAAACTTTCCGACTTCAGAACACGGTGCTTATGAGCAAGAATTGGCTCGATATGTTCAGGGCCAGTACGAAATGGAATACATTCTGACATACCGCTTCAATCAGGATATTTTGTTTTTTTTTTTTACTTACTTTATTTGCAATCTGTCATGTTAACATTCAGCAAATGTGATAAATTTTTACAAGTAGCAGAATATAAAAATAAATATAAAACATATTTCATAGCAGCATTACTTCAATTCAATTTTTGGTTTTCTTAACAATTTTGGCAAACACAATATATCTGGTGTGCATATGTACATATGTATGAGCATAAATACTTAATTTCTAAAAGGCAAATCAAGGACGTGAAACCTTTTAAGTCGTTTTGTTTCTTCACTATCATCTAATAAGCATATTGCAAGAGTATTGCTGTGATCGCTTAGTTTAAAGTTCAAGTATCTATTGGATAGCCTCCGCACTTCTTCCTTGACACAGGGAATTTCAAGGTCACTATGTATACTTTCGTTTGTAATAAACCATGGCGCATTTAGTATCATTCTAAGTGTCTTTGATTGGTATCGCTGTAGAATTTCAATATTGGAATTGACAGCCGTGCCCCACAGCTGTGTCCAGACTGGTTTTAAAATCGCTTTGTATAATCGGATTTTGTTCTCAAGACTTAGTTCAGACTTTGCTCCAAGGAGCCAGTACATTTTGTTTGCCTTTAATTTAATTTGTTGGCGCTTTGCTTTAATGTGGTCCTTCCACGTAAGTCTTCGATCTAGGTGCATTCCAAGATATCTAACTGAGTTCTTCTGAGGAATAGGTGTGGCATTTATGTATACTTGAGGACAGTTTTCTCTTCTGGTAGTGAAAGTCACATGAACAGATTTGTCGGTATTCACTTTAACATTCCATTTTTTCATCCATGTTTCTATTTTCGTCAGCTCAGGCTGAATATGTAATGTAGCACTTGTTGGAGTTTCGCCCAGTGATAATAAAGCTGTGTCATCAGCAAAAGTTGCAATCATAACCTCATCAGTCGTTGGAAAGTCAGAAGTGAATATCGTATAGAGGGCAGGTCCCAGCACACTACCTTGAGGCACTCCGGCCTCAATAGAGTGTATTTCGGAACGCTCATTCCTGTGTTTTACATATAATTTTTTGTTTTCTAGTGTATCAGTGATTATACTAACAACTCGGTGGCATTGTTCTATTGTTCCATGTTTATTTCTGAGCCCAAACTGGCGCTCAGGTATAATATTGTCTCTTTCAATAACCAGCAGCATTCTTCTCAGAAATATTCTTTCAAATATTTTGGAGAATGTCGGCAGCAGACTAATCGGTCGGTATGATTTAATGTTGTTTTCTGGCTTGTTCGGCTTGGGTATCATTATAATTTCCGCACATTTCCATTGGCTTGGAAAATGATCAAGCCGGAGAATTTGGTTGAATAACATTGTCAAGTATTGAATGCATTTTTCAGAAAGCGATTTAATCGTTTTTGCGTCAATTCCATTATATCCAGGTGTTTTTGAGTTGTTCAGTTTTATTATCTCTTCTTCAACTTCTAAATGAGATATACGTTTTATTGGTAGGTCCATTTGGCAGGCGATATCTAAGAAACCCATAACTTCTTCATTGTCCAAGTAGCTGTTTAGCGAGAGCGGTTGGAAGGTCTCTTTCAGATATTCACTAAATGCTTGAGCTTTTCCTATATCTGTTTTACACCATGAGCCATCAGCGTTTCTAATAGGGACATGCCTTTTTGTTGGCCTTTTTAAGTATTTCGTTGTTTTCCATAAGTTCAATCAGGATATGGTGGAGGATTCATGGGAGCATTTCGCGCGAAAGATGGACATTTTGTTAATCCCAGCTCCCATGCCTTTCAAGTATACGTTGCAGAAGTACTTACTAGGTTGCTTTAAAAAAACATGAGTAACCTACAAGAGTTCGTTTAGCAATATGCAATTAACCACAGGCCGTATCACCGCAAGTTTTGCTGCTCGTGGCAACATTCATTAGCAAGTAGTTTTGCTTTCTTCCTTTCTGGTGATGAGATGATTTCGAACTAATTAATGTTTTGCTATCGATCGAGAATATAACAAAGAGATACAGAAGAATACAAGGTTTCTTACAGACTACATAGAACTCACAATAACCATTATAGGTATATATTTCGTACTTATTTAAAAAAATCATTGAGTAAATATTTGAAACTATCAATCAAACGGCAAAGATTTTGAAATTTGATTAAACTCATTCTTCGAGGTATAAACAGTTCTATCCCGCTCTAGGAAGAACAAATCATTGCTCCGAAAATTTTTTCGAGGTATGTGAGAATGAATGCACTCTAAATGTCAAGGTGAGTAAACTGTCCCATTTATATTATCGAAAACAAAGCAGAGTGAAAGTATACTTCTTCTACTTTGACACGGCTTCAGATTTAGTAATGCACACCTTGCAATGTATGAAGAAATCGGATGAGTGAAGTTTAAAGATCTGAGTACAAAACGAAGAAATTTCTTCAGAACGCGTTCTAGCCTACTTATGGGGCACTGATGATATGGACGAAGTAAATAATGACTTTAAAGTGCATGGATCCGTAAAATCGGAAGCAAAACGCCTAATGAAGGCAAGTGCAGAATACGATTTGGCGATGATAAAATTCAAATGATTAAGAAACGGAAAAGTGGAATGAAAGATTACTCCCACATCAGTAATTTCATTAAGAGTGCTTAGATTAAATGCTTAGACTTAGAAAATGGCACAAGAGCACATTTCTTAATACCTAGCTGAAGTAGATTCCTATTACATCATACCACGACATTGTTGAGGTCTGATTCACAACTCTATGAATCAGACAGGCTTGTAGTTCTAAAAAATTTTAAGTCGTTTGCATATAAAGGAAAGTCAGAGAAATGGAAGCATTCAGACGTCATTAATTCAAATTACAAAGAACAAAGGGCCCAAAATGCTGCACTGAGAGACGCCGGAAGAGGCAAAAAAAGAATGAGAAGATACGTTTTCGACAACAACTACACATTCACGATTGAAAAGGCTATTTGTGCACTGCGACCTGAAGAGATCTATTGTGCAGCCATGTAGCCTACTCGAACAGTTTTAGGCTATTAATAAATTCTAAAACTGTTGTATCCTTAATTCCCACCTGGAGGTTGGGATCTATAGCCCCATTTCCCAGGTAATTTAGTTTCCTTCGTGCCTCTGCTGGGCAGTCGTGTAGCTGTGGTTTTTTGTGCCTCTTTGCAGAGTCTACAGAAATCGTTTTCTGTCGTTCAGTGTAAAGTTGTATGTTCTTTCTGGATCTATGCGTCTTTTCGATTGCCGCATGCCCGATTGGACTCTCCAGTAATCGGTTAGGCCTCGATGTTCCTGCTCACGTAGAAAGGCACTTTTGAAGCAGTTATTTACCGCGCAGATAGGTTCAGGACCTATGAAGGGAGTGTTGCCCCCTTTTTCGCTTAACACTAATAATAATATCAGCCTGGAAATCCAATGCAGAATCTCTCTTGCCAACAAGTGCTACTTTGGACTCAGTAGGCAATTGAGTAGTAAAGCCCTCTTCTCTCCCTCCCTCTCGAACAAAATTAACACTTTATAGGTCTCTCATCATACCCGTCCTATTGTAGAGCGCAGAAGCTTCAACGATAAAAACATCGAAAGAGGCGTCCCTTGAAGTGTTTGAGAGTTTGCATGTTGGCGAAGAAAAAATTAAGTGTATTAACTTCACGGCAACATAGACATAGATCCAGCGGTTCTATAGGCTAGGTCACTGGGTCAACGACTGGCTCGCATTGTGAAACTCAATCAAATAAATTTTTCAATCAAATTCAGCGGATATTCCGACAATCAAGTAGCTGAAGAAGAACTGTCTTTAGTTATTCCATTGTGATTTCGATTTGCTTTTATCAAAAATCTTGTTCGTAAGACTTACTTTAGACTTCGGACCAAACATTCTGTACATTTTCCGAGTTTTTGTTTTCAGTTGAGATCTCTTAGCTGCGATGTGTTGTCGTCATGTTAGTAGTCTATCTAATTGTATTCGAGATACTTAGCGCTACTGGATGTCGGAATAATAGAATAGTTTGGTTGAGCCTGAGACTGGGGTAGTATTCTTTTCTCAGTGTGAATGTAACATGGGCAGATTTTGAGACATTTTCCAAGATGTTTCATTTTCGAAGCCAAGCTTCTAATTCGTATAACTGCGTTTCAAAATTTTCTGCAAGCTGCATTAACCGACTGGGACAAAGAAAGAATGGCAGTATCACCCGCATAGGTGACAACTGTTAGGTTATTATTCTCCGGAACTTCGGCCTTTTTGTGGACATTGCATGTGTTTTTTATTTCCCTTTATGTGCCAGCAGCATGAATTTGGAAATTTTCCAATTTTGAATTAATAGGTTGATTGGCTAACCTTGGGATGTTCTATGCTTTTCAAGGAGCCACAAATATTTTATTACACAATATTTTTTTTTCAGAAACTAAACCTTCTTATTTTAAGCGGGCACTAAATTTTAGGACTTGATTTCCCAACATTTTCACTTTTACACATTCATGTTACTGGCTGAAGCGTATATATCTGTATGTATATATGGTATATGTCTGTATGTACATACATATATAACTTATTTGTTGTCTATGTTTATATGTTTCTTCAGTACATCTAAGCATACATACATACGTACATGATTGTGTTAACCCACTCGTTGTTATCCCGACCACTTGCCACATTTGTACTGACAACTTCAATGAATAAATAACTACATCACAGCAACAACAAATCGCAGTAGCTGCCACAATCGCAAGTGCATGCAAATTACAGCGGCCACACACACACACACAAATACGTTTGTATATGGCAGCAACATCGGCAAATATTACAACAACCATTATCAGCAAAAAAGGATAACAACAACTATCGTCGAAAAATCAGAAAAATGTCAAAAGTCTACGAGTATTTCAATACGCAGCGCCAGAAATTCAACATGGCAGTCGACAAATTTACGACATAATAATTTACATTTATCTTCGTTTGGTTGTGGAGCAAAGTAAAACAAACTGAAAAGACGACGACGACGGCGGCAAGGCAACTGACGGAACGTAAGTTGAAGAGACATGCATACATATGCATATGCACACACATATCCACAGAGCAATTTAATAATAAGAAATAAATTGTTGTAAGAGCAGAAACCCGCTTCACAATATACTTATACACACATACATATATATGTATGCGTGTGTGTGTAAGTAAATCCTCATACCAATGCAGAGGCGATTAAAACGTGCAGAACGACATGTCCGCGTATTAAAAAATATAAAGCAGCGCCATGTTTGCCAGATTCCTTTTGATATGGTGGCCGGGCGGCGACTGTAGCTACGACCACTGCCTCAATGGTCGCCGTGGCCGTCAACCTGTCAGCTCCAGGCCGCAGCAGTGGCGTGGCAAATCCACAAAAAATAATATACCAAAAACAAAAATTCCGTTGGTACTGACGTTATTAATTCACATACATAAACATACATGCATACATACATACACACAAACATAAGACAACATATTTTTGTTTTTATTATAGTAATTCATTACGTATTGGCGTTATTTTTGTTGGCAGTTATCAATGCAAATGCTGGCAAGTTTTAATTTTTTAATAATCTCGTCATTACAATCGCAACACTTTTAATTTTCAACGCCTCTTTACTTTTGCACCAAAGGCGAGGTGATCTTTGCAAGGTAATTCATTGCAGTATAGAGAACGCTCGCCAGCAACACTTGCTGGCACGAGACGGTTACAGGCGAAGAGCGAACAGCGAACGGCGTACGGTGAAGAGGCGGCACGAATGTTGGCCGACTGGCGCCTAAATCACCCCTGGACATGTGTGTGTAGTTTACGAAATAGCTCACTGATAGTACAGGGTGAGGCATAGATGATTTCTTTACAAAAATGCAGTAACAGGGTTTCAAATATTCTTCGATCGTCGGTTTATCAAAATACAACAGGACCCTATAGACTTGAATTTTGGAAGGGGCCCATAATGCTTTTGGCGTCGTCGTGACAGCAGCAAAGTTATGCTTAGAGCTTTTTCTTTGTGCATTTTCCACATGGCATCGAACTTTCGTTGTATCCTCCGTCGGTTCTTTCATTATACCTCCTTTGTTAAATAGCATCTGTGTGCGGAAGCGGTATTGAATTTATGGGTACTCTTTGTCTCTGTGTTTTTTTTTGTCAGCAAAGTCAGGAAGTTTTTGCCTTCTTTCTAGTAAATGGAATGAGTTACATATACCGCCTAAGACCAACTCTTTTTTCACTAGTATTTTCAGCGTACAGCCTCCTTTGGTTAATTTTTGTTGTTTTTTTTTTTTGTTTTTTTTTGGCGGTAAGGTTGAGTTAAAAATGTTGGATTTTGTCACCTAACTTTCAAGCTAACTCTTACAATGTCGCTAAAGCGAGGGTCCGTGGAGTCGTTGTACCCGTCACCTCCTTGAGAGAGATGCCTTTGCGGGCCTCCCTTTGTCTATAGCATTACCAGTACTGCAACGAATTCTTTCATGGCTTGCGCGTGAGCTTCATACGAGCACCATATGGTGCGTTATTCGCCATCTCTAGCGCGTAATGGTCTAGCCATATTTCGTATTATTATTGCCCTGCTTACTCTGTTAACGCTGTTGGTTAATTAGTTCAAAGTTTTTCTTTTCAAAGTAATTTCTTCAAGGACTTCATGATTGACATTCTTATCGGCGTAAGTACTATTTTCGAAGTAAACAAAGTGACTTATATTTCCTCCTACATCTCTTCCTTACTTGTGAAACAGAGTTTTAATTTGGCTGTACTACTTTTTTTATGTAGCCCCATGGCTTCTCCAGATTCCTTGTTGAAGGAAATCATGGCTTGCTCCTTTTCATGATCTGGTGAGTAAGTGGTAATCTTCTTCTTCTTCTTTATTGGCGCGATAACAGCTTATGCAATTTTTGTCGAGTAATACACTAAGTGAAGCCATATCCTTCTCCACCCGATCTTTCCAACGCAGAAGAGGCCTCCCTCTTCCTGTGTTACCACCAGCTGGTACCGCATCAAATAGTTTGAAAGCTGTAGCATTTGTATACAGTCAGACAGCATGACCCAGCCAACGAAGCCGCCGGATCTTTATTCGCTGCAGTATGCCGCACTACTGTTAAAGCTCATACAGCTCATTGTTCCATCGCTTACGAAACTCGCCGTCACCAACGTGCAAAGGTTCAACAATTTTCATATAAGCGGCAATCACTAAATGATGTTATTAGGTGAACGTATAATAACTTCTCAACTTAGCCACACTTCTGTATTCTGTACATTGTGTCCAATAACCACTAATCACATTTTCAGATAGATGGGTCTCTACCCAATTATCTTCCAGGCAGAAATAAATGCCATTGAGATATGTGAGCGAGCGAATAATATTAAATGTTTCTATAGAACTTCACTTCGGGGAATACAATCGGATTGATATTTATTTTATTTACATGAATAAGTTTACGCAGTGAAATTATTATCGCTTGAATAGGAAAGCAATATTGGGTGAGGGAAACCACTTTTTTAATTGAAAAATTGTGAGGAAAATATAATGTGAAAAATTTTTTCATTAAGACAAATATGAACTAAGGGCCAACATCGAGAAACTTAAGAATTAATCTTAACATAAACTTTGAGTTCGTTTGGGAGTGGCTATTATATCTAGAGAGAGAAGTCAGCCCCAGAAGGTCTACTTTTTAATTATTATATTTCAATTTATACCAATCCTTTCTTTACTAATTTAACATCGGTAAATTTTTTAATAAATTTATTTGTGATTTTATTTCAGGTAAGATGAACACATTTCCAAAGGAAGCTGAAAATATTCCTATATCGCCATGCATTAAAATTTCGTAAGTGCCGTCCGTTTGTAATTTGTCTGAATTATATGAAACTGTAAAATGTAAAAAAAAAAATGATAAACTAGCCTCACAGCAGAGAATAAAAAAGTGCGAGTACTTATTTAATAAGGGAAGCTTCTTGGCGAGTAATAATGCCACGTTCACATAGGCTTCATTAACTACGAGTGATTGCGCTACTGTAATAGAATTTCAATTAGTCATAACTGAATTTTTGTTTTAATATCAGCATTTCTTTCAAAGATAAAATATTTACTAAACCCTTTGGCTTAAAACAATCTGGGGGCGACGTGATCTTACTTCCATGCCTAAAATGAGAACCTCATATCATATGCATGATGACTTTTTCTGGCCAAAAGTGAGAACCTCGCATCAAATACGAAGTTGTTTTTATGCAGGAGAAAAGCTTTCATCGAAAGTGGCACACACAAACGTCACTCACTTCATATAGCAAGGAGTTCAAATATTAATACACCCTTTTGAGATTAAATTAAATAATCGATGGAGGAAGTCCTCGTCAATTGTTAATAAACTTAACTGCCCCACTTTCACAAGCCTCTTTTGATGCCTGTTTCGAAAATCTTTGGAAAAGCATAATCGCAAGGTGTGTATTGCATGGCGGATGCGATAGAGCCACCTTCCATGCTCTCGGAGCACGTCGCGCCGTTTAAAATCTTGCTAGCCTGAAGTTTCCTTGATAGAACATAGCAACCTTCCCAGTCTATTTCTATTATTCTAGCTGCTCCTAGTCTATAGCTTACTTTAATTTGGTAAGTTGTTAACAGTAGAGGTCCAAATTAGGTATTTAACTCGATGAAATGCTCAACAAAATTTTTTTTAACGTTAATCTGGAAATAAGTAAAACTGTAGGCCTCTCCATTTATGGAAAAGCTTGGAGACGCGCACCACAAATAGGATGAGAAGTTCGGCCAAATATCCAACAAATGATATAAGCCCCAAATATATAATAAATATTATATTATATATAATATATAAATATATATCCAATATAATCTGTACTTAGTCGTTGCCGACTTTCGTAATTTGATTACGATATTTTTCTGCTCTTTTCCCTGTATGTGGCACATTTCCCTTCGCGAATCGCCATTCGCTTTAAATGTTTGTCGTCTTCGTTCCGTTTCAGTGAAGAATCGCCAGCGTTCACTCAGTTCAAACGATTCTCAAACGTATTTGCGTAAATTCGTGCGACACTCATATTTCTTCTTGAAGTCACTCTTATGCAAAAGTGTTGCACAAATTTTTTTTTAATCTTAACTGCCGGGTAATAGAATGAGCGCTCACATGGCAGTCGAACCTCATAATTTCCAAGATTTCATTCACACTTTCGAATGTCTTCATTTATACTTATGAATGGCCTACAAGAGCATACCTTATTTTTGAGGTCCTATTACCAGATCGCAAAACATTGACAGCCCTGCTTCGCTATTGAATTCGATACTATTTTGCCTCTTCCGAATTTTCAATGTGTGTCAAATTTTCCATTTTTTTGTATCTATTTTTTTCAAACTATGTAACATACAAATTGGCTTCAATAATACAAAGCTGTAAAAAACATTTTTGAAGCGTAATACCACATTCAAATCTCCGAGCAATATGATCCGATGCGTTGGAAACATCCTGAGATATGGCAGCTTGAGGTATGGATGATATGGGCATCTGCGGAAAACGTTTTTTGAATGGGTTGGTACATGACTACTATTCGGAAGTGCACAGGTTGGAAACGCCGTACACGAAGCACCAATTGATAGAACAAGTTTTTCCTAATAGTGACCGTCCATCAGCAGGCAATAGCAAATCTCCGAGTCTACTTCTGCCATGAAAAATGTTTGAGGTTCTTTGAAAAACCAAAAATTGCTTGATTCGAAATTAACGTATTGCCCATTTGAAGAAATCGTCTCCTGATAAAGGTGATGGCTATAAATTCAAAAACAACTAAAAAATGTTTGGTTTTCCTGAATTTTCATATTATATTAAATTGTACATAGAAATTTTTTTAGTTCTAGCATTTTTGGAAATATTTATTCTTAGTTCGCTGAGATTTAAATGCAGCAAACTGGGATACTCAATCAATTACTACCTGCTTAAACGGCTGCACAGAAAAAACTGTTTTAGAAGGGATAACAATAGAAATAAATATAAAGAAATTATTTTAGGTATTTATTTTCTTACAAAAATTAGTATATAAAAAATTACGTGACCCAAAGTACAATGAAAAAAGGTGATCCACGGTCTGTATCATTTCTTCTTCAAATGTTGATGGATCTGTAAAAAGTAAAAAAATTCTTGTAAAATAAAGTTGTAGTTATTGCAGAATTGTTGTAGAAATTCGAAAAATTTGCAACTTACGGCATTTTAGTATGCGTTTTCCGTTATAAATGTCACACTTTAGAACATTTTTTTAATAATAAATATCAAAAATCCGGCTCGACAAACTATAGAGAAAATACTTTCAAATATTAGAAAAAAAATCCGCATCAAAAAAATATTTAAAACTGTATGAGTTATCATGCAGACCGTGCTGGAAAAAGTAGGTGATATGTGAAGTGGTTGAAGTGCCAGTCTGGCACTCCTCAAGTAGCACTGAGCCATTTTGACACCATTATGAGACCTCCAACAGGCAGATATCTACAGTCAGCCAGAGCTGTTGATATAATGGAGGAGATTGATTGGATTTAGGTTAGCGCACTGGCCCAGGCTGTCGAAGAAAAGAGTGCTGGAAAAAGTAGTTTCGAGAAAAACGAGTTTAAACTTTCAAATGTGCGCATCAAACTGTCGTCGGACAGTTACATTTTCTACTAAACTTTGTAACTATGGGAATTTTTACAATCGACTTCCACAGAAATACGCCTGAAACTATAAAGAATAATAATTTGTAAAAAAATAGCTTTTTGGAAATTATGGACGTATGTATGTAACCCCTTAACTTCTTAAATCGAATAAGAGCCCACTCCTTACTTTCTATTTATCTACACAAATATTTTGTAGATTATTTTTTGAGCACAAACGAAGTTGTCCACACATTTACAGCCTATCGCTTTCTCATTGTGAGCGGACGGATAGAAAGTTTAACATTTTTCAACTTTGAACTTTGAAAATCGATTGAGCTTTCTGCAGTACTAACAAAAACCTGCACAATAAATTCACGATTACCACTTCCTTCAACATCAACGTCATCGTTGTGATAGTCATCGCCATCGCCCGTATTTCACAGATGCATACATACGGGCATATCAACACACACGAATCTGTATACCACATACGAGCAATTAACAGCAACAATGTAACTGCTGTAGCAATGAGCACCGCCCTTATTTGCCATACAAATGGGTGGAACGGGTGACGCTGGTACTTGCGTAATAATTTCATTCATGAAACGGTATTTCGTTTTAATGAATGAAAGGCTACCTAAATTGAGCTTTACCGGGGCCCACCAACGGAAATTCACTTGGCCTGGGTGCCGTGTCGAAAGTTATGACGAAAGCATATCTCATGCCACCATCAGCGTTACAGCTGATGGCTGAATGTTAGCAAGTCAGCCGGAATGACTGATGTTATTGTATAGGTATTCGTGAACCCATACACGCATGTGTACATGTGCTGCGTTTTATGACAGGTGGAGCAATTGCCGGTAGTTTCAGCTCACTCGCAATGTAGCAATGATGGCGGCGCAAAGGATGGCTTAGTGGTTGATGGGACAGGGTGGGGTAGTTAGCATGACACGTGTGAGCGTGCGTAAATATACCCAGTGTGTGCATAGAGAGCCGACATGCTTGGCTAGTAGTTTATTAAGTCCTCACAAAGTGGTTACAGTTGCACTTCTTTGCGAGTGGGAAAAATGTATGAAGAAAATATTCAGCGAGCGAAATACAGCTAAGGCACTGAACAAAAAAAAATTATTTGTAATAAAATAATCAGAGCTTAAGTCCTTTTACCTTTTGGCGTAAAGGGAAAAAGTAAAGCAAAAGCAACGTGAGAATAAAACATGTTAAAGGATTTATTTCAGCTTTTTATTGTAAAAATTTAATAATTTTCAAGTGCGTGAAAGAAATATAATAGATGTATGGGAGAAAACTAATATTAAATTAAAACTTAATAAAAAGCAATATAAAATAATATTAAATAGCCTTGTATGTCCTTCGTTATTTATTGTACTCTGACACTAGATGTCGTTGCTTCGAATTTGTGAGTGACTGAAGGACATTAATGTCGATTTTTGCATTTGTCTTGAATAGTTTTCCTCATGATAAGCTTTTTTAAGGTGCAATAGGCTATATAACTGGCGTCCGTATTTATAAACTTGACTGCTAAAAATGCTACAGAAGTTATCCATTGGATTTAGGTCTGCACAAACTGCGGGGCACTTCAGCACAGGAATATTTTACGACGCGACAAACTCCTTTGTACGCTTGATGTTGTGGATTGGAGTATTGCCCTGTTGATACGTCCAAGACTCATCGTGAAGTCCTTCGGTAAAACTCAATGAAACATTATTCAACACCTCTACGTAATTTTCAACGTTCAGCTTATGTGAAATAAAGCAAATTGGTGTCTGATGTTTCGTAAAGCAAATCGGTGTCTGATGTAACGCGTTTGTCGTGGCCCGCGAATATCTCTCCAAAGCAACCATCAGGCTCGTCGTCAAAAATTATGGATTGCCTTTCATCACCCACGAACTTATGATTATTGACATATTAGAGTCTACTTGCTTTGCGGGATGGTGTAAGTTTCGGTTTAGCTAGTCTATTTAGATATTCGAGGCCGCCGTAGCCAAATGGGTTGGTGGGTGACTACCTTCCGGAATTCACAGTGGGAACGTCGGTTCGAATCTCGGTGAAACACCAAAATTTAAGAAATAACATTTTTCTAATAGCGGTCGCCCCTCGGCAGGCAATGGCAAACCTCCGAGTGTATTTCTGCCATGAACAAGCTCCTCATAAAAATATCTGCCGTTCGAAGTCGGCTTAAAACTGTAGGTCCCTCCATTTGTGGAACAACATCAAGACGCACACCACAAATAGGAGGAGGAGCTCGGCCAAGCACCCAGAAAGGGTGTACGCGCCAATTATATATATATATGTATATATATATATATTGTTTCTAATGACAGCCAACCGTCTTATCTCTCTCTTACACCTGTCATCAATATTAAGCTTTAGACCAGTTCTTTTAAGTTTTCCATATCCATTAAGATTTTAGAAAAAGTAATGGATAGTCTTTTGATTAACTTTCAGCGCTTAGATTACTAGGTCGGTCCTATTGGCATAGTGTCCTAAAAGGTTATTTTCCCCGCATGAAAATTGTAAACTTAAAACTACTCAACTTCCTTAAGGAATCTTCTAAATTGTGAAATGTGCATGAAAATATCACGCAATTGCCACATAACGAACAAGTTCGGGAACTGATATAACACTGTTCATTAGGTTACTAGTTCATTATCTACGGGATTGCTGAGGCAGAGGCTGACCATTTCGCTAAACACCATATTAATTAAAATACCAGTTGCTAGCATTGAGAAAACTGTAGAAGAAGATTTTTTCTGTTGCGAGGCACAACCAGTTAAGATAGTTCAGAACTAATGGGTTTGACTACAGGGTATCTGCACACACGCACTTTTAAGTTGGTATAGTATAAATAGGCAACAATATTGAAGATTTGTAAATACCCTGCTGGAAAATCGTAAATGTGTAAGTCCAACTACTGGTTCGAAACTAGCGTTAATTGGGTTGATTGCAAAAAGGGTTGAAAATGATGTTGGATGAAATTTTGGTTCAACCAGC
Source organism: Anastrepha ludens (assembly GCF_028408465.1). Taxonomy (NCBI): domain Eukaryota; kingdom Metazoa; phylum Arthropoda; class Insecta; order Diptera; family Tephritidae; genus Anastrepha; species Anastrepha ludens. The sequence goes on along the minus strand of NC_071498.1, from coordinate 7,160,433 downwards.
TCGCGAAAAAAGTTCCAAGCTATGGGTTTCTTAACTGGAAGATTCTACTTTTACTTCATTATTTATTTATTTATGTTTATTTTTATTGCTTATTTTGGCCAAACTATTAATATTTTAAAAAAGTTATCTTGGCTGATTAAAGCCTAATAATGTCTGTAATGACTAACCGGACAGCATGCAACACTGTAGATCAAAAATGGACGAGCTCTGCGAGAATAACCTGGTCGTAATTTACTGGGAACCCAGGTAGAGGGAGGCAGGCACTCACTTGCCTAGGATGAGTATGTCGAACATTTGAATTGAGCCTACGTATGGCCACTCGAAGCAATTTTCCATCGCAAGTAAATGTTTGTTTGTTGTTATTTGAAGCTTGTTTCGAAAGCGCAGACCCGAGTTTCTTGGAAACAAAAACCAATCAGCCAAATAACACACGAATTCGAACTACCAACTAAGCATAAAAGGAATTAAATTTATTTAGAATATTTTACCCAGTGAATTGAACCAATATTTCCATACAGGGTAGCTCACTCATTTCCCTACAGGGTAGCTCACTCATTTTGTACACATAAATTTATTGCGTGTGCGTGAAAGCTCCAAAATATCTGCAGGCAAATACGTAGATATTTACATATATATGCTCTTGTTGCCTTATCGCTCGAAATAGTTATCTTTGTTATTGCCCATTAAAAATTATGACGTCCTTACCACCACATCCAATACTAATAATTGTGAATATCGATGGGGTGTTGTTGGCGCTTTTGCCAGCACCATTTTGTGTATCAAAAGTTGTTGCTTCAAATGTCATTAAAACGTTGACAATTTGTCTGTCGTTCTTCGAGTATATTTTGTATGTTTGTGTGTGTGCATATGTAGATGTGTTCTTTCGCAATTGCCCCCATTATTTATACATTAAATGCTTGGTTCGCCCGGAAAAATTGTAATACGCTTATCACTTAATTAAATGGTATTTAAGTATGCACGTCATCACCCTTTGTATCACTTCCCATTCATCTTCCTCTTCCTTTACAAATCTAAGCGCCTTTACTGACAGTTGATTTTCTACAAACGTCACTTTCTAATTGAACATTTTTCTAAGCAATCTAAAATCAGTCGTTTTGTTATTTCCTTATTCGTTACTTTCGCCTACAATTTCCAAAAAAAAAAAGTATCAGGCCTAAAAATAGAATGTTTTGCATTTTATACCTGCAAGGAAGAGTACACATGGTCCTCCATAAAAACTATTTTTAAATTTAACTGTGTATTAAAAAACATGAAGCCAACGCAAACGTGAGAAATTATCACCTGTCCTACATCAGCATTGGTATGCTGGGGGCGCTCATGGGGAGATCAACAAATTTCCATAGACAGCTTCGCTGGCTGCTTAGACCTGATGTCAATCGACAAAGCAAAATGACGCACTGGGTTAGGTCAATAATCAAGGTGCATTGAGCAGAGTAAGGTCACTTCCAAATAAAGTAATCGGAAAGCTATTCAAACAGACATTTGAAAAGTATGCGAAACGGAAGTGCTGAACACCAAGTTTTAGTCAAATCCCTTCATTAACCTCTGAGATATCGTTGTGGGATAAAAAAAGCAATTGGTTCAAAAATCACTGTTATTTATTTGCGAAAACGCTTGCCCAGGAAACACAATGATTTTCAAGTGTCATTGACTACTCAAGCAAGGCGCAGAGTGGATTGAAATCGATAAATAGTGAAATCAACACATAAAGGCGATGCCTTCAGGCAGTATTATTGTACAAATGTCGATATCTCAAAAAGGTGGAAATAAAACAAGTTTTGTAAGTATAATATAAAGCCTTTTTTCTAAGACGTCGCCCGAGAAGAGGAAATTCTCATGAATACTGCGGTACCAGCATTGTCGGAAGCATGACTTATAGCCTCACAGCTACACCTACGTACTAAACACCTCCTCACAATTTACCACTCTCACCGCGGAACTGCCAAACAGGAATTACCTCACAGGGCTGGTTGTCTCAAAGGCTTCTAATTAATCAATGCTATCCAATATCTATTGACCTTCATCTCTAGCGCGAAGAGTTTAACAAAACCGTAAATTGTTATCATTCGCTCTATCATTAATTTAATCTCCCGTCCAATTGAACTTACTTGCATATGAGCAACCATCTACGACCTTTTTAGCATCCTCAGCAATCAGCTCGGCAAGCATAGGATGGATACCGAGAATGCTTGCACGAGTTTTTGAGTTTTTGTGCAAGTTTCTTGATTTAATACAAGAATGAAGAAGCAAGATTGCGTCCATCAGAGAGTGCGTGACGTCACATTGGTGTAGTTGTGTTGAGAACCCTTTACTCTTCGTAATAAATTTAGTGCTTTTTTATATCCAAAATGCGAAAATTTTTGAGTTTGGTGTTTGTTTTTTTTTTTTTTCAATTTAAAACTACCAAAAGTTAATAAAAAATTTTAATAATTAAAAAATGGGCTAACACAGGCCACTCTTGCATTTAATGCTTATACTGCAAAAACTTCAGTGATATTGAAAATTTGTTGTTTCTTACAAAATTTGATGTTTTGAAAGTGCAAATCTAATTTTTGACTCCTTTTGAGGTTATATATACAAGAATATTTGATCCTCTTCTCTCAACTCTTTTTAACATTTAAAACATTTTTATAAATTTTAAAGAGCCTTTGAATTTTAGTGCTAAATTTCAATTATTTTGGTTGATTTATTTATTTTTTGAAAGTTATTGTTACATGTGAGCTGGGCGTGGTTATCAATCGAGTTACCCATTTCCAATACTTAAAAATAACTGTGCAAAAAAATAGTGAAAATTACAAGTAATTCGGTTTAAAACTGCTATCCATACTGCCAAATCTGTGTCAATAAAGGCAAAAGACCTGAACCCGCAGTCCCAGAATGCGTGCGATTCACGGAACTGAGAAGACTGGTCAACGGAGAACTGAATCGCAGACTGGGCGCATATAAGCTCGTTCGACAAATGTTGTCTACACCTACGAAGTGGACAACTGGAAACAAATACATAAAATCACTAATCATAAGACTGCGGCAGGATGATGAAACTGTAGGAGCTAATGACGTAACAATAATATAATTACTTGCTCTGCGAGGAAAAGCCTTCAATGTGGGTTCGGCGGGCAACTGACGGAAATGAATGATGGGGGTGGTTTTAGATCATAGGTGTTTTGTAAATCACACGGGCCATAAGAGTATTTAGAAGATTTAACCTCCGGATCCGCTTACCATTAAAAAATAAACTTTGTGTTGGTTACAGTGCCTATAAAAGTTCATCTCGATAAAGAAATGAAAATATGAATAGTGCGATTAGTTTTCACAATTTTGGGCGTGGAATTAACAAAACAAAAAAACGGCGAGGAACTGAAATCGTTTTACGACAAGCAGGCATCATCGAAGCACCAAGCATCTTAAAAATCTGGTACAATGCATTTTCTCGTAGCCACTGTTTGCTCACCGATGAATTTCGGGAAAGCCGCCCACAAATTGGAAAATTGGTTCAAATAAAAGAAAAATATTATTGATCATCATGGGGCATATTTTGGAAAACAACAAAAGGATCTCTAATCTCCAATCTACCAATGCTTATATTTCCATTGCTAAGCCAGAAATATAAATAGCCTCCCTCTTATCATTTAAATTATGCATATTTATATGTAAAATATATTGATGACCGTCCCTGATATAAAGTTTAATTGTCACCTCAGCTCCGCATTTCCACATTATTTAATATGAAACGAATTGTTTTGTGCATATTTTCAGTTTCCTTGCACTCCCCAACTGAAACATAAATTTGTATACACATAAATGTATGTATGTTAGATTTATTGCACCGATAACCGAGGCTGAAAAATGTATGACGTCGCATAGCCCCATTAAGCTAACCCAGCTAAATCGGCCAACATTTCTTATTATTAGACCAACAAATGTTTTCCAATTCCTTTGTAATGCGGCTCGCATTCTTTTGTAGACTTTTACATGTTCTTTACTATCTGCTCTTTTTTCAGATGTGACATGCAGTAAATATTTTGTAGCGCTTTTCGGTTCGTTCAAGAGTTTTTTAAATTACCGTCACACGGCACAGTGATTCATGAAGCGACAAAAGACAAAATTTTTTAATTTCTACTATGCCAGCACCTGCTAAGCTTTGCAAACATAAATTTAGAGTCTTTTACTAACTAAAGTTTAATAAAAATGTATATATATTATATAAAAACAGATTATTTACGAATTTTGGGACTTAATTAGGGTGATGAATATGTTTACATATAATAAATGAATAAGTATATTTTAAAACCTTAAATATTTTAATTGCCTTTTTACAAAGTTCAAAGCCCATATTTTGTATACTTCTGCGGTTTTATTTTGTCACGATTCGTGCGTGATTGCCATTTGAATGGTTCCGTCTCTGAAGCCAATTGTGAACATAAAACAACAAATCTGGTTGCTTGCGGCAGGTAATGATATGCTTTAGAAAACACTTTTATTATGAAAAAGTTTCTCATTAAAAACATTCGCCTTTTGGAGTCAGCAGGCAGCTTTAGGTGCCTACATTTGTCGGGCAACATCGAAACGCACAACAAATTTAAGTATTTAAAGATTTTCTAAAAAATTAGTTCCTTTGCTTTTCTATAAATTTCTCTCAGGTGCTCAAACAAATTTTCAAATAATTATGTCTAGGAAAAATTTCAAAATGTCCATGACTGACCGGTTCACAGAGAGTTCCTTTTGTGACTTTAAATGCGTTTAACTCAAAACTGCATTTTCCAAACTTGCCGGAGACATAAGTCGCTGACATATTCAAATAGGTGCAGATATTCAGTGACACACCCAAGACCAGAAAGCAAATGGATCACATACAAATTGAGTTTCCCATGTTTTCGTTCCCTCCAGGTTCCCAAGTCTGGAATTATGGAGTGTGGCCACGTTCCGCCTTGTACTCCCGTTGCCATTCATCAATGTGTGTTTCGGTCGGTCTATTACTATCCCGATCACCTTCGACGTCACGTTGCTTCCGCTGCTTTAACTTCGAGGTCGATGCGTAATCTCCCAGCGAGTACAGCGGTTGCTTTGTCGGATCACACATCAAAAGATTAAGACTCTACATGCGTTTATGGTAAAATGTGTCAACACTAGACCTGTGCAAGACCAGAAATATAAATGGCAGCCCTCATATATGTAAATCAACATTCGTTGCTTTTACCCTTTTTATCTCAAAATGTAAGGCGCTATTTTAAAAGAGTGGTTTTATATTTAAATATTATTCAAAGTACTGTCGGTAGTTTGTCCACACCCTTTCGCCATTTTTCGGGTGGGGCGAAAATTCCGCAAGAAAAGAACTTCATTCACTAGCCAGGGCATGTGACATCGATCAACACAAAGTATAATCGGAAGGAGCAACATCGACGGAAATATACTGCGGAGAAAATATTTATAGAGCTTTCACGAGTTTTTCATTTCGAATGCATTAAAAAAACACGTTCGTAGTAGAAGAGAAAAGAAAAAAGATCTGCTTTACATTGGAAAGATCAAGCAAAGAAAGACTAAACTTCACTTTATATGTCGAATTAGCGCCATTTAACAAGACCAAAAACCAAGTTGTACTCAGCCGATATAGCTTAATCGAGTAGTGCATCAGTCAAGAAAAATTAAAAATATAATATTCAAATCAAGAAGTAAACCAAGTTCCAGACCGGAAACGTTACATTACATTAATTACTATAGACCAAAAATAAAAAAAAATTGTGTATGATTAACTTTTTCATTAAATTAAAAAAAAATATTTTGACTGATGAAAATCTTTATTTGACCTTTATGGGCTTCATTACTTGCTTGTTTGTGCACTGCAACTGTCGAGCGCAAAAGTATAAAATTTTATTGCCGTATGTCGTAAAATTTATAAACGTTATAAATCTTTTTGGAGGGTGATTGGTTTTGCTCCACCTTGTATTACAAATAAAAAATAAAATGATAAAAAAAAATAAATTGAGAAAACCTGAAAACCTAGGACCACATTTACAAAAATTACAAATCTTCCTTAATTTTGCGCCTCCTTGTACAAATATGAGTATGTGTCTCTACTCAAAATTATTTGCCGTCGCAACGAATATGCAGTTTTTTTAATAAAAATTAAACGAAAGTTAACTATTTTTCGTCCCTAATTTTTTTCCAAGCAAACTAAAAATAAAATGCGGTACCTAACTTTCAGTTAAAAGAATTGCGTTTATTATAAAACGCTTAACATTTCTTTTTATCAATTAATTCGAACCAAAAAGATCGTCTCTGCCAGATCTTTAACATCTCTTTAGTTTTCTGCAGCACATTTACAGCCTAACCCCGGGCACGTGGTCAATGCAAGTCTTACTAATATCCCATAAAAGCGTACAAAGAAAATTAGAATTTATTTTAAAGCAATCAAGGCAATGGTGTACCTAAGAAAGCTCAAACACGATTTAAGACCTCAAACTACTTGTTGTCATCGATGGGCAAGGCAAATAGTGACAAAATGATTAAACATTAATTAGCATATCAAGACCCGCTCAGTCGGGCTAATTAGATGAATTAATAATTAATTCGAGATCTAAGCGTATCAGCAGCAGCTACCAGCGTTTAGCAGACGCCGGCCCGCCAGCAGCCAACCACAAATCGCTATCCGTAATCAGGGGCCAACTGAACGTCGCCATCAGCCCACGCCATTCACCACTCCACATTGGCTTGAAAACAAAAGCACAACGTCTAGCCTAAATTATTGAAACTCATAGATAAAAGGTAAACAGCAAAGACTCTTAAAATTAAATAAACGAAAAAAGTAAAAAAATGAAGCAAAGTAAAAATAAATTAATTAATCTAACCGTGGTTAGGTAAACAAGTGGCTACCAAAAATATTTTCTTGTATTTATTGGTTTATAAAAATCACTCCATTGTCTTGGCATTATAATTGCGGTTTTAGTTTTTTTTTGCTTCGTTTTCTGCCTACCAAAAATGGCAACAATAAAACTTTGCCTACCTTTCCCAACTACTTCGTCGCCGACAATCGTTAAGGAAACAGGTCACCACACAGCCCAAATGACTTTCCAACCAAAAAAGGAAACACATATCAGCGGCAGTATCTGCTCTCTCCAAAATTACTCAATAACGTCTGTCTTAAGTTTATTTAAATGGATTTGTTTGTTCATTTCACAAGTGGTACGCTTTTTACTGATTTCAAATTAAAAACGTTCACTCACCTCCGTCGCTTTGCATGGAAGTGAAGTTTTCAGACTCACCTTTGACGACCATAAAAGGGCAGCGTCTGTGCCTTGTTCGCTTACCACTTGACTTACTGAAATTGTTGAAATTCGACTTGTCAATCGGGAATTGAATGAACTCGATTGGTTGCTGAATTAGTCATCAACGTCGCTCCCTATACATATATGTACATTTAACTATTTTTAAAAGATTCCTTCATGCGCTTATGACAGTTGCAAATGAGCTAAAGTTGTTATTGCTTCTAAGCAGCAATTATACTTAGGGGAATTCTTTGAAACAATTTATCAACAAGTTGGTTGAGTTACCTTAAATGGCGTTTAATGGAATCAGTGTCTAATACATTTTCTTCATAGCTCTCATTGTAACTCAAGCTTTTTAAGATTATTGCGCGCAAGAGCGGGTGTACGTATCAATCTACTTCTTTTCAATTAAAATTAAACTCACATTTTGAACGGGAATTAATTATTTATTTATTCCCATATGTAGTAGAAAGTGGATGGATGAGAAAATGTTTTTCGAATATCCCCCTCACACTCGCTTGCAGGTATCAGTTATTTTAGGGAAATTTCCGTAAACATTTAGGCATAATTGGGGTAGAAGTTAATCTCTCAAAGCTTTAAGTATTTCTAATTTAAGATTAAGTATTTAAGATTTCCCGTGAATTTCATCTTTAGAATGACCCCAGGGAAATAGTCCGAAGGCGTTAAATAAGGCGATCTTGAGGGCCAATTTGTGCAGAATATTTTAAGATGTAATTTTTCCAGGAATTTCTTTAGCAATAAATAGATTGCTTGTTAGTTATGGGGCGTGATACTATACCACTAGGCACAAGTTAGTCATAAAGAGTGAAAAAGGCAAAAAACGTTAAACATTATATTTATATATACATATATATTTATTTATACATATACAATTATAAATCAATATCGCAATCTGTTGTCGATAAGCTTGTTTTCAACTACATTTTCGAAGAAGATTGATTCAATGATGCCTACGTTTAATTATTATAAATAATTATTATTTAAGTTATTAAGTTATTATTTAGGTTATTATATAATGACTAAATACATTCTGCCAAAAAAATCGGGACTTGTTCATTCAAAAAGCGCGCGTTATACATATGTCAAGATAGTTTTTTGCTGGAATGTTGGCACAACTGTCCTCTATAGTAACGCAGAGTGTGTGCGTGATCTGTCAATTTGCGTGTTTTTGGCATTAAATATATCAGTCAAACGCAGGTGTGCTCTGCGATTTTCACTTCTCAAATATCGAACAAAGACTTTGTCTTAAATTTTGTGTTTTGAACGGGATTTCGTGTGCCGAATCGTTGAAAATATTGCAGAAAGCCTATGGCGAGTGTGGTTTATCAAAAAGACGGGTATACGTGTGGTGTAAGGCTTTTGGAGAGGGTCGCGAAGTCGTGGACGGTTTGACCCGATCTGGTCGCCCATCAGCGTCTTCAACGGCTGAAAACGTCGATAAAGTCAAAGAAATGGTGCTGGAAAACCGTGATTTAAGTTTGAGAGAGGTAGCTCGTGACCTAAGCGTGTCTCATGAATCAATTCGCAATATTTACCATCGATTGGGCTTGAGACGTGTGGCTACTCGACTCATTCCAAGAGAGTTGAATTTCTCTCAAAAAATCCATTGGAAGAAGGTGGCTGAAGACATGCTTGAGCAAGTGAATTCGGACCCTATTTATATCCAGTGCATCATAACAGGTGATGAGACATGGCTATATGAGTTTGCCATGCAAACCAGTCAACAGGCGGCAGAACGACGCTATCCACATGAGCCGAAACCAAAAAAACCATGCCACTCGTTTTCTTTGATTGTTGTTGTGCACTTGGAATTTGTTGGAAATGGTTCTACAAGAAATAAGGAATATTATTTGGAAGTTATGCAAACGGCCCAATTTGGGGAAAGAAAACTCATGGATCTTGCACTGTCTCACAAGGCTTATATTGAGAACACTTTTTAAACCTCGACAAATCGACAAATATCATCATATTCACGTATTTAGCCCTCTGTGACTTTTTTCTTTTCCCAAAACTTAAATTTCCACTCCGCGGACACCGCTTTGAGTCGATAGAGGTCATTAAAAAGAATTCGCTGAAGGAGCTGAAGAAGATCTCTTCAAACGCGTTTAAAAGGTGCTTTGATGACTGGACTAATCGTTGGCATAAATGTACTGCTTCGAATAGAGCCTATTTTGAAGGTGACAAAATAAATTTCGATGACTAAACAATTACTTTGCGTTTTATTAAACAAATCCCGGTACTTTTTTCACAGAATGTATATTTATATATTTCTCAAGCAAAATCGAATCCCTTTGGTAAATTGCAAAATTTTGCAAAAGAGGCGCCATCGAACTGCCACAGCCCTCAAAACAAAGCTTTGTTAAAAAAAAAACTGTATAAAGTATACTTACCCGAACTACTGTGATTTTGTACTCCTACGATTTATTCTTATATAAACTCCATAAAAATTCGAAAAATTCCTTTTAAAAAGGTGAAATATGAGATGAAATTTTGAAAAATTATTTAAAAAAGATTAGTACGATTTTTCACTATACAACAGCGCCTTAAAATGTTTGAACCTTATAATGAAAATGGTTGCACTTTAAGAGCAACATATCGCAAAATTCGTAATTTTGTGCGTGAAAATAATTATTCGAATGAGTCGAGATTTCAAAGTTTGATGGAAAATTGCAAGGAACTGGCTTTGTCGCAGATAGATAAAGGCACATAGACGAGTAGTCCAAAAACCTGTAGAAATATTACTGTTGTAGCGCGAAGAGTTGCTGAACAACCTTCAAAACCGATATGTCGACGTTCTCAATTGATTGAATTGACTGCTTGATGAACTTTACCTGTAGAAGTGCTCAGAGTGGACATTCACGTATAATTATTAAGAACCGTATTTTGAATATAAATAGTGAAACCTGAAAGATTCTCAATTTTTAAATGTTTCGATTTAAAACAACATCTAGGCGCGTCCTTTGAAAGGCCCTTTATAAGACATGCGAGTCTTTCAAGGGCTTACAAGGTCGAAAGCTATAATAAACTGAGGTTACTATCCTTAGAAGTCAAACATTAGAAGTCATAGCTTTCTGCTTCTACAGTTAGCTTAGAGTTTCGTAAACTTTTCTAACTACTCTAAATAAATAAATAGATCAGCATTTTGAAGCCGGCCCTAATACTTCACATAGTAAGCTATACGGAAAAATGTGTTCGACCAGCCTTTGGGGTAAGTGAGTGAGTTTACTGATTGATTTATTAGAAGACTCTGTTTGAGGCGGCCTCTTGCTGCTAGAGAAAAAACAGTTTACTCATAAGCCTGTTGGGAATTGCAGCGTCTGTACTAAGCCAATGGATGATAAAGTAAATAACATTATTCGCCTAACCAGTTCCTTATATTCCTTATCTTATATATATTAGATAATTAGTTTTCTTATAGCTGCACAAGTTAAATCGCAAGTAGTCACTTTAAATTATTATGCCACCGTAGTTTCGTACTCTGCGATGAGTGTTTCGAGTTTTTCTAATATGCAGGGCTTCCACTATTCACACGATGTAACTGAGGACAAGTGAGAAAGCGAAATATATTTTTTTCATTTTTATAAAGACTTTAACACTTTGCAGTCGAGGCCTTTTTCGCTTGCTTGAACCAGCAACTCAAGGCGATTTCTGCCAAATTAGTTAAACATTTTACAGGTACTTTGAAAATATTTATAAAGCAACAGACGCTAACAAATAAAAAAAAATTGTAACAGTTTATTCATTCATTCATTCATTATTAGTCAACAAACCCGATTTAAGATTTCAAATCACTGGGGCGCTGCTGCAGCACTGCTTGAAATCAGACTTGAAATTGGCCGAGCGTCGTTTCGGCGGCGCTCGAATGAAAGGGTCAATACAAATTCAATTTAAACGAAATTAATTATTAAATTTACGCAGCTTCTCATTCTTTTATCTAAATTTAGAAAATCCAATTAATCAGCTTTCACATTAAGTTTCCATAGAAAACATTTCTTGACCTTTCCCAATGAATAACCAACCACGCGCATTTACTCTGCCTCACAGACAACATTCATTACTTGGTCACACATTTACCCATTTGACTATCACGTGATGCTGTATGCGCACATCCGCCAGTTCATTCATGGGAATTACTAATAATGACATTTAGCTTTCACCAAAGAAATAAAACAATCAAATAGAATTTAATAAACTCATTTACAATAAACTATTAATTCACATTCAATGGAGTAGTTATAAAATTTTCACGCGTTCACGCATGTTTGCATGCATATGTGTATGTGTGCGTGCTAATACCTGCCCACCACTATCCTATGTCGCACAACAAATATTCTTCCGGCACTGATAACCACCACGCGGCTCGCTGTTTTCCACGTCAATGACGTTAGCTGGCCTGACAACCATCCCATCCATGCGTCAATGCTGATAAGCGGAATTTGTATACAAACACGCTAGACGGCCGGAAGCTAAGCAAAGGCCAGCAGAAAAGGGGAAAAATAACATTAATTGAGTGTAATAAATATTGGACAACTTCATATCCAGGGGAATCAATGAAAACTGTACGTATGGACCTACAAACATAGCAACTTTCACATGATTCACTTCTGTTTGTGCGTATGTTCGAATGATATCTGCACACACGCACATATGTACGTGCATTGCCAGTCGAGTTGACTTCTGTGGCGTATGAGTGACCGATATTGGCGCAATTGACGAGTATTGATTGCCGGCATTACTGGCGGCTACAAAGTCGTATTCCATATATTATGCAGGATTGCGTAAGCATATTTACGTATTGTAATACATATACATATATTAAACACATACCTATGTATATGTGTATGTTTTGCATGGCCACCGGATAAGAACTGGCGCCACGATTTGCACCGGGAATACCGACTACTAATTCGTAGTTTGGGCGCTCGATGCCAATTTTTAGTAGTCGCAATTTAACAGAAATGGGCAGCAGGAATATGTCAATTGCATTCCTAGTAGAAAAATTGCTAAAAACCATCCTCCATGAAACGATGGCTCTCTTAATATTCGTCGTATTAAAATCGCACACCACAAATTGCTACCAAAATTCGGCCCAAACCTGTCAACACCACATGTGCCATACTATAAATTAGTGTATTAGTACATTTTATTGTTGTTCAAAGCGTCATTCGCCTTCCATATTTGCTGATGCTTGTGTTCCTGAATTACAGCTGGAGACTTGAAGGCGTCACGCTGCCGAACGCATGCAAAGCGCAGTACGTATGAAATGAATTCGTAAACTGTTAGCGTGATTGGGGCGTGGAAGCGTGCATGCAATGCAACGATGTAATAAAACAATTAACAAACTTAATTCTTTTCGTTTACGCTTAGTCCACAAATAAACAATTCATAGGTGCTGGAATAAAATTATGCGATATATACATATGGAAGTGCCTGTATGTGCATATGTGCATGTATGTATTCATTTATAAAATATTCTAAACGTTGCCTTGTTATTTGCTGCTTATTCGTCTATAAATAAACTGGCACTATTTAAACTGTATTAAATTTTAATAACAGCCATTTTTCGGGCTTAAAAATATTTTAATTAAATTAAATTAAATTTATTATAGATATGTTATATAGCACATATATATAACTGACGCTAAAAATAACAAATATACCCAATTCAATACAGAAACAGTCTTTTTTACACGACTTTGAAATAACGCATTTTACTGGTAAACTCTTCACACAAAAGTTTAGTTTATGCACGAGTTTCAAAAAAAAAATAATAATTTTATTCAAAGTAAAGATTTTCTTGTAATACATACATGCATACATATGCATTATATACCAAGTCCTACTGGAACCACATTTCCTTACTGATGATTCTGACAAGGAACTTGCATTAACCCCTTCGCGCCGGAGTTTTATTTTCGCTACCGGAATACTTCTTGCACACATACTCAAAAAAGACGAAAAATATAATAGAAAAAATATGTTCTGCATACTTAAAAAGTCCTTAATTCCTTGCATTATCCTGGGACATAGTGTCCCGATAAGGATTTATATTGGAACAATTTAATAAACCGTCGAATTTAGTTTTAAAAAATTTATTTGAAAAATTTAGTATTTTTGTGTTTTATTACAGAAAAAGTATTTACTTATGGTACGAGGCAAAGCATTTGAAACAAAGTGCATTGTTGCATCCAGAGCAAACGTAATTTGTTCTCGTTTCTTTTTTCAGGGAAGTGCATCGTACGCAACGCCGTCGAGAACTATCTTTTAATGGTAAATGATCACCTATATTCAAGAGCTCGGTACGTGGGCGTTTAGATGGTCTTCCACCAGTTCGCCGAGTTTTTAACTCCTTGTGCTTGGTTCCTTCCGCAATAAGGGACTCTGCTAATGGGAATATGAACTGTATCAGTGTTGATTTCTTACGGTTCAGGTCGTTATGCACAATCCAAGCATTAACAGTTGAAAGCTTCAAAATCTTGAAAAAAACCTTTTTCCACCACTTTTGGGATTTGCGGTTGATATCGTATACCGCTGCTTTCTGATCAGCTAGATCTACGCCCCCCATCAAACGATTATAGTCCACAATAGCTAAGGGGCAGGCAACTTTTTTCTTCTTACCGTCCTTTTGCTTCCTATCTACTTCTCCTATGCTCGGCTTGTGACAGTTGGAGACAACAAGTACTTCTTTCGAGTCCATCCAATGAGTAGCTAGTGGACCATCGCAGTTTATTTGGAACTGGCTTTGCCCATGTTCTAGTCGAGACCCGAACTCCGGTGTTTCTTTTCGATTTCTTATACATGTACCAAAGCAGGAAATGGAATGGATTTCATCAATGTTATTGATGTGAAAAATCGATCGAATGCAACAGCCACATCATTATCACGGATAGTACCTGCTAATTTCAAAACCATTCTTTCTCCAAGAGTTCCAGAAAGATTAGTGGTGACATCTTTACCAGTGTATACATTCAAATCGTATGTATATCCTGTTTTCGGATCACATCGCAACCAAATTTTAACACCGCGTTTGATTGGTTTCATAGGCATGTACTGCTTTAGACTGGACCTACCTTTGAATTTTGCCATACATTCATCGATTGATTGAAAAGGACTATCACTTCGTATTCGCATAAATTTTTATTTCATACATGATACGACTTCGGAAATATAGTAATCTTTTGGAGCATTATCAGGTTTGTCACAATCATTTAAATATAGTTTCGAAGAAAGTAGAGTGAACCGATCGCGAGAAATACTTTGCTTTATCATTTCGTTTCCCATTGATGCGTGTTTGCTCCAATAATCATGTAATGATGGCAAATGGTTGTAGTGCATAATCATAGCCACGCCTAAAAACTCCATTATTTCATGTTCATCGGTTAATGCTCTATTAGTTTTCTATTAAGTTTTTTATCAAGTTTTTTTAGTCGCTGATTTGTGCACTGTGCAATAAAAATACACAAACTTTTTGGAAAAAATTCTCTAAATACACGGAACTCGGTAGACCCTCTGGGAAGATCTACCAGAACTTGAGAATCTCTTTCTAATGGCATTCGAAATTTGGGTTCAAAACATCCATCTTCTATGATGTTAGTCCAGGTGGCAATGGCAGGCGCTTCGCTCACCTCATTCTCGCATAATTCTTCTTCCTCATCCACACTCGAATTTATGTCATCGGCAGCATATTCTTCGTCTGATTCGGAATAGAAAGCATCACTCTCTCCTTCATAAGTATTATCTCCATCTGTTTTGCTGTTCCCAAAGTTTGACGATGGTTTGCAGCTACTCTCAGATGGGCTAAAATCTTCCTCTTCAGAGCTTTCATATAAAATATCTGCAATCTCTTCCACAGTGTACTTTTTCTTCGAGATCTGGGGAAAACCATATTGGTACAAATAAGTCCCATGTAAAATGCAAACTGGGACAATAGATTCCAAGACATACAAAATTATATGCTACTCACCTTTACTGATA
This sequence comes from Anastrepha ludens, assembly GCF_028408465.1. Taxonomy (NCBI): domain Eukaryota; kingdom Metazoa; phylum Arthropoda; class Insecta; order Diptera; family Tephritidae; genus Anastrepha; species Anastrepha ludens. The sequence continues at coordinate 7,145,155 of NC_071498.1, read as the reverse complement.
TTCTAAGAATGTATTAAATGAAATATAGGGAGAATTCTAAGTGCACTATTTACTGATTCGATGCTAACGCAATGACGATCGCGGAACATAAGTTTTTGACATCGTTTGTCTTGCCATATCGTCAAAATTTCTCAACACGTGCTTGCACGTGGATCAGTGGTGCCACGTATATTATAATTACAATTTTTTTTGGGATTTTTTTTTATAAATGAAACCAAGAACTTTTATTGGGACAGTTAAGATGGAAGTTTTATTGAATAACAAAACTAATAAATAACTTTGTACGAGGCTGGGACATATTGTCGCAGTAGGCGCGAAAGGGTTAAAACCCACCTTAGGTCCTATGTGGCTGGTTATCAAGAATTGTGTAGCGACATGAAAAACCAAAAAAACAGTCGCTAATAACACACTTTGTAAGAACGAAAAGATCAACAAAAGCCGTTAATAATGAACGAAATTTTCATTTGAATTAATCCCGAAATGTACAGTCAGCGTCAAAATAAAGTATACACCACACATTGATGAGTTTTTACTATTTTTTCAACATTTTGTTATTTAAATTAAGGGGTAACATACGTTCAGCAGCGTCAAAAATGCCCTAAAAGAAAAACGGGAACAACAGAAATAAATATAAAAAATTGTATACATTGTTTATTAGTAAGTACTTAAGCTAAAAAATTAAAAACTAATATTAATTATTATTATTATTTTATTATAAAAAATCTCGTGACCCAAAGTACAATGAAAAAAAAGTTGCCCATGGTTTCCATAATTTCTCCTTCAAATGTTGATGGATCTGTAAAAAAAATCTTATAAAATAAAGTTGTAGTTATAGTCTGTCGAGCCAGTTTTTTGAATTTCGAAAAATTTTGCAATTTACGGCATTTAAAAAAAAGTATGCGTTTTACGTCATAAATGCCACATTTTAATTATGTTCATACATTTTTTTTAATAAAAATATCAAACCAAAAATCCATTTTTTTTAAATTCTGGACGTATGTAACCCCTTTATAATAAGAACATACTTCATACTTCAACAACTACTAAATAAAGCAAAGTTTCGAGCTTTTTAAAAAAATTCTAAGAATTCAGAAAATTTTTTTCAAAATTTGAAACTTTTTACTCAGAAATTATAGGAAAATTTGGGGAATGCAGTTTTATAGACTATTGAGTTTTGGTGTAATAAAGTTTTATGTATATTAGATCGAAAATGACACTAATTTTTGAGAATTTTTTCGGATGCGGTCTTATGGATTTTCTCCATTTTACGCCTACTCCACATTTTTTTTGTATGGAAGAAAACACCCAACACCGTCAGCAGAAAAAAATGCTTAAAATTAATGCGATTTCTGAGCCACTTGCACACCAAAAATTCAATAGGCTATACAACTATATACCCGAAATTTTTTAGAAAGTCCGAATAAAAAGTTAAAAAAATGTTGCTTCGAATTTATTTTTAAAAACTTATCAGCCATAAATATTTGTGGATTCCTGCTGAAGTGATAGCCTTTGGCCGAAACAATTGTCGCGTGAACGACTTGTTTTTGGTGCAATTGGTGGCTTTTCACTATCGAAGAAAACGGAAGCTCTTCACGGAATGATAGCAACCAGAAGAGTTAGAAGCGAAAAAACGGCAAATTCCGTCAATTAAGAAGGATTTGCTCACTGTTTCGTAAAAGACAGTTATTCTTTATTTGTGTGAAGCAATATTCAGAGAGCTCACAGCTTATTCATGGTCCACAATTTTTTGTCCAAAAGCAATCCCACCGAATTTACCAAGAATTTATAAAAATGTATTTCATACTACAATAAAAACTTTATAACTCAATATTTGAAACTATCTACGCAATTTTTAAAAACTATGGTGCATGAAAACTTTAAAATTTTTAATAAGAAATTCTGGGGTTTTTCTTGATATGCAGTTTCACAGCATACAAAAAGTGCATTTCAGGGATTGTGCAGGGCTTTTTCTTCTGCAAAAAAATTCATGTATTTCATGTTAAATTAAAGGGTGATTTTTTAAGAGCTATAGGAAAGTTTAAAAAATAAACACACGTAAAATTCAGAAAAATGCATGCAAATTTTATTTAAATCGATAGTACAGTCCATATAATTTAATGTTTGAAGATTATTTCATGCAAATGTTGACCGCGACTGCGCTTCTAATGGTCCATCCGCTTAGTGTAATTTTGGCATATACATAAATGCTTTAATGTTGTCTTCCAATGCGTTAATTGAAGCAGGCTTGCCTGACATGTGGCACCGCCTTGCTGAAACCACATGTCATGCAAGTCAAGCTCCTGGATTTTGGGCAAAAAAAAGTTGGATATCATTGCACGGTAGCGTTACGATTCGCAACATCTTTGAAGAAGTACGGTCCAATGATACCTCCAGCCCATAAACCGCACCAAACTGTGACCTTTTCTGGATACATTGGTAGCTTTTGCAATTCTTCTGGCTGATCTTCACTCCTAAACTCCAAAATCGACAATTCTGCTTATTTACGTACCCATTGATCTAAAAATGAGCTTCATCGCTGAACACAATTTTTCGATGAAAAAGTGGATCTTCGGGCAACTTTCCAAGAGCCCATGCACCAAAAATTCTGCGTTGCGGTAGGTCGATCGGCTTCAATTCTTGTACCAGCTGTATTTGGAAAGGCTTCACATCTAAATCCTTTGGCAAAATTTTCCATGTTTGTTGAGTAACAGAGGCCCAATTGCTGCGAACGGCGACGCATCGATAATTGATGGTCATTATTAACACTGGCCGATACAGATGCGATATTTTCTTCAGTTCGCACTCTACGTAAGCATGTTGGTGGTTTCATGTCCAATAATGTAAATTTGGTTCTAAATTTAGTCACAATAGCTCGAATAGCCGCTTCAGTGGGTCGATTGAACTGACCATAAAATGGAAGAAGCGCGCGATAAACTTTCTTAACAGAACACGCATTTTTATAATAAAATTCAATGATTTGCAAGTGTTGTTCGTTTGTAAGACGATTCATGGTTAAACTATAGACCAAACTGAAGATGTTTGACAGTGAAACAAAACACGGAAGGTGCATCAGCTGTTTCAACCAACTATTTATAAAGATAATAGCTAAAAAATCACCCGTTATAATTCAATAATTTATAATTTTTTTTTTTACAAAATTTGAAGCTTTGCTTTACATAGTTTTTCTTGTATGAACTATATATTAATGAAAAAAAAATGTTATGTTTATATTTTTGCAACGGGGTGCGAATTAGGTTAGGTTTAGGGCAAGTACAAATAAAAATATTGTTTAAGCCGTTGGCACTAGTGGCTCGAATATCTTACCTAGCTGATTTAAGACGTTTTCCAATCATCATCAAAGGTAGATTTGACGCTGAATAGCCATAGCATTAATATTCAACAGATTAAGTCTTCTCATCACTGACTACCATTTCACTCACACATCTCATTATTAACTTTGAGACAGTTTGAGCCTTTTCGAGTACAATCACCTCTATGTACGTCCCTATAATCCTCAATTCGATCGAGCTTTTGGTCAAATATTAGCTTGTGTGATGGAAATTTGAATTCAGCTTTCGAAGCCCAAAGAATCGAGTCAAAATGTGGTACGTAATTGTCACTAAATTCCTGAACGCAAAATAGGGATTATCTTCACTTTTCACGGAATACTCGTATGCCTGCAAAGAAGGCATGCATTTTTAACATTTCTGTATTCAACCAAATACAAGCGATTTTTAATGAAGCACTCGGAAAATTCAGGAGCTTAGCCATGCGGAGTTGTCCCATAGAAAATATTTTTGCGAACAGTTTAAAGGTAAAGGGGTGCCATATTGAGTCTAATAGTTATTCATTTCTTTTATGAGTTCCGCAACTGAATTAATCCAACTCATTCTAGTAAATATAAAAGTTTTCCAAGCAATCGGTTTGTGCGTAGGCCATACAAGCGGTCAAATACAAGTAGCTCAATAGAAGATCAGCATGCATATGTATACTGGCCCTCTTCACAGCAGCTAAAATAAAATAAAATAATAATCGTATTTTTAATAGTCTCAACTTGCCTTTATGTCATAGTACAGCACACCCTTCTGATCCCACCAAATACAGAGCATTACCTTCAAACCATGAATATTCGGCTTTGGTGTCGATTTGGCTGGTTGGTCTGGCTTCACATATGATCTTTTACGCTTTGGGTTGTCGTCAGTGACAATACGATGCAAAAACAATTTCTTTTTGTGTCGATAAAGCAGCATTTTAGACATGCAAAATCGTCTCTCAACATCAATTCGTGTGGCACCCAATTTCCTTGTTTGTGAATGTATCCGGCTGCTTTTAAACGTTTAGAAATGGGTTATTGAGTGACTTCCAATGTAATGCCTCCAATTCTTCGTCTAAAAACTTTTTTGATGGATCTCATCGCTCTGTGTCAAAATCACCACTTTTAAATCGTGCAAACCACTGCTGACATACTCTTACCTCTGGAGCATATTCAGGATAAGCTTCTGAGAGTAAACGATGTGCTTCTGTTGCACTTTTCTTTAAATTGTAGAACAAAAGCAAACCTCCCCGCAAATGCTGTTTTGTTGGAACGTAATTTGACATTTTGACTGTAATAAAAAAAATTTGTGTGTTTACTAATAATCACTGTGACATATCAAATTTACTTGATTTTTTGGCGTGCTTTAACATAGAATAGCTGTCACTGTCAAAATATTGACTACATAAATAGATATGATTTTAGTAACAAATACGAAAATAATTAGCTGTACACCCGATAGATTTTATTTTTTTGTCAGTAATGGCATGGTAGTGTGAATGGGCGGATAATTTTCCACGAACGCAGCCAGTATTGCTCATTTCACTTGAAATAACAGAGAGAGGGCTAAAGTTGTGAATAACTATTAATATATTTAGTTTTTTTTCACTTGGCGTTTCTTAGAAAAAAAAAGTTCTTTTCTAAAAATACGATTTTATTGGGTCAACAATTCGTTGCGTAGGAAGATCAACGGAAAGCGGATGTTTTTCAAATAATTGCATTATGTCGCTAATGAGGTTGGAAGCGGAGCCAGGTTTTATAACCCATGCACAATCGATCTTGTTTGGTCGCAGTGCGCAGTAGCCTAATAATAATAATCATAACCCAGTAATAGTTCGTGCTCTTTTTTCCAGTTATATTAAAGCAAATAGAAGACGCCTCACTCTATTTTGCACTAATAATATCAGTTCAAAAGGCATTAAAGTATGAGGAGTTTCATGTAATAAACTTTATTTCATGAAATAAAAAGTCAAGTACTTTTAATATCTGCTATAAATTCAACTCGATTTCCATCGGTCACCCCCTGGCTAAAGAAACCAACGCTAAGCAGCAATAGTTTCAAATTCACCTAAAACGCCCCAGTTTGGAGCAAATGGATTTACCTGAAAGAATTATATGTGTTGATGATTCAATGATTGTAAATAAATATTTTTAATTGTTTATACTCAAAAGTATTTGTGTGCACAATTTGGAAAATAATTGGATATTTTTAATCCTCTACGCAATCCACATCTCTAATTATAGAAATTTATATTTATTTACAATTTCAAATTTACTATTAACGATTCCTCTGACGTACGCCATGACGTACCGAAATAATCCGTATCCAGCAAATTTTTCCTGGCCCTAATGAGCCTAATATATGTAAACAGAGAATTGCTTTAATACTTCTATGTGGATGCTTTGCAGGCTGACGTTTTGTTTATCTTCCATTTTTCTCAGATTTATATGGTTCCAGCTAATTTTGGTCGAATGTACACATTTAGATGAGAAGAGGATGTGTATAGAAATTATTTTAAATGTCTACACTTATATAATATGTAGTGATGGTGCTTTTGCACGCAGGGTTGGTGTTAGTAAGCGCACTGCTTTGCTGCCATACACGTCACTGTACCTGTATTTGGCGTAGGTGAAAAATATTTTAATTACGCGTATGCGCAAATTATAGGCTTAACTAATTGGGGCAACCGACTTTACTGATTATTGATAATTGCGATTTACTGACTTTAACAAAATTTGTAAAAGTGATTGAATAAAAGGCAAAATGAAAAAAATTAATTTCGGGATAATATTTGCATTACTTCAGTTCGCACGAGTTTAAAAAAAATATTTTTAATACAAAGTTATCCTAGTGGAGCACCGATTTATACGTTAGGTTTGACAAAAGAAGGGTTTAGTTAGGTTTTTAAATAGAAAAATTTTCATCAATAAAGGTATTTTAGTGTCGTTATTGAACGCAAAAATAGCGGATACCTGTTAAATCACTGTTAATATTTAAAAATATTTTTTACGTGTAACTTAAATTTTACGCAGTAGAAAGCTTTTTTATAAAAAAAAATTGTAACCAAAAATTTAGTTTACAATTTTTTTTAATTTCTTATTTGTTTCCTTTTTGCCACCAAATGTGTATACACAAATTGTTTACGACATAGTTTGGCTTCCTAACTGGTATTTGGTCTATCGGAGAAAGACACTGTCCGAGTAGTAAACAACCAGAGAAAAAGGAAAAATTTTTACATTTCCTCTGTGAATGCTCTATGGAAGGAGAGAATATCATCCTTGGCTTAACCGCTGTTTGAGAGTCTCGGACAACCGTCTGCATTATGCGTCAACAACCTAATAAGATTCTTAAACCACACAGACTGGATATATATTAGTTATGCTGTAAATAACTGCTAAACGAGTTGGTAGCGAGGATGTGGCAACAAAATGGTGCGGAAGCGTTAGTTGGATTCCGAATGAATCACCACTTAAAACAACCAACCTGGTTTGGCTTGGGAACTGGAGAGTTAATTATCTATTGCAATAAGCCAAGCAAAGTGGAATCTCTTTTTACGACTCTTTAGGATTGCATGTGTCTAGACTAACATGCTTTTATATTCACGAAAATGTATAAAGTACAAAATCGCTTAATATGGCAGCACGAAATCATCTGTTACTTATCTCTATATATTATATCAATTAACCCTCTAGCAAATCCTTCTTCTCTTTCGGATATCAACACAGGTTAAACGTGAAAATATCTCGCATGTGCCAGTAATTAAAGAACTCGAATGTAATTTTGATATTTGTTTAATAAATAAATATTTGCATTTAATTTTTACACTCGAACCTTGAAACTACCGAATGATCATCACGCACTAATCTATTTGACTACAGCAGGTATAACAATTCACCATCAGACATTCGGAAAAGCTTCGTTAAAAAAGATAACTACAGGTATCCCTCGTATAACGCGATAGTTACGTTCCAGAAGAATTGCGCGTTATGTAATTCCGCGTTATCTAAAACATAGTTTTCATATAAATTTGGGGGTTATGTTCCAATAGGTTTTTTTTTTTAAATAAAATACATACAAAATAACAGATGCACATATATTTCAACTCAATACTAAAGTTCAGACTTTATAATACAATTAAAAACACAAAACAAAAAATTTGAAAACAAACTAAAACAAATTAAAGGTTTATTAAAAACTTTATTGTTATTCTTCAAACTTCATATGGTAATTAATCTGTTTCACTGTCTTCAAAAATATTTGCACGTGGGCGTTTTGGGGGAGCAATAGCTTCATCAGAAGATATTTCTTCAACATAGTTTTCGCTATTGGATAAGGAACTCGTTCTGGGACCTTGTGGTTCTATAATTGCAAAATCTGTTATCAGTTTTTGGTGGGTGGTTTTTTTAAGCTCCTTTTCAATTTCGTAATAAGGTGCTAGATTAATATCTATTCTATCTATCTAAGGCAAAAAAGGGTAATTCCCGGTTTACATTAAAAATACATTACATATTATAAATATGTGGTACGAAAATTAGTGTTACCAGATTTTATAATTATGTATTTTCCCCTTCGCATTATATAAGCCTAAATTTCCCGTTGTACTGAAACCTAATTTTTCCAACTCGCGTTATATCGAAACCGCGTTGTATAAGACCGCGTTATACAAGGGATACCGAAATTAAAAAAACCGAAATAAAAAAACAAATGAGCATTTCTTAAGAAAAATTAAAAGGGGATATTAAATAATGTCGATATATAAACATTTCATACCAAATTTACGGAAAAGTATATTTCTCGAAGCGTTAGCGTTGGTGGCACGGCTATATATTAAAAAAAATTAGCCATTATTTAGGTCAAAGAACAAATTTAGGGGATAGCAACAAGAAAAATATTTTCTGTTGCCTTTCTATTACAAGTAAAGGGTATTTCAACCAACCCCCTAGATGTTGTTTTAAAATAAAAATATAAAAATTTATATTATTTTGGGTTTCACTATTTTTTTTTCAAAATACAACTCTTAAGAATTATATGTGAAAAATGGCATCTCTTAAACCTCCTCCATGAGCACGTCTTCAGATAAAATCCACCAAACAGTCGATTCATGAATGCTTAATTGCTCAGAATGTCGAGATATCGATGGTGAAGGTTGATGGGCAACACTACGCGCTACAATAGCAAGATTCTCAACAAAACGTCTAGCGTTTAGTCTTTCATGCTTTCCTATGCTCGACCGAACCAGTTTCTTGAAATCTTTACACTAACCTTTGAATTGCCGACTAATTCGAATGATTATTTCCATAAAAAAATCTCGAGTTTTGCGATATGTTATTCTTGCAAATCGACCAATTACGAGTATAATAAGTTTCAATAATTTCAATGTATTGTTTAATCGTGTAAAATTGTGCATCTGTCTACTTGGCAAATCTCAAAGATGACATAAACTAAATAAAATAATGCCTAGGTGGTACATTATTTACCACTGACAATTGTGCGTCACTCTGAAAGACCCTTTATTATTGATCATCATCATCACCGGGCAGTTTTACAGCTCGGGGTGAGCTTTACCTTCGTTTACCATTCGTTTCAATGTACCTCCATCCTCGGTAAAGAACTTGATCAAACCATATTAGTCTTGGACGTCCTCCTGTTTTAAGCGCTACGGAGCTGTATGACACTGATTTGGGCGGATGGCCAGTCCTTGGGACGTATTTCACCATATCTTGCCATTACATAGCTGCGGCAATTCTTCGTTATAGCGTATGCGATAGATACCACCTTGCAGTCGTTGCGGGCCAAACACCCTCGCTTGTATACTCTTAAACACGATTCACCTTCAGCAGTCAATGCTTTTATACCGAAAATGCGAAAATTTTGAAGTTTCGTGTTTGTTTCTTTTTTTAAATTTATAGCTACGGAAACTTTAAGTTAAAAAAAAACTGTATTATTATACAAAAGAAGATTAAAAAAGGCCACTCTGAGAAGATTTTAGTGCTTATGAAAATTAGTTAGTTCTTATAAAATTTGATATTTTGAAAGTGTGAATTTAATTTTTTGCTCCTTTTAAGGTTATGCAAGAATATTAAATGCCCCTCTCTCAACTCTTCTTAAGATTGAAAACCTTCTTACACATTTTAGGAGGCGTTTGAATTTACTGAATGCGGACTAAAACCATAGAGGTGTAATCGTTTCTTCCGGCCATCAATATTTTGTGGGACATAGGGCATCAAGAGGTGTATTCATTGTAAAAATAAGCCACAAAATACCAGAAAATACTAAAGAAACCATATTGACATTTTTACAAAAAGAATACCTTTTCTAGTTACATAACCTCAAATATACATAGCAAATAAGTCGTTCCTTAACAAGAGAGTCTCGCTTAACAAAAAAATAAATTAAATTTTACATAAGCATAACACATTTATTTAAAAAAACTCACATTTTAAAGACAATTTGTCACGCGTACATAGTTCTTTAAGTGATTCAATAAAAATTTTGTGATTTATTTGGCTTGGCAACACTGCAGTAGCGAGAGAGAGATTTGACTGCCGAAAGCAGAAGAACGCCAACAACACCTACAGATGCGGGCAAAGCCACCAGATGTTAAAAAAAAGTAAAGCTAAATAAAACTAAGTGAATTATTTAACTAATTATTAAAAAATGTATATTTTACACATTATAAACATTACATATAATTAAAACAGGCTATAAAAATGTCATGAAGAAAGAACTAAAACTCCGAGACTAAATAACAAACAAAAAATGCTAAATCAAGTTACGAAAATGGTAATCTGGCCATATTTGAGCTAAAATCACGTAACTCGTTGTCAAACTCGCTGAGAGCAAAGTAACGGGACCACGATAGGCGCCATCTCATTATTCTTTCCATCACGAATCAATCTATTTTTGACTTTACACTTCACATCGAAAATTGTAAGAAATCAACGTATGGAAAATATCATTCGCTTACTGGGACACAACTTTCAATTTTTGAATAAAATAATGGTCAAAAATGGCAAACTTTCCTGCAAAAATATCTTCTAACAGCTAGATTCTTCCAGCACCTTAGATTAGGAAATCAAATATATTAGGAAATAAAAATAAAAATTAAAAATAAAAATTTCAGAGGTGATTTTAGCACATAATGATGAAAAAGTTAAATGTGCATTTATACCTACGCATTTGAACACATAGTGCTTGTCATTTTTACAAGTGTATGGTGTATTTGTCAGTGCAAGTGATTTAATTACTTTCACTATTACTTCCTCACCCAATAAAAAATCCACAGACGCTTGAATTCTGTGTGAAGACGCCATGTTGTTGAAACTGATGCGGCGCTACGGTGCTCGTAAACACTTTACTTTAATGTGCTGCATCCACACATACATACATACATACACATGTAAAAATGCTGATGTACTTCCACGCATGCATTGCAGAGAAATCCACTGACATCAAAGCGTTCCACAACTAGTTGAATTGGAGTTACATAAAATTTTAGACTAGTTTTTTCGTTAGTCTACGGAGGGCACGTATCTCATTTGAGCTTCGAGGGAAGCAAAACTACAATAATGGCAATATCATTCAAAGGCCAAATCAAAATGAGATATTTCGATAAGTATGCGACAAAATATTTTAGTTCCCAAATTCGAGGCGTTCAAAACGCTTAGGGAACGAGGGAGATATTATAATTTTTTCCTAAAGTCAAGCCGTGATCAAGGCTCTGATGGCGCCATAGTGCAGATCCAAACTAGTTAACTCCTTTGAGGATGAGACCAAATATCGTGTGCAAGTAACATTGCTCTGATCTAGGTTCCAGGTCGTAGGACTGAATTTGTCTCAGAGACCTCCCACACGGTCATCGGCATCCCCTTGACTGTTGTTAAAGATTTGCGCAACGTACTTCTCAGGAAAGCGCAAATAATGGAGCTCAATTTCTTCATGTGCTATTTCTTGGCCCCAGTACAATAGACACAGGACGCATGACGCCAGGGACTCCACGCCATTCAATTTCTTAACTCGTACCTGTGTTTACCAGTCATTGGACGATCGGCACACACGCAGCAAGGCTAGGTTTACCATTTAATCCCCATTGCAGAAGCTGTGGGGACCTTTCAGGGAAAGAGACTGTTGAGCAGGGAAGTATTTCAATTATTTCTCTAGACTACCTACCTGCTTTGCAAAAAACGCAAATCTCAAATTGTAAATTTTCCTATCCCTTTTTTTATGGCTCCCGCTACACTTATTTAATTGCCTTAGTTAAAAGGAGAAGTGTTCGGCTTCAGTCGATGTTCTGCCCAACTTAAACTCCTCAACTGAAAAAATGTGGTAACAGAACCATACACTCTCTATGTCTCCACTAAGTTGGCTTGAATTCCTTTCATAGAATTTTTGATCTTTTAAACAAAAGTACTTAATGACGGCTTTACTTCATTTTCTCAACTTTAATTTTAACTCGTGCTCAAATGGATGCGCCTTCCAGAAAAGATTATCTTTTTATTATCAGGATGTGTCGAAGTGCAAATCAATTACTTTAGGTAGTAAGGTTTATTATTTTATAAGGGAATTTAGCAATACGGCCTAAGAGATCTATTGTGTCCCTTTCATGAATACAGAGTATTTTTCTGAGCCCAACTTCCTCAATAAATTTTAATATATCTCCTACTTTTTTGAATGTTATTTCTTACTCTGGTAAAATATGTTTACCCAAGTGTTTGCCCCGCTTATGCATCAGTGCTGGGCATGATGCCAGCACATGTTTCGCGGTTTCATCTTCCTCCCCGCAGAACCTGTAAGTTCCTCTGTAGTATATTTTCAGTTTAGTAAAATGATGATTCGATCTACAATACCCCGTTACAAGTCCTGTGATGATTCCAAAATTATTCTAATTGCATGCAATCCTTAAATCGGTTTAGGTTAAACCGACTGATCATTGAATTGGATTGCGATAAGCCCGGTAGATTGTCCCAGTATCTTATTAAAAGTACCTGCTTACCATTATTTTTTGTTTGTTTCTCGTATTGATAAAATATCATCTAAAAATTACAAAGTGCACATTTTCGTCTCATTCTTGACTAAATCTTCTGAAGTCAACCACAACAACCAAACTTGCAAACTTCTGAGCTCCACTTTTTGTTCCATTCTATACTAGTTCAAATATCGTCAATTCCAGTCGAGTCCGCATCTGTAGAACCAGTAACCAGTTGTGAATGCGGAATTTGCTTTCTAACTCAATTTTTTCTTGCCGAGCATTTACCCATTAACAACTTCAAACGAAAACAAGGCGGAGGTATGCATGGAACTTAATTGATATATTTTATGCTTCTGGCCCCATAAATTCAAGGAACAGCTGCTCTTGGTCGTTTCAATTTCACTTTGTAATTTGCTTAGCAATTTAAAAAAAGAATTGCAGCCGAAGTATCTTTGACACTTTCCGGCAAATCAATAAAAATCGTCTATTCCTGACATACTTCGAAAACTCAGCCAAATGTAGACAGAGGCAGCAAACGCAAAAGCACCAATCTGAGTGCCATCAAGAAGTCACAGCAGATTTTAAAGTACCCATACAATTTGAAAACGCAATTCGGCCGCATAGGCGCGTAAGGTGTCTGCTCGTTTAAAAGAGTGTTTTCCAACTTTTCGATGTTTACCAAACGTGAATGTAATTGTGCCTGATTTTTTTTGCTGTGAGTTCGCATGGCTGTGTGGCTGCGCGTTTGTCTGTTTGTCTGCTTGCAACACGCGTACGAACATTAAAAGACATTAAAATTTTTATAGCTAAAAAAGTGGCAACGAAACGAAAATTGATGGCAACACTCAAAGAAATCACAGCTAATTTGTTAGGCAACATATCGCCTCCCCCAGCACCCTCACCGCCACCGCCATCGTCACCGCCATCTTCGCCACTACAGTCATTCGGCCCATGGACGTTTTTTCATAGTTGTTGTTGTTGACACTTTTGCTGCTGCTGATTGTGGTTTTCTTGCAGCGATCGGGCATAATGATGGGCGCCGCTCGAGCTGACTGTCAGGCAGTAAGTCAGACGGCCGACCGGTAAGTCACTGGAAATGGCCAGATCGCTCGACTCAATTGATGTTGTGACACAGCAACGACAAACCGTCAACTGCAGCAACAACGAAAGTAAAGAGAAAAAGAAAAAAAACAAAAAAATTAAAGCAAATAACTGAAAAGAAATTAAAAGAGACAAAGTACCAAAAACATCAGCAGCAACAAAAAGAAGGCAGAAATGGAGGCATCAATAATGAAAACATAAATGAGAACCAAAAGAAAGCAGAAATGACAATACATATAAGTATGTGTGTGTGTGTACGTGAATACACATGTAAAACGCAAGTCAACAACACTAAAGTAAAAAAGTGTCAGACGGAAGTGTGTCATGGATTTTTCAAAAATAGCTGCCGAGACAAAAACCAAAGCAGCAACAACAAAATCTCCATACTTCTCTTTCGGCATTGAACTGTTGTTGTTGTTGTGAATTAGCTGCAATACTAGGATGTTGCATAAGCGTCTGCTCATGGACCAGTTAATACACAGGCACTTAGTTAATTTTCCAGATTACCATAAACGTGAAGGATTTTGACTATTAGACTGTCCCATTTTATGTGTTGTTGTTCTTTAAGTGACAGCATAATTCGGAGGCATTATAATTGTAAGTCGAAAGAGAAAAAACATCAAAAACACATTAGTGTCGCCTCAAAAATTTTCACAATAATTAGAAAAACTTGGCAAAGCAACGCAAATTGTAATAAAATTATTTTTCGGATGGAAAAAAGAGTTACCTTTAGCCAAACAGACTAGTGGTTCGTAGACGTGCACCACTCAAATTAGCAGGTATCTACTCTTGGACTTACCCACTATATGTATATAATTGGCTCGTACACCCTTTTTGAGTATTTGGCCGAGCTCCTCCTCCATTTGTGGTATGCGTCTTGATGTTGTTCCACAAATGGAGGGACCTACAGTTTCAACATTCACACAAAAACGATAGAATGAAAGTTACGGAAATGGTAACCTGGTGCCACTAGACAAATCAGCTGATAGTTCGCAGAGAGCAATTCGATAGGCGCCACCTCATTATTCTCCCCGTCGTGTCACTGCCAATTCATGTGCTGATGAACAGCTGATAGACGAAATGGCAAGCTGCCAGAAATAAGGCGCCAAAAATAACTGACGAAAGAAGTTCGTTTTTATGTTAATGCCGCGAGGAGGTGGAGTTTATGTAGAAATAAGAGAGAAAAATAAAAATAAAGAATTTGCATATTAAAGTTAGTTAGGTTGATATTTTAAGCTAATTTATTATACTGAAATTTCAGGAAGAAAATGTCTAAAGTAAAAAATAAATGAATTCGAGGATGCGTCGGAGGACAATGAGTTTTCAATTTCCCAAATTGAAAGTCTTCGTCATCAATCTGACAAAAGAAAATTGTACACAGATACCAGCTGTCTAGTGAGGCACGAAAGCATCTTGACCAGCGGTATCGAAGTGTACACAGAAGTAAGGCAAGAATGTGTGCCGACTGCGCTCTTGTTTAACCTGGTCATGGAGCTAATAATGCGACAGACTTCCACTGATAAAAGAGACATTTTTCGGGGCTAGGACGGTAGTCTTGAAGATCTTGTCTATGCGGATGTTATATGTCTGCTTTCGCACAAACATATACAGTAATAGGGCAAGTTGGAGGGGGTAAGTGCATTCGCTACTCAGGCAGGTCTAAAAATTAACAGCGCCAAAACAAAGATGCTTTGCATCAATACCACACGGGCTCCACCTTGGCAAATATGCGTAATTAATAGCGAAGAAGTAGAACGATTTTATCATCACGAGAATTTTGTCATCAATAAAGACGGCCACTCGGCAGCTGATATACTCGTACGCAACCGAGTATCGAAAGGCCCCTTAGTGTTTGGTATGTTAGACCAGGTGCGGAGCTGATCACATTTATGGGGGCGCTCGAAACTAAGAAAATTCCCATCGAATGCCAAGCCAGTCGTCTCGTACGGGTGCAAACACGTCTTAGCATGACATACATGGCCATCAAGTTTTTATCAACAGCAGTATTTTTAGGACCATGCGCATTTTCCGGCCTAACACTGTATCCAACAACAATGTCTGGGCTATGATGATCTCGCACAGGTCGCTCTTCGCGGCAATTGAAGTTCTTAGCTTTAAATAAATCTAATGTAAAATGGTTTATTGAGGAATTTCATGTAGGAATGACGGAAAAATTAAAAAAAGATAATAATTAAACTGAAATTGAACTGTGATCTCTTTAGTTTGCGTTTTTTTTTTAACAATTTAGCTAAAGCTGCAAAAAAATTAATAATCTTTGCTAATTTGCTTGTTTTTTTGCAACTATGTTTGAGTTATATTAAAATTTTGTAATAATTTTTATATATTTTTTTTAATTTTTTAACTAAAAAAAAAAATTATCTTTGTTAATTTGCTTGTTTTTTACACATCTGTTTATGGTGTATTAAAAAACTTAAATATTTTTATATATTTTTTTAAATTATATTTTTCGCATTCATTATATAATATTATTTTTCATAATTTTATTTAAATCTTAACTTTTAAATTTTTGCTTTTATATATATTTTATACTGATGGTGCTTATTTTTATTGTATACTAGCAAACCCGGCCCCCTTCGCTGGGCACACTAAAATAGAATAGATATGGCTTAGAACAGAAAATATATGATTTTCATATTATTTATTTATTTATTCTTTATTCAAGCGCTTTGGCATAAACAATATTTTTTGTTTTTCTATTTGTTTTTGAGTAAATATAAAATATAAATTGAAAACCAGGAAAAAAGAAGATTGTTTTTAAATTTCAAATCAACGCATATGAATAAACAACCGTTTTTTTCCTGATCATCCATGAGTTCTTCGTTTCAATTTATATGTTTTATTAAGCATTGGAGCTTTTTTAACCATTATCCATTTATATTTTTCAAAAAAAAAACGAAAAAAAATTTTTTTTCCACGAACACATAATTTCATTTGAACATTCGGATTTCACATTAAATTCTCAAATTTCGTAAGAAATTATTCACTGTTCCAAAATCCACTCCAAAAAAATTTCCGTTTTTTCCTTATGGCATCCAAATTAGAAAGAAATATTGACACATTGAAACTCACACTGTCAATTTGACAGTTCAGTTCCGTCCCAAGCGTTAAAAAAGTAAGCGACATTATGGCTGGTTCAAAAGAACGCTGTACCCGTTGCCAGTGCTCCGAATTACAACCAAACTTTACGAAACCCATTTTCAATACTTACTTAACAATGTGCGTAAGTTTGGTTTAATTCGGTGCAAAGACACGGCGGGTCCACGTTTTGGCATATATTTCGAGACCCTAGTCATCAAAAGGTATGAAAATTACCCCGTATTAAAGCACTTATCAACAGCTTTCATTTGATATCCATATTGTACATACACAACCAAAGGTTACCCAGGTCCACGTTTTGACCTATATCTCGAGACCCCAGTCACGGAGCGGCATGAAAAATACTCTGTACTAAAGCATTCACCAACAGCTTTCATTTTATACCCATATTGTACATACACGTCCGAAGGTTACCCGGGTCCACGTTTTGACCTATATCTCGAGACCCTATCTACCAACAGGTATTCAAACTATACGGAAATCATCTTCAATACCTCCTTAACAATGTGTGTAAGTTTGGTTTAATTCGGTGCAAAGACACGGCGGGTCCACGTTTTGGCATATATTTCCAGACCCTAGTCATCAATAGGTATGAAAATTACCCCGTATTAAAGCACTTATCAACAGCTTTCATTTGATATCCATATTGTACATACACAACCAAATGTTACCCAGGTCCACGTTTTGACCTATATCTCGAGACCCCAGTCACGGAGCGGCATGAAAAATACTCTGTACTAAAGCATTCACCAACAGCTTTCATTTGATACCCATATTGTACATACACGTCCGAAGGTTACCCGGGTCCACGTTTTGACCTATATCTCGAGACCCTATCTACCAACAGGTTTTCAAACTATACGGAAATCATCTTCAATACCTACTTAACAATGTGTGTAAGTTTGGTTTAATTCGGTGCAAAGACACGGCGGGTCCACGTTTTGGCATATATTTCCAGACCCTAGTCATCAATAGGTATGAAAATTACCCCGTATTAAAGCACTTACCAACAGCTTTCATTTGATACCCATATTGTATAAACACATTCTAGGGTCCACGTTTTGGTCTCTATCTCGAGACTCTAGTCACGAAGCGGCAGGAAAAATACTCTGGACTAAAGCATTCACCAACAGCTTCCATTTGATACCCATATTGTACATACACATCCGAAGGTTACCCGGGTCCACGTTTTGTTCTTTATTTCGAGACCCCAGTCACGGAGCGGCATGAAAAATACTCTGTACTAAAGCATTCACCAACAGCTTCAATTTGATATCCATATTGTACAAACACATTCTAGGGTCCACGTTTTGGTCTCTATCTCGAGACTCTAGTCACGAAGCGGCATGAAAAATACTCTGGACTAAAGCATTCACCAACAGCTTCCATTTGATACCCATATTGTACATACACATCCGAAGGTTACCCGGGTCCACGTTTTGACCTATATCTCGAGCCTTATTTCCAAAATAAAATATAATCCGTGTTACTCGTGGATGATGTAGCTTTCGAATGGTGAAAGAATTTTTAAAATCGGTCCAGTAGTTTTTGAGCCTATTCATTACAACCAAACAAACAAACAAACAAAGTTTTCCTCTTTATAATATTAGTGTAGATATATATTACATACAGTCGGTGTCAGAAGAAAAGATCTGTTTTTTTTTTCTTGTAACTTCAAGATATATTTCGTTCTGCTTTTTGCTGCATAATAGTCCCACTCAAGGGCTCAACACCAGTGCTAACTCAGGTTAGTATCACGCAAAACTTTCCCGTAAACGCAACCACACAAAAATGAGTGAGAAGTACGCGATGCGTTTTGAGGCGGTATTTTTATGCACGCATTCGAAATGACCGAAATTTTCTTACGCCGCGGGGGCAAAAGTGATTAAATATATCAAAAAGTTTGTTGTGAAGTGGAGTCAGTGGTATAAGGTGTACAAAAATGTTGATGACTTTCCCGAGCGCGGTTTGAAGCGAGTGCCGACAGAAAAGTAGGATAAAGAGATCGTTCAGCTTTTTCCGACTATGTTAAGCACACACAATTCTTGCTAAAAAGGGAATAGATGTTAGTATCAACACCATCAAACGACTGAAGGAGGCGAACATATCCTACCGTCCCACATCATCAAAACCACAGCCCTCAGAAAAACACATTGAGAAACAACAAAATAAGAAAATGGCGTCACAGTAATGGCCTTTTCAGACCCCAGACGCCAACCCCATTGAAAATGTGTGGGGAATTATAAAACGCATCTTGCCGATTTAAAGCAACTCGTGCGTCAAGTTCGCAAAATCTAGTCCTCTGTCGACGAGCTACGCAGAAAAGCTGGTTCAAAGCATGCCGAGAAGATACCAGGCTATACTCGACAAAGATGGAGACTATACGGCTTTTTGAGTAATTGCGACTCGTAGTTTTGTACATACTTTCATATAAAAATTTTTTAAATATATATCTTTTATACTTCATGAATAATCGCGGTCCCTTTTGTACTTATACGATCACACGTATTTGTGGTGTGGTTACTGTATAATTCCCAACTTTAATTTTAAATATTGTTGTTTTATTTCATTATTATCATTATCAACGACGTAAACAAAAATTATCTAAATTTAAATCTGCATTTAAAAAGTCGTTAGGACTAATTCGAAGTTAATATTAGTGGTTCGCAATACTAACTACCAAAACGTCGGAATTACAAATATAGTGTTTTCCAATCAGAGGTGTTATTTTGATATTCAAAGAAAAATGCTATTTTTTAATATAAATGATCGGATGTTTATTTCATTATAAAGAGGAAGGTATACCGTTAATAGTGGAAAATAAAATCAGGCAAATGGACAATATCCCTTTCATGAAATTTTCTATAACCGAATTGCAAAATGGCTGCCCTATGTCTTTGATAGCCTCACGAGTCCCATCTTTGAGGTCTTGAATCGACCCTGGACGGTTGGCGTAGACCTTCTCTTTCACGTGGCCCCAAAGGAAAAAGCCGCAAGGTGTTAAATCACAAGATCTCGGTGGCCAATTGTGATCACCTCTTCGAGAGATGACACGGTCCGGAAATTTTCCCCGTAAAATATCAATGGTTTCGTTGCTTGTGTGGCACGTAGCGCCGTCTTGTTAAAAATAAACGTGGTCCAGATTAATACCATCCCATTCCGACCATAAAAAAATCGTGAATCATCTCTCGATAGCCTTTTATATATTTAAATAACACCTGTTATTGGAAAACCCGTTACAATAGCATTTTTCCGAATTCGTGACGGGAGTTCCGTTAGCGACGGGAGTTCGTTCGTAATACATACATACAAAGGCTGTACATGTCTTCGCTTTCGATTCCATTCTTTAATATCTTCCTTGCTGAGATTAAATCAAGGCGTATCTATAGAAGTGACGTGATTAGAGTAGTTGATTGCTTGTTCTTCAACTCCCCTTTCATTTAGAAATGTCAGTAAACGGAATGACGGAAAGTTGTTATTGTGTTGTGAATGTCATTCATTTCGTTTTTCTATTCTTTTCCCCTTGACAGTTCTAATTAAAAAAAATGTTGTTATTCCTCGAATGCTGCCAATAAGTTCGTCATGGATTAAACTATTTTGAATATTTTGATACTCTCTTCTAGGAGTTACGCAAATTTTCCTTTTTTGCATACAAAATATTTAAAATCGCATTTATTTTCCATTTCTAACCTTTTAAAAGTATTCATTATTTATATTCTGAATTTTCACGTTGGTTTTAATGGTTTTAATTTACATTTTAAAAGTACATAAGAGAAAGAAATATTTTCTGCATATTATTGCAAAAATGTTCAATGGGGCATTCACCTAACGCATACAAGTACTAACTTGTTTTAATTTTTGTAAGTATTTTTAGACGAAAATATCTGCGCTCTACACTGAGCAAATTTTTCACACTTAGTTACTAATTTAAGAATCTAGAAACCCATTCTGTGCAAGCATCATTGGGTTGCTTTTATTAATATTATACGCGTATTTGGATTCAATTTGTATGGTTGGCTTAAATTTTATTTAATAGAGTAAATTTTTCCTTCAAGGAGTATCTTATACTAAATATTATGGCGCCACTATCACCACCACCACTCTGGCTTAATCGTTTGTAGCCAACCGTACGACGTGAACCTGCCAACGGAGCCACTGGGTCTTTAATCGTTCCACTGATGAGTCGTCATTCACATTGCTGTAAATTCAGCCTGAAATATTCTGTAACTATCAGAAAACCATGGGTGAATACTACTGCCAAGAGGGTTCTAAGCTTGTAGAAATGCCCGACTTGCTCCTTTCGGCAACTCTTGTGAATAATTTGTTTTCAAATCAGCGGAATCAAGCAGTCCATTCAGTGAAGCATTCAGAAATTTATAAGAATAATGTGCGATTTATCTGTGTTCCTGCAGTAGCCGGAAATTGTGTTGAGATATCAAAACTCTGAAGTTATTCTAAAATTTTATCGATGTATACAAAGTCAATATCTTCAGCATACTCTACCTGCCTAGTATTTAATGGCATGATTGCTCGGATAATTCACTTTAGACTTCACTTCCAATCATTCCAATAAATTCCAATTATTTCCATATAAAAAAATTCCGTGCTTTTGTTGTAAGAACTTTTATTTAATTAAAGAATTTTTTTTTCTGAAATCATTTACTACGTCTAAATGCATAAAAAAATCTTACTGCATAAAAAAATCTCCAAATGGCAATCTAAGACTATGCCAAAATTATACTTATAATATTTATTTTTATGCGGAAATTATTGACAAAAAAAGTTGGTCAAGAAACTATTTCAGGGAGCCGCTTTTTACAGAACTATAGCTGAGCAATTCGTAATTCTTATTTTCACTATCGCTACTGCTCTGAAGTTGAATAGCTGAGTATTAGAACAGGTAGCGTAAAACGCGGGATGAACTGTTTTGCTGCACTTCCAGCTATGTTTCGTCACTGCTTCTAGCTCAGAGCAATAGCAAAATATTTAAGTGCTCCATACCAACAACCTGCTCTACACAATTTGTTGATTATATTGTATTTTAAATGTAGCCCTGCAAAAACTCACAAAAAATGAAACACAGAAGCGAGAGCAGTAGCGGTAGCACACATTACTGATTTCACAAGTAGCTCTCCTGCCGAATCTAAGTTCTTTGCTACTACTCCAACAACAGGGAGCATACTGCTGCTACGAAGTAGTTAATGAAAACTCTGCGCTATTTTTGGAGAATACAGATATGAAAGTTTGTTTGTTTGTTGTTTATAGACTCCTTGACCATTCATATGAAGCCTATGAAGTTTTCGTGAGCTGCTGTGTAATATAAGAAAAGGTATACGAGTTTGTTGGAGTCCGTTACGTGGCGAGATATATATTATATTAACGACAAAGAATGTGTTTGTAGGAAATGCACTTCCGATGAAACGCTGAGATCGAAAATTTTCAATGCTCAGCAAATCTCAGGTGCCCAGAAATGATCGATTTTACTCAAACGGCATTTCAAATTCATTACAGTCATAATATGAAATTGAAGTTCAAACACAAATTTGAAACAAATGTAAGCGAGAAAGGAAGCTCAAAGTATTGTTTCAAGTCAAGTGGCCTTGCAGAAAACCAAGAACTATACCTGGAGGAGTGTTTGCACAAGATTTTGATTGCTTTCCTTAAAAATTACTATTCTAATGGCAGCTATATCTGCTGGCCTTCATATAGTCATCTTATTACGCGGCGACAACTCAGGAGTTTTTAAATAAGCGAAAATTTAATTTTGTATCTTAAGAGGGGAACTCAACAAACTTGCCCCAATGTCGTCCAGTAAAGGATTTATTTGTAAATTTAAATTCAATGGTATACAAGAACAACTGAGGAGCTAAAAATTGTGAAGAACTAAAAAAAAGAACAAAATCAACACACGTGTTTTTAGACAAAATGCATAGACAAAAATGCGGTTCAGCGGTCATTCGAAGCAACGTTCGGTTGGTCAGTTAACTTTTTCTACTATTTATTCATTACTACTAGCAAATAATATATAGTAAACTTTCTGTTAAGAATTAAAACATATCATTTTTACAGCGTTTTTAAAAAAAGTCGAATGATAGATAAGATAAAATTGAAAATATTTTACATTACAGGTGACTTGGGTGCAACAAGAAAGTAGATTTAGATAGACCAGTGATTGTGAAATGAGAATAAAATTTATATTTTTTAGATAAATGATGAAAAGTTTTGTTAGATTAGAAATTTTTTGGCTGCGACTACGTTATGCTGAAGCAAACGTACTTTGAGGAGCTACACGCCAATTCCTTTATAATTAGCTTTTTAGCCACCATAGCAGGGGTAGCATTCGCAGTCGTATAGTATAATTGAAAATAATTTTAATAAATAAACAATACTAGGTTTTTTAAGTTAACGAAGAAGATAAATAATAAAAACAAAATTAAACGTACTTGCTTAAGCGATTAGTGTGAATAGCCGTTTTCGTTTGTACACGAGTTTCGAGCTGTACTGATATAACCTGTAGTTAACTCACAAAACTGAACACACAGAGAGCAAAGCAATAAAATGGCGTTTCAATGGAAATTTTTCAAATTTTCTTTCTCGACTAATCTAAATAGTTCAACAACTGAATTCAAACCAAGTCGTATGGCTTTATGCGAGTTGAAGTCTACTGGGTTAATATGTATATACGAGCTGTGTTATTGCTGTGCATGTAAATCAACATATAAGGGGACCCGGTGGTCTAGAGCTCGAAAATTTTGGGTATTTTCAGGAATTTTTTTTTTTCCAATAATAAAAATAAAAATGTTATTTACAATTTTTAGACTTTTTATTTAACTTCTTTTACATAAGAAAATAAAAAAAAAACAATTTTAGCTATGTTCCGTCCTAGAATTAAACAGAAAATTACAAAATGACGCGATTTTGAATTTGACACTCTAAAAATCGGTTTTTTTCAGTTTTCTAATAAAATAAAAACGGAATAATTGAAATACTAATATGATTCTAGTACGGGCGATAGCCATTGATGTTGTTAACAACATATTAAAATTTCAGACGATTGGGTTGAATAGTTTGTTTTTGAAAGTGAAACTTCTTAGGCGTCGATGGACGAGAATGGAGAGTAAAATTTCAAGGCCATTCAACGTTTTGGGCATTTTCGTTCCCCGAAAGAGAAAAAAGATATAACGTAGAGGAAAAGGAAAGAGAGAGCTATACCTTATATATATCTTAGATTCACCTTAGTCTATTTTTCCTGAGTTTTTCCTTGTGGTTGCTAATTTCAAGTGAGAAATAACACTGCCTACTTTTGACGCTTGACTTGTAGGAAATATATTTTTGGTGCCTACTTTTTGGCGTTATATTTCGTTGGTGCCTACTGTTTGGGGCGTTTTTTGGTTCCAATTTTTTGCCGTGTTTTTGTTGCCTACTTTTTGGCGCTTATTTCCGTTTCATGGCTAGTGCTTGTGCGTACCATAAAGTCCTATCCATTCCGGCGTCGGATTTATTGGTATTGCCTTGCGGTAATTTGCGCCGTTGCTGCGGTCCTGGAATCGCTGCGTTTGTGCGGGTGATAAACGCTCAGAGTTGTGAGCGTGGTTGCCATGGTTTGTGTCCGGCGTTTACCCATACCGGTCGACGGCGGTTTTTGTAAATTTTGTTTATTTGTATTCTCTGCAAATGTTAATTTTATTTAGATATTCTTTCTCATTCTCTCTCGAGTCTCATCCTTTTTCTTTGTCTGCCTTGAAAGTTTCACTTCTGTTATGTGTACTACTACTGCTACGCGCACTTTTTTTTTTTGACAACACCTGGCCGAAAGTGTAGTTTTCAGATAATTGAGTTTAAGGTTTTGAGAGTGGATATTTTCCATTGATGCAGCTGCGCGACGAATCTGACTATACCTTCTAAAACGGCTGTAGAATCGAAAATTCTAGGAAAATCCCTCAAAAAATTTGACAGTATATTCTTAAAAGCCTATACTTTCGAAATATCAAAAAAAATTTTTTTTTGAAAATTCTAGACCACCGGGACCTCTTAAAGATGTGTTCTTTTCCTACTCCTGTACAAAAGAATAAGGCTAATGTTATAGCCTTATTAAGCTCGAACTTACTCTGTGGTCGCCTTGGTCTGTCAATTCTCTCAGTGTACCAACGAAATGTTAATGCTGTGTGCGATGCAATGTGGGCGTATTTTGATTATGATAAACTGGCGAATTATGTTGTCATTTTAAATTTTGTAGTACGTACAAAACAAGAACTGCATTTTCCATTCTTCAAGCACATTTTCCTGTCCGTCTATGTGCATGTGAAGACACATGAAAATGTTTGTTGTTGTGCTTGTCGCAAGCGAGCAAAAATTAAGTGCCATTGCATTTGTGCTCTTAGATACATACGCACATTCAGATGTATGCCAATTGTATGGGTAAAAATATATTATGTAAATAGTACAGTGTAAATACAAAAACAAAAAATTCAACATTTAGCTATCATAGCCTTTGTGGTGATATCTTTTTTTCGTTTTTTTTTTATTAATGAATGGCACAGTTGAAGGGATTTATGTCGCAAACGCACAAAACATGCAGTCATTCATACACATACACACACACATACTTATATACATGCATAGAAGTGTGTGTATGAGCGAGCACAATGAGGAATATTCAGAATATGCAAATTTTTAAGTTGTCAACTTGTTAGCTCTTAAGAATTATAAAGCATTCAAGTGCGGACGCGTAAATCGAGTTGACGCGCGTAGCTGACGGACAGAGAGCACAGTGATAAACATAAACAACAATGGTGCACAGGTCTCAGAAAGTACAGCCGCCATGTACAATGACACATGGAAACTCACATTTATATGCATGTGTCTAGTTTTCGAAGGCCCCTGCGCCCAGTGTGTTTGTTCGGGACATGTACGAAGTCATGAATAGCAGGTCGTTGGCTAAAAAGCTACCTTTTAACGGCGGTCCCAACTCGGCGTACAGTTCCGAAGAACCAGGTGTATTAACCCTTGCGGTCGTATGTCTACTCTCAGCCAGAACAGCAAAGAACCCAACTAATTTTATACTGTATTTACGTATAGAATTAATAAACCTGAGCTTTCAACGGAAATTAATTCCAACCAGTACGTCATCCATGTCCAAATGTAATACGACCGCAAAGGGTTGACATCATAAAGGCTTCTTATAAAAAGGCATCTGCTGATCGAGAGTCAGCAAAGGTCCCTCCATTTGAGTGACAACATGTTGTTTTTGTTGTTGTATCAGTAAGAGAAGCCCCGCCAGTGTAACGATGTGTGGGTGTTAGATGAGTGGGTTTTAGTGTCGTGCGGGGTGCCTTCACATGCCGCACATAAGTTGGGTATGTCGGGGTCAATTCTGGATAAGTAGGAGTTTAACCTGCTATAATACCCAGAACGTAATTGTGCCAGTGTTACGCGGGTCTCACGGGGAAGCTGGAGCTCGTCATCTGCAATGGGTGATGGTTGGACTCCGATTACGGCATTCACTGGACGGGAGCTTATGAAGGTGGTAACAGTCGTGTAATGTCTGTTTAAACACTGTCCGGTCCAGTAGGCCTTTGTTTTTTTGTCCTAGATCTCGTCGGCGTAGTGTAGTAGGTGTCTCCTGACGTGCCTGAGAGGCGGCTCTGGCTCAAGGAGGTGTCTGCAACGGTGAAACCTACCTTGCTGAGCAGTTTGTTATGCTCCTTGACAGGTAGCATAGTGGCCTCGTTGTGAAGGTGTTGTATTGGGAACATCAGGAGGCAGCATGTCGCTTTCCGAATGGCAGTGTTTTTGTATGTCTGAAGCTTTATCCACTGCGTGTCACTAGTTCCAGGTGACCAGCATAGTTTAGAACCGGCCGGCCAATTGCCTTAAATGTCGATAGCATAAATTCTTTGTCTTTGCCCCAAGTGTTGCCGGCAAGCGATTTGAGGACCTTGTTGCGATTTTGGACTTTAGTGGCCATTGCGGTTGTATGCGCAGAGAAGGAGAGCAAACTGTGGAAGGTTACACCGAAAATTTTGGGGTTGTTTACCCTCGGAATTGGTGTGTCATCGACTTTTACCTTGAGAGGCAGTTTGATTTCCTTTGTCCAGGGGGTAAAGAGGGTCGCCGTGGACTTAATGGGGGAAAGTTGAAGATTCCTCGCAGTGAAAAAGCGAGAAAGGTCGGTGAGGTAGTTGTTCACTTTGGAGCACAGTCCATCAATGTCATTGCCCGACGCCATTATCGTGCAGTCGTCAGCGTATGTGACCAGCGAGACTCCCTCTGGGGGCTGGGTGAAAGGACACCAACCTGCGGAACACCTTGCTTAATCTTCCTCTGTTTTGATGTATGGTCACGAAAAATCACTGACGAGTGACAACATCATAACCCACGCCTCACTTTGAAGGAGTAGAGCGGCCAAAACATCTCTTAAGGATATAAAAGCCTTCTACAAACAGAATTTCTGTTCGAAAAGTACCTGGAATGGCTCACTTAAGCGAACCGTGTTTTCGATGTTGCGAAAATATTTTTAATTTTTTTTATAGATTGGTGTCTCTCTCTGTTGCTTACAAGTCAAGAAAACTGTAATCTGAGATAATCCTATCAATAAGGAGATAACAGCCAACATTTGTGGCCATGTCGGAGCGGCTTATAGAGTAGAAATCTTTGAGATGAGTCGAGTTGATGGGCGGCTTGTGACGAGAGTGCTAAATTTTTTGCGCAAAGCACAAAACATTGCTGTCGCTAAATAAAAGAGGCCTTTCCTACTCTTTCAGCAAAAATTTTATCAGAAGCAGCATCTCAGCAATTTCTGTTAATAAGAAAACGAAAGGAGCTAACAATCATGAAATTTTCAATACCCGGGCTAGCTAAATCCCAAAAATTCACGAAGAGGGTCAAACCAAAGGGAAGACTTTATTTCTTTTTATCTTTTATAGCCGTTTTGTGTATAAATTACTTGCGCTTTCTTTATGGTACTTTGGGGGAAAAGAAATCCACTATTTTCTCTATAGGTGGCAGTGGTGATCGATGTCTCGTAAAGTATCGATTAAACAAGTTTATGCTTGTTGTAAAGGCGACATTTGACACTAAAAAATTCTCTTGGTGGTTTTTGCTTGTTCTATTCAGTTGTGAGTTATAGGGCGTTAACAATGAAAGGCAACAAAGAGAAAATCCTGTACATTTTACAGTTTCTTTTTGATAAAGGCGAAAACGCGAAAATGCAAGCCAGGCCGCTGAAATTGTGAATAGTGCTTTGATGCCGGTACTATAACAGTTAATTACGTGCAATCTGGTGTCGTCGATTCCGTTTAGGCATTTTTGATGTTAACCTAAATTTCGATAATGTCGAAAATATGGATCAAATCTCAGAAATTATCGAAGTTATGCCGGTCAACTTCGTAGTAGTAGCATCGCCTAGAAGCTGAAGATCGACCACTTAATAGTTTTAAACCATTTGGCTGATTTCAAAATGAAACTCCATGTTTGGATGCCACACCAATTAACATCACAAAAAACATAATGGATCAAATTTGCATCTGCGAAGCTTTGGGCAAACGGAGTCAAACTCGCCCATTTCTTAAGAGGATGGTGATAAAGCAGCTCAAACGGTGGTCAAACCAGAACTAACGGCCAGGATGGTTCTACTGTGAATTTGGTGGGACTTGAAAGAAATCATTTATTATGAGTTGCTTACGTCTGGCCAAACACTAAATTCAGATCTCTAATGTCAAAAACTGGACCGTTTAAATATAGCGATTCACCAGATATCGCCAGAATTGGCCAACAGAAATGGTGTAATGTTCCATCAGGACAACGCAAGGCCCCATACATCTGTAGTGACTTGCCAAAAACTCCAGGAGTTTGTTTAGGAAGTTTTAATACATCCAAAATATATTCCGGGTCTGGCACCAAGCGATTACCACCTTTTTCTCCCATTGCAAAACTTCTTGAGTGATAAGAAATTGGTATCAGGAGAAGATTGTGAAGATCGATCACTAAAGTCTTTCGCCAATAAGAACCGAGAGTGGTGCCCCCTATTAGTAAAAACGTATTCTACCATTTGGTGTTTCATGCCCGGAAATTTGAACCTGTGTATTTCCGAATAGTAGCAACGGACCTACTATTCGGCTAAGGCGGACGCAGACAATGCGTAGATAGGAAAAACTTTTAAAATGCGTGTATGGGTTGCCTTGGCGTTTATTTTGAAGAAAATAAATAAGTAACAATAAATATATGAACCGTTTATATTTGATTGACAAATTTCACTTTACTTTATAAAATGAGAACTATGTAACATTTATGCACAACCAATTAGCCTAAGCGAGGTACTGTAGCGCTCAACTCATTATGCCGCCTAAAAATATCGTGCAACGTTTAACGCAACGATTACACACACACATATACTCGTATGTATGTTTACAGTTTAAAAATAGATGTTTTACCAAAAATCGCCACATCGCCTGCTACTAAAAATATGATCGAATTTTCACATAATTTCCAAATTTAACTCGCGTGCCTCATGCGCCGCCTTTTGGCGTGCAGAAGATTATTTTGTAAACAAATGTACGCGGTTCAGCACACACGGCCAGCGTCGCTAGCTGCGCCAACGGCAACGGCAACAAAGCCCAATTAGCATTGAATGCTGTGTTACGTCAATGCCTACGTAGTATTTGTTGCTCATTTGTACACTTGCCTGACTGATCTATTAAACAGTGTCCATCCCAGGCGGGCCCACAATCAGAGAAAATGCCTTATTCGTGCAAAATTTGGTCTTACAATCTTGCCACTGCATCTAAATTCATCTCGTCTAATTTTAAAGCGCGCGCATCACCACTACCGCGTCATCACAGCCAGCACTGCCGCCACATAGTGGCACAACTCAGAAATGTTGCGCCTCCTGTTGCGCCGCTTTATTGTTGACTCTGCGAGGTGGTACTAAAAGCAATATTTCCAATGGGTACAAATACTCATACAATTTCGCATCGTTTCTGCTTAGCTTTGACTGAATTAGTAGCGCTTCGTCATTGCTTGTCAAAACATGTGATCAAACCAACTAATTAATGCCTCGCTCTCCGCTACACTCTAAAACTTTAACAGACTTTTTCCATGCCACCCGAAATGGCATTATCCACCATACCCTTCAACGCGTCTTGACGGACCGTGCCGTGGTGATTTCTTGGCATTTCCGAATTCAAAACGATTCGCCAAAAATTATATTACGTCAAAGAATTTTTTGCTATCAATAAACAATGACGAAAATAGCAGCGGAGAACCGAGCTGCCAAAATTCACAAGCAAATTCCACCACTGTGGGAGCGATGGGAGGCACACTGCCTGTTGGAGAGCAGCATGAGAACGGGTGATTACGCTCACCAGCAATTATTCGTTCATCACGAACTTAGCGTGAATGAAGAATAGAAAAATAATCGCATATTAAATCAAAATATTATATTATGAAAATAAGAAATTTGCTACCAGTCAACTTATATTTGTCGGCAGTAGCAAAATTTAATTCATAAAAGAATAAAGAAAGCGAATAATATTATAAAATATGTTAACATAGTAAATTTGAAAATCATTTAAAAGAAAACATTCAGTCTGTATTTTAAGGTTATTTTATATTTTATTCGGTATTTTAATCAATTTCTCCATTAAGGCTGTTTTGCTTTTGGGTGAGTGGTGGCCAGTTGTATGCAAAAGAATTAAGGCGTTAATATAAGGAGTGTGTATTGAGTTACTCTTTTTCTTTGTAAGTTAACTTGATAACTCCAAGGGAGTCTTCTAGATGCGATTAAAGACAATTTGCAAGGTTTGTTTCACTTACGTAAAAGTAGGATTGTTACTGGATAATTCCTGAAGAAGGATGCGTCGCCAAGATCCTTTTACAGGCATTTATAAAGGGTAATCAAATCAGAGATCTTTTCCCAATAGGGCTTTTTTCACAGATCACGCGTGACTGCAGTTAAACTAAATACATAATTTTTATCAGTATTCATCGACATTTCGTCACAGAAAGACTTACGTCTCAACAACGTTTACAAATCGTACAACTGTATTACGAAAATCAACGCTCTGTGAACTTTCCACAACGTTCATCGCACGCTCAGGCCGATTTAGGGTATACAGAGACGAGGCCCATTTTGGCTTAATGGCTACATCAATAAGCAAAATTGTCATATTTGGTCAGAAGAGCAAGCCATTCAAGAACCATTAAACAGCCATTACCTCTGTTGAAAAGAACCCTTCGGTGCGGAGTATGGCCTGGAAGAATCATCGGCCCATATTTCTTCAAAGACGAGGCTGGCGCTAAAGAATGCCAGTCAATGGGGAACGCTATCGGACCATTATAAACGACTTTTTGATATCGAAAATTGAAGCCCGTGAAAGAATGGATTTACGGCGTTGTCGTTTCGATGAGCAATTTATTTCTCGTCTCGGTCCAGTGCATTGGCCACCTTTGGACTTTTATTTGAGGGGGTATATAAAGTCTAAGTGCTTTGTGAAGAAACCAGTTTCGATTGAGACATTGGAAGCCAGCATTACTAAAGTTATTCACGAGATATCTACCCAAGTCCTCCACCGAGTCATTCAAATTTGGTGTTTACGGGTGGCCGAATTACGGTGCAGTTGCGGCCAATATTTTAAAGGGATTATCGTTAAAGAATAAATGTCATGAATGATTCTACACAATCAATTTGAATTTTCGTTGATTACCCTTTATAAGGTAAAGAAATTTGTTTTATTCATATTCTGTAAACATTGTATTCCTTGGCCTAATTACGTGTTTCCCTTTTTTTAAGGCAAACAATTTATTTATATTATTTTATTTTTATTTTTGAGATCTGCGAAGAGTTCGACGACAAAATATCTGTGCAGACTGTTTCTCAGACTAGAGACAGCTTGCTGAATAGCAACTGGTCCACAAATGAAATTTCGCCACTAAAGACTATATTTGGGACTAGAGACTGTACGATATGTCGAAATTTAGCGTATGGCCAGAAATTTACAAAGGAAATCACTTTTCGCTTGAGTAAAATTCGCATGGTTGAGAATGACAATTTTTGTCGAAAATTCATCTTTTCACGGGAGACTCAAGAAAATCAAGGTATATCTAGGCAAAACCTCTCAAATGTCCTTTGATTACATATAATAATCGCATATCGCGTTCCCAATGATATGCATGTAAAATAAAGTTATCCCCAAAAGGACGGCATTTGGTTTCAACAGGGTGGCGCTGCATGCCATACATTCTTTTGCGCACTACCTTCAAAAATCGCGTAATCAGACGAATTGGGCGCCTAAAAAAAACTGCCATGCAAACCCATTTGATTCATAACCGAATTAAATTCCAAAATCTAGAAGGAGTACCCTGTAAATAATACAGTAAAATACATAAAAAATACAGTAGCAAGTACTGCGCTAAACGGACAAAATAATATTGGAGCCTTCAATTGTCGAAAACTCTTGAATGCAGCTTTAGGAATAACTCGAAAGAGGTCAAGCATATTACAAAAATCAATTAAAACTCTAAAGTATAATAAATTTACACGAATATGGATTATAATATTACTTTTGATCACGTAAAATAATATTTCGAGATTGTAACTGGCAATCGCGGCATGAATGATGCCGTGCATGAGTATGCGTGGGGTTTCAAGGCACGCTTCACTATCAGCTCGGCAAATTAAAACAAAAAATTAAAATTTTAAGCGTGGGGAGACTAGACTAAAGTATTTATTGTATATTCATATGTATGGCTGTGTGTGTGATAACAACAACAGAAAGTGACACATGGCACGCGCCTAACAGTAGAGATGAATTAAACAAAGAAACAACTTAAAACAAATACAGATTCACCTGGGGTTGGGCGACCATCAGACAAATGAGACACTAAGAAAGCTGCAAAGAAGCGAAGTGGCCGTCATTGCTAAGTTTGAGGGTGATAGGGCAGCGCGGAGCGGTGGTGGCAGACGAGCTTACCCACACGTTTGAGTGAATAAGGCGAAACCCGCCTGCCATAAATGGTGAAAATATAGCCCAGCGTCTATAAATCAATTTGTATCTGCGTGGCTGTGTATATGTGTATGTGCATATGTGTGTGTGTGTGTGCATTTAGACGAAGATCTGTAGGACGGGATTGCAATTAAAATGAAGTGACTTTTAATTTTCAGCAAAACAGAAAAGAATCTGAAATGCCACCAATAATAATATTAACAAACGAATAACGATTAAGCGGATACAGTGTGTCAATATGTATGAACGTATGCACATTTAGTTGGTTCGAAAAGCTTTGAAAAGTGACACCATCCGTAAATCAAAATAAGTTTTCAATTCTCGTATTCATTATACTATATGTGTTTTGTTTTTCTTACATGATACTGGTTTCCAATGTTCACTGGCATTGGATTTGTAATTAGTGAACCCAAAAAACCCTAAGTAGATATTTTTTATGAGCTTAGCTCACTGGACTTTAAAGAGTTAATCCTATTTAATCATTTTTTCTGAACTTGCATACTTGGCTATTATACACCGGCACTCGAAGTGCAACCAATTAAAAAGGCCACAAATTTAGTTTGGAAAATTAATTTTATTCAATTCAAAGTAAAAAAAGTGAGAAAATAATATAAAATTAAGAAACAATTTTCTTTTGTTCGATATGACCACCTTTTCCCTTGACTATGGCCTTGAGACGGTCCAGAAACGAATCGCAAGCTGCCCGAATGTGACTTGCTGCGATTTTGGCCCACTCACGGACAATGGCTTTTTTCAGCGCCTCGATACTGATGAATCTTTTAGTTCGGTCCTTGCACTCCAAAATGGTCCAAAGAGAATAATCGATCGGATTCGCGTCAGATGAATTTGAGAGCCATTGTGTGGACGTTATGAAGTTCGGAACGTTGTTTTTTAGGCATTCTTAGTTCATTCAAAGCAACCTCCACAATACTTTCCCGATAATATTTCTCATTTACCTTGACGCCAGGCTCGATGAAAACGATTGAAGAGCGCCCATCTGCGGTTACAGCGGCAAAACTATTACCTGTTGCGGGTGCTACCTCCTGGTGGCCAATCGATGACTCAAATTCTCGTATAAACGGTCGATCCAATAAACCTTATAGTTTTGGGAGTTTACGAATTGCTCAATTTGAAAAATTTTCTCGCCAGAAAATACAATGTTCGGAAATTGACCGCTTTCGGCCAAGTGAAGCAACTCCTTCGCTCTCTCAAGTCTGACTTGTTGCTTCTTTGTAAGGCTTGCTTTTGACGTCAGATATCTTCTGTTCTTTCGCTATTTGATTGGCACTTCGCCGGGGATTTCGCTCAAGTCGCTTTTTCACTTTTTGAAACATTTCACGTAACGTTGAAGTCTTTTGATGACCACCTCGAGTAATGGTGCGATAAACAAAAACTTTATTTGCCTTAAGGTGCTCGAGCTCACGAGCTCTCGCTGGTTGTGATTTTTCAGCCGAATATAATGCAATCACACCAATACGTTTGAAACCCATTACTGAGTTTCTTTTTTCGCGTTAACACAATGCTTCCGCGCGCTTGTAAACAATACTCTGGACCTGTCATTTATCCAACTAACAGACAGCTGATGCCCGTGTATCAGCTGCAAGAGCGGTCTGAAGTTGGTTACACTTCGAGTGCCGAACCCTGTAGTTTAGGTTATGACAAAAGAAGGTGTAGAAATATCCAAAACAAGTTTTTATGTGTCTTTACCCCTAATTCTCTCAAAACCGTAATTTGAAGGGCACCTGTTTATCCACGAGTAGTGTTCAACACACAAAAAGACATCAGAAATCAGTTTTATATAAAAAAAAGCAAAAAAATCGAATTTTGTAGACCTGTGGTGTCCTACAACATTGTAATATGCCACAAGTCACAAATGTTTCTCGATAAATAAAATTTGTATTGTTCACCTTAATTACACAGTGAGTGGTTCCACTTGTATGGAGCAAAAGCTCAAAAATAGTTTTCTATGAAACTAAAGGAGATTTCGAAACAAAATTTGGCACAATTGTTACTCTTTTAGTTATTTATTTCAGAAAGTACATTAAGATATGAAGTCTTTTCAATGTACGTAATTGTCCATTGACTTACAAAAATTAAGTTAAATTAGCACTTACAAAAGTTTAGCTCAAAATTAACAAGGACGACCGCCAGCTGACGCCCTAAGTAAATTGCTTGAGTTCTGTTTTTTGCTACGCCGCCTTGAGTAAATCTAATTCTGCAAGAGGTTTTTGATGTTTTACAGCTTTAAAAATGAATTTGAATTTGCAACAAGGAGTTTGTATTAGATTTTGCGTTAAAAATGGATTCAAAGGTGAGTAGACCTTAGAAATATTGGAAAATATGATTCGGTAATGATACTCTAAAGAAAACAGCTGTTTACGAGTCTCATGAACGTTTCAGAAGAGTTCGTCAGTCTATCGAGAATGACGAACATAGTGGCAGGTCGTCGACATCGAAAACTGATGAAAGCGCCAATGAAATGAAAGAACAGTTGATCAATAACCACAAATTAACGATCAGAGTGGTAACAGAGGATTTCAACATTGCTTATAGAATACTTGAGAACACTGCAGTTAATGCTTTGTGTTTGCGGCGTGTTGCTGCAAAGTTGGTCTCAAAGGAACTGAATTTCATGCAAAAAAGAAACCGAGTTGATATCGCCACTCATATGACTTCCAATGCTGAGTACGACCCAACATTCATCATTACCGTAGACGTTACGTAGATTTAGGAGTACGACAGGCAATCTAGACATCAGGCGAGTGAAGCCAAGATAAAAAAAAACCACGTTGTCTTCAGTGAAAAAAGAAAGCGATGCTCATGTTTTTTTTTGGATTACAACAGCATTGTTCACCTCGAATTTTCACCAGAAAGTCAGACAAATAATGTGGCCTATTTTTAGGGCTTTTTGAGCCAATTGCGTGAAACAGTTCGCCAAAAACGAAACACTTTGTGGGAAAACAACTTGTCGAGTTTGCAACATGATAACGCACCGTAGCACAGTACCATCAGTACTCGTGGATTTCTAGACCGAAAATAGAGATCCAGAAAGGTTTCGGGAACTGAGTCAAACGCTGGCATAAATGCCTTGCTGTTAATGGGGAGTACTTTGAAGGCGATAATATCACTTTTGCAGTATACCATAAACTTGTATTTTGAATTTTCTGAAAATATTCCGGGAACTTCTTGATCAAGGTGGTATTTACTCGAGAAGAAGCAAAGAGGAAGAAAAGAGGGTATGGAAAGAGGTTACTACATAAGGAGGTTTGCAACTGCAGTTTTGGAATATCCAATCGATTTTATACATTGGCTCAGTCTAAGTTGGTAACGTAGATTCGACGATACAAAAAATGCTAACGGATTTTATGTGATAAGTTTTATCGTTGTCTAAAAAAGGCAAGCAAAGTAAACTCTTTACTGAATCTAGTACAACTGTAAAATATTAAGGAAAAATTCTACGTTTCACAGTCCGGCAAACCAACTAATAAAAACCGCAAAGACGATGAATACATGAATATAAACTACTTTTCTTTTGGTAAAATATTTGCAGCAAGATATTTATATCTCATATTTGGTTTTCTTAAGAGACTTTGCTACATAAATTCTGTGGGATCAGTCACAAAAAATATAGAAATGCAGAAATTGAACTTTAAGAAATAGAACATAAAAATGATTACAATCACGAATGTGCTGAGGACTTAGTAAGAGTCTTAATATTCTTTATATTTGTACAGATATCAGTAATTTAAAGTCAAAAGCCAAAAATTAAAGAAAACTATTTTGCCAGACGATCTGATAATAAAACCGAATACCGAAGGTTATACACAGGGAAGACAATTTGAAACAATTTAAATATTTCTATGAAGCATTAATAGGAAAGCTAATTATAAATGTGTATTAAAAGTCTCAATGCTTTAATTATAAAGGGTTTTCCAATAACAGGTGTTATTTTGAATAGCCCACTATTTCGGTAGATGTCCCTTTGGAAGCTGTCATTTTTTGATATTGGACAAGTGGAAACTACGCCATTAATAAAAATGAAATGGTACACACTTAAATAACGCATTGAAATTATTAAAATTCACTATGAAAATGGTGCAAATTTGGCAGAGACGGTTCGTAAAACTCGAACATTTTTGGGTAATCGTGAAGCACCTTGTCGGACCGCAATACAGAAATTGGTGAAAACATTCGAGCTGTTGGGACAAGTTAGTGATGTGAAGAATAAAACCTGTGCACGTCGCTCAAGAACAGCCAAAAATATTGCTGTTGTAGCCAAAAGTGTTGAAGAACCCCCAGATTTGTCCATTCATCGTCGTTCTTTGGAATTAGCCACTACACAAACGTCTTTACATAAAAATTTGGGTCTTACGGCTTATAAAGTCCAGTTAACACAAGAACTCAGGCCGGCCGATCATCAACAACGTCGTGTCTTTGCTGATTGGGTCGTTTAAATACATAAAAGTGATCCGGAATTCCATCGAAACATCATCTTGAGTGATGAGGCCTATTTCCACCTCGGTGGCTTCGTTAACAAGCCAAATTGTCGAATTTGGGGCTCAGAAAATCCAAGAGTTATTGTTGAAAAGCCTCACTATCCTCAACGTGTGACTGTTTGGCGCGGTTTATGGTCCGGCGGAGTCACAGGACCTTACTTTTTTGAAAATGAAGCTGGGCAACAGTTACGGTGAATGGATTGCGCTATCGAGAGATGATCAACTATTTTTTATGGTCGGAATTGGATGGTATTGATCTGGACAACGTTTAATTTGAACAAAACAGCGCTACGTGCCACACAGGCAACGAAACCATTGATCTTTTACGGGAATAACACCTCTTATTGGAAAATCCTTTATTTATATAATTTCAGATGCAATTGAAAATGGAGCAAGACCTTCCCAGGTATCCAAACAAAAAATATAACGAGTTCCTAAAAGAATTAGAATAATGAATAGTGAATAGAAAAAATGAACTGCGATTATTCACGAAGTAATACAGATATATAATTAAAATTTTTCACATAAAAGTATGTACAAAACTACGAGTCGCAATTACTCAATAAGCCGCGCAGTCTTTATCGTGGTCAACTATAGCCTGGCCTCTTCTCGGCATGCTTTGAACCAGCTTTTCTGCATAGCTCGTCGACAAACAGGACTAGATTTTGCGAACTTGACGCACGAGTTGCTTTAAATCATGGACTGGCCTTCTGGCAAGATGCGTTTTCATAGTTCCCCACACAATTTAAATGGGGTTGGCGTCTGGGGACTGGGAAGGCCTGTCCAATACTGTGACTCCATTTTCTTGTTTCTTAATGTGTGTTTTCTGAGAGCAGTGGTTTCGATGGTGTGTGACGGTAGGATATGTTCGCCTCCTTCAGTCGTTGTTCGATGGTGTTCATACTCACATCTATTTCCTTTTTAGCAAGAATTGATCATGCTTGGCGTAGTCATAAAGAAGGGGCCCGCTTAAAAAGTTGGACGGTCACTTTATATTGCTTTTTTGTCGTCACTCCCTTCACGCCGCGCTCGGAAAAGTCATCAACATTTTTGTACACTTTATACCGCTGATTCCACATCAAAACAAGCTTTTTTGATTTTTAATAATATAACTTTTGCAGGCGTCGAAACCTTTGAGTGAGACTATTATGCAGCAAAAAGCAGAACGAAATATATAATATCTTGCAGTTACAAGAAAAAAAAACGGTTCTTTTCTTTTGACACAGACTGTACATAAAAGCAGATATACAAGGTGGCGTCGTTCGTCGATCATATTTGACACTTGAGAATTAGACGGCTGCGGCATACAAACAGACAACCAATGGAGCGCGTAAAGGTCAAAATAAAGATTTCCAATACCCAAAATAATTTTTTTATTTAGTGAAAAAGTTATTCGAAAGCAAAATTGGATGATTAATATTGAATCTGAGTATTTTGATGTAATTCAAAAGCATTCACTACTCTTCACTCTACTACTAAACGATGTGATAGCGATAATCTTTATCATATGACCTCTTCGATCAAAAAGGAAGTAACAAGTAATTAGCTGAGTAAGTAGTGGTCATCACCCAGTGTATCTTGAAATCGTCAGCTTCGCACTAGCAACTCGAACTAGAGGGGTAGAAAAATACGAACACATACATAGGTACGCAGAAGCGTAGAAGCATTCGCCCGTGCACACAAACACTTATATACATACATATGTTCATATGTAAGTATGCGTGTAAAACTCCATTTCATTATTTGCAACGTGTTTTTGTACGATCGCTTGATCTGCGTTAAGGGGAGCTACCCATCTATCTGATCTTGTCACCGGTGTGGTGACTTGTCTATTCGCATTAGAGCCGACGATAAAGTTGTTAGTTGTACAGTTTCTGGCAATACCAACAAATGTTTATCAAGCCATACATAAGTATGTACATATGGCCATTCATACATATACATATGTACGTACGTACAGTTATATGAAATATACTTTTTCTCCATGAATGAAAAGAAATGAGCAAAAAGAGAAACGCCAAGTAATCGAGCACGAGAGTGTGAATGTGATGCCAATATATGAATGGTCTTTTCCAACATTTTAACTCCACCTCTAACGCTAAACTTGGGCAAATACTTATATGCAAGCACACATACGAGGCAAACAAATATATGAACAAGACACACTTGAGCGCACATTATTGTTGTTATTTAATGTTCATTAATAATGGGATTTAGGTTGGATTTTTAACTTCACTTGAAAACAGCAACAAAGTACATTATATCATGCAAATGTGCCAGTACATACGTATGTAGATGTATCTTTCTACATATCTACATCCTATAAGTATATACAAATGCTGAGAAAATACACAAACGGAATTCAGTTGTTATAGCCATTTTTGAGAACTGCGTATACATTAGGTACGCTTACATATATTAGAGATTTGACATCAAACATTCTGCGTAAAAAGATTCCGAAGTTTAAAATTGTAAAGATATAAGTTCAAAAATGAGTGAAAAAGTTATGACCTCAAATTATTTTCCTGTTCACCACTGAGTAAAACGTAGCGTAGTTTTTATCAAAAGCAAACTTGAGAGCAACTTTTTGCTCAGCGTGTGGACTCCTCTTTCGTTTGCTTCAGAAATTTTGATTTTTCGCGATATTCTAAAACCTCCGTTCAAATGAAAGCATAGTGACAAGCGACAAGACAAGGGAAACGGATCTGCACTTGATAAGTGAATAAGCAGAAGTGTCTAAGCAGAACTCCCATCAAGCTATTACGGCTTATATCAAGTTGTTTAGGTTTGCGTCAAGTAGGGGGAGCAATAAAAGGATAGCTTTTACGAGGGTTCCCATTCATATTTATGGTCTTGGGCACTTGTTGTCAGGAGCCACCTGATGTTTTCATTGGAAAGTTTCAAAATTTTTGATGTGTGAGCCATATTAGCGTTATTTCTAGTAGCTTTACAAACTCAGCTCGTCAAAGAAATTCAATTCAACCGTGAACATTTTTGTGTGATTATTTTTCACAATTTTTGACGTGGGTTAATACGTGGGTGGCGGCCGCCGTGGCGGTTGGTGCTTGACTACCATTCGGAATTCAGAGCAAGAACGTCGGTTCGAATCTCAGTGAAAGATCAAAAATTAAGAAAAAGATTTTTCTAATAGCGGTCGGCCCTCGGCAGGCAATGGTAAACCTCCGAGTGTATTTCTGCCATGAAAAAGCTCCTCATAAAAATATCTGCCGTTCGGAGTCGGCTTGAAACTGTAGGTCCCTCCATTTGTGGAACAACATCAAGACGCACACCACAAATAGGAGGAGGAGCTCGGCCAAACACCCAAAAGGGTTTACGCGCCAATTATATATATATATATAATAAGAGAAGTGCAACGAAAATTGGTTCAAATTAATACAAAATTATATTGAGATAAATTGAGAATATTTGGAAAAACAATAAAAACCTTTACAACAATGCTCATTTTTGTGAACTGAACTTTTTTGGTGCGTAAATAACTAGGATTTTTTCAAGATTCGCACTAAATTTTGAAAGTAATCATTCAACGGTGAATGAGCCATCACGACTAAATATGGATTAATGTGAGTCTTAACACTATAAGATTTGCCGTAAGAACAAAGATGGCAATCTGGTGACTGACGTCCAGAAAATACGTAAGTTAAGGAGGGAGCACTTCTCGCACTTGCTAAATAGTGACAATTTCGCATGTCCGAATTGATGCGAATTCGTATTCAATGCAGTACCAGCTGGTGATAGCAGAGGAAGAGCAAGGCGTCCTCTGCGTTGAAAAGATCAGGTGGAAAAAGACTTGGCTTCACTTTATGTGTCCAACTGGCGAAAGAAAAAAATGACTGGCGTGCTTTGTTAAACTCGGCCAAACTCACTTAAGCAGAGGACACGAAAAAAAGAAGGACACGATAAAAAATATGATGACACAAATAATGATAAAAAATTCTGTAGTGGGACAAAACCCAATGAGACTTTAAGGAATTGTTTTAGGTCAATAAATAAACACTTGGCTGACATTACTTAAGAATTATCAATATCAAAATGAGAAAGTGAAGTACTAGAATTTTTAGGGAGGAAATAGTTATCTCCCGATGTGTCTGTCACTCGTTGCCACAAAAAATATTGCTGTGTCATGAACACCATAACTTACCACGGCGACAGACGTGAATTCGTACCATCTTTAACCAACTTAAAATCATTCCTAAAGTTATATACTAAGGCTTAATGGAGGAAGTTTTAGAAAAGTTAGAGTTTTGTCCAGTGTATAAATCGTAGTAGTTAAGGAGAGGCAATGATAGTTAAAACTCAAACCCCTTACTTCATTTTTCTAATTTTTTTATATTGGCTAACCACGATAAAGCAAGCCTATAAAAACTCTTTATCCTTTTTCTTTGTTGCCGCGAGGATATGTTTGTGAGTTTTTGTAACTTTTTTGAGCGTTGAATACGTGTCAGCGCGAAGTTGACATGTGATTTAAAAATAACATGTGATTTTTTTTCTACCATAACCATTTACTTATTGCACAGAGTGTATGACCGTGGATTAAAAATTGAAAATAAGCTTCCGCGCTTTTGACCGCCATTCAGTTTTGTTTGTTGTGGAGTACTTCATATAAATTGTTGTACAATAATGGCAGAACTTTCTTTTTTGCTGCTACTGTTATGGCACATACCGTTATTGTTTCGACATTGTTATTGCTTAGCTGAAGTTCTCTCTGTAGTTCGATATTTTTGAATTCGCTTTGTACACAGTTTTCTTTCGCACATTTCGCCTCTGTGTCGCTCCACCAATGGAAGTCGTCGAATGAGCCACCATCGCTGTGCTCAAATCAACAACAACATTGTTGTTTACAATCTTTTCCACAGTGTGTGCATAATCGCTACAATTGCTGTCACTAATATTATTACAATACAACTGCTGTTGTTGCTGTAACTCGTATTTTTCATCTCTTTTATGGTATATTTGTTATTGTTGCTATAATTTTGAAGTCGACACGATTTACTACCGGAAAAGACAAATTAAGTTGGTTTTGCATTTGAAGCCGACTTCTCGCAGCGTTTTATAAGCATGTACATATTTCCATACATACATACATACATACATACATTTAATTTTCAGCTACAAATACACGACCCAACCAACATCGATTAGACTCCATTTAATGCCTTGCCCCACATCTTAGACTAGCCCTGCCTTGGTTTAGAGGTCTGATAGTAGGCGTACAATTTCATTACAATAATTCAATTGTCTTCGATTTGATTATTTTATAGTTGACTACTCATAGGCAAATACCTATTTATTTTCGTCTATGTGTGTATATATACCTATATGCACGTATGTATGCGCTTTATA
Source organism: Anastrepha ludens (assembly GCF_028408465.1). Classification (NCBI taxonomy): domain Eukaryota; kingdom Metazoa; phylum Arthropoda; class Insecta; order Diptera; family Tephritidae; genus Anastrepha; species Anastrepha ludens. The sequence goes on along the minus strand of NC_071498.1, from coordinate 7,102,797 downwards.
GGTTTGTTGGAATAAATGATTGTTTGTGTTGTTTAGCATTGTGTGGGTTTTTAAAAAATTTATTTCATTCTTGCGAGTCTTTAAGATATTTTCGTATCAAGCATTCAATTACAAAATTGTTATAATAAATATGAAATTCATTCATAGAAATCGATTTGCACTCAATTCAAGTGGTGGAATTAGACAGAAAATTTATTGATTGACTTGCGAATTTAAAAAATAAACAAAAATTCATGCAGTATTTACTATTTATTTATGTATGTCAAACGAAAAAAACCCGATAACTTGAAGCATAAATGTCAACACAAAAAAATAGAGTAAGCTGAAAACTATAGAAAGGGCGACCGGGCTGTTCGCGTCAATTATCACAGGGTAGAGCTGCTCTATAACACTTATAAGGCCCTTCTATGGTATATCGCTCGTTGTCAACCAATTGATTTTGTCTTACATGAATGACTTCAGTCTTGGCTAATCGGCCTTAATACAGATTTTCAGAGTGCGTTAAATCCAAGTAAATAAATCGCCACACATCACCTTTTCGCCGAGTTTAAACCCCTAAAACAGCTGACTATTCGACTAATTCGACTGCCTAGATTCCTAGGCATAGCATAGTTAAGCACGACCATCGGCTCCATAAAGATGATGAATAACTTTGAGCTGCGCAAGACTGTAATTGGTTTCAGTCAAGGTTTGCTTCACTTTTGTACGACTTCCCCACCTCAGTGCTTAAAAAAGTGGTACGCGCTACCGTTTTTAGCTGAAGCTACGCGGTCGCGCTATTAAGCAAAAGTAGACGAGACGAAAGAGACGATATCGCACCTTCTGTGACACTCTTTTGCTCTATCCAGGCGAAGATTCACCCCTTTAAATGCAAATCAGGGATATTCTAAAATTTTCGAAAAGGTCACATTGGTTTTAGAAAGTGCTTCAGAAACTCCAGCTGAACTCCAAAATGCTAGATATTCACATTAAACCGAGGTGCATTCATCTGAGGTGGTAACACTTGAAAAACTGATTTGTTTTTTCTAGCTCGCAGTTTGGTGGTTTCAATCTCAAAGTAACCTCATGGTTTCAATGTAAAATTTACTTACTTTTTGTTTGTTGCTTCACTTGTTTATTTACATTTGAATTGAAATTTTGACACTCAAATCAATAAGTTGCAAAAACAAAATACATGAAAACTAAAATGCATTTTTTAGTTTTGTACTACTGCAAACATCTTGCATGGGTTCGCTTTGAATAAAACGAAACCTCCAACTGGATACACAAATAATATGAAATAAAATAGAGAAACTGTAAGTAAATAGAAAATACAACCGAATTCAGGTGCTCGTTCGGCAGCTCGAATACAGAAGAATGCAGCAAATTTAAATCTAAACAAATCTCTGCTATTTTGACAGGTCAGCACTTAGCTCGGTGGGGCCCTTTCAGAGCAGAAGACTGATGATCATTATCTCTGTTAATGTCCAGGTTTGGTAGCTAGATGATTAAGGTCATTGGGTGCGCCTTTATTCGCCCGCCTGGGGCCCAACCTGGATCTCATCAATCAATCATTTATCTATTATCAATCCACTACATCAACAGCTCTGGTTGGCTGTTGGAGGTATCATAATGGTGTTTCAATGGAGCTTTAGTGCTATTTGGGAAATGCCAGAGTGGTACTTCAGCCATTTCTCTTACCTACTTAGCTCTGTCAAACATATTAAGAGCCGGGTTGTGATTACTACTTTACCCGAAAATAAATTTTCCTGCCAGATTAAAGTGTTTTATGGTCGTAAAAAAATTCCCTAAGCGGAGGGATGTGTCAACATCCTATGTTAGTTAAACTACAGTAAAACCAATCGATGCCCTCAAAAGAACTGAATGCGGCTCTATTTTTTCGAAACACAGTAAAATAATATGATGATGGCTTTATTTTTGTTCAAAATATTTTGCTTGGCAGTCAATACACTTGTACATTTGCTTGAACTAATTTTCTTTGCCACTTAGAAGTGGCTACGAGCTGTTTAGAGGCTTCAATAGCTTCTTCAGACGTTGAGAAACATTGGTCTTCCATTTTATTTTCATGTTCGGGAACAAAAAGAAATCATTAGGTGCCAAACCAGGGTTGTAAGGCGGATGAATCATTAATTCGATCTTTTGAGTACTCAAAAGCTCTTTTGTGTAAGCCGATACGTAAGAGTTCCCATTGTCTTGGTAAAGTATGTTTCGTCTTGGGCAATTGATTTTCCTTAATTCTCCGTAAAATTCTGGCAAACAAATGGTTGTGTAGTACTCAAAATTGACTGCTTCTTAGTTTCTTCGTGGTACAGTTGCGGCATGACCAGATTTCCCGAAAAAATAGGCGACCATTTGCATTGGGATTCCTCTTTTGCGAACAACTTTTGCTGGATTAAACCAACACGGCACCTATACTGTCTATTGCTGTTTTGTTCCCGGCTTATATGAGAACATCGAAGATTCGTCACCTGTTACAATATCACAGGCATGCTTTGAACCATTGCAGCTGAATTTCTTGAACATTTCCTTGCAATAATCGACACGAGTGCAAGTCCTTTTCTTGGTCATTGTCAAATTATGCGGAAACGAGAACAAATCTTTCATGACCAAATGTTGATACAATATTGAATGTACAATATAATTGAATGTATACGTATACTAGGTCCCTCTAATGCCCAAGGATGCCTGTATCAAGCGATATTTCACATGACGATTTTGCGTTATCAGTTAACACGCAGCCTCGATTGTTTCTGGCCTTCATAAAATTCATTCTGCACGTATCGACGGCCACGTTGGAACTGGTATCCAAGCGTGCATTCCACTGTGGCTAATCATCTCTTGTTGACGCAGTCCATTAACCTGCAACACCTGTTATTGGAAAACCCTATATTTTTATTACTTACGGTTTTTTGCTATTTTAGTAAGTACCGCTGGAGTATTTTTTGTTAATATAACAAGCAATTTTGTTTTTTTTTTTTTTCGAAGAAAATATCGAATTACAGCTCATCGGAGGTAATATTGCAGAGTCGACCCTGTTAAAAGGCAACCCTCGTAATAAAAAATAGACCGGCGCATATAACTACTTTTATGGTTCCTCCAAAGTACTTTACCAAATTTGTTCTCCAAATTTGTGGTGTTCATCTTAAGAAATTTCGCAGAAGGTGGTGTAACTCCATATTTTTTAGGAAAACCTTTTTCATAGTCCTTCATGGTTTGAATTTCCTGTCAAGGATCCATCGCTGCTAGAACCGATTTTTAGTGTATCCGCAGCGCGTTTTGAATTCGAGACCAACTGGCGGAATGCTACGCACAAATATGCATGTACATTAAGATACGACGGCCAACATCATCAGCTGTGGCTATTCGTAAAATTCTGTATTGATTAATGAAATTGATTTATTTTACATAAACGTAATAAAAACTTACCGGCAGCGCTGCCAGCTGAAAATACATGTGCCCAGCTGTCTCAATCTGCAACCGTTTTACCCATGTATATATGTAGGTATGTAAATTGTAGGTGGTTTTGAAATTACTCATTTTCGTTTTTCCTGGGTATGTTCCAATTTTTATTGCAGTTTATGTTAAAATATATATGTATGTAAGTTTATAGTGGGATATGCATACATTTTTTAATGCCTATATTTTACGTATAAGTGATATAAACATTTGGCACGCGCTAACCACGCGGCACATTCCCTCTTTAGTGCGATATGTAAACCATTTTTAGAAACATATGAACATTTGTTTGCCTTGTTTAACGCACGAATGGCCAACTTTATACACCCATGAAATCATGGCCCACAGAGTAACGCATGAACTCATTTGAAATCATTTTTATTATCAACTTGGCATAGTTGGCGAAAGATAAACAACATTTCGGTTCTAAATTCGCATGTGTGAAAAGCGTATACACATTTGCCACCCCTGCAGGGAAAGCCTGTGGTGAGTATTGGGGTCTGTATTTAGAGGGTAAAAGTAGTCAAAGTAAAGTAAAGTAAGAAAAAATCAAAGATTAGGATTTTGCCACGATTTCGATGCGGCGAAATTGACTTACGCTTCTGATACAGTGACTTGCTGGCTAGCATAGAGCTAGAGGCCTATTATTATTTTTTTCTAAGTAATATATAAATAAAATTCAATACAAAAAAAAATTCAATAAATGCAACCTACTGCGTCGAAATTGAGTTTTAATAAAATAAAAAAAGGGAAAAATAAATCCGTTATTTTCTCGGTAGATGACTGTAGTGATCGATATCTCGCAAAGCATTGATCACAAACAATTTAACGTTTATGCTCGTTGTCAAGGCGACATTTCACATAAAAAAAATCGTTTCCTGTTTTTTGTTTGTTCCATGCAGTTATGAGCTACAGGGTGTTAACAAAGGAAGTCTTTTTTTGACGTGATAACGTCTTATAATTCGATTTAGTCGGCTGCACGCACGAAAAAATGTGTCGTTACCTTGCTCATTAGTTTAACCTTGCTCATTTGTCGTTACCTTGCTCATTTGTCGTTACCTTGCTCATATGTCGTTACCTTGCTTATTGCCGTTACCTTGAATGAACTGCAAGCGAAAGCGCGGAACGAACAAAGCAAACGAACGGCAACGTTCGACATCTTGCTCTCTCCTACTTAAGTGAGCGTATATATGTATGTATATGCGCATATGTACATATATAAATTCACGTATTTGTATTTGCATATGCCTTCTTATTGATTATTATTAATTTGATTTACTTGAAGAATTTAAAATAAAACCAAGTTTGTTAATAATACCTGTTGTTTTAATGTTATTGTATTATTATTAATTTTTTTATTATATGTATATGAAGGAAAAAATGTAAGGTAATATTTACCATGTACCTTATAAGATATGTTGTATACTATATTAATATATGTAATATATATAAACATGCATATACATATACAATTTCGCGCAATTTTCAAAAAGAACAAATCTATATGTAAAGATGCATACAAGTCATATGGACATATCAAATATACGAATCTATTCCGTACGCAAGGAAATGTAAGCTAATGTGCTTGAACTGCAAGCGAGAGGGCGGAACGAACGACAAAGAGCACAATCGGCCCCCGCGTTCGGCAACGTTCGACATCTGGCTCTGTCCTACTTGAGTGAGCATATATATGTATGTATATGCGCATTTGTATATAAATTCTCATATTTGTATTTGCATATGCCTTCTTGCTGTGTGCATGGTAATGAACCATTTCTCTGTTGAGAATAGGAAGACGATAGGAAGAGTAGGAATTGAAAGGGAGTGATTCGAGGGTAATGTGTCTCTAAAAAGGCAAATCGATGATGGTGCCTCTTAGTGTTGGTGACTTATTAACGTCTGATGCACAATCGAAATTGAAGATATCTTTCATGAATTTGATAAATGTTTCGTCATTTTTCACGTTTGTGTAAATGTAACTTGACCTATTCCATAGCAATTCCATTTACCTCCTTCTCTATATCCATTCAAAATATCTATCAAACAAATAAATTTAAAATTTCGTTTTGAAAATTGCAACCATTCCATCAATATTTTCTTATGACGTTGTCACGTTAAACTATCGTCAGTAAACCGACTTTACAGACAACCTCTTTTTTTATTAAGGCGAAAACGCAAGCCAAGCCGCTGAAAATGTGAATTCTGTTTATGGTGCCGATGCTGTAACAGCTAATTGCGTGCAATTTAGGTTTCGTCATTCCGTTCAGGTTTTTCAGATGTTAAAGAAAATGCCGATAATGTAATCATAGAAATAATCGAAGTTGTCCGGCAGTTTACTAGTCTTAGCGCCGTCCAGAAGCTAAAGTTCGACCATGAAACCGTTTTAAACCATTCGCGCAAAAATAATGGATTTCTATTTCACAAACTAATATAACAAAAATTAAATGATTTAGTTCAGTGTAATCGCTTAGAATGCAATTTAAGAACAAATATACGAAAGCACTTTATAATAATATAAAATAATTTAATTAACTGCGTGTCATTGGGACAGCAAAAACAATATAATCTAATGAAAGCAGCAACTGCAGCTTCATCAGAGGAAAACTTAAGGAGAAATAAAACTTTGGCTGAAGGAGATTAGTAAGGGACGCTTTGAGGATATTTGACTGATTTTTGTGGTTTTTACATTTAAAAAAAATACAGAGTTTTCGTAATTTTGTGTAAGAATATCAAGCAATTCAGAGTAAAACTGAGGGAGTTATACTCGTAGAACTTTGACTGAACGAATTTAGTAAGATAAACTGGGAACTAGTGACACCTTGAGGACATTTTATTGATTTTTTTACAACATCGGATTTTCTGCTCAGAGCGGTATGACGTTAAAGGAGGTTGGCCTCTGAAGGCAATATCCTGTAAGACATGGTAGCATTTTGAGGCAGATTTCTGCTTTCTTCTGTGTACTTCGTACAGATCACTCTATCCGCAAACCGGGTTTTGAGGGTTGTGCCAGGACTATCTTTCCAAGCAGGCTGGATATGAAGTAGAGAGGAATCTGCACGCCCATAGGCACCTCTGTTTTCCCCGACGGCTTCAAGATTGAATCTGGAGTGGAAGCGGGGGTTTTCTATAAATCAGCCAATATTTCATTTTTTTAAACTGTCGAAAACTAGTAGTGTTTTTCAAACACAGGTCTTCGTGATTCCGCAGGCATGAAAAATGCTCAGGGATCGCTGTTGGAGGAAGACATAAATATCTTTTCCGATAATGAAGGAGAAAGAGGATAGACAAGGCCGAAGCAATGTTCCACCTCTCTCTGTTCTCTCTCAACACCTGCAAGGAGGAGATCAAGCGACTCAATCCTGCAGGAAAGATTGCCTATGAGCTTGCCAGGAAGGGATCGATAGAACCGGTTTTTGTTGTCCCCATCTGAGACAGCGGTGTCACCTTGACCGTTATTAAAGGGAAATTGCAAATTGATTGATTAAAAAAGCGCAAGATAGATGGAGTTATATTTTATCGTGCGCTATCTCAACAAATCTTTGGCTCCAGTACAAAGAACCCAAGACGCAACTCAAAGCGGTGGTCAGCGGTCACTGGGTAATTAGAACTTATGCGGAGAAGCTTAGACTTTCGAACCACTACCATTGCAGAGGCTGTGGGGATCCTGCAGGGAAATAAGTTGTTGAACACTTTCTTTGCAAATGTCCGGGCTCGGCGGCTAGGCGCTTGAGATTTCTTAGTGTGCCTTTTGGGGATAGCCAGAAGCAGTTCTCCGGCCTAGATCCCTTTTCTCTCCTCCACTACATCAGCAGCACTGGATGGCTGTAGATGTTTTTAGAGTTTTGTAATCTCTCGCAGGTAGTGGTCTACGTTATGGTACCAAAACGGTCCTTTTGCAATCTAACCTACTATCGACCTATTATCAACACCAAAATGTGAATCTGATAAAAATACAGCTTTTCATTCCTTCTAATTCTGCTTAGTTTAATATTTTGTAGACTTTTTTCAGATAATTACACGAGTAATAAATAATTTTTCCTTCGTTTCATTACCTCAATCTAAATGTTTATTAAATACACTTTTTCCTTTTTTAATAACTAACTTGTAACCCTGTCCGAGCTCCTCCTCTTATTTGTGGTGTGCGTCCTGATGTTGTTCTACAAATGGAGGGACCTACAGTTACAAGCCGACTCCGAACGGCAGATATTTTTTATGAGGAGCTTTTTCATGGCATAAATACATTCGGAAATTTTCCATTGCCTGCCGAGAGTCGACCGCTATTAGAAAAAAAACAATTTTTCTTTATTTTACGTTCTCTCTGAATTCCGAATGGTAGTCACGCACCATTCGGCAACGGCGGCCGCCAATTGCAAAAGCTCTAAATCTTCCGGTAGGGGGATTAATTTTGCGCCACCTTGTACGAAGGGCGGTTACTGCACTGTCGTGATTATTTGTATTAGCTGCTTGCGATAGTAAATCTACAAAGCCTGCAAATATTTCAAAGCCATATAAAAGTTAATAATTTGGTTTTTTTATACTTTTCGGAGTTAAGTTGTAAATCAAAGTTTTGTTTCTCGAACTTAACAATGATTCAAAAACCGAAAAAGAAATGCAAATTTCAAAAGGGCAACAGCCATTGCTCTAAATTCACTAGTAGCAGTGCATCAGTTCGGCTCTAGTGGACTTTCCTGCGGGGTATTACAAGTATGAAATATTATTACACACACAGGCCACTATATGTTTTTTCGCACAGCTTAACATTTGTGCAATGCGCGCTAATTAGACATGGCCAAGAATAAACGCACACGAAATATTTGAGGAATCCCTGACGTCGAACGAGCGTCGGTCCCGCGCATCATGAACAACAACCGCCTGGCTGGCTGATATTGAACTCAAGCGCTGTTTATGATCACCGGCATAGCAAGAAAAACAAAATTACACCGATTCACCGCATATTTGTATGTTTGTGTGTGCGCACATGTAAACAATTTTGCATTAGACGCGAAGGTAAATTCGAATATTCAATTGTGCGCTTATTTGCCAAATATTTAGCCACCTTTGCAAACGTCATTTTGATGCTGCGATTGTGTGCCGAAAATAATTGAATTCTTGGGAATTTTTTTGGTTTTATTTTTAGTTTTTTAACTCAGCGCGCGAGCAAATGAAAATAATATACAAAAATGTGTGCGAAGGTGAAGGTGAGTTGAAGCGATACGCACGCAAGGTTTACTTTGATGGGTATATATGTATGTAAGTGCTTATGTGCATATGTGTGTGTGAATGTAAGGGTGTGCATAAATATTGTGGCTAACTGGCAGCGAAGCGCTGGGCCAACGTCATCACTTGAGAACGCCCGAGGAAGTACTTTGCATGCGTATTAGCTAGGGGAAGTGACTAGAAGAAGGGGAAACCTCGGAAGCTCACCACTTACAATTTCATGCAGATGTATTGTTACATTTTTACACTTAGATATGGAACCAACAATTTTAGTGCAACCGGCAGCAAGTGTAACAGTGACGTCGTAAGTTGTTACGTCATTGTTTTGTTGTTGGTATTTTTATGCACACTGCAACCACCACTTGTGGGTGTGCGCGCTGCTCGCACGTGTCCCGTTGAATCAAGCGCAACGTCGTCCTTTCATTCATAAACTGTAAGCGAATAAAGCACATGTATGTTTGTTTGTATGTGTGTATGCATGGGGATATTTATACTGTCAACACCACTACTATATAGGCGCACACTAACATTCAATAATCTCAAAATAGTGCAATTATCGCTTTGGGAAAATTTCTGTAAACAAATTGTTTTTAATTTTAGCTATGGGCCGCACACTTCATGTCTATTTTTGATGCGGCATGACTGCCCTGGCCGCACCGCGGATAAACCTGCCCACTTTTGCTATTCTCTTTTAGTTATATTTAAAAATAAATTTCAAACACATTTAGTTCACTATGACCGGTGGTAGTGTATATACTTACATACATAAGTGTGTGTGTGTGTGTAGGCAGCACTAGTGGCGTTCTATACTCTTGGAACAGGTTTGCTGCTGTGGGGGCGGTGCAACTCAGGTGTGAACACTGATCTTGACGTAATGACCGTTCAATTGCCCGACTTGACCAGCGCGGGAATGTAAACAATGCCTTAATGGGGTTTGCTTTCTCATCCCGCCAAAATCGTTAAGCAAATATCTTAGAAACTAATCGATACTCTACAGCAAATACTACAGTTTTATTCACTGAGTGTGGTTTAGTGTTGTAGAGCTTCGGCTGTTCGTAACAGAGGGAAAGTAATTGTAATTTTTGAATATTTCCGTAATATGAGCACCTGAGTACTCTTATGTGTGTCGATCATTCTTTCTCTCTAGACTACTAAATAGTTGCTGCAATTGTCGTTGCTCGTCCACTTATCACATTTAACAGCTACAAATTCTGTAAAATGACTGTTAAGAGTACGCACTGTTAGAGCTCAAGTGTGTTTACTAAGTTACCTCTATATTTAACATAAGCTGGAGCGAAATTTCGATAGCGAATAGAGGATTTGGTGTTTCAACCTGGTTTGGTATTAGTGTAATGTTGGCATGACTTACGATTTAAACAATGTTCGATTTCTCAGCGAGAAATGTTAGTATGATTGTATGATTTGTAAAAATTAAATGCTGTAGAGTACTAATAGCATAACTATGAAATGCAGGGAGACAATTAACTTTTCAGAGAGCATCTCTATGTTAAACTAACGAATTGCTAACGTAGCAAATAGAGGGATGACGAACAGGAGGGATTGATAGTACGAACACATTGACGCTACGATAGGCAGCAGCTATTAAATATTATAATAATATTAGTTTGAGGAAAAATAAATACGTTATTTTTTTGCTAGATGGCTGTAGCGATCGATATCTGGTAAAGTGTCGATCAAACAATTTTAAGGTTTATGTTAGTTCTCAAGGAGACATTTCACACTAAAAAAATTATTTTGCTGTTTTTTGTTTATTAAATTCAGTCGTAAGTTACAGAGTGTTCACAATGGAAGTCAAAAAGTAGAAAATTCGGTAGATTTTACAGTTTTTCTTTGATAAAGGCGAAAATGCAAGCTAATGAAATTTTGAATGGTGTTTATGGTGCCGATACTAAAACAGCTAACTAAGTGGAATTTTGGTCGATTTTGTCGATTCCCGTTAGGCATTTTTGAAGTTAAAGATGCACTTCTCAAAGGCAGGTCCTCAAAAATATCCTTCAAATCACAGAAATAATCGAAGTTGACAGGGATATTAGTAATCGTAGCATCGCCCAGGAGCTTACAATGGACCATGAAACCATTTTAAACCACTTGTGCAAAAATTATACGCAAAAAAAATGAATTTCAATCAAATAAATATGCACCCAAAGGGTGAAATTGTAGATGTCTCCAAGTTAAATCTATGTAAAGGGTGGTTAAATTTCAAGGGCCGATATTGAATGTGAATCACACCTAAACGTCAAGTTTTTTTCTGCATTTCATTTGACATTTTTCAATTTCAGACTAATTCAATTTTAACCATGGAAAGATACACAACGCTAAAGCTATTTAGGCTTATTATGAAAACGGGCGTTCTATTCAAAATGCATATCGCGCACTTCGTGAAGAAAATCATCTTCAGTGATGAGGCACATTTTCACCTCAATGGATTCGTCAATAAGCAGAATTCTCGCATTTGGGCGAATGATAATCCAAGAGTGATTGCCGAAAAACCAATGCACCCAAAAAGAGTGACTGTTTGGTGTGGTTTGTGGACCTGCGGCATCATTGGGCCGTATTTTTTCCAAAATGAGGCCGGTCAAGTAGTTACTGTGAATAGTGTTCGCTCTCGTGAGATTATAACGAACTTTTTATGGCTCGAATTGGAAGATATGGATGTGGACGATATGTGGTTGCAACAGGACGGTGCCACTTGTTACACAGCTAACGAAACCATGGCTCTTTTGCGCGAAAAATTTGATGGCCGAATAATCTGACGTCGCGGCGATGTCAATTGGCCCCCAAGATCATGTGATTTGACACCGTTGGACTTCTTTCTTTGGGGTTATTTGAAAGAAAAGGTTACGTCGATAAGCCAGCAACAATTCAAGAGCTAAGGGATGAGATAATTCGGCCCATTAACGGCATAGAACCTCAATTATGCCTCAGCGTCATCGAAAATTTGAACCATCGGATGGAGGGGTGCCGCCGAGGCCATTCGGCCGATATTTTGTTCCATGCGTAATTGAGTCATACCAGTATCTATTATCATAATAAAGAGAACTGACAATAATTTTCTAAAAATATTGTATTTTATTAAAATCAACACCGTACGACGTACGACGTAATTCGCAAAACTTATAAATTCTCCAATATCGCGGTTAAATTTGCGCCACCTTGTATAAATAGCTCAAGAAAAAGAAAAACAATGGCAAATAACAGACTTTGTTGCAGCGATAAAACGAACAGAAGCCGTTAATAATTTGAATAAAACTTGACAGATGGGCGGTACATTTTTGACATATCTACTGATGATAGCATTTTTGGTCCAATCCGTAACAAACGTGCACGCTTGTTATCAAGTAGCAATGAATAGTTACAAAATATTTTGTTTTTTTTTCCTAATTTCAATTTGCATTTTTTACGTTTTATATGTTTAGTACTTATGGATTGAATTTTCACTGTTTCCTAATTTAAGTTTTTTATATTCAAAATGAATTGTTTTTTGTTTATAAATATTATCTTATATGGATTTCACTATTACGTTTTTTGCACAATTTTTTGGGAAAATATTTAGAATTTTTTCATCCAACACAATTTTTTTAAAAGTTGTAGGACCTATCCCCAAATTTACCGTAAGTCGCATGTATTTCTTTAAATTTTTTTTTTTTGCACGCATTTCCAAGGAATGTATCTGCCATGTAAAAACCGAGTTTGGTGTACATTGAATGTTTTTGATGGATTTTTTATTGTAAATATAATACTAAATAGTCTGGCTCCTCTATTCCGAACTATAAGATTCAGTTTGGTAACAGAGTACTTTGCTACAAAGAAAACTACTGAAATATCTATTTTAGTGCTCGCATTTCGTTTACACCATGATGTTCTACGAAGTTCCCCTTTGCAGAGCTCTGGAACGCATTCTGGATTAGGTCCGTTTTAAGTCTGTAAAGTTCATTCTTACTTAAACCTATTTTACTTCAATTCTCCATAGAGAAACAAAATTCTAAAGCCGCGCATTGTATTTATTGAATACGAAAATCATATCACTATTCTATAGCGACTCGCACCAGCAACATAAGTACTCATTTGTAGGATACGATTATCGAATATTACAATACATAAGCAGCACCTGTCTGCAGACAAGCATTTTAACATAAATCCCTCTCATGCTAAAATACATAAAACTGTTACTACGACTTAGTTCACTACGAATGTGTAACGGTTTCGTAACAGTTTCATACGAAGCCTGTGCTCTGTTAGTTAGCAATTATTCAACTATCCCCTCGGTTATCCCGAGCCAAAGGCTTAGAATGCCAAAAGCAAGCTCACGCGGAGATAACAATTTTGGAATATGTCTACATCTAGACACTGGGTATTTCATCACCTAGACGCCCCTTCTAAGCTCAACTGCTAAATGGCTACGGTTGGTTTAGGTGCGAGTAGTACCAGCAATTGTCATTAAAATGGCGTTATTGAGTGGGGTAAATATTATAACTGGCTCCTCCCTGCTGAACTGTTCCACATTGGAACTCATTCCTCATAAAAGTGCGGATGTACAACTATTCCATCAGCACGTCGACCAAATTTATAAGAAATGTATTTTATTTTTAGGTATTTAAAATTGTTTAATAGCTTACAATTACAGTAAAATATTAAGCCAGTGCCAAATAAGAAGTCGTTAAAGTGGGCAATATAATTAACAACAAATTTCACCCTAGGCAACCTAATGTGCATCTGTGCTTGTCCATTTGTTTCCATCATTTCAAAAATCCGCATGTCAACGCCCAAAATTATCTCAACTGCTTATGCATACACATACATACACACACATATCTAAGCAAATATTAGTACACAAATTAGCATCAACAAGTCACTCGTTCGTTCCTTTCCTTATATGGATTCGCACTCTTCGTTTCGAACTAAAACAGCACAAATGATTCAGTCACAACACCGGTAAACAATAAACAAAGACGTAAGAGTTCCACAAAAATTTTCAAATAAATTTTCGTTGATGACGTCGGTGAAGGCTGAAAGCCAAATAATGCAAAGAAAATCTAAACAAAAGGAAAATATAAATGTACATATCTGTGTGTATGTATGTATGTATATGACAACGTATGTATGTATCCCTTTGTGTGTGCCACAAATGTATTGTATAGCTAGAATTTAGCAGCAAATTAGATAAACATAAAGAGCGAGCGCATGAAAACGTAATGTAAACAGGAACAAAATAGTGCTGCTAAACATAATAAGCGAATAAAATAAGATATGATAGTTTGGTTATTTAGCAGAATGAGCAAAGCAACGAGAAATTAGAACTTATTAGAAAACGTATTGCGGTGAGTGTTATTTACTCACCACAGCCACTAAATGGCAATCAAAAAAGGAAAAATAAACACCAAAATGAAATGAGCATTCAAGCGGAGAGTGAAAATAAAAACAACTCTTTTAAATATACATATTTTTATTTGTGTGTATGCGTGCACTTAATTCGGTGTGCACTTGTGGCTGTGTGTGTGTTGGAATGTGTACGCTCTGTGTGTTATAGCCGTTTTTGTTGCTATTACCAGCAGAAACAAACTGTTGATTGGCTGAAGTGCGCTTGCGCCAGCCCCGTCTGCACGAAAATGGCTGCAAAACAGGGAGGTGACCCACACCACGATTGGCGCTACGTGCCGTCGTTCCCCACTCAAGGCACAAACAAATAAACAAGTACATAGGCACAGCAAGTTTGTGCAAGTGTACAGCGTGTTTTTCGAAGTTCGAAAAGTGGCACATCATGTAGGGGAAATATTATTTTGTGTAGCTCTCGCGCTCATAGCGCTGGTACTGAGCGCACCGGCCCCTATTCGGCTGATGGTAACTACGTAAGCAAGCGGTTAGCTGGGCCATGGTTGGGGAGCACGCAAGCCGGCTAAGCACACACATTCAAACCATTGTGTATGTGTGTGTAAGTGTGTGCTGGGCCATACAGCCGCATTGCTTGTGGCTGGCTGGCGGCTGATAGATGCCGAAGCGGCTGCAAGTTGAATTTTCATTCATAAAAACCAAATGTGTGCTCTTCGCGTGCTTCAGTTGTGTTCGAGCAAGCGCGTCGGTTAGTTCTCCAATTGCTCCAAGCAAACAAGCAGCAACGGCTAATAGAAAAGCAAAAGCACAGCAACAGCAGCTATCAAACACATACAACCGAAAGCAAGAAATACCAGTGGAAAAATTTAAATTCAATTATTGAAAATTCGATTGTGAAAAGTAAAAAGTGATTAAGAAAAAACAAAAAAAAAAAAAAAAAACTCAGTGCAAGCAAACACGCGCTAAAGAACATTGAAAAGTATATGCAGAAATATAAGAAATTTTGTGAAAACAGAATTACCTACAATAGACTTTTCACCACCAATGCGAGCGCAGAAAAATTGATTGAGTTAACTGCGTGTCAAATTAGCAATTTCGGTTGTGCAACAGAGTCTATCGCAAAATAAAAAAATTATGCAAATAAAATAAAAACAACATCAGCGCATGAACTTGAACTTGGTGGACCTTAATTGGTAAATTGCAAAGCTTAAAAGCCAACCAATAAGGATTTTCTGATATTTAGTATTTAAAAAAGTGCCAAGCAAAGTGAATTCTCTACAACTAACACAAACAGCAGGTGAGAACCGTGAAAAAGAAAGTGTCCGCACACGAAGTTTGTTGTTGGGTGCCTATTTTACTTTCTGTGTGTGCGGTGCGCCAAGATAAAAAGTGAAAGGATTTTATTTTATTAGATCAAGCAGTCGGCCAGTCAGTCAGTCAGACAACACTTTGTTGGTATAACAACTTTATACACACCTATATATGCACTCTTATGTATGCACATACCCAAGTACATACATACACGCATACATACAGACGTCTATGCAGTGCATGTCCGTATGTTAGTTAGCCGAAGCGGCCATACGACAAACGCCTACACCCCCACAGCGTGTAAACGGCGTACAGCAGCAATAGCAACAACAGCAACAATAACAGCACAAATCAAACAAAGCAACAACAAGTAGCTACCCAGTGTTGAATGAATGCATGAATGAATCGCTCTACTGCGCGCACACAAACACACATTTTGCAAGCATACAATTTTATGCAGATAACCAGCGACTCTTAGTGACGTATTTTGTACGCATTTGCTAGTATCAGTCGCCCGGCTGTAATTCTGTTGGTTTTTTTTTTTTTTTCATTATTGTATTTTGCACGCGTTCGCGTAAACTTTTATCGATTTTTTGCGCGCAACACGCCAACACATACACACACGCACGCACTCGATACACCAGCAACGCATCTACCCATAAATAAGTGTATTTAGAGTACGGGAATTTGCAGGCTGAAACCTTAACTCAAATAACTCAGCAAATGCGCGTCACACACTCGACCGGCATTAGCCGCTATTCCTGCTCCCCGTGCCGTGTCGATTGCAAACAAATTTGTGAAAGTTTACACTCACTGTGCGTGTTGCTTAAAGTGTAAAAATTTATAAAAAAAAGAATACAAAATAAAAAGGAAAAGTGGAACATACGCAAGTATTAAAAAAAATACTTTAAGCAAAAAAAAAAATAAAAGAGTTCAGCACTCCAAAGGTCCTGAGCACGTGTGAAAGCAACAGAGAAGGTGGGCTGCGGCGTGACACAAGCGCACACAGCAGCAAGTTCGTTGAATTCTTCTACTAGTGCCATTCATATCCAGGTGAGTGGGTGTTGAATTTCAGTAAAAAACTAAATTTAGTAAAAAAATTTCAATAAATTATAATCAAAATATTGTGATAATAAATGTGTTGTAAATAGTAGAAAAATAGTAGTTGAAATAAATTAACCAATGCTTACATTTACTTACACGCTTTGAAATTGTGTAGTTTTATTTCACCTCGTAGCATAGTTCACGTAGTGACTGTAGTGGGTAGTTGGCTGTTGCGCACACATCGTGGCACTCGTAGCAAATATTATTTAGAGCCAATATTTTTATGTATATTTGTAAGTAGCAATAAGTTAATATGTAAAAAAAATATATTAAGTTAAAAATTAAAAATAGAAAATTACAAATAATTTGTTAATTCATATAAATTTAGTCTATAAAAATTCAAGTTTCTTACAGTCTATAGACGCACAAAAAGTTGTTTACCAAAAGCACTAAAAACTAATTACAATCAAAATGGGGATTAACCCCTTAAGAAAAATACATATACAGCCCGGCTCACATGATTAGAGGCAATCATTTTGATGGAAGAAAATGGTTATCAAAGCAACCGTATCTGCTCTAGTAATCCAGGGTTTTCTGATAATTCAAGTGAAAATTGTACTTTTCCCGAAAGCAGGCATGCATCAAAAAATTATTTCATCTAACGATATTTCACAGCAGTAAAACTTCAGCAGGCGCAATACTCTGCTTGGATTAGTGCTTCACTTGAATAGAGGCGCTAAGCAAATGCGAAAAAATAATAACAAATATATATTAGGAAATTTTGTTCTTTTCTTCTTCTGCTCCTTCTCCTTCTTTATTGTAGGATTAAACCCTGTTCATCAACAATTTTATACAAGAAATATTGTACAATTTAATTGTAAATAAAAACTACTTTAAAGCTTAATAGTTTTTGCTGCCACCTTGTTAATAAATTATTTCTTAAGAGCGTCGGATTTGTACAAATTCAAATTCAAAATTTAATCAAATTTCAGACCAGGTCGTTTCGATGATCCGAATTATAGCTTTTTTATCTTCAAATTGTTGCCATTTCTCATTAACCTTACGTGCGAGCCATCCCATAGATTTTCACTGATGCTCAGAACTGGGCAATGTGGGAGCCATGCTAAAGTTTCAACATTTTTGAACGCAATCCAAGTTTCGACCAAACTTGAAGTCTGTCCATGTGCATTCCACTGTTGAAAGAACCAATCAATAGCTCCAAATGTGTCACAAATCTGAGGGGAAAAGATGATTCCAACAGCGCTTAGCTGTTTCCTGTCATTTTGTAGTCTACAATCTGCACTTTGAATGCGCCATAGTACGATTTTGCTCCCCATAAGAAAACACCAACTTCACTTTCAAGATGTCGACTAAATTACCTTACCTCCTTTCTTAAGTATCTTCTCTCTTTTCTTAAGTCATGAAAATAGTAATTGCATCCATTGCATTGTGAACTTCCACTCAACGGGATCGCTATTTGTAACAGAACTCCAAGCCAAGTGGTCCCTTGCAAAATCGGGTTGAAATTTATTCAAAATTGATTCTTTTTCTCTTTTTTTTTAAGCTTCAGATGTGGTACTTTAAGAATAGCTTTGCGACCGATTGATTTTCTGGCTGATACATTAGCCATTTCTTTATTTTTGCTGTTGGAAGTGTGGAATTTCATGCAATCCTAAGGGCTTTGCAGTTTTCCTTCCGTTTTAAAGCCATCGCAGTTCCGCCTTTGTAGTTCTCACCATAGGTGGCACTTTGTTTCACGCATATATCCACAACGTTTGGACTTCGCTCAATAGTTTTGACTTTTCACTTGAGTTATCAAAAAACTTTAGATTACTATGGTTGCTTTAATAACCATTTTCTTCCATAAAAATTATTGCCCCTCTCAAGTGAAGCGGACTCTATGAATACTGCACAGACAGGGCACTATTAGCGATTATTAGAAATTAGCATGCCTACTGATCCTCTTTTGTATCATATAGTTATTTGATAAATGCACTGTACTCTCTCCTAACGGACACCTCTGTTAAGCGGACGACTCTGTTAAGCGACCACTTCTGTTAAGCGAATACCTCCCATAAGCGAACACTCTTTTCAGTGCATACCACAAATACTTAATCATTTTTTTTAATTTTCTCTCCTATAAAATATTTTTCATTTTTTCCACACTTTTCTTATAAGCACACATTTTTCAGTCCCAGTCCCCAGGTGTCAGCTTATGTATATTTATTTATTTATTAGCCCAATAAATATAATATGGACTAAGTAAACGCATTTTAAGGTTAATAGGCATTGAAAGAAATGAAAATACAAAAAAAAAAAACAAATTTTTAATAATTATTGAAACAATTCAATAAGCCATCTTTTGAACATGAAAAATGTTTTTCAATAAATTCATAGATTTTATAAAACTTAATAAGGGCTCTAGTAATACAAGCTTTTCGAGCATTACGAAGAGCTCTGGCCGCAATATTAAATAAAATCCTCTTAAGCGACACGACACATTCGACAGCGCCACAGTCAGCAGCACCTCGGATCGAATCGAAAATGAAAGAGAAAGATAAAATTATGCTCCTGTTCTGCAATGATTTTAAGCAAGTCAAAACGCCTCGTGCTTCTTAGGTAGGGATAGTATCCGAGAAGCGCAAAATGTAAGAAGACTTTCTAAATTCGTTCAATTCTATGAAGTATTTCTACACAAATTTGGAACTAAATGCAATATTCCAAAAAAATTTATTCTATAAAATTGTAATAAATTGAAAGAAAATTACTACAACTTCTCATGTAAGAAAAATCTCTGTAAATAAGCTTTTTTTGGTTTTTCAGAATATTTTAACTCAAATACTCAAACTCAGTAGAACTGCGACTCTAACAAACATTTAATTTTTATTGTTTAAAATCAATTAACTCAAACGCTTGTTGTGAGTAAAAAATATAATTTAAAATAAATAAGAAAAATATTTCATTTTTAACAAAATATTTGTTTTTTTAGAAAATATTTTTTTTGTTCAAAAATGTTGTTTTGTCATTTGACCATTTTTTTTTTCAAATTGCTTTCATTAATTAAGAAAAGTTCCTAGTGTGATACCATTAATTTCTCGAGTTATTTTCAAATAAGTATAACGGGCTCGTGAAAAATCAATGCGAAATACTGATCTAGTGAGGCGCGGGTACAAAGTGGCACAAAATGAATCATTCAATTTAGATTTGTTTGTTACTAAATACAAAAAAGTTTATTTTGACTAGTGAACATCTTTTTATGCGCGCCATTGCTTGTCTGTTTGTATACAGCGGCTGTCTAATATGATTGAATTACGTCGCTATTTGCAAAAAGTATAACTCTTCCGATGGGGTGATTAATTTTGCGCCTCCATGAATAATAAAATTAAAAAAAAAAAACAATAAAATTGCATTCTTTTAAACGACTTTTTTAATAAATATCAGCTCATTTATTTTCTCATTTCATAATCTAAAAAATGTAGGCATACCCACAAATAACAACTATTTTTACAAATTTTCAAATACAACCGGTATACCCGATCTAAGCCTCTGTTAAAAAAAACCTATGCCTCTAACGAACTATTTTTTTTTTATCTATTTTTGCGTTTTAATTTCCTTGTAATGAAATTTGCAGCAACAAATTTTCTACCAAACAGTTTTGAGCTTCGTAAAACGAGTTTCGCTGTATCGTAGAAGAAATAAAAAAAAATTAAATAAAATATCAAAGAAAAAAATCGAAAAAAATGAGGAAATTTTTAACGATAAAGTTCGGATTCGTTGTTATAACTAAAAAAAATTAAGCGTTTTTGAATGAAATAAACAATTTATTTTAGCACCTTGGGCGATGAGTGAAAATTCTCGCGACAAAAAGAATAATTTGTGCAAAAAAAAGATGTGTTTAAAAACGGATAATCCACCTCATTGCATATTTAGAGCATTTTGCGCATGATAAATAACTAGCAAAGTACCTACTCGCTTAATATTTATGTTGTTTCACTTATCGTTTGCCCAAAAAATGTGTGGAAAATTTCGATTTGATATTTTAATTTCTTATTTAAGTGAAGCAAGAAAGTATCTTCATATATACTTACAAACAGAAACAATGTCGATGTTAACTGAACAAATCATAAAACTTCTGAGTAATCTTTTGATTTACTACCCTACCAGCATGCACTTGTAAAACCATTTAGAAATTTTTAATAAATTAATTAATACTGTGCTTGTGGCCGCACTTAAGAATTTCTTATAAATAAAATTTTATTACATTTGTTAATTTTGTGAAAATTTTCCAATAAAATCTTAAACCATACAAATTTTCTTTGCATCTTAAGACGTACATATTTCATATACATATATTACAATAGTTAGGTTTAAAATTAAATTGATGTTATAGTAGTGTGGTTTTTTTCCTTCTTAATTAACGAGAGATTTTAATTGCTATTATAAAAATTACTTTGTAACATAAATTTTAAGTTCACATATCTTATTTAATATTTAGCAATAATGATTTCTGAGCGAATAGAAAATGCAAACCACAAGTGTTGGCTCATAAATAAAAATGCCTATCTACCTGCTACACATATGTACATACGTTTATGCACACACACAGGCATACTTTTATTTATAGATATTTACTTTTGTTTTTCTCATAATTTGTCTCCTTTTGTTAGACTACCAACAAATGGGCCATGAGCTAAATATACTTAGGTTGATAAACAAACACATATTTCAGAACTATTTTCTTCGATATGTCATTAAAAAATAATTCGACATTTGCTTATGTTTTTTTAAATTGATATATAAAAGTAAAAAAATAAAATAGTAGGAAATTTAAATTACCCATGTTTTCGGGTGTTAATTTTTTTTTTTTAATATTCAAAGTGTTGAAATTAATGAGAGGCATATTTTTTGCGTTTCCTGTGCTTAAGGAAATTTTCAAAACATACAATTTTAAAATACAATTAATACATAAATTTTTTTAGAAAAATAATTTTTAGCAAATTAAAAATTAACTACCACGAAATTAATTTGAATTAAATTGTATTTATATTTATTTAATAAATTAAATTGAAATTAAAAAAGAAATTCAAATTGTTATTAAATTAATAATTAAAATGCAAAATTTGTAATTAAATTAAAATTTGTTTTTTTTTTAATACTAAATATTAATATTTATTTATTTGTATATATATCTAATATTAATTTAATTTATATTTGTAATAAATAAATATTTAGTAGGGGAAAATGGGGAGTTGTGAGACACAGGGAGTTGTGAGACATTGTTACCGTTCGGCATTATTCATTTGTTTACATTCGATTTTAAGTGTCAACAAGTGTTCTCGATGCGATCTCTCTTTTCAGCTAGCATTGGTCATATTTGCACGCATTCGACGCGTCTCTCCAGTTACTGTGGAACTTCTCTGTAAGTTTTTTTCATCATTTGTTTTGCGATACATTCGATCAGTTGTTGAAGCGAATTGCAAATGTTAATATATACAAGTTATTAATTGTCCTATTAGCTTTGAATTTACACATTCACTTCGGCATGAACGTTCGATGTGTTTATGACTACGCGGCCATTTATAAAAAAAACGATTTGGGGAGTTGTGAGACACCATTTTTTCGACGTTTTAACGGATCTTTCATAAGTACCTCGCAATAGTCATGCATTGTTTGTATATATACCATGAAATTTTTGGTTAAATTTGAGTTTTTATTGTTTTAAGTTAAGCAGAAACAATTCCATTCATTGCAATGTACGCGATCGAGCTGTGCACCTAAAGCGCGCCAATTTACGAACTGGTTATTATACATGTTCTCACTGCGAATCATCAGATTGATGGCATTGCATTTTTCATACACTTTTTTATAACAATTGTCTTTTCTTTTTTATTTTTCATCTTAATAAAGAACTAACAACAAAAATAAGTCATTTTTATTGACTTCAACCATGGTGTCTCACAACTCCCCACATTTTTGAATTTTGTAATATATTATATTTTATATGATTATATACAATTTTAATTTTAAGGAAAATTGTAGTTTTGTTAAATAGGCCATACCAATAGCTTCCAGTATTCATTGACTAAAGATTCCATCGTTGAGATATGCAGAATATTAAGATTTTGAGTAATACGGGTCCAAAAACAAAACCCGCCTCAAAACTCCCCATTCTCCCTTATTTAAAAAAACAAATTTTAATTTAGTTATATTATTTATTTAAATTTTTCGTTTTCATTTTTATTTATATCTTTTATTTTATAAGTTCATATCTAGTTAAAAAATCTCTTGAATTTTAATGATAATTTAAAATCTTCATAAGAAAAAATTCTGCGAATTATTTGTTTGAAAAAAAGTGAGAATACAATATTATTTATTTATTTATTAAATTACGATATATTTACTTAGGTCTAAAAATGAGCACTACATACAAAAAGGAAGTCACTGCTGTTGAACAATGTTATATTTCGACAAATATGTTGTTACTCCTTATATCTCTGTTTCTGTTATTACGCATGTCCCTATTGTTGTTCGCCTGGCAGAGCAGTCGGTATAAAATGAATTATGTACCCACTCGTACAAAAGCTTCAATCTATTTTACCTTAAAATTTATTAAATTTGTTTATTTATTTAGATTAATTGCAATTAAAATTATTGGGTGTATCGACTATCGGCTAGCTTAAAATTAAGTTTAACGGCTTTTCATTTGAATAGCAGAGAAAATACAATGTTATATTTCGGCAAATATCCTGCTTAGAAATGCCTCTGTTACTGTTCGCTTCAGCTTCGTTAAAGAAGTCTGTATGAAACACACTAGCCCATCCATTTTAATGTACTTAACAGAAAAACGTCGTGTGCTGTTATTATTAACAGAGCTAAAATACAACATTAAATTATGTTTGTAAAGGTCGAATAATGGCAAATTGTATATATTTTTTGTTCGCATATGTTTTTATGATTAATTTTTATTAAAACGAAACAAGCTCAATATGTACTTTAAATACAAATCTCATTTTGCTACAATATAAACTAATCAAATAACTCAGTCTAATGAAAAACTTTCAATAGCTCATTGGGAACGCAGCAGGACATAATGCGGCAAATTAAAATATTTTATTGTTTATTTAGAATGCATTTACTAATTCATATCTGTTCACATAGTTATATACGACCGATGTATGCAAGAACTTATATTAATATAAATGCTGAAAAATAAAATACACTACAGATCTGTGTGTATGTTTTATGCATATTTTACACCTGAGGTAATTGAAAGCCTCAGCCACATTGTACGATATACCGTCTAGGTGTAAGTATACCATTTACTGTGTCTAAGTGTGCGGCAGCTCAGCTGCGCTGAACACAAAAATGTGTTGTAAAAAAATCAAGTAGTCAGCAATTTCTTGCAGCTTGGCGTCTGCCGCTTTGTCTCCTGCCTGCCTGCGGGGCGCAATTTGACGGTCGTACCCCACTGTCTGTTCGGCTGTAATTATAGTTTTTAATAACAAATAATAAATAATAAAAGTAAATTAATCGTTTCACAGACGTTGTTTATATGTATACTTGTATGCACACATTCCTATTAGATCGGCGATATGCAAACTAAGTGGCAAATATATGTAAGCAAATAGATATGCACACATACAAATATGCAGCTAAATATACGCAATTTTCTTGCAGATAATAAATATTTTTTTATTATTGTAGTATTTCCTAAAAATTTTATTCGCGCAATTTAACTTAGTACATTTTGTTGCAATATTGCTTAATGTTGCATGTAATTTAAATTGGCAGGAGTGCATTTGAATGTTATATTCTAATATTTGTATGTATATAGTGGTCACAGGCTTATTAGAACACCCAGATTCATAAGCGCGCTCGTGTTTCTAAAGGCGTATGGCAACTAGAAATTTGTTTCAATTTTATATGAGGATAATGAAATATTTGCTAACCTCCTTTTGAAAGAAAATGCTAACGACTGAAAAGTAAACTTGACGGATATCCTTAGGAGCACAGTTATTTGGTAGAGCAAATGGGCAAACCCTTTGTGGCCACACAGGTGGCAACTTTCAGTACTTACAATTGCGGTTTGGCAGTTGAGAGGAAATGAATTGCACACTTTCGGTCTCTTGCTTCGACGAAGCTCCAGAGTTATAAACCCATTTATAAAACAAGCAATGTCGAATCCAACTTTTGTATTGTCAATTTTCCACACTAAAGAAATTATCATAGAGTTGAACGCTCTCTGTCATTTTGAATAGAGAATTTTCTGCGGTGAACTTAAAAAAAGTTTCCCACTTTATTTATTTATTTATATAAAATTAGCTTACAACATAAATCTTATAAGCTATTTTAAGTTAGGGGCTATAGCAGCGAGGCCTTAATCTCGATAATTTTATATAATATACATATGCATACTTCCATTCTTAAACTTAGTAGATACAATTTTATTTTAAATCTTATGGTAAAGATTGGTTCTTTTGAGGAATTTTGTTATTAGGGATATTGACTCAAGAGAAGGGACTGAGAGGTGTGAAATTGGGTTTGTGTTAGTGAATATTTGTTCTCTACAGGTAGCATACAGGGGGCAACTCAGTAGAAGATGAGTTACTGTGACTAAGATATCTGTGTTGCAAGTACAATATAATGGGTTTGAGTTATTCATAAGATGGCCATGTGTTATTTTCGTGTGTCCTAACCTAAGGCGTTCGAATTTTATAATGTCTAGTCGTGAAGGTTTTTTATTAGTTTTTTGTAGAAAATCTGTTATATTGGTCTTTGTGTAGTTAACGTTTTTATACCAGTCATTGGTTAGATTCCATTCAAGGAGTTGTTTGTTGTAGAAGTGTTGTTTAATATGATTTTTAATATCAAGAAAGTTCAAATTGTCTGTGCTAGTTACTGGGCTTCGATGAGCTTGTTTCGCGGATTGGTCAGCGAGGCTGTTCCCAACAATATTATTGTGCCCAGGCACCCATATTAAAATAATTTTTGGGTAGTGTTGTGTGATAATGTGTCTGATTTTGTTTGGGTAATAGTCGCTGTTATTTATATTGGCTATGGAATTAAGAGCGGAGAGTGAGTCTGAGCATATAGCAACCTTTTTTCTCTTGTGCTTTACTAAATTTATTGCTTCAGATATGGCAATAATTTCGGCTGAATATATAGAACTATAATATGGAATAATTGATATTTTTATAATTTCATTTTCTAGGGTTATGCTATATGATATATTTTGGTTCATCTTTGACCCATCAGTATAAATAAAAGTATAGTTGGAGTATTTGTTTTTAACTTCGTTGAACATTGCATGATATTGAATCGGATTTGTGTTGTTCTTGTTGAAGATATGCAATGAAGTGTCAATTGCTTTTGGGTTAAAGGACCATGGGGGATGGATATGAATATCGTATTTAGTTGGCTTTAAAAGTATACCTACTGCTGAGCAAAGTACTGTTGTTCTGCTTATAGCAGGCTGTATTTTAAGGGTGGTTGTCCTCTTCTTTAGGTTATTGACGATATTGTAAAGCGGGTTGTCTTGCTTTGTTATGAGAGCTTTAAATAGTTTAGCAGTTGTTAGGTCTCTTTGATTTTCGAAATTCAATATTTTTGATTCAAAAAATAAATTTGCGATTGGTGTAGAGCGCAGGGCTCCCAACGCGGTTCTTATTGCAGTGTTAAGTAATGACTTGATTTTGTTTATGAGATAGTTAGGAGCATATCCGTAAAGAAAAATGCCATAACTGATTTTGGGTATAAATAATGTTTTTACAATTGTTAAGATAGATTGAATGTCGCATTGAAATTTTGGGGAGGCTAGACATTTCACAATGTTTAATTGTGTGACCAGGGAAGTGCTTAGGTGATCGATGTGGGAGTTCCATCTGTATCTCTTATTGATAATGATTCCTAAAATTTTTAACTCATCACAGGGAAAGAGGTTTATGTTTCGTGAAAGCACAGTACATTGACAATTGTCAATTTTCCACACTAAAGAAATTATCATAGAGTTGAACGCTCTCTGTCATTTTGAATAGAGAATTTTCTGCGGTGAACTTAAAAAAAGTTTCCCACTTGAAATGCTTTGATTTCACTTTTTAACTTCAAACTTAATGTATTTGAAAAGTGAAACTGTGAAGTCATCTCCTGGTAGAAGAATTCCTAGATGGTACCTTTTTTATGCAATCTTTGACATTTGGCAAGTAGACAGATGAACAGTTTTATTAAAACTTTTTGTAATCTTTGACATTTGTCAAGTAGACAGATGAACAGTTTTATTAAAACTTTTTGTAAAAATGGTTGGTCTTCAAAAATGGTGATTTTTTGGTACAAATAATCGTCCAAATGAAACGACAAGTCTGAGGTTAGTGATAAAATGTCGAGAAACTGCGTCTGTCGAGCTTAGAAAAAGGACTGGCAGACCAACAGCTGGGCGTTCTGTTGAAAATATCGCTACTGTAGCCAAAGTATTGCTGCACAATCTTCAATATCGATAGTTCGACGTTCTCAAGAATTAGGCAATCATGAATCGACTGTTTGGCGATTTTTTTATAATTGTCACAGTTGTATTTTGAATTAAAATAGTGAGGCCTGAAGGAAGGTCAGTTTTTACATGTTTTATTTTTAAAACAAAATCTAGGCGCGTCTTTTGAAAGGCCGTTTATGTTCGAGTATAATATTATATACAGGATAGGTTAGGTTAGGTTGGCTGGCCGTAGCCATGCAGAGACCATTTTGGTCCATAGCAATACCAGATCAGAGACCTATTTTAGCGAAAATATGCATTTCTTAAGATGCGTATACTGCTTGCGAATTTTAGGAGTCGCTCAGCTCTAGTTCACGAATACATTCTATTCTTTCAAAATTGAGAGCATCCAAGCAGCGTAGTCTAGTTTTCGAGAGAGCTGGACAGTAGCATAGGAGATGTGCCGCTAATATATGTAGATATAATTGGCGCTTGAATTCTTTCTTGCGTGTTAGGCCGAGCTCCTAGTAATATTTGTGGCGTGCGTCTAATATTGATGCTTAGTTGTTTCAATTTAGCTTAAGGCGCCTTATATCAATGTGACTCCTCCTGGTCGCGGCTTCGGAAACATCTTCTGCTGTCATAGAAAATTATGGTTTAGACTAAAGGATTCTGGATTACACGAGAAGATAACTTCAAATATGTAGATATAATTGAAAATTAGCTGAGCCGGCCTTCGAACGACTTACTGCCAAGAAAAATCTTGTCCTGAAATCTCCTAAAATCTATCTACTACGAGTTAGCACTTTTCGCAAATAGGCATTTCGTACCTCTTAAAAAAGTTTTGGAGCTCACTTAAAATGTAGGTTCAAATTAAAATATTAAGCCCGCTCAGATTTGCGTTGATATGGGTTAGTCGGAGTTGATGGCATGGTTCGTGTGGTATCATAATCACTAGCACTGGTGAGAAGATGTAGATAAAATTCTATCAGCGGCCACCTCAGCCTAATCTAAGCGAATCTAATGCAATGTTGGTTAGGAAGACTGAGTTGTTTGTAAAATTTGTCAAAATCTTCTGTTTTAAAAAAATATATTTTAATAAATATGTATTCAGTGTACTTACGCTCTGTTAAGTGTGAAAAAATTAATAAGTTATGGGGGAGGGTTAAAGTGTTATGTGAGCGTTGGCCGCTCAAGAAAAAAAACATTTTTTTTAATTATTAAGTATTAACGTGGTATGTATTGAAAGAAGTGTCCGCTTAAGGCTCTTATTCGTCAGGAAAGAGTAGGTTACGCTGTTATGGGCGAGTTGTCCGGTCAAGAAAAACTTGTTTTTAAAATTCTGAAGGATTTGTGGTATGCCTGCAAAACGTGTTCGCTTATGGGAGGTGTCCGCTTAAGAGAGGTGCCAGTTAGGAGAGAGAGTTCTAGGTATTTGGTCGAGCTCAATGGTTTTATAAACCGAAAAATATTCTGGCCTTTTTATTAAAATAATTAAGAAAATATTTTTTTTACTTTAGCATTTTTTGCTTTTAGATAAATATTAATATTTAAAATCCATAGCACTGAAGGCAATAGTAGCCGGTGTACTAATTAAGTTAGGGTTATATTTATATATATCTGCTATAAATAATAATAATAATAATAATAAAATCCTGAAACGTAGTGCTTGACTGGTAGAAAGAGTTCATTTGATTTTCGTGGGCTTACAAAGAATACACGAAAATTTCATTAAATATTTTATACAAAATTATATAGCGAGAGAAAGATATTTCAAGCATTTTCAGAGTCCTGGTACCAATCGCAGCATTTTTCCCTTAGTGAATTCTTTTAAAAGTCGTTTAAAATTAAAATATCGGACTGTATACATATGTATATACGTAAGTGCATATGTACTATAATTCGTATATATCGTAATTGCTGTGCCACCATAGTGCCGGCGATTTTAAGATTTATTTCGTGTAAATGTTGCAAGCAGTATAGGAAAATGGCTGTAAAAGATGTATGTACGTTAATGGCGTCTGCCCACTTAGCCCAACGGAGCTTCAACTGCTGGCGTTCATGGATGAAATTAATAAACACACAGAAAAGATAACTTAATTAGAACCAAAACAAAAAAGGTTAATATTTAAGAAAATTTATGACAACACACTTGCATGCATACATTACCTATCTGCAAACATACATACATATGTACATATGTCTGTACATTTGTAGCTGCGTAATATAAAACTCGTTAAAGGCCAGTGAAAATAATTTGCAATAGGCGGGAATGTAATTTCATTTAACGCTCAATAAAAATTCGCATGTTATGAAAATAAAACGGCGACACGGCGAAAAAAGTGCAGATGGCCAAAAACAAAAAAACTAAATGGCTACAAAACAAAACAACAACGCAAGAAAATTGCAACATCGCCTTTACAACAAACTAAGTCGATTGACTGACTGCCGCAATGGTCGTGTGACTTTGTAGTCAATTAGCAGCGTTGCCACACCCGCGCCTATGTGCATAAAAATTCACTTCCACTACAAATAATCACCTACAACACATGCTCAATGTGCAACAATAACAATTTACCAAAAAAAAGCATATGCGCGCTCGCTCGAAAGCCGCTCGCAAGTGATGAGAAAACATTGTTTCCCAAGTTTTGTGCTTTTTTATT
This sequence comes from Anastrepha ludens, assembly GCF_028408465.1. Taxonomy (NCBI): domain Eukaryota; kingdom Metazoa; phylum Arthropoda; class Insecta; order Diptera; family Tephritidae; genus Anastrepha; species Anastrepha ludens. Next base: position 7,073,295 of record NC_071498.1, on the reverse strand, counting down.
TTTATTTTTTTGTTTTTTTTTTGCTTCTCTCTCTAAGTTTTGTCTATATATGTATGCATTTGCATTCAAATGACATTTGAAGAAAAATTCCGACAACATTGTCAGTTGCGGCCGTATTAGCGGCGAAAAAATATGAAAATAGTCAGCCGTAAAAATATTTATAGTTTGTTTATCGGCGGCTTAAATATGCCGAGATTTTCTTTATGCGCGAATGCAAGCACTTTTCTACATTCTTCACAAAACCAACAGTAACAACAACAATGACAATAAATCCACAATCAATCCCCATGACCACTGGCAGATTAACCATGGCCGCCGATGAGTAGCGGATGAACCAAATGAGGCGAGCGAATGTTCGTAAATACATACATACATACATATACTTGCAATGGTGTGATGCTGCATTGATTTGACTAGTTTTTCCCATGCAAAACGCTTAAGAAATTAGTGTTTGTAAATATGAGTGAAACGTTCTTCGATTAGTTTGTTCAATAGTTTATCGTAATATTTCCCATAATAAGAAGCATGTGTGTATGTGTGAGAGTTTGTGTATGTATGCGTGCTTAAATTTCTTTGAAAAGTGCTTGAATAAAGCTTTCTGTGGACATCATAGCAGGCTGCCTGCCCAAGCGACTTGACAAATGAAAAGGCGAATGTGGGTAGGTATGTGTGCGTTCATATGTATATACATTTGTTTGCTTAGCTACTTAGCAAATTAATTATTACACAATTACTCAACTGCATTCGCCACTCAGAAGTTACCGATATTTACTGTTCAACAATAACAACAAACACAGTACTTTGTGCGTGCACTGTGTAGCAAATGCAGGCCACATTCACACACAAATGTTTATATGTATACACATTATTGCAACAGTAGCCTACATTGCAGTTAGCGCTGCTCGTTGTCTCTTCGAGCTGACATTTAAAAAAGTAAAAATAATAATAAACTTTTGACACGTCGCTCGTTGTGTACGCGGCAATCGCATTCAAATATTTTCGTTTCTAATTTTTTAAGAAAACACTCGCCGCTGGTCGGCGCTCGTCGGTGCTGCTTGCCGCCGGCGGTTGATGCGTTTAAACGCAAATGCAGTTGTTTATTTTATTAAATTGTACTCAACGCGCAATTTGTGTGGAGTTAAATATAACAAAAAGAAAAAGTTTGAAATGTATCAAAATAAAAAAAAAATTTTAATAAAATGTGTTTGTTTTAATTTTTTTTTTTTTACTTTTTTTGCATATGTGGAAAAGTGTGACACGTCAAGCGCTGTGACGGCTGTAGCATTTATGACATTTCACAAAATCTTGGAAGTTAAGCATTTCAGTTGCAAGATTTGGAAACAGAAAAGAAATAATAAAATATTTAATTTATTTTTAGATTTGAGTATTTTTGCGTAATTACAGCGATATCTCGATTACTTGAATTATAGTGGTTTATTATTTCCTTATTTTATGGATTACCTCAAAAATACTTTACGTTAGCTTCATACTTCGTGTATGATGTTTTGATCTCAGATAGAGATCAATGGCTTGGTCCAGAGAACCTATTAATTTAATTTCTGCACACTTTCTACATCGACGGATCCAAAACCAGTAATGGTAGCGGATTTGGACGGTACTTAGACGAAATCACCTAGTACTCCTACGCTACAGGACAAATGACTAAGGTATTCCTAACGGAAGTCTATGGCACCCTGAATAGAAATTTGAATTGACACTCAAGCTGCACTAAAAGCACTTGCACACTCGGTGTATGTAAGACAAAACTGAACAGTCTTACAAAACCCAACAAAGTTTGTCTTATTTGGCTGCCTGTACGTTGTGGCTAAAATGGCTAAAAAGGCTCTGCAAGCATATCACTAGGCCCTGTACCCTTTCTAGATGTCAATTCTGCATCGATTCACGGCCTCATAGAAGACTTTGGTCTGAGTTGAACTACTGTAGAGTAGCCAAGTGCTTTGTGAAATAACCAAACAGGAAATTAACGACCTTTCTTCTAAAACTTAGTTGGAAAGGCCTAAAAGTGCTGGTCTACGTAGTCACAGGGTACAACGTCTGTGGTCAGCATTCCGCTACCATGGGAATCATTGGCGTCCCAATATTCTTATCTTGCCTTGAGAATATCCAGCGTTTTCTAGAACCTGACTTAGGTTGTTGTGTTGCGATGTAGATGGTTAAAATTTATACTCTTCCTCTTCCGAATCGCTTAAGATTCATTAATGAATCCAAAACGTTTACGGAAGAGTGACCTCAAAGCAATTTTTCCGTCTTGTCATAAAAATTGTGTCTATCATTTTTTTCTTTCTACTGTAATCTAGCCGGGTGTAGTACAATGGTCCTCCTGACTGAGCGCTTGGGCTGGTCCAAACCTCACAAATCTAATCTAGTCTACCCCGAAGATAATGTGTCAGATTTCAAACCATTTCGCATTTCACTCGCAAGCACCTTTTCATGGTTTAAAGAGCACAAAAAGGAAATAAATTTTAAAATAAAAAATAATAAAATAAATATTTTACAAAAAAAAAACAAAATAATGAACACAAAAATAATTAAAGAGGAACTAATTCCAAGTCCAAATGTTTTTTAGTGTTTTAGAGTGCTATAGTAATAAAATAAATAAATAATTGGCTGGTAAACTTCTGTTAAGTGTTTGGCCGAGGTGCCCCTCCCATTTCTAGTATGCATCTTGTTCCACAAACGGATGAACCTCAAGTTGCATGCCACCTTTGAATGGAGCTTTTCCATGGCAGAAATACACTACACTAAAAAAAAAAATTTCTATTGTAGTATTTGGTGTTTCATGCCTGGGTTTTCGAACCTGTGCACATCCGATTGGTAGGCACGCAGTAGCCCCTTCGGGTACTGCAGCTGCCTCTGCGACTAGCTAAAAATAGAAGTACATACTAGTTTCTAAAATAATTTGCAAAATAGTTTTTATAAAAAAAATTGTTGCTTAATGATCTAAAGTAGGAATCACTTGATGAAAAATCTTAAATAGTAAATTTTAACTAACAGCATTTTTTAACTACCATTTTTTGGTTCAAATTTTATTTAACAATTTTTGAATAATTGGCATACCCTTTACAATAAAAAAATAGGCATACAAGCAGAAAAACAAATTTCTTTAAATAATCTTTATAGCCGAGTATCCCGAAAACGGCTAAGTTTTGGACTGCATAGCTTCAAAGAAATTAATCAGAAATTACCTTTGTATAACAATAAAAATTAATTTTTTTTCTTCTAAATTTTTAAAGAATTGAAACTCTTCTTAACGCAAATTAATCAGAAATTACTGAAATAATAATGCCCTTAGGGATCTAGAATGGTTTACCTTAACCCTGTAGATTTACATTTCTGACCCAGCAGAATTTCTTTTATCAAAAAAAATTTTTATTTTTTCCCCCCAATTTATTACATCTGCCAACTTTCGATACTTAGTAATTTTTATAACAATTATGGAAATATAAGCGTAACATTAAATCATTTTTTAAAGTACATTTCTTTTTACAACATAAGAGGGGTAATGTAAATAAGAATTATATAACATAAAACGTAGAACAGGTTGATATTTATTTTAGTTGAAGTATCTGCTAGGGCTGCCGGAGTTATTCGTTTTAGTCTTCGTTTCTGCAGTTCTGAATGTGGAATTTTCATCATATCTTCGTTTATGTGTGTTAGTAGTCTGTGAATATGCTTTGTGCTGCATTCTAGTATGACGTCTTCCCCAAATTTAATTTTGAGGTCTCTGTGTATATCGTCATTGGTTATGTACCAGGCTGCGTTTGTGATAGTCGTTAGCATTTTTGATTGTAGTCGTTGTATTATTTTAAGGTTTTTATTTGCTTGCTGCTCCCCATAATTCGATGCTATATTTCCAGATCGGAGTTATAGATTAACAATTTATGACCAAGGGAAAGACGCGAGCCATTTCGTAGTAGCCAGCAGATTTGTCTGAATCTGTTTTTAGCTACGTTTCTCTTTTGAAGTATATGCTCCTTCCAGGTCAGTTTTGCATCAATTATTATGCCTAAATATTTGGCTTTTGTATCATATTTAATGACTTTATTATATATAGTCAAGCTATTGTCTGTTTGTGTATATTACTTGGATAGTTTTATCTGTGTTAATTTCGATTGCCCATGCATTGGATCAGGCCAGCGTTGTGTTAAGTAGCTGTTGTAGTTCATTTGTGGATACATTTAAGTTTTTGTCAAAAATTTAGATAATTTAAAATTCGAGATATCATTGAGTTCATGAAGAGAGCGAACAATAGGAGCATTGCAAGCAGAATTTGTTCTCAAGCTATTGAAATTGGAACGGATATGTATTACGTAAGGACCAAAAAGTTAATAATTTCTAGAAGAGAAGAACAATCAATTTTGCCCCTGATAATATTAATCAAAAACGACAGTGATTAATTTTTGTTTTTTTATTTAGGAGAAAAGTTATTCAAAAACAAAATTGGATGATTAATTTTGCGCCACCTTGAAGTAGCTCATTTGATGAAGATAAATATGTATTCACATCTACAGGGTGGGCCAAATAAGACCTACTAATGACTAAAGACTACTGCCTAGCAGTATGCGCAGTTGCTCCATCTTGTTGAAACCACAAATTAGGATACTGCTCCACCATTGGCCGCCAAAATTTTTCAATCAATGTTCTGTAAGAAGCTCCTGAAATCGATTCCGGCGTTTCATCCTCATTTTCAAAGAAATATGGACCGATAACTCTAGAGGCCATAACACCGCACCAAACAGTACATTTAGATGGGAGCAACTGATGTTGGTGTGTTACCCTTGGATTTTCAGAGCACCACAATCTACAGTTTTGTTTGTTGACATAGCCATTTAAATGGAAATGCGCTTCATCCGACATCAAAACATTATTTAAAAAATAAATTTGTATGGCTAATTTTGTAAGAATAGAAAAACTCGATAATTTTAACACGTTGTGTTGCACTGTACGGTGCCATAATAAATTTCCAACAATTCAATTACAACCTACAAAAAGAGAAAAATAAATATGTCAAAAAATAAAAAAGGTACTTGTGCTTAACATTAGTAGGTCTTATTTGGCCCACGCTGCACTTAGAGACGCAAAGATAAATTAAAAACTATGAAGCCGTTTTTCTCAAAATTTTGGGTTTTTGGATTATGGCACTCTTGCAGCAACTAAGCGGAAGGTAATGTAAGTTTACCCAAATCATTCAAACTGGATGATTCATTTTGTGAAATTAATTTTTCTATTTTCTTAAATATGTTATACATTTTCTCGTGGTTCTCAGGTGGAACATTGAGCCTCAATATTAATTTTAAATTAATTAAATATAATATATATTTTTTTTGTTTTGCCTTGAAAGATTTTATTTGGGATTTGCTAGGAGCGGCGAGTACTTTTGTAAGCATGCACTTTATTTTATTAATTTTTTATTAACTTCGCTCCTTTATTTGTGCATAAATTTTCCTTTCTGCACCATTTTTTAGGACAATTTGTTAAACTGGCTGAAATTTGAATGCAAAAAGTCGGAATGCCTTACGAAATCTAAAACCAAAAATATACAAGTCAAATGGGTAAGATACAATGTTTGTGGAAAATATCTTGCGGTTAAAAGAGAATTTTTAATTTTTAATGTGTGCCATAAAAATCCTACATTGCACTCATGCATGTATGTGTGTAAATATATATGTATATATATGCATATGGAAGGCTGTATTAAAACTTCCATGCAAATGTGTATGTTGGTCCGTATGTCACTTTGACTTTTCGTTGATATATAATTTGTGACAGCGTCCTCTGCGTCATTATGCGAATGTACGCTTCGCTATGCATTTTAAATCAGTTTCAATAAAAATCCTAATGCACTGCATACACGAAATCTCAAAATTGTCAACAGATTGTTATGAAAGTGTGGCAAATTTAATGCACAGGTAAAATTATGACTGCAACTGGTCGCCATTTAATTTATAGCATTAATAAACATTTCGGTGAGTGTTAATAGAAGCATGCAATTATTTTTAATTGTTGATACATTTTTTTTTTTGGTCGAAGACGTATTGTAAAGCACATATTTACGTATGCAGGTATGCATTGTTTGTGTATTCTTTGCTAATAAAAGTGTGAATAAAATGCCGAAATATTTCATTTAACATAGGCACATCCCTGCTTAAGCTGCTATGCAGTCATATCTGAAAAAAAAATATTGAGCCTATAAAAATTTTTATAATTAAAAAGTCGATAAATGTATAATTTTCATGCCGCAATCAAATGTAACGTTCACATCGGTAACGATTAGCTTGTAAGTTTAACTGGAGGTGGAAATAATATTCTCTGGCATGAGTGTATTGTTTTCAATCCTTCGTTGGGCACCCGGGACTAGCCAGACTGGCTTTTTCGACTTTGGACTTGAATTTAACATATTTCTATAGCTAATGACCTGAGCTTCTAGGTAGATTCCTAAAATTAAATTAATTTACGGATATAAGCTTTTAAAAAGTATCCTCGAACAGGACGAAGAAAAGGCCAGAACGAAGGGCTCAACCGAAAATTAAAAAAAAGGTGCCCAACGGAGGGTTAATAGAAGGCAGTGCAAAAATTTATAAGCAAGCCAAGTTTGTTAAACACATTTGTACCCAGTTTGAAAACTAAACCCTATCGGAGTATGTATTTATTCTGCAAATGGCATCGCACGTCAATAATATCTGACGCATGTGAACTAGACTGCTGCAGTATACAAACAGAGAAACAATGGAGGGGGTGAAGGGCAAAATAGAGATTTTTATAACTCGAAATACTTTTTTTATTCCTTTATTATTCCACTTGGGAACATAGGGCTTCAACAAAACATTAAATATAAAATAATAAAAATATTAAAAATAAATCTTATTCTGTTAACCGCAGTTCTCTTTACGACATCCCACGTTTGGTTAACTGCTTCTAGTTCACGAAGCTTAGAACGCCGTCAAGTATTGCGTGGACAACCGGGTCTCTATGTCCTTGTGGGTTACATTCCAATGGTGTTTTGCTAATGTTTTCCCTGTTCTTTCTGAGAGTGTGCCGGATCCATCGCCATATACGACCATTCATCACCTTTGGGATTGGATCTTGTTCGGTGATCTGCCACAAGTCCGTATTTCGGATAGTGTTCGGCTAAAAAACTTACTTAGTAAAAAAGTTAATAAAAAAATTGTATCATTAATTTTGCGCCACCTTGCATAACAATTGTCACAATACGTATACCTATTTTTATTATGAATGCTATCATTCTCCATGCACGATGCTATTGGAAACTTTCTTGTTTTTTGCGGTCTCTTTTAGTTAGCTCTCAGCGTAAAGTCAAGCTAGAAACAAGCTTAATTCTTTATTGGGTACTTTTGAATGCACTTGTGCCACCAAATCATGTCACTAACCAATTATAGTCGGAGAAGGTCATAGAAATCAACCTTAAAACGTCAGCTAATTCCATCAAGGCTGAAATTAAAGCCAAAATAAAATTACCAAACAAGCCAAACGAATCGAATAAACCGAACAAAGACACATTTTGCGCAATAATTCCAATATTTTTATTTGCTCGGCAGTATTTATAATTTAATTTATTTAGCACTACATTCTTTTCCCTCTATTTTGTTTAATGCGCCAAAAATTGCTAAATAATTTAGATAATAAGTGTTCAGAGAAGGCAAGGAAGGAAAAAAATTAAATCACTTTTACACAAATGACCAGCGAAATGCAAAAATTGCTAACGACAACCGAACCCCGAATAACAAAAGCAATAACAAATAGTCAAGCCCCATAAACCAATATCTGGCACTACCAATAATAGCAATAATAATAACAGAAACACAATAAAAACAGCAGCATATCTCTCTTTATGGAGCCGTTAAGTAGCCAATATGCAAAAGGCCAAAACGACGGTGTGGCTAGTGGCTGGCGGCTGGTTGCCAACGATTCACTTCACTTCGATACGATTCGACTCGCTCCAACTTGAGGCGAATTTTGTTTTTTGGGTTTTTTTGTTTTTAAATCCCATTCAGACAGCCAAAGACAACACTAAGCAAAAACAAAAATAAACAAATATTAATATAAAAGAGCTGTTTAATATCGATACATACTCAGGCACACATAAAAGCTTGTACTTTTTACTGCAAGAATCCATTGGAGTAACCACGAAAAAAATGGAAATCAAAACGCAGTTGAAACTAAAAATAAAATCCACAAAAAAAGAAGAAAAACACTGAAAATCAATCGAAAAAATCCCGACAACGGCTTAAAACATCAAGACAAACGTTGCAAGGCAAATGCGACAGACGAACCGAAACATCGTTCAACACAGCCTCCACCAGCCAGCTTAGCCGCCTCCAACGACAGCGCAGTCAACGGCAATGCTATGAATAGTGTTAAAGGTGCGTCTAAGCGCAGCACTGTTGTTGTTCTTGCTGTTGTTGTTGTTGATAGTTTGAAGTATTTTTTGTATAGAGCAGAGCAAGGCAAAGCAAAGCAACACCATCAACAGCAATAACCGCAAGCCAAAAGGCAGCAGCCAACAGCAACACCAACACCATCGAACCCCGTAACAATCACAGCCCGAGCTCGAGCTCGAGCACCTTCTCATCTTGAAACCGGTTGAATACTTAATTAAAATAATACCGTCATATAACTTTGCATTATTGTTATTAACTTATTCCATTCTTAAATATTTTTGCCCATTTATAAATGCTTAAGTATGTGCGTACTCGTATGTATTTATATTCGGGTTTTCTAGCGCATTTTAAAATCCATACAAACGCCTATTTAGCTATATATTAGCCAGCTTTAAGACTGTTTGTCATTCATAGTTAGCAAACTTGAAATATGGTCGGAAGATATTTGTGAGGTGCGGTTGAAGACTACAGGAAGTAACTAAAGTTTCGAAATAAAGCGCCTCGACAAATGAGAGAGCAATCAGATGTATGAACAAGTATATGAAGATTATAATCGATTTAGAAAGGTGTTTTGTAAGCCTCAGGCTAGAAGATAGCCTAGAAAAGCCTTAGTTGTTAGATAGATTTGGGGTTGAACTCAGAAGTGCATAGGCTTAGGTGTGCCTTTTAGTGGAGTTAGTCTTCTAATTGTCTCAGCCTCGATTAGATCCTCGAGGCGCCTAAAACGTCGAATGGAGTTAAATTTGTCTGTTGTGTAACCCAAACTAATATAGATTAGGACTTTGAAGAAGTTAAGCCACAAGCCAAAAATTATAAGGGCAGCTTATATGTACTTACATATATATTTACATACATATGTACATATGTGCATCGTTCGCTCCACATATGCCAAAATATCCCATTTACTGACAACCGCAACGAAAAGAAATAAAAATATCCAAGCAGATACGATAAAAATTATAGGCAGTGAAAGAGTTAAGCAACAAGCAATAAAGAAAACAACAACTAAAAACATAAAGATCAAGAAATCAAAATAAGCAACGACGTTTGTAGGTACAGCAGCATCATTTAAGAGGAGTGTCAATGGCGTTTACCGGTCATAGGCGCATTCAACACAGTCAAACCATTCTCCTGTTACACAGCGCCATATGAGTAAACAACAAAAAAAAACACACAAACCAAGCAAAAAACAAAAAGAAATAAAATAAACACAAGCAAAAAAGCAACGCCAGTCGCGCTCACTACGGCAATTTGGTACAGCTCAGCTGAGCGCGGTTTAATCTCAGCTTTTGTAGTTGTAGAAGCTCGGTTGCTCGCGATTCTTATACGTGCATACATATGTGTGTCATGTGTGCATATATTGAGTATGTATGTTCTTTTTGTTGTTTGTCTGATTCATTGCATGAGCAGTTAGTTGTTGGTATTGTACTTGGCTTTTTTACCTTAAAGCAAATATATTTTTTTGTTTTTAGTTTTTTTTTGGCTTCGCCCTCAGGTATATGTATGTATGCATACACGTATATGTATATCCGATCAGGCTTTGCTGGTTTAGTCACAAATATGAATGAATTATTCTATTCTATTTCAAGTGATTTGATATTGAAAATTATTTTGTTTTTATAGCTTTTTTATAACTTTTGATTGTTCACACTTGCTCACAATGTGTATGTGTGAGATTGCCATCATTTTGTATCCCATATTTTGTTAAAGCCAATCTAAAAGTAGATATTTATGCATGCATATATAAGTACAGTGCACTCGCGGTAACTCGAATAGCCGCTAAGTCGAACGACGTGCTAACTCGAACACATTTTTTCCCCTATTGACTTCTTTGTAACTCGAACAATAAAAAAGCGCTATAACTCGAACAAAAAAACAAATTTATTTATACACACATTCTTTTCAAACATGTACATTTTGTACATAGACACATATGTAATAGTATATGTATATAAATTATATGTATACTAGTGTATTATCCATATGAATATTTCCGCGTTAATATCCCGTTAGTTTTCTGGGAACGACGTCTTGCATTGACCAAATTGCTTTAAATTTGTCATTTGTAGTGTATCAGTGCACGTGAGTAATGGATCGTAAATGGTTGAAGTGTTTAACATTAAAAGAGAGGGCTGAAGTCCTTAACAAAATTAAACGTGGACGTAGTGTTACTTCTCTAGCGAAGGAATATGGGGTAGCCAAGTCCACCATAAGTCTTATAAAAAAGAAAGATAAGGCAATTTATGGCTTGCACCAACGCTACCGGCAACCATAAGCTTAAACTTCTCGTTATTGACAAAGCAAGAAATCCTCGTGTTTTCAAAAATTTTAACTGTCCGGTGGAGTACAAAAATTCCAAATCAGCCTGGATGACTTCGGCGATTTTCAAAGACTGGTTTCATAATTCGTTCGTGCCGCAGGTAAAATCCAGATTCATTAAAACAATTTTTTTAACCAAGTTAAATGACTTTAATATTTATGTAAGAAAATATTTGAAAGATGGGGGACTACCTGAGAAGGCTCTTCTTCTAATTGATAATGCCCCATCACATCCCAACGAAATCGAATTAAAGTCCGAGGATGGTTTAATTTTAACTATGTTTATGCCGCCGAATGTGACACCATTGATCCAGCCAATGGACCAAAATGTAATTCGTATAACGAAACTATACTACAGAAATTTTCTACTGGCTTCCATTTTCAACAATCGATCGAAAAATCGATATCGATGACTGTGTTTTTAACATAGCACACTCAATTGATAAGTCGAACAAATTCGATAAATCGAACAGCGCCTGTTTTAATTAGTTCGAGTTATCGCGAGTGCACTGTACTTACATATGCATGTTTGAGACACTGTTACCATATTTGGGGTTTTTTCGTTTCCTCTTTCTTTTCAAAGATGCTTATCACCTAATATTTCTGTTCTTTGAGGAATAAAGAAAGCGTGCCCAAAATTGTGAAGGGTGCACTTGTTTGCTGTTTGAGGAAATTCACTTGTCACGGGTATAACAAAATCAGTTTTTTTCTCAAAATATTTAAGGAAATATTGTCCTAGAGGAATAATATTTTAATATGATATTTTTTTGTCTATGCGAACTTGCGATATGCTTAAGCAATCCAATAAGTCGGGTTGGAGGCACAAAGATTAAATCTCCATTGCTAAGTATGAAGATAAATCGTAAGCTTAAAAGTTGTAATGTGAAATCAAAACATTACAGATGAAAGGTACAACAGAATACACGGAAAGATTTCATTTTCATCAAATTGGCCGATACTATCACAAAACGAATGAAAATATGAGCTCATAATTAGGGTAACGAAAACAGAAATTATAAAAATAGTTTTAATGGATTAGTTAGTGAAAATGGGCCTGCGTGGTGGAAATAAATAAAAGTATCGAATTATCACGCCCAAATCTATGTATGTATTTGGGATTTGATGGTTTTTTTGAACGAAGGATAAAGGGATGCTGGGTCGCGTTAGGCGAATTAAGGCCGGTTCGACAATACAATAATATAATTTTGATCAAAAAGTGTACGGAACAACCACCAGGTTTTCCCAACAAAAATCTCTACGGGGAAGGGGTTTTAACAGTCCAAAAGAAGTAGTAGAAAAATCGAAGACGGCACTGGTGGCTATACCGAAAATCGAGTTCCAGAAATATTTCGAGAGCCGGATCAAACGCTGGCATAAATGAGTTGCAGTTGTTGGAAGTACTTTGAAGGCGATAATATCACTATTGAGGAATACCATAAACTTGTTTTTGAATTCTCGGAATATATTCCGGGAACGATTTCATGCTCCTTTCATTCTAATAACGCCTGCTGAGAGAACTTGTAGGTATACTTAATTGTTGAGGGGTGTTGAAATATCTCAGCGCCCAGTGAGGGCTGATTTAAGAAAACTTTTGCTTCTCTACTTATGGTTACAACAATCTGGAAACGTCAAATACATTCCTATATATACAAGGTGGCGCAAAATTAATAACCCTATCGGACCTTAAATACGCGCACGATATCGACCTGCTGATCCGTACTTTTTCAGAATCGGCACCTAAACTGTATGAAGTAGAAGCGAAAGCCGGCTTAAAGGTTAACATCTCAAAAACGAAAGCAGTGCGAAATACGCGCAATATTTTCATAGATGTGGTCGAACTAGAAAATGTGCAATCTTTTTGATGTCCGCACCAGGTGGTTTAAGCGAAGACATCAAAAACCGTATTAAAAAAGCATCCGCGGCATTTGGTGCGCTTCAGCCAGTTTGGAATGCTTCACGAATTTCGAAACGCACGGAATCGAAAATTTGTCTGTATGCATGCGAAACCTCGAATGCCTCAACAGCTGACAATAACGCACCGCAAGTCTACATACATAAATAGTTGCCTGAGGAGAATCTTGGAAATATTCTGGCCGAACATTATATCAAACGCGAACTTATGGAGCAAAACTCTACAAACGCCCGTGCTGCTTGAGATACGCAAAGGAAATTGCGGCTGGATTGGGTGTGCCCTGCACAAAGGGCGCAGAAACCAAACAAGAACTGCCGTTGACCGGAACCCTTACGGTAGTCGCAGACGAAGGAAACCAGCAAATATCAGGAGACGACTTCTAGAACTGGAAATCCGCTCCATGAACCTGCGTTGAAGTGAAGTGAAAGCTGTGTTGTACAACCAATCCGAATGGAAAAATCTTCTTGTAGCTCCTTGTTCCGATTTGGATCCTAAAGATATATATCGGAAGGTGTAATAACTTTTGGAAATGGTGTCGTATCCTCATCATATTTGACACTTGTGAACTGCACCGCTGCAATGTACATGGCTGCAGCTCTAAATACAGATTTGTTTCACACAAAATAATTGTTTTTTCTATTTAGTAAAAAAAATTTTCAAACCAATGGGATGATTAATTTTGTGCCACCTTTTATGTAGGCCTTAGGACGTACGTTGTCTAGAGATTTTGCTTTTTCGCGCATTAGCTGACAATTAAAGCACTATCTATGAGCGGTGGCCCCTCGGTAGGCAGTTGCAAGCCTCCGGATGTATTTCTGCCATGCAAAAAGTCCTCATAGAAAACCATCTGCCGTTCGGAGCCGGCTTAAAACTGTAGGTCGTTAGTGAAAAAACATCAAGACGCACACCTCAAATCGGGGGATGAGCTCGACCAAACACGCAATAAAGGATGTAAGCGGTAATTATAGGTATAGATATATGAGCGGGTAATGAGATTAATGTTTACTGCGACTACTTTACAATCCTCAATTTGACTGCTTCGTATCATACAGCCTTTAAAGTATGACTTTTAACGAAGCTTGTTAATCCTCCCTCGTAAAAGCATAGCTGCCTGCTCTATACCAAATATCCCCAGCTTGGTTTATATTGCAGTTATCTGGCAGACGCATTCGCCTTCATTAAATGGCGAAAAAAATTGTATCACCAACCAATTTACACAAAACACAAATTACATAGTATGACATTGTTTAATAAATAAATTCGCTTTAAAAATTTTAAAATTTCTCCTAAGGAATTTTAAATATTTGGCCTATTTTCTGCACATAATAGCGACTGCCTACATTTTGTTTATATTTTTTATTTATTTATTTATTTTTTTTTATTGCTTATAAAATACTTATTTGTTCATTATTTCAACATTTTCGCCACTTACCTATCTTCACCAATTTAGTGAATATAAAAACGAAAAGCTCATTGTCCATTTCTCGACAAAAAACCAAAAACACGGTTTCACTTTTTGCTGTTGATGAAACATAAGTGCGCCAACACACTTCACAGCAATTCCGACAATGAATATTGTGCAAAAATTTCAAAAAGCATAAACGGCATTATTCACAAAATCGTGGACAGCAAAAACTATTATTTAAAGAAATAAAGGCGCACAGTAGTTATTTTAGCGCAGAGATTCTGACATGAAGGGCACTCCACTCGAGAAGCAAATGGATGAGAAGAGCTTCCTCTATTTAAATAATAAAAAACAAAAGGCAACAAATACATGCATACGTATGTAAGTAAGTAAGTATGCCTGTATGCAAGTATGTATGTGTGTGTGTATGTAAATATATGGAGGCGCTAAAAACATAGCAAAAATTAATAAAAATACGCTTGACGCTTGACGCTTGACGCAAAGTCAACAGCAATACAGATAACTAAAAAACCTCAGCATAAGTGAGGTTGGTTGGGTTTGCGCTGAGGCTTGAGCTGCTGTAAGGGGTTGTTGGTGAGCGACTAAGCGGTCAATGATGAGAAGAGTGACGTTGCAGAAATGACAGTGCCTACAATTGACACTGATGTTTGGCGCTGAAAAACCGTTTTTTTTTCGGCGAAAGCGCCATGTAGCGCTAGTGAATAGCGACTCCGAGAACATTTAGTTAATGTGAGTTTTTCTTTTTGAGCTGATAACTAATTCAGAGCAATCTCAACTACACATTGGCCTCTCTTGAGCTCAAAAACTCTAAAATGTTTGCCAAATATTTTACAACCGTTTTGTGGTAAGCCTTACGCCATGCTGCAACTTCTTCAATTACCAACATGCCAACACTATTTAATGAGGCATCACACCTACCCATCACTTGTACAATTTATTTATTACTCATTTAAAACATTTTGAGTAACAACAAAAACCATAAAATAATCAATTTCAACATTTTCTACACTGTCAAGTGAAATTCAATTAAACGCACGAAATTAAATTAGTGACATCAGCCGCTGAGATGAGTTGGGCTCACATGCCTACATACACACGTCAATGTATGTATATGAGTATGTATGTATGCTGATGCATATCCATTCACCCGCTGTTCACTGCAATTGGCACAAGCGTTGAATCAACAAAGCTTAAAGCAATTCAGCTCAGCTCTGTGCGGGCATGTGACGAGGTGATAGGTCCACGATCGACATAAACGCATACATACGTACGTATAAGTGCATATGCATGTGTGTAGGTACGCTTTTCGAAATGCAAATAATAGCAAATTAATATCACGCCGCAAAGTAAATTG
The DNA here is from genome assembly GCF_028408465.1 of Anastrepha ludens. Classification (NCBI taxonomy): domain Eukaryota; kingdom Metazoa; phylum Arthropoda; class Insecta; order Diptera; family Tephritidae; genus Anastrepha; species Anastrepha ludens. The sequence continues at coordinate 7,057,864 of NC_071498.1, read as the reverse complement.
TCAAGTGACATTTTTTACAACTTTTTAATAGCCGAAAACGGAATTACCATTACTAAACACAATCACATACATATGTACGTACATATTTGCATACATACACACACACACGCACTTATCTGTACGTATTTCATATTTTTACGGGACATCTGATGCGCATGCGCGCATGCTTTTGGCAAATTTTCACATGAATATGAGTATATTTACACACACATGCATAAATGCACATACATATACCCACTTGCACTATATACGTATATGCACGCTGGCCATTTGACAATTTGAACTGTCAAAAGTGGGTCAGTGGTGATCGGACCCAAAGCGTTGCATATAACGCCTATCGCAGCGACTGCCAGCGCACATTGTGGGAACTGGAACGTGCACTGCTCGCTTTCGCACGCGTCTCCTTCGCCTTTAGGTGCGATCAATTCCTATTGTATGCCTCTTCTTCTTCTTCTTATTTTCTTCTCGGTTAGCTGATTGCTTCTTCAGTCGACCAGTTGTGGTTAAGTGCTTAATCGATTTCAATTTAATTATAAACAACATCTGGCAGCTCTGAACACTGTTGCTGGTAACACGTCCCGGGCGCTTGTTTGACTCTGAGTTGTCAGTCAGCGCGATCGATGGCTCGCTACATAGATTGTGAGAGCATTGAAGATATCTGTTCGTTTGTGTGCGTGGCGTGTTGTGCCGTGTCGTGTCGTGTGTGGGTGCACAGATGTCAGATCGTTAATTCTATGTCTATTTGATGTCTAGTACTATTTAGTATTGTTGCTGTTGCTGTCGTAAATAACCAAATAAAAGTATGAATGAGTTACAGAGCGAATGAATGAGTTGCTGTTTTCGCTTGCTTCGATGAGTAAATGTTTGAATGTTGGTTGAAATTGTTAAAAATCGTAATTAGTCGGTTTTTTTCACATCGAACGGTTTATTCTGCTTTGGGGGCATAAAAACCTAATTGCTGTCATAGCAATTCAATTAACTTTAACGCGTAAGATTTTGACATATGCTCGCATAAAAACGAGAAACAAGGATTAACAGTTTTAGAGAATTTAAAACTTTAGTCAATAGAAATTCAGCAATTGGGGAAAAATATGTTGAAAGGGAGCTTTTACAAATATTAAAAAGCTGCAATAATGTGGCCAGGCTATTACTGAAATAAATCGTGGACTAAAGTCCGGCAGCGGGTACTTAAAATCCACAGCGTACAAGTTACTTATTTTTAGTCACAGCATGAAATAATGTAATTTTGAAAAAATTATAATAACCAATAACCAATATAAGTACAATAGAATCTGACGAGTATGACGAAAAACATTTATCATCTAGAATGAGGCAGTGTATGACGTACATCTTGTCTTATTTTGTGAAATTCATTAATTGATATATTAATTATTTATTCGTATCCTCTTAGGTCCCAGTGTTGCCAGACAAATATTATAAATTGATATATTGATTATTCCCTTGGCACGAAATACCCTACCTCATGCTCGCCTCATTAAAAAGATATTTCAATACTTCTTGGCTTCAAAGGATTTTAAAGATATTTAGTAACACCATTCCATATTATGAAAGTATTTTTAATCAGCGTTTGTATGATATCCATATCTAGTTATTTAACTCAATCACGGCCACTCTAGTCGAGTATGTTTACGCGTGCCTAATATTCGCCATTTTTCATTAAGAATTAGGTGGCAACGCCATTAAAAAATGTTTTCGAAATATTTCTTAAATGATTTTTGTTTGATAATTATATTATCGTATTTTACTAAGTTTTGGTACTATATTTTTTTTTGCATAGCAAATTAGGTTGCAACACCATTAAAAAAAATTGTACAGAAATTTTTCTCAAATATTGATATCTATATTCTAATATTTAACTAAGTTTTGTTTTTAATTTTTTTTCATTAAAAACTAGGTGGCAACACCATTAAACAAATTTTACCTAAGATTTATTAAATGATATTCGTGTGATGCCCATATTCTCATATTTTACTAAGTTGTGTTTTTAATTTTTTTTCATTAAGAATTAGGTGGCAACGCCGTTGAAAAAGTGTTTGTCAAAGATTTCTTAAACACCTTTCGCCTGATCCCCATATTCTCATGTTTTTTTTTAAGTTTTGTTATTAATTCATTTTTTCTATTAAAACTTATGTGGCAACGCCATTAAAAAAATTGTACCAAAGACTTTTCTTCTTTTCTTTTGATGTCCAATTCCCGTATTTTACTAAGTTTTGTTTTTATAAATGTTTTCATTAAAAATTAGATGGCAACACGCTTAAAAAAATTGTGCTAAATATTTCTCAAATGTCTTTAATTTGAATATCTATATTCTAATATTTAACCAAGTTTTTTTTTCTTTAGTTTTTTCATTAAAAATTAGGTGGCACCGCCACTCAAACCCCCATTTTTTATTAAAGCCTTTTCAGCATCTTTTTGTCTGATCCCTATTTTTTAGTTAATTCAACTGTATCGGGAATTCCTATCTTTAGAAGTTATGTAGATATATATATAAAATGTGTATGTACGTCCATTCCTCTCCCCTATCAGCTTTTTATATATTTAACGCCGCACTGCATTTTCGCTTAGCAAAAACCCTTTCTACTATAAGCTCTAACAAATCATATGCTAATAACTTATCTCTCCTCACTTTTCATCTATTTGTAGGTGGCGTAGCCCCTGGAACCCCATCAGCGGCCATGATCATGGAAGGGCTTGAAACCCTGGTGGCGCCACCGCATCACGCATTCCTACTAACCGAATCCGCCGCCGCTGCACATTTCAATGTGCTAAGCTTCGATACGTGTCTCTTCAAGACGACCGCGCAGACTAGTCCATCGACAGCGGCCACTTCGGCGGCCACATATCTCAGCACCCCATCGCATACATTTGGTGGCGGTCATTTGGGCGCAGCCCAAACATTACTCCACTACAATCTCTCTACGGCGAATAGCAATCATCAGAGCGTCATACCGTGCAGCAGCAGCAGTAGCAGCACTCCCACAAACAATAATATCGCTAGCCCGGCAACAGCAGCAGCAACTAATTCAGCGCTTAGCGCTGCCATTACACGCACAAATTTTGCACGCATCGGCAGTTCCAACAACAGCAGCAGCAATAGCAGCGCCAGCAGTTGTATTAACGCATCAACAGCGCAACAGTCAAGTGTAGCAATCGCCAGCGGCAGCATCGCGCTAACGACACCAACTGTCGCTGCAGTCAGTGCAGGCGGCAACAGTGCAGCTGTCAACAATAACAGTAGCAGTGGACGCAATTCCGCTACACATTTGAGTCTACTCAATACCGCACAACAGAGCCCGGGGAGTCACGCGGCAGTCAGTCTCAGCGGCGTAGGCGTTAGTAGTGGTGTGAATATCGCGAGTAGCGTTAAACAGTCGCAGTCGTTGCCGTCGGACGCGCAGTGCGGTGACACGCAGACGGGCGATCTGAATACGCCCGTCACCACATCCAACGATATTCCATCATTCTTCGGACCATCAACCATTGTTGAGCCGCCACCAATTACAGGTATGGATTTAATTATAATTTATTCATTGATGAAATTCTACTAATAATTTATTGAGACGTACGAGTATATATGTATGTAATTATGTATATAACTAAGGCAAGTCATTCCAGCCAAAGCGCAGTTTTCAAATTGAATTATTCTTCGTTGTTAGAATATTTTACAAACTAAGTTAAGTCTTTTATAGTATTTAATACAGAGTCACAGTGACCAACGACGATCACTGTATGAGAAATGTTTTTATCCAGTCTCTAACTACATATTGTATAAAAAAATTGTCTCAGTACAAAGCAAAATAATTTTTCCTGAAGATTTATGCTAGCATTTAGGTTCAGTCCTCCATTACTTCAAAATTTATCGGAAAAAAGTAAATTGAAAAATTTGGGCCTTGAAGAATTATTTCTCGTGCAATATCTGAATGGTTTTGGTAAGAAAACTGGAAGCGTCTAAGAACTCTTACTGTGCTTACGTATACCTGCCATTACTCTGCAGGTTCAGATGCTGCATGAGCAGATTGTCAGAGAGTCTGTGCAAGCACTGTGTCATACACTTAACGCAGTTTCTAAATAAATTCTCTTCAGCCGTAGTTAATGGCAGTGTGTTTCGAATGTACTGATAACGAAACAACGCACTTTAGCTACAAGTAAAGTCTGAAATCGTATGCAGATCTCTAAAGTAAGCCACGAACCCACTCTTATATCCATATGAGAAGTTGTTCGCCTCAACGTGCTTTATCTCTTTTTCAGCACAGTGGCACCTAGCAACAACCCTTATTTTCGAGCGTCGAGCCTATAACTGATGTGAAGCAATCCGCTGCGCACATAAATATTTGGCTCAAGCATTCAAAAAACCCTTCCGTTTTTTATAACAATTTGGACTCCGTTTGCCAGTTTTAAAGATTTTCATAGAGTTTTTATAGTTTCAAACTCATAGCTATAACCAGCAGACTTGGTGAGCGTACATATTTATGGCAGTCGAGCATAGCTGAAACGTATTTGTTAATATTCAAACTTAAAATAAAACAAGCATAGATTTGTAGACGTGGACATATTTGCCCAATTTTCTAGCAGAGCAGCGCAGGGACTTTGTACAGTAATGTAAATTTTTGGCTGATCGTGCCATAATTTTTATGTGTGTATGTGTTCCTGCTCATTTATTCTTACTTTTTTTCTTCTTTTTTCACCAATTTTTTATTATTATTTTTTCTCGTGTTTTTATTTTTTTTTTTTTTTGTTTTTTTGCTCCAATATCTTTTGGCGCACCGCTGAAAAGGCACTTATGCCTTTCTAGTGTTGTGCTAAGAGTACTTAAGCTCTTGTAAAAACATGTTGTTCTTCATGTTTTCATTACATAAAATTTGTTGTATTGTTAAAACAATAATCACAATGTAGCAACGCTTTTTACAAGTACCAGATCTTTGGAAAATTCAATAGTTAATTTTTTTAAACATTTGCGCCTGGCATTTCTGAGTGATTGGCCTGTTTACGAGTGATCTTGACGACTACAATGGCAATCTAATTTTTTTTAGCTTTAATAAATGTTTTTCTATATTTATCGCAGCTGTTAAATTCTGATTTTCCATTGGGAAAGAATAGCGAACAGCTTTTTAATTTCAATTAAGTTTTTTCAAAATAATATGCATAAATACGTGCGCGCTGCTGAACATTTGGGAAAGATGATGGGATGCTATGCGCTTAATTGCAACAATATTTTATTGCACATTAAAGATAATTGCGTCAAAATTCTTGTTAATTGCAGAAAATACAGTTTTTTACAGATTTTTTTTTTATTTGTTTGGGAGATGTTTGTAATAGGACTATGAATAAGTTCGTGCGGTTTTTTTCGAAATTTGAAACTTTATTGACGTAAAATGGTTACAAATTTAATATTCAAAATATTGTCCATCGCTTACTACTACTTTTTCCCATCTTTCTGGCAATTCACGGATTCCCTTTGTGAAAAATTCGGTCGGTTTTGCCGCAATCCACGAATCGATCCATTTTTTGACTTCATCGTAATTACGGAAGTGCTGGTCAGCCAGGCCATGTTGCATCGATCGGAAGAGATAGTAATCGGATGGCGCAAGGTCTGGACTATACGGCGGGTGGGGTAGGACATCCCATTTGAGCGTTTCTAAGTATGTTTTGACCACTTGTGCAACATGTGGCCGAGCATTGTCATGTTGCAAAATAACTTTGTCGTGTCTATCGGCGTATTGCGGCCGTTTTTCTCGCAGTGCTCGGCTCAAACGCATCAATTGTCGTCTGTAGACATCCCCCGTAATCGTTTCATTCGGTTTCAGTAGCTCATAATACACAACACCCAGCTGGTCCCACCAGATACACAGCATAACCTTCAGGCCATGAATATTCTGCGCCGACGTCGATGTTGAAGCATGGCCAGGGTATCCATACGTTGCCCGACGTTTTGGATTGTCGTAATGGACCCACTTTTCATCGCCAGTCACAATTCGATGCAAAAAACCCTTTCTTTTGTGCCGTTGAAGCAGTTGTTCGCATGCCATAAAACGGCGTTCAACGTCTCTTGGCTTCAATTCATACGGCACCCAATGGCCTACCTTTCGGATCATTCCCATGGCTTTTAAACGTTTGGAAATGGTTGATTGATCAACTCCCAAAGTTTTTGCAACCTCTTCTTGCGTTTGAGCCGGATCTTGATCGAGCAATTCCTCCAATTCGGTATCCATGAACTTTGGCGGCGCACCCTCGCGTTCTTCGTCTTCCAAGCCAAAATCACCACTTTTAAAGCGTGCAAACCACTTCTGGCACGTTCGCTCAGATAGAGCATGCTCACCATAAACTTCCACCAAGATACGATGACTTTCGGCTGCTTTTTTCTTCATATTAAAATAATGAAGAAGAATTCCCCGCAAAAACACATTATTTGGCACGAAATTCGACATTTTCAAGTGTGGTAAAAATATTGTTGTTTACGCTTCAAATAAAAAACTTATACTGACGTTTGTGGCTTACGACAGTAGCTCTCCAATGAATGTTTGGAAATGTGGATCGATGGAATAATAATCAAGTTACGCCATCTGTTGTAAAACCGCACGAACTTATAAATAGACCTATTATATTTTGTTAAATTGGTTAAAAAAAAATAAATAATTGGCGCGTACACTTCTGTTAGGTGTTTGGCCGAGCTCCTCCTCCTATTTGTGGTGTGCGGCTTGATGTTGTTCCACAAATGGAGGGACCTACAGTTTCAAGCCGACTCCGAACGGCAGATATTTTTATGAGGAGCTTTTTCATGGCAGAAATACTCTCGGAGGTTTGCCATTGCCTGCCGAGGGGCGACCGCTATTAGAAAAATGTTTTTATTAATTTTGCTTTCACCGAGATTTGAACCAACGACCTCTCTGTGAATTCCGAATGGTAATCACGCAGCAACCCATTCGGCTACGGCGGCCGAATTAAATTGGTTAAAGAGATGTAAATGAGGTGTCTAGACCTCTTATTGCGCCCATCTACAGATCTATAGATGTACTTTTTGCTCGAGAAATAAATATTTTGGTGAGGTTTTATTAAACTTAACAAAAATACTAATATATTGTACATTGAAACTTTTTGTAAAAATAAGGAAGCCTGTTTCTTCCTACATAACAGTAAAACATAATATATACTAATACACTAATTTCGTCTGAAGCTTTTCCTATCGCATCGAACAAAGTTTGGTTTGCGTCGGATTTGCATAGCTTTAAATGTACCACTTATCTCTACACAAATGAGGAACTGCTTAGTCAGCTTAGGACTCAGAAACTTTTATTTAGGTAACATTTTCCTTTACGTTTCTTCGGTTGCCCTGGATATTTCGCTTTCGTTGGCAGGACAACATTTTGCTTTATCCTTTAGCTCTTCATTAGTTTTCCAGGTCATATTCGCGTATTTTTGGCTTACAATGATGACACGGTGGCAATTATTACCATTATTATTAGGAGCGGCTTTAGCACTGAGGCCTGAGAGATCTATACTTGTCCATATCTGAGTCCAACTTCCGCAATGCATTGTAGTCTTTGTCCTAGTTTGTTTTTTGTTTTTTTTTTTTGTGTAAGTATTTTATTTGCAATCTATCTTAATATAATGATATTCAGCAAATTAGGTCTTATAATCTAATAGCAGCGGTAGTATTTGCACAAATGCAAAACTACTTATAAAATTACGATATTTGTTCTAATATTTGATCTTAAATGTATTAAATTTCAATTGTACTAATGAGTTGCTTATCTTCATATAGGAACTTATGTATTTTGTTTTTTATTTAGTGTTGAATAAATAATTTAATTCAGCAAAATTAGAGAAATGGCAAGTCTAAGATATGATTACGCTTCAGTCGTATTGTTTCATTACTTGAGTCTAATAAGCATATAGCATTCGTATTTACATGGTTTGACAGCCGTGCAAGATATCTGTTAGAAAAGTTTGGAATTTTGTTGAGTTTTATTTCCTCCTGTGGTAAAATTTTTTTATCCTGGTGCATGCCCCGCTGTCCCAAAATGACAGCACATGCTTGGCGTTTTTCCCCCTCATAATAGTACCTGCAAGTGCCATTGAAGTATATTCCCAGGTTAGTAAGATAATGAATCAGTTTACAATGCCCTGTAAGAGTTCCTGTGATGATTCTAAAATTATTATTTAATACCCTTTATATCTCATATCTTTTTTCATTTTATGAAGGTTTTTTCATCCCGGAATGGTCTCTGAGTCTTATTTTTCTTTTTCTATCAATTGATGTTTCGCACCCAGGGTTTAGCACATGCGCACTTCTAAATGGCAGTCATCCACCAACCTATTCCGCTGTGGCGGCTGATTATTTTACTGCTTTGAGATCCACTTACCCTTTTACCGCTCATACTTTATATGTTTTTTTATCTGAAAAATATGTAATAAAACTCTTTTCACAAATCTTTATGGCTTGAAATATGTATGCAGAAGTCTTTGGCAGCAATGGTGTTTAATACCCACTAATAACTCATCAACATGTAATGTCTAGTGAATAGTGACTGCTGTCTAAATGCCGGCATTTGTTCCATTTACACAGACGTAGGTATGTAGATATAATTATGTATGTATTTGTATGTAATTACATATCAACTTTATCCCTTAACTACTGCTGTTTATAAGTCGTATCATAGTCGTAACGGTACTAATTAATCGTAACTCGTATACTATTAAACATTTCCGTTCAGTGTCAATGTTGCTACAGACGTTCTGGAGGCATTATGGCATTATCACCAGCTGACATTCTATGCAGCTCTTTAGAATAGATCTCGTGCAAGTAATGATACCAAACCAAAAAAAAACAAAAAACACAAGTTTTTCCATAATTGAATTAAGGAATGTATTTGATACCGACATAAGAGCTCAAGGCACGATTTCACATATCGCGCGGCTCTCGCCAAGAAATCCTCGCACTTGTTAATTCCATTTAAATTTTTTTTTTGCATTGTGATGTAAAACAAATCAAAAGAAACAGCAGACATGTGAATATAAAGAGCAACAAATTGAATTTAATTGATGCAGTCATTTGAGAAAGGAAATACAAATTTTATAACATTCCCTAGGCACGTCAATGACGACTCACTAAGTGGCGGGGAAGAGGTGTGGAGTTAAGATTTTTCAGAAATTAGTATGCATATACTAGACCATTGCTTTTCGCTTTCGTTTTAATTCTTATCATTTTATATGAAAAAGCAATTAATGACGCTTAAAGTGGCAGGAAGTGGCGCTTGATTGCGATTGAAAGTTTTTAAGAAAAAAAAGGAGAAGCTAATTGAATAACATCGAAAACTTGCTTCGCTTTTGGTGTTTAGAAAGCATTTTATTGTTGATCTTCTTTAAAAAAAAAAAAATTTTTTTACGTCAAAACTACTGGTTGATATTTATTTTTCGCCGCGATGTAAAGAATAATGAGTTGGCGCGCATTGTGGTACCATTACTCTGCTCTCAGTGAACTTGACAATATCAGCTGATTTTTGTGACGTCTCACTAGTGCAATTGGTGATCAGTGTGACCAGATTAACATTCTCGTAACTTGATTTAGCTTTTTTTTGTGCTCTAGCCTGGAGGTTTAGTTCTTTCTTGCTCATATTTCATTAACCTCTTTTAATTAAAATTTGGTGTTCATAATAATACAAAACATATAATGAAGGGTATTCCAATAAGGGATGTTATTGGTGAATGGATTGCGCTATCGGGAGGTGATGAACGATTTTTTATGGCCGGAATTGGATGGTATTGATCTGGACAACGTTTATTTTCAACAAGACGGCACCACGTGCCACACAAGCAACGAAATCGAAATCATTGATATTTTACGGGAAAATTTTCCGGACAGTGTTATCTCTCGAAGAGGTGATCACAATTGGCCACCGAGATCTTGTGATTTAACACCTTGTGACTTTTTTCTTTGTGGCCACGTGAAAGAGAAGGTCTACGCCAACCGCCCAGGGTCGGTTCAAGACCTCAAAGATGGAATTCGTGAGGCTATCGAGGACATAGGGCAGCCACTTTGCAATTCGGTTATGGAAAATTTCATGAAAAGGATGTTGTCCTGTAAGCGAGGTCATGGTGGTCATTTGCCTGATGTTATTTTCCACTATTAACGGCATACTTTCCTCTTTATAATGAAATAAACATTAAAAAATAGCATTTTTCTTTGAATATCAAAATAACAACTCTTATTGGAAAACCCTTTATATGTGCAAAATAATTAAAAAATATAATTATGTAAAATATACTTTTTTTTCAATTCAAATTATAGTTACTTTTTTAGCATCTGATCACATTCCCAGCGATTGCGTTTATTGTTGATGTTGGTAATTCTTCGTGTGTTATTTGTATGTGACATTTCATTGCTTTGTTAAAATTTTTTTTCAAGTTTGTTCTTCTCCTTCAAGCAGTCAAGTCTCTCTTTCGCAACTGCAGTGTTGCCTACTTTTAGATTTAAAAAAACAACTCAACTTTCCATTTAAAGAAAAGAAAATACCAAATTTTTATTAAATTAATATACTTAAAGAACTTAGTAACTTTGTTCAAGTAGACTATCCTAAAAAAACAGAGCTTTAAAAATCCATCGTGGCATTGAAAACTTATGAGAATTAAGAACTAAACTAAACTTTTTTTTACTGCTTGGAGCGCCATCTGTGTCTCACATTTTTCTGGCAGAAGGATCGCACAGATGGTTGAGGACTTCGCTAAATTTCGTGTGTCTGCGCTATTACTGCGGCCGTCCGCTTCCCCTTGCTGATGGCCACTGATGCAATGTTTAACTGTGTGTTTTTCTTTATTTTAGCAGCCACAATGCTTATTGTGCAGGAGTAAGGATGGAAAGGATAAGTTTTTGGGGTTGAGGAATGGAATTAAAGGAATTTTTGTTTTTGTTTTTATTTTGTTTTGTTTTTTTAGAAACAGGCGAAGTAGGTAATTTTGGAAAAGTGCGAGGACCGTGCTTTACGTGGGGCTCGAACCCACAACCTCTGGGAGGCAGGCTAGTGCACTTGTGCTAGACTGCCGAGGTCACTTAACTTAAAACTAAAAACTAAAATAAGAATACAACTAACTTAAAAAAAAGGCCTAAAACACTTCTTTGGCCTCACGAGAAGACTCAACAATTTTTCTTTGTTTTTCTAAACCGTCGGAATAATTAAAGCTAATACGTTGAGAGGAATCTCCGCGTATGAAACAACAAAATGATAGAACTTTTTTTCTAATAGCGGTCGCCCTTCGGCAGACAATGGCGAGTCTCCGAGTGTGTTTATGCCACGAAAAAGATCTGCATAAAAACCCATTTGCCGTTCGGGGTCGGCTTAAAACTGCAGGTGCCTCCATTTGCACAACAACCTCAAGACGCACGCCATAAATAGGAGGAGGAGCTCGGCCAAACATCTAACAGAAGAGCACGCGCCAATTCTTTATTTTATCTATTCTTTAAAGGGTTGGCAACACTGCACTAATTTGACGTCGGGCACTCTCTATTCTTGATTTTTAGCTAACCGCTCACTGCGCCACTGTCAATCGAAATTATTAAATCGATTTTTTAACAACAACGTGAAACCACAAAAACGCAGCTATTTCACCTACACTTTTTTATGGCAGCTATTTTTGTCAGGTTTTCCGTTTCCTCGTAGTTTCAGTTTTTGTCGCAGTTTCGCTAGCACTTAATTTTAAAATTAGCCACACTGTAATTCGTTTATTCATTAAAAAACGCTGCATTCAACAACAATTAATTACTTAATATTTCTAAATCATATCTTTTTACGATCCATAATAAGTAGATATATTTGAGCGCACAAATAAAAACCATTTTCATTACAAAAACGTACATATTTCCACAAAAAAAAACAACAAAATTAAAAAAATAGAAAACAAAAAATCGTATAAAATATTTTTATTAGCTACGAACACATAAAAATTTCCTGTCACCATAAATTTTACACAACATTTAATTTCGAAAATCAGCAGCAGCAATGGCCACGACAACAACAACACAAACAAAACGAACCAAAGAAAACTTTGGTGTCCCCACGCAATTTAAAAATATTGTATTGTTTTTGGAAAAGTTGTAGCGCATAAAAAAAGAATATTTTTTTCATCAAGCAAACGCAAATCAGCGCTTGCATGTATGTGTGCGTGCGTGCACCAAGTGGCCGAAAACAACTGAGCACGCGGCGGCTTGTCTCATTTAAATGTGCCCCACTGTATTTGTGTTATTTATTTTACTTTAATATTTTATTTTATTTTTTGTTTGTTCTACAATGCACTTAGCCAGCCGCCAATTTCCATGTCGTCTTGCTCCATTATTTCGTCTTAGGAATTGGAAATATTTCACTGAAATAAGAAAGGCAATTTTTTCGTTTGTGTGTTTGGTGACAATGATGAAGTCGCTTTTAATCGCTAAACTTGGCAACGCTAAACACATTTTTCATGTCATTTTTTGTTGTTGGCTGATTCCGCAGCAAATTTGAAAGTACATTAAGAGCAATAAAGCATATGCACTCGACTGGACGCAATGAACTCAACGCAGCTAAAGGATATATTTATTAGCCGAAAATAAGCCATACAATTTTGGCAATTCATAATAATTTATTTGCAACTCGAAATATTTAAATATATTCGTGCCTGTGCTTGTTTGTACGCGTAATAAGCAATTATGTACATGCACACATACATACATACATACACACATAATACACAATCTTCCGATGCAAGCTATTTTCAAAGGGTGGAAAGGCGCGTTATTTTCGTCTGCGTAAGTCGGAAATGGCATATGAGCTGCTGGCGCTCAAAATTTCGCCCTGGAACTGCTTTCGCGTCAAAATTCGTTAAACAAATTCTGCGAAAAATTATTGCCACAGCAATTTCTGGTAGTTTCCCAAGAAAGGCACTTGGCAGTGAGTGAATCAGCCATTGGCGATCAGAGGCATGTGAATTAATTAGTGATTTTTGAAAAGTTTCCGCGAAACCCCGGTGGGTGCGCTTATAATTGAAGTTTGATTATTCGTTGACGTAAACTCAACCTGGACCTACGCCACACAATTTCCTGACTACTCACTCATGAGTAAGCTGTGATAGCGATAACAGAAACAAAATTATTTGTAGCTTTGAAGAATTGAAGCCGTCACACCAGCTGCGAAAGGTCCTAATGATAGGTGGCTTACAAACTCATTCTATAAACAATAAAAACAAAAAATTCGAATGTAATCAAGCAATGAAATAAAATATCAAACACGGGCACCAAATTCACAGCGACCGTTTGATTTTTCGTTTATATAACCCTGCTACTATGTTAGAAAAAAAATACACATGTTATGTTCGGGTCTTATTTCGACCCCACATTTTTTTATTGAGAAAATTCAAATTTGTACAGTTCAAAAATATTTTTAATGTGCGAATAGGAGCAAGTTTATCTCCTCTTTGTTCTGATCTTCATCTTTGCCTATCGTCAAATACTAATATAGTACACGACAAATATTGCTAAATCGCTCCAAAGACATGATTGCTCTCGAAAACGGACGTCCATGAAACTCGTCCCACAGGGAGTTAAGACTTTCACCGTATGACCGGTAGACTCCTAAACGAATAATATGTCCGTTATACAATTATAATAGGAAAAATATATTGTAAATAAATACCAATAAGTATAAGAAGTCCCAGGTAAGCATCGAACTCAGTAGCATCTATAGCTTGAAAATTTTCGAAAACAGCACTTCCTTGCAAATTGCTGTAGTGAATTATATCCCTTTTCATAGCTTCTGTAAGGCATACATCAAAAGTATCACGAATTTTTAAAATACGATGAATAACATAAGAAGTCACTCCAGGTTTTCCGTGAAGAATATTTTCACTTGCTGCACGACTTAGACATTGCAAAGGAGGTATTGTTGTCCACTTTATCATCCGATCTTTATCAAAAAATTCTGTGCTATTAGGTACGGTCAATGAAGTGAAGGCTTCTGTGCCGCTGGAAATGGACTGTTCCGAAGATAAACATTCGTCTTCCTCAATTACAAAATTAGCATCACAATCATCACTTGCATCGTCTTCAAGGTCACTCAAGAATACACCAATGTCATGCTCAGTCATTTGTCCACGCTGACATTATGGCCAAGTAAATACAACAACGAATTTTACCGTATAAATACTAGTATGAATTAAGAAAAAAAATGTAGATTTTATATACTTACAGTATGCCTAGATTCCATGTTTTATCAAAATCTATCGTCTGTAATCTTAGATTTACAATAGCAACTGATCACTACAATATTTAGCACAGAACTGAAAGTATTTAGTTTCGTTGTTATTGAATACAAAAATTATTGACCCTGTTGCAGAGTCATCGTCTGGAACACCTCTCTGTTGTGAATGTTGGAATGCGTTTACAGTTATAATTTTTTACATTATATATTTACTATTCGTTTTACAAATATGATAGGGGTCATAAAATGACCCGAACATGATATGCGTAAGCACTTGCAATAAACAATTTTCTAAGCCTAAAATGGTGATAAAACTACTTGAATTCAGTATATTTCAACAATTGATGCACTGAGTAGTAAGAACTTTCAAATATATTCCACCAGTTAGAAATACGGTGATGTTATATGCAATTTGGGTCATCAAAAGACCCTAACGTAGTAGCAGGGATAAAAAGCTTTCTTTAGTGTGAAATTTTACTGAACGCAGTAGAGATATTCGTAATTTAGCTTGGCTGATCAAAAATGATCGCTCACATGCCGCTAACCGGTCCGTAGTTTTGCAAGAAAATGAAAGGTCCCACTCTTGCACTCCCCAAGTAGCACTAAATCGCAGTTCTGATACGATTATGAGACCTCCAATAGGTACATATCTACAGCCAATCAGAGCTGTTGATGTAATGGAAAATAATGATGGGACTTAGGTTCTCGCACTGCCTCAGGCTGTCGAAGAAAACGAGCGCTCAGTGACCTTAATCGTATAGCTGTCAAACTCGGACATTTACAGAGAAAGTGCTTAACAATCTCCTTCCCTGGAAGGTCCCCACAGCTTCTGCAATGGAAATTTAATGGTAAACCTAGCCTTTCTGCGTGTATGCCGATCGTCCAATGACCGGTAAACAGAGTTACGAGTTTGGAAATTGAATGGCGAAGAGTCTTCAGGACTTTGCAATTCCCCTTTAACAACAGTTAGGGGCGTGCCGTTGAGGCCAATTCAGTCTCCTTCCTGGTAAGTTCATCAGACTGTCTTGAATTTGCTCCATGGCGTCTTCAGAGCCTTGGAAAATATGGTAAACTGTAAAAATTGACTCCCGTTATTTTCGCATATATAGGGTGTTTTTAAGAGCTCGAGAACTTAAGAAGATAATACAAAGCAGAAATATTGTTGGAATGATTTTTCCTTTAAAAATCTGGTAGACAATTTCATGGAATTTATTTTTTGAATACGATATCCGGCGGCCACAAGTTGCATGGTCCATTCGATCAGTCAAATTTTTGACTACTTTCCCAAAACTGCTAAATGATAGATCTAAATGAGCCCAATTAGGCAAACTCTTGCATGAGCTGTATTTTATAGGCACGTAAGCCAATATCCTTACGTACAGTTTTTCATGTAATCGAAGAACAAAGATCGACTGTTTACTCTCATTTGCAATATTCCCTGCTGAGTGGCGACCGCTCTTAGTAAAAACTTTTTCTATTAATTAATATTTCATGCTTGCAATTTCGAACCCGTGCACTTCCCAATGGTAGTAACGCACTAACCATTCGGCTACGCCGACCATCGCCTCTTCAATATTTAGTCCATATTATTTGTCCGCGAATGAAATTTCTTGCTTTTTCAGCAGTCAAGCAGTCCTTTTGCTCCAGACTGGCTGGTGCATACTAAAGGACGAGCAGGTTCAAATACTAAAATAGGTGATTTTATTAAGCCACTCAGAGGTATCCCATAATTCTTTTGCCGGTAGCAACAGTGGTAAAGTTAGCAGTCTCTTCGTTACCAGAGATGACTCATTTAGTTACCACCCTTAGGTGGTAGATTCACCTGATGGAGCTGGTTAACTTGCTGCCTAGAGAGTATGTGAATACTTGGACTTCAGGTCCTTCTCATCATGCGCTGTTTCGAGAGCTTTAGTAGGTTGCTGATCTCTCTGTAGTTCAAAGAGATTATTTGGAATATCCGCCATTGACTTATTATTTTTGTTAAAATCGCTGTGGTTGATGGTATTAATTTCCCTACTTCCTCAGTCACCCCGCTTCCTCTTCTTTTTTTGTATTTATTTTGTTCTATTTATAGGAATGCATCATCAGAGCAAATCATTATGCAATAAATTGATCTTTGTGAAGCTTACTTTCGCAAATATATAAATAGATCAAACCTAAAATGAGCGTAGCACAAATTCCAAAAAAAAGCAAGAACAAGAACAACTTGAGCCATACACATCAAAACGGCAGAAAAACATAAGAACGACAGCATGTGAAACTACAATAATAATAGTATAAAATCGCACCAAAGAAGTAAACAAATAAATGGTAAAAAAATACGAACTAAAAATGCGATGAAATCCCATTCTCTGAATTCTTCGCGCCGCGGTAGGAAGAGCAGAGGATGTGACTACTTCATTGAACAATACTTATGGTCATACATGCGTATGTGGTTCCACTTACAGTCACTCAAACAAGTGTTCACATGAAGACCACAGTAGTAACGTCGCAGGATTGCTGTCACATCGCATTAAAAACGTATTGCAACTCAATCAATTCGAGTCGAAGAAATTCTGCCGCCGCACACATTGCAAGAAAATGCAGTACAAAAAGAAATCGAAATAAAAACACACTATATAATGTATCAGCAAACAAAAGAGTGTCCAAAGACCGGTGTTCGGAATGTAATTAGTCTTCTTTGCACACCAAAGCTGTGCTACATTCGCGCTTTTTTCTGCTCATTTGGTGGTGCTGCTTCTTTCTGCAATCAACATTGCTGCCACCATAGTTTTTGTGGTTTTTTTTTGTTGCTGTTGTTATTGTTTGTGCCACTGTTTTGTCGCCCTCCAATTACTTTGCGCTTTACGTTTTCTTTTGTCGCAATTCAAGCTGCTGCTGCTGCTGCCGACCTCCCGTGATGATTTCTTGCGAATCGAGAAGAGTCCAGCTGACTGGTTGGCAGCCACTTTACTCATATGTACGTATGTTCGTTTGTAGCTGTTGGCTTTGGCGTTTTGATTTTTGTCAATTCGAGCAGTCAAGTTCGTCGAACGTAGTTCCGACGGCAGCTACTGGGCGGCATTCGCGGAAATCACTTTGCTGCAACGGTTGGTTATCTTTTTGTGGAAGCGGGCGCAAAATGCTGAATGATTCTTTCGTTACAAGTGAGCGAAATTAATTGGTAACGAACAGCTGGATGGAGTGTGTAAGCTGATTTCTTTTTTTTTTTTTGGCGTTTGCTTGTAGGAGAATTTCTCAAGCTTGGGATGGGTATTGCAAAATGTTTAGGCGATGTGTCCAAGGGAGATCCGATTGCAGCGATTGATTTGAATATAACTTTTGCAAATATTTTTAAATCAAGAAGCAGAAATGTTTAAATCAAGTGTTGCTGTTACTTCCACAATTCCTAGTGGTAAGGTTGACTACTGACGCCAGCAGTTCTTTAAATAATTTTTTTCTTCGTACTGAGCTTTGAGTGGAATGACTATCTTTCATGTAAACTACAGAGGAGTTCTTACTAATATAAGGCCTTATTTTTTCTTTCATTTCGCAGGTTCCATTGAGTCCGAGGACTTGTCCCTCGAACCCCAGCCCACGACCAGCCCTGTGCTGTGCAGTCCATTGAAGGAAGAGCGCAGCACACCACCAACGTTGGCAATTGTCAAGGAAGAAACAAGTAATAATAGTTGTACCATGTACCCTACACATCTAAGTCAGAATCAGAATCAGACAACAACAACAACAGCAACAAGCACAACATTATGTAATAATACAACAAATACAAGTACACAAAGCAATACACAACAACACCATCACCATCAGTCCCACCAACAATCACAATCGCATCACCAACAACAACAGCAACAACATCACTCACAACACCAACATCACCAGCAACAACACAGCGGCCAACATTCACCACACCAGTATCAACATCAACAGCAACAACATCACTTACAACAGCTAAACCAAATATCTCACCACAATGCCTTACAACAACAACAGCAACAACAACAACAGCAGCAGCAACATCTGCAACACAACAGTCATCATACACTCCACCACCAACAACACCCACACTATCAACATTCGCCCCATAGCCTTCATCAACAACACACCCACCACCAACAACAACAACAACAGCATGCGCAACACCACCACCAACAACAACAGCAGCAACAACAACAACAACAGACGCATGCAACTAGCAATAGCAATAGCGGCAAAATATCATATCGTGGCATTTTCACCACTACAGGTAATACAGCAATGAGCGGCTTGAATTCCGCGGCCGCGGCCGCCGCTGCAGCTACCCAACAACAACAGCAGCAGCAAGCTGCACAGCAACAGCAACAAATCGGCTCGCCGCAGATGAGCGTGCTGCCCGGCCAAATGTCACCACCGTCCGCTGGCCTTGGCAACAGTTGGGGTTTGCCTAGTCCCGACAAAACACTCTTTCAGCCGCCCATATTTAGCTTACTTGGCCCTGGCCCTCAAAGTACCGCTCAGGCTCACTATGCCGCCCAACAAGCTGTGGCGCAACCATCGTCCACGCCCTCACCCTCGCATCATATGCACACCGCTTACGACGATGGACGTGCAGCAGCGCAACATGTCGAACTGCTCGGTCTCAATATGGATTGCTCGCCGATTATACTAAAACAACCTCCACCGAGCTATAGCAGCACTAGCAGCTTCACTAGCCTTTCTGATATGCAACAGGCGCAGGCTAGCCACGAATTGCAGCAGTATCGCCAGCAAATATCCGTTGCCACGACCAAGTACCAGTGGCTGGACTCGCCCGCTGAGTATGGCGCGCAGCAGTCATTGGTTGTACCTGGTCCTTCATCCGCAACGTCAGTGGCAGCTTCCGCTGTAGTTGGTGGCATCATTCCAAAGCAAGAAACCTACACAGACCCCACACCGCCACATCTCATGCAGCCATCGACGGCGCAAGGCAGCCAATCTGGTTATTCCGTCGTGCAGTTAGCCGAGTACAGTCCATCAACAAGCAAAGGCCACGAAATTCTCTCGCAGGTATACCAACAAAGCACAATGCCACTCAAACTTGTGCCGGTTAAGCCACGAAAGTACCCAAACAGGCCGAGTAAAACACCCGTGCACGAGCGTCCATACGCCTGCCCTGTTGAAAACTGCGATCGACGTTTTTCGCGTTCTGACGAGCTCACCCGCCACATACGAATACACACCGGCCAGAAGCCGTTCCAGTGTCGCATTTGCATGCGCTCCTTCAGTCGCTCAGACCACCTCACAACGCACATTCGTACGCACACAGGCGAGAAACCCTTTTCCTGCGACATATGCGGACGCAAATTTGCGCGCTCCGATGAGAAAAAGCGGCACGCAAAAGTGCATCTCAAGCAACGCATCAAGAAAGAGTCCAAGCTGAGCCAGCAGCAGCAGCAACAACAGCAGCAACAGGCCGCTGCAGCAGCCGCGGCGGCAGCAGCTGCACAACAACAACAACATCATCACCATCACACAGCCCACCATATGCTCCATTCCGGTGATCTACCCATTGTGACGAGCAGCGCCACTAGTTTGTAGGGCGAAAGTAACTCATCATCGAATGATTCCTTCTCCGAATACACCCCGCCATCGACGAATACACCAACACTGATGGTGCAGGACTGGCACGCAAAACTATCATCACCCTTCTCACCCAATACGCCACTGGACACGATGCCTACAGCCGAGCTATCGTTACGCGGCAGACACGATGAAGTTATGACAACGGCTTTCCCCTTTCCCACAAATGCGCCGGGGGGTGAAAGTGCTGGAACACCCGAAGACAGTGAGCTGACCGGAGAGGATGCGGCATTGGGTGGTGAAAACTACGAGATGGAAGAATATGAAACCGAATCCGAGCTCGATGTGGAACTAAGCGCACTCAGTGAGTGTGAAGCAGATGGCGTCGGCGGCACTGTTGAAGCGGCAACGAATACAACGCCGCCGTTGAATACGAAATATGGTCACATCAGCGTGGGCACGTTGTGTCATAGTGGCAGTGGCAGTTGCAGAGGGGCTGAGCCGGCTGGTAATGCACCATGCGCCATATTGCGCGGAGTCCATACACACCTTTCGGATGGCAGTAATCAGGATATGGTAATAGTATTTCTTTCGCAGTAAAGATATCAATAGCTGATTATTTAACAAATGCAAGAGATCTGTGTCAAAATGTGGCAAACGAACAAAAACGCAAGAAACAAAAACCTTTAGGGAGTTGCTTGGTGTTGTGACTTGGCAGTTGATAGCTGATCATTTCAAAAGTGAACTTAACTTGGCACACATATCAATTGTGTGCTGCTTTCAAAATATCTTAGGAAGTGAAACACTTTAAAGCTCATTTTATTTTCAAATCACTCCTGCCGCTTATTCCGACGAATATTTACGATTAGATTGGTTTGATTAACATTTTTAGTCATAATTTTTTAATAGACTGTAACTCATAAAGGTAACAACACTTTTATTCGCCTATGACCGACAATTGGTAGCAGCCAGACAGGGTGTACCTACTTGTCATACATATACATTCACGCACACACACATACGTATATTTATTTCGATCGCAATGCATGTAAAACTGGTTTAATTTGCTATTGGTCCGAGGACTATCGTTTACTTTTGTGTTTTTTTTTTGGTTATTGTAATGTTATTCTTTTCAATATGGACTTAACAATAATTCTTTGTACTTTACTGTGTTTCGTATCATAAATTGTCATTAAGTTTAATGGCGCAATTGTCGCCTATATGTATGAATAGTAATACATATGCACAAGTATGGTTGTTGTTGTGTACATACATATGTATATTCCACATGAGTGGAGACGCAAATCTTGACGACAACCAAGGGCACTTTGAAGATATAGAAATAGAATAAATAGAGAGATATGTATCTAGTGCGATATGTATAAGTACATGCCTGCTACATGCGTGTGTGTATGTGCGTGTGTACCCTGTAAGAAATGTAAACGTCGTATTAGCCATCAGCTGGCTACCAATACTGTTGAATTTTGGAAGCATTTTCGTAAGGGTATCGACCGTGGAGGCAACAAGTTCAAGCTGAAGCGAAAAGAACAGGTCATTCAAACTAAATAAATAAAATAAACTCTCAAACTAAAATAAACTCCAAATAAATCAAATTACAACTTGTGAATTGAGGCCCTATGTTCCACCTAAGAAATGGTCGTATTATATAAAAAATTTGCGGATACAATTTTCCATCCTTTTCCAACAAATCGCTCATACCTTACAAGCGTGTCATAATCTAAAAGATAAAAATATTTTGACCAGAAGCTCTTCTTTTATGCTATGCAAAAAATGCATGGCGATATCTATCAATTAATACAAGGTAGCGCAAAATTAATCATTCTATCGAAGCATTTATAATTTTTTCAAATGGCATCGCAAATCAATCATATTTGACACTTGTGAACTAGGCAGCTGAGGCAGCAAAGAGACAAGCCCTAGAGTGCGTAAAGGTAAAAAATAAAGATTTCCATCAGTCACAATAATTTTTTTAGCATTTTGCAGGAAATTTCCATCAGTCACAATAATTTTTTTTGCATTTTGCAGGAAATTTCTATCAGTCAAAATAATTTTTTTTTGTTTTTGATTTAGTAACCAAATTCCCGCTTACTCGAAATCTTCACTTTCCTGTTGTGGCCTATCGCAGTTTACTATGGCTTCTACAGCCCGACATTTGCCAATTACAGGCATCTCCGAAATGACTGCTGACTTGAAGTGATTTAAAAACCAATTGGATGATTAATTTCGTGCCACCTTGTGTCATAGTATCTCATTAGATGGAGATGTAAGTGGCTTTACTTGCAATTAGGTAAACTACAAAGGCAAATTAAAAACTATGTAGCCGTTCTTATCGACATATTCGTTTAATTTTTTTGGATTGTGACACAAATGATGGATTAAGACAGCAAATCAGCGGCATGCAATGTAAATATGAATCGTTCACTTCAATTGCTTACTCCAATCAATGAATATTGCTCAGATCTGATGAAAGCAGATAGTTTCACAAAAGCTTTGTGTATAAATAGATTGCATATGTATAAGTATTATTGACCAAGTACATTTCCGTAATTTGGACCCATCTTTAATTTTCTTTGTAAAATTTTTCATTTACTCCATTTCCACATAAATCAAATGAATCTCTGCCAGCTTTAATACGCAGGGTTACCGGCAAAGCAGTCCTGGACACTTAAAGGCATTTCTGATTAACTTTGTTATGTTTCAAACTCAACCGTTTTCGAGATATTCGATTTCAGTTAAATGTTAGTTCTGTTTCCAATTTAAAGTAAAGTTCAGTAAAATTTTGAGTTTAGTGTATCCTTCTTCACATCCTTACAAGTTTTGTTTTTTGTATGGAAGCTATTCTGATAATTATTTTAAAAACTAGCACATCTTTCTAACTATCCAAAAGGGTAAAATATTCCATAAAATAAGATAAAAAACAGTTTTTCCACGACAATCTGGTGCAAGTCTAATCAATTCCTCAAGAAACTTTCCTACGCACTCGCACATGTAGCCAAGTACTGAGTAACGAGGCTGATTGCACAGTAAAGTAATTTGCATGGGACTAAGTAATTCACGCTTTAGAGCTCTAAACGTAGGGGAACATAAAACTCACCACTTTCAAATGAGATTTTGATGGTAGTAACCATGGTGAAAACAGACAGTCTTTGGCTTTCTGAATTTAACCAAATTTGAAAGAATCAGCTGATTGGCTGACGTAACCGGGGTCATAACAGCGATTTGCTTACAAAACAACTGAGATTGTATTGGTGATATACAAAAGATCAGCATAATGTCCGCTCATGTTACATCGGCTGAACAACAACTGATTTTACAAGCTCGTGAATACACGTGCAACGAGCAAGCAGAATTCTGAATTCGTTTTTCACCATAGCAGATTGGCCAAACCTTGTAATCTATCCTCCTTCAATCACAATTGATACAGCTTAATATTCTTCAACAAACTTAAAAGTTCAAACCTTCACGATAGAGAGAAAAACTTTGAGCATCATGGTTAGATTAGGATAGGTTCTCTACTAACGGGCACGCTCAGTCTCATAGCACATTGTGATGACAAATGCAGCCCTTGTCCTGATGAGCACTACACAGGCAGATGATAAGCAACAGGCTCTAAATAAAAATGAGGCTTGCATTAAGCTGTGATATGAGCTGAGCATAAAGCTTTAAGTACGCGTATCGCTTTTTCGGTTGAAAACATTTGCTCTCTTTAGCGCGTCTGCTGTTAGCTGTTGTTAACTGTTCTGTAGTCTATGAAATATTTAAACGCTCTTAAATTATTATAATTTTTTTTTAGTTTACTTTGTTTTAAAAATAATTCATCACCGGCTAAAATTGTATATACTTTTTTTCTTTTCTGCGACCCCAACCTTTTAAATAGCTGCTCAGGCAGCAGTCTTCACCCGTTATTACAATTTGTCAATGTCAACTGTCAATTGTCATTTGTCATACTGAACTGCACCACAGACATCTCCCAGCACAGCATCACCCAATTTGCTATTACTCCCCTTTCTGATAGAAAATGAAACACAAACAATTTTGAAAATAAATTCAAAACTTGCATATAAATGTTCTTTCCACAAAATTAAGTGCGCAAGAAACATTCGATGATCTTTTCAAATAAACTACAATAAAAATACAAAACTTTAGATATGTTAAATTAAACAAATATACAAATAGTTATAAAACAAAAACAAAACAAAAAACAATAAATGGCTAAAATTAAAACTGTTTCCAAGTAGCAAACAAAACAAAAAAAAAAAACAAAGTAATAGAAAAAATTGCTTTCATAGGTTGTTATTATTGTTGACTTGAAAAGTTGAACAAACCGAAACTGTTGCTATCAATTTTTGCTGTTCATTAAGAAATAAAAATAAAAACGAAGACAAACACAAAAACAAAAATGCTTCAAATACAAGACATTCATCATAGTTTATCCTATAAAGAATGAAAATTATGCTAAAACTGTTTTTTAGTTAAAATTTACAAAGTTAAAATAAAATTTAAGTAAAGTAAAAGTATAAACTAACCACTGCAATACAATAACGGACAATGTCAATGTGCAACGCTAATGAATTTCCACTAATCATAGAACGACTAAATTTTTAAACTTGTAACATTTTTTCCACATACAAACACGAAACGAATTCTCATGGTAAATTACAATAACAAAACAGTTTAACAACTAACCAGCGCAAAAATTACAACAACAACTAAAGAATAATATTAAAAAGCGTAAAATTTCGCTGAAAAATGTTGTGCAAACGTACAGAAAAAGCGAACTAGCGAAAATCAGGAGATGCAGCGCAAAGAAGAACTTAAATTAACTTATATCTCTAATACTGTGATCTCATTTGTAATAAATTAATTTTAATTTTAAACTTCAACTTAACAAAATGAAAAACAAAAACACATAAATGAATAATTGTTAAACTAAAGTTAAATTAAATAACAAATGCAACAATTTAAAAACAGCCTCATTATTTAGCTAATTTTATCTTATTATAAATTATTTTATTTTTTAATACAACTTAGTATTACATTAGCTTAAGTGCTGCTAAGCCTAAAAAACGTGTAACTCAACATACTAAATTTCTATACTAACTTATTTATTTGTAATTGTCCTTATTTTAAAGCAAAAACAAAAACAAAAACCACAAAAAAAATCATCCAAAACATTTGTATTTAATTTTTCGTGTAAGCTGACAGACATGCGTACACACATACGCGCTTTTGCAAGTGTATGTGTGTAAGAGTATTTCCACGTGAAAACACAAATTCAATTAAATGTCCTAAATTTTAATTAGCACTTAAGTTTAGTTGTTTAAGTGCAGTTGAAGGCTCTTAAATGTTCAGCATTTTGCCCGATGCTGATTTTAGCATATCGACGGTCCAGAGAAATTAAGCAACAAATGAAAATTAGCAAATAGTTTTTATTGTAAATTTGTATTTCTAAGATATTTGCACAGCCATTCTTTATATGTATGTATGTATTTCTGCGACATTATTTTATATATACTTTGCTTTACGTTATTTCATTTGATTTTCCAAAGTCCTCAATGCCAATTGGATGTGAAAGTTGCAAAATGTTTCTTATTTGATTCAATCAATGTATTTTTTGTGTAAAATTTAAAACCTATTATATTATATGTATGTATGTACATAAAAATATTTTATTTGAAATGTTTGTTTCCACAATTTTGTTAAAAATTCATGTTTTCTATTTAAATTTGTGTAATTACTACTTAATTTTTTCTACACTTGGTGCAAGCATGAAAATGCAAAAAAACTAAATTAAAATATTAATAAAACAAATACAAATATATGTAATAATTGAAAACAAATATACACTTTTGTTTCTTTTTATTTGAAAATATTTTTTTTCGTATATTTTCGTTTCATTTTTTGTTTTTAAATATTCGCCTGCATGAAATATGGAACAAAACTCAAAATACTTTTTGCACGGACACAAATATTGGGTTGTTCGGAAAGTAATTTCGTTTTTTTTTTTTTGTGGTGAAAATGAAAGACGATCTTAAACCCAAGTCTTTCAGGTGGTCATAAAGAGTTCAATTCGATAAATTTAACCTCTCACCGATCTCACGTGTTGTTATGCGCCGATTTGCATCAACTAATGCCTTTATCGCGTCTTTATCAGCTTCGACCAGCCTTCCAGAACGTCGTGTATCTTCGACATCAAAATTTCCGGATGGAAATTTTGCAAACCAGATCTGGCACTGGCCGGTATTATCAACACATCTTCTCCGCACACATCGGTTAATGGCTTGAACATGCTGTTCTATAGTAAAAAAGCAAAGGATGACGAAAATGCTGCTTATTGCTCTCCATATTTAAATGAGCACCGCCCAAAAACTACTACGTAAAATCAGTTGAACTTATTCACACACAAGCCTTGATATATCAGCTGTCAAAACATATAATGACAATGCGACTTAATTGTGAAGTTAGCTGTGAAAACTTACAATTAAATCCTCAAAGTTTTTATTGATTTTTGATCGTTTTTTCGATGACGATGCTTCGCATTTTCTTTGCGCGTCCGATATATGAAGAAAATTAAGTTTTATTTCGAAAGTGACGCCTAGCTGTCCGCGGTGAATATTTTCTAGACGGTACCTTTTCTGATATCATCTTCAGCATTTGTCAAGTAGACAGTTGTAAAATTTTACACGGAACAAGAACAGCGCATTAAAATTATTGAAACTTATTATGAATATGGTCGATCTTTAACAACAGGAAATCGCAAAATTCATGATTTTTTGGTGGAAATAATCGTCCAAATAAGTCGACAATTCAAAGGTTGGTGAAAGAATTTCAAGAAGAAACTGATTCTGTAGAGGATAGAAATATACTGTCACACTGAAAACTGAATATTTTCTTGAGACTATTGCTGCTCTAGCGCAAAGTGTTGCTGAACAACCTTCAACTTGATATCTCGAGATTTTACCTATAGACGTGCCCTTGGTGGCCACTTAAATGACATGATTTTTCACATATAATTGTTGAGAGCAATTGGTTGGTTCGTTGGCTGAAGTGGTGATTCATTCGGAATCCAACTAGCGCTTCCACACCATTTTATTGCCACATCCTCGCTACCAACTTATTCAGGGGTTAATTACAGCATGACTATAGCCAGTCTGTGCGGTTTGCCAGACAGTGGTTCGCCCGGGGTTGACATTTTGTCCTTCCGTAAAGGAAGGGCATTCACAGAGTAAATGTAAAATTGTTTACTTTTTTCTGGTTGCTTACATCTCTAACAGAGTGCCTTGTGTGGGAGACCCATTTGGACAGCTTGTTCCTCGATAGATTAGAAGCTAGTTACCACCACCGTGAGTATGCAGGCATCCCCTCGTTTTATGTTTATCAATACTGACGTTTGTTTGAGGTTTACTAACTTTGCATGTCGTCTGGTCTCTCCATTCACAACCCACGATTCGGAGATACTTTAAGGAAATTGCATTCTTGATTGCACCCAGTGGTGTGAATGCCTATTCTGCAAGAGGGAATGCCAGTTCATCTGCTTTTTCGTTACCTTCAATGTTCCGATGTCCCGGAACCCAAATTAAGGTAACGTTTTGGTTTTCGCTCAAGGTTTCAAGACTACTCCTGCTGTGTTCCACCAGTTTAGAGGTAGTTGTAACCGAATCCAATGCCTTGCAGCATGGCTATCCGAAAGAATAGCGATATTGCTTTTAAAAGAGAAATCTGCTATTAGTAAACTACAAGTCTCTCCAATTGCCAATACTTCCGCCTGGAAGACACGGCAGGCATTAGGAAGACACACAGATTTCAATTTTACGTCTATGAGAATATATACTTGCTCCAACACACAATCCATTTTTGAACCATCTGTGTAGACTGTAGTGTCGAAGTCGTTTAGTGGTTTAGTGAATGGTCCTTCTTCCTTTCCTCCTGAGATAGAAAGAGGGTGACAACATTTCTGTTGGATATTACCTTCGGGACGATGTAGTCAATTCTCTCCATGGTGCACTGAGCTTGTCGATAAAATAAAAATAGGAATAAAAATAGTGGGACCTGAAATATTGTAAATTTGTGCTTGCTTTATTAAAAAAAAACACCTAAGCATACCTTTTTAAAACCATATCATATAAGTAGGCAAACTTTTGCAAACAGAATGGAGCCCCGGCCGCCTAAACTCGCTACTAAATCTTAGAAGACAGGATATGAGAAACACAGTAGGGGTACAATAGACTGGAGGTACCACGTAATGACTTTTGTCGAAGCTGTCAATAAATTGAAGAAGAGGAAACGTGGAACAACTCCTGTGTGCATGCATTGCTCTATACAGAAAAAAAGGCTTTCCACGCTCAGATTTGCCTTTCTTGACAGCATTGAAGAGGTCTGACAAATAGAGTTGTTGAAATTAACAAAAACATGGTTGTAAAAGATGAGCTCCAGTTGTATCACAATGGGGCTATTCAGGCCGAAGTGTTTCCGGTGGTATCCACTCAACCTAACCTAACCTAGATTAACCAGTTATCCATTAAAGGGCACACTCAGGCTTATGGCCCATTGTGATGCAGTATGCGAAGCTAGTGCTGACAAGCATTGGAAAAATTTGAAAAATACGTATCCTTATTCCAGCTAAATTTGCATTCAGTTTTCCCTTCTCTTGTAGAGTAAATAAAATATAAGTTAAGGCTTATCTATATTAAGTTAAGCCCTAAATAAAGAAAAGCGAGTATTAGTATCTTTTGCACTACCTTAAATTCTTTGAAAAAAAAGAGAACTAATAGGATTTGACGGGCATAATTATTCCATTTGCTTCTTTACTCGCCCGAGATCACTCGAAACTGTCCATTTGATGTTTTTTTCTCGGGCTTTGAAGAGCAGTTCTTGTTTCTCGCTATCCCGAAGTCGCCCAGACAAATTGCATTGTCAACTATTTTGTGTAAGAAGAGGAGAAATTAAAAGTAACACTAAACAACAACAAATATCATTGGCTTAGCTGACAGCCACTGTAGCTAGCGCTGCGTTTCTAATAGTTTATGTGGTAATTTGTCTTTTTTTTATTATGTAAGCTCTTATACAACAGAAAACAACAACAACAACCCCGTTTACGTTTAATTTAAGTTGGGGTTTATTATGTTTCACTGCTTTTGTGCGCTGTTTACGCTCTATTGAGAGTCCATTTGGTTCCTTAGTTCATTTGCCCGCATTTTTCATGAAAATAAGAAAAAAAACAGACCTATAATCAGCACCGTTCAATTCAAACCTCGTCGAAGAATGCACGTCGGATGTCTAGAGAACCACTGCTTTGAGAAGCTTTGAAGTTTAGATGTAGTCTCGAGAGAAGGAATGTTTATATTTGCCAAGAGGTCGACATACTGAGAAAAGTACTCCTGACCACCGCAATGTGTCGCTGTGGTCTTCAAGTAAGCTGTTCTTAAGAGCAGCTGCTCTAGCCTAATCAGATCTATTCTATGTGTAGATTTATGAATGTACCCAAAATTAATCACCCTACCGGCGGATTTTTAATTTTTACACGCGGCTCGTACGTTAATCGTATTTAACATCTGTGCAGTATACAAATAGAGAAGCAGGTTCACCATTTTTTTTTTTTTTTTTTTCAAATCATCTTTTTTATTTACAAAAAATTATTAAAAAAACATAGATGGATGATTTATTTTGCGCCACTTGTACTTGCTTAGTTGCATCATCCAATTAATATTTTCAAAGCAAAACTAGATTTTTCCACCACTCGCAGAGACAAACTTGCAAAAAAGAAATTATATTATTAAAAAAAAATCATTTGTGCAGAATTAACCAAATTTATTTCATTTTCATCTTTGACGGCCTTGTAGGAAATAAGCGATATGCGCTTGTATATAAAAAAGGATATTCCGCGTGCTGTGCTTGAAAACCGAACTTCATCGAAATGGTTTCTTGAAAAGACCTGGCCTCGGAGGTCATAAGCAAAGACAAAAGTATTTGTAGTTGTAGTTAGTAAAAGTCGATTTTGTATTTTTATTGTTGGTGTTTGATTAGTTAAGGTATCACTAAAAAAAGAGTTCGTAAGTTTGTATTTACGCTGGTAGAAACGTAAGTTAAGTGGCTTAAGTAGCTGAAGCAGACGGACTGCTGCGTAGCGGAAGCTGGCAGACATTTGACGCGCGTAAGTGTTAATAGTAAATAACTGTTTGTATAAAATTTTCAAAGAAGAGAAATAAGAAAATTGGTATTTAATACAAACAATTAAACCTTTTAGGCGAAGTAATAATTTTGTTAATTTACAATAAAACTTATGAAAATTTAAACATTTGAAACATTGAAATGAGGAATGAGTTAATTGAGAAACCATTTAAAAAAATTAAAATTAAATTAACAAAATTATTATTTGGCATAGCCGCTAAAGCAAATCACAAATTAGAAAAGTAAGTTATGCAGAGAGAGCAAAAAAAAAAATTAAGAAAAAAAATTAATGAAATTAAAATTTCTTAGCAAATTCAACGAAAATTAAGCAACTTAGGAATGCGTTAAAGTTTTGAGTAACTCAAGAAATACAAAAACAGTAGAAGGTAACAAAAATGTAAACTCATTTCGAAACATGATTTCAGGCAAACTTCAAACAATCATTGCGTGCTATTCTTTATATAGAAATTCATGTGAAAGAGTGGCAAAAGAAATGTCTTACTTCTGCGCCAAATATACCTGCATGGAGTAATTTCGAAACGCATTCGCACAGAAATTCAGCAGAAAATATGAGTAAAAAAACGATTACAATAAAAACCTTGAAGGTGCATACAAATATTAGACTACAAAAATACTTGCATACTTATGACACAAATTTTAGTATAGCCAACTGAACGAACAGGTTCGACAAGGCCTTTAACATACATACATACATATTCACGAAATATCAAGTGAAATTTATTTGGAAAATCATGTGCCATTAAAAAAATATAAAATTTATTAAATTGCATTAAGTTTAATTAGCGAACGACATGGTGGTTTGATGCCTGGGTTTTTGCAGTTTTTCAAGGAGCTGTGAGTTCAGGTAGCCATAGTGGCATAATATAGCGAAAAAAATAAAAATAAACAAATAAATAAATTTTAAGATTTTTGATGGATATTTATATGTAGTACAGTATTAAGACTTGCTAAAAACAAAGTATACATATAAGCTTATAAAGCGGGAAAAGTGTACAGCAAAAGGACGGCATCATAAATTATTTTCATGCGCGACAAATATTTACAGGAAGCATTCTAAGAAAAGTTATACAAAGGCATCATTTATTATGTACAAGGGGGCGCAAAATTAATCAAGCTAACGGAAAAATGTATAGTTTTATCAATAGGCGGCCTATGGCAGTTATATTTGCTTAACACTTGTGAAATACATAGCTGCACTATACAACCAGACAAGCAATGGAGTGCGCAAAGGTCAATATAAAGTTTTCCATTACTTAAAATGATTGTTCCCTTATTTAAAAAAATGAAAAAGTGAAAAAAGTTATTCAAAAATCAAATTGGATGATTAATTTAGCGCCACCTTGTATTTAGGTGCTTCTATTTTTTTAATTCAGAACTTTGGTATACAGTCTTGCGCAAAAGTTACGATCACGAGAGTTCAAGTCAAAAATATCACAATTAGTATAAGCCCTTTAATGTTTATATATGTATTATTTTTGGGGAAAAATAGCTTCATTATTTTCTCGGTAGATGGCTGTAGTGATCGATATCTCGTAAAGTACCGATCAAACAATTAAAAGTTCATGCTCGTTGACAAGGTGACATTTCACACTGGACAAATTCGTTTGCTGTTTTTTGTTTGTTCTATTCAGTTGTGAAATACAGGGTGTTAACAATGGAAGTTATCGAAGAGAAAATTCGGTACATTCTACAGCTTTTCTTTGATAAAGGCGAAAGGCGATTGCCGCTAAAATTGTGAATGGTGTTTGTGATGCCTATACTATAACAGCTAATTACGTGCAATTTCGGTTTCTTTGATTCCATTCAGGCATTTTTGATGTTAACGATGCACCTCGCGTACGCAGGTCCTCGAAAATGTCGATAAAATCACAGAAATAATAGAAGTTGACCGACATGTGAGTAATCGTAGCTTCGTCCAGCAGCTACTGGGACCTGCTGGAAAGTAAAATAGAAATATTTTCTAATACACCGCGGAGGTATTTCAGAAGTTCTCAGATCTGGAGGTGTACCTAAGAAACGGACAGCTTTAATCAAAGCACAATATGCGAATTTCAAGTGCAGAATACTTCACACGGCGAACTTTAAGACAAAATGACAACCAGCACAGGTGGTCGACAAGGATTTTTACTTTCGTCAACCCTCTTATTGCTATTGATGACATCCGTAGATGATAGAAGGCATCTACTGGAACTTCGCCCAACATCTAGAAAACCTCGTCTATGCGGGTGACTCTCTGTGCGCCGAGTCGGATAAAAACGACAACAAAATCAATAGAAATGAGTACCAAAAATGACAACAAATTCGTGCTTCAAGGCAACTAAATTGAACAAGTGGAATATTTTACCTACCTAGGCAGTGTACCATCTATTGAGAATAGTACGTGAATGCAGAATAAATAAAGCAACTGGCGCATATGTTCAGCAGCGCCAAATCTGGAACTATTTTAATCAAATGTCATCTCAGTAACCAGAAATATTCAAAATTCTCTAAACAGATGAATCCGGCGTATTCTCAAGGTGTGGTGGCCAAACGTCATCAGCAAAGATGAGTGATATAAAAAGTGCAACTTGCAGCCAATTTTCAACTACATTAAATTACGAAAATTGAGCTGGATAGGCCACACACTGCGAACAAATGCAACGGAAGTCTTTCGACAAGCTGTTGAGTAGAACCCCCAAGGAAACCGCAAGAGGGGCCGGCCTAAGTCTGCATGGAGAAGATCGCTGCAAAAAGGTCGATGAATGCGTGAAATCGTGAAATGCACTAAAATTGCTAGCCATAATGCTTGCAATAAATGCTTTATTGAGGACCTACGCTCCAATGGGAGATAGAGAAAATGATGATGACTTTGGCGGCATTAGTACTTGTTGGAAAGACATTTGCAATGAACAATCTCTCAGTTGGGCAGTTTCAGACTATATACTGAACTTTATGCTCAAGACTACTTAAGAAGTCGTAGCCAAATGGGTTGGTGTATGACCGCCATTCAGAATTCGGGAGTGCGTAGGTACCGATCTCCGTGAAACACCAAAATGAAGAAAAAGTTTTTTCTAATAGCGGTCACTCCTCAGCAGGCAATGGCAAACCTAAAAAAATCTCCTCATAAAAAAACTATCTGCCGTTTGGAGTCCGCTTACAGTTGTAGGTCTCTCCAATTGTGGATAAACATCAAGACATCGCCACAAATAGAAGGGCGAGCTCGCCCAAGTACGAAACAAAAGTGTACGCGTCATTTATGTATTATTGTTTTTATACTGCACTTTATACTCAAGACTGGTACCGCATCGAATACTTTCAGAGCCGGAGCATTTGAACCCATTCGGACGACATGGTCTAGCCAACGAAGCCGCAGGATCTTTATACGTTGCACTATGTCTATGTTGCAAGCTCATTGTCTATGTTGGCAGCTTACGATACTCGCCGCCACCAACGTGCAAAATGTAAAATCTTCCGCAGCATCTTTTTCTCAAACATTCTAAGGGGCGCCTCATCGAACATTGTCAACGTCTAAGCTTCGGCACCACACGTAAGAACTGGCATGATGAGAGCCTCGCTAAAGGTGGCCTTAAACTTTTGCACAGTTCTTAAATAAGGGTTTTCCAATAACAGGTGTTACAGGTGAATGGATTGCGCTATCGAGAGATGATTAACAATTTTTTATGGCCGGAATTGGATGGAAATGATCTGGAAAACTTTTATTTTCAACAAGACGGCGCTACGTGCCACTCAAGCAACGAAACCATTGATATTTTACGGGAAAAGTTTCCGACCCGTGTTATCTCTCGAAGAGGTGATCACAATTGGCCACCGAGATCTTGTGATTTAACACCTTGTGACTTTTTTCTTTGGGGCCACGTGAAATAGGAGGTCTACGCGAACAGCCCAGGGTCAATTCAAGACCTCAAAGATGGAATTTGTGAAGCTATCGAGGACATAGGGCAGCCACTTTGCAATTCGGTTATGGAAAATTTCATGCAAAGGATATTTTCCTGTAAGCGTGGTCGTGGTGGTCATTTGCCTGATGTTATTTTCCACTATTAACGGCATACCTTCCTCTTTATACTGAAATAAAGAACCGATCCTTTATATTAAAAAATAGCATTTTTCTTTGAATATCAAAATTTACACCTTTTATTAAAAAACTCTACAGTTGAGCATACTTTTTTTTTGCCTTTCCAGCCATTCGACCTTTTTTTTGTGCGAAGGTGGTGTTACATTTGGAATATGCGGACCATTTTAGGACATATTATGTTCTAAGTTATTGATGAAGGTTATACAAACTACTGCTGTCTTACACTTTTGCTCAAGACTGTAACTAAAGTACTGTACTGAAATAATTCCCTGTTATGGGATAGCCAGAAATAATCGCATAAGTTTGCATATATACATAAGTCAATATACCCCCACATGTATGCAAATTTTTCTTACTGAAGTGTATGTACTCACATGAGGCGATTATACATGTACATATGTACATACCTACACGCACTCATACAACCATAGGTAGCAAGAGATATCTGTATGGTGTTGTGATTTTTGTCATTCATCACGATTACTGTATTTTGCGCTCTTGAAAACGTATTAAAAATACCGCAGAATACAAAATAAAATACCATTAAAGAGAAATACATTCAATTAAACGCTTAAACACATTTATGTATATATACATATATATATATATATATATGTACATATGTATATGATATGACAAGTAATATTAATGCTGAATTATGGACAGTTTTTCTTCCATATTAGTTGTTAAAAATATTATATTAAAAAAATATAAAATATTAAAAAAATGAATTCATTCGAATTCATCTGAGTGTATTAGTTGCAAGTAGATGACTTAAGCATGCAAAAAATTATTATTGTAATATTAAGTAATATAAACATGTATGCCTAATTTAAATTAAATTGTCATATGAAATACTGAAGTGATAAAAAAATTTTTTTTCGAAAACAAAAAAAAAAGCATTATGGAAATATACATACTTAAATATAATAACAATAATAAATAATCCAAAAATATACGCTATTTAATTGTATTTATGTAATTGTTTAAAACATTATTTCCAAAACTCAAAGATTTAAATGTAGTTAGAAATTATTTAAATGTTCAAAAATACATACAAATATATTTAATTGAAAATAAAAAACATTCTATTTAATTAAGAAAAATATCATCAACAGTAATTATACTAAGTAATTAACAATTTAAGTTTACCCTCAGTTACGTGTCGCAATACATTCCATTAACAATCAACTCAAACAAGTTTTTTCGCTTTTTTGAGTGTAAACCCAAATAGAAGATAAATAAAAAAAATGTAAAAAATATTTTTGGCTAACATAAACTTTGGATATAATTCCTAATTTACAAACACAAAAGAAACAAAAAATAAAGGGTGGTTAAGTTTTAAGGGCCGGTGTTGATTTTTAATAAAATACCACTTTTTTAAGAAATTATTGTAATTTCTCTTTAATATGATAATATTGGTATGGTTCAATTGCGTATGGAATAAAATATCGGCTAAATAGCCGCCGTGGCCTCGGCGGCACACCTTCATCCGATGGTCCAAACTTTCGATGACGCTGAGGCTTAATTGAGGTTCTATGCCGTTAATGTGCCGAATTATCGCATCCTTTAGCTCTTGAATTGTTGCTGGCTTATCGACGTACACCTTTTTTTCAAATAACCCGAAAGAAAGAAGTCCAACGGTGTCGTTGACGTTTAGTTGTGGTTCACATTCAACATCGGGCCTTGAAATTTAACCACCCTTTATTAAAATTATATTAAATTAAAATATATAAAAAATTAAAAAAAAATATTTTGTGCTAACTTAAAGTTTCGATATAATTTACAAACACAAAAGATTAAAAAATGTATTAAATTAAAATATATAAAAAAATTAAAAAAGAAAGAAAAATGTAACTCTTTAGTTCATTAAAACTCCCAAGCCGAAAAGGACAAACATAAAAAACAAAAAAAATGTACTCCTGGATTTATTAAAACTCCCAAATAAAAAAGGACAAAGATAAAAATTCATTGAGAACGAAATTAAAGGCTTACAAATAAGTGCATACATATACACTAAAATCGTGAAATCTACAAGAAGCAACACATAAAAAAATATATACATTTTTTTTTCAGTGTAAGCTGAATAAAAACAATTAACCCTTATATCATCGATGTACACTCGAATGTAAGTCTCAACTTTTGCAATACAATTTTTTCTTAAAAATTGTATTTTTAATATACTTATATTAGCATATTGCATAACTGCTATTAGATTTCCCACTCTTTCGAAAAGACTGTCTTTGTGTTGTAATCATATTCGTGGAATGTAAGAATAGCAAAAGAATAAAAAATAAATAAAAAACAAAAATTAAAAAAAATCGTAACACACAGCTATTTTGAAGCAACATTTGCCTCACGCATTTTCTGTTGGTCATTATACATATTTTAAGCTATACACATACATATATGGTACATCTATGTATGTATGTATGTATAATTTAGGAAAATATATCACTGGGTAATTAATCATATATGGTGTTTATGTATTCATATGGTTGCACTTTGAGATTTTTTCTATTTTTACACTAATTTATAATTGTCATGCTTAAATTTAACTCTATTCATATATTTTTTAAAAAGTGTATCGCATATGTAATTTAAGAGAATTATTTATTCAAACTTTATTGTCAGTATTCCATAAACATTATAGTTACTTACATATTTCGAATTATAAATCAGTAATAAATCACAAAGAAAAAAAACAGAATTTTTGGTATCTTTTATTTTCCACTCAAATGCAAAATTTTGTGCGCCCAAAGGAGGGAAAACCACATATACGACCCCAAGGTGGGGTAACATCTCCACTTCTGTGGAGCCTAACTGTCAATAATCTTCTACAATCTGATCTGCAGGCAATATATTACAATATATAACGCACGTAGCGCGGCAATAAGGCTGAACACTCTAAATAAGTGGTCAAACACGGATTATGCTTATGGTAAAATCCTGGCTGGCACTTTTGGGCTTCCCAGACTGGTGGACTATGCACTCCCGCCTATACTTGCCGTTACATCGTTTACGACCCTCCTACCCTCAAGGGAAGAGTGGGAACGGGACGACGTGAGACAGGGCGAGTCTATCCATGTATACACAGATGGCTCAAAGCTCGAGGGCAAGGTGGGCGGAGGTGTATATTCCGAACATCTGGAGATATCCTTCAGTTTTCGGCTCCCCGACTACTGTAGTATCTTTCAGGCTGAACTGATGGCATTAATAAAAGCCGCGACACTGATACAGTGTGATGCGATATCCGGAAATGATATCTACATTTTCACTGATAGCCAAGCGGCGATAAAATCCCTCTCAAAACAGTCGACAACCTCCAAGGTAGCCATGAAATGCCGCACATCTCTTAACGAGATGGCTGAGTCATTTCACCTAAAGGTAACGTGGGTTCCTGGCCATCGCGACATTGAGGGTAACTGTAGAGCCGATGAACTAGTGAGACTCGGCACTAAATTGACTGATGAGTATATAGATAATGATATAGGGATACCCTTACAAACATGTAAGCTACTCATCCATGAAGAAATCGTAAACACAGTCTTAGCACATTAATCTCAGTCATAACGGGGCACTGCCTAATAGGTAGACACGCCCAAAGGATGGGTGTGCAAACACATGACTTCTGCAGAAGTTGTCTAGATGAGGACGAGGAAGAGACAATCTCGCACCTACTGTGCCACCGTCCTGCTCCTGGGTGAACAATTTTTGATGAGTTGGAAGATCTCAGTTCTACAGAAATCAGAGATATTTTAAAATTTTTGAAAAAGGAGAGATAGGGGCAAGCTCCCCACGCGGCATCACAATGGGCTATGAGCCTGAGTGTGTACCACAGGACAACCGCTTCAACCTAACTAATACCTAAGCATCAGTGAGAATGCAGCTAAGGTGAGTGTGAGTGCGCTCTGACTGGGACGGCATGAAGTCTCTCATCGCCGATTATCAGTAGAAGCTGGTGGATTATGACCGAAGAAATTTGATAATGCAGCAGGTTTCTGAAGAAGGTGAATATCATTGAACCACTAAAATCAAACGATAGGGATGGAATTTGCACGCTCTGCTGTTTTTGATTATTTTTATTTTTTGTTTACTTAATAAAAAAAATAAGTTTGAGTGACGGAAATATTTATTAGGACCTTTACTTTAATTCCGTCAAGAGGCTGCCGCAAGTGTTGGCATACATTTGTGCTCATTTTACGCATTTTCCATGACCTTCCATAAGATTTCCGGTGATAACTGTTCGCATTCCTGTCGATTATTCTCCCTAAGGGCTTTGACAACCTAAAAGTGGTTGGCATAAGGCGCAACTTCAAGTAGCCCAAAGAAAAAAATCTAGTATGGTTAAATCGGACGATCTTGCTGGCCATACCAAATCGCCAAAACGGGCGATTATGCGACCAGGAAATATTTCCTTCACAATATACACGATGGCCCGTGCTGAGCCACTGAGCCACTCCTCTTATAAGATTCGCTACCATTCGAGCTTAGACCTTTATAGCTCTTTCATTAAAAATTAAAGTGCACCAGGCCAGGCGCAACAGCAACAACTTGAGCCTTTTTTCATTACGCGCTTCGATTTGCCTATTAAATAAATTACACTCATATCTCTCATTCATGCCGACTAGTTCGGCCATTTTAAATGTTCAGTTAATTGTTGACGGCTGCTTTGCTTGCACGTATTTCGGCTCGTCTTCGATTTATACCTATTCAAAAAGGTGAATCAAAGAACCTCTATCAAAATTTGTGTGAAAAACGAATGTTGACTGTGTCATACGGAGAAGCTACTTTGGACCAAAGCAACGTTTATCGGTGGTACAAAATGTTCTCAGAAGGCCGAGAAGTTGTGAACGACGAAAAGTGTGACGGACACCCGAGCATTTCAACAACAGACGAAAAAATTGATGAAGTGAAGAAAATGGGATTGGCTCGTGCCATTCAATGTTTTTCAATGATTTGGGCATGAGACGGGTCGCCCCAATATAAGTACCAAAACTGCTCAATTTCGACCAAAAGCGGCATCGCATAAACATTGCTAGTGCGATGTTGGTATCTGAACTCTGTCCGCGACGACCCAAATTTGCTCCAAAGGGTCATAACTGGTGACAAATCGTGTGTTTATGATTATGACGTGGAAACCAAAGCTCAATCATCTCAATGGAAGCTGCCGCACGAACCAAGACCGAAAAAAGCCCGCCAAGTTCGGTCGAATGTAAAAGTTTTGCTTACCGTTTTCTTCGTTCTTCGATTGCAGGGGCGCTGTGCATCATGAGTTCTTGGCACGGGGTAAAACGGTCAATAAGGAATATTACCTGTAAATTATGCGCAAGTTGTTGGCCAAAAACAACACATTAATGATGCCACAGTCACCGTATTCCCCAGATCTGGTCCCCTGTGATTTTTTCTTGTTCCCGAAACTGATAAGGCCCATGAAAGGACGACGCTACGCTACGATTGACGAGATAAAGACGGCATCGAAGGAGGAAGATAAAAAAATGATTTTTTGAAGTGGTTCGAAGATTGGAAAAACGTTGGCACAAGTGCATAATATCTCATGGGGACTACT
Source organism: Anastrepha ludens (assembly GCF_028408465.1). Lineage (NCBI taxonomy): Eukaryota > Metazoa > Arthropoda > Insecta > Diptera > Tephritidae > Anastrepha > Anastrepha ludens. The sequence goes on along the minus strand of NC_071498.1, from coordinate 7,018,242 downwards.
TTGAAGGGGACAAAATAGATATTAATGAATAAATAAATAATTTTTGAAAAAACACAAAATTCGCGATACTTTTTGAACATCGTATGTACCTTCTGCTCAAATATGAACGAGACGTTATCAATAAAACGGTCCGCGGATGACATATGGCAAAAATAAATTTTTTGTTGGATGGTAGGACTGCTATAAGCTTACATGGCAAATTTCAGCGTGATATGTCACATAGTTTGTTTTCTGTGCTACTGTAAACAAATCAAGTTCGAGTGTGTTCTTCGAATTTAACGATGGAAATTCAAGTTGAGGAAAGAATTTGTTTGAAATTTTGTTATTCCAACAAAATTTCGGCTTCAGACGCCTTAAAAATGTTGCAGACAACCTATGGAGACTCTGCTTTATCGCGTGCACGTGTTTTCCAGTGGTACAAATCGTTCAAAGAGGGCCGTACATCGGTTGAAAACTTGCCTTATGAACGTCGTCCAGCAACATCAGTAAACGACGAAAACATCGGAAAAGTAAAGGAAATTGTGCTTGAAAATCGCACAAATCGCAAAATCGGTTAACGTTGAATATTATTTAGACGTTTTAAAGCGTTTGCGCGAGAACATTCGTCTTAAGAGGAAGGAATTATGGGACAACAAGTCATGGTACTTGCATCACGATAATGCACCAGCTCACACATCACGTCTTGTTCGCGATTATTTGAACAAAAATAATGTTAATATCGTTCCGCAAGCACCGTATTCGCCTAATATGGCTCCATGTGACTTTTTCCTGCTTCCCAAGCTCAAGTTGCCGCTCCGTGGAAAACATTTTGAGACAATTGAAGTCATAAAAGAGAATTCGAAGAACACACTCGAGCTTGACTTGTTTACAGTAGCACAGAAAACAAACTATGTGACATATCACGCTGAAATTTGCCATGTAAGCTTGTAACAGTCCTACCAAAAAACAAAAAATTTATTTTGGCCATATGTCATCCGCGGACCGTTTTATTGATAACGTCTCGTTCATATTTGAGCAGAAGGTATGTATGTTCATTATACTTCTGTGCCACACATTATTAATATAATTAACATTATCATTCCACTGAATATGGCGGAATATTGGGAACCAGCGGACCACAACCGTGCAACAATTCAACGGCAATGGGTGAGCCGGTGGATGCGCGATAGCCAACCGATGGATGCCTCAAATGATTGCCATGTTCGGAGGTGTTGAAGTTGTCGTCTAATCAAACAACCAACAACCAATTGGAATGTGTTGCTCCAGTTTGCCGGACAGTTGGTCGCGAGATGCAAGATTGACGTCGAGTGTGACACGCTTGGCATGCAAAGCAATTGGAAACGTTGCTTTTGCTGCAGTGCCAAGTCGGCGCTGTCGTGTGGCAAGTAGCGAGTGGCACTTTCATGTGTTAATGAGTGGCCGTTGGTGATTTATTTTGCAAATAAATTGAATTGCTTAGTTTTGTGTACGTCATTTTGTGCGCCCATGACGCTTTTTACCGCCATGCTGTGGCACGCTTTTTAATTTATTTGTCGCTTTTAAGTTGGCAGAGTTTTACATTTATTGCATGCAACATTTGCTTTTGCTATTATTCATAGTGGCCTGGGTATGGAAAAATACATATGGGCCACTAAAAATAGCATCCGCATAAGTGGAAAAAACGCAGAGAGGAAGAAAAATTTTTACATATCATACATACCGTAGAAAACTATTAATAAAACCATTATCAGGTCCCATGACATTTGACTAATTGAAAGCCGCTGATTGCGTGAAAAAACCGATGAATGGCAACGCGTATCAGTCATGGGCCGCAGCGCACGCTCGGCGTAGCTTCACTTTACCACGTGGTCCGGTTAACTGCCATGCAAATAGCGAAAGTTTTTCATCATCAAAATCATGGCACTGAAAAGAAAAAAACAGAATTAAACACTCAGCTTCCTTAACAAAACGTCCAAGCAGCCAATTCAACCAGCCTTTGGACTCAAATATTCCACCGAAAAAACGGCTGCAGCTGTGCTGACGCGACTTTTCGTCCTCAGGCAAAGCAACTAATTCTAATCAAAAATAATTCATCATTCCGCACTTACCCACTCCCAACTCTACGGGCTACCGCATACTACGTATTAACATGGCTTTTTACTTCATAGGGTCTGAATGACCGCTTGCATTTGCATATACACACACACACATGTACGAATATTACCCTGCAGGGAAAAGCCAAACTGGTATGGAGATATTCTAGTTCAGGTACTGATAAACACAAAGACCGGTAAACACAGCTACGAACTGTCAGATTTATGCGTCTATTCTACTGGGGCCAAATGGTTTTCGAAATAGTACACGAAGAAATGGAACTCCATCTCTTCTGCGCTTGCCCGAGAAATAAATTGCTACATTGATTGGTACAGATTGCCCTGTCACGACCCTCAAAGTCCAGCATACGGATATACAGATATGTACGAAGTTCAGAGAAATTTGGTGTTAACTGCCTAAAAATGTTACCATGTCTCTTGAGAGATTGCCTCCAGCGGGCAACCTTCCTTGACCTGATTGGACATTGGCCAGCGATGGAAATAATACATAGGTCGATAGGAAGTAAGAACAAAACGAGATTAAGGGCAGATCTATATTGTCCAGTGATGTCAACGCAAGCAGTTCTTTGCACCCTCCCCAGTTTAGTGATATTATAACCCTTCCGAAGAGCTTCCCACCAAACCAGACATCCATACGTTAAAATTGGCAAACCACTACGCTGTACATCCAAAGAACGACCTTTGGCTTGAGTCCCAATTTTTTGCCAAGCATAGCTTTGCAGGAGTAGAAGGCTTAACTTGACTTCTTTACCCGATTTTCAATGTATAGCTTCCGATGGAGTTTGAACTTCCATCGCTCAAGCGTTTGCACCATTTGAATTTTGAAGGGTGAAGACTGAGATCCTTCCTCAATATCTCAAGCACAATAGTTTGGGCAGCCGCACAGACAAAAAATTTTCTTTTGTTCGCGTCTTCAGGCTGAGAACTAGCCGTGAGTTGTTTGCCGCCGAACTTGTGGCACCCATGGCCAAAGAATTGACATTTAGTAGGTCATTGCCGTATCACAAATGCCAATTGCTTACATGGAAAAAGGTAGAACACGAACTGGTTGAGCTCAAAAGTAGAAAGCTGAAGTAGTATTATTTTAGTTCACAACTGGTACTATCCCTGCAGGGTATATGTAAGTGATACACACAGAGTATAGCTGCTACCTTAGCTGTGGCGTTCGCCAAATAGAACCAAAAGAGCGACGACGAGCGCGACGAAAATAGATGACACAAAATTTCACGTGCATCGCATCCAACTCAAAAAGGCTGTGTAAAATCCAACACCAAGGCAGTTACTTTCTTACGTATGTAAATCGAGGAAGGCAGCAGCTGCAGTGGCAATGATGATGATGACAACCGCTGACGGTCAAACCAGCTCTGGTATCGCTTGCACCATATTTCATCGTAAGTGCTGAGCCATTTGGTAAACAGAAGCTTTTTTTCTTTCACACTGTAGTGTATACAAAATGGATCAGTTTCGGTTTCGTTTTCAGTTCGGCTGAGTTAAGCGCGCTAATCACGGATACACACTTTAGTGGCATTTATTCGATTACTTACAGTGGTATTAAAAGTGAACATACGAGCATTTTTTTTTTTCGTTTTAATATGCTGGCTGTAAGTGATGTACCAAATCAATCTTGTGAGTATGCAAATGTACACTTGTGCACACTTAATTAAGTCAGTTTATCATTTTACAGTTTTCGAAATATTTTTAAAAACTTCTTCAACTTGTCAGAATCTTTAAAAACTTTTTCGGAGTGCAGTTTTGTAGGCCAATCAATTGCAGTGCGAAAGAGTGTAAGTTTGAAGTCACTCAAAAATCACTGATTTTTCACAAATTTTTCTGCTTGCGATGTTTAGACTTTTCTCAGCATGCGGGCGAAATTTTTTTGAAATTTAGTAATTTTTCGTAAAGTCAAAGTTGGGAACATTGGTGATAAGGTTTTTATTATAGAACGAACTCTAATCTTAAAAAAAAATTAACGAAAAAATGTATCATGAGAAGCCTTTCGAATATTGTAAAAAAGATAATAGAACTAAATTATGTGAGCACAAGTGTATATCTGTAGTCATATGGTTACTTACTCACTTAGGTGGCACTACAACTATATTTCGGCGTTGGCCGAATCTAAAACATTGCGACTTTCTAAAACATTATTATGACTTTCACTCCTTCTAAATAATCAAATTCGATAACTTTTGCGAAACCGTGACTCACGAAGCGTCACAACGATCACGTCCGGAGACCTCACTAAATAATTCAATCGGTAGTAGCGACGGGCGGTATGTACAAAGGGCGGTCCACTGCTTGCTGGTGACACCGAGTGCTGCCAGATTATGCCTCACTTGATCTCTCGAACGTATTAAGTCTTGCTCTTCCTCGTCGTCCACCAGTGGCTTCCCTCACGAAGGAGTGCCGTGCCGGAGAACTTTAGTTTATCCTCGCGAAATGGCCAAGCCAGCGCAGACGCTGTATTTTAATATGCTTCCTATGTCCATATCTCGGTATAGCTCATATAGCTCGCTATTCTATCGCATTCGGAACTCATTCTCTTCTGTGAAAAGGACCAAAGATTCTTCGACGAATTTTTCTCTCGAACGCTCCCATTCCACTCATCAGTAGTCGTCATCGTCCAAACTTCTGTGCCATATAAAAGTACTGGCAGAGTTGTACAGCGTTGTTTTCGTTTTTCGAGAGAGGGTTCTACTTCTCAATTGCTTACGGGCTCAGTAAGCTAAAGTAACAGCTGTTGGCAAGAGTTACCTTTCGTTTAATCTCTAGTCTGACGTCGTTTTGGCTGTTATCACTGGCACCTAAAGGTATACAAACCAAGTCCTTCCAAAGAGTAACGTGTTGTCCAAGACGCTTATTATGTGGACAGCAGATTCTTTACTCTCGTTCACCGCAAGACCTACTATTTCATATTTCCGCTGTACAGCGCGAAGATTCATTCTGACCACCGGATACAACATCGCCGAATTTCCACTATAAAACTCTCGCCCTTTCGATAGCCGATTTTCACGATATCCATGATTTTTGTGTCTATATAATTTTCTATGACGAAGGCTTAGTAATTCCATCTGATGGATGACAATCAGGAAAGTGGTACGAAGACGAGAAAAGTAGCACAAATTTCTTTCATTCTAACTAACCTCTGGGACAACACTTTACTATTTTTTACGCATTCTATAAGTTTTTAGATCATACAGTTGCTTTTAATTTGGAGATAGCCGAAGGTCTTTGTTGTTAGCGCTCCTAAGCAATTATTTGTTAAATAATTTATTATTGTCCAAATGTTTATAAATAAAAAATAGATCATATAGATCCCTGTATTACGTCGATTAGCCCGGCGAAGTATTATAATAAATAGGTCCTACCTTCTTTAAAACATATCTTAAGCCATTATTTTAACCTTTTTCTTATGAAAATTACGTGAAATAGTATTCTTATATAATTCAAAGTGGCACAAAATTAATCACCCTATAGAAAGTTTTATAATGTTTGCAAATGGGGTCGAACGCCAATCATATTTGACACCTGTGAATAAGACAGCCGCAGAACAGAACTGGACTCGTGAACAGACAAGCAATGGAGCTCGTCAAGGTCGAAATCAAGATTTCCATCATTCAAAACCATTCTTTTTTATTTAGCAAAAAAAATTATTCAAAAGCAAATTTAATTTGCTCTCATTAGCTTCAAATGTGTAGACATATACATATAATATTAATCTACAACCAGTTCCTACTACGATACTAAGTCTTGTGTTGGGTTCGCTAGTGAGTGATTTCATGTCAAATGATCCAGGTATTTTAGACATTTTCATAAATTTTTCTCAAAATTGGTTTGTTTGTAGACTTGAGTATAATAAGTAGTAAATTGCAAATATAAAAATACATATATATATGTATATAAATTAAAAAAAGTATCTTGTTGAAACTTACTCATTTTTGGAAATTTGGCGCTTACACCCATTGCTTTGGGTTTGGTCGAGCTGCTCCTTCCTTTTATAATTTTCATTTTGCCGCTAGGGAATAGAGGGAATAGAGAGATTTTCAGTTTTAAGCCGCCTCCGGACGGCACATGATTTTTCATGAGGAGCTTTTTCAAGGCAGAAATACACTCAAAACTTTTCCATTGCCTGCCTTGGGGGCAACCGCTATTAGACAAAAGTTTTTCAATCATTTGGTGTTTCATACCCGGGGCCTCGGTATGCAGTTTTGTAAAGTGCGCTTAGTTTTAACATATAATTTTTTTTTTAATTTTTTATGATAAAATACTATAGCTTTGAAAAAAAAATTTTTTTTTGTGAAATATTATTTTTTTGTTACAGCTTTTCTTTCACTTGGTGTTTCACGCGCAGGGTTTTGGAATAGAGTTTTTTAAACTAAAATATTCTCGATTATTTTTAGTACACATTTTTTTCACTTTTTTAGGCTAAAATATATCTCTAAAAAAATTGTTGCTAAATACAGGGTGGGCCATGTAAAATTTGCTTTTTGAATCGGCTATTAAAAAAGAACGAATCAATATTTTATCAAACTTTTTTTTTTATTTGATGATGAACATTGTCATTTATGAATGAAAAATAATATCGTTCAAATGACTGCTACGACTGGCTTTACAGTAGGCCAGTAGAATGGCAACTTCGGTTTCGTGTTTTAAAGCATCAATCGTCTCTGGATGGTTCGCATAGCATTTGTCCTTAACGGTCCCCCCAAACCAAAGTCCAACGGGCTTAAATCACAGCTCCGAGGCGGCCAATTAATATCGGAATTTCGGCTGATTACACGGTGTGACAAAAAAAAAAAAAATTAAATATACTTTTATGGAGACCTAGCACAACTTGTAGGTATAGTAAAACTAAGAAACATGGTATAGGAGAAATTTCCAATACACCCCAAAAATCTCATTTTATGGCCATAAAACCGTTTTTCTGTAGGTTGATGTGAACAATCACTCCTAACTTCGCCAATTTCCATCCGATTTCGAATTTGTTTTTTTAATTCAAAAGAACAAAAACAAGCCTTTTTGACAGTGTGTTGATATTTTTTCTGAAATGACAACTGACGAGACTGTAGACGGAAGTATTTGGAATTTTTTTATTTTTTCTCTATTTTTTCAACATTGACATAATTTTTACGATATTATCCGATATTGAGGATTTTTTTTAGTACACTGCTGTTATAGTAAATTTAATTTTGCGTCGAATGAGCTATATTTGACTGTAATTGAATTAAAATTAATAGAGTTGTGTGGGTTTTAAGATTTTTTCTTTTTTTTTACTACGAGAAAAAATAAAAAAATTCCAAATACTTCCGTCTACAGTCTCGTCAGTTGTCATTTCAGAAAAAATATCAACACACTGTCAAAAAGGCTTGTTTTTGTTCTTTCGAACTAAAAAAACAAATTCGAAATCGGATGGAAATTGGCGAAGTTAGGAGTGATTCTTCACATCAACCTACTGAAAAACGGTTTTATGGCCATAAAATGAGATTTTGGGGGTGTATTGGAAATTTCTCCTATACCATGTTTCTTAGTTTTACTATACCTACAAGTTGTACTAGGTCTCTATAAAAGTATATTTTCACTGTCGCACAGTGTTATTCGGTTTTCAAAAACGGTAGCCAAAACTTAGAGTGTAACTTTGGAAGTGTGACAAGTTGCACCGTCCTGTTGAAACTAAATGTCGCCCATGTCATCCTCTTCAATTTTTGGAAACAACTCGTTGAGCATGTCGCGGTAACGCTCGCCATTTACTGTAACCGCGGCTCCTCGCAAATTTTCGAAAAGAAATGGCCCGATGATGCCGCCAGACCAAAAACCGCACCAAACAGTGACTCGTTATGGATGAATTTGCTTATCTACAGTAACGTGTGGATTTTCTGAGCCCCAAATCCGACAATTTTGCTCATTGACGTAGCCACTGGTGTGAAAATCAGAAAAGAAGAAGAAGACTCACCACTTTGGAAATAGGTTTTCAATATTTCCCAATTTTGTTCAAGCGTATAGCGTCCCATTTCGTAAATGTCAAACCTTTAAGTAAATTATGAACACATTTGAAATGTCACTTGTGTTACCATTCTCAAAAAACTAAGGGGTAATTTTTTGTAATTTTCCTATCATTTGGTGTTTCATGTTGTGAGTTTTGGATTAGAACTTTTTAAAGTAAAATATCTGCGCTTCTTTTCAAAATACATTTTTTTTATCATATTTTTAGGCCAAAATATACATTAAAAAAAATTGTGTGGAATAATTTTGGGAAAACAATTTTTTTGTTGTAATTTTTCTATTAAATGGTGTTTCATGCCCGAAGTTTTGGTATAGCATTTTTTAAAGCGAAATATCTGCGATTAAATTTAACATAACATTTTTTTTTTGTTAATAACCTTCGGGAAAATTTTGTTTTTGTAATTTTTGAAGCGTGCGTTGTCCAATCGAAGTATGAAAAAAAATAAGGAAACTATTTTTTGCAGAAAATTAATTAAATAATTTAAAAAATTAATTCATTAAAAAAAATTTAATATAAAAACTTTTTTAATTTTTTTAAAATAAATTTTTTATCAAGCAAAATTTAAAAAAAAAATATTTTAGGAGGATGGTTCCATGTGTAGAAGTCCACGCAAGTGGGGAAAGTTACTGATCGCCATTCACTTGGGAGTGGCCAGGACGACTCTTCTACATATGTTTCAAGCACCTCACAACGGCCGGGGTTAGCCCACGTATCCTCTGGGTAGCTTCCGAACACCCGTTCGGGAGTGAGCTAAAGTGAGAAGGCGAAACATTCCAGGATAGCTGGTGGTGCGCTGGGTTTGGGACCCGCCACTTAAAAATCCCCCCCAATGAAAAGAATTGCAAAGCCTCGGATGAGAACTGCCTTTACTGATGACGACCCCTGCAAACGAAATAAGGAATATGATTTGAGGGTATGCACCTGGAATGTCCGGTCCCTTAATGGGGAAGGTGCCTCTGCCCGGCTGGTTGATGTCCTCGTGAGAGTAAAGACTGACATCACTGCCATCCAAGAGATGCGATGGACGGGGCAAGGTAAGAAAACTATAGGACCTTGCGACGTCTACTACAGCTGCCATGTAAAGGAGCGCAAATTCGGTGTCGGATTTGTTGTGGGAGAGAAACTTCGTCGCCAAGTACTGTCGTTCACTCCGGTGGACGAGCGTCTCGCAATAATCCGCATCAAAGCGCGATTTTTTAACATCTCGCTAATTTGCGCCCACGCCCCGACGGAAGAGAAGGACGATGCGACCAAAGATTCCTTCTATGAGCGCTTGGAACGTTCCTATGAGCGCTGCCCCCGCCACGACATAAAAATCGTGCTTGGCGACTTCAACGCCAGGGTGGGCAAGGAGGGAATTTTTGGTCCCACAGTCGGAAAATTCAGCCTGCACAACGAAACATCCGGTAACGGACAGAGGCTGATCGACTTCGCCGGGGCCCGAAACATGGTAGCCTGCAGCACCAGATTCCAGCATAAAAAGATACACCAAGCTACCTGGCTGTCTCCTGATCGAAAAACGCGAAACCAGATCGATCATGTTGTGATAGATGGAAGACACGCTTCTAGTGTATTAGATGTACGCACGATCCGAGGACCCAACATCGACTCGGATCATTACCTTGTTGCAGCCAAGCTGCGCACCCGCCTCTGTGCAGCAAAAAACGTACATCTACCTACGCAAAGAATGTTCGACATCGAAAAGCTGCAATCACAACAGACAGCCAGAAGATTCGCCACTCGACTCTCACTCCTGCTCTCGGAGAGCACTGCCCAACAAACCGGCATCCACGAACAATGGAGCAACATTTCTCGTTCCCTACGTACCGCGGCCGAAGAAGAAATCGGATTCCGGCGAGCCCGAAAAAACAATTGGTACGACGAGGAATGTCATGCTGCCGCAGAAAGAAAGGATGCCACCTATAGAGCCACGCTGCGATCGGGCGCAACGCGAGCCATGTGGGATCGCTACAGAGAGCTGAAAAAGGAAGAGAGACGTATTATCCGACAGAAGAAACGAGAGGCCCAAATACGTGAGTGCGAGGAGCTTGAGATGCTGGCCAATAGGAACAACGCCCGAAAATTTTACCAGAAAGTTCGGCGGCTTACGGAAGGTTTTAAAACCGGGGCGTTGTCCTGTAAGAACAAAGACGGCGATCTGGTGACTGACGTACAGAGCAATCTTAAATTATGGAGGGAACACTTCTCGAACCTGTTAAACGGTGATACCCGATACCCCAATCGTTGACGACGGAACTGTCGTTCCGTTACCCGATCATGACGAGGTGAGAATAGCAATATCACGGCTAAAGAACAACAAAGCCGCGGGCGCCGACGGACTGCCGGCTGAGCTATTCAAACATGGCGGCGAGGAGCTGGTAAGGTGCATGCATCAGCTCCTATGCAGAATATGGTCGGATGAAAGCATGCCTGCCGATTGGAATTTAAGCGTGCTCTGCCTAATCCATAAGAAGGGCGATCCTGCAATTTGTGCCAATTACCGCGGGATTAGTATTCTAAATATCGCCTATAAGGTTCTAGCGAGCGTATTGTGTGAAAGGCTGAAGCCCACCGTCAACCAACTGATTGGACCTTATCAGTGTGGCTTCAGACCTGGAAAGTCTACCATCGACCAAATATTCACAATACGCCAAATCTTGGAAAAGACCCATGAAAGGAGAATCGACACACACCATCTTTTCGTCGACTTCAAAGCTGCATTCGACAGTACGGAAAGAAGTTACCTGTATGCCGCTATGTCTGAATTTGGTATCCCCGCAAAACTAATACGGCTATGTAAGATGACGTTGCTCAACACCAGCAGCGCCGTCAGAATTGGGAAGGACCTCTCCGAGCCGTTTGATACCAAACGAGGTTTCAGACAGGGTGACTCGCTGTCGTGTGACTTCTTTAACCTGATGTTGGAGAGCATCGTACGAGCCGCAGAACTTAATCGCTCAGGCACAATTTTTTATAAGAGCGTACAATTGCTGGCGTATGCCGATGATATTGACATCATCGGCCTTAACAACCGCGCTGTTAGTTCTGCCTTCTCCAAACTGGACAAAGAGGCAAAGCGAATGGGTCTGGTGGTGAACGAGGACAAAACGAAGTACCTCCTGTCTTCAAACAAACAGTCGGCGCACTCGCGTATCGGCACCCACGTCACTGTAGACAGTTATAATTTCGAGGTTGTAAAAGACTTCGTCTATTTAGGAACCAGTATTAACACCGATAACAATGTCAGCCTTGAAATCCAACGTAGAATCTCTCTTGCCAACAAGTGCTACTTTGGACTAAGTAGGCAACTGAGCAGTAAAGTCCTCTCTCGACGAACAAAACTAACACTCTACAAGACTCTCATCATGCCCGTCCTAACGTATGGCGCAGAAGCTTGGACGATGACAACATCCGATGAAGCGACGCTTGGAGTGTTCGAGAGAAAGATTCTGCGTAAGATTTTTGGACCTTTGCACGTTGGCAACGGCGAATATCGTAGACGATGGAACGATGAGCTGTATGAGCTTTACGACGACATAGACATAGCGCAGCGAATAAAGATCCAGCGGCTTCGTTGGCTGGGTCATGTCGTCCAAATGGATACAAACGCTCCGGCTTTGAAAGTATTCGATGCGGTACCAGCTGGTGGTAGCAGAGGAAGAGGAAGGCCTCCTCTGCGTTGGAAAGATCAGGTGGAGAAGGACTTGGCTTCACTTGGTGTGTCCAATTGGCGCCGGTTAGCACGACAAAGAAACGACTGGCGCGCTTTGTTAATCTCGGCCAAAATCGCGTAAGCGGTTATCGCGCCAATTAAGAAGAAGAAGAAAAAATTAGAAGAAAGTTGTAGGAAAAATTTTGGGAAAAATTTGTTTTTGTAATATTTGAAGCGTGCGTTTTCCAACCGAAGTATGAAACAAAAATAAGAACACAAGTTTAACAAAAAAATTAATTTTTTGCAAAAAGTTAATTAAAAAGTAGAAATTAAAAAAAAATAAAAAAGATACTTAATTTAAATTTTTAACAGAAAAAAAATTTTTAATATTTTTTTATTTAATTTTTTACCAAACCAAACCTTTTAAAAAGTATATTCTATAAAAAAATGAAACGAAAGTTTTAGCAAAAAAAAATTGTTGCAGGAAATGATTTAAAAAACAAAATTGTTTCCCAAACTAAATTTTTTAAAAAGTGTATTCTATGAAAAACATTTGAGAAAATTTTAAAAGCAACCGCAGATATTTCACTTTAAAGAACTTCATATCGAAATGTTCAACATTGAATAAATCTTAATATTATTAGATTTTTAAAAAAGTTATTCAATCTATTTCTTATTATACTCGAGCCAACAAATAAACCCATTTTCAGAACAATTGATGACAATGTCGAAAATACTTAGACCACTTGACATAGAATCGCTCCAGCGAGTTATTTACCTAAATTGGTAAACTATTTTGCAAAGTCACAATGACTAACTTGGCCTGCCTCAAATAACTTCGTTTTCGCATGTCATAACACAGAATAACCAGAAGACTATCAACGCCAAAATCCAAACAGCCAGCACATAAAAGTCACCAGCGGCAACAACAATAAACAATAAACTGAAAACAAGAAGTGCTCGAATTGACAGCAATGAAATTGCCGCTTAGCTGTCAGTTGCGCTGCCATGACCAACACAACGGAGCAACGTGCCATGCAAAGTGGTCAATGCCAATGGATATCTAACTGCATCTATGTGTGTAGCCATGTGTCTATATATGTATGGGTGAAAAGCATTGCTGCAGTGCCAAAGGAGTTCCAGTTACTATGGCTTCCTGATTTCGCCTGTTGAAAAGAAAGATTTTTTACGAGTGAATTGCATTCATAATTCCTGCCTCGCTTTTGCGCACGCGCAGGTGAGTGCCTACGGTCGGTCAGAGTAGAGGTTGTACGAGCACCACTTACAAACATATTTGCGCACATAGGCATGTATTTATTCAACTAAATGTCCGTCCTCAGTGCTTTGCACAGCTTTTCCACAGCTATACTTTTACCAACCGTGAAGTTGCCTTCAACGAAACATTTTATTATATCTCAAGTTTGTTATTATTATTTAGAATTTTATTGCATTCCCGCTCGATATAGTCGTGTGTAGTATTTGCATACGCTGCATACACACATCCTTACGTTTGAGGGGAATGCAGTTACACAGCAATTCATTGCTTTTGATTTTATTCAATTTCTTCTGCATCTTATGCGCTTTTATGTTCATCGTAGTTTGGTGATGCTTCTAATTGTTGTAGTGCAAGTAGCTGCTGTTGCCGCATCAGTGTAGCATACAGTTAAGCCATTGCTTATACTAGGTTGTTCAAAAAGTTGTGCGGTTCCAAACACTTGTGCAAACGAGATTCCAATTTATGAACTCCACCTCAGAAGCGAGAATCTGGAAGTGCTGCAAAATACGCTTCCACAGCTGATATGACCTCATCATTTCAGGAAAAACGCTTTAACGCATGAAGTTTTTTAGATCTGGAAATAGATGGGTGCCACCAGCCAGTTTCATCGTTGTAACCTTACCTCGTATCAAATTGGAAAAATTTTCATCACGCTCGCCATCCGTCCGAACAATATGTTGCAGCTCGAGAAGCAATTTGAACATAAAACTCATATCCATATAAAAATATAATTTTTATATTTTTGCAGGTTCTGCAAAAATCATAATAGGCTATATCCTCCTTCTGTCATAAGTGTCAATCGGCCAATCCCCAATAAGAACGTCTATGGGCCTAGCGCTCTCAGACCTCGACTTTAGTTTTGTAATAAATCAGATACACCTTAGGCTTGAGAAAAAATTTCTTCTTGACGTTTCATTTCCACTGTTGACGACGCATCCAGACCCAATCGAATGGTAGTAACTCTAAAACCCTCACGGCTACGGCAGTCGATATAAGCATAAACATATAATAAAGGGTGGCTAAATTTTAAAGGCCGATGCTGAATGTGAACCACACCCAAACGTCAAGTTATTTTCTGCATTTCATTCGTCATTTTTCAATTTTAGACTAACTCAATTTGAACCATGAAAAGATACATAATCGAGGAACGCGTTAAAGTTATTCAGGCTTATTATGAAAACGGACGTTCAAATCAAAATGTATATAGCGCACTTCGCGATTTTTCGGTCAATTTAATCGTCCAAATGTGCGTACAGTCGGAAAAATTGTGTAAAAGTTTGAGCAAACCGGGTCTGTTGGAGATGTGAAAACACCAGTGCATGCTCGTACAGCTCGTACTGCAGAAAATATTGCTGCTGCACCTTAACTCGTCGTCGTGCCCAACAATTGCACCTCTCACGCTTGTCGTTGATGAACATTCTGCATAAAGACTTGCATTTACACGCTAACAAGGTGCAATTGACTCAAGAACTAAAGCCTCTTGACCATTTCAAGCGTCGTCAATGGTCAGAATGGTGGCAGGAAATGGCAACCAATTTTCGAAGAAAATCATCTTCAGTGATGGGGCACATTTTCACCTCAGTGGATTTGCCAATAAGCGGAATTGCCACATTTGGGCGAATGATAGATAATCCAAGAGTGATTGCCGAAAAACCAATGCACCCACAAAGAGCGACTGTTTGGTACGGTTTATGGGCCGGCGGCATCATTGGGCCGTATTTTTTCCAAAATGAGGCCGGTCAAGTAGTTACTGTGAATAGTGTTCGCTCTCGTGAGATGATAACGAACTTTTTATGGCTCGAATTGGAAGATATGGATGTGGACGATATGTGGTTTCAACATATGTGTCACTAATGACACAGCTAACGAAACAATGGCTCTTTTGCGCGAAAAATTTGATGGCCGAATAATCTTGTGTCGCGGCGATGTCAATTGGATATGAGATAATTCGACACATTAACGGCATAGAACCTCAATTATGCCTCAGCGTCATCGAAAATTTGGACCATCGGATGGAGGTGTGCCGCCAAGGCCGCGGCGGTCATTTGGCCGATATTTTATTTCATGCCTAATTGAGCCATACCAATATTATCATAATAAAGGTAAATGAGAATAATTTCCCAAAAAAATTGTATTTTATTTAGAATCAATACCGACCCTTGAAACTCAACCACCCTTTATAAAATATACATACAGTTTGTGTCAAAAGAAAAGAGCCGGTTTTTTTTTTTGTAACTTCCAAATATATTTCGTTCTGTTTTTGCTGTTTAATAGTTCCACTGAAGGGCTACGACGCCAGTGCTAACTCAGGTTATTATCGTTCGAAACTTCCCGGCAAACGCAACCAAACAAAAATAAGTGAGAAGTACGCGATGCGTTTTGAGGCGGTATTTTTATGCACGCATTCGAAAGGGCCGAAACTGTCTTACTCCGCGGCTGCAAAATTAATTAAAAAATCAAAAAAGTTTGTTGTGATGTGGAATTAATATAGCTGTTGATGATTTTTCCGGGCGCGGCTTGAAGCGAGTGACGACAAAAAGCAGGATAAAGTGATCGTCCAACTTTTTAACCGGGACCCTTCTTTGTGACTACGCCAAGCACGATCAGTTCTTGCTAAAAAGGGAATAGATGTGAGGAGGCGAACATATCCTGCAGGAGGCGAACATATTCTACCCTCCCACATCATCAAAACCACTGTTCTCAGAAAAACACATTGAAAAGCAAAAAAACGAGAAAATGGGGTCACAGTATTCGACTGGCCTTCCCAGTTCCCAAACACGAACCCCATTGAAAATGTAAAAACGCATCTTGCCGGAAGGTCAGTTTATGATTTAAAGCAACTCGTGCGTCAAGTTCGCAAAATCTAGTACTGTTAGTCGACGAGCTACACCGAAAAGTTGGCTTTAAGGCCGCTTTCTTCCTTGTTTATTAATAGTTATGTTACCGCCAGAATTACTCTCAAAATTGTTACAATCTTATCTATCAGTCTATACATCATGTATTATTCTTATACTTCATCTTTGCTTTGCTTGCTTTTCCGCGCTTATCAGAGTTCGGCACACAACGTATATATTAGGTCTGTTCTTTTCGCTAAGCATTAGGAAGTGGCGAATAGATGAAGCAATTGGTATAAATAAACATAACTTGGCAGCGGAATAGAGATGCCTAAAATTACACTTGCTTCTAAAATAGTCAGTTATACCAATTTTATGGGTGTATAACCATACTTGCTAGCGGTGAATATTGCTCGATAACTTTGTTGTTCCTTTCACCTGGCGAATAGTGGCGAATAGAAAAGACCTATTATTAAGCTACTGTGCACTGCGACCAGAAGAAATCTTCTGTGCAAAAGTATAGTATACTCTGAAAGTATCTTGTCAGAATGTCCTCTGAATTGCTTATCTTGTCGTTGACCGAAACACTGAATCAGATTTCGCCAGTGTTCAACATATACCACATTTTTTTCATTTTTTATAGTTTTGCGTAAAAATTTATAAATTTCATTATTGCAGAATGACAGTAGGATAGACTCAAAACTGTTTAACAAAAAAAGTATTTGAATTGATTGAGTCATGTTTGATTTGTTGTAGTTGGAAAATGAAATTTTTGATTTTCACGTCACCTTGGCTCCTAACACGCTTCTTTAGACAGTTATGTAATTTATGGCCTTCCAGGAGAGATTAGCTTTCAAGTACCAAAAAAATCCTGAGCAAATTGGAGCGTACAAACATATTATAGGACTATTTTTTAAATGATGTAGTGAAATGCCGTGTCTAAAGTGAAATTTTAACTAAAGCGTAAGGTGGCGCAAAATTAATCATCCTATGGGAAGATTTATAATCGTACGCCAATTACATATATTTGACACTTAGACAGTTGCAGTATACACAAAGGCAAGCAATAAAACCCCTAAAGGTCAAAGTGAAGATTTCCATCAGTCAAAATAATTTTTTCTTAAACAAAATTGGATGTTTGATTTTGCGCCACCTTGTATAAAAAGCCATTAATCTATTTAGCAAACCTTTCATACCAACACTTAAAAAAACCGTTTTGTCGGCTGTTAAAACTATTGGTATATCTGTGGAGACAGTCAGAAGCAAGAGTGCAAAATGATAAAAACAACAACAACAACATAAAAAAAGTATATAATATAAATGCCACGGCACACCAATTTATGCTGAGAAGTCATTTTGTAAGAAATAAATATAACAAAACACTAAACTGCTGACCAGGTTAGCAATTTAAGGCGTACGTCAAAATATTTTACGTTGCAGCTAATCTGGTCGGCCACTCACCACTCCCACCCGCTGCACAGAATTGTTTATATTTATTTATTGTGTGTGTGTTTTTGCACAAGATCTTCATTACGCAAGCGCACAAGCCAACTTATCAGGCCGTGAAGCGTCAACAACTTTGACACAACGTTTTATCAATCACGTACGATCGGTATCAGTTCGGCTTATGCTGTTGCATACGAGGATGTATGCGGTATGTCTCCGTTCGAGTGAAGGCAGGTTCTTGAAGTATTACTATGACGCTGGTTATGATTGTCTACCCCAGCCACTCTTCCTCCAACCTCCTTCACTCAGTTGGGGAGCTTTTTTCGTAGAAATTGCGCAGCGGTTCCTTTCTCATTCAAATCCCGTATTCTATACAACAACCAACAATCATCTTTCTCTTTGCACTAAACTAAATGAATTGTTTTTGCTTAGCCTTTAGTGTTTTTTTTTTTTTTTTGTGTGTATTACGAGTAGGGTTGCCTCGATGCCGGTTCATTGTTAGGAGGCAACACAATGCGCCGCGGCTGCTTGGCGAACGCTTCACTTGTAGCTTCATTCCTTGCACTCGTTAATTTTGATTTATGCGCTCAATTTATGAAATATTGTTGGAAATGCGAAGAACAACACATTGGCCACATGGCCTGCTGCTGACCAAACAAGAACAAGATCTGGACGCGGGCAAAGAGCAGGCCAAGCATAAGTCAGCGCCAGTCAAATTGACTCCAACTACAACAACTCCGAAGGTAGTCATAAGAAATATGTGAAAAGTGTCTCACCAGGAACTGCAGCAGTTCCTACTAAGTGCCACACACATACATGCATACACACATTTGAAGAATATCCGCGCATGCAGCGAACCGCTGCTCTATTTATTTTTGTTCCAGTTTTTGTAGTTGTTCTTGTTTTTGGTTACGCTTGTCAATGTTACCGATTGGGAAATGCGAAGTCACATCAGAGTCACCGCATGCGGCAAATATTTACCTGTACACGCATCTGCACGCCATTCACTCACACGCCTAACCGTCTTGCGTTTCCCACCCGCATACTCGTACTCATAAGGATGCACTCGCGCTGGCTCTCGCAGTGGCGTGCCAAGTCGTTTGCATTTGGACGAGTACGGGAATGTTGCGAGTGGCACGCAGCTTCATCGATCGTTGCGCCGCTCGGCCGAGCTGCCAATAACAGTGCAGCCATGGCAACATCGTAAAATTTCTAATCTACTTCGTCTGCCACAACACAGCAGAGCGCAGCCCCACCAAAAGCCAGGACCGTAACAAACGCTTGCAACTAGTTTTCGCAGACACCCCGCGTTCGGAACCGGTGCCTGGGAATGGGCATGCGCCTGTGCCTCTGCGTTAGCAGCTACATAGCCATTGCCAGTTGCATTTGGTGTGCGAGTACCTGTCTCACATTTGAATTTATTATAATTACACATTTTTATACACATGAATTTTGATGGCGCTACTAGCGGGAATTTTTTAATTGCTTCCTCGACTAAACACTCCTAGCCGAAACGCACCCCTGCGCTCTCTGCCAGCACCATTTGCAGCATTACAAGTGTTGGATGCTGATCACTGCTGATTGCAACAATAAAGCGAACTACTTAATTTTAATGCCAACTAAAATCGAGTGTTATCAAAGCATTTTGAATACTGTGTGCGTGTGTGTGTGTGTATGTATATCTTATTTATGAAATTGAATAACTTAATTTTTATCTACTTGTAAGCTATACAAATTCACTGTAATTATTTCATTCAACTGAATTTATGCAATCGTGGTGGATATCTATAAGAAATTAAGTTAATGACATTTCGAGCTGAAATTAACATTTATTAGCAAATGGACAATTTTCACACTCTTTTAATGTTAAATGAAATCAATTGAGGAACCAGATTGGTGCGAGGAATAGTAAATTGATATATCCTTGTTCTTAATTGCAACTGTCATTGTTGGCGTCCCATCATACCCTCTAGTCGAAAAAAATGCTCACTCTTTAAAAATATTTAGAAACAAAAAGAGCATATTTTGTGAAAAATATTTCTTATTAAACATTAACTGCGTATTGTGCTTCCATCCAAATTTTTGACGCTTTTCCAAGATATTAAAGGAGCCATCTGGATATGACCTTTCCAAGAATGTTTAGGAATGGTGGCCACTGTGGATTGAACGGCAGCAATCGATTCATAAGGTTGACCTTTCATCGCCAAATGCGGTTTTAAGAATAGACAATAACGCAGGTCTATATGTTTTTTTATGGGAGGAAAAAATAACAATTTTGAATAAAATGCGATTAACACTTAATGGCCCAGTGATTCTGATCGAACTGGACGCTTTCATAGGCCCCTTCGATTCGCCAAGCGTTAGCGAGTTGTGCTCAGGAGCGATCGAGAGCAAGTAGTTAGCATTTAAGTGAGTTTTTTCAAAACTTTGTTTTTTAACCGTTTAAAAACCGCTTGATAGATTTTAATAAAATTTATACTGCTTTTGACTCGTGCCTGATCGAAGTTTTTTTTTTGTAATTTCGATTTTTTTAACAACTAATTGTCGGTTTTTTTCTCGAAAATCTGAAAAATATTTCCTGAGGCCGCCATATTGTTAATTTTGGAAAAAAGCTTTGATCAGGCACAGGATTATCTATTAATAAAACTAATTTCTTTTGTCCGTCTGATTTTAGATGAATCTCCACGGACGTGTGATAATCACCTCAAGGGACTTCTGGAGAAACGGGCTCCACATAGACAGCGATAACTTTTACAATTACTACTCTTTTAATTTTGAAAATTTGCTAATGTCAAGTCATAATATGATGTATTAATGGTATGTTTTTATTTTTGTAAAATAAAGCAGTTCACTAGCAAAACAAAATTATTGACAATCATCATTTTTTCGGCACTCTGACTACCACTAACACCATAAATAAACATATATTGGTAGCACTTGAAAGGAATAAAATGGCATTTATTTGACAACTTTTGCTGTTTCAACGCGTTACTTGCGACGCTCTTAGCCTGTCAACAGCCTTTGTAAGGAATGACATTTGTAAAGAATGCCAAATAACATAAAAAGGCAGCACGGATGAGGAGTTGGGAGCACTAAAAATAGTGAGCTATACCAGTTTTATGGTGTATAACCATAATCACTAGCGACGAATCTTGCTCGATAACTTTGTTCTTGCTTTCATATGCAAATTTTTCGTCAAGCGAGCAAAGGCCAAACAAAACGAGCAGAATTCGCTCCATGAAAAGTGATCCGTGATCCATGGATTTTGAACAATGTCATCAATTTCTTGGGTTAAAACTGGTATAATATAAGTTTATATATAATATTTATGTATGATAAAAAGTAAACTGAGAAAATGTTGCAAAACATTTAATAGTTTTGAGATTTATTCAATGTTGAGAATTTCGGTATGGAGGTCTTTAGAGTTAAATATCTTGGGTTTGTTTTAAGATCTTTGTGTTCTTTTTTTTTAGTTTTTCACTATAAAATATGCTTTTTAAAACTTTTTTTTTAGAAAAAACTTAATTTTTTGTTAAAAAAATTTGATAAATATATGTTTTTGTATATTTTTTATTTATTTTATTTCATTTGGCTTAATTTTATTTTTGTTATTTATTTGTTTCATTTTTTTTTTTTGTTATTTATTTATTTTATTTTTTGTTATTTATTTATTTTTTTCTTTCCTTTCTTTAACAAAGTGTAAGCGTAATGGCTGAAAAATGCTTTAATTTTTCGCATTTTTTTCGCTCAGGTGTTCAGGTGTTGAGACTTTTCTTCCAAATAAAGCACTTTACAGGAAGTCTTTTTTATAGAGGGAAATGTCCAACACTTCAGCGCAAAAAAAAAAAATGAAAAACTAAGAAGATTTTTCAACGACTTCAAATTTATACTTTATTATGGTAAAATTCAATGGGCTCTAAAATTGCATACTTAGAGTTTTTCTGAAAATTCTTGATAAAGATTTGGAAGTTTAAATGTACATATTTTATTGTTAATAAATGGTGGTTAAGTTTCAAGGGCCGGTCTTGATTTTGAATAAACCACAATTTTTATAAAAAATTATTTTAATTTCTTTTTATTATGATAATATTGGTATGGCTCAATTACGTATAGAACAAAATATTGGACAAATGGCCGCCGCGGCTTCGGAGGCACACCTTCATCCGATGGTCCAAATTTTCGATGACGCTGAGGCATAATTGAGGTTCTATGCCGTTAATGTGCCGAATTATCGCATCCTCTAGCTCTTGAATTGTTGCTGGCTTATCGACGTACACCTTTTTTTTTCAAATAACTCCAAAGAAAGAAGTCCAACGGTGTCGTTGACGTTTAGGTGTGGTTCACATTCAAAATCGGTCCTTGAAATTTAACCACTCTTTATATTAAATTTTTGAGAATTCCGTACACAGTTTGGATATTTGAATATACTTTATTGTCATAAAAACTTAAAAAAATTTAATAAAAAAATTGGAACTTCATCATTTGTTGCACTCCTATTATTTTGAACACTTTTTTCCGATACTTACTAGAAGGCGGCCACCGGAGCAGAATGAGTTGACTACCATTCGGTGGCGTCCGGGTTTGAAACCACGGGCATGAAACACCAAATCACAGAAAAAGTTATTTCTAATAGCGGTTGCCCCTCGGCAGGCAAATCGCTAAATGTATTTCTGCCACGAAAAAATTCCTCATAAAAAAAACCAACAATAAAAGAAGCCTGTTTGAAACTTTCATCCTAAAATCATACAGCTTGATGATATTCTTTTTTGGAATATATGCCGATTGCAATCTTTTTTTAAAGATGCGAAGTCAATAATGGGGGAAGTGAGGCAGAGTGCCTATTTTGAAAATTTCATAAGAATTCTATAGTAACTAAGTAAATCGATAGCCCCCACTGATTCGTAATATTTCTTAACAATATCTGGTATTTTCACTTCTATCGTCTGCTTGGTTTTTTACGGAATCGTTTAGCAAGCTGCGCACGGCCGCCTTATTTGATTGGGTTGGTGCGCCGTTCGGAGGTGGTGTAAAACTGTAGGTTCATGCGTTTGTCATCATTAACATCAGGAAGCACACCACAGATGGACGCTTTTGGCTTTAGAAACTAGAAAAACACGGTTTTGTTCAATGAAACTCATCTTCTTTGCATACAAAAAAATTTACGTACCAAATTGGTTATCTTAAATCAATTTTTTTTCTGATATCTCTTAAACTACATTTGAATTAAGTCCCCTTAGTTTGGCATAGTCTTGTAGAATAATGGCGGTTAATTGCGACGTAAACGCAGTATTTTTCCAGTAGCAAACAGTGGCTGGAGGTAGACTAGTGCGAGTAGTGATCGACTTGAGAAAAATTTCAGCCAGTTGCCCCTACGTGCCTTTGATTTTTCTCTCAACTTTCTTAACTGCGTTCATTGATTTTCCACCTGCCACTTTCAATAAAAATTAGATGATACTTATTTATCATTCCCTGGTTAAATCACTTTCTCTTAAGGCAAAAGTAAACAAATTCTTAAGACAACGAACTCATACGCACACACACACACAAACACAGGTCAATGCTTATTAATTATGTTTTAGTGACTGCTCACCACATTTCAACGCATGTCAGATCTGTGGGCACTAAAATATCAGGTGGAGTGCCGGCAGCAATTCTGGCAGGAGTAAAGCGGACTAGTCACATACGAACATATCAGCACCCATACATACATACATATTTATTTGAAATTTTAATTAACTGAAAACAGCCGTTTTAGTTCCGAACTCGCTTTAACTCTCATAGTTAAAGATGCATAAATAGTTGAATGAGTAATTTAAGAGGTGAGATGAAATAGGAGGCGAAACAAACGCCGCTGGTGGCAAAACAAAACACAAAGAATATGTAAATAAATCGAATATTTTATTACTGTTATAAATAAAAATACACGTGCATATACTGTTCGATAAAATACAGTCCCACACATATACATTCACGTTTCCATATGAAGTTATGTACAGTAGCGCGCATAACTTAGCGCATGATGATTTCTTTAATATTAACAATTCCTTGGAGTAAAATATGTTTGTTTCTTTTTTTTAATTAAATTTTTTTTAATATTATTCAATTAATTCAAACTGTCTAAATCACAAACTTTCTGCAAAACTTTGAAAAATTCAACAAATTTGTATCTAAATTTTAAACTTTTTAATCAGAATCTTCAGGAAAATTTAGGATGCAGGTTTAAACTCATTAAATTTTGGTTTAAGAAACCTCAAGTGCCTAAGAGATCTTTTTCTTCTTATGCGATTTTGGTCTGGCTTAACAAAGCAAGTCGTTTCTTGCTCGTAGTATTCGGCGTCAGTTGGAAACACCAAGGGAAGACAACACTCTCCAATATACGCCTGCGATACTTACCGTTGCTAACGTGAAAAGGTCCAAAAAGCTTCCACAAAACCTTTCTCTCAAACACGCCAAGGAACGCCTCTTCGGATGTTGTCATCGCACAAGCTTCGGCGCCATAAGTCAGGACGGGCATGATGAGAGCATCATTAAGCAATTTTCCGAACTACAGCAGTGTGTTCCAAGCTGATATCTACGCAGTAACGAAAACAGCAGATTTAGCCTTCGGAACACTCCTCCGAACTCTCAAATAAACTTTTACATTGACAGCCAAGCAGCCCTCAAAGCAATAGCTGTATTGACAAACTCACACTGCGTACGATAATGCGGGAACAGGATGGATGTGTGAGGAACTTAGAAACTAGCCACCATATACTGAGTCCAGGAATCAAGGAATTGAAGAAAAAGAGAAAGTGGATATTCTAGCCAAAGCAGGCGCAAATCTTCCAGCAAACAACGACTGGGTATACGAGTAGATGCAGCAATGATTCAAGAAGCGCACTCAAGATGGGAAAAAACAGCTTAGGCAGGATCGCGAAAAGGGGGCACTAAATTGTATGACTTCCCAGAAAAGAGTGCGAACTTATAGTGGGGATACTGATGGGACACGGTCTCACACCATCGTACGCACAATACGTAACGACGTAAACGCGAGCGGAACTCTGGAATGCCTACTCAGCCACTGCCCTGCACTTAGCAGAACACGAATAAACTGCTTAAGTTCTGTCTCATTTTCGACTTTAGGAAGTGTAGCAGATTAAAAAATTAGCAGCCTGCTCAAATTCTCTAAAGACAAAATATAAGGTTCACTAGGGATCAATTCCTGGTCTATGTGCGATCTACAGATTCAGCCAAGTACAACTTAATCTAACTAACTGCAATTTGTAAAAACTGGCCTGAATTACTTTTAATTTCTTTCCGAACGGCCTTGCACATTTCTTTCCACAAGAACTTAATTTTTATATGAAATAAAGTGCAAAAAGCAGTTATAAAATAAGTTATGAAAAATTCTACAATAGAGATTTTTAACCGCCTAAAATTTACATTTATTTTATTGAAATTTCATGGGTAATGTTACTGTATACCCGAATAATTTCTAAAAATTCAAACTAAAAATTCATATTTTCACCCAATGGAGGTTATAGGCATGTTTTTATGATGGAACTCCCTTCCCACAGCCCCCAGGCCGCGCCACCACTCTCGCTCGTCACTAATAATCGAATATTTGCTTTAATTTAATCTAAAAAATCTTAGTTTTTCCTATTTCCCACTATTTATAGCACACTCTAGACTTCATAATCCGCATAAGGTGTTCAACTATGACCCAAACGCAAAGTTTAAAAACGGTTTGAGATAGAAAATTAAGAATTTTTAATAAAAATAATTTTGCTTGATATTTTTCTGATTGGTTGTTTTGATTTTATTCAACGAGGCATAGCAACGGATGCCGGGTATTGTAATATTATGGTTATTAATAAAAAATTATTTTCTATGACATTATTGTTTGTAATTCTTTTATATACATATCCTAAATCCCTCAAAACTACTCTTACGCGAGCGGGGCCGCGGGTTAAAGCTTGTTTTATATTAAGTTTAAAAGTTTCATTTACACGGCTTCGGATAAAAAATTTGAAAAATATTAACGAAAACAAAAATGTTTTTTAAATATAAAAAAACTTTAACTCGAAAAGTATTGTAAATACAATTCAAAAAAATCACTTATGCTCGCTACTGTACTTATGTGCCTATGTACATATAATAAGCGCCTTCAGCATATTACAATAAACACAAAGCCATTTCAACAATTGTCGTCTTTTTCTTTTTCTATACCACACAACATTTGTAATAGCAAAAACAATAAGACTGCTCGTACAACAACAACCGAATGCACTCGTTAGGGTCAGTGGAAAAATATTTATTGGTGTCGACGAAATGTCGGACATCAGTTAAGCGAATGTTGTTGACGTTGTTAACTAAATTCTATAACCAAATATAAATACAAAAACAAACAAAAAAAAACGATCTTTTATACCCAATTCTTATGTTTAGTGGCTACAAGTTACTTCTGGGGTTACTTACTGGTTATTTATAATAATGCGGACTGGTTGGAGTAATGCGGTTTCGAATCGAAGTTTCGGAGAAGAACCATCAAATATTACAGGAAAGGTTCTTCCTGCTCCGAAACTTTTGAACGTATTACAATCATAAAAAAATTAGCAATGTAGTAGTATGAGAGTTGCTACTTAAGTTTTATAATCGAAGTCCACCATGTGCCATCGATCGGAACAGGTGATAAGCGGACGGCGCAATATCTGGAGAATAAGGCAGGTGGGGTAGGATTTCCCATTTCAGTGTTTCCAGGTAGGTTTTAACGGGTTTGGTAACGTGAGGTCGAGCGTTGCCATGCTGTAGAATCACTTGTCTATGCCTCTCCGCGTATTGCGGCCGCTTCTCGCGTAGTGCTCGGCTCAATTGCATCAATTGAAGTCGATACCGATTCTCAGTGGTGGTTTCGCCTGGTTTTAACATATCATAATAAATAACTTCAACTTAGTCACACCAAACACATAGCATAACCATCGTAGCGTGAATATTCGGCCGAGGCGACGACGTAGAAGAATGACCGGACAGTCCCCATGACTTTCTTTCTTTGGATTGCTGTAATGAATCCATTTTTCATCACCCGTCACGATGCGACGAAGAAAACCCTTCCTTTTTGCCACTGGAGCAGTTGTTCACAGGCGAAAAAAGAAAAAAACGACGTTCAACATCTCTTGATTTTAACTCACAAGGAACTCAAGTGCCCTGTTTCTGAATCATTTCCAAAGCATGGCAATCGCTTGAAAATGGATTGGCGGGTAACTCTTAATACTGAAGCAAGTTCTTTTTGCGTTTGCCACGGATCCTCATTGAGCAATGCCTCCAATTCAACGACTTCGAAGGTCTTTGGCCTTCCTTCACGCGGACGGTCGTCAACATTAAAATCACCGTCTTTGAAGCGACGGAACCAATCTCGGCACGTTGTTTTACTTAAAGCAGCATCTTCATAAACTTTTTGTACCTCTCGATGCGCTTCCGCAGCCGTTTTCTTCGAATGAAAGAGAAAAATCAACACTTCCCGCAAATGACGATTATTCGGCATAAAATCATACATTTTCACAAAACCAAAACCCCCGCAGCTGCTATTAAGTCATTGGGCGGGGCTCTGAATCAGTCCTCCGTTAGGACGAATTTTTGGTATGTCATCAACGAAGGTGAGACGTACTGATAGTAACTACTAGCCAGCCCTTTCCTCAAGTTGATATAACAAAAAACCCAGTGGAGTTTATGTGATTGCACTGTTTTCGAGTCTCTCCTCGTCCACATATAAAGTTAATGACTTAAGGGCCTAAATCGCAGCTTGCCTGTTTGGGCGGAATATTAAAGGAGAGTGATTACATCGTCGCAACGGCGGCATTCACTAGGAATTTCGTCACTCTTTTTTCATCTCAGGAGAAATAGAGCAGGTTGAAATGGTTCAAAAATGAAGTGTGGTGTTGCAGCTAGTATATGTTCGCATAGACTTAGAATTGAAAGATCTGGGCAACTTTCTAATATTTGCAGTGTATTTCAGGCGTAAGTATTGGCAATAGGGGAAACTTGTAGGCTGGTAATCGCAAACTTCTCTTTTAAGTGCAATATCGCTATTCTTTCGGATAGTAAAGCTGCAATTCAAGCTTTGGATTCTGCTACAACAATCTCCAAACTGCTGGAACAGATTAGGAATAGCTTACCACCATAAAGTCACGGGACATCGGAACATTGAAGGAAACGAAAAAGCGGACGAACAGGCTTTACAGAATCGGTGTTTACAACACAGAGTGCAATAAAGAATGCAATTTCCTTAAAATATGTACAAAACGCGGAATGCAGATGGAGAGGCCAAACAACATGCAAAGTTAGCAGAATGTTAAAACCACAAACAAATGTCAATACTGACAAATATGAAACGAAATGATAACTGGGTTCTGGTCTATGGGGGAACAAGGTCCCTAAATGAGCATCCCTCATAACACATATTGACAGAGATGCAAACAACCAGAGAAAAAGGACGTGATTTTCCATTTCCTGGGTGAATGTCCTGCCTTATGGAAGGAGAGAATATCAACCCTTGGCTCTTGAGAGTCTCGAACAACAATCTAGCTTAGACGTCAACAACCTAATGAGGTTCTTAAACCGCAAATACTGGATTAGCCGCTAAAAAAGTTGGAAGCGCTAGTTGGATTCTGGACGAACCAGCATTTTAACCAACCAGCCAACTCCTTTGAAGAGCATAGGGCCTTCTCAAGGCTTCTCAAACGTACGCGGTTAGATACAATTGTCTTAGCATTGTCTTAGTTTTTCCAGTGTTCTTTGGCCCGCCGCGGCTTTTGCTTCCCTGAGGACTCCATTCTAGGACTATTCTTGTGATACTGTGGGGCAGTTTTCCATATACATACAAGGAAAATACACGGAAAGCCCGCATTTATCAGTTAGTAATCACTTCTGCATTTGTACGCGTTGTGTATAAAAACTATTAATTTATATATCAAAAATATAAAAAAAGAAATAGAAGACTGCATTCGCGCTACGCTCATTTGCACGACAAGCGAATCGGCGAGCGTAAATAGCCGGAACGCCTCTCATTGGCAGGCTCATTAACGGAAGATTAACGGTGTTTAAATTACATTTTGAAAACAGCACCACCACCATATCAGCCTCTAGTGGCACTGTCGTCACCAGCGGCAACTCCAGTCTTCAATGGCGGGTATGACAGCAACAGCAATTGAGGCAGAGCTGAGGAGTCCGGCAGAAGTTGCCGTAGCGATTTCTAATTACGAATTCATTATAAATGCATTTAGAGCTTGTTTTAAAAAATTTTATGCATTATTAATTTCTGGTGCGCCATGAACACATACATGGGTATATAAGACACGCATACATGTGTACATATGTACCAAAATGTATGAGCAGGGTTTAGTCCCAAGTGGCTGCAACAAAGACAAACAATCAAAGTGGAAAGACAAAAGTCTAAGAGCGGAATCGCAGTAGCCTCATACTGTGACAGGTAACGCCTCCTCTGCTGTTCCTTGTAATTGCAGCGTAAAGCAACGTGTTGTCACCACTTCACAATTAACTCGTCGAAATTTAGTGTTGCCTTCCAGACGACTACCAGTGACCAAATGTCTAAAAAGAGGAACAAATAAACAAACAAATAGACAGGTAGGCTGACAAACGGCCCAAAGCAGCAATGCACGTAACTACGAAAACAACAGCAATAGCGTCAACCAGTAATACTGTCAATTAGCGATTTTATGTTGCTGTTGTTATAATGGTTTCGGTTGTGATGTTGCCAGTGCTGGATATTTTACATTTTTCGGCTGCAGCCGGTCGGTCGCATGTCAGGCTCAGCAGGTTGTTAACTAACTCTCGAAATGACAAAGAAGACGACCTGCACCGTGCCTGAAGCGTTTCAAAATGAGCGTACACATAAATTTATTTAGCAACACAGCACACATACTTATGCATATGCACCTCCACATATACACATGTACGCACATGCGTATGCAAGTACAATAGTTACATATGTCCAAAGCAATTTCAGTTCTCCTAAATGTACACAGCAGCACTTTTGGTGGCGCTAATGCGCTACTCTCTGCCTCTCTCCTCCCTCGCACTTTCTACCATCGCACAGTTACATGCATATTTCACTCACTTCGAATGACAAGTGAGGCTCAATTGAATGTTATTAATGCGTAGTTTTGTTCACCAGTTGCAGTGATAATGCGTTGATGAGCATTCCTTTATCTTCGCATTAGCCGAAGTATCAAATCAATTAAGGGGTGCTTTATCATCGTACGAGTACTCATGAGTTTATATGATTTCTCTCATCAGTTCAGCTATGTTGATGGATTGTTCTATTGATGCCTTAAAGTGTTACTGCTTACTTTATCGAACTCTGATTAAATAGTGATCATTCAATGCCTGGAGTGAGTTTTGTGATGAGACAAAATGGTATATTTCACAGACGTGACGGGTGCATTGTTTCCATATAACAGCGTCATCTCTTACTCAATTAGATGGTAATTTCTTTTAAAAAATGAAATATACTGCTCGAAAAAATAATATTTCCAGCAGTATATTTTTTTTCAAGAATATTGATGTGAATCGTTAATTATGTACGCATTAACGATTCAAAATTGAGGAAACTAAAAAATATTATAGAATAAACAACTTGAAGAGTTAGTATTCGATTCTTGTATGCGAGTTGGAAAATATAAAATGGATTGGGTAGCATTGTAGTGACTGCATTTCATAAGTGTGGAAAAAGTAAAAGTGAGATTTACGAATTGCTAAAAAACTCCAATATTTCGAAAATGTTTGTTTACCGCACGATGAATCGTTTTTCCCAAACGTCTAAAGTGACAGATAGAAAGAGAAGTAAGTGGTCCTCGAGTGATTCAAACCAGTGCAGCCATAAAACCCGTTCGAGAAAGAGTTCGCAGAAATCCCCTTAGAAAGTAGAAAACTAAGTCCAGGAAAATGAATGTATCGACCAGATCCATCCCAACACTAATTAGAGATGATCTCCATATGAAGCCCTTCCGTCGCTCAACTGATCCTTTTTTGATAACGCACGTGAAGAAAATTAGACTCGACAGATGCAAGTATAGGGTGGGCGATGTAAAATTTGCTTTTTGAATCGGCTATAAAAAACAACCTAATCAATATTTTTCAAACTTTTTTTTTATTTTGAAGATTGAATATTGTTATTTATGAATGAAAAATAATATCGTTCAAATGACTGCCACGACTGGCTTTACAGTAGGCCATTCGATCAACCCAATTTTTAAGCACATTTTCGATTGTTTGGGCTCCAATTTCATGAATGGCAACTTCGATTTCATGTTTTGAAGCATCAATCGTCTCTGGATGGTTCGCATAGCATTTGTCCTTAACGGCTCCCCACAAAAAAATAGTCCAACGGGCTTAAATCACAGCTCCGAGGCGGCCAATTGATATCGGAATTCAAAAACGGTAGCCAAAAGTTCGAGTGTAACTTTGGCATTGTGACAAGTTGCACCGTCCTGTTGAAACCAAATGTCGTCCATGTCATCCTCTTCAATTTTTGGAAACAAAAATTTCGTAAATGTCAAATGTGGGGTACTGCGTCAAATTCAAACTTGGAAATCCTGCAGCGTTTCCAGTCCAAGACTCTACGCACCCTAGTCAACGCTCCGTGGTACGTGACAAATGCCCAAATTCATCGGGACTTAGACATCCCTTCAATAAAAGAGGAAATACAAAATGTAACCAGTAAATACCGAAATCGATTTCAATCGCACCCAAATGAACTGGCCTCTACCCTCATGTCACCATCATGTGTCTTTTTAAGGTTGAACAGAAAAACACCAATTCAGCTCGTCCAAGAGCCATCTATAAAATATTGAATTTATTTATTAGAAAGGATATTTCACTGGAAATATTCCTTTAATACAATACTAAAATCAAAGCCACTCTTAAATGTAACCAAATATTTGTAAAATGTCTTCCAAGAATTGTAAGTATAGACAGAATACAAAATAAAGTTAAAAAAACAAAACAAATGTCAAACATTTAAGAAGTTATGAACACATTTGACATGTCATTTGTGTTACCATTCTCAAACAAATAGGTGGTTCAAAAATCAAACGCTATATGGCCCACCCTGTAGCTTATTCGGTGGCGCGCGGGTCACGACCATGAAAATTTATTTTCACAGATGAGACAAATTTCACCGTTTTGAAGAAGTTTTTAATAAGCAAAACGATAAAATCTATGCTAAAGGGTTTTCCAATAATAGGTGTTATTTTGAATAGCCCGCTATTTCGGTAGATGTCGCTTTCGAAGCTGTCATTTTTTTATATTTGACAAGTAGAAACCACGCCATTAATAAAAATGGAACGATACACGCTTAAACAACGCATTGAAATTATTAAAATTCACTATAAAAATGGTGAAAATTTGGCAGAGACGGTTCGTAAAACTCGAACTTTTTTGGGTCATCGTGAAGCACCTTGTCGGACCGCAATATAGAAATTGATGAACAAATTCGAGCTGTTGCGACAAGTTAGTGATGTGAAGAATGAAACTCGTGTACGTCGCTCAAGAACAGCCTAAAATATTGCTGTTGTAGCCAAAAGTGTTGAAGAAATCCCAGATTTGTCCATTCCTCGTCGTTCTTTGGAATTAAGCAGTCCACAAACGACATTACACCGTATTTTGCATAAAGATTTGGGTCTTAAGGCTTATAAAGTCCAGTTAACAAGAACTCAAGCCGGCCAATCATCAACAACGTCGCATGAAAATGATCCGGGACTCCATCGAAAAATCATCTTGAGTGATGAGGCCCATTTCCACCTCGGTGGCTTCGTCAACAAGCAAAATTGTCGGATCTGGGGCTTAGAAAATCCAAGAGTTATTGTTGACAGGCCTCTCTATCCTTAACGTGTGACTGTTTGGTGCGGTTTATCGTCCGGCGGAGTCATTGGACCTTACTTTTTCGAAAGGGAAGCTGGAGCAACAGTTACGGTGAATGGATTGCGCTATCGAGAGATGATTGGCCGGAATTGGATGGTATTGATCGGGACAGCTTTTATTTTCAACAAGACGGCGCTATGTGCCACACAAGCAACGAACCCATTGATCTTTTACAGGAATAACATCTCTTATTGGAAAACACTTTAAAACTTCTAAAGCCCCAAAACATGTTGTTCCAAGGGTTCAGCGTGGCCACCATCCAGCCTCTGTAATGGTTCGGTGGGGATTGTCTTGTAAAGGCGTTGCATCCCTTAATTTCTGCGAAAAAGGGGTTAAGTCCGGGGCGAAAGGGTACTAGGCGGATGTTTTAGAAGGCGTGGTGAAGCTATTGAGTAGTGCTCTCTTCAATGGAAAGCATTGGATCTTCCAGCCCATAAGGCAAAAGCCACCCAGCAGTGGCTAAAAAACTTTCTGGGTTCATAGCTGCAAAAGGTTGACCGTCTGGAAGTGCAGATCTGAATCAATTGTACTACAGTTTGTGGTCAAAATTAGAAAACATGACTTATCGAAGATCTCACAGACATTTGGAGAATCTCAAACAATCTTTGGTTCTAGCAACGACGTCGATATTCATGAAAACCGTGCGTGCTCCAGCAGCTGATTGGCCTAATCGTTTGAAGGCTTGTGTAAGCGCAAATGATGGAGATTTCGGATGAAAATATACATTGTTTTTAATATTTATATAATTAAATAAAACTAACTTCATTAAAAAAAGTATTATAATTTCATATCTAAACTGACTTAACTTGTAACATAACTTATAGCAGGACTAAGTAGACTACCACTCTCTCTTAATCTTTTCCCAACGTTCTTGCTTATTTCGAGTTTTATATCCTCCAATTCTTTTTTTTAGTATCCCCGTAGATGTTCTATAGAGTTAGGCTCTGGGAACTGTGAAAGCCATTGCAAAACCTGAATCCTATTCTAACTCATCTATACCTTAAAAACAACTGACGAATGCTTGGGGTCATTATCGTACATAAACTCCCACTTTATAAGCATGGCCTCTCTCGAAAAATGAAGCGTATCTGTATTTAAAATATTTTATAGTCCGTGGCGCATATCTTGCCTTCAATCAAAAAAATTGGGCCTACTCCGAATGTAGAAAAGCAGCCCCATAATATAGTTTATCACCATGTCTGACTGTTTTTTGGTGAATTTAAGATTGGATGCTGTGTTTTTTGGCATCACACGTAACATTGTACATCGGATTTCGAACAGATTTATCTTGGTTTCATCTGACTATAAGATGTTTAACCAGTGTTTGCTTTGCAAATGTCGTAACGCCAAGGAAAGTCTGTGGTTATGTTCTTTTTTGAAAGTAATGGTAATTTTCTTGGACTTCTTGTGACAAGGATCTTGTCGGCAAACTTACCTCTTTCCACCTATATCTGATTGTTCGGCTTGTCACTTCTAACTGCGTGTTTTTTCATCTCATCTGCAGTGCCGAATGGCTCCTTTTTGACTTGTGGTATAATCAATTTATTTCGTTTCTTTTTTTACATATGCGTGGACAGCTGTGAACTCTTTTTTCTTGGAGGCCCATCTTTTTAGGAGTAGACCATAGGTTCTCAAGGGAACCCAATCCTCCCGTTTTGCGTTGAAACAATCTCCAGGGTCTCCTGTATAGCCAGCTCATTAGCCCAGCGGTTTTCCTCTATGCCGCTGCGACCGGGGACAAATTCGGTCGCAGTCGAGAGAGAAGTCAGGCATTCCCCGTTTTATTTGAAGCACACAAACAACGAGCCCAAAGCCCTACCTCCGCTTGGAAAACACTACAGTGATACGGAAGCCTAACACATTCAACATAGCGTGGCAGGGTAACTAAAAATAATAAAAATTTAATATACAAGGTGGCGCAAAATTAATTTTCTGATTTTG
This sequence comes from Anastrepha ludens, assembly GCF_028408465.1. NCBI lineage: Eukaryota > Metazoa > Arthropoda > Insecta > Diptera > Tephritidae > Anastrepha > Anastrepha ludens. Next base: position 6,984,086 of record NC_071498.1, on the reverse strand, counting down.
TTTTTGAATAACTTTTTACAAATAATATTATAATAAAAATTGTATATAGGTACAAGGTGGCACAAAATTAATCATCTGGTTTTGTTTTTGAACAATTTTTTTTGCAAATAATAATACAAATTTAATATACAAGGTGGCACAAAACTAATCATCTGAATTTGTTTTTGAATAACTTTTTTACAAATAATAATAAAAATTGTATATGCAAGGTGGCGCAAAATCAATCTGATTTTGTTTTTGAATAACTTTTTTACAAATAATAATAAAAATTGTATATGCAAGGTGGCGCAAAATTAATCATCTGACTTTATTTTTGAATAACTTTTTTACTAAATAAGAAAAAATACGATTTTGAGTGATGGAAATCTTTATTTCGGCCGCTTACCTGTTTGTATGCCGCAACAGGCTAGTCCAGAAGTGTAAAATTTCGTTGACCTTCGACGCCTTTTACAAAAATTGGAATACCTTCGGTTATAGTGACTAACCTTGTACCAGCTTCCGTGGTGCTTAATTGCTATTTTTGTCTCTAAAATACAATCCAGTTTTAGGCCACATGCATTTTGTGGCACCTTAAGGCGCTTCCCCTGGCATAAAAATTATATTTACATTGCAGCCAAAATCAAAGGTCATCTTAATTATCACATGTTATGCAAGTAATTATTTATTTCCATTACGTACCTGCCTCCTTCCAGCATTGCGGCAGGCGTTTGCTGAATGCAGACGAAACGAGATGTTACTCAGCCCGATTACTGCGACTAATTTGTGATAAATTATTAAAATTCTTGTCACCGCAGCAGAAAACATTGTTAGAGCAGCAAATTTACATGCTAAAATAATTGAACAGCAATTTTCCATTCCGCCACAAATTGCTGACCAGAATCTTTAACGTTAACTGTGCTAATCCGAGATTGAGGATGACGATGACGATGAGGATAAGGATGTAGCTGGCAAACGAACACTCTGGCATGCACAGAAATGCACCCAAGCAGATTGTAAGGCAGTTGTACTCACGTGCGTCTCTACATGTGTAAATTGACAAACCAAAAAGGACAACAGCAACAGCAACAGCAGCAGCAGAAGCGGCAGCGGCGGCAGTACTCGTAGTTGCAAGTGATACAGGAGGCTACCATGCCGTGAATGCCACCATGAAGTCACACCAGTGCATGCAATGGGCAACAGCACAGGGGTGTTGTTGGTGTTGCTGATGTTGGGCAACTAAATCGCGCTGAATGCTAGAAACAGAAACAAACGGCCAAATTGATTTTGCATTTTTGCTGGTTTTAAATTTAAATCGGTTTAGCATTTTTACGCTTCAGGACATTGGAGCACCGAGATTATGTAGTTGTTGCATACACTGACTCGTGCACACAGTGGCTGGCTGAGTTTGTTGATACTGTTGCTATTGTTGTTGTGGCTGCACTTACATACTTCCATAGCTCATCAGCGCAGGACAAGGCTGGGCAACTTGTCGAACAAGCTGGGAAAAGCCACAGCATCGATTGCTAGCCAAGCGTGAAAGGAGGAAATTACTTTGTGGGGTGTGAATTGGATAGTAGTTGTTGTTGCACCGCTTGCTTGTACGTATGTATAGTAAGTTAGTGTGCCTAAGAGTTTGTGCGTTTCGCCTTCAAGTGTTCAACTGGATGTTGCAATTTTAATTGAACCAGCCATTAATTAATTTCAACACACTCTGCTGGAGGTGCGAAGGGCGCCTGTGCCTGTTACATCAGCTGCAACACAAGAAATAAAACATCCAGACCAACAACTGCGTACATTGTCAACCTATTTATATATGCCTACACCTCTTATGGGTTCAGCTGCATGAATTCATTCATTGGCGGCCAACTTAGTCATTTCATTGATGGCAAGAAGCAACCGAATTCTTCACTCACAAACTATTTGCAAATATCAAAAAGAAAATTTTCTCTCTCGTACTAGCTAACACCAAGCAGACAGACTAAAAGAAAGCAAGTCTTCCGCCATTTGAGGTTTTCATTGTATGGAAGCTTAAATTCATAATTAAAATTTTTAACAGAAATAGTAAGTTAAAAAGGGTAAACCGTGGTATTGTGAGAAAGTTAAAGATCTGGTCAGTGAAGAAAGGGAAGACGATCTTAAATATAAGCAAGGAGAAATAGCATACAATTACTATAAAACAACTAGAAACAAATTAACACCATAATTGAAAAATTAAAAGAAAGTTTTTGGGAAAGCTTCACAGCGAATATGGAACATGATCGTTATGGTGCCCACAAAAAGATCTGTAATATGCTGAGAAACAGAAAAGAACTAACTAACGACTTAAGTAACAATAACAACTATTCAAATAGGTGCATGGGAACTCACTCTTGGCCCAATATCAACGCATTTTCACAGCAGAAGGTCTCCAGAGACTACGTTAACTAATACACAGCTCTATCCTGGCACAACCTAATATCAATTCGGGTTAACCACAATCAAGTTTAACATCCGAAAACCACCAGGGACGAAATTGCAAATGAAATGATTAAATACAGCGGCTCTTCTCTAGCGTTGGAACTACACGAACTCTTCACGAAAATAGTTCAAAACCAAAAAATACCAACTAAATGGAAACTTAGCATAAAAATGCTCGTGCTTAAAAAGGGATACAAAAGGAAGCACTAAAACTGTAGGGGTATCAGCCTATTGGTGTCAGTGTCAAAGTTTTCCACCAAAATTATTGCCACCGAAATATTCAACAAAGAAATAAACGAGGAAAAACAAGAGTTTCGCCGAAAGAGATCCAAATCGATGCTATTTTTATCGTAAGACAAGTAATCAGAAATCAATTGAATTTAACAAGCCGGTGTGTCGTAGATCTCACAGAAGCATACGACAGAGTTAAACTATGTTATGTGCTCAAAGTATTATTATTCAGCGATTTCTATTCGAATTCGAAAAGACCGCCTGGTAAGTTTAATATAGAAATTTCAACGCAAAAAACCAAATCTATGGTAATATCCAGAGAATATAACCGATGTAAACACGCAGTTTATAATAGACCAACAGAACAGGAGCTTGATTTCAACTACCTTGGAACTTTAATTATCAGCAGTAAAGTCTTAAGAAAAAGCAGCGAAAATCCAAGTAACTGAAGCGACTTATTGTAGTCGTAGTAGGAGGCCTGAAAGATATAATCTGGGGTATTTACGTATAAAAAGTAAGGCACAACAGCAGAACAACAATAAGCTACAACTCCGTGCGATAGAAATATGAATGCAGAGATCCGTAAAGCGCAGCGGATTAGATGGATTGGTCCCATTATAAAAATGCTCAACGAAATAATCCAAGAAAGGGTGTTTACTTTGCGTCCAATTGGAGGAAGAAAGAGAGGTCGACCAAGAAAGAGATGGCTTGATGACGTCGAAGCAGACTTAAAAGCGGTGAACGTTCGTAATTGGAGAAATGAGGCAAGAGAGAGACTAAATTGAAGGAGGATTGTTGATGAAGCTATGGTCCACCACATACTGTGAAGCTAAAAAGCTTAATTCATTTTACTCAATTTCATAGCTCAAATATTAACATACATTTAGTTATAAATATTCTTGCATTTGTATTTTTATAATTAACAACAAAATTCCCTATAAAAGAAGTAAAAGAAGAAGAACTTTTAAATTTTTATGCAGCGTATGAAGCAAATCGGACAGTGAATGCGTTTTTTAGAAATATTTCGACTCCAGCGCCATCTATCAGATTTATTCGAATACAAGCCCACTCAAATCCAAAGTATTTGTTATATGATTGCTTTCGACTCGTATGAACAACTTCTGAGCTCCTTCTATTTCAAAATGGTTCCTGCATGGTTCGGGCAACTAAATTTTTCCCAGGCTATAACATTCGTCAAATTACATATCCCGTCATATCTCGCTCATAAGAAATAAAATGTGTTCATTTTTCAATTCGTTTTCACCGAGATTCGAACCAACGATCTCTCTCTGAAATCCGAATGGTAGTCACGTCAAAAGATCCTTGTGCTATAGTTGCTAAACGCTGTATAGGAATCTAATAGGAATCGAAAAATTGGAAAACTAAAATTTGGTTTATCACCTTAACTATGTATCTAAAAAAAACACCATATCATTTAAACTAAAGTCCTCCAAACGTAGTCTAAATTTATTGAGAAAATGTTGCATACCCTTTGATCAAAAAGTTCCGGGAATGTTTAAATAAAACAAAATAGAGTTTAATTTCAGGCAAATTTATTTTATCTCCTTCAAAATACGACCCGTCTGAAGCAACACACATATTCCAACGTTTAACCCAGTCCTCCACGCACCCCTGGTAGGCCGATGAGCGAATGGCATTCAGCTACTTCGTCGCATTCTCTTTGACCTCCTCTATCGACTGAAATCTCCTTTCACGAAGTGGTAACTTCAACTTGTGAAAAAAAGAAGTCGCTCGGGGCCATATCAGGCGAATACGGTGTTTGCACGATGGTATTTACTTGGTGTTTGGTCAAATAATCCAGCACAATTTGGGCTCGGTGCGATGGCGCGTTATCATCATGCAAAATCCAAGAATTGTTTGCCCACATTTCCGCTGTTTGCGCCATACAGCATCTCTCAAACACTTGAAAACGGATAAATAGTAACAGATGTATGTCTTACAGTAATGGTTAATGGTCAATGGTTGTAAAGGGTTAAGGTGTGGCCCTTTAGCACTGCGACCATATTGATCTATTGTGCACCCTATGCTGTCTATTGACTGTTAAGTATGCTTATGAATTGTACCAGCTCCTTCTGAGGGAGTGATTGAAGGTCTTCATCTGTAAGCATGAACTTGTTTAAAAACCTTTTCCTTCTGTGCGTCAACCCCGGACATTCGATAATGAGATGTTCCATAGACTCCTCATCTTCGCAGCAGAATCTGCAGGTGCTGGTGTTAGTTATGCCTAATTTATGTAAGTGTTTGTTGCAGGTGAAGTGACCCGTGAGGGCGCCTGTGAGAGTGCGAATGCTCTTTTTGTTTAACGTGAGGGCCATGTTAGCTCTTTTAGCGTTGAAACTTAAGAACTTTTTGGAGTGTCTAAGACCCTCTACATTGTTCCAATGCTGATTTAATAGAGTTTTGGCCCAGTATTTTACTTTTTGTTTTAGGTTGTTTTTGTTGAATCCGAACATAGGACTAGGTCCGATGAAGTTTTCATCTGCCCCTTTTTTGGCTTAAAAGTCTGCCTTTTCGTTGCCGTCATATCCCTCATGTCCCGGTACCCAAATTAATGATACATTGTTTTTGGATGCCAGATTATTGAGTGCCTTGTGGCATTCTAAGAGGGTTTTTGAGTTGTATGTATAGCTATCTAAAGCTTTTAGGACTGATTGGCTGTCCGAGAGTATTTTAATCCTTACTCTCTTGTGGTTTCTGCGTTGCATGATGTTTACTGCTTCCATTATTGCGTATAGTTCCGCTTGGAAGATAGTGGTGTCCCTGGTGAGAGTGTATGATTTGTGGATTCTGGGCCCCACTACACCTGCTCCTACACCATAAGGTGTTTTTGATCCATCAGTGTACCATTTTTGTGAATCATCATTCATCCATTTCGGGTTTGTTTTCCACTCGATCCTCTCAGGAAAGGTAACTGTGTATCCTTTTGTGAAACAGAGGGTTGGGTCAATGTGGTCTGAAACTTGAGCCATGCTTATGGTGTTTTTGATTTTATTTAGGATATTTAGGTGACCGGTGAGGTTGCCCAATTTGAAATTTACTTTCATGTGTAGCATGAGTGCTTGCGTAGCTGCTTCCTCTTGGATTGCTATATGAAGTGGTGGGAGATTAAGGAGTGCTTCCATGCCAGCTGTTGGGGTAGTTCTCATAGCCCCTGTGATGCATAGCCAAGCAAGCCTTTGTACTTTTCCCAGTTTGGTTATCGCTGTTTGTTGGATAGATTTGCTAAACCGTACTAGTGCCCCATACAGTATGATTGGTCTAACCATTTGGGTGTATATCCAGAGGGCCATACTAGAGCTGAGGCCCCAGGATCTCCCTAGTAATTGTTTGGTTGTCCACAAGGATTTCGTGGCTTTTTTTGTTATATTATTTATATGTCATTCCCAAGTGAGTTTTTTATCTAAGGTTAAACCTAGATATTTGACCTCTTCCTTTAGTTCTATCACTGTTTCATTTATTTTCAATGCAGGAAACTCTAACTTTCTTTTTCTTGTGAAGGGGATTATTGTGTTTTTGTTAGGGTTGATTGACAGCCCCTCCTTTTTACACCATTCCCATGTTGCGCTCAAGGCATTTTGCATTAAGTCTGTTAGTGTCCTTTCATGGTTGCCTTTTATTATAACGGATATGTCATCTGCATAACCAATGGTTATAAATCCCTTATTGTTTAGGTGCTGCACCACATCATAGTAGGGACCATAGCAGTGGAGAAAGAACTCCTCCTTGCGGACATCCCTTTACTGTTGTGACATTAAGTTCAGCTTGGCCTAACGAGGCTTTAATAATCCTCTGATTAAGCATTTGGCTTATCCAGTGTGTTAATATTGGGTTTGCACCTCTTTTCTCGAGTGCTGTTTCCATGGATTTGTAATTTGCGTTGTCGAAGGCTCCCTCTATGCCCATAAAGGAACATAGGGCTATTTCTTTTTGATTTAGGGCCTTTTCTATATTGACAACGAGTGTGTGCAGTGCTGTGTCTGTGGGTTTCCCTTTTTGGTAAGCAAATTGCAGCTTATGGAGGGGTTTTTTGAAGATTACTTCTTCTCTTAGATGGTATTCGAGTAGTTTTTCCATTGTCTTTAACATGAACGACGATAGACTGATTGGTCTGTAAGATTTTGGAGAATCAGGGGGTTTGTTACCTCCTTAGGAATAAATATTACCTTCACTTTCCTCCATATCTTTGGAATGTATTCCAATATTAGACTAGCTCTGAAGATTTTCACCATTACTCGGATCAGTTCCACAGTGCCTTTGGATAGAAGTTCTGGGAATTTTCCATCCGGCCCTGGTGATTTAAAGGGTTTAAAGGAGTTAATTGCCCACTCTACCCTTTCGAAATTTATGATTTTATTGACAAATGAGACCGTAGATCTCCGTTGATGGTGAGTTACCATGTCTAGACTATTGTCGATTGATGGGTCATGACTTTTACAATCTGGGAAGTGAGTCTTTAGAAGAAGCTCTAGTGTTTCTACGAATGTGTTGGTAATAGTTCTGTTTGGACCTTTTAGTGTGCCTATGGGACTTGAGTCACCTTTGGAAAGTGATTTTTGGATTCTAGCTTTTGCTGGAGTATCTTTTAGATCCTCGCAGAAGTTTTTCCAAGAGTTTCGTTTGGATTTCCTTAGTTCTTTGTTATAGTTAGTTAGGGATTTCCTATATTCGTCCCATTTGTTTGTTTTCTTTGCAGTGTTGAATAGTTTTCTCGTTGCTTTCCGAAGTTTGTCAAGTTCGTTGTTCCACCAGGGAACCCTCTTCGTGGAGGATTTCATTTTTAGTGGACAACAGTCTTGATATGAGGTCATGATTGAGTCAGTCATTTCTGTTACTGCCTCTTCTAGTTCCTCTGTTGATGTTATTTTGCTTACGCTGTTATTAAGCTTAGCTGAAAGACATTCATTGTATCTTTTCCAGTTTGCTGTTTTTGGGCTTCTGTAAAATGTGGAGAGCTTTACCACCCCATTTAGGTCAAAGAGTATGTGTTTGTGGTCAGACATTGAATCCTCATCCGAGACTCTCCAGTTACTGATCATATTCAAGGATTTGTTAGTAATTAGAGTTAAATCGAGTACCTCTTGTCGTATTGCGTTTACAAAAGTGGGTTTATTACCCCTGTTTACTATTGTTATATTACTAAGCAATAAAAATTCAAGGAGTGACTCACCTCTGTTGTTTGTATTCGTGCTTCCCCATGCCACATTGTGGGAGTTGGCGTCGCATCCAATTACGAGGGTTAGATTGTGGGTTTGGCAATACTCCACTAGGCCTCTGATTTTCTCTGGTGGTACTATGTCGGCGTCTCCGGGGAAATAAGCTGAGGCGATTACGACCTCTCTCTTGCTTCCGCCAGACTCCGCTTCGACCAGTATTGTTGATGTGTCGCCATCCATGAATTCTGTGAATGGCAAGAATTTAATATTGGTATCTAAGATTATCGCAGCCCTAGGTTTGACAGCGCTTTTGTCATAAATTACCTGTGTGTTTTGGACATTGTGGCCTTGAGGACGGCCTCTGTAGATCCAGGGCTCTTGGATCAGCCCTATGTTGATACCTCCGGCAAGTCTTCTGCTAAGCTCAGTGGTGGCAGCCTTAGCATGGTGAAGATTTGCCTGGAGGCACCTCATTTCGTTGGTTGGTTTTCGGAGTCTTTGGGAGGACTTTCATCCTCTTCTTGTAACTCCACTGTCTTCATTTGGTCAACTAACTCTTCGGTCGTTATATTTTCAGATTTCAGCCTGAGGGTCACTTGTATGAAACGGTAGTTTACTCTACCATTGTACGCCTTCAGGCTGGCGGCTGATTTTTGGTCTACCGCTACGACTAGCGTTACGTTGGAGCCTCTTTCGGCTCTTTTTAGCAGGCGCCAGGAATCAACAGTGAGGCCTTTATTCTGCCGCTGCACAAAGTCCAGTATCTTGGCTGTCTCGACTTTGACTGAGTTGGGAAAGTACCCCATTGCAATCCGAGAGTGAGGAATTTTGGATTCCTCTGTGGCCCACAGTGTTGCACCCTCCCACGGCGACGCATTTGAAATGGCCGCCTTGACCCATTCCGCCGAAGTGCTCTCATTACAATGCAGGACAAGGTATCCTGCCTTGTAAGTAGTGCCCAAGAACGCTGGTTTTGTGGCCATGTTTTTCCCCGCCAGTATTTTGTCTAACAGGAGTTGTTGGATGGAGTCCATTTGTTCGGTTGTCAGTACCGTGTTGGGGTAGTCCCTAGCAAGTACTGTCAACCTGACTCCTGTTGTTACGTCTTTGTATGTGGCAGTGGGCTGCCACTTTTTGCTCTTTAGAGCTGCGTCTTTCGATGTGGACGGACCATCATCTTTAGGCCGCTTTTTTGCTGTTGCTCCGGGTGGTGTGTCCTCAACCGACCTTAGTCGTTTCGGCCCCGTCTCTGCTCGCTTGACTAACAATTTGCATGAGAAAGTAAGAAAAAAGTTATCGAGCGAGGACCGCCACTAGTGAGATATTGGCATCTGCTACGGCAGCGTGCACTAAACCATTACATTGGTCCACATTCAACAACAACATTCAGATGAATGAAAGCACAATGGTGTTGAAAGAGCACGAGCATCAGAACTAACGAGTCAAAACAACAAATGTTTTCCGGTATGATCACGGTCTTACTATACTCATTAGAGGCTTCCAAACAAAGGCAATTTTTCACAGCTCCTTTAAGTGCTACCAATATATGTTTATTTATGCCAGTTGCTTCATCTATTCGCCACTTGCTAACGCTTGGCGCATCAAAGACGCCTACCAAATTCATTAAAATGACTTCCAGGGCTGGATTCTGGAATTCTGTCAATGCAATTTTTCAATATAATTTCGCAACTTTTTTTCCAGTGCTGCCACCACATGTTTATTCGCTAACGGCGCATCAAAGAGGACTATTCTCGAATTGGAATCACCACATATTCATATTGGTTTTTTTTTTATTTAATAGGACTATGAATAAGTTCGTGCGGTTTTACAACAGATGGCGGAACTTGATTATTATTCCATCGATCCACATTTCCAAACATTCATTGGGGAGCTACTGTCGTAAGGCACAAACGTCAGTATAAGTTTTTTATTTGAAGCGTAAACAACAATATTTTTACCACACTTGAAAATGTCGAATTTCGTGCCAAATAATGTGTTTTTGCGGGGAATTCTTCTTCATTATTTTAATATGAAGAAAAAAGCAGCCGAAAGTCATCGTATCTTGGTGGAAGTTTATGGTGAGCATGCTCTATCTGAGCGAACGTGCCAGAAGTGGTTTGCACGCTTTAAAAGTGGTGATTTTGGCTTGGAAGACGAAGAACGCGAGGGTGCGCCGCCAAAGTTCATGGATACCGAATTGGAGGAATTGCTCGATCAAGATCCGGCTCAAACGCAAGAAGAGGTTGCAAAAACTTTGGGAGTTGATCAATCAACCATTTCCAAACGTTTAAAAGCCATGGGAATGATCCGAAAGGTAGGCCATTGGGTGCCGTATGAATTGAAGCCAAGAGACGTTGAACGCCGTTTTATGGCATGCGAACAACTGCTTCAACGGCACAAAAGAAAGGGTTTTTTGCATCGAATTGTGACTGGCGATGAAAAGTGGGTCCATTACGACAATCCAAAACGTCGGGCAACGTATGGATACCCTGGCCATGCTTCAACATCGACGTCGGCGCAGAATATTCATGGCCTGAAGGTTATGCTGCGTATCTGGTGGGACCAGCTGGGTGTTGTGTATTATGAGCTACTGAAACCGAATGAAACGATTACGGGGGATGTCTACCGACGACAATTGATGCGTTTGAGCCGAGCACTGCGAGAAAAACGGCCGCAATACGCCGATAGACACGACAAAGTTATTTTGCAACATGACAATGCTCGGCCACATGTTGCACAAGTGGTCAAAACATACTTAGAAACGCTCAAATGGGATGTCCTACCCCACCCGCCGTATAGTCCAGACCTTGCGCCATCCGATTACTATCTCTTCCGATCGATGCAACATGGCCTGGCTGACCAGCACTTCCGTAATTACGATGAAGTCAAAAAATGGATCGATTCGTGGATTGCGGCAAAACCGACCGAATTTTTCACAAAGGGAATCCGTGAATTGCCAGAAAGATGGGAAAAAGTAGTAGTAAGCGATGGACAATATTTTGAATATTAAATTTGTAACCATTTTACGTCAATAAAGTTTCAAATTTCGAAAAAACCGCACGAACTTATTCATAGTCCTTAATGGTTATATACACTTAGAAGGCGGAAAAAAGCGAATTTTCCAAATTTTCTTCTAAAAAAACTTTAAAATTTATTTATCTAAAAATTTTTACACATATTATGTTATCTTTTAACTGTATTTTAAGACTTAGTATTAGTAAAAATATTTATTTGGAAAGGAGCTACAGCCGATTTTCGGAAGCTCCTCTCAATAAAGACGGTTTGCGGTGACCACTATATCTCTGAACTGGATCCTTTGCAATTAAAAAACCAAACAGATTTCGTTTAAGTAATTTTAAATTTAGTAATTAGTCGAAGGAATAAACAAAATAATTTTTTTTGACAAAATGGCGGTTTCTAAAAAAAATCGATTTTTGACCAAAATTTCGCCTTTAAATTGTTTATAAAAACAAAAATATTTATCGGTGAGAAAAAATCTTCGATTAATTACTAAAACATATATTTAAGAAGCTCATGTTAAAATTTGAGTCTAACCGATTTAGCCGTTTTCGAGTAATGTTGGTCACCGACTTTGAAAACACCATTTTGAGAAAAACGCGCTCCGGCCTTGTACTTCCAAGCACTCTGAAACGCCTTTTCAAATTTTCTGTGTGTATTTTATGTATGTGGCCGCCGTGGCCGCGTGGGTTGGTGCGTGACTACCATTCGGAATTCAGAAAGAACGGAGGTTCGAACATCGGTGAAAGACCAAAATGAAGAAAAAAAGTTTTTGACGTGATAACGTCTTATAATTCGATGTAACCGGCTGCAGGCACCAAAAAATGAGTGTTATCTTGCTCATGCGTTGTTACCTTGCTTGAACTGCAAACGAGGGCGCGGAACGAACGGCAAAAAAGCACAATCGGTCCCCGCGTTCGGCAACGTTCGACATCTGGCTCTCTCGTACTTGAGTGAGTATCACTACATATTATAAAACAAAGTCGCTTTTTCTGTCCCTATGTCCCCTTATACGCTTAAATCTTTAAAACTACGCAACGGATTTTGATGCGGTTTTATTTTTAAAGATAGATTGATTGAAGAGGAAGGTTTATATCTATATAAGGCGAAGAAATATATAAAGGGGGCGTGGCAATCGGTCAAAATGTGGCAAAAAACATAAATTTTTTGTTTTCACGGCCATAAATCATAAACGAATCAACCAATTAAAATGAAACTTTCTTGAAGTTTAACTCTGAAATATTTACTTTCGTTCTGCATCCAAAAAAAAAATTGATTTATTTGTTATTTAACCAAAATTGTTTAAACAAAAGCAGCTCTTTTTCCAAAAAAAGCTGTTTGTGTGTTTGTTCGCTGTCAACCGAATGAAGCAACAGGCGTTAAGCGATAATCTCACCACACCTCATTAATGTTGAATTACATCGTATGGTGACGTATGTATGTATGTATTTACGAATCGCTCGCATTATTTCATTTCGGACGTATGTACATATGTATCTATGTATGTACTGAATTCCATGTAATTATATGTACATACAATTTTACAGCGAAATAAAACGCTATGTTCACGTTCTATATTAGTAAATCGCACATAATTAAAATACAGTTTTTGAATAGTTTTTATTGATTCGGAGCGCGTTTAGTTTGCTATCGATTCCATACAATAACATTTTTTGTCATTTACTTTTTACGACAACTAATAGCTTATTTTTGAAGCGATTTCAACAAATGGGTACAACATTAATCCTTATCCAATTAAATACCTTAAATACATTGTTGTTTTCATATAGATCTATGTATATGGCTCTTTACAGCATATAATTAAAAACAATATTTTTCAAGATATTACAATAGTAATTAGTAATTGAGATCTACCGGAAAAATTGCGTTAGCTGTTGCGTCATCCGGTATTGCCGCTACTCTTTTGGAAAGAGGCCGAACCACACATTCTACAATCAAGCTCCCGCTGAAAATCGCCACCGATGATGATAACAGCGTCTGTAGTGTTTCTAGACAGAGCAATACAGGGAAATTGATGCGTGACTGCTCATTAATAGTCTGGGACGAAGCTACCATGTCAAACAAGACGTCTGTGGAAGCACTGGATAGGACAATGCGCGATTTGTGCAACAAAAATGCACCTATGGGTGGATGTACAATTCTGTTCTCAGGAGATTTCCGTCAAATCCTACCAGTTGTGACTCGAGGAACACGTGCTGACGAAATAAATGCTTCGCTAAAAAGATCCCACCTTTGGTCGCATGTCAATAAATTAGATCTTAAAACTAATATTAGGGTTTCGTCATCTTCACGTGAGAACAGGCTATTTCCAGAGATGCTGCTAAAAGTTGGCAATGGAGAATTAACACAAAGTGAGGGAAGGATTAACCTAGAAAACCTTTGTGTTTTGATAGACAACATCCAAGAGTTAGTCAACAATGTCTATCCAGACATTGATAACATATATTAAGTTATAAGACAATATCTTGGTTTAAAGAAAGAGCTATTCTGTCACCAACTAACGAACAAGTAGATAAAGTAAATAACTTGATTATTTCAAAGATTGATGCGCCGACGAAAATATACTACTCGGTCGATACTGTTCTCGATTTGGAAGAATCTGTTCAATTTCCTACAGAATTTCTAAATTCTTTGAACCCGTCTGGACTCCCTCCTCACAAAATGGAGCTGAAAATAGGTTGTCCTGTTATTTTATTAAGAAACCTAAGTCCACCTAAACTTTGCAATGGCACGCGTTTGCTGGTAAAATCACTGAAAACTTTCATAATAGAGTGCACAATACTCACAGAATGTGATACCGGAGAAGATTTATTGATTCCCCGAATCCTTCTGATACCATCGGATCTACCATTCCAATTTAAACGCTTACAATTTCCGGTAAAGACATCTTTTGCAATGACCATTAATAAATCTCAGGGTCAAACCTTCAACGTTGCAGGCTTAGATTTGAGTATTGACTGTTTTTCACATGGCCAACTGTATGTCGCTCTTTCAAGAGTAACCTCTAGAGAAAACATGTTTGTATTGTCTAATGACAAGAAAGCTATGAACGTTGTATATAGACATTCTGTAATATAGTAATTGTTGTAAAAATAAAATAAATACATATGTAAAAATGCAAAAAGTTAATATGCAAAAATGTAGAGTATGAATTTAGATATCCCAAAGATAGCAGGAAATCTTCATGCTATAAAGAAAGGGGAATTGTTTTACTCCAAATTTAACGCGTGCGGGCCACGGGCAGTAATGAATAAGCCAAAACTACTGGATCGATTTTAATCATTTTTTCAGTGACTGACATAGGGTATATATTTTATACCCGTGCGAGGCTGGGCGGGTTGCTAGATTACAATATATGTATGTATAGTATATGTATGTATATGCGCATATGTATAAAAATTCACATATTTGTATTTGCATATGACTTCTTCCTGTGTGCAGGGTAACGAACCATTTCTCTGTTGAGAATAGGACGATGATAGGAAAAGTAGGAAATGAAAGGGAGTGTTTCAAGTGCAATGTGTCTTGAAAAAGCCAAATCGATAATGGTGCCTCTTAGTGTTGTTGACTTATTAACGTCTGATGTGCAATCGAAATCGAACATATCTTTTATGAATTTGGTAAATGTTTCGTAATTTTTCACGTTTGTGTAAATGTAACTTGATCAATGCCATTGCGATTCCATTTACCTCGTTCTCTATATCCATACAAAACATCTATCAAACAAATAAAATTAAAAATTTCTTTTGAAAAATGAACCCATTCCATCAGTATTTTCCTATGACGTTGTCAGTAAACCGACTTTATAGATAACCTCTTTTTTTTAATAGCTTTCGCCCCTCGGCAGGCAATGGCAAACCTCCGAGTGTATTTCTGCCATGAAAAAGCTCCTCATAAAAAAATATCTGCCGTTCGGAGTCGGCTTGTAGGTCCGTCTATTTGTAGAACAACATTAGGACGCACGCCACAAAGGGGAAGAGAAGCTCGGAATATATATATATTCTTAAATATAAGTACATTAAGACAAAAAAAAGAATCTAGCTGTAACCCCTTAATGTGAACTTTCTATCAATGAGATTTTATTACAAATCTTTCCGACACTCTAACTTGAAAAAATTAATAAATTATCCTGAAACTCATATCACCAATTCCCACGCACTTAAAAATTCCTATTTTCTCCACTCCCACTGTATGCAACACAAATTTCTCTGAGCTGAATTTTTTTATGTATTTTCATTATAATAAATATTCTGTGGTACTAAAATAATAATTGAATTAAGTATCATATTTCACATGATATTAAATCAGTAAAATAAAATAGTAAAACTAATTGAGCTACTTGCTTCCACTCAAGCCCATTGTCGTCTGCTTATCTCAAATTTTTTTATGTTATCAAAGTATGAATCTATGGGCGCCATTCTGTGGCTAAACACTTTATTTGGCTACCTGCACACAACCTTACCACAAGTTTTCATTATTAATTGCTGCTATATGGCTGGCTGCTGCATTTCCTTCATTAATTCCACGTCATTAAATCAGTTTTGAAAATTTTGTCATTAAATTTTGACTATTAAAATTCAACTGGGCAGCTTCCCGTCACTGGGCACAACCGCTCGGTCAAGCTTTCAAAGACTAACTTCAAATAGCTGGAAAACTGTTTCTTCAAGGCTAAGCTGATCAATCTATGCAAATTTATTTTGCCAGCCATAAAGATAAAGAGTTAAAGCACCAAATTAATTCGAATCTAATTTTTATCGCTTTGGTAAATTGATTTTTAATTTCCTTCGCGCCCTGTTTGCCACATTTCACGGAGGGTGAGATGGGTGCGATGGGATGGGCGTTCACGGTCTGATAGAAGAAAGAATTGCTGTGCTTAATGTTGATTTTAAGATTGCATTATTAACTACAAACTTTGCGATTTGCAGTCGTTAGAAGGTAGCGACAGGCGCATGCTCGAAATGCCAGGCGCTGCGCATGCCGATAGACCATTTCAGCAACAGCAACAGTAGTAACAACAGAAACTGTATGAACAACAACAATTTCAACAGCAGCAACAGCACCCGTAATAGCGAGAAAAATTGATATTCAAAAATTTTATGACTTTTACCTAATTAGATTGAGTAAGCAAAAAAGAGTATACAATAGCAATAACAACAGCTGTAATGGGATTGAATGCGTTTTATTTAGCGAGTTAATGGTGCCATTATATAAGCACAACAAAAAAGCACAAATCTTCATTTTACGGCATTTACGGATAATGTCAAGCAGCATTCAACAAATGCATCGAATGTAGATGGAAGAAAGTGAGCATAGCATCCATTTGGTATTGTCTGCGACAACAGTTATTCCACATTTGGCTTCACTTGTGCTGTGAGCGCTTTTGGTGATGTTTTTAACGCGCGCTTGCTTTTGGGGGCGATCGATCGCTGCAACACTGATTTTTGGTGCCAGATCGCAACATATCGGCTTGATGAGCTTTAAGTGTAATTTATAGATAAAGATTTGAATTTGATAAGAGGGGATGTGTTATAAAGCAGATGCTTCGATTTACTGCCATCTCAATGATGATGGCTTAGCTATAAACTTGTATGTGTATATTGTGTGTTGGATTGATGTGTGTTACCACGAAATTACTTATTTTTACATTCTTAAGTTTCCTTGGCATGCCGCCTGCTTCGTTGGTGTGATATTCTGATTTTATCGCTTTGAAAATCATTTTCGATTCAAAATACATTTATTACGTCCATACATACATATGGCGGGCTAAAAAGGGGTTTACTTTCAAATTTGAAGAGTTTACGGCCAGAAATTAAACTCAATTTTACATAAACATATCTACTGTGAAGCTGGTCACTCTATTTTGCTGTGTACCTGTGGCAAGACTATTTAGAGGTTAACCTCCCACTTCGGCACTCTATGGCGTTTATTGTATTTAGATTTCATTACTAAATTCTGCGGCGGCAGATCATCCAATCGTAAAAGGTTGAGCTCTAGAAGTGGATTAGGAGGTACCACTCCTAATTAATAATAAAATTTATAAAATGTGTTATATTTGAAGATTCCTGCCAAAATGTGTCAGAAGCATATTCATATGAAGACATAAAAAAATGGTTTGTTCTGTGGATAGCCACAAAATATAAACAGTTTTACCGCGACGGTATACGTGATCTACCATAGATATGGGAAAAAGTAGTAGCTAGCGATAGGCAGTACTTTCAATGGTTCACTTGTAGCTAAATATTTTTTCAGAATAAAATTGTATTTTCATCAAAAAACCAGCGAGTACTTAGTTACGCATCTAATATTTAGATCAGATTTGGAGAAGTACTACTTTTTTATTCCTAGAAAAAAAAACAAGGCAACCTAATTCTTTATACGATGAGACATTTTCTTGCACTGAAAAATTTTCGAGTACACCGGAACATCTTAAGAAGGCCACACGAACGCCCAAAGCTCCTTATAAGCCGCAGTCATTCCACTCATGCCTACCCCTGCCTACTTAGAGTACCACTGCATTCTTTATCACCTGGCATTAGATTTGACTTTTAAATTAGTGCTGCAAGTTTTATGGCGCATGCAATTCGACACCAACGTTTCTGCTTTGCATTGTTTAAGATGTCTTATCACAACTGAGCAGCTAAATATTTTATATTTGTTTGAAAGTGCAATATGAAGATCCATGAATATGTATGAATGTATCAATGCCCGTGAATAGTAGGCGATGTCCGGTTGCAAGTACTTACATGAAATGTTAACCATCGAATATACACAACTCAACGGCTTAAATTTCATTTTATTTGAAATTTTGGTTTATTTCATTTTCCTTGAGAGGTGGTTAAGGTCGAGGTGCACACTATGCTGGAGTATATATGTATAACGCATTTTGGTTTGAATGGGGCAGTAAATTCTATTCTCACTAATCACAGTTGTCGCATTTACATGAGTATTGAGTTACAAACGTCTATGATTCACATTATTTAGCACATTAGCTCATTAAAAAAAGATTAAATTAAAAAAATAAAAACATTGATTACTTATTTTGGGTAAAGCTTTGTATTTTTGGTTTTTCCAAATTAAATTGTTTTGAACAAATCCGCTTGAGTGCCATGAATTCAACAAAATCGGTTTGTTACCTTCCGGTATGAAACCTTCATCGAAAATTAAATGCCCCTATCGCCTTCAGCACTAGTCTAGATTTCATGCACGACTTTTGACGCTTTTCGCTAAGGCTTGTAAAAATAACTTGTGTCCGAACCCAAGGACGAGCTGATTGGCATTGGGTTCAACTAAGTTGTTCTAAGATCCAAAGCGCTGTATAAAATATACTTCAACTTCATCAATGAATATGATTATCCGAGTAGCATATCTTGACCCCCTGGGCACTTCCCCAAGTGCTTAGAGTTCGTTTCGTTCTCAACATAAGCTTCACAAACTGAGACTATAAACGCGCTTATGGTAGTAGCCCGCTGTAACGACCGAAATTTCGATGTTTTTGCATGAATATTTTTTAAAAAGAAAATAAAATGCGATCGTTTTAAAGTGTTTACATGTTTTTATTGGTGTTTTGAAGTATATAAAAAAACGTGTTTAAAGTTAGTTTTATATTAATTTGTTTAAAATTTTTGAGGACAAAGTGGAGTCCTTAAACAAAAGATGAGTTGGTTCGGGGAAACACACAGCCTTCCAAAGTGATCTGAAATAGAAAATTCAAAGAGATTATTATTCTGTACACTTTATTTTAGGTTCCGAACCTAAAATATACATAAAAATTAAAAAACAAAAACAAAATGGCGGACTTGTGAAAAAACTTCTCAAAATCTAATTTTTTTCTTCATAAATTGTTTAAATTAAATAGTTTACTATTAAAAAATGAAATGTTTTAAAGGTCTGGGATCTAGATATGTGTGTCTAGAATAACGGGTTAAATTTTTAGCCAAATCGGTTGAATAGTTTTGAGTCAGTGATTCCCCGAAAATTCGAAAACATGGTTTTGAGAAAAGCGCGTTTAAAGACGCGTTTTAATGATGTGAAGTTGGAAATATTTAGTGAAAAATCGTGTTTCCATAACTCTGAGGACTTAGTTCCAATTTTATTAACAATTTTTATTAATTGACCTGCCTAACCTGTTATCATTCGCATTGTATATTCGTGCGTCGCTGATGTTTTTTTTACAAACTTTTTTTTTTTTAGTAGGACACGCTAACTATTTTTTGTGTCGCCTGCGAGCAATTCGCAAGAACAATTTCAATTTCAGCGCAGTCCAAGATGCTGTGAAAAATTCTTGTAGTGCCGATAACGCTAAATTGGAGAAAAGAGTAAGAATTCAAGCCGAGACTTGGTACTATTTGGTGAATTTCAATCGCGTCCAAAAGTGTCGTACAGAACTTCGAAGTCAGCCCTCATTACACCATCGACTGTGTCTGCTTCTACTTACATATGTATAAGTGTTTATCGAAGATGGGCGATTCTACTGAGCAGGTAGATTTTTATGATGCGCTCTGTGCTCTAGTTGTCGCGAATTACAATTTTCTACATTTATTTTCCAAAATATTTCCCTTTACATATATGTTTTCAAACAAAGCCTTTTTATTTTCACGGAAAATTATAACAAATAACAAGAGTTGATAAACCTTTGACTAAAGCGGTAAGTACTACGCATGTAGGTATATGTAGAAACAAATGATTTGAAGTAATAGAATACTTAATTTGACTCAACACTACCCTTTAACTAAAAACAGTAAAAAAATCGAACGACTCAACTAACATTTAAAAAAGTGGATGCACAAGAAAAAAATGCAAAATTGAATATCTTGAGAAGGTTTGAGTTGAGGATATCCTAACATATTAATCAGAAATCTAAGGCCCAAAAAAAATTGTTTCACTTTTCTGTGGAACAACATCAAGACGCACACCAAAAGCAGAAGCTTAGCCAAAATACCCAAAAAGTGTGTAAGCACCAATTATAATAAAGGGGTTTCCAATAAGAGGTGTTAAGATCAATGCTTTCGTTGTGTGGCACGTAGCGTCGTCTTGTTGAAAATAAACGTTGTCCCGATCAATACCATCTAATTCCGGCCATAAAAAATCGTTAATCATCTCTCGATAGCGCAATCCATTCACCGTTCGAAAAAGTAAGGTCCAATGACTCCGCCGGACGATAAACCGCACCAAACAGTCACACGTTGAGGATAGAGAGGCCTGTCAACAATAACTCTTGGATTTTCTAAGCCCCAGATCCGACAATTTTGCTTGTTGACGAAGCCACCGAGGTGGAAATGAGCCTCATCACTCAAGATGATTTTTCGATGGAGTCCCGGATCATTTTCATGCGACGTTGTTGATGATTGGCCGGCTTGAGTTCTTGTTAACTGGACTTTATAAGCCTTAAGACCCAAATCTTTATGCAAAATACGGTGTAATGATGTTTGTGGACTGCTTAATTCCAAAGAACGACGAGGAATGGACAAATCTGGGGGTTCTTCAACACTTTTGGCTACAACAGCAATATTTTAGGCTGTTCTTGAGCGACGTACACGAGATTCATTCTTCACATCACTAACTTGTCCCAACAGCTCGAATTTTTTCACCAATTTCTGTATTGCGGTCCGACAAGGTGCTTCACGATGACCCAAAAAAGTTCGAGTTTTACGAACCGTCTCTGCCAAATTTTCACCATTTTTATAGTGAATTTTAATAATTTCAATGCGTTGTTTAAGTGTGTATCGATCCATTTTTATTAATGGCGTGGTTTCTACTTGTCAAATATAAAAAAATGACAACTTCGAAAGCGACAACTACTGAAATAGCGGGCTATTCAAAATAACACCTGTTATTAGGAAACCCCTTTATATATATGTTAGTATATCTGTATACATCTAAGGAGAAAAGTCACATCTCTTGGATGCGCAGGTAACATTTCTCTGATCTGGAACATAGAGCGAAATGGAATTGCTGTTGAGCTTGTCAGGAGGGGTCGACTGAATTTGTCTCAGAGGTCTCTTTCATGGTCATCGGCATCCCCCCAGACTGATGTTAAAGGGAAATTGCACGACTTAACACATGGGCTAACGAATCCCGGCCTGACAAAGAAAACAGTTTTTTTGTTTTTCAAACTTAACCTTATTCATCAACGTAATTTCCATCAAGAACAATGCAATCAACCTCACGCTGCTCTAACATTTCAATACCACTTTTGTGCAACGATTTATCTTTTGCCTCAAAATGGGACTTACTTTCAGCTATAATTCTGCTATTACCGACTGAGGCCTACAGCAAACAGCTGGCGGCGAAATCGGCACTTAGGTTAAGAGAATCTTCCAACTTAGCCACTAACATAAGAGGTCACGCAAGAGTACTAGACGAGCACCCCTTCCTACATCAAACGACAGACTTTTGTAGCTCAGTGGAGTTGCATTTAAACACATCCTTTACCACAACTTTTCCAACGAGAGAAGATTGGGATAATGCACAATAAAAGCGGAATCAGCATCTATACTGATGGTTCCAAGCTAAATGATCAAGTAGGCGGAGGCCTTCATTCTGAAGGAATGAATGCCAACATCTCATTCCGGTTACCGGATCACTGTAGTGTATTTTAAGCTGAAATATTGGCTATCAGAGAAGGCCCGCTAGCACTAAATAAAAGTGCCCTCACAACAAGAGATATAAACATATATTCAGATAGTAAATCGGCCCTGAAGACTCTTCGCCATTCAATTTCCAAAGTCGTAGCTATGTTTATCGGTCATTGGACGATCGGCATGCATGCAGAAAAGCTGGGTTTACCATTTAATTATCATTGCAGTAGCTGAGTGCAGGTTTGGCAGCTAGACGACTGGGTGCTTCTTTCATCGACTGCCTGGGGCAGTGCGCCAACCTAAATCTTATCAATCTTCTCCATTACATCAACAGCGCTGGCTGACTGTAGATATCGGGATTTTTCTTCGAGTACAGAAAACCCTACCGAAGATGTACACCGGCCATGCAGGACAACTTTTGCGAGTGTTCAAGTTACAAACAAAGCATTTTTTCTTTTATTAACTAGGTTGAAATTAGTCTAAGCTTCTTTTGTTGTTGGGATAATATTTTTAAAGCACTTGGCTTTTCTTAAACTCGATAGTAGTTTTAGAAACGAGTCTATTGATTCTTCTTCCACGTTTTTAACTACTGTACAGCCTTCGCATTATTTCTTACACAACTTCGAGAAATTTCTTTCTTACACAACTTTAAGATTTCTGAAGAATTAATATAAATTATACAAATTTCATAATTCAAGCATTTTTGCGGTTTAAAAATTCATAAAATACGTATACTAAAACTCGCGCAAATCGTACTGCAAATTTTACAATATCACTTTAAAAATCGATGTGATGTCGTTCTCCGGCATAACCCATATATTAAATATTTTCGAAATAAGCTTTCCTCAGAGGTGATTATTTTGGGTTTATGTCGAACAACTCAAAATAAAAGTAACCTCATCTGCTAAACTAAATCCGTAAATAACTCCAAATGGATATGTGCCTATGTCACTGTGGCTTAGTGCCTGCTGAAAATACTTTGAATATGTTTTTGTGCATGCCGGTAATTAGGGGTCGCTTTGAGGATGATGGGTAATTGCGCCAAAACGTCAACTTAGTGGGCGCTACATGAGCCACTAAGTGTTGATTGTTGACTGCGTCGCTGATTACTGATCATCAAGCGGTATTAAGAAGAGAGATCAGCCTCTGTGGGGCGTCAAGTAAATCGCTAATGAACCGCTAATCAAAGAGTGGACACGCGACTAATTTCAAACAAGGCTCAGACAATCAAGCGGCCGGTACGAGTATCACTGAAGGTGTCGAAATTAAAATGAAACTTAGCCAAACGGCTATAATTTTGTGCTAACGAGGATAAAGTGCTTCCAGCTGAAAGACAAAGGGCCAAATTAGTGTGTGTACCCTTATCAATTATAGGCGGGCATTGGAAGTGGCGAGTTGGTGGTGAAAGATCACGCATTTGCTTCCATGTATCATTCAAGTGCCAATCGAAGCTGAAAAGTCTAAGAGTTGCAACTTACTCGTAGGTTAGTGTATTTTACTGCTTCTGCTTATTCGTCTTCTGCTTAGTCTCTTGCGTTTTACTGGATTAGTGCTGAAGAAAGTACTGTTTTATGCACCCATAAGTATATGCAGGACATATGTGTGTGCGTGCGTATGTTTGTATGCAACCCGGCTGCACCGTATAAAAGAAGTAAAAATCCAAATTGACTTTCCGATATGCAGATGAGTGCCATTGATAATTTATAGCTTCAGAAGCAGATTTGCCAATATCCAGATGAGTGCGCCAGTAGTGCTAGGCCACAGCGCAAGCGGCGCATTGGAGATGGCGATCAAAAGCGTGCGAGTGATTACCCGGTAGCGCTGATACAGTCAAAATGCACTGAAAGGCTATAATTTCATAACCGATGAATGCACAGATGCACGCGGCTGGACATGCCTACCAGTTGGATTGAAGCAGTAGACCAGCCGGTTGCTGGATCACTCTACACTTTTGCATGCACGTATGTATGTGTGTGTGTGTGTGTACAAATGCCTAAGTATGTAGAGTATATCATGTCCACTATTATGCGTGTGTGTGTATGTTCACTAATACGCAAATAAAACGGTGACTTGGCGGCGGCGGAAGACATCTACACGGCTTGAACAGCCAGTCAATTTCCTTGCCTCTGTGCCGCACACCGTTCAAACATCTGCTGGAACTTTAAATACCTTTTGGTGGAAATTGTATTTACATACTTACGTAAGTTAGTAAGAGTACTCACACATTCTCTTCTGAGACGGACTAATCTGCTGCAGTGTGCGGCAATCGATTATACGCAAGTTCATCCAGGAAAAATATGCTTAGATCGATGCATCAATAATTCATAGTCTAAACCGATCATTAAATGCTTGATAGTCTTTAGCTACAGTCTAAATTTGTTTTTGTTTTCATCTTTATTCATACACTTACATGTTATTTGTGGCCATTTCAATGCCGCATTCAGGTCAAATATTGAGCGCCCTATCATCCATCAGCTTCTTTATCAACTGTACAAATGCGATAGAGCACAACGCCGGTTCTAAAATTTGACGAGTGCAGGGTGAAAATACATTCTGGGCATGAAATTATTGGAAATGTTTTTGCTAATAGTGGTTCACCCAGGCAATGGTACACGTCCACGTTCATGATACGCTCTACGTTTTGTCCATTTATCAGTTCTTCGATCTCATTGTTATCTTTTATTCTATAAAATATATTAGGCTCTCGTACAGAACCAAAGAATGTGTTCAAAATCGTATGCGCATAACGTCAAAAATCATCAACATCATCAAGCAGCGTTACAGCTCACGGTGAGCTTTAACTTCGTCAACTTCTCCAAGTTACGCGATTGAAGGCAGCAGACCTCGAGTTATGTAGTTTCAGTTTCTTAATGACGTCGATGGCGTCGTCAAATCAGCGTTTCCTAGGCCTTTCTTTGCAGCTGGTGGCCAGTACGTTATTAAGGGATTTTTTGGGAGCGTCATTACTCATGCACATGGCATGCCCTAACCATTGGAGTCGTTGCTATTTGAGAACTAAGCAACATCTCCCCCTTTGCAAATTCGTAGAAGATCCCCACTGTATCTGGTTCTATCCTCAACCCGAATTGGACCATACACTTTTCGTAAAACTCTTATTTCGAAAGTTCGGAGTTCATCCTTGATTGACATTACCCATGGCTTACAACCATAGGTCAGAACTGGTCTTATTATTGTTTTGTAAATAATTCATTTACAGCTGCTCGAGAATAGTCTGGATTTTAGTTGTATCAGGTTGACGTCGCTCTGTTTGTTGCAACAAGTCGATCTTGAATGCAATCCTGAACACCATTGACATTTTTAGTAGTACCCCTAGCTACTTGAAACTCTCTAATCCTTCAAAAAACTTGATGCTTCAGAGCTGTGTATGATTCGAACAAATGCCAATATTTATAGAGACAATTTTATTATGAATGGGAGGTTTAAAAACGATTCAGCCCAATATAGCAGTTTATTACGGACGTTTATTAAGCTCTTGAATTTCTGTAAGTCGTAAAACACTTCAGAACTAATCCAAACTTGCATGAGCTGGAGATAATTTTGTCGCGTATTTCTTGGTACTACACCCATTTTTCCTCCGGTGCTCGGCTCAAATGTATTAATTGCTTCCAATATCAATCCCTTGTGAAAATTTCACTCGATTTTAATAGTTAACAATGCCTCACACCGAATTGGTCCCATCAAATACAGGGCATAATCCTGTCGTCCGGCCCACTCCGTTTGGCAGCGAAGGTGGAAGCATGCCCGAGCTTTGCACTTGATCTTCTAAGTTTCTGCTTATCGTAGTGGTTTCATATTGATAGATCCTCGTTACAAATCAAAGCTATAACGAGGCAATGTTAAATAGTTCGGCATGCTCAGAGGATGGGTGTGCAAGCACATAACTTCTGCAGAAGTTGTCTATATGAAGAAGAGGAAGAGAGGATCTCACACCTTCTGTGTCATTGTCCTGCTCTATCCAGATGTAAATTTACTATAGGTAAAAAAGTTTTTAATAAAATGTAAAATCTCAGTTCTGCAAAAATCAGGGATATTCTAAAATTGCTGAAAAGCACACACTGGTTTTAGGAGAGATAGCGACAAGTTCCCCACGCGGCATCACAATGGGCTATTAGTCTGAGTGTGTCCCACAGTCCAACCGCTTTAACCTACACCAACCAACAAAGTCATGTAGAAACTCTTTACGTTTTTGCCTTTGAAGCAAACGTCACAATCAGAGAACCACTTTTCAGATTGTTTTAGTCTCAACTCGTACGGCACCCATAGTCCTTGCATTTTGGTACAGGATGTGGAGTTACTGTCAATGTCTCTGCCAATTCATTTTGCATTTAAGATGAGTCTGCATCTGGTAGGATCTCCGGAATCTTTGCAAAATGTCTGTCTTCCAGCACTATAACGGTCTACTACATCAAATCGCCGCTCTTTAAGCGTTCATACTACTCGTGTTCTTCCTGTCCTTCCACTAAATACTTATTCACATAGTCTCATCGCAAGTAAGAGTATTTGACGAGGTATGTTGTTGCTGTTGTAGCAGCATAAACATTTTCCATTCTTACATAGGGGGAATGCTGCTGGAGTGGCAATCCTTGGCCGGATATAAATCCGGGTCGTTTCGGTAACGTAGAACCGACTGCCGTGGAAACGTAGGTATCATAAAGTGTTGTGGTCAAACAGGTATACCCCTCTCAACCTACAAACTACGTGGTACAAGTGGCATTGTCTCTTCAGCCAACACGAGATGGGTTTTTTCCTGATATGTAATGTTACGGAAAGGATTTGGTCTAAAACGCAATTTAATCGATTAAGGAAAACGTCTCGATATTGGTTGATTTGCGCATTTCCATGATTGCAGAAGCTGCAATGATGAGGAGAAAGAAGAGTCTGGCAGAAGTCTCGCTGTTACTGTGCCGCGTGGCATACCACTAGATTTAGATA
The DNA here is from genome assembly GCF_028408465.1 of Anastrepha ludens. Classification (NCBI taxonomy): domain Eukaryota; kingdom Metazoa; phylum Arthropoda; class Insecta; order Diptera; family Tephritidae; genus Anastrepha; species Anastrepha ludens. The sequence continues at coordinate 6,957,676 of NC_071498.1, read as the reverse complement.
CTTTGGCTGATCGTTCTTTGGCTCTGATGGCCTTAGGTACACAAATTTCAGCCAGTTCAATGGGTTTGCACTTAAAACAAAATGGTGTAACGAGGAGCAGCAGGAATACTCGGAGGTTTCGAGAAGAAAGTACTTCGCAACATTTTTAGCCCGGCTGCACGCAGATGCCATTTACCGCATGCGAATGAGCTACGAGCTGTATGTGCTTTACGGAGATATTGGCATAGTCAAACGAGTCACCCTGCAGCGACTAAGATGGATGGGTTAAGTCGTCCGGAAGGAGGGAACTGCTCCGGTGAAAGAGGTATTTGAGATGGTGATTGGGGGTCGACGGCGAAGAGGACGTCGTTGTGTCCGGTGGAAGATCACCAAATTGTAGATGACCTAGCTGAAGAAACTGGAACAGTGTGCATAAAACAGAGATACCTGGCGAGACATTATTCGGTAACGGGTTGTTACGGCAAATTAAGTAAGTAAGCAGAAAAACTGCTACTGTGGTATCACAATAGCTCGTCAGCGGTCTAAGTGAATAGGTTTAAAGACTGACTGCCACTTCCACCTACCTACAGTGCAGGATATCCACAGTTGTCGCAGCTTACAGCGCAACATTTAAGATCTGCCTAGTACGACTACCGCAGCCATCTATGGAAAGACGGCTGAAGCAGAGATGCGCACATAATAATATTTTCCGAACAAATCATTAGTAAAATGACTGTTTATGTAAACATTTTACTAAAACTTTCTGTAAATTGTGGGCATCGCTCCCAAGCGAAAAAATTCATGAAATCAGCATAAGAAACGTTTCTAAGCCTATCTCCCCCCATAAATCAACGCGATATTGGTAACATAACTAATATTCTTGCATAAAAGAAAATTGTGTAACGCCTGCCAATTGTTTTCTTCGACAAATATCAAGGTATGTTTTTATTGATTTACCATTAACCACAAATTTTACGGTTTCGTAGCGAAAATACTAACAATTTCAAGAGTGGCACGCCCAAAATTAACTTCACAATTTACACACCACAACAAAAGGCAACGATCGTAGGCACGCATGTAGATATGTAAATAATTGAGCAAAAACTAATAGCTGACACACTACGACAGGTCTTCCCGGCCAGCAGCCTGCCAGCTAAACCACCGGCGCGCCAACCATCATAAGGTTGGTCAGAAGGCAGTTCCGGGCAGCCCGCGATCCTGTTCATCGATCGCTGAGAAATTGCAAATGAATTTTTCAGTCATTTGCTTTACGATTTTAGTGCTTCTGGTATTGAGCAGGCAGCAACGCACAGCCGACCAACCGACCGATCAGCTCAACCACCCATTACACGTGCACTTACAAAATGAAGCAGCAGAAAGGACGGGTTGTCAAGAGCAGCGAATTGGACGACCCAGCAGCCCAACAGCGTCGCAACTGCCAAGCACATGCATACGCATACACACACACATACATATATATTACGTATGTGCCTGTGCATATGTTCGCTTCTGTGGCGCTGTCAGCCACCCAACACGTTTTCACAAGGCTGCCACACCATTGCGCCATCGCTGTTGCTGCCACCGTTGTTTACAGTTCGTTGTTTCAGTCTTTCGTTTGGTACTAATATTTTCTTTGAACTCAGTTTATTTACTTTTTGCTACGGCTTTAAATATCACTCAGCAGCGCGCATACTAGTAATTACGACTTGGCGGGCGCAGTGTAACGCAGTGTGGCAGCAGCAGGAGCGGTGTGCTACGGCGCTCCACCACATATATGCGCGTACTACTTGTATTACAGCTACTGGAAACGTAGCAAGCGCGCTCTTAATGCTCAAACGCCGGTGTTTATTAGCAACAATTTTTACTAGGCGTTGTTGCGTAAAGCGCCATAATACTTCGCAATGAGTTATCATTTACCACCTTTTCATTTATTTAGTCCCATAAAAGCAGTTCCGCTGCACTCTTTCAGCGTAAGCTTGCCGCATTGCAGGACACAAGTGGTGTGGTGGTGTTAGTGTCACAGTATTGCATTGCAGTAGCCACTCATTGGGAATAAAATAATGATTTCCATTCATGTGGCGCATTCAGTGCGTTGGCTATTCGGAATTATTAGTCGTTTGCATGGATCAATGGAATAAACGAAATTTTATATGCTTTTGATTAGACTTTTCTGCGTTTATGGTGGAAAATGGAAAACAAGAATATGCCATTTAATTCGGCAGACCTAAGTACGTATTTAAAATTTAATAGAATTATTTAGTATCAAGGAAAAATTCCACAATTTAACCAAGCAGCAGAAGCATTTCAACGTCTCGAAATAAGCGAAAACTTACTTCACTACAACGGAAAAATGTGCACTTCTATCAGCGATCTGATTGAGAATTTTTCAAGCTTGAACACTCTTATTACTTGAAAAAGTACTGTTATCAAAGATTACTTTGATTTTCAATTTGATTTGACAATGGCTTTTTTCAGCGCCTCGAAACTGGTGAATCTTTTAGTTCAATCCTTGCTCTCCAAAATGGCCCAAAAAGGATAATTTATCGGATTCGCGTCTGGTGAATTTAAGAGCCATTGTGTAGACGTTATGAAATTCGGAACGTTGTTTTTAGCCATTCTTGGCTCACTCGAGTTTTGTGAGACGGTGGTCTGCCACCTCCAGAATACTCTCCCCAGGCTCGATGAAAACGATTGGAGAGCGCCCATCTGCGGTTACAACAACTCAACCCATTACCTGTGGCGGGTGCTGCATTCTGGTGGCCAAACGATTACTCAAATTCTCGTATGAACGGTGGGTAAAATAAACCCTATCGTTTTAGGAGTTTACGAATTGTTCAATTTAAAAATTTTCTCGTCAGAAAACACAATTTTCGGTAATTGACCGCTTTCGGTCAAACGAAGCAACTCCTTCGCTCTCTCAAGTCTGACTTGTTGCTGCTTTGGTGCTAGATCATGCGCTTTTTGTATCTTGTCAGGCTTGACTTCGAGATCATTTTTCAGTATGCGGCGGATGCTACGGTCAGATGTTTTCAGTTCTTTTGCCATTTGATTGGCACTTCGACGGGGATTTCGCTCAAGTCGCTTTTTCACTTTTTGAACCATTTCACGTGACGTTGCAGTCTTTTGATGGCCACCTCCATGACGTTTCGCAATGCTACCAGTATCATTGTAACGAGTAATGGTGCGATAAACAAAAACTTTGTTTACTTTAAGGTGCTCCAGCTCACGAGCAATCGCGGGTTGTGATTTTTCAGCCGAACATAATGCAATCACACTATTGCGTTTGAAATCCATTACTGATTTCCTTTTTTCGCGTTCTCTCTCGAGAAAATGATTCCGCGCGGTTTTAAAAAATACTCTGGATTGTCATTTAGCCAACTAACAGACAGCTGATGCCCGGACCCTGCACTTATTCATAATGTTTGGTGTCGTTATTAACTAATGTATTTACTTTTCGTAACTTCTACAGTATTCTTCAAAAATTGTTCGGTTAATTGTGAGCTTGCGGTGAAAATTGTAAAAACTTTAAATAGTCCTAAAAGAGCGGTAACTTATGTGCTAAAAAAGTTTAGCGAAACCTTGTCGGTTAAACGAAGGCCTGGAAGTGGAAGAAAGGGAGGATTTGTGTCACAGCCACAAGCCAAGGCAGTGGAGATAATATATTATTTCGAAAAAAACCTGTTTTCACTTCGGGATGCTGCAAGACAGGACCGTATGTCGGAAGAATATATCTAAGAATTGTGAAAGAGTGACGGTTTGCGATTACGTAAGAAGATTGTAGGACCCAATCGACACATGCGCGAAAGTTATACTTCTACAGTCAAGACATCCATAAATATGGCTGTGTGATTATGGACTATGAAACATACGTCAAAGCCGACTTTAGACAGATTCAAGGCGCTGCGTTTTATACTAAAACGAAGAGAAGAGGAGTTTCAGGTGCCTTTAAGCTAAAAATGTTGGACAAGTTCCCAAAAAATATTTGGTTTAGCAAGCCATTTGCCAGTGTGGTATGAAAAGTAAAAAGTTCATTGCCACGGGCACTACAAGTCTAGAAATTTATATGAAGGAGTGTTTGCAAAAACTTTTGCTGCCATTCATGAAGCAACAAAGAGACCCAGTGCTGTTCTGGTCCGATTTAGCATCGTGTCACTATAGCCATGAACTGGTTTGAAAACCACGAGGTAAATATTTTCAAAAGGACCACAACTCACCAATTGCCCACAATTACGACCTATTGAAAAATATTGGGCAATTATCGAATCGTTACGGGAGATCAAAAATGGGTGTAAGGCAACGCCGCGTGTTTTCTGGGATCACCGTGGTATGATTTGGTACGAGCTATTAAAACCAGGTGAAACAGTTGACGGTGCACGCTACCAACGACAATTGGCCGATTTAAACAGCGCTATACACCGAAAACGCCCAGAATATCCCGATCGGCATCACGAAGTAATTTTTTTTGATGATTTGCTTGATGACAATGCACCGCCACATCGAACAAGAGCGACCCGGGAATTGGTGGAGACCTACGCTTGGGAACCGCTGGTGCATGCGGCTTACTCACCAGACTTGGCGCCTTCCGATTATCATTTGTTTGCATCGATGAGCCACGCACTTTCCCAGCAGCGCTTCAATTCTCACGAAGAAGCCAAAAAATGCCTCGCGGTTTGCGGCCAAAGACGGCCAATTTTTTTAGCGCGGCATCCACAAATTGCCTGAGAGATGGGAAAAATGTGTCGCTAGCGATGGCTATTATTTTGAAGATTAAATTTGTAACCATTTTTTATTAATGAACGTTTGAAATTGAAAAAAGTCTCATTTCATAGGTATACAAATTTTATATTATAAGGATTTTCGCCCGATCAGTATTTTTCGAGTCCATTCTTTAATGTAAACTCAGATAATTTTTTTAGTCGAAGTTTTACAAGAAATTCTCTCAAGGTTCTTAAAAATTAAAAATTAAACCAAAAGAAAACAATAAACATTTTTTTTTAATGAAAAAAAAATTTAATCTAAATCATAATTGACCAAATAAAGACATTCAACAGCATGAAAGAAAATTATTTTCAACGCTCCGCACAGCGCCTCGAACGTGGACATAAATGCAAAAGTCGAAACTCTTGAAACTTGAACGTTTTGGCATTATTTGAAAGCTAGAACCAATTTCATTTTTAAAATTAGCGTGATGTAATCCTTTTAGGCCGCCATAGCCAAATGCCTTGATGCGTGGTTACCATTCGGGAGTGCGTTGACTCGAATCCACGTGCATGAATATCAAATAATAGAAAAAGTTTTTTCTATTAGTGGTCGCCCTTCGGCAGGCAATGTCAAACCTCCGATAGTATTTATGCCATGAAAAAGCTCTCATAAGAAACCATTTGCCGTTCGGAGTCGGCTTAAAGATGTAGGTTCCCCCATTTGTGGAACAACATCAAGACGCACAACACAAATTGGAGCAAGAGCTCGGCCAAACATCTAACAGAAGTGTACGCGCCAATTATTTATGCAAATTTGTCTAAAATTCTTTCCACCATGGGGATTTGAGCTTCAATAAATATAAAAATGCGCTACCTTATGCCTCGTGTGACTCCGTACAAGGTGCGCCATCTTTTATGTCGGTATGAAAACATTGAATAACCTTGAAAAAAACGACTGATTTGTATATGTTCAAGTTATTTCTGGCAACACTATGCGTGTCATCTGTTATTGCTCATCATCTGTTTCTAATTCTTATTCTTCTTGTTACTGTGACCGCATTAATATCGACTTGTAAATTTCTAAATAAACTTAATCAAATATATCAACTGCAATCTCAATAGGTTATGGGCCCAGTTACCCAAAATAATTCTGCTGACATAATTTCATTTGCGCGTACTGAGTAAAACCGACGAAAAGGCGATTTCAAAAGAAGATTCCAAAAGAAGAAATTATCCAACAGACACGTGGATCGACTCTTGATACTGCATCTAAGATGGCTGTGAATTTAGTATCTAGCTCATCCAGAATTGAGCTTTTGTCCAAGGAGAACTTTGACACTTGGAGTATGCAGGTGGAGGCGTTGCTGATTAAAAATGACTTATGGGAGTATGTCAATGGTACGTGTGCTATGCCAACAGAGTGTGATGCTGCTGCTAAAGCCTTGTGGTTGAAAAACGATAAAAAGGCTAAGGCAGATTTAGTGCTTTCAATTCAACCATCAGAATTGAAGCAAGTTCGTGGCTGCGACACTTCGCGGGACGTGTGGCTCAAATTAGAGTCAATTTATGCATCAAAAGGACCGGCGCGCAAAGCAACTCTTTTGAAACAGCTAATGCTACACAAATTAGATGAGGGCGGTAATGTTAAAGAGCATATTGCTACATTCTTCGATGCAGTTGACAAGTTGGAAAGCATGTGTGTACCAATAAATGGCGATTTATTGTCAATAATGCTGCTGTATAGTTTGCCATCGTCGTACGAAAACTTTCGTTGTGCTATTGAGTCCAGAGACGAACTACCCAAGGCTGATATATTGAAGGTAAAAATTATTGAAGAGAGCGAGGCACGTAAACAAGCTTCGGGAAGTGCGGTTATTGCAATGGCCGCTGGGGAGCGTATGCATGCTCATAAGAAATTTACAAAGTGTAAAGATAAGTTCACTCCTAAGCACAACTTTAAATGTTTTAAGTGTGGTGTATTTGGGCACAAGGCAAGTGCTTGTAAAGCACGAAAAGGTGATAGTGCGAATCGCGGAAAACAACAACAAGATCAAGAAGTAAACGAATCGTATGCAGCTTGTTATACTGCTGCTGAGCACACTTGGAGAAGTGAGCATAGTTTTAGGTCGAAGCATGATTGGGTTCTCGACAGTGGATGTACGGCGCATTTATGTGGCGATATTTCAAATTTTTCGTCTATTGACAAATCAACAAAGGTAAAACACTAATCCCCTATGTGCCGAGCCAGCAAGATATCTCAGAACTCTCTTCGCAGCCAACCAATGACACATAGATGGGTTAGTTACATACTGTGCTAAACGCGATACAGTATTAGCTATGTCAGGTCTCGTTGCCACTAAAACTGAATCTCGCTAGTCAAGCTTGTGCAGAAGTCAAAGGCAAGGGTAAAGTTAAGCTGGCAGTTGCTGGTTGTGGTGGCGAACAACTCATTGAGTTCAACAATACATTATTTGTGCCGGACTTGCGCGCAAACTTGATATCTGTTGCAAAGATCACCAACAAAGGGCATACAGTAACATTTGTCAAGAATGGAGCATATGTTAGTGATGAGAATGGCAAGACAATTTTAGTCGCTGATCGTAAAGGTGATTTGTTCTTTGTACGTGAGGGCAACGAATGCGCGATTGCTGAAGTCAGATGCTCTGAGTTATTTAAATGGCATTGTCGTCTAGGTCATCTTAACTCCAAAGACTTAGTAAGATTAGTTAGTCAGGGGGCACTTCCAAAAATGGATGTTAGCGAGAGTAGAGAACTTGCAAACTGTGAAACTTGTTTGAAGAGCAAAATGACGGCTTTATCGTTTGATAAAAGCCGTGAGCATTGCAAAGAATTGCTAAAGATCGTGCACTCCGACGTCGTTGGCCCTTTCAGGGAAGAATCAATTGGCCGTGCCAAGTACTTCGTCACGTTTATAGATGACAGTTCACGTTGGTGTGAAGTTTATTTCTTACGGCAAAAATCAGACGTTTTCACCGCTTTCAAACTTTATCAAACTTGTATCGAGAGGCAGACAGGGCAGAAAATAAAGTGTCTACAATCAGACAATGGTCGTGAGTACTGCAATAACATTTTTGATCAGTATCTTTCAGATAACGGTATTTTGAGGAGACTAAGTATTCCCAATACTCCTGAGCAGAATGGGCTCGCCGAAAGAATGAATCGGACATTATTGGACATGTCTAGGTGTCTTTTATCACAATCTGGCTTAGGGAAGTCATTTTGGGCGGAAGCTGTTGCAACCTCTGCATAGATAAGATAAGAGTTTATTAAGTAGAAAAACATTACAATATTTATGTTATCGCACAATTTACAGAATATGATATAAATCTTAACCTCTGCATACATTCGCAACAGATGCCCATCGAGTAGTATAAATTGGAAAACACCCTACGAAAAGTTAAATGGCGACCAACCAATGCTCAATCACATGAAAGTATTTGGATCAAAAGTAATGGTGCTCGATAAGAATCCAGGTAAAAATAAACTTGCTCCTAGAGCCATAGAAGGTATATTTGTAGGATACCCACGAGACAGAAAGGGTTATCGTATATGGGTCCCTAATACTCATCAAATAGTCTATGCTCGAGATGTTAAATTTTTAGAGATGAATCTACCACGGTCACCACATACGGTGGTTGTTGATGAGTTGTTGTTGTCTGACAAAGAAGAAAACGTCGATAATGATGAGCGAGGGATCGTTGAATTTTCTCCTCCGAAGATGCAGGGAGATAATTCAGCAAATATTGAAGGTGATTCTGTGAAAAATGTTGCCCCTGTGAATGATATTAAACAGGTTGAAAATAGGGCACCTGGAAGACCACGACTCCTCCGCGGGCGTAGAGGGCGTCCGCGAAAGTTATTCCATTCTCGAAATTTAGAAGAAGCCTCACAAGATTCCGATCCTCCAGATGTTCAGGCTGACGAACTTAGTGATGACGTATTTACTGGAATAGCCGAAATTGAAACTCGAAGTGCTTTGAAAGGTCCCGATCGTGATGAATGGAAAGATGCTATTGAAAGTGAAGTTATTAGTATTTTTAAAAATGACACCTTTAAGATCGTGAAGACCGGCGATAACAAAAACATTATTGGCTGTCGATTTGTGTTTACTAACAAGTATGGAAACGAAGGAAAAATTGAGCGGCGTAAAGCACGACTTGTAGCGAAGGGTTATAGTCAAAAATACCGTGTGAATTACAATGAGACGTTCGCTCCTGTTGCGAGGTTGGAGACAGTCCGACTGATGTTGGCATTGGCCATTCATTTTAACTTTAAAATTTGGCAATTTGATGTCGTTACAGCTTATCTCAACGGCCCTTTAGATGAAGACGTATTCATGAAGGTTCCAGACATGCTACCTGAGATACTGAAGCGTATTGTGTCAAAACGGAGCGATAATTGTCCTATTAGTATATGTGCTGGAAATATGCTCACAAATTTACATAATGGTGGTAACGCGTGTAAGCTTAGTAAGGCTTTATATGGCCTCAAGCAATCTGGTCGCCAGTGGTATATTAAACTTCGAACAAAGCTATCTGAAATGGGATTGGAGTCATTGAAAAATGAACCCTGTTTGTTTTCTGGTATAATCTGTGATGAGTTTTGCTTGTTATTGGTGTACGTCGACGATTTATTAGTTTCAGCGAAAAGTTTGAAATGCATTGAATACGTAAAGAAGCAGCTCTTGCAAGAATTTGAGATCAAAGATATGGGTCAAGCGAAATATTGTTTGGGACTTGAAATAAGTCAATCTGCAGATTATATCACTTTGCGACAAACAGGTTATGTAATGAATTTGTTGAAGCAATATGGTATGGAAGATTGCAATCCTGTAATGACACCATCCGAAGTGAATGTTAAGTTTCCAGATTCGAAAAAGCTGTCTGAAGTGAATCATTATAGAGAATTAATTGGAAGTTTGATGTATTTGTCAGTGGCAACGAGACCTGACATAGCTAATACTGTATCGCGTTTAGCACAGTATGTAACTAACCCATCTATGTGTCATTGGTTGGCTGCGAAGAGAGTTCTGAGATATCTTGCTGGCTCGGCACATAGGGGATTAGTGTTTCGTAAGACGAATGACCCACTGATTGGCTACGCGGATGCTGATTGGGGAGGTTGTACCGTAGATCGTCGTTCATATACCGGCTACGTATTTTTAATTAGCGGCGCTGCGATTACCTGGAAGTCGCAAAAGCAGCGCACGGTCGCACTATCATCAACGGAAGCGGAGTATATTAGCTTGGCAGAAGCAACGAAAGAAGCAATCTATTTACGAAGTTTGTTAACTGAGCTTGGTCTACGAGAGTTTATCGACATAACAATTTTTGTTGATAATAAAGGAGCTCAATGTTTGGCTGGTGATCCTGTTTTTCATGCTCGCACGAAGCACATCGACATTAAACATCATTTCATTCGTGAAACAGTCGCCGCTGGCCATTTGAAGCTACAACACATATCAACGCAAAATATGGTTGCAGATGTTATGACAAAATCACTCTCAAAAGTTAATCACGAAAGATGTCGTACTGGACTAGGTTTAACTACTTAGATGATCCGCATATTGAGAGGGCGTGTTCAAGTTATTTCTGGCAACACTATGCGTGTCATCTGTTATTGCTCATCATCTGTTTCTAATTCTTATTCTTCTTGTTACTGTGACCGCATTAATATCGACTTGTAAATTTCTAAATAAACTTAATCAAATATATCAACTGCAATCTCAATAGTATAGATCAGGTATTTTTATTTAGTTTGGCTATTTACAATTCATTAAAACTATTTTTTGAATACAATATCAATCTTTTTTCTGCGTTTGTTATTAACTTTTCAAGCATTTCGGGTTTTATAGCGTCGATTTCGGCACGAATGTTTGTCTTAAGCTGGTCAATAGTCTGCGGCTTGTTAGCGTAAACCTTACTTTTCAGATAATCCCGCAGTAAGAAGTCCAGGGGTAAAGTCAAGTGACCCCCTAGGCCAGTCGATGTCGCCTCTTTTTGACACTAGACGTCCCGGGAATTTTCTTTACAGAAATTCAATTGTTGCATTCGCAGTGTGGCATGGCGCACCGTCGTGTTGAAACCAGTACCCATGTAAACCTTTTTCACCCATTTGCGGGTAGACACAATTAGCCAACATCCATCGATATCGGTTTCAATCGACCGTTTCGTTTTCTCGGTAAAACTGTGGCCCAATGACGGTTTGGCGCAAATGCCGCCAAAACAGTTACTTTCCGGTCATGCAATAGCGTTTTATAGATCTCGTAAGGATTCTCAGTTCCCAAATGCGACAATTTTGTTTATTCACGCTGCCAGATAGGTTAAAATGTGCCTCGTCAGTCACTAAAATTTGCTTCCAAAATTGGGTTCAGTTTCAGCCATTCGAGCGACTGTCTGGTCGTATTCCAAGCGACGTGAATGGTCTGTCGGCAATATTCTTTGTGTCAATTGCACTTTATACGGAAACAAATTTAAATCATTTTTTAAAATGCGCTGCATTGTGGTTTCACTGACGCCAAAATGCAGAGCGCGACGACGATACGACACTGCTGGCTCCTGGGCTACGCTCTCCCTCACTGTTTCAACAAGTTCACTGGAACGTCTTGGTCGTTGATGAACGACATGTTGACGATCTCCTACTTTTCCCCTCAAAAAAATTCGACACCAAACGACGAATAGTATTGTCAGACGGTGGCTGTTTGCCGAGATACTTTTTGCGAAATGCGCGTTGAGTTAGAACAATAGAATGACTATTTTTGATGTATAGCGTCACTATTTCAGCGTGGTATAGCGTGACTAAACATGTATGTTGAAGTCGATCGGTTGATAAATGACAAAGTTATTCCGCGTTTACATACCGACATAAAAGATGGCGCATCCTGTATTTCTCGATTTAATTAAATTTTTCAAATACACTGCCTCCCCTTTTGTTTTTGTATCAACTTCCTTTTCAAAGTCGTCAAAAAAAAAAAATTCGATTAATTTACTTATGTTCTGAGAAATGTAATTGCTAAAAAAATTATGTTTCCTCCATAGAAGCGCAAATTTTTTGAACCCCAAAAACTCTTCTTGGTTTGTGCTTATACGAGGGGTGCCTTTTATATGTCGGGATTAGAGAACAAAAACAAATTTTAATCATTGAAAATCATTTTATTGTTTTTCAAAATATTCTCCATGAAGATCTATACACTTTTGCATGCGTTTGAACCAATTGTCTAAGCACTTTTGCCACTCTGAATGAGGTACCTCCAAAACACGCATTCTGAATGCTGCAACCGCTTCTTCAGGTGTCGAAAACCGTTGACCTCCCAGTTTGTTTTTTACGTACGGGAATAAAAAGAAGTCATTCGGTGTCAAGTCAGGACTATACGGCGGATGACCCATTAATTCGATGTTTTGGGTGCTCAAAAATGCAGTTGTTCGAGCCGATGTGTGAGAGCTCGCATTGTCCTGGTAAAGAGTGATCCGTCTTTGGCGATTGGTTTTCCTAATTTCTTGGAAGACAACTGACAAACAAATGGTTGTGTACCACTTAAAATTTACTGTTCTGCGTTGTTCTAGTGGTACGGTTGCGACATGTCCAGTTTTTCCGAAAAAACAGTCGACCATTTGCTTGCAAGTGCTTCTTGCGCGAACAACTTTTGTTGGATTTGGCTCATCTTGAAACATCCATACAGTCGACTGCTGTTTACTTTCGGGCTCATACGCGTAAATCCATGATTCATCACCTGTCACGATGTCATAGACGTGTTTCGAAGCCCCGCGATCGTAATTTTTGAGCATTTCCTTCGACCAATCGACACGAGCCTTTTTTTGAGTGATTGACAAATTGTGTGGGATCCAACGCGAACAAATTTTTTTGACAGTCAAATGTTTATGCAATATTGAATGTATGCTGGTCCCACTAATGCCTAAGATTGTCTCAATCTCACGATAGGTCACATGACGATCTCGCAATATCAGTTCGCGCACAGCATCAAGGTTTTCGGAACAACAACTGATTTTGGACGACCTTCACGAAATGCGTCTTGGAGTGAACTACGACCACGATTGAATTCACCATACCATCGATAAACACTGGTCCTTGATGGAGCTTCATCGCCAAAAAATGAATTAGGTTCATCCATGCAATGTTGCTGAGTGAATCCACGTCGAAAGTTGTAAAAAATAATCGCACGAAAATGTTCACGATTTGATTCCATTTTTGGACCGAGATGAATCTTTTAAGTTACTGTAAACAACACAAACAGCGCTGGTATTTCAAAACGTTCTGAGTACGTAAAAGCCAAAAAATGTCAAAATTTGTGATACAGCTGTCAGTTGCCAGATTGCAACACCAGGGTTGCCAAATCCCGACATATAAAAGGCACCCCTCGTACTCAGAGAGTACTTCGTTGCACAGAGCGCTTCTTCTTCTCGATGTAAAATTAAGGCACTGAATCCATGGATGGAGATGCCTGGATGTGAATGGTGAGTAATTCCGGCGGTATCTGTTTTTTATGTCATCTTTGACATTTGTGAAGTAGACAGATGTACAATAGGAAAAAGTCTTGAAATTGTTAAAACTTATTATGAAAATGGTCGATCTTTAAGAATAACATACACAAATTCGTGATTTTTTCTTGTGAAAATAATCGTCCGAACGAGTCCACAATTCAAAGGTTGGTGATAAAATTTGAAGAATCTGGTTCTGTTGGGCATAGAAAAAGGACTAGCAGACCAAAATTTGAACGTTCTGTGGAGAATATTGTAGCGCAAAGTGTTCCTGAACAACCTTCAACATGGATTTCTCGACGTTCTGAACAATTAGGCATTCATGAATCGACTGTTTGGCGGATTTTAACGGTATGCATACTCTTGTTGGACATTTAAATGATGTTATTTTTCACATATCACAATTGTTAAGAGCCATATTTTTAATGATAATAGTGAAGCCTACAGAATCTAAATGTTAACATATTGTATTTTAAAACAACATCTAGGCGCGTCTTTTGAAACACCCTTTATCTATCTAATATTAGATTTACCCTAAATATTTCAGAATTTATATCTAACTTAAGAAGGAACAAAATCAATGTATTATATTTTCTGCTATCAAATTCAAATGCAGTAGCTTGATGGAGTGTGTGTGAATAGCTGTGTGACTCGATAACTTAATTATAAACTTAATTGGCTCAATTGAGGTGCTCGTCCAACATAGTTTGTATAATATCTGAACTAAATTAAATAAGAAATATAATTTCAACTTCATAAACATCTTAATCTATTTTTCACTTAACCCTTACCTGCTCAATATTACTTTCATGCAAAATTTATGGACTTTTTGTGCTTGCAACCGGTTCAGTTATATATGTCGTCTTCGCTAAATGCCATAGTAAATGCATCTTCGCACGCTTTCACGCGCTCATGAAAGGCTTAAGTTGACTTTAATTTAAATCAAGCAAATAACTTGGTTATTTCTTAAGCTTGTAAATATTGTAGTAGTTTGCACGAGAGAGAGCGAGCTTATGATTCAAATATCCTTCTTTTATAACCACCCTCTTATCGACATACTTTAGCATCATAAATGTTTTTATTGAAATTCCCCGGAGCCCATAACTGACACCGTTGAGATCATAATAAACAAAGCGTTAAATGAGAATGGAGAAAAAAGGATCTGCATTTGTTAGTGTACGAGTATTTGGGCTTTGTGTAGCCAATTATGTGCATATACTCGTATGTATCTGAAAGCGCAATATGTGAATGTGTGAATGGATGATCACGCACGCTTTTACCTACATATATGAATACAGCTGCAGTCAGAATAATAGTAGCAAAGGAAAGACAAACCAGCAATAACAGTGGAATTTCGTTTTATGTAGATATTTATATTTATACTTTTTAAATTCCTTAATCCTGGTATATTTGATGTATGTATCAAACCCTATTAACCCTATTGACCTTAAATCACTCCTGCGCCACATTACTTGTTGTAGATGCCTTGTAGAGCACTTATTAGCTGTTGAGACCAAAGACAAAATTGTGCCGTGATGATTAAGTTCGAGGGAAGATTAATCTAAGTCAATTCTGGATGAATAGGAGTTTAACCTGGTGCAATGTCCAGAATGTAATTATATCAAAATAACGCAGGTCTCACGAGGCAGCTTCGTTCACAATGGATGATAGTGGGAGTCCGAACACGAGATTCGGGGATCGAGAGTTCTTAAAGGTGAAAAGAAAGTCTCGGTGTAGGTTCGAGTCTCAAATGCTAGAAAAAGTTTTATCGAATAGCGTTCGTCGCTCGGCAGGCAATAACAAACCTCTGAAGGTATTTTTGCAATGAAAAACCATATGCCGTGAGGAGTCGGCGTAAAGGTCCCTCCATCTGTGGAAAAGCATTAAGATGCACGCTCCTGCTCCTATATATACAGCGAGGTAATAGGTACAGTGTTGTGTAGGTCCCAGAGCTCTATGGTCAGTTGATGGAGATACCCTCTAAGGTGCCTATGGACGAATGGGTTTCAATATAAGGTCATATGAGTAAACACTTCCCGGCTATTCCAAGTGCGGGCATATTGAAAGATCTGTATCTTCTTCCACTGCACCGAGCTAATCCGCAGAGCTCCCAATCATCTTGCAAGTTGCAAACTTATTTTCTTGTCGTTGCCTTAAGGGGGTATTCTAGTCTAGAAATTTGAAAAAATCGAACATTTTTTTTTTTCAAAATTTGATAGTTTAACTATTCAAAAATATCTCCCTAAAAGGATTTTTCAAAATTCGAATTATTTTCGAAGCTACAACTATTTTAGTGGCGCGACAGCTGGACTGGTTTGAGCGGTCGGCGAACTTTAAACGTGTTTTTCTCGAAACTACTTCCTTCGATACGGTCGGCACGATATCTCAAGTTCTAATCAACCGATTTGCTTGAAATTTGTCATGAATATTCCTTAAATATATCTCTATCGTATGAAGCTCGAAAAACTGGAAATTTCAATTTTTTAATATGTGTAAACAATTCGAGAAAGCTTAAAAATAAGAGAAAAATCGACCTCAATTTTTTGAGTAGCCGCCATTTTATGGAAAAATTTTTTTTCCCGTTTTTTCTGGTTCATACGATAATGACATTCATATTAATTAAGAATTTGTATTTTTTTTTTCAGATGACCACAAGGGTAGAAATCGTGACGACGGGGACACTGCCTTTTTTCCCCCCTTCCACTTCAAGGACGCATAACTCCATGAAAATTCATTTTTTTTTTTCAAATTTATTTTGTGTGCTCCTAATATAGGAATAAATAAATGATAAAAAAATGTATCGTAAAAATATCAATAGCTTTTTTTTTATTCATCGTCAAAAAATGCTCGAAATTCGGGCCTCTAGACTAGAATACCCCCTTAAATGTAGCCGGCTGCAGATTTGAAGACTTTATGGCGGCTCTGCACTATGGTGCCTTGAGGACAAGATCAAGGAATTTATTAAGTTTTTTGTTATATTTATGACCAGCAGTATCGGCCTCACAGCTACATCTACGTAATAAATATACACCTCTCCACTATCTCCACTCATCTCGCGGAACTGCCTAAGAGTTATTACTTCACAGGGCTGGTTAGCTCATAGGCTCTTAGTTAGTGTTGGTGTCTATGAAGCTTGGCGCGCCTTAGATCATTATGAAAATGTTTTACATGCGCATGGATTTAATTCCAATTATCAGCTGATTGCAGCATAAAATTTACAAAATTTTTTTCCGTCTAATTTTAAAGGTTTCGGCAGCAAAGCGTTTGCATTGGAACAAGACGTGATCAAGATCTTCCGACTGCGGAGTAGACAGTTTGGGTAACTGTTATGGCCGACTCTATGGAGTTATTACCGAAATACCACGCGCCCTGAAAGGAATTGAGTTGTGTGGTAGGAACGTAGCCGGAACAACTATGTTTTTTTTTTGTCATCACGTCCATCTAACCTGAAGAAATAATCGTATAACTTATGGGTAGCGAGAATGTGGCAACAGAATGGAGCAGAAGCACTAATTGAATTCTTGGTGAATCAGCACTTCAACCAACCATGTAACGATCTGCCCTTAGATGATCTGATCCACTGGCACAGTGGGTGACCAACCGACGCCATTATTCTGCTGCAATTTCTTCACGCCTGGCTCGACGATCATATTCGTTTGGCTTATATATAATCTCTATATTTCCTTTGCCAAAACGTCTATCGGGACTAGTCCTGTAATGACGAAGGAATCGTCATCAGAATTGTACGGTAGCCGCAGATAGTCCGCAAAGCGCTTTGTCGATAAACGGATATTAGTTTTTTTTCTCATAGCAATCTAAATTCAATGCATCAGACCAGATCGGTGCGGCGCACAAAAAGACCAAGCTAACTACTCTATACGGAATTCTTTTAAAGTGGCAAGGGCCACCGTTGTTTGACAATATTCGTGCCAAATAGAACTGCGCTCCCGAAGCCTTCTTCACTCGATTCACGTTCTGATGCATTTTAACGAGGAAGGTGTGGATAATTCAAGGCCTCGAAAAGGGAATACTCGTTATTTGCGTTTAGACGCTAGATACAATTTTTCGGCCGCAACTGTATACTCGCGTTATACACACACGCGGTATCTTTTTTCAAAGGCGCACAACGTAGAAATTCCAAACATGCGTGATTATGCCTGCCTACATATGTACGTGTAAATATATTTATATGCGTACACAGCACTGCATTGCTGACCTCTCGTCGAAGCATGTCGAACATTTCTTTTGAATGAGCATAAAATTGTCACCTCTGACGCACGTGCGAACGAAGGTACACAATTTGCATCACGAGCCCAACATTCTTTTTTGAACTTTTTCATCGGCGAAGTTATTTACAGAGTCGTTGATGATTATGGTTTTGGCGGTGGTGGTGATTTTGGCGTTAATGGGACTCCATAAAGATCTTCAATGTGTCTTGATTTTAAAGGCGATCGCCTTTTGTCCGTCACACTCTTCGACTGTCCGTTTAACTTAGATTGTGTAAATGCTTATGGTGCAGGTAAATACAGGCTCACATGCATACCCACATGCACATGCGCATACAATCATATCCATACATATGTAGTTGGCAGCAAGTTCGATCGCTCTGAAAACATGCCGTTTTATGTCATTTCGCCGAATGCTGCAATCCTGCGCTGGACGTTGAATATTCCAAATGAAACCCCAACGAGATAAGCGCGTGAAAAATTAATGAACACTATCAATTCGTGTGTGTTATAATTTAAGACCTTTTAAAAGGTTCAAAGATTACTTACTCACTGTCAACTGGCTGTTGCTGTGGATTAAGCCAGAATTGGAACTGGTTATGTTTCACGTATGAATTCCCATTTGCATTCCTGAGCTACACAAATTAAAATCTTACCGCACTCTTGCGTTAATTGAACAATATCAAGCAACCTAGTTTTATGTTGAAATGAAATTAATGACTATTCAATCATAAATAAAGGCTAATTAAAAACAAGGCACAATTTTATACTATAAATACAAAAATCCGCCAATTTGCGATAGATGGGAGTCAGCGGTAAATGCTGGCCAAAAGCAGCATTTTACTTCACAGGAAGGCTCTCCATACTTCTCTATTTAATCTATCAAATAGTCTTGTTATGGCAGTTACAGAAGAAAACATCACGTAAGCCGAGCAAACGTAAGCTCTCCACCAACAAAATGGAGTCTACCACCATTGCTTACTGAATTTCATTGCTGTCGTGGTCAGAAATAGAGGTCACCACGCCGGATGTGATCGATAAAATTCAGGGTGGAGAGAACGCAGAAGGTATGGCCAATATCAGACCTTTAACCAACTCAGCTATTTTGAACGTGACGATGTGAGGCGAATGTGACAGTTCATTCACGCAGAGGTCAGCTGTTGATATAAGAAAAAATCAACGTTGCATTGCTTCGTTGCCTTCTGAACAACGACTTATTGGAAGAGCGCAAGAATTCGAGCACGAATCAGCGGATTGTCTGACGTAACAGGCGATGTGACAGCGGTTTGGAATTGTGTGGGAACAACGACTGATTGAACGAGTTTATGAATGCTTGTGAAATGAGCGAGCACAAGTTACTCTCACAATTTTGCTTCGGATGTCCAAACCTTGTAATCCAGCATCGTTGGAAAAAATCAACTACACGATATTGGCCATTCACAACTAAAGATGCCAAAATTTAAGAAGCCACAGACTCATCACTTGAGTCAGTGATTTCGGTTTTGCATAAATATTTAAATATTAAACTGCTCTTACTCAGAATTGACACCAAGAGTAATCGATTGTTAGCTACACGGGAGTTCAATCCCAATTCGAATGTCGAGTGTTTGCTTCGTCAGTAAGGCATGGGCTCATCAAATTATGCCAGAGACGAAGTGGCAATCAAGATAGTGCACGTCTGCGCTTCGCTTAATTGAAATCGAAGCAGAAGAAAACAGAGATGGGTATATCGATCAACAAGGTTATGCATGACCACAGTTTTTAGGGTTCGCGCTATATCATTCACATCATTTCAAAGAGAAAAACAAGCACCAGGGAGGGGGGAAAAGTTATCCTCTACCAGGAAAACGTGCCGGCTCACTACTCCGCAGTCGCAAATGCCAAATTGCAGGGATCTGACAGGAATCAGTTGCTATTTTCATTTTTCTGCAGCTCAGTTTTTTAAGTAACCAAGAACCAATTAGAGCGCAACTTAAACAGTAAAAATTAACTAACAAAATTTACGGAACGAAATAATGATAGGGCCAAATACAATAAGTTAACAAATTTTATAAAAATTAACCGATTAAAACTAACGTCAGCATTTCAATATTTTGTGAATGAACCCTTGTTAGTTATGACTTGCTGCAGTCGTCGTAGCATTCTGACGGTGCTTTCATCAGATCTGTCCCACTCAGTTCAGATTACATCCTTAAATTCTCAATTTGTCGCCCAATGCTGAAAACTTGTTTTGTTAGGATGCCCCAAAGATTCTCTATCGGCTTGAGGTCTGGACTGCAAGTGGATCATTCTAATAATGGGATACCTTGGAACTTAAAAAATGCATTCGTTCTTTTCGCACTGTGTTATCCTGTTGAAATATCCATTCGGGATCACTTACTTAAGGATCTCTATAAATATTTTTCGGCATTCATCTTAGCAGCTCAAATCATTAGCGAACCGCCCCCGAAGTTTAGAGGCATGAAAGCAATGAAGGCAAAACTTTTTTTGCAGTTAAGTGAGCGCTGAGCTTCCGACGAGATGTGCATTTTATTCATTGTCAAGCCGAACAAGAGGGAAAAATACACCTTTTATGCTTACCAAAATCGCCTGTTTTGTCGTTAGTTCTTTTGCAAAGCTGCATTCATGAACGGCTAAGCTATTCTGCTGCTAATAGAGATGTCAATCCCGGGATACAGCGATTTCGGTATTTTTTAAGTTCCAACGACGGTGAGATTGTATGCTAATAATCCCGGGATTTTTAATTTCTAACGTAGCATATGAAATGCAGGCAGAAAAACCCCTTTTATAGTGAAGCGAGCAACAGTGATTTCAACTTTTCACCTTATATGAACATGTGTTTGTTTTTGTTTTATATTTAATATTCGCCTCTGTTGCGAATAGTTGCACGGACTGACTTAGCTTTCATCAATCGTTTATTTTCGATGTGTGCAGATTAAAGTATTACTAAATGCGTATCTACATTAAGAGACCTAATACAAAATTCTCTAGATATACTTTCTAGGTGGGCAGAAAAGTGTGGTCTAGGAGTCAACCCAGACAAAACACAACGTATGTTGTTCACTAGGAAACACAGAATCCCTCAGCTAAGTCCAATTATGCTCAGGGGGAAGCTCTTATGAATTCGGGAGAAACCAAGTACTTGGGACTAAACATAGATAGGAAATTGACTTGGAAGTCAAACATTTTAGAAAGAGTTAGGAAAGCGAACATAGCTTTTTATGCCTGTAAGAGAGCTTTAGGTAAGACCTGAGAAATTAAACCTACGGTTGCTCATTGGCTTTACACTGCTGTCGTCAGACGCATTCTTCTATATGGAAATGTCGTCTGGTGGTGTGCTATGCAGAAAAAATTAGAATAGGTTAATTTATTGAATAAGGTGCAACGATCAGCGGAATTAGCAATATGTGGCGTCATGAAAATCACGCCATCCATGGCTTTGGATATCATATTACATCTGCCACCCCTAGATCTCTTCTATAAGTGCTCAGCGGCCTGTTCCGCTTTAAGGCTCAAAGCGAGCTCATAATGGAGGACTGTCACACACGGACACTCAACCATCGCCGGATATACCCAGTGATTGTGACTATCACCCTCCACTTCTCTGCCTCGAAAGGAATTTCCTAATGAAAATCACATCTGACTGGCTTGAAGAAGATCCATCACCCAACACACCCGGTAAGATCTAAACGGGCGGATCTAAAATGGACACCGGTGTAGGAACAGAGTTATATTCGAAGAACTTTCTATCAGTGAATCCTTTAAACTACCGGATCGCTGTAGTGTTATTCAAGCGGAAATAACTGCTTTTCATGAAGCCTTAAAATGGTTAGAGATAAACAGAATATCATCAACAAATATGTGCATTCTATCAGACAGCCAAGCTGCCCTACGGGCCCTGGATGCATTCCAAAGAACATCAAGGAGCGTCTTACGTTGTCGCCAATCTTAATGAGATGGCCAAACAATATCGTATAATCTTATGTTCCAGACCACAGAGATATACCAGGGAACTTTAGGGCTGACCAACGTGTAAGAGAAGGTATCGGTATACGAAACATAAGTAATTTTATGTGGGTAGCTCTCGCAACTTGTAAACATCTTATTATAGACGCACTAATCAGTTCTGTAAATCAAAGATGGATTAGTATCAATACCTGTGAAATTGCTAGGCAAACACGGTCAAAGTTAAATCTAGCGGAAATCGTATCCAAAAGAGGGTTCGAAAGAGAGTAGACTTCAAATTAGGAGCTCAGTAGGGGCCCTCACAGGACACTGTTTCACTGGAAATCATGCAAGGATATTAGGCGTTTACACGCAAGATTGCTGTCGTAGCTTCATACATGAGGAGGAGTTGGAAACAATTCAACACCTTTTTTGCACATGCCCAGCTCTAACCCGAAGCAGGAACCCTTATTTAAGATCCTACTTCTTAACGAATACAGATAATCTTTAAACTTTAGGGATCAACAACCTTTTACGCTTTGTCAAAAGCTCAGGATGGTTCAATATGGAAAGGGAAATGTAGCCCAGCCGCCGCGGCTCACAACGGGCCCATTTTGTGGTTTAAGTGGCATCGCTGTCTCTATGTGTGATGCGGCTATTGTCTTTTGGTTTGATACTTATGAAATAATTTGAACTTTAAAGAAAAAAGTAGTATTAAAACCCATTTATATATATGGCAGGAGTCATCTGAAATAATGTTGATACAAGTTTTTAGAGTTAAGTTGTTGCAAAATAATGAAATCTTCGGACTAGTACCGCAATTTCGGGAATGAAATAACTAGATCTCGAAAATTCCGCAATCTTAAAAATCTAGGTATGCCTAACTACTAAGCGAATCTACTAATCCTCTAACCTATAGTGTCTCGATATTCTTAAAAGATTGAAAATAATATTTGAGATAAGAGTTGATTTAAACAAAAAAATCAATTTTTAATTAAAAAAAAAAACACTCGTTCTTTAGTACAATACATTTTTATTGAAAACCGATTCAACCATTTCTTTATTTTTATTAATTTTTTTAAATTTTATTTTATTTTTTAATTCAACCTTTTTTTTAAATATTTGCTCTCAAAAGTTGGTCAAACCATTCAGCAGCACAATCGACGATTTTGCTCATACCGATCATCTATCAAATAAATATATATTAAAATTTTCTTTTGAAGCCACATGAAAGCAATCCGCAGCCAGAATGTCAAAGCAATAATTACAAAAACATAGGCGAATACAGAACCCGATATATGTACGCAAAGCGCATTCGAATTTTTTAGTTGAATGTTGATTAGAAAATACACCAATGCTCAGGCTCTAGTCCGCAACTGAACACACTTTGGTACACGAATTGCCCGTTTGAAGCAAAGTGTCCACAATGGATCCATAAATTATTTCATTTTAATGGACTTTCTGTGGCTGCACCGATGCTGGTGGCGATACTCTCTCACCGGTCTCTTCGAATGAAAGCCGCGCATGCGCATATACCTACAAACATAGCTGCAATGTTTTTGTGGCTACTGATTGTTAGCCATAGCCACTCTGTGTGGTTCGCTCTAGGCAGAGCAGCTACATAAATGTACGTATACGGATGTATGGATGTGTGTACGCTGATACCCAATGACTCTATTCAAGGTGCACAAAGAATCCATGAGCTCATGTGTTATGATTTCTAACACCATAAATTTGATGTTTTCACTCTGCTTTGTTCTCAACAGCTTGACATTTAAATTGGCGCATTTTGACGTTAACATACAAACAACGCTTGTATAAGCTGACTGTCATTAATTTGTTGGTGGCCCCCACAAGTCGATTGAATTATTTACAAATACATAAACACATATGTTACGTTTAGCGTCTTTGTTGTTGTTGTGCTCAATACTTACATGCTTACAAGAATTTTCCTTGTTCATCTTTGTTAAGAGTTCACATTTGCTTAGCCCCATTCTTTCCCCACGGACCTCCCACACGGCTTGTGCGCTGTGCGTTCTGATAACGAAATGCTTTGTTGTGGCTCAAACTGTCAATAAGTGCTCCATTTCGGAGTTGTTATCATTTAACTTTGTACAATTTGTATGTTAATTTAACTCGCAGTAATCTTTTCATCCACTTGCTCTGTGGTTTCTTGTGGTCCCACCATTATTATCAGATATCAGTAAATTAATGTAAGTGGTTAGGTCGCATTGGCTTGTAAAATTGAGCAGCATCAAAGTTACTTACGGGCATGCATGGACACATACATTGGAGCATCTGAACGAATTTGTGGATATATCCTAAACAAAGTTTTTTTCCTTAAAATTTCTCTTGACTTACAATTTCGATTGATTTTTTCTCAGTTTTGGCTGCAAACTGTCTATCTGCATCGTAATATGGTTTCGTTGATCGCCCAAGAAATGGATCAGCAAAAGTTCTCAGCTGGAATTATTTCGAATCATATCCTCGTATAGTAATATATGTATATTTATTATGGATAGATCGAAGCTAAAAATCCTATGCGCAATTAATAACAGGGGATTTAGTTAATTGTATTAAATTTAATTTAAAGCTATTTAAGGCTTTGAGGACTGATTGACTGTCCAAAAGTATTTTAATTTTTTCTCTTTCGAACCCTCTTTTGGATACGATTGCCACTATTTCCATTATGGCAAAAAGCTCCGCATGCTAAATTGTGGTATCTGTGCTCAGTGCTAATGATTTGTGTGATCTATTCCTGCTCCAACCCCCTGTAGCATTTTGGATCCATCTGTGTACAGAATTGACAAGAAACTTTAATGAAAGCCGAATGTTCAGGACAGAGTAAAGAATGCTGATACGGCACTCAACTCATGTAAAAAAACTGTATTGACCTATGACCTAAGCGGCGCTAAGATTGAGGGATGCTCAAGACAAACAACTAGGGACACTCAAGTATACTTGAGATGTTCCTGGTATTCTTAACACCACTGATTTTTGTGGCTCGGTGAATACATACCTAGGCAAGCTTTATAGAATCCATTTTCCATGCATCATATACATATATATGGATAACGCAAAACTCAATGATCAAGTGGGAGGTGATGCATATTCCGAAACTATATGTCCCAATATATCCCTCCGCTTGCCTGATCATTGCAGCGTGCTCCAAGCCGTAATCTTGGCAATTGCAGAAAGCCATTTGGTGCTAAATAAAAGCGTACTCACAGTTAGAGACATCTTCATTTACTCCGAGAGTTAGACAGCTCTGAATTCCTTCCTATCATGTAAGCACTCATCTAAGCCAGTAAAAGAGTATTACAAATTATGATATCAAAAATACTTGCACAGTATTTTTCCATTAATTCACTCTGGGTGCCAGGACACAGTAACATTAAAAGACATACCATTACCGTTGCAAATTCCAACTGGAAACAGTTAAATGCCCGCGCTATCAGTTGGCAATCGTGGCCCGAATGGAACATGGGTGGCACTAAGAGCCTACTTAAATTAAGTAGGAAAGCCTTAGGAATCGTAGTAAGTGTCCTATCTGAGCACTGTCTAATAGGGTGATATGCCAGTCGATTAGGGGCATTAGAAGAGGAAGAGTCAGTCGAACACCCTTTGCATATTTTCTGCATCAAAATATTTATAAAAGTTTTATTACGCTTCTCACCGAGAAATATGTGAATTTATTTGGAGCAGATGTAAGATTTTGGTTTCGCATGCATGGGTTTTCTATATATACGTGTGGGTGTATACTTTCTGCTCAAATATGAACGAGACTTTATCAATAAAACGGTCCGCGGATGACATATGGCAAAAATAAATTTTTTGTTGGATGGTAGGACTGTTATAAGCTTACATGGCAAATTTCAGCGTGATATGTCACATAGTTTGTTTTCGGAGCTACTGTAAACAAGTCAAGCTCGAGTGTGTTTTTCGAATTTAACGATGGAAATTCAAGTTGAACAAAGAATTTGTTTGAAATTTTGTTATTCCAACAAAATTTCGGCTTCAAACGCCTTAAAAATGTTGCAGACAACCTATGAGGACTCTGCTCTGTCGCGTGCACGTGTTTTCCAGTGGTACAAATCGTTCAAAGAGGCCGTACATCGGTTGAAAACTTGCCTCATCTTACAATACGTAATTTGTCAATATTTTATTATTCGAAGGGCAGTGGCCCTTTTCAATAGTTAGAACAAAGGAAATCGTTAGAAGTTTAAAATTATTAAGAAAAGCTTGAATATTTGAGCTTGAAATTTCAGTTGGAATTTATTTGTTTTAGTAGTGTAAAAGTTGAAAATGATGGCTTTGTATAGAAGGCGCTAGAGATTGCTGGACAACATTGCGGATGCTGCGAATCTTAAACTAACTTGTATAACCTGCTTTTTAAAGGCCACACAATAATTTAGAGAGCACCAAGTAGAGGAAGGATATGATAGTTCCTGTGTTATCTCTACGGTATTCTAACTGACCTAGGTGCGTCAAAGGACATCCACTTCACCTAACATTGTTCCACATTACCATTACATTTTGTTCCACAATGGATCCAGTGTGACAGCACCTAAGTGAGTAAGACTTCGCTGCACATTCCCAGAAAATATGCTCTGGTGTTTCATCGCTCACCTCACAAAAACGGTTCTACTACGCCTAGTTTCCTGAAATGATAACGAAAACTACAATATGCCATATATAGGGTGATTTTTTAGCTATTATCTTTTTAAACAGTTTAAACCGCTGACGCACGTTTCACTGTCAAACATCTTCAGTTTGGTCCATAATTTAACCATGAATCGTCTTACAAACGATCAACGCTTGCAAATCATTGAATTTTAATATAAAAATGCGTGTTCTGTTGAGAAAGTTTATTGCGCGCGTCTTCCATTTTATGGTCTATTTAATCGACCCACTGAAGCGGCTATTCGAGCTATTGTGACTAAATTTAGAACCAAATTTACTTTATTGGACATCAAACCACCAACACGCTTACGTAGAGAGCGAACTGAAGAAAATTTCGCAGCTGTATCGGCCAGTGTTAATGATGACCATCAATTATCGATTCTTCGCCGTTCGCTGCAATTAGACCTCTGTTACTCAACAACGTGGACAATTTTGCAAAGGGATTTAGGTGTGAAGCCTTTCAAAATACAGCTGGTGCAAGAGTTGAAGCCGAACGACCTACCGCAACGCAGAACTTTTGGTGAATGGGCTCTTTGAAAGTTGGCCGAAGATCCACTTATTTATCGAAAAATTGTGTTCAGCGACGAAGCTCATTTTTGGATCAATGGGTACGTAAATAAGCAGAATTGTCGATTTTGGAGTTTAGGAGTGAAGATCAGCCAGAAGAATTGCAAAAGCTACCAATGTATCCAGAAAAGGTCGCAGTTTAGTGCGGTTTATGGGCTGGAGTTATCATTGGACCGTACTTCTTCAAAGATGCTGCGAATCGTAACGCTGCCGTGAAATGATATCCAACTTTTTTTTGCCCAAAATGCAAGTGCTTGACTTGCATGACATGTGGTTTCAGCAAGACGGTGCCACATGCCACACAGCACGCGTAACAATGGACTTGTTGAGAGGCGAGTTCGGTGAACATTTTATTTCACGTTCGGGACCTGTCAATTGGCCACCCAGATCGTGCGATATAACGCCTTTAGATTATTTTTTGTGGGGCTATGTTAAAGCTCATGTCTATTCAGACAAGCCTGCTCAATTAACGCATTGGAAGACAACATTAAAGCATTTATATGCCAAAATTGGACTAAGCGGATGGACCATTTGAAGCGCAGTCGCGGTCAACAAACATGAAATTATATGGACTGTACTATCGATTTAAATAAAAATTTCATGCATTTTCTGAATTTTACGTGTGTTTATTTTTTAAACTTTCCTATAGCTCTTAAAAAATCACCCTTTAGTAACCAGTGAGAGTTCGAAATGCATCTCAATCAGATTTAAGAGCCTACTTGACGCTCTTCTAGAAAGAAGAATAAATTGTTTTTACTGCCTCTGTCCCGCACTTTCTATCCAGTGTCGTATAAATTCCGTTTTTCCCATTCGTTTACAATTTCTGGTCCTTGGAATTTCGATGTGGCTTCTAATCACCCTACGCAGTCCATCTGTTCATTGCCGTCACGATCTACATGTCTCGGTACCCAGTTCAGTTCTCGGTACGGTGTGCCCTGCTCCCAGCTCCCAGCTTATTGAGGACAATGAGGAATTCCTCAATGAGTTTAGATGTTACTGTGGGAAAGTGCGATGTACAGGGCCTGGCTGTGTGACGATATGCAGGCGCTAGTGTTACGGCGAATGAGCCTTCAGCATGTTTCCAAAAATTAATCAGCTAACCATCAACGACATTTGGCTCCAATGAATGTTCCAAGACGGCGCAACTTGCCATACAGCGCGCTTAACAATCGATTTATTGCAATATGAAAGCCACCATGGACGCAAT
Organism: Anastrepha ludens; assembly: GCF_028408465.1. Classification (NCBI taxonomy): domain Eukaryota; kingdom Metazoa; phylum Arthropoda; class Insecta; order Diptera; family Tephritidae; genus Anastrepha; species Anastrepha ludens. Next base: position 6,929,853 of record NC_071498.1, on the reverse strand, counting down.
ATGGTCAAAATTGGGCAGATATTTTTATGAGGAACTTTTTAATGGCAGAAATACACTCGGAGGTTTGCCATTGCCTGCCGAGGGGCGACCGCTATTAGAAAAATTGTTTTCCTAATTTTGGTGTTTCACCGAGATTCGAACCTACGTTCTCTCTGTACATTCCGAATGGTAGTCACGCACCAACCTATTCGGCTACGGCGACCGCCGTAAAATAAATATCCTTTATGGATTTTGTTACTTCTGATCCTTCGGCCAGAAAAATTCCTAGTCTTAGTGCCTTTGGGATAGTTCCTTTTCTATCAGTATAGGAAAAGGAGGTATTCTTATATGTGCACTGAGTGTATCCGTGGAGCAGGCTCTCAACACCCCAATTACGCCGATGCACACCAATCGTAGCAATTTATATAATTTTGTTCTGACAGTTCTTTGTCTAGTTTGGACAGATAATAACCAAGGATCGTCGATCATATTGTGGTCCGGAATTTTAAATTTAAATGAACCCTTCAAATAAAAAGTGTAATAATTAAATATTTCTTTAACATATTAAAGCTATTTAAGAAACATTATTAAACCAAATTTGAATTTGACTCATTTTTATTAGCGTAGTAAAGCTTTGATAGACTCTTACCTGGCTAATAATTATATTAAAATTGATCGAAATCTGATAAGGCCAGCAAGAATTCTGATTACAACGACCGATTTCACCACATTATAACCAAAGCAATTAAGCGATCTTAAAATATAATGTCTCGATGAAATCTTGGCATACTTAGTGTGTTTTTCATTAATGACCCACTCGGCACTAAAAAGTTTGAAGAAAACTCTGAGATAAACGTAGCAATTTAGCAGAAGCGTCATAAAATCTAAAGCATTTTTGTGTACAAAACAAAAAAAACCAATTCGACTAAAACCAAAATGAAACTCATAAACGAACCCAAATTAATTGCTTAATGAAAGCTGGAAATAATTCAAATTCAAAATATTTACATTCGCAGTGCGCCTCAAGAGCCCACCAACGGGAACAATCTAGCAAGCAACGCCACGCTACAGCTTCGCTCCACATTTTCTGGCAGCCGTAGAGTACAAACAGGCCGCAGACGCGCAGCTGGTGGCCAGCTAACTGGTCGCGTAGTTGATGGCAGCGGGCTGTTGAACGCAAAACCTTTTCTCACCGTCATTAGGCGAAATGTCGCTGATAACCGATCGACGCCACTGATTGTAGCTCGATAAGAACGAAACAAGTGTGGCAATGCACAACGACTCGCTGCTCCTCCGCCTCCCCCCTCACAACTGTCATAGAAAAATTGGTAGTCGAATTGTCGGCTATGTAACTGTCGCCTGTGGTGTAGTGGCTGCAACAAGCGTTTGCTCCAGCAGTGGCGCATGCGTGGCGGCAACAGGTGCAAGTGTAAATAATCTGAGCGCGCACGATTGCTCAAATCCTCACCAGCAACGCAGTCTGGCTAACGTTCCTACTGTGTATAGCACATACAAGCCCACATAGCTTTGGTGAATTGATCTCGTGCGGCCTGCTGTGCGGGAAAAATGGCGCCACATTTAGTTACACTCGCCACGTTGGTAAACAATTTAAGGCAGTGTTTTTACAGCTTACACATGTTTTGTATGTTAAATGTGGGATATGTAGCCGTAATGATGTCGGAATCGCGCTGAAGGAACGGTGCATGAAATTGATTTCCAAAATCAGCTCAAGCATTTCTCAAACTTAACTATGACAACACAAATACGCATATAATCAATAGCTATGGCTACAGTTTACAGTGGGGAGAAAAGTAATGAAATCCTAAGCATTTTTTCACTTGGGATTTTAATTGGTGTCGGTCAGCACGTGAAAAAAACGACTGATGCGCTTTGTTGAAATCGGTAAAAATTAGCTAATAAAAAAAAGAAGCTCTTGTTTTCATAGTTTTGGGAAAAATAAATGCATTATTTTCTCGGTAGATGGCTGTAGTGATCGATATCTCGTACAGTATCGATCAAACAATTTAAAGTTTGTGCTCATTGTCAAGGTGAAATTTCACAATAAAATTTTGTTGTTGTTGTTTTTGTTTTTTCCATTCAGTTGTGAGTTACAGGAAGCCAACAAAGAGAAAATTCGGTACATTTTACAGTTTATTTTTTTGATAAAGTCGAAAAGCGAGCCAGACGGCCGAAATTGAGAATGGCGTTTATGGTGCCAATACTATAACAGCTAATTAGTACAATACAATTTTGGTTTCGTCGATTCCGTTCAGGCATTTTTGATGTTAAAGAAAATGTCGATAAAATCACAGAAATAATCGAGGAGTAGTAGTCGTAGCCTTCTATATATCGCCTATAAGGTTCTAGCGAGCGTATTGTGTGAAAGGCTGAAGCCCACCGTCAACTAACTGATTGGACTTTATCAGTGTGGCTTTAGACCTGGAAACTCTACCATCGACCAAATATTCACAATACGCCAAATCTTGGAAAACCCCCATGAAAGGAGAATCGACACACACCAGCTTTTCGTCGACTCCAAAGCTGATCTCGACAGTACGAAAAGGAGTTTCCTGTATGCCGCGATGTCTGAATTTGGTATCCCCGCAAAACTAATACGGCTTTGCAAGATGACGTTGCTCAACACCAGCAGCGCCGTCAGAATTGGGAAGGACCTCTCCGAGCCGTTTGATACCAAACGAGGTTTCAGACAGGGTGACTCGCTGTCGTGTGACATCTTTAACCTGATGTTGGAGAGAATCGTGTGAGCCGTAGAACTTAATCGCTTAGACACAATTTTTTATATGAGCGTACAATTGTTGGCGTATGCCGATGATATGAACATCGTCGGTCTTAACAACCGCACTGTTAGTTCTGCCTTCTCCAAACTGGATAAAGAGGCAAAGCGAATGGGTCTGGTGGTGAATTAAAACAAAACGAAGTACCTCCTGTCATCAAGAAAACAGTCGGCGTACTCTCGTAGCGGCACCCACGTCTCTGTTAGAGACTTCGTTTTTCTAGGAACCAGCATTAACACCGATAACAATGTCAGCCTTGAAATCAAACGCAGAATCTCTCTTGCCAACAAGTGCTACTTTTGACTAAGTAGGCAACTGAGTAGTAATGTCCTCTCTCGACGAGCAAAATTAACACTCTACAAGGCTCTCATCATGCCCGTCCTAATGTATGGCGCAGAGGCTTGGACGATGACAACATCCGAGGAAGCGACGGTTGGAGTATTTGAAAAAAAGATTCTGTACGTTGGCAACGACGAATATCGCAGGTGATGGAACGATGAGCTGTATGAGCTTTACGACGACATAGACATAGCACAGCGAATAAAGATCCAGCGGCTACGTTGGCTGGGTCATGTCGTCCGAATGGATACAAACGCTCCGGCTCTGAAAGTATTTGATGCGGTACCAGCTGGTGGTAGCATAGGAAGACGAAGGCCTCCTCTGCGTTGGAAAGATCAGGTGGAGAAGGAATTCGCTCACTTGGTGTGTCCAACTGGCGCCGGTTAGCACGAGAAAGGAACGACTGGCGCGCTTTGTTAAACTCGGCCAAAATCGTATGCTTATCGCGCCAATTAAGAGGAAGAAGTAGTACCAGTATTTGCTCATTTTGGCTGTTTGTCGATTTGTATTAATTTATGAAACCTTTCTAATTCCTTTTAAAGAATTCTAGCACTTTTTTTCTTTGATCTGATGCGAAAAGCACTTAGTGATTTTATTAAAAATGCTGTTTAAGTTATGGAAGTTAAATCAATAACCACTGATTGTCAATGACTTTTTGTATGCGATTTGGCATAGAATGGATAATTCTAAGGCAGGTTTCTGTGGGAGTTCTTTGATTTTTTTCCATAAATCCGTCTTAATTTTCGAACGTTTCCTTCTCGATACGCTTCTTTATATCTCCACAAAGGTATTCAATTGGGTTTAAGTCGGCTTGGTAGACTCTTCAAGACGAGCATACCATCAACAAGGGAGTGGAAAACATTAAGGTCATGGAGAAGAGCGTAATTAAATTTCTATACAGATGGTTCCAAGCCTATCGTGGGTTGGCTATTGAGTATTTTCGAAGGAATTAGGACTGCAACAATCAGTTCGACTACCAGACTACTGCAGCGTTTATCAGGCAGAGGTTCTAGCTACAAAAGAAGTAGCTACATATATCTAAATATGCATGCCATAACAAAAGCTTTTGAAGAGAGGACATCTCGAAGGTTGTGGCTTGTATAACCGGTCACTGGCAATTTGGCAGGCATTCCTTGAGATTGGGAGTTTTCTCCCATGAATATTGCAGAAGTTGTGGAGATGAAGAAGAGGAAAAAACAGTTGAGCACTTCCTTTGCAATTACCCAACCTAAGCTAAAATCAAAGCAGGTTTTCTAGGTAGATACTTTTTCAATTCGCTTACGGTTCTGTCCGTCGTGGGAATTGGAACAATCCTGCGCTTCATAAGAGCCACAAATTGGTTTCATGAAGATAAATAAATGAGGTTTTCGTATCGCATGGTGGTATCATAACGGACCTGTCAGGCCTAAGTGAGTTGGTCTTAGCAACGATCACCAATACCTATCCTAATGTAGGTCGTCTTGGCCAATCCATACCTTTAACAATGTATTGTAAAAAACATTCACGTACTAACATTGAGTAGTTTTTTGGGTCATTCTTCTTCTTAATTGGCGCGATAACCGCTTACGCGATTTTGACCGAGATTAACAAAGCGCGCCAGTCGTTTCTTTGTCGTGCTAACCGGCGCCAGTTGGACACACCAAGTGAAGCCAAGTCCTTCTCCACCTGATCTTTCCAACGCAGAGGAGGCCGCCCTCTTCCTCTGCTACCACCAGGTGGTACCGCATCGAATACATTCAGAGCCGGAGTGTTTGTATCCATTCGGACGACATGACCCAGCCAACGAAGCCGCTGGATCTTTATTCGCTGCGCTATGTCTATGTCGTCGTAAAGCTCATACAGCTCATCGTTCCATCGTCTACGATATTCGCCGTTGCCAACGTGCAAAGGTCCAAAAATCTTACGCAGAATCTTTCTCTCGAACACTCCAAGCGTCGCTTCATCGGATATTGTCATCGTCCAAGCTTCTGCGCCATATGTTAGGACAGGCATGATGAGAGTCTTGTAGAGTGTTAGTTTTGTTCGTCGAGAGAGGACTTTACTGCTCAGTTGCCTACTTAGTCCAAAGTAGCACTTGTTGGCAAGAGAGATTCTACGTTGGATTTCAAGGCTGACATTGTTATCGGTGTTAATGCTGGTTCCTAAATACACGAAGTCTTTTACAACCTCAAAATTATAACTGTCAACAGTGACGTGGGTGCCGATACGCGAGTGCGCCGACTGTTTGTTTGAAGACAGGAGGTACTTCGTTTGGGTCATTATCTTGCATAAAAAGCCACCGAAGTGTTATATATTCCTCAGCAAATGGTAGTGTCACTTCTTGAAAATTAATTTTTCCATTTTATTGGTTATTAGGAGAATATGTCCTACTCCATACCAAGAAAAGCAACCCTAAATCTTTATTTTGCTGTGCTTGTTTTTTTTTTGTGAACCGCGGTGAGAACTCTTGTCATTTAAGACGTATGACATTTCGCGATGGACCATTTCCAAATAAATTATGATTTGGATTCATTGCTCCAAAGTAATATATATTATACCGTTTTTTCATACCCTCTGATCCACACCATGACTTGTGCTCTTGAGCAAAACTTTTCCTCTTTCTTCAATTTCCTTGTTTCTACAGAAGAACTTTACGAGCTATTTTTCCTGGTAGGTTGACATTTTACAATCGATGCCATACAGTTCTCGCTGACATTGCGTTGTTGATTACAGCTGCAATGGTATTTGATAACTTAAAAGGATCCTTCCTGGCAAGAGTCATAATTAAATCTCAGTAGTGCACGTCCTTTTCTTTTTATTACCACATCACTCTCCGGATTGTTTAAGCTTAGGGACATTTACAATAAAATTTTTAAACCGTCCAAGTTGTTCAGCGATCACTTTTTGCGATTTCTTTTTTATTTTCGAACGAAATTTCCATAGTTGCTTTGAATTCTTCTGAGCAACACAAGGAATCCGACAGATAAAGTCAGCTTACCTGTTTTAATGACCATATGAGTATATACATATATATGAGTATATACATACATATATATCTCCTCCTCCTATTTGTGATATGCCTCTTGATGTTTTCTCACAAATGGAAAGGCCACAGTCTTAAGCCGACTCCGAGAGGAAGATATTTTTTGACGTGATAACGTCCTTTAATTCGATATAGCCGGCTGCACGCACCAAAAAATGCGTCGTTACCTTACTTCAATTGCAAGCGATAGCGTGAAACGAAAGACAAGGAGGTACAATCGGCCGCCGCGTTCGGCAACGTTCGACATCTGGCTCTCTCCTACTGGAGTGAGCATATATATGTATGTATATGCGCATATGTACTATATGTAAATTCACATATTTGTATTTGCATATGCCTTCTTCCTGTGTGCATGGTAATGAACCATTTCTCCGTTGAGAATAGGACGATGATAGGAAAAGTAGGAAATGAAAGGGAGTGTTTCGAGTGTAATGTGTCTTGAAAAAGTCAAATCGATGATAGTGCCTCTTAGTGTTTTTGACTTATTAACGTCTGATGCACAATCGAAATCGAACATACATATCTTTTATGAATTTGATAAATATTTCGTAATTTTTCACGTTTGTGTAAATGTAATTAACGTTGTCACGTTAAACTATCGTCAGTAAACCGACTTTACAGACAACCTCTTTTATGGGGAGATTTTTTCATTGCAAAAATACACTCCGAGGTTTGCCATTGCCTACCGAGGGGCGACCGTTATTAGAAAACACTGTTACTATCATTTTGCTGTTTCATGCACGGAGATTCGAACACACCAACCCATTCGGCTACGTCGCCAGCTGGCTATAGGTGGGCAACCTAAAAAGGGCTTTGCCAGCGAAAATGTCAGCCAAATTTGTTGTCAATTATACTTAAAAGAAAATATTTTATACTGCATATGATATGAATAAGTATAATAAAGGAACTGTTTCGAAATGTTCATATTTCTAACGGAAGAAAGTTCGCAATTCTTTTCTTATATTTTTCACCGTCGTTTTCGTCACCAGTGACCTAACCTCCTTATTTAAGTGACAATTAATGTCGAAAAAGCGTGACAAGAAATAAGCAAAAAGTACTCCCCGAAAGCACTACATAATGAACTTCCTGTCCAAATTGAAAAAAAAAATGCCTTAATCTGTGAATTACTTCTCTACATATGTAGAACTAAATATATGTATACATCTATACATGCACAAATGAATATATGGCAGTAGATTATTCCAAATCTGTTCTTCATCCAGATGATTGCAAGTTTAGGTCGGAAAGTAAAAAAAGCGAACACTACTACAGCAATGCATCACGAAAAAGCATAAATATTGAAACCACACAAAGAAGCTTAAATCCAGCCCAGTCATCTCTGCTGGTGGCTTTAAGGCGCGTGCTAACCATTCAAGAAGCTTCATTTAAAAGGCACAAAAAACCAAAACTCTCATCGAAAAAAATGTAACCATAAAAAGCATTCGCATATTAATACTTGTACACACCGCAACGGTAATAACATCAATGAAAAGACTGACAGGAAGAAAGAAGAATCACATCACGAGCACAACATCAACTACAAAATGACAGTGAACACACTTCACCGGCAATTCAACCAAAGTCACCTGAGAGTGGAAATTGAAAGATGACGATGCTCCTATGTACAGTATTGATGTATGTATGTAGGTACATACACGAGAGCAGTACATACACACAATATTGTTAATGTTACGTTTTTTCATAGCTACCTACCCTGCAGAGAAAGCAGGAAGTAGTGAAACGATTTTCGAGTTGAGCACAAAAACTTTTTCGCTGATTAGGTGTCACTTTACTACATAGAATGCGACTCGCTTACGAGAAAAGAAAAACGAACACGGATTCTCATACAGTAAATTTTTGGTTCGAATTGGGAGTTTTTTTAAATAATTATAATTATTAAGTTAAATAGAATCTTAGCTGTGGCGATTTTTCAGAGAATGAGACTGTTGTGCATTTTCTCTGTAAATATTCGGGCTCGGAAGATAGACGATGAAGTTTACTGGGTGCTCCTTTCTCCACAACCTGGGACAGCCTGGGGTTCCAATCTTCGTCCCATCAACCGTCTCCATTGCACCAACAGCTCTGGCTGGCGGTAGATATCTACATTTTGGAGGTCTCATAATGGCACCAAAACGGCGCTTTAGTGCTCAAGCCTGATTCGAGCAAAGGCGAGGAACAGAAAGTGGTCCGCCGTCCACCTCCTCTTCACAAACTGAGCAGAGTACACTGCCTGAGATGCCTACCTTTTCAATGTGCTTTACCCATAGAAAGGGGCCTGTCATCAGTCCAACCAGCTGTATGCAGTCCCTTCTGCTTAATGACAGGAGGATTTGCAATAGTCGGTCTGACATAATAGATAACATCAGTTTAGTCCATCTACAGCCTCTCTCAGCCTGCCAAGCTTGCTTGTGGGTTATAGTAACCCATTTGCTAACCGTGGCTTTGATGGCTGCAGAAGGGAGTGGCAGATGGGCTCCGTGCCAAAGAAGTTGGCCTCAGAGACCATCCTAGCTAAGGATTCAGAGGTCTCTCAGGAGTCCCACGTGTCCCGGGACCCATGTTAGCATCAAGCTATTATATCTACCAATATAGTTCAGCCTGGATTTACAGGACTCGATTACCCTTGATGTGGTTGGGGGCTGTCTAAGGCCATGACCGCAGCTTGGCTGTCGCTGCACAACAAAGTTCATCGCTTCTTGAACAGCATACACTTCCGCTTGAGACACAGATGCATGCATTTCTAGAGCAAAGTGCAGTTTTGTCCCGCTGGATTCCACGTAGACCCCAGAGTCGGAGCCGTAGTTGGCCCTGGAGCTATCCGTGAAAAAGCGAAAACAGTGTTTTCTAGGCTCATTTTCAGAGGCAATGGCGTCGGAAGAGCTAAACCGTCTTAATTCTGCCTCAATACGAGTACTTCGTGGTAAGAGCGAGTAATTTGGTAAAAAACTTGGGCAAAGTTGAAATATATAGGGTGGCCATATTAAAACGATTGGAAAATAAATTTAGATAACGGTTTTAGATATCAAATTTGTACTGGCTTTATTTTGAAATTATTTATATTCAAGCTATTACAAGGGTTGCTATTTATATTTCTGGTCTTGGGTACTTCTAGGCATCTTGGGCTGTCAGTCGTCGTCTTATTTTTCCATATAGATATGTTTGATAAATGGTATTTTACGATAAACGCACTTAGAGGTAAATAAGGTCTGATGATTTCGCCATGAAATAAACCGCACCCAGTAGTATATCTTTATGGAGGTGTTGATGCTTAATCAAACACTTTTGGATTGTGTTCGCTCCAATATAGGCAATGAGGTTGATATAGTCACTGAGTGCGAAATTCTAGCAGCAAATTAGTAAACTAACGATCGTTCGACTTCAATTCTTACATCAGCACGAACTTGCATGTAGGCTTAAATGAATTTGTAAAATGAGTTCGTTTGACTCTCTGGTGATGTCCTATTCAACTAATATGTACCAAGTCAACATTTCCGAGTCTTCCGAGTTATCACCGTGCCGCTACAATGGCTATATTTATATCGTATTTTGCCTAGTTGATTTATGGCTTAAGATCCTAAAGATTGCACTCACAATCAATCGTTTCCCCAGTGCGATGAATTGCATGTGCACTGAAGCAATGATGATGACAGACATCAGGACGAAATTTACGTTGCGTATTTACAACTGAACCGGAATTTCGATAATATTTTTTAATAAAAAGGTAAACGTCATTGAACATTTTGACAGCTAGATGTCCTTGGTAACTTTGACAGCTGCTGGAACATAGGCTAGGTTAGGTTAGGTTGACCAGGCTGGCTGAAAGCCATCACACAACCTACTGGTTCTTATTAATACCAGATGGAGTTTGATCTTTATGTTTATCTGTAGTAAGTAAGTAAACTTTGCAGCACTATCCCCGACTAGATTCTAACTTCTCATATTCTCTAAAACATAAAAAATATTCTAAAGTTTCGCTCTTTTCCAGTTCATTGCAAAATCTGCAGTTATCATTATTTGTAATTCTTATCTAGTATGCGTGTGCCGCCTGCAAATTGGAACATAACCAACCAGAAAAACTAGCACCACTGCTATCTTATTACACAGATCTAATAATTATATTGCACATACCTATGTACTTGTTGTCCATGAAAAAAAATCGTGCACTTTTTATATGGAAAAAATTCTACGAAAAAAAAAATTATAAAAAATCAAAGAGATTTTTCAGCAATTTTAAACTTGCACTTTTTATATTAAAATTTAGTAAACTATAAAATTCCATACCAAAATTCTTTCTAGAAATTCTAATTAAAAACAGTAGAATTGAAATGCTAAGTTTGGGAAATTTGACTAATTTTTATATCAAATCTCAAATTTGGATTTATATGGTGTTTGTTAGTTAATGAGCTATACTTTTATACAAAAATAATAAACCTTCAAATACAGAGAGCGAAAAAGCAAAAGCTGACCAAACTCTTGGTGTATGTATTAAAATTTTTCGTCAGATTCAAAGCAATCCACTGCGTGCGGCTTTTTTAAGAGGTTGAAAACTAAAAATTATAATAAAAACAGAAATATTATTGGAATAAATTTTTTTATTATAATCTAGTGAATAATTTCATGGCATTAATTTTTTAATATGATATTCGGTATAGGCTCGCCACGGCTACGAGTTACACCAATCAAGGCCAAAATCCTAATGTTGAATTTTCTACGTAGTCAAAGCGCAAAACCCAAAAAGTTGAGAACGACAACGAATCGAAATTTCGGCGTCTTCTTCAATACTTATGTTTTGTTTTCAAAGTAAATTTCCACAAATTGGAAGCGTAGCCCAGACGTTTAACTATTCATGATGACTTGGCAACCCTTCATCATCATCGAGCAGCTTTACTGCTCGGGGTGAGCTTTAGCTTCGTTCACGATTCGTTCCCATGCATCTTTAAGTATCTGATGTTTGTACGCCTTCGAAGCGGTAAGTTACCATGTCTTCTGGCTGTCTTCTCTCCACCTTGCATGAAATCTTCAGATATTTGGTTTTTTCCGCACTTATTTTGAGTCCTACGGTTTCATTACCTTTCTCGATGTTGAGAAAAAGCTCGGCCAGGAATTTTTCGCTTGATTATTGCGATGCAATGGTTAGTCTTGCTTGGTAGTCGCCTAAAATGTTTTCTGCTGCAGCTATAAGTCTTAAAGAAAAAATGCTGGAATGGATCTTGTATGGCGTGCTAAGGAGCGTAACTCCTCACAGAAGGTTTTGTCGCCTTTTTTATAGATGGGCGTAATCAGCCTCACACACCAATATTGGGGAATGTATTCTATGCCATATCGTAGGATAAAATGATGCATGATTTGAAGCCCTTCTCCTTAACAAAAACACCCTACAAAAGGAATTTCCATTCAGAAGAAAAACTCGTTTAATTGTTTTTTTTTACTTGTTATATTTTTAGAAGATTTCCGCTTTTATAACTTTGGGCGTCCAGTAATATCGATTGCATTACCCTTTACATGCATATACACGCGTATTTATTCTGTTTCCCAAAAAAGAATTTTTTCCAAGTGTGTGTGCGGCATTACCCCGCTCCACACCTCAAGCTACACACATTTTCAAGTCATCGATGGTGATTTGTTTGCGGCTTTACGGGTGAGTCTGAGTTTTTTGTTGTGGCATTTTTTGTTGCCTTTTTTTACCACTCTTCGTTGGCCATATGCGCATATTGCATGTGAAACAAGTCTTCTGTTAATGCGTAAACTGACGCAACTCAAAACCTAAATATGCACAATTTTCAATTTTATGTTTTTGTAAATACATCAACAAATACAGTGTGAGATTTAAAGAATGCATATCTTTGAAGAAGTTGAGCTACATTTCTATTATATTTTGCATATTAAACCTTTTTTTTTGCAACAACTTTTTTGGCTACGAGCGATAAAACTAAACACAATCTTGAGTTGTGCCACTTTGGTGGTTAGCGCGAGTTACGGGGATTCTTGTATGTTATGTTGTTGTAACCAAGATCTTGGATAGGCAGGAGAGTCAAACAAAAACAAAAAAGACAGAATTAAACTTCTTGTGTCGTATTAATAATTTTTTGGGATGGGCATATCCGATGTAGTTGGTGGTAATTTTGATTCCTTTTGTTGGCACATTCACTGGCACGCCAGCACTTTCTGCTCGTATGTGTGTAGGTAGGCATTTGTTTAATTGTGATCTGTGAATGTATGGCAATTTTCACTACGAGCATGGCAACAGCTTCACGGGTTCTACACGTATTCGTATTTATCTCTTTGTATCGATAAGTTTAGGAATACGCGCCTCACGCCAATCAATTGTGGACAGTGTGTCGGATATGCCAGTTTGAAAAAAAAACTTCTGCCATTAAAATTTTAGTAAAATACTTACATTTGTTCACGTACAAAGTGCAAGCAGATCATCAGTTAATGCCTGCTGGCCGTCAGACGCGTGAAAGTTGCTCTCAAGCCATCCTCCATCTCAATAATGAAGCAGGCGATTATGTGTCGAAAATCATAATGAGCGACTAGGCGCATTTCCACTTAAGCGGTTAGGTTAGTCAGCTAAATCTTCGTTTTAAGGTCACTGAAAATCCGCGTATTATGCACGAAGAGCAACTATATCCAATCGAGGCTACTGTGCGCTGCGGCGTTCACGCAGGCAAGCCGTCGACATCGAAAACTGATGAAAACATCAATAAAGGGAAAGAAGAGTTGAGCAATAACCGCAAATTAACCATCAAAGAGTTGACAGAGGACTTGAATATTGCCTTGGATCCGTTGAGGACAATACACGAGTAGATAATGATTTGAGTTTGCGCAGTGTTGCTGCAAAGTTAGTCCCAAAGGACCTGAATTTCATGCAAAAAAGGATCTCATTTAGACTGCCAAAGACATGATTTGCAAGGCTGAATCCGATCAAACATCATCAAACACACCACTACTGGAAACGAGACGTGGGTTTATGAGTACAACATCAGCCATCCAGTCACCAGGCAAGTCAATTCGCCAAACAGAAAGGATTTGTGGGAAAACAACTCGTAGATTTTGCACGATGATATCGCACCGTCGCACAGTGCCATCACTATCGGTACATTTTTGACCACGAAATGAGTACCATCCAACAGCCATCGAGTTGATCTGATTTATTTCTGTTTGATGGAGTCAAAAAACCACGACGAAGAACGTGTTTCAACCACCGAAAGGAAGTAGTGGAAAAATCGAAGACGGATCTGAAGGTTATACAAAGGCTACGTCTGTAAACAAAGTTCCCGTATTTTGGCTGAAGAGCAACTCGAAGCCATTCCAGAACAGCCATTACATCCATTGAAAACAACCATTTGGTGCCGCCTATGGGCTGGAGGAATCATCGGTCCATATTTCTTCAAAGGCGAGGATGGCGCCAATGTAACAGTGAATGACGAACGCTCTCACGCCATGATAAACGACTTTTTGATGCCGGATGCTGGAAATTGAAGCCTGTGACCTCCACAACATATGATTCCAACTTGTCATACAGCTCGAGAAACAATGGATTTACTGCATTGTCGATCCGGTTTATCTCTCGTCTCCGACCAGGGGATTGGTCACCAAGATCGTGTGATATCACACCTTTGAACTTTTATTTATGGGAGTATGTAAATTCCTAATGCTTTATGAATAAACCAATTTCAATCGAGGCATTGAAAGCTAAAATTACTAAAGTTATTTACGAGATACCGACCAAAGTCCTCCAGCGAGTCATTCGAAATTGATGTTTACGGATGACCGAATTACGACGCAGTTGCGACCAACATTTCAAAGGCATTTCCTTAAAAAATAAGTCTCATAAATGGTTCTACACAAAAATAATGCAGATTGCCCCATCAATTTGTATTTTCGTTATTTTATTTCCGTTATAAGTATTCGAAATATATCGTGTGCGCAAAAAATTGATTTTAAGTCCCTCTAATGAACTCTTAAATTGCTAAGGTAAATAAAAATGAAACTTTCTGTCGCTGCAAAGCACATCCAAATTCGACTTTTGAAAGGTCAAGCTTTATTTAGCATTTTCTGTTTAGCAACTATGACTCTCCATTACAAAAAAATAGGTACTGTTTTCCATCGGAATTTTTAAATTTATTTGATAATATTATAAGACCGCATTTTTTTTTTTTTTTTTTTTTTGTTAAGGCACCCTAATCTATGTACATCCATCGCAGTATTGTATTTTAATTTTATTATTTAACGAATTTTATCCACCTTGTTTTTCTTATTTCTTTTTACATATAATTTGACCCTTTCATCACACTGTTAACTTACGGTTGGAGCTCCAAAGCAAGGTTTTCATTTTAATTTTTCGTTTGTTTTATGTTTACTAAATTCGTGTATTTGCATTTGTGAGTGTGTACGACATATGTATGTACAAGCGGATACTTGTTCGATTGAGATTTTTCGTTTGATTGATTGGATTAGGTACTTAAGTTATTAATTTCTAGTTGCATGTCTGCATATACACAGGTACCCACATATTTATCTTTGCTCATTTTTATTTGGGCACCCTCGCTCGCTGCTCGACTTCACTGTACCTTTTCTACCAGACTCAACCAAGTCAAGTCAGGCCAAGCCGTGCCAAGCCTACCCAATTCATGGACTTTTCGTTCATTCACTCGCTCACGCTGTTTATTCATTCACAGGTATTTTCATTCATCAAAAGCGAAGATAATACGCACAGCCGTGGCCGGTTTTTGATTGCCAGCATCTGATTATGGCTTTTTGGCATGCTTGTAGATTTTCTATTAATTCAAATTGAGTTTACATGACTGAGGAGCGCGCGTTTCGGACACAAATTGTCTTTGACAAATTATCAACCGCACTTTTTCATTAGACAAATACTTGTTTGTACATGCATACATATGTAGGTGTGTGTGCGTGAAATTATGTATGTGACGTATACAAGTTTTGAAATATACAGTAAATGTTGGCCCACCAAACCAAACCAGCAGCGCACCTAACTATGCAATCAGCAACGGAAACCCGTAGAGCGACGTATCAGCTGATAATATCTAAGTATCCTATAAGAGGGTATTGTAAATAGAAACCTAGCAACGCAGATCATTTCCGTAGCCTGTTCACGCAGAGAGTTCAATTTTGTCATTAAACCGCCTCAGCTGGTTGATTTCTTCCAGGTAAGTTTTAAAAGAATAGTCTCTCGAAATTGATTGTTCGTTGAACTGTGCTGCATGTGGCTATGTCTCACTAAAACCACTATTGGTGACTACCAATGTCATTTTCACGATCATTGAACATCACAAAATGCTTCATGATGATTTGATACCGCTCCTTTGAGGCGCCTTCATCTACTTCAAAAAAATACGAGCCGATGATCTTGCTCGCACAAATACCTCACCAAATTGTAACTTTCACGTCTAAGTGTCTGTCACGTCTTTCGGTGTCATGAATTCGCAAATTTTGCTTATTTATGCCTCCATTCAAAGAGAGATGTGCCTCGTCAGGAATTTTTTAAAAGTATAGCTGAACAATTTCAACGCATTCTTTCAGATTCTACTTTTCGGGAGAATAAGAGTCTAAACTTAATTTACGAAACACAACTTAATATCTTACCCAACCTATTATATGGAAAGCTGTGTTAGCGGATAGTTAAAACTTAACTTAATTCATGAGCCTTAAGACGCTGTAAATAAATGTAAGTAAAGTTCAGTTAAATTAAGTTAAGTCTACACTAGCTTAGGCTGTCCAGGTTGCTTGCCTAAGACAAGACACTTGGTGGCCCTAAGACCCATTGCGATACCTGCACTTGATTTCCAACTCCTAACTAAGTTGCTTAAACTACTTCGATCGTTCTAAGAAGGTAACTTATCCCTCCAGTCAGAAATTTTGCAAATGTCCCAGGCCTTTAAAGAAATAATCGTGAAGATATTTGGCAAGGCTTCTTTGAAATGTAGGACATTCACAGAGGAGGTGCTGTACCGACTCAACTTTTTCCTCATCTTCACATCTCCTGCAGATGTCATTATGAGATATACCCATTCTACCGGATAGGATACCACTAGTGCAGTGACCCATTATAACCCCTGTGAGGACGCTGGTAGTAGATCTATTGAATTCAACCAGTCATTTTGTTCTTTTAAGATTCAGTTTTTGCCAGAGCGCTTTGGAAACTCTGCAGCTAGTGATCAGCGACCACCGTGATTGGGTTCCATGATTTCGCTCTAGACAATCGCAGTGTACAGTTCGTTTAGAGGACTACTTATGTCCTTCATCACTCGCTGAAGGTCAAGCTCAGAGCATTTCCTTGCACACTCATCCGCTCCTTCATTTCAGAGTGGCCGGGGACCCTACAAAGTGTAGTGTTATATTGTTGAATAAGGGAAAACCACCTGCATTCTTGAATACATCTTGAATTGATGCGATCTGAGGCCAGTGCCTTGATGGCTGCTTGTCAACAAAAATGGTAAGATTTGCCCCAGGTAGGTTCATTAGTCTTATCTGCTGTTTTGCCTATAGCGTCGATCTCCGCTTGGAAGACGCTACACTAACTGAGTTTTAAATCGCCTTTATATGACTTTACCCGATGTGTCAGGGTTGTCAAAAATTTTAGGGCAGGCTGATGCTTGTAGCTCAAACTCCAAACTCTGCAGTTCATAAAAATAGTCCGAAATAGACTAATAAAATATTTAGAGAAAAGTTCTCGTTTAGAGCTCTTTATGAGGAGTATGTCTTATGAAAGTTATACAATTCGTTAATGATTTCTTAGGAACTTTTGGTTTATTGGATTGGACAGCATTCGGAAGGGAAAAAATAAATTCATTAATCGTTTACTTCCTCTCTGCCAGTTTTGTGAATGAATGCATAAAACGAAATGTCGACGGTTAACTCCAAGTGCTCTGACTGAGAGATAAGTAAATAAAAGACATCAATGTCCCTTTCACTTTGACAACAATGATGCTAATCACTGGCGTTTCTATTGAAATCTGTTTTAGATATACCTCTTCATGTAACTTACACACATATTACGTATATACATAAGTATGTATTACCTAAGTATGTAGTTGTCAGAGTCTGCACGAGATTATTCTTGTAATCGAGTACTGCAAAACAACTTTGCGACCGCCTGATGATAAATCACGATGCCGAATTAGCTGACAACATTGGCTAATTCAGCTATTCACAAAGCGGGGTGGTGGTGAAGGATGCTTAGTTTAATTTGTTCACAATGTAAATTTTTTGTAGAAAAGAATTATAAAAGCGTAAGTCTATAAGGGCAAATAATTCTTAAAGTCTAAGTTGTAAGTAATGATTTTCACGGTGACGGAGTTTAGCACCCATTGCTCATATACAGCTTTCTGAATCCCAACAAATCAGTCAAAACATTGCTTACTCTTCCCAATGATGTGTCTAGGGCTTCTACTAAACATCTTTGAGTCAATCGACGATTTGCCTATACGAGTCTTGTATTTCTTCTGCGATTTCTGGTGTCGTTGCTATTTTTTCAAGTCCTTCACTTGGATCATCTTCAAGGCATGTGCGACCACGTTTGAATTCAGCAACCGCTCTTTCTGCCTTCCAAAAATAACAATTCAATCATTGCACGATACTTGATTTTTTCCATTGTAAAAAATACTATAACACGTCGATCCTAAATGGCTCGTAAACAAAGAATGAACAGATTGAAACGAAACTTCATATGTTGAAAATTAAGGTCAATAGCTACGCCCCCTCTTATTGAACCGCAAAACTTATTGAACAACCTAGTATTTGAATGTATGTATAAAAGTACGAGCTCCTGCATATCCTAGCCATTCGATTGTGTAATGTAGTTTACTTGTGTCACTGGCTTGGCAACTCCTGCAACAACTACGACGATATATAAAGACATGCATTACAAATCCATTTAGAAAAAATGACGAGAGCAAAATGTGCGTAAGGTTCTTAATGAACTAAAATCTAACAGCAACCCTGCAAGGAAAAATTGGACTAGTGAAACAAATATCTAGTTTGGTATTGGTACGAATTGGCCAAATATGAGCCACTTGGCTACTCATGCTTTTTTAATAACTTGTTCTACAATCAAAAAATGGATCCAGTTTGTGTGAGAAAGTTGACACGTTCTGCAGCATTACCACGAAAGTTTTATCAATTGCGTATTGCGAAAGGGCAGCAAAATAAACTAGTCATTGTTCGTAATTTATTAAAAACGCACGAGCAGGAAACTAGGATATTTCGAATAAATCCAACAATTGCCTTCCTTCTACCCCGACACAATGTCGATTTTTGTTTTGGCGCTGTGCCATGAAAGGCAGGAATTTGTTAAGCGTCGAAATTGAAAACTGCTAAGCTACAAAAAAATTCAGTTGAATAAAATGTTAGTTGCATACCATCATCAATTAGGTACTTATTGAGGGAAGTCGTTCAACATCATCACCATCAACAATTCCTAGTTGGACGTAGAGCCACAACTAATTTTTTCCATTCGGGTCTGTTTTGCCGCAATCCCTTAACTTCATTCCAGCTAAAGCGCTTGGCTCGTGTTTCTGACTCCAGCAGTCCAGATGTTTGCTGGTCCTGGCCTTCCTCGCTAGCGGCTCGGAATGTCTTTTACTTAACGGTGAAAAGAAAATCCCATATATCAAATATAATCGAAACGGTTCATTGCCTATAGGGAATAGAGCCTTTTCAGTTATTTATATCGGTGGTGTGGATTAGGGGTATCCTTTGGCATTTCGGTATTTCTGGTTGAATGAATGTTTCCGTCTATCTTTCGTTTCTCCGTATTTTGTTTTCGCATTGTTTATAGGTTCTTCTGGTTTTTGCTATATATCTGCAGAAATTGTGATCAAATAGGTGGTCGTATGATTAAAGTGTGGGCATAATGTTCGTCACTTTTTTTAGTTTTCAATGAAACACAGAACTGGTAAAACTTTTTCATTTTCTCTCTTTATATAAGACGTCATAATGTCATAACCCCTTAGCAGCTTTTTATTAATTTATCTATTAATTTTGTTTCATTAATTTTTGACGTGATAACGTCTTATAATTCGATTTAACCGGCTGCACGCACGAAAAAATGTGCCGTTACCTTGCTCATTTGTCGTTACCTTGCTCATTATCGTTACCTTACTCATTGTCGTTACCTTGAATGAACTGCAAGCAAAAGCGCGGAACGAACGACAAAGCAAACAAAGAAAACGAACGGCAACGTTCGACATCTTGCTCTTTCCTACTTAAGTGAGCGTATATATGTATGTGTATGCGCATATGTACATATATAAATTCACGTATTTGTATTTGCATATGCCTTCTTATTGATTATTATTAATTTGATTTACTTGAAGAATTTAAAATAAAACCAAGTTTGTTAATAATACCTGTTGTTTTAATGTTATTATTATTAATTTTTTTATTATATACGAAGGAAAAAATGTATGGTCATATTTGCTACATACCTTATAAGATATGTTGTATACTAATATATGTATATAAACATGCATATACATATACAATTTCGCGTAATTTTCAAAAAGAACAAATCTATATGTAAAGATGCATACAAGTCATATGGACATATCAAATATACGAATCTATTCCGTACGCAAGCAAATGACATTTGAATATAAATTCACATACTTGTATTTGCAAATGCCTTCTTCCTGTGTGCATGGTAATGAACCATTTCTCTGATGAGAATAGGACGATGATAGAAAAGGTAGGAAATGAAAGGGAGTGTTTCGAGTGTAAAGTGTTTTAAATTAGGCAAATCGATGATGTTGCCTCTTAGTGTTGTTGACTTATTAACGTCTGATGCACAATCGAAATTGAACATATCTTTCATGAATTTGATAAATGTTTCGTCATTTTTCACGTTTGTGTAAATGTAACTTGATCAATTCCATTGCGATTCCATTTACCTCCTTCTCTATATCCATACAAAATATCTATCAAACAAATAAAATTAAAATTTTGTTTTGAAAATTGCAACCATTACATTAGTATTTTCTTATGACGTTGTCACGTTAAACTATCGTCAGTAAACCGACTTTACAGACAACCTCTTTTTTTATTCATTTTTATTTTTTATACAATATATTTTGTTTCATTATTTATATATTCAGTCTACAGCATAACCTTACAGACTACATTTAATTTAATAGAGGGAATAAACTTAATTTAAATGTAGCCATAGTCGAATTAAAATCCATTTCGCCAAACAAATGATTATGCCTCAATTTACGCGATGAAATATTGAAATTTCTACGAAATTGTTCAAACATATAAAAGAAAGAAACTACCTAAAAGAATCCCTTCAGCAGTTAGCAAGATTATTCTCAACAGTAAACAACTCCACATTCCATTTCTTCCCCTTAAACCCACACCAGCATTCAAACCTCAATGATTGTATAGAAATACTTTGGTCAATACTGAACTTCGTAAATATAAAAAAGCTATATAAAAACAATCTCAATAACCATACTTTTCTACTCTCAGACGGTTCACAAGTCAACAACATTACCGGATTGGGCGATAGCACTGAGACTGAAAACGTTCTTATTAGAGAAACTCTAATTGAGAAACACCCAGAAATAGTACTCATTTGGGTTCCGGGACATGCACGAAACTGCAGACAACGCAGCCAAATATGCCACTTCAGCCCCAGTTACAACCATTCCAAATTTAAATACAAATGACATAGTCGATTTTTTGAAGCAGCACAACACAAATCCGAGACTTCTGAAAACTGTTCCACATGGTATAAAGCTCATAATATTCAAAAACTTAGTTTAAATCATTATCTAAGACATAATACCGACCAATCATTAACTAGAATCGATTTATTGAAGCAAGAGTTCAACTGGGTCATTCAAAACTGTCACACCTCCACCTAATTACAACTCTTCCACGATTTCAATTAAGCATGTGATTTCTGCTATTACTTTACTTCCCAAAGAAACCAAATTTTTCAAAGCACTAATCCTATTGAATCTATTTCTAATCCTAATATCGAAAATATCCAAACAATTCATTGTTAAAATTAGCACGCATTTGATGAACAATTCTAAGTGAATTAAATATAAGTATTTGAAAAAGCTGAGGGCCAAAGCAGCCATAGCTTTTCATAAACTAGGCTTAAAACTTATAAGTCAGCTGACACGATAAAACTAATGAGAGCCACATGTGTGAATGAATTTTCACCACCGTTCCATTCCGTATCACCGTTCCATCGTAGATCGTTGACTTGGGATTTTGGATTGTTTCCGTGGAATCGTGTCAGCTGATTGCAAATTTTCATTTTCATTAAAATAACTTAAAAACAATGTTGAATAATATTAATTATATATAAATGAACTATTTGCATTTGGTGGTTTTTGACTATGACATATTATACAATGAAATATTGTAACTGATCACGCGGATGTGTGTAGGCAAAAATATCAATGGAAAAATTGAGTCGTTACAACCAAACACAAACCATGTATTGTGTAAATATGTAACTAAAAGAACGCAGTTGTTTTCTAATGTAGGATGGCAAACCAGTAGGTCATTTTAATGTAACTAATGCCATCTGGGTAAACGGTTTTGAACTTTTTCAATTTTACTAATATGTCCCGAATAGTAGTGGTTTCACACCAGAAAATACTAAGTAATGGGCTCCTTACTAATGAATTGTAGGGCGCCTTAATGTGCAAGGACACTTAACCCTCCATTGGAAACCTTTTTTAAAACCTTCGGTTGGACACCCGGGCCTGGCCTTTTTTCTTCCTGTTCGAGCATCCAAATTTTAAGAAGCCACCTGGAAGCTCAAGTTGTTAGCTGTAGAAATATGTTAAATTCACGTGCAAGGTCGAAAAAGTCTGGCCAAACTCGGCTGCCCAACGGCGGGTTAACAATTTGATTAGTTATAATTAAAAGATTAGTATTTGCAGATCTATTAAGAAAAATGCATGCTGATATTGGCAAAAAGTTTTATATTCAAAATATTACCAAATATTTTGGCGAATGTACACTTCCGAACAATTGGCCTGTAATTGGCAATAATGGTACGATCACCTGATCTAAATATTATTGCAATGTGTTGTATCAAATAATCACGACAAAAGTTTACAAATAACATAAATAACACTGAGCAACAAAAAAAAACTTTCGGAAAATATCTTGGAAACCAACACTTGTTTTAAGACAAGTAAGACATGCTGATTACAAATATAGAAACCGTTTGTCTCTATCACCCACCGTTGTTGAGATATTTGGCATTGACCATTTATATATGTTTAATATTGTATCAAAGCAAACAACTCGCAGGCAAGTCACAGTAGAGCATATATCGCTGAATAGAGTACTACTTAACATAAATACACATAGTTTAAGATATAATACACTTGTAAAATACATAGGTATAACGTAAAGTTCCTTAAATTGAAAGTTAGTTTGGTTTGAATTTCTTGGCTGTAGACTTGCGTTTGTGCTGACAATTTGGCATGTTGCGCTGAAGCATCCAGCAATAGTCGGCTAACATTGCTGCACTCCATCGACTTTGATAGCGTGACTCCATCACCGAGTTGTCCTGAAGGAAACGTTCACCATGTTCATCACTAACAGAACCTAGGTTTTCTGGAAAGAAGTCGAGATGTGAGTCGAGGAGATGAATCTTGAGGGACATGTTAATATCTTAAAAACCTGACGTGATAGAGAAAAACGGTTTTCAGATTTGTAATCAGCATGAAAAACTGCTTTAGAAAATGTAATCATCAAACAAGATATTTTTGGGTTGTTATTCAGTGTAATACTGGAGCGAAATCCTTTAGCTCAGTTCGAGATTGCCAAGGATAGGTCATCAGAAGATATTTCAAAGTTAATTAAAGAATTAATTTTAATTAATGAATCACAAAAAGCAGTGCACGCATCGGATGCCTCAGTAAATTTTTCATAAATTTCTTAAAAGAATTTCGTGAATAAAATGCAAGTTTCCAAAGTAGTTTCGGATATCGCCTTAAGGGGTTTATACAGTTAGAATTTTCAAAAAATCGATTTTTTTTTTCTTAATGTACATATACTATATTTAAGATTACGCACAGAGTGTGGGTGAGTGAGTATTTTCGAAGTTACACGCAAATTTGAAAAGACGTTTCAGAGTGATTTTAAAGTACTGTTCAAACTTTAAACACGTTTTTCTCAAAATGGTGTTTTCAAAGTCAGTGACCAACATTACTCAGAAAAAGCTAAGCCGATTAGTCTCACATTTTAACACGAGCCTCTTAAATACATATATGTTTTAGTAATTAATGGAAGATTTTTTCTCACGGATATATATTTTTTGTATACATACAATTTAAGGCCGAAATTTTGGTCAAATATCGATTTTTTTTCTTTATTGAGAAGCCTCCATTTTGTCAAAAAAATTAATTCTGCTTATTCCTTCGATTAATTACTAGATTTAACATTACTTTGTCGAACTATGTTTGGTTTCTTAGTTTCAGAGAATCCAGTTCAGAAATCTAGTGGTCACCGCAAAACGTCTTTTTTCAGAGGAGCTCCCGGAAATCCGCTGTAGCTCCTTTCCAAATAAATAATTTTACTACTACTAAGTCTTAAAATACAGTTAAAAGTTAGAATGATATGTGTACAAATTTTAGATAAATAAATTTAAAAGTTTTCTCAGAAAAAAATTCTGGAGAATTCGGTTTTTTCGGCCTTCTAACTGTATATAACCCCTTAATATTCAAGACTGTTTGCGAAACCATTGGTTTTACGCTGCTTATTTATATAAACACAAAAATTCTTTTTGGAGCTGATACCTTGTTTTATTCAGAACAAAACTTCCTTTCTGCTTGCCCGAAATATAGGTATTAAAACTTAAAATTGCTGAAAAACTAAAGGAGCTGGTTTTGCAGATGAGGCCACATCAAATGGTGTCTATGAAAAAGATGTGACTTTGAGGGTGTTGGAAACTTTTCAAAAAAGTTTTTGTGCACCACGACCTCTACTAGGTTATTTTTTTGAGGCTTTCAAATAGACAATTTGGTTATATTATTTTATTAATGGACTATGAATAAGTTCGTGCGGTTTTTTTCGAAATTTGAAACTTTATTGACGTAAAATGGTTACAAATTTAATATTCAAAATATTGTCCATCGCTTACTACTACTTTTTCCCATCTTTCTGGCAATTCACGGATTCCCTTTGTGAAAAATTCGGTCGGTTTTGCCGCAATCCACGAATCGATCCATTTTTTGACTTCATCGTAATTACGGAAGTGCTGGTCAGCCAGGCCATGTTGCATCGATCGGAAGAGATAGTAATCGGATGGCGCAAGGTCTGGACTATACAGCGGGTGGGGTAGGACATCCCATTTGAGCGTTTCTAAGTATGTTTTGACCACTTGTGCAACATGTGGCCGAGCATTGTCATGTTGCAAAATAACTTTGTCGTGTCTATCGGCGTATTGCGGCCGTTTTTCTCGCAGTGCTCGGCTCAAACGCATCAATTGTCGTCGGTAGACATCCCCCGTAATCGTTTCATTCGGTTTCAGTAGCTCATAATACACAACACCCAGCTGGTCCCACCAGATACACAGCATAACCTTCAGGCCATGAATATTCTGCGCCGACGTCGATGTTGAAGCATGGCCAGGGTATCCATACGTTGCCCGACGTTTTGAATTGTCGTAATGGACCCACTTTTCATCGCCAGTCACAATTCGATGCAAAAAACCCTTTCTTTTGTGCCGTTGAAGCAGTTGTTCGCATGCCATAAAACGGCGTTCAACGTCTCTTGGCTTCAATTCATACGGCACCCAATGGCCTACCTTTCGGATCATTCCCATGGCTTTTAAACGTTTGGAAATGGTTGATTGATCAACTCCCAAAGTTTTTGCAACCTCTTCTTGCGTTTGAGCCGGATCTTGATCGAGCAATTCCTCCAATTCGGTATCCATGAACTTTGGCGGCGCACCCTCGCGTTCTTCGTCTTCCAAGCCAAAATCACCACTTTTAAAGCGTGCAAACCACTTCTGGCACGTTCGCTCAGATAGAGCATGCTCACCATAAACTTCCACCAAGATACGATGACTTTCGGCTGCTTTTTTCTTCATATTAAAATAATGAAGAAGAATTCCCCGCAAAAACACATTATTTGGCACGAAATTCGACATTTTCAAGTGTGGTAAAAATATTGTTGTTTACGCTTCAAATAAAAAACTTATACTGACGTTTGTGCCTTACGACAGTAGCTCTCCAATGAATGTTTGGAAATGTGGATCGATGGAATAATAATCAAGTTACGCCATCTGTTGTAAAACCGCACGAACTTATAAATAGACCTATTACTTAATATTTTTTGTATAGCGAATGCTACTGTAAAAGCCTAATTTAACGTATCGATTCAGAATTTGAAGGTTGCAGATTCCATAGTTATTTCTAAGGAACTAAGTAAGTGTGTAGTATAAAAATTATAGTCTATTTTTTTTTAATGTTTCGCTAACCGACCGAGAAAAAAACTCCAAGTGCATTTCTGCCATAAAAAGCTTTCTGTCGTTGGGAATCTGCGTAAAAAAATAGTTGCTTAAGACAAAAGAAGCTTAAAGCAAAAGAGAAATTTTCTCTACGGGTATTTCAAAACAAGTCGAATTTGATTTCATTTTCTCACACGAGGTGCTTCGAAGCAAGCGATAGCCTAATTTTTCACAATCCTGGTAGGCGCTTTACTGTATTTCTGCAGGAACGCCAACAAAGAACCAGTATTGCTATTTTTGTGCTTTTGGTGCTTCTGGTGCTAAATTTAAATTTTTTCTTTATTCAGCTCCAAAATTTCTGTCTAGTCTCTGAAAGTAAAAATCATGAAATGCCGCACATCCCTTAACGAGATGGCTGAGTCATTTGCCTAGGTTCCTGGCCATCTCGACATTGAGGGTAACTGTAGAGCCGATGAACTAGCGAGACTCGGCACCAAGTTGACCGATGAGTACATAGATAATGACATAGGGATACCCTTACAAACATGTAAGCTACTCATTCTTAAAGAAATCGTAAGGAAAGCAAACGAAAGATGACGTAATGAAGCCACCTGCAAAATCGCCCGTCAATTGTGGCCGACTGACTCTAAATGCCAAACGCACAGAATCTCTGCTGAGCCAAAATAAACACAGTCTTATCACACTGATTTCAGTCATAATGGACCTAATAGGTAGACACGCTCAAAGGATGGGTGTGCAAACACATGACTTCTGCAGAAGTTGTCTAGATGAGGACGAGGAAGAGACAATCTCGCACCTACTGTGCCACTGTCCTGCTTTATCCAGACGCAGGTTTACAATTCTGGTAAACAATTTTTTAATAAGTTGGAAGATCTCAGTTCTGCAGAAATCAGAGATATTCTAAAATTTTGGAAAAGCAAACACTGGTTTTAGGAGAGATAGGGGCAAGCTCCCCACGCGGCATCACAATGGGCTATGAGCCTGAGTGTGTCCCACAGGACACCCGTTCAACCTAACGTAACCTGAAAGTGATGATGCTGAGGATCAAAAGCGCCTCTGGAAATTAAAGGTGGTATGAATAAATTCTGCACCAGGACTACGCGTCCTTTAAGCCAACCGCTACATAAAATGAACAGGCTACTCATCCATTCTACAGCTTTCGCTTTGCATCAAATGACTATAGAAAAAGCGTTTTTCTATGCCTGAAAATTTCTTCATACATACCAAGTCCAGGGTTTTGAAGTACTTTAATTGTTTAGAATAAAAAATGTATGCAAAATATTCGAATCTGTATGGATTGTAGTTTTAGGAATAACAAAACCATTCAATCCAAGAAAAATATTTGCTTTGTATTTTAAATAAATTATACTTAATGGAATTCCGTTATCGTAAAATATGTATTTTTTGCTTGTACACTCGGAGATACCTGCAGCCACTGCCGGCTCAGTCAGCCATCGGTCACCTTTAGCCGCAGCTTTTGCCTTCTCTTTGCAGTCTTAATAAATTCCCGAAACAATGGTTGGGAGCACTAAAGTAGGCGCAAATAAATGATTAGTTGTCCTCCATTGCATGTCAGACAAAATGTCACTTCCCTTTGCTGGCAGGCGCGTATTTCGACTGGTGCTTACTGCTGGTACGTTTGTTAGTGGCCAAGCAGCGGGTGTCTAGCAAGTGACAAATATGCAATGAACGACACGGCTGGTGTTGTAAAAGTTCTAATGGATGTTTTGCTATGGAGCAACATAAGAATGCGAAAATTCATTTACCTACAAACAAAAAGAGTAAAAACGTAGAGAACAAGGAAATGTTTTATGGTTAGCAACAAAGCTGACAATTTTTTGCTTGCACTTATGTCAATGCACAGCAGAATAGTGAATGGATAGTGAATATGCCTTACCCATTAACAAGAACGGACAGCATTGCTAGTTAAAAAAATACCTTAGGGAGTTTGAGGAAAAACAAAATACAATAAACAAGTGCAGACATATATTCCTGTGGCACTGACAGACATTACTGGGGAAGTAAATTCTAACATAAAATAGTTTTGCTCTATTTCGAAAATACTCGATGCAAAACATAAGCCTAAAATGTGAAAATATTCTATAAAAAAAATGGCATAAAGTAACTTTTAATGAGTCCTCTTGCTAATACAAGGTGAAGTCCAAAACAAAAAAAGACTAGCCCCACAAAAATTTGTTTGATGGCGCCCTCTTTTTAATGAGCTAGTGCGTTGAAAGTTACATCCCCAGCTGACTTACAGTGAAAGCTTGGTGACATTCGGTTCGGTAGAAGCGAAGTGATTGCGTCTAAAGGGTCAGTATGTTTTTGTCGTCGGTACAAAAATGAGTTTCAAACAAATACCTAATATCAATTTTTTTTTAAATCGATAAAACGTTTACCGAAACATTTAAATTGATGAAAAAAATTTATGGCGATGATTCTCTATCTCGTGCCAGAGATCATGTCTGGTTTACACGTTCCAGAGATGGTTGTGAACGATAATTAACACACGGGACGCCCAAAATCAGTAATCACCGAAAGCTCCATCGAAGTTGTTCGTAAATTTATCAAAAATGAACGGAAATCATGGTTGAAATTCATGGAATTGGAGTTGAATATCTCCAAAACATCGATTTATCGCATTTTAACTGATCATTTGGGCTTACGAAAGGTTTGTGCACGTTTTATTCCGGACAAGTGAACTGAGGACTAAAAATTGCTCAAAATTCAACATTCGAAGCACCTCATTAAAGAGGCGAGAAAAGACCAGAACTTCCTTTAAAACATTGTAACTGGTGTTGAAACGTGGTGTTTCTAACACGAACCTGAAACTAAGCGTCAAAGTGGCGAATGGCCCCAGGCGAGCCACCACCCAAAAAATCGTGTTTGGAGAAGTCGAAAGTCGATGCTCATTTGTTTTAACGATTCCAAGGAAATTGTCTACAAGGAGTTCATGCCAACGGGTCAAACCACCAATGCAATTTTCTATCTTGGCGTTTTGCAGCGTTTGTTGCATCACATTCGTCGAATTCGCCCTGAATACCGCGAAGGAGGAAGCTGGCGCTTATTGCATGATAATACACCATCTCATCGATCCACTCTCGTGACTTAGTTTTTGCCTAGAAATAGCATTTTAACCATCAATCACTCATAGTATTCACCTGATATGGCTCCCTGTGATTTCTACCTATTCGGAAAATAGCATTTGGCCATGAAAAGAAGGCGTTTTGCGTCCGTAGAGGCCATCCAAAGGCTTGTACCGACATCCTGAAGGACGTTCCAGTCAACGACCAGAAACACTTTTTCGAAAAGCTTTTAGATCGCGCAAAACAGTATATCGAGACCAGAGGGGACTATTTTAAATAAATAAACTCGAAGTTATCAGAACAAAGTTACTATCGTTCCTATTTTAGCTCAGTCTTGTTTATTTTGGACTTCACCTTGTATATTGCTTGAGTATTCAAAATCATGCATTTTGACTATAATTCCGATAAATTGTATTGCTTCATATTTCAAACCGCAGATGAGAATTGTAAATAATTTCGAATAAGTTACCAATTTAATTATTTATATTTTTTAAGTAATATGGGTTATACAAAAAGAACAGTAATGAATTTCAGTAAAATTTAAATAATTTTAAATGAACTTTATCGATCCAAATATACGAGTAGCTTTTTGAATAGTGATATTCTGCATTTTTCATGCTAATGCCCTTATACTAGCAATGTACAAAAGACCTTTGACTTTTTTAAGCCATTATTGAATTCTTATTCGTTTCTTTAAAGGATTTATATGTAAGTATATACAAATCAAATGATAGTTAAAAGGTGTAAAGTCAGGACTATTCGACGCTGTGAAACATTAATTTTTGATTGCGTAAATAGTTACTATTGTCTTCCTCAATATACCTTCCTCATTTATCACTCGTACAACGCTTCATGAGTTAGGTTGGTGTTAGCCGCTTCTGCTGATGAAGGACATCGAGTTTTTAATATCAAGGCCAGCTATATCAGCAGGCATAGCAAATACATAGATGTGAGCCAAGTTACTTAAATCTTAGCCCCGCGAAAACAGAGCAGCTAAGGAAAAGGTGCTGAGAGGATTTCACCTCATCCACCATACAACTGATGCAAAAAGGATTCCAAGTGATATCGAGTCTCACAGCGTGTATACCTCGCGGCCAATGCTCTACAAGAGCATCTATAAAAGTCGAGAGCAGAGTTTTTTTTAACCGAAGAAGTTTCCTATTTCAACTTCCATCCACCCGTAGTCAGAAAGATTTCGAGGCCTTACGAATTTGTGTGCTTGCCCAGCGCATGCTAAGTTAACGTGAAGCCCACTTCACCAAGAGCAGACCGCTGTTAGTCAACGGGATGCCAAACCTCTCATCAGTCACGCAGTTTCCTGTACTGTAATATCGCTATAGTCAAGTACTCAGATGAGCCTTACATCGAAGAACTCGGATGGGATTGAAATTTGGTTGCCGCTACTTCTGCTTGGAATACACTGCGGTGGTACTTGTAATGTCCATGGCTAAACATCTTTTGATAGACCATGCGGCTTAAATTCAAATTCAATTCATTTAGTGAAAGTCCTTTCCTTCAGAGATGAAAAGAAAATGGCGAAATTCCTATTAACTAGCACCGTTGGGACGTAATCAATACTGTCCGAGGTTTAATGAGTTTGTCGCAATAATAAACTGACATCACCATAAGATGTTTCCTTCCAGCGCGCTGCTTCATATAACCTAAATGCATTCATATTTGCCACCTTCTTTATATGAAGATTTTTTTACTGTTTTTTTTTTCTTTTTGGTGGGTGAGGTAGGGTTCAAAATGCATAGAATTCGCACTTACAGCGACCGTCGTCTACTATGCCGAGTGGTGTGACCACTAAAACAATCCCTCCTCTCCTTCAGGGGGACACCCTTCTACTTTCTGTATTATTTCGGGAGGACACAGAACGGCATCCATAAAGGACCAAATCTATTCACCCACATCTGGGTTCACCATATTTGTACGCAGCTTTCATTCTATAGACTCCTCTTCTTGTGCCTCTATCTGTGCGGCTTCGCTTCATTGCACTGTGCTGAAGTATATCTTTTTCCCATAGTACGTTCTCGATGTATTTCTTTACCGCGTTCCAGCTGTCCTCGCATTTCAGCATTTTGCTGATTATGCTGCTCGACGCGATATCGCCAATCTGCTTCTTCAGATCATGCCTTTCCGCGTGCCATCTGTCACAACTAAAAGACGTGTGTTCAGTGTCATCGCTCAGCGCTTCGCAGTATATGCGTTTGGGATTGCTTAGCTTACCTATGCGGTATAGGTATATTTGGAAGTATTCCTGGTCCGAGAGAAACTGCAATTTGCATTAATAGCCAAGAGGGACATACTCTCATTGCACCAACCGTTATTGCACAAGCTAATTTTAGTATTCCACCAAGTAGTTTGATGTTGTAATCTCTGCCAAGAGCTTTCTATCAAACTACCAATCCGTATGATAAAATTGGCCGTATAACCACTTTTAACCCTTTGGGGACGGAGCCGCTCGACGGGCGAGCGTCGCTGAAGACTAGAGGTATTGGAGTGCGCATTAAAGAAAACAAATACGGTGAACGTTATAAAAACTAAAGCGTTATTTAACACCATAAAAATTTTTCATAAAATCAAAAACGGATTTCACTTCTACTTGACGAAGTAATGCCGTCATCTTCCGTCTTATCGGATTCAACCTCATGATGTTGGTCTCCTTGCCGCGGGGATGAGGCTTAAGTGGTGGTTTGACCCCCAATATCATGGAGACCAACCCAACACGAACTAAGAGGGAAGCTTCATATAAGGATTGGCTAGCCATCCATCCGCTTTACGGCAAAATTGGTGGCCATCCAATCACCATATGAAGATCACCGTACCGACGAAGATCCCCTGTCAATCCTAAACTCCCATCATTCCATCATTTCCTCTCCTCGACCCGCCCTAACCCAAGGTGTCATGCGACCCGTGCCTATTGGGGGGTTTGCAGTCAGGGGGTTTTCTGTCCGACTGTATTTCTACGGAGCTACCTCGATACAGGGTCACCTCGGGGTATAACCATGACCTTGCCATGGTATGGGGCGCTGCCACGGTCGACCATTATGTTTCCCCTTCCTTTTAATAAGATCACCATGTCTGCCACGGTGGAGGGTGATCGTACGAAACAGATGGAGTCCTTCAAACCAAAAATCTCTATGGACAAGCAGTCCTCAAATGCAAAGGAACCTATAGCTTCCACCCCCAAATCTGGATCAAACCAGATGTTTTCTAGTACGGCGGAAGCTGGGATACTCAAGCCTAGTGGAAGTGTCAGTACATCCAAGCCCTTCACGGCTAGCCCATTTCGTACGGCGGAAGCTGGCGCTGAGGACAAACCTGGCAACAGCAGAAGTGGCGGTACTTACAACAAACCTCTGGCCAAGAAGTCAACTTCCTGTCCCACCAATACTGGGACTAGCCCTGGTAAAGGTGGTAAAACTGAGTCTGAAACGACTGATACCTCCGCAGTAGCAGAGCCTGCACGGCATGGCTACAAGGAGAGACGTGCTGCATTCAGGCCACCTGGAGCGCCTAAAAACGATTCCAGAGGGGGAGTGGTCTGACAAGCAGAAGCACTCTTTTCGCTGGGTGACAAGGGTAACGGAGGAGTCCCCTCGGGGTTCTGAACCGAACCCAAAACGTCAGTTGTCGGACGACCCACCCAGCAACCCCAGCACGTTGAAGAAGCCCCGAAACACCAAGACTTCTCCAGCTACTTACAGCGAAGCTGTCAGAGGCCAACAACTATGCGCGGTGGTTGACAAAAGCAACCCTGACGGCACTATTTCGCCTGACAACTGGAAGAAAGTGGAAGCCAGGCTCTCAAGCGTTTTCTTCAAAATTCTGAAGGAGAATCCTGGTCCAGCTCCTTTCTGTCGCGATAGTGGATGGCATCAGAGCCACGTGAAGCTTATCGCCTGTGCCGATCAGAGATCAACTGATCTATATAAAATAGCCATCTCAAGGATCGGCGAAGTATGGTCTGGGTCTAAACTCGAGGTAATTTCAAGGAATGACATCCCCAGCTTACCAAGAGCTAGGGCCTGGTTACCAGCGGAGCCATCAGACCCTCAGAGGATCCTTGAAATGCTTCGGGTATGTAATCCGGAGCTTCCTACAACGTCGTGGAAGGTCACACAGCTGGACGATCCCAAAGGTGAGTACCGAAGCGCTACTTTCGTAATCTGCAAGGACTGGGTGGACGCACTGGCGCGATCTGACGGGGTAGTAAGCTATGGATTTTCGTCCATAACACTGAGGGTCTATAACAAGGACAAGACGTTTAATTTAAAGGACCCGGTTGGAGCTGAGATAGCCCCCACGGCGGAATCTGGCTCCGGTCCTAATACTGCTACAGCGCTACGAAAGACATCTGCTGGCGGCAGTATCTCCTCCTTGTTAGATAGAGTACTTGATACTACTCTCACTGATGAGGAGGAGTTACTGGCGTCAGGCTCAGATGATCCCAACAAAACGGTGCTGGAGAGGAAGCCCAGTAACCATGATGTTACGGGTTCTTCAAATTAACCTTCACCACTCAAAGGTTGCGTCCTCCAACCTCATAATCCACCTGGCCAAAGGTGGACATCATATTGTCCTGATTCAAGAACCATGGGTATCACATGGACTTGTGTGCGGACTAAGGACTCAAAAATATAAACTGATGTATGCTCGCAACAAAGGTAACCCTAGAACGTGCGTACTAATAAGAAAAGGGATAAATGCTTCCATGCTCTCTAATTACAGCGACACCGATCAACTGACCATTAGCCTGGAGTCGGGAATTGAACGGATGTGGCTATCTTCCTGTTACCTCGCACATGACCATGAGGAGCTACCGAGATTAATATTCAAAGATCTGGTAGCGTAGGCGCAGAAGCTTGGCGCAAAGCTAATTCTTGGTGCGGATGTAAATGCGCATCACGCGATATGGGGCAGTACTGATACTAACGCTAGAGGTGAGTGTCTCTTTGATTATCTGATAGGTACTAAACTACAGATTTGCAATAAAGGTAATAAACCTACTTTTGTCATTAGTAATAGACCGGAAGTGTTAGACGCTACTTTTGCTTTTGACTCCGTTATTAACAGAATTAGGAACTGGGAAGTTTTGGAAGAACATTCCTTCTCTGACCATAGATATATCTCTTTCGAGGTTAGTAAAAATCTACCGAAACCTAAGCCTGGTAGAAATATCAGGAAAACAGACTGAGAAAAGTATATAGCTTGTATCGGGGTTACCCTAGGAACATGTCCATCGGTGGTACCGCAAAGCATAGAAGGACTAGAA
This sequence comes from Anastrepha ludens, assembly GCF_028408465.1. Lineage (NCBI taxonomy): Eukaryota > Metazoa > Arthropoda > Insecta > Diptera > Tephritidae > Anastrepha > Anastrepha ludens. The sequence continues at coordinate 6,895,883 of NC_071498.1, read as the reverse complement.
AATTTGGTGCACAAAATTACCTACAGCATGAATGCTGCCTTAGCGGAAGCCTGTCCCATAAGAAGACTGAGGGGTAAACCCAAGCCTAAGTGATGGACGGTTGAACTAAGCAAGCTTCAAAAAACAAGCAGAAGTGCTTTTAATTAGGCAAAGAAAACACGTCTCGCAGAAGATTGGAAAGATTATAAAGATGCTCTGAAAATCTACAAGAAGGAAATCAGGAAGGCCCAAAGGCAATCTTGGAAATCCTTTTGTGAAGAGGTTGAGGGGGCAACTGAGACCTCCAGACTTCGTAAGATCTTAGCAGGAAGTCCTCAAAATTGGGAACTGCTACAGAAAAGTGATGGTACGTTCACTACAACCAGTAAAGAGTCCTTAGAACTTTTACTCGACATTCATTTTCCAGGCTGCTCAGACATTACTGGGCATGATATGGAAGATACAGTACACTGTCGTGAAGTCAGAATAGATGCTATATCTGAAGATCGGCTTCTATGGGCGATTGAAAGTTTCAAAGCCTTTAAATCACCGGGTCCAGATGGTATTTACCCAGTGGAACTGCAAAAGACCGCCGGATATCTAGCACACTGGCTGCTAGCAATCTTCAAAGGTTGCCTTCTTTACGGTCATATACCTCTTAAGTGGAGACAAGTCAAAATTATTTTCATTCCAAAAGCTGGTAGAAACTCACATACCCATCCAAAAGACTTAAGACCGATATCTCTTTCTTCCTTTCTATTGAAAACTTTGGAGAGGTTGATAGAATTTCATTTAAGCCTAACTATAGATAGAAATCTTATCTCTACGTCACAACATGCCTACACGAAAGGGAAATCGGTAGAGACAGCTCTACATAAACTTATTTACATGGCAGAGAGTTCACTGCACAAACAGGAATTTACTTTAGCCGCTTTCCTTGATATTGAAGGGGCCTTTAACAATGTTGACCACTGCAGCACTCACTGATCTTGGGGTAGAACCGGGCTTAGTAGGCTTCATTGGCAAAATGCTAAATAGCAGAATCATTGAAGCAGAACTAGGAGAATCGATGCTCAGGAGATTGGTAAGTACAGGTACACCGCAAGGTGGAGTCCTCTCAACGTTTCTATGGAACGCTGTTGTAAATAAACTCCTGTTAATACTGGAATCGGTGGGCTGTATGGTGATAGCCTACGCCGATGATGTTGTCATTGCTGTCTGGGGTAAATTTGTATCTACATTAAGAGACCTAATACAAAATGCTCTAGATATACTTTCTAGGTGGGCAGGAAAATGTGGTCAAGGAGTAAACCCAGACAAAACACAACTTATATTGTTCACTAGGAAACACAAAATCCCTCAACTAAGTCCAATTATGCTCAAGGGGGAAGCTCTTGTGATTTCGGAAGAAACCAAGTACTTGGGACTAATCATAGATAGGAAACTGACTTGGAAGTCAAACATCTTAGAAAGAGTCAGGAAAGCGAACCTAGCTTTTTATGCCTGTAAGAGAGCTTTAGGTAAGACCTGAGAAATTAAACCTAAGGTTGCTCATTGGCTTTACACTGCTGTCGTCAGACGCATTCTTCTATATGGAAATGTTGTCTGGTGGTGTGCTATGCAGAAAAAAACCTATTCTAATTTATTGAATAAGGTGCAGAGATCAGCGGAATTAGCAATATGTGGCGTCATGAAAATCACGCCATCCATGGCTTTGGATATCATACTACATCTGCCACCCCTAGATCTCTTCTGCAAATACTTAGCGGCCTGCTCCGCTGTAAGGCTCAAAGCGAGCTCACAATGGAAGACTGTCACACATGGGCATTCAACCATCTTATACTCCTACACGGATATACCCAGTGACTGTGATTATCACCCTCCCATTCTCTGATTCGAAAGGAATTTCCTAATGAAAATCCCTTCTAGACTGGAATGGTTTGAAGAAGATCCAACACCCAACACACCCGTTAAGATCTACACGGACGGGTCTAAAATGGATACCGGTGTAGGATCAGGGTTATTTTGCGAAGAGCTTTCTATTAGTGAATCCTTTAAACTACTGGATCACTGTAGTGTTTTTCAAGCGGAAATAAACGCTATTCATGAAGCCTTAAAATGGCTAAAGATAAACAGAATATCATCAACGGATATCTGCATTCTATCAGACAGCCAAGCTGCCCTACGAGCCCTGGATGCATTCCAAAGAACATCAAGGAGTGTCTTACGTTGTCGCCAATCTCTAAATGAGATGGCCAAACAATATCGTATAATCTTGTGCTGGGTTCCAGGCCACAGAGATATACCAGGGAACTGTAGGGCAGACCAACTTGCAAGAGAAGGTACCTGTTTGCCAGATATAAGTAATTTTTTGGAGATACCTCTCGCAACTTGTCAGCTTCTCATTAAGGACGCATTAATCAGGTCTACAAATCAAAGATGGATTAGCGTTAACACCTGTGAAATTGCTAGGCAAACATGGCCAAGGCTAAATTTACGTCTGTCCAAGAGTATTATAAAACTGAATAGACTTCAAATCAGGACCTTAGTAGGGGCCCTCACAGGACATTGTCTCATAGGAAATCATGCAAAGAGATTAGGCATTTACACGCATGATTTCTGCCGTAGCTGCAGAAATGAGGAGGAGTTGGAAACAATTCAACACCTTTTTTGCAAATGCCCAGCTCTAGCCAGAAGCAGGAACCGATTTTTAAAATCCTACTTCTTAACGAATATAGATAATCTATACATTTTAGGTATCAACAACCTTTTACGCTTTGTCAAAAGCTCAGGATGGTTTAATATGGAGAGGGAAATGTAGCTCAGCCCCCGCGGTTCACAAGGGACCCATTTCGTGGTCTAAGTGGCATCGTTGTCTCTATGTGCGATGCGGCTGCCAAACCTAACCTAACTAACCTATCGGATTCAAAGTAATATTCGTCAGAGCTGTCACTATCTAACGTATCATCTCTAGATCGCTTAGCCATCGTGCGTAGAATAAAATATAAAATATAGTAAAAATCTGCTGGTTCCTCTGGCAGTGAAATTCGTTCTGACTCTACCGTCGTCTCACATCGTACGTTTACTTTATAAGGAAGATAAGACTTCATCGCTAATGGCCTCTAGTGTCTTTGAATGAAAACGTGACCCTTTTACTATACCTATGCGTATCGCTCAAAACGACAGACGTCGCGAGCCTTGCAGCTACGAACTAATGTGGGCGGCTGTATGCCGACGCTTGTCACCAAAGGGTTAATACAAATTATACTAAGGTTGAAGACCCGATTTTCTTCCAAGCGTACGTTTACAGGTATACAAATCAATTTCTGCTTTCCTTGCCCGTTCTTCAATGTTCACTTACCTGGTAAGTTTCTCTGCTTTTTGTAATTCACGATTACCCCTAAGTACTTTGCAGGGTGTGAAATTGAAAGAACTTTTCCATTAATGAAAAGCAGAGTAAAATTAGGTACCTTGTGTCTAGTGGTAAAAAGCATGAGCTCTATTTTACGTGAATTCAAACTTAACCCAGAGCCTGTCGCCTAAGAATTGAGCTCATCTAGCGTCTTTTGAGTGATTCCATCGATCGTTTTAAGACACAGTCCTGATGCCTTTACCACCACATCGCCAGCATACGCCATCACTTTTACACCAACTCCATTAAATTTTTACTTATCACACATAACCAAAGAAGTTGAGATAATACCCCTCTCCCTGTGGAGTATACCACATGAATAAGTAGATGCACAAAAATACATATACAAGTTTGTATTTATCGGAATTTTGTTAACGAACTTTTGTGGCGACCCTATACACATAAGTGGTATGCCTGTACGATAAGAAATATTTTGTAATATTTTCTCATTAAATTTCTTTAATCCCCCAGTCTAGTTCAGTGCAATTGTCATGTGGTGACAAAAGTGGATACAAATATTATAATGGATTTACATAATTACTCAAGATTTCAGGCGCCCGGCCACTCAAGTTCTTTCATACGTATATATATATATAGAAAAGCACGTACGTGGTGCTAAGAGCTTAATCGCCATCTTAGCCACATTTTTCGCTGTCTTCGACTGTTATACAGTTGCTGATAGCTTTAATTTGTCTAATTCTGATGTTGTTTTATTTGTTGAAATTTTACGGTGCTAGTCGGTTTTATTGCCGTTCAGAGTCAATTTCCACGATAAAATATTTACCAGAATAAGCAGACTTACTTGATAATTTATTACGTTATTATTCCATGTAATATATTTGCTTTAAATATGACAGCTTATTTCATGAGCCAAGTATGTAATACCCTTTAAAGGTGTTAATTAGCGAAACGACAACTGCGGGCGACGAAAGTGTCGCTTGCAATTTCATAATTTTTGCATATGAAATAAATTAAATGATTAAGAACGGCTTTAAGTAGTGTACGAGGGTTACTAGTTAGATTTTGTATTGCGGGGGCACCAGAGTGAATGTGCCAATGCTGGTATTTTCATCGCAAAGTTTGGTATATTTAATGGTGTTGTTCACAGTGTCGAAATACATATTGTGTTATTTGTTCTTGTGGCTTTGGTTGCCGTTTTCCCAAAGAATCTTAAGTTCATTTATTATTTTTTTTTTTTGGCGGTGAGGTTTGGTTAAAAATTCCTTCGCACTATATAGTAACCGTCGCTACTATGTGTGCGGTGATTCCACTAACACTATCACTCCTCTTCCCTTGGATTTTTCCCTCCTTCCCGGGACTGCATCCGCATTGCTTCGAGGTAGACGGCCAAAGCGGCGTCCTATGAACGACACTTACTTATTCACCCTGCGTCCAGGGTCGCCTGTTTTGAGAAATCTATGCTCAATGCTCTTCAGCATAAGTTTCCATTCTGTATGAAAACGCCACTCTGAGAGCGCAGGTGCGCTGCACAGATTGCAGAGTTTTCCGCCGGCATGGCGCCCTTAGCGATCTGCCCATATTTTGCATCCGTATAAAAGAATCGAGTTCGTCGTGCCCATTAAGCACAGCATGATTTATGTGTGCCTAGTAAGTTAGCCTTGTGTCTAATTGCACTCCTACGTATGTACCTGTATGTGACCACTCTTTTTGTCGATAAAGTGGCATCGAGTACTCGTATATCTACTTCTAATGGAAATCGTCTGTAGGTTAGAAGGATTAACTCTGTTTTCTCTGTGGCCAGCTTTAATCCATGGTCTTCTAGCCATGTCTGAACTCGGATCATCACCTGGATGACCTTCCTTTTGGCTTCGTCAGTGTTTCGAGCGATTATTACACCTGCAATGTCATCTGCGTATCCCACTAAATTCACATCCTCAGGCATCTCTATTCGAAGGATTTCATCGTAGCTTACAGGTATATTCCAAAGTTCAGGTCCGAGTATTGATACTTGGGCCGCACCTGCTGTTATTTGTTTAGCCTTGCATTCTTCTCTCGTTTCGTATAAGAGCATGCGATTGCTCAGATAGCTACGAATAATCCTCAATAGACTATTCGGGACCCTGAATTTTACATTTAAGGCTTTAATTACGTCGTCCCAATTTAAACTGTTGAAAGCATTTCTAATATCCAATGTGGCTAGTAATACTTCTTTCTAAATGTCTTTGTTATTTTATTAATTCCCTTTAAATGCTGTGGACAAATATAAATCAGTACAAAAAAGAAGTCGAACATAAATAAGAAGTATTATTTTTTGCTATTGAAGTCGAAAAATTGAATTTATTTTCTATGTCAAAACTCATTCTTGGCATACTGTATATTTGGCGTTGATACCCTTTATTGGGGTTTGGCCGAGCTCCTCTTCCTGTTTATGGTGTGCTCCTTGATCTTTTTCCACAAATAGATGGACCTACAGAGTTGGGCCGACTCCGAACGGCAGATGGTTTTTTATGAGGCCCTTTTTCATGGAAGAATGAAACGCTTTTTCATGGCAGAACATACTTTCCAAAAATATTCACTTCTCCATAGGAAGTGCGCTCTTATATTTGACACTAAATTTTTTGGAAAGGTGCCTCCCAATTCTGAGGGAGCTTGTAGTATTACTAACCGTTATTTTGCAAAGTTTTATTAGTTTTACGGTGATGGCAAATTCAGAGATCGCGGCATATTGGCAACTACTTGCCGAGCTACTGAAAGCGGTTTTAGAATAAGTAAAGAATCTGTGAGGCCAAGAGAAATGTCTTGTCGGAATGGACGAAAGGTGTTCTTTTTGCAATAAAATTTGTAGATTAAAAAATGTTTAGTTTTAGAGACTTCTATTTCACTGTCTTCTAACATATTTATTTCATCCGATTCCTGATTGGTGCGGTATCCGCTTAAGCGATTTTCGCGAGTCTAACAAAGCGGGTCAGTCGTTTCTTTCTCGTGCTAATCGGCGCCAGTTGGACACACCAAGTGCAGTCAAGTCAGTCTCCACTTGGCCTTTCCAAAGCAGAGGAGGCCTTCCTCTTCCTCATTCAGCTCATTGTTTCATCGCCTACTCGCCGTTGCCAAAGTGCAAAGGTCCAAACATCTTCCGCAGAATCCTTATCTCAAACACTCCAAGGGACACCTCATCCGAATAGTCATCGTCCAACTACAGTAAAGGTTTAGTTTTATTCGTCGAGAGAACATGTGAATAGCAGAAACCAGCCAAGTGATCTGCATTCATGCATGAAGGTGAGGTCTATGCCAGGAGTATTAACATCGATCATCGCATTTCGAATTAGTATTAATAAAATAGAGAATTCTACACGCAAAGACTCGGAAGATATGTAAATAAAGAAATTTAAACAGAAAACATTTCATTTTGTATATAGCAAGAATAGGATAAAATTATATTTAGTTCAGGTTTCTGTTGTTGAAAAAGCCTATTATTTAATCTTGAATTCCTTTCCTATTAACTAATTTGATTCTAACATAAATTCCATTTTTTTCATGTGGAGACGGCGCACCGTACAAATAAATCTTCACCCATTTAACCAGATGGTCACGACAGAAACAGCGGAAAAAAACTAAGTTCCAAACGACTTCAAATTAAAGAACTGAATTCCAAGTGATATTACCTATAAAACATTTGTCAATTGTCTATTTTTGACAATTTCTACTTTGGAAAGCTTGCCGCATTGAACCACTAACAACAATTTAGAGGCTGGCGTTAGTCAGCAAAAAAGGCAATTAACAACAATTAGAGAGCACTATTTGTGGCAGGAATTAATTGCGGCGACGATTGGTACCCAGTTGGTGGTACACAGCGCTCCATATTAGAAATCTGTAGGAATGTCTAGATAGATGCTTGTCTATACATCGAAGAAACGAAATTAACAAATGAAAGCATACAACTTGCCAATGAGCCAATGAGTTATTATTGTTCTTGTTTTCAGAGAATGTCAATTTATTCTGAACCACATTAACCGAGATAATTCAGCTTCTTGAGTAGTCCATTCGTGAGGCAGACATTCGAGCTGATTGCGCGCTAAAAACGCTAGAAGGTATACATACACATACCTCCCTCTATGAGCATACCAACATACGAGGGGTGAATGATAAGTTCGCTGCTTAGGGCACTTGGCTAATTTAGATAAAATATTTTTTTACTTTGCCTTACACATTTCACAGCTCGAACGTAATGCCTTTATTCGACTAAAAAAAATTTATTTAGATTTCTCTTCAAAACGTGTTGTGATGGCCGCCTAGATTTCTCTTTCGTCTCCGCAACTCCTTTTTCAATTTTTAAAAACCACTGGAAGTATGGGCACTATCGTAAGTGATATTAAGGCGTATCTATTAAGGCATCCGAGCGGCTTTAATAGGCGCGAAGTCTTGCAGATTCAGTAGACTAGCGTAGTATTGGCCGTTCATTTTAGTCCATTAAAGCAAGTAATAATTTAGTACAACTACTCGCTAGTCCTTTGGGATGTGGTATATGGAGCTTGTCTCGATCTCTACTAAAACCGTCTCTCTGCTGAGATCTTTCTACTCCTTAGAATAGTGAATCATGGATAAGGGCGACTGTCGGGCCTTATAAGGTGTATAATTGTCTATTCCTCTTATTCTTCCAGCCTCTGGGCGTGTCTTAGTTGCCCGCAATGCCCCGTTATGACGGAAATCAGTGTGCTAAGACTATGCTTATTTTGGATCAGTTGAGATTCTGTGCGTTTAGCATTGAGAGCCGACCGCTATTGGCGGTCGCTTCTGCATGTAGGCTCGTCGCGCTATCTTTCGTTCGCTATTCTTGCAAATCTCTTAAAAATAAGTAGCTCGCATGTTTGTAAGTTATCATTGTACACATGCTCATGTGGAAGTTTCGTGCCGAATCTTTCTAGTCTATCGCTTCTACAGTTCTTCTCGAAGCCGCAATATCCTGGCCCCCATGCTGGAAGTTATGGAAGTTGTCGACTGCTTTTCGGGAAATTTTAGAGCCACTTAGCTGTCAGTGAAAATGTAGATATCATCTCAGGGTATCACTTTAAGATGTACAAGTTTCACGTTCTTAATTATTGCTATTGGTTAGCCTGAAACACACTGCAATAGTCGAAAGCTAAAAGAGATGTTTGGAACACCGCATACACCATCCTCAACCGTGCTCTTGAACTTCGAGCCATCTCAGAAAATTTTAGCCCTAACCTCGACGGCGACTTTGCCGATTTGAATTTCTTCGATGGATATTCTCTGCTTAATAACCTCGACATCGAGTATTTCTTAAACATTGCATGCAACTAACGAAACGAGAATTCATCAGCGCTCACAATGCGGTAGCAAATTTCGTCCAAAAAACTTGAAAAACTCTACTATCGTCGCTGCTTGTCGAGCGGTGTGAGAATGCACGATCCTCAATGTTTACGAATTGCTTTCATGTGGAAATGCTCATGCAAAATCTCTTAAGTTCATTCTTTGCCAATCTGTAGTTATTTTGCTATTAACTAGAATTTAATTCTTCGATCAGCCAGCACCAGTTTCTCGACTTTTTGAACATTTCTTCTGACCACTACCGTCAGTGGGTTACTCGAGCGTGGGTCGACTTCACATGTCCCTCTTCATTGCTGAAATACCCGTGTTAATTTTTTATCGTTGTACTGTTAAAACTGCGGAAAACTGCTGGACTGACGAGGTAGCTAAAGAGGGAGAATTAGGACTCCTTGAAAACCTGTGATCTGCTCCTGAAAAATGGACTTCGCTCCAACTCAGCGAGTTAATGCGCAAATGTAAAAAGTCGCGAGATACTTCTGACCACGGGTAGATCGGGAAGACTCGAGGGAGCTTCTAACAAAGCCGCAGCTCTCGAGTTTGGTAGGTATCCTTTCCAAGTTTGATGGGTATTCTTTCCATACATTGCCAGTTAGGTATCCATGCGTTGAAACTTGGAATTGCTTCAAGTGCTGTTAGTGCGCAAATGTGAAAAGTCGCGAGATCCTTCTGAATACGGGTAGATCGTGAACACTTGAGGGAGCTTCTAAGGCTAACAAATCCGCAGCTCTCGAGTTTGATGGGTATTCTTTCCATACATTGTCAGTTAGGTATCCATGCGTTGAGGCTTGGAATTGCTTCAAGTGCTTTCTGCGGAAGCTGTCTAGAGGATGAGGTGGAATCATCTCAGCAAATTCAAATTCATTCAAATTCCCCTCTTCCTTTTCCTCCCTGTTCGGTTCTTTTCCTCTGTTCCCCTCTGTACGTTATCACAATGAACGAATTTGATTCTTTGCCCGAGTAGAATCTAAGGAGAGTAGCAGTCTGGTGTAGATCCAGGCATAACAGTTAATGAACTAAGTGAAAAGAAGGATATTTCCAATACCTTCCATGAGTCAGGCAATTAGTGTTATCAGTAAAGAGATATTGAGTTAACGCTAACTACCTTAAGGGGACCCGGTGGTCTAGAAATTTCAAAAAATTTATTTTTCGTTTTCTCGATATTTCGAAACTATAGTACCTTAAGAATATACTACGAAGTTTTCATGCGGAAACTCCCAATATTACAGCTTCTACAGCCCATTGAACAGATAGAAAGCAGTCCGCGCGCTCCTGTACCTCAAACTTTAAACTCATTTATCTCGAAACGCCTTTTTTCGCACTCGTTTTGTCAAAAAAAAACCATTCAACCGAATCGTCTGAAATTTTAATATGTTGTTCACAACATCAATGGTACGTACTAAAATCATATTATTATCTCAAATATTTCGTATTTTATTATTATTTTATTTTATTTATTATCAGATAAACAGAAAAGCCAAATGGGTTAATACCACCCAGGTCCAATTTTTCGGGAGGGTCAACTTCAGCGCCATTTTTTAAATAAAAAAAAAAAATGTTTTAATTAAAAAAAAAAATATTTTTAAAAATTAAAAAATTTTTTATGTAAAAGAAGTCAAATAAAAAGCCTAAAAAATTTAATATCGTTTTCCATTTTTTTATTAAAAAAAAATGCCTGAAAATACCTTAATACCCACCTGCACCCCTTAAGTCTTAGTATTATCGGCGGCCCTCGTATGAGTATTACTTTCATTTTCATTGTTGCCGTTTCCGTTAATTACCCAAGTAAAATTGTAGAAAATAAAATGAATTGCCAACTCAATACTACAGGTTGTCATATCATCGGAAATTGATAGTTTTGTGTTATTCGGCGACATGTTTCAGTAATTAAATTGAAGATACCGATAAAGAGCGAAATTTCACATAATATCTGCTGCTATTTGAATTTCAATGGAATTAATATATCAATCCACACGTGAATTAAGAAAAATGCTGATATTTAAAGGAACATTAAGACATGATCGTGAATAAAACGTGTCAGGGTTGTGGCTGCACAAAAATTTCAAAGCAAAAACAATACTAAAAACATATGACAATTTCTTCTATTTTTTTGATATAGCAACTTCGAGTGGTTCAGAATGCATGCACCCATAAAATGATTGCCTAGCGCCGCAAGCAGAAGCGCATGAGACTGCGCGCGCTGCTTTCAAATTGAAAAATGGTTGTGAGGAAATTAGTGTAGTCGCCGGTTATCACACACACACATGCACACACTCTAAAGCTTAAACGAAAGCAAACGTGTGGCAGCTGCACCGAGGCATTTACAAATCGTTTAATGCAAATGCCTGAAATCGTTGGGGCAAATGCGTGTGCGCGTGTATGGCATTTTGTCGGGTGGTCTGACCATATGACTTTGTCGTGCGTTATTTGTTATAAGTAGTTAACAAACGAAGCGATTTTTGTTTAAAGTGAAACTGTTGACAACACTGGCTACCATATTGAAATAAATCAAACACTCAAAAAAATTAATTAATAATGAAAATTCAATTCCATTTACTCAGCGCGTTTTTTTATTTATTTATTTTTTATTTATTTTGTTTGAATTTTTGTAACAGAAAAGCGACCATTTAAAGCTGAAAGTGCATACATACATTAATCATAAGAAGACCACTTTTGTAGAACAAGTTTATAGTCCAATACAACTCATTTGTTTTTTAGTTTCCGAAATGTGCCTATATACGAGTACATCTTAATATTTCTTGTAGAAAGAGTCATAAGTCAACTTCTGATAGAAATATTATTGTCCATGTTTTATAGTAGAACTACACGAATAATATTTTTGTCGAACAGTTTAACCCTCTAACGTAAATTTTTACGTGTCAATTTTATTATTATATTATTATTAATATTTTATATAAAAAGCCAAAATCTTTTTAAACAGTACATTTGAGAATTAAGTAAGCCTCTAAAAACGAAGAGTATTTCAGACGCGCCTAGAAGAATAAAATAAAACATGTAAAAATTTAGATTCTTTCAGGTTTCACTATTCATAGTCAAAGTACGGCTCTTAACCATTTATGTGAAAAATGGCTTTATTTAAATATCCACCGCGTCTACAGACAAAATCCGCCAAACAGTCAATTCACGAATGCCCAATTGTTGAGAACATCGAGATATGGATGTTGAAGGTTGTGCAGCACCACTTTGCGCTACAGCAGCAATATTCTCAACAGATCATCCAGTTTCTGGTCTATCAGTCCTTTTTCTATGCCTGACAGAAGCGGCAGAACAAGCTTCCTGAATTTTTATCAACAACCTTTGGATTGACGACTCATTCGAACGATTATTTCCACCAAAAAAGGTCACGAATTTGGCGGTCAAACTTTGTACGAGATTAATAAAAATTCGGCAAATTTCCATCAAGCTTTTAAAAATTGTAGCCAGAATTTGAAAACAAAAAAGTGACTACTTTAATGTAGCTGAACTGTAATTTAATTAAGTATTCTTTTAAGTTTTTATAATTATACGCCAATTGGCAGCACCTAACCAACGAAGGGAAGGCAATGGGAAGTAAAGAGGTGATCGAAGAGGTGATCACAATTGGCCACCGAGATCTTATGATTTAACACCTTGTGACTTTTTTCTTTGGGGCCATGTGAAAGACAAGGTCTACGTCAAGAGCCCAGGGTCGTTTCAAGACCTCAAAGATGGAATTCGTGGGGCTATCGAGGACATAGGGCAGCCACTTTGCAATTCGCTTATGGAAAATTTCATGAAAAGTATATTGTCCTGTAAGCGTGGTCGTGGTGGTCATTTGCCTGATGTTATTTTCCACTATTAACGGCATACCTTCCTCTTTATAATGAATTAAACATCCGGTAATTTATATTAAAAAATTGTATTTTTCTTTGAATATCAAAATAACTCCTCTTATTGGAAAACACTGCTGACGCTTCGTTAAATATCCCGCTAGAAGAAGAAAGAGCAATAACTGTAAATACATTCTTTTTTTGGTTTTTTCGTTTGTCGAATCAGTCGTTGCTTTCTGGTTAGTGAAAACAGATAATGGTGTAGTGCAAGGTAAAGAGCGAGTTGGAATTGGCCCAAAGTTCTCGTTAATTTTTGATAGTTTGTTGCGAATTTTCTTCATATAAAAAAAATTGGGCATTTATTATGTGAAAAAAATACGTAACATCGCCACGCAAAAAAAAATTATAAAAAACCAACGCAAAATGAGAAAATTAGGTTAGGTTAGATTCACCTGCCCGGCTGAAAGCCATCACGTAGACCTATTGGCCCTTAGTGGTACCAGATGGAGCTTGACCCTTACGTTTCCTATTAGTAGGCTTCTTGTAATAAGCCTCCGTCTTTTGCGAATCGAAGTATGCTCTGAAGCTCTAACCTCGAGAGACATTCCCACCTCTCATATTGTAGAGCCCCTAAATATTTCATTCGGGTTCTAGCTAATGCAGGGCAAGAACATAGAAGTATTTAAGAGTTTCCTTCTCTCCTAGTTCATTGCTTCTAGCTACCATTGTTTGTAATTAATTCCCATCTTGTATGCGTGTGCCGCTAATAAATTGTGGCCTGTCAGTATACCTACAACAGGGCTAGTACGAATCTGACGTATTTATCTACATTCTGTGTACACATGATTTTTGCGGTTTCACAAGTGGCTAGATTATTCCACCTCCTGTCTATCCGTGTTTTCATGTCCGCAGCGATACAATAACATCGCTGTACCGCTGTTGCCAGTGAAGTGGGACCAGTTTCTAGTGGAAGGGCAAGGTCCAACGATCATTTTCCCCCACCAGCCGATTCGGTTGATCGCTTGGCAGAAGCTCTGCGCGGGAAGGCTCATTACTTTTCAATCAAACCCTGTAAAGGTTTCAGTATGCCGTTTTCTTGTTCGAATTGTATGTAAACAGCGCTTTTGGCAATCTCATCTACTATTTCGGTCCCTGCTATGTTCTCATCAAAAAATTTAAATTGGTTGTACCGTCTAATTGTTTAGATTGCGTAGAGGGTTGCATGGAGAACAGTACTGTACAAAAATAAGAAGAATTAGAAACATTAAATATGCACTCGTATATACTTGTAGTTGAGGATACATTTTTCAGTCCTAGCTTAAGTGTGGTGAAGTTTTACCCATCTCATTTGATGTTTAAACTTCATTCGACTATCGTACACAAATGTTGCCACAAGCGTAACTATTCATAGAAATGTATGTATGAATGTATGTACATTAAGGTGGAGTGATAGTACTTAGACTTGCCATAAATTCTGCGACAAATTTTACAATGCATACGGCGAGAACGAATTCGCAGAAAAAATTGTATACTCACAAATTATACTCATTACCTACTTACATACTTATATATTTATTAACAATGAAGGGGGGAGCTAGGGAAAATCGCATTGTAGTGACTGCATTTCATAAGTGTGGAAAAAGTGCAAGTGAGATTTACGAATTGCCAAAAAAAAAACTCAATATTTTGAGAATGTTTGTTTACCGCACGATTAATCGTTTTTCTAAAGTGGCAGACAGAAAGAGAAGTGGTCGTCCTCGCGTGGTGCAAACCAGTGCAGCCATAAAAACCGTTCGAGAAGGATTATGCAGAAATCCCCTTACAAAGAAGAAAATCATGTCCAGGTAAATTAATGTATCGACCAGATCCAATCATGATTGTTTGAGACTCTCCACATGAAGGCCTTCCATCGCTCAACTGGTAATTTTTTGAACAAAATTAGAGTCGACAGATGCAGTCAGACCCTTCGGTGGCACGCGGGCAACGGCCATGAAAATATTCTTTTCACAGATAAGACAGTTTTCACTTTTGAAGAAGTTTTTAATAAGCAAAACGATAAAATCTATGCTAAAACTTCTAAAGACGCAAAAAATTTTGCAAAAAAGGGTTCAGAGTGGCCACCATCCAGCCTCTGTATAATAATATTTTGGTGGGGAGTGTCTTGTAAAGGTGTTACATCTCTTCATTTCTTCAAAAAAATGGGTAAAACAGGGGCAAATGTGTACCAAGAGAATGTCTTAAAAGGCGTGGTGAAGCAGTTGAGCTGTGCTTTCTTCAATAGACAGCTTTGGCTCTTCCAACAAGATTTCGCTCCAGCCTATAAGGCAAAAACCTCCCAGCAGTGGCTAAAAAACAATATTCCTGGATTCATAGCTGCAGAAGGTTGGCCGTCTGGTAATCTAGAACTAAATCCATTGGACTACAGTTTGTGGTCAGAATTGCGGAAACTGACCTGTCGATGACTTCACAGACATCTGGAGTGTCTCAAATAATATTTGGTTCGAGCAGCGACGTTAATATCCATGAAAACCGTGCGTGCTGCAATAGCTGAATGGCCTAATCGTTTGAAGGCTTGTGTGAGAGCAAATGATGATCATGTCGGATGAAAATTTAAATTTTTT
The DNA here is from genome assembly GCF_028408465.1 of Anastrepha ludens. NCBI lineage: Eukaryota > Metazoa > Arthropoda > Insecta > Diptera > Tephritidae > Anastrepha > Anastrepha ludens. The sequence continues at coordinate 6,880,758 of NC_071498.1, read as the reverse complement.
TTAATATATACATAATTAAATAAAACTAACTTCAATAAAAAAAGTATTATAATTTCATAAATAAACGAACTTAACTTGTAACAGAACTTATGCCAGGGCTAAGTATATGGAAATTTTTTATATTTTTTTGTTATGGCACTTTATAATCGTTTATAAAAATCATTAAATACTACCTTTTTAAGATTATGTTTTGAAGTGCTCCATAATTAAATTTGGAAAAATAAACTAAATTTTAAATAATCTAATCATTTAGTAAATAATAAATAAAAAGCTGCACAACTTATCAGATGCAGTAAGAGCTCGTCGCTGAAATGTCACAAAATATATCAGTAAGACTAAATAGAAGGCCATGCAAATACTTTGAATTCCACCAAGGCGGATACCAGGGCGAATTTATTACAGGTGTCCAAGGCGAAGTCGATTCGTGATTTTGACATGTCTGACGTCAAGACCCTTTCCAACTCAAAGCTAATGGACAAAACAAACAAAAGGAGGAGAAGTTACATCTTTGTGAAAATTCAGTCAATGAAATTGTGATTTCTGATATTTAAATTAAGCAAAGTAATGAATTGTGAAAGCACAAGTGAATATAAAGTCTCCAAATGCATTTTTTTTTTTGCATTTTTATACGGATGATGCCGTGGCAAGAATGTGCGTATGTGTATAAATTCTTGTGTTTAAGAGTTTTTCTTGCTTTTGCCTGTTCTTTCTCTTCACAAAAAAGTAACTCCCCTTCCTTTTGTTTGCTTATTCATGGAGCTTGACGACAGAGCGTATTCGGAATGCGCAACCTTATATTCTATCATTCTTTCCCCACTTTGCCATACTTCAATAGCTTCAAGCTGCCATTTGTTCTCATTTCTTATATTTGAGTGTCCATTTTTGACGGTTATTGAAGCCAAGCAAGCAAAACCAGCCTGCATTGGCCCAGCACTTTTACCTTAGAATGACATGAAAATGTTTTGAAATCCATCTAAATCCCAACTAGACTAACAACAATGTTTTGTGCACTATCATGTTACGACAAAAGAATGTACAGGGTCCGCCATATAACTTTACGCAATTAAAAATGCTATAAAAAAGAAACTACTCAATATTTTTCCAAACTGTTTTTTTTATTTTGAAGTACAATCCTTCCGGTTAATGATGGAAGACAACTTCATTCATATGGCTGCCTCGGCTAGCCATGCACCTTTGTACGGCGTCATACCAAGGTCTTTACGCAAAATTCGTCTCAATGATGTCTCCGAAATGTCCAATTGTTGAGAACGACTGATGTTCCTGGTGATTCACGAACACTCTCGGCCACAGCAGCAATATTTTCGGGTGTACGCACGGTTTTTGGTCGGTCACGCGTTGGTTTGTCAATAAGCAACCCAGTTTCTCTTACTTTTTTCGCAAAGTAACGCACATACGCTTCATTCGGTGCTTTTCTTCTTCCCATTGCCGTACGTAATTTTCGTACACATTCTGCAACATTACCATGATTTTCAAAGTAATGTCGCAATATTTCCCAGCGTTCTTTGAGCGTATACACAACCATTTTCGTTCAGCGGAAGAATAAAACTAATTTTCTGTCAAATCAGACGACAGTTAAGTGTTACCATTCTTCAAATAATACCTAGTTCAAATCCGTAACGATAGATGGCGGGCCCTTTAAAAACGAAAGAGAAGGAGACGAACTACGAACTACAGCCGGCGTGCAGTTGGACCTGGAAGCGTACGACGAAGGCGCTTCGTCATTTACTTTTGTGCTGACAGCTAATGTAATGCTGGTGAAAATAAAAACAAATCACTTGGTTTTTTGATATAACCTTTAATAGATTCGCCTTATTTAAACACTAACAACAACAAAAAGTGAGTACTATTGGGAACTGAAAATGAAAATTTTTTTTTCAAAACTTAGGGCTGTCGGGCGCACCCTTAACAAACGATGGGACTTTTTTGCTGAGATAGAAAGCCAACTTTCTGCTGGTTTACCAAAAGCGATTCAAAAAAACAAACAGTTCGCTCCACCTTAATGTTCCTGTTATGTAGGTATAAACGATGACTGATGCCTTTTCGGTAGCTATAGTTCTGAAGGCTCTGGCGGTAGGTATGCGCGACACTCGTGCCAAATTACAACAATCACGTTACAACAACATGCAAGTGCATGTGCAACAAAGTGTTTTAAGAGTTTCATGTTGCATGTTTTCTTAATGTCTTGACATTCCTACTACAGCCAAGCGGCGGCCAAGTTTACACCGCTGGCCTTTGACTTGTCATTCATTACGAGACGAATGTGAGTGAGTCGTCGCAGCAACGATGGCGGCGGCGATATTATCAAGGCTTTTGTTTGTGCTGCTGTCACTTTGCTTTGCCAAAGCTGCAGAAATTTTTTTGTTGCGGTTGCCTGCGCATGCGCTTCCACTAACCGCTACGCGCCGTAAGAATGAAATCCATTTTCCACTTTCAATTGTGGCTACTGCAGTGATTACTTTTATGTGGTTGCTGTTGTTGCTGTTTGCATTGATGTTGCTGCTGCTCCTGGAATTTCAATGCTTACCATTTTGTGGCGCAACCACTTAACTCATCTTGTCTAGAGTGTAACAATGAAGGTATTCAAGCAGTGCAGGCGCATGCAAAATGAAGCTGGAAGGAGGTACGTGACTTGGCGATGGCCGCGTAAGGGGCATAAAGTGGCACGTGTGTATGCTATTTGTGGCAGTGAAGAGACAAGTGAGAAAAAGCGGCTGTTGTTGTTGTTTTGTCTATTACTCGCGTTTTGCGTGTCGTGCCTTCTGGTTGCGCGTACAGTGGCAACAACGGCAGCCAACTGTTGCACTTAAAAACCGTTCATCGGTAAGTGCTGTTTAAACTGTTGCAACACAGCACAACACAACACAACTAACCACATAGCCGAGTACGAAAATGTCTTACAATAAATGGCACATGGCAATATTTATGAATATCGCAAAATGCCAGTCATCGGAAAGTTAACTGCAAACATTTAGTTTTCGTTTGTGTGTGTGCCATAGTTTTATTTAAATTTCCAGTAGGAATATTAGACTCTTTTCAAAAAACTAGTATTTGGTTTCTTTGAGAAAACGGCAATTGGTGGGATTTCCTTCAAGAATTACTCCTTCATAGGCAACGATATTTGTAACGAGTGCTATTTTGAACGCAAAGTTTTTTCAAAGGAAATATATGCCATAGAAGTAAGCATACAACCCAACATTTCTGTTCAGTATACTTGAGGCAACATACAAGGACTTACGCCCTTCATCCTTTCGCGTTATAGTTTCTTCTGGCTCACGGAACCTGTATTCGATTTTAGATCTTTTTTATTTTTTTGGTGCACATATCATGAACATATGTTTGCAGTTTCAGCAAGATGGCGTATTTAGTTTGTTTTTGACAGATGCAAAGGTGGACGTGTTCTGGTGTCTTCGGCGATTGTCTGCTATAGAAGTTTTTGGCCAAAAATAATAGGACTATGAATAAGTTCGTGCGGTTTTTTTCGAAATTTGAAACTTTATTGACGTAAAATGGTTACAAATTTAATATTCAAAATATTGTCCATCGCTTACTACTACTTTTTCCCATCTTTCTGGCAATTCACGGATTCCCTTTGTGAAAAATTCGGTCGGTTTCGCCGCAATCCACGAATCGATCCATTTTTTGACTTCATCGTAATTACGGAAGTGCTGGTCAGCCAGGCCATGTTGCATCGATCGGAAGAGATAGTAATCGGATGGCGCAAGGTCTGGACTATACAGCGGGTGGGGTAGGACATCCCATTTGAGCGTTTCTAAGTATGTTTTGACCACTTGTGCAACATGTGGCCGAGCATTGTCATGTTGCAAAATAATTTTGTCGTGTCTATCGGCGTATTGCGGCCGTTTTTCTCGCAGTGCTCGGCTCAAACGCATCAATTGTCGTCGGTAGACATCCCCCGTAATCGTTTCATTCGGTTTCAGTAGCTCATAATACACAACACCCAGCTGGTCCCACCAGATACACAGCATAACCTTCAGGCCATGAATATTCTGCGCCGACGTCGATGTTGAAGCATGGCCAGGGTATCCATACGTTGCCCGACGTTTTGGATTGTCGTAATGGACCCACTTTTCATCGCCAGTCACAATTCGATGCAAAAAACCCTTTCTTTTGTGCCGTTGAAGCAGTTGTTCGCATGCCATAAAACGGCGTTCAACGTCTCTTGGCTTCAATTCATACGGCACCCAATGGCCTACCTTTCGGATCATTCCCATGGCTTTTAAACGTTTGGAAATGGTTGATTGATCAACTCCCAAAGTTTTTGCAACCTCTTCTTGCGTTTGAGCCGGATCTTGATCGAGCAATTCCTCCAATTCGGTATCCATGAACTTTGGCGGCGCACCCTCGCGTTCTTCGTCTTCCAAGCCAAAATCACCACTTTTAAAGCGTGCAAACCACTTCTGGCACGTTCGCTCAGATAGAGCATGCTCACCATAAACTTCCACCAAGATACGATGACTTTCGGCTGCTTTTTTCTTCATATTAAAATAATGAAGAAGAATTCCCCGCAAAAACACATTATTTGGCACGAAATTCGACATGTTCAAGTGTGGTAAAAATATTGTTGTTTACGCTTCAAATAAAAAACTTATACTGACGTTTGTGCCTTACGACAGTAGCTCTCCAATGAATGTTTGGAAATGTGGATCGATGGAATAATAATCAAGTTACGCCATCTGTTGTAAAACCGCACGAACTTATAAATAGACCTATTAACTACCTAAACTTACTCCAATCACCATATTCACCGGACTTGGACCTTACGACTTTTTCTTGTTCCCAAAACCGACCGCCGTAGACGAATGGGTTGATGCGTGACTACCATTCAGAATTCACAGAGAGAACGTAGGTTCGAATCTCCGTGAAGCACCAAAATTAAGAAAAAGTTTTTTCTAATAGCGGTCGCCCCTCGGTAGGCAATGGCCAGCCTCCAAGTGTATTTCTGCCATGAAAAAGCTCCTCATAAAAAATATCTGCCATTCGGAGTCGGCTTGAAACTTTAGGTCCCTCCATTTGGGACAGAAAAGACCTATGAAAAGACGGAAAAAACGAAAGACGAAAACAAATTTCGAGAAAAAAAGTTAGCTGGGGTTAGGCCAGGTTGTATGGTTGCCGATGCATGGACAAAAGGGATGGAGAAAAGTAAGGATAGAGAGGGTGTTTTATTTAAGGTTTACGGAGATCAAACTACTACTGATGAAATTCCCCAGGTATATCCGCAGGTGTAGCAAAAAAGATCGAGCCAAAGTGTGAATCTCAGCCCAGCGGGACTCCCGAAAGGAAAGTACTGAAATGATTACACCTATTCATCCAGACTGCTCCTGTAGAAAGGGCTCGAAACAATATCAAAACTTGGCAATGTCCAGTAAGGACGCTCACAAAACTGGAGAGCTGCGCCCTCGATCTACCCGTGACCAGAAGGATCTTGCGACTTTGTACGTTTGTGCATAACCCAGAGCTCACTGAGTTGGCGCGAAACCGCTAATTTTTAAGAGAACTTCAATCTTCTCATTTCGAGAGGAAACAACTTCTTGGTCCCTCTTCTAACAAACTTATACGACCAGCTATCACTGTCCCCAGAAACCCAAATGAACCGAATATCAAAGTATTCGGATGCAGTCGAGAGTGAAATCAGACATTCCCCGACTTATTTCGAATGCACTAACAACAAGCTCAGCGAGGTCAGCATCTTCGTTGGCTAGGTCATGTGGAGAAGGACTTAGCTTCACTTGCTGTGTTTAACTGGCGCTGGTTAGCACGAGAAAGAAATGACTGGCGCGTTTTGTTAAACTCGGCCAAAATTGCGTGAGCGGTTATCGCATCAATCAAGAGGAAGAAAAACGAGAAGCCCAGAGCCTTAATGGGCTGTCGGAGTAAATATTTACCTCGCTGACAGTAGTTATACAAATAATAATAAAATACTACTTCTGCTTGGAAAACACTGTGCCGGTCCGAGAGATTTAATTTGAGCTCCAAGGGGAGCTCTTCGCAAACCTTTTCAACAACCATTTTGCCCAACTCCCAGCCATCCATGGAACCACTTAGCTTTCTGAGTACACCTCGTATATTTGCAGGCTCGGAATTGTAGCATGACAAAGGCGCTGTTTGTCGTTATTTTTTCGTCGTACCTGAAACTTTGCGGCGTGCGATAGGGGTACTCTCGTACTTCTGCATATTTTAATATAGGGTTTTCGCATCTCACGTTATAGGACAATCATTCTAGGCTCAGAGAGTCCCCCTAATGTCTCAGTTAGTCGTAGTCTCTCTTCTCTAGACTCCCGAGCATAGAAAAATCAGTGAACACGCGTAAAATATGAAAAGACCTTTGAATAATTGCAAAAATAGACAAAGGATCTGCTAAATGAACCAAGAACAAAAGGACTTAGAGGTAGCCGAAAACGAAGAAACTTTCAAATATCGAATTATCGCAAAACCTGTCACAGTTGTTGCCTCGAAACTGTAAAGTAGTTCCTATGCGAATGTCTAGTACTGGCATCCATTCATAAAAGTATCGAAATTATTAATGGTTAATTATGGGATTAAACGACAGGCTAATCACCTACCCTGTCAGAAATCAACATAGATTAACGAAACCAACGCAAGACTGAGTCTTGTCGAGGTCCTATGCTCCCGAGAGGAGTAAACAAGGGGGAAAAAAACAATGGGATTAAAATCAGCGTGAAGTGCAACAATATAGGGGCCCTATGTGCTAATTGAATCCACGACGCGTGCAAAGGTTGCGCCCATCTCGTTCCGTCATTCCGCTCTCAATAAATCTGACAGAATCGCCGTTTCTGTGACGTCATTTTTTATCCTTTTTTTTATTCCTTGATAAATTATGTATTTAGATGACATTCTCAATTGAAAATAAACAAACTGCAATTTATAAGAAAAGTCATACTTTTGCAATATATTCACGGTTTATTGTGTAGTTTCTTCTTCTTCCTGCATTTCTTTGCATTTTCATTTTTCACATTTCTCTCACGCAACTCTGTCTCATTAATAGGCGCAATTTTATATTCAATCAGGCACTCTTGAAGAGCACAATTACCAACCAATCATAGAGAGTTACCGGCTCTTTCGGTATATGAATTCATCGCTCTAAATGAGGCGCGATAGGAGACTAGCAAGTTTCAATATCAATTAATACCGCAAACCATACGATTTATAAATCTCCTGGAAGCTAAGACTTTCCTACCTTGAAATTAACTTTTTCCATGTAGCTGATATTCGTTTCTTACCTTGCTATAGCTGTTCTACTTTTTCTACCCATACAATATCTGCTAAACTACTTATATATTAAGAAAGCAACAAATCCAGACTCCGATCTTCTTTTAACAGACACAAAGAGCCGATAATCACTCTAAATGTTATTAGCTCCTGTAAATTATAGTTGTTAGTATTTTTATATTCTCAGCAGAGATTTAACTGCATATTGCATGTGTACATACAAACATATGCACATACAAGTGCATTAAGGTTTGGTATTAAGCGCAATTATCACATCTGAGAATGAGTGAGAAAGTAGTAAAGCAAGCGAGAGAGTAGCCAGTACTTTCGTTGCGCTTCATCAGCAACATAAAGAGAAGTTTACTGCTACCGTTTGCAAGACCGTCATCACATTTTTAGCCAGATTCGCCAAGCTTGTCATGCCATTCGTTTTGGTGAATGCAGCTCAAGTGAAAGAGTGACTCAGTAACCTCAGCAGCCTGAACAGCCGGTAATAAAAAAAAAAAGCAGCAAGCAAGTGACTGCATTTGTACCGAATTTAAATCATCGTCTCTATTAACTAAACCCATTTAAAACGCAAATGGCAATTTTTCTTTCTGGAACTGCATATTTTCATTTTCAAATTTGCTTCTGTGCAGACGCATTAAGAGCAAGTACAACAGCGGTAGTGGTGACAACAAAAATGCACTTGAGGACTGGCAGACGTGTGGAAAGCGCATGCAATGCGCGAGTCTCTGCGCAGTTTGAGCGGCTAACCACAGATTGTCGTTGCGTTTGCGCAAACGCACAGTGAACGTTTGGCTGCTTAAATTGCAAATTGTATTCGCGGTGATGCTTGCTAAGGTTTTACTTTCCACAAAATATCAACCGCAGTTTATGGTTTTGTTTTAGTTTTTTGCAAACGTGTATTTGAGGCGCTGCTGCTTTACTACCGTTTGTAATTTACATAAGGATATACGAGTACGTGCATAGTAGGGATGGAAGTCCCGTATTCGGGATGGTGTAAATGCTGAAGTAATTTAATAGTTATTTGATTTGACTAGAGTTTTCATCAAAACTTTGAGAATTCCATTAAATTTGGCCTGGTGACCAATTTTCAAAAGTTCATAGCTACGGTTCTAAAATAAATCTAGTAGTCAAATTCAAACTGGCCGAACTGTACTTAATAGTAATCCCAATAGATAATAGCCAAACGACGTGGCGCGCTGGTTAGAAATTCGAAAATGTACTTTGTGTGGAAGAAAATTATTTATATATATAATTATTTATATATATAATATATATATAATTATATTTCTCTATTTCCTTTCGAACCCTGTTCGTATACTGCACTAAATTGTGTAACAGTAAAGCTAACGACTAAATAAATAATGCAAATAGTGTAAATTTTCCCACCCACCATCTATGGTGAAAAACTATTGTGAAACTAATTTCGTCTGGCACGTCACCGGGCACTCAGCAGCAGAATCTCATCTATTCAGTCGTTGTTCAGACGGCAACAATGCAACGTGGGCGTAGACTGTTTTGATTTTTTTTTCGTATATCACCAACCCAGTTTTTTCGTAAACAAACCGCTGTCATGACCCCTGTTACTCCAATCCATCAACTGTTTTTAGAGCCGGTTAACGGCCTGATCTTGATCAGAGCTTTGAATTTTTTCACCATGGATCTTCAGTTATGGTGAAAAACAGAATTGTGAGAGTAATAGGCCTGTCACAATGGGTCCGTTGCGTCCTCTGCGGTAGCAAATTTGACTGACAGCTAAGTAGATTATGTATTTTTGAGTCAAAGGCGCCATGTCGGTATGCAAAAAAACTGGCAACTTTCTACTTTTACCGTACGGCAAGTGTAACGAAAATGGCAATTGTTTAAAGAAGAACAATTTTGTATCGCGAAAATTTTTATCGATGATATTGTATCAAATTAAATGCAGAAATGAAATGGAATTTAAATGAATTGTGTCAATTCAAATGTACCCTTATCTTTTCGATAAATGCCTGAAAGAGTAGAAAAAGGCTCTTTCGCTTTAATAAGCATTAATTTTACAACGAATTTCACAACCAACAAAAACCTGTTTATGGTATATGTTTTCCCGAAGAGAACATCTGTTTTCTTGTTTTTTTTTTTTGTATATATGGGGCTATACTTTCTTGTGATACCACGGTACGTTTCAGACAGTCCCATTTTTTCGTAAACGAATCGCAGGGATGGCCCATTCGCCGTAAGCCCATACCTCAGCTGATACTTTAATATTCGCTGAGAGCCGGTTAACGGTCTGATCTTGGCCACGCCTCTAAAATCTTTTTTTTTTCACTATAGAAATCACCTCATGTTCGGAAATATTTATTAAGTAAAATTTCTCCAATTTGGAAGATACTGTAAAGAGCTCCGTATATATTTTTGTTTTTGGTATGTAATAAGGTAGCCCGACACCAATGGATAAGCTTATGTTCTCAGCTTTTTCACGCAACTTCACTTCTTGATCTCGCAAAATTATCTTTCGCAATCTCTTGAATATTTTCCGGAATTGGGGCCTCAGAAGGTGCTCAACAGTACTAGTACGGCGATGTTTGAGGTCCAATGTTCAGTCAGTTATTTCATAAATAACTAAAACTTTTTGAACAGAAAAATAGATATAAAAATAAAATAGATATAAATAATAATGCCTTTGAATATAAATTTTTTGAGCACCCAACCATAAAGGCGAAACGACAACTACCGTATATTTTATATTATTTATTTAATTTTTTGGTCTGATCAATCGCTGTTTATAAAGAAAATTCCGGCAATCAAAACAATTTTCAATTACATATTCCACAATCGACTTCAGTTGTCTTTTGACTTCTTCTGTACCTTATGACTTCTGTTGACTAAAAGCGGTTGTCTCGAGGTAGTAGGCAATTTGAGTTTTAAAAAGAGAAAACAATTCAGCTAAGGCATATCAGATGAACACGGTGATTAGTCGAAAAAATTCTTGTATTCTTAGGCCGGAATTCGTTCACAATTGTGGCCTTGAAAGATTGTGCGTTATCGTGGTGCAAAATCCATTAATTTCCCTGACAAATTTTTTTCGACAAATTTGCTCTCTCAAACGCGCATATTACCCTGATGGTATGTATTCTTTATTTACCGTCTGACCATTTTTTTTTGTTTTTTTGAGCATTTTCACAACCCCTTTGAAGGACATTTTTAAGTTATCACTTCGCACTTCTTTTTTGTCCGAATGGGAGTAGTAGTTTTACGTATCTTTTAAATTTAATTTTTCCAATCATATCATTCACGCATAGCCTTGCACACTACATTCACGTGCATACATACATAAATACACACACATTCCTCGCAGCTTTAAAAATAGATTCCCACATATCAAATATCAATTTCGCTGTAGTCACCCTAATCAATTGTGATTGCTCAAAGTTTTGTAATTTGCATATCCTTGTTACGAGAATATTATTTTTCCTCCCAAGTGTACTATATATCAGTACGAGTATATTGTCCATATTTTTAACGCGATGTAAATTGTGACGTCAGCAGTGGAACAGCGAAAACAGTAGCCAGCAGTAAAAGCTGCAGTAGCTAAAGTAAAAACAGGACAAAATTAAATGCCAAGTGTGAAATGCTACATGTGTGTGTGTGTAAAATGTGCATACATACATCCATACATAGGGACGTTCAACTATCTGTACATACATGTATGCTTCATATGTATATGTGCACGTGTATGTTGTAACATATTTATACTCAGCAGATATAATTTTATGGCTCCCTAACATTGTAGGCATGACGTCAGTATGCAGCAGAGCGTCAGCCGGAAAACCTCAAAGCCAAGTACAAGGTACGATGCACAGTGTCGAAAAACACATACACACAGCTACAAAAAAGGGCATACATACTGATGTGTATATGTATGTAGACACGAGTACTTGTATATGCGCTCTCAACTACTATCACCGCATGACAAGTACCAAGAAAGCAACAGTTTTCACTTGCGCTTTTCATTCAGAAGCACGATGCCCCTTAACCTCTAAATTCTCATCCGCTTTCCTTGCAGCGGCAATATGAAGGCAAGCACACACGTATACATATATAAGTATATGTACCTATATTATGTTATTTAAGCTGGTGTGTGAAGGTTTGTGTGTGTAGGCAAAATCATCAACTACACCTGTCCGGCAGGAAAAACTTGCACTGGAAAATCTCGAGTTTAGGATTTCTGATTTTTCTTCAAATTTCAAGCCATTTCATATTGATCTGGTTTTCATCAAATGAAGAGAGCGAAAATTATGTATTTTTTCATACACCAGTGCGCGTAGGTTACGTTAACCAGGTTGATAGACTAGGACAAGACACTCGGTGGTCTCAAGCCCTATTGTGGTACCTGCTTTTGATTTACATCCCCTAACTAAGTTGCTTAAGCCACTTAGATCGTTTTAAAAAGGTAGCTAGTCCTTCCAGTGAGACATTTTACAGGTTTTCCTGGTTTTCAAAGTTCGAAATAATAAGAGCGCGTCGAATTATCAAGTTTCTATCACTTGTTCTGTGTAATTTTTTTTTATTTGTATGAAAATGTAATGCATTTTACAATAAAAACCATACAACTCAAAGTTTTAAATTTGTAAAAAATTAAAAAACGAAAATTTAACAAATTTCAAGACAAAAATACATGAAAATAAGTCCCAACTTTGTATAAAGAATTTATGGGAAAATTATGGATATGCAGTTGTATAGCCATTGCAAAATTAGTATAAGAAAGCGCAAGTTTCATGCGACTCAAAAATTCTAGATAATTTTTAACAATTTTCATTTTCGACTGAGATGTTGAGCATTTTCTTCCATATAAAAAACTAGCAAATATGTAAAAAAATTGTTAAAGATTAGTAATTCATTGCGCGCCTATTATTTGTACAAATATTATTCTACAGTTCTATTGAGAGTCCTACAGTTTTATATCGGAAACGCAGATCTTATGTTTTTATTTATTGAAAAGAGTAATAATTACCGCTTAAAAGGTAAAAAAAAAAGGAACAAGCACGGGCTGCTAAATCCTTCGGCTATTGTTTTAAATGGTTAATAATATAGATAAAGAAGAAAAAAGGAAATAATTATATTATACTAAGTTTACTAGTGCCAGCTTCAATATAATAATAAATTATGCCTATACTAGAGAAAGATGAAGATAGTATTGTACAATCGAGGGAATGTTGATGTAACCACTACTTTATATACCAGATAACTTAGAAGCCTATGAAGTTACATTTTTAATTTACAGCGAGATACAAACTGATTTATGATACTCGTACTAATTTTATGGTCCGCTGTCCGCTTCAGAAGTTCAGATGGTTTCATATTTTTAAACACCGATGATCAAATATTTTGTTCTCCTGAACATATATCCATGAATTGAGATACGGTGAATTCGCTGAGTCCACAAAACGAGCACGGTGGTTTCGGCACACCATTTAACATAAACGAGTGGGTTGAAATTGTATGCCAATTCTCAGACAAACAACGGTCTTAATATTCCGACATGATGAATTTTACGGGTATTGGTTTTTGGACTTCGAGAGATTGCAGGATTTGTAGTGATGTTGGTATTGGTTCCATTTGTTCAGGGAACTTTCATAATTGATACGCCTTAACAGTTTTTTTATAATATATCCTCTGGAAGAGTGTATTCGAACATGTACAATGGCTCTTTGGATGCCTCCTTGGTTCTACTATCGGCCTGTTCGTTACATTTGATGCCACTGTGACCCGAAAACCCCATAAGTTTGATTGAACCTTTTTGTTGTGTCAGCATGTTGCACATTTTTGTGATTACTGGAGAGTTATTAGCTGGGTTCAGAATAGCCTCGATTGTTGATTTGCTGTCACTGCATATTATATTTTTATGGTTTTTTTGGGAAGGGACGCAGAAGCTTCGGCTGTGAAAATTGAGTAGTAACTTGGTAAAACTCCAACGGTTATAATATTATATATTCCGTTATTATTACAGAAATATGTACTATACACTTAGAGGTATTTTCCATTGCCTGCCGATGAGTGGACTGCTAAATAGAATTGTTTCAGTTTAAGTGTATGGGGATTGAATCCAGTACTTTCTGCATACGAGTATTTGTCTCACACAAATATATGTATAACGCTACAACGGCCACCAAATTATAGCATAGAAACTTAAATAAAGAAAAAAATATATATATTGTATATTAGAAAATGTAATTAGAAAATTAAACTAAAAAATTGTTGAAAAGCACAGCTTTTTTTATATTATAATCCTCATTTAGAAAGGAAAATTAACACAACTTTCAGGCCGGCAAATAGTTTGGTGTCATTGAACTTTCCAACTGGGTATCAAGCGCGAATGGCAATGGCTAAATATGTGCCATTTTATGTATGCAACAATATTGATATGTATTTAGGTGTACGTAGGTAACTAAAATAATTTGCAAGCTTAGCACCGACAATGACGATAAGCATCATCATGGTCAAGGCGCATGTGCCGGGCATAGGAAAAATCGATAAATTATGGGGTAACACAAAGTCAAGAGCAAGAGCAAGACAAGGAAGCAATGATCGGTGCTTTACAATGTGCTTTACGCAAACACATATACGAGTGTTCATGTATTAATGTATGTATGTATGTATGTAGGTATAAATGTAAACAAAGAATGCAAAAATAGAACTGAAGCCGAATGAAGCTTTTGCAGATAGGGAATAAGCTCTAGAAGCGCGCTTATAGGGTGTTGAATTTCATAAACTTTGCAGCACTTGAAAGTTATGAATAATTCTCAAGGCTGTTACATCATAAAGTGTTCTATGCCGCTCATTAGTTATTCTAAAATAATTCAGCGGGAAGGGTATTTCAGCTCGTAGGACCAAAAGACAAAATAAAGAAAAAGTTGTTTCCAATAGCGGTCGCCCCTCGACAGGCAATGGCAAGCCTCCGAGTGTATTTCTGCCATAAAAAATCTTCTCATAAAAATTATCTGGCGTTCGGACCCTCCATTGAAGGAAAACATCAAGACGCACACCACAAATAAGAGGAGGAGCTCGGTCAAACACCCAAAACGGAAGTAAGCGCCAATTATATTATATAATTAGGATTTTGTTTTCAATTTATTTTAAATTTGAGTTCTTAAGTTTCCTAATACCTAAATATTTTTTTTGAAAATTTGGTAACAAAATTTTAAATTATAGAAAATTTTTCATTATTTGTGTCATTTCTGAACCTCATCCAAAATCTTTGCCCATAAATTTAGTAGAGGCAGTGTATCATTATTTGCTCAAATCGATTCGTTTCAGTTTGGATTTCATCCATGAGGGTTAAGAGTATCACTACTCAGCGCAGAAACGAAACTCTCTAGTTTATCGAATTTCACTCTTCTAGCGCATCATTCATCTGACATCAAGAGTAAAAATTCTTTAGTTTGCTCGAAAGTCACTTTTAGAATGTAACTTTGAATTTTCGATGCTTCACGAGTATTTATGGAAAGTAAAATTTTTCTATTGAGTCCGTCCATCTGTTGTTCGTTGAACACTTTTCATACCCTAATGCATTTACATAATTTCCTATGGTTCCACGAGGGAACAAATGGTGACAACAATCTTATTCTGTCCGACGCTATCAGAAGCGATCTTCTTCAGACCGTTCCAGCTTTTGTTAGTTTTCCTTATCTCAATTTCTAAACTCCTCCTACAGGTCAGCGAGGGGCTGTCTACCTTTTCGTCAATTTCCTTGTGGATTTCAATCAGTTGCAGTATTGTCACTTGAGAACATGTCCATGACTTCCGTTTATATTGAAGTTTGGTTGGTGCTACTCCTCAGACTTCTTTTTGGTATTCAAAGCATTGTCCGCAGGCAGCGATTTACAAAGATTTGCAGACGTGGCATGTCTGTGCCTGCAAAGCTTCAAGTTTCGCAGCAGTGCAGTAGAACTGACTTGATATTCGAATTGAAAATTTGTATCTTGATGCTTCGTATGATTTTAGACGAGTATCATTTGTTTTTAAAGGAGCCGAAAGCCTGATGGTATTTTTTATGTGATTCATAATATCTTCTTTTGATACAACATTTGAGGATTTCATGCTGCCAAGATAAAAAAAGTTACAATAAATAAGCAGGACTTCGAATTTCTTTGAAATAAAGTAGGGAAATAAATGTTTGCTTGTCGGAACGTGTGTAGGCAAGTAAGGTAAATTTACAAAGAATATAAAAATACGCACACAAAATTGCTTCACATATATTTTTAAATAAAAAGTGGCGCTTAACAACAGTCCTTTAACTTTTACAAATGTACCCGACATAATTTGCTCTGCAGTTGGGCAAATAACAAGTCAACAGATGTAGAACTCAGCATACATTTTTCAACTTACTATAGCTTTGCTTATATTTGCTTATAAGTCATAATAAGAAGATGGTAGAAGGAATATTCTCTCCCTTTCTTTTTTATTCGATTTGATAAGTCGGTGATTTACTGCCCATCGTTAGTCAAGATATATTCTTCAGCAAAATCATGATATTTTCTGGTTATGTATATATGTACATATATTAATTTTTGGCAGAAGAAATCCATTATTTGTGTATGGAATTTTTGCGCAATTGGTTTGAAACTATTTTATGGTCGATCTTTAGCTTCTGGGCGATACTACGACTACTAATATACCGGTCAACTTCTATTATTTCTGTCTTTTTCTATCCACTTTGTTGACTTTATCGACATTTACGAAATTACCGAAATTTTTTTAACATCGCAATTGCACGTAATTTGCTGTTACTCCGATACTCCATAAGAACCGTTAACAATTTCAGCGGCCTGGCTTGCATTTTCGCCTTTATCAAAGGAAAACTGTAAAATGTACCAAATTTCTTTTTTGACTTCCATTGTTAATCCCCTCGCAACTGAATCGAATAAACAAAAAACAGCAAAAAAAATTTTGTGTAAAATGCCGCCTTGACAACGAGCATAAACTTTAAATTGTTTGATCGATACTTTACGAGATATCGATCAATATATATGTATATAAATAGGTTCCTTTAACTCCCATCTGGAGCTTAGGGCGTCTGTTTGGGAATGGTTTGAACTAATTATGTTTCCGATGCTTCGATTTCTAGAGCCTTGAAAGAATTTGATACACTTTCAAATCATATTGACCTAGACTTTACTTCCACAAAGTACTATTTCAAAATGTTACTAAATGAATTGTTTAACTGAATTTAAGGTATTCTCTAATATTATTTCTCTGCACACTATAAGACATGTTACATTTTCTTCATTAAAATGAAATAAGAAAATTATAAGTTTAATTTATTTTTGATTGATTAAAATACTGCAGATGCGGATTATTCAATAAGTAAATAAATAAATAATTAATGAAAAAAATAAAATAAATAAATAAATAATTGATACATTGTATTAATACAGAGTAAAAGTATTTCTAACGAAAAACAGCTCTCCAATCAGTTAAGTCCTCGTACGTTAGTTTTTCAAATATTAATTTTAGAATATTTTAATCCATTTTGACTTATAGACTCACCCCATTCGTAAATGTATGCAATTTGCGTCGGAGAAAACCTTGCAGCAGAAACTAGCTTCAAAATACAAAATTCATGCAAATCGTGGCCCTCCGTTAACAATTATCAGCGTACATACATATTTATCCATACTTAAATATAAACCTGCCTCAGAAAAAAAATTATAAATGCAAGCCTGAAATTACTCATAAAAAATTCTTTTGTGACAAGCATCACCCATTACGACTAAGCAAAAAGCTTCTCTTCTGGAAGCTTTTTCTTAGAAGTGCATGCAATTAATTTATAATGACAATTCGTGTAATGAGGGAGGGTCATACACATGTACATACATGCATGTATGTATTTATGCGGATGTGAGTAAATGTGCACAAGTGTTTGCTTAAGTATCCAATACAAATTTAGGTGTGTTAAGCTTAAATACGAGCTTTTTGCACACACTCATCTCATCCCCGAAATATTAGTTTATATACAGAAATGCAAAAGAGTAAACACTAGAAAAATCATTAAATTTTGGCAGCGGAATATGGCCTGGCAGCGGAAATATGGCCTTTATTGAAGGTACATACAATGGACCAATGTAAATATAAAAACATATTGGAGCAACATTTGAGGCCATCAGTAGAGTGCTTTAGTCTTGGGCAAAGTTGGGTTTTCCTACAAGACAGTTTCAAAAAAATATGAATTCCATAAAAACTATATCTACAGTTTTTTCAATTATATATCTTCTGGAAAAAAAGAAAATTTGCTTCTGTATGTAGGCTTAAGTCCTTCACTGTATGTGCATACATAAGAATGTATGTTTTTTCACAACTACTAGTGCCATAATGAAATCCACACAATTATTTAAATACTTCAATGAATCACAACTGCGGTTTCAAAGGGAAAATTAAAATACTGGGTCCAGAAAACTTTGTAGTGTCTGCACTATGGCACCGTCTCATTTATCAAGTGCCCGAATGTCGAGATTACACCGTATTAATATTTTACCGAGCCTCCTTTAGCTGCAAAACAATATTTTACATGCTCCAGCATTGATTAAATCAAACCTTTTGTCATACCGAACATCTTCGAATATCCGATCTAACTCAGATTATTGCTTGTCTCTTATGTACAAAACATACTTATTTAGGATTCAGCTTAAATATTAGTCTTAAGACTATTAGTATTTAGCCGACTGCCGTTTGCTATCATCTTGTTATTGTTGTTGATGCAGCGGTGGACCAAGCCCTGCCTGTGCGGTGTAGTCACCGATCGTCATCATCCGACTCCTGTGTAGTGGTTGTAGGGTCCAGGTCGCTTGAGTCCAGAGAAAGAGAGAGATGTTAGGTAAGTGCGTTTAAGAGGGCATGTGAATAGTTGGTTGGTATCGTGCGGTGTACCTTCACATGACCTACATATATTGAGTGCATCGGGGTCTATTCCAAATGAGTAGGAGTTTAACCTACTATTGCAGTAGGTAATTGAGACCGTAATTGAGCCAGTAATTGAAACTCTACGTCTGCAATAAATCAGCCTATAGCAAATGTCTGACAGGGGGATTCCTATGATAACACCTAAGCAAATATTGCTTGCTGAGCAATTTGCTGTATTTCTTGACCGAGATCATAGAAGCCTTGTTGTGATGTTGTTTCAGGAGGGATATCAGGGGCATACACGACTTTCTTCATAGAGGTATTTTGACATGTCTGCTGCTTTGTCTACTGCGAATCGCTTGTGCTAGGCGAGAAGGCGGGCACTGCATAATTCAGTCCCGGCCGGTCAATTTCTTTAAATATCGCCAGCAAAATTTCTTTATCTTTGTCCCAAGTGCTACCTGCTATCGAAAGGTCTTCGTGGATCTTATTGCGGTTTTGGACCTTTGCGGTTGTATACGCGGAAAAGGAGAGCAAATTGTCGAAGATGGAACCCAAAATTCGGGGGTTGTTAACTTCTCTAACAGTACGTTGAACTCAATAGCTGTTCCGTTCCAGAGCTCTATAGTTCCGCTTCTAGTGTATGATGCACCCAAAAATGTTTCATGTGAACTCATCTGAAGAAGACGGCAATTAGACATCATCAACATCGTCTGGTGCTTTGGGCCCAATTGATATGTTCATAGCGCGTTACGACAAAACAGTGTGAGACTTTCGACGAATCTTATTCGCGCACTCATTAGTTTCACAGTCTTCTATGAACTCTTTCATAATACTTTCAGCAGTTATGAATCTATTCGATTTTCTCTCGCACGACTCTTCAGACTTCAGGCTTTAAAAATATCCAAATACATATATATATCCTTAGTTTATTTAGTTCATTTTTAATTCTGCTAACATTAAAAATATAAACTCACAGGATTTTTTTTGTCCGCAACTGTATAATACTTATTATTATGTATAGCTGGTAAATATGACAGCACATGAATATGTAATGTGTGTGCACATTCACAATAACAAAATTATGATGTTATGTTATTGTTTTGAACCCGCCTGTTTATCGGTGGTCTAATATTTTGATAATACTCGTATGAGGATATTGTTTTCTGCTACAGCTATCGGTGGTGGGAGATAAGTGAGGCACGTGCTATACAGCTGATAGCACAAAAATAGATATTCAAGCAGCTGGATGCATATTTCAATACAAACGCAAAATTATGAATGAAAATATATTTAATATCACATTATTGACGTCACAATGATATGCCTTTGCAAATTTGCATAGTGTCTAATAAAAATTTGAGTATAAGCAAAATCTTCAAAAATTAAAGTTAGTTTGGGTATACAGGTGGCGCAAAATTAATCATCCTATCAATCATATTTGACACTTGGGAACAAGAAAGCTGCAGTATACAAATAAACAAACAATGGAGTGTTTAAATGTCCAAATGATGATTTCCATCAATCAAAATAATATTATTTTATTTAGCAAACAATTTATAATTATAATTACAATTAAAAATGTATATGATTAATTTTGTGCCACCTTGTACAGCATTAAAATGCCTTTCTTTGACACCCAAGCTATTATATTTCGCTTATTTTATTATTTTTACTTAAACAATTTTTCAAATAAGTGGCAACCCTTTTTAAAAAATATTTTCGAAATTAAGCTCTCTTGAACCTTTTTTTCATTTAACACCTGTATTGTAATATTTCATTGCATATTTGTACATATGTAGATGTATTTTGTTTGGTATTGCCATTATTTTTTTTTTTAATATTGAAAAAAATTTATTCAAAAACAAGATCGGATGATTAATTTTGCGCCACCTTTATATACCATACCTAAGCCCATACTCATACCCATACCCATACCCATACCCATAGCCATACCCATACCCATACCCATTTCCATTATCCCTTATACACTATTATATTTCGTTTATTTTATTATTTTTACTCAAACAATTTTTCAAATAGGTGGCAACCCTCTACAAAAATGTTTTCGAAATTAAGTCTCTTAAACCTTTAATATTTCATTGCATATTTGTATGTAGATGGGTTTTGATTGGTCTTTTTTTCAATATTGAAAAAAATTTATTCAAAAACAGGATTGGATGATTAATTTTGCGCCACCTTATACATTATCCCTTATACACTATTATATTTCGTTTATTTTATTATTTTTACTCAAACAATTTTTCAAATAGGTGGCAACCCTCTACAAGAATGTTTTCGAAACTAAGTCTCTTAAACATTAAATATTTCATTGCATATTTGTATGTAGATGGGTTTTGATTGGTTTTTTTTTTTAATATTGAAAAAAATTTATTCAAAAACAGGATTGGATGATTAATTTTGCGTCACCTTATACATTATTAAAAAGTATTTTTTGATACCCAACTATTATATATTATTTCATTTATTTTATTATTTTTACTTAAACAGTTTTTAAATAGGTGGCAGCCCTCTTCAAAAATATTTTCGAAATTAAGCTCTCTTAATCCTTTTTTCATTTAACACCTATATTGTAATATTTCATTTAATATTTGTAACAGGTGGCGCTAAAGTAATCCTCCTATCAGAAAATGCTATAAATTTTGCGATTGGCCCCTAATGTGAGTTTTGTTTTGACATTTGTCTAGTAAACACATGCGAAATACACGTTAATAAACAATATTACGCTATACTGCTCCAGAACGCGGAATATTGCTGACTATTTATTTGACCAACAATCGGTCGGTGACTTTGGCACAACGTGAATTTCGTCGCAGATTTCCTCGCCATCCAACGTCTACTGGTGAATTACTGCGACGTTTAGCCGCTCGCCTCGAAGAGACTGGCACAACTCGAGATGCTGCCAGGCGTGGCAGACCCCGGAGTAGCCGTTCTGCAGAGAATATTGCTGCTGTAGCCGAGGATGTCACGGAAGCGCCGTCGACATCGGATGTGAATGGTGAGCGCTACAGAGCAATGATCAACGAGTTCTTTTTGCCGCAACTTGATGAATTGGGATTGGAAAAATATGTGGTTCCAACAGAACGGTGCAACGGCAGACACTGCACGTGTCACAACCGATATGCTGAAGGATGCATTTCCCGGGCGCCTAATCTCCCGTTTTGGCGATTTGCACTGGCCAGCAAGATCGCCTGATTTGACCGCTCCAGACTTCTTTTTGTGGGGTTTTTTGAAAAAGTTTTGGCCAAAGTGATGGAAAATGCCATAAAAAGGACTCAAATGGCAATCAACTGTGGCGGCGGCCATTTACATGACATCATATTCTTGACTTGATGTAAAAAAAAATTTAAAGACCAAATAAAAATAATCCACAAGAAGAATCAAAGTTTTTTATTTTTTTTTTTAAATTACAGCCAAAAAACATCGCAAGGTTACTTTTGCGCCACCTGTTATGTAGATGGATTTTGATTGGTATTGCCATTATTTTTTTTTATACTCGTATTTATTTTTCATCTTTCTGTGTTCTAACTGCTTATAAAAGATATCGCACCGCTTGGTTTCTCTTCAAATCACCGATGTTTTATATAAAATAGGACGGGTTTAGCTTAGTCAACTGTACGAAATTTCGTTATTTCCTTTCAAAGTGAATGCAGGGCTGCCGTAAAACTGCGGATTTATTTGTCACTCTCGCCTGAGATATAAATTTGTTATAAAGTTCAAGTTATTGACGTATTAATTAGTAATATAATTTAACCTTGCGTTAATCGGATCAACTCAATCGAGAATTTTACTATTGTAGCCCATAGTGCGCGCATCAAGACCAGAGCATCAACTCGCCGCAGATCTTAATAACTCAACATTAGCGGCACTAGCCCGAGAATAAAGAGCTGTATAGACACCCCAGCTTATTTTTTCTATTATGTTTTACTACAATTGTAATAAAGAAGACCCACGCTTCTCCTAGGAAAACGTTTTTGTAGTACAAACAGTATGCCAGGTCGTATAAGTAACATATTTCTTATGAATGAACAGTCAACTATATATAATGACTTATTTAATGAATTAATCAACTATGAATGAATTAATTACAACAGTGTATGCATGTTTGCGCTGGAAAACGGTCTCAAATTTTACCATAAGTGTGAGATAGTAAGTCTTTCCGAATATCACTCGCTGCTCTGCTATTAAAAAGTTGCTCATAGAAACCATAGAAATCATCCGCCCTTCGGAAGACATAAAATTGTAATCCATTTGTTCCTTTTAGTTGAAATAATCGCATTTTAGGATTAGATCTGCAACTATTTATACGTAGAAAACTAACCGCAATCGTTACTATACCTCAATAAATAAATTAAAAAAAAACCAATTAGGAAAATATTAAAACAAAATTATTTTTAGTAATTTTTTATGTCAGTACAGCATCAACTATTTGCGGCATAGATAAAAAATTTATCCGGAGTACCAAGTTTACAAAAACAAAGATTTTTTAAGTTAAATCCAATGTTATTTAAATATTTCTCTTGCACTTTATTTTTTATGGGTAGGTTTAATCGGAATCCGCGATAACAGCACGTTTCCTCCTTTCCGAAGAGTTTAAAAGCACAGATTATTCTTTGTAGATGATAGTTCTGTATTTCTCTGCTCAAAGTACATTCTGAGTAAAAGTAAGAAATGAAAATCTGTTCTGCATTCCATATATTTTTTCTATAAAATCCATTATAATTTTTTTTTTAAGTACTACTATAAAACAACATCTCTATGCACATATTATCGCTCCTAGTCGTAACATAAAGCGGAAACAAAGGCGCTTAAACGATTTCTGTCAGCCGCGATGTGTCTAATTTCGTTCCAGGTGTCGTGGGAGGTGTCTCTCATTTAGAATAGCAGCGTCCAAGTTTAACGCGGGCGTCCTCTGCACCGGCTTCCTTGTGGGTTCCATTGGAACGCCATTTTGGCAACATTTTCGTCTTCTCTACGAAGGGTATGTCCAATCCAGTTCCATTTTCGTCTTTTGATTTCAAGATTGATTGAGCAGCTATTAGTGGACGAAAGAAGATCAGCATTGGAGACTGTTCTTGACCAAACATACATTAAATTAAAGTATGTTAAAATATATAAAAAATTATATAAAATTGAGTAATACTAACCCAATCAGTCACCAAAAACCTTCTTTTCTAACTATCTTGATAGCTTTCTCTTTCTAAGCTGGTTTTGACAACTCGCTTTCCTGGTATATTAAAAATTAAAAAAATTTAAAAATAAGAATATAAAAATAAAATATAGAATAAAAAATAAACTAACTAATAATAAAATAAAACAAAAACGGAGTTCAGAAGAACATGCAGTTACTTTTCCATACTTTTTGCAAATGGTGTCGCACGTCCATCATATTTGATACTTGTGAACTAGACAGCTGCAGTAAACAAACAGACAAGCAAGAGCGTAAAGGTCAAAACAAATATTTCCATGACACAAAATTGGGTGATTAATTTTGCGCTTTGTACATTATTAAAATGTTTTTATTTGACGCCCATATTATTATATTCCGTTTATTTTACAATTTTTACTTGAACTAATTTTTCAAACAGGTGACAATCCTGTATAAAAATATTTTAGAAACTAAACTCACTTAAATTTTTTTTCATTTAACACTTGTATTGTAATATTTTATTGAACTTATTAATTTAATTTGATTTAACTTTTTTCACAGGTGGCAACTCTCTTAAAATTGTTTAAATTTATTTAAATATAAATATCTTACCCCAGGCTCATCCGGTAGGTGTATTACTCACAGCTTACCGAAATTTTTTCGCAATTTAACCAGAAACATCATCAGCGGTTCCTGTTTCTCCAGTTGGAGCAAAGGGTCTTAATAAAACACCTCCATCTGCAACACCACCTTTGCAACAAACTTCATCTCGCTCCTAGTATTTTCAAATGCTTCGACTTCTTTCCGAACCGTTCTCCGCTATGATATTTTTGGACGGGCATCCCTGCGAGCACCTTGCGAATTCCAATTCATGGCTTAACGGCAGATTTCATTTGCGTTCTTGCGAAGCGTGTGTCGAATCCACCTCCACTTTCTCAGATTTATCAAATTCGCTATCAGTTAAATTTTGCATCTCTCCTACAGATCGTCGTTACTTATAGTGTTGGGCCACCAGATCTTTATTATCCTGGAGCTCGAAAAAATACTAGGTTCATTAAGGACAAATACTATAGTTGTTTAGTAATTTCATATTTTCGGTTTGATTTAGCTCATATTTAAAATAAATATTTTCTAACAGAAATAAATACCTTTTACAAAAAATATATTAGTCAACTTGTGCTTCTTCATAAATTTATTCTGGAACAAGGATACCACTTTTTATGTCAGATTCTCGTCGTTTGCGAGAGGTTTGGATTTTCTGTGTCAGTTCGAAGAAAACTGTAAGCTGTGGCTTATCAAATGCTGTTTTTTTTTTTTTTACATTTTGTATGAAAAGATAGTTGCTCTAATCTGAGTTCCAGGACATATGAACTTTAGAGGGAAATTAAATTTCTGATGAGCTTGCCCCGAAGAAGACGAGTGAACTGATCCCAGAGGTCTCCTATCCAAACATCGGCATTCCCTTGACTGTTCTTCAAGGAGAGTTGCGCAACTTATTTCTAAGAGTAGCGCTGCACAGATGGAGCTCCATTTCTACATGTGCTATTTCGAAAACCTTGTGCCCCAATGCAATAGACGCAGAACTACCATTTCAATAGACTCCCCCCATGCAATTTCTAAGCTTGTAGCTGTGTTTGCCGGTCAGTGGACGATCGGCGCACACACAGGAAGGCTAGGTTTGCCATTTAATCCCCACACTTTTCAGAGAAGGAGACTGTAAATGTCCACTTTCTCTGTACATGTCCAGGTTCGGCAGCTAGACGATTAAGGTATATATATATCAGCAGTTCAGGCTGGCTGTAGATATTTGTCTGTTGGAGATGCCAGACTGGTACTTCAACCATTTCACCTACTTACCTATGATACAAAGTGCCCTGAAGTGCCCGAGGTGGTCAATATTGCGAATCACACTTATTGGAAAAAGTTGTAATTCGTGAGGAAAACGAGGGGCACTGCTCAGCTAAGAGCCCACATCCTTTTCTTGGTACACTATTGATCGAAGTATATTCTCATCGAGAAAAATCACAATTCTGGGTACTAAGACGTAGCAAAGTTTAACTCAATCCGACTAATTTTAGCCGATATCGCACCGCTCACCCAGATCGCACCGCACTGATCAAAGGAAACGCAAAGCATTATTTGCTTCCAGCAGCAATTTGCTGTAGTTGGTGATATGATGTTGTTGTAGCCTCATAAACAGTTCCCGTACTTGTGTGCTGCTAGAATGGTCATCCTTGGTAGGATATAAACCTGGGTGGTTCCAGTAATGCCTGACAGCCGCCAGGCTGGTGTTGTTTTATAGTTTTCTTTCTTTGAAATTCTCACAATGCAACTATCATAGTTTTCAAAACCGATACATAAACTATTTTATTCTGTGTGAGCAAAGACCTAATACCATTCAGGCACTTATATGCATTAATTCGAGATAATTGCCATAGGAACAAATGCTTTGTTGTAAAACTAATTCGAAAATAAAGATAAGCAAAAATGGTGTATGATTTCGGGCGCTACATTTATATGTTCAAGTATGGTTGCATATCTACAAACTAATTTCACAATGTAACTAAAGTTTTTTCGATTGCCCTCAATTATGAATTTCTATGGGAAAATTGAATAGTTCTAATATAACGTAATACCCATCCATTGGTCCTATATTTCTAATAAATATGTAAATAAATACAGTTGAATTACATAACAACAGCAGCAACACGAACGAGTGCGTGCATGTATTGGAATAGCACACATATTTCCATATGGATTCGCATGAGAGAAATATACTCAAGTAAAAGTGAGAAGAGCAAACTTTTTGTGAAGCAAAGCAATAACAATGAATAACTTTCGCAATAACATAATCGACAAGCAATAACAAATCCAGCAACAATAATTTTATGTACGTACATATGCACGCTTGTACGACAATGGTGAGCCGACGCCCAGAAGTATGCAATATAGGAAACACAATGAAACGAAAACAGAGTCACATAGGAAGTAGAAGAAAATCGATTTCTGTGCGCTCTCCAATTTAATGAAATGAACATCTTTTTTGGGTTCTTTAGTGAATAAATAATGCGAACTGGCAAACCATATCGCTCAATGTGCGCAGCAAAAGCTATAAGTTTTGTCAAGAATACAGAATCAGGCAATGTAACTACCCAGCCGGAAATTGCATGGCCGCGAACTAAGTGGGTAAATTTCAGCTCACTCATTATGCTTAACTTCTAATTGATTTGAAAATCATGCAGAAATCATGAAGGGCTCAATTAGATTTAAGAGAAAATACTTTTTAGTTAAAATCCAACTATTACCTGAAAGCAGAATTTATATAAGGTGGAGCAAAATTAATCATCCAATTTTGTTTTTGGTTAACTCTTTTACTAAATAAAAAAAATGAGTTCGACGCGCTCCATTGCTTGCCTCTTTGTATTCCGCAGTTGTGATTAATTTTGTGCCACTTTGTCAGTAATGGGCATTCTCAAACCAGGTTTTAGCTAAACGAGACTGAGTCATCCATATAAAACGAAAATATGAGCTAAACACCACGAAGCAATTTGAATATTTTAGCAAGTCCATCCCGTGCCAGCTAATGAATGAATTGGAAGATGGTGCGGTGAGAGTTACTATATTGGAGCCTGACAGGAAGTATTTTGTGATTAGTAAATTCATCAATTTTATGGATTTCTAATAGGTAATGAATTGTTGCTTTATCGAAGCGGTCTTGGGTACATAAATACTTGAATTCCAATTCAAAACCCACGTGGCGCCTCTTTCATATTTAATAGCTAAAATATTTAGAAAGGAGTCTTCAACAGATGCTCTCGAACTCCAACTTATCAGATTCAGTGGGAAAACTTAATTAGTCTTGACACCTAACGCACGCAGGAATGCTGTAAGTTTCAAAAACGCCTTGCAATTTTGAAAATTTATTAAAAAATAAATCATTGCTCTTTGTGCCAAAAATAATTGACGGTTTCATTCATGAGGCTCACGTCTGTTTAGGTCTTAAAATTGTTAAAATTTATTAAACAAAAAAAATTATTGCTGTGACGGAAAGAAAATCATCTTCAGTGAAGATGCTCATTTCTGTTTGGGTGGTTTGGCAAACAAATAAAATTCAAAGTCACTGTTTGGAATAGCCTTTGGTGCGGCGATAGCAAAGGCCATTATTTTTTCGAAGTTGTACAAATTGTCAACAGAACTGTCAACGTGCTTTCAACAGAATGACACCACTTGTCATACTGCAGGGGAAATATGGAATTTATAAAATGAAATAGCCGATAGCCCTGGTAGCTAGTGCAGTAAACATATTATATTACTTTATAATTTTAATTATAATTTAATAAATAAATAATAATAATAATATAAAATGAAAAGTTGGACGACGGTTTCATCAACTCGCATGTCAGCGACATTCACTAACCACCAAAATGAGGATCAGATGAGCACTAGACGTTGGATGAGCTAATCGATGACGATCGATGACCACACCGCACTGGGGGTGGAAGTGGTAACTAGAACAACAACAACTCAAGATCGTGTGACTTAACGCCGCTTGACTATTTTCTGTGGGACTATGATAAATGCAGTCGCTTCTAGGCAGACAAGGGCAGACCTCCGAGCGTTTTCTGCCATGAAAAAGCTCCTCAAAAAAATCCATTCGCCGTTCGCAGGCGGCAAAAAACTGTAGATCCCCCCTTTTGTAGAAAATTATCGAGATGCACGCCACAAATAATACTAGAAAGACTTCGGTCAGGCATTTAAGAAAGGGATGGTTGTGTAGATAAACAACAAATGTTTTTCGCTTCTTGAAACTCGGACGCTCTTACTGAAGAATTTTATATACAAATAAGAATCAATAAAAGCAGAGTGTAGTCCATCACAAGCCTACTTAAAATAAACAGGCAGAGGGTCGTTTGAAAATTTCATCCAAATATAAAAACTACTTAATATTTTTGAGGTAACCCGTTTTTATTTTTCGACATAGCCTCGTTTTAGTCTTACCCTATGATCTGAAAGTACCGGGAATGTTTAAATAAAACAAAACAGACGTAACGAAACGTTTCACCCGCTCCTCGCATCCCTGGTAGGCCGACGAAGGGATGGCCCTCAGCTCCTTCGTCTCATTCTCTTTGATCTCCTCTATCGACCGAAATCTTCTTCCACGAAGTGGTAACTTTAACTTGGGAAACAAAACGAAGTCGCACGGGGCCATATCAGGTACTTGCACGATGGTATTTACTTGGTGTTTGGTCAAATAATCCAGCACAATTTGGGCTCGGTGCGATGGCCCGTTATCATCATGCAAAATCCAAGAATTGTTTGCCCACCTTTCCGGCCAGCCAGTCAGTCACTAATGATCCGATGGCGCTAGAAAGTGACAGATGTGTGTCTTATAGTCCTACCAACATAAGAAAAAAATATGGACCGCTTCCCACGTGCGCGGTTCGTTTAAATTAAATATTCCCGGTACTTTCTGATCATAGGGTATATTTTATAAATTAGTCAAATTAGTGGGAAGTTTGCGAGAAATACTGTTTTTAAAGTGATCTTAAGGTAAGTTGAATTCGCTACTAGGCACTTATTTATATCAGATATCAAATACATATCGACATATGTATGTATGAATGTGTTCAGAGACATGCTGCAGCTTCAAGCACTCAAGTTGCACCTCATCGGTTAGCTCCACCGCTTTTCAACTAGCTGGCTGGCTGACTGCCTACCTATATAACGCTTGACGGCCTTGAATGTTGGGGAAAAGTCACACAAAAAAACTCAAGGCTGCTAACTGCGAAATTCATTGACGACCGAAGCAAGTAATTCATACAAATTTCAAGAAGGGGAAGGCGAAGCATGCGCTGTGTGCACTCGTTGTACGAAGTAATATTTTCGAATATCGAAAAGTCTGCAAAGTAAATTTCGCGCAAGCGCATCAAAGCGGCCATCCAGCTTGGCACCTTCTCCACTGCCACGGCCAACACTCAAGGTCAGCGTAAAATTTTCATTCATAAAATCTAGAAAATCATAGAAGCGGGGGCGAAGACGTGTACGTAACAGGCTCTAGAACACATGTGCCGGGCGGGTGGGAATAGACCGGTTTGCCCGCAGTGGTGAGTGTCATGGCTACCTTTCATTCAGAAGAATTGGCTAACGAACGTTTTCCAGGTTCGTAAATATTAGTACAAAGTTACACGCATACGATGCATTCACACGCGTGTGTACGTACTGTACGTCTATATCCTTATACACGCACACACGCGTATGTATGTAGGTGTATGTCGGTATGCGCGTTTGTTTGACTTCATTCATGAATTGGCGTGTGGTTAGTATTTACTTAGTATATATGGACATGCACATATGTATGTATGTAGCTAAATTTTCCGCGTAGCAAATCGGCAGGGAAGGTGTAGGTGCGCATATATGTACACATACACACGCATATAAAACATGAAAAGGCTTACATAAGGATGCGTGTTACTTCGACGCCTGCATATGCAATAACAGTAAACACACAAATACAAACAGTTGTGCTTGTTCTGTGCATGAGTCTGTGCACTCGCATGGTATCAGTAATGCTTTAGTGGCGCTGAAGATTTCACGGTTTTTGTGCGTACATAGTATGCAGCGTAGGTAGATCTAAACTGGAGCGAAATGTGTTACAGCATTTGTGAAAAATTGAAGGAATAAAATGTACGCTTGCGAATTTAACTTGCCGGGCGTTTATTTCGCAGTGTGTCCACTCCCTCCGCTGGCTAACGACTGATTTTTTAAGTTGAACCAGTCATTAACGCAGCGGCAAAATCGGCGAAGGACACACGATATTTCATATACAAATTAGCGCTAATTCTATATATGCGCGTTTGTACATATGTACGCGAACAAGAAACAACGAAATAGGAACTCTGCATTGACCGTTACCTATTGTGCGGACATACTAGTTGTGTACAAACAAGCATACACAGAATTAGCGGGAATCAAATACATAAAGTATATAGTACAACAAATAATTTTACAAGTATTCAAGGGTTCCCAATATTTTTACAACTAATCAGGGGTTCCCAACAGCATTTTAAAGCCGCTCTAACGTGACAATTTAAGAAGTGAAAAATATCATAGCATCCCCAAATGATTACCTAGAAAAAGAGTAATAAAATCAATATTTAAAAAAAAAATTTTATTGGAAGAAGTAAAACACGCAATTTGACATGGAACACAATTCCATGCAACCAACTTCGCCGACTGACATTATAATCTGGCGCAAAATTAATCACCCTATCGAAAGATGTATAGTTTTTGCAAATGACGTCGTAAGTAAATCATACTTCACAAGTGCCAAGAACCAGACAGCTGCAGTTCGTTTTTCTTTTTGAAGGCCAATTCGGCTAATTCTACCCCGGGACCACAAAAGTATAAGATCTGGGTACAGCCGCGTTTTGTCCGAAGACACAACTGGTACCTGCATCCAGGTTCCTCTCCTGCAGCCATATGAAGGCTATACGCCGTCGATGCTGAAGTGACAGTCCTTGGCCGGATATAAATACGGGTCGTTCCGGTTACGTAGAACCGACTGTCGTGGGAACGAAGAGGCATATTTTGTCTCGGCTCAAAAATCTGAGTTTTTCATCGGTTCGTCAGAGACCGTCCGCCTTCTCTGCTGCTGCTGCTGTAACTGTTGCTGCATTGCCTTGCGCTGCCATGCAGTATGGCGGAGTCGCGTCATGATTTTAGCTGCGCACGTTTGGGCTGCCTCCCACTTACTGCTAGTTGCGCACATATCTCATATGAGGGTGCTGGGGGTTGGTTACGGACCCAGAGCTTATTCAAGAGTAGCTCGTTTCTCTCTGAAGCGGTCGCCATGTCCGTTGAGTAACTGCGAAACGTGATAGTCGGTGTCTCCACGATTTCTTACTAACCACTCATCAAAACTTAGCATGAGTTTGTAGGTCCTCAGCCCGCTTTGTGACTGATCCCATCGGCTTATTGTCAGCAATCGCTCAGCTGCTTTTTGTACTGGGGTGAGCCGCACTCCTTGTACGTTATAGAACCGATTCATTTCATCTTCCAAGAGGTCCAGAGGTAGCTTTCAAGCTATTACACAGATTGCATCATCAGACACCGTTTGTACGCGCAAGCTACACGCAGCGCGTCTTGCCTGTATGTCCGGGTGACTTCCCGTAGACTGATAGGTACTGCAATAAAGAATTATGGAGTCAGCAACCAATGATAGTAGTCAACAGCGATTTCCTGGGGCCCTCCTTAATTAAGGCGAAGTCGAATCAGGGCCCAATGACAGAAGCCGCCTTGGAATTTGCATTTTTTAAATGCTGCCTGAAATAAAGTTTGGGTCGATCCAGACCGCAAGATATTTGATCGCTTTTTTCGAGATTATTCGGTGGCTACCTATATTCAGCTCAAAGACAGCTGCAGGCAAGAAGCAGACAAGCAACGGAGCGCTCAAAATCATTTTTTTTTTGTATTTTGTAAGAAAAGTTATTCTAAAACAAAATTGAATGATTAATTTTTCGCCACTTTGTAGTAACCAACCCAATATTTCAATACATTCTCGCAAGTTTGAACATTTATCCCACTAATGGCGATCTCGGTTCCGCGATTTTGGCCGAGTTTAAGAAAGCGCGCCAGTCGTTCCTTTCTCGAGCTAACCGGCGCCAGTTGGACACACCAAGTGAAGCCAAGTCCTTATCCACCTGATTTTTCCAAGCAGAATAATTTCAGAGCCGGTACCGCATTGAATACTTTCAAAAAGGCGGAGCGTTTGTATCCTTTCAGACGACATGCCCCAGCCAACAATGCCCCTGAATCTTTATTTGCTGCACTAAATCTATGTCGTCGTAAAGCTCGTACAGCTCATCGTTCCATCACATCCGATATGTCATTATCACCAAAAAATAGAAGTCAAATAATAGCGTTTAAGCGGCCCCAGAATTTTTTGTCTCCTCATCTTTTTGTAGTACATATAGTGGTTTCTTTTTAAAAATCAAAAAAATAATTAAGAAAAATAAATGTTTTTTGTGTATTATCAATTTATTCAAAACAGCAAATATTCCCATTATTTAAGGAAAAGGATTTCACTCATATGGCTGTTTCGGCTGGCTTCGCACTAGCGTCCCATTGATTTGTAGTGCTACCTCATTTACCAACATTTATAAACTCACAAATTTCACGCCCTTCTCTTATTCAGCACAAAAATGTTATGGAGGATCATTAAATTTGTTTCGCCTTAAATTATATGATTTTTGTAGGTAATGCGACGCGCAACTATTATGTATGTAAATTGAAAAATTATAAATAGTAATTGTAATAATCGTGGAACAAGTTATGCAAAACAGCTGGGCGTCCATTTTCTCAATAGCGGTGATGAAGCTCTCATATTTTCTGGCGCTTCTCCTCCAATTTGTGGCGTGAGTTATGTATAAGCCTCTGTTAATAACAGAGCTAATATTAATAACATGACAATAGCACAATAGTGATGTTAAACAAATGTTAAACAATATAAACGATGTTAAATGTTAAGAAGTTAAATATTGATGGAAAAACAATGTGGAGGAACCTAAATGAAACAGTTCTAGTAACAACAAATAAACAAATAGTAAAAAGGAATGTTGGATGGAAAAATACCATTGCAACTGAGCTTTTAGGTGGTGTGATGCTTTTTGTTTAATTGTTAATAAAATGCAGCTTTGTTTTAGGTAATAAGCAAATTATATATTTTAGAATGCACAGATGAGTCTTAAGTTGACGTTGAAGATTAAAGTCATGTTTCCTGCAAACTACTCACTATTTCATTTTAAATATGTAATTCGTGTATCGTAATGTTACGATACACGTACATTGTGATGTTATCTACAGTAACAAGCATGTACAGGTATGTGTACTCTTATGGCAGTATGTTACATTATTTTTCGTTGCATAGCCGAATGAATAGAGATACGGGAATCGCTTAATGGATTCGTCGCACTATTCAGAACATTTTCATGATATTAAGATACATTAAGATAGTGATATGATACATTAAGATAGTGCAAACAAAGTTGGCCCTGGGCTGGGTATAAAAATGTGTGTAAAGATATCTATTATATTAGATTTATGACTTTTCCCGTGCGAAAAAAATAAAGAATTCACGGGCTTCACGGTCGCTATTAAAAATTAACCAATTTTAAATAAAAAAAATCTACATGTGTCCTTTGCTTTTCAATATAAAACAATTCTAGAAGTGCTCTAATGAATATTTAGTATTTGGCCTTTTTGCCTTTCACTCTAAACTAACCGTCTAACTCTAAATCGTCTAAACGGACCTTTGGCTACTACGGAAAGGATACTTGATCGATGTTGGTTGATGTTGATCAATGTAAAGTTCAATATACGAAAACATACCAACCACACTGTATAAGTTCAATCAAATACCCAGGGATGATATCACTGGAGTTATTAAATTTATTATTAAATTTATTACTCGTGTAATATCATGAGATCAATCGACGGCCTCCGTAGCCGAATGGGTTGGAGCGTGACTACCATTCGGAACTCAAAGAGAGAACGTCGGTTCGAATCTCGGTGAAAGATCAAAATTAAGAAAACGTTTTTTCTAATAGCGGTCGGCTCTCGGCAGGCAATGGCAAACCTCCAAGTGTATTTCTGCCATGGAAAAGCTTCTCATAAAAAATATTTGACGTTCGGAGTCGGAACAACAGCAAGACCCAAAAAGGGTGTACGCGCCAATTATATGTATATCGTATGCAATATAAAATTTTCTTTCTTCTTTACTTTTTCAGTAATATATTGCAAAACTTTGTCATATTCACTACTAGTTAAACTATTCAACCTCTTAAAAGCACATCGCTACTGTCTTCTTAAAATATACCAGTATATGGATCTAGTTATATAGGAACTTGATATACATACATACGTCTTGCATAATTCTTCAGCGAATGTTCAAATACAAAAGTATTAAATTTCATTTCTAAAGAGATCCTCAACAAATTTTACAACGCCAGTTTGGCACTTCAACTTTAATTGTTGGGGTTATGCTGTGAGTGTAGCTCACATTAGTGCCCGTTCAATACAAGTTATATTAGTCCAGTCAAAAGAGACAAAAAAAATAGCCAACTAAGTAATTTTAGGAGTATGCGAGTTTATGGTTTTATTATGTAAAACCCATCACTGTGAACTTAAAT
Organism: Anastrepha ludens; assembly: GCF_028408465.1. Taxonomy (NCBI): domain Eukaryota; kingdom Metazoa; phylum Arthropoda; class Insecta; order Diptera; family Tephritidae; genus Anastrepha; species Anastrepha ludens. Next base: position 6,846,249 of record NC_071498.1, on the reverse strand, counting down.
TTGAGTTTTCGGGGTCGGGGGTTGTGTCCCGCAGCCGCCATCTTGGAAATAAGGGTGCAACTGGTTTTTTGCATTTATCTCGTGAATTCCGAAAGTTACGAACATTTTGTAAGATACTTTTTTGTAGACAATAATATTATCTACAACTTTCATTCAAAACTTTTTATTGTAAAATTAATAATAAAAAAGTTATAAACAAAATTACGCGAAAAATTAAGGGATGAATTGTTTTAAAGCGTAATAACTTCTTTTTTATAGATTTTATGGAAAATATACTTCAGAGCTTTTTTATAGAGCATTCTTTTGTGAACATTTTTGTCTATAAGTTTTTTCCGCTATCTTTATTTAGTCGTATGATTTTGAGCTGTATAATCATGTACGCGCTTCGCTAATGTATTGGTTCCTCCGCTTAGCAGCTCGCTAAACTCGCATACTCCTAAAATTACTAAGTTAAATCCTCTTTTGACTGGACTATATCGTCTTTAAGCATTTAAGAGCAGTAAAATCTCTACATGAATATATTTGTATACAAACTAATATGTGTGTATAAGTGTAATAATTTAATTTTATTATGCTTTTGTCACCTACATTTTCAACTATTTTCTTTCAACTACGCAGGTATTGGGTCAAACTAAGAACTGGAGGAGGGTCTGTTGACCATCTTTAGCGTATTTTTCTTAAAAGCCCAACCACCCACCCACCTACGCAACTTTGAATTTGATTTAATCAACACTCTCATTGCTGTTAGTTGGGTATTAAATGGTTTAGTCTCAATTTCTGTTGCTTCCGTATTTGTTGCGTTGTTTGTATGATTGTTGTTATCATTTTAACATGGTTTTGAGTACTTGTTGCCTATTTAACATTCACATTGACATGCTCGCTCTTTCATAGATTTATTCTATTACTCATACTTTGCTGAGTCAGTTGTTGCTCTTCTTGTACCATTAATGTTTCTTCTTCTTCTATTGTTTATTTAGCCATTAAAAGCATTTATGATGAATCCTTTTATGTGCAAGTTGTAGCTAGCCTTTGTTTGGGAAAACATCCGCTTACCCGATACGAGTATTCTATGTAGCAGCTCGCTTATTCACCACTTGACGTGGGCGGCTTCTTTTCTTTTCATTTCTTACGGTTTGGTTACATCTGGAAGGAGTTTATTATGGCGCTGATTTCAAGGTAATATTTTTTCAGCTTATTTTTAAAAACAAATACCTTTCTGTGTATACATACATATTTACAACAAAAATGTATAAAAATGCATATAACTTATGTATATGTACTTACATACTCGCTTATAAATCGTGTCATAAAAATTGTCTTTGTATTATGTTCTATGCAAAATATCAAAAAAATTTTTACGCAAATATATTCTAAACAAAAATATTTAATACTTTTATATACATATGTAGGTAGTGGTTAAGAATGATAGAAACAAGATTACGCCATCGTGGTTAATGGTAATCCTTCGTAAGTAGTAATCGCTCTCCTTTCTTCTTTGCCTTTCTCCTTCGAATCAGTAATTCATAAGCTCCTTCACAACTTTTTCGCAAGAACTCAATTCGCCTTGACTTTCTTGTTAAAGCAAACCCTTAAAAAAGTAAGAGTAAAAATCTTAATTGTTTCTGTTGTCAGAGCCATCAAAACATAAACAATCTTACCTTGCCCCAATAAGCCAAGTAATATCACCTTTTAGTAATTGAGCCCACAGCAAATGTCTACATAACATCAAATCTGTTATTGGGATAGTATTGATTTTCGAACAGGCCACCGAGTGTTCAATTTTATAAGAAATTCCTGCGCGACATAATTCTTTACACGGGTTATAATGAAAAAATATTAACTGCGGCCCGAAGCGAGTTTTCGCTTTATTTTAGTCATATTTATCGATAAGACCCAATATTTTTATGGAAAGTATTGTACGCAAAAAATGACTTGTCTCAGATATAGTAGATGTACTTTACTTTAGTGTGCGTATCTTTTAAAAATACTAATTTGTATCCATTTATTTCCAAAGCTGAACCACACATGTTTTATATCTCTAAATAAAATGTATAAAAATGTACTAATTGCGTTTTAATAGAAACTCCGCTTATTGATCAATTTAATTTAAGGCAGAAAAACGCCCGCAATAGTCCTAACGGACTAGAATGTGGGATTCCACTGCCGACCACATTCAATATGTGCACTTTCATATGAACCTTCATTTAAATATTTATCGACATACATATGTATGTGTACATACAGTGACTCGCAACTATTTCGTGTAAAGCCCTTTTTTATATAAAATATTCAATACTTTTCTATATAATCCGTTCCCTTACAGGAAGAAGGTTTATAGGCCTTTGCAAAATGAAAAATATCGCATGAGCTTTGCAAACTTTAGGAGTTTTACAACGATAAAGAAATGGTGAATCTAATGAAAATCCTGCTATTCTGCCAGTCCCCGTGGCAATAACAGAAAGTTCCATAGAAAGGAGGAGAAAGTGGAGAAACACTTGCCCTGCTTGGTTTTCCTAATTTGGTGCAGTTTGCTGGGGAACAAAGAAAAGTACTTATGGAGTTAAACTGTTCAGATACTATACAGCTTAAGTTATCAAACGTTGTTACTTGTACAGCTGATCATTATCCTGACAGAATCTCGAGATCTTTCAAATATCCAATATCTTTTTTTGTAGGTACTTTTAATTTTACGATTCCAAAGAATTCACTCCTTGCCATGCTCTCCAAATATCACCCACAAAGAGAGGTATTTAAGCTAGCAGTTGAGAAGCATAAGGCCATGCTAAGAAATGGGTTCCTACTGGGAAGCTACGCATTTACGACACCCAAACCTGCATCAAACATCCACTGGACTCCACGAAATATAGGCAGACTTCAAACGACGTGTTTTTTCTTCTCCTTCATTTAAGGGTTATCTGAGTAATTTCACAAAAAATGTCGTAACTTTTATAAATAAGAGAGAGAAAAAAGAGAAAAAATTATAAAGAATTGTAATTAATAAACACAATAAATCATCGAATATCTGTAACTTCGTTTCGGACTAGACGGCTTGACAAATATTAATATTTTTTCTAAACGAAACTACTTTTAGTCACTGTATTTACAATAGGATATGTATTTGTAAAAAAGTTGGAACAAATGCGAGTACAATTCGCCTGAAAAAATAAACAAATCCACATTTGCATACATATATATTCACACGTACCATACAAAAGAGTAAAGTAGAATTTAAATGTATAAATGAGCAAAATTTATTGCAGGACAGGACAGAAAAAACAAATGCCAATTCGCCCACCTGAAGCTCGTATTGGCACATATGGGCATGTGTGGGAGCTTAATGGATGCTGTAGATTTTCGCGGAACGCCTAAATACTACCACATATTAATAAATGGTCATTCGTGCCTCTAATTTGTATTTATTATTTTTATACAAACCTTTTTCAGCTATTGGGTAAATGCCTTGCTGGTTATATTGTCGAGAATTGAAATATGAACAGGTCGAGCCAAGGAACACCAAGACATTTGGTGACTCCTAAAACACTCTGGCGAAAGAGGGTAGATTTTCAAGAAGGAAAGGAAAAAAGTATCAGAGAAAGAGATAGGAAAGAATAGACACAGAGATAAAGGTAGTTAGTCCTGTGAGAATTTTCCAGATTCCTTCGCAAATCTGTAAATATCCTCCAATTTTAGAGAACGAATATTACTCATTCTCACGACATCCTGACCCTAATCTCGTAACCTCACTCACAGAGAAAGAGCAGATCAGGTCCTCAATGATTCCAATGGTGGTCATATGCTGACCCCATGGGTTTTGTCCTGTAATAATACCGACCATCAACCGAACGTCTTTCCTTCCAAGTTTTAGTAGAAAGTTTGACAGTTTTCTGTTCGGACTTTTCACAAAACACTTGGCAGTTCTGCAGCGTTCTAGACCGGACCATCCCTTTTTATATACATAAATTGCATACATAATCGCTGATTCAATTTATGATTCCTGCGTAACTGATTCCGATTACTGGCTCTGGCCCCTGGGGCGGAACCGCTGCTCCACGGTTGGCCAATTCATCGGCAATTTCGTTTCCTTGAACACCGGAGTGTCCTGGAACCCATATAAGTACAAGCCTGTTTTGTCTTGCGACAAAATTAAGCTTCTTCTTACCTTCTTGAGCAATCTTTGAGGTTTGCTTCGCGTTCTCCAGGGCCTTCAGTGCAGCCTGACTGTCCCTGAAAACTCCAATGTGTTTAACGCTCCATCTCCTATCGATTATCCATTCGGCTAATTTCAGAATGGCAAAAATTTCCGTTTGGAAAACAATTGCCATTTTCCCCATAGTATAGTGATATTTATATACTTACTATCGTTTAAGTACCATCCGACTCCAGATCCTATTTCATTCTTGGACCCATCGGTAAAGAAAATATCCGTCAAACCTCTCTGAATGTATTCTGGATTGCTCCATTGCTCACGCAGTGGAAATCTGACATCAAATTTCCCTCCAAATGAAACTAACGTTCCCGTGGCAGTTGGTTTTACGTTACCGGAACGACCCAGACACACTAGCAGTACCTGTATACCTGTACATGTATGGGGAATGTTTAAAAACATCTCTATTATGAGTAAACTCTTTGCGATTTGCTACAAAGTTGCAGAGAAACTAACACTTCTAAATATGCTCACTATAGGCGTGATTGGTTCTATTAACACTACTCTAAATAAAGCGTTTTCCCCTTAAACCACGAGAAAGAGCAGAAAGTGGGATAACTGTTAATAGTGAGCGCAATGAAAAATATATGCGTATTTCTTCTTTCAGCAAAATTACTCACACCAACCTATAGTACGTAGCCTGACTCTCACCTTGCAGTTAGTCGAAAGAGTAAACCTCTTCATGACAAATTGAAACTATATTATAACTGAAACCAGTTTTAGGTTATCTGCAAAATGTAACGCAATGTTCAATATCGTTAAAGAATAATAAGAAAAACCTAAGGAACTACCAGAAAAACACAAATTATTCCCACACTATTAATACATCAAAGCTCAAACTTTTTATTGTTTGTTTGGTGATACGTATCAATACATTTTAAATGTTATAAATTTCGCTCAATTGCTCAGAGAGGAATTTATTTTATTATATTATCTTCTCCATCAGAGAAGAGATTAAAATAAAAAGGAGGCACTGGGGGCAACTGTACATTAGGAATAACTCGAACAGCAGATTCTTCATTGCCACGGGGTAGTTACAAGATAATGATTACATATTTCAGATTTTTTACACAGTGTTGAGACGTCGCCAAGGACATGCCAAAATCTCAGCAGTGGGGCATTGCTCGGACCACTTTACAACGAATTATCCGCATTGATTTGCATTTATTCCCATATAAAATTCAATTGACGTAAAGATTGTTGTAAAACATGGGTCCGTCGAATATAGGCAACCCTGTAGCATTCTTTTTGAGATTTGGGTTCGGTGGTCGGAGTACCCCCCATGGGAGTAGCAGTGCCTAAACTTTAACAAAAGTTATATCTCGCCCCTTTAACTCCTCTATAGAATACTGGGGGGAACTTTTTTAACATTACTATGTGTCGATTTTTAACAGGAAGATTCAAATTTTTGTAAATTGCAAAATTTTTGAAAAAAGTTCTTAGAATAAATTTTAATTACCGACAAAAATAGTTTTCGCCCTTTTAAATGCGATTATCCTATCATTCCAAAAAAAAAATTCCTTTTGAATGCCAAAAACATTAAAAGGCGAATACAAATTCTACAAATTTTACGAAATTAATCTGTTCGCCAAGTTCATAGAGCAAAGTGTTGAAGAAGCCACCGAAATGTCGATTCGTCGTTGTTCTCAGCTTGTTGGCATTTGTCCTTCGACTACGCGGAAAATTTCACGTAAAGCTCTTGACTTACGTGCCTATGAAATACAACTCGTGCAAGAATTGAACCCAAATTACCGTCGTTTGGGGCGTATTTTTGCTGATTGGACTCATTTAGATTTATTATTCAGCCGTTTTGGAAAAAGTTGACTGATCGAATGGTCCATAACTCGTAGCCGCGACGGGCATATGCCGAATATCATATTAAAAAATAAATGCAATGAAATTATTTACCAGACTAAAATAACAAAAAATTTCATTTCAGCAAAATATAGGTGTACTACCATTTTAAGTTGTCAAAAGGCACAAAAGGCCATGAGTTCGAAGTTCAAGCCTCAATTAAATCTAAAATCTTAGTTTTCAACCTCTTAAAAAACACCCGATGCATATTTGCCAAAAATAGCATACATTTAAAATTTAAAAGTCATATTATCATATAATTACACATGTCTGGAAAAAAATGGGTTCGGAATGTTCTATAAAAGTGTAGTGTCATTTCCGAAGTAATTTTTTGCGTAGAATCCGAATCCGGGGTTTAAATTGCTCTATCACGTCAGGATTTTGAGATATTTTAACCCAAAAGTGCAAAAAACGCTGTTTTTGCCCATTTTTGAGGTTATGTAGCTACGCAGATTTTGCTCTTCATAAAAAAGTAAACATAGTATTTTAAAGTATAAGACTTCCTCTTTTAAATGCCGTTGAGTTTGCTCAAATATCTTAATTTTTCACTGAGATAACGCATTTTGAAGTCTTGGACCGTATCACGTCTCATGTTTCTCTCAATGGATTTTCGAATATCGAAAAATTCACAAACATGGAAACTTCAAAATGCGATATCTGACCTATTATTGCTTATTATAAAATGTAATATCGAATTTCGCATGCGTATCGCTGCCATAATTTTTTGCAACCTCACTGGACGTCGTTTACGAATTTCCTTTAACTGTCTATTACTAGCAGCAAATTGCGCAATTAAATTAACTTTTGCCTCTCTTTGCCTTTTGTTCATATCGTTAATGGTGAAACAAACCAAATGAACTGAAATATTCCAACAAACCAAATGCAATGAAGAAAAATCAAAAAAGTCTTGGCAGCTGATTGTCAATTCTGCAGCTAATCTGCCATATGTGGGCAAATAGATTCATTTTTATAGATTTATTGCTACTACTGCATATGTGAACGTACTTATTTTAAAATAACCCATCCCACAGGCTGTTTGATTTGAATTTAATGAATTCGTTGTAATATGACTGCATTATGTGACTACCAAATACTCCAATGTTACTATTGGAAGGTTTATAACTTAAGAAAAAAATATTTGCTGAATACTTATATCCGTTTTTAATTTATATATGGATATTATATAAACCTGGAATAGAGTAGATATTAAAAAAACGCATCGAGTATCATAAACACTTTGTTATCGTAGTGAGTTTATTTAACAAATTTTATGGTCTTAAGGCATGGCATAATTGAGTGTACAAATATCAGCACAAAATATCTCCATATTTCATTATTTTGCTAGTACTTCACTAATGCTTCTCGCTGAGGTCAGCATTGCGAGTATAATAAAAACATAATTAAGTGTATAAATATGCAATATAAGCATTAACTTAAGATTTTACGAAATTAACAAACTTTTAAAATATTTATGTGCTAAAGGTCTTTTTTTGTTTCTTACTGTTTAAAAATATATTACCTGCAAATAAGAGCAGCAATCGAAATTATCGTGCTGAATAAGCATATAAAATGAACATAATATAATATAAATTACCAAACTAATGCACAATTCATAGGACATCACCATTTTAAATACAAAATACAAAAGTTCAAACAAATAAATTAACTGCACCTGCACTACGCCTGCGAGTCTGTTTCGCTAACGCCTACAATGCTCTGCATGCTCGGCTCAGACTCGGAACGTTTGTGCGTTCGTTTCGGTACGCCACACGGGCGTTCCATTTGAGTACCATCCTTTACCGTATCATCGCTGGCACTTAGTGAATTTTCAACACGCTGCTGTGGTTGGAAAAGTTCGGGTTCACTGCGTGCCAACTCTTCCTCAACGAAAGCATTGGTATTGGCATTCGATTCTAACACTTTCTCATTAAGGCACACATCATCCAAGTCTACGTCACTGTTGGAAAATAGTGCCGTAGCACCCAATTCTAGCGAGTTTTTCACATCCAACTCGACTTCATTCGGATCAATCGTATTTGTCGATTTCTGTGATGCTTTCGGATTCTTTGGCGTAGAAGTGGAATTATTAGCGGTTGGCGCAAAAACACACTGATCTATAGTTATCGATCGTTGAAGACTGTGTGTCGGAAGTGTGGGTGATGTAGCAGTATCGGCGCGCGTTCGTGAACTACCTGTTGAATTTGATAATGTGGAAAAGCCAGCCATACTATTCCCGCTATTTAAGACATTACTAGCACCTGTAGCACTGCCGCTACCACCAACCGGAGGTGCATTAGTTACGGAGCTGGGTGTAGAATTACTTTTTTCATCTTGGTGATCCTTCATTAGTTTACAGGCTTTACCTAAAGCGCAGATGGTCAAACAAATACGAACGCCTAATACGAATATGCAAGCCAATCCAAATAGCACCCATGCAGCGACATTATTGAAAGAGACCGCCGAATATATGGCTTTTATTAGCACGACACCCAATGGGAAGGGAATGAAGCCCATACGCCGCGCCACCAAGTCCGAATGATCCGAAAACGCATGTTTCTGTCGAGTCTGAGTCATATCATAGGCTAAGCTGGTAGTATATTCGCGATAAATGTACTCTGGTATCTCATTGAAGCGTGTAATGAAAGCATGTTTTATCCAGTCAATTAACACTTCCGTAACTAGCACAGCAATACAATCGGGCACCATTACACAGAACTGACTCATACTCCAATCGAACTCCTTCATGGTTTGTATCACTACAATGAAAAGCAATACCGACAGATGAAAACGTTCGCGCACATCACTGCAAGTCAGTTGAAAAAGATTATTTTTGTCGAATTTCTTAAACACTGATCCTTTTAGCTCGACGAAATTGTTGGAAATCATAATTGTTAGTAGACCTTTATTATTTGAATTCACAGCCACGTTCAATGTAGTAGCCTAGAGAATAGGTACAACGTAAATTATTTCATTATTTAATATTTCATCAAAGTTTTGATGCGAATTTTAACATTAAATATCTTTACCTGGAACATAATTAAGAAACTGTGCAGCAAAACGTAAATAAGCGCAAACACAATATGCGTGACCAGTCCGAAATGTTCCCGCTTTGAATTCTTCGGTTCAGTTGCTGTCCAAAATAGCGCATCAATTGTGTCCTGCCCGAAAGCGGATAGCAAACGGTCTCCAACCTCAATCATGTTATAAAAAATGTACAACTTTATAATGGATTGAGATTTAATGATGTGGTAAATACGATTGGTATCTACGGACAGCATCAGCAATGTGCATGCAATCCATATTGTACCCTTCAGCAAATCGCAAATTTCCGCCGGCGTCAATAGACGCTGAGTGCGTCTTCGCAATCCCAAGCAACTTGCAATTGGACGTGAAAATAGTCCCCACATAGCCAAAGTGAAGCGCACAGGTAGAAAGGTGTGTATGTATAGAAAGGAATCAGCACATTGCATTATGCCGTAGACAATAAAACGCTCCAGGTCGCGTGGTATGCGCATAAAAGAATATATTTTTTGACGCCGTGCTGTGTAGCGTTCCTCATCGTGTTCCAATATATAACCTCGAGTCAGTTCGACCTTGAAAAAGTCCATGAACGAGGGTGATGCTTCTGTGAACAGAAATAAATCACATCAAATGTCAATAGTTGTATATGCCACTTGTTTGCACCGATCACTACCAACGCCCACTCACCTTTTTCCTTATGCTCTTTGTCCTCGTCATTTTGTTTTGTATTAGTTCCCTTAGCAGAACTCCCACCGCTGGACCGTTTGTGTTCGTCCGTGAATATTTCGTCGACACGACTATGGAAGTTTAACTCTCCGCGAAAACGTAGCTTCTTTGTAGGAGTCCCAGCTTCATCCTTTGCCCGAGACATATTTTCAAGATTTTTCCTCCCCAGAGATAAAGTTCCAATTACTTTTCACCGCTGACGAAGGTTTGTTTTTGTAATATTTTGTTTTGTTCCTTAGTTGTCAAAAGCAAAAGATGGAAAAAATTAAACAGCGAAAAAGAAAGCAAATATGTTAACCAGTGTTGGAGACTGTTGTATTTAGAACTGGGGAGTCAAGCGCTATGCCGCAATAAAGATGTAATTTGGTCATAATTCCACAAGCGAGGGCAGTGATTCTAATTGGTAAAGCACTTCTAAGTGCGTGGACCTAATTTCTATTTTTACTCCCCGGGTCTATGATAGAAAGTATCAAGGCGTAAAAAGGTGCAAATGTCAAATTTGTGCTTCGCCTATATTCCGAGGAAATCCGCCAAACGCCCTAAACAAAAGAGATTGATCTATTTTAACAAATAAATATAGTCAATATATCAGTTTTTCGAATCGTAGTATTTTTTTTTTATAAATAATGGTTAAAAATGCTTATTTTTTTAATAAATTTCATAATTTTAAATGTTTGCTTAAATACAAACACTGAAAAAGAACAATATTCACTTCATTTAAAACTTTTTCACTAAATAACACTTTATATTGTAATTAAAACCTATATTACAAATTTTCTTCTAAATGCTTGTAATATCGCACGTGTGGAAGGAACTGTGAATGGAACGATAGTGAGAAAAGTATAAAATTAAGTAATATAAAAAACCCCAAAATGAAAAAAGAAATCAAAAAATGGGAATATTTTTTGTAATACTATTTATTTTAAAAAATATTGAAAAAGCATTATGAAAGCAACAGGAAATATCAGTACATAATCTTTCCCACGACATTCCGTTCTACGTTACCGGAACCCCCCGGACTTAAGTCCGACCAGGTACTGCCACTCTAGCAACATGTTTATGCTGCTACAACAACAACAAAATCAATACATAATACTGATGAGAATTCTATTGATTGGGTGATATGGTCTTAGGACGACAGTGACAATATTCGTTTATTTCAATTTCAGGTTTTACATATATGTATATTTATGTAAGTAAATTTTCTTTAATAAAAATCGTGAAATGTTTTATTTCACTTTTTCGCCTGCGGTACTTCTTTTTAAGATATGCATATACAGATTTTACAATAAAACAATATTTTCATAAATATTATGAATTATAAAACTTTAATTAAATGGTTACCACCGTAGTCCAATGGGTTGATGCGTGACTACCATTCGGAATTCACAGAGAGAACGTAGATTCGAATCTCGGTGGAACACCAAAAATTAAGAACAAAACATTTGTCTAATAACGGTCGCCCCTCGGTAGGCAATGGCAAAGTATTTCTGCCATGAAAAAGCTCCTCATAAAAATATCTGTCGTTTGGAGTCGGCTTATACTTTGGAATATCGTATATATAATATATATAAAATGTATATATATTTAAATATCAAAGTGATGGCAGCTCTTAGATGCGCAATGAGACCGCTAACAGCTGATTACTACAAAGCGAATACAAGAACGTATTTTGACGTCTAAATTGTCATCAGGCGAGCGTACGAATTAGATCGATACAAAATTGCGGAAAAGTACGATAAAAACTCCTATTGGAGAAAATATAAAAAAATAAATAAATAGCCATTGCTTATAAATGTGCTAAAGAAAAGTGTTTTATCTGAAAATTGATCAGCGTAATTAGTGGAAAATGGGTGAAACTGCACCAACACCTTCGCCAATAACCGAAGAGGCCGCAAGTACGAGTGCTTCAACCAGCAGCGATGTGATTACGAAGCAACAGCAGCTGCCATCGAAGGTGAAGGTACTCATCATTGGTGCAGGAATGGCAGGACTTTCGGCTGCAAATCACCTTATATATAGTGGCTGCAATGATTTCCTTATTCTGGAAGCACGTAGCCGCATCGGCGGACGAATTGTTTCGATACCTCTCCGTTCGCAAAGAGTAAGAGTTTTATTTGTGTTTATAATGCATCCATGCGGTTCATATATGAATATTTATGGAGTAAGAGAATTTAGAAATAATTAAGCAATTATGTAAGCCGCGAGCAAGACGTTGTGGTAATGTAATATAAATATATATAGGTATATTTGTTTTTATAAATTCAGCACTCACTTCTAGCTAAATATTTTTGAAGAACACTTGCCATTTATCAATTTTAACGCCCCGTTAAAAAAACTTTGTTTCCTTTCGTATATTATGCTCTATTTCGAGCGGCTATTATTAGGCTCAAACCGATTTGCTTCTTAGAACGAAACTAATTGCAAATTGTGTGATTGCCATACATAATTATATATGCAAAAGTTTTATAAACTTCTTTTCAAATTAAATTCAATAATCATACATACGTTCGTTCATTCATATGTATGTACGTGTATGAATTAACATTTGTGTACGTGCTTGTGTACAGCACATTTCTCGTGGCATGCTTCAAAATCTATTAGACCAAAAAGGATACAAATTTGAGTGCATTCGTTAAAAATTATCATGTACATACATATGTACACATAACCTTTTCAAAAAAAGGGTATATTGTTGTTGGATTAAAGTGTGTTCAGAAAATACTATTGTCAATATGTAGGTGCACCGAAAGCAATGGGTGATACAGATATGATTTTACCTCTATTAATTGACGTGGAGGCAATTTATAATGTAAATAAGAGAATAAAACTTCAAACATTTTTTTGATAATGCCGACAGACACCCCGTACCTGAATGCATCTACTTGCAAATCAGTATCAGGGCAGCGCGGAATTCTCTGTCTTAGGAATGTCTTATCAATTTAAGTTTTATTGGGTTTATATCAAGGAAAAGGCGGAAAATCTATGCGCATATGTATATGTATATAGTAAATAGAAAAACAAGTGTTTGGTTAAGTATGTACATACTCGTACATATGTTGGTTAGCTAATTAGCAGTCCTACACGCAGCTATCATCACCTTGAATTTTTTATTTCGTCTTATTTTGTTTTATTAGGAAGCGCACATGTATATAGTAAAACGTGTGAATACATTTTTAAAGACACGCACAAAAGCAAAGCACTGCGATTTAGATACATAAATTCTTAAAAATGTACCGGCATTCGGATTGCCGGTATATGAAAAAAAAAACAAATCAGAACGTACCTCAATGCGTTTATTGCCATATCACTTAAAATTATATTAAGCGGAAGCGAAGCGGAACCAATGCACGGATTCCCAATATATGTATTGCATAACAAAAAGGCTAAATAAACAGATTTACAATAGCACAGAATAGTGCGCAGTAAATTCTCGTTATTGAGATCAAACTAAAACGAGTGGATGTTGCTATTTTTTCTGTAAAATTTAATTAGATCGGCATGATATCAACTCGAAATGATCAACCCACATTTTAGACTTGTTTGACTACGGTTTGTCGCACATACATACATATGTAATATACATATATTAGTGTGTACATACGAACCTCTTTGTGCCGTCTGATCTGGGCTGTAATTATCATAGGTTGGTGCCACATTAGCCAGACAGTCACTATTTCAAGCGAGAAACGCCACCACAACAGCTACAGCAGAGCGCGAATAAAAGAAAATAGTTACGTAAAAATAAGTAGGTCCTAACAACTTTTTACAATTATTTCTATGTACCTATGCTGGCGTCTTCCGCATCTAATTTGCAGCAAAAAATTGCTTTCTTTATATTCACTGTCAACACAAGACAATGCCATGCAATGCTTATTATTTAAAACTTTCAGTCTAGTTTCACAAGCAATTAAATTTTAATTTTATTGGTATTATTTGTGAAAGAGCCGCTGACATTAAAAAATTTTATGGGATAATAAAAATTAGCAAGGTTTGTAAAGATGTATATCTACATGCATACATACAAATGTGGGCAGTTACATATGTAGTTCTATTAACTTTTATCTGTTCCAAACAATACATAATTAAAGCTAATATTAACAAAACAAAAAAAAAATAAAATAATTCATAAATATCTTGCCAAATAATAATATTTGTGGCAAGAATAAAGTAAAAAAATATAAAATGAATTACATCGGTGCCATGCATATCTCAATGGAACCGATTCACATACCATATGTGTATATATTAACATATGTATGTATATAGGTTTCAATTATTTATACCACCTACTCGTATGAATGTTCAAAGATATTTTTGTGAGTACTTCAACATGCTCTTGTGTAAAGAAGATTCCTTGGACTAGGAAAATTGCCGGAACGTGATATCTGAAAGATATTGCCTTCACTATGCTGACTACCGCCGTAGCGGAATGGTGTATTTCCGTTATAAAAAAGCTCCTCATAAAAAACCATTTACCGTCCGGAGTCAGCTTAAAGTGTTAGTCATGGAACAGCATCAAGACGCACATCACAAATAGGAGGAACTCTGCCATACACCTAACAGAAGTGTACGCGCCATTTATGCTTAATACCTGAGCGAATAGTTTTAGATTAAATTAGGAACACGGATAATTTTCGTAATTAATCATTTTCGATGCCATCCAAAAAACAATTCCCTTTATTAATTGCACACAATCGTAATTTTTTTTGGAACAATTCAGTTACTGAAAAATTGTATTCGAAACCCCTACTTCTTGTAAAACTGCGCCAATAACCGTAAAACCGTAATAATCATTGTTTTAATATACATTGCCTGGCCCTTTATAAATTTTAAAATATACGAGTTGTTGTTGTTGTTGTAGCAGCATAAACATTCCGCATACTTACATACAGGGTATGCTGCTGGAGTGACAGTCCTTGGCCGGATATAACGCCGGGTCGTTTGGGTAACGTAACCGACTGTCGTGGAAACGTCAGTATTTTCAGTTGGCTTCTCGATGAGCATGTCAAGATTACCGTTAATTTGCATCGTCGAATTAAAATACTGATGCTGACTAATGAGCTGCTTGGCACCGTATACGCATGATTGAATGTATAGACACCCTATGATTCGGTTGCATATATGTACAGTTGTGAACATGAAAATAGCAGTACCTTTAAAAAATTATTTTGAAGTAATTTTTTTTTCTTATAAATCATAACAAAGAAAATTTTAATGCCAAATATCTGCGAAGGGTTAAGGTATTTCAGATGTGTTGAGTTAATTGAATAAATCTGACCGCTATGTGAATAGTGGTTCTTATGTTTTTAAGTGCAACATTGAAGTAGCACTTCCGTCAGTTTTTTAATATTATACAAGGAATATTAATACAATTTGGCACAGATTTAGACGAGAGTACGTTTTTTATTATTTATTTATTATGTTTCGACTATAGTGGGTCGAGTGGGTAAAAAATACGGCACTAAAAACATAAAACCTGGAATATATTTTTCAACTCCCATATTTTTATGTAAAATATCTCGCTATTCGAGTGATTAAATTTTCAGAGATAACATGGTCCGGCTCATGTTTATCCTGAGTTGAGCCATATTTTGGTAGAAATCGTAAAATATAGGAAATTTTTTCAATCAACGGTCACTTGTTTGGCGTGGCACCTCACCAGCATATACAGTGAAACCTCCCTCAAGCGGACACTCACGGTTCCACAATTTTCGTCCGCTTATGGGGAGTGTCCGCTTATGGGGGTTGAAAAAAAACTCTATTGAAAAATATATATGTATGTATGTACATTTTTATATTGGGAACAATGAATATATTTACACATTTGAATATACATATTTGATTGAACATATTTATGTTTTAGGCTTCAAAAATTCATATACCGTAGTCTGTCGTAGATTTTCCTGTTTATGTTTCAGAAAAAGGTTTTCAAGATGACATTCTAAAGTCTTGGCGTATTGGAATCTAGTAATATCGTCTCTTAGAAATTGTTTAATGCGACGCAGTTGTTCTAATTCTTCAGGATATAATTTGATCTGACATCCTGGACACATACATGATTTGAGTCTTCGCTTTCTCCGTCAGATAATTCCTCAGTATTAATTTCGTCAATGACAACGTCAATATTATTGTCTTCTGTATTAACAACTTCGTCGATTAACAAAAACTCTTCTGTATATTGACCTTGCTGGTTTTCATTTAAAATCTTTATCAAAGCCGCTAGTGTCGATATGGGAATATCATCCTCTGCCTCGAAGTCAGAACATTCAAGCGGAGCTTTTTGAAACCCGACTTTCGAAAAACAATTCTTAATTGTTTCTGCCGTTACGTTGTCCCATGAAGATTTAATAAAAAAAACAGCCTCCAAAATGTCAAAAGTTTTTGAAAGTCTGTCTATTGGAATGTCTCCTAATTTTGTCAAAATATGTTTGATTATATGGCATCTGTAATGACACTTAAAATTTTGTATTATACGCTGATCGAGGGGCTGACAAACGGATGTTGTATTAGCAGGTAAAAAGATCAACTTTATGTTATCTAGTTTAATATCTCGAGGGTGAGTTGTAGCATTGTCCAAAAATAATAAAATTTTTCTCTTCTGGCAGCCCATTTTTTTATCAAGCATTTCTAGCCACTCACACATAATTTCACGAGACATCCAAGCTTTCCGGTTTGACTTCCATTTCACTGGCAAACTTCCTATATTGCCTCTTTTAAAGGCGCGTGGGCATGCTGCTTTTCCGATAACCAATGGCTTTTCTTTATCTCCAACCATATTGGCACACAATATCACAGTTAATCTTTCTTTTGATAACTTACCGCCCACGCATTTTTCTTTCTTCAGAGCAAGAGCAAAGCACTGAAAAATAGTCCAGTTTCATCCGCGTTGTAAATATCTTTTGGGCTGTAGCCTAATAAAATATTTGGTAGTTTTTGTTTAAATTGCTGCACATCCTCGAAATTAACCTCAGAAGATTACCCACATATTCTTTTAAAAGTTACATTATGACGCCTACGCCATTTCTTGCTTTTTCCTTTATAATAATACCCGATATTGGTATATTTTGGCTTCTGGCCTTAACGAACCATTCGAAACTCAAATGGTCAATTTTTGAGCCATCCGCGTTTAAGAACTTTTTCTTTTTGTTGACGTTATCACCGCCCATCCATATTCTTTTAATATCTTCCTTTTGTTTCACGAGAGTGGCAGCTTGGGTTTTTCCAATATTGAACCTTTAAAAGCAAAACAAAAGGAAACCTGTTGAAAAAATATTAAAAAAAACAATTTTGTGTAGTACTAACCTCTTTGCTAGAGCACGAACAGATAAATTTTCCTTATCAACCACATTTAAAACTACCATTTTTTCCTTAATGGAAAGCATTTTCTTTTTCTATGACATTTTCACTATTGAAACAATTAACACAACATAAAAGTTTTGCAAAATACAAATCAAATTATTCAAACATTTCTGTTCTTTTCATGCTAAAAGCTACACATTGTTACACATACATAGATCCCGTTACACGTTCACATGTTTCAGCATGTAGATTCGTGTGTTTAGTTGAATGTATTCTTTTTTTATTTCAACTATTGTCTATCTACTATCTTTGTTGTCCGCGGATTAGAGTATCGCGTCCGCTTATGAGAGGTTTCTATTGTTTTCTTTACACATTTGTTCAGTGATATATTTTGCTTGTCCGTTACCGAGAGGTCCTCGTCCGCTTTCGAGAGGTGATGAGAACAAAAAAAAATGAGAAAAAGTGTCCGCGTCCGGTTATTAGAGTGGAATTCGTTCTAAAACCACAACATAAAGCTTGGTTCCACAGTTTTTGTCCGGTTATGGGGAGTGTCCGCTTATTGGAGGTGTCCGCAAGGGGAGGTTTCACTGTACCTACTTACATACTAATTGAACTCAATAAATTTTTTTCACAATATTCTTTTTTTAAATTTAGTTATACTTCTTTAGTTTTATCTTTATTTATTATCAGGTTTTTTATAATTTTGTTTTTTTTTTTTGTATTTTTGATTTTTATTTTTTTGAACCTTGTGAACGTTTTTTTTTTTTAATTTAGTTATACTTGTTTTATTTAATCTTATTTTATTATTTGGCTTTTATACATTTTATATTTTGTTATTTTGTTTTTGATTGAACCCAATCAAAATGTTTCAAAACTTTGCGAACATTATTGGTTTAAATTTAGTTATACTTGTTTTTGTATATTTTATTTTTCGGACTTTTTATTTATTAATTTTTTTGTTTTGTATTCGGCAGCCGCCGTAGCCGAATGGGTTGGTGCGTGACTACGGCGGCTGCCGAATACGGCATTCGGAATTCACAGAAAGAACGTAGATTGGGATCTCGGTGGAACACCAAAATTAAGAAAAACACCTCGCCTCTCGGCAGGCAAAGGCAAACCTCCGAGTGTATTTCTGCCACGAAAAAGCTCATCATAAAAATATCTGCCGTTCGGAGTCGGCTTAAACCTGTAGGTCCCTCCATTTGTGGAACAACATCAAGACGCACACCACAAATAGGAGGAGGAGCTCGGCGAAACACCCAAAAAGGGTGAACGCGCCAATTATATATACATATATATATATATATATATATATTCTTTATTTATTTTGTATTTTGTATTTTGTTTGTTTTTGTATTTATGTATTGTATATATATTTTTTTAATTTTCTTATGTTTTGTTTTTTAATTTCGTTTTAGTATATTTTATTTTTTTATATATTTATTTTTATTGTTTGTTTTTTACACACATTTATTTATCTACGCTGTCATCATTTGCGGGGTACATTCTAATACGTCCAATTTTATTCTTATTCTCTTTTTGCTAGGTTGAACTCGGTGCCAATTGGATACATGGTGTTTTGGGTAATCCTATTTTCGAGATTGCCGTTCAACACGGTCTAGTCAGTGTGGTGAATATACCGAAACCGCACACAGTTATTGCCACAACCGAGGATGGAAATCAGGTTCCTTTCAACATTCTTCAAGAGATCTACGAGGCTTACGTTTGCTTTTTGCGTCGATGTGACGAGTACTTCATGTGTCAATACAGCCCACCGCCGGACATTAATAGCGTTGGCGAACACATCAATTACGAAATTGAAATTTACTTAAGTTCTGTAAAAGATCTGAAAGAGAAACGCTTAAAGCAATTGATTTTCAATTGTTTACTCAAGCGTGAAACGTGTATTACCGGCTGTACCAGCATGAACGAAGTGGATCTCTTAGAGCTGGGTAAGTGTTGCACTGTACATATAGGAATTATAACACCGATATGATCATTCACCGACAATTTATTACCTTATAGGCAGCTACACAGAATTACAAGGTGGAAACATTGTGCCGCCGCAAGGCTACAGTTCTATTTTGCGACCGCTTTCTGCACCTATACCGAAAGAGGCAATCATCACCAAATGTCCGGTAAAGAAAATTCATTGGAAACGGAAAAAGACAATTACAGGGCTGGAAACAGTCGATGAGAATTCAGAAGATGATGATGATTCAGATGATACGGAAAAGACAGTTACTGAAGTGCCAACTGCACGCACAGCAGCCGCATCAGCAGCAACCACAACGAATGCCCCAGTACGTGAGAAATCTACTGAGTCCGATGACAACTGTGATTCGAGTGGCAATTTAATAGATGCTGCTGTGCGAGTAGACTGTGAAGATGGGCGAAGCTTTTACGCTGATCATGTGATATGCACCATACCGCTGGGTGTACTTAAATCAACACATAAAACTCTGTTTGCACCTGAGCTACCGCATTACAAGCAGGAGGCAATTGAAAATTTAATGTTTGGAACAGTAGATAAAATTTACCTAGAATATGATCGTCCGTTTTTGAACTCCTCCTTTTCTGAAATAATGTTATTGTGGGACGATGACAAATACGATGTGCATTTGTCAGATGAAGAGCGCAGTTCGACCGAGTATTTGAGCAAGAATTGGTACAAAAAGATTTATTCTTTTGCGAAAGTATCTGAAACACTACTATTGGGCTGGGTTTCAGGACGAGAGGCTAACTACATGGAGACGCTGTCTCACGAAGAAGTCGCAGAAAAATGCACAGAGATATTGCGGACATTCTTAAAGGATCCGTATGTGCCGAAACCAAAACTTTGCGTGTGGTATGCGGGTCCGCTTTCTGTGCTATTGAACATATTTTCATTTGTATTTGTATTCATTATATTTTATATATGTAGCACAAGTTGGAAGTCACAACCGTTTTCTCGTGGTTCTTACACTTCAATACCTATTGGCGCAACGCAAGAAGATATAGAGTTATTGGCACAGCCACTTTACGTGAATCCACAAGCACAGAAGGTGAGTACTTTTATGTGTCGTGACATTAGTAATTATTGATGAAATATGAAATCGAAGAGTCTCATGCTCTAGGAGAAGGAGCTCGGCCAAACACCTAACAGAAGTGTACGCGCTAATGATTTTTCTTATATGAAACTAGCTTAACCCGCGGCCCCGCTCGCGTAGGAGTAGTTTTGAGTGATTTAGGATATGTATATAAAAGAATTGCAAACAATAATTTCATAGAAAATATTTTTTTATTAATAACCATAATATTATATAATATTACAATACCCGGCATCCGTTGCTATGCCTCGTTGAATAAAATCAAAACAACCAATCAGAAAAGTATCAAGTAAAATTATTTTTATTAATTTTCTATCTCAAACCGTTTTTGAACTTTGCATTTAGGTCATAGTTGAACAGTTTATGCGGATTATGAAGTCTAGAGTGTGCTATAAATAGTGGGAAGTAGGAAAAACTAAGATTTTTTAGATTAAATTTAAGCAAATATTCGATTATTAGTGACGAATGAGAGTGGTGGCGCGGCCTGGGGGCTGTGGGAAGGGAGTTCCATCATAAAAACATGCCCATAACCTTCATTGGGGGATAATATGAATGTAATTGAAAATGGAACTAAAGATTTTCAGCATGCATG
The DNA here is from genome assembly GCF_028408465.1 of Anastrepha ludens. Lineage (NCBI taxonomy): Eukaryota > Metazoa > Arthropoda > Insecta > Diptera > Tephritidae > Anastrepha > Anastrepha ludens. The sequence continues at coordinate 6,825,461 of NC_071498.1, read as the reverse complement.
ATTTTTTTCTGAAAATCGTGCTCGAACCGTCGAAGCGGCAAGGTTAGTGGTGTTGTTGTAGCAGCATAAACATTCCCCATGTACGTGGAATGCTGCTGGAGTGACAGTCCTTGGTTGGATATAAATCCGGCTCGTTTAGGTAACGTAGAACCGACTGCCGTGGAAACGGAGCTATAACAATCGTGCAAGCTATAGTCGGTTCCACATTAGCAGAATATAGACAGATATTAAACGACATTTATTGGGAGACCCTTACGAGCTTCCCAAACTCCCGACGACATTCAGCGTTATCGGAGTCCAACCCCTACCTATTACAAAGCTTCATCTGCCTCGAGGCCCGCGTAACTTTGACGCAATTACGTTCTGGATATTGCAGTAGGTTAAACTCCTACATATTTAGAATAGACCCCGATGTACTCAATATATGTCCTTAAAGTGAAGGTGCACCGCACGACACTAACCACCAATCACATGCCCCATCAAACCTACTCACCTAATACCCCATCCCTCTGGATCCAACAGCATGTTTTCGGTGACTACACTGCACTGTTACAACAACAACATTACCGGAACAACCCTGATTTGTAACCGGCCAAGAACTATCACTCCAGCAGGATTTCAACAACAATTATCAATAACCAAACAAAGCGGTTCAGCTGCCTCATGAGGCCCACATTGCATGCTGATAACCATTCCTTCGCTTCGTTGACTCTTAAACCAACTCGTCTAACCTCCCTTAACCTCAGATCCGACCCTTTTGAAGCAGCATGCCGCTTTAGCCCACCCTTAGCTGAAATCGACGATGAAAACTGAAAGAACAACCGAACTAGCAGGGCGTGATAAACCATTTTAACAATAAATTCTTCCTAATTGGCGCGATAACCGCTTTTAGCCGAGTTTAACAAAGCGCGCCAGTCGTTTCTTTCTCGTGCTATCCGGTGCCAATTGGACACGCCAAGTGAAGCCAAGTCCTTCTCCACCTGATCTGTCCAACGCAGAAAAGGCCTTCCTCTTCCTCTACTACCACCAGCTGGTACCGCATCGAATACTTTTAGAGCCGGAGCGTTTGTATCCATTCGGACGACATAACCCAGCTAACCTGGATCTTTATTCGCTGCGCTATGTCTATGTCGTCGTAAAGTTCATACAGCTCATCGTTCCATCGCCTGCGATATTCGCCGTTGCCAACGTGCAAAGGTCCAAAAATCTTGCGCAGAATCTTTCTCTCAAACACTCCAAGCGTCTCTTCATCGGATGTTGTCATCGTTCACGCTTCTGCGCCATACGTTAGGACGGGCATGATGAGAGTCTTGCAGAGTGTTAGTTTTGTTCGTCGAGAGTGGACTTTACTACTCAGTTGCCTACTTAGTCCAACCAGCTGTCCTGGAATGTTTCGCCTTCTCATTTTAGCTCACTTCCGAACGGGTGTTCGGAAGCTACCCAGAGGATACTTGGGCTAATTCCGGGAGTTGTGCGCTGCTTGAACCATATGCAGAAGCATCGTCCTGGCCACTCCCAAGTGAATGGAGATCAGTAACTTTCCCCACTTGCGTAATAACAATAAATTACTATAGCAATAATAGTAACAACAATCATCACTTACCACTAATAATTACATATTTATTTGTTTTTTAGCCCGCCGTATTGTTCGCCGGCGAGCATACACATGCCAACTTTTACTCAACTGTACACGGTGCCTATTTGACTGGTCGAACGGCCGCTCAATATATTCTCTCTAAAGACGAGCCGGTCGAGGCTATTCTGGAAGCAGATACCAGCGACTTGAGTTCTTGGATACAAGGAATTTCGCTGGAATAGGAAGTGACTAGCATTAACATAAAAGTGGAAAACAAAATACCAAAAGCAACGAATTCATTTAACAAAAAACAAGAAAAGGACGAATGTGAAATGAATTGAGGCAGTGAACTTCCATTGAGATGTGGCAATATTTTCCCGGCGTGCAGTTCAGTATCATTGGAACCATTCTAAAGCTTAAGTTAAACATTTTAAATATTTGCGAGCAAGCAACTTTAAGTGCAAATGGCTTATTTGCAAAGCTTATAATAAAGGCAAACCATATGTTTCTTGCATTTTTTGCGTTATCACAAAATTTAACCACCACTTTGGTGGCTAATTCTGTTTAAATTGTTTTATAATTTAACTTTTGTTTAATTTTATTAGCGAGTAATATTTATGCTTAGGTGCTTTTATAAAGTGCGAAATACGTGATAATCAAGTTGAGAGTATAACAGTAAAAACTACATGCAATATTTTATTGTCTTTACAAATTTGCAATAAGATTGCAAAAATAATTGACTAAACAAGTATTTTAAGTTCAATTCTAGTTTAATGCCATTTAATGATAAACTTTTTCACGCCCAATGTTTTTTTTAGCAATTTTGTGAAATTTTTGTTTATAAAATCATTTACCTATGTATTATTTATATTGCTATATTTTTTCTTACATTTTTACTGCAAACGCATTTATTAAATTATTTTGATATGTAGCACATGAATCATGGTTTTTCTCCCACAAGATCTGTTATCTTTCATATAATTTAACTCAATGTCTGATATTATAGCGAAGTAATGGAACTTTTAAAACTGATTAACAACTATTATATACATACATATATATGTATTTGACATAGAAATGCTTCTGTTTAGTATCACACAAACAATTTTTTAAATCTCTCAATCGTACCAGCAGATAAATATACAGTAGAATAAATCCCTAAATATGTAAATTGTATGTATTGTATGTAGTAGCAAGAAAGAAAGCAGATTTGTTTCATTATTTAAGTTATTTATTTATTTAAAAAGGCATGGAACATTACTCATAGCCACACATACGTATGTATGTGATAGTATTTATGCATAACTCTCAATGTCAGCACAAGAATGATGTGTAAGAAAAATGGTCCCTATGAATGCGTATTTTTTGATATATTCGTACTGAGAAAATTCTTAAGTTGAAAATGTGTGTCATGAAATGTAGTCAATGATAAGGAAATCGTAAATTTAAACTTCTTTTAAATTTAATAATAAAGATATTGACACTTGCATACGTGAATAACTGAATATCGCTTAACTTTTAATCAGAGCGTACACCGAGATATATTATATGTATGTGCATAATCGTAATCGAAGCGCTGATTATTTAAAAACACACATACATGCATGCATACAGATATTGCGATGTGTGTTTCAATCGATTGTTAATATTGAAAATACAACTTTAAAGTTGGTTTAAAGTTAGCAGGTAAGAAAAGTATATCCAAATTGTTTAAGTTGACGGAAAAATTTAGTGAAATTTGTACATTTCCAAATTATGCAAAAAAATTAAATATTTACAAATTAATGCGCATCAACTTTCGCCGAAAATATTTATGTTAACTAAAGGTAAAAATATATAATAAAGTTTGCGAATACAAATACACTAAATATAAGTTTTTATTGCTCTTCAGCGTGGAGGAGGCACAAGTGGTTTGGCAAATATTTATATAAATTTAGGGGAAAAAGAAATCCTTTACTTTTATTTCTGTGATTTTATCGACATTTTGCAGATTAGCGACTTTTTCTTTAACATCAAAAATACCTGAATGGAGTGGACGGAACCAAAATTGCGCTTAATTAGCTGTTACAGTATCTCTCAACAATCCCAAATAGATTTTAGGATTTTTTTAAGATTTTTTACACTGGAAGCCTTAAAAGTCTTGTTTTTGAAATTATGAATAAACTTCAAAAAGTCATTATAATTTACTTAGGTGCGTTGCAATTCACGTCATTCTGAAAGTTAGATGGAATGGATGACCCTACAGTTGTATGCAGCATATTTTTATGAGTAGCTTTTCAAGGTTAAGCAGGACTTTTTTCAGCGCCTCGAGACTGGTAAATCTTTTAGTTCGGACCTTGCTCTCCAAAACGGCCTAAAGAGAATAGTCCGTCAGATTCGCGTCTGGTGAATTTGCGAACTATTGTGTCGACGTTATGAAGTTCGGTACGTTGTTTTTTTAGCCATTCTTGGTTCAGTCGAGCTTTGTGAGACGGTGCCGAGTCATATTCAAACGTTCATAGTCTGCCACCGAAATGTTTGTCTGCCCACGGTTTCAAAGTAACCTCCAGAATACTTTCCCGATGATATTTCGCATTTACCTTGACGCCAGTCTCGATGAAAACGATTGGAGAGCGCCCATCTGCGGTTACAGTGGCCAAGGGGTGCTGCCTTCTGGTGGCCAATGGATGACTCAAATTCTCGTATGAACAGTCGATCAAATAAACCCTCGTTCCACGACAATCGGTTCTACGTAACCGAACGAGCCGGATTTATATCCGGCCAAGGACTGTCACTTCAGCAGCACGCCTCGTATATGCACGGGGAATGTTTATGCTGCTACAACAACAACATCAAATAAACCCTATCGTTTTGAGAGTTTATGAATTGCTTAATTTGAAATTTTTTCTTGTCAGAAAAAACAATGTTCGGAAATTTACCGCTTTCGGCCAAGCGAAGCAACAACTTCTTCGCTCTCTCAAGTCTGGCTTGTTGCTGCTTTGGTGTGAAATCATGCGCCTTTTTGATCTTGTAAGGTTTGACTTTCAGATAATTTTTCAGTATGCGGTGAATGCTACGGTCAGATATTTTCGGTTCTTTCGCCATTTGATTGGCACTTCATCGGGGATTTTCATTTTAACGAGTAATGGTGCGGTAAACAAAAACTTTATTTACTTTAAGGTGCTCGAGCACCGAACAATCGCTGGCTGTGATTTTCCAGCCAAATATAATGCAATCACACTACTACATTTGACATCCATTGCTGATTTAATTTTTTCGTGTTTACTCTCGACAAAATGCTTCCTCACGCTTGTAAACAATACAGGGTTGCCCATATTCGACGGACCCATTAACCTTGTATCTTTTGACAGAGACGTCAGATCGCTTAATGACATACTGCGTTGGAAGCGTCAGTCCAAGCAGATTTTTACCATGGAACAGTACACGCCACGCGAGCGCTCCCAAATTGTTGAAATTTACATTTAACAAAAGAAGTCAATCGTGAAAAGAAGAAGAAGAAAATTGTGATGACAATTATTCATCGAAAGCGCATGAGGCAGTTCTGGTTTCAACAAGACGGCGCTCCACCACACACAGCTCGCACCACAATCGATTTTTTCAAGAAATTGTTTCCTCGTCGTTTGATGTCGAAAAATGGCGATTTTGACGGGCCACCGCGTTCGCCCGATTTAACGTCACCTGACTTCTTCTTGTGGGGATATTTAAAATTAAATGTTTACATTAATAAGCCAACGACCATAGAAGAGCTCAAGAACAACATCCGTGAGGAAATAACCGCTATTCCAGCCGAAATGTTAGCTAAAACTATGGAAAATTCTGCAAAACGAGCACAATAAGCCGTACAGGCTCAAGGCGGCCATTTGAGAGATATCATATTCAAAAAGTGATGTCAACAAATCTACTTGAACCAAATAAAATGATTTCACTTTCAATCCATTGAACATCAAAAAAATTGTGTTTTTCTTTGATTAAAAAAAAAACACATGGGTTCGTCGAATATGGGCAACCCAGTACTCTGCACTGTCATTTAACCAACTAACAGGCAGCTGATGTCCGTGCATCAGCTGCGCTAGCGGTCTGAAGTTGGTTACACTTCGAGTGCCGGACCCTGTATATGTTTGCAAATAGGAGCATATTGTAAGAACCAGACCGCAATTCAAAAAATCGTCAGGGAAAAGAGATATCAATAATCAGCGAACATTTTGAGCAATTTCAAAATTGCACTTGGTTATAGTAAACTTAGTGGGCTATAAAACTACGTATCGAGTTTTTTTTTAAATTTCGATTAAAATTTTTGGACATTTTATGAAATTTGGCGAATTTTTAAATCTTGTACAAAGTTTAAAACTTGGACTGTTATGATATTTGCTATAGAATGAACCATATTTTTATAAAAAAATTATTGAAATTAAGAAATAGTAAATAGTCAAAACTTGTCAATATGTGGTGCCTTTATAATTATCTCGGAAGGTGTTGATATATATGTTGTTGTTGTTGAAGTGAGTGAGGTCCATTTAGTGAGTGAGGTCCAAGTATAGCAGCAAATTCTTTATCTCGATGCCTGAGATATTAATTTGCTGCAGGAAAGGCTTACCAAAGGAGCGGAGTCGTGCCCTAGCTAGCCATGGACATTCACATAAGTAGTGGAAAGACTTTCCTTCGCCCCTTCTGCTTGACAGCTTCTGCAGATAGGATTGAAGGGTAGATTGAGTCTAGCTGCATGATCCCCTACTTTCCAATGGCTTGTAAGGGTTGCACTAATGCGTGAGATGTTTGGCCGGGAGTATCCTAACAGATTGTTCGTCCTTTGGATTTTGTATGACGGTCATGTGTTTCTTGTTGTAATACATGTAGTTAGTTGCTTCCATCTTCTTGCGGCTAAAGCATGATAGTGCGAAGCAATGGATGCTTTTACTTTGTTGAGTGGGGTGGAGACTGCCACCGCCTTTCCAGTGTCGAGCCTTTTCTTGCTAGCTCATCCGCTATCTCATTACCCCGTATGTTCCTGTGACCGGGAACCCATATCAGAGTGATTTGAAGCCAAAGGCTAAGAATTTCCAGCTCCTCTCTACACTGTAAGACCAGTTTGGATGAAATGGAGTTCGAGTCCAAGGCTGCTTGACTGTCTGAGAAGATAGCTACTCTTGCACCAACTTCCTTGTAGAGTTTTAGTGATTTGCATGCTTCTCTGATCGCTAACAGTTCTGTCTGGTTGAGCGGTTCTGAGATAGGTTGAGCGACCCCGAATGGAAGCCAGCTTCCACGCCACATTTCATCTTAGAACAGTCGGTATAGATTTCGATATCGTATCTTCCAATCACCTTCCCTTTGCTCCATTCGGCTCTCGGTGGAAAACGTACTGTAAAGCCTTTCTTGAAGTTTAGTTTTTGAAAAAAAAGTTGTCTGTAAAGTCGGTTTACTGACGATAGTTTAACGTGACAACGTCATAAGAAAATACTGATGTAATGGCTGCAATTTTCAAAATAAAATTTTAATTTTATTTGTTTGATAGATATTTTGAATGGATATAGAGAAAGAGGTAAATCGAATCGCAATGGAATAGGTCAAGTTACATTTACACAAACGTGAAAAATTCCGAAACATTTATCAAATTCATGAAAGATATGTTCAATTTCGATTGTGCATCAGACGTTAATAAGTCAACAACACTAAGAGGCACCATCATCGATTTCACTTTTTCAAGAAACATTACACTCGAAACACTCCCTTTCATATTTCCTACTTTGCGTCTCATCGTCCTATTCTCAACAGAGAAATGGTTCATTACCAAGCACACAGGAAGACGGCATATGCAAATACAAATATGTGAATTTATATATATACATGCATATGCGCATATACATACATATTTATGTATGCTCACTCAAGTAGGTGTGCAGATGTCGAACGCTGCCGAATGCGGGGGCCGATTGTGCTCTTTGTCGTTCGTTCCGCGCTTTCGCTTGCAGTTCAAGCAAGGTAACGACCATGAGCAAGGTAACGACACATTTTTTCGTGCGTGCAGCCGGCTAAATGGAATTATAAGACGTTATCACGTCAAAAAATGTTTAATTAATTATATGCTTCAAATTTCAAAAAGTTAAAAAAAATCCTGACGCGAAAGAGAAAAACTAATAACACAGTTTTACCATATTTACCGCTAGTATCGATTTTTTTGTGTTCACAAAATGAATTAATTTGAAGGTTAAGAGTTTTTGAATATTTCTAGAATTTACGGTTCAGTTTGTTACGTCCAGCAGCAGTTTTGGGGGGAATCAGCTTCTGTCAGAATAGTGCAGAGGATAATTCAACAAAATATTCAGAAGCATAAACGACACGAAAACCTGCAAATGAAATTTGGGCCATTCCCACAGAAATTTGTGAGTTGAGTGAAAAACAATTATTTCTTCTAACGAAAAAAGTTCAGCTTAGATGGGCTTGATGGCTTTCAGTATTATTTTTACGATCTAGGAAAGTCTGAATAAATTTTGTCTCTACGACTTTCTGGAATTGATTTTCTAATGGCATGGACAACTTTAGTACTTTAAAATGGCCTATCTGGCAACTAATGCTTCTGTTGTGCTTAATGCCGTTGGGTGTGGCATTTTTAATGTTACAAACAACACGGAGCATTTGTTTAAAATAGAAATGCGAACCTCCTTCACCTTTGGTGAGTTGGGGGTCTTGCTTAAGGCCTTAGATATTGCGAAAGAATGCAAAATGAGTAAGATCTGTATTTTTACTGATATTCAACAACTGCTGTGTTACTCTTTTTAAACAAAAGGTAAATGAATACGGTTTTGATAGTGTTCGGATGATTTGGTCGACTGGACATGTTGGTATTCCAATTAATGAAAAGATGCTTTCCCAAAAAAAGCTATTTGCTACGGCTCAATATTGAGCGTAGAACTCACTTTTGAAGAGGCACTCAGAATTATAAGAAATTTAATATTCAGAGATTGGTATGACGGCTTTCGTTCATTCTCAGAAGAAAAACCAAACCTTTTTGCCAAACTGCATGATTGCTTGCTGCATAAAGCTTCCTTTGATGTCAAAATTATCAAAATGGTAAATAGAATACTAGTAGGATGTACTTATGACAGCGTATATCTGCACAAAATAGGGGCCAATAACACTGATCTTTGCATGTGCGTTACGTTCACAGAATCTTGAACTGTCCACTCCTTGATCACATCCGAACAAATTACAGCTTTTTTGATTCATACACGGACTTCGTTTTCATATTTAAAAACAATGAAGTCTTCAAGTCTTTTATTTCATTTCTTAGTACTGCCAACCTTTCCTTTTAAATAATGTCACTCTCAAAACTTTGATGCACCAGAGCACTTAGTTTTGCATACCGAAAATAGGTATTTTTCAATACCAAACTGGCTTTTTGTGGATGTAAAATCCCGCCAAACACTTCTTATATTCCAAAAAAAAACAAAAAACATGGCCTACAATTTTCAAAAGACTACATTGAGGTACTCGGAACGTGGGCAACTGATTTTCTGACAATTTTGTAAGCCACACAGAGTAAAGCAATGTTTTTTTCAAATAATGTTGCTTTGCTAGACTGGCGAGGGCTTTATCAAAGCAGTTGTGTCAATGAATTTGAGCAGAAGGAATAAAGCCAACCTTTCTGGGCTGGACGGCACTTTGGAATAAAGGAGAAAAATACTCAAACAATTTATTTGCTCATTGGAAGAACTAAAACTTCTTACTTATCTTCAAAATAATTTAAAGTCTCTATATAAACAAATTATTTTAAAATTGTTAAGAGCTGTGAAAAGTGACAATTGAAAAGCAGGTGCAAACTATTGTCAGGGAAATAAAAGCACTTACATACATAAACTTATATTGGGTTTAAAGCCTTTCATAAAGAGAGCTTGAGGGCTTTAAGCTTAAAGCTGCAATATTAGTTATTGAAGTAAAAACACATATAGACAAATCCGTACATACCCTGTTGGGAAATTGACTTGGTTTGCTATGAAACTCTAACGTCTACGGACCGTAAAAGTTCTAAAATTTTCAATCCTAACAGCCATAAAAAGTTGCTCGCGCACATACCATACATCATTATAGCCTCTTAGTGGTGCCAGTTAAGAAATGTTCAATTAAGGAAAATTGACGTTCTTTTGCCGAATTTTAGTAGCTAATTGCATTCACAAATCTAAATCTCCTCAGATTGAAAATAACACTGACCAATTTATAAGAAAGTGCGTTTCATACCTTGGGTATGCAATTGTCTGTCGGTCGAAATGTGGACGTGGATCGGGTACTTTTTCCCCCGGGCCCGGAGTTTTCAGAGGGGCCCGGACTCGAGGGTAATTCCAAGAAATTTCCTGCTTGAAAAAATATAGTAAATAATACTTCTACCAGAGTTCCGTCACAGACTTTTTTTGGTGTCACCATATCGAATGTTATGATCACGATTACGAAGAATAAATATAATATGGTGATACAAAAGTGTATATTATTGAGCTCTTATTAAAATGGAACATTTTATGCTACTGATTTATAAGGTAATTAATAATTATTGTGATGATTAGATTAAATTTAGATAGTTGTATTTTAAATGAAGACCAATTTTGAAACGTAGTTATTCTTTAAAGCAATTTGTCCTTCGATGATATTATAAGAGCTTTTGCCTAAGCTAAAGCAAGAAAAGCAAAATTCAACCCATCGCGGCAGTCATTTTGAAATATTTGTAAGGCTCACAAAATGAATAAAACATTTTAACTTTTTTCAGCTGCGGTTTTTATTTCAGATCTTCTAAAATTCATTTTAATCAATATTTCATAATTAATTCTATCAACAATTTTATGAATGGGGTTTTCAATGTTTAAATGTTAAACTATAACATAATACGCATTTTGTTAAAAAAAAAATTTGAAGGGGCCAGCATCTCAAGTTTCCCCCGGGGCCCGAATACTCTCTCCACGGCCCTGTATACAGTTATATATTAAAAAATAAAAAATGCAAAATTAGACAGCAATAAATTATGAAATTTGAAGTTTGACCATAATTAAAAACACTAAAAGAAGTAAATTCAATGTATTTGCTGGTTCGTTGTCAGTCCTCCGTCACGAGCTCGTTCTGTGTAGAAAACAGAAAACACTGAAATACAAAAAAACAAATATTGTTTAAAAAAATATAATTGAAAACAAGAAACAATTTCACACTTACCAACAAAAATGCCATGAAGTGAGAGGCAAGCGCACTGAGCCAGGCAGCCGCCGTAGCCGAATGAGTTGGTGCGTTACTATCATTCGGAATTTAGAGAGAACGTAGGTTCGAATCTCGGTGAAACAAAATGAAGAAAAACATTTTTCTAATAGCGGTCGCCCCTTGGCAGGCAATGGCAAACTTCCTATTGTATTTCTGCTCTGAAAAAGCTGCTCATAAAAGTCCATTCCCCGTTTGGGATTGGCTTAAAACTGTACGTCCCTCCATTTGAATAACAACATGAGGATGCAATAAAGGATACAAGACGCCAATTATATTTATAAATATAAAGTTATGGATCGACAAATAGCGCACTTCCCCACAATAGCATATTATGATTATTATTTTTAGTGCGTGACCTAGTAAAACAGGTATTTTTGCACAAATCTATTCTTTTTGAAGTGAAAACTTCTTTAGAATCGTTGGGAGTGATTTGAGACTCGATGAAACGAAAAAGCGACACTACGAAGCGTTATATGTTGATACACGTATATGTGTGTGGCTGCGTACTGCTGAGCCACGCTAGTATAGTGAGTATTGTAGTATGTACATATACTGCCTATTACTTGCTTTGGTGTTTAGTTCAAGCGTCATACGTATGTATGTTTGTATGTATGCTAGTACGTATGTGTGCGCGCCTGCTTATTACGGAGCCACGGTGAGCGAGAAGGCATTATGTATACCTATACTAACTACCTAATACTTGCTTAGACCAAGCGTCCTACGAATGTTTGTGTGTATGTTAGTACGTCTGTGTAATATACGCGTTACGACGCTCATAAAAGCAACCGCGTGTGCTGTATTGCGTCCGTATTTTTATATTCGTAAATATTTTCATTTTTAAATATTTACCGCAATTGCAGGCGGTGTTGCAATATACCACAATCAAAATGACGGTGCTCGTATTGAAACTCCACAGATAGATCTGAATGCACAGCAACTAGAATCACTGTCTGTTTAGCTCTCTAAAATGGGAGAAATATGTGCATGCGAAACCAGATTGAGCAATGGAAAAACAGTTTTAGTTGTGGCAATTTATATTTCACCGAATCAGTCAATAAATAGCATCACGGAATTCATTCACGAAAATTTAATAAAGTATACACCAGAAGTATCGCGGATACTTAGAAAAGATTACGATAAAGTTTCAATGATTTTAAGTGGCGATTTTAACGTAAATTTTGCATTGGACACAGCGGTTCCTTTAATTGACGTTCTCAATACAACATTCAATTTAAAAATGTGTAACAATTGCACTGAATCGACAACACGATCAAAAACAACAAGACGCGGTATTTCAAAGATATGTATGTTGACAACATCGAAACCAAAGCATTTGTATCATATTTTAGATATCATAAGCCACTCGTATCATTTGTTGAAATTGAAAACATTGAGGAGGAATAATAATAAAATGAAGAAAATAAAATATGAACTTTATAGCAATATTATAATGAACCTATAATTATCCCGCTCCTAATGCTGCTTTCGTCTCATTCTCTCTCAGTTTTTTTTTACGGAAGGTTTTACTTCTATCGCGTCTAACCGTTAGACTGGTATTTTTTTTTCAGTACTATAAAAAAAACGCAATAATTCAATATTCACAATTACAAAGACTTAAAAAAATCGGAATTTATATTATCACATTTTGAACTGAACACTGACATAATGTACTTTTATTGATCAGTAAGAACAGCAATTAGTTATTTGAAATTGGTTAAATTTGTTTATTTATTTCTTAACTTATTACTATTTTGTCGAGCATTCATTACGTTTTAAAACTGTTTCACATCTCTCCAAAGCAATAGAGTTCAATTCTTTTTGTACTCCTGGCCATAATTAAATGACATTTTTTAATTTTTTTCTGCGCAATCTTAACCTTAATATCATTCCACAGATTTTCAATGAGGTTGGGTCGAAGCTTTGTGCTGGAGAAGCTAGAGCTGCAATTTTTTCTTTGGAAAACCATTTCTTCACCAATTTTTTTTTTTTTGTATTTACTTGGACTCATTTCCAAACGAAATTTAGTGCTGACAGTGGGGTACATTAAAGGTAACAGCTGATTTTCTTACAACTATCATATTAAAGGCAGTTGTTTTGGTTCCTGACGTTTGTACCAGCATACTTCGAATCAGCAAATGGTTCCCTTGTAGTTCCTGCATACTTGCTCCCATCTTCATCCGTTTATTTACCCTTGGACCTATTCTTCGTAGCCAGTTGAAATTACTCACCAAGTACTTCTCTGGATTCTTTCGATCCACGAAATACAAGTGTAATCTAACCGTGTTGTTGACACCTGCCACGTTTATTTCCGTGCTGCCTCATCTGTAAAAGGAAGTTGAAGCAGGAAATGAGGCATAAAGCCCAGGTATTGTGTGGGAACTAGTGAAAGTTTGAAAACTATATTAATTCAGTCACGCTAGAATGTCGGGTGAACATCTTAACTATTTATAGCGAACAGCTTATGAAAGTTCCGTCTGTTCAGTTGAAGAATTTGACGAAAGTTAAACATATCGGTTTAGCCTTCAAGATTAAATGGTTGAAACCAAAGTTCTGATTAAATCTATACTGGTAAAACCGAGATCGGCCAGCATTCTTGAAGCTTCATTTCACAGCACTTGCCATCCGAAGACATCGCTGCCAAATTTAATAGGTAATATTATATATGTATATTAATATAATAGGTAATATAACAATTAAAGAGTTTTATGAGCTTGTTTCGAAGCCTTATGTGATTCTTAGAAATAAGGAATATAAATACGCAGCGAATGTTTAAGAGTAACTTTTTCGGTACGTTATTTTACAGGAGCTAACTATTTCAATAATGAAAAGTTAAGTTAGGCTAATATAGACATTGGAATATAATAGTAAGAAAAGAGTTTTTTGTAAAAAGAATTTAAACAAATTCACGAATACCAATTCTACAATACGGACTGTATTCTGATTTGATGTTCTGTGATTTGATTCTACGTTAATTTACGCAACTTCATTTTTACATTAAAATATTACAAATTATAAGTTTGCCTTATTACTTCTGCTTTTCTCTGCAGGGTAATAATCGGCATTTGCTCTGTTAAGCTAATGCATGTACGTTGACATTCAAACATGGATACTTTCATGCGTTCTGGAGCTGATAGTTAATGTGGGGAGAAAAATTAATCAACAGCTACAAATACAATCCAACCACCACAACTCCAAGCATTGAGTGAGGCGATTGGGCAACCGGTTAGTAGGGTAAGCTACCGACACTCTATCGTCAGTTCGCTCTTGTACGCCAGTCGCTTTGGAACGCTTAGAACGGACGTGGACGCGACGTTGTCACACATTTTTTTATATATTCTAGCCACTCTTAAATATTCAAAGAATTTTCTCTGTACATTTTCCATCAAAAAAGTGTAAAAATGTCGTACCACAAGCCTGAAGCAAATACTATTCAGCTGCTGAAAGACATCGCTCATCGTCTACGTATCGATTCTATTACATCAACACAGGCATCTAAATCGGGGTATGTGCAAAATTTATTATAAAATTAAGTTTGTGAGAGAATAATTTAAAATCATGTTAAAATATGCTTAAAAAAACTGTATGGCGTGACTTGCAAAACCGGTAAAAAAAGCCGAAAACGGCGTACCTTGCACTGCTTAATAGATATATGTGTGTATGTATGTATGCATTAATACATGTGTGTTGGGAGCAGCTTTACATTAGCGAAAGTCGATGATCAGTGTTGAAATAAAAGAAAAGGTTGAAACGAAGGTGACCGGCAAAACTAAACGTTACACTGACGCCACGTGGTTCCGCCATAAATGCATATCATATGCATATAGGTCCATACTTGAGCGTGTATGTAGTAACATACATACATAGTATGTACACTTATTATTACTTTCTTGATAACCTATAGCTTTTTTTTTTGTTCTTTCCTATTGTTGTTGGCAAAATATCAACGGATTTGAATGTGAACTGACCTTTGTTGACATTCATCAATACATACACGTAGTGCTTATTAGGTATCTGATTAGTGTGGGCATTAGTGACGAGGTGGCAATACGATGGCATGAGATTGTGGTTTTTTTGAGCAAGGTTCTAATGGAGTTGCGCAAAACAAACGACCCCTCAGATTTTTATTAAGAGAGCACTCTACCGCCCCTGTAGGCAAATGTTAGCCATTGACACATTAGAAAAGCTACGAAAGCTCTAAATTTTTTCAAGAAACTACCGATATTCTGATTCGATTTGTGTAGAGTAGTATATAGAATACATATAATTTTATTTAGACTTTTCTAAATTGTAAAGTCAAGTCAATATTGGTGGTATTATTTGACAAGAGGTGTGGGATTAGAAATTAAAATTAAAGAAACAAGTTTTGTGGGAATTTGTGTTTTTCGTTTTTTTGTTTATATATACATATATATAATTGGCGCGTACACCCTTTCTGGGTGTTTGGCCGAGCTCCTCCTCCTATTTGTGGTGTGCGTCTTGATGTTGTTCCACAAATTGAGGGACCTACAGTTTCAAGCCGACTCCGAACGGCAGATAGGGTAACTGCGGGTATTGTGGTATAGGCGGGTAATGTGGTATACCAGCTTTATTCGAAAACTAAAGATGTGGAAATAACAGGACCAAGTTAGATATTTCGGCATTCTCAGAATCTTAAGAAAACGTGATTTGATTTGTGTTTTGCAAGGCATACAATGAGTCAGTTGTAAAAAAATCGCGTGGTCGTGTGGTTGACATTTTTTTGTGCTCAGTGGAAAATTTCTGGCAAATTAAAATCCTGTGCTTTAAACTGCATTTATTCATCGGGAAGTAATAAGTGAGTTTAATACTAGTGAAGCATATAAGCAGTATTTTTGTACATTTGGTCGATATTTAATTATTCAAAATTAATTTGTTCAAACTCTAATGCGGCTATTGTGGTATAGGTAAAGGCGGCTAAAGTGGTATAGTGTACCATATCACCCTCTCGATCAAAAAAATGCCGAAGAAAGGTGAAATACGAAAATGGGAAGCAGAGGATATGAAAAAAAGCTGTCCAAGCGGTTAGAAAAGGTGAAATGGGTATTCTCTTGGCTTCCATGAAATGGGTATTCTCTTGGCTCAAGAAGCGAGAAATCCATCGAGAAGCTGTTGACAACTAAACTTGGCCGGACTCCTATTTTAACAGCGGAAATTGAAAATGACTTAGTTAAATATTTACTAGAAATGGAGTCAAGGTACTGGGGACTAACACGCGCAGACGTGCGGTCATTGTGTTATCAAATTGCCACAAGAAACAACATTCCCAATAAGTTATCCGTTATTAAAGAGTGCGCTGGCAAGGATTGGCTAAAAGGCTTCTGTAACCGACACCGAAATGTTCTGAGTTTTCGAAAGCCAACTGGAACAAGCGTCGACCGTGCACGTGGTTTTCTCGAGAAAATGTTGAAATATTTTTGAAATTGCTGTAAGAAGAAAACGCAAAACATAATTTTCCGTCTACTCGTATCTGGAACGTTGACGAAACCGGAATATCAGTACTTCCTTCGCAGCCGGCACAAATAATCGCTCGGAAAGGAAAAAAACAGATTGGAACAATGACTTCAGCTGAGCGAGGATCGCTTGTTACAGTCATCACTTGCATGAGCGCAGGAGGTGGTTTCGTACCACCATTTTTCATCTTTTCACGAAAAAACCATAACCCTCTTCTAATGAAAGACGTATCGAAACCATCTCCGTCTGAACCTCTGCTTCTTATATTAGATGGGCATTATAGCCACACACGCAATATAGAAGTTATTGATCTAGCTCCCGAACGCAATGTGACTATACTTTCTTTGCCACCCCATTCAACACACAAACTTCAACCGTTGGATAAGGCTTTTATGGGACCTTTTAAGAAGTACTATAATGACGAAATAAGACGATTTATGCGTGAACAGGGCAGAAAAGTTATACATGTTGATATCGCAGGACTATTTACTAAGGCTTATTTGAGGGTTCAAACTGGACAAATCGCAATAAATGATATTTTCACAGATGCAGATTTTATAGCTGGGAACTCATCATCATCAGGTACAATTCAGTTGTAAATATAAAAAATCTTGCTAGATATATTGTCTTCTCAGAGGATCCAGTTGAAACTATAAATTCAACGACAGAAGAAACCCCAGGCGCATCAACCATGGAAATTGAGCCTGAAATTCGTAAGTTTCGCAATAAAATCTATGGAAATTTTAGGAACGCTATTTAATTTGTTTATAGAAGCAAGCACCAGCCGAGGACTCGTTACTCCCTGGGAAATATCTCCACCACCAAAGCTACAAGATCCTCCACCTAATCGGAAAGGCCGGAAAACAAAGGCAACTGTTTTAACAACTTCGCCTTATAAGTGTAATTTGTTACAGAGCATTGAAAGTATTAACAGAAAACGCAATGTTCCGGTTAATCCTTCCCCAAAACCCTCTACTAAAAAAAATATTTCTACCAAATCGTTTGCTGACTCGCATTCAAGTGACAGTGAAGAGGAGTTTGCAGATGTTCCACCAACAAAAGAATCCTCTTGCAACTACTGCGGCAAAATTTATGGGGAGGATATAATAATGAAGCCTTGGACCTCTTGTCTGCAATGCGAACAAATTTGGGCCCACGAAAAGTGTATTCCCAACCGAAGTGCTATTTTTCTTTGCGATTCTTGTAAGTAATACTCTTACAAGTGTTATGAATTTTAATTGAAGTTTAAAATATTTTTTTTCAATATGTTTTAATTCAGTTCATAATCCTTTTTTAAATGGTTCGCAATAAAGTTTTAGTTATCAATCAAAAGTAACTGACTTATTATTAAATCCATCATATGCGGGTAATGTGGTATACTATACCACATTACCAGAATAAGGTATACCACATTACCCGCCAATTTCTTCAAGGGCTTGTTTCCGTCTTTTGCAGTACTTTCTTAAATATTTCTGACTCTCGCGGCTCTAAGGCTTTTGAAGCTAGGTTTATTTGAACTTAATAACGGTAGCATATTATTGATAAATTTTCATTCAAATCAAATTAAATTTAACGATTTTATAGACGAAAATAAAATGGGTATACCACAATACCCGCAGTTACTCTATTTTTATGAGGAGCTTTTTCATTTTGCTTTCACCGAGATTCGAACCAACGACCTCTCTGTGAATTCCGAATGGTAATCACACATCATCACACGTTTTTTTGTTTATCGGAAGATAATTTAATGAGATTAATAATGGTGCAGTTATTTTGAGCGTATGACTATGTTAGCTTTTGAAGTACCAATTTCCGACACTTGAGAACATTTCACAAACTATGAATTCGATGTTATTGGCCTAGTTGCGCATGCCAATGACGCATATATCAATGACTTCAAATAGTCCACAGGCTTGAGTTTTAGTAACATTTAATAAAAAAATACTGTTGGTGGCTGCGAATTTCGTCATGGACGCCAATTTGACTTTGATCGGATTTTCTTGCCGGGCACGCATAAAATTTCATTTGTGTATACACAAGTGTGTGTGCGCACCAACAAGTGAGTGAACGCCATAGGTGTATGTATAAGGGGAATAGGTGGATGTGTATTTGAATCTCGCACGATTGGAGAAGGGATTCAAGCTTGTACGATTTTGACCTTATCGGAATAATTTCAATATCACTTTTTAGCATTCAGATTAGAAATGTTTTGTTAAAAGCTATAATATAGTCGTATGTTAAATTATTTTCATGTGCCATATTTCGCCAATAGCTGTGTTCAAATTGTATTCAAGGCGTACGTCTGAGTACGAGCATGCATATGTATGTATGTGCATATGTATTGTGCATACCGATTGCCGGCTAATTACATTAGCTCTCAGTTAACAGTAACAGTCTCTGATACTAAGTTAATTTATAATAGTCGTTTACATTGGCAAAAGTTATACAAGCTCAGCAATAGTATATCCCCAAATATTTATAATATTTACCGATTTAAATCGAAAGGAAAATATGCGAATTATTGTAAAAATATAATAGTTATCTGAGTTCTAATGTTTGGTTTTTAAGGTGTGTTAATTGAGCAAACGCAAGCTAAGTATACACATTTGACAGATTTGGACAGAGCTTCAACTCAAATTTGTGATGTTTGTTTTTTCGATTTATTTTCATACATCGAGGACTTTAAGCTACCTTAGAACATTTGATGAGGATTTCTTCAGTTCTGAAACTTACTACGCAAAAGATTAAAGATAACTGGTGTTGTGGCTTTTGGTGATGTAATAGCATAAAACAATCTCCACAAATTTTTGGGGAATGCTGCTAAAGTGATAATACTTAACGGCATATAAATCCGAGAACCCGATTGTCTTTGAAATGGCTGAACAGCGATTTGTTGTTATTGTTGTTGTAGCTGTTTACAACCGGCGAGCGTTATTGTCAATTTTGTTGTTGTTGTAACAGTATAAACATTCCCCATACCTATACGTTTCGTAATTTTATTTCCTTTTCAATGAATGCTAAGAATAATATTTGTCCTTAAACTACTCACTGGGCCGATTTCTAGCCCATTTCTTTTCTCTGAAGTTGTTCGTAGTGTCAAGCGTGCGTATTTTCTTGAATATCTGTTGAAACTTTAAAGTTGGCATTTCTTACTTCCGAAATTTGTATGGCTTGCTTTTGAGATGTTTTCTTATTTCGGAGATGATTTGCCTAAAATTTCGGGGCGATTGAAAAATTTTAATTTTTGGATTGTTTCGCTGAGTTTATTTAAAAAGTCAAGAATTTTGTGTTGGAACGAAAGCTACTTTGTTATTTCAACGTCTACAGGTAGTCTCATTTTTTTTGTAAGCAAATCCATACCGCGCTCTCTCAAGGTCATCTGGACACACATATTTTCCAAATATTGGACGCGCATGTACCGTTAACCTTTAGTTCACTCGAAACGTGTGTGGTGCTCGTATCTATCAGAGTTTATGGTGAACTTTTTATAGATAAAATATAAATTTTGTAAAGAACCTTTTTGTATAGATTATGACTCTCAAACTTATGAAGTACCTAACAAAATATGAAATCACGTATATAGACATATACCACCCACCAATGCTAGAATACGCATCTGATAAGTAGTACTTCACCAAATTCAAAACGAATAAGTATTTTTTTAAATTGTTATCAGCTTCCCAGATGTGATCATCCGATCTTTATATATGTACACTTATGTACGTACATTCATACATACATAGGAACCTATTTTTCAATCCACGCTCTGTTTCCATTATCACGCTTAAAACTAATGACCTTCTTTATTATCGATTCAATAAAAAAGTTTCAAATTTGTGAAAATTTAATAATAAAGTACATATATGAAAAGATTATACTTACGAGTACACTTGCAATTTAGAGTGTTAAACAATTTTGAAATAGATTAATTTGATATTGGGTTATTCCAGGGTCTTTTTTGCTATTAAGGGCATACTAATGAATGGCAAAATGTGAAGAGCAAAATCTATGAAGGTCACTTTTTTTGCTCTGTTGTTAAATTTCACAATGCTAATAAACTGGCGGCTGCCGTAGCCGAATGGGTTGGTGCGTGATTACCATTCGGAACTCACAGAGAGGTCGTTGGTTTGAATCTCGGAGAAACACCAAAATTAATAAAAACATTTTTGTAATAGCGGTCGCCCCTCGGCAGGCAATGGCAAACCTCCAAGTGTATTTCTGCCATGAAAAGGCTCCTCATAAAAATATCTGCCGTTCGGAGTCGGCTTGAAACTGTAGGCCCCTCCATTTGTGGAACAACATCAAGACGCATACCACAAATAGGAGGAGGAGCTGGGCCAAACACCTAACAGAAATGTACGCACCAATTATTTTTTTTTTCAATAAACTGATTTGAAAGTATTTGAGATAAATAATTTGATTTGATATAAAACATCGAAATGGTAATTGTTAATTTTTTTTAATTGAATGGAGTAGACAAACCTATGGCCAATAAATGTCGCTTTATATTCGCAAATTCTTTACCTTATTTCGTAATAATTAAATTAAATGCTTCACTTCTGGCTAGCTTGCCATCATAGTCTTTTGAAAGTGAAAAATAATGCAACGAGATCACATCGAAATACGATGTACCTACATATACATATGTTGCAAGTACATACTGATCTCTGATTTACGTAATAAATTCTTAGGATTTGGTCAGACATCAAGACTCATTACGTAATTTTATTTGAGTTTCTTTTTCTTTTTTTGTTGTTGTAAAAATTGCGCTATGAATAAACTCGTGTTCCGATAGACAATGTATTCATTTATGAGCTCCACTTCGATCAACAGAATTATTGTATGAATATAACCGGCAATATGAGTATAAATGAAGGGGGTTAGGCCACTGTAAAAATTAAAAAAAAAAAACGAATATTTTTATGCTTAAAGTTGTTCTAATAAGATCTTGAAAATGGCGTACTCGTAGGATTAAGGTGAGAATCGTTTTCAGAAAACTTTATTTTTAATTTTGGTGCAAGCGCTCTCAGTCTGATGCGTGCTGTACCGAAAGTACACAAACAAATCTTTGCTGTTGGACTTGAGCGAAAATTTGTTTTTAACCATTTTCGAACGATTTTTTTGTTTTAATTTGGAACATTTTTAAAAGAACGCGCTTCTTTGTAATAACCAGCCTATATTTTGGGTATGAAAAACGATTTCTGTATTTCTAAGGCTGTTCACACTAACAAGAAAAAATTGGAAAATTGTAGGTGCAGTTGGTTTTAGCAGCATTAACATTTCCCATATATGTATGTATGGAGAATGCGGCTTGGGTGATAGTTCTTGGCCTGATATATCATACTTATATATTTCTATACATTTTCCATTATTATTATTAAATAAATCTGTTTCTACAGTTTGTGACATATACTTCCAAAAAAAAGCACTTTTTTCAGAATTTTTATTTATAAACTTTATTGCCCAGCAGACAAATTTCTTCAAAATATGCTCACTTTTATTCTGCTGCAGTGAAGCCTCTTATTAAAAAGTACTAAGTATGTACTTCACTTGGGACGTGGTTATTGATTAACTTCTCTCTCTCTTTTAATGCATTTGGCATGCGTCATGATTGAGAGGAGGATTAGCAATATCACCAATTTGAGTATTTAATTTACCCAGTAATAAATGAGACATTTCGATATTTTCAAGTAACTATCAATACAGCCTCTACATATTAATAAGTTTTGGCTTTATTTATTTATTTTTTGTTTTTTATTTTTGCCAAACTATTTTTAATAATTTTTTGTTTTTGTGAAATGAGTTTTAAATACAATAACATAGGTCTTTCTATGATAAAGACCATATTAATTCGAAAAATTTCAAGCTTAATAAAATTTCGCAAGATGCCGATCAAAATTTCAAACTTTTTAATTAGAATTTAAAACAAACAAAAAATATAAAAAGTACAAATTTGAAGTGGCTTAAATTCTTATTAATTTTTGATGATTTTTGTTGTTGCTGTTGTAGCAGCATAAACATTCCCCATACTAACATACGGCGAATGCTGCTGGAGTGACAGTCCTTGGCCGGATATAAATCCGGGTCGTTTCGGTAACGTAGAACCTACTGTCGTGGAAACGTGATTTTGATGATTTTTGTCCTTGACGGTTGTTGCACATTTTCTATATATAACGAATGCATGAAAATATTTATATGTATTTTTTAAAGGGCTACAAAACTGCGCACACAATTTTTTTAGATGTGACAAAGTAACTTACTTTAGAATACATCTGAATGCACTGAAAGCATTGATGTTGTTGTAACATCATAAAGCACCCCCTGCAGAGCGAAAATTCTTCGCCAAATACAGATACTGTTCGTTGCTGTAAACCTGACAATGCTGAGAACGACAGAGCTTATCATAGCTTTTCGACAGTCGGCTCTACATCATCGGGTTGACTCGGATTTATATCCGACTAAAGGCTGTCGCTCCAGCAGCATACCCCAAACACTTGTGGCTTATCATTGGCTTAAGAAGAACTGATGCTTAGCTTGGTTTGGCATCAGGTGAGAGCTGTTATACCATGAATCTCTTCACTGAACTTAGAGGGCAACTGATTGATTGTATCAGTTATACATAAAGGGAGCACGATTTGCCAGAGAATTCAGTTAAATTTTTTTATTTCTGTGCTATGAGATATGGCAATATGAATCAGATATGTATGTTTGAATTTATTCGTTTTGATATTCATATAACCTTTAGTAATTATTGTAATTCTAATGCATAAATGCCTACGTATTCAGAGTTTGCGTTAACTTTAAAGGCTTCTCAATTACTTTGTGAAGTGTTTGCAGCTCTATATTTTCCCATGCGCTACTAAGTACGTCATATCATTTACTGCTTGCAATTTTTTAATAAGTAGGTGAATTTATATTATATGACATACAGGGTAGTACAGAAGCAAGTATATTTGTAAAAATTAAGTAAAATGAAAAAAATTCGAATTTCTTTTGGTAAATTACAGCTTTATTTGAAAAGCAAATACTCACTAAGATAGGCTTTCTAGTATCATATTTTCTCAACCCAATTATCCGAAGACCTTAAATAATTCCACCCTGTCACTCACTACGGATACATTGAGCTCTCGATAATCACATACCGACACATAATTATAATTTTTTTTGTCAAAATGCCTGCTGGGATTGAAATGCGCCTAATAAAATATTCCTCTTTAATATTGTTTGTTAATGCAGTAGTTCATCAATGCCTGCCAGTACGAAATAGTCATCGATCGTCGTCGTCCATCTCATCTAACGGTAGGCCCAGAAAACATATTGGGTCCAGAGGGAGAGTGTAAAAGCCAACAGCGTAAAAATAATAATAATGAAAAAAAATGTCATACCTGCATTGGGACCGCTCTGTATTGGTGTTATCTAAAGCAAAACTTATCAGAGAAAAGTTTTACGTGATGTACCACAAAAGTAGTAATAAAACTTGAAAACCGCAAAGGTTGTTAAATGCCACATTTATTTGACTTTAATTTAAACATTTGAAAAGATAGTGCCACAGTATCTACATGCCTACATATATTTCATGCACGTCACCTCATTAGAGGGCGCGGCCGCAAACGGGTTGTTTGGAAACGAGGTGGCTGCTGCACCAGCTAAGAGAATTGTGTCTCCGAAATTCATAGACATCAAGCGATGAAACATCAGCCAGAGCTCGGAAATGAAGAACTGAGGTTACAAAATTCAAGCTAGCACCACGCAAAGTCCTCATTGGGAGGATACAATCATGAGAGATTCAAACATCTCATAAACCTCCCGAAAGATAAACTGAGAATGCTCTTTGGTATGCTTAGTGATCATTGCAGACTGTGAAGTCATCTGCACAGGCTGATGATATGATTGTTCTTGTTGTTGTAATATCCTAAGTATTCCCCTCAATTGTATAGGGGAATCCTGCTGGAATGACAACCCTTGGCATGCTTTAAATCCGGACTGTGCCGGTAATGTAGAACCGACTGTTGTGGGCACACTGGAGACACGTTCTAATGCCTCCTGTGGATACTGGATCTATCTTCAGAAGCTCCATTACGTTTGCTTCTCGAATCGGATGTCATGTCGAGAAGAAGAAATAGGCATCTTTGCTTGGTATCGCCGGTACTTTGAATACCGAGTATACATTTGACTGAATGTCTGATTCGATTATGCGAAGAGGACGTGAGGTCATCACTTGCCGTTTAAAAATAAAAATAAATCACTATTTCCTAATTAGACAAGCATAGAAATATATTTTTCGCACTGGTTGTTGTAGTTTTTTCAAAAGATCGTGACCAGCGTTATTTTGCTTGAAATGGTGAACCCTACATTTTTGGGCCGGCTCCGAAGGGTATATAGGGGGCCACAGCTATTGTAAACAGGTCTTAATGTCATCCACAGTCCAGCTTTTTAATTAATTTTTCACTACAAATAAATAAATTTGTGATTCTGCTTAGAGTTTTTCTTTTTTCATTTGCACTTATTAAATATTGAGAATAATATTTTACGTTCTTATTTTTAGCCATCCAACATCATGTGCCTCCATTGCCGAGATTATGTCGGTTTTGTTCTTCAACACCTTACGCTTGAATTTGAAATTCCCACGCGATCCATCAAGCGATCGTTTTGTGCTGTCCAAGGGTCACTCTGCTCCCATCCTCTATGCCGCCTGGGCTGAGGCTGGTCTCTTCCCCGTTGAGGATTTGCAGAACTTGCGTAAAATCGACAGCGATCTTGAGGGTCATCCAACACCACGTTTGAATTTCATCGATGTCGGTACCGGCTCTCTGGGTCAAGGTGTTGCCGTTGCTGCTGGCATGGCATACGTTGGCAAGAACTACGACAAGGCCGACTACAGGTGTGTATTGAAAAGGACTCTATTTATTGATGTAAAATATGTATTTTATAATATTCTTTGTTTAATTTTCGCAGAACCTACGTGGTTGTGGGTGATGGAGAGTCTGCTGAAGGTTCTATTTGGGAATCACTGCACTTTGCTGGCCACTACAAGTTGGATAACTTGTGCGTCATTTTCGACGTCAACCGTTTGGGTCAATCTGAGCCAACCTCGCTGCAACATCAGATGGAAATTTATCGCAAGCGCTTGGATGCTTTCGGCTTTCACGCTTTGGTTGTCGACGGACACGATGTTGAAGAGTTGTGCAAGGCTTTCCATGAAGCTTCCATAACCAAAAACAAGCCTACTGCCATCATTGCGAAAACGTACAAGGGTAAATTCTTCCCCAACATTGAAGATTTGGAGAACTGGCATGGCAAGCCGTTGGGCGATAAAGCCAACGAAGTCATCAAGCACTTGGAGGGCCTAATTGTTAATAGCAACGCCACTATTCCACCCAAAAGCCCAAGTAAGTCAAAGCCAGCACCTGTAGTGGACATCACCAACGTGAAATTGTCTTCACCACCAAACTACAAGATGGGCGAGCAAGTTGCCACCCGTTTGGCTTATGGTACTGCCTTGGCTAAAATCGCCCAAAACAATGATCGCGTCATCGCTTTGGATGGTGACACCAAGAATTCGACTTTCTCCGATAAGTTGAAGAAGATATTCCCCGAACGCTACATTGAGTGCTTCATCGCCGAACAGAATCTCGTGGGTGTTGCCATTGGTACCGCATGCCGTGACCGTACCATTGCCTTCGTTTCAACTTTTGCCACCTTCTTCACTCGCGCCTTCGATCAAATTCGTATGGGTGCCATTTCACAGACAAATGTTAACTTTGTTGGTTCTCACTGCGGTGTGAGCATCGGTGAGGATGGCCCCTCTCAGATGGGTCTTGAAGACATTGCTATGTTCCGCGCTATTCCCGGTAGCACCGTGTTCTATCCCTCTGATGCTGTCAGCTGCGAGCGCGCCGTCGAATTGGCAGCCAACACAAAAGGTGTGTGCTTCATTCGCACATCGCGTCCCAATACTGCCGTCATCTATGGAAACGACGAAGTGCTCCAGATCGGTAAGGGTAAAGTGGTGAAGCAATCACCCAAGGATCAAGTGCTGTTAATCGGTGCCGGTATTACCCTCTACGAATGTCTTAATGCTGCTGCTCAACTTGAAAAGAGCGGCGTACATGCGCGTGTTATCGATCCATTCACCATTAAGCCACTGGATGCTGAACTTATCATCGAGAATGGACAGGCTGTTGGCGGCCGCGTTGTGGTCGTTGAGGATCACTACCAGCAAGGTGGTCTAGGTGAGGCTGTACTGAGTGTGCTGGCCGAACAACGTGACTTTGTGGTGAAGCATTTGTACGTGCCCGGAGTACCACGTTCTGGCCCACCAAATGTGCTCATCGACATGTTCGGCATTTCAGCACGCAATGTCGTGAACGCTGTTGGGGCTGTGCTGAAGTTGTAAGCGAGAATTTGAAATTCAATTAGAAATTATAAAAGCTACTGAATGCTTTATCCACATACTTATATACATACATATGTACATACCTATGTACTTTGATTTGTAATAATTATTTGTCGTTAAGGAAAACTTAAAAGCCAGCGTTAAAAACTATGAGTGAATTAATTTGGAAATTTAATCATAAGAAAAATAAACAAACAAAAAAATTCATAAATCGCTACATGCAAAATCTATTAAACAAAGTGAAATAAGTATATGACATTTAATTTTTCTATACCATTTATAGTTTTCCCATAACAGGTGTTAAGTGTTAGACAGGAGAGATGATTAACGATTTTTTATGGCCGGAATTGGATGGTATTGATCTAGACAACGTTTATTTTCAACAAGACGGCGCTAAGAGCCACACTAGCAACGAAACCATTGATCTTTTACTGGAGAAGTTTCCGGACCGTGTTATCTCTCGAAGAGGTGATCACAATTGGCCACCGAGATCTTGAGATTTAACACCTTGTGACTTTTTTCTTTGGGGCCACGTGAAAGAGAAGGTCTGCGCCAACAGCCCAGGGTCGGTTCGAGACCTCAAAGATGGAATCGGTGGGCTATCGAGGACATAGGACAGCCACTTTGCAATTTGGTTGTGGAAAATTTCATGAAAAGGATATTGTCCTGTAAGCGTGGTCGTGGTGGTCATTTGCCTGATGTTATTTTCCACTATTAACGGCATAACTTCCTCTTTATAATGAAATAAATGAGCACACTTGGACGAAGGAAAATGGATTCGTCCTTTGTGATACCATTATGAAGGAGGTGAGGTGTAAAAGAAAGACCGATGGGATACAGGAGAGGGCGGGGAGAGGTGGTGCTGGGATGGTTAGGAGGGTGGGTTTAGAGTGTGTGGATTACGAACGATGACTGTGCTGCGTTTGCGTTAACCGCTTTGTGTTGCTTATGAAATTCATCAGATTTTTAATGACAACGCCAGCTATATCAGCAGGCGCAGCAAAGAAGTAAGAGCCAAGATGCCTGGATCTAAGACCCGCCAGAGCAGGGCAGCTAAGGAGAAGATGCTGAGATGATTCCACCTCATCCTCCATATATCCATCGCAAAAGGGACTTGAGGTAATTCCAAGTCTCACAGCATGCATTCCTTGCACATAGTGACCTGTGAGAAAGCCTACGAGATTCGCCCCCGGTCCAAATGTGGCCAGAAGGATTTTGCGAACTTACAAGTTTGTGTACTTGCCCAACGCTCGCTGAGTTAGGGCGATGCCCATCTGCTTCGAGATATAGAAGTTGAACAGCAGTGGACAGCGCCCTGCGGTATGCACTCAAGCCGACCACTCAGATAGTTCGCGGACCATCTCTTCAGTACTCTTGTCAATATCATCCAGTAGCGTGGAGTGGTCAACTGTGTCGAAAGCCTTCTCAAGTCCAGCGCTGCTAGGACAGTCCTCTGTTGTTGTTGTTGTGGCAGCAAAAACATTCCCCATACATGTACTGGAGTGACAGTCCTTGGCTGGATATATAATAAATCCGAGTCGTTCCGGTAACGTAGAACCGACAATCGGGGGAACGAGGACAGTCCTCTCGCAGGGGCGGCTTTGGTTAAGTCCACGGTTTATCTGGGTGTTTATGGCGGTGAGTGCTGTGATGGTACTCGCACTCTGCGGAATCCATGCTGATGTATGACTGGGGTCAGATGTTTCGTCAGAGTGGGAGAATATCGATCTTAATAAACAGTATCGGATAAAAGTATGTAAATGTGACATATCCATAAAATATTTAAAACTGATTGTTTCTAGAAGGTAAACAGATTTCAAATGCAGCGCTATAGCGCGGTGAAGGTTGAGACATCTCGGTCATTTGCAGCCGGAGAAAGGCACCTACGGTCAGTTGAATACAGTTTTATCCTGAGTTAAATAAGGGAAGTGGGTCTGGATGAAGTACTGTGATGAGTCATGAGGTGAAAACATTTTTAGAGGTGTGTTCTCTAACAGACCGTTATTCGGCGCTGAGCGAATTTGACAGAATCAGCTGATGGGGGGGGGGGGGGGGGAACGGGGATGTGTTTACAAAAAAACTGAGATTGTGTTGGTGATGTGGGAAAAATCAACACAGTGTCACTTCGTTGCCGTCTAAACGTCTGATTGGACGAGTATGTGATCGTGCAGAATTCGGCTGCCGAATCTGCCTTGTGACGTGACAGCCGTGGCTCCCCTCACAATCTTCTTTTTTAAAGAGCAAACCTAGTATACTGCTACAACAACAACAACAGCAAACCTTTTAAATATATCGTCCTTGGTGATGAGTAGAGGTCACAAGAGACCATGAGGTTGAGGTCTGCTACTGCTACAACAACAACCATTCCCACGTACAGTCTGTTCTACGTAACCGGAATAACCCGGATTTATATCCGACCAAGGACTGTCACTTCAGCAGCATTCTCCCTATACATATGTATGGGGAATGTTTATGCTGATACAACAACAACATGAGCATGAGGTGCAAACCCCAAATAAATCTAAATCTAACAGATTTCGAAAATATCGATTTTAACGTTTCCACGACAGTCTACGGCTCAGTTCTCCGTTAGCGGATCGACTCGGTTTTATATCCGACCAAGGACCCGCATTCCAGTAGCGCTGCCCAAATATTTATCACTTTAACTGTATTAATAATTGTGTGGCGCCAAAAGCTTTCTCAGGCATTTAGGCCGAAGCCAATTTTCGTTGCGCATTTTAACACAAATCCTAAAGTTTTATGCTGCGTCTCAGCGACAGGTAATTTTTTCCTGCCGAGTTTTTGGCAATGTATTTTTCAATTTTATTCTCACTTTTTCAGACTTGCAAAACCCAATCGGACAGACTAAGTTAAATTATATGGAATTCGATCGCTTCCATCTGGCACAATTTTCGCTGAATATATAATAGACATCTTCCAAAATGGAATATTAAATGATTTATTTTTTGTTCTTTATTGGTCTACTTGCTCGATATCGGCTAATTAATGCTTCTGCATGTGCCAACGGATACCGTGAGAAACAAACAAGTAATAAATGTATATAATAACGTACATATGAGTGTTAAAAACAAAAATAAATATGAAGTGTTAAATTACTTATGAAAATAATGCAATGAGTAACAGCATTTTTGAACAGAAATCGATGCAGCTATGCAATTATTTTTCGTATTTATGAGTAGTATAAAAATATGTAAATGTATACGTGTTTTCAGTTGGCGATGAGTATGTAGATTAGGTCTGTTTAGGCTACATCGACTTGTATAGACTTGAGCACTTGCTTTTCAGCTGCGTTTAAATGGCTCACGAACATACCGAAATGTTCATTGTTGGAGAAGTTTTGCAAGAATTTCGTAAGATTTTCCTCCATATTTGTTTGAAATAACGGATTCTTCATTAGCTCTTGGGTAAGTTGATCGTCGTCGGTGTTCTCCTCATCATCTTCATTGAAATATAAGTCGGATATAAAACGTGGCTTTGGCGGCGAATTTCCAGAGGGCTTATCGCCGCCTGCACCACTAGAGGGATCGTCATCGTCTTCAGATTCTTCATCGTAATCGGCGAGATTTGCTTCTTTCAAATGAGCCAGCTCATTTACAAGTAGTTTAAATATTTTCACTAGCGCCGGTATGGTAACCCACTGTTGGGCAGCCGCCGCTTGTGATCTGGTTTTCACGCGCGTGCTAGGCGAATCGGATATTACTTGTTCCTTAACAGTGATGGAAGTAAGACGATTATCTTGCGTGGTCACACCGTATTCGAAAAGTTTGCAAAGTGCCATTGTTGTCACCTAAAAAAAGAAAAAGTTATGAAAAAAAAAATATTAGATCCAAGTTTGGTTAATCATCTTTCTTACCTTTCGTTCAAACGCTCCAAAGAAGGAAGTTTGTCGCGCTAACCAATTGCTGAACACGAATTGCATAGCAGGTTCGCCTGTGGGGCCGGGCACAGTCGATAGGAAATTCAGTACTGCATCCATTTGTGTGAGGAAGAGATGCGCAAATATCACCACTAAACTCATTATCACTTTTAAGCTTTCCGCAAGTTGCATTTTACTGATTACAGCCTTCAAAATTAGATCTACATTCTCGCCCAGCATATTGCCCATTTTCGTGATGATGGTAATGACCAAGCGATCGACCTGGCCAGCGGTCATTTCGTTGTTCATCGGATTTAGCAACATTGTGGTCAATTGCATGATGTAGTTCAGGCCTTCACCATTTTTGTATGAGCATATTTGCTCGGGAGAAGCAAATATAAAAGCGCGTAAGCATTCGCCGCCAGACACCAATACGGCATTATCGTCCGAACGCAGTACGCAGTGCACCATTGCGGGGAACGAATTCTCCACCAGCGCTGCTGACAGTGGCGCTTTTGAATATCGCACAATCGTTGTTAAAACATCTAATGCAATGTCTTGCTTGGCGGTGTTTGCTTGGTGGCCTTGCAACGAGAGGATACTAACAATAGTCGGTATGAATTTTTCCTGCAGTGGCTGCAAACACATCGGATTTTGTAAGAGTGCTTTAATAAGATCTTGCACGATTTCTAAAATATACGGATCTTCGGGGTATTTCAGGAACACTGCGATCGCTAAAGGAATGAGTTTTACTTGTGCCTGAGCAGCAAATGATGGATCAAACTGCAAATGTCCAAAACACAAAATTTGCTTATTATTCAAGCGTGAGTTTAGGAAAATATTACCGTTATGATGGTAGTCAAACACTCCAAAACAAGTGTTAGCACTGATGATTTGCAACCGGGTATTATCTCTAGAATTCCATCAACAAAACCGGGTAGTTTTCCCTGAATCAAAGTGCGCTTATCACCTTCCGACTTTTGGTGTGCTTGCACAAATCCATGTATAGCTCTAAGTTATAGAAAATATTAATATTAAAAAATTTGCCTAATTTGTCAAAGCTGCATTCAATCAAACTTGCCTCACTGCACTGATCTTCAATATTATGGGCTTTTCAGATGACAAGCTTTGTATCGTTGCTACCAAAATCTCTTCCAACATCTGTGGATTGTAAAGTTTTGATTTCGAATAAGTGCTAAGCGTCCACAAGGCACGTCCGACCAAAGGAGCAGAGTCCTGACAGTTCAGCAAATTGCGAACGAGCTTAAGGTAGTTCAATAAATCGAATTGGTCTTCAGTCTCAAGTATAAGTTCGCGATATGAATGCACAGCCACCATGCAAGCTTCTTGAATTTTCCACCAATTTGGGTTGCGAGCAGTTTTTTCAGCCTCCGCTACATTCATATGGCGACCGAGAGCTTCTTGTAATGCGGGCAGTACTTTGGGGCCGAGCTCATCACATAGGGCCTTGTAATGCAGAAGATTAAAGAAAAAAATTGAAAATATTTATAAAAGAAATATATATATATAATATATATATATAAATTTTTGAAAAAATATTTATAAAAAATATATATATATATATGTATAAAAAAAATTTTTTTTTTTTAATTTAATTTTGAAAAAAAATATTAAAAAAAAATAAAAAATATATAAAAAAAAATTAAAAAAAAAAAAAAAAAAAAAAATATATAAAAAAAAAAATATATATAAAAAAAATAAAAAATATATATAAAAAAAAAAATAAAAAATATATATAAAAAAAAAATTATAAATATAAAAAAAAATAAACAATATATGAAAAAAAAAAAATAAAAAATTAGTTTAATATGAGTAAAACTTACTATAGGACATTTAATATACATATATAAAAAAAAATAAAAAAATTGTTTAATATGAGTAAAACTTATTATAGGACATCTTCATAAACGCAGAAGTGCAAAGTTTAGTTGTTGTTGTAGCAGCAAAGACATTCCCCATGCATGCAAGGCGAGTGCTGCTGGAGTCACAGCCCTTGGCCGGATATATAGTAAATCCGGGTCGTTCCGGTAACGTAAAACCGATTGTCGGAGGAACGGAGTTTAATCTCTTCTATGTCTGAGCCTGAAGAGGTGAAAATTGCCAACTTGCGTAAATTAATTGAATATTAGCATTGCAGTGGACATTGGCTCACTTAATGGTTCGGTGATAAAAAGAGACTGACGCTTTGCATTAATGCTTTTATGAAGTCACCGGTGCTGCTTGTTACACTTACACCGAGGACATCTTGGCCACACAGCCTAATAGTCAATTCCACACCGCCTTCCTCCTCGTCATCCACGAATTTTTCGGGATCTTCGTTCCAGTCTTCAATCTGTTCTTCAGGCACTTGTATATAAACAATTACGATATAAATCAAATCGGTTAACACATTTTTGATTACAGAACGGAATTTTCCAGCACAAATAATGCATTGAATAAATTCAAAGATTTGAATAATCATTGTCGAAAAGTTAGTGAGTTCATCTTCTTCAACAGATTCTGAGATAGGAAAAGGATTGTGTTCGATTTGATTAACAGTGACTTTAACGTAAACATCTGCGATTTGTGTGAGTAGCTGCCATATAATTGGTAGTATGCGTTCCATGTAAGGTTGGATATATTTCGGCATTTCTGTTACTAGAAATGTTAAAACTGGAATAGATAACATAGATTTTATTTCCTGCTCTAATATGTGAACAATTAAAAGTACTCACTTTTCACAATTTCTGTTCGGAGCATGAAATTCGAAGTAGTCCCGCTATTCATTGATAGATAGTGCATTAATTTTTCCATGAAATTGTTTAAAATTGAGTTCATCATTGCTGCCTGCTCGTTTTTATCAGCAATATTTATGCTAATAGACAAGAAGAGTGACTTCAAGATACGTATAGCTGAAGTACGCGTCTTAATACTGTAGTTCTGTTCCGATTCAAAGATACGGTAAACCTCGGAAATAACAACGGGCCCTAACTCCTTGACTTGTTTCTCATCATACGAAAAGTCGTTTAGTATCTGCATAGCACCATGAATCGAGTCTTCATTGCCACCCAAACATTTTATTATAATATCGAATAACTCGGTCCAAATTGTTGGCCAGTCGGTCGTGGCGATTGTTGATATAGTATGCGCCACCGACGAACGTATCTTCGAATTGGGATCGTATAATCCATTCGGCAAAATATTTCGTATTGTACGCTTTGCTTGATCTGTAGCCACATCGTCGTTATCACTCCAGTGATTCTCCACGTAACGCGTAAGCATAATACAGGCAATTTGACGCAGTGGCAGGTCAAATGACTGATTCATAATAAGCTCCGATAAGTAGACACCATAACCTGAAATTCAAATTGAGCCAAAGTTGTTTGCAAGGCACCGTAAAACAAAATATTCGCCTCACCCTCCGTATATTCGAGGTGCTTGATCTTTTGTTCGGCAGACTGCAATACGCTTGTATCTGAGCTGAGTAGATTTTGTAACTCCTCGAAGAGCGCTTGTTTAACAGAATCCGCATTTTGAAATGCAAGCGACATTGTACTTTCGAATTTCTTTACAAAATAAGAAAAAGTTGAAATCGGCACGTTGCAATTGATTGGAAAACGAATGACAAACGGAATATTTTTGCATGCGGTATGAATTCCCCGCCTAATATGCAGCTGTTTGCCAACTGTCAAATTTTTGCAAACCAATTGTTGCTGATTTGTGAAAATTGAAGACCCCCTACTTTACACAGGGTAATTCAGAAAAAACAAAAAGGGTATGTAGTAATCGATAAACAGTATCGATATATTATTTCCAATGTGTCAATTCAACGAATTTAAATTGTTTAGCGGAAATGGAAATTATTGGATATTTAATGTTAAATGAATACAAAGGGAAATATTTAGTACAATAGACATTATTGCTTTGAAAGGTTAAAAGGGGGATAGAGCGGTGTATCCCCATCTTAACTGAAAACCGCACCCTCCGGAGCCTTATAGTTTTTAAGTAATTACATGTTAAAGTTCTGTAATATAGCGAAAAGTTGGTGTTGCCATACACCTGAAATAAAAACGAAGTTCGTATGCAGAGATGTTCAGTGGAGGGTTGAGAAATATTTTTGAAAATAAAAACATACAACTCATCGAAACTTAATAACAATGATACTAGGCGTATCACAAAATATAATAAAGTAATTAAAAGCCAAAAATTTTACAAACGGGTTCTTATGCCTTTTATAAAGAGATTTTCTCCACAAAAATTCGATTATCATGTCTGCAAAACAAATAGGGGGGCCATTGTTCTCTTTATTAAAAAACTTGTTTCCTATCAAAAAAATAACCCTCATCAGTCCAACTTTGGCTACGCAATCCTCAGTATTTTTGCGTAGAACTCCTTTCCGTGTTAAAACCATTGAACCCAAAATTAAAACGTCATGTGCGTGTGTGTAGTAAGGAGACACAAAAACCCCATCCCCATCATTAACACTAAACTGAAATACTTCATTTTTGTTCTTAGTTTTGTTTTCATTTCCAGGCATCCAGCAACACTATACTGTTGTCACTCCAATCTTCTTCTTATTCGTGTTTAAAATTGGAAATTGATTATATGGACAAATGCATTTGCATTTAATTTTAATAAAAATAATTCGAATACTAGTATAAAAATAAGTAAAAACACGCGTGTGAGTGTATATTTGGTGAATTTTAGTGAAGTGTAAAAAAATATATAGTGTAATGTGCCAAACTATAGTGAAGTTCCCAAGGGCACTTTGATTAATTCATTTGTCCATGCAATCACTTCCCAATTTTAAACGCGAATAAGAAGATTGAAATAACAACAGTATGGTGTTGCCGGATGCATGCAAATGAAACAAAAATATGAACAAAAATTAAGTATTTAAGTTTAGTGTTAATGCTGAGGATGGGGGTTATTGTGCCTCCTAACAACATACACGCGTATGATGTTTTTTTGGGTTCAATGGTTTTAACGCGGAAAGGAGTTCTACGCAAAAATACTGTGGATTGCGTAGCCGGAGTTGGACTGATGAGGGTTATTTCTTTGAAGCGCGGCCGAAGGCCGCCCACGCGAAAAGGAGTTCTACGCAAAATACTGTGGATTGCGTAGCCGGAGTGGGACTGATGAGGGTTATTTTTTTGAAGTGCGGCCGAAGGCCGCCCACGCGAATAGGAGTTCTACGCAAAAATACTTTGGATTGTGTAGTCGAAGTTGGACTGATGAGGGTTATTTTTTTTAAGCGCGGCCGAAGGCCGCCCACGCGAAAAGGAGTTCTACGCAAAAATACTGTGAATTGCGTAGCCGGAGTTGGACTAATGAGGGTTATTTTTTTGAAGCGCGGCCGAAGGCCGCCCACGCGAATAGGAGTTCTACGCAAAAATACTTTGGATTGCGTAGCCGGAGTTGGACTGATGAGGGTTATTTAATTTAATTTTAATTACTTTATTATTTTTTGTGATACGCTTAATATCATTGTTTTTAAGTTTAAATGAGTTGTATATTTTTATTTTCAAAAATATTTCTCAATTTTAAATTACAGCAAAAAATACTGCTGTTTTACAATGAACCTTCCACTGAACATCCCTACATACGAACTTCGTTTTTATTTCAGGCGTATGGCAACACCAACTTTTCGCTAAATTAGAGAACTTTAACATTAAATTACTTTAAAACTATAAGCCTCTGGCAGTTTTAAGATTGGGATACACCCCTCTATCCCCCTTTTAACCTTTTTTTTTCAAAGCGATATACATTATACTAAAGTTTTCCCGAATAATTTCTGAAATTTTCAAAAAAAAAAATGAAAACTCCTCCATTGTGACGTCATTTCCGGTGACCTCTCGAAAAAAAGGTGCGTCTGCGTTGTCAGCATAACTCCTGACAGGATCATCAAAAATGAAAAAACAAAAACAAAAAAATTGGAATTTTGACATTTTTCCAAAAAAATGAAAATTTCGGTCAAATTTGCTTAAAATTTTTTAAAAAGCTGTAATTGAAAAAAAAACAAAATCCTTCGTTCAAGCTCGAGTAAATTGTATCTCGAACACCTGTGTAAAATTTCATCAAGATCGGTTGAGTAGTTTTCGATCATTTCGGATCGACTTGGAAATTTAGGATAATATTCTTGAGATGTTGTAGAAATAAGCAAAAAAAAAATCGATTTTTTGAATCCACGAAAGCCATACAATCCCTTAAGTTGACCGAAAAAAAGGTTTATTTTATTTTAGACCAGAAGCAAGGCACATCAAATTAAAATGGGCGTCGTTGAATCGACGAAGATGGGCCTTAGCGTTTAAAAAAAAGAAGTGACATGTAGGGATAGGGGTAGGATAGTCGAAAACTTTCCACTCTCAACGTACAAATTTACTTATATACAAATACACTCACAGATATACATATACTGTTCTTTAACTTTTGATAGTCCTGAAGTTGCACTTCTGTTGTCTGCCTTTCTACGCTTTTTTTGTGTTGCAGAAATAGCTGGTTATGAAAGCAAGAGACTACAAAAGTAAAGAAAACGTTTAGAAATACTTTGAATCATTGCAGCAATGATGAAATTGACAGGACGTTAATGAACATTTTTAACTCTAATTGGGAGCATTTTCCGAATGCATATCACAGAAGGAATTTTTAGTAGGATACTGGAGAGGAGGAAAATGAAAACTGCATATATGTACATATACTCACACACATATATACGCCTAAATGGTTAAACATCATGCGGCAAGAGGCACTCAACGTTTACACAGACATATATATGTGTATGCACATAATTGCCATCCCTGCTAGCAACCAGCAGTTGTTGTAAGAAGTCAAGTTACCGGAATCAGAATGTAGAAAACATTTGATGTCAATGACAATTAAAATTGCGAATGCGAATCAGATGCCAGCAACAATGTCCAGTCTTTGTTGGTTAGTAACAGTAAAATAATTAGTTTCATGTTATGTTAGAATAACAGACCTGCAGACGCGTACAATTATACATCAAAATACAGTTTGATGTCACAGACAGTGGAATGCCCTGGCGTTTTGTGGATTTTCATACCGCCATTTAAATTAAACTTAAAAAAAAGAATAACAGACTCTGGTGATTCGAGTTGCCGCAACGGGGGGGCAGAAATATTCTTCTAAAATAAGTATGCAAGTGCGTTCAAGTATTTGCATTCAATTTAACACATTTCTGCTCATCTGAAACCTATGGAAGCTTCACCGTTACACAAAGGAGCTGCATTGAACTGAGTAGGAAATTGAGAAGAGAAGTCTTCCAATGGGGAAAAACCGTAGCCCATTAGCTAGTTTCGATGGCAGTATGGATGAAAGAGCTTTCTGAATAGTGGTGCTCCGATAGATACATACATACATATATGGATATTCAATGACAAATGCCTTAGATAAAGCCATTTTCAATATGGTAATATGGAATATGGCTACACTGTGTCGAAAATTAAAGAAAAGTGCATATTTTTAGCTTATTTTTAAGTATATAAACTTATTTTTCTTGAGACATGTATGGCCTATGTTTGGCCAGTCAGAAAAAAAATTGTCAAAAATCAGTGTGACTTTAACTGTAGGTTCTTGAGAGGTCACGGTGTGTTAGAGTTCGAAAATTTAGGGTGTTTTTAGGAATTTGTTTTACAATAAAAAAAATTAAAAAACGATGCTTAAATTTTTTTGCTTTTTATTTAACTTCTTTTACATACAAAAGTGAAAAAAAAAATTCTTTAATTTTAATTTAAAAAATGGCGCTGAAGTATACACTCCCGAAAAATTGGACCTGAACAGTGTTGTCCATTTTTAAAAACAAACGAAATAATTGAAATAATAATATGATTCTAGTACATTGATGTTATGAACAACATATTAACAACATATTAAAATTTCAGACGATTTGGTTGAATAGTTTTTTTTTTTTGACAACACCAGGCCGAAAAAAATAGTTTTGAGATAAATGAGTTTAAAGTTTTGACCATTTAAAAGCGACCATTGATGCCGCCGCGTGACGAATTTGATTCTACCTGCGAAAATGGCTGTAGGTTCGAAAATACTGGGAATCCTTCCAAAAATTTGACTCTCGAAATATCAAAAAAAAAATCGATTTTTGAAAATTCTAGACCATCGGGACCCCTTAAAACTGTAAGTCCGTCCATTTGTGGAACAACATCAAGAAGCACATCACAAATAGGGGGAGGAGCCTCACCAAACACTCAAAAAAGGGGTAAGCGCCAATTATAAACAGCCTTGGCCAAAAGTGCTAGCCACCCCACTAAAATACATGCAATTTCAAATGTGGCTACGAAAGTGGCCGCTGCTTCTTGCAAATGTGTCACTAACGTGTTTAACCTTTGATTACAACAATAAAATGTATAATCTTATAGGAAAAGCCATGGCACACTTGTTGCATAAATTCTAAAATGTTGCATTTCTAAAGGTATATTTAAAATATTTCGGCATTTTAAATTTGGTAGTCAATGTGGATATAAATAATTTCCTTTTATCGAAATTCTAAAAAAGTGAACTTTGTTGCGACAAAAGAGTGAGAATCCAAGTTTTAAGTGAGGAAGGGAAGTTCCAGGTTGAGATTGCCAATTTTGTGGGATATTCGCAGTGCGCAGTTGAATGTGCAAGGATCGTAAAAAATCATCTTCTGCCTTTGCAGGTGCCCTGTTGGAAGAAATTCAACCAAAAATCCGTTAGTTCTCGAACAGCTAGAGGAAGGCTTCTGGAGGCAGGTTTAAAACGATGCGAAACTCGAAAGAAGCCATGGATTTCAGAAAAAGAACCAGAAAAAGTTTCAGATTGGGCTCCCCGATGCCAACATTTTACGGAGAAAGATTGTCGAATGTTCTGTGGTCTGATGAATCCCAACTCGAAGGTGGCTGAGTTTACATCATTACCCTAGTCCAATCTCGGGGAAATAATTCAAATCTTGTAAAATGATTTTCCTTTCCTTTTCTACTGGTATTTGGGGTGTGTTTTTTTCCACTCTCCCCGCGAAGCTGTCCAAAAAGGAATTACCTCACAGGGCTCATAGGCTGCTAGTTATTTCGTCTACGAACCTCCGTGCGTCTTAGATCATCCGCGTGTCTTAGATCATTGTGGATATATTTTGCATGCGCGCAGATTCTCTGCCAATTATCACTTGATTTTAGCATAAAATCTATACTATTTTCTCCGTTTAATGTACCACAAGTTTCGGGAGCATAGCGTGGGCATTGGAACAAGACATTATCAGCGTCTTCTTCCCTATCCGTGCAGATTGAGCAGTTTGAGGAACTGTCATGGCCCAATCTATGGAGGTATTTTCGAAATACTCCGTGCCCTGAAAGAAATTGAGTTAGGTGGAAGTTTTTGTCCCCATGGTTCATTTCTAACCACGTCGTAAGAATGGGTTTTAGTCCATCCGTCTATCTACCTTTCGATTATCTGTTCCACCGGTCTTGCCAGTGGGCGATCGAACGACGACTTTCTTCTTCTGCAATAGTTTTACGACTTGCTCTACTGTCGTGTTCAGATGCCCTTATATACACTCTTCGCCAAAATGTCTAAGGGGACTGACTAGTCCTGCTATAACGAAAGAAGCATCGTCCGAAATTGTACGGAAGCCACAGATAGTTCGAAAAGCGCTTAGCCCATAGACGGCTCTCAGTTTTTTTTTTGTGAAGCTATTTAAGTTCAGTGCATCAGCCCATACAAAAGAACCGAGCTGACTACCCTGCTATATAGCGTTCTTTTGCTGTGGCTAGGTCCGCCATTATTTGGCATGATTCGCGACAGACAAGACTGCACACTCGATGCCTTCTTCACAACGTATTCCAGGTGCATTTTGAAGTTTAAACGGCTGTCAACCATCACTCTTAGATTTTAATAGCGGGTTTTGAACTAATAGTTACACTCCCAACATTACGTTTATAGTTTCTACTATCTTTCTGCTGCTTATTAGAACTACATCGGTCTTATGCTTAGCTAATTCCAGCTTCATATAGTAGAGCTTAGCCAAGTCTTTTGATCCTGCTTACTGATTCGCTGGCGATCCTCTCAATTTCGTGGATAGGTTTTGCTACCATTACCATCGCGATGCCTTCCGTGAATCCAATGACTTCAGTGGGGCATATCCAGTCTTAGAACCCCGTCATACATTAGGTTCCATAGCAGTGGGCCCATAACTGATCCCTGAGGAACCCCTGCTGATACGCGTGGAGGTGTATACGCCTTTGTCACTTCTAAGCCTCAGTTTACGGTCCGTGAAATAGCTCTTAACTATTCTGATTTTGCGAGGGTTTCTAGTCCAGAGTTACCACAGCGCAGTATTCTTATTTTCCCGCCGCGCCATCTCTTGCCTTCAATGGAACGGGGTGTGTCGTTCGTACATAAGTACAGCCGAATGTGCAAAGCTGGTACGCAGCATGCCCCAGAGGATTGCTGCTGTTATCAAAGCAAATAATGGACCTACTAAATAAAATATTTTTATCACTAATTCCTTTTATGATATTTGTACTTATTTATTATAATTTATTATTTTAATTAATTATTATAAGAAAAAAAAATTAAAATTAAATTGAAATTCACACATATAAAATTTAAATTATTATCTTAAGGCTTAAAAGGATTTTAAGGGCCTTTTTGTGGCATAAATTCAAAATTTACTCACATATTTTGAGTGCTAAAAATAAGTTTTCAGGAACATATTTTCGGTTGTCCTATTCATTACATATCAAAATACTTCCTCTAGATGCAACAGTAGTATTAATAATCGTTTACGAGATCGACTTAAACAACTAAAGTTGGATTACATGACAACAGGCGAAGAATTAAGATCAAAACTGAAATGTAGATGTAAAGATTTTGGGTATGGGCACAGGTAGAACTGCGTAAATGCACTTACGAAGTGACTGGCTGCTGTTGGGTGGTGCTACAAATATCCACTCATACACACAAACACCTACACGCACCGTAGCTTTTTTCGCAATAATTTTCTGCTTATCCATCTACAGTTAAAAGTTTTTACAATTGAATTGTTTTGGTGCTCACTATAGGAATGAGCAAAATAGATGTGGCATGAAAGCTCTGTAGGTAAAACACAAATACTAACACATCAGATTTTTATTAAATCTTCTTGTGTGGGGCGCGGAGGCTCTGTACCATTTTTTTGCCACTTGTATTGCTTAAAATTTTAAGTTGGCAGTTAGAAGTTTGGTAGCTGCAGCAACCATCAACACCAAGACAACGTACCTATGGGCTTATTTATACACCCTGCAGGAAATGTGAACTAGTGGCACAAACTTTTAGGACAGATATGAT
Source organism: Anastrepha ludens (assembly GCF_028408465.1). Classification (NCBI taxonomy): domain Eukaryota; kingdom Metazoa; phylum Arthropoda; class Insecta; order Diptera; family Tephritidae; genus Anastrepha; species Anastrepha ludens. The sequence goes on along the minus strand of NC_071498.1, from coordinate 6,783,599 downwards.
TTCAAGCAGTGTAGCCAGAAGTGAAGATTTATTTGTTATTTTTCTAAATTATCAATTTCTTTAAATTCTCAATTTAGAGAGTTAAAAAAATAAAATTTTCTAACAAAAAAAAGTTATATTAATATAAATTACCAGAAAAAAACTGAAAATTATTATCTTAATTTACTAAATTGTTTTCCCATATGGACTGAATTAGCAAACGTAATTTGAAATTTTATGCTTAAATAAAATGGACTTATCTTTCTCCACATTTATTTAATTAATTATATATCAATTAATTAATTAATAATCAAAGTACAACTTTTTGAAGTGAAACTTCTTAGGCGTCGATGGACGAGCGAGAATGGAGAGTAAAATTTTAAGGCCATGCAACGTTTTGGCCATTTTCGTTCCTCGAGAGAGAAAAAATATATAACGTAGAGGAAAATGAGAGGGAGAGCTTTACCTTATATATAACTTAGATGCACTTTAGGCTATTTTTCCTGAGTTTTTCCTTGTGGTTGCTAATTTCTAGTGAGAAATAACACTGCCTACTTTTTGGCGCTTATTTGTTGGTGCAAACTTGCAGGAAATATATTTTTGGAGTCTACTTTTTGCCGTTATATTTCCTTGGTGCCTACTGTTTGGGGCGTTTGTTGGTCCCAATTTTTTGGCGTTTTTTTTGGTACCTACTTTTTGGCGTTTATTTTCGTTTCCTGGCTAGTGCTTGTGCATACTATAAAGAGCTAACTATTCCGGCGTCGGATTTATTGGTATTTCCTTGCGGTAATTTGTGCCGTTGCTGCGGTCCTGGAATCGCTGCGTTTGTGCGGGTGATAAACGCTCGGAGTAGTGTGCGTTGTTGCCACGGTTTGTGTCCGGCGTTTACCTACATCGGTCGCCACTTCTCCGTTTTTTGTAAATTTTGTCTATTTGTATTCTCTGCAAGTGTTGTGAATTTATTTAGATCCAAGTTTTGCTACTTGCTCTCGAACGCTCCGGATCGCCCGAGCCCACTTTGTTAATTGTTGAATAACTCGAAAAATATTTATCGGATTCACTTCAAATTCTCACAAAAATTTGAAGATATTATACTTTAAGAAAATGCAAAAACAAAAATCCAATTTTTTGAAAATTCTGACGACTCCTAACACTTTTTGGCGTTTATTTCCGCTTCCTGGCTAGTGCTTGTGCGTACTATAAAGTGCTAACTATTCCGGCGTCGAATTTATTGGTATTTCTTTGCGGTAATTTGTGCCGTTGCTGCGGTCCTGGAATCGCTGCGTTTGTGCGGGTGATAAACGCTCGGAGTAGTGTGCGTTGTTGCCACGGTTTGTGTCCGGCGTTTACCTACACCGGTCGCCACTTCTCCGTTTTGTGCAAATTTTGTCTATTTGTATTCTCTGCAAGTGTTGTAAATTTATTTAGATCTAATTCATCAGACACTGCGTCGCCATTTCTTGTTATTTGGCTACCGAGATAACAGAACTCATCCACATCTTCAATAATAGGCCCCTTCTATTCGCCATTTCTCCGCTCGCTATCTCTATGCTCGATTAACTCGACGAAAAAATTGCATGCGAAAGCAACAACAAAGTTATCGAATAAGATTCGCCGCTAGCGAGTATGGCTGTAGCTCATCAGCACTGCCTTACCAAGACATATAATTTAAGGCAGCTCCCCTCCAGCGTTGCCGACATATGTTCATTTGTACCAGTTGCTTCATCTATTCGCCACTTGCCAACTCTTGGCGAAAAGAAGAGACCTAATGATAGCATTTCCGCTTATAAGGGGTTAGGGGTAGTCAGAGGCCCGAAAAAATGATGATTTTCGAAAATTTTTTTTTGCTAGCCAATTGCTTTATTTAAAAAAATAAAAACATAGCTTTAATACATCACGTTTCGACTTGATTTTAGCAAAACTTCAAAAAAAAAAAATTATATTTATATTGTAAAAGTTATTGCTATTTGTGTGGAGCCCGTTTCTCCAGAAGTCCGTTGCGGTGATCATCACAAGTCCTTGGAGATTCATCTGTCATCATTCATCAATCGGACAAGAGAAATAAATTTTATTAATAGATAATCTTGTACCTGATCGAAGCTTTTTTTTCCAAAATTAACAATATGGCGGACTCAGGAAATATTTTTGAAATTTTCGAGAAAAAAAACCGACAACTATTTGTTAAAAAAAAATAGAAATTTAAAAAAAAAACCAGGCACAAGTTTTTTATGTTTTTCAAAAGCAGTATAAATTTTATTGAAATCTACCAAGCGGTTTTTAAGTTACAGTCATCACCAGTTCAAAAAACATAGTTTTGAGAAAAACGCATTTAAAGTTTTGCTACTTGCTCTCGAACGCTCCGGATCGCCCGAGCTAACTTTGTTAATTGTTGAATAACTCGAAAAATATTTATCGGATTAACTTCAAATTCCCACACAAAATTTGAAGATATTATACTTTAAGAAAATGCAAACACAGAAATCCAATTTTTTGAAAATTCTGACGACTCCTAACCCCATAATACGTTCAAGAGGTTGGTTGAGGTGGTTGTATTCTCATAAGTTTAGTTTTTGAGAAGTAAATTTTAAGGCCGACGTGCAGCATTTATTTCGAGCGGCTTAATTTCTGATAATAGCAACATTCTGAAATAAATAGCAATACTGGTTACACAATATAAGTTCTTGTGTCGCATTTGAATGCTGATACAACTATAAATTATTTAATTTATTTATTTTTGTTCCCACAGCGAGGAGTTATTGAAATTTACACTAACTCGCATGCTAGACCTCACCTGACAAATTTATTTACTACTTCCAAACTATCGAATGTAGGATGAAACGGAGGCACTCGCACTTTCTGAAGGAAGCCTTGTAAAATTCAGCAATCGCGTACATCGCAAAAAAAAAAATTACGAAAGCGATCTGGTCATGATTGTAAATTCAACAGTGCAACATCTTGGTACTAGCGGAATTTTCTGCAGCGTATGTGTGCACTCATACAGCCATATAAAGTGTTTCTACTCGTATGGAAGGCGAATGCAATCGGCTTTTATTGCTGCTAAACCAAACATGGTTGTTGGCAAAGAAGTTTGCGCATTTCGATGCGATTTTTCGTGCCAATTCGAGCGCGCATTTTTATCTGCTTATAGGGTTAACACTCAACTTTTACGCAGCTAAGAAAGTTTTCCGCCATCCTCTACCCTTTGACGTATGTACGATTACTGAGATAGTTATGGTACGAGTTAAGGTACGAAACAGCTCCGAAGAGCAGAAATTATTCTTATATTTGAGGTTGTTATTAGTGTTTATATGAAGGCGACGTGTTTTCAGCAGCTTTTTCGATTGGTACTGTGCTAACGGCATACACTTATTTACATACAAAAAGTTTAACTGGTACGAGCAGTAATACCGCAAGTAGGCACATTGTAAACAGTAACGCTTTTCGGTATAGTCTAGAACAGGGCATAGTGCACTAAATAATTAATGCAATAAGCAGATAGTGGGAACACTGAAAACCGAATGAAATGAAGTTTTATTATACTACCAATTAAGTGGTAGAGCAAAATACAAAACCCTGGTCTAGAAGCATAAACATTGACATTTTTCCATTACGTAACTAGGCTCAACATTTTTTAAATGAGTTGATTTCCGCATTTGGATGTTATGGTGTGCCAATTCATTTTTTTATATATTATAACAAATTTGCATTTATATTTATTGCAATATATAAATTTGTAGGGGAGAATGGGGAGTTGTGAGACACAGGGAGTTGTGAGACATTGTTACCGTTCGGCATTATTCATTTGTTTACATTCGATTTTAAGTGTCAACAAGTGTTCTCGATGCGATCTCACTTTTCAGCTAGCATTGGTCATATTTACACGCATTCGACGCGTCTCTCCAGTTACTGTGTTTTGGAATGTCTCGGTAAGTTTTTTTCATCATTTGTTTTGCGATACATTCGATCAGTTGTTATAGCAAATTGCAAATGTCAATATATACAAATTATTAAGGGGGTCCTCTAGTTTCTTGGGTCGAAAATATCGAATTTTTTTTTTTTTCATAAATCACATTTACAACATGTGTTAAAAGTATGTGCTGAAGGATTTTTCGATATTCGAAGTGGCTCACAAGTTACGGCCTTGAACGGAGCAGGTATACTTAGCGCGCTCAACGCTGCTCCGCACATGCGCGAACTTTGAAACGCGTTTTTCTCGAAACACTATTTTTCAAAATAGTGACCACGATATTTCAAAAACTACTGAACCGATCTTGTTCAAATATATACCTCATCTTTAATATATTATAAGCCAGCGATTGAACTAGGATTATCATGATTGCTTCGATAGTTTTTTTCCTATGAGCGAAAAAATTAAGAAAAAATAAGTAAAAAATAGAATTTAATTTTCAAAAGTGCATGTTTGTATATATATCATCTGCAAAGGTGTAATGCCGAAAAAGTTAAGCAGAAACAACTCCATTCATTGCAATGTATGCGATCGAGCTGTGCACCTAAAGTGTGCCAATTTACGAACTGGTTATTATACATGTTGTCACTGCGAATCATCAGATTGGTGTCATTGCATTTTTTATACACTTTTTTATAACAATTGTCTTTTCTTTTTTCTTTTTCATCTTAATAAAGAACTAACAACTAAAATAAGTAATTTTTATTGATTTAAACCATGGTGTCTCACAACTCCCCACATTTTTGTATTTTGTATTATATTTTACATTATTATATACAATTTTAATTTTAAGGAAAATTGTAGTTTTGTTAAATAGGCCATACCAATAGCTTCCAGTATTCATTGACTAAAGATTCCATCGTTGACATATGCAGAATATTGAGATTTTCAGTAATACGGGTCCAAAACCAAAACCCGTCTCAAAACTCCCCATTCTCCCTTATTTATATTTACAATTCTAATAAAATACATTTATAATCAAATATTTTATAATAAATAAAATTATGTAACTAAAATTGATTTAAGCTAAAAAAACGTAAATTTTTAACACAATAATATAAATTATTGATGGTTGTTTTCAGACTTAAAAAAAATAACTCAGCATTAATTATTCAAAAGTAAATTACTATTACTTGAGTACTTCTATCACTAGAATACTTCTATTACTTGAATACTTCTAATACTTTTCAAAATTTCACTCAAATATTCAAAAACCAAAAGTAATCTGTAGTCACTTCAAACTTGCACTTTAAAACTCAATAGGCTACAAAACTGCATACCCAGAAAAGTTCTAAAAATTCTGGTTGAAAAGTTAACCTACCCTAACCGCCTTGAAAAGTGGAAAATTTTGATAAAATTTAAACAAATTATTTTCAAAGTTTGAACTATAATTTTTTGATAGGATATGAGAGAATAAATCGTATCACTATGAACTAATAGTGGTTAGGATCTGTCATCTGGCCATAAAAGCACTTTTTTTGTAATTTTATGAATTTTTAAATTCTTTAAACTATTTTGCAAGCATCAAATAAATATTGCTGCCAGCCCGTAATGATTGTCGGATCGGAAGATCTTTGAACCTCTTATCTTCTACATCGCGGACAATTCACAAGTTTCTTTTTGGAAATATTCATACAGATTCCTACCTATCAAAACACCATAAAATTCTGAGTGCTCTTTTGTCGGATATCCCCTCTGAATCACATTAACTTTGCCGTTACAAAGCCATACGAAATGCTTGGTTTTGTGCGTCGTAATATCTATATAGTACTGAATTTGCCGTTCCGTACACTCTGAGCATCTGGAGTGTGCTGCCATAATCTAGCGCCCTTTACACCACTTCCACATTGATAAGATAGAGCGCGAAGGTGCTTCTAAAATTTACCTTACATTCATTGGGTTTCTTGGATCCTATGTCTTCAATATTGCACGTTTAGCTCTGCTCAATTTGAAATCGATCGACAAAAGAAGGCCAATATTTTCTTTAACATTTATTTTTCGTATTATCCAAGGAGCTTATTATGGTTTCTGGAAAGACAACTTAGTTGCTCTTTGTCAAATTTTTGGACGGTGAGTTTGTCACTTTTAAAAAGAATCAATCAGTCATTAAAAAGAATAAATCTTTAATTTTTAAATTTTTACATTTTTTAAATTTTTTTAAAGGTATCTTCATACTTCTTTGCCTTTCTATACAGGTAATGCTAGAAGGAATTATGCCCGTAATGTACTAAGGAAGGAAGGACTATTCGAGTATTTAACCAAATCTCAACATCTAACGATTTTAATTCTTCTTTGTCCAAAACCATATTTAAGTATAATTGATAATTAGTCTGTAAGAAATTATTGTTTCATCGACTAAATATGCAAAATAAATAAATAAATTGTATTCCACAAAAAACTTGTGGGCAGAATACTTTGACATTTTTTAACTGCATTTTTTCTGTATTTTACGAGTTAGTGATATAGGAATGTTGTAGAGGCTGAATAGTTTGTTAACATAATGTTGATGTATGAGCTGATAATAGACATAAAAGTAACAGTAATCCAATACACCTACATAGGCAATCTAAAAGTTGACCAAACATTTGCTGTTCCAAGGGGGAAATGTCTAAACAGCAAAAGAACTAAAGTTACGTTAACACTATAAAGGTTCCATTTAGCATTATTATTAGAGCATTCTTTTTTTATAATTTCTTCAAAGAAGTTTCGTAAAGATAGTTTTTAGTAAAGCTTTATACAAGTAAAGACCGTCATAGTCAGACATATTTTTTACTTACTCAACGACCAAACGATGCAGAACTCATCGGCAGCATCGCCGTATGCAAATGGGTTGGTGCGCGAGTACCATTCGAAGAACGTAAGTTCCAATCTCGGTGAAAGACTAAAATGAAGAAAAAAGTGTTTTCTAATAGCGGTCGCCCCTCGGCAGGCAATGGCGAAGCTCCTCATAAAAAACCATCAAGACGCACGTCACAAATAGGAGTAGGAGCTCGGCCAAAAACCCAAAAAGGGTGTAAGCGCCAATCATGTAAATATAAATACTATATATGTATATATAGTATATATATATATACATTCTGTTTAAAAAGTACCGGGAATTGTTCAATAGAACGCAAAAGTGTTTAATCATCAAAATTTATTTTGTCGCCTTCAAAATAGGCTCCATGGAAAGCAATGCTCATATGCCAACGATTAGCCCAGTCATCAAAACACTTTTTAAACGCGTTTGAAGAGATCTTCTTCAGCTCCTTCAGTGAGTTCTCCTTAAATGGCTCTATCGACTCAAAGGTGCGTCCGCGGAGTTGCAATTTAAGTTTTGGAAAGGAAAAAGTCACAGGGGGCGAAATCCTGTGATCACGGTGGTTGTTCGATGATATTTGTCGAGTTTTTGATCGTTTCCTACGCACATTCTCTCTCAAACGTCGCGTAACTTCCAAATAATATTCTTTATTTACCCTAGAACCACTTGGAATAAATTCCGAGTGCACAACAACTTGATAATCAAAGAAAGCGAGTAGCATCCCTTTCACTTTTGACCGAATTTGACGAGGTTTTTTGGGTTTCGGCTCATTTAAATAGCGCCATTAAGCGCCATTATATACTCACGTCTCATCACCTGTTATGTTGCGCTGGATAACCGTTGGGTCTGAATTCACTTGCTCAGCTACCTTTTTCCGATGAATTTTTTGAAAGAAATTCAACTCTCTTGGAACGAGTCGAGCAGCCACACGTTTCATACCCAATTGATGGTGTAAAATGTTGCGAATTGATTAGTGAGACACGCTAAGGTCACGAGCTACCTTCCTCAAACTTAAGTGATGGTTTTCCAGCACCATTCCCTTGACTTTATCGACGTTTTCATCCGTTGAAGACGTTGATGGGCGACCAGATCGGGACAAATCTTCTACGACTTCGCGGCTCTCTACAAAAGCCTTATACCACTCGTAGACCCATAGGCATAGGCTTTCTGCAACGTTTTCAAAGATTTGGCACACAAAATCTCGTTCAAATACACAAAATTTAAGACAAATTCTTTGTTCAATATTTTTATCCATAATGAAGTGCTCTGCCTCCTGCGGTTGACTGATATAATTAAATGCTAAAAACAAGCTAATTGACAGATCACGCTCAAACTATGCGACACTATAGAGGACAGTTATACCAAAAAATTTAGACATACATATGTGTAAAGCGCGCTTTTTAAATGAACAATTCCCGATATTTTTTTGACAAAATGTATATTAAATTGACTTTGACAGTAATAAAAATAAAATCGAATTTTTCCTTTTTAAATCTTATTTATTTAATATAATAGGACTATGAATAAGTTCGTGCGGTTTTTTTTCGAAATTTGAAACTTTATTGACGTAAAATGGTTACAAATTTAATATTCAAAATATTGTCCATCGCTTACTACTACTTTTTCCCATCTTTCTGGCAATTCACGGATTCCCTTTGTGAAAAATTCGGTCGGTTTTGCCGCAATCCACGAATCGATCCATTTTTTGACTTCATCGTAATTACGGAAGTGCTGGTCAGCCAGGCCATGTTGCATCGATCGGAAGAGATAGTAATCGGATGGCGCAAGGTCTGGACTATACGGCGGGTGGGGTAGGACATCCCATTTGAGCGTTTCTAAGTATGTTTTGACCACTTGTGCAACATGTGGCCGAGCATTGTCATGTTGCAAAATAACTTTGTCGTGTCTATCGGCGTATTGCGGCCGTTTTTCTCGCAGTGCTCGGCTCAAACGCATCAATTGTCGTCGGTAGACATCCCCCGTAATCGTTTCATTCGGTTTCAGTAGCTCATAATACACAACACCCAGCTGGTCCCTCCAGATACACAGCATAACCTTCAGGCCATGAATATTCTGCGCCGACGTCGATGTTGAAGCATGGCCAGGGTATCCATACGTTGCCCGACGTTTTGGATTGTCGTAATGGACCCACTTTTCATCGCCAGTCACAATTCGATGCAAAAAACCCTTTCTTTTGTGCCGTTGAAGCAGTTGTTCGCATGCCATAAAACGGCGTTCAACGTCTCTTGGCTTCAATTCATACGGCACCCAATGGCCTACCTTTCGGATCATTCCCATGGCTTTTAAACGTTTGGAAATGGTTGATTGATCAACTCCCAAAGTTTTTGCAACCTCTTCTTGCGTTTGAGCCGGATCTTGATCGAGCAATTCCTCCAATTCGGTATCCATGAACTTTGGCGGCGCACCCTCGCGTTCTTCGTCTTCCAAGCCAAAATCACCACTTTTAAAGCGTGCAAACCACTTCTGGCACGTTCGCTCAGATAGAGCATGCTCACCATAAACTTCCACCAAGATACGATGACTTTCGGCTGCTTTTTTCTTCATATTAAAATAATGAAGAAGAATTCCCCGCAAAAACACATTATTTGGCACGAAATTCGACATTTTCAAGTGTGGTAAAAATATTGTTGTTTACGCTTCAAATAAAAAACTTATACTGACGTTTGTGCCTTACGACAGTAGCTCTCCAATGAATGTTTGGAAATGTGGATCGATGGAATAATAATCAAGTTACGCCATCTGTTGTAAAACCGCACGAACTTATTCATAGTCCTAGGTATATGCAATACAACTACATATGACATATCAATTTCATACAAATAACAAACAATTAGCCGAATTGAAACAAAAGGATATTGTTACTACATACAAAGGTAGTCGAGCATGCGAGAGAGGAAAAAATTCAAGTGAAAAACTCAAATAAAAATTAAAATATAAAAATGAAAGGCATTAACCGCGAACAATGATTACTCATTTCGCTCGCGTGTCATTTTACGTGATCGAATCATTTGATGCCAAAGTGACATTTAATTAAATCCTTTCATTTACAGATTGTAAAAAGTGTGTATGTATGTATGTATGTATATGCGAAAGCTTCACTATTAATATACACAGCGCGTCCCTACCGAGTTGCAATTGTTTCCATATTATAAGGATGGCAGATGTTGTAACAGTGTCCACATGGCTATTTGTAGAAGACTAACAGAATCGAGATAGCTGTAGATACGGCTATAGACATCAACATATCCAGAATGACGAAAGGATCAATTTTACTGCTTTTATTCTTCATTATGAGCTGGCTCATTAACTTGTGTAATGCTGATGCGAAAGCTGACTAGTTCATTAAGTGATACGCTGCTGGTACATGGACCGACAATTGCTAATTCATAGGATATCGCCATGTTTCCCGCTCAATAGTAGATGCTATAAAATGCGTTTATTTCAAGTCTAAAACGTAATTATTGTTTTTACAGACCACTTAGATCTAATATGAGCTTAAATTTTAAATAAATTAAAAAAAAGAGAAATTTATAGAATTCATTCTTTGAAACCGAAAAGTCAAGCGGAATAGAATTCGAGATCTCATTGAATTCTCTTAAAGCGCGGGTGAAAGGGGCATTACGCGCATAATTCGTGTTAAGAAATTTAAGATAAAATGGGTAAGTATTGCGTAGAGATCTAGTAGGAATATGAAAGTGAATGCAACGTAATAGGGATGAACAGTCAATTTCTCCTTTAATTATACTAAAAACAAAAGGCAGTGAGATTATAGACCTTCTACTCTCCAGAGACTTTAAGTTAATTAAAATATACGGGTATGATAGGAAGGGATACGATTTGAGAATTTTAACGACTTGAGAGCATATTTAAGGAACACCTTCCGTACTCGTTCAATTCTCTCAATAGCACATTGGTGACAAGGCCTCCAGATAAATGTTGCATATTCTAGTCTAGAGCAAACAAAGTAAGTTAAAACTAATTTGTGAGTGTAAGGGTCCGAGAACATCGAGATATTACGCCCTATAAAACCTAAGATTGAGTAAGAAGTGGACAAAATAAAGTTAATGTGACTGTTGAAAGAAAAATGTGAGTCAAAGGTCACCCCAAGAGCTTTGAATTCATGAATAGATTGAAGTACAGTATTATCAATGTTGTAAGATGACTGGACAACACTTTGAGTTTTGGCGAAAATGAAAACATTGTTTAATAATATATTTAGAGAGATGCCAGAGTTACTGCACCAGCGAACGAGCGCATTAATTTCCGTTTGCTACGTACGAACATCCTAAGTTTTTCTAATAGCAGAAGATATTTTCAAATCATTTCACAAAAGAAAGTTGGCAAATGAAAAGCAGGTACTAATATCATTAATAAATAGAACGAAGAGAAGAGGCCCTAAAATATTGCCTTGTGGCAACCCTGAAAATGTAACGAAAGGTTCCGAACATTCACTCTTAATCATGACCATACATCGTCTATCGGATAAATAAGATTTCAACCATTGAAAGAAAACAGAATGAAAACCAAGTGAGGCTAATTTACGTAATAGACTTGTATGAGAAACTCTATCAAATGCTTTAAAAAAGTCCGTGTACACTCAATCGACTTGAAACCTTTAGCAAAAGTTACAAAGCAATATTCACCAAAAGCAGCCAGGTTGGAAAATATAGACCTACTCCAGATAAATCCATGCTGATTGGACGAGATTAAGCCCTTAGTTCAAAAATACATTTTATCTTTTCCAATTCATTCGAAAAGTTTAGAAATAAAAGAACGCTTCGAGATCGCCTTATATGGTAGTTGCACACATCATTCTTTTTGATACTTTTGAAAATAGGGGTGATAAAAACTCCCGAAGATAGAGATTTATTAAAAACTAGTTTGAGAGGAATGACAATAGCCGGGCAATTTTTAAGAAAAATTACGGACAGCTCATCCTTCTCAGTCTGCGAAGAAGGTTTTAAACCCAAAATCCCATTCTCAATGTCCAGAGAAACAAGGTTTAAATAGCCAAAATTCAAAGATGAAAGTAGATTATCATGACAAGAAGAAAACGAGTACGTATCATCACTAGTGAAATTAGATTTGAAAAAATCGGCAATCAAATTGGCCACGCCAACCGGAGTAGTAGCTGATTTGTCATTAAAACGAACCGCAGAATGGACACCAGCGCTTGCCTTTTTAGATTTAACAAATCGCCAAAAGGCCTTAGGATTAGACTTAATATTCTCTTAAATCCGAAGAATATAGTTCCTGTACAAAAATTTATTTAAACAGTTGAATTTTTTTAAGCAGTGCTGGTAATTTATAAAGATAGATTCACTCTTAAATTCTAAAATGCGTGGTAGACTTAGCAACAGAAGTCATTGAAGGCAAGATATGATGTTGCAGGAAAAAAGAATGGGGTCTATTCCTGCCATGAAAAAGCTCTTCTCAAAAAACATTTGCCATGCGGATTCGGTTTAAAACAATAGGCCCCTCCATTTGTGTAACAACATCAAGACTCGCGCCACAAATAGGAGGAGCAGCTCGACCAAACACTTAACACCTAAACACCTAATTTTATATGCTATTTTTACTATGGAACCTAATGTACAACGGTGTTGTAAGACTGGATATGCCCCATAGAACCAAATTCATTGTATTCGCGGTGATATCACGCTGGTAATGTAGTTAAAACATATTCACGAAAGTGAAAGGATCTGCAGCGAACCAGTAAGCAATCTTTCTCCTGCTGATTGGTTGACGTTCATGAATCTGTATGTCCATGAACGCATACTGCTAATATTCAAAAGAGATAGCAGTCAAACTATGTACCGCAGCTGTAAAGCAAACTGGTAGTGAGGTGGTGCAGAGCTAGTGGGCTTGACTGCTTATAGGGTGTATACCTATGAAATGAGAATTTTAGCTATTAGTCCATAGAAGTCGCTAGGAGTATTTTTAAACCTTCCCAAATGTCTTGTTTTTTTCGTCTGCCATCTGTCAACAATATTCAGTTCATTGTTTGTTACGCTTCATACAACAATGCATTTTTGTCGCTCTTAAAAATGTCGAAATGTCGAAGGCACGAATTCAAACTACGATTTGCGGACATCGTTGAAATGATGATTGCGGACTTGTGAATTGCTGCTCTCCCGATTCAAAAGGAAGTCTGTTTTTGCATCGAATCGTTATAGGTGATGAAAAATGGGTGTATTTCTCCAATCCCAAGCGTAAACGATCGTATGGTCCGCCCGACCACAAGCCAAAAACAAGGGCCAAACCAAATCGTTTCGGCCGCAAGGCAATGCTGTGTGTTTTCTGGGATCAGCGAGATTTGGTACGTGCTATTAAAACTAGGTGAAACAGTTGACGGTGCACGCTACCAACGACAATTGGCCGATTTGAACAGCGCTATACACCGAAAACGTCCAGAATATGTTGATCGGCGTCACAAAGTAATTTTTCTTGATGACAATGCACCGCCACATCGAACAAGAGCGACCCGGGAATTGCATGCGGCTTACTCACCAGACTTGGCGCCTTCCGATTATCATTTGTTTGCATCGATGAGCCACGCACTTTCCGAGCAGCGCTTCAATTCTCACGAAGAAGCCAAAAAATGGCTCGATGATTGTATTGCGGCCAAAGACGGCCAATTTTTTTGGCGCGGCATCCACAAATTGCTTGAGATATGGGAAAAATGTGTCGCTAGCGATGGCTATTATTTTGAAGATTAAATTTGTAACCATTTTTTGTTAATGAACGTTTGAAATTGAAAAAAAGTCTCATTTCATAGGTATATACCTATATACAGTCACTCTCTCCATATTTGATACAGATACGATTTTTTTGTAAAGTGTTCTATACTTCATAATAATTTGCGAAAATGGAAAAACAGAGTGTGCAGATATTTAGTTTGTTTTGGTTTTATTTCACTTCTCAACATAAATTACAAAAAAGTGTCCACTCATTTCATTGTAATGCAAAAAAAAAAACATACAGACATTTCACGCCTCAGCTTAAATGATACAGTTAAAAAGAACAACCGTTTATTTTTAATTTTAAAAATTTTAAAGTATTTAGTACTTTTTGGGTATCCTTAATTATATTTTTTTTAGTTCTTAATTATTTTTTGTGTATTCTGAACTAATTTGGTTCCACTCCTCATGTATCGCCTTTATAAGATCAGATTTATTATGGATTCAATATTTTCTTATATTTGTCTTCAAAACCGACCACATATTTTCGATAACGTTCACATCCGGTAATCGTATGTACATATATATGTATGTATATATATCCCATAAATACATATTTTTCGCTTATCAATCAGTGCTAGCCCCGTCGTCAATGTTAATAAACAAACGATAGACACAAAAAAAGAAGAGTGCCAATAAAAATTTGCTAAAGTCTAAAAAAATATAAAATATTTATGACTTAAAAACGCATACTAAGCAAATCTGTGCTCAAACATACACATTCGCATAACATACAATACATATGTACGTACATGTGTATGCCTGCAAAAGTCCATAGTGTGATGCATTTATTTACCAGCTGGACATGCCTTTCACTCCTTGTCTTTCATCCGCTGCAGTTGTCGCTGGAGACTTGTAGCAAAAAGCGTCAACTTCAGCAACATGAACAGTGACTTTTATGGTATTTTATGCATGCTTTCTTGGCAGCTGTTGACATTTTGGCACATTCATTTGCTTTTTGGTTGTTCTTTACACAATTCTGTAGTTTTTGTTAATATTTTTCTTTTCTCTCTTTTTATCTTTTATCGTTTTATTTTCTGCGCTTCACCATCAAATTGTCATGGACATATTTAGTGCTTGGCCAGTTGAAAGCGATCAACTGTTTGCCGTGTTCACAGCTGATTTTACGAGTATTCCATGCGAAGAGAAGTTGGTGGAGGTCGTCTGCTGTCAAGTGCAGTTTTTCGATGCACACACACACACACGTTGATTCCAATTACTTAGGGTTTTGTTGCACAGTGTTTGGCTTTTGCCACTATACACTTTTGTATCGGGTTTCCAAGGATCTAAACGCGGCTCAAGAACATTTGTCCAAAACATTAAAAAATGTTTGTAGAAGTTGTGATACCTAGATTTTTCTTTCATATTTCAGAATAGGACCACTTTGACCCTACATGTGATTTGATAGCTAAAGTATACACCTGATGTGGCATTGTTTGACTTCCGAAATTGAAAGTAGCACTTCAAGGTATCACTTTTAAGTTGATTTAAGATATACCAAGAAAGCAGAACTCAGCGAAAACTTTATTGAATTATAAAAAAGCGTTGAAGAAGTTTTAATAACTGAATTTTTCTATCATATTTCAGAATGGAACCACTTTGAAGGCAACGCAGTAACTATAAATAATAAATATTTTATGTTTTTTTGACCAATTTCTAGGACTTTCTTGCCGGACGCAGTCGAGGTAGCCACATGACCATAATATTCTTTTTAACATTGGTTGGTTGGTTGGTTTGAGTGGTGATTCTTCCAGAATACAACTAGCGCTTCCGCACCATTTTGTTGCCACATCCTCGTTACCAACTTGTTTACCAGTTATTAACGGCATGACTATATCCAGTCTGTGCGGTTTAAGAACCTTATTAGGTTGTTGACATCTAAGCCAGACAGTTGTTCAAGACTCTGGACCATAATGTTCTGCTGATTTTGCATTTCGTCTGGTCTCTCCATCTACAATCCGCGATTCGAATGTATTTTTGGGAAATTGTACTCTTGACTGCACCTAATGGTGTGAATACCGATTCTGCAAGAGCGTTATTCATGGCAGATCCCCCTCTCGCCAGTTCATCTGCTTTTTCGTTACGTTCAATATTCCGATGTCCCGGGACCCAGATTAAGGTAACTTTATGGTTTTCACTTAAGATGGTGAGGCTATTCCTACTTTGTTCCACCACTTTAGAGGTTGTAGTAGCCAAACCCAGAACCTGGATTGCAGCCTGGCTATCCGAAAGAATAGCGATATTACCCTTAAAAGAGAAATCTCTGATTAGTAGCCTACAGGCTTCCCCAGTTGCCAGTACTTCCGCCTGGAAGACACTGTTGGTATTAGGGAGACGCACAGATTTCTCAATTTTAAGTCTGTGAGAAAATATAATACAGCTCCAACACCGCAGCCCATTTTACTGCCATCTGTATAGACTGTAGTGTCGAAGTTGTTTAGTAAGAATCCCTTATTCCATTCCTCTTTAGATGGAAAGAGAGTAGCAAAATTCCTATTGAATGTTACCGTCGGGACGATGTAGTCAGTCCTCACCGAGGTTAACTGAGTTTGTCGCAATAGTAGACTGGCATGACCATAAGTTTTTTCTCTCCAGTGACCCACCTCGTTTAACCTAAATGCACTCATGGTTGCCGTCTTCTTAATGTGTAGGTCTATTGGAATAACGTGTGTCAGTACGCTGAGATCCTCCCTAGGACATGATCTGATTGCACCAACAGTTATTGCACAGGCTGATCATTGTATTCTGCCGAGTAATTTGGTATTGTAATCTCTCCCTAGAGTTTTCCACCAAACTACCGAACCAAACGATAAAATTGATCGTAGTTGATCGATGTTGAAGACCCCATCTTCTTCCAAGCATACGTTTACAAGCATATAAAGCAATTTTTGCCTTCCTTACCCGTTCTTCAACGTTTAATTTCCATCTAAATTTGGAGTCCAAAATTACCCCTAAGTACTTTGCACTCGGTGAAAGTGAGAGGGTTTGTCCGTTAATATTTGGTAGGGTAAAGATTGGTACCTTATATCTGGTGGTAAATTTTAAGATTAAATACTTTAAAATTTTAAAACTATTAAAGCCAAAATATTAGCAATGCTACTGATTTTTAAATTTTTAATTTAATTTAAAAAAAAGTAAGTAGCTGCTAGTTGTAAATATAAGAAAATAAAAAATCGCTGCACAAGGTGATCCAAATATTAGCATAATTTTGATTCATAAATTAAGTTTTATGACCTACGCAGTATGCAATGAAACGTTTTACATTTACTAACCGTGTTATCTTGCTGGCTTGGAGCTATCAATTGCCTATGTTGGCCATGATTGTACCATATTTGATAATTTTTCTGAATCACTGAAAGATCGATATGGTCAATCCAAATGTGATCGAGGACTTTTGCTGTCGGAGTAGCAGTTAACAATTAGAATGAAATCATTTTTGTTCTCTTTATTTCATTTTTAAATATGAACTTATATTTGAACCACGCTTTATATAAGGTGGCACAAAATTAGTCACCCTTTTGGAAGATTTATAATTTTTGCAAGTGGCGCTGCACGTCAATAATATTGAACACTTGTGAACTAGACAAGACTTGTGAAAGAGACAAGCAATGGAGTTTAAGGTACAAAAAAAAATCCCATCATTCTAATTCGTTTTTTATTTTGTAAAAAAGCTATTCAACAACAAAATTGGATGATTAATTTTGCACCACCACGCACAAAAGATCTGCAAAAATATTATTACAATTCTTAAACTTAAACTCAACAATGTATTTTTATTTTTTTCATATGTATCTTCTGAAATCGAATTCATTAGCATTGCTTACGTTGTTTGCCAAGTTCACATTTTTAATTAAATAATTCCTTTGAGTTCAACACACTTTTATTGTTTTGAAGTAATGCTTCACTGTGCCATGCAATCCCTCTATTCGCGGTTGCTCGCATTTGACATGTCAAATAACATGAACTATGAATGAGTAAGCAGATTTGCGCTGTAAAAACCAAAATAAATTCGCAAAGAAATCCAAATGGTAATCTTTTATTTGCTCTACTCCTCTCGCCTGCCGAAATGCATCTTCTCTTACTTTATACGCCATTTTTGTGTTATTCGGGAATTTGTTTTTGCAGTCGTCGTTCATTTTTGCTCCATCGTCGAAATTTTATTTGATTTTGTATACTACGCGAACTCGACTAACTCCTCTTGACGGGCATTGTGTTCGGGTGACACAAGACATATGTATGCATGCATGTATGCACATGCAATACTCACCAAGTGCAAGCAAGCCTCGCAATGTATGGCACATATCATCCAATATATACACATACATACTTATAATTGCAGAGTCAGCATTGTGATCATTCTCTTAAATGGAAATCCAATGTGAAACAAATTCAACATAATCAACCGCACTGAGCCGCAACTACCCGCTTCAACTCCCCATGCATGACTCCAAAGCTATGGTAGGTTTTACTTACATTTCTCCACTGGAAATATTTTTCTATTACATTTTTATTCGCGGAACTTTAGATTCCAAATGGATTGCCAAATATGTATTAATGGTTATTTCTTTGTTCAGTCTTCTGCTGACCTACAAATGGAAGAGCCTACGGTTTTATTCGAATATGTAGTGAATAGTTTTTTACGAGAAGCTGTTTCATTGTGTATTGAAGGGCGTCCTTTATTAGAGAAGACATTTGCTATTATTTCCTGTTTCATGCCGGTTGTGGGTGAGCGTAAGTATTGTGTTAAATGCTCTCACAAATAAGAGAAAACTATGTAAACGCCTCGGAAAGCAAAACCATGAAATATAAAACGTTAAATATTTAGAAACATTTCCGTGTATGATAAAAAGTGTTGTTGCAGACTACTCCCATTTTCTAGCCTTTACGAATTCGACTGTCACTAGCCCATTAGCGGAGGTTTTGTTACAGGTACTAAACCGAATAATTTACCTTTCTACAACAAATCTGATATGAAACTCGCTCGACTTTCTGCTACAAACTAAAGCCTGTGAAGAAGTGGTATTAAAAGCATACTCACTTCATGAAAGAGCATATATGAACTCTCTGTGCACGTACATGTGTATGTGCATATGTATAAAAGTAATATATAATATTTCATTTGACTTTGGTAAAAGGCACAATTTTCTTTACCGCCGGCTTTACCGCAAATACAATACCTCAATTTATGGCATACCATACGGCGTAGTATTAAATAAAAATATGTATGCATGTACGTATGTATGTAACTTTGCTTCCATTGCAGCACTCACGCATAACTGCCGATGAAATGACCAATAGTTGCAAGAGGATTTACAACCTAGAGACCAGTGAAACATGCAACAAATGAAGTTATTCCAAAATGCCACGTTTGCAGCAACAGCGTTGCCAAAGCGCCAGAGTAAATATTATAGGTGCATACATAAAAAATTGCAACAGAAACAGAAATAATGAAATAAAATTGAATGAAACGTTAAATAATAATGAATGTGAGTATAAATAAATTATGACTGTGAACCAACCGTGCAGCATTCATGGCGCTTAAGCAGCCTTTGCTATCGACAGTAGTGCGTGCCCATTTACGGAGCTTAAAATTTTTTATTTATTTTTTTCTTAATTACACTTGAAGTTCAGTTGCAGTTTTTTAATGGCCAGTGGAGGTGATGGGTTGACGTCCAAGCATTTTGCAAAGAGCTGTCAATCAATATTTTGTCAACATTAAGTGCCACAATAACAGTAGTTGCAAAAAACAAAAGTAATAAAACCAATTATTTATTTTTTAAATCAGCGAAAGGTCCTTTGGCGGTTATATGGCATGCATGTGTGTATGTGTGTGTGTATGACGAACATTTATGTGATTACTGACGCGTTACAGCAAGTCATGCAACACAGAGTTGCATGCATGTCTGCACAGTGAAGCCTCCCTGAGTGTCCGCTCACTGTTAGTCAACTTTCTGCTACCAAGTGAGGTGTCCGCTCAATGGGAGGGCATCTTATTTTAGAACTTTTTAGTTTTTTAATTATTTGATTAATATTTCTTATTTGAATAAATGATTTTATTATTATGCCATTCTAACAAAAATATGTACGTAATTTCTTCAAAAGTGCATATTTCATTTATGTGCATAAATGCATATAAAACCGCATTCAAAGTTGTTTCCTTTGGGAAAATTTCATTAGATTTTTCGGTAATACTCTCAGTAACCAAGTCCTACCCGAAATCTAGGTTTTCCATCCATGCATTATTATCTGTTGTTATAAATTCTACAAAATTTTAAAGAAATTCCAAAAGGATTTTTAATAACTCAAATAACGAAGCCAGCGTTGCTAGCGACGAGTCATCTTCGGCTGTAATTGAGTTGGCATATTTCTACTTTTGTCAAATCCTGCTTTTTGGAAACAGTTTTTTATGATTTCCGTTAGAACCTATGCCCAGGCTTCGTTTACGGAATGTATTACCTTTAAATGTATTGTACTTTTTTTGTTTGCTGGGACAACTAGAAAGACATCTGAGTAGATCTTGTGGTGCCAGGAGCCAAGGAGCCAAGGTGGTCACTTTTTAGCACATCAATACGAAAGACCTCAAGCGAAGGCCGGGCAGACGCACAGAAACTGTGTGAGATGTCTATCTTTTCCGTGTGCTTCGCCCATAGAAAAGGGCCCGTTATCGGTCCAACCAGCACGGGCCGAAATAAGCCCGCAAATTTTCCCAGACATCTTTGCAACAAATCACCGAAACTCATCACAAACGGATAAATGGAGTCCATAAATAATAATGAAATAAACCAACTTTCACATTTTTTTATAAGATCATATCCAGAAAATTTAACTCAGAAATGAATACTTCTATTTTTAATATTCATACTCAGTCTTTTGTATTATTAGTATTTGTTGCTCCAGAACAGTATCAAATTTATAAGTAAGAAAATTTGCTATTAAAAATAGTGTTTGTCTACTAAATCTAATATTTTTCAGCTCTTAAGGAGCATTGCTTGTTTATTATGTCTTAATAGATTTTTCAGCTGCGGATCTCTTACACTGCATCGAGAAAAGGGCGTCATTCGATGAATCTGACTGACCATCCGCATACATTTTAGACACTGATACAAAACATTTGCATTCCGCTGAATCTTTGGAGAATACTAAGAATTCAAAGATCACGAAAATTTTGATATTATTTATCGGCATTCACACGAGCGAATTTTTAGGAGAATATAAATATCTTAAATTCGCCATTTTTAATTATCAATTTTCAATTTTTATTGTTTTTCTTGAATTTTTAATTTTTTTAATTATGATGTTCTCCCAGCAAATGAACGATATGTAATATAATGGAAAAAATTACAATTAGTACCTTCCTTCTAAATCATTTTACAATGAAAATATCTACGGCCATCGATAATCGTGTACCCCCAGAAAACACGTCTCTAGGTGACGCATAGAAAGATGCCATCCGGATTCGGGTGGTAAGTGAAAGTGGTGAAATAAACAAACATGAAAGACCGAAAAAAAATATCTAAAGCTAAGCATAGAGAAGATCGAGAAAAAATCCATTCGGGCATCTACTCGAGTGATACTTTTTATTTTAGTATTTATGATTGATTTCCCATTTATGTTAACATTTATCAGTTCGTAACTGTATGAGCAGATTCCGGAACATAAAATATTCCACATGCATACATACATAACATACACTTCTGGGAATTAACATTAAATGCTAAGCATTGTATTTTCAGCAACTCCAACACTAAGAACACAAAAATGAGAAACTTTGTATGTTGCGTAATAACCACTTTGTCGGTACGTGATTCTTGTACACATTTATGCGAATCTTATGAAAAAAGAAATCTGTCTTTAAAATTCAGAGAAAAAAATGACTTCAAAGCTGTTAGCATATTGTGTTTATTTTTTGCTTTACTCTTCGCCTGCTACACTCGTACTCATACACACGTACTACTCACTCATTTTATCGCACCATTGATAGGCTTTGCATATCCGCAGCTTCAGAAAAATGTTTGAGCACGGAAGAGAGTGGGAGTGCAAAATGTGTATCAACGCCATTGATTGTTGTAATGATATGGATTTTTTTAAGCACAATTGATTAACGGTAAGCAGTACAAGCAGGAAGTGTGCCGAAATAATTTGGTGAGATAATGAGATGTTGATGAGAGAGCGAATTTAAAGTTGGTGCGAGTAAATTTGTACATATTCATATACAGTGCACTCGCGGTAACTCGAATAGCCGCTAAGTCGAACGACGTGCTAACTCGAACACATTTTTTTCCCTATTGACTTCTTTGTAACTCGAACAATATTAAAGCGCTATAACTCGAACAAAACAACAAATTTATTTGTACACACATTCTTTTCAAACATGTACATTTTGTACATACATACATATGTAATAGTATATGTATATAAATTATATGTATACTAGTGTATTGTCCATATGAATATTTCGACGTTAATATCCCGTTAGTTTTAGGGGAACAACATCTTGCATTGACCAAATTGCTTTAAATTTGTCATTTGTAGTGTAACAGTGCACGTGAGTAATGGATCGTAAAAGGTTGAAGTGTTTAACATTAAAAGAGAGGGCTGAAGTCCTTAACAAAATTAAACGTGGACGTAGTGTTACTTCTCTAGCGAAGGAATATGGGGTAGCCAAGTCCACCGTAAGTCTTATAAAAAAAAAAAGTTAAGGCGATTTTAAAAGCAGTAAACAACACGTTTTTGGGTCCTGGGAAGAGGAGAACTTTAAAAGCTTCTGAGTTTCCTAAAATGGAAGCCGCTTTATTCAAAGGGTTTCTGTCCCAAAGAAAAAAGAATTACCCAATAAGTGGACTCATCTTGAAAGAAAAAGCGAAAGCTTTTCATACCCAGTTGTGTGCGGAAAATTCTACATTTTTTGCCAGTGACGGGTGGCTTCAAAACTTTAAGAAACGTTATGGAGTACGCTTGTTAAAAATTTCTGGAGAAAAACTGTCATCACAGCCAGAGCTGGTAGACCCTTTCAAAATGGCTTTACAAGAAAAAATAAAGGAAATGGAGATATGTGCCGACCAAATCTATAACGCCGACGAGTCCGGATTGTACTGGAAACTTCTTCCTGAGAAAACTTATGTTTCGTTGTCGGAAAAACAAGCACCGGGAAGAAAGTCTGAAAAGCAGCGTTTTACATTTATGGCATGCACTAACGCTACCGGCAACCATAAGCTTAAACTTCTCGTTATTGGGAAAGCAAGAAATCCTCGTGTTTTCAAAAATTTTAACTGTCCGGTAGAGTACAAAAATTCCAAATCAGCCTGGATGACTTCGGCGATTTTCAAAGACTGGTTTCATAATTCGTTCGTGCCGCAGGTAAAATCCAGATTCATTAAAACAATTTTTTAACCAAGTTAAATGACTCTAATATTTAGGTAAAAAAATATTTGAAAGAGGAAGGACTACCTGAGAAGGCTCTTCTTCTAATTGATAATGCCCCATCACATCCCAACGAAATCGAATTAAAGTCCGAGGATGGTTTAATTTTAACTATGTTTATGCCGCCGAATGTGACACCATTGATCCAGCCAATGGACCAAAATGTAATTCGTATAACGAAGCTATACTACAGAAATTTTCTACTGGCTTCCATTTTCAACAATAATTGCGATATAACCGAATCTATGAAAAAAATTAATTTAAGAGATTCAGTAACTTTATTAGATGCAGCTTGGAGTCGGTTAGAAAAGGAAACTGTATCCAAATGTTGGAAAAACATTTTGAGTTTTGATAACTTAGGCGACTCTGATGAAGATAATATTCCATTGAGCGTTTTAAAAAAACAATTGTTGGAAGAAAACCAGATAGTAACAGACTCTATTCTTAATAAGCTTAACAATTTAGCCCCACAGGTATTCTGACTGGAATATATGTTTTAAAACTTTGACTTCTTTATGAAAAACATAATTTACAGGTCGAATTTACGCTTCATGATGTTAACAAATGGAATGATGGTGCCGAATTTACCGACACAGAAGAAATAATTGAAACTAGTGATTCTGAGTCTGAGTTTAACAACACAACTGAGACATGTGAGCGGATATCATCTGAGGAGGCAGTTAGCTCTATCAATAAGGTAATTCAGTGGGCCACAACTGAACAAGTAAGCCCCGCAAAGGTTAACACTCTTCAATTGCTGCGTGAAAAAGCCATATTCAACATTGCTGCAGGCAAAAAAAGACAAACACACATTACAGCTTTCTTTTCGGCCTAACTTTTCTGTTAAAGCTGACTTTTTTGTGTAACTGACACAAAGACTGCCAAATATTTGATGAAAAATATTGAAACGAATTAATTATTTTAAACATATTCATGTTCATATCCATATGTAAATAAATAAATAAATTTAATTGAAAAAAATCGATATCGATGACTGTTTTTTTAACATAGCACACTCAATTGATAAGTCGAACAAATTCGATAAATCGAACAGCGCCTGTTTTAATTAGTTCGAGTTATCGCGAGTGCACTGTATATACTCTTATTTATTATTTCCAACGATTCGCTCTTATACGAAAAAATGAGATAAGAAATACGTTTCTGCTTTATTTCCTTTCAGAAGTATTAAAATTTGTTGTACCCGAAATGGGAAATCATTGAAGCAGCTATGGGTGTACTCATCAATTGGGCGACAGACTAAGGTTTAAGTGTAAACCCGAGTAAAACTGAATTGAAGCTATTCACTAACAAGACCCAAATACCAAACTTTATTCTACCAAAAATAAGCAAAATATTTAGGTGTTATACTAGATCCCAAACTCGGGTGAAGGCCCACCTGTAGAATTCCGGGGCAAGAAGCTACTATAGCACTTTGCACGTGTAAGAAAATGTTGGATAAAAAATGGAGTCTTCAACCAAAGCTATCCAATTGGTCTGTGTAAGACCGATTTCAATATTCGCGGCACTAGTCCGGTGGCTTTCTATAGAAAAGAAATACAACCAATCCAAGTTGAACAAAACATAAAGATCAGCGCGTATCCTAACCACAGGAGCGTTTAGCATCAGCCCTACTGAAGCGCTTAACGTACTAACACGTCTATTACCATTAGACTTACATTTAAAAACAACTGCTGCATGCAGTGCGGTGAGAGCCAGAGACATAGAAAGTTGGACAACAAGAGCGTACAGAAATTGGCGCAAGAGTAGCTATATTTTCAGACAGTCCAGCAGCTATCATGGGCTTAGATTCCAGTTTCATTTCGTCCAAACTGGTTTTACAGTGCAGGGAGGAACTATAATTGTTTGGTCATTGGCTTCAAATTACTCTGATATGGGTTGCCGGTCATAGGATTGTAGATGGTAATGAGATAGCAGATGAACTAGCACTAATAACAGAGGCCGTGTCAGTTGCTACCTCACTTTAGCCGAAAGACGGTGGAATCAATTAACTACATGCACTACAACAAGAAAAACCAGGCTGTTGTACAACATCCAAAGGACGAATTATCTGTTAGGATGCTCTCGCCCAAGCATTTCACGTATCACTGCAATTATTACCCAGACTTAACCTTCCTTTGAATGTCATCTGCAGAAGCAGTCAGGATCTTAGGAATGGATATGGCAAAAACAAAAAACAAGGCATCACACGAGAACATTGGCAGATAATAGAAATACTCAACCAATTCAACAACAACAACGACAATACAGTTAGAAGGACGAAATGTGTAGCCCTGAAATGTTCAAAAATATTTAGTGATATTCAAGGAGAAGGAGAGTTTTAGAAGGAAGCTTTCCAACCAATTCGCCCTTGTGTATAAAAAATTGAGTTTCTTTCAATTTGCAGAGAATTTTGTCTTTTACGCGATATTCATATTATTATTTTTTGTAGGTACAATGCACTGAATTTTATAAACATTTTTTTAACTACTCATATTTTTCGAATTCGTGAAAAAAGTTCTGAAGCCAGAGAAAAGTAAAAATAAAAATGCAGTTTTACTATTTTTAGTTCCTAATTTAGCTAGCATTTATCCTGCCATGCTGAAGGAAGGCATAGAGTCAGTGACTGCGCCCTGAAGAAAATCTTCACTGCATGCCTGGCACTGGCTTATATAATACGCTCGTAGAGGATGGTGAGGGTCGCCTTCACCTCTAAGGTTGGGAGAGATGACTACCCCAGCCCCAAAAGCTTTAGACCTATCAGCATGACCACTTTCATGCTGAAAAGTTCGTTGCCTGTTTGTTAAAGGGCCCTTCGCTTATCAACATCTGTAGAAAAGCGAAGAAAACACTGGATATGATTGTCTCTTGGTGCTATGCTAATGGGCTATTGACAAACCCCACCAAAACTGGTATTGTCCTCTTTACCAAAAGGAGAAAGCTTGATGGAGTCGTTCTGCCTAAGCTAAAAGGAGTCACAATTCATCTATCCAAAGAAATCAAATATCTTGGAGGAATTCTCGATAGTAAACTTCTTTGGAAGTCACACGTTGAAACAAAGACATCTAAAGCACTGACAGCTTCTGACAGTGCAAAGGTGTCTTTGGGAAAACGTGGGATCTTTCTTCTAGAAACGTCCTATGGATCTACACGGCTATGCCTCAGTGGTCTGATGCTTTGATTGGTGGTGGTGCTTTCATTCAAGGAGAGGCCATCTGCAGGCTGAAACACAATGGGAACTGGTACGGCGCCTGTCCGGCATTGGAAAACAGAGAAGGGATGGACTTCGATCCAACGATTCTCTCCATGCCCCTTGACTCAGTTGTGGTAAAACTCTGACACCGGCAAACACTTTTTTTTATCATTTTTACGGATGGCTACAGGACCGAGCACAGCTCCGGTGGCCAACTTCTTTGGCCCAGAGCCCGTTCTGCCACTCCCTTCCGCAGCCAACAAAGCCACGGCTAGCAAATGCGTTACTACAACCCACAAGTGACCTTAGCGGTCTTAGAGAGGCTGCAGATGGACTAAACTGATGGTACCTGTCATGTCCGACCTCGCAGTTCCTCCTGTCACTAAGCAGAAGGGACTGCGCACAGCTGGTTGGACTGATGACGGGCCACTTTCTGTGGGCGAAGCTCATGGAAAAGGTAGGCATCTCAGACAGTGTGCTCTGCCCAGCTTGTGAAGAGGAGGAATGCCGCGAACGAAAAAAAAAAAATATTAAAAATTTCAAGTCATTTTTTAGAGGTGTACGAGTTTTAACTTTACTACATAAAAATTTCATATAATTTCAAGTACAAAATTTAGATGGAGGTTTGATTTGTATGGTTTTGGTTTGAACAATATTTAAAAAATAGATAACAAAAAAATTCTAACTTAAAAACATTGTAAATATTAAAAAAAAAAAAATCAACGCGCACATAACTGATGCTCGCCACTATTTGGTATGTAAAGTATGTAAATACTTTATTTAAGGTTCTATGGAGGCAGCCTTATACACAATGGGTCTTTTGTGTTCGTTGCGGCATCTCATTTGACTGACGTAACGCGAAAAACGTACTGTGGTGCCACAAAGAAAGTATTGTCGAATATAAACAAAAAAGCAGGAGATGCTCTTTTCGTAAGAGTAAATACCATATTTCGTGGTGTATAAACAGGTTTTTGTTGGTTGCGAAATATATTGGGTTGGCAACTAAGTAATTGCGGATTTTTTTTTAGAAAGCAAAGACAATTTTTTCATGGAATTAAATAACTTTATTATGCAATGTATTGCCCATTTTGATCAATGATCTTTTGCCATCTTTCAGGCCCAATCATACACCCCCGTTAATAAAACTTCTGGTTTTTATTAGCAAAAAACTGAATTAGGTACGATTTGACATCATCATCATAATTGAAATTTTTCCCATTCAAAGAGTTTTGTAAAGATCGAAACAAAAAGTAATCAGATGGTGCAAAGTTAGAACTATATGGTGGAAGTGGCAAAACATCTCAATCAAGCTCCAATAATTTTTGCCCAGTGGCCAAAGATGTGTGTGGCCTTGCATTGTCAAGAAGGAATACAATACTTTTTCGATTTGTCAATTCGGGCCGCTTTTCTGCAACTGCATTGTTTGATTTCGATAGTTGTTCAATATAGACATTAGAACAGATCGTTTGGTTTTAAAAATGGATAGTGGAGGTGTTCATGAGCTCCGTTAAATTCGTTTCTTTCAGTTTGTGAGGAATCCATGTATCGACTTCTCGAACATAGCCAAGTGGTTTTAAGTGATTTTCAATGCGTTTATGGGATACATGAAGGTTCTCTGCAATCTCACGTGTTGTACTGTGGCGATCTGAATCGATTATTGGTTTGATTAGGACGTCATGAACTTCAACTGGACGAAGGGAGCGTTTTTCATCTTTGAGTGAAAAATCACCAGAACGAAATTTGGCAAACCAATTTTGACACTGCCGTTCTTTTAAAACTTCGTCACCATAAACAGCACATAACTTTCTATGAGCTTGCGATGCGGTTTCCCCTTTGGGGAAATAAAAAAGTAAAATATGACGAAAATGTTCCTTGTGATTTTCCATTTTTCAACAAACGAAAACTACGCAACCGATCAAAAAATTTTTTTTACTGATTGACAGCTGAATTGCCAACTATCAAATAACAAAATGTGTTTTACATTTGTACTACGTCTGCAAACCTAAAAATTCAACTGAAGCCATCTATGAGTGAAATCCGCAATTACTTAGTTTCACACCTAATAAGAGTAACTACGACTTAAACTCCTGTGGTACATATGAAAACCGTTCTGAAATTCCACAAATTACATTAAATGAGCTCAGAAAGGAAATCAAGCAACTTAAAGATAAAAAAGCTCCAGGCTTCGACCTTATAACTGCAGAAGTTTTAAAACAATTGCCAAATAAAGCCCTAAAACGATTGGCTTATCTTTTCAATACAGCTATTAAACTAAAATATTTTCCTGGACTGTGGAAAGTT
This sequence comes from Anastrepha ludens, assembly GCF_028408465.1. NCBI lineage: Eukaryota > Metazoa > Arthropoda > Insecta > Diptera > Tephritidae > Anastrepha > Anastrepha ludens. Next base: position 6,755,181 of record NC_071498.1, on the reverse strand, counting down.
GCGGAAGTTATAATGATTCCAAAACCAGGAAAAGATCCTCACGACGTGTCTTCATACCGTCCGATTTCTCTGTTATCACAAATATCCAAGTTGTTTGAAAAACTAATATTCCTCAGGTTGAAACCCATTATTGAATTAAAAGATCTAATACCTTCTCACCAATTTGGTTTCCGAAGTAAACACTCCACGTTGGAACAAGTCCATAGAATAATATCAGAAATCGAAAAAGCATTAGAGGAAAAGAAGGTATGTTCAGCAGTTTTCCTCGACGTCGCACAGGCGTTCGATAAAGTATGGCATGAAGGCTTGATTTACAAATTAAAGACTTGCCTCCCATACCAATATTGTAGTCTGCTGGAGTCATATATTACTTCAAGATATTTAAGAATTAAACAGGGAAAGGAATATTCTGAACTGGTTGAAATAAAAGCCGGCGTACCACAAGGTAGCATCCTGGGTCCAATCCTGTATATTCTTTATACCCGAGATTTACCACTAATGGCAAATTGTTTAACTGCCACCTTCGCTGACGACACTGCAATTTTATGTGTTGAAAAGACAGAAGAAAAAGCTGCAAGGAACCTTCAAACTGCAATCGACTCTATGGTATCATGGACGAGAAAATGGGGAATCAAACTCAATAACAGTAAATCCATTCACGTGAATTTTACAAATAAAATTACAAAATACCAACCAATAATGATTTCTAATGAAAAAGTCCCATTCGCTAATACTGCAAAATACCTAGGTATTACCCTAGATGCGAAGTTGCGATGGAAAGAGCATATAAAAATAAAACGAAATGAGCTTAACATCAGGCTAAACAAAATGAACTGGCTAATTGGATGGAAATCGCATTTATCCATATATAACAAATTATTGCTCTATAAACAAACATTAAAACCATTATGGGCCTATGGTGCACAGCTTTGGGGTTGCGCCAGTGAAGAAAATATCAATGTAATACAACGCTTTCAAAACAAAGTGCTGAGAATCATCGTTAAAGCACCCTGGTACGTCAGAAATGCTGATATTCATCGGGACCTTAAAGTTAACACTGTAACTGAAGAAATTAAGAAAATAGCAGAAGCGCACCAAATTCGACTTCAAGGGCATGTAAACGAAAAAGCTAGGAGCATCCTTAGTAACCCGTGCCCAGTTCGAAGATTAAAGAGGAAAAAACCACATGAACTTGCTGGCTATTAACAGAAAATAAGAAATATTGTTTGTAATTTCTTTTTATCAATTGTAATTTATTTTCGAATCAAACTGCTCGTTAGTTTCTGAACTAGTTGTAGTGTAATTAAACATTGTAATTTACTTATTATGTTTGAAATAAAAAAAAAAAAAAAACTTAGTTGCCGACCCAATATTATAAAAAATGCTTAATTTAGCGAAAGGAATAGCTTTTAATAGAATTTATAATAATCGGAGGTGGTCGGTGCGATCGGGATCTGGACGCACCTTAATTTGGAGGACAACTTTTATCTACCCTTTCAAGCTTTTATCGAAAATTATGAAATGAAATTATTCAATTCATTTAAATTGCATTTAAATATATTTCTAATGAAAACACCACCGATACAAATTTGCGCAATACAAAATTGCTCTTCTTCAAACAGTTGTAAAATTCGCCACACTTACCGTGCTGCAAAAGTAGAAAGTTGCCAATTTTTGTGCATTCCGGCATGGCGTGCGGCATAAATGTGGCGCCGGAACGGACGCATTGTGACGGGCCTACTACTTGAACTTTCACGTGCATATGACGGAGCTACAAGATACTCGTATGACAAATGGCTACTTCACAAATTTCATACCGCGCTTTACTTCGCATTTTTGTTTTCGTGAAAGGATTCAACAATAATACATAAAACTTGTTCTTCCCTCTTGTTCGTCTTTCTGCACTTTTTTGTTATCTCCACATTTCAGCAACAAATTAAATATATCCGAAACAACTCTTAACTCCTCACCACTTCAGCGCTTCGAAGTACAAGCATTCCAACGGCGGGCTATTAAGCGAACGCGCGCGAAAGAGAGTGGAGTTCGTGAGTGCATAAAGTGGTAAAGTGCATAAATTGTATTGGCACTCGGCGTGAAACTTTGCTGGCGCTCTGATGTTGTTACTGTTGTGCACTCCAACTAGTAACCACAACACCTCCAAACAGAGGCAACAATATGAGCGAAATGAAAACCACCGCCTACATGGTTCGTTGCACTTTTACTACTGTTAAAATGAAAATTTAACCGGAAGTCGACTTCATAAAAATGTCTGCCACTTAATTTTGCAGTACCAAGCCAGCGATTGGCTTCGTTAGGATTCGGGGATAGCCCGCTTGTGAGGCTGGAACAGTAGGTTCGCTAAATAAATTATGTGGACAGCAGGAAAGTAGTACGAAGGTACTACGTACGTATATTGCCAAAATATGATTAGCTGCTAAATAATTGGAAGTAGTCTTCCGTAAAACACCTGCAAGATTTCTCGTTACTAGTATCGAATCTCAGAAGGTGAAAAGAAATCTATATACCTATCCAATAATAATAATAGACTAACGCATACATACTTGAAAGCTGTTTGGGCCAAGCTTTTCCAACAATTTCTAGTGCGGTTGTTAAGTTGTTGATACTTAACCCTTTAACTGCTCTGCAGACTATACAAATTTTTGGAACAAATTTAGTATATTTATTTATTTCCCATCCGTAATGGCTCAAATTTTGGAAGGTGCACTGGCTACACTCAGTAGTTGGGCTGCCAGTTGGGGTCTCAGAGTCAACTCTGACAAAACGGAGTTGATGCTATTCACCAGGAAATACAAGTCTCCACCTTTTAAGCTTCCAAGACTAAACATCCAGTGTCTTACACTCTCATCGGAAGTCAAGTATCTTGGTGTAATACTTGACCCCAAGCTCCACTGGAAGCTGCACATAGAAAATCGAGTTAAGAAGGCCAGTATTACCTTCTACGCCTGTAAATCTATGTTCGGCAAAAAATGAAGTCTCAAGCCACGTGTCGTACTTTGGATGTACAACTTAGTGGTTCTGCCAGTTTTCACATGTGGTTGCCTAGTTTGGTGGGTAGCTCTTCGGAAGGACTATAACATCACTAAATTAGAGAGAGTGCAGAGGGCCGTATGTACCACTGGGGCGTGTAGAACATGTCCCACTGCTGCCCTCAACGTCCTTCTGCACTTACTTCCCGTGGATCTGCAAGTTAAATCCATTGCTGCTCAGAGCGCTGTTAGGTTGAAGGAGATTGGCCTCTGGAGGCAACTTCCTGTAGGACATAGTAGCATCTTGAAGAAGATCTCCGTTTCCTTCTCTGTACTTCGCTCTGATCTCTCCATCCGGAAACTGGGTTTTGAGGGTTGTGCTAGGGTTATCTTTCCGAGCAGGCAAGATTGGAAAAGGGGAGAGTCGGCACGGATCCAAGATGGAATCTGGAGTGGGATCGGGCGTTTTCTCTCTCAGAGCTCTTCGCGATCCCGCAAGCAAGCAAAATGCTTAGGGATCGCTGTGGGAAGGGAGACTTTGATATTTTTTCCGAGAGTCAAGCTGCGTTCAAGGCCCTGCCGTCGCCGTATTGCAACTCTCTTCTCGTAAACTCCTGGAAGGAGGAACTCAAACGTCTCGAACGTTCAGGAAAAATTTCTCTTATCTGGGTTCCTGGACACTGGAATATAGAGGGAAATGCAATTGCCGATGAGCTTGCCAGGAAGGGTTTCAATTTCAATTGTTCCCTTCTCAGACATCGGTGTCCCCTTGACCTTTGGTAAAGTGAAACTACACAATTTCTTTCTAAAAAAGCGCAAGACAGATGGAGGTCTGTCTCATCGTGTGCTATTTCGAAAACACTATGGCCTTAATACGATATAAACAGAACGCTTAGGGTGATGGGAATCCCCCGCCATTCAATTTCCAAACTCATTGTGGTGTCCACTGGTCACTGGGTGATCAGTACTCATGCGGAGAAGCTTGGAATTCCGTACAATGCCTATTGCAGAAGTTGTGGGGATCCTGCAGAGAAAGTGCTCAACAGTCTCCGGGTAGGCTAGGCGCTTGAGATCAAAAACGGCACGTAAATGCTACTTCTAGTGTACCTGGGGTACTCTTGCCATCTAACCTACCTACCTTAATATATTTATTAAGGTTACTTCATGTGCTGAATTTAAAACGGCGGATAAAATACAAGGGGGTGCAAAACTAATCACCCTATCGAAAGATTCTAATTTTTGCAACCATATTCGAGACTTACGAACTAAAGACGTAGACAATTGAACCCAAACCGACGAATAAACACCACTCCGCCAGCAGAAGGGCAAATAAGGTATGCAATAACAACCACGAGAAATAGAAAAGTAGCAGGAATTGACCGAATGCCTGTTGAGTGCATTAAAGCCGACTTCATCACGATTTCCTAAATTTTGCACCCACTTTTTCATAAAGTATACGAAGAGAAAAGTTTTTCGGATGAGTGGAAGGCGTCGATAATAATGAAATGACCGAAAAAAGGGGACAAGAAAAAATTCAACTATTGGAGAAGTGTCTCTTCATTAGACACCGTTGTGAGAATATTTAACAAAATAATTTTAGAGACGAGTAACAGAAAAGGCAAAATAGCTACGACATCGTTGTACTCCTGCGGAAGGCTTATTGGGAAGAAATGGGGATTGGAACCCAGAATGATACATTCGCTCTACACAGCAGTGGTTAGGCCAATTCTCTACTGTGATATTGTAATATTGCGGAATACACTTGAGAAGGGTGTGAACATCAAAAAACTTGACAAGGTTCAAAGACTAGCATCTGTTCTAATAACCGGCGCGATGTCAACCACATCATCAAAAGAATTATATGCGACATTAAACTTTCTTCCGGTAGATCTGCAGGCAATATATAACGCACGCAGTGTGGAAATAAGGCTGAACACTCTAACTAAGTGGTCAAACACGGATTATGGTCACGGTAAAATCATGGCTGGCACTTTCGGGCTTCTCGGGCTGCTGGACTATCCCGCCTATACTTGCCATTACAGCGTTTACGACCCTCCTACCCTCAAGAGAAGAGTGGGAACGGGACGATGTAAGACCGGGCGAGTCCATCCATGTATACACAGATGGTTCAAAGCTCGAGGGCAGGGTGGGCGGAGATGTATACTCCGAACATCTGGGGATCTCCTTCAGTTTTCGGCTCCACGACTACAATAGTGTCTAGGCTGAACTGATGACAATAATGAAAGCCGCGACACTGATACAGTGTGATGCAATATCCGGAAATGATATCTACATTTTCACTGATAGCCAAGCGGCGATAAAATCCTTCGCAAAACAGTCGACAACCTCCAAGGTAGTCAAGAAATGCCGCACATCTCTTAACGAGATCGCTGAGTCATTTCACATAAAAGTAAAATGGGTTCCTGGCCGTCGCGACATTGAGGATAACTGTAGAGCCGATGAACTAGCGAGACTCGGCACCAAATTGAACGATGAGTGCATTGATAATGACACAAACATGTAAGCTACTCAGCCTTGAAGAAATTGTAAGGAAACCAAACTAAAGATGGCGTAATGAAGCCACCTGGAAAATCGCCCGTCAACTGTGACCGACTCTAAATGCTAAACACACAGAATCTCTGCTAAGCCAAAATAAACACAGTCTTAACACACTGATCTCAGTCATAACGGGGCACTGCTTAATAGGTAGATACACCCAAAGGATGGGTGTGCAAACACATGACTTCTGTATTGTCTAGATGAAGAAGAGGAAGAGACACACACATACCTACTGTGCCATTGCCCTGATCTATCCAGTTGCAGGTTTACTATTCTGGGTAAACAATTTTTTAATGAGTTGGAAGATCTCAGTTCTGCAAAAATCAGAGATATTCTAAAAATTTTGAAAAGTACACCTAACCTAAAATATGGGTGCATCTGATAAACAGCTCAATTCGCAGTACGCAAGCAGGCTTTAGACCTGGACAAATTGACACTAATTGAATAATTATAGGACAAGCATCAGAATTAAACTCGGCTATATATTTAACATTCGTAGACTAGGAAAAAGCTTTCGATGCTCTCAAGTAGTCAACGCAAGAGGAATATCTGCGAAAATCACGAGCATCTTTAAAACAGTTATTGATAACAGTTATGAAGGAACAAAATGCCGAGTATTACATGACAGTGAGCTAGCCGACAGCTGTAAGTCAATTAGTGGAGTTCGCCAAGGTTGCGCTTTTTATCCGTCATACTCGTACTAGTCCGTCATCCGTCATCTAGCATACTCGAAGTGATAGACGAAAAACCCATCACCATAAATTGGCAGCTTAATCAAAAGTTGGGGCATCTAGAATATGTTGACAACGTTGCAGTTCTAGCGAACAAGCATTCAGACATGCAGACCGCCATCGACAAACTTAGTGCAGAATCAAGAAAGGCGGCTTAAACATTAATGAGCCAAGGAAACAACAATTAGAGTAAATGCAAACAAGACTGAAACCAGCTTGCGTATAGAGGGAAATGTTCTAAAAGAGATAGAGAACTGGGAATATCTAGGAAGCAATGTCGTTGACGGTGATGGAGGAACTGCAATAGATATTGAATTACGCCTCAGAAAGCCCAAAAACGTATTTGCGAAACTGACTAAACTGTGGAGATCAAACTCAATATTCTTGTCTACAAAATACGGATTTTTAATGCTTGCGTTAACTCGATTTTGTTGTACGGTTGCGTGACCTGGTCAGCCACAAAGACGAACATCAGGAATCTACACATTTTTGTTAATAGATGACTCAGGCCAATTGTCATAATAATAATAATTTTCTTTACCAATGGGTCCAAGAGTGAAATAGGGTCTGGAGCCGGATGGTACTTAAACAATAGTAATAAGTATCACCATGCTATGGGGAAAATGGCAACAGTTTTCCAAACGGAAATTTTTGCCATCCTGAAAGTAGCCGAATGGATAATCGAGAGGAGAGGGAGCGGGAAACAAATTGCAGTTTTCAGTGACAGTCAGGCTGCATTGAAGGCCCTGGAGAACGCGAAGTAAACCTCGAAGATTCTTCAAGAATGTAAGAAGAAGCTTAATTCTGTCGCAAGACAAAACAAGCTTGTACTTATATGGGTTACAGGACATTCCGGTGTTCAAGGAAACGAAATTCCCGATGCATTGGCCAACCGTGGATCACCGGATCACCAAAAAATTGCCAGAGCCAATAATCGGAATAAGTTCCGCAGGAATCATGAATTGGATCAGCGATTATGTATGCAATCAACATAAAACGGGATGGTCCCTTCTAGAACACTGTAGAACTACAAAGTGTTTTGTGACAAGTCCGAACAGAAAACTGTCAAACTTTCTACTAAAACTTTGAAGGAAAGGCGTTCGATTGATGGTCGGTATTATTACACGACACGACCCTTGGACTCAGCATATGACCACCATTGGAATCAATGTGCCCGTCATGCCTTGAGGGGGCGGTCCTAAGAACGTTGGAACCATTTATGCGTCAATTATTTAAAAATATTCGGTAAATTAGTTATTCGGGAAATTGGTTTTCGGGAAAATGGATTCGGGAAACTGGCATTCGGGAAAATGGCATTCGGGATTTTGGTTATTCGGAATTTTAGACATTCGGGCCAGCGGCATTCGGGAAATTCGATTCGGGAAAATGACCGGATACCGGCGGATAGTACTGAGCACTTTCTCTATGAGCGTCCTGCTTTTGCTAGAGGAATGCTACGAGTGTTGGGTTCCGATATCGTGAGAATAAGTAATATTCGTTTTCTAAAACTGGAGGATATTTACAGATTTGCCAATAATAATCTGGAAAAATCTCACAGTACTAACTACCTTTATCCCCGTCTCTATTCTTTCCTATCTCTTTCTCTGATTCTTTTCTACTTCCCTCCTTGACCATCTACCCTCGTTCCAGAGCTCTAAATACAATGGACTTTTGAGCCTGAGCGTTTTAGGAGTCACCTATTCAAATTTCAATTTCAAATTTTCAATAATAATGAACTAGACAGGATGATTAATTTTGCGCCACCTTGTATGACGAATTCTTTTTTTTAATTGTAGCTTCACAAATAGCTGAAAAAAGTTCCAAATTACCACCCGCGTTTCAAGTGTATTCGCAAACATTTTGAATACATAAATATTTATCATATTAATCCACCATTCCAAAATCCTTTTTTTCCAAAAAGAAGGGTGATTAATTTTGTGCCACCTTGTGTGACGATTTTCTTTTAAACGGAGCTTCTTGCAGAAAATGTTCCAAAATTTTATGTTTTATTCAAAAACAAAGGGGTGATTAATTTTGCGCCACTCTATATGACTGCTAACCGTTTCCTAAACACCGTCATTAACCACCGCGAAATACTTTCCAGTACTGGCCTGCGTTGGGTCGTGTCCGCATGCCACCATTCCACATGCAATTTTGTATACACACACTTACATACACACATTTGCATTTTTTTTCATTTTTTTTTTCATTTCCGAATTGTTTCTGCTTTTCAGCAGTTGGCCATATGCAAGCATTGCAAAAAAATGCATGGGAAGGCTAAAAATAGCAGATAATAAATGCACAAGCCGAATTGTGTGCTCAAGAAAGAGTGTGTGAAAACTCCAAAGGTCACCTCGACGTGGCTGAAACAACACAGGAACTTGTTAGCCCATGCTGTTGGCGACTGGCTTACTTGCTAAGCGGTGTGAAGGCGACACGATGAATAAATAGTGGCAGCGAAGTGTGCAACTTGCGGTGACGCCTCGATAAGTGAGCTCGCGAACGCCGCTGGTTAAGTCAGGCGGAAGTACATGCCACATTGAGATGCAGCGAGAATTTAAAGCAACACCATTGAAATTTGCACCACCAGGAGGGTAGCATTAGGGCGCTGAGAGGAAATCCTACCCTCATCGCTGTCATTCACTAGTGCAACACATATACTTACACCTACATGCGCACACAAGTACATGCAGGAAAAATAAACTTCAATGTACCGGAATATGTATCGACTTCCTTTGCATAGACATATGAAGATAACGAGTGTTTTGTCGAGACGTACACATATCACCTTTTATAGGAATGTTGCCTGAACCACCTTCCAAAGAAAACAAATAAGAGCGGCCACTCCTCGGCAGGCAATGACAAAACTTCGAGTGCTTAGTTTTTGTCGAGGGCATGAAAAAGGCACTCCGAAGCTGAAAAAAGTTGCGCAAAGTGGTAGCGCCTTCCTGGGCTTACTAACACGCAGTTTCAGCAGTCATACGCCTAGAATTATTTATGAACTTTAAGGGGGGAGCCTGCTTTAGAGGCTTCAAAAAATCGATTTTTGCGTGGATTTTTTTGGGAAGTAAAGAAATATTCGATTGAAACGAAACTTTCGGGTTTTATTGTTATATATTTCATATATATCCTCTCAAATTTTTTCATTAAAATATATGTCATATTACGCCTGGTACAATCATTTCGCTGAGGTGCCTCGCGTGTGCATGTGTCGTGCGGCGGGAAAGATGCAGGTCGCAATTTTCATCTGAAACCAAAAACCCAAAAAAAATTTTATTTAAGTATAGTATAGCTTCTAGTTAAATCAAGAAAATTAAACAAAAAGTGAGATATTCAACAACTTTTCGCTAATTAAAAAAAATCATTTTTTTGGAAAAACAAATTCACTTTAGATTGTTTAAAAAGTGGGTTAATCATAACTTTCTTAAGGTTTTTTAGGTTCAACTAATATAGAAGATAACTTAATTCCGAATACAATCAATGTTATCTCGTTTCGATAGGACGTTTACTTTTTCCTTATCTTTCCCGCCAATTAGGAAAAATCGTAAAAATAAAAAACCGAGAAATCGCACTTCGAGCGATCCGGCCGCTCATATACCTGCTCGACGCTTGCTCACAATTTCTTCTGTAACTCCGAAAATATTTTGAATTTCCTTCTAAAATATTGAGGGCACATTTTTGGATAGTTTGGGATAGCATTTATGCAAAAAAAAAATCAATTTTTTGAAGCCTCTAAAGCAGACTCCCCCCTTAAATGACATTTTTAGAACAACATCAAGATGCACACCCCAAATAGGAGGAGGAGCTCGGCTAAACACCCAAAAAGAGTGTACGCGCCAATTATATATATATATAAATGACATTTTATAATTTTTTCTGTTTTATATGAAAAAGAGTTCTATATTCCTAAAAAACACCCCTTACTTGCATACACTTATTCAGTATGCATGCAAGGGCTTGCCACTACACAGCTCTGGTCGCTATGCCGCTGTGGTTTGCTGTTTGTTGTTGTTGTTGCATTTTGTTAATTTTCTTCTTTCTTTTACTTTTTAAATACATGTACAATTCAGTTGGAAATTTTGTTGCCTAATGACTATTACCGATGCGTTGTTACGTCTGCCAACTGCATGCAAATGAGCGCTTGGGTGCAATTTAAATTAACATTTTTTCTCTCTGCCCAACCATGAGTGTTTCAAACTAAATACATACATACACATTTTTTGTTGCTCACTTTTAGATGTTGCCAGAAAAACGAAACTTTACAGCTCCCCAAGGTGCTTAGCACAGATTGGAACTTCAAATAGTGGTCATATAGTGTTCTCTGTATTTTTCAGCAATTTTAGTTTGGTTTGCTAAAGGCAAAGAGAGAGGCAACATGCTCGTTACGTCAATAAATTGGAGTAAGTTACTATTTATTTACTAGTTTTAAATAAAGGGTTTTCCAATAAGAAGTGTTATTTTGATCAAAGATCAATGGTTTCGTTGCTTGGGTGGCACGTAGCGCCGTCTTGTTGAAAATAATCGTTCTCCAGATCAATACCATCCAATTCCGGCCACAAAAAATCGTTACTCATCTCTCGATAGCGCAATCCATTCACCGTAACTGTTGCTCCAGCTTCATTTTCGAAAAAGTAAAGTCCAATGACTCCGCCGCACCAAAAACCGCACCAAACAGTCACACGTTGAGAATGGAGAGGCTTTTCAACAATAACTCTTGGATTTTCTGAGCCCAAGATCCGTCAATTTTGCTTGTTGATGAAGCCACCGAGGTGGAAATGGGCCTGATCACTCAAGATGATTTTTCGATCGAATTCCAGATCATTTTCATGCATTTCAACCACCCAATCAGCAAAGCCACTACGTTGTTGATGATCGGCCGGCATGAGTTCTTGTGTAAACTGGACTTAATGACGTTTGTGCAATGCCTAACTCCAAAGAACGTCGAAGAATGCACAAACCAGGGTTTTCTTCAACACTTTCGCCTGCAACAGCAATATTCTCGGCTGTTCTTGAGCGACGTGCACGGGTTTTATTCCTCACATCACTAACTTGTCCCAACAGCTCGAATTTATTCACCAATTCCCGTATTGCGGTCCGACGAGGTGCTTAACGATGACTCAAAAATGTTCGAGTTTTACAACCGTCACTGCCAAATTTTCACCATTTTTATAGTGAATTTTAATAATTTCAATACATTGTTTAAGCGCGTACCGTTCCATTTTTATCAATGGCGTAGTTTATACTTGTCAAATATTAAAAAATGATAGCTTCAAAAGCGACATTTATCGAAATAGCGAGGTATTCAAAATAACACCTGTTATTGGAAACCCCTTCATTCAACTATAAACATGTGGCAACACTACTGTGAATATGGAAACTCTGACATTGTCATTGTAAGGTTTGATATTTTTAATCGTAATCGCACTCACAATGTTATGCCAGTCGTATGAGTGCAACAGCACTGATTTATAGGCAGTTGCTTGAAACATTCACCTAAGTCATTGAGTAGTACTTTATCTTGAACATTTTTATGTAATGAGTTTCTATGATTTTCGGCATAGATCAACCACCGCGAGCCAACGTATTTCGTTGATTTTTCGAATTCAATTGTAAGCCCTGTTTCACTCCAGGGCTAGTTACGTGAGGGTCTCTCGAAATTGGTTGTGAAGAATCATATCCAACCATTGTCCAAATAAAAAATAATTTTCTTTCTTTGCAAACTGGATCTTTTATCACGAATTTTTCCTTCAGCTGGTTTAAAAGTTTACAATAACAAACAAAATTCCTTTCGCATTCCAAAAAATGATGCTAACACCTTTTTGGCCGATTTCTGAATAGGAACTCATCATTCTTTAGCCTCCTTTTAGGAACATTGTGACAGACCTAAGTCTAATTCATAGTGATGAATTGATGCACAAAACCCACTTTATCCTGTCGAAAATGCTCTTAATGTTGCTGAGAAAGGCGCATTCGAACATGTTTCTGTTCCACTGTTAGCGATTACCGCATCCTTTGTGCACACAGCTTTCTGAAATCCAATACTTTAGTCAAAATATTGCTTACACTGCCCAATGAGATGCCTCGTGCTTCTACTAAATCTCTTCCAGTCACTCGATGATTCTCCAATACGATGTCCTGTATTTTTTCTACGATTTCTGGAGTCGTTGCTGTTTTTGGACGTCCTTGACGACCACGTTTCAACTTAGCAACCCATCTTTTTACTGTACTAATTGATGGCGAAAAGTCCTTATACACTTTCCTTCATAAATTTCCTTTGCTTTTAAGCCTTCCAAAAATAAAAATTCAGTCACTGTACGATTCTTGATTTTTTCCATTGTAGATCTATCTCATGTCGATACTAAATGGTTTCTAAACAAAGAATGAATTGATGATTGAAATGCAACTTCACATACGTTGATGTGAATGGTGTTACAACTTAACAAAAAAAAAATAATAATGGCTATTACCAACGCCTTCTCTTATCGAATCGCAAAACTTATTGAACAAAATTATTTTGGCGATAAAAAAATTTGTGGATAACCTGATACACCACGATTCATGCGTGACCTCAGTCTATTCTTACAAACTTAAGGTTCATCCCCTTGGTGACTGATCAATGCACCTCTCGCTTAGTTCAAGCGGAACATTCTCCACACACTCACATTCCTTCAAAGGAAGAGTTCACGGATGGCTCGAAGTTGAATTGAAGGATCCTTCTTCTTAATTGGCGCGATAACCGCTTACGCGATTTTGGACGAGTTTAACAAAGCGCTCCAGTCATTTCTTTCTAGTGTTAAACGGCGCAAGTTGGACACACCAAGTAAAGCCAGGTTCTTCTCTACCTGGCCTTTCCAACGCAGTGTAGGCCTTTCCCTGCCTCTGCTACCACCAGCTGGCACCGCATCGAATTTTTTCAGAGCCGGAGCATTTGTACCCATTCGAACGACATGACCCAGTCAACGTAGCCGCTGGATCTTTATTCGCTGCGCTATGTCTATGTCGGCGGCCGCCATAGCCGAATGGGTTGGTGAGTGACTACCATTCGGGGCTCACAGAGAGAACGTTGGTTCGAGTCTCGGTGAAACACCAAAATTACGAAAAACATTTTTCTAATAGCGGTCGCCCCTCGGCAGGCAATGGCAAACCTCCGAGTGTATTTCTGCCATGAAAAAGCTCCTCTTAAAAATATCTGCCGTTCGGAGTCGGCTTGAAACTGTAGGTCCCTCTATTTGTGGAACGACATCAAGACGCACACCACAAATAGGAGGAGGAGCTCGGCCAAACACCCAAAAAGGGTGTACGCGCCAATTATATATATATATATCTATGTCGTCATCGCTCCATCGTTTACGATATTCGCCATCGCAAACGTGAAAAGGTTTAAAAATCGTCCGCAGAATCTTTCTCTCAAATACTCCAAGCGACGCTTCGTCATATATTCTTCTACATATGATTCAAGCAGCTCACAACTTCCGGGATTAGTCCAAGTGTTCTCTGGGTAGCTTCCGAACACCCGTGAGAAGGCGATGCACCCCAGGATAGCTGGTTGTGCGCTGGGTTTGGGACCCGCCATGTAAAAATCCCGAACAAGCAACAAAATTAAAATTAAAATTAAATTCAAACCAGAAGTATTTAGACATTTCCTCCACTTTAATCCATTCAATATGCCATTTTTAAGGTACTTTTTCTTTGTTCACTTCTCGACAAGACTTGTCTTGCGTTGGTTTCGTTAACCTAGTTTGCTTTCTGACAGGTTAGGTGATTAGCCTGCCGCTACCAGTCCTAAAATAAATAAATAAATTATTGGCGCGTACACTTCTGTTAGGTGTTTGGCCGAGCTCCTCCTCCTATTTGTGGTGTGCGTCTTGATGTTGTTCCACAAATGGAGGGACCTACACTTTCAAGCCGACTCCGAACGGCAGATATTTTTATGAGGAGCTTTTTCATGGCAGAAATACACTCGGAGGTTTGCCATTGCCTGCCGAGGGGTGACCGCTATTAGAAAAATGTTTTTATTAATTTTGCTTTCACCGAGATTCGAACCAACGACCTCTCTGTGAATTCCGAATGGTAGTCACGCACCAACCCATTCGGCTACGGCGGCCGCCCGCTACCAGTCCTAAGTGGTGGAAATGCCCACCTGTCGTTCCTTAGGATCAAAGCCTTCTTTACTGCTTGGAGCGCCATCTGAATATTTCATGAGATAACAGCCTAAAGCTTACTTCCAAAATCTTTCTTTCAAAAGTGAATATGTAGCCTCAGCCAAAAGCCTCACACTGTGGCCATCATTGTGCCGATGTTGTTGCCGGCAGTTTTTCAGTGTTTCCCTGCTTTTTTTGGCTATAATTAAACGCACATTGTGTTAACGCACATTTCTGGCAATTTAATTAGGCGTTTTCTGTTTGCATTGACTTAAGTACGGCTGCAGAGAGCCTATGTTTGAGTTGGTGTATTGGTGGTTAGGCGGTGACGTGGCTGCGCACACGGGTGGAAGTGAGTCCGTGTGAGTTTCTGAGGCTGGGTGCAGGTGTTATTTGTGGCGCATTCAAAAACTTTTGTACTGCAGTACTTTTGTGTGATATAGTAAAATGTCTCTACATGAGCCCATGCAACTATATATTTAACTATGTATGAATGTATGAAGGTGTGAACGCATATTTGTATGTTGAACCTAATTGGAAATTCGCAGATTCCATTCGTATGATTTGTTCAATAGTTCGTTCAGAATTAATACTTGATGAGGATATCTTATCAAATTTGATAGTTTCGTGGCGTTTGCCTCTAAGAACCTCTTATTTTTACGAACTACATTTATTTACTTAAAACAACAACTGAACTGAAGGAACAATAAAGCGAAACTTGCAAAAGAATCCTAAGTAGAGATTAAGTCGGCAGATTTTTGTTTTTGCTGTGATAAGTCGAATATATGACATCACTACACTGCGGAGGATGCAAAGGACTGCATGTATTGGCATCAGCAGAGTATGTACAACTTGCCCTAGTGCTCCCCTGAATATCGTTTTGCACCAACTTCACATCGACTTTTACGTTATTTCCATCGCTGCTCAAAGAGCAGTCAGGTTAAAGGAAGCTGGTCTCTGAAGGCAATGTCTCAAGGGACTTGGTAGCATTTTTGGGCATTAACACCGTATTTCTCTGAACTTCGGACAACTCTCTATACGAAAACTGGAGTTTGGGGTCGTGCTAGAGCAATCTTTCCAAATAGGCAGGATTGGGACCGAAGCTGACACCTCTGTCTTCACTGACGGTTCCAATATAGATTAGAGAGTCGGAGCAGGAAACATTTCTTTGATCCGAGTACCAGGACTTAGGAACATAGAGGAAATTTAAATTGCTGATGAGCTTGCTAGGAAGGAGACTGAATTGGTCTCAAAGACCTTTTATCCGGTCATCGGCATTCTCCTGAGTATTGTTAAAGCCAAATTGCTCAACTTATTTCTCAGGGAAGCGCGGAAGAGGTGGACTTCTATTTCTTTGTGTGCCTCAGCGCAATATATGAAGGACTCAGATATTCCTGGGGACTCCAAGCCATTCAATTTCCAAACTCGTCGTTGTGTGTACCGGTCATTGGACGATCGGCACACACGCGGAAAAGCTAGGTTAGCCATTCACCTACCCTTTCAGAGAGAGACTTTTGAGAACCTTCTCTGTAAATGTGCGGGCCTGATAACTAGACCATTAAGGCGACTGGGTGCTCTCTTCGACAGCCTGGGGCAGTGCTTCAACCTAAGTCCCATCAGCCTTATACATTACATTAACAGCTCTGTCGGGCTGTAGATATCTGCCCTTTGGAGGTCTCTTGATGGTATCAAAACAGCGCTTTAGTGCTACTTGAGAAGTGCCAGAGTGGCACTTCAACCTTTTCACCTGCATACCTACCTTTCAGAACCTTCTAAAAAATATAAACCAAGGTAGAAACCAATACACTCTGATTAGACCTCTGGTGTAGTTATGAAGTACCGAGTGTCTTCACTGGTTCCAGCTTTCCCAGCAGGGTCTATTTGTGCCAGGACAATGCGTATGAGAAAACTGTTGTATAAATTTCGCCCGCATATGTTGCAATTTTAATTGCGTTTACAAAACCACGAAAACAAAAACAAACAACAAACATATCGAGGGAGTGGCAGACGGAAAAATAACAATACAAATACACATTTCCAAGGGGTACCATCAGCACATTTGAACAAAGAATTATTTAGAAATGTGCACTGCCCATCCCCGACCACTATTCACTTTCTAAATCTTCATCCATATAATGGACCCGCATCGGCACAACCTGCTGGAGTGTGCAAATGTAATAAATACAACAGCCTAAATGCAAAATGATGAGGCTGCAAGTGGCAGGCAACTTTGTGCTATCGCATTAGGCTCCTCTACGACCCGCTAGATCCAGAACAAAACACTCAAATACATACAACTATATTTTAGTGTTTTTCTTTTATACTTATGCGATTCGCTAGCTTTTTCTCCAGCTGCAGGCACAGCAATTTGAAGCACTTGTGTGCTCGATATTAAATGTGTTTGCTGTGTGCACTTAATGCGTGTTGTTTTACATACTCGTATTTTTGGTTTTGCCTTGTGTGCCTTTTGTGTTGCGAGTATTGAGTTATTAAAAAAGTTAACGGTATGGTTTTAGATGAAAGGCTGAGCGAATGCTTGTGCGTTAACATCAAAATTAAATTAGACATTGTCGAAAACTTTTTAATAGACTAAAAAACCAGAGAAACGCATCGCAGCTGTAGACGGATGGCCATCCCATAGCCAATTTAAAATTTATGGCAAAAAACGGAATCGTAATATAATTTTGAATAAATGTTAGGAATTTATGATAAGCGATGAGTGCTGCATATAAATATACAGGGTGTTAAAAAAACAATGTAAAATATTGAAGCAAAAATGTCTTATTATGCATTGGTCCACAAAGTTATTATAGTTTTTTAATTGCTTTGTTACTTGTGAGTGATTTCACGTCAAGTGGTCCAAGTATATATATTGGATTCGGTTTATGCCTACAAGAGCTTAATAAGAAGTAAACTGAAAAAACTTGGGGAAAAAGCTTTATAATTTTGAGATTTACGTAATGTTGAAAATTTTGGTATGGAGTTTTTGAAGTTAAATATCAAACAATGCTTTTTTAAAAAGTACTATATATTTCATCCCAACAAAAAATTTATATAAATTTTGGCAAAAACGAAAAGTTAAGAAATTTTTTTAAGCATATTTTATCTTAAAAAAAATGTGTACATAACAAAACTTTTTTTGAAAATAAAATGTTTTGTTAGTGCAAAAAAAATATTATTTTAGTGCAAAAATAATATTTTTAATTTAAAAAAAATATTTTTAGCTTAAAAACAATATTTATTTTTAGTTTATATATATGTAAGTACATATATAACTTTTAAATAAACTAAAATATACTTAAAACAATTTATTAAAAAAAAAGGCTGAGGGAATTGTTTTTCACAAACTCTTGTTTTTTTTAAGAAGCGTTTGTCACAACTGACAAAAAATATATTTTTTAGTTTCCATAACAAACCTTTGTTTGGAAAAAAAACTTTTTTTTAAACAAAATATTTTTTGCACTAAATTTTTTTTTTAAACTACAAAAATAAATACTTGTTTTTTAAATTAAATATTTTTTTTAACTAAAATTTTTTTTTTAAGCTAAAAATATTTTTTTTTTTCAAAAAAAAGGTTTACTTTTTTTTAAACTAAATATTTTTGTAAACTAAAATTTTTTTTTAACTAACTTAAACTAAAAAATATTTTTTTATGCTGGAACTAAAAAATATTTTTTTTTTTCCAAAAAAGTTTTCTTATGGAAAGTAAAAAATATTTTTTCTGTCAGTTGTGGCAAATGCTTCTTTCAAAATAAAAAATAGTTTGTGAAAAACAGAATTGTTTTTTAAAGTACATTTTTTTAAGTATATTTTATTTTATTAAAAAATTATATATACTTACATATATATAAATGTTAAAAAACCCGAAGATATTTGACTTTAAGAAAACTTCATACCAACATTAAAAAAAAAAAGTACGTATAGCGTAGTACACATAACAGAAGTGAAACTTTCAAGGCAGACAAAGAAAGAGGGAGTAACCCGGGAGAGAATAAGAGAGAGAGAGAGAGGAAGAATACATATCTATATAAATTCACAACATTTGTAGAGAATACAAATAGACAAAGTTTACAAGAAACGGAGAAGGCTCGACTGGTGTAGGTAGAGGCCGTTCACAAACTGAGGCAACTACGCGTACTACTCCGAGCGTTTATCACTCGCACAAACGCAGCGATTCCAGGACCGCAGCAATGGCACAAACTACCGCAGGGCAATACCAACAAATCCGACGCCGAACTAGATATCACTTTATAGTACGCACAAGTACTAGCCAGGAAACGGAAATAAGCGCCAAAAAGTAGGCACAAAAAAAACTCCAAAAAAATTGGGACCGAAACACGCCCGAAACAAATATAACGGCAAAAAGTAGGCACCAAAAATATATTTCCTACAAGTTTGCATCAACAAATAAGCGCCAAAAAGTAGACAATGATGTTTCTCACTAGAAATTAGCAACCACAGGAAAAACTCAGGAAAAACAGCTTAACCCTGCAGTAGTCGCGCGGTCTACATATGTAATCCACCATTGTTAAATTTTAAATTTCTTGAAAATTGTGCATCGATTTCATCGGAGATTTTTGCTACTTGTAACTAACAAATAGAGAGTCCCTCTCAGTGTTCCGCAGTTAATTGGCGCGTGCAGTTTTGTCGCTAGAGGTTCGTGAAATTCATGGTCTACGTATGTATGCCACGCGACCGATTACGTAAGTATTTTAAATTAGGTTTTATGCTAATAGCTAGTTATATTTTGTAAAGAAAAGTGGACTTTTGGCATACTTTTTCATTTTAAAATTTTGTGGAACTTTTCTGACAATATTTACATATGTATGCTACTCGTACATATCAATTTCTTTGAGTTTGAAGATCATGGCAAATAGGAGAGAAAATCAGACTGCAGCGTGGTTGGACGAAATTGAAAGTGATAAATTTGATGACGATTTATCATGTTCAGAAGACGAAGAGGACTTTATTGGAGAGGAGTGGTCTGACACAGAATCCGATCAAGAGCAAGACGTTTGTAATCAAGTATCTGACTACGATAATGAGCCCCCTCAGCGAGACAGACGTGGAGAAATATATCTAGGTGTTGATAATACTTTGTGGACAAAGAATGCCCCCGCTAATAGTGGTAGAATAAGAAGGCATAATATTGTGTTCGTGCCCCCCGGTCCTAAAGGAATCGCTCGACAAAAAACCAAACCCGAGGACTGCATGTCACTTTTTTTAGACGATGATATAATTGGTCTCATTATAAAATATACTAATATAAAAATTGAAAGTATTAAGACTAAATATGCACGTGAAAGGGATGCCAAATCAACAGATGAAATTGAAATCAAGGGATTTTTGGGAATTTTACTAATGGCTGGTGTGTTAAAGGTAAGCCGTTAAAGTACAAGTCAAATATTTGATAAGGAAAAACACACTGGAATAGGTTCAATATATTTGACCATGTCTGAACAACGATTTAAGTTCCTTCTTAGATTTATACGCTTTGATGATATTACTGACCTTCAAGATCGTGCAAGCATCGATAAACTAGCGCCTATTCGCGAAATATGATTTGGTTTTTGGAAATTTTCAAAAGTATTATACACCAAGTGCTGAAATGACTTTGGACGAACAACTCTTGTCCTTCAGAGGGCGTTGTTCTTTTCGGCAGTATATTCCAAGTAAACCTGCTAAGTATGGACTGAAAGTTTTTGCACTTGTTGATGTTCATTACCCATACACCTATAACTTAGAAATTTACGCCGGCCAACAACCCGAAGGGCCATTTCGGTTAAGCAACGAGAGATTTGATATCGAGATGAGAATGGTGCAACCAATTTTGGATAGACATATCAATATGACTATGGACAATTGGTTTTCCTCTCTGAAAATTGCGAAGCAATTATTTGATAATGGAATTACAATGGTTGCTACCGTTGGAAAAGATAAAAGAGAAGTTCCCCGGGAATTTCGAATAGCTAGAGGGCATCCAATATGCTCTTCAAAATTTGAATTCCACTCTCCATATACTCTGTTTTTTTATGTACCAAAAGCCAACAAAGTGGTAATGGTCATGGCTACAATGCACAACGATACAGCGATTGATTCTGACCCCGGAGATCAACGAAAGCCGGAAATAATAACATACTATAATCGCACTAAAAATGGCGTTGATCTGGTTGACAAGATGTGTTCTCTTTATGACGTATCTAGGAATTGGAGAAGGTGGCCGCTGACTAAGTTGTATAATCTTGTAAACCTCAGTGCTCTCAACGCATTATGTATTTACACTGCAAACAGTAACTATGAGTCTGTCAAAAGGCGTGATTTTCTCATAGACTTAGCCTTGCCTTGGATGAAACCACTGGCTCACCAAAGATTAACACTTACCACGCTACCTAGAACACTGACATTTAAAATAAAAGGCTTCCTGGATCTTCCACAAGTTGTAACTCATCAAGGTCCAACGCACAAAACTACGTCGGTCGTTGCTACGATTGTGGAAGGGCCCGTAATAAAAGCACCCGTAAAGTGTGTAACGCTTGCAATAAACGCATTTGTCCTGATCATTCCAAGACTGTATGTTTGTCATGTTTCGAAAACAATTAAAACATCTCAATTATCTTCTGGTTATTTTATATATATTTTATACTTTTGTGAAGTATCTTAATTTTTTATTAAAAAATGAGGTTTTGGTTTTTATTTATTTTATGTAAGAACAGAAAGTTTATTTATGTTATTTTTGATTAATATTAATAAATTAAACAAAAACAAGAATATTTAAAACAAAAGCAATGGAAGAATTAAATATTTATCTTTTGTTTTTTTAATTTTAAAATGGATTACATATGGGCATTTCCACAGAAATGTCAACCGAAGCCAAAAAATTCAAAGTCTATAAAATTATGTTGTTTTAACATATTTTTATAGGGAATCTATCAAATGTAACTAATGTAAACAAATTTTACATTTGTACAAACCACATTTTGAAATATTCGAATGCAAAGTCGAACCAGTGCAAAAGTTCCATTTTAAACATTTCTGTTGCATGTTTTGTTTTGATAAATGATCTTGATAAGATATATTATGCCGTGACATTTGATTTTTTAAATCTCGGTTTATATGTAAAGAATGTAAGAAAAATGTGAAAGGAACGATGCGATTGCCAATTACGGTATATTTTTTCTTTGATTTACCGTATAACTCGATGTCGCGTGCGACATTGAAAAAGAACATTTGTTATCAGTGAGTCGAAGGTATTTGTACAATTTGCATCAAATATTAGTAGCAAATAGATATTTTTATTGCTAATTAAATAAACAAAACTTTGCTGGAAAATAATCAGCGCTTTGCTCTTTTTACTTATTTAAAGCTAGTAGCGTGCGACATCGTAAGTGTAAAATGTACACATTCAAAATAAATTTTCGTTCGAAAATATCTTTATTAGTATATGTAAATACAAAATATAAAATTTTTGAATGTAGATGAGTAAAAACGACGGCGAGAAAAATAAGGCGAACTGTAAACGGTGGAGAGAAAGGTTAAAGGATGATGAAACAAAATTACAAAACTATAAATTAAGAAACAAGGAAAGAATGCGGAAAGCTAGACAGACGTGGAGAGCACTGGCTGAAGGCAAAGAAGATATAATTCAAGAAAAACGGAAATATAATCGCATACGACAACGAGAGAGGCGCCAAAAACTCTTAGAAAATGGAATGTCATATGCACGTCAAAGCCAAAACGCATCTTACGAATGTAGACAAACCTTGGCGAAAGCTGCTAAAAAAGTGGAGAAAGCGATGCCAAAAGACATGCACAGAAGGCTAAAAGTTCTTGAAGTCCTGGTAAAAAAAATATAAGCAGTTTGAAAAAAGAAAAATGTTAACCGATCCAACAGAACCGTACCAGAAAGCCTAATTAATGCCATCAATGCTTTTTATCAGAATGATAATATTAGTGTGCAAGCTTCGGGAAAGAAAGACGCCATTATAATTGAAGGCAAATTAGTAGCTAAGCGCTTTATGTTAATGACTAGTAATGCCAGTTCTCACGGAAAGGGAGCGGTCATTAAAAGAAAAGTGTGGCAAATAACAAAATCTAAAAACGTTGTTTTACCAGATGCACTATCGTTTTATCAATGTGCACAAAACAACACAAATGGAATTAAAATGTATTTTATGCCATCTGCTCAAATTGAAAATTTGTCTCTTCATTATAAGTTGGACGAAAAATGGAAGGAAGTGAGAAATATCTCAGGTATATCCCAGTTGCATTCGTTTTGTTTCGATGGCCAACAGTTAGAAGCAGCTAGGACTGCATATTCCATTAAAAGAACTTTATTTGACATTAGTAATACTATTCTCAGTTAAGTTAGTTTTCGTTGTTTGTTTTTACATAGTATATAAGATTAATATACTTATTTTTGTTTTTCTTTATTGACGATATTTTGTTAAGTTTATAATTTTGGTTGTGAAAATAAATATATTGAATATATTAAAAATCATTTATAATCATCTTTTGCATGTCTAATTACATAAAAAGTAAAAAAATAAACATAAAAAGTATGGTGGAACAAAATGTCGCATGCGACATGTCGCGTGCGGCAGTGATTAAAATTAAATAAAAAATAAACTACTTAATATTTTTGAATAAAATAAAAAGCATTATTAAGATACATCAATGCATAACATTTAAAAATTAGTCGCATTAATATATTTCTTCAGGTTTCGCTGAAAAAAGTGTTTGATTTTTTTGCTTTGAAAGCGACTTCTGTTTTTGTCGCATGCGAATGGCTTCATTTTTTGTAATTATCTTGAAAACGAACAATTTCCCAAAATCAACCTTAGCACCAATCATAGTGCTAATCAAGTGCTATAGCTTTCGCCTTTTGTCAAAATAAAATAATGTTTTGGTATATGTTTTTTTTCACTTTGAATGCGTACGAATGTCGCATTCGACATTGGAGAAATGCCCATATGTAGACCGCGCGACCAATTACGTCAGTTTCAGGGGCGCGACTACTGTAGGGTTAAAGTGTATCTAAGATATATATAAGGTAAAACTCTCACTCTCCTTTTCCTCAACGTTATATCTTTTTTCTCTCTCGCGGAACGATAATGCCCAAAGCGTTGCATGGTCTTGAAATTTTACTCTCCATTCTCGCTTGTCCATCGATACCTAAGAAGTTTCACTTCAAAAAAATATTTTTGAAATTAAATTATAAAAAAAATTGTCTTGTCAATTGTGAAAAACACCCCTCAAAAAAATCTTTTTTTGTTTTTTCACTTACGAAAAACACTATCCTCAGTTTTTTTTTTAATAATAGCTAAACCTATGCTCAGAAACCCCTCAACATTTCATAGTGGAATTCCATTCACTTTTCGAATTATATTCAAATGCGCACAACGAATCTATTCAGTTCAAAATGCCATATATCTGCTTACTACTTTACGTAACGACACTTTGACCGATGAAGGTAATATTCGAAATGGCGGAAAATTAACTACTCTATTGAAAGATTTATTATTCTTGCAAATATATTTCTTGTCTTCAGTCATCTGCAGTATGCAAACAGTAAAGCAATGAAACGCGTAAAGGTCAAAATAAAAATTTCCACCACTCAAATCTATTTGTTTTTAATTTAGTAAAAAAGTTATTCAAAAACCAAATTGATGATTAAATTTGCGCTGAAATGAAAAATTCGGAACTTAAAAAAAATATTTTTTTCGAAAATAATGAAATAATACCAAAATACAATAAAATAATAATAATAGAAAAAATTAAAAAAAAAGTATTTTTCTCAAAATATTAGGTGCGCAACTAAGTTCTCGCTGTTTTTTGATGAAAATACCACTTTTTTCTGAAAAAATGGTTACAAGTGAATCATTGAAGGTATTGCCCATAGCTGGCTACAACTTTTTCCCATCTTTCTGGTAGATCTCGTATACCGTCGCGGTAAAACTGTTCATCTTTTGAGGCTATCCACGGATCAAGCCAATTTTTGATGACTTCATATGAATGGAACTGCTGGTCAGCTAGATCATGTGCCATAGATCGGAACAGGTGATAATCGGACGGCGCAATATCTGGAGAGTATGGCGGGTGGGGTAGGATTTCCCATTTCAGTGTTTCCAGGTAGGTTTAACGGGTTCGGCAATGTGAGGCCAAGCGTTGTAATGCTGTAGAATCACTTTTTCATGCCTCTCCGCGTATTGCGGCCGCTTCCCGCGCAGTGCTCGGATCGATCCCCAGTGATGGTTTCGCTTGGCTTTGACAGTTCATAATAAATAACACCAAATTGGTCCCACCAAATACATAGCATAACCTTCGCATAACCTTGAATATTCGGCCGAGGCGACGACGTAGAAGCATGACCGGGCAGTCCCCATGACTTTGTTTTCTTTGGATTGCTGTAATGAATCCATTTTTCATCACCCGCCACGATGCGATGAAGAAAACCCTTCCTTTTTTGCCGCTGGAGCAGTTGTTCACAGGCGAAATAAACGACGTTCAACATCCCTTGATTTTAACTCAGCATGCATTCGCTTGGAAATGGGTTGGCGGGTAACTCCTAATACTGAAGAAAGCTCTTCTTGCGTTTGACATGGATCCTCATTGAGCAATGCCTCCAATTCAGCGTCTTCGAAGGGTTTTGGCCTTCTTTCACGCGGACAGCCATCATCATTAAAATCACCGTCTTTGAAGCGACGGAACCAATCTCGCCACGTTGTTTCACTTAAAGCAGCATCTCCATAAATTTTTGTATGGACAGACATTTTCACAAAACCATCTTTGTTGATACCTAAACAAATCAATAGTGTGTCGAAACAGTTTGTTTACCATGTATCTAAGCTTGGTATATGACGTTTACGTCATGTTAGAATCGACTAGCTGCTGGCGGCATCTATTGACAAACCGCGAGAACTTAGTTGCGCACCATAATAAAAATGATAAAAAACACATTGAAATAATAAAAATAATTAAATAAATTTTAAATTTTCGTATAAAAATAAATTTTTTGCAAAATCTGTTTTTAAAATTATATTTTAGCTTAGAAAAATTAAATGTTTTTCAGAAAAATGGTAAAGAGAACCGTAAATATTTGACTTTAAGTAACTCTGTGCTAAAATTTTTCAGTATAAGCAAAATATATTATATTTTTTATAAAAATTATAAAAATAACGAAGACTTTAAACTATTCCATACTAAAATTTTTAAATATATTTTAGCTTAAAAATAATTATTTCTGTATAAAATTGGTAAAAAGAACCGAAGATATTTCACTTTCAATAATTCCATACTAAAATTTTTAGCATTGAATAATTTGAAAATTATTAGATTTTTCTGGGTAAAAGAAAATACTTCTTTTAGTTTTAGAATCGCTCCTACGTGTTGTTATTGGTATGCTGTTTTTCTAATCGGTTTGATGGCAAACGATGATTATGTAAACTTTCTGCAGAGCACAATGGTTGAGCTTTTGAACGACATTCGGATTTCCTCCTGACAAAGATGTCGTACCTGCTGGGAAATGGAAGGAGCGGTCTTTGAAGCACTTTTGTAACTAAAAAAAAAATAAATAATTGGCGCGTACACTTCTGTTAGGTGTTTGGCCGAGCTCCTCCTCCTATTTGTGGTGTGCGTTTTGATGTTGTTCCACAAATGTTTTTATTAATTTTGGTTTCACCGAGATTCGAACCAACGACCTCTCTGTGAATTCCGAATGGTAATCACGCACCAACCCATTCGGCTACGGCGGCCGAAGCCAAAGTTAATATGCGGACCCATGTTTTTTAGGACTTTTTTGCTCCTTTGGTCCCTTCTATTAACTCCTTATATATTTTACATAAGTTTTTTTTAACATACTGCATGGCACTTGCATTCAGCAAAAACAAAATTGAAGATTCAATTTGCACCAT
The DNA here is from genome assembly GCF_028408465.1 of Anastrepha ludens. Taxonomy (NCBI): domain Eukaryota; kingdom Metazoa; phylum Arthropoda; class Insecta; order Diptera; family Tephritidae; genus Anastrepha; species Anastrepha ludens. The sequence goes on along the minus strand of NC_071498.1, from coordinate 6,728,854 downwards.
TTTGAGCTTCCATTGTGCGCTAGGTGTTTGGCTGAGCATATAATTTGCGGTCTATCTATTGAGGTTGTCCTGTGAATGAGACGATTTAGTCTGACTGGCAGCTGGATTTTTTGGAAGTTTTTTTTATTTCAGAAATACAATCGGAGGTTTGCTATTACCTGCCGAAATGCGTTCAATATTACACGAGTTTTTTCTATTTTCATTTATACAATATATTTTATATTCTAAATGACTTCGAGCCCGGACTCACTGAATGGTAGCCATGCCAAACTCCTTATGTTATGCTTTTTGTTTCTTAAATTATGAGCTTTTTTTCGCGAAGCCGCACTTAAGGAGGGCCTGCCAGTTAACCATTTTTGAAACTCTTCGAAGTAAATTTTTTCATGTTATCAATTCCATTTTATGGCTTTATAATTCTATGCTGCTAAAATTTGTATAGACTTATAACTAAAAGCACATATAACCACACACACACACACACATAAGCGCTGTGAATATCTCACAAGCAGTTGAAATATTCTTAGAAATCGCTAAGATATTCTAAGCCGTTCCTTCCCAGCTATTTAGGCGCTTTTGCCAATTGGTGTTTGCGAAATCGCTTGGTGCATAAGCTCTTTATTGCTATGCTCACATATCATTTATCTTCCATGTTGACATTTGTGACCGATTTAAAATCCTGGCAACAGATTTTAATTTGTCAATCAAAAAGTTAAATCTTAAAAATCCTTCACATCTCTGCACCGCTAAATGTTTCAAAATCAAAAAAATTTTAGAAATTGTCTTTCTGTCTGTGACGGATGCTTGAAGTGATAGTTGCGCAGACAACGGACGGATGACTAAAGCGCACAGTGGTGAGTTGCATAAAAGTAATTTTTTAAATATATAAATATCATCAGTGTTGTAAAATTATAATAAAAGGGACATTTGGTAATAAAACATAATAAAAAAAATTTAACTAAATAAAAGGGTATAAAAAAATATAATAAAATATAAAAAAAAAAATTCAAACGGCTGAGCGTTAAAAATAAAAATATAATAAAAAAAATATATGAAAGGATATAAAAATATTATTACTATTATTTGTTTAAGCGCTGATTATGTGGCGCTTAGTGCCAAAATTAATGATTTCCATATATTTATTGTATTTCTATCGCGATCATTTAGGATCAATTGAGACCACGTGAGATCGCTGCGAGTTATTTCGTCATGCAGGCAGCGTCGCCAGGAATGACCAAGATTCCCTGCATCTATACCCTTGGGGACTCCATTCAAAGGCCGATGGCCGATTGGTATTTCTTGGGCTGGTTTTCTGAAGGTGTGTCTAATCCATGACTACTTCTTCTTACGAAATTCTACGTCGATTGTAACTTGATTGCGCCTTCTGTGCAATTCAATGTTCGCTTTCCAATTTTCTGGCCACCAAGCGCGTGTTATTGTTCGATTTACAAACCTTTGCAGTTTGAACGCAATTTCCACTGATGTTGGCCAGGACTCGCAACCATACAATAAGACCGGTGTGATATTAGAATCAATAATGCGTATTTTCGTTTTCTCCATAAGCTGCTTTGAGTACCACACTTTTTCGAGCATTTCAAAGGCTGCTTTGTTTAATCTTACTGTTATATACAGGTACCAAGATACGTTAACTCTTCAACTTCTTCAATCTGTTGGCCATCAATGGTAATATTATTAGGCTGGATAGCATTTATGTTAATTGAGCATTTATTTAATTGATTGATTGCTCAACGGTACAATACCTCTTCGGGGATATATAAAATAAAGGGTAGGTAAGTTTCAAGGGCTGGTGTTGATTTTGAATAAACTACAATTTTTTTAAGAAATTATTGTCATTTCTTTTTATTATGATAATACTGATATAGCTCAATTACGTATAGAACAAAATATCGGCCAAATAGCCGATTGAAAAATGTCAAATGAAATGCAGAAAAAACTTGACGTTTAGGTGTGGTTTATATTCAACATTGGGCCTTAAACTTTAACCACCCTTTATACAATATAAACATTAAAAAAAAAATTGTTTATATAAAAAAATATAGAACATAAAACAACAAAATTTGTTATATAAAAAAAACCTAAAATATAAAAACATTCTATTGGCTGATCATTAGGAAAAATCATCAACTGTCAGAATTTGGATAGTTCTATACAAGTGGCTTGGCAACAAATGAACCTTCTATCTAAATGAAAATAAAGGTGAGCTCCAGGGCAAAATTATTGCCATAGTTTCCTACAAAATCCAGCAATAGCTCTCATTTGCCATTGACATCATCTTCTGCCTTCTTCACCTTGCGCCAAACAACAAATCAGAGAAAATTGATGCGGAACCGCATTATTTTTGGTTTTGAGCGGTGAGGTTGGGTTAAAGTTGCTTTGGCACCATATAGTAATCGTCGTTATGACGTATGTGATGATTCTCTTCTCTTGAATTTTTCCCTCAATCCGGGGACTGCTTCGACGTAAAGGTTCAAGATGGCGTACTAAGAAGGGCATATTCACGTATTCACCCTGCGTCCAGGGTCGCCTGTTTTGAAAAACCTACGCTTAATGCGCTTCAGCATAAGTTTCCATTTCACGCTTCTTTTACCGAATAATATACGACGGCATTCCATTTTTCTTCATCTATCATCATTTTCTCGATTATTTCTTCAGTTGTACATTCCCCAATAGTTCGTTGCAGAGTTGTTCTCTCTGTATTTTACCTGTCTCATTTGAATGTGTCTGCGTCATCGTATTCAGTATCTCCATAAAAGGAGTTTGATATATTCACCTTTCCATTCACTACAAATAATTGCGAAAGGACCTGTGTCCGGACAAAAACTGTGTGAGGTAATTGTTAACGCCACCGTGCTTTGTTTCTATCCACTTCTTAAATCGGGTTTTACTCTCGCTGGTCATTTACCGTACCGTTCAGAGTTCCATCTTGTTGGTCAAAACGTGAACGTTTGAATTTTAATGCCAGAGAGGCATGGTCCTGGAATTCCTGAGATTTTTGAGAGATGGGAGTATCCGTTTGCGTTCTTGTGCTACAAGGTCTATAGGGTTGGTTCCACTGATAACTAAAATCGCTGCTTCTGATACTGAGCGCGCTGGTGCGTTGCTCAGATAGTAAAGTTTTTCGCCTCCATTTCACCCTCAGAGTTGTACCTCCAAGGTTTGCCATGAGCTTACTTAACATGCCGTTTACTTTGGCAACTCTTGTGGCAGCATGATTTATGTGCGCTCAGCAAGTTAATACTGAGTCTAGTTGCACTCTTAGGTATTTGACCACTTTTTTTTGTCGATAAAGTGGTACTGAAGTCATAACAAAGGATTTCTTGCCATCAGTAGCTTATTTTTTTTAGTTATGAACTGTTGACAACTATAAATACGCTACTGTAGAACAATTCACTGATTTGGGAACCAATGAGAACACCTATAATGTCGACGTTGAAATCTAATGAATACCTCTTACCCCAGCCAGTGATACTCCAAACTAAGTAAACAATTGAAAAGTTGCTAAAAATATGGTAGAATTGTAGAACGAACACCAGCTTATTTTGCTCATAACTGTCCCACTGTCTGCACAGAAGCGGCGTCTGCTTAACGAAATCAAATCAACTCGAGAACATTTGGCCGCATTTTCTAGTGGATTTTCTTGCGTTGTTCACGCCAAGCGTTTACATAAATATATGTGTCACTGCGGCTCTCGATATCAAAGCATAAACGCTTTTAAACATACGCACACATGCATGCGTACATTTAGGTTGGCAAGTTGGTGGGTGTATTTTTAAGTTGGTAACAGTTGACGTACTTGACGTGAAAGGGTGGCACACATGCATGCATATATACACACACACTTTAGAGAGCGTCCTGTAGGAAAAGGCACTTGTTCCAAATTGGTGGCTTTACAGAAAAGCTGCATACAATCAAATATGAAACAGAACTGAAACTGATTTTCTGAATTTACGAAGCGATCCCCCATAGAAGGTCACTTAGCTCCATTGACGCTCTTTCTCAGAATTTGTGCATAATTTCGTTTTTTAAGAAATCAATTATTTTTTGTGTGATTGATAAGGTTCATAAAAAAATTAACAAATTATAAAAGTTATAAAATTCTGCGCAAAAAATTAAAAAAAATTAAAACAGACGCTCACGCTTTCGAATTTCAGTCTTCAGTATAGATTTTCTTGCCAGCTCTATGAATGCCTGAAGTAATCCCCAGCATACACTTTTTATAAATTTTTTTTCTTTAACTAAACGCCACTTCTACATAATTCTAACGATCTAGCACCACTTTTTAAGGACGAAGTGAGACCCAATCGAATTTCTGTCAATTTTCTTAATATTCGAACAAAATAGGGCGGTAAAGAAAACGATTTTAAAACCTTCCGCTTTTTACAACAAAATAACAAATCCGCCGTTACAGAAACCAGAGAGCATACATTTTTCATCTTTCACCCTGCTTATTCGCTCTTAGTGGAGTTTGTCACCGAGGGAAAATATTTATAAGCAACTATTTTTTGGAAAAAGTCTGCTTTTGTTTGTAATATTTTAATTGTAATAAGAGGTAATTGGAGCAACTTGATGAATGCAGAGTGATAGTATACAAATTATAATATACTTATTTATTAAGAATAAGAATTTACCAAAAGCTTAGTTAGTAAAGCTAGCAATCGTAGTGATCTCCAAATTTGTCCATTCACAACAGAACTCCCATTAACCAATTAGGTGAAGGTGAGATTCACACTGAATTTCTCTTCGCTGTTAACTGCCACTGTCTCTCACATCAATATAATATATTGACACTTGCATATCAACTGCAAGCGATGCGTATGATGTTCGCTGTTAACTGCATTGCCTCTCACTGCAGTAGACTCACACTTGCATTGTAACTGCAAGGGATGCTGTAGAGTCATTTGGGCATGATATTCGCTAGTTGAAAGATATTAGAGAGCATTACCCTTTATGTAGGTGGAGAGCAGTTCTTTCTGCTTAACTTATTTATGAACATTTTTATCATTTTTAGCTTATAGATATACCGAAACAACTTTGACATTAGATTGAGAAAGGAGTAGCTTCAAAATATTTAAAACCCCGTTCATAGTTATTAGCGAACATATGCCTTCTTTTTTCACCCTTTATTTTAAAAGATGTTATCTCTACATGAAACAATAAAATCAAGACAATAATAAAGACAAGACAAAAAATCGTGCATTGATTTCCTATCGGGTATGAGTTATACAATTACTTATCTAAGTATATGTAAATAAATTCATAAAATATGTTTTCTGTGTGTGCGTATGTGGGTGATAAATGTGGGTGATAATTTATTTATGTGCATTATTATTGTCGCATTATTTATTTTAAATTTCGATTGAATACACAGCGGTAGCATTTGTTTAAAATATTTCTTTTTGCACACATTTACGTATGTGAACATACAATAAAAGTAAGCACCGATATAAAAAAAAGCAACGGTCGCGCATAAATCAAGATGAACCATCAGTCGCGCTTACATACGAAAGTTGTCTTTTCGAAAAAATTACCATAAATAAATGTTATGATTATACGTGCTATGTATGTATGTATATATGTAAAACCGTTTGTGGCAATAGCTGAATGGTAATATTATATTTTTCCCTTGACTTTCTTCTTCTAGTTAAGCATTAATTTTCATGAAAATAAGGAAGTCCTACAAATATAGATACTACATACTTGTATGCTTTTTTACGTCAGGTTAAAAAGTTTACTCGAGTTGAGTGTGCATATTTTTTCTACATCGATAGAAATCGTAGCTTAAGTTAAATGGTTTTGAGTTGCATATGAAAATTTTTCCTATATAAAAAGAAATGTTAACTCGAGTTAAATGAAGTCCCTCATATATACTACTTGTATGCTTTTTTAGGTCGGGTTAAATAGTTTACTCGAGTTAAATGTGCATATTTTTTCTACATCGATAGAAATCTTAGCTTAAGTTAAATGATTTCGAGTTGAATATAAACAAATTTTTCTATATAAATGGAAATACTAACTCAAGTTAAATGGTTTCCGAGCTAAGTTAAGTCTTAAATCAGATGCTCACAATGAAATTAAAATAAAACTTTCATAGCAAAAGGAATTTTCGCGCAAAATCGATATAAATATGTGACTTTGATGTTAACCCTACTCGAGTTTTAATTTAATTATTCACATATGCTGAATGTAAGTGAGTAAAATAGAAGCATAAGCCTAAAAATGCGATGGGTCTGAGTTCACCGTCAGCTTTAGAGATTAGCAAATTTGAGCGATTTTCCAACATTTTGGGAAAACGGGTGTTGTTAGTATCATGCCAAAACAGTAACGGATATATGGAAGTAGAATCGGCAAAACAGCTTTCAGTAAAAACAGGGTGCATACCATCCATCCCAGTGGCATTTGACGTGATCCTTGAACATTCAAGGACATCGGACTGATCAATTCACGAAACACACACAAATTTATGTTAGTGTTCGTGACTCGAGGTGCGGAAATATTTAAAAATTTTTTATTCATAAAGTCAAGTTCTACCAAGCTTTGACAATTTCTCACTTAATATTTAACCAAACCAATGGATTTGATTTTTTGCCAAGTTTGTTTGCTGCCGATTGCCCTTTCAAAACTGTTTTATTTGGATGCATTTCTGACCATTCTAATAACTTCTTACCTCATAACTAAAACTGAATGTGAGTATTGAATGCTTTGTATCTCTTCCAATGGTAATACATTGTTTTCCGCCTCTCTATAGCTTTTTTAATTTCTGAATTGAACCAAATGTTGTTATAATCTTGCTAAATCGTTGTCTTGATTGGAACGTTAGCGTTAAATTTACTAAATTCTGCTCCAAATATTGCATTAGGTCGTCAGTAGATTTGATGTGCTACCACTGCTTCCTTAATTGTCCAACTTCGATCCATCCGTAAACAATGGCAAACATGTCTCCAAATGTTGCACAGCGCCCACTCCTCCCTTAAGCGGATATGAATGGAAAAAGTTCCGCTTGGACCCAGAGAGGACGTACGTTCAACCAGCACCATTGAGATGAACTCAAACGTTTCCACGACAGTCGGTTGTACGTTACCGAAACGACCCGGATTTATATCCAGCCAAGGACTGTCACTACAGCAGCATTCTCCGTATGCAAGTATGAGGAATGTTTAGGCTGCTACAACAACAACAACAACAACAGATGAACTCAAAGGTTTTAAGAATAGTAGAGTGTCCGTAGCTTAAGTCTAGCTTTTTGCCCTAACACCTCAATCTGATTGCGGCGGGTGCAGCGGCAGTTCACCCTGCGTTGTCCACGGGTACAATATTCAGCATAGCGTTAAGCCACCACTGATGCCAATGAGAACAGACCTTTGTACCTTCTCTAGCTTCTTATCTGATGTCGTCCTTTCCAGCAAGTTCCACCAATTTCGTACAAAAATAATTGTTTTATATAGCCAAAATGTAACTTGGTAAGAAGTTTCGAAAAAAATTTCGCTGTGCAGTTTCATAGTTCATTCAATTTTAGTATAACAAAGTGCAAGTTTGAAGTGGCTCAAAATTTTCATTGATTTTTGTTACTTTTTGGATATCGCCTATTTCCTCAGTATAAAAAATCGTGCATATGTTTTGCATTTATTTTTATTTATTTATTTACTAGCGTACCCTCGCCCGCTTCGCTAGGCGATAAATTCAATGATTTGCTGAAAGAGAATAAAATTAATACGAAACAAAGCAAATTCTTTGATAGAATTTCATTCGAACTTTATTGTAACACTTTTTGGTAGACATCGTTCGCTCATGAGAAAAAATTGGGTATTCTAAATTAATACCGCACATTTGTAGAGACTGTCTTTGCGCCTTATTAATTGTCATAGCGAAGGCAAGCCGAATAGGGAACTGCAAACGTTTGAAATCGAATGGTAAATCCGTAGGGAACAAGTGGAATTGTGGGTATCAAAACGTCTTCTCCTTTGTACTTCCCTTTCAAAATTGTTTCTTCGATAACGTTACCCATTAGCTTTTTCACAACGAGTCTGGTACCGTTGCAAAGTCGTGGCCATTAATGTTGCGCAGCATAATAATCGGTGCTCCAATTTTTAATCGTAAATTATGAGGTGGTAGGCCTGGCAAATCGAGTGAGCTTAAGAATTCAGTTGGATAATTTACGACAGCATCTTAATCAGTAATAGTGTCCATTGACTTACTTATATGCAACTATGTCACCAGGTATTTGATCCAAAATAGCTGCATTTATATCTTTCGCTGTGCCAATCATGGTTTTTGTAATGTTGAACTATGTTTGGAAATACACTCTGTATCAATGCCTCTTTAGACTGTGCAAAAGTGCAGAAATTGTTAGGCAATGTAATCATTCCTGTTGGATCGACAGACATTTGGCCATTTCCGATTTTCAGTAATTGGTGTGAAAATTCAGCTGCTGACGGATCGTTCTGTAGTTGAACACGTACGTTTGTGGCAAGTGTAAGCGTGTTTACATGTCTCCATAAATACGATGGTTTTAAGCATGCATTGATTTCATCTGCAGCCGTAGATTTTGGGATCACAGGTAATGTTTGCCTGAAATCTCCAGCCAATAAAATCATGGCACCTCCAAAGACTGTTTGGCTTCTTCGTAGATCTTTCATAGTTCTATCAAGTGCTTCCAATGGTTTCTTGTGTGCCATAGTACACTCGTCCCATATTCAAAGGCAACTTTAATGCAAAATGAGCTGTGCGACCGCCTTCCAGTAATGTAGCCGCAGTTCCGGAAGAAGCGAGTGCCAATGCAACGTTATTATCTGATCGAATTGTTGCTAATATCAATGAAATCTAAAAGGTCTTTCCTGTTCCCCCAGGAGCATCCAAGAAAAACAATCCACCAGTTCCATGGCTAACATTATTCATGATTGTATCATAAACATGTTGTTGTTTATGTTTACTCTCCGTCGAAAAAAATTTGCAACTTAGCAACACGACACAAATCGTTTCACAATAACGAAAAATTCGCATTTTTATTCAAAAAAAGTTGTACATATAAAATGAATGTTAATTCGAAACTTAATCTAAGAATCGAGCAAGTTCTGCGGCAATTTTCACTAAAAACACAATTGGTACAATATTTTGGGGTTTTCTTTTTTTATATGAAGAAAATATTAAAAAAAAATTTTTTTTGCTAAAAACCTTCCCCTAGTGGATCCCTATAATATGAAAAAAGAACGAATAAAATTCGGCCCAATAAAATGCGTACAAACGAACATCATTTCATTTTTATATATATAGATTAATTATTGTTATGCAGGGTTTTATCACTGAGACTTGGAACGTTCTATTGTCTATTTCTCTATTTTTTCATTTGTCTTATTTTATTGAGTTTTATTTTCGCCTCTGGTAAAATATTTTTACATCAGTTCTGGGTACGATGCCAGCAATTATTTGGCGGTTTCATCTTCCTTCCTACAGAACCTGCAAGTTCCCAGGTTAGTAAAATGGTGATTGCATCTACAATACCCTGCAGTAATGTCTAAGTCTAAAAATATTCTTACTTAGTTTCATACAACCTTGAAATCAGTTTAGGTAAAAGTTGCCCATCGTTGATTTTGATTGCGATAAACCCAGCATATGGCCTTAGTAGAAGGCCTTAGGTTCTTCTCTACTTCCTGAATAAGTGAAGGGAAGCTTCTCTTTCCCATGCCGTAAAGTGGCTCTAGGCCACAATATATTGTAGCTCTGCACCTTTAAATGGGACGTCCCTTTTCTGGCTAATTTATCTGCCATCTTGTTTCCAGCAATTCCTATGTGCGCTGGACCAAGATACCATATTCAGCTTATCTTAACCTGGAAAGAGTTTAGAGTCTTAATTGGCTATCAGTGAGCATAGCTACGCTTCTGTTTTTAAAATTCCGTTCAAGGTTAAAGTGAGCGCATTTACCTACTGCGTAGACTTTGTTCATATGTGGTGCCTCTATGATAATTTTGCCAATGGCATTCTTTTTAGTGAAACTGTTAAATTTGTTCTTTTAAATCAGTTCTTATACAAACCGTCTGATGCCAAATTAGAAAATATTTGCGCTATAGAAAATGCAATATAATCTTGAAATAAAAAGAAAAAAAATTCTTTAATGAAAGTCGCCCCGTAATTTTTCAGACCAGTTAACTGCACTTCCTAAAGTGAGGCAGTGAGACAGAATACAAAGTTGAAGGTGAAAGTATTCATAGCATAAATGAAAAAGTACTTATTCACTGGTATACTCGCACTTTCGTTAACAACCGGGGGATGCACTTTGTCAAAGCCAACAAACAGATTGTTTCTCATGACTCTGTGCGAAAATCTATGCTCAAACATGTGTGAAAGAGACTTAATTATTAAAGCATACATACACACATACCTTTACATACATACGTATATGCACTTCAAAGGTTACAGAATTAAGCAACGCAAATTATTACTTTCGTAGTTGAAACTCATTAGTTTCGCTTTTATGGGTACGTTCATATAAATACGAATGCATGCTTTGTCATTTGTAGGGCTTTCATTCAAATTTATTGCTGCCAAAAGCTGCAATTGAAAATTATTACTTACCCACTACCTCAAATGCAAACTTTTTATTCACTTTCACTGACTCTTTGGTTTGAATCTCCTTCCTCATACTTTCTGGCATCTTACAGCTGCTCGTCGACGTGCAGCTAGAAAATTAATATTGTAAATCGCTTTAAGTAACAACCCACGCCGCTAAGCTGCTGATTGGATTATTTTATCTTAACAGAATTGCTGCTCAAGTTCTCAACATTCTCGACCTAGAAACGCGTAACAGATAAGATCTTGTTATTGCAATGACACATTAACAGGATACCGGAGGCGATCAGGTGGAAAATAGAAGCGTGACATATTTTCGCGTCTACCGTACGTAGGTGGTAAATGCAGGCTTTTTGTGTGCATTTACATATACGCTTACCGGCCTACTGATTCATATGAATACAGGTTAAGTATACGCCATGGCGTTGCTGGGAACTGATATAACTGCATCATGAAAAAGTGGAAATGTTTAAATTATAGATGTTGTTTTTTATATCTTAAATATTAGTAGATACCTGTAATGTCAAGTTTTGCTATTTGCCTTTGAAATTTGAGAATATTATAAATTTGCTATTAAAAGTTCTTACATTCCTCGCCTTCTTTGCCTTATTTTATTAATTTTACACTAACAAATTTGGAAATAGTGTGACAAGTGTCTAAGAAATGTATGCATGTTTGTAAAGGGTCTTTCGAAAGACGTGACTCGACGTTGTTTTATAACAAAACATGTACAAATTTTAGATTCCTTTAGGTTTCACTATTTTTATTCAAAATACGGCTCTTAACAATTTTGCCTGAAAAATTACATCATTTAAATGTCTACAGGTAAAATCCGTCAGCAACATTTTGCGGAACAGCATCAATATTCTCAATTGAACGTCCAGATCTTGGTCTGCTAGTCTTCCTAGTCTACCCTCGACAGAACCAGTTTCATGAACGATTATTCGGACAATTATTTCTACCAAAAAGAAGAAGAAGAATTCGATCTACGATACGGAGTTATTTTTGAGAGTTAATAAAAAATTGAAAAAAAAATTAAGGAAAAGAGAATAAAAAGAAATAAAAAAAAATTTATAAAATTTAAAATAAAATATTATAAGATAAAATTCAATAAAATAAAACAAAAATAATTTAACTATAATATAAAAATAAATCGCAAAATGTGTTGGTAAGCGCATAACTCAACAACGCATAGACCAATCTTAACAATTCTTTTTTTATGTTCCTTGAGGTCCAAGGATGGTTTTTATGGCGAGAAAAATTCGAAAAATTTCCGGAAACCCTAAAACAGCCCTTTTTTCCATACAAGTATTTTCTAACTAAATGTAGAGTCGTGTGTGTCCGTGTTCGCGTTGGAGGATCTAAGGCGTTCACACAAAAGCGATAATATCTCGAACCCGATCAAATTGAAAAGTCAAAAAATGAAAGAGCTATAGATTTGATTGGTCTCGGAATATTCTTTCTTTTGTTTTAGCTTCAGAACGCGGCATAAATTACATCAGTTTTCACGTAGTTGCATCTGCCAAACCAACCGCGTTAAAAAGCATTTATTATCTTAATAATTAATTTTGATTGTTTTCTATCGGGTTTTATGCAAAGTGTTTTAATATTTGCGATTAATATATTAATTATTGCATGTGACATAACTTAGATAAGTATATTCGATAATCCTCCCATAAGACGAACTAATTTAGGTAGAAAAACCCGAAATGCTACAAACCAAACTAATTGCCGATATAATCATACTGCACAAGAACGTGACGACCGAAATGAACGTGAAAGAATTTATATATCACGAACGCGGGTAGCGTGAGCAAGAGATTCAACTAATAATCGCGCAAGTTTGAATAGAGCTGCTTTCAATTACGATTTGTCAATTGACTAAAGTAACTACCAATGTGTTACTATTGGATTGTGTTGCGCAAATGGGAAAGTGAAATTGATTCCATTGGATCCACCAGCAGAGCCATTGTACTCATTGGTTTCAGGAATAGGATCAGATTCCATACACTTTTTGTTAAATATTCAACAACAACACAAGCAGTTCGGAAAAATTGCATGCCAACTTTTAAGGTATGTATTATAGCAGTTAATCAATAATTATTTTAGTGAACAAAATTTCCTGTTAACTAAGTAAAGAAGTATCATGAACCTTCAGTTCCATAATCCCCACGAAATATATTACTTAGTCATACTATTATTTGGTGATTCAGTATTAGCAACACTTTTATTACTTTGAAACACAATATAATTATTTGATAATGGATATTAGTTACAACTAATTATTACATATTCACGACCTAAGCGTAAAAGTTATTATTTGGTGATTCAAATTGGGAGACAGATATACTTTTTAGGTACAAATATGTATTATTTAAATTTGATCAAATAATTTTTTTTAATTTACAGATACAAGGCCAAATATATCTTAGAGCAAGCTCACGGTTACCAGTGCCAGATAGCAATTACAAATTCCTGCAAATTTATTTCATGGGCAATTCACCACAAGAAATTGATATGCGTTGTTCACATAACAATTCACTAAAGAGGTCTTTTGTAGAACAATTACAAACTTTATTCTATGAACACAATCAATTGATTATGTTGTTTAGAACTGCACTGTATCTGGTGCCATCTGATAACCACAAAATTGTAATCAGAGCTGATAAAACACCTGTAGGCCAACATGCAAGACGTTTTAATGCATCAACTATTGATGAAGTTGCCATCGTTGTAGTTGGAGAAAACTTGGAATCCCGTGATATTGTTTTACATCGTCGGAATGATCAATCGGTTATTAACCCGAAGTTAATTCGAAATTTGAAACTTTATTGACGTAAAATGGTTACAAATTTAATATTCAAAATATTGTCCATCGCTTACTACTACTTTTTCCCATCTTTCTGGCAATTCACGGATTCCCTTTGTGAAAAATTCGGTCGGTTTTGCCGCAATCCACGAATCGATCCATTTTTTGACTTCATCGTAATTACGGAAGTGCTGGTCAGCCAGGCCATGTTGCATCGATCGGAAGAGATAGTAATCGGATGGCGCAAGGTCTGGACTATACAGCGGGTGGGGTAGGACATCCCATTTGAGCGTTTCTAAGTATGTTTTGACCACTTGTGCAACATGTGGCCGAGCATTGTCATGTTGCAAAATAACTTTGTCGTGTCTATCGGCGTATTGCGGCCGTTTTTCTCGCAGTGCTCGGCTCAAACACATCAATTGTCGTCGGTAGACATCCCCCGTAATCGTTTCATTCGGTTTCAGTAGCTCATAATACACAACACCCAGCTGGTCCCACCAGATACACAGCATAACCTTCAGGCCATGAATATTCTGCGCCGACGTCGATGTTGAAGCATGGCCAGGGTATCCATACGTTGCCCGACGTTTTGGATTGTCGTAATGGACCCACTTTTCATCGCCAGTCACAATTCGATGCAAAAAACCCTTTCTTTTGTGCCGTTGAAGCAGTTGTTCGCATGCCATAAAACGGCGTTCAACGTCTCTTGGCTTCAATTCATACGGCACCCAATGGCCTACCTTTCGGATCATTCCCATGGCTTTTAAACGTTTGGAAATGGTTGATTGATCAACTCCCAAAGTTTTTGCAACCTCTTCTTGCGTTTGAGCCGGATCTTGATCGAGCAATTCCTCCAATTCGGTATCCATGAACTTTGGCGGCGCACCCTCGCGTTCTTCGTCTTCCAAGCCAAAAGCACCACTTTTAAAGCGTGCAAACCACTTCTGGCACGTTCGCTCAGATAGAGCATGCTCACCATAAACTTCCACCAAGATACGATGACTTTCGGCTGCTTTTTTCTTCATATTAAAATAATGAAGAAGAATTCCCCGCAAAAACACATTATTTGGCACGAAATTCGACATTTTCAAGTGTGGTAAAAATATTGTTGTTTACGCTTCAAATAAAAAACTTATACTGACGTTTGTGCCTTACGACAGTAGCTCTCCAATGAATGTTTGGAAATGTGGATCGATGGAATAATAATCAAGTTACGCCATCTGTTGTAAAACCGCACGAACTTATAAATAGACCTCTTAATAAATAATTAATAATCTCTATTTTTTGTCATTGAAACACCCACTTTATAAATATTTGTCACCTTTAGATTCTCACTATCCCTTTAGATTATTTTTCAATGAGGTTTGAACCTTTAGTTCCCCCCTTAGTTTGAAGCCTTCTGGCAGACATCCCAGTCGGGATTTTTAGTGGGTCCCAAAAGGGTGGTCAAATTTCATGGAAGCGAAGATACTTAGGTCACCCGAGCTGACGCTTTTCTTTAATTCTCCCGAACAGAACCGTCACCATGATGATAGGGCGGTGTGTGAGGGTCAGCAGAGTAAAAACGTCTTAAGGTCGAAATATATAATGGCCCACATTCAAAAACTTATTTGACAGAAAGAAGTCTGTCGGGTCCGCTAGTATGAAATATAATCTAAAATGAAACTCATTCAAATAAAAAAAAACTTTTTATGAAAGAAATAAAATATAAAATAGCAAAAACAAAATAAAATTCATTCAAATAAAAAACAAATTTTATATAAAAGCAAATATAAAATAAATAAATAATAATATAAAAAAAAAATGTTACTTAAAGGGATATATGAAATAAGTGAAAATAAAATTTAATAAAATTAATTAACAATATTTTATGTGAAAGAAATAAAATATAAAATAGCAAAAATAAAATAAAATTCATTCAAATAAAAAAATATTTCATATAAAAGAAAATATAAAACAAATGCTTTAAATGAAAAAATATATGAAATAAGTGAAAATAAAATAAAATTTGACAAAATTAATTAACAATATTTTATACGAAAGAAAATATAAAATAAAATGAAGAAACGGTAAAAATAAAATAAACTGCAACAAAACAAAATAACAATATTTTTTATGAAAGAAAATATGAAATAAATAAAAAAATAGTGAAAATAAAATAAAATTAAATACAAAAGTAGTTAAAACAAATTAAAATTTAATAAAATGGAATAACAATATTTTATGTAAAATAAAAAATAAAATAAAGAGAAGAAAAGGTAAAAATAAAACAAAGTGCAATAAAATAATAATATATAAAAATATTTTATATGAAAGAAAATATGAAACAAGATAGAAAAATAGTTAAAATAAAATTCAATAAAAAAAAAAATAATTTTTGTATGAACGAAAATAGAAATAAATTTAAAAACTCCTTCTTTATGTCGAAGAAGGTTATTTGACTCATTTCCTGCCTTTGAAATGTGCTTTATTCTATATTTTATCAAAAAAAGCAATTTATACACACTCCCACTTTTTCATACGAAAGGATCTTCCTTCTCACATCATTTGTCGCTTTATACTTTTTTAACTTTTCCTACATATTTTATATGTATAGAGCATGCCATGTTTCTCGTATGCGTGCATGTATATGTGAGCACATTTAAAAGGACATTTTTCAATAAACTTCGCGAGTATGTGTACTCAAGTGTGCGGATCTCTTCATGTGTTTTTATTTCGCGCATATGCGGCTGATGTGTTTGAGAGCGTTAAAGGCATGTCTGAAGACTGCTTTTATGCTTTTGAACAATTTACTTTGATAATGAGAATTTAAGTGAATGCACGCGTCGTTTATTCTCTTACTTTCCAGCCCCATCCCGGAAACAGTGCCAATGAACTTCCAAACAACTGTGTTACTTGTGTACTTGCGATTGTAGTGGTGTGTGTACATATACATACATATTTCTTCTCTTTTGTGCTGCCAAAAGAAAACCTCAACAATTAACGCTTGCATGTAGTTACATACATGCAAGTATACATACACACAAATATTATATATATATACATCTACAATATTAATGAATGCTTTAAGCGCGCATATGTTCATATATATTTTTTTATATTTTTTATAGGTATGTTAATACAAATTTTTCAAGAGGGCTTCTATGTACTCGTATGCGCTCAAACAAGCAGAAACGGATGAGATTATTAAGTCATAATTATGTATTTGTACGAATTTACGCATCCACAAAGGGTTGCGGATATATGTAAGAGTGTGTGTGTAGCTGGTTTATGTTTGATGTTCTTGTGAGTAGGCTGATTAAATTTAGATTTCATGCGAATAATATTTAAATAAGAGACAAATGTTCTGCATTTTCGAAAGCTAAGAAGGTATGAATTTTACCTGAATAGAATACTCAACTCTCCCATACCCGAGTCAAATCGAGTCGTAAAGAATTTTTTTAGAGTTAAATTCCAAGCAAAGAGAAAAAAATGAAAAAACAAAACTTTAGAATATAAACTGAAAAAAAAAAACAACAAATTGGTATGAAATAAATTATATTGCGTAAAAATTTCAGGTATCGACATTTTTTTTAAATAATAAAAGAAAAAATTACTATAAATTCAACAAATTTTGTTTAGTACCAGAGTTAAATATCGGATGACAGTGGTCAACATATTTGTGCTGACGGCTTAAAGATGAACAATGGCAGAGTATTGGGAGTGTGCCCGGAACAATTGTTCTTAAAGTGCTCCTTTGGACACCCAGACCGGTGTGCCATCTTCCAAGCTGAAAAATACTCTATAGATAAAGCAGCAAAAACGATAAGACTGACGGACTTACAGTCTGTGTCAGAAAAAAGGAACCACGATTATTCATGAAGTATAAAAAATATATATTTAAAATTTTATTTACAGGAAAGAATGAGTCGCAATTACTCAATAAGCCATGCAGTCTTCATCGTTGCCTTCGTCATGCATTGAACCAACTTTTCTGCGTAGCTCGTCGACAAACAAGACTAGGTTTTGCGAACTTGACGCACGAGTTGCTTTAAATCATGGTCTGGCTTTCAGGTAAGATGCGTTTTCATAGTTTCTCACACATTTTCAATGGGGTTAGCGTCGGGATCGTGGAAGACCAGTCCAATACTGTGACACCATGTTCTTGTTTTGATGCTTCTCAATGTGATTTTCTGAGAGCAGTGGTTTTGATGACGTGGGACGGTAGGATATGTTCGCCTCCTTCAGTCGACGTTCGATGGTATTGATATTCACATCTATTCCCGTTTTAGCAAGAACTGATCGTGCTTGGCGTAGCCACAAACAAGGGTCTCTTGAAAAGTTGGACGATCACTTTATCCTGTTTTTTTGTCGTCACTCGCTTCAAGTCAACAACATTTTTGTACACCTTATTCCGCTGATTCCACATCGGAACACATATTTTTGATTTTTTTATTACTTTTGCAGCCGCGACATAAGATAGTTTCGGCCCTTTCGAATGTGTGCATAAAAATACCACCTCAAAACGCTTTGCGTACTTCTCACTGATTTTTGTTTGGTTGCGTTTACGGGAAAGTTTCATAGAACACTAACCTGAGTTGGCACTGGCGATGTAGCCCTTGAGTGGGACTATTATGCAGCAAAAAGGCAGAACGAAATATATCTTGAAGTTACAAGAAAAAAACCGTTTCTTTTCTTCTGGCACAGACTGTACCTCCAATGAGCCATACCATTTTCGTTGGGTCAAGCAGCGTTTAAAGCACTGGCCTTAATGCGCACCCATTCAAGATAGGTTAAAGAATGCAGGAGATCACTCTCGCCTATCCGAAAACACAACACTACACGTTGTTGTGTCCCCACCACTCTGGTTTGGAGAAAATTAAAGAGCGGATGAGTGTGCAAGGAAAATCTCTGAGCATGACCTTCAGCGAGTGGTAGAGGACATAAGCAGTCCTCTAAATGAACTGTACAATGCCATTGACTTGAGCGTAATCGCGGAACCCAATAGGAGGTGGTCTCTGACTACTAGCTGTAGGGGCTCCAAAGCACTCTAGTCAAAACTTAATCTTAAAAGAGAGAAATGCCTGGATTCAACAGATCGACTACCAGCGCCCTCACAGGGGTTATAACGGGTCACTAGACTATTTGCACCCTTTCCAGTTTGCACCTCACAATGATTTCAGCAGAAGTTGTGAAGATGAAGAAGAAACTGAGTCGGTACTACACCTCCACTGTGAAGGTCTTGCACTTCAAAGAAGCCATGCCAAATATCTTAGAAGACCTGGGAAATTTACAAAATGTCTCATTGGAGGGATTAGTTACCTTCTTAAAAAGATCCGATTGGTTTAAGCAAATTATTTAGGGGAGAGAAATCAAATGCAGGTATCACAATGGACCTTAGGGCCACCGTGTGTCTTGCCTTAGGCAAGCAACCTGGCTAATCTAACCTAACCTACACTACAAATACTTCTGAAGTTTTATTTGACTGACATCAGAACTGGGCACAATTCCTGAAAGTTCGAAACGCCGCACTCCATATTCTCGCTTGCAAAGTAGTGTCTGGCTTTTTCGGCATCCTGCCAATGAAATTAGTTTTGGTTTTTAATGCCATTTTCTAGTATACAAATAAATATCTTAGATGTTGAAATTTTATTGTTCGTCTCTCAAAAGAAAGTGGAAAATAATAGTCAAATGGCTACTATTTTCGCATGAAATTCATTTTGCCTATAAGGGAATAAGAGAATCTGTGTTCGAAAGTGAAACATTTCCGGGTGAAATTCATATTAACCCATTTTCTACCGCCGTTGCGTTTTCGCAACAGCAACTTTGAACCTTGTGGCTACAGTAAAAAAAAAGATATCTCTAAAATGTTATATAATGTTTTATATTGTAACTGGGCCTTTTGACTTTATAATTATGCTCTAAGATTTTTTGTGTGCGGATTTGTTCCAAATCAGGAGAGGTGTAGAAAAAAGTGTGCCAAATAATAACTTTTTCATAAAACTGATTGAGAACTGAAAACAGTTTTTTTTTACGTTTTCTACTAGTTTCTTAAAAATAAGATATGAAATAATAACATTATCATACCAGCTCCTAGTGCAGCTGAAGTTTTCTTCCAAAAATAAACTCTTAAAAACAGGTGTTGCGAAAACGCAACTCTGGTTGAAACGACTCATATGACTTCAACGTTTTGATGACAATATTTTTGGCGCGAAAATTGATGTTTATGTCATTTTCATTTGGCAATTTGTACCATAAGTGCTATTATTTTTATTTGTGCAAGTAAAAATACATTTAGAAGTATTTCGTTCAAAGCTTTTATCGTTTTGGTAAGACTAATGTGCTCTTGATATTTTTTGTCAAAATTTTGTACCCTTACTTAATTCTTTATTGGAAGAGTAATGGATCGTTGACGTTTTTTAACCATTGGGGAAATAGAATCCTACATAAATACATCGAGCAGTGAGGATGAAGGCGAAGTAGTTTCAGCTAAACGATTGAAAATTGTTAAGCCTATTTCGAAAAAAATAACTTCTGTCGTATATATTCTACCAGCAGATGTTGATGCTGTAAATGACGAAGAACTTATTGACGATAATGAGATGATAACAGAGGTACCAGCTATGACGGATGTTTGTGGAGAGTTGGAGGTCGAACATGAATCAGATGTGGAAGATTTTGCGTCGCCGCCGTCATTCTTAGTTGGAATACCTGATGATGGACCATCCTGTTCTGCAAAAACAACTAGGTACACAGCAGAAAAAGATTTCGGTACACCAAACTGGAAAAAACCCAAACGAATTGATTTTAAATTTGGACCCCCTGACGAATCTGGCGTGGAATCTTTAAAAAGCAATATTGTTGATTCTATGAGTGAGTCTGAATATTTTATTCCTATGATAATTTTGGGCTCATACAATTTTTCTTTCAGGTGGCAAAACACCATTTGAATTGTTTCTGCAGTTCTTCGACGAAGAAATAATGGAAATGCTGGTCGTGAATACAAATATGTATGCTCACCAAAATAATATCGTAGTGGATATTAGCAAACAACAGATATATCGTTTCATCGGAATTTTGATACTAAGTGGTTATCATAAAGTACCTCACGTTGAACATTATTGGAGTACACAGCAAACATTTGGTATACCTATAGTAAAGCAAGCTTTATCACGTAATAACTTCCAGTTGATCAAAAGAATATTTCATCTAATGGACAATTATGGCATTGATGCCACAGACAGATTTGCTAAAGTTCGTCCACTTATTGATGCACTGAATCGTAAGTGCATGCTCTTTGGAGTTTTTGAAACGTTTCTGTCAATTGATGAACAAATGATACCATATTTTGGTCGACATTCGTACAAAATGTTTATTCGTAACAAACCAATTCGATTTGGTTTCAAGTATTGGGCTCTTTGTTCAGACAGCGGTTATTTATATGCAGTAGCACCATATGGAGGATCGAGTGTACCTTATGACAAGAATGTAGGCTTAGGCGCTTCTGTTGTTCTATCATTGTTAGAAAACGTTCGAATAATAAGATCACAGCCATATATTTTGATAATTTTTTTTCGTCATACTATTTGTTTTGTTTGTTGAGTGAAAAACGTTTCAGAGCAACAGGAACTGTAAGATCAAATCGTCTTAGAGGTGCAGAGAAATTGCTAAGCACTGGAAAAAAACTGAAAAAACACCAATACGACTACTGCTCCGAGATAAATAATAAATTATTTGTTGCTCGTTGGCAAGATAATGCAGAAGTAACAGTCATTTCTAATTTCAAGTCTGTCGACCCACTAGCTGTCTCACAACGTTGGTGCAAAGCCGAGAAGAAATAAGTATCTGTTGAACAACCTGGACTTATTCATGACTACAATCAGCACATGGGAGGGGTATACCTACATGATAATGCCGTAGCTAACTATCGCGTTGGTATTCGTGGAAAAAAATGGTGGTGGCCGTTATGGACTAATTCAGTCAATAGTACCACTGTTAACGCATGGAAAATTCATTGCCTGATTTGTAAGGCAGAAGGAACTCGCCATATGTCTCAAATTTCTTTTAAAATTGAAATTGCAGAATCTTTGCTTTTATATTGTGAAGAAGTTTCTGATGAAATAAGTGATTCATCAGACGTCGAAGAAGCAGAGAAACCACTCCATTTACCTCGCATAAATGTTCGTGATCATGTCGTATGGAAACCTCCAGGCAACAAACGTGAAAGATGTGCTGTGTGTCACTCACAAACCGTTTATGAATGTAAAAAATGTAATTTGAGATTACATCCAAAATGTTTTGATGAATACCATACAGAGTTAGGAAATAAGAAAAAATAATGTTTTTTTTAAATATTGCAAAACTATTACATTGTAAACTTAACAAAATACAACTATATTAATAAAGAGAATTCAAAGAAATGCCCAACTACAACTCTGCGTAAGTTATATTATTTCTATGAATAAGATCACAGTGTTTCAACCAGTGTTGCGTTTTCGCAACAGTCTGTCCTGGTGCATCCGGAAGACCTATAGGTCTGAAAATTTGTAAAGGTGATCAGGAGTCCTTTAATACCAACCATACAAAATTTCACGCAATTATCTACACGGAATCTATTACCGGTAGAAGATGGGTTAAGCGAAAAGTGAAATGCCACCTTGATCAATCGGTTCCCGGAATATATTCAGGAAATTCAAAATGCATAAAATTCTAATCCTCAAAAGTGATGTTATCGCCTTGAAGGTGCTCCACATTGCACTTATGCCAGCATTTGATTTAGATTTCGAAACATTTCGGGAACTCTATTTTCGGTATAGCCATTAGACTCATCTTCGATTTTCCATTACTTCATTGCGGCTATTAAAGCGCTTTCCTGGCATAGGTTTTTTGACTCGATCAAACAAACAAAGTCGCAGGGGCCATACCAGGTAAATTCGAAGGCTGCTGGGTGTTATTCGTTTATTCTTTTATTTGACTTCCTCTTAGTAATAATTTATCTCATCCTACCTTCCCACTCGTTCGATTTTATTTTATATCAACCTCTACTGCAAGTTTTTGTTATCAGAGCTTCGTATGGGAATACTAACGCGGCACTGACCCATAAGTCGTATGACTGTCAGACTCCGAGTCCCGCATATTGATTTTTGTGAAAGTTGTGTAAATGAGGAGAGGCAGAGCCCATTCAGCATGCAATGCCCGATTACTTAACGCTTTGAAGAATGCGTTTTAGGAACCACTTCTTCGGAACCACTTCAGGCACAGTTTCGCCGGCAGGGCTGATCTGATCTCTCAAATGATGCAGGGCTAAATCTTTTCTGGACATCGTAGTTAGACGCTGCGACAACCGAATGAACTTTATTAAGACAAGCTGGTCGTAACACAACATTCTTTTTTTGTGTACTTGCTTGCCGTATTAAGCTGTACTTAGTTCCAGTTTGTAAATGAGTTAGCAGTCATTTGTTCTCATAGTATTTGTGATTATTCTTATCAGTGCAATTCAGCACGCCAGTAACGGACTTCAGCCGCTCTATGTTTATGCATTTATTTATGTATGCACAGGGTGACCCATCTAATGAGCGGAACTTGATTTAGGGCGACTGTAAATAAAAGAAGCATATATTTTGTTTCATGGATTTGTTTTGTTCTATTTAAAATAATAAGCCTGGTCTTTAAATACGGAACTCAATTTCATTTAAATAATTTCCTTGGCTGGTCTCAGAGTAGCATTTTCTGTTAACTCACATTTCCAGTGCATTTTCACGGTTTCTGACACTTATCTTCATAATGGCAACTACGATTTCATTTTTCAACTTTATTCTTAACGGCCCTGCTTAAAAAATAGTCTAATGCAGTCAAATCAAAGCTTCTAGGTGGCTAGTTTCGTGTGCCTTTGTGGCACATAGTGTCGATCTGTTAAAACTCAATGCCCTCCATATCAACCTCCTCAATTAGCGAAAACAAAGATACGGTTAACATGGCCTAGTAAAGCTCGAGAAATACTGTCAACACGGTGTGAAGTCGGGTGTGAAATGGAACACCGTACTTTAAGTGTTGTACAAAGTTCACTAAAATCTGTAAACTTATTAAACTTCTGGTTACAAATTCTTTATAATTCATGGAATAACTTACTTTTTTAAGAAAACACAAATAATATCCGCGGAACTTTGCTTCCATTTGCTCACAATTGGCACGTGAATGAGTTGAACAGTTAGAAAAATAAATTGTGTGAGAGTGGAGAGTTTTGACAGCGAAGGAGAATATAGGTAGAACGAGACACGGTTCATAAGGTAGGGCTGGACCCTGGTCTCCTACGCTGCGAATTTCACGATAATGTCGTCGGGTAATGACATTGATGGCCTGTGCGCCAAAATGAACGATTACCACACCAACCTTCCTCGCTTTTTCACTGCGAGGAATCTGCAACTTTCACCCACAAAGTCCATGGCGACCCGTTTTACCACCTGAACAAAGGAGGTCAAACAGCAACTCAAGGTTAAAAACGATGACACACAAATTCCGACTGCTTTGCTTTCCTTCTCTGCGCATTCAACCGCAATTACCACTTAAGTCCAAAATCGCAACAAGGTCCTCAAATCGCTTGCCGCAGCACTTGGGGCAAAGACAAAGAAATGTTGTTATCCACATTTAAGGCAATTAGTCGGCCAGTTCTAAATCAAGTGTGCCTGTTTGGTCGCCTGGAACTAGTGTCACGCAGTGGAGAAAGCTCCAGATTCGCCAAAGCACTGCTATTCGGACATCGACCGGTTGCCACCTTCACAAAGAGGCACAGATACTAACTGTAAAGGAGCTCAATAAACTGATCAGCAAGCAGTTCCTGCTAGAGTGCTACCGCAGGTTTCACTCATGTAGATATCTGTTTGAGCCAGAGCCGCCTCCCAGGTACGTCACGAGGCAACTCTTCAGTAATGCCGACGAGATCCAGGACAAAACGAACATACAGCGTTTAGATAGACAATAAACAACATTCATCGGGAGACCCTTATCACCTTCCTACAACAAATGAAGAGCTCCAGATAAACCGTGAGACCCGCGTGACCTTGGCACAATTACGCTCTGGACACAGTAGCAGGTTAAACTTCTACCTATCCAGAATTGACAGGCAATAAACAACATTCATCGGGAGGCCCTTACCACCTTCTTAAGTTCCCGACCTCAGAATGCCGTAACCGAAGTCCAACCACCACCTACAGTAGATGAAGATCTCCAGCTACCCCGTAAGACGCGCGTAACCTTGGCACAATTAAGTTTTGGATATTATAGCAGGGTAAATTCCTACTTATCCAGAATTGACCCCGACATACAAACATACCTATGCCCACCTTTTCAAATGTCCCACAAAACCGACTCATCTAACCCCCTCTCCCTCTGGACCCAACCTGTCAAAACAGCAATTTTCCTGGGCCTACCTTTAGATGAGTTAGACGAAGACGACCGGTGATTTATACTACACTGACAAGGTTTAGTATTGCTGCTACAACAACAACAATAGGTAGAACGAAGAATGGCAGTGCTTTGTTACGGTGAAGCGAATAAGAGGCGGTAGTATACGAACGTTGGTTCGAATCTCGGTGAAACACCAAAATTAAGAAAAAGTTTTTCTCGCCCCTCAACAGGCAATGGCAAACCTAGATATGTAGATTTATAAGGGGTTTTCTAATAAGAGGTGTTATTTTGATCAAAGATCAATGGTTTCATTGCTTGTGTGACACGGCCGTCTTGTTGAAAATAAACGTTGTCCAGATCAATACCATCCAATTCCGGCCATAAAAAATTGTTAATCATCTCTCGATAACGCAATCCATTCACCGTAACTGTTGCTCCAGCTTCATTTTCGAAAAAGTAAGGTCCAATGACTCCGCCGGGCCATAAACCGCACCAAACAGTCACACGTTGAGGATAGAGAGGCTTTTCAACAAGAACTCTTGGATTTCTGAGCCCAAGATCCGACAATTTTCATTGTTGACGAAATCACCGAGGTGGAAATGAGCCTCATCACTCAAGATGATTTTTCGATGGAAGTCCGGATCATTTTCATGCATTTCAACGACCGAATCAGCAAAAACACGACGTTGTTGATGATCGTCCGGCATGAGTTCTTGTCTTAACTGGACTTTATAAGCCTTAAGACCCATATCTTCATCCGAAATACGGTGTAATGACGTTTGTGGAATGCCTAATTCCAAAGAACGACGAGGAATGGACAAACCTGGACAAAGCCTTTAACACTTTCGGCTACAACAGCAATATTTTCGATTTTCGGCTGTTCTTGAGCGATGTGCACGGGTTTTATTCTTCACATCACTAATTTGTCCCAACAGCTCGAATCTATTCAACAATTTCTGTATTGCGGTCGGACAAGGTGCTTCACGATGACTTAAAAATGTTCGAGTTTTACGCACCCTCTTTGCCAAATTTTCCCCATTTTTATAGTGAATTTTAATAATTTCAATGCGTTCCATTTTTATTAATGGCGTAGTTTCTACTTGTCAAATATCAAAAAATGACACCTTTAAAAGTGACTTCTACCGAAATAGTGGGGTATTCAAAAGAACGCCTGTTATTGGAAAACCCTTTATAATTTCAAAGGAGGCGTAACACACGGCTTCGTGCTTATTGAAAGATAATAATAATAATAAATAAAATAAAATAAAATAAAATAAAATAAAATAAAATAAAATAAAATAAAACAAAGTTATATCTTTAGCTTCCATTCGGCCAAATTTCGCAGAAAGCAGTCGCTTATTATGCTTGCGTCGGCTTCTCCATGACGATGAGCGAATTTCCCAGCCCCCAAATGTGATAATTCTGAATAATTCCAAGGCGAAAATGAATTTCGTCTGAATGCATAATTTTTGGGTATAAATGGTACGGTGCATCTCAGTGATATACTTTTAATATTTTTTTAAGTGAGCCGTTTGTAAATGTTAAACGATAAACTAAATTTCCGATACATTTGCTATTTTAGCTATTAAACTAACAAGAAAAAAATCCATTGCTAAAATTTACAATATTAACTGGATCACCCTGTACCATAAATGCCAGCCTAGCTCAACTGCTCTAAATAATGAGGGTGACTTAGAATACAACTCGTGAACATAATTGAGGTTAATTTATACGGCTCTATAAAAATAGGCCTTGAGTGGGTGTATGAACTTGCACCAATAAGCTGCTCTGCTCTGCTCTGAGTTCGAATATGTGTTTGACCACAAAAATGTATAGGTAGGCAACTGGTAAGAATAACTATATTTTCTCGACAGTCACGAACTACCCACAACACTATCTGACTTCGTGTGTGATTCCTCTGCGTATTTTATACCGCTAAGCGTGGTAGCGCACGTATCTAGGCGGCACGCACTTGGCTATCTTATATGCAGTTGCTTCCATAAAATGTTCTGTACAATTATAATAATTTGTGTCAGCATGTATAATTAAATGTTAAATAAAACTCATTTGTACTCACAATGTTCCTCTTGTGTATACTCTGGTATTTTTCTCGATGGTCAACGCCCGACTGTAGCCACACTTACGCCTTACTTCGTGCGTACAAACCGACATTGTCTCTGGTTGGCATTTTTATGGCGCACATGCGACAGAAAAGCCAAAGAAAAATTACTAAGTATTTGTTGTGTAGTTCGTATGTGTACATATGTGTGTGTTTCGCAACAATGTACCAATGTACTTCCTTAAAGCCACAGGCTTTCGGTATCCCTTCCCCATCGTGGCACATTTTTGTATTTGCTATTTGTGGACACTACGGAACTATCTTGTCCGAGTATGCAGCCAACTGGGTAAAACTTAATTATGGCCTCAGCTTCATAATGAATCATGTGTGCATTTAAACGCTTAAATGCTCTTCCACATTTCGAAGAGTTGAGTAAATATTCAATTTGTATTCCTCTTACATTTTCGAAATATTCTCAATATAAATTTTCATGCAATTTAAGGCATTTATTTAATAGGGTGCTGTAAAGCGTTTCCTAAAAAATTCAATGAGAACAAAAAGGGCTGCAGGTATGTCTATTTAGGCAAGCCTGCACGATTCAATGTAGAGCGCGGAAGGAAAACTCTATCGGTAGGTACAAACCGCCTCAGGAGCATGAATGGGCACACTGCGTTTATACAGCCCGCGAAAAATTATGGCACATCAACGTTTTAAGCAGTTTTGACTATTTTTATTTCTTATTAAAGTATAATTCATCGTCTAACAAAAACTATATAAATTCAAGTTTCATATTATACATAAACAAAAATTATAAAAATTTCACAAACCTTTCATTCCAGTTCTATTGTTTTTAATTAGAAAGTCTAGAAAAACCTTTTGGTACACAGTTTTATAGTTTATCAAATTTGAGTCTAATTAGACATAGACATAATTCTGGAAACATACACGAGATGTAGAATAAACGGGAAGATAAATAAAAAACTAGGGTTTCTGTCATATGCTGACGACGTCGTATTTGTTAGTAATTCCTTTAACGAAATGTAAGTAAAGACTTTGAAATGTGTCAAAACACTGTTTAAAGCTTGGTCCTAACTTGGCTTGGTTAACACAAATAAGACCAAGTCTTATTGTGAGCAACCGCACACAATTCGAATGTGATGGAGAAATCGTGGAATATACCTATAAACGAATTCGACTATCTCGGAATCCTCCTCACCCTTGGCATTGGTGTAGCGTCGGACATTTAGCGAAGTTTGCTGGGCTATGAAGTATGTGGTCGACCCGAGCACCTACGAATAGGACTATGAATAAGTTCGCGCGGTTTTACAACAGATGGCGTAACTTGATTATTATTCCATCGATCCACATTTCCAAACATTCATTGGAGAGCTACTGTCGTAAGGCACAAACGTCAGTATAAGTTTTTTATTTGAAGCGTAAACAACAATATTTTTACCACACTTGAAAATGTCGAATTTCGTGCCAAATAATGTGTTTTTGCGGGGAATTCTTCTTCATTATTTTAATATGAAGAAAAAAGCAGCCGAAAGTCATCGTATCTTGGTGGAAGTTTATGGTGAGCATGCTCTATCTGAGCGAACGTGCCAGAAGTGGTTTGCACGCTTTAAAAGTGGTGATTTTGGCTTGGAAGACGAAGAACGCGAGGGTGCGCCGCCAAAGTTCATGGATACCGAATTGGAGGAATTGCTCGATCAAGATCCGGCTCAAACGCAAGAAGAGGTTGCAAAAACTTTGGGAGTTGATCAATCAACCATTTCCAAACGTTTAAAAGCCATGGGAATGATCCGAAAGGTAGGCCATTGGGTGCCGTATGAATTGAAGCCAAGAGACGTTGAACGCCGTTTTATGGCATGCGAACAACTGCTTCAACGGCACAAAAGAAAGGGTTTTTTGCATCGAATTGTGACTGGCGATGAAAAGTGGGTCCATTACGACAATCCAAAACGTCGGGCAACGTATGGATACCCTGGCCATGCTTCAACATCGACGTCGGCGCAGAATATTCATGGCCTGAAGGTTATGCTGTGTATCTGGTGGGACCAGCTGGGTGTTGTGTATTATGAGCTACTGAAACCGAATGAAACGATTACGGGGGATGTCTACCGACGACAATTGATGCGTTTGAGCCGAGCACTGCGAGAAAAACGGCCGCAATACGCCGATAGACACGACAAAGTTATTTTGCAACATGACAATGCTCGGCCACATGTTGCACAAGTGGTCAAAACATACTTAGAAACGCTCAAATGGGATGTCCTACCCCACCCGCCGTATAGTCCAGACCTTGCGCCATCCGATTACTATCTCTTCCGATCGATGCAACATGGCCTGGCTGACCAGCACTTCCGTAATTACGATGAAGTCAAAAAATGGATCGATTCGTGGATTGCGGCAAAACCGACCGAATTTTTCACAAAGGGAATCCGTGAATTGCCAGAAAGATGGGAAAAAGTAGTAGTAAGCGATGGACAATATTTTGAATATTAAATTTGTAACCATTTTACGTCAATAAAGTTTCAAATTTCGAAAAAAACCGCACGAACTTATTCATAGTCCATTAGAATATTTGATGTCTGCATAAAATCGATCTTAATATACGGCGGTGAAAAATTGCATTTAAAGAAAACTACAGTCTTTTGCATCATCGGTATTTGGTGGCCGCGAACCAAGGCATACGGCAAGCAAGGCCAATTCAAAAGCAGATCATAGGCAGGGAATACAAATGGATTGGACACATACTGAGAAAGAATCCAGATGAAATAGCTCACACAGCTTTAGAGTGGAACCCTCAAGGAGCTAGAAATAGTGACGGTCCTAAATTAACTCGGCGGAGGTATGTTAATAAGGAGCCAAGCAAATCATTTAGCGAATTAAAATATCTTGCAAAGAACCGTAATTTGTGGAAATCTTTAGTAGATAGACTAAGTTCTTAGTTACGATATTTGATTGTAATTTTGGAACATGTTTTAATAATAATATGGCTATCACGGTTAATATAGCATTTCCTGTTAGGCCGGCAGAGGTCTGTAACATAACTTTGATCTGTAAGAGAATTTGCTAGCTTTAATGCAATACCAAATTCGTGTAATTTGGTAATTAAATACACTGTTTAACTACAGTTACGCATAAACTGCTATTAAAGCCCGGTGGAGAAAGGCTTATATGTGAATCCCATGTGAATTCCAATTCCAGTTTATGGTAATGACTTGCTCACATGGCATGACAGGTTAATGAGAGTTTATCACGAATCATCAGGCTAGGTTTTGGTGTTCCTTCTCTTTTTTATTTAGTGCATGGCTGACCTTCGCCTCCAGTTTGTGGCGGGAGTCTTAATGCTGTTCCACAAATGACAGTTTTATGTTGGGAGAAGTTTTTCATTACAAAAATACACTCGGAGATTTGCTATTACTGGACAGCTATTAAAAAAAAAAAAACTTTTTCTATAACCTTTTGCTTCATGCCCACTCTGGGTTTCGTAATCGAGTTGTGCTAAATGCTAGTGGATATTTGAATCTCTGCGGAATATAGTCTAATAGAGCAGTCTGAATATGCAGTTTGTCAAGCCATGCGATTTCCATATTTTATAAAGGTGATTCTTACTGGCTGAACGAAAAATACCAAAGAATTTTTTTATGTGAAATGCCTCCTTGATAACGAGTATAAACTTTAAATTGTTTCTGTCATGTATGAGAGCAACCAGATGTAATTGAGACCCCGACCGAACATGTTGTCCCACGGATTCCATTACTTAACACATACATTACATACATATGTACATAAGAATTATACAGTTTCACCGTAATAAATACCATACGTTCAATATATAACAGTTTCATCGATACTTTACGAGGTACCTATCACTTTGCCATCTACCGAGTAAATAATGGATTTCCTTTTGATTTGATCTCTTCTTTACAAGACCTGATTAGTTTGTATCTACACCATGGCGTCATCAGAGCCTTGCTCGTGGTTTGACCATCGCAAAAAATGTTAATATCTCCCTCGCTCTCACGTTCTTTAAGCATTTTGCGTGCCTGAAAAATACTAGCAGTATTCGCCTGTTTTAAGAAAGATAGATAAATTGGCTGAGCCCTGCTTTGATTCCCGATTCCATCTTGGAGCCGCCAGTGAAGACAGAGGTACGAGCATTGGTGCGGATTTTTCAATCCTACCTACTTGGAAATATTATCCTTGCACGACCCTCAAGCTCCAGTTTGGGGATAGAGATATCTGTACGAAGTTAGGAGAAAAAAAAGAAAATATAGACCTGACTCAAATATTATGCTTAAGTCCCTAATATCCCTTAAGAAAACAAATTGTGCTCCTATTTTAAAATATTCCTCATCTTGTGCTACTCTAAACAGTTTCAATTTATGACAGTTAGTGAGTTAGATGTCCTGAAAGTTTTATCCAAAATAAAGTCTAATGCTGTAGCGATGTTGGCATCTCGCCATCGTCCGTATAGTCATCCAATATACATATAATAGGACCCCTTACCCATACTCGTATAATAAACCATTGCTTGACTAGTTCATGTTTCCCAGCAGTATGGAAAAAGGCTATAGTTTTCCCAGTCGCAAAAAAGACAAATATTAATTATTTATGCTGCTGACTAGAGCCCTATCAGCATACGGCCCGCATTTTCCAAATTTTGCAAAAACTTGATGGCCAAGCAAATTTCATCATTTGTACAGAACAATCGTATACTCTCTCCACTACAATCTGGCTTCAAACAAAGCCACAGTTATTGTTGTTGTTGTTGTATCCGCATAAACATTCCCCATACATATATGAGGAATGCTGCTGAAGTGACAGTCCTTGGCCGGATATAAATCCGGGTCGTTCCGGTAACGTAGAACTGACTTTCGTGGGAACGTTGCTCGACAGCAATGGTTAAAATGTTGGACGATATTAGAATTAGTTTTGACATAGGAGACTTGACTCTACTTTGCTTAATTGATTTTTCTAAGACATTTGACTCAATGGATCACAAATTGTTATGTTTAAAGCTTAAAAACTATTTTGGCTTCAAAGACATCTCAGTTTAGATATGTACACTCTGGTGTTCCTCAAGGGTTTATTCTGTCATTTGCGTTCATGCCCATGCGTATGCTGATGGTATACAATTGTATTTGTCTCGTCGTTTTGGTCTCGTTGAAGATTTATGTTTCAAAATAAACAGTGATTTGTCTGATATTTCTGTTTGGGCTAATTATAACTCTTCATGTTTGAACGCGTCATAGTTATATAATATGTCTTACTTATAAGTAATAGTGTGGTTATTGTCCCTAAATAGTGGATAGATTCCCTTACTTTTATGGATAAGGTAAAAAATTTGGGGTTTATTCTTAACACAAAACTTACCTGTGCTGACCATATAAATAGGGCTGTGGGGAATATTTATGTTACATTGCGTAAGCTGAGAGTCTCTACAACATTCATGCCAGAGAAAACGAGGCGCAAATTAGTGCTCCAGCTAAGTATGCCTCTCATTACCTACTCCGAGGTGGTATACAGCAAACTTGACCCCACATCCTGCCATAAACTTAATGTGGCATTTAATAATGTCACGCGGTATGTCTATGTGATAGGTAGATATGATCATATATCGGCCTGGCGAACAAGGTTGCTGGACTGTTGCGTTAACAGTTATTTGTCTGCTAGAAATTGCGTATTTATGTGCAAAATTATATTATTCAAATCACCTCCCTCCTTGACAGAGAAGTTGATACCAGTGAGGTCTCGCAGACAGAAGCAATTCATCGTTCCAACATTTAATTTCCTAATATCATCTAGATTATTCTTCATTAACTCTGTTAAAGTGTGGAACTCATTAGCCGACACGGTGAAGGCTGAACTTACAATAACAGATTTAACTACAGGGCACAAGTCTGTAATTACTTTAAAAGTGTTTGATTGTATTGAATTAGGGCATTAAATTTCTCTCTATATTTTCTAATAACTCCTTTAGTTTTTTCTTTTCTAAATATAATACATCTTTTCTTTTCCTACTACCAAAGCCTTATCTTCTTATTATTATAGTTAAGTTACACATATTTGATTGATTTATTAATAAACTGGTGGTTAAATTTAGACTAAGAAACTTTCAAGTTAAAATCATTCTAGCTGTACGAGAATATAGGTACTAATGTTGAAGTGATATTAAAATACCTTAGTCTTACTTTGTACTATTGATATAAATAAATAAATATCTCCTTTACGGCTATTTAAGATTATTTAGATAATAATCGTAAAAAATAGGCTCTTCTAAGATTCTTATTGAATGGAGGTTCATATGGAATCTCTTATATTGGAATGTAAACACAGTTCGCTGCATTAGAAAATCACGTCATATTCAAAGTAATCAAGGAAAGAGTTTTCTTTATGATTGATCCAGTGGGAATTTAAGCTTAAATTTTTGCCCATGATTATTAATTTCATACCAAAAATCATTAAACTATACTAATTTTGCCCCTTAAAGTTTATTCCATACAAAAATTCTATTTATTTATTTTACATTTACCTATTCATTTGAAATATAATTATAAGCGATTTATAATACTACAGTAATTCACATTTTTATAATCCGACAAAATAAATGTACATTTCCAATTTAGTTTAATCTTAAACGAACTCGCAACATTGGCACCAAATGAAAATTAGATTCGTAAACGCATTAAATTCACGAGCTGGTCCAAGCACAAATTACGCACATATTTTTCATTTTTCCATCTCCAGAAATGAGTTAATTTGCGCTACTTCATAATCATTAATGTGAGGAAAGATGTAAAAGAGAATAGATACATTACATCAACGCGTTGGAAAAATTCATATTTTTCTCAACTCTGCCAATCTCGTTTAAAAAGTGGATACTAAGTGTAATAGAATGGCTGCTACTGGCACATGCATGTGCTTATACATATGTATATGTATGTGTGTGTAGCAACGCCGACACCATCGCAATTAGCGGAAGTGTCAGCGAAGTGCAATGAACAGCAAGACATACCAATTTGACAAGCAGAAGGGCGTTGCGTGACATGGCATCCGGCGAAAGATTGACTAAGTTTCATAATTACACTGATATGCAATTAATTACTGACAAGTTGTCGTCGTGCCCAGCGCGCTGAATTGCCAGCCATGTCAGCCAGCAATCATCTACTCGTGTGTTGGCCGTAAAAGGTGGGTACACGAATTCGGTAAGAAAAGAAATAGAATAGAAAGTTGAGGAAGGTGACTGGTTGTGGAGGGGAAGCGAGGCAAGTGAAACGAGTGAGGTATTGCGGAATACTTAAACGAAACGTTAAAAAGGTTCAAGTAAAGTCAAGCAAAGTGGAAAATGTGATTCTTCTGTGTCAAAAAGTTACTCATTTCACGGCTTGAAGTGTTTTTTTCTGCTTTGTTTTTGCGTACGGCTTGATGTTCGTCGTTATGTTTATGTTGGTGATTTGCCTAGATTGCGATATGACGATGAATTATTATTGAAATGAGAAAAGTTTAATTTCCATTCAGTCGTGAAATTTATTTTTAATTCATCTTCCAGCACAATCTTAATTGAGTAAATGGAATTTAATATGCAAAAGATAATTTGTTTCTTTTAATGGAAATGCTTAACCGAAAGTGTTTGTGTACATTTGTTTCGGCCACCAGTGAGAACTACAAATAGGCAATGACAATGATTGACAGGTGTAAATGGCCTTGAAGGACAGAAAGCAACGAGTGGCTCGCTTTTTTAAGCTCGCGCAAAATCGCTTAAGCGGTTATCGCGCAAATCAAGAAGAAGAAAAAATGGCCTTTCAACTCGTGGTGTACGACTTGAAACTTTCTTGTGATTAGGCAGCCTTATCCTTTTATGTTGGCCCCGAATGGCAGCTGGTGTTTCTTAAGAAGCTCTTTCAAAACAGGTGAAAAGTGACATGTTTTCTATTGCTTTTCGAGCCGGCAGCAGAATTCTGGCCGCTTATTTCATAGGTATTCAACCACTCGTCCAATCATTTCAAACTGCAAAAAGCGAATGCTGTGTTGATTTTTTTCGTATATTACCAAAACATTTCCAGTTTTTTCGTAAACAAACTGCCGCCAGGATCCATGTGACGTCATCCAATCGGTTGATTCTTTCAAATTCGCTGACAGCCGGTTAACGGTCTGATCTTGGGCAGGCCTTATAAATCTTTTCATCATGGACCTTCTTTTCATCGCTTACAAGAAGAGAGTTGCCAAATCGGGTTGGTCAACCCCAATGGCTGAGAAGCCCGGGCTCATGGTCTAGAAAGTTTAGCTGTATGTTTGGTAGAATTTGAAGAGAGCTGTTCTCTTTCATTTAGCTATTCTTATTCTGCCAAATATTCAAGTCGGACCTCACCTATGAGTAACTGGCCATATTCAAGTAAGGTATAGTGATCCAGGCGGCCGCTGTAGCGGAGTGGTTTGTCGCGTGACTACCATTCGAAGATGCACAGATTCAAATCTCCGTAAAGAGACATGAAATAATAGAATAAAAGACGGCAAGGGGCGTCCGCTATTTATTTCTGTCATGAAAAAACCATCTCATAAAAAACCATCTGCCGTTCGAAGTCGGCTTAAAAGTGTAGGTAGAGAGGCTTGTGAAAATAGGCAAGTTAGTTTTTTTTACCAACGGGGACGAGGACTTCTTTAATTGTCGATTTATGAAATTACCTTCAAGTAAAATTAAAAACATTTCCGATTTGTGCGGCTCATAGGAAGAGTGCAATTTCGCTTTAGATTCAGCCTTTAAATGCTCTATGTCTAATGTTTGACTCTCAGCATTACAAATGAATGAGTTGAATTGATATCAGCAATAAAATATTTGTAAATATAAATCAAGCCTTGAGTGACTATTGCCAATATTTTTCCAATGCCCATCGCTGACACATATTACTCGTAGATTAGCATTGGTCGCGAAACTCAAAGTCGAAAATTCGCGTTAATTCCTTGTTTGTGTCTATTGAAAAATCTTTGGCAAATTACTGTTTGAAATCCTTTGCATCCTTCCATTTTCATTACAAGTTTATACACTTAGACGAGCAATTTTCTATTAAAATTCCTCCAAAGATTTGAGTGAATTCTAATTAAACGACGCTTAAACGATGTCGACGGTGTCAGCATTTACTTTGACGTTGGCAGGCAGCTTCGATTACCAAGCATTGCTTGCCGGCAATAATGGCCCACCAGAGGAGGAGGAGGTGAAGTGGTGGTTAAAAAGCCTTTTTTGTGCATTTTTTTTGCTATTATTCTTTTTCTTTGTTTCTTTTTTACAGTGGCTTGGTTAAATGTTATTTTTTCGCCTGCTAATTCGTCCACCGAGCAGCAAATGTTTGTAGAGGCAAAGAGGACGAGAAAGTAAAGCTGAGGTTATAGTGTAAGCGAGAAAAGTGAATGCTAAAGCCAATTTGAAAAGTTGCTAAGTTGATCAGTTAGTAGAATACGGCTACTAGCAGAATGCATACATATATGCACATTGTAGAAGTATGCGCTGTGTGTGTGAGTGTGACATAACGAGCATTACAGCTGACGAGTTGCAGTGTGAGCCTAAGGCAAAGTGCTAGCTCAAATATCCAATGTTGGCGGCAGAAGCTGCTTACTTTGAACAGCCGGAAGATTAATTACATTTTTCTTTCGATTCGTCGCAAGATTCGCTTAAAATTGTAAAAACATGAATGGAGATGGAGAATTCAAGCGTCACAGCAATTTAGTTAAATTCAGTAAAATTCTATTGCAGAAGTGAGCGATTAAAATGTGATTTACGGCACTTTTTGTTAATTGATTCAATTTGTTGCGGATTTTTAAGGCTTTGACTTGTCTTGTTCAATTGAAGGTATTATAAATGTATAAATGTTGTTAGGGTGCAGTTCGTGGCGAGTGTCGTTTGTCGAACTATTCCTTGCCGCAGAAGTGAACGTGAAATTAGTACAGGCTTAACTTATATGTGAGAAACATAATAGGGTGGCCAATCCGAATTTACAAAAAAAAAAAAAAAAAATATATATATATTAGTGTGGATTGTCAAAGGGTGGTTAAAAAAGTATTTATTTTGAATAAAACAAGATTAAAACAGGAAGAGCCGAAGTCAGTAAAATTTAATTTGGGCTGGCACTTAACTCTAGCATCAGAGGAATGGACGGAAATTTAGTCGGTGTGATTTTACTCGATCTGAATAATATTTGTGTTGACCCTAAATAAGGTGGCGAGCAATGCATATTCCTAGTCTGGACGAGTTTTATTAAGCTGCTATCGAGATACACGTATTTACCCACAAATGGGCTTGACAGGGCCCTTAGATTAGGTATATATTTTTGGAGGTTTACACTTCGACCTCATGACCTTTTGTGCCTTCTAGACATCACAGTTCCTAATCCAGACCCAGTTCCTTTATTCAACTCAAGATGGAGCTGGGTGGGACTGAGCGTATCTTGTGTCTTTTTTCTCTCTGTAATTGGTCGAGGCGGCCGCCGTAGCCGAATGGGTTGGTGCGTGATTACCATTCGGAATTCACAGAGAGGTCGTTGGTTCGAATCTCGGTGAAAGCAAAATGAAAAAGCTCCTCATAAAAATATCTGCCGTTCGGAGTCGGCTTGAAACTGTAGGTCCCTCCATTTGTGGAACAACATCAAAACGCACACCACAAATAGGAGGAGGAGCTCGGCCAAACACCTAACAGAAGTGTACGCGCCAATTATTTTTTTTTTTTTTTATTTAATTGGTCGAGATATCTCAAACTTCCGCGCGCTATAGCGCTGCATTCAAGGAGAAGGCGCATTGGAATTACCTGGGATTGGTCGCTTGAACGATAAGTATCAATGGACCATATCCCGATCATGTGCTGATGACTGCGAGGTGTGCAATATGCTATGAGAATGCCCTTGAACATTCTCAGCTTATCCTTGGAGAGAGATATGAGTTTTCAAACCTCTTTTTGTTGTGCCTCTCCAGTAAGTGTGGAACCATCTAACATCCCTTAGCGTTAGCTCCGCACTCCTAAGCTTCTTCTTGAGGGTGTGTTGTCATATAGCAAGGGAGGGCTCAGGTCCTATTAATGACGAGGCTGCAGCCTTTCTTGTCAATCCGTCCGCTATTTCTTTCCCAGTTATACCCCTGTGCCCTGGGACCGAAATTAGCTGGGTATTCCTGTGTGTTCTTGTGAGTTCCTAGTAGATTCAGTTTCTCGATACACTCAAAGACCAGTGAGGACTTAATCTCACAGGATAATAACACTTTGAGTGCCTCCTGACTGTCGCCCAGTATGGCAAAGCGCTCATTTTGATGGAGCTATGGAAGATGATTGAAAAATTTCCCAGTGGCACAGAACGTTTGGTTTCAGCATCTATGCCTTCTGGTGCCTTTGAGCCATATATGTACCAGTGCAGGATACACTCCTGAAGTTTCCTTGCAAATGCTGTTGTACTCCAGTTTATCTTGCCGTCCAAGGCCATGATACTTAACTTCGCTGACCAATCTAATAGTAAACCCGTGATCTCCCTCATTACTGGTAAGACTCTTTACCTGATGAAGGGAATGATGCCTGTTTTCGATCGGTTTGCATACAGACCCACCCCAGCACACCATCTCTTCGTCAGGTTCAATGCTCTTAGCAGTATGTTGCAAAGAGTGTTCTTAAACTTGGTCGTCGCTATAATTGCAACGACATCCGCGTATCCTTGACAGCGGATTCCGTTAGCAAGTGAATCAGGTCGTCAACTACTAGGCTCCACAGGCAGGGTGATAATACCTCTCCCCCAAGGTGCATATACCTCTCCCCCCAAGGAGCCTCATCTGGGTTCCTGGTCACAGCGACATTGCGGAAAACTGCTAGGCGGATGAGCTGCCCAGACAAGGGATATGTGAGGTGATCTCCCGCGAAAGGAGAGAATTGGGATCCCCCTGACTACCTGTGGTCTGCTCCTGGAAAGATGGGCATCGCGCCAATTGAGCGAGCATTGGGCAGGTACACAAACTTGTAAGGTCGCGAAGTCCTTCTGGCCACGTGTGGACAAGGGGCGCTCGGGCAAGCTTCTGAGGTTGACAAAATATCAGCTCTCGAATCTCATGCTTTTTCTCACAGGTCACTATGCGCGAGGAATGCATGCTGTGAGGATTGGAATTACTTCAAGTCCCTTTTGCGATGGATGTATGGAGGATGAGGTGGAATCATCTCAGCACCTACTCCTTAGCTGCCCTGCTCTGGCGGGGCTAAGATGCAGGCATCTTGGCCCTTACTTCTTTGCTATGCCTGCTGATATAGCAGGTGTTGACATTAGAAATCTGATGAAGTTCATCAGTAGCACAAAGAGGTTGACGGAAACACAGCACAGTCACCGTTCGCAGTCCATCCACTCTAACCCACCCTCTTAACCATCCCAGCACCCCTCTCCCCGCATCCCATCGGTCTTCCTCTCTAACCTCACCTGCTTCATAATGGTGTCACAAAGGACGAATCCGTTTTTCCTCGTCCAAGTGTGCTCATTCCATGGGCAACCATACCAACCTAACCTAACCCAAGGGCGCAGACACCCTTCACTTCTTTGTAGTTGGATAGTATTGCCCGCTGCTGAGGTTTCAGTTATTCTTGCCTGTAGCAAGGAATACATCCATTTGCAGATGTGTCTTTGCACGATCATCTTCTCTAGTGCGCGATATACCCCCGAGTGGGAGGCGTTGTCGAAAGCTCCTTCGATACCAAGAAAGACTTAGAGAACTGTTTCCTCGCAGTCAAAGGCACTCTGGATCTCCGTAGATAGCTGATACAGAGCAGAGGCCGTAGACTTTCAACTATGTACGGCCTTGCATCGTACTTTTATTTTTGGGTTCTTCCTCTGTGACAAATTTGATTTATAACAGCCTTGTGCAAATTAATTTTACTTAATTTATAACAGGGATATCACGTCATTTATTTTTTGAAAATTACCGTTACATGGCAGATGGATCTGGTTATTAATCAATAAGCCTAGTGGAACAAAAAGTAATCATGACGCTGGAGATTAAATGCCATGATGAAAAACTACGTCTCCCTCTTCACATGGTCGCTGCATTCAGATCCAAAAATGCGGCATCAGCAGCTTCCATATAATTCAGCACTTGGCCGTCATGTAACGAAGCCCGCAAGGGCTTGAAAAACTATTGTAGAGTAAACCACTTAAAGTGTTTGAGTAGCAACTTGGTGTGCCTAATCAGTTAGGTTTATGCGGGTCGAGATTGATCAAATAAGTGCTTGTCAAGAAATCTTCTTAACAACTCTTCGCTGCGCATCTCCTAATCTCTCTTTTGGCTTCTGAGTCTGATAAATGGACACTCTTGCAATGAGTCACTCTTACTGTAAAGAACTTCTTTGCTGTGAAGGGCGTGAGTACAAACTGCATGCAATTTTTTCACTTCGATCGATCTGTAAGAAAAGATTTAATCAGGGGATGGCTTCACGGCAACTTCTGTAGATTTCTGTATTGTAAACTCTCAGGTTACCATATCTACTTTAATACCTGGTTCTCTCAAGAGAAAACCGAGCATACCGATGATCCGAAATTGAGTGAGTTTAAGGGAGAAATTCACATTCAGATGGAAATGTGGAATATCAATTATAAATGCGGTATTATTACTTCTGTTGCAGACGATGAAGTCTTCATGTGGAATAAAATAAAAAATTATGTCCGCACTTTAGCAGCAAAGAAAGTCTCCGTCGGTGCCGACTTTAAGACCGGTCTTCCTGAGCCTCATTTTGGTCGTATATGGCTTGAAGGTTTTCTGGTGAAGCAGGTTAACAGTCACAATGCACTTAAGGCTGAAATTAGGAAGTTTCATTAGTAGCCTATTGTGGACCTTCCAAAAACACTGGGTTCACTTGCGAATTTCAGATATTTTTACTGGGATAAAAAGTATAGTCGTGGAGGTTCTGTTTGAAATACAATTCTCGAAGAACGTAAATTGCTTTTTTTAACAAAATTTTCGGTTTTGATTGTCCACAATTTCATCGAAGATCCTTCGAATGTCACCATCCAGTACAGGAATTATGTACCAAGACGAACAGCAGACGAATGTAACTGACTACTGAGCTTATTGCTCCAGATGTAAGTACCAAATCGGTGTCCCTGTAGGAAAACCGTCGGACGTGAGGTGTTTTTAGTAGCATTAGAGCCTTTTTACACTTTTGTAATGGATTTTTCGTCAAATTATTCAACCAAGTTTGTGCTTTGGCGTAATTCTCCAAAGCTAAACCTCAGCGTTCTCATAGGACAGCAGTCAAACGCAAAGTGCGTCTGATGCAAAAAAACCTGATCTAAATTTCAAACAGGCAGTCTTAATGGGACACCCTTGCTCTTTTTTCGGTAGATACATAGAAATATATTCACCAGTTAAACAGATAATTCCGAAAAATTTGTGTGTTATAAATTTTGAATTTATAGTTTCAATATTTAAAATAACTTTAAAATATTGACAAATTAGTAATCGTACATGTTTTGCTATTGTTTACCACCACAGCAGTATTAATTAATTTACAAAATAAATTAGGCTAAATTTCATAGAATAATCCGCTAACTAAATAATGCAAAACAGGCAAATGCTCGCACAAACATGGCTGCCTCTTTTCATACTCATATCAACATGCAGTGCCCGGGCAGAGTGATAGATGAGTGTGTGTGCAGTACAGTTGCGCTTATCTCAATAGCAGTGCACTACTAAAGTGCATTGTATATTTGGTTTTTGCTATTAAAATTTGATTATTAAATATACGAAATATTTTGTATCCAGCACTGATCTTGATAGAAAGGTTAGCTCATAAATATACGAGTATAAAAAGTACTTCCAAGTGATTGTAAACCTATGGCATGCTTCTTGTCAACTAAGTAAATTGAATATATTTCGCGCTTTACAGTTTGTGTATCCAATTTTGTTTTTAGACACAGCATTCAGTTTATGTTTGAATACATTTTCATTAGACAGAGTAGGCGGTACTGGTTTTAGTCTTTTCTGAACCCACCCTTAATCCTGAAATAGTTACGAAAGACCAGTGTTGCGAATTTAGCGACTTTGTCGCTAGAATTGACGACTTTTGCTTGAGTTTTGGCGACAAAAAAAAAGTTTTGACGACAAAAATGATTTAGCGACTTATCTGGCGACTTTTGGATACTTTTCTGTCAACTTGATTACCCTTTACCTTCCATATTCTAGAGTAACAATTTACTGACTATAGATAAAATAACGCACTACCTATTGGTGTGTTATCGTC
The DNA here is from genome assembly GCF_028408465.1 of Anastrepha ludens. Classification (NCBI taxonomy): domain Eukaryota; kingdom Metazoa; phylum Arthropoda; class Insecta; order Diptera; family Tephritidae; genus Anastrepha; species Anastrepha ludens. The sequence continues at coordinate 6,686,772 of NC_071498.1, read as the reverse complement.
GATAAATTATCGATCTATAATTGAAATTTTAAATATATTTTTACCTTAAATTTTTTAATGAAATTAACAAAAATCATACGTTGTATTATGAAATAATAAAATATATTCCAATTCAATTACACCTTGTTTCACACAATTGTTATGAGTAACCAAATTATTTTTACCACTGATCACATAAGAGCAATGCGGTCGGGGAATCCCCGGATTTTATTATGTTCTTTACGTGAAACAATTGAATTGATATCGGCTCAGTTGATTGCTTACTATCCTCTAGCTTACTTACTTTTTAATTCATTTTTAGTAAATCTAAAATATTTAAATCTATCTCGAGGTTGCCTAAATAATGGATTTACCTCTGAAAAAAAAAAAAAACAGTATTTCAGAAGATTGCAACTAACTTCCGTTGATCTCAAATTTCAGTAGAGTCGGTATTACTGGTTTAATTATTATTCATCTAAAAATTTTAAGTCCGCAGCTGTTCTCTTGTGCACCTCTCAGAATGAAATTTAGGATCCGCCCCTGATGGAGTTAACGACTTTCTAGCGACTTTTGATGTTGGCCCTAGCGACTCGGATTTATTGGCGTTGGCAACACTGCGAAAGACCTATTGCTATAGGCAGGCGAGGTAATTAAATGCAGAGAAAAGAGTAAAGAAAGCCTCCTACGCCTGCAGGAAGAAAATCCCCGCATATCTGCTTACTAGTATACGATTTCCAAACGGATATAATATATGAGTGTGTTTGTCAGCGCTTCGCTAGATCAGTAATTTGCATTAATTTTCACTAGTTCGTAGTGCTTATTTGAATATAACTCGAAAAGTTTATGGAATCTCACTACGACGCTTTCAGGGATTACTGAACACAGTTTTAGTTAAAAAAATAAGACACAAATCTGAAGCGGGTGTTTTTTTACGAATTTTTATTTCCAAAAATTTTTAAGAATAAAAAATTTGTTTGAAAAAGTAAAATAAATTTTTTTTGAAATTTTGAAAAAAAAAAATTCAAAAAACAAACATTGCTGTTTTTTATATTTTATTCGAAAACCTAAAAAAAAAATATAAAAACGTAAATAGGATCCGAAGATAGTTGACTTTAAGAAACTCTATACCGAAATTGAAAACCTTTAAACTCCGAAAATTTGTTTAAATTGCAAAAATATTACTATTTTTAATTTTTCTAACAATAATTAAAAAAAAATCGAGAATTGGTATGTAAAAAAAAGTTTGAATATTTTATGAAAAAAAACATGTGAGATTTAAAAAAAAATTTTGGAATTTTTTTGAATCTTTTTTTTAACAATGTATATTTTATCTTAAAAAACTGTATAAAAATTAAAAACAATCGAAAATATTTGACTTTAAAAAACGCTAAAATTTTCAACATTAAATATTATCAAAATAATACATTTTTCTATGTTTTCCAAAAAACTTTTTCAAAATATATTCCATAAGCTAAAAAATGGAAGTAACAAAAAATTTGAAAACAAAAAAAATTATAAAAATGTCAAAAAGAACCGAAGATGAGTGACTTTAAAAAAATCTATACCACAATTTTCTGAATTGTATAAACCTCAGAAGTATTGAGTTGTTCTAAAAAAAAATTTAAACAGTTTTTTTATCTTAGAAAATAAAAAAATTATAAAAATGTAAAAAAGAACCGATGACATGCGACTTTAAAAAAATCCATACCGACATTGTATATTTTATAGTATTCATTGTATAAATCGCGAAAATTTTTAGTTTTTTTTCAAAACTTTTTCAGAGAAATTCTTTTAAGAAGTATCATAAAAAAAATGTTAAAAAAGACTTAAGATGTGACTTTAAATAACTGCATTCAAAAGTTTCAACTTTGTATCATATAAATTTAAGAAATTTGGAATTTTCTTCAAAATATTTTTTTCCAAATGCCTTTTTAAGTATATTTTATCATAAAAAAAACCGTTAGTCAAAAAGGATTCTTGTTATTTGAATTTAAAAACTTCATGCCAAAATTGAATTACCTCAAAATAAAATCTTTTTTTTTAATTACGGTTTCAAAAAGTATTCCAGAGCCTAAAACAAAAAAAAGTAAAAAAAAATATATCTAATATATATAAAAATGCTAAAAAAAAAATGCTTTAAAAAACTCTATACCAAAATTTGGGATACAAAAATATTAAACTTTTTTAGTTTTTTCAACAAATTTCTTAAAAAGTATATTTTATCTAAAAAATAACTAAATAAAATTGTTAAAAGTAACTGAAATTATTTGACTTTGAATTCTTTAAATTTTTAACTTATATAGGTCTCTAAAATAAGGAATTTTTTTCAAAATTTCTTCCAAACGTAATTCTTAAAAGTATATTTTTTCTTGAAAAATGTTTGCATTAAATATTCAAAAGAACTGAAAATATTTAACTTTACATTTTCCAACACTGTATAAACTCAAAAATATTAAATTTTCTTATTACTTTTTTGGTCACTTCTTATTTAATCCAGACTACAAATAAACTCATTTTCAAAAAAATTTAATATTGTACTATGCCCAAAATACTTCGATCGCTCAGCCCATTTCACTCGGTTTGGACTATAAAATCATAAAAAAAGACCAGAATAAATGCATAGAAAAATTTCGGTCTTTAATGATATTGCGCCAAAAATCTGTCGCGTTGCATTAATATTTTCTAGTAATGAGAAGTTTGTGAGTTTTTTTTTTAATTTATATACAATTTGAGAATTGGTCTTTTGTGGTTTTTGATATTGAATTAATGATGAATATTTGTAAACACAATGAGCTGAAATTCAACTCTAACAAGTAGTTGATATACCCAGTGAAAGATGTATAGCGCTAGGCTAAGATAATGCTAAAGGTGCCCTCGGCCAACTTTTGTGTTACTGCTTCTCATTTTGCGATCGTAGCTTAGCTGCCTAAGTGCTGCTGTCTTGCTTCTCTAAAACCATTGGGGGCCAATTTGTCATAAACACCATCCCACGCATCAGGTGTTTAATAAGAAATTTCCAATTCCAGTCATCGAATTCACCTGATATGACACCCTCCGATTTTTTTCTGTTTGATTGAAGTAATGAAAAAACCAGAGACAGTTCTAAAGCTATACTAAAAATAAAGTACCAGAAGTGTTCCGAGAGCTGGATCAAACGCTGGCATAAGTGCGTTGCAATTGATGGGGAGTATTTTGATGGCGATAATATCACTTTTGGGGAATAAACTTGTATTTTGAATTTTCTGAATATATTCCGGGAACTTTTTTATCAAGACGTGAATGGAAAAATTCCTCATTATATAGATGTGCCTCAGTACAAAAATTTTAACCCCTCGCATATAGAGGGCATGTCATCTGACATATAGAGCAAAATGTGAAAACCAATATATTTCTAAAGCCAATTCTATTCTCGGCACCTGAAACTTGGCTTGACTGCATATATTTTATAACGTGAAAAGTGTTAGGTATTGAAAAGCGAGGCGCGGCACCAACCACATAAACTCAAAATTCCGAGTTAAGTTTGCTCCGAAACCATGAAAGCTAAGATAATGAAATTTGCTACAGTCAAATTCTCAATACATGTCTTGTGGTGAAAAGTGGTAGGTATTGGAGAACGAGGCGTGGCACCTCCCATACAAACTGAAATTTTCAATTCGCTTTGTTCCGGAACCATAAAATCTACGATAATGAAATTTAATGCAGTTACACAAATTCTCAATATCTGTTTTGTGGTGAAGAGTGTCAGGTATTGGAAAAACGGACATTCATGGTCAAACAGAACTTCTTATATTGGGAATGGTTATTGGTCTAGTCTTAATAGTAAGTGTAACCGTTGTTTTCATGAGAATAAAAAGTAAAGTAAAGAATCGATGTTTGTCAATAGTGGACTCTTTGATTCAAAAATTACTTACGGCAATGGATGTTCTGGTGCGTGTGTGAAAAAAATCAATGATTATTTGTAAATCGGTGCAATTTTAACAAGAAATAAAAAATAATTAATAGAAAATACTCACAATTAAAAAAGAAAGCATTTCTCCTTACTTTTGTTTTTTAGTACGTGCGATATAAAATTATTGCACAAAAACCCATCCCGCAGTTTCAAGCCGAATCCGAATGGTAGATATTTTTTATGAGAAGCTTTTACATGACAGAAAGACTCGGAGCCTTGCCATTGCCTGCCGAGGGGCGACCGCTATTAGAAAAATGTTTTTCTTCATTTTGGTCTTTCACCGAGATTCGAACTTACGTTCTCTCTGAGTTCCGAATGGTAGTCACGCACCAACCCATTCGGCTACGGCGGCCGCCATATGTCATATTTTACTACATTTATTATAAACACAGCTGTACACACAGAAGTAGCAGCAAATTGAAGCATTGCATGGATTCGAAGTCTTTGTTGCAATTAGCATGAAAAAGCAGACACACGCGCGCATTGCATAAATTGCGACTAATTGCAGTCTCAACGCCACCATAACCGGCATAACACACACACATACATACAGATATAAATACACAGATTATATACAGATACATGTAGACACCAAGTGCGGTATTTGAATGCGTACATTCATTGAGATATCGAAAAATATTTATTTAGCGCATTTTTATAATTCTGTTTTGCCTCGAACCAGTAGTTTGCCAAGCGCAACGAATCGAATACCAATAATAACGACTTTTGGTAGAACAATAATAAGTACGAATGTACATTCACACACACATACGTACATACCATCGCATGCATACTACACACAAGTACTAATGCAAAAACAAATGCACAAGCACAAATAAAAGCCACCAGTGCGGAAACCAAATTTGCAGCCAATTCAAAAGCAAACGCAGAAGTCACAACGGAAACGGAAAAGCAGATGACCACTAATTTACTTTAATGGCTGCATAGCTGCGGGTCAGCGTTTCAAGCGGCGGCAGCTGCGGGAGTTCAGCGCAAATATCCAGAGCTGTTAATTTAGCTAACCATAGCAACATTATTTCACATTCCGGCGCATGGCGACATCGCTGGGCCACCATTTGCTTAGTTTAGCATTTGCTTAATAGTTCAATAATGAAGTGCGAAAAACAGTGAGCCCTTACTTACAGTGATCGAACTGTTTGTAGTTTCGTAATTATAAAAAGGCGGAGACCTAAAAGTGAGGCAGAAAAAGTGGACTTTGGACACTATGAAATGCTACGCTGCGGTAGAGAGCATCCTTCTTCAGCCTATAGACCCATTCTCCGAGCGAATGTGGCGCGAGCTGTTCAGCCAATGGCTTGTGTGAATCTACAGGCAACTGCTCAGCGACGTGGTCGCTTGTGTGTGATCGCGAATACGGTGCAAAATAATGATCCACCAGCCGCTATGAAGCTGAAGTAGAGTTCACCAGCCTACGCGGCTGTTAAACAACGAAGGCGAGAGCTCTTCAGTAGAAAAGATCTATTCAATATTTGATGTTAGACAAGGTGCATCTAACAACCACGGATTACGTTTGCTATGTCAAAAGTTTGACTCGTAACTTCACAGAGTCTAAGTTATCTAAAGTCAGCGAAGGGAACTCAAGGCTTGACGGAACTCAACTCCAAAATGCGGAATTGTTTGATATTCAATAATGACTATTCCTTTATTTGGATAAAATCGCTGTCTTAAATAGGAATAGTGAAATGAACAGACTTAAAGAAGGTTTCAAGGGCGATCCGCCTGTAAGAACAAAGCCGGCTAGTGACTGACATCAGAGCGTGCTTCAATTACGGAGGGAATACTTCTCGAACTTCTTAAAGAGTGGCAACTGCAAGTCTCACAGAGAATGTGAAGAACCCAATATCCCATTCGTTGACGATACCCCGCCCATAACAAGATGAGAAAAGCGTTAACGTGGTTAAAGAACAACAAAGCCTCGGGACCTCACGGACTGCCGGCTGAGCTATTCAAGCATGGCGCGAGGAGCTGGTAAGGAGCATGCATCAGCTGCTACGCCAAATATTGTCGGGTGGAAGCATGCCTGCCGATTGGAATTTAAGTGTGCTCTTCTCAGTCCCTAAGAATGGTTATTCCATGGACTCCACAATCCACACTTGACCAAATATTCACAATACGCCAAGTCTTGGAAAATACCCATGAAAGGCAAATCGACACACACCATACTTTTGTCGACTTTAAAGCAGCATTCCCCGCAAAACTAATACGACTATGTGAAATACTGTTATCGGCCTTAACAATCGCGCTGCTAGTTTTGCCTCTTCCAAACTGGATAAAGAAGGAAAGCAAACAGTCATCAAAGAAACAGTCGGCACACTCGCGTATCGGCAACCACGTCAATGTTGAGAGCTATGATTTATTTAGGAACCAGCATTAACGCCGATAACAATGTCAGCCTGGAAATCCAAGAAGAATCTCTCTTGCCAACAAGTGCTACTAGGTAGGAAACTGAGTAGTTCAGGCCACTCTCGACGAATAAAACTCTGTAAGGCTCTCATCATGTCCGTCCTAACGTATGGCAGACGCATGGCCGAGCTCCTCCACCTATTTGTGGAGGAGCTCCTATTTGTAGAGGAGCTCGGCCAAATAACAAACAGAGGGTCAGCGGCAGCGTTAAAAGAAATAATACACCATTTATTAACTTTTGACTACTTTTTTATTTTTTTTTAATTTAAATTATATTTTACATAAATATAATTTGTGCTACAACAGAAGATTATAAAAATTCGAGGAATTTTCATTAAAAACTTTCATTTCAGACTTTCAGAATCGGAATTCCTGAAAAAATTTCGAGTATAGAGTTTTCAGTCCGTTGAATTTTGTCATAGCAAATGCAAGTCTCAAATGGTTCTAAAATTAAAAGTTGATTGGTTGTTTTCCTCCATATAAAAAAGAAAATTCGAGCAACCGGAGACCATTTCACAGAAGTAGGAACAATTTTTGTTAAATTTGTATTTGTGTTATTCTTGAAAAAGGAGCTTAATTTCTGTTTTCTATTTTCAAAAGTTGTCGTATCGTACCAAGTCTCAAATTTAAAATTGCAAAGGAGCTCCCTTTTGTCATTGGGCACACAATTGAAGTCACCAATACTATCTGGATGCGCAATGAAGTTTTTACCTTGTTTTTTGTTTTTATGACTGACATTGCAAATCAAAAATTCAATTTGGTCCTCTTAATATTCAGAGTTCTTATGATTCAGGTGCAACAAAACAATGTCCGACGGGCGATAGCAACAACTTCAGCACCTGCTCCAACGAGGCGCTGTTGCAAACCCATAAGTTGTGTCCAATCAAGTGAAGCTTAAACCAGTTTGCAATGTGCAATGTCGGAAGAACCAATTCCGTAATAAGCTCAACTTTTTTGTGAAATGAATAAAAAATTCCACTACCGTTGAATTTCTTCACTAAATACACGCACGAATGGAGTTGTAAAATTCAGGAGAAAATAAATCTTATTTAACTGAAGTCTTAAGAATGCAATGCGTAAAATTATTTATATGGGTTGATGGATAGTGGAAATGTCGCCTCAAAGTATGCTATTTACGGTACGTTTGGCTGGACAGTTAAAATGCTTTGCCGACTCTGCTTTATGCATAACTACCAAGTAGCCAACTGTATGGTAGCCGCGCAATGTAGGAGTGGGTCGGCGCCGACAGCAAATAGTAGTTACAACAACAATGATAATTACAGAAAAAAACTGTCGTAGATATGCAAATCGTATCCAACAAGCGTGACAACCAACTATTCAACAAGCTGGGCAACCAAGCGAGCAACCTGCTAACCAACCAACAACAATTGCAACTACGAGTGGATAAAAAGGAAATAAAAAAGTATGTGGAAAAATACCAACCTTTAACTATATAGTCTCCTATGCGTTGGTATTGCAAATAAATATAGGGGAGCACATAAATAACAGGGATGTTCGGCGGGACCCGTTAGCGTTCACAATCAAAGTATGAGCGCCCTCATCAGAGGCCGACAATTTCAAAAACTAGTAAGTGCAAGAAATTGCATCACCTATTCCTTTTTTCCATGAATAGAGCCTCATACCGATTTGAACGCTTTGTTCAGCTTTCAGTTGTAGAACTATTTCCATATAAACACAAATTCTGCACCTCCAAATCTGATGGGTATGCTGCTGTAGCAAGGGGATTTTTCACTTTTCTGTGGATACCATTTGGAGACTGTAGTACACATATATATATTTATAATTGGCGCATACACCCTTTTTTGGGTGTTTGGCCGAGCTCCTCCTCCTATTTGTGGTGTGTGTCTTGATGTTGTTCCACAAATGGAGGGATCTACAGTTTCAAGCCGACTCCGAACGGCAGATATTTTTATGAGTAGCTTCTTCATGGCAGAAATACACTCGGAGGTTTGCCATTGCTTGCCGAGGGGCGACCGCTATTAGATCAATGTTCTCTCTGTGGATTCCGAATGGTAGTCACTCACCAACCCATTCAGCTACGGCGGCCGCCTGTATTCCTTCCCGGTTTAAATTCATGTTTTTATATATGTACCGCGTAAACGTGGAGGAAGATCTGGTGAGCTCCACGGGTAAGTGAACCAGATACTTCTAAATTGATGAACAGATGCATTTTGCAGCCGATCGTTCCGAGACAGACGCTGTGAATTTTGGGAAGTCTTTAAATTTTATATGTCAAAGTAGCCCCCCCGAAGCTTTCCTTCTCGATGACCCTAACGATGCCCCACATGCGAACTGGATACTTCGGGTTCAGCTATGGTTACTCAGGTTACTGGGGTGTACCACGTGGAGGTGTGAGTAGGAATTGAGGTTAAAGAATGCTGATCGGTGACATCCGAAAAATAACTTGCTAACTTAATAATAAAAAAAAAAACTTGAAAATAATGGGTATCTGCCTCTTCTAGTTTATCGATCGAGTGCGATATTTTTGAGAATTTACCAAGCTTTCGATTTCTATTTCTAATCTGGTCTCTTTAAATGTGGGGCCCTGCAGAAAATAGGAAGTGGTTAAGAAATAATAAAATGGGATTTTGAAACTGAAATTTGTGGAGAGTTATTAAATTTTCTTTTATATTAGTTCAGTAGGTAAGTCGTTTTGACTAGACAAGTCTAGCCTATATGGAATGACCACAAAACTGGGTACCACATCACTCTAGATCGGCCTCCTATTTGTAAAGTGGTCGGTGTCACCATCGAGCACTGCCTAATTTGTGGGGTTTTCTACAAACAACTTCTGTCGAAGCTGGAGGAACGAATGACGGAACGCCGGAAAGTGAAATCGCTGACTAAACTCTTACTTTTTTGAATGTCTGACAGATTTAGAATCCGAAGCCATCAATCGTATTTTATCGTTTATCCGCGAGAGGTAGTAGTAGAAAGTAGTAGGTAGGGAACTGCTCTTAGCAATACTCCGCAGTCAAGTCGATTGACATCGTAGTTGCGGCTTCCTCGGCCTTCTGTACGCGGTTTAGTGAACACATTTACCGGAAATGATTTTGTGAAACATTTTAATCCTCGAACTGGCGATTAACTCGTTTGGGTATTTGGACGAGCTGCTCCTCTTATGTGCTTGCCGAGAGCAACCGCTATTAGAAACAACTTTTTCTATCAATTCGAGTTTCTTGTCCGGGGTTTTGAACTTGTGCACTGCCGAATGGCAGTCATGCACCAACTCATTCTTCAACGGCGGCCGCCTCCTCAATAGGTACGAATTTTTTGTCTCTTTCGTGTGGTATGACCAACAATGCACTTGGCAAAAGTGCGGAACGGGCTAATTACCCGAGAGCATCTGGCCAGCTCTATTTCACAGGGGAGCTCCACAAACAATTTGCAATCGTACCACTTCCCAAGTAGCACTAAAGCACCGTTTTGATACCATTATGAGACCAAAGCCCAAGCTGTTGATGTAATGAAGAAAATTGATGGGATTTAGATTAGCGCACTGCTCCCGGTTGTCAAAGAGAGGAGCACCCAGTGACCTTAATCGTCTAGCTGCCAAACTCGGACATTTACAGAGAAAGTGCTCAACAGTCTCCTTCGCTGAAAGTGTAACCTAACATTTTTGCGTGTGTGCCGAGTGTCCAATGACCGGTACATACAACTACGATTTTGGAAATTTAATGGCGTGGATTTCTAAGCACTTTCTGGGTTCTTCGTCTATTGTACTGGGGCCACAGGGTTTTCGAAATAGAACAAGTCATCTGCACATGATCGGAATTCGGTCTACGGTTTTTTATCGTTTCTGCGACCAATCTCAGGAGATTCCAATATACCTTCTCGTGGAATTCAGTGCTATAACGCATAAATGGTTGTGACATTTTGGCCAATTGCAGCCAAAGGAAGGGCACATACGTGCAATCCAAAACAGCTCTATCCTCAGTTTAATAAGGGAACTGGGTCTGGATGAGGTACTGTGATGAGTAGAGGACACAAAAAACAATGAGGTCGAAGGGCTAACCTCTTATAGAATGTAATCTACATTTTTCTGAGATTTCATGAGTAATAAGTCAGGGAGAAGCAGATGACCGGGTAGGAGGTCTCTGATACCCATTCAGTCCATTTTTCATGTCCCTCCATGCCCCTATGTTTTGAAACCCAGATCAGGGAAATGTTACCTGCACACCCAAGATATTTGAGCTCCTTCTTATAAGAGCTGACTAGTTGTTATCTGCACTATGGCGTCATCAGAGCCTTGAAAACAAATGTTAATATCTCCCTCGCTCCTACGTTCCCTATGCGGTTGTACGGCACAGGCGCAAAAATGTACCGATATACGAAACCGCAAGATTTTCACCTCTGCGGTATGAAATACAATTTTATTTGAGACAGCAAATTTGTTATCGTGCTGCTCTAAATTCACGGTCATAGCTTGTTTTTATGGATTCCACGTCAAGCTCGGCTTTCTACACCTATACAACTTTATAGGTTCTCACTTATTTTCTGATGTATTTCGCTGCCGATTAGTGAGCTTCATATGACATTTTTTTTAAGCACGGTGGCTTACTCAAATGTGATGTATCTAGTTTACCTTTTGCTTTCAGCCAGCTCTTATGCTTCATATCCTAATCCCCTCGTTCGTTTCGCCTTCTTACATTATGAGTAATACTATGAGTAAATTTTTACTTACCTTTCCCCATTATGCTTTAGAATGAGGATTACGATATGAAAATTGCTTTTACTCCACGACGAAAGTTAAGTAGATTGCAACGTGGAATGCCGTCCACTGTAGCGCAGTTTCAACAGCTCGCCTTGCTATTACAATCGGTGGTCATAAGGTGAAGTAGTTGGTGGGTGAGACTTTTCGTCTGGGCGCTTGTTGGTTAGTTAACTGGCCAGTTTCCAGGCTAAATAGCTCAGGTTGACATATTTTTTTAAATGAGTTTCACTTTGTCTCTTATTTCCTACCTTTTACCTTACCTTTCTTCTCGTATATTGTTCAAACCTTGCTTCTAAGCTTTTTGTTTTAGTTGTGGTATTTCTCTCATTCTACGTTGGTTGCCACAACAATACCGCAACAACTTTTAGAGTGTATGTTTTGCTTTTTAAAAGCAAGCGTTTTCTAAAATATCTTTTGCTTGTATTCAGGCATTTACTGGTTCCTTAGTGCTTAGCATTTTTTCTCTGTTTTAGTTCCTTTCTTTGCCTTTCACATTAACACAATTACAATGACTCCGTCGTCACCCAAGTCGCTTCCGCCACCGTCGCTGCCTTGTCAGTTTGCTCCATCAGCCACATGGTTGTCGTCATTGTCGTCGTTGATGAAGATAAACAGCATTTAGCTGCATGTCTTTATTCGTTGTGCTCTCGCGCCCACCTTTCCTTTTCATTATTTCACTAAAATCACTTGAGTACTTTCACTTTTCTTAGCAAACTCTTTCTTCTTCGTGTGCTGCACGCCTCTCGCCCCTACCACGTGCTCTCAGTAATTATCTACACTGCTAAAGCATAGCATTTTACTGCATAAGTACTTCTAAGGCAACGTTGGCTGCTTGCTCAGCCTCTGCTTACTGGCGCTCATTTGCTTTTTTGCCAGCGCATTTGGAAAATTAAGTAATTTCGCATTTCACTGGTTCTTGATGGTTGTGCGCTGGACCTCTGCCGCTAGAGGGAGGTGAGACAGAGCGTTGTGAGTGGCATTCAAGTTGCTGTAATCATTGGGGATTACTCTAATTTAAAGAAGAATGTCGTATAAGCACTGCTGTAATTCTTTAAAATTGGCGCAACAAACGTTCGGTAAGTGTTGCTTGTGGGTATTTTAATTGTTGAGATGTGAGGTAAAATTTGCAGATGCCTGAAGGCAGTCTACTCACATTTACTAAATAAAGACTTATGGGTGTTGAATTGAAAAAATGGTAATTAGCTTGGGTTTTAGGAGAGAAGCTCTGTGTTTTCATTAAATGATCTTGTGGAATATTTAAAAAGTAAGTAAATTTTATGAAAGGTGCATCTCTTATTAAAACTAAATGCAGAGTGAGTAAGGCCTCCTCTGCGGTTGAAAGATCAAATAGAGAAGGACTCGGCTTCACTTGGTGTGTCTAACTGGCGCCGATTGGTAGTGGTAATGGTTGTACGGGTTAAGCTAAGGCCTTTATGCACTACGACCAGATTGATCGATTGTGCACCCCTAATTGCTTAATTAAAATTATTTAGTATACCGAGGAATCGGACGAGCTCTTTAGGAGGAAGCAATTGTAGGTCTTCCTCCTCTAGTAGGTACGAGCCCAGGATTCTCTTTGTCTCCTGTGGCCTAATGCCTCACAGTTTGTGATTAAGTGTTCCATAGACTCCTCTTCATCACAGCAGAGCCTGCATAATCTTGTACTAGATAATCGTATTGTGTTAAAGTGTTAATTACAGGCAAAGTGACCTTTAAGTGCTCTACAGAGTAATCTGAGGCCCTTTTTATCTAGGGTTAGAGCAGGTTTTGCGCTGTTGGCATTGAAGTTTAAAAACTTTTTGGAGTGATTAAGGCCGCTTGTGCCGTTCCAGTGTTCCCTGATTTGAGTTTGGATCCATTTTTTGGTTTCCTGTTTTATATTACTTTTGTTAAAGTCGAAAAATGGGGTTGACCCAATAAATAGCTCTTCTGCCACTTTTTTGGCATAAAAGTCTGCCTTCCCATTTTCTTCGTGTCCCTCATGTCTTGGTACCCAAATCAGTGAGATCTTACTATGAGTGGCCAGTTTGTTGAGTGGATTGTTACACTTTATTAGGACTTTTGACCCAGCTATTCAAGGCTTTGAGAACCGATTGGCTCCGAAAGTATTTTAATTTTTACTTTCTCCTCTTTTGGATATGATTTCCACTGTTTCCATTATGCTGAAGAGCTCCGCATGGAAAATTATGGTATCTGTACTTAGTGTTTGGGATTTGTGGGCTCTAGGCCCCACTATTCCAGCTCCTACTCCTTGCAACCATCTGTGTACCATTTTTGTGAGTCATCATTTATCCATGTTGGGTTAGTGTTCCACTCTTCCCTAGACGGGAAGATAACCTTGTATCTCTTTATTAAATTGAGTACGGGTTCCGTGTGGTCATTCGCCTGGGTTATGCATACAGCATGTTGAAGCCTGTTCAAGATGTTGAGGTGTCCAGTAAGATCTCCTGGTTTAAGTTTTTTTTTTCATATGAAAAGAGAGTGCTTGCATGGTAGATTCCTTTTGTACCTACCAACTAAATATAATCTCCGTACGCACCAATAGTGCCATTTCTTTGACTTTGCACGGACTTTTCAAACGAACCTCGTAAATCAGGGTTAGTAAGGTAAGAGTAACTGTCGTGGTTACCCGAATCTTTTCGCGGTCGCAGATTACGAAGACGAAGTCAGGTTAAAAAAGAAAAAAATGTTAAGAAAGTGCTAAATTGAGGGACGGCCGAGCTTTATATACTTGCGCACATAGAACTTGAGAATTATAGCTTGTAACATTAGCTGGACGGACGGAAATATTGTCTTAACATAAAAGGTTCGAATATAAATGAGGTGGAGAGCAATACGTGTACCAAGAAGTCTGGGCGAATTTTATTAAGACGTTTTGGAGATACTCGTCTTTACCCTAAAGTGGGCGGCTCACCGCCCATTTGTCAAAGTTTTTTGATTTGTACAAAATTTGAGTAATTTTGTTTTATTTATTAAAAAAATTTAGTTCATGGCTTTTTTGAAAATTACCGTTATATGGTAGGTGGGCGTGGTTTTTGACCAATTTCGTCCATTTAGAATATCTACCTACATACGATAAAGGGTAATAGTGTACCAAGTTTCATTGAAATCTATTTACTTTTACTCGAGCTATCGGCAGCACGGACGGACGCGCGAACATACATGACTAAATTATTCCCATCATTATTCTGAGGGCACGAATCGCAGATGCTGTTTTTTATTTAGTTGCGAAGCTTTGTGAAGTTATGTAAAAAACCTGTAGTTATAACGTAAAAGGATCTACGGATTCTAGGGATCTCTAAAATATAAGATAATGTTACTTAACCGCCGGTCAGAAATTTTCTTTTCTTTGAAATCAGCTGGCCAAAATAATCACGAATAGTACTTGCAAGTCCCATTCAATATACTTTATGTCAATTAAAAAGTAAAATGTCCCATAGTAATCCCCAGATAAAAAGTTTTTTTTTAATTCAACAAAGTCTTATAATTTTGCTCGCAATATCATATCTGCCATTTTGAGTTTTATAAATCTGACTGCAGTCTAACTCAAACAGAGCCTTGATGCCAAGTTTCATAATAATCCAAAAGTCTTTTGAAAACTTGCCGCGATGTTAGATTTATCACATTCAATCTTAGAAAATTGTCTTCAGCCTCATAAGCAGCGACGCCAAAAACTCTCGAGTAACCAGTTTCAAATAAATCTAGCTGCCACACACAATCCTAAATGCTGTTTGAGACTTGCAAATAATTCTGAAGTTATGATGCGAAACAGAATTCTGTTTCACGTGCAGCGGATGAAAATACATATAGAGACCTTAGACCTTAGACCTTAGACCCGACACTTATTTCGTTGTGTGGCTGCACAATCATCTGGCAGCACAATTAAAGCTCGTTCAGAATTTTCTTCTAGGCCCCCGTTGTTTGGTCCTCAAGTTTTCATTATCTTGTTAAGTGGCGCAAAGCAGCTTTAAGGACTTGAGGTGTCTACTACGTACTCTCGTTGGTTTTATTCCCGCAAACACGGCTTTAGTAAAATAGGATGCTTTTGACTAACTTCGCTCGGTTTGAGTGTTGCAATGCTAAGAGGAACTAAACCGCCCGCAAATAGCTCTGTAGCGGAGTTATTTTTGTACAGAACTGCCTCTTACTGGCATACTTACTACTGTTCTGATCTCTTCGTAGAGCATAGAGCCGCTATTTATATATAATAAAGAAATGTTTTTACCATTTGGTGTTTCGGCCGACGGCTTCGAAACCGTGCACTTCAAAATGATATTCACGCATCAACCCGTGGCGGCCACTATAGTTGATACAAATTGATGTGTGGAGATCAAGGGGGCTCGTCCATCCCTTCCATTCTATTCGCAAGTAATCATTCGTGGACCATTTATTTATAAACCGAGTGGGTTTTCGGTTTCGACTGGTAGAGTCTCTTCGTAAACGTTGCATAGGTAGCTGCTCTCTGAAAGTGGAAAATCCATTTTTAGCGCTCACAATTTCGTATGCCCTGTGAATGTTGTGGTGATTTGGCGAACTGACGGCCCGACATGATGTGAGAAGAAGAGTCTCCACTAGTTGGCATGACAAAATGTTAGGACATTTTGGGTGTGAAGTGTTAACACAACGACGAAGATACTTCGTGCGCTTAATTGATCAGTTTGCTGCTTGGTGCGATTAGGATGCGCGAACTGATATGCATGTATGGGGTTCAACCTAAGACACAAGTTCAGAGTGATATGGGAGCTCTATTAGCAAAAGCTTCAGCTACGAAGTCTGAGCAGAGACTTAGTTGTGGCGCCAGAGAGAACAGGAGTCTTTCGAGTTCCATCCAACCTGTTCGGCCTAGCTGTGGTTTAAATCCCAAATGCGAAAAGTGCTTGGCTCAATGTGGCGTTGGATTCAAAGCGGGTGCCGGATTCTAAGTACGGCAGATGTACCTTGAACCCTACTAAGTTTGTTAGTGTGCCAGTTGTTACCGAAAATGTTTGCAATGATCAATGCCATACAGAATGATGCTAAAGCTAGAGTTTCTAGCCCTTCATTTAGCTGAAAAATATGCCTTTATAGCTGAATAAAAAGCTGAAAGCGGCAACGTGTGAGATGGAATACTAACTCAAAACTACTTGGCCATTTCGTTCAAATAGTTTTAGAGGTTTTTAAGCAGCGCTGTACGAATAATCGGTTGATCCACTGAAACGGTTGGAATTTTAATTCTGGAAGTGTAGTGGAGAAGTTTGCTTTGCTCACAGCGACTTAACTATAATTTATTACTATAATTTTTCCATCCTTCAAAGGCGGTTGTTTTTTCTTCATGCCGATAGAATTTTGAGTATTTTGTGTTTGGTTGCGATTTTTACAAGGTCGGAAATATTTGTTCAGTTCTCGAAGTCTGGGAATAATTTTTAATGATACTCTCTATTGCGCGTGAAATTTTAATCCATAAATAAGGACAAAGTTTGGTTTTTGTTTTAAATCGGAACTAATCAAAAGCAATAGATTTCACAAATTTTTGCTATGCTTTGGAAAATTTGAGTGCTGCTATGTTTTGCCCATAGAAAACGAAAAATCAAACTAAAGCCTTGAGTGCATAATAGTTTCAACTTAAATTTATTAGCTAATCAAATTCAAATTCGAATGTGCGCCAATTCAAATGCAAATGTCCCAAAGAGTAAAGGAACCGATGAATTTGACAACTTGTAAATTTTCAGAAAATAACATCAAATCCACTATTGTCTCATTATTCACTTCAAATTGATGCCAACCGATTGACTGAATGCAAAAAAGGATTTTTTTATTCAATTCCCTGTAGTTCTATTGTCTCATTGGCATTGTTATTATTGTTGTTGGAAGCACTAAATGCGATTGCAATGCTAACTGTGCCCTTTGCTGTTGTTGTGGCTAACGATGACAGCGTTTGGCATTGTTTGTGAAACCCGAAAAAATCCATTTACGTAAATCCCCTATTTAACATACATTTTAGGCAACATTACTTTTATGGGGTTAAGCAGGCAGGCCATGGACAACGTGCGGGCGATCGGGCAAGCGGATGTACGCCAGCGGCTTGGCAAGCAGACGACAAGTCTGTCATCTTACAAGCGTTCAGTCAGTCAGTCAGTCAGCAAGATAAGGCAGCTCAAAGTGTGTATTTGCATGCATATTTACACACACACACACACTATGTACGCGCACACTGCTGGGCTGTCGCCAAAAGCCAATAGGCGAGCGCCAAAGCAAGCCGTTCCGTTGCTCTTGTCACTCAACATTGGTCACACAGTGCATGGGTTGGGTGCTTTTTTTTGTATTTTTTTTATTATATTTTTACCCGGCTGTGGTATTGAATTTTGATTGTCTTCCATGCCAAAGTGTATCGGAAAGAATTTATCCATAAAATTATATTATGCAAAAATCTTCGCGTATTTGTTAGTTTCGTTAGTTTAGAGTCTGTATAGTACCTTTGGTGAAAATATTGAAAATAAAGCGATGGCAGAAAACAACAACCAATAAGCAAATAAACTAGTGAAAAAGGGTGGTCAAAGAATTTCGAAAGAACAAATGAAATTCCAAAGTGGAAAACTAACCCACGGGCTTAAAAAATATTTATGGAATAGGGCTCATATGCACATCTGGAAGTATGCACGGGATCGTCGAGGTATATTCGGAATATTAAACAAAAAAAAAAACGAAATTAAAAAAAAAACAGGACTAGTTCTAACTAAAATATGAAGAATTTTATGGAACATCAAAATTTTGCAAAAATGGAATTTTGTGTATATAGTTATTTTTAAAAATGTGTACTAGCTGCATCTGATTACGACAGGGATGTGTTCGCTCGCCACTTCTCAACTTGTAACGCCAAATGAAACGTAATGATAGTTATTATTAACTGTTTGACCTTCTGGCAAAAATTCGTAGTGTACGAAACTGTTGTAATCCACAAAACCCGTGAGCCTCCCTTTTTTACTGAAAACGGTGTGGTTTTCTGATCTAGGCTCGTTCGGACCTCTCCACTCACTCGGCTGATGTCTGCTTTACGTTTCGTACCCACTAACCCATGTCTCGTCTCCAGTAATGATGCGTTTGATGAGTACTGGGTTGGATTCAGCCTTGGGAATCATGTCTTTGGCGATATCAACACGGTTTTTTTTTTGCATGAAATTCAGGTTCTGGTTCAGGTTCTGCAGCAACACGCCGCAAACCCAAATCATTAACTACAATGTCCTGAATGGATCGATGAGTAATGTTCCAGCCCTCTTTCAGCTCGCTATTGGTTAATTTACTGTTGTTGATCAACTTTTCTTTCACTTTATTTTGAAGTTTCATTAGGTTTTGATGTGGACGGCCTGCCACTACGTTCGTCATCGTCGATGGGCTCACGATCACGCGGCTGTATAGCTTCACCTGTCGGTTTTTCCGGGAATTTTCTGGTTTTTTTCATTTTTTTATAAAAATATAGTTCATAAAAAAATTAAGAAAAATAAATAATTGGTGCGTACTTTTCTCCTATTGTTTGATGCGTCTGTCGTGAAGTTTTACCAAAAATGGAATATAGTTCATACTACCATAAAATCCATATAAAACAAAATTCAAAACTTTTCACAAAATTTAAACAAATTCGAAACTTTTTAGAAAGAATTTTTAGGAAAATTCTGGATATACAGATTTGTAGCCTATTTATTTTTATATAATGCAGTGCTAGTTTAAAGTAGCTGAAAATTCGCGTTGGTTTTTGATAATTTTTTTCGTTGGCAGTGCTCTACATATTCTCCATATAACGAAGGCTCGAATGCTTTATAAAGGGTGGTTAAATTTCAAGGGCCGGTGTTGAATATGAACCGCACCTAAACGTCAACGACACCGTTGGACTTCTTTCTTTGGGGTTATTTGGAAGAAAAGGTGTACCTCGATAAGCCAGCTAAAGGACGAGATAATTGGGCACATTAACGGCATAGAACCTCAATTATGCTTCAGAGTCATCGAAAATTTGGACCATCGGATATTATCATAATAAGGAGAAATGAGAATAATTTCCTACAAAAATTGTATTTTATTCAAAATCAACACCGGCCCTTGAAACTTAACCACCCTTTATAAGGAGAAAATGTGGTAAAAAAAATTTCAAAAACTAATGTGATTTTCGAGCGATTTCAAACTTGTACTTTGTTATAAAATGCTCAAATTTAATGGGCTATAAAATTGCATACTCAAAAATATTCTAAAAATTCTGGCAAAAAGTTTGAAGTGGCAGATTTTTTTCAAATTTTGTATAAGCTTTGGAACTTTAAGGTACAACTACAAATGTTTAATTTTTGGTAATAATATAAAGAAATAAAAATAATAAATAAACAGCTAAAAATCTATTCACTTTCATACCGGCTCGAAATTTCAAAACTAGTACTGGCTGCGAATAAGAAATTAGCTTCACTAACTTCTTCAGGTACTTCTTGCTGGGTCTATGCGTGTGTGCCCGAGTGATGCGTATTGTTCCTTTTTTCCTTTGCTGTGAACGCCAACATTTGCATATGTATGCATGTGGAAACGATTTTATCGTACCCTTTACCCAGCCTTTGTGATATGAGGATGCTTTGCATATCTACCCAAAACTCTGAATGGATATGGGTGCGCATGTATGGGTAAATAGATAGCATTCGCCATTATCTAGCTGAGTTCAATAAATTCCGAAAGACAAAGCTGACCTTAACGCCAATGGGTGCATACATACACATAGCGTAGAGGACTGCTGAAATGAGATGTTCGAAATCAAATTTTCGTGGTAAAGACGCAGAGTTTTTACGAAATGTATTGATAGTATATTTTTAGTTTATTTATGCAAATGGATTGATGAATTCTGCATAAGCAATCGTATTCCATTACCTTAAAAATGTGATTTTCTTTGAAATCATGAGACACTGAATTTGGTTATGCAGTACTTTGCTATTAATTTCAATTTAAATTTATTGGGCTTCAAAACGAAGAGTTTTAAGTACGATACCAGAAGGCGGAAAAACGATTACAATGTTTTTTTCGAAATAACTCGTTCGTGTATTCCAGCACAAATATCCGAATAATGTGGCGCCTACTGCACAACGTCTTGTGGTTCGACTGTACAGCCCCTGCAGTATTGGCGCGTTGTCGGAAATAATCTGGAGGACTTTGAACAAGTCGGTTACTTACGAACCTCCAAATTGTAAGGACTGGTGTCGCGAAAGATCTAAATTAACACCAAATTTTCCATTACTCGCCGGTTCTTTCAAAGATGTGTAGATGCTTCAGCACAAAATTTGTATGACTCAACAGCTGGTGCAAGTTGACCGCTAAGCCTGCGTGGCCATTGCAGCTGAATAAAGAAATGCCAAAGTTTTTTAGGGAAATGTGTGATGAGTGGATAGACATCAATTTAGACAAAAGAAATGTTTGGGCAAGCAAAAATCGTATCCTCCTTAAGAAATCACTCCGGTCACGTTTACTCAGAACATGTGATTGGTCCATCCCATTTTTTCGAAGCAATGCAAATGCGGTAAATGCCACTACCGACACCTATTCGACTATGTTGAATGGGTTCTTTACACTGAAACTGGATGAGTTGGAGTTGAAGGATATGTAGTTCCTGTGTCGGTGGGTACTACTGCCCGCATAATGTGCGACGCCATGGCAATTTTGGTCATTTGACGTCTAGGTAGGTAGGTTGGGTGTTTGCTGTAACGACACACTTAGACCTTTCGCAGGTCCATTGAGATACCACTGGAGCTTATCGTTACCCTACAGGTTCCTTTTCAAACCATCCGGTATCTTTAATAAACGAGCAAAGCTTCGTTAGTTTTAGATGCGCTATGCCCGCAGCCTCCTCATAGCTAAGTTTTCCCACTCACATAAAAGGTGACAGTTTCTACAGAAATCGAGGTACAGGAGTTCTTCTAGCGTGGCTGCCTATTAAACAATGATCAATTTATACCCCTATCATTTTTCTTATAGCTTCTTTGTTAAATCTTATCAAGATTTTCGATCGACCGCTGGTCCATTTCGGCCATGTCTGTCTGCTTAGTTCGCATCTTGTGAGGTTTTGCCAGCTTGTATTTACCTTTTAGATGGTTTCCCTATCTATAAGTAATTTACAAGTGGCTATGGGAATGGGTATCAACGTCTTACCTGGTTGGAGATAGATTTTAACGTCTATATTAGGGGATTTTGCTCGGCTGACCTGACGACTTAGATTATTTGTACTTTCCATGATCTCACTCTTAAGGATTAGTCGAAGTAATCTGCATTTGACACCATCTCTCGGGAAGCTATATGGAGCTCGTTGCAAAGCGGCAAAGCCTTGAATAGTAATACAATGCTAAGTGTACGCTTCAAAGGAAAACTCAGCGGCAAATTAACCATAAACAAAACGTTCGCCAGGGCTGCCTCTTATCGCCGCTTTTGTTTATAACAGTTCTTGTTGGCGGCTTAAAACTTGTAAATTTAGAAGCTTCAGAAAGACAGCAATGGAATCAGAAACTTAGCGATCTCAATTACGCTGACGACACTATTTTCCGGCTCACACATTAGCTGACCCCACTGCAAAACTTCGCCAACTAGAAAAGAGTGCACGCGCAGTTGGTCTTAAAATAAGCTTCACAAAAACTAAACTTATGAGAATACAAACAACAAACACATCCCCTCTTGAATTTAGTACCCACGAAAATGCCATGATTATTGAAGATGTGGACGAGTTCTGCTACTTCGGTAACCAAATCACAAAAGATAGTGGCGCAGTTGCAGATGTGGCAGCTCGTATTTGTAAAGCATGAACTGCGTGCCAAAAGCTTAGCAGACTGTGGCGATTTCGCACCCGGTCACGAAAAACCAAACCTAAAATCTGCAATACCAGCGTTAAATTGGTCCTTCTAAATGGCTCTGAGACTTGGCTTGTGTCTGACTAAAGTCGACGCCTTCAAACGTTTATCATCAATTGACTCAGAATTAAATGCCGTATCTTTTGGCCGAGCACAATCTTCAATATGGATTTTCTTCTGCTTACTAAAAGCTGTCCAATTAATTCCGAAATAAAAAGGCGAAAAGGAATTGGATTGGACATACTCTCCGCAGAGAAGATGATAATGTTACCAAAATGGCAAGGATCCGCAAGGAGGTCGCCGCAGAGTTCGCCCACGCTAAATCTCCAACAAGAGTTCCTCAACCATCATTTGTCTATATAAAATTGAGAATGCCATCTAAATGTATAATTTATCAAGGAATAAAAAAAGTAAACCAGCCACAGTCGAGGATCTCAATTAAAACTTTTGCCAAATAATCGACAATCTGAAGGCGAAAATGAATTCAAAAATGATGTAAAATGCCATAAAAGGACCTGAAATTTTCATCAACTCTGCTGGCGGTCACTTTCACTAGACCACTAGAGCACTATCTGCGAAAAACTACAAAATTTAAAAGAGGAACAATCATCTACAGCCATCCAGTGCTGTTGATGTAGTGAAGGAGATAAAATGGATCTAGACTAGAAACTGACCCTTTTTTCTTATATTTATAAATGCTATAGTAACAGTTTTGGACCTCAGACTGGTCTCTAATAGCAAAGTACCGGCTGTTGTTGTTATTATTCTAGCAGCAATATCACCGGTAGTCTAACTCATCTAAAAGTAGCCCCATGAAACATGCTATTTCGAGGGAGAGGGGCGTTATATGAGTGGATTTAGAGGAGCATGTGAAAAGGTGGTTAGTGTTGTGCGGTTGTTAGGTGCTTAGTGTGTTTAGTATGTCGGGCTCAATGCTGGATAAGTAGGAGTTTAACCTGCTACAATATCCAGAACATATCTGTGACAGTATTACGCGGGCCTCACGAGGAAGCTGGAGTCTCCGTCTGCTGTAGGTGGTGGATGGACTCCGATTACGGCAATCGGTGGTCGTGAGTTTAAGAAGGTGGCGACTCCCGATGAATGTCATTTATTGTCTGTCTAAGCACTGTCTGGTTCAGTAGATGTCTGTTCGTTTTGTGCTGGATCTCGTCGGAGTAATTCAAAAGGTGTCTTCTAACATGCTTGGGAGGCGGCTCTGGCTCAAGCAGGTGTCTGCAAGGGTGAAACGTGCGGTAGCACCCAAGCAAAAACTGTTTGATAAGCAGTTTATTGTGCTTATTTACTGGGAGCATCGGTGCCTCGTTGTGAAGATGTTGAAGAGAGGACATCAGGAGGCCACCAGCGCTGTCCGATCAGCAGTGTTTTGGCAAGTCTGGAGTTTTAACCACTGCGTGTCACTAGTTCCAGGCGACCAGACAGGCGCAGCATAGTTTAGAACTAGCACCGGCAATCGTGGGAATTGGATGTTAGAAATGGTGCCAGATGGAGTTTTTTCGTTTTGGAGGAACTATAGACGATTATGCTTGCGCCCTTGGACGCTACGCTTTGTCTGCTGTAGTGTAGGATGTGCGATATAAAATCGATGGCTCAGTAAATGAAGGAGCAATTGCAAACAACGGGACTTAAAATCAACTTAGGAGGGACAAAAACATTTAACCTGAGCTGCTTCTCATCAGTTTCTTTGAAGAAGGGTTGCAGGTTTTTGAAGTCATGGATAATTTTTGCTACTTGGGATGTGTGATCGCCGTAGATGGAGTAAGTGAGACAGACGTAGAAAACAGAATTACCAAAGTCGAAGCGTCATTCAGCACTCTTGCACCACTCTGGCAAAATAATGACTTGAAAACACATACCAAACTGCGAATTTTTAACGCACGCATCAAGTCCATCCTGCTATACGGCTGTAAAACGTGGAATCAATGATCACAAGGCATCTCCAATCGCTGCTGGCGCCACACAATGCAAATTTTCTGGTATTGAACTACATATAACACCGAACTTCTGGAGAAGGCTAATCAATCCGATGCGGTGACTGAAATCCGCAAAAGGAAATGGCAATGGATCGGCCACACCCTGAGGAATAGTGACGGCAGCACCGCCAAACAGACGCTGTGATAGAACCCATTCTAACAGACCACGAACCTCCTGCCGTTCAACGGAGACTGAGATAAGGTCTTTGAATAAGGCTAAGAATGAACTTAGGAGCTCTGCGCAAAACCGTGTTCGATGGCGAAGGGCAGTTGTCGATGCCCTATGCTCCGACTAAGAGTTAGAGGGCCCTATTTATATATGCTTACGTCCTACAACTCCGTATAAAAATTTATTTTTTCATGCTGCATCACTTGCAGATTTCTGTAGCTCTAAATGCGAAAATTTTTCCTATCCACAAAGCCACTGTACCAGAAGTAAAGAAAACGAAATGTTTACCATTCGGCTTATAATCGATTCAACTTTATATTTTTTTGGAATTTCAAATTGTATGCCTTCTTATTTATATAATCATTTTACAAACGTGTACAATTTCGTTGGATAATATTTTACTGGAATTTCCCCCTTCCTTATGTTTCCACTTTGCGTTCCTTTATCTTTTCATTTATTTAACTTTTATGAGTTTCAGATGCAATCATTTCCCACATTTTCCAATTTCATTTCGATTTCAATTGCAGTGACGTCAACGCCGAGTGCTGTAATTAATCTCGCCGCCAACATTTTAGCTTCTTGCACCTGAGTCACAGTGGCCACTCACGCAACCAATGGACCGTGTGAAGTCTACTCAATTCATTTTTAACATTTTCTTGTTATTATTGCCATTTTCCTTGCAACGGCTGCTGCTGCCGTCAGCTGTTGTTCTGTTCGAATTTGCCGTCATTTTAAGTAGCCAACAGACCACTTAAAAATAAAAACTCGCTGAATGGAGCAGCACACACCGTTCGCATTGCCAATGTCCGCGGCATCTACAGAAGTGTTTGGCGAAGTGCTCCTTGTGCTGTTGAAAAGTGTTTGCACTTAAAATCGCAACCGTGCATTGCACTGTCACGTCGTAAAGAAAAATGCAGCACGCACACAAACATTCATTTGAATACCCTGTAGGAAAATTTAGGGGGTCTAGGGAATTTGAAACCATGACCGGGTCCATTCTGAAAAAATACTTCTTCTTCTTAATTGGTGCGATAACCCCTTACGCGATTTTGGCCGAGTTGAACAAAGCGCGCCAGTCGTTTCTTTCTCATGCTAACCGGCGCCAGTTGGGCACACCAAGTGAAGCCAAGTCCTTCTTCAACGGATCTTTCGAAAGCAGAGGATACCTCCCTATACTTAATGCTACGCGTTTGAGGTTTCTTAGTGCACCTTTTGGGGATAACCTGAGGCAGCTCTCCAGCCTAGATTCCTTTCCTCTCCTCTACTACATCAACATCACTGGATGGATTGTAATCTTTCGCAGGTAGTGGTCTGCATTCGGGTATCAAAACGACCCTCAAGCGCTACTTGTAGTATACCCCTGGATCTCTTGCCATCTAACCTACCTGTCTATTCCAAAGGCTGTCGCTTCAGAAGTTGTTATCGCTGTTGATGCTCATACCCAAGTAAACGAAGACCTCTATGTACTTTTCCTAAGCTGTTGAGATGCGAATGCGTGGAGTTTCTGTGTGATGGCCGGAGGTACTTCATTTTTCCCTCTTTCACCTCCAGACACACTCGTCTCGATTCTCTAGATTGGAAATGGCAGAACAAACTGCATCACTGTTAGGGCCAATGGTGTCGATATCAGCGGCATATGTCAGCAGCTCTCGTAAAATATTGCGCCAGCACGATTGAGAGTAGACACGTCTGAAACCTCACTTGGTGTCAAACTGCTCGGAGAGGGGCTTCCCAACTCTGTTGGCGATGGTGGTATTGATCAACGTCATTTTGTACCGACGTATCACTTTCGCAGGATTAACAAATTCAGAAAACGCGGCATATAAGCAACTGAACTTAACACTAGAATGTATGTGGCTCTAAGGGCAATGTTAGTCTACTATTCTTCCCTCAGACAAATCTGGCCTAGAATGGATGGAATCAAAATAAAATCTTTCATCAAACTCGATCAATTTTTAATTAGTGAAATAGTTGGTTTCATCTCCACCAATAGGCACTGCCTATTAGGAACGCTTGAGAAGCGTGGGGTTTCTCCTCTAAATTTGATGTCCCAGCTTGAGGAATGAGGAGAAAGAGAAGAGTGTTGAGTACATTCTTTACTACGGTTCCGTATTTGTCAGAACGCGACTAAAACTATACAAACTTTTACTTCTTTGAATGTCAGGCATACTTACAATCCGTAGACAATCGTAATAATAGGTCTATTTATAAGTTCGTGCGGTTTTACAACAGATGGCGTAACTTGATTATTATTCCATCGATCCACATTTCCAAACATTCATTGGAGAGCTACTGTCGTAAGGCACAAACGTCAGTATAAGTTTTTTATTTGAAGCGTAAACAACAATATTTTTACCACACTTGAAAATGTCGAATTTCGTGCCAAATAATGTGTTTTTGCGGGGAATTCTTCTTCATTATTTTAATATGAAGAAAAAAGCAGCCGAAAGTCATCGTATCTTGGTGGAAGTTTATGGTGAGCATGCTCTATCTGAGCGAACGTGCCAGAAGTGGTTTGCACGCTTTAAAAGTGGTGATTTTGGCTTGGAAGACGAAGAACGCGAGGGTGCGCCGCCAAAGTTCATGGATACCGAATTGGAGGAATTGCTCGATCAAGATCCGGCTCAAACGCAAGAAGAGGTTGCAAAAACTTTGGGAGTTGATCAATCAACCATTTCCAAACGTTTAAAAGCCATGGGAATGATCCGAAAGGTAGGCCATTGGGTGCCGTATGAATTGAAGCCAAGAGACGTTGAACGCCGTTTTATGGCATGCGAACAACTGCTTCAACGGCACAAAAGAAAGGGTTTTTTGCATCGAATTGTGACTGGCGATGAAAAGTGGGTCCATTACGACAATCCAAAACGTCGGGCAACGTATGGATACCCTGGCCATGCTTCAACATCGACGTCGGCGCAGAATATTCATGGCCTGAAGGTTATGCTGTGTATCTGGTGGGACCAGCTGGGTGTTGTGTATTATGAGCTACTGAAACCGAATGAAACGATTACGGGGGATGTCTACCGACGACAATTGATGCGTTTGAGCCGAGCACTGCGAGAAAAACGGCCGCAATACGCCGATAGACACGACAAAGTTATTTTGCAACATGACAATGCTCGGCCACATGTTGCACAAGTGGTCAAAACATACTTAGAAACGCTCAAATGGGATGTCCTACCCCACCCGCCGTATAGTCCAGACCTTGCGCCATCCGATTACTATCTCTTCCGATCGATGCAACATGGCCTGGCTGACCAGCACTTCCGTAATTACGATGAAGTCAAAAAATGGATCGATTCGTGGATTGCGGCAAAACCGACCGAATTTTTCACAAAGGGAATCCGTGAATTGCCAGAAAGATGGGAAAAAGTAGTAGTAAGCGATGGACAATATTTTGAATATTAAATTTGTAACCATTTTACGTCAATAAAGTTTCAAATTTCGAAACAAAACCGCACGAACTTATTCATAGTCCTATTACTTCATCTTTAATTAAAGAGACGAAATGGACTACCACATTGGTAATTAGAGGAATGAAACTTAAGTTCAAAAAGGAATAAACATTATAACCTAACTAGAATTTTCCTAATCTAGCGAACTGTTCAAGCTTCACCTTACTTCTTTTACTTGTCGGAAGCTGTTTACACCTTTTGGGTTTTGTTTGATAAGTTGAATTGTAGCGTAGTTAAGTTGTACAATTATGTAATTATTTATTTCGTCGGATTTTCCTTCATGCTGTGCTAATTTGCCCTGATGTGCTCAGTACAAAAGTACCAGTTCTGGTTGATCTGGCAATCGCTAGTAATGTACAAGCATATATGTAAAGCATATAGGTATATAATTACATCCGCTGTTGGGTGTTTGAGCTGCGAGCGTCTCCTCCTATTTGTGATATGCGTCTTGATGGCAGCTGAAATAAACTCGGATGTTTGCCTTTGCCTGCCGAGGCGCGGCTGCTATTAGAAGAAACTTTTTCTATAATTTGGTGTTTGGTGCCCGAAGTTTCAAGCCCGGGTACTTCCGAATGTCATTCACCCACCAATCCATTCGGATGTTAATCCCATTAAATTTGAAACACAAGTTAGGCAGCTTTGCTTATTCGATTGCTTTATGAGCGGACTAAGTGATATAATAAGAAAATGGAAATATAATAAGAAAATGGAATAGCAATAGCTTAGTTTGCCATACGTAGCCTTGCTTTTGAATCCTTTTAACACTTTTTTGAGCATTAGTTGCTCAGGTTAATTGATTGTGATTCTGCAAATGAAAAAATCGCACTCTAATTTAGTTAATATGGTTTGATGGCAAACCGTCGAGGGTATTTCTAGTATGAGCTACTCACAAGGAAAGAAAAAACCATTTATCGTTTGGAGGCGGTATAAAAGTTTGGGTCGCTCTATTTGTCGAAAAACATCAGGTCGCAGATCACAAATTAGTGCAAGAGCTCGGCTAAATATCCAAAGAAGGGTGGAAGTGCCAATTATTTATACATTTTATTGTACGATTTTGGTTAAGAGTATTTTAAGCCAAGTTGAAAGTCTTAGAAATCTCGAAACTTTTGGGGTAAGATTAAGTCAACCATTAACCATTTAATGTACGCGCTTAGCACCAGAACATAAAATCGAAATGCAGTTTTTTAATCTAGATTTATTTATTAAATGTCATTTATTATTTATTATTAAGCATTCGAAGATGTGGTTTAGAAAACTGTCTACTTCGATGAAAGTAAAAAAAAGGGTATTGCATTAAAATTCCGAATTCTATTAACGCTAAATTACTTACTTTCAATTCACGTTTCAGGCTCATATTACGTATTTAAAAGTAGTTCTCACTCAAACAATAGTGCATCAGAGACTCTGTTGGCCCATAAAATGCTAATTTTTTTCGAGATTAAGAATTGAAGGAACTTAAAATTACCCGACACGATTCCAATTTTTTTTGCATCAAAGGCCAAAGTTGCGTGCTCTGGAAAGGCAAAATGCTTCCCACAACTAGCTTGCCTTCCGTGCGTATCAGCTCTATTGACATGCATAGCTCTATGATTCCAGGCGCATTTTGCTTATACTGCTGATTGGCCATTTACACACGGAAACATTTGGAAGGGAAACATTTTTTTCGTGGGAGAAGGACGGACGCGGAAGAGAGACGAGATTTTGTCTCCCTTATTGGCGACACGCTTTGTGCTCCTTATTAGCATTTCCAATCTTAAAGTAGGCTGAAAACCAATTTTCGATAGTTATTTCTTTCGTTTCTTCTTTTGTGGGAGAATGTTCTGAATTCTGTGTTGGTTTCCAATCAAATGGAAGAAATCAGCGATGAGAAATATCGGAACGCTGCTTGGGAAATGTAGAATTATTTTTGTTGTTATAATTTAAAAAACTTATACTTAAATTGTTTGCCATTTGTGGACATTCAAGTTAATTTGAGGGCTATAGAATATATGCGAACCAGAAGATGTTAAAGAAGTAAAGGTCAATATAAACGAATTTTGCCGAAAACAATTTTGCCTGTGCGACCGCAAATGAAAGATCAAAAGAGAGTTTCCAGTGTCTCTCTTCCAAAAGTCTTCGTGTGTAAATCGGCACTGAGCGTTCATTAACTAGCATCGCTTTGTAAGACTAGTAGTTATTCCGCAAATTCATATTCGAGCTGCTTTATCGACCTGTCTTCTTATTCTCTGCTTCGTCGAAATGAATTGCTCTTGACACACATTCATATCATCTAACATTTCTATACTTTTTCCCCTATTATTCGTAATCGGAAATGATAAAATTTTCATATATTTTACACATACATAGTTACCCGGATGCCTAATACTAAAACAAAAAGTACTGCAAATATTCAAACATCATTGATTACAAATTCTTCACTTAGGGAGGGTTAATGCAACTATTGATTGATTGACGTCTAATGTTTCACTAAGTCAATTTCGCTTCTGACGAGGGTCTTTATGCCAATCATTGCTTTTAAAATTTCTAAACTTGTATCTGCATGTACTTCGAAGACAAAAGTGTAGCAAAAATAATCGTTAATAGCCTCTTTTCTATGAAAATTCGACAGGCTTAAAAAATGAAGAATACAATGTTTATGAAATATGGAGGTGCTCCCTAATACCACGAAATAACATTACTGATATGAAAACTGTATGGTGGTGGTGTTTCTTGCACGGCACGGAAGAAAGTATCAACACTCCCTCACATTTGCGAAAATGTGCTTATACAATACACTGAATCCACACTTCTGTTTTGAAGTTAGTAGCTAACGGTGTGCACTTACGTTTCCTATAATAAGTATACATATGTATGTATGTAGGAAAATAGAAAAATTCTTGAAATAACGGAAAATATAAACAGCTGAATAAATGGGTCTGGCTTTTAAAGGATAAAAAATACTGTCTGATGGTAAACATTTTACGTTGATATTTATTTGAAAGTAAGTATGGCAACTAATGTTGACTTTATAGCCATATTTTTTGTTGTTTATCGTATGTGCGTTACGAGAGGTTAAGACTAAAAAAGCGCTTCCGAAACTTCAAGTGGGATTTTTATAATTCAGTCGACATTTAAGCAAAAAGCGAGTAGAAATCAGTTTGTATTTTATTTCATGCTGTCTACTAAAAAGTCTACATAAGAAAAAATGTCGAATCAATTTGTACTTAATTTAATTCTATGTTCTAAAAAGTCTACGTAAGAAAACAATCCGAGCATTCATTACATGGCGCAAATGTACAAGACCGCCGTCAAAAAAAAAAAAAAAAACTTGTCAAAAATCAACGAGATTTTAGAGCCATTTCATACATAAACTTTAATGGGAATAAAACTGCATAAATCAAATTTTTTCAAAATTCTGATAAAAATTTTGTAATCTTCACGGAAATTTATTGAGAAATTAATATACATTAAAATGAATTTATTATTTATTAAGTATTTTTATATTTATATAAAAATAAATATATTTACATATCACAAATAATTGTTTCTAAGGATCTGCAACAGCCTGGAATCACCCTATACTTTCCTTCTGTCATCCATCTTAAATGAGTAGTGATTCTCGAGTTTTAATACAACCCCTGAGATGTTGCCAATTTTAGCTTAGAGCGCTAATTATCTGATAAAAAGTCCCATGCAGCATTTATTAAAACTCTTATACACCCTGTATTAAAAATACACTGAATTAAACAATTACAGTTCTAGGTTTTTTGATTCTGTTTAGTCCATCAAGTCTTTGGGTTGTACGCGTTTCAATTTTTTTCTCCAATTATTTGGATTCATGGATTAATTTTTGGGAAATATGTCCATTTACCATCAAAATCGTATAAATCTAAATTCAAAATTTTTCTAAATAAAAAAAAACTAAAAAATTTTTATCATACGCTTTATAATCAGAAATTTGGATATTTCAGCCTCTAAAAAATTATTAATTTATAAAATTTCTTTTTGCGGCGGTCTTGTGCATTTTCTCCATATAACTAAACAAATAGGAGGAGGAGCTCGGATAAGCACCTAACAGACGTATACGCGCCAATTATTTATTTTGTTTTTATTTTTTACTATTGCTCGGCTTTTTTTTCATATGGAAGACAACACAGTCAGGAAAAAAAAATTCAAAATTCAGCAAAATTCATTTTTGAACCTCTTGAAAATTGCACCCAATTGTACTAAAATTAAATGGGCCGCATACTCGAAATTTGTTTGAAAGTTCGGATTAAAAAGTTTGATACTTTCATGGAAATTTACTGACTTTTATTTTTAATTCCTACAAAGTTTGAAACCTGCATTTCAATGAGTTTTATAGGAGAATGAACTGTATTTTAATAAAAAAATTATTAAAATTTAATGAGAAGAAATAAATTGTCAAAACTTGTCAAAAAATCCCTGGGTTATAATTAAATATTTAACGCGGCATATGTCTGCCGGCAAATTAAGCGAAATATGTTTTTTCAAATGCTCTGGAGCTCGAAAATTTGGAATTTGCCCTAACTGAAGCGAGTGAGGTCTGTTTGGTTGATTTCCAAAGGCCTGGAAAAATGGAAAATTGCTCAAGTGAAACGAATGAGGTCTATTTGGTTGACTTCTGTGGTATAAAAATGGCAGAGAAATATTCTGCCGAAACAATCATGCTTAGTTTGACTAATGGCTGGGCATTAAAATCCACAAGAGAATATTTATATGTATTTTACTCACCAATTCTGTGATGATACCCGATAAGGGAAGCAAATCCTGATTCAAAGCCAACAATAATTCTTAAATTTATACGCCTTTCAACTTTTAAACAGAATTTCAGAACTGTAAATTATATTAACTTCTACGAAAGCATATTTTAAATTTATTTAATGTCTACTCCATTTATTCCCATAAATAAATTATATTTGCATTTGCTAAAATCTGGCATCCCTATAGCCACGTGTATCTTCTTACGTTTTTCATTTTCTACCCTCATTCTTTCGGTTGTGCACCATTTTACTAACTTATGAATAAACCATTGAAGATAAAGGAATTTCCTGGTATGCGTCTTGAAGTAATCTTCTTTTTTATGCTGGTAAATAGAAATAAGCAAAACCGTAGAATTCATATCCAAACAAATCGTCCCCTTAGTATTAAAATAGCCTATACATTTTTTGATGTTTTGAGAAAATGAATTTCAAACTTTTTGTCGAAAGTAGCTCTCACTCAAATCTCGTTATGTCTGTAAGTATTTATTATTTTTTGACTGACGTTTTGACCCACTTTGTGGAACTAGAATTTGACCAAATTTTGACCACATATAAAATCGATGATGGAGAATCCAAAAATTCAATAAAAAAATAATAGCCTATGAGCACATAGGCTATTGTTATACTAAGGGGGCGAAATAATCAATAGTTTTCGACTTTCTTTCGAGATTTTTGATTTTCAGCACTCCGGCAGATCAACTTTCATACCACATAGAGAGTGTTGGGGTGTTGACGAATAAAATGCAGTTAGGCGCTTATGTGTAAAAATATAGTTTGCACAGCAACAAATATCATATAACCAAAAGTTTCAACTTTGAAAATAATTAAACAAAAATTAAAAAAAAAAACTATTGTACATTTCACATTCTTTAATCAGAATTTCGAGAAAATATTCGAGTATGCAGTTTTATAGCCCATTGAATTTCGGTATAATAAAGTTCAACGTTGATAATCGCATATAACGAATGCTCGACATTTTTTTATATGTAAGTAAGTACTAACACCAACAGGAAAAAAAATTGTTAAAAATTTTACGATTTTTGAGACACTTGAGACACAATAATACCTATAACAAAATTAAATGGGCCACGAAATCGCATACCCAGAATTTTTCTAAAATTCGAGCTAAAAAGTCAGAAATTTTTTTGGGAAGAGTATGAGTTATATTTTTATAAAAAATAATAAAGAAAAATATATATAAAAATACAAAACAAACAAAAAATTAACAAGTAGTCAAATCTTTGTTGTATGTCGCGCTGCTATTATTATGCACACAAGTGTTGCCTACAATTGCAGTTCCATCATATTTGTACTACGCGCATGAGCCCACTTGTCGCCATGGCTTACGAATATAGTGCATAGACTTCCTAACATTTTTACAATCACTTAAATCCTTAAAAGTTCAAGTAGGCGATTTTGTTTCCCTCTTAACTTTTCTGCGGTCGAACAGTTAAAATACTCGAAAATGCTAAATTCGTTGTAAGCCAGTAAAAGTAAATAAAAATGCATAGCGACAAGTGCACACACCTTTGAACCTGAGCACTTAGGTGAGGGCTACATAACAAAAGCCACGACCTGCAGGTGAAAAAGAAGCAGTTGAGGAGAAAAATTGCACCAATAACTAACGCGATAGTACAGCGGAAAGATGCTGCAGCATACAGTTATAAGAAATACAGTTACAGTAAGCAAGTAAATGTGCAAAACGGGGTGACTGAAGCTTTATGCAGAGAGGTGAAGTTTAGAAAAGTGCATATTTATTTGGAAGTTTAGGTAGAGCAAATTCAAAAATATGAAAGTAATTTTTTTCACGGCAGCCACAGTAACTGAATGGGTTGGTGTGCGACTACCATTCGGAAGTGCGTAGGTTCGAATCATCGTGCATGAAACACCAAATAAGCGGTAGACCCTCGGCTAGCAGTGGCAAACCTCCGAGTGTATTTCTGCCATGGAAACGTTCCTCTTAAAAAAAAAAACACTATTTGAACACCCGTTTGGAGTCGGCTTGAAACTGTAGGTCCTTCCATTTATGGAAAACCATAAAAACGCACGCCACAAACAGGAGGAGGAGCTCGGCCAAACACATTGTTTTGAAACCATGTATTGATTATGTCATTATCTTCACTTTGGAAAAACAGTACAAGTAACAAAACAGCAAAGCTCAGTACTGAGTCTAATGGCGACTTCTTTCTGCGTTTCAAAAACAAAAAAATGGTTCAACGATGCAATCCAATTAAAATCCATACCAAATAGTCACTTGTCGTTGATGTATTGGCTTCTCTACGATTTTCGTCTGATGAACTCAGAAAATAAAGTGAAATTTGTTCGAGAAAAATGCGATATATTTCTTAAATTTCTAACTATTAACCAAATTTCTGATGGCTCGCGAATGCTATATTTTATAGCCAAAGACAAGAGATTCGTTAGCGCCAATTCCAAACCATGTAGACCACCCTTTATATACGAGATATAATGGGAAACGTTCGTCAAAGGATGCTTCTAAACGTGAAGCCTTTCTGCCGTTCAAGCACATAAACATCTTTTACACTCTAGTGAAGTGCCACTCAATCTGAAACAAAAATTTATTTCAATATTTTAAGTTCCCCCTACTTCACCGATTTGCCTCCAATAACCCTTACATGTATGTACTTGCACATACTTAATAAACTGTTATTTTTTCATCAAGGCATGGATGTAGTGCCAAGTGCTAAGATTTCATTATTCCGCTGTGGTGTTGCTCATTTACCGATCATTAACAGTTACCTGTGCACTAATGCACTACAAGAGGGACGCGCATATACAAAGAAGCATTGGAACGCATACATATGTACATAGGTTGGTATGATTGCTCACCTACTAACACACAGACCCATAATTAAGTGTACCTTAAGGCAATACGAATACCCTTGAGTACGGAGTAGGGGAATCCTAAGTATATACAGGTATGTATGTATGAAGACATTTGCTTTGAATAACATTGATAATCTGAATGGAGTTAATACGCACATATAAATTTAAATACATGTACATACTATAGTTACCTATGTATGTAATTACGCATGTTTGCAGGCTATAAGGCGGAAATTGCATTTGGACTTGTGCAAATGGTCATCGTTTGTAATGTAGAAGGGTTCGACTCAATCAACGAAGCAATGAATGATAAATACAATATGATTAAATGCATATTGACTTATTGTTGCTCATATTTGTTCGAGTGTGCATGTATGTGTGAGTATGCTGATGAGTTAATGCAATTATGAAAATATCAAAGGCACACAGAGGCAGGAGTTGTAGTGGGTTGGGCTGGCTGAGTAGTGTAAGCACCAAAGCAAATAGGTAACCAAAGTTTGATGAGCTGATGGTTGTTAATTTCACACTTTGCTTGGCAGGGTGTACTATATATTTGCTATATATTCAATGCTGCCTGGTAGCAGAAATTTTTATCCTTTTTACCTAAATAAGAAGGTTAGGCTAGGTTGAAATCATTGCCCAGAGAGAGGGCTCACTAGGACGAAAATCAAATTCGCCTTTTGTGATACAATAAAATAGTTCAACGTCAAATCTTTTAACTACTGTGTCTATTAGAATGATATATCCACAGCGTTAAGCAAATATAGTACAAAGACGTACTGACAAGTTTTCATATCTTTTTCTTATTTAATTTTAATAATTTTGTAGGAAAATATTACTCATTTTACTACAAAAACCACGTAAGTACAAATTTAAAACTTTTTGCAATTAAAAAAAAATCAATAAGTTTTCATGGAAGTGTCAAACTTTTCAAACAACTGCGGGTGGACAAGTAGACAACGAGAAGGTGCGTTAAGGAAAAAGAGGCTTTGCAAGAATGGAAAAATCTACAGAACAAGGAATCCAAAGAGCTATATCAAGCAGGTAAAACGCAGGTGAAAGGTGAGGTAGCTGAAGCCAAAGAAAAATCATTTAAAGACGTATCCGAAAAGCTGAGCAAATCCGGATGTGAAAAACTAATATATAAAATTTCTAAAAAGAGACAAATGGATGCTAAAAACAACAAAAAAAAAAAGTTCAAGGCAGACAAAGAAAGAGGGAAAGACCCGAGAGAGAATGAGAGAGAGAGAGAGAGAGAGAGAGATAGAGAGAGAGAGAAAGAATATATATATAAATATTTTCATAACATTTGCAAAGAATACAAATAGACAAAATTTACAAAAAACGGAGAAGTGCCGACTGGTGTAGGTAAACGCCGGACACAAACCGTGGCAGCAACGCGCACTACTCCGTTTATCCCCCGCACAAACGCAGCGATTCCAGGACCGCAGCAACGGCACAAATGACCGCAAGGCAATACCAATAAATCCGACGCCCGAATGGATAGCACTTTGTAGTACGCACTAGCCAGGAAACGGAAATAAGCGCCGAAAAGTAGGCACAAAAAAATAACTTCAAAAAAAATGGATCCAAAATACGCCCCAAACAGTGGGCACCAAGGAAATATAACGCCAAAAAGTAGGCACCAAAAATATATTTCCTACAAGTTTGCACCAACAAACAAGCGCCAAAAAGTGGGCAGTGTTATTTCTCACTAGAAATTAGCAACCACAAGGAAAAACTCGGGAAAAATAGCCTGAAGTGTATCTAAGATATACATAAGGTTTAGCTCTCTCTCTCCTTTTCCGCTACGTTATATCTTTTATCTCTCTCGCGGAACGAAAATGCCCAAAATGCTCCATTCTCGCTCGTCCATCGACGCCTAAGAAGTTTCACTTAAAAAAAAAAAAATACAGTGAAATTGGTGCGTATATTTCTGTTAGGTGATTAAAAAGTGACAAATGTAATGAACATTTCCTGAAATTTTTTTATATTTGCAAGACTTAAAAAAATTATGAAAAGTAAATAGGCAAAATATTAATTTTGAAAATAAGTCAATAAGTTCTAGAACTATAATTGTTTAACACAGTAAGTACCTTCTGCTCAAATATGAACGAGACGTTATCAATAAAACGGTCCGCGGATGACATATGGCAAAAATAAATTTTTTGTTTTTTGGCATGTTATAAGCTTACAGGCAAATTTCAGCGTGATATGTCATATAGTTTGTTTTCTGTGCTACTGTAAACAAGTCAAGCTCGAGTGTGTTCTTCGAATTTAACGATGGAAATTCAAGTTGAACAAAGAATTTGTTTGAAATTTTGTTATTCCAACAAAATTTCGGCTTCAGACGCCTTAAAAATGTTGCAGACAACCTATGGGGACTCTGCTCTATCGCGTGCACGTGTTTTCCAGTGGTACAAATCGCTCAAAGAGGGCCGCATATCGGTTGAAAACTTGCCTCATGAACGTCGTCCAGCAACTTCAGTAAACGACGAAAACATCGGAAAAGTAAAGGAAATTGTGCTTGAAAATCGCACAAATCGCAAAATCGGTTAACGTTGAATATTATTTAGACGTTTTAAAGCGTTTGCGCGAGAACATTCGTCTTAAAAGGAAGGAATTGTGGGACAACAAGTCATGGTTCTTGCATCACGATAATGCACCAGCTCACAAATCACGTCTTGTTCGCGATTATTTGAACAAAAATAATGTTAATATCGTTCCGCAATCACCGTATTCGCCTGATATGGCTCCATGTGACTTTTTCCTGCTTCCCAAGCTCAATTTCCGCTCCGTGGAAAACATTTTGAGACAATTGAAGTCATAAAAGAGAATTCGAAGAACACACTCGAGCTTGACTTGTTTACAGTAGCACAGAAAACAAACTATGTGACATATCACGCTGAAATTTGCCATGTAAGCTTATAACAGTCCTACCAAAAAACAAAAAAATTATTTTTGCCATATGTCATCCGCGGACCGTTTTATTGATAAGTCTCGTTCATATTTGAGCAGAAGGTATGTATACTCTTACTGTGACGAAAACACCCCCATCTCATTCATCACCATAAAATAACTCAAAAGAGAAATAAAACAACTAAAAGATAAAAAAGCGCCCAGATTCCATTTAATTACAGCTGAGGTGTTAAAAAAGTTACCCTATATAAGTTTTGTTAAATTGGTAAAGATGTTTGATCATTCAAATCATCTACCCTATGTTCCAACCCTGTGGAAAGTTGCAGATATATATAGTAATGATTCCAAAACCGGGAAGAGATTTACATCTTGTTACATCTCATACCGACCAATCTCGTTGCTGCCTCAAATTGGTAAGCTATTTGAAAATCTCATCCTCAATCGACTAACGCCAATTATCGACTTTGAAAACTTGTTAACTTCGCATCAATATGGCTTTCGCAGTAAGCACTCAACCATCGATCAGGTGCATAGAATCACAGCTGAAATCGAAAACTCTTTTAAACAGAATAACATGTGTTCAGCAATATTCCTGGACGTCGCACAAGCTTTCGACGAGGTTTGGCATGTCGGTTTAAATAACAAACTAAATACCTCCCTTCCTAATGATTTTTGCGCCCTCCTAAAGTCGTATCTGAGCGAACGCTACTTTCGCGCTAAACAAGGAAACGAATACTGTAACCTTGAAGAAAAAAGTGCTGGTGTACCGCAAGGAAGCATTTTTGGTGCGCTCTTATACCTTCTATATACCAGAGACTTGCTGATACCCCCGAATAGCATGATGGCCTCTTTTGTCGACGACACTGCCATCATAGCAATTGGAAAAAGTGCTGAAGAATCTGCAGCCAAACTTCAAATTGCAACAAACGTTATTGAAGAATGGACAAAGACTTGGCGTATAAAATTGAGCAATGCCAAGTTAGTTCATGTAAACTTCACCAACAAGAAGTGAATCAGTATCCAATAATACTGCTAGGTGCCGCAATACCCCATGCAAACACTGCAAAATACCTTGGCATAACACTCGATGCTAAGCTTCGATGGAAGCTTCATAAGACTTTAACGGCATGAAATCCATCTGAAGATAATACAAATGAAATAGATACTTGGACGAAGATCAAAGTATCCTATGGCGCGCAACTATGGGGTGTCGTAATATAAATATACTTCAACGACTCCCGAATAAATTCCTTTATTCTCAACTCACCTTGGCTCGTTCGCAATAAAGATATTCATCGCGCCCTCAAGATGCCTACAGTCACTGAAGAAATTAAAAAACAAGCAGAAGCCCACTCCATCAGGCTTCAAAGGCACGTGAATGGGGAAGTTACCAAACTCCTCAATACCTTAGGTCTAACCCGACGACACTATCAAATCAAACCACATGATGACTGTTAACGGATTATGAAAATCTCTTGACAAAATTCTCTTATGTGGCTTGAATGAGATGATATGGACTTGGTCAATATGTGGTTTCAGAAGGGTATCACTTGCAACACAACGCATGAAACGATGGTCTCATTATCTAACGAAACTACGAGGTCAAGTGAGACTAGTATTGGACCAGTACAGGCTATGCCAATAAGCCCGTGATGATTCCAGCACTGAAGAAAGAAATCATACGCATTGTCAAGGATGCACAGCCCGAAATATACCAAAAGGTCTGATAAAGTTTGTGCGTTGGCAGTTACGTCCCCAGCGAAGTTATTGCGTGTATAGTTAGATGTGTCGGCATGTTTGTTTCATCGGTACAAAAATGAGTTTCGAACAAAGAGCTAATATCTAATTTTGTTTTAAAACCGGTAAAAGGTTTTCCGAAATACTTGTCTGGATAAAAAAAGTTTATGGCGATGATTATCTATCTTGCGCCAGAGTTCGTGATTGGTTTACATTTCAGTAATCACCGAAAACTCCATCGAAGTTGTTCGTAAATTTATCAAAAATGAACCGGAATCATCGTTGAAATTTATAGAATTGAAGTTGAATACCTCCAAAACATTTATCGCTTTTTAACTGATCATTTGTGCTTACGAAAGGTCATTAAAGAGGCGAGAAAATACGAGAACTTCCTTTACAACATTGTAACTGGTGATAAATCGTGGTGTTTCCAACATGAACTTGAAGTTAAGTGTCAATGTGCCCACCCAAAAAATCGCGTTTAGAGAAGTCAAAAATCAAATCAATGCTCATTTGTTTTTATGATTTCAAGAGAATTGTCCACAAGGAGCTCATGCCAATGGTCCAAACCGTCAATGCAATTTTCTATCTTGGCGTTTTGAAGCCCTTGTTGCATTGCATTTCTGGAATTCGCCCTGAATACCGCGAAGGAGGAAGCTGGCGCTGATTGCATGATATGCATCTCATCGATCCACTCCACATTTTAACCATCCATCACTCGCCATATTCACCTGATATGGCTCCCAGTGACTTCAACCTATTCGGAAAATTGCATTTGGATATGAAAGGAAAACGTTTTGCGTTCGTAGAGGCCATCCAAAAGGCTTGTACCGGCATCCTGAAAGATATTCCGGTCCATGACCTAAAGCACTCTTTCGAAAAGTTTTTAGATCGGTGTTTCAAACAGTGTTTCAAGGCCAGAGGGGACTATTTCGAATAAATGAACTCGGAGTTATCAAAACAAAGCTCCGGTCGTTTCTATTTTAGCTCAGTCTTGTTTATTTTGGACTTCACTTTGTTTTTATAAATATTCCATTTCAATAATTTATACAATATTTCTTTTAGATAAACTTATAATATATAAATATATGAAGGAGTAAATAATAAATTGATGTCTGTCGCAGCTCAGAAATTAATTAATAATTAAACTGTGCAATAAGAGATTCTCTATTGCGTAGGGCTGAGTAAATAAAACAAGTTAGTCTTTTAAAATTGCTATTTATGTTTCATTTAGCTTCGCTGCGTTTAGGTATTTTCCTAAAAAATTCTGGATGTCTTCTTGTTCGTTTAAATGGCAAACGGCGCACATTTTCTGAGCAATTCCATACGTAGTTGCATTTAGCTTTAGAGAACCATATTTTGCTCTGCAAATTGTTGCAATATCAGCTACCCGCATATCTTCTTTAATATATGATTCCCCTTGTGAGTAGTCTAAGTAAATTCGCGTCGCGCTTGACTGCGCTTTTTGAATTTTTTTTCCAGAAAATTGGGAAAAATTATTGGTTTTTCAAGAGAGTCATCAATTCTTCCGCCTATCAAGCTGCCAGACCACAGGAGTATTTTCCAAGCGGAAGTTTTTGCTGTGGGGAAAGCCGCGGAGCTAGCCTTCACTAAGTCCAAAATGTTCGACGGAGCAGGGAGGCCATAGAAAGGCTAGCCGCAAACAGTAGGCTGCATATCTATTGGGTACCTGGTCACAAAGGCATTATGGGGAACGAAATAGTAGATGAGATAGCAAAAAGTGCTGTTAGACTACCTTTTGAACAAGAGAACGACATACCAAAACCGCTAAATTCAATATACAATGAAATGGACGACCACATGAACAGGCGAGTGGAAGCTAATATAGGTGGACTAATCTGACCACATGCAAAACAGCAAAAGTCATGTGTGGAATTATCGCCGAAAAACTGACTTCAATTTCTACTTACGCTCTCGCGAAGAGACTGCACAACTATCATAGGTATGCTAAAAGCTAGGGATTGCTAACACGGGCAAATGCAGGAAATGCAGAGAGGATGTTGAGGAAACTTTAGAATACCTTCTGTGCGTCTGTCCGGCATTATTAAGAACGCATTTAAAATGCATGGGAGCCAAATTGTTTGAGAGTCTGGAGGACGTCTCAAAAGCGGAGCTCCCAGCCCTACTTAGATTCGCCAAAAGCGCTGACATCCTACATGATGTCTACTTCAGGTATTCATAGAGGTCGGTCCCCATCTGGTATCACTCGGGATCAAAAGGTCTAGGCGTGGCTTATTGCCACCAGGCTAATCTAATCTAACCTATTGCTTTTTCAAGAGACTCGGTCAAGAGACTCGGACTTGCGGTCTCAAAAATTCTGTTGCACATTTTTGTTAAACTCAACAGAAATTCTGGCGAAACAAACTTTAGCAGCTCATAAGGTATTCTAACTCCTCCTGGCGCTTTATTTGTTTTATCATTTTTAATGGTCTTTTCGCCTTCCATAAAAGTTGTATCTTTATCAAGATCTTCATCTTTACATATAGCAGTTGCCCAGTTGCGTAATGAATATCTTTTCTTAATTGCGGTTGGTTTAGTAGAGTTTGAAAATAGTTTTTAAGATCTATCGCACTGATATCTGTACCAACTGAAATGACATTCCTCTTATATCCTTCGCTGAGCTCCACCATTCCTTTGCATTTGCAGTTTTGTGATTCGTTTTTCAATCTTTTCGTAATATTCGTTTTTTGCTTTTTCACATGTGCGAAGATATACAAATATGTTACTTACAGACATTATCCTCAAAGTCCTTATAAACTGTAATGATGGCTGCGTCTAGTGTTGCTGATCCTCTTCTGTTTGTCACTAAGCTGCTAGGTGACGCATTGTCAGGGGAATGAAATTGTTATCAACAATTAATTAAATAAGACTCGGTCATTAGTGTACGATTTGTAGGGCGTTTCCGTTTCCGGCGACAACTGCTAAGCATTCTCTGCATTTATGTGTGTGAAAGTTGTTGCTACCTTTGTGATAAGGGTCTTTGTTGCCTCCAACTGCTGACCATAAGCGGCACAGTACGATTTTAAGCCACAACGCAATACACAGATTATTCGCGTGCATACAAACGAGTAGACGCTTTGAATTCATACCCATACTCATGCATCTATACATACGAGTATAAGTACATATGTATGCATGCCTACTTGCTATTGAGATATGTGGTGATAAATGTATGTACACACATACACACACATATGTGAGCTGTACATTTGTTACCTGTATTGCATTGAAAGCTATACAGGACGCCACTGTTCAAATACTGTTTAGTGACTAATGAGCAATGATACGGGTAGAGAGCTCACTTTGTAGCCACTGCGGTTGCTCATACGCCCCGTGGTGTTGGTGAGTTTCCAAGCCATGCCTGTCTGGCTGGTTGGCCCTCAAGTGGTACATATTAATGTTCTTACATTATTGTTATGCTGCTTCGATTGTTGTTGTGTGTTGTTATTAAGCTGCTTGTATTGGTTGCACTGCTAAAGTTTCGGCCCCTCCCCCTACGCGTACCACTATTTGGTTGTTTTGTAATATTGTCACTACTCTACGATATGGTCATTTCGTCCCACTTTCAATTCCTGTAATGTTTTTGTACTTAATGTCGCTTTAGGCTACACTGGTAGCCCCGATATATTGTTGCATGCTTCTTTATTATGCCAGACATTGAAGATAAATTCATAAACGACTGGAAGCCAACACGCCCGCGAGTCGAAGCTGAGTGCGCACGTTAATTCAATATTGTCGAGCCGTTAGCCATCCAGAGAGTTCAATGCCTCCCTTA
This sequence comes from Anastrepha ludens, assembly GCF_028408465.1. Lineage (NCBI taxonomy): Eukaryota > Metazoa > Arthropoda > Insecta > Diptera > Tephritidae > Anastrepha > Anastrepha ludens. Next base: position 6,643,179 of record NC_071498.1, on the reverse strand, counting down.
GACAACTGAACTGAACTATGCGTATTATAGTGCTCGATTCTGCACCGGAAATGCTGGTCATACAGGTTTCTAGAAGCCCGCACATACATACTTACATATGCAGCTACATCATTATTTATGGCTTACCGGCCATCCTACTGTTCTTATCTGAGTGAGTATTAAACTGTTCTCCTATTTAGTTATCATCATACAAACACAAGTGCATTCAACTGTCCATCAGCGTTTGCTTTGTTGGTTTATGTGCATTCGTGTGTCTATGTGTGTGTGTGTCTGTTGCGCAAAATTACTGTCGTTCATTATAATTAATATTTCGAGCGAATGTTCTTATAATGCTTTCTCTAACCAATACAAGGATCGTTTTGTGCACCCCACAAGGCCTTGTAAGTATGTTTATGTCCGATTCTAAGCATTCAGTGTTGCGTGTCTGCCTGTTGAGCGAGGCTAATGGGTACCAGTATCTATCAATGACTGCTTTGAATGCCTTGAATGCCTTGCTATTCCACTTGCTCTCGTTACCGCTTATGATAGTTGTGGAAAGCGGTAAGCAGTTAGTAATAAACAAGAAACAACGACAATACCATTGACACAAAGCAGTCAGATTGTGTAAGTCCACATAGCAACTTGGTACGGGTGTACATACCGACATACTTGCGTGCACATTCCTTTCGTTAGTAGCCATAATCCTATTTTTGGTTACATAGCAATGCCTTGAAAAAGTTCCACTGTGATAATAAGCAGGGAATGTTAAACATAAAGCAAACTTATAGACATGTGGGGCGACTAACAAAAGCACAGTAAATTGAATTGAAACAGGATACATTTTTTTAGTATTTATTTTTAATCTTTATTAGTTTTTATTTTTGCATTTATTTAATCTGGAAATCCACTGTAGAAAAAAGTCCCCAGAATTGCGTTTTTGTAGCTTCTCAAGTTCAGCATTAACCGAGCTATTACCTTTTCATTGCTACCACAGACTCTTCCTATCTAATTTAAAAATTTTTTATAAATAATTAGAAATCACATGGCACCAGTTCCAGGGAATATGGCAATGGGCAAGTTTCGTCAATGCCAGAAAGCGCAATGTCATTTCAGCAGTGTGAGCTGGCGCATTATCGTTTTGCAAGAAGTAGCGGCGCAGTTTCTAGTTTTTCTTATTTTCAAGTAAATTTTTGAACACTTTTGCCACACAGTTTTCAGTATACTATTTAGGAGTTACTGTATTAGAAGAATCTAATGAAATAGCAGCAACAAATTTTGGTTTGTCTGTCGGGTATTCATAGGTAGATTTGCTCATTTCGGGCTCCATAAAATGAACTGCTGTTTGGTCTCCGTGTCGCACTAAAACCAAGCTTCATCACCTATTACAATCATGTTTAAGATGCTAGATTCTCTGTTTTCTCGTTTTTTTTCAATTTCGAACAAAATTTACTCTAATTGACTCAAAATCAGTGGAGCCCATCGAAAAGATTTCTTTACTTTTCTTCGCGTTACTGCCATAGTATTTAAGCCCAATTCTTTTTATTTTTAATGTTATTCGTTGGTTTCTGTCAATTTTTCGCTTCATTTATTTCGTCGGTCGACAATTCTGGCCGTCTTTCTCGAGGCTAGTTCTCATCAAAAAATGTACAGTCTGGAATCTTTGATATCACCTACAACTACACCTCCGTTTTATATGCAGCTTGGAACTCATTGAAAATGTTCACGGGCTTGCCGTCGAAAGTCGTGAAGCATTGAGTAACAAATTTCCTACTACATTGCTTGCGGATTTCTACTGACATTGCATAATATATTTTTTGCTTTTTTTTCTATTCTAACTGATTTTTTCTGACTACTAACAGCATTTTAATAGTTTTCAAAAACAAAAAAAAATACTATTGACTTATCGAACTTTTGCCGGGGGACTACCCTATGCACATTAGGGTGATTCACCAAAAGAAGCTGCGGTTTCTCCACCAGAGTTATACAATCTAATATATTTTAAGTCATCCTTGCCAAATCTTGTTTGATTTAGACATCAAACGTGATTGGAAAGATATGTTCTTCCAATTTCATCACTTAAGTTTTCCTTAAGCATAGCTCCAAAACACAAAAATTTAAAAGCAGCTTCCAAAATCGCATTCTTTTGATTCTGTTAATACCAATTTTAAGCCCCTAACGCCTTGGATTTTGCATCAACTGAGTTGATTTCTAGAAAAAAAATGTTTTTTAAACTAATTTTATTTAAAAAAAACATGGTTTTTCGGGGAACTATCAAATCGTTTCCGCGCACTTAATTCTTAAAACTGTTTAGCACTATTTTGGGGGAAAAATAAAAACTAAATATAATAAATTTTTAAGGGTCTGTCAAAAGCGAGGCCTACTGACATAGTGAATAATTCTTAAACGGTACACTTTTTATGTCAGCCTTGAGATTTTTCAAGCAGACAGATGTAAAATTTTATGCAATAGAACAACGCGTTAAAAGCATTGCAACTTATTAATGGTCAATCTTTAAGAAGATATCAGAAAATTCGTGATTTTTTTTCTGGAAATAATCGTCTGAATGAGTCGAAAATTTAAAGGTTGGTGAACATATTTGAAGAAATTCGTTCTGTCGAGGATAGAAAAAGAACACAGATCCACAACTGGAGGTTCTGCTGAATATATTGGTTAGGCATCGACATCTCGACGTTCTCAACAATTAGTCATTCATAAATCGACTGTTGGCAGATTTTATCTATGGACCTGTAGTGCTCATGATACACATTTAAAAGATGTCATTGTTAATTGTTAAGAACCGAATTTGGAATAAAAATAGTGAAATCCGAAAGAGTATAAATTTTAATATATTTTACTTTAAAACAACATCTAGGTGCTCCTTTTGAAATACCCATAATTTCGATGGAAAAGCAGTGCCAATTTTTTTTTGGACGGGGGGCGAAGCACCCTAATACACATACATACATAACTGCTGGCAAGCGTAACATAAGATACCAACTCTCAAGGATTGTATTACGTTTCTAGCAACCTTTTGTTGTTTCGTGAATTCTCTCTGATGTAAGGTATCTAGTCGGACATTTATGAAGGTTACTGAAAGGTTTTTGATCACAAATGTTTCTTGCTAGTTGTGTAAGGCGGTTCACAAGTAAGCAAGCACAAATAAAATGACTGTTTCCCAGCTTCTTGTTGAATAGTGGCGAATGCAGCAGTAACATTCCATGTGGAGCAAAACACGGCAGCTGTACCCGCTTGCTTGCAAAAGCATTTTCTCTGCCCATGATGCCTTAAAAATGCATATGTCAATTCTGTAAATTGCTTCAATAAATTGTTATTGTATTAATAGTAGTTTTGGTTTTTTTAAATTATATTTGACACTCTTAAAAGTTCACCTCTTTGCATGTAACTTCAAATAGCTTATAGATAATCAATTTTGTTGATTTTTTGCATTTACATTCAAAAATAGTACTCTATAAACTGAGTTCAATTTTTTTAATACATTAAAGTGTTATTTTTTTCTATTTCAATTGAAAAAAAAACAAAAACCCTGAAAATGCACCCTTTATTCGCATATTGCTGCAACCCATTTATTACTGAATTTGTAAATTTACTTTCATTTGTACTGTATAGTAGTTGAAATAAAAAAATTCCGACCTCTCCAATCGTACCCGTTACCTATATGTAATCTCAATAAGTTTAAAACTGAATTTGACTATTTAGTTTGTTAGTTTTGCTTTTTTAATTTAGAAAAAAAGTTTCAGAGTGCTAAATTAACACCTTTTATTTGCATATAATCTCAATAAGCTTAGAATTGATTTTTTCTTATTTTTGTATATAAATTGGAAAAAAATCCAAAATCCTAAAAACGCACCCGTTATTCACATGTGATTTTAATACAATTAGCATTGAATTTTGCTATTTCGCTTGAACTTTTTTGCTTTATTTGAACTTATTGAATATAATTGAATAAAATTGCAAAATCGTAAAAATGCACCCGTTATTTGCTCATTATTAAAAATTATTATTGAATTTGATAACGCCCTAATTTTTTTTGTATTTAATTCCAAAACCCTAAAAACTCACCCATTATTTGCATATAACTTCTATAAAATTATTACCTAATTTGATAATCCTTTAGATTTTTTTGTATTTAAATTGAAAAAAATATTCTAAACCCATAAGAACGCATCCGTTATTTGCGATTAATTTTGAAAAATTGAATTTGGTAATCTTTTAGATTTTTTTGTAATTAGGTTGCAGAAATTTGAAAGCCCTAAAAACTCACCCTTTACTTACATATAACTTGAATATAATTAGTATTGAATTTAGTTATTTTGTTGTATTTTTGCGTTTAAATTGAAACAAATTTCAAAGCCCAAACAACTCACCCGTTCTTTCCATATACAGTACCTGACCATTGAATTATGACCGATGGCATTTTTTCTGAAAACTTCAAATATCAAGTAAAATTTTCAATCTAATTAGGACCTTTCCAAATAAAAAAGGGGTTAAGGGGTTTTTAACCTGTTCTTAGATGTTTTTAAGAATTTCCGGTCAATTGGCCCGCGACGATTAGAAAAGGATCAGTTTTTTGTGCTTATAAGTGAAAAGTTAAGTGTGCAAGTGCCGGTGCGAATTGATTCGATCTTGTGTGAGGAGCAAAAAAAAAATCTAATTGAGATCGTCTGAAAAGTAAAAGAATTGAATAGTGAATATTCATATATCTAAAGTACAGGGTTTGCTTTTTGAACCACCTATTTTTTGAGAATGGTAACACAAATGACATGTCAAATGTGTTCATAATTTACCTAAAGGTCTGACATTAACGAAATGGGACGCTATACGCTTGAACAAAATTAGGAAATATTGAAAACCTATTTCCAAAGTGGTGAGTCTTCTTCTTCTTTTCTGATTTTCACATCGGTGGCTACGTCAGTAAGCAAAATTGTCGGATTTGGGGCTCAGAAAATCCACACGTTACTGTGGAGAAGCAAATGCATCCACAACGAGTCACTGTGTGGTGCGGTTTTTGGTCTGGCGGCATCATCGGACCATTTTTTTCGAAAATGAGCGAGGAGCCGCGGTTACAGTAAAGGGCGAGCGTTACCGTGACATGCTCAACGAGTTGTTTCCAAAAATTGAGGAGGTTGACATGGATGACATTTGGTTTCAACAGGACGGTGCAACTTGTCACACTGTCAAAGTTACATTCGAACTTTTGGCTACCGTTTTTGAAAACCGAATAATCAGCCGAAATTCTGATATCAATTGGCCGCCTCGGAGCTGTGATTTAAGCCCGTTGGACAATTTTTTGTGGGGAAGCCGTTAAGGACAAATGCTATGCGAACCATCCAGAGACGATTGGTGCTTTAAAACACGAAATCGAAGTTGCCATTCATGAAATTGGAGCCCAAACAATCGAAAATGTGCTTAAAATTTGAATTTGTCACGTGAAATATCCTTTTTTTTAAATTAAACAAGTTTGTTTTTAGAAAATGGGCCGAAATTCGGATTTGACATCGGTTGAAAAATTGCAGTTCTTTTGAAAGCCAAGAACCTGAGCTATGCAGACATAGCAAGAACCGTTGGAACATCCAAGGCGTCTGTGGTAAATCTTGCCAAAAAGTTGAAAAATACCAACAACGTTTTAGCGGTAACTTCAAACTATCGCCAAACTTCAAACAATCGCCAAGAACGCATCACCTCAACCAGGCAGGATCGCATAATCATCCAAACAGTTCTGGGTCAGAAATACTTCAAGTCGGATGATTTTAAGAGAGGTTCAGGAATCTGGAGTTAATATTTCAGAAAGAACGTTACAACGACGCTTATACGCAAATGGACTTTGAATGCCGATTGGAAGCGGTCACAAAAACAGCAAATTTTGTTCGCCGGAGAACGATATTCTGAAGATTGAGTGCTTCCAAGGGTCCCCAGTGTTATGGTTTGGGGCTGTGTAACCAGGTCCGCTAGATTTTGTTAAGGGAACAATGCGCTCTGTCCGGTACGTGGAGGTGCTGAAAAACGGTTTGATGCCATATTTAGAAACCCTGAAGTGTCCGAGAGAAAATACACCTTTATGCAAGATGGAGCTCCATGTCACACATCCAGGATGAGCATGAATTGTCTGAATTCAATGGAAAATTGTTGGGCATACTTCAAATCGGCAGTATACTAACGGAATAATACCACAATACAACAGCTTAAGGAAAACATCGAAGATGTGTGGTATAATGACCAAAATCTTGAGATGAAGATAACGCAGTGCGTAGCCAGTATGCCTCAACGAATGGCGGCCGTCTTAACAGCAAGGTGAGGAGCCACGAAATATTAGTTTAAAATAATCATTTTTAATGCAAACATGTCAAGAAGCTTTTAATAAAAACAAATATCTAAACTTTTTCAAATGCTTTAAAACTGTTTGCTTTTTATTCGCTCTCAAAGCCATAAATATGTAATTTTTATCATCGATCATAATTCAATGGCCAGGTACTGTAACTTCATACAATTAATATTGAATTTTTGCCATTTGGTTGCTCTTTGCATTTAAATTGAAAAAAATTCCAGAATCATAATTACGCACCCATTATTTGCATACAACTTCAGTACAATTAGTATTGAATTTTCGCTATTTTGCTGCTTTTTTATTTTTAAATTAAAGGAAAAAATCCAAAAAACCATAAAAACACACCCGCTACTTGCATATGACTTCGATGCAATTAGTACTGATCCTCGCCATTTTGCTGTTTTTTTGTAGTTAAATTGAAAAAAAAATACCAAAACCATAAAAATACACCCGTTATTTGCGCATAATTTCAATTAAATTATTGATCTTGCTAATCTTATAGATTTTTTTAATTTAAGTTGAATGCAAGTTAAATACCCTAAAACCCAACCCTTTGTTATCTGCACTTAAACTTTATAAATTTATAATTGAATATGAGGATAAATTATTAATATTTATTAAAGTTAGGTAGTTTGCAAACATTTTGTCGTTAAAATGAAAATACTTCCAGAAAGTTAATTTACTTTAATTTTAAATTTACTCTTCAACTAACAAAATTGTCGAAATATATTCGTATCCACCCATATACTTCAACATATAAACGCGTATGAGTGTGCTTACATGCATATGCACATACGTATGTATGTACATACAAGTTAGTCCAGCAGTGAAATCAAGTGCTCGTGAAGAATGTTTAAAATTCATACCCTCAATTGGTTCGATTTGAATGGAAATTGAACGTAAAAGTTTATTTTCAAACTTTTACTTTCGAGCAAACTATGATAATATATAGAAATATAATATGACTACATAGATATAAATGGTATATATGTATGTATATGACATTAACGCAGATACAGGAGTGCTGGGAAATACATCTTCATATATTGATAAATGTGGAAATGCATGGAAATTCAGCTATAGCCTTGATAGCACAGCATATGAGTACATACAGACATACATACAAGAATGTGTATATGTATAAAATGAATTTGGAGTATTGATGTGCATGCGCTTATGTGTGACAGTGCGAGTTTGAATAATTTTATTAGAATTTCGGTGCGGAAATTTGTAGTGAGTAGTAACGAATTTGCAAAATATTTCAGGCCATGCCAGAGGTAATTCACACACATGAAACATACACATATGCACATACAAGCGCATACACCTACATTTAAGTACTTACATACTTCATATAAGGGCATATAAGGGTACATAGCTATACTTAAATATGTATATGTAAATGCGAATGAAGACAGTACACATATACACTTTTACACTGCGTAAAATACAACTTCATTTAGATTATTCCAACTCTAATGAAGTCGGCACCCAACTAAGCACCCAACTAACTAAGTAGCCTGACGAAAATCTGCTACAACTTCTGTGCTCAGCCCAAAAGGAAGGTGAACTAGATTTGGGAGCGGCATACTTGGGCACAGACAGATACTTTTACATACAAGTCTGCACTTGTACAGAATAAATGGAATAAATAGTTTCGCTGCTTTGGTATGCACTGCGAAATTTCGTTATTGTTGTTTCTGTAGTTGGAAAATATTTTGCACGGCATACATTTCTAATAATATTAATTTCTTTTGGTTTGCAAAGAAATCCCTAAACTTTGAACTTTTCTTCGCCAACCAAAACAGCCAACAACCTGCAACCAGCGGCACCAATGGCACCACAACGAAGTAAGAACGTGGTCTTGGGGTTTATTAAAAATTGCAACTCAGACGTTTACATGCAACTACATTGTATTTAGGGCGAAGGAAAGGGCGTCAGAGGCTGCTAGAGGGCAAATATTGTAGTCATGTTGCAAGGTCTGCAGTTCGTGGTAGCTTGTAGATACACTTGCACTTAATATTTATAAGCTGTTTCCTTTGCGGGATTAGCACCAACATACATGTACACACGTAAGCATGTGTAGGTATGTAGGAAGGTATGAGCAGTCGTATTTTGTTGTGAAAGAATTGCATTGCACCAAGATGCCGCAGCACGGGGGACCAAAATTAATGCTGCAACATGCCAAAGTTGCAAAAGCTTTTGCATTTTAATTGCTATTTAATTTCCGCAACAGCTCACGCCCAAACTAGTTTCTCGGGTAATACACGCAGCGCGCTTTAGTTTATGTGGGATTGGGTGAAAGGGAAAATGGTATTTTACTCACTGCTCATAAAATATCTCATAAATAGTGAATACGTAATGGAGACCTGAGATATTAGCGAGAAATTTAAATTAGATGCAACAGAGGTTTTGCGGCTGCCTTTTGGCAGGAGAAAGCTGAGGGGGTGTATGCTGCGGGTTTTTCAGTCAGAGAGTAGAACAGCCATACTTAACAGATAAAATGTAGATGGGAAAGGCAAAAGTCTGGTGGGATGCATCAATATCTTTTCGCACTGCCTTAATCATTCTTTTCTCATAGGGCATGTAATCAAGGCTAATGTTGCTAGAGACGAAATTTGGATTTATCACCACCACTATTGGTGGTCACTTCCAAGAGCCTTTCTCTGCAAATTCCGGGTTTGGTGGCTAGGCACTTGAGATTCCTTAGTGTGCCCTTTGAGGATGGCTTGAGGAAACTCTCCAGCCTAGATCTCTTTTCTCGCCTCCACTACATCAACAGCACGGGATGATTTTCTCTTCCCTAAAATTTTTTTGTTTGTTTTTTTTATTATTTGGTTTTTTTATTATTTCTATTTCATGGTATCAAAACGGCACGTAAGTGTTACTTGAAGCTCACGATAACTCAACCAAAAGTAAATATATTTCGATGAAACTTGGTGTATGTATTACCCTTTATCGTAGGTAAGTTGGCTGTCTAAATGGACGAAATTGGTCGTCTTGTGACCACTAAAGTAAAATTACTTCAATTAGGATCCAACAAAAATTTTGAAAAATGAGCTACCCACCTTGTTTAGATCCGATGTAAATAATATTGGGAAGAGAAGCAACGTATGTCTATTTTTTGTATGCTAATACTAAATTTCCGCCCGTCCGTCTGCTGTTGCAAGGTATAACTCTCATTGTCCATCAGTTTGTTTCATTCTACAACTTAAAATCTTATTTTAAAATATGCGCGGGAGTATACAGTTCAGTTCTGACCGAATTCACTCTTCCTTACTTGTTTATTTCATTGTTATTTTACGGGGTAAAAGCTCATATTGGAACAGGTTTTAAAGCTGGGAAAATGGGTTCCGCATTGATTTTCCGTTGCCAACCTTCAGCAGAGAGTTAATGTGTGTTCTCAGCTGCTGCAACGTCTTGAAAACGAAAGGCTTTTGATCCGTATTATTACTGCTGATGAAAAATGGGTCCTTTGCAATAATCCTGTTCGCAAACGCCAATGTTTAGATAAAGATGAAACATCAGAACCGACCCCTAGAGATGGCCTTCACCCCAAGAAGATTCTCCTGTCTATTTGGTGGGATATGACCGGTATTGTTTATTATGAACTTCTGGAACCAAACCAGATGATAACTGCTGATTATTATTCCCATCAGGTATGAAACCTGAATGAGGCACTTAAAAAAATCGACCGTATTTAGTGAATAGACGCAAAGTTTTGTTTCACCACGACAACGCAAGACCTCATACCGCAAGGCAAACATTAGGCAAGCTGAACGAGCTCGGATGGGAGCTAATGCCGAATCCACCATACTCTCCGGATATTGCACCTTGTGATTATCACCTTTTCCGTGGACTTCAATCCCATAAGAGTAACAAGAACTACTCCTCAAAAGTATAGCTTAAAAGGTATATCGAAGCGTATTTTGGCTCCAAGGACAAAATATTTTTTGAGCGGGGAATTAAAAATTTGCCTAAACCTTGGGAAGACATAGTAAATAATGAAGGAAAGTATATTACTGATTAATAAATACTTTAAAGATCTTAAAAAACGCACGAACTTATGGACTGACCTGATACTTAATAGCTTAAAATGGTAGAAATTAGAAATGATGGCGTGAGAGTGGCTGATCATGCCAAGGATACTTTTAGTTTTGATAAATAATTAAGGGCAATCTTCGAGTGCAGCATTTGCTTCATTGTCGCTAAAATATGTATTGAGTCTTTAACTTTATAACTTAACTTTTAATTTTCATTCTTGGGTACACAATTTTTATAGTTACAGCTGTCATACATAGTTGTGATTCTTTGGTAAGATTGAAAACAATTATTAGTATGTTGAATGGTTGTATTTACAGTTATTACCCAGTGTAAGAAGAATCAGCGAGATCCGGTTAGACTAACCTGGAAATTTCTACGGATTTTACTGGTTAAATTTGAGCCACACAAAGCGGAAGGATTAACTAAGTAAAATGTATGCTAGTAGGGGAGAGTGGCGCTGAAGTGAAACAAATTATAATTAGCTGATTATCATCGGAGTGAGAGTCTCGTGCAATTTCTTTGTTAATAAATCGTGGAACTAGACAAATGAGGAAGATCGCATATTGTGTTGATTTTTTCTAGTCTTCCCTTTTAGTAATTATTACACGCGCTAGCGGTTTCCTTTTGTTTGGTAACTGTGGTAGGCGACTTCAGTTGAAGTTGTTGTTGTATAGCTATATGCATATCTTGCTGCTGTTGTTGGTGTTATTACTGTTGCCGTTGCCGTTGTTATCAGGTCAGGAATAAAGTTTTTCCAACTCCTCTTTATTACACAGTAATGTATTGTCCGCATGTTAGGCGAAGTGTGTGTGTGAGTGTTTGCTTCACGAACTTCATTTCGCTTTTTCCGTAACAGAGATATCTACATTTGCATTTTCATCGTCAACGTACCATCTTCGAATTTGCATTTTGCCTTTGCCTCACAGTACGGCGCATACGGTGGTGTATCGGCGCATGCATATGTATGCCATTCATTATGTTTGTGTCCGTATGTGTTTGTAATGCAAATGAGTGTTGCACCAGCTAGTTCCGACCGGTAGAGGCGACGTAGCGGAAATGCTTTGGCTAGTCGGTAAGGCAGTTTCCCATTCACTTTGTTGCTTTATATGCACCCTAGTGGACGTACGTATATAATTACATATACATATATATTATATGTATGTACGTGTGAGTGTTTGAATTGCATGCATCTACTCATGCACATAGAGTGAGGAAACTCCATGTACATATTTGGGCGCGCTTTTTCTTTACTTTATTGCTGGGCGGATTTGCACATTTTTCGCACTTTTTCTTCGCCTGCACATCCTGCTCAACTTTCCTACGTTCGTTTGCTCTTTTCTCCACTGAGTGTTTTTTTTAGTTTCTTCCATATCGTAATTTTTCGTTGTTTTTTATTAATTTATTTCTGTTTTGCGCGCACATAAAAATATTCCAATTAGGAAAAACTTGTAATATTTTTCCACAATTTTTTCACCATCGGCGACAAGCTCGTAAGTAATACAGACATTACCACTCCTCCTCCTCCATCCTAATGCGTTGCTACCACGCCGCCGAGGCGACTCTCTGTACATGGTCGCGCATCGTGTTTTGTTGCAGGCAAGCATTCTTCTTTGTGTCTGTGCTGTTGCCGTTGTTGATACAAGTACCGCTAGTCTTGAATCTGTGTGCCAATTGTGGAAAAACTTAAATTTTTGTGTAATTTGGTATCAACGGAAATGCGGCAACGGATGTTGAAGTTGTATGCTGTGCTGGAAAAGAGAAAACGAAACAATACATGCATACACCTGTGATCACAATAATAGCAGCGCGACATGTTGCAAAATTTTTATTATTTTTTTATTTGTTTATAAAAATATGATTCGTACTACCACGAAAACCATTTAACTCAAAGCTTCAAATTTTGTACAAAATTGAAAAAAAAAAAATTTTAAAAAACTTTTAAAAAATAATTTTTATGAAAGTTTTAAATCTTTTTAGTTAGAATTAAGAAAAAAAAGTTATTTTTTATTTTCTTATAAAAATATATTGTAATCCATATCACAAAGAAAACCATTTAAAGCTTGAAGGTTTGACCAAATTGTTAAAAAAAACACAAAAAAAAAAAAATGGAAATTTCAAACTTTTAGATAGAATTTAAAAGAAATTACTATACTTTTATAAAAATGTATTTCATACTACTACGAAAACCATTTGACTCAAAGCTTCAAGTTTTGTACAAAATTGAAAAAAAATAAATTTTAAAAAACTTTTAAAAAAGAATTTTTATGAAAGTTTTAAATCTTTTTAGTTAGAATTAAGAAAAAAAGTTATTTTTTATTTTCTTATAAAAATATATTGTAATCCATACCACAAAGAAAACCATTTAAAGCTTGAAGGTTTGACCAAATTGTTAAAAAAAACACAACAAAAAAATTGAAATTTCAAACTTTTAGATAGAATTTAAAAGAAATTACTATACTTTTATAAAAATGTATTTCATACTACTACGAAAACCATTTGACTCAAAGCTTCAACTTTTGTACAAAATTGAAAAAAAAATTTATAAAAATTAAAAAAAAATATAGAGTAATTCATACTGCAACAAAAACCATTTAAAGCTTCAAAGTTTGACCAAATTGAAAAAAAAAACCCAAAAAAAGAACTTTGTTGGAAATTTCAAACTCTTTAGTTAGAATTAAAAAAAATATTTATGGAAATTTCGAACTTTTTAGTTAGAATTAAAAAAATTATTATTTTTTTATAAAAATGTAGTTCATATTTCACCGAAAACCATTTAAAGCTTCAAAGTTTGTCCGAATTGAAAAAAAACTAAAAAAAAATGTTTATGAGAACTTCAAACTTTTTAGTTAGAATTAAAAAAAAAATATATGTTTTTTATTTTTTTATAAAAATATAATTCATTTTACAACGAAAACCATATAACTCAAAGCTTCAAGCTTTGTGCAAAATTAAAAACGAATCAAAAGAATTTTGCGAAAGTTTTAAACTTTTTAGTCCAAATTAAAAGAAAAATCTAAGTATGCAGTCTTACTGCCCATTAAATTTTGGTTTAACATTGTGCCAGTTTCTCAAAATAGCGTTGATTATTGAGATTTTGTTTTTGTTGACGGTGTCATACCATTTTGTCCATATAACGATTGCTTGAACTTTTCTTCGCATGGAGTAAATACACAAGAGCGCCAGTTAAAAATTGTCGAAAACCAACGCTATTTTTGCGTGACTCCAAATTTGCACTTTGTTGTACTAAAATTTGGTAGACTTTAAAAGAACTCTGACTAAAAAGTTTGAACATTTCTCGTTTCTTTTTTTAATTTTATTTATTTAGTCTATGAACACAAGCGTCATACAGACTAATTACAGCGAAAAGTAGAATAAGTATCCACCATGATTTAAAAACCTACAAAATTTAGTATAAAGAAATTAAAAATTCACTTTTCCAAAAAGAAAAATCTAGTTGGATAGAACCCAAGATCGAATTAAATTCACATACAGCTCGAATCAGAGGAGCATTACCCGAATACTCCATTTTAAATTTAGCACCACGGAAAGGTAAAGAGCTGCGAAGCTTACACTTTGGTATATTGAAATTAGTTCTTTCCAAAAGAAATAAATAGTCAATACTGCCATTGATGACGTTATAAACAGCGAGATCTTCTTACTGATCTTCTTACTTCGAAAGACTTTAGGTTAATCAAAAGCAAAAGATCGATAGGTGGGAATTTGTTATACAAAGCTTAGTGAACGTAGAGCGCATTTAAGAAAAAGCTCTTGGACCCGTTCAATTCTGTGCCACGCTTGGAACTTAAAGTTATGTGGTTTTTGTTGTAGTATAAACTTATTATAAAGAAAAAAAAAATAAATATATATATAAAAAATAAAAAAAAGTATATAAAAAATAAAAAAAACGATGAAAAAGTAAAAACGCTAGCTGAAGAAAAAGATTTCATATTTGCTATACAAGAGCAAAAACTTAATTATTTTAACTACAAAGCAATGAAAAATCGAGTCAATGCAGTTACAGCTAACATCAAAAAGAAGCATTGGGAGCGCTTCTCTTCTGAAATGGAACACGACTTTGATGACGCACAAAAGCAAATATGCAACATGCTGAGGAGCCTAAAGAAACATATTGTATAAACGAGCAAGTTTGGTTTGCCAACATCCCAATGAAAGAGTGGGAGAATTATTTGCAGCTCTACGTAAACGAGCAAGAAGATGAGAGACGGACCAATTGAGTTACAGTCAATTCAACCGCTTCCTTCTGCACCTGCACAAGATTTAATCTTCAGTAACGATGTTAAATCTAAAGCAACGAAGCTCAAAAACCGAAAATCATCAGGCTCAATCGTGTCAACAGTGAAATGTTAAAATATGGAGGTGACGAATCGCACATTTTTAATAAAATAATGGAGCAGCGTGAAATACCAGCAGCCTGTAAGCATAGAATCACCATACCCGTGTTCAAAAAGGTAACAAGAAAACTCCAAATAATTATATATATACAGGGTGGGCCATATAGCGTTTGCTTTTTGAACCACCTATTTTTTTGAGAATGGTAACACAAATGACGTGTCAAATGTGCTCATAATTTACCTAAAGGTTTGACATTAACGAAATGGGACGCTATACGCTTGAACAAAATTGGGAAATATTGAAAACCTATTCCCAAAGTGGTGCGTCTTCTTCTTCTTCTTCCGCGGTTACAGTAAATGGCGAGCATTACCGTGACGTGCTCAACGAGTTTTTGTTTGCAAAAATTGAAGAGTATGACATGAACGTCATTTGTTTTCAAAAGGACGGTGCAACTTGTCACACTGCCAAAGTTACACTCGAACTTTTGGCTCTCGTTTTTGAATTCCGATATTATTTTTTATTCATAAATGACAATGTTCAATCTTCAAAATAAAAAAAAAAGTTTGAAAAAATATTCATTAGTTTTTTTTATAGCCGATTCAAAAAGCCAATTTTACCCTATATAAAATTGGCGCGTACACCCTTTTTGGGTGTTTGGCCGAGCTCCTCCTCGTATTTGTGGTGTACGCTTTGATGTTGTTCGACAAATGGAGAGTCCTACAGTTTCAAGCCGACTCCGAACGGCAGATATTTTCATGAGGAGCTTTTTCATGGCAGAAATACACTCGGAGGTTTGTAATTGCCTGGCGAGGGGCGACCGCTATTAGAAACAACGTTTTCTTCATTTTGGTGTTTCTCTCTGAACTCCAAATGATAGTTTGGTGACAGAAGACTAACTTTATTAAGCAGAATCTTAAAGCTTTTGACAAAAATATTTGGAATATAATTGAAGAAATTGCTGTATCAGAAGAACAACAAGGTTTCCGGAAAAATAATGTCATATTTATACTTCGGCAAATAATAGAACAATCGATAGAATGCGACAAGACTGCTTATCTCTGTTTTGTTGATCTCACTAAAGCGTTTGACAAGGCTATCTTCAAAGACGTGATTGGAATTCTGCAAAAATGAAAAATAGGCAACCGAATCCCACCTATATAAAAAATCTTAACACTGATAACCAAGCAAGCGTAAGAGTCGGTAACGATTACAACAGAGAATCTAACAGTAACCTTTGGGATAAGGCAAGTTGGCAGCTTAAGCCCTATACTCTTTAACTTAGTTGTGGGTGAGATAATACCTGTAGTAAAGCACTAATATCCGACATTGAAGACAATTAACAACGTCTCCTCTACGATTTCGAAAAAGCTGCAGCAACTTTTAACATGAAATATCTGCATCAAAAACAAAATCGTTTACAATCTCAAGACATCCACTAAGATGCAAGCTTACGGTGTATTGCGCACCAATTGAGTATGTTATGGAGTTTAACTACCTCGGAACTAAACTAGTTTCTTCTAAAGACCTTAGATCCGAAGTCATCGCGCAAACAAAGCAGGTTGTCTAAGGGGCACTAAATGGCGCAATTAACACCTCTGCACCAAAGGCAAAGTCAGAATATACAAAACATGCGTGCGGTCTATAGTAATATTGTGAGGTCTATGAAAAGAGAGCGGATATGAAAACAACAGAGCAGGCAGTATCATGAACCAAAAGGCATCAGCCACCGGGAGTTGATGAGCAATGAAGAGATACGACAAATATGACAAATATGCGACGCACAAGATGTTATCAGGTGTAGCAGAAAGAGTCGGAAGGAATGCTATAAGCATGCACAGAGAATGGCAGACCAACGACTGGTAAAAATATGAATGATAAAAAAGCCAGAAACTTCAAGACGATCGATCTCCAAAGAGATGGCGAGAATGTTGGACTTTAAGCTCAACCGATACATGATTTTAATATAGTGTTTAAGTAGATATTTATTATACAGGGTCCGGCACTCGAAGTGTAACCAACTGCAGACCGCTCGCGAGCCTGATGCTCGGGTATTAGCTGTCTATTAGTTGGCTAAATGACAGTCCAGAGCTTGCGGAAGCATTTTGCCTAGAGCAAACGCGAAGAAAATCAGTAATAGATTTTAAACGTAATAGTGTAATTGCACTATATTTGGCTGGAAAATTACAACCAGCGATTGTTTGTGAGCTCGAGCTACTTAAAGTAAATAAAGTTTTTGTTTATCGCAAGTAAATAAAGTTTTTGTTTATCTTTACAATGATACTGGTAGCATCGCGAAACGTCATGGAGGTGGTCATCAAAAGACTGCAAAGTCACGTGAAATGGTTCAAAAAGTGAAGAAGCGACTTGACCCAAATCTCTGACGAAGTTCCAATCAAATGGCGAAAGAACCGAAAATATCTGATCGTAGCATCCGCCACATACTGAAACATGATCTCAAAGTCAAGCCTTACAAGATCCAAAAAGCGCGTGATCTCACACCAAAGTAGCAACAAGTCAAACTTGAGAGAGTGAAGGAGTTGCTTCGCTTGGCCGAAAGCAGTCAGTTTCCGAGCATTGTGTTTTCTGATGAGAAAATTTTTCAAATTGAGCACTTCATAAACTCCCAAAATGATAGGGTGTATTTGACCAACCGTTCATACGAGTCATTGATTGCGTCACTGATTGGCCACCAGGAGGCAGGACCCGCCACAGGTAATGGTTTGGGCCGCTGTAACCGCAGATGGGTGCTCTCCAATTGTTTTCATCGAGCCTGGCGTCAAGGTAAATGCGAAATATTATCGGGAAAGTAATCTGGAGGTTGCTTTGAAGCCGTGGGCACACAAACATTCCGGTGGCAGACCATGGACGTTTCAACAGGACTCGGCACGTATCACAATATTCGAGTGAACCAAGAAGGTTAAAAAACAAGGTTCCAAACCTCATAACGTCCACACAATGCCTCTCAAACTCACCAGACGTGAATCCGATGGATTATTCTCTTTATTCCATTTTGGAGAGTAAGGTCGGAACTAAAAGATTCCCCAGTCTCGAGGCGCTTAAAAAAACCATTGTCCGCGAGTGAGCCAAAATACCAGAAAGTCACATTCGGGCACCTTTCGATTCGTTTCTGGACCGTCTAATGGCCATAGTCAAGGCAAAAGGTGGTCATATCGAGTAAAAGTAAATTGATTCTTAATTTTGTATTATTTTCGCACATTTTTCACTTTGAATTAAATAAAAGTAATTTTCCTAACTAAATTTATGGCTTTCGAGTGCCGGACCCTGTATTTGTTATATCTGTTATATATATATGTTATGTTGTTTGAATTTTTAATCTGTCGATTGTTGTAAAACAGGATTTAATCCTGAAATAAAGATGAAGAGGAAATATAAAAAAATAATAGACACTGAAAAAATTGCAGTAAATCGCGCTGCTAATATTGTGAACACAGGTGTATTTCTACATATGTATGTGTAGATGTATATAAATACAATATTTTGTCATTTTATTTGAAACTTATGGATGTGCGAGTATATGTTTGTATGTTTTATTTAATTTTGTCGTTAAATTATTTTTCGGAAATGTACACAGTTACGTTTGTGTGTGCGTGCGTTCACTAAAATGTTGACCACTCATGTAGAGTATTCAATTTTCAATTGACGTTGCTTTAAGTACCGCAATGCCAAATAATTTTAATTTGAAAATTTACTTAAGTCATCAAAATTTTAACCCTGCTCCGTCATCCTTCGTCAAAATGACTACGCGCGATTTTATTTTAAAATTAAAACCGGTTTTTTTAGATTGTTTTGGTCTGATTTTTCTGATAGCGTTAGTTGGTTAGAAGCTGTTGGTGGACGAAGACGTACAGCAAACAACGCACATTGTACAATAAGTATTTTTTTTTTCGCTTATAATTTTTTGCCGTAGTCAAAATGACGAAAGATGACGTCTGTGAAACTTCCAGTTTTGACGGGGTACTTTTTTAGTACGAATAATTTTATCGTAACTCTAAAATGGGTAATCAACAATCACTAACAGATAAACAAATTGAGAAATTTCTCTCTTGTTGTGATAGCAACGATGACTTTGAAAGCGATGACAGTGAAATAGGTTGTGACACAGAAGTTGAGGAAGAGGATTTCGTTGCAAACACCAGCTCATCAGATGAAGCAACTGATGAGGATGAAGATAACGTTATTGCATGTGAGAAAACTATGCTTCGAGGGAAAAATGGTCATAAATGGTCATCAGTTAAAGGTACAACTCATCATTATGGGCTAAATATCGTACATAAAAGTCGAGGGCCTACCCGTCAGTGTAAAAACATAATTGATCCGTTCGACTGTTTCAAACTGTTCATAACAGGAGATATCGTCGACGAAGTTGTAAAGTGGACAAATGTTGAAATAAATCAACGCCAATCAATCTTACTAGCAAATACGGATCAGACACAACGACGTAACACAAATGCAAATGAAATATATGCAGTTATGGGTATATTGGTGTTGACCGCTGTTAAAAAAGATCAGCATTTATCTGTGGAGGAATTATTTGACAGGTGTTATTCTGGATCCATCTACGCAAGCGTTCTTACCAAAGCCAAATTTCAATTTCTTATGTCCTGCCTGCGGTTCGACGATAAATCTCTGCGCCTGCAATTAGTGGATGATAAATTCGCACCCATCAGAAAAATATGGGAAATGTTTGTAAAAAAATGCAGGGAAAATTACAGTCCTGGTCCATACCTTACAGTGGACGAACAGCTTTTGGCTTTCCGAGGCAAGTGCAGTTTCAAGATGTATATCCCGAATAAGCCTGCCAAATATGGAATTAAAATGGTGATGTTATGTGATAGTGGAACCAAGTATATGGTGGACGCAATTCCATATTTGGGCAAAAATTCGAACAATACTACAATGCCTCGTGGGGAGTTCTATGTGAAAGAGCTTACGAAAACTGTATATGGCTCAAACCGAAATATTACAATGAACAACTGGTTCACTTCAATACCTCTGGCTAAATCATTAGGGCAGAGCCCATACAATTTGACAATTGTCGGCACTCTTCGGTCAAATAAAAGAGAAATTCCTGTTCAGCTAAAAGAAAAAAAGGGTCGTAAGTGCGGTTCGGCCATGTTTTGCTACGACAGCAACTTAACATTATTATCGTATAAGCCGAAGCCAAACAAAATGGTTTATCTTTTATCCTCATGTAACGAACAGGGCACTATCAATTCCAATACAAATAAACCCAACATGGTGGAGTTTTATAATAGTACCAAAGGAGGAGTTGATACATTCGATCAGATGTGCAGTGTTATGAGCTGTTCAAGAAAAACTAACAGATGGCCATTATGTCAATTTTTCGGAATTTTAAACATAGCTTTCATTAATTCATATATAATTTATATCCATAATGTGTTTCAAGGTGGTTAAAAGCCACTAAATCGCGTTAATTTTATGAAAAAACTTTTTGCGGAACTCATAAAAGAGCAACTAAAGGACAGGTTTGTTATGCCAACAATAACATCCACTGTGAGAAATGATATCGAGAATCAGCTTCAAATAAATAAATCTACAGAATCTGAAAACAAAATACCAAAAAGTTCAACTGGAAAAAGAAAAATATGCGCAGTTTGGCCTTCTGCTAAACGAAGAATGACAAACGTCGTTTGTGCAAAGTGCAAGAAAAGGCTGTGCGGCGAGCACAAAATAGAAGTTTGTGACTCATGCTTTAAATGAAATAATTTATCTTAAAACTAATGTTCCTTTTTCAGTTTAATGTATTATTTATAAGAAACTATAAGACTTAATGGATAAAAATGTGATTTATTTTTTATTTGAAATGTTATATAATAAGTTGTTTAAAAAACCATGCCAATTGAAAGAAGGCTATTCAATGTTAATTTTACGCCAAAAAAATAATAAAATTTTATGAGTTTCGTTAAATATTAATTTTAAAGTATCTAAATAAAAATAACAAATCAATTTTGATACCTATTTTTGTTGACAACTTTTTTTACAGCTTTTTAAAATACATCGTAGTCAAAATGACGAAGGATGACGTTAGTGTACAATAAATAAGGATGACGTTCTAGGGTTAAGACTGCAGCATTATTCCGCATTTTCAACTTTTGGAGTATTTCAACAAGTTCAGCATACAGCGGCTTTTAAAGCTGGTTTTCCGTAGAAAGAAGCTCTGACATTATAAGAACTACTTTTTAAATCTTGCCACTTGGCTATTTAGTATTATTTGATATATTTCCATACCCATACTTACACGAAGTGACCTTTGCAAGTGGCAAAATATTAATAACTAATACAAGCGCACGTAAGCAGTCTTGAGTACTTCCACGCTTCATTCCGACAAGAAAATTGGCAAAGGTTGGTATGTAAAATAAATTAAATAGCCGCCACTTTATTCAATGTGAAGGCAGTTAAAAATTTTTCGATTAAAGCAGTTCTCATTCATTTGGCCATCTCATTTGTAAGGCTTTTCTTCTTTTGGAAACTTTTGTGCAATCAAGAACATTTTGTGAACCTTTGAAAATGAGAATCATTTTGTCATAATACTTTGATGCCAGGACTTATCCGCTGTATAATGCGATGGAACGTCCCTGCCAAGCTCTCAGAGCATCTGATGCTTCGTTTAAGGTTTATGAAACCCGGCTTTGCCCCATAAATTCTAGTTGCCATTATTCGATCGCAGTTTGAATAGAGGACAGTAGACGTCCGAAATTAGTGTCTGGCCTGACGAGAGCAGTTCATGGTGGATGAATTCCTTCCGACCCCACCAAACCAAGAGAAAATCCTTTTTAGCCTCTAATCAGGCTTTGGCGCTCGTTTGGTTCGCCTCACCGTCATTTGCCCACGGTTTTTTAATACAGTTGTTCTCGTATGTTTCCAGTTTCTCATGGCCTGTTAGCATCGACTTCAAAAATGGTGGGTCGGCTGAAAAATCAAAATACGGTGGCTTGTAGCTTTGCGAAATTAGAGTTCGTAACAAAGGGTTTCACTGTACTTAATAATAGTTTTAAAGTGCTATAGTAAGCTTTTTTTTTGAAGCGGAAAAGGTATATGCATCCGATGTGGAGAAGCTGGGCATAAAATGAAAGAGTGCACCAAAGAGCCCAAATGCTGCCGATTCACTGATGCCAATCGCAGCGAGACAAAGCATATGCCAGGCTCGGGCAAATGCCCGATGACAAAAGAACATGCCAAGACAAGATAAAATATGATTATACTTCAAGCAAATATGCACAGGAGTAAAAACGCAGACCTGGTAATGGAGCAGATGGTCTTAGAAAAAGGAGTTCAAGCAGTATTGATAAGCGAACAATACGCTCAATCCGAGAAAGCTTGGATCGAAGACGAGTCGGGAACTACCGCCATCTGGCTGCCTAGGGGCACAAATTTCGTAATAATCGCGGAAGGATCAGGCGATGGTTTCGTCTACGTTCAAAACAGCCAATTCACAATGATAAGCTGTTATCTTACACCGAACGACAATATAGATGAATTCACCCGGAAACTGGAAAGTATTGAAGACAAAGCCCTTAGTTTAGAGGGACGGCTAATAATAGCGGGAGACTTCAACTCAAAAGCAACCGAATGGGGCTCGGCGGCAACGAACTCAAGAGGTAGATGACTGCTGGACATGGCAGCCAGACTAGGTTTAGTGGTACTCTACACAGGAACGACTACGTACCGAAAGCCAGGTTGTGAAGGCACAACACCCGACATAACCCTAGCATCGGAAAGCATAGTCACCTTTACTAAAGACTGGAGAGTCCTGGAAGATTACAATGGGAGTGACCATCAAAACATCACGTTTTGCATTGAAATGGAAAACCAAAGAGTACGTGAAAATCGAAATAAAAGTACACGCAAATGGAACATTAACAAGCTAAACCCAGCGACGCTCCTTGCAACTATTGACGAAAATAAAACGACGATCTGTACGAATAGTACAGCAAAAACACTAGTCAAGACAACAATGCAATGCATTAAGATAGGTTGCAACGCATCTATGCCTAAAATAGGTAAGAACAAAAAAAGAAATGCTGTATACTGGTAGACACATGAGATCGCAGAACTTAGAGATATGTGCATCCATAAGCGTAGAAAGTATACTAGAGCCAGAAGATTGGGCCCGGCGATAACAGAATCCGAAGAATATAAAAGGAGCAGAAAAGAATTGAGGAAAGCTATAAACCAAAGCAAAAAAGACAAATGGGAAGAGCTACGAAACGATCTTAACAATAACCCATGGGGGTTGGGCTACAAAATCGTTATGAAAAAGCTAGGGGCTTAAGAAACCGAAATGGTAAGCAAAATAGTCGACACACTCTTCCCCACACACTGTGCTGAGAGGGAAGAACTCGAGTATGAAACAACGGAACCTGTCCCATTCACAGAAGAAGAACTTATGGATGCTGCAAAAGCAATGAAATGCAATAAAGCGCCAGAACCTGATGGCATAGTTGGCAATCGAACGCCCTTTTTTGCTACTAAACATGTACAACACATGCCTAAAAGAAGGAATTTTTCCAGAAATATGGAAAAAACAAAAACTAGTACTAATCAGTAAGGGAAAGGGAGACCCAACATTAGCGTCTGCTTATAGACCGTTATGTATGCTGGATAGCGCAGGAAAACTCTTTGAGAAATTGATAAAGCATAGGCTTAGCGAAGCCGTAGAGAACAGCGGCGGCCTCTCCGACAGGCAGCATGGCTTCAGAAGTGGCAGATCTACCTTAGGAGCCATCCAAGATGTAATAACTAACGTAGAACATGCCCAGGCAGGTAATCGATACTCCAAACGTTTAGTATTACTAGCCACACTGGATATCAGAAATGCTTTCAACAGTTTATGTTCGGACGACGTAATTGAAGCCTTAAAGGTAAAATTCAAGACCCCGAGTAATCTATTGAAGATTATTCGCAGCTATCTAAGCAATCGCGTGCTCTTATAAGAAACGCGAGAAGGGTGTAAGACCAAACAAATAACAGCAGGTGCGGCCCAAGGATCAATACTCGGACCTGAACTTTGGAATATAAGCTACGATGAAATCCTTCGAATAGAGATGCCCGAGGATGTGCATTTGGTGGGATACGCAGATGACATTGCAGCTGTAATAATCGCCCGGAACACTGACGAAGCCAAAAGGAAGTTAAATCAGGTGATGATCCGAGTTCAGACATGGCTAGAAGACCATGGATTAAAGCTGGCCACAGAGAAAACAGAGCTAATCCTTCTAACGAACAGACGTATCCCATTAGAAGTAGACATACAAGTACTCGATGCCACTTTATCGACAAAAAGAGTGATCAAGTACTTAGGAGTGCAATTAGGCACAAGGCTAACCTAGTGGGCGCATATAAATCATGCTACCACAAGAGCTGCCAAAGTAAGTGGCATGTTAAGTAAGCTCATGGCAAATCTTGGAGGTCCAACGCAGAACAAGCGAAAACTTTTAATGGACACGACGAACTCGATTCTCTTATGCGGATGCGAAATATGGGCAGATTCGCTAAGGGTGCAATGCCGGCGGAAAACTTTGCAATCTGTGCAACGCACCTGCGCTCTCAGAGTGGCTTCGTCATATAGAACAGTATCGGAAGCAGCGGTGTTAGTTATCAGCGGAACCATCCCTATAGATATTCTAGCACAAGAGCGCAAACGGAGATGGGAGGCAAAAAACACAGGAACCCCAGTACTACGTTTCTCCGATATTAGAGTCCAAACACTCACACTTTGGCAAGCAAGATGGAACTCTGAACGGTATGGTAGATGGACAGCGAGACTAATACCCGATCTAAAAAAGTGGGTAGAAAGAAAGTACGGTGAGGTTAACTATTACCTCACACAGTTTTTGTCCGGACATGGCTCCTTTCGCAAGTATTTGTGGCGAATGGGTAAAGTGAGCCAACCAAACTGCATATATGGAGATACTGAGTATGATGATGCGCAGCACACCTTCTTTAAATGCGAGAGGTGGAACGTAGAGAGAACAGGTCTGCAACGAGCTATTGGTGTATTTACACCTGAAGAAATTATCGACAAAATGATGATAGACGAAGAAAACTGGAATGCCGTCTCAAATTTTGTAGAGGATATTATCCGAAAAAAGAAGCGCGAAATGGAAAGTCATGCTGAAGAGCATTGAGCATAGGTTTCTCAAAACAGGCGACCCTGGACGCAGGGTAAGTAAGTAAGTGTCCTTCTTAGGACGCTGTCTTGGCCCTCTACCTCGAAGCAATGCGGAAGCAGTCCCGGGGTGGAGGGAAAACTCCAAGAGAAGAGGGGGGATATTTTTAGTGGATTCACCACACACGTAGTAGCGACGGTTACTATATGGTGCGAAGGCATTTTTAACACAACCTCACCGCCAAAAAAAAAAAAAAAAAAAAATAGTAAGCTTTTTAAGAAAAAATTCTTAATATATCGAGGTTTTTTGGATTTGCAACATTTTTATTCTGATACTTTTTGTTAAACAAATATTAGACAAGCCATATTTTGTACATTTTTGGATTTCATTTGAGTAATAGTCATTTTCCATACCAACAAAAACAAAAAATTAATGCTGCATAGATTAAAATACAAATACCACCATTATTACGATTTTTGCTTGTCTTTTGGTCTACCGGATGTCCTATTCATCATTGACTACAGCCATATAAAGGGTGATCTAAATGCAAGTGTCTTTTCGTTTTCATTACGTAATTAATTTTATAGTTGTAATATGGCCATTGACCGACACTTCAATCTAAAAGATCTTTTGTGTGATACTATATATTTTAGAAGTAGTCCTATTGACTGGCACAGCTACCTTAAAATATTTTACATCATTCAATTAAACCTAAATGTTCCCTGGCGTAGGTGGGAATTGTTTGGAAGCCAAACTCTTTCATGAAATTTTCCGCCTTGTGGCCAAATTTGTGAATATCTTCAACAAGAGCATTCTTGATTTCTTTCGGATCCATTTGATCTCGATGAAAGATGTGCAGTCTTGCCTTTGCCAAGGCAATACAGTCACATAAGACATGCTCTGTGGTTCATCATCCTCCAGACAGAGTCTACATTCTGTCTCATTTCCAATTTTTTGAGAGATGGTAATTTAAGTAATAGTTACCTGTCAGAGAACCAACTATTTTCATGATGTGGACATCAAGTACCTTGCGAATGTTACGCAATTCCCTATTGTAGAAACAAGAAGCTCTACGTTGCCCAGCTACCCCGCGTGAATGAGACTATTCGATTGAAAATACCTGGTCGACATGATCAAACCCTACGCCTTCACGATAACTGCAGGCTTCATGTTGCACAAGTCGTCAAAGCCGCACTCCAAGAGCTCATATGGGAGGTTTTTAAGCAACCGTCGTATTCTTCGGACTTTGCACCGACCGATTACCGTCTTTTCCGCTACCTGCCAAACCATGTGTACTTTCGAAAACAAAGGGGTACTTACCAGGCGATTTTTGGCGGAACGGCGTCAGCAAATTTGTCGAGAGGTGGGAAGGGTTGTAAACCGCAACGGCGAATATATAATTTATTAACTTATTGATATAATTATTGTTTTTGTTTAAATAAAAGTAAAAACGCTACGAACTTATTCCCTAGCCCAATATTTACGCTGGACCGTGAAAATCTTCTGTCGACCCCGCTCCAGCAAGTTCATCAGCAACTTCATTCGACTTTATTCCAGAGCGACCCGGTACCCAGCAAAGTACAACTTTATTTGTTACCCTAAGTTTGTTTAAGTTGTTAAGGCATTCGTACACTAGTTTCGATTCCACAGAATGTGACTTGACTGTCCGAGTATTTGGCTATGTGTGCAGCTTTCTTGCCCTTCATATTCTTCTTTATTCTCTCACAGATTGAAATTGCTTGAATTTCAGCCTGAAAGACGCTAGGCGACTCGCCCATTGATTCGGAGATTTTCGTTTGGCGCATAGATTCCTACACCGTCGGGTGATAGTCTAAGCCTAGTACCACGTTTATTTCTGACCACTGTATTCATGCATTATAAAATCTAGCTCTCTATTGCCTGGCTATGTCACAAGTATCGTTAGTTGCAAAGATTGCAGCAGTTGGTTTATTTGGGGCATCAAGGTAAACTGAGACTTTGTGGGCATAGCATTACGTTTGTTGCAGTAGGATAAAGAGGCGAGTACCAGCGCCCGAGGTAGGAAAAGTACAGCCTTTTTGTGTTTTGGGTATCTTACATTTTTTAAACCAACTCCGTGCGGCAGGTGGTCTTTTATGAAGAGATTTTTCAAGTATATGGTTCTTAATAAACTCCATGACCTTTCAGGAACTGCAACAACTACTGAATGTTTACCTAACTATGTGTGCGGTACATCCAAATTTCAATATCGGAATTGATTTGAAGAAGCTGTTATAGCTAGCCATTTCTGGAATGACTCAGCAGTTAGGGTCATCCTCTTCATTATCGCTTCTAAGCTTATCTTAGAAGAGTTTGGATTGGACGTCGAGTTTGACCGTACAATGATATTTTCTGATAATGTGAATTCTTATCAAGAGGGCTAAGCTAACAAATAAAATTATGTGAAAATAAGACATAGCCAAGAAAATAGGAGATTTACGAACGTGGAACCCATCCTTAGGTAAATCAAACGCAGAAAGTGGCGATGGATATGTCACACATTGAGAAAATCACCAGATACCATCACGAGAATGGCACTGGACTGGAACACGCAAGGGAGCAAAGGTCACGGTCGACCAAAAACCACTTGGAGAAGGCCGATGTTGTGCGAACTAGCAGATGCCGACATCTCATTGGACGGTGAAAAAACAACATCACAGAACCGTGTACGATGGTAGAGTCTTTCCGAGGCCCTATGCTCCCGAGTGGAGTGAACAAGGAAAAGAAATGGAATTTAGTGTTTCTAGGATAAAATGTTCCAAGGCTGTTGTAAGAGACGTGAATTGTTTGAGAGAAAGATTCTGTGGAAGACTTTCGGACCTTTGCACGTTGGTGACAGCGAGTATCGCAGGCGATGGAACGATGAGCTGTATGAACTTTACGATGGCATAGACATAGCGCACCGAATGAAGATCCAGCGGCTTCGTTGGCTGTGTCATGTCGTTCGAATGGAACGCTACGGCTCTGAAAGTTTTCGATGCGGTACCAGCTGGTGGCAGTAGAGGAAGGCGAAGGATTCTTCTCCATTAGAAAGATCAGCAGGACTTGGATTCACTTAGTGTGTCCAATCGGCGCAGGTTCCAACCGAATGCCGCGCTTAGTTACACTCGGCCAAAACCGAAGAAGATTTACTGTTCCATGGGAAGCACTTGGCAACCACTCCGCATTCAATTAAGTTTATTTTATTTTTATTCTAAAAATAAACACTTACTTGGAGCACCCTTTAGAGCAAGTCATCCTGCTTCAAAGTTATGAACCTAATATCCATGCTTAGATAATCAAATATAATTTAATAAAAATGAGTAAAAGGTGACCATAGCAATTTTCATCAGATATTCAAACAACGCTGCGTTTGCAACGGACAAGGAAAGTTTTGCAGTGGCTTAATAAAAACGCAAACAGAAAGTAAAAGTTTTAAAAATAAATACACGCATATTGTATAGGTTTAATGAAGTTTACTTTCATCGATGCGAACGCATTCACCTAGACAGGATATGAGGGTTGAAGAGCGATGATGGGGCAAGAAGCGTAGCAGGTGAATGAGAGAAAAATCAGTAAATTATGCTGATAACCACCGAGCGTTCACGAGTATGCACATAGAAGGTAAGCACAAACATATCTACAAGAAAGAGAAAGATAGTCGCAGACTGCAGCACGCAGAGTGGACTGACAATCACAGAGTGAGGCGAAGAAGCGATGCGATTTTGGACACAGGCAAGTGAATGCGAAATATGAAAATTAATTAAAAGTTTGGCAAACTCGAAAAAAAAAATATTTATGAAAAAGTTGCCACAAAAGAAAAAGAATAAATAATGAAAGAGCAAGGAAAAGGAGAATGAAGCGAAGTAGGTAAGCAAAGGCGCCAAGGTTGAAGTTGAAGACGTCAAGGCGCTGGTCGGTACAAAGGAGCAGAAATGTAAGGCTTAGCAGTGACGAAAGTAAAGTTGGGTATAGGGGAACTTTCAATGCTGATCTCAGCAACAGCAGCAGCTGCTGTCGCTGTTTCAGAGTAGAACTTTAATGGTCCTTTTGCGCTTTTCAAGTGCAGTGTCGCCTTCCACTGCTGCTACACTCAAGTTCGGCCCTCATAAAATGCACAAGTCCATATAAGGCGCAGCAGGATATCACAGCAACAAGAAATTTCCGCACAAGTTCAACATAAAGATATCATTTCAAGAAGGCCAGAAGAAAAGAAATAATTGATTCTCGCTGCAGGTACGAACTTAGAGGACGCAAAAAAAGGAGCAAGTGAAAATTGCATTGGTGGAGTGAGGTGGCAGATAAGTTGCAAATGCTTGAACCTGTCCATAGCAGAAATTACTGCCATTCACGATTTAAGTAGCAATCGCAACAACGACGGCGACAATGACATTGCGCTCATTGCATTCATTTGCACCTGTCGCCTTTGCCACAACAGCTGTGCGCTAGTCACCGTTACACAAATATGATTATCATTCAAACGCGACCATAAATATGTAAATATCACAGCACTTTGCATAGCGGATTAATTTGTTGCATTGGCACATTGACGGAGGAGACAAGGATGGTGGAAAAGCGTTGCGTTGAAAAGAGGGTGTCTCTACACGCGTATATGACGGGGCTGAAATTGCGCTTGAACATTAATCATAAGCATAGAAATATACATAGAAACGTATGGACTGCATACCAGTAGCTTATGTGCAGGAGTTGGATGAAAATTTGACTGCCAAAATCAACAAAGAGATCTGAAATGTATAAAGTGGCGATTCAATTTATCATTTCTGTTTTGCAGCTATTTTGGTAATGTGGTTTTGTCCTTGTGGTTGTGGTGGGTAAAAACAGATGCATCTTATTATTTATTAATGTGAATGGTTGTTTGAGGATTATATATCTACTCTTAAACTGTTCGTTTAGTTTTGATAAAACTTTGGTAGGTTATGCTTGGTATATTCCTGAAGGCTTACGAGTTTCGCTGGACACGCTAGGTCACGTTGGGGTAGAGATAGACATTTTATTTGTAGTTCGATTTAGATCCATATTCGGAATTTACACTGCGTTAAGTAACTATAGCACTAAGATTTGTAGCCCTTATAATGCTTTATAAGCATTTAGATATTCTTTTAAACTTTATATAACTATAGCATAGAGTCACTAACAAGCTTTGGCAAATCCATTGTTTCTTATTTCCTATTTTTTTGTCTCTATATTAGTTACTTTGATCACAAGCCACTGTCTCCCAGGTCTACATGGTAAAAGATTGAATGCACCTCATATCGACTATTGCAGGAGCTGAAAGAATGAGGATCTGGAAGAGCCTATCAGAAATCTTCTTTGTAACTGTCCTGCGTGGCATATCAGCAGGTTTAAATACTTTGGCTCATCGTTCTTGTCCAATGTCAGCCAGTTCAATGGATTTGTACTTAAAACAAAATGGTTTAACGAGGAGTGGTGGGCAAACCGCGACTGTGATATCGCAATGAATCGGCAAGGGTCTAGTGGGTTTAAAGACCGACTGCCCCTACCTACCTATTTATTTTTAATAGTTTTTTATGGAAATAAAGTTCGTTTTCCTACAAAAACCATATAAATCGAAGTTTCAAAGAAATTTTCACCAACACTTCATATTATTTATTCAGATTTTTTGAAAACTAACTTCCTATTTATTTGTAATATTTTTTTTTTATGGAAATATAATTTGTTCTCCTACAAAAACCAAATATAAATAGAAGTTGCAAACAAATTTATATTTTTAATCAGAATTTTTGAAAAAATTTTAAGTATGTAGTTTTTCAGTCCATTGAATTTTGATAAAAAAGTGCAAGTTCCAAGTGGTTCAAAATTAGCGTTGATTTTTGAAATTTTTTCTTGGTGATTTTGTGCATTTTCTCCATATGTTACTAGGTAGTGCTGGAGAAAAATTTAGAGAGCGGAGAGGAAATTATAGAACAATTTTTTAAATTCGCTCAAAGTGAAAAATGTTGTGGAAAATCGTACTTATTGTCTAATCTAATACGAGGAATATGTTTTATCTACCCCAAAAAAAAAAATGTTATGGAAAAAATTTACTGACAGATTTTCCGAAAAATCGGATTTGTTAGACTTCTTCATCTTCTTAGACTTATTGATCCCAACCCCACCCCAGACAGCTCTGTAAGAGAATTAAAAAGGTATTTACCTAGACAACCTGCTCTGATTTTAGCTAGGGCTGGACAATTGCAAAGGAAGTGCTCGACTGTTTCTTCCTCTTTCTCATCTCTGCAACTTCTGCAGTATTCATGGGAGAAAACTCCTAGTCTCAAGGAATGCATTCCAAATAGCCAGTGGCCGGTTAAACAAACCACGACCTTCGAGAAATTGTCTCTTGAGAGACTAAGCAACTCCTTTGTTCTTTTCTTGTTTATTTGCGGCCATAGTAGCCTAGCTGTTAGACACGTATCTTCATTTCTCCAATAGGTCAGCCTCTTTGATAATGTTATTTTTTACAACACATATAGCAATTACTGCTTCTATTTTTATTACAGTAGCCCACTTGACAACTTTTTCGCACTACTGTTGTTGAAGGTGACTGATCTGAAACGTCTGAATTGTGACGAATGTTCTCCTGCGGCTCCTGCCTCTTCGGCTAATTTCAACGTTAAAAACTGGCCCAACGAATTTGAACATCGAGTGCCATCTTTTCCCCAAGTCAGAAGAAATAGAAATAGAAATAATCCGCCCCTTCTCTTGTTACGACGTATATTGAAGAAGTTTTCATCTTCACTATCCGAAGATCCCTCCATTTCTGCAGTTTTAATGGACTTAGAATCTTCGCTGTAATCGTCACTTTCACTTTATCCATATTGATCTTGATGATTCATGTTGGTAATTTTGGTCAATTTCTTATTATATCTCGTCTTTCTACTCATGATTGCTAGAAAAGGGTGATCGGTGAAAGTAAAAAATACTGTGCCCAAATTCAATTACCCTATTGTAAATACTTACAATAAGCGGATACTGCCTACAATAACTGAAAGTTTTGCACACACCTTTGAACAACGTCCATACATTGTCACCACACCGATCATACGTACACAAATATAAAGGGTGGTTAAGTTTTGAAGGCCGGTATTAATTTTAAATAAAATACAATTTCTTTAAGAAATTATTATCATTTCTCTTTATTTTCATAATCTTTCTCTAGTTCAATTACGTGTAGAACAAAATATTGGCCAAATAGCCGCTGCGGTCTCGGTGGCACACCTCCAAAGACCACCAAATGCAAATACAGTGAAATTCCCCATTACGGACAGTCCTTATAACCGGACAGCTCCAATAACCGGACAAATTTTGGGCACACAGGTTTTTCATTCATTTTTTCATACAAATATCATCCTAATAAACGGACACTCTAATAACCGGACGCGGACAATGTATTTCAAACCATTTTCATAAAAAAATTTCTCATAAACGGACAAAATTCAAAAATATCACAAGCAAGCTTTGTTGTTCATTATAAAAATGAAACAGGTGATTCCCCTTTTAACATGTATACACTCATTCAAGTCCTGTGTTTTAAATTAAGAGTAGTTTTCCATTCAGTTTGTTAAGTCAGTTGCATGCGAATGGTTGCGTTCAAAGGTTTTCTCCAAATGGATCAAAATGTTTTCACTGAGGACAACAATATAGAAGTTCAATTTGACCAACAAGATGATACTATGGACATAAGTGATTTAGAAGATGAATTTTCAGAAGAAATAAGTGAGCCTATAACATCATAGGATGAGGCTTTAAAACTTGTTGCGGGCTTGAAACAATATGCAAAAAATGACTATGTAGCTTTTCAGCACATTAAAAATATCGAGAGTCACTTTGAAAATTAACATTTTAAATTAAAGCAATCAAGCATTACCTAATTTTTTCAATCAAACTAGTATTGAAATGTAAAGACTTGTACAATGTACTTAATCGCTATATGTACATATATGTATTTATATGTAATACTAAAGTATGCAAATATTCTTTACTTCCAAAAATTTCTTAAATAAACTATGTACAATACAATTCATATGTGTGGTATATAAATATTTTGTGACTTCATCCCTTATAAGCGGACATCTCCCATAGCCGGACAAAAACACTGCGACGGTGAGTGTCCGGTTATAAGGAATTTCACTGTAGTTCCTTATCTAAAGGGTGGTTAAGTTTTAAGGGCCGGTATGGATTTTGAATAAAATACAATTTTTTTATAAAATAATTGTCATTTCTCTTTATTATGATAATATTTGTCTAGTTCAATTACGCATTGAAGAAAATATCGGCCAAATGGCTGCCGCGGCCTCGGCGGCACACCTCCATCCGATGGTCCAAATTTTCGATGACGCTGAGGCATAATTGAGGTTCTATGCCGTTAATGTGCCGAATTATCTCATCCTTTAGCTCTTGAATTGTTGCTGGCGTATCAACGTATACCTGTTCTTTCAAATAACTTCAAAGAAATAACTCCAATGGTGTCAAATCACATGATCTTGGGGGCCAATTGACAACGCCGCGACGTCAGATTATTCGGCCATCAAATTGTTCAAGCAAAAGAGCCATTGTTTCGTTAGCTGTGTGAAAAGTGGCACCGTCCTATTGAAACCACATATCGTCCACAGCCATATCTTCCAATTCGGGCCATAAAAAGTTCGTTACCATCTCACGATAGCGACACTATTCACAGTAACTGCCTGGCCGGCCTCATTTTGGAAAAAAATACGGCCCAATGATGCCGCCGGCCCATAAACCGCACCAAACAGTCTTTCTTTGTCGGTGCATTGGTGTTTCGGCAATCACTCTTGGATTATCATTCGCTCAAATGCGGCAATTCTGCTTATTGACGAATCCACTGAGGTGAAAATGTGCCTCATCACTGAAGATGATTTTCTTCAAAAATTGGTTATTCATTTTCATAATAAGCGTGAATAACTTTAACGCGCTGCTCGATTGTGTATCTTTTCATAGTTCAAATTGAGTTAATCTGAAACTGAAAAATGTCAAATGAAATGCAGAAAAAACTTAACGCTTAGGTGTGGTTCACATTCAACATCGGTTCTTAAAATTTAACCACCCTTTATTTTATTTATGAATTTGGGTATCCCGTCAGTTTGACGAGTTTCGTAGAGATAGGTATACTGCATACAAATTTTAAAAATTGGAAGGCTTAGGAAAAAATAATTGTGTGAATAAATTCTTTAGAGGAAATCATTAACTTACAGTACAAAATGGTGAAAATTAATGCTTTGATTTTTTCGGTATTTCTTTTTGAAGTTTGAAATCCGTCAAATTGACGGGTCCCGTAAACCAAGTATTGAATTCGATTTATTCGAATATCACTAAGATTGGAAACTGTATTTCTATCCGTCCATCTGAAGTCATAAGAGATAAGTTCACAAGTTTGTTTGATTTAAAAAAACTAACACCCAGTTAAATTTGAGTAAGATATCCTCAACACACATACACATATACAGGGCAGCCGCTGTAACAGCTGGTAGTTATTTTCTCAACAACGGAAGTGAAAAAGGCAGCGCCGTATTGTGTAACGGATGACATCAGACTCTCGTTTTATTGTACTTTTACTGCCGCAGCAATATTCCCAGAAGCTCACGGCTTTTATGCACCGATTATGATTGCTGGCCGCATCTCAGCCAAAGTCATCACCAGCGCCAAGGGTCTCGTCAGCTACGCGTTCTGATAAAGACAAACTGGGCGTGTGGTGTGTTAACCGCCTTTCTGTTGGCGTTCGACGCCCATACTCACTAATGTGCATATGTAGGGCCTATGTGTGCATATAGATGTGTGTATGTGTATATGTATCTGGTAAGAAGTGTATGAATACACGAACGAAGGCCAGCACAAATGATTGACCGGTGTGCTGAATATTTGGTGGAGCTTTTTTTTGTGTTTTGCTTTTCGTACTTACTTTCGTTGCCAACTTCCTTTACTTGTACACCCTCACTTCCGTTTCTTTATAAATTTTTATTATACTTATTTTCTTCATGAGGATTTTCCAATTTCCTGCCTTCCGCTTTCCGCAGTCACTCAAATTCCATGTAAAAGTATATGGATATCTTTAAAGAGTGAATACTTGTGCGCATTCTGTTCGAGTAAGTACTGGTGTGTGAGTGAATATTTGTATCAGCGCAAAAAAATGTATTTTCTTGCTTCTATTTGGCTGTTTTCGGCATTAGTTGTGACTTTTCTATACCAATTAATGAGTTGAATATTTATTTTATTTGCCAGGTCATTAATTACAGAGTCGGAGTAGGCGATAACTATTTATATATCATCGGGACTTACGTTATGGAATTTACTTTAAGAAAATTAGAAATTTTGTTAGAAATAAAGGCAAATATTTCTCTTAAGGGAGAGTCTTTAGTTCTGAATCTTAAAGTTATAAATGTCTTGCATAACTGAAAACTGTAGCATCCTTTTGATGTGCTAAGTATTGTACGACAAGTGGGCATCCTGCCCTCAATTCTCTTTCTTCTTGTTATCGAAGACGTTTTGAGCGCTGCTTTTAGCAACGAAAGCTAACAGAGGGACATCCAATGGCAGATAAACAACACATTCCTCAGACTCCTGGCAAATAAGCTGTGTGACCTCGAATTGCTAACCCAAGCCACGCAGCAGTTGAATGCCACCGACCTCAAAGTCAACGGCGGAAAAGCGAAAGGACTGCATCTCAATGACACCATATCAGAACCACTGATAGTGGGTGCACAACAGTTCGAAAAATTTGACAAATTCTGCTATCTCGGCATAGTCACCGCTGATGGCGGTTTTGAGGTGGATGTCAAATATGGAATTAGCAAAGCTAAATCAACCGTCGACATTCTCGCTCCATTGTGGCAAAACAACAGTATCAGCCTTCACACCAAGCTATGCATTTCAACTCGAACGTCATTCTATTACATGGTTGCATTACCTGGAAAGCAACTGCGAAGTTCACGAAGCGCCTACCAATGTTCATAAATCGCTGCCTTCGTTGGATTTTGCGAATTTTCTGGCCCCGGACAACAACCAATAACAGGTCGACGTTGTAGCAGAAATCAAAATAAGGAAAATATTAGTGAATTCTCCACACGCTATGGAAAAATGACGACAACATCGCTACACTGGAATCCATTTCAGCCAACTGGCAAAGGAATTGGTAGACCAAGTACCAACTGGCGGCGCTCAACAGAAGCGAAATGAATTTTTTAGGTTTATAGTGGAACGAACTAAGATCCCTAGCACAAAATTGAGTCTGTTGGCGAAGAGGAGTGCTTGACACAGTATGGTCCAAATAGGAGTTAAAGGATCCGCGAAAAAATTATAGCAGACTAATTATTTATTTATTATTTAATTTAAATTATTTTCTATAAAAATATAGTTCATTCCATTATTAAAACCATATTAAACCAAGTTCGGAACATTTATATGTAATACTTAGACAAATGAAAATTTTTAAAATTTAAAAATTATGATCAGAATTTTTCAAAAAACCAAAAAAAAACAAACTTAGACAAATGAAAATTTCTAAAATTTAATGAAAATTTACAAAATTATAATCAGAATTTAAAAAAAAAAATTGTGTGTGCTGTTTATAGCTTTTTAACTTTTAGCCCAATAAAGTTCAAGTTTGAAGTCTCTCAAAGTTTTCTTTCTTTTAAAATAATTTGTTTCCCTGACGGTGTTGCGCATTTTCTCCATATAACAGAAAAATTTGTCGATTCGTTATGTCAAAAATACGCAACTCCGGAAAGGGGAAAAAAATTAAAAAAAAAAACCAAAATAAAAATAGTTCGTAGCAACGTCAAGCTTGTACCAGGTGCTGCACAATTTTTAGTTTTTCCGTGAAATAACGAATGAAATGCGAAGTGGAAAGCCAAATCATTCACTTATCTGTCTGCATTGGAATTGAGAATTTCTCAAGCTTGGATCTTCACTTAGAGATTTTGAGGACACGAGACATATCAGGTACAGTCAGATCAGGTAAGTTACTTAGCCTAATGCTACTACATGAACTTGATCAAGTATGCTGGCTTAATGCTGGGTACTAATCACTCTACTCACCACTCACGCCGGGTCGGCTTGTAACTGGCAGTCAAAAGTGCAACGGGACACCCTCTCTTCCGCGCTGTTTGGCATCGGCGCTCATTCAATTTTTGCACCTAGTTTTTAAACTACGCAAGAAATGTGTATTTTTCGTAATTAAACGGCGATCTAAAATTAAAGAAACTGAAAACTAAATTAAATAAATGCAATGAAATAATAAAAAAGAGTCTTGCACTCTCAAATGAAGTTAAGAAATGAAGCCTCTTGCTCATTTGAAGCACCAAAAATGCTCCGCTTTGGCTCTGATAAAGTGAAGTAGTGTCTCTTAAAATATGGTGCAAAATTAAACACCCTACCGGAAGATTTATAGTTATTGCAAATAGTGTTGTATGTCAAAACGACAAGCAATGACGCGCGAGAAGGTCAGAATAAAGGTTTCCTTCATTCAAAATATACAGGGTGAACGGTATGTTACCTATTCAAAACACTTACTTTTTTGTGGGAAATTAGTTTTTATTGATTTCAAAGACAAAATTCTTCAAAAATGATTACAATTTTAACATATATTCACTTTAGCTCGATATGACCACATTTTGCCATAACTATAGCCTTCAATCGGTCAAAAAATGAGTTGCATGCTGCACGAATGTGATCTTGAGGTATTTTGGCCCATTCTCGTGTAATCGCTTTTTTCAGTGCATCCATACTAGCATATTTTTTAGTGCTCTCCTTGCTCTCCGAAACGGACCAGATGAAATAGTCCATCGGATTTGCGTCTGGCGAATTCGAAAGCTGATTTTTTAGCCATTCTTGGCTCACACGAGCTTTATGAGACGGTGCCGTTTGAGTGTCCACGGCTCTAAAGCAGCTTCTAAAACATTTTCGCGATAATAAGTCGCATTTATTTTAACACCAGGCCCGATACAAACAATAGGAGAGCGTCCATCAGCGGTCACCGCAGCCCAAACCATTACTTGCGATGGGAAATTGCTTCGAGTGGCCATACGTAGACTCAAATTCTCGTATGAGCGTTCGGTCAAGTGAGTGTTTATGAACTGCTCAATTGGGAAATTTTTTTCATCAGAAAACACAATGTTAGGAAATTCGTCACGATCGTGCAAGCGCAACAACACCTTTGCTCTTTCGCACCGAACTTTTTTTTGCTGGGGTGAAAGATCGTGTGCTGTTTGGAACTTGTAAGCATTGACCTTGAGCTTATTTTTCAATATGCTGTCTTGCGATATTTTCAGCTCTTTGGCTATTTTTCTTCCACTTGAACGTGGATTTCGTTCAAGTCGAGCCTTCACTTTCCGATTTCTGGCGTTGTTGCGTTTTTTTTGGTCCACGTTTTATAGTGCGATATACAAACATGTTGTTCAAGTTGGTAACACTTCATATCGTTCACCCTGTATAGTTTTTTTATTTAGTGAAAATTTATTCAATGACATATTTGGATGATTAATTTTGCACCACCTTGTACTTATTTATCTTATTCTTTCTCTGCGTGACAGTCAAAATAGTCTTTAACTTTTGCGTTGCTCTGCATCGTTGGGTTCGATTATCAATCCGAGTTTGTTGTTGCGGACTCTCAACAATTAGTTTCGTGTAGGAGGTTGCCGACCTCCAGTCCCTAGTCTTGCTCCGGACGGTGTTCATCTTGCTTTATTTGTTCCCTTACGGTCCCATGGGATTTTCCATGCGATGATGGCTTACCCAGTTTCGAGTAAAGGTTAACAGGACCAGCAACGTGAAGCAAAAGCAAGGAAATTGATAGTGCGAAGCATCGTTTTGTAGGATCAGCTATCAAGGTGTCTTGTACGTAAGGGGTTATATACCTTGTGTTGGAATAAAAAATCGAGAGTAATCGAAAATAAAAGTACATCATTTTAAAAATATAATTTAAAAAAAAACATAAAGATTAGAGTGCTAGAACGAAAGTTACATACCATGGAAGCGCGCGACCTTATCCATAAATTATTTATCAAAAATCGGGTTTTTGGTGGAAAGCGGTTTTCATATCGAGAAAAATTTTGTTTGGTTAAATAAACCGTTGAGATTCACTAAAAAACATTTTTCTACAATAATTTGATTTCAGTTGAGCTGCTCTGCGCTACCGTGATCACGCAATCCTCTTCTAAAAAACGGCGTTTTGGGGGGAGGGGCGATATCAACAATAAATAATAACATTTTTTAAAATGAAAACACCAAAATGTATTCTTCGAGAGTTAGCCTTCAGTATGATATATGCCTCATTTGAATAAAAGTTCTAAAACATATTTAAAAAAATTATGACAATCATCCGGGTTGGGGCTCACAAGGTAATTATAATTAAATTTAATTTTGGAGAACATTTTTCCATTTTTTTATAATTTTTGGAATTTATATAGTTTTTGTTAGGCAATGAGCTATGCTTTTATATAGAAAATAATAATCATTAAAGAAAAAGAAAAAAAGTAGCCACAGGTGATCAAAATGTTGAGGGGCTATATTTTTTCATGGACTGCATATCACATCAATCTGTCACAGTTTTGTCTTTAAGGAAGCCCGCTGTGTGTGAATTCGGATTCAGCAAAAAATTCCAAACCGAATGTAAATACAGAAAAATTTTTTTTTCAAAGTTTCTCTGAATTTTTCACAAAAAACCTCTATTCAAGGGTGTATTTTGAATTAATAAAAAAAAAATTGAATTCGGCCCTAGTCAATCTCTTCCAAAATCATTTATGAGCATTTAAAAACAAATTATTAAAACTGGTCGAAAAATCCTCATTGTGCAGCGCTCCAAAAGAGATCTACTACAACCGAAGTGAAAAATTGAAGCAGGCGGTAGAAAAAAAATTGTGGGGCTTAAGGGCGCAATGCAGTAGTGAGTGCAACAACAAAGCGGTAGTTCAAACGCTTGCGTTTTGGTTTCATTCGACATTCACCGACCAGGTAATGGAATACACATAGTCAAATTGACGTATGACCATAACCCAAGAACTGGATATTAGATTAGAATAAAAATTGGTATAAATTGGTTATTTATAGCTAAGTTAATTTCATGGTCGGGGCAATACGCAAAAACTCTGACTGTCTTTTACGTCACAAATTGTATAGATTTTCTTTAAAACTTTCAACTGAGAAGCAACAGCTATTCTAAGAGGCTCAGAATTACACAGCGTAACAAAACGCAAAATTTTTACAGCTTCGCTTAAAAACAAGAACTATTAAGCGGATTTTCAAATTCATTAGCTCTAAGTAAAGGTTGAGAGATAGGCAAAAATTTCAAATTAAAATTTGTTTAGCCACAGAAACTGCACTCCTGGCCCGTACTAAAACCTAAGAAGCCTTGCTAACTTGGTTCACCACGCAAACCACCCTTTACCTTAAATAGGAATCAAATTCCTGTTTACCAATAAAACTTTGTAATTCTGCTTAGCCAAAAAAGCGAAAAAAATTGTATATTAATAAGAAAGCACGTAAGTGTAAAATACCATACATGTAATAAATGAAATCACACCAACAAATACACAGAGATGGTCACGAATTGCTATGCAACACCAAGATAAACAATCTGTTACGTACTCACCCAAGCATGGAAAATGTATAGCAGGAAAGACAGCTGGTATTCCGAGCACCGACGGCACTTTAGCCAGCCGCCCAACCGCAATTGTCGTACTCAATTTCCGTCCACTCCTCGTTCGCATGCTTTCAGATTTAACTGTCACCCGGTCCACAACATGCCGAATAAATATAATGTTTAAAGATTATAAATTTTATGCAGTTGTAAACAATTTGAGCAGCAGCAGCTAGCAGACGGCAGCTAGTAGCCGCAACGAAATGCACACTTGCATGAAATTTGCTAGCGAGCAGTCAGCAGCCGCCAGTGAAATGCCACAACACCGCAGGAGGCAAACGTCGAGGTACCACCGCCATGCCATGCGACGGGCCAGACTGCAGCTATGGCTTATGGCAGTCAGCGGCTAACAGTAAACAGCCGTCGGCCGGTTGGTTGGCCCCAACGTTATGCAAATAGACGTACCCTGTACGAAAATGCATCTGTGAATTTATAATCAAGACCGGTTCATTTTTCCCCTTGTATCCAAATGGATTTTAAGTGGTGATGACCTAGGAAGTAGTAAACTGGAGAGATGGAGAGAGGTAATTCGTAGTTAATTAGAGAGGAGAAATCTAGTATAGGGCATATTTTTTGACAGCAACTCAGCATCAATTTCGAAGTTGTCCCCCGTTCTTTTTTGTTCATCGTAACACTGCGAAGTTTACTGCTCTATACAAGAAAGACATTTTGTGTGCGAGTTTCGTCCGTTCTCAACTGGAATATGTTGTGTTTGTTTGAAGGCTTTACAATCTTTACAATAGCCTGAGGGAAAGCATATAGCGAATGCAAAAGTACTTTTAAAAATTTCTTTTGGGTCTCAGAATATAGAAACTCCTTGTCTACTAATGCCATCTCATGTTAATAAATCTGAAAACTCTCAAAAGCCATAGGTCTAAATTATCATTAACTCTTGTCTACCTTCTATTCCGCCTTCTATTGCCTCTCCCCTCACTTTATTGTGAAGAGGAAGTTCAGCAAGTACAATCAGATGTCTCGCAAGCCGGTAAGGTCGAGAGTGACTACCGAAGCTAAGAACAATCCACATAACACAATTATGACAGAATGTGGTCCTGTCCACAGGCTAGTTTCTACCGGACCACTGCAATGCATTCCTAGTAGAGGTAACGGCGATTAAAGAAGTACCTAATTGACTGCTCACTTGTGTAATAACTGTCATGGAGGTTAATATCTACTCCGACAGCCAAGCGGCAAATAGGACCCTGGGCTTGATGATGGCCCACTCGAAATCGGTTAGGGAATACCTGACTTCACTTTCGATTCCATCCGAATTCTTCCATATAAGTCTGGAAGAGAGGGCTTCACGAGAACTCAGCGAGCACTAGGGAAGTACACAATCTTATAATGTCACAAAATCTTTCTGCCCACGAGTGAGTCAGAGGCGCTCGAGTTGCCTGCCCTGCTTGTCACCGCGTTTGGCATGATGACTTACTCTTTAAAATAAAGGTCAACATACGAAGAAATTACTGCATATTTATTCAATATTTCTTTGTCAAAAAAGTTGACGAACAGTGTGGAATACGTTAAAATTCAGCTGGTGTAACCCAAGGCAACATTATGGTCCCCGTCCTGTACTTGTTATACACATGGGATGCACCAACTTTTAAAGAAACAATAGTCAAAACGTTTGGGGATGACACTGCCGTACTCACAATTGACTTCTACTACCATGTGACCTTTGGTAAAATAACTCATTGGGTTGAAAGAGTGGCACATTAAGGCAAAGGAGAAAAAAATTCTCCCAAGTTACTTTTATATTAAATCTAAAAACTTGCCCACACGTTAAGCTCAATGACGGAAGACATTCGGAATATAACTCAGAAATTTCTATTAGTTACTACATCGAAATTGTCATGTTTCTCTCGAAAGTAAGCTCTCACTACAGATAACTGAGTAACATCTTGAAACCAACATATGACATTCACCTTTGAGGTACAGCAGCTAACTCAAACATCGAAATACTTCAATGATCCAGTCAAACACCTTAGGATGATCTCAAGCGCGCCTTAATTTATCACAAATGTACAAATTCATCGTGAAATCAAAGTATCCACAATAATTGAAGCAATAAAAAAATATGCCAGATCGCACAACACACGACTCCAATCGCCCTCAAACCCTCGTGTCACAGAAATAATTGCAAGTCCCATAACCTTCACCAGACCTCATAAGATAATAA
Organism: Anastrepha ludens; assembly: GCF_028408465.1. Lineage (NCBI taxonomy): Eukaryota > Metazoa > Arthropoda > Insecta > Diptera > Tephritidae > Anastrepha > Anastrepha ludens. The sequence continues at coordinate 6,600,463 of NC_071498.1, read as the reverse complement.
ATTAGTAAAATTAATTAAAAAAATTAAAAACAGATCGCAATAAAGAAATGAATTACAAAAACAAATTTAGGGTGACAAAATTTCGAAAAAATCTAACCTTCTTGTAGCCCGATTGAAACGAGCTCATTTATCTCTCGCTCCCTAATTGTAATTGTTTGTTTATATTTTTCAGCTTTGGCACTATCATGTCGTGAAGGTAGATTTCGCTACACGTCGCTTGCCCGAAGTAGTTGAGGTTTTTCCTACAGGGTATGCGGATATGTATACCAACGCGTACTGATACTTTTGGATGAGTAGCAAACGCATTCTTGGCCGGAGCAATTCGCTTTCTTGGCACGTATTTTAAGCTTGATTTATGCGCAGCCAGCGTGGATTTTAATGTTATGCTCTTCTTATGCAATCGTTGCTGTTGCAGGCAGCATTGTTGTTATTACTGTTTTTGATGTATGTTGTTTAGTTTAGTTTCTTTTTGTGCGACCAAGGGATAAAAGCGGAAAGTTTGTGTCGGCCTGCGGTGGTGACTGCCTCAATATAGTTTGTAGTTTATTTATTTTTCAAGTCAAAAAGTGCAACAACAGCAATGCAGGGGATAGCAAATCCGACAGTTGCAGTAATGTTGCTTCAGGCGCGAGATGCTTAAATATCGACATTTATATGATATAAACCGAAAAGCTTATTTTCGAGGCTAAGTAAACACAAACTAACACCAACAAACTGCCATAAAATAAAGCAAAATAGGAGAAATTGAAAATTAAGTCAAAGATTAAGTAAAAGTGGAGAAAAAAGTGTTTTTGTTTTTCAGTAGTCACATGGCTATGCCAATAAACCGCAGTCACGCCGGACCTCTCAAAGTCAATACAACTCAACTCATCGGAAGCACTGGCAAAGATCATGCATGATTTTTTCAAATAAAATTAAGAAAAAGTTAAAAAAAGTGTTTACGTAAGTAAGTGTCGTTATACCAGTGGTAAGTGGGGCATGCTCCTGCTTACAGTATAACATTCCTCCTCCTCGGCTTCTTCAAGGAAGATTAGATTAGATTGCTTCGAGGTTTGCACTTCGAGCTACTAGTCTTTTATGCCCTCCTCTTCCTGCGTCCAGGCTCGCCTCCTGCGGGCATGTGGAGTCTTTACGCCATCGATTGTATCCACTCCGCCCACTGCGTTCAAGCTATTGCCTTGTTCTCTGTTTGATACTGTAGTGAGTAATTGAATGCAGTGCCCGTTTCTGTCGTCGGCCTGTATTGACAAAATTATGTATTGACGAAATGCTGTAAGTAAATGATAAGAAATTCAACAAATTTTATAAAAAAAGTGCACACTTTTTTTCTTCAGTTTCGATAGAATCCACCGTATTTTTGCGTAGAACTCTTTTTCGCGTGGGCGGCCTTCGGCCGCGCTTCAAAAAAATAACCCTCATCAGTCCAACTCCGGCTACGCAACCCACCGTATTTTTGCGTAGAACTCCTTTTTTCGTTGACTTTTGTCAACACAAAATTTTTTCAATACAGAATTTTGTTAATACAGAATTTCGTCAGTACAGAATTTTGTCAGTATAGAATTTCGTCAATACACAATTTTGTCAATACAGAATTTTTTTAAGACAGTACAGAATTTTGTTTTTACAGAATTTCGTAAATAAATACAGAATTCTGTAAATACGGAATTTTGTCACTGCAGAATTTTGTTACGTTAATTTACAGTATTTCCTACGAAAAGAATTTTGATATACAGCATTTTGTAGGGATCCCATTTAAATACCCACGAATACGGATATTTTTTTATATCCCTTTTCACTCCGCTCGGGAGCATAGGGACTCGACTAAGCTCTTCCATCGTACACGGCTTGTTGTGTATTGGTTGCGTTGATCAGGTAGATTACTGCTAATTCGTAAGACATAGAATTCTTAAAAATTTTAAAATTATAATTGGCGCTTAAGCCCTCTATTTGGTGTTTGGTCGAGTTTCTCCTCCTATTTATGGTGTGCATCTTGATGATTTTGATTGATTCTGAATGGCAGCTGGTTTCCTATGAAGACCTTTTTCATGACAGAATTACACTCGGAGGTTTTTCCAATGTCTGTCAAAAGCGACCTATATTAGAAAAAGCTTTTTCTATAATTTTATGTTTATTTACATTCAGCAGAAAATTGCGGGCATCACTTTGTCTCAAAGGGTTATTTTGCATCAATTCGGTGCCACTCATACATCGACCTTTTTGTTGAAATTATAAATTGGGGGTTCGCCTATCCTTCTGTTCCTGCATTGGATTAACCACTTTGTTGCTGCTGCATAACAGCACGAAATTTTTTGCACTTCTGCTCTGCCTTTTCATGGACACACAACTGGCTATATCAAACACAAAACTTTCAAAGGATTTGTATGATTCGATGCAAATTTCACAAGTCATAGTCGTAGTGTTCAACAATGTTAGTAAGGTTAGCTCCTACTTCAGTTTTGTGAGATATGGACCAAACAAGACTCCGGCTCGACTCAAGAAGATCGTGGCGATTATTCTCACTAAAAGTGTTGAAAGCTGGTATACGAGGTGTGTTCAAAAAGTATTGCGATTTTTTTAGTTTTTTCAAAAATTATTTATTTATTCCACCAAATTTGGGCCGTCGCGGACAGAGTCCAACATCTCATTAGCAATGCTCATGCGATGCTGCTTTTGGTCGAAATGGAGCAGTTTTGGTATGAATTTTGCGGCGACCCGTCTCAAGCCCAAATCATTGAAAAAAATCGAATGGCACGAGCCAATCGATATGTCTAGGTCCTCAGCAACTTCTCTAACGGTGATTCGAGTATTGGCCAATACCATTTTCTTCACTTCATCAATTTCTTCGTCTGTTGTTGAAGTGCTCGGGCGTCCGGCACGCTTTTCGTCGTTCACATCTTCTCGGCCTTCTGAGAACATTTTGTGGGCTCAGGCTCCAACGTAACACTGAAGCCCTTGCTTTATGGTATCTGAGGTCCGGTCTGTCGTTAAACATAATCCAACGCTTTAAGATGTATGCGATATGGTACCAAGCGCTATCTTCTAGTCTCATATTCATTTTATATACCAAAATCCAAAACAAGTCTTGTTGGAAGTGCCCCCTTTACGAAATCTAGGTGAAAATGTAATATTTTATATATTACAAAAGTATCGTCATTGATTTTTTTATAGCAAAGCCCTCAAGATGGCATCCCATATTAGTAGACTGATGATAAACATAGACGGAACAACCCAAAGGAAACGGTAAATAATGATGGCTATCACTTATATGAAGCTGAACTGAGGGCAAATATCTCTTAGCATCGGTACAACGAACGACAGCTCTGAGAGTTAGAATGAAGTATCAAATCTGCAGAGCGCGAAATAAAGAGGAAACGCTAAAACTATGTTAAGAACGCTGGAGAAACGAAACAGGCGGCAGATGGATGGCTAGCCTAATAAAAGACGTCGCTATTTGGTAAAGTAGAAAGTTCGATGAAGTAAACTTGTATACAGCTCAAATGCTTCCAAGGCACGGGTTTCTCGAAAAACCCGTTAAAAATTGGGAAAAGTGAGCAACCAACATGTACGCAAGGAGAGGCAGGTGAATGCTGAACACACCTCTTTACAATACACGCGTTGGGAGAACGAACGTCAAGCTTTGCAGAACATCATCAGTGGTTTCGTGGAAAATATACTCCAGACGCAGGAACATAAGTATCTAACATGCAATTATTGTAGAAAGATGACACGCCACTCTGAAATAATGCGAAATCGGTTCAAGGGTGGGCGCCGGTTCCAAACGAGGGTGTATTTATATTAGTATTTCACATACTACTGCTGCGACGGCAGCTTGGTATCATGCATTAGACACTTTAAGCCACTGCCAAAAAAACCAAGCCATTTTAAATCTGCACACTACTCGTTATTGAAAATATCTGCATTAGCATAAATAAAACTGCTTCCCTGCTAGTCCTAATTCATAGACTGAAAGAAATACACAAATACTCGGCTCGACCTATCGTAAGTCTACACGCCCCTCTTTGAAAGAAAAGCAGAAGGAGAAGTAAACAAGAAACATCATCAACCCTGCAATGACAAACTCTTCGGCGCTTAAATTTTTCTCCAGCCTCACTTAAAATAGTGAACGTCTGTCAATGCCGCAATCGGTAAAATGAACAAGACTCGTATTTCGCATGAATGAACCATTGAACGCAGTAGTGCAACTGTCTAAACGCATTGTTCACTCATTAACGGTGTCTATGGCAGCGATGCCATACAATGAACGGTACAGAATGCTGTCACGCACGATGAGTTTTACTCGTACAGGCAACAGGTGCAAGCGACACTGAGAACCATAGCCGCTGGGTTTCTGCTTTCTACTTTCAATTTTTCATTTAAAAATCACTTATACTCGTATGTGCTCTAAGTTTCTTCAGTCAAAAGACATACAAGCTAGTGAAATGTTTTTATTGTGGAGTCTCTCTATTACACAATTCTAGAATGACCGCCAATAAATTAGCACTTGCAAGGATTGGAAGCAGAGTTAGGTTTTTCTTATACGTATTTATATTTATACTTCCTATTTCACTACGATGTTCTTGCTGAACTTCAGCAAGATAATAACCATTCTTAACTATTTTTTGTCAAGAGATTTCAAGCTAAGTAGCTGCCGCACCTTGTGTTAAGTGACTTCTACTTGCTCCCTTGCACGTTGAAGTTGTGAAGGAGAGAGAATCCGCGAAAGGAGTTGACAGAAGAATACTGTTTTGAGCAATGCGAAATCTGCTGCAGTAATGTGAAGAAAACAAATTGAAGCGGGATAAGAATTGGTCAGTTATAACGGATGCTTGTTGCACGTTAGGTTAGGTTAGCCAGATTGCTTGTCTAAGACAAGACACTTGGTGTCCCTAAGGTCCATTGCGATACCTGCAATTGATTTTCATCCCCTAACTAAGTTGCTGAAACCACTTTGATCTAGTAACTAGTCTTTCTAGTGAGACATTTAGCAAATTTTCCAGGTCTCCTAAGAAATAATCGCCATGATATTTGGCACGGGTTCATTGAAGTGCAGGACATTCACAGAGGAGGTGTAGTACCGAGACAGTTTCTTCTTCATCTTTACAACTCCTGCAGAAGTCATTGTGACGTACAACCATTCTACTGGCTATGGTGAAAATAGAGCAGTGGCCCGTTATAACACCTGTGAGGGCGAGATGGTAGTTTTGTCCTTTTAGAATTAAGTTTTGGTCATAGCGTTTTGGAGACACTGCAGTTAGAAGTCAGAGACCAAATTCTAAATATTGGTTTCCGCGATTACGCTCTGGTCAATCACAGTGTGGAGTTAGTTTAGAGGAATGATTACAACCTCTACCACTCGTTGAAGGTCAAGCTCAGATACTTTTCTTGTACACTCATTCGCTCTTTCAATTCCCTCCGCTGCAGAGAGGCCGGGCCCCAACAAGTGTTGTGCTGGGTGAGCGAAAGCGACCTCCTGCAGTGCCTGTCGTATGCGAGAAATTAATACAGAAACGGCTTGGAGACGATGGAATCACTGTCGTGATTGTATGAATATTTATTGAGGAAGTTGCGCATATAGAAATACTCTGAACGCATGAAGGATTCATTCAAACAATCGACGAAGATTTTGTCGCTTTACTTTCAGGATTTTAAATTATTTTCTGCTCTTTTTCTGATGTACAAATATACATTTGTACCTAAATAGGACTTTATTTTGAAATACGAACGCTGCCTTTTAAAGAAAAAAAACTATAAATATTTAAGATATATATTTACACCTACACATGACCAAACCATATGAAGCACCTTCTGCATATGAAAAGTAAATGCTGGAACCAACAAATGAAGGCATGAACGTGAGTTTTTTTCCCATACGTGTGCATGTGTGTATGTGGTGTGCTTATTAACTCATACTTACTTGCGTTTATATGCGATTCTGGGTCATTATGTCGGCGGTGAAGTAGATAATTGTGGTGCATTTCATGTTGAGTTAAGCGTAAAATTATAAAAGTAATATGGTAAGAATCCCACATAAAAAGGAACTAACTGAGAGTGGGAGAGGGCAGACGAGAAAGGAAATTGTGCGAGAAAAACAAAAACGGTTGTTTGTTGGGTCATTTTACTCACTGATAGTTGGACGAACTCAACTGGCAATTGGGTTGAATCGGAAAGGCATTATAAAAGTAAGACGGAAGCGCTTTGGAAATGTTGATATCCTTCTTTTATTCGTTTCATTTTAGTATTTAAATAGTTTTTCTATCATATATAAAGGCTCTTTCAAAAGTGACGCCTAGTTATCGGTAGTGAATAATTCCTAGACGGGATCTTCTTTATGCCATATTTGATATTTGTGGACTACACAGATGGACCATTTTTGCACGATAGAACAATGCGTTACAATAATTGAACTTTATTATGAAAATGGTCGATCTTTAAAAATAAGTAACGCAAAATTCGTAATTTTTTTTGATAGAAATAATCATACGATTGAGTTGACAACTCAAAGGTTGGTGAAACAATTTCAAGAAACTGGTTCAGTTGAGCATAAAGCAAGGAGTGACAGACCAAAAACTGGCCGCTCTGTTGGGAAATTTGCTGCTATAGCGCAAAGTTTTGCTGAACAACCTTCAACACCGCCGATATTTCGATGTGCTCAGCAATTAGACATTCTTGAATTGAGCGTTTGGCGGATTTTACCTGTAGACCTGCTCATGGTGGACATTTAAAGGATGTAATTTTTCACTTATAAATGTTAAGAGCCATACTTTGAATAATAGAAATGAAATCATCTAAATTTCACAAATTTTATTAAAAAAATCTAGCTGCGTTTTTTGAAAGACTCATTAAGACTGCGGCATGGAGTCCGAAGACTTCACTTCGATTCAAAATATTTATACTAACACATACATATTAAGGATACAAAAATTGTTGATCCTCGGGATTTCGGGATATTTTTTCATCCAATCCCGAAGTTTTGGGACACAAAAACCATACATATTTGAGCATAACTCGTTATGTTATTAAGAAAATGTGCTGAAAATTAATGATTAATAGATTTTGAATATAATTTATTCAGTTAAATAAAGCAAACATTTCTTATAGCAGGAACTAGTACATAGGTTAGGTTAATCTGGTTGGCAACAAGCCACGCATAGACCTTTTGGTCCCTAGCGATACCAGATGGAGACCGACCTCTATGAATACCGAAAGTAGACATTATGTAGGATGTCAGCGCTTTTGGCGAATCTAATCAGCGCTCGGAGATCCGCTTTTGAGACGTTCTCCAAACCCTCAAACAATGGGGCTCCCAGGCATTTTAAACGCGTTTTTGATAATGCCGGACAAACGCACAGAAGGTGTTCTAAAGTTTCCTCAACACCCTCTCTGCATTTTCTGCATTTGTTCGTGTTAGCAATTCCTATCTTGTACGCATATGCAGCCAATAGATTATGACCTGTTCTGCAGTCCTTTCGCGAGAGCGTAAGTACGAATTGAGTCAGTTTTTTGCCGTTAGTTATACACATGACTTTTGCTGTTTTGCATGTGGTTAGATTAGTCCGAACTACGGCGGCCGCCGTAGCCGAATGGGTTGGTGCGTGATTACCATTCGGAATTCACCGAGAGGTCGTTAGTTCGAATCTCGGTGAAGGCAAAATTAATAAAAACATTTTTCTAATAGCGGTCGCCCCTCGGCAGGCAATGGCAAACCTCCGAGTGTATTTCTGCCATGAAAAAGCTCCTCATAAAAATATCTGCCGTTCGGAGTCGGCTTGAAACTGTAGGTCCCTCCATTTGTGGAACAACATCAAGACGCACACCACAAATAGGAGGAGGAGCTCGGCCAAACACCTAACAGAAGTGTACGCGCCAATTATTTATTTTTATTTTAGTACATAACTTAGTATATTTTTTAAATCGTATTTGTTAAAGTTTAGATTTGGAAAGATTAGCTGAATGGAAAAAAATCTCATTTTTCTTTCTTTCTACTTATTTTTTATCCTTTGAGCTACCAACACTTTAATAAAACTCAGATGTAACATAAGCCAGACGCTTAAAGCAACCGTCACCGTAGCCAAATGGGTTGAAGCGAGTCTATCATTCCAGGCATGGAACAACAAATGTTAGAAAAGGTCACTCTTACTAGCAGTCGCTCCTCGGCAGGCAACGGTAAACCTCCGAGAGTCTTTCTACAACGCAAACAATCCATCTGCCATTCGGTGGATCCATAAAACTGTAGGCCCCTTTATCGTCAATTTGAGAATCACAAATGTGAGAAGGAGGTCGACCAATCATCCAACTTTGGGTGTAAGTGCCAAATATTAGTTTTAATATAATACAAATTTATTGCATATAAAACATTCCGACGAAAGTACCGATTTGTAAATAAAACTCATACAAGTTTTTCGCACCATAAAAAGCGAAAAAATTTTAATTTGGATTATTTATTAAACTTTCATTTTTATTATTATTTTTTTCATTTTAAATTATTCTTATGCTTTTCCTTGAAAAATAAAATAAATTATACCGGGAGTCATATAAATTATTTTCGGGACTTACATAGCCTTGATAGTTTGGGATCGCGGTAGCATCACCTCTAATACCGCTAGCTAATAATAAAGAAGAGCGTAAGTGAACTTTAGAAATTACGAGCATTTTTTTAATGACTGCGTAATTAAATCGTAAAATTTTACAACTTTCCGAAAATGGCGCAAAAGTATAGTTGAAACAGCGGAATTTTTAGAACTCACTACACTTGAAAAAAAGTTGAAGCAATTAAAACGAAGCAAACATAAAGTGAAATATTAAATCTACATTTGTATTCTCCCCACCCTTTGATTTAATGACGTTCACAAAAACGAAAAAGAAGCTTAACTAAGGCACTAATTTTTTCAATAAATTTTGCAGCATGCCTATCAAAATTTTCTATTGTGCATTTTATGACTGAGTGGCAATTTATATTCATGCATATATACATACATACATACATACATACATACATACATACATACATACATACATACATACAAACATACATACATATATACATAAATACATTTCATTGTAATTATAGGCCAATTAGGTCAGACAGCCTCGTCAGCAGCAACGCATTTATTTTAGCCGCGCGGCGATAATTAAATGCGCGTAATTGAAAATTCCTTCCTCATCCACGTAGTTGCTACATCCTTTAAAAATGGCCGAACTTCCCGTTTGACTTTCTTATTATCGCCAACTTTTATTATTTTTTTTTTTCAATTTTTTCTTTTGCACTGCCTGCCCGCGGTGTTTCGTTGTCTGTCTTCCGGCGTTCCATTGGGCTCAGTAATGCATTTCGGCTCTTGCGCATAAGCATCGTTTTTTGTTTTCATCACCACCTCGCGTCTGCACGGCGCGCCGTTAGCTTTGCGTAAATAAATATGGTAAATGCCTTAGCGAAATGGCATTGTTAATTTCCGTTTCGGCTTTATGGCTGGGCTGTAAAATGTTTGATGTAAAGTTGATTGTCCAATTTGTTTTGAGTATTTTGTGAATATCAATGGCTGTGTACTCGTGTGCATTGATGGTCGGAAATAAGAATTAGTTTATTCATTTTTAATATATTTTTCTAAGGTATATTTAAACCCTCAAATGGGGGATTCAACAGAGATGACGTAAGTTATTCTAAAGCGCTCAGCGGCATATTGGGAATACTTTGGTAGTAATGACCCTTCACGTGGCTTCACTTGACATGGATTTTGACATTACAACCGAGCGAAAGTTCAGATTTTTCACATTAATCGCATCAAAAAGCACAAAACAATATGCCTGCAAGTTTTTAAAGTTGTTAATGTAATACTGCCTTGATAGATTCGCCTTGCCTCGAATGCTGTAGGAAATACACGGCGTGCATACGCCATCTTTGAAAACCCGGGAGCTCTGCATTCGAAGCTAAAGAGTTGAAAGAGTCCAGTGAGCTCCTTTTTCTGAATTTTTATAATATCTTGGAGCATTTCTTGGCTTATGGCATCTTTTCCACGGTGCCGAGAGAGCCGAGTGTTTAAGGTTTGTTAGTGGCTGTTATTCTTTCCCTTTAAGTAGCCTCACAAAAAAAAAGTTTGGTGCTGCAAATCGAATGATCCTTGCGACTGATTTTCCTTGAGGAATGCCTAAGAAAATGCGGTGATTATGTACCCCCATTGACAGTTCTTCTTCTTCTTGATTGATGCGAATTTTTACCGAGTTTAATAAAGCGCGCCAATCGTTTCTTTCTCATGCTAACCGACACCAGTTGGAAACACGAACTTTCCACCGCAAAGGAGGCCTTCCTCTTCCTCTGCTTCCACCAGCTGGTACCGCATCGAATACTTTCAGAACCGGAAGGCGGATTTTTAGTGCTTTAGAATCAACAATTTTGGTTTTTTATCGCTCTGCTGAGTGAAATGTGCCTCATCTCCCATCATGAGTCGATTCTTTGAAATAAAATATTGGAGTAGTTAGTGATATTGAATAAAAATTGTTGTCGCTCGTGTAAATAATGATGATCATTTTGAACCCAGAATCATTAAAATCGGTTCATTTTTGACTAAGTTATGAGCAATTAAAATTGAGCAGAAAAACAAAATTGCCGATAAATTTTGAAAAAAATTTTTTTTGGGGGAACAAAAAAATACGCGTCTTGTTATTTTGACCAGAGAGTAACATATTTGAGTTACATCGAAATTGAAGAACATGTCCGGAATAGCCCGGTTGACTTGAAATGGAAAGCATCACTGGGCTTTTTAGTAGCGGGCGCCCAGACACCAGAAAACCTTTGCGAGTATTTCTGGTATCAAAAAGCTCCTGATAATTCCGTTCAGATTAGGAGTAAAGCTTTACGCCCTTCAATTTGTGGAAAAATATCGTGACGTATACCACAAAGTGGAGGAGGAGCACTTACTCCTTTGCAAACGTGCTGATTACTAGCCTGAAAATATTTCTAACTGAATGCGGAAGGAGTTCGATGAATTGGGGCCATACAAATTGAGGTAAACTAATTCTTTGGACCGCATTGACGTCTGTGATTCTTTGCTTGAACGTCAATTTAGGACTAATGGTCAATAATGTTTTGCCTTACATACAATTTTTAAAATAACAGCACGTTTTGCTATCTCATACTATTTTGTTCCCCATAATGCCTTTCTGACCAGGTACCCAATAGATATGCAGCCTTCTGTTTGCGGCTAGCCTTTCTATGGCCTCCGTGCTCCGTTGAACATTTTTGGACTTAATACAATATGAGCTTATTGCTTTTATTGCTGCTTGACTGTCCACGAATATATTAATTGTTGAGTTATTTTTTGTTCTTGTATAGGCTAGCTCCGCGGCTTTCCCCACAGCAAAAACTTCCACTTGGAAAATAACCGATCTCCCTCCTTCTAAAGTTTTAGAGCCGTTTGTCTATGTAGATGTGAAATGTTCTATGGCCAGGCTTCATGCTTTTGTGCCATCCCTCCTCTTCAATTGTGGTACGAAATCTTCTCTCCCAATTAAAGTACGGAATCATGTAGTCTGTGCATTCTGAACTCCTTTTTCCTATTGAGCTATATCCGAAGGTTTTACAGGTGAATACTACAGTAGCCACTAACCTCCTCGCGGATTTCGCTGGCAGATTTTCCGCCATAAGGTCAATAGGTGGCATGCTGAGTATCATTTCCAGAGCATTCGTTGGAGTGGTTTTCATTGCTCCTGTTATTTATAGAGCAGCGAGTCGCAAAATCCTTTCCAGTGGCATTAAGTATTCCAATTTCTGATTAGTTTTATAAAAATGTATTCATATTTTTTTAATTTGCGCATGTGTGAAACTTGGATGTATATGGTTCTTATATTTTCATAAACTGTTACTAGATTTAAATAAAGAGAAAAAAAAAACACATAAATTGTCGAAAATTTCTCAATAAGTGCCTGTGCTATAGTAATAAAATGCGTTGTATTTAAAATTTAAATTCATACCTTAAAGAGTTTTAAAAGCATTTTTGGAGCATAGATTTAATGTCGTATTTTAAGCGTGTAAGATAAATTTTGAAGAGCATATTGCATGTATGGGTTGCCCTGACGACGAAGAAGGGTTTTTTATGTTTCCCTTTTTTTAAATTATTTTTCGTTCATCGTGCATTTATTGCGAAAAACTTCCCGCGCACATTTTTATATACGCATTAGTGTACGATAGCACTTTTTTGCCACCAAAAAACCAAACACAAAACAAAACAAAACGAAGTGGGTGGCAACCCATGCATGCTGTATGAAGTCACATTAACAATTGCTCGTATTTTTTCTATGACAACTGGGAATCAACGTTATTATAAAATGTGAGTATGTGTGTGCCATATATTTCTGTTAGAGCGTTGCGCAAGATTAAGAAGCTGGAAAAGCGCTAAAAACTGAGTTGACGCAAAGCTACTTTTTATGCTGCTGATTTACAAAACACAAACTCACACATACATCTACAAATACTTATAAACCTATGCAGATACAAGAAATCTGTTTCCCATATGTATAAAAATCTATTTATTTTGCATATTTGCCGTGTTGACAATACAAAACAACCCTAAGGGATTTGCAGGCAACATTTTGCTCATTTGAATTTCTATCCAAAATTTCATTGCCTGGGAGTTATCTTGCCGCCCTTGGAAGACAATGTTGCACAAAAAAAATTCAATTTCTTATCACACATTTCAAATTAACCTTAACGTATGTAGCTGATTATCACTACCCTCGACCCAAATCGGCGTCTTCCGTTGTCAGGTTGTAATGTGCGACGCTGCTCTGTCGCACGATTTTGGAGTGTTGCGTGATTAGCATTGTATTTATGTGCACGCACACTTAAGTGCTCGTATGTATGCACATAGCACACTGTGCTGGGGACACTGCACGAGTTAGCGATATAAATGAAAACTAGCGATGATCGCCAATCCCGGGATATTCGGACTGTTCTTAATATCGATGCTTTAATTAGAAGATTGGAGGTCTAAGAGTTCGGCGGTTTTAAGGGTTGCGTTGGGTAGAGTTTCTTTTACTTATAGCTTTTTGATGACTCAATACGCCTTTAAATATTAAGTGTGAGGAGTGGGGCTTAATAATCTCTGCGATATCGTTGTATAAATATTTATAAAGCTGTGTTGACCAAGCCAACACTCTCCGCATCATTGTAGAACTATCAGTTGAGTGTCGCTTCCCGCTTTACATGCTGTTTATTGCGAACGCATTCAATGCAATCAAACGAGACGCAATATGGCTGGCCTTGAGTAGAAAGTTCCCGCTAAGATAACAACCTCATCTAAGCCCTTTATGAGAACTTCGAACTGGCAGTGCTACACAATGGCAATATCAGCGACCAATTCAGCCCAAACACAGGCATAAGGCAAGCTTGTCTCCTGTCGCTACCTTCTCGTCGTCATCGTCCTAGACAACCTCATGACTCCACGAACTCTGCTTAAAAGAGGCATCGTATGGAGCTTCGCCAGACATCTTTATGACCTGGACTTCATCGATGACATCTGCCTCCTCTCTCACAAATTCACTGACATGCAAGCGAAGGACAGAGTAGTCACGCTGGCACGCATTCTTGGACCGGAGGTCAACATCGCCAAGAACAAGACCTTGAGAGTCAACCACAATAAAGCCAGACATACAATGGTTGGTGGGTTGATGTGTGACAACCATTCGGAATTCTGAGAAAACGTAGGTTAAAATCTCGGTGAAACACCAAAATGAAGAAAAGGTTTTTTTCTAATAGCGGTCGCTCCTCGGCAGGCAATGGCAAACCTCCAAGTGTATTTCCCTCATGAAAAACCTCTTCATGGTCCCTCCATTTGTGGAACAACATCTAGTCAGAAAGGGCGTACCCACCAATTATATACTTGAAATTTGTTAAAAGTCTGCTACCTCGGCTGTACTATCTCGCCAGACGGCGAAGCTGATGAAGTTATTAAAGACAGACGCTCTAAACTGCGAATATTCAACTCACGTGTGAAGTAAGTATAGTTGTTCGGAAGTGAAACATGGAGGCTACAATCTTTCGTCACAAATGCCTCCGCGTCATCTTTACCAAAATGGATCGTTAAGTTGAAGTTGTGGATTTCTGACCGCATTTTTCATAACCGCAGGAGAGTAGGTAAACAACGCAAAACTCTTCTGGATCTCTTCAGGGTCTGTAGTCTATTCACGATAGATATAATTATAAAATTAACAACGAAACGAAATGAAAGCAAGGGTTAGCTGATGAGTTAGGGTTGGACGGATAGGGTTCTTTGCTTATCTCAAGCGTAGACTGGATACTAGTAAGAATAGGCTTAAGAAGCAAGGTCGTTAACCTCTTTATAGTCAGATCAGGGATGGCGTGAAGCTGCAAAATTAGCAAACTCATTTGGTCTGAGAATAATACAATATTAACAAAACACCCAATCTATTAATGAGGCTCAGGTTAAACGTCGCGAGTCTTGTCACTGTTTTACTGGGCATTGTCTTTCACGCGAGTATCCTGGGTATAACCTGCAATGATAACTACTGAAATTGAGCCGCTACAACAAGAACCGTTCCCACGACAATCGGTTCTACGTTACCGGAACGACCCGGATTTATATCCGGCCAAGGACTGTCACTTCAGCAGCTTTCCCATTATATGTATGGGGAATGTTTATGCTGCTACAACAACAACAGCTATTAAAATTGAAGCTTTCCAAATTAACAGGGGGTATATGCAGTCTTCTAGGTGACAATAGTTGAGAGTTAATCAGCAAGCTTAGAAATGCTGACCGCAAGAATACTCTTAACGGAGGCCAATTCTCGCTACAGAATTACACTGAAAAGTTTGTCATTACCCGCCGAGGAGCGACCGCTCTTAGAACAAAGATTTTCTATCATTTGGTGTTTCGAGTTTGATCACTTCCGAATGGTGATGAGCTCAACGAATTTCTGGATATACTAGACACTATATTACACTATATCCAGTCGTGGTACTATGTGTGAAGGAGTCCTTCACCACTCTAAACCTCCCTTTGTATGCCCACCTAAACGAACTCATCTAACACTCGCCTTCTCCTTGGTACGACCGCGTTGAAGCACCACATTTTCTAAACTTACTTTTACCTTTCGATGACAACGTTTAACCGAGGTAGGTCTTATTAAGGTTGCTACAACAACAATGTGTCTTGATTGCTTCATTGGCTATACTTCATCCTCACAATGGACATCAAGTGGAGAGGTACTTGCCCACTTTTGGAACTTATGATTGTCAGCTAGAAAATAGGAAGAAGAAATTAATTGCGTGCTATACTGAACACGGCCAGTATCGCTTAGGTGGTTTCTGTTTCACTTAGTAATAAGAAGAAGAAGCATTGGTGTTGGTTACTATAGTTCTACCCATCCTACGAAAACACACGAATTTTGTAATCTGCTTTCTTCAAACAAAAGCGCACATTGAAAATTGGCATTACCTAAAACCGACGAACTGAATTAAGATAAAAAATGTGTCTACAGCAATTTTAAAAATAAGTTTCAATAAAAACCGTGAGCTTGGTGCAGTGTGATGCGATACCTTGAGATGATATTTACATTTTCACTGATAGCCAGCTGACGATAAAATCCCTCACAAAGCAGTTGACAACCTCCAAGGTAGCCATGAAATGACACACATCTGGATTCCTGGTCATTGAGACATTGAGGGTAACTGTAGGGTCGATGAATTAGCAACACTCGGCACAAAGTTGATATAATAGTACCCAGACAATGACATGGGCATTTCGTTTAAAACGTGCAAGCTACTTATTTTTGAGAAAATCGTAAGAGCAGTGAATGAAATATGACGTAATGAAACCACCTGCAGAATCGTCCAAGAATTATGGTCGACTCTCAAGGCTAAACATACAGAGACTCTGCTAAGCTAAAATTAGCACAGTTTTAGCTAACAGATTTCAGTTACAACGGGACCATGACCAGAGGATGGGCATGCAAACAAAGAAGTTCTGCGGATGTTGTTTAGATACGGAAGAGGAAGAGACGATCTCGCACCTCCTGTGCCATTGTGCTGCTCTATCTAGACGTATGTTTACTATTTTAGGTAGACCATTTTTCAATGAATTGGAAAATTTCAGTACGATGGAAAACAGAGATCTTCTAATTTTTTTTTAAATGCACACTGGGTTTAGGAGAGATGAGGAGAAGTTCCCCACATTGGGTTGTGAGCCTGAGTGTGTGCCACCTCTTACTTGTAAATAAAAGTAATAAAACTTAAACGCATTCATTTCGACTAATCCCGGAAGTCTCGTCATTTTAAAGTACATCACAAGTGCGCAGGCTATATTTATGTGTAAACTTACCCCATTGGGATATCATTTGCCTGCTTTTCAATTTTGATTTTACATTTTAGTTTACGTTGATGACTTAGCGATAATCTACAGCTGGCTGAAATAGTTTCGTGCGTAGAAAATATCTGTACTGGGAATACAGAGCGCTGTAAGTTATGGATTCTTTACGCTTTTGAAATGAGTCGCATTGCGTTGAAATTTGCTGGCGGTGAAACAACAAATATAATTTTAACCAAAGCACGGAATGAATTTTTGATTTTCTTGTTCATTCTTAATCGCTAATATATCTTTTAGCAGCGAATTGAGTTTCTCGTTTATAGTGAACTTTAATACATTTGTTTCTATTTTACTTAAACTTTCGAGTTTTAAAGCAAATATGTGGATGTGAGAGCTTGCATGTATACATATGTATGTATGTACGCTAGTATTTATATTTTCATGCTTATTAATTCATATTCGTTCTTCTTATTAAATGAAATTTCAGTAATTAGATTTCAGTTTCAATAGTAAATACAATTTTTTGACCGGAATATTTTGCTGATTAGCCAAATTAATTCCATTTTGTATAATAAACATCCATTTAAATTAATATGTGCGCAAGCCTTATTAGGTTATTATAGGTGATCCATTTATATGCTGAATTATAAACTAAAAATGAAAAAGAAGAAAAATTTATTTTATTGTCATTAATTTTATTTCCTGTTAACTAAATATCTACATAATGTTAAGTTAACATAAGTAAAGCTGTAAATATCAGGTCAGTCCATAAGTTCGGGCGTATTTTACCCATAATTTCACTAATTTCACTTTTGTACGATTTTTGCATACAAAAAATTATTCGCGGAATATAACGGAACTATTTATATTTTCTTTGACATATTGTGCCTTCAAAAAGTGATTTTAATCGCGGATAGAAACACGTGTTGTTAAAAAATAAAATGGATTCTTCGAACGCGTATAAGAGTCATATTTAGTATTTTTTTATAAAAGTGGTAAAAATGCAACAACTGTTACTGCAGAAATAAACACTGTTCACGGAGAGGATACCATGAGTGTAAGGACTGCGCAAAAGTGGTTTTCAAAATTCCGAAGTGGTAACTGCGACGTGGAAGATGCCCCGCGCGCTGGTCGCTCTGAAGTCTTTAACTCCGACGCCTTGCTCGAACTCGTGAAAGCTGAGCCAAATTTGACAGTCGATATGATAGCTGAAAGGTTAAATTCATCGCATGGAACAGTTCACAAGCACCTGGTTCAGTTAGAAAAGGTTTCAAAGCTTGGAAAATGGGTCCCGCATAGACTTTCCGTCGCCAACCTTCAGCAGAGAGTGAATGTGTGTTCTCAGCTGCTGCAACGGCTTAAAAATGAAAGTTTTTTGAACCGTATCGTAACACCAGAACCGACCCCTAGAGATGGCCTTCACCCCAAGAAGATTCTCCTGTCTATTTGGTGGGATATGGCCGGTAGTGTTTATTATGAACTTCTGGAACCAAACCAGACGATAACTGCTGATTATTATTCCCATCAGCTATCAAACCTGAATGAGGCACTTAACAAAAATCGACCGTCTTTAGTGAATAGTCGCAAAGTTTCGTTTCACCACGACAGCGCAAGACCTCACACCGCAAGGCAAACATTAGAGAAGCTGAACGAGCTCGGATAGGAGCTATTGCCGCATCCCCCATACTCGCCGGATATTGCACCTTGTGATTATCACCTTTTCCGTGAACTTCATTCCTATATAAGTAACAAGAACTACTCCTCAAAAGTATAGCTTAAAAGGTATATCGAAGCTTATTTTGGCTCCAAGGACAAACATTTTTTGAGCAGGGAATTAAAAATTTGCCTAAACGTTGGGAAGACATTGTAAATAATGAAGGAAAATATATTATTGATTAATAAATACTTTAAACATCTGTTTTATTAATTTTAAAACCACCTTTAAAAAACGCACGAACTTATGGACTGGCCTGATAGTTAAACGTAACATTAGAATAAATATGAATGCAAGAACAAAATAAGTAAGAAACACATACGCACTAATGAGTACTCGAATCATCACATCAGTGAACGTAACACTGGTCACTGAAAAAAGGACATTTTATACCATGACACATGCGAACGAGTACTAAACGTATTGACAGTTTGAACGCACTGTCATTCGAATATCGACAGCTACCCGTAAGGGCTCGCATTAAACCAGATGTAAGTAAACTGTAAAACTATACAATTAAACATGGTTTTTGCTATAAATTTATTATAGGACGAATTTTAATGAACTGAATCATACCCAAAGTGATATCTTGGCTGGCCAAAAAATTAGTTTGGCAAAAAATAAACTGTCGAATACTGCGCAAGTGAGAGGTACGACAAATAGGCTTTCGGAGGAGCTAAAAAAAAACTGAATGCTATTGCATGCCCAGTTAAAGATGCCAAATTTTGAAGGAAAGTGTGAATATACATTATTGTACATAAGTTTTTATTATTATCATTCTTGGCTTTTATAGGTTTTTGCTGATCAAAAATATAAGGCAAAAAAATCGTTCCTTCAACAAGGCATCCAAACAGCGGACTGGTGGAAGACTTTTTAGCGAAAAGCTAATTACTGTCTGTGAGGAGACGATTATCGAGCTAGCTGGACTTCTGTCTTGCGTAGAGGGAATTGAGAATGTGCCAGTATTTGGAAGCTCCCTAACTACGCAAATAATACCAGTGGCAGTGATTCCAATGACGAGCAGGCCAACTTTTGTCATAGCTCCTTACAAGGCTCATCGACGTCAGCATACACTCCTGTTACACCAAAACTCCAAGAAGCAGAATAGGCAAAAAGCGAGAATTATGAGAAGCATTAGGTTAGGTTAGATTGACCTGGCTGGCTGAAAACCATCATATAAACCTTTTGGTCCTTGGTGGTACCAGATGGAGCTAGACTTTTACGTTTCTTTACAATTGCCGATCAGCTTTCCAGGAAAGGGTCGACAGAACCGGTTTCAGTTGTCCCTTTCTCTGACATTGGTGGCCCCTTGACCGTTGTTAAAGGGAAACTACACAATTTATTTCTAAAAAAACGCAAGACAGATGGAGGTCTGTCTCATCGTGTGCTATTTCGAAAACACTATGACCTCAATTCGATATAAACAGAACGGTTAAGGTGAAAACTTTAAGGCAAACTTTAAATGGTTAGGTAAGTCGTTTATGAGAACTGCGAACAGTAATGGCCCTCAATGGGTTCCTTGCGATATACCGGGCCATGCATTGACTATGATTTTAGACCTAATACGTCTAATTTTCACTTACTTTCCTACCTTTCTAGAAGCTCGAGAAGAATTGTAAGAAATGTGCTCTAATCATTTGGTGTTCTCACTTGTAAAAAAGCATCGAGTGGTCCACCTTATCGAAGGCTTTCGAAAAGTCTGTATAACGTGCGACCTATCTTGCACAGTTCTTAAAGACACTAACCATTTGATTTGTAGGTAAAACAGCAGGTAACAATCGGTGTATAGTTACAGACCTCGTTCCGATCAGCTAATTACATTCTGTCAAAAACATAACTAGAATTGTTCAATAAAACACAAAATAATGGTTTCATCATCGAAGAAATACCCCTTAAACGCGTTTGAAGAGATCTTCTTCAGCTTCTTCTTAATGGCCTCTATCGACTCAAAGTGGTGTCCGCGAAGTGACAATTTAAATTTTAGGAAAAGTAAAAAGTCACTAGCATATCCGGTGAATACGGTGGTTGTTCGATGATATTTGTCGAATTTTTTGTCAAAAAAGTGTTCACAATATGAACTCTGTGAGACGGTGCGCTATCATGGTGCAAGATTAACGAGTTTTCTTTTCTCAAATTGGGTCGTTTCCTACGCACATTCTCTCTCAAACGTCGCATAATTTCGAAATAATGTTCTCTATTTACCGTGGACCCATTTCGAGCGAATTCCGAGTGCACAACACCATGATAAACAAAGAAAACGAGTACCATGACTTTCATTTTTGACCGACTTTGACATGGTTTTTTGGGTTTCGGCTCATGTGGATAGCGCCAGGCAGCTGAAGCCTGTTCACTGGTTTGCATGTCGAACTCAAATACCCACGTCTCATCACCTGCTATGATGCGCTGGATAAACGTTGGGTCCGAATTCATTTGCTCAAGCATGTCTTCAGCCACCTTCTTCCGATGAATTTTTTGAAAGAAATTCAACTCTCTTGGAACGAGTCGAGCAGTCACGCTTCTCATGCCCAATTGATGGTGTAAAATGTTGCGAATTAAATTGGGGTTTTCCAGCACTATTCCCTTGACTTTGTGGACGTTTTCATCCATTGAAGAAGTTGATGGGCGACCAGGTCGGGGCAAATCTTCTACGACCTCTGCAAAAGCCTTATACCACTCGTAGACCCATGTACCGTGTTTTTGATGAAGCACACTTGCCATAGGCTTTCTGCAACATTTTCAATGATTCGGCATACGAAATCCCGTCCAAAACACAAAATTTAAGACCACTTCTTTGTTCGATATTTTTATCCATAGGGAAAATCGCAGAGCACACCTGCGGTTGACTGATATAATTAAATGCCAAAAACAAGCTAATACAGATCACGCTCAAACTCTGCGGCATTATAGAGGAGAGTTGTACCGAAATTCCACCAAAAAAAATTTGGAATATGTGTAATGCGCGCTTTTTAAATGAACAATTCCCGATATTTTTTTGACAGAATATATAGATTGGTTCAATCGAGTAAAGTTCCGCTAGTTAAACACATTTTGAAAACCAATAATAAAGGACGAGGTAGTAAGTCAACGCATGTTTTAAAGCGTTGTGGTGAGGACCCCTTACTATCTGATCTAGCGCTAGGCTTAAGTTTAGAAATCGTTAGAAGCACGTCATCATTAAGAACCTCAAAGGAACTGATAGTTTGGTTGGAAAGCAAGCTCCTCCTATGTAAGTGTAAAGCCACCATTAAGCCCATATGGACTTACGGCATTGAACTATTGGGTGCACCGGCTAAGACGAATATGAACATTAGGCAAAGATTTGAAGCAAAAACATTGAGGGTGATTGGGGGAGCCCCGAGGTGTATAAAAAATAAACAAAACGCAGTAATCTCAAAATACCTATGACAAGAGATGAAATAGGAAATACAGCGAAAAATGTGCTAGGAGGCTATTAACGGCACATAATACAGACCTTTAGTGGACCACGTCTGTAGCCCGCATCAGAAGGGCCTTTACAAAGAACCTTATAAGCGCCACCAGAAATGCAAAATATAAAAATACGTCGACATCCCCTTCTCGAGCTTCTCAAGACCTCCCTGATTTAGATTAAGATACTAATAAAATTGCGTATTGTTAAAGAAAAAAGGAGATTGGAATAAACTTGAAAACATTTTGAAAAAAAAAAAAATAATTTTCGTATAATAAAGTGCAAATTTCAGGGGGCTCAAAAATAACATTTATTTTTGCCACTTTTTTGTTGATGGTGTTGGGTGTTGTCTTTCATTTATGTTGTTATAAAAAATGCCGAGCATTCCTTAAATATGTATGTGCAAACTATTGTTAAACAAACTTTTAAATAAAACTTAATTTCGTGTTGTCTGCAGAAAACTGCTTTAAATTTGCTCTTATTTAATTTAAAAATTGTATTGTTATATTTTATTCAATTTTATTCAAGTTTTCGACTCAATTTCCGCAGTAAAATGATCAACAAGCAAATGTAAATATTTTAGATTTTGATTCCATTCGTGCACTCACGTCTTAGTATAACTCTCGGTAACAATTTACTTATGGCCATTTGTTGTATGAGAGATAGGTAGACACACATACATATGCACAGAAATTCTAAGAATATTCAAAGAAGCATTGGTAAATAAACACAAAATATGCACAGCATAAGCTGCAACAGAGGATAAGTTAGCTTACGAGGGTCACTGTTTGTGTTGTGAGCTTAGAAATCCAATTTCTTAATTTATGTTTAGAAATGAATAAATGCATATACGTTGTTTTGTGCCTCGGATGCGATTTGTGTTACTGAGAGTTACTAGAAAGTTATGTTTCATTAAAAATGAACATAACTGAAAATTTTGGTTCTTCTGTTATGATTTTTGGTTGTGGACTATCAAACCAAGAAGTCCTCGGTAAACTCCGCTTTACTTTGGATGATGAAGGACAATTTTTCTAGATTACGAAGTGTTCACATACAAAGTCAGACTACCAGGTAATGAGGATATGGACCTGCGGCCACTAATGACTTAGGCTTCTCCTGAATGGAGTTGAAGCTTTTTCTTTCGAATGCAGTAGATTTTCCTCCTGTAAACTTAGATAATTGGTATAGCCATTGTCTGCATTTGCAGTAGATTTGTTATTTTGTTTCATCTCTTCGGA
This sequence comes from Anastrepha ludens, assembly GCF_028408465.1. Classification (NCBI taxonomy): domain Eukaryota; kingdom Metazoa; phylum Arthropoda; class Insecta; order Diptera; family Tephritidae; genus Anastrepha; species Anastrepha ludens. The sequence continues at coordinate 6,577,774 of NC_071498.1, read as the reverse complement.
GAAATGTTACGTGTAATAAAATAATAAGAGAATAGCTAATCTGCTCGCTAAAGGGCCGATGTTGAATGTAAATCACACCTAAACGTCAAATTTTTTTGAAGTGAAAACTTCTTTAGAATCGTTGGGAGTGATTTGAGACTCGATGAAACGAAAAAGCGACACTACGAAGCGTTATATGTTGATATACGTATATGTGTGTGGTACGTACTGCTGAGCCACGCTAGTATAGTGAGTATTGCAGTATGTACATATACTGCCTATTACTTGCTTTGGTGTTTAGTTCAAGCGTCATACGTATGTATGTTTGTATGTATGCTAGTACGTATGTGTGCGCGCCTGCTTATTACGGAGCCACGGTGAGCGAGAAGGCATTATGTATACCTATACTAACTACCTAATACTTGCTTAGACCAAGCGTCCTACGAATGTTTGTGTGTATGTTAGTACGTCTGTGTAATATACGCGTTACGACGCTCATAAAAGCAACCGCGTGTATTTTTATATTCGTAAATATTTTCATTTTTAAATATTTACCGCAATTATGCCGAAAAATAATGCAGAAAAGTGTCGTGAATATCGACAGAAAAAATAAAAAGCATCACGGAATTCATTCACGAAAATTTAATAAAGTATACACCAGAAGTATCGCGGATACTTAGAAAAGATTACGATAAAGTTAAAATTATTTTAAGTGGCGATTTTAACGTAAATTTTGCATTGGACACAGCGGTTCCTTTAATTGACTTTCTCAATACAACATTCAATTTAAAAATGTGTAACAATCGCACTGAATCGACAACACGATCAAAAACAACAATTGACACGGTATTTCAAAGATATGTTGACAGCATCGAAACCAAAGCATTTGTATCATATTTTAGCTATCATAAGCAACTCGTATCATTTGTTGAAATTGAAAACATTGAGGATGAATAATAATAAAATGAAGAAAATAAAATATGAACTTTATAGCAATATTATAATGAACCTATAATTATTCGGCCGCCGTAGCCGAATGAGTTGGTGCGTGACTACCATTCGGAATTTACAGAGAGAACGTCGGTGCGAATCTCGGTGAAAACACCAAAATTAAGAAAAACATTTTTCTAATAGCGGTCGCCCCTCGGCAGGCAATGGCAAACCTCCGAGTGTATTTCTGCCATGAAAAAGCTCCTCATAAAAATATCTGCCGTTCGGAGTCGGCTTCAAACTGTAGGCCCCTGCATTTGTGGAACAACATCCCGACGCACCCCACAAATAGGAGGAGGAGCTCGGCCAAACACCCAAAAAGGGTGTACTGGCCAATTATATATATATATAATTATCCCGCTTCTAATTCTGCTTTCGTCTCATTCTCTCTCAGTTTGTTTTACGGAAGGTTTCACTTCTATCGCGTCTAACATTAGACTGGTATTTTTTTTATATTTGATATGCTATTTTTCAAATGATTTGATATTTTTCAATTTCAGACTAACTCAATTTGATACACAATCGAGCAACGCGTTAAAGTTATTTAGGCTTATTATGAAAACGGGCGTTCAAATCAAAATGCATATCGCGCACTTCGGGATTTTTTCGGTCAACTTAATCGTCCAAATGTGCGTACAATCGGAAAAATTGTGCAAAAGTTTGAGCAAACCGGATCTGTAGGAGATGTGAAAACACCAGTGCATGCTCGTACAGCTCGTACTGCAGAAAATATTGTTGCTGTTCGCGATAGCGTGGTTAAAGAGCCGTCCACCTCAACCCGTCGTCGTGCCCAACAATTGCACCTCTCACGCTCGTTGTTGATGAACATTATGCATAAAGAATTGCATTTACACGCTTACAAGGTGCAACTGACTCAAGAACTAAAGCCTCTTGACCATTTGAAGCGTCGTCAATGGTCAGAATGGTGGCAGGAAATGGCAACAGTGAATGACCAATTTTCAAACAATATCATCTTCAGTGATGAGGCACATTTTCACCTCAGTGGATTCGTCAATAAGCAGAATTGCCGCATTTAGGCGAATGATAATCCAAGAGCGATTGCCGAAAAACCAATGCACCCACAAAGTGTGAATGTTTTGTGCGGTTTATGGGCCGGCGGCATCATTGGGCCGTATTTTTTCCAAAATGAGGCCGGTCAGGCAGTTACTGTGAATAGTGCTCGCTATCGTGAGATGATAACGAACTTTTTATAGCCCGAATTGGAAGATATGGCTGTGGACGATATGTGGTTTCAACAGGACGGTGCCACTTGTTACACAGCTAACGGAACAGTGGCTCTTTTGCGCGAAAAATGTGATGGCCGAATCATCTTACGTCGCGGCGATGTCAATTGGCCGCCAAGATCATGTGATTCGACACCGTTGGACTTCTTTCTTTGGGGTTATTTGAAGGAAAGGTGTACGTCGATAAGCCAGCAACAATTCAAGAGCTCAAGGATGAGATAATTCGGCACATTAACGGCATAGAACCTAAATTATGCCTCAGCGTCATCGAAAGTTTGGACCATCGACAATAATTTCCTAAGAAATTGTATTTTATTCAAAATCAACACCGGCTCTTGAAACTTAACCACCCTTTACTACGCTGCTCGCTAAGCAAAAAAATTCAAGTACCTTTGCTTTTAGTCGTTTAACTCACCAGCGACTTGCTTAGTCATGTACTTTCATGTCTATGTAAGGATAGTTTTGTATTATATTTTTTATTAGTCAAAAGGTGTGTTCTACGATGGGATCAAACTATTTTACATGCTTTCAGGCGAGCTGCTATGAAAAGCAGTGGCATTACATATCATTTAGTCAAAATGAATATATGTATTTAGTGCAGTGGTGCCAAATCATAGGAAGTGTTATATTCAAGGGAAACTTTTTATTTTAGTCACCACCCGCTACGTGGCCGCTTATTTCTCGTTGTCTGTCAAGACGTTTTTAGGCAAGCACAGTAGTCAAATGTTGCATCAAACGCCTTACTCACCAGAATTTGCCACGTGTGACCCCTAACTTTTCCCTCACAGTAAAATCATTATCATTATTCCTTAGCGGGACATAGGGTACCAAAAACCCCCACGCGCCATGTCGTCCGCCTTCACCTGCTTCCAGCTTAACCCGAGTTGAGCCGTCTTGCGATCTACAGTTCATTTCCAGGTTTCCCTTGGCCTGCCAGGAGCTCTTCCTGTCGCAGTGAGTTGGTTCTATTCCATTGTCCTTTTCGCTATGTATCGCCGTTTTTGCGTGAAATGTGACCAATCCACTTCCATTTCTGTCTTTTAATCCAAATGTCTAGCAGCTCCATGTTTACTTTTTCGAGCAATTTCTTGTTTGGTGTTATTTTTAGCCTGAAAATTCGGAATATAATCCTTAGATAGTGGTTGACAAAAACTTGTACGCGACTAGTTATAGCGGTGGTGATTTTCCAGGGAGAACTCCTGTACAATAGTACCGACAGCACCTTCGACTTGAAGAGCCTAACCTTTAAACTGGAACTCAGGTTGTCGTTTTCCGAACGCTTCTCTGGCTTTTTCGATTCGGGAACTTGGCTGCTGAGGTAAGTAAATTCTTACACTCTTTCGATAGGTTATCAGTAAATCTATAATAAAATAATATAATAATAAAGGTAATAACTTTTGAGTGCGCGCCCCGAAGAAGCTGAGAGAAGAGAGCTCCCTTTCTGTTTCGAACAATGGAGGATGCACAAGAGAAAGTTTCTAGAGGAGGGATGCATATTGAATTTGATACTAAGCAAATAGTTTTCAAATTAAAACAAGTGTGTACAACCACTCAGGTAGTCTTGTTATGTAACAGTCACCCCGCGCGCAGGTTGTTACTTAAATTGTGAGATATGGCAATACGAGTGCGAATACCAAGGAGCGGAGAGGGATCACTCTTAGGGTTTAATAAAAACTAAAAACAAAAGCAAATTATTAAATAATAATAATAATAATTAGAGCTTTTTTCGGGTGTATAATAACACCTCCATAAAAATAAATATTGATTTTCACCTCCGAGGTTTGCTCTTAAATCTTTCATTTGCGCTCTGCACTGTTAGGTTATAGTGCCCTGTTGTGGGAGATTTCATTAACATTGGTTTTAATAATTTTGTATATACAGGGTGTCCGGTCGCCGACGCTTCAACTATTAAAGATCTTTTGTGTCCTATTACATGCTTTGGAAGTAGTTAATGTTAGTCCTATTGACTGGCACTACTACCATTAAATATTTTACATCAGGTTCTATAGGCTGGGAATTCAGTAAATGTTCTGCCTTGTGGACAACTTTAAATATATCTGCAAGGGTAGTATTCTTGATTACTTTCTGATCCTTTTGATCTCGATAAAAGATGTGCAGTCTTGTCCTTGCCAAAGCAATACAAGTGCACAATATGTGGTCTGTGGTTTTATCATCCTCCAGACAGATTCTACTCTCTGTCTCATACCCAATGTGAACTTTTCAGAGATGGAAATTTAAGTAGTAGTGACCTGTCAGAAAACTAACTATTTTCCGATCGCCTACTTTGCGAGTGTTATGCACTTCCCTATTGTAAGTAAAAGGCCTCATAAGCCTTTTGATTTGACGGAGCTCTTGAGTGACTTTCCAATGGGTAGTTCTTTCACCAGTTTTTCCGCTATTTACTCTGCATTTAGCTTCTGCCCAGTTGATACAATTTTATTATGTTTTACTCCAGAGAGACCCGGAACCCAGCAAAATACATTTTTATTTGTTGCACTAAGTTGGTTTAGGTTGTTAAGGCATTCGCCTAGTCTGTACTTTTAGTCTGCACGGTCGTGTCATAGATGAAATCAATCGAATTGAAAAAAGTATAAGAAATCCGACATTGTTATCGTAAAGTCCCTGACGGTATCGAAATTGGTCAAAATGTTGATGCGCTGCCATTTGGGCTCTCTTGTACAGTGAGATTTTGGTAACCGCAGCAAAAGGTTTCTTCAGTATTAACCCTCGTATAGTATATCCACTTGTGGATTTAGTGCCAAGCTTCTACCCACAAATCCAGTGAATTTCGATATGCAATATGAGTTAGTTGGCTGATAAAGTCATACATTACAGCTTTCATATGTAAGACGCATGCATTGGTTGCACATTCGTACACATTTACTGGTTACACACACATTCAGACATATTTATTCACATGGATTTTTGTATGTTTGGCAGACATAAATCTCTAAGGTAAAGTAATGGTAAATAAAAACTAATCATATCGATTTTCAAAATAGAAAATGCAAAGCTGAGTCACTTCATGCAATTCTGCTATGTGGCATTGAGTGTTGAGCGAAACCTGATTAAGATCAGTTGTGGCTGAATTTGTGTAGTTTCGGTAGGGCTTTAACTCCTTAAAATTAAATTAATTTTACTCTAACTCAGAGAGTGCAAATATTTTAATGAACAATTTTTTAAGAAAATGGAGATACGTTGCTTGTTCGGCTGTACTGGGAAATTATTTTGAAAGCTGCTTTGACTCCAAAAATGTTTAAGTCTCAGCATTTCAGTTACTTCATTAGTAAATTTAATTAGGGAAAAATAAATGACGACACTTACGTCTGTCTTTCAAGTGTAAGGTCTTGAAGGGACAAGCCGAACGAATTCTTGGATTTCTTTGTATTTCAATACATATATTCAGAATTACCGCGATGCATAACCCCTTTGACTGGAATCTCTGCAGCATTTTAACCCTAAAGCACACAATTTGAAAAATGACAAATTCACACAAATGAGCCTCTGAGGCTCATATATAAGAAAAAGTAAATATATTGATGAAATGGTATTTTTATAACTCAAATCTTTATTTCATGAAAAAAAAACATAAATTGACAAATTTTTATTCATTACATATTTAATTCATTTATTGTTTTCGCAATTTTGGCAAATTTTGGTTGTTTGAGAATGCTCATTACAGACGTTTTTGTTACAAATTTTACAACATTGCTTTTGCATTCTTGCTTTTTTTGAAGGGCAAATATAGCAACGTTTTCTTTTATTATTGTTGTCATTGCTACTTACAGGCAATACATCGTTGCGAATTTGCAAAATATCTGAAATTGCGCTTTGTGTCTCCATTCTCATGTGTGGTTTTTTCTGCCTTTTCAATATCATAGGTTCCACTAACTGCTCACAAAGTTCTCTGAGAAAAAGGTGTCGACGGTTAGACTTTCCGCTGTTCCATAAAGAATTTTGTTTTGTCCATATAATGTATGCTGCAATTCCTGCTGCATCCAACATATTCATAAAAAATGCAAGAGGCCAACGGTTCGTTTTGCGTTTTGTCATGTATTCATGTACAAGTTGGTCGAATGTATCAACACCACCCTTGGTTTCATTATAAAACATATTTATTTCTGAAATATTTTTTTCACCGTTTTTCAAAATATTGCATGTGTGATGCATTGTTGACAAAAAAATAACTGCCTTGCCGACTTTTGGAACATGTGAAGCAATAGTTATATTTTTCTGAAAGCCAAATATTGTAGATGAAACTGCTCTTTTTCTGTTGGGCAAAAATTCAGGGGGGATGCAAGCCTTATTTTTTCTCAAAGTTCCAACGATAGTGAGTCCTTTACCAAGAAGGTTTTCTGCTAATTCTTTACTTGTGAAATAGTTATCCATTGTTATATTTCGGTTTGTCCCGTAATAGGGTTCACAAAGTCGTTCAACGACATTTTTAGCAAGGCCAACACTTCTCGTATTTCCTTCTTTTCCTGTATAAGGAATTCCTCGAAGAGGATATGCGTTTTTGCTGTCACACAGCCACCAAATTTTTATGCCGTATTTGTCAGGTTTAGAAGGAAGATACTGAATAAAGCAACAGCGGCTTCGACATGGCATGAGTTGTTCATCGACAACTAAATATTCACTTGGCATATAATATTTACCTAAATTGTGATTAACCATATCCCAAATATTTCGAATAGGGGCCAACTTATCCCCTAGTCGTCGTGAGGATCTGGTCAATTTGTCATCGAAACGTATAAAACGCAATAATTCCTCAAATCTGCGACTTGACATACTTGCTTTGAAAATTGTTATTCCATAAAGCCGATCCCAAAATAAACGGTAATTTTGATTGTTTGATTTCATATGTCCTGCTGTCATAAGAAGTCCGAAGAAAGATAATAACTCATCATTGTTTAGTGCTTTCCATTTTATCGACTGATTAGCATATACCCTTTCCGCTTCTTGATTAGTGTATTGGATTATTTGTGCACAAACTTCATTGGAAATGAACAGTCTGAAGCAATCAAGTATATTTTCCAAAGTTTTCCCTGGAGGCAATAAAACCTTATCAACTTTGCCTTTTATTTTGTTGGAAGATCGAATTTTCGAGGTTGGTGGGGGACTTTTCGACCATATATTAGTTCCATCTTTTCCTTTGTAAATTGCCATATTTTCTGTTGCGTCCTCAATATTTTCAGCGCCATCGTCTGAAAACTCATCTTCAATTTCCGAAGCAGAAAAAACATATTCTGATTCCGAATCAGAAGAAAAATCAGGAAGAACGAACTCTTCTTCTTCTTCAACAGAGTTTTCTAAAGCCTGTGCAATTTGTATATCACTAAGTTTAGTTTTCGCCATTTTCTATAAAAAAATATGTTTTTTTGAATTATTTTCGATATGAGAATCTCGGAATTATGAATTTTGTACTTACCAAGATAATCCAAACGAAATGACGAACGTTGTACCACTCAGCAATTATTGAAAATAAATACAAAAATTTTCGAACGTACATAAACAATGTCTATACAATGATCAATATTCCGTTAGAGATTATCAAAACAGACGGTAGTTATATCAACCGTTATGAATTTTTTTTTTATATTATTACACAAGTTACTGACACAATCAACGTATTCTTTTTTATTCGAACCAAATTTGCATTGACATAAATTTTTGCAATTGAAATAGCATAACAATAACCCAAAAATATGAAGGAGCTCATTAGGCACATATGTGTAAATGTGTAACATTTATATTAAAAATTTTTTTTGAGATTAAATATATTTATATTTTGAAAACTAATAACACTAAATTAATTAAGGAACTTATATTGAAGAATACCAAAAAGATGAAAGACTTTTTTTAAAAGCCATGAAGAAACTGCAGTCATGATATAGATTTGAGCCTCAGAGGCTCACTTGTGTGCTTTAGGGTTAAGATTAGTTTGAACCCCATATTTTGACTCCGTACATCCATATTGGCTTAAGAATTGCTTTGTATATGAGAACTTTGTTGTCTAGTGACAATGCTGATTTGTGGCCAAGTAACCGGTAAAGTGAACGGAGTTTCAGCCCAAGTTGTTTTCGTTTTAAAAATATATACGATCGCCACATGAGACACCTATCTAGCAGACTACCTAAATATTTGGCATTATCTGTCTGAGGTAGAGCGAGAGGTAGGACCGTTGTTTAGAGATAAGGCAGGGCATGAGCCGTAGCGAAGCGTGAAAGTAATCTGCATAGATTTGGTTTCGTTACATATACGCAAGGTTTTCAATCAGGAACACAGGTTTGGTGTTCTTTTAAGGAGTGAGACATTATAGCTGTATCATCGGCTGTAAATAAGGTATTCAAAACGGGTGCTAAGTCACTTCCTTGTACTACACCTGCTTTAGTTTCGTGTAGGTTGGGAGTTTCGTCGCTTATTTTGACAAGAAAATGTCTACTATACAGGCACGATTTTAGAAGCGTATTTGAATTATGTGGCAGGCCATTTTAAGCTTGTATAGCAGGCCTTCAAGATATTTAGGCACATTTTTACTGAGGTCATTTCCGAATAATTTGGTTATGTGGACCCAACTCAACCGTTTTTGAGATATTCCAAAGTTACGAATTATTTAAACAATAAAATAATACATGCGAAGTATGTGCCATTGGAAGCTACAACTTTACTCCATTTTTCAGGCAGCATACGGATTCCTCAGATGAAAAATTCAAGTTCTTTTAACTTGATCCATTCATTGAGCCAGTTTGCGATGGTCTCGTAAGAAGTGAACCGCTCTTCAATAAGGGCTGACTGCATTGATCGGAACAGATGGTACTGAATGCAATGTTTGGGGAATACGGCAAGACTTCTCAATTTAGTCGCTCTAAATATTTCTGGACCGATTTAGCAAGGTGTGGCCTGGCGTTGTCTTGCAGCAAAATCAGTTGGTCATTCTACCGTCCCATTCCGGCCGCTTTTCTCTGATTCAAACGCATTAGCTGCTGTCGGTAGCGATCGCCAGTGATGGTTTCAGATGGTTTAAGGAGTTCATAACAGATGCCACCCTTCGGATCCCACGAGATGTACAACATATTCTTTGAAGCATGAATATTTTTTTTCGCTATTGATGGACCAAGTTCACCTGGCAGGCTCCAACCATTTCGAAGCTTAGGATAACCATAATAGATCAATTTTTCATCATCCTTTTATTTTCTACCGTTCAAGAAGCATGTCACACGCCACCAAACGGCTCTCGATATCCCTCTTTTTCAATTGATATAGCACCCAGTTACTTGGTTTCTGGACCATTTCCATCGCGCGCAAATGTTTACTGACGTTTGATCTGTCAACAACCAACTCTTTAGACATATCATTAAAGGTTCAATGTACGTCTTCACCCAATAATTATTGTAGTTGGGTATCTTCGAATTTTTCGGTGCCCCTTCGCGATCTTTATCACTCACGATGAAATTGCCACTTTGGAAGCGTCGAAACCACTCTTTACAAATTATATTTGATGGAGCGTGGTTACCGTAAATATTGGTCAATATACGACACGTTTCAGCTGCACTTTTCTTTAAAAGGTAATAAGAGAAAGCAGACTTTCCGCAAATGGTGTTTTTTTTTCGGAACGAGCGCAAACATTTTTACGTCAGATAAAAAAGGATCTTTACGCTTCAAACGAATGTCAACTACTACGATCGAGTCCTCACATATACAACTTCAAATCACCAGTACATTAATAGAGCGAACACAAAAATAGTACGAGGGGGGAAACTTAGTCCCATACCCAATACTTTTTTCTCCAACCTCCACTTTTTGAGGTTTGTTCAATGTGTTACCTAGAAGAAAAAAAATATCGACGGCCCGATGAAGAGAATAATAAGGTGGCATCTATCGTGGTGCCGTTGCTTTGCTCCCAGCGAATTTTTCAATGTCAGCTGATTTTTTGGACGTCCAATTGGTGATCCAATTTTTGTTTCTATTTTCGGAGTTCTAGTTTTTTCTTCCTCTTCTTATTAAAATGTGATATTTATAATTATGTGAAATATAATTCCTTTTAAAAATTAGGACTATAATTTCCTCAGTTCTATATAGCTTTCCTTTCTTACCATCAGGTCATATTATCGACAATAGCGATTATTAGTCGTGTGTTAAGCAGGCCACAGACGGGTTGCAAATTGAAACAATCGGTTCAAACTTATTTCGCCGCACACGTGTGGATTTGTTGACGATTTTATTTTCACGTTGTTCGTTGTTGAGTGAACATGGAATAGGGAAAAAATGATTGCCATGTATGGTATTCATTACGCGAGCAAAGAAGGGAGTAGAAGACAAGTAAAAAATCGTTCACTTTGGGTGCAGAACTGGTTTAAAAGGTGACATGAGTTTTCGCACTTTTTTTGTTAAGAGGAGTTGAGAGACGTAGATCCAATATTCCTAGCTTTGCATTAATACGGCACAGGAGAATACCAGTGACAATTTGATAAGAGGTATTTAATGAAGATAGGGGCACCCTTCTTAGTGACAGCTTTACGAAAAGAGGAAGGGATATAACGATGAAAATTCACACCGATCCTTTTTATCGCTGATGTTGCGAAGAACGAGTTGCAGCTTATGTGGTGAAATATGTTATTTTTATTGTTTTCTGTCAGTAATTATATTTACCTTTGTCAATGGATTAACCTCCGAATGTAATAATAAAAACTAATATAGATCAATGTTAGAGAGGAAAATATATCGAAATGCAACCAAATTAGAAGTGTAAAATATTCCCCACAAAGTCAACTTATGCGTGTGAGTATGCATTTATGTATGTGTGTAGGTATCCTCGTTTGAGCAGACGCAAACGATGGCTGCACTTAATCGGATTTCAGATTTGCGGGTACTAAAATGTGAGTTTCATAAGTTCCCTTTGTAAATTTTTGTGTTTTTTAACATTTACAATATTTTTTATTGTTGTATTTTGGGGTAACCAAAAATAAGTGGATTTGCGGAATAATAAACACACAATATGTGCTTTTGTTTTACTTCCTAACTAACTGTAGTCGCTGTGGTTTTTTTGTTTTTCTAGGGCTTTCAAGTCACCTTTTCTATTCAAACAGCTGGATGCATTTTGTTGTGCTTGGACGATTTTTAATAACGATTTATACGCTTTGGCGCGTTTTAGTGATGAAAAACCACGTGAGACAAAAAATATTTCAAATGTACAAAAAGTGCATTTATGCGAATCTGCGTGCACCCTGCAGGGAAACTCACACACAGATATATGAATGAGGCTTGCTCTTCCACCTCGTGGCCTTTTGTGCAGGGAAACTCAACAAGTAAATTGCTCCGAGCCAATTGATTAGCAATAACACATTTGGTATAAAGGAAATGCGCTGTATTTGATTTAAGGTGTCGTCAGATATCGCAAAGAGAGTGATTTTTAACATCTTTCATTCTGAAAAATTGCTTGGTAGGTAGGTGAAATGGCTAAAGTGCCAGTCTGGTACTCCTCAAGTAGTACTAAAGCGCCGTTTTGATACCATTATGAGACCTCCAACAGGCAGATATCTACAGCCAGCCAGAGCTGTTGATATAATGGAGAAGATTGATTGGATTTAGGTTGGCGCACTGCCCCAGGCTGTCGAAGAAAGGAACGCTCAGTGACCTTAGTCGTCTAGCTGCCAAACCTGGACATTTACAGAGAAAGTGCTAAATGCAAGATCACCATATGACACACGAGTATAGTGAGATAAAGGTGTCCTTAGGCATTAGTGGGATCAGTGGGATACATTCAATATTGCATGTTGCCAATTGCCTAAGTACGCCCTCGTGACGATTGGTGTAAAGAAAAATTGTGGAAATTCAGTGGTGGTTCAAAGTACGTCTATGATATCGTAACAGATGACGAATCTTGGATCTTTGAATATAAACCGGAAACAAAGCACCGGTTGACAGTATAGGTTTTCCAAGACGAGCTTTATCCAACAAAATTTCTTCACGGAGGCAGCATCTCTACGCAAATGGTGGGCTGTTTCTTCGGCAAACCTGGTCATGTCGCAACTAAAAGAAAAGGTTATTAAATTTTTAAGGTAAAAAAATTCAAAAAAAAATAGTGATTATCATAAATACAGGAGCATAATTTGAATTGCTGTCATCATCAGTTACTCGCATTCGCTTGCTTCGAACGCGTATACAATCACTATCATCACTGGAATAATTTTGAACTGGACTTTCTCTTGCTCGTTCGGCATTTTTAACAATGAACTCTGTTATGAGCCGTTGTTCACCAATTCTTGCTACCTCTTTGTATAATTCTTTGTAACGAGTCTTACAAGAATTCAGCTCACGTTGGTTTTGTGCTCTTTCGACATTGGGATCATTTGTGATGAAATGGTGTCCTAATTTATTTGTAAGTTGAAATCCTTCTTGAATTAAATTTGCAGTTAATTTTACAGGTTCTTCACTATCACTGCTTTCTATAGAATTAGCATTCTGTGAGGCAAAATGTAATATTTCCTCTTCGCTAAGAACTTTATCAATCATCAATTCATCAATATCATCGGATACTAAGTCATCAAAACCCTCCCCACCAACAGCGTGTGCCAAATCAATTATATTGGTATATTCTTTGGAATTTGAATTCACAGGATTTTTACTTTTAACACATTCTAGCCAAATTACTCCCCAACATCCATTTAAGGTTGGTTGTCGTAAATCTGATAACACTAAAGCAGCAAGGCCATCTTTAATAGAAAACTTTTTCAAGCATGATTTACTGAAAGAGTTTTATCCTTATCCAAAGTGTCCAAAATGTACTGGAATATTCTTTTGATGTAGTAAGTTTCAAATGTTGCGATAATTCCTTGGTCCAGTGGTTGGATTAGGGATGTGGTATTCGGTGGCAGGAACAAAACTTGTACATTTTCATTTTCAACTGAGGATGCCCGGGTGCATTGTCTACCAACAGAAGAACTTTAAATTCTAAGCCTTTTTCATTTATATATTTTCTAGTTTCTGGTACAAAATATTTAATGAGCCATTCTGCGAAAACTGTAGTTGTCACCCATGCTTTTTTATTGGCCATCCAATTAACAGGCAATGTACCAAAATCGACATCTTTCATTGCTCGATGCTTAAGTGCACGATTGATAAGTAGGGGCTTTAAGATCCGATCTCCAGAAGCGTTACTGCAAAATAAAAATGTGACGTAGCTTTTCTCATGAGTTCATTATATGGATGTAGATGGTTGTTTGTCTGCGGGAATTTGTTTTTGTGCATTGTCCTCAAGCCATATTATGAGTGCTTATTCCATTTTTTCTTTAGTAGCATCTCTAGTGTATGATGAAGACCTAACAGATAGTTTCGTTGTGGCTTCCTTTAAACCGAACGTTTTGTCAAGAAATGTTCTCCATTTCGAAGGCGAACTAAAATTTCAATTATGTTTTCCAAACAAATTGCTTTACGCATTAGTTTTGTACTTGACATTTTCTTTTAGGGATACATAAAATATTTACTAAAATTAAAAAATCTAAATAACTGAGTAAATATAAAATATTTTTTGGCTTACCTTTTTCTTAATGCGTTAAATTTAATGTAACGTTGGAAAAACAAAATTTGCCAATAAAAAATTTCTTTACCAAACACGTCTGATTGCATTGATAATTCACAAAATATTATCACATTTCAATTGCTCTGACCAGTAAATTTTCTTCTATGCACAAAAAAAGAATTCCCCTATATTTGTGATATGAAAATATTTCGCAAAAATTAAATTTGACAAAAAAACAGTTTAAGCACAAAAAATTTTAAATCTTGCTAAATGGAATAAAATCGTGTAAAAAAATTAAAAATATTTTATTGTATTTTCAAACCATGTTATATCAGAACAGCGTAAAAAAAGATCGTGTAAAAACAGAATTAGGTGTACCTCATGTCAATTTTGATATATTTGGCAATCCATGGCTTTATATATAATTCACGAAGCCACTGTCGGAATGCGCACAGTGAGTATTTGTTGCTTTTATTTACTAGTTTTGAAACTGTCACACTCTGAAGACAGAGCTGCTTCAAGCAACATGACAGCGAAGGGGTCGAACTAGGCAGTCTGCATTAGCTCTGCACCAGAAATAGTTCTCATTCGTATTTCCTGCAGGGCACATATGAAGTACATATTTACATACAATCATATGTTTTTACGCGCGCATGTTTATTTATTGTCGCTTTTATTTGGAAATATGCTTTATTCCAGGTATTTTAACCTCTATGCCAAATATATTATATATTGATATTGAAATTTAGAGTTGGTATTTATTGTTTTATAAAATACATTTTTTCTGCAGCTAATATTTGATTGGTTCACTAAAAGGCATTGAAACCTAGTTAGAAGAGAATATTTAAATAAACTAACTTGCGTTGGTGTGGTTGCGCTTTTAGGATTTTCGCCAAATATTTCAGTACGTGCACATATTTTTTTATTCAAAGGCATAAAATGAATTTTTTTGGTGTACATAAGCGCCTTATGAAATAATTTTAATTCGCGGATAGCATATTTTCCAAATTTCTAAGAAATAATAGCAGTGGCATGATTGGTCAAGTGCTATGGTCTTCTCAAAGATTTTCAATTAAATTCTTTATTTAAGATTTTCAATTCAGTTTAAATTGTGGTGTTTTTCAAACAGTATGTAGTAAAATGTAGCAACTTCCTAATTGCACAGTTGAATTTTAATTCTTATTAATCACCAATTTCCTCGTGCCTTCTCCCAACGACTTCACCTGCTCTAGCATTTAATCAGAAATCATTATACGGCGTTAAAGTGCTTGATCGCAATTCCATATTAACTTCCAATTACGAGCTCATAACTTCATATTGACCTGATACGCGCTGCATTGCTAGTAGACGTATGCCAAGCATATACAGTGGTGGTCACGTAATTAAGGACACTTAGAAATAATAGTGCACTGCTCAAAGAGTGCGCAATTTGTTTTTACATATCTTGTTGCACTGGAGCCACTATAAAATGCAACGGGAAGTTATAACAGTTAGTACATTATTATCATATATAAGTTTCAAAGTCAGAGCTGAAAGTAGAAGGCAGAAGGTAGAGTTTAGCAGAAGAGAGAATGAGAAGCGAAGCTGATGTAGAAAAATCAACGAGAATATATACTAAGAATTAAGCCCTGCGAAAGGGCACTGAGAAGTAATCTGCATGATGCAGTATCTTAGCCATATTGGCATGGTCCAACTGTTATTTTAAAATACAACTCTTTGAAAAACTCAATACTTAAATTTTTTCAAGACTACTTTCGAAATTTATATTTGGGGTGTTATATTAATATATGTAATGTTACGTTCTTGTACCGTACTATAGTAAGCTGCATTATGTCATGCAATATGGTGCTATGTTTTGTAATGTTGTATTATGGCTTGCATATGTTTTGTCATGCCATGTTCCGATATGAAATATGTTGTTAGGTTTTGTTATGCTATTACACGCTATGTTCTGTTGCGCTTTGTTTTGTAATCTTATATGCTTTGTTGTATAGCCCAAATACTAGGTGTGCAACTAAGTTCTCGCTGTTTTTTTGATCAAAATACAATTTTGTTCTGAAAAAATGATTGTGAATCATTGAAAGTATTGCCCATCGCTGGCTACTACTCTTTCCCATCTTTCTGGTACAGCTCGTATACCGTCGCGGTAAACTGTTCATCTTTTGAGGCTATCCACGGATCAAGTAATTTTTTGATGTCTTCATATGAATGGAACTGCTGGTCAGCTAGACCATGTGCCATCGATCGGAACAGGTGACAATCGGACGGCACAATAACTGGAGAATATGGCGGGTGGGGTAGGATTTCCCATTTCAGTGTTTTCAGGTAGGTTTTAACGGGTTTGGCAACGCGAGGCCGAGCGTTGACATGCTGTAGAATCACTTTTTCATTCCTCTCCACGTATTGCAGCCGCTTCTCGCGCAGTACTCGGTTCAATTGCATCAATTGAAGTCGATACAACCCTTCCTTTTTTGGCGCTGGAGCAGTTGTTCACATGCGAAAAAAACCACGTTCAATATCCCTTGGTTTTAACTCATAAAGAACCCAAGTCCCCTGTTTCTGAATCATTCTCTAAGCAAGCAATCGCTTGGAAATGGATTGGCGGATAACTCCTAATACTGAAACAAGCTCTTCTTGCGTTTGACACGGATCCTCATTGAGCTATGCCTCCAATTCAGCGTCTTCCAAGGTTATTGGCCTTCCTTGAAGCGACGGAATCAATCTCGGCACGTTGTCTCACTTAAAGCAGCATCTCCATGAACTTTTTGTAGCTCTCGATGCGTTTCAGCCGCCGTTTTTTTCGAATGAAAGAGGAAAATCAACACTTTCCGCAAATGACGATTATTCGGCACAAAATCAGACATTTTCATAAAACCAAAAGTATATGATACCAAAAAAAATTCTCTAATGTGTCGAAGCAGTGTGTTTACCATATGTCTAAGGTTGGTTTATGACGTTTAGGTTATATTAGAATCGACTAGCACACACTGCTGGCGGTATCTATTGGCAAACATCGGGAACTTAGTTGCGCACCTAATATTATTTTGTAGTAAAATTTTTGGTATTATGAAAATTCCGAAGGTTCTTTTTTGATGATTTTCAAACTTAAAATTAGGTAACCATATATTTTTTGTACGAGTACACTGAATAATCAAAAGTAATACGGAGTTGTGGTATCTGGCGTTTGCTCATTCGGCAAGTTCGGCTCAGTTTTTTAAGGTTATCTGTAACAATGAACGTATTTTTTTATTTATTAGCCGTATAATATAATTTTCGCATTGAGAGTGTAAGCTAAAGAAATGCTCCATATCATCGAGATTGGCCTCGGTAGTCTAGCGTAAGTGCACTAGCCTGCCATTTCAAAAGGTTGTGGGTTCGATTTTCATATAAAGCACGGTCCTCGCACTTTTCCAAATTTACCTACTTTGCTAGTTTCTCATAAAAAAAATATAATATTGCAATAATAATAATATCATTCCTCAACCTCAACAATCTTATCCTCCCAATCCTTACTCCCGCACAAAAAGTCAGCGCATTACCTGCTTTATGGCTGCTAAAACAAGCAAAAAAGTAAAGAAAAACCAACAGTTACACATTGCATCAGTGGCGCCAGCAAACGGAAGCGGACAATTGCGGTAATAGCGCAGACACACCAAATTTAGTGAAGTCCTCAACCATCTGTGTGATCCTTCTGCAGAAAAATGTGAAACACAGATGGCGCTTCAAGCTGTAAGAAGGCGTTGTTCCTAAGCAGCGTTGTTCCTACTTTGGACTGGTAGCGGCCGGCTAATCACCTACCCTGTCAGTAAGCAAATAGCTTAACGAAACCAACGCAATACTGAGTCTTGTCTAGGCCCTATGCTCCCGAGTGCAGTGAACAAGTAAAAAAAAACCAAATCATCGAGATTTCAATATGGGAAGTTCCTGATTCAATTGGGTTATATTACCTAGAGTTAGTATTCAAAGTCAGTCCTGTAAAAAACCTTGGAGAATTTTCATTGAATGCTATTCACTTAAATACCTGTCTTGAAGACTGCGTGAGAATTTACAGCAAAGAGACATATGTCGGTAACTGCGGACTGCCCATTGATGTAAATTGGTTGATTCCGACAGATAATACCTCAAAGACCAAAACATTTATTTGGCCCCAAAAATGCTCTCAAAAGCTTAGCTACTTATGCGCAATTATCCATTGATCAATATTTAGATAAGAAGGAGCGGTTGTACACTTTTTAAGGATCATTTAACACTGAGAACTCCTCAGCATCAGTTAGTGTGACGGTCATCAAAAACACAATAATTTGCTCCACATCTTTAAATACAAGGAACAATACAGCAAAGTAGAGGCACGGGCTTGGCTGTCTTCAGCAGAATTTCCTTGTAGTATTTTTTGTACAAACATTCTGTGATTGTGACACTGTGCAGACAAACTGCACCAGCCGGCATTGGCTTTCGTTGTCTATGTTGCATTTGTCAATTAAGGATTGTCAGTTGCATCATTAAGGGTTCGCGGCAATCAACTGCTGACGCTCGGATTCGATTCAGCATACACATTTACACACACGCACACACACACATACAAATGGGTTAGCTTGTAAAGTGTCGCAAAATATGACATAACTTAAGCGCTGCTGTCGCCTTTTTTCGCTTAGCTGTACAACAGCAATACACAAACACTCACACACACACAAAATTTTTGTAATTTCCATCATTACACTGGTGTCGCAATCATTATTGGCAGTCAAAGCCACAGCAGCTGTGACACCGACATGAGCCTACTCACATTCTAAAATCCATAGCAATGAGTCTGCAGTGAAAAGTCAAACTAATCAGCAAGCAATGGAAGAAGTCAAACTACTGCGAAAGTGACTAGGACTGTACCAATTGCTGGATGAGCTATAGGAAATGTATGCAAAACAAATAATCGTCTATCATGTTTGTGTTTTTTTATAGTTGTTATGTATTTAAATAACAATATTTAGTAATTTTTATTGGAACTTGGTTGCATTTAAGTTCAGGAAATAATTCAAATTTGTGGGTTTTAAAGAAAAAATCATATTATTTCGCACTTAAATTTGCTGTTCATAGAAAACATCTTTTAATTTATACTAGAATACTTTTTAATGTTCATTTATGAATTTTTCTTAACCTTTTCAAGTCATTCAAAACTGGTGATTTTCGTCAAAAAATTGACCTAGAAATTTTCATACCTATTAAGGACCGCCGTAGCGGAATGGGTTGGTGCGTGACTACCATTCGGAATTCATAGAGAGAACATAGGTTCGAATCTCGGTGAAACACCAAAACGAAGAAAAACATTTTTCTAATAGCGGTCGCCCCTCGACAGGCAATGGCAAACCTACGAGTGTATTTCTGCAATGAAAAAGCTCTTCATAAAAAATATTTGCCATTCGGAGTCGGCTTGAAACTGTAGGCCCCTCCATTTTGTGGAACAACATCAAGAAGGAGGAGCTCGGCCAAACACCAAAAAAAGGGTGTACGCACTATAGGAAAGTTTTTCAAAAAAACACACGTAAAATTCAGAAAAATTTATGAAATTTTTATTTAAATCGATAGTACGGCCCATATAATTTAATATTTGAAGATTATTTTATGCAAATGTTGACCGCGACTGCGCTTCAAATGGTCCATCCGCTTAGTCCAATTTTGGCATACTCTTTCCAATGTTTCGGCCGGGGTCTCACATATAAATGCTTTAATGTTGTCTTCCAATGCGTTAATTGAAGCAGGCTTGTCTGAGTAGACATGAGCTTTAACATAGACCCACAAAAAATAATCTAAAGGCGTTATATCGCACGATCTGGGTGGCCAATTGATAGGTCGCGAAAGTGAAATAAAATGTTCACCGAACTCGCCTCTCAACAAGTCCATTGTTAAATGTAACGCGTGCTGTGTGGCATGTGGCACCGTCTTGCTGAAACCACTTGTCATGCAAGTCAAGCTCTTGCATTTTGGGCAAAAAAAAGTTGGATATCTTTTCACGGTAGCGCTCACCATTCACAGTTACGTTACGATTCGCAGCATCTTCGAAGAAGTACGGTCCAATGATACCTCCAGCCCATAAACCGCACCAAACTGTGACCTTTTCTGGATACATTGGTAGCTCTTGCAATTCTTCTGGCTGTTCTTCACTTCAAAATCGACAATTCTGTTTATTTACGTACCCATTGACCCAAAAATGAGCTTCGTCGCTGAACACAATTTTTCGACTTTAAACTTTCTTAACAGAACACACATTTTTATAATAAAATTCAATGATTTGCAAGCGTTGTTCGTTTGTAAGACGATTCATGGTTAAATTATAGACCAAACTGAAGATGTTTGACAGTGAAACTAAACACGAAATGCTTAAACCAACTGTTTAAAAAGATAAAAGCTAAAAAATCACCCTTTATATATATACAGTAGATTCTGTTTTTATGCGGTAGATACGTTCCGCAAGAAACAGCATAAAAAAAACAGCATAAAAAAAGCTACTAGTTCTATAGTAAAACTATAGATACGTTTCAAAAGTGCTAAGAACCGCATAAATCTGAAATAATAAAATAAAATAGCATAAACAAAATATCGTATTTTTGAAAATTATATCTTTAGTTGAGAAACGTCAGAATCGAAAAATAAATTTACGTCAGAAATAGAATCAGACAATACCCACATGTTGCGCATTCGTTTAGGATTTGGCGTAAAATCACTTTCGTCACTTGAGGAAATGTACACGTCTGATCTAGATAGTTATGCAGGCGGTTCCATACTTGTAGGGTTAGCATTTCTGATGTAATCTGTGACGAGTTTTTGCTTAGCTGGTTTAGAATCTTATTTATATGTACAATTCCCGATAGGTCGACATGCATTTTGTAATTTAAATAAAAAACCGCACTATTTCAAAACCGCATAAAAAAAGCCGCATAAAAACAGAACCTACTGTATATATATATATTCATTTATTGGTAGAACACTGATATCCAAGTAAAGACTGTGTTAAAAAATCAGAAAAAATAAAGCAGACGAACTACTACACCTCCAAAGGAAACTGGTTGTAAGGTAGTTGGAAATTAGTGACTTTGACGGCAGAGAAACAGTCCATGAATTCGTTTTCTAACAGTGGAAAGCTCTGTTTGTGTTTGTGTGCTTGTGCACGCACCAGTCTGTATGCGGTTGGCGAGTATGTTCGTTCGTGTTAGTTTGGTTCTTGGCATCGAATGGTTACCAGCAAATGAGCACCGCATTGTGCGCGTAAGGAGTCATTCATTTTGCATTTGCAGCAAACACACACAAACTACAGTACAATACAATACAATACAATCAAAGGTACATAGAATGTTCATACTCACGTAGGGGTATTTCTCTCCTGCTCACTTATTATACGCATGAGTATGCACGGTTTGGAGATAACATACGCTCATTTGCATAAAACATGTGTGCGTAGCTCATCAAGCGGTGATACTTTTGTCACTGATGGCGTTGGTGATTTTCCCGTTTCATTTGCATTGATGCTCGTTGTAACTGAGTAGGATCAGCCGCCTATACCCCTTCTTCTACTTGCAATGACTGTTTGCTCATCGCAAATTACTTCACGCAATTTGTAGTGGTCGTTTAGTGACTTTTAAGGATAGTTACATACGTTTTACTTATATGCGATTAAGATTGCCATATTTGGACCCTCTAGAGATGAGAATTTTTCTACATATTTACATATAATTTTTAAATTTATTTATTTTATTTATTTAGCATACACTTTTGACGTGATAACGTCTTATAATTCGATTTAGCCGGCTGCACGCACGAAAAAATGTGTCGTTACCTTGCTCATTTGTCGTTACCTTGCTCATTAGTGTTACCTTGCTCATTAGTGTTACATTGCTCATTTGTCGTTATCTTGCTCATTTATCGTTACCTTGCTCATTTGTCGTTACCTTGCTTATTTGTCGTTACCTTGCTCATTTGTCGTTACCTTGATTATTTGCCGTTACCTTGCTCATTGTCGTTACCTTGAATGAACTGCAAGCGAAAGCGCGGAACGAACGACAAAGCAAACAAAGCAAACGAACGGCAACGTTCGACATCTTGCTCTTTCCAACTTAAGTGAGTGTATATATGTATGTATGTATATGCGCATATGTACATATATAAATTCACGTATTTGTATTTGCATATGCCTTCTTATTGATTATTATTAATTTGATTTACTTGAAGAATTTAAAATAAAACCAAGTTTGTTAATAATACCTGTTGTTTTAATGTTATTACTATTAATTTTTTTATTATATATGAAGGAAAAAATGTATGGTAATATTTACCATATACCTTATAAGATATGTTGTATACTAATATATGTATATAAACATGCATATACATATACAATTTCGCGCAATTTTCAAAAAGAACAAATCTATGTATATGTAAAGATGCATACAAGTCATATGGACATATCAAATATACGAATCTATTCCGTACGCAAGCAAATGTAAGCTAATGTGCTTGAACTGCAAGCGAGAGCGCGGAACGAACGACAAAGAGCACAATCGGCCCCCGCGTTCGGCAACGTTCGACATCTGGCTCTGTCCTACTTGAGTGAGCATATATATGTATATGCGCATTTGTATATAAATTGACATACTTGTATTTGCATATGCCTTCTTTCTGTGTGCATGGTAACGAACCATTTCTCTGTTGAGAATGGGACGATGATAGAAAAAGTAGGAAATGAAAGGGAGTGTTTCGAGTGTAAAGTGTCTTGAAAAAGTCAAATCGATGATGGGGCCTCTTAGTGTTGTTGACTTATTAACGTCTGATGCAGAATCGAAATTGAAGATATCTTTCATGAATTTGATAAATGTTTCGTAATTTTTCACGTTTGTGTAAATGTAACTTGACCTATTCCATTGCAATTCCATTTACCTCCTACTCTATACCCATACAAAATATCTATCAAACAAATAAAATTAAAATTTTGTTTTGAAAATTACAACCATTTCATTAATATTTTCTTATGACGTTGTCAGGTTAAACTATCGTCAGTAAACCGACTTTACAGACAACCTCTTTTTTAGAATTATTTTGCGCTTTTGTGCGTTTAGTAGCTATTTCATTCACTGACCAAATGGCACACAGTTACTGAAAGCTCAAAATATTTGCTCAAGTCCAAATTAAACTAAAATAATTTTGAATTCAGAATTACAGACCTTTTGTTGTTTCCAGGCCCAGCAGTTCGCATTCACCCCGTGTGAGTAGTTCGTCTACCTAAAAACGTAGCCCCAGATAGTGGGACTAGCAAAATATGCAGCACGCTTTTTTGTATGTTTACATTTTATTCTATAATTATTTGCTTTGAGCAAAAACTGCATTCCTTTTGGATCATTTTCTTATAATTTGATTTAGTAAAATATTCAATTCTTTTTTTCTTATTTACCTGCATAAGCATGAAAAATTATTATGTAATTTAAGCGATTTTGTATCATTATTGCCCTCGGATACGTTTTAAGTCGTCGAAGTAACGCATAACTTCTTTCATCCCCACGAAAAACACAAATTTTGTAATGAGATGTGCGCATTATGCATATTTTTTCTGCAAATCAGCGACTCTTTTCGACGAATTTACTTCTGCGTTCTGCCTCTTCAGTAACGCAATGCACATTTCCGAATAGCTTTTTGTTTTTTTTTGGTATGCGGACCTTGGAGTTGGAATCTTCTAAAGATACGTATGAACCGACTCATATGTATGCTCGATGCACAGTGATATTCGCCTGCTCGTTTGAACTGATTTTCGTACTGCCTGCGCACTAAACCACCCTATCTCCTCGTTGTTCTGCTTTTTTCCCCTCAGTATTACCAGCTAAGATATTCCTTCGAGGGGGCAAGATATAATTATTCACTCATTTGTCTGCGTTTGTTGTCATCATGTTTCAGCCTTCGTATAATTGTTGAGGCTACGTTACAGCCATAATTCCACGTTTCTTCAGATTCTAGCGGATATTGTACTGGGCTAGCAGCTGTAATGCTGTCGCCGATATTTGAGCGCCACATGCTTCGTTCCACATCAAATCTATAGCATTCTAACAGGGCATGCTCGGGCGTTTCATGTTTTTCTTGGCAGTATAGGCAACATGGGGAGTCTGTGTGCTTGTATTCGTACAGATACTGTCCTTTGCATTTGTCCTTTATATCGAGGGGGATTCTGCCTGCTATTACCCTTATATCCTCTAATGATTCTGACATTGCATAATCTGTACACCCGTTTAACCTGTTTCAAATAGCTGGGATATTTCACTACGTCGCCCCACACTTCCACAGCGTAAAACAGGATCGAGTAGAAGACGCTTGCTAACAATGCTCTCATTTGCTGCCTTGGTCCACCCACATTGAGCATCAGTCGCGATAAAGCCGCGCAGGATTCTGCAGCTTTGGAGCTTGCGTATTCCAGATGCTTTTTAAAATTGAGCCTTCTGTCGATAATTACCTCTAAATATTTTATGGTATTTGTTGATGTTATATTGTGACCACCAACCTTTATTTGAAGGTTTTCAACTTTTCGCCTAGAACGTATGAGAACCAGTTCGGTCTTATCGTCTGCTAGTATTAGCCCAGACGATTGTAACCATTGCTTAATTTTATTAATAGTGCCCTCTGCCGTTCGTGAGACCTCTTTTAGCGTTTTCCCTACGACTACCACAGCTAGGTTATCTGCGTACCCAACAATGCTGGCTTGTTCGTGCTGTTCAACGCGTAGCACTCCATCGTACATGATATTCCACAGTGGTGGGTCTAGAACAGAGCCCTGAGGAACTCCTCCAGTTACCTTATAGCTTTTGGGGCCTAGGTCTGTATCATACCATAGAGTTCTGTTATCAAAGTATGAATCAATTAGCTTTATCAGATAATTCGGCACATTCATACTCCGAAGTGCCATCAGTATTCGGTCCCATTTGGCGGTATTGAACGCGTTTTAAACGTCCAGTCATATTCTACCAGTACCGTATTGGCGAGCCGACAGACCTGTATGGCCTTATGAGTACTGCTCTACTGCTCAGTTACAGATTATTGCTTCTAGCACTTTGCCAGGGGTGTCCGAATAGCTTATTAGTCTCCCATTTCGATGTCTTTCTAGGGGTTCGCCTTGATCGAAGTTTATTATTGTGTCGCTTTTACTGCAATCCACCAAAGTGAATCGCTCTAACGACTGAAAAAATCGCCTTGGGTAAAATTTTGAAGAAAAAGTTTGTAAAAGTGGTACCTTTTATATATATTTATATATTTCAATATCTAGGGTGCACTATATTTAATTTGCCATTCACCCCACATTGTTGTCTATAATAACTTTATATCATCTTGAACAACTTTCGCTTAGTTTTTTAGTATAATCTGAACTTAACTTTTTTACTTCGTAGTTAGTTTTTTGTTGTAGACATTGGTTTTCTTAGAATCGTTGCTTTCATTAGGGCCCACACCCTTTCAATTGCACTTACATCCGAATTTTGCGAATACCTATCAGGCTGTTGTATGCCACTTTCTACTTTCTAAGATGTGCAAAGCCGTCTCCGGTATTTTATTTGTTGTTTTTTTTTTTTTGTTTGGTTTAAAGCATCTAATCCACAGCATTCGGTGTACCAACTAAAGCTTTCTTTCAGAAATTCCAAACCACGAGAGTTGATTCGTCTGTGAGTATTACCTTGGTCTAACCACGATTCAAATTTTCGTTTGCTATACTAACCCATTTTGAATGTGCGCTCTGCCAAATGAGGTGTGACCGAGTTTTGGTGCCAGATTCCTGCAATATCCATCTGTCTTTACAAATTGAGACGTGTATGCTTTTTGACGAAATATTTTGTTTCGATTGCCTAAGGCCTTAAGGTAGGATATTTTACGAATAAATTTGTAATGGCTTTGTCATCGTTTTTTGAGGTCAAACCTATGCCACGCTTATCATAGACACTGCTATCGACCCATGGTTCTACTTTCTCACAAAATGTCTTGACTCTTATGAGTACATTTTCGAACTTTTGTCTTATTAAGTAACCACTTGAAACCACAACATATAATTGAAGCGCTCGCTACACTGCGTAATTAGCATTTATTTGTATTTCAAAATTTACTGCTTTGTTGGGACCGATATCAAGCGAATTAAATATAGTACGCAACTCTGGTTTGAGAGATACTACAGTGTGTGCCCCCTGCTCGATTGCTTTATTTTCAAGAGGTTAGTTTGCAAGCACCTCTGTACTCTTTTAGCCATATATCTGGAGTGAACTGTCTGGTAATACACCTGGAGTGGATACTAGCTGTCTGAGGCATTCTTTTATATTTCTTTTCTCTTCTTAAAACTTTATTTTTTCACCCTTTTATATTTTTTCTCTCTTCTTAAATTTTTATTTCTTCATTATTTTATATTTTTTTTCTCATTGTAAATCTTTATTTCTTCATTATATCCTTGCTAACCGCCTTCTAGCGATACCATAGTGAGTTGGCTTTTTTCATTTCCAAGTGTTTACCCATTAGAGAGAGCCGCCTAAACCTAAGTTTATTATTTCTACAATCAGTGTTCAGAAAAAAACATTCAACAGAGCTCTCTTTCCAGCTTTGGCAAACTCATTTCTGACTCAGTGGCTGTATAAGTAGTAAAAACGGCGTACTTGAAGAAGAACTAATCTCGAGATGTACACCAAAAGGTGCTCTGCTGAATGTGGCGTACACGTTGGAGCCTTCATTGATTCATACTCTTGCAAAACGTAGAAGGGTGCGAAGGTTATCGTCAATGGCCAATGCAACGGACAAATAGCAGAGTCTACTAAATAATTGTTTTTATAGCAGCACATCGATTTTGTTATTTAATAGTGCTAACCTCTAAAGGTATACTGTCAAAATTTAAAGCCATTCGGTTTATTATTTATCAAGTTACAGTGCTTTAAGTAACGCTACTTTTGCTATTTTTAAAAACAATTTCGTGTGTTGATTTATCATTGTTTTCTTAGGAAAAAAAAACAGTCTAACGGTTAGACGCGATAGAAGCGAAACCTTCCGTAAAACAAACTGAGAGAGAGAGAATGAAACGAAAAAAATGTTATTTTACTTATTGACCGACTGCTTATTATATAATTCTTTTATTATTATTTTTTATATTTTTATCTGCTACGAGACAGGCTTCCAATGTATTTTTATGCACTATTCAGCTGTTAATACGTGCGCGTGTGATGCTAGGATTTTGAGAAAATAGTGGGCAAAACGCCATACAAATTTAGTTTTAAGTATTTTTCCCTATTTTTCTCGAAATCGTGCCGTGATAGAGACAATAGCCTATAATACTATGTAATCATGGCGTAAAATTAATCATTCATTTGATTTTGACTGGCTTTTTTACTAGATAAAAAAAAAGATATTGAGTGATGGAAATCTTTATTTCAACACTCTCCATCGCTTGCCTTTTTGTATACTGCAACTGTGCCATTCATAAATGTCAAATATGATTGACACACGACGTCATTTGAAAAAAATTATAAATCTTTCAATGGAATGATTAATTTTGCGCCACCTTATATGACATTTCCAATGAAATCAAACTTTTAGTAAAATGGCATTAAGCCTTTAAGTTAAAAAAAAAATAAATAAAAAAAACAAAAAATTATTTCAAAATTTCCTTCCTAAAGCACAAACAGTAATTTACTATTTGTGAGTAAAGAGTTATTTTTCGTGTCAGACAATTTTCAACAATCCATATTTGTAATTAACTTGAATGCCATTTACTGCTTTTGATATTCTTTGCATACACATGTTTTTTGCCAGTCACATTATGCACATAATTTATCTCGTATTTTGTGGATGCTGAGTGATTTATGATGCCAACTCATTAAATGGTTAAAAAACAAAATCTTGAACCGTTATTAAATAAATCACCCCAAACTCTGGAAAATTGCACACATTTTAACGCTATAGACACTTGTAGCGGGTGGATAGATAGCAAATTGCAGATTGCAAATTGCCGAGCCAGCGATGCGTTGTGTCGCCGACAGATTTTCCATGTTGTGCGTCAAAACAATTTCGCCATTAAGTGGTGACAGCAGCAGAGCCTAGATATGCCAAACAGCAAATGATACCGAACATTATTTGCAAGTGCGGCAAGAGGCGTAAAAGTTGGGAAGGTGGCGAGGTGAGAGGTGGCTCACTGCAAGGGATGCTAGAGGTGAGGCATAGGTTAAAAATTATAAAGCCGATGTGATGCAGCTGTTTGAACGGATGAACTTCGATAATGGTTTTTCAGCTAACAAGCATACAAACACATACATACATGCATAAACACATACATACGTCATAAACAAACGTAGGTGCGCACACACATGCATGCATTTGAAAGCACCCTGGAGTAAATTCGATGCAGATAAGCGCTAGGCAAGACCTGCTGATACTATTGGCTGCTTATTGTAGCTGAGATTCAAACCTATACTTACAGAAAACCAACTAACTAACTAAACACAAAAGTTCTCTACGAAACAGGATCACACGCGGAATAATTGTTCAGCTCTCTGTGTTTTTTGTTTGTAAAGCAGTTTTAACTGATTCTGAGATAATTCTATAGCGGTAGTCTTTTTATGAAATGTTCATAATTTTTACCACAGGGTCCGCACGATTGTAGGTATGTCTATATGCATGCACTTATTCATGCTTTACATATCAACGACGACATATCAATAGAGTAGTCGGTACGATGCACTGTGGTCCATTGGAGGAAACACCCTAATTTTGCAGTTTCCAGTAAGTTAAGAAAGTTGAGTATTTTGACCCGGTGTTGGGTTAAAATCTATCCTATGCTTCTTACGAGCGTCTAAATGGTTCCAATGAGGAATACACACTGAGGTTCCTTTGTTACACAATGGTACTAAAACGGCCCTACATGGTCCATGTGGCTT
This sequence comes from Anastrepha ludens, assembly GCF_028408465.1. Classification (NCBI taxonomy): domain Eukaryota; kingdom Metazoa; phylum Arthropoda; class Insecta; order Diptera; family Tephritidae; genus Anastrepha; species Anastrepha ludens. The sequence goes on along the minus strand of NC_071498.1, from coordinate 6,549,128 downwards.
CATGGTCTACAGTTGGCTATTCTAAACCGACTGCCACAAAAACTTTACCTAACCCGAGAAAGTAGGTTTGTGGAAAGATGTCCAATTTTAAGAAAGAAATTTTGTCGAAAGATGTATAATTCCCTCGCGTAAAAGGCAATTCGGATTTTTTTTTATTGATACACTAAAAATCTCTTTTACATTTGATGCTATTAAATCTAGTTAACAGAACTAAAAGTAATATTTTTTTCAAAACATGGACGTAATATAACAATGGGTTAGCCACAAGGTCCAGTAGTTTGTTCCGTGTCAACATTCTTGTGTATATTGCTTCTTAAAGAGTGGAAGCTTCAATGTTGGTGTGCTGTTGAATTCTTTTAGGATCCTTAGTAGCGAAAGAGTTTCTTAGACGTTGAATGTGTTCCCTTGCAGATCTCTGTATATGGCTTCATTCGAAGCAAATCAGCGACCGATATTTCGGAATACCTTATTTTGAAAGCGTTGTGGCATCTCAACATTACTTTTCACTGGTCGCTATAGGACCATACTGGTTTAAAAACCTGATTGTAAATTAAGAGTTTGTTTTCGATACTCAGCTTGGAGTTTCTGCCGATAAGTCAATTAAGTATTTTATATTCAGCTCAGCTTGGCGTCTAGCGTTATGTCCAAGTATCTACTTTGCGCTGCTAGCATGCGGAACGTTGACTGAAAATATATAGATGGGCTCAAGGCGAATCTACAGGGTGGGCCATATAGCGTTTGCTTTTTGAACCACCTTTTCTTTGAGAATAGTAACACAAATGACATGTCAAATGTCTTCATAATTTAATTAAAGGTTTGACATTTACGAAATGGGACGCTATACGCTTGAACAAAATTGGGAAATATTGAAAACCTATTTCCAAAGTGTGGAGTCTTCTTCTTCTTCCGTGGTACAGTAAATGGCGAGCGTTACCGTGACATGCTCAACAAGTTTTTGTTTCCATAAATTGAAGAGGATGACATGGACGACCTTTGGTTTTAACAGGACGGTGCAACTTGTCACACTGCCAAAGTTACACTCGAACTTTTGGCTACCGTTTTTGAATTCCGATATCAATTGGCCGCCTCGGAGCTGTGATTTAAGCCCGTTGGACTATTTTTTGTGCAGAGCCGTTAAGGACAAATGCTATGCGAACCATCCAGAGACGATTGATACTTTAAAACACGAAATCGAAGTTGCCATTCATGAAATTGGAGCCCAAACAATCGAAAATGTGCTTAAAAATTGGGTTAATCGAATGACCTACTGTAAAGCCAGTCGTGGCAGTCATTTGAACGATATTATTTTTTATTCATAAATGTCAATGTTCAATCTTTAAAAAAAAAAGTTTGAAAAAATATTGATTAGTTTTTTGTTTTATAGCCGATTCAAAACGCAAATTTTACATTACCCTATATTATCGGTAAATCAGCTGATTTGTTTTTTTTCTATCGGCATGTCCTTGTGGCTGTCAGTCCAGAATGAAATAAAGTTAATTCATTGATTGTTTTCTTCTTTGCCAATACTTTGCTTTGACAATCAAACGTACAAAACATTGTTGTTGGTCTAGTTACACCCCCTTTAATGATGGCGCCTTAGATGAGCTGATAAATACTTTTTTATTTATAAAGTTTACGTGCACTGATTTTGTTTCATTGAGTTTTATGTTCCAAAAGTTGAGAAGACGCATTTTATTTCCAAAGCTTCTTCTATTAGATGTACTAGTCTATACACTTCGTCCATCGTAGAATGATTTTCTCTAAACCTAAATTGGTGGGTAGACATGGCTTCTTTGAGCGCGATAATTTCTTTTAAGCGGGACAAAGAGCTGCTCAAAAAGTTTTCCCAGCAATGGAAGTAACGAGATTGGGCAATAAGAGGCTGCATCATTTGTATTTTTCCCGATGTAGGAATCATTATGATTTCCGAGAATTTCGGAAATATTTTGAACGAATGCATGCATTTATGACCGATGTGAATTTACCCAATGCGGTAGGTGTTATGTTTTCTAGAACTTCAGCTGTTGAAAGGTTAAAACCGGGGCTTTTCTGTAATTTCAGTTTAGAGATTTGAGAAATTATTTCCAAGAGCGTAAATGGTTGAATTTCGCAGGATTCTTCGGCAATAAAAGGTGGGATCATATATTCCTTTCAATATGTTGCGCGAAAACTTCAGCCTTCTCTTAAATGTTTGCCTATAACCTTGTGTTTGAAGAAAAAAATATATGTATATTGGGTTGGCAACTAAGTAATTGCTGGTTTTTCTTTTTGAAACTCAAAGACAATTTTTTCATGGAACTAAATAACTTTATTCTGTATTGTATTGCCCATTTTAATCAATGACCTTTTGCCATCTTTCAGGCAGCATCATAAACCCCCGTTCATAAAACTTCTGGTTTTTATTAGCAAACAACTGAATCAGGTACGATTTGACATCATCATCATTATTGAAATTTTTACCATTCAAGGAGTTTTGTAAAGATCGAAACAAAAAGTAATCAGATGGTGCAAGGTCAAGACTATATGGTGGATGTAGCAAAACATCCCAACCAAGCTCCAATAATATTTGCCGAGTGACCAGAGATGTGTGCGGCCTTGCATTGTCATGATGGAATACAATACTTCTTCGTTGACAAATCGAGCGTCGACAATGGTCGACGAGGGTGACACATCGCCCCGCTTTTCTTCAACTGCATTGCTTAATTTCGTTAGTTGTTCAATGTAGACATCAGTTTTGATCGTTCGGTTGGGTGGTAAGAGTTCAAAGTATACAATTCCTTTGTAATCCCATCAAACTGATAACAAAACCTTCTTTTGATGAATATCAGCTTTCGATGTTGATTGAGCTGGTTCACCTAGTCTGTTCCACGATCTTTTCCGCTTGATATTGTTGTAAACAACCCATTTTTCATCGCCTGTTATCAGTCGTTTTAAAAATGGATAATTTTCATTACGTTTCTTTAGCAAATCACAGCTGTTAATGTGTTGCGTTAAAGGCATTTCCTTCAGTTCGTTAGGAACCCATGTAACGAGTTTTTGAACATAGCCAAGTTGCAAGATACATGAAGCTTCTCTGCAATCTCACGTTTTGTACTGTAACGATCCGAATCGATTATTGCTTTGATTATGGCGTCATCAACTTCAACTGAACGACCAGAGCGTTTTTCGTCTTTAAGTGAAAAATCACCAGAACGAAATTTGGCGACCCACTGCCGTTCTTTTAAGGCTTCGTCACCATAAACAGCACATAACTTTTTATGAGCTTGCGATGCGGTTTTCCCTTTCCGGAAATAACAAATCAAAATATGACAAAAATCTTCCTAGTGATTTTCCATTTTTCAACGAACGCCAAACGAAAACTACGCAACCGATCAAAAAACTTTTTTTACTGATTGACAACTCAATTTTAAACTTTTAAATAACAAAATGTGTTTTACATTTGTACTACGTCTGCAAACTTAAAATTCAATTGAAGTCGTCTATGAGTGAAATCCTCAATTACTTAGTTGCCAACCCAATATATTAAATAATGCTGTCGTAATAACAGAAAGCGTGAAAACCAAAATTAAAAGAAAAGCTTGAGTTTGTTTTTCTTTTATTAGTTGAAATAAAAATTTTGGTAACTTTTGCGACTTTTGAGCTATATTCCATTTGCACGAAATTTTCAGCATAAGAGAAAAACAGAAAAAAAAAAATGTCAAACTCTGTTCTTGAGCTACTTTGCCTAGTTATATATCAAAATTCGATGCACTATAAAATGGAGCGCTTGAAATTTCTCCCGAATTAAAAATTTTTAATTGTTATGAAATTTCTTTTAATTTTTTATACTTGTAGAAAGTTTGCAACTATAAATTATATAGTCTTAGTTGTGGTATAAACTAATTTTCATGAAAAAATGGTAAAAAAGTTAAATAAAAGGCAAATAAATAGTCGAAAATAGTACAAACTTTGCAATTTTGAGCTGTTATTATTGTTGACCCAGGTGCATACCAGCTTACTCAAAAAGTTCCAGGAATATATTTAGAAAATTCAAAATACAAGTTCATTCCTCAAAAGTGATATTATCGCCTTCAAAGTACGCCCCGTCAAGTGCAACTCACTTATGTTAGCGTTTGATTCAGCTATCGAAACATTCCTGGAACTCTATTTCAGGAATATCCATCAAAGTTTTTTCCGATGTTTCCATTACTTCTTTTCAGCTGGTAAAACGCGTTCCCTGCAGTGAATTTTGACCCCATCAAACAGAAATAATCTCGTTTCGTTCTTGGTTAAAAATTCACAGATAGTGATGACATTTTGCGTTATCACAGTGCAAAATTCATGAGTTACCTACACTCAAAAAGATGCTTCTTCTTCTTGATTGGCGCGATAACTGCTTACGCGATTTTGGCCGAGTTTAACAACGAGCGTCAGCCAGTTCTTTCTCGCATCGAATACTTTTAGAACCCGCGCGTTTGAATCTGTTCGGACGACTTGACCCAGCCAACGTAGTTGCTGGATCTTTATTCGCTGCGGTATGTCTACGTCGCCGTAAAACTCATAGAGGTCATTGTTCCATCGCCTACGATACTCACTGTAACCAACGTGCGAAGGTCCAAAAATCTTTCGCAGAATCATTCTGTGAAATACTCCAAGGGAGGTCTCTTCGGATAATGTCATCGTTCAAGCTCCTGAGCCTTACATTAGGACGGGCATGATGAGAGCCTTGTAGAGTGTTATGTAGTTAGCTCCTACTTCTATTTGTGGGGTGCGTCTTGATATTCTTCCACAAATAGAGGGACCTACAGTTTCAAGGGGACTCCAAACGGCAGATATTTTTTATGAGAAGATTTTTCATGGTAGAAATACACTCGGAGGTTTGCCATTGCCTGCCGAGGGGCGACCGCTATTAGAAAAATGTTTTTCTTCATTTTGGTGTTTCACAAAGATTCGAACCTACGATCTATTCGAATTCCGAATGGTAGTCATGCACCAACCAATTCGGCTACGGCGGCAGATAGTTAGTTAATAACTATAAATACCACAAATGACACGCGGTTGATAAGATGTTCTGAGCACAATTATCTGTAAGAAAGTTGCACTTTATGATGCTTATTTCAGATTTGAAATATTCATAGAGGAGCTGCCATATGCCAAAGGCAGTAAGCTTTTTATTATTTCTGTAAAATCGATCCAAATTCTATCATTTACTTTTACACCTAATTTTGCTTTTAGTAATAAAATTGCATATATTGTATTTTAATCGTACCAAAGAACCTTTTTGAACCACTGTGCGCGATGTGAACGGAAAATGACACGGACGATTGGGTAAAGTGAAAGCCGGCGCAGTGAAATTTATGCTGCAATGGCCATATACAGTTACACTACAATACCAGTTACATAGACACTTACATATGTAGGCATGTATATAAGCGTGTGGCACATGTAGCATGCAGATTCGCATGCATTTTGGGTAATAGTTAGTGGCTGCTCTATCGCCAGTCAGCCAGTGAACCATGCAACCAGTCAGCCAGTCAGCCAGCATAATACCCGAATAGGCATCATTCAAAGCCGCTATCGATGACAAAATATCCGACAACCCAGCATAGATGACACTGCGGTTACCGCCCCTTTTACAGCTACTCATTTTATATAAGGCATCAAGTGTATTTGTATGTTGCTGCATTGGTCCCTACTTCGACATGCTGTAAAATGTCAATTTTGTTTGAATGACGAAGATTTATTATGTCAATGCTGCATTTTGAGTGACTCCGCACACATCGACGAATGGGGCGTGCAAAAACCCCCACCCACTTCAGATACAACTACATTCATACACGCATACGAGGCTTGTTACTGCCTTTTAACCTCTTTCGCTGTGAGTGGATTGGAAGTGCTGCAGTTGTTGGCGGGGTGTTGGGTAAATGGTTGGTCGCCTGGTCGGTCGGTCGGTCGGTCGGTCGGCGAGTTGTACATAGCATCAGAGAACAGCATAGAGTTTGCGGTTGGCACATGCCGCGTAAAATTATCCTACATGATTGCAAGTGACAAAGTTGAAAGTTGCAACACAAACGGGTACATAGTTGAAATTCAGTTTTCGCTTTTTCACTGGTATTCTGGTTTTCTGGTTTTCACTCGTCAGCGTTATGTGGAATAGCTTGATTTTTGCTTCTAGCTCTGCATATGACAGTGGCAATTCAGGCGTAAAACTTAATTGACCCACATTTTTCGAATCATTTCATTTTCATACCTTATCAAAAGTGTGAATAGTGGAAATTTGAAAATTTCTAAGCAAAAATTTTCAAGCATGGCTGAGCATAGCTGATTTACATTTATAATATACGTCCGTGTGTATGGTTCGAAATGCTATAGGTGGTCGACGAGTGCGCTATTGAGGTATTTCCGGTGGGAATTGGGACATGTAAACGAAAAAGAAATTAGCATACTAACTGTTGGTCAGGCCTTTTCCAAACGCTCAGAAGATGCACTTTTTATCTCGCAATGATATAAACCGCTTGGAATATTTTAAATTAATGTTTGTATGTATGTAACACAAGGACTGAAAAGTTCTGGGCCTAAAAATAAAACACTTTTTTTGTTTTGTTTAAAATTAGGTTTATTCATCAACGTAATTTCCATGAAGGACAACGCAATCATTCCAGCGCCGCTCTAACATTTCAATACCTCTTTTTGCCTCAAAATGGGCCTCAGTTTCGGTGAAAACCTCTACATTCGAGTGAATTTTCTTACCGGTGAGACTTTTTTTAAAGGCTGCGTACAGCCAATTAAGACTGGGTGCCAGGTCTGGCGAAAAAAATACTAAGGCTATATAATACTCACTGTTGATGGTATTCCCCTTCTCAAGACAGTCGATGAATATTACACCACGCACGTCCTAAAATACGGAGACCATCATAACCTTTCCAGCCGATTGTTATGCTTTCGGGCGCATTGGTCGAGGCTCACCAGTTGCTGCCCACTTAGATGGGATTATATATATAGTTGGCGCGTACACCCTTTCTGGGTGTTTAGCCGAGCTCCTCCTCTTATTTGTGATGCACGTCTCGATGTTGTTCTACAAATGGGTGTGCCTACATGGCGGGTGGGGTAGGACTTCCAATTTCAGTGTTTTCAGGTAGGTTTTAACGGGTTTGGCAACGTGAAGCCGAGCGTTGTCATGCTGTAGAATCACTTTTTCATGTCTCTCCGCGTATTGCGGCCGCTTCTCGCGCAGTGCTCGGCTCAATCGCATCAATTGAAGTCGATACGAGTCCCCAGTGGTGGTTTCGCTTGGTTTTAACAGTTCATAAAAAACAACGCCAACTTGGTCCCACCAAATACATAGCATAACCTTCGCAGCGTGAATATTCGGCCGAGGCGACGACGTAGAAGCATGATCGGGTAGTCCCCATGACTTTCTTTTCTTTGGATTGCTGTAATAAATTTATTTTTCATCATCCAACACGATGATGTGATGCAATCCAAAGAAAATAAAGTCATGGAGACTGCCCGATCATGCTTCCTTTTTTGCCGCTGGAGCAGTTGTTCACTGCTGCAAAAAACGACGTTCAACATCACTTGGTTTTAACTCATAAGGAACCGAAGTCCCCTGTTTCTGAATCATTTCCAAAGCATGCAATCACTTGAAAATGGATTGGCGGGTAACTACTAATACTGAAGTAAGCTCTTCTTGCGTTTGGCATGGATCCTCATTGAGCAGCCGCCATTTTTTTCGAATGAAAGGGGAAAATCAACACTTCCCACAAATGATGATTATTCGGCACAAAATCAGACATTTTCACAAAATCAAAAGTATATGATACCAAAACAAAATCGCTAATGTGTCGAAGCAGTTTGTTCACCATATGTCTAAGCTTGGTTTATGACGTTTAGGTCATGTTAGAATCGACTAGCACACACTGCTGGCGGCATCTATTGAGAAACAGCGAGAACTCAGTTGCGCACCCAGTTTTCATTTTCTTCTTACCATGCAGAAAAAAGTACAAGTGCGTTCAGTATTTTCTGGCTTAAAAATTAATTTTGCAAGCATTACTAACACACTAACTCCACTTTAAAGCGCCATTAAAAGACTGCAAAAATTTGAAAGAAAAAAAAAATTTTTTGGCAGCTGAAATTTGTGTACTACTTGCAAAATGTCATAATGAGCTTCATTCCAATTATTGATTTTTGTGGTCCACTTTTACTTAACAACGTGCGGTAGTAAATAATGCAGCATCTAGTTCCAAAAACACGTGTGTATTTAGTTACTTGCAGTGAATAACAAAAAAAAAAAAAAAATTAAAAAAAAAAATGTTCTTGTCATGAGTGCCTTGGGTGACGATATTTCCAATGAAACTAAATTAAATAACGTAAATTTTGTTCATTGGCAATTGAATGTGCAGCTGTCACAACATAAAATTTGCTCAGTAGTGCATAAAGCACACACAAAGTCTGTCAACGCAAAAAAGGTTGCCTCGCAGTGAAATACAAAAGTAAACCAGCGAGTGTGCCGAAGTATGCTATTTTCATATACGCACACACATACACATAATACTTTTGGAGTTTATCCTTTTTGACGTTACTAACCTAAAAAACTTTTAACTACCACATAAGGACTCCGTTATGAGCGTGAGTGTGTGCGTTTGATTGCTTAGTAGTTACTAAAAACGCATTTTACTGGTACTGCTGTCGTTGCCCCGCGCATCGCCTCACCGCTTACGAACAACTCCACAGCCATTTTGGCAACGTTACAAAATGTCTTTGCGCTTTTCCGCTTTTGCGTTGCTGATTTGTATTTTCACTTTATTCTAGACATTTTCAGAATTCTTTAAAATAAGAATCTACTCAAACGCTGAGGAGTTGACAACTTTTTGGCAAATTAAATAAGTACTTGATTCTTTCTGCTCTATACAAACTAAAAAAGGGAAATGGAAATTAGTATGTAGCACAAAAAAAAAATACCAAAGAAAAAACCTGAAAGGTGGCTAATGTTGTCCTAAAATTCAATTTGTTTTAGACTTAAATATTATTAAAAAAATATTTCGGTTCTTCAAATGGTTTCACTTTTTCAGTGCGGTAGGATATGCTAAGAATAAAACTAAACAATCTTTATTATTCGTGTATAGAACCATTCATGATAATAGGACTATGAATAAGTTCGTGCGGTTTTTTTTCGAAATTTGAAACTTTATTGACGTAAAATGGTTACAAATTTAATATTCAAAATATTGTCCATCGCTTACTACTACTTTTTCCCATCTTTCTGGCAATTCACGGATTCCCTTTGTGAAAAATTCGGTCGGTTTTGCCGCAATCCACGAATCGATCCATTTTTTGACTTCATCGTAATTACGGAAGTGCTGGTCAGCCAGGCCATGTTGCATCGATCGGAAGAGATAGTAATCGGATGGCGCAAGGTCTGGACTATACGGCGGGTGGGGTAGGACATCCCATTTGAGCGTTTCTAAGTATGTTTTGACCACTTGTGCAACATGTGGCCGAGCATTGTCATGTTGCAAAATAACTTTGTCGTGTCTATCGGCGTATTGCGGCCGTTTTTCTCGCAGTGCTCGGCTCAAACGCATCAATTGTCGTCGGTAGACATCCCCCGTAATCGTTTCATTCGGTTTCAGTAGCTCATAATACACAACACCCAGCTGGTCCCACCAGATACACAGCATAACCTTCAGGCCATGAATATTCTGCGCCGACGTCGATGTTGAAGCATGGCCAGGGTATCCATACGTTGCCCGACGTTTTGGATTGTCGTAATGGACCCACTTTTCATCGCCAGTCACAATTCGATGCAAAAAACCCTTTCTTTTGTGCCGTTGAAGCAGTTGTTCGCATGCCATAAAACGGCGTTCAACGTCTCTTGGCTTCAATTCATACGGCACCCAATGGCCTACCTTTCGGATCATTCCCATGGCTTTTAAACGTTTGGAAATGGTTGATTGATCAACTCCCAAAGTTTTTGCAACCTCTTCTTGCGTTTGAGCCGGATCTTGATCGAGCAATTCCTCCAATTCGGTATCCATGAACTTTGGCGGCGCACCCTCGCGTTCTTCGTCTTCCAAGCCAAAATCACCACTTTTAAAGCGTGCAAACCACTTCTGGCACGTTCGCTCAGATAGAGCATGCTCACCATAAACTTCCACCAAGATACGATGACTTTCGGCTGCTTTTTTCTTCATATTAAAATAATGAAGAAGAATTCCCCGCAAAAACACATTATTTGGCACGAAATTCGACATTTTCAAGTGTGGTAAAAATATTGTTGTTTACGCTTCAAATAAAAAACTTATACTGACGTTTGTGCCTTACGACAGTAGCTCTCCAATGAATGTTTGGAAATGTGGATCGATGGAATAATAATCAAGTTACGCCATCTGTTGTAAAACCGCACGAACTTATTCATAGTCCTATTATTTATTTTTTAAAGAAAATCCCTTTCAAATGTTGGCCGCAACTGCGCGAATTACGGCCCATCCGTAAGCACCAATTTGGAATGCCTCGCTGGAGGTCTTTGGTCGGCATGTCGTGAATAACTTTGGAAATGTTGACTTCCAATGCCTCAATTGAAGCTGGTTTTTCCACAAAGCCTCTGCATTTTACATACCCCCACAAATACAAGTTAAAAGAGCGATATCACACGATCTTGGTGGCCAATCCACAGGTCCAAGACGAGAGATAAATTGCCCATAGAAACAACGATGTAGCAAATCCATTGTTTCACGGGCTGTCTGGCTGTATGGCAAGTACCACCGTCTTGTTGGATCCAAATGTTGTGGAGATCACGTGCTTCCATTTCCGGCATCAAAAAGTCGATTATCAGGCGCGATAGTGTTCGCCATTCACTGTTACAGCGGCGCCAGCCGCGTCTTTCAAGAAATATGGGGCGATGAATCCAACAACCCATAGACCGCGCCAAACGGTTGTCTTCAATGGATGTAATGATTGTTCTTGAATGGGATGAATCCAACAACCCATAGACCGCGCCAAACGGTTGTCTTCAATGGATGTAATGATTGTTCTTGAATGGCTTTGGGTTGCTCTTCAGCAGAAATATGGCAATTTTGCTTATTGACGTAGCCATTAAGCAAAAAATGGGCCTAATCATTATACAGTTTTTCAAGAGCCCAACGACTGAAATTACGACGCTCATTTACATCCGCAATATTCTCTTCACTTCGGGCTGTACGAGCTCTAGTCCGTCGCGTATCATCCAACAATGTGAAATTAATATCAATTTTGCCGATGATTTGTCGAGTAGTGCGGTAGGACGGTTATGTTTTTATACATCATAAGTTGGCGATGAACACTTTTCATAGAGCGTCGATTTTCGTAATATAATTATACGATTTTTAAACGTTGTTGAAACGTGAGTCTTTCTATGATGAAATGTCAATGAATACTGCGTGACGTCACATTGGTTAGTTATGCAGTGTTACCAAGTATACCAGTGTTACTCTTTGCAATAAATTTTATACACAAAATGAGCAAATTTTTGAGTTTGTGTTTATTTATTTTTTTTTTTAATTGTGAAATGTAAAGAATAAATGTGTACGTGAATAACTGAATACATTTCAGAAGGTTCTCACGAGTCAACTCGAGCTTTTTGTGGCGTGAGAGAAAAAAACATACGCCCATTTTGTACGCGTTCAAAAACGATTAGCAGAATAAAGCGACATCAAGAAGAAGAAGAATTGAATACTAAATACAGTTTGTTATGTTGCAGGAAGAAAGTATTTTTTGTGACATTTTGCGGTAGTGATGGTTATTGCGTAAAAAATTCATTGCAGGGATCGTTGGAGTGCTGATGTTTTAAATACTCAAAATTCGACTTCGATGTGTCGAGGTTAATGAGTCGTCTTCTGCGATTGCTTTAGCTAATTTTTCCGATTATTTATGATAAAAACCTGGTAGTGTGCTTTTAGGGTTGGTTTTATGCCGTGCATAAAAATTTCGTGCTTTCGTCGTATGGAGAAAATGGTTGCACATGGGAGATAATTATCAAAAATCAACGAAAACACTGTTTTGTTGGAACCAAATGTCGCAGATGTTTAGTTGATTAATTTTTGGAAACAACATTTTAGTCGGCATGACACGATAGCGCTCATCATTCACCTCACGGCAGCTCCTCCCTCATTTCGAAAGAGATAAGGACCGTTGGTGCCGTCAGCCTCTATGAGCTTCGCGAGCAGATTTTTTTTTTTTTTTCAAAGTAAATTTTCACAATTCCGAGGCATTGTTCAGGCGTTAAGCGATTCATGATGACTTATCGAGCCTTACGGAACAGAAATAGCTACACAGTTGGCCATTCTCAGCTGTTCAACTATAGCTACCGACATCGATGTAGTTAAAAAAAAAAACACCCGGTGTTAAAATTAACTGCAATACCAAATTTGTTTTTTAATTCTGACTAAAAATTTGGAAATTTAAATGAGAATTTGTCGAATGCTTATAATTCTCGTACAAAGTTTGAGGCTCTGATTATTTTTATCCTTTTTATAAAATATAATAAATTTATTGCAAAGCTGAATGAGAGCTTCGACTCTGGTAAGAATCTCAGTGTACTCGATGTAATGGGAGTCGAGAAATTACAGGGGTAAATTTTTATTATTATTCTTGGAAACAGTTTATGTGTTAAAATTACAATCGGCAAATAAGACCATCTTCTGAATCTTGTTAAAAAAATTAATTATACAATATTTTATAAAAAAAAGACAATTAAAATCAAAAAACGCATTTGCAAGGCGTCGCAAAAGCCAGACGCTTTCGGAAAGGAAATATTTTCCGGATCTGTAGAGTTGATCCCGTTGATCAAATTCAACGAATTCTATGCTTTCAAATGTCCATATATTTGCTTTAAAATACTAAGGGACAAATACCTCTGACATGCTAAATTTACTAAAACTAGCTGGTCCATCATCCGATGACAACATCCGATGAAGCGACGCTTGGAGTGTTTGACAGAAAGATTCTGCGCAAGAATTTTGGACCTTTGCACGTTGGCAACGGTGATGGAACGATGAGCTGTATGAGCTTTGCGACGACATAGACATAGCCCAGCGAATAAAGATCCAGCGGCTACGCTGGCTGGGCCATGTCGTCCGAATGGATCCAAATGCTCCGGCTTTGAAAGTATTCGATGTGGTACCAGCTGGTGGTAACAGAGGAAGAGGAAGGCCTCCTCTACGTTGGAAAGATCAGGTGGAGAAGGACTTGGCTTCACTTGGTGTGCCCGATTGGCGCCGGTTAGCATGAGAAAGAAACGACTGGCGCGCTTTATTAAACTCGGCCAAAATTGCGTAAGTAATTATCGCGACAATTAAGAAGAAGAAGAAGCTGGTCCATCTGAGACATTTTCTTTTACGGAGTTACTGTGGTAACGCCATTTTTTCTAGAATTCTTAAATTTTATGACTTAAACGTTTTTCCAACAAAGGACGATATGCCAGTTTTTTGGATTTTAAAAACTTCTTCATACCTAGTTTTGTGAAACTCAAACTCAATATTCAAGATTACATGGTATTTTGTGTTTGTTAAACTTTCCAAATTCCGAGTGAATTAGTACCGGTGCGACTAGCCTGATAAAGTTGCAAAGCGGTTGTGGGTTCATTCATTTAATTTTGTTTCTTGAAACTGTAGTCTTAATAACATGAGCATGCCAATTTTATGTTATGCAGATGATGCCATATTAATTGCGGACTCTGAAGACAATTTGCAAAGATTACTACATAAGTTTGTAGTTACAGCCAAACAGTTTAATATGGAGGTCTCCAAAAAGTTTAGTAGTTGCCAAGAATGCGATCAGATGCAAACTTGAAATATAAAGGACGATGATAGAGCTAGTTATGAAATTTAAATACCTGTTGATAGAAATATACAGTAACCGCGACATTATTAAGGAATTCAGAGAGAGATGTATGCAGGGCGCACGTATTCCAGGTTGCATTAGGGATGTTGTATGGTGGAACAAATATATGACCACTGAGAGCCCGACGCGTATAAGTTAATTTACCCGGTCACGGTTGTTTTAAAAAAAACAATTTTTATCCGGTGAACGGTCTTTATTTGTTGAAACTTAATTTACAACTGACTTAAAAATTATTCTTAGTTCTAATACTAAAGCTAAGCCCGTGTGCCAGCAACGTGACCCATTCTTTGCTGAATAGGCGTTTCCCACGGAAACGCCAATCGCTGCTCTGGTATCTCTTCAAAAGCGTTGCGCGTGTGGAGTGTTGGGTTACCGTCATACTTTGGTTGAGGTGTGTGAACTGTTGCATTAGTTAAAACGTTGCGCATGTGGGGTGTTGGGTTACTATCATATTTTGGTTGAGGTGTGTGAACTGTTGCGTTAGCTCCTCCCTCCTCAAGTGCGGACGTCCCTGTTCGCATCTCCGTAGATTCAGGAGTACCAAGGGCGTTTGGTTTATTACAATTCCTTTGAAAGTCCTTCGGCTTTCTTTTTCCGGAAATTTTAAGTGCGATTAGTATGACAGCTATTATTATGGATATTGTGAGTGCTGTATTGGAGGTTAAACCCACTTTATTGATTTTGTTGATCGTCTCCAGCTTCTTCAAATTTTGTATTTGGAGACCTTTCATCATCTGCAAGGATAATATTTCTTCGAATGGCGTCTTCGGGTTTCGTTTTTGTAGAACAGGTGGAAGAGGTTGTAAATTACTCATTTCATGTACGTAGAATTTTTTGTTTTGCACGTTGATAGTGGAGTTGTGGTGTTGGATTATAAATGTTCCATTCAGTTCTATTGATTTGCCATCTATTTCGATTAAACCATTATAATTGTTCAAAAATAGTATTCCGGGTTGTACTTCTTCTAGGTTGCTAATGTGGTCAGCGTTGATAAGCGTGCAATTTGGGCGTCTACTATTTATAAGATTACTAATACAGCTATTATTATTTATTTCTATAAAATCTTTTTCATTACAAATTGTTATTTTATTATATGCTCTACATTCCTTTTTTAGTCCGTATATTTTCGTTTTACATTTTATTATTTTTTCATAATCAATTTTATTAATTTTATTTTCCTTTTTTACTCCTTTGAGTATTATTTTTTCACAAGTTTCTTTATTAGTAGTAGGTAAGCTTAGAATATAAATTATAGAAGTGCCATTTGAGGCTATTCTAATATCGGTAAATTCTAGTTCTTCTTCAATATTAATGTAAGGTATTTCTTCTTTTCCAATAATTTTTTCAATTGTGCTTATTTCTAGATTCGACAATATAAATGAATTAACAATATTTGATTTTGCCCAATGTAAGGCGTATTCAATATTAATAAGCTCTTCCTTAATTAATTGTAATTTATATTTAATTTTAAGACCTAGTTCTAATTTTACATTTTCATTATTTTTTAAGCTTTTCAGTATTTCATTTGTGTTATTACTTGCTTCATTTATTTTATCTAAAAATTTTTTGTTCATTATTACTTGTCTATCGTTATTTTCTAGTAGATTTCCAATATTTTTATTAATTATTTCTAAGTCATGGTGGTCTGGGTTACCAGCAATCCATTTCCATGCTGTGCCTATAAAATCTAATGAACGTTTAGTTTTAATTCGAGGGGTGAGTTTTGAAAGAAGTGTGCGAATTTGGATTATCTCGTGGTTAAGGAAAGGATGTAATGGATGGTTGATTTGGATATTTTGTGCGATAGTATTTTCAAGTTCTTTCGTTAAGTTGTCGTACTGTCTCGTGTCTATTATATGAATAATTTTAAATGTTCCTTCCTGTATTCTTGCTGTTCCGTCCTTCAAGGTTATAAGCTGTGCGTTCGTATAATCTAGGATTTGTGTTTCTGCGTAAGCCATGGCGGCAAGGGTACTGTAAAAAGGTTGTAATTATGGACCTATAGTTATTTATCTAATTTTTATATTTGTATCGTTGGCCTATGTCATTTATAACGATTTTTCTTATTATCTAATGATCGAACGCCTATGGCATTTTACTCGATTTTTCCTATTATCTAATGATCGAACGCCTATGGCATTTTACTCGATTTTTCCTATTATCTAATGATCGAACGCCTATGGCATTTTACTCGATTTTTCCTATTATCTAATGATCGAACGCCTATGGCATTTTACTCGATTTTTCCTATTATCTAATGATCGAACGCCTATGGCATTTTACTCGATTTTTCCTATTATCTAATGATCGAACGCCTATGGCATTTTACTCGATTTTCTTATTCACTAAAGATTACATTAATTATTTTCAAATTGAATCTAATCATATTAAAATTCCTTTGATTTTAATTGTATCAAAATTAATTCAATTTAATAGAACTAAATTTGGTTTCATTTCTTGAAATTAATTTAATTCGATGGATGGGAATTTAAATTAATATGAAGAAATTCAGTTCAAGCTTTAATTTTCTATAATTAAAATATATTTTTTTCTTTGTCCTTTTCTTTTTCTTTTTCTTTTTTTTTTTTTTTTGTTTTTTTTTTCTTTTGGTGATTTTTCTTCTTGTTATGAAGCCTGGTGAACCAAGTACGCTTTGGGTGGTAAGGCTAACTTCTAATATTACTTTTGTGAACAGTTCGGCCTGATTGGGTTTTGACTGTAGTCCTATTATTTTCTGCAACTATTTCCTTCTTGTATCTTGATGATAGTTTAGAGCCTAATCTTTTATTTATTTTGACAAATATCTCTTCACCTACGGAGTAATCTTTCGTTTTTTTTCTGTTTTTATTGTGATAGCCAAGGTCCTTTATTTGCTTCTTTGTAAGTAATTCTATATTTTGTTGTCTATGTCTTTCTAACTCTTGGGGTCTGTGGTAACTCTGGTACCGAAAAATGTTTCTAAGGGTTTTTTCTTGGTGGTTGAATGAATTGTCGAGTTGTATTCTTTAACAGATTTAAAAAGTAGTTCCTCGAAAGTCAGACTATTGTTGTCGGATTTTAAGCATCTCATAATTTCAGAGAGAGTAGAGTGAAATCTCTCCACTTGTCCGTTTGTCGTGCTAGCGTAAGGCGGTGTAACATATACTTCGATGTTCATTTGATCCTTCAATAGTGATGAAATTGAGGCGGAGTTCAGTGATTTCTCATTGTCAATTACAACAAGTTTGGGAATTCCAAATGCAATCATTAGCTCACGTATTGGATCCTTTATGTGCTCTACTGCTCGGGATGGGATTATTTTTACTTGTGCGTATTTGGAGTATTTGTCAACAGAAGTGAGAATGAACCTTTTTTCTGTGGAGTAAATGTCTATATGGACGATTTCTCCAGGGTTTTGTGGAATCGGGGTGGCTTGGATTTCTGGCTTTGGGGGGTGTCTATCGTATTTTTGCTGAAGGCAAGTTGAGCACTGTTTGACCTTTTTCTCTATTTTGGAGTTCATGCTAGGGAAATAGTATTTTTTTAGAATTTGAGTTTTATTCTCACGGCTATTTCTATGAGCTCGTTGGTGCTCAGTTAGTATTATTTCTTCTTGTTCGGTTTCGTTTGTGATATCCTGTAATAAAGTTTGTGTAAAACGGATTTTAATGTTTCTGAAATGTAGTGGATACATTTCTTGAATTTTACCCATAATATTTTCTGTTGTGTAGAGTCCGTTAACAAGAGCTGGGTCTAAACGTTGTTTAAAAATGTCTATTAAGTCCTGGGTGGAATAGTGAGTTTTGGTTATAGTATGTCTGTGAAAACTGGGGAAAGGCAGTTCAAAAGTGTAGTTGTTTTCATGTCCGATTAATAAAAATAACTGATTCTTAAATGCGTTTATTGGGGCTTCTGTAGCAGGTATGAGGATATGAGCAGAGCTTTCGTCACTATGGTCGGTTGTCGTGAGGGTATTTACCTCAGATTTAGGTGGTCTTGAAAGAGCGTCTGCAACGACATTAGTTTTGCCAGGTTTATAGTAGATTTCATAGTTATACTCTTCTAAAATGCATTTCCATCTTTTCATTTTTGCGTTATGATTTTTATTGCTTAAAGCAAACGTAAGGGGTTGGTGGTCGGTGTAAATTATTACTTTGGCTGAACCGTAGAGATAATTCCGTAGCGTGTTCAATGCCCAAATTATCGCCAACATTTCCTTCTCATTGGCGGCGTAATTCTCTTCTGTCTTTGATAAGGATCTAGATATGAACGTAATAGGTTTTCCGGATTGTTCTAAAACAGCACCTAACGCGTAGTTTGATGCGTCGGTTGTCAGATGGAATTCCTTTTTGAAATCTGGGTATGTGAGTATAACTTCCTCAGATATTAATGAAGTTTTAATTTGGTGGAAAGCTTGCTTGGCATTATTATTCAGCGTGATTAACTTTTTACTGGAGCTAGTTTTTGAAGCTCGTCCGTCTTCTCCTCTAAGGAGTGAAGTCAGTGGTCTTGCTAATTTAGCGTAGTCTCGTATAAATCGTCGGTAGTAACCTGATAATCCAAGAAATGATCTCAGATCTTTCAACGTCCTGGGGTAAGGGAAATCCTGGATGGCTTTTACTTTATTAGGATTTGTCTTAATACCACTACGTGATATTACTACTCCTAGAAACTCTACTTCGTCCTTAAAAAATTCACACTTATCCAACTGTACTTTCATTCGAGCGTTTTCGAGTGTTCGGAAAATGGTTTCTAAGTTCTCTAAGTGGCTACGTTCGTCCTTACCAAGTACTATTATGTCGTCTATATAGACATAACAGATTTTTCCAATGTGATCCCTAAGTATGTCATCAAGGGCACGCTGGAAAATGGCTGGTGCATTTTTCAAGCCGAATGGGAGTCTTGTAAATTCATACTTCCCATTATTGACTGAAAAAGCTGTCTTTTCCATGTCGGATTCCTTCAAGGGAATTTGGTGGAAGCCGCTTTTGAGGTCGAGAACAGAGAAAAATTGGCTACTTCCTAGTTGCGAGATTATTTCATTTATTTCAGGTATAGGGTATTTGTCCGCTACTGTCACTGCGTTCAATTTTCGGTAATCGATAACAAGTCTATATTTTTTCTGTCCGGAGGCGTCTAGTTTTTTGGGTACTACCCAAATAGGTGAATTGTATGCAGATCTTGATCGTCTAATGATTCCATCTCTTAGTAAGGTTTCAATCTCTTGGGTTACAAAGTCTCTCATAGCTAAAGGATAGGGATAATATTTGGAATAAATTGGGCTGTCCGAAAGAGTTTTAATTTCCCCAACTACTGTGGTGGTATAGGTAAGCTTTGCATTGGGTTCCGAAAATAATTTGGAATATTTTCTTGTTAAATAATTTATGTCATTTTTCTGCTGCAATGTCATGTGTTCAGTCCTAATATCAATTTTATTAACGTCCGCTGAGAATTTTTGTTTAATTTTAATAACTGTATTGTTACCAATTTTTAGTGTATTATCGTGGATATTTATAATAGCAGACAAGTCTCTTAGACTATCGTTACCAAGAATTTCGTGGAAAGAATTTAATGTTGGGAGTAGGAAGAATTTTAAATTTGTATCATTTTTCCCGAAAAGATTTACCAAGGTGTGATGGGTGATTTCTATTTTTCCGGCTATGGAGTTTGCGAAGAAGGGTTGTTCATTAAGAAGAGGCTTTAAAACAAGATTTGGCTGAATATAATTCTTACTAGAACCAGTATCTAGTAATATCTTAATGATTTTTCCGTTCTTCGTCCGACACTCTATGTACGGTAACGAAGAACACGTCATTCTAAAAAATGTATATCCGTAAAGTCAGCTGAGGTTTCATGTTCCTGAGACAACTGCGGATTATATCCATGATTCAATGCCGTCTCATATTCGTCCATTGTAGGTATACATTCTTGTTCGTATCCTTCCTGTTGGACTTCCTGTTGTTGCCGTTCACTTTCAATATGAAAGTTCCTCTGAAACTTGTATGGTATTTGATGAGAAGTGTTGGATGGCCTCTTTTCAGCTGGTTTACTTGGTCCTGGTCTATTCATGTAATTAATTGCCTTAGATTGCATGGAACGATCAATTTCCATGTGTTCCGGTCTCGGTAATGGTTTTGGAGCTATTGGGCGAGGGGGTGTGAATGTATTTCTGACCTGAGGGTAAGGTTGAGAAAGCCATGGTTGAGTTGGCGGTTGAAAGGATGTAGGATACTGTTGAGAAGTTCGTTGTGTATTCCAACCAAATTGAACAGGAGAAGTCCTTTGGTAGTACTGTGACATATTTCTGGGTGCTAGAGGTGGAGGGGTTTGTTGTGGGTAATATGGTCGAGGAACATGGTAGGATGCTCGCGTATTTAGAGGCATATTCCTATATGTTATCGTCAGGCATTTTGGATTTCTTTTTTTTAAATAAAATTTCTCTTGATTTTTTTTTTTTCACTTTTTGTTTAGTTGCATTGATTTTCTTAAAAAATTTCTCTTTTTGGAATTTTTTTTTTCTTATATGAAATTTCTCTTGATTTTTCTTCACTTGTTGTTTAACTACATTGATTTTCTTAAACTTACAAACTATATTGAACTTAAAGACTTACACAAATAAATAGATCTCCATCCTGTGAGGTGACGGGCAGGACTTATCCGTTTTGTTCTGAGGGTTCTTCCCGCGATGACTCCGGGTCCTGTATCCGCACACGCTTTGTGTCCACCGACTGAAGCGTTCCTCCAGGTTGTGGCTGCCCAGTCGCCTACTGCTATTTTTGGTGCTGAAGTGTTGAAGATTGTTCCACCACTGCTTGAGGGGCCTTTAGAACTGTATTTTTTTTTCACTCGCGTCGAAGGATATTCCGCCACTACTTAGGGGCCTTGGAAATTTTCCTTCGTTTTAGCACTTGCGACTGGGCCCCACGTTGGGCGCCAGTTAATTTACCCGGTCACGGTTGTTTTAAAAAAAACAATTTTTATCCGGTGAACGGTCTTTATTTGTTGAAACTTAATTTACAACTGACTTAAAAATTATTCTTAGTTCTAATACTAAAGCTAAGCCCGTGTGCCAGCAACGTGACCCATTCTTTGCTGAATAGGCGTTTCCCACGGAAACGCCAATCGCTGCTCTGGTATCTCTTCAAAAGCGTTGCGCGTGTGGAGTGTTGGGTTACCGTCATACTTTGGTTGAGGTGTGTGAACTGTTGCATTAGTTAAAACGTTGCGCATGTGGGGTGTTGGGTTACTATCATATTTTGGTTGAGGTGTGTGAACTGTTGCGTTAGCTTATATACCTACAATACTGTATTAGACCAATCCTGACCTATGGAGCTGAAGCGCGAGCTGAAAACGTAAAAACAAAACAGCTACTGCGTAGAGCTGAAATGCAAGTTTTACAATCCATCGTAGGAAAAACACGTCTTGACTGCATTAGAAACGAGGCCATTTGCGACGAAACTGGCGTTAATGACGTAGTGAAGTTTATAAGAACAAGAAGACGAGCTTGGAACGTTTCTAGAGCTAGTGACAACATAATTATCCGAATACCGAGGGACTATATACCACATGGAAAGCGCGGACCTGGAAGACCACCAAAGAGATGGCGCAAAAGCTGGATTTCGACATCAGCGGAAGGACAATAACATTTCGTCATTTTGAATTTTAATAATACTTTGTAATTTATAACTATGTAATTGTGTGAAGACCTATAATAAAATAATAATAATAATAAGAAGAAGAAGAAGAAGAAAAAGAAGAATATTAAACTGTAGTGAAACTTTTAAATTAATAAGCGTATAATTTATTTTATGGCAGAAATACTCAGAGCGGCTTAGTCGTTTTGTCACGTTACCAAAAGAAGAGAAAATTAATTGTATTCAGACTTAACAAGTTTATCCCGCTACGAGATACCGAATTGTAAAGCTACCGAAATTAGACTGCATACCCCACAAGAAAGGAAGTGCTTAATTAGGATTTGTGCGCATATCTTCCCGTCTCATACGTCTTGTGTACTTACTTATATTCTTAATAAGAAGAAATGGAACAAATTGCAAGCAGATAATCGATTCTAGATTCTAGGAAATGATATTTTTCTGTGTGTGTATGCGTGAGTATGTATTCGAAAGCTATCAAATTTGCATTTTGTTTTATTAATGCATCCGAACACTTGCTACGATTCCTTACACGAGGCGGCGTGCCATTTATTTCCATCCTTCGCAGTTCCCATCAAATGCAGCGAATTTGAGTGTAAAAGTTCCATGAATTTGTGCTTGTGAAAAGTTTTCTCGGCAACATGGCATGCCGGAAACTAAAATTAAAATGAGCCAAAAAAGACGCCAATTTCGAAAATTGTGGTGAAAATAATTGAGCTGCATAAAACGTTATGAACAGGTGACATATCTGAGCGTGAAAAGTTAGCACCAATCTCTGTACGAACAGCTGCTTGCCAACAGCTGCTTTAACACTCGACCGAAGTGGGTGGAAAAGTTTGTGAACCAGCGAAGGGGATGTTGAAATTTTTCGCCCGCAAGTTATAAAGTTATTAAAGAATGCTATGCTAAAAGATAGTTAGAGAAATAGTTACAAATTTTAGGGGAAGAGTAATATTTTCGAACTCAAAATTAAGCTGAATGTCTTAGTGCTTAAGTGAAAGGTTATTTTGAGTTTAGTTTTAAAGAGCATTCGTTAATTATTTGCGAATTAGAGCCTGATGTGTTTGAACAGTAGGAGCTGCATAATATCCAGCAAATCATAATATTAGTTGAAACAAGCAAATTTAAGGAAGAGGAAACGTTTCGCCCGAGACCACAAGTCATGGAGTGCACCAGAGGGTAGGAAAAATTGGGATAGCATACTTGGGAGCGATAAAACAAAAATGAATTTATTTGATCGATGATGATGATGAGCGAAATGTCAGACGTTCTAAAGTGTATGAGTTCTCCCCGCAGTTCATAATAAAAATAATAGTCAAGGACGATGGTTGCAACATAATGATTTGAGTATGCTTTTCTTGGTATCGAGTAGAACCTACCCATCTGATAACCTCAGGGCCATTTGCTGAGAAGAATATGTCACTTCGGCAACTTTTTATGTAAGATAATGACCCAAAGTCCTCCTCGATGTTAGTAGGTGGATGGATACGCGAAACAATGTAAGCATCTCAAACGCAAAGAACGTGCAATCGGCGGGCTGTTCGCGTTTTTTTTTCGAAACCACGTTTTAGGAGCTGGTTGGCATGATTCAGAAAAAATTATTCATCCGATCGGCTTACAATTTTCACAACTTATTCGGCACCTGTTGCACAGTTTGCCCCTTGTCGCCCCTTCTCTTCGCCATCGTTCTAGACGACGTCATGAGCCAATTGACTCTGCCCAAAAGAGGCATCATATGGAGTCTTACCAGACACCTTGACACCCTTCCTCTTCGCTCACAAACTCACTGATATGCAAGTAAAGGCGGTCATACTAGTCACGCCGGCAGGCACTATCGGACTGGAGGTAAATATCGCCAAGACCAAAACTATGAGAGTCAACCACAATGAAGCAAGACATATAATGGGTGGCGGGTTCTCGGTGGAATTTGCCGAACGCTTCTGCTACCTCGGCTGCACTATCACGGCAGACGGTGGATCAGATGGGGATGTCAACGGCAGGCGCTGTAAACTGCGAATATTCAGCTCATATGTAAAGGCAGTATTGTTGTACGGAAGTGAGGCTAGTCTTCAGCACCATCACACATAGGCTACACTCTTTCGTCAGCATCATCTGTAGAATATTCTGGCCGAACACTATCAACAACGACGCGCTGTGGAGATCAACGAAAGAGGAACTCATTCTTTGCCAACTCAAACGCATAAAGTGGCGATGGATAGGTCACACGCCTAGAAAACCACCAGATAGCATCCCACACGGGCACTGAACTGGAACCCTGGAAGGGAGCAGAGGTCGCCGTCGGCCAACGAATATTTGGAGAAGGTCAATTTTGCGTGAGCTAGCAGATGCCGACATCATATGGGACGGTGCAAAACCCAACTGCTCAGAACCTTGTAAGATGGAAGAGTTTAGTCGAGGCCCTATGCTCCCGAGAAAAAATAAAAATTCTGCATATGTGCCTTTATAACACTAACTACTTTAATTATTCATAATTATTAATTAATATGGTGGATGTGGAACCATGAAGAAGCCCACGCAAGTGGGGAGAGTTACTGATCGCCAGGGCGATTCTTCTACATATGGTTCAAGCAGCTCACAACTTGCGGGATTAGCCCAAGTATCCTCTGGGTAGCTTCTGAACGCCCATTCAAGAGCGAGCCAACGGGATAAGGCGAAGCATACCAGGGTTGTGCGCTGGGTTTGGGACCCGCTAGGCTGGAAAAATTTAGGATCTTGCGACTTTTATTACAGCTGCCATATAAGGGAGCACAAATTCAGTGTTGGAGTTGTTGTGGGAGAGCTTCCGAATACCCGTTGTGAGTTAACGTGAGAAGGCGAAACATTCCAGGATAGTTGGTTGTGAGCTGGGTTTGGGACCCGCCACTTGAAAACCTCCCAATGAAAACATACACAAAGCCTCGGATGAGAAGTTCCAGCACTGATGACGAGCCCTGCAAACGAACTATGGACTACGATTTGAGGGCATGCACCTGGAATATCCGGTCCCTTAATGGGGAAGGTACCTCTGCCCAGCTGGTGCATGCCCTCGTGAGAATAAAGGCTGACATCACTGCCATCCAAGAGATGCGATGGAAAGGCAAGAAAACCGTAGGACCTTGCGACATTTACTACAGCTGCCATATAAGGGAGCGCAAATTCGGTATTGGATTTGTTGTGGGAGAGATATTTTGTCGCCAAGTACTATCGTTCACTCCGGTGGATGAGTGTCGCGCAAAGCGCTCATTTGCACGCACGCCGCGACGGAAGAGAAGGACGATACGACCAATGATGCTTTCTATGAGCGTCCGGAATTTTGGGAAATTTAGCCAGTACAACGAAACATTCGGTAACAGACTGATCGACTTCGCCGACATAGCCCTGGACAGCCAGTTTTGTCAATAACGAGATGAAAGATAAATGATACTGCCTGAAGAGTACCTCTGTCACTTAAAATACTAACCAATCGCTTGAGAAATTGAGTGAATCAGCGTAAATGAGTGTAATCTAGTTAGAACCGAGCAAACGCAGAGTAGAATATCTTAAGAGTATTTGGGTCAGTGAAGTGCGATGAGTGACGTCTTACAAAAGCGAGCGTAGCAAAAGAACTGAAAGTGGTATAATTTAAATGCGTGATAAAATTGAGCCTTGAATTAAGGAAAATCTCTGAGTATTTAATCACATCAGACGAAGCAAGATTTATATAATTAATATGATAAGAGCTATTAAGGGGGCTTTGCACTTTAGAAAATGTGATTTTATGACGTTTTTCAATATTAAGAAAAATTAAATTATAAAGCGGCAGTTTTTCAATATTAAGAAAAATTAAATTTTTCAGCTCAGACTGTAGGACGGCGGCAACACAAGAATTCCTCTTTTCAGTATAAACTTTCAGCGCAGAGGAAAAAAACAAAGGAAAAACACGAACAGATATCAGTAATAAACAAAACAAATAATAAAAGTTCTAAAATACTACTCTGAGGTACACGCGAATTAGTTATAACTGTACGAGGGTTGTTATATGTATTCTGGCCTAACCATAAACGCAAAAATGAGCGTTGGTGACTGAAAGCGGTTTTATTAATTTTCAAAATATTCTCTACGATGGCCTATACACTTTTTGCATTCGTTTGAATAAATTTTTAGCGCACTTTGCTAAAGAATGGTGATTGAACCCTCTACAATGACTTTATTTGATCGATACATTCTTTTCTTGCGAATCCGTATTGAAAATTGTAGAAAATAATCGGAAGCAAATGTTCATATTTTAATTCCATTTTTTACCGGTAGGAATTTTTAAGGCCTTGTAAGTGCATTGATAGTAGAAAAGGTAAATAAAATGTTCCAATGGAAACGTCAGATGGCGCCTGTCAACATTAAAAGTGACGAAAGCCCTCGTGTGATTTCTAGGTGCTTTCGCACACATTGCCGAATTAGTTAGGAATTAGTTAACATGTAAATTGAGTACAGTTTGGGTGTGAGCATAGACACAGAGATTCCTGGCCCCCTTCCTTATGTTTATAATAAAGAGTAGAGTTTAAAGACATAAGAAAAAACTGGAACAAAAGGCTAAGAAATAGTGACAGTTCTTTGGTATTTGTATAGTTTGACCAACCAAAAAAGATATGTACTTAATTTTCAAAAACCGCTTTACTGCCATTCAAGGCTGTTAAGTTGTTGTTAAAAATTCAGTTTGACCTACTTAATTGCGAATATAATATAATGAACAGGCATCTACATGCATACGTACGTATAATAACAGAAAATAAAAACCAAAGAAACCATAATCGGTCTAGTGAAACACCGAATGAATAAACGGCAAATGTTCCAAACCAACAATGTTATCATAAAAAAAGAAAAACACAGTCACATTAGCTTCATTACCATTGCAAATTCGACATGAAAATAAAATTTGCTCCATGCGGATTGCATTGCCCACTACCAGCTCCATGATAATCATGCACACAACCACACGAAACATACCTCAGCACAGTTGCGTAGATAGCCTTTTGTGCTGGGGGACCGCATTTTATTCAGGATTTCATCTCAGAAACAATTTTGAAGCAATTGAATTTACATAGAAACAAAAACAATAACGAAAGATTTTATTATTTTTCTTTTGGTGGCACAAATTATTTTTAGAGGCAACTTGTTAATGCAACCAAACATTCCAAAAGGTTCTTAAATTAAAAGGGCGCATAATCCACTTTCCGAAGAGCAAGAGTAAACCCAGAGAGTAAGAGAGCTGGAATATAGAATTATTTTTTGAATACCTTTTAATTATTTATCTATGAATACCTTTTCATTTTCAAAAATTTTAAAAGATCCTCAATTTCTACAGTACTGACATCTTCCAATTCATGAAAGAGCTGCCTACCTACACAGCCGTAGATAAACCTAACAGTAGCAGCTAACAGCCATGGCATGCGGTTCGCTGAATACTTTCTATTCGAATCGAGCACGTTCGTAACAGAAGTATTGCTAAACATTTCCCCAGCATGTTAAGTTAACATAACACTATTAGTATTCTGAATATTTTCATTAGAACAATTAATTATTCACTCACATCCAGCAAGTTATGAGTTTTGCTGCCGCTTTTGTAAGCTAAGTATATTCCGCACTTTACTTTCATAAATGTTTTTGGATATTTTCTAACCATATGAAACATGTAAATACTCGTTCTACCTTTTCTTAATGTTACCGTTACTGTAGCTGAACATTTTAACAGCATGTTGAGTTAACATAGTAATCTGTTAGCATTCAGCAACAGAAAGTGCTAAATATCTAGGCTTTGTACTGGATAAGATGCTAAATTGAGGACTCCCGGATGAAGACAGAGTACGCAAACAATTAGGGCGTTGTACTACTGCGGAAGTCTAATTGGGGAAAAATGGGGACTGGAAAACAAAATGATACATTGGCTGTACATAGTAGTAATTAGACCAGTTCTCATAGAAGGGTGTAAACATCGAAATTGTTAACAAGGTTCAAATACTCGCATTTGTTCTCATAACCAGTGGAATGTCAACCACACCAACGAAAGCATTATATGCGACATTACATCTTCCCTCGGCAGATCTGTAGGCAAAATACATCGCGCGCTGTACGGTAATAAAGTTGAACACTTTAAGTAAATGGTCAAACACGGGCTAAGACCACGGGCTTCACAGACTGGTGCAATATGCACTTCCGCCTACACTTACCATTAAAACATTCACGACCCTCCTTCCCTCAAGGAAAGAGTGGGAACGGGTCGATGTAAGACAAGGCGAGTCCATTCCTGTATACACGAATGGCTCAGAGCTCGAGGGCGGAGGTGTATATTCTGAACATCTGGAATCTCAACCAGTTTTTGGCTCCCCGACTACGGTAGAGTCTTTCAGGCTGAACTGATGGCAATAATAAAATCCGTTACTGCTACAGTGCGATGCAGTACTTGGAGATGTTATCTATATTTTCATTGATAGCCAAGCAGCGATAAAATACCTCACATAGCATTCGGCAACCTCCAAGGTAACCATGAAATGCCGCACGTCCCGAATGAAAGTTGGCGTAATGCTCCAATGTTAAACGTCAGAATCTCCGCTAAGCCAAAATAAGCACAGTTTTAGCACACTGATATCAGCTATAACAGCGCACTGCCTAATAGGCAGACATGCCCAGGGAATGGGCATGGAAAGACATGACTTCTGCAGAAGCTGCCTAGATGAGGAAGAGACGATCTCGCACCTCCTGTGCCATAATTCTGCTCTAGCCAGACGTAAATTTAGTATTTTAGGTAGACAATTCTTTAGTGAATTGGTAGATCTCTTCCTCTTTATTGGCGCGATAACCGCTTACGCGATTTTGGCCGATTTTAACAAAGCGCGCCAGTCGTTTCTTTTAAGTGTTAATCAGCACCGGATACAACAAGTGAAGCCAAGCCCTTCTCCCCTGATCTTTCCAATATAGAGGGGATTTTCTCTTTCACTGCTACTACCAGCTGGTGCCGTATCGAATACTTTCAGAGCCGAAGCGTTTGTATCCATTCGGATGACATTGCCTAACCAATGGAGCCGCTGGATCTTTATGCGCTGCACCATGTCTATGCCGTCGTAAAGCTTATTGTTCCATCGCTTGCGATATACGCCGTCACCAATGTACAAATTTTGCGCGCAATCTTTCTCTCAAATTCTCCAAAGGACGCCTCATCGCAAGTTGTCAGCGTCCAAGCTTCTGTGCCATACGTTAGGTCGGGCATGATGAGAGCCTTGTAAAATTCTTTATGAAGGGAATGGTTCTATATTAGAGTAAATGGGGAAAGCCTCTAATCTCCATTCACTTGGGAGAGGTCAGGACGATTCTTCTACATTTGGTTCAAGCAGCTCACCAGCGGGATTAGCCTAAGTATCCTCTGGGTAACTTCCGAACATCTGAAGGCGAATCAACACAGGATATTGTGCTCTGCGTTTGTGATCCGCCATGTAAAAATTGTCCCCAGCGACGACAACAAAGCCTCGGATTAGAATTGCATACTCTGATGACGACCACTCTGAACGAGTTAAGGATTACGATTTGAGGGCATGCACCTTCCCCTTAATGGGAAGGTGCCTCTGACCGACCGGTTTGTGGTCTCGTAAGAGGACATTCTTCTTGGTGATTACGAATGAGTAGTAATAAGTGTGATTGTAAGCATATCTCTGAACAAGTAAACATTGTGTAAGTAGTACCCTCCATCCAAAGTTAAGAGCTTCTGACCAATATTCTGTTTTATAAATTTTGCTTTATTAATTTTTCTCTTAACCGAGTGTTGAGAGAAATCGGTTTCGTACTGAGTTTTCCGGTTATTCAACAATTCCATTTTACTACGAGTTTCTATCCATATAGTTTGTGATTCGT
This sequence comes from Anastrepha ludens, assembly GCF_028408465.1. Classification (NCBI taxonomy): domain Eukaryota; kingdom Metazoa; phylum Arthropoda; class Insecta; order Diptera; family Tephritidae; genus Anastrepha; species Anastrepha ludens. Next base: position 6,519,765 of record NC_071498.1, on the reverse strand, counting down.
TTGTGAGATCGGCGCCCCTTTATCAGAACCTCTGCCGACGCTACTGCCTTAGCCATACGCCAGCGACAAGCAACATTCCGATTGATGCCAAAGCCTCATCCCCAGAGTGCTTACACAAACTCTAGGACGCAGAGGCTGGTTATGAGTGGGACATGAACAGAACTGGCCGGTAATGGAGGCGAAGTTGGGCATTTGACAATTTAGCTTGACCATCGGTGCAGCGTTCATTCGCTGTTGACTCTCAAATACAAGCACCAACGATTTCGAAGCAGCTGCGTGAAATGTTGCGAAAGCTAAACAAAGAAAAAGCAAATAAACAGAAGAAAAAGTCAAGTAAAAATTAAAGAAAAATGGTAAAAGCAGAAAAGCGAAATTTTTACGATACACCGAAAAGTATTTACCATAAAAGTTTACGATAATGACAATTCAGACACAACCACAGACACAAAAGCAGACACAGACACAAATATAAACATGAGGAGCTGAGCAAGTTCAAATACAAAAATAAGGGTGTGGCATACAAATTCGAAGGCGATATCCATAACCGGCATAGACAGGAGATTACATGCGGCAAAACAAAGAAGCACACACTTACAGACACACATACATACGTATAGTATTTAGCATGCCAGCAAATGTTAAGCGGGCGACGGCGACGGCGTGGATGCGCAGTCTAGCTGACTAACTTGCTTTAATTCAAAACAGCTTAGTGGCTCAAACCAAAACCCTCTTAATATCAGCAGCACAATTACGTGGAAAGATGCGATTGTATAGCTCAAATTGGGCCGACAAACAAACAAGAAATTAAATTAATTTTTTCACACTTAAATCCGCGCGCATACAATTATGAAAATAAGTTGAAAAGTTAAAGCCGTTTCTAGCTTGGCAAAGAGTTTCACTTTGCAGTTGTTTCACGGTTTATTTAATTGACGCGTCCTTGTCGCTGGCAAGCACGAAATTTCCCATTTACATTGGGCTTGTTAACATTTCACGCGTACGCTTTGGTGGTGAGGTGGCTGCACAGCAGTTGTGAGTTGATACAACAATTGGCTGGCAAATATTTTTACTCAACCATATCTAGAAGATTAAAATTCAAATTAGAACTTTTGAACGTGGCTGAATGTCAATGAGAGCCTATGACCTTCGTTGAGCAGAAGTAAACAACAGCAAAGATGTCTGCGACCGCTGAAGAGTTGATTACGCAGTAAGACCAGCTGAGTAACACTTGACGTGCGATGAAAAGCTTTAATAATTAAGATATTCTATATAACTTTTAAGCTCTGTAGGAAAACCAAAGTAAAATTAAAAGGCAAAGAGAGCATTTTATAACACAAGGGGGCAAGATACAAAATTGGTTGTACCCCGTTTTGAGAGTTGACTGCGTAATTTCTTTTTCGTGTGGTAAAAGTTTACTCCTTCATAGTATAAAATCCCAAGATGCTTGCATTTTATTCTTCAAAAATTTTGTATGGAATACTACAATACGTGAATAGTTCGTTTAGAATATATTAATCCTATACCTTCTTCGCATGTTTTTCCCATTCAAAATACATAGAAAGAGGTTTAGATAATAAAATATTCACTTCGGGGCAAAATGATGGCTCATCAAAATTTTCCTCTTTTGACAATTTTCCTATTTATTTATTATTATTTTTATTTTTTAACGTGCATTATTTTTGTTGAAAATATATCTCGTTGTTTATCAAAAACCATATAAGTACAGTTTTCAAATTTTTATTTTTATTGTATGGTTCAAAGGAAGAACAATGGGACACATCCAAATTCCTTGCATTCTGATCTGTTCTGCGCCAGCTTCATTTCTGGCTAAATTCACGGCAGGCTTTTCCAAAACCCACAATCATCTTCAAGCGTTCAATGGCCTTCCTCGTGTACGGGTGCCTTGGGGAATCCACTCAATAGCGGCTCCTGCTAAGTCAACACATTCTCTACGAAGGACGGAAATGGTGTTACCTTCTGAAAATCTGAGATACTATTGAGGTTTGCTGAATTATTCTCCACAGCCCAGAATTCAAGATTGTGTTTGGCCAGAGGATTTTTAGGATTTTACGAAGGTGTAGATTAGTGAAAACTCTTATATCGGCCGCTATCGCACTCCGCACATGTATGATTTCCAAATTGGACGTAGGCACCCAAATGTTGCTAGAGTTTTCCTAATGCGGTTTTTGGTATCTTTGCTCGGGCAAAATGACACCGAAATGATCCTGGGTACCATCAATCAGAAACCGACGTTTTAGCTTCGGAGATGTTGAAAGCCTGCCCACCGATTGGATTTGCATTGACATGTCGTTCGCGTAGTCGAGGTCAGCAAGCCGGCCCTGCAGGCCCCAGGAAATCCCACTTCCAGTGCTTATGGCGATCTTCATAACGCTGTCTAAGATGGTGTTAATGAGCATTGGTGATACATAGTAGGCAAATTTGTCTACTCCTGCTAAGAGCTTTATTCTAACACCTAGGAGCTGATCATTCGATACCCGGTATTTCATAAAAAAAATTGATCAAAATATTGACACGCCATCGTTTTGTCCCGCATTGCAATACAAATTTAGGTTAAGTTAATTTAGCTAATCAGCGACGATATTACGTAGACCAGAACCATAAAAAAATGCATGAGGGCATAGGCTTCCGATTATACAGATTTTGCATTGCTACCAAAATATTCCATGTAATTCCTTGATCCGTTACATGCCTCAATTAGGGAAGGAAGCTGACAATGATGACCTTAAAACTCCCCCATTTTACCTCATGACATTTCCACATCTGTACACAAATCAGTAGTCCACAATCTTGACTTGGTGGTATTTCTATAAGGGAAGGATAACTTTCTCAGTGCTGCAGGATTTTTGATGTATGCTTTTTATTTTCGATAGTCTCACGAATTCCAACTTTGAGGTCTTGACTCGACCCTGCTGATGGCTGCTAAAGCAAGCAAAGAACAAAAGAAAAAGGCACAGCTGCACATTACAACAGTGGCGCCAGCAAGAGGAAGCGAGCATTCGCGGTAAGAGCGCAGACACACCAAATTTAGAGAAGTCCTCAACCATCTGTGTGATCTTTCTGCTAAAAAAATGTGACACACAAATGACGCTTCAAGCAGTAAGAAGGCGTTGTTCCAAACAGCGACAGTTGCGCATTCCCACTACTTAGGACTGGTAGCGGCAGGCTAATCATCTACCCTGTCAGAAATCAAATAGATTAACGAAACCAACGCAGGACTGAACCTGTCGAGGCCTTATGCTCCCGAGCGGAGTGAACAAGGAAAAAAAAATATAATGGGTTCATAGCTTGTACTAAATTTGAATAATTTTGCTTCATTTAAAAGATAAAATTACGTTTTCTGCTTTTTTGAAAATAACTGTTATGCCGCAGGAGGGCGTGGTTGTTGACCGATTTCGACTATTTTCAGCAACAAGCAACATTGGGTAAAGGGTAATATGCATACGAAGTTTTATTAAAAAGTACCAATTTTTGCTCGAGATATCGTACGCAGGATTGGACGAATGGACAGACAGACGAACGGATAGACGCAGCTACATCGACGCGCCCCTTGGCTCTGAGTACTTTGATATGTATCTATCTACATCTATATTGATTATTTTATCCTATTACATACAACCGTTATATCGAGCTTAATAATGTAAACGCGTAATAAAAAATAGAAATATTGTTGAAATTAATTTTTTTATTATAATCTGGTAGATAAGTTAATGGCATTTTTTGCGAATATGCTATCCGGTATATGCATCGAGTTATACTCAAATTTTTCCCTACTTTTTTAAATAAATCTGTGTAATAAATCTAAATGAGTCCAATCAGCAAAAATGCGCGACAAATAATGGTCATTTGGCTTCAATTCTTCCACGAGCTGTATTTTGTAGGCATATAAGCCAAGGTACATACATAGAATTTTCCACGTAGTCGAAAGACAAAGACCAAAAAGTTGAGAAGGGGGACGCATCGAAATTTTGGCGTCTTCTGCAAGACTTTGCTCCAAGAACTTCGCGAACAGAGATATATTTTTTTAAGTAAATTTCCACAATTCGAAAGCCTTGTTCTGGCGTTAAACGATTCATTATGACTTGCCAAACATTACTGAATAGCAGGGTTGGACATTTTGCACTGTTTTTTTATTGGTAGTTAAACTAAGGGTTTTATTATCACAAAATCTTCAGTTTTTTAGTGTTTTAATTATCATTATTTATTTAGTGCCCTATGGCCAACCCTGCTGAACAGAGGTATCAACAGGGTTTGCAGTTTTCTGCTGCCAGCCATAGTTATCGATGTGGATAGTTCTTATGCAGCTAAAAAAGCACCCTATATGAACAAGATTATAATATCCTTAGGTAAAAGAGCGGTGTTATAAATCATAAAAAATAAATTCCTCACACCTCACTGATGTTGGTTTCGCTTTCAAACTCAATAAAATCGATGGCTCAAATGCTAAATGGAGCACCCTGTAGTAAAGATTTGAAAGAAAAATTGTCATTATTTAGCTATTTATTTATGTCCATGAAATCTTGAAGGTATGGGTTTCCACTCGATTCTCTATAAATTAGCAAGGAACCTACTATGCCCCAGTGAATATGGATACCGTTACACTCTGCGGAGATGAGATTCATGGTCACTTTAAATTTCCGGCTCACCAAAGTATGCGGTAGATTTCCAGCCAAAAAGGTGGAAAGATAAATGAGCGATCAAAAGTAATGGGGCAAGTGGGATTGGCGGTCTGTACATACATATATACGTGTGTGTGTGTGTGTGTAGAGTCTGGCACATGGTCCCTCGAATGGATGGTTGACTGTTGGCGCGGTTCCATAATAAAAACCGCAGCAATTACAGCTATTGTAGTTTTGTTATTTACAATTTGGGATTTTTGTTTATTTGCTATGAGTTCAGTTACCGTAGTTGTTGTTGTTTTTGGGCTAGGTGTAATAAAGCCACGAAATGTTGGCCTAAATATGCAGTATGCGCATTTCATTTTAAATATAAATGGCATCTAATCTAAATAGCTGAATTTTAAATAATTGTTACAACGTGCCACACACACACACACACACTCATTCATACATACATACAAACATCCTCGTATACCAGCTGCCAGCTGCTGTTCTGCTAAAATGTTGCCGCTATTTGGGCATGAAAGTATCAGGAAATTGAAAGTGCACACAAAACGTGATGAGGATGGCGCAAGGTGGTTTGACCTGGTTCTATTATTTCTTGTACAAATGTATGTATGTTTTTAAATATTTTGTTTTTGATTCAATACATTTTTTCATATTTCCCTCTTCCTGTTTTGGTTTAGGATTTTTTGGAATTCTCTGAATAGCTGCGATGTCAACTCATGCATGTGCACAGATAACGAAAAACTAAGTTGGCGAAAAATCTAAAAACGTCTAAAATAGTAAAAAATTGCTTAAAAGCTCAAAACAATGCCAAAATGCCTAAAAAACCGAATCGCCAATGGTCCCGGCTGCCGTCGCTTTTTAGCTTTTTAGCCTTTTAGCTTTTCACATTTCGCTCTCACAATGCTCGCTTTGTGTTTGGTAGGCGTATGTGAAAAACAATTTGAAATTTTATTGGAGCTCTGATTTGCTAGGCAATTTATATTAATGGCGTTTTTTACTGGAAAATGTCAGATTTTTATGATAACGTCTATTCATTTGGCTTTTAGATTGCATGGCCACGCTAAATTATATTGTTTTATGAACTTAATTTTTATATACGCAGGTCGACAATACAAAAAAAAAAAACAAAAAATGCATTAAACGCGAAAAGAGCAGACAAGTTAATATTTGAAATCAAAATCAGTTTATGCCATAGTTAAAAGCCTTATTTTTGAAGTAAAAAGAACAATTACCTGCCTTTGTTTTTGCTTTTAGTTTTAGGTAGTTTGTTTTATATTTTTATTTAATGAAAAAAAAATGTACATTATATTATATAAATACTGCCGCATTCTCATAAAATCGGTTTGGACTACGTACTGTAAGCATTAAATTAAAAAAATAATAAAGCTAACATGGATGAATTTGAATAGGCCGGGAGGTAACTGCAATGGATGCAATGGCAATTTCATCAAAAGGTCAACCTTTTTAATTAGAATTTTTAGAAAATTACGAGTCATGATTCAATAATAAAAAGTTTGCAGTAAGCAGCTTTCTCATTCCCTCTGCCTTAGAAAGGCACTTGGTTGCTAACTCTAGAAATTTTGGTGAAAAGTAGACGAAAAGTAACATTTGCAGGAAAAACATTTCGTTTTCAAGGGTGTACTTATGAGCAAGAACTTCCTCGGTATGTCCCGAACCAATACGACATAGAACACATCCTTTCCGCTTAAATCTGGATATCAATGATCATTTTTTTTGCGGCAATGCGCGCGAGTTATGTCCATCTTGTACCTATTTACCCTATATTCCACTTGTTCAATTTCCTATACTTTTTTACTACGGTAATATTTAACTTTAAAATAACCATTAAGAAAACCCTCTCTCAACTTCTAACATATATTCATCATTACCATATTTGAACTCTAAGTTTGACTTCGTGAACGACAAGTTGTATATCTCTTACATATATTTAGAAATCAAGCCCACTCGCAAACGTTTTATTACAATATTGATTTCACATAGTTTATTATTAATTATATATGAATATAGTTTACTTGAACGTATACTTATTTATAATATATTTTCTTATGAAGTACTTAAATACTGATTTCACGGAAGCGATATTATATACACGAACTTCAAACTTAAACTTAAACTTAAACTCCTCCGTTTTCCTTCGGTCAGACGCTTCATCTAGATCGTTCAGTAGGGTGACCGTGCGTCAAGTAAGTAGTCTCGCATTTGAAGGTACTTAGTAGTTCTGTCCACTTCTTGTTCTTCTTCCGTTTGACCCTCCTACATATATATATAAACAAAGTTATATAAAAGAAATGATAAATATTGTGTTATTATTACTCGCGAAAGGTGAACATTTTAACAATCTTAGCCCGATTTCTTTCGAATATAGGTTGCGAAAAATATAGGCAGTTTTAAAAATACACAAATTACTAGCAATAGTTCATTTAACACTTATCCTGTATTCAAAAAACGTAACGTACGTGACATAAGTGGGTCAATTTTGCCCAATGGACGAATGAATAGATTTTGATTTTATTTCAAGGTTTAAAGTATATTTTTATTTAATAAATTATAGAATTCAACATTTTTTATTTAAAAAATTAAAAAATTTAGTTAAGTAAGTACAAAAAGGTGTTCTTATGGCGATTTTAAGCAACTAGTACATAAGATAGATGTTTCAGAATGAGTCTTACAAATAAAGTTTTCGCAGCTTCCTTATTTACTGCTTTATTTGATCGACTTGGACAAATAAAGCAACGACTACGTTTTAGATTTGTAGGTTTCGGAGTCTTTTCAGTAGTTTCTGCTGTTTTTTGAGTGTTTATTACGATCATTTTTGCTGCACTGCTTCGAGGGAGTACAGATCTGCGCGAAATTTCCTGTAAAATAAGTTCATTTCCGAGCTCTTCTAGGAACAAACGACGCTTAATTTTTTTATTCTTGTTCCATTCTGTGTTTATTTCTCTAAAAATTACAAAGCATTTTATGCACTTATATCCAATATATTGGAAAACAAGGACTGTGGCCATCGATTTGTCCTTCGCTTGCAGGTGTATGTCCTAATAACTTGGTCTAGTATATCGACCCCGGATTTAGTTTTGTTGTAAAAATCTATGATTTCTGGCTTTTCAGTGTTGGGATTGATTTCAACATTATTGTGGAGAGTACTGAGTAGATATACAGATCGATTCTTTTTAGGCACATATCCAACTATTGTGGTTTTGTTCTTGTTATCAAAAAATAAGAGTTAATAATTTTCTGGTTTATTTTTTAACTTTGTAATTTCCACAGGCAAAAACGTTTTATTCTTTCGAACCGTACCAACTGGGGTTATCTTACGTTTCAAAAGTTCAATCCCCAACTCTTGAGATGTAAAAAAATTATCGCACGTAATATTACGACCTTGTATATCCTTCACTAGATCGAGTACAACACGACGCCCCTGCTCTTTCTCAGGCTTACAATTTCGATCTTTACCTCTATACACCTGCAGCGACCATGCCAAACTTGTTTGGCTGTCACACAAGGCCCAAATTTTAATACCGTATTTTCCAGGCTTCGATGGGATATATTTTTTGAAAGGACAACGTCCGCGAAATGTAACCAATTGTTCATCGACTCTGGTGAATTCTCCAGGATTATACATCTTTTGTATGTTACATTCCCAGCGATTCCAAACATCCCTGATTGGTGCCAGTTTATCTCGTGCTCGCCTCTCATTCCGGCCAGATTTCTTGTCGAACCTCAAGACTCTGGAGATATTCTAAAATCTGTGTAAAGTCATTGTTGATCTGAAAATCGGACGGCCCTTAGAATCATCTCACAAACTTTCGAGTGCTTCTCCATGTGATCGAAATACACCTGCTAGGAGCAAAAGTCCAAAATATGCTTCCAAACTAATACTATCTAATTCAACCCAATTATTTTCAAACACTGATTGACCTGAAACAAATCCCCAGGTATTACTTTACATGCAGGTACATACTTCTACTTATATAATTATGTCATTCAATTGCAAGTGACTTACCTTCAATATTAGTCATCTCAATGATTATTTTCACCACATCGGGCGGCATAAATAACATAAATGAAGATTTTATACCATCGGTCCGAGCAATGGCACACCGTGTAGTACCGGGTGCGGTGGTAATAACATTTTCTGCAGCCCGCCTGCCAGCTCCGCTTGCAACTGATTGGTTATATCACATATATTTTCCATCCTTAGACGGAAAAGCTCCTGAAACATTATGCTGAAGGACAGAATTGTCCTCTTCGTCTGTTTCATCTGATAAATTGCGATCGTAAAAAGGGGTTCCACTTCTGATATCCGATCTTCTTTATCATCACTTGCGGTATCGATTGGTGCTTCATCATCCAAATCGGAGTTCTCTAGAAGGGCTTAAATTTCTTCTCTATTCATACTGAAACATAAATAAAACACAACCGCACTAGAAACACTTCTTACTAATTCACAAAATAATATTGATTTCACTTTTTTACACTTACTTTATTCCTTGAGAAAAACAATCTGACAATTCAAGAATTTTTTACGACTGAGCAAAAGATTGTAAACATCGCATCATCACGCACGAACAAGTTAGCGGTAAATTGCTCCTAGATAAACATGAACTTTCACACTTCTATTCACGTACATACATACATACATGTCAGTCAGCCGCGAGGTTCATTGATATTGTCCGTAATGTGGACGGGCAAATGTACTTACAAACATATGAGTACACATACTGCTTTTACTATTGGGCAATTTGGACCCCCTGATACAATATATGTAACTATTTCTGCCAGCCTATCCTGTAGATGACACATTTTAACGAAAACTTTTTTCAAGTTTAATTTTATTAAATAATAAAAGTCGAGAAGTTTCACCAGATTATATGAAGCATAAAAAAGATATGCAACTTTTAAAGTCGTTTGGGCAATTTTGACCCACTTATACAGGATAAGTGTTAAGAAAACTAATACAACCGATTGGCTTCGCCTAAGTTACAAATCAATGGAGAATTATTTTCTCCATTTCTTTCAGATGATGAGGTGATTTTGAAAAAATTCACGTTTTGCAATGAGCTATCATTTAAAAAAAGCCAAAATAAGAAGAAGAGGTAGGTAGTCTACACCAGGACGCAATGGATATATTGCAGAATTCATTGTAAGAAAACAGGAATTGACGGAACATGTTTCCTATGAGGATAATTTCATATAGGCGGATGAAGTGTTGCAAGTACCTGATGACAGCGCCGACATCAAGAAGCTTTTAACTAAGTGCCGGTAGTTTGTCAAGTATATACATAGTTAGTCACGTAAGAATAGCTTGGGGGTCAAAACTCTAAAGGTTCGTGAGCAAAACATAGTACAGTAAGGTGTAACAGCGTTCAAAGTTTGTTTTTAGTTAATTAAATTTGTGATAAATCCGCTTATTCTATGAAAGAATTCATTTTTAGCTTATTGGCGAAATTTCGCAACTTCGCGATCGGTTTTAGATTTGAAAATTAATTCACTATACATAATTCTCACATGGCAACTTCCATTTGTTCCATTTGTACAATATATTTATTTATGAATTATATATATAACATATGAATTATGAATTATATATATATGTATGTATATATATATATGTATATATATATATGGTAAATATGTACATATACGAAATAAATTTTTGTGTATGTATATACTGGGTTGCCCTTGTTCTACGGACCCATGCCTTTTTTTAAATCAAAGAAAAATACAATTTTCTTGATGTTGACGATAATAATCATTTTATTTGGTTCAAGTAGATTTGTTGACATCACTTTTTGAATTTGATATCTGTCAAATGGCCGAATTGAGCCTGTACGGCGTATTGGGCCCGTTTCGCAGCATTTTCCATAGTTTTAGCTAACATTTCGGCTGGAATAGCGGCTATTTCCTCATGGATGTTATTCTTGAGCTCTTCTATGGTCTTTGGCCTATTAATATAAACCTTTGATTTTAAATATCCTCACAAGAAGACGTCAGGTGGCGTTAAATCGGGCGAACGCGGTGGCCCGTCAAAATCGCCATTTTGCGACATCAAACGACGAGGAAACAGTTTCTTCAAAAAATCGATCGCGGTGCGAGCTGTGTGTGGTGGAGCGCCGTCTTGTTGAAACCAGAACTGCTTCATACGCTTTCGACAAATAATTGGCATTACAAAAGTGGTTATTATGTCGCGATAACGCTCCTGATTGACGGTAACAGCTTGACCACCTTCATTTTCGAAGAAAAACGGCCCAATAATCGTTTTCGCACTAACGCCGCACCAAATGTGAGGATTTTCATTGGCGTAAATACGGCAATTACTTCCCATTCAATAAGAAATGAGCCTCATCGGACATGATGATTTTGTTCTTCTTCTTCTTTTTTTGACTTCCTTTTTTGAATGTAAATTTCAACAATTTGGGAGCGCTATCGTGGCGTGTGCTGTTCCATGGTAAAAATCTGCTTGGACTGACGCTTCCAACGCGGTATGTCATTAAGCGATCTGACGTCTCTGACAAAAGATACGGGGTTGCTAGATGGGTCCGTCGAATATGGACAACCCTGTATATAATTAATAATAAATTAATTAAGAATTCAATGTATGGAACATTAATGACTGTTTATTGAAAAAATAAATTAACCATAAAAGGTAGCCACAAAGAAAGCCTTCGAATGGAAAAGAGTGTAAATATTGTTTTTGTTTTTTAATATACGTATATTTTTTTATAGATTTATGACTTTTCCCGTGCGAAAAAAAATAGACAATTCATGGGCTTCACGGTCGCTATTAAAAATTAACCAATTTTAAATAAAAAAATTTACATGTGTCCTTTGCTTTTCAATATAAAACAATTCTAGAAGTGCTCTAATGAATATTTAGTATTTGGCCTTTTTGCCTTTCACACTAAATTAACCGTCTAACTCTAAATCGTCTAAACGGACCTTTGGCTACTACGGAAAGGATACTTGATCGATGTTGGTTGATGTTGACCAATGTAAAGTTCAATATACGAAAACATACCAACCACACTGTATAAGTTCAATCAAATACCCAGGGATGATATCACTGGAGTTATTAAATTTGAGAACGAGATCAGAATTGAACTGGAAGATAAAGTGAACTGGACCACACCTGCACTTGAAAGGAAACTCCACTATTGCACCCCGTACTGGTATACAGATGGGTAGTTTCCACGCATTTTCCAAGCCGAAGTGTAGGCTATCTGCCTATATGCAGAGATCAACTTAGACAGAAACCTAAGCGAATTGACATTCTGAGCGATAGTCAAGCGACACTCACGGCATTGCCATTCTTTGAGGTTAAGTACTCATTGTTTTACTGATGGGTCCAAAATGGTAGACGGTAGTGGCGAGGCTGGAATTGTCGGACCATATTTCAAAAAAGCAATAACAATGGGAAAGCCCACTTCCATTTTCCAGGCGGAGGTCCACGCCTTAGAGCTGTGTGCAAGAGAATGTCTACGGAGAGGCACGCGCAGTGCCAATATTAACATTCTCTCTGACAATCAAACAGCTCTAAAATCGCTGGATAGCTTCTCTATCTAATCAAGGTTGGTCCGGGAATGTTTTAAAATCCTCAACACAACAGAAACTTTGCTACCTTGATGTGGGTTTCGGGACATGAGGGGCACAAAGGGAATAAAATTGCGGAAACTTTAGCGAAAAAGGGGGCCAACACTTCTTTCATTGGTCCTGAACCTTTCTGCGTGAGCAGGAACAACGAACCCTAATCGATTAATGGAGAGCCCATTCGGGCATGCGGCAATCGAAAGACTCATAAATCCAGAACGGATAAAGGCAGAAACAATCCTTAACCTAAGCTGAAAGGACATAAAACTTTACACTGAACTACTAACAGGACACTGTAAACCTAATTAGCACATGAAAAAGATAGGTGTGATAGAAAACGATTTCTGTAGACTCTACAAAGAGGCACAAGAGAGAGCAGAACACGTTCAATGCGACTGCCCAGCAGTGACACGACGCAGTCTAAATTACCTGGGAAAAAGATCCCAACCTCCTGGTTTAAGCCTACAGCAGTTTTAGGATTTATTTAGGCTGTTAATACTGTTTGAGTAGGCTACATGGATGTGCCCAATAGATCTATTCAGACCGCAGTGCACAAACAGCCAATCAGTAATAAAAAATAAGTAAATAAGTACTCATTAGTCTTTGAGTACATCGAGAAATTAAACTTGCTAGGAATGCAAAGTCGCATCCGGCTCATATCGGTCCCAAGACACAGGAGTATAATTCGGAACGTAGTAACGGACACATTGGCTAGAAAGGACCCGAGCTCTTTCGTGCTTTGTGATAACACATCATCAAGGAGAAATCTGGCAACTCCTAACCCTCCCTAAGGATACGCGAATGCTCACCGGCCCACTCACAGGTCATTGCAGATTGCGTCGTCATCTGCTCAAGATTGGGAATGGTCCACTAACTCATGCCCCTTCTGCAAACATTCCCCGGAGACTCCAATATGTATATCTCCTCCGTGAGTGTAGCGCTATAGCGCGAAGAAGTTTATACATCTCGGCCGGATGCAACCGGGAGAAAAGCACATACACACATTCAGCCCAACCCAGCTCTACCTTAGGTTTATTAAAGATACTGGGCTTGGCTGAGCTACCTTGCTGAGTTGAGGTCATAAAAGGGCACGAAGTCGAAGAGCAAACATAATTTTCAATAATTAATTCATCATACCAGATTTTATAGTTTTTGATGATCGACAGCGGGCTCTGTAATTGGAATGGAAATTTGAATTGATTTATAGATTAATGTAAACAAATCAGTAGGCCCATAACCTAAGAATTGGGGTAGTACTCGTATGTATCTATGAGGCTAATGCAATGAGATTTATTTAATGACATAAGTCAATGAAAATATTGGCGCCGGCATTTAATTTCATGTGGAGTAATGGATAGCCATTAAATAATTATAGCTCTGAGGCTATCAGCAAGTTTTTGCGATTTATTGATTTTTTCTTAGTTTAGTTTTAATAAGTTTTTTATGAAAATACAATTCATTCTTCTACAAAAACCTTAAAAATTCGTTTTTAAAACCTTATGCAAAATGTAAAAAATATTTAAACAATTTCATACAAATTTCAATCTTTTTTATCAGAATTTTTAGGAAAACTTCGAGTAAGCAGTTTTATATTTATAACGCATTAAATTTTGACACAAGTCGCTCAAAAATTGTGCTGGATTTCGGCAATTTTTTTTCATGTGCCTTTGCTTCATATAAGGAATGCTGGACGTATTTTTATATGGAAGAAACTACTCAACATTCACAGCCAAAAAATTAATACGATTTTAAAGCCACTTGAATATTGAACAAAGTTATATCAAAACTCAAAGTGAAATTGCATACTCCGAAATTTTCAAAAAATTCTGATTAAAAGGTGTGCAATTTTGATGCAAATTTGTTGAATTTTTTTTAATTTGAAGAAAGTTTTAATCTCAATTTATATCGTTTTTGTAGGTGAATGAATTATATTTGCATAACAATTTATTAAAATGAGTTAAGAAAATAAAATGAATTGTCAAAACTAGTCGATCAGCCCCAGTGCTATAGTTATTTAACGTACTTCATCTCATAGGCACCCTCCCCAGCATCTTGTAGTTAATAAATTGGGCTTATCAAGTTAAGATATCGCACTTTGGCATCCACTTTGCATGATTGTAAATACATAAATATATAAATACCAACAAATATATCTTCACAGCACTAAACAAAACCACAAATACCAAAAACACCAAAAAGTGCATTGCAGCTCACAGCTGCGTTTATGTGTTGAGTTTCGTTCATTATGTATGTGGCCATGTACGTAAGCTTAAACTAACTAATTCTATTGAGCAGAATAAAATCCAACTGAAGTTTTCCACATCATTGCACCACAAGTGGTTGGTAATAAACAGTTGCTAACTGAGTGTAATAATGGTAAAAGATTTAACCGACTTCAACAAGCATAAAAGTAAGCACTCGGCACAAATCAATTGATTACACATCACAAGCAACGCTCAACTTGTAAATAGAATCAAGAACAAAAACAAACAACAACAGATGCACATAAAAAATATTCCAATCAGTTTGCCAAGTACTTTTCACAAGCAATTCGTCGTAATGAAAACAAGTGAAATAAAGTGAAATGAAATAAAAATAAATCAACAGTAACAATACTTCAAGTATATCTAACAGCGGTGATGCTTGTGTGCATATGAATACATTTAAATACATCTACACATACATATGCGCATAAATAGGTGGAGAGAACAGCAGCGTTAGGAAATATGCACTACCTACTCGTACCGCTTTTTGTTGCTTTTTGACAATACTACATTTTTGAGTTTTTACTTCAACTTTAGTGCAGACGGAAGGCTTTTCATCCGCTAGTCATACTTGGGTGAAATAAAATACTTTATAAAGGCGAATTAATGTGTAGGTTAGGTTAGGTAAGTCGGGTTGCTTGTCTAAGGCAGGGCACTCCATGGCCCTAAGTCCCGTAGTGATACCTGCATTTGGTTTCCATCCTCTAACTAAGCTACTTAAACCACTTATGTAGATCTTTTTAAGAAGATTACTAGTCCCACCAGTCAGACGTTTTGCAAATTTTCCAGGTCTTCAAAGAAATACTCGCCATTTGGCATGCCATCTTTGAAATTCAAGGCCTTCACAAAGGAGGTGTTATATCGACTCAAATTATTCTTCATCGCCACAGCTTCTTCCGAAGTCATTGTGAAGTATACCCATTATAGAATTAATGTGTAAATAAATATGGTTTTATTTCATCGCAAAAATGCGCAAAAAAACGGTTTGAAGGTGTGACCCATCAGTAATCACCGTTCTCTTCAATCTTAGAACTATTTGAATGAAAGGAACAAAAATTCAACTCAACTTTTTGGGTTATCAACTATTCAACTCATTTTTTGGCATAAAGGAAAATGAGATATCTTATTAGAATTTTAACTTGTCTGAAGCATCATAAACATTTTTAAGCTTAAGAAATAAAAGGTCGTTTCCAGTTCTTTACCGCGATTCTTCCGAATTTTTACATTTGGTTTCTGTAACAAGTCAAATTAGGGGATAAGCATGGTTGTTGGCCTAAGTTTCGTATCCTCGCGATGGCATCGCCATCTCAAACCATGCGGGGACAGCTACTTGTAGGCACCTGGTCGATGCGAGACAACAGCTCAATATGAGGCGGCAGTTGCTTACAAACTAGAGAAATCCGCGAGTGGTATTTTATTTACCAGCTACCCTGCATATCTGCTGAGCTTTCCTTTATCCGCCGCCTGGGGACGCATCCAATTAGAGACTAGAAACTCAAAGTGAAGTGGAAATATTTTCCTTTGGCCCTATGTTCCACAACGGAGTTCGGGAAACTATGATGCTGATTAGAAATAAAATCTACGTTAGCGAGTATGATTTCCTATGAGCGACTTGTGTGAGCTTTAGAACAAAACAGAGAAGCCGGTAAATTCGTATGTTGTATCACAGCTACAGGCCTAAGAAATCACATACACTAATTTTTCGTAGAATATTTGTCTTAAGCATTGCAAGGGGTCACCTCATCGTATATTACTTGCCCTAGAAGATAATCGTCGTGATGAGTGGCTTGCAAAGAGGACCTACTTCATCAAAAGTAACCTTTGTTGGCAAAATGGATCCTCTGTCGTATTTTAAAGCTTACCTTATCATGGATATTACTCAGATTAGTAGGGACATTACCTAAGGTGGTTGCTCAGAGTTGTTAGTGTTAACCACTTTATAGAGGAGCTGGGATGGCGTGGCATTTAGTGTTAGAGAGATGTTTTTGGATACTCTGTATGAAATGATGCAGAATTAGAAAGACGTAGTAGTCAAATATCATGCAGATTGCGGCCTATTTCAGAATCCTTTCAAGACGTACTTCGAGGGATTGAAATTTGCTAATAGCTATTGAAGCTAACCCTTGAAAGAAAGCATTTTGCGAGAAGCTCTTCACCAATATAAAATACAAGTCAGAACACTGCATTGTATTTCAAGCGGGGGTTGCCATAATCAAAGAAGCAGTTGATTGGGTGCTTACTTGAGTAACTACTGTCAGAGATGCAAACATTTACTCTGACAGCCAGGCGGCCTTGGAGCCTTGGTCTTAGAACCTGTGGTCTGGTTTTGGAAATTTGGTTTTCGTGTCAACTTAGCGAGTGCTGCGTGAGTACACAAATATTAAAGGTCACATGATCTTTCTGGCTATGGTTAGATCAGAGGTGCTCATGGGAACTTTTAAGGCTGGCCAAGCCGCATCTTTCGAATTTTCGGGGAGTACATTCTGGATATTACGCGTGAGTTCTGTTTGCGGCAGCTGTATATGGGATGGAACTGTCACAGCCTACTATACATTTCGTCCAACCCAGTTCTATTTCGTTGAACTCTTACAAATAATAGGATTTGTCCACGCCTGAAAAGAGCTATAAGTTTCTGCGATCATCTTCTCATTCGAATAAAATCATTTTCTCACCGACCATTTCTAAAATTGGGGAACAAAAAGTAGACCGAGGGATCCAACGGTGCTAAATCTGGAGAATATGGGGCATGTAAAACGAGTTGGAGCCTCATTTCCTCTAAATTTCGCGACCAAAACTGCTTAGGCAGCTGTGGCGTTTTCGTGATGGAAGAGAAAAATCAATCGACTAGATTCTAAAGAATGCCAAACACGCCAAGAAATAGACCGATCTGGCTGAAACTTGGTGTGTGTTCTTCCAAGAGGTGCAGTTAACCAAACATAAGCTCAATATGCAACAGTAGTGTCAGCTCTCTGACTTTGCATGGATTTCCCAACAACTCCGTATCAACTTTAGATATTAGACACTTGATGCATTTCTTCGGTAGTATTAAGCGACTAACACAACCGTAAGTAGTCTTTGTTCGATGTTCTCCATAATTTACAAATATGTAAAAGCTCCCTCTTCTATCGTCTTTTTATGTCTCCTTCCTGTTTATTCTTATAACAGACATCACAAATGGCGTCGTTTGAGGAAGCTTTTCATGACAAAAACGACTCTGTAAAAGAGCACCCAGTTCGTTTTCGACTAAATAAAGTCATATATATACTAATAAGAGATTATAAGAGTATGACATTGTGACGCCCATTTGTTTGAACCTTTGCTTCATTTCTTCACAGCCGCATAGAGTTTATGAAGATACCAGAGATCAGGGATCGCTGCAGCCGTTTCGTGCGTCTGGAAATAACTTTAAAATAACTAATATATAAGATAGTCTGCACTAATTTGTTATTCCTTGACTTCTTCTAGAATTTGGCACTAGTAAGAGTCATACAGTTCAGTGATGGCGGGACTTAGTCTTTTACACAAATAGCTTCATGGAATCGTATATGCAATCAGATTCTTATACATCATCTGCATATTTTCAGTTTCCAAATAGTGATTGTTTTAAAAATTCTGCCATTTCAGCTCTCGCGGATACGCCTTATAATTTTTTTTACACTGGTGCGACCGGCTTTCATATTGTGAGCTCGGCGAAGTAGTGAGTCTCAGCCCGTTTGCGCATATCACCACGCGTAGGGTGAGTTTCTTGATTGCGGTACCAAATATTTCTCTTTTGGCTATGGTGGCGTGGAAGTCGCCACACACAATTTTCATGTGATCATCATAAATAAGCGACATCTTGAGTATCTGGCTCGGATGTGGATTGTGGTCCAGTCCGCCGTTGATGAAAAAAGTACTTGGAGACGCATTAGATATCACATAAACCACTTAATCTCTTGTCTGGCCCTATTTATCGCGCCTCTTGGGTCGAAATTAGTTGATTGATATTTCATTGGTAATTGCTTTTACTTCGTGGCTCCCAGGCCCAGCTAGTAATCAGCACCTGAAGAGCATATTTATTTAGTCAAATACTCTTACTTGTAGCCGCATCTGTTGGTGAAGTGACGCCGTAAGCCTTCCCTCTTATCCCTCTTTAGTCCTTTTTAGGTTGTATGGTTGCTACCCAGAGAATGCTTGACCGGAGTCGGAAATTGTAAGCCGCTTGAGCAGTGTGTGTAAAATAATCGATTCTCCCTTCCTCAAAGTTAGTGATAGCCGAAAACTACTGCACTTGCGTGTTCTTACTTCTTGCACACAGAAACACACTCTACAAAAATTAATTAAACACTCTTAAAATTCAAATAAATTGGATGAGCAAAGGCGCTTAATTTCACAGAACAGAAGGTAATTAAAAGTGTAATACATTTTTGAAAGGTTTATCGTCACGAAATTTCAAATTTTTCGAATTATTTTCAGTAATGTTCAAATGATATTTGAAGGTGCGTCTATGTCCTAAATTCGAACACATTACTTTGCCAACTGAAAAGCAATATTTTTGAAGTCAAGTAGAATTTTTCAAAAGAACGAACTCTAATTTTCTGATTTTGTTGTGAAAGCCACAAACGCCTACGGCAAGTTTGCAAAAACATAGCTTAGCTATGCGCTGGTCTGATTGCATAGCTAAGTCTTAAGGCATACCCTGTTGCAGCTACTTTCCTTGGAAAAACAAGAGTTCGAGTGAGTGATTGAGGCGCATGGCATGAAATCGATGGGATATTGCTTAGGACTGTAAGAACCTATGTATGCAAATATATTTCAACTTGATGGCTCATGATGCGCCAGCAAATTTGTTTATGTACTGAAAGCTTTCCATTCATTTGAAGTGAATTGAATGCACTATACAGGGTTACCCCGAAGGTCGTTTGAGATACTTAAGGACATTATTATTTAAGGAATTTCTGATTAATTTGGTTGTTTATTGTTGTTGTTTGGCTGGTAAATCCACTAAAGACGATATCAGTTAATAATATAATAAATCAAACTGTTGACGAAAAATGGGACAAGTTGCAAAAATTCTGTATCTGAATGCGTTTTAGGAGTCTCAAAAGATCCACTTAACAAAAAAGATGATTAATATAGCTGGTGATGGTCAAGTAGCCTATGAGCCTACGAGAAGGTGCGTTAAAGAAAATGAGAAATAGGCTTTTAAAAAATAGCAAAATCTACAGAACGTGGAGCCCGAGAGCTATGCCAAGCACCTAAAAGGCAGGCAAAAGTTAGGGTAGATAGAGCCGAAGAAGTAAAAGTAAAGACGTATACGAAAGCTGAGCGATTCCGGAGGTGAAAAACTAATATATAAAATTTCTAAAAGAAGACAGAGGGATGCTAACGATATGAAAACTGCGAAGTACATCAAGGACAATAATTGCGAAACTGTGAAAAATGTTTTATGGAAACTATACTGAAAATGATTTGAAAAACTACCATTCCTTTTCGCTATCCAAAAAGGTAACCCTCTACGTGTGAAGTAACGAAAGCTCGGCATAAGTAGGATAATTGAATATACTCTTAGGAAAATGTACTGATTTTCCAATAGAAGCCATATAAATTGGATGGATGGAATTCAGAAATAATACCACAATACAACAAAGCAGCAAATCGAATAGACACACAAAATAACATGCCAACACTCATAGACACACGCACGCATGCATGCAATTTTACATGAACGCATACATACATACACACATACATAAGTAATTGTGAGAATTGTGAGAAGGCGGCAATTGAATGCAGGCAGCTGCTTCAACTGGCTACGTGCTCTGTAAGTGTATGGGTATCTAGTATGCATGCGCGTATGTATTTAAGTAGAAGATTTCTCACAAGATCATCGAACGCTACAAACGAAATGAATTATTTATCCACTTTACAAGCCGGCATTTACAAATGCGAAGGCATGCAAGCGAGTGCATAGAATAGTAAAGCAGCGGCGGCTGCCTCAAGGATGCGCGCTAAAGGACGTGCTGTGTGCACTGTGCTGAGTGAGATAAAATGCCAACAGAGAAAAATAGGAAATCTGTGCATTTATTTTCATTTTGTCCAACTTTTATTCGTAGCAGCGATACGCTCCCACAATTACACAAAAGCAACACAGACAAGAAGTACTCACAAGCACATGGGGCTGATGGGACCACACCAATCAGCTAGAAAGTATAGCTAAAGTGAAGGCGATTGCCGCGAATTCATCTGAAAACTTTAAATCCTCGGTAAATATCAATGTGTGCGTATGTGTGTGTGTCTAAAAATGCAAGTATTTTAATTTTTTTCAGGTTTTTTTTTTTTTTGGTTTTGTTAAAATATGCGCATGTTCTAGCGGAAAGCTGTAAAGCAGATTCACTCGCACATGCGCGCACATCAACCCAAATTCGTGTTCAATTTTATAAAGATTTGAAATACGCAGTAGGTACAGTAGCGTGCTGTGTTGGGAAACAAGAGAGCAATTGGAGATGGCAGCAAGTATTTATTTGGGTTTGAGTTATGGGCTCGATTCAGATTGATTTTCAATATTTGCTTACTTAAGTGGCTACACTAATGACAGAAAAAGAAAGGATTTATTTAATAAATAGTGAGGTATGAAACAGATTCTTTTTTTGCTTGTAATTCTGGTATAAAATGGCGACCACATGATTGGATATTTTTTTAATTTTTCCAGGCTTTACGCTTCACGACAAATCTGCCCACCTGCAAAAGCATTTGTTTATTCACATGAGCCCAGAATATTATGCAGGATTATCGGGCAAGACGTTGTAAATATTTAAGGACACTATTATTTAGTTTATTTCTGTTTTATTTAGTTTAATTTTCTCGACATTTTTAAAGCTTTTGCCAGGGTAAGGCACAGTGACCTAATTTATAAAGTAAAAAAATCTCTCCCAATAAATTTTTATAACTTTACTAGCAAACCCCGCCCGCTCCGCTGGGCACACTGAAATAGAATAGATATGCTTTAGAACAGAAAAGATATGGTTTTCATATTATTTATTTCTTTATTCTTTATTCAAACGCTTTGGCATAAACAATATTTTTTGTTTTTGAGTAAATATATAATGCTGTTGGCTTCCCAACACGTGAACAGTGGTTCTTCTAAATTCATCCCGCATATTTCTAAAGTTTGCCCTTGTGATTTATTGATAGTTATTGCAAATGCTAAACGAATGGGTAGTTGCAAACGATTGAATTCAAATGGCAATTCAGGTGGAATCATTGGAATTCTCGGTATTAGAACGTCTTCATTCTTGTATTTGCCAATTAAAATAGTTGCTTCGATAACATTATTCATCAATCGTTTGACTACAAGTCTAGTTCCGTTACATAGCAGCTTTGTTCAAATTGATGTCTCTTGGTCGATTTGATCTGGACCGTGCAATTCGTTGCCGATTTGCTTCATTTTCTTCTTGACGTTCTTCTGATGTCGCGTTATCCCGAGCATTTCTCATGCGCCTATTATTATTTGTCGAGCGACTAATATGAATACGCGATTGTCTTGGCATTTGTACTATTACAGTATTGTAATTATGGTATTCTGAAATTTTGTGGATTATATTTTTTGTTTTTTTATTTATTTTTTTATTATTTGATTCACTCATGGTGCAACGTAGTTTATCGCATATGAACCGAACAAATAAATCCACTAAATTTGATGAAAACTTACATTAATTAATTCCAATTTACCCCGTGAAAATTCCTAAATGTATAAGAAAAATATAAGCACGTGAGCGATTGTTAATTGAAAAAATAATAAATTTCTTTTTTCTTTTTGACGATTGTTTCTTAGTTATTCATTTGCGTTGATTTGAAATTTAAAAAAAATCTTCTTTTTTCATGATCATCAAGTGTTAACAATGTGTGTAAGTTTGGTTTAATTCGGCGCAAAGACACGGCGGGTCCACGTTTTGGCATATATTTCGAGACCCTAGTCATCAATAGGTATGAAAATTACCCCGTATTAAAGCACTTATCGACAGCTTTCATTTGATGCCCATATTGTACATACACAACCAAAGGTTACCCGGGTCCACGTTTTGACTTATATCTCGAGACTCCAGTCACGGAGCGACATGAAAAATACTCTGTACTAAAGCATTCACCAACAGCTTCCATCTGATATCCATATTTACAAACACATTCTAGGCTCCACGTTTTGGTCTCTATCTCGAGACCCTAGTCACGGAGCGGCATGAAAAATTCTCTGTACTAAAGCATTCACCAACAGCTTCAATTTGATATCCATATTGTACAAACACATTCTAGGCTCCACGTTTTGGTCTCTATCTCGAGACCCTAGTCACGGAGCGGCATGAAAAATACTCTGTACTAAAGCATTCACTAACAGCTTCAATTTGATATCCATATTGTACAAACACATTCTAGGGTCCACGTGTTGGTCTCTATCTCCAGACCCTAGTCACGGAGCGGCATGAAAAATACTCTGAACTAAAGCATTCACCAACAGCTTCCATCTGATACCCATATTGTACAAACACATTCTAGGCTCCACGTTTTGGTCTCTATCTCGAGACCCTAGTCACGGAGCGGCATGAAAAATACTCTGTACTAAAGCATTCACCAACAGCTTCAATTTGATATCCATATTGTACAAACACATTCTAGGGCCCACGTGTTGGTCTCTATCTCCAGACCCTAGTCATGGAGCGGCATGAAAAATACTCTGAACTAAAGCATTCACCAACAGCTTCCATCTGATACCCATATTGTACGTACACATCCGAAGGTTACCCGGGTCCACGTTTTGACCTATATCTCGAGCCCTATCCACCAATAGGCATCCAAACTATACGTAAACCATCTTCAATACCTACTTAACAATGTGTGTAAGTTTGGTTTAATTCGGTGCAAAAACACGGCCGGTTAGCGAACACACACAAAAAGTTGACTTTATTTTATATATAAGATAAACTCGTATTTTGCCGATCGACACTTTTTTGTCAAACAAGGCGATGAAGTAACCAATCTCCACAAAATAATTACTGGTGTTACTTGTTACGAATGATCCGCTTGTCTCATCAGGTACCCTGATAAGTACCCTAATACAACTGCCTTAGCTGTAGACAAAGTCGCGAACAAAGCATTTCTAAAATTGGAAAAACTTGTCAATGACATTACTCAATCGCTCTAAATTTGGAGATCTAAAGCGAATGAGACTAAATGGGTTTAAGTAATATTTATAACCCAACGTAAACACTCTTCTGAGTAAGGCTCAATGGCATCGAAATCCCATAATCCGAAGAAATTTAGTTTTTGGGCACTCACTTGGAAAACTCACATCCTGATATTCAATGAAAAGTTTTATGTTTAAAACTTATTTCACGCTACTGGTTGTTAAATGAAAAATCCCAATTCTCGTTATATAACAAAATTATCTTGTATACGACCATTCTCAAACCTATTTGGTCATACCGCATCCAGCTTTGGCGTACTACAGCCAACTCAAATATTAAAATAC
Source organism: Anastrepha ludens (assembly GCF_028408465.1). Classification (NCBI taxonomy): domain Eukaryota; kingdom Metazoa; phylum Arthropoda; class Insecta; order Diptera; family Tephritidae; genus Anastrepha; species Anastrepha ludens. The sequence continues at coordinate 6,495,748 of NC_071498.1, read as the reverse complement.
TACAAGGATTTCAGTCTTAAGTACTGAGGATGATAATATATTACCTGTGGCATGTTTCCTATGCTTTAATCCACAGAGATCTCAAAATATCGACGTTTAAAGAGAAAATAAAGAACATAGCAAATAAAACAAGATATTATTCTTCCACCCAAATGCTTTGGCATCATGTCTAATGAGAGAAGACAGTCGTCGTAAGAAGCTGAAAAGAAAAACCCCGCCCTGTATTTAATTCAAAACTACGTCTGCTATTTATTGACTTTGAAAAAACTTTTGATAGCGTAAACTATCTGGACTGCAATGCTTAGATATCCTTGAGAAACTGAAACTTGTGCTACTATTAAAGGAAATCTACACCCACACTAGTTGCTGTGTCTTGCACAAATTCAAGCCGTCGGATCTTTTCCAAGTGCTATGTGGTGTGCGGCAAGGTTTCATTCTGTCCCCAGTCCGATTTTTCCTCGTCATCAAAGACGTCCTGAGCGCAGCTTTCAGCAATGAAAATTAACAGAGAGGCATTCAGTGGCAGATAAATAATACCTTTCTCCTATTATTTACCTGGCATATGACTTAAATTTAAACAAAATTGTTAATAAAGGATTTAAAATTATCAATAAAAATTGTAAACATATTTAAAACAGATTAACCGCAAAATAATTGATACAAATTTATTTGGAGCGCCGGTTGTAAGCCATCCTCAAAATCCATTCTGAGTATTTTTTCAGGACTTACAGCGCTTACATAATCCGTTTGATATTGTTTTTTAAGGTTGAAATAAGCGTTACAACAACGCTTTGATGTAATCCTTGCCTTCACATACAATCTGTGATGATTCTAATTTATTGCCCACTACTGTGCGCTTATGCAAACTTTATTCACGAAAGTGGCCGTCATTCGGGCGAAATGTATTTATTTCTCGAGTACTGAAGGATTTTCTTTCATTTCAAATGCTGACGCTACCTTAAACCTCCTTTACTTTTGTGCCCATAATCTGGGAATCGCCGCACAGTGTTATGTCTTAGGTCAAAAATGTAAAATATTAAATTAAAAAATTCAAAAAATTAAATTAATTATAATCTTGCCAGCTTGGAGTTATGCAAAATATTGCATATTTAAATTGAATGGCCTTGAGTCATAGGCCAAAGTTAAACATATTTTAGTAAAAAGTTAAAAAAAGTAAAAAAGTTTGTCATTCTGTTAAAATATTAGATATGTTAAAAGAAGTAAAGCGAAACTACTTGCAAAAATTTGTGTAATTAACTATATAACACATCGGCCAACAAGTTCCGCGCGATATGAGTTTTTGCGCCGATATGTGACAATGGATGAAACATGGATTCAGCACTACACACCTGAGTCGAAACGGCAGTTATCTGAGTGAAATGGACCCGGTGAAAGCCGTCTAAAGCCACCAAAGACGCAACAGTCAGCTGGAAAGGTTTTGGCGTCGGTATTTTGGTATTCGCATGGTATAATTTTTATTAATCATTTGGAAAAAGGCAAAACAATTAATTTTGATTATTACTGTGAATTATTGGAACAATTGAAGTAGAAACTCGCAGAAAAACGGCCCCCTCTTCATATAAAAAAATTCTCATTCACCAAGACAATGCACCATGTCACAAATCGATGAAAACTACAGTAAAATTGAACGAATTACGTTTCGAATTCCTTCCCCACTCACCTTATAGTCCAGATCTGGCCCTTATCGACTACTGGCTGTTTAGACCTCAAAAAAATGCTCCAGGGCGTGAAATTTCAATCAAAAGAGGAAGTTATCGCTAAACCTGAAGCGTATTTTGAGGCTCAAGATAAATCGTTCTACAAAACAGGCATAGGAAAGCTACAAACTCGGTGAAATGATTGTATCATCGTCAAAGAGCACTACATTGATGAATAAAGAAGAATTTTTGAAAAAAGAAATGTTATTTTCTTATCCAGGCCCGGGACTTATTGACCGATGTGTTAAATGCCAATAATATGTACTAAATGGATACCCCATATAAGCATTACTGAAGACAAAACAAATGATTCTGCAATTATCGTAAAGAAAATAAAATCCTGTTGTGTGTACATATATATTAATTTGGGAAAATTAAATCCATTATTTTCTCTGTGGATGGCTGTAGTGATCGATTTCTTGTTAAGTATCAGTTTACAGGGTATTAATAATGGAAGTCAACAAAGAAAAAATTCGGTACATTTTACATTTCTTTGATAAAGGCGAGCATGCAAGGCAATCCGCTGGAATTGTGAATGGTGCTTATGGCGCCGATACTGTAACAGCAAATTACGTACAATTTTGGTTTCATAGATTCCGTTCAGCCATTTTCATGTTAAAGAAAATGCTAATAATGTGGAAAACGCCGCTGAAATCACAGAACTAATCGAAGTTGACCGGCATATTAGTAGTCGCAGCATTGCCCAGGAGCCAAAGAGTGACCACAAGACAGTTTTAAAACATTTGCGCAAAAATTTTGCACAAAACTAATGGATTTATTGTACTTTTTCCCAAACTGAAATAAAGGATTTTCCAATAACAGGTGTTATTTTGAATAGCCCGCTATTTCGTTAGATGTCACTTTTGAAGCTGTCATTTTTTGATATTTGACAAGTAGAAAATACGTCAGTAATAAAAATTGAACGATACACAACTTAAACAACTCACTGAAAATTCCATAGTGAATTTTACTATGAAAATGGTGAAAATTTGGCAGAGACGGCTCGTAAAACTCGAACATTTTTGGGTCATCGTAAAGCGCCTTGTCCGACCGCAATACAGAAATTGGTAAAAAACTTCGAGCTGTTAGGACAAGTTAGTTATGTGAAGAATAAAACCTGTGCACGCCGCTTATGAACAGCCGGGTCTTAAGGCTTATAAAGTCCAGTTATCACAAGAACTCAAGCCGGCCGATCATCAACAACGTCATGTCGTTGCTGATTGGGTCGTTGAAATGCATGAAAACGATTGTGAATTCCATCAAAAAATCATCTTGAGTGATGAGGCCGATTTCCATCTCGGTGGCTTTCGGATCTGGGGCTCAGAAAATCCAATAGTTATGGTTGAAATGCCTCTCTATTCTCACCGTGTGATTGTTTGATGTGGTTTATGGTCCGGCGGAGTTATTGGGTAAGAACCTTTTTTGAAAATGAAGCAACCGTTACGGTGAATGGATTGCGCTATCGTGACATGATGAACAATTTTTTATAACCGGAATTGGAAGGTATTGGTCTGGACATTGTTTATTTTCAACAAGACGACCCTACGTGCCACACAAGCACCGAAACCATTCTTTGAATACCAAAATAACACCTCTTACCAGAAAGCTCTTTATATGTGGAATTGCTGTTGACACCCTTTACAGGGTGCTTGGCGAACTCCTTCTTTTATTTGTGATATGTGCCTTGTTATTTCTCCGCAAATGGAGAGTTCTATAGTTTCATGCCGCCTCCATACAGTAGATGAGATTTTATAAAGAGCTTTTTTTCAATGCAGAAATACTGTCGGAAGTTCACCACTGCCTGCCGAGTGGCGTCTGCTGTTACGAAAAGTAATAGTTTCTATAATTTTTGTGTTTCAAGCGCACAGCGGGCTTCGAACCCGTGCACTACCGAATAGCAGTCACGCACCAACCCATTCGGCTACGGCGACCATTCTCCTGCTTTTTAAGTTAAAACTCAGATTTTGTGATAACATCCTCATTAAGTTGATTATGAGCCTGTTAAAGTCTTGTCTGTTAAAAAACAAAATTTTAATCATTGAAACTGTTTGTGAACTTCCATATGACTACTGGCTAATATCTTCAAATTTATACATTTCAAGGTGAATACCAAGGCTTATAAGAGATTGACAAAGAGTTAGGATGCTTTGCGCCCACTTTTGTGTAAATCTGAAGTTATACCTTAAATATAAGCAAAACAGTGTTTTTCAGAACTCACGCTTTGCAAGTTTCCATTATATAGAAGCTGAGGGTTGCTGCAGACCAAACTTCGCCTACTTGCAGATTTATGCTTTACTAAGTTGGACGAAAGTGTAAAGTGAATTTCATGAAAACGCCCACTAAACTATGAGTCGTAGTTCTACTACATTTGATAGTTTCTCTGGTTGGAGTCGTAAAATATTTTCTATAAATATTTAGCAGCAGGTTGCGCACACTGTGCGCCGCGACTGTGTTGCACAAAACTCTTCTTTTTGGAATTTCTTCACTTTTTTCTTATCTTATTAGTTTGCTTACATCAGCGCATCCGCTTCCGCTGGCAATTCTCAGCCAATTGCCTGCTACTATTCACCTCCCAGCTTCGCATGCGATTACCACTCAAACTGCTTTAAAACGCAAAGCTATTCGTAATAGTTGTAGTTGTAGTAGTTGATTTTTGTTTTGTAAATATTGTGCGGTTTTTCTGTGATTGTTGTTGCTACCTACTTTTGTGCGCACACAAAAGTGTTTCTTTACTTGAGTGCATGCGCGTGTGTGTGTGTGTTTGTCTCTTTGTGTAGCAAATGCGGTGCAATGCGGCGTATACGCAACTCGGAAGATATTTCCGAAAGAAAGCCATTTTCCATTTTGCATTCGAGTGCACACATTTATTCTTATCCCACTAAACATAGCGGTAAATTGAAAAACAAGCAACACCGCAGCGGCACAAAAATGCATACATATTCGGATTGCTGCTTACGTACATGTGTGCGTGCGTGTGTGTGGTGGTTGCCTCTACTTTTTGGCTGCTGTTGCTGCTGCTGCTACAAAATGGGCTGCGACTGCATCTAAATGCTTCTTTTGTCTGCGACTTTTCCTACTTTTATGCAACTGCATCAACATATGAAGGTACGTGTATACCGTTTATGTGTGTGTGTATGTGTCTGCGCGTGCATGTGTGTTTAAATGCACGCCAAAAATAACTATTTATTTATGAATTGCATATAGAGCGATATGCGTGTGTTTGAGTGGCTTTCAGTGCTCTAATGTTGGCTTGCCTGCTTGCCTGCCTGCACTCTTTATTATTTCTTGAATGCATTGCATAAAAGCATAACAATCTCAACTTTTCAGTAGAATTTTTTTGGTACAAAAAAAAACAGCAAATTCAGAAAATCACTGCAACAAAATAATAAAAGCAGCAATAAGTACTGCAGCAGCAACAACAACAACAAACTCTGTGACTCTCAATTATTTAACGAAAGCAAATATTTTGCATTTCGTCTTACTTCTTCAGCCCCTGCATAACTTTTCTTTCAACCATTAAGGCACTCCGGACTTCCACTATGCTCTCGGATTTTGGCCCCAGTCTGATATTCCGTTACTTACACATTTAATGCTTTTTAGCTGTGCCGACCACCGACCACCGACAACCGCGCTTCAGCTTCATTTTCTGATTTCATTCCGCATTGAAGAAATCGCAATTCAAATATTAAAGTGCCATCAGCGTTGAGTGAATTCTGGCCCAAATTGTTATTTTATTAAATACATTTAGTTTTATATCCCTTATCCCTTGTCATGTCGCATACATTTTTTTATTTCAATTGTTCTCAAACTGCTGCTTTGGCCATTTACCGCAACTTTGCTTTTGCAATTTTGGTTTTCGCCATTGTTTTTATGGAATATGGAAATTGTATGGATATAAGTGAATTTTGTGGCAATGTGAGCGTGAAAAAATCAGTGAAATAAAAATATATTCAATGAGCAATAGAGAGTTGAATGCTTTTAGAATTGCAGCATCTCGCATTTCTACTATTATATCTAAGCTAATAAATTTTAGTGGAAGACAAACAATAAACGAATGAGTTTCTAGTGCAAAAGGAGCCCCTAATTAAAAGGGACTGCAAAGCAAACGGGAGTATAACTGACCTTAAAAGGAAACTCCAGGAGTATACTCTGCACTGGTATACAGATGGCTCAAATACACCAGAAGGCATAAACCCTAAGCAGCTTCGAAGCAGAGATCAATTTAGTCAGAAGTTTCTAGAATGAGTGAATTGCCAGTTTGAGTGACAGTCAGGAGGCACTCAATCCACTGTCATTCTGTGAGGTTAAGTTTTCATTGGTCCTTAAGTGTATCGAGAAACTGAATCTACTAGCAACGAATCCGGCTAATTTGGGTCCCAGGACACAGGGGTATAACTGGGAATGGAGTAGCGGACACATTGGTAATAGAGGCTATGGCCGGAGCCGTTTCTTGTTTAGTACTGAAGGGCTAAGGCTAAGGGAGGTTAGCTGGCACTAAACTAAGGGGCTACGCGAGGCGAGTCCCTTTTTGGAGGTACAACCAATAGAGCTATAGAAAACTTATAAGTTTCCCTAAGAATAAACTGAGAATGCTCCCGGGTATTCGCACAAGCCATTGCAGATTGAACGGTCAACTGCAAAGTATTAGGATTTGGTCCATTGACTCGTTTCTGTTACCAATCTCCAGGGCACTTTCTCCTTGAGTGCAGCGCTTGAGAGCGGAGAACGTTGCGAGAACTCGGTCAATTTCAGGAAAAGGGCATACGCTCAGTCCAACCCAGCTCCATCATAAGTTTAATATGAGAACTGGGTTTGGATGAGGTACTGTAACAAGTTTTTTGCTTGTTTTTCTTTGTTCACTTCACTCGGGAGCATAGGGTCTCAAGAAGACTCAGTCTTCCGTTGGTTTCGTTAATCTATTTGATTTCTGACAGGGTAGGTGATTAGCCTGCCGCTATCAGTCCTAAGTAGTGGAAATGCCCACCTGTAGTTGCTAACGAACAACACCTTCTTACTGCTTGAAGCGCCATCTGTGTGTCAAATTTGTCTGGCAGAAGGATCAGGATCTCACAGATGGTTGAGGAGCTTGCTAAATTTGGTGTGTCTGTGCTATTACCGAGATTGCCCGCTTCCACTTGCTGGCGCCACTGATGCAATGTGTAACTGTGTCTGTTTTATTTGTGTTTTGCTTGTTTTAGCAGCATGCACTGAATTTTGTGCGGGAGTACGGATTGGAAGAATAAGGTTGTTGGGGTTGAGTAATGATTTTTTTTTATATAGAAACTAGGAAAGTAGGTAAGTTTGGAAAAGAGTGAGGACCGTGCTTTACGTAGGACTCGAACCCACAAGCTCTGGGATGGCAGGCTAGTGCACTTACGCTAGACTACCGAGGCCGAGTAGAGAACACAAAAACTCATGAGTTCGAAGTCCAAACCTCAAGCTGAATCTAATGTAATTTAAGGTAACGTAGTCTTCACACCCGATATATTTGACTAACGTAATTTGCTTATTGCAGGCAGAATTTGATAGCAGAGCAAGAACCCGGAGTTTTGGACTCAAAAAATGAGAAAAAAAAATATTAGGATTTTTATTTGTTTTCAAATAAAGTTATCTGTAAATCCGGACTTTTGTTTTTGTAGCCTCTGACATAGAAGAACGAACGAACCCGTGGCAACGATATGTGGTCACCATAGACAGCATCGACAATCCGCTGGCAGAGAACATTTCTGCTTTATCGCTTTTCTATTATCCAGCAGACTTAAATGGCCTGCCTTTGCATCGGCTGTATAGGAGTATCGACGACCTCCTTCGACGAACTGCTAAAATTCTTAAAACATCTGCAAAGTTAGTAGAGTAGTAATGAATCCCCAGCCCACCTACCTTTCACTATCCTTTAAAACCTCTCTCTAGTCCTTAAGCACAATGGAAAATACTGCCTGAGTGCTTAGAAAATTTCCGCACGTCCCCAATTCCATTCTTTTCCAAGCTGTATAAACAACAGTTCTTTGTTAATTATTCCAAATATGTCTGAAGTTTCGACTAGTCATGAGACGCTCATCGACATAATCAGCATTAGAGTAAAGAGTCTCTAGTGAACCCTTTAAAAATATCTCAATCCGATTTCTTTAAAAAATCATTTTTTTTATCCAACCAAAATATTTTTTCCTTTTTTAAAAAAGATCCTCTTCGAACCATACAAATATTTTTTTAATCCCGACATCAACGCTAGTTGACGTGCTTTCCTCATCAGCATATAAAGGAGATTGGGAAAAGTTCTGTATCAACCATTCAAAATTTCGTCCAGTTCAGCTCCTCTGTTCCGGAGATTAGAGACAACGTTTTTAGAAACGCTTTGTTACATTCCCTACGTCCTCCGTTATAACTGTTTATTATATTTCATTAGATTATTATAAAGGGTGGTTAAATTTCAAGGGGCGATGGTGAATGTGAACCACACCTAAACGTCAACGACACCGTTGGACTTCTTTCTCTGGAGTTATTTGAAAGAAAAGGTGTACGTCGATAAGCCAGCAACAACTCACGAGCTAAAGGATGACATAACTCGGCACAGTAACGGCATAGAACCTCAATTATGCGTCAGCGTCATCGAAAATTTGGACCATCGGATGGAGGTGCGCCGCCGAGGCCGCGGTGGCCATTTGGCCAATATTTTGTTGTATACGTGATTGAACCGTACTAATATTATCATAATAAGAGAAACGGCAATAATATCCTAAGAAAAATTGTATTTTATTCAAAATCGACACCGGCTTTTGAAACTCAACCACCCTTTATTTAATTTTTTCCAGTTTTTTTATATTTAGTTTTTATTATGTTTCATTAAATCATTAGACGATGGTTTTACAATTTAACATATTAGATGATTTTCGAAAATTTTTTCGCTGACGATATTTCCCATTTTCTTTGTAGAAAAATATGTCCGTTTATGGAGAAAATGCGCATCACCTTCAGAAGACAAAATTATCAAAAATAAACGAAAATTTCAAATGACTTCAAACTTACGTTTTTCAGAATAAAGTTTAATGGGCTATAAAACCGCTTGCCGAAATTTTATCAACAATTTTTCCTTTAATTTTTACGAAGATTTTTATAATTATTTTAAATCTTGTGCAAAGCTTGAAATCTGGATTGTTATGGCCTATGTTAAAAATGAGCTACGCGTTTATAAAAAAATTGTTTAAAAATAAAAGAAAAAAATTTAATTTTAAAGTCCTTAAAAACCTCCTTAGGTGAGAGCTAAAAACTAAGAACAGAGTTTTACCATAGTTGGCTCCTATTATAGAAATTTTTTGTGTTAAAAATTTGAAGAGAGGCCAATTTGGATACAGAAAAAAAAATCCAGGCCAGAAAATTGTTTGGCATTTTAGCTCGCGCTGTCAATTAGCGGCACATAAAAATTAATAAAAACAAAAAAAAAGTATTTTGAGCAATGGAAATTTTTATTTTGACCTTTACGAACTCCATTGCTTGTCTGTCTGTATACTGTAGCTGCCTAGTGGTACAAGTGTCAAATAATTATGATTGACGTACGAAGATACTTGCAAAAATTACACCTTTTCCCATATAATGATTAATTTTGCGTCACCTTTTAGTTACCTAAGTTATCTGCCATTTCGTCAATTTTTCAAATTGGTTTAAAATCTTAGATCTCCTGGACAAAATTATACTTTTCGTCTACTTGAAAATACTTTTGGGATTCTATTTTCATTGCAGGATTCTTTGGTACAATACAAAGATGAAGCACAAGCACAAGCTGCGTTTCTCAGATTTCGCTATTTGGTCCCGGTTAGTATAACATGATGTATGTGGTGGCCTTGACACCTGCTATTTAGAAACAATTTCCCATAAAAAAATAAATGAATAAGAAAATTCTCCGAACGAAGTCACTTTTCTTATGATGATTTATTTCGAAAGCTGAATCTCTAAACTGAATAACATCTGTAAAAATAGAACAACACATAGTATTGCTTCGAAGACACAGCAGCCTGCTTTGTAGGCAAATAAGGAGCTGAACAGACGCCACTGTGCCTGAATTTAACATATCCCCCAAACTAATACGGCCGTGAAAAATGGCGTTGATCAATTTCAGAATTGAGAAGCGTTGGCGGTGGATACTAAAGGAATTTTCTGACGAGGGTGTGACCTCTACATTCTTATCTCCTTAATCTAATAAAGTAAAACGCGTGGGTCTACAGGTTATTTTCCGACACCAAAAAAACCGTCTCTAGACCAGGCAGTACCGCACTTTATATGACCATTCATTTCCAGGACAACTTCAAAACACACACACACACACACACACATGAATGAACGTAAATTGCAAGAAAAGCTTCTCACATAATTTACGAAGCAGTGAGCTTCAATTATATATGTATGTAAGTATGTAAATGCATCACATTTCCTCAAGAACTTAGTGAAAAGTAAAAAAAATATTTTTAAAATTTATTTGTTCAAACATTTTCTCCTTTCAGTGTAAATAAAGCAAACATTTTTACGAACATACAAATTACAAATCACGTGGTGTAATATCAAGTAATGCCTTGTCAATAGTAATCGATTTCATATTTGATTTATATTTTTCATGCTTTCCCATTCATTTTAGAAAATCCTTTTCAATCCTTTGGAATTTAAATTCAAAAAATTAAGTCGTTTATTGTTATGTTTATTTACTGGGCATGTAATATTCATATGATTCGGCTTTTGTACGTGTGTGCATGGGTCCGTATGTGTGACTGTATGCACGCAAACGGCATAAATTATGAGACTCGTGTAGAAATGTCAAGGTCCTATTTGTGATATGAATAAAATTAGAAGAATTATGGTTGCATATCAAATGCTCAATTACACGCAGGCAAAGGCACATATACATACATATACATATGTATGTGTGAAGAATAGAGTTTATTGACAAGACCCTGCAGGGAAGTCCTGAATAATGTAGGCCGATTTCAGTTTCAGAGCTGGTGAGACTTCGGCGGTGAGAGGTGTGACGCTATAAATTTTGCTACAGGGGACTGTAGACTACAGACTACTATCGCGGCAGTGCAGAGATGTTAATGTGGCCTTTTCGTTTCCAGTAAATATGTCCGTCAAAAGCGACGCCCAGATTCCAGATCTTTGACTTTTGCCAAGTAGACAGATGCACCATTTTTACACGTTTGAACAATGTAAACGGTTTTCCAATGCCAAGTGTTATTGGTGAATGGATTGCGCTATCAAGAGATGATTAACAATTTTTTATGGCCGGAATTGGATAGTATTGATCTGGACAACGTTTATTTTCAACAAGACGGCGCTACGTGCCACACAAGCAACGAAACCATTGATCTCTTACGGGAAAAGTTTCCGGACCGTGTTATCTCTCGAAGAGGTGATCACAATTGGCTACCGACATCTTATGATTTAACACCTAGTGACTTTTTTCTATGGGTCCACGTGAAAGAGAAGGTCTACGCCAACCGCCCAGGATCAATTCAAGACCTCAAAGGCGGAATTCGTGAGACTATCGAGGACATAGGGCAGCCACTTTGCAATTCGGTTATGGGAAATTTCATGAAAAGGATATTGTCCTGTGAGCGTGGTCGTGGTGGTCATTTGCTTGATGTTATTTTCCACTATTTACGGCATACCCCCTCTTTATAATATATTTATAATATCTTTGAATATCAAAATAGCACCTCTGTTTGGAAAACAATATTAAAATGTTTGAAATTTTCTATGAAATAGGTCGGTCCTTAAGAACAACATATCGCAAAATTCGTGATTTTTTAGTGGAGATAATCACTCAAATGATTCGAATCATTCGACAATTAAAAGGTTAGTGAAAAGACTTCAAGAAAGTAATTTTATTGAAGATGGAAAAAGGACTGGCATATCGAAGACCAAGAACTGGACGTTCTTTTAAGAATCTCGCTACCGAAGCACAAGGAATTTTTGAACAACCTTCAGCAGCGACATCTCAAAGTACTCAACAATTAACCATTCATGAATTGACTGCTGGCGGATTTTACCTGTTGCCATTTAAATTCATTTTCACACACAGTTATTAAGAGCTGTATTTCGAATTAAAATAGTAAAACCTGAAAGAATTCACATTTTTGTATTTTAAAATGACATCTGCACTCTTTTAATATAAATGGAAGTCTTATGAAAATAGAAGTGAATAAAACTATCCACCCAAATCAAACTGGCTTCATACAGCTTTACTTGTAATATTTTTAGCACAAATTCAAGTATTTTTTAAGTGAACTGCGCAAGCCCCTCAAATGGCTTATGAAATCGTAAAATAAAAGCGTAAACTACACTTATTTCAAGAATTTTTCGTGAAGCAAGTCTCAGCAAATGTGAAGTAGCTCGTAAACTGTGCCATATTGAAGTAAGCTAGCAGGTTCTTCGAGCTGTAAGGCTCAAATAAATAAATCGTTAATAAGTCAGCCCTGAAGCTCAGACGTTATTATTAAAATATCACTGGGGGCAACACAATTTAATAGATTGGAAGATATTTCAGCAGCAGGTTCGGAATGTCTCCTTGAACGCGCAATAGAAACAGGCACCATGCGGGCAGACTATTTCAAAACCACAACTAATGAACTCCATCTTGTGTTGCTATGTACCAAGCCGGACGTTGTTTGACTGCAAGTGAACCAGTTCAACCTAAGCTACTAAGCAATAAGTCCTGGCATACCAGGACTAATTTAAGGAAATCTTCCTCATTTGAGTTAGACTCGAAAAAGCCATTAAACTGGTATTATTTATACTTAAACCTTTCAATTGTAATTGGTTTTACCACAAGTTTGATTTTATCGCGCAGTGTTTTTGGAGACTGCGGCCGAAGCCCTTGGTTTTTTCTACAAATGGAATTGTTTTTCTCTTACGCATAGACAGTTAAAGAAATAAACTCTTCGGAAAAAGAAAATAATACAGAGTTTACAACTGTTGCATTTCGTGGTGGTAAAACTTTCGCTTGTTGCATTGCGCATAAAATATTTTTATTAGTATTTCAGAGAGCGCGAAATATACTTAGAGGCTATTTAAAACCCAAGTTTTTTTTATTTCTAAAACTAAATTTATTTGAAAAAAAAACTCTTATTCCTTTAGAGTTAGTAATAGCCATTCATGTTCCATATGCAACTGCTCTAGCTGTAGATGAAGTCGCGAACAATGCATTTGAAATATGCGGATTAAAGCGAATGAGAATAAATCGGTTCAAATAGCATTAACAACCGGACGTGAATACTGTCATCAAGTAAAGCTCAATTGCATCAAGATCCTACAATCCAAAGAAACTAATGATTTAAGCATCCATATGGACTCAAAACTCACTTAGAAAACTCATACCCTCACATCAAATAAAAAGTTGTGGATTTAAAACTTATTCCCTTCTATTGGTTATCGAATGAAAAATCCCAATTGTCGCTACATAATAAACTTCTCTTCTACATATAGCCCAGCGACCTCAAATAGCGGAATACTACAGAGATTTGAGGTTGATAATAAATTGCAGTCAATGTCAAAATCCACAGGGATCTCAAAATATCGATGATTAAAGAGGAAATAAAAACACAGTAACCCGCTATAAAAAGAGATTATTATTGTAATAGTTAAGTGAGATTAATGCCAAATACTTTGGCATGATGTTTAATGAGAGAAGACAGCCGTCATTAGGGGCTTTAGAGAAAGACCCCCTCGAAGTATGCACACATATCGATTCGTGTGTGAGAAGGACTGCTTCCAACTGAGAAGGATGGCAATTCCAATACTTTTTTAATTAAAAAATTAGTGGCAAGACGATTCAAAAAATAAAAAAGTTTCAAAGATTCTCAATCATAATTTGCGTGACATATACAAAAATAAAAACAAACAAACTTTACTGGCTACTAGGACCAAAATCAACACTTAATCTAAATAACAAAATATTAATATATAAGGCTATACTAAAGCCAGTATGGACCTACGCAGTACAACTGTGGGGAACTGCTTGCAATTCTAACATAGAAATTCTGCAAAGATATCAGTCAAAAACTTTAAGGCTTATCACAAGTGCACCCTGGTTCGTCACAAATAAAACCATACATACTGATCTAAAAATTCCCTTTATAAAAGATGAAATTAAAAAAATTACCACAAAATATTTACAGAGATTAAGTTATCACGATAACCCGCTAGCAATTGCATTACTTGATGAAACTAATGAAATTAATAGACTTAAAAGACAGACATCATGTATTAGACATTCCATTCAGAACCTAATAGATAAATCTAATATTAAAATGTATTAAAATCTAACACATAAGTCTGAATATAAGTGTACATTAATCGTAGTATACATATATCATTATTGACCTCAATGGAGCTCAATAATATAAGTCAAATTGTTAATAGTTAGATAATTTGCTTATTATTTTAAAAATAGATTGCAAATAAACGAAAAAAAAAAAACAAAAAAAAAAAAAATATACAAATTACTTAATACTTAACTCATCTGAACTGTAATGCACCTTTTTCTCCGCAAGAATTAGGTGGCAACGCCAAACACAAATAATTTTATTTAAAGTCTGTTTATCACTTCGAACACATTTTGTTCGATAAGCCTATCTTAATTTATAATAAAGTTCCTTTATTCCTTTAAATTTTGCCTACAAAAATTAGATGGCAGCGCCATTTCAAAATATTATTGAGTTAAAGCTACCCTATGCTTCTAAGTTGATATAGGTACATTTGTGTATATAACTTTTTGCAAATAATATATTTTTCTAATGAAATTCTTAATTTCCAAAAAGCCAGGTGGCAACACCAGCTGTGAATATTGTGTTACTGAAGCGTGTATGAATTACATTGATATGAATTACCCATATCTAAATATTCAAATGAAATGCTTAATAAGTTGTTATATTTGTGATTAAATTCAGGTGGCAACGCCAACTATAAATATTTTGCTATTGAAGCTTGTGTAAATATCTTTGATTTGGTACCAATATCTTAATATGCAAGTGAAACTTTTAATAAGTGGTTATATTTGGAATTAAATTCAGGTGGCAACACCAGTTATACAACTTTTGGTTTGTGAAAGCTTGTATAAATAACTTTGATTTGGTACCAATATCTTAATATTGAAATAAAAGGCTTAATAAGTTGTTATATTTGTAATTAAATTCAGGTGGCAACGCCAGCTATAAATATTTTACTATTAAAGCTTCTATTGATTTGGTACCAATATCTTAATATTCAAATGAAATTTTTAATAAATTGTTATATTTATAACTAGCACCCGGCCCCCTTCGCTGGGCACACTAAAATAGAATAGATATGGTTTAGAACAGAAAATATATGATTTTCATATTATTTATTTCTTTATTCTTTATTCAAGCGCTTTGGCATAAACAATATTTTTTGTTTTTCTATTTGTTTTTGAGTAAATATAAAATATAAATTGAAAATCAGGAAAAAAGAAGATTGCTTTTAAATTTCAAATCAACGCATATGAATAAACAATCGTCTTTTTTCCTGATCATCCATGAATTTCTCGTTTCAATTTATATGTTTTATTAAGCATTGGAGCTTTTTTAACCATTATCCATATATATTTTTCACACAAAAAAACGAAAAAAAATTTTTTTTCCACGAACACATAATTTCATTCGGATTTCACATTAAATTCTCAAATTTCGTAAGAAGTTATTCACTGTTCCAAAATCCACTCCAAAAAAATTCACAAACAATTTTTACATATTGCACTTACGTTTTTTCCTTATGGCAGCCAAATCAGAAAGAAATATTGACACATTGTAACTCACACTGTCAATTGGACAGTTCAGTTCCGCCCCAAGCGTTAAAAAAGTAAGCGACATTATGGCTGGTTCAAAAGAACGCTGTACCCGTTGCCACTGCTCCGAATTACAACCAAACTTTACGAAACCCATTTTCAATACTTACTTAACAATGTGCGTAAGTTTGGTTTAATTCGATGCAAAGACACGGCGGGTCCACGTTTTGGCATATATTTCGAGACCCTAGTCATCAATAGGTATGAAAATTACCCCGTATTAAAGCACTTATCAACAGCTTTCATTTGATACCCATATTGTATGTACATACACAACCAAAGGTTACCCGGGTCCACGTTTTGACCTATATCTCGAGACCCTAGTCACGGAGCGGATGGAAATACTCTGAACTAAAGCATTCACCAACAGCTTCCATTTGATACCCATATTGTACATACACGTCCGAAGGTTACCCGGGTCCACGTTTTGACCTATATCTCGAGACCCTATCTACCAATAGGTATCCAAACTATACGGAAACCATCTTCAATACCTCCTTAACAATGTGTGTAAGTTTGGTTTAATTCGATGCAAAGACACGGCGGGTCCACGTTTTGGCATATATTTCGAGACCCTAGTCATCAATAGGTATGAAAATTACCCCGTATTAAAGCACTTATCAACAGCTTTCATTTGATACCCATATTGTATGTACATACACAACCAAAGGTTACCCGGGTCCACGTTTTGACCTATATCTCGAGACCCCAGTCACGGAGCGGCATGAAAAATTCTCTGTACTAAAGCATTCACCAACAGCTTCAATTTGATATCCATATTGTACAAACACATTCTAGGGTCCACGTTTTGGTCTCTATCTCGAGACCCTAGTCACGGAGCGGCATGAAAAATACTCTGGACTAAAGCATTCACCAACAGCTTCCATTTGATACCCATATTGTACATACACATCCGAAGGTTACCCGGGTCCACGTTTTGACCTATATCTCGAGCCCTATTTCCAAAATAAAATATAATCCGTGTTACTCGTGGATGATGTAGCTTTCGAATGGTGAAAGAATTTTTAAAATCGGTCGAGTAGTTTTTGAGCCTATTCATTACAACCAAACAAACAAACAAACAAAGTTTTCCTCTTTATAATATTAGTATAGATTAAATTCTGGTGGCAACACCAGCTGTAAATATTTTGTTACTTAGGCTTGTATGAATTACTTTGATTTGGTACCAACATCTTAATATTCAAATGAAATTTTTAATTAATTGTTATATTTGTAATTAGATTCAGGTGGAAACGCCCAAGTTTAACTACTAATATTGGGTGAGGTACCCTATCAAAAGCCTTCAATTAATCTGTGCCAATTGCATCCATTTGGAAACCTCTTCGAAATGTATCCAAACAATCCTCCGTAAAGGCAGTTAAATGCATTAAAGTAGAATAGGAGCAAACCCATATTGATTGGGGCATAACAAAGGTCTACCGGCAAAGTGTATCAAATAATTCAGAAACTGTAGTTAGCTTGGAAATCGGCCTGTAATTTTCAATATTATTTTTATTACCGCGTAATAAAAGTTAATTTTCTGTCATCAATGAAGACTGCAGCAGAAAGTGACATGTTGAAAAGGTGCTTTAAAGGCGTAATAAAAGCAGAACATCTTTTAATTAGATAAACGATTGGCCATTAACATCGGTATTAGTGGATGACTTAAGCTGATTTATGCCAACAATGACATCGTCTTCAGTCAAATTTAGTTTCCCAAAGCTGCTGGAAGGCTCTAAATTAAACAGGATATATTTAAGTAAAAATCAGTATTGGCAGAAATAAAATTAGAAAAGATGAAATTATGCAAAAGGATTGACAGCATCAGAAATGGAATTAACTGAGATCCCTATAAGATGAACGGACGCAAGTATATTCGAGCAGTTTTTCTTAGATTTTTTGTAACTCTAAAAGGATTTATGACTAAATTTAATGTTGACTTCTAGCTAACGAGCGTAATTTCGGTACAAAGATTTATGTAGCTTCTTGAATTTACATCTGTAAAACACATACCGCTAACGAAAACCAACATCATTTGAATGCTTTTGTCTTTTATAAAACTTATTCTTAAATTTTCTTAGTCGTTCGAGTTCTTTAGATAACCACGGCCGTTTCGAAGAGTTGGTACTTATTATTCGGATGTGACTCATGCAAGTGTCAAATATTACAAATTTAAAGATATTTTAAGCGACAGCCACATCCACATTTTCAAATTACCGAGACTAATTTAGCGCAAACAAATTATTTAATTCAACAAAATTACAGCGAGAGTAATTAAAAGCACCCGTTTCACTATTACTTTCAAGTTCAAAATATTGAAAAAATTGTAGAGATATTGATTAAAGTTTTGAGTAAGAAAAAAATTACCAGTAATAAGTTTTCTGCTTATGAAATTTTTCATTCAAAAAAAATCGATAATTCGCTTGCAAATGGTGTGGTCCAGAAAAACACCACACAGATCTTTTATAACCGACCCAAAATTATGTTTACGTCTGTTTGTGTTTTTATGTGCCATTTTAGCATCATCCCTTAAGTGTAGTTAGCCAATTGGTTCTGTATTAGCGGATTTCCCTGCAGGGCAATTATTTGAATGTTCGCATATACCTATGCATGTAGGCATGTATGAGCTTTTAAAGTGTTTGGCATGTATGTGTGTACTTAGGTGAGTGTCTGCCTGCGTTTTAATAAGCGACTTCGCATTTATCAAAGAACTTTTCCCAAGGGTACAAGCAATTATTCCATATGGAGCCTAATTAAAACTCGGCACTAATTTGGTTATGTTTTTTCATTTGGTTTTCGTTTTTGTGTTTGTTTTTGTTTTTGTTTTTGCTTTAATGAATATGGCTTTTTGCTTGATGGCTCAGATGATGTCTTGTCTGCTTATAAGATGTCAAGAAGTACATTTTATTTAGTTTTACTTCTACGTAAATAAATACGTACATGTGTATTTGTGTGTGCACTTAAGTTTCTAAATAAATAACATAGATTTGTATGTACGTACATAACACATACACGAATAGTACTTGCCCTTGCCTATTTAAGTACTCATAAGCCCCCCAATTAGCTTAAGGATATTGAGCTGAGGCAGACTGATTGACGAGTATTCTAAACTTGAATATCAAAAAAAGCAAACACAAAAACAAACATGCAGAATATAAGAGTGCCAACATGTATATGAATTTATTAGAAAATATTTGTAGAGGGACACAAAAAGCATAAAAACCTGCTAAGCGACGAAAGTAATGAAAATACGGAGACATGACAAACGTCGAGTATCGAGAATCGCACGTCGGGCGTCGAGTGTTAGGCAAGAAGTGTGCGATGCGGTATTAATCATAATTAAGCAGCCCTTTCATGAGTGTCTGGCGCACATGGCGTTGTTAATCCTTTTTAAAAACACAGCCAACACTCGCACACACCCGCCCGCACATGGACGTGGTTGACACGCAGGAAGCTGGCAAATGTTGACAACGCTGACCTAAGACACTACGAACATAAAGCGAACGTGTACAGAGCGTTATTATAGCGTTGTGGCGCACGAATGACGCGAATGCCATTTATTTAATGGGAATAAGCAATACAAACACGCACATACATACGCACATGCACTGGGTATTGTAGTGCGGAGAGTATCGGCCGAGATGGGATAGATGGTGTCAGTGATGGCGACGTGTGCGCTCACAATATTTTGGGACATACTCGCTAGCCGTTGAAGAGGTACAAGAGGTCTAAACGCTGCAACCCTAACGGATTACTGGCTGTCGTACCTTCCAATGCCTTTTGGGACAAAAAGGAGGAAACTGTGACATTGGAATGTTGAGAGTATGGCAAGAGTAGGAGTTAGAAAATTGGCGCAAAAGTTAAGAGCGTGAAAAGCTTGCGGCATTGAATGGAAAGTGAGAGTGCGTGAGTGGGGGCGTAAAAGAATTGGAGAGTGGGCACAAGTGCTAAGAAATTACGAACTTTAAAACACTTTTTTATGCAAAAAAAAAAAAAACATAAAATAAGAATGAATTAAAACATTATAAAAGTTTTGTTTACTAAAGAACTAAAAAACTGAGTTATTATAATATTAATTTATTTATTAAAAATTTGAAAAATTGCTCCCACTTGCACTTTTGAAACTATCGAAAGCTCTTAGCTGCCGCCTTAAACGCTCTTAGCACACCCGCCTGCTTTTACGCTCTCTTTGTGCATCTGAAAGCGCGAGCGGCGTATGCCTTGTAGAGAAAAGTGACAGTAACTTCGTTGCGAACAACACCCAAACTTCAGCAAACACAATAAACAAAAATAAAAAATAACTCTTACATGAAGAGAGCTGCTCCAGCGCACTCAGCTGCAACTCTCGCGTAACCACAAGTTTTTGTGAGCACGCACAGCAAACGACAAACTCCGAAGCGTCGAATGTGCAGTTCGGAAGTAGGCGCAGACTCAAAATCGCTTGTCGTTTTTCCGCTTCGTGTTCTACCTTTAAACTGGTTAGAAAGCCTTACTACCCAAGCGTATTTGTATGCAGAAGTAAGAGTGACGGCCTTTTGCATGTGTGGCTTTATGTTGCACAACTTTAGGCGTTTTCGCCGCAAAGCGAAATTCTCAACACAGCTGCTGTTGCCGTAGCCTAATTATGCTGCTTACTACGTGTAGCAAACACTCCTTGTGCATATTGTTATTGTTGATGTTTTTGTTGTGCTGGTACACTTGTGCCTTCACCAAATTCCAATGGCTACTCTTCCATCCAGAAAGCCTGTTTATGTTGAAATTTTCTCTGCCTCGGCAAACAATATGTTGGCCAACTCTCTTCAGTCGACCAACATCACCGAAAAGCTAGGCAGCAACGAGTAAGGATATCAAACAACAATAACAACACAACCTGCAATTACAACAAAGTATCTATAGCCAGCAAACTCTTCGGCGCCTGAGTTCGGCTGATTTTTACGTTTACGTTTTGTGTCTGTTTCCTTGGTGTTGTCCAATTTGTTTTTTTTCGGTATATTTTTCCAGGCCTCTGTCCTAGTCTTCGGTGTGACGAGTTGGAGTTGGTTAACGCATTACAACAGTAGCAGTGGCGAACAGTCGCATTACTAATGTCGTCGCCGTTCGTTCATGTTGTGTCCGTGTCTGTGCCAGTAGTGCCCGTGTTTAGCGCGTAGCCACCGTGGTCGTCAGTGTCGTTGACGTTTTCGCTTTTACGTAGTGACATAGTGACGTACTATCGCATATTTTTTGGTAGTAAAGCATATATGAGCTAAACGATTGTAATCGGAAAACGCGTACCAGAGGCGGCGCGTCATCTACGGCGAAAAGTCTAGTGAAAGTGTCTGGGCGCCAATGTGACAGAAGTGGTGGCTTACCATTTAGGCTGCTCAACTTAGTGAATTGTAGTCATTGTGTGGTGGCTGTAGAGGAAGAAATTAGGCGCCTATGGTCATTTATTATCTGGCGATTTTAATAAAATGTGATGAACACCTCTGCGCCTTCAGTAAATATTTTTTTGAAACACTTGTGAATTGTGTCTTGAACCAGTGAAACAGTAAATCAATGAATAGAGAATAGAGAAAAAGGAATATTTCCGAATATTTTGCTAGCGTGGCAAGGAGCATGGGAATGTCACAACATTGAGGCAAGGAATAAGTGAAGCATTGAAGCGTGCGTGTGTGCTTTACGGTCGAAGTGATTTAATTGATTTCATGCCATTCAATTCGATTCCATTCAATGCCAGATAATACATTTGTCATTTAATTTATTCGCCTGGCTTTAAATGTATATTACAAATAGCAGTGCGTAGCAAGAAAAAAAGAAAATTAGTTGGACGCTAAATTGACAGCCAGCGTAAATTGAAATCGTACACACACACACATACATGTGTAACCGCAGACATGACTACTTATATGTGTTAGTGTGCGTTCAAACGGATGTACATAACTGTCACACTTACATATGTACACATGTGTGAGTGTTTCATAGCGCTTGTGTTTTCGAAGGGCAAAAAGCGTTTACTAAACTGACAAATAGCAAAATAAGATTTGCTGCATTTAAGGCTCTTTTACTCATATTTGCCCGCAGGCAATGACAGTGATGTATATGTGGAAACGTAAGTGTCTAAGTGCGTCATAATTTCGAAAAAGATTTTAGTAGTAAAATAAATAAATGACAAAGTGTGAGAAATAAAAAAAAAATTAAGTGAAGAAAGAATTAGTGCTTCAGTAAGAGCTGCATAAAATTGCTAATAAATGCATTTCATACCGGAAAAAAGGTAATGGCAAATATTCCAAGTTTTACTTTAAGCTTAGGTTAGGTTAGCCTGGTTGGCAATAAGCCGCGCTTAGACCTTTTGGTCCCTAGCGATACCAGAATGAGACCGACCTCTATGAATACTCAAAGTAGACATCATATAGGATGTCAGAGCTTTTGGCGAAACTAAACAGATCTGGGAGATGCCCTCCAGACCCTCAAACAATGGGGCACCCAAGCATTTTAAACCTAGTTCGTAACAATATTTATCGCAAATTCAACGGATTATACACCTTCAAAAAGCATAAGCGTACCATATGTCCCAAAACAAACTAAGCTCTTTAACCATTGGCTTGCATCAAGTGAACTGCTTTCTTAATAGTTGCAATCGAATTTAGGATTACATTTTTTAAATAAATAATTTAAATTTTCAATCTTTACAATGCATTTCTTTGACTTGTATTCAGCTTTTCAAATATTCACGATAAGTTTTTAAACACCTCCCTAGTTACTGAATATTTATTACTAGTCTAGCGAAAACTCCTGTTGAAATCGGTCATCTTTTTCATGAGGTTTGAGGATGCATGAACGGTTACCCGGAAATTATGTAATCCTTTAGCCTTAAACTGTATTAGGTCCGTCTTTTTTGAGTTCAAAACAACAGAGTATTTGGACCTACCTTTCAATTATGTAATTCAAGTTTCCTTTTCAAAATCGAGTTACGACTTGATCCTGCTGCTTTTCCGGTAATTTATTCAATAATTTTACTAAAGTTTCAGACCATTTAATACATTGTGACGAATGGTACAGCGGTGCTGAATATATCTGCCTATTTTTTGAAAGCATATAGTACGAATCTCTTACAAATCTTAGTACAAATTTTTTCTCACGAAAGTGGCGAATCTGGTGACATGCCATAGATACCGTTTGTGGTAACAATTGCAGAAGATTGATGGCGCACGTTTCCTCTTCCTCACCTCCCTTCAGGATAATTGTGCTATCGGCCTGTTCGACACATATAGAAATTGCGTGCATGAGAATTCGTTCGAGTTTGCTTTTCTAGAGGAATTTATTCTTAGTTTGGCATAGTATGCAAACGTCTATTAAATACGTTCCTTTCTCGGTCGAGAAGAGCTAGTCGAGAAGATCCGAATATGGAAATTGGGAATTTGCAGTACAAAACTTGTATTAATAAATTCCTTAATCAGTTTTTTCCTTTTGTCAGTTTGTTTGCCACACTTCGTTTTTCTGGCGCACGGAGCGCAGAAATTTGATCTATTCGTTTCGTGTTCACATTTATGCATTACGTGACTTATTGTTGGACGAAAATTGAAATTCTAATTCATTAAATTGAAACAATAATGATAAAATGGCTCGGTATATAGTCTCTTATGATGAAAGAGGTAATGAACGTAAACTATTATTATTCTTTTAAAATTCTGCCAATATAAATTAGTTTTAACTTCCATCAGTACGAAATATTCTAAATTTTTGATGCCCTTCGCAAAAATTGAAATACTTTGGGTTCAGATGCACGTAGTATTATTTCAAACTAAACTGGTCTGACATATTTGAGTAGCCAGTAACATATCCATGTTAGTCGTTTTACATTACATTTTTGTCAGACCTATCGCAAGTCCACCGTGCGCACGGACACTTTGAGTAGAGAAAACAAATCCAGGCTTGATATATTTTCTTTGGCATCTTAGCTCGCTCTGAATTTAATTAGCAGCACAAAAAATTTAGTACGAAACAAAACTAGGTTTGAGTGATGGGAATCTTTATTTGACCTCGTATTTTCTTATATATTTACTCCTGCTGCAGGTATCTCATTGGGCAGTGTAAATAATATTTTGACAGAAGTACTGGGTTTCAGAAAGCTGTGTGCACAAAGGATGCCGTATTCGCTAACAATGGAACAGAAATAAGTTTGAATGCTACATTCTTAGCACCATTTAGAGCCTTTTCGAAAGCTTTAAACTGGTTTTTGTGTATCCATTTATTACTATGGATGAGACTTGAGTCTACTACTATGATTCTAAATTAAAATAAGAAGCTAAAGAGTGATGCGAACCTGGTTCTTTGGCTCCGAAACGAGTGCGTCTCCAGTAATCGGCGATGAAGTTGTTAACGTCAGTTCTTTCGAATACGAAAGGAATTTTCTTTGTGGATTACTTGCAAACTGATAAAACAATATAATCTGAATATTAATGTAACCTTTAAGATCACCTGAAAGAAAAGATTCGAGAAAAAATAACCAGTTTGCAGAAGCAAAAAAAACTTTTTTTCATCAGGATGAAGCACAGTGTCACAAGAGCATTTTGACAATGGCTAAAATCCATCAATTAAAGTTCGAATTGCTAGAGCATCCACCGAATTCACCAGATTTGACTCCTAGCGACTTCGATCTGTTTCCAGACCTAAAAAAATGCATGCGTGGAAAGCGTTTTGCATCAAATGATGAGATCAAAACGACTGTATTTTGCAACGCTACCAGATTCGCAGATATTTCATAAATTGAAATCCCATTGGACCAAGTGTATTGATGTTCAGCGAAACTATACTGAATAATAAAGTGCATTTCAAACCATAAAATTGTGTGTTTATCTTGTCGAAGATCAAAACTTATTGATCCCCCTGGTGTAATGATATGCTGACGGCTAATTGTAGTAACTTAACATATTCATCTCATTTTGTCATTTTGCGTCAGTTTATTATATTTGCCTTTGTTTAGAAACATTTTTATTATATCAGAAATATTTTATTCATTAGTTACTCATACACACTGTTTCACAATCGGGAAATAAAGTTAATAAAGTAAAATATATGCTTATTGCAACCCTATGCGCATCTTCGAAGCTCATTTTCGCATAAAACTTTAACCATAGCATTTACCTTACTGATAAACTGCAACAATCGTCTACCAATAAAGTGTCGCAAGGTATTATTTTGTTCAGCAGTTACTCATACGCTGTGTGCTACACAGATTTTAAAGAGGAATAATGTTTCTAAGCCAAAGAAAGATATTTTCTATTCGCCACTTCAATAAAACTACAACATTATTTGATACCCTAATATACGAAAAGCAATAACACGACGCGTGGTAATTATTTTCTGCAATAGTTACTCATACGCCCTGCTGACCGCCCCTTTTTAAAATGGAATACGCTTACATGTTTTACTAAAGCAAGCAGAATATTAAAAGACTTGCGAGTACAATTTGTAATTAATAAATGTAATTAAGTGGAAAGAAGATTAACTGCATCGATTCCCTAATGGCTGCTTTAATGGATTACTGCTAATGTAATAGATATGTAAGTGCGAGTATTTTTGCAAATAAATTGCATAGCTTGTGTTGCTTATTTGTGTAAAATAGTAAGCGGGAGCAACAATTATTATCATTTTGAAGGCTTTACTCCTATAATACATAGGTTATTTTTGATATTTATCGGTTTCTAATATATTACTCTCTAACAAACACTTGGCGGTACTTTGCGGCACATCACAACTAAGTAAATGGTTTCGAATTTCATTTAAATTCGCGTAAGCAAGCCAATATTGCAAGCGGGGTATGTAAATTTAGGTTAAATGAAATGCTTTTAAATTCGGCGTTAGCAGCTTCCAGAATGGAATAGAAGTCTACTGAGAAGAGTTGTTGCTTGAAATTTTTTTAGATTCTTATTTTATTTTATTAATCTACAGTATACATTACCTCACAACTGACAAAAATGTACAAATATGTACAAAATACAATTAATGGGTTAGTGGTAGTGAGACCCCCAAAAAAATGATGATTTTCAATAATTTTGTTTGCGAGTCAATTGCTTTATTTTACAAAATTAAAAACATAGCATTAATACATCATATCAAAAAAAATAATAGTAATTAATAATTGTAAAAGTTACGGTTGTTTGTGTGGAGCCCGTTGCTCCAGAAGTCCCTTGCGGTGGTCATCACAAGTTCTTGGAGATTCATCTAAAATCAATCGGAAAAGAGAAATTAGTTTTATTAAATGATAATCGATAACTGCCTAATCGAAGCTCTTTTATTTTAAAATTAATAATATGGCGGCCTCAGGAAATATTTTTCAGATTTTCGAGAAAAAAACCGAAAGTGAATTGTTTAAAAAAAATCGAAATTTTTGGAGAAGAAAATCCTGCGATCAGGCCCGATTTTCATATCTTTCAAAAGCTGTATAAATTTTATTGCAATCTGCCAAGCGGTTTTTAAGCTATAGTGATCACCAGTTCAAAAAACATAGCCTTGAGAAAAATGCAGTTTAAAGCTATCCATTTATGTACAGTTATACGAATTATTTAATTGCTTTCACTGGGTCATCTATTCTTGGCCCATATAATAGTTCTTCAGCCGTCAAATAGCTTCAGTTTCCCAAATATCGAATTGCTGTTACCTACGTAACATTCTACGTTCTCGAGTGTTATTGTTAGTGCGCTTATCTGCCACTTTTATACGTGCAGCATCCAGCTACTTGCTCTCAAACGCTTCGGAGCGCCCGAGCGCTCTTTGTTAATTGTTGAATAACTCGAAAAGTATTTGCCGGATTCACTTCATATTTTCACACAATATTTTTAAGATATTATACTTTAAGAAAATGCAAAAAATATCACATTTTTTGAAAATTCTGAGTACCCTAACCCCTTAAGTTTTAATTATAAGCAAAGAAGCATATTTTTAAACTCAAAGTTTATAAACTGTTAGTCATAATATAGTTAATTCTGAATTAAATACAAGTTTTTGAATTTTTTGTTACTTGCATGCATTGTTTGTCGGGAAAAATCCATAATAAAATTTACTATAAATACATTTATGGAACTTTTTTACTCGCCAACTGATTTTTTAATAGGAAGAAAGAAAAATTGTTTAAAGAAGGGTCAACAAGACCCGCTATTAGAAGTTAGTGCTGATGTTAGAACTACACAAATTATTTTGTTTTGTCTATTATCTACACTTAAGATTTATTTATAATTTTGTGAAACGAATTTTGTTAAAATCATAAAAATTTCATACAAATTTTTTCCCAAGAATTTTGCTCAAAACTAACTAAGTTTGAGCTTCATGTAACATATTCTATTGGTATTTGAAATATTCACTTAACTGCACACTTCTGCTAAAGAAGTTCTTAACAGCAAGAGATTCGGCTTGAGACTGTCGCACAGTGTTTTATGAAATTACGAATTGAGCATAAATTTCGCCGTGGCATCAACTTTTAATTACTCCCATAAGTTGATACAATTCACATTTGTAAATGCACTAAGTTTTCACAGCTTAATTATTTGTATATGAATAAGCAACTATTTTAAATCTTTAATTCAAATAATATTCTGTTTGTTACTAAATTATCGGATTTTACCGCGCCGTTGCGGACTTCTACAAGATTTATGCCATAAGTGCTGAAAAGAGCAGGAATTGCTACAGCTGTTTCACATATAGAATGCTGGAACTCTGCCCATATTAGAACTTGATGAACTTTTCACCATTGAGAACCACAGAAAATTAAACCATGTCGTTTTGCATGTCGTCACATAAAATCTAATATATAAGTAAACATCCAGAGCAAAATTTTATAATCAGTACAAAAAGTCTGCTTGGGTCGAATACAAAAGTGTCTATATTTTTAGCCACATGTGCTAGTTATTTATTTGTTTATGACCTAAAAGTTAAACAATTTTTGAGGAAAACGAAATCCATTGTTTTATCATTAGATGGCTGTAGGGACCGATATTCGTAAAGTATCGATCAAAGAATTTAAGGCTTACGCTCGTTGTCACATTTCACACTAAAAAATTCTTTTGTTTTTTTCGGTTGTTCCATCCATTTATGAGTTACAGGGTGTTAACAATGGAAATCAATAAAAAGAAAATTTGGTACATTTTACAGTGTTTTTTTTTCAATAAAGGCGAGCATGCAAGCCAGGCCGCTGAAATTTTTAATGGTGTTTATGATGTCATTACTGTAACTGCAAATTTCGTGGAATTTTGGTTTTGTCGAATCCCTTAAGGAATTTTTAGATGTTAAGGAAAATGTCAATAATGTAGAAAATGTCGATAAAATCACATAAATAATTGAAGTTGACCGGCTTCTTAGTAGTCATAACATCGGAAGGGAGCTTCACATCGACCATAAAACATTTTTAAGTAATTTGTGCAAAAATAATCAATTTATTTTTCCGAAAACTAATATTTTAATATTTATAAATGTAAACAGTTTCAGAATAAGTGGAAAGATAAAAAAATCAAAAACACAAAGCAGCTAAATTTTCCATTTTTTTTACTTCTTGAGAGATAACAAAATTTGGGCCACTGACCTGAGGTTTATGATCTGAGGTTAAATACAGCGCGCTAAGAAACCAGGGTACCTCAAAATTTTGTTCAGTTTTAACAGTTTTTTGTAAAATCATGGTTCAATCTACAGCAAATATCATATAAATCTAAGAGAAGATTTATAAAAATTCGACAAAATTTCAACACAAGTACAAAGAAAAAAATGTCGTTCATTATATGGAAATAATAGCCACCAATGAATGAAGAATTTCGAGCCACTTAAAACTTTCTGCTACACTTAAATTTAATGCAGTATAAAACTGCGTAGGCTGAATAAAAAGTTTTTTTATTTGTACAAAAAATGAAATTTGGATTTATAATATATTTTTTGTGGAATAAACTTTTTTCATAAAACGTTAATGAAAATTAAAACAAAGGGGAAATTTTACAAAATTGGTCAAATATTGAGGTGCTACATATTTTTTTGCGGGCTGTTTATCCTGAAAATATATCTTGAATATTTGTGAACAAAATTTCATTGACAAATATATAATTCATCATAGAGCATCCAGTGTTCCTTTGATCTATTAATTTCCCGTTTATAGAAATCTTCAAAGGCGAAATACGGTTTCAGTACGTCAGGTGCTGTAAAAGTGTTGAAAAATCTGTTGGCACATTTTGGGCGGACCATAAATTCATATAACTATGGGCAAACGGTATGAAGACCTAAATATGCAGTCTATACCAGTCAACTGTCAACTTCACATTCACGCGCTATTCCCTGTCTGAGCGAACAAGAATCTGACGACCGTGCGCAGGCGGTATAACCGTAATGCTCTACACAGAGTGAATGCTGTCTCTATTCAGATAACTCGATACCTGCCTGGAGGATCTGCTGGCTGCTCCAGCACCAGAGTCAACACTCTTTAGATAGCTGAAACCACTGTGGCTCTATGCTTACATTTGGAACTCTACAAACCGATGATGAAATCTTGTAATACATTTTGGTTTTTTTAAATATGCTTATCTAAGTTTACCTAATGTTTCACTAGGTTACTTTTCGAAAATTATACGTATATATCGTTATAACCTTATGTTGTTTAAAAACAAACCGACTGTTGAAACTGAACAGGAACAACATGAGAAATATATCCGGGGTCCTAATGGGGCATTGTCTGGTTGGTAGGCATGTCAGTTTACTGGGAGCACCCTATATCGATTGAAGAAGAAGAAACTATGGAACACTTTCCATGCGGGTGCATGGCTCTTGATAGAAGAAGGTTGAATATTTTAGGAAAAAGGCCCAATATAAAAATAACAAGCCTTGTTAGATATATTAAAGCCGCAGGTTGGTTCAATGAGGACAATGTAAAGTAAGGAGAGGGAACAGCCCTGGTGACATCACATGGTCCTACAGCAGCCTAGGTGTGCCAACTGACAACCACTATATCTACCTACCTATGTTGTTTATGAGAGTAGGTTTTCTATGAGAATTGCACAATTTTTTTCTAAAATCTTATTTTGTTGGAAACAGCTGGTTATTCAAAAATGCATCGTCTTCCAGCAATGGTTTTTGGTGTCTTTACTCATACAAATGAACATCAGATTCTGGGTTCGTTTTCTGCTTTTTAAACCTTCTAGCACATCGCTCCCATTTAAAAGATTCTCGTAAGGAAATATCTGCCGTTTGGTAGATGGATAGTACTGCAAGTGTTCTTCGCTGGTGAAACAAGACCAAAACGCATGCCTCCGATTAGCTCAGAAGTGTGCGACTTGCAATGAAAATTTCGGTCTTTAAGAATATCACAAAATTCGTGATTTTTTTAGTGGAAACAATAGTGCAAATAATTCGACAATTCCAAAGTTGGTGAAAAATATCATTATCGAGGATAGAAAAAGTACTGGAAGACCAAAAACTTAACGTTCTTACGCTGTAGGGCTCATGATAGGTATTTAAGTGATGTCATTTTTTACATATAATTGCCAAGAGCCGTATTTTGAATAAATAAGTATAAATGGTTAAATCTGAAGGAATCAAAATTTTTACATGCTTTATTTTAAAACAAAATGTAGGCGTGCCTTTAAGTATAAGAAAAAATTTAACGATTTTCAAAAACTTTTCATAAAAATTTTAATTTTTTAAATGTAATCTTCAGAAAATATTTTTAGAAGAAAATTTTTGTAAGTTTGAAGTCACCCAAAAATCGAGTAGATTTCTGAATTTTTTTTTCCCCATACGATAGTAGTATGTATATTCCGGACTACAAGACAATATCAAAAATGTTAAAATTTTAACATTTTTATCATTTTAACTCAAAAATTTAACATTTTTACCATTTAACTCATTTTTTTAACTTACAGTTACTCAAAATTTTAACATTTTTTAACATTTAACTCATTTTTTTAGCTTATATTATCTCAAAAAAAAAGTTAAAAATTTTGAGTTGGGTCGATTTAGTCCAACCCTAAATTATAGTTACTCGTAGTTAATATTTTTAAGATATTAAAGATATCTATTTTTGATGTACTAGTAACTATAATTTAGGTTGGTACAGTTAAAATTTTGAGTTGGGTCGATGTCTATTAAGTGAAAAAATGTTAAAATATTTATTACAAAATATTTAAAGTAATCTATTCAAAAAAAAAAACAAAAAAGGATACATTTATTTTTTAAAGTACCTTTCAAAAAAAACGACGAACTCCTCAAAACAAGAGTCTTTGAGTCAGATTTGAACTTGCAACAAAATTATTGTTATAATTCCAACTGCTTAACCAACTCATCTAAACATCATATTCTGAAGTAATGTAATTACAGCTGAGTAGTATGCAAAGCAAGCAATGCTGATCTTATCAACATTGCTCACAATCTATAAATAGAATAAGCATAAGCACAAACCAAAAAAAAATGAAATACTGTTGAATACGAGTCACAAACTGCAAGATAAGCATAATATTTGATAAGCTTTTATACATCAACACATGTTTCGACAGAGTCGAAACCGTTTGACTTTGTCAAACATGGTTACAAGTGCAGTATGTATTTAGCGTTAGAAGAGGGTGGACGCAAAATAATTGAAACTTCAAATTTGAACTCTTTGAAGTTCAAATTTATAAAATTTACCCAATATTAGTTCATAATTTAAATCTCTTATTAAATATGTTATTGGATTAGATGGATAAATTTTACTAATATAAAATATTTCTCGAGTCCAATTATTTTTATATTTGTTTTCAAATTGTTTTTTATGTGATTGAATTCTTACTTTTTCTCCAATTTTAAAAACTGGTTTTTCTAAATTGTTTCTATTAATTTTAAAACAATTATCAAATATTAATTGTTCATTTTTTTCATTTACTTCACAAGGTTTCATACCAATAGTTCTATGTACATCTTTGTAATTATATTCATATAATATTTTATCAATTACATCAATCCAATTAGTATTTTTCTGAATTTCAAATCGTATTTTTAGTTTTTCATTAATGGTTCTATTAAATCTTTCTACAATTGATGATTTCTTTTCACTAAATGTTTGATACATGTTAATATTGTATTTATCTAAAACTTCTTGGAAATGTTTATTTAAAAATTCTTTACCAGAATCTGTATGAAGTAATTTTGGTGCACAACCTGCTTTTTTAATAATATTTAAAAATGCTTCAGAAGTTGTTTTTCCATCTTTCTTTTTTAATGGTTCTATATAAGCAAATTTAGAAAATGTATCAATTACATTAAGCATATATTTGTATCCTCTATTAATTCTAACATTAACTGTTGTCATAATTAGTAAATCTGCTGCCCACCATTGATGGATTATATAAATATAGAAAAATATTAGATATAGTTTTTGATGAAAAAAATGAAAAATATAAAGATTTCCAAAATAAATGGAAATAATAAAAAATAAAAATCTTATTTAAACAAAAATTCAAACATTTTTTATATTGTAAAGAAAAATTCAAACATTTTTTTATATCTACCATCATTTGTTTCTTGTTCTTTATCTATTACTAAAAATCCAAACTGTTCTTTCCAACATTGAATACACATATTTTTTAAAATATCATAATCAATATCATTACAATGATCATTAAATATGTGTTTCAGATTAGTCTTATCTTGTTTAAATAAAATTATATAGTTTGCATTATCTCTTATCAATTGTTTAGGTATTTTTGAATATGTTTGACACAAATAAAAACAAGAAATGTTATTGTGTCTACCATAAGCAAAATAATTGGCAATATTATCTTGTTGTTCTGTAGAGATATCGTCAAATATTATTACAGAATATGGTTTAATATTTTCAGGTGTTGGTAGAGATTGAATTGATAAACATTTTATATCTTTAGATTCCAAATCATTTTTAACACACAATTTATTGAATTGAATTATCATATCTTCCAAAAATTTATATTTTTCTTGATAGCAAGTTTTTGAACAAATTATTATATCAGAATAATAAATCTTTGATAATATATTTAATAATACATTTGTTTTTCCACAATTACTTGGTCCACAAATAATTGCTCTAATAATATTCGGAAATATTTCATTTAATCTTTTTATTGGTTTATGAGTATCAAAATTTTGAATAGTTAATTTAATTTTATTATCTAATTTAGTAACTTTTAAATGACCATCCATAATTAGAATTTTAGATAAATTTTTTTAATCTATTAATATAATTAATTACATATTTATTTCAATTAATTTTTAGTGAATTTAAATTTTATAAAAATTTAAAAAAACAAGTCAAACATGCATTACTTGATTTGTTAGTGGATTATATGAATAACTATCATCACTAATAATTAAACAGTGAACGACAGTATTTGATGGAAAATCTTCTGTCCATTTAAATTCAATTTTAATATCAATAGCAGCCTCTTTAATTACCTCATTCTGTTTAGATGTATCAATGCATATTATTGGATATTCTTTTAAAAATGTATCATAATTAACTATTGGTAAATTATTTATACTAGAACCATAATATGAATTTTTAAAATCTAGAAACATATTATATAATGTATCAAATTTATTTTGATTAATAGATAGTTGCATATCATAGTTTGGATATCTATTTGTATTTAATTTAACTACAACATTTTCTAAATTACAATGGTCAAATTTACTATTGTCTTTATAATTATTCTGATTTCTTAATGTTTGAAATGCAATAAGAAAATATCTAGGTTTAGCACTAGATGATGTTATATTCCAGGTATAAGTCTTTACAGCTGGAATTGCAGTAGTACAATAGTATCTCCAATTTCTAAAATACATTTGAAAGTTTGTATTATTTGAAATTTTTTTATTAATTTCATGATCAACTTCAACTGAAAATTTAACATGAGGCATTCTCCATATAATTTGATTAATATCAATAGAAAAAGTATGCTCACTTAAACTACTATCAATAATTAAACAATTTGTATCATCATTTGATCTTATTAATTCTAATTTTTGATTAATTCTAAAAATGAAATTTTTGTAATCATCAAAAAACCCAATTAATATACATAATGGAATGCTAACAGAAAAATAACCTTTCTTATTACAAACACTACCTTTATTTACAATTTGCCAACCAGCATTATTTAATGATAAATCATTAGAAAATGATGCTAAGCCTTTAATTGTTGTTGTTATTCCAGGATTTTCAATTTTATCAATTTCAACTGAATTAATAAAATATGTAATTTTACTAAACAGATTTATTATACCATTATTCACAAAATTTATTTTATCAGGATTAAGTTTATCTAATATTTTACCATCTTTATCTTTAGCAATAATTTGACCTCTAATATTAAGTAAACTTTTTGATGGTAACGTTTTAATGTCTTGATTATTAATATTTATTTCTATTGGTCTTCCATGTTCGTTTAATAAAGTTGAATTAGCTGGTAAATGTTCATAAAAGTCATAAGATTCAATACCTTTTCCTTCTTTCATTTATTTAACTAAAAAATATTATTAAAAATTTACTAATATGTTTTGACTAGGTCGAAACCTATGTTTTAAAATAATTGTAGTCTTGCATTTAATTGTCTTATCAAATTATAAAAAAACATTATTAATAGAATAATAATTAGTACCATTGAAATGTATTCATTTTGCATTATTTTATCTATTCCATTTGAAATAATAAAATCTATTTTTGATAATTGATTATTTTTATCAAAATTGTTTTTACAATTATTCATTTAATGCAATAGAAAAAATCCTAAATATTTTTAATATTTTTTTTTTTGTTAATCTTTTTACATTCATTTTCAATTACCCTTTTTTGTGTATCTAAATATATTGCATAAAATATAAGAATTGCAATTACAATAAAAATTACAATAGAAATTAATTTTAATAAAGACGGATCCATTATGACACATCTACATCCTCCATTATATTTATTATTAGCATCAATTATGTATAACTGTGATATACAATCATTTTGATATGGAATAATATTAACACAAGTATTCATTTATTAACAATATTTTTTTTTTTATTTCATTTTACTTACACTTTTCAATAAATCATTGAGTTTTTGTGTTGTAATTTTTTTATTTACTAGTCCAATCTTCATTGTTTTAGATTCTTCAATAGCTTTTTGTCTTTTAATAAAATTGTTCTTATATTTTTCAGCTAATGCAGCGTTTTTATTTTCAATGCTATTTATAAGGTTATTATGTTCTGATTCAAGAATATCATAATTTACTTGTAACTCATACATATCATCATTTAATTTGCCAATAATTTCTTCATAACTCATTAAACTAAATTCTAATATAGCTTTCTCATTTAATAATTCATTTACTAATATTTTATTTGATTCTGAATGTAATTCAATATTATAATCTTTAATATTTTTAACACTTTTCATAATACAAACAGCATATTCATGCCATACATGATCATTATTTTTAAGTGCATCATTTAAACATTGAACAAAACCACTTCTATTATTAAACTGAGATTTATGTTGCCTAATAAATTCTTGTGTTTGTTTAACCTCTTTTTCTATTTCTTCTTTATTTAATAGTTTTATACTAGATCCTCTTAATTTCAAGATAGGCACATCAGTATTTGTTTTAAATTCTTCAATTGTATGTATATTCGACATTTATTATAATAAAAATTTTTAATATTTTTTTATATTGAAACACTAAGAAAAATATAATTATTTTAAAAAATTTTTTTATAAATAAATTAAAATTAATAAAATGTATAAGAATATAACTAATTTATACAATCGTCCAAGCCCTTCTACTAGAACTGTTTCACCACTTGTATCACTACAAGGGAAAACAAAAAGTTTTAGAAATTCAAAAAATATTCATATTCCAAAAAATGCTAATGAACTTAAACAAATTAGAGAAAGAAATTTAGCTATTAATTATTTAGAACAAGCTAGTACTTCAAAATTAACTAAAGTAAAATTTTGCGAACAAAATCATATTTCACGCGATTCTCTTAATAATGGACTTAAATTACTTGGTATTGAAATTATTGGCAAAAACACTAAAAATGAAGACAATTCTCGACAATTCTCGACAAAAGAAGACAATTCTCGACAATTCTCGACAAATGAATACAATTCTCGACAGACTAAATCAAATAGTTTAACAGAGGGATTTTTAAAGAATGTAACTAAAATAAATAAGAAAAATAAAAACGAATTGTCTAATATTAATAAAAAAGTTGATGATGATATTTCAAGTTTACCTTCAGTTCATGATTAATAATTATCCAAATAAATAAATAAATACATCACATTTTCTATTATAATAAATGGTACGATATTATGGTAGTGGTATTATAAATAATCTTATAAATAATCTTCCATTTGAATTACATTCTCCAGGATATAATTATTTAGGACCTGGTACTAATCTTGAATTAAAACTTGAAAAAGATATACATCCAATTAATAAATTAGATGAAGCAGCTAAAGAACATGATATTGCATATTCTAAAAGTAACGATATAAAGAAAAGACATGAAGCTGATAAAATTTTAGAAGATAAAGCATGGTCAAGAGTTTCAGCAAAAGATGGTAGTTTATCAGAAAAAGTAAATGCATATTTAACTACTAATGCTATGAAATTTAAAAGAAAAATGGGTATGGGTTTAACAACTCACAATCCATTAACTGAAGAATTGATAAATGTTGACTCTGTTAACGGTTCACAAAGTGAACATAATACAAATGAAAATGAAATTAATTTTATTCCAAAATGTGGACGATATATTAAATATCCAATATCTCTAAATGAGGATCAACAAAAACAAGTTTATGATGCTATGAAAAATAAAACAGATATTACTATAAAATTAGAACCAATTCAATTACAAAGAACTAAAGAAAGTGTAATGAATGAAACATATTTACCATTAACTAGAAAACAAATTAATTCAATAAAAAAACATTTAGATAATAATAAAACTACTTTTAAAATTTTTATATTAAAATTATCTATGTCTCAGTTACAAAGTTTTAATAATGAAAAAATTGGCGGATTTTTACCAGCACTATTACCACTTATTCCAGCAATAGGAGCTGCAGTTACTGCAGGAACAACATTATATAGAGCATATAATGATAAAAAAACTAACGATAAATTATTAGAAGAAAAAATACGTCATAATAAAGCATTAGAAGAAAAAAATATAAAATCTGGTAATGGTATGTTACTTAAAAAATCTGGTAATGGTATGTTACTTAAAAAAAATCTGATTTTGAATTAATTCCAATTAAACCATTAAGTAATTATGATTTAAAAAAATATGCTAGAAAATTTAATATAGCAAATTTTAGAGGTGTATTCATGAAAGATAGATTACCAAAAAAGATAAAAGATATAGAATGTGGAATAATAAATTTAGATAATAATAATGGTAATGGTACACACTGGGTAGCATATAAAAAATATAATAATCATATTTTTTACTATGATTCCTTTGCTATAAATAAATTACCAATATTAATAGAAAAATATTTCAAAACTAATGAAAATACTGTAATTTTTAATAATAATATTGATCAAGAAATAAATGAAATAATTTGTGGTCATCTATGTTTAAAATTTTTACTTAATTAAATAATGCCGACTATATCATTAGATGGAAATACTTCAATAATTTCATGTAATTTTGATGAACCAATAATTTTAGATAATAAACATGATTTTGAAATGTGTTTGCTTAATTTTTCTACTTATAATTCTATACCGAACATATCTGAAAAATTAAAAAATAATATTTTACATTATGTTGACTCTGTCATTGGTTCACAAAGTGAACATATTTTCGAAGGAAATGATTCACAAGATAATTTACAAACAATTAACAGTGTTAACAAAATAATTACATTCCCAACTGGTTCATATGAAATAAATGATATAAACAATTTTATAAAAGAGAAAATAAAGGGTATTACTATTAAACCAAATATGACAACATTAAAAGTTGAAATTAAAAGTAATTATATTATTGATTTTACACAAAAAAATTCCATAGCTTCATTACTAGGATTTAGTGAACAAATTATTCAACCTAATACATTAGTATCATCTGATTTACCAGTAAATATTATGAATGTTAATTCTATTAGAATAAAATGTAATATTGTAGGAGGTAGTTATGAAAATAATAAACAAACAAATATTATTCATGAATTTTTTATTAATGATAAACCTGGTGAAAAAATAAATGAAATACCTAAAAATTTAATATACTATCCAGTAAATACAAATACTATTAGAAATATAACTATTTATATAGTTGATCAGGATAATAATTTCATTGATTTTAGAAAAGAAAAAATTAGTATAAGATTAAATATTAGAAATGT
The DNA here is from genome assembly GCF_028408465.1 of Anastrepha ludens. Taxonomy (NCBI): domain Eukaryota; kingdom Metazoa; phylum Arthropoda; class Insecta; order Diptera; family Tephritidae; genus Anastrepha; species Anastrepha ludens. The sequence goes on along the minus strand of NC_071498.1, from coordinate 6,457,815 downwards.
AAATTGATATTTTCGAAGAAAATAGTTAACAAAGTTAACATAAATTTAAAAAAAATATTTGTTAATAAATTGGAAATAATGAGTGAAATTATGTTTTCAAAAGAAACCATTCACGAAGGAAACATACCAAAACAAAGATTATATCATAAAATAATAAATGGTGAAAAAATATGTTTATCTATTATAGATGGTAAAAAAATATGTTTTTCATGCTTAGAAGAAACAACTATTTCTAATTTGAATAAGGGGTATTGTAAAAAATGTTACAATCAAAAATTCGCATATCGTAACTCATTACCAAGTAGAACTACAAACGTAGAGTGTGAATGTGGTGTAAATTATACTCTTCCACATAAACAACGTCATTTAAAATCTCAATTTCATATTAAATATATTAATAATAAAGAAAATAATGAAAAAAATTCTGATAAAAATTAATTTCTAATTAAGTTAAATAAATTTAATTAGTATTTACATCACAATTTAAAGTATTAAAATGTTTGAGGTGCGAAGTTAAATTATTAAAAAAAATTTTTCTATATAAATAAGGAAAAATTAAGTAAAAATATCAACCAAATAAAAATGAATCCATTTAATATTAAAGAATTGAAATCTAAAAATTTAAAAAATTTAAAAAAATATATTAGAGCAAATAAACATATTTTTCAATTGCCAAAATATTGGTATAATAAAAATAAAAATAGTTTATTAAACATAATAAGTGTTTTAATAGAAAAGCATAATAATGATGTTATTCAAAATATATTTCAAAATTTTGATGATTATGATTTTGATATTATTGATATTCAAGAAAAACAATTAAATGGTTCATGTTTTAACAATATGGTTGCTGATTTAGAGTTTACAAATAATGAAGAATTTGATATTGAAAAGCATTTAGAATTAATAAAAAGAAATTGTTTCAAATATTTTTTCAAAGGTTTTAAAAAATATAGTAATTTTAAAGTGTCTTTAGCAACAGCGGTAAATATTGTGATTATTGATAAAAAAACTAATAAAATTAAAGAAAGTTATGAATATTGGTATAGATCAGAAATACATTATGTTAATAAATTAAACTATACAAAAGAATTTTATTTAATGATAGAGGAAATAAATAATAAATTCTCAGAAAAATGTACAAAAGGATCTACAGCTAGCTTTGTTAGAATAGTAAAAACACATATTAGTAGAGATAAGTCTCAAATTCTTGCTGGATCATATATTCCATTTACTAATAGAAATTGTGTTAATATTAAAAATACTGATAATAAATGTATTTTATATTGTATCTTATATTCTATTTATCAAGATGTGTTAAAAATTCATCCAGAAAGACCAACAAAATATAAAAAATATCTTGAAGATTTAGAAAATGATGATACATTTAAAAATCTAAATTTAGAATTTCCATTTATAATTAATGAAGAAAATGTTAAAAAATTAGAAGATTATTTTAATATTACCATGAATTTTTATCATTATGATTCAGAAAAAAATGATGATGAATATTACCAAATTCAATTAATGTATAAAAGTAACTCTTTTCATTATTTCGTTAATGGTTTGCCAAAAAAACATGTTAATATTATATATATAGAAGAAAATATTACAGAAGAAACATACAAATCTCACTTTGTACTACTTAAAAATTTATCTGGATTTTTAAGTGGTAAAATTCATCATCAGCATGAACATCTACATATTTGTAATAAATGTTTTAAACATTTTGAAAAATCTGATAAATTAGAAGAACATATAAAAACATGTTATTTATTAAAAGATGATAATAATATAATACAAAATATAAAGTTACCTAAAGAGGGTGAAAATATTTTAAAATATAAATCTAATGGTGCAGAATTATTTCATCCATATACTTTATATGCTGATTTTGAATGTACTTTGGAAAAAATTAATAAAAAAAAATCTGACAAATGTAAAAATACAATATTACTTCATGAACACATTCCAAATAGTTATGGTATTTATAACACTTATAACAAACAATATATTTCAAAGAATACTTCTAATAGAAAAGTGTTATTGAAATCATTCTTAGATAATTTAATAAAATATGCTAAAGATTATTATGAAGTAAGAAAATTGAATAATATAATTCAGGATAAAGAATCGATATTAAAGTTTGATAATACTAACAATTGTGAAATTTGTGATATTCCATTTTCTGAAGAAAATAAAAAATGTTGGGATCATGACCATACAACTGGTAAATATAGAATGGCTTTATGTAATAAATGTAATCTAAAGTTAAAGATGCCAAAATTTTTACCAATTATTATTCATAATTTAAAAGGTTATGATTCAAAATTATTTCTAAAATATTTAGATGAATTTCATCCTGAAACTGAAACTAGTGTTCTAGCAACGAGTACTGAAAAATTTAAACAAATTAAAAAACCAGTTATTGTAGGTGAAACTAAATATTTAAAATGTAAAAATGAAAAATGTAAATATCAATATAATTTAAAGACAAGAAACACTTGTCGTAATTGTAATTCAACAGATTTAGAATTATATACAGTTGTCGAAAAAATAGAATTAAGATTTATAGATTCAATGGAATTTATAAATACTTCATTAGATAAAGCTGTTAAAAATTTATTAGATGTTAATGATATATATTGTGTAACATGTAAGAAAATAAGAAAAATGGATTATGTATCTTATAAAGTTAGTAAAAATACTGAGAATAAAATATATGCTTGTAGTATTTGTTCAGTTTGTAATACTAAAAATATAAAACCTATTAATTTTGATCATTTAGAAAACTTTAATAATATTTTTAAAAATCTATCATTAAAAAATAAATGTTATTTACTTAGAAAAGGTGTATATCCATATGAATTTATTGATGATTATAAAAAATTAAGTATAACAGAATTTCCAAATCTTGAAAATTTTAATTCATCATTAAATGGAAATATTAATATTAACGATTATAAATTTGCAAATAAATTTTGGAAACATTTTAATTGTAAAACATTTAGAGACTATCATAACTGGTATTTGAAATTAGATGTTATACTTTTAAGTGATGTATTTGATAATTTTAGAAAAGAATGTTTTAAAAATTATAATTTAGATCCTATACATTATATAAGTTCACCACATTTAAGTAATTCATCTGCTTTAAAATTAACCAAACAAAAATTAGAATTATTAACAGATCAAGATATGTATGAATTTTATGAAAGTGGAACTAGAGGTGGAATATCACAAATTGCACATAACTATGCTAAAGCTAATAATTGTTATTATTACATTTCCGAAGGAAACGGTTCACAGAGTGAACATATTGACCATGTCAACGGTTACCGAAAGGAACATGCTGATATTGTAGAACAAGTTTATAAATTAAGTAAAGAGGAAGCTTCTCTTAAAGGTATATACGATTCTAAAAAATTAACAAGTTATATTTTATATTTAGATGCAAATAATTTATATGGATGGGCCATGTCACAAAAATTAAGTGTTGGTAATCATGAATGGTTAAATGAAGATGAAATTAAATATTTTTGTAATGTTGATAATATTTTAAATAAAGATTTTGATGATAATAATATTGGATATACATTAGAAGTTGATATAAGTATTCCTCCGGAATTACACAACTTTTATAATGATTATGCTCCAGCACCTCATCATTATGTTCCACAATTTGAAGATTTATCACCAAATCAAACAGACTTAATTAATAAAGGGATTGGTAGTAAACCAAATGATAAAATTAAAAAATTAATGTGTACGTTGTTACCAAAGAAAAATTATATAATTGATATAAGATTATTAAAAGAATATTTAAATAATGGTGTAATTTTAACTAAAATTCATAGAGGTATTAAATGTAGACAAGAAGCATGGTTAAAAAATTATATTGAAAAAAATACAACACTTAGAAAAGAAGCTAAAAACGATTTTGAAAAAGATTTTTTCAAACTTATGAATAATAGTGTATATGGTAAGCAAATGGAAAATGTTAGAAATAGACTTAATGTTAGAATAGTTAAAACTGAAAAAATTATGAGAAAACTAATAAGTAGAAATACATATCAATCAAGAAAAATAATAGATCATAATATGTGTGTAGTGTTTGGTAAAAATACAAATATTAAATTAAATAAACCTATCTTTGGAGGTCAAAATATTTTAGATTTATCAAAATTATTAATGTTTAAAATGTATGTACAACTTAAAACTAAATATGGTAATAGAATGAAATTATTAGGAACAGATACTGATTCATTTATTCTTTATTTTGAAGGTAAACATATTGATGATGATTTTGATATTTATTCTGAAATGAAAGATGATCTAGATAATTATGATACCAGTGATTATATAGATAATTTTCCAATTGAAGATTTAAAATCTAATATTAATAAAAAAGTACCAGGAAAATTTAAAGATGAATATAATGGAATACCAATTAGAGAATTTTGTGGACTTAGAAGTAAAATGTATGCATTTAAGACCGATGTTTGTGATAAAAAAGTTTGTAAAGGAATAAAGAAAAATAATATTAAAAAGTTAACAATTGAAGATTATAAGAATTGTTTAATTAATTTAAAAAATAAAAATGAAACTGTTCATAATATTAGATCATATGATAATAAACTATATACTACAGAAGAGAATAAAATAGGATTGTCACCCTATGATGATAAGTTTTATTTCAATAAAAAGTTGAATAATAATGATAACGATAAGTTAAATAAGACTTACAAATTACCCTGGGGACATTATGAAATAGGAAATGTAGGTAACTAAAACGAACCCCTCCTATTTACTATACATTAAATTATTAATTATATTAGATTAAGTTTTTTTTTTTTAATTTCAAATGAAATATGATGTGAACATATTTCAACGATGTTGAATATTTGAATTTTTATTTTGATTTATTATTTTTGTTTATCATTTATATATGTATGAATTTTTTAAATTATTTTTGAATTATATTTGTTTCAATTTGTAGTTTACTTTCTTCAATATCTGTTTCACTTTCTTCAATATTTAATTGTTTTATATATTCATCTACTTGAATACTTTTATCAATCTTATTATTAGTTTCATCATTTTGTTTAGTAATATTATTTTGATTAATATTGTCTTTATTTTGTAAAACTAAATCTTTAAGATAATTATCAATTAAAATTTGTTTTTCCGAATAACTATCCAATTGTTTTTCTAAACTGTTTTTAAAATTTTCAATATTTGTTTCTATAAAATCTACTTGTTTAGTTATGTTAATAATATCTTGATTTAAATTATTTTCTAATTGTTCTATTTCTTTATATACAACACCAAAAGCTACCACATTATCTTTTTCTTGTTTTTCAACTTCTTTTTGAAGTAGTTGATTTAATTCCATTAATTTACTAATAATATCTTTCATTTGATCACTATTTGAACGAATTTCTTCAACTTCATTTTCTAATGATATTATTCTATTAAGAGAATATTCATTAGATGAATTTATTTCTGAAAAAGATTTTTGTCCAAACTTATCAATTCCCATTTATTAGAAAAAAATTTTTTAATTTATTTAAATTTATATGTAATTTAATTAAACAGTTAATACGTTTCCTTCGGAGAGAGTCAACATATTTTCTTCTCTTAGTTCCTCAATAATATTCATAATTTCATTATGTATTTCTGGACTATCATTTCCTGCATTATACTCTCCTAACAACAAATTTAATCTATCTTTTAATTCATTAATATCATTCCAATAAACACGTTCACATTGTGAACGATTCGCAAAACGAACATATTCAGTAGGTAAACTAGTTTTAATTTTAAAATTTTGTAATGATTTTGAAAGATTATTTTTTGAATTTAAACCAGATCCTACTTTTTCTTTTATAATTTTATTTTTAATCAATATTGGTCTAATAAAATTCATATATTTATTTCCAACGCTAGATTTAATACGTTTAGAACTTTTGTCATTATTTTGCATGTAAGCATATGTTGATAATATAATTTCTTCATAATTTTGTAAATCATTATTTGTTACAGCTGTTGATGGTTCTTTTAAAGTTATTAATTCCCATAACCCTTTTGTTCCATTATAAGTTTTATTACTTAAAATAATATCATTATTACTAATTTTTACTTCAGTATTACCAATCCATAAATCTTTTCCATCTTCAGATCTTAGACCAAAAATATTGTCACATAATTTCATATCAGAATTATTTAAATTTAAATATTTCATTGCCATATTTCCAATTTTGTCTGAAATAAATTGTACTGGTGTAGATAACGTTTCATTTGCACTACGCAAAAGAGCGTCTTTTGATGTTGATGGAGTTAACTGTTCGCTTCGTGAACATGTGCTAGTTGTTGGTGTACTTTCAACTAATTTTTGTTTGTTTGTTTTTCTAATTGGTGATAGTTGCTTTTCGTTAAATTCATTAGTTTGTAAATTCATATTATTGTCAAACGGTTTCGACTCCGTTGAAACATATTCACTTTGTGAATGTCCATCTATTGTTTTTTTATATGATTGATTTAAATCTACTATTAAATTTTTAAAGCTATCATTTAAATTGTGAACATTAATAACTGATTGATTTAATGGTTCAATAATTGCTTGAAGATCTTCATTAATTTTTTCTTGTTTTATTACTTTGTTTAAATTAAATTGTTGAAGTTTATTTTTTAAGTCTTTTTGTGTTTTAATATATTCTTTTAAAACTTTATCTGATATCATTGTTATTTAATTAAAATAAATTTTAAATATTTTTGAAATGGATAAAGATGAATTTATTGATACTAAAAATAATGATTTTAAAATAGCAAAAGAGTTGCATAAACCAGTAAGAAAAAATTTTGAAAGAAGAAAAATTATTACTAAAGGCATAAATGAACTATGGGCAGCAGATTTACTAATTATGACAACAGTTAATGTTAGAATTAATAGAGGATACAAATATATGCTTAATGTAATTGATACATTTTCTAAATTTGCTTATATAGAACCATTAAAAAAGAAAGATGGAAAAACAACTTCTGAAGCATTTTTAAATATTATTAAAAAAGCAGGTTGTGCACCAAAATTACTTCATACAGATTCTGGTAAAGAATTTTTAAATAAACATTTCCAAGAAGTTTTAGATAAATACAATATTAACATGTATCAAACATTTAGTGAAAAGAAATCATCAATTGTAGAAAGATTTAATAGAACCATTAATGAAAAACTAAAAATACGATTTGAAATTCAGAAAAATACTAATTGGATTGATGTAATTGATAAAATATTATATGAATATAATTACAAAGATGTACATAGAACTATTGGTATGAAACCTTGTGAAGTAAATGAAAAAAATGAACAATTAATATTTGATAATTGTTTTAAAATTAATAGAAACAATTTAGAAAAACCAGTTTTTAAAATTGGAGAAAAAGTAAGAATTCAATCACATAAAAAACAATTTGAAAACAAATATAAAAATAATTGGACTCGAGAAATATTTTATATTAGTAAAATTTATCCATCTAATCCAATAACATATTTAATAAGAGATTTAAATTATGAACTAATATTGGGTAAATTTTATAAATTTGAACTTCAAAGAGTTCAAATTTGAAGTTTCAATTATTTTGCGTCCACCCTCTTCTAACGCTAAATACATACTGCACTTGTAACCATGTTTGACAAAGTCAAACGGTTTCGACTCTGTCGAAACATGTGTTGATGTATAAAAGCTTATCAAATATTATGCTTATCTTGCAGTTTGTGACTCGTATTCAACAGTATTTCATTTTTTTTTGGTTTGTGCTTATGCTTATTCTATTTATAGATTGTGAGCAATGTTGATAAGATCAGCATTGCTTGCTTTGCATACTACTCAGCTGTAATTACATTACTTCAGAATATGATGTTTAGATGAGTTGGTTAAGCAGTTGGAATTATAACAATAATTTTGTTGCAAGTTCAAATCTGACTCAAAGACTCTTGTTTTGAGGAGTTCGTCGTTTTTTTTGAAAGGTACTTTAAAAAATAAATGTATCCTTTTTTGTTTTTTTTTTTGAATAGATTACTTTAAATATTTTGTAATAAATATTTTAACATTTTTTCACTTAATAGACATCGACCCAACTCAAAATTTTAACTGTACCAACCTAAATTATAGTTACTAGTACATCAAAAATAGATATCTTTAATATCTTAAAAATATTAACTACGAGTAACTATAATTTAGGGTTGGACTAAATCGACCCAACTCAAAATTTTTAACTTTTTTTTTGAGATAATATAAGCTAAAAAAATGAGTTAAATGTTAAAAAATGTTAAAATTTTGAGTAACTGTAAGTTAAAAAAATGAGTTAAATGGTAAAAATGTTAAATTTTTGAGTTAAAATGATAAAAATGTTAAAATTTTAACATTTTTGATATTGTCTTGTAGTCCGGAATATACATACTACTTACGATGTTTTCCATTTCCTTCCACTCATTGCACATTTTCAGAATTATTTTATTTGAATTTTTAGAAAGCAAAAAATGTGTCATTGCCAAAAAAGATCATTCCTAATAACGGTTTGACCTTTAAATTGCTTAGAACAAATTAGATTAAAAAAAAACGGGTCAGCTCCGCATCACTTTTTTACACATAAAGCAATGAAGGTGAATCGGCCAAAATCGCGTAAGCGGTTTTCGTGCCAATTAAGAAGAATGAAGGTGAATTAATTTCAATCGCTTGCCTTGAAGCAGCTAAAAAACAAAAATACGAAATTTACCTTTATATTTCTCTGTCAACAAATAAACACTTTGAACTCAGTTTACATGCAACTCAAAAATAAAATTCACTGTTGCAAAAAAATCTGAAAAAAATGAAAGAAATCCTTAAAACACAATTAAAAGTTAAAATAGCTGTCCAATATAAGCGCAAATGGTCTGCTTTCCGACAGCGCGCCACTGCGCCACTGGCAATTGAACCGCCAACGCCATTGTTTGGAAAAATGAAAGAGCCGGTAGATTAGAGCAAAATGACCGGTGTACATACACAAACGTGGGCAACCCTCACTTATGCAAATTTTTATGAAAAGCGTTGAATATTATCTGAAATTAAATAGAAAAAAATACAAGTTTGCCAAAATCTATGTAAGAAAATATGTTTGTTTTACCGAAAATTAAATTTCTAAGAAATGTGCATTATGGAAATTTAAAAAAAAATAATTTTTATATGTGTGTTTGTGTGTAAATGTATGTGTGCATGCGTTTATAAGCACCTGTGCGCGTGTATGCTCTCATATGTTGTATGTGAATATTGTTCGATCCGAAATTAAATTGAATGCAAACACCGCATATTTTTGTTATAAATTAAAGTAAATATTTTCCTTTGAAAGAAATTTCAATTAAAATCACAAAAATTCACAGAGAGCAAGAAATTTTCGACAACATTCAAGGCTTCGTATGCACTTAAATCATTAATAGTTAAGTTTTGTTTAGTGAAGTGTGCTTGTGTGCACTTAGCTTCTAAAAATGCTCAAATGGATGAGTGCACATACATACATATGAATATGTGTAAGTATGTGTACATGAGCGAGTATGTTTGAGGGTTTTGGTTTTTTTTTCGGGATAACCCCCATGAAGAGGGAACTCTCATGAGTACTGCTATCCTGGCATAGCAGTATGCACGACTTGTAGCCTCACAGCTACACTTACGTACTTGACACCTCTCCACTATCTACCACTCTCCCCGCGGAACAGTCAAAAAAGGAATTACCTCATGGGGCTCAAGGGCTGCTAGTTATTTCGTTTACGAACCTCCGCGCGTCTTAGATCATTGTGGATATGTTTGACGTGCGCGCAGATTCGCTTCCAGTTATCACCCGATTCTAGCATGAGATCTACATATGTACAATATTCTCTACGTTTAATATGCTACAAGTTTCGGGAGCATAGTGTGGGCATTGAAACAAGACGTGAACAGCGTCTTCTTCCCTCTCCTTGCAGATTGGGCAGTTTGGTGAACTATCATGGCCGAATCTGTGGAGGTATTTTCGAAACACCCCGTGCCCTGAGAGGACATGGGTAAGATGGAAGTTTGTTTCCTCATGGTTCCTTTCTAACCACGTCGTAAGAATGGTTATATATACACTCTTTGCATTTCTTTCTCCAAAATGTCTACGGGGACTAGTCCCGCTATAACGAAGGAAGCATCGTCCGAAATTGTACGGAAGCCGCAGATAGTTCGCAAAGCGCTTAGCCGATAGACGGCTGTCAGGTTTTTTGTGAAGTTATTTATGTTCAGTGTGTCAGCCCAGATCGGTGTGGCATATAAGATAACCGAGCTGACTACTCTGCTATATAGGATTCTTCTGCTATGGTTAGGTCCGCCGTTGTTTGGCATTATTCGCGACAGACAGCATTGCACACTCGATTCCTTCTTCGCAGCATATTCCAGATGCGTTGTAAAGTTTAAACGGCTGTCAAGCATCACTCCTAGGTTTCTAATAGCGGGTTTTGAACTAATAGTTACAATCCCAACATAACTTTTATAGTTTCTACTATCTTTCTGCTGCTTATTAGGACTACATCAATCTTATGCTCAGGTAATTCTAACTTCATAGACCTTAGCCGAGCTTTGATTACGCTTACTGATTCGCCTTACACTGGCGATGTCATCCGGGAATCCAATGACTTTAGTTCTAGGGGCATATCCAGGCTTAGAACACAGTCATACATTAAGTTCCTTAGCAGTGGACCCAGAACTGATCCCTGAGGAACCCCTGCTGTCACGATATACTCCTCAGCGTCTTGTTGCTTCTAAACCGGGTTGAGGGTGTCTAAATAACTATTTGATTATACGTATTGTAAATACATACATACATATGTATATATACATTTTTTTATTATGTGTAGGTATACATATATATTATATTTATTTGTATATATAGGTATGTGTGTGTGCGCGCATTTGCCTGTTAATAATTAATAAAATACTTAAGAAAAAACTCAAACCTTTTAGTGGCACGAAAGCTTGACAAATTCAATTTTTTAATATTTTGATAAGAAATGCGACTGAAAAGCATTAATATCGATTAAATATTCGATTGAAAAGCCGGCACATGTTGGTATGTATGGAAGCATATTTCGTTAGCAAGCAGAATAAGCCAGCGTTACTCCTACTTTAAAGGTGCACCATGAGGAATACAGGCCTACAGGTCAAATCCGCCAAACTGTCGGCGTCGATTCATGAATGCCTAATGGTAGAAAACGTCGAGGTCGAGATATCGGGGTTGAAGGTTGTTCAGTCACACTTTGCACTACAGGAAAAATATCTCATAAAAACGTAAAATTTTTTGCCTGCAGTCATTTTTTTATGTTCGACCGAACCAATTTCATTAAATTTCTTCACCAACCTTTTAATTGTCGACCAATTCAAACGAGTATTTCCACCAAAAAAATCGCGAATTTTGCTATGTTCTTCAAGGTCGACCATTTTCATAAGAAGCTAGCGATCGTGTAAAATCACACATCTGTCAGTTTCAAAATACCCTTTATACAGTCTGTGTCAAAAAAAAATAACCTTTTTTTTCTTGTGACTTCATGATATATTTCGTTCTGCTGTTTGCTGCATAATTATCCTACTCAAGGGCTACGATGCCAGTGCTACTCAGGTTAGTGGCGTGCGAAACTTTCCCGTAAACGCACAAAAACAAAAATGATTGAGAAGTACGCGAAGCGTTTCGAGGCGGTATTTTTAAGCACTTAATCGAAAGGGCCGAAATTATCTTACGCCGCGGCTGCAAAAGTGATTAAAAAGTCAAAAAAGTTTGTTGTGATGTAGAATCAGTGGCATAAGGTGTACAAAATGTTGATGACTTTTCCGAGCGCGGCTCGAAGCGAGGGACGACAAAAAAGCAGGATAAAGTGATCGTCCAACTTTTTAAGGGAGGCCCCTTCTTTATGACTACGCCAAGCACGATCAGTTCTTGCTAAAAAGGGAATAGATGTGGGTATCAACACCATCGAACGTCGACTGAACGAACATATCCTACCGTCCCACATCATTAAAACCACTGCTCTCAGAAAATCACATTGAGTAACAAGAAAATGGCGTCACAGTAATGGCTGGCCTTCTAAGTCCCCAGTCGCCCCATTGAAAATTTGTGGGGAACTATGAAAGCACATCTTGCCGGCCAGTCCGTGATTTAAAGCAACTCGTGCGTCAAGTTTGCATAATCTAATCCTGTTTGTCGACGAGCTACGCAGAAAAGCTGGTTCAAAGCATGCCAAGAAGAAGCCAGGCTGTGCTCGACAACGATGCTACTTATTGAGTAATTGCGACTCGTAGTTTTGTACATCCTTTTATGTAAAAAAAATTTTAAATTTATGTCATTTATACTTCATGAATAATCGCGGTTCCATTTTTCTGACGCAGATTGTAAATACTATATATTAATGCACCTACTTTTATGAATGCGCTCAACGCATAATGAGAAAGTGGTATAAAATATAAGTATAAGAGCACCCAAAATTGTTATATTTTACATTTACTTACAGCTACTCTTTCTTTCGTTTTTATGTGTATCCTGCATACGATTGACTGTATTCAAAACCTTCACTTCGTAGTAGTGCAAAACCCAAAATTTGATGTTCAGCTGTAACCTCCAACTACTTTTAAGGGGCTCATTCACAACATATATTTTTTTTTTTAGTTTTTAGTAGTATCTGCTAATCAAATGGCTTATTTTGGTGCAATTTGTATCCCACCGGAATAATTAGACTAAAATTCTCCAAAACGCACCAAAGTATGCTCAAAGACTATTTTCTCGCACAGTGCGTGATAAGGCTATCGATTTATTTTGTATCAGCAACCCTTTGCTACATTTCAGAATACCAGAAAAATTATAAATATATCGCCATGTGTACAATTCTATATTTTGAAGGCGCCAGCGAATGTGAAATGTGCTGAGAATCAGAATTTATTCCAAAAACCAGCTGAGTCGCCTCCATTCGATCTATGCGTGGTAGAAATTATACTGAATTTCAATTTAGAAACAGTAAATGATAACGCCGAGCGCTTGAGATATGTCGAAGTTATTCAATAATTCGATGGAGCAGACTGGGATGAAGCGTCTTATATATCAAAGAATGTTGAAGGCTCAAATAAGTGTGGCCTTTATGAGCGTTACTATGGTAAGATGCAAGTGGCTTACACAAATGCCTCAGAGAAATCGAGTACATTGGTTACTTCACACGAACAAACGTTAACTAGTATGAAAGTGAATGCCATCGAGACCAACTTTGCCGAAGTGATTAATAGTCCAGAGGGTCAGATTTCTTTCCCACTGGCAATTAAAAGTTATGATTACATATGCTATGAAATGACTTCAAATAATATTTTTTACTTATATTTCTTCAGTAGAATTTGCTGATGAAGTTTTTTGTAATATATTTTGACCCTCTAGCTCCGACTTAAATGGGCATTTTTGATCCGTTCTCAAAGAAAGATCGTTAAAAAATTTAATTAGAGGTTCAAAATGCTCCACAAAAATTTTAGCCGGACAATTTTATGAGGGGTTGTCCAGGACGAAAAGATCAAGCTAATGCTTGCACATTCAAGATAACATAGATTTGTAGAAATACTTACATTTTCAAGCATTATAGCTGACCGATTTGTATAAACGGCACTTTTAGCGTTAATATTCTCTAATAGCGGTCACTCCACGGGCAATGGCAAATTTGGGAGTGAATTTCTGCCATAAAAAACTATTTGCCGTTCGGAGTCGCTTTAAGCTGTAGGTCCATCCATTTGTGAAACAATATCACGACGCCCGGCGCAAATAGAAGAAGGAGCTCGCCCAAAAACCTAACTGAAGTGTACGAGCCAATTATTTTTTTATTTGGCGGTTAACAAGAACAAGAAGAGGTACTTCGTGTCATCACGAAGTCATCCAACAGGAAGTTTCTCTTACCAAAACGTGCTAGTTCGAGCGACGTAGGCAATCTAGGCTGTGCTCCTTCAACGAAAAAAACTATGACGCAGAAACTTGGCGGAATATGAAATTGCTTTTCAGAAAAATATATTATTTTTTAGGCTTTATTTCTCTGTGCCTTTTGATGGCGGGCTTAATGGTAATTTACTCAATTAAAGTGGTGCTGAAATGGCATACGAATTTAAATATGCATACCGCCATTAAAGTGGAGAAATCAACAGAGTAGCCGCTATCTATTGCGTGAATATGGATTGCAAAAAAAAAAAAATATCAGTAGAGACCAGCATAGACGGGCAGCCGCCTCAGTAATTAAATATATCTTCATGCGCATTTTTAAGCAAATATTTTTTCTGTTGTGAAATTTAATTTCATTGCACTTTCACATAGGAAATTAAGTATTCGAGCGGACACGTGTACGAAGAGTTAAAACCAAGCGCATGCGGCAAAAAATGTGGCATTTTTAAGTGTTAGCAGCGGCGGTTGCAACACGTATACATGCGCACATGCATAGCAAACAACAATATAATCAATTTATGCACACGAGCACGGAGTTTTTGCATACCTCGCTAAATAGGTGTTTTTCTCTATGTGTTTTTATATGCATATATGTATGTATGTATCCATATATGTGTGTACTTATATACGATGCATTTGCTTGCCTCTGTAGATAAATATGCTGGTGCCAAACTGGGTTGTTTTTATTAAAATACGAACAATGAACTGATTCCCACTCTATGGCTTTCGCGATAGAAAGTGCCGAATTTATACGGCGAGTGTCAATTGTCCCTGTCAGTATTCTTCTTTCACTAGCTTGGAAATCATAGAAAATTATACAGAGCAGATCAAGCACTAGCGGTCGCCCGTCGGCAGGCAATGGCAAACCTCCGAGTGCATTTCTGCCATGAAAAGTCACCTCATAAAAATATCTGTCGTTCGGAGGTGGCTTGAAACTGTAGGTCCCTCCATTTATGAAACAACATCAAGACGCACGCCACAAATAGGAGGAGGAGCTCGGCCAAACAGCCAAAAAGGGGTGTACGCGTCATATATATATATACATGTATATATATACATTTTTCGATAGAAAAGATTTTGTAATTTTTTCAAATTTCAAATTTCTTAATCTGAGTTTTTAGCAAAAATTTTGACTACTTGGCTAGGCAGTTTTATTGTCCATGAAATGGTAAATAAGTTGATGAAGCTGTGGTCCACCACAGGCTGTGAGCTAAGAAAAAGAAGAATTCATAAATATTAAGGTCAAAGTTAGAAGAAAGCCAAAAGTTTTTTTTTTTTTTTGCAGATGGAGTTTGAGTTTTGTCAGTACAAAAAATGTCAAGCATTCGCTATTTGGATAAAAAGCGCAAAATGCATGCAAAAAATTATCAAAAATCAATGCAATTTTTAAGTGACGTGAAAATTTTATTTTATTAAATATATCAAAGCTCAGAGGGCTGTAAAACTACATAACTAACATTTTTCTAAAAACTCTGATTGAAAAGTAAGAAGTTTCAGTGAAAATTGGATGATTTTTTTTTAATTTTGCACAAAATTTAAGTCCTGTATTTATGCGATTTTTGAAGGAGAACGAAATGTGTTTTCATAAAAAGCTTATTACAACTATTTTGTCAGGAGTTGTCTATAATCCCTAGTGCTATCGCTATTTAACGCAGTGTATAAAATGTATGTAAAATTTTTTAATATTATTTAGGTCAAAAATGTCATAAAAATACCCCATCGTTAACCAACTATGCCAGACTTTATTTTGGTAACAAAAACTAACCCACGATGACAGTTGTGTTCGTCGTGTGGGTACATAAGAAAGCTAAATTCGACCGTAATGTTAAAGAAAAGTATTAGTTGATACAATAAAGCATTGAGACCACTTAAAGTCCTAGTTTCGCGCTCTGAGATAGGCAAACGAGTTTTAAGTCTACGTTACAAAAACGAACTTTTTTTCTGTCCTATGAACCAAATATACTTTTTCGGAAAGGGGAGAAAAAATAACAATACACGTGTATCGGCGATTTTCATGTACATGTCAGAATTTTTTTATGTATAAAATATAGAGCTCGTAGTCCGCCTGTGTGAAAAACTTTGGATCAATTTTCAACCCTTTTTCCGTGACCCAATCGCGCTGAATTTCTGCAGGCAGACTCGTGGAAATGTTTTTATTATGTAAAATTAAAAAAAAAAATTTTATCAATTCTCAGATTTTCTTGAATTTTTTTTTTCTAAAAAAAAAAATTTTTTTTCTAAATTTTCGGCATAACTTGAAAGAAACATACGAAGGCATGGAATTAATATTACAGCTGACAAACTACCAAGAGCATAATTGGAAAATATACTGCGATCTAAAAGTGGTCGGATTACTCATGGGTGTTAAGAGTGGATTTCCAACCCACCAGTGCTTTTGTGTCGCAAAAGAGATCAGCATTACACCGAATTTAAGTGGAAGCCGCGAACGTGCTACAAAGTAGGCGTAGAAAGTATAGAAAATCTACCATTGGTGCAGCCATCTCAAATCATTTTGCCATCACTACACATTAAGCTCGGTGTCGTATCAAATTTTCCGAAACTGAGCGGCGCAAAGATTCATGCAGGTATTTTTTTTACGAAGGCTTTTAGTAACTTAATTTTTTTAATGATGTGTATAATTTAAGGTGTTTTCAGTGGTTCGCAGATAAAAAAAATAGTTGAAAGTTATGAATTCTCATCAGAATTGAATGCTATCGAACGACGTGCATGGAAAGGCATAGTTGCCGTTATTGAGCAGTTTCTTGGCAACAAACGAGCTGACAATTATAAAAATATTGTTGCAGAAATGATTTCGGCATATGGCGAAATGGGCACGTTATGTCGCCAAAGATTCATTTCCTTCACAATCACTTAGATTGTTTCCCTGGTTATTTAGGAGCTTGTAGCGATGAACATGGCGAAAGTTTCCATCAGGATATTTCGGCTATTGAAAAGCGCTTTAAAGGACAAGACATTACGCATATGCTTGGCCAATACTGTTGGTCTATTTGTCGCGATACTGACACAAATGCTTACAAACGCAAAAATAAAAGGCCTAAGTTTCTTTAAAAGCATTACAATTTTTTATACAATTATATAATAAAATTAATAAAAAAATTCGGGGTTTTATATCTCTATTGTAATGCGGGGTGAAATACCTTTATTTTGATACCCACACCGGCATATCTCATGGAATTTTTTTTTTTTAATTTCAAACATTTGGCACCCCTGTGAAATATTGTCAGTGGCAACACCTAAGTGAAAAGTCTAGAAATGTGATACACTATCTGTGTGCCAAATTTCATTCAAATCCGTTAAGCTAATCCTGAGATCGTGTGGCTGTACAGATATGCATACAAGAATTGCTCGTTTAATGTTATAAAATACAAAAAAAAATGTTGACGTGTACATGAAAATCGCCGATGCACGTGTATTTTTATTTTTTATCCCCTTTCCGAAAAAGTATATTTGGTTCATAGGACAGAATGTGTGTAACGTGGTGTTATGCTTCAATGCATGTACTTGAACTTTAAAAAATAAAGAAGTAAAAGGTGGAGTTAAGTTCGAAAGGTTGCTTGCCTCGGTGGCCCTAAGGCCCATTGAGATACCTGCATTTGATTTTCATCCCCTAACTAAGTTGCTTAAACCACTTTAATCTGTTTAAGAAGGTAACTAATCCCTCCAGTGAGACATTGTGCAAATTTCCCAGGTCTTCAAAGAAATAATCACCAGGTTATTTGGCAGGGCTTCTTTGAAGTGCAGGACATTCATAGAGGAGGTGTTGTACCGATTCCCTTTCTTCTTCATCTGCACAGCTCCTCCGGAAGTCATTATGAGGTACAACCATTCTACTGGCTGGGGTGTAAATAGTGCAGTGACCCGTTACAACACCTATGAGGACGCTTGTAGTTGATTTGTTGATTCCAAGCAGACATTTGGCCCCTTTAAGATTCAGTTTTGGCCGGAGCGCTTAGGATACCCTGCAGTTAGTAGTCAGAGACCCACTGCTATTGGTTTCTGCGATTCAGCTCAATGAGCGGAGGGATGGCTATGTCCCCTACCATTCGCTGAAGGTTAAGGTCAGAGCCTTTCTTTGCAATCATTTGCCTCCACTCCAGAGTGGCCGGAGACTCAACAAAGTGTGGTGCTGTGCTGTTAGATAAGCGAAAGCGATCTTCTGCATTCTTTAACACATTTTGAATCGATGCGCGCTGAGGTCAATGCCCTGATCGCTACTTAAATATAATTAAAATTTGTAAGGTTTGCTGGAGGTTGGTTAATTAGTCTTATCGACTTTGCTGGCTATAGGCATAGCGCATGTCTTCTTCGTCAGTATAAATATGTTGACCACTAACATCTGATATGACTCTGGTCTGCCAATCCTTTCTGTGAAGTTAAAAGGTGAAATGCGAAAAAAAAATTTTTCAAAGGGAATAATTTAATAAGATGCTTTCCATTTCAATTCAACCGGGCTATTCGGGTCATGTTCTTCGATTTCGATGTAACTCAAATATGTTGCTCTCTGGTCAAAATAATGAGACACGTATTTTTTTGTTCGCCCGAAAAAAATTTTTTTCAAGAGTTATCGGGCATTTTGTTTTTCGGCTCAAACTCGATTTTTTTTAATTATATAAGAAACAATTTTTTTTAAATGCCCATAACTTAGTCAAAAAGGAACCGATTTTAATAATTCTGGGTTCAAAATGATCGTAATTACTTACACGAGCGACTTCATGTAGAAACAATTGCAAAAACGTAGTTCGAAATTTTTTATTTAGCAAAAAAGAAAAAAAATTTAAATTTTTTCGAAATTCAATATTTCAAAAAGTGTATTTTTGTTTTTTTTATAACTTTTTCCAAATCAAGAGGACACCTCAAACTTCAATTAAGCTGAATGCCCAGTAGCTAAAATGAGTTGTTTTTGAGTAATGAATTTTTGAGTAAAAAACCTGTTTCGCACTTTTTGTTTTTTGCAAAATAAAACATTTTCAACTACTTTTTTGCAACTGTTTCTACATGAAATCGCTCGTGTAAGTAATGGCGATCATTTTGAACACAGAATTATTAAAATCGGTTCATTTTTGACTAAGTTATGGGCACTTAAAAAAAAAATTTTCTTATATAATTAAAAAAAGTCGAGTTTGAGCCGAAAAACAAAATTGCCGATAACTCTTGAAAAACAAATTTTTCGGGCGAACAAAAAAATACGTGTCTCATTATTTTGACCAGAGAGCAACATATTTGAGTTACATCGAAATCGAAGAACATGACCCGAATAGCCCGGTTGAATTGAAATGGAAAGCATCATAAGTAAAAGCAAGCCAATGGCTCAAAACAAAATTACAAAATAAAAAGCAGAGAAATATATTAAAAAAGAAGCAAAGAAAATATTATTTTGAACTTCTCAGTAAGAGATATGAAAAGTATCTTATGATAAAATTTATTGAATATGAAAATGCCATATCATCTTTCTGTCCGCCTATTAACGTCCATATGCTTTTCTCTACTGACACTCTCACTTTGAACTACTTGAGCCAGCGCCGACATGATTGTCTAAGTGGTTCGCAATTCGCCTAATCTGCCTTATTTCTGAACTACAAATTTATTTCACTCATTCAGATTTTCCCTGCAGGGTTTCCAGCTGCTTGGGGCTCGCATGTTTTTATGTGGGCGTGCATTTGTTTTGACGCAGAGTCCATTTTGTATTAATAATTTAGTTGTCATTGCGTCCTCTGGCCACCAGAGTCAACTGTGGTGAGGCAGACAGGCAAAAAAAAGTATAAAAAGAATAAAAAAGGTGTTACTCATGTTTATGCATGATGCTTTTGTGTAGCTTTGCGTTAGTTGTGTTGTGTTTTTATTGTTTTCATGTTGTTGTTACCGCTGCAATGTGCATACCATGTCCCATGAGAGGGACTTGTGGAGTGGTGAAAAGAGTTACGTTATTGCATTTTTATTGTCTGTTTATGGAATTTTCATCTGCGGTTGAAAGCAAAGCGCTGAGCAAAAAGGGCAAATAAGTAAGCCGTACAAAATAATTGACACGCGTTTGGGGTTTGTTGTTGCGGAATTTTCGCCACGAGCTGCGGTTAATATAAATATATGTATGTATGTATGTGCAGCAGAAACTTTTGCATCAATGGCACTCGCACGTACCACTTAATAATCTTTATAAAAAATGTGGTTTCATCTACATACATACGCACATATTTATGTACAACTGAACATGCGTGAGTGTGATAAAAAAATTTGTATATCCTTAAAAAGTGCCGAGCTAATAAAGTGTATATTGGCTTTTGTAGAAACATAAAATTATTCTTATAAAAAAATATATGGAAATGCATGTGTAGATATGTATGTATATAACATCATATAGAGGTGCCTGCATAAAAAAATGTGTGGATTGTTAACCAAAAAAAATATTATACATCCAAATAAAAACTCGATCTAAATTTGAAAGGCGAACACATATTGCGGAAATAATGACAAGGAGGTGCCTGTGTATGTATGTATGTGTATGTATTCGTGCTTACAGTGGCACACAGCTTATTTAGTGTGCGAACTTTTTCCGTTATTGGCGCCAGTATTGCGATTTGCCATCAAAAGACTGAACTATTAATACTTTGGTGTTGTCAAAAGCAATTCAGCTTCATGCGCTCAGCCCAACCCAGCTCTATCTTAAGTTTAGTAAGGGAACTGGCTTGGATGAGGTGCTGTGATTTGCAGAGCACACAAAAGGCCATGAGGTCGGAATACAAAGCTAAACCAAATCTATACATCTATCGAATTCAGCTGATACTCGGAAAGTCTTGTAAACCGGAAACTATAGAAAGAATTCGCTGTAAAATCGATTTTCATTGAAGGACAGCACGAAACAAAGCAGTTGTTAGTGCACGAAATATTTTTTGTTTGTTTTCTCATTCGCCTTATTCAAAATCTGTCGTTAGGAAATAAGTAAATGGTAATAATACATATTCGTAACGTCGTTGGGTCATTTGTCCTTTAAATAGGTTCAAGGTCTCTAAAAATAAGTATTTACATTATTAAATTAGACTATTAGGCTATAGTTTTTATTTCATCTACTACCACTGGTATATCTAAATCTTTGTGTATATGCGTATTTTTGATCATACATACGGATCATTCGCTATTAATTGGAGTGTGGAGTTTTGACTGTTATATTTGGATCACATTTGCGTTCGATTTGCTTGTAGTAACGAGGATTTAACTAACATATGACCAAACAAGTTTTAATATAGTATTGTACAGCAGAATTTTGTTCTTAAGACTCGGCATCCTAACGAGGAATTCAAATGAATTTCGGGACCTTTCTACACTCAAGAGTTTATATTCTTCATTTGTAAGGTCGAATCTTTAGTATTGCAGCACCATTTGGGATCCCATCTATTCTATTATTTTCTGTTCTAGTGGAAGGACGGGAAATGATTTACTAGGTATGTCATTCACTCTCTTCGCTCGAATTGTAGCATAGTACGGCTGTTTATAAAAGCAGGTGCCTTCTGCTGGCACTGTCGACAAGAGAAATAAATAGAAAAATTTTATCGGTTATGTTTATTAAGGACATAGTCTTGAGTCATATCAATTACCACTTCTTGCTTGAACTAATTTTTTTTTTCTGATTCGTCTACCACCACTTGATGTTTTCATTCAAGGAGAGGCCTTGAAGGCCATCTGCAGCTGAAACACAATCGGAATTAGTATGGGCCCTGTCCGGCATTGGACAACAGAATAGGCATGGACTTCGATCCAACGGTCTTCGCCATGCCCCTTGACTCCATGCCATCCATAGTCGTGCTTGACAAAAGATACAGTGTGGTGCTGCCAGAGGCTCAACTGTGGTCAAACTGAACAAAAAATGAGCGCAGCAGACACTGTTTTCGCAATTTCACGAATGGCTCCAGGACCGAGCATGGCTCCGGCTCTGGGGTCTACGTGGAATCCAGCGGGACAAAACTGCACTTTGCTCTTGGAATTCATGCATCTGTGTTTCAAGCGGAGGTGTTCAAGAAGCAATGAGCTTTGTTGAGGAAAATAGATGGGGAGGCAGATCTACAGGGTGGCTGATGAATTTTGCTACATTAAGAAACTCAAATAACTTTTTTTTTAGTGTATGGAATTCATTTTTTTTTTTTTCAAGTTGAAGGTCATTAAATTTTATTAAATGTAGCTTAACTAGTTTTAAAAATAATTGAATTTAAATGCCCCCCATGCTCGTTGACACAAGTGCGGCATCTTAGTAAAAAGTTGTTCATTGCTGCTTTGAGAGTTGCGACAGGAATAGCCGCAATTGTTGCCCGAATGGATTGTTTTAGTTCATCCAAATTTGTTGGCTTTGTTTTATAAACTTCTTGTTTACATAAACCCCACAAGAAAAAGTCAGGTGCAGTAAGGTCAGGCGACCTGGGGGGCCAACGAAATTCGGAGTTTCTTGAAATCAGTTTATTGGGAAATTTTCGTCGCAACTCTGTCATAACAGTCTGGGCTATGTAAGACGTTGCCCCATCTTGTTGAAACCACACAGAGTTGAAAGGAATTCTCTTTCGGCGTAGTTCTGGATATAAAAATTCTTTCAGCATTTTCAAATAACGGTCTCCAGTAACCGTAACGGTGTGACCATTTTCTTCAAAAAAATAAGGCCCGACAATACAGCATGAAGAAACCGCACACCACACTGTCACGCGAAGAGGATGCAATTCCGTCTCGTGGAGTATCTGTGGGTTAGAAGTACTCCATATTCGACAATTTTGTTTGTTCACATTGCCGTTTAAATCGAAATGGGCCTCATCAGACATGAAAAGGCAGTTTAACAAGTTTTGGTCTTCTTCCACCATTTGCAGGATCTTCTGGCAAAATTCCAAGCGAATCGGCAAGTCTGCTGCATTCAGTTTGTTAACCATTTGAATTTTGTAGCGAAATAAGTCTAAATCTTTGTGCATTATTGTTTGCAAAGACTGTCGGCTGACACCAAGTTGAGCAGATAAGCTTCTTGTTGAAACCCTTGGATTGCTTTGTATAGCTGCAGCGATCGTTTCCTCCATCCGAACTGGTGGGTTTCGATGATAAGGCCTTCTTGCGACTGTTCCTTGCTCAGCAAAATTATTCACCAGTCTCATTATGGTCCATCTGCTCGGGGGATCGCCGCCAAACATCCACCTGTACTCTCTCTGTACCAAAACTACGGACTCCAGTGCATGATAGCGGCGGACTATCCAAATTCTTGTTTGCGTGTCCCAGTTATCCATTTTAATAAATTTTAAAGATCAATCTGCAAATTAAAACAAAAATGGAACAGATAACTTAAAAATAAAAAAAGTTATTCAATTTTTTTTTGGTAGCGGCTTTCATCAGCCACCCTGTATATATTTCCGCAGCGGCAGATTGAGAGAGGCTGCAGATGGACAAAACTGATGCTACCTGTCAAGTCCGACCGACTGTCGCAGTTCCTGTTATCTTGACGGGCCACTTTTTATGGGCGAAGCACATGGAAAAGGTGCGTATCTCAGGTAGTGCACTATGCCCAGCATGTGGAAAAGAGGATGAGACGGCTGACCACTTGGCAGGCTTGAGGTCTTTGGCACTGATGTGTTAAGAAGTGACCAACTTGGCTCCTTGGCACCACAAGATCTACTCAGATTTCTTCGGAGGTCAAATAGATTTAAAGAAAATTAAAAGGGAATCCAAGTGTAGTACAATTGTGTCTTAATTGTGTCTGAGTGCTGTACTTTCTAGCGGGTCCCGGCAAAAAAAAAAAAATTCTCGGCATACTCAATTCATCGCAATATCATTTTCATGATCAATGGATCGCTTACGCGTTGTTTGACGCAGACTAACCAAGTTTGCAGAAGTTTAGATGTGCCCGCAAATTCTCTTGAGAGTTGCTATATTTTTAAACTGGAATTAGTTCATCTATTTCATTGTAGGTGTATATTTACACATTTATGTTCTAAGTTATTATTATTTTTTACGTTTTAGTAATCTATTTGAGATGTACTCTGCTTTATGAAATCGAAATAAATAAATAGTACTATTTGAGTTCGTTGAAAAATACTAGGTTACAGAGTGCCAAATTCCAGCGTAGCTAGACACTTTAGGCCTCTTCTCTTAAAACTATGTAAAATAAATTACGAACTTAATGAAATTTTGATATACCAAACTCTCTTCTGAAAGATAAGAAAAAAATATTGTATAATAATCACTCATTAAAAGATGGCCGATGATGATTGATTGATAATCAGAATTTTTGCTAATTTCACAGTTATTTTCAGTAGCTGAATATTTTTATGCTTAAAAACTCTAAAACTAAAATAAAAATGATGCGTTACGTGCCGGTTAAAAAGACAAAATAAAGCGCAATTAATATATGAAGCAGATCTTATTACCCAAACAATATTTACTTTTCTTTTGATTTTGCGGATGATGTGTTGATTCTGTTTGCGGTGAATTCGGCTTTCACTTACACTTAGCGTAAGAAGTCTGCGTTCGCCTTACAATTATTTTTCAATTGATTAAAAGCGCAAGTTGAATTTATAGTAGAAAACATTTTATTTTATTTTTTTCATTGCAAACGAAAATAACAAGATGCCTTTACTTAATTTTTTACATAAAAGAAAGTAATTTCAGCTGTAGATACAGACTTTGTGGGTGGCGGCGCTCACTTTGTTTCTTTTAATAACACCGTTATTTTATTACGATTTTTTCTCGTTTTTGTGCAGTCCTCGTGTGTTATTATAATTTGGTCTGTTAGCGAGCTCAGCTGCACATCTTATTTAAAAGTGATAATAATTTGGAAACATGGAACCAAAAGGAAAAAAAAATAAGTGTATCAGAAGGAAAAATATTTACCATATAAAATGGTGCAAAGATCAAAATATTGGGAGTTGAATTAGTTTTAAAGGTGACACACAGATGGCGCTATTTATCACTTTATCGCGTTGGCAATACTGAATATATATTCATGACAAAGCCTCATCCCTAGGCTTTGTTTATCAGTATCTGTCATTTCGCTGAAGTATAAACAACGCAGTGTTTTCGTGCTCCGAGTATGTCAACTTTCGTGCCGTCGAAACGCAATTTGCGGGAAGCTTTGCTTTTCTGCTTCAATTTGAAAAAAAATACAGCCCAAGCCCGTGAATTGCTGCAGGAGACCTACCCAGACCATACTCCGTCGATTTCAACATGTGAGTACTGGTTTCGACGATTCAAAAGTGGTGATTTTCACACCGAAGACAAGGAGCGTCTTGGCCAGCCCAAAAAGTTCGAGGACGCGGAATTGGGGGAATTGGTAAACGAGGACTCGTGCCAAACCCAAGAAGAGCTTGCTGAATCATTGGGCGTTGATAAATCAAAAGTTTGCAAGCGTCTAAAAGCGATGGGAATGATCCAAAAGCAAGGACATTGGGTCCCGTACGAGTTGAAGCTGCGCGACGTCGAACGGCGATTTTTTACGTGCGAATTGCTGATCGAGCGACAAAATCGGAAGGGTTTTTTGCATCGGGTGGTGACTGGCGACGAAAAATGGATCCACTACGATAACCCAAAACGCAAAAAATCATGGGGTTTGCCCGGCCACGCATCAACGTCGACGGCCAAGCAGAATATTCAAGGCAAGAAAATCATGCTCTGCATTTGGTGGGATCAGGTCGGCGTCGTATATTTTGAGCTGCACCAACCGGGCGAAACAATCACGGGGGATCGTTACCGATTGCAATTGATGCGTTTAAGCCGGGCATTGAAAGAAAAACGGCCGGAAACGGTAAAAAGGCACGACAAGGTTATTTTGCAACATGACAACGCTCGGCCGCATGTTGCTCAACCTGTCAAAAAATACCTTGGAATGCTTGCCTGGGAAGTGTTACCCCACCCGCCGTATAGTCCAGACATAGCTCCCTCCGATTATCATTTGTTCCGGCATATGAGTCTTGAATATGGGTTGAGTCATGGATAGCCAAGCAGCGGCCAGAATTTTGGAGAAACGGCATCCGGAAATTACCCGAAAGATGGGCGAAAGTTGTAGCTAGCGATGGCGAATACTTCGAATAAAATATTTTGTACCGTTTTTTCACAATAAAGCCCCAAATCTTCGAAAAAAACCTTTAAAACTAATTCAACCTCCAATAGTTTCCCAAATAATGGAAAAGTTGTAGGAATAATGTATACCTCTGTTCAACGCACACTAAACAATTCCAAGCAAAGCGGGATTTTAAAATCTATGCACATGTCTGGGCGTCCAAGAACAGTATCGGTCCGGGAAGAGAGCAGCATAATCAATATGGTAACCCTCGAATTATTATATTATCGAAAACTGTTGAAAACGTAAACCAAACATTTGAAATAAGCCGAAAAATTTTTCAGCCGAAAGTAAATTTTGTAAGAGGTCTTCTAATTGTTTGACGCATATCAGGAGTTGCGCCTGAGAAACAAAATCTTGTTGGCACGGCGGAGGGTGGAGTTATGTTGGAAATTATTGTATCGACAATGGTAAATAGTGGATTCTGAATATTTTAAAAAGCAATTTGAAGCAGATTGCCGAAAATCTAGGCTTATGAAAAACGTTTTTGTTACCCAAAACACACAGCCGGGCTCGTTAAACTTTGGCTCTTGTACAATGCTCCAAAACAGCTCACAGCACACCCCAGTCGTCGAATATTAATCCTATTGAGCATCTGTGGAATCTGTTACCAAAAAAGAATTCGACAGCATCTAATAACAAGTAAAGTGGCTTAATGCGAAGTGTTATGCGGGCAGAGGGGGCGAATATTACAATTGAGGAAGCACAAAAATTAGTTAATTCAATGCCAAATAGACTGAGTTGTTGTTGTTGTTGAAGTCGTTGAGTATTTCTACTGAAATAATCCTCATTAGTGACCAGCACCGTTTTACCACCACCGTCCTCGTATAATGATGTTTTTTTTTGAAGTGAAAACTTCTTTAGAATCGTTGGGAGTGATTTGAGAAAAAGTGAAACGAAAAAAGCGACACTCTTGGCTACGAATATTACATACATATACACGTAGCGACGAACTAAATAACTTTTAGGCCAGCGCCGACAGCATGGCGCGATAGCCGAGAGGCTAGCAATGTGAGCTTCCGATCCAAAATCCTTGGTTCGAATCACAAGAAAAAAAATTTTTTTATACAGTTATTTTATTTTTTTATTTTATGATATGTTTATGAGGAGCTTTTTTCATGGCAGAAATACACTCGGTGTTTTGCCATTGCCTGCTGAGGAAATATATATAAATAAAGTTTGCTTACTGTTTACACATTTTCCAAAGGTGACGGAGAACCAAAAAAAAAGGTCGATTTTCAAACAAATACGAATGCATATGTGTAATTGTGTTAGAGTTTCGGTCACGCCCCAGCAAAACCTGCGTGCGTATGTGTTTGTAACATTCAAAAAAATGTAATTGTGTTAGAGTTTCGGTCACGCTCATAATAGCAACCGCGTGTGTATTTTTATATTCGTAAATATTTTCATTTTTAAATATTTACCGCAATTATGCCGAAAAATAATGCAGAAAAGTGTCGTGAATATCGACAGAAAAAAAAATCAATAAATAGCATCACGGAATTCATTCACGAAAATTTAATAAAGTATACACCAGAAGTATCGCGGATACTTAGAAAAGATTACAATAAAGTTCCAATGATTTTAAGTGGCGATTTTAACGTAAATTTTGCATTGGACACAGCGGTTCCTTTAATTGACGTTCTCAATACAACATTCAATTTAAAAATGTGTAACAATCGAACTGAATCGACAACACGATCAAAAACAACCATTGATGCGGTATTTCAAAGACATGTTGACAACATCGAAACCAAAGCATTTGTATCATATTTTAGCTATCATAAGCCACTCGTATCATTTGTTGAAATTGAAAACATTGACGATGAATAACAATAAAATGAAGAAAATAAAATATGAACTTTATAGCAATATTATAATGAACCTATAATTATCTTGCTCCTAATGCTGCTTTCGTCTTATTCTCTCTCAGTTTGTTTTACGGAAGGTTTCACTTCTATCGCGTCTAACCGTTAGACTGGTGTTTTTTTTTGTTTTTGTTGTTCTAAGTCAGAGGTCCAAGTATAGCAGCAAATTCTTTATCTCGATGTCTGAGATATCATTAATTTGCTGCAAGAAAGGCTTACCAAAGGAGCGGAGTCGTGCCCTAGCTAGCCCTGGACATTCACATAAGTAGTGGAAAAGACTTTCCTTCGGTCTTTCCGTTTGGCAGCTTCTACAGATAGGATTGAAGAGGAGGTTGAGTCTAGCTGCATGATCCCCTACTTTCCAATGGCCTGTAAGGGTTGCAGTGATGCGTGAGATCATTCGTCCTTTGGATTTTTTATGACGGCCTTGTTTTTTTTTGTTATAATACATGTAGTTAGTTGCTTCCATCTTCTTTCGGCTAAAGCATGATAGTGTGAAGCAATGGATGCTTTTAATGTGTTGAGTGGGGTGGAGACTTCCACCGCCTCTGCTATTTCTGGTGTCAAACCTTTTCTTGCTGGCTCATCCGCTATATTTCTATGACCGGGAACCCATATCAGAGGAATTTCAAGCCAGTGACTAAGCAATTCCAGCTCTTCTCTACACTGTAAGACCAGTTTAGATGAAATAGAGTTAGAGTCTAAGGCCTTTATAGCTTCTTGACAGTCTGATAGCTACTCTTACACCAACTTCCTTATAGAGCTTTAGTGATTTGCATGCTTCTCTGATCGCTAAAAGTTCTGCCTGGAACACGCTGGCATAGTCAGGAAGACGAATTGACTGAAATAGGTTGAGCGGCTTCGAATGGAAGCCAGCTCCCACACAACAGTTCATCTTAGAACCATCGGTATAGATTTCGATATCGTATCTTCCAATCACCTTCCCTTTGCTCCATTCGGCTCTCGATGGAAAACGTACTGTAAAGTCTTTCTTGAAGTTAAGGTCGTAGCTTATTGTGCCTGTTGGGTTAGCGTGAGACTGACGCCGTTTAGTTTTGGAAGATTAAAGTTTGGTACCTTGGTTTTCTTGGTGAATAAGCATCAGTTCAGTTTTTCTCGGGTTTACACTTAAACCACAGTCCGTGGCCCAATTGCTGAGTAATACCAGATCTCCTTCCAGACTGAGTGAAATCAAAAAATATCGTGGCTATCCTACAAAATATTAATATTCATTTTTGTATATTATTTATAAAACTTTTTCCATATGGTTTAAAAATCAATGTAGACTTTTTGGTTGCTATATTTACATGTTGTTGCAACTACTTACCGTTATGTAAAAAAAAATGTAAGGAAACTCGTTTTTTTTGCGGTTGTAACTAAAGCATGCAATGGAGAAATAAATAAAGTGTGTTTTGAACTTCAAATTTATATACATATATATAATTGGCACGTACACCCTTTTTTGGGTGTTTGGCCGAGCTCCTCCTCCTATTTGTGGTGTGCGTCTTGATGTTGTTCCACAAATGCAGGAACCTACAGTTTCAAGCCGACTCCGAATAGCAAATATTTTTTATGAGGAGCTTTTTCATGGCAGAAATACACTCGGAGGTTTGCCATTGCCTGCCTAGGGGCGACCGCTATTAGAAAAATGTTTTTCTTAATTTTGGTGTTTCACCGAGATTCGAACCTCCGTTCTCTCTGTGAATTCCGAATGGTAGTCACGCACCAACCCATTCGGCTACGGCGGCCGCCAGATTTTAATCAATTCAAAAATATTTGTTAAGTGAATGCAGACTTTATGGACTATGTGTATGTATATTGGCCCCGAGAAGGGTATACCTTAAAACGTTCATTGCACGAACCCCAAGAACTTGTTTAGTTGTAAAATTTGTATATCTTTCGCGAAAAAATTCACATATGTATGTATAACAATCCAACAAAGTGACGGCAGTTCGCTCCCTGCCTAAATGCAAAATAAAGCCTGAGTGAAGGTAAATAAAATCTATTGAATTAAGCAACGTTCATTTTGTTAAATTTTTCTAATAACATATATTACAAATGTACATATGTACACACATAATTAACTATGGTATCGAATACATCGTTGAGGTAAAAAGGCAAGAAGTTGATACCCACTTCCACGAATCCACGGGATAATTGCATTTTCGGCGCCAGAATATTTCATATGACCTATGTTCTTAGCTTTTGGCATAAAATACCGAGTAGTACCCGCTTATGTAACCGATTTGATAACTGCATGCGTACGTATGTATAAGTAAATATTGGAAAAATTGCGTAAATGCGCCATTATTGAGCAAAAAAAATTACGACAAATTCCACCAAATACAGAGAATGCGCAGTTATGTATAGCTGGGAGCTGAATAGTAAGTCCTACGCACATTTGAGTTTATATACATATTTTTGTATGCACGTCTGCTGCTCCAATTCGAATGATAACAACAGCGACAAAACAATAAAGGATAACAGCAGGAATAATAACAAATGTAGGTAAACAAATTACCACATTAAACAAACAAAGCGAATAAACGGAGATTTTACTTTACAAATGCAAATATGAAAATAATACAAAACAAAATATGAATTATGGAAAAGTGGCTTTTCAAATAAGAGAAAAAATATGAAAAACACCTCACACACACACACTGCAACGAATGTAGTTGCATATGGATGTGAATAGGTTTTTATGTACATATGTATATAAAACAAGCAATAAAAGAATTAAGCAAAAATGAGATTTTATGGTTTTGGTGGTGGGGTCGCTGTGGCTCCAAAATGTGTGGGTGAGTTTCGAGCAAACAATTCAACAAATTATTT
Organism: Anastrepha ludens; assembly: GCF_028408465.1. Classification (NCBI taxonomy): domain Eukaryota; kingdom Metazoa; phylum Arthropoda; class Insecta; order Diptera; family Tephritidae; genus Anastrepha; species Anastrepha ludens. Next base: position 6,427,026 of record NC_071498.1, on the reverse strand, counting down.
GAAAAGATTTTTGCGTTTTCATTGTACTCGTGCTGCGAATGCTGAATTGGACGTTTCTATTGATAAATATACATACATATGTATGTATGTATGTGTATATATGTGTTTTACTTTGTATAAATACATTTATGTATGCCACAATATACATATGTAATTCGAATATCGAAATAATAAAATGTTGAAAACAATGAGGCGCTACCATGTTCGAATAAAATTTAAACAGTTACTTAATAGCGGCTTAAACATTTTTACTTATTGCCTACTTAGCAACAGACAGACATCCATATTTGTGCCTGACATGCTCGTAGAACTTAAGCTTCGACTCCTCACTCTTAAGGGGACAGATACCTATAAATGGCCATATTTTCCCTGATTTTCATTAAAGTTATTTAAAATGAAGAAGGCAATATATTTTTTTCATAATTGGCATACAGTTTATTTATACATTAAAATAATTTAAACTTTTTTTTTATTTTATTCATTTAAAGTGGCGGATGTACACGCAATTCTTCCAGGAAGGTCACATCGGGGCTTCTCAATCGGCGGACATTGAGCATCGGCGTCAGTGACCTGAATACAAAAATTCGCGGAATAAAATGCTTAAAAAAAAATGAATTTTGGGGCGAATTTTCCTACTATTTTTGCTTCGAAAAAATTATTTTATCGAAAAATTGTAAATTCACATAGAAAGTATTATCATAAAAAAGATGTGAGCAAAATTTCAGGGAGATCGGTCAATAACTTTTCGAGTTATCGTGTTCGCCAATTCGAATAATGTAGTTTTGAGAAAAATACGTCTAAAGTCGGCAACGTAACTAAGAGAGAGAATAGAGGCGTCACGGTTGTCGATCTATAATCTATAAGAAATACTTAAATTAAATTTTTTTTTCGAAATTTACAGGTATCAGTCCCCTTAACCAACTCATCTAATGCTCCTTAACCGTAGGTCCGATTCAGACGGAATTTTCATGTTGCTCGCCTCTTAGATGACATCGACAATGACAAGAGAAACTAATGAGTTAACTGACAAAGATAGAGTTTTATTGAGTTTAGTTTACAGCAACAACAATAAGTGAAAAGTCTCCGAGTTTTCCTTTGCTCACAGAGGCTAAAATCTTAAGTTTCGTGCGGAAGTCCTATGCAGCTTCGAGAAACTCGACGTTGATATCAAAACCTGAGTGCGCATGCCAGATCACTGCGAAAATATTATATATTATATAATCTGCACTTTGGGTAACATAAAGTGCATTAGAGATGTGGAGACCTGGCAGCCCGGATGCGAGGAAATGATATGGCAACACGGAAAGTGACTGACAGCGCGAGGAGACGAAGATGGCGCCTTGGCGGGCAGATAGAGAAGATTTTTTGTGTGTATCGACTGGTTTTAATAAAAATAAAAATCTATTAATAAAATCCAAAATATTGTGATCTAATTTATTTGTATTCGATATTGGACACCACGGGTCATTACATTGGCGACGAGGTAAATATATGCGGAAAAAAAAAAAAAAAAAAAAAAAAGGCATGCAGTCACGCATGTGCATATCCATATAAATGTTCATACATACATACATACATGTGTGTGCATGTTTGAATGCAAGAATGTACATATGTACATTCTGTGATCTAAAATATGATTAAAAGTGCTAATGGAGTTTCGTTTTCAGAAAACGCATTAGCAAGTCATTTGGAAGCAGACGCAGATCCCTTGGAAAGGGACGAATGCGAATTTTACGAAAGTGTCGTAAGTGAAATGTAAGTTTATGTTGTTAATGGAAAAGAAACGCAAAGTGTTAGTGTTGTTTTGTTTCAGAAGCACACTGACAAGTCAATGCCAAGCATGCGTGAGAAAGACTTCCATGTAAAAACAAGAACATAAACAGGAAGAGTCAAAAAAAAAAAAAATCAATATATTTTGAAGCACCGAGTTGCTGTTTGCAAATTCAATTTTAAATTCACTGCGGCGAGAAGATATTGATTGCAGTGTAGCTATGAGTTCAACGGGCATAGTACCATTTATGTGTGAGACAATTGACAAATCTTTAATTCGAATTGAGTGGGAAAAATGGTATCGGGCTTTTAGATTATATCTTGAAGCAGAAGAAATTAAAGATTCGGTAAAGAAACGCAATAAGTTATTGCACCTAGGTGGCATACAACTCCAGGAAGTAATATATAACATTCCTGGTGCGGTGATAGAACCGAGCCCAAATGAAGATGCGTTTGAAATTCTGGTAAAAAAGCTAAACGAATATTTTTCGCCCAAAAGAAACTCAACGTTTGAGCGCCATTTATTTCGATCACTACTACCAGAAAATGATGAAAATTTAAGTCATTTTATTTTACGGTTAAGAAATCAGATCAACAAATGTCAGTTTGGTCAAACTAAAGAAGAGGTTATAAATTATAACTTGAAAGACAAATTGATAGATGCTTGGGCCCCGAAAGATCTGAAAAAACGATTATTGGAGAAAGAATATTCACTTAATGAGGTAATAGAAATGTGCCACGTATATGAGCAAATCAACAGTGAATCTGGTGAGATGACAACGGCTCCGACTTGCTCTGGCATTTGCAAAATTTCGTCTTCTGAAACCAGTAAACAAACTGGCCAAGAGTGTAGCAGATGCGGACAACAGGGACATCTCGCTAGCAATGTAAGATGCCCAGCGAAAAGCGCGAAGTGTAATAAATGCAGTTTTGTTGGACATTTCGCTCGCATGTGTCGCACAAGAAGTAATAAACGTAAACCAGATTCCTTCAACAAAAATGCTAAAAGAGCGAAGCCCGGTACATCGAACGTAAAATATGTTTCAGTTGCAGATAATTTCGAGCAAGAAACAAAAGATAGCGATGTACAAGCTTTTGATTGTTTCAAAATTATGTTAGAGGATAGCTCAATTTCTAACATGGATGAGAAAATAGAGTGTTACATTGGGGGTCATAAAATATCGATGCTGATTGATTCCGGATCTCAGTTTAATTTACTGAGTGATGATGACTGGGAAGTTTTAAACAGGCGGCAAGCAACTATGTGGAATACGAGAACGGATTCAGAAAAGAAATTTCGTGCATACGCTGGGAACGACTTGCTAAAAGTTAAAGTTGTTTTTGAGTCAGTTATTGGAGTACAGATGACATCAGACTTGATTTCTACGTTTTACGTGATTGAAAATGGTAGACAATCTTTGTTAGGGAGGGATACTGCGATTAAACTAAATGTGTTGAAGCTAGGTCTTGGGGTGAACCAGATACGTGAAATTCAGCCGTTTCCAAAAATCAAAGATATCAAAATTTGTTTAACAATTGATAACTCTATTAAGCCGGTTCAGCAACCGCTTAGAAGAATTCCAGCAGCATTGGAAGGAAAAGTTGAAGCGAAGTTAAATGAAGCTTTAACGCAAGACATTATCGAGCCGGTAGTGGGACCGAGTGCATGGGTGTCTCCTGTGGTTATTATACATAAAGAAAATGGAGATTTGCGCATATGCATTGACATGAGGAGAGCAAACAAAGCCATTTTGAGGGAAAATTACCCCCTTCCCACATTTGACTCATTTATGACCAGACTGAAAGATGCCAAATATTTTACAAGGCTAGATCTAAAAAGCGCTTATCACCAGCTGGAACTAGATGAGAGCAGTCGGGAGATAACAGCTTTTATTACCCATAAAGGTATTTTTAGGTACAAACGTCTTCTGTTTGGAGTGAACTCGGCTCCTGAGATTTTTCAGAAAACCATGGAAAATTTACTCGCAGGTTGTGAGAATGCTTTGAACTATCTTGACGACATAATTGTGTACGGAAAAACAGAAATAGAACACGATAAGAACTTAGCAAAAGTTTTAAAAACTTTCAAGGAATACAATGTGCAACTAAACGACGAGAAATGTTTTTAGAAGGTAAGAAAACTAAAATTCTTGGGTCATATCTTATCAAGTGGAGGTATAGATCCTGATCCTGGAAAAGTAGATACTATTTTGCAATTTCGAGCACCATCAAACAAGGAAGAAATTCGGAGTTTTTTGGGATTAGTAACTTATCTTGGCAAGTTCATTCCAGACTTAGGTAATGTCACAGAACCTCTTAGAAAGCTGACTAAAAAAGACGCGAAATTTGTGTGGGGCACACTTCAAAATGATTCATTTCACCAATTGAAACAAAGGCTTGCTATGTTGCCAACATTGTCGTATTTCAACCCGAAGAGTCGTACCCAACTCATTGCAGACGCTAGTCCAGTAGCGTTGGGAGCAGTGCTTCTGCAATTCGAGAATGAAAGCCCACAGGTAATATCGTTTGCTAGTAAAATATTATCTGAAACCGAACGGCGGTATTCACAAACCGAAAAGGAAAGTCTAGCTTTAGTATGGGCCGTCGAAAGGTTTTATTATTACTTAGCGGGAATTGAATTTGAGCTGGTTACAGACCACAAGCCGTTAGAAACGATTTTTAAACCTACATCAAAGCCTCCTGCACGTATCGAGAGATGGGTCCTACGGCTCCAATCATTTAAGTTTAAAGTTGTGTACCGCTCAGGTAAAACAAACATTGCTGATTCGTTTTCCAGACTTTGTACGGGTAAGCCCGAAAATTTTGATAAGGGCTGCGAACACCATATAAGCACAATTATTGAGAAATCCATACCGCCTGCATTGACAATTTTGGAAATAGCGCGCGGAAATAATTCGGATCCGGATCTTATGGATGCAATAAGCAGAGTAAAGAACGATAGCTGGAGTATTGATCACAAAAGCAAATATTTTCCATACAGGTTCGAACTATGTACGTTAGGAAATATTCTATTGAGAGGAACCAAAATAGTGATACCATCTAATTTGAGGTCCAGGGTATTAGAATTAGCACATGAAGGACACCCAGGAGAAACTGTAATGAAGCGACGAGTCCGACCTAAGTTATGGTGGCCCTTAGTTGATCGAGATGTCGAGAAGTTTGTGAAACGCTGTCATGAATGTTTATTAGTATCACGACCAAACCCACCTGCCCCAATGAACAGACGCGCTCTACCGGAAGGGCCTTGGCTATGCTTAGCCATGGATCTGCTGGGACCGTTGCCGAGCCATGAATATGTATTTGTTGTAATCGATTATTATTCGAGATATCATGAGTTGAGATTTGTGAAGAAAATTACATCCGCGGTAATAATTGATATTTTAGAAGAGATGTTTTCGAGACTGGGCTATCCTACATCCATTACTGCTGATAATGGACGGCAGTTTGTCAGCGATGAATTTAAAAGATTCTGTGCAGATAATGCTATTGACCTTATGACGTCTCCACCTTATTGGCCACAAGCTAATGGCGAAGTGGAAAATATAAACCGTTCAATTCTTAAGCGATTACAGATTGCTCACTCAAGGGGAGTAGATTATAAAAAGGAGATACAAAAGTTCATTCTGATGTATAATGTTACTCCTCATGGTACGACTGGCAGATCACCATCGGAATTATTATTCAATAGACGGCTGCGAGATAAAATACCATCAATTCACGACATTAAGGAGAACATTTTAGATGAAGAAGCTAAGGACATGGACATGCTAAACAAAGAAAAGGGAAAGCAAAAAGGGGACACGAATCGAGGAGCGAAAGAAAATGAAATTCGGGTCGGCGATAAGGTTCTTCTTCGAAATGTACTATTCCCAAACAAGCTGACGACTAATTTTGATACTGTGGAATATGAGGTTATAGACCGTAGTGGAAACGATATTGTAATTCGTGGTAATGGCAAAGTCTTCCGTCGAAACATAAGTCACGTGAAAAGAATACCTGTCCTTGATTCGTTAACTACAGAGTTTCCGGAATCAGGAGCTCTAGCCCCATCGTCTACAGCAACGAATGATGAACCAGGAAACAGTAATCAAAAACTGATTTTGAAATTGAAAAACAAGGGAGGGGTGTGGAGACCTGGCAGCCCGGATGCGAGGAAATGATATGGCAACACGGAAAGTGACTGACAGCGCGAGGAGACGAAGATGGCGCCTTGGCGGGCAGATAGAGAAGATTTTTTGTGTGTATCGACTGGTTTTAATAAAAATAAAAATCTATTAATAAAATCCAAAATATTGTGATCTAATTTATTTGTATTCGATATTGGACACCACGGGTCATTACAAGAGACAAAATTAATAAATATCTACTCAGAGTAGACTACTCTCTCTAGTGAATAATGAAAAAGCACAAGTTGGGACCAACAACCAATGAAAGTATGCTCGAAAATATTCCTAAGAGATATGAAAAATGAACTTTCAAACACAAAAAATTAATTGTGATTATGAATTATGATTTATGAATTATAAACTATGAGTTATGAATTGCTTATTGTTTTGAATTGTTAATTAATAATTCTGAAGTATGGATTATGATTTAAGATTTACGAATTACGGATTGTAAATTATGAACTATGGATTTTCGATTTATGAATTATGAATGATGATTTTGGATTTATGAATTAAGGACGATGATTTTTTAAATAATGAATTATTATTTAGGATTTATGATTTTAGACTTATGAATTATAGATGACGATTTTTTAATTATGAACCAAGAGCTATTGTTTAGGGTAATTGATTTACGAATTATGATTTGCGAATTGTAATTAAGAGCTATAATTTCTGATTTATGAGTAACGAAAAGTGAGCACTAAATCATGAATAATAAACTATGAACTATAAGTTTGTAATTGCGAACATGAATGATTAATTCTGAATGATTTATGATTTATGATTTATGACTTATGATTTATGATTTATGATTTATGATTTATGATTTATGATTTATGATTTATGATTTATGATTTATGATTTATGATTTATGATTTATGATTTATGATTTATGATTTATGATTTATGATTTATGATTTATGATTTATGATTTATGATTTATGATTTATGACTTATGATTTATGATTTATGATTTATGATTTATGATTTATGATTTATGATTTATGATTTATGATTTATTATTTATGATTTATGATTTAAGATTTATGATTTATGATTTATGATTTATGGTTTATGATTTGTGAGTTATGATTTATGATATATGATTTATGATTCGCATTTATGATATATGATATTGTATATTATGTATGATTTATGATTTATGATTTACGGTTTATGATTTATGAACTAAGAATTTTCAATCGAGAATAAGGATTTTTCATTTTTGACTCATGAATTAAGTTTTTTTAATTATTAGTAATTATGAATTACAAATGTGCTAAGTCATGAATAATAAACTTTGGATTAATATGAATTAAAAATTTTGTATTATAGACTATGAATTACGATTAACGAGTGACTTATGAAGTGTGAAATACAAATTGTGAAATATTAAAATGGTTATTTGAAAGTCAAGTATGCGATATTAATTGCGATTTTTGAATTATGAATTTTGAGTTATGAACTAAGATTTTTTAATTACGAATAATGAATTATAAATATCGAGTTTTAAATCATGAACAACAAACTGTGAATTATGAATTAATAATACTGAATTATGAACTATGATCTATGATGTGTAAATTACGATGCGATTTATGAAGTATGAATTATGAATTCTAAATTACGATTTACTCAATTCAAAATATGAGTTATAAGTTATGAATTTATAATTTTATGAAACGGAAATATGAAATATGAATTAAAGAGTATGAGTAAACAAATATGAGATATGATACATCATTTATCAAATAAAAAATATTTTTACTTGTACATTTTTTTCACTACTCTATTTGGAATTGCACAAGACCTTTTAACAATGTTTTAGGATCGTTGGTAAAAAAAAAATAAAAAAATAATACATTTATGTATAAAAATATGAGTTATTAAATTTTAATTCTGGAACCTCATTTTTGTACTTTCAGTTAGTAAAATTATGTTTTTCCAACGAAAAACTCGCAAGCGCATGGAAAACCTACCCCTTTTGGAAAGTGGCACAAAAGAGTAGAAGACACAAAAAAGACCTACACCATAGAATAGTGGCCAAGCTTAAAATGACCTTCGGAGTAACTGGTGAGCCCGAAAGCGGGCATTTTCCCACAGCCCGCTGTGCAAACAAAAGCAGGCTCCCACATACACACACAAGCAGAAATATGTATTTGCACACAGATGCGCATTGGTGAATCGACGATATTGTGAGAACACATTCGCATACACATACACACACACACATGCGTAGATATGTATTTCACGAACCCTGTCCCATGCACCCATCCAATGCGGACCGTGTGTGAATTAACCGCCATTGAGATGCGCGTGAGTGTGCGGTTTTTTGCATTTGTATAGGGTTTTTGTTTTGTGTTTAAATTTTTTAGCCATTGATTACATTAAAAATGTAAACTAATTGGATTTTATTTGTTTTCCCGTATTTGTTTAAAATAATCGCCTGCCGACACTGCGGTTGCATTGTGATATTATAATATATTACATATATGTGTGTATGTGTATATGTGTGTAAATATGTAAAATATTTAAATAGTTTTAAATAAATAAACTTAATAAAATATTGCGGTTAACTGTGTCACCGAACTCTTCGTTTTTTTTTCAGCTCAACTGATTTAATGTGCACATTATGATTTAGTGCCCTTACATGTGTATGTATGTGTATGTATGGGTATGTATGTGTGCATGTACATATGTATACATATGGTTGCGTACAATAATAATATTTGCTGAAAATTAATCACGAGGTTTATAAATTTGCATAAGTTTTCTTTTCAAATTAATTCCATTAAAACGAATTAGACTACTTTTAGCACGAGATGTAATTTAATATTTAATAATAATTGAAAAATCAGAGTTGGTTAACAATAAAAAAAATGACTATTATGATTTCACGCAAATGGAAGTAAAACACATTTCACGTTGACTTGATAACCGAGAAAGTTAGGTAAGGTAGTTCTGGGAGGCCTGTAAAAAGATCTCACTTAGACCTCTAGGGTTTGCTGTGATGCCAGTGCTATATATCTGGAGTCGAAGATATCATTTTATGTAGTTCTTGATGTATGTTTTCGCGAGTTTTAACGAGCCCTTCAGGATGCAAAGTATGCTGATCGTAGGCATATTTGTACGTTTTCTTCAATTGAGAGTGGAGACTATGTGACATATAGCGGTATTCTTAGAGGAAGCCCCCATTATTCCGTAAGCTCTGTTATCATCGTTTTCTTTTTTGACTGAAAACGAGGTGTTGTTTTTGGTTTTGCTTCATTCAGAGTTCTCAACTCACTCGCCTGATGTGTTAATGTCGTTTCGTACTCATAAACCCACGTATATTCTCCATTAATGATGCGTTTGATGGATGTTGGGTCACCTGATGAATGCTCAGCTTTGGAAATCATGTCTTTGGCGATATCAATGCGGTCCTTTTGGAGCATGAAATTCAGCTCTTTTGGGACCAACTTTGCAGCAACACAGCGCAAACCCAAATCTTTAACTGCAATATACTGAATGGACCCATAAGCAATGTTAAAGTACTCTGCCAGCTCTATGGTGTATGATACGCATTTATTGATAAACTTTTCTTTCACCTTATTGATGTTTTCATCAGTTTTCCATGTGCCACTACGTTCGTTATACTAGATGGGCTCATGATTTATTTTGAAGCGTTCATGCCACTCATAAACGGTTGGTTTTTATAGAGTATCAATACCGAAACAGTTTCCCAACATTTTTAAGGTTTTTGCAAAAAATTTTTTTAAAATAGTAAAAAATCTAAAACATGTGAAAAAGTAGATTTACTCAAGACGTCATAAGTTTTACAAAAGTAAATCATTGCCAATAAAATTAAAAGTAGAAGAAAACCATGGCATATTTCCATGCAAACGGTATTTGAAAGCATAAGCAAATGCAAAAAAAAAAATGAAAACGCAGGAGCTTCTAGGACACCAACATTTTCGTATTTTCCAAATATTTTCCAGCGTTTCTAATATTTTCGCAATTTTTCCAATTGAAAAGCTACTCATTTTGTACATAAATATCACCCCATGAACTAAATTTCCGCCATCTCTGTCGTGTTTTTCAGCTATCAAAGTCACAAAAAATGTACAATTTATGAAAAATCCTTGTTTAGCTAACATTAATTTAGACTCTAATAATTTAGAAATGGGCGTGCAAGGACAAGTTACACATTTTTCTATGCATTTCCCACAAAATTAACAGTACCACTTCAGGAAATCTGTTAACATGACACATACACGAATTATATGCCACTCAGTGGCTGCCATTTGTGATAATTACATTCGCCATCTTCAAATTTTAAACAGCTGTGTATACTCCTAACATACACACATATGTATGTACAGTGGCTCACATAAGTAATTTGCGTTCGAAGGCGTTTAAATAAATTTGTAATTTTTTTTTATTTTTTCATAATTTATTTATGCATTATTTCACAAGTTATTAAGATTAGAGGCTTCACTTAGCAATACGTAGAACATATCAGAATTCATGATGTATGGATAATCTCGCTTAAATTACGGATTGGGAGTTAAGCTCGAAAAAGTAGGTATGTGTAAACCTATTATAAGCGTCTAGGGAGGAATTCCAAGCGGAGTAGGTAGTTATGTCAGATATCAGTATTCATGCTTGGCAGCCATATGTTCCTGCTGGTCTTATTAGCGTCCTCAACTAACACGACCTCTATGGTAATTTATTTTTGAGAAGTTTCCAGTGAGCAAAATGACTTATATTTGCACCTTCTAGTCTATCATTCACGTTGATCAAAGGGTCTGCAGCGCGGCTAAAGTCCATAATCAGATATTTAAAACTCTCCACTTTGTGAGGAATATATGGGCTAGGAATATACATCCAGATTGCCATAGTGTGCAGCGCTTAAAGGCCTAACGAGGTATTTTGTCTTAGCGACATTAACTTCAAAGCCAACTAGCTTTGCTTGAGTTATCAGCTCCAGCGCACAGATACAGTCAGCAAGTACGCGTTGGTTTGTCGTCTGAAGGTTTTCTTTGCATCACCACTTGGGATGTTTTACCTCCCAGGGTCAGTGATACCAATGACGCGTGTTTCTGCGGCACTGCGTGCCGACAAAGTATTAAAGGCAGTTTGCTTTTATCGATGCTACCAAAAGCTTTTTTAAAATCCCTAAATAGGCAGTTAATGCCAAGACTGTGTTCATAAAATTTTTCAAGAATTGTGCACATTACAAAATACAGAATACAGCAGTGGATCTGCTCGTTCTAAATTCACATTGATTCCTGCCCACAGTATTCTCTGCCACCGGATTAATTCTCCCAACGAGTAAACTAGTCAATACATTATTCTTAGTTTTGCCTTAAATTCTGTGACACATTTTCCAATGCATACGGTGAGAAAAAATTCGCAGAAAAAGTTCCGTTAGTTTTGCTATTGTTCATATCAACGAAGCGGGGAGTTAAAGAAAACCGCATTGCAGTGGTAGTATTACAGAAAAAAAAAACTTAATATTTCGAGAATGTCTGTTTAGAGCGAGTTCAATCATTCCAAATGTGTGCAGTGACAGACAGAAAAAGAAGTGGCCGTCCTTGCGTGGTTCGAACCTGTGCAGCCATAAAATCCGTTCGAAAAAAAATCGCAGAAATCTCCGTAGAAAGCATAAAAGTGCCCAGGGAAATGAATGTATTGAACAGATCCATGTCAAAACTAATTAAGGATGATCCCCACATGAAAGCCGTCCGTCGCTCAACTGGTCATCTTCTGTTAACTCCCTTGAAGCAAATTGGACTCGACAGATGCAAGCAGCTTCTTCGGTGGCATGCAGGCAACGGCTATGAAAATATTATTTTCCCAGATGTGAAAATTTTTCACTGTTGAAGAAGGTTTTAATAAGCAAAACAACGAAATCTATCCTAAAACTTCTAAAGACGCAAACAATGTTGTTCCAAGGGCTTAGCGTGGCCACCATCCAGCCACCGTAATGATTTGGTGGGAAGTGTCTTGTAAAGGTGTTACATCTCTTCATTTCTGTGACAAAGGGTACTTTTGCCACCCTGGATATCAGGACGATGTCTTAAAAGGCGAGGTGAAGCAGTTGAGCAGTACTCTCTTCAATGGAGAGCGTTGGATCTTCCAGCAAGATTCCACTCCAGCCCAAGGGGCAAAAACCACCCAGTATTGTCTAAAAAACAATATTTGAGGCTACATAACCGCAGAAGATTGGCCTACTGTAGGTCGAGATCTGAATCCATTGGACCACACAGGAATTTGGAGAGTCCCAAACAGTCTTTGGTTCGAGCAGCGACGTCAATATCCATGGAGAGAGTACGCACTGCAATAACTGAATCGCCTCAGCGTTTGAAGGCTTGTGCAAGAGCAAATGGTGACCATTTTTATTTACAATTTACAATTTTGTTTTTTAATATTTAAGTGATTATATAAAACTAACTCATTACAAAACGTTCCATAACGTTATTAACTGGTAATAGAACTTATGGCAAGGCTAAGTGTAAGTAGGCTGACATTAAAAGGGAGATGCCTCTGAAATTAATAGTGCAAAACTTAGGTTAGATTGCCAGTCATGCGGCATAACTTCAGCGTGCCAGATTATTGGTATAAGTTTAGTAAGTATTGATATCATGAAAAATCTCCTCATAAAAAATTCCGCCGTTGGGAGTCGGCTTGTAACTGTCGGTCCCATCATTTGTGCAACAACACCAAACCCTTCACCACAAATAGGAGGGGGAGCTTCGCCAAACACCTAAAACGGGTGTACGCGCCAATATATATAAGTATTGATACCACCGCTGGACCGCCGAATTTAATAAATTTGGGTGTTATGCCATCTTCGCCGCTTACTTTGCAAATATTTAGTTTTTCTATTGCAGTTTCAACTCCCATATCGTTTGGTGGGGCAATGTTTATTTCGGCCGCATAGTAAGGTTGAGATTCATAGTCCTTAACACTGCTTACTGGCTCCATTCATTGTTAAACAGATTAGAACGGTAGCCTTGTCACCTGCATAGAATTTGTGCGTCCTCTGGTATTACCGTGCCATCCTTGTCTAAAAAAATGTTTAGTCTCGAAGTAAATTTGGACGGTACATTTTTTTTTTCTCATTTCATTTTTTTTTTTTTGGTGGATCTATTCTCTCAAGGATTCGGTCTTCTTGTTTTGTGTGGTACTTTTTGCTATTCTCTTTTTCTCTTGATATTCTGGGTTTTTTTGGCAAGTGCGTTGAATAAGCACTTTTTGTCTCGTCTTGTTTTTACATTACCGCGACTTCACATTCTTCTTCATTACTCCATGTTTTTCGTACAAGGTACTAAGAAGAATACTTCTGTGAGACACTGTAGGTATTTACACATGCAATACATATATACATCTATATATATATATATATATGAATGCAAAACCTGGCGATTGGTAATAGAGCAATTCAAAAGGGCCTGGGTGGCGTCAAGACGAGTGTGTTCTGTATATGTACGTACATATATATATATATATACATACACATATGTCTATGTAAGCGTGTCTCGTCACTATCTGCATGTGACAGGATGTGTATGTAATTTTAAAAATGTCAAATAATTATCGCACAGTTTCGTCCTTTCACCGCAGACAAGCAAGCATGCATTGAGAGCGTCACTCTATTTGGTTGTCGTGCGGTTGGCGGTTTACTTGAATACTCACACACATGCATACATTCACACAGAGTCAAATAAATTTAAGTAAGTGTGTAAACACATTCGTAAACTTATGTGGCGCCTGAAAGGGGCCCCTGCAAAGAAACTCAATTGACTTTTTCCAACTGCTTGACTCGCACTGACTGGCACTTGCACTCACACACACACACACACACCCATACAAACCACATATACATTCGCTCAATTACAAAAATTAAAATAAAATACAATAACAAGCGACGACCTTGTAGAGGTCAGATAGCAAAGCAAAGCGGGCCAAGCACTTTAAATGGCGTTAATAGAACAACGTGGTGAAGAGGCTGGAGGGATATGTGGCTGAAAACCTGTGCTGATAGCATACATTTCCGTCGTTTTGTGGTGTTTTCCTGTCAGTCTACACTTTGAGTTTCACTTTCGAAGGTGAAGAGCGCAACGGTGTATGTGCCAAGTGCAATGACGAGGGTAGACGTTACAGCGAGGGCACAAAATATAAAAAAGGAAGCACAAAAACTATGTCAGCAAAAGGAAGGTTGAGAAGAAACGGTCAACAGCGAGCAGTGCCAAAAAAAAAAAGAAACAAAAAAAATGTAAGACGAAGGTATGTGGTTTTCAAAAATTTATACGTCAATTGGTTAGTGAATGTGTGAACGAGGAAATACGTATGTGAGTAAGACAAACGAAGGAAATAACTGAAGAGAACCGTATAAATTGTAGTGAAATGTAAACAAGGTATGAGTTTAAGATATGCTATGAGTATGAGCATAAGATATGCTTCATAAACTTTTGGGGAATGCTGCAGGAGTGACAGTCCGTGGCCGGATATAAATCCAGGTCCCTCCAACAACTTATAACTGGCTGCTAAGGCAACCACTTAAAAGGTAAACTCATAAACATGAGTCAGCAAATGATTGTCTCTTGAAATAGTAGGAAATGCCTCGAGTGCACAGAACTGTTGCAGTAGATACCATTTTTGACTCCCGCTGCATGGAATCCTATTGAAAAGTGCCTGATTAAGATGCGAATTCCTTATTAAGTATTGAGACTTGGTTAACTCTATAGTCTTTCTTAATCGCACCCGTTCCACTTCTATAAAAAAAGACCCAGCGAATTTATACCTTCTGGCATTCTCCCAGTCCCCTGACCTGTCCAACATCACCTGACACGTAAATATTAAAAATCCCAGGCATGCTCTTGGCACGGAGAAATCTCTTCACAGCTTTGGAGTTTCCTCGCAATATAACTGTAGCAACCATTAACTCAAAAATAATATGAAAATAGCGCAACGGAAGTCCGATATTCTCTTACTAATTACAAGTAATTCGCCAGTTTGCTTATTTTCTTAGTTGCCGCTTGGTTGTCGAAATAAATAACGACCTTCTTAGAGGGTGTTAACTTGGTGTACAGCCATTCGAATGCTTCCTTGGCGATGGCTAAGTCAGCAGAAATATTGTATATTACGGTGGTCTAAAAACTCGAAACTGGTGTTGGTTAGAAGTTCATGGCATCATACACTTTTTTCAGCTCTCATATTCTAACTAGAACCAATTGTGATAGAGTTCACAGCATCTTGGTTTCAAATACTCCAATTCTTCAATGAGTAAATGAGGTGGAAGATATTTTTCCGTAGCTTGCCCAGCTGCATTCGAATTTTTTATATCATTTATTGATTTCAGCATAAACCCATCTATTATCAGTCCCATAAATCCATTTCAACTATTAAAGTAAATGCTGATTTCTTAGTTTTTTGAATATTGGATAGACTTTGATATTTAGCCTTGTTACAAAGCGCCACAGAAGCACCGCCTATTGGAAAGACTTGAACACTACAGATATTATGGGACAATATCTTATGAGGATGCCCCTCTGCTGCACTTTTAGTGGTAGCCAAATATAGTAAGGAACCCAAAAGTTGCCTTTGAGTGTAACAACGTCAATATAGGCAATTACTATATTAGATAATTGATGACTTAGTAGCCTTTTTAAGACTTTGGATGTTGGCTGATATTTTTACCTCCACATCGAGCCTATCATACTTCCCATTAAAGCGTGTAATGTCACTTCCATGGCAACTGATTCAAATGTATTTTAAGTTTTTTTCTCAAAATTTGGTTTATTTGTAGGCCTGAGTATAGTAGTAAGCAAGCTGAAAAAATTACAAAAAATATGACAAGTTTGGGATGAATTCACAATTCTTGAAAAATGAACTAAAAATTCAAAGTTACACAAATTTTTGAACATGAAATATATGTACATATATATATATATATATATATATGTATACATAAAGGGTGGTTAAATTTTAATGTCGGATGTTGAATGTGAACCACACCTAAGCGTCAAGCTTTTTTCTGCATTTCATTTGATATTTTTCAATTTCAGACTAACGCAATTTGAACCATGGAAATAGTCAATGGTCAGAATGGTGGCAGGAAATGGCAACAGTGAATGACCAATTTTCGAAGAAAATCATCTTCAGTGATGAGGCACATTTTCACCTCAGTGGATTCGTCAATAAACAGAATTGCCGCATTTGGGCGAATGATAATCCAAGAGCGATTGCCGAAAAACCAATGCACCTACAAAGAGTGACTGTTTGGTGCGGTTTATGGGCCAGCGGCATCATTGGGCCGTATTTTTTCCAAAATGAGGCCGGTTAGGCAGTTACTGTGAATAGTGTTCGCTATCGTGGTATGATAAAGAACTTTTTATGACCCGAATTGGAAGATATGGATGTGGACGATATGTGGTTTGAACAGGACGGTGCCACTTGTCACACAGCCACTTGTCACACAGCTTTTTTCGGGAAAAATTTAATGGCCGAATAATCTCACGTCGCGGCGATGTCAATTGCCCACCAAGATCATGTGATTTGACACCGTTGGACTTCTTCGTTTGGGGCTGTTTGAAAAAAAAGCTGTACGTCGATAAGCCAGCAAAAATTCACGAGCTAAAGGATGAGACAATTCGGCACATTAACGGCATAGGACCTCAATTATGCCTCAGCGTCATCGAAAATTTGAACCATCGGATGGAGGTTTGCGGCTGAGGCCGCGGCAGCTATTTGGCCGATATTTTGTTCCCTACGTAATTGAGCTATACCAATATTATCACACTATTTGTGGCGCGCGTCTTGATGTTGTTCCGCAAATGGAGGGACCTACAGTTTCAAGCCGACTCCGAGCGCCAGATATTTTTATGAGGAGCGTTTTCATGGCAGAAATACACTCGGAGGTTTGCCATTGCCTGCCGAGGGGCGTCCGCTATTAGAAAAATGTTTTTCTTCATTTTGGTGTTTCACCGATATTCGAACCAACGTTCTCTCTGTGAATTCCGAATGGTAGTCACGCACCAACCCATTCGGCTACGGCGGCCGCCATGAAATACCTTCGGGTAATTTAACAGATTTTCTTTTTGATTTTTAGTAGTTTTTAATAAATTTTTTGGGAAACATTTTTTTGTCAGTTTTGAAACTAAGAAAATAACCGTAATAAATTTTTACAAAAAAAATATTTGCGAAAAATTTCTTTCAAATAAACCCATTAAAACAAAAAAACAGCCTTAAA
The DNA here is from genome assembly GCF_028408465.1 of Anastrepha ludens. NCBI lineage: Eukaryota > Metazoa > Arthropoda > Insecta > Diptera > Tephritidae > Anastrepha > Anastrepha ludens. The sequence continues at coordinate 6,409,830 of NC_071498.1, read as the reverse complement.
TTTTTCGAAAAAGAGAAAATTTTCCTAAATTTAAAAAAAGTAAAAAAAAAATTTTTCCAAAAAAAATATCTTTGTTTTTAATCAATACCAGAATTTCCCACGCTGGATTAATTTCAAAATTATAAATTTTTTTTGAATTTTTTCAGTTTATTCTTCATTGTACCCAAACCTACAAATTAACCCATTAAAATAAACATTTTTCAAACAAAATATTCTTACATTTTTTAAAAATTTTCTAAAAAATGTTTCCAAAAAATTTTTTTTTTCAAATCCATACCAAAAATTTCCACGCTGGATAAATTTCAAAATTATAGAGCTTTGTTTTAGTTTTTTCAGTTTACTTTTTACACAAATAAACCCAGCGAAATTTACCACATTATGCAAATTACTTGGATTATTGACATGGAACTCTAATGAAATTCTGTCGCATTCCTAACGCAGAAACTTGCTTGAAGCTAAGTCGTCTCTTCCAGGCACATCGAAAGCCACCTCTGTGAGCAAGGAGTCGAGGCTCAATCATTCGTAAGCCAGCCGATGGGCGTGATGGGCAAAGCTGGTAATCAACGATATGCCATGCACATCCAGCTAAAATAAACCCCTTAAAAAATCGTTCGCTAAATGAATGTCATTATGATCACTATCCACCCTATGTTCCGACTAGGAACGGCGCTATAAGTAAATTGTAACGTTATCTTTCTTTTTTTTTTCAAGGAAATAAATAAGTCGTTATCAGTCACAGATGTGGAGCTCCAATTAATTCGCGAGAGCCGCGCACTTTAATAACTATTATCCATATTTTAAGAAGTCTTGATATTAGCCACGCCCTCACGACCCCGGTCAAACTAATTTATCTAATACGACTCTGACTTCGATACGATCTCGTCGAAACAGCAGGTTTATAGAACCGAACTGGACGCATAATATACATTTTTTTCTTGCGTATTCGGCTGAGCTTCTCGTTAAATTTCTTGTGTTCGTCTGGATGGGCCTATAACTTTATACCGAATCCGAAAGTAAAAGTTTTTGTATGAGAAGATTTGCTAATGGCAGGTATATAATGACATGGGTTCTCATTGTTTGCTGAGAGGCGATTCTTATAATGAAAAGCTGTTTCATCATTTTAGTTTTCACGTCCCCAGCGGGTTTCAAAATCGTTATAGTAGTTACACACTAATCCATCAAGCTGCGGTAGCCTTTGGATGATCTCGATCTGATTTCTAGACTTAGAGCTAGTGCCGAGCTAGTCAGTGATTAGGAAGGAGGGTGTAACAAAAATACTAACAGCTTGATAAACTCTTCGCTCAACCTCTTCATTTGGCTAAGGAAAGGGACAAAGGTGTATATTTCCTAACGGACTGGACCAATACAATTTAAAGTATGGCAGTGTTGCTGTTTAATTTCCTGTTAGAGGGCACACTTTTCTGGATCAAATTCTAGTGGTAAGGAAAATCTATGGCTTGAAATTCATGTGATATTGTAGTTTTAGCATATATTTCTATAACAAAGAAATACACTAATGTATGCACATAAATACAGCACAACCCTTTTGGAATATTTCCCAAAAACCACAGCAACAAAGAAATAATAACCGCTAGGTGTAGATCGAGTCATTAAATCATTAAGACCTCCTATAGTGAACGCCCGCAAAAACGAAGGACGAAAAAAAAATTAGTAGCCAAAGTAAGGCCAATACAGCGGAGAGTTCGTATGTATTCGAGGGACTGTAAAGGCACCACAAAGTAGCCGTCACAGTTGTCTCTTCCCTTGTTCATTTTCTTCATCGTGTCATCTGCTCGAATAGACAAAACAAAAGTCTTAGCCAACAAAAGCGCAACAAGGCGACAACAACAGCAATAATTACTAGACTACAATGGCAAAGACAATTGGCACCACAAAAAGGATAGCGGCAAGGACAATCGTTAAAACAATGGACTAAAATAAAAATTAAAAAAAAATAATAATAAGATAAAGTGTGCAAGGGGACAAAAGACAAAAGCAAATGCAATATTGTTAAGAAATTATATGTGGGTATACGAAAGTAACGGTAACGAGCTGCATTGTTGCCAGTTTTTCGGTGGAGGTGCACAAATGAAAATATGCTTTTAGAATTATTTAATAGCATTTTTTTTGGTTTTTGCTTTGTTCGGTATTCTTGGAAGGTGCGGTTTTTCCGCAGGTAAATTTAAGCGTTGAAAGTTGTGTGTAATGAAATGGTGTTTTAAAAGTTTTACGATTTTTATAAAAGTCACTCATTTAAAGTTAATGGTGCATTTGTAAAGAAAATTATTGATCATATTTACTAAGATAATTTTTTAAACCTATTTTTTTAGTGTTCTGGCTATTTAGTATATTAAATGAATAGTGGTGCTCACTTAACTGATATGACCCAATTAAGTGCTATATACCTATGAAACCGGATTTCTTTAATAATTGTTTATTTTCTATTCACTGTCTGATGTCACACACCATTGGCAAGTAACACATGAACAGCGCGTGGAAATGATGAGACTGTAGGATGCACAATTTGAGTTTACGGTTATCCCTCGAAAAGTTTATATGAATTGACCACCAAGATCTCGCTAGAATTTTTCTTGTTGTACCTCCCTAAGTCGCAGGTCCAGACAAACAAGCCACAATCGACCAATGCCCTCAATATCAACTTCACTGAGGCCATTGCTCAATTGAATCGGATGAAATACCGGAGAGTCCTTAACAATTTTACCTCTGTGTGACGGTGTTAAGCGGTGGACAATTTTGTATTCTATAGTCTAAATTCAACCATCTTTTTAATGCAAAGTGATTTAGATGCACTCCTTTCCTTTCAAATTAATAAAAGCTGTGCACGTTCCTTTAAAATATATTTTCAATCTTTCCCTCGCTACAGACTATTTTATTGACAGCGGGAAGGTTGCGTCTGTTTCTTAAAATCTGGTACCAAGAATGATGTAAGAAACTATAGACCTATTACTAAACTCGCCCCTTGCTCAAAGCTTTTCAAAAAGGTGATGAATGATAAGTGCATTTTTTTGTGAAAAAATAATTCATTTGCATCAACACGAATTTGTCTGTGGTCTTTCTATGGTTACCAATCTGGCCGGTGCGATTTTACTTTTCATCATTTAAAACAGGTCATCAAGTAGACGTTATCTACACAAAATTTTTCTAAACTTTCAATGCTTTTCACGTAGTATATTATTGTGCAAGCTTGAAAAGTTAGGTTTCCAAATTTCCTTTTTTGGTTATGATTCTACCCCTATAACCGAACCTCATATGTGAAAATTGGTATATCAAATCACATCCCTTCGTTGCCACCTCCGGTGTGTCTAAGGGTAACATTCTTAGTCTGCTATTATATGCACTTTTTATTAGTGAAAAGAGAGATTTGAAAATTTTCAGCAGATTTAGCTGCAATTCGGATATCTCGTTATTACAAAGTTATTTAAACAATCTATCCGAGTGGAGTAAGAGAAGTAAATTGTTGCTTTACATCAGTAAATGTTTTCCAATGACTTTTGTTAAAGTTCTAAATCCTATTTCCACCACTTATATCATGCCTAATGTCCGCCTTTCCGCTGTAAATGAAATTTCCAATCGAGGTGCTATTCTTGACACGGGGTTCTTCTTTGGTAATCGCATTAGTTTCATTATTCCTAAGATCTATTCCAAAACAAACCTTCTGTGGCGTAATATGCAATCCTTTACGGGTTCTTATAACGGAAAAACGCTTTTTAATTCTCTAGTGAGATCAAAAAGAGGTCCTCTGCGAAAGATTTTTGTACATTTGCACGTTACCGACAGCAAGTATCGTAGGCGATGGAACAATGAGCTGTATGAGCTTTAGGACGACATAGACAAAGCAGCGAATAAAGATCCAGCAGCTACGTTGACCGGGCCATGTCACTCGAATGGATCGCTACGGCTCTGGAAATTTTCGATGTGGTACCAACTAGTGGTAGAAGAGGAGGAGGAAAAATCAAAAAAATGCAATTTGGCTTTATTTGATATGTCAAAAAGACATCGGTTACTACGAGAAAGAAACGACCGGCGCGCTTTTTTAAACTCGGCGAAAATCAAGGGGAAGAGGAAGAAGAAGAAGCTTAAAGTTAATAAGAAGAATAAAAACGAAGAAGAATGAGAATAAATAAATAAATAATAATATAAGCAGGAGAATAGAAAGCAGAAGGAGATAGCTACAAGGAAGAATATCAAGAATAAGACGAATAATAATAATTAGAAAAGAATAATGAGAAAAAGAAGAATAGTGAAAATAAATAGAATAAAAATAAATAGAAGAATAAAAATTAGAAGAAAAAGAGGAATACAAAGGAAACAGAAGAATAAAATGAATAACCAAAAAAAAAAGAAGAAGAATAAGAAAGAAAACAAAAATAATAATAAAAATAAGAAGAAGAATATGAAAAATACAAGAAATTTATTATCAACCCTGAAAAAAGTTATCTTTCCTCTTTTGAACTGTACACATTTTAGAGCGTCTAAGACCATACTTTAGTCCGCGTCGCAAAAAGCCTACAGCTAAATAAAGTATATAGTGATCCTAAGCTGCCTCTAGATGGAATAGCAGCAGAGTTCCGCTTAACATACAATTAAAAAAAAAAAAACAAAAAAAAACAACAACACATATTTTGTTTAATAACTACTTATGCATATTGCGGAATACAATTTTGGAGATACGTATACTTTTCCCCAAAAAATTGCATATTTAGTTTAAGAACTAATTACTAATTACCATGGAAATTATCCAACTTCATTCATTTGATGTTAAAAACTCTTGCTCTAAAAATTCCGTTTAATGCTTTAGCGCTGCAAAATATTAAATTAAATAAATTACTACAAACGCTAAGAACTCATTTGCATATGTATTTACACATATACAGACAAACCTATATGAATTAATATTCATACACACTCATACACTGTTGGAACGAACTAAAATTGCATGATTTTCACGAATGAACGGCGCATGGAAAATCATTCTAATTAAATTTTCCACTGCTGTGAGTCTAACTGTAGTTTCATCGCAATTTGAATGGCTGCGGGCGCACCGCAGCTGTGTGAGCAGAAAAAGTTTTGATGGTTCACCCATTTAAAGGTGGAAGAGCTGAATTTCGTACAATTTGGCCAATGCAAGAAATTAATTTATTATTAATTAAATAGTCATTTAATGAAGCTGTAGCAGTTAGACGTAGCAGTTTTTCGAACATTCGAGGTACTCCATCGACATACTCGTATATCCAAATAACTTGCTACTGGAATGATCCGATTTCTTTAATGCTGCAAATATTTCAAAATTTTTAGGCAAAACATGGTCTAATACCTTGAAACTGATTGTGGTGGTGAAAAATTTGTTTATATTTATTGTTTGGTTGGGCTCCTCCTCCAATCTTTGAATTGCGTCTTGATTTTTCCTACACATGGAGCAACCTACAATTTTGTGCCTCCTCCGAACGGCATATAATTTTTTATGGCGGAAATAAAGAGTTTTCCAATAAGAAATGTTATTTTTATATTCAAAGAAAAATGTTATTTTTTAATATAAACGATCGGATGTTTATTTCATTATAAAGAGGAAGGTATGCGGTTAATAGTGGAAAATAGCGTCAGGCAAATGACCACCACGACCACGCCTACAGGACAATATCCCATGAAATTTCCCATAACCGAATTGCAAAGTGGCTGCCCTATGTCCTCGACAGCTTCTCGTATTCCATCTTTGAGATCATGAATCGACCCTGGGCTGTTGGCGTAGACCTTCTCTTTCACGTCCCCATAGAAAAAGTCACAAGGTGTTAAATCACAAGATCTCGGTGGCCAATTGTGATCAGCTCTTCGAGAGATAACACGGTCCGGAAACTTTTCCCGTAAGAGATCAATGGTTTCGTTGCTTGTGTGGCACGTAGTGCCCTCTTGTTGAAAATAAACATTGTCCAGATCAATACCAGGTGATTGATTTAACACTTACCAATAGGTCAGTTGGAAATCAAATCAACCGATGGCGTGTTTTGGAAGAGGACTCTCTTTCTGATCATCGTCTTATCGAATTCCGACTGGGAATTGACACAATATCAATACCTTCCCGTAGGAATCCTCGAAATGTGGACTGGGACAGGTATGGTGAGCTTGTAACAGAGCGATTACCAAACCTGAAAAAACTCAAATCAGCAGAAATGATTGAAGATGCTACTAAGAAATTAGAAGGTACTTTAATCAATTGCTTTGAGGAACTGTGTCCACTCAGGCAAAGCAGACAGGGGAAAGCGGTTCCTTGGTGGAACCCTGAACTGTCGAAGCTTCGTGCACGGTCCAGGAAACTTCTTAATAAGGCCTTGAAGACCAAAACAGAAGAGGACTGGGCCAATCATCGACTTACACAGAGAGAATATAAGGAAAAAGTACGGCAAGCCAAACTTGAATCCTATAGAAATTTCTGCAGTAACGTCGAAGAAATGAGGGAAACAGCGAGACTTTGTAAGGTCCTTCATTTAGACCGCTCAGTAAGGCTGGATTCCATTCGAAAACCTGATGGTTCATACACCATTTCCAAATCGGAAACGTTTAATGCTCTACTCGAAACCCATTTTCCGGGTAGTAGAACTCTCTCTGAAGCTGAGAGTGGCATGAACAATGACGGTGGCAACGGTGGAACCTCTAGGTACAGCTGGTATATTGCTAGTCGGATAGTGACAAGGGAATCGATAAGGTTTTCCTTATCTTCCTTTGAGAACTTTAAGTCCCCTGGACCTGACGGAATATATCCAGTAATGCTTAAAAAAGGAGGAGACAGGCTGATTGAGGCCCTGAAAAGGATCTTCACAGCCTGTCTTGCATTTGGTTATATACCATCCCAATGGCGACGCGTAAGAGTAGTATTTATTCCAAAACCAGGAAAAGATGACTATTCCCTAGCAAAAAGTTTTAGACCAATCAGTTTGACATCGTTCATGTTGAAAAGTCTGGAACGAGTGCTGGAGAAACATATTCGAGTGGGGGTATTGCCGAGAAGTCCACTTAGTAGAAATCAACACGCTTACCAGAGTGGAAAATCATGTGAATCAGCCTTACACGATCTTGTTAGCAAGATTGAAGCTGGGCTGGAAGCTGACGAATACACAATGGGCGTGTTCGTGGACATTGAGGGGGCTTTTGATAATGCCACTTTCGGCTCGATATGTTCTTCTGCCGAACGACACGGAGTTAATCAAGCCATTATAAAATGGATATACTCCATGCTCTCTGAGAGGCTGTTAAGCGCTGGTGGGAGCGACGACGAGCAAATCACAGTCAGGGCCAAGCAAGGATGTCCCCAAGGGGGTGTTCTTTCTCCGCTGCTGTGGTGCTTCGTCGTGGACTCCCTATTAGCGGAGATGCAGGAACTCGGCTTTCACGTCCAAGCATATGCGGACGACGTCTGTGCGCTAACATCGGATAAATCCTTAAGGAGGCTTTGCACGAAAGTGCAGAGGATTCTTGACAAAATCGATGATTGGTGCATGAGACAAGGTCTTTCCGTTAATCCGAACAAAACAACCATAGTCTTGTTTACGAGAAAACGGAAATTGGATGGACTCAGTCTTCCAACACTGAAAGGTGTGACACTTGGTCTTTCCAACGAAGTTAAATATCTAGGAGTAATCTTGGATAAGAAGCTGACCTGGGAGACACACGTTTCACTGAAGGTGAATCGTGCATTGAAGATTTTTCAGCAATGCCGTAGAGCCTTTGGCAAAACTTGGGGTCTGAAACCTGCTGTGGTCCTATGGATATACACGTCACTTATCAGACCAATCATCACTTACGCTTCTGTGGTCTGGTGGCGACGGAGCATGGTTAAGTCCACAATCCGGGAACTATACAGGCTGCAAAGAAGTGTATGTTTATGCATCACGGGTGCCATGAGTACAACCTCTGGTGATGCCCTAAATGCTATGCTTAATTTGCTCCCCCTGGATCTTAAGATACAACAGGAAGCAATAAAAGCAATGTGTAGACTCCATAAATATGGGTTCTGGCACGAAGATGGAACTTCGGGACACAGGGAAATCTTTAAGTTGCTGTCGGAGCAGTATCCACTGTTTTTGGCACCTAAAGATGACCTGATACCCACAGTTTCATTTGGAAGGAAATTTGATGTCAGATTTCCATTGCGTGAGCAATGGAGCAATCCAGAATGCATGCAGGGAGGTTTGACGGATATCTTCTTTACCGATGGGTCCAAGACTGAAATAGGGTCTGGAGCCGGAGGGTACTTAAACGACAGTAATAAGTCTCACTATGCTATGGGGGGAATGGCAACTGTTTTCCAAACAGAAGTTTTTGCCATCCTAAAAGTAGCCGAATGGATAATCGAGAGGAGATGGAGCGGGAAACAGATTGGAGTCTTCAGTGACAGTCAGGCTGCATTGAAGGCCCTGGAGAACGCGAAGCAAACCTCGAAGATTGTTCAAGAATGTAAGAAGAAGCTTAATTCTGTCGCAAGACAAAACAGGCTTGTACTTATATGGGTTCCGGGACACTCCGGTGTTCAAGGAAACGAAATTGCCGACGAATTGGCCAACCGTGGATCAGCGGTGCCCCCACAGGGGCCAGAGCCAATAATCGGAATCAGTCCCGCAGGAATCAAGAATTGGATCAACGATTATGTAGGCAATCTACATAAAGAGCGATGGTCCGGTGTAGAACGCTGCTTAACTGCAAAGTGTTTTGTGACAAGTCCGAACAGAAAACTGTCAAACTTTCTACTAAAACTTAGAAGGAAAGACATTCGGTTGATGGTCGGCATCATTACAGGACACAACCCATGGGGTCAGCATATGACCACCATTGGAATCATCGAGGACCCGGTATGCCTGTCCTGCTTGGAGGAGGCGGATAGCACTGAGCACTTTCTCTGTGAGTGTCCTGCCTTTGCTAGAGCGCGACTACGGGTATTGGGTTCCGATGTCATGGGAATGAGTAATATTCGTTCTCTAAAACTGGAGGATATTTACAGATTCGCCAAAGAATCTGGGAAATTCTCACAGGACTAACTATCTCTATCTCTGTCTCTATTCTTTCCTATCTCTTTCTCTAATACTTTTCTCCCTCCCTCCTTGACTATCTACCCCCTTTCCAGAGCTTTAAATACAATGGGCTTTTTAGCCTGAGTGTTTTAGGAGCCACCAAATCTCCTGGTGCTCCTTGGCTCGACTTCTTCAAATTCAATTCAATTCAATACCATCCCATTCCGACCATAAAAAATCGTTAATAATCTCTCGAAATAGCACTTGTTATTCAAAATCACACCTGTTATTCGAAAACCTTTTGTAATGTTTTGGTTGTAGGCACATTTAGTGCTACCGCGCTTGTTTCACAAGAAACTCTTATCGAAGAAAAAATTAAAAATACCATACGGATTTTACTTCCAAGTTGCTAATCGATTTTGGATTGCGATACCCATAGTCGGATAGGCTTTCGCGTGACTACCATGCAGTGAGCTCCGAGCTTGAACTCTACTAAGGAAATGAAGCATGAAAAAAAAAGAAAACATTTTACTAATAGCAGTCGTTGCTTGACAGACAAGCGAAAAGCTTGGAGCACATTTCTGACATAAAAAGCTTCTAAGCGTCCATAGTCTTTTAAGAAGAAAAATAACAAAAAACAAAAATAAAAATTTATCATAGCTGCAATTAATTAAATTAATATACCCAATACTGAAATATTTCAGACAAAAGCAATTCATTTTTATAGGAAAATTATTGTCTTCTTCCATCTTTTTATCTCTTGTCTAATGCCGTTACATAGCTAAGTAATCGAATTTCTCCACACTAAATACTTTAAAGTGAATGTCAATTCGCAAACAAATAACGGTAAAATGCTTCAATAAATTAACTTGTCCTGACTCGTCGATCCCATAAGTCATTCACAGCTTTAGGCGGCTTTGGCGCCTTTAATGTGACATTCGAAACGAACAGCAATGCATATTCTATTTTCAAGCGCTACAACAACAACAAAAATAGTGATAAGAATGCCAGCAAAGCTGCCTGAATTCACTTTGCGACAGTCACATGCAAATCAAGGACTATTAAAGGACCCTAAGTACATGTTTCAGCGCTGAAAACACACCACAACACCGCTGGCGTGCCACATTTTGCTGCACTCCACTCGCATTCAGTTACTTTGTGTGTGCGTGTGTGTGTTTGTTATGCAAAAGTAGACGTGTTCGAACATAATTTGCCTGTTCTGTTGTTTACACTTTCGTAGTCGGTGCATATACGGTATACACTCGCACTCGCACATACACATCCATGTGAAGCATTTAAAACGGCAACCCAGACAAGGCAAGCCAACTCCAAATTGCGAAAAAAATTCAATTCCAGCCACTCACTTTTGAAAATTATCTACAAAAAACGAGGGTTGAAAGAGCAGAATTGCTTGGATGCAAAACAAAAACTCGAATAAACTGAACTAAACTGAATTCAAAAAGTTGGAGCTCGTTTTTCTGCGCGCATGTATTTATGTATGTATGTATGTGCGGCGAGCCCCACCTCACTGTTGGGCGGCCAACTTTTGCTTTGCTTTTGCCAGCGAGTTCTTCGTATCATTTGTCATTTGTTCGTTCTGAGTAATGTCACGCAAAAATGTTGAAAAGTAAGGAAACAAGTAAGGTAGACTAAATTCGGTTCGGAATGAACTTTTCAAAATGTTTGCGTACATTTCAGTAATATGTGGTTAGAGTTGGCTGTTAGTTTTTGAGATAAAGAAACCCGCAGGTAATTAGAGTTAAAGCTTATACAGTTAGAGGAGTGAACGGAATCTATTTATTAGTATTTGGAGGGAGAGCCTGGTGAACCTGCTCACGGTTGGCTTGAAATTCGGCGAAGGAGTATTCTACGAGGAGCTCCCCATCAGACTCAAGTTCAGGTTATCGGACTACTGCAGTGTACTCCAAGCTTATAATATGTACTCCGACAGTCAAGCGGCAATTAGAGCCTTGAGCTCGCTGATGGTACACTCGAAGCTGGTTAGGGAATAACTGACTTCACTTTCGATCGTATCGGAATTCTTCGATATAATGCTAATCTAGGTAACAGGTCATATCGACATTGCAGGAAACTTTGAAGGGAATGAGTTGGCTGGACAAGGCACCTGTGAGGTAGTTTCCCCGCGAAATGAGAGAATTGGAATTTCGTTGACTACCTGCGGAATGCTCTGGGATAGGTGGGCTTCGTTTTAACTCAGCAAGCGCTAGGTAGGTGCACAAACTTGTGAGGTCGCGGAACTTTTCTGTCCTCGAGTGCATCCGAGGCGCTAATGGGATCTTCTGAGGTTAACAACATCTCAGCTCTCAAATTTTCCTTGTAGGACACTATCCGCGAGGTATATGTGCTGTGAGACTAGGCATTACTGCGAGGCATTTTGTGTCAGTTATATGGAGGATGAAGTGGATTAAGATATAAGTATCTTGGCTCTCTTGTCAAAGCTGAGACGGAGAACGGCAGATGAGTAAACATGAGGCCCCTTTGACTCGCCACGCGTTAGTCAGTGGCGAATAGATGAAGATGGTAAAATAATAATGAAAAATATATTGGGAGCACTGGAAAAGAGCTGTCAAAAATTAAATTTGTGTGGAAGCACTTAATGAGTATTAGTAAACCCGCGTTCATACAGGGACACATTTGCTGGGCAACTCGTAACTTGTGATGCTTGAGCTCTGTCAACATTATTTTTGTTCTCATTCATCTCAATGTTGTTGCTGACTGTGGACTACAATATAACAACTGCAAGCAGTGTGAATACAATGGGCAAAACCAAAAGAGAATTTGCAATGTTACAGCAACAGAAGTTTCTTTGTATGAATCTCATTTGTTGGACGAACTCCATTTTTCAGCCCTAACAAAAACAACCTAAAACAGGAAACAAAAAAAAAAGGATCCAAATAAAAACCAATACTGGAACGGCATAACGGTCTTAATCATTCGAAGAAGTTGCTGAACTCTCATATCAACAGAGCAAAATCTGCTCTAACCCTTGACAAAAAAGGTCTCAGATATCTTTGTGGACCACTACAGGTCACCTCGCCTGCAATAAGCATTTCAATACAATTTTTCTATCTAGCACTAGTTTATGCAGGGTCTGCTGGGTCACAGAAGACACAGTATCTTGAGCTCGTACCTACTAGATGATGAAGACCTACAAATGTTCCCTGCTAAGCAGCTGGTTGAATTCCTCACAGTACTAAATAATTAAAATTAAGCACTTAGGGATGCACATTAAACCAATCTGGTCGCAGTGCATAAGGGCCTCACCTACCTGTAACTCATACAACCAACAGCATTACCATCAACGCGATCTAATGGAGCTTGAAGGAAAGTTTGCAGCATTAAAAATAGTGAGTTATATCAGTTTTATAAGCCATAATTATACTCGCTGGCGGGGTATCTTGCTTTCGCATGTCAATTTTTCGTCAAGGGAGCAGAGCCCCGAGATTGCGAGCAGAGAAGTGATGTATTTCAGCAGGTGTGTGAAATTTAAACCCGCAGTATCCGCGGGTGTAGCAAACAAGTGAGATGGGACAACTGGCGCGTACCGAAGTCATGCTTAGTTGGTAGCCTCTCTTGGAAGAACACACTCCAAGCTTCACTTATTACTTTAATTTCGGCATTCGTTTAAATCGAGGAAGTCAAAAGATTTTCCTTTTTCATCACGCCGACGTCTCAGCTCACGCCTCAGCAGTTGTGGTCGCAAAATTGAAGGGACAATTAATGGAAACAGGGTTCATTCTCGTTTCACAGAATCGGGAATGATGATATGTTATGAGGGCAGAGGATAGATGGATAGAGGACAGTAAATAAATGACAAAGATGAGATGAAAAAGATAAAAAAAAGTGTCTATATGGAAGAGATTAGACAGAAGACAACAGAGATCAAATGTCAGAAATAAGAGACTAGCTAATAAAGAACAGATACCAATGAGACAAAGGTGAGATGAAAAAGATCAGATAACAGTGACTAGATGACTGGGATCAGAAACTAGATGACGCAGAATGGAGATCAGATGAGAGAAATTCATAAACTTTGCCAATTGAAATCTCTAAGACGATTACCCAACTCAGTGCGCCAAAGATGTATTGCCCCTTCGGTACGCAACTGTACTGGATCCAAGTTTACAATGCTAACTATATAGCGTTCATCCTCGTCAACCGAAAGGGTATTTTCAAAAGATTTGAAGAAGAAGAAAAAGTTGATGTCTTTTTCGGTCTTTGGCCGATCACCTCCTCCTATTTGTGGTGTGTGTCTTGATGTTTTCCAAAGATGCAGGGACCTACCGTTTTATGTCGCCTACAAACGGCAGAAATGAGAAATTTTGTCCTTATTGAAAGAAATGCATTCGGAAGTTTGACATTGTTTGCGCTGCAAAAATTTCAAACGCGCCTAAAGAATTTCGCACTTCAAAAAGAAATCAACTCTGTCTGTACGTAGGTATCCTACCCTTACTTATGTCTCTATAGTCTTTTATATAGAATATTTTACTTATTTGCTGCTTAAAACTTGTCTTTTCTTGGCCGTTACTGCCTCTGCATTTTGGAAATTTCCTTTTCCATTTACACATTTTAAGCCTCTTTAAGTGGGCTGGCTGGTGTCTTTCTTATACTTTTCTGATTGCAATGATAAATAACTATATTGGATGTTGGCGTTGTTGTTGTTGCTGTTGTTTTCGTTGTCGACGTTAGGTCGATTACGCAGCAGGCGCTGAAAAAATATGTCAAAGAAGAAGAAAAGTTGAAATGAAAGTGCGAAAAATAAAAAGGAAAGCACGAAAGAAAGAATAATATTTTTATTTTCCAAAATGAGAATTAAGTTTGAGGCCAGTGGTGCTTTTACCACTACGTGCCTACATAAATAGGTGCTCGTTGTACGTGTATACTTACGTGTTTGTGTGTGTATGTGTGATAGGCTGTGGCATTGTTACTTTGGACATTACACTAAAGCAAGAAAAAAAGCAAATTATTACTTCCAACGCGGTCATTGTAACAGTTTCGACACCATTCAGCTTCATTTGCGGTTGCACTCATTTTCCTTTTATAAAAGTACTTTTCTCGCTCCTTGCATTAAGCTTTCCAAAGCATGGAAACATGTAAATGTGTATGTGGGTGTGGGTAGGTATGCAGTATGAAGTATATATGAAGGAAAAAATAGCAACATTACATCCTCATTATCATTATTATTGTTATTCTTATTACAGTTATCGCCAGTTTCAGCACCATTGACAACGATTTGTATCATTATTTTTTCTGAACAACAGAAAAATTTGAACAGATTTTATCCAAATATACTAATGCGTGTATAACGAGCAAAAATGCAGGAAGCACGCGCAAAGCAACATTGTGCCTATGCATGCGCATGTATATGTTTAGATATGTATGTGTGTATGTTGCTACAGTGTTGAGCAAAACTGAACAGATGAGAGTTTTTTTTAATATTTACAATGTTTTTTCGAGATATTTTTTATTGTTTGTTTTGTTTTTGTTGTTGGCTTTTTTAAAACTGGTCATTCTTTACCCAATATATGTAGGTAGGTAGGTAGGTAAAATGGCAAGAGTACCACAGGTACACTTCAAGTAGCACTTACGTGCCATTTTGATACCATAATGTGGGCCACTATCTATGCAAAGAAAAATTTTTTGGGAAGAGAAAACCTTCTACAGCCATCCAGTGATGTTGATGTAGTGGAGGAGAGACAAGGGATTTGGCTGGAGAATTTCTTCAAGTCATCCCCAAAGGGCACGCTAAGGAATCTCAAGCGGAGAAAGTGTTCAACAGTCTCCTTCTCGGCAGGATCATCACAGCTTCTGCAATAGGGGTTGTACGGAATTTCAAGCTTCTCCGCATGAGTACCGATCCCTCAGTGACCAGTGAACACCGCAATGAGTTTGGAAATAGAATGGCGGGGGATTCCCATAACCTTAAGTGTTCTGTTTATATCGTATTGAGATCATAATGTTTTCAAAATAGCACACGATGCGAAGGACCTCCATCAGTCTTTTTTTAGAAAGAATTTGTGTAGTTTCCCTTTACAACGGACAGAGGGACACCGATGTCTGAGAGGGGAACAGCTGAAACCGGTTCTGTCAACCACTTCCTGGCATTTTGAGTTTCTCCTTACAGGAGTTCACCAGAAGAGAGCTTCAATACGGCGTCGACAGGGCCTTCACACTTTTTATTTTGATTTTGTTTTTTATTTTGATAAAATAAAGTGCGAATAAAGGCGACTAAAAATTATGTTGATTTAAATTCTTTTTTGTATTTTGATGACGGCTTTTGTGTTTCTTTCATAAAATAAGTGCAATTAGAAGAAACGGTTTTTATATGAAAGTGTAAAAGATAGTCGGGAAAAAATTTGTAAAAACCTGAGCGATTTTTAGGCATTTATTTTACCAACATTTCATGGGCTATGTTCCTGCGTAGCGGAAAACTTTCTATGAGTTAAATTAATTTTCAGATTAAAAGGTACAAAATCTACATGGAAATTCGCAGAATATCTCTCAATTTTTCAGGAAGTTCGTCAGTTAGTTTTTATGGTTTCCATTAAAAATTGAACCATATTAAAATAAATAAGAAACAAATTCTAAATCGAAAAAATCGTTAATATAATATTAAGAAAAAAATCATCATGCATTCAGTTATGCTCGTCACTGTACATATACTTACCTTTTGTGTAAATATTCTCGTACTACTTACTTATATGGAAAATCATAAAATTCGCATGCTTTTAAAGCCCACTCTAAGGCGTTGTACAAGCCGCTCTTAAGACTTTCGTTATTGGAATATATTTAGATACAGCGAAAAATGTAGGTAATGCCCACGCACATTTACCCATGTGCCGATGCCCTTTGTCCGCTAGCAGCTCACTTTCTTCAACCTACATTTTCCGTGTTCCATTTTCGGCTGCCGCTTTGTTGCCACCTCAAAGTCTCGTTTGTGCTACCTTTTAGGGCCATTTACTTTGGCTTTTTCACTTTACCATTCACCATCATTATTACCGTTATTATCATGCCATTGAAGCTGCTGACACTCTTGTTTTTATTGTTTTTGCTTGTTTTCTCTTTTACTGCTATTTGAAAACGTGCCCCCAAGCGCACATGAATGGCCTCGCCCACATTGCCATCTTTTTGTTATTTGGCCAATTCTTGTAAACTTTGTCGCTCTTTAAATTTTTGGTTAAAGGAATATTTTAAATGCCTTTGTAAAGTTGTTG
This sequence comes from Anastrepha ludens, assembly GCF_028408465.1. Taxonomy (NCBI): domain Eukaryota; kingdom Metazoa; phylum Arthropoda; class Insecta; order Diptera; family Tephritidae; genus Anastrepha; species Anastrepha ludens. The sequence continues at coordinate 6,393,578 of NC_071498.1, read as the reverse complement.
TTGTTTTTATTCTATATAAGTACATTAATTTGTGCACTTGGTCGTAATGAGAAAAGAGAATAATTTTGATTCAAGAATGGGAAATATAACCGGCTCCATTGGCTAATTCTATAAACCCTGAAATTCGACAAATATTCAACACAACTTTAATCAGAACTATACGAAAAAAAAAAATTAGGTACTAATTTTTATCGTCCATTAAATTTTGGTATTGTGAAGCGCAAGTTAAAGGTCGCTCAGAGTTTTCCATATATCTGATAATATTTCCTCGACGATGTTTTGTATTTTTTATGTTTGAAAAAATGTGCATTCGTTTTAGCGAGAAAATGCGCAATACCTTCAGAGGCAATTAAAAAACAATTTTAAAATTTGAGCAACTTTGTTATACTAAAATTGAATAAGTTTATAAATTATCCAGTTGCACAAAAAACAGTTTCGCAGATTCGCAGAAATCAGAAGCAAAATTGATGCGTTGTGCTACTCCAAGCCATTCGCCTACGAGCATATGGCCAGTGTGTCAGCTTCGCATGAGAAGCCTTTTATTAGCCTTTGGCTGCCTCAGTAAGTTCCATGTCTTTATTCAACGTGCGTTTGTTAAAGTAAAAACCAGCAAATAGTGTCTGCAACTGAAACACAGTATTGTAGAAAATTTTCAGCAAACTGGCATCTTAAAATAATTACTAACAAATGCGAAATCATTTTCTTTCATCTCCCCATAATGCAAGTGTTAGAAAAAACTGAAAAAATCTTACTATAATATTGAACGAAACCAGAATCCCTATTCAGACCACTGAGAGAGTCTAATATTTCGGTATTCACCTCGATCAGTTTTATATTAAAACGATCGCACTAACCTTCAAGTCGAAAAGACAGGAAGAGCTTTCCAGTTCTACAAAAAAATGTTTTCATTAAAACTCCTGCACAAGAGAGTCAAAATAGTAATGTATCAAACTCCGATCAGACCGATACTCAAATAAGGTTCCTCGACTCTGTACAACATTTCGCAACCATATATGGAATGGTTAAGGAACTTGAGAGGAGAAAACTACGATCACGCAATTCCTTATACAGATAACATAACAGTAACTATTCCAAATGTATCTCGAGTTCAAAGTTATATAATACCCAGAATTGAGTGACATATTACACACTTATTAAGAAAACATATCCGGCGTTGCTATTCAATACCAAGAATATTATATTATATATTAAGGGAGGCCACTCATCACTCGGCTTCGAAAAATAAAAAAAAACGATTTTTTTACAGCAATCGATAGATATATTGTAGGAGAATATGCCCTCAAAATTTCATAGCGGAATTCAAAGTGATTTCGGAGTTACGGGCCTGTGTACCGTCCCTCGTGTGAGTTTACTGTCTACCTTCTGAAAACTTTGAAACACGTTTCCTCAAATCCATGTTTTTGAAAATGGCGTGTAAGATTAAAAAAAAACGACGAAAGTTATCGTTTCAAACCGATAATAGATATAGAGATAATTAAAATGCGCAACTAATTAACAAACAAAATACAAAAAAAATTCATTTTTAAATGTTATTTAACACCTTTTGTGAAAAAAATGTAGCGGAAAAAAGCACTTTTTTTCAATAATTAATTGTGTGTTCCTTTTTTCATATTTTAATACAAGAGTAATCTATTATATGCGGGAAAGCCTTCTGAAGAAGACAATATTTTTCTTTTGTGTTTCAGTGAAAACTATGACCGCAATCTTACACGCCGTTTTACTAGCGCGAAACGAGAAATTGTGCGAGATCCTTCATATGTCCGCCATTTTGCGTTTTTATTTATGTCAAAAAATTGTTTTTTACTCATCAATCATGCCTTCAAATAAATGCAAAAGATTATTCCTTTGTGTCGCTTTTTTCGCCTCGAAAAAAATTGAGAAAAAACATCTTTTTTTGAAGCCACTGATAAGAGGCCGGCCTTTACTTTTTGTACGAAAGCGAGGATGATTTTTCACTACCTATTCCTTATGCTTAGCACCTCCAGAATCCTTCCTATACCTCTATCAGATCTCGAATGCGATTGAATAAGATTCTAAGCTATATTTTCAGTTCAAACTGTGTATTGTAATTTAACTAAACCTTTTTATAACGATATCTTTGGTAAAATGTAGTGAGTAAGAATAATTGTAATTTAACTTAGTTTTGTTTTGTTAAATGTACCTTTGTCGTAAGTAGTTAATACGAATAATTGTTCATTGATTTTAAAATAAATAAATATCATAAATAAATAAATAAAATGAAAGATTTAGTTGCATAAGACAGCATAGAATCATACTGCAAATTTTCATGGTAATGCCTCGTTGCATAGCTTTAATTGAAGCTTGAATAACCAAAACACTTCGGGCGAAGTTTGTGTTCTGTTTTTTGCTAGGTCCAAAAGATGCTGATATGCCTCGAGCTATTAAATCAGCGCAATTCATTCTTTTGATAAGATTAACTGAAGAAGATCTAAATAAGCATCCAGCCACAAGTGCCTAATTTTGCGTCAAGATAATTCTAAGTGGAAAAGGTGACTTATTCTCCGATATAACCAATGGGACGTAATGGAATAAAATATAAAATATACCTGCCCTGCTGCAAGAATTGAACGAATCCCGAAAGTATTCTTACATTGCGTGTTGCGTAATTTACAGTTTTCGGTTCCTATCCCCATCTATGAAGCGCGTTGCTTATTGATTAACTTAAAATCACTGCAGAACAGGATAAACAATTTGCTGTGTTTTTCACTTTTTAATTTGATCTGTGGTGCTGTTGACAGTCCCGTGCGTCTTTAGAGGATTTTCATTAATATTCCGGACAGAGCACTTCGTAGTTCGGGGTTTTTTATGTTGGTGTCTCAAAATCTTTTTATGCTCCAAATGCTCCTTTTACTAGAGCCCTAACTGGGTTTAATTAAATCTCTAAATTTGTTTAGATAGATTTTTCATGATCAAAAAATCGCCTAATAAATGCTTTGAATATTTATTATAAACAGTTTATTTGTACTATTTTAATGTCTATTAACCTTAAAATATGTAAACTTAGCCTATTAAATCTATTATCCTACTTAGTCTATAGAATCGATTTTGTTTATTGGCTTAATAAATAAAAAAAGTTAAAAAAAATATAATACAATACAAAACATACTGGGAAATTTTTGAGTCAAGTTCCCTCCGTCGTTCGCTGATTTTTTGAACCCTTCGCGAACCCTAACCCTGCGGTTAGAATTACATTCTGTAGCAAACTGTAAGGAGTTACTGGTAAAATATAGGGTGGGCCATGTAAAATTTGCTTTTTGAATCGCCAATAAAAAAAAAAACTAATCAATATTTTTTGAAACTTTTTTTTTTATTTTGAAGACTGAACATTGCTATTTACGAATGAAAAATAATATCGTTCAAATGACTGCCACGACTGGCTTTACAGTAGCCCATTCGATCAACCCTATTTTTAAGCACATTTTCGATTGTTTGGGCTTCAATTTCATGAATGTTTTAAAGCATCAATCGTCTCTGGATGGTTCGCATAGCATTTGTCCTTAACGGCTCCCCTCAAAAAATACTCCAGCGGGCTTAAATCACAGCTCCAAGGCGGCGAATTGATATCGGAATTTCGGCTGATTATTCGGTTTTCAAAAACGGTAGCCAAAAGTTCGAGTGTAACTTTGGCAGTATGACAAGTTGCACTGTCCTGTTGAAACCAAATGTCGTCCATGTCATCCTCTTCAATTTTTGGAAACAACTCGTTGAGCATGCCACGGTAACACTCGCCATTTACTGTAACCGCGGCTCCTCGCTCCCTTTCGAAAAAAATGGCCCGATGATGCCGCCAGACCAAAAACTGCACCAAACAGTGACTCGTTGTGGATGCATTTGCTTCTCTACAGTAACGTGTGGATTTTCTGAGCCCCAAATCTGACAATTTTGCTTATTGACGTAGCCACCGATGTGAAAATCAGAAAAGAAGAAGGAAACTCACCACTTTGGAAATAATTTCGTAAATGTTAAACCTTATATAAATTACGAACACATTTGACATGTCATTTGTGTTACCATTCTCAGAAAAATAGGTGGTTCAAAAAGCAAACGCTATATGGCCCACCCTGTATGTGCCGAAATTGTTATCGTTGTCACGTTTCTGTGCAATGCATTAAAATAATATCGATTTGAAGAATTCCCAAAGTGAAAGTGTGCGGGTTTTCTTGGTAGAAACTTGGTTATTGTTTTTGTTGTGTAATATTTGTTTTTGGTTTATGTTTGCGGTCCTTGGAATCAGGTGTGCCTAAGCAGCAGTGCACACGCATGCATAATATACAACACATAACCCCATATGTATGTGTGTAGATATGTTGACGCAGAAATCGTTTTATAGAAAATGTGAAAATTATTCAGTGTAATTTGCAACGGGAACGGGGAAGCAGAGACGAAGATTGGCCCACATGTGAGCACAACATTTTTGCACACAAACTTGTATATAAACGTCTGAACATAAGCGGATGACGAATGGTGGTGTTTAACGCGTTCAAGAAAGCGAAATGGTAAGACAAACATAGCGGCATATGGAAAATTGTAGAGGGTTTATAGAAATAAGCTCGATTTGTGCACAGAATGGAAAAAATTTTACAGAAACATTTGCAAAATCTCTATGTAGGTAACCCGTAGGTGAAATTGTTAAAGTAACACTCTGGCATTCTTCAACTAACAGTAAAGGGCCATTCTGATACCATTGTGGGACCTCGAACAGGCAGATAACCAGCCAGAGCTGTGAAAGTAATGGAGAAGGTTGATTGGATTTAGGTTGGAACACTGCTCCAGGCTGTCGAAGAAAGGAGCACCCAGTAACTTTAGTCGTGTCAAGTTGGACATTTACAGAGAAAATACCTTCTCTGAAAGGTGCCCAAAGTATTTACAATGGGGATTACATGGTAAATCTATTCTTTCTGCGTGTGTGCCGATCGTCCAATGACCGGCAATTTTTTTTTTTTTTTTTTTTTTTTTGTTTTTTTACGAGGAGGAAGCATCGAAAGCCTGTACCCCGTCAGTGTAGGACTTTAACCCAAACTAAACCTCCTACCGTCCATGTACCGATCCCCTCCCGGTACTACCGTTAAGTAAATCGTCGGGAAGGCGGTTGAACTCTAGGCTCTACGTCAGTTACACTTCACATGCAGTCCGTCAAAAGTTGCATGTACTTTAATCCTCCCCCAGTTTTGTTTGTTACCGAAGCAAACCACCCCAGTTGGGCCTGTCCACCCCCTCCCACCATACTTGTCACACGTCGACTTAAGAGTTCGTTCCTTTGTCAAGTATCGTCTGTCTCCGGCAATCATAGCTACGAGTTTGGAAATTTAATCCCGCAAGCCCTTTAGAGTTCTGCGTCTATTATAGTGGGGCCTAAGGGTTTCCCAAATGGCACATGAATAAATGAAGCTACATATTTTCTGCGCTTTCCTGAGAAATATGTTGTACTCTTACCCTTTAACAAGAGTCAGGTGGGTGTCGATAACCGGGTAGAAACTCTAAAAAGAAAAAAATCTACGGAAGGACTAAGCAAAAACTAAGTTAGGTTATACCGGCTGGCCGAAGCCCCGCAGAGACCATTTTAGCCCACAGCGATACCAGATGAGAATCTTGTTTTTAGTGAAAATATGCATCGCTCAAGATGCGCGTACTAATCGCGAATTTCAGGAGTCGCTCAAGCTCCGTTTCGGGAACACATTCAAAACTGAGAGCAGCCTGGTGATAGATAGGCCACACGGGCAGCAGCATAGGAGATGCTCTTTTGCAGTTTGGAGATGTAGAAGTGCGAAATTAATGTTTGATCATTGGTTGGATAATCTCTATTATACTATACCACAATGTGTACTAGCATATCTGGACAATTTGCTTACATATAAAGGCCTTTAATAAATCCAAATACTATTAATAACATGAAAACTTCTGAATTATCACTATGAAATTCGTACCTTCCCCGCTCACTGAAGACTTACAACTGCTGCAAAATAACGACTCCAACCGCATAATTTAAACTGAAAAATCGGGAGAAGAAACTAAAGTAAGCACAGAAAAACAAGACGGTTGTAAAAAATTTATCTTCTCAAGGGGGCCAAAAGTGTGAGTAAAATCGCTCACTGAAAAGCCAATATGAAGCGGAGATGGAACTTGGGCTTGAAGTACAGGGGAAGAGGTAAATGGTTTTGCAAAACACCTCAAGGCGATTCTTCAAACTAATAAAACCATAACAATATTTCACTCCAATATTTTCAGAGATTTATTTCGTTTGCGCGGAAAAAAGTGAAAAATACTTATATATGTATATACAATATAAAATTTGCGCTTACACCCTTCTAGGGTGTTTGGCCGAACTCCTCCTCGTATTTGTGGTGTGCACCTTGACGTTGTTCCACAAATGGAGAGACCTACAGTTTCAAGCCGACTCCGAACGGCAGATATTTTTATGAGGAGCTTTCTCATGGCAGAAATACAGTCGGAGGTTTGCCATTGCCTGCCGAGGGGCGACCGCTATTAGAAACATGTTTTTCTTAATTTTGATGTTTTCACTGAGATTCGAACCGACGTTCTCTCTATGAATTCCGAATGGTAGTCGCGCACCAACCCATTCGGCTACGGCGGAATGCATACATATATTTAGAAATATTTTTTTTGGTTTTAGTTTTCACTTAGTTTAGCTAAATATCATCGATTAAATGCCAATTACAATTGCCTTTTCCCCAAGAGCTGTGGACAACTTTTCAGCTAAGAGGTGAGCAGCTCACTGCATTAATTCCATTTTTATAAGAAGCAGGCCACACACCTGCACCTTACCTCGTTGAGCCAAATCTGGGTAGAGTCAAAAAATCAGTTTTTCACAAAAACAAAAAAATTAATAAATTGAAATGAAAATGTCTTCAAATATCTGTGGCATGACGTATATATGTATGTATGTGAATAGAATTTTGCTATGTGTGAGAAATTTAATATTTCCACTAACACACAATCAACTTATCCGGAGACAAGGTCCCTATCCTGTACCTATGCTCGCACGAAATCCCTCTAAAAGCAATAATCCCAACATTCCTTGTTGACCGTTCCATGTGCAAGCAAGTAAATACATACATGCATACATACATACATACATACATATGCAACTATTCAATAGCGTTGTACGCAAGTGCGTTGGTATGCATGTTGCAAGAATGTTGTGGCATATGCGAGTGCCTCTGTACATTCGAAGGCTGCAAGAGCTCACATAATGGACGATTATCAATAAAGTGGAGACACGTGGTGGTTCAGTAAAAAACAAAAAAAAATACAAAAATACTAGTGAAATTGTGTCGGTCAACCAGCAGTTGCTCTGTGGAATTAAAGGAATTTCAAGAATTTCATAATTGCTGGTATAAGTGTTTTAGTGGTACAAGGGTTGGTTGGGAAAATGCGAAACAAGGACGGAGCGAAGTCGACATGGCGGCTGTATGACCATTCGTTTTTAATGGCACAAAAATAACTTCGTAATAAACTTCCGTTATTTGCAATGAAATTGCATTGAGTACAGACCGGCAATAGAAAGTAGGAGCATGTACATACATACATACATGCATTGAACAGTTGTGTTCAAAATAATAGGGGCGCGACGAATTAAGGGGTTATATACCTTGTGTTGGACTAAAAATCGAAAATTTTTTATGACATATTCTAAAAGTACATCATCTTAAAAATATAAATATAAATCCAAAAAATCATAAAGATCGGAGTGCTAGAAGGAAAGTTACAGACCGTGGAAGCGCGCGACCTTATGCATAAATGAAGTGCACGCAAAACTTTAGACGCGATTATCTCGAAGTCGTGTTTTTTGAAAATTACCTTCGCGGTGATCATTATTTATCAACAACTATTTGACCGATTTGCATAAACATTGTTTTTAATTATTCGAAGTTACAACCTCGTGAATCTGAATGGATCACTTTTTATAAATATTTGCATAGTTCGCTGGAATTAATTTTGTTTTTAATTTTTCAATCCCTCAAAAATCGTTTTTTTTTGGTGAAAAGCGGTTTTCATATCGAGAAAATTGTTTTTTGGGTAAAGAAACTGTTCAGATTCACTAAAACACTTTTCTCTACAATAATGATTAAATTTTTTTGATTTCAGTTGAGCTGCTCATGCGCTACCGTGATCACGCAAGCCGCTTCTAAAAACCGGGGTTTCGGGGGAGTGGCAATGTCAACAATAAATAATAACTTTTTTTTAAATAAAAACACCAAAATGTATTCTTCAAGAGTTACCCTTCAGTATGATATATGTCTCATTTGAATAAAAGTTCTAAAACATATATTATTTAAAAAAAATTATGACAATCGTCCATTTCTTCGGGATCACAAGGTATATAACCAACCCCTTAACAAATTTTAAATTTTTTTGTTTAATTTTTTAAATTTTTTTGTAAAGTTCTTATGAAAGAATATTGTATTTTATAATAAGAAAACCAATAAAGCTGCAAAGCTCCAAGCTTTCTAAAAAATTCACAAAAAATTAGAAAATTTCAAAAATTTGTCCCCAGAATTAAAAATGTTTTAATCAGAGTTCTTAGAAAACTTGAAGCTTTGCAGTTTATAGCCCATAAAATGTTTGGTGTTAGAAAAATATATCATAATAATATCATTATAATATATCATATCAAATATTTTCGAAAACGACTTTAAGAATTTTCTTTCACATAAAGAACAGGAAAATACGCAAATCTCAGCGAAAAATAAAATGTAAAAAATGAACGAAAATTTTGAGCCGGAGGGATTTTCACATTGTTATAGTAAAATTGTATTGGCTACAAAAATGCATACCCAAAATTTTTGTAAGAATTATTAATAAAATCACGGGTCACTGGGAGATCGGTACTCATGCGGAGAAGCTTGGAATTCCGTACAACTTCTATTGCAGAAGCTGTGGAGATCCTGCAGAGAAAGAGACTGTTGAACACTTTCTCTGCAAATGTCTGGCTCTGCCGGCTAGGCGCTTGAGATTCCTATGGAGATAGCTTGAAGTAATTCTCCAGCCTAGATCCCTTGTCTCTCCTCCACTGCATCAACAGTACTGGATGGCTGTAGAAGGTTTTCTCTTCCCAACAATTTTTCTTTGCACAGGTGGTGGTCCACATTATGGTATCAAAATGGCATGTAAGTGCTACTTGAAGTGTGTCTGTGGTACTCTTGCCATTTACCTACCTATTAATAAAATTATGGAACTTTTTTTTACGTAGTAAAAATTTAAATTTCGTACACAAATTCAAAGTTTGAGTTGTATTGTTTTTGAAATATTTTGAGATTTTTTTTAATTCGTTACATTTTTTGAATTGTGTGCACAAATTCAAACTTTAAATTAAATGCTGTTTGTCGTAGAATACAATACACTTTCATAAGAATAAAAAATAAGAATACTTACAAAAAAATGTTTAAAACTTAGTACTTTGTCGCTTTCTTATTATTTTGGGCACAGCTGTACGCACACATAAATTATGCAAAGAGAGTAAAGTGGCACGTTAAGTATGGCAGTGAAGGCCAACTGACCAATTTAATACAAACTAGTGCTCCAGTAAACGCACACAATCGCAACAAGCAACAACAGTAAATAAAGCCACGGCAAAGTGGATGTCAGGATATTTGACATTTGCATAAAAATGGCCCAGCCTCGAATGGGCGCAGGAAAATTATGTTTTAACATTTTGAGTCGACGGCACATAGGACATTCAAGAGGGCGGGGGTGGTGTACTATAATATTAGTGGCGGTAGTGGTGCTGGTGTTGATGATGTTGGCGACTTGCGGTAATTCCGGTGAATTAGATAAACTGAAAGCGAATAGCGGAAAATATCCAGCACTCACACGCACACACAAACACGCTATCCAACTAGGATATGCTGACTTACTAACTACTACATACACAAATGACTCATTGGCAACCGAAAGGGTAGAGGGCAGAGTGCAGAGGCAATATTGAGTGTACGCACCCACTCCAATGCGGTCTGACCTGTGAAAATAGGCGTAGGGATCAACTGCAGCGGAAGGGCGGCGAGTTCTGGTTCTGGCAGAGGCTATGCAAAATTCCAAAGTAGTGAAAATGTTAGCACACATACACCCACACACACCCGCATACAAATATGCATTAGCAGGCGTTTGTGCCGCTAGCAACTAAACAAAGCCGCTGGCAAAAAGGAGAAAAATAACAACTAAATAACTCACATTAAATAAACAAATAGAAATGTATGTATGTGTGTGTGTATGGACTTCTAGTGGCAGAGCAGGACGTACGGCTAATAGGTTGTGCCTCGTAGCTGAAATTATTCACTGCCGCATGCAAATTGCCAATTAAGAATTCAGTCATTCGTCGTTTGCTGCGGCGCTCTTTGTTTGTAGCACAAGCAGGGTGAAAATGGAGATTAGTCGGCTTTTGCAACGTAATATTTAACTGCATTTGAGGTATTTTTCTGCTATGCGCGCGCTTTAATGCATACATTTCTACATACGCACATATATACGAGGCAATTCCTTACACATTTATATGTGTGGGTACATTTTTCGCGAATATTTTTTGGAATTTGAAAGATATGTCGTATTTTCTGTAATGACAAATAAATTGTTGGTCAAAGGGGTATTTTTCTTTTAAAAGGTGGTAAGCTATTAATTATACAATAGAATATTTCGGCGAACTCATTTTGGTGTATTTTTACACACGTGCGCCTGGTGGCTTGAGGTAAGTATTTCAGTGAAATTAGAAATTTGAAGAAATTACTACACATATCACTCAGATTCAGTATTGCGAGAAAGAAATATCCATTTAAGGGTAAAAGCTCCAGAAAAAATTAAGAAACAGTAGAATAAAAATTTTTAGGACCAAGAAATGGCTAGTTTTACGGGCAGAAATAACTCAACGGAAACAAAAAAAATATATATGCAAGGTGAAGTCCAAAATACACAAGATTGAGCTAAAATTTCGATAGAGTATTCGGTGATTACAGATTTTGGGCGGCCGGTACGTTGATTGTCATTTATGTCCTCACAACCATCTCTGAAACGTGTAAATCACTCAGGAACTCTGGCACGAGATAGACAATCATCGTCATAAACTTTTTTCAACAATTCAAATGTTTCGGTGAACTTTTTGACGATTTTAAAACAAAATTTTATATTAGTTCTTTGTTTGAAACTCATTTTTGTACCAGTGGCACAAACATACTGACACTTTAGACACAATAACTTCGCTTCCACTGAACCGAATGTCACGAAGCTTTCACTGGAAGTCAGCTAGGGACTAACTCATTAAAAAGATTGCACTAACAAAAACATTTTTATGATGCGAGTCTTTTTTATTTTGGACTTCACCTTGTCATTAGTTTGAAAACTATAACAATATATGTCTGCAAAATGGTATAGGTATATTTATACATTTTAGTGCAATAGCACAAAATTTCATTGTACAGGGTTGCTCATATTCGACGGACCAATCTGGCAACCCTGTGTCTTTTGACAGAGATGTCAGATCGCTTAATGACATACCGCGTTGGAAGACTCAGTCCAAGCAGACTTTTACGATGGAATAGTAAATGCCACGCCAGTGCTCCCAAATTGTTGAAATTTACATTCAACAAAAGAAGTCAATTGTGAAAACTCAACGTGCGTATAAAAAATTAAATAATGTGAAAAGTGCGCCTTCTAAGAACACCATTAAACGTTTGTACGAAAGGTTTTCGACTGGTGATGCTCTTTCTAATCCAAAGAGGCCAAATCAAAACCGACCAAGGCTATCGGATGAGAATATTGCTATTGTATGGTCCAGCTTTGAGACGTCGCCAAGGATATCTCAAAATCGTCGTTCTCAGCAGTTGGGCATTGCTCGGACCACTTTACAACGAATTATCCGCACTGATTTGCATTTATTCCCGTGTAATATTCATTTGACGCAAAGATTGTTGCCTGCGGACAAGCCTCGTCGATTGGAATGGGCACAAAGATTAAAAAAAAACACATGGGTCCGTCGAATATGGGCAACCCAGTAAAATCAAACAATTACCCTTGTTCCTTTTTCCTTCATTATTATTATAATTATTCTTGAATTATAAATGGCATCTACTGTTTTATGTTTGGCCGAGCTCCTCCTCCTATCTTTGGTGTGCGTTCTGATATTGTTCCACAAAAGATTTGGGCCTACGCACTCTCCAATGGTAGTCGCGCACCAACCCATTCGGGTACAATAGCCGCCACAAAGAGTACTCTGTGCTTTTATCAGTTGCGAGCCCAGACAGAAATCAATTGAATGCATCATTCAATAGTGCCTTGATTGCTGAATAACCTTTCCGTAGTTTCCGTTTTTTTGCTACTAAATTTCTGATAAAGGGTGGATACTTAAGGGGTTATGGGTAGTAAGAGGCCCGAGAAAATGATGATTTTCAATAATTTGTTTATGCCCTTTAGTTGCTTTATTTCACAAAAATAAAAACATAGCATTAATAAATCATCTTTCTACCTGATTTTAGCAAAATTTCAGAAGAACAAAAATAATAATAATTGTAAAAGTTATTGCTGCTTGTGTGGAGACCGTTTCTCCAGAAGTCCGTTGCGATGATCATCACAAGTCCTTGTATATTTATCTAATTCGCACTAGTTTACCCCAGTATGTCGTTTGCGTAAAAAATATGTGTGTCTACCGAAGGTTAAGTAAGTCCTTATTTCTGTAATTTCTGCTTAATGTATTATAAGATATAATGTTCAAGCTTAACCGTTTTCGAGACACTCTATTTTAAAGATAATTCGAAAAAGATATTTTTTTGTTGCCTGTATGTACAATTTTTTTAAATGCTACGTGTTGCTTTTTTCAGTAAGTTGAAAAATGCATCACGCCCAAAAGATGAGATTATCCGGTGGAAATTTTCGGGCGATGATTTAGTACGATTTTCAACGTTGATTATCGAGACAAGAATGCATTAATTAACTTACTTCGACATCAAAAAGGACTCAGGTAACAGGTGACGAGTCTTGGATCTATGCATTTAGCTGGAAACAAAACATCAATCGACGTGATTGGTGTTCCAAGACGAGCTTAAGCGGTTATACGCAGTTATGACTTTCAAAAAAATCGATTTTTTTTATTGCATTTTTGTAATGTACATATATTCAAAAGTATACGCACGAAATTTGAAGTAGATCTAAGCAATGCTTTCGGTGTTATACCTAAATATGTAGAGATACCTCTGCACGTTTTAAGGTAGGTATTGAAACTTTAAACGTGTTTTTTTCAAAACGGCATTTTTCAAGTCGGGGTACACGATATCTCGAAAACGGCTTGTTTGATCGGTCAACCGTTTTAACTCAATCTTTAAAGATACATTTTCTAGTAATTAATCGTTCCTTTTGTAAATCTGATACTTATTTTCCATTTTATAATCAATTTACGGCCAAATTTTAACGTAAAAATCGAAATCATTTCTTTTAAAAGCTGCCATTTTGTGAAAATTCACTATTTTGATTAGCCGAACGATTAATTACTAGATAATCTAATATATTAACAAAATTTGTTTGGTTTTTTGATTTCAGATAATCCAATCCTGAGTTACGATGTACACCGTAAATCGTCTTTTTTTAAAGGAGATTCCAGAAATCGCCTGCAGCGCGCTCTATAATCAACATTTTCATAAATAAAAAATTTTGTTACGTTCTTGAATGATGCTTTTATAACCGCCAAAAATTTTCAAATTAAAATATTCTGAAGTTTCTTCAGGATAAATCCTTGACAACCCGTCTTTTATTTGCTTCATAACTGCGTATAACCCCTTAACCTAAGAAAAGTTGCTCACGGAAGAAGCAGCTTAAAGCAAATGGCCGCCTATATTTGCGGAAAATTTGGTCATGTCGCAACTAAATTTAATACTATCAATTCTTAGTGGAACACAACCAACACATTTTGTTTGTCAGAAGTTTTCAGAGAATCAAGAAAATCAACCGCCGAAGACGAGCCATTCTTCATCCAGACAATGCGAGCTATCACGCATCGGCTCACGCAAGAGATTTTTTGAGTACTCAAAAGATCGAACTAATGCGTCTTCCGCGTAATTTTTATGATTTCACCGCAACGGTACATATTTGTGGTATATTTTTTCATTACTGACTAATCTAACCGCCGTGAACGTTAATGACAGTTTCGATATTCAAAGTTTGCTTTGTAAAACTTAATAACACAAATAATTTGTTCCACCAGAAGCGTAAACTATTGTGCATATTTCTTTTCCTTGACGCCTCTTCCTTCACTTACGCATGCATACGCATTCTAATCCAATGGAAACCTTAGCCCTTGGCCGGAATCCCCTTTATTTTATGCTTTAGCCATCTGATTAACATGAATATTGACTATGACCGCCCATAAATACGTATTCTTCATGCATTGTAAGTATGTAAATCATAAAATAATGAACTAAAGAATGTTCGAAGAAATCTGCTTGCATAAAAACCTCAATCAAACAACGAAAGCTTTCACCATCAAAGAACTGAATCATTATTGCATGGACATGACCAAGTCAAACTATGTTCATCATACAAAGCCACAAAGTAATTCAGGAAAATCCTAAGCAGCATGAACAAATTTACAAAATCAGTTAGTAAAAAGAAGAAAAGAAGCAAAGAAATAAAGAAATGATTAAGATTGTTGCTTGCGAGCTAAGAAGGATGCCGTTAATAGAAAAAAGGAAGAGTGACAATAACAATATAAGCGCAGCGAATAAAAAGAGAATGGGCAAGACGGAACATGAAACAAGCGATGAAAAGGGTGCATATATTTTACGAGTATGTCTGATGGAAGTATAAAATTGGTTGGCGACCTAAATAACAGCAATGAGCATCCGGCTAACATTACATGAACAGGCAAGGCGGGCAAGGGAAGCAGAAGTTACTAGCTTAGCTAAGTACATTTCGATGTCTGATTGTCATTTACTGATTGAGGACTGAACTGAGATGACTTTGTCTTTATTTTTATTTCACCGCATCAGTACACTTTATGATCTTTGGAGCATTACAACCGCTACAGAGCATTTAGAAATGTCAGACAATGGAAAAAGGAGTAAAGAAAAAGCAAGAAAATGCCAAATCAAATGTCCGCATCGACTTTTTATAAGGATAACTGAAGCCAATCGAGATGTACAATGCAAACAACTACAACAACTACATCGGTTGGGAGAAAAAAAAAGTGGGAAAAGTGGTGCAGCTTTCGAATATATTGGAAAAAGTGGACTGCGCCTAGCTTCACTTGGGCACACACACACACATATATGCACATATATACAGATATATTTATATGCACAGATACATACAGATATACAGGTACAAGCATATCCACACGAGCGGCCAACGCGAAGCGCATGAAATGCTTTGAGATGATTTAACCCTTCTTCCACTTCGTTGCATTTGTGCTAAGGAGAGCGGCAACAGTGGACGGATTATTACGGAATGTATGTAGTGGAATGTAAAAGATAACGGCATAAGGCAAAAGCGAAAATCAAATTTCAAAGTGTTGTCATGTTAGATGAGCCGCCGTGAAGCGCACGTATGCCTTCGCACTTTCGGTGCGCTATATACTATATACGTATAGGGTCTTCGAAATGCCAGCATCTTTTTAGAAATGAAATGAAATTAACAAAACTCAATTTCTGTTTGCGAGTATTATATAATAGCTTTATTAGATGAAGGGGATTACTGCCTATGATTAGTTTGCTATTACTTTAATATTTAATATCAAAAAACCCAAATCTCAAAAGCACACAAGCCACTAATTTAATGTTATCCACATTTGTCAAAAATACTAATATAAAAATGAAAAATTTCCCTTTATTGAACAACAGATTCGAAAAAAAATTTTCAGTTTCTCTCACGGGTTCACAGTTTCTCTTAATGGGTTAAACGTGAGAAGTGAATGATTTTTGTAATAACGAATGCTGACAGTAATTTAACTTAATTTATAACAGTTGTTATATAACGTTTCATTTAATTTCAACATATTTTCACCTTTCAATCAAAACAAAAAAGAACACATTAAAAATTACTTGCCTTGTTGCGAAAGTTAAGAGTTTTAAGATTTTTTATTAAGTTGATTATAAAATTTACATAATAATTACTACAGAGTCTTGATCACATTTCCGAATGGTATATTACCGAAAAGGTATATTAAAAAAAAATTAAATAAAAAATCGCGAAGTAAAGCGGTGCCGGAATGCGCGTGGTTTGTTGAAGGCAAAACTTCTGCAAGTTTTGTGGTGGGTATGAAAAGAACACAAAAAAAAAAATCAGATTAATAGTAAGTACTCTAAAATACTCTACATAAATTCTCATTTACAAAAAAAAAAATAAAAAAGGAAATTAAAATTATAAAGCTCTTAAAAAAAAATAATTATTGAAAAGAATTCTATGTTGTCTTGAAAACTGTTCTGCCCATGAGTTTCTGAAATTTAATTTTTTTTTTGCTATTAAAATCTGCAAATAAACTTATGGTGTAATTAGGTTGTATTTGGAGTGTGCCAAATGGTTGTGCAGAAATTCATTTTTTTTGCAGGTTCTTCGCAAGCAAATTTTTGGCTCATGAGTTTTTATATCGAATATTTTTTTAGTTATTGCTTTTTTGTTTTGTTTGTTTTACTCAAAGGGAATAATCGACGATTAGAAAAATATATTTTTAGCGATTCAGGAAAAAAATTTTATTCCTAGGAATTGTTGCCAAAGAATCAACGATTAATAAAACAAATTTTTAAAATAGCCAAACCTAAATTGTTTATTTCACATTTTTCGAAAGACATCTTCTTCGCTCTCATGTCTTACTGCAAAAAAATAGTCAACAGATAGAAAAATATATTTTTATTGCTTCGGAAAAAAAAATTCATTTTTTGTTATTGCTTTTTTACCCATAACATCAATAATAGTAATATAACTTTTAATGGGAATAGTAATAGTAAAAATAATATAGCAAAACTAGATTTTGAGATTGTTACTAGATTAATATTATTCAGTATTAATAAGAATAATTTAGTATTAATAGGAATGAATCAAAGCTTAATGGTAAATATTTTTTAAATATAGCAGAAAGAAATTTCCAAAAAAATGTTGATGTATTATTATTATTGACATGTTACCGCAAGAGAATAATCAAACAAATATATACTATTTTTTAGTTGAATGACTCTTTAAAGGGTCCTGGTGGTCCAGAGCTCGATACAAAAAATGAAAATCTCAGACGATTTGGTTGAACAGCTTTTTTTCAAAATAATTTTATTCAAAAATGGGATATAAAAAGACCGTTAATAAGCCTTTGCCAGATGTAGAAACATTTTCACACTTAACTTTAAATACAACACAAATGCAAACGATTACTAGGTAGCAAACATATCCGAAATTTAAAAGTTCACGGACAGATGGAGCGCCACTATAGGGTCATATAAAGAACAATAATATAAAGTGGGCCAATCTGGTCTATTAGTTTTTAAGCGAGACTTCACGAAAATTTGGCAAAATAAAAACAGTTGTCAGAAAAAGTGTATGAAGTTGTTCAACGACAAAAGAGTCCCAGATGGGTGTAGGCTCTCTATGGCTTTGAGTTTCGATCTAAACATGTGGGCGGTTGCTACAGACTTCTCGACTCCTGTTTGTCGGAGCAAACAGTTCAGGTGAAAATGCACAATGAATGCGCAGGATTTGATCATCACTGTAAAATTATGAATTATTAACCATTTTCATTAATAATGCGCGAGACTAACACGGAGTAACGTGCCCATCACTCGTATAAACCTTTTCAAACGTATACCCTAGACTACTGTAAATTGTAAAGCAAAACAATCCTCATCGCTGTTCACCTCTTATCAAATAACAGATCTACTTTATTTCTCGAAGGTGCTTCAAAATAAAAACTCCTCTAATAGTCAATGAAGCCAGAATTTGAAAATCTACGAAAAAGTACCACCCTTGGGTATACTTCGGTTATTCGATCACCACATCCGATGACTAACAGCAGATAATTGTTAGTCTGCATAGATACCGAGATAAAATGCGATAAGTGATATGCCAGCGAGCTCTACCATAATATTATTTAATAATGTACGTGCTTTTGGACCACCCTGTACTCATGCTCAAGCGAGTAAGCTCGCTCGTACGGCTAAGGCTTTGCACCATACGCAACCAGTTATGAGTGAAATGAACAAAAATTAAGAATCACTAAATAAACAAGGCCAGTGAATGACAGCGAAAGGGATGCGAGGTCAATAATGCGGGCAAGCGAAGCCTGTTCAGAGTAAAAGTAATGAAATCAATGCTTATCAAAAGAAACTCACTCGAGCGACAAAGTCTGTATGAAGTGAAAAAAGGTAGTACAGCGCAAATAAAGTGCACAATCGGCAACAACGCCTGCAGGCAGTAGCAAGGAGGGATTGGTGGGGGGAAGCGCAGATTGTTAAAAAAGTGGGACACGAATGCTTCCAATCGCAGCTGCAGCAACAAATGGTTGCAGGAAATTGCTTACCTTCCAACCGGTTCCAACGTCTGTCAACCTTTTTTGGCCACTGGCGGCTACCAAGTCCAAAATTTGTTTCTTTTCCGTAAACTTTTTGAGAATTTTTCATTTCACTGCTGTGCTGCACCTTACTTTCATCACTTGCCGCACCTTTTTTCTGCATCGATTGACAAGGCATTCTTGCAATCATCGACAACTACCTCTTCCCATGCTCGCTGCTGTTTGTTTGATGTTTCTGTTTCCATGTATTTTCACCTGTAAGTTAAAAGAGAAAAGGTAAAAAAACAATATTCACTCTTGGTAACATTTGAAATTCTGGGTGTATGTGGGTGCGTGTGTGTTTACATATCGAACGCGTCCAACGGCAGAGAAGTTGAAAAATATTGTGTCCTTTTGTGAGTGAGGGGAATGTTACGCTTTTACTATTTGTAGTTATTGTTGCCGAATACAATTCCAACTTTTTTTAACACACCTTTTTTCACGTAAGTTCACTTACTCGTAATCAATTTTAGTCTCCATGAACTGTCGACTGTGATTGGCTACTTCATCAGATTGAAAGCACAGCATAAGTACACTCTAGAAGGTTAGGAGCTACTCATAAGCCAATTTGGCGATCACTTCAAATGTTTTAGTGTAAAACTATGCTTACACTTCAATTCTATTGATACGGTTGGCAAGGTGACCCGACAATTCATATCACACTGCTCGCAACATATGGGTGAGTTCCCAGAATTAATTTCTTTGCACAGTTGCTCCTTTGTCTGAATTATGCCTACGTTCGGCTAAGATGGGAAATACGAAGTCTCAAAATTGTATCATTGCATAAGTGCGTCCTCTAACTTTTTTATTTTGTGACCACTCATTGTCAAGTACTATTAGGTCAACGCAACGTTCTTGAAGTTTGCTACTCTCTGAATTCATAATTCCATATGCCAACCGTCAACGTATCTGCTAACATTTTTATTTCATTCACTCATTCGACGTCTGTACTTATCAACTTACTTATAAAATGATAGAATGCGTGCTCATTACAAGTCAAGAATGATAGAATACAATCCTAATGTAATAATAAAAGGTTCTGTTTTCAGTGACAACTGAAATTGGACACTCTTTAATTTATTGTTGCATTTTATAAGTTTGGAGGAAGGGAAGAATGTGATCGCTCGATCGAAATGATACTAGAAATAGTCGCAAAGTAAACAAAGCCTTTCAGAGAGCTATTGACGTCACACTAGTCTAGTTGAGCAATGTTGTCAACCCTTTGCTCTTCGCAAAAAATGTAGACTTTTTTATACCCAAAGTGCGAGTATTGAGTTTAGTGTTTGTTTTTTCCCTTAAATTCAAGCTACAAAAAAATGCTAAAAAAGTTCACTTTGTGAAGATTGCTATAGAAATTTTGTTGATTCTTATAAATTTGATGTTTTAAAACTGCAAATCTCATTTTATGCTGCTTTTAAGGTAATGAAAGAATGTTCAATCCAACCTTTCTTAACATGTAAAGCCTTTTTATAAATTCTAACAATCCTTTGTCTAACGGTTAGACGCGATAGAAGTGAAACCTTCCGTAAAACAAACTGAGAGAGAATAAGACGAAAGCAGCATTAGGAGCGGGATAATTATAGGTTCATTATAATATTGCTATAAAGTTCATATTTTATTTTCTTCATTTTATTGTTATTCATCCTCAATGTTTTCAATTTCAACAAATGATACGAGTGGCTTATGATAGCTAAAATATGATACAAATGCTTTGGTTTCGATGTTGTCAACATATCTTTGAAATACCGCGTCAATTGTTGTTTTTGATCGTGTTGTCGATTCAGTGCGATTGTTACACATTTTTAAATTGAATGTTGTATTGAGAACGTCAATTAAAGGAACCGCTGTGTCCAATGCAAAATTTACGTTAAAATCGCCACTTAAAATCATTGGAACTTTATCGTAATCTTTTCTAAGTATCCGCGATACTTCTGGTGTATACTTTATTAAATTTTCGTGAATGAATTCCGTGATGCTATTTATTGATTGATTCGGTGAAATATAAATTGCCACAATTAAAACTGTTTTTCCATTGCTCAATCTGGTTTCGCATGCACATATTTCTCCCACTTTAGAGAGCTGAACAGACAGTGATTCTAGTTGCTGTGCATTCAGATCTATCTCTGGAGTTACAATACGAGCACCGAAATAAAAATGAAAATATTTACGAATATAAAAATACGGACGCAATACAGCACACGCGGTTGCTATTATGAGCGTCGTAACGCGTATAATACACAGACGTACTAACATACACGCAAACATTCGTAGGACGCTTGGTTTGAATTTTTTATACATATGTATGTATGCTATACTATGGCCTAGCCTATGTACGTACATACATATTTGTGTTCTGAACTTCCAGCAAAACAATGCTTATTAATATACACATATGCATCTACATACAACCGCACACACAGGCCACTCACTTTATTCCTGTAAATGCGTATGTCGTCCAAAGCTAAAATTCTATGCCTAGCGACTACAAGAACAAAATGCATTAATAGGCGCAGGCGTAGCGGCCATCATCCTAGTTGCCATAGCGCTGAACAGGCGCGGCGGCGCCGAACAGTTTCAACTATTGTACTGTGCAACAAAAACTCATCATCAAAAAATTGATTTATAAATTCGAGCTCATAGTTCTAAGAGCAAGTACTTTCATTCATAAAATGAGCCGCCCATATGCTAATTTTCTCGACAATTCGAAAATAGTCAATATTGGAATATTTCGCGTAGAATTATTTGCCAATATTCAATTTTTGTCAAGTCGAGTGTCCGCGGCTCCGTAAATATGTTTGCACCCATATATGTATGTAAATATATGTTTCTAAATGCTCGACAACCGCAGCTGCCTGTTCAAGGTTACTGTACATTAGGCCGGGTCGACTTGTGGGAAGGCAAAAAAATCGCCCATTGCTCTGTGAAAATCATGTTCTAGGGATCAGAATAAGAAATTTTGCCGAAGGAACCATACCTCTAAAACGATTTCTGATGTCCCCCAATATGGGTCGAACTTTTTAGTTTCTTTTCTATAACTCACATTCATTCATTTACATATGTTCTGACTAAATAAATTTCTTAAGAGAAAAAATAGATAATATTATAAATAAATAAAAATAAAGAAAAAACATAGCCATTTAGCTGATTTTTTCATGTAAAGGCCAAAAATGGTGATATTTTGAAATTGGGGGACATCAGAATTCGTTTTAGAGGTATGGTTCCTTCGGCAAAGTTTCTTATTTTGATCCCTAGAATACGATTTTCATAGAGCAATGAGCGATTTTTAAATCGACCCGCCCTACTGTACATGCAATGCTGTGCCTATGAATGTGCGCTGTGCCTATGAATGCGCGCTGGATTTCTTGAGAAATTTTACCGTATGTTTTGCTGTGGCGAGGCACATATGTACATACACACAACATATATACATATATCCGCATATATACATACATATATAAATTCACAAATTTAAATTTGCTTATGCCATCCTTCTGTGTGCCTGGTAATGAAGCATTTTCTATACATACATATATATACGTATATCTTTTTTCTTCTTCTTTTTGGTGTCGCTTTTTCGTTTCATCGAGTCTCAAATCACTCCCAACGATTCTAAAGAAGTTTTCACATCAAAAATAGTTTAAAAAAACTAAAAAACACGCTTTTATTGCTAATCGAACTAAAAAGTAGAAAATAAATTTTAATGACAAAGAGACCTATAATGAAGTAATAGCAAATCGAACGATCAGTCATAGTCAACTACCTCAGAACAGAATTATAACAAAAATTATGATACAAATAGAAAAATTCAAAATAGAGTTAAAAGCGTGGGGTGCTTGATATAGTAAATATTACAATCATTCTATTGGCAACTACCTATGTACAGAAGGTTATGAAAGTGAAGCAAAATGCATTCCACGTTACAATGTCTGATTTAATTGAGCAGAGAAGTGCCATCAAATTTTGTTTGCGGAATGAAATTTTGGCTGCGGAAACGTTTAGCATGCAGAAGGCATTTGGTGATTCGACCATGTCGCAGAAAAATGTTTATAAGTGGTACAAAGACTTCAAAGAGGGTCGAGAACGTGTTGATGACTTGGAGCGCTCCGGACGACCATCGACGTCAACAGATGACCAACACGTCAATAAACTGAAGGAGTTAGTGCTCAAAAATCGTCGGTTGACTGTTAAAGACCTCATTGATAGGATCGGAATATCAGAAGGATCCGTGAAAACCATTTTGAAAGATTTCGTCCTACGAAAAGTCAAATCTCGTTTGGTACCGAAAACTCTCAATTTCTTGGAAAAAAGACGTGGCGTTGATGTGTGTGAAATAATGCTTTTAGACTATCAGGACAAGCTCAAATGCATCATTACGGGAGATGAGACTTGGATTTATGCTTACGACCCTGAAACAACCGACCAATCAACCGAATATCGTGCTAAAGGCGAGGCCAGACCGAAAAGAGCACGACAAAGTCGTTCAAAAATAAAGGTCATGATGACAGTTTTTTCGATCTTCGGGGTGTGGTGCACTATGAATTCCTTCCACCTGGCCAAACTGTTAATAAGGAATATTATTTGAGCGTTATGCGTCGTTTGCGTGAAGCAATTTGTCTAAAAAGACCAGAATTATGGGCCAACAACTCTTGGTTTTTGCATCACGATAATGCACCGTCTCACACTGCACTCGTTTTTCGTGACCATTACGCCAAAAATTCCACGCATATCGTTCCGCAACCACCGTATCCGCCTGATTTGGCTCCGTGTGACTTCTGGCTGTTTCCAAAACTCAAGAGACCATTCCGGGGAACGCGTTTCGAGTCGATTGAGGAGATAAAAGCTGAATCGAAGAAGGTGCTGATGGCTATACCGGAAATGGACTATTTGGCATGTTTCGGGGATTGGAAAAATCGTTGGCACAAGTGTTTTTCATCAAGAGGGGACTATTTTGAAGGGGATGAAATTGATTTACAAGAATAAATAAAGATTTTTCATTTTACAACCAAATTCACCTTACTTTTTGCCCACAGTAAAAAAAGAAAATATTAATCCTGGCAATCCTAATAAGGATAATGGAAAACTTTTATCAAATTATTACATTTGTCATCGGTCCTTGATAGGTGTGCAAAATTCCAAGTCGATCAGATTTTTAGAAGCCAGTGAAAATTAAGCTCAAAGATTCCGTTACATACATACATACATACATACAACCCGAGCTAATAAAAGTGTGTTAAAAAGAAAAAAATTGTAAATTTTATTATTTTTTTATTTATAAATTTCATTTACTTTTTTACTTTATATGGAAGGTATTTTTCCGCACTTCCTTTTCAATTATAATATTTGCGCACCGAGCTCAACTCGCCAACTGCCCTGCCAATTAGTCAGTCAGCCAGAGCTATGTCGGTACAAAATTGCTGCGTACCAAACCACAAGCAAAATATTAACTTTAAAAATTATTTTCAACTCAATTTTCGCACAAAAATGTGGTTGTAATTTAATTAATTTCAATTACCGTTGCAATTTTTCGTAATGATTCCACTTTCACGCTGATGAACAGCTTCAGACATTATTAACCGAGCAACCGAGTGCCAAATTAACTAACCATTCCGCACGAAACAATAAGCGAGCCAACCAACCCGTATGTAACCAAGTACAACAACAAATGTATATACTTGTACATATGTATGTAAGAATGTGCTTTTAGTATGTTGCAAAGTCATTAACTTGGCAATTATTTGCATTTGCAGACTGGAAAAATGGTATTTAAATGCAATGAAACTGCGTACATGTATGAGTGTGTGTGTGCAACAAAAGACATAAAAAGAGAGGGAGCGGAAGAAGGCAACGTGAAGCATCAAATTACTCGAAATTGTATTTTGTTTGTTGTAGACTTTGTGGTATTAGTGGCATTGATGAGCGGCTTCATTACGTTGCATGCCGCAGTATTTAGCAAATCTACTTATTTCTGTACATATTAACACACACGAGCCCGCGCATGTACTTATATGTATTTACATACATACGGGCGAGTACTTTTGGAGGCCACGGAAGAAACACAGTCAGATGAAACGCCAATAAATTTGCTTGCCCACACCTACAGGCATATGTATGTATGTACCGTACATACGTACGCCCAAATTCAATGAATGCGAAATTAAGATCATTTCATTGTAATTGCAAACGCTTCAAAAAGTTTGTGGAATGCTAAGCGGCAAGGACATTTGAGATGCGTCACACATGCGAAGCTCTTAATGAAGTTTTGTTAGTATTTGTGGATGTTGGGCACTTGCCACTCATTGCCTGCACTCGCTTTGACTCTTAATGAGCGGCCATCGAATTTTTCGTACTTCCAGATGCAGCTTATTGTGGTGAAGTAGGAGAGTGAAATTATAACAGCCCCCAATTGCCAATTACCAAATACACACACATGTACATACACTTTATCGAATAGCTGTAGCACTAAGGCTTACTGACAAGTTTTGGAAATTTATTTGTTTCTATTTATATTTAATGCCTTTATTTAAGAAAATATACTTCATAATCTACAGAGTCTGCATTGAGCCGCGGAACGATCAACAACCGAGTGCATAGTGCTGATAGTTTTCCAACACCTCAATTATAATAGACTATTCGCAAGTATTTGCGAACAAGAACAATAAAATATATGTGTATACCTATTAAAAAAAAAAAAAGAGTAAAAACATATCACTGAGAGGTAGTTGTGGGTAACCCCCTCAATGCACCTTGCAGTAAATTGACTATGAGTATAATGGATGTAAGTGAAGTGAACCAAAAAGAATGGCAGACTGTGACAACATGTGCCCAATCAGCTAAAAGAAGTAATCTCTCTTCTCCTGAAGTGCTAAGAAAAAAAAAATTTTCAACAACAACAAAACGAAAGCATAACTACGTCATCAAATACAAACAGGTTTGCTGTATTTGCAGACGGGAACAACAACCAAGACGTAAATGAAATTGAAGAATCAACCTCTCAGAGAGAGGCAGTCATAAAACCACCGCCTATATTTGTGCCTAACGTTAGTGATATAAAAAAAATGATTGAAATATTTAACTCTGTTATTCCTCATACGGACTACAACTATAAAGCAGCAAGGGGAGGGGAAGTAAGAATTATGCTAAAAAATGTGGATTCTTATACAACTCTAATTAAACATATGAAAACTAATAATATTATCTTTCACACGTATCAGCTCAAACAAGAAAGAGCTTATAGAGTTGTTATTAAAAATTTACACCACTCAACTGATGTCAGCGATATAAAAACTGCACTAGAACTACTTGGACACAAAGTAAGGAATATTGCCAATATTCGTAGTCGCCATACCAAGCTACCTTTACCAATGTTTTTTGTTGATATTGAGCCAAATTCTAACAACAAAACAATTTATGAATTGAAGCATATTAATAATGCTTTGGTAGTCGTTGAGCCGCCAAGAAAATTGAATGACATTGTGCAGTGTCACCGATGTCAACAATTTGGGCACACAAAGACTTACTGTACAAAGCCATTCAATTGTGTTAAATGCGGACTTGACCATCCCAAAGCCTTCAAAGCCATCCACCTAGTTACAAAGGCTGCAATATCTACCAAAAATTAGTTCAACGAAAAAGTTTTAATCGAAACAATAGTTAAAAATACCAAACAAGAGCCGATATATCACATTATCAGCAGAACTTTACTGATTATAACGCAGCAAATGGAAATGTTACATATGCGGAAGCGCTGAAAGGTAATTCCGAGCAACGAAATGAGCCCAATACGTTGCAAAAAATTGAAACACTTCCCAGTAAGCAATTAGAAATGACAAACAACTTGATAAATATGATGACAATGCTAATGAACCAGCTATGCAAGTAAACCTACAGCTTGCAGTCTGGAACGCCAATAGTTTAGTAAACCACATCCGGGAAGTGGAAATATTTCTATCTACATACAATATCGACGCCATGCTTATTTCAGAAACTCACTTTACAACGCGATCTTATTTTAGAATAAGAGGCTATAATATCATTAACAGCAACTACCCTGATGGCAAAGCCCAAGGGGGAGCAGCTATTATAATTAAGTCAGCACTTAAATACACCATTGAGGAAGAAATAGTTAGTCCTCAACTTCAAGCAACCTGTGTTAAGGTTACATACAATTCCTACAACATTTCGCTTTGTGCAGTATACTTTCCTCCCCGTTTTACCATAACGCAAGATGAGTATCATAACTTTTTCAACAAACTAGGGCCAAGCTTCGTTGTGGGCGGAGACTTCAATGCCAAGCATCCATGGTGGGGCTCAAGACTCACTAATCCAAAAGGGAAACAATTGCATAAATGTATAACTAGTGATCACTTGGCTGTTTTATCTACAGGCTCGCCATCCTACTGGCCCTCTGATCCAAGAAAAATTCCTGACCTTATTGACTTTGTTGTGTACAAAGGGATTTCGAGACATATGCTATCCGTTGCAGAAAGTTTTGATCTAAGCTCGGATCATTCGCCAATTCTTGTCACTGTAAATACGCTACCTGAGACCACAAAGACGCAAAGATTAGTAACTTTGAAAACTGACATTGGCCATTTTCATCAGTATATGGATGCTCGTATCCATTCCGATATGCCCATTAAAAATGGATTCGATCTAGATACTGCAATAGAGTCCTTCACTCAGCTTATTTATAAAGCTGCGTATCAGGCTACTCCTTTTAATCAGTCTCATGCCCAGCACAAAACTTTTCCTCCATCTCATGCTTATTAATTATTATTATGCCAACTGTTGGAAAGCCCCGTGACTTCACGATCTATTTTGCCCCTTAACCCTGTGTCTAAAAATAATGTGTGGGAGACGTTATCCTACTTCCGTGCCTGAAATGAATACCGTGGAGATTTTTCTTCGCCAAAGGTGGGAATCTCATATAAATGCGAGATTGTTTTTATGCACGTCAAAAGCTTTTGTCGAAAGTTGCATACACAATCGTCGCTCGTTTCATAAGGCAAGGGGCTAATGGGTTAAGATAACATCTTTTACTCCTACTTTCGAGATCTTAGTACGCACCCTGGGATCTGAAAAATCATCTTGTCATCCGTCATTAGACGCCACTCACGTGATTATTTTGCTTCATTGATTTTGCTCTTAGGTGAGTTCATGTATTTCTTAAAATGTTTTCCGTGTTAAGTGTTCTTGTCGTTGACTATCCACAACACAAGTGTATTAACCAATTTTCGTACATAACTTGACATTTATTTACAACTTATAAAGTACTATAAATTCGAGTGCCTATCCTTTAATGAATTCAGAGATTAATTTCCTATGCCTTAGCAGCCCAATTCAGTTAAAGTAGTCCAATGTGATAATATGTTCGGACCTTGCTCTCCAAAATGGCCCAAAGAGAATATTCCAACGGATTCGCATCTGGTGAATTTCACAGCCGTTGTGTGGCGTTATGAAGTTCGGAACCTTGTTTTTTAGCTATTCTTGGTTCACTCGAGCTTTGTGAGACGGTGTCGAGACCAGTTGAGACGTCGATGGTCTGCCACCGAAATGTTTGTCTACTAACGGCTTCAAAGCATCCTCCAGAATATTTCCCCGATAATATTTCGCATTTACCGTGACGCCAGGCTCGATTGGAAAACGATTGCAGAGTGCCCATCTGCGGTTACAGCGGCCCAAACCATCACCTGTGCTGGGTGCTGCCTCCTGGTGGCCAATCGATGACTCAAATTCTCGTATGAACGCTCGGTCAAATACACCCTATCGTTTTGGAAGTTTACGAATTGCACAATTTGAGAAATTTTCTCGTCAGAAAACACAATGCTCGGAAGTTAACTGCTTCGGCCAAACGAAGCAACTCCTTCGTTCTCTTAAGACTGACTTGTTGCTGCTTTAGTGTGAGATCATGCGCCTTTTGGATCTTGTAAGGTTTGACTTTGAGAAAATTTTTCAGTATGCTACGGTCAGATATTTTCAGTTCTTTCGCCATTTGATTGGTACTTCGTTGGGGATTTCCCTCACGTCGCTTCTTCACTTTTTGAACCATTCCACGTGAGGTTGCAGTTTTTTATGACAATACTCTTTGTCGCTCTGGACTTGCACTTTTCCGATACGAATCATCCAGTGTTTTGTGTGAAAAAAAGAAGAAAAATAAGTTAAGTATCAAAAAAAAAATTAAATAAAAAGATTACAAAAAGTCAATTTAATTTACCCGGGGAAGGAAGCGGGGTCATAGCATTTGCTAAAGTCAATAATTTTCTTTTTAGTTTGGTTATCAACTTTATCATCGAACAGTGATAGGTAATGACTAAGCTTGCTTATTGGAGCTTTAGAAATTGTTGCATCAACTTTTTCGCATCGCAAATCTTGGTTAAACGCTTTGGTAGCCACTGCGCATTCGAGCCAAGCTTTAACATACAACATCACGACAAGTAAACAAACATTTTGTACAGCCTTTTTGACTAAGGTAACATTTTTGTAACGAATCGATCGCACTCGCCATCAAGTGTGCCTAATGCATAGCTCTGGGTGGCCTTAGTTTTAGTTTTTCCTCTGTATCTCCTCCCGAAAATATTACGCACACTTCCACCAATTAGCGATAGTCATCTCTTACAAAACCTTTGTCTAATTCGGCTTTATAAATTATTAACAAAGTTTGATGTTTTTCCAATTTTTCCTGAACTTTTTGAATATTGAGAGAAGTTCTTCTCTACCGTCAAACGAAGCAATAACTGGCAGGCGTTCCTCTTTGAGCTTCGCACATCCAACCCAGGTAAAAGTTTTCCATCCCAATGGATTGTGACTATTTCGGATACATTGGGTACATTTTGGAAGTCAGATTTTATTGCTTCTGCCCTTGATTTTCAAGTTTCAGTACGAATTCGCTGAATCGAGGTTTTGTTAATAGGGAAAACATCGCACTCAGACCAAGCGCTTCTCGCACCGCATTAAGAATGTAAACGGAGTCTCTAATGCTTAGCTGTCATCGATCTAAAGCTGCAAATAGTTTAGGTGCTGTGAAATTCTTTCTACCCCTTTTCGAATTTTGTTTAAGATCTGTACTTCATCAGAATCTTCTACACTCCTAAAGAAGTTTATTGAGAGAGATTTTTGATGAAGCAAAGTCAATTCCAATAGATTTTTAGAAACTATAGGATTCGGTCAAAGCTCTCGTGACGGGTGCATTTCTTACATACAGAGATCTTACTATATAAAGCTAATATGGGAAACTTCTAAATTACGTAGCGCTTTAACTACAATTTTTCGAAATATTAATCAAAATTTATCTTTAACTAAAAAAATTGAAAAAAACTCCAGTATTTAAGAATTTTTCATTTGGTGGTCCTTCCTTTGGTGCCCTGCTCTCGACTGTTGGAAAAATGTTTTTTTATAAACCAGTGCCCCGTTATTTAAGAATTTCCACACCAATAAAAAGCGAGGCCAAGGAAGCTTTTCCTACAAACCAACTATGGAAATAATAGTTACTCGCTGTAATTAAAAACTTCAGCGCTCTTAGCCAAACTTAAGTGTCTACTGAGCTGTCAAGTGCTTAATACCCACTCACACCCACTCACGCCCACTCATAAATACTCGGACGTATGTGGGCATTTACAGCGAGAAGTAAACATCCGGTAATTATGTAAATGCGAAGACCGGAAAGTGGAACTCAGCACGTCGCCGATTTCTGCAATAAAGTGTGTTGTGTAATTAAACTGAAAGCAAAAGTTACGCAATTTCAAAAACCAAAAAAAAAAAAAAAAATATGTACGCGCATACATGCATTCATTCATGGTTGCATAAGTACTTGCAAAAATAAAGACATGCCCAAATTATGTGACTGCTTTGTTCACTAAAAGCGAAATAGGGCGAATAGTAGTTGTTAATAAATTGATGAGGAAAAATTAAAACAAGAAAATTGCGGCATTTTAACTTCGTGCGAACTACAATGTCACAATTAAAGTCCATAACATGAAATATCTAGCGAAGCAATTTGACTTAAGCAAAAGTTTTCGTTTCTTTTTTTTATTTCATTTGGCTTTTGTTTACGTGTAAGTGGGTGTAAGTGGTTGGCGGGCGTACGAAATAAGTTAGACAAGTTAAATAAATACGAACTAATAATGTATAAAACGTGTTGTATTTAGTTGTTGGCCTAAAGTTTTCGCAGGTCTCAACGATTATATGTGCATGCACGGAGGTAGCGGGTTTGTAAATAGGGACTCAACTATTTTGTGTTTGAAAAGAAAACACTTTTGAGGAGACACACAAAAACATTATGAAAGAGTTAGTTAAACTTGCAATTAAGGACCTCTTGCAGAGACACCAATTTTTTTTATTTTTTTTTTGATACTGGGCTGATTTCCATTCAATTGTGGTGTGCTCAACATAGTTCTGTTGCCCAAAAGTGCCCACACAAAAGTGGTTTTAGGTGTTTTCGCCCCTAGTTTTCTTAAAAACCTGACGTGGTAGGGGCTTCAACAAAATTTCGAAATTTTTAATCAAAGTATTAAAAAAAAATTGGGTACGCAGATTTATAGCGCATTAAATTCTAGAATAACAGAGTGCCGCTTTTTTTTAATTTACTTTCATTTATCATAAACATTTATTTCCTTCGAAAACAAATACAAAAAACAAAATAAACAAAAAAAAAAAACAAAATTTTAAATAAAATTTCGAAATTTTTAATCAAAATTAAGAATAATATGGACACGCTGTTTTTTTCATTAAATTCCATGAAAATAAAGGGTCCGTTTCTTTTCTCTTTTTTAATTTACATTAATTCATTCTACAACAAATAAAATATAAATCCAAGGTTCAAACTTTGCACAAATGAAAAAAAACTACAAATTTTTAACAAAATTTCAAAATTTTTAATCACAACTTGAAAAAAAAACGCTATTTTATAGCGCATTAATTTCTAGTATAACAAAATGCCCTTTTTTCTATTTCTTTAATTTTTATTAAATTTCTTTAAAAATATAATTTCTTCTACAACAAATACAATGGAAATCCTAGTTTCAAACTTTGCGTTAATTTGAAAAAGTTCGACTAATTTTCGAGAAAATTTTAAAAGTTGAATCTGATTCGAAATTTCAGAATTTAAAAAAAGAATTAGTTACGCAATTGTATTAAATTTTAGTACAACAAAGTGGAATTTTGAAGTGATTCAATATTCAAATAGTGCACCCTTACGGTGTTGGACATTTTTTCTTCATACAAAAAAAGTATTAAAATCTTTAATAACAAATTTAGTGATAAGCACATACAAAAACATGTTTTTTTTGGCGTCTTAACTACTTTACTAAAACTTTAGATATATTTTAAATTCTCAAAGTTTAAGTCGACGTTCGCAATTTAAATTCCTTTACATCGCTCGTAATAGTCATCCCATCAAAGAGGCTCCGCATGCGTTAACGGATAATTTTGAGTTCAACACTAACTTTGTGCCCTAACATTTATGACATGGGGCATTACATCTATAGAATTGTCGAAAATATATCATCTGCAAATACTTTAACCAAAATAAACTAAATGAGCCGATTTCCCACTACTCAGCGGAATTAAGAATTTTTCAGCCTTCATTGTGTCGATTTTTGCTAAAAGATCTTGACTTACATTTTTACAAATCATTACCAAAAAATAATGTCTTCTGTTCATTTCAAGTGCCTTAATTTCCACTACTGACTTCCGCAAAATATACTTTGTTCCGCTATTGTAAGACCCTTTGCTTCCACTTCATCAATATACAAGATTCTACGAGTGTTTGTGTCTGCGCGTGAATTACGCAGCTTTGAGTTGTATTGGCCTACAATATTACTATGATCACGTACTTTTGACATAAAATCAACGCCTTTGACCACTGCGAGGCGATGACTATGGCGAAGTAGAAGCAGAAGGACACTGAGGTTGGACAGGCATTCGTGCACTAATGACCTGAACCTTTTATCGACTCGCACGAACTGTAGCGCTGTCATTGTAGAAATAGACATAAAATATGATTATTTATTTGTGCGGACATATTTATGACATAATAAACTACATGGTAAAATTCGACACAACAACTCTTTGTTGACTTTAACCCCTAAAAGCCCAAAATGTTTCTTTTCCTGCGGAAAACTATTTTTGCTGTCTTATTCCATCCTAAAGAAAATATGCTGGACTTTCAAAGCTGTTATTTTCTTAACTTTATGTTGCGAAGGTTAATTCCATAATATTCGGGAAGATTTAGAATTTACGAGAGCAGTTCCATCTGATATTCACTGTTAGTTATTCTTGAATTAAATGCTGAAAGAAGATTTTTCGTATGAAAGAATCTTTGCTTTGTCGATATGCCGACGCTATATTTTGGGGTAAAAAAGGCTTCGTTTATTTAGGAATCAGCGATTACACCGATTACAATGTCAGCATTGAAATTCAATGGATAATCTCTCATGCCAACAAGCGCGACTTTGGTTTCGACGATCAAAACTAACACTTTATAAGGCTTTTCTAAAGCATGTCCTATTGTACGGCACAGAGGCTTGGACGATGCGAATATCTGATGAGACGTCACTTGGACTGCTTGAGAGAAAGTTTTTTGCAAAAGATTATTGGACTTTTGCATGTTGACGAGTATCGTAGGCGACGAGACAATGAGCTGTATGAGCTTTACGACGATATAGATAAAGAAAGATCCAGTGGCTTTGTTGGCTGGGTTATGTCGTTCGAATGGATACAAACGCTCCAATTCTGAAAGCATTCGATGCGGTACCAGCTGGTGGTAGCAGAGGAAAAGAAAAGTCTCCTATATGTTGGAAATATCAAGTAGAGAAGGATAATGCGATTCTTGATTCTCGCTAGAGTAGCTCTGTAGAATAGTAAAAGAACTTAGCTCAGATTATTGAGAAAAGAAATTAACAGATCTGCAAATG
Organism: Anastrepha ludens; assembly: GCF_028408465.1. Taxonomy (NCBI): domain Eukaryota; kingdom Metazoa; phylum Arthropoda; class Insecta; order Diptera; family Tephritidae; genus Anastrepha; species Anastrepha ludens. The sequence goes on along the minus strand of NC_071498.1, from coordinate 6,360,107 downwards.
GAGATAGTAAGAAGATTTTTGAAGTTGTATGATCGAGAAAACGATAAAATTAGTTTACCGTTAGCGGAAATAGATTGTCAAAAATTAATGGTTCTATTTGCAACTTGCACACTATTGTGCCAGAATTTAATGGGCTATGGAACTGTATACTAAGGATTTTTCTGAAAATTCTGGTTAAAGTGCATTTTGGTGAGAATTTTTAGAATAACTGTAGCTTTCAAAATTTTGTACAAGGTTGAAAAATATCGATATTTGTTGTATCGTGAGTTATAAAAACATATTAAAAACTAATTAAACAAAAGTATTTGAAATATTATACATAAAAGTAGCTAAAAATGTCGCACACTTATTTTAATGTACGTTAAAAGAAGAAAAATTAAAAAAATTGGTGTTTATACCTTTTTTGAGGGTTTGCCCAAGCTTCTCCTATTTGTGGCAAGCGTGTTGATGTTGTTAGTGTATTTGTATATATTGTTATATACTATTCTTACTATTCGTGTCCATTAGTGTATTACAAAACGTCAGCGAGAAGGCAGTCCAACATTTGCTATGCGAATGTTCAGCTTCAACTGAATGCGTTGCAAAACATACCATAACAATGTGTCAGCTAATAAACCTATCAGGAGCCTCTACAGACAATTTCAAAAAACTCTTAAAAGGATCGAAATGATTCCAATAACTTGGGTATCCAGCAGACGTGCAAGAAAATGTGCCTTCACATCGTATATTAATTAATTCCTGAGTACTTCTTTGGTAAGTCGTGCAAAGCCGCGAGATCCTTCTGGCCACGGGTAGATCGAGGGTGCTCGATGGAACTTTTGAGGCTAACTATGCCGCAGCTCTCGAATTTGGTGGGTATCCTTATTGGGTATTGTTCATTAGGTATCCACGCGGTGAGACTTGGGATTTCCTGAATTCCTTTCAGCAGAAACTGTCTGGAGAATGAGGTGGAGTTATCGCAGCAACTTATTCTCAGTTGCTCTGCTTTCAGTGAGATAAGGCATCAGTTTTTTTCATATTTTATTTTATTTTATCAGTCATCGACTGATACTCAACGCGGAAGGTTGTGCGTACAGTGTTTCTGGCGATTTATTTTGTGCTCTTTATTTTCAAAGCGTATTCTGCATTTTTATACACTCATACTATTTTCTAACCAATTCGAACAGCCACGTGTATCGTTGAGCATAGTGTAGTGTAGTGTTTATTCATTATGTCCCCCGGGGGACACCCTCTTGGTGATAACAGGTTTTCCCTGTTATCAGCAAGCCCAAAAACTAAAAGAAAAAAGACTCAAAACGTTATTAGTGAAAACTTTCCCACATTACCAGCCATTAAAAAAGATAACCCCAAATACTTGATTGCAAGCGCCATAAATTCCAACCGGCCACTTAACAAATATTCATGCTTCGCGGTTCACAAAGCCCTAAAAAACATAAGTACAGAAATTGTAAGTATTTCGGAACTTAGGGACGGTAATTTGTTGTTGCTAGTAAAAAACAACAACATTGCAAAAAAATTTATCGCCACTACACATCTTATAGGAGTCTGCAATGTAAAAATAGAGCTTCACAATAACCTCAATTGCACTAAAGGCACTATTTACGCACCTTGCCTGAATGAAGTATCAGAGAGCGAAATTATTGAAAATTTAAGCGAACAGGGTGTTGTCTCTGTATTTAAGTTCCCGAAATTTGTTGACGGTAAATCAACTCCGAGTGGTGTAGTTTTATTAACATTTGACTCCTATCATTTACCAGAAAAAGTGGATATCTCTTGGTATACCACCAAAGTTAGGCCATATTACGCAAATCCCATGAGATGCAAGAATTGTCAGATTCTTGGGCATACAGCAAAACGGTGTAATAAACTCCCTGTATGTGACTCATGCGGTCTTCCTCCCCACATACCTCAACCGTGCACTCGATCGTGCTGTGTCAACTGCTCCGGGCCTCACCCCGCTTCCAATCGCTCATGTCCTAAATTCACACAAATGAAAGAAGTGATAATAATAAAGACCGACAAAAAATGCTCTATGCGCGAAGCTATCAAGTTACACCGCATGCAAAATCCTCCTACCTTCAACTCTCATTCTAACACTTTTTCCAATGTTACAAAAAATACAGCTAATATTATCAATTCGCAACAACAAAGCCCTCCAAATGAATTCACTATTCTAAATGAAACAAATCAATCACAAAACAACATATACGAAAATAACAAAACTACTCCCACCTTCAATAAAACCGGCTTACCAAACATAAATGATAACAATTTACAACAACAAACCTCAATTATTAATATACAACAACACAATACCCACGCAAGCACAACGCAAGAAACCCCAAGCACTGTACAAACACACCGTGCATATAATAACAGTTCAAACTCAGAAGCAAAAGAAAATAGAGAATACGATATGAATTCAATTACAAGAATGTTATCAGTCGATGACCCAACAACAAGCGTAATGGTATCAGCATTGCTTTCACATCTTACCACCCCAAACACTCCCACTGTACTTCCTAGCTCCTTGTCCTCACAAGACGAAATGTTACAATAAATGCTTCGTATCCTACAGTGGAACTTAAACGGTCTGTTCAATAATTATCCAGACCTCAATATATTGATTAACGAATTCTATCCAGATATCATTGCCTTACAAGAGACCCATCTTCCTCACAATAATACAGCCCACCCGCCTAACAATTACATAAGCTACTACCACAATAACAACCACATCGTAACGCACAAACAAGGTATTGCTATGTTTATAAAAAAGTCCGTGATACATAAACAAATCCCCATAGTGTCTTGTATTTCCTGTTTGGCGATCGAAGTTGATATTGGTTACAAACTAACAATAATCAATTGTTACATTCCACCACACCAAAATTTCACAACCAGGGAACTTATAAATATCCTTAATATTTTCAATACTCCGATTATTTTGCTTGGAGACTTTAACGCCTGGAGCCCCCTTTGGGGTTCCCCTTCTACAAACAGTAGAGGCCAGATTATAGAAGACATAGTCCTTTCTCATAACCTTATAGTCCTTAACGATGGTTCACCCACACATTTTTCTACCCACAAGACCTTTTCCCATCCAGACATCATCTTATCATCCCCCTCTATCGCCCCCAAGCTTTCCTCTCGTACTCTAGATGAACTCCACAACAGCGACCATTTTCCCCTTATTACCTCACTATCCTGCCCCGGTTGGTCCCAAATCAAACCAAAATCAAAATTCCTCACTCACAAGGCGGATTGGCCCGAATTTCGTTCGATTGCCACATCCCTATCTAACAATAACGCTAGCTTAAAAAATATTAACGCCGAAGCCGCGGCGATAAAAACTATCATTCGTACAGCTGCTCATATAGCCATACCTCAAAACATTACAAAAAAATTTCGAGCAAAACTTCCGTATTGGTCTAACCTCCTTACCGTGCTTAGAAACAATAAGAGACTTTTGTGGGCTAAATACAAAAAAGATAGGACTGACATAAACTTTGTCAACTATAAAAAAGCAAATGCGGCATTTAGAAAAGAACTGAAGATCGCCAAATATAAATCACTGGAAAGGATTACCGCAAATATTAATCCTCGCTCAAGCCCTAAGCAGATCTGGGCAGACATAAAAATCCTTACTGGCTCTGCATCATCTTCCTTCATCCCTTTTATTCACTCACCTCAAGGCCCGAAATACCCACCTAAGGAAATAGCGGAAGAATTTGCTTCTTCTTGGTCAACATACTCCCACCCGTCCAATTTCCACAAACACTTCAATGTACTTAAAGAAAAAATTACAGGAGAAATCTATGATTATCCCTCTCCTTCTCCCAGCGTTCTAGCGATAGAAGCTCCCATTACTCCCGATGAGTTCGAATCCACGGTGTTCAAAATGTCTGGAAAAACTCCTGGTGAAGATAAAATTTCCTACCCCATCCTCAAAAACCTTCCTGACACCTTAAAAACAAGACTCATTAAGTTATACAACGAAATCTTTAGCTGCGGGGTATATCCCCAAGATTGGAAGATGTCATCTATCATCCCTATCCCTAAACCCAATAAGCCTACTTCCCTTATAACTAGCTATAGACCGATATCCCTCCTTCCTTGCATGTCAAAAATCTTGGAGAAGATAATCTCAACGCGCATTATGTGGTTCGCTAAAACAAATAATTTGTTATCTCCCCACCAATTTGGGTTCCAAAAAGGCATAGGTGTTATAGAACCTTTGTTATATTTCGAACACTTTGCCTCTACAGCCTTAGCAACTGGAAACCATGTCTCTGTATTGAGCTTAGACTTTGAGAAAGCTTTTGACAGAATCGGGGTTCACCTTGTACTCAGAGAACTAAAGCGTTGGAAGATCGGCAAAAAAATCTATAACTTTGTAAAGTCTTTCCTACAAAATCGTAAGTTCATTGTTAGAGTTAATAACCACAAGTCAAGTATCCACAATCTCTATAACGAAATACCACAAGGATCCCCACTCTCAGTTACCCTGTTCACAATTGCTTTTAACGAACTAAGCTCAGTAATTGCTTCTTTTAGTAACGTAGATCATGTCATTTACGCCGACGATGTCCTTATCTTCTCCAAGATCATTGACTTGAGGCAGATTGAACAAACCTACATAGAAATCCTAAAAAGCATAAACAATTGGAGCCAAATCTCTGGTTCCAACATTGCTCTTAATAAGTGCTCCTCATTTCATATATGTAGGAAACATAGCTGCTCCTTTCCTCCCCTTTCCCTACATAACATTCAAATTCCCCACTCTGACACCTTAAAGATTCTTGGCTTAATATTTGATAAGAGACTTAGCTTTAAGCAACATTGTCAGTATGTAAGAAATAGTATATTATCTAGGCTAAATATAATTAAATTTCTCTCATCTAAACACTGTTTTGTTCACACCAATACTCTTATAAGCATAACCAAATCACTAATACTATCAAAAATCGATTATGGTCTTTCAATATACGGTAATTGTGCTAAATCGCATATCAGACTCTTACATGCACCATACCATGCTGCCGCAAGAAGGAGTATACGTGCGTTCCCAACGTCACCAGTCAGAGCAGTTCTAACCGAAGCCGGTCTACCTGATATCTCGTACAGGGCTGAGTACAATACTATGATGCTATTACCTAAGATTCTCCATTGCCGGAATCAGCTGTTATTCACTCAAATTAACTCGGTTTTGCTCCATGCACGCAAAACTAGGAAGAAATATACATTAACACGGTGCCTATCATTAGTACAGGAAATGGACATAATATCGACACCAACATTAGTAAAAACAGGGTGTAATCCACCTTTCATGATTCCTCAATCTTCATTCATTTCCCATGTTCAGAATCACCATAAAAATAAAACCAGTTCTAACGAATACCAGCAAATATTTCGTGAAGCCTTACAACCATACAACGAGGGCTGGGAAATCATATACACCGATGGATCGAAATCTGATACCAGTACAACGTTTGCTGTCACAAACACACTTGGTGCCACCATTACCGTCGGAGCTCTGCCCACATACTGCTCAGTTTTTACAGCTGAAGTAGCTGCTCTGCATGAAGCAGTACTGTACTCCTCTCGTAAAGATGCCAAGCATATTATATGCACAGACAGTAAGTCTGCAATAGACGCCATTCTTAACTCATCAAACGAATGCCATCTCATAAACGAAATACGCCAAAATCTACTTCAGTATAGCTCCATAAAAGTAATGTGGGTACCTGGACATACAGGCATTAGTGGTAATGAGATTGCGGATAAAAGAGCCAAAGAAGCTGGCACTGAACCTCTTCTTTTTTTCGATTACCTCACAAATGCAGATATTCGTAAACTCTGCAAAAAACAGCAGCACGTTAGATGGCAAACAGAATGGAGTAAATACAAGCATTTCTATAAAAACTGCAACCCCGATGGTGCACGATCGACCTTTCCTGTAAACCTGCCAATCAAAAATATAAAAAATTTCGTTAGGCTAAGAATTGGACACACGATTACCACACACACGCATCTACTTAACGGCGATTCGGCGCCACCATGCCCCTCTTGCGGCGACAGCAACCTCACGGTATCTCACCTGCTCGATGACTGCCCAGAGAAACAACACATCAGGACAGCTCTATTTACTAACACTAAACCATCTGATCATCTTAAGTTTATTAATGCCACCAATGTTAATATTCTATCGCAATTCGTATCCTTATGTAAAATAAGCATATAATCACATCAGCTATAAATATACACATTTATACATCTTTCTGTACTAAATTACTAAATATTATCACCTAAGTATGTAAAAAAAAAAAAAATGTGTCTAGCCGACGGCCCTGGCAGCCAGTGCTATAGATGTAAGTGGAGCAATTATTTATAATTGTTTCTCTTTAAATAAATAAAAATAAATAAAAATAAATAAATAAATTTTATTTTATTGTTTTTGGTAAGGAATTTAAAATCAAAATCAGCTACATTCTCAAAAGTTTCGTTACACCAAAGGTATATGGGGCATGCTCCCACCAAAACTAGAACCGTTTTCCTCTTCGACTGATTTCTAATCTGGAAAACTGGGCTATCATATTTTTGCTACACCTGCAGATATAGCAGGTTTAAGCTTTGCACACCTGGTGAATTTAATCAGCAGCTTGAAGCGGTTAGGTTAGGTTAGGTTAGGTTAGGTTGAAGCGGTTGCCCATTGTGGACACACTCAGGCTCGTAGCCCATTGTGATGCCGCATGGGGAAACTAGCCCTTATCCCTCCTGAAACCACAGTGTACTATTCAAAAATTTTGCTATATCCTTAATTTCGACAGAGCCGAGATCTTCTAATTCATTAAAGAAATGTTTGCCCAAATTGGCGAGTCTACGTCTGGATAGAGCAGGACAATGGCACAGAAGGTGCGGAATCGTCTCTTCCTCTTCCTCGTCTAGACAACTTCTGCAGAAGTCATGTGTTTGCACACCCATTCTCTGGGCGTGCCTACCAATTAGGCAGTGCCCCGTTATGACTGAAGTCAGTATGTTGAGACTATGTTTGTCTCTCCTTAGTAGAAGTTCTGTGCGTTTAGCATTGAGAGTCGGCCACATCTGTCGGGCTATTTTGCAAATGGCTTCGTTTCGCCATCTTTCATTCGCTATTCTTACAATTTCCTCGTGGATATGTAGTCTACATGTTTGCAAGGGTATACCTATATCAGTGTCTATGTGCTCATCAGTCAGTTTGGTGCCGATTTTCGCAAGTTCCCCTCTATGTCGCAATGGCCAGGAACCCATGCTATCGTTAGGTGAAATGACTCAGCCATCTCGTTAAGAGATGTGCGGCATTTCATGGCTACCTTAGAGGTTGTCGACTGTTTAGTGAGGGATTTTATCGCCGCCTGGCTATCAGTGAAAATGTAGATATCATCACCAGATATCGCATCACACTGTACCAGTGTCACGGCTTTCATTATTGCCATCAGTTCAGCCTGAAAGACACTACAGTAGTTGGGGAGCCGAAAACTGAAGGAAATCCCCAGATGCTCGGAATACACACCCCCGCCCACCCTGCCATCGAGCTTTGAGCCATCTGTGTATACATGGATGGACTCGCCCTGTCTTACCACGTCACGCTCCCACTCTTCCCTCGTGGGTAGGAGGGTCACGAACGTTGTAGTGGCAAGTATAGGCGGAATTGTGTAGTCCACCTGTCTGGGAAGTCCCAACGTGCCATCCAGGATTTTGCCGTGGCCATAAATTGTGTTTGACCACTTACTTAAAGTGCTCAGCCTTATTGCTGCACTGCGCGCCATGTACTTTGCCTGCAGGTCTACCGGATGGAAGTTTAGTATCACATTTAGTGCTTTCGACGGTGTGGTTGACATTGCACCGGTGATAAGAACAGATGCAAGTCTTTGGACCCTGTCAACCCTTTTGATGTTCACGCCCTTCTCCAGGGCATTCCACCATATTGCAATACCGTAGTAGAGAATTGGCCTAATTACTGCTGTGTACAGCCAGTGTATCATACAGGGCTTCAAACCCCATTTTTTCCCAACGAGCCTTCCACAGGAGTATAGCGCCGTCGTAGCTTTGCGTACTCTGTCTGCGACTGTGAGTCCCCAATTTAGCTTCCTATCTAGTACAAGTCCTAGGTATTTAGCGTTTTCTGTTACTTTAAGGGGTTTTCCCCCCAAAAGAATTTGTTGAAGAGCAGGTGTTTTGTGTTTCCTGCTAAACAGTATCAGTTCCGTTTTTCCCGGATTTACTTCTAGTCCTCGACTCTTGCACCATAGTGATAGTCTGTTGAGAGCTCTTTGTTGAAGATCACACATAGTTGGAAGGTGTTTGCCAGAGATTGCTATTACAATATCATCTGCGTATGAGATTACCTTACCTCCCATTTTTTCTAGCTCCTGAAGGAGATTATTGACGGTCAGGTTCCATAGAAGTGGAGAGATTACCCCACCCTGCGGTGTGCCCCTGATCGGAAATTTCTTGATGGATGTTTCACCCAAATCTGCGCGAATCGTCCGCCCGACTAGCATTCGCTCTATGAGCGAGACGAGCGCTCTGTTTACTCCCATTTCTGTTAGCGATTTGGTAATTGCTTCCGGGTGTATGTTATTGAAAGCACCCTCGATGTCTAGAAAGACAGCAAGGGTGTATTCCTTATAGTGAAGTGATTTCTCAATCGTGTCGACCAGCGAGTGAAGTGCCGTCTCTACTGATTTGCCTTTGCTGTATGCATGTTGGGAAGGTGATAGCTTGTTGCCAATCTTCCCCTTGATGTGCCCATCTAGCAATCGCTCTAAAGTTTTTAACAGGAAGGATGATAGGCTGATCGGCCTGTAGTCCTTCGGTCTCGTATGTGTGGTTTTTCCTGCTTTGGGAATGAAGACCACTTTTACTTCCGCCCATTTCTTGGGGATATAACTAAGTCGTGCTACTGCCTCAAAAATTGAGACGAGTCTAGGTGCAATCATACTAATTGTGTGTTGCAGGTCGGCGGGGATGATTCCATCTGGTCCCGGCGATTTATAAGGTTTGAAACTGCCAATGGCAGATTTTATGTTGTCCTCCGTAATAAAATCTATTGGAGGACCCCCATTGAGAACTGTAGGATGAGTTCTACCATCTTCATTGCATAGACAACCTGGGAAGTGTGTCTGCAATAGTAATTCTAGTGTTTCTTCACTATTAGTTGTCCAATTGCCGTCCTCTTTGATGAGGTAACTAGGGTTGCTGTGGCTCATTGATATAACTTTCCTGAGTCTACTTGTCTCAGAGGTACTATCTATCTTTTGACAGAAATCTCTCCAAGACGCCGTTTTAGCTGCCCTAATGGCATACTTAAATCTGCGTTGACAGTCTTTGTATCCATCCCACGAGTTAGTTCTTCTCGCTTCGTTATACTTAGTTCTGCTTTCTCTTCTTAGGTCTGCTATGTCTGTGGACCACCATAGAGGTTTCGGTTTGCCTCTTTTCGTCCTCGGAGGGCAGGCTGCTTTCGCAGCCTGTTGAAATGCTGAAGTCAGTTCATCAACAGTAGAGTCGAGTTGTAGCTCGGAGTTAATTTGGTATGTCATGCCCGTAAGGTTGTTGGCTACAATGTTTTCGAACATACCCCAGTTTGTGCGTTTGCGGTTCACGACCGGTTTACACAGTTTAATTGGTAATTCAATGCTATACGTTAAGTACCTGTGGTCTGAGAAGGAGTTGTCTTTAGACACTCTCCAGTCTCTTATAATTTGTGACCCCCGTTCATTGACACACGTAATGTCCAGAACTTCCCTTCTAGTAGCTGCTACGAAGGTAGGGGAGTCGCCTATATTGCTAATATGAAGATAGTTACACATGATGAATTCAAAAATGTACTCACCGCGTTCGTTAGTGTCTGTACTACCCCAGACATGATGGTGAGCATTTGCATCTGCGCCCAGGATTAGTGGTATGCCACGTCTCGCGGCTTTCTCTGTTGCACCTCTTAGGAGTGGAGATGGTGGTGGTTGTACCGCGTCATGTGCCATATAGGACGAGGCAAGCCATATTGTCCTTCCGCAGGACTCCACTGATATTACTGCGTTGTCCGCATCGCTAAATTGCATCAATAAGAATACATTAAAATGTTTTTTCACTAGTATACACGACCTGGGTTTACCTTTGTCGGTGACATAGACCAGTTTAAAATCTTTGTTACTCAACCTGCAAACCCGATCTTTTATGACCCATGGTTCTTGGATGAGAGCGATTTCCTCTTCTCTTTCAGCGAGACGGAGGATGAGTGCGGCTGAGGCCGCCTTACTGTGGTGGAGGTTGATCTGTACAACCCCCACCATCGTTGGTGTGCGTTGTTAGATGACAGCCAACCACGGTTTGGTCAGCGATCTCCTCGTCAGAGGAAGTGGGAATATATTCCTCGTCCTCCAGAGCGTCTGAGAGATCGGAATATTCCCCCATATCCTCTAGGGTAACCCTTCGGAAGAGTTCGCCTACCATACCGGAATTGGATGCCACCTCGTCGTCCGTTAGGTTGTCTAACGCAACCGTCGTCTCCTCCGCGGATGACGTCAAGTTGACTGCGGAGCTGCCTTTACTGGCTACATCCTGTCTGTAGACATGGAGTGTCAGTGATTGGAAGCCGTAGTTCACCTTCCATTTCAGGTTAGCGAGTGGATCCAGTGATTCCTCATTTAGGATGATCCCCGCTAGTCTCCTCTTGCCATCCACTTCGCCAATCTTTGCTACTTTCCAATCGCTGGTAGGTAGCTCGGGGTTGCCTAGTTTGAGCAGTTCCAACACTTCCTCTGGGTCGGTGTGGAACTGTGGTATCCAGGCTCTTGATCTTGGCCGATTGGGGATGTCTTCACGGAGGACCACGTCGAGGCGGGCCCCTGGCCAAGGCTACCCTATGCGTTTAATTGCCAGAGTGTACAGATCGACCGATCGTTGATCAGCGCACCTGGTTAATTTGACGCGTGATTGGAACCAACCCGCGTCTGAGCAGCTGGGTGGGGGTCCTGGATTTTCTTGCAGGATGTCCCTGTAGACTTTCCACAGACTCCTGCTTATCAGATCCCAGTTTGCTTGCTTGATCGCACCGTCATGGGAACTGCGATCAATCACCGCCCTTATATGACTTTCTTTCGCTACTTCCGCAAAAGATTTTTTGAGAACATTGGTTGTTTGAGTGGCGGACACCTTGGATCTTTTGGCTTCTGCCGATGTCCCCTCACTCGACCTTTTGCGCTTACCTTGCGCAGAGTCTATTTTAGCCTTCTCCCGGTGTTCGGCTATGAAGGCTTCAGCCCACGCTTTGGAGTCTGACTGCTCCTCCGTCAGATCCTCTAGTTTAGTGTCCTTCAGTCTCTCCAGGATCCTGAAGGCTGAACGCTTGGTACGGTAGTACCTTTCTGAACCACTAATTTGCTTCCGGGGGTGGGTACTACCCGGGACAGTGATTGTGTCAGAATGGCGAGCTCCAGAAACCATTGGCTGAGCCATGTGGTCTGGTGCCACCGACGTTGATTTGGGTGTCGCTCCTTCTGGAGTTCCCGTGTCGCCTGGAGTGACGGAGACAGCAAGCTCGGCTTGTCTTGGGACAGGGCCGTCCTTGCTTCCCGAAGGTTTTGTTGCGAGGGGGGGTCTACTCCTGGCCCCAGATGTAGATGGGATGTCATCACCAACTTGTCTTGAGACAGGGTTGGGATGGCTACCAGTAATAGGCCTCGCTGCCGTGGAGGCGATCCCTGAAGGGACGGAGTGAGAGCCAGGCCCTGGCTTAGCCACAGGCTTGGCACCTCTCGTATGCGTGGTCTTTCCTGACGAAAGACCTGACCTTCCTGTAGGGTTGGGTCTCGTTTTGTGTGTGCCTTTATCCGAGGCTACGGTTTTTTTGTACATTTTTCATATTCATTAGCGGTTAATGCAAATGTAATTAGCAACGGATCGATCATCATCCTTCTATCGGTTCATACTTCCCTCTTCCTCATTGCTCGGTTTTTTGTTTTTTCCCCTCTCTTTATCCTCTGTATGGCATGACAATGGACATATTTGCTTCTTTGTCCAAGTAGGCTCTCGCATGGGCTGCCATAGAAAATCGGAAATTGTACAAATACCGATATGTAAACCTCCTCGGTAAGCACTTAAACTATTCACAGTTTTCAAACTTAGCAGCTCTATCAAGGAGAAAAAATCATAATATATTTACACGACACGTTTTCGTCGATATGAAAAATTGTGCTCGATGGTGAAAGTTGCTGAGTAAGAGCGCATGAAAAAAATTACTCTACCCTATAGGCTTCATTTGTACCCACAGAAATACTTATTCGATTTCCAGGGACGAAGCATTAACCAAAAAACTATTGGAAATTATTTGAAGAAGGGTGGTTACGATTCGAGGTATGGCTCTAGGTATGGGTGTCACACGATTACACGTAAATAGAAAACTTGTTTATCCATTCCGAGCAAAGTAAATTTAAGCGCCAAATTAAAGCGAATAAATGTTCAAAACTTCTTATTTGGCCTAGTATTATACGTACATATTCATTTAATCTCGCCAAAGTCAATATCGAACTAATACACTTTGCTCATTTTTGTCTCCATTATCATCACCGAGTTCATTGTTTTCTATACTTGGCTACACTTGCGTTGTCTGTTTTCCGTTATTTCAGCTACTGATACCCGTCACTGCTTTTGTTTGTTGTTTATTGACGATTTTTCGCTTGATTTTATAACCATCTTTCCCCACTCACCGACATATCGCATATCGCATGTCGTATTTTGCAATTTGTTTTCGCTCTTTGTTGGCTTTGGTTATTGCTTTTTGTTTTTCCATTAGATTTTTACACTTGACTTGTCATTCCATTTAAGATAAACATCATGTGCAGCCATTAGATTGTTTTCGATTGACGTGACATGATAATGAATCAGCAAAAGAGCAAATGCGAGTAGGCGAGAATGAGCGAGGGAGTCGGTGCTCGAGCAAAGCTAAAAACCGTTTAACGCCCATATCTACCAACGCAGCCTTATTTCCTTTGCTCTGCTTTGTCTGCTCGATTTTATTGTTTTGCTTTTGATAAGGTTTTTTGGTTTTGGTTGCTTTTCTTATAAATATTTCCCACGTGGGCCCTACATGTCGTATGAGTAATATCATGTATGTTTCAATATATAAGTAAATATATGCAATCATTAAGCACAGAAGTCGTTGCGAGTGGTGGGGAGAATCCCATAAACAAAATTAAAAATATTCGTTTACCCACAACCGCCTCTTTTGCACGCACTTTTCACATTTTTTTCGTAATACATAAAATAAATTTCACAATTTTTCACGTGTACACACATGAAAATGATTTCTTTGCTGCGCCTTTTGTGATTTCCTCATAAAAATCACGGTAATTAACGCTCTCGTGTAATTGAAACAAACACGCGATGGTGTTGTGAAAAATCACTCAAATAAAAAGCAAAATATAAATCTAACCAAAACGAATAAAGCAAACGAAATAAATTACCTCAGATATCATTTCCTTCATTTCCTGTTACCGTTGCTTTATACAAAACTGTTATTTTTTATTTGATTTTTTTTCATGTAAAACTTTCTGTAATTAACTTTACTTCATAACTTGCCTACATAATGGGGGATTTTTTTTGTAACTTTATTTGTTAGGTTTGGTCAATCAAGCGAGCCTTTGCGTGGCTGCAATCACTGGTGAGAGTTTCATTGTGAAGTGTAATTAGTACTTTCTCCTCTATATACTACAGCAAATGTGCGCGTATCATGACTTGAGGCGTAAGGAATTGCGTTAGGAGCCTACTGCCTAATTGGATCCCAAAGTAAAAGTTGGGCGTGAACCCTACATTTTTTTCTCATTCATTTATTACAATCTGCCATTTAAAAATAACAGTCAGTATTACTTATAGTGCCACCGTAGCCTGTATTTCTGGCATGAAAAAGCGCCTCATAATAAAATTATTAAAAAACTAAGTTCCCGCTGTTTGTCAATAGATGCCGGCAGCAGTGTGTGCTAGTCGATTCTATATTAATACAACCTAATCATCATAAGCCAAGCTTAGGCATATGGTAAACAAACTGCTTCGACACATTAGTGATTTTATTTTGGTATTATATACTTTTGGTCTTGTGAAAATGTCTGATTTTGTGCCGAATAATCGTCATTTGCGGGAAGTGTTTATTTTCCTCTTTCATTTGAAAAAACGTCGGCTGAAGCGCATCGAGAGCTACAAACAGTTTATGGAGATGCTGCTTTAAGTGAAACAACGTTCCGTGATCTATTCCGTCGCTTCAAAAACGGTGATTTTAATGCTGACGACCGTCCGCGTGAAGGAAGGCCAACAACCTTCGAAGACGCTGAATTTGAGACATTGCTCAATGAGGATCCAGGTCAAACGCAAGAAGAGCTTGCTTCAGTATTAGGAGTTACCCGGTCATCCATTTCCAAGCAATTGCTTGCTTTGGGAATGATTCAGAAACAGCGGACTTAGGTTCCTTATGAGTTAAAACCAAGGGATGTTGAACGTCGTTTCCTTGCCTGTGAACAACTGCTTCATTGCATCATGACGGGTGATGAAAAATGGATTCATTACAGCAATCCAAAGAAAAACAGTCATGGGGACTGCCCGGTCAAGCTTCTATGTCGTCGCTTCGGTCGAATATTCACGCTGCGAAGGTTATGCTATGTATTTGGTGGGACCAAGTTGGCGTTGTTTATTATGAACTGTTAAGGCCGGGCGAAACCATCACTGGGGATCGATATCGAATTCAATTGATGCGACTGTGCCAAGTACTGTGCGAGAAGCGACCGCAATACGCGGAGAGGTATGAAAAAGTGATTCTACAGCATGACAACGCTCGGCCTCACATTGCCAAATCCGTTAAAACCTTCCTGGAAACTTTGAAATGGGAAATCCTACGCCACCCAGCATATTCTTCAGATATTGCGCCGTCCAATTATCACCTGTTCCGATCGATGGCACATGGTCTAGCTGACCAGCAGTTCCATTCATATGAACACATCAAAAAATAGCTTGATCCGTGGATAGCCTCATAATATGAACAGTTTTACCGCGACGGTATACGAGATCTACCAGAGGGATGGGGAAAAGTAGTAGTCAGCGATGGCCAATACTTTCAATGATTTACTTGTAACAAGTTTTTTAGAATAAAGTAGTATTTTTATCAAAAAAACAGCGAGAACTTAGTTGCACACCTAATATTTGTCGTTGGGAGTCCTTGAGTAAAAATTCCCAGTCGAATTCAGTACATTTCTCTACATTGAGCGATGTATTATTGTATATTTACAGTATAGTGTCCACTTTATGGGGCTACTTTTAAGGGGGTAAGCCATTTTTACGTCTTACTTCGCATATTTTTCTTTCTCCTAAATAAACACGTAATATTTCAAAAATAGTATATACAAATTTCAAGTATATCAGCGCATAATTGACGAAGTCAAGAGCGTAATTCAGGCCGTATTTCCATACCACCTCGACTTTAGAGTTTTTTTGCAACTGGAACCATGAACGCCATTCGCTTAAGTGAATCAAACGTTTTGGATCATTGCTTAGCACATAAATCACCAGGTATCGCTGGGAGCTTTGTTTTTAATAATTATAAATCTTAAGATAACAAGCTAGCAGATTTTTTTAGCGCAAATCGGTTTCTGGCTGCCAAGTGCTACGAAAAATTGAAAAAAAAAATGCTTCCACTGATATCTTGAGCATCATTTCTCTTGACAAATGGCTCTGGTGATATTTATTTCCTATAATTCATTGCAAAACAATCTTTGCGGTTTCTGAATCACCATCGGAAATTGAAGTCCATCTGTATTTCATATTCTTATTGTAGAAATTTAATTACTTTGACTCACTCAGGCATGAATTTACTGATTTATCATTTCTATGAATCTTTCGATAAAATACAATAATTTCGTTTGTTTTTACTTCCAGGTATGTACAATCGTGGCATATTAACGTGTAAGCGTAAGTATTAGTTCGTAATTTTCGCAACTCTGGAAGCGCTGATTCATCGAATTGCAAACAAGTAATCGATACTTTAATATTCAAAGTAAAAACGTGGTTATTTACACTTTTACCAAAAATATACAAAAATACACTAAATATCAAAAAAAAGGATCAAAGGACATTTTTGATTTGCCTTCTTGTTAAACTGGTCTTGAGCTCACAAAATAAAAATAGAGAACTTAATTAAAGGGTGGTGAAGTTTCAAGGGCCGGTGTTGATTTTGAATAAAATACAATATTTTTAGGAAATTATTGCCATTTCTCTTCACTATGATAATACTGGTATAGCTCAATTATGTACGGAACAAAATATCGGCCAAATGACCCCCGCGGCCTCGGCGGCACACCTCCATCCGATGGTCCAAATTTTCGATGATACTGAGGCATAATTGAGGTTCTATGCTGTTAATGTGCCGAATTATCTCTTCCTTTAGCTCTTGAATTGTTGCTGGCTTAACGACGTACACCTTTTCTTTCAAATAATCCCAAAGAAAGAAGTCCAACGGTGTCAAATCACATGATCTTGCGGCCAACTGACATGGCCGCGACGTGAGATTATTCGGCCATCAAATTTTTCGCGCAAAAAGCTGTGTGACAAGTGGCACCGTCCTGTTGAAACCACATTTCGTCCACATCCATACCTTTCAATTCGGGCCATAAAAAGCTCATTATCATCTCACGATAGCGAACACTATTCACAGTAACTGCCCGACCGGCCTCATTTTGGAAAAAATACGGCCCAATGATGCCGCCGGCCCATAAACCGCACAAAACATTAACTCTTTGTGGGTGCATTGGTTTCTCGGCAATCGCTCTTGGAATGCGGCAATTCTGCTTATTGACGAATCCACTGAGGTAAAAATGTGCCTCATCACTGAAGATGATTTTGTTTGAAAATTGGTCATTCACTGTTGCCATTTCCTGCCACCATTCTGACCATTGGCGACGCCTGAAATGGTCAAGAGGCTTTAGTTCTTGAGTCGATTGCACCTTGTAAGCGTGTAAATGCAAGTCTTTATGCATAATGTTGATCAACGGCGAGCGTTAGAGGTGCAATTGTTGGGCACGACGACGAGTTGAGGTGGACGGCTCTTTAACCACACTATCGTGAATAGCAGCAAATATTTTCTGCAGCAATATTTTCTGCAGTACGAGCTGTACGAACATGCACTGGTGCTTTCACATCTCCTACAGATCCGGCTTGCTCAAACTTTTGCACAATTTTTCCAATTGTTCGCACATTTGGACGATTAAATTGACCGAAAAAATCACGAAGTGGGCGATATGCATTTTGATTTGAATGGCCGTTTTCATAATAAGCCTGAATAACTTTACCGCGTTGCTCGATTGTGTATCTTTCCATGGTTCAAATTGAATTAGTTAGTGAAATTGAAAAATGTCGAATGAAATGCAGAAAAGAACTTGACGTTTAGGTGTGGTTCGCATTCAACATCGGCCTTTGAAATTTAACCAGAAACGTTTTTTATTTCCACTTTTACCAAATATGTACAAAAATACATGAAATATCAGAAAACAGGATCAATGATTTGTTTTCTAATTTGCTTTCTTGTTAAACTGGTCTTGAGCTCACAAAATAAAAATAGAGAACTTAATTATTTGGAAGCCAGTTTAAATTTTTTTAAAACATGTTTATATTTAGGGTCATCGATAAGTCTATTATAATCCGACTTGAAAGGAAGTATTAAGCGATGAATTCTGAAATTGAAGGTATTTTCGTTATATTTTTACCCATATTTCACCTTATAAGATAAAGGTGGAAATCGATAATTTATTAAGGGGTTAGGGGTAGTCAGAATTTTCAAAAAATTAGATTTTGTTTTTGCATTTATAAGTAGGCATAATATCTTAAAAATATTGTGTGAAAATTTGATGTGAAACCGACAAATACTTTTCGAGCTATTCGACAAATAACAAAGGGCGGTCGTGCGCTCCGGAGTGTTCGAGAGCAAGTGGCTTGCAACAGCTGCAAGGAAACGACTTCTCGGGTTTTATTGTTATAAATGCCCATTTTGGTGTATGTATAAGTATACCTAAATATATATATTCCCTATATATACCCTACTATATACATTTACAATTTCTAGGTTGTACAAGTGCTGATAAATATTTTTTGTTGCCAGTATGCCTGTAGTCGAACGACGATTCCTTGGCTGGAGGTCTTTTTCAGAAAAAGCCCTATGCTAGGGCATATTCCAAAAGGCTGGAGGAGAGTCAAGGTGATTTTTATCCCCAAAGCGGGCAGACGCGGTTATGATACAGCGAAAGATTTCAGACCCATCAGCTTATCCTTCTTTATTCTCAAAACTCTCGAGCGATTGTTGCATGTATATCTCAGGGAGAAGATTACAGACACAACGATATCAACATTTGAACATGCCTACCTCAAAGGAAAGTCCACAGAGGCAACTCTTCATGAGGTTGTAAGTGCGATTGAGAGGAGCATAGAATACAAACAATATTCACTAGTTGATTTTCTCGACATAGAGGGGGCGTTCAACAATGTTAGCACAAGATCCATAATTGAGGCTCTTAATATGGATAGAGAACATACTTAAAACTAGAATAATCATTGGTGAGGTAGGCAGTAGCATGGTACAACGCTCGTTTTCCACCGAGAACCGAATGGAGCTAAGGGAAGGTGATTAGAATATACGATATCGAAATCTATACCGATGGTTCTAAGATGAACTGTGGTGTTTTAGCGGTCGGAGAAGCATGCAAATCACTAAAGCTCTATAAGGAAGTTGGAGCAAGAGTAGCTATCTTCTCAGACTGTCAAGCAGCTATAAAGGCCATAGACTCCAACTCCATTTCATTCAAACTGGTCTTACAGTGTAGAGATGAGCTGGAATTGCTTAGTCACTGGCTTGAAATTCCTCTGATATGGGTTCCCGGTCATAGAAACATACGGGGTAATAAGATAGCGGATGAGCGAGCAAGAAAAGGTTCGACACTAGAAATAGCAGAGGCGGTGGCAGTCTCCACCCCACTCAACACATTAAAAGCATCCATTGCTTCACACTATCATGCTTTAGCCGAAAGAAGATGGAAGCAACTAACTACATGTATTACAACAAAAAAAAACAAGGCCGTCATAAAAAATCCAAAGGGCGAATGATCTGCAACCCTTACAGGCCATTGGAAAGTACGGAGCATGCAGCTAGACTCAATCTACCCTTCAATCCTATCTGCAGAAGCTGTAAAGCGGAAGGTGCGAAGGAAAGACTTTTCCACTACTTATGTGAATGGCCAGGGCTAGCTAGGGCGCGACTCCGCTCCTTTGGTAAGCGTTTCTTGCAGCAAATTAATGAGATCTCAGACATCGAGATAAAGGATCTGCTGTTATACTTGGACCTCACTAAATGGATTGTGGATCTGACTTGGAAAAAAAAAACAAAAGGACATCATCACACGAGACAGTGGTAGTAAAACGGTGCTGGTCACTAATTAGGAGTATTTCAGTGGAAATATTCAACCACTTCAACAACAACAACGAGCCTGTAGTCGTTGCACTGAGTAGTCGATAGTTGTGTGTTCAAATAAATTATGTTTTAAGTAATTTACCATGGGACTTGATTCTATTCTATGTAGGCAACAGCAAATCGACATTTTGTCGGGTGAAAAAATATTATATGGCCCAGGAATAGGTGACACAGGGTAAGTAATTAAAAATTCGTATAACTCTAAATAAATCGATAGGAAAACTTTAAATGCGTTTTTCCTAAAACTAAGTTTTTGAACTGGTGATCACTATAACTTAAAACCGTTTGGTAGATATCAATAAAAATTATACTGCTTTTGAAATACATAAACGTCTTGTGCCTGATCGAGTGATTTTTTTTTTTAATATTTTTTTTAAACAATTAATTGCCAGTATTTTTTTTTTAATATTTGCTGAGGCCGCCTTATTGTAAATGTGAAAAAAAGCTTGGATCAGGCATAAGGTTATCTATTATAAAACTAAATTCTCTTGTCAGATTGATTTTGGACGTATCTTCAAGGACTTGTGATGATTACAGCAAGTGAGTTCTGATGAAACGGGCTCCATACAAACAGCCGTAACTTTTACAATTAATTTTGTTTTTGTTTGTGTTTTATGTATTAATGCTATGATTTTACTTTTGTAAAATAAAGCAAATGACTAGTAAAAAACAAAAATAAGGAAAATCATAATTTTTTTGGGTCTTTGACTACCCCTAACCCCTTAAAAAAATTCTTCGAAGTAAAAATATCGACGCTAGTATGTCATCTACACAGCTCTAAAAGTAGTTTATTCTGTATGTTAAAGTATCGGCGTTGGTCCATCGGCACTATTTCCAATTAAAAGTATTGATCCTAGAAAATTATCGATGCATCCCTATTCAAAATTTACTTACCAAGAACCAGAACAATCAGGTACGTATCCTATGGGTTTCAAAGCACATAGATGCAAAATCATAAGATAAATTAGCCAGCAGACTGACGGGCTCCGCATTTATAGGCCCTGAGCTATTATGTGGCCTTGGAAAGAGTAACTTATCCTCAATTATATAGGAAGTAGAGGAAAGACAAAGAAAACCATAATAAGACCATCTAGGGGTTTATTGATCTGGGGGCCAGTCGATGTAGCCTCTTTTTGACACTAGACGTCCCGGGAATTTTCGTTGCAGAAATTGTTGCACTCGCAGGATTTGAGGATTGAAGAGAAAGGTTTATATCAATATAATGTGAAGAAATATATAAAGGGGGCGTGGCAATCGGTCAAAATGTGGCAAAAAAACATAATTTTTTTGTTTTCACGGCCATAAATCATAAACGAATGAACCAATTAAAATTAAACTTTCTTGAAGTTTAACTTTGAAATATTTACTTTCGTTCTGCATCAAAAAAAATAATTGATTTATTTGTTATTTAACCAAAATTGTTTAAACAAAAGCAGCTCTTTTTCCAAAAAAAAGCTGTTTGTGTGTTTGTTCGCTGTCAACCGAATGAAGCAACAGGCGTTAAGCGATAATCTCACCACACCTCATTAATGTTGAATTACATCGTATGGTGACGTATGTATGTACGTATTTACGAATCGCTCGATTGTGATTCATCCCAACAACAGCGAATGCTTTTATTTGAGAATGTTACTTCATATTGTAAAAGGCCCGACATTCTTTGCTCACCTAAGCACTTTACAAGGTGTTGTTTACAATGCTTATCAAGCAGCATGCAAAGCTATGGGGCTCTTGGAAGACGATTCTCACTGGGAAAATACATTATCAGAAGCAGCTATTTGTAGTTCAGCTACATTATTAAGAAATTTATTTGCCGTCATAGTAGTGTTTTGTCAAGTAACTGATTCTGTTAGTCTATGGAATAAATTTCAAGAAAATATGGCCAGTGATATTCTGATTCGGCGACGGCAGGAGTTAAACTCTGTTGATGTACAAAATGACCAAAACATATTTGACGAAGAATTATTTGAATTAAACAAAATAGTGCAATTACTTTCGGGTAAAACGATTAAGGATTTTGGGCTGCCGATGCCAGCTTATACTACTTTAACTAACAGTGCCGAATACACAAGAGAAACATCATACGATCAAACGAGACTTTTACAAAATATAGCTCAAGATGAGCCACGATTAAACATCGATCAGAAAAAAGTATTCACTGCATTACTATCAACAATTGATAACAATGAAGGGAAATTATTTTTCCTTGATGCCCCAGAAGGCACAGGAAAAACATTTTTAATCAATCTGCTTTTAAAAAAAGTGAGATCTAGCGGAAAAATTGCGTTAGCTGTTGCGTCATCCGGCATTGCCGCTACTCTTTTGGAAGGAGGCCGAACCGCACACTCTACATTCAAGCTGCTGCTGAAAATCGCCACCGATGATGATAACAGCGTCTGCGTGACTGCTCATTAATAGTCTGGGACGAAGCTACCATGTCAAACAAGACGTCTGTGGAAGCACTGGATAGGACAATGCGCGATTTGCGCAACAAAAATTCACCTATGGGTGGATGTACAATTCTGTTCTCAGGAGATTTCCGTCAAATCCTACCAGTTGTGACTCGAGGAACACGTGCTGACGAAATAAATGCTTCGCTAAAAAGATCCCACCTTTGGTCGCAGGGTTTCGTTATATTCACGTGAGAACAGTCTATTTCCAGAGAAGCTGCTAAAAGTTGGCAATGGAGAATTAACACAAAGTGAGGGAAGGATTAACCTAGAAAATCTTAGTGTTTTGACATCCAAGAGTTAACATAAGTTATAGGACTATATCTTGGTTTAAAGAAAGAGCTATTCTGTCACCAACTAACGAACAAGTAGATAAAGTAAATAACTTGATTATTTCAAAGATTGATGCGCCGACGAAAATATACTACTCGGTCGATACTGTTCTCGATTTGGAAGAAGCTGTTCATTTTCCTACAGAACTCCTAAATTCTTTGAACCCGTCTGGACTCCCTCCTCACAAAATGGAGCTGAAAATAGGTTGTCCTGTTATTTTATTAAGAAACCTAAATCCACATAAACTTTGCAATGGCACGCGTTTGCTGGTAAAATCACTGAAAACTTTCATAATAGAGTGCACAATACTCACAGAATGTGATACCGGAGAAGATGTATTGATTCCCCGAATCTCTCTGATACCATCGGATCTACCATTCCAATTTAGACGCTTACAATGACCATTAATAAATCTCAAGGTCAAACCTTCAACGTTGCAGGCTTAGATTTGAGCGTTGACTGTTTTTCACATGGCCAACTGTATGTCGCTCTTTCAAGAGTAACCTCTAGAGAAAACATGTTTGTATTGTCTAATGACAAGAAGGCTATGAACGTTGTATATAAAGACATTCTGTAATATAGTAATTGTTGTAAAAATGAAATAAATACATATGTAAAAATGCAAAAAGTAAATATGTAAAAGTGTAGGGTATGAATTTAGATATTCCAAAGATAGCAGGAAATCTTCATGCTGTAAAGAAAGGGGAATTGTGTTACTCCAACTTTAACGCCTGCGGGCTACGGGCAGTAATGAATAAGCCAAAACTACTGGATCGATTTTAATCATTTTTTCAGTGAGTGACATAGGGTATATATTTTATACCCGCGCAAAGCCGGGCGGGTTGCTAGTATATAATAAATAAGCAATAGCATCAATGTACAAGGACAAAAAAGAAAAGTCCGCTAAGTAATAGCTGTATACATTACTTGTAATATCCATAAATCGGGAAAGGGTTTGTGTCTCGCTAATGCTATTGTTAATTACTGAACTCGATTTCGCCCTACACTGCGTTTACGTAAACAAGCGCTGGCTGCAGTTGCATGTAAAGCTGCAGTTAATTTTTTGTTTTTTCAGAAAATCTCTCGTAACTCAGACTTGCATCGAAAGCTTTTGACTCCAGATCTTAATTTAGTCCACCAAAGCCATTCATAATTACTGAGTTTCATTTCATTCGCTCAATTCTTAAAAGTAATGAAATTTGCAAGCGCCAAGGAGGATGGTGAGGAGAACTAGCGCTATCAATGTTCATTAAAGCCTACGACTTTCACATTACATTAACAACTTTGCTCTTTATCGGAACCCATAGACATTGCTGTACATTCCATGCATACTTCTGTATTGCTTAATTTAATTATTATTATTGCTTGAAAGCAAAATAAAATGAGTATCAACGAAAACGTGAAAAGAAACGAAGCCCAGTAATTATTGAAATTACGCCTGAGAGTTTGCATATATCCAAGTGCATATACATATGTTCTTAAAAATATTTACGAGAATGTGCATACCAACAAACTCGGCATACATAATTACGATAATGGGTACAAGTGAGCGATTCAGCTCTCAAAAATGGGTAAACATTATAAATTTTAAGTGGTCACTGTGTGCGTAGAGTACTCGCACAGTGGTTTGTTTCACTTTGATTAGCTATAAAAGTGATAATTGTTAGGATAACATAACTTTGTTCTGAGAGGTAACAGAAAATGGGGGCCCAATGGCTAAGTTCTTTTGGTTATGATAGTTTGCAAACCATTTGCCAAATGTTTATCTTTGATGAATTGAAAAGTTAGTATAAATATTTCGTTTATTAAAGTAGAAAAAATATTTAGCAAATACGATTTTTATAAGAAAGTTGAGGCACAGTTTCGTTGGAGGTGCTGATTGTGCTCCCTCATAGTTTGGGTTGGATATAATAGTACATAGCGATGTTTTTTGGCCGTAATTTAAAAAAAAAAAAGAAAAACTTTGATTCTTCTTGTGGATTAGTTTTATTTGGTCTTTTAATTTTTTTTACATCAAGTCGAGAATATGATGTCATATAAATGGCCGTCGCCACAGTTGCATTTTCCATCACTTTGGCCAAAACTTCCGGCGATAGGTCCTCACATTCTTGACGGATATTGTCTTTAAGAGCTGCAAGAGGCTGAGGCTTGTTGACATAAACCCGCGACTTCAAAAGCCCCCACAAAAAGAAGTCTGGAGCGGTCAAATCAGGCGATCTTGCTAGCCAGTGCAAATCGCCAAAACGGGAGATTAGGCGCCCGGGTAATGCATCCTTCAGTATATCGGTTGTGGCACGTGCAGTGTGTGCCGTTGTACCGCCCTGTTGGAACCACATGTTTTCCAATCCCAATTCATCAAGTTGCGGTAAAAAGAACTCGTTGATCATTGCTCTGTAGCGCTCACCATTCACAGTAACCGTTTGGCAAGCGACGTCTTCGAAGAAAAAAGGTCCGACGACTCCTCCTCCGAAAACAGCACACCATACAGTGACTTTGAGCGGGTGTAATGATTCTTCGTGGGTTACACGCGGATTTTCAGTGCCCCAGAAGCATACATTTTGCTTATTTACGTACCCGCTAAGATGGAAATGGGCCTCATCACTCATGATTATTTTTGATGAAAAATCACCTTCCTCTTGGTGGTGATTAAGGATGGCTTGAGCGTATGTTAGACGCGATTGGCGGTCAGCAGCTAACAGCTGATGCACCGTCTGGACTTTGTACGGAAACATCTTCAAACCTTGTACCAAAATTCGATGTAAAGACCGTCGACTGATACCCATTTGCGTGGCACGTCGTCTGGTCGATGTCGACGGCGCTTCCATGACATCCTCGGCTACAGCAGCAATATTCTCTGCAGAACGGCTACTCCGGGGTCTGCCACGCCTGGCAGCTTCTCGTGTTGTGCCAGTCTCTTCGAGGCGAGCGGCTAAACGTCGCAGTGTTTCACCAGTAGGCGTTGGACGGCCAGGAAATCTGCGACGAAACTCACGTTGTTCTAAAGTCACCGACCGATTATTGGTCAAATAAATAATCAGCAATATGCCGCGTTCTGGAGCAGTGTAGCGCAACATTGTTTATTAACGTGTATTTCGCATGTGTTTACTACACAAATGTCAAAACAGAACTGACATTAGGGGCCAATCGCAAAATTTATAGTATTTTCTGATAGGAGGATTACTTTAGCGTTAAATTACATAAAACAATGAAATAATAAACAATCATCATCTCACTAACCCGGGAATATAAATTGATAGATTTGAGGTTTGCACTGTGTCCTCATGGTTTTTTGTCCCACAGCTTGGGAATATACGCCAATAAAATCTGCAGATTCTGTAGGAAGGAATATGAAACCGCTGAACTTGGGGTCACATACATAAGCGGAATAAACAAGTAGGAAGCATATTTTCTACTATAGGAGGGAATAAAACTCAATGTTAAGACAAATAAAAAATTTATTGAGTAATTCGGGTTCAGAGAAACACTCTGGATTCATGAATCCCCTAATAGAAATAATTATACCAGGTGATGGGTTTCGATAATTAAAAAAAAAAAATAGCTAAGCAAAAGCATCGATACTAATATGTCATCGATTAATCTCTACAAATAATTTATTATATTTGTAAAGAATTATTCTCAGCAAGGTATAGTTAGCAAATACAAGTATCTATACTGCTCGAAAAAATAAATATTTCCATGGAAAGGTATAGGTAAAAGTAATACCATATCAATTCGGCTACGTCACTTTGTCAAAACAGATATCCTAGTAAAATGTATACGGCTGGTCGATAACTTTTTTAATTAGATAGATAGATAGATTGATTAATTTTTCACAAAAAACTTCACAAAACTATTTACAATACTTTTTACTTCGTCTGCCGGAAAAAACAGGTATTTGATTATATACAACACTAATAATCTATAATAAATTGTCTGTACTTTAAGGGGGGAAACCAGTTTAGACTTATCACAAAATCGACTATTTTTATTGCATTAGTCGTTAGTTTAACTACTCAGTAATAAGTGGTAAAAATTTTAAAGCGAAATTCGCATTATTCCCTATTCTATGAGCACTTCAGTGACTGCCCGTCGGTTCCGCACCGTAGTGCGCGTTAGTTAGAACGACGTTTTTCTCGAAACTACTTTTTTTCAACTGGTGGGCACTCTAGGTCAAAAAATTATTGACCAATCGTTATAAATTTTTTTCGGAGTATTCTTTATTCAATCCTTTTTCATATGAACCTAATTCTGGGATTATATTATCATTAAAAATATTTTTTTAAACAAAATAGATGAAAAAATAAGGTATGAAAAAATTACATTGTGTTCAAGCGCCTCAAAGATATGCAATTTTCAATATTATTTTATCAAAATTAGGTCGATATTCTTGTTGTTGATTATGGAGATATTGTTGATTACGGAGAAAAATTGCAACTTAAGGAATGCCAACCAGCAAGGTACTCGGATGACGATCGTCCATGGATAACACGCTTAAAGCCACTATTTCCGGCGAAAATCGCTTGAAAGAATTTTAAAGTGTACTTAAAAATATGAGTAAAACACCCACCGAGTTTTAACAAGTTCTGATTATTCCGTCCTTGCTCAAAAAATTCACGAAGAACACCAAAGTGTCGGTCCCCTAAGCCGGTCTCCTCCCTAGTACTAGTACGATCTTTCTGCAGAAAGTACAGTTTTACTATTGGGCATCATCCAAGAAAATATTGGATTACTTTCTTCTCATTCAAGTTATATACAGAGCAGTTTTTATTGCAAAGACCATTAAGTATAATGAAAATACTTATGGCATTTTTCTATGTCATCCTTAAAATAACTTTGACCTACACTATGGTCCATTTGTTTAAATATTCTGTCCGTATCTTTTGGTGTTCTTTTCTAAGTTTTTTGCCTGCTAGTGGTGTTAATACAATTTAGAAATATTTCGCTTTCTCCTCCCACTTGCTTTTTTCCAACACCATTTTTCCCATTTCGAATTGCAAGCCAATCCTATTTGACTTGAAACCTTAGACCAGAATTAATTTCTTTCTAAAAGTATATTTCTAGGAGGCGTGTGAGTCTCAAGGATTCATATGCAAATATTGTGTTTTGGATATAATTTAAGTGTAATGTAAACATGTAAACGTCACCAGACTAGATACCTGTTTCAAAGTAAATAGCATAAGTTTGCGCACAGATTGGGAGCTTCAAAATTTTCTGTGGAACTGCCGGTGTAATTTGTTAACATTCTCAAACGTGCACTATCGCCATATCTGCGCAGCATAACTTCGGACAGCTCGACAGATTAATTGGTTGGACTTGGAGCAGTTTCCATTTTAGACCTAATTTTATTTCCTTCTTTTCCAAAAAGTTGTTCGCGTTTGAACTTGGCATTGTGGCGTCAATCCTTTTTCGAGGTGTTTTTGGAAAACCATTTTTGGTGTAAGAAACCTCCCAAGTAGCAGTACATGTCTGTAATAAAAATATTCTCTCGTTTATGTTGTCATTTTTCTTTTTACGACAGTTCGACAAAAAATCATTATTGCCAATTTGGCTAGATTAACCTCAATGTTCCATTTTTCACAGTAAGCCTCTAGATTATCTATAATTTTTTTAAGTGCCTTTATTTCATATCATCGTCATAGGGAAGAAGCCTTTTACTTGGATTGTCAACATTCCAACCACCACCCAAATCTTCATGCAAGTCATTTAAGCACAGCGCAAAAAGTAAAGGCGACGTCAGACATCCTGGGCTTACCCCAGAGAACGTTTTAAAATCATCTGAATAATCTTTACCTGTCCATGTTATGGATGTGTCTCTAGATACTTGTTCATTGAAATTAACTAATTTGAAAGATATCCCCACACGTCGTAGTTTGTAAATGAGAATTTTTCTGTGTACTTTTTCAAAATCAGCTTTAAAATCAAAAAAAAGCATACCACCTTCTGCTTCTCGTTAAATTTTAGGTTCACTACTAGAGTGAACAAGACTAAAAATATTGTCAAACGTATTTTTGCCGAAAACCTGTTTGAAGCGCTGTGATCAGATTGATTTCTTCAATCGATTGCGCCAGCCGAAAATTTAACTTGTTTTCAACTAAAAGCATCGATCTTATTAAAGTAACTTTAACTCTCTACTCACAATTTCGTGACAGCTATGTAGGGCTTCAATGTTGCGTGCGTTGTGTGAATGAAATTAATATCAACTTTGCGAAAAACGGCTGAATAAAATTACATATCAAATACACTAATCACCAAACAAAACAAACAACACCAACAAATGATAATAAAAGCAAAACTGAAAGGAAAACCTTTGGTGTATCAAACACCAAATCAAGCAACGGGAAATGAAACAAAGGGAACAAAAAAGTGGTAGCTAGACGGCGTGTGGTGGTGTAAGACGGTTGGAATCACGCCAACAAGTAGAGAGTGAAAAAATGCAGAAACCAACTGCTAATTATGGAAATTACGTGTTACGGACACGAACGGAAAAGTAGGCAGTGGAAGTGGGAGGTGGTTAAGTAGAAAATAAAAATGGGTGAAAAAAGGGTATATTTGAATGTCAGAAGGAGCGGACGGTGGCTGATATAACAATGTGCCATGACACGAATTTCGGAACAGAAAAAGTTGAGCCATACCGCCGCATCGATATTGGAATAGTGAACGGAATTTGAGTTAGCCAACTAACCAAAAATGTTAAAGAAGCTAACCAGTAGTAATAAGCAGTTCGCCTAACCAATTCGTGTCATAACCACACACATACATGCAGGTATGGAACGCATACGTGTACGTGTTTTTGATGGAAAATCTGATACCTGATGCCTTACTACAACTCATGCAAGCAGAAAGCTACCAATGCGGCTATTGTTGTTTTAAATATGTACGAGCATAGCTGGTCTTGTGGCTATTGCCTTTGGACGTTGCTAGTTTTCGCTCGACACGCATTGTTATTGTTCAGGTTAACTGTTGATGGCTGTTGTTTGTTGGTGGTTTTAACAAAGTTGTTGATTATTATGACAACACTTTGGCACTTACATACAACGTTTAACAGGAATACATTCGCTCACGTGAATAGACTGGCTAACATGCACGTACAAGGTGCCGCAATTGCTCGTGTGTTCGTATGTGTCATTTACGCTTCTTACCTGTATTACACAAAAACCAATGCATTTTTATATTCCGCAAAGACGAGCTCTCGACTCGCAAGTACATAACAAGCAGCACGTAAAAAGTTGATAATGCGGATGATGATTATATGGCTGCTAAGAAACGAAAGGGTTGAGGTAATAATGACAAGGTAATATGGCACTAGAAGCACCACCATCCACACATACACATACGCATTTGTGTGCATGCACTCATACATACTTGCATATGCCTCCAGTCAAGCAGACTAAAATTAGCGTGCAGCCATAAGTGTACGGCAAGAATTTCAAATTATTATTACTGATATTTTGCGACCAACCCACCAACAACAGTGCATGCGCTAGCAACAAAAGTATTGACTAAGCAAAAGCAAAAGCCGAAGCCGAGTTGGTTCGAAGCCATGGTTTCAATGCTAAGCTGCTGGAAGGCTGCCACTGTTAACTATGCTTCCCACGTAACTATGTGGCTGTTGAGCAGCTTCGAGTTATTGCATCCAACGCATTGCCTTAGGAGCTTTATTATTTTCATAGCAACTCGTATGGCTTGCACCAACAGTGACGCAGCGGAGCATTGAGAGCGCTTTCACAGCACTTCGTATAATCCTTTCTCCTACAAAAAATTGTATAATAAAAAAAATTTTATATGGATTTGTCGAGGGAATTTTTAAAAAAGTATTCGAATTCGATATATCACTACATGTCTTCTATTGCCATCCTGTGGAATATAATATTTATGACGTTTTTGCGTTTTTCTTTTATTGTTTTTTGCTGAAGAAGAGATTTTTTGTCCTAATCTTACATGGATACCGTCACCATATACAGCTTGCACGATTCATGCCGCTCGCTAAAGGTACACCTCATTTGGGACCACGCATAGCCAGTTTTATCTTACTAAACTAGACTTGCGAAACAGAACACCTACGTCCTAAATACTTAACTCCGACCTCTGTAGCTTTAATTTTGCCCTGCGATACCGCCGATAAAGCATTGCTTCGTACGGCGAAGCTGGCCAGTATGGCTCTTCATAGACAGAAGCGTACTACTCTGCATCATTTGCTTGTCTCTTCTCTTCACTCCACTTTTTTCCGCAGCTCCTGACGTTCTTTCAGATACATATCTCGAGCAGGAGAAGAAAATTCGATATAAAAAAGAATGAACCGTGTGCTGAGTCGTCGTGCCCGAGTCTTTGAAGATACTCTCTGTAGCAGCCATATCCCGTCAGCAATTATGTCAGGTAGTAATCCGTATCACCATGTCTTCTCTCAATCCGTGGCTGTACGCTTCTGATGAGTTTATGCTCCCGCTATTTTGCTACTCATTCATACCCCTCTGTCTTTCCTCCTTGCGCTCGTCCGCCGTTAGTCTCATGTTTAGGCTTTTGACTTTGTCGTACATTCTTCCCAATTCGGAGGCCTTTATATCCGGTGACATGATAACCGATATGACATACACTGCCTCATACGATACTGCCCTGACATCACAGGCAACTCTGAGGGCGCTTAGTCGTAAAACTATTTCCGTCTTCTTCGTGCATGTTTTCTGTATCAGAGCTTTCCCCCATATGGGTGCTGCATAAATGAGTGTAGACTGGCTAACTCTAGCCAAGAGCGCTGCTCCGAGTGGGACTACCAATGTTGGCCATAATCCGTGTCAGTGCCGCGGTCACCATAGATGCCTTTTCAATGTGCTCTTTGAAATTTAGTCGGGCATCGATCATAATGCCCAGGTACCTTCCTCGCTCATCCTGGAACCACTTTCACAGTACTTCAGCTCTATGCTTGTGTGCCTAAGTCCAAGTCCCGCTTTTTCATCCGGAGAGTTTTTACCGCGAAACCACTGATGATTTCCCGCGCCTCCCGCTGCTTAGTATCTTGTCGAGATGCATTTTCAGTGGTTATCTGACTGATTGCATGCATCATGAGATTCAGGTATAAATAACTTCAGACACTATGATTAGAAATAGATTTCAGAAAATTCAACGCATGGCACTTATATGTATCAGCGGCGCTCTTAGAACTACACCGGCGCTCTGACGCTCTGAGTACTCTTTTCATTTTGGTTGGTCACGCTGCTGCTCGGCTTGCACAACTAATCAAAGACGCGATTTAGGTTTTAGGTACTTGGCCATTATACTTGGTCTTGATCTAACAGTGCAATCTTGTTAACTATTGCTTGACTGAACTATTTTTAGTAGGTTATTTAGCACTAGAATTCCAGCTAGACGTGCCTGGGTTGGCAATACATCTGTCGGAAAAACTGCTTATGGTTCTATACTGGTGTCTAAAAGCTTGACGATGAAATCTCTTCTCGCCAACTTAACCACTTTTGGAGCAGAATCAACTTTACTTGGCTTTTGGTTAATCCAAATTCATCCCCTTTCACAAAAATTAATTCAGTTTTCTTTTGATGCACACTCTTCATTCCACGTTCAGATATACCTTCACCTGGGTTGGGTCGTTCAACACTCAAATCCAATGGAACCTTAGCAGAATCTTCTGAGGAAATTATTTCTCTTGGTAGGCTACAATAATTCTTTGCTTACTGAAGGATGGAGAAGCCTCATCGTTTTTATTTCATTATCATCATTCATTGTGTGTTTATGCTTGAGTTTTTTGTTGCATGGTGTTGTTTGTACTGAGCCAAGTCATATGAACCAAAGAGATGTTCGAGCATCTTACTTTCATCAACTGGAAAGAGACCAGTTGACTTCAAGCCTTGAACAATGTTGCCCACTTTCCAAACCTGTCCCAGTACTGCTGAACATTTTTTTTTCAAAAGAGAAGACTCCCATCCCATTTTCGTTTTACCAAGAGTTTGTCCCACTCTGTCCTCATTGCGCCACCCACACACCACCACGAGTTCATCGGTAAGGTGGGAAGGAAAAGGTAGGAAATTTAAGGAACTCCACATTGTTCAAGGTTGCTTGCTCAATGACTCGAGTACTCATGTGGCTCACATGTCCCTCAAGAAATGCTCTGAAACAAATGTTCATAATCACCAGTGAGATCGATATCTGCCTAAATTGATCGAAACCTTGATAAGGTATTAATAACTCAATGACAGATGGTTGAGAACATCATCTTGCTTGAATTTCCTGTGATGACGCAGTCACAAAATTGTACAGACAACCGAATTGAATTTTACTTTCCGTAGATATGAACTTTGATAATAAGTGGAATAGCGTAATTAGTGTTGTCAAACTGGCGGAACATAGCTGATTGTTATTAGTGCAGGGATGTGCCATTACAGGGTTGCCAATATTCGACGGACCCATCTGGCAACCCTGTATCTTTTGACAGAGACGTCAGATCGCTTAATGACATACCGCGTCTAGCAGATTTTCATCATGGAACAGTACACGCCACGCGAGCCCTCCCAAATTGTTGAAATTTACATTCAACAAAAGAAATCAATTGTGAAAACTCAACGTGCGTATAAAAAATTAAACAATGTGAAAAGTGCGCCTTCTAAGAACACCATTCAACGTTTGTACGAAAGGTTTTCGACTGGTGATGCTCTTTCTAATCCAAAGAGGCCAAATCAAGACCGACCAAGGCGTCGCCAAGGACATCCCCAAATCGCCGCTCTCAGCAGTTGGGCATTGTTCGGACCACTTTACAACGAATTATCCGCATTGACTTGCATTTATTCCCGTATAAGATTCAATTGACGCAAAGATTGTTGCCTGCGGACAAGCCTCGTCGATTGGAATGGGCACAAAATGCCATTGAAATCCGTCGGGTCCGTCGAATATGGGTAACCCTATACATTTGAATACTTTTTGGTTCCCACACTGCTCATAGGAGCGTTTATTCGAAATTACCCTATGTTCGTATTTACCTAATTGAAGAAAAAAAATTAAATCTGTTATAATACTCAAAACAAATTACTTAAAAAAACAAAAACAGATATATTTTTGTGTATCAAATTTAATATGTTTGGTTTCAGCTCTACGTAGTGGTCAAATATCTTTGCCTTTCCTTTTTATGTGGTCAGTGGGTGCGTATGTACACTTATTAATTGCAGTTAAAAATATTAACATGAAAAACGAAATTTTTATATTACTCATCGTCTTTTAAAAGTACTTAAAAATAAAATAAATAAAAATATAATTCAGCCGCTAAATAGTCATAGCAACTTTCTCAAGAGCGCCATCGCTTCAAAACAATTCGGCTACCGCCCATTTTTATACCTTTGTACGAGGTATGGCTGATAAGCTTGCGGCCTAAATTACTTCATGAATGAAAAGTTTGATTTCTTATTTTATATTTTTAAATATGAATATGCGTTTAAAAATAAGTTTACAGATTTTTTTTTAATGGTTTTCTACGGCCTCCTTCACTTATCTGTCGCTCGAAAATCTTCGAACCAGTAACACTTTACATAAATGTAAGAAACAGAAAAATGCCTTCACACCATATGGTAAACGTAATTGGCTCCACTAAAAGCATGCTTCCTCCTCTCTTGGACTCTTGATTTTCAACCCCAGGACTGCTTCCACATTGCTTCGAGGTAGAGCTCCAAGATGGCGACTTCAGTAGGACACATTCGCTTATATACCCCGCGTCTAGGGTCACCTGTTTTGAAAAACATACAGTTAATGCTCTTCGCTTCTTTTTCGGATAATATCCTGAACAAAATTTGCAACGGCCAATCATCATTTCCTCGATTATTTTTTCAGGTGTACATACACCAACAGTTCGTTGAATAGCTGTTCTATCTGTGTACCACTTCTTGCATTTGAAGGAGATAAGCTCCGCGTTACCGTACTCAATACCTAAATAAATGCATTTTGGTAGATTCACCATTCCCCTTCCCCACAAGTACTAGCGAAAGAACCCGTGTCCGGACGAAAACTGTGTGAGTTAATAGCTAATTTCCCCGTGCTCTCTTTTTACCCACTTTTTTAAATCGGATATTAGTCTTGCTGTTCATCTATCGTACCGTTCAGAGTTCCATCTCGCCTACCAAAGTTTGAACATTTGAATTCTAATGCCAGGGTAGCATGATCCTGGAATTCCTGAGATTTTTGCCTCACATATTCGCTTGCTCTCTTTTGCTAGATCTGTAGGGATGGTTCCGCTGATAACTAAAACCGCTGCTTCTGATACTGTTCTGTCTGAAGAAGCCCGAGAGCGCCGGCATATCACTCTTAGCGCATCTGCCATATTTCGCAACCGAATAGAAAATCGAGTTGTGCCCAGTAAGTTTGTCTTGAGCCTAGTTGAATTTCTAAATATTTAGCCACTCTTTTTGTTGATAAAGTGGCACCAAGTACTTGCATATCAATTTGTAATGGAATACGTCTGTTGGTTAGAAGGACTATTCCTATTTGAATCGTGGTCGGTTTTAATTTGTAGTTCCATAGGCATATCCGTACTCGTTACCTCATTTAACTTTCTTTTGGCTTCCGCATCATTTTGGATGATTATTACAGCTGCAATGATGTCTGCATATCCAAATAGATGGTATCTTTATTTGAAGAATTGCATCGCAGCTTATGTTCCAAACTTCAAGTCCAAGTATTGATCCTTGGTCTGCAGCCACTGCTATTTGTTTCGTCTTGTATATTTCGCGGGTTTCATATAAGAGCACGCAACTGCTTAGATAGGTGCGAGTAATCTTCAATAGATTATTTGGGATGTTGAATTTTGTCTTTAATGCTTCAATTATGCCGCCCCATCTTGAACTGTTTAAAGCATTTCTAATTTCCAGTGTGGCTAGTAATGCTAAACGTTTGGGGTATCGATTACCTGCGTGAGTATGTTCTACGCTAGCTATTATGTCTAGCTATGCCTGTCAAACAGACCACCACTGTTCTCTACTGATTCTCTAAGCCTACGATTTATCAGTGTCACAAGGAGCTTTCCTGCGTTATCCAGCTTACATAGCGGCCTACAAGTGGACGCTAATGTTGCAGTTGTAATTACGCTAATAAAGTAGTAGCAGCTTATCAAGCCAACGCTTTGGTCTTATTTTTACAGTCAGGTCTGAAGATCACGCAGTACGTTTCCGATTTTGGTTGACATTTTCAAACAGCCCGGGCGTATGCGCAACGGAAATCTCTTCGATGTTCAATGCTTGAAAATGTTCCTGCTTGAGCTTGAGTTCATCGAGCCAATTTAAGTAATACAATGCTTCAGTTATTTTGGCATTTTTGTTAGTACATTTGATCTATTGAGAAACTAACAAATTTCTAGTAAGTATGGATTAGCAAACCCAGTATCCCTAGCGCTCTATCTCGTAGGCTCTATGATATTCATGTGACCTTGCAGAAACAGCACTTCGCTAGACAACTGGCCACTTGTCTTCTGTACTACGCCTGTCTTACATATCTGAGCCATTAGCCTCTTGCGCTTGATACTAACTTCCAAAAGCCGATGAGTGTATCGTCTAACGAGCTCTTGCTTGGAATAATTTCTATTAAAGCTTTTAGCAGAGTGTGTTTCCTAAATGGAAATAGTCGCAATATTTAAATGAATATAAATAAAATTAATAATATTTTAAAGAACTAATAATTTTTTATAGTAATTGTAAGAATTAATTTTTTAAAACAACCAAGAATGTACAATGCAAAATATTTCTTACATTCCCATACAGCTTCACTGTGTTCTTTTTCCGTTTCGCGCATACCTGTCATTTCGTTGAGGCCACTGTTTTGTCTGCTAACGTTGGTGTGTTAGCTAAGGCAGTCCTTCCGCTTGTTGGGTATTGAGAGATATTATTATAATATTTTGTAGAATTTCTTCTGCAATGCCCAGCCGAAATTTTCAAAATGAATAATTCGTAGAATTTGGAATTCGTTTTGCTCTTCGAAAAGCAAAAACAAGATGTTTTTACACTTAATTCACCAGGCCTACATTGTACGTTATTGTTAGTCTAGAGCAGATAACAAGTCAGCTTGCATTGCACGCCTTTCCAGAGCAAGAACTTAAATTAGCAAAGTATTTGCCATGCAATGTAATTTATTTAGACAAGCAGTCAGTAAATAAAAATTTGTCGTTATCTTAGAAAGTGTCAATTAAACAGGGTTCGGCACTTGCAGAGTAACCAATTAAAAGGCCATAAATTTAGTTTGGAAAATTACTTTTCTTAACTATGACCTTGAGGCGATCCAGAAACGAGTCGCAAGCTGCCCGAGTGTGACTTGGAGGTATTTTCGCCCACTCGCGGACAATGGTTTTTTTCAGCGCCTCGAGACTGGTGAATCTTTTAGTTTGGACTTTACTCTCCAAAATTGTCCATAGAGAATAATTCGTCGGATTCACGTCTGGTGAATTTGACAGCCATTGTGTGGACATCATGAAGTTCGGAACGTTGTTTTTTAGCTATTCTGGGTTCTCTCGAGCTGCGTGAGACGTTGCCGAGCCTTGTCGAAACGTCCGTGGTCTGCCACCGAAATATTTGTCTGCCCACGGCTTCAAAGCAACCTCCAGAATACTTTCCCGATAATATTTCGCATTTGCCTTGACGCCAGGCCCGATGAAAACGATTGGAGAGCGCCCATCTACGGTTACAGCGGAATAAACCATTACCTGTGGCGGGTGCTGCCTCCTGGTGGCCAATCGATGACTCAAATTCTCGTATGAATGATCGGTCAAATAAACCCTATCGTTGTGGGAGTTTAAAAATTGCGAATGCTACGGTCAGATAGTTTCAGTTCTTTCGCCATGTGATTGTCACTTCGTCGGGGATTTCGCTCAAGTCGCTTCTTTGATGACCATATCCCTGACGTTTCGGAATGCTACCAGTGTCATTGTCACGAGTAATGGTTAGGTAAACAAAAATGTTATTTACTTTAAGGTACTCGAACTCACGAATAATCGCTGGGTGTGATTTTCCACTATTACATTTGAAATCCATTACTGATTTTTTGTCTTTCGCCTTTACTCTCGGCAAAATGCTTCCGGGTGCTTGTGAACAATACTCTAGGCTGTCAATTAGTCTACTAACAGACATCTTATGCCCGTGCAGAAGCTGTGCAAGTGGTCTGAAGTTGATAATACTTCGAGTGCCGAACCCTGTAATATTTGACGCCGACTTTTTCACTTTTTTCCTGGGTAACCTTTTTCCCCTCTCTGTTCAGTGCATCGAGTCCTTCGTGAGCTGCGTGTTAAACTTACGAAAAAGGCGTTTCGTAACTGGTTCCAATGGGATTGAAAATTTTTTCTAGTCACTTTAACACAACACTTTCAAAACTCTTCAATCATCGCAACTTGTCAAGCAGTGTGAGCATTCAGGGTGCCCATAGTACAATCATTTTTTGTAGTTTTTTTTTAAATATCTTCCGTTCATTGTTTGCTAGTTTGTGGTTCTTACGCTATCTGCCACAATTTCATTCTTCGATCGGCTAGTCCTAATTTTTCGACATTTTTGAGTTTTATCTACCGACACGGTTGGGGATAATCTCCATAGGCCTCTCTTCTTAATATAAAGTAGCAGAGCCCACTTTTTTACGAACTGCAAATAGAGGTACAGTAATAAAGGTCTTCAAGCACCGTTCATATTTGTGCAAACAATTTTTCGAGCATATCTCCCTTCACAACGAGGAAGTTATTTACTGCGCGACTGCTCCAAATTGCGTGCACTTCCGGTTTTCAATTCTATAGTTTTGTTGTTTGTTCTAGAAGTATTTTATTAATACTTGGGATGAGTAACGCGCATTCAGTGTTATTAGTAACGCTAGGCACCTTAAATTGTGGACTTATCGTGCGCTCCTCGTCCATACAGGCTTAATTACTTTTGCATTTAACCGCAAGCAACAAAAAATTTATATTACATACAATTTTTATTTCGCTTCACAACATTCACCGCTGTACGCACACATATTTATATTTTTCTTGAACAACTTTAGCGCCATTATTTCTTCTGTAATTTTTGCGTGCGCAACAATCCGAGGCACACAAAATTACGAAAAAGTAGAAAAAGGGAACGTAGAAAAGTAAAAAAAAAAACAGCGTACGCGTTTGGAGGGTACCATTTATCATGGCGCTGTTTTAATTCAATATTTTCTGCGGTTGGTCTAAACTCTGTACCCCCTTGCCGCCTGCATTACTCTCTCTTCAGCATAGCAGCTTATATGACCGCTTTTAATTTTTCTGCAATTTATCCCGCCACATTTTTTCCACCTCACTTTCCTCTTTTTATGCTGCGTGTTTGCTTTTTGCGTTTAAATTTAAAATAGTCCAAGTCGTTAAGGTTTACTCGCAGGCGAGAGTGCGAAGAAAGCAGCGCAACAACAGCAATCATAAAAACACCTAAATAAGGAATAAACGCTCACAATTTATTTCCTCATGACCGCCCGCTGGTCCGTAAGTCAGTTGCAGCTGCAACATTAACTGCGCCGAAGGTGGAGTGAAAATAATAAGAATAAAAGTATAAAAATTAAAAGAAAAAAAAAATGTGGGAAAGTGTAAGCACAGAAACGCAGCAGCGTAAAAGCGAAAAGCGGAAAGGCAAAGTACGCGTAGAAGTGAACATTTAATGATTTTTTAAGTGGTATTGATATTAACAGGACCCCGGCGTAGCTGCCGCGCCCCTGTGTAAATAAAACCTTACAGGTAAACGCACCGTAAACGAGTAACGGTAATAATAAAAAGTGTTGCCAACAATAGCAAACAGCCCCGTGAGCTGCAACTTATCAAATAGCAACAACAAAATTTATGTATTTAACTTTTATCGCGTAGTTGATACTTACAAAGCGGTACACCCTTTTGTCTACAAATTTATATGGCTCTCACTATTTTTGTTGTTGCTGGTAATCATACTATATTGTGTTAACATATTGTGGGGTCGTAAATGCTATTGAGGTGTTGCATAAAAAATTTAATGAACACAACTGGACGTGCGTGCCCGCAATGGTAGTAAAATTCTTTGGGAATTTGCGATCAAGTTTCGCTTGTGAGTCAGTGAAAGTATATATAATTTTAAAGTAACATGGGTTAAAGCAACAAAGGGTTCTAAACAAATTAAAAACTTTTGAGTAATGGTCTTTGCTTTTATACATTTTCATATTTTTTTCGTAGCTGGTAGGGGGCGTATGAGTGACTTCTACTTCAAAACGTGCACATTCAGCTTGCACTTCATGCTAAGCGTTAAATGGAACGCTTGCATGGAGCTCCAGATTTATTGAAGACAATGCGAGCAATAAATGTTGGGCCTGAAATTTCCGGATATTATAATAATAATATAGGACTATGAATAAGTTCGTGCGGTTTTTTTTCGAAATTTGAAACTTTATTGACGTAAAATGGTTACAAATTTAATATTCAAAATATTGTCCATCGCTTACTACTACTTTTTCCCATCTTTCTGGCAATTCACGGATTCCCTTTGTGAAAAATTCGGTCGGTTTTGCCGCAATCCACGAATCGATCCATTTTTTGACTTCATCGTAATTACGGAAGTGCTGGTCAGCCAGGCCATGTTGCATCGATCGGAAGAGATAGTAATCGGATGGCGCAAGGTCTGGACTATACGGCGGGTGGGGTAGGACATCCCATTTGAGCGTTTCTAAGTATGTTTTGACCACTTGTGCAACATGTGGCCGAGCATTGTCATGTTGCAAAATAACTTTGTCGTGTCTATCGGCGTATTGCGGCCGTTTTTCTCGCAGTGCTCGGCTCAAACGCATCAATTGTCGTCGGTAGACATCCCCCGTAATCGTTTCATTCGGTTTCAGTAGCTCATAATACACAACACCCAGCTGGTCCCACCAGATACACAGCATAACCTTCAGGCCATGAATATTCTGCGCCGACGTCGATGTTGAAGCATGGCCAGGGTATCCATACGTTGCCCGACGTTTTGGATTGTCGTAATGGACCCACTTTTCATCGCCAGTCACAATTCGATGCAAAAAACCCTTTCTTTTGTGCCGTTGAAGCAGTTGTTCGCATGCCATAAAACGGCGTTCAACGTCTCTTGGCTTCAATTCATACGGCACCCAATGGCCTACCTTTCGGATCATTCCCATGGCTTTTAAACGTTTGGAAATGGTTGATTGATCAACTCCCAAAGTTTTTGCAACCTCTTCTTGCGTTTGAGCCGGATCTTGATCGAGCAGTTCCTCCAATTCGGTATCCATGAACTTTGGCGGCGCACCCTCGCGTTCTTCGTCTTCCAAGCCAAAATCACCACTTTTAAAGCGTGCAAACCACTTCTGGCACGTTCGCTCAGATAGAGCATGCTCACCATAAACTTCCACCAAGATACGATGACTTTCGGCTGCTTTTTTCTTCATATTAAAATAATGAAGAAGAATTCCCCGCAAAAACACATTATTTGGCACGAAATTCGACATTTTCAAGTGTGGTAAAAATATTGTTGTTTACGCTTCAAATAAAAAACTTATACTGACGTTTGTGCCTTACGACAGTAGCTCTCCAATGAATGTTTGGAAATGTGGATCGATGGAATAATAATCAAGTTACGCCATCTGTTGTAAAACCGCACGAACTTATTCATAGTCCTAGATAGTAGTACCGGGATTATTTTAATGTAGTTTCGGGATATTTTTAAGGCAGTCTCGGAATGTTTTGTATGTAGTTTCAGAATATTTTTTATGTAGTCTTCGGTAATTTTAAGTATGGTCTTGGGATATATTATTCCCGGCACATTTTTAATAAGAACCCGACATTTCGGGATTCTCACGCAAAATATTAGGTGGGCAACTAAGTTCTCGCTGTTTTTTTGATGAAAATACAACTTTTTTCTGAAAAAATGGTTACAAGTGAGTCATTGAAAGTTTTGCCCATCGCTGGCTACAATTTTTCCCATCTTTCTGGTACATCGCGTATACCGTCGCGCTAAAACTGTTCATCTTTTGAGGTTATCCACGGATCAAGATGTTCTGATGTCTTCATACGAACTGAACTTCTGGTCAGCTAGACCATGTGCCATCGATGGGAATAGATGATAATCGGGCGGCGCAATATCTGGAGAATATGGCGAGTGGGGTAGGATTTCCATTTCAGTGTTTCCAGGTAGATTTTAACAGGTTTGGCAACGTGAGGCCGAGCGTTGTCATGCTGTAGAATAACTTGTTCATGTCTCAACGCGTGTTGCGGCCGCTTCTCGCACAGCGCTCGGCTCAATCGCATCAATTGAAGTCAATACCGATCCCCAGTGATGGTTTCGCCCGACTTTAACAGTTCATAACAAACAACGCCAACTTGGTCCCACCAAATACATAGCATAACCTTCGCAGCGTAAATATTCGACCGAGGCGACGATGTAGAAGCATGACCGGGCAGTCCCCATGACTGTTTCTCTTTTAATTGGTGTAATGAATCCATTTTTCATCACCCGTCAAGATGCAATGAAGTAGTTGTTCACAGGCAAGGAAACGACGTTTCACATCCCTTGGTTTTAACTCATAAGGAACCTCAGTCCGCTGTTTCTGAATCATTCCCAAAGCAAGCAATTGCTTGGAAATGGATGACCGGGTAACTCCTAATACTGAAGCAAGCTCTTCTTGCGTTTGACCTAGATTCTCATTGAGCAATGCCTCCAATTCAGTGTCTTCGAAGGTTTTTTGCCTTCCTTCACGCGGACGGTCGTCAACATTAAAATCACCGTTTTTGAAGCGACGGAACAGATCACGGAACGTTGTTTCACTTAAAGCAGCATCTCCATAAACTGTTTGTAGCTCTCGATGCGCTTCAGCCGCCGTTTTTTTCAAATGGAAGAGGAAAATAAACACTTCCCGCAAATGACGATTATTCGGCACAAAATTAGACATTTTCACAAAGCCAAAAGTATATGACACCAAAATAAAATCACTAATGTGTCGAAGCAGTTTGTTTACCATATGCCTAAGCTTGGTTTATGACGTTTAGGTTATGTTAGAATCAGCGGGAACTTTGTTGCACACCTAATATATGAAAAACAAACCTAAAGAGCTTTCGCCAAACAAAAGTTTTAAATCAGCGCGATTTTTAACCACTGGAAGTTTTAACTTAATTATGCCAAATCGCAATGGGCTAGAAAACTGCATATTTAATTTTGTTGTAATTCATTATTAATAAATTCACACTTTAGACAGGAACTGGCGAAATTTTAGTTTTTGAAAATAAGGAATGACCTTTTTTATTAAAATTGAAAAGTTCAATGGGTTATAAAACTGCATATTTGATTTTGTTTTGGTTGTTTTTTAATTAAGATTAAAAAATTCAAAATTTAGACGAGAAGCTGCGGAATTTAAGGTTTTATTAGTGAATGAAAGTAAAGAACGACATTTTTTTAATTCAAATTAAATAATTCAATGGGTTGTGAGACTGCATATTAGATTTTGTTTTGTTTTTTAATTCAAATTAGATAATTCACTATTTTGACCAGAAGTGACGAAATTGTGAACCATAGTGAAAGAAAAAAAGTCTAAGAACAAAATTTTAGTTCGAAAAAATTGTTCTATTAAAAATAATCATCATTCGCTCAGTTATATTCGACACTATATTGAAGTACTGAAATGTATAGAAACGGATACTCACCTGCCCCACTTCATCACTTCCGTTTGGGGGGAATATTTATTACTACCTCTCCTGTGAGAAAATTCCCCTACTGAATATTACAACAGGCAGGCTTTGTATCATCCTTTTCGTGTAAATGTTTATGCATGTGGCAATTTCGGCCCACATTGTCATACGCCATAAAATCTCATTATATTTCCGCTCAACAGTAAGACCCTCAACATTTACTTTTTAGTTAATACTTTGCGTTTCTCAATGCCAGTAAAAATGTGAGTTTGTTATT
This sequence comes from Anastrepha ludens, assembly GCF_028408465.1. Taxonomy (NCBI): domain Eukaryota; kingdom Metazoa; phylum Arthropoda; class Insecta; order Diptera; family Tephritidae; genus Anastrepha; species Anastrepha ludens. The sequence goes on along the minus strand of NC_071498.1, from coordinate 6,316,896 downwards.
TTTATCCGAAAGTTAGCAAACAAAGCTCTTCCGTAATATGGGATGTTTCCAGCAAACGAACAAATCGTCAGAGAAATCATAAATACTTTAATTTAATTTTTTTTTTTTTATTTATTCACAACTGAACTTTCTTAACTTACAGTTCCTTTAGAGATTATGGAATTAGAAAGTCAATAAAACATATCATCTTTCGCTCACATGCAAACTCACACCAAACACCTAACCGCGCTTACGAATCCCCAGCGATTTCTTTCACTTGACATTCCCCTTTCCCAGCGCCATCCTCCTTGCACCGCTGCCACTTGAAATCGCGTGCTAAGCCAATAATAATTAAAACCAATGCAATGGTTGTTGAAAACTTTGCCAAGTTTGTGTCTTCGCATGCGCCACTGGTTTTGTTGTACACATTGTCCTGTACATACGTACATACTTATTTATATAGTCGGCGTTCGAAATCTCTGCGTTGTGGGCGCGCGAAAATTGAAATGAATTAGAAACACTTCTGGTGAACATTTGCCAACGGCTTCGTCAGCAATCGCCCGCGTACCAAAAAGTAAATTGCCAGCAATCAAGCACAATCATCATCATCATCGCCACCAACACCACCAACGCGACCAGCACAATTACAATCATCATTATTATCATCACTATCTACATCAACGTTACAGATGGTTTTCGTAAATTACGTAGCGTGGGCGCTGAAGTACCGGGTCACTTGTACACAGCCACGTATACGAACGACATTCAACTGCATTGTGTAGAGTTGCCACAATGTACCAAAAACAAAAAACAAAAATTAAAAATGTTAGTGTGTACGCAAAACTTTTCTTCAAAAACAACTTTTCCAATATACGTACATACATACATTCATACATACATACACACACATTTTTTTACTTTTACGCTTGCCTTTTGCTTTTTCCTCTGTCATTGCTCTTTTTATTAGAACGTGATATTTACTCACTAGCCGATTTTATACTGTACGCGAAAGTTCGTCCTGCAGGACAATCCATGCACATTCAGCTGCTACAAGACGAGTTAGTCTGATGTCGGATGTGTAGTGAAAAGTTTTTGCTGCAACCTTGTTAGTTGCAGAGTTTGTGAAAATGTATTTATGTTTGGAACCGTGAGACTTTGCAGAAGGCGAGCAAGTAAGTAGAAGTATTTTTTGCAATAATTAACAATATTAAGTCAATAAGAGATTTGATATTTGTATTCAGTAGGATAACATAACTTGAACAATGATATTATTTACTTTGTGTGACGGCTACACGTACGATTAGATAAGAGAAAGAAGATAGCTCCATCACTATGCACTACTATTTTTTTAGACTAATAAAAATGTTCAGGAAAACAAGTAAACTATTAGCAGTAAATATAAATAAATACAATATATCATGTATATATTTTTCTGTGGTTCCAAAGTGTAACATAGGCCCCTCAATACGCACCTCCGTGAGCACTCGCTTGAAAAAGTCCTTTGAAAAAATGTAATATACAATAATTTTTTAATTGAAAAATTAAACAAAAAATAAAAACTTGTCCGTCTTATTCTTACAAACCTTATTGAGCTTTATTTTATGATCAGAATTTAGTCCAGATAACACGGAGAATTGAAATAGGCATCCCAATGATCTTTCGGCTTTTACGAGTATGACCAGCCATCGCCGCTTCAGTTTAATTGCCCTACTTCTATTACGCAATGACCACACCAACTTTTGCCAATGTGAAGTGAATTATATTATTGTTATATATGTATAAGTAGTAATAGTAGTAGTAATAATTCTTTATTTATTTATAAATATTTCATCTTACATTACAATAATTTTTACAATAATTCGTTTAAATATATATATACATAAAGAAAAAAATAATAAATTTGTGGTAATAACAATGTTGTCTGTCACAACTCAAAAATTAATCAAAAATTGAACTCTGCAGTAAGAAAATTTCTATAGCGTAAGGCTGAGTATATAAAGCAAGTTAGTCTTTTCCAATTGTGGCCATTAAGTATATCTATTAGTTCTGCTTCATTTAGCTTCGCTGCGTTTAGGTATTTTATTCTGATCTCCTTCAGTACCGGACATCTTCCTAAGAAGTGCTGCATATTTTCTTCCTCGTTTAAATTGCAGAGGGTGCATATTTTCTGAGCATTTCCATACGTAGTTGCATTTAGCTTCAGCAAACCACATCTTGCTTTGAAAATTGTCGTAATATCAGCTAGCCGCATATCTTCTTTAATATATGATTCCCCTTTTGAGTAGTCTAAATGTTTATAAATTCGCTTCGCGCTTGATTGTGCTTTTTGCCTTGCCATGTTGATATCTTTTACTTTCATTATGGTAAGAAATTGCACACAGCGATCTTGCCAGTCTATAGAGGTGATGTTTTCTTCAAACTTCAGACCGAACTCCATTCCCATGTCGTTCAGATGCTTAAGCCAAAACACATTTTTATTTAAGATGCCTTGTGTTAGTTTGTGTGGGAGTCTGTTGCAATTATATTTATAAATAGTTTTCCAGATATACTTCATGTGTAACTCTAAAGAATACATGTGGCTATCTTCTATATTAGTTTCTAATGTTATTGCATAATTTGGAGTGAACTCGGGTAGTTTGAGGATTCTTTTAATAAAGGAACGTTGAAGTTTATTTACCTCATCGAATAAGGCATATATCCAAACTAGCGCTGCGTAGGTTTAGATCGCTCTGCATACCGCTTGGAACAGCTTCCATTTTGATTTTAATGAAATGAATGGCTTCGCTAAAAAATCGTTCCATGTGCAATTAATACTAGCTTTTGCTGAAGTATTTCTGGCTTCTAAGTGTTTGCCGAATGCCATTTTGGGTGTGAGAATGACACCAAGATATTTATATTCGGCCACCAATTTAATTTCTTTACCTTGGTACCACCATTTTTCAGCCTGGGAAAGTCGTCCACCTCTTCTAAAGACCATCATCTCCGATTTATTTGGGTTTACTTCCATATTCCATTAAGCGCAGTATTTCTCCAGGTTATTAATCATGGATTGCATGACTTTAGGGTTATCCGCTAGGAGAACAATATCATCGGCATAAAGGAGAAGACGTATATTCATGCCCTCAACCAATAGTCCACCTTCTAAATAGTCGAGCAAATCGTTTAGATATAAAATGAACAATAATGGCGACAACAGACATCCTTGTTTCACACCAGTGCAGGTTTCAAAATAGTCGGATACTTCTTTTCCCGTCCAAACCGCACATCTAGTATTACCGTAAATATTTTCTATGAGGTTCGTTATTTTGCTAGATATTCCCATCTGTCGAAGTTTATAAATCATCGGTCTCCTCGGCACCCTGTCGAACGCCGCCTTGAAATCAATAAAATATGCGTAAACTTTTTGATTTTCATGAAACTTTAGATGTACAATAGACACAAGATTATAAATGTTATCTACAGTTGAATATTTTCTTCTAAAGCCGGCTTGGAATTCTGTGAGCACGTTGTTTTTTTCTACCCAATTTGCAAGTCTTGCGTTTATCAATCCCATTAACACCTTTGCGATAGAATTCATAAACGATATTCCCCGATAGTTACTGGCTGCATTTACATCTCCCTTCTTAAAAATTGGGAAAATTATCGTTTTTTCAAAAGTTTCATCGATTCTTCCGATCTCAAAAATTATGTTGTATACCTTTGTTAACTCCAACTTAAATTCTGGCGAAGCAAACTTTAGCAGCTCATAAGGTATTCTATCTTCTCCTGGCGCTTTATTGATTTTAGCATTTTCAATGGTTTTTTCAACTTCCATAAATGTTATATCTTTATCGAGATATTCATCTTTACATAGCGCAGCTGCGTAACAAATGTCTTTTGTTAATTGCGGTTGGTTTAGTAGACTTTGAAAATAGTATTTAAAATCGTTCGCAGTGATATTTGTACCAACTTGAAATTACTTTCCTCTTATATCCTTCGCTAAACTCCACCATTCTTTTGCATTTGCAGTTTTGTTGATTCGTTTTTCAATTTTTTCGTAATATTCTTTCTTTGCTTTTTCACACGCATTTCTATAAAATTTATTTGCTTGTAGATATTTTTGCTTATCGTCTTCAATGTTAGATTTTCTAAAGTCATTCAGATATTTGAAGGATAGCTCCCTAGCCTTAAAACATTTGAAATTGAACCATGCTTTTTTAAAAGTGATTTTAATATTTCTGGCAGGTGACTGTGGCACTGACATTTTTATTACGTTGGCAAGCTTCTTCAGATCCATTATTTCTCCTCCATTTTTAAACTTATTTAGGTATTGGTTTAGTTTTAATTGATAATTTATCTTATCTTTTCCTTTAAGCACTACTTTCGGCAATAAGTTGATGTTTTCCAATTCGTTTAGTACCATATTTGTTTTTAATATTAATTTAATTGGCATGTGGTCAGACCATACCTTTGATTCAACTTCGAATCTTTCAATGTATTTCAACCCTTCTTGGGAAACTGCGCGTATATCGTTTACGGAATTACCAACTGCACTTATGTAAGTCAAATTACCTTCCTCATCACCAGCTGTTCTGCCATTCAATATAATTAGACCATAGTCTTCACAGAAATCCATAAAATTTTTGCCTCTATTATTTAATACCGCGTCTCTTGAGCTCCTTTTCCCAGTATCTGCTGAGAATGTAGCTGTGTACAAGTCTTCGATATTTTGTTGTATATTTTCAACTCTAACATTTAGATCTCCCATAACGACTGATATCTTCTCTGTGTTTTCCTTGAAAAATTCCTTAACAACCTCAATTTCTTCGTGCCAAGCTGCTCCTCTTATATAGAGTTGTATAAATGTGATTATGCCATCCTTTACGTGGAATCTTATCACATCTACTCCATTTTCGGCTTTGAAACTATGTCGTATGCCCTTTTTTTGCAACTCTTTTTTGACTCCATACACGCAACCTCCAGACGCTCTTCCAAATTTGCTGCTACGACTTGCTGGTTTCCAGTAAGTGTCAAAATATGGGAAATATTTCTTTGCTTGATTTATTTTCTCTTCGGTTAGGTGGGTCTCTATAAGTTCAAAAACGTCATGCTTTTTAACGTAGTCGAAAAACGCAGGGAAGATATATTTGTTTTCAAGGCCATTGCCATTAAAGGAAATAATACAATATTAATTTTAATTTGTGCACATTTTAAATTATTTTCAATTCTAATACTTTTAAGGTTATTTTTGTTAATCATTTTGCTATGACAGACGTTTTCTAATTTTTTGAAATAATTTTACTTAACAATATATTATAATCTATTTTAACGTTCTGAAGTCTGTTTTCATATAGAAGTTGCAATGTAATATTTGCATCTTCCATGCCACATACCAGCTTTTTATCTTTATTCCATCTCAACCATTTGTTTGCTACTTTCATCCTATCATCTCGGACGCCAATTTGATGTTTAGAGGAAATCGCCATAATATCCTTTTTCAACTGCATCATAACTTTCTTGTCTTGTTGCCGCTCTAAATTAAGATCTCTTTCTACATAGATTGTTGTACCCGCAAGCTTACTTGATTTTTTGAAAATATCTCCGATATCCTTTTCTGGTCCGATTTCTGCCAGCACCGTCATTTTTCCATTTCGCTCGTAGATTTTCTTTGTCGATTTGACAATTGATGCGTCGTTTATCTGTAGTACTTCCTTGCACACTTTATCAACTCCCTCCTTGGTCGATGTACTTACAGTTAGGCCTTTGAAAATTAAATTTTGTTTTTTGATATGGTCTTCCAACTGGGCGAGTCTTATTTTATCCATATTCTTTTCAGCTTTAATTTTTTCGATCTCCTGCGATAAATATTCATTTTGTTTATTCAGCTCCGCAACATCACTACTTAATTCATTTAATTTTTCAAGCATCTCATTGTTACTCTCTTTGATTATAAGCTTAAGAGTTTCTACATCCAAATCACCAACTTTTTGGGTACTCATTTTGTGCATTTTAGGGGTTTGGTTTTTAGTGTCCATTGGGGACAGCTGGTCAGCTTTTCTTTTCTCCAGGATGCTAAGTTGCGCCTTCTACCTTTATAGGATGGTATTTCACCTCCTTTAGCTAATACACCAACCAAGAAATAGTTTTGGGGTGATGTCCTTCCGCCAGATGTCGCTTCACCTTCCAATTGTCTGAACACTCATTTATCTAATGCACTAACCAAAAAATTGTTTCAGTATTTGATCCTTCCGCTAGACGTCGCTTCTCCTTCCAGTTACTAGGACACTGATCCGCGCGAAGAAGTGAACAAAAGGAACACCAAAAGAAACACCACCAGGCTAATCTGCTTATTTCCCAATTCCAACTCAGTCGTACAAACGTTTCGCCTTACAACTGCAATCACCAACAGTACTACTTCCGCTAAAATGCCAACGCTTCTTTATATCTCAGAATATCCGTGGTAAATCAAGTCTTTTAAAAGAGCGCACAAGTTACACGACTGTCACCATGCAGAGTTGCCAAACTTTATATAATATATATATATACTAGGTTGTTCAATAAGTTTTGTGGTTCGATAAGAAAAACTCAATTATATGGTTTGAAAAATTCTTTAGTATTCAGTATAGTCTCCCTGAACATTAACACACTTCTTCCAACGAGATTCGAATTTATGAATTACATCCCTGAGATGAGAGTCTAGAAGGGCTGCAAAATACGCTTCAGCAGCTATTAGGACCTCATCATTTGACGAAAAACGCTTCCGATGCATGAATTCTTTTTAGCCATTATCAAAATGCTCTTGTGACACAGTGCATTGTCCTGATTAAAAAAATTGTTTTCTCTTACAAACTGAGTCTTTTTGACGAATTTTTTCCTTCACCTTGTCTAAAGGGTTGCAAGAATATTCAACATTTATCGTTTTGCTAAAACTCCTTCTGCGTCCCAAAAAACTGATGTTAACACCTTTTTGGCCGATTTCTGTACATAACTTCGTGCCGCATCACTCTTTAGCCTCTAGTATTGATTTAGGATCATGGTGGTAGACCCAAGTCTCATCCGTAGTGATGAATTGACGCACAAAATCGACTTTATCCATTCCAAAGTGCACTAAATACTGCTGCAAAAGTCGAATATGAATGCGTTTTTGTCCCACTATTAGTAAATACGGCACTCACTGTGCACCCAAATATCTGAAGCCCAATACTTCAGTCAAAATATTGCTTGCATCACAAACGATAGATTTAATTAAAGAAGTGCAAACGTCTTGAATATTCTAGTATATCAAACCATTTTCTTGACAAACTATAGGTATGTATATGAGCTCGGAAAATCAAACACAATATTCAACTGCTTAGCAAAGCACTTCAAAGAAAATGATAACCTTTTCCTTTCTGCCCACTCATAGGTTGTTTTTGAAGATGTGCAATTGACTCAATCTGTGTATTTCCAACTGACAAAATAGCGGTATCGTCTGAAAACGTTGCTGTGATGCAGTTCTGATGTATAGGCAAATCGCTTGTGAAAATTAGGTAAAGGGTGGGGCCCCAAAACACTACCCTGTGGGTTACCAAGTTTAATTTCTTTCACATCAAAATACGTGTCATCGTGAATCGGATTCGCTCAATGCTAGCCCAAAAATTAGTCACGGTGCGAGCGGAGCAGGATTTGCTGGTGCCATCCGGCGTTAATAGAGGTTGCCCCCAAGGCGGTGTGGTGTCTCCATAGCTTTAATGCATGGTGACTGATCCTCTACTCACCACCTTAGATGATGCTGGAGTCTATACACAAGCATATGTGGACGACGTTGCTTGTTTGTTAACGGGCCCTTCGCTTATGAACATCTGAAGAAAAGTTCAGAAAACTCTGGATATGATTGACACTTGGTGATGTGCTAATGGTCTATCGGCAAAACCCACCAAGACTAGTATTGTCCTCTTTACCAGAAGGAGGAAGCTGGATGAACTCGTTCTGCCTAAGCTAAAAGGAGTCACAATCCAGCTATCTAAAAAAATCAAATATCTTGGAGTAATCCACTTTCTCTGTGAATGCACTGCCCTATGGAAGGACAAAATGTTAACCCTGGGCAAACCGCTGTTCGAGAGTATCGATGTGAACAACCTAATAGGTTCTTAAACCGGACAGACTGAATACAGTCATCCCGTAAGTAACTGGTAAACAAGTTGGTAACGAGGATGTGGCAACAAAATGGTCCGGAAGCGCTAGTTGGAAGAATCACCACACAAACCAACCAACCAATCCTGGATAGTAAACTTCATACGTTGAAACAAAGACATCCAAAGCACTGACAGCCTTCTGGCGGTGCAAGGGTGTCTTTGGAAAAACGTGGGTGAGCTTTGTTGTGAAAAACAGGTGGAGAGGCAGAGTCAAATTGCGCTCCTGGCCTTAGACAGCCCTCCAACCACTTCAAGGGTAGTCGAGTCCTGTAAATCCAGGCTAAACTATTGTATATCGGTAGATATAATAACCGGATGCTAACAGGGGTTCCGGGATAGGTGGGTATCGTGGGAACGCGACCTCTAACTCCTTAGCTAGGATGGGCTTTGAGGCCAACTTCTACAAGCGAGCTTGGCAGGCTGACAGAGTCTGCAGATGGTCTAAACTGATGTTACCTGTCATGTCCGACCGACTGTCGCAAACCCTCCTGTCATTAAGCAGAAAGGACTGCAAGCAACGGGTTGGACTGATGACGGGCGGGAAATAGACGGGAAAAGGTATGCATCTCAGACAGTGTACTCTGCGCCCAGCTTGTGAAGAAGAGGATGAGACAGCAGACCAATTTCTGTGCATCTGCCTGGCCTTCGCTCAAATCGGGCTTGAGGTCTTTGGCACGGATGTGTTAAGAAGGACCAACTTAGCTCCTTGGCACCACAAGATCAACTCAGATTTCTTCGGTAATGGTTTTGATAAAATGGGTATCAGTGATATATGTAGGCAGATTAAGTGAAGAAGAAAAAAATCGAACTATTGATTTAAGCATCTGCAATTAACCAAAAATAAGATTTGTGACGAACGCTCTTAGCAACTGAAGAGGTTTTTGAAATATTCAAAATTTGTGTGCTTGAGTTGTTACTAGTTCCTGCGTATGCAAAAGTGCTTAGATTTTCAAGACGAATATTTCAAAAGGCAACAAAGCGGGAACTTTTTTGGTTACCCACACATATGCGATACATATGTACTCTACGTTGCTATACAAATATACGCTCATATATATCTAGGCATTAGTAAATTTTTGTCACACCTGAAACCTTAATTTCAACAAATGTCCTTGCTGGTACAAAAGCATAAGTCCCAAAGTGGGAAAATTGATTAATGTAGGCAGATTTCTGCGCCAGAATATTAAAAACACTTACAAATAAATTCATATTTGTAAACCCGCACTCGTTTGTGGGTATTTATAGCTTTCATAATAAGTGTGAATGATTGCGCTACTTGAAAGCACGAAGGTATGAGTTTGCCAAGAGACACAAAGCCCGGCAAACGTACGCTAACACCATGAAGACTGAGTGAAAGGAGGCTGAACTTTCCTTCCAATGACTTTAATTTTAGCTGCAGCGGGTAGATTGGGAAGTAGAGAGTGTTGAACGCTCATTTTGATATTGTCACAGTATGGCTAAGACGCTATATGTAATTATCTTCATATAAAGGGTGATTAATTTAGAGCTATCGGATTTTAAATAGAAATAAAGCAATGAAAATTCAAAGTGTTTGAGTAATCTTTATTATTTTTATGGGTAATCTGTAATATTTATTTATTAAAGATAATTCCTTTGAAATGTTGGCCGTAACTGCGCCGTAATTCGGTCATTCCTAAACACAAATTTTCAATGACTCGCTGGAGGACTTCGGTCGGTATCTCGTGAACAACTTTAGTAATACCTTAATCGAAGTTGGTTTATCCAAGAAGCATATGAAATTTCCATATGCCCACATACAAAGGTGTGTTATCACGTGATTTTGGTGGCCAACCTACCAGTTCAAGATGAGAGATGAATTGCTCACCAAAACCATGATGCAAACAAATATTGTCGAGATCAAAACGGCGCAATAGTGTTCGTCATTTACTGCTACATTGGCGCTAGCCTCGTTTTTGAAGAAATATGGGCCGATGATTCCTCCAGTCCATGGGCCACACCAAACGATTGTTTTCAATGGATGTACTGGTTATTCTTGAATAGCTTAGGGTTGCTCTTCAGCCCGAATATGGCAATATTTGCTTATTGACGTGACCCCTAAGCCAAAAATGGGCCTCATAAATATATAAAGTTCAAGTCCCGGAATGCGGATCTTCATCAAGTTTTTCAAGAGCCCAACGACCGAAATTATGACGCTTTAGAAGAACGGCTGGCTTCAAGTCTTTGACTAGCTGTATTTTATACGCTTTCAAACCGCGATTATTATGTAAAATCTCCCAAGTAGTATCAAAAGACACGCCAAGTTATTGAGATCGGCGCCGATCCATGATTCGCGGCCTTAAGCAAACTCTCCTTTACAGCCACAATATTCTCTTCACTTCGGGATGTACGAGCTGTAGTCGGTTGTGTATCCTCCAATTATGTAAAATTCTTCTCAATTTTGCCGATAATTAGCCGAGTAGTGCGGTAGGACGGTTATGCACCTATACACCATAAGTTGGCCTGAGCGCGCGATTAACACTTTTCATAGAGCGTCGAGTTTCGTAATACAATTATACGATTTTTAAAAGTTGTTGAGATGAAAATCTTTCGATGATTAAATGAAAAGACTTACGTATTTAATTTGAAAGTAGTCACACTGTGCTTATGCTTACACACTTCTTAGTGTGCCTGGCGGATCACAAAATTTTCAACTTAAGGTGAAAGTAAAAGAAGGGCGAAGCAGCTGTTCTATCTTATGTGGTAGTATCACAATGGGTCCGCAGGCTGCCCATATTCAGCATGTAGATCAGCAGTGCACTTAACTTAACCTAATGCAATACAAGGTAACCGCAGCTGAGTTCCACCTTCACATGAAAGAAATTTCCGTGGGAAATTTGATGGATGCGTAATAGCTCTGATAACTCAATTCGAGACTACCTACAGAAGCACACAAAGTTACACTCATACGTAGCAAATATTATATTTATTATTCACCACTTATGTGTATGTATATGTGTGCATGCATGTAGCTTGGACTGGAAAATACGACTACGTACGATGCCCACGACATAGAAGCGAAAACGCAATTCATTTACCTTTAGAACTTAATTACAAATAGAATTGCGCTGAAAAGGTGTACACATGTACATGTGTATGTATGTATAAAAACAAAAAAATATAATCCTTACTTAAAATTCTAAATTTTCATTCTGCTTTTCTCGTTCACCTGCTTTTTTGTTTTTTTTGTGTTTTCCACAAATTTTATGTGAAAATGTCCTCCAGAAAATGTCATAATAAATAAAATATAAGCCAAGGCATAGACAAAGCCAATGCGACAGTAACTAAGGCTGTAAAGTATGCACATTCATGCATACACACATTCGTGTATAGATATACATACACACATACATATATACATATATATACAAAAACATTCTTAGCTATGCAAGAAGACACAGACGACAAAGCCGATTCACTTTTGGCCCGAGGTCCGATTTCGAAACTGCTCGGCTGAGTGAAGCTTTCATCGCCGAACCAGACACACCAGCAACGTACAGTGTGGAGGAGGATCAAAAGCGAGCAAATGCTTACACGTTCATGGGACAGCATGTAAGTATGTATGTAACAAGCAACTGGCCCACATGAAGGTGTACTTCTTCAGAGCTGAAATGTGGTGTACTAAAAACCATAAGTTGTAAATTATAAATATAAATGCCCAAGTCTCAAGCACACCCCTCCAGGCGCTCAGTGACTTACACACAAATACCATACCAAAAGTGCTCCCATCAAGTGGCATGAAGTGTGAGTCATTAGGAAACATACGCCATTAGCTTTGACAGCACAGGCTTAGTGTGTCATTGAAAAGATGTTGAAAGCAAGAAACGTTGCGAATACTTCGCTGTCCCTCTTCCTTAATCTCACTCACTCACCGCATATCCCAAGCGTATGCATTACCTGAGGTTGCTGAAACCTACTGCAGAAAGGGACTTTTTTGGTTACTTTTATTATTATTGTTGTTTGTTTAATGTGCTTTTTGGCAGGTCGTTGCGGTTGAGGTAAGTTTGTTGGACGATGTGATATAATGACTTTGAGGTATTTTGAACCATTTAAGCAGTCTGTAAATAACTTTTGAGGTTAGCGGTTAGTTAGTAAAACCTAGGTAAATAAATAAATCGGATCATGAACTAAAAGTAATATTTTATTTGACATTTTTTTAAGAGTGCAGCAAAATTAGTTATTAAGTATATAGTAGGACTATGAATAAGTTCGTTACGGTTTTACAACAGATGGCGTAACTTGATTATTATTCCATCGATCCACATTTCCAAACATTCATTGGAGAGCTACTGTCGTAAGGCACAAACGTCAGTATACGTTTTTTATTTGAAGCGTAAACAACAATATTTTTACCACACTTGAAAATGTCGAATTTCGTGCCAAATAATGTGTTTTTGCGGGGAATTCTTCTTCATTATTTTAATATGAAGAAAAAAGCAGCCGAAAGTCATCGTATCTTGGTGGAAGTTTATGGTGAGCATGCTCTATCTGAGCGAACGTGCCAGAAGTGGTTTGCACGCTTTAAAAGTGGTGATTTTGGCTTGGAAGACGAAGAACGCGAGGGTGCGCCGCCAAAGTTCATGGATACCGAATTGGAGGAATTGCTCGATCAAGATCCGGCTCAAACGCAAGAAGAGGTTGCAAAAACTTTGGGAGTTGATCAATCAACCATTTCCAAACGTTTAAAAGCCATGGGAATGATCCGAAAGGTAGGCCATTGGGTGCCGTATGAATTGAAGCCAAGAGACGTTGAACGCCGTTTTATGGCATGCGAACAACTGCTTCAACGGCACAAAAGAAAGGGTTTTTTGCATCGAATTGTGACTGGCGATGAAAAGTGGGTCCATTACGACAATCCAAAACGTCGGGCAACGTATGGATACCCTGGCCATGCTTCAACATCGACGTCGGCGCAGAATATTCATGGCCTGAAGGTTATGCTGTGTATCTGGTGGGACCAGCTGGGTGTTGTGTATTATGAGCTACTGAAACCGAATGAAACGATTACGGGGGATGTCTACCGACGACAATTGATGCGTTTGAGCCGAGCACTGCGAGAAAAACGGCCGCAATACGCCGATAGACACGACAAAGTTATTTTGCAACATGACAATGCTCGGCCACATGTTGCACAAGTGGTCAAAACATACTTAGAAACGCTCAAATGGGATGTCCTACCCCACCCGCCGTATAGTCCAGACCTTGCGCCATCCGATTACTATCTCTTCCGATCGATGCAACATGGCCTGGCTGACCAGCACTTCCGTAATTACGATGAAGTCAAAAAATGGATCGATTCGTGGATTGCGGCAAAACCGATCGAATTTTTCACAAAGGGAATCCGTGAATTGCCAGAAAGATGGGAAAAAGTAGTAGTAAGCGATGGACAATATTTTGAATATTAAATTTGTAACCATTTTACGTCAATAAAGTTTCAAATTTCGAAAAAAAACCGCACGAACTTATTCATAGTCCTATTATTATCTACTATCTATCATCTATTGCATAGGACTATAGATTTTATAAAATATGTGACCTGCATAAATGATAGTAAATAGTTATCTATTATCTATCATCTATTATCTATAGGGCAATGGGGGGTGGGCACAAAACAAGAGGTCATGATGGAAAAAGAATAATGAGATGGCGCCTATCGTGGTGCCATCGCTTTGCGCTCAGCGAATTTGACAATGAGTTACGTCGTTTAAACACCAGTATGGCCAGATGGCCATTTTCGTAACTTGATTTAGGATTTCTTTTTTGTTATTTAGTCTCGGAGTTTTAGCTCTTTCTTCATGATATTTTTCTAGCCTGTTCTAATTAAAAGTAATGTTTATAATTTTGTAAAATACACCTTTTTTTTAATTAGTTCAATAATTCACTCAGTTTTATTTCGCTTTACTTTTTTTAACATCTGGTCACATTGCCCGCAATTGCAGTTGTTGTTGGTGTTCTTCTGCTTTCAGATCTGTCTCTGTCTACTGCAGTGTTGCCTAGCTTTCGATATAAAAACGCACTAAAATGCCCATGAAAATGAAACACCTAATTTTTTATGAATTACTTAAAGAACTTTGTATGCGTGACAAATTGTCTATAAAATGTGCGTTTTTTAAAATAAATGTGTTATAGTTATGTACAATTTAATTTATGATTTTTTTTGTTCACAGAACGACTTTTTTGCTATATTTGAGGTTAACCCTCTAGTACCCAAATTTTATTTTTGAATGAAAAAAATTGCTTTGGGTGGGGATTATGGTAAAATTATAGGTTCTTTATCAAGAAAGTGAAATTTTGTTCCTTGATCCGATTATATAGGGATAAAACCTTACCCCGCCTGCAGGCGGCTTTGGGAAAGAACGCCAAAAAAAATCTAAATGAAAAACTTGCAAATTCAGTGTATTACGTACTTTTATTGAACAAAACAGAAAGTTTTTAACAGAAATCAATACAAAACAAACAGTCGGTCTTATTTCAAATAGTTTTAGAAAAATGTCTACAAAAGAAAGGCATGCTTTTGGGCATAAATAGTCAGTTGGTGCAAATTATTTATGGTAAAAATTGTGAAAGCAGTCCTTTTGCTGGGAAAAACAAAGATTCCGATTCCATTTTCGGCACACGATTTGAGTTTCGGAGGTGCAGCCAGGATATTCACACCTTTTTTTACCGGTGCGTGATAAAAACTTTGCAAAATGTCCAACTCCGTCGTAGCGAACGTCGTCAGGAGGTAAGTAAGCTTTTCTTCCAGTAAATTTTACTTGAGGAGTTTGTCATGGACGACCTGGAGCTCTTGGTATTGAAGAATATTGTTGTTTGCATAGTACGTATGCGATCTCTGCCCGGAAGTTCGGCAGTTGGTACTGCCTAGCATGCGTGTCAATCTTGTTAATTCTTCTGAACAAAACATAAGCGTTTATCATGGCCATATCAAGCAGGTGATTAAAAAGTCGGTTTGTGTACTTATTGCTCTTTACCGGAATCTTATATCGCCCAATTAGTCCATCCATGAGGTCGACGCCCCCCATATATGACTATTATATTCACGGACTACATTGGGGCAATCGACATCAACAAATTTTTTTCCTGAGCGGACGAACCGCGACACCTTATTTATAACATTTGTTTCATTCTGGAAGGGCTTTTCGCCTGCGTAACTCGATGCGAGTCACACTATTTTATTGTCCTTCCAAACTGATAAAGAAATGTTAATATAACTCCTAAAGCAGATCCACAAAATTCAGTTGAATATCCACGGGGTTGTTTCCTGAGATCAAGATCTGTCGGAAGTTTGCAATTCGGAATTCGATTTGAACGAATAGTTCCCAGCGAATGTATTCCGCGTGATTTTAGATAAACCAGAAGTGGCAGTGACGTGTAATAGTTGTCGAAATATGTTATATGGTTTTTAAAATGTGGAATATTACGGGAAAATCGGACCACCACATTCGCTGATGCCCCAAGATCTGGTGTATCAGTCAGAACAGCATTGTCTCCTGCGCCGCAATATATTTCGAAGTTATAACAAAATCCGAAGGAGTCACACAAAACGAAAGTTTTATACCCCATTTATGTGGTTTATCTGGCAGATATTGTCGAAGGAAAGTCCTCATCTTCGGTGCGCACATTTGTTCATCGTCACATAAACGTTGAGTCATCGGAATGGACTGAAACCTGTTATTGAAATGATCAACGAGACATAAATTGACAACATGTACATAAATTGACACACACTTCTGATTCCAGCATAGAATCTGACAAATTTACCGCCCTGTTAATCACTTCGTCAATTCCAGTGTCGATAGGTAATTTTGCATCGTCCACATTTTCGTATAAAAGATCTTCGAAATCTTCTTCGAAAACAGACGTGGACTGTATCATCGTCGATTTCTAGTAAATCCAAAAATGTTGCAATATCTTCATCATTGAGGGATGATAATTTAGACTTTTGTCGTTGATCCATTTCTAAAAAACCAAAACTTTAAGCTTAGCCCCCTCTAAAAATATCAAAATTTCAAACTTACCGCATAATGTTATTTATTCCGAGTTATCCCAGGACCGCCTCTAGACGGGCTGTCTTCAAAGGTTTATAAAATACAGGAAACACTTTTTTTTTTGTTATTATTTTTAACGTTCGTATTTTGAACACAACCAGCAACACTATGATAATTTTTATTATAAGCTAAATACACTTCTAATATTTTTATTTAATTTTTAAAATACACCACTTTTGCAGAATAATTAATTTGACCGCTTTTCACTATTTTCCGACTTCAAATGACTATGACGGCTGATTAAAAAACAAGACGCTGCTGCAAATGCACCAGCAATAATTTTGGGACTTTCTGGAATTAGAAAGAGTTTAAAAAGTAACGAAATGGTATTTTAAAAGGGAATAAGCGTGAAATAAACTTAGACCGTCTACAGGCGGTCTTGGGTACTAGAGGGTTAAGTAACAAGATAAGGTACTCTTTTTGTAAAAATGTCGTTATGGTTTCTTCAATATTTTCTGGTATTTTGTTGTTTATTTTAACTATGAATATACCTCTTGATGCCCTATGCCCCACTAAGAATTGATGACCGGAAGAAACGATTACACCTCTCTGGTTTTAATTCGCATTCAGTAAATCCAAACGCTTTTTAAAATGTGTCAAACGGTTTTCAATGTTAAGCAGAGTTGAGAGAGGGACATTTAATATTCTTGCATAACCTTAAAACAAACAAAGAATTAAATTTGCACTTTCAAAATATCAAATTTTGTAAGAACCAACAAATTTTCAATAGCTTTTAAATCTTCACAAAGTGAACTTTTTTAACATTCTTTTGTTTAATAATAAAGTTTTTTTAACTTTTAGTTTCGGTAGCTTTAAATTAAAAATAAGAAACAAACACCAAATTAAAGATTTTTGCAATAAAAAAGCACTAAATTTATTGCGAAGAGCAAGTGCTTGGCTCTACTGCACTACTTGGTAAAAGTGACGTCACGCACTCTCTGATGGGCACAATCTTGTTTCTATCATTCTTGACAAAAGGTCTTGTAAGTGACACGCGGCCACAGTGAACACTGAAGCATTTCTAGCTCTCTTTGATGCTGATTCAATGCCGCACATTAGTGGTGACGCTGGCTCCCTTGCCAGGACCATGATGCAGCGTATTGCCAAAAGCTGTGACGCATCGGCGCCCCGTGTAGGCTACGCTTAAGACAATGACCTGTATGTTGGTGGATAACAGAAATCCCAGAGCTCAGACAAACCTGCTTCCGAAATAGAAGAAGATACACTAGGAGCCAGGCTAAACACAGAAGCAGAACCCGAAGCTGATGACTTCAGCCAATTCCGAAAGGCGCTGAAACAAGTAATCATCGCTAGTAAAAACGCAAAATGGGAGGAACTTTGAAGGGATCTAAATAGCAATCCTTAGGGACTGGGCTATAAAATTGTAATGGGGAAACTAAACGGCAAATCTTCACAGCCTCACGTCTAAACAGTGACGTTATCAGCAAAATAGTAGATAGACTGATTCCCACATACCTTTTGCTGTATGCGGACCGAGACCCCAAGGTGACAAGATGCTGCTACCCTTCACCGAGGAAGAGCGTAAAATCGCAGTAAGAAGCCGTAAAAGCTCCAGGCTCAAACAGTATCCCAGCTGAAGTTCTTAAGCTTGTGTGTGAGAGCCGACCAAACGTAATGCAATGCTCAAAGCATCTTCTCCAGGCTATAGGAAATACAGGAGCTGACGTTGATCAGTAAGAATAAAGGCGACCCAACGCAACCGTCAGCCTGGAGTACGCTTTGTGTGCTGGACAGCGCCGGGAAATTGCTTGAGAATGTCATACAGCGCAGGCTTGCCGATTGGACGATTGTCAGCAAAGCAATACAACTTCCGACGCGATAAATCAACGCTTGACGCAAGATAGAAGGTGATAAGCAGCGCAGACTGTGCTGATCGCAGGCGCCACTACCCGAACCGCATCACCGTTCTGGCAACGCTTGACATGCAAAACTCCTTTAACAGCTTACGTTTGTTAAACATTATGAAAGCACTATGAGAAAGGTATCAAATACCTGCATACGTACTAAGAATTCTCCAGAACTATCTGAGTGCGCGTGAGCTGCTGTAGGACAGAACAGATGTTCAGGAAATAAAAGCGTTAGTGTCTGGCGCAGCCCAAGAATCTATTCTCGGCCCTGATCTCTGAAGTCTAAGCTACGACGAAATCTTCAGGTATAGCGGACGATATAGCGGCGGTCATACCAGCACGGCACACTGAGGATACTATTAACTATTACTTATGTAAGTGTAAACAGGTCACCGTAAATTGTTACCATTTTACAATTACTATTTTACATTTAAGATAAATGGTTTCAGATTTCTGCGATTCGAGTTCTAAAGTATTTATCTTTAAGCCTCGTTTGAGTTTGGTTAGCTTCCAAGCTACGATATAAAATGTAGGAAGATAGGACACGTTTGGTGGCGCTATAATTGTGACTTATAATAAAATTGTTTTTGTGAAATTATAGAGGTCCACATATTATTTTGGTGGTGTAGAAAAATTAAGAAAAATATTTTTTTCGTACAAACATTTTTTGACATTTAATTAAAAATTATTACTTCTTGCTAATATAAAAATGCATTAAAGTTTCCTGTCCTCAGTAATATAGTATATCTATGAGTAATGAATAATCTTACATCTTGAGTACTCAACTTTCCATTAAACTTTGGTTTTCTCCTTTCTTTCGGTTGAAAAAAGATTTTGCTTAAGTGGTCAAAGATGTGTTGTACGGTGTAACAGCATTTGTAGTTTATTAACTTCCCAGATTCACTGGGCGTTTATGCGCTAAAAAAGTTTCTATTTGTTTGTAGATGTGCATAAAAAACGTCCTTTGATAGCAAAAAATAAATTCATTTTGACTTGTGAAAGACTGAAGAGTAACGAAAAGTATATTTCTTATATCTCAATTGCAACATTTTTAATACAAAATACATTAGTCAATCATAACCCACCCACTTTCATATAAGTTTTAAAACATACTTAAATATTTATTAATAAACTCAAATTCGTTCTATGTCAATAAATGTCTCTTCATGCACTGACAGGCATTCACAGAGTCTGTGAGCTGCCATGCGGGAAACTTTGCCGATATCAAATTAATATACGACGCGAGTCTCTTATTTCGCATATTGTTGTTGGTATAGTAACGTAAATAGCCTGTGTTGG
This sequence comes from Anastrepha ludens, assembly GCF_028408465.1. NCBI lineage: Eukaryota > Metazoa > Arthropoda > Insecta > Diptera > Tephritidae > Anastrepha > Anastrepha ludens. Next base: position 6,297,531 of record NC_071498.1, on the reverse strand, counting down.
TCGTCATCCTCTAATTCAAAGCCTCTTCTTTCTTGTCAGGTTCTTTTCCTTCTACTTCTCCTTCCCCGCCTTGCGTGGTATCACATCGGAAGATTTTTAAATATTTGTCCAAGTGGGCCGCTCACAAGGACAGGCACTTATCCTAACCTAACCTGGCGTACCCATTCAGCAGCTAATCTCAACAACAGCTTCTCGGTAAACAAAATTAGTTCATGATTTCCCTGCAGGGTCTGACTTAATTTCAATTTACAACAATAATAAATAACAAGCAGCAAATGTAGCAATTTGATACCAAGAAATACTTACCAATACTTAAGATTCTCTATAAATTCAAAGACGGCTTGACGATCACACACACACTACCACGCCTATAAACATACATAGATGCATTGTTGTGTATGTGTTGGTGTGCTTAACTTTTGTGGGCTGTTTCAGTGTGGTTTTGTCGTTAAGTAGTTTTCGTTGAATAGTTTAATGGTTTTGAAAATGCTCTCGAAATGTTATACGCTCCGTTTACGCTGCAACGCCCACAAAGCAGACCCTCTTCAGGCCATATCCTTTCCTACGAGTGTTTTTGCTGTTAGTGTGATTGTTTTCATAGCTATTTATTGTTGTTGTATTTGTATTTGCGCTTGTTTTCCGAAAATTGAATAACATTTGTGGCAAACAAGTTTGCCAGCGGCAGAGGCGGCGGTTAGACGGGACGTATGCTGCCAATTTGGACGCCGGTACGACTTAAGTAAGTAAGTTCAGTTCGTAAACGGTAGGCGCCTAGAAACAAATATGTGTAGGTATTTATTGAAGTGTGTGCGTGTATGTGTGTTGGCATGTGGTTACTTTCGGGGCGCCGAAAACTTTCGATAATCACCGGTTTTTTATAAATGAATGAGTGCGTGTAGGTGGCTGCCGATGAGCTGGGCCTATTCATTTATTTGATTGAATTTAATGAGAAAGTTTAAAAGTAAAACTTTTTAATGGTTTTGTAAAATTATAAATACTTGAACGTTTACATGCGAAAGTTTGTGTGCGGAAGTGAGTTAGTGCAAAGTAAATGTTTCAAATGGGCAAAATCTAACTTTTTTCATATGCTTTTACTTTTGTGTTCCTTGTTTTGTGCAACCAAACCCAAAAAACGAAAGAAAAAAAAACCGGAAAATATTCTACGTTACTGTCAGTCAATTTTCTTGCTACTCCATATACCATTCCTATTCGTGTTCATTAACCACTTAACTTAAAGTTTTAGGCCTAAACACAATTAGTTACAATACATAAATACGTGAAGGAACCTACACAGCCACAAACTACTAATGCCGACATTGAGCCACTAACCAACAAATTTGCATAACCCTAAAGATCAATACAGTTAACCGAAGAAGCAAAGAATAACCGACTGTTCGGGGCAGTATGAGTGCAGTGTTCGGGCAGTTTTGCCTAAACTGGAGTAAATCCTAAACTAACCCTGCTATTCTTCACTAGTAGACTTGGCAATTTCAAGGCGAAAAAATGTTCAGCTCTTAGTTTTTTTCTGTTGTGTTAAACCACTTTATTGGCTGCACAAAGGCTTGCCTTGCATAAACTAAAGAGTTTAGTGGAGATATGCATGTATTTTTATGTGTAGTCATACATAGTCTCACTCGGCAGTGCCAACATTCATTTAGGCCCATAATCGATGCGGTAAACTCAATGAAAAACGCATGAAATGCGCACACAAAGAAAGAAAACGCACACAAAAAAAAGACTCAGTGAGCGAAGATATCCAGAAGTAAGTTCCAGCACATAAAATGCCAAGTCAGCCAGTCAGCTTGAGAAAAAACGTGCTTCTGTGCTTTTGAAGAGTTCAGCAAATTAAATTGCATATCTATGTACATAATAGCACACATACACACGTACTCACACCAAAGCATAAAAAAGTGTGCATAGCTTCATGCATAGCACACGAGTGAATTTTCAGCCAGAGAATGTTGTACGCCCAACTGAAATATGTTGTATGGTGCAAGCGTGAAGGCGTGTAAGAGACAGTAAGCGTGCGTAATGGACAGAAGGAGTACAAAAGTAACAGGAGGAAGTTATTGGCATATTATCGTATAATTTGTTCACAGGTTTTCGCAAGGAGCTTCAAAGACTATACAGCTCTTCTTCACTCTACGTGCTAAGAAGAAGGCCTAAATTTCACGATTTGTAGAAATATAGAAATTTATCATAAGAAGGCTTATTTGATTTATATTGGTGTTTGCCAATATATATATATATATAATTAACGCGCACATCCGTTTTGGGTGTTTGGCCGATCTCCTCCTCCTGTTTGCGGCGTGCGTCTTGATGTTGTTCCACAAATGGAGAGACATACAGTTTTAAGCCGACCCTGAATGGCAAATATTTTTCATGAGGAGATTTTTCTTGGCAGAAATACACTCGGAGTTTGCCGTTGCCTGCCGAGGGGCGACCGCTATTGGAAAACACTTTTTCTTCATTTTGGTGTTTCACAGAGATTCGAACCTACGTTCTCTCCGAATTCCGAATGGTAGTCACACACCATTCGGCTACATAGACATAGTGCAGCGAATAAGCATCCATTGACTGGGTCATTACATCCGAATGGATACAAAGTTTCCGGCTCCGAAAGTATTCGATTCGGTACCAGCTGCTGATAGCAGAGGAAGAAGAAGACCTCCTCTTTGTTGGAAAGATCAAGCGGAGAAGGACTTGGCTTCACTTGGAGTTTCCAACTGGCATCGGTTTGCACAAGAAAGAAACGACCAAACTCGACCAAAATCGCGTAAGAGGTTATCGCGCCAATTAAGAAGCAGAAGATACCAAAAGGAAGGAGAATATGAGATCTGGGTGAACTCATTACGAATGCTTAGCGAGTTTCGGCCGTAATTTGTTCTATTGTTATTTCCACCAAAACGGGTAGGAATTGCGAAGTTATCTTCTTGGAACATTACAGTTAAATTTTTCCAAAAGGGCAGCACAGTCCCTTTATAATGCCATAGACAAACGAGAAGCGAGGTTCTAGAGGTTTGAGGTTTAAAAGAAGTGAACGAGCATACTCGAGATGAGATTAGATAAGATTAGATTATATTTGTGGGCGGTTGGACAAGTCCAAGCACACAGTCAAGAGATCATTGTACTACACTCGGATAGAACTCAGTAGAAAGAATAAAGATAGGAAAGATAAAATATGGCTGGTAAGACGGAAAAATTTGCTTGAAGTCACTTTTCCACAAATCTCTTAGATTGATTAATGAATCTTAAGAGATCCGGAAGAGGAAGAGTATGAACTTTATCCACACTCAGTATATCGCAATCCAGTATCCTAAGTCTGATTCGTGAAAACGCCGGACAGCTACGGAGAAAATGCTCTACCTACCAACGTCCTCCATGGAAAGAATTAACACCTAGAAATGGTTCAGGGCCTAGTGGTATACTTGCAGAGCCTTGATTAGCCAATTTATCAGCTAACGCGTTTCCTGTAATACCACAATGTGCAGACACCCAAACAAGACTAAATTTGTTGTGTTTTGCAACACTGTTCAGTTTCGTCTTACATTCATCGACCAATTTCGAAGATCAGCGTGGGCTTTCAGTGCAGCTTGATTGTCGCTACAAATTCCAATACTGTTGCCCCACTACTTTTTTTCAATTAGCCAGTACGCCACATTCAAGATGGTATAGACTTCCGTAAGGAATACCGTGGCCATCTGTCCAGTGGCATAGGAGTTCTTAGTGTGTTCGTCTAAGTGCCATCCAGATCTGCTACCATCACTAGTTTTGGATCTGTCGGAAAGTGTGCTGATATTCCGTTAATAGGTTCTCTGGACTTAACCATTGTTCTATCGCCGGTCTTGGACCTCATGTCTTGCCAAAGGTTCTCTTACACTGCCAGAAGACTTTTAATGTTCGCGAGACCTTCTGCTCGCCGTGCCTCTTTCAGGTAAGCTTATTATCTAGTATAACTCCTAAGTATTTAACCTCAGCAGACAATTGCAGTGCTACCCCTTTCAATGTAGGTAGTAACATGCCTTCCATATTGCGTTTCCTAGATGACAACGTACAAAAGAGGTATAAAGCAATTTTAATGTGCATGAGTCTGAGAACTCCATGCTATTTTGTTGAAAGAAACTAATCATCGCTTAGGATTTAGAAACGATAATTTTTTTACTGGAAAGTGAAATTTACACCTGTTGGCCACTCTCTCGAATTTCTAGAACAAAATCGTAAGGCTTTTTCCGCTTAAGTCTCCAGCGTTGCTCATCTGGGTTGGCAAGTGGCCATGCCTCAGGGTTGGTATGTTTCTCGAGCCTCTTCGTATGAGCTGAAGCATTTTTTAACAGCTTCAGATACCAAAGAAATCATAATGAAATGAAAAAAAAAATAATATACTAAATATTTATACAAATTTAGTTCGCGAAATTAGACATTCACTTTCTCGATAATAAGTCGCAATAGCTTGTTATTGACGGCAGTCCTAGCATAAATATTGGCTATGCTTTTGTTTTTTTGATATATTTTTTATTTATTTGCCTATCTAATACATATAAGATTTGTACTAAGCGTTATGTGTTTTTATTTCATTATTAAACAGTTTTGTGTTTTCTAATTTATTTTATAAAAACAATTATTTAATATACATTTCCAGTCTCTCGCTGCATACTAAGAGCTTTTTGCAAGTGTTTTAAAGCAGTTATAAGCGCTTAGAATTTTATTCTTCGTTCGCAGTTTACAGTGCCCAACTAATGACCATACAAATTTCTATTAAATACCGATTACTTCCCCCAACTTATAGGATTATCATTCCCACTTCTGCAAAATAATATTAGAATTGAAATTGTAAGTCACGTAATTTTCTGCTTTATTTTTATTTATTTTTTAAAGAGGAGAAGGCAGCGAAAACTTGCTCCTCATTTGTGTGAGACGTGGGCCCGAGCTGAAAGCCCTGCCCATGTCGTCGGTAGCTGCAAAGTGTGTTTTATATGTGTATACATATGTGCTTTTTAAAGTACACACATATAATAGAACGCACACTTGCACTCACTATGTGTAGGTATATGTGTATACTTGTATTCCACACTTTCTATGTATTATTCATTTTCACATTTTTTCACACTTTCGCACGTTTCCATTATATGATTAACCCTGCAGCGAAAACTTTAACTATTGAAATGAATTTCTGCTTCAGAACTAGTATAATTTTGCCAATTTTGAACCACTTGACTACTCATGTGGCAAGTGGCGGTATTGGTCCTTAGAGTTTTGATAGTGTCAATGCAAAAGAGCGCACGTACGAGGATAGCTGAAAAATCGCACTACTCTCGCATGATGACTTTTGCGTCGTGTAAAGAATGCGTTGCTGACACAATCGGTTTATCATCGAAGTAGGTTTGCAATATCAAGAGCAGTTTTCAAGTGCATCTGAAATGAAAGCCCAAACTAAGCAGCTAATTTTGACTGAGATTTGTTGAGTTATTTTAGCATATCAGTCCGATTTTCTTTTGATTATTAAGGATAAGTAAGACTTTAACAACGATAAAAGACGGCAAATGAGCCTAATGGAATTCGCATTAAAGCGTTAAAGGAAACAATACGGTCAACTTCGAGCAATTTTTCGGACTTATATACAGCATGCCTTACCGAGGGAAAGTTCCCAGCGAGATGGAAAATGCAACGTCTGGTGCTCCTGCTTAAACCGAGTAAGCAACCCGACCTAGCTTTATCTAACGCATGCCGGACACAATGGGGAAGGCACTTGAACGCATTATCTGCATCGAGGGTGTCAGGTCCACCTACAAGGCTCGACAGGTCTCTCTGACAACCGATTCGGCTGCCGCAAAGCTAGATCTCCGGTCGATAAAATAAGAGCTGTGGTAGAAATAGCAGAAAGGGCTATAAGTGCGGGAAGATGTGCAAGAAAGTCTTGCGCTGTGGTTACCTTATGTGTTGAAAATGCTTCTAACCCGGCAAAATGGTATATCGTCGTCACTGCCCTTAAAGGCTTAAACGTACCAACCAACCTTGCCCGCTTATTCCGCATTATTATTTAGTACTACTTTTGAACTATCGGCTTGGGGGGGTTAGTAGACATTAACTAGAGCACAGTTGTGCAAAATTTACCAGCTGTTTATATAAAAGCTGAGAAATGCTAACCACTCATAGTACTAGCTGCACTAGAATCGCGCCAACTGGGTACTGGTAGCTTTCCCGGCGGGGATGTGCATGTGCGTGCGCGGCTGACAGTGTGACGATGGCTTAACATGGAAAGGCTCATAAAAAATATGCTCCTGTTTTTAACTTTTTTCGCGTCCCCCATGGCACATTTACGTGGCTTGCACATGTACATACACATGTAAAAAAATGTAAGTGTGTGTATGTGTAACCGTTCACTTACGCAGCTACGTAAAAATGCTGAAAAAGTTTGCGTTTTCGGGCGTAACACAAACTCAAATATTCGACATGGCGAACAGCAAAAAATCTCATGTCACTCACTTGTGCCTGGCGTATACATACGTACACATATGCATATGCGAGAATGTCACACACACACACAAGTGCGGGAGTGTATGCACGAGTATATAAGCAGATGTGTATGGTGAAAGTATGCGAAAGCTTGCATAGCAACGGAAGACTGTAAAGTAAAATGGCATAACTTTCGGCAACTGAAATAGGCAATTCGGGTATTTGGGTGCACTTTGTCAGCATAAAAGCCGGAAGGATGCGACTATGCAAAGTTGCACTTTGACGAGCTGTTGTTGACTAAATGTGCTCACACAATGAGTTTGAAAATGTTCATTTCTGCTACGAGGTATTCAAAAGTTTTTACTTCGCTCCGTTTGTTGTTGTTTTTGTATTTGGTTTCTTTGAAAGCGGCAAAGTTGTGCAATTTCCACCATTTTTCGCATTGATATCGCAATTGCCTTGAGCTATTCTTGCCTTGAATATATTTTGTTAATTTTCGAGGCTTGCAATTTCAGACTTGCTTACAAGAAGTTTGTTTATTTAAAACAACTGCTTGGTTAAGTGTGGAAATGAGAACGAAATTAGATACGCCCGCTGACGCTGATGATGCCGAAGTGGGCGTAGTAGCACTGACGGCTCCAAGATGGAATAGGGAGTCGGAGCAGGAGTTTTTAATAAATTAGCCAATTCATCTATTTTCTTAAAACTACCGAATACTGCTAGTGTTTTTCGGACAAAAGCCTTTGCGCCCCTGCATACATGCAAAATGCTGAGGAATCGTGGAGGCGCGGGAGGTATTACATTTTTGTTTTTGAGAGTCAAGCCGCGATCAATGCTCTGACGACGCCATGGTACGGATTCAGATCACGTCCTGTAAGGAGGAGATCAAGACTCTTGGGTGAGCAGGCAACATTTTTCTGATCTGGGTTCCAGGACATAGGAACATAGGGGGAAATTAGATTGCTGATGAGCTTGCCAAGAAAGACAGAATTGGCCTCAGAGGCCACCTACCCTGTCATCTGCATCCCCCTGACTGTTGTTAAAGGGGAATTGCGCGACTGATTTCTAAAGGAAGCGCAGAAAAGATAGAGCTGCATTATTTCGTGTGATATTTCGCAAGCCTTTTGGTCCCATTATAATAGACGTAAAACTCAGCAAGTCAGCAAGTCCTGGAGACCCCGTAACTGTGTTTACCGGTCATTGAACGGTGGTCACATGGAAAAGATTGGTTTACCATTTAACTCCCATTGCAGAAGTTGTGTGGACCTTTCAAAGAGGGTTCTTTTCTCTATAAATGCCCGGATTTGGCAGCTAGACGGTTAGGGTCACTGGGTGCTCTTTTCTCCGGCAGCCCGTGGCAAGGTACAAACATAAATCCAATCAATCTGTTGGAGGTCTTATAATGGCATCAAAACGACACTTAAGTGCTACTTGGGTAGTGCCAGAGTGGTACTTCAACCATTTCACCTACCTACCTGGTAATACTAGAGGAGAATTGAATGACCATCAAACCACTGTAGATGAATCCTCATGATGGAAGTAATCGCCATCAAACGTTTAACTGGCTCTCAGCGATTTTGAAGGAATCAAATGCTTTGCTGATGTAACCAGATTTATGACAGCAGTTGGTTTACAACAGAGGTCGGCAAAAACTGAAATTGTAATATTAATATTATTTGTTGAGATATTGGTGTGGTTAGGTAGTGAAATAAACATATAAATATAAACTATTAATTATATTTATTTATTAATATTAATAAAGAGCGCGTGCGGGCGCTTGCTCTTTACTAGCCGGGTGCTCGATCCAATCTAATCTGTCTCAACGGCAACGACAAGCGGGCAAGCAGAGTGACGCTATCCCCACTTACTCACTTCATACATATATACATATATAGATAGATAAGCGCAGAACGCAACTGCGCAACTTGTATGTATAACATATGATGTATCAATATAATATATAATATATACCGTATAATATAAATGTATATACCTTACACATTCTCGACAGTAGATATTGGTGATATAGAACGAAATCAACGCAGCCTTTGCTCGTGTTACTTCTGTCTGAACACCAACGACTTTTAGGACGAGCGTAAAAATGCGTGTGAAATGAGCGCTGAATTATGCTGCGGAATGACCAATGACATGGAGCCGAAGTTACTTTACAATTTTGCTACGGATGGCCAAATCTTGTAACTTATCAGCCTTTGACGAATCTAGGATTCTCGTCTCAATGAGCCTTCTTGTCCATGAGTTCAACTACCTAGCCTATCAATTTATCAAATTTATTTGTATTGCCGAAACTGCTTACAGCCTGCGACAAAAGATAGCGCACCAACATTTAGACTAATTTTGACATTTTTTCGTTCCCTTTTAATTTTCATTATTTTTTATATGCAAAAGTATAACTCACTGCACGCTAACAAAAACTATATAAATCCAATTTTCAAACTTTACGCAAAAATTAAAAAAAATCCAGAAACTTTTCATCCGGACTCCGCTGTTTTAATTGAATTTTGAACTGAAATTTTTAAAAAACATTTTTTGGGACACGGTTTTATAGGTCCTAATTTTTGTTTGTAATAATTTTTTTTATGGCACTGCATGCTGATGATGTCGCGCTGTTATCTGAGGAAGCGGGTGCCTTACAAAATGAGTTCTCACAGTTGGCTGAAGTCCTGAAATTAACTGGCTTATGCATAAGCAAAAATCAAACAGAGGACGTCATTTTCGCATTTAATAATTCAGATTTCATATTGTTACCGAAGAGGTAGCCGCAGCTGGAACTTCAAACATCTTGGATCCATTGTAAGCAATGATGGGTTGGGCTTCGGCCATAACAAAAATGAACAAAATAAGCAACAAACGCATCAGGAGAGAAATTGAAGGAAAATCGGAACTGGTATGTGCGCATCATGACAAGACCAGATCAGCATGCAACAAAGAAATTGGTAATTCAGCCTCTTTCATCAATGCGACGTGGCAGAGCCTTTACATCCAGGCTAAGCACTATTAAAAATTAATTCCAGCGGAATGAGTCAACGATGGGACAACTCAAGAACGTTCAACCTGGCGATTGCGTACGAGGAAGGCCAACCCTAAATAAGGGACCATGACGAGGAAAAAGAGAAAACGCCATGCATTAGTACGAAGGTTGCCTTTTGTATTTTGCGCCTTTGCAATACTACGGATAATAAGCTGTATTTCGATATTTTTATCGAAAAGTTTGGTATTTTTTGGTTTTATTATATTTAAACTTAGGGCGCCAAAAAGTTCATCTCGCCCTAACAATGAAATTCTTTTCTTCTTAATTGGCGCTATAACCGCTTACGCGATTTTGCCTGAGTTTAACAAAGCGCGCCAGTCGTTTCTTTCTCGTGCTAACCGACACCAATTGGACATACCAAGTGAACCCAAGTCCTTCTCCACCTGATCTTCCCAACACAGAGAAGGCCTTCCTCTTCCTCTGCTACCACCAGCTGGTACCGCATCGAATACTTTCAAAGCCGGAGCGTTGGGATCCATTCGGACGACATGACCTAGCCAACATAGCCGCTGGATCTTTATTCGCTGCGCTATGTCTATGTCATCGTAAAGCTCATACAGCTCATCGTTCCATCGTCTGCGATATTCGCCGTTGCCAAGGTGCAAAGGTCCAAAAATCTTACGCAGAATCTTTCTCTCGAACACTCCAAATGTCGCTTCATTGGATGTTGTCATCGTCCACGCTTCTGCGCCATACGTTAGGACGGGCGTGATGAGAGTCTTGTAGAGTGTTAGTTTTGTTCGTCGATAGAGGACTTTATTGCTCAGTTGCCTACTTAGTCCAAAGTAGGACTTGTTGGCAAGAAAGATTCTACGTTGGATTTCAAGGCTGACATTGTTATCGGTGTTAATGCTGGTTCCTAATAAACAAACCTCGTTTTGTCCCCGTTCACCACCAGACCTATTCGCTTTGCCTCTTTATCCAGTTTGGAAAAGGAAAAACTAGAAGCGCGGTTGATGTCCATATCATCGGCATACGCCAAACAATTTTAAGTTCTGCGGCTAGTACGATCCTCTCCAACAACAGGTTAAAGAATTCACACGACAGCGAGTCACCCTGTCTGAAACCTCGTTTGGTATCAAACGGCTCGGAGAGGTCCTTCCCAATTCTGACGGCGCTGCTGGTGCTGAGCAACGTAATCTTGCATAGCCGTATTAGTTTTGCGGGTATACAAAATTCGGACATCGCGGCATACAGGAAACTCCTTTTCGTTTCTGTCGAATGCAGCTTTGAAATCGACGAAAACATGGTGTGTGTCGATTCTCCGTAGGTCTTTTCTAAGATTTGGCGTATTGTAAATATTTGGTCGATGGTAGACTTTCCAGGTCTAAAGCCACACTGATAAGGTCCAATCAGTTGGTTGACACAATACGCTCGCTAGAACCTTATAGGCGATATTTAGAAGACTTATCCCGCGGTAATTGGCACAGATTGCAGGATCCCCCTTCTTATGGATTGGGCAGAACACACTTAAATTCCAATCGGCAGGCATGCTTTCATCCGACCATATTTTGCATAGGAGCTGATCCATGCACCCTACCAGCTCCTCGCCGCCATGTTTGAATAGCTCAGCCAGCAGTCCGTCGGCGCCCGCGGCTTTGTTGTTCTTTAGCCGCGTTATCGCTATTCTCACCTCGTCATGATCGGGTAGCGGAACGACAATTCCGTCGTCGTCGATTGGGGTATCGGGATCTTCACATTCTCTGTGACATGCGCAGCTATCACTGTTTAACAGGTTCGAGAAGTGTTGTCTCCATAATTTAAGATTGCTCTGAATGTCAGTCACCAGTTCGCCGTCTTTGTTCTTACAGGAAAAAATAAATGAAATTAACTCCTGAAAATTTGTGTTCGATGATTTATTACGCTTTTCGTATTTTGATATTACAGCTAGTCATCATGCATAGCACTACAGCTCAGCGTGACCCTTAACTTTCTTCACAATATTTATCCATGCATCCCGGTCCATCGCCATACTAGGGTAGTTGGTCGCATCTGTGCTTCTTAGATGGTCCTCAACGTCGCCTAACCATCTTTTTCGCGGTCGTCACCTTCTCTGTTCTCCATAAATACGTTCATAAAAAACGTTGCGAGGTATTTTTTATCTGACATTCTACAAACGGGTCCCAGCCATCGTGTGCTCTGTGATTTAACAAACCGCAAGACATTTTCCCCTTGTAGGCATTCCTCTTCCATTTTCTTTTCGAAATCGACCCAGTACTCTCCTTAGTATTCTTCTTTCCAATATCCTTAATTGATTAATTGTATTAGCTTTCAATGTCCACCTTTCACACGCATACGTTGCCTCTGATCGAATTCGTTTTCCTACAGCCCAACGTGGACAAACGGCCTGCATACGGTCTTGAATAGCAATCGCTATCTAGTAAGTAAACAAAGTTCATCTATGCCATCATAACAGATCACGAATCTTGAATATTTGCATACGAACCAGAGAAAACATCAATCGACATTATAGATATTTCAAACGAGTTTAGTCCAACAAAAGTTACTTGCGGAAGAAGCACCTCAAAAGAAATGTTCGCCTGTTTTTCAGGCAAATTTGGTTATGGGTTATCCAGAGAAACTTAAAATAGTCAGTTCTAAGTGATGCACAACCGTTTTCTGGCCAGTAGTTTTCGGAGAATTAAGGAAAACCAACCGCGGAACACGAAACATCCCTCACCAAGCCAATACGAGCTCTCACGTATCGGCTCCCACAAGAGAATTTGTGAACACTTAAAAATGTGGAATTAATAGGTCATCCGCCTTACAACCCTGAGGTGGCACCGAATGATTTCTTTTTGTCCACGAACATCAAAAGCAAAAAGCACTGTGAACATTTCTCAAGGCCTGAATGTGGTGTGTTAAAAATACGTACTCCAGCTTGCCTGTATGTATGTATGTGTGAAAATTCATACATATTTCATGTCGTGCTGGCATTTAAAGAGATACTTGCAGCGCCGACTACTTTTTGGCGGCAAGTAGACTAACACAAGTAAGTACTCGAAAGGGTAACCAAGATAAGTACCCTTAAAGTATACTTGCCAATTACACAGCATTAAAGCAAACAAAGTGCCAGCAGACGCACGTATGGAGCACGAATGTGAGCTGCTGAGCTACCCACGTGCAGCACCGGAGAGAGAGCGCAAAACGCAATTACAGCAACCATAATAACAAAGCTTGTTGATGACAATGTTGTTAGTGACTATACAATTTGTTGTTTTTGTGGATGCTATTGTTATTTGCGTTTTGCTTTTTCTTTTTTTTTTTTTTGTTTTTCGTAGTGAATGCTGATGGCGAGTGACGGCTAGTACTGTTGTGTTAATTGCCATTGGATGCTTGTATAGTGGCGAATGCTGCTGGAGAAATGGTGCAGAACATTGCTGGCAGCCTGAATGTATGCTAGCATATGCATATAACTGCATACCTGCCACACTGCCCTTCATGCATGCATACTCTCAGACATATGTACCATGTGTGTGTAGCATTGTGCGTGGCTACGTCAGCTTTCCTTATACCCAACTTGCATGCTTGTAGCTAATTGGATGCTCTTTTCTCTACTTTTTATCTTTTTTAATACTCTACAAATAGTCTGTTCCGAAATCTCGAACCAACACTTGTATCGTTGGCTACGTACATCCGATCTTGAGTGGAGAGCGAACAATGCATGCATGCGAATGGATGTGGGTATGTATGTATGTAGGTAGGCATGTAATTAGATTGGCTAGTGAGGCGCTCAACGGATATTAAGTCGATTTTACTTTGCACTCCAACTCCCAAAACTGGTTGAGGTACCTGGAATGCTTCGCACGGGCCTAATAGCTTGAGGGAATTTGATTGTGTTGCTCCTATTTATGCGAACGAAATTAAATATCTGAGGGTGTGTATGTGCGTACGTAATTCATTCATGCCCAGCAAGGAAAACTAGCGAACTAGTGAAACAAATGTCCGGTTCATACTATTCCACGAACTGCAAAAACACTGAATCTGCTAACTCCTGAATGGTACCTCAATAGGTGAGACCACGGTAATGGCTGGAAAATAAGCATATTTTCGAGCAAATTTGTCTAGCACGGCAATGAAATAAATACAAATTCTGATAAAACTTCCGCTTTGTGGGTGACTTTTTCCTTCATGGAAAGCATTTTGAGATTTTCATTCCATAAAGGTGAATTCATAGAAGAAGCTGAAGACGATTCCTAAATCGGTCGTGTATGGTAAAGGTGGTTTGAAGATCGGAAGGAGCACTGAAATATGCGTTTTAGTTACAATGGAGTCTCCACGAGGAAGATAATAAAATAGCCATTAATGAACAGTTGCTCTGTTTTCGCTTTATTGGAGAATTCTTTGCGTCTTTTTAAAAAGAAGTATGAAATTTAACTAGGGTTATCGCATGCACAGGGCGACGAGCAGGAATGAGATTTCAAAAAACTTGTCGGATTTCGATGAGATGTGACGAAAATCGCACAGTTGACGATAGAGTATATAAGAATATGTATGATTTAGGGTGGTTCGCAAAAAAATGAAGTAGTGAAGATCAAAAGAAAATTTAATTAAATATACCTAAATATCAGTTAGATTCTTAATGCTAAATGAAATACTGTAAAATTTGTATTAATCCAATTGAATTTAATATTTATTGTTTGTTATTTTAATTCAACGCCTGGGAGTGGAATGAAATATGTGATTTCCATTGAGGCAGCTCCAACCCAGTGAGTAAAAAACACACAAAATGTGACTCATAGAATTTTCCCTAAATATATGAGGGTTGTCACTTGAATTTCTGGCATAGTAATGGAAAAACGGCGCACTCGCGTATCGGCACCCACGTCACTGTTGACAGTTATAATTTTGAGGTTGTAAAAGACTTCGTCTATTTAGGAACCAGCATTAACACCGATAACAATGTCAGCCTTGAAATCCAACGTAGAATCTCTCTTGCCAACAAGTGCTACTTTGGACTAAGTAGGCAATTGAGTAGTAAAGTCCTCTCTCGACGAACAAAACTAACACTCTACAAGACTCTCATCATGCCCGTCCTAACGTATGGCGCAGAAGCGTGGGCGATGACAACATCCGATGAAGCGACGCTTGGAGTGTTCGAGAGAAAGATTCTGCGTAAGATTTTTGGACCTTTGCACGTTGGCAACAGCGAATATCGCAGACGATGGAACGATGAGCTGTATGAGCTTTACGACGGCATAGACATAGCGCAGCGAATAAAGATCCAGCGGCTACGTTGGCTAGGTCATGTCGTCCGAATGGATACAAACGCTCCGGCTTTGAAAGTATTCGATGCGGTACCAGCTGGTGGTAGCAGAGGAAGAGGGCGGCCTCCTCTGCGTTGGAAAGATCAGGTGGAGAAGGACTTGGCTTCACTTGGTGTGTCCAACTGGCGCCGGTTAGCACGAGAAAGAAACGACTGGCGCGCTTTGTTAAACTCGGCCAAAATCGCGTAAGCGGTTATAGCGCCAATTAAGAAGAAGAAGAATGGAAAAATGAAAATAAGTGGTTGAAAACGGTTTTGTTATTTTTCGTAATATTCTTTATGATGCTTAATGCACTTTTCCATTCATTCCCGTTGCATTTCCAGAGTATTTCTTAAAATATTTTTGAAGTGAAACTTCTTAAGCGTCGATGGGCGAGCGAGAATGGAGAGTAAAATTTCAAGGCCATGCAACGCTTTATATATATATTATATTATAGATACACTTTAGGCTATTTTTCCTGAGCTTTTCCTTGTGGTTGCTAATTTCTAGTGAGAAATAACATAGCCTACTTTTTGGCGCTTGTTTGTTGGTGCAAACTTGTAGGAAAATATTTTTGGTACCAACTTTTTCGCGTTTCCTGGCTGGTGCTTGTGCGTACTATAAAGTGCTATCCATTCCGGGGTCGGATTTATTGGTAATTTGTGGCGTGGCTGCGGTTCTGGAATCGCTGCGTTTGTGCGGGTGTAAAACGCTCGGAGTAGTGCGCGTTGTTGCCACGGTTTGTGTCCGGCGCTAACCTACACCGGTCAAAAAAAATTATAGAAATGTTCAAAAGAATCGAAGAACTCGAAAAACTCTACTATAATGTTCAAAGTTGAATAGAATCTCAAAATTAAAAAAATTTTTTGAAAGTTTTCCAAACTTACTTTTATTATACTCAAGCCTAGCAAAAATCACATTTTTAGAAAAATTGTTGACAACGTCCAAAATATTGGGTTTACTTCACATGAAATCACTGAAATGGATCAAGGATAAGGCCTCAATCTCACGGTACATAGCATGACGATCCGGTTCAATTATTTCGCGCAGAGCATTGATATTTTGTGGCACAGCAACTGGTTTTAGACGACCATTTCGGAATTCTTGTGTGAACGAACAACGACTATGAGAAAATTCATTGTACCAGTTTTTGCTAAATGATGGTGTCTGCTGTTGTAGTTGTTTTTGTTGTTTTATCAGCTTACTAAACCTTGTCAGTGAGAAGTACTCTCCGGTCGTCTTCGCCTAACTCATCTAGACCCGGAAAACGTGCTATTTCGACAGGTTTGGTTAAGAGCACGAGGAATATTAAGTGAGTAGGTTAGATGGGTCAAGTGGTGAATATCGTGCGGTGCTTGTTCGCCTTGCTTTGTGAATTCAGGTCCATAATTGGGAAAAATAATCGTGCGAAAAAGTAAATTCACAGTTGAACTCCATTTTTTACCAATTTTAATTTTTAAAGTCACTGTAAACTACTTGAATATGGCTCACACATCAAAACGTTCCGAGTGCGTTTATAGTAAAATATGTCGAACTTTAGGTGCCGCCTGACAAAGCTAAAAGTACCCAAGGCCAGAAATATGAATACCAATGCTTGTTTAATATGTCATTGGAAGAAAAGTAATTTTTATTGAAAATTTGGTAAAATTTTATAAACAGCATAAATATATTTTGATATTCATAACCACCATAATGTACTTTTATACGGAAACTAATATTTTTATTTCATACTAATGCGGTTTTATAAAAAAATTTAATTTTTTTTCAAAGTTAACAGGAACACTTAGTGGACCACCTAATGTGATTTTCTATATGACATAATTTTTTTTAAATTCACTGCTGACTTTCAAATATGGATGGGTTGTCTAATAAAAAATAAACTCAACTCAATGGGCTCTGCCATCGACTAAGGAGAAAACAATCTGCAGGCCCCTCAGTACATCCTACTCTTTGGTCCATGGTTGCTTTCTTGTCTATGTACGAGGTGTGTTCAAAAAGTATCGCGAATTTTGAATTTTCGCAGGTTACATACATTCGCAGGTTACGTATAGTCTCTCATTCATGCCGACGAGTTCAGCCATTTCGAATGTTCAGTTAATTGTTGACAGCTGCTTTGCTTGCACGTGTTTCGACTCGTCTTCGATTTTTACCTATTCAAAAAGATGGATCAAAGAGCCTGTATCAAATTTTGTGTGAAAAACGAAATTAAGTGCGCGGATGCATTCCGAATGTTGACTGTATCATACGGAGAAGCTACTTTGTACCAAAGCAATGTTTATCGGTGGTACAGAATGTTCTCGACGAAAAGCGTGCCGGACGTCCGAGCACTTCAACAACAGACGAAAAAATTGATGAAGTGAAGAAATTGGGATTGGAAATTGTTGAGGAATTAGATATATTGATTTGCTCGTGCCATACGATTTTTTTCAAGGATTTGGGCATGAGACGGGTCGCCGCAAAATTCGTACCAAAACTGCTCAAATTCGACCAAAAGCGATATCGCATGAACATTGCTAGTGAGATGTTGGACTCTGTCCGCGACGACCCAAATTTGCACCAGAGGGCCATAACTGGTGACGAATCGTGGGTTTTTGGTAAACCAAAGCTCAATCATCTCAACGGAAGTTGTCGTATGAACCAAGACCGAAAAAAGCGCGCCAAGTTCGGTCGAATGTAAAAAGTTTTGCTTACCGTTTTCTTCGATTGCAGGGGAGTTGTGCATCATGGGTTCTCGCCACAGAGTGAAACGGTCAATGAGGAATATTACCTGCAAGTTATGCGTAATTTCCGCGAAGCAATCCGCCATCCGCCAGAAGCGCCCGGATTTGTGGAAGAACAAAAATTGGCTCTTGCATCACGATAACCCTCCTGCTCACACATCGTTGCGTGTGCACGACTTTTTGGCTAAAAACAACACATTAATGATGCCACAGCCACCGTATTCCTCAGATCTGGGCCCCTGTGACTTTTTTTTGCTCTCGAAACTGAAGAGGCCCATGAAGGGACGACGCTACGGTACGATTGGCGAGATAAAGACGGCATCGAAGAAGGAGCTGAACAAGATTAAAAAAAAATGATTTTTGAAGTGCTTCGAAGATTTGAAAAAACGTTGGCACAAGTGTATAATATCTCAAGGGGATTACTTTGAAGGGGACAAAATAGATATTAATGAATAAATGAATAATTTTTTGAAAAAACACTAAATTCGCGATAATTTTTGAGCCCACCTCGTATGTATTATCTATCCCTGTTATGCGCCAGTCTATGGGCGTTCAGATTAGTGCAGAATTACAACGTTTAATTCCCTAGCAGAAGTAATTAGATTCGAGTAGCACAAAACTAAAAAGGAAAACAGAAACGAGAAGGATAATGAAGTCTAAACAAAAAGGCACAATAGAGCGGATTCTAACTACAAAAGTGAAGAACAAACTGAGCAAAATAAAAGCAAGGAAAGTGGAAAATGTGTGCATAAATACACACACACACACGCAAGCATGCATGCTTTCTATGTCTATAAGTACCATCTTAACTCAATTATTTTTTAACAGCCAACTGCCACTGCTTAACTGCCTACGACTCCTTTTCTGCACACGCCCACATACCGACATACTTACATCACCACTTTAAATTGTCTCGATTTAAGGTATAGGAAAGCCTGCTGAATTGAAGGCAAAGCATATGTGTAGTGAAGGGTACTTCCATATGTACATCACACCCACACATGTTAAAGGAGCAAGCAATCTGTGGGAGTGACTACAAACAACTACTGCTGTCTCTGTCCGGTGGCAAATCTAATTTTCATAACCGTATTTGATTTTTCTCTCAGCTTTAAAAAAATTTAAACGAATTTTGTCGTGACAAGCAGGCTAGTGAAAATCATTTTCTCTCTCAATTTTATACCTTTGTTCACCTTCAGTTTCATTAAATCTTTTAGTTGAGTTCAGGTACATCTTTTCTGCTTTATTTAGCTATGGTGTCATGGTATGTGTCTGTGTGTGGGTGCGCGTGTTGCTACCCATTTGACGCTGCGCTTTTTGTTCTAATTCTTTTTTTTTCAATTTTTTCTTCCTCAATTTTCCACTGCTGTGCTTTTCATTTCGCGCTTTTGAAGTTTTTGCATATTTTTGCTTTTACTTTCTTAGCTGATTTTGCTGCACAGTGACATAATTTGAATTAAATACTTAAGAGGAAATTATCTAGATAGTGTTGGGAGTGCAAAAAAAGACCTTGTATAGAGAGAGAGCCCGGAAAAGGTGAATGCGTACAGTTTAGTGACCACGAAGAAAATGTGGTTCAATACTCCATTTGTGGTAATGGTAGCATTCGCCGAAATTCTTCTTCTACTTGATTGGCACGATAACCACTTACGCAAGTGAAGCCAAGTCCTTCTCCATCTGATCTCCCCAACGCAAAGGAGGCTAACTCTTTCTCTGCTACCATGAGCTGCAACCGCATTGAATTCTTTCAGAGCCGGAGCGTTTGTAACCATTTGGACGACATGACCCAGCCAACGAGCCAGCCGCTGGATCTCTATTCGCTGCGCTATATCTATGTCGTCATGAAATTCATTCAGTTCATTGTTCCATCGCCGACGATACACGCCATCGCCAACGTAGACAGAAAAAAAATCTGCTGCAGAATCTGCGTCGAAATTATGTCTATGAAATTATTTATTACTATTTTTCGCAAACCTTAACTTTGCTGTTGTATTCCAAAATGTATTGGGTCGTAGTAGTGTTGAAGAATAAATCGAAGTTAGGGTGATTAATTTTGCGCCACTTTGTACGACCGGATGCGATGTACTTAACGTGAGGTATGGCTTATTACAGGCATCTGGCGGAAACGGTAGGCTCTTCTTATTTTACTCCATATTTCATACACGTACACTAGACCCTGTTTTTACCGTAAGAGCCATGGCATATTCAAAAACAGTACTAGGGATTTTCCCTTAGTTAAGCTTATTTACGGATATTCATAGTTCCGCGACAGGTACAAAATTCACTAAAACTTTTTGTATAAAAAAAATAATTGGTACTTACACTTCTGTAAGGTATTTGCCCGAGCTCCTCCTCCTATTTGTGGCGTGCGTCTTGATGTTGCTCTGAATGGCAAAGATGTTTTATGAGGAGCTTTTTCATCACAGAAATACATTCCGAGGCTTGCCATTACCTGACAAGGGGCGGAAAATTAGAAAAATCTTTTCTTCAATTTTGTTATTTCATATATGGTGATTCAAACCTACGTATTGTCGAATTGTAGTCACAAATATTATACAAATATTCAGGTAAATAGCAAATTTTTCCTTTTATTGCTTTCCCGGAAAATTTTGACAACCCTTCCGCCTGCAGATCAATGTTCAGAATAGCTGTTTCTACATTATTCCTTCTGGCCGTTGCATTTGTGTCCTGAAACCAATTGTTGTTCCAATTTCCTCTCTAACCTACTTTTCTATCAAAATTAAAAATGTATTATTATTTAAAAAGGAGCGAAAGTTTTCTCAATTTTTTGTAACTTTTTTATACCAAAAAGTACTTTAAAGTTTTGCCAATTATACCGCTCCGTTTTGAGATTAGGTATCGAGGTCTAAAACTGTTATTAAAGGCAATGCCAAAGTTAATGATTTCCAGTGCCCCTCAAGTAAAAGTAATTTATTACATTTTTCGCCACCACGCGTCACTGTCATTTCTCCACCGTGTTCGTCGCCACTTCTACTGTTGCGCTTTTCATAAATTTTGCATACGCTTGCATTATCTCGACAGCAGTGAATGTCAACTGCATAAATTCAGGCGCATTAATGTCACCGCCACTGAAACCAGTGGCCTAGTTTCCATCGCCAACGTCCCCGCTAACGCATTCGCTATTTATGTAGGTGAGCAAGAGCAGATGAAAGCGAGTGAGCTGCAGCGATGGCAAGAACGCCATACCAAATGTGGTCGTACCAGCTGGTACTGGCTAATGTAGGTGTGCGTATGTTCGTATTTGTGTGAATAAAGTGTAGGTATGGTTGTGTGTGTGTTGATTTGTGCAACTTCTTTGCCGTACCATGACATTTCGTTCACCATCAACGCAGCGAGGCATTGCTGCCATTGCCCTGATTTGAAGTTGAACACAAATATTAATAAAAACGCATACCGACACATATGTAAAATACCCTGCTGTAAAAAAATAACTATCGCTATAAAGGATGAAAAAACTGTTAACTAAGTACTGTAATTGTAAAAAAATAGCAAATTTTCATCAAATGCACACACCGACTATTTCATTACATTGTTAGTTGAGAGCAAAAATTCATAAGGGTGGGAAATATAATAAGCCTAGATCAAGATGTAGTAAAAATGGGTGACCACCTCCCTGACGCTGCCGTCTTTGCGCTCGTTTTAATAAAATATCATTTAATGCCATAAATCAATTATTAACGGTTTAGTAAGTAGTGGTGCGTGAGATCTGACACTCCCTCGCAAAAATTGCATTTAAGGAGAATGGAGAAACAAGAGAAAAATACGTTGTTCTGAGAACAAAGTACTTAAGAAGCACGAAAAGTAGTTAACTAAAAGTGGACTTTTTTAGTAAAAAAAAGAAAAAAAAATGACTAAGCGTATTTGCTGGTATTTCCCTATTTTATTTGAAATACTAAGTGCATAATTTATGTCACCCAAACCAACTATTAATATAAATAAAATCCAAAACCACTTATAAAATAAAAAACGCTCCACTGAATTCTTTAAACTAAAATTCAAAATTTCTAGTAAAGACGCGTAGGGCTTTTAATTGCAGTATTTCGAGATCGATTTTACGCTTTGCCTATTTTACGCGATGCTTCTGCTTTTTAGTTGACATCATTCGCTCTTGCACTACCTCCAGTCTGCCCAATTTTGAATACAAACTTTTCATATCAAAATTTGGTTGGGGGTACCCTTTTTTCCCCGCTGATCTACTTCGTGGAGCTATGGGCAACAGAAGTGTATGCTGACGTCGAAGAGCTATAACAAGAGTTTACTTCCTCGTCAGTGCCTCATTGCCACTTATATTATTTCCGTAGTTTTGTGTTTGCGTAGTTCAGGAACTTCCTGCTGGTACATTTTCAATTTCCTCTAGGCAAACTTCATGTCCAGCTGCCTCGATAATCATCTCTTCACTGCAGCCAAGTAGCAACTGTCATGGCTGCACCTCTGGTTGAAAAATGGAAAACGTGTTTCCCATTGCAATTGTTTTCTTGAAATATAGTCCAACAATTGCAGCCCGGCCCTGCCGACTCACATTTTGTACTTATCGGTAAACCACACATGAGCGCCCGGTTTCAAAAATATTCCATTATTTCTCCACGCTGAGCGGCCACTGATGACCACCTTGAAATTCCTCGAAAATTCTAGTTTCTTTTCATCCCGTCATAGGCCGTTAGGCGCGTAGACTTTAGGATTGAACTTAGAATGCTTTCCAGCCCTGCAAGGTTATCCTCTTTAAAATGAAATATATTAGGACGCACTAGCTGCCGACCGTTTAGCTATGAGGTGGAGTGGAAAGAGTCTAGTGACCATTCTTAAATACAGCGGCTGGTTCGCATTGCTCCCATTACATTCAGATAGGCTATTCTATACACATTGTTAAGTGTTATCTGAGTCTTAATTTGGTCTACTTTTGGCCACCGTACCAAAGAGGCGTAGATGATAATTAGCACTATTATTGTCTTGTAAGACCATGCCATCATCTTTGGCCGTAACCCCATATTTAACCGTAAAACTTTTGGCACGTGTATGTTGCTCTCAAAGCTTTATTTGTGATGTACGATGAAAGGTTTTTTCTAGGTCGAAGTTTTATCAAGGATTACTCCCAATACTTCATATCTCCAGATAGAGTAAAGTTTGTGTCCCTAGTTTTAAGGCCCCAAAACCTAGCCTCTTTAAAGGGTACCAAACATGTTTTGTTCGGATTTGTCGAATGTTTATCTATTATGTTCCTAAATCAAATAGCAAAATTTATCACCCATCGGACTTATTATTATACTTTTTGCAAACGGCGTCCACCCATAGCCATATTTGACACTTGTGAACTGGGCAGCTGGCGTACAAAACAGACAAGCGATGGAGCGCGAAAAGGTTTAAATAAATATTTCCATCACTCAAAATCATATTTTTTACATTTAGTAAAAAAGTTTTCAAAAACAAAATTGGATTATTAATTTTGCGCCACTTAGTAGTAACATTGATTGCCCTCTATTGTTGGAATTTATAAAATTGTATGTATCTGTAAAAAATCTTCGGCAGTACTTTGTACTTTCTGTCGATTTTTGTTAATTATGCTTGGAATGAAGCACTCAATAGATACTTAATTGAGTTTATTGCAACATAAAGGAATACCTGTACCCATTTTTCCTTAACCCTCGAGAACACGCGCCTCACTTCATGTAAGAATGTAACTTTTTAATGGATTACGATTTTTAAACATTTCCTTTTTAACATAGTTTTAATACCAAGTAATTTTTTTGCAATTATGTGTTTATTTAAGAAATTCACACTGTAAAATTATATAGATTCATTCAATCAGGACATAACCAAAAATTTTACATTCATACTTTAGTATATTAACAAAAAAACTCCTTGTAACAAAATAAATAAATAAAAGACAAGAATCAGTCTTCGGTAAGATTGACATTTACGTTGCTTTCGAAGCAAGATGGGCACATATACTTAACGTGTTCCGTGCGAAGTAAATTTCACATAAAGTGCAGCCTTTTTTCGAACGTCTGTTTTTACTCCTGGGGCAAAGCTCGCAAAAGCCCGGTTTTAGGTGTTGGCTTTCAGGTTCTTTTGCTAGTACAATGCGATCCATAGTATTTCTTAAATCACGAGGTAAAGTTTTTATGACCTGCCGATTAGAAATATGTGGCTTTATTAGCTCCAGGGCAATTTCCTTTAGAAACGTCCTCCTCTGGGTTAAATTGCCTGTATTTGATTTGTAAATTACTTGTGCGTTTATGGCAGTAATGTCAATAAGCGTGAGAAAGAGGCGCATTGGCCACCTGCAGGTTATTCTGGAAACTGAATATGTGCCTTTCATTTGATCAACAGTGTCTACACCCCCTTTCGTCTGGTTGTAAAAGGTTATTACTTCGGGTTTGTTCTCAGATGTTTCATCATTAGCTTGGCCATCGGCATGAAGTGATGATAGCATAAGTACAACTTTTTTCTTTTTTTTCACTGGAACGTAAGAGACAAGAACCTTGTTTTCGGCAAATGCAGTCATTGTATGTGGTTGCGGCCTTCCTTTTGCTGAAATAAATTGAGGTGGAATTTCCTTTTTATTTTTTCTTATTGTATCCCCAATGGTCGTTTCTATATTGTTTGTATAGTTCATCTGCTAAAGGTATTGAAGTAAAATAATTATCCATGGTAATATTTCTGCCACTATTCAGAATTGGGGCAGCAACCCTTTTCACAACCCGACGTTTTCAACAAAAAAGATAAATCAAGAAATACTTACATTGTTTCTCGCGCAATGAGCAAAATGCCGCTCTTAAAAATCAACCGTCTGCCTACACGTCCGATCGTGCACTAATCGAAAGAAATGCTCGTCAAAGTACGATGCACAACTACTAGCGAAGATACTCACCACAATTAGTGCCAGAATTACATAGAACATAAAAATTTCGCGAAATGAAAAATTGCTTGAGCAAAATGCTCATAGCGCGTCTTCTCGAGGGTTAAGGCTCTTCTGTTTTAAAAATCTATTATAAAAATCTAGTGTTTCTGATTTTTTAAATTTTTTTAATATAAAATGGAGGTAGTCATTAGAACTTATTGTTTCATTGACTTAATAAAGAAGGACATAGTTAGGCAGAGTTCGCCTACTACAGAACTTTCAATTATTGAATTATTAGAGCAACTTTTAAGAAATGGAAATTAAATGGTGCGCTAATCGTAGGCCTACTTACTAAAGGGATTAAAAAGGAAATAATGTCTAAACACTCTCTGAATTTTGCTGCTACGTCACTCAGTTTGCTGTATAACGTAATAAAACATTTTGATCCCTTTCTTCTCGAAGCCAAATTTTCCAAACCGACTTTGTTGAGTCAGATCTTCACCGGTTTACTTTACAATTTAGCTGTATTGTGACAACTGCTTTTTGCGCATGAATACGGAATTATAGTTTGTGTTTATAATAAATTTGTATTTTTTGTTCCGGAAGTTTTAAACTAAAGTTAGTAAGCACCCGTTTTGCAATATCAATATATCAAATCCAAACTTAGGGATGCGCTATGGAATAAAAGGATGGAATATATTATATATATTTACATGGAAAAGATAATACGTTTTTGTGAAAAATTACAGATCCGGCCGTGTACCCTTTTAATCCCTTTTACATTGCCGTGAAGAATATTATTTACACTTCTTCCGAACTTTTGTTTACTTCACTGTGCCGCTGAAAAAACTGAAATATGCTTATTTTTGACGCTGCTAGAAAACTGCTTGGCATTAATTTATTCACAGTTTAATTTCCTACTTGGTGCCGTGTGCGTATGTTTTTGTGTGTAGGGGACTATACATGCAGCCAAATCATATTAAAAATGAATCAGATTGTGGAGCAAGGGGCAGCAGCACCACTCCAACTCTCCGACTAACGAGAATCAGCAAATGCATTTGTTGTTGGTGTTCACTCAATCACTGAACAGCACTGACTGAGTGATTGGCTGCTTTTCGATGTGGTTGTTGTCGTTTTGCTCTCACTGCTGCAGCAGAAATACCCACTTTTCTTATTTTTGTTGTTACTTCTATTGGTATTATCACATGTACATGTTTTTGTAGTAGTCTGCAGTTGTGGACTGACTGACTGGTTGTTGGTTAAAGATTAAATTGGCGCTCCGTTGCTGCTCGAATGTAATCAAGCGAATATTGTTATTCTGACCCACAAATTGTGAATGGATAATTCTCTGCTGAATAAAGAGTAATGTCATTGTGTGCAAATTATATAATAGATATACAAATTGTATGTAGTTGCGGTGTGTGTGAATGCTCTTCACTGCACAGCTTTCTTAGTGTAGGTAAATGTGTATCTCGGTATCAATGGCAGCAAGAATTAGAGTTATATAGTAATAAGTTATCGACCGTGCATGAGTGGAATTATGTAGATAAATACACATACATACAAATGTACATACGCAAGAATGTTCGTAAATATGTGCAAGCGCAAGTAGATAAATATGTTTGAAATTAGACGAGTTAGAATTTGAATCAGAGATTCAATTACTCTTTATGAATATTTCAGTCTTAATTCATTTAAAATAGAATTCATGTTAAGGTCATTTCAGATACACATAGATATTTAGTGCGCATTAACCACATAAGTGAATGCATTTATTCCCAAACAGTGTCCCTTTTGTGAACTCGTAATCATAAGTAGTCAGAGCTGCTTCTCTTTGTTCCTTGCAGCATTCGGCAGTCCTTAAATTTTTCAAAAAACATACGCCGTTGAAATTGGTTCTCAAAAAGGTGGCATCGGCTCAGTACGGCAACAAACAGTCATATAAAATTATGAACATTGTTATTTGAAAAATTTAAAATAGCGCGTGATCAGTTAAATATCATTGAACCAAGTAAGATACCAAAAACGGTTGCTAGTACAACTGAGAAAATGTCTGGAGGTGGATGGCTTAGAAGCTAAAGCGAAGTTCGGTTTTGTGAATTTTAGTAAAAGTGATTCCGATAGGAATGTGATTTTCATTTTCAATTTTATTAAATACACTTCTCCCGAGGGACGACCGCTATTACAAACCACTTTTTCTTAATTTTGGTGTTTCACCGAGATTCGAGCCCACGTACTCTCCGAATTCTGAATGGTAGTCACGCACCAACTCATTGGGCTAAGGCGGTCGAATAGTGCTTGAAGAGCTTAAAAGAAATATGTGATATTATCAAGATACATCAGTGAATTTATCGAATTTAAGTACCTGCACCTACAATATTTCATATGATTTTATTTGGTGCAAATATATTTTGTGTCAAAAATAAATATTTTGTACATAAGCCAAAAAAAGCATTGCCACGTAGCAGAAGGCGATAGTTTTTACTAGAAGTTTTTTTATAATACATAGTTGAGTAATAATAGTTGGATTTCAAAAATGTTCCCTTTGTTTTTGGCACACTACACTAGTCAACATTCGAATGTTCTAATGAATTCCAAGAGCTAAGCAATTTTAATGAATTATTTCACCTCATTTACGGTAATTTATTCTAATCAAGAAAAAATTGTAACTGGGATTTTCGAAATATTAGTTGCAAAAAGTACATAGTATTAGCTGCTTTTTTTAGAAAAATTTCTCTTATTTTATTAGATTACACTAGTCAACCAAGAAAGTATGTTTATGTACCCAGAAGCTAAGAACTACTAGATGTTTTTTCACACAAAAATGGAAAGTTACACAAGTCAACCCAACATATTTTTCTTTGCCAATAGATTACACTAGTCAACCAAGGAATTAATTTTATTTACCAAGAAACTAAGAATTATTAGTTTTTTTTACTCCACCTTGTATTTGGTAGTTACACTAGTCAACGAAAAATATTTTTTTTTGCACATAGGTACTGTATGTACGTACCTCTTTTTATTAGATCATCTTTAATAATAACCACAAAAATTTTAACTGGGATTTCTGAAATATGAGTTGAAAAAAGTACATAGTATTAGTTGCTTTTAGAAAAATTCTCGTTTTTTTATTAGATTACACAAGTCAACCAAGAAATTATTTTTGGTACCCAAAAATTAAGATATATTAGATGTTTTTTCTTACACGAAAGTGGAAAGTAACACTAGTCAACCCAAATGTTTTTTGTTTGCACCTAGAAGCAAAGAAATAATATTTGCTTCTTGGTAATTCCTCCTTACTTTTTTATAAATTACCAAATTAAACATAAAAGGATTCATTTTTTGTGACTAGAAATTAAAAAATTCTATATTATTTGTAAAAGCTAAATATAAGTATTTTAGTTGCTTTAAGAAAGATTCCACATTTTTTTATTAGATAACGCTAGTCAACCAAGAAACTTTTTTTAAGCACCTATAAACTAAGAATTATTAGACGTTTTTTGTTTTATATCCACCTTGTATTTGGGAAGCAACACAAGTCAACCCAAAAAAAAAAATTGTTTGCGCTTAGGAATTCAGAAAGATTAGTTGTAAAAGGAAAACATTGTTATTTGCTTTTTGAAAATATTCTAGTAAATTACTAGAGTCAACCCTAAAATTTATTTTGTGTACCCATAAACTAAGAAATATACGATTTTTTTAAATTAGAATGGAAGTAAGAAATCTTAGTTGTAAATGGAAAACAGTATTAGTTGCTGTTACACTTACACTGCTTACTGTTACATTGGTTGCAATTACACTAGTAAACCTTAAAATTATTTTTTTAATCAGACACTAAGATATATTTCTTTTATATTCTACCTCGTACATGGAAAGTTACACTAACTTAACCTACACTAGTCAACCAAAATAATTTTTTTGCTAGGAAAAAAGAAACATCTGCTCTGAAACGAAATTTTGGTTGCCTTAAGAAAAATTCCATCTTCTTCTTAGAAATTACACTAATCAATCAGGAAACTATTTTTATGTGCCCAGAACTTAAAAGTTATTAGATTTTTTGTTTGAAATTCCACCCCGAAAGTCACATTAGTCAACTTATAATAGATATTTTTGTTTGCGCTTGGGAAATAAGAAAAAAAATTGCCTTTAGAAAATAACATCTTATTTGCTTTTTGCTTCCTGAAAGACTCCAATATGTTTTTGGTTATTTATTTTTAGTGAATTTTACTAGTCAACTAATAAAAAATTGTGTGTACTTATAAAATAAGAAGTATGGGAAATTCCGCTTTTTAAAAAGTTTCTGTCAATTGCACTAGTGAAAAATCTTTTTTATTTTTGTTTAAGAACTAAGAAAAGTTAGTTACTTCATAAAAAATGTCCACTTATTTTTGGGCAAATACACTTGTCTACAAAAGCTTTTTTTTGCTTATGGACTAGGAAAACTTAGTTCTTTGTACAAAGATTCCACCACAGTTTTGGTAAATTACACTTATAAAAAAAATATTTATTCATAATTTATTTATTTATCAAAAACAAATAAAAATATTCATTATTATTGAGTATTTCCTATGGCGGCCGCCGTAGCCGAATGGCTTGATGCGTGACTCCTATTCGGAACTCACAGAGACAATGTAGGTTCGAATCTCTATGAAACACCAAAATTAAGAAAAACATTTTTCTAATAGCGGTCACCCCTCGGCAGGCAATGGCAAACCTCCGAGCGTATTTTTGCCATGAAAAAGCTCCCCATAAAAATATCTGCCGTTCGGAGTCGGCTTGAAACTGTAGGTCCCTCCATTTGTGAAACAACATCAAGACGTACACCACAAATAGGAGGAGGAGCTCGGCCAAACACCCAAAAAGTGTGTACGTGCCAATTGTATATATATATATATATATATATATATAATATATATATATATATACATATATATCGCGTTTTGGTGTTTCATATATATATATATATATATATATATATATATATATATATATATATCTCCTATGGTTCAATGGAAGAACAAAAGGGCAGTATATAGCTATACATATTTGAGATAAATATACATATTTAAGATAAATACAATTTTTGCTACAATGCTACAGCTTCTTGTGAGCCTTGGCCTGCTGAACAGTACACCTCCATGCTGCTCTATCCATTGCCGCTTCCTTCCTGTTCCAGGTCTGCTTTCACTTCATCTATCCACCTCGATCTTGGTCTTCCTCTTGCTTTATTTGTGTCTGAATTCGTCTCCACAATTTTCCTTCGTGCTCTGGAACTGTCCACTCTCATAACGTGGCTTAGCCATTGTATTCGTTGCGCTTTAATGTAACGTAGAACATTTTCACCATTAGTAAATTCGTTCAGTTCATCAATCCATTGTATAAGCCATTCGCCTTGTGTAAATTTGACTGCGCCAAATAACGGGTTTTCCAATAAGAGGTGTTATTTTTATATTCAAAGAAAAATGTTATTTTTTATTGTAAATGACCGGATGTTTATTTCATTATAAAGAGGAAGGTGTCCCGCTAATAGTGGAAAATAACATCAGGCAAATGAGCAACACGACCATGGTCACGAAATTTTCTATAACGGAATTGCAAAGTGCGTCACGAATTCCATCTTTAAGGTCTTGAATCGACCCTTGGGTGATGGCGTAGACCTTCTCTTTCACGTGGCTCCAAAGAAAAAAGTCACAAGGTGTTAAATCACAAGATGTCGGTGACCAATTGTGATCACCTCTTCGAGAGATAACACGGTTCGGAAACTTTTCCCGTAAAAGATAAATGGTTTCGTTGCTTGTGTGGTACGTAGCGCCGTCTTGTTGAAAATAAACGTTGTCCAGATCAATACCATCCCATTCCGGTCATAAAAAATCGTTAACCATCTCTCGATAGCGCAATCCATTCACCTGTAACACTTGTTTTTAGAAAACCCATTATTTTGGTGAGAACTCTTCTTTCAAATGTTTCAGTCGAACTACGGTTTTATATATCTAGCTATAGTGTCAGCTTGCAGGATCTGTTAAGGAGTTTTGATCTGAAAATTTTTGTAAGTACGCTCTATTACCTGCTTAAATTCGTTGAACTTAAATTTGGAATTCGAATAACCCTACAAAAAAAAATTAAATCACTCTAATCAAAGTTCACGCTTTGTTCATTTTTGCCTCACTTGGAAAATTTGCAGCAATGCATTAATGCAGCTTCACTCCTATATAGAGATATGTTAAGTTTATTAAAATGTTTTGTGGAAAACTTTTACGACAAATCATTTACCGTAGCAATCCAAAGTGTCGTTGTTGTTTTCATACCAAATTCTGGCCATATTTATTTAGGTCAACATTTTAGTCTTCCCTTGAAAAGTTTTCTCATAATTTAATATGCGAATATACACATACGAATAAACTCATACTATAATGCCTTTTATATTAAATGTCATAAAAATTATCGTATTTGCTAGGACACGCTTTCTCTATTTACTGCGAATTTTCCACATTCAATATGTGTGCATGCATGTGCATATTTACATATGCGCCATATGTGTGTGTCAAGAGCAAATATTTGTGAAAATGCGCATTATCATAAAGACACTAAAGCATATAACAGAGTAATTAAATATTTAATCAAGTAATAAATTATTAAAAAGTGAAGAGCAAAAAAGTGTATAATAAATTCATGAGCACCATTACCAAGCATCGAGTTTCCTTACATACCTATCCATCCAGTTGTGTGCGAGGAGTATAGAGACGTATGGTTTACTGGCAAAGCTGAAAAATTTAAAATTCAGCATAATATTAAACACATAATCAACGTGCACAAAGCACTCCGGCTCAGAAATTCACCGATTTTGGATCGGTGCACCTCTCATGAATTACACACATATGTGAGGTACATACAAATGGCACGTATGAACGCGAGAGTTGCGCGAGAGGTACGTACGAGTAGTATTACAATAAAGGACGACTCATTGACAGGCAAAACTTAACATTCCTATTATTAAATTCTCCATATTTTAACTGTGTAATATTATCTTGAACAAAAGGTATTTTGAGAACTATTATAAGATATTGCAAAAGTCGTCCTAGATGGCTAAGCAGTGCTAAGTATGGAAAATGGGAAGAAAGTATAACAATCCCAATTCTTCTGTTTCGTAGATCTCACAAAAGCATGTGGCCTTAGGCAGACAAAAAGAGCACATCAGCATAATTGCAACTATCGCCGATCTGTATACAAACGATGCAACGTACATGAAATGAAATGGGCAATTAAGTACGAATCTACAAATTGCCACTGGTATTATTCGAGACGACTGTTTGAGTCCCAATTTGTGAATCAAACAGGGGAATAAACATAATTTGTTATGCAAACGACGCCTTGCTTATCTCAGATTGTGAAGATAATTTATCATACAAAGGCTACTTTTTGAATTTGGAAAAATATCAAGTAAGAACAATAAGATTGTTTGCGTATCAAAGACTAAATCACTGCCTATATCGCGTCATCCATTACGATGTAAGCTTGCTGCATATGACCAAAGTATTAAACAAAATATGGAGTTTAATTACTTGGGAGCAAAGATCACATCTTCAAAAATCGTGATTGATGAAGTTCAAAGTAAGGGCCACAAAGCAGCTCGAGTCTCTGGTTATTTACGAGTCGTCATATGGCGAAACAAAGTAATGAGGGCAAAAAGCTTAGTTAGGCTTTATAAAATTTCCGTTCGACAACTAATGACGTATGCTACTGAGACGCACGCAGTCATAACGGCTTCAGAACGTATTATCTTAACTACCGAAATGCAAACTCTTAGAGCTATAACCGGTCATACTCAACGAGATCCTATAAGAAATGAAAGCATAAGAGATATATATGTAGGTATATACTCGATATGATAAAACAGAGCCGCAAAAGCAGACAAGATTGGAAGCAACATGTCCTCAGTATGACAGACGATCGCATGGCAAAATTGATGATAACGGGGAAAACAAAATCTACACGTCCGCGAGGAAGACCACTAAAAATATGGAAAGAGTGCTGGGCATCGGCATCAACATCATTCATAACACTGATTTTTCTATTGCATATTAATATGTAATATGCCTGTAGGTAAGGCTGCGGAAATAGCATTCGCAAGGACATCAAGCAACTCCAAAATAACTATATACGTTGACAGCCAAGCTGCGATAAAGTATGATAATAAACTCAAAGGAATTTCATCTAAATATGTTCTAAAAGGCAGGGAAGCCATAGAGAGATTAGCCGCAGGCAGACGGTTGCATATCTATTGGGTACCCGGACATAAGGGCATAGCAGGAAACGAAATTGTAGATGAGATTGCCAAAAGCGTTGTTTACAGGCAATTCGAACAAGAAAACGACATACTGAAACCTTTGAATACGGTATACAAAGCCATCGCTGCGGACATGAAAACACGTATAGACAGAAGTTGGAATAATCTAGTCACTTGCAGAACCGCGAAAATCAGGTGCACACAGGATGCAGATAAATACGCTAGATTCGTACTCACCCTGTCTAGAAAGGAAAGCAGAACTATCGTAGGTATGCTGACTGGCCACAATTTGATAGCGGCGCACGCATACATGATCGGAATTACAAACAACGATAGCTGCAGATTTTGCAATGAACTAGAAGAGAGGGAAACTCTTGAACACCTTTTTTGTTCTTGATCTGCTAGAACCAGATTGAAATGCTTACGTATTACAAGATGTCTACTACAAAGAAACGTAAAGGTCTAGCTCCATCTGGGTGCACTAAGGATCAATAGGTCTATGTGATGGCTTTCAGCCAGCCAAGTCAACCTAACCTAACCTAATATGTACATATAAACGCTTTGTTAGAAACAGGATAATAATCCTAAATAAAGATGAAGAAGATGACTAGATTCCGAAGATTACTGAATCACTTAAACATAACTTGGACACTAAATTAAATAGACAGTTAAATTGATAAATAATAAAATTCAATGAGTTACTTATACAAATTGCTTGACTACGCAAACTCGAGAACAAGATTTACAGAAAACATGTTAAACCCTTCAAATGCTCTGTAAGAGGGGCGAAATTGAGGAAATTGGATCAGATAACTTCAATATTAAATGGATCATGAGAGAAAAGTACTCCATTATGGACATTGAAGCTTAATTGGCCGAGTAGATCTGAACAGACATTGGTCGCGGAAATTATATTTTGGTTATTTATTTACCCTATGAATAGAAAGTACCGGGAAAGTTCAAATAAAACAAAACAGGGTTAACTTTCAGGCAAATTTATTTTATCTCTTTTAGAATATGGCCCGTCTGAAGCAACACACATGTGCCAACGTTAAACCCAGTCCTCCATGCACCCCTGGTAGGCCGACGAAGGGATGCCCTTCAGCTCCTTCGTCGCATTCTCTTTGATCTCCTCTATCGGATGAGATCTCCTTCCACGAAGTGATAACTTCAACTTGGGAAACAAAAAGAAGTCGCACGGGGCCATATCAGGTGAACACGGTGCTTACACAATAGTATTTACTTGGTGTTTGGTTAAATAATCCAGCACAATTTGGGCTCGGTGCGATGACGCGTTATCATCATGCAAAATCCAAGAATTGTTTGCCCACATTTCCGGCCGTTTGCGACGCACAGCATCTCTCAAATGCTTCAAAATGGATAAGTAATATCCTTTATTGATTTTCTGACCCGATGGAAAGTACTCATGGTGCACTAAGCCTTGGCTATCAAAGAAAACTGTTTTCACGGTCAGCCCAGTACTTTTTGATCATAGGGTATTTATTTGTTTACGAGTATATCAGTAGTACAGGATAAGACTTAAATCTTTGTATACTACTTCAACATTATTTTATCCAACTTGAATGACTTTAACATGGAAATTTCTTAATACAACTGCTCATTAACAAATCAATCCAATACATGTAACTTAACAATATAATAATAAGATACGGCTTTGATGGTAGAAAAAAACAGTATAGATTAACCAAAAAAGCGTAGTTGCTGGAGAATAAAAGTAAAATTAAATTAAATTGAATATAAGCATTGAGATTTCAACGAGTCGTCTGGCTTCAAGTGATAAAACATTGATACGCATGCCCCGAGCCATATAGGGTGGCAAGTGACTATGAACATGAAGTTGTTGAAGATCAAAACGCACAAACTTGCGCTGAACTCCTTCACTTCTTAGATAATGGTATTCAAGAGGACGAAAGCATACTCCAACTCTGAATGGACTTGGTACATTCCTGGTTAATTTAGTATATGGCATGATGCCCAAAACTCTACAGTTTTCAAGATATTTGTTATTCGTACGTACGTCCACCCCTTTTTAGCGTTAGTTCAAAGGTCAAGTTTTTCTGATTTTTGTTAAGGGGTATGCCAATTAATAAAAATCATGAATAAAATTTTAAGTAAATCTGTACAGTTAAAAATAGCTGCTTGATAAAGTTTAGAATTTACGATGTTTCACTATTTCCTACTTCACATAATTAAAAAATTATTTTAGAAACTAGTACTAGGTTTCACAATAAGTTTTGCGGATCGATAAGAGACGACGTTGCTACTGGCCTAATTTTTTTTTGTCATTTTGGTACAATGTTCATATGAACGTAGGTGAAAGTTTCATTTCAATCTGTCAATGCATTCTTAGTTTACAAGCCATTTAGAAGCGACATGTCAGAGTATTTTCCAAAATGGAAAAAATTAAGTATCGCGCAGTGATTGAATTTTTTTTCTGGGAGGTATAAAAGTACGAACGAATGTGGAAAATTTATAGGCATTTTTCGGCATCAATTAGTACAGTAGAAAGATTGGTTGCTGAGAGTATTGGGTTTCAGCATTCGCTAACAATAGAACAAAAACGCATACAAATACTCAGCAACGACTTACTCAGCAACATCTAGAGCGTTTTCGAAAGGATAAAGTGGATTTTGTGCATCGATTCATTACTATGGATGAGACTTGCGTCTATCATCAAGATCCTTTATCAAAACTAGAGCCTGAAGAGTGATGCGAAACGAGTATCCGAAACGAGTATCCAGAATTTGGCTAAGAAGGTGTCAACGTCAGTTTTTTGGGATGCAAAAGAAACGCAAACTTGCAAATGAAGGAAAAAATTCGTAAGAAAAAACCCACTTTGCAAAAGAAAAAAATTACTTTTCATCAAGGCAATGCACCGTGTCTCAAGATCATTTTGGCGATAACTAAAATCCATTAAGTAAAGTTCGAATTATTGGAGCATCCACCGTATTTCCCAGATTTGGCCTCTAGGGACTTCCATATGTTTCCAGACGTAAAAAAGTGCAAGCGTGGAAAGCGGTTTTCTTCAAATGATGAGGTCATAATAGCTGTGAAAGCTGTGCAGCCCTATCAGATTCTTACTTTATGGATGGAGCTCATATGTTGGAATCTCGATGAAACAAGTGTATTGATGTTCAGAGGGACTATACTGAATAATAAAGTGTACATATTCCAAACCATAAAAATTTGTTTTTTTATCGAATCGCAAAACTTTTTGCACGTCCTAGTATGTCTATTTAGCCCACAATAATTTATTATATTCATTGGTTTAATAAATAAATCTAAAAAAATCTAGAAACAAAAGACAAAAATAGCACAGATCTTCTAGCTTCTAATGGCCTGAGATTAGTTACAAGTAAGCGACTACTGTAGGGTGGTATAGACTCCGAAAATTTTAATTGGTCTCAAGAAATTTGTCTGCTTATTAGTAACTTGGAAACTTAATGGCGAGGCCTCCAAATGTCGTAAAAATTAATAAATCATGTCGTTTGAACAGAAAAAGCTGAGATATTTTTTTCAACAAAATTATCTCCCTCAGTTGTGCTTCCACTGGTTGAATTTGTGTGGTCAAGTGACAAATGTGTAATAATGAATTCTTATGGCAGGTGTGAAGTTACTGCACCTCCCTCCTAACATATTTATATTTGTTAGCACCTACGTCAAATGTTGTTGTACAGGTTAACAAATGACATACAAATAAAGAGCAGCTACATAATAACAATTTGCTTTGCTTGTACTAAATGGAAATTTTCACCAGTGGAAGGCGAGTAAGTTGAGGCCGGCTGACGTACACCTAAACTCAAACATAGGCAGGCACACTTACACCTACATACATATATGCAACTACAAAAAGTTACGTTAGAAAATGCGTTTGTTCCAACAGACATGTAATCTGTTGTGTAATGTCTTTAGTTGTGTCAACTTTCGTTTAAGTAAAGACTAAATAATTCTACAAGTGAAAGTTTTGAAATAACATTAAGATAAATTTCCCCGGGGAAGCAGCGGAACAAAGCAAAGTTGCGGCACCGGCTGGTACACTCGTGGATACATATTTGTACAAAGTATTTATATAGCCCAAGGAAAACGTGACATATTCGTGAGAGGAATGTGGGTGAAAACGAGCGTATATAGGCTGAAATCTGCAGAGAAACAGTAGCAGTAACAAAAACAAAACCAAGCACGCAAAAGGATGTCAACACTTAACGTTATGGGAATTCGATGTACTTCTAAACGGAGAGTGTAGGGTGAAAAGTGAATGAAAGCAATGCTCAAGCCTATAGCCACATGCGGCTTAGAAACAAGCAGAGACAATCTTATCACTTCTAACTGCTTTCGTGCATACATATGTCTGCACAAATACACACTCGTACCTACTCAGTGATGACGAGTTGTAAATAAAATGTATGCAGTGTAAGTAGTGACAAATTCATATCTGAAACTGGTGCCTACTGAGATCTCATACTTGGCTTGGCGTAATTTTTGAAAATTTGTTCTACATAAATTAAATTTAAAATGAAAATTAAATGGAAAAATTTAAATTACTTAGAAAAGTTACACTCTAGTTCATCACTCTTTTTCTTTCACTGAACTTTGAAATCCCTTCGAAAGCTTGTAGCTGCTCACATTGTCAGTAGAAAAATCATATAAAACCAAGCAAGTTTGGTTGCTCTGCAGGCTATAGCTGTGAGTTGATAATGTCAGTGATTTTCAGTTCAATCCGTTTTACATTTGATTTCCTCAAACTGCTCTTATTTGCTTTTTCAATGCTAGCTAAAATATTTTCAAAGGATTTTTTGGTAGACAAGAATTTAAATTGGTCCAAAGAATTTGGTAAAAGATTATTGTTAGAGATCTGTGCTGCTTAATTACTTTGATTTGCTTGCGCAACTTTAAATTTAATGAAATAGTAAAAAATAGTAAAAATTCGAGCTTAAAAAGATCGGGCATAATAAACGTACATAAGTTAAGAGAAGTGAGAAGTTTGACATCTTATGCAATGCTAAGTTTCTTACAACATTTTATACTATGTTCTGTTAATTAGTGTGTTATGCATTATGTTATATTCACTTTTGCTTTGTTATATTAAGTTATGCTGCAGTAAGTTATGTTGTGCTATGTTGTATTATGCTATATTATGCTATGTTATGTTGCCATGTTATAATTTTTATATTATTTTAAGTTATTTTGCTATCAAATTCAACTTTGTTGTGTGTTCTGCTATGTAATGTTATGCTATGTTATGTTATGATATGTAATTTTATATAGCAATATGTTATGCTATGCTATGTTTCTTACAATACGTTATGTTATGTCAGCATATTTAATGTATAGTTATGTAATGTTATGTGCTGTTATATTATATTATCACTTATTGAAATCGAGCGTTTGCTCCTGCAAAAAAAAATTGAGGCAAATCACTTTATAAATTCTTCTACAACCAAAATTTCCTACTGGGTTTTACGGTTTTGTGTGCACTAATGCGTAAGTGTTGAAATAGTTGAAGCGCAAATGGGAGTATCAAAAATTTACAACGTCCCAAACCCTAAAAAGGTAGTAATAGTAGGGCAGCCGGAAGGAACTTGAAAGGATTAGTTATATTTTCATAGTATGATTTTAAATGGCCTGCGGTTATGGTTACTATGCGTTTTGCTACTTGGCACTTTATAACTTAATAAATATTTAGTGTTTATGCCAGTAAATTAAAATATCCGTAAATATTTATTTTTTGCTTACAACTATTTGTTAAATAGAATGGGTGAGGTGGAAGACATTAGCATTTTGTAAACATACATTTATTTATATTTCCAGCTTACTTTTTAATGGTTATACAAAATTTATGGGTACAACTAAATTTCTAGATATGCCATTTTTTATATCGTAGCCGAAAACAAAAAGATTGAGGGTTAGCCTGGTTTTAATGATCATTAAATATCTGCGAACTAAGCAGGAATTGGAATTGGACTTTCACGTTTTAAAAATATTTGAGTGCTTCAGCCTACTTCGCCCATTTTGCATTATTTATGTACTTTTTAAGTGTAGATTGGCGGAGGAGTCTTTTACGAGGAGCTCCCCATCAGACTCAAATTCAGGCTACCGGACCACTGCAGTGTGTTCCAGGCAGAGGTAGCCGCAATTAAGGAGGCAGCTGATTGGCTGCTCAAATGCGTATTAACGGTCAAGAAAGTAAATATTTACTCCGACAGCCAAGCGGCAATAAGGGCCCTCGGGTCTATGACGGTGCATTCGGAATCGGTCAAGGAATGCTTGACCTCGCTTTCGACTGCGTCCGAATTCTTTAACATCAGCCTCATCGGGGTTCCTGGTCACAGCGACATTGCTGGAAACTGTGAGGCAGATGAGCTGGCCAGACAAGGGACATGCGAAGTGATTTCCCCGCGAAGGGAGAGAATTGGGATCCCCCTGACTACCTGCGGTCTGCTTCTGGAAAGATGGGCATTGCACCAACTCAGCGAGCGCTGGGCAAGTACACAAACGTGTAAGGTCGCGAAATCCTTCTGGCCACGTGTGGACCGGAGGCGCTCGGGCGAGCTTCTGAGGCTGACAAAATCTCAGCTCTCTAATCTCGTGGGTTGTCTCACAGCACACAATGCGCGAGGAATGCATGCTGTGAGACTTTGAATCACCTCGAGTCCTTTTTGCGCTGGATGTATGGAGGATGAGGTGGAACCATCTCAGCACCTTCTCCTTAGCTGCCCTGCTCTGGCGGGTCTAAGATCTAGGCATCATGGCTCCTACTTCTTTGCCACGCCTGCTGATATAGCTGGCGCTGACATTAAAACCCTGATGAATTTCATCAGCAGCATAAAGCGATCGACGCAAACATAGTCATCGTTCGTAATCCGCACGGTCCTAACCATCCCAGCACCATCTCTCCCCGCCCTCTCCCTGTATCCCATCGGTCTTTCTCTCCCGCCTCGCCCCTTCATAATGGCATCTTCGTCCAAGTGTGCCCATTCCCTGGGCAACCATATCAACCTAACCTAACCTAAGTGTAGATTTAGCAGGCGTTTTGATTTTTCGAAAATAATTTTTTTTTACATTTTTTGGCAAGAAATGCTAGGATTGCAATTTTTATGTTCTATTTTAATATAATATTACCTCAATTTATTCCGACGAAAAGCGACTCATTATCATAACTTAATGAAAAAACTTCTGGCCTGCTACTGATGTCACTTTAGCTGTCAAAGTAATATGAAAGTTCAAATTCCAAAATGTAAGTTGAAATATTCTACACATCAACACACTAATACTGCCAAGAAGATTTAATTTCGGCTGATGGTAGCTGGTGTATGCATCGCTTAGCGGGGCAACGCGTAAAAAGTGTTTGATATAAAAAAAAAAATGTACAAAAAGACGAATAAACAAGTCTGTGATAGACCCATTTAGACGTGTAGTGCAGAGATGCAAGGTTAAGCTACAAAGAAGAAAATATAGGAGGTGTGTTCAAAAAGTCAATCGTAGCGTAGTGTCGTCCCTTCATGAACCTCTTTAGTTTCAGGAACAAGAAAAAGTCACAGGGGCCAGATCTAGGGAATACGGTGGCTGTGGCATCATTAGTGTGTTGTTTCTGGCCCAAAAGTCGCGCACAAGCAACAATGTGTGAGCAGGGGGGTTATCGTGATGCAAGAGCCAATTTTTGTTCTTCCACAAATCCGGGCGTTTGTGGCGGATTGTTTCGTGCGAATTGCGGGCAATATTCCTTATTGACCGTTTTACCCTGTGGCAAGAGCTCATGATGCACAACTCCCCTGCAATCGAAGAAAACGGTAAGCAAAACTTTTACATTCGACCGAACTTGGCGCGCTTTTTTTGGTCTTGGTTCGTGCGGCAACTTCCACTGAAATGATTGAACTTTGGTTTCCACGTCATAACCATAAACCCACGATTCGTCACGACTTGTCACCCTCTGCAGCAAATTTGGGTAGTGGCGGACAGAGTCAAACATCTCATTAGCAATGTTCAAGCGATGCTGCTTTTGGTCGAAATTGAGCAGTTTTGGTACGAATTTTGCGGCGATCCGTCTCATGCCCAAATCATTAAAAAAATCTAATGGTATGAGCCAATCGATACGTCTAGATCCTCAGCAACTTCTATAACGGTGATTCGACGATTGGCCAATACCATTTTCTTCACTTCATCAATTTTTTCGGCCGTTGTTGAAGTGCTCGGGCGTCCAGCACGTATTTCGTCGTTCAAACCTTCTCGGCCTTCCGAGAACATTTTGTACCATCGATAAACTTTGCTTTGTTTCAAAGTAGCTTCTCCGAAATGACACAATCAACATTCGGAATGCATCCGCGCACTTAATTTCGTTTTTCACACAAAATTTGAGCAGGTTCTCTTATCCATCTTTTTGAATAGGCAAAAATCGAAGACGAGCCAACACGCGTGCAAGCAAAGCAGCTGTCAACAATTACCTGAACTTTCGAAATGGCTGAACTCGTCGGCATGAGTGAGAGACATGAGTACCAACATATCGCCACAATAAAATCGAAATTTGAATATACGTAACCTGCGAAAAATTAAAATTCGCGATACTTTTTGAACACACCTCGTATGCTACGCACTTGAGAAATTAAAATTTTACGATCCATCGAAGAAAGAACTCGTCTAGATTGCCTAAGAAATGAGGCATTAAGGGAGGACACGAAACTCGAAAGGACCATGTAACAAGGGCACCCAGTGATCGAATGGGGATTGCTAAAAATTATATTATAAACTGAACGGAAGACGTACAACGGGAAAAAATCTAAAAGGATGGAAGTATAACTGAGTATCTACGTCAATTGAAGACACTCAAAGAAATTTTCTTTTTTTTATCTCATTTTTATTTTCTCGTGAAATGAAATGTAATTTATGATTGTCAGAAGAAAAATAGCCCAGGAGCCAATAATAAAAGACAAAGAAGAAGAAGAAAACTTTTTATTAAGATAAAACACACTTTCGACTGGTTTTTCAATTTTTGGTATTTTCTAAATAACTCCCTTTGCGCTTGAATGTAACAATCAAATACTCCAAACAAATTTTGTTGCCAAATATTTTAATACTTTAGTATTTAATTCTTAAAATATTTCCCTATTGAGCAAAAATTTATGCACTTAAAACCAGTGAACCTACAACATTTTGTGACTCCTAACAATGCAGTCACTTACCGCCTGAATAGGTTTAATAATAAATCACAAACAATTTATGATTTACAAAGATTTGCGAAGCCAACGCGTAATCAATCATAGAATCCCTTTAGGACCGCCATGTAAATAGGCAAGCAAATCCTGTTTACCTTGCGCAACAAAAGCACAACCATTTATTATTAAACAAACACTTAATGTTTATTCTTACCTTTCCATTTATTGAATGTTTCTTTTTTCCCTTCTTCTCTATCTCTTTGCAGATAAATTCGGTGCGCAAATAAGCAAATGAACCATAACAATAAATCGTAGCTCCTTAGAGAATGTTAACACGATAAACCAGAAGTAAAGTGAGTGCAGAAAAGAGGAGGGACGGCAGGAAAGAAGGCAGAACAAATAAAAATAGAAGTCGGCAAACAAAGTGAAACGCAACCAAGCGACAAAAAAGAATTGAAAATAAAGGGGAGATGACCGAAAAGTGCAAAGAAGGCAGGCTAGAAGAGGTAGTGTTGAAGGGGCAAAGTGCACATTAGGATGTTTGGAGAAAGCAGGAGTCACAGTCTAATCCTCGAGGGCCAAGAATATTTATCGATAATCGCAGCAAGAAAATCTACATTAGCTACGCAAATGAACTGGAAAGGGCAAAGAGTGCAGTAAAAGCAATAAAAACAAAAGCAGAAAACAAAAACGGTAGCTGAACTAGCAACAGCAAATAAAGTGTAACAAATCGGGACCAAAGGGCGGGAAACAAGCAGTAAAAATAAGCAACTGAAGTAAATAAAAGCCAACAATTTGAGCATTTGAAGCAAAACAAAAGACGAAGACAATAAAAGTGGCAAAGTGGCTATGCAAAAGCGGCAAAGTGGCAATCTAACCAGCTCGCAATACAACTTCAAGTCAGTTGTTTGTTGTACGAGCCAGTATTGAGTGTAGTTTCGCAAGGGGTGTGAATGCCAAATGGTTATAAACTGTTTTACTCAAACACACATAAATCGTTTTTCGAAAACAAAAACTTTTTCAAGCCTCTAAAGTGCCACTGAAAATTCATAAAACAATCGTAAAACAGACAGCCTTTAACGCCATTGAACCGAAAAGCGGAGCAGGTCTTACGGCCCATTCGGCTCAATAAAAACAAAAACAAAGAAATATTTATACAAAATATTTTATTTAAGTATTTTGTTATTATTTGCGCATACTTTAAATTTTTATTACATATTTTTTATGGGTGTCGCGGCGCGGACGCGGAGTCGCCATTTATGAAAGGAAGTGACACAAATTCAAAGTGACGCAAGTGAAATGAAAGCAAAAATGTGAGCACACACATACAAATAACGCAAGCACATATTCATACATATATAAGCGCAATACAGTTATAGTTATATGTAGCGTGTGCCATTACCATTGCGGGTGCGGCTGACTGCTAGAAAAATATCTAAACTGACACTGGCAGAATGACACGCCGAAGAAAGGCTGACAATCATTATTCTTTTCGTAAACCCGCCAACACCGCTCATACCCGTCAAACGCCAATGCATGCGCTTTGTCGCAATTATTGTTGTTGCAATAGCAGGGCGAATTTGTTGCGACGGCTGCAGTGAGCGCAAGGCGCCAAGTCAAATTGTAGTGAAGTGCGAGGAAGTGCCGAGATTTCCGCGTGCATAGACAACAGTTTTAGAGCAAAAATCCGCAATGCGAATAAAGCGAAATGCAATTGCCAAACACCCCAAATGGCGGCCAGTGAGTGCACTGCTGCTGAAGTAGAAAGTCCAAAAAGCGGTAACCAAAGGTGCGTTGAAGTTGACTGCATAAGTAATTGCGGTGTGACAGCCAGCGCTCTAGTGAGTGAGCGAGTGAGATCTTGAGTGACGGACAAAGTTTTTAAATTGCGAAAAGCGGTAATAGGAGCAATACTTGCCACACTCGCAATTCTACAGCAATATCATTTACCACAGTAACAAATCTTCGCAGCAACTTTTGTAGTTCAGCGCAAGCAG
Organism: Anastrepha ludens; assembly: GCF_028408465.1. Lineage (NCBI taxonomy): Eukaryota > Metazoa > Arthropoda > Insecta > Diptera > Tephritidae > Anastrepha > Anastrepha ludens. The sequence goes on along the minus strand of NC_071498.1, from coordinate 6,253,759 downwards.
GTTAGTGGCAGTGCTAAGCCAGCGCCAACACAAACTGCAACGCCAGCAATAGCGACAGCAACAGCATGCATTCAAGACAGCCAGACGTACGCGCGCCAATGTGGCAACAGCTGCTGGCAGCTGTCATTTTCTCCCTGCTTAGCATAGTAGGTAAGTGAAAAGTGCATGAAGAATATATTAATGAATTTGTAATTTGCAAGTGGGAGTATGAAAGCTTTAGAAACCGGTGCAGCATCTGTGAAAGGTAGCTAACAACTCGAATGGCATTTAAATTCCTTGCTGTTTCATTGCTATACACACACACACTCACTAAGATATATACATATATACGCAGTAGTGAAAAGTGCAACTACTCAAAAAATATTCTACTTTATGAATTGGTAGCGAACTAGTTGTAAAATAACCAATTAGAGGTCTATGCAAAATAAACAGTATGAAATGAAACTACTCAGAAAACATTTTATTTCATAAACTGGTATTTTATAGAAGAATTCTTACTAGTTCGATTGTAACTAAATGCAGACTAGTTGGAAATGTCCAACGATACATTAAAAACATAGTAAAAGTCAAACTATTCAGCAAAAATTCTACTCTATGGTTAGGTATTTGATAGAAGATTTCATACTAGTTCGATTGTAACTAGAAGCGAACTAGTTGGCAAATAACCAATGACATAGGAAAACCATCAGTGAAAACTCAAACTATTCAGAAAAAACTGTTACTTTATAGAAGAATTCATAATAAATCGAAGGCAACTAGAATTCAACTATATTAGTTCAAAAGTAACTACAATGTAATTAGTTAACAAATTTCCAATTAGAGTTATATGCAGAATAAGTATTCTTCTACTATGCCCGTTGTTTTTGTTGTTGTTAAGTTTTTAGATAGTATTAATTTTATTTGAATTTGCTTTCAAAAGTTTCAAAATAAACGAAATTCTGAGATATGTGTAATTTTTAAAAACACAACCACTTTAAGCAGAAAAATGTAAATACAAGTAAACCTTATATACAATAAATTAAATCATGATAAAATATTTACTTACCTTTTCAACTCGTCTAAAAATGGTGAGTTCGGCTACAAATTAGACTAGAATCTTTTGTGTTTATTATAAACTAGTCAAGTAACTGGTATACGACTGATGCAGCGGTTTACTACTACGCTAATTGGTATAAAGCTGAAGCAGATGATCAGCATTTTATGAACTGGTATTATGATGGGCACAACATTTGTGGCACAACATCAAGACGCACACCACAAATAGGAGGAGGAGCTAGGCCAAACACCCAAAAAGGGTGTACGTGCCAATTATATATATACATATATTATATTATGATGGAAGAACTTAACCAGTTCGAAAGTGAATTGTACCAGTTGCATATGCACCAATTAGAGGTGTAGCCAAAAACTCAAATTTTCTTCTGTTATTTAATATCATTAGGAGTGCTCCGAACGTTGAAACCGTCAAAAATAAAGATTAGACGTAGCGAAATTTTGATGGAGTCAATCAGCACCTTCTTTCTCCCTTATCGCCTAATTCAGCAACGAGCGCAATATTGAGGCAGTGGCTAACTAGTTCGATAAATGGTGCGATGAGGTTGTATAGGTCACCAATTTTAAAAACAGTGAAAACAGAAAACTGGGAGTGAATTGATGGTAAAGTAGTTTGAAGTACTTCGAAAAGTAGTAGATTTCACTGTGGGGTAAGCACCAAAAGTTTGAAAAAACAGAATCTGCTAAGACAGCTGAGCTACTTTTTACGCTACTTTGCAGTGTCAAAATGGCATAAATTACAGAATAGATTTGAAGCGAAAAAAGTTTATGTTTATTTATGAGTGTGCAATGAAGCTGTCACTTTGTATTTCTTGGCAGGAAAAAAATCAGGCACAGGTATGAATATTACAGTTAGTTGTGAAGTAGTTGAGGCGATGATAAGACAAATTTTAAATGAGCAAACTTGGGATCAATTTAGTTCTGCAGTTCGGATGAGTTTTATTTTACTTCTAGAAAATGAAAAAAGTTTTGAAGAATTGGTTAAATTTATGTGCTGTATTTGATTTTTTTAATTGCATAATTTACACTGCCAGCTCATCATTCAATAGATGCCTTCACAAAACTACAATATAAAAACCAGATTTCAATTTGACGGATATTTTTAAAGTCTGACTTGTACGAGGTCACAAAATTCATCACCGACTTTGACAATTTTTTTTTTTTTGTTTTTTTTCTTTGAATTTTTTTTATAAAAGTATACCTTCAAAGTGTAACAAAAAGTGCAAAAATCGAATTTTATAATGAAATTTTATAATTTCCGTCGAAATATACTTTTATAAAACATGAAGGAAAATTCATAGAAACGAAAAAAAGGAGGAGGAAGATAGTCAAAATTGTTCAAATTGTTAATATAAAAAAAGTTATTGTTCAAAAAAAAAAAAAGTATTTTATATTCGAGTTTGTTGTATCGCCTTCAACTTGGCTCCCATATACCACATTTTATGGGGGCGCATTCAAAGATAAATATTACGCTAGCCCTTTGGAGGTGATTCAAAAGTTCAACCATATAGTCGAACTTGCCATTGATGAGAAAAGTGCCGAAACTAGCGAAAATACACCCAAAAATAGGTAGAAAAAATGGGTTACTGAAAAGCAAAAAAAAAACAAAAAACACAAAAAAAAAACACAAAAAAAACACACAAAAATAAAATAAAGCACTGTATATCAAGTGTACTCGTAATGGCAAGTTTTATTCCCTCATGATAGAAAAATCATTGAAATATATTTTGCTGGTTATATTATTTATAGGTAATGGTAATGGAATGTTTTTTTTTCCAAAGTACATATCGGACAATCACTATATGGAGAAAATGTACAAGACTCCCAAGAAAAAAAAACTGTCAAAAATCAACGCGAGTTTTGAGCCACTTATTATATCATGGATAGAAAAACTCAATTCACAAATTTATGTGCTATGGGCAACCCTTACTGCTCGAAACTTTTTTAAATTAATTTACACAAAGTCCAACACTTGCATTTATTTGGTTTTTATGGAAAGATTATTGAAATTAAATAGGAAGCAAATAAGTTGTCACAATTTGTCAATAAGTTTCTGTGCTATTTTAACGCACTGCTTGTAAGCGGGGTGCTTGCATATTTATAAGGCAGATGATCCTCTCTGGCTTCCTTGCACCGTATGCAAAAAATGGTTATATTAAAACATTTCAAAAGAAATTTTTTACAAACGTCAGTAAAAAATTTACGAGTTTGATTTTCTTGAGAAAGTATTTCCTTTAGACTTGATAATTTTGCTTGTTTTCTTTTTTGGTGGTGTATTTTTGAAATTCTCAAGCCTTTAAGATTCCATCCAAAAACATAAAATTTCACTTGAGTCGTAAAAGGTTTGGGAAAATGGAACGAATTTTTTTAAAGTAAAATGTAGAGCCCATATTATTTTTTCATATAATTTTTTTATGGAAATGTTAAAATACCAAATAGGTCCAGTGGTGTAATCTTCTTCGGTTTGCTGTAAAGGGTGGCTAAATTTCAAGGGCCGATGTTGAATGTGACCGCACTTACACGTCAACGACACCATTGGACTTATTTCTTTGAAGTTATTTGAAAGAACAGGTGTACGTTAATACGCCAGCAACAATTCAAGAGCTAAAGGATGAGATAATTCGGCACATTAACGGCATAGAACCTAAATTATGCCTCAGCGTCATCGAAAATTTGGACCATCGGATGGAGGTGTGCCGCCGAGGCCGCGGCGACTGTTTGGCCAATATTTTGTTCCATACGCAATTGAGCCATACCAGTATTATCATAATAAAGAGAAGTGACAAGACTAGAAGCTTTCTCCCATGAATATTGTAGAAGTTGCAAAGATCAGGACGAGGAAGAAACAGTTGAGCACTTCCTTTGTAATTTTCCAGCCTTAGCTAATATCAGAGCAAATTTTCTAGGTAGACAGTTTTTCAATTCTTTTACGGAACTGTTCGGCATGGTAATTGGACCAAACCTGCGCTTCATAAGAGCCACAAAATGGTTTCATGAAGAATAATCGATGAGGTTCCCGTTACGCACAGTGATATCACAGCGGTCCTGTAAATTCTAAGTGAGGTGGTGGTACACAGCGGCTGCGGCCATAACCTAATCAAACCTATTACCACAGCTGAGCTCTTTTGGTCCCCACTGGCTTAAGGGGTTGGTAAATATTTTTTTATTTTAAAAATTTACATGTATCTATTTAATTTTATTAACTCTTATATTCCAAGAAATGTTGAAGACAATCAAACTGTATGCCATTCTTACAAATCAGATTAGTATACACATGAGTGTCTCCTGTTAGGGACTTTTGGGATTCTCACCACATTTAAAAAATGACTAGTTTCTTTGAAGTCCATTCCAAAATTTAAGCAAAATCGGGGTTCCAAGGAATCATAACTTTTTGCTACATTTAATTCGAAATGGCTGTACAAAGCTTTCAAATTTTATATTGAGGTATTTCGAGGAATAGATCGCTGGTGCATTGTTCAACGGTATATGTCACCAAAAACAAAAAACAAAGTTCTGCGCGCACGATTTCACACAAAGTATACAGCCAACTTTTCATTTGTGACAATTCTTTCAAACTTCATTGACAAAGTTTCCCGAAGACCAGTATTCTAATAGACGCACTTTACAACAAATCCTCAAGAATAGTCCGCTAATGCAATTGTCGCCCAAATCAAAATATCAACAGCCACAGCCTTGGCCTCAGCTCCCCACTTATGAAGCCGCCATTGTAGTGGTAGTAAATGCATAAACATACGACTAAGTATTTATGTAATATTTCTGTCTGTGCAGTCCTCTCCCCGCCCACCACTACCTTTATGGTAAGCCAGCCAATGTAGCGCTAATTGCTGTTGCCCCGTTGGAGGAAAACACATAAAACAAAGTCAAAAGCGAATGCCCACACCACGTGTTCGACAGTGTTGACGCATTGTGGAATGCTAAATCGTGCACATTGTCGAGATTTATTGGCCGGACAAGCGAAAGTTGCACTGAGCACGGCTGAGCTGAGCCGAAAGGGACTGGTGGCAGCTTTGCTACAATGGACAATACGGCAGGAAATCGCTGTGCATACATAACCTTTAGCGTGTCAACATTTTTCACAATGGCCTGCCTCTTCGTTCTACATATTTTATGGGCTGTGAAGTGTTGCCGTCGAAGTGGATGTGGGGCAGCGGTTAGGGTTGTTGAAAAACGAAAACAGGCATTCGAATTTTTATGAGCGCTGTCAGAATAGCAATTTGGTGTTGTTGTGAGCAGTGCATTAGAAGTTCAGCCAAATGTGATTCTTTACAAAATTGCAAAACGTTTAAATGTTACTAATACGCCATGTGCGCCAATTTATTTTCTAAATACTCAAATGGGGAGTTTTATGAGCTGTCGGTGCACTTGTGGTGTTTCATTTATTTTTTGAGCTTACAATGATGGCAAATACTTGTTTGGTATTGGATTTAAATTTATTGCCGTAAATCCAAAGTAGAATGAATAACAGTGGGTTCTTTAATATTGCGACGTAAAAGAATTAGAGTAACGCCTGTGATAACATAAGTCTACTAAATGCGTTCCATTTTATTCAAAGTGCTTACTTTTTATTCTTATGTTTTTTGGAATTTGCATATTTGATTATTGTAGGCTTTAATTTGAGTATAAGTTGAATGCCATATTTTCGGGAAATGTTGGGGTGGGTAGGTAGAAATGTAGAAGTGGCAGTCGGTCTTCAAACCAACTCACTTAGACCGCTCTAATACTCCTCATTAAATCATTTTATCTTAAGTGCAAATCTATTCATCTGGCTGAAACTTATAGTCCTAAGCTCATCAATATTATTCAAGTATCCAATCCTAGTGGCGTGTCACATGAGCCCGTAAATGTTGGAGAGACGGCACCAAAATAAAATTTTATAAGCGCTTTTACACACATTTTTTATTATTTAATTTATGTCGTATGCCCTCTTGGCCACTTACAGTCTATTGACAATTCTGTGCCTAACTCCGAGAATCAATGTTAGACAAAAATTATTCTTACATAATTTAGAAGTAGAGGTAATTTTACAATTTTACAGTAAAAATAATTCAGGAATATTACAAATTTAGTGTAATATGAAAATATATCAAAGACAAAACATTTTTAGATGAAATTCTGTTCCCTTAAGACTCTATAAATTCGAGTATTTATGGCATAACCACTACTATTGTAACTTTAAAAAAAGAGGTTATCTATAAAGTCGGTTTACTGACGATAGTTTAACGTGACAACGTCATTAGAAAATACTGATGTAATGGTTGCAATTTTCAAAACAAAATTTTAATTTTATTTGTTTGATAGATATTTTGTATGGATATAGACAAGGAGGTAAATGGAATTGCAATGGAATAGGTCAAGTTTCATTTACACAAACGTGAAAAATGACGAAACATTTATCAAATTCATGAAATATATCTTCAATTTCCATTGTGCATCAGACGTTAATTAGTCAACAACACTAAGAGGCAACATTATCGATTTGCCTTTTTCAAGACACTTTACACTCGAAACACTCCCTTTCATTTCCTACTTTTTCTATCATCGTCATATTTTCAACAGAGAAATGGTTCATTACCATGCACACAGGAAGAAGGCATGTGCAAATATACAAATATGTGAATTTATATACAAATGCGCATATACATACATATATATGCGCACACAAGTAGGAGAGAGCCAGATGTCGAGCGTTGCCGAACGCGGGGGCCGATTGTGCCTCTCTTGCAGTTCAAGTAAGGTAACGACGCATTTCTTGGTGCGTGCAGCCGGCTACATCGAATTATAAGACGTTATCACGTCAAAAGTTAGAAAAAGTTTTTCAAATAGTGGCCGCTCCTCGACAGGCAATGACAACCCTTCGTGTGTATTCGCACTATTAAAAAGCTCTTCATAAAAAATCATTTACCATTCGGAGTTGGCTTAAACCTGTAGATCGCTCTATTTGTAGAACAACTTCGAGATGAACGCCACAAAGAGAAGAAAAAGCTTTGCTAAATACCTAGCAGAAGTGACGCAGCAATTATTTTTGTTTTATCAAATATAGGATAGACTTTTACAACTTTTATCGGTATGGCCACAGACCCGGTATATTGTATTGCCAGCGTCAAAAGAAGGTGTACGCCACATATTGACAAGTTTTGACTATTTGCTTATTCATTTTTCCATTTCTATTATTTTTTTTATAAAACTATAGTTTATACTACAGCAAAACCCATGTAACGTAAAGCTTCAAATTTTGTTCAAAATCTATAGAAATTCGACGAATTCTCATCAAAATATCAAATATTTTAATCAGACTTTGTGGAAACATTTCTAATAAGCAGCTTTGTAGTCCATTGAAATTGAAAATTACGTTGATTTTTGAATTCTTTATTTGTTTTGCTGACGGTGTTGGGTGTTTTCTCCTATATATAGAAAAAATCGAGCATTCTTCCATAAAAAACTGCTTACTACATTAGCAGCACAGCGTTGAAAATATGACGTCACTCCAGATTTTTCCGCAAATGCAATTACAAACAACAACTTTTTTCCTACTTCTTGATCCTTTTAAACTGGTTCATGGTCGAAGCACTTTTTCATACCTTTTCGCTTTATAGCCGGAGCTCACAACAGCACTCATCCATTCATCACTTCAAGTGCTATCCATATCACTCATACGCAGCGTACAACCATACAACTGAAAACAATCAGCAGCTAAAGTCATGCTTTAGAGCATTTGCGTGGAAAGAAAATGAAGCGTAATGAGTACAAATACTTAATTTTCGCCATAATTATATGGCACATGGCAAGGCAAACGAAAGAAGACATGCCCGTACGTAAATTGTGGGTAGCATGCAAAAAGTAAAGCGAATAAAAAACTACTTAGTTGTAGGTAGTTCTTCAAGCGCACCTCAACGTTGCCGGCAGTCTTGGTAATATAAATAAACGATTTAACTTAAATTTGCACAATTAACTGCAATTTATTTCAATTAGGTCAACAGGAAAGCCGTATTTGAAAAAAGAAAGAAAAAAAAACATTACAAACTGCGCATTCATACAAGCACAACACACACACACACACACACGTAAGTATGTAAGCTGGAAAATGGCTCAAAATAACCAAATAAAACCCCATAAAATAACACAAATGCAGATTCAAACGAAAGTAACTAAAAGCACATAAAAAAACGGTAAAGAATGGTTAAGAAATGAAGAAATATGTAATGGCGCGAGAGAGCGAGAAAGAACCAAAAAAAAAAAACAAAGGAATCAAATATGCGCCAATAAATCAATTTTGCAAGCAATTTCGAGTATTTTACATGGTTCAAGTGAATGCCAGCCCGAAAGAACGGAATATTGCAAAAGAGTCAGAGAGCAGTATTCAATATGACTAAGACAAAGTGGAAAAAAATACACGTACGTACATGAAAAAGAAGAACGCCGCGAAGGCAGCTGAAAGAGGCATGCCAGCCAACCGATAAGCCAATATGCTTAAATACATGTGCCTTAGCAGTTGTAGTACTTCATATTGTATGCTTCTACATATTTAGTGATACTATAAGCTTTGTATGTCAGGTGCGCCATGGCGTATGATTGGGCGCTGCCAATGCTAAGCAGGCGCTGCCATGCTTTTGTGCACGCTGCCTTATATGCACGTGTGTGTGAAAGGTAGGTGCACTGCCGAAGATATAGCTAACAAATTTGTTTGTAAAAACTCACATAAAAAGTCAAGCGCATATGCTTATTTTTGTATGCATATTTCTCCAAATCCTCTAGTTGAACATAAAATTCGACTGAATTCGTAATGGATTTTTGCTTACGAAAATATTTCGTACTTACTTTTATTTGATATAGCACATATCTGGTGCCTTGTAGCTATTTTTTCATAGTTTGCTTTATTCTTTTTATTTTTGATTCTGATGCCGAACTTTTATTATGCGAAGCATTGGTTGGCTTACCATTTGCCTTTTGTTGTTGTCATTCTTATGTGATTTATGTTTTACTTCATTTAGCATAGAAGCTAAGATGTTTATTTTGTTTTTGCTTTGCTTGCAAATAACAGTTTAGATGTGTATATTTGCTTGTTGGTAGTTGAGCAGAAATTCATGTGGTCAAATGTTGGTTTTCTCAAGACGAATTTTCATGTTGCAATAACTTATAATTTAGATGTATATGGCAGATAATTTTGTTTATTCACTGGTATCTTTTAAATACGGTACTTGAAGTTATTGCATATTTTAGAAACTCTCAACTGATGGCCGTCGCGAATCACATTTAGGTGAAAACGCCTGCTATGCATCACTTAATTATCTTTGGGTCTTCGTTTTCATTGCAATAGGCTATGTCAGTAACTTCAAGTCCCTACATATACCAAAGGATTTTCAGAAAAAAAATTTATTGCTAATATTAAAATTCGACATGGGTCTTTACTATATAACTAACCGCTCAACCACGTTCAGTCTTTCCAGAGAAAACTTTGAAGTTTTAAAACGGATGCTTCTACTTTTTGATTGGCGTGATAACCTCTTCCGCGATTTTGGCTTTGTTTAATAAAGCGCGTGAGTCGTTTCTTTCGTGTGCTTGTTCTTTCCAACGCAGAGGAGGGGTAGTCGAAATTTTCATAAAATTTAATTTTTTTTGCACTTTCTCAAAGTATAATGTCTTAAAAATATGGTGTGAAAGTTTGAAGTGAATCGGACAAATACTTTTCGAGTTATTCAACAATTAACAAGGGGCGCTCGGGCGCTCCGGAGCGTTCGAGATAAAGTAGCAAAATTGTAAATGCATTTTTTTTTAAAAGGTTTGGATCAGGCACTAGATTATCTATTATATATATATATATATATAATTGGCGCGTACACCTTTCTTGGGTGTTTGGCCGAGCTCCTCCTCCTATTTGTGGTGTACGTCTTGATGTTGTTTCACAAATGGAGGGACCTACAGTTTCAAGCCGATTCCGAACAGCAGATATTTTTATGAGGAGCTTTTTCATGGCAGAAATACACTCGGAGGTGCTATTGCCTGCCGAGGGGCGACCGCTATTAGAAAAATGTTTTTCTTAATTTTGGTATTTCACCGAGTTTCGAACCGATGTTCTCTATGTGAATTGCGAATGGTAGTCACGCACCAACCCATTCGGCTACGACGGCCGCCCATCTATTAATAAAACTAATTTCTCTTGTCCAATTGATTTAAGATGAATCTCTAAGGAAGTGAGGTACGAGGTACTTCTGGAGAAACGGGCTCCACACAAACAGGGATACTTTTTACAATTATTAATTTTTTTTTAAATTCAATTGAAGTCGAAACATGATGTATTAATGCTATGATTTTTTTTTGCAAAGTAAAGCAATTGATTTGAAATTATTCAAATCATCCTTCGGGCCTTTGATTACCCCTAACCCCTTAAGAAATAGTATTGCTGAAAACTTAAATGCCTCGAATAGCTGCCAACCTGAGCAAGTAAACATCAGGGTAAGCTCTCCAAAAGAGTATAGGATACAAGATCTTCAAATGTGTCCATTCAAATTATTCCATTCAATATTCCAAACACAGTCAAGTCACAACATTTTCACTACTGCCAAAAGTCGTAGCTGCTCTGCGTACATATGTACATTAATAGCTGAAGAGCTGCGCTCCCAAATTACTTTAAGCATTCGTCGACAAGCTTTTAAGCATTGCAACGGTAGGTAGGTGGGGTGGTTGTCATAAAGACTCACTTAGACCTTTCGCAGGTCCATTGTGATACCACTGGAGCTTATCCTTACTTTACGTGTTCCTTTTCAAACCATCCGGTAGCTTTAATAAACGGGCAGAGCTTCGTTAGTTTTAGATGGGCTATGTCCGCTACATCGGTTTGAAATGCTGTATCAAGAGTGCGCAGCCTTCTCATAGCTAGGCTTTCACACTCACATAAAAGGTGTCTGACTGTTTTTCTTCTTCTGTATTAAGACAGCTTCTACAGAAATCGAGGTACGGGAGTCTTAACCTTCTAGCGTGGCTGCCTATTAAACAATGACCAGTTAATACACCTATCATTTTTCTTATAGCTTCTCTGTTAAATCTTAGCAAGATCTTCGATCGACCGCTGTTCCAATTCGGCCATGTTTGTCTGCTTAGTTCGCATGTTGTGAGGTTTTGCCAGCTTGTATTTACCTTTTTGATGGTTTCTTTGTCTATAGGTAAGTAATTTACAAGTGGCTATGGGCATAGGTATCAGCGCCTTATCCGGTTCGAAATCCGCCTTGCAGTTTCCTGCAATATTCCTGTGGCCTGGCACCCAGATAAGGTGCACCTTGTAGCACTTAGATACGTCATTTAGTAGTTTAAAACATTCTAGAACTGTTTTTGACGAATGCGTTTTTGATTCAAGCGCTCTTATTGCCGCTTGACTGTCCGAGTAAATGAAGACTTCATTTGTGGATAATACTCTCGTTTTTATTTCTGTAAGTCCTTCTTTTATGGCAGTGACTTCCGCCTAAAATACACTGCAATGGTCAGGTAGGCGAAATGATTGGCATACTCCGAGTTTATCGGAGTAAACCCCTCCACCTACTTTGTTGTGCAGTTTTGAGCCATCTGTGTAAATGTTTAAATCATTTTTCTTAACAATAAGCCCGTTATCCCATTCCTCTTTGGAAGGAAATACTTTGACAAAGGATTTATTTAAATTGATGTTCTTGGTCTTACAGAAATCCGTTGTGCCAGGAATGCAGGGGAAATTTTTCTAAAATTGAATAGTGTCCTCTTTGGTTCGTTCTGAGTAGGTCGATTTCTCTTAGTCTGAGAGTTGCTTTGGCAGCTGTTTGCTTACCGAATTGCTCTAATATTAAAATATTAAGCACAATATTTAGTGCATCTGTGGGTGTGGTGCAAAGACTGGCCATTCTTTGAACATGTACCATGGTTCTTTTATATATATATATATATATATATATATATACAATATATATAAATATATATATTGTGATGTTCTACCGAGATTCGAACCAACGGTCTCTCTGTGAATTCCGAATGGTAGTCACGCACCAACCCATTCGGCTACGGCGGCCGCCCGTGGTTCTTTTAATGTATAATTTCTCTAAAGCCGGCCACCATACTAATATGCCGTATGTTAGGATTGGTCTGACAATTGCTGTGTTAAGCCAATATACGATAGATGAGGAGAGACCCCAACTTAGTCCTATTAGCTGTTTACAAGAGTATAGTGCTATTGTCGCCTTTTTTACTCTATCTTCGACATTTGCCTTCCAAATTAGTTTTCGGTCTAGTATTAGACCAAAGTAGCGGGTATCATCACTAAATGACGGTGCCGTTCCACCTAGAGTCGGGGGGGCTATATTTGGAATTTTATGTTTCCTGGTATATAGGATGAGTTCAGTTTTATTGGGGTTGACGCTTAGCACCTTTGCTTTTGATCAGTTTTCAACCAACATTTAGTAAATCGTGCGTGACTTCTCTAAGTGTATTGAGAAATTTCCCTCTTATTACCATTGCAACGACGTGTTGTCCTCTCTCCTTGTCTTCTGCTGTCATTTCTTAATGTAGTCAGGTCTTCTGACCACCAGGGCGACTTTTTCTTCCCCTTATACAATACTTAATTATAGGGCACGCCTTATTTAGCGCAGTTCTACAAACCTCCGTAAGGATTTGTACGTGTTCGTTCAGTGATTCTCTATCTTCAATAGTTATATTTCGGTACTTTGGAAGCCTTTCCTTAAGTTCCCGTTTATATATGTGCCAATTGGTCTTTTTCAAGTTCCTGTTGACAGGCAAATTTTAAATCTATATAGCGATGATCGGAGTAAGAGTGTTCGTTAAGAGCCCTCCACTGCGTCATGTTTCCGTAGAGGGTGTGACATGCTAGCGTATTATCAAGAACTTCTTGTCTACTGCGCGTAATAAATGTGGGTTCGTTGCCTTTGTTACACACTAAAAGCTTACTACATATAATATAATTAAAGAGAGACTCACCACGTTCGTTTGTATCCGAGCTCCCCCATACGGTATGGTGGGCATTGGCGTCACCTCCTAGAACTAGTTCGCGGTTGTGTGCTTTGCAGTCTTCCACAAGGTTTCTTATCAGCGGCGACGGCAGTGGACCTGTGTCGTTTCCGGCAAAATAAAACGAGGTTAGCCAGATGTTGCTTCCGCTCACTTCCCAGCTAACCATCGTAGTATCTGCGTTACTGAAATTTTGAATCATAAATATATTAAGATGTGTTTTTGCAATTATGCATGCTCTTTTAGTACCTTTACAATTGGTCTTATATACCTTGTGACCTGATGTCCTCAAGCCGCAGATTTCGCCATTCCGTACCCAGGGTTCCTGGGTGAGGACTACATCAGGCTGATCTTCTGCCAGACGATCCAGGAGGGCAAGGAAGGCTTCCTTACAGTGGTGTAGGTTTATCTGAACAAGATGTATCAGCTGTTAGCGTTATGTCTGGATCTTCTTTATTTTCGCATAAAAGTTCCCTTTCGGAATACGTACGCTGTTGTACGGAATACTTACTCTCCCGTTCGAAGTACAACCTGCCTAAGCCCATTTCTGAGCCTGAAGAGGCGTATTCCTCTTCGGTGGGATGGTCGTCTTCGCTCATTGGCTCTGTTTCGCTCATGGGCTCTAGTTCGCTCATGGGCTTTGTACTTCTATTCGTGGTGAGGAACTCTATTGCTTCCGTATCAGTTTTGTAGATGTGAAGATTTACTTTTACAAAACCGTATCTCAATTGCCCATCCCATTTCGCTAACGGTTCAATTGACTTTTCTGTCGAGAGCAGGAGAGCCTGCATGGGGGCGCGCTTCTGTTCTTACGATTCTTCCACGCTGTTCTTGTTGCTTAGTGTTTAACATACCTCCACTCCTGCGTTGGGATATCCGGATTGCAGACCCGAATGAGCTTCATTATCTCTACTGGGTCTCCGGCAGTTGAAGGTAATCAGACCCTTGGTCGCCACTAGCTTGGCATTTGGGTACACTTCGCCGACTTTGGAAATGGCCTCTTTGTGCAGCTGAACTCATCTCTCATCGTCGCACGCTATTATTTTTATCTGGCCTTGATGCCAGCCTAAATCTTCGCACGCAGGCGGGGGGCCGGGGTTCTCCAGAATAACCTTCAGTGGCCCTTTCGTTAGCTCGGCCTCGATCCATTTCCATTGGGCCTTGGGGATCATACCTTCATGATGGTTCTCGTCCAGAACTCCTATGATAATGCGGTCTTTTGCAACCTCCGCAAATGATCTTCAGGGCGTCACGCCCATTGTTTTATGCCTTTTTGCGCTTGGCTTATTTTATTCCAAGGACCGTTGTCGTTTTGGAGCAGATTGTACTGGTTTGAAGTCGGGGTTGAAATCAAGAATGATCGCTTTCGCTCTTCCAATCACTTCTTTCAACTCCTGTGACATTTTGCTTTCCTTTAGGTGAGTTTCGTACACCCTCCTTAGGGGCCTAGCTGCGTTTCTGCAATCCTGGTAGTTCGCTTTCGCTGGGTCTACCACCCTCACAAGCGGCCATCCTTCGGCACCGGAGCTAGCAGTAACAGTGCTTCCGGTCGGGACTGTTTTTGGGGGGCTGAATCGCAGTTGACTGCCGGGCTAGTGCACCTTTACTTGTACTTGGACCTGTGCCCAGTACTGATTGTGTAGCTCCTGGCGTCGCTTTCGCTGTGGCGGTCGCTATTTGCTTCGATCGACTTATTTATTAAGCGACCGTTGCTCTTATTGCGGAACTGATTGTTCCTATAGGTCTGTTAGAAGGAGGACCGATCTCCTTTTTTTTGTTTATTTTTGGATTGTCACTTTGCATTTTTGGACCCACGAGTGTCGGAGAAAGGATGTCCACCCGTGCATAGCTCCGAACTACACGGGTAAAGCTAGTTATTACGGAGGGCGCCAGGTATCCGTAAGCTCCGTTCGAGACTTGGTTATTTGTTGGAAGGGCCCCAAGCCTGACAGATTCTCGGCACGGGTCGCATCACACTTTAATCCAGCCCTTCACCCCCGACCACGTTAAGAGTACTTTGAGTAGTGCTGTACTATTGAGGAGTATCGAAACCAACCCATAGTACCCTTAACTTAGCTAAGTACCTCCTGAAAATAGGAAAACTGTGGTACTTATTACCAACCGGCACCCATTGCAACGGTAAATGAAAATAATTAAAACAAAAAGTTTAAAATGTAAACGCCATAATCTTTCTTTTCTCTCAGAGTTAATTGAAATAAAAAATAATAACTTTCTTCCTTTGTGTGTCGTACAAAGTAAAAAAAGGCAATAAAAAATATGAAAGATAATGTGAATAGTTTTTTGCTGCCGTTTTGAATTGGACTATTTTCATTTTTAGCATTTTGGCTTTCCACAACTGCTTCAAATTTGGTAAAACAAAGTGCAAGTTTTAAGTGGTTAAAGAAAGGAGTTGATTCGAAGGAATTGTCTTTGCCTACGTATCTTGTAGTCTTCTCCTATTTAAACGTTCAATTTTTAAAAACTGCAAACGGTCCACTAGGAATTCATTTTTATATGGAACTAGCGTACCCTCGTCCGCTTCGCTAGGCGATAAATTCAATGATTTGCTGAAAGAGAATAAAATTAATACGAAACAAAGCAAATTCTTTGATACAATTTCATTCGAACTTTATTGTAACACTTTTTCTTAGACAACGTTTTTGGTTTTTCCATCTTTCGCGTAAATGAATAATGACGATGGCTTGCCTACTCGTGAGCAAGCTACATATGTACATACAATTGTCCATGAGAAAAAATTGGGTATTCTAAATTAATACCGCACATTTGTAAAGACTGTCCTTTTGCCTTATTAATTGTCATAGCGAAGGCAAGGTGAATAGGGAACTGCAAACGTTTGAAATCCAATGGTAAATCCGTCGGAATCAGTGGAATTCTGGGTATCAAAACGCCTTCTCCTTTGTACTTCCTTTTCAAAATTGTTGCTTCGATAACGTTACCCATTAGCTTCTTCACAGCGAGTCTGGTACCGTTGCAACGTCGTGGCACATTAATGTTGCGCAATATAATAATCGGTGCTCCAATTTTTAATCCTAAATTATGAGGTGGTAGGCCTGGCAAATCGAGTGAGTTTAAGAATTCAGTTGGATAATTTACGACATCATCTTGATCAGTAATAGTGTCCATTGACTTACTTATATGCAACTATGTCACCAGGTATTTGATCCAAAATAACTACATTTATATCTTTCGCTGTGCCAATCATGGTTTTTGTAATGTTGAACTATGTTTGGAAATACACTCTGTATCAATGAATCTTTAGACTGTGCAAAAGTACAGAAATTGTTAGGCAACGTAATCATTCCTGTTAGATCGACAGACATTTGGCCATTTCCGATTTTCAGTAATTGGTGTGAAAATTCAGCAGCTGACGGATCGTTCTGTAATTGAACACGTACGTTTGTAGCAAGTGTAAGCGTGTTTACATGTCTCCATAAATACGATGATTTTATGCTTGCATTGATTTCATCTGCAGCCATAGATTTTGGGATCACAGGTAATGTTTGCCTGAAATCTCTAGCCAATAAAATCATGGTACCTCCAAAAACTGTTTGGCTTCCTCGTAGATCTTTCAAAGTTCTATCAAGTGCTTCCAATGGTTTCTTGTGTGCCATAGTACACTCGTCCCATACGATGAGCTTACATACTTTAAGAACTTTTGCCATTCAGCTCATACGACGACGTTGCACTGTGTGGTAGCAAAAACGGATGGCTTGTGACCTAGTAGAATAGCGCGGATGGCTATAAAAAGTGTTTTAGTCTTAGCTTAAATTTGTATCTAATTTACTGTTTTTATTTATTCTCATTCATTGGTAACTAGCAATGGGAAGATGTTGCTCATACGCCCCTTACCAGTAAGCCTCTTTATTTTGTGAAATATTGCAATTATCACTTACATACATTACTATTAATATAGAAATTTAATGGAAGAGTACTTGTGCATAGAATAATATAAGCTGTGGTCTGGGTACATAGATACGCATACACCTGCGCTCAAACAAATAGCAGTGCGTTCGACACATTGCAATATTTATATTTACTTTTTTATTTAATTTTTTTCTTTTTATATACAACAAAATCCCTACTGCCACTGCTCCAAAACTTAAAAAAATTCAGCAAGTTTTTATCAAAAATTTAAACTTTGTATTTAAAATTCCTAGTAATTTTGGGTATGCAATTTTGTAACCCATTAAATTTTGGTGAAGTGCAAGCTTAAAGTTGTTCAAAATTTGTGTGGATTTTTAGTTTTTAAATAATTTTGTTTTGTTGACAGAGTTATGCATTATACATAGGTATTCCATATAAGAAATCCTCGGAATTTTTTGTATGGGGAAAGTTTCCAAGACCGGGAGCAGAAGAATTAAAAAAAACAACACGATTTTTAAGCCATCTGAAACATTAACTTCATTATATTAAAATTCCATGAGCTATAAAACTGCAAGCTTAGATTTTTTCTAGAAATTTTGAAATAACAATTAAGGAATTTCAATGAAAATTTTTGGAATTTTATACTAAGTTTCAAACTTCAAACGCACAACTCCACAATAGCGGTACAGTCGAATTACAATAGCAGCGCGCTGACTGCATTACACACCTAGCGGTAGGGTATTTTCATTGTTCTCAATGTTCCGCAAATCAGTAGGCTATGCAAAAATGGGTGCATAAAAAATGTAAAAATGTGGCACAACAAATATCACGCCACCAGTCATAATGAGCGGCTGCGAAAGATCACAGCCTTGCTGTTCTTTTTTGTTTTCACCACTCAATTTTCTTCGTCATGGCTTATCTATTACAATGTTGATGACTGGAAATTAACTTCCCTTACGCCTATATTTAAGAGTGGAAATAAAAACTATGTTCGCAATTACAGACCGATTTCGAAGCTATCGTCTCTCTCAAAACTTTTTGAAATAACTGTGAATGATAAGTTATGCATGATTTCCTCGCAAGTCGCTCTACTGTCACTAATTTGTCTATTTTCAATGATAACTGCGTTTCAGCCTTCCAGAACTGATCTGAAGTTGACATAATTTGTCGAAGCTTGCGTCATGGGGTATACACTCCACGTGTTTGTCGTAGATCAAATCATATTTGTCCAGTAGGCACTGCGTTGTAGCCGTTGATAATTTGGCATCTCGTACATTTATTGCGTCCTCTGGTGTCCCGCAGTGAAGTAGTCTAGGACCTCGCCTCTTTATTTTCTTTATTAACGATATTTGTTCATGCTTTTCATTTCCTGATCGCTTGTTGTATCCTGATAATCTTAAAATATTTGCGGTGATTAACAGTGTTAGTGACTCTGAGAAGTTGCAATCCGACTTACACAATGTCCGGAACTGGTGCTATTTAAACCGTTTGTCACTAAATATTAGCCAATGCTTTCACGTAAAATATGCTAAATCAAACAATACTTTGCATACTTCGTATAATATTGCTGGCTTACCTTTGCAATCCGTTGAGGAAATTAAAGACTTAGGCGTTATTTTCGACTCTAAGCTGAATTTCACCAGCCATGTTAACCACGTCATAACACGATCATATGCGATGCTAGCATTCGTTCGCCGAAATTGTTCTGCATTTACCAACCCACACACTCTCAAAACATTGTATTGTGCTTTTGTTAGATCAAGATTAGAGTATGCCGCTATTATTTGGAGACCGTACCAAATAGGTCTGTCTAATCGGATTGAGAGAGTTCAGAAAGTCTTTCTTCGTTTTGCGCTCCGTTCTTTAAACTTTTCTGAACCTGTACCATCGTACCGCTCTCGATGTTTATTAATTGACTTAAAACCACTTGATAGCAGACGATCTATTCTATCGTGCTCATTTATTATTCGTATCATTTCTGGATCTATTGATTGCCCTTCCCTTTTAAGTAAAATTCAATTTGATATTCCTAGTAAGAAACTTCGAAACCTTTAAAATTGGCTTCTTGATAACCAACTACGGGGTGAATGCTCCGATTCCTAGGGCATGTGCATATTTAAATTTGTTTTTCAATTCTTCTGGAGCTGATTTGACATGACCGTATGTCATCTTTGTCAACCATCTTTAATCGGTTTTTCCTTAGTAATTACTAAACTATTGTACATTAGCTTAACATAGTCTGTAAGAATGTATCCATTCAAAGACAAATAAATAAACAAATAAATAAACTATTTCGAAAACATTCATTTTTCGCCTAATAACGTAACTCACCAGCGATTTCAAATTAATTTAGTGGTCCAGATTTTGTTATAATAGTATAGTATAGTATAATGTTATAATAGAGTTAAAATAAAACTTTTTTTTAAGTATCTAATATTTGTGGCTAGAAAAGGGCTCTAGCACTAATACTTTGAGTTATATGGTTTTTGTTGTTTTATAGGCTATAAAAAGTTAAAAATTGTCTAAATTTTGCAATTTATCGCGCTGTTATTATTGTGACCACATGTGTATGTACGTATATATTTCTTCTCTCACTACTCGCAAGTATCTCGAAGACTAGAACTGAATTTTACTTTTCAGTTTTGCTTCTGCTTTTACTCGGATTCTTGACTATGCTGACGCGGTTCGTTACCAAAATCGATAAACCATTTCGGCTACATAAAACCTATCTTAAATGCGCATACAAATTTTACAAATTCGCAGCTTTTGAGGCATAAAAGATTTTCACTAATACAGACATATGTACGTATGTAGAAAATAGTAGTTGCGTAGTTTTACACACTCGTGCGCTGTAAAATACTCCTAAAGCACTCTTATTTGCTAAGTGATTATGTTAAAATATGAACAGCGCAATCCTCGCATTCCACGCACAAAAGGAAAATAGTAGTAAAAGGGAAAGAGAAAACGGAAAATGAGTAAAGTAAATTTTAAATGAATTCTGGGGGAAATTCCTTCAAAAAACTCGATCAGCAAATTTCCTTTCATACACAAATATTTCCATTTTTATATACACAATGAATGCGTATTCGAAAAATAACGAAAAACGTGAACAACTAAAGGTTGGCGAGCAAAAAGGGGATACATTTGTACGTGTGTATGTATGTATGTGTTGTTGAAGGAAAAGAGTAGAGCAAATGTGAAGCAATGCAAAGTAAACAAACGAGGAATAACAATGGCATCAAAAATACATCTAGACTATGAAAGAAACAACAATTTGTATATCAATAAATAAAAACAATAAAAAACCAAACAAAAAACAATAAACTGCGATGGCCCATGTAGAGAAAATAGTACATTTTCGGAAAATATTCGAAAAATACAGAAAGCTTATTTGTATAACAGTATGTGAATACTAACACAAATATGATGCCATTCCAATTGTGCTGCGTATGTGTAGACACACATGCATATGCATGGGAATGTGTGTGCCATTTCGTAGATATGCAGAGTAGTGAAAATTGAATGGAAAAAGTCTGTATAAAATGGTGATTTTATTTTTATTACCATAATTTATATGGGCTGCCAATGTAGAAAATAAATACGTGAAAGACAAGTAAAAATAAAAGCAGGAAAATAGCTGGCGTTGCATTCGAAGCATTTTTACACATTGTAGTGCGGCAGTCGTGTGTGCCCCTTGCCATGCCAATGGAGGTAGGTGGAGCTTTAACGGTGTAACACATAATGCGCACTTTAAGAGCACTTAAGTGCTGCAATTGTGGAGATTTTTACGGTTTCCTCGACTACCAGTGCAGCTGGGAGCTGAGTGATGCCAAATAGAGCCACTTAAAGGAGCTGGCCATCGAAGAAGTGGCGCGATTTTAAGTTGATATTTTATTTACTTTTATTGGGTAATAAGTGCATTAGGTGAAGTGTTGATGTGATTCCTTTAAGGTGTTTGTGCAGCAGATTTAACTGCGCAATCTTAAAAGAAAATTAGTTTCAATAAATACTAAAACTATAGCATCGCAGTCTCGCTTTCTACTATAATGGAGGAAAAGTGCCGCCAACAGAAGCCGAATATTGTCAGAAGTGTATGAATGAAGAACTTCTTCCTTAAAAATGAGCTTGTTTTGCCTTTTTTACATAAGAGGAAAATTTTAAACAGAACACAAGAAATAGCTTGGCGAAGCAAAAAAGTTTGTAGATGAAGATTTAGAGGCATCACTCAGCAACTTTGGAGATTTTACTAGTACAACGCGCAAGAATAGCTTGCGTAAAGAACATAAGCAATGATTTTCAAGCCATTAAAAGTAGTCAGACTCAACTGATAACAAATTGAATGGGCGCATATAACTTGAGGAGAAAGAAAAATGCTTCTTGAACCTCGCCAAAAAGTAGTTTCTGCTTCGAGTGGTACCTGCATAGCAAAACCTTATGTATTACAACAACCTCAAGCTGTATGTGGCGCCCAACCAATCCAGCACAGGGACTATGAAGCGAAATATTTTTGGTCCGAAGGTGATTTTGTATATGTTTTAATCTATATATGGGCTCTTCAATCACTACCAGTGCGATATCATCGGCGTATCCCACTATGGTTGTATTAGCGGGCATTTCGATTTTAAGAATGCCATCATACATAGCATTCCATAGTGTTGGTCCACGAACAGATCCTTGCGGTACTCCACCTGACACGCTGTAGCTCTTTGGGCCCTCCTCTGTATCATACTGCAGTGCTCTCTAGTTTAAGAAGCTGCGGATGATTCTATTAAGATACTTTGGTACCGAGAAGCTGCAGGGTGCATTCAAAATATTTGCCCAATTGGTGGTAGAGATAGAGATAGAAATGGAGATAAAGATGGTGATAGAAATAGAAATGGAGATAGAGATGGAGACAGGGATAGAGATAGAGGTAGAGTTCTCTGTCTCACATCAAGCGAGCAAAATGTATAAGCACTTTGTCTCCGAATCCCATCAGCGACTGTCTTACAGTAAGTGGTTTTTGGGTCAACGTCTGACTCTGAATGAGCGTCTGTATATGCATGGGTTTGGTGAACTATACAAAAAGCCGATACAGTGATAGAGATACACATATAGACAGAGATAGAGATAGAGAGCAAAACAAATTCAAGGGCGCGCATAGCTGGACCCCAGATAACACTGACAACTTAGCATTTTCGACGTTTGGAGGAAATATGGATCAGAAAAAGAAGGCCCGAGTTGAACAAAGATTCACTTGGGTAAGGATAAAGGGAATTTACATATTCAGCGGCTATGACCCTTCCAGCCTGAGCGTCGAAGCAAGCGGAAAATACCCGTTGCTAAGAGCTGGTGACTTTTACGCATGGTCAACGTCTTCAGGTAGCGTTCGCAACAACAGAAAAATCCTTCTGCAAGGTCTGACACCACTCGACCTCGAGCTACTTAATGAATCGGGTCATACGAGTACACATACGAAAAGTGCAAAGTCAGATCAATCATTTATCTTAGCTCTGCACATAGGGAAATCGCACGTCCGACAAAGTGGTCTCTAAGCGATGCATGCATGCAAATTATGTTTTTCCTTACTGGAATAACATTTTTAAAAAAGACGTGCTTCAGTTGAAGACGGAGTAAAAACTAAACTTTATTCTATAAATTCCCTTATTTATATCTTTACAATTTGTTTACTTAAATCTATGTGTTTCACAATGATGGTTTGGCATTGCATCAGCCTGGTCAAAGAAGATATCAATTTCATTTTCAATTAATTTTTATTACGCAGCAGCATAATGCTGAGCTGGCGGATTTGTAATATGCAAAATATGTTTTCTCAATTGTGTTTACATTTAGCATTGTAATGGGGTAAGTGGTCTGCCGTTAACTCCCCCTTCTCTAAAATGAATCGCCCTCGATTCAACGATTTCTTTTGATAGAATATTTATTTTATTTTGCAACTCAAAATATAATTTTTCTTGATTTCTTTGGAACTTTTCTTGCTTTTTCATTTGTATAAACAATATCAATTTATGAACTGTATATGCTATTATTGCCAGTGACATGAAGGTCAATAATGACATTGATTTGGGATTTTCAATATACGAATTTCCAATTTTTTCTAAGAAATTTATGTTAGTGAACTTTCGTGTCGTCATTTGAGTTTACAAATTCAAGTATTTCATAATTTTTAAAATGATTTTGTTTTATAAATTTTACAATTTTTCCTGTGGGGTTTTCATATGTTTTGTTATCTATATTCACACTTGTATTAAAAGTTATTAAATATGTACCATTTATTACAATTTTATTAACTGTATGTTTCCCTGAAACTAATATAGCCCCATCTCTTATTTTATCTATTTGTTTATTATTTTCTTTGATTTTAGTGCAATTAGCTGGCTTTTTATTTAACAAATTTATAAAACATGTATTTTGTAATTTTTGCTTACAAAAAATATTACTTATTTCAATTTTACATTCTTCAATAGATATAAATGTGTTATTACATAATGCTACTTCATTCTCAATTATTAATTTCCCATCATTTTGTGATATTGGTCTGGTTTCAAATAACGTACAAATATTATTTATTTTGGGATATTTAATATACAATATAATTAGATCTGATTTTTGTATGATTTTAAATGTTGAAACGTCTAATAAGTCTGTCAAGGTTACTGCTTGTAATTCGTTCTGAATTATTTCTCTTGTTTCATCTGTATGAAGTATATGTGAGTTTAATATTCCTCCTTTTGCTAATGTAATAGTTTGCAAAATATTTTGTAGTTCATATATTATCATTTTAATTCTCTGTTTACGTATTATTCTTTCATGCGAAATTCCTGTGATACTGTTTACTAAATTCGTTAAACGTCGTATTTCCTTAAATATTTCAGAATTTGTCGTTAGTTGTTTATTGCTATTTTCAATTAAATCATTAATTTTATTTGAAATAAAAATGTAGTCGTCATGGTCAGGTGTGCCTGCTATCCACTTCCATACTGTACCTATTTCATTAATTCCTCTCTTTGTTCTAGTTTTTTCCAATTGAATTAAAGAAGATTCTATAATTTGGAGTTCTGATTCTATTTCTAGAAAGTCCGATGTAGAATAAGAATGTTTTTCTTTTTCTTGTAAAAAATATAATTTTTCTTCATTATATAAAGTTTCATAATATGTTAAATTTGTAACATGGAAAATGCTTCCAAACGATTCGTATAGCAATGCTTGTTCATTCTGTATTAAAATATATTCGTCGTTTGAGTAATTGATTATGTCCGCCTGGATGAGAGTAATAAAAGGTATGAAAAAATACCCCAAGTACATTTCCTATAAAATAGTATAAAAAAATTTTAACTTTTAATGTTATCCTTATGTATTATTCTGTTTCTGTTATTAATTACTACCTTATTTGCTAAGTTCTCTTTTACTTGTTGTCTCTTATATCTGGGCTTTAACTTATTTCTTTCACCTACAATTTTTTCATATATTACCTGACCAGAGTGGTATTCCTTATTTAATCTATTTTTGTTATGAATCGCAAGCATTTTCTTTTGCGCCTGCTCAAGAGTATCATGTAATTTTTCATGATCTATTTTATTATGAAAAATATCTGTTGGTCGGAATTTTGTAACGGAATGTATTATAATATTATATTGTTGTGCAGCTCTTAGAACTGTTTCTAAATCACTTACTATGTTGTATTCCTCTTTTATACATCTAGCTATCTCTATTATCGTAGAATGAACTCTTTCAATTTGTCCATTAGTAATACTATGCCTTGGATTGCAAAAATATATTTCAATATTTAATCTCTGCATTAACGATTTGAATTGAGGTGTTGTAAAACTTGGCTCATTATCTAACGTTATTCGTTTCACATCTGGGAAAGTTTGAAGAATTTCTAAAACCTTTTCCTCAATATTAGATTTGTCTTCTATATTTTTTAATATTAAAAATTTTGAATAAGCATCAATACATGTGATAAACTTCAACCCCTGAGCATAAAAAATATCTAGGTGAAGCTGCTCTCCCTCTTTTTCTGGAATTGGAGCCTCTTTTATTGGAATTTTTTTCGGATGTCGATCATATTTGTTCCTATTGCACGTTATGCAATTGCGTACATATTCCTTCATTTTCTTTCTCATTTCTGGCCAATAGTATAGTTTTTCTGTTATGGGTTTGCTCAATTATACCTGCTTGATCTTCCCTATTGGGAATGTCCATAGGAAATAGCTTAGTATATACAAATTTATTTTGAAATGTTTCTTTTAGAGGTCGCCGTATCTCATACAAATCCTCTACTGTGCAGTGTATTGCTGTTACCAATTTAGGTTTTATGTATTCTTTTAAAATAGTAAGTAGATTCTCAACTGTATCATATTCAATCAAATGTCTTTTTCTTCCAAAAATTTCTATCATTTCATGTATAGTGAACCTATTTTTACATAATATAATTTGTTGTTTAAATTGATTTACAGGTTTGTATGTTTCCTGTATTTGATCATTTTCGCTACTTTCCGCTGAATGTTCTGATTCACTTGACAAATTGTTTATTTCAAGGCGTGATAATGCATCAGCCACAACATTCGTTTTGCCTGGCCTATATACAAATTTTGGAGAAAACTCCTCAATTAAAGCATGCCATCTTTTCATTTTAGAATTCGGGTTGCGCGTAGATAATGCAAATGTTAACGGTTGATGATCCGTGTGAATTTCAAGATTAGTTACTCCATAAAGATAATTACGAAGATTCTTCAGTGCCCATACAATCGCAAACAACTCTTTTTCATTTGTAGCATAATTTCTTTCTGTCTTATTAAGAGTTTTGGAAACAAAAGTAATGGGTTTATTTTCTTGAGAAAGGACTGCGCCTATTGCAACATTCGATGCGTCAGTAGTTAACACAAACTTTTTTGAATAATCTGGTTGCGTCAATTCCATTGCTGATGCTAAACTTTTCTTTAGCTTTTTAAAAGAAGATATCCCTGCTTCATCAATTTTCACTCAGCCATTTTCTGCGGATAAGTATTTTGTCAATGGCTTTTCAATCGTTGCATAATCTTTAATGAATTTCCGGTAATAACCGGTAACACCTAAAAACCCCCTTAATTCCCGTAAACTTTTGGGTAGCGGGTAATTAAGCATTAATTCAATTTTATTTGGATCTGTTTTAATTGTATTTTGAGCTATAATGTAACCCAAAAATTCTATTTCAGTTCTGAAAAATTTAGATTTTTCAAGAGAAATTTTCATATTAGCGCTTCTTAGTATTTCAATTATCATTTGCAAATCCTTCATATGTTGCTCTAAACTTCCTGAGAAAATTATTATATCATTCATATATACATGACATGTTTTTCCTATTTGATCACGCAATATATTGTCCATTGCTCTTTGAAATATTCTGGGAGCATTTTTTAGACCGAAAGGCATTCTTAAAAATTCATATTTTCCGTTATTAACGGAAAAAGCTGTTTTTTCTATGTCATTTTCCGACATTAAAATCTGGTGAAAACCTGACTCCAAATCAATGCTTGAAAAGTATCTTGATTTCCCTAAATTTGACAAAATTATATTCGTATCCGGGATGGGATAGCGATCGGGAATAGTATGAGCATTCAATTTTTTGTAATCTATCACCATTCTAAATTTTGGTGAACCGTCGTCGTTAGTACCTTTTTTTGATACCACCCAAATGGGTGAATTATAAGGACTTTTACTAGGCCTTACAATATTTTCATTCAATAATCTTCCAATTTCTTTATTTACGAAAGAATTCACAGACAGAGGATATGGGTACTGTTTACTCCATATCGGCTTTTCATTTTCTGTTCGTATTTCCGCTCTTACATCTGTTCTAAACGGAAACCTTGTATCAATATTTGCGTGTTTTTCCACTATTCTCTGCTTTATTAAAATTCTAAATTCCTCAAGGTTTTTACCCTGATTTCTCCTTTCTGGAGTTTTATAAGCCCTTACTAAGTGAGAGTCTTCACTGTTTTCATCAAAACTTTCATTGACTGCCTGATCTGAACCTTTTTCAGTTTTCATGGAATAGTTATCCCTTATATTACCTGAATATTCATCAGCTATTGCTTTAGGATCTTCAGGTGCCAAAGACAAACATTTATATGGCATTCTTTTACCTGTAAATCCCTCGGTATATGCTGTAGAAATTTTCTGATCCACAGTGTTTATTTTATAATTAATTTTTTTATTATTTTTTCTTTTCTTATTGCCGGTATTTTCTTCGGCGGGCGCCTTAGGATCCTTTTGTCCCAAGGGGTTAAAATTTTCTTTTTTCTCATTTTTATTTTCATACTTTTCTTTTTTGTTGCAGGTACTATCATCTGCTGGCGCCTTAGGACCTTTTTGTCCCAAGGGGTTAACATTTTCTTTTTTCTCTGAGTTTACTCTTTCTTTATGGATGTTAATATTCATACTTTCATCCACCTTTTCGTTCTCATATTTTGTTTTGTAAATTATTTTGTTGCTACGTATATCGATACGTGCTTCTATTTTCTTTAAAAAATTATATCCTAAAAGGATGTCCGAATCCAAATTATCTATTTCATAGAATACTTGTCGAACTCCGAATAAATTTATTATATGGTAATATTTTATAATAGAATAACCATTTACAGTTCTCACTCTTTTATAAATGGCTAATTCATTTCTATTTTGATATACTCCCTGCTTAATATAACAAGAAGTTGCTCCGGTATCTACCAGTGCTTTCAATCCTTTATTGAGTTTTTTATCATAAACTATGATGTAGGGGAGGTCGTTCCCCTTTTCCCTAAAAAATGTTCTTCATTTAAATTGTTTATTTTAGGAGTTTTTCCTTGCGGTCGAAAGCTATTATTACTTTCTCTTCGTCTCTCGAAGCCTTGCATATGTTGGTTCTGAGGCCCTGAACTTTGTTGAGTAGTATTTAACCCATTGCCTGAACTACTTGTCTGGGGTTTGTTATTCTGATTAAAATATCTGCCACCTTGTTGACCAAAAGGGTTGTAATTCTTATTGTATGACCTGGAGACAGATGGATCTACGTCCATTGGTTCTGGTTTTGGTACGTTATTCCTTGTTGGGAACCTCAAATTATTATTGGGATAATTTGTTGTCCTAGCTCTGCTTCTTTCATTTGCAAAATTTTTAGCAAATAATGCCCTTTGGTTGTTTGATTCTAGTTCCTGTGCTTTTGCCAAAGCATCAGGCAAATCCTGAGGATTGAGAGAAAATATTATGTCTCTTAAAGGTGCATTGAGACCAGTTACAAATATTCTTAAGGCATGATCCCTATTATTTTTATTAAGTTCTTTGGCTATATCGGATGAGCTACTATGAGTCATTATTGTTTTATTTATGAGTAAGGTCAATTTTCTATTGACCAAATTATAATACTCGACAACTGTCATTGATCCCTGGCGTAAGACACTCAGTTCCTGTTCTATAATGTGTATCGGCCGTTTGTCTGAATAAGCAAAATCTAATCGCGCAATTATTGCATCAAAATTCAACACCGTACCATGATTGGTGAGCGTGTCATTCGCATCTTGTGTGATCTTGTTTCGCAAAATAGTAAGGGCTGCAAAGTATCTTCTACTTTTCCTTATATACAGGCTCATAGCATTATGTGCTGCCTCCCTCCAACTAACGTAAGAATTTAATTTCCCTGAAAAATCTGGAAGGCATTTAACAACATCAAGAGATTCTTGGCACTGTATATTTTCGTCAATAGACTCAGTCACATAATCCGTCACCCTACGAGTATCTATCTCAACTTGAGATCGTAATCGTTCAACTTCCTGCCTTAAATTTATTGTGCTCTCCGCAATCAATTTTGTAATTAAATCAACTGTTAAGTCAGCCATTTTTATATCTTATTCTTTTGTTCACTTTTCTTAAAATTTTTCTTAAATAATATAGGGCACTTTTCAATTTTATGATCCCCACTACATTAAATCAACTGTTATATTAAATCAGCCATTCCTATATTTTATTAATATATTTTGAATACTTTTTATTCTTTTGTTCACTTTTCTTAAAATTTTTCTTAAATAATATAGGGCACTTTTCAATTTTATGATCCCCACTACAATATTCACAATATAATAATTTTGAATATTTTATTTCACTGGGAGTATTCCCCATTTACTTATTATATGTATATGGTATAACTTACATATATCATTTTTTATCTTCGGTGCATTTGTGTCTCCTCTTCTGCGAAGAACGTGCTGCGCCAGGAAAATGCTCGCTACAAGGAGCGCTGCCAAATCGGGCAAAAATGTCTTGTCGTTTCTATCACGGGGAGTTGCTGCAAAAGCTGCAAGCCAAGCCGCTGCTGGTGTTAATGGCAAAATTGTTGCTGTTATTGTTCTTTGCTATTGAGTCGCTGTTGGTAACTTCGCTGAAGCTGCTTAGTTGAACCGGAGCTCGATGCCTGCACTGCGATCACTTTTAAACGCTCTGGAAGTGGAGAACAAGGCCCTTTACGTTGGGTGCCAATTATGTTTTTCCTTACTGGAATAACATTTTTAAAAAAGACGTGCTTCAGTTGAAGACGGAGTAAAAACTAAACTTTATTCTATAAATTCCCTTATTTATATCTTTACAATTTGTTTACTTAAATCTATGTATTTCACAATGATGGTTTGGCATTGTATCAGCCTGGTCAAAGAAGATATCAATTTCATTTTCAATTAATTTTTATTACGCAGCAGCATAATGCTGAGCTGGCGGATTTGTAAGATGCAAAATATGTTTTCTCAATTGTGTTTACATTTAGCATTGTAATGGGGTAAGTGGTCTGCCGTTAACTTGCATAGTGACCATCATGCCATCCTCCTTAACATTGTCGACCAGAGTAAGCCCCGTTCACAGACGATCCAGAAGGCCTAACAACGGGGATGGAGGAAACAGAAGACTAATGAATCCATCTTTAGTAAGGTATGGGACGAAGCGAAGTTAGCTCAAGCTACAGCTGCACCTTTGGCTGTCCAGATGATCGCGAAGGGATCGTTGGGCAAATCCAATCTGTCACTACTGGGAAACAGTATGCAAGCTGTCCGGTTTGTAAGGCAAAGAGTTTGTGTATTAAGGGTAGTAATAAGTAAAGAAGCCTTAACTCTAACTAAAATGTTTTACTGCGTGAGTTTGGTTACTTAATAATCACACCTCCTAAACAAATTTTTTGAGTTAGAACAAATACACGTACACACCAACATCCTTTACGCTGAGCTACAAAGGATTCCGTGGCTGTGAAAAATGGCGTCCGCCAATTTTTTGTGCGGAAGTAATGCAACATTAAAATAATAAAGAAAACGAGAAAACAAAAAAGTGCAATGAAAAAATATTCTGCAAACAGTTTTTTAAAAGAATAAAATTGAAGTTGAAAAAATTTAACAGGAAGTTGCGCGCAATAGAATAGGGTCTTCAGCACAGTGGAAATGCAAATAAGCAGCAATAAAAATACGAAGAGTAATTTGTATGCGCATTTACAAAACAAGAAAACGCAAAAAATAAATAAAATAAAGCAAGTGCTGATAAAAAAATACAACGAACAAATTCGCTTGCAGCGCACATAAAATGTTAGCGCCGGCCAAGGGTGTTCAGGGTGGACACAAGTTGGTATTTGTGCGACCAAACTGAAAAACTATTTTATCAGCACGCCAGACTCCCGCTACCACGCAGAAGTACGACACCAGCAGTTAGGAAGAGCGATACGAACGACATGAGCTTGACAGCTTTTATCCAACCCAAACCAGTTAAAAGTTATGCTTCCGCTGGCTTATCTGTCATAGCTGTCGTTTCAATAGGTATGACCACTTAAATTTATTCAACCACCACCCATTTGGCGCGTTTCGAATGGTCCGCTCATTGCAATCGATCATTTGGCGCTTACCTCACTCTCGGCTCTTGCAATACGTGCAACGTTTTTTTTTTATTGAATTGAAATGCCATTTGCAGATGCGAACCACTCACTGCCCTTCACTCGCTCTTTGTACATAGCCAGCGTGTCCGAAAAATCCATTTAAATCTTGTTTTTTACACTTCTCTCAATATCTCGCATTGCACTTCAAGTTTGGCGCTCCTTTGTTTGAAAGCGATTTTATGGACGTGAAACAAATTTCAATTTGCGCTTTCTCGCCACCAAGCGTGACTTATTCAGCCATCCAATTGCAGTGTACAATAGAAGCTCGAAGTAAGCGAATATTTTTATACCAAACACTCAAATGATGCCCTTCAACTACGAAGTACCTGTGTGGATGAACCATATATTGTTTACAATACATACAGTGTGCGATAAAATACGTGCGTATTTGTACTTTTTTTTATGGTTGGGAAAATTAATTATTTTTATTTGCTGTAAATTTTGGCCAGTGATTTGCGAATTTCGTAGCACCAGGAAGCAACACTAAACCATACGAGTTTGAGAGTACAAACATTTTTGTAGAACAAAAATATAGTCTAGTTTTTCTGAATATTTACAGCGCATCCAAATTTTCCAGTTTTGGCCATCGAAATTCTTGCTTTACATGCAAAAAGTGCTAGAAATACTATCGTCGATGTTTTATGATGGAATTTCACGAGAATATTTTGTCTGGAGTTTTTTAACGCAATAACTTCTAATATTTTAGAGACAAATTTAGCTCGTGTATTAAAAAAAATTTGATAAAGGACTTTTAAATAGGATTTAAATATGCTACGAAAACATTTGTTCGAAGATTACAGTGGGGGTTATTGAAAAAGCAGGAACCACCAATAGAAACAGTGACCATCAATTTGGGTTAGATACAAACATTCGACTGTCCAACAAATTCACCTAGTCACGCATAAAATATTATCTGACCTTGACAATAAGAAGTTTTGCATTGGAGTTTATCTTGACATAGAAAAGGCATTCGAAAAGGTCTGGCACAATGGTATTTTCTGGAAGTTAGAACGGGGACTGCAAAAATCTATTTTCAAATTGTAAAAAGTTATATTACTGAACAATACTTCTATGCCAAAGTCAATGGTAGTAGCTCAACACCAAGGAAGATATGAGCCAGAATTCCCAAAGACAGGGTACTAGGCCCACTGTTGTATGCAGTTTTTACACGTTATATCCCACCACCCGAAGGGAAACATGCGATGCTAGCTACTTTTGCTGACGACACAGTCCTGCTTACTTCCAGTAAAAGTATTTCCACTGGCGCAAATGATATACAAACGTCTCTAGACACTATTAGCACATATTTCAAGGAGTGGAATATTAAAATAAATGAACTTAAGACACAGCAAGTAATATATACAACAAGACGAAATTTTACTAGCCACAAAATTAAGATAAACGGTTCGGACATCCCCCGAAATAATACAGTAAACTATTTAGGTACGCAATTGGACGAAAAAATTACATAGAAGCAACACATAAAAAATAAAGAAAAGACACAAATGAACTTGAAATTGAAACAACTATATTCGTTGTTAAATAAAAATTCGAAATTATCAATAAACAACAAAATTGTTATGTTCTATCTCCAATATGGACATATGAACTACAACAGTGGGGTACAGCAAAAAAATACCAAGCTAAACACTATTCATGCATCAATCAAAAATACTACGGCTAATAGTAAATGCACCTTGTATATCACTAATAAAGACATTCACCAAGATTTCATGGTCCCAGCTGTTGAACGGCAAATAAAGACAACAACAAGAAACACACAATAACAATGAAATTAATTTGCTACCAAGAAAAGAACTGACATCAAAAAGGAGACTGCAAAGAAATTGACCTATCGACAAGTTATAAACATAGAAAATAAGTAAATAATATTCATATTTTTTTTCTTTTTATAGCCCTCATTTATTTTATACATCTGTCCATTGACATTAAGTATGTTGTTTAACAATTTGCTCAGGATTTATTTGTTTTTCAATTTGAAACGTTTATTAACAAAAAATGGTTACAATTTTTATCTTCAAAATAGTAGCCATCGCTAGTGACACATTTTTCCCATCTCTCAGGCAATTTCTGTATGCCGTGCCAAAAAAATTGGCTGTCTTTGGGAGCAAACAAATCATCGAGCCATTTTTTGGCTTCTTCGTGAGAATTGAAGCGCTGCTCGGAAAGTGCATGGCCCATCGATGCAAACAAGTGTTGATGGGAAGGTGCCAAGTCTGGTGAGTAAGCCGCATGAACCAGCGGTTCCCAATCGTACGCCTCCACCAATTCCCGGGTCGCTCTTATTCGATGTGGCGGTGCATTGTCATCAAGAAAAATTACTTTGTGACGCCTATCGGCATATTCTGGGCGTTTTCGGTGTATAGCGCCGTTAAAATCTGCCAATTGTTGTTGGTAGCGTACACCGTCAACTGTTTCACCTGTACCAAATCATACCACGCTGATCCCAGAAAACACACAGCATTGCCTTGCGACCGAAACGATTTGGTTTGGCAAATAAAGAAAACTGGAGAAATACACCCATTTTTCATCACCCGTAACGATTCGATGCAAAAATACTTCTTTTTGAACCGGGAAAGCAGCATTTCACAAGTGGTTTTTCGGTTCTCTTGCTGCCTTTCAGTCAGTTCATGCGGCACCCATCTTCCGACCTTTAAAATCATTCCCATGCCTTTCAAACGTTTGGATATGGTTTTTTTGGGTCACTACCAACTGCTCTGTCTTTATTTCTTGCGTTTGGCCATCATTTGCATCCAACAATGTTTGCAATTCGGCGTCCTCAAACTTTTTCGGTGGCCGGCCACGGTCCTCGTTCTCCACGCTAAAACCACCACTTCCGAATTTTTCAAACCACCTGAAGCACTGTGCCCTACTTAGAGCATGCCCACCATAAGCATTTGATGAGCTTGAGAAGCGTTTTTCTTCAGTTGGTAAAAGAAAATCAACGATGTCCGCAAATCGTAGTTTGAAGGCACGAAATTCGACATTTTCAAGAGCGACAAAAATGCATTGTTGTATGAAACGTAACTAACAATGAACTGAATATTGTCGACAGATGGCAGGCGAAAAAAAACAAGATATTTAGGAAGGTATAAAAATACTGCTAGCGACATCTATGGACTAATAGCTGAAAGTCATTTCATAGATATCTCAGGTAGATACATCGCTTAATGGCCAGTGTCAAAAGCGATACAATTAAAATAAACGAAATAATATAGAATTAATTAAAGTTTCACTTTACATGATTACAATTTCCATATACGCCATCTAATATAAATCGTTAGAGTGATAATGGTCTCCTAACAAAACTCAACCCTTCATCATTAATAAGAAGTATGGAAATCTTAGTTTTAAGATAAATATATAAATACACTGAAAAAAAAATTCAAGAAGGCAATAGTGCGAATTAAAAGAGCGTCTTAACAAAAGTGTCCTTGCCGACGCAATGATTTTAAAGATATGGTAAGTTATTCTTTTCTAAACTTTTGGTTATTACTATTATATTATTACAA
Organism: Anastrepha ludens; assembly: GCF_028408465.1. NCBI lineage: Eukaryota > Metazoa > Arthropoda > Insecta > Diptera > Tephritidae > Anastrepha > Anastrepha ludens. The sequence continues at coordinate 6,219,370 of NC_071498.1, read as the reverse complement.
ACATGAATTTAGCATCCTCCATTTGCCGTATATTGGCTTCTGAGATATTGAATCTTTCAAGATATTCCATTGAAATAGGGCGCCAAAAAAATCCTCTTCATTCTATATTATCAATTGAAGTGGTTAGAATTTTATCAATGGCATTTTTTGGCATTCAACATTCTCTGATGACTTGCCAAACCTTAGTGAACAGGAATCAGAAATCAACACAGTGTGCCATTCTCAGCTGTCAAATCATAGTTATTGGTATCAATAGATCTCATGCAGCTAAAAAAACACCCGATGCATATCAGCATGCTCTCCGAATGCCTTACGAGCACAACGCGTTTTGACAAAGTCAGCAATTTTATTTGCTGTCACGCCTGTGAAGGTGTTTCTGACAGAATAGAGCGTATTTGCGTTTCCTCCGGCGACACCGCATGCCATTTACCGTCCACTATTCGCCACCCACCACCCATCACAATTCATCAATTGCAATTGAAAGCTGTACATATTTTTTAATTCTGCTTCTTCTGCGCTGTTATCGCTCTTGTCGCTCTTATCACTATTGTAGTTCTTCTGCTGCTGTTCCTGTTCCCGCCGTTGCCACTGCCGCTGCTGCTAGAGTCACTTAGTGTCCATATATCATCTCTGGAACTTTTTGACATTTACAGTGAATGCGCTCATGCGAGCAGCGTTCAGAGGTCGCCATGAGCTATGCGGAACACAACGTCTGCCCATTGACTTCTGCGTCGCTGCAGCACTCATCTGGTCTGCCATTCAACAACACCATTCATCTCTCCTACTAAATTATCATATTTTGCTCCTTTTGTTCTTGTTGCAAATATAACAAACACAACTTCCGACCAATGTCATATTTTATGCATGAAAATGTTTGACACAACTCTCAATACCTTCCCTTTTTATGTAGTTGCGAATATGCAACATACCAGAACCAGTACACATCATTCAAAATATATTATTTTCCACACCTTTTTGTGTGCTATTTATCCCGCCAAGAGATAATTCCAAAGGGTACATACATATGCACACACACATATTTTGTCTGGTGATAAATGGTTTTGATGGGTTTTCATTGCTGGCTGTCAATAGCTTTCTCTTTATACATTACATTGTTGCTCAAGCCATCCTCCGCTTAGACAACTCGACTCAATTTTTATATTCGCCTGCGTAGTTCATAAGCATCCGTGCGCTTCTCAAAACATACGAGTATCTGCTGATACAGCAGGTCTGACAGGTGTACAAAAGCAACCGTCACTCTTCTGGAAATAACTTCATTTATGTCGAAAGTTCGGTATGCGGGAGGCGGGTATGGACGGATGGCTTGACTTTGTGCTAGTACACCACGAGGTTCTGCTATTTTTCATGTTACATGTGCTGTCTTATTTACTGTCATATTTCATTTCGTATTTGAGTGATGACCAGTAAAGAGGTGGGTAAATGCAAAAGATTTGGGGTTGGGTGGTAAACGTTGGGTGACATTTTTCCCCTTAAATACGTTTGCCACGAAGGTTTTAATAAAAAAAAAAAATATATATATATATACGTTTACATATATACGATGTATACATATATACGATATATATATATATATATACGATAAATTTTGAATAAGTAAATTTTTATAAACAAAAATAGTATAATCGAGTTTCTTCAATATGTGTTTGTTTAGCACAGCCCCACAGCTGTATGACATAAGGTCAGATGTGAACAGCACAAAAAGTGTAGGTCCCAGAACCAGTTAGAACTTGCTCCGGTGCTGCCTGAATGTCGTTCTTCACTTACTTCCCATCAACTTCCCCGTTATTTCCACTGCTACTCAAACTGCAAAGAGGCTAAAGTAGGTTGGTCTTTGGAGACAGTTTCTCAAGGGAAATGGTAGCATTTTTAGGCAGTTAACACCGTATTTCTCTGAACTCCATCCAAAACCCCCAATCCACAATTTGGGCCTCCCTCTGGCAGGCCCTCGCAGGTCAATCCTTTTAAATAGACAGGACTGAAAGGAGGGAAAAATCTGTACCGAGGCTGTTACCTCTGCCTTCACTGACAGCTCCAAGCCAATTAATATATTTCCTTACTGCCGAATACTGCTAGTGTATTTCAGGCAGAAGTCTTTGTAATACTACAGGCATGCAAAATGCATAGGTTTACCATTTAATACCCATTGACCAATTCTAGAAGCTGTGGGAACCTTCCAGGTAAGCAGGCTGTTGAGCACTTCGTCTATAAATGCCTCAGCCAGTGCACTGCTAAATCTCATCAACCTTCTCCATTACATGAACAGCTCTGGTTTACTGTAGATATCTGCCTGTTAGAGGTCTCATAATGGTATCAAAACGGCGCTTCCGTGCTACTCGGGGAGTGCTAGACTGGTACTTAATCATTTCACCTACTTACCTATAACTCCAAAGACATTTCTTTGTGGACCCCAGCATTTATTGGCGTAAGGTTTGAATAAGTGCCATTGCGCTTGATCGTGAAGCTTTTAAGTTATTTATTGTTTAGATACGAAGTTATAATGTGTGTGGATATGGAGTAGGTAGTACACTATGACCAAAAAGTACAGGGAAGGTGATGTTAACTGTTTTTTTTTTCGATTGCCAAGACGTAGTGCACCAGAGAACCTTCCATCGGGCCATACAGTCAATAAAGAATATTATTCATCCATTTTGAAGCGTTTGAAAGATGTTCTACGTCGCAAACGGCCAACAATTCTTGGATTTTGCATGATAAAAACGCGCCATCGCACCGAGCCCAAATTGTGCTGGATTACTTGATCAAACACCCAGTAAATACCATCGAGCAAGCACCGTGTTCGCCTGACATGGCCTCATGCGACTTTTTTTTCTTTCCCAAGTTGAAGTTATCACTTCGTGGACGGAGATTCAAGGAGATCAAAGAGAATGCGTCGAAGGAGCTGAAGGCCATCCCTTCGTCGGCCTACCAGGGGTGCACGGAGGACTGGGTTTAACGTTGACACACGTGTGTTGCTTCAGACGGGCCATATTTTAAAGGAGATAAAATAAATTTGCCTGAAAGTTAACCCTGTTTTGTTTTATTTAAACTTTCCCGGTACTTTCTATTCATAGGGTATGTATAACTTTTAGGCTTCGACCGCCCCTTAGGTTATATAAATCCAGTAGTTTGTCCATTCCTCAATTACTACTACATTCATACTTTTACTTTCACTAGTAAATCCCATTTTCATCTGATTTTATAATCACCGGTTTGGGCCACTATTGTTGAAGTTTGTGCATTTTTGCATAATAAATTTTGTGTACTACTTCTCCAACTGTTGAACAGAAAAATGAGCCTGTTTCGTCAGTTGTAACAAACTTTGCTGAGTCTGGAATTCTATGCGTCCCTTTTCGGTAATTTGATTTGCGACTTTTATTTGCATTTCACATTTTGAATTCAGTTTTAATTTTCTATGTATTATAAAAAATGCTCACCCAAATCCCTTCGACACCTACGCCACACGCCCAAACTGCTGTCGTAACACTAGTGTACATATGTAAATTTTTACTCCTTTTGAAATTTGCAAAATGAATAAAGTTCTGTCCGCCCTAAAACCAAATTCTAATTCCCATCTCTTTCAACAAATTCCACACATATTTTCTCAAACATAAAATGCAAATGTAATTTCCAACTTCTATGAATTGTCGCTATTTTTACGCTACAATGCGGCCTGAAATCGCCTCTAGCCACTGACACATTTTTATTGTTGCAGGACGAGAGTGTCAAATGATGGAACAAACGTGTCCATCAAAAATCCACATGTCGGCCACATTACACAGCGGTTTCCAGATGTCGGTTGGGCTGTTGGTTTTAGGTTTTAGGTTTTTGGTTGTCGGTTGATGGTTTTGGGGTTTATAGTTGTAGATTTTCCGGCACTTCCTGCACGACTACCGACACACATACGTGCTCGTGTGCGAATATGTTCTTGTCCAGCCGTTCATTAAAGTTGTATGCGTCCACGTTTGCGTTGCTTTTGGATGATGGCTCGACATGTTGGTCAACAGCAGTGCCAAAAAACACCGAACTGCATAATGCCATCAATAGCCAGCGTATTTTAGCATTCCGCTGCAAACTACTACCACCAACTCACGTTTTTATTGCTTTGAGATTTTCGTACAACGCTCAGTTAACGAGATCCCACACACATTGGCGGAGGCGAAGGCATAGCGAGGGCGGTGAGTGCGTTGAAAGTTGCAATGCAGCGCAATTTCGGATGCAGATTATCCCTGGTCTGTTGGTGAAAATCCAATTAGCAACTGACAATGAACGGATGAAGTGTTATTGCAGCAAAGCTTCTGAACGGGTGATGTCATCAATTTGTGCGAATTGTGATTTTTATGCTATTCTTATGTAATCACTTAGCGCTGCATAAATCTCACTGTTAAATGCTGATTAATAACATGCGCAATTAAATGGAATACAATGAATTGTTGGAATGTTGGAATGTAGGAAAAGCTGATTATTTAATGGGAATAAACAGGGTTGCCGGGAGAGTCGTCCTAGTTACTTAAGGGCATTACTTAAGGACGTTACTTAAGGGAATTACTATTTAATTTGCTTATTTAACATGCATGCATATTCTGGTGATTACTTGCATATTATAAGACTAATGCAGTTGAATAGACACAGCAGTAGTCCGACATAAGGAAACATCCATTCCAAGCACTACCCGTTTGGTATTTGCCACAATTTAAACCATGGAAAGAAAACTCCTAAAATTGTAAATTAAAGAAAAAAATAAGAATGTGTAATATGAATAGGAGCGATCATGTAAATAACGAATTGTAATGACTAAACATTTTTAACTATGAATTTTTTTGTTTTAGTTACGTATTTTTTAATTTTTTCCTTCTTATAAAATTTTGCTCTATACTAGTTAAGCCCGCAATCTGCCTACGGATTACCACTTTAATTTAATTTTATTAATTTTATTTGAATAGCTTAAGGTGTTTTCAAAAGAGACGCCTAGGTGTCAGTAGTGAGTAATTCCTAGACGGTACCTTTTTTATATCATCTTCGACATTTCTCAAGTAGATAAATGTACAATTTCCATTTATTTATTTATTTAATGTCAAAATTCAGAACAGACATTTAAGATATACATTTCAGAACGAAAATACAAATTTACAATATTTAATATTAAACAGTGTAGAAAACTTAGACTAACAACATAAGAATCCATTAAATTGCTAAAAATATATAGAAGTTATTAAAAAAATTAATACTTAAGAAACTAAAATAACAAATATATATGTGATATTGTGACATTTTTCAATATTAAGAAATAGACGATTCATAAGGCACCAGGAAAATAAATTATTCAACTCGGACTGTAGGCGGCTGAATCACTAGAATTTCTTATTTCAGCGAACACTTGTAGATCATCAGTATAGGAGAAGGAAAAACACGAACAAATATCATTAATAAACAAAACAAATAACAAAGGTCCTACCCTGACGTACACCAGAGGGGGCAATGTACTGTTTCGAAGAAACTCCATCGATAACTACAGTGCAGCATCCCTTTATTAAATAGGACCGAATCCAATTGAGGATAGTATAATGAAAACCGAGACAAGCCAATTTAATTACTAAAATCGAATGGGAGATTTTATCAAAGGCTTTAGAGAAATCCGTGTATATCGCGTCAGTTTGGAAACCATTCTGGAAGCCTGCGTGGCAATCATCAGAAAAAACGGATAAGTTAGATAACGTAGACCATGCTGACGAGGACTAATTAGATGCTTAACGCTGAAATATAACTTGTCTTTAACAACGCATTCAAAAAGTTTAGATACAGCAGATAATTTTGAAATTGGTCTGTTATTTACAATATCGCTTTTATTACCGCTTTTGAAAGTAGGACTGACTGAAGTCAGCTTCCAATCAGCGATAAATATTCCTTCAGCCAAGGATTTGTTAAAAATTAGTTTAAGAGGTTGCACCAAAGAGCGACAATTTTTAAACAAAGTTACAGAAAGCCCATCTACATCCGAATGAGCAGAGTTTTTAATTTCCATTTCATTTCCATACAAAAATTTTGTTTTAATGTTGGGTAGTAGGAAACCCGCACCGAAGAGTCGTACAAGCTTTGGGGGGCTACTTTGGCATTTAAAGTTTAAAGACCTCCCGAAGTATGCAGCGTCTGTCTCAGAGGTATTGCTATTGAGTACTTGGTGACTTTATCTGTGGAGCTCACCAGATCTTCCTTAGGCTTGTAACTTATGGATGTGCTCAAAGTTCTTCGAGCTACAGATATAAAAACATGAATTTGAACCCGCGAGGACTTGAGTCTTCAACTAGTAACTACTGAAATTTAGAAAATCTACCTGTAGAATATTCTGGCCGAACACCATCAGCAACGCCGCGCTGAATGAATGAGGAACCCATCTTATAGCAAATCAAATGCGGAAAGTGCCACCAGATAGCATCACCAGAATGGCACTGCATTGGAGCCCGCAAGGAAGCAGCATGCACGTCGGATTTGGAGGTACATAATTTTTGTTTATAGGGAAAGAGTTTCACAAGTGAAACTTAAGAAGTCCTATGTTCCATTCGGAACAAAATGGATTGGTGATGATGATGATGAAATCTCTAAGAGCTACTTTGCCAAAGACAAATTTTGGGCAAAAGTACGATCAGTTGATTGAAAATATTGTAATATGGCGTATACCTCCTTCGTGTGGTATTCCTTCTACAATTTGTAGTGTGATGTTGTTCCACAAGTGGAGGGACTTACAGTTTTATCTAGCCTCCGAGCTGGAGATAATTTTTTTGCGGAGCTTTTTCTTGGCAGAAATACATTCGGATGTTTGCCAGTGCAACCAGGAGACGACCGATATTAGAAAAAACCTTTTTTATCATTTTGATGTTTCGTTACCACAGCAAACTTTGAACCCGGGCACTACCGAATATTAGTCAGACACAAATCCACTCGGTTACGGTGGGTGTGGTGGTACATATAAAAAACTTCAAATATAATTTCTGTTCTCTGACTTCTATAGTAGAATTTAGCGTGACATTTTTTTAATAGACTTTAACCCTCTAACTCGCACCTAAATGGGTGTCAGAAAACCTTAAAAGAGCTATAATGAAAATCAAAATATGTTAAAATATTCCATGAAAATTTTAAGCAGGGAACCTTTTGCAATTGCAGAAGATGATTATAATGGGTGGTTAAGTTTCAAGAGCCGGCGTTGATTTTAAATATATTAAAATACAATTTTTTAAAGAAATTATTATCATTTCTCTTTATTATAATAATACTGGTATAGCTCAATTACATATGAAATAAAATATTGGCCAAAAGCCGCCACGGCCTCGGCGGCACACCTCCATACGGTAGTTAAAATTTTCGATGACGCTGTGCCATAATTGAGGTTCTATGCCGTTAGTGTGCCGAATCATCTCATCCTTTAGCTCTTGAATTGTTGCTGGCTTATCGGCGTACACCTTTTCTTTCAAATAACCTCAAAGAAGATAGTAGTCTGAATCTTACTGAACCGTCTTAAAGATCACCACGAAACAACTATTAGGTCTTGTCAGGTAGACTTTCGTGGCGCCTTTTCATGCGCAGATTAATTTAAGTCTAAACTACACCTTTTGTTCGTTGACTTCGAAAAAGCCTTTATAGCGTCAAGCGTGAATGCTTATGGACAGCTTTGTGGAGAAGGGCTATCCCAGAAAAACTCGTAGCTCTTATTAAAGAAAACCAATATAACACAAACTGCCGCTCCCCAAAGGTGTGTTGTCAAAGACTCCTCGAGTTGACACTGGGATGCGCCAAGTGGGTATCCTATCCCTAATTCTTTTTCTTCTAGTTATCGGAGATGTCATGACCTCTACTTTTTCTGTTGGAGATCGACGAGACATTTAATGAAAGCTTGACAACACCATGCTGAGGTACCTGGCCTATGCCGATGACATCTGTTTACTGTCACTCAAGCTTTCTGATCTTAAAGCTATGACAAAGATCCTGCATTAGCAACTTCGTTCAACTTGACTAAAGATGAATGTCGCTGAAGCCAAAACCATGCATCTCAACAGTACCACCTCGAAGTCCCGGATGTTGACGAGAGCAGTTCGAGTGCGTGCAGAAGTTTTGTTACTTTGGGAGCACTGTTGACGCTAGTGGAGTCTCTGGTATAGATGATGACCAAAGAGTATGCAAATCAAAGCCTACATTCGATATTCTCGCCCCTCCATGACAAAACAACAGCTTAAGCGTTAATACCAAATTAAGAATATTCGATTAGTGCGTTAAAATCCCTCCAAACTTTCACCAACCGCTGCCTCTGTTGAATACTATGAGTCTTCTGGCTCCGAAAAATAAGCTACCCCCATTTGCTTAGAGTAACCGTTCAGGTCGAAATTGTCTATGAAGTGCCAAGAAGGAAATGGCGATAAATTAGCCACACATTTTGAAAGGATGAAGGCAACTTGGACAAACATTTGTTTAGGTGGAACTCGTTCCAAAGCGTAGAGCGCGATTTTGGACGATATAACCTGGCGAAGATCAACTGAATCCAAAATGGCAACTGTCGGCGTATCATGGAGAAAATTGAGGATCATAACGCAAAACCGCATCCGATGGGCGCCCTTTGCTCCACTAGGAGTTAAAGAAAAACATACGTATGTATATAATTCTAGCAATGGTATCCATTTTTTGAAACGTATTTAGGTCGAAATTATTTCTCTCATAACAACTTCCGACATTTGTTTCAATTTGCAACTTTTTTCGACAATTACATAATATGTGCCCTGTTTCGCATATGATGGCGGTGCACTTAGTACCTAATCATCGGATTGGTGACAACTATAAAATAAAAAGTAAATATGTTTAAGAAATTACGGATTAAAAATGTTTTTTAAACTTTTTAAGAAATAAAATAAACTCCAGGTAATCGAAATCTTATCCATTTCCATGACTTTCTTTAAAATACTTTCAATCTTCAAAGTTTTTACCAAACGAAATTTAGTCATAAATAAAATTTATTTCAAGTTGCACTCACCGCAATTGCTAAAACTCCATCTGAAATCACGCGTATCCCCACATCCAAGAGTTATAACAGTAACTATATAAACGACATTTCTGTTGACAAAAGGAGAATTGTAAACGAAGTAAAATTGCCATCTCACTTCCACCCGTAAGGCGATTAATGGCAAGAGCGTCAAAAACTGGTAATGATGGCGATGCAGTCGATTTTCGATTGTGACTGAAGCAACACTTAAACCGAAATGAGAGGCGCCGTGCTCAACATCATATACGCACCCACAAACACACATACAGATGTAGAGAGTCATTATCGGATAAAATGCGAGCACTCTACAATAAAACAAGCACGGCGACGGTGACGACCAGAGCAGAACAGCCATTACAATAATAATAACAGCAGCTGTAACAATAATCATAATGACTGCAAGACCATCAACGACGGCACTAACAACAATGTTGGTAAATAACAATAAGAACAATGACTTAATGGTAACAAGAATGGCCGTTGTAAAGCGATGCGGTATTGTATGCAAAAGAGAAAAAAATATTACTACTTTAACAAGAACGATGATTACTTAGTGGAATAATGAGAAATATATATCGAAATTCTGTTCTTTTCGATTTTAATTAAAAAAAAGTAATACTCATGTAAATCTTTTGAGAATTCGCAGAGGTTTGTAAAGAAGTAAGGATATTGGGGGAAATATTTGAAAGAGTCGTGTTCTATTCTAGAAGTGAAGGGCTTCATGAGGGCTACAAACTTAAGGGGTGATTCTGTTTGGTCCATTAAGCCCTTGTGTTCTTTGCGCTTCAATCTTTTTCTCTAATTAGTTGGATTAAGGCCCTCGACTCATTTGAAATGGATTTTTAGGTGTTTCTATAAAACGAAAAGAGATTTTTTACTTTCGTTTTAAAATTTTTTTTTGGCCATACGAGGTTCGTTCAAAAAGATGTCAGCGTTCCAAAAATGTTTAAATCGTTAAAGTAGAACAATTACTAAAATTTATTGAGGAAATTGGGCTTAGAAAAATACTCTGAATCTATAAGGGCGGCAAAACAGATAATTCAGGTCGCAGTGGTAAATCCGCTCATAATAATGAAAATAACAAAAATCGATTAGTCATGGAAATCAATAATTTCAGAATGAATTCTAAGATCATCTGTATATATCGGGTGCTTTTTTAAGAGCTTGAGAACTTAAACTGATAATACAAAACTGAAATATTCTTGGAATAATTTTTTAGTATAATGCGGCAGATAATTGTATGACATTTATTTTTTGAATATGACATCCCAAATATGTCCGCTAAGGCTACGAGTTCGATAGCCCATTCGATCAGTCCAATTTCCAACTACTTTTTTCAATAAATCTGAACAAAATTTTAATAAATCTAACTGAGTCCAATCAGCAAAAATGCGACACAAACAATGGTCATTTGGCTTTAATTCTTCCACCAGCTATATTTTATAGTCACCCAATCCAAGATTCGAAGGGCAAAGGCCAACAAGTTGAGTACGGTGACAAATTGATATCTCGGTCTCTTCTTCAACAGCTCTATGAACTTAGAGAAGATATTTATTTTTTTAAAATAAAATTTCACAATTTGGTGTTAAACGATTCATGATGACTTGCCAAACCTTATTGAACGAAAGTGTCAACAATTTGCCATTCTCAGCTGTCAATTTTTTTCGATATCAATAGTTCTGATACAGCTAAAAAACTGAAGATAGAAAAATACCGGCAAAAACAAAGCAGAAATGTCATGAAGAATAAAGGTCCCAAGATGTTGCCTTGAGGTGCTCCAGAACTACGAATAAATTGCTTCGAAAAACTGCATCCATAAAAAACATTCTGCTGCTCTTATACAACTTCGTGAAACCTGAAATATTAGACGCAATGGATCTTGCATCTACAAAATCGTGTTGATTTGAACAAATTAAATCTTTCACACTAAAATAAAGATTTTCTTTTATAATACAATCAAATAGCTTATTCACGCAATATAATATCGCGTTTCTTAAATCAACTGCGTTTCTGCGTTTCCAATCATCAGCGAAGATGCCTTTAGATAATGACTTATCAGGTCTAACAGGCCTCTGCTCCTACTGGCCTTCATTTTGTAATATGATTATTTATAATTATATTTTAAGTAAATAAATAAATAAACAAAAAAATAGCGTAAAATGCTTCACCAGCGAGGCACAACTTTTAATAGATTTATGGACAGCCCGAGATTATTAAATCAAAAATCTCTCGCACCTCTTTCCTTCAGACTCATGGGCCGGCCACAGTATAAAATATTGTAATAACAAAGATTACGCAATAAAAATGCATAAAATGGAGCACCTCAAGGCGCCAATGCATGTAAGACTTAATGTTGGGTATTTGGCAAAGATGGTTTAGCAAATTTCGTTCCGACGACCTGAGAGTCCAAGAAAGTGATCGATCTGGACGACCATCCAAGATCTACAATATAATGATGTTTTGCGATACATATTGAAAAATAAGCCATATTTAATTTAAGAAGAGTTTAACTGCCACAGCTTGGCGTCATCATACAACTTTTGGGGATCACAATAAAAAAAAAAGCTCGATGACTCACTAGCTAGATGTTTTTTTTTTAATATAATTAAAAGAAAACCAGAACTTTCCCTCCAACAAAATATAATTCATATGTGAATTCAAAGACTTCTTCAAAAACATTTTTTGAGATGTGTCGACTTGAAAAACATTTTCAAAAATTTACGCCTTCAGATCTTTTTTTTATGAAAATTTGTTTTTTTTTTATATGTGGAAAAGAGGGAGCTCTTATCCTGATATGGTTAAATACTGCTAAAGTCAATTATAATCCAAAAAAAAACAAGGAAATTAATTTTTTACATTCAAGTATTCCAGAGTTTCCATGTAAAGTTGCAGTTCCTCTGCTTATAAATGGGGATTAAAATTAAAATGAAGACCTCATTCCCGCTATCAACATTTTACGTTAACTTTTGTTCGCTTGTGAAAAGCCAAAATGCTAAAAGTGAAAATAATACCAACTCCAACTTTGAAACGGCGGTAAAAAAACACTCACCTTTTTTTCATTATTTTTACCTTTTGCGACATACAAACAAAGAAAGTTATTATTTTTTATTTCAATTAACTCTGAGAGAAAAGAAAGATTATGGCGTTTTCATTTAAATCACTTTGCTTCAATTAGTTTCATTTACCGTTGCAATGCTTAAAGACTTGACGGAAAATGCTTAAAGCAATTTGAAAGCTGCAAAACGTCAGAGGTAGTCGCGCAGTGAGGCAGCGCAGCCAGGATGAGGTCAGCTCATAGGTCAGAATACAGGATGCGACTTTTGGCAGCAATGAAAATGAAACTATGAAACTTGCACAACCAGAAAAATAAGCAAAAATTTAACGAATTGAAGGTGCCAAGGGAAATGAAAGAAGCTCACTTTCGCACAGGCAAAGGCGGAGGCAGAAGCAGAAGCTGTGGCTGTAGCTAAAGCAAAATTGTGCAGAAAAGTTGTGGCAAACTTTTGTGCAAACAAACGTAGCTGTGTTGTAAATTACAATTTAGGTCAGTTTTGGCAACAAAAAATATATTTCGTAGAAAAAATAATAGTAACAACAATTCAGAATTTATTATTATACAACGGAAGCCAAACAAAGCATGCCGCCAGGCAGTTAAGCAGGCAAGCAGGCAGGCAGACAAGCAAGCAGAAAGTTAAGTGAAGGAGCGCCAAAGGAGTGGTGGGCAAGTGGTGAAAGTGCAATAGCAGTAACATCAGTTTAGTGGACAATACGAGTAGCTGGGAATGTGAGTGCACAATAACTGGAAAGTAAGTGGGGAGATAAGAGGCTTTGGTTGTTTTTCTGTTGAAACTGTTGCTGCTGGCTGCCTGGACGACAGTTTAGTTGAGCTTGTGGTCGCTTTGCTGCTGCTACATGAAATAAATAAGTTCACAAGTTTAAATTTCCTTTAACATAATTTATTTATGATATTGTCATAGTCACCAGCGACACGCACTCAATGGATGCGGGGCTAGCAAAAGAGTGACCAACTGCGCGAACAAACAAAAAAAAAAAAACAAAAATTAAGTAAGAAAAACTAAGCACAAAATATTCAAAACATAAACTTTGTGTAGCAAACTTTATGCTGCCAGTTGGCTGTGGTGAGGCAGTTAACTTTTTAATTTCGAAAACAATGAAACAGTGTTAAAAATATTAACAAAAAAAAAATAATAACTTCTACTGCGATTTTTAAGCGTGGTAGCAGGCAGGCCAGCACAAGTCCTGAAAACAGCATCAGCTAACTACAAGTAATATTTTTCCTTCATATACTCGTATATTGTCTGTGTAAAAGGCTTGAAGCACGAAAGCTAACTCCGCAATCTTTCTTACATACATACAGTGGCGAGCACAATTGCGTGCCTTGTTGTTTTTTTTTTAATATTTAGGTATTAAAAACTAGTTTTATGATTAAAAATTCCAATCATTCTTTGACCAAAACCAAATACATCAAACTTTCAAACCTTATGTTGAGTGTTTTTTTACCTATGTACATCAGAACTATCGGTTTCGAAAACTATGGGTTGAGAGCTGAATGGCAAACTTTGTTCACATTTCTGTTCAGGCAGGTTTGTCAAGCACAAAAAAATCCTTTGTACTTCTTTGCAATTTGTACAAAATAATATTTTTTTTGTGCTTGCCAAACCTTCCTGAACAGAAATCTTTCCAATTTTTTGTACAAAAGGATGATTTTTGGTGCTTCTTGGGCTACCGAAAAGTTTTCGACGCAGTAAAACATGATAAGCTGTTTGAAATTTTCCAGACACTGGATAAGGGCAAAAAAGAAATCCATTGCACAAAAAATCTTTACTGGAATCTGGCAGCAGCAGTAAAAGGCATCAAGTTAAACGTGAGTAAAACTAAGTTCTTGGTATCAAAAGAGTAAGGGAGTTTAAGTATCTAAGTTGCCGATTAAATAAAAACAGGGATTTCTCCTCAGAAATTAAGACAAGGATAGAAATAGCACGGAGGTCGTTTTGTAAGTACAAAAAATCTTTGTCAGTCATGACTTTATCTTCAATCTTAAAATGCGCTTTGTCGAATGTTATGTTTGGTCAATAAAATAAAGGCCTCTGATATGAACAGGCAGGAAGCATTTGAAATGTGACTCTTCAGACGAATATTGAAAATTCCCTAGACTGTTCATGTTTTTAACAATGAAGTATTATTACGGATACAAAGAGACCGAGAGCTTCTAAAAAGTATTAAATAGAGAAAAACAGAGTACCTCGGCAAAATGAGAATCTGAAACATCACCTATTGCAACATTTTTTAGAAGAAAAAGACGTTGTCTGTAAAGTCGGTTTACTGACGATATTTTAACGTGATAACGTCATAAGAAAATACTAGAAATGGTTCATTACCATGCACACAGGAAGAAGGCATATGCAAATACAAATATGTGAATTTATATACATATGCTCACTCAAGTAGGAGAGAGCCAGATGTCGACCGTTGCCGAACGCGGGGGCCGATTGTGCCTCTTCGTCGTTCGTTCCGCGCTCTCGCTTGCAGTTCAAGCAAGGTAAGGTCGCATAAGCAAGATAACGACGCATTTTTTGGTGCGTGCAGCCGGCTAAATCGAATTAGAAGACGTTATCACGTCAAAAATAGAAGCTAAACGTAGCATTGGAAGAAAACAAATGGCTTGGAGGTGAAATTTATTGTATAATACGTCATTAAATAGGTATCGAGGGATTTGGAGAGCTATAAAATGCTGCAAGACAGGGAGATGCATAAAAATCATTGTAAGTTTGATTCACATAGTTTTGATTAAAAATAAGCAATGTTAAAAAAACTGTGTTTAAATTGAACTTGAAAAACATTGCAAACTACAACGCAATAAGAAAAAAAAATCATCATTCACTCACTTATGCACACCACTGTACATACTTTTTGAGCAGTTGCTGGCGTAAAAATCTGCGCCACTAACCAGCAGTTAGATCAGACAATTACATATTTGTAGTAGTTACGTGCAATTGTGCATAGGTATGTGTGCGCTGTCTGTGTGATTCAGGCATGCTGCCAGTCGGCGTGTCAGCTACTGCAACTCTGTTTTCGCTTTAACTTCACGTCACTTTCCCCAGCCACTTCATTCGTTTGCGGCAAAACTTGGTATGGACCCCAATGCATCAGCTCCAATCAACTCAAAGGCAATGGAGACGAGTTTGTTTCTCTCCATTTTTAGTTGATTTCTAGTTGTCTGCCAAGTGGCGTGGTAAATTTATGGTCTGCTTGAACCTGGACGACTGGGAGCCTGAGTGCATAAGTACTTGTGAAATATTGTATTTGCTCGCTCAGTCTTTCAGTCATTTGTTTCTACTCAGTGGTACACAATTCCAATTTATTTTCGCTGCAGTGTCAGTTTCCTATATACGAAATGCATTTTTTGCAAAAGAGTATAAATAAGTTCTTTGTTTTTTTTTAACTACTACTCGTATATAAGACACTGATTAATTTTTCTTTCATGCAAAATAGCCCGTGGGTGGCTAATATTTAATGCTTAAAAAATTAGAGCGACTGAGGGCCTGTTGTAGAGAAAAGAAGTAGACGCGTGGATAATTTCTTTGAAATTTGGAGGGAGCTTGATTTATTAAATATTTATTTGCATGAATGACTTATTCAGTGATTGTTTTTATAGGCAGGTTGTGCAATAAGTTTCGCGGTTCGATAAGAGAGGGCGTTGCTAGTAACCATAATTTTTGTTTGTTATGTTGTTTCACCCTTAAGTGAAGTTTCATTTCAATCTGGCAATTCATTCTTTCTTTACAAAACATTTAGTATAGGCATTTCACAGTATTTTCTACAATGGAAAAAATCAAGTGTTGTGCAATAATTGAGCTTTTATTTTTGGAAGGTTTAAAGGCGAAGGAAATTTATGAACGAATGTTGAAGGTGTATAAGGACTTTTTGCCATCAATAGAAAGATGGGTTGCTGAATTTAAAAGTGGTTATATAAGCCTTGAAAACGATCCACGTCAAATATGTCTAAAAACAGCAACAACACCAGAAATCGTGGAAGAAATGGAGGATATCGTATTGGAGAATCATCGAGTGACTGGAAGAGATTTAGTAGAAGCACGAGGCATCTCATTGGGCGGTGTAAGTAACATTTTCACTGAAGTATTGCGTATCAGAAAGCGGTGTGCCGCAGTAGATGGGTGCAGCATTTGGTAACAATGGAGCAAAAACACATTCAAAAGCGACCATCTCAGGAGCATTTTGTGGGTTTTCGAAAGGATAAAGTGGATTTTGTGCATCGATTCATTACTATCAATGAGATTTGGGTCTATCACCATGATGTCAAATCCAAACAAGAAGCTAAAGAGTGGTGGAAGCCTGGTCCCTCAACTCCGAAACTAGTTCGTGCCCATAAATCGGCCAAGAAAGTGCTAGTGGCAGTTTTTGGGATGCGAAAGGAATTTTGTTTGTGGATTACTTGCAAACTGGTAAAATAATAAATTCTGAATATTATTGCAACCTTTTAGAGCAGCTGAAGGAAAAAATTCGTGAAAAAAGTACCAGTTTGCAAAAGAAACTAAATATTTTTCATTAGGACAATGCACCGCATCACAAGAGCTTTTTGACAATGGCTAATATCCATTAATTAAAGTTAGAATTGTTGGAGCATCCACCGTATTCACCAGATTTGGCCTCTAGTGACTTCCATCAGTTCCCAGACCTAAAAAAGTGCATTCGTGGAAAGCTGTGGCAGCGTATTTAGCAGGCCTAACAGATTTGCTCTTCAGGTATGGAGCTCATAAACTCGAATCGCGTTGGAAGAAGTGTATATCTATGACTGGACTCGTAAAACTGGCATCTAGACCATTTATTAGGTTTCTGGCCGAGCTGGAGCTCCAATTTGTGTTGTGCGCCTTAATGTTACTCCAAAAATTGAGGAAGAGGGAGCGTTGGCGTAATGTTAATGCAGTGGATAGATGCCTGAAATTAAAAATAAATTTATAAGATTTTTAAAAGTTTTTTTCGACTTCATGCTTTTACAATTTTTTTCTTTTAAAATTGAAAAAAAAAAGAAATGTGTGTTTACTTTGTTAGTTGGCATTTAATCCAAAATCCTGTACACAAAAAACCCGTTAAGCTGGCGTTTAGCATCTGCTTAGGTAAGCATATACTCATAAGGCTTTGAAACGCACCTATAAAATTCCACCTGTACATATTTGCTAGGGTGGTCCATAAAAATTTCGAAGTACTCAATGTGTAATAATGACAATCTAGAGTTATTTTCATCTTGACTAAGAAAATTCGTGTATTTCTTATATTGAAATCGGTTGAGTCTTAGTGATGCCGAAGAGAGTAGAGCCCAAGCAGTTTCTCATGCAATTGATTACGAGGGCAAGTTGTTGATTTTTCACAAATTTGATATACAATCGCTCGGAACTAATACTTTTCTAGAGGCGAACGATATTTTTCGTTATCAAACCACGAAATATTGGAAAGATTTGTTAAGAAAAATAATATATATATATATATTATATGCCAACATTTTTTTCAGAATCGCAAAGCAGGCCGAAAAATGGATAAGAATAGGTGTTATCTTCTAAAATGTATAAGTAATGAAACACGGGGCTTAGTTTTGTTTTCGTATTACCCTGCTAT
Source organism: Anastrepha ludens (assembly GCF_028408465.1). NCBI lineage: Eukaryota > Metazoa > Arthropoda > Insecta > Diptera > Tephritidae > Anastrepha > Anastrepha ludens. Next base: position 6,201,681 of record NC_071498.1, on the reverse strand, counting down.
ACATGTTTTTATTTCGCCTGCTGTGCAAACAAACTGCCCAGCTTAGAAGTTACAGAGTCGGTCTTAGCCTAAAACTACATGCGCAAAAGCTAAACTCTTAACCTCTAGGAACCCTAAGCGTCGCAAGCATCGCTGCTGCTAATTTTGCTTTCTGGAACGGCTTACTGTAGTTGTTGTTATTGTCACTCGCTACCCTGGCGACATAGCGGCAGCACTTCCCACACCGTAGGATTGAGTAAGCGGATTGTGCTGTTGTTGTCCTCAAATTTGTTGTCGTAAATTCAAGTAAGTCTCTCTGTTATTTGGAAATGTTCCATAACTTATATTCATAAATTTTCTTTAACTTTTAATTGAATGTAGAACAATTCAGGGGAGTGTTCTGATAAACTTTTAACGCTTAACTTTTTTGTTGGACCACCCTAATATATATTTGTGTATACATAAATGGGATGGGTATATAGGTAAAACCCGTGTACACACACGCTCATGCACTAACATCATTTCCGCTAATGGGTGGCAACTATGTGACTATGAGCGCATATGCATACACATGCACGTATGGGTGCAAGTAATCTTGGAGCTGTCACTATGTAACTATGTAATCGTAATACTTTAGCACACGTACCCGCAAGATAACAAAAAAGTTAAGGCATTACAGCACGTAATTTTTTCATGTACGTCATTAAATCCTTTCTAACAACCATAAAATCCGCAAAACAGAATTTTACATGCGACTAACAAATTGTGCCACTTGCAGCGTTCACCGCAGCAGCACACCCCCAACAACGTCACATGGCACGAGCAACAACAAAGCCATGAAATACAAAACAGCAAATATGTACGTAGTGGAAGCGAAAGCAGCAGCAAGAAAAAACAAAAGGGTGGCCGCTGACAACCTGGCGGCAACAAACCCGCGAACGGCACAATTTGGCGGCCGCGGAGCAACAGCACATCAACCAACGCAAGAACATATAAACAAGTCACCGCGTGTTTCGGTGTACATGTGTGCATATATGTTTGCGTGTGTGAGAGTGTTCGCTGAGGGAAGGCCTTGGAAATTTTATTTCCTTGAAGGAATTTACGACGGCAATGTTAAAAGCAGCCACGTACGCGCAGGATATGAGCAGGGATATGCCAACACTTACATGACAATTCAGTTTGGGTAACTCAAAAATGAGGTGGCGATGAGCAAGAAACATTTTCTTTTATACCTCGCAAGGTAAAAAAGGAGGAAAACTATGAGCGTAAGAAATGAAATGCGACGTTAAGTTGCAGCACCGCATTTATGTTTCAACAGAGATTTATGCCCCTTAAATGGAACTTAAGTTGACTGGATAAATGAAGCAACATTTTTTTAGTGTAAATATTTAAAGTGAAAGTAAAAAAAAAAATGAGGTACTTGGTTAAAACAATCTTGCAAATTGTTAAACATAAGATTCGAAACAACCGGTTCGGAAACGTCAAATAACCAAAATATAGAAAAGGTTTTTTCTAATAGCGATCGCACCTCGAAAGTTTGGTTAATGTTAGACAGGTTGCTTTGCCCAATGTGATACGAGGGGTGCCTTTTATATTTCGGGATTAGAGAACAAAAACAAATTTTAATCATCGAAAATCACTTTATTGTTTTTCAAAATATTCTCCATGAAGATCTATACACTTTTGCATGCGTTTGAACCAATTGTCGAAGCACTTTTGTCACTCTGAATGAGGTACCTCCAAAACATGCACTCTGAATGCCACAACCGCTTCTTCAGATGACGAAAAACGTTGACCTCTCAGTTTGTTTTTTACGTACGGGAATAAAAAGAAGTCATTCGGTGTCAAGTCAGGACTATACGGCGGATGACCCATTAATTCCCATTAAACGGGCTACCATTTGCTTGGAAGTGCTTCGTGCGCGAACAACTTTTGTTGGATTTGGCTCATCTTGAAACACCCATACAGTCGACTGCTGTTTACTTTCGGGTTCATACGCGTAAATCCATGATTCAATACCTGTTACGATGTCACAGACGTGTTTCGAAGCCCCGCGATCGTATTTTTTGAGCATTTCCTTCGACCAATCGACACGAGCTTTTTTTGAGCGATTGACAAATTTTGTGGGATCCAACGCGAACAAATTTTTTTGACAGTCAAATGTTTATGCAATATTGAATGTATGCTGGTCCCACTAATGCCTAAGATTGTCTCAATGTCACGATAGGTCACATGACGATCTTGCAATATCAGTTCGCGCACAACATCAATGGTTTTCAGAACAACAACTGATTTTGGACGACCTTCACGAAATTCGTCTTGGAATGAACTACGACCACGATTGAATTCACCGTACCATCGATAAACACTGGTCCTTAATGGAGCTTCATCGCCACAAAATGAATTAAGTTCATCCATGCAATGTTGCTGAGTTAATCCACGTCGAAAGTTGTAAAAAATAATCGCAGGAAAATGTTCACGATTTAATTCCATTTTTGGACCGACATGAATCTTTTAAGTTACTGTAAACAACACAAATAGCGCTGTGCCAAAAAATGTCAAACTTTGTGATACAGCTGTCAGTTGCCAGATTGCAACACCAGGGTTGCCAAATCCTGCCAAATAAAAGGCACCCCTCGTACCAGCATTTGATTTTCATCCCCTAACAAAGTTGCTTAAACCTCTTTGATATTAAGCGGTAACTAGTCCCTCCAGTGAGACATTTTGCAAATTTCTCAGGTCTTCAAAAGGCCTTTGTCGATATCACAGATGAGGCAATCTAACGAAGAAACCAGAACTGAAATCAGTTGACTTAAGAAGTCAATTGGCGATTGTTACGGGAACTTTTTGATTAAGGGAGGGACAAAAAAAGCACATTAAAGAATAAAAATTAAAAGATTATATCATAGGTATTCCTCTTTGAATTTCTTGAGAATTTTTATTGACTTGATGAAGGTTTTGTGTAAAAAGACCCAAATAGAAGATCAAAAGGCCCACTATGAGAGAAAATAATGAGTCCAAACTATATGTAAAAAATTAGGTTTGATTTCATGGGTCCGAACATTATATTATGTTTAATTCAGATTGCTACTTTAAACAATATTTATAATTTTTTGGCCAATATAAGAAAACTTAATGGGTTGAACCATTTAGGGGTTTCGATATACTTGTCGGACTCCATTGTTACGCAAAGAAATATACACCCCTGACCTTCAACTTGTCGCACAGTTCTCGTGCATCCCTCGGCAATCTTCTCCACCGAAAAACTTTCATAAGTGCATCAGCCAATTTTTTTCTTCTGAAGAATTAAAAAAAAAATTTAAAAAAATTAATGATTGTTGTTTCAATCCAGTTTATTTCACTAACTACTACAAAGAAAATAATGACGGATTTTATGTTTCAAAGTTAATTCCTCTAAATGTTGTCCGTTAGTTTGGATATACTTTTGGAATCTGGCCCCCGTATTTTGTGAAACGGCTTATCAGTTTGTTAGGGAAGAGATCTGGAAGTATCGTCATGGTCTCTCTCGCTGTGTGTGGCGTGGAGCCATTTTGTTGGAGCCGTGTGTATGTACTGAAGGAAGGATGTTCTCTCAATATTAGTGGAAAATAATCGCTCGGCATGCGGCGATAAGTGCCCCCGTTCACTGAATTTGCTTGCCCTCGGCGAATAAAAATGTATTGTTCGACCGCTTAATAATGCACACCAAACAATATCTTTGGGACTGTGAAGTGGCATTCTGCATTTAAAGGCAATTTGCTTACTTACACTTCCATTTAAATGGAAATGGGCTTCATCACTCCAAAAGATAGTCTTTACCATACGTAATCGCTCCCATAATGTTGCGCTGAAATTTTTACGCAAACTGTAATCGTTAGGCTTAAGCGCTTGCACGATTTGAATTTTGAAGGAGTGAAGTTTAAAATCCTTCCTCAGTGCTACATACCCAAAAAGGGAAGTACCAGGGCTGTATCTTGCGCGTGTATATCCTGAAGCTCCTATTGTTAAAAGTGAAACAGGAAGAGTGAAGAGGGATAATCGTTTTACGTAGTAACAAAATCCTATTTCCTTTTTGTTATAATTTATTAATAAAGTTACAACGGTAATTGGAATACTGAAAATTTGTCACCCGAAAATATTATTAAAAAGAATGAAACCTCATCTATTATTATTTGAAATTTCTTTGCTTAACAATACCGATTCTTGCATTTTTGTTATTGAGCAGCCCATGCCCTTCCAAACGCAAAAACCTTGATCATTTTTGAGCTAATTTATTTTTTTGTTTACTTTCGGCTCACAAAAAAAAAACAAAAACAAAATTTAAAATAAAAATTAAAAAAAATATATTTTTTTAATGTAGCTTTACATAATATACGTACAAACAATAACTAAACCATCAGTACGCACAAAATATTATTAATTAAGCTCAAAAGTGAGTGTGCTTATGAAAATTTATTTAAAATCATTTCCCTATACTTGAGACAGCAGGATAAATATTTATACAAAGCTCTATAATCACAGTCATTTAAGATACTTACAATATTAGATAGATCTAACGGCTTTCCCTCAAAATGCTCTAAACGAAAGATGCCTATGACGTGTTGAATATTTTCGGAATCACCCAAGTTACAAACTGTGCAGGCGGTAGGAAGTGCATTCTTAAATGGTCTCGCATTTAAATTAAAAATACTTCCTCTTGCACGAAAAATTAAGCCAATAGCGTAGGCAGAAAAATAGTTAGCATACAAATCGTGTGATTCCGATTTAAGAGCAGAGTCCAGAAAAGTCGAACGTTTTTATTCTTGAGATTGTCTAAACACGAAGGTATGAACGCAGACAAAGGCTCAGAAGTAAAAGTACTAATAGGTTCCATATTTAATATTAGCGAGATATCCTTCCACCCACTTCCACAGTCTCCTCAGCAAGGATGCGGGAAAGCCTGTGACGTGGCATAATAAAACACCGCTAAACAAAGTACACAAGTGCTCGGAGTGCATGTAGATATTACGGAACCAAATCGATTTGGATATGAACCATATAATTCGGAATATTTGGCAGCAAAAAAATAATATATTTTTTTAATAAGGAAACGTAGAAGCCTCTCAACTGATCGACCTTCAGGGCGCATCATACATTTTTAGTTTATTTGGAATGCAGATTCGAGGATTATTAATATATCTAAGACAATATGCATTGGGCGCGGTTTTAGAATCTGCAAGGTTCAGGTTCAAGCGATTCGCATAAGAGAGTTTGTATTTATATATATATATATATTTGTATATTTTATATTTGCTAACAATCTCGATATTGTCGTCGCCAAACTTCTAATAATAAAAAGAAGTAATTCTGCTACACTCCCTGAACACCCTGCATTTCGACTTGTTTAAATTTACTTTAAGGCCCCATTGATTGCTATAACCGCGGATTGCATCGGAATTCATTCGGAGACTCGGCAAAAAGCACTAAGTCATCGGCGTACATTAAACGTTTGAAACGAAAATTAGCCACTTTAAGGGGACAGATACCTGTAAACGGCCATATTTTCCCTGATTTTCATTAAAACTATATAAAATTAAGAAGTCAATATATTTTTTTCAAAATTGGCATACGGTTTACTTATATGTAAATTAAAATAATATAATTTGTTTTTTTATTTTAATCATTAAAAATGGCGGATGTACACGCAATTCTTCCAGGAAGGTCGCAGCGGGGCTTTTGAATCGGCGGGCATTGTAGCATCGGCGTCAGTGACCTGAATACAAAAAAATCAAAAAATTGTTTTTTTATTAATATCATAATTTTTATATGAATTAAAAAAAAAAACGGGGAAAAAAACTCGCAGAATAAAATGCTTAAAAAAATGAGTTTTGGAACGAATTTTCCTACTACCTTTTTAATATACTATTTTATTTTTTCGAAAAATTTTCGAAATTGTAAATTCACATAGAAAGTAATATCATAAAAAAGATGTGTGCAAAATTTCAGGGAGATCGGTCAATACCTTTTTGAAGTATCGTGTACGCCAATGAGAAAAATATAGTTTTGAGAAAAACGCGTTTAAAGTTTGAGTACATGAAAATTCCTCTCCCAGCGCTCGAACGCAAAGAATAGAGTCGTCACGGTTGACGATCTATAATATAAGAAATGCTTAAATTTACGTTCTAAAAAGATTTGACATATTCTTAAAGGATTATATTAACATTTTATGGAAAAACCCCAAATTTTTTTTTTCAAAATTTTACAGATATTTGGCCCCCTTATTCCACCAGGTAGGAAATCGTTTAAATCATTGAAATACAGAGAGAACAAGGTTGGGCTTAGGAGACAACCTTGTCTTACCCTTTGATTTGTGTAAAAAAGGGGGAAGGTTCGTAATGGACATTTTCGTTAATGTCTATTTTTTAACTTTTTTGTAATACTCATGACATAAATTGTTTACACTTTACAATTTTTTCATATCCTGCACGTTTAAAATTCAATTTCGCCCGCATGTGCTGTGAAGTTAATGAACTGTCAACCGCAATTCATTTGCATGCGTAGCTATGAGCTGCACAGAAAAAGCGCAAAATGTTGCAACTAATTTGTCAACACATAGAAATGCCACTGGAAATGTAAAAACCACTTTATAACTGTATGGGTCTGTAGCAAATTTTTTTTGTTTTTTTTGCCTTTTTCTGAAGACTACGCAGTAAATGAGCTGCTAATGTGCCACGTGGTTACATTTGCATGTTCACCTATGTACCGATGTATGTATGTATGTATACACATTGCGGGCCATTGACTTAATTTCTTTGTACACATGTTGCACGTGCTGTGGTCACTGTGGTCGCGCCATTTAGCTTCATTTGCGGTTGAATCTGTCTTTTTCCAAATTTTGCAATATTCGTAAATTAAATAAATACCAATGTGTGCGTAGGTGTGTATGTTCGATAGTAATTTCTGTTTGTTTGTTTTTAGCTCTTTTTTCTTTTTTCCGACTGCGCAAATACTCGTAACTGACCACATGGCACCGCATTGTTGGTGATGTCGCATTTAAGTGACATTTTGTGGCTTAGCCGCAAATGATTAGAAACTATTTAGCGCTACTCAGCCTACAATTACACCTGTCGTTTTGAAAACAATTTAGCACTTTTTGTTAGGTAAATGGAGTTGTTTTTTTATGGTTTTTTTTTAGAAAAATAGGTAAATAGAAGTATTTTCTGGCACCAAATGCTATTTCGACACTGAACCCTATTCGAAATCTGAGCAGCCAGCGAATAAATGCAAACGAATCTTCTACGATGGTCATCTGAAAGTGCGTGAAAAGTCAGTGAGATGGCGCATCGAGGTTTATGTTTAGTTAGTAGCCTCTCTTGGAAAACCACAAACCAAGTTTCAGCCAAATCGGTATATTTCTTTGTGTTTGGCACAACGCACCAGCTCACGCCCCAGCAGTCGTGCCTTTTATTGGCGAATGCACTCAGGTGTGGCGGAAATCTGAATGCAATTTATTAGCGATGTGTTTTTAACCCTAGAAGGGTACGGTTAAATTGTAGGCGCTTATAGGTACCGATGAGTAAATTTTACTCACTTCAGAATTTTTACGTTATTGTCTGATTTATTTTGTAAAATAGTAGTTTTAAATGAAAAAAATTTAAAGCCAGCATATAATATAAGTGTAACTTTTTATTATATTGTAATATGTAAAATAAGCAAAAATAATACAATACTTTATTATTGATTTTTGACGATTATGAATACATAAAAATTGTTTTTCAAGCACATTCAGGGCACTTTTTTTGTGCATGTTCAACGCAAATAGCTAATCCACAATTGCAATAAGTGGTGGTGTATCTACGTTTGGTATAACTACAAAAATTACAGTACTTTCTTGGCCCTTTTTGGTATTCTCCGGCACTATGGGCCTCTTGGCTTGCGCCTACATTATTCTGAATGGATTTTTTCAACGCCAAGCTCATGTTTGTATTAGTTGCTAATCTTTTACTTTGAAATCCTTCCGTTAACTCCTTGTGTAGAGATAACATAAAATTAAGTCGGGATTCTGTCTTTTGCCCACGGCTACACATGTTGTGCGCGTAAATGATGTATGCGTTTATTGCAGCTATGCTCATCATATTTTGGAAAAATGCTAGAGGCCACCTTCTGGTTTTCCTGCCATGGTTAATGTTTTGGCACATCTGGTCAAAACTGTCAACTCCTCCTTTTGTTGAGTTGTACACATGCACTATTTCTGGTTTTCCAGTCGTCTCATGAATACTACCCGTACTGTGCATACTAGACCCCAATAATACAAGTTTATTATTATTGGGCTTGTATGATACAACTGTCAAATCCTCATGAAATATAAACAATGAAGTGGCATCCAACATATACTTTGTTCCGCTATCACAAGACAAGACAATTTTGATGTCATACTTGTTGGGTTTAGAGGAAATATACATCCTAAATGGTCATTTGCCTCTAAATCCAACTAGTTGCTCATCAATGGTTATATAGCTTCCAGTTATAGTTCACTCTGCAATTGTTTAGAAGTTTGTCCCAGATAGAAGAAACTGGAGCTAGTTTGGTCATTTCTCTTCTAGCAGTTCTTGTTTCTTTGTCATCGAACCTTAGACAATTTCGGATAAATTTAAACCTTCTTTCAGGCATGGTTGCCTTCTTTCAGGCGTGGTTCCCCACAGTAGGTAGTGTCAAACATCATATGTGTTGCCAAGTGATTATCTTTGAGAGCAGCGGACAAGACTAACAAACCAAGAAATGCTTCAAGTTCGTCCATTTCTAAATTTGACAAAACCGCGTGAGATTTGTCGTTATAGTTCTCCCTTTGAATGTTTATTTCTTTATTTGTATAAACCAAAATCTCTTCCAATATGTCTGCGGTAAAAAACGAATTTTTTGCATTTGCTGTTGGGCCAGGGCGAATGTGAACAATATTTTTTGAGGGAGTTTTTTGACCTAGCGCAGCAACAGGTTCCTTACTCCAAAAAAAGTTCCATCTTTTCCGATCAGATTGTTGGTACTAAGTGTAATAATTGTAATTACCTCTTCTGTTTCACGAGTTTCTTGGGCAGCTGATCTTTCATTTCTTCTCCCCTCAATAAGTTTCTGTTTTTTACGTTTGCTGTTTCCAGGTGTTTTCTCCCTTTCTTCCTTTCCAGCTTCTTCTGCATTTATGATTCCCTGTATCAAATTTTCTTCGACATCATTTAATTCTTCCGGTTCTGGTTGATATTCCGGATCTGCAACACTGCCCCAAGAATCCTCATCAAAGTTACAAAGCTCCAACTCCAAATTGTCTTCTTCCTCAGATTCTAGTTCAAGTATTGCATCCAAACTATTTTGTTCTGATAGCCCGCGACCTGCCATTCGTATGCTCTGTAGTTTTCTTTACGGTAACGTAATACAAAACATAAACATAATTGTCATAATTCAGCACAAAATGTATTTTTTAGACACGTAGTAAGTTACTGATAAATAAATTTGACTCACACAATTTAGTACGTAAAGGGTACCGATGAGTAAATTTTACTCACTAACTTTTTTTAAATTGTCCACAAGCGCGATAAATCAAGCAACACCATTCAATGCTTGCGGCAGCCGACTAATGACAGAGTGGGCCAAGCACTGCTAGTGGCTTGACTTTCAGTGTGGCCAACCTGCAGATTTACGAACAAATCTATTCCTTATGTGAGTAAATTTTACTCACAGTACCCTTCTAGGGTTAAACGTAGGTCATGAAAACAACTATTTTGCTCTTTTCCATGAAAAGTTACTCAATAAAATTAATAATCAAGCAATGAAGTTCCACACATCTAGCGTACGCTGCTGAAAAATGAACATTGCATAATAGTAAAACTAAGATTTCCAAAATTTGTGATTATGTTTTTGAAATCAACGCCCCAAAATTAGCTGGCTTACAAATTTTCGGAGTTTTATCTTTAAAGGGCAAGTGTCAAGAAAGTAAATAAATAGTAGACTCCGAATGCCTGACTTCACTTTCGATCGCATTCGAATTCTTCGATGTAAGACTAATCTGGGTACCAATGTACCATAGCGACATTGTGGGAAACTGTGAGACCAATTAGCTGGCCAGAGAAGTGACCTGCGAGATAGTTTCCCCGCGAAAGAAGAGGATTGGGTTCATCTGCGATTTACTGCTGGAAAGGTGGGCTTCGCATCAATTCAACGAGCGCTGGGCAAGTACACAAACTTGTAAGGTCGCGAAATCCTTCTGGCCCCATGTGGATCGGAGGCGTTCGAGAGATCTTCTGAGGTTGACAAAATCTCAGCTCTCGTATTTCGGGGGACAATATGCGCGAGGTCTGCTTGCTGTCCTATTTGCGTCAGCTGTGTGAAAGATGAATTGGAATCATCTCAACACATTCTCCTTAGCTGTGCTGCTCCCGCGGGGCTAAGATTAATGCATCTTGTTTCTCACAGGCAGGCGTAGCAAGCTGATAAAACAAGTTTTTATATTAAAAACTTGCTGAACTTTATCAGCAACTTGAAGCGGTCAACACAACCATAACACAGTCATCGATCGTAATCCACAAATACTTAACACCCTCCTTCGCCCTACCCCCTCTTTTCATCCTTTTCTTCACCCTACATTCTTTGCAGTGGAAGGATGAATTTGATTTCTTCAAAGAATGAATTTGATTTCTTCGTCCAAGCGTTCTCATTCTCTGGGTAACCACTCTAACCTGACCTAGCTTCAAAGGTTGAGTTTGCATTGAAAGGGCACGTAGGGAATTTGCAACTTGTTCTCATTCTGCATTTAAGCATACCTGTATTTGACTGGAAAAAAGAAATTGCAACAGGGCAATGTCGCCTAGTAATAAAGTTCAAAGATGCTGTCATCTTAAAACTGGAGCTGTTAGAAAAAAGCAACGATAGATTCGAAAGCAGTAGAAACACAAAAACAAATCTTATACAACAAAAGAAAAACGCGATTTTTTTTTACCTGTGCAATGACTATCTGTCACCAGTAGCTTATTTCCTCTTAAATTGCCCCAAGATTCCTCCCCGGGTGCTGAGCGCACAAATACCAAGTAAAGTACAGAATGAGCCAAAGTGATTTGTCAGACAATCTACTTGCTTGTAGCATTTGTTGTCAAACAACAACAAGCCCAGCAAAAACAACGTACAGTTTTAAGTTAAAAAGGCAAAAAATGTACGGAATAAAATCAAATACTTTCTTCATTGGCCAAGAGGTGGAGAGAACATGATTTTTGACGCAATCAATTCACAAACTTTTCTCCTATTCCCTTGTGCCTGCTTTCTTTATTTTATTTTTGACAATATGCAAGTTTGTTAGTGCTACTTTTCTTCTATTGATTTCCGTTTTGATTTTTTCTTCCGCCGTTTCGGTGATGCTGGTTCATGTTGAATTTTGAATGTATGCGTGGTGTGTATAAGACTTAAACGTATATGTACCCTGTAGTGAAACACTAAACTGGTCAGAAAAATACTAGTCCACACTTAGTATTTTCCGAACGATATCGAACTAGTCCGAAAAAGACAAGATTTGTACCGATTACAAAACAATTTATTCATGATTATTTTATTGGAATTCTGTTTTTTTTTTAATTTTATTTGGGTATGCTATGAATCATTTGTATATTAAGTAGACAACTGAAAATATCGGCACTTCGCCAACAAAAATATGTTTAATACTATTGGGAAAAATAAAGAAATATACTATTTATTTTACTTCAAATCTTTTGGTTCGATAACATGTAATAAAAAATGCTTTTGGAAAATACCAATTTTGAAAAAAAAGGTGGCGCAAAATTAATCACCCTATCGGGAAGTTTATAATTTTTGAAAATTACGACAATGGTCAATCATATTTCACAGTAAAGAATTATTCAAAAACAGAATTGGATGATTAATTTTGTGCCACTTGTAATTGCGATAAATTCAAGATTTCCTTCACTCTAACCATTTTTTTAATTAATATAGTAAACAAAATATTCGAAAGCTAAACTATTACTTACCAATACTTGCAAAAAAAACTAATACACGCACGAAAAAATTATAAGACCAAGAAGATTATGATGATATCTACTAAAGCAATAATAGAAAAATGGCCCAATTAATCCAACGACCAAAAGCGTTTACTTTTAATCTAAAAGTTTACAACTTAAGTTATTATAAATAAATAATTGCCGCGTACACTTCTGTTAGGTGTTTGGCCGAGCTTAAGTTATTACGTTAAATTATTATACTATAGCGGCTTTTGATCACTTTATCTCATTCTCATATGCTGCGCAGCAAAGTTTTGCTTGAATTTGAGGAAGCACAAATTTTAGCATCGAGAGAGAGACCTTAAAATGCGAAAAATTGCTTCAAAATTAAAAAGAAGCAGAACTGGGATTTCGCACTACTTCCATTAAAAGAAATGTATGGATGTACCAAAAGAAGTGGCAGGAAACCAAAACTTAGCGCTAGAACCAAATAAATAAATAATGAATCAAATGGTGCTGCTGAAATTAAACACACCCTCAATTTGAAAATTATGTACTACCCGTCGTGTGCAACAAATTTTGCAAGCGGGTTCTAGTCGACACGACACAAACAGGGAAGATTGACATTTGCAGAAAAGTATATATTTTGGAAAGATGAAAAGTGCTTTTTTCGATAAAAAATTCAAGCTGGACTGATCGGATGATTTCTAAATGCATGGGCATGATAAACGAAAGAAAATGGAGAAGTAAATGCCTTGTTCTTTCGGAGAGGGTTCTGTCATGGTTTGGACAGCCACTAGTGCCAAAGGCAAACCGCCTATATGTGGCATATCCAAAAAATGGATAGTGTCATGCACACAGAACTTCGCGATGAAACACATGCTATTTTTGATACTCTTGATGAGGAGCGGGTTTTCTAGCATATCAACGCAACTGCTCATGCTGCCAAAGCAACAAAAGAGTTTTTGGCAGCGAAAAAAATACCAATTTTAGAATAGCCTGCCTGTAGCTCTGACCTAAAAATGACATTTGTTTATGTTAAAGTAAAATAAATCCATTATTTTGCCGGTAGATGGCTGTAGTGATCGATCAAACAACTTAAAGTTTACGCTCGTCGTCAAGGTGATATCTCGTACTAAAAAAGAGGTTACAGACAATAGTTTAAAGTGACAACGTCATAAGAAAATACTGATGCAATTTTCAAAACAAAATTTTAATTTTATTTGTTTGATAGATATTTTGTATGGATATAGAGAAGAAGGTAAATGGAATCGCAATGGAATTGATCAAGTTACATTTACACAAAGGAGAAAAATGACGAAACATTTATCAAATTTATTTCGCAGTTAACCGATATATTTCAGCAGACCAACACGGCTTCATGAAACGTAGATCTACTGTTTCAAATCTTGCTGTATTCTCTGAATATTGTATATCATCGTTTAAAAAAAACTTAAGTTTATGCTGTTTACACAGACTTTTCAAAAGCATTTGATAAGGTTAATCACAGGGTTTTAATTTCGAAATTGAGTGCTATAGGATTCCATTCCACTCTTTTAAAAGGGATTAAATCCTATCTCTCCTCTCGGAAATGTGTTCCTAATGTTGATGGAGCGTCATCTATTTCTTTTATTGCGTCCTCTGGTGTACCTCAGGGAAGTATATGGGTCCCTTACTTTTTATACTTTTTATTAATGACATTTTTAGTTGTTTTAATAACGCAAATTTTCTCTTGTATGCCGATGATTTAAAGATATACTCGGGGATTGCAAGTACAGTGGATTCTTTTTACCTTGAATCTGATTTAGACAACGTTGTTGCTTGGTGTAAAAGGAATAGGTTAGATTTAAATATAAGCAAGTGTTTTTATATTTCTTATTCTAAATCTTGCAGTCTTATACCCACTTCCTATCACATTTGTGGTCCTAGTTTATCCAATTGCAGTGAAATTACTGATCTTGGTGTGGAACTTGATTCTAAATTCTCTTTTCAAAAACATTTAAAACACAGCATTTCAAAGTATTATTCCGTACTTGCATTTATTCGACGTTGTAGTTCGGACTTTGTTGATCCATATACTCTAAAGTAGTTATATACGTCTCTGGTGCGGTCGAAGTTGGAATACGACGTCTTTATTTGGAGACCATATTAGGCGTGTCATATTAGTAGGCTTGAACGTGTCCAGAAAGCTTTTCTGCGTTATACTGTGCATTCTTTAAATTTCACTGATCCAATTCCATCCTATAAAACTCGGTGCTTGCTACTACTTTCCTTTTCGATTTGATAAATTGGGTTATTGACTCCCCATCGCTACTCGAGAAAATCAATTTCAATATTCCTTAGCGAAGTTTACGGAATCTTGATTTTTTCTGGTTAGGGATGGTAAGAACTAATTATGCTTCCAATGCTCCGATTTCTAGAACTCTGGGTGATTTTAATTCGCCTTTAAATCATACTGGCGTGGATTTTTCTTCCACAAAGAAACACTTCAAATTGGTTCTAAATGAATTGTTGAACTAAATTCTTAGTATTATCTAATAATCTTCCTCTGCAAATTATAAGAAATGTTATCTTTTTCTTTCACTCATTACAATGTAGCGAGTTAATTATAAGTTTAGTTTTACTTTGATTAATTTATTTAGCATTAATCTGTTTCCATAGTCTGTAAGAAATCACATATTTTTTAGACTATTAATTCATTAAAAAAATAAATAAAAATAAATAAATTCATGAAAGATATGTTCAATTTCGATTGTGCATCAGACGTCAATAAGTCAACAATACTAAGAGGCACCATCATCGATTTGACTTTTTCAAGACACATTACACTCGAAACACTCCACTTTCCTATCATTTTAATCATATCCAAATTAATAATCCTCATAAAGAAATGGTTCATTACCATGCATACAGGAAGAAGGCATATGCAAATACAAATATGTGAATTTATATACATATGCGCATATACATACATACATATATATGCTCACTCAAGTAGGAGAGAGCCAGATGTCGAACGTTGCCGTACGCGGGGCCGATTGTGCCTCTTTGTCCTTCGTTCCGCGCTCTCGCTTGCAGTTCAAGCAAGGTAAAGACGCATGAGCAAGATAATGCATCATTTTTTGGTGCGTGCAGCCGGCTACATCGAATTATAAGACGTTATTATTAGTCAAAATTCGTTTGCTGTTTTTTGTTTGTTCCATTCAGTTGTGAGTTACAGGGTTTTAAACAATGGAAGTCAACAAAGGGAAACGTTTGCTACATTTAAATGTTTTTCGTTGATAAAGGCGAGCATGCAAGCCAGGCCGCCGAAATTGTGAATAGTGTTTATAGTGGCGATATTGCAAAAGATATTACGCAATTTTGGTTGCGTTGATTCCATTCAGGCATTTCTGATGTTAAAGAAAAAGTCGATAATGTCAATAAAACCACAGAAATAATCAAAGTTGACCGGTACTTTAGTAGTCGTAGCATAGCTCAGGAGTTAATGATCGACCATAAAACAAAAATAATGGACTTTTTATCAAATCATATCAGTTAGTATTATAAAATCTGGGGCTGCTAAACAAAACTGTTTAATATTTTAAATTTATTTAAGAAATAGGTTTTTATCGTATATTCGTGAATTTTATTTATTTTTTATTACCCTTTTTAATATCAAACTATTAATTTTGTTTCTTAATTGGACTATTATTTTTTAGCTATTTTGAACTAGTGTGAGACTAGTATATTTTTGAGCGAAATCCGTCAATTGACACGTCCCTGGCATCGCCATTAAAAAATACCTGCTGCTTATATAGAAAAGAGAAAAGGAAAGCTTGATCTGCGCCTCGTACTAGTTTCGAGGTAGTTAACAACTACTACATTTGACTACAGGGTATTTGCATATATTTGTGTATTTCAGCCTTTCATTCTGGCAAATACAATAAAAATGTAACGAAATTGAGTTGATGCCATCTGATGTGGCCCTGCGTGCCTTCGGCGAAATGACATGACAGCAGATGGGTGGATGTGTTTGTAAACCGAGCGAGCTTCGATATTCATAAGCTTCTATATAAGCGTGTAAATATGTATATATTACAGACTTAAAGCAGCGATGGAAGGCAGTGCTGTTGTTGCTTTAGCCATCAGCAATTGATGTTGCTATTTTTATTTTTATTTTTTGTTTTGTTTTTTGTATTTGTTTTGCTTAGATGATATGAGAACGAGATTGGATTTGATGTGACGTAAACACAACAGGACGTACGCAAACAAGTACACTTACACACGCGCAATTGCACACACACACGCGCACGCATGTGCTATAAAATAAGAGGGCGCTGGTAATCAATGCGGCCTTGTCTTTGTATTGACGCACTATTGATTGCCCGAACCTGCCTCCCTGCCTCCCTCTCTCCTCCTCCGCTATTTGCCAACACATCTATACGCTTTGTGCAAAGCATCATTGTTGGTTGCCATGCCTGCCGGCACACTTTTGGCGCTTGTTTTGCCACAACATGGCTAATGGTGTTTGGTAACACGCCTAATGATATGCAAATTTCCTGAGCGAAGCTATTGTGTAAACAAATGTCGAATGGGCGGCGCGTCCACGGTGGTGGGCGCACATTGACTGAAAGCAGGCGGTCGCCGGTTGCAGGACGGACATTGTTAGCACCGTGTCAGCGCCAGCGCTGATTAATCATTTGCTCATGTCGGCTCACTGATTCTGCTTTTCTGGCGCTTTGTCTTTGCTTTAACTTCGTTTGAAAAGCTTTGGCGCCTGGAAGTTTATAGTGTCATTTCACGTCCTCTCGGCAAATGTGCAATTTTCACTTAACATCTTTTTATTTTGTCGCCTTTCACTTTCGGCGGAATTTCAATTTCACCACGCCCTCACTCAAGTGAAATAACTCAAACTGTCCGCCTTACGTGCGTACGTACACCTACATATATGCATGCCCATGTGTAGGTGCATATGAACTTACTGGTAACGTTGTAGTCAATTAGTGAATGCTTTAAATCACGTGCGTACTATTCGTGAAAATTTGTTTTGCTTTTGCGCACTAGTATAGAAGGATATTATGGCTTTACTCATATAATTTCCGAACGCAATGGAAGTATGTATCAACAATTTATGACCCTTTTGAGCTATCCAAAAAGGGCATAATAGTTTAATTGAAGCAGTAACTCGCAGGAGTATTGCAGGCTCAATTAGTGGAGGATTAAATTTCATAAGAAGAAAACAATTTAAAAAATTCGTGACTAAAACAAGAAAACAAAAAAATTTAAACTTTGTATTCATTTCAGTATTAGTTATAAAAGTTCTTAATATAATATTTTCCTTACAATTTTTAATTTTTTTTTTTTACTTTTCGATTACTTAAATTACGTCAGATACTGAAAAGGCAATGACCGCAATCAATGTTTCAATGTGTTGGCCTACTTGCTGAGTACATTCAATTCTATTATTCTTAGACTTTTTTTTTTTGGATAGATTAACAACATTAGCTTATAAATACTTAGTGAAAAATCGTTTTTCAAAACTTCATCTGGCGCTCATTTCTAATTTTTTAATGATTTTTTGTTAATTCATATACCCTTTAACTAAAAACAAAAAAAATGAAACCACTGAACTTTCATTTAAACAAAATATAAATATTTTTTTAACCGTTGGTAGACACGCCGTTTTTTTACGTAAGCGACATACTGGGGTAAATTTCATTCCATAACCTTTTTTTCTCAAATAAAGTTAAAGTTTTTATTTACGTTTTTTTTTAAGTATTTAGGTGAAATATATTTAAGGGCTTAGGGGTAGTCAGAATTTTCGAAAAATTGGATTGGTTTTTTGCATTTTCTGAAAGCATAATATCTTAAAAATATTGTATGAAAATTTGAAGTGAATCCGTCAAATACTTTTCGAGTTATTCCTCGAATAACAAAGGGCGCTCGGGCGCTCCGGAGCATTCGAGAGCAAGTAGCTGGATGCTGCACGTATGAAAGTCTACATAAATCGATAGCAAACATTTAAATGCATTTTTCTCCAAACTATGTTTTTTGAACTGGTGACCACTATAAGCTAAAAACAACTTAGTAGCTTTCAATAAAATTTATACTGCTTTTGAAAAACATAAAAAACTCGTACCTGGTCGAAGGATTTTTTTTTCAAAAATTTTGATTTTTTTTCAGGAAAATCTGAAAGATATTTCCTGAAGCCACCTTCTTCTTCTTATTCTTTTATTATAGGTTTTCCCGGTTTTTCTTAACACAATACATAGTTATAAATTACAAAGTATTATTAAAATTCAAAATGCCGAATTGTTATTGTCCTTCCGCTGATGTTGAAACCCAGCTTTCGCGCCATCTCTTTGGTGGTCTTCCAGGTCCAGCGCGAACTGTATGGTATTATATATAGTCCCTCGCTATTCGGATAATTCTGTCGTCACCAGCTCTACAAACCTGATCATTCCAAGCTCGTCACTACGTCATTAACGCCAGTTTCGCCACGAATGCCCTCGTTTCTAATGCAGTCTAGACGTGTTTTTCCTACGAAGGATCGTTGAACTTGCATTTCAGTTGTACGCAGTAGCTGTTTTGTTTTTGCGTTTTCAGCTCGTGCTTTAGCTCCATAGGTCAGGATTGGTCTTATTACAGTATTGTATATACGCGTCTTGCTTTCATTGGTCATATATTTGTTCCACCATACAACATCCCTAATGCAACCTGCAATATGTGCGCCCTGCATACATCTCTCTCTGAATTCTTTAATAATGTCGCGGTCACTGGATATGTCTATCAATAGGTATTTAAATTTCATAACTTGCTCTATCATCGTCCTCTCTATTTCAAGTTTGCATCTGATCGCATTCTTGGCAACTACTAAACTTTTTGTTTTTTCTCTGTAGACCTCTATATTAAACTGTTTGGCTGTAACTACAAACTTATGTAGTAATCTTTGCAAATTGTCTTCAGAGTCCGCAATTAATATGGCATCATCTGCATAACATAAAATTGGTATGCACATGTTATTAAGACGATATCCATCTAATGACTTGACTTCTTTTATTATTTGGGCCATTATTGTATTGAAGAGTATTGGGCTCAGCGAGTCTCCTTGTTGTACTCCGCTTGCACATGGAACTTCGTTACGTTACGAATGGTAATCACGCACCAACCCATTCGGCTACGACGGCCGCCATCATTAACTTCATCTAAATTAACCTCTGTACGGGACGCCTTCCACTCGGCATTGCTAATAGGATTCATTTTTACTGTTTCTTGTATTTTCATTTTTCTATTACGTAGCAGTCTCCACATCTGGCTGGAATATCATCATAAACGCACCTTTTATGACAGTTTTCAATTTAGGGAACAGAAAATAGTCGCATGTTGCAAAAATTCACGAACACTTTTGGTTTTGTGAGGTGGTGCATTATCAGGCAATAAAAACAGTTGTTTCCCCTCTGGATATTCGGGTCTTACACTAACAATTCTTGACCACAAATGATGTAAAACTTGTAAATAGTATTCTCCATTAATAGTTTGATCTTCTGCAAGAAATTCCTTGTGTACAATACCCTTGGAATCGTAGAACGTGATCAACATTGTTTTGATTCTTGACTTCTGACTTCTTTGCTTTTGGCTCCCCTTTCGTCTTCCATTCTGCAGATTGACGCTTAGTTTCAGAGTCATATTTGAAGCACCATGTTTCGTCACCAGTTATGATCGAATCAAGAAAATCTGGATCGTTTTCAGCTGTTGAAATGATGTCGTTACAATGCTCTACACGAGCGATTTTTTGATCTTCATTTAATTGGTGTGGAACAAAGCGTGCACAAACCTTTCTTTTACCCAAATCGTCAGTCAAAATTTTCCAAATAGTACCAGATGAATTTAATTCTTCAGCCAACATTCTTACAGTGGAATTTCCGTCAACAGCAATGAATTCGTGGAATTTTTCCACCAATTCAGCACGATTACTTGCTTTTGGACGACCAGGTCTTTCATCATCATTCAAATCTTCACGACCATTTTTAAATCGTTTACACCAATTATATACATTTGAACGAGCTAAACAATCATCACCATAAACTTTTTGCATCAATTCGTACGTCTCACTAAATGTTTTTCCAAGTTTAACACAGAATTTAATATTTGCTCTTTGCTCCATTGTATTTTTACGACACAAGCACGAAACATACTGTCAATAAAAGGCGCGTAACTTTTTAACCTGTCAAACGATTTACATGAAATTGGCTGCGGTTGAAAGCTGACGCTTGTACCTTTTCAATATGATCAAAGTTTAATAGATAGCTCTACGTGTTTCATGACTTAAATAAAAAGATCTGTTATTTATTGAACATACTGTGTATTTCTATCAGCAATATATTTGTCCTTATTCTCCTTTGTTTTCGTTGCCTTATAGTTAATATTGCTTTGATCAGGCAAAAGATGATATATTAATAAAACTAATTTCTCTTGTCCGATTGATTTTAAATGAATTTCCAAGGACTTGTGATGATCACCGCAAGGGTCTTCTGGAGAAACGGGCTCCACATAAACAGCGAAAACTTTTACAATTATTATTTTTTTTTTTGTTTTTTGAAATTTTTCGAAAGTCAAAACATGATGTATTAATGCTATTTTGTATTTTTATAAAACAAAGCAATTGAGTAGCAAAAAAACAAAACTTACTGAAAATCATCATTTTTTGGGCCTCTGACTACCCCTAATCCCTTAAAATTAATTGTATAATTTATTCAAAGGCATCAGATACTAACATACTGGTTTTTACTGGTATGAAAAAGTTTTTAGTGGCATTGGACCAATCCGCTTGTATTTTAGAAAATGTTGTTTTGCCCTACGCCAAAGGCAATATGCCTCAGAAGTGGTTGTTCCAGCAAGATTCAACCTAAAATACACAAGTAAATTTGCTAAGGAGTGATTTCGAGTCAAGGGAGTTAGAGTCAAGTCGTGAGCTGCTCAGTCGCTTGACCTCAAATCTATAAGAAAAAGATATAAAAAAAGTGTTGTCGATTAGGCCATCAAACTCCAGAGATCTATGGAACGCAGTCCTGTCCACGGATATGCAAAGCAAAAACTACAAATAAAATGGTTATTCAACTAAATATTAGGAAAACTTGCGCAAATATCTAGTAATAATTATTTAAATATTGTTTTATTATTTGACTCACTGAGCCTTGTGTTGCACTACTATTATTTCTAGCAGTGAAACAGTGAGATTTGGTATTTAAATATGTATTTATTTTTTTGCAACTTTCTTAATATTACAATAATAAAAAAATTAACTGTATGGCGAGACTGAATAAAATTATTTTTTTTTGTTCAATCTTTTTTTTCAACTTTTTTTTGATGTTGAGATCACTCCAATTTTTTTGAACTCAACTGTAAGTTACAATATCTTTAAGTACCTCGAACGACTTTCCCGTCGACCTTATATAGTAAACAGTCAGCATGTTTAGAAGTACCTCGTTCATCGCTGCCGTTCTTAGCTCGTAGTCCTCCTGTTGGGTATGAAGATTCATATTTACGAAATTTTCGTTCGCAAACTGTCTTCACTGGCAACAAATCTCTAATGCACAGACATTTTCATTGTTTTTCTGACTCCAACTTTTTTCGTGGATAATTCATACTTCTCCATCTCTCTACTAAAAATTTTGCCCATTCCATTTTGAAACCAACTGGTTTATTTTAAACTTAAATAATAGTTTAGACTTTTTGAAAAAATTTCCAGTTAGTCCCAGAGTCAAGCAAAGGTTATACAAAATGCGCCATTGACTGCATTTATTTTTATCGGTAACACAGGTGTAGAAAATTCATCGTAACATAAGAGATGCAGGCAACTCATAACCTTCCCTGAGAAGGTTCACGGACGGATTGTTCAGCCATCTGCACAGATGTGGCATTTGCTCCACTGACTCCTGTCGTTTCTGTAACCAAACCCCGGAAACTCCAACATACCTTCTCATCGAATATGATACCACATACGAGACGATAGTTTAGACATCTCGACTGGATACGGCCGGAAGAAAGTTTCTTACGCTTAGCCCCATCCAGCTGCATCTGAGGTTTGTTGAGAGAGTGATGAGTAGAAGGCACACAGGATCGTGCGGTCGAAGTACAAACCCCATTTCTGTTTAACGTTCAGAAGGGGTTAAACACATTTTTCTCCAAATCATTTTCTAATTCAACTGAGAGGTACTTATTATTACTAGCTTCGCAGTTACGTAATACTAGCACATAAATAATATTTATTTTAAACTGTATTATTAACAAAAAATATTTAATTATTTATTATAATTATTTTTTTTATTATGAAGTGAGTAGTTAACTTTTCTGACCAAATGTCTAACCTTTTTCCAAAAATTCACTAATTCACAATTTAAATATTTTCTTACAGAGTCAACCAATCATCATATAAAGATAATGTAAAATTATTTTTCATTGTGCCAAGCCATACACCTAACGAAAAATCTGTATACCCCTGAAGTAGTTTTAAATTAAGTATGAAACTTCGTATATTGGCCTTGTTTCCGCAATTTTGCATCAGAATTCTAAAGAAAAGATTTTTTGTTTTAATATATGAATAGTTACGCCTTAAATAAACTCTCCTGGCATGCCAGTAATTTTTCCATACCTCCAAAATTAATACCTTCTTAACTACAGGGCAATGCTACTAACAAAATTTTTAGCTTAGCTTTACCATACATTGGCATTCGTTATATCTTTTTAGCGGATACTTCCCTGGTATCATTAAAACAAGAAATAATTATAATATAATTAAAAAAAGTAAAATCCTACTTTAGGTTCTTATTCTCCCCTCTACTAGATTTGAATAACTACTCCAAAGTGTGTAAATAATTATTTATTTATGTGCTACTTCTTTCCAATTTTAAGGGGCAACCACGGAAGTCGAAATGCGCACCTCTAGTCTCAGCATAATTTTTTCAGTTCCATTTTTTCTACTTAAATATAAAGTAGAGTATTTCCACCATTTCTTTTCTTGTGTTGTTGGTTTTTATGATCTTAAAATGTCACCTTGGTAAAACTTTTAAAATATAAATTTAAGCTGAGCTCCAGCTGCGCCAACGATTACTCCAAATTTGCAAAGGTATATCTGTAAAGTCACATGTGTCTGTGATTATGTATGTGTGCAACATGCACAGCTTACTGCCATCAAGTTTTTTAGTCATTTTTTACGTTTTCCTTGGCACTTACTGCCTGCAGATTTCCCTCAAAATTAATTTAAAACAAAAATTGAGATGAATTTAAAGCAATCTTTTTTTCACGGCGACGCCTATCAAATATTTGTGTACACATATTTTTTTTTACATACGCTCCACTCCCCATTATAGGGATTAATGTGTGTGCGTTCACTTAAGTTCGTTAAAAATTGACAAATAGGCTCAGCAGGAGGTGCACTTGCGCGAGACCAAGCCACTGAGAGCGTTTTCCGCAGGCAAACAAGTCTGAATGGCATTTGTGAGCGACTATTTAAGTGAGTAAAAGTTTGATGCTGGTAAAGGTAGTTGCTTGCGTGTTGACATTGACTTACATGGTCTAAAATAGAATTTCACAAATGTTTTCTAGGGTATCTGCCACTGAGATAAGTTTTGGGGGAGTTTTCAAATATTAGCCTGGAAATAGGGAAAAGAATGAATATTTTGAGAATATTTTCCAATCAGAAATGTTTTCTATATATCTGTCGTCTCTTACACTCAGGAAGCTCACATCAAAATTGAGGTGATGGCATACCTTTTAATCAGAGTACCGAATCAGTTTACTAGCATTACCGACTTTAGGTTACATCTCGTTCGGTTATGCAGAACTTAAGTGGATAGCGAATTGAATCAGCTCCCGATACTCTTTATTTATATTTCTCGGCATCGAAATATTGCAGGGATTAACCTTAGGGAGTTTCCATCAGTTTCCAACACTTCAACAAAAAAAAACATAAAAATAAATTAAAAAATAAAAAAACAAAAATAAAAAAACTATTAGTAAAGCTATCTACTCCCCTGATTAGGCTGCAGAAAAGCTAAATTCCTTGGTGCGTTAATGGCCCTCAAAAAGTATCCCTTAATCCCTGATACTAAATGTGCGAAGCTCGTTTCTGTACTTAAGTACACTGATCTTTCGGTTTCATGACTAAAACCTGAATATCTTCTTCAATGACACTTTAAAGGTGGCGTGGGCAATACTTTCACTATTTTCAACTACGCTAGTTAGTTTTAACTCTGAACTTAGAACTGGTAGAAAATGTGCGTATTTCTAGTTGACCGCTTCAATTATTTTGAGGGAACTATGAACAGTTTAAAGTTAATTATATTGTAGCACTTTATTTTGATCAAACTTGAATTGGGGGTGGCAAAATATTTAAGGGGTAACACCACTGTAGAAATTTCAAAAAATTGATTTTTTTTTTATAAGCTTAAAAAATTCTTTGAACCTTTTAAAATACAGAATCAAAAGTTTTATACGTTACCGAAGTTTATTTCACAAATATTTTAAGCTTTCAACCAAGCGTTAGTGACTGCTACCTAACAACTTCGCCAAATTTCCAAACTTTAAGCGCGTTTTTCTCAAAACACGTTTTCTGAAATTGGCACGCAGCATAACTCAAACAATTTTAAATATTTTTAATCAGGGTTTTCACTACGTCTGTATAATAACCTTCTTAAGAGAAGAGCGTAGGGGATTTTCGATAGATTAACTTAAACGATTGTTATAATTATTTAAGTCCCGTGTTTTTAGTCCAAAATAGAGTTTTTTCCTTCAAATGCTTGCTAATTCCACAAAAATAAATATTTTTTAAATCCCCTACGTGTTTCTCTAGTTATTCTTATCTAGATTAAGAAAAAAAATGTTTCTTTGTTCCAGATTAAAATTTGCACCCTCTGTGCTGCATGCCGCGGAGCTCCTTCATGAGAAACGTATTACAAAAATGTCTCCAATGCCGCCATTTTGTAAAATTTTTCGATCAAACTCTGTAGTTTTGTATTTTAGTATATAAGTAATAACTTCCCCAAACAGAGTGATTGTTTTCCTTTTTCTTCTATACAAAAAAATTCTTTAAAAATCGGGTTTATTTTACGCGTGTACAGAGGTGTTACCCCTTAATACTGAATATACACTGAATGCAATGCCCTTCTTTGCCTTAGGGTTAGGACAGGTTACAGTCATTGACACTGCTTGCAGGAGTGCACAGGTGGCCCACTTAGGCTTTGGGGCCAATTATGATACCACTAGCTTGGACGAAAGTTCGCCATCTAACTCTCAATGTGGGGAAACCATTTCGTCGATCGATAGCAGAAGAAGTTTTCAAAGCTCTCCACTTCCTCCTATAACTGCGAAAAAAGTAATTTCCCATTAGGAAGTACTTCCTTGTCTATCTTCTGTTGGCTAGCGCGATATAGACCGACCTAAAGGGAATAAATGGATGCTCACATATTGGGCTGAATTGACCGATATCAGCTCAATTCCCTACCTAGTCAGCTTATTTGTGATACAATTCCAAGGAATGTCTCTGTGTTCAGTAACCCATATAGCTAAACTAAGGAGGAAGGACCTGGTACTGAGACTAGTGGGTGTAATCACAGGGCACAACACCTGTGGTCACCATGAGAATAATTGGCAGAGCATTTTCTCTGGAGCTGTCGAGCGGTTTCTAGAACCAGACTTGGACGGTTGGGTTTCGTTGTACTGGATATGGATAAAGTTCGTACTATTCCTCTTCGGGATCTCTTGAGGCTCATCAATGAATCTCAAACCAATTTTCCGTCTTACCATCCATATTGTATCTATCCTGTCTCTGTATTCTTTCTACTGTAATCTGTTCGGGTGCAGTACAATGGTCTTCCTGACTGAGTCCTTGGGCTTGTCTAACCCTCGAAAAACCTAATATACTGTAATCTAATCTAGTCTAACCCATACAGCGTTCGTGGAGCACTGTTTAGCCGGCTGATCTGTCTGGAAGTAACCCCTATTAGGTTTTTGTTTCTATCATTTCAAAGATTCGCGCTAAAGAATTTAGAATTAACTTGCAAAAAGATATGCACAAATACACTCATACACGATCGCCGCCACTTACTACTAGAGGCCTAGTACTCTTCCGTAATAGACTAGTTCCACGCGTAACTAGTTCCAAACTAGTCTCTGCAATTCCCCGCGAGAAGAATAAATGCGTGTACTACTGTGCGAGTGCCACGGTGCTATGAAGTACACTTTTATTTATGAGATTTACCAACACAAAAAACAGATTACAACAACTCTTACTCTCTTTTAAAAGAGTCGACATTACTGACTAAAGGTGATGTATACAATTTAATTAATTCGCCTTTCACTGCGGCTTACCTTGACATTTTCAATATAAATTCAAATTTTCCAAATTAATATGCATTTATACGCATAAATAAAACATATCCGCATCTGCATGTGTGCATACGTATATATGTATGTATGTGTGTTGAATATAAATTAAGCGAAAATATAACAAAAAATAAGCGTAAAAAATGCACCGAGTCGTCCAAGAGCCGCCGAAGTCAGGGTAATTATTATTCCGATATTGAAATTGATTGCTTTGACATCAATGGTTGTTTAATAATAAAAACGGAAAAAAGTAAAAAAAAGTGGCGACTGTGTCAGCATATTCATTGAATTTATGTTTTTGCTTAAATCACGCTTTTTCATGTAGATATATACCATATTTTATCAGTGGACAATGGCGGTGTACCTACCTATACTTACGTCAATTGTCAACATCAGCTAGCCCTTCGGACGGCCATTGAACGCGTCACTGCTGCCAGACAATGGCCGTTATAGCTGTCTACGCCTCTTTGCAAAAAATTTCCTCCATTTTTCAGCATTCAGAGCTCAGCATTTGTATTTTCTTTTTTTGTTTTTACGCATCGAAGGTTATACTCTTTTGTTCAATATTTCGTTGAACAAATGGAATTGCCCACTTTGTGTTGCCGCTTTTTAGGCGTTCATGCGTGCGAGGGCACTAAAAAGCACAATATTAAATATGTAGTTGATTTTGTGTTTAGTTCTGTTAAAAATCGTCAAATAATAAAATATTACGAGCAGAGCGCAGTAAAATATTGCATTTTTCCTTATTCATGTTCCTTGCAATAAATTTTGAAACTAAAAGTGGTTTGAAATAAGGTTTCTGCTTCAGAAACATCCGCATATACGCACAGAGAATACTGGCTGGCAGCTCTTGGCCGATTCTAAATCCGGGTCGTTCCGGTAACGTAGATCCAACTGGCCTTAGAAGGAAACCGCAGCTGTAGAGTTTTGTGGCTCCCCTTGAAATTGAAATTTTAAAAAGTTGAGCCAAGGAGCACCCAGAGAATGGTAGCTCCTAAAACACTCAAGCTAAAAAGCCCATTGTATTCGAAGCTCAGGAGAGTAAAACGGTAGATAGTCAAGGAGGAAAGGAGAGAAGTGACAAAGAGAAAGGGCTAGGATAGAATAGAGACATAGCGCATTGTATTCGAAGCTCTGGAAAGTAAGACGATAGATAGTGAAGGAGGAAAGAAGAGAAGGGACAAGGATAGAATAGAGACGTAGAAGTAGCTAGACCTGTGAGAATATTCCAGATTCTTTGGTAAATCTGAAAATATCCTCCAGTTTGCGAGAACGAATTTTACTCATTCTCATGACATCGGAACCCAAAATTCGTGGCCTTGCTCTAGCAAATACAGGACACTCACAGAGGAAAGCTCAGTACTATCTGCCTCCTCCAAGCAAGTCAGGCAAATCGGTCACCCCTTACCAGGGTATTGCCTACGAGGTATGCGCGCTGTGAGACTTATCATTACTTCCAGTTTTTCTTGCAGAAGCGTTCTGCGGGATGAGATGGAATCATCTCAACACTTTTTAATTAGCCTGTTCTCGCAGGGCGTTGATTTAGGCGTTTCGGCTCTCAGGCTAATATTAACCATTTGCTGAATTTCATCTGTAGTATGTAGTGCTACACAGAACCGCCATTAAGAAATTGAGCGGCTCTAAAATGTCTAAAGGAATGCAGATGGAATCTCCTGCACTGATCTAAACGCCGCTGCTATATTTTTCAGACGAATGTACTGGCGTATAGTATAAAGGCGATTGTATCAAATAGAATTTCATATGAAAATGTGCTTTAAAACGGGAAAGTTACTGGTTGCAAAAATACCGCTTTACATCTTTTGGAATTGGGGACAATTGCCACAAAGTGATAGAAGTAAACAAAGTGGCAGATGAGATTGACAGTAATATCATGGCCCTGACGTTCAACCAACAGAGTAACATATTACGAACTCTAAAACACTTAAAACCCCGATCAAAAAGTTCCCGGAACAGCAGCCAGGTGATGCTCTAAGTCAACAGACCAGAGTTTCGTTTGTTTTAGGTTGCCGCATCTGTGATTAACATTTCATCACAAATCTTGTTATTGAAATAATGATGGTGTGACGCAGATTTAGTCCGATATTGTCATATACTTTTAGGGTTAGTTTGCAACTAGTTTCCTTTTCTTAAACGGAGGACACCACTATTTGAGAACTAGTTTTTGGCTGAAAGACGCCATTGGTTATGGGGACTTACGTGCTTATATGTATGTACACATATATATTTATATTTAGGTACATTTTTCAGAAAATTAATTTAGTAAAAGCTGCACTGTTCACCAGTCCTTGGCATAAACTAGCGCTCAAAATAAAATACTGAATAACTGTCAAATTAAATTATTACTACTGTGACAAAAAATCTGCAATGCAACACAACTGCATTTGCCTGTGGCGAGCATCAGTACTAATATTGACCTTTCATCTGCTCACATACACACACACACATATTCATTTGAGTGCGCATTTCGCAAAAAGTGTCGCCAACGTGTCGCCCAATTAAAATGACGCTTGAATTGCACAAAAATCAAATGTCTGTACGCTACACTCAACAATTTAATTGGACTTTTTATAGCCACCTGATAGCTGCCTCCATTTTTCATGTATGCGTACAACGCACTCTCGTTAAAGAAACGCATCCATAAATATTTGCTCTTGTTTTTTGTTTCAAGTAATTTATTTGGCTTGAGAAGCGAACGAAGTTACAATTTTTTCGGAAAATACTGCAAAACAAATTTTTTCATGGGAAAAATCTTTGATGTGGAAGTCGAGAATATATAAATCAAGGAAAAAAATTTAACTTTCAGAAAGGAAAACAAGCACGAAAAATCTAAAAATTCCAATATCGATTTAAAATGTGTGCACAGAAGCTCTTCAAAATATATTTACTATACACTTAGCGAAATAATGATAGGGTCAATTATGAAATAGTATTTCTCGCCTACATGCAGCAAAAATCAATAACACTATAAACATAGCCTTATTGAAAAACAGTAAAAGTTTAGTTTATTAAAAAATTATATTGAACTGAGATATTTCAATAATGGGGCGTGGAAAGCAGCTAACAGAAAAAGAATGCAGAGAAGTGCTGCCTTATTATGAAAGTGGGTTATCAGCACGTAAAATATGGTAGCTGAGAATATGAGTAGACACAAAAATGAAGTGCTTCATTATTTAAAATGAGGTGAAAATTATTAAAAGAAGAAAACCTTTTACAGAAAACCAATACTTTCTCAACGAGACATAAGAAAAATACTTCGGCTTGCCATGCATAAAAGGCACAACCCGTCGAAAATTCGGCAGTCACACACAAAGTCGTAAAGCACACAAAGTTTCTGTGAGATGTATTCAGCAAATTTTAAAAGCAGACGACCACTCTAAGTACGTTAATCGCATTCCTAAGCCAATGCCGACAATGCGCCATAAAGAAGCGAGGCTTAAATTTGCAGAAAAATACCAGTTTTGGGAGGAGAAGCGGCAAAAGGTGATTTTCTGATAAGAAGAAATTTTGTCTTAATGGTCCCGACAATTATAAAAAATCCTGCACGACAAGCGGAAAGGTAAAGGCATGCGAATGACTTGTAACTGCGGGGGCGGTTCGATAACGATTTGGGTCGCTATTGGATATCAAATCCGAATTTGCGTTATTTCTACAAAAATGAGTGCCGAAAAATACATAGAGATTTTGGATGAAATCCTTATTGATTCCGGAGATGAAATAAGTGATCCCAAATGCATTTTTTAACAGGATAACGCAGCAGTTGACAGCTCAAAAAGAACTAAGAAGGTGACACTTTGCCAGTGTTAATACACTTAAAGATGTAACTCAAATTGAATGAGTCGAACTGATCAAAACACCATCAGAAAGCTGCCTGATTCAATCCCACGATGACTGCAGCAAGTCAGAATTAGAAAGGTTCATCTACAAAATATTGAAATGCTGACGTTAATTTTAAACGGTTGATTTTTATAAACTATGTTAATTTCTTGTATTTGGCCCTATAATTATTTCGTTTCGTGAAATTTTTTTGTCAATTTTTATTGTTTAATTACGCACTTTAATTAGTTTTTAGTTACATCAAAAAACTAAGCTATACTGTATATTAAAAACAAAAAAAACAAAAAAAATTAGGCATTAAAAAATATGAATTTTTCGTTGTCTATATTTGGCGCTATCATAATTTCGTTAAGTTCATATGTACTGGGTCTCTTACATTCAACGGACCATGTGTTTTTTAATCAAAGAAAAACACATATTTTTTTATGTTGACGATAATAGTAATTTTATTTGGTTCAAGTAGATTTGTTGACATTACTTTTTGAATATGATTTCTCTCAAATGGCTGCCTTGAGCCTGTACGGCGTATTGTGCCCGTTTTGCAGGATAGGCCTGCGTGGCGCGTACTGTTCCATCGTAAAAATGTGCTTGGACTGACGCTTCCAACGCAGTATGTCATTAAGCGTCGAATATGGGCAACCCTGTACGTACTTGGCTTAGTCACCGCAGTTGTTTACTAGTTCTTGGCATCTTCGAACACAACTTTAACTTATTTCTAAGATATTTTTATTCCACAAGATAGTCTCCTCAAAACCTTTTCAAATTTGAATTAAATTAGCTTGCTGTACGAATTATCTTTAGGGTGCGACCAGAGTGAGCGCTGAAAGCCGAGCCGAGATTGTCAGTGCGATAAAGATTGTCAGTGCGATAAAACTGATTACATACAAGTCAATACAAATAAGCTTGTGTATAACACAGTGAACGCCGACAAGAGCAGAGAGCAAAGCCGATGAGTGCGAGAAAACAGTTTCAAAGCGTTTTGCGCGCTTTTTTGTATTGTTGATGTTTACTTTTTAGAGTGCAGTTGTGTTTTTTAATGGTTTAAAAATAAACAAAAATGGTTATCGATCAAATAATAAGTGAAATTTTTTCCCGGCCTGCTTTGTGGGACCAAAAAAACATTACCTCAGAGTCACTATCAATCTTTCGCAAGAAGTTACTGGCACCTTAATAAAATTTGTCCAGTTTTTGTTTAGTTTCACACCTATCTTGTCCAGAATGTAATCAAATATTTCAATTTTCATTCGGGTATATTGTTGAAATTTAGCTGGATATTTTCTTAAATCATTATATAAATGATGAAATTCACCAAATTCATTCCTTTTTAGTGTAATTGGATGTTTTCCAAACTCTTTTGTGTTAATAATTGCATTAATCACACTAGGAGAAGCAAAATACTCGTCATCAGATGAATCCATTACCGTGTACAGCAATTTTATAAACACAAATGAACAACAAAATTAAATGACATAAGAGCAAAACACATGGAATAAACAGAATTTCAGCGCTGTTTCTCGCATTCACTGTGTTATATACAAATTTTCTTCTCGCATGAAAATAAGCGTCAATAAGCTCGGCTCGGCTCCGCTCGGCATCAGCGCTCACTCTGCTCGCACCCTTATTTGCCTTGGCTACATTGGGCACCTCAAAATTTAATTTTTTTTGTTGAATCAAAAAAAAAGTAAAAAAAAAATTATGTTATAATTGGAGTGTAAGTATGTCGATCTGATGCAATACGTCAAAAGTAGCCTCTACTTATTACCATCGATTATGAGAATTATTTCAAGGAAGAGTCATCCCGGCCGAATCTGTACACCTCTTCACGCCATGCCCCTGTCCATACCATAGAAAGTTTAGCTTCTAAGTTTGTTATCGTTAGTTTACCTGCATTTTCGCTACTACACCGATTTTCCCACTTCCTTGGCGTTCGCGTCTACGTCTTTCCCTGCTCGATTTTATTTGTATAAATTTGTAAGTTTGTGGGCTAAATAATTGAGTATTACTTGAAATTCATTTATATAGGTGACTAAATTTTGAATTCGCTAACAATAGACGGCAATTAATTTCAATTCATATCAGGGAAAGTGTATTTGTGTATGTTTATTAGGTTTGCCGGTGATGGTTAAATTACTTAACTTTGAGCTAATTAGCTTTATTTATGAGAATGCAATCAATATGCAAATACAAGCACGCAATAAATGTGTGAATGTTCTATACAAAGGAACTTAACCCGATACAAGACCCTTATGAATGAACACTACGCATTCAGGGGAACCAGTAAGTGCTCGAAAAGGAAATGGGAAACCATACATAATAAACTTAAATTTATTGCACCGATGGAGTTGAAAAGGTCAAAATGTGGATGATGTGAGAAGCTTCCACGTAAATTTTGTTCAAAAGAAAAGCCAGTACGTTAAATATCTGTGGCACAGGAACTTTTCAATGTTTGTTTCCTATTTAACTTTAATATTTTTTATGTAAATGTAGTGCAAGTATAAACTTTTACGAATTAAAAAAAAAATTAAAAAATTTTCATGAGAAATGCAAATTAAAAAAAAGGAATTAGTGAAATTTCGAGTACGCAATTTTATAACCCATTGAGTTATAGTGAAATAAAGTGCACCTTTCAAGAAGCTCAAAAATCGCGTTGACTTATGAATTTTTTTCTTAAAAAAATTTCCATGACAGTTTTAAATTTTTAAAATGAATTTTTAATGAAATTTAAGTACGCAGTTTTATAATCCATTCAAATAAGGTCGAATAAAGTGTACGTGATGAAAATTTTTTCTTTTTTTTAAAAAAAATGTTCATGAAAATTTAAAATTTTTTGAATGAGTTTTTAATGAAATTTGAGTACGCAGTTCTATAACCCATTCAAATTTCGTCAAATAAGGGGCAAGTTAAAAGTAGGTTAAAGAAAGCGTTGACTTATGACAATTGTTTTTTTTTTTTTAATTTCATAAAAATTTTAAATTTAACGAATTTTGAATGAAATTTTGAGAACGCAGTTTTATAGCCCATGAAATTTCGATCTAAAAAAGTTCTACTTTTAAGTGGTTCAAAAATCGATTCAGAATTAGTTTTTTTTTTTTCGACCTTCTCAAGCATTTTCTTGCATATAGAAAAAATTTTCGAGCATCCGTCTTACGCAGCCACCACTCATGCCACTTCATTGCCGTCTGAGCAGCGTATGGTTGAAAAAGCACAAGAGTACAATGTGAATTTTGCTAAATATTTAGTTTTCATTTACACAACAGAGAGTTCCTGAAGACGACTTCTAATTCTGGGCAAAATACCGAGAAATAAATCAGAGTAAAATTTCATTTGCTGTTTTATTACTTAACCGGTCTTTAGCTTATAAAATAAATACACGAAAACATAAAAGTAGTTGATGTGAAAACTTGTAAAAGATATATTCGCGTTGTTGTTATTTAAACATCATAATTGATGCCACATACATTTTTGGAAAATACTGCTAAAGTGGCTGTGCTTGGCTGAATTGAAGTATTGGTCGCTCTGGTAACGTCGGAGAAACGGAAGCATTACACGACTTTCCCTTTCATATTGCTTTTGATGATAATAGAAATGTAATAAAAGTGGAGTATGAACTCAAGGAGGCATTTAATTTAGTTTTAAAATTCTTTTGAAAGAGAAGAAAGTGAACACCAAAACGGCTGAAAACGTCGTAGCCAGTTCTGTGTTTATGTAATATATTTATACGAGGTGTCTTCAGAAAGTATCGCGAATTTTGAATTTTGGCAGGTTACGTGTATTCGAATTTAAATTGTGCGCAGATACATTCCGAATGTTGACTGTATCATACGGAGAAGCTACTTTGTACCAAAGCAATGTTTATCGGTGGTACAGAATGTTATCGACGAAAAGCGTGCCGGACGTCCGAGCACTTCAACAACAGACGAAAAAATTGATGAAGTGAAGAAATTGGGATTGGAAATTGTTGAGGAATTAGATATATTGATTTGCTCGTGTCATACGATTTTTTTCAAGGATTTGGGCACGAGACGGGTCGCCGTAAAATTCGTACCAAAACTGCTCAATTTCGACCAAAAGTGTTATCGCATGAACATTGCTAGTGAGATGTTGGACTCTGTCCGCGCCGACCCAAATTTGCACCGGAGGATCATAACTGGTGACGAATCGTGGGTTTTTGGTTATGACGTCGAAACCAAAGCTCAATCATCTCAATGGAAGTTGCCGAATAAACCAAGACCGAAAAAAGCGCGCCAAGTTCGGTCGAATGTAAAAGTTTTGCTTACCGTTTTCTTCGATTGCAGGGGAGTTGTGCATCATGGGTTCTCGCCACAGAGTGAAACGGTCAATAAGGAATATTACCCGTAATTTGCGCGAAGCAGTCCGCCAGAAATGCCCGGATTTGTGGAAGAACAAAAATTGGCTCTTGCATCACGATAACGCCCCTGCTCACGTATCGTTGCTTGTGCGCGACTCTTTGGCCAAAAACAACACACTAAGGATGCCACAGCCACCGTATTCCTCAGATCTGGCCCCCTGTGACTTTAATGTATACCTTATTAAAATTTCAGATAATTCAGATAGCAGTTTTCATTTTTTTCTCACAGCGCAAATAAAGAGTAAAAAAAACGTTAATATTTTCTGGCATAAAAATTAATTTTCGAAAGCATTCGGAAAAATTTTTCTTGAGGGGAGAACGTTAACGACTATCAAAGTGCTAACAGCTTTGGCCTCTTTGCAAAGGTTTTTCACATCCAAACCTTAAAAATTTATCACTAATTTATACTGAAATCTGTTTTCTTAACCTTAGAAGCAATTGTGGATCATATGTAGCCAAAAATATCAAACCCTGTTACTGTAAGCAAGCATCTCAAATCACTTGGCTTCCGACTGCTACTCGTAATAATTGATGGTAGTCCGCTTTTAATTATTATTATTTTATATTTATTACAATAAAACTTTACTTCAACACTAAACGTAGGCTGAAAGCTTACTGAAGGCCGTGTTGTAATAAAATCTTGTAGCCTACAAGCCAATATATGGGGAAAGTCCTCCTCACCAAGTGGCTAAGCGGAAGAGAGGTGGTTTACAACGATATTAGCGTTTATTTTCGTGTTATAAATTAATTTCAGCGAGTACGTGGAAATGTGTACTTACCATTATTTTGGTCTCTACTCATATGTAAAGTGTGAATGTGTGCATGCAGAATGAGTGCAGAGTATTTTATCGCTCTTTGCAAACTGCTGCGATAAAAATGTTATTTGCGGTAAAGTGTGGCATTGACAGCCAATCATGACTGGGAACTTTGATGAATAACGGCAATTTTTGGTTTTGGGTTGCATAATTAAAAAGTCAAAAACTTAATGATGCGGTCTCTCAACAACACTCCACACAGACACACATACACATATTCACTTGTACACGCGTTTATAAGCAAATCCTTCAATTGCCTTTGTTATTATACTTTTTCATACAATTTTTCTTTCCTTCTCTGTTTGCTCTCTTTACAGTACCCCTCCATGCCGAAGTCGTTGATTTGACACCACAATATATCGCTTCCCACTCCGTCTCAGTTAGCAGTAGCAGCTCCGCGGCGGGTGGCACGTCAGCGTTGGCGGTAGCGCCGTCATCGGCAGCGGGCTTGATGGGCACTGCCTTCGTGGAACCCTACTTGGATGGTTATGCCACAACAAATGTGACCGCACAGATCGGCACGCACGCGTATTTGCCATGCCGGGTAAGTGTGGGAGTCAATTATAGAATAGCAAATGCCTTGTTGGTTGCTCATACGCCTGGGGGCGCTCATTTCCTCGAATGCCAACGCAAATTCCGTAGCTTTTCTTTGCGGAGATTGAAGGAATTTTTCACTACGCATTTGCATTTTACTTTTTAATGTGTTTTTTACTCATTTCGCTTTATTTTATGTCTTCTTTGTATAATTTTAGAAGCCAGCGCGTGCCGGTTCGCGTGTTACCTGTCTTCTTTGTACACGTTTAATAATTTATTTTGTTGTTGTTTTTTTTTAATGCAGCATTATCCTTACATTCTGAGTAAATCTATTTATTTTTATTTGGCTTTCCTTTGCCTTCTTTGTGTCTATTTGCTCCTGTTGCGTGTGTCCAAATAGGTCGAAAATATATTTCCAATATACGCCGCATTAAATTTTATTGCTGAAAATGGCTGCAAGTTAATATTTATGGCAATAAATAAAGGCATATATCTCATGTTAAGTGACAGCTTGAACGGTACAAACTAAACATAGGATGGCTCTCATGGGCGTGTTGTATATTTCTTTCTAATCACACTCACGTCAGTAAGCTTTTGACAGCAAGCGAAAGGCCTTATGTCTGCCATTTCCGTTATGCAAAGCTGTGTGATTGACGGCGAAATGAGAGATACTACATTTTTGCGCTTTCATGAGTGTATTGAGAAAATTTTTAGTAGGAAAAATAATAAATCGTTGAATTTTGGGGCGACCTAAATATAATATATAGATTTATTTATGGATATATACGAGGGTTGTTTGACAAAAACCGTGCAAAAGTAAAAACTACTTAATTGTTTGGGACAAATCTCTTTTTTATTTTTGGACATAGGCTCCTCTCAGGCTTTTACACTTCGTCCAATGCTGTTCTAGCGATGCCTTCCGAATAATAGGGTTTGCCCAAGTATGAAAAATTGCCACTCGTTTCTGCAATCATCTCCTCATTTGAATAAAATATTTTTCCCGACAGCGATTTCAGCAAATTGGGGGGCAAATGGTTATATGAGGGACCCTAGGGAGCCAAGCTTGGAAGATGAGGGGATGTGAAACGAGTTGGAACCCTATTTCCATTAATTTTGCGACCATAACTGCTAAGGCGTGAGCTGGTGCATTACCGTAATGGAAAAGTGATCTTGAAAATCACTCGACTTCCTCGATTCACACTAGTACTCAACGCGAAGAAAGACGAGTACATACATATACCGATCTTGGTGGAACTTGGTGAGCATTCTTCCAAGAGTTGCTGCTAACTAAACATAATCTCGATATGCGCCAGTACCGCCCTCTCTAACTTTGCATTCACTTTTCAAGCGACCCGGATATTTTATAATTTTGCTATCCCGAAATTTCAGGATTACCCTAACGACTTCCCGAAATTTTCGGGACTAGATTTTCATTATTTTGTAACAAGAGTATACTTCTCTCATAAAAAAAAATCTCCTCATAAAAAATATCTGCCATTTCGAGTCGGATTCAAACAGGAGGTTCCTCCCCTTGCGAAACAACATCAACCCGCACACCACAAATAGGAGGAGGAGCTCGGGCAAACACTTAAGGGGGTAGTATGGTTAATTCGGTGTAAAACAAGCATATTTTTCGAAATTTTTTTTGTCGACACAGTTGATTTATTCAAAATTTTAAAATTACTTCATTATAAAGTCATATTTAAAGAATATTGTGTGAAATTTTCATTGATTTTTATGAAGAAATGAGTTGGTGGCAGCGAATCTTCGCGGACGTCTCATAAAAAAGTTTGTCTCTCAGAACTCATTACTGGATCAACTAAAATCAAAAAACCAAATTGATTTCATCAGCTAATAAAGTTTCGCAGGTAACAACGTCGATTTTTTTTTTTGTTTTTTTTTTTAAATTTTTTAAAGCGCTTTGAAGTCAAGACACTGATTTTTCATAAAAAAAACTTGAAAACTTTGTTGTTTTAAAATATGACAAAATTAAAAAAAAAAAAAAACTCGACGTCATTACCTCGTGAATAAAGTAAAGAAACAAAAAAACCAAATTTGAAAAGAATCGGTGCAGTAGATATGAATCTACAGTGGACACCGACCGTAAAAGAGGCAAGTGTGAGAAAAACGCGTTTAAAGATTTTCGGCAGCGTGAAATCCGGTTGGAGAGGTAGATACTTAATCCTTTGTGTCTTTGTCAATTTTACTCTAATTCACTTCAAACTTTCACACAATAATCTTAAGATGTTATAGAATAATTTAAAAAAAAAAAAAAAAAAAAAAAAAAAAAAAAAAAAAAAAAAAAATACCATACTACCCCCTTAACAGAAGTGTACGTGCCAATTATTAATTTTATTTTTTTTAACTAATTTTTTATGATGTCAACGAATTTATGCAACAAAATCTAATTTTTATTCGTTTACAGACGGTTTCAACTTACCAATGCCTACCACTAATTACATTTAACAGAATCACAGAGCTTAAATTACAGCGGAAAAAATAAATAAACGCAAAAGCTAACCTTGCAATTAGAAATGATGTCAAGCGTTTAGATTGCCAAGGTGACTCGTTTAGCATTGTAATGTGATATATTGAGTGATGCTCAGCATTACCCTCAGTCGGTGAAATTGCAGAAACCATAAGCAAAATAGTCTCAGCTCAAGTGGAACTGAGCTTTTTATACCCAATGCATGTGCTGAGCGATTTAATTTCATTCTTATGATTCAAAATATGAGAAATAAAAGATGCTAAAATTGCTACTATTGAAATCCACGTAATCCTGAGTAGTTTTCAGGAGAGCAATTTTGTGCTTAATATGTTCCTTGCTGGTAAATATGTGGAAATTCGCGAATTTTTATACAATTTCAATCAGCTGGCTATGACTGAAGCACTAGAATAACTTATAAAGTGGTTAACCTAAAGCGTAAGCTGATTGCATACCGTGCATTAAGACCATTGCATTACGTTTTCTCCAGAGGAATAGGAGTCTTCGCGAAAGTCCTCTAGATAAGTCTCATATGCACAGGTTTGGGTTACACTCTTCCCTATTATCGATCTGCCACTCTTTCCAAGCCAATAATTTATATTGAGTGGATATCGCTGGGCAAAAAGTAAATGGATTTTGTATTTATTTATTTGTTCAGACATGTCTAACAAAAATTCAAAACAGACATTTAAGAGATTAATTAATAACTACAATACAAGTCCTTTAAAATATTTTAAAAATTAAATTTAAAATTTAATTACGAAAATAAGACATAATTTAAATTTCAATAAAATATATGTGATTGGAAATTGAACTTGACCGAATTAGTAAAATATGAAATAATGTAAATAGTATATAAAACTAAAGTAACAAACATTTTCGAAGTATTAGTTTGATTTGTTACATAGAAAGTATTTTTTTAATTGCATTTGCTATAAGTGTTTGGCCCCCGAAATGTCGAAATCCAGGTTCAAGGTGCGTTCGAACTGCACCACTCCTAATTCACTATATATTTTTCTATTAAACCCAACGCGAAATATCTTAAAACAACGAAAACTTCCACAAGGAACATTAAACTGTATTCTTTCTAGTAGAACCGGGCAGTCAATTTCGCCATTCGCAACGAGATCAAGAATATATGATACTGCCTGAAGAGTACCTCCCTCACTTAATAGAAACAGACTAATCACTCCTGTTTTTGAAGTTTAGAAAATGTGGTTTTATGTAATTTTTAATATTAAGAAAGAAACGATTCATAAGACACCTGGAAAATAAATTATTCTGCTCAGAGTGCAGCATGGCTGAAACACTAGAATTTCTTATTTCAACATAAACTTTTAGGTCATAGAGAAGAAATTTAGCAAAGGGAAAACCCGAACAGATATCATTAATAAACAAAACATAAGAAAGGCTCTCAAATTCTACTCTGAGGTACACCAGAGGTGACGATAAACTGTTTCGAGGAAAACCTATCGACAACTACTGTGCAGTTCCCCTTTATTAAATAAGATCAAATCTAGTCAAGGAAGGTCGCATGAAAACCAAGACACGCCAAATCAGTTACTAAAACTGTATGTAGATTTTATCGAAGGCTTGCGAGAAGTCCATGTTGATGAAGTCAATTTGGAGTTCACTCAGGAAGCTTGTACGACATGGAAGCATTGTAGGCGCATATACTAGATAATTTATATCCAGCAACTTCAAAATCATGCTGGCTACGACTAGTCAAACGTTTTACGCTTAAATATGACAACATACAGGTAACAGGCAGATAATCCAGAAATTGGTATGTAATTCGCTCTTATTGCCGCTTTTGTAAATTGGAGTGATTGCAGTCTGCTTGCAATCACCGATTTATTAAAAATTAGTTTGAATGGCTCACCATAGAGCGACTATTTTTATGTAATGTTCCTGAAAGGCATCGGAAAAGGAATTTTAATATTTAACAATACCGAAGTCAGCAGTAGAAAACATTAAACTTGAGAATGGGTGCAAAATATTCTTGATGAAGATCGTTATCAGTAACAAAATTATATGATAAGAAATCAGCAAATAAGTTGGCTGCAACATTGACAGAAGAAGCAGTAACGTCCTTATAAAAAACAGAGGCCTTCTTTATTGATTTTTCGCATTGGCAAGGTATCTGTGAAATTATTAGAGTTCAGTTTGCGACAAATACTAATTCGCATGGGTTGTCCAATGAATTTCGATTTTGACTCTGAATGATTTCATCTATTTGCGTTATGATCAGGGCACGGTATATTGAGTTACAAGCATAGAAATAAAAATTTCCGCCTTTCGGTAGACAAGATTTCCACTAAAAGAAAATCGCTCAATAACAAGACTTCTTCCTTAGTAATCGTTGAACTATTCAAGGATTGTGCTTTTTCCAAGCCCATATAATCTCGCGGGCTAAAGAAATTTTTGCTTCGCTCCACCTCGAAGTGCATTGAAGTAGCAAAACACGTAAAGGAAAAAACCATAGGTTCTGGGATAATCTTTCCAAGCCCGAGCTTTTTTTGTCTACAAAGTGCTAACGGGTAGGCAGTTTTAGAACTTCCCCCTCCATAGTGTAAATCAAAAATTGTAAAATATTTTCTGGTAGTTATTCTAAACAGAAAGTTTTTCTGGAAAAGAAATGTCGACGAACGCGAAAGAAAAGCGATTAAATCGCAAAAATAGAGTGATAAATGCCTAGCACTACGGCCGTAGATAGTAAAGATCTATTCTCATCTTTATTTTGTTAATCCTCTAAATCATATCTCCTCAACATAGAAAAGACGCAATAAAATTTTTATATCAAACAATAGTAGTCTGCTCTACAAAGGAAATGAAATTGCCGATGAATTGGTCAACTACTGATCAGCGGTTACCCCACGGGAATCAAAGCCCATAATCGGAATCAGTCCTACAGGAATCATGAATTTGATGAGGGATTATGTATGCAATTTACATAAAGAGCGATGATCTAGAACGCTGCAGAACTTAAGAGTGTATTGTGGCAAGCCCGAACAGAAAACTGTCAAACTTTCTTCCAAAATTTAGAAGAAAAGGTGTTCCGTTGATGGTCGGTATTATTACAAAATACAATACATGGGGTCAGAATATGACCACCACTGGAATCATTGAGAAACTACTGGAATCATCGAGGGGCCCGTTAGCAGTGAACATTTTCTCTGCGACTTTCCTGCCATTGTCAGGGCAAGGCTACGAATTTTGAGTTCCGTCAATGAGTAATATTCGTTCTCTCAAACTGGTGGATATTTTCAGATTTGTTGCAGCATCTGGGAAATTATGACAGGATTAGTCATCTTTTATCTGTCTCTATTCTATCTCTTTCTCTCCGTCCCTTCTCTCCTTTCCTCCTTGGCAACCAACCCTTTTACTTTCCAGAGCGTCGAATACAATGGGCTTTATAGGCTGAGCGTTTTTCAAATTTCGATTTTCATTTTTCTGCTCTACAACTCAGGTGGTGCTATAGACACCCCTGAATATTTTATCTACTAATTCAAATATATCGCAAATGGTATATATCATATAGTACCTTTAAGTTTAAGGCATCAAAGAGACCGTCATCCATAGGTCAAATCCCACATGCTTCCATCTCGTAAATAATAGAAATTAAAAGTAGCGGGCTATTAAAGCTCGGAGGTAAGGTTTCGCCACAATTCCTATGTTTACCTCCCTGATAGAAGCAAGTATATATGGGAACCTTATCCAAGTCTAAGCGATGAATTATTTCAATCTTAACAGGCCGATCAAAAGTCGATTGTGGACTGTGGATCTAGCGTTTTTTTCAACAACTTTCATCAAGAGAAGTTTACAGATTTTCTGATAACTATTAAATTTATACAGCCAATATCTAAGTCATTAATGGGATCACAAATCTGGTAAGCACTCGCAGTCTCGATGTACTATTAACAAAAAACTTGAAGAAAGAAGAACCAGAAAGTGATGCTATCAGGGAAGTATTATCAAGGTGATATTTGTCGCAAGGCCGCCAGGGTAGGAAAACAGCTCAATAGCTATGTAAGTGTAAATCCAGCATAGTTGAAGAGGGCGAAAAATATATTCAGTGATTCCTATGCAAATGTCACTTCTTCGAGGATCTGCGCAGTTTAAGTACAGCTTCGCTTGAGAAGGTCGATTGAATCATCCATTAAATTATTAAAAAAGTGGCATAAGTTCATACATGAAGCCATTTTTTCAGAGCACCACAAAGTGCTTCTAAACTAACCGAAAAAACTTAACAGAAAATATTTACTTATCCATATTAAAAGGATGGTTTCGAAATGTTCCTTTGCCATTGCATTGGGTATAAAAAGTATTTAAAGTGCAAAGAGAAAGTGGAAATTTATTGTACAAAAAGAAAAAAAAAACAAAAGCTTAAATGTAATTTTGTTGCTGTTAAAAGTAATGAAATACCTAACTAAAGAAAATGGGTGGAGAGAGGAATGTAAAATAACTATTTGGCTAAGGAGGTTTGATCAAAGTAAGCCAGATAAAAGTAAAGAATGGGCGGATTACAGCGATGGGTGGTGCAATGGTGGTGAGACCCGACTGACAAGTCAAACAAATTTAATTAGGCAGAAGTGGCCTTCACGTGGCAGGTGCGACGTCAAAGCGCGAATGCCATTGGTAATTACACGCAAAGTGTGTGCAGGTGTGTGTGTATGTATGTGAGTGTGTTCTTGTGTTGTTGCAATGTAGAAAATTAATAAGGCAAG
The DNA here is from genome assembly GCF_028408465.1 of Anastrepha ludens. Classification (NCBI taxonomy): domain Eukaryota; kingdom Metazoa; phylum Arthropoda; class Insecta; order Diptera; family Tephritidae; genus Anastrepha; species Anastrepha ludens. The sequence goes on along the minus strand of NC_071498.1, from coordinate 6,158,584 downwards.
CTTCAAGCGTTCGGATTACCTGGCACCACGGCGATGAGTTTCATAATTACAAAAGATTATTGTCGCGTATTATTGGAATAAATTCACCAGTAGGCCACAGTACAACAACAAAATGTGTATGATTTACTTGTATATGTATTTTATTCGCTCGTTGACTCGCGAAATGTAAATAATTGAATTTCTAAGAAAATATGCTTGCTGCCTTGTGAATGGCTTATTGTTGCACTACAAGACTTGTTTGATAAGTTCGTGCAAAAATAAAAACTACTTAATTGTCCAACGCTGCTCTAGTTTGTTGAGGCCTACCAAATAATAGGATTTGTCCAGCCTGAAAAATAGCCACTCGCTTCTGCAATTCCTCGATTGAGGAGATGGGGTGGTTATATAGCGCGCTTTACGAATAACGGGTGGACAAAAAGCATCTTAGAGTGGAAACCACAAGAAGCGAAGAAGAAAATTGGAAGTCTAACCACAAGATGGAGTGATGAAAATAATAATATACAACAGCACAAGTTAGAGAAAATCGGAAATCAATGTAGTAGACGCAAACGGCTGGATGCTGATGATGAATAGAAGTTTAACATACAACCATATCCAGACCGTAATTGAACCAAAGCTACGCGGGTCTTACGAGGCAGCTGAAGCTCTTCGTCTGCGATGGATGGTGGTGGGTCTCCGATGACGGCAACCAAGGTTCGGGAGTTTATGAAGGTTTTCATAAAAACTTGAAGGGAAGTGGCACAGTCTCCAGCAAGTACCTGTGGGGATGGTACTTGCGGTAGCAACTCAGATAGCAACTCAGTAGCTTACAAGCCTTCGTCCAATGACTTTGTCTGTGCACTCATCAGTCAACTTGGTACCAGGTCTCTCTAGTTCGTGGGCTCTGCAGTTTCCCTCGTTGTTGCAATGGCCAGAAACTCATGTTGCTTTTGAGTTACTTTTGACTGAGCTATCTCATTAAGCGATAACAGGGATTAGTAATAAGAGAGTAGTCACCATATTAAACATGCTATTTTGAATTTGACCACAGATTGTGATTCACCTTTTTCACAACTTCCTAAAATCTTCGCAGAAAAGCAGAAAATCTTATGGATCTGCAGGCCGCGTGTCATTTCTGATACTGACCAACTGGAGTCAACCAAGGAACTAACCATCATGCGCAGATGTTTTGGTTGGATGGGACATACACTGCCCAGTCCGGAGGGCTGTCCTTTTTGATATCCGCAAGGCCCAAGAAACTGTAGTAGATCAAATATCTCCTGACGACGTATGATAGATGCCAACCTAATGTACTCCAATACTAGCAGGAATAATCTTAAAAACTTGTTAACAACCGTAGCGACTTCAACAACTTTGGTTCGGCCCTACGCTTTACCCGGAATTAAAGAATATTTTGTTAATTTGGGGAGAAATAAATTCATTATTTTCTCGGTAGATGGTTGAAGGAAGCTGTATCTTGTAAAGTACGGATCAAACAATTTAAAGTTTAGACACGCTGACAAGGTGATATTTCGCGCTAAAAAATAAAGTGTGATTTTTTAAGAGCTATAGGAAAATTTTTCAAAAAAACACACGAAAAATTCAGAAATATGCATGCAATTTTTATTTAAACCGATAGTACAGTCCATATAATTTAATGTTTGAAGATTATTTCATGCAAATGTTGACCGCGACTGCGCTTCAAATGGTCCATCCGCTTAGTCCAATTTTACTCTTCATACTCTTCCCAATGTTTCGGCCGGTATCTCATATATAAATGCTTTAATGTTGTCTTCCAATGCGTTAATTGAAGCAGACTTGTCTGAATAGACATGAGCTTTAACATAGCCCCACAAAAAATAATCTAAAAGCGTTATATCGCACAATCTGGGTCGCCAATTGACAGGTCCCGAACGTGAAATAAAATGTTCACCGAATTCGCCTCTCAACAAGTCCATTGTTACGCGGGCTGTGTGGCATGTGGCACCGTCTTGCTGAAACCACATATCATGCAAGTCAAGCTCTTGCATTTTGGGCAAAAAAAAGTTGGATATCATTTCACGGTAGCGCTCACCATTCACAGTTACGTTACGATTCGCAGCATCTTTGAAGAAGTACGGTCCAATGATACCTCCAGCCCATAAACCGCATCAAACTGTGGCCTTTCCTTGATGCATTGGTAGCTCTTGTAATTCTTCTGGCTGGTATTCACGCCAAAATCGAGAATTCGCTTATTTACCAACCCATTAATCTAAAAATGAGCTTCGTCGCTGAACCCAATTTTTCGATAGAAAAGTGGATCTTAACCTTTCTTAACAGAACACGAATTTTTATAATAAAATTCAATGATTTGCAAGCGTTGTTCGTTTGTAAGACGATTCATGGTTAAATTATAGACCAAACTGAAGATGTTTGACAGTGAAACAAAACACGAAACGTGCGTCAGCTGCCTAAACGAACTGTTTAAAAAGATAATAGCTAAAAAATCACCCTTTACTTTTGCTGTTTGTCTGCTTCATTCATTAAGTCTTAATGCATATTATTCAAAATTTTTCCATTCTCTTCTCGTGTTCGGCAAGTCGTTAAAGGGTTAAAATTTAAATTTATTTTATTAAAGGAAATTTGCTCGAATATTCAGTATTTTTTTACCACGGGAATGGGGTTAGAACGTACAGAGCGGGAAAAATGTTGGATTTAAACCCCTTGTCGTGTCATTTAGCTCGACGAAACTCGGGCCCAAGTGTTACACGTCAATGCGTGGTGATCTGTTTACTGGTGCGCGAGATGATGTAACTCTGGTGGCGTAGAAACTAACATGCAATCACGACCCAGACTCGTGATGTTTGCGTTTGGCCCGACGATCTATTCACGATCCTGGCTCGTAATATTCATGTTTGGGCAAAAGGGCTAAAGAAGGCAGTGTGGAATAAACTAATTTCTAAAATATCTGTTTAATTTCGCTTCTTCAAAATTTTAGCTCGATTCCAATGAATTCATTTCAACACCATTTTGTGTTTATCGTCAATGTGACCAAAGCTCTTTGACCTCAATGCGCCAATATCCAAATTAGTTTCGTATCCTTTCTCAACATCGCATTCAAGCACCTCCAAGTTTCTTGGCCAACTATTCATTACCAAATAACAACCACCAAAACCTTAAATGTCAAATTGGTATTCAGGTCAGCCAACTATGGCTCTCAGCACATTTTCAGCATAAAAGCATCGCCTTTGTAGCCAAAAACTCATTTGCATTTAACGCAAAACTCTACCATCTGCCGCCTAAATCCACAGCGGTGTTAATTTTCGGGGAATGGTTATTGTGTATGCTTTGTCTGTCTGTCGCACGGAGACACCGACTTAATTAATGAAATTTGTAGCAGCTAACGGCTGCTACCTCCAGTTGCTAACAATATTCCATTCACTATTGTCAGCCGTACAGAGTTCGGCAGCGTAGCAGATGATTTGCATATCCTTTTGTTCGCGTAATTGGAGTGTCATGCCAAAAATAAGTGCATACAACCTGGAGATTTGTTTCGTGGAAGGCATCTCTTTCGATGCTAGCATTAATGAAATCAATTCGATTTTCAAAAAGTTCTTAATTAAAACATGAGTTTCAATTTGTCGAAATTCGTGTAGATTTTACTGCTAGAAGGAGTGAGTTTCTTTATTGTTAGTTATTGGGCTTAAGTGAGGGATATGTGGTGCAGAGGATGGTAAATTTGTTTCTGGAAAGTATTAAGTGCTCCACGAGGATTTCTAAATGGCAGTTAGTAAGTAAGTAAGCGCAATTAAAAACAGTAAAATGTTTATAAATTTGGTAAAAAAAAATTTAATTTGAATTTTGATGATTTTAAATGGTTTGCTTTTTAATTTAATACGTCAAATTAGGTACGAAAAGACCTTCGCACTTCTTATTTGGGAAAGTTGCTGGCATATACGACTACATAAAAAAATCTGTGATAGGATAAAAAGGAAAAATCGCATGTTTTGTCTATCAGCTATTGTCTATTGTCCCACCCATTCCATCTTAATGTCGAATGCCTGAATATGGCCGAGCTAGAAACTACAGGGTGTACAATCTAGCGTTTTCAATTAGGACTACAGATCTTTTGGCTTTGACATCGGAAATAACCTTCGTAAAGTGACAGAAATTATGTTTGTGGTTAGATATTAGAAATGGGGAAAATTATTATGCGAAGTATCGTAATTTTTTAAGATAAACCTAATCTGGGAGCCAGGTCACAAAATTTCGAAGGCAATTGCAAGCCAGATGAGCTCACAAGGAAAGGTACAACAGTAAAGATTATCTGTACTGATTCACATAATGTACTAATACCGCTTCACATTATTAATAGAGAGACACTCCATGAAAGCTGCTATTGCCCGTTGGAGACAATCACCCTTTTGCCAAAGAAGTAGCCAAACTTGGCCAGAATGGAACCAAGGCCGCACAAAATCGCTACTGAATCTAAGAAAACAGGATATGAGAAACACGATAGGGGTGCTAACAGGGCATTGTCTAATTGGAAGCCATGCAAATATAGTATAGTAGACTGGGGTACTACATAATGACTTTTGTCGAAGTTGTCAAGATATTGAAGAAGAGGAAAACGTGGAGCACCTTCTGAGTACATGCCATTTTCTAGAAAAAAGCTTTCTACGCTCGGACTCACCTTTTCACAGCATTGAAGAGGTCTCTCAAATAGGGTTGCTGAAGTTAACAAAATTCATTAAATCCACAAGTTGGTATAGAAAAGACTCAGACACAACCACCTAACCTAACCTTACCTGAATATTACACATTTACGAATATTATTTGGGTTGGGAGACATTAAAATCTTATACACAGCCATTTCATATTAAATTTAATAAAAAGTGGAGGTCGATTTTGCTCAAATTAAGCAGATGGGATAAATTCATGCTCAACTTGACGGACATGAATTTAAAAAAAAATTGTGGTCAGACAATGGCAAACGTCCGATTGTATTTCTACCATCTCTTTAAAAAAAACTATCTGCTGTTCGGAGTTTTGTCAAAGTAGGTCCCTCCATTTGCGGAAAAACTTCAAGACGTAGATCACAAATAGGAAGAGGAGCTTCTCCAAACACCCATAAAGGGTGTATGTGCCACATATAATATATATTGTATTTTTAAAAAAAGGTTCTAAAGCCTTGTACAAAGTGACGCAAAATTAATCAGCAAAACGCAAGATTTATAATGGCGTCGTACGTCAATCACATCTGATACTTGTGAACTGGACAGCGAGTGTGTAGAGGTAAAAATAAAGATTTCTATCAGTCATCATAATATTTTTTCATTTAGTAAAAATTTATTTAAAAACCAAGTTGGGTGATTAATTTTACGCTAGAAATTTCATCACACAAAAATTTTTTTTATTACAAAAAATGTATTTTGATTTGTTTTCTTATCCGACTTTCATAAATGGGGCATTAAGGGAATGGCTATAAATCACATAGTGTTGAAGGTTGATTACCTTTAATGATTTAAACCTATACTCTTAATTTAAAAAATTCTATTTCATATCTCCAAGACTTTTTGGAACTGAACTATAGGCATTAAAAATGGTAGCATTAAATATGGAAAAATAATTAAGATATTTTCCCATGTGGAGCATAACAGACTTCATAAATCGTGACCGCTTCAAAATACAATGCCAAAACAAAAAAAAATATATAAAATTGCTGGCATCATTTTACCTTCTTTTCTTAAACATTAACTAGCAGCTTTAATTCAGTAGCTAGTGCTACTTTTCCAAGTTAATCTTTTTTTTATAGTTCCCAAAATCGAGGCAGCTGAATTTGGTCACAATAGGACGACTCTGCGTTGGTTTCATAAAGGGCAGTAATGCGTAACTTGAACACCAATCTTGAGACGCGGTGTGGGTGGGCCATATAGCGTTTGCTTTTTGAACCACCTATTTTTTTGAGAATGACAACACAAATGACATGGCAAATGTATTCATAATTTACTAAAGGTTTGACATTTGGGGCGAAATGGGACGCAATACGCTTGAACAAAATTGGGAAATATTGAAAACCTGTTTCCAAAGTGGTGAGTATTCATCTTCTTTTCTGATTTTCACATCGGTGGCTAGGTCAATAAGCAAAATTGTTGGATTTGGGGCTGAGGAAATCCACACGTTACTGTAGAGAAGCAAATGCATCCACAACGGGTCACTGTTTGGTGCGGTTTTTGGTCTGGCGACGTCATCGGGCCATTTTTTTTCGAAATTGAGCGAGGAGCCGCGGTTACAGTAAATGGCGAGCGTTACCGTGACATGCTCAACGAGTTGTTTCCAGAAATTGAAGAGGATGACATGGACGACATTTGGTTTCAACAGGACGGTGCAACTTGTCACACTGCCAAAGTTACACTCGAACTTTTGGCTCCCGTTTTTGAAAACCGAATAATCAGCCGAAATTCCGATATCAATTGGCCGCCTCGGAGCTGTGATTTAAGCCCGTTGGACTATTTTTTGTGGGGAGCCGTTAAGGACAAATGCTATGCAAACCATCCAGAGACGATTGATGCTTTAAAACACGAAATCGAAGTTGCCATTCATGAAATTGAAGCCCAAACAATTGAAAAAGTGCTTAAAAATTGGGTTGATCGAATGACCTACTGTAAAGCCAGTCGTGGCAGTCATTTGAACGATATTATTTTCATTCATCAATTACAATGTTCAATCTTCAAAATAAAAAAAAAGTTTGAAAAAATATTAATTCGTTTTTTTTTATAGCCGATTCAAAAAGCAAGTTTTACATGGCCCAAGGTTTTGCCCTATATAGGTATAACCTCTTACTGTCCATCTTTCTACTTGAATCGTTCAATCGGTGAAACTATTACCTCAAGTCACCTCAGAAAGTGGGAAACCCCAGTGGAAGGAAAAGGAACAAAAGAATTGGGGGATCTGGCTCTCCTAGGGGGGACTGGCCCTAAGACTGGCAGTTTTATACCAGTATTAATTGTCGGGAATCCATAAGTGGAAGCAATGGTCTGCACACGCCTGTAGTACTAATGATGAAGGGATGATGAGGCCGACTCTCCTTACATTCGATGTCTTGCGAAGCACTAACGTCAATTGGCGGCCTTGAATCTGCTATTTGGCTACATTCGACTAGTTTTTGTGAGAACACCGTTAAGAATAAATATTACCTCAGCCTTCCAGAAGTGATTTAGGTGTTGATACATGAAATCAAAATGGTCACTGCTCAGATAAGTGAAATAACGCGAAAATAGATTTTTTCTATCAGATGCAGGTGGCAAAAGCGCTCAGCTGATGTCCAATATCTTCAAGCTGAGTTGTCGTTTTTTTTTAGCATAAAACAATATAAAAAATACTATAACTCAAATTGTCAATGCAACCTTTGTTTTTCGTACATTCGCCAATAAAAAAAAAGTGGTTCGAATACAACTCAAATGATTTCCCGGCTGGCATCAAAATCTTAAATGTAGTCGCTACGACTGGATATCACTGAGAATACTTGGAACCAGTTATGACAAAAGCATCAAAAGCTCATATTGAATGTATCAAATTATGCCAAGAAAAATTATCGTGTGCTGGAGTCCAAAAGTTGATCGGAGTATGTGAACTGGTGTCCTCCAGCTACCATCAAACATATTTTAGTTTGCTTAACTAATTTTAATTCAAAATCCAACATTTGTATAATTCGATGTTAAGCAGTCGAAATTGTGCCACTTCTGTGCATGCAAATCTATTTTAATTACGCCACTTTACAATTGTACCAGAGTTGTAATACTCGTATTGGACACACTTGTGTGCAGTTGTAGTTTCGCAATCCCTTTTCATAGTATTTAATTTCACACCACGCGCCACATTGCCGACCCGCTCTAGTCGATATTGAATATTCATTCATTTATTCGATAGTCTAACGTCGATTAGTATTATCCAAATTAACAATTTCAACCACTTTTGCAGCCGCTAATTAGACAAAGTAATTAGAATGGTGAAGTGGTTCTACCAAAGTTAGGCACAAACAACACTGAAACCAAATACTCCGCAGCAGTAGGCAGTGTACTCGTATGTGTGGCTGCAACAACAATTAGGCATATTTAATTTAAGGCTTGCCACAATTACAAGCGTTCAGCAAATAACAGTTAGTGTATGGTGAGAGTATAATGAGGAGAGTGGGGTCAAGCTGGAGACATGAAGCTGTAGAGATTGTTTAATTGCATAATGAGCACGAATATGGGAATGAGCAGTAGTTTTGCGTAGATGCTTAAATATGTATCTATGTATATGCATGTGAGTGAAATCTTAGTATCTTGCAGGAAAATCAAATGGTTTGAGACTATTGAGTTTCCAGTGAATTTTGAGTTAATTTAAAATTAAGAGAAAAAAGAGTCAGAAAATATTGGATTTCTCTTCTAGTAAAGGCACACCAAGATGAGTTTAATTTAAGAGTTATGTTAGAGTCTGAAATATGACGCTTTTCTGAGTTCACAGATTAATTCGAATTAATCTAGAAGTGTTTCCTAGATATCAGTAGTGAATAATTCCTAGCCGGTACCCTTTTTTATGTCATCTTTGATATTTGTCACGTAGACAGATGATCGATTTTTAGACGACAGAACAACGCATTAAAACTAAAAAACAATATTTCGCAATTTTTTTAATAGAAATAATGTCAGAATAGGTCGACAATCCTACCAATGGACCAATGTGCCACTGCGTGAAGCAGCCCCAAACCATACGGCTATCACTGCTATGCTTGAACGTTTGCTTTACTTGACGCTTTTTATGCGGTCGTTACTGCTTACTATCGGACTGAAAGCGGACCATATAACTCATCAGACCATATCACCCTTTTCCAGTCATCAGTACTCCAGTCTTTGTGCTTTTTGCAGAGTCTCAACCTCGCTTTCTCGTTTTTGTCAGATATTGCTGGCTATTGTGGCTTGATGCCGGCCTTCAACCCGATTTTTTTCAGCGCTCTGCATACTGCCCTCTCACTAACGAAACACTTCTACTGGTTTCTTTTGGTGTCTTAATTACTTGATGAGTCAATAAGTGCTCCATTACTTGCCCATCTCTGTCTGAAAGTAGATTTGGGCGCCTTTTGGTAACCTTTGGAGTCGTTCCTATTCCGTCGTTTGAGAACATTAAGTACAGTTTGATGGCAAATTTTCAAGTGTTGTGCTGTTTCCTTTGATGAGCGACCATTTTTTGTCAATAAAACATTTTCATCTTCAACCTTTCAACAAAGCTTCCACATAGCCCCCAGCATTCGACGTGACGCCCCGTGGGCCATATGGTACGGAGGCGACATTGTGCTAGTGAGCAAAGATACAAATGATATTCAATCCATACTCAATCAGTGGCAAAACAACCTCGAGTCGCATGGGCTAAAATTAAGCAGGAAAAAGATAGAGGTTATGCGCTGCGAGCTTTCCACCAACTCAACAACAACAAGTTTAACACAAATTTTGTTGGACGGCGGCCCACTAAATGAGGTTCTCAAGTTCAAATACTTGGGCTCCATTATAACAAATGCTGAAAAGTTAGTGAAGACGTGCAAATATATAAAACCCCGTGCATGCCACTTTGTTATATGGAGCTGAATGCTGGCCTATAAGAAGACACACGAAAGAAAACTTCGAACGGCAGAAATGAAAATGTTGAGATGGTCAGTCTCGGTCACAATGCTGGACAAAGAGCCCGATTGAGCAAAAAATAGAGAGTCGTCTTCGTTGGTATGGGCATGTCCAGAGGAACCCTGAATCAGATACACCAGAAAATATGTCGCCGCGGAGCCGTGGAAGTCAGGTCAGCTGAAACGTGCCAACTTAAACAACGCGAAGCATCTGGAGATTACGTACTTGCAGAGCTGACGCCAAGTGAAATGGGATAAAAGCAAAGAGGAAGAGGATAAATCTAGTCAGGAAATAGTACATTTTAGCAGTAGAAAAATGATGACAAGGATAACGGTATTAAGAATAAAGCGTTACTGACAAATTTTACCACGTGCAAAATTGGCTTAATACATTTTTTTGTTATTTTTGCAATATTCTCTTTCTTGTTAAATATTTCGTACGCTTCAATTAATATTTCTTGATACACGAAGCAATTAACTTGAAAATTTAGTAACTTTTATTATTTTTTTTTATTTAGCTCTACAGCAATCAAAATGGAAGCGAAAAAAAAAATTGTAAATCACATTCTGAACATAGGTAGTTCAAATCGTCCAACAAATACATATCCTTGAAATTTTTGAGCACTGCGTCACCTTGTTACTTAAAACTCTACTCCACACATCAAAATTATTTGCTCTTTCTTTACTTGCTGACTCTCAGAAGTGTGCTACCTTAACACATATTACACAGCTCGAAATTTGATTCATAAACCCAGCGCGCTTTTCCTGCAGGGTGTTTCTTTGGTTGAAGTGAGAAGTGGTGAAGGCGCACTCAGTTGCGCGCTGAGTGCCGTTTAAGCAGTTAATTACATTTCCATGTCGGTTTCAGTGCATTTTTTTTCGCATTCATTCGTAAAGTGCGTTGCATGAATTTAGGCTTAAGCGAGCGCAAGTGCTTAGGGGATTTTAGAAATGAGGGTTTTCGCATCTGTGTTATTCGGCCGGTAAAAGTAGGAGTTATATATTTTAAAAGTATAATTGCAGCAGACTCGCCAAAGGCATGCGCAAATATTATTATTTTTCTTTTTTTTTTGCATTTCAAATCACACAAATTACCGCAATTTAATGCGCTTGACTGATCAAATGCTTGATTTTTTTGGATTAATTTCACCTCATTAATGTATATTTGATTGCCGCGCTTATGAGGTGGGCGGCCAATTTAATATAACTTAGCGCCCCCCACTCAGCGCTTCGAATGGCAGGTTTAATCTCTCATTGTTGGTCATTTCATTGCGCTATCTGATTTTGCTCTGAGCAAATCACTGCTATGCTCGTTGACAAATTATGCAAAACCCGAAGCCAATAATTTACTCAAGCGTCTGATGTGCAAAACATGTGTCAAAGTTGAATTGAGCCGAAGGAGATTAACCTGAATTTATTGTTGGCATGGCAAGAACAACTTCAGGGGCGGAGCTTTGATGTAAATTATGGGTTCGCTAGCAGCAAATAATGAACCGATACAAGTTCCCCTCTTGGCTTTTGATCTTTATGCCTCTATGCCAACCAAGCATAACAGTTAGTGCACGTTATGCGGCTATTGTAGTTGTTGTTGTGGGTGTGTGAATTATAGCATATGCAACAGCACCTGCAATCATTTACAAACAACACGCAATAACCCGGAAAACACATAGGCATACGCATAAGCGTGTAAAAGGGTGGTCTGAAAGTTTGTTCGCTTTTTTATGCCACTACGCGCTTCAAGTCCTTTATACAGAAGCCTTTTCATCAGCTGTCCTTTTCTCGCCGGACTAAGATTCATAAATTCTGCAGCTCTCACTTTTTGATATACCTGCGGATATAGCAGATTTAAGTTTCACACACCAGGGAAATTTCATCAACAGCCTGAAGTGGTTTTATATATAAGTACAATATATAAATGGGTTTAAATACTTTTTGGGTGTTCGCCTGAGCTCCTCCTCATATTTGTGGCGTGGGTCTTGTTGTTGTTCCACTAATGGCGGGACTTACAGTTTTAAGCCGACTCCAAACGACAGTAGTTTTTTTTTATGAGAAGCTTTTTCGAGGCAGATATACTCTCAGATGTTTGCTATTGCCTGCCGAGGGGCGGACCGCTATTAGAAACTTGTTCTACCATTTTTGTGTTTCATGCACGGAGATTCGAACCTACGCGTTTCCGAATATCACTCCCGTATGAACCCGCTTGAGTACGGCAGCCGCCTGAAGTGGTTAACACAATTGTAACTAGCCACAGTGTGGTCGCCATCCTTCTGTAATACAAAAACCGTTATTTCCTTTATCTTCTTGCTCGGTACACTGTTTTTCCTCTGTATGGTACCACAATGTACGAATTTTCTCCATTTTTCTCCATTTGTGGAACAACATCAAGACGCACACCACAAATGGAGCTTGACCAAACACCTAACAGAAGTGTACGCGCTAATTATTTTTTTTTTTTTTAATCTTATGATGCCAAAAATGTAGGTAGTTCCCATCCGAGGCTTTGTTTTCGTTATCATTGGGGAGGGTGGCGGATCCCAAACCCAACGCACAACCAGATATTCTTGATTTTTTCGCCTTCTCCCATTAGCTCGCTCTCGAAAAGGTGTTCGGGAGCTACCCAGAGGATACCTTGGCGCAGCCCGGAAGTTCTGAGCTGCTTGGACCATGAGCAGAAGAATCGTCCTAGCCACTCTCAAGTGAATGGCACCAGGGACTTTCCCCACTTGCGTGGTCTTCTGCATATGGAACCATTCTCCGATGAGGCGTCACTTGGAGTGTTTGAGAGAAAGATTCAGCGTAAGAGTTTTGGACCTTTGCAGGTGACGACGATTACGACACTCGTGAATAGAACAATGAGTTGTATGAGCTTTGTGACGACATAGACATGCGCTTCATTTGCTGTGTCCAACGAAACGACTGGCACGCTTTGTTGAACTCTGCCAATATCGCGTAAGCGGTTGTCGTGCTAATTAAGAAGAAGAAGATCTTATGCCACTAGCAATTTAGAGTCAATTAGTTTTTTGTGTAATGAAAAAAGTTAGGTTAGTTAAGTTAGTTCAACGGGCAAGTAGAGAAAATTCTCTCTTTCGTACATTTTCTGATTACACCTGAGCGTTTGAGTGGAAAATAATGCAGACTCTGATAGCGTTGAATTCAAAAAGTATCAAAAAGTATACTGTTATTTGAACCACCCTTTACACAGAAAGCCACTATTGATATACTTGTAACTTATACGGCTCTACATATCAACCATTTAATTAAGCGTGCAGTGAACTTTCAATCACATAACGGTATACTAAGGCCTGTGTGGAAGTATAAGTATTGTGGGCGTAGTTGTTTAGTAGCTGCGGAGTGCAAGTGAATTTATGCATTTGGCCCTAACATACAAACATATTTTCATGCTCGCATGAAAAAATATACACCCACTATATAATAAAGGCGTTGGTGAGTGACTACCCAGGTAGTGTCCAAGTTCGAAGCTCCCGTCATCAAAATCAAATGATAGAAAAACCTTTTTCTAATGGTTGTCGGCCCTCGCCTGGCAATGGAAAACCTCGGACTGAATTTCTGCCACGAAAAAACTTCACATAGAAACAACCATCTGCCGCTCGATTGCGACTGTAGATTCCTCCACTTGTGAAATTGGAGTGGTTGGCATGCCTCAAGTAACACCAAAGCGCCGTTTTGAAATAATTATGAGACCTCTAACAGGCAGATATATACAGCAAGGAGAGCTGTGTATTTGCGGAGTAGAAAGCTACACTGTCCACTGTTTTAATGGAGTTTAGAGTCAAGTATCACTCCGGGATACAAACTTCCGATGAAAGCCGGAGAACGTATTATTTAATTTGGGAAGTCTGAAGTATGACGGTTTAAATTTTCTGGTAAATAGTACCAGCTTTTTTTCTCCGTTTTGTCGGAGTTGATTTTGTGGCCGCTACTGGCAGCCCAGCGACTGAGTACAGCCAGTGATCTTTCCAAAATCTCAGCCATGACTGTGGAAAATGGTCCCCATACCATTAGGATGACGTTGCCGGCGTAAGCTACTATCTTAACCTCACCCTTATTTAGCATTATCAGAACTTCGTCAATAGCAAATAGTCAAAGGAGAGGCGAAAGAACATCACCCTGCGGCGTCCGTCTGTGCACGAATCAAGTGACCTTAGCCACTCCTGCCACCGCTAAACTTTGTTGCAGTCATGCACGGATGAGATCCAGAGATAGATAGGTATTTCCATCACTAGTCTATCTAGCACAGTGACCATTTACTCCACTCTAACGTGATTTAAAGCTCCCTCTATATCTATGAAGGCATCCAGAGATTTTTCCACAGTCCCCACGCATGCTGCGCTGAAGATAATTCGGACTCGATGTGCTCTCAGATTTCATAATCGATCAATTTTTTAAAAGCCTTTAAGATAAATGAGGTGAGACTTATGGATCTAAAATCCTTGGTAGAATCATGACGCTTCCTCCCTGCCTAGGGTGTGAAAATAATCCTCGCATCACAGACAAGCCCTTGTCAAATAACACGAGCACCACAAATATGTAGAAGGAGGAGCTCGGCCAAACACCCAAAAAGGTTGTAAGCGCCAATTATATATTCTACATGCATAATTCTTCATCTTATTTCTGGCGTGCGTCCTGATGTTGCTCTACAAATGGCTGGGCCTACAGTTTAAAGCTGACTCCGAAAGGCAAATGAATTTTAGGACATAAAGGATTTTCCAATAAGAGGTGTTATTTTGATATTGAAAGAAAAATGCTATTTTTTAATATAAATGATCGGATTTCATTATAAAGAGGAAGGTCTGCCGTTAATAGAGGAAAATAACATCAGGAAAATTACCACCACGACCACGCTTACAGGACAATATCCTTTTCATGAAATTTTCTATAACCGAATTGCAAAGTGGCTCGATAGCCTCACGAATTCCATCTTTGAGGTCTTGAATCGACCCAGGGCTGTTGGCGTAGACCTTCTCTTTCACGTGGCCCCAAAGAAAAAAGTTACAAGGTGTTAAGTTCCAAGACCTTGGTGGCCAATTGTGATCACCTCTTCAAGAGATAACACGGTCCGGAAACTTCTCCTTGCGTAGCACGTAGCGCTGTCTTGTTAAAAATAAACGTTGTCCAGATCAATACCATCCAATTCCGGCCATAAAAAATCGTTAATCATCTCTCGGCAGCGCAATCCATTCATTCATAACACCTGTTATTGGAAAACCCTACACAAACTTACATATATAATTTTGTGTGGAAGTTGTAACCCATAGAAATTTCAAATTTCATTTGCATTTATATGTGGAATAATTTACGCCTTTTTTATTATTTCCAGGTGAAGCAGCTCGGCAACAAATCAGTGTCATGGGTGCGAGTTCGTGATGGTCATATACTCACCGTTGACAGGTAATTAAAGTCATGGGACCGTTATGATTGTATAAAAAAAATTTGACATGAATAAAAATAGAAAATACTAACTTGATTTTATCCATATGTTTGTGAATATGAAAAAAAATAATTTGTGATTATGTGTGAAAAATTTTTTTCGTGTTTTTTTAAATATTGTGATTGACAACCCTTTATACGACGAAATATTTATTTGAAAATAATATTTTATGGTGAGTGCACTTTGTTTCCTTTTTCGTAGCCTTACTGATAAAAATGTCTGTTTTTGCATTAAACCTCTAACTAATTAACTTCCAATAGATTCCTATTTTGATCAACTATTTTTTATTTATTCTCAAGAACTCAAGAAAAAATTACTTGATGATTTGGAAAAATACCACTCCTTTGAAGCAATGGCTTGGGAAGTGTTATGGGAACTCCGCTCCATTAGCAACAACAATAAAATGATGGTTTGATGACTTCAAATGAGGTCCTAGAGACACCGATGAACGTCCAAATGAGGCGTTAAAAATAAAAAATAAAAACACAAAATTGTTTGGAATAATTGAAAAGAAAAAAATGCGTGAGTTAACTGACATCATCATGAGTTAACTACGTACATTCGACTTTAAGATATGTTCGCGGTTTTAGCAATATAGCAGTTTTAGTTTGTTTGTGAGAGGCATAAATAAGACAAGTATTTTGTGTTCGGCGATTTTCTGCTATCGAAATCAAAGAAGTTGCATCAAATTTTGTATAAAAAATGGAATTAAGTGCTCAAAAGTCTTTACTTAAACTGTTGACACTGGCATACAGTGAGAGTACTCTGAGTCAAAAACATGTTTGCAAGTGGTACAAGCTTTTCACAGAAGGTCGCGAAGAAGTGAATAATGGCGCTCGTTCTGGACGCCCGAGCACGTCAACAAACGATGAAAAGGTTGAGAAAGTGAAGAAAATTGTTATGGAGAATCGTCGAATCACAATTAGAGAAGTTGCCGAGGATGTCAGTATATCGGTTGGTTCATGCCATACACTCTGTTCGGAAATTTTGAGCATGAAGCGTGTGGCAACGAAGTTCGTTCCAAAATTGATGAATTCTGACTAAAAACAACGTCGCATGAGCATCGCTCAGGAATTGTTGAAAGACGTCAACGATGATGCAGATTTGCTTAAAAGGGTCGCAACTGGTGACGAATCATGGGTGTATGGTTATGACATCGAAACCAAAGCCTAATCGTCCCAATGGAAGAATCCAGGAGAGCCAAGACCAAAACCAAAAAAGACCAAAAAACACACGCCAAGTTTGATCAAGTGTCAAGGTTTTGCTCAATGTTTTCATCGATTACCATGGCGTAGTGCTTCAGGAGTTGTTACCACAAGGTCGTACGGTAAATAAAAAGTTTAACCTTGAAGTTATGCGATTATGAGTTATGAGTGTTTTGCGACGATTGAAGAGATAAAACCCGAATTGCTGCGAGAGCTCAAGGGCATACCAACAAGTGTATATCAGAACTGCTTCGAGGATTGAAAAAAAAAACGCTGGCACAAGTGTATTATATCTGGAAGGGGCTAGGTAGGTAGGTAGGGTGGTTGTCATAAAGACACACTTAGACCTTTCGCAGGTCTATTGTGATACCACTGGAGCTTATCCTTACCCTACGTGTTCCTTTTCAAACCATCCGGTAGCTTTAATAAATGAGCAGAGCTTCGTTAGCTTTAGATGGGCTATGTCCGCTACATCGGTTAGAAATGCTGTATCAAGAGTGCGCAGCCTTCTCATAGCTAGGCTTTCACACTCACATAAAAGGTGTCTGACTGTTTCTCTTCTTCTGTATTAAGACAGCTTCTACAGAAATCGAGGTACGGGAGTCTTAACCTTCTAGCGTGGCTGCCTATTAAACAATGACCAGTTAATACACCTATCATTTTTCTTATAGCTTCTCTGTTAAATCTTAGCAAGATCTTCGATCGACCGCTGTTCCAGTTCGGCTATGTTTGTCCGCTACATCGCATGTTGTGAGGTTTTGCCAGCTTGTATTTACCTTTTTGATAGTTTCCCTGTCTATAAGTAATTTACAAGTGGCTATGGGTATAAGCGCCTTATATATTTTGAAAAAAAAAAAATGAAAATTCACCTTACATCTACACCTACACCTCGTACATCAATTGAACTTCGAATTGCGCCGACATCCACCGTATTCGCTCTCAAATTTGGCTCCCAGCGACTACTGGCCGTTCACAAACCTAAAAAACTGCTCGCAGGAAAGAAATTTCGCTCAAGTGAAAAGGTTATAGCTGAAACTGAGGCCTATTTTGAGGCAAAGGAAAAACCGTTCTACAAAAGTGGTACTGAAATGTTAGAGCGGCGCTGAAATAATTGCAATGTTCTTCATGGAAATTATTTTGAACAAAAAAGGTGTTTTCTTTGTTAAGCCCGGGACTTTTCAGCCCATGTGCTAGGCGTCTTCTATTCGCTACTTTTCTACTCACAATGTTTGAGCACTGCTCAATTGCCGGAAAAGGTGACAGCACCAATAAAGTACATTCCCCATCAGCCCCTTTAATATGGTGATACGTCATAAAACTAGGATAACTTAAAGCCGTTAAATGCTGCTAATACTCTTCTAAAATTAGACAAGTTTCATTAAACCGCGCTCATACAGGGCAACTTTTAACTTGTGGAATAGTGGGAGACGAGGAGAAAAGATACTCACTGAGGCTCTATTGCCCGAACACGAGCAATTTGGATTGTGGTCTCGTTCTTCTTAACGTCGTTAGTGGCTGCAAAATAAAAACAAAAACATATACTAACAATTCGATGGGTCGTGTCTAAAGGCAGTCGTACAAATACTAATAAGGTGCTTCTGAGCAAATGCCATATTTGGCAGCACTGGAGCAGTGAAAGAGCTCGGTGTGATTATTTATGTTAATAGATTCATCTATTCGCCACTCGCTAACGCTTGACAAATCGAATACGCCTTATAATTCTTTCTGCAAACAATACAGGAAACTGGAACAACAGACGATTCAGGTCCATTTACACACCGTGATGACCAATGATTCCACTTTCCAAGGGAAAAAAACATTTTTTTTTCCCATATACAAAAAAATGTTGGCAAAAACTCAATACACTTTGAATGCTATTATGTGTCAAAATTTTCAAAAATAACTTTTTATTCACAAAAAATAATAAATTTAGTTTATTTTATGCCAAATATATGAAATAAAATTTTGTTTGCCAACTGTCTCAATTTGGATGATTTTGACCCGCAAACTCTTTATATGGAGTGCGTTGTGGATTTTTGTTGAAGGGTTAAATAAACACATTACTAACTTCCACCTACGTGTAATGGTGTTACTACGAGTATGAGGAATTTTTATATATAATTCATTTCACTTACGGTACATTTGCGTTGGTAAATATTAGTGTTTATTTTGAAAATCTGCACATGTAAATATAAGGAAATTAGGATGGCTCAATAGGCGCAGGACCAAAAATGCGACTACAGTGAAATAAAATCTGTTGGTTATAGGTATATAAATTTACATGGAGCTCAAGGGAAATGAAACGTTTTCAAAAATTTTGATATAATATAGAAACTATGTAGTCTAAGTCTCGGCCTCGGTAGTCTAGCCTAAGTGCACTAGCCTGCCATCCCAGATGTTGTGGGTTCCAATCCGATGTAAGGCACGGTCCTCGCACTTTTCCAAATTTACCTACTTTCCCTGTTTCTAAAAAAAAAATGTCATTCCTCAAACCCCAAAAACTTATCCTTTCTATCCTTTACATCTTTACTCCCGCAGAATAGTCAGGGCATTATTTGCATTGTGGCTGCTAAAACAAGCAAAAAGGAAGAAAAGCACACAGTTACATATTGCATCAAGTGGCGCCAGCTAGAGGAAGCGGGCAGCCGCGGTAATAGCGCAGACACACGACTTTAGCGAAGTCCTCAACCATCTGCGTAATCCTTCTGCCAAAAAAATGAGGCACACAGATGGCGCTTCAAGTACTAAGAAGGCGTTGATCCTAAGCAACTACAGGTGGGAATTGCCACTACTTAGAACTGATAGCGGCAGGCTAATCAGCTACCCTTCTCAGAAATCAAATAGATTAACGAAACCAACGCGAGGCCCTATACTCCTGAGTGGAGTGAAAGTAAAATTGCCGATAAGACCGTAAACGTATTTTGCAAAACAAATTATTATTATTTTTTAAAACTTAATAGAACTAGTTTTATTAACCAATGATTTTCTAAACAGTATTGAAGAAAACAAGAAAAAGAAAAAATTAAAAAAGGATTTTTCTCATTAGTTTGGCCTTTAAGAAACCTATCCGACCTAATGTATTGTACACACAACACATACATACATATATGAGCACATTGCAACTGAAGCTATTGGTGGCACAAGGGCAAAAGGGGCAATATACACATGAGATAGATAACGGTAGCTAAGAAAACAATTTAGGAAGATTCATAGTGGGCGAAAAATCAGCAGCACACAAAAGCAGCAACAAGAAGAAGGACAAGGACGCCAGCACACACATGCATGCGCTCATCTTTATTTACTCACACAGAGATACGAAGAAGCTTTCTCAAACTGACAGTTGGATTGGACAAACAGTTGTGTTGAACAAACAGACAACACAGCACAGACAAACAAACCAACGAATGAACAATACAGCGAAGGACAGGACAGATGCGCAAGCAGACAATGTGAGCTAAACTTGAGACAATCAACTGACAGCGGAAGTAAATTGCAGCCTTGAAGTTGCAACATGTGGCAACAAAAACATGTGTGTGTGCGGAAAAGAGGGGAATTTGATGAGCGGAAAACAGGGATTTTGAGAAGACAGCAGAAGGCCAGTCTGCACTATACACACACATGCACATACATGCATACTCATATGTCACAAGAATGTGTGGCAAGACATTTGCAGCGTATAATATTGTCGGTCGACTACGCAGCTTGCTCGCTTATCGTTTTCAACTGTTTGCACTACTCGCATTTTTCTTCCATTGTTGGCTATTGTTTGCTATGGTATTGAATGTGCGCTCATGTGGATGTATATAATTGTGTGTGTGTGTGTATCACATGCTGTTTGTATTGGGCAGATGTCAGATCCAAGCAAACATGCATTGTACATACATACACACACACACACGCTCACACACGGATATGCCTGTAATCGCATGCTATGCGCCCCACTCACATTTGTCCAGTTATTTGGTCGTAATGTGAAAAGTTCATTGGTTCTTGTTGCACTACGCGCATCCATTTCACAGTAATGTGAGTAGTTGAAAAATAAAATATTGAAAACTTGAAGAATCCTGAAATTGGCTAGATGCACTGAAACGTACACCGGCACTCTGTGCATCTGTGTGTGCGCGCATTTCTCCACTCTCGCGCAAGCAAACCCACTTATCTACGGGCACTCACTCATTCAGCATTTCCGGTAGCGTCTGCCAGCATCATATTCCGATGCGCGTGTGTGTTTTGAACTAAGTTTTTCTTCTTTTAACTGCGCGGTGACACATCGGCTGCCAGTTGGATATGAGTTAGTATAGGAAAAAGAGAAGCAGGGGCATAAGCAATTTTATTTGAAGCAGTTGACTCAAGTATTGACATCTTTTTATTTTATTTTTCATTCACTCGACATCAGATTGCAAAGGATTGTTGCACGCAGACTTTGCACGTGAAATATAAAGCGTGGTTTTAATTTGACAGAATTTTCCAGAAATTGATTTGTTCTATGCATTTGTGATTTATAGTTACAGAGTATACGAATATATCAACATACTGGTACATATTTGATCAAATTCTAAAACAAAACCAAAAAAAAATATAAAAATGTAAAAAAATTTGAAATTAAGAAAAATAAAAAATTACTCAAAATTGTTTGTGCATTGGGCAGAAATTGTGAAAGAAGTATTTGTATGCGTGTAGACGCTTCCTAGACGTCAATGGGTAAAAATCTGCTAGCGGTACATTATCATTCAAATTGATGTAGGCATCTGCATGTAGAAGAGATTTACCACGCACTTTTTAACCCGCTGTCCATCGCCCTTCATTTAAAAAAAAAGTTAAAATTGCAACTTCTTCTATGATTTCACTTACGGGTCAATCTATCGCTCCACACGATGCTAGGCATATTTATTTATTTTCAATAAAAGTCCATAAAGTACAAAGGTGCTTACTGACTAAAACGATAACGTAAAGATAAGTACATTTTTGGGTACAGAAAAATCAAGATATCAAATAGAATTCGATATACATATCGCTGAGTTCTCGAAACGAACGCGCTCATTATTTCTTGCGTAATTCATACTGAGGGTATTAAGAAAAAAAGTTAAATTGAAATGAGTTGATGATTGCAGTAATGCGGAGCAATCGATTTCACCACTTACCTAACCATGCACAAAAGACGAGGAACGAATAGGCCTTCTGCTTTTGAGGGACTTAAGTTTAATCACTGCAGAAATTTAAGGAAGCAAGGACATATTTAAAGAAAACCAAAAGATATACAGGATTTGATTGAAAAGTAATGAGCCTTATTTTTTTTAAGCAGTTTTATTAAACCTTTTTTCTTGTACAACTAGTATTCTTCAAAATAGGACCCTTGAGCGTCAATACACCGCTGGTAGCGGTCCTTTCACTGCAGGAAACATTTTTTAAACTCATCCGCCGGAATCGCGTTCAATTGGGCTGTCACAGTTTTTTGGATCGCCTCGATGGAGTCGAAACGCCTCCCCTTCAGCTTTCTTTTCAGGCTCACATTGTAATAAGTTAAATTTAACTCTTCACTGATCTCACCTAGCCTAGCACGACGGTCAATGTTCAAAAATTCACGAACTCGGATCACATCTTCGTCTGTTTGCGTCGGACAGAGATTGGTCCCCGTAGCCTCCTTTAGTAGCCCAATGGTTTCGGTACTCGTTTTGTTTAGCTTTACGCAAAATTTGAATGAGTAACGTTGCTCCAACGATCGCTGCATTTTCGCTACTGCGAAATCCTAACACACTTTTAAAACAGCTTTCACGCGCGGAGCGATGTTGACTGCACCGCTGTTGCCAGCGAACTGGGACCGGTTTCTAGTGGAAGGGGAAGGTCCAACGATCATTTCCCCCCACCAGCCGATTCGGTTGATCGCTTGGCAGACGCTCCGTGTAAGAAGGCTCATTATTTTTCAATCAAACCCTGTATAGAGTAATTTGAGAGTGCAGGGATTTGTAAAAGTAAACCCATTTAGAAGAACAGAGTCCAACGTAACTCTGATTTAGATATGATAAGATTTTACTGAATAAAAAAGCAGCATAAAGATTACTCCAAGATCATCGACCTCGTCAAGAAACTAAAGGGGAATACAAGAGATATTGATTAAAGTTCGTACTACGTTAAGTAGTTTGGCGACCGTCGATTGGAAATACTTATTGACATTGGGATGTAGGTGCGATCCACAACATCATAAGTGCAATCTATTGAACCCTTGAAGCATATTCAGAACTCTTAAAGGAAGGAAAACTTTTAGGCCGTTCACGTAAATAAAGTATCCAGAAAATGAAACGAAAACGAAAAGGACAAAGGGTTAAGGCTCTTACTTTCTTGAGGCGCGCCAGATGCAAAAAAGCGAATAGAAGAAACCTCCGCAATTTAGACCTCGCAGCAAATAGGAATTCAGCCACTTCAGAAATATCGAGTGGATTTTATTATTATTTTTTTTGTGGATTAGATGTAAAAAAAATACAAAATACATAAATAAAAAATGTTGACAATTATAAAATTATTTAAAAGTAAAACAAAATTCATTAAATCGACTAATATTAGTACTCTAAGGCTGACAACTGCAGGTTGATCGATTGCAACGCGCAGTGGCGGTAGAGGGCGTTCGAAATCGAAACTCAATAATGAAATTTTGCTCACCACAAAAATTCGGTAATGGCAATGGTTGTAGGGGTTAAGCTGAGGCCTTTATGCACTTCCACCAGACTTATCTCTGCCCCTAGTGCTTAATTATAACTGATTAGTATTGCTAGGAATCGGACCAGCTTCTTTCGTGAATTCGTGAATTTTCCCCCCTAAAAATATTTTTTTTAATAAAAAAGCCACAATATTTTTTTTACTTAATATATAGGATATTTCCAAGTTTTATAGATATAAAAATAAAGAACGCAAACACCAAATATTTAAAAAAACTTGTTGTAATTTTTACTAAAAAAAGTCATGAATTTTATTTTATAATAAAAAATATGGAGAACTTCGCATAGAAAACATTTATCTTGTTATCCTTTTGACTGACAATTATATGACTTTAAATTCAAAAAACATAAAAAGATAATCAAAACTTTCTTCATATTACAGCGATTTCGAAATAGGATTAGGCCTTAAAACAAGGCCTACATTCAATCACGAAATTTTGCCTCTCCATAAAAATTAAAGAAAAAGTTTTAAGTTCTCGTTTGAGCACAATTTAGAAAATGAAAAAATAAACAAAAAAAATTTAATTAAAAAATAAAATTTCGTCACTTTCGTTTGTTAAATTTTTGTATTTTTAGTTTTATATATATATTTTTTCTTATTTTTGATTTAAATATTCTAAAAAATTCTTACAGAGAACTTTTAAAAAAATTTGTTTTTCAATTTCGACTACAAAAAGTCACGATTTTTGCTTCTAATTCCTTACTAAGAGACAAAGAAAAATTTCTACAGAAAACATTTGTCTTGGTTTCTCTTGGATTGACAATTTAAATTTCTTTTTTTTGATTTTTCCTATTAAGTCACGATTTTGTTTTTTAATTTTGCACTAAAATATACGAAAAAATTCCATTTTTTACTAAAAAATGTGGAAAAATTCCCATAGAAAAAATAAAGTTCAGAAAAAAATGTTTTGCCCTAAAGTATTAAAAATTGGTTTATACGGCGATTTAAAAGTGGGTTTAAGCTTCAAAAATAGTTCCTTATACAGTTTTATGCTAAAGCCTGCCAAACTAAAGCCAAAAAAAAACAAAAATTCGATGTATTCCTCGGCGCTATAAGTACTACTACGCCCAAGTTGAATACTCGAAGAAGGCAGCCAAGAACAGGTGTGCTCTTTATGCATCCAATACATCCTCGAATGCATTAGCAAGCAATCGAATGGTTGAAAATGTTGATAAAACCTTGAAAATCGGCATGTAGCCCCCACTTATTCCGAGAATTATCAAATAGTCAGAAAAGTGTTTGGAAACATTTACATAACTAATGGAAAAGGCAAAAGAGATACGAGTATAGTATAAATCTGCTGAGGCTTTTCAAAAGCTTTATCACATTTTATATGAATGCATGGCAATACTACCAAGGTGGTGTAGGGTTTTTCTGCCTAGTGCAGGACATTAACAAAGCATTTGTTCTGAAATTTCTGTATCCATTTCACAGAATCGACAGACGATGGTCTCAGAGAGACCAAAGGATAGCCATTACTACGAGTGTTAATTTTATCGCTGAAATAATGCAAACAAATTTTGAGAACTTCCAACTTCACCCAATATTTCAAAATAGTCAATAGCACTTGAAAGAGCTTCAAACGTACTTGAGTAGATATTAAGTAACTGTACTTAAAAATTAGTTAAGTTGTGACAAATATTTTTCAGCTCAACAGTTTTTCTGGAGTTTATTTAAGACTTCTGAAATCCGCTTAACTGCTTTGAAGTTCAGTCGATATTTTCTGAAGCACATTTGTCTCTTCTAAAGTATATTTTAAAATTTTTGTAGTGCCATTGAAAAATATTTATTTATGCCCTCGAATTTACTAAAAGTATGCCAATTTGGATTTCCCTGTAGGGAACGTATGTATGGGCATACAACAAGCTCTTACCAGGCCACATAAGCCACTACGTACAAGTAAATGGATATGTATGTAAATGACCATCGAGGTAATGAAAATCTGTTGGTGCGAAAACTTTGCCATTGGCCAACATTTTATTAGAATATTCAGCTGCCACCCACTAAGCACTCACACTTGCCATTACAAAATTAAAGCTCCCACAAAATTAAAGTTAAATGTATGCGTACTTGCTTAGTGACACTGGATGTGCCACACATACAAAAATACGTACTACACACACATATTTACATATATATGGCCGTCCGTGTGATGTGCGCAACATTCGCCTGTGGTGGCTTGTGGCTTTATGAAGGTAAATAATACAATACAATTTCGAAATCCAACTGAAAACTGAAAATCTTATCTACTTTTCAAGTTGTCCAAAATGTATGCAGCAGCAATTTCGTCTAACCAAACATCCTTTGCACAGGTGAGGAGTGCCGAGAAAACAAGAGAGAGATTCAAGGTGAATAAGTCGAGAATTCGAGTTTCTAAAAATGCTTTGGGCCAAAAATCTGCATAACATACAATGGGAAAACTTGAATGCAGCAAACGAAGTTGAGATGTCCTTGTTCGGTGGTGTTTCATAATGTTTTGTTGTATACGCCAATGACAACGACAACGACAGCGTTAGCACAAATAATAACAACTCGGCATGTTCGGACATGTAGAATAACACTAACAAGCCGACAGCATCAACTTTTGCCCACTGGCTATTCTAGATTCACCAAGCAGATTCACCAGATTCGTTGTTCACATTGCATATGAAAATACTTTGTGTAAATGGTTTTCTCTTGGCCTACATACACACACGCACATACACGAATACCAAGATGCATTGCACGTGGATTGTCCATTGCACACATTCATACTTGCATACATGCACACATACTATACATACATATGGA
Source organism: Anastrepha ludens (assembly GCF_028408465.1). NCBI lineage: Eukaryota > Metazoa > Arthropoda > Insecta > Diptera > Tephritidae > Anastrepha > Anastrepha ludens. The sequence continues at coordinate 6,132,816 of NC_071498.1, read as the reverse complement.
TTTAAATACTTATATGGGTCACCTTCGACTTTTGTCAGGATTTCGGTTTGAATTTTCTCAGTTCTTGTGGAATGCAGTAATTTTTTGGCTCTGCTTTACGAATTTATATTTATTCGGTTGTTTGGAAGTGCAAGTACATATGTACGTGGAGTAAGTCAAATTAATCTTTCTTTTAATTGCTTTGAGGTTTTCATACAAACACAAAGAGTGTAGGTACTACGTCGGTGTGTTCGAAGAGTTGCAACATAGCGAAAAGTTGAAACAAAGGAAATCCCACTTAAGCCCCTATTTAGCTGCAGCTTTTGGCATAAAATTGTGGAAACTTGAGTTTTGGAAGTAAATGAAGCAATTGGCAGTATTCATATTTCAAAAAACAATTTACAGTTTTGCGAATAGGGTGGAAAGTAAAGCAGAGCTTTAAAGGCGGCGGCTTAGCTCAAAAGCTAGAGCGAATCAGCAGTCACAGATCCATGTAAAATATTTAAAAATAACTGTGGAGTTGAAAGGCGCTGGAGAGCAATGCAATAACTATAAGTAAATTTAACTGATATAAGGTGGCGCAAAATCATCAAATTTTGTTTTTGAATAGTTTTTTTACTAAATAAAAAAAATATTTTGTGTGGAAAATTTTTATTTATCGCAAATACAAGGTGGCACAAAATTAGTCACACAATTCTGTTTTTGAATAATTTTTACTAAATAAAAAAACTAACTTTGAGTGATGGAAATCGTATTTATTGCAAATACAAGGTGGCGCAAAATTAATCATCCAATTAAATTTTTCGGAAATTTTTTACTGCCAATTTCTTTTTTTGAATAATTGTTTACTAAGAGTAAAGCCATGTCAAGTGATCCTCGAAAATTTCACTAAGTCATGGATTTTAGGGCAAGATGTCTCGTTGTGTAGTCAAGGTCTTGTTAACACTGTTCTATAAATATTTCGCGTAAATTCCAATTTTAGCAATTGTTATTAACAATCAAAGTTTTAAGCAAGATTAAATTGAAAAATTAATTACTCCAAAACTACAATAGATAATGACGTGAAATTTTGCATACCATTCAAGTATTGTCTGTACTATTTTTCAAGTGATAATAACTCTTTTTATTGTGACAAATAGATAAATAAATAATAACTTTTTGTAATCAGTTGCATTTTTTCATGCTTTCTTCACGCTGTTAAACAATCGGATTTACGCATAATTGTGCGGAAAACGCTTACCTTTATTAATCTGAAAATAGAATCTTGTAATTTTACTCCATTTCCGAGATATTGACTGTTTTGTAACTTGATGCGCTCGACCGTGGCATTATTGCCATCGGCTGATCGGTCGCGCGGCGGCTTGAGGAACGCATCAACTGAAGCAGCATACAACTAATTTCATTAAAATAATTATATTGTATTAAAAGTCCGAAAGATTCCAACTATAGTACATTTTAACCATAATATGACAGTTGTATTTACTTTTTTTACTTTTATTTGCTGATAGTATTTTCAAACAAAGAATCGTCTTTTGAAAAAATTCGACTTTGAATACAGTATTCTATATTAGTATATTTTTCTCAACAAAATATGCCGCTTGAATTTTCGGTAAAAAATCATGTTTAAGGACTGCAGATAAATCGGCACCAAGTGTTTATACAAACTTTGCTGCTTTCTCTCTTTCTTGCACAATATCGCATCTGTAATGTAAATATTCTTAATCATGCACGATGTACTATAATGAAAATGCAGATTTTTTTAGTTAGCCACTTCCCACAAAGTGCTTTTGAACGCCTCATAAAGATTTACAAAACACCCTTCATGGGCACGCGGAATTTTTTGAATTACGCATTACAGGTCAGTGTTCACCCATTGACTGTATGTGATTTGTTTAACTTCATTTTCGGTCAAAGTTTGTTTAATGTGTTCCATGACTGCTGATACTCCGGGACATGCTTTGCAATCACGCAAAAAACAATGGGGCGTCGAATTTTCGCAGGCACACTGTTTTATCAAATCGCCCATATTCTCCTTGAAATTTACTTTACATGTTTTTAATTCATGCCTGATTCCATAAATTTTCAAAGCCACATTCTGATGCGTTTTACACACGCAAACATTGTGCGTCCCACTTTGCCCAGCGACTATGCATTCGCGAGGCCGAAGTTCTTTGAATTTTGATAGACCAATTAATGTCTCAAGGTTTTCTATTCTAAATGGTTCGTGTAGATCATTCAGATTAAAAAGTAACAACCTTTTTTGTTCTTTTGTTTTTTTACCTTTATTAAAAACAGTTTTGCAGTCTTTTACTCCTGGTAGCAGTCTACTTGAATAATCAGACAAGTAGAAATTACGCACTTTTTCGACAGTCAAGTCTGACATTTTTTCCCACGCTTTTTAGCTGGCACAGATGCAAAGTCATTTTTTCTTCTCAATTTTTTAGATTTCCATGCCATTCTTTTTGAAACAGAAAATGTATCGCACATTTCCAATTGTCTGGAATTGTTGTGAGAATTTGAATTTTATAATTGATACTGTTCTTTTTAAGCAAAGCGTCTTTAATATTTTTCACAAAAGCTGAGTATGGATTTTCTGTTTTTCTCTGATTTTTTAATTGTGTCGAAATCAGTCAACAGGCAATAAATCCTGTGCGAGCATGTTCAACCGTGCACGCTGCTTCAGTTTGCGCGGTCCCTCAAGCCGCCGTGCGACCGAGCAGCCGATGGCAGCAATGCCACGGTCGAGCGCATCAAGTTACAAAACAGTCAATATCTCGGAAATGGAGTAAAATTACAAGATTCTATTTTCAGATTAATAAAGGTAAGCGTTTTCCGCACAATTATGCGTAAATCCGATTGTTTAACAGCGTGAAGAAAGCATGAAAAAATGCAACTGATTACAAAAAGTTATTATTTATTTATCTATTTGTCACAATAAAAAGAGTTATTATCACTTGAAAAATAGTGCAGACAATACTTGAATGGTATGCAAAATTTCACGTCATTATCTATTGTAGTTTTGGAGTAATTATTTTTTCAATTTAATCTTGCTTAAAACTTTGATTGTTAATAACAATTGCTAAAATTGGAATTTACGCGAAATATTTATAGAACAGTGTTAACAAGACCTTGACTACACAACGAGACATCTTGCCCTAAAATCCATGACTTAGTGAAATTTTCGAGGATCACTTGACATGGCTTTACTCCTAAATAAAAAAGAAATTGTTTTGGGTAATGCAAATATCTATTTTGACCTGTACGTGTTCCATTGCTGGTCTGTTTGTACACTGCAACTGTCAAGTTCAAGTGTCAAATATGATTGACGTACGACGCCATTAGCAAAAGTTAAAAATCTTCCGATACAAGACAGACACTATTTGCAACCATATATTCTGGATCCGACGCTGGCGTGTCTAGTTTTGATCCGCGGGTGGTCTTTTATTTTCCGCCAACTGTGTATAACTGCGGGGTTTTCCCAAACATACCGCCCGGGGACACATCCGATGGGAGATCTGCAACAGGGATAAATTTTAATAATATTAAAATACATTTCGATAGAGTGATTAATTTTGCACCAGATTGTTGTAAGATTGTCGCCGCCATGTCCATAGTCGAATAGGTTGATGTGTGACTACCATTCGGAAGTAAACAGGTTCGAATGTCCTTGCATGAAACTCCAAATAATATAAAAAGTATTTTTTAATAGCGTTTGGCCTTCGGCAGGCCCTGCCATTTGGAGGCGCCTAAAGCTGTAGGTCCCTCCATTTGTGGAACAACATCAAGACGCTCACCATAAATAGGAAGACGAGCTCGGCCAAACTCTCAATAAAGGGCAAAATCGCTAAGTATACCATACGAGTAAAAAAAAAAATTTTGTTTTCTGAATTTTGACAGTAAAACTTTCTAAATTTTTCGATTTTTTTTTTTTGTTCAATCAATATTTAAACTCTGCTGTAAGAACTTCTCTATAGGGTAAGACTGTTTATATAAACCAAGCTAGTATTTTCCAATTGTGGCCATTAAGTATATCTATTACTTCTGCTTCATTTAGCTTTGCTGCGTTCAGGCATCTTGTTCTAATTTCCTTCAGTCCCGGACATCCTCCTTAGAAGTGCTGCATACCTTCTTCTTCATTTGAACTGCAAAGGGTACACATTTCTGAGCATTTCCTTACGTAGTTCCATTTAGCTTTAGTAAATCACATCTTGCTTTGAACATTTTTGTAATGTTTTTATAACCTAAAACGTAATGTTTTTTATAACCTAAACGTTTTATAACCTGAAAATCAAAATTTTAATTTTGACTAGTCGTCATTTTCTTTAATACATTTTCTACAGTTTTAAGCCGACTCCGAACGGTTGGTTTTTTATTAGGAGCTTTTTAGGGTAAAAATACATTCGGAGGTTTCCATTGGCTGCTGAGGGGTGGCTGCTATTAAGTTAATTCCTTTCATTGCCCACTAAACACGCAGCATATTTTTTAATGGTAATGGGAAAAGTGCTTACATGCTGGTCCAACTAGATGATTGCCATAACTTCCTCAATATTTCGATTATTAGCCTACCAGAATGAAATCACTGGACTCACTGCTTTGCTAATAAATTCGATGCCCGTCAGATTCCGGTCCAAAATGATGATTTGGATAGCTTTATCAACATTTCTAACGATTAGATGGTTTGCTATTGAATTTTGTTTTGTAGTTCATAAAGTATCCATTCGAGCCCATAAAAAGCCCACGTTTTTTTGGCTGTCCGATTTGGCTTTTCACTTCAGTTGTAGTATATTGCACAATGTATCGAATTTATCTTTTTACCTCCACTTTGAAACATTCTAGCACAAGACGAGCTTCAACTAAGATGTGAGTGTAGTATGACCCGATTATGTTATGTACATATACGACGGGAGATGTGTTAACTGAAACCATTTTACGAAAAACGCTTAACATTGTTTACAGCAGATACTAAGATAGCATTGCCTAAAAATATCGTCCATGACTACCATAACCCGCTCTTTGGATTTATTTTGATTAGGTCGCAGGGATTTTCCCATTTACCAACAATAATTTCCAACACCTGCATCACCATCCAAGAAGTTAATTGAGATTTTCCTGAATCAACTTAGTGTACGCAATGGTAAATAGGCGCAAAAGTAAACAAGAATCCTTCATTTTTAATCAAAATTGCGAGATAGCAGCCAATCAAAAAAGAAAAGTGTTGGTACTTGCATGCCGAGCACAGGGTTTTTGATATATTCCTACATAGAGCAAATCGCAGCACATGTAAATGTGGCAATGAGACTCCTTTTCAATATAATTCGTGCTTGGAATTAAGAGTATTTGCAAACGAATGCTTAGATGAGCAAACTTTGATGTATTGATTCAGAATTAGAAGCGAAGGCATAAAAACACCTGAGTTGTTACAAGCTAGAAACCCTGTAGGGAAATCAACTCATATGGAACTGGTGGGCTAAAGGTCAAAGGTAAAATGCGCTATGACTAGTTTCGGTTACTTCTCTTGTATCAAACATGAAATTGATGAGTTTTAAAAATCGGTTTTCTAGGTAGAGTCTCCATTTCTATATTACTTTTTTAATAGGTCGGAAGTAGTACTAAATTCGACAGTTGTAAACGAGTATGCCGTACATTCCAATTTCATGCATACATTTTTATAAAAATACTGGTTATACACACTACAACAAAAAATATATAACGCGAAGTTTCAAACTTTCCACAACATTTTTCAAAGTTTTTCAAAATTTCAGCAAACCGTTCAACTCTTTAAATAGAATTTTCATATTAATATATATTTGGTTGGTTTTTAGTACTTGTTTTTTTTTTGTCTGCTGAGGGTACTAAACTATTTCTTCCATATAAAAAAACTCAAGTAAGTGCTTTTATTGAGAATAAACCGTAGAAGTAAGAAATACTAGCGGCTAGGGTAAATACACTAAGGTACTTTTTTTGTAGTAAAATATTCAGACGCTAAGACTTTTCAGCTTTCGGCATAAGGAAAGAAATCTAACGTAAGAATAAAATATGTTAAAGGATTTAAAAAAGGAAATAGATAACTGGGACAAAACTAATATCAAGGGGACCCGGTGGTCTAGAAACTTTAAAACATCGACATTTTGTTTTTTTAAATATTTCCAAAGTATAGTAAAGGGTTTTCAACTAAGAGGTGTTATTTTGATATTCACCGAAAAATGATATTTTTTAATATAAATAATCGGATGTTTATTTCATTATAAAGAGGAAGGTATGCCATTAGTAGTTTAAAATAACATCAGGCAAATAACCACCACGAGCCCGCTTACAGGACAATATCCCTTTCATGAAATTTTCCATAAGCGATCGGCAAAGTGGCTGCCCTATGTCCTCGAAAGCCTCACGAATTCCAGCTTTAAGGTTTTGAATCGACCCTGGACTCTTGGGATAGACCTTCTCTTTCACGTGCCCCCAAAGAAAAAAGTCATGAGGTGTTAAATCACAAGATCTCGGTGGCCAATTCTGATCACATCTTCGAGAGATAACGCGGTCCGGAAACTTTTCCCGTAAAAGATTAATGGTTTCGTTGCTTGTGTGGCACGTAGCGCCGTCTTGTTGAAAATAAACGTTATCCAGATCAATACCATCAAATTCCGCCCATAAAAAATTGTTAATCATCTCTCAATAGCGCAATCCATTCACCTGTAACATCTGTTATTGGAAAACCCTATATCATAAGAATAAACTGTCAAATTTTGATACGGATATATATTGCTTCTACATCCCAATAACTAGGCGCGCTCCTGTTCCTCATACTTTAAACTCATTTATCTTGAAAGGACTTTTTTTGGCCGGGTGTTGTCAAACAAAAAACTATTGAACCGATTCGTCTGAAATTTTACTATGTTGTTCACAACATCAGTGGTTATCAGTGGAATCATATTATTATTTGAATTTTTTTTATTTAAAAACTACAAAAAAAACCCGATTTTTAGAGTGTGCAATTCAAAAGCACGATATTGTGTCAATTGTTTTTTTATTCTAGTACGGGGCATAGCTATAGTCATACTGATTATCAATTTTGTTAGTTTTTGTGTTTCGGATAAATAGAAGAGCCAAGAGTAACACCGTCCAGGTGCAACTTTTCAGGAGGGTCAAAAAAAATTATTTTTTTCATATTTGTATGTAAAATAAGTTAAATAAAAAGCCTAAAAAATTAAAATATCGTTTTTAATTTTTTTTATTGTAAAAAAAACTCTTGAAAGTACCCTAAATTTTCGAGCTCTAGATCAACGTGACTGTAACTGATACTAGTCGTCGTGACACCGAATTTACAAAACACTGAAGGACACTAAAATCGATTTTTGCCCAGTCCTCTTGAATAGCTTTTCTAAGGTGCAATAGGCTATTAAACTGGCGTCCTTCCACCTTCATAAACTTGCTTGCTAAGAATGCTCAGGAGGTTCGCCATTGGATTTAGGTCTGCACTAACTGCAGACCATTTCAGCACAGGTATATTTTTCGACGCAATAAACTCCTTTGTATGCTTAGCTCTGTGGATTGGGGCATTGCCCTGTTAATACGTCCAAGACCCACCGTGAAGTACTTCGGCAAAACTCAATAAAGGTGATTCCAGATTTCTACTTAATTTTCTACGCCCATCTTATGCGACATAAAAGAAATTGTGGTTTTGCCACGGTAGCTAAAAGCTCCACGCCAGGTAATGAAAGAGCCACCGTGGAAGCTTCGAAAGTTGCGCATTTGTCGGGGTTCATTGTTTACATTGACAGCCAATCATATTATCTTTCTCTTACAATCTTATTGGTATTTTTATTTCGATATATTGTTAGCGGTATTTTGCGAACTAAGAATCCCGATTCACTCTAAGCTGGAACACTAGAGCGTTTTTTGGTACATAATTGCGTTCCTCTTCGCATAGCGTCCTAACAAGTTCTTTTCCTCGCATGGAATTTTTTTATTTACTAATAGAAATTATGAAATAGGTATAACAATATTTCGCAATTGCCATAACAAGAAATAAAATCTTTACAAATCCCTTTATCCCTGATAACTGTTTCCTTCAAAAAACTCAAAATTCAAGCAAAACTCAACGTAAACTTCAAGCATTGAGTAAGAAATAATGCCAGCACTGGCACCCCACATACAAAATAGGTTTTGTTCGAGCTTATGACTTTATGTTGTTACTTACTCAATGCTTCTAGTAAAAGCCAAAATATTATACTTTAAAACTGCCGCTAGTTCGTGCACACATTTAAATACATTATAAGGCTCGAAAACATAATCCAACTATTTTAGAAGAAAAATTATGAAGCTGTGGTTAAGGTGTACCTTTGAGAAAGAAAACTATAAGCTAAAGGGCGTTTTTTTTAGAGGTTAGGCTTTCAAGTTGGCACTACTTTTTTCGTAGATGGTGTTTTTGACAGCTGTCACTTGATTTATGCTCAGTTTGGTTTGCCATTTCATAATGAATAGATTTACACCTGAACAACGATTACAAATCGTGCAAATTTATTATGAAAATAATGGTTCGGTTCGCATCGCGCGCTGCGTCCCATATTCGGTCGACATAATCGTCCATCAGAGTCACTAATTCAATTAACCATGGATCGGTTTCGCACCACGTTTGTTCTAGTGGATAATACGCATCCTCAGAGACGTCGTACAGTGCGCACCGAAGAGACGCTATTGCTGCTGTGGAGCAGAGTATCGAAGAAGACCCGAATGAGTCCATGCGCCACCGCGCGCAGCAATTGGAGATGTGCCCATCCACTTTATGGAAGATTTTGTGGAAGGATCTTGGTTTGCGGGCTTACAAAATCCAACTCGTGCAAGAATTGAAGCCGAATGACCATCAAGCGCGTCGCACGTTCGGTGAATGGGCCCAAAACGAGATGGCCACCGATCCCGATTTTCACAAGAAAATTTTGTTCAGCGATGAAGCTCACTTTTGGTTGAATGGGTATGTCAATAAGCAAAATTGTCGCATTTGGAGTGAACATAATCCACAAGCCATTGCTGAGACACCGTTACATCCTCAAAAAGTCACTGTTTGGTGTGCTCTATGGGCAGAGGGAATCATTGGTCCATATTTCTTTAAAAATGAAGCCGGCCATAATGTTACAGTCAATGGAGAGCGCTATAGAGCCATGATTAATGACTTTTTCGTGCCTGAATTGGACGATGTTGATGTGGACGAGCTTTGGTTCCAACAAGACGGCGCTACATGCCATACAGCCAACGCAACAATCGATTTATTGAAGGAAACTTTTGGTGAGCGCATTATCTCGCGCCGTGGACCTGTGGCGTGGCCTCCAAGATCGTGCGATATAACACCGCTGGACTATTTCTTGTGGGGCTATGTGAAGTCGCTTGACTACGCAGATAAGCCCGAGACGATTGACGTCTTGGAAGAGAATATTCGGCGCGTTATTGCTGGCATACGGCCCCAATTGCTGCAAAAAGTGGTCGAAAATTGGGCCTCTCGGCTGGAATTTATTCGAGCCAGCCGCGGCAGCCACTTGCCCAAAATCATTTTTAAAACATAATGGCAAACCCTTGTCTTTATAATAAAGCTAAATTCTTGGCCATAACATTAAATTATATACGTTTTATTTCATCTTGAAAACCTAACCTATAAAAAAAACACCCAAAAAAGCACAGGCTGCTGCTGCTGTTAGAGGGAGAGAGGATCCTAATTTTAATTCATGCAAATTTTAATAATTTCTTTGTATTATTTATTTAATGAAATGTGGTAATTTTAAATATATAAATTTTTTTTTTTTAGTTATAAAAAGTTGAATGCTCTGCCCCTAATTCCAAAAATATGAATGCGCGTTTTTTCCAATTTCGAGTTAATGGACTGGCTTGATAAACCTTTGGATGTGCCATGTTACATCAAAACCCTGACTACCATGCGTTCGAGAAAATCACACAAATTGTTTATATCAGAAACGAAGCTTTCCAATTTTCAGAAGCAATAAACTTTGAAACTGAGCCTACCAAAGTTCTTATTTTTGTACATTCATATGTCAGGGATAAGAGGGGGAATATGATACAATAACTTTACTTCAAAAAACCAACTCATCTTTCAATGCTTCAACTCCAACTTAACAATTCTTCAAGTTAATATAAACTCTTTTCAAGTTAATAGAACTTAATGCCGGAATATCAGACGATGCTGCAGTCGTAATTGTCAAACTCTTAAGACACGAAACAGCTGCCGCTGCTCGCTACTCCCAACATAAATATAAGTAGCAAGCTGGATCTCAATTGTCACCATTGCACTAGTTCTCAGCCGGAAATTCCATTAATTAGTTCTGGTTTTCTCTACAGGGAACGTGTGAGCAAGCACGTGTGTAATTTGGCGGAAATGCTAAAATGCAAACACACGGCTTTGGCAAATTACATTTATTCGTTTTTTGTTTTTCACTAAAGCGCGAACCGTAAAACACACATAAACTCGCAACAACAATTGCCGATATAAACGTTGCAAATAAATAGGTTTAAAATCGTGTGTGTAAAATAAAAGAATTTGGGCTATGAGTCGCAGCACTTGCCCGGCAGCAAATGGTGGGGCTTTCGAGCATGTCCGGATTAACGACTGTTTTGCATATGCTGCCACTTATACACACAAACACATATGTACAATATGTACATACAATGGCTTGACTGCCCCCTGAGCAGTTACTTCTCTGTCGGAAATTACCAGGAGGTTGGGGATTGGAGAATTTATTTCATGATTGGATAGCTGCAGTGGCATTTGGTGCATTTAATGTCAAAACTACGACAGCGCGCTCACACTAAACTGCCCCTGTAACTGCCAAAAAGCGGTAGCATGAACACCAGCTCTCTGCAGGGTGCTCAGCACTAATGGCAATAAACAGCAAATGTGCGCTGGCCTCAGACGTATGCCAATACACTGGCGGATGAGCGAATCCGGTACGGGGGATTGGCTTTGAACTCTGCAGAGGGTTCGTAAGTGTTGACTATGAAATTAGAATATCTATTAACTCTACATAGTAGATTTTTAGCTAATTTGAAATAAACGCACTAATGAAAATTAATTGTGAATGGCTCATCCAAGCAGCTGATCAAATCAGGTATCGCATTGGCGTGCCTACACAGCTAAACTTTGAATTTGCTTAATTTTTAAATGGAACTAAAGAATTTTTAAAATTACTGCACAGGTGGATAATTAGGTGCATGCAACGTTCTAATCCCTTTGAAAATAAAAGAGTCATTACTCTGGAGGCTGCTGGAAACGATATCAAAATTAATGCGTTCAAGTAAAAATGGTATGGAGGTCTTTAAATTCGGAGCTTAAACGAAGGATAAGCACAAGCATTGAGCTCAAATCATTATGAAACAAAAATTTATAAAAAATTGCCTGGACTTGGAACAGGAAACATGCAAATGCGTCTTCATATTTACATATAGGCGGTTTAGGTTAGACCAGACAAAAATGTTGTTACAATCTGAATGAGGCTTGAGAGAATTGGATGGATTTTAGACTGTTGTAAGAACTTTCAAGTCATGGACATAAAGTTATAGTTCGCACGCAGTAAACCCCGGGTTTAAACTAGACCTCTTTCCCCTTTAATAACTTTATATAAATATATGAATCACTTTTAAAATTACTCACAGTGCAACGAAATAAAAGAAAAAAAAGTTTGTGTTCATTTTCTTAATCCATTTGATTGACAGATGTCGCCAAAGTCAAGATGAAGAGAAAATCAACAGCTTCTCACAAGCATCCGAGCTGAATTGCAGAAAAAAAATCGATTTAAAACAAACAAAAAATTAAAATAAAATCAAAATAATCGTCGTTACTATCGGCAAAGAACTTAATATTTTCGATTACAAAGCAAGGTTAGGTTAGGTAGTGATGGTTGCCCACACAGTGGGCCCACTTGGACGAGAGAAGTTTGGTTCATCCTTTGCAAGAAAGGAAAAAGAGGTGAAGGAAAAAGGATGAAAGGGAAAGGGATGGGGAGGGTTGAGTGTTTGCGGGGTTACAAAGGAAAAAAAGAAAAAGAAAACGAAACATTCGTCGTCCCTATCGGTAAAGAACTTAACTAAATCAATTTCACAAGTCTCTCAGGAGGCCATTTTTTACCATCAAAAAAATTGGCAAATGTTTGGAAATTTGATAATCTGAGCAGTTCTGGGCTATAAAGCGAAGATGGTAGAATCTCCTATTTAAGCTCTCGTAACTTCTTACTTAAGGCAAGACATTGCCTTAAAAGGACACAACACTTTGCTAGTAATCAATACTGACCGCTTCTAGTCACCTGTTTGCCTGAATTTGATCAGTTATTGACAGTAAAGGTCCGAGTTGAGTATGAGTTTATACCTTCGGTTATACCTACACCTCGGGTCTAGCTAGAACCCAATGCATTTACATGAATTTGAATCCGAACGCGACAAAACTACCGCTTTCTGAATATTATTGTGTGTTATACCCCATAGATATAGATTTACCATGAAAAAAAAAAAACAGGTATAATAGTCAAAATGTATCATATCACATATATTTCCATACATTTTGTATGCCAGATCCGAGGTGTACAACCAAAGGTGCAACTTTTTAAATCCTTTTTTTTCATTCTGTTCGAGGATCCAGTTAAAATAGTTGTATTCATACATCGATAGAAAATTTAATTTTAGGAAGCTACCTAGAAGCACAAGGCGTAAGCTATAAAAGAAATATGTTAAATTCACGTACAAAGTCAAAAAAGGTCTAGCCAGAACCGGGTGTCTAACGGAGGGTTAAAGTACCATTGACATGGATGAAAATTGTTCAGTCATCAAATAATAGTTTTGAAACAATACCTCACATTTTTGGATTTCTTTTTCATCAAACAATATTATGCAAAAAACTTAAAGCTAAACTTATTTTTCGCTTTTTTTATTGCAAACGCAAAATTTTCAATTCCACCCCTCGAAGCAGCCACAGTTATGCACCCTAGTATTTGCTTGCAATTGTACATACAATAAACCAAATGTTAATAGAACATTTGCCAGGTTCTTTCCTACCCCAGCTAGATGCAATCGCGACCCCTCCTATCGTCTCGTAGTGTTTGATGGGGTTCTAACCAGTTTAACGCCAGCTGAGATTAAACCTTTTGCCCTCATAAAACTTGAGATTTTATGACTTTTGTCGTTTCCTGCTTACAAGTTGTTCAGCACGACAACATCGCACAACAACTACAGCACCAATATCAGCAATAACAATAACAACAACGAAATAAGCCAGTTTTTGCCACTCATATGCTACCTCAATTGACTTGCAATTTCTTTCAGTTTGCCTGCAATTTTTGTTGCTGGAGTTTCTTATCTATGCACATACGAGTATATTTGCTGTTGCCACAACAAAGGGCAACAATACCCCTAGGAAAGTGGTAGCAACAAAACAGAAATACTTCGCATGTTTTCTTCGGTTGATGTTACGGTTTCTTTGACTGCTGGCACCCTTACTTTTGCATTTCTATTTCATTTCTTGGTTTTGTGCTAGCATTTTGCTCGCTCATCCGTTCTTGTCCTCTTTCGAAATCCCTGAACAATTTTTATAGTCATTGCTGAACTTTTGCAATGTTAAAATGAAAAGCGCACAGAAACATTCCTTGATTTTTCAAACAAGTTTTGCCGAAATATTTCCTCTTTTTCTTTAGTTTCATGCATTTCTAGTTACATATAGATGAATGTGCGAGAGTGTGTATGTGTTTATGTGTGTTCATCCCCAATTTGTTTTTGTGTACGAAATAAATTGTGAACTTCGGTGACAAGAAAACATGAATGTGCATTATATAATTTTTATTTCTTTTTTAGAAGCATAAAAAGTTTGTATAGAACAAAACATTTCAAGTAAGAAATTGTTCATTTAGTTGCACATTCGCACTTAAATGTATGTACAGATATAGCTCCAAATATTTTGAATTATTATACAGGGTGTGTTGTTGCCGACTTCATCTTCTTCTTTTTCTGGTACTCACTCCCGCCAGCGCCTCCTTGTGCGATTTTTGGCAATGTACTTTAATTAGTTCCAGCTCTTCCCGATGCTCTCAACCTCCTTTCGACTGTTTGCCTCCAAGTTTACCTTGGTCTACCAAGACTAGCATTCGCACAGGGACTCCACTCTAGTGAATTTTCCGGGTTTGTGTATAGTACCACGAATCCACCTAAATGTTTAGCATTTTATGAGCACTTCGACGGACTGTATTTGCACTTTATTTAGCGACAGACTAGAAAAGAGTTACATTCTGGTTAAATACAAAATTTTTACATTCTGTGTTTCACGCGAAAGATATCTAAAAGTTTCGTCCCTAGGATAGGCATTTATTTTTATTTTGCATCACTACGAAGGTGTGTCTAAACAATATCAGATCGTTTGATGTACAAAATTAGATCTATTCGGATGCCACAAAAATTATTTACAAAATAACATTCAAAATGACTGTTTTTTTTTCTAACCGCCTAAGAGGAGCAAGCAAAGAAACAAATTCCCTTTCGTCATGAAATTATCCACAGAATGTAAGCTTAAGGTGTTTGTAGTCGTTAAAAAACACCCTTTAATCCCATAAGTAGTTGTAAAAGTTTTTCTTACACACCTGTACGAGTATGTACATATAAAATTCCAAATTAGTTCAAGGTGATAAAATCACATAATCACGAAATTTATGCTTACACAAGCATACTTTTGAGGGCACAATGCGTTTTTGGATTCTGTGAAGGATATGTATGTTAAAATATTTGATTATACTAATATAGTGAGTGAAACAACTGTTAAACTTTTAATGGGAAAACAATGCAAAGATATTCATTTGAGAGAAGATGTATATTTGCGTAGAAGGAATGACTGCCTGTGAGAAAATAATCGGAACCATTTGTAGTTCTAAGGCCAGATATGTAAGTGGCTTATTTGATCCAAAACTTTTTATGATGGATTCCAACATCATTGCGCTATTAGTTTCGTAGAGCTACAATATTTAAACGTGGCATTTTACAGAGCAACTCAATAAGTTCGGAGCTGAATTGTGGACGCTAATTAAAGCAGCCAAAGCTAAACTGCAAATCTTTGAAAGAAAAATGAAAGAACACAGTGAGTGTAGCATAATATTGTACGATGAACTTTGTTAGACCACTTTTTCAATGATGATAATGTTATGGGTTTCATCAAAGGGCAGCGGTTAAGATGGCTGGGATAAGGAATTGGAATAAAAATTGCAAGTAATCGAGATGTATGTAGGGCGAATGTGCAGATGATAAAAGCTCACAAAGAGCTTTAGAGCCAAAAGATGATGATGATTTTTATTTATTTATTTATTTATTAAGCCAATGAATATCATAGATCCATATAGACTAAGTGGACATATTTTAAGGTTAATAGGCATAAAAAAGGAAGTACAAATAACCTATTAATAATAAATATTCAAAAACTAAGTTATTCAATTAAATTATTAATAATAAATATTCGAAGATTTTAATAGGTGATCTTTCGAAAATGATAAATCTATCTCAACAAATTTAGAGATTTCATTAAACTCAATTTCGGGCATAAAGTGATTTTGAAAAATCAACATAGAAGAACTCCAACCTATGGAGAGCTCTAGTCGGAATATTAAAGAAAATGCTTTCAAGAAGCACCGGACAGTCAACAGCACCACAGATTAAGTCAAAATTCTCTAGCTCTGAAAAGAATTTAAGTTGACCAATAAACACCGCGCTTCATATGTAGGGAGAGGATTCAAAAATCGTAAATTACGCAACCCGAAATGTAAGAATACTTTTTGGATTAGGTTCAATTCTAGCAGCATGGCGCCTATAACACTGGTATCAAATGAAGGATAGATACTCAAGTTTAGAACGCACAAGCGCTGTACACAAAATCTTCAGCGTATAAGGGTCGGCGAAATCGGAGCTATGACGCCTAACAAAAGCAAGCACACACAACCGCCGTAGCCGAATGGCTTGGTGCGTGACTTCCATTTGGAAAGGCAGTGGTTCGAACTCCGGCCACGAAACACCAATTGATAGAAAAAGTTTTATTCTAATGGCGATCGCCCCTCGGTAGGCAACGGCAAATCTACGAGTGTATTTCTTGATTTAAATTTTTGTGGAAAACATGAGGACGCACACCCCAAGTACGAGGAGCAACTTGACTTAACAAAGGGTGTAAGCACCAATTAGAATATATATACGAGGGCCGTTTGAAAAATCCGTGCGAAAATAAAAATTGGGTCAAACTTTTTTTATTTTTCGATAGTCTCCTTTTAGACTTATAGACTTCGTCCAACGCTTTTTTAGTTTACTAATCCCTTCGGCATAACAGGATTTGTCCAAGCCTGAAAAATAGCCTTTCGTAATAGCCTCTTCGTTTGAATAAAATCGAAACGAACTGGAACCCTGTTTCCATTAATTCTCTGATACCACCTCCTCCTCCTTAACAGCAGATTGACTTCAGTTTGAAAAAAAAGATAAATTATAAGAAATTATCTGCAACTACAAGGCATTCTTAGTTATTCCCGTTGCCTCAATGGTGGCAGTACCAAACCACTTCTACTATAGTGAAAATACAGTGGCACTACTTACATCTGTAATGCCTACTGTGATTGCAACTGCCCAGTATCAGGATTTCGTTGTGCTTGCTGAGTCAGCATAAGCCTCTGAATGAAGCTTGCCTCAACACACTCGAATGATTCCTTCGGTATATCGCTTTTGAGCAAATTGGGTTCTCAGTATTTGATCAGCAGGCATTTAGTTTTATTATACTGCGATGCTGTTGTCTGATGCTTCTTATTCTGATATATTTCCTTTTAAGGAAAAATTAATATCGAGTGATGGTTGCGAATGCTCACAAACTTCCTCTGGGACACTTCGAAAAATGATATTTGCCACCTCGTCTTTTTCCGCAGTGGAGCAGTGCGCAATGGTATTAAACTTAGTTTTGCTACAAGTTCCTGACTATCGAGGGTGAACTCAGAGGCAAGTTACGGTGCTCCAATTTAAATTTGTATTTCTTTAGCTTTATTCGACTTAACATGCCTGACATAGAACGTGTGAACACAGCACTAGGTCCCTCATCAATGTAGACCGGACTTCCATTAGTACATTGATTGGCATATCACCGGGAACTAATAACCTCTGTCCTAGCTGTAGAAACTAGAAGTAGGTGGGAAGGGTTGAACTCTGACTGTCTAAACTCTTACTTTTGTATGTTTCACCAATATGGGCAAACAAGAGGCAATTGCCCATCATATGAGCCACATGCAGACTTGGCGCTAATACTTATTGCTCCCTCTCAGATGACGGAATCTATGTAATTATGGGAGTTATGCCTGTCGACCCTTTCGCGGTTGAGATGGTTTGGCTATATAGCACCATTGGGCAGAGGCCGTGAGCGCAGCTAAAAACGAAGAAAGACTATAGAATAGCAAATACGATGGGAGCAATCCGAGAAAGGTCAGTGAACTTTTAAACAACACGAAGAAATAGATTTTTGTATCCCCAGTTGATTGCTGGACACAGATGATTCAAAGTATACTTACACAGGTTCCACCTTAATAACGTTCCGTACTGCCGCAATGCCCTCGATAATACGAAGTGATGAGGCATATCCTTTTTCAATGCACGTGGTTCAATAATGAGCGAAATATGTTTGAGAAAGCGTTTTGCGAAAACATAACTGCGTCAAATCTTATCCCACATATGGGTGAAATCAGGACGCGGAATATGTCCGTAGATGCGTTGAAAGGGTTCATAAATGTATGTAATGTAAAGCAAAAAATCGGACTTGGACATAATGACAATAACAGATGATGGAGTAATAATATACTAACAATGGTCTCCAGATGCACCACTTAACGAGATTCCGGTAGGACATTCTGTCGAAAATGTGTGGGGGCTTACAGTTTAAGTTTCACACCGCGGCTTCGGCCAGAGACTTTTGATGCTTCCCCTCCTCCACCCAGCATTAAAAAACTCGTACTTTCTTTGATGTGTAGCAGACTTGGAACCGGCAGTCAACCACAATATTTAGTCGTTTATTAGAAAGACGAACTGATTTCACCAATTAGTAATTAAAGGCAGACACTTGAGCGCAAACTGGTAGTACCACAATGGGTATGCTGGTCTAAATTAGCTCTTTTACTTCCTCGTGAAAAGGGGAAACCACCGCAATCTAATCTAAACTAGCCTTATTCAAGAGCATTCAGCAGTTTAATAGAAGCACCTTCCCTCCCGAATATATCGGGTTTTTATCCCTATGTCGGAGTGCTGGTATTAATCTCGGGGGCATTTAACATTTTGGGAGGAGATCATGGGAACCCTTGTCGGTATTTTTATGGTATGTGGATCTTGTGAAACATATCTATTTACCAAGCCGCTTGCTCCGAAGAATATTTATTATTTTTAATCAGTAAAAGTCCTTTTTACCAATTTTTGTTTAAAAAACTCCAAATAAATTGAAGCAAGTACTTAATCCAATATCCAAAACTAAACAAAATCAAATAAATATTTTCTCTATCTTCTTTTGTGTATTTGCAGAGCCGTTTTCATCGCAGATCAAAGATTTCTGGCGCTCAAGCAACCGGATAAATTCTGGACGTTGCAAATAAAATACGTCCAGGCACGAGATGCGGGCGCCTACGAATGTCAAGTGTCAACAGAGCCAAAAGTTAGCGCCCGAGTGCACTTACAAGTGGTTGGTAAGTTACAAAGAACTTTCATTTCGGTTCAGTTGTAGGAGCAGCCAGCAGGCAGCAACATCAGCAGCGAAAACTTGTCCAATTAAAGAAAGGAAAACCAAAAAGACAGTTCAAGTTTAAGTCGTTTCGAAGCAAGGGAGTTGCGTTGCTTTGAAAGAGGTTAAGTGTGTTGCATATACAACAACCTATACACACGCACGGGCGCACAAACACACACTCACACATGTTCCTGTTCATGTGGCAAGCCGCGCTGGTGCTCCTATTTGCACTTGCCACAGGCGATTTATTGTTGCGTTCGTTGAATATTTTCCCATGTTCGCTGGCTTTTATTTACCAACGCATGTACGATCTTATTTGCACACATCTATGTGCAGTTGTGCTTAGAATTACCACGCAGAAGAATCCACTACCGCGCTGTTATGCGTCTAGTTATTTGAGGACCATTCACAGTTCGCGTATCTTCTTTTTCTATGTCGGCAACTGACGAGTTTAACACCGATATACTTGGAGACATCAATACCACTTTTCATCTCTTTCTCGATGTGAGGGAGGTAACATAAAGTACAGAAGAAAAATCAATCAATATTCGAGTCTTCAAATATATTTTAGAATTTTGAAAGTTTCAAAAAAACTTTGCTTGATTAAATTAATTATCTTTAATCCTTGCCTAATATCCGCACGAAGTAAACCCCACCGATACAGCTATCAGCTATGCAGCGGCTATCGCAATTTTGAGGAGTAGTGGCTTAACCACCAAGTGATCCGAGGCTGGAATCTTGGAATTTATATTTTTCCGCACTTCCTTTCATTTTATCTAAAGACGCTTTTGTTTTTGATCTTTACTTTTCAGCTTCTCCTTCTTCTTGATTGGCTCGATAACCAGTTATTTCTTTCTCGTGCTAACCGGCACCAGTTGGACACACTAAGTGAAGCCAACTCCTCCCCCACCTGATCTTTCCAACGCAAAGGAGGCCTTCCTCTTCCTCTGCTACCGCTATCTAGTTTCGCATCGAATACTTTCAGAGCCGGAGCGTTTTTATTCATTCGGACGACATGACCCAGCCAATGTGCCCATTGGATTTCCATTCGTTGTGCTATGTCTAAGACGGCGTAAAGCTCAAACAGCTCACCGTTCCATCGGCTGCCATATTTGCCGTCGCAAACGTGCGAACGCCCAAAAGATTTACGCATAATCTTCCTCTCAAACACGCATCATCGGATATTGACATCGTCCCTACTTCTGCGCCATACGTTAAGGCAGGTATGATGAGAGCCTTATAAAGTATTAGTTTGTTTGTCGAGAGAGATGGATAGATGACGCTCAAGGGAATTTCTAAAGGTAATAAAGCCGCAGCTCTCTAGTTTTGTGGGTACCTTTAGCGGATATTATGTAATGGGTATCCCCGCAGTGCAACTTTGTATTGCTTCGAGTCCTTTCTGCAGCAGCTGTCTAAGGGTTGAGCTGAAACCATCTCAGCACTTTCTTTCTAGTTATCCTGCTCTCATCGATCTGAGATATAAACTCCTTGGCTCTCACTTTTTTGCAACACTTGCGGTGGTAGCTGGTTCAGATATTTCATCAGTAGCTTGAAGCGGTTAACGTTAACGTAATTCAATCAGTGGTCGGTCAGTATCCTCCCTTCGCCCTCACTTCTTTTCCCCCTCTTTTTAATCAGTACGGTATCACAGGCAAGCGGTCGCCGTAGCTGAATGGGTTGGTGCGTGATTACCATTCGGAATTCACAGAGAGATCGTTGGTTCGAATCTCGGTGAAAGCAAAATTAATAAAAACATTTTTCTAATAGCGGTCGCCCCTCGGCAGGCAATGGCACACCTCCGAGTGTATTTCTGCCATTAAAAAGCTCCTCATAAAAATATCTGCCGTTCGGAGTCGGCTTGAAACTCTAGGTCCCTCCATTTGTGGAACAACATCAACACGCACACCACAAATAGGAGGAGAAGCTCGGCCAAGCACCTAACAGAAGTGTACGCGCCAATTATTTATTTTTTATTTTTATCACAAAGCATGAATTAGATCACAAAACAAGTGGGTTCTTGCATGGGCAACCATTTAACTGAACCTAACTAAGCATTGGACTAAGTAGGCAATTTAGTAGTAAGGTCCTCTCTCGACGAATAAAACTATCACTTTATGAGGCTCTCATTATGCCCGTGTTAACGTTTGGCGCGAAAGCTTGGACGTTAAAAATATCCCTTGAGGCATCCCTTGGGGGGTTTGGAACAAAGATTCTCCGGAAGATTATTGGACCTTTGCACGTTGGTAACGGCGAGTATCCCAGGTGATGGAGCAATGAACGGGATGAGCCTTATGATGACATAAACATCTTGCCGCATTGCTTGGCTCACCCACTCTCTCCAACTATTCACCCTTCTTTGTGATTACGTACCCAATCCCCAGTATTATCCCAAAATAAGTTATTTTCGCTCATGTCTGGAGAAAGTTCGTTTTACGGTAGGGTACATTTTCCCGCTACTTCGTCATATGTGCAGCGCGCAAGCCAAAACTCACATACAAACAAGAATTTACTTGCACACATAGGCACACACACACGTCATTGCGGTTCTTTGTATTTAAATTTACTTTCAGAATTGCATTTAAATTGCGGCTAAAATGCATTGAAAAAGTCAAAGTCCAACTTCCTTACGGCCATGGCAAAGGAACTTTTGCATAGCCAAAAGCTTTTAACAAGAAAACTTTTCGCCACTCAACGGTTAGGGACAGAATTTAATGGAAAATACGAAAATGTCTTATTTAGTTCAACTTTTGCACACCATTGAACGATTCATACATTAACGCATATGTATATGTAAATATGAGGGTGTGTATGTATGGGTGCGCCTCGGCTCAAGCGCAAGACTTAATTTTGCATGAAAAAGCAATAACAACAGAATAAAGTGTCCAACAACGTAAAAAATACTTCCAATTTCAGCTTCCAACTAAAATTTGGCCATGTGTGAAAAGTGTAATTGTTGAATGCTTCAAAAGTTTTCTGAAAAATTTCTTCACCAATGCCTGAAGTCACCCCACCGCCAGCACTTATTTTGAAAATTGACTTTTAGTGGTTTTCCAAATAATTTAGTATTTATTTGAATAAAAGTTTGCATGCGCCCCAGTCGGAAATTATATTCTTTAGTCAATACTTCAGGAATTTGGCAAAAGTTAAATGGAAGGTGGTGCAAAAAGTATTTGAATAGGCTAAAACTTGTTTTACTTGGCTCTTATATAACTTTTTTGTTGTTGTTACTTTACACTTCCGTGAATAGGAAAAACTGCGGAGTAATTTGCGAAGTAATTTGTCAGTGGTTTTAACTTAGCCTTGATTTCAGTACACTTCTCCGAACCATGTGGCACTTACTACTCAAGCAAATCGTCATCTGATTGGCCAAATTAAAGAGGCGTTCAGAACTCAGCTGGAAACTTTCTGGAAAATCTGGTCACATAGGAGTCCTGTAATACTACTTTAAGGTCGATTTGAAAACTAGCATCGTGTTTCTACATTTTTCGGTCACTTCTTCCAATAATTTTGGTCATAGATTTGAACATGTTGCCGTACAAAAATCAAATGGTTCAACAGCTGGTGTTTGCCAACTGTGAAAGCTGAGTGCCGTACGGTTAGAGCTTTGTATATTTTAATGGCTGTTGAAGCTGTCTAGCGAGAAATTGATGATGAGCGACGAGGAGCTTTTCCAACTCTCTGGACACGTAAATAAATGAAATTTTCGATTGTGGACAACATACGAACTCTCATTCTCTCCTTGCTGTTTACTCAGACCATCTGATTGGGTCATACTTTTCTTTAGATTACAAGGAAGCGCGGTGAGCGAGTTTTCAATATCAAAATTGCTTGAGTTCGAGTTAGAAGATAGCTGGTTCCCGAGCGAAAGTATCACCGCTCGTCCAATGCGAGATATCATGCAGATATCGCCCGTTTGATTTCTTCATTAGAGAATTTTTATTAGACTGATTTTTGATTGGCCCGATCTGACTTGATATTGCCCAATCTAGCAAACTCAAAGTACTTCCTGTGGGATTGCTCAAGGTACAGATTTCGCCCAGAAACCGTCAATCTGATACCGAACACCTTCTTGTTCGTAAAATTCTGATAAATAGAAGCCAACGCGAAAACTGAGCCAATAACCCATAAACCTTCAGTCTAAGCAGCTAAAACTCGGCAAAGGTGGAATACTGGTATACTATTCAGATGGTTCTAGATTCAGTTCTGTAGAAAAATAACACAAAATTTAAGTTGGATTAGGTTGAAATTACTCCTGCTGAAACCAGTGTTACATTTAGACCATAATTAGAATCATATCGTGACATTTTTGTAAACACAATTTTACTAATTCGTTTTTCTGAACTAACCAGTGGCTCTAAATATATTCATCTCTTCTTCTTCTCAATTGGCGCGATAACCGCAATTTTGGCCGAGTTTAACAAAGCGCGTTAGTCGTTTCTTTCTTGTGCTAACCGGCGCCAGTTGGACACACCAAGTGAATCCAAGTCCTTCTCCACCTGATCTTTCATGCGCTGCGCAATGTATATGTCACCGTAAAGCTCATACTGCTCATCGTTCCATCGCCTGCGATATTCGCCGTTGCCAACGTGCAAAGGTCCAAAAATCTTGCGCAGAATCTTTCCTCAAACACTCCAAGCGTCGCTCCATCGGATGTTGTCATCGTCCAAGCTTCTGCGCCATACGTTAGGACGGGCATGATGAGAGTCTTGTAGAGTGGTAGAGTGTAGAGTTTTATTCATCGAGAGAGAATTTTACTCCTCATTTGCCTACTTAGTCCAAAGTATCCTTTGTTAGGGCCTATGATGTCAATATATCTTCATCATTTACCTTAAAACAATATCCACTACCTCACTTAGAATGGCTAAAAATTTTGCGCTCAAATACCGAAGTATACTTTTGCGGTTTATTACCAACAACGATATGAATATCAAGTGTGATCAATTTAGGGGTATCGAATGTTTAATTGAAATAAAACAATGAAAATTCAACATGATTGGACAATCTTTATTATTTTTTTGTAGAACCATTCATGGCATTTACATTTTAAGAACAATCTGCGCCGTATGAATGACTCATTGGAGGGCTTCGGTGGGTATCTCTTCAATAATTTTAGTAATGTTGGCTTCCAATACCTCAATCGAAACTGTTTTATGCACAAAGCATTTCGACTTTACATGCCTCCACAAATAAAAGTCCAAAGGTGTGATATCTCCCGATCTTGATAGACAATCCACTGGTCCGAGACGAGAGATAAATTGCTTACCGAAACAATAGCAAACGACGCAGTAAGTCCATTGATTCACGAGCTGTATGGAAAGTAGTATTGTTGAAACCAAATGATGCGGCGGTCATGAGCTTTAATTTCCGACTTCAAAAAGTCGTTTACCATGGCGCGGTGGCACCCACTATTCACTGTTACATTAACGCCAGCGTCGACTTTTTTTTTACAGAACGTTTATTTTCATAATACAATTAAGGCGCAAGTCTTTCCATGATGAAATATCAATAAATACTACAAAAAATATATATGTGGTTTGACAGTAGTCACACGTGACCTGTAAACAAACCCCTTTGTATTCCGATCGCCCCATTTCAGTAATATTTGCCGCCTGCAGATGGCGGGTACTTCAGTTTAAAAAGCATTGCAGACATTTAACCACTACCATGCCATTTACTCGTAGATCTTTCATGGCAATTGTTTTGATCTATTCTACATTCTAGAAAATAAAAAATATTTTATCTTAGCGAATTTCTCAATGAAAAGAAAAAGAGAGGAGAGAGAGTTAAGTAGCGTGTTGATCGTTTGGTAGCAGCTTTAGAGACTTACTTCCAATCATTCATGAAAGGAACTACTTATTTTTGCTTTGAGTATTTTAAGCAGTTGCGAAAGCTGAATGGTTTGGTGCGTGACTAGCATTCAAATGATAGAAAAGTTTATTTTTTTCTAACAGCGGTCACCTACAGGGTACTTTCTTCTCGTACAATGCTGATATTAGAGACTCAACCGTGTCGCTTATTTGATATCAAAGCAATAGAGAAGGAATATTCATGTAAGCACACTTACATACGTGCATACACGTGCATATATTTGCAAACGAAATAAATGAACCGGAAGAAATGTACCTTAAATGATATAAACGGAATTATTTACCTAGTTCAGTTGAGCAAATGAGGAAAGAAGAGCAGAAAACAGCAACGATTCCAACTGGTTCAAGCTGATCAAAAGTAAAGCTCGTTGGGGAGGGTTGAACCGAATTGTGAAAATAATAAAAATAAGAATCACAAACATATGCACATTTACAGGGTAAAGCAATCGAGCGGAATCAAAAGATTTGTAAACAAAAAATGTGCAGATTATGAAACGTGGAAAGGGCAATTCTGATCGAGGAAACAAGTTAATAAATGTAAATTACGAGTCACGAGCAGGTGTTTGTCCAAAAGGGTGCATTAGTAGTGATTTCTGTCCCTGGAACCAACTTAAATTGTCAATTTTTTTTTAATTAAAGTAATTACAACTAACACACGCGGCCATAAACGCTTAGCGGTTACCGCCCCAATCAAGAAGAAGAAGAATTACAACTAAATTTTCATTCCTATTGTTATTGTGCGTAGAATGGAATTGTGGATGATCGGAAAGTTTTTCCTAGCGCTCATGCAATAATGAAACTTAACTTAAATCCAGTAGAAATAATATTGAAACAAGGGACTCATTTCTCCTTTGCAAACTTCACATATGTTTTTATGAGTCTTGGCAGTTCACCGAGGAAGAGCAAATGTAGCTCGTCCGTTTTCAATATTTACCGACCCAAAAATATACCATCTAAGTCTCGCGAAAACTAGACCATGGCAGAGAAAATGCTCTGTATTATTCACATCCTCTATGACCTTATGTTCGAACTTGGAACTCTAGGAATTATTGATTATGATGGTCCTCATCCTCCAAGCAAAATGCACACAGTGGATTATCGTGATCATGGATTGCGCTAAGTAACTAATTTTATAAGGGCTCCCAGCCTATTTCTCCTCTGCTGGGAAGAAATTTTCGTGGTACGTCTTTTCAGCAAACTCTTGGTTGTTTTGAAGGTTTCAATACTGCACCAATGAGTCTAATGAGATTTACTACTTAGAGTCTTGACTACCCGACAGTTACCGTAATGGTTTGCTTCCTAAAATTTGCTTCGGCACAATTGGACACTTGAAAAGACCAGTTTCTTGACGTGAATATCACAGTGTCTCGACATTCACATAAGTTCAAGCTCATTCAGCCTTGCAACGGAGTTTAGCCTATTAGACTATTAGGTTGGTTAAGTTCATCGCGTTTTGTTGATGCCTTTCCGCCAAAAATGCCTGATTTGGTGTCAAAGAAGTTGTTGAGCCAGTTTCTTATCGAAGTAACGCCCTTCATACGCGGAAAATATGGTAATCGGTCGATGCAATGTCCGAAAAATACGGCGGCTGCTGAAGGATCTCTCATTCGAACTCTAGAAGGGCGGCCTTGATGGCTTATGCAACATGGTAAATCGGTAAATCGCAGTTCATTCTTTCCGCCAATTCACGACACCGCTCCCCATCAAAAGTGATTTGAGACGTTCTCCGAATTCCAAAGACCTTCCACTGCAGGACGTGTCATCGACGTCGAAGTGGTCATTTTTGAACTTTGCAAACCATTTCCGTGCTGTAGACTCGCCTGTGACATCTTCTCCATACTCGTCGCAAATGCCCTGTGCTGGTTGATTTGTTGGTTTAAATGGAGATTCTTCCAGAATCGAACTGGCGCTTCCGCACCATTTTGTTGCCACATCCTCATTACCAACTTGTTATTTACAGCATGACTATATCCAGTCTGCTCGGTTCAGGTACCTTATCAGGTTGCAGGTTGACATTTAAGCCAGACAGCTGTTCAAGACTGTCGAACAGCGGTTTGCCCAGGGTTAACATTTTGTTCTTCCGTAGGCCAGGGCATTCGCAGAGGAAATAAAAGATTGTTTCCTTTTCCCCCGGCTGTTTGCAACTGTGACAGTATGTGTTGTGAGCGATGCCCATTTTGCCTGCTTGTTCCCCCACAGACCAAAAGCCAATTATCACTGTCGTTAGTCTCCAGCCGTCCCGCCGTTTCATATTTATCAAT
Source organism: Anastrepha ludens (assembly GCF_028408465.1). Classification (NCBI taxonomy): domain Eukaryota; kingdom Metazoa; phylum Arthropoda; class Insecta; order Diptera; family Tephritidae; genus Anastrepha; species Anastrepha ludens. The sequence continues at coordinate 6,105,964 of NC_071498.1, read as the reverse complement.
GTTGACGATTGCTTAAGGTTGTAGGTGGGCCATAACGTTCTGCAAATTTTACATTTCGTCTGGTCTTTCCATCTACAATCCGCGATTCGAGGGTATTGTTGGGATATTATATTCTTGCCAGTTCATCCGCTTTTTCATTACTTTCATTGCTCCGATGTCCCGGGACCCAGATTAAGGTAACTTTATTGTTTACGCTCAATGTGGCAAGGCTAGTCCTGCTTTGTTCCACCAGTTTAGAGGTTGTTGTCGCCGAATCCAGTGCCTGGATTGCAGCTTGGCTATCCGAAAGAATAGCGATATTGCCCTTAAAAGAGGGATCTGCGAAAATATTTATTTTTGTCTCCTGGATATTCCATTTCTAAGCCTCAAAACTAATAAAAAATTAAACAACTCAAAAATATAAATAACATGGTTTTGTTGAGCAGAAAAAGTTCTATTGAATGAATATTTACCCTTTGCCAAACACCAAACAAATCGTTGTAAAATAAAAGAAAATATAAAAACGCTATGAACACAAAGAAGGTAATGCACGATTTTACGAGCTCTAGCAATAGCTTAAATATTACGCATATCTTAGAATTAATAGATTTTGTTATAACTACAAAGGTGATAAGGAAACTAGATTTTCAGCGTAAATCTTCACGCTTACAGGTTTCTGGACATTTTAATTTTCAATTTTCAAAAATAAAACTCATACCCGGCATTTGTAAATAAAATTTACAGCTTTCATTTCATCAAAAATCATTTTTTGTCCTTCCACATTTACCAATGTTCTTTGAATTTTTTTCAAAATATTTCTCAAATGCGTGCCCTCCGGCTTCAATCTATTCAAAAAGAGTACCTCAGAGTACCATAATAATTTCAGTTTTGGCAAAAAAAATCAAAAACAAAAGCACACACAATTCTCTACGTGATTTCTACAAACAGAAACAGACAGTGCAGGAGCGCTGGACAAATATTTGATGAAGTCAAAAGTTCTCAGCGATTTCTGCTGGATTTCCTTAGTGAGCCCATATCGCACATTCATCGAAAGAGAGCATACGGCTTCAAAAAAAGTTCTCTACATGTTTTGTATTTGGTGAAGCCAGTTGTTAGAAGCTGAGTTAAATAAGTACAGTACAGGAACCTGTTGACAAGTTTGGCAACTTATTTTAAGAAATCATTTTCGACTTTTATCATTCTTATATGAAATATAGTTCATTTAGGTGCCGTAGACAAATGGGTTTGTGGGTGACTAGCATTTGGAAGAGCACAGGTATAAGACTCCAATTGATAGAAAAAATTGTATTTAACAACGGTCGTCCCTCGGCAGGCATTGGCAAACCTCCGGGTATATTTCAGCCATGAAAAATCATCTGCCATTCAGAAGCGGCTTAAAACTGTAGGTGCTTCCATTTCTGAAAAACATTAAGACGTACACCACAAATTGGAGAAGGAGCTCGGCCTCGGTGACCGAATGTTGTCGCCAAGGAGTATGCCCCATAATTAGCGCTAATAGGGTTCATATCTCAATCCTCCTCTGTGTGAAAAGGAATTTTGCTATCACCCTGTCAGGTCTTTTCAGATAATTTTGATTGTTTTGTAAGTGATTGATTTGAAAGTTTTGTAGAGCCTTATGACAGAAAAAAGGAATGTAAAAATAAAAATATTTTGAAGTTCAGTTTGATAGCTAATTGCACTATAAAAATTGCAAAGTTCGCATTCTGATATAAAAAATTTGTGTGATTTCCTTGACCGCAGGGCACTCAGAGCAGATCCAAAGGTTAATAAAGTCAGTCCATTAACTCTTCTTCTTCTTCTTGTTCCACATTATTTGGGACTGTGTACTTTTTTATAACAGCATTAGGTTCTAGATTGGAGTCCAGCACTCATACCATCTTCTTGGGTCCACCTAGCAGTCACGGCATATTCGGTATTTCTAGCATTTCTGCTTTTGCAAGTCGCCCGTCAGCCATTCTTTTGACATGGCGACCCCACTCTTTGCGATATCGTAGGCTCCACTTAGTTACATCTTCATTTTGGCATATGCGCCCCATCTCTTGGTTTTGCTGGTGATCGAGTGTAGTGCATCCTGATACAGTAAGTAGAGTTTGCATCTCTGTATTGTTCGTAATTCACTGGGTTGCGAAAGTGTCAATTTAAGTTTCTACACAGGTAATAATTGGTCCGCCGCACGTTTTATAAATTCTGATTTTAGTTCCTTAACTCAAAATTGGAAAATTTGCACATTGGCGATTCTGGCATAAGTGGGACGATAAAATAACAAAAGCCACAAGATTAAAATCGAGTTTGTTAAAGCAGAATATTGAACACCCATCGAAAAATCAGTCTTCGAAATAATTAACTTATTTAGGGCTAAACCTGCCCACTGCTTAAGGCCAAAAAATTCAATATAGCAAATTAAGTTGCACACTTAGAACCTGCCAAATGTTTGGTATGGCACGTGTGAACATTCCATGATACCAATGAAGAAAGGTGATGTCCATAACGGTTATGGTTATGGTTACATATAGTCCAGAATAAAGGGTCGTTCAAAAGAGACGCCTAGCTGTCAGTAGTGAGTAATTCCTATGCGGTACCTTTTTAATGTCATATTCGTCTTTTGTAAAGTGGACGGATATACAACGTTTTATGGTAGAAAACGGGTTAGAATTATTGAAACTTATGACAATGGCGGACCTTTAAGAACAACAAATCACAAAATTCGAGACGTTTTTCGGTGGAAATAATCGTTAGAATGAGTCAAAAATTCAAAGGTTGGCGAAAAACTTTCAAGAAACTGGTTATATCGAGTATATAAAAACGATAGGCAATCCAAAAACTGGGCATTCTATATAAACGTTTGCTGTAGTACAAAGTGTGGCTGAACATCCTTCAACTTTGTTACTTCGAGGTTCTAAGTTAGAAAGCATGGATTAATCGACTCTTTGGCGGATTTCCCCTATTGTGGGGGTTCCAGTCAGATTTTCCCTATAGCCGACATAGTTCTTAAGAGCCGTATTTTGAATAAAATTAATGAAAACCGAAAGAATCTACATTTTTGCATGTTTTAATTTGAAACAACAGCGAGGCTCGTCATTTGAAAGCCCCTTTACGATATACCGTACTTCTACGCATTGCTGCGGAAGCATACATTTGAGGGTTTATAGATATATGTATGTGTTTACAGGTATACATATATGAAAGTGTATATGCACCTGTCCATGCAGATGTGGACACTAGTTAAATGTGACGCACACAAATTCATTTAAAACCATTCGCTACAGCAGAACAAAGCGGCATATATGAGAAGCTTTTAACGTTGTCGGGCAGATTCTAGCTGGTGAGAGTCTTGCTTTACTACACTGCCGCACACAAACGCATACACAGCGGGAGATTAGCCCAAAAATTATTGCTTGGTACAGAAAATGCTACGAAGAAGGCTATGGGGAACAGCTGGAAGTGACAATGAAAAAAAACTTGAGATGTAATAATATGAAGAAACAGGAATAGAATATGCAACGCCAACAATCCACCAGTACCTGAAAGTGCCAAGTAGAGCAGACAAACTAATTTAGAGTTTAACTATATTAGTTTTCTCAAACTTAAAAGCCTTGCAACTATTTGAACCAAGCGCTTGTCAAAATTAAAATAAAAACACTGTACTTCAATTTTAATAATTTGGCGAAATAACCAATCTATTTGTAGTATTGCGATCCAATTTTTTTGATTTGAGAATTTAAAGACTTTACCAATTGCCCACATAGTGAAGAACAAGAGCGGATGAGATAAGAGGATGCTTGATAAGCCCAAATTCGTGCCACATTCTGACCAACTTTCATTTGAATTTCCGCTTTCAATTCACCACTCCTCTGCTCGTTAAAGAATTTCGCTGCTCGTTAAGTGAAAAATGTGTACGTGAAAGCAACAATAGCTTAGCGATTATCAAGCGACTTTGCTTATAGCTGCTTAGCTTACAATATATGTATATGGGGCACTGAACAAAAAATCTGTTTTTGTAATAAATTAATCAGTGGTTAAATCTTTATAGCATTGAGCAGAATCTTTATAGCATAAGGGCAGAAAGCAAAAGTAAGAATAAAACACCTTAAAGGATTTATTTCGGTCTTTTGTAGTCAAAATTTCAAGGGTGCAATAGGCAATAGATATCTGGGACAAAACTAGTATTTAACGTCATTTTAATAAATCAGTATAAAATTATGTTTAATAGCTTGTATGCCCTCCGTTAATTATTGTAACTGATACTATTATTGTAACTCAGTCGTCGTGGAACCGAATTTACGAGTGACTGAAGGGTACTAAAACCGATTTTTGCCCATTCCTCTGTTTACTCCATTTATTCCGGACTGTCTAGTTACCTTACAAGTGGTATCCGTAGTCTATCTACTGCGCGGTGTAGACCGAATTGAACCCTAGCTTGCTTAAGTATCCTTAAGGGATGCTCACATACCAATTTAATTTAATCTAGTATAAGATCAGTTTTCTTCCTTGTCAGTTCATATGCAATGCAATTTTCGGGAATGTCTCTATGTCCAGGGATCCTGACAACGTTCGTTGTGCACTGCTTAGTTGGTTAACTTAGATTATCTCTATATTCATTTGCTACTTTAGACGAAGTATTATTGCATTGTAGATTGACTATCGGAGGAGATAGTGATCGGCTGTGCTGCGACGTGTGAGTCTCCGATGCACAACGCAGCCTCTTTTATAGCTATTAACTGAGCTTGAAAGACGCTCCAGTAGTATTTTTGCCGTAAGCTTCAATTCATGTGTAGCACTTCTGAGTGGACGCCACTCCCAACCCTATAATATAGTCTGGAGCTATCATTGTAGATAGCCTCAATGTCTTTCCAGTAAACTTAGATTGAAGCCGTCAACGTCATCCCATTCAATTTCCTGGGATTCGTATGGACAGTTTTTTTGAAAACAGTGAAATTTCAAATGCCTATATCTGAATTATTTCCTTGGTAAATATGCCTCAAATCTGTTTACGTTGCAAATATCTATGGGGAGAAGGTCCAGTAGAGAGTTAAGGATGCATGTGTAGCTGCGAGGCAGCAAGTCGTGCATGCTTTATGCCGGTATGGCAGTATTGATGGGAGTTTGCTCTTCACGTACGGCATGCTGAAGAAAAATTCCACTATTTGAGTAATCAATTCCAAATTAGTTAATTTTTCCTACAGGGTAGTTGAGTAACGCAACTGCAATATGGATTATTTCCCTAAAATCTCTCCCATATCTACAAAGGACGAATTTTTGCCAACTTTTTGATGTTTTCTATGCAGGTATTTACATACATATATACGAGTATGTGTATATGTCTAGAGTACGCAAATTAATTTTGAGGATAATAGGAGGCATGGAAAAGAATACCAGCTACATGCAAGTCCATATATATATGTATATATTAATGTGCGTATGTATGTGAATAGTTGGAAAAGGGATTTGTGTTCATGCGGTGTGCCACCTACCAGCAAAATGGCACAATGAGAGCTGAAGTAATAATTTTGGTACAAAAAATATGCAAATATGATAATGACAACAGGCTGTGTGACACTGAATAGCAATGCCGCCCAAATGGTTATAAAGACAATACGGCAATTCAATTTGTTTGTCGGAAATGTGAAGTGATTATGCGGATTATATCGAACAGCACAAGTTTTTACAAACATATTTCCAAGACACGTACGCTTAAGGGGAGAGAAAGAGGTGAAAATATTTCAAATTGATTTTTAGTTCAAGCCCAAGTGTGTGATGAGTGCTTTCGATTGCATACCGAAGTTCAGCAAAAGGTTGCGAGTTTGTGTGAAGCCAGCGAGTATTTAAATAGTTTTTTTGGGCAAATGTGCGCCAGTTTTTATGCAGCGCTGTAATGGTTGAAAAATTTCACCACCACATACGAGTATACACACACTATTGTCCTTTTGTAGTCTCCTCGCAGTGAAGCACCGAATTAGTAAAAAAATACTCGTTTACAACTGACACAACAAATTACGAACTTAAAAAACAAAAAATAAATTTTACCAGAAAAAATTTAAAATTTAAGAATACGTTTCTATTTATATATATTTTTTAAATTTTTATAGAAACTACCGGAATTTTCAGTTCTTAGACCAACAAAATACTTTTATAAAAATCAAAGTAAGGGAAAATGTTCTTCTTAAACCGACACTTACTTGTCTCGCCAGTCTAAGAAAAAATACTTTCACAAAAAAATTAAAATTTTGTATTGATGAATTTCCAGACTAAAATCTAACTAGTACGAAAAAGACTAGATTTGTACCCATTGCAAAACGATTTATTCATGCCTGTTTTATTTGAATTCAGCCTTTTATTTAACTTGTTTGGATATGTGTGAACCATTAAAACGAGTATATACTCAATTATACAGGATCAATAGTAGGTGTTATTTTGGAATGGATTGCGCTATCGAGAAATGATTAACGATTTTTTCGTCTGGACAACGCTTATTTTCTACAAGACGGCGCTACGTGCCACACAAGCAACATTGATCTTTTACGGGAAAAGTTTCCGGATCGTGTTTTCTCTCGAGGAGGTGATCACAATTGGCCTCCGAGATCTTGTGACTTTTTTCTTTGGGGCCACGTGAAAGAGAAGGTCTACCCCAATATCCCAGGGTCGATTCAAGACCTCAAAGATGGAATTCCTGAGGCTATCGAGGACATAGGGCAGCCACTTTGCAATTCGGTTATGGAAAATTTCATGAAGAGGATATTGTCCTGTAAACGTGGTCGTGGTGGTCATTTGCCTGGCGTTATTTTCCACTATTAACGGCATACTTTATTAAAAAATAGCATTTTTCTTTGAATATCAAAATAACACTTCTTACTGGAAAACCCTTTATTTATTTTTCCTTTCTATCTTTTTTATTTCTATCAATACTTGGAAAATTGAAAACTAACACAATTAGCAAATCTAAGGCTGCCCGATAAAACTGTGTAAAATTTTAAATTTATTTAATAAAAGGGGTTTTATTACGTATTGAGAAATTGATTTAATGTTTATAAATTCTTTAATTTCCATTTTTAATCCCAAATTATTGGTTTTGGTCCATAATTGGTCGAGTATTTTTTGTTTATTTTGAACTAGTGTGAGACTGGGATATTTATGATCGCAAACTGAAAATCAACATCTCGTAGAATATCGCCATTTTCTGCATGGCTCTGCTGTTTGTATGAAAAAACAAAAACATTTGCCTGGCTAGTTGCGTCTGCGATTTATCACATAGTTGAGAAGTAATTCACAACTACCAAATTTGACTACAGGGCAGCTATATATATGTATATATACACGTATATGCATATGTATTTAGGGATGTAGGTATGTATGTATATATTCGCGCATATGGAGCACAGCAAACCCAATTCGAGGATGCTCCAACTGCAGATTGACAAAAGGACTATTAACGTGCATAGGGGGATTGATATATACATACATACATACATGCATACATACATATGTACACACATGTAAACTAAATATGATCAATGTTGTTGTTGTGCGCACGTCGCCTCAGCGCATCCGTATTCACACTTCCGTCTCCGGTTGCTACGTGCTAATGCCACATCTGCTATTTCCAGATGAGACTCCGTTTCCCCGGTCGCAACAGCTGCACATCGAAACCTTAACACCAACTGATTTCCTCTGCCAAGCTGAAAATGTGAAATCTTTGAAATCTTCATCTATTTTTATTTCTCTCAATTGAGTTACTCGCCCCATATTCGATAAAAGTGTGTATGGGTGAAAAAAGCTAAAAATCCACACATGTAGCACCTCATTGAGCGTGTGGCCGCGTGTGTGACAGTGCTTGTGTGTGCACGTGTACGTGTCGTACGTGCCTGGCAACTGTTAATTTAGTTTATTGCTTTACATTCAATTGTCATTAGAGTGGCAAGCTGGTGCTACTACACCTGCTTATATTTTTTTCTCAAAATTATTTTCTTTATCACTTGGACCTTCACTGACTTTCTTTTGCATTATTGATATATACACACACATACATATTTATGTACATTTTTTTCCTGTTCTCTATTTACTTTTAGTGCCCCGCACAGAAATCGTAGGCGGGCCAGATCGTTTGGTCAAAGCTGGCAGCACTGTGGTGCTGCGCTGCATCGTTCGTGGCGCCCTCGAACCGCCCACCTTTATTATGTGGTTCCACAGTACGGAGCAAATAAACGGCGACTCGCGTCGGTATCGCACACAAGTCGATCGGAATTTACCCGAGACCGAAGGTGATGCTCACAGTACGGTAAGTGAAGCAAATTCAATTCACTTCTACTTAAGCAATTTTTTTCCAATCAAGTTTTGGACAGGTACATAAAATACTTTCAAATATGTATATTAGAGTGCCGCACCAAAAAAATTGAGTTTTCACCAGCAGAATTCTAAAATCTATTATATTTTAAGACGACCGATTTCAAAATATTTCGAAAATTTTTACTTTTTAAATGAAATTACAATAATTTTTAAAAATTTGTTTATTTATATCTACGCAGGTGATAGAAAAGTTATTTTATAAAAGGTCTGCATATGAATGTTATTAACGTATTCAACAAAACAGATATTTGGTATTTAAATGTATAAAAAAATACCTATCCATGATGCCTCAGAAGTCTAAATCGATCGGAAGATTTCCTCAAGCCTACCCAAGAACGTCAAAGTAACACATCGTGCGATTGGGGAACGCTTGGACTTTACTTCCACTAACATACTTAAATTCCAGATTGGATGAATATCTGAACATGAAAAATATTTTCTCGCGTGGTTTCCCCTACGGTGCTGTGAATTCGTTTGGCTTACAGTTGTAAAAAATTCAAGCTGCGTTGTTGTAGTCAATAGGCTTGAAGCTATACCGTAACTTGCGATTAAGTTTTAGAAAAAAATTCTATTCAGAAATCTATTCTCTTCATAGAAAGTAAGGCTTTAAGGTAACTAAAAAAAGCTTGATCTTAGTAAATAATGGAATTTTTCCAAAAAAATAGGGAAATTTTAAAATATAAAGAATTTTATAAAAATTTAATTAAATTTTAATTTTTTACCCTCCTTTGGGTCACCGGGTCTGGCCAAAGTGACTTTCTCGACTTTTGAGGTGAGTTTATATATATATATTATATATATATAATATATTAATTGGCGCGTACACCCTGTTTGGTGTTTGGCCGAGCTCCTCCTTCTATTTGTGGTGTGCGTCTTGATGTTGTTCCACAAATGGAGGGACCTACAGTTTCAAGCCGACTCCGAACGGCAGATATTTTTATGAGGAGCTTTTTCATGGCAGAAATACACTCGGAGGTTTGCCATTGCCAGCCGAGAGGCAGCCGCTATTAGAAAAATGTTTTTTTCTTAATTTTGGTGTTTTCACCGAGATTCGACCCGACGTTCTTTCTGTGAATTCCGAATGGTAGTCGCGCACCAACCCATTCGGCTACGGCGGAGGTGAGTTTAACATATTAATAATGTAGCTAACGACATGAGCTTCCAGGTAGCTTCCAAGATTATCTCTTTTCCAAATTTTTCTCTTTTACCTGTTTCTAAAACAAACAAAAAATTTCTTTCCTCAAACCCAAAAACTATCCTTTCCATTCTTAGTACCACACAATAGTCAGCGTATTATTTGCGTTGTGTCTGCTAAAAACAAGCAAAATTAGTAGGATTGCATCATCGCTGCCAGCAAGAAGAATCCGGCTATCGCGGTAATAGTGCAGACACACGAAATTTAGCGAAGTCCTCAACTATCTGTGCGATCCAGTATGAAGGCGTTTTTCCTAATCAACGACAGGTGGACATTCCCACTACTTAGCACTGGTAGCGCCAGGCAAGAAATCAAATAGATAAACGAAACCAACGCAGGGCAAATCTTGTCGAGGCCCTATGCTCCCGAGAGGAGTGAACAGGGGAAAAAACTGACAAAAAAATGTCTCGGCAACTACTCAATATTAGAATCATGACACTGTTTTAAAAGTTAGAGCTTCATTTCAATAGAAATCAAAAAAAAAAATCAGAAACGTCGAATATAGAAAAACCAGTTGAATTTTTACGGAAACATTTACAAAACTCAAATATTTTAAATAATTAAAAGTTAAAAAAAAATATATACATATTTTTTTTTTATTTCTTATGGGAAAGTATGGAAATATTTGTTCTTAGACCGACAAAATACTTTCATGAAAAACCAAAGTTGTAAATCCCAATAGCTCGACAACCACTCAATATTTCTATCATGACATTTCTCTTGTCCAAGACATTTAGATACAATTTTAAAGGAAAAATGCCAAGCTGTCATTTGGACATAACTAAAAAAACTAAAAATTTCTAAATTTTATAAAAAAAATTTACCACAAAAAAATTTACAAATAACAATTTTTTTTGTATTTTTTATGGGAAAGTACGTAAAATGTTTGTTATTGGACTGATTATTACTTGTCTTTCACAAACAAATTAAAATCTCTTTTATCTCTATACCTCGGCAACCACTCAGTATTTCTCTTATGAGTTTTTTCTCTTTATTGAATGATAGATACATTTTAAAGGAAAAATCCAAAGCTTTCATTTGAACGTAACTAAACAAATTTAAAATATCTAAATTTTACACAGAAATAATTAAATCAACTTTTTTTAATTTCCCAACGGAAACTATGGAAAATATTTTGTCTGAGACCATTACTTGATTTACACTTCACAGAAAAAAAGACTTTCGAAAAAGTAAAAATTTTAAATCCTTGTCCCAAGCTTCATACCTATAAAAAATATGAATGATTAAATTAAAATAAATTCAATTTTTAACAAAAAAGAAATTGAAACATTTAAACATTGAAAAACTTTAAATACATATAACTAACAAACAATCAAAAATGTTTAACTTAGAAAAAAGGAAAACAAAATTTCAAAATATAAAATATCGAACATTAAAAATAATAGTATTTTTATAAAGAAAATTATAGTAATTTAAAATATTAAACTTTTTTCTTAATTTTTTTATAAGTTTTTATAGAAAAGTACGCAAAATGTTTTTTCTTATACTCACAATTATTTGACCTTCAATTCTGAGAAAAGAGTACTTTTACAAAATTTTGAATGTCGGGAACCACTTAGTATTTTTCCCCCTTCACTTGCACATTTTATTATGAGGTATAGTAAAAGATCTTCACAAAATTTTCCAAAAATTGAATCGATGGAGTTCTTAGACAGTAGTTCCTTAACTAAGAAATATTTACGTATAAGGCTTCGAAAGCAAATTTATTTTTGTTGCGTGCTTTGTGTATAAATTTTAAATTGTTTCCATGAGAATGCAATGTTTCGAGCTTTTTTCCAAAAACAAATTTTAAAATAATTGTTAAAGTTTTTAATATTTTTTTAAATCCTTCAATATTTCTTCTCAATAATTTGAAAAAATGTTCCTACATTTTTGTTTCTTAATTACAACACCTTTTCAAAGTCGTCCAGGATTAAACGAAATGTGCTAAATAAAAGCTGAGCAGTGGCTTTATTTTGACTGCCCACTGGAAGTACCCATACAAAGTCGGCGTTGCGACAATTGCAATAACAATTATCAGCATTTCTGAAACTTTTATTTCGCACGTCTACTTGCCGTTTACTTGTTCAATGGCAATAACATCAAAAACATTCCTCACGTTCAACAATGGGCTGCCTTGTCGCATACGGGTGTAACCAAGACAGTCTGGCCGCCTGGCGGCATCGTCTGCTCCGCAACTGCAATATTTAATAAACGAATAAATAACTTATAACTACTTATGCGTGTTTGCCTTTGTATTTTGCTTAAGTTTATTGCATTTTCTGTATCCGCAGTTATTTCATATTTCCTAATTGGCTGCCAAAGCTAACGTTGAGAGTTGTGTTCATGTTTCACAGCACCAACATTTTGTTAACAATAAATTCAGATTAGCATAAATACTCTTAAGGCGCGGCAACAGGCAAGGAACAGATGGCTACGCATTTTCACCAGGCCGAAGTGCAAACAAAATAGAAGAAATTGGCTATAAATTTAAATAAATAAATGATGAGCAATAGATTTATTGCTGCTCCTTGTTGATCAAAAGATTCGCAATTTTTTTTATTTTTGGTAATCCAATGATTGCCCGACTGGCACTCAATTGGTACGCATGGCGTACGGATCATTTTTGTTTCGAGGCTGGACCAAGCAAGGCAGGAGTTTTTTAAGCATTGAGATATAGAACAGTCCAACTACAGAAGAAATTTATCAGTTGAATAAAATGTTAGAGACTTACAAATTCGAATCTATTAAAGGCGGTATCGGTAGATCAGCTAAGTTGTTTTTTTTTTTCTTTCGCCGTGTCCATGTGGCTGTGACAATCAAACGTACAAAACGTTGTTGCGTTGAATGCGCCTTCAGACATACCGTCGCCCATAATTTATTATTTCTTTATAACTGTCTTGCTTTACACTGTTGGGTATAACTTCATTTGTAGTATAACAAAAGTGAATTTAAATTATCCATAATTCACAATGCGTCGTTTAAAATGTTCGTGAAAAGTCATAGAGATGGCACTACTGTCGCATATCGAAGTTATATTTAGTTAGTAGCATCCCTTGGAAGAACACACACCAAGTTTCAGTCAGATCGGTATATTTCTTTGTACTTGGTATTCGAGGAAGTCGAGGGATTTACAAACAAGTTATTTTCCATCACGAAATCGCTCAAGCTCACGCTTTAGTAGTTGTGGTGGCAAAATTAATAGAAATAATGTTCCAACTCGTTTCACATCCCTCCAATTCTCAAGACTTAGCTCCCTCAAATCCCTCGGACTACTATTTGCTCCCCAATTTGAAGAAATAGCTGGAGCGAAAAAGATTTTATTCAAACAAGGAGGTGTTTGCAGAAACGAGTGCCTATTTTTCAGTCTTGGACAAATTTGGATGGGATCAACAAACTAGAACTGAGTTAGACGAAGTGTGTAAGCCTAAAAGGGGACTATGTTGAGAAATAAAATAAAGGCAATTAAGTAATTTTCATTTTTCGGTAGACTTTTCAAACCACCCTCTTACAAGTAATTTCGTACCAACGATTTCATCGGCTCAAGAGTTTTGGCAACTATTTGGATTTTCTATAAATCTTATTTGAAAAAATCATAGATAATTCAAAATATCACGTTTTTATATAATCTTATTTCATATTAATTTCTTATCCTCCATTTTTCTTCCACACGCAACAACTACAACAACAACAAAAACGATTTGGCCTATATCATGGATTGGTGGCACACATCCACCGGCTTTGACCCTGGATACTGTATTTGGCACGTTGGCCACGTCGCTTTTCAATTCTGCCTCGCCATTTCTGACGCCGGCACTGACACTGACACTTTGCTTCGTTGGTATTCAACTGACAAATGCAGACCGGCTCATTAATCATTGAATCAGCGAAAAAACGAGATAATGGCAATTACACATGTAGCCCGTCAAATAGCCCCAGTGTGACTGTGATGCTCAACGTTATAAATGGTAAGTACGAAGGAGACTGATAGTGGAATAAGAAGAAGCAGAAAACTTAGTTTGCAAGAGCAAAAAAGTTAAACAAACAAATTTAAATGTAAATCGCAAATATTTCACGTCGAAAAACCAGTTAAATCTCTTGCAAGCGTTTTGGCAGTGTTGTTTATTTTTTTATTTAATTTTTTTTTTTTTTTTGGCTTCTGCGCGTGTTTTCATGCTTTTTATAGGACGCATTTCGGAATGTTGGTGTTTTCTTGCAGCCACTGGGGAGTGCAGATTTAGCACTGGCTTTTAGGGAAACAAGTTTATGCAGATTTTTTAACTCCAGCACGTTTACTTTCTGCCACCACTTGGATTTTCGCTAGATTGACTGCCTCCTCTTTGCTCTAAAATTGTAATTCACAGCACCAACTCAAGCATTCATAAAGGCCGCATTCAACTCTTTAGTCTGAGCAGTCTTTGCCTGTGTTTATTGTTGTTTATCTGGTGAACTCAAATCGGACACTGAGTGTATGGTAGTCTAATTTTCGAGTATTTTTCTGAATATTTTTTTAAGTATTTGGTTGTGCTTTTGATAAAATTTTTGCAGTAAAATAAAAATATTGAGTTTTGAAGCTTTTGAATTCGAATTTTGCAGCTTTTTATTTTAAATAATAGGACTATGAATAAGTTCGTGCGGTTTTACAACAGATGGCGTAACTTGATTATTATTCCATCGATCCACATTTCCAAACATTCATTGGAGAGCTACTGTCGTAAGGCACAAACGTCAGTATAAGTTTTTTATTTGAAGCGTAAACAACAATATTTTTACCACACTTGAAAATGTCGAATTTCGTGCCAAATAATGTGTTTTTGCGGGGAATTCTTCTTCATTATTTTAATATGAAGAAAAAAGCAGCCGAAAGTCATCGTATCTTGGTGGAAGTTTATGGTGAGCATGCTCTATCTGAGCGAACGTGCCAGAAGTGGTTTGCACGCTTTAAAAGTGGTGATTTTGGCTTGGAAGACGAAGAACGCGAGGGTGCGCCGCCAAAGTTCATGGATACCGAATTGGAGGAATTGCTCGATCAAGATCCGGCTCAAACGCAAGAAGAGGTTGCAAAAACTTTGGGAGTTGATCAATCAACCATTTCCAAACGTTTAAAAGCCATGGGAATGATCCGAAAGGTAGGCCATTGGGTGCCGTATGAATTGAAGCCAAGAGACGTTGAACGCCGTTTTATGGCATGCGAACAACTGCTTCAACGGCACAAAAGAAAGGGTTTTTTGCATCGAATTGTGACTGGCGATGAAAAGTGGGTCCATTACGACAATCCAAAACGTCGGGCAACGTATGGATACCCTGGCCATGCTTCAACATCGACGTCGGCGCAGAATATTCATGGCCTGAAGGTTATGCTGTGTATCTGGTGGGACCAGCTGGGTGTTGTGTATTATGAGCTACTGAAACCGAATGAAACGATTACGGGGGATGTCTACCGACGACAATTGATGCGTTTGAGCCGAGCACTGCGAGAAAAACGGCCGCAATACGCCGATAGACACGACAAAGTTATTTTGCAACATGACAATGCTCGGCCACATGTTGCACAAGTGGTCAAAACATACTTAGAAACGCTCAAATGGGATGTCCTACCCCACCCGCCGTATAGTCCAGACCTTGCGCCATCCGATTACTATCTCTTCCGATCGATGCAACATGGCCTGGCTGACCAACACTTCCGTAATTACGATGAAGTCAAAAAATGGATCGATTCGTGGATTGCGGCAAAACCGACCGAATTTTTCACAAAGGGAATCCGTGAATTGCCAGAAAGATGGGAAAAAGTAGTAGTAAGCGATGGACAATATTTTGAATATTAAATTTGTAACCATTTTACGTCAATAAAGTTTCAAATTTCGAAAAAAACCGCACGAACTTGTTCATAGTCCTATTAATAGGACTATGAATAAGTTTGAAATTTGAAACTTTATTGACGTAAAATGGTTACAAATTTAATATTCAAAATATTGTCCATCGCTTACTACTACTTTTTCCCATCTTTCTGGCAATTCACGGATTCCCTTTGTGAAAAATTCGGTCGGTTTTGCCGCAATCCACGAATCGATCCATTTTTTGACTTCATCGTAATTACGGAAGTGCTGGTCAGCCAGGCCATGTTGCATCGATCGGAAGAGATAGTAATCGGATGGCGCAAGGTCTGGACTATACGGCGGGTGGGGTAGGACATCCCATTTGAGCGTTTCTAAGTATGTTTTGACCACTTGTGCAACATGTGGCCGAGCATTGTCATGTTGCAAAATAACTTTGTCGTGTCTATCGGCGTATTGCGGCCGTTTTTCTCGCAGTGCTCGGCTCAAACGCATCAATTGTCGTCGGTAGACATCCCCCGTAATCGTTTCATTCGGTTTCAGTAGCTCATAATACACAACACCCAGCTGGTCCCACCAGATACACAGCATAACCTTCAGGCCATGAATATTCTGCGCCGACGTCGATGTTGAAGCATGGCCAGGGTATCCATACGTTGCCCGACGTTTTGGATTGTCGTAATGGACCCACTTTTCATCGCCAGTCACAATTCGATGCAAAAAACCCTTTCTTTTGTGCCGTTGAAGCAGTTGTTCGCATGCCATAAAACGGCGTTCAACGTCTCTTGGCTTCAATTCATACGGCACCCAATGGCCTACCTTTCGGATCATTCCCATGGCTTTTAAACGTTTGGAAATGGTTGATTGATCAACTCCCAAAGTTTTTGCAACCTCTTCTTGCGTTTGAGCCGGATCTTGATCGAGCAATTCCTCCAATTCGGTATCCATGAACTTTGGCGGCGCACCCTCGCGTTCTTCGTCTTCCAAGCCAAAATCACCACTTTTAAAGCGTGCAAACCACTTCTGGCACGTTCGCTCAGATAGAGCATGCTCACCATAAACTTCCACCAAGATACGATGACTTTCGGCTGCTTTTTTCTTCATATTAAAATAATGAAGAAGAATTCCCCGCAAAAACACATTATTTGGCACGAAATTCGACATTTTCAAGTGTGGTAAAAATATTGTTGTTTACGCTTCAAATAAAAAACTTATACTGACGTTTGTGCCTTACGACAGTAGCTCTCCAATGAATGTTTGGAAATGTGGATCGGTGGAATAATAATCAAGTTACGCCATCTATTGTAAAACCGCACGAACTTATTCATAGTCCTATTATATAAAAATGCAAGAAAAAACTGAATCCAAAATTTAGGACTACAGTTTTTTTCTGCAACAACAACTTTCTTCCTTAAATGCCAAACGAGGCCAGTCCTGTGGGCAGACCAGGAAGTCCAACGCAGGGTTAAAAAAAATGTCCTCAGTTATCATTCATTCACGGTAGGTACAGGCAGCAGAGGTGCCCAGCAGCGACTGCGCTGTCGGTAATGGGCACAAAGGGCGTTGCATATGTAGAGTCGCTCGTATGAGCAATACAAAATTGAGAGAATATTTTAAGATTTCTCTACTTTAATTTGTTTTTATTTTATTTTATAACAAACAAAAATCGAGGGCTCTATTTTAAATCCGGTTGGTATCTTCCTCCTCTGGCAAACGCCTTCGAAAAATCTATATAAAGGCGATTTATTTGGAATCTTTTTGGCTTGGACTTACTTGGCCTTTTGGCGACAACTAACAGAATTCACTAAAAGCAGGTTTGGTATCCTACCTGTACCTTTTATATTTACTTCGGTGGGTAGGTGAAATGGTTGAAGTACCACTCTGACACTCCCCAAGCAGAACTAAGGCGCCGTCTTGATACCATTTTGAGCCCTCCAACGGGCAGATATCTACAGAAACCCAGAGCTGTTAATGCAATGAAGAAGATTGATGGAATTTAGGTCGGCACATTGCCAAAGGCTGCCCAAGGAAGGAGCACCTTAATCGTCTAGCTGCCAAGCCCGGATACCTACAGAAAAAGTGATCAACAGACTCCTTCTCTGAAAGGTCCTCACAGCTTCTGCAATGGGGATCAAATAGTAAATCTGTCGTTTTTTCGTGAGTTCCGATCATCCAATGACCGGTAAATACAGTTACGAGTTTGGAAATTGAAAGGCGTGGAGTCCCCAGAACTTCCTCGGTCTTACGTCTATTTCCTGAGAAATAATTTGTGTAATTCCGCTTTAACAGCAGTCAAAGCGATACAGATAACCGGGTAGGAGATCTTTAAGACCAATTTTGTCGGATCCTTCCTGTCGAGCTCATCAGCCACCGTAGCCTAATGGCTTCGGGCGTAACTACTGTGGTCGACTCTCGGCAGGCAATGACAAACATCCGAGGACATTTCTACCATAAAAAAGCTCCTCATAAAAATATCTGCCGTTCGAAGTCGGCTCAAAACTGTATGTCTCTTTATTTAAGGAACAACATCAAGACGCACGCCAGAAATAGGAGGAGGAGCTCGTTCGAACATCCAAAAGGATGTAAGCGCCAGTTATATATTTATATAAGCTCATCAACAATTTGGTCTCCGTCTATGTTTCTGTGTCCTGAAACCCATATCAAAGAAATGTTACTTAAACACCCAAGAGATTTCATTTTCTCTTTATAGGAGTTGACTAGTTTGGATCTGCATCATAGCGTTGTCAGAGCCTTGATTGCGGCTTGACTATCGGAAAAAGTGTTAATATCTCCCTCGTTCCTACGTTTTTAAAGAATTTTGCATGCCTGCAGGAAGCCTTCTCTTCACTCTCTTCATCTTTGTGAATTTTTCTCTACTGTGCTTACCCATACAATTTTGTGACACTCATATCTCTACTACCGTTTGAAGTTGAAACTAAAAAAAATTTGTAATTGAAATGACAAGACTGTATGGCTTATCGTTTCATTTTCCATTAATAAACGAATTAAATCGCTTAGTACCAGGTCGTCTAGCCCACGGGGTATGCGCTGGAAACCTCATCCCTGTGTTCCTTTATGCTTTAAAATCTTTATGGCATTAATCAACAGTTTAATATTGAATCCTTTTGATTTCGCCTTGCATTCGACTTCCTGCTAACAAGTTTACTCAGCTGTACAATCACTTTAATTGAATCCTTCGTCAATTCAGATGAACAGCGCATCCGCTTGTGTATATTTGCGTTTGCTTGCGATATCCTTTTATGTTTTGCCTCGTTATTTTTATTATTCCTACGCTTTTTTTTATACGCTACTACGTCGTCATATTGTTAATTCTGTGATAATATTCGCGCAATTTATTTCCACACTTTCTCCCTGCAACCTCCTGCCACTGTGCGCTTGTCGTTTGCAGTGGAGTGCTTTTGCCTGAAGTTAAAAAGAAAATTCCACATCACAGTAATGGCAATTTGGCGCGTATTATACGAACGCGATGAAGGATATGACAACATGTCCTGAGGTTATGTTGCCACCAATACCTTCCACACCACTGAAGCGTCTACACACACATCCACATAAATAGGTATTTGCGCTCCTAAGAAACACTAAAGTTCTAGCTGCTAGACGGCTACGAATGGCTGTTGTTGCCATCACGTCGGTGTTGTTGTTCTGCTGTGCTGTTCTGCAAAGAATGCACAAACATTTGCGCTTAAATTACGAACTTGTTTGCATGAAGCACATTAATGATTAATTCTTTGCATTCATTACAGCATAGCGGACGTTAGCTAAGGCGCTGGTAATGGCAGTGGCTTTGGGCAATTTTACTTTGATAAGCAAACACACACACGCACACGCCTACGTGCATACCTATTTACTATTTTTACTCACTATGTAAAGACTTTAATAAAAGTAGTGTGCACCAGGGATCACCATCAAAATCTGTACTCGTACGAAACTATTGACAAGCGTCTGCGCTGTGGGTCGACGAGCTCCAATGCTTCAGGCTGAAAACTGTAACGATCTCGGAAAATATTTACGCTTGATGAAAGCAAGCAAACATAAAAGCCAGATTAAGCCCATTATACGGAGTGAGGGCCAAGTGGGGGGCAAATGGTGAGAGGGATTAAATGTACTATATGTGCTTACGTATACATGCATATCTATATAGACACATACATACATAAATTAGAATAACTATGCATATGTATGTATGTGTATGTCGCAGAAGCGTTGACGCGATAGCTTATATTCGTTACTGAGAGCTGTGTATGTTCGAGTCTTATATTTGCTCGAACACTTCCGCCTCTCAATTTTCTTTCAGGTAAATGCAAAGTTGTGATTGTTCAGCTTAAGTAGAGTGTTGTGGGGAGTATTTATAGGTGTTTATAGAGAAAAGAAGGGGAGAGGAGAGGAGAGGAAGAGAAGCCTCTAAGCGATGGTTGTATGAGTAATTACGCCTTTCCTGGAATACATAAATATATTATACTATAACGCAAAATTTGGTTTTTTTCTCTGGATATGGAACCAAACTAATTTTTTGTAAGAGATTAAGTCACAAGTAAAAAAGAAATTTCTTCGATTTTCGAAGTTACCAACCATTTCTTCAAATTAGGGAACCAATAGTACTCCGAGGAATCTGAGAGAGTCAAGTCTGCAGTAGGGGGATGTGAAACGAGCTAGAACTATATTTCTATTAACTTTGCGACCACGACTGTGAGCCGGCAGTTAAATCTCCACTCGAAATTCTTTTCGTCCATTTTTTGCAAATCTTTCAACTTTCTCGTTTCAAATGAAAGCCAAACACAAATAAATATACCGCTCTGGCTGAAACTTGGTGACTGTTCTTCCAAGAGATGCTACCAAAAAAACTCAACCTCGATGCGCGCGAGTAGTGCCACCTCTCTGACTTTGCACGAACTTTTCAAACGATCCTCGTATTTTTACTTCGTTCATCGGTTTTAGTGTGTTTACTAATCAACATTTTTCTTTTTGATGTATCCCTCTCCCATCGACTTTTATATACTGCAGCCAGAGCCCAACCATTCAAGGGAAATTTTGTTCGCACCTCTGAAAGGGGGTCGTTTTTGGTGTCTTGTGTGCTTGAAAACTCTCTTAAGTGTTAGCTTTTTTTTATCTATATTTCCTCTAGCTGTTTGAACAGTGAATTTATTTTTGTTGTTTTTTTTTTATTATATAAAATTTTTTTGTTTTGGTTTTCACTCAATCGGCAAGCTTATCTGCTTCACTAAGTTTGCTGGTTGCCTATGTTTTGTCATTGGTACGTGAGTTCGTTTTTTTCACTGTACACTGCGCTAGTTGTTCGTGCATTTACAGTATAAAATCGATGAGTTAACTAGAAAAGGTACTTCTCTTCAACTGCTTAGTAATGGAAAGGCCATTGGGGTACCTATGGCAACGAGCAACGGAGATGAAGGCACATGCGTAATACCGAGGTTACTGTGGCCGCAAATAAATAAGAAAAAGACAAAGGCACTGCTTAGCCTTTCAAGAGAGGATATCTAGAAGGTCGTGGCTTCTATAACCGGTCATTGGCTATTCAGCAGACATTCCTTGAAACTAGTAGCTTTCTCCCATGAATATGATAGAAGTTATAGAGATGAGGAAGAGAAAAAAATAGTTGAGCACTTCATTTGCAATTGACCATCCTTAGCTGAAAGTAGGCCAAACTTTCTAGGTAGACACTTTTTAAATTCTCTTACGGAACTGTCCGGTGTGGTGATGGGGCCAATCCTGCAATTCATAAGAGTCACAAAATAATTTCGCGAAGAAAACTAAATGAGGTTCCCGCGTCCCACAGTGGTATCACAGACCAGTAAGTTCTAAGTGAGTTGGTTATACAGTCCGACAGCCACCATCACCTAACCTAACTTAGTGCATTTACAGGTATTTAGATAGGTCAGCTTTAGCATGACAAGAACGGCGAAGAGTCTTTTATATAGAAAAACGTTTTGATTTTCTTGTTACTTTGTTGAACTCACTTTCCATTCAACGAAACTTTGTAAATGAGCTACTAGCGGGTTTATCGCTTATCAGCGTGCCGTTAACCCGCAATGCTCTTACTTTGTTTCCATATTTTGCTAATTAAAGCTTTTAGTATGTAAATACATACCAAGCCACTATATCTGCGATAGTTTTATAAAAAGGAGATATGAATAGTTTTTGCTTTAAACAGGTTTGTTCCGTACTATGTGGCATTGTATGTACATTAGGGTGAGCAGGTGAAGGAAAAAACTACATTGGCAGATATGCGAGGGCTAAGATTTTAGCTTAAAAAATAAAATACATTTCTGCTGTGGGGCCTATTTCTTAAAAGGATACATAAAAGTGAGCGTCGGCAAAGGAAGGCGGCACTGCCTATAGATGTGAAATATTTAATGAACCATTATATTGAGAATATAAGACAAATTGCATTGAAATTTTGTATGAGCGTTCAACTAACACGGATACACATATTAGGCTAACTGAAGATAAATGTACAGAAAGAGGTGTGATGCCGCCCTTATGCTTGCAATTTATTTATTTATTTATTTATTTATTTATTTATTTATTGTCTTTGAATGGATACATTCTTACAGACTATATTAAGCTAATGTACAATAGTTTATTAGTTACTAAGAAAAGAACGATTTAAGATGATTGACTAAGATGCCATACGGCCATGTAAAATCAGCACCAGAAGAATTGAAAAACATATTTAAATCTGAACATGCCCTAGGAATCGGAGCATTCATCCCATAGTTGGTTCTCGAGAAGCCAATTTTAAAGGTTTCGTACTGTCGGAGCCTCATATTGGGTATATTAAATTGAATTTTACTTAAGAGGGAAGGACAATCAATAGATCCAGAAATAATACGAATAATAAATGAGCACGATAGAATAGACCGTCTGCTATCAAGTGGTTTTAAGTCAATTAGTAAACATCGAGAGCGGTACGATGGTACAGGTTCAGAAAAGTTTAAAGATCGGAGCGCAAAACGAAGAAAGACTTTCTGCACTCTCTCAATCCGATTAGACAGACCTATTTGGTACGGTCTCCAAATAATAGCGGCATACTCTAATCTTGATCTAACAAAAGCACAATACAATGTTTTGAGAGTGTGTGGGTTGGTAAATGAAGAACAATTTCGGCGAACGAATGCTAGTATCGCATATGATCGTGTTATGACGTGGTTAACATGGCTGGTGAAATTCAGCTTAGAGTCGAAAATAACGCCTAAGTCTTTAATTTCCTCAACGGATTGCAAAGGTAAGCCAGCAATATTATACGAAGTATGCAAAGTGTTGTTTGATTTAGCATATTTTACGTGAAAGCATTTGCTAATATTTAGTGACAGATGGTTTAAATAGCACCAGTTCCGGACATTGTGCAAGTCGGTTTGCAACTTTTCAGAGTCCCTAACACTGTTAATCACCGCAAATATTTTAAGATCATCAGCATACAACAAGTGTTCTGCAAATGAAAAGCAAGAACCAATATCGTTAATAAAGAGTATAAAGAGGAGGGGTCCTAGAATACTTCCCTGTGGGACACCGGAGGATGCAATAAATGCACGGGATGTCGTATTATCGACGGCTACAACGCAGTGTCTGTTGGACAAATATGATTTGATCCAAGACAAAATTTATAATCAGCTACAGTTTTTGTGATCGCCACCGTAGCCAGGTTCGGAGCCACGGGCACGAAACACCAAGTATAAGAAAAAGCGTTTTTTCATAGCGGTCATCCGTGGCAGGGCAACCTTCGAGTGTATTTCTGCCACGAAAAAGACCCTCATAAAAAATTATTCGCCGTACGGAGGCAGCATAAAACTCTTGGTCCATTCATTTGAGGAAAAATATGAAAACTGGAGTATCAACCCAATATTCAACATATTTGAAGCAACACACATGTGCCAACGTTTAACCCAGTCCTCTATGAACCCCTGGTAGGCTGACGAAGAGATGGCCTTCAGCTCCTTCGTCACATTCTCTTTGATCTCCTCTGTCAGCTGAAATCTTCTTCCACGAAGTGCTAACTTCAACTAGGGAAACGCAACGAAGTCGCACGGTGCCATATCAGGGGAATACGGTGCTTGCAAGATGGTATTTACTTGGTGTTTGGTTAAATAATCTAGCACAATTTGGACCCGGTGCGATGGCGGGTTATTATCATGCAAAATCCAAGAATTGTTTTCCCACATTTCTGGCCGTTTGCGACGTACAGCATCTCTCAAACGCTTCAAAATGGATAAATAATATTCTTTATAGACTGTCTGTAGCCATAAGTCCCAACATATATTAATTTGGTGCGCTGAAATTTCTAAATTACGAACTTACAGCAAATCAAATTGGAATGAGTCTATACAAGGCGCGCGGCAGATCCGTTTCATTCAGTGAGCCAGTTATGATAAAAAAAGTAGTGACTGCAACATTTGCCTATTTATGAAAAAATTTACGGTTATCAACTTTCTCTGATGCTCTTCCAATTATACAAATATCTACTGAGTTTCACACTGATATCAAAAAGATAATAACGAATCCCAATTTATATTGTCACATAAGAGACTAATGTGAAGGCCCTTAAGGGGCTTAATTATAACTGTAGTCTGATATCATCATCATCATTCCTTGGTCTCCGCTGCGAACCATAGAGCAAAATTAAAATTTTTCCATTTTGTGCGATTCCCGGATATATTTTTCACTTGCTGCCAGGTAGGGCCGTGGAGACAGTATTCGGGCCCCGGGGGAAACTTGAGATGCGGGCCCCTTCAATTTTTTTTTCTTTATCAACATGATATAACATTTAAACATTGCAAAACTCATTGATAAAATTGTTGATAGAATTAATTATGAAATATTGATTAAAATGAATTTTAGAAAACTCTTCAGCAGATCTGAAATAAAAAAACGCAGCTGAAAAAAGTTAAAATTTTTTATTCATTTTGTGAGCCTTACAAATATTTGAAAATGACTGCCACGATGCTTAGAATTTTGCTTTTCTTGCTTTAGCTGAGGCAAAAGCTCTTATAATATCATCGAAGTCGAGTTTCCTTGCTAACTCAGATTCCAAATACAAAGTTGCCAATCCTGTTACTCGACTCTTAGTTGAACAAGAACGATGGTAGTCTTTGATCCTTGATAAAGCGCTGAACGATCTTTCGGCGCCGGCAACCGATACTGGCAGGGTGCAGAATATTCGCAAAGCAATGCAGATGTTCGGGAACAGAGTATTCAAGTTTTTAGCTGTGATGGCATTCAACAAGTCGAACGGAGGCATACAACATTCCGAATTTCCAGTAAAATTCGCCTTGTACACACTCTTCAAGTGACACATCTCAATTGAGATTTCTTCCGACATATCAGAAGGGTATTTTTTAGCAAAATTAAGAGCTGCTGTCTGAAGTTCTGCTTTTTCAATTTTAGGAAATAGCCACAGGAATGAGAAAATGTTGTTTATGTTTTTAATTGCAGTAAACCGATTTTCAATACCAGTGATAACTGAGTCCATGATGACGAGAAATGTGTTCCTCTTGAAATCAATTTCTTCGGCGGTCATATTTTCCGCTGAATTATCAGGTTCTTCATCATTACCTTTCTTCTTTCGGCTTGCTGGCAATGTTGATGAAGTGTTTGGCAAACATTTTGCAACAGTTTGACATTCTTTTAAAATCCATCCCCATTGGCTGCGTAACAATTGTAGATCTGCTACTAGGCATTCATGATTCTTTACCTCGACGTCAATCGTTGCTTCTTTTCTTTGTAAAATCAAACTGACGTAGTTTATTGCTGTGATAATCTTGAACCATATGGAAGACATTAAGACACATTCAAATTTACGTATGCACTTAATAATTCCATCGACATCGCGTTTCGTTTCTACGGTGAGATTAAGTCCTGTCACTTTTGTAAGAGCTTTCCTCGGTCCAGGTAGATTTTGAGCAAACACTTTGACAGCATCAATTCGAGCAGACCATCTTGTATCCGATAAGCGGTGAAGTGAAGTTGGTACACATTCTTTCAAAATATCCCATCGTATCGTACTACTACTGCATATGTTGAAACATTTTTGAACGGCTCCAAAAAAAGTCTGTGACGGAACTCTGGTAGAAGTATTATTTACTATATTAATATATTTCAAGCAGGAAATTTCTTGGAATCTCCGGGCCCGGGGGAAAAAGTACCCCAACAAAAATTATTATTCTTATTATTATTTATAAGAAAAAAAATATAGATATTAAACCTAATTAAATATAGAAGTGCAAGCTACAATGGCCATCGACTCTGATTATAAGTTCTTAGCTTTAAAATTACGTTTTATTACGCAAGTTACGTTCTACTACAATAAAAAAATATAATTTCTCAAAAGGAACACCTAGCAATTTTCGTTACTGATTAGTAATGAAATGTTTTTGCCTAAAACTCTTTAAAACTAAGCAAATGCTGGATGCCGGACACAATATTGGGCATATTGCTTTCGGACTTCGGGTAAAAAGATGGTGGTGAGTTATTTGCGTATGCTCGATCCTTAGAAGTGTGAAAATAGTTTCTAGTAGACGAGTGATATTTCTGGGGTAGAGAAGTTTATCGCGAGTCAGGTTAATGTTTGAGTATGGATACTGGTAATTTTTCCAGTGTGTGAGTCTCTTTTGATAGGGGTGGTGTCTTAACATTTTCAGGACGTTATAGTCGTGTGTCTCATATTGAAAAGTAGGTGCTAAACGAAAGTGTTCTCTGTCATCTATCATCAGGAATGCCGACATGACTGGGTGCCTACCCAGAGCAAATAATTTTGTTTCCTATATTTAATACAAAGGTCACGGATTTTGACTAATATTATTGTGCTGTTACGTACGCTTCAAACTGCATTTAAGGAGGAAAATATTGGAATATTTAAAAAAATTTCCCTTTACTTGAATGGCATATTTTAGCGCTTTGTGGATAGCAAAGATATCGGCTGTAAATACGGAAGTGTGTGGAGTAAACGTTCGAGGAGGTAAATGCAAAGGTAGTATTTGTTGCTTTCGAAACGTCAGTAAAATAGGAATTAAAAAAAAATGTACAAGTTTTCATTATGAGTGTTGCATTTTTTTTTAAAGTGTGCAGAGATGTATTAATTATAAATTCCCTTATCAACCACCCGGGTTGCATATTGATTGTCTTCACTTACTGGCAAATGGTGGAGATGCTCACATACCAGTTCGACTTAATCACTTCCCTCACTTTACCAACATTTTCGACGACTAATCTAGCAAAAGAAACCGTCAGAAACACCTCTTTCCTATTGCATTCAATACTACATCGGATTCATAAACAGCATAAACTTTTTAGCTGCCTACTCTAACCTTCGCCTTGGTCATAGTAAAACTGAGTAGTGTATCGAATAGTAAAACTGAGTAGTGTATCGAATTCTTACCTTTGAATCGCCGTCTATTACCTATGAACTCAGGCAATAAACAGATCGCAAAATACGGCTCACTAAAAAGCCGCTCCAGCAAAAAATATTCAGACCTCTCAATATCACTTAAAATATCTTTGTTCATTTCATATAAGAAAAAAAAGTAATTACAGCGCAACTTCTTTGCAAAAGTATAATTCATCGATTTTCAACTCTGATGATCCTGATTGGCAATATTACCTTTTAAAGGTTCTCCCTAATGCATGCGCGTGGTGCATAAAGAACTCCTTTTGGTTTCTGCCGAATAGCAGCAATGATTGCAAAACATATGCAGTGCATACATATGTAATTAAATGCATACGTGTGTTGGTGTGAGCGCTTGTAAATTTTTATTTTATTTTGACATACAACTTCTTGAAATTCCGCTTGAGTATGCAGCTATTCAAGTATCAAAAACGCTGAATGCTACCACAACTGTTGAGATAATTGCACTAAGAAGCGAATGAAAGAATGAGTGAGTGGATGAATGAATGAACGAGTGAATGAATGAAAACGCTTAACGGCAAAGAGCAGTGTAGTGGCTGAAAATTGCCGGAGAAAAACCAGCTAACTACGAAGTTCTTGACATGTTTGCTTGGGCAGAAAAATAAATGAGCTACATATAAAAATAAATGTCGAATTGCAGAGAGGTAAAAAATCACAACTAATTAACAACCCACAACAGAGCTACTTATACGTGCACGCCCAGCGCATGCTACTCATGGCATCAAATGCCAGTCAATTTGAACTAAATATTTGCGCATGCATACGCGCTCTTATTACTTAGTATATACACACACACCAATATGCTTGCGTGTGTGCCCACATTTGTATGCTGTTCATAAATTATGCACACTATTCAACGTTAATTTCATTGCAAATACCAATTGAAAAGAATAATTGCAAATGCTTTACTTCAATTAATAAATTTTCCACAACATTTGCTTTGATTTTCCCTATTCATTCTTGAGCATCGTTGTCGACATCGTTGACTGCAGTGCTAAGTGCACTAAACAGTTTTACGCTCCTGTCGCATACCCACCTTATTGCCGGATAAATCCAAGCGACGACTTCGAAGTTCGTTTGTTTCGAGGTCTGGTGGAGGGTTACTCATACGCCGCGCTGAACCTGTGGGCGAGCGAAAGCAAATATCTTACAAGGTCGTATGGCTTAATTTATGCCATGCCGCAAGTCGCATGTAAGATGGCTTACATGCTTCGCGCTCCATGCGCCATGTGCTGTAGGCGTTGCCCGATCTAGGCAATTGGCAAAAGGAGTTGGCTGCTGCTCTCATTCGCTGAAATGTTGTGCATAACTTAATTCACGTATGTGCAGTTAACCGCAACTAAGTTTTTCTGAGTCTATAAGTATATGAACAAATTTTTTCTTTTAATTCCTTTTTCTTCTGCTATTGCTGCTGGCATATTTTGCTTAGTTCTGCTCTCACAGCAGCAGAAGTGAGTTTTTACCGTTTCACTTCAAACTAAAATTTTCTAATTAAAAGGGGATTGTTAAGAAAGTAGCACAGCATTTTAGGGCATGAGCTGTGCGCTGCAGTTAAGCTTCCTTCATGTGAGCTACAACTGAAGGTGCACAAATGCAGTTGCCTAAGAGGGAATTTTCAGCTAAGTAAGTCATTTGAATTGTTCAAATGAAACACATTCGAGAAGTTGGAGTGAAGGCATAAGTTAGGTGGAGTCAAACTGGTCGGTCAAGAGAATATTTCTCATAAACTGAGAGCATCCTTAGTATTTCTAGACATATTTATTTACGAACATTTAATAGTAATTTTATTAATCAGGAGCAATTTCAAGGAACATTGCAATTTTCTGGAAGGATTGGAGTAGTATTTTCGATGCTTTGTCGATGGTAGACTCTAATTCTCGTGGGTATTCTTGCCCGAGTAGCCTGTGCAAGAGCACGGCGAGTGCAGGGCATATTCGTTATTAATAAAATTGACTACGGCATTTGTCAACCTAAACACTTTGGACAAATATTTAAAAATAACAACCAAATTTCTACTTTAATTTTTGAATAATCTTCCATTCTCGCACTGCTATCTGCAACAAAACGAAGCTACGAGTGTAGAAAAATGTAATCATGGCTTAAATCTTTCAAATAATAATTTCAAAAACAAAATAACCATCTACTGAACTGATGTGATGCTGGATATTGATACAAAAAAAATTGTTTCAACATCTAAGCTGGTCGATTAATGTATGTAAGGCTCGATTCAGACCGAACTTTACATACCCCGCACGTTTTAGTAAAATTATATTTGCGCCTGATGTTAATGAAAATTGTAGCTCGTAACATCAGACATGGGAATTTCGTCTTCACATATAAAAAATGGGTGTGGTTTTTAGCCGATCTCAGTAATATTTATGTTGGATCTAAAAGAAGTGGGAGCAATACCGGTACCAAGTTTGGGCAAATATTATTAAGCCGTAATCGAAACTAATCGTTATATATTAGTTACTAGGCGATACCTAGGCGATTAAAAGATCGTTACTAGTCAGTTAATAGGTAATTACTAAGTGTTTACTAGGCGACTACTTAGCAATTACAAGGTGGTTACTAGGCGCGTTACTATGTAACGGGTGATTTTTTAGCTATTATCTTTTTAAAAAGTTGGTTTAAACAGCCGACGCACGTTTCGTGTTTTGTTTCACTGTCAAACATCTTCAGTTTGGTCTATAATTTAACCATGAATCATCTTACAAACGAACAACGCTTGCAAATCATTGAATTTTATTATAAAAATGCGTGTTCTGTTAAGAAAGTTTAAGATCCACTTTTTTATCGAAAAATTGTGTTCAGCGACGAAGCTCATTTTTGGATCAATGGGTACGCAAATAAGCAGAACTGTCGATTTTGGTGTGAAGATCAGCCAGAAGAATTGCAAGAGCTTCCAATGTATCCAGAAAAGGTCACAGTTTGGTGCGGTTTATGGGCTGGAGGTATCATTGGACCGTACTTCTTCAAAGATAGTGCGAATCGTAACGTAACTGTGAATGGTAAGCGCTACCCTGAAATTATATCCAACTTTTTTTTGCCCAAAATGCAAGAGCTGGACTTGCATGGCATGTGGTTTCAGCAAGACGGTGCCACATGCCACAAAGTACGCGTAACAATGGACTTGTTGAGAGGCGAATTCGGTGAACGTTTTATTTCACGTTCGGGACCTGTCAATTAGCCACCCAGATCGTGCGAAATAACGCCTTTAGATTATTTTTTTTGGGCTATGTTAAAGCTCATGTCTCTTCAGACAAGTCTGCTTCAATTAACGCATTGGAAGACAACATTAAAGCATTTATATGTGAGATACCGGCCGCAACATTGGAAAGAGTTTGCCAAAATTGGACTAAGCGAATGCACCATTTGAAGCACAGTCGCGGTCAACATTTGCATGAAATAATCTTCAAACATTAAATTATATGGACTGTACTATCTGAATTGTACGTGTGTATTTTTGAAAAACTTTCCAATAGCTCTTAAAAAATCACCCTTTACGATACGGGTTGATATACGGCTTACAATACGGGCTACTAGGTGGGTTGTCAATCGGATTACTAGGCGGGTTACTAGACGCGGGTTACTAAGTGGTTTACTAGACGAGTTACTAGGCAGGTTAATAACTAGGTGGATTACTAGGTGGGTTAATGGGTGGATTACTAGGTGGGTTGTTAGATGGGTTACTAGATGGGTTACTAGGTGGGTTACTAAGCGGATTACTAGATAGATTACTAAACGGCTTGCTAGACTGGTTATCAGGTGGGTCACTAGCTGGGTTACTGGACGCTATAATCAGTCCGGATCGGAGTCGTTACACCCGCGCACATTTTAATAAAATTTAATTTGGGCTGGCTATCAATTCTTGAAATCAAACAAACTTATAGATATTGATTACAGCTTCTGACAATATATGGATTACGGAAGTTTGGGCTTAACAAATAGAAAGTGGGCATGGTTTTATCCGATCTCAATAACATTTGTGTGGGATCTAAATGAGACGGGCAACAACTCGTGCACAAAGTTTGGGTAAGTTTTATAAAGTCGTTATACAAACGTGTGTAATTTTGCAAAAAAGCTGCAGTAGTTCCATTACTTTTTCAAAATTTCGTAGTTTCAAATGCGCTACATTTATTCTCTTGGGTACATTTGTTTTTGTGGAAATTACCATTATGTGGGAATTAAGAGTGGTTCGGTTACGTTAAATGATTGCTTATTCGGGGGCTCTTTCGGACAAATATACCAAAAGTCGTCACTTATAAGAAAAAAAGGTAGAAAAACAGAAAGGAAAGGATAGAAGGGAAGGAGGATTTATTGGGTAGTCGCAAAAGTCTTTTCGTATTTTGTCAAGAGATGTCGTTGGAGTCATCTATCTCCAGTGCTACCAATCACATTGTGTCATATCATATGGTGTTAGAAAGGTGACATTTTAAGCTTCATTTAATCAAAAAAAAAAATAAATTCGGAGAAGTTGAAAAAAAGTTATAGCGGTTCAAAAATGAGTAAAAATAATGAAGAAATTCGCTTTGGGAATTTTGAACTTTTTGTGTAAAAAAACAACAACAAGTCAACAAGTCACCAATGAAATTTGTGAAGTTTACGTAGACGATGCTGTATCAGTGCGTGTAACGTAACAATGGTTCGCTCGCTTCCGTTCTGGAAATTTCAATGTGAAAGATGCACCTCGCTCCGGTTGACCAATCGTTGAAGAAGTCGATGAAATTATGGAAAAGATTGACCAGGACCGTCACATAAGCAGCCATGACATCGCCAAGGCACTAAACATTCATCATCAAACGGTTTTGAACCATTTAAAAAAGGCTGGTTACAAAAAGAAGCTCGATGTTTGGGTACCACATGAA
Source organism: Anastrepha ludens (assembly GCF_028408465.1). Taxonomy (NCBI): domain Eukaryota; kingdom Metazoa; phylum Arthropoda; class Insecta; order Diptera; family Tephritidae; genus Anastrepha; species Anastrepha ludens. Next base: position 6,074,293 of record NC_071498.1, on the reverse strand, counting down.
TTGTCTGTGAAAAATTGAATTGACCGAATTAGCATCTGTGATTCTTTGCTGAAACGAAATGAAATCGAACCGTTTCTGAAACGAATGGTAACTGGAGACGAAAATTGGATCAAATACGACAATAATGTGTGAAAAAGATCATGGCGCAAGGGTGGTGAAGCTCAACAAATGGTCGCAAAGCCAGGATTAACGCCTCGAAAGGTTATGCTGTGTGTTTGGTAGGATTAGAAAGGAATCATCCACTATGAGCTGCTCCAGCCTGCTCGAACGATTGATTCTACACTTTACTGTCAACAACTTATGAGATTGAATCAAGCAATCGCAAAAAAACGGCCAGAACTGATCAGCAGAAAGGGCGCCGTCTTCCATCAGGACAACGCTAGGTCACACACATCTTTGATGACTCGGCATAAACTAGGAGAGCTTGGCTGGGAAGTCCTGATGCATCCACCATATAGCCCTGACCTTGCACCATCGGACTACCATTTGTGTCGGTCAATGCAGAACTCCCTTAATGGAGTAAAGTTGGCTTCAAGAGAAGCCTGTGAAAATTACTTGTCGCAGTTTTTCGCCGAGAAACCACAAAAGTTTTACACTGCTGGAATAATGTCTCTAGAAGAAAAGTGGCAAAAGGTGGTCGACCAAAATGGTACATATTTGGTTTAATAAAGTTCATTATAAATATAAAAAAAAAGTTGAAGTTTGATTAGAAATACGAAAAGGCTTTTTCGAGTACCCAATATTATGGACTATTTATGGTAGTGCTTCATACTTATATGCGAACCTACCAAGCTATTCCTGTAACTAGGAACCCAAATCGGCATTAGTTTGAAGTATTGGGATGTGATCGACCGAGCAGTTCAGCATACTCCGATTAATTTCGAGTGCTCCAGGATCGAATAGCGTGCCCTAATTGTACAAAAATTATTCACTACTAATATAAAGTTGTGACTTTTGAAATACAATTTAGATACTAAAATGAAAAATAAAGTAAAGACAGTAAATAAATAAGAATAGAAGCACCTTTTTGTAATGGAAACAAGTAATGACTATCATGATGATGACTACCCCGCATTTAAAGATTTAATAGTAAATTATTTCATTTTTGCAAATTTAACGCTGAATTTAAAAATTGTACCTTCGAAACATTATGTGATTTTTCAAATGTTGCTTCATTGTATGTCCAGATAAGCTATTTCTGTGTCGATTTTAGTTTGTTGACGTTTTACTACACTCCACATGCACACACGTATAAAATGTGCGCACTACTACATATGTGGATATTCAGTCGAAGTTAAGGTAATTATAAAGAGTCCATTTACGTTGCCAGTTTTGTGTCCGCTTTTTTGTTTTAATGGTGAGCCAATTTTAATTTTTTTCCACCATACAACACAAACAATGGTACAATGGTTGGAGAGCTAAGAGAAAACGAAATTGCCAGCAATTACTGTTAATTAGCGACGAATTGAGCTGGTAATGAACGAAGCAAACAGTTTTTGCTCTGCGCTCTTACTTTTTTCTATGGCAGTTATCTTCCACTCCTGTTGTTTTTCCGACTACTTTTCATGCTATCGTTTATTCAGTTGGTTGCTGTTTGTTTTTGTTATAAGAAGGAACCAATTAACGAACAGAGTTTAATTTCACCAATATCGGTGGACTATTTGCAGTCAAAAAGAAGCACACAATAAACCAAAGTCTCATTTAGAACTGAAACTGGCATACATAGTATTATTTTCCGAATCGAGAGTAGGTTATCTGAAATATCAAATAGAAATTTAATTAGTTCTAATGTCTAACCTGTGCCCGCACATTTCGAATTTGGTTCAGCGCATTTATTGTAATTTGCGTATCAGCATTTTTGCTATTTAGAAAAGTTGCAAATATTTCAAATGGTTAGCCTAAATATAAATAATTGATTTGATTTCACCTCTCATTTGCATATGTTCAGTTGCATACTCATATAATTACATAGGCCGTGTAAAATTAGTCAATCTGTGCGTAGCCTCTGCCCTCCTCAAATCACCGTCATGCGTTGATCTGCCAGTTTGGTTTATGAATTTGCATTTATAATCAGTATTTCAGCATTAATTTATCGCATTTCATCTGAAATTCATTAGTTTTTAGCTGAGTGACGCTAACCACGTCGTTAGCTGTCAATTTCACCGTTAAAATGTAACGACCACCAATATTTATTTAATGGATTCCCATTGCGCATTCCCACATTTCATTATACGGATACATTTTCAATTAAACAAAATTACTCATTTGATTGCAGAATTTTTCACAAATTTATGAGCAAAATATAAATTCGAAAATATTTATATGTTTTGCGAAATATTTTGATACTTAAAACTGGGTTGAGTGGTTTGCAATAAACCAGACTGACATTTTTTCTGGCATTCTACTTTTCATATTTATCATCAGAATTTTTTTTTAACATTTAATATATCTTAGGCAAGTCAAGCAATAAGGCTACCAGCCTCATAATAAATATCTTTGAGGGCTACAACTTTCAATTGCCAAAGTATTTTATGAAATAAAATGCAAAATTTGGATTGTTATTATACATTTTTGTATCTACACAACTATGAGAAGCTGTATACCTCATTTCCTTCGGTTATTGAAATTATATTATAAGAGCTATATTTTCCTTCAAACAACTTGTCTACCTCCAGTTTGCCTCATCACAGCTAACTCAGATACATTCTTCTTCTTTCTTCTCTCGCTCACAGGTGAATCGTCCGCATCAGCCGTCACTTCGTCTGCTCCTGTACGAAAAACGTACACCGCCTGCATACTGGCCATGCTGTTCAGTGTTATAATAATTGGAGGGCAAAGCACATGACATGTTAAATTACAAAAACAGCAAAAACGGCATAAGCTAGCGCAACCAAACAGCCAACAAAAAGAACATGAAAAACAAAAATTGGAACAAAATGAATCAATACGATTTGCAAGTGTGCAAGAGGCAAGGGCAATGGGCGAATGGCACGCGAAGAGAAATTTATGTCAACAACAGTCTACTCAGCTAGAAAGCGTTATTAAGTTGGCAACTTCAACATCAACAGCAGCTGCAACACCAGTCGTAGTTAGAAGAAGCAAAGCAGTTCGGCAAACAAAAACGAAAACACATTTCCCTTTAATCATGTAAGTTTATATAGACAACCGTATCCATAGGCATTAGAGACAACAACAACACATGGAAGATGAGTAGAATATTAAGCAAAAACAACAAACATAAACAAGAATAACAAACCAAAAAAAGAAAGCACAACAACACGACCACCCTACGTCAACAAACAAAAACGTGTCAGGTTAGCGTCTAAGCTGTAGTTGAAGTGTAGGCTGTAAACTGAAAGTTAAAAGCCCACAAAGCATCGAATAATAAAGTAGGGTAGCCAACCAAGGAGCATCAGCAAAACATGCCAGTAACATAAGCAGGAAATAAGCAGCAACATACGTAACAATTGAATACGCACACCTACACAAATTAACAAACGTGGTGACAACTGGTATGTAATGCAACTGCGTACATAGAGCCACGTACACACAAATGTGGGATGTCAGTATAGGGATCCTCGGTGTTATTGTACAATATGTAAAAAAAAAAAATAACGGGATTCCGAAATCCCGAAATTTCTCATACGATATGATATCGCAAAATGTTTAAAGTACCGAAAATCCCCATATTTTATTTTTTGAAGTGGAAATTTTTTATCTTTTTTAAGTTTAAATATGAGAGTATTTTGGAATTAAATGTTCTTGAAAGTGAATTAACCTTCATCAAAAAAGAAAATTTTCAGGTATTAAAGACTCCAATTCCGACAGCAACAGTCAAGCTGCGTTGAAGGCTCTGGAGAACGCGAAGCAAGCCCCAAAAATTGTTTAAGAGTATATGAAGGAGCTTTATTCTGTTGCAAGACGGAATAACTTTGTATTTACTTATGTATGGATTTCCGGGCGCATGGTGTTCAAGGGAATGTAATTTCCGATGATTTAGCATACTGCGGGTGAGCGGTTACCCCACAGAGATCAGAGCCAATAATCGAAATCAGCTCATGAATTTGATCAGATATATATGCAATTTACATAAAAAGCGATGCTGTAGAACACTGCAGAGCTGCAAAGTGTTTTGTGAAAGCCCGATCAAAAAACTGTCGAATCTTCTTCCATAAATTGGAAGAAAATACATTCGGTTGATGGTCGGTATTATTACAGGACACAACCCATGGGGTCAGCATATGACCACCTTTGGATTCATTGCGAAGCCGATTTAGCTGTCTTGCTTAGAGGAGACGAATAGCACTGATCATTTGCTCTGCGACAGCTCCGCTTTCGCTAGAGCAAAGACGTGAATTTTGGATTCCGAAGTCATGGGAATGAGCAAAATTCGTGCTCTCAAACTGGAGAATATTTTAAGACTTACCAAAGAATCTGGAAAGTTCTCACAGTACTATCTATCTCTGTCTCTGATTCTCTGCTATCTCTTTCTTTCTGGTACTTCTCTTTTATTCGGCGTTATTATCCACCCTTTTACTTTCCGTAGCTTTAAATACAATAGACCTCTTAACCTGGGTGTTTTAGGGATTACTAATTTATCTGTGCTTCTTGGCTCGTCTTTTTCAAATTTCATTTCCTGCTCGTTCTATGAATTCCATTTTTGGTTTTGTTATTTTGAAGTAGATTACTAAAATTCGAAAGCTATTTATTATTAGTTTATTTATATCACTATATGCTATTGAATGGTTTAGTATAAATAGTAGTCTTTATAAAAATTGTGCATGCTTTTTAATTTTTTACTAACTAAAAAATTTAAGTTCCGGGACTAATCCTGAAACCTCGGGATTACACTAAAAATAGCACGGGATCCCGCGATCCACACCTACCACTACTAATATTAGCATCCCAAAGGCTCAGGAACACCTGAGGGCACGTGCGTGTGTGTAATTTTGTCACTGACACCCAACCGATTACACTCCACAACAACCAAGCTAAAACACCACTGACTGAAAACTAGTGAAATACTCACACACACACACAAGCACACAAACAAAAGAAAAACAAAGTGGAATAGCAACACAGCTCTAAGCATGGCATTTGCAGAAGTTAACTATGCTAAGCGTAAAATGTAATTCTATGTAACAGTAAATGTAAGTATATACAATTAAGTACATACGTGTCCATGTATGCATCACAATAGGCCAACTTATAAGTGCATATGTATGCGTATGTGTTCAGTATTGGGATAACTAAATAATTTCGAGCGGAGTGTGCGGCAAGGCGGATTTCCGAAGGAAACTGGCATTGCAACATCTGCCGCATTTTTGTATATGATTACATTGTATTGCATTTAACTTGAATTGCATATGTATATGTAAATTTAGTTTTATAGATTTTCTATGCAGTAAACCCTGTGCTAAATTTAAAATATTAACGTAGAAGGAAGAAAGTAGATATAAAAATAAAAATGAAAATATATATAAAGGAAAAAATTAAGTATAAAAATAAAAATAAATATAAAAAATAGAAATAAATATACAGAACAAAAATAGAAATAAAGCATTAGAATAAAAAATAAAACATAAAAAAACAAAAAAAATTAAAAAACTAAACAGAAATTAGCTAATAAAAAATTAACTGTAATTCGTATTTCAAACTGTATGTAAAAATTGCAAGGTATCACACACGCGCGCATCAAATAATTAAGAAGAGTAGCATATTGCGATGCCAGAGTAAATACATAAAATAATAGGTCTATTTATAAGTTCGTGCGGTTTTACAACAGATGGCGTAACTTGATTATTATTCCATCGATCCACATTTCCAAACATTCATTGGAGAGCTACTGTCGTAAGGCACAAACGTCAGTATAAGTTTTTTATTTGAAGCGTAAACAACAATATTTTTACCACACTTGAAAATGTCGAATTTCGTGCCAAATAATGTGTTTTTGCGGGGAATTCTTCTTCATTATTTTAATATGAAGAAAAAAGCAGCCGAAAGTCATCGTATCTTGGTGGAAGTTTATGGTGAGCATGCTCTATCTGAGCGAACGTGCCAGAAGTGGTTTGCACGCTTTAAAAGTGGTGATTTTGGCTTGGAAGACGAAGAACGCGAGGGTGCGCCGCCAAAGTTCATGGATACCGAATTGGAGGAATTGCTCGATCAAGATCCGGCTCAAACGCAAGAAGAGGTTGCAAAAACTTTGGGAGTTGATCAATCAACCATTTCCAAACGTTTAAAAGCCATGGGAATGATCCGAAAGGTAGGCCATTGGGTGCCGTATGAATTGAAGCCAAGAGACGTTGAACGCCGTTTTATGGCATGCGAACAACTGCTTCAACGGCACAAAAGAAAGGGTTTTTTGCATCGAATTGTGACTGGCGATGAAAAGTGGGTCCATTACGACAATCCAAAACGTCGGGCAACGTATGGATACCCTGGCCATGCTTCAACATCGACGTCGGCGCAGAATATTCATGGCCTGAAGGTTATGCTGTGTATCTGGTGGGACCAGCTGGGTGTTGTGTATTATGAGCTACTGAAACCGAATGAAACGATTACGGGGGATGTCTACCGACGACAATTGATGCGTTTGAGCCGAGCACTGCGAGAAAAACGGCCGCAATACGCCGATAGACACGACAAAGTTATTTTGCAACATGACAATGCTCGGCCACATGTTGCACAAGTGGTCAAAACATACTTAGAAACGCTCAAATGGGATGTCCTACCCCACCCGCCGTATAGTCCAGACCTTGCGCCATCCGATTACTATCTCTTCCGATCGATGCAACATGGCCTGGCTGACCAGCACTTCCGTAATTACGATGAAGTCAAAAAATGGATCGATTCGTGGATTGCGGCAAAACCGACCGAATTTTTCACAAAGGGAATCCGTGAATTGCCAGAAAGATGGGAAAAAGTAGTAGTAAGCGATGGACAATATTTTGAATATTAAATTTGTAGCCATTTTACGTCAATAAAGTTTCAAATTTCGAAAAAAAACCGCACGAACTTATTCATAGTCCTATAGTACCACTTTATTCAAATAAATATAAATATCAAAATTTACTACAAGCTAAAAAAAAAAAACAAAAAACAAAAAAACTTGAATATAAAAAATTCATATATTAGCAAATAAGCGAAGGAAATAAATAGAAGTAGAAAACAAAAAAATTCAACGTTGGCATATAAATACATTTTATTGACTTTACGGTAGCCTTCGCCAGTTATGTAAATATGCAAAACTTTTAATGAAAAAGCTACAATATATTACAACAATAAAAGTAATATATGTATGTAAAATAGTACTGTTTATACTCTACCTACAATTGACTCGTTCTCCGCATTGTAATGAATCTCTCTATCTCTCTCTACCTATCTAACTCTCTTACCTACAAGGACCAACACGAAGTCCTGGTTGAATGCAAAAATAAAATAAAGTTATGCATAAATAAGCAAATATGAATATTGGCTACTATTTTGTTTCGTTGAGATTTCTGTCAAGGCATATTTCTTTTAATAATAGAGATTAGGAAATATTTTGCTCTTCTTCTCTGTTCATTACTGCTAAGTAATTTGCATTAGCTCTAGAGCGGCTTTTCTACTCATTCCAACAACCTGCATATGTTAGTCAGACCGATATTGGCATACCGTTCGATAGTTTGGATCCTACGCACTGCGAAATATACACAACACAGACACAATCCATTCAAAAATGATTTTAAATTTTACTTTATGCGATTTTGATGGCACCTGTTAGAAGACTTTCCCCCTATAATAATTGTCTAAAGCTGATCTACCTTTCCACACTTGGTATCATAGATTTAAAAAACATTTTCGTGACAAATTTTAACTTTAGTGCTCTCTTAACCTAGTTTTTTCGTGTAAAACAAATTACGATCTTAATGAACCATTGCGATAAATATGCCAAGATTCAAACTGTTATTCTAGCATTTTTTATATACTAGTCTCGCTTGGTCTCTAAATGACTGACGTTGCTATACCTCTATTTTTTTTTTTCAGTTGGTACATTTTTGTTCAGCTGCAGAACAGTTTTAGATATCGACGCTAAGAAGCTCTTGATCCAGCGCCCAAATAAAAAGGATGTTTCATGCGTACTACGCTATGTCGTGTCGCTTGAGCGGAATAAGAGCCACCAATTTGGTTTATTATTACACTGTATAGCATTTCTCTGTTTTTTATGTTTTTTCGCGATATGTTTTGTTTTAATTAGCTGATCGCGGAAAAGATAGGTGTAAACCCCATTGCAGAGAAGGTTTCGTTGTACACTTTCACTGTAAATGTCCGGGTTTGGCAGAAAGACGATTAAGGTCACTGGTCCAAAGCCTGCGGCAGTGCGCCTACCCAAATCCCATCAACCTCCATTGCATGAACAGCTCTAGATGGTTGTAAATATCTGACTATTGAAGGTCTCATAATGATATCAAAACGGCGCTTTATTGCTACTTGATCTAAATACCTCATCGCGGGGAAGTTTTGAAAATTAAATGTAATTGATTTCAATACAAATATCTTTACCAAAGGTCACAAAAGATTAACAAAATGTTTTTCTTGTAGTTTTCGCGCACATGGAGTGTTAATCTATGATTTAGTTTTACTAAAAATAGAAAGCAAAAATATGGAAAGCATACACTTTTCAACTGGGGTTTCGACTAAGAAGGTCATAAAATCAGATGTAATATTCGAAATGTTCACTACTTTCCTAATAAATTGCTATTGGAGGTTCAAGGTTCAATAATTAAATTCTGAATAAGTTATTTGACGAAACTTTTCTCTTTGAGATGCTCAGTGCAAAATTAATTTGATGGCTAAACCACCAGCGAGATAATCAATTTAACCTAGTAATACACATTTCTTTTAAATGTACCAATTTCCTTCATACCGCCAAGTATTTTTCTTCGAACAAAACTGTCGTAATTTAAGAATTTTTTGATTGAAAATTGCAAAGCTTTCATTAGTTGAGTGAAAAAGTCATACAAAAAAGCAGTGAAAGTACTGAGGGAGTTTATTGTTTTTTTTTAACTCTTTTTTTTTTTTGATGACGAGAGTAAAATTAGCAATTGCCGCTTCTTTATAATGTAATTGTAAAAGTTTATTAATTCCTTACGAATTTGTGCAATTAAGAACCAATCAAACAAGAATCAACACAACCCACAATAGCTACAATGGCATCCCCAAATTAGCTCTCTGGCGTCTAAGTTATAGACAGACCCATCTAGAACAGCAGTTTGTAGAATTGAGAGAGAGATTGTATTGGTGAGCGTAGAATAATTGTGTTAGTGATATATGAAAATACAATGTGGTGCAAAATTAATCTTCCAATTTGGTTTTTTTTTTTAATTTTTTCCAAGATTTTGTGAGATGAAATTCTTTATTATGACCTTTAATGGAAAGATACGGCTGACTTACGACGTCATTTGTAAAAAATATAAATCCTTCGATAGGCTGATTCATTTTGCGCCACCTTGCAACGACACAACCTAAGCACATCTTGCTTTCTTACTGTTTGAATGGCAACTGATAAGCAGAGAGTAAAATTGTGTGTGATAAGCGCACTGCTCGAGGAACAAACTTAGCCGACCACTGGGTTGGACATTAGAATTTAGTAAAGGACCACTACATTTTTTAACGATCTTTTTTGTTTGTTTTTTTTTTTTTCATTGGAGAATGTAAATCTTGCCAGTGAAAATGGAACACAATTTTATTTAAATGACTTCTACGGCTGCCTTTATAGGAGTCATTTCTACCAATCTGAATTCTTTGTATATTTTCATGACTAACTTTCGGCACTTATCTCATCAATGGTAGCTTTGATTAAAAATTTAGATTCTAGAAACGGAGCCTGCCGTAGCTGAAAGGGCTGCGTGACCACCACTGCGAAGTGCGTAGGTTCGAATGTGCGGGCATGAAACACCAAATGATGGAACAATTTCTACTAACAAAGGCCGCCTTTTGCCGGGCAAACCTGCGAGTATATTCCTGGCCTCAAAAAGCTTCTCATAAAAAAAACATCTGCCTTTCGCTGGCGTCATAAAATTGTAGGTCACTTCATTTGTGAAACAATACCACAAATAGGCAGAGCAGTTTGAGAAGCCTGCCAGAAATGGTGTAAACGCCAATTTTATAAATTTTAGTTAAGCCACTTAACTTTTTTTGTAACCTATATTTAAATGACACACAACTGTATTTTGACGTAAAACCGTACTCGTCTGCACCGTTTTAACGGCAGCTTCGTGCTTTTTATGAATTCTATCGTCTTATTTATTAAATTTTGTTGAAAGAGTTTTGTTTTGTATCGATGGTTTTACATTTTTTTAGTGTGTTTTGTTTTAATTTGTTAATTAAATTTCGTTTGATTTTGTACATGTTTTTTCTTGCGCTAACCATTCGCAGCAACTTAGGCTTGCGCATCAGCGGGTTAATGAATTCACCAGCAGTGCCGAAGTTCAGAATAAGTTAAGCACCTTCTGAAGTCATAATTTGTTTGCAATTCTCAACAATGCAAACAAACCAGAATAACCACAGCTATTTAACCAATTAAGCAAGCGCTTGTCTGTGTGAGGCTTAAGCAAACGTGCGTATGTGGTAGGCACACCAGCATACGCCTGCTTGCGAGATGCAATTAGACGATAATAGCGGCAAGTTGGTGTATGCTGTGCACATGTGTGTGTGAACTGTACTTATATGATATTTGTGCAGCTGGTGCACTGAATTCGCAAACACAAACAAATAACTGAATGCGCCTAATATTCGCCTAACATTTGTCGGATGTCAAGCGTTTTGTGGTTCCAAAATATATATTTGAAATATTCTAAAGAGTGACGCAGGCCAAAGCATTGGTGTGCAATAGTCAGACGTTTCCATGAATCCACGCTTCTATAAATTTTGCCTTTTGTTTTCCAGCATAAATACTAAGACAATTTAGATGCCTGGATATTTGCTAATACTTATATAAAATACGTAAATAATTACTTGTTTGAAAATTCATTTGCAATGGCAATTTCATTTACGAAAATGTTCAAGTGGAATACAAAAGAAAATGAACCAGTACATGAACAGAACTAACCTACATATTTGGCGCAAAAAAAAGTACTTAAGTAAAGCAGGAAATTTAATGAAAATAATCAATATGGATTTTGTAAAATAACTCTCTAAAAACTCTTTGTCAAAACTTTTTAAATGATAGTATTGAATTATTATTTAACACTAAAAAGACCAAAGCCGTCAATTTGACGGCATCACGATTTCATTCTTAAATATTTTGCAAAATATGTTTTTGTTAATTTTCATATTTTATGACTTTTCCTAATTTGTTATTGTTTGCTCAAATAACTATAGAAAACTTTTAGTATATATGTGGTTTATGAAATTCCTTTAGAAATACCTAATAAGACCGCATACCGTCAATTTGACGGCAGCGATAATAGTAGAAAACAATGCTTCCTACGAACTAAGTATCCGTTTAATTTCAAATTTGAATTCTGTGAAATTTGTTATTGCCTTGCTTGTTTACATTAAACTTAGTCGTTGTTATGCAGACCGACAGAAATTGTTGTTGCATTCAATGCAAACCGACAAAATTGAGAGCGAGAAAGAGAGCCAAACAGGTGTTCAATTGGAATCGGAGAAATGGGAAGAAGAGAGTAAAAAACTAAAAAATGAGAAAAACGCATTCAGTAGTCGTTGGTGTTTTTTAGTGGGCAGTCGGGATTTCGTATTTAAATTCTGTGTAAGTTCTTATTGCTTGGCTTCTTTTCCATACACTGTAAACGTTGGTATATTTTAGTGGGTTATAAAAATGCATCGCTGTCTCACTACTTCCCAAATACAACAAGAATTGTCGCGATTGTGTGATACACAAGAAGATGTATCAGGTGATGAGAGTTTTGACGATTTATCAATGAATCTCTCTGAAAACCTTGATGCAGAATTTCAGCCGGAGCAGGTCACTTCTTCATCAGACGACTCCGAAGCAGATTTCCCTGATACAGGTAACACTTTTACTGTAAATTTGCGCAGAGGTCGAGGGGTTTCTCGTAGATCAATTAGTGGCGGACGAACAGGGCGCGGTGGACGTTCATCTAGGACAACTTCGGGGCCAGAAGTCGGTATACTACAGATAGCAAGTGACGGCACAGAATGGACTTGTATTTCGCCGAACGCTTTTGAAGTAGGACGTTGCAGTCAGCAAAATATACTTAGAGAAATCTCAGGACCCACTCCATACGCCAAGCGATATATTGAAAATGACAAACCAATTTCTGCGTGGAGGCTATTGATTGATGAGTACATTCTTCGACGTATAAAAGAATGTACTGAAAAGGAAGCACATGACAAGAGTCAAAATGAAACTTGGAACTTATCTCTAGACGAACTAGATGCCTTTATTGCTTTGATTTATGCTCGTGGAGCCTACAACATGAGCCACCTTGATTTGAATATCTTGTGGTCTCAAGATTGGGGGCCACCCGTTTTCAATAAGACTATGAGTAAAAATAGATACAAGGAAATCATGGAATACTTACGATTTGATATGAAAAGCACGCGTTCTGTTCGTTTAGCTAATGATAAATTTGCAATGATTTCTGACATATGGAAGAAATTTATAGATAATTGTCAAATGTGTTACATTCCTGGAGAAAATTTGACAGTCGATGAGCAGTTGTTTCCATCAAAAACTCGCTGTCCATTTTTACAATATATTGCAAACAAACCGGATAAATTTGGCATAAAGTTCTGGCTGCTGGTGGATGTCGAGAGTATGTATCTATGTGGTGGATTCCCTTATCTAGGAAAAGACGAAAACCGTCCGAACGATATTTCATTACCCGAACATGTGGTTTTGAAACTATATTAGTACAACCCTATTTCAAAAAAGGGCGAAACGTTACCACTGATAACTTTTTCACGTCGATAAATCTGGCTAAAAAACTAATGGTCGAAAAAACTAGTATTGTTGGATACAATACAAGACGAGAAGTACCACCAATTTGTAAAAATATTCGTACCACACGATATGAATCGTTTATACTGAAATCAGAGACTAATACAACTCTTACTGTCTATCAAGGAAAACCAGGAAAAAATGTTATTATTTTGAGTACGAGACAGAAAAATTTTATAATGAAACGAAGTTTGGTGTTGACATCATTGACCAAATGGCACGAAAGTACACCGTAAGAGCTGGAACACGAAGATGGCCCGTTCATGTTTTTTACAATATACTTGATTTAGCAGCTATAAACTCATGGATTCTGTACCGAAAAGTTACGGGAATAAATATTTCTCGGCATGATTTTATCTTACAATTAGTGAACGATCTACGTGCAGAGTATTTGAAAAAAAGAACTACTTCAGCTACGACTCAAAGGCAAGAAAGTAATTTTGAAACAAGTGAACAATCTACTACAAACAGTAAGAGGCGGCAATGTCAAGTCAATCATAATTGTAAAAAAAAAAGAACGTGTGAAAACTGCACAATATGTAAAAAAGCTGTTTGTGGTAAATGTATAAAAGATTTAAAACAAAATATTATTTGTTACAAATGTTACTCGACTTAAGTGCTATCCTTAATTTGTAACTACTAATAAAAATAAAATTTTAAATATTTTTGTTTAATTTCAAAGCGAAATATACAATAATTTCATGTGCATTCTGATTGAATCTCTAATACCGTCAAATTGACGGCTGCGGTCTTTGAAGGTATAGTTAGATACGCGACCCTTCTAGTGTTAAGTTACTTACTCGTGTAAAGGTATACAAGAACCCGTTTAGTCATGGGCTGGTGCATGCTTTCTTGCCTATGAATGAAATGTAGGGAAATTGTGGAATGCACGAAAATATTAAACCCAAAAGTGGGTAAATTGTAGTGCAATACAAAACTAAATAATAAGCACGGAAAGTGTGATTCAATAGCGGCATAAGAATTTCCTTTTTAAGTTAAAAAATAACCCTAAAATTTCTAATGATCTGGTAATGCCAAAACATCTTGCAAGATTTACATTTTTATGAAGCTGCTGTTCACGAACAAACAACGTTTGAACGTTTTCAAAAGCTTCTAACGAAATTCTGGGTCTATTGATGTGAAGTTAGGTCAGTAAAGACGATTGCTTAATATAACCACCAGAGGGCGTATGTGTGGCGTAATATCTCTACATCTTGTGAAATCCAGGGTATTTATTTGTAAGTTAAAGAACCTTTTGTCCTGGTAGGTCGGTTGGTTGGTTTTTGTGTTGATTCTTCCAGAATCCAACTAGCGCTTCCGCACCATTTTGTTGCCACATCCTCGTTACCAACTTGTTTACGATTTATTTACAACAAGAATATATCCAGTCTGTGCGGTTCAGGACTCTCGAACAGCGGATTACCCAGGGTTAAAATTTTGCTCTTCCATAGGGCAGGGCATTCGCAGAGGAAATGGAAGATTGTTTTCTTTTTCTCCGGTTGTGACAGTATGTGTTGTGAGGGATGCCCATTTTGGCTGCTTGCTCCCCCACAGATCAAGAGCCAGTTATGACTGTCGTTGGTCTCCAGGCGCTCCGTCGTTTCATGTTTATCATGTTGACGACTGCTTAAGGTTGTAGGTGGGCGATAACGTCTGCTAATTTTACATTTCGTCTGGTCTCTCCATCAACAATCCGCAATTCTGAGGTATTTTAGGGAAATTGCACTCTTGACTGCACCTAATGGTGTGAAGACCGATTCTGCAAGAGTGCCAGTTCATCCGCTTTTTCATTACCTTAAATGGTCCGATGTCCCAGGATCCAGATTAAGGTAACTTTATTTTTTACGCTCAATGTGGTAAGGCTAGTCCTGCTTTTTTTTACCAGTTTGAAAATTGTTGTCGCCGAATCCAGTGCCTGGATTGCAGTTTGAGTTTGGTTATCCGAAAGAATAGCGATATTGCCCTTAAAATAGGGATCTGTGATTAGTAGCCGATGTAGTCAGTCCTCTTCGAGGTATACTGGGCTTGTCGCAGTAATGGACTGGCATGACCATGAGTTTTTCCTTCCAGCGACTCGCTTCATTTAACCTAAATGCACTCATTGTTGCCATTTTCTTCCTTTTGTCCTTAATTTACAAAAAAAATAATAGCCAACTTGCCTAGAAACAAACAACAAATTTCAACTTAACATTTCATTTATCACACAAAACCAAACACTATAATTTTAATCTTACACTAATCAGCTGTTCCTCCCGATCTCAACTAGCTGGTTCGCTCTCGCATGGGTCATTCATAAGTTACTTTTTGCGCAACTGGTTGACCAACCGCTACCTGAGACCGGTCATGGCTTTTGACCCTTCCCTTCCCTTGTGCAAGTCGTAATATTGAGATCATCGCAAATTAATTAGTCTCATTACAGTGTCTCTTATGAAATTGGAGTATTCTGTCGCAGCAGAACGTGCGACGGACAATCGTAGGAGCGTCGTAGCATATGCGACTGGTGTGTGTTAACTTGTTTGTAAGCTAAGAACTACGCACAGCATGCTCCGATTTGCACAGAGTCTTTCGTATTTTGAAGGCAGTCCCTCCCGGAAGGTTTTCTCTGACATAAATTGCAGTAAAGAGAAGTGTTTACACGACAAAGTGTGTTAAAAAATCATAAAAATAAAAACCAAACTGCAACAAAACAAAAATGAAGCGGCCGACTGCGGTATTATTTTACCTAAGTAAGACTTTGAAATGTTCACTGTGCTCTTGCTGTATCACTTATTTCCAATACTATTAAAATTTTGTTAACAAAAGAGAAATTTTTCAAAAAGAAAAGTTTTTTCGAAAATTTTTTCTTGTTCGCTTATTAGGTGGGGGAGGAAAATTTCATTTCCATTTTTTTTTTAGTTTTTTACATGTGCAAAGTGGCACAAAAGTAGTCATCTAATTTTATTATTGTGTAATCTTTTTACTAAATATAAACAAATGATTTTGAGTAATGGAAATGTTTATTTTGGCCTTTATTCGCTCCACTGCTTCACATAGATTAGCGCGCCTCAAGTTTGACGTCCAAATCACCAGAACGGAATCGTTGTAGTCTTAACTTTGGTATTGCAATTCAGACTGTGGTGGGTAGATTGCCTAACTGTCTTGCCGTTAATAGTGGAAATTAACATCAGGCAAATGACCACCACGACCACGCTAACAGAACAATATTCTTTTCATAAAATGTTCCATTTTCCATTCCGAATTGCAAAGTGGCTGCTCTATGTCCTCGGTAGCCTCACGAATTCCCTCTTTGAGGTCTTGAATAGATGCCCCGGAAACTTTTCCCGTGAAAGATCAATGGTTTCGTTGCTTGTGTGGCACGTAGCTCCGTTGCCTAGATCAATACCAACCAATTCCGGCCATAAAAAATTGTTAATCATCTCTCGATAGCGCAATCAATTCACCAATAACACCTGTTATTGGAAAACACTTTAGTACAATCATCTTATCTTATTTTTGAATATTTTTTTTTTTTGTAGTAAAAAAAAAATATTGTGACTAATAGTAATTTTTTTTTTTACCAATACGCGCTCTTGGCGTCTTTGTTTGTATGATGCAGCTGTCTAGTTCACAAATGCCAAATATGATTAACGCACGACGCCATTTGCAAAAATTATCCGATATGCTGATTAATTTTGCGTCACCTTGTCTTATCTTATTGTTCTTGTTGTTGAAGTGGTTGAGCATTTCTACTGAAATATCCTTATTAGCGACTGGCGCTGTTTTGATACCACTGTTCTGGTATGATGCTTTGTTCTTTTTTTGTTGTATTATCTTATTGCAAAATCTTTATTTTATTGGAGTTTTTTTAAGAATCTGGTTGGGAGCGAATTTAACTTTGCAATTTAAACAGCAAATTTGCTTGAGCTCTCTTATAAATACTCGGCCGGGTATGCAGCAGTTGCCGTAAAGGCTGAAAATCGAAAAATGGTCATAGCTCTATACCTCTAATCTAAACCCTTCTGTTGAGTATATCATGAGGTCAATCCGTTTATTGGTTGCCAAGATATAGCGATTTGAGAACACAAAACATGCCCCGATATGTTGCAGTTGACATGAAGGTTAAAATGATAGAAAAAATTTGATGAATAAGTAGCCTTTGCACTGACCATAAATAAAGCAAAAGGTCAGAGGCTTAACGGAGCAAAATTTTATTACTCGAACCTCTGTTTTAGCATAAGCAATTATATTAAATTTTTCCACAAGTTCATAGACTCTATGATCCTTAGGTTAAAGGATTAAACAAATATATTTTTTTTCTGGATAGTTTTCTTATATTTCAAACATGAGAAGAAGTTTACATTATCCACTGTGAAAACCAAAAATTATAAATTAAAATATTTGTGTAAAAAACCGATTAGTATAGATTTAAGTCACACGGGAATATAAAATCAAAATAATTTAAAATAATATATTAAAAAAGAGCAAAAAGCAAAAACAACAAATAATTCCAATATTCTCGTAATGCTGTTAAAGACTGTCTGTTTTTAGGTGCCACAGATTAAAAGCAGTTGCCTATGCAGGTAAAACGTTACGCGCAAGAGTTAGCGTCAAAATCCATATGGGTTTCGGGTTCATTTTCCACTCTGAAATATTGAAGCACCAAAAACTTTAAGTCTTTAACACGCTTATGAAAAATCTGTGGAATACTGCAATATACAATACAATATATAAATATAAAGTTTAACTACATATATATGTATGTATGTAGTCATTAATAGTAAGCTAAAAACTTTCAAATATTGTAAATACTAAGTTAAATAAACACAATACCTATTACGACATGCCACAATGTCATACCAATGTCATGATCGATCATAAGCTATAAATAGAGTCAAATAAATTAAATTAATATAAATACATAAATGTATGGTATGTATGTAAAATTCCAATGAAACATTCAATACATTAAATTAATAAATAAAACAATTAAATTGAATCAATACAAAATGGGACTTGTGATTTTTTCCTTCTACTTAGAAAGGTTGAAGATGGCGTCAAACTATGGAAACACATAGCTGGTATTTACAAAGGTAAGCCAAAGCACTTATGTATAAGAAAATATTTTATAAGAAAATATTTATATTTAGAAGTATTGTTTGTCATTTGCCGCACTCCTTCTCAACTTTCGGGTAGCGCATGAATTGCTCTTCCTTCGAGACGTTGCATGAATCTACCCATTATTTACATACCTCCTCGTGAGGCTGAAAATGCTGACCAGCCAAAGCAATCATAAAACCAAAAAGCCGCATGTGAAGTACTTCCAAAGGTGCAGGCCCAATGCAGGCTGCATTTGCTTGCTTGGTTTCCATAACTGTCAAAAATGATTGGAAGAATACTCAGATATATGAAATGGGACCAATTGGCAGCTTTGCCTGAAGCACTTGAAGTACGGCACAACTCCCACTTCGAGGCACCCTACATTGAAGAAAATTCGTGGCGGGAACTAAAGTTGACTCTGGAAAATTTGTTTGAAAAACGGCTTCATGACTGAATTATTCGTAAATTTTTCGAGATGAATCGTTAGTAAACGGGTCTGTAGCGGATTGAATTTGATCTGTATGTGAAAAAAAATATGTACAATATTCACAAAACTACTGACCTATGATACAAGTGTGGCCCATCACCAAACAATGAAATCTGGCAAAATGCTCTGGGAATTTTTTAATACCACGGGCACACCACCTTGGATAAATAAAAATTCCAAACGCCACTCAGAGAAAGGCCAAAAAGGTGTGCTTGCTTGTAACATATGACTCCATCTATCTAAATACAAGGTGGCGCAAAATTAATCACCCGCATCGAAAGATTCATAATTTTTGCAAATGGCGTTGTGCGTCAGCCTTAGTTGGCACTTGTGAACTAGACAGCTGCAATATACAGACAGACAAGCAATGGAGCACAAATAAATATTTTCATCACTCGAAATATTTTCGAAGTGAAACTTCTTAAGCGTCGATGGACGAACGAGAATGGAGAGTAAAATTTCAAGTCCATGTAACGTTTTGGGCATTTTCGTTCCGCAAGAGAGAAAAAAGATGCAACGTAGAGGAAAAGGAGAGAGAAAGCTATACTTTATATATATCTTAGATACACTTTACACTATTTTTCCCGAGTTTTTCCTTGTGGTTGCTAATTTCTGGTGAGAAATAACACTGCCTATTTTTTGGCGCTTGTTTGTTGGTGCTTGCTGTTTGGGGCTTTTTTTGGTCACAATTTGTTTAGTGACTACTTTTTGGCGCTTATTTCCATTTCCTGGCTAGTGCTTGTGCATACTATAAAGTGCTATCCATTCGGGCGTCGGATTTATTGGTATTGCCTTGCGGTAATTTGTGCCGTTGCTGCGGTCCTGGAATGGCTGCGTTTGTGCGGGTGATAAACGCTCGGAGCAGTGCGCGTTGTTGCTACGGTTTGTGTCCGGCGTTTACCTACACCGGTCGACCCTTTTCCGTTTTTTGTACATTTTGTCTATTTGTGTTCTCTGCAAATGTTGTGAATTTATTTAGATATATATTCTTTCTCCCTCTCTCTCTCTCTCTCTCTCATTCTCTCTCGGGTCTCTCCCTCTTTCTTTGTCTGCCTTGAAAGTTTTACTTCTGTTATGTGTACTACGCTACACGCACTTTTTTATTTTTTTATGTTTTTTAATAAAAATAAGTTATTCGAAAACCAAATTCTATCATTAATATTGCGCCACTTTGTTCTTAAAAAGCATACAGAAATATTTTCACCGAAACACTAAAATTTGGTGACTAAAAAGATGTCGCTGAGGATGTACCACTTAAAAAATGATTCTGACCGAAGGCTAAGGTATGGATACTTATATTTATTATAATTCCTATAAAATTCTTTTCAGCTCATGTTGCCTTAACATAGGTACTGATCTGTGTTGCACTCAAAATTTGTCTCTCTAATTCAGTTTTTACCTACAGGGCATTGCTTATGAGTCTGTAGAATTTGTGCATTTTGTTGTTACTGCTCGTGACAACAAAGGCGAGTCAAAGCTTTTTTATTTTCTACATTCGTAGCATATCCTGCGGCGTCATTTGTGTTTCTTGTGAACATTCTGTACAACAGTAATTTGTATGAGTGTACAAGCACGCGTTTGTCCGTTTACATATTCAGGGTAATTGGCATTTATTGCCAATGACACGCACAAATTTATTCAAAGGTGTGTGTGTGTGTCGCTCCAATCAAGAGGAGAGGGTGAGTGTGTATATGTTAAGGCAAAGAGAATGTTTTGTACATGAATTCATATATATACATAACAGATGGTTTTATTTGTAATTTTTATTTTCGATTGGCATATTTGTTAACCTAATTGTCAAAGTCAACACGCATTTCTGGTATTTCTGTTCAGTATTGGTACTCTAGTATTTTTATCCTCCCAAAGGAGGGAGGTCTTATTTGCTTTATTTTCCATCAGAGTCAATTAGCGTGGATTAAAATCATCGCATGATTTTGTAAGGATAAATTTATAGCATAAGTGGTTACCAATCATTGATTGTTTGAATCAACCATATTTTAATAGGTTGTTAGGCACTAGAATTCCAGCTAGATGTGAGTGAGTTAACAATATACCTGGTTGGAAAATCTGCTTATGTTTCTTTACTAATGACTCAAAGCTTTAACGATAAAGATGGGATAGGATAAGATGTCAAAAATAAGCGTTTTGGCTCGTCTTCCTTATTAGTGTAGCGTGTTTTAGTCTGAAACTCTCGTTATTAATGGGGTATCTGGTTAAACAAAAAATGTGACTACCTTTAGAGAAATCCACATTTATTCTAGTAGTCAAGCGGCGATAAATCTGTTGGTGGCATTGCCACTAACTCGAACAATGGCAAATATCAGGTATATTTAACAAGATAGCGAAATATTTCCGCATCCATTTGATATGGGAGTTATAAGACAGATGAATTAATGAGGGAGGGCACTATCACTCGCCTCCCTCTACACAAGTAGCATTGACACTTCAGCCAACCCGAAAGGGTTGAAAGTCGCTACAAAAAGAATTTGGCAGAAATCGAACGTCAAGTGCTACTCAATTTCTCCAGGAAAAATGTCTCTTATTTTGATTGCTAGTCACTGTTTCCTGGGCCGACATACTCAAGGATTCAATGTACCTAAATTCGATTATTTCAGAAGCATCCTCCGTCAGCCAGACATCTTCCCTGTCGCTGGTGTGCTTGCCACACACTTAGGTTTAAAGATCGACAGTCACTTCTACCTTCCTACCTACCTACCTACCTTCCTACTTACGAGCCAGACGACTCACCGGGCACACCACTTTCTAACTTCGCACTTCATCTCATTCGAAACGCACGTTTAGCTGACACTGGGATGTAATTTTTTTTAATTTTTGTGATGTCGGGGTTTTCGGGATTTCGTTATTATAATCACAGGATTTTAGGAACAGTTCTGAGATTTAAGCATTCATTATTTTGCAATAAGGGTAAGACTTCGTCAGAAAATATGAGATTTGCAAGTGGTCTTTCGATTTCTGTGAAACTATGGGAAATATTAGTTCTAGGTAAGATACATTCGAGCCTAAAAGGATTTTGAAAAATTTTCAAAATTGAGTCATCTACGCCATGTTGAAAATCGGGACCGTGTTGTTTTCAAAAATCAATATTTCTTGAACCGTTGGATGGATTTCAATGCAGTTTACAGACAATATAGAAACAAATAAGTAGTTTAAATTAGTATTATGTTAAAAAAAAATTTCGAAATTTTGACCAAAAAAAAGTCAAAAAAATTTGTTGAATCAATTTTAGTTGATTTGGCCAGTTTTTTAGATTTTCTGTTATACACGTAACGATTCCTTATGATTTAACCTTTATTTTGAAAAAAAAATTTTATGGTGTCTATAATAGTTCTCGAGATATTGCGATTTTAGTGGAAGCGCGCACGCACGGTTTAGGTAACAGGTGTGCAATGCGCGCTGCGTTATGTGTTCCTGTATGAAGTGACTGGAGCAGACTGCAGGTCTGTGCGCGTTTTTCTACTCCCGCGCTGCGTAACCGCGAACTTCACGGTGCGCGCTTCCACTAAAATCGCAATATCTCGAGAACTGTTATAGACACCATAAAATTTTTTTTTTCAAAATAAAGGTTAAATCATAAGGAATCGTTACGTGTATAACAGAAAATCTAAAAAACTGGCCAAATCAACTAAAAATTGATTCAAAAAATTTTTTTGACTTTTTTTTGGTCAAAATTTCGAAATTTTTTTTTAACATAATACTAATTTAAACTACTTATTTGTTTCTATATTGTCTGTAAATTGCATTGAAATCCATCCAACGGTTCAAGAAATATTGATTTTTGAAAACAACACGGTCCCGATTTTCAACATGGCGTAGATGACTCAATTTTGAAAATTTTTCAAAATCCTTTTAGGCTCGAATGTATCTTACCTAGAACTAATATTTCCCAAAGTTTCAAAGAAATCGAAAGACCACTTGCAAATCTCATATTTTCTGACGGAGTCTTACCCATAACTTAACTGGAAAAAAATTGCAAGTTTGTATATAGTTTGAGAAGCTCTCCTCTCATACAATAAATAAATAGGTTTTAAAAATACGCTTGCAATTGCAATGAAAATGTTTTCATTGATAATAAAACAAAAGATAGTAGTTAAATTTAGAGTTATTAGTCCGTAGATACATTTATAGATGAAGTAACTTAAGGTTTGTCTAACAACGCTCGATGCAAAAAAATTTACAAAGGAAGTAGAAGACTCCTAACACCACGTTCACCGTCAGTCGGGTCTAAGTTAACGGAACGACCCGGATTTATATTCGGCCAAGGACTGTAACTTCAGCAGCTTTCTCCGCACATGTATGGGGAATGTTTATGCTGCTACAATAACACAACAAAAACATCCCACACCAGTTAGTGGGTAACAAAATCTGTGTAATCTGTTTTAAACTTAAAATGATAAAGTCAGAACTTAATTGCAATATTTACTTATACTCGTAAGTATATAATTCTACGGGCATTACGAAGACGTGATACAGGAATTTCGCTTTACCCAGAACTCATTTCATTTAAGGTTTGAAATTCATCAGCACCATCTGAGGAGAATCAAACCAAATATGTTCATTCTTTTTCTAGATTTTTGGCAGAGCAATAGGAATGAGAAAATATGTCACTGAATGTAAGAAATATACTGAAAAACAACAGACTAAAACTAATTTACAGCATTTGATGAAGTTTTATTTGATGAATATTTAAATGTCTGTCATTTGACGAGTTGAGCGTTGACTCAAAAAAAAAACAAAGAAAAACAGTCGATTTCCAGCAAAAAAAAGTGTTGTAATCGGAATGTTGCTTTTTTTGCTATCAAAGATGATTTTTCTGTCTCCATTTCGCATACTTTGTAATCAATTAATAATCCCGAAATTGGTAAGTGTCCCCAACATTTGATTGATGATTTTTCGGTAGTAATTTCTTCCAAAATATGTTGATTTTTCTGTGTACATTTCATATACTAAGTAAAGTAAAGGCTTTAACATGGAAACGCTTAGGGGCTGGACTGAGAGTAGGGGACACGCTATAAATCCCGTAAAAATTTAAATAATTCTCTTCACAGGGAAACATAGGATTCCTATTATCTTCCCGCTGGAAATCAAATTTTTATGCAGACGGTTCCAAGCTAGACGATAAAGTTGGCTATGGAGTATTTTCGAAAGAATTAGGACTGTAACTATGCGTTCGACTACGAGACTACTACAGCGTCTATCAGGCAGAGGTTCTAGCTATAAAACAAACGACTATAAATATATGTATTCTCGGATAGCCAGGCGGCCATTAAATCAATGAATGCGGCTAAAGTTGCACAGGAATGCCGGCCAGCCCTAAATAATATTAGCGTCGTATTCAAAGTCAGCCTTATTTGGGTTCCGGGCACAGAGATATTGAGGGAAACTGTAAAGCTGATGAGCTAGCCAGAAAAGGTACTGCTCTTCAACTGCTCCGTGATAAAAGTACCATTGGAATACCTTTGGCCACGAGCAAACTAATAATAAAAAACAGCATTATACAAGAGGCCAACAAGTCATGGAGAGATGAAGGTACATGTGTAACAGCTACGCTACTATGGCCGCAAATAAGCAAAAAAGGGACAAAGGAATTGCTTAGCCTCTCAAGAGAAGATATCTCGAAGGCCGTGGCTTGTGTCACCGGCCACTGGCTATTTGACAGGCATTCTTTGAGGCTAGGAGTATTCTCCCTTGAATATTGCAGAAGTTGTAGAGAGGAGGAAGAGATAGAAACTGTCGAGCCCTTCCTTGCAATTGTCCAGCATTAGCTAAAATGAGAGCAGGTAGTCTAGGTAAACACCTTTTCAATTCTCTTACGGAACTGTCTGGCGCGGGGATTAGACCAATCCTGCGCTTCATAAGAGCCTCAAAATGGTTTCATGAAAATAACCAAACAAGGTTCCCGTGTCGCACAGTGGTATCACAACGGAGCTGTAAGGTCTAAGTGACTTTTCCATATGGACCGACTACCACCATAATCTAACCTAACCTAAAGTAAAAGTATCATACATAAAATGGAGACAGAACAATAATAAACAAAAGCAAAAAAATTCGGGATTCTGACCAATTCCGGGTTAATATTGTATGCAAATATACGGAATCATAATATTTTCTAGATAGTGATGGTTAGAAGTGATTGTGTCTCCAATGCTCCGATTTCTAGAACTTTGAGAGAATTTGATTCGCCAACAAAGACCCACTTCAAATTGATACAAAATGAATTGTTGAGCTAAATTCTTAGTATTATCTAATATTCTTACTCTATAAAATAAAAGGAGTGTTACCTTGTTTTATTAATCATTACAATGAAACTAGTAAGTTTAATTTATTTTTTATTGAATTATTTAGCATTAATCTGTTTTTCATAGTCTATAAGTAATACTGCATTTTTTAGACTATTAAATGAATAAACAAATGTATATAGATGGTCATGCATAGCTACAAGCAAATTCATTAAAGTGCTTTAAGACCGAATGGTTCAATTATTTAATGGAATGAAAAATATAATTATGCAGCTGCATACTACTTATATACGTAAATACTTAAAATTACAATAACGAATAGTTACTACCAGCGCAGTGTGTACAACCTTGAGCAGCCTAAGCTTTTTCACCAACTTCTGCATGTCACCAAATATCACAGTGCAAGTGGAAGGAGTACCGAAGCTCACACTGCTTCTGAAAGACAGATGGTTTTTATGATGCCAGCTTTTTCCCACAGCAAATATGCACCCAAAGGTGACCCACTTTTATGAAATAATTGCCTCTTAATGTGTATTTCACAAGTATTTGCACTGGTCGAGCCATGCTTGCAATTTTGTCTCATTGATCCAGCTCTTGACTATGCCTACAAACAAGCCGAGCCACGCACGCTCAAATATTATATATAGATTATTCTAATGAGGATACTTGTGGTAGCAGTTATGCATTATAAGTAATTGCACATTCGTAGCTGTCATATGTAATTTTATTAAATATACAATTTTCGCAATGACACTTCTGGTCTTGGCACAACTACATACAAGCTCCAAGGCTCTATGACTTCGTCTTTTGTCTGAGAAACTCAAGTTGTATGAGTGTGTATGGTATGTATGTATATGTGTAGTTACAACTAACATTTGTCAATCATTTGTTCCAGCTGTACTTAGCTGTAGTGAGCTTTTACATAAATGATTTTCGTAATTACGTGTTTACATTAACAAATTAACTATGAAGCGATATGTCGAAACGACAACATCTGTTTAGTTATTTATTTGTAGTTTCTCTGTTGTAATTTTATTTTATTTCTGCGCAAAATAGCAGGCATACCACTGAATAAATATGTACGGAAATAACGAGAGGGAAGTCTTAGAGTAAATTTCATACTGGATCCATATCCAGGATTTTCAGAACCAGCAGGTGGTGTGGAGTTGTTTTGAAAAGAAACGATTTAAAGTCCCAAAGTGTATAAAGAGGTTGTTGAATTTCAGGTGAGTCTAGATTGCCTGGGAAGAACGAAACAACAGCTTTGTAAGACATCAAAATTATTCTGTCTTTACCTTTAAAAGTCTGAGAGAAATACTCTAAAACCATGCAGGACAAATAAAAGATATTTCAAGTCGCAGTGCCAAATCCTCACATAATAATTACAATAATAAGTTCATTACATATAAATATCTCGAATATGAAATTACAATCTGCAAAGATTAACAAGCTCAGAAAATATCATGAAGAATTAGTATAGGATGGGTGGAAAGCTCAACGATATTTGTAATAGCGATTTGCCTATATGACTTAAAAGAAAGGTTTGTAATCAGTGAGATCTGTCTGTTATAACACAAGGCTGCGAAACGTTCATTCCTATCAAGGGTACTGTTCAGAATTTGCGCACAGCAATGAAAAGATCGGTGCTGGGCGTAAAGAGGAGATTAAGAGTTTCAAATGCAGTGCTAAAACAGAAATCAAAAGCTATCGAAGTAATCGAAAGAGTCACCAAAACAAAATGGAGATTGGCTGACTACAAAGAGAATCCTAGAATGGAGACTACGGGAAGACAAAAGGAATACTGGAAGACCACATACAAGATTGAGCATCAAATAATGGATAACATCAAAATAAAAACAACAATTAAGATGAAAATAGCACAAGATAGAGAAAATTGGAAATCAATAGAGGAGGTGTATATTCAACAGTAGACGCAAACAGCTGGATAATGATAACAATGGTAATGATTCATGCCCATATGTATCAACATTCAAATGGCCTGCTCAACTTGGCTGACGGTGCTTCTATCGATCGGTCCAATTTTTGATTACTCTGACTAATGTTGGCACCAAGCAAGTGGTTGACTCACCCAAAGTGCTGGACTTGTTGGCATATACTGAGAATTTCACGAAAGCTCACACAAAATGATTAGAAGGTCTTGAATCGCATGATCTTGGCGCAAATTGAAGGATGCTCGCCGTGAGATGGTCATCGTCAAATTTCTCTTTCATAACATCCAGGGCTATGTCGCTTGTATGGAATGTAGCGCCAGCTTGAACTATGGTATATCGATGTTGTAGAACTCTAGCCACAGAATGCCAGTTAACATTTAGCTTTACACTAGGGCTTTCAACTATAATGGATTATCTCTCTCCGCTTGGAAAGAGCAGCAAAAACTCTGTTGATGTCGTCAAGCCATAAACCGCATCTGGCAGTGAATCTTTGTAGATGGATTAATGCGTGGTCAAACCCTTTCGGATTATGGATGAGCCTTGTCGAAGAAGATGAATTTTTCCCAAAATCCACAACTGAATCGAAATATCGATAATATTTTACAATAATTTCAAAACGTGTTCATTCTAAAGTCAAAAAATTGGAACATTAATAAATGCTTTTTACGAAAACCGGCGAAGACTTCTTAAATGTCAATCTCTTTCAAAAAGTGTAATTATAGTGTATAGTAATGTAGTTTTCATTAATCCTTCTTCTTTGCACGCTGGCCAAATGTCACTGAGCCGCAAGTTACGCGTATTATTTTACCTGCTAACTTCGGTGAGTCCTTTTTCTTAGATAATAGGAGGCTAATAGCGGAAATAAGAAAGATTAGTTCGGTTTATTGTCACATTAAATTCAAATATTGTGTCACCAAAAACAACAAAAAATGATTGGGGCCTAGTTTGATTCTAGTTGTAGACTAATTGGAAACTAATTGGCAAGCAGTACTAGTTTGAGCCCAGTTGGAGACTAGTTTGAGACCAGTTGGAGTATAGTTTGTAATCAGTAGAAAACTATTCTACTACCAGTTGGCAACCAGTTGCAATCTAGCTGGAGCCTAGTTGGGGCAAATTAATTTTATTGTATGTGCGCACCTGCATTATTTTTTAAAGACCAAAAGCAACCGCAGCATCTGCCCAATAAAACCCACCAGCTATTATTTGAGCCACAGGCAAAACAACCTACAAGGCATACGAGTATCTACAAGAAAAAAAACTGATTTATTAAAAATATCAACAAACATTTTCGCGATTACACGAGAGATAAAGAAATAAAGGCGTGAGTTGAAAGGTAAGCGCTTAACAAAGCGTTCGGATAATTAAAGAAAACTATATTTCACTGGACTCCCTTTGTTATTATTTATGTTCGCTGTGGCTCAATTATAATGAAATCCGATAAATAAGGTAAAAAAAAAAAAAAATAAAAACAAGTAAGGAAGGCTAAGTTCGGCTCGCATCAAACTTTATATATCCAAGCATATTTTAGTAAAATTTGATTTGGGCTGCTAGTAATTTTCGCAAGCAAACGAGCTCATACCGGACGAAAATTTGGTCTTAGAATATAAAAAGTGGGTGTGATTGTTATACAAGGCCAGTAATAATTATGTGGGATCTAAATGAAGTGCATCAGATCAAGCTGAGGTCTATGCTTTAAACAAAGCAGTTGAGTTATCGTTGGTATTTATCCCCCTCGACACTCGCACAAACATCTTTAACGATACCCAAGCTTAAAACATTAATGGCTGTAATGATTAGCTCAGAATAAATGCACCACTGTAGAACCAAAATGGACGAGCTCTGCGAGAATATACACGCACCCGCTTGCCTAGGATGAGTACGTCGAACATGTTGCCTCACTCTCAGTTTTGAAGACAGAACTTGGCGAGAAACTAACTCTGGAAGCACAGCCTATATGGGAAGCCTCCACTTCCCACAGGATTGCCAAAATAATGCTACGAACTTGCAACACGAAAAAAACCGTCTTTATTTTATCACTCCCAAGAAAGAAATGTAAAATAATGATTGAAGTACTGACGGGATAACGTCTGACTCCATATCACGTAGTTAAAATGGGATTGGTCCCGAACGACACGTGCAACTTATGCGAAGAAGAAAGGGGTACGTTAGAACACCTCCTTTGCCACTGCCCTGCTTAACAAGGAAGATATACCTCACCTAATCTTAATTATGTGGGCAGCAATACGCGAACGTATTTTATTAATCGTTATCGAGATACGCCCATTTACTTAAAAGTGTGTGTGGGACTGTCGTTTTTCTAAAATTTCATTAGCATGTAATTTCTTTTCGTATGTTCATTATTTGTACCACATTTGAGTATGTTTTTCCTCTTATTCTAGTTTTATTTTAGGCAATATTTGCTTTCTTTACACTTTCTTCCATACATGCAAATAAGCACATAAGCTTATAATTATTATATTATCAAAGTTTAACATATCACACATTTTTCTACTATAATATACACTGAATTATATATTAATGACATAGTTAATGTTAATTTTCTATTGAAGTTGATATCCAGCACGGCGCTCCTCTTTTTGGAGGCCTGCCTGGATATCGTCTTCCAACTGGTATAACATCCAGTCACGTGCAATTTAAATCAGGTTTTCGCGCATGCGCGCCGTATGGAACTTATAGATTTTATAACATCGGTTTTGTTAAGCTTTCTATGTCCTTATGTAACGTAATGTCATTTTGTTTTCCCCGCTATAGTCTTTAATGTGAGCATTTCCGCAGTGCGTAGCAATTGTTTTGCCATTGAATTTTCCGCTCGGGTTTCGGCGCCGTATGCACGTATGGGTCTTAAAATCGTCATATATATTTATCTTCCTATACAATATTTCGGCCGCTCGATACCTCAATGCCCAAATATTTGAAACATATTATTTGTCTATGTTTCTAATGTTTCGGTTATTCCCCAGTTGGTTCTTTAGATGTTACTATGTATTTTTTTTTCAGATACTTTAGATACTTCCATGTTGCATTTCATACTCGATGTTATGAAGGGATGTAGAAGTCTGCCGATTATATTCGCAGTCTGATATTGGGTATGGGAATAAGTTTCCGTCCTTTCGTAGCCAAAGTTACGAATTATTTAAACAATGAAATAATGCAATGGCATACAAAGTGTGTGCCATTGGAAGCTACAACTTTACTCCATCTTTCAGGTAGCATACGGATTCCTCTGACGAAAAAATTGAGTTCTTTTGACTTGATCCATTCATTGAGTCTAAACACGGGCTGACTGGGGAATACGGCGGGTGGGGCAAGATTTCATAATTCAGTCCCTCCAAATATTTTTGGACCGATTAAGCAACTCTTTAGAGATATCATAAAGAGTTCGACATGCATCTTCATCCAAAAATTGTTGTAAATACTAGGACTATGAATAAGTTCGTGCGGTTTTTTCCGAAATTTTAAACTTTATTGACGTAAAATGGTTACAAATTTAATATTCAAAATATTGTCCATCGCTTACTACTACTTTTTCCCATCTTTCTGGCAATTCACGGATTCCCTTTGTGAAAAATTCGGTCGGTTTTGCCGCAATCCACGAATCGATCCATTTTTTGACTTCATCGTAATTACGGAAGTGCTGGTCAGCCAGGCCATGTTGCATCGATCGGAAGAGATAGTAATCGGATGGCGCAAGGTCTGGACTATACGGCGGGTGGGGTAGGACATCCCATTTGAGCGTTTCTAAGTATGTTTTGACCACTTGTGCAACATGTGGCCGAGCATTGTCATGTTGCAAAATAACTTTGTCGTGTCTATCGGCGTATTGCGGCCGTTTTTCTCGCAGTGCTCGGCTCAAACGCA
Source organism: Anastrepha ludens (assembly GCF_028408465.1). Lineage (NCBI taxonomy): Eukaryota > Metazoa > Arthropoda > Insecta > Diptera > Tephritidae > Anastrepha > Anastrepha ludens. The sequence goes on along the minus strand of NC_071498.1, from coordinate 6,043,672 downwards.
TCAATTGTCGTCGGTAGACATCCCCCGTAATCGTTTCATTCGGTTTCAGTAGCTCATAATACACAACACCCAGCTGGTCCCACCAGATACACAGCATAACCTTCAGGCCATGAATATTCTGCGCCGACGTCGATGTTGAAGCATGGCCAGGGTATCCATACGTTGCCCGACGTTTTGGATTGTCGTAATGGACCCACTTTTCATCGCCAGTCACAATTCGATGCAAAAAACCCTTTCTTTTGTGCCGTTGAAGCAGTTGTTCGCATGCCATAAAACGGCGTTCAACGTCTCTTGGCTTCAATTCATACGGCACCCAATGGCCTACCTTTCGGATCATTCCCATGGCTTTTAAACGTTTGGAAATGGTTGATTGATCAACTCCCAAAGTTTTTGCAACCTCTTCTTGCGTTTGAGCCGGATCTTGATCGAGCAATTCCTCCAATTCGGTATCCATGAACTTTGGCGGCGCACCCTCGCGTTCTTCGTCTTCCTAGCCAAAATCACCACTTTTAAAGCGTGCAAACCACTTCTGGCACGTTCGCTCAGATAGAGCATGCTCACCATAAACTTCCACCAAGATACGATGACTTTCGGCTGCTTTTTTCTTCATATTAAAATAATGAAGAAGAATTCCCCGCAAAAACACATTATTTGGCACGAAATTCGACATTTTCAAGTGTGGTAAAAATATTGTTGTTTACGCTTCAAATAAAAAACTTATATTGACGTTTGTGCCTTACGACAGTAGCTCTCCAATGAATGTTTGGAAATGTGGATCGATGGAATAATAATCAAGTTACGCCATCTGTTGTAAAACCGCACGAACTTATTCATAGTCCTATTAGTTGAGTATCTTCGAATTTTTTCGGTGCCCCTTCCCGATCTTTATCACTCACGACGAAATTGCTAATTTGGAAGTATCGAAACCATTCTTTACAAGTTGTATTTGATGGAGCGTGATTACCCTAAATATTGGTCATATACGACACGTTTCAGCGTCACTTTTCCTTAAAAGGTAATGAAGAAGCAGACTTCCTACAAATGCTGTTTTCGGAATGAGCGTAGACTTTTTTGACGTCTGATAAAAGAGGATCTTTACGCTTCAAACGAATGTCAACTACTGCGATCGAGACCTCACATATACAACTTCAAATCACCAGTACATCACTAGAGCGAACACAAAAATAGTATCATCAGCGACAACCCTTTTGCGAGGGCGAAATCTTATTCCATACCCATTATTACAACAGCATTGTCACCATAGCAAATAATTGTTATATAATTTGTAACCTTGATATTAGTTACCTCCAAAATCATTTTATCCATGATAACATTAAATAATTGTAGTCTTAAAGAATCCCCCTACTATATCCCTGTTGCAGAATCTATGCTTTTATTAATTTTGCAGAGCACCGTGACTTTTGTTGTATAATCGGTATTAAGGTCGCTAATAGTTTGGAAAATCTGTCGGAAAGCCTGTTTTTCTTTTAATACTTCTAATACATCTTCCAGCCTGAATCGATCCAGAGCGTTTCTAAGTCGACAAAACAAAGATGGGTAGTCAAACTCAATGGATTTTTCATAATTTACTGCAGTATTCACCAAATGTTGTTGATCTAATATAATGGACGTCATGCTGTTCTTTTGGTGCTTTTCAATATGGATCTAACTTCAATGATACGATTTTTGTAAAAAGTTTTTGAGCGGAGGGTAAGAGTATTATGCCGCTTTCTTTCGCATTTCTATTTATTTCATTAGATGTTATATTTTCGTTATCAGTTTCATATTTCAATCGAAGGGGAGTTGCAGTCGCGTAGGAGATGAAAACCTTGAAATATATATCTCGATTTGATGTATTTTAACAATTTCATTTACTTTCAACTTTCTATTTCTTAAAACCATTTTCCATTGACTTAGCGAAGCCTTCTCAGTAAGACTCTTTTATTTTTCTTATCCTTTAATTTATTGCATTTCTTTGGGTGTGGCTATTGACTAATTTGGCCCATTTTCAATACCAAACTTCTTCTGATTAAGAGTTGTATGTGTGCCAAGTTTCAATGCAATGTATTAGTTCTTAGCTTGAGTTACCGTGCTCATCATTTCTAAACGTGTAAAAGAATGCAGGAGGTTGCTCTCGCTTATCCAACTACAAAACACACCACTTTTTTCGGTTCCCAGCGACTCTGGAGTGGAGGGAAATGAAGGAGTAGATGTATATGCAAGCATGAGCGGACGAGCTTGACCTTCAGCTCGTGATAGAAATTATAAGCATTCCTCTAAACGAACTATAACTGGAATGATCGATGCGCGTAATCGCGGAAACCAATACTAGGTGGCCTCTGACTACTGTAGGGTCTCCAAAGCGTTCTGGCCAAAACTGAATTTTAAAGTACCTCACAATGTAAAGTTGTGCACTTCAAAGAATCCGTGCCAAATATCTTGGCGATTATTTCTTTGAGGACGTAGGAAATGGTTTAAGGGGTCCCGGAAAGCTAGAGCTAGAAAATTTAGGGTATTTTCAAGAATTTTTTTACAATAAAAAATATAAAAAATTATATTTTAGTTTTTTATGCTTTTTATTTATATAATTTTTTTTACATAGAAAAATTAAAAAAAAAAGTTTTTAATTTTAATAACTTTATTAATGGCGCAGAAGTTGACCCTCCCGAAAAATTGGACTTGGGCGGGGCTGTCCATTTCGATTTTTCTATTTATCTAAAACACAAAAACGAAAAAATTATTATTATAGAATAAAAAAAAAAAATTGACAAAATGGTGCGCTTTTGAATTTGACACTCTAAGAATTGGGTTTTTCAGTTTTTTAATCAAAAAAATACAAAATAGTTCAAATAATAAATGATTCTAGTACAGGCGATAGCTGTTGATGTTGCGAACAACACATTAAAATTTCAGACGATTCGATTGAATTGTTTTTTGCTTTTCTTTGAAAACACCAGGCCGAAAAAAGTCGTTTCGAGATAAATGAGTTTAAAGTTTGAGGTACAGGAGCGCGCCGACCACTCTCTACCCAGTTAATGTGCTGTAGAAGCTATAATATTTGGAGTTTCCGCATGAAAATTTCACAGTATATTCTTAAGACTCTATACTTTTGAAATATCGAAAAAACAAAAATCCGTTTTTTTGAAATTTCTAGACCACCGAGTCCCCTTAATCAGCATAGTTAGGGAATGGAAATCAAATGCAGGTATCACAATGAGCCTTAGGGCCACCGAGTGTCTTGCCTTAGACAAGAAACCTGGGCAACCTAGCCTATCCTATCGTGCGCACGATCAGACGGACATACATGACTAAGCCAAGGCATCTTCTACATTTGAACATTAGGGTATATATAAATATAAATTTCGATTCCTTTTTGCTGTTACATACAACCGCTATGCGAGCAAAATTATAATAAGTGCGCATGGGTAAAAAAAAAAATAAAAATCGTTACATTTCTGGTTGAAAAAGGAAATTACAGCGTTTATACAAATTAAAATGTCGCCATAGAAAATGGCAAATTAAACCTTTCATATCCGCTTAAATATGCATACCTGCACACTTACATAAATGCATTCATATGTATGTGTAAGCATAGTCCATATGTGTGCCCTTTGTCATTGGAGTAAATACAACGGATATCGAATAATTTGTTCGGATTACTGATTTGCAGTGGAGCAACAAGACACAGTGACGGCCAAAGTATGGAGAACATGCAAACAGCGGCTTCATATGCATAAATCAACTTAAAAAATTGGTCAAGGACGAAAAAATTCGCCATCGTTTTATGAAAAGTTTATGCACCATCAGAAAAAATAAAAGAAGCAGCTTAGTTTTTCCGATAGATTGCCTCTACGCTCAATATTTGATATATCAGCAGGAAGATGGGCAGGGCGGGAGGATAGTGTCAATTCGTCCCGTCGTTAATTTTCAATATGTTTTAGTTAAAATCAATACTATGTCTGCATGCAGAGAAATTATATCTCAAATACACACGTATACATACGTACGCTGTGCAAAATGGTATTTGCAATGATATATTTTTTTCAGAAATAAAAAATATTTCGTTTGAATTCTTTGATTGCGAAATGTAATTACTTTCATATGGATATGACGCACCTGTTCACGCATGTATGCGAGTTGATACGAGTATATGCAGGTAGGTTTTTTTTTAAATAAAATTGAAGTGTATTTGATTCCCAATTGGGTTTCAAATTTAATGCTTTTATGGCTTTTGAAGATGACAAAGTGTATACATATGAAACCGAAAATTTTAATTAAATAGAAAATATTATATTCAAAGCGAAAAATATTGCAACATGGCATACAAGTTTTTCACATCTCATGAAACTTTTTAGTGCTTTTTAGGTGTCACAAATCTTATGAAATTGTGCACCATATCGGTTCTGTTTTGAGCCAAAGTAATTGGAGTAGAATTTTTTTTTTCAATTCCATGCAAGTGCGTTTCGCTATGATGGAAGCAAGTGCTTAACAAAAGTTCCGGGCGCTTCTCAATAGAATCCAAGCAATATTGTATTATTGGCCATCAGTATAATCTCTCTCTAAATTTACGCAATCATTTAAACGCTGCTACTATGGCTGAAATAAGACTCCGTAATTTTCCGAAGTTAAATCGTTCAGTGCCACGATTACAACTAACTTGACCCTCTGCAACTTCCTCATAAAGAATAAGAAAAAGTCATATAGGACGCAATCTGTACTACATAGTTAAGATGTGTGCCCACAGCTTCCCCAGGAAATCAACAAAGAAAGATGCAACTAGTGTTTGTGTAGAAAAACATACTCACGACTATTGCTGCCTTGGATATCAATTCCCTAATCTCAAAAAATTATTAAGATTGCTTTTAGGAACCGATTTAGACATACTCAAATTAGCTATCAGCTCCTCAACCGCTCCGAACTTTTTCAATGTTTACACATCATACACATCGGGGCCATATTCAATTATCTAGGTCTCATCACTAGTGACTACCTGACAAATCAATGCTCTGTCATCCCTCTGATTACCGAAAAACAAAACCTTAACATGGTCCTTCTAATGGGATGCACTCACTATCGCCAACTATAAAGATGGCTTTTGAAATAAGCATAGATACACAGGTCTCACTCGTAGGTAATAGACGCTGCCCTCTTTGGTGGTATATGTTTACGAACGCCGCAGTAATACCAGCTTCCGTGCCACACCTCCTAGAGGGTCATTCACATTTGTCACTTTGCATATTCATCTTAGCCGAAAATGATAAATGTAAAATAAGTTTCATTATTGTTTCATCCAAAATGTATGCGAAATAAGTAAAGAAGAACGTTGAAATTGCAGGTAAAAGGGTCACTCATTGAATCGATAACTCATCCAGGATGAAAGCTCAACGAAAAATTAAATTTCGTATTAATCACTTCTCATTTTGCAACTGCTAACCAAATGTTTCTAAACGGCTTACAACAATGTTCTTTATTAGTTTCTTATCAATCGGTTTTCATGGTTAATAACTGGTTACACAATTAGTTAATTAGTAATTATGCAGTGTACTTCTGGGAATTTCGCACAGTGCACTCAATGTGTCTAAGGGGATGTTAACCCCAATCATTGGGTATCGTTGGCGTCATTTGTAGTTTTATTCTGGAAACCATTAAACAATAGTATACCAGTATCTTAATCCACAACAACGGGTACAAATTGAACACCCTTTATTTGCTATGGGAATGCATCCTTAAAAACGTAGTAAGGTCACCAGGTGTTTTTTACAAAGTTGAGTCTGACAGATGGGCCAACTATTTCGGGTTATTTTGGACCATTCATCGCATTCATCTGATTTGGCGCCCTAGAAACTGGCATTCCCGAAACTGCATTTTTCGAAGAATTACCGATAATTTGTTTCCGATTAATAGTCTTTTCGGTCACTAATCTACTCACAAATGTTCCACTAAGGATGTCAGCATGAACCGTTAATGTTGACCTCATAATTTCGAGAAACTTCGGGATCTCTTTTCCTTTTCCTGATCCCCAGAAGTCTTTTGTTAGAGCAGACAGGGTGTTTCAGGCAGGGTGATTCGTTGTCGTGTTACTTCTTTAACCTGATGTTGGAGAGGATCGTGTGAGCCGCAGAACTTAATCGCTCAGGCACAATATTTTATAAGAGCGTACAATTGTTGGCGTACGCCGATGATATTGAGATAATCAGCCTTAACAGCCGCGCTGTTAGTTCTGTTTTCTACAAACTGGAAAAGAGGGAAAGCGAATGGGTCTGGTGGTGAACGAGGACAAAACGAAGTACCTCCTGTCTTCAAACAAACAGTCGGCTCACTCGCATATCGGAACACACGTCACTGCACTAAGTAGGTAATTGAGTAGTAAAGTCCTCTCTCGACGAACAAAACTAACACTCTATAAGACTCTCATCATGCCCGTCCTAACTTATGGCGCAGAAACTTGGACGATGACAACATCCGATGAAGCGACGCCTGGAGTGTTTGAGAGAAAGATTCTGCGCAAGATTTTGGACTTTTGCACGTTGGTAACGGTGAATATCGCAGGCGAAGGAACGATGAGCTATATGAGCTTTACGACGACATAGACATAGCGTAGCGAATAAAGATCCAGCGGCTACGCTGGCTGAGTCATGTATGAAAGTATTCGATGCGGTACCAGCTGGTGGTAACAGAGGAAGAGGAAGATGTCCTCTGCGTTGGAAAGATGAGGTGGAGAAGGACTTGACTTCACTTGGTGTATCCAACTAGCACATGTTAGCTCGAGAAAGAAACGACTGGCGCCCTTTGTTAAAGTCGGGCGAAATCGCATAAGCGGTTATCGCACCAATAAAGAAGAAGTAGTATATCTCGACATAAACACGATATAAATGTATTATCTATATATATCTATAGATCGACTTGTATACATATAAAATTCAAATTATGTATGTATCTATAGATCGACTTGCGTTCTAAACGCATAACCAAATTTGAAACGCGAACTGGATACCTTACCGGGAAGGTCATGGGCTAAAAAATATTTTGATATATATAGGGGGCGTGGCACCTCCCATACAAATGGAATTTTTAACAGTCCGTATTTCTGGAAGTATTTACGTTAGACTACTGAAATTTGCTAAGGGGTTAAATGACATGAATCCTTACCACATCCAGAAAAACTGCGTATAACGAAAAAGGGGGCATGGCACCTCCCATAGAACTGGAATTTTTTATAGTCCATATCTCTGGAAGTATTTAGGCTAGACCAATGAAATTTGGGAAGGGGGTATATGTGGTTAATCCCTAACACCTCCAAGAAAACTGAGAAAAATGAAAAAGGGGGCTTGGCACCTCCCATACAACTGGAATGTTTTATAGTCCATATCTCTGTAAGTATTTAGGCTACCCTATGAAATTTGGGAAGGGGTTATATGAAGTTAATCCCTAACACCTCCAAGAAAACTGAGAAAAACGAAAAAGGAGGCTTGGCACCTCCCATATAAATGAAATTTTTCATTGTCCATATCTCCGGAAGTATTTGGGCTAGACAACTGAAATTTGGTAAGAGATTATATAAGGTTAATACCTGACACCTGCATGAAAACTGGTGATAGCTAGAAATGAGGCGTCACACCTCCTATACAAATGGGATTTTTCATACTGCATATCACTGGACGCATTTATGGTAGAATACCAAAAATTGGCAAAAGGTTTAATGAAGTTACTATTTAGTACTCCTAGAAAAAATATGAGCTTAGAGAAAAATGGGGGTTAGACCATTTGATATAGAAACGAATTTATATTATCAACGATAGAGGTATTGCTGAATTGAATGCATTCTCTTATTGGTAAAATATATTTGCAAATATGTGAATAAGGGCAACGATATGGCAGTTCTGGGAATAACTAACGCTAATGATGAAATAACGCAATTCCAAATGGGGCGATACATTAACAGCAATGAAGCAGTTTGGCGCATACTCGGCTTTTCCATCCACGAGAGGTATCCACCAGTTGTTCACCTGTCAGTTCACCTTGAGAATGGTCAGCGTATGTATTTTACCGAGGCGAACGCGTTGGCATTAGCTTTAAATCCACCCGACACTACATTGACTGCTTTTTTCAAGTTGTGTCAGCATGACAATTTTGCCAGAACATTGCTGTATGTGGAAGTTCCTAAGTTGTATACCTGGAATTCCTCCAAAAAAGAAAACAAGGCGCAATTGTGTCCGGTACAGAAGCTCGCCAAGGAGACTCTCTAGGACGTGTTTATACAATCCATCCAAGTAACGCTGAGTGGTTCTACCTAAGGCTATTGCTACACAAAGTTAAAAGACCGGTGTCCTTTCAAGCTCTGCGAACTGTGGATGGGATATTATGTTCCACGTATCGACAAGCTTGCCAACATTTAGGTCTACTGGAAAACGATAATCACTGGGAAATTACATTATGTGAAGCTGGACTGTCATGTCTTCCTTCGCAGCTTCGCAGCTTATTGGCAATAATATTGACAACCTGCTCGCCATCAGATCCAAAAGCACTATGGGAAAATCACAAAGATAACCTTAGTGAAGACTACATGAGAGCAGCACGAGCTGCAAACGATAATACAAATCTGAATTGCTCTTTGCAAATTTACAACCAAGCACTAATCGACATAGAAAATATATGTATTTCAATTAATAGCAAATCCTTGGAGCATTTGGGATTAACTTCTCCCGTTCGAGACAGAATCGATTTGGCCGACAAAGATATCTCCCGGGAGATGAATTACGATATCGAGGCTCTTCGTACTTTTATAAGCAAAAGCAAACCTCTATTGGTTACGGATCAAAAAGTCGCATACGAAACTATTCAAGGAATGATTATTGAAAATAAGGGAGGATTAATTTTTTTGGATGCGCCTGGAGGAACCGGCAAAACATTTCTGCTTAATTTGATATTGGCTGATGTAAGAGAAAAGAAAGAAATCGCTGTGGCAGTTGCTTCTTCAGGAATAGCGGCTACCCTTTTGTGTGGTGGACGAACAACTCATTCAGCTTTTAAGTTACCACTATCTATGCAAATATCTGACACACCGATGTGCAATATAAGCAAAAACTCAGGTCAAGGTAGGGTTCTAAGGACATGTAAGCTAATCGTGTGGGATGAGTGCACAATGGCCCATAAAAAGTCGCTGGAAGCTTTAGACCGACCTCTGAGAGACTTGAGAGGTAATGATCAACCCATGGGTGGTGTCTTACTCTTACTGGCAGGGGATTTTCGACAAATTCTTCCAGTTATTCCGAAAGGAACCGCCGCAGATGAAGTGAATGCCTGCTTAAAATCGTCATACCTATGGGACAACGTTCAAAAATTGACTCTTTCTACAAATATGAGAGCACATTTGGGAGGAGATGCTTCAGCAGAAATTTTTCTGAACAACTACTTACAATAGGCAATGGAAAAATACCAGTTTCTTTACCACCAAACTAATTTCTTCTCCTCCAGGTTTTTGTCAACTTATGTTATCAGTCGATGCTTTGATAGAAAGGGTATTTCCATTGGGCGAGAAAGGGTAATTTTGGCACCTAAGAATGACGATGTAAATGTCATTATGCTGCGTAATTTGGATCCTCCACGTTTATGCAATGGCACAAGGCTAATCATCACGAAACTTTTACCGAATGTTATAGAAGCTATGGTTTTATCAGAAAATTTTGAAAACCACAAAGTTTTCATACCAAGAATTCCAATGATACCGACGGATATACCTTTCAATTTTAAACGCCTCCAATTTCCTATTAGACTGGCTTTCGCATTGCCCATAAATAAAGCTCAGGCGCAATCATTAGCTGTAGCAGGAGTCAATCTAACCAACTCATGTTTTACCCATGTCCAATTATATGTAGCCTGCTCCAGAGTTGGCGCACCGAAAAACATTTTTATTTATACTCAAAATAATATAACAAAAAATGTCGTATATCCGATCGTTTTAAATAATACCTAAACTGACTTAAAAAATTTAAAGTTGTTTTATTTACATTGCATACTTTTTGATAGAAATGTGGGGTGAAACCCACGGGTACAAGCTAGTACTAAGTAAAACTCAATAAGCCTTTTGTTAGCGAAACCAAAATTAGCCGTGATTGTTGAACCTGGGATTTCGGAATATTTTCCAAAATGAACCATTACATAAATTTATTAATCTAAGTAAAACTCAATAAGGCTTTTGTTAGAGAAGATACTATAGCCGTATTTGATGATCTGGAAATTGCGGAATATATGTTGGTAAAATACGGGATCCCGAAATTCTATTCAGGATATAACTCGGGATATTTTTAGTGCAATCCCGGAATCGCAGAACTCGTCGTAGAACGTAATTTTTTACAATTCAGTTAAGCTCCTTTAATTTGGATCTAGATTAAAATTATTTTCAAGGGACGGCCAAATTTTTGTTTTATTATTACATAAAATTTCCCTTTGAGCTAAAAATGTTAAAATAAAGGCTTTGATTTCAAATTTTTCTACATGGATAGAAAGGCATCCGTGGCTGAGCCTGCTAACCATAATTTAAATTTATTTCAAATAAAACCAGCGGCCGTCGTAACTTAGTGGGTTGGGGCGTGACTGCAACTCGGGAGTGCGAATGTACAAATCTCCGTGCATGAAACAGCAAATTTATAAAAAATGGTGTTTCTAAAGGGGTCGCCCGTCGGCAGGCAATTGCAAACCTCCGATTGCATTTCTGCCATGAAAAAGCACCTCATTAAAAATATCTGCCGTTTGAGTAGGCCTAAAACTGTAGGTCCTTCAATTTGTGGAACAACATCAAGCACGCCACAAATAGGAGGACCAAACTCTCAAAGAAAAAGGGCGTAAGCGCCAGCCGACAAAAAACTGTTTTGGAAATAAGTATTGAAGGTTTTATAAAATTAACAATTTTGCACATACATTTAGTTAGTCTCAACTTTCTTTCAATGAGATTTTATTCCAAATCTTCTCAATACTTTAACTTGAAATAATTAATAAATTATTCTGGGGCCTATATTAACTAATCCCGGTATTTGCTATGCACCAAAACACTGGAATCCCGATAAAGGCCTCTCTAGTTCACTCATACACACATAAGCCGCCATATGCTGAGGCTCCTTTTTAATCCTCTTTCCACCATCATCTGGCCGCGGCATGTGCGTGTGAAGTATGAAATGTTTAGCGGTTGTGCGCCCCACCAGAGGCAAAAGAGTTTCACTTTAATTTTAGTACCGTTCACTTTACCCAAATGCTTCAATTTAGGACGCACTAACGTTTACATCAATTTATGTGCATGTATGTGTTAGTATGTGTTAGTGGGCTCCTTATGTACATATATGCTTGCCAATGGAAAGTCGCAATAATTGCGGAGAAAGTTCAATACTCGTAGTGTGTCCTTTTGGCAATGCAGCAGTGGCAAAGCCGGCAACATCAGAAGTGGCAACATTAAGTGGTGAAACTGGCATAGACATCGGCAACAGAAATAGCAATAGTAATATTATCAAGAGCTGTTGCAGGAATAGGAGCTTTCCTGCGGGCGCACTCGCGTCATAATCATCACTCAAGGGAATTGCACGTAATCTCTACAAATCCTAACTGAAATCGGCCAACAGCCGTCGCTCTCACATGGCCATCCATGGGTTTCAAGCGGGAACAATAAGGTGTCTAACCACAGATACCCGAAAGTTGAATAAATCGCCTAAGAGTATGTGAACACACATACATACATGTGTGTGTGTGTGTAAAGCACACACCATCAGCGTTGATGAGCAACGACAATGCAACAACATCATCAGCGTCACTGATGTTGATTGCAATGATGCGTGTTGCACAAGTAGTCGTTCTGAGGATGAACGATAATGATGCTGACGAGCGAATGTCACACTGCCGTACAGTGGTGGTTGTGTAAGACTTGTGTAAGTTGCATTTGCTGATTGTGCACGAAACGTTGCGGATGTTGCAAGTGCGTACGTGTGTATGCCGTGGCACGACGTTACTGTGCTCGAATTGAAAAGGGTTCGCTGCCGACGCCGACATGGGTGTTACAGGCTATTTGCTTTCACCACAATTTACGTTACGTTGCCATAGTTGTTTTTGCTTTTGGTTTTGTTTCTTTGTTTTTTTGTGCATTTTATGTTCTTTTTACAGCTGCTGCGGCCTCTGCTGCCATGTCGTGCAAGAAAATCTAGCCGCAGGTGATTACATTGCACTCGAAAGTTGCTGTTGCGGTTATTTTCTATTTTCACATTCCATTTTTTTTTTGTTTATTTGCTAGCGTGTTTTGTATGGCTGTGGCCTCTGTCGATTTTCTTGGATTTTTCCTGTCTTTCTTTTTCTTCTCTTTTTCATTTACATTTGTATTCATTACCTTTATTTCTCCTTTTTGCTATTTTCTATTATGCGAGTGAATGTGAGTCATTTTTGAATTTCCTTGTTGTGGCATGCAGCTTCCTCTTAAAAATATCTCACTCTCTTCGCCGTTTTCCTATCCTTCGCTTATTTACTCTACAAGACTATTAAGTCCTTTGCAAAATTTCTCCTTTTAACATCACGCGCTTACATTTTCTTTGCTACATTTACAACAACTTCACGAGCATGAGGCTGAGTGTGCATACATGCACGTGTGTGTGTGTGAATGTGTAAGAAGCCGCAACCCGGCTAACGGCATTTAATACGCCTCATCAACCTTTCTGTGTTGACGCCACTTCAAGTTCTTGCAATTCATTGTGGCCTTCCTCATTGCACGTGATTATATAGGTACGATTAGATGTACCCAGTTGGAAACCGGCACCTGCAACTATGCAACATGCATTAGATGGGAAACCGTCTATGTAGTTGACTTTTACCAATGACTCTTTTAAACAACATGGCGCCTTTTCATGCATGCATGGCACTTCGCATGACATGTCACTCATCATGTCACGTATACTGAAATTTATTTTTTTCGATATTTTGAACTATTTTGCTCGACGATTTGTCAAGCATGACAAACACAATAGCTTTTGTGCTACAATTTTATTCGAGTGCGTATCAAATTTTCAGAATAACACAAGACGACAAAAAAACCTTTTTTGTGATTTTGCATCTAAAATTATCAAATTATGCATGCTTTTCGCCTGTCTGAGAGATTACATAGATAAGTCACTAAAAATATTTACTATTCCACTTGATTTTTTATTTCTTTACATTTTTATTTTACTAAAATGCGCCACACAGTCGCCGTCGATTCATGAATGCCTAAGTATTGAGAACGCCGAGATATTGAAGCTGAAGGTTTTTCAGAGCTTACACCCTTTTTGGGTGTTTGGCCGAGCTCCTCCTCCTATTTGTGGTGTGCGTCTTGACGTTGTTCCACAAATGAAGAGACCTACAGTTTTACGCCGACTCCGAACGGCAGTTATTTCTTATGAGGCGCTTTTTCATGGCAAAAATACACACGGAGGCTTGCGATTGCCTGCCAAGGGGCCATCGCTATTAGAAAAAACATTTGTTTTATTTTGGGGTTTCATGAAGATTCGAACCAATGTACTCCGAGTCCCGAAACGTAGTCACACACCAACTCATTCGGCTACGGCAGCCGCCTGTCTGTCTACTTAACAAATGTCAAATATGACATTAAAAGAGGGTACCGTATAATTCTGCTGAAATTGACTGCTTTTGGGTTTCATTCAACATTGTTGTCCTGTGTTAAATACTTCCTAACTATTGGGCACTGCTTTGTGGCTGTTAAAAAAGTTGTTCCAACACTATTCAGCGCATCATCAGGTGTGCTTTCCTGTCCTTCAATGTGAGATCCTCAGGCCTCTATTTTTTTGTTATATTCATCAATGCTATTAGATCATGCTTAAAATTTGCCAATTTCCTGATTTACGCTGATCATCTTAAAATATTTGCAACCATCACAGATTTACGCGACTCAACCAACCTTAAATGCGACATAAATAGGATCAATGACCGGAGCCGCAAAAATAATTGACACTTAATATCAATTAATGTTTTCATGTAATTTATATAAAGCATAGCAACATTTTGCATACTTCTTATAGTATTGCGGCTCTGTCTTACAAACTGTAACCCAAATGAACGACCTGGGTGCTGTATTTGATTCCAAGCTGACATATAGTATAATCAAGTATATTCTTACGCGCTCGTATCCGATGTTAGGTTTCATCCGCCGAAACTGTCAGGTGCTTACGAACCCCTGTACCACTACCTCCTAATTGCCCACTAATTAGCCTTCATACATTTGAGGACAGAATATTTATTTTAGCGAGCTCATTTGTCATTAACATCATAACTAACTCTATTAACTCTTCTGTGTTAGAAAGGATTGCTTTTAATTTGCTTCTTCTTGCGAAGGGTTCTCGCCACTTGCAATTCTTTAAAATTGCTTTTTCTAGAAGTAGTTATGGTGTCAACGCCAAACTTAGTCTTCACTGCTTTAGATTTTGATTTCAAGGAATTAAAACCGGCTTTAGTTATATATTTACGAATGTTTTCCTCTTCAAATTAAAAAATAAGTCGAACCAAGAAGCACCGAGAGATTTGGTAGCTCCTAAAACACTCAGGCTAAAAAGCGCATTGTATTTAAAATTCAGGAAAGTAAAAAGGTAGAGAGTATAGTAAATATTATTATAAAAATATGATTAAATACATGTATCTAGACCGGAAGGTTTTTGTATTTAGTTATAGACTAAAATAAGCCAATAAATATTTCTCAAGATGCGTTGGCGAACGTATTTGCTGCAAATCTTCAAATCCACAAATAAAAAAATATATATCGCCGAGAGCCAGTTCGGTTTGAATTACTATTTCTTCCTAATTAAAAGAATATACACATCTTCGTTTAAAAAAATAATACTCATATGCAAGGGTACAGGAAAAATATTGCCAGGTGCTCAAGGACACTATTATTTGCCATCTCTGATTAATTTGGTTTTATGAAAAATTTCAATAGACGATCTTTTGAAAATGAAAAATCTATCCCAGCAAATTTAGAGATTTTATTAAATTCAATTAAGGCTCTAGTAATAGGAGCATTTCGAGCATAAACAGATTTTGGGAGAACTTAATTGGAGAACACCGAGCTACGCAGAGCGCTGGCCGGAGTATTAAAGAAAATCCTCTCACGAAGCACCGGAGAGTCAACAGCACCACGGATAATATCAAAAATGAGGCACAAATATAAAATTATTATACTAATCTGTACTGACTTTGAGTTAATCAAAAGGCATCGCGCTTCATAGGTAGAGATAGAATCCGAAAAACGTAAATTACGTAACCCGAAATGTAAAAATACTTTCTGGATCCATTTAATTCTAGCAGCATGGCACCTATAATACGGGTACCAAATGAAAGATAGATACTCACGTTTGGAATGTAAAAACGCCGTATACAAGAACTTCAGCGTATAAGAATCGGAAAAGTCGGATCTATAACGCCTAACAAAAGCAAGCAACGCGTAAAATTTAGTAATAATAAAACTTATATGGCTAGCAAAAGTAAGCTTCTAATAAAATATTGCATCCAAGTCTTTAATTTGACTTACCCGTGACAGGGGGTGGTAGATATGTTATAAGAGGTGTAACTGACAGTACCACGCTTAGAAAGGGCAATTTGGAGACACTTATTTTTGTTCAGCGGTAGACGATTATTGAAATTATCAAAATCAATTTGCATCAATTCAGAATCGAGAGAGCTACCGAACGCCGAATCAATCTTAACGTGAGAAATCTTGCTGACGAGAAGCGAGAGCAAATATCATTCATAACCAGAACAAAAAAACGGCCTAGAATACTACCTTGTGGAAACCCAGAGCAAGCAACGAAAGGAAGAGACCTAACATAGTCAACTCAAGAAGACTGAGTGGAAGCCAAAGGCAGGCTACTTTTTTAAATAATATTATTTGATGAAACTTGATTAAAACCCTTAGAGAAGTCAGTATAAGCGGTGTCAACCTGGTACCCTGATCGGAAAGCAGCGATACAATCATCCGCGAAGACTAGAAGCTCGATTAGACACTGTTGAGCGGCCCAGAAAGAAGCCATGCTGCTCTGGACACACCATATTCTTGACAGTAAAGAGCAATTTGTCCTGAATGATGCATTCAAAAAGTTTTGCAGTGCTGGACAGCTTTGAAATATGCGTATTGTTGGTAATATTATTTTTATTACCACTCTTGAAAATAGGTGAAATGAAAGCTAATTTCCAGGCATCAATAAAAGTAGCCAACGTTAGAGATTTGTCAAAGATTAACAACAGAGGAATCACAACTAAAGAATCAGACTGCTTGAAAAACAATGCAGGCAAACCATCAGCATCAGTGTTTGAGGAGGGTTTAAGTCGAGTAATGCCTCAGGAAAGAGATTACCGACATCAACAGGAGTGTTAGCGAATTTGCCACCGAAGGAAAGAACGGATGGTATAATGCAAACAATCTATCCGAATTTACAAAGTTCCAAAACCCTTGTGGATTTAAGATTTAAAGATTATTTAAAAAGTATTGTTCTTGAGAACGCGTACCCTATGTTTTAGATGCTAGTTGAAGGGTCTCTGTTTAGTGAATAGGTATGTCAATTAATAAAAACCATGACTAAAGCTTGAACCAAGACGTGATTATTAAGGGATGTTGAGAAAAAATTAATGGAGTTGCAGTTTTTCACTGATAAGTGTTTGTTTCCCACAATACTTTACATAATGCAAAAAAAAAAAAATGTAGGAAAACTATTCAGCAAATTTTTTTTTAAACAATATGTATTTAGCTAACCAAAAAGGTATAAAGGGAGCAACGTCTATAAAACAAGCAATACGTCGAACATTGGTTAAATGAAAAAGGAGGCATATTTTATCTAAGAATAGAAATATTCACTTATCACTTATTTCACTTTCAGTCACCTGCAACATGACGCGCCTTCATGGAAGTCAGCTTGAAATAGTTATATTTTTCTTGCACTCTTGCAGTTTGTTCTTTCAAGAGATCTAATATAACTAAGGCTAGTTCACTAAAGCTTTTCTCTAAAATAGCATGAACGACTTCATTGGATTAGCTAATTTCCAACGGGGCATCTACCTTCACACATGCATGCATGTACATGTATGTGCATGTGAGTGTTAAAGTGCACAAGTTACATTTTTTGCTGCTCCTAAGAGAGCCAAAGTTTGACGACACTTGCATTTAACGTTTAATGCCGGATTTATGGTCATTATCCTCTTTCAGTCTATCAACGTCAATATTTGTGAAACTGGGTAACATTTAATAGTTCGAGAACACATATAAACATGTACGTATGATTGCTGCAAGATACTGAAAGTGCAACCAGAAATAGCATGCAATTATATTTTATTTTAAAGGCAAAAAGAGAAATTTTTGACGCTTTTCTAACCGGCATTTGCCTATAAAACCCTGAGCTGTTATTTAATTTTAAACATTTTTCTTTTACACCTTCATTGCGCTTTCCACCAGATGCAGTACACATTTGTCATATTTTTTCAAGCCTCGAAAGAGGTACTCTAGGGCTGTAAACTTGGAATCTTTTTTGGATCCGTAGGTGCAGATATGTGAAGCTGCGTTGTGAACGATACCTCAAAGCAATCAAATAATAGTGTTTACTGATCGTTTGGCCTACGGAACAAATTCATATTTGGAATGGAAACATTATAATGATAAAATTGTTACAAATAAGAGATTCCATATAAAGTGATCCAGTTATTTTGGGAATTGTGTCAAATTTTTCCGAAAACTATGATACAGTTTTTGCAGATGAGCGATTCCATGTCAAGAATCCTAGTATTTTCGACGTCGTTTTACATTTTTCTCATATTTTTTTTTTATTTGTAGCTTATCTAGCAACTTCAGAGTCTGCGCGTTGCTTTGCTTACATAGTTTGCAGTTTAAAGCTTCCTAGGCATGATTTCGGTTGCAAAATGCGGCAAAAATGATATAATGAGTCATTATAAATAATAGTAAAAAATAAATACCTCGTTGGGAATTCATGGTACGGCTAAACACCTCAAAAAAGTTGTCAAAAGTCTACATGAATTGTGAGCTACTTGAAACTTGCGTTTGGTTTTGCTAACATTTAATGGGCTATAAAACTGCATGCTCAGATTTTTCTCGAAATTTTGAATTAAACTTGGAAAGCTTTAAAAATATTTTGTATTTCCTGAAGTGTTTTTGAATTTTTGTACAAATTTTATAGATTTCGTTAAACACTAAACTTCTACAAAAGCATAAAAAATTAAAAAAATTAAAAGCGAAATAGAAAAATACTAGGGTCTGTCAGACTCACGCACGGTAGAAGTGAAACTTCTAAGTTGGTTGTTCCATGCATGGGAGCCACGGTTTAGATCCCTCCCCCCTCTCTCGTGTTAAATTCAGGTTTTCATATATTTTTTTCTATATCACTCCACATAAATTTGTATTATTTATTTTTGTCCTTATTAGCTTCAAATTTGACACTTGGGTGCTGTGTTGAACTTGACGCTGACATTTCTTTGCACTTCCCATGGTATTTTTTGCCTACTTTTGACGCGTTAATCAATTTGCTTTGATCACCGAAACGGTTGAAATGTCATTTTACAACCTTCTACTTCAACTATCGTCACTCGTTTGGCAAACGCACTCATTGTATCGCATCTATTTACTTCACAGCAGTTTCTTATTGCTTTCCCGCTTACACACATTCAATCGGCGCTTTATCTGATACTCACACACAGCACTCATTTGTCGGTTGCCTGCATGTCGCCAGTCTACTTCAATGCTTACTTGTGTGCTATATACATTTCAGTTCATATTATTTCGAAGACGGCGTGTCTCGGTGGCTCCCTCACATTGTTCAGCGCTTGCGATGCGAGAGAGCGACAGAGAGAGCGAATAGGCGAGAGTGGAAAGGAGCAGCTGCTCCTTGGCCCCGCCCATTTGACGGATTTCGGTAACGCTCCGAACTTACCGTTTCACTCGCCTATTTTCAATCTGCCTTGGGGCCCCCGACGCGCCTAAAGAAGTTTCACTTCAAAAAGCAAAATAGTTAACATTTTATAATTCCTCAGACTTTCTAACATAGGTATATATGTAGATATATGTATACACTGGCTTAAACGCAGAAACGTACATACTCACCCGTCAATTTTAAAACAGATTTTTGAAACATACAAAAAATTATAGAGAGTGATCAGATTAGAGGTATTTTTTCCAATAGGGTCAGGCGTGATTTCTTTAAACTAAATACATAAATTTTTTTAGTATTCATTGACATTTGATCATGGAAAGACGTAAACCTCAATAAAGTTTACAAATCGTACAACTTTATTACAAAAATCGACGCTCTGTGAAAAGTGTTTATCGCGCGCTCAGGCCAACTTATGGTGTTCAGCGATGTCATTGTTGAAGTGGTTGAGTATTCCCCATGAAATAATCCTAATTAGTGACCAGCACCGTTTTACTTCCACCGTCCTCGCATAATGAAGTTTGTTGGTTTTTGTTTTTTTGTTTGTTCTAAGTCAGATCCATTTAGTGAGGTCCAAGTATAGCAGCAAATTCTTTATCTCGATGTCTGAGATCTCATTAATTTGCTGCAAGAAAGGCTTACTAAAGGAGCGGAGTCGTGCCCTAGCTAGCCCTAGACATTCACATAAGTAGTGGAAAAGACTTTGCTTCGCTCCTTCCGCTTGGGCCTGTAAGGGTTGCAGTGATGCGTGAGATGTTTGGCCGAGAGCATCCTAACAGATCATTCGTCCTTTGGATTTTTTATGACGTTCATGTGTTTTTGTTGTAATACATGTAGTTAGTTGCTTCCATCTTCTTTCGGCTAAAGCATAGATGGATGCTTTTAATGTGTTGAGTGGGGTGGAGACTACCACCGCCTCTGCTATTTCTAGTGTCGAGCCTTTTATTGCAAGCTCCTCCGCTATCTCATTACCCTGTATGTTCTTGTGATCAGGAACCCATATCAGAGTGATTTCAAGCCAATGTCTAATCATTTCCAGCTCCTCTCTACACTGTCAGACTAGTTTGGATGAAATGGAGTTGGAGTCTAAGGCCTTTATAGCTGCTTGACAGTCTGAGAAGATAGCTATTCTTGCACCAACTTCCTTGTAGAGTTTTAGTGATTTGCATGCTTCTCTGATCGCCAACAGTTCTGCCTGGTACACGCTGGCATAGTCATGAAGACGAATTGACTGAGATAGGTTGAGCGGCTCCGAAAGGAAGCCAGCTCCCACACCTAAGGTGCTAAGCGCTCCTGCAGTTAAGATACACGCTGTTCTTTGTATCTTGTTCAGCTTAGTTTTGTTGTATTTCTTTTCTGTTGCAGGTCCCCACCTAGTGCCGCATATGTTAATATTGCACAGGACCAATTGGCTAGCTCAGCAATGAGGCCATTTATTGCTTAATGGCTACGTCAATAAGCAAACTTGCAATCAAAAATATGTGGCATTTTCGCCACTGCAAAATCCTAACACACTTTTAACCCTTTCGGTCCGAACGGGACTTATATGTCCCGGCACATGTTTGAAGATACCTAGCTTGGAAATTAAGCGAATTTAATGGACTTTATTTATCCCATTTCGTAGTTAATGCCATTCTTAACGGTATTTCCTTCCGTTATTTGAAGTTCAATGGTAAACACGTGTTCATTAGTCAAAAAACAAAAGCAAAAGTGGACGCGAATTTTGCAAGTGGTAGATTTTTTTGCGATTTTTCGTGGTTTCTTCAAAGTTTACTGAAAATATATTTATTTATTGTGCTAGTGCTCTATTATTGTATTGAGGTAAGTAAGTAAAAGTTTTTGTGTTATATAAAAAATTACTGGCATTTTTTTCCTGGTGGGACGTATGTGTCCCATAAGTATTCTTGTTTGCTCCTTACCATAAGTAAAAAGCAATCTTTTTATACTGTATTACTTGCTCATTGTTTTCTTCTTTTCACTTTACTGAAACTAAATATATGTTGAATTCATAATAAAACAAACTTTTATATAAAACGATATTGGATCATAAAATACTAAACGGGACAAATGCGTCCATAAAAATACTGTGTGGACATATAAGTCCCAGCCCCTCCCACCGCCCCTTTTTAACCAAATACAATTTTGATGGGACAAAAAGCTTTTATTTCACCCATTGCAATTATTAAACATATGTATAAAATAATTTATATTTCCGTTAGCGGCTTTCCGTACCGAAAGGGTCAAAACAGCTTTCACGCGCGGAGCGATGTTGACTGCACCGCTGTTGCCAGCGAACTAGGACCGGTTGCTAGTGGAAGGTCCAACAATCATTTCTCCCACCAGCCGATTCGGTTGATCGCTTGGCAGACGCTCCGCGAGGGAAGGCTCATTACTTTTCAATCAAACCCTGTACGATTCATCATCCAAAATTATGAATTTTCATTTGCAATTCGTTCGTTCACGACGAAGTGTACGGCAGCAAATTTGTAGTTTTTCGAGTTGTTTCGCTGTATATTTTGATGCTCGCTTACGTTTACGATAAATTACATTGTTTTTCTTCAAAATGTTGTGAACGGCAGACTTTTAAATGGCAAATTTTCGTGCTAATTTCCGTGTTAATTGACCTGCCTTGTTTTTGGCACTTCACAGCAGTTTTTTTCGTTGCGGCGGCACTTACTTTTGGTGGACGACCCGGTATAACTTATTTTCCGGTTCTTGTCCATTCCGGCAATCTTTCAAAACACAAAAAATAGTCGCACGGGAGATTGGTTTATCTTCAAACACCTTCAGAATTTCACTTGTGGTTGGTTGGTTAGTTACAGTGGTGATTCATCCAGAATCCAACTAGCGCTTCCACACCATTTTGTTGCCTCATCCTCGTTACCAAATTGTTTAACAGTTATTTGCAGCAGGACTATATCCAGTCTGTGCGGTTTAGGAACCTTATTAAGCCAGACAGTTGCTCGAGACTCTCGAACAGCGGCTTGCCCAGGGTTAACATTCTGTCCTTCCATAGGGCAGGGCATTCACAGAGGAAATGGAAGATTGTTTCTTTTTCCTCCGGTTGTTTGCAACTGTGACAGTATGTGTTGTGAGGGATGCCCATTTTGGTGGCTTGTTCTCCGATAGACCAGAAGCCAGTTATTACTGCCGTAAGTCTACAGGTGTCCCGTCGTTTCATGTTTATTAATGTCAACGATTGCTTGAGGTTGTAGGTGGGCCATAACGTTCTGCTGATTTTGCATTTCGTCTGGTCTCTCTATCTACAATCCGCAATTCGAAGGTATTTTAGGGAAGTTGCATTCTTGACCGCACCTAGTGGAGTGAATACTGGTACTGCAAGAGCGCTATTCATGGCAGATCCCCCTCTTGCCAGTTCATCAGCCCGGGACCCAACTTAAGGTTACTCTATGGTTTTCACTCAAGTTGGTGAGGCTATTCCTACTTTGCTCCACCACTTTAGAGGTTGTTGTAGTCGCATCCAGCGCCTGGATTGTGGCTTGGTTATCCGAAAGAATAGCGATATTGCCCTTAAAAGAGAAGTCTGCGATTAGTAACCTACAGGCTTCCCCAATTGCTAGTACTTCCGCGTGGAAGACGCTGCTGGTATTAGGGAGACGCACAGATTTTTCAATTCCAAGAGAATATATACCAGCTCCAACCCCACAGTCCATTTTACTGCCATCTGTATAGTCTGTGGTATCGAAGTTGTTTAGAGAGAATCCCTTATTCCATACTTTTTGACGTAATAACGTCTTATAATTCGATTTAGCCGGCTGCACGCACGAAAAAATGTGTCGTTACCTTGCTCATTTGTCGTTACCTTGTTCAGTTGTCATTACCTTGCTCATTGTCGTTACCTTGAATGAACTGCAAGCGAAAGCGCGGAACGAACGACAAAGCAAACAAAGCAAACGAACGGCAACGTTCGACATCTTGCTCTCTCCTACTTAAGTGAGCGTATATATGTATGTATATGCTCATATATACATATATAAACTCACGTATTTGTATTTGCATATGCCTTCTTATTGATTATTATTAATTTGATTTACTTGAAGAATTTAAAATAAAACCAAGTTTGTTAATAATACCTGTTGTTTTAATGTTATTATTATTAATTTTTTTATTATATATGAAGGAAAAAATGTGTGGTAATATTTACCATATACCTTATAAGATATGTTGTATACTAATATATGTATATAAACATGCATATATATTACATATACAATTTCGCGCAATTTTCAAAAAGAACAAATCTATGTATATGTAAAGATGCATACAAGTCATATGGACATATCAAATATACGAATCTATGCCGTACGCAAGCAAATGTAAGCTAATGTGCTTGAACTGCAAGCGAGAGCGCGGAACGAACGACAAAGAGCACAATCGGCCCCCGCGTTCAGCAACGTTCGACATCTGGTTCTGTCCTACTTGAGTGAGCATATATATGTATGTATATGTATGTATATGCGCATTTGTATATAAATTCACATACTTGTATTTGCATATGCCTTCTTCCTGTGTGCATAGTAATGAACCATTTCTCTGTTGAAAATAGGCCGATGATAGAAAAAGTAGGAAATGAAAGGGAGTGTTTCGAGTGTAAAGTGTCTTGAAAAAGGCAAATCGATGATGGTGCCTCTTAGTGTTGTTGACTTATTAACGTCCGATGCACAATCGAAATTGAAGATATCTTTCATGAATTTGATAAATGTTTCGTCATTTTTCACGTTTGTGTAAATGTACAATAACTTGACCTATTCCATTGCAATTCCATTTACCTCCTCCTCTATATCCATACAAAATATCTATCAAACAAATAAAATTAAAATTTTGTTTTGAAAATTGCAACCATTCCATCAATATATTCTTATGACGTTGTCACGTTAAACTATCGTCAGTAAACCGACTTTACAGACAACCTCTTTTTTTAGATGGAAAGAGTGTGGCAAAATTCCTATTGAACGTTACCATCGGGACGATGTAGTCAGTCCTCACCGAGGTTAACTGAGTTTGTCGCAATAATAGACTAGCGTGACCATAAGTTTTTCTTTTCCAGCGACCCGCTTCATTTAACCTAAATGCTCTCATGGTTGCCGTCTTCTTTATATGCAGGTCTATTGGAATCTTTCACTTGCACTGAGTCGTTCAAACAGATTGGCGACAGATTTACGTAAATCCAGCCTGTACGGCATTTTGAATGGAAACTTTCGTGTAATATGAGTTTGACAGTTCAGTATAAGCACACTTGGGCATGACAAGTGCATGGAACGACATCTGTGTGTTTCTTTATGCACTCAAATATATGTCTGAAGTTAGTCTCAATACTTAGTTTACATGTGTTACATCCAGTGAAACCAACCATTTGGAGCGGCCTATGGACTGGAAGAATGATCGGCCCATATTTCTTCTTAGACGAGCTTTGCGTCAATGTGACAGTGAATGGGGAACACTATCGCGCTATGATAAATTACTTTTTGATGCCGAATGCCGGAAATTGAAGCCGTGAGCTCCACAGTATTTGATTCCATTGGATCCAACAAGACAGCGCTACTTGCCATACCGCACGTGATGCAATGGATTTACGGTGTCGTCGTTTCGGTGAGCAATTTATCTCCCATCTCGGATCAGTGGACTTTTATTTGTGGGAGTATGTGAATTCTGAGTGTTTTATGGATAAACCAGCCTGAAGCAATGGAAGTCAACATTACTAAAATTATTTAGGAGATGCCGACCGAAGTCCTCCAGCGAGTCATTCAAAATTGGTGTTTACGGATGATTGAGTTACGCCGCAATTACGGCCAATATTTGAAAGGGATGGTTGTACACAAAAATAATAAAGATTGCACAATTAATTAAAATGTTCGTTGTTTTTTTTTTCGATTTAAAATTGATCACCCTTTATCATCAAGGATTAAAAAATTCAAAAATTGTTTACGATTATTCGCTTGTAAAAGCATTTTATGGTGTTGCTAATTTTTATTTCCCATTAATTTTGAAAATCGAATTTTTATAATTTATTTACGGGCATAAATGGAGTGGACTCTTAATAAATGACAAATATGTTTTTTCGAAATTTAATTACTTGAATTTGAGTCACTGAATATTAACTGCATTTCCCGCGGGAAGTCATCACATCGCCATGGCAAGCAAAATTTCGTCGTGCAGGTGACATTCCAATCAAACGCTGATAAAAATTGAACTTTGATTTTTGCTCTCCTTTGAAACATGGCAAATGTCACATGATGTAATTGAAAATGCAAACAAAACGGCTGAAAATGTAGACCCTGAGCTGAAATCTGTTACCTACCCGCGTACTCCAAAATGAAAATGGAATCTGTATTGAATAGCACAAAGAGACGTGAAACGCAGTCACACAAGGCATAGAACCCAGAGCGTAAATAGCTAATCTATTACAATTAGTAGAATGCAACATACAAGCAATGATATGCACCAATCTGATGAGACTCTTTGCATGATACTATCACTAAGAGTGAGTACATTTTGCATTTGTTGAAAAGCTGGCATTTGTGGAAGAGGAATGCGCTATGGGCACGCGCTGTAGCGCATTGAAAATAGGCTTCCTTTAATCTACACTAATTGTTCGGCTCCCGCGTATTGTTTATTGAATGCACAATGCACACAGACACATGCGCATATTGGCAACAAATACAGGAGCCATTAATTGGCTGCACCCAGTTGCAGCTGAACAACAAACTGCCAATGACAGTTATTGAAGTGTGAGAGTTCACAGGTTGATGATGGGTTCACGGATGAGCGCGTGACGAGTTCATGAATTGTGTTTAATGTCAGATGGGAGCAGCAAAGAATAACACAGGTCGACACTGAAAATGATTCAAGCATCGGACCCGGCCTATCTTATAGATTTTTCATCGCTGAATACGAATCTGACCTTAAAAAGTTTCCATCACGTCAAGATTTTGAAAAAAATTAGTTCAAAAAGTCAAAAAAACGTGTTTTTGACCATTTTTGACCAAATGTAGTGGATGAACCTGAGGTGATGGAAGCTTCTACCTAGCCTTAAACTGAAGCCTGAACCTTCAGTTATAAGATCCAAATCGAAAATACCCTGAATCAATTGTAAATTTTGATGTAGCACAATTTTTTTAACTGCTCGCGCACGATTTTCATAGGTGCAGCCATGCAGGCTAGTTAGCCTTATCATAGTGGTGCGCTGACTTGTACCTTTTACCTATCATGTTTTTAGTTATTGGGTTTGCTTAGCACGATTCGGAAGTTGTAATTTCAAAATTGAAAGTGTCGGATTCAAATTTTTTTTTTATATGTGCTTTTTTTTATATTAGATATATATGTTATCAGAACTGCACTTTACATATCTTTTGTGATAAAAAGTTCATTTTTAATTGACACTTCAACATAAATTGGTCAATCAATATCTTCGAAGTTTCTTTATCATCAGTTTTTTTCAGGACTACATCTCAATTTCTTAATATTAGAATCTGACCTTTACCTACATCAGATATTTTTCAAATATATAAGTTTTTTGGTTTTTATACTTTAACTGATTCCTCAGGTTTTACTATGCCTAGAGTTTGTAAAACGGATCCAAATTTATTCTGTTACATTTGTGGACAGTTTATGACAAGAAAGCAGAGACGCACTTTAACTCCTGCTACTAAAGAGTCATATGAATATTATTTTAGTTTAAAAATAATAAATTTTGATAAAAGTTGGACTCCAAACTTTTGCTGTAATCATTGTACATCAAATTTGTTTTTATGGAGACGAGGACAGCGTCCTTCCATGTCTTTTGGTACTCCAATGATATGGAAATAACCAATAGATCATTTTACTAATTGTTACTTTTGTAGTATAAATACTTCTGGTTATTCTGGGAAGAATAAATGTAAAATCGAATATCCAAATGTATCTTCAGTGACTTACCCGCAAAATCACAGTGAACTCTTACCTGTACCAAAACTACCAAAACTTGCTCAAGAAGACGATTTAGTGACAGATAAATGTACTTATTTACAATCAGTGGATGGTTGTAAAGAACCCGAAAAAATGTCCGATTCTGAGTGTTTTGATACCATTTCTGATCAACCAATTCTTATAAATCAGTCAAAACTAAATGATTTATTTAGAGATCTGAAATTATCAAAACTTCAGAGTGAGTTACTTGGTTCTCGGCTAAAAGAATGGAACATGCTTGAACCCGGAACTTTTATAACTCACGTTAGAAAGCGACAGAGAAATTTGGAATCGTATTTCTCTATGAGTGGTGAACTTGTCTACTGTAATGATGTTGACGGCCTTATGATGGAATTAGGAAGAGAACATAAGCCATGTGAATGGCGTTTATTCATAGACGCATCCAAAGACAGTTTAAAGGCAGTTCTTCTGTTTAATGGAAATTTATATCCATCTGTCGCTGTTGCTCACGCTGCTAAAATGAAAGAGACATATGAAAATATGAAAGTGCTTCTAGATTGTATTAACTATTCAAACTACAAATGGCAAATTTGTGCAGACTTAAAAGTTGTAGCAATTGTACTTGGCTTGCAAACTGGATATACGAAGTTCTGCTGTTTTCTTTGCGAATGGGACAGTAGAGCAAGAGATAAGCATTACAAAGTTAAAGCGTGGCCTAAGAGAAAGGAATTTATTCCAGGAGCCAAAAATGCCTCAAGTAAACCTCTTGTTGATTCAAATGACATCATTTTACCACCACTTCATATCAAACTTGGCCTGATGAAAAATTTTGTAAAAGCCATGGATAAAACTGGTAAAGGATTTCTACATTTAAAAGAAAAATTTAAATATCTGAGTGATGCTAAGTTGAAAGAGGGCATTTTTGTTGGTCCAGAAATTCGCCAAGTGTTAAAAGATGAAGAATTTCAAAAAAAGCTCACTGCTAAGGAAAAAGCTGCCTGGATATCATTCAAGGAAGTATGCGCGAATTTTCTGGGTAGCAGACGATCTGACAAGTACAAAACGTTAGTTGCAAATATGTTGAAAAACTATGAACGCTTGGGCTGCAACATGTCCTTGAAGATACATTTTCTTGACTCGCATTTGGATTTTTTCCCACAAAATTGTGGAGACGTTAGCGATGAGCATGGTGAGAGATTTCATCAAGATATAAAAACTATGGAGAAAAGATATCAAGGAAAATGGAATCCTAGCATGCTTGCTGATTACTGCTGGGGCTTATTAAAAGATGATGATTGCAATTACTCTAGAAAGTCACAAAGATTAACCTTCCCAAGTCTGCCGAATAAAAATCAAATTTTAGAAAATGAAAGTACTCAAAACTAAATTCTTTATCCTTTGTGTGTTTCTTCTTATTCCTTAAAACCTTGAGAAAACTTACAAAGATTAGAAGTATCCGTGAAACTTGTATTTGAAGAACAAATTGTGGATTCAAAAAATTCAAACCAAGAAGGAAGAAATTCCTTTCTAAGGAATAACAAAAAATTACCACAAATGCGAGAATATTAATAAACAAAAAAAAAACAAAAAGGAAAAAAAAAACAAACAAAAAAAATTTTTAAAAATAAAAAAGAACAAAAAAAAACAAAAGTGGAGTGTAAAATACTGACAGCCTCCTCGTGGCACATTCTGGGGTCGTGAATTTAATAAATTTATTATGCACTAAAATATTGGTTCACCAGCTAATGTCAGATTATAAAACTTTATTACTACTGTCAAAAATTAGTCTAATATAACTATATAAATTCATCTTTCAATAGTTGTTCGTGAAGTAAAAAGTAATTTAGATCACCATATTGGTTTTGCCTTTTTAAGTTATGATGTCATATTTGTCTTCAGCGCATCATAAAACCAAACATTGAAAGAAATTTTTAGCTGACCCAGCTAACCGTATAGCTGAATTGCGATTAGCTTGAAATTAAGGTGTAACAGTTAGAAATATGTGTCTTTGGTAGAAATATAGCTAATAGCTAGAAATATTTCTAACTGTAACAACTAAATTTCTAGACAAACGAAATTCTACATACAATTTTTGCCTTTCCTTTAATTCTAAGACAAGCTGCAAAATCAAATTTTTATTTGATTTTATTAAATTTTTATTTTCGCCATCTTGAATCCGACACTTTCAATTTTGAAATTACAACTTCCGAACCGTGCTAAGCAAACCCAATAACTAAAAACATGATAGGTAAAAGGTACAAGTCAGCGCACCACTATGATAAGGCTAACTAGCCTGCATGGCTGCACCTATGAAAATCGTGCGCGAGCAGTTAAAAAAATTGTGCTACATCAAAATTTACAATTGATTCAGGGTATTTTCGATTTGGATCTTATAACTGAAGGTTCAGGCTTCAGTTTAAGGCTAGGTAGAAGCTTCCATCACCTCAGGTTCATCCACTACATTTGGTCAAAAATGTTCAAAAACACGTTTTTTTGACTTTTTGAACTAATTTTTTTCAAAATCTTGACGTGATGGAAACTTTTTAAGGTCAGATTCGTATTCAGCGATGAAAAATCTATAAGATAGGCCGGGTCCGATGCTTGAATCAGAAAAATAATCATTTTTTGTCGACCAGTGTAATTGAATGCATAGCACAAACAATTAAATGCGTATCGGTATTGCATAGAGTTTCTAAAGTTAAATTCTTAGGGGAATATGAAACGCAAGCCCTTCAAAGCGCAAGCAAAGTAACTCCAGTTGATTAGAAAATATTGGATATTGTGTAAATTTTCGAAAATGAATTTCATAGAATATATAAGTAAGTATTCATAGTAGAGTGGGATGATTTTTAATGCTTTTAGGAGGCCTACAAAAGCTGACTTTCAATCCCAGAAATAAGGATGCAAAATATTATTTGCCTTAGAGTATGTTATAGAGATGCACGCGAAACTAATAATTTTGAAAAAAAAAACATTAATTAAATTTTTTTTAATTTTCGCTTCCGAAATCATCGTCATCAAAATCACATGCATATCACGTGCATACATTAATACACACACTTGTACAGTACATATACAGTACCTGGCCATTGAATTTTGACCGATGGCATTTTTTCTGAAAACTTCAAATATCAGGTAAAATTTTCAATCTAATTTGGGCTTTTCGAAATAAAAAAGGGTAATAAGCGGTTTTTAACCTGTTCTTAGATATTTTTAAGAATTTCCGGTCAATTGGCCTGCTACGATTAGAAAAGGATCAGTTTTTTTGCTTATAAATGAAAAGTTACGTGTCCAGGTGCCAGTGAGAATTAATTCGATGTTGTGTAAAGAGCATAAAAAACTAATTGAGATCGTCTGCAAAGTGAAAGAATTGAATAGTGAATATTCATATATCTAAAATATAACAACATTAAATAAAAAATATACATATCTCTTGAATTTGTCATGTGGTTTATCCTTTTTTTCAATTTAACCAGTTTTTTTTAGAAAATGGACCGAAATTCGGATTTGACATCGGTTGACAAATTGCAGTTCTTTTGAAAGCCAAGAACCTGAGCTATGCAGACATAGCAAGAACCGTTGGAACATCCAAGGCGTCTGTGGTAAATGTAGCCAAAAAGTGGAAAAATACCAACAACGTTTTAGCGGTAACTTCAAACAAACGCCAAAATTGTCGCCGCGAACGCATCACCTCAACCAGCCAGGATCTCAAAATCGTCCAATCAGTTCTCTGCAACAGAAATGCTTCAAGTCGGATGATTTTAAGAGAAGTTCGGGAATCTGGAGTAAATATTTCGGAAAGAACGTTACGACGACGCTTATTCGAAAATGGACTGGTCATCTGAAAAACCACACCCTGTATGCGAAATCGGCGGAAACTTTGGGCGCAACTTCAGAGAGACTTCGACGTGGAATGTTGGAAAAAAGGAGGTTTAAAAAAACATTTTTTTCCTTTGTCAAATAGCAGAAAGAAGATGTGAATATTCACACTTTTTTGTGATTTTGTTTTCCTTCTTCAGCGCTGAATGCCGATTGGAATCGGTCACAAAAAACAGCAAATTTTATTCGCAGAAGAGCCGGAGAACGATATTCTGAATATTGTGTGCTTCCAATGGTCAAACACCAACCCAGTGTTATGGTTTGGGGCTGTACAACCTCAGAGGGACCAGGTCCGCTACATTTTGTTGAGGGAACAATGCGCTCTGTCCAGTATGTGGACGTGCTGGAAAACGTGTTGCTGCCATATTTAGAAACCCTGAAGTGTCTGAAAGACGAATGCACCTTTATGCAAGATGGAGCTCCATGTCACACATCCATGATGAGAATGAATTGTCTAAATTCAATGGAAAATTGTTGGGCATATCTCAAATCGGCATTATACCAGCGGAATAATACCACAATACAACAGCGTAAGGAAAACATCGAAGATGTGTGGTACAATGACCAAAACTTACGATGAAGATAACGCAGTGCGTAGCCAGTATGCCTCAACGAATAGCAGCCGTCTTAACAACAAGGGGAGGAGCCACGAAATATTAGTTTAATAATGCAAAACGTCAAAAAGCTTTTAATAAAAACATATATGTAAACTTTTTAAATGCTTTAAAACCGTTCGCTTTTTATTCGCTCTCAAAGCCATAAATATGTATCATCGGTCGTAATTCAATGGTCAGGTACTGTACATTTGATACAACATATTCGTATTTTTTTAATTACCACAGTATGCGTAAGAATTTTTTCATCACTTTTTCTGCCAATATAGCACAGCTTTCGTTTCTTTACTTTCGATAAATTTCTATTATTCACAAATATACATATGGACATACATATTTTCATATGGGCGTATAATTTTCAAGGATGCAGAACAAAAAAAGTATTGGCATTTAACTCGAACGACTTGCAAAATTATATTTAGTATAAATCAAAATTTCGGTCCTTTGTTTGGTAGTCAAAAATTTTATTTAGTTGATATTTGTATGGAGTAAAAAGGACGTAGAGTGGGCATATCATGGGAGGTTAAATTTGAAAGGCCGATATTGAATGTAAGCCACGCCTAAACATCAAGCCTTTTCTGCATTTCATTCGACATTTTCCAATTTCAGACTAATTCAATTTAAACCATGGAAAGATACGCAATCGAGCAACGCGTTAAAGTTATTCAGGCTTATTATGAAAACGGGCGTTCAAATCAAAATGCATATTGCGCACTTCGTGGTTTGGGGGTTCAAACCCGCCCCCCCCTCCCCCCTTTTAGGGAGATTTCAGCAAACATATATATTTCAAATGGCCAAATTCCATTCCCTCTGATACTCTTTACAGCCTTAGATGCGGATCGAATTTTTTGGTGGGTGTATGTATTCAAATTGTCATTTACGTTCGTGCACTCACTTGTAAGTGCAAAGCGGTTTAAATTTGCCTTATTACTTATAACTGAACCGCAATGCGGCATTTTCTCTCGCTTTTGTAGTGACTACATAGTAGATATACTTATTTAATACATATGTAAATACTCCTTTCTGTTTGTTGTTGTTCCCGCAATGCGTATTTAACCGATTCCTCGTGATATTGTGTCTACATAGACGACAGCGAGCGACAGTCAGCATCTGTCAAATTTTATTTACACGCGTTTTTATGGAACCGATTTTTTTGACGACAGCACAACTTCAAGCGGCAAAACTGCAAATTGACGTTGTTGCCGAATTAAATCTATTTCTAATTTTGCCGACGACAACTCACAAAGCAAGTGTTGCTACTTAAGTAGGACCTGGAAAGACCAAACGACTTCGTCTGGAGCTTTTCAATTGCTTTCAGCTATAAAAACCGCAAATTTCCAGATATCCATGCATATTTTAAGCTTGGTGGATTCTCTCACTTTGTCCCTGAGTCGAGTACTTCAAGGAGAAAATCAAGATCTGGGAGAAGCTATCAAATTGGCTGATGCAGCGAAACAAATTTTGATGGAAAGAAGAGAAAACGCTGAGGGTGAGTTCAGACAAATTTTCAAAAGCGTGAGAGAAATTAGAGAACAATATGAAATTGAATTGCGAAAGCCAAGGATTGCGTCGAAACAGACCCAGACAAACTGATTCAGCTGAAGATTATTTCCGCATAACAATCTACATACCGTATATTGATTCGTTTCTGGTACAATTGCAATCTCGATTCTTAAATCACCGCAATATTTTATCAAATTTCGCTTGCCTTTTTCCCAACAAAATGCAAATTTTCGAAGAAGAGTCCTGCGCTCAACTATTCCAACCATACTGTTCAATTTTGCACGACGATTCGCGTGAAATCTTGGTGAACGAAGTACAACTTTGGCGGAAGCTCATTGCCGGAAAGGAAATAAAAAACTCACTTGAAGCACTCGATATTTGCAATGAAGATGCGTTTCCAAATGTTAACCAGATGCTGCGCATGATGGCAGTTTTGCCAGTGACAACAACGACGAATGCACGATCCTTCTCAACTTTGCGACGACTGAAAACGTATTTGAGATCAACAATGTCTGAAGATCGCCTGAACGGCTTTGCTTCACTCAATGTACATCGCGATGTCAAAATCGATCCGCAAATAATTTTGAAAGAGTTTTTTTTCAGTACCTCGAAGAGTAGATTTATTACATACCTAAATGTAGTTAATTATTACTTTTGACAATAAAATTTCTGTACTCTAAAAATTTTTTTTTTCTTTTTTCATTGATTACGTAACTTGAGTTAAAACCCCCCCTCGGAAATTTTCTGCGCACGGGCCTGCATTAACGGCATAGAACCTCAATTATGCCTCAGCGTCATCGAAAATTTGGACCATCGGATGGAGGTGTGCCGCCGAGGTCGCGGCGGCCATTTGGCCGATATTTTGTTCCGTACGTAATTAATCCATACCAATATTATCATAATAAAAAGAAATGCCAATAAGTTTTCAAAAAAATTTTATTTTATTCAAAATCAACCCCGGCCCTTAAAACTTAACCACTCTTTATAAAGGGTCCGCCATATAACTTTACGGAATTAAAAATGTTATAAAAAAGAAACTACTCAATATTTTTCCAAACTGTTTTTTTTTTTATGTTGAAGTACAATCCTTCCGGTTAATGATGGAACACAATTTCATTCATATGGCTGCCTCGGCTAGCCATGCACCATCCCATACGATCGGTCCAATTTTTCAACACATTTTCGATTGTATGAGGCTGTATTTCAGCTATGACATCGCGTATGCTGATCTTCAGTGCATTAATTGTTGCTGGTTTTTTGGCATAACACTGGTGAAATCGTAGGTCCAAGGCGGCCAAACGATATCAGAATATCAAAGTAACGCACATACGCTTCATTCGGTGCTTTTCTTCTTCCCATTGCCGTACGTAATTTTAGTACACATTCTGCAACATTACCATGATTTTCAAAGTAATGTCGCAATATTTCCCAGCGTTCTTTGAGCGTATACCCAACCATTTTCGTTCAGCGGAAGAATAAAACTAATTTTCTGCCAAATCAGATGACAGCTAAGTGTTACCATTCTTCAAATAATACCTAGTTCAAATCCGTAACGACAGATGGCGGGCCCTGTATATATGCCTATATTTGTATGTAGTACAAGTAAAGTAAATCCTTTAATACAACTAAATTCTTAGAAGGAAATGCACTAGCATTGATAGTTTTAGTTTATTTGCCTACTTGCATATGTATACCATACATTCCTTAGTACAATATTTCATGGATTTTAGCACAACTTGTTGATAGTTCAATGCAAATACAATAGCAATGAAATTTTTCTAAAAAATTTGGTTTGTACACAAAAATGCATAAAAATTCCTGTAGTGGAAATTATTATTACTTTCCAACATTTATGGTTAATGTTTCGAAGAAATCATACCTACATATACAATTGTAAGTACATATACAAATAAAGACATACATTTGCATGTGCATACATAGGTAACTTCACTAATATTCAAATACTGCATTTAAAAGTTTTGTGGTGTCTGTCTTTTAATTCATTTTTGTGCATAAAACCGCATGTTATCCCAGCTAAATTTGGTATCCCCGTCAAACTAATATGGCTATGCAAGATAACGTTGCTCAACACCGGCAGCGCCATCCGAATTGGGAAGGACCTCTCCGAGCCATTTGATACAAACTTCGTTTCAGACAGGGTCGCTCGCTGTCGTGTGACTTCTTTAACCTGATGTTGGTGCCAGCCGCTGAACTTAATCGCTCAGGCACAATTTTTTATAAGAGCGTACAATTGGTGGCGTATGCCGATGATATTGACAAACACGCCCTTAACAACCGCGCTGTTAGTTCCGCTTTCTCCAAACTGGATAAAGAGAAGGCATATATATGTTATATTTTTCCTAAAACATTAATAAAAGGAAATGAGAAATAAATAAATAGTCAAAACATATTTTGAGAAGAGAATTGGAAGTAGTTCCGAAACCCTTTAACATCCGCTATTATTTATCAGCTTTACACGAAGCTTTCCTCAAATATTGCAGTTAAAGTCAAATTTAACCTTGAAGATCTGGCTGGCAGGAATTACCTCTAATGTTCGGTTTGCGTCATTCGGGGATCATCAAGTTTTAAGTTAAGCAGATGCCTAGCTTACCTCGCAATCACTATAACAATGACTTTTAGTGAAAGTCTTGAAGAATCGAGCTCGCATTCTAGTATTAGGACCCTTTTTATACGCTATGAGCTTTGCGATTTTTTGATGTGAGCGTTGGCATAATCTACTTATTTAAATGTATGAAGTTGATAATCGTATTTCATTTCGCCTCATAGTAAGACAACTTCAAATGGGTACTAAATTTCCTTTTTTTCTAATTTCAAAAGTTTTCTCGATTATCTCAAAATTCTTATTATGTGTAACACCAATCTTCTTTCATAGAAACTATTCACAATGCAATATTTCACTGACCAAGTCGCACCTTAGGTTTTGTTAGGCAAAGTGACTGTCTTACGACGCACCCAGGCCAAATAGAGGCTCATGTGGCGAGACTTTCTAGAAATATATTTATATGCTTTTTTGAAGCAAAAAGGCTACATTTCGGCAAGTACCGCTTATTTGGCTTCTTCGTTTTCGTCTTAGCTTCACAGTTTTTGATGAACCATTCCTACATTCACAACCACGCGCCATCTCTCTATATTCCAAGCCACTGCTTTCCGTTAAGCTTTTTATGGCGTACTTCCTCATCTGCGAGTCATCTTTTTCTTGGGCCTCCTCTTTTCGGTCTCCATCCGGGCACAATTCAAGCCCTTTTTTGTTTATTTGGCCTAAACCATATAAAGTTTCACCCATTAGAAATTATTTTACAACGTTAAAAAAGCGCAAATGCAATTTCAAGATTTTATTTAGAGGCGCCTAAGCTTACCTTTTGACATTTTTGAAGAAAATTTACCACTTCCACCATTTACTATGAAGCAGTAACATTCAGTGAGAGCAGAAAATATTTGAAATGAGTTTGTGGTAAGAAATGGAGTTCCTACGTAATTCTGCGCCACTTACGTGTAACCAAAATCGAGCACTCGCATAGCTTGAATTTAAATATAATTTCTTTCCGCCCGCAATTTAGACACTTCTTCGCTTGTATATTTTATTTTTAACAATTCTATCTTCTAATTTGCAAACTACGAATGATGATTTGTGGTATAACTTTGTGGCACACAATTTGTAGCAGTGCATCTCAACTGTTTTGAAAGGCGAAGTATAGAAAACAAAGTTGGAATGTTCATATTCGCGAGAGAAGCATCTTGAAGGAAAGTGGCGCGAAAATTACGCTTGTAACGTGGGCGCCGTAACCTAATGAGTTGTAGCCGACTAACGTTTAGAAGTGCATCAGTTCGAAACACCGGGCATGAAAAGCCAACTGATAGAAAAAGTTTTTTTGTAAAAAGCGGGCGCCCTCAGTAGCCAATGGCAAAAATGCTCTTTATTAAAAACCAGCTGCGGTTCCAAGGTGGCATAGAATTGTATGTCGCACCATTAACAGATGAGCAGCTCGGCCAAACAGGGAACAACGGTGCTGCACATCAAATATATACCCGTATGCGGTACATCATAGAAACTTAGTATACCCGTATAGCAATTTACAACATTTTACCTGGATTTGCGGTTGAAAAGCGAATGCATGGGTAGCAATTGATACCTACAGGACTTTACACATACAGCACGTTTCACTTGAATAGCTACAGTGCTTTTCATAAAGGACTCAGCATACGACTTTACTGGTACCTAAGATGCTAAAAAGTTTCATTGCAGCTTCTTTTTTTTTAAATTATGGATAAACAGAGTAATACATCCCATGTTTTTTTTGCGTTATCTGCGTTTTTGTATTTCCATTACCTGTGGTTTTGTAGAGTCAATATAGACAACCAACTGCTTAAATGACGAAAGTGAATAATGGGTATGGATACGTACCAACTTTGTACGAAAATACTTTTTAACTTAGATTTGTCTTTCCCTGATAATACAGAAAGTAATTCGTAGAATATTTAAAAAATAATCTTGAATTTTTTAGACCAAATATGAGCACAGATAGAAACTATAAAATCGAAACTACTGCTGAACGAATAACTTCCAGTCGAGTTATTGTGAGCGAAATTTGAAGCAAATCAATGCTCTTTGTAGCAAAACCCAAAGTCAGTTGGGCACAAAAGCCATAAAAAGATATTAGAGATAAGCTTCTAATTCTATTGACTGTACAGCAAAAATAAGCGAGGCACCTAATGGGGATTCTGCTACTGCAAGAAGAGTTCGTTCTCAGCCCCTTATGGGGTTATATACTGTTAGAATTTTCAAAAAATCGATTTTGTTTTTATTTTATTTTCTTAATGTAGAGATATTTAAGAATGCACACAGAAAATGTAATAGCGTTCCGGTGAATATTTTCGAAGTTTCGCGCAAATTTGAAAAGGCGTTTCAGAGAATTTTTACCCTATATAAAGTAATTTTCAAACTTTAAACGCATTTTTCTCAAAGCCGTGTTTTCGAAGTCGGTGAACACGATTTCTCAAAAATCTTGAAATTTTAACACAACCTTCTCAGATATATTCCCCAGGTATTAGTCGAAGGAATAAGAATTCTGATGATTTTTTCTATTTTTTTAAGCAAATTTTCGCGAAAATTTTTGTAGGAAACTCGACTTTTTTGCTATAGCCGCCATTTATCAAAAATTAAAATTTTTACTATCTAGCTTTATCTATCCACAAGAGGAATCTTATTGGTTTTTTGATTTCAGGTAATCCAAACCGGAGATATTTTGTCCACCACCCAACGCTTTTTTGGAGGACGCTTGGGAGATCATCTGCAGGAGCCGTGAACTTCAATATTTTCACTAACTTTACGTGCTATAATTAACTTTAAAGTAGACATTATTTGAATAATTAAAAATTGTATTTGCTTAACAAAATCGTTCTCAAAAAAAACGTGATTTTTCTGCCTTACACGTATATAGGTATAACCCCTTAAGTTCAAAAAGCCCGACTTAATTTTTAAGAGCTCTTTTAAGGAAGGAAAAACGGAAGCTTGTAGTTTTTCGGACGAAAATATATCAATTTAGATAATGGCAATGGATTTAGTTATTGTTGTAAGAGGTGTGCTTTGTTTTGTCACATCGTCATAGTCACAAAGAGAGTGTGATTGTGTGGGAAATCTATTTTAGCTACTAATTCAACGTAAACTTCCCCGAGAGAGATGCCTAGAAATATGATATCCCTGCAAGCTATTATAGGACAATACTCTTTCCAGAGGAAACTATTCAAAATTATTCTCACTAAGAAAGGCGATATAGTACCCATAACTGAAGATGAGATGTGCGCCGAGATACAAAAGTTGAAGTCGAAGAAATCTCCAAGGTTTGATTTAATAACTGCCGAAGTCCTCAAACAAGTTCCACGAAACATCATTACTAAGCTAACAAACATAATGAATGCTTGCTTTAAGCTGCAATACTTTCCAATCTATTGGAAAATAGCTGATGTCATCATGATTCTGAAACCAGGAAAGCCTCCAAACGATGTAGCATCATATCGACCAATTTCACTGTTGCCCATCTTGTCAAAACTGTTGGAAAAATGTTTGATAAAGCGCCTGAGCAATATCATAGAAAATAAACAAATAATACCAACACACCAATTTGGATTTCGCGCGCGCCACTCAAC
This sequence comes from Anastrepha ludens, assembly GCF_028408465.1. Taxonomy (NCBI): domain Eukaryota; kingdom Metazoa; phylum Arthropoda; class Insecta; order Diptera; family Tephritidae; genus Anastrepha; species Anastrepha ludens. The sequence continues at coordinate 6,004,644 of NC_071498.1, read as the reverse complement.
TATTGACCAAATTCACAGATTAACTCGTATCATCGAGAACACATTTGAAGAAAAAAATATCTGTTCGGCTGTATTTCTCGATGTCTCTAAAGCTTTCGACAAAGTATGTCATGCTGGCCTGCTGTGGAAAATAAAGAATGTACTGCCAACAAAATGTTTTAATATCTTAAAAACCTACCTGTCTGAGCGCTATTTTCGCGTCAGGTACGAAGATGAGTTCTCTGAACTGAAAGAGATAAAAGCTGGTGTGCCGCAAGGAAGTGTGCTTGGACCTCTTCTCTATCTAATATACTTTTCACTCACGACCTGCCAAACAGCAGAAATTGCTTTATAGCAACATTTGCTGATGATACTGCAATATTAACCGTCGGAAAGACAGAAATAGAGTCCACTACACAACTGCAGCTTGCTATCAATAAAATATACAATTGAATAGATAAATGGCACATTAAACTGAACGAAACAAAGTCTGTACACATCAACTTTACAAACAAACAGACCAACTACCTGCCAATATACATAAACAGCATTAAAGTACCATACTCTAATACAGCAAAGTATCTAGGTATGACGCTCGACACGAAACTTAGGTGGAGTGCGCACGTGAAAAAGAAAAGAGAAGAACTGGACCTAAAATTCCAAAATATGCATTGGCTAATGGGTAAGCAATCAGCGTTATCCGCACCCAACAAGATACTGCTTTACAAACAAATTCTCAAACCTATCTGGACCTATGGGATTCAGCTATGGGGTTGCACCAGCTATAGTAACACAGCGCATATACAAAGATTTCAGACTAAGGCACTCAAACATGCAGTTTGTGCTCCATGGTACATTAGGACGCAAGATCTAGAACGTGACCTCAATACTGATTCGGTTACGGCAACCATAAAGAAATTTGCAAAGTCGCACGCAGAGCGACTAAGCAAGCATGTGAACAATGAAGCCTTGATTCTTAACGATAATACAAAATGGAAACGAAGGCTCAAACGTAAAAAACCTCTAGATTTAAACTAATTAATAAATAAAAATCAGTTAAAAGTATGAATTGTATTTTGCTGAGGATTAACTCAAATTATTTGTTGTAACAAAACTCCACAAAAATTGCTCGTTAGTATATATATGTAATGTTATACTAGTTGCAATGAAAATACTAATAATAAAAAAAAAAACTAAGAAAGGCTTACACACTTCCAGACTACAACAATATTTTTCATATCAAGACCCATGCAATTGGCACTGCGATAAAGCTACTTGTGTACCTTGCTTCCTCAACACTCATCAGTTTGGCTAACTGTCACCACTAACCACTAAATTGGCTAACGACTGGCTCGAATAATTTTCCAGATTGTCTAAGATGCATACAGCCCATGAGACAGTAGAGTTTATCCGAACAGGCTTTCCCGGCATGGTAGTGGGCGTCACTATAGACAGTAACTATTTTGAGGTTGTAGGAGACTTCTTTTATTTAGGAACCAGCATTAACACAGATGAAAATGTCAATCTTGAAATCCAACGGAGAATTTCTCTTGCCAACAAGCGTTACTTTGGACTAAGTAGACAATTGACTGGTGCAGTCTTCACTCGCCGAACAAAGCTAGCATTCTACAAGGCTCTCGTCATGCCCGTCCTATTGTAAGGCGCAGATACATGGACGATGACAATATCCCATGAAGCGACGCTTGGAGTGATTGAAATAAAAAAGATTTTTGCGCAAGATTTTTGGACCTTTGCACGTTAGCTACGGTGAATATCGCAGGCGATGGAACAATGAGCTGCAAGCTCGGTGACTGTACCTATTGAAGTGAAGCGCGTTGTATGTGTAAGATTAAAGCAAAATTATACCGTTACAAGAATACCAGACAGTGCACATACATATATTATATTATTTGTACATACAGAAGGAGAGGGGGGAGGGCATTGTTTATGAAAGCCGCTCAGGAATTATGTTTACCAAACGTAACGCCCTTCGTAAGTATTTTGGTGCGGTGTACAGGGGTAGACATATGATGTCGCTATGTATAAATCAAACGCTAACTAAACCACAGAAAACTTGGTTTTGAACTTGCAATCTAGCTTAGGAAACGCACAGCATGCCACAAATGGGGTTACCCGGACAAAAGACTATGACGAAATGGTGAACATGAAGAAAAAAGTAACGAGTGCAACTGGCATGGAACAAGGATGACTACACAAAGCGGAGATATGCATACATCCAGCTATGTAGGTGTGCATATGAGTTTGTGCGAGTGCCACATGAGAAACTTCTACTTCGTAATTAACTGCACATAGGGTTCAGACCAACGTAGCGTAGGCAACGACAACCAGTGGCATTGTGCAAGTAAGAAACATACAATTCATAGCAACGAGTAACGACTACATTTCCTTTTCTAATTCCAATCGTTGTAGTGCACTCAACAGCGGCTGCGGCAAAGCCATGTAGTGGGCGGCGCTGGTTGCTCAGGTGAGTGGTACTCGATAACTTGGCTAGCGCAAGACTACCTGTGTGGAAGTAACGACAAGAACAATCACAATCGCAATCGCATTCGCAAAAGCAATCGCAAGGCAACCAATGTCATACTTTCTGCTTCTTTGCTGTCGCTGTGGTGCTGAAGTTGTTGCTGCTGCGGTTTCGCCTTTCACTTTTCGTTCTCATTGCACATTGAGGTTGGCACAACAATAGGTGCTCTACGCAGTCAACAACAACAACGGAATGCTCTGTTATCCTTGTCTAAGTGCTGCAGCAGCGTCCACCGTCACCGTTTAGGCCGAGCTTAGGCTTCAATTCGATGTAGGCCTCCTGATGTTGGAGCTCACAAATGAGGAAGCTTATTGATTTTTATGTCTACACTGAGCGGCAGCTGATTTTTTAGGAGGAAATTTTTCATCGAACATATTGTGCATATTTTGCGTCCCTAGTGGGAATCGAACATAGAATACACTGCACCAAAACACTCGACTATGACGGGCGTGCAAGTCAGTGCAGTTTTTTTAAAATCATCAGCCTAAAACTGTGTGCCTTCCTTTTGCTCGCCTTTGTGCGAATGCATGTGTGTGTTAAGCGCACCTCGCCGTGACCTAAAAAATGTTCTCCACAGCGATTACGAACACTTAGCATGCCGCTGTCGCGCAAATGTTTGTGACGCCCCCGAATGTTGGTGTAGGCAGTTGTTTTAGTTTTTCTTTGTTCTATTCCGTGAATTGTTGGTGCATTGGTTTGCACTTTTTATTGTTGTTGTTGTGACGTTTTCTAATTTTCGGGGTTAGCGGGAGTGCGGCTTGGAAATTAGTGCAATTTCTCAGTAGAATTTGACCTGAAGTTGGCAGCAGCGCGCTTGTGATTTCAAACCATATTTACACAAACAAACATACGCACATACGCAGATACGCACTTAAACAAATGGGCGAGGAAGGGTATATGAATAAGTGCAAACGAAGCGACGTATATGGCTGCCTATAAATCGACAATAGCAGGGTTTACTTTGGCAGCTGCTTAGGAACACACATATGTACATATGCGCATTTACACCTGCGTTCCCAATAATAGCAGCGTGAAATAGGCTAAAGTTTTGACCTTTTTCATTTTTTATAAAAAGAAAGTTTTTTAAAATTAAAAAAAAAATAAAAAAAGTTTCTTTTAAAATTCAAACTTTTTAAAGGGAATTTGTAGAAATTTCCTATGTATGCCAATAAAGTTTTAATATAATGAAGAGGAAGTTTGAAGTGGCTCAAAAATCTCGTCTATTTTCAGCAATTTTTTCTCGGGTAGTTTTGTGCACTTTCTCCGTACGAAAAAAAAATCTACTTTCGTTATACAGGATTACAAAAAAATCTGTATTAGATTCGTAAAGGTATTAATATTTAAGCCAATTTCTGATTAATTTTGTGGATATCGTGGCACCAAAACCCAACCCTTTTCCAATTCTTTTGTAATTTTAGCCATACCCTTTATGCCAATTAATAAAAGTCGTCGATAAAATTTGGACGAAGCCGTGAAAATTAAAAGTGGTTGCTTGATAAGATTTTAATTTTTTTTTTTAATTTTTTTTTTTGGTTTTTCTTGCATCCTTTTAAACCTATTTCCTTCAGAAGCCATCTTCTACCTTTTCGGGTGCTAACGGATTTTGCAATTTCTTCCGGCAGAGAAGCTGCAAGGGCACGAGACGATTTTTTACGATCCTTGAGAGACACGCGTTAAAGTTTTCGGTAGTCCCGTATACGAATGAGGCGTTTCCTTACACTTTTTGATTTACTATGGCGGGATTTTTTTCCATTAGTCTTCATTCACTCATTCATTCACCTTCAATACCATTCACCTTATATGTACACTCCTCCTCTATTCCCACTACGCTCCATATGAATCTTCCATTGTGCGAAGGATTACTGGAAGTCTTCTTTTGTCAGCTTCTTCAAGAACGCCTGTCGTTCACACTTTCACAACTTCAATGGACTTAAATTTTGCGGTTCTTTATGAGTGTTTTGCTTTAACAAATACGTGGAATCGCGCGGCGCATGCTGCGGTAAGTGAAGTGGGCGACCAAATTCTGTTCATAAATCTTAGAGAAGCAAATTTTTGCCCAATTTTAATAATTTTGTCCAGGCACGAATTATTTTTTTTATTTTTATTATATCAAAACACAACCACAAAACTTTAAAAATAAAAAAAAATTGTACTTACATTTTCAATTTCAGTTTGGCATTTTTTTTATTGCAGCACTAATCAACGCTACTAAGTTCTCGCTGAAAATACAACTTTATCCTGACAAAATGGTTACAAGTGAATCACTGAAAGTATTTCAAGCTAGAAAATGTGTTCCATCGATCGGAACAGGTGATAATCGAACGGTGCAATATCTGGAGAAAATGGCGGGTGGGGTAGGATTTCCCAATTTAATGTTTCCAGGTAGGTTTTAATGGACTTGACAACGTGAGACCGAGCGTTGTCATGCTGTAGAATCACTTTTTCATGCCTCTCCGCGTATTGCGGCCGCTTCTCGCGCAGTGCTTGGCTCAATCGCATCAATTGAAGTCGATACCGATCCCCAGTGATGGTTTCGCTTGGTTTTAACAGTTCATAATAAATAACACCAACTTGGTCTCACCAAATACATATCACAACCTTTGCAGCGTGAATATTCGGCCGAGGTGACGACGTAGAAGCATGATCGGGCAATCCCCATGACTTTCTTTTCTTTGGATTGCTGTAATGAATCCATTTTTTTATCACCCGTCACGATGCGATGAAGAAAACACTTCCTTTTTTGCCGCTGGGGCAGTTATTCACAGGCGAAAAAACGACGTTCAACATCCCTTGGTTTTAACTCATAAGGAACCCAAGTCCCCTGTTTCTGAATGATTACCAAAGCATGCAATCGCTTCAAAATAGATTGGCGTGTAACTCCTAATACTGAAGCGAGCTCTTCTTGCATTTGACACCGATCCTCATTTAGCAATGCCTTTAATTCAGAAGGACGGTCGTCAACATTAAAATCACCGTCTTTGAAGCGACCGAACCAATCTCGGCACGTTGCTTCACTTAAAGCAGCATCTCCATAAACTTTTTGTAGCTTTCGATGTGCTTCAGCCGCCGCTTTTTCGAATGAAAGAGGAAAATCAACACTTCCCGCAAATGACGATTGTTCGGCGCAAAATCAGACATTTTCACAAAACCAAAAGTATATGATACCAAAATAAAATCCCTAATGTGTCGAAGCAGTTCGTTTTCCATATGTCTAAGCTTGGTTTATGACGTTTAGGTTATGTTAGAATCGATGAACACACACTGCTGGCGGCATCGATTGACAAACAGCGGGAACTTAGTTCCGCCAAGTACGCAAATTTCCAACCGCCCTTAGGAGGTGAAATCATCGCCTTATCATCAACTTAAAACTTAAAAACTAATTTTTTTCAAGATCAAACCTAGAAAATTTACAGCAAACATTTCAAAAAAATAGTTATACCAGATTTTGGGCCTGCTGAGTACGAATTTGTTATCCATTTATCCTTATGGGGTCAGTTCGAAAGTCAGTTCATCGTCAAGCACAGAATATTTATCGTAAAAATTAAAAAAAACTGATATACATGTTTTTGAGGCTGTTGAATCAGAATTCGTTGTCCTTTTGTTCTTGCGAGGTCAATCCTGTATCCATCTGGCTTTATTCCATGGAATGAATAACCTTAAAGTCAGGGAAAAAACTCTTAAAGATTGGATAAAACTCACCTTTTCTTCGTTTCACAAATTTTTTAAAACGACGCTTTGTTTTGATGGAGTACTCTTTACTTGTCCCTTCACAATTTGGGTAGTGTTTCTTTATTTCTTCTTTATTTGTTCTTTGCCGAAAGTGAAAGTAGGATTGCTGGCCATTAGCTTGACTTTCAGAAGCGTGTGAAAGGTACCAGTTGAGTTGTAATGCACTTCTCTCTCTAAATAATAAGTTTCCATACCTCTTTTAGTGCTAAATTTAACAACAATTCGTTGTTCTGTTATTAAACCAATTCGTTTAAAAATGGCGGTTATGAATATATGAATTATTTGTTTGCAGGTGTGACAGAGAATACATCCAATAGTCGCTGACGTTCCATATTTCTTCTATGTAGGGTTGTTAATATTCGACGGACCCATCTGGCAACCCTGTATCTTTTGACAGAGGCGTCAGATCGCTTAATGACATACCGCGTTGAAAGCGTCAGTCCAAGCAGACTTTTACCATGGAACAGTAAATGCCACGCGCGCGCTCTTAAATTGTGGAAATTTACATTCAACAAAAGAAGTAAATTGTGAAAACTCAACGTGCTTATAAAAAATTAAATAATGTGAAAAGTGCGCCTTCTAAGAACACCATTAAACGTTTGTACAAAAGGTTTTCGACTCGTGATGGTCTGTCTAATCCAAAGAGGCCAAATTGCTCTTGTATGAGCCAGGGTTGAGACGTCGTCAAGGACATCCCAAAATCGCCGTTCTCAGCAGTTGGGCATTGCTCGAACCACTTTACAACGAATTATTCGCATTGATTTGCATTTACTCCCGTATAAGATTCAATTGACGCAAAGATTGTTGCCTGCGGACAAGCCTCGTCGATTGGAATGGGCCCAAAAAACACATGGGTTCGTCGAATGTGGGCAACCCTGTATGTATAGGAGCGACATCCTCATTATTCCATGGACACACCTATTATTTTAGGATCACCCTCATATTCTCATTAAGTGTATAACAATGTAAACGTATCTACATATTTGTGGTTGTATTAGAAATTCTTACATTAACCAAGATTTCTGTGTACGCGCAAACATTCATGCCTGTGTGAATGTGAATTCCTTTCACCATTTTTTGGTGAAAAAGTAAAGTGAACTTAAGAGATGCAATTTGCAGTCACTTTCCTAAAAGTTCGTCGTATCTGCAATTTTACTTGTATTTGCATTTCTATTTTTGTCAGTCCCTTTCTTCCTGCTGTACGTGTGACCCGCTAAATTACCTTATTCTTTCCGTGTAGCAACGACTACATTTGTGCACATACATTTGTTGTATACTGTATATGTTTGTAAGTAAGAAAATTCGTAATGCTTACATTAGGGAATCTGACCTGGTTTCAAGCCAAGGTTTTCCATTGTGAAATCTACGTCAAATCAAATGAGAGTGGAGTTTTCCACTCAAATTTGCCAATTTCAGTTTTGCTTTAAGTTTTCCATTCTTCAAGTCATGAAATATTATTTCGCGATTGTCCCCTTTCGCAGCAATTTATACGGCTAGGAGTAGAAATTTGTGCGTACGAGTATAAAGAAATGTGTACTTTTTTCAAAATTTATTGTATGTAATTTGAATTTACCTAAGTAATGTGAAAGAAATATTAGTAATTTTGAGAGTAATTCTCTAATTTATCTGAAGGAGCTTTAAAGGCTTAATCTTGACCGAGTTATTCGTGATGCATGAAAAAGCATCAATCAGCGCTATTTTTTAATGCATCACAAAAAAACTAAGAATGAATACTAAGAAACTTTTAACACCGAAGTCACCTGAAAACGAAGGCAAATTTTGTTTTTCACCTAACAAAAAAATGTTGAACGAATTTGGTTAGAAGGGTGAACTTTTGTAGGTTAACTAAAAATGAAATTTGTTAATTGAATGGGTTCATGGTAACTACCTATTGTATATTAGGTCGAGAAAAAATTTAGGAAAACTTCAGCAAATAACAAGCAGAAAAGACTAAGAGATGCAATCACTCTCGAAGTCTGTTAAGTAGAAATGTCTGCACAAAAATTCAAGACTTCGTCATCCCACAACCTCACAATGTTTTTAAGAAGCGAAAATTCCATAATAAGTGGATATCACTCATGGTCCATTTAACTAATATTTTTAAGTTGAATTCTAAAAAAAAATTTCGAATGAAATCTTACTGAAAAAAGGTCCTGTACTCGTATATTTCAATTAGAAATTGTTGGATATACAACGCAGGCTAAAAAGCCCATTGCATTCAAAGCTTTGGAAAGTAAAAGGGATAGTCAAGGAGGAAAGCAGAGAAGTACCATAAATAAAGAAATGGGATATTTATTTATTTAATTAATATAATGAAATATACTTATAAATAAATATATTACATATTTGTGGCAGCACTAGCAACAATGCCTTCAGCTGCTTAGTGTATATAATAGATGCTACTATATTAGTATTAGTATAAATAATTATAATTTGTATAACCAAAATTAAATTTGATAGTTTAAGTTCATTAAATTTTGTTACTTAATTTAGCTTTGCTGATATATTTGTATATTATTGAAATATTTTCTGCAGTAGGAGCTTTTAAAAGCTCTGATGGCGTGTTCGATGAAAATATTTCTCCCCTGATCTTGCTGAGTGCTGGGCATGTATCCAGGATGTGTAGCGTAGATGTTGATGTGCTGTTACAATAAACACAACCTGGATCGGAGCTTCTATTGAGAAGATGTTGGTGTGAAAGTGCACAATGTCCGAGGCGTAGTCTTGAGAAAACTTTGAGCGCTGGAATACTACATGTTGTAGGGTAGGTTGTTTTAGTTTTGTTAGGATTAAAAAGGCGATACCGGTTATTGTAAGTGCTCCATAACTCTTTTTGTTGATTTTCTTTCATTTTGTAAATATAGCGTAATATATCATTTTTCTCGTTTGTCTCTACGTAGTAGCAGGGCATATGTGGTACCTGTTTAGCTTCCTTATCGGCTACTTCGTTGCCGTGGATACCGCAGTGGCTCGGTACCCACATTAATTTTATTTTAGTCTTATATGCAATCAGGGTATCTCGAATACATGCAATTAGCGGGCTTACGTTATTTGGGTTCTGAATCGCCATTATTGTTGAGAGGCTATCGGTGCATATGGTATACTTTCCTTTTGACGTTACCGCCCATTTTGCTGCTGATTTCACAGCATAGGCTTCAGCTGAGAAAATGGAGCAGTAGGGTAATAGCAACCCTTTGCTTATAATGCAAGAATCGTCAGAAACGACTGCATACGCGGTATTAGCATAATCTTTTGATCCGTCGGTGTATACGAAACTCCAACCGTTGGAGTGAAGTTGGCGTTTTCGACTCGTAAAAACTTGTCTGAAAGTATCTGCACAGGTGTTTTGCTTTGGAAAGCACATTAATTCGTCTACCAAAAAAGAGGAATGTAGAGCCCATGGGGATGTTTGCTGATTTTTAAGCACCTTGGTTTTATGTCAGGATCAAGATGCGCTGTCTTTTGAACAACCCGATGGATAGCTGATTGCTTTTTTATATGCCGCTTTCGCGTAACCGCTTGTTTTACTTTGTTGTATAATATAGGATTATGGGTATAAAAAAGTTTAGGTATCAGTCGTAATGTGCTAAATTCCAGTCTTTCTTGGATATGTGGCATGCCAGTTTCTGCAAGTATATTCTTTGTATTCGTCGTGGGAAAAGCTCTGATGCTGCGTCTGATAGCCGAATGGTATGGCGCGTAAAGTTTTTTAAGTGAGTTTCCAGCGTGGTGCCCATATATTGGAAGGCCGTAATCAATGGCTGATAGGAGTAAAGCCTTAGTTGTGTTGATTAGGATATTCGGATGAATATTTGATTTTTGCGATGAGAGGAATTTAATAATACTTAGTTTATCAAATAACTTTTTTCTTAAAACTAAGCAATGCTCCTTAAAGTTAAATTTGGGGTCAAAAATGATACCTAAAATCTTAAGTTTATTTACATTTGGTATTTGAGTATTGTATCTAAAATTAAATCCATCACATGTTTTTTTGTGGCAAATATGTAAAGTGTTACATTTTTGAAATGATAAGTTGGCTCCCGATGTGAGAGACCATTCCGAAATTTTGTTTAAGATTTCTGTAAAAGTATCTTTGACTTGCGTCAAATCGAATCTTCTTGAAAAAATTAGAACGTCATCTGCATAAATACAATGTTCTACTGGGAACTGGGATATAATTTGGCTAATTTTATTAAAAGCGATCATGAATATTGTGACTGATATTGGAGAGCCTTGAGGTATACCATTTTCTAACGGAACGCAGGGTGAGTAGTTATTATTGAGTTTAACTCGGAATTTTCTGTTGCTCAAAAACGTTTTAACAAAGTTGTAAATTTTTGGGCCTACTTTGCAGTTGGCTAGTTCTTGAAGGACGTTATGTGCACCGATACGATCGTATGCCTTCTCGAAATCTAGACTTAGAGCTGTTAAATGCCCCTTATTGGCGATTGCGGTTGCCGCGGAGTGTTCGAAATGTATTATAGTAGAGCGTCTAAGGTACCATGCCCTTTTTTGAATGCTACTTGGTTGGCGCTAATTGACTTAGTTTTTTCTGAAAACTACATAATCCTTTTGGCTAATATTTTTTCTAATATCTTTCCTAAGCAGGGTAATAAGGATATGGGACGGTAGCTGCTAATTTCCAACTGCGGTTTGAGAGGTTTAGCTATTGGTATTGCGTCTGCTACCTTCCAATTCTGTGGGTAAATACCTTGCGTATAAATTTCGTTGTACAAGTTTACTATCCTTTTTTTAAAAAAAGGAGGACAGTTTTTCAACAAAGGGTATGATATTATTCTTTTTTTCTATGAACTCATACGGAAAGTTGGAATTTTTAGAGTAGGAGCTCCAATATTTTGCAAATTCGTTCGCTATATTACTAGGGTCGGTATATGTACCGTTTGGAGTATTTATACAGGTTATGGTGTTTGATCTCCTAATGCCCGATAGGCGCCCTAAGTCCTGCCAAATTTTTTTTGTGCTACTTTGCGGGTTAATGTTAGAAGTGAAGTTTTCGAAAGCATTGCGTTTTGCTTTTTTTGCTTCGTGTTTGAAAATGGCATTGTTACGTTTGTATACTAAAAGATCGTGAAAATCTCGTGTACATTTATATTTGTACCAACTCTTTTGCTTTAGAGTTCGTAGTTTTTGCAAATCATTATTCCACCATGGCGTATATCGTGTTAGGCTGAAGTTTTTTGTCTGCGGAATAGAAAAGTGAGCTGCAGTACAAATAACTTTTTTTATTGAGGCTGCTTCTTTATTAATATTAGTTGAAACCGGGTACTTCGTGGATATATTTGTGCACATTTCTTGATATTTAGCCCAATCTGCTTTGTCTGTTAAAAATTTAGGATTATATTTGTTTTTGTTGTGCTCCTTATTGGATACTATTTCAATAACAATAAGAAAATGGTCACTTCCGTGAAGGTCATTGATTATTTTCCATGTACTGAGAGGTACCAAATTTGGTGTACATGTCGTTATATCGACGTGCGTGAAAGTATGATGAGTTGAAAAGTGAGTGGGGTTTCCATCGTTTAGTACAACCATATCAGTCGATAACAAAGAGTCTTCAATAATAGCGCCTCTGTCATTAACAGATGATGAGCCCCACAGAGGACTCCAGGCATTTACGTCGCCTAACCATAGCCTGGGCCCAGTTGCCTTATTTAAAATTCCAAATATATGTGTATGTGAAAATAGTTTATTTGGAGGTATATATGTATTAATGATAGTGAGCTTTGGGTTATGCGAGATTTCTACAGCAATACTCAGAAGATCATCGTCAGTAAACAGAATTTTGTGAGGTATTCCTCTTTTAACTAAAATGGCAACACCTTGTTTACCATATAGGTTTTGGGGTGAATTGAAAAAATGGGCTTCATATCCGCTTGGAGGGTATGCTTTCTTATTGTGAGGGATATGAGTTTCTTGTAAGCATAAAAGGGATGGGTGGAGTTCTTTTATTAGTAATAGCAGTTCGTGGTAATTATTGAAATATCCATTAATGTTCCATTGAAGTACCGAGATCATTGTGAAGGTAGACTAGTGTGTTTATGCGCGACAAAAATGGTGTAGTTGGTTATAAAGCAAATTAGGGAGGTAATTCTGTATTTGTTTTTGATTCCATATTAATATCTTGTTGCTCAATTGGGAGAGTTGGTAGAGGATCAGCAGGAGAAAAAGGGTTATCGTTGTTGATTGAGTTGTTTGCTGTCAATGCATTGAATTGTTGGGAAATATTTTCGTGGGTGAAGTAAGTGGTTGTGTTGCCTGTATGTTGTTGGTTGGAAATTAATTGGGTGAGAATATTACTGAGAGGATTATCATGATTTATGTTTTGTTCTATGTTTTGTTGAGAGGTATTATTTGGTAAATTTGAATTCAGTTGTTGCGGTTCAGCTGGAGGTAAATTATTTGTTTTTGAATTGTTTTGAGATTGTGATGAGTCATTTTGTTGTTGTTGATTAAGTGTGTTAAAATTTTGTGTGATAGAAGCGAAAGAGGGGCCACCAATAATTGAAGGAATTTGGTTTTTGTACAGTGTAATTGCTTCTTTCATAGTACATTTATTTTCAACTTGGATTTTTAAAATCCCTTTAGATTGTTGGTATTTTGGACAAAGCTTATCATATGCTGGGTAATTTCCGGAACAATTTGTGCACATTGTTCGGGTACATTTTTGGGGGTCATGAGAGGGGAGATTGCATTGTTGGCACATTTGTGGGTTATTGCATCGTTTCATCGTATGATTGAGTTTACCGCAATTCTTACACCGCATTGGGTTTGGGAAATAAGGTTTAACCATTACTGAATGCCATGTGATATCGACTCTATTCGGAAGGTGGAATTTGTCGAAAGTTAGGAGACATACTCCGGAGTGTTTTTGTTTTCCGTCAAGAAGTTTGGAAAATTTATAAACCTCTACAACACCTTGGTTAGCTAAACCTTTTACAATTTCATCTTCACTGAGGTCATTTAGACATGGGGCGTAATTGGTACCTTGATATAATGGAGGTAGTCCTGTGAGAATTTCCACGATTTTTTGGCAAATCTGAAAATATCTTCTTGCTTGAGAGAACGAATATTACTCGCAAGTCTCAAAAAACATTTTAATTGTAATAACCCAGGAGACCTTAGGCAGCCGCCGTAGCTGAATGGGTTGGTACGTGACTACGATTAAGTACCGCCCGGGCTTGAAACCTAATGTGGGTAAAAAATGCCAAAACAATAGAAAAGGTTCTTTCTAGTAGCGGTCGCCCTTTGGCAGGTAACGGCAAGGTTCCAAGTGTATTTCAGCCATAAAAAAGCTCCTCTTAAAAAAAAATATGTGATTGTCGGCGACGGCACAAAACTGTAAGTTTCTCTATTTTGTGGAAAACATCTTGTCACACAGCACAAATAGAAACAGAATATTTTTGCTACTTTGAATTTGCCATCAAACAAAAAGTCGGCTCGGTCGCGTATCGGCACCCACATCACTGTTGACAATTACGATTTCAAGGTTTGAAGACACTTCGCTTATCTAGGAACCAGCATTAGCACCGATAACTATGTCAGCCTTGAAATCCAACGGAGAATCTATCTTGCCAACAAGTGCTTCTTTGGACTAAGTAGGCAAATGAGTAGTAATGTCCTCTCTCGACAAACAAAACTGACACTCTACAAGGCTCTCATCATGCCCGTCCTAATGTATGGCGCAAAAGCCTGGACGATGACAACATCCCATGAGGCGTCCCTTGGAGTGTTTGGGAGGAAGATTCTGCGCAAGATTTTTGGACTTTTGCACGTTGGTGGCGACGAGTATTGCAGGCGATTAAATGATGCGCTGTATGAGCTTTACGACGACATAGACATAGCGAAGAAAGATCCAGCTACTACGCTGGCTGGGTCATGTCGCCCGAGTGGATACAAAAGCTCCGGCTCTTAAAGTATTCCATGCGGTCCCAGCTGATTGTAGCAGACGAAGAGGAAGGCCTCCTCTGCTTTGGAAAGATCAGGTGGAGAAGGACTTGGTTTCTCTTGGTGTGTCCAACTGGCCCGGTTAGCACGAGAAAGAAACGACTGACGCGCTTTGTTAAACTCAGCCAAAATCGCGTGAGTGGTTGTCGCGCCAACCAAGAAGAAATTTAGTTTTTAGATTTTAATATCACTAAACGCATGTCCAACAAAATGGTGCAAACAAGTGAGTGGTCAGCGCAAGTACCATCGAGTTATTTCCCCATATCTTTACTCCAAAGCCTGAATGCTCCAATCTTCACTGCTAAAGAAAACCTTTGCAATTCAGGCTAAAACCAGTAGACTACTTTAATTCACTCCTGTGCAGTTTTATTCTAGTACAACCAAATTCGTTGGTTTCATTTTATCATTTGTGCATTTTAAAATGTATATATGTACGTACTTATAGGTAAAGAATGTTAAGTATCCTTTGGGAACTTGTAGATCTTGTCCCAGTGCTGCCCTGAAAGTCGTTTTGCACTTGCTTTCCATCGACTTCCATTGCTGCTCAAAGTGCAATCAGGTTAAAGAAGGTTGGCTTTGGAGGAAATCTCTTCGTGCAAGTCGTGCAAGAGCAATCTTTCTAGCCTCTAGTACCTCTGTCTTCCCTGATGGTTCCAAGATGGGATTGGAAGTCGGCGGTGGGGTTTTCTGTGAATCAGCACACTTATCTATTTCTTTAAAACTACCGAATGCTAGAGTTTTTCAAGCAGACGTTTTTACGATACTGCCGGCACGCAAAATGAGAAGAGATTTTAACATTGTTTTCCGATAGACAAGCTGCGATCAAGGTTCTGACGACAAAAAGGTGCAAATCCAAACTCGTCAACTCCCCTTAGGAGTCCTGTTAGGAGGAGATCAAACCACCCAATAGGTGTAGGTAACATTTCTCTAATCTGGGTTCGAGGACATAGCAACATAGAGGGAAATGAAATTGTTGATGAGCTTGCGAGGAAGGGGACTGCTTTGGTATGAAAGACCATCGGCATTTTCCTGACTGTTGCTAACGGGGAATTGAATTTTCAATTCTCTTACGGACCTTTCTCGCATTAGGATGGGGTCAATGGGGATGGAAGAAAAAATAAACAGGTTCTTGTGTCGCACAATGATATTACAACCAAACCGTAAGGTCTGAGTGAATTAGTTGTTTAAACCGGCTACCACCAAAATCTAACCTAACCTAAGACCTAGTTTGTTTTGCAAACTTAAATTTCAATTTGCACAACAATGGCGGAAGTAAATTGCACTTACACCTAAGACTTCTGCTCTGTGTCATAGCAGAAGGCTTCGCAAAAATGTTTGCCAAAAGATTTACGCAGCTTTAGACGCTGCAAATTAAGACCAAAAGCAATATTTTCGGATCATTTGCAAATTAATTGTCAGGACACTTTCATGCAACGGCCCATCTATTTGACTGCTTCTGTGTGCGCCTGTGTGTGTATGTACAAATGCATGCAAATGTGATATTGTTAGTCCTACCTACCTAGTCCTTACATGCATGTACCTATGTATGCGTGCATGAGAGCATAAGTTTGAGGGCGATCACCTTAACTTCTACTTCTAATCTTCAATATTTTTGAGCATCTCAACCATTTTGTCTCATAAATCGCTTGCAGATTGTGCGCTGTAATCGCTGACTAATCTGCCTGGATTACTGTCTGTAAACTTAATTGCATTCTCGCTGGGCAAGAGCACCACTTGGGCGCAGACCGAGTCTACGATTGTGCAGGCAGCCTACTGTTGGTGAGATGTGGAGTTGAAGCCAGAATTCTGCAGTTGGTTTGTTTGGCAGGCACTCAATGGCCAACACGAACGTAACGGTACGTGACAAAAGACAAATGATCCAATAGCCTATGCCACTTAAGCTTAGCCATTACCTAGCAGGCCACAATTTCATACCAATAAATACTAACTTGTATGCACGCATACACACATACACACGTACACACGTACATAAATGCATGGACTGTTGCCGCTTTTGGGGTGATGTGCATGTGTATTAGTGTCCGCATGCCTATATTTGTCTGCCTTTTTGCACAGAGTGGTAACAGATTCCAGCCGAACGGAGTGGCGGTAATTAAAGCAGATACCCTTTGAGGTTTTAAGCTCCTTCACTGTCAACTAAGTGCTTGCTGTTATTATTGTTGTCGTTGTCATACACTGTTATTCACCACACAATTAATAAGTTTATGAAATTCCATATTTACAACACCCACAGCCGCACTCGCGTCTGAGTTTTTGGTTGCAATATTCTCTGCAACTTTCATGGCCATAATTGTTATTGTTCCATGCAACTGACTGCCACACAAAGGACGCGACGCCTTATGCAAATTATTTTGACATGCACAAGTTTGCATAATAATTCAGTTGTGGCATCAACATTCACGCTCATTTCTGCCCACTCATTTCACAATTATTTCACACACACATACAAGCGCATATGAGTTCACTCTCCCCGCATAGCTTCCTTTTAATCAATTTTGACAGTCTCTCACGAATTGCAAACGAATCAAATGAGGCGGTACACACCCCATACGATGGCGGCGTTGTCAGTCGGATGTTGCGCAGTTGCGGTTGTCGGCTCTGTGGTTGTGATACGCATCCAGCTCCAGCTCCGTCTACGTCTGCGTCGGCTTAAACGTTTCTGTCGCTGTTAGTCAGTGTGGCAAGCCTGTGATTGTGCGACATTCCGAGCTGAACGGTGAATGCTGAATGCACAATTGATGATGACATTCAGTCATGGCGACTTCATTTCTGCAACTCAATCTGTTGTTGGGATTGTTGATATTACTGGCGATGTCATCCATCATTTTCGGTTACATCAGCAATCATACCCCACCCTTCCTTATGACGCCGCAGACTTATCTGCTGCTATTTATTATTGAGTGGTTTGTGCTGTTGTATTTACAATGAATTGTATTAACTTTCTATAAACACACACACAAACACATGCACATATCATAATGCCGAAATAACCGTAGATGTAGTGATGTAGACCATTACCTCGTAGATACTCGTGTGCTTGGGCGTATGCTGGCTGGCATGTGATTAATTTGATGTGAATTCCAACTTCATTTGGCGGTAAGTCAGTAATTGAGGATTTCACTTGTTTCGACTCCCTGTGTTTCTAGTTATAATATTTGATGCAATTATGCAATATTCGATGAAGACCGGGATATATATTCCTCAGCACAATTTAGTAAAATTTATATTTGAGCTGGCTGTTAATTTTTGGAACCGGACAAATTCATAGACATCAGATGGACGGACGGAAATTTTGTCTTAAAATATAAAAAGTGGGCGTGGTTTTCATCTAATGTTATAATAGGTATTTATTAATAGGTCTATTTATAAGTTCGTGCGGTTTTACAACAGATGGCGTAACTTGATTATTATTCCATCGATCCACATTTCCAAACATTCATTGGAGAGCTACTGTCGTAAGGCACAAACGTCAGTATAAGTTTTTTATTTGAAGCGTAAACAACAATATTTTTACCACACTTGAAAATGTCGAATTTCGTGCCAAATAATGTGTTTTTGCGGGGAATTCTTCTTCATTATTTTAATATGAAGAAAAAAGCAGCCGAAAGTCATCGTATCTTGGTGGAAGTTTATGGTGAGCATGCTCTATCTGAGCGAACGTGCCAGAAGTGGTTTGCACGCTTTAAAAGTGGTGATTTTGGCTTGGAAGACGAAGAACGCGAGGGTGCGCCGCCAAAGTTCATGGATACCGAATTGGAGGAATTGCTCGATCAAGATCCGGCTCAAACGCAAGAAGAGGTTGCAAAAACTTTGGGAGTTGATCAATCAACCATTTCCAAACGTTTAAAAGCCATGGGAATGATCCGAAAGGTAGGCCATTGGGTGCCGTATGAATTGAAGCCAAGAGACGTTGAACGCCGTTTTATGGCATGCGAACAACTGCTTCAACGGCACAAAAGAAAGGGTTTTTTGCATCGAATTGTGACTGGCGATGAAAAGTGGGTCCATTACGACAATCCAAAACGTCGGGCAACGTATGGATACCCTGGCCATGCTTCAACATCGACGTCGGCGCAGAATATTCATGGCCTGAAGGTTATGCTGTGTATCTGGTGGGACCAGCTGGGTGTTGTGTATTATGAGCTACTGAAACCGAATGAAACGATTACGGGGGATGTCTACCGACGACAATTGATGCGTTTGAGCCGAGCACTGCGAGAAAAACGGCCGCAATACGCCGATAGACACGACAAAGTTATTTTGCAACATGACAATGCTCGGCCACATGTTGCACAAGTGGTCAAAACATACTTAGAAACGCTCAAATGGGATGTCCTACCCCTCCCGCCGTATAGTCCAGACCTTGCGCCATCCGATTACTATCTCTTCCGATCGATGCAACATGGCCTGGCTGACCAGCACTTCCGTAATTACGATGAAGTCAAAAAATGGATCGATTCGTGGATTGCGGCAAAACCGACCGAATTTTTCACAAAGGGAATCCGTGAATTGCCAGAAAGATGGGAAAAAGTAGTAGTAAGCGATGGACAATATTTTGAATATTAAATTTGTAACCATTTTACGTCAATAAAGTTTCAAATTTCGAAAAAAACCGCACGAACTTATTCATAGTCCTATTACTATTATTATTATTAGGCTACTGCGCACTGGGACCAAAACAGATCTAATGTACAAAGCCTGTTGAGGCCACCAAAGTGGTGAAGCCTATTTATGCCTAGTGCAGGACATTTACAAGACATGGGTTTTGAATTTTTAGTGTCCATTTTACAGAATTGGCACATGATGGTATCAGAAAGGACAATTTTGTATCGGACAATGCGAAGTTATGAAGGACTTTGTCTACACCAACATTAACAACAGAAATGGCGTCAGCTTGGATATCAAACGGAGAATAACTCTTGCCAACAGGTGTTACTTTGGGCTCAGTAGGGAAGTAGAGCTCTCTCTCGAAGTACCAAACTGGAACTCTACAAAACCCTCATCATGCCCGTCCTGCTATGTGGCACAGAAGCATGGATGATGTCAACTGGACATAAAAAAGTTAGGGGACCTAACTCTGATTACTCTGTGACTATTACTAAGACTAAAACTATAGCTTTGACTATGGCTATGCTATCAAACGTTGGAGGACCTCAAAGAGGTAGAAGAAAGGCGCTTTCAATAGTTACTGGCTCTACTTTCCTATACCCCACCCAGGATGGGCAGGAGAATGAACGAGACCGTCAAAGGTACTGCAAGGTGACAGACTTAGCGCACTCAGTGTAGCACGTGCGTACTGAACAGTATCGGATGATACAATCTCCGTTATAGCGAGTAAAGTTCCCTTTGATACACGGTGAGAGAAACTTAAGCGACTGTATCACTCAAGTGAACACAAACCGACTCCTGAAGACAATCTAATCGAGCGCCCATGTTCGATAGCAAAATAGATGGGATCACTTTTCCAAAAGCCACTGGATATATAACTTGATTCCCAAACTAAATGAATGGATAGTAGAAAACACGACAAAACAGATTTCTATCTAAACCAGATTCTCAGCGAACATGGTGGCTTTCGACCTGCCCGGAATGTCACAGCGAAAATGAGGGTGCATAGCCCATGACATGAGAACACTCCAAGCTCGCAAACGTCCCCGGCGTCGTCGTCACACCAGATAACCTAGTAACGCTAATGCTGAACTTAAAATAGTAGATACCGAGAAACAGTAGCAATGTTTGTAACAAGCATTGCAATAAAACTTCAAAGCAAAGGATGAAAGCGCAAAGCGGAAGCAAGGCGAATGCGTCATCCAAAGAAGACGTTTCTAAACGAAATCTACGTCGAAATGGAAGAAAAATGGCCAAAGAACTGAAAACATCGCAAGACATCATTCGACGCATATTTGAAAAATGAGCTCACGGTCAAGGCTTACAAGTTCCAAAAAGCACACGATCTTTCACCCCGCAAGAAAAAATTCGGTGCGAAAGAGCAAAGGAGTTGTTGCGCTTGAACGAACGTGTCGAATTTCCTAACATTGTGTTTTCTGATGAAAAAAATTTCCTAATTGAGCAGTTCATAAACACTCAAAACGATCGTGTTTACTTGACCGAACGCTCCTCCGAGAATTTTAGCCTACGTATGGCCACTCGAAGCAATTTCCCATCGCAAGTAATGGTTTGGGCCGCAGTGACCGCTGATGTACGTTCTCCAATCGTCTTTATCGAGCCTGGTGTCAAAGGGAATGCGACTAATTATAGAGAAAATGTTTTAGAAGCTGCTTTAGAGCCGTGGACACGCAAACATTTCGGTCGTAGACCATGGATGTTCCAACAGGACTCGGCACCATCTCATAAAGCTCGTGTGAACCAAGAATGGTTAAAAAATCATGTTCCACTCTTCATTTCGTCCACACAATGGCTTTCGAATTCGCTAGACGCAAATCCGATTGACTATTCCATCTGATTTTGGAGAGCAAGGTGAGGACTAAAAATATGCTAGTATGGATGCGCTGAAAAAAGTGCTTACACGAGAATGGGTCAAAATACCTCAAGACACATTCATGCAGCATGCAACTCATTTTTTGACCGTGGGAAGGCTATAGTCAAGGCAAAAGGTGGTCATATCGAGCTAAAGTGAATATATGTTAAAATTGTAATCATTTTTAAACAATTATGTCTTTGAAATCAATAAAAACTAATTTCACACAAAAAAGTTATGGTGTTTTGAATAGGTAACACTTCATATCGTTCACCCTGTATATTCCTAAGGAAACTAGTTAAAAGTTAAAGTTAAATAGTTATGCCGCTCACCTTGGAACTCACCTTGTGTACCAAACTGATAAATGACAAAATAAAACAATACAAAAATTTCAGTTAAATTTTCAACAATACAGGTACGTCCATATACATATTCAAGTACATACCTATACACATACTAATGCATTTTTGTAAAATTACTGACAGCTTTTACTGCAATCACATGACAACTACAGCAAATCGAAGAGGACGAGCAAAAAATTCTTGACTACAATCAATTTATTTTCAATTCCATGCTGACCATTTCATAGTGTGCCGAAATCTCAAAGGACGTTGAATAAATGGCAATCGGCAAACGACAAGAAAAGCGGGCAAACTCATTCCATAGCATGAAAAGAAAACGATAAAATGAATTGGTGAATAAAAGAGGAAAATATGTCGATGACGAAAATTCGTAAACAAATTTGTATATCCGCTTATTTGATTGTTTGCAATTTTGAAATGGCAAATATTGAAGTTGTAATTTAGTAAAGGAGGGAAAAGCAGTATATGTAAGGGTACGCTGAGGCCAATCAGGGTGATGAAGAAAATCAAAAATGTAACATAAAACTTTGAAAATCAATGCAATAAAAAAATTGTATGTACTGCAAGAAAAACAGCAATTACAACAAGAAGTCTCGAAGAAATGCTTGGAATTGCAATTGCTGGTAATTTGCTAGATTTAAAGGAATGCAGGGGCAATCTAATAAGAAGAAGGCTTGCGAAATAGGCATGCATAGACGTGTATGTGCATATAAAAATATCTGCATATGTGTAGGTGAATACATTGGGTGAGCCCCAGAAATCAGCAACCATTGCTCGCAATGCAGTGCGGCGGTCGAGCCATCGTAAATCTGCAGATTGCGTTCAATTGATTACTCGCCTCATCCCAACACGTCACACTCAAGCATCTCCATGCCAATCGCACAAATATACAAATACATAGAGATACATACATATTTGCATTCATACTTTCATTCGTATGCTTAAGTTAGTAGCAAAACCGTCGCATGCCACTTTAAAGGGCAGAATGTCAACTGTGGTCACTTGCAAAGCTTGGTGGTCTCGCACGGAGGGTCACTGCAGCGTTTGGCGTAGCTGGTACATATAAGCATAGACGTATACGTGAAGATAGTTGCTTAGAGGGATGGTTAGAGTTGGCTGCAATTTATCCGTTTAAGGGCTTTGAAGCGTATGGACGGGCGATGCAGCCGAATTTACAATGGTAACAAATTTTGCTCCCTCTTACTAAAATTTGGTTTAATTGTACATTCTCTGAAACTTTCACATTCCCCATATTTCGTCAATTCACATTTGCATCCCAGTAGAGCTTGCGGTCGTCGATCGAGGATTTCCGGAGCGCTTACTTGTGGGTATATGATTAATCTCCTCCGCTTCTTTTACTTTCGCGTATATACAGGCTATTTTTATATATGTTTTTAGAAGCAACTAACGAAAAATAATTTTATAGCAGTTGATTAACTTTGTTTTTTTTTTCTTTGTATTTGTGTGCTGATCGTTTGCAGATCAATATGTCCTGTTTTCACTACATTCTCTTTGAAATTTTGACATTTCAGCAACAAAATAGCCAAAACAAAATACATGTAAATGTTGTTGGTGTTCTACCGAAGTCAGTTTCTATTAACTCGACTTTGCTGTGAGTAAATAATTCCTTAAGAAATATAAAAAAACCATCTAGCATTCAGAGTCGGTGTAAAACTGCACGACCCTCTAATTGGCGCAGAACTAATCACCCCATCGGAAGATTTATAATTTTTGCGAATGGCGTCCCATGTTAATCATATTTGGCCTTGTGAAAGACAGCTGCAGCCTACAAACAGGCAAGCAATAGAGCGCGTAAAGGTCAGAATAAAGATTTCCATCACTGAAAATCATTCTTTTTTACTTAGTAAAAAACGCTGGCGGCCGCCGTAGCCGAATGGGTTGGTGCGAGATTACCATTCGGAATTCACAGAGAGGACGTTGGTTCGAAGCTCGGCGAAACATCAAAATAAAGAAAAACATCTTTCTAACAGCGGTCGCCCCTCGGCAGGCAATGGCAAACCTCCGAGTGTATTTCTGCCATGAAAAAGCTCCTCATAAAAATATCTGCCATTCGGAGTCGGCTTAAAACTGTAGGTCCCCCCATTTGTAGAACAACAGCAAGACGCACACCACAAATAGGAGGAGGAGCTCGGCCAAACACCCGATAAGGATGTACGCGCCAATTAAATATAATATATATATACATATAAGCTATTCAAAAACAAAATTGGATGACTAATTTTGCGCCACTTATCTATACGAGTGTAAAGGACAGGATAGTAACATAAAATATTTATATTAGCGGGGATTTATTCAATATGTTTACAAAAACGTGAAAAATTGCTGCGCTGTTGCCATTTTTATTGGAAGTTGAGCTAAATCTAATGCTAATTTTTTCCATTTCGACTCCAAAAGTACTCTAAAGAGCAAATATACTCTACCTCTTAGCTAATTTTCTAACTCTCCCTATTGCATAAGTAAGTCCACGAAAGCAATAAAAACCTGTATATTGCTCCGCAATCACTTCAGTGGAAGTGCTCTTTTATTGCTCACTTCAGCTGCTCCCATTTCTGATGCTGCTGGGTATTTTGGGTGCACGCAAAACTGCTTCAACTGCAGCATTTTTCCACATACGAGTTGACAACAACTTTTACTTTTTCTTACTTTTGTTCTAAATCGTTTGTTTGTAGAAAGCTTTGCTTATCTCTGCAATATCTGAAATTTGCTTGCCACATTCATTTGCAAATCTGTCTGGTTGATGGATTTTCTAATTTTCCTATTTCTATATTTTCTATTTTTATAATCCTTGCAATTGTTTGTGCGCATTTTCAAATCACATTTGGCAGTATTTATTTGAAATACCGACACAAATCACTTAATTGTAGATTAAATTTCAAATGAAAAATATTTGGTTCAATCAAATATTGGGAAATTTCAGTGAATGCAGTTTCGAGTACAAAATTTTAATTAATTTTGTGAAATTTTTTTTTTATGTTATCCAAACTAAATCATTGAATTGAAATAGTGACTTGAAAAATTGTTTGAAAAGACTAAATGTGAACAGTGGACGCATTTAGCATAGAAATTTGTAAGAAGACGTGAAAAAGAAAAACAATCGGTATCAAATTGAAAATCATTTTTATTCATCAATTCTCTATTTATAAAAAACAAAATTTTCAATAACAATAATAAAAGAATTGCTTTCCTGACATAACACATGCCACTGGCGTAATTAGTTCGGCAGCTCAGGTACGTCTGAAAAAAAAAATTTGGTCGATTATTAAGCAGGAGATATGTTGCTATGATGAACAGCAAATTTGCAAAAAAAATCCTCTAGATATTTTATCTGTTTATTGGAAAAACAAAAAACAAAGATTTTTTTCACGTTCTCGCTCTTAAAAGAAATAGAAAACTTGATTATAAAATTGTAATTCTGCTACTGGCGAGAGCCACAAGGCTACTCAATAACATACTAAAAATGTAAATCAATCGGTTCAGTACTTTTAAAAAATATAAAAAAACTTTTATTTTTATATTAATTTTTTATTTATATTAAGAAAATTTTTCTTTTTTTTATGATGCTGAAATACTCTCAAGGAAATCTTTACAGAGGTCGGCTTTTGTAACTTTTTTTCAACGCAGTCTACCCTCCCCATAAGTACCTTTGCTTTCACCGACAAATCCATGATGAAATCTAAAGTTGGAGCGGTGTTTTCTCTATATCAGCCAATATTTCAGTCTTCTTTAACCTGCTAAAAACTAGTAGTATTTTTCAAGCAGAGGTCTTCATGATCCTGCAGCCATTCTAATTCTAATTCTAATTCTTGGGAAGAAGACATAAATACAATATATTTTCCGGTAGTCAAGCTGCGATCAAGGCTCTGTCGTTACAATGATGCAGCAGTCTTCTGGTCAATTTCTGTACGTCCCGAACATGCAGGAAACAATTCTCTTATCTGGGCTCCAAGGCCTAGGCACATAGAAGAAAATAAAATTTCCGATAAGCGTGCTAGCAAGGGGTCGACAGAACCGATTTCTATTGTCCCCATCTCAGATATCGGTGTACCCTTGACCGTTGTTAAAGGGTAAATGCAAAATTTCTTTCTTGAAAAAAAGCGAGACAGATGGAGCTCTATCTTATAGTGTGCTATCTCAAAAACACTTTGGCTTCAGTATGACCAAAGTAACACACTTAAAGTGTTGGGGATCCCACGCCACTCAATTTCCAAACTCATAGAAGTGGTCGCCAGTCACTGGGTGATTGGAGCTCATGCGGGGAATCTTTGACAACCCCCATTGCAGAAACTGTGGTAGAGAGGGGACTGTTGAACACTTTATTTGCAAATGTCCGGCTTTGTCGGTTAGGCGCTTGAGGTTTCTTAGTGTGCCCTCTAGAGATAGCCTGGAGCAGCTCTCCAGCCTAGATCCCGTTTCTCTGCTCCACTATATCAACAGTACTGGATGGCTCTAGATGGATTTTCTTCCTTTAAGTTTTGTAACTTGCCGCAAGTAGTGGCCTACCTACCTTATGGTATCAAAACGGCACTCTAGTGTTACTTGTAGTGAAGCCGCGATTCTCCTGTCATCTAACTTACCTATCTATTTACCCTCCACGCTTCTCTGTTTGGGATTTTTGTGTCAATGTTGCTCTCAGGATTCGAAATTTGGGCAGTAGTCTGTGATTAGGTTTAGGTTTGTCAGCCGCATCGCACATACAGACAACGATGGCACTTAGACCACGAAATGGGTCCGTTGTGAACCGCGGAGGCGGGGCTACATTTTCCTTTCCATATTGAACCATCCTGATCTATTGACAAAACGTAAAAGGTTGTTGATATGAAGTGTATAGATTATCTATATTCGTTAAGAAGTAGAATCTTAAATATCGGCTCCTGCTTCAGGCTAGAGCTGGGCATGCGCAAAAAAGGTGTTGAATTGTTTCCAACTCCTTCTCATTTCTGCAGCTCCGAAAGAAATCATGATTGCATGATTTCCTATGAGACAATGTCCTCTTAGGGCCCTTACTAAGGTCCTAATTTGAAATCTACTCAATTTTATATTACTCTTGGATAGACGTAGATTTAGCCTTGACCATGTTTGCCTGGCAATTTCACAGGTGTTAACGCCAATCCATCTTTGATTTGCAAAACTGATTAATGCGTTCTTAATGAGAAGCTTACAAGTTGCGAGAGGTATCTACATAAAATTACTTATGTCTGGCATACAGGTACCTTCTCTTGCAAGTTGGTCTGCCTTATAGTTTCCTGGTATATCTCTGTGGCCTGTATACTCCGTGATACTCGGAAGAAAAAGTTGCATGACCCTGTACACATATTTTTTTACTCTTTTGTTTATTTAAAAATTACCAACCTTTACAAGTGAAACAATTTTATTCACACCTGTAACGACTTACTTATTTTTATAACTTTTTTATGAAAGTCTAGTTTATTCTCGTACAAAAACCATATTAATGCAAGTTTCAAAGTTTGTGGAAGCTAAAAAAAATCCACTAATTTTCATCAGAATTTCAAAACTCGTTCAGACATAATTTTCAGAATAATTTCGGGTATGCACTTTTACAACTCATTGAATATTAATTTAATAAATAACAAGTTTGAAAACGCTTCAAAATCACGTTGGTTTTTGAGAATTTTTTAGCTGGCGGTCTTTTACACGTAGCTTTCTTATGTGGAAGGAAATATGCAGCACCGTCAACAAAAAAAATTGTGAAAAATCATCGTAATTTTTAAGCCACATGAAACTTGCACTTTATTATACCAGAACTTAATGAGCTAATATATAATTCCGTAAACTCGAATTTTTTTTCATATTCTAATTGAAAAGTTTGAGCTCTTTATGAAAACTTGTCATTTTTTGTTCAAATTCCCACAAAACTTAAAACTCGGATTTTTATAGTTTTATATGAGAATGAGCTGTATTTGCATATTAAAAATTTAAAATTAAGTAAATAATAAAAAAGTTGCCAAAATGTGTCGATCGGAGTTGCTATTTAACGCACTGTGTACAGCAGCTCTTTCACATGAAAAACAGATACACTTGAAATGTTAATAACTAGAAATAAAAAATATTTTTCCAAATTACCAAAAGTAATACCTCACCCCCCGCTGGATTTTATGAGAATCGAATGTTTCGAAGTGTTTTTAATTATTTAATTGCTGGACTGCGCACAACCATTTTGGTCAAACAGTTGGAAACAAAAGTCATCCAGTTTAATTGGAACACAAAATATATTTGCTTTACTTGGAAGTTCTGTTTAGAATTTAATTGATTTTTACATTCCATCGCTTATGTACAGGCAAGCATCAAAACAATATTGATAGTAGGGCGAGCGACCTTTTCCCAAAATAAAATGAGCTGAATGAAATTTTTGCGTTACATTTTTTTCGCACTTTTGCTGCCAGTTGTTTTGAGTTGCTCTAGTCTTTTTTTTCAAACTATACAAAATAATTTACAAATAAATGAATTACAATTTTTGTTGTAATTTTTTTTTTACTTTACTAGATACAGAAATAATCCAAAAAATTGTAAATATTCAAACACCCTAGTAGTAGTGTGTGCGTGCATGTGTTTGTAGTAAAAATTAAAATCTAATATAAGTCCTGCAGAGTTTGGTCAACAACTTCGCAGACATTATTTGGAACGAATTTAGACGAGCACCACTTGACCACTCGACCACACTCAGTCCAGTTTGACACTTTGGCAATACAGTGCGACACTGTCACCAACCGACGATTTGTTTGTAAAGCAAGTAAACTTTTTACGATGCCAACAAGTGAATTTGTAGCTACCATTTGCCACTTTGCTCGCATTTCGACTTCAGTTGAAAGTTAATGATGTCACTACCATTTGCCACAAGAAATCACAGGCATCACTACGCACGTAAAAGCAGGCAGAGGGAGCCGGTCCAAATGCAAGCAATCTGTGCAAAAGCACCATGAAAGCTAAAGCAACAACACCAACAGCATTTATACTTTCGCAATTTCTCTAAGGTTTTCCTTTTTTCCCAGACCTTCTACCTACTGCCACGCTCCCCTATTATCAGGAAGTGAAGATGGGAATATGTTTGCTCTCAAAGAGAAGCATTTAGAAGAGAGGGCGTTAGAACGTTCAAGTGGTCAAACGAAAAGGTCTCATCGAAAAAGATCGAATTATATCTCCCTTGGCAACCTTTGCCGGTGCTGTGTGTTCGTAATGATGCATACAACAACAACAAAAAGCTACAACTGCCGCCCTCGGTGACAGAGGGAAAGAAAGTTGGTCATGTCGTATGAGTGCTGTGGCAATTGGCAGCAAGTAAAAGTGACGGCGGAGGTGTTATTACTTTGCCGTAGTTGTTGTTGGTATTATCATGGTGTCTGTGTTCATTTGTAGTGGCGTCGGTTTTTGCCGTCCTTTTAAACTTTCAGTTGCATGGATGCAGGAAAATTGGTTGCTTTTGCAATTGAATTGTCGCCAATGATTCTGCTGCCGCTGCTGATGCTGCTGTGCTTAATGTGCCACACACAAAGCAAGTTACTAACTCAAAAAGCAAAGCATTGGAGTGTAATTAGTAGCACAAATTAAAGTGTGCAAGTATGTGAATTTCCCAGCAGCAAAGCAAATGTCAACCTCGGCGTCAAGAATTGCAACTTTGCGCACAGCAGGGCTATGCAAGGCATGCATTCTATGGGCAAACCGGTCTGATTGGACAGTGAGGTGCCAATTTCTGTTGGTTTTTGTAAATTTACTTATGCCTTCTGCTTTGTTTCTGTGAAAAGAGACTAATTTTTTTAAATTTTTATTTCCGTTCTCATTAATACTTCGGTGTGTGTGGCGTCATGCAGGAATTTCTATAGCAAAGTAATAAATGGATATATCTTAAAGTGCATGGGGGCCTAATAAATTTTAAGTATTGATAAAATGCAGATGATTTCTCATTTTTAAATTCATTTTAAATTTTTTCTTTGCAGCAGAGACAGGCGACCACAACTCTCGTCGGTGGAACTGTTCGTTTCAAGAGATGCTTTCAAGTTCAAAACGCTAATGAAGTGCAGGCAAGTGGCTGAAAAAAAGTTTCCAGAAAGGCATTACAGCTTATTATCGAAATTTATGTTGTGGTTTTTTTGTTTTTTTTTGATTTTTTTGAAATAATGGTTTATCAACGCTTTGCAGTAAGAATGATATTTTTTATTTTTATCTATATTTTTACACAGCATCACCCGGAGAAAACAGATCTGATACTCATCTGATGGAATAACAGTTGCAAATGGGATACGCAAAGCAATGATAGCATTGTACTCCAGCAGCCCGTAGTTTGGGAATAAATAGAAGGTGGAGCGCAGAATAGTACTATATTGGCTCTATACATCCGTAGTAAAGAATTGGCCTAACTTATTCTCTGGCATGGCATTGTAGTGCAGTGGAAGGGAACGACGATTCAAAACTCGCATATATTCTCATAACCAATGCAATACCAACCATGCCATAGCAGGTAATGAATGCGGCACAAAACCTCATTCCAGTAGACTTCCAGGCAAAATATATTGCTAGCAGTGCGGCAATAAGATTGAACACTTTGAGTAAGTGGTCAAACACGAGCGATGGTTAATATTATAAAAAATTCCAAACGCTATTTCGCTTCGGTTTCCCCGACTGGTGCACTATGAATATCCGCCTACAACTACCACCAGAACGTTCACGACACTCCTACCCTTAATAAAGATACACTGGATGCTGTAAAACAGAGCGAGCCTGTCCAAGTGTCAATATTCTGCTCTACCCAGATGCAGATTCACCACTTTAGGTAGACAATTTTTTTATAAATTGGAAGATGTCACGGTGAAAAACAGGAAATTTTAAGCATTCTCACCGATTTTTATTGGTTTAGGAGAGAAAAGAACTATTTCCCTGTGCGCCATCACAATGGGTATCCCATAACTCACAACCTAACCTAATGTAATCATCACCTTAAGTCATAATTGAAGCAACAAATTTATATATAAATATTAACGAACACAACTAAGCAAAGTGTAGATGATACAAAACGGGATGGGTTACCTATGATGCGTTTAAGGGGTTCTGATCTACGCAGATTTCATTGTATACGCTGTTACGAAATGGAACGCTATACGCTTGAACAAAATTGGGAAATATTTCCAAAGTGGTGAGTCTTATTCTTCTTTTCTGATGAAGCACATTTTCGCATCGGTGGCTACGTCAATAAGCAAAATTGTCGGATTTGGGGCTCAGAAAATACACACGTTACTGTAGAGAAGCAAATGCACCCACAACGAGTCACTGTTTGGTGCGGTTTTTCGTCTGGCGGTATTATCTAGCCATTTTTTTCGAAAATGAGCGAGGAGCCGCGGTTAGAGTAAATGGCGACCGTTACCGTGACATGTTCAACGAGTTGTTTCCAAAAATTGAAGATGATAACATGGACGACATTTGGTTTCAAGAGGATGGTGCAACTTGTCACACTGCCAAAGTAACACTCGAACTTTTGGCTACCGTTTTTGAAAACCGAATAATCAGCCGAAATTCCGATATCACTTGGCCGCCTCGGAGCTGTGATTTAAGCCCGTTGGACCATTTTTTGTGGGGAGCCGTTAAGGACAAATGCTATGCGAACCATCCAGAGACGAATGAAGCTTTAAAACACGAACTCGAAGATGCCATTCATGAAATTGGAGCCCAAACAATCAAAAATGCGCTTAAAAATTGGGTTGGCTGTAAAGCCAGTCGTGGCAGTCATTTGAACGATATTATTTTTCATTCATAAATGTCAATGTTCAATCTTCGAAACAAAAAAAGAAGTTTCAAAAAATATTGACTCGTTTTTTTTATAGCCGATTCAAAAAGCAAATTTTACATGGCTCACCCTATTTTACTTCGCGGAGAGGAAAGACAATTAGCCACCTGACAATTAGCTGCGTCGCAATCTATCCAGATACCTCATCTCTTTCATAGTATCGGCTACTAAGTCGCAAGCCGCATTCCAATCTTCCCTCGGGCATAGCATATTACATGTTGCGCGAAAGTTTCCAGCAAAGAAGGCCCTCCAAAGGCTCTAATGGAGTTCTTCTTTTGCAGAACGAAAACGCGAGCGTACGAAAAATATGTGGTGAACATTCTCTGTCACGTTTTTGTCGCAGTAGTTGCAATAGGAATTGTCGTCGATGCAACGTATAAATATACTTTGAAGCAGCGAAGCCCACTCAAGAACTGGGTCCGGTAAAAGTGCACTGCTCTATGTGACCTCGTTAGCCAAAGCTTTTTATTGAGAATGAATTTGTATGTCCAATGCCCTTTCGTACAGTTATCCCACCTCGTTTGCCAGTCATCAAGGCAGTTGCTAGATATTACTAGAACATCTTCGGGCACAGTTTTAAATGTGCGTAGGGGTATGT
The DNA here is from genome assembly GCF_028408465.1 of Anastrepha ludens. NCBI lineage: Eukaryota > Metazoa > Arthropoda > Insecta > Diptera > Tephritidae > Anastrepha > Anastrepha ludens. The sequence continues at coordinate 5,973,159 of NC_071498.1, read as the reverse complement.
ACCTAGTGCGCATAATCGGTAGGTAGATTGTAGGCGTCGAAATCTGCTGAAATGTAAGGAAAAGAGTAATCCAAAAGTGATATTTATTAGTTTTTTTCTTGCAATTTGGTTGCTTAACTGTCAAAATTATCTATTGTTCGTTTTTCTAGCATTTGTTGCTTTCAAATCCGTTTGAAATTTTGAAATTTAAACCACCAAACTGCAAAATCAAATACGTTAAAATTTTGTTTTTGTACTGCTGCTGTCACTTTGTAGGGACTCCCCTCGGCATAGTCTTACCACTGTCGTTATTTTAAAATGTTCTTCCACGCTCCAGGTCCAATCGCAATATTATTATTTTCCTTAATAGGGAATTCAGTATCTTGGAGAAGTAAACCAATAGAGTTTGGATAAGAAACTCGTCTTTATCTACACACGGATGACGATATGTCATTGTGCTTCGGCAGGATGATTCTAGTTGGTTTTTATCGCATGGAACGCAGCTTAGCGAACCTGCTTCTTTTTCAGAACAGGACATCTGGTTAAGCTTCAGAGATCTTTAGAACTTTAGGAGGAGTTTGTTTAGTGATTATGGATCACGGGCAAAACTGTACTGCTTGCTTGACAAGAGGAAGGAATTTTCTCGAGGTACGATGGGTAAGCGTCATGGCGTGAAAATACCACGTACATATTGAAAATAAGTAAGACAGCAATGCGGCAATTTGATAGAATGATAAGCATTCGATTTTTTGCTCTGTCTGCATAAATGACGATTACCGTAGAAAATGAAATGATGAAAGATGGAAGCTGATAAGAATGCAACGAAGGCGGTATTTTCGACATTCTGCACGAGAATCGTTTGAAAAGGCCATGCAAAGCCGGATAGATGGCCCTACTTTCGCATTACGAGATTACGTTTAGCTAATAGCATCTCTTGGAAGACTACACAACAAGTTTCAGCCGGATCGGTTTATTTCTTTGGGTATTGCATTCGTCTGAATCGAGCAAGTCAAGTGATTTTCAAAAAAGACCTTTTCCATCACGCAAGATTAACGGAGATGGGGTTCCAACCCGTTTCACATCCCCCCAATTCTTCAGTCTTGGCTCCTCGCACTACTATCTCTTCCCCAATTCGAAAAAATGTCTGTCGTGAAAAATATTTTATGCGAACGAGAAGCTAATTGGGAGAATCTATGCCGAAAAATTAAAGAGAATTAGTCCAAACATTTAAATAGTTACTATTTTTGAACGGACTATTCACACGACCCCCGTATAATACATATTTATAAATTAAGCAATGGCACTCCAGTGAAAAGGGCTTCAATACAGCGTGCATGGGTAGAAAACGACTTCAAGGCGCCAAAGAAAATTACAGACGAACTAGCAAAACTGCCAAAACAAAAAAATACTGAGACATTTTACTTGAATATGTCCATATATAAGATAATATGTGAAGGAATATCTTCAAAAATACAGTCAGTTATTTAAATTGCAATTTTTATAAACCACTCTACTCACCCAACAGATGGCGAATTGCGCATTAAAGTGCTGCAATGATACTTAGTTTGGTTTTTCTGTTACTTTGTTTGCTTGTGTGTGTGCAAAATGTATACAAATGGTATCCACTAATTCGCTAATGCGTTAAAAGCTGGCGGCAAATCCGCACTAAATTTCCTTGACCTCGGCCATATGCGCTGCAACCGGATGCGGCGACAGCTTGTCGGGCTGAGACCGCTCTCTAATTACAAGCTCAGTAAAGAAAAAAATTAATTTCGTCACACGTTGCAAGATGATATGGCGCTGTAAGTAATGTAACTCTCAACTCTAGGACGAAAAAAAAATTTTTCAAATCAAATAAAAACCTACATTCTCGAGCATTCCAAAAATTTAGACAAACAAAAACGACGAAAAATACATATAAAAGACCCATAAAAAGACTGAAAGTGGCTAAATGAGCATGAAATGCAAAACCTGAGTAGAAAGGACGATTAGCGAGGCATCGCTGGTTTAATTTTCACTCTGGTATTTGCATTCTGGGTCAACAATTAGAGCCGAAACAAATGAAAGAAGAGAAGACCCAAAAGCACAAATTCACAAAAGTATAAAAAAGCTAAAAACACCAAAGAAAAAAAACCAAAAACAAAAAATTGAAATCTACTTCAAACAATATGTATTTGTTGTTGCCTTAACAGGCACATTTTCGCGTTTCTGTTTCCTTTGCGCGATTATCTAATACCTAACACACTTGTCCCCTCCAGCGGCTATTAGACGAATTTCCGTTTTATAATTAGAATGAAAAGTTTTAACGAGATTTAAGAATTTCATTGGTCATTCTCATTGTGAGCGGCTGCTTTACTAAAGTCATGCCGTATGGCCGCTTTGCTGCCTCTAGGGCGGCGCATAAATTCTACGATTGCATGCCACTTTCGCGGTTACATAAAAGAACGATTAGAAATACTTTTGTCGGGCAAACTGAGAAAGTTTCACCAAAAATTAATTACAGCCAACAAATTTATGCAATATTTTTGCGGATACTCAAAAAAAAACCAAGAACTCTAGCAATGGAGGTGAAGGGTGAGAGTCTTTTGGGTAGCAGCAAGCGCGAGTGGCATGTGCTGGGGTTTGCTTTTGTATTTTCCTTAGGATTGTTATAATTTTCTGGTTGACTCTTTGCTTCCGCCTTGCCGCGTTCTTCTACTCTAATTACTCGTTTGTTTATTTACTCATTTATTTCTGAGCGTTCAAAAACTTGTTATACTAATTAAGTAATTTCCTGATTTTATAGAAATTTAGAATGTTTAGCTGCGTGCATACATTCATACTTACATATGTGCACACATTAGGGTGGTCCTTAAAAAATGTATTTACTGATTTTGTTCAGTCAATCGAAGTCAGTCCCCTTAATCGCTAAAACCACCTCACAGATAGAGCATATACATCTCGGCGCCGATTGGAGAGGTTTTAGGTATATCGCACAAGCGCTCAGGTTCAGATTAGCTTATGAAGACTCAACAACTTTAAGCTAAAGTTTTCTTAATCTAATACCCAAAGTGGATACTACCAAATAGATTCAATCGCAACATTTTTTTACTTAAGGGGTTATATACAGTTAGAAGGACGAAAAAAGTAAATTTTCCAGAATTTTTTCTCAGAAAACTTTTGAATTTATTGATATAAAATTTATTGATCTACACATATTATGTTATTTTTTAACTGTAATTTAAGACTAAGTATTAGTAAATATATTTATTTGGAAAAGACGATTTGCGGTGACCACTATATCTCTAAAGTGGATCCTCTGAAATTAAGAATTCAAACGGATTTCGTTAAAGTAATGTTAAATCTAGTAATTAATCGAAGGAGTAATCAAAATAAAATTTTTTGACAAACCGCCATTTTTCAAAAAAAAATTTCGGCCTTAAATTATTTAAAAAAAAAATATTTACGGGTGAGAAAAAATCTTCGATTAATTACTAAAATATATATTAAAGAAGCTCGTGTTAAAAATTTAGACTAATCGGTTTAGCCGTTTTCGAGCAATGCTGGTCACCGACTTTGAAAACATGATTTTGAGAAAAACGCGTTTAAAGTTTGAAAAGAACTTTCAAGCACTCTGACACGCCTTTACAAATTTGTTTGTAACGATATTAAATTTTCTGTATATTCTTAAATATATGTACATTAAAAAACAAAAATAAAAAAATCAATTTTTTCAAAATTCTAACTGTACACAATCCCTTAATTTAAATGGATATACTGCAGTGACTTTAAAGGTCGTCTGCCGGTAAAATTAGCTGGATATTTATTTACAAAACTATATAATAAATTGTCTGCACTTTAAATCACCGGTGATAAAATTGATTCATTTTTTGCATTAAAAATCATGTACACCATTCAAAACATGACCTCTTTCGGTGTTACTAAGGAAGGCCTTTCCGAAAAAAGGCCATTCGGCATCGTCCCAATCGGATTGTTTCCTTCTCATTTAAATTACATATAGAGTAGTTTTTATTGGCCGCCGTGATCGAATAGGTTGGTGCGTGACTACCATTCGGAATTCACAGAGAGAACGAAGGTTCGAATCTCGGTGAAAGATCAAAAATTAAGAAAAAGTTTTTTCTAATAGCGGTCGCCCCTCGGCAGGCAATGGTAAACCTCCGAGTATATTTTTGCCATGGAAAAGCTCCTCATAAAAAATATCTGCCGTTCGGAGTCGGCTTGAAACTATAGGTCCCTCCATTTGTGGAACAACATCAAGACGCTCACCACAAATAGGAGGAGCAGCTCGGCCAAACACCCAAAAAAGGTGCCAATTATATATATATATATTGTCAAAAAAGTTTTGCGGTATTTTTATTGAATTTTCAATTGTTCATAAAATTGGTTATAATAATGCGATTTAAGTCAAATATGCGTCGTTCCCAACGAGATGCCAACTTCATAATGCCCCTCTTATAGAAGCTCGCTTCCCTATTGTCAAAAAACTCGGAGAGCCAATTTTCACAGGACTCTCTTGTGGTCAACTTCCGACTACCAAGCTCGTTCGCCATGGACAGATATGGGTGGTAATCACTTGGTGCGAGATTCGGACTATACGGTGGATCCCCATCCGAGCTCATCCGAGCTCCCGGAGCTTCTGGCGCGTCACCAAAGAAGTGTGTGGCCTGGCGTTGTCCTGATGGAAGACAATTCGGCCTCTGTTGATCAAAGATGGCCTCTTCTGCATGAGTGCTGCATTCAAGCGGTTCAGTTGTTGGCAGTACAGGTCCGAATTGAGCGTTTGGCCATAGAGGAGCAGCTCATAGTGGATGATTCCCTGCCAATCCCACCAAATACACAGAAGAACCTTCCTGGCCGTCAATCCAGGCTTGGCCACCGTCTGGGCAGCTTCACCGCTTTTCGACCACGACCGTTTTCGCTTCACGTTGTCGCAAGTGACCCACTTTTCATCGCCAGTCACCATCCGCTTCAGAAGCGATTCGCATGCATCCATACGGGCAAACATGTTTTTTTGCGTCAAGTCGTGTGGCATCCATACATCGAGCTTCTTTTTGAATCCAAGCTTCTTCAAATGGTTTATAACGGTTTGATGACTCATCCAGCTCGTGGCCGATGCTACGGCTGCTACTATGCCGGTCTCTTTCGATCAATTTAGCGATTTTATCGCAATTTTCGACGACAGGCCTTCCGGACCGTGGCGCATCTTCGATCACCTCTGCACCAGAACGAAAACGTTGAAACCATCGTTGTGCGGTGGAAATGGAAACTGTATCGGGTACATAAACTGCACACATTTTATTGGCAGCATGAGATGCATTTTTGCCTTTATCGTAGTAGTACTGTAAAATATGCCGTATTTTCTCTTTATTTTGCTCCATGTTTGCGACGCTGTAACTCAGGAACGACTAAAAGCAAACAACAATTAATCAAACACGTGTTAGCACGTGAAAAGAGCTTTCCAAAAAGCTCTAGCGTGAACCGATGGGACGAATACAACTAGAACTACGCGCTTGTAAAGACAAGCTTGCGGAAATACCGCAAGACTTTTTTGACAACCTTATATATATATATAGTTTTTATTGTAAATGCCTTAAGGGATAGTGCCATTACTTTTGGCTTTAAAACCCCATGAAATTTTAAATTTTTCTATGTCATCTTTACTTCCTCACTTCCACTATGGCTCAATTCTTTATATATTCTGTCCATAATGTTTCGTGCTCTTTGCTGTTAGTAGTGTTAGTACAATTTAGAAATAACTCGCTTTTTTCTAACACCGTTTCGCCCTATTTCAAATTGTAAGCCAATCCTATTTGAAATCTGAGAAAACATTTAGTTTTAAAACTACTTTTGTTAAGAGGCGTAGGAGCCTCAAGGCTTCATTTGCAAATAATCTCGGACATAATTTAATTGTAATGCAAGCATGTAAATATGACCACTCAAAATACACAAAATTTGAGTGGAATAGGTGAGCTTGATGAACGATCCACTTAGTAAAATTTGCCTTCTTTGTGGCTTACTGCTCACGCAGCAACCAAAGCCCTATGGTTTAACCAGACCAACTCATAATATGCTTTCACAATAGTTTTTTAGCATAATTTTAAAAATCTAATTTTTGAAAATCATGTCTTATAATGAAATTTATCAAAAATCACTCAAATTATTAATTCCTGAAGTAGAAAAACACCAATGTCACACAATTAATCAAAAACTTACATTTGGATATATTTTTTACTAAATATATTAAAAAACAGAATTTTCAATGATCAGTCCGTATTATATTATAAAGGGTTTTCCAATAAGAGGTGTTATTTTGATATTGAAAGAAAACTGCTATTTTTTAGTATAAATGATAGGATATATATTTCATTACGAAGAGGATGCCGTTTATAGTGGAAGTTATTTTCCAGGCATATGACCACCACGACCACGCTTACAGGACAATATCCTTTTCATGAAATTTTCCATAACCGAATTGCAAAGTGGCTGCCCTATGTAATCGATAGCCTCACGAATTCCATCTTTGAGGTCTTGAACTCGACCCTGAGCTGTTGGCATAGACCTTCTCTTTCACGTGGCCCCAGAGAAAAAAGTCACAAGGTGTTAAATCACAAGATCTCGGAGGCCAATTGTGATCACCTCTTCGAGAGATGACACGGGCCGGTAACTTTTCCCGTAAAAAATCAATGGTTTCGTTGCTTGTGTGACACGTATCGCCGTTTTGTTGAAAATAAACGTTGTCCAAATCAATACCATCCAATTTCGGCCATAAAAAATCGTTAATCATTTCTCGATAGCGCAATCCATTCACAAATAACACCTGTTATTGAAAAACCCTTTATGTCCATATGGGTCTCCATTTCTTGGCCCTTTGTATACTGCAGCTACCTAGTCCCCATATGTCAAATATGACTAACGTACGGCGCCATTTGCAAAAATTATAAATATCCCTATAGGGTGATTAATTTTCCGCAATCTTGCATCTAGCTTGTCTTTCCCGGTACTCTTACAGAGAAGAAGTGCGTGGCGTGTTGTGAAATGAATTTGATTTTTGGCCTACAACTTTCTAAATTATTAATAAGTTTCTTTTTTTAAAGGAACACCCTTAGTGATGAGTCTTAGTTTGTTTTTGAATTACTTGTTATCTGGTCGCTGATAGCTACTGGCGTTCACAAAACTGACAGTAAATCAACATCAAGAGGTTAGGCCAACGTAGAAATTTCAATAAATCATTTTTCTTTTTACTTTGGAAATTATGCCCTAATACCTTGGAAATGATTAACTCAAAAGTTTAAGGTGGGGAAAATTTCAATACTTGCATTTTGATTTTTAGCGCTTCCCCTCTCAGTGCGATTCCTACAGTGATGAAAACTTTGAACGAGTTTTCTCGAAACCACATTTATAAGCGCCAGAAACATAAATCGAAAAAATCTTGACCGATCGGCTTGATATTTATATATGCTCGAATATTCAGCCTTATAATTGCGTCCAAGTAAAACCCGCCGTTACGAGCTCGAAAAAAGTCCTGCCAAACGCAAATGCCAAATTTTGATGTTTTGACACCAGCTGGCAAGAAGTAAGAAAGCAAATTTTAAACTCAAAACATAAAAAAATTCTTTCTGTCCAATAAAAAATTTGCCGCCATACTTCAAGCTATTTGACCAATTTGATATTAGCGAATTGCATTGTAAAATTATATTATAATATTTATTACACGCAATATGGCATATATAAAATATATAGTCGTCTTTATTAGCTATAAAGGCTGCTCATCTTCGAGTCACAATTTGTTATAAATTATGCGCTAGTTTTGGAGGCTATTAAACCTTCATATTTGTTTTCCTTTGAGTTTTTGTTTAATTGCCCAAGCATTTTTAGTAGGGTGTGCATCAGGCGACTGTGAAGAGCCATCCAACATTTCAATCCCATTTTGTTGTTGCCACTTTCCGCACCTTCGGTTTCGATGTTTGGAATCGTTGTCATCTTGTAAAAGGTAGGCTAGATCTTCCAAAAATCTTCACAGTATGCAATTGTACATATTTTGAATTATAGATTTGTTAAAAAATATGTACTGAGTTAGTCAGCTGTTGACGCGGATGTGCATTTGTTTATTTTCCGTACGATGCTCTGGAAGGGCCAATATCAGGGAAAGCCACCACTCTCGCAAGGTTCTGTGAGCAGCGCTATCTGGGTTTTGTTCTATATTGCGATGCTAATTCCCATCATACAATCTGGGGCAGCAGCAAGTGCAATGGACGAGGCTCTCGAGCACAGAGTCCGTACCAGCAGCATTGAAGAAAATCTGCACTACATGCCTGGCACTGGCCTATATACCAAGCTTTTGGGGGATGGTAGGGGTCGCCTTCATCACTACCGTTGGAAGAGATGATTACACCAGCCCCAAAAGCTTTAGACCCATCAGCATGACTTCTTACATGCTGAAAAGTCCCGAAGAAGGAGGAATTGCGCATGTGTCAGAAGTCGCTGAAGGCTCACCCTCGGTCTCCATTTTAGCATGCCTATCAAAGTAGAAAATCGGCACTGCAAAACCTTATTGCTAGGGTAGAGCTGGGCATCGACATAATGGGCATCTTTTTAGACATAAAGGGGGCGTTTGATAATGTCTCCTTTCATAGTATGTGCCGCTCTGCTAGTAGGCACGGTGTAGACCGGCTAGTGAAAAGTGTTAAAATTGGTTGCCCGCAAGGCGGTGTGCTGTCTCCATTGCTCTGGTGCATGGTGATTAATCCTCTACTCACCACCTTAAATGATGCTGGAGTCTATACACAAGCATATGTGGACGACGTTGCCTGTTTGTTTTCGGGCCATTCACATCTGTAGTAAAGTTCAGAAAGCCCTGGATAAAATTGACACTTGGTGCTGTGCGGGTGGGTTATTGGCAAATCCCGCCAAAACTGGTATTGTCCTCTTCACCAGAAGGAGGAAGCTTGACGGACTCGTTCTGCCTAAGCTGAAAGGAGTCGCAAACCAGCTATCCAAGGAAATTAAATATCTTGGAGTAATCCTCGATAGTAAACTCCTTTGGAAATCACAGGTTGAAACAAATCACAGGTTGTCAAGACATCTTAATTAGTCTGTAAGTCAATTTTTTTTTTTTGTTGACTAATTTTTACTACAAGAAAATAAGAAACATAACAAAGTAAGATCGATGAAGCCAACTTCCTTGGCCCGGAACCCGTTCTGCCACTCTTTTCTGCAGCCATCAAAGCCACGGTTAGCAAACGGGTTACTTCAACCCACAAGCGAGCATGGCAGGGACCTGTCATGTCCCACCGACAGTCGCAGATCCTCCCGTCATTAAGCAGAAGGGACTGTAGGCAGCTGTTTTGGGCTGGAAAAGGTGGACATCTCAGACAGTGCAGTCTGCCCAGCATGTGGAGAGATGAGAAAGCGGATCACTTTCTATGCGTGTGTTCAGCCTTCACTCGAACCAGGCTTGAGGTCCTTGGCTCTGATGTGTTAAGAAGCGACCACCTTGGCTTCTTGGCACCACAAAATCTACTCAGATTTCTTCGAAGGGCGAGTAAAGTTAAAGAAAATGGAAACGGGAATCTGAGTGCCGGGCAATGGACTTACTTGTGTCTGATCGATGACATCGGTATTGCTTGCGTTCTGTAGCTATCTTTAAATTTAGCGGAGTTGAGCCTAACTCACACAGCTCTGTAGTTCGAAGTATATTTATCCATCAGCCGAAAGCCTCTGCTGCTAGCACTGCGATTGCTTGAGCTTACTTAATAAGGTATTATTATGTAAGCTTTATAAAATAAAAAAATAGATAAATATTTATCCAATCATCCGGAGTAAGTAGCTTATAGAGCTTTGCTGCTACCAACTTATCTTTTCTCTAGAATACTCTATGAAATTTTGCAAAACCGCCTAATTTTCGCCGGCGTGCTAAATTCCTGAAATATCATCTGTAATGGATTAGCAGATATACTACTAAGCAAGTATTAAAATATATTAGAGACAAGCTTACCCCTATGCAGTGACTAAGTTTCACTTTCACATTTCACTTAATTCTTTACGAACCCGTAGATGTCCCATTACCAACGTCAACGAGTTCGCTTCACTTTTACAATTAAAAAATTTATTTTGTTGCATTTGTTTTTGCGGTTTTCAGGACTACATAAATATACGTTCCACATTTATTCTATAAAAAACGAAAAAAACGAAAACACATGCACACCTGTACTCGCAAAAATAGCAACACGACGTGGTACTAATTTTTGACTATTTAGTTATTTTTTACTTTGTTTTATAAAGACGCGTTTTGTACTATATACAACAAGAACCATTCAACTTAAGGGGGAAGTTAGAATTTTCAAAAAATCAATTTTTTTTTCTCAATGTACATATCTTTAATATCGTTCCGGTGAATATATTCGAAGTTACACGCAAATTTGAATAGGCGTTTCAGGTGCTTTGAAAGTGCTTTTCAAACTTTAAACGCGTTTTTCTCAAAATCATGTTTTCAAAGTTGGTGGCCAGCATTACTCGAAAACGGCTAACCCTATTAGTCTCAAATTTTAACACGAGCTTCTCAAATATATTTCTTAATAACTAATCGAAAATTTTTTCTTACCGATAAATATTTTTTATAAACAATTTAAGGCCGAAATTTTAGTCAAAAATCATTCTTTTTTTTTTTTTTTTTGAGAAACCGCCATTTTGTCAAAAACATTTATTTTGCTTATTTCCTTGATTAATTACTAGATTTAACATTACTTAAACGAAATCTGTTTGGATTTTTTAGTTCCAAATAAATATTTTTACTAATGCTAAGTCTTACAATACAGTTACAAATTTTTTAGTTCAATTACAATAATATAAAAGTTTTCTCAGAAAAAATTCTGGAAAATTCGCTTTTTTCGGCTAACTTGATTGGGAGGTTGAATAAGTTTTAAAGGTGACACACAGATGGCGCTATTTATCACTTTATCGCGTTGGCAATACTGAATATATATTCATGACAAAGCCTCATCCCTAGGCTTTGTTTATCAGTATCTGTCATTTCGCTGAAGTATAAACAACGCAGTGTTTTCGTGCTCCGAGTATGTCAACTTTCGTGCCGTCGAAACGCAATTTGCGGGAAGCTTTGCTTTTCTGCTTCAATTTGAAAAAAAATACAGCCCAAGCCCGTGAATTGCTGCAGGAGGCCTACCCAGACCATACTCCGTCGATTTCAACATGTGAGTACTGGTTTCGACGATTCAAAAGTGGTGATTTTCACACCGAAGACAAGGAGCGTCTTGGCCAGCCCAAAAAGTTCAAGGACGCGGAATTGGGGGAATTGGTAAACGAGGACTCGTGCCAAACCCAAGAAGAGCTTGCTGAATCATTGGGCGTTGATAAATCAACCGTTTGCAAGCGTCTAAAAGCGATGGGAATGATCCAAAAGCAAGGACATTGGGTCCCGTACGAGTTGAAGCTGCGCGACGTCGAACGGCGACTTTTTACGTGCGAATTGCTGATCGAGCGACAAAATCGGAAGGGTTTTTTGCATCGGGTGGTGACTGGCGACAAAAATGGATCCACTACGATAACCCAAAACGCAATAAATCATGGGGTTTGCCCGGCCACGCATCAATGTCGACGGCCAAGCAGAATATTCCCGGCAAGAAAATCATGCTCTGCATTTGGTGGGATCAGGTCGGCGTCGTATATTTTGAGATGCTCCAACCGGGCGAAACAATCACGGGGGATCGTTACCGACTGCAATTGATGCGTTTAAGCCGGGCATTGAAAGAAAAACGGCCGGAAACGGTAAAAAGGCACGACAAGGTTATTTTGCAACATGACAACGCTCGGCCGCATGTTGCTCAACCTGTCAAAAAATACCTTGGAACGCTTGGCTGAGAAGTGTTACCCCACCCGCCGTATAGTCCAGACATAGCTCCCTCCGATTATCATTTGTTCCGGCATATGAGTCTCGATTTGGCGGACTAGCGGTTCTCCTCGTACGAGGCTACCAAAATATGGGTTGAGTCATGGATAGCCAAGCAGCGGCCAGAATTTTGGAGAAACGGCATCCGGAAATTGCCCGAAAGATGGGCGAAAGTTGTAGCTTTAAAACCTTTAAAACTAATTCAACCTCCAATATATAACCCCTTAAGGTTTCAAATTTTGCAGAGAATTAAAAAAAAATACCAACAAATTTCACAAAAATTCAAAACTTTTTAGTCATAGTTTTTAAACAACTGAAGGTACGAAGGTTTTTAGCACATTAAGCGCCGGCTTAAGGTGTCTAAAAAATCACAATGATTTTTGAATTTTTTTTTTATTCCCGCAACTATTCATTTTCTTCCATATAACGTATGCTGGAAATTTTTCCAAACACTCCGACTAAAAATTTTGAGTTTACAATTTTTTTATGAAAATTTTTCAATTTTTTTTCTTCAAAGTTTGAAACTTTAAGTTATATTAGTTTCGTTGTAGTATGAACTATGTTTGTATAAAAAGTAAAAATAAAATAAAAAATTTTATCAAAAATATATTAAAACACTAAACGTTTCAATTTGTCGCGCTGCTATTCGTGTAACTGCAAGTATTTTGTGCCACATGCGTTCATCTGCATTCACTTATGTACAATATGTGCACATGCGTACTTATACCTACGCAAATCATCAACGATGCACTGAGCTTCGCACCTTTCAAAGCACCTACAGTTGCTGCTGTCGCCACCTGATATACGAGTAAAGCGCATCAAATATTTATGCAGCTGCCACCTAAAACCCGTAAATGCCAATCAGAAGCCAACAACTGCCAGACTTGCCATGACGCTTTCACCACCAGCGAATTTTGACTAAATTGTAATTAATTCTATCAAATAGGAAAGCAAAGCGGCGTCCAAATAAAGCATCTGGCGTTAGCTAAATTGCATGTGTCACACACACTCACGCAATAGGCAGTGCTTAAAAACAGTCATAGTGATGTTTGTTTAATGCTGAGTGTTTTCGGGTTTTTGGCCTTTTGCGGTTGCTGCTTTGCGGTGATTGCAGCTGCAGGTGACCAATCCAGCAGCGTTTTCCATGTGGCATTATAATATATTAGTTATTTTGTTATTAATGTTATTTTGTTTGGCGTCCAAAAGGACGTGATTAGGGAGCAAAGATAAAGGGCAGAGTTTCATTATTTTGATGGATATTTCAGACGTTGGACCTCTTCTCAACATACGCCGTACCAGCGACGGTTACCCTCAAACACCCCAAGAAGTTTTCATTAGAGAATTTTTTAGTGAAAAAATTAAAGCAAGACATTTTATAGGATGGAACTTAATTTTAGGTATCAAAAGATTAAAACTATAATTTAACTATCTAAGTATTTTAACTTTTCCTTCATTGTTGTTGCGAACGTATTTTCTATCTGATTCCATTCATTCTAAATCGTGATTAGATGAGATTCTACCCAAAAGTATTCACTCAGAAAAAGTGAATTTTTGCCTTAAAAAACTTGAAAAACACTGCTACGACTCAAAGGCAGTACAAGAATAAGGAGCCACTTTATAGGGCCATATTGAGACTAATAGCATAAAGTTGTAGGAGACCATCACACAATCAGGTTAAAACTAAAGAAAAAAACAATGATGCCGACTTCTTCTAAAACCACACATCAAGTTTAAAATAAAAAAAAAAATAAATAATTGGCGCGTACACTTCTGTTAGGTGTTTGGCCGAGCTCCTCCTCCTATTTGTGGTGTGCGTCTTGATGTTGTTCCACAAATGGAGGGCCCTACAGTTTCAAGCCGACTCCGAACGGCAGATATTTTTATGAGGAGCTTTTTCATGGCAGAAATACACTCGGAGGTTTGCCATTGCCTGCCGAGGGGCGACCGCTATTAGAAAAATGTTTTTATTAATTTTGCCTTCACCGAGATTCGAACTAACGACCTCTCGGTGAATTCCGAATGGTAATCACGCACCAACCCATTCGGCTACGGCGGCGGCACATCAAGTTTACTCACTCCAAAACTTTTCTGCAATTCTTTAATATTTATAACATTTTAGAGGATTCAAAGTGAACGATTTAAAAACAAAAAGTTTTCTACAGAAAATTAAATGTTTTTGATAGATTGTTAACATGTCTAACGGAAGCGTGATCGGCAAACTTAGAGTTCCGTTATATATTAAAAAAATTAAATGTCAGTTAATAGCCGCAGCCTTTCCGCAATACGCGAGGGGCAGTTTTCTAGTTTTGAGAGAAATTTGGAAAGCGTACGTTGTTTTTTTCAAAATGAGTTCTGCGTATGAAAAAAGATTTGAAGCAGTGCTTCTATGTTCAGCTTTTAAAAGTCCGAAAGTGTGACGTGCAACTACAGCAAAGCATTCGAAAAAGTCAAGGACTTTCATAAATAAATGCGCGCATTGGTAAACTGAAGTTAAAAGCATTGACGAGTTCATCGGACGAGACCCAAACAAATACTTCTTCAAAACAAGATCAGAAGGTCACTGATTTGTTGGTGACAAAGCCGAAGTTATCGTTGCATGAAGCTAAATCAATTTTAAAGAAAAGTGAGCTTAATGTATTCAAAGATGCGATTCGATGACACTTACGTGCAGAAGACCTCAAACCCCTAAGCACTTCAAAAAAACTGCGGCCCTATCACACATTGAAAAAGGCTAAAGCAAATTCAGAACGGAATTGGGCAAGTGTCATATTTACGGATGAATCTTTCTTTTAGGCGAATGGTTGCATACGTCGGTCCTGGTGTACTGTTGATATTCACCAATTTCAATGAACTGTTAAGCATCCAGTCAAGGTTTACGTTTAGAGGCGCTTCTAAACCGAAAGAACATTCAGGCAACTCATAAACCTCCCTAAGGCCAAATCCTTTCTTTTGTAAGAAAATTATTTGAATTTAGCAAAGCGTAATCTTCGTAGCTCTTTATCTTTCAATGGACTTATATATAAAACGGAGTAGTCGCATGCTCTTCTATTCGAGCATTGACTGAATTTAATTTGATCTTGTAATGTATCCAACTAGATTTTTTATGCACGAAAAGTGTGGTTTTTAAGTGATTTTTATTCTATTCTTTAGGTATTAAAATCTTAGTCGATAGTTGCTCTACTTTCCAATCCCAAATGGTCTGTAAATTATGCTCGCAGACAAAATTGGATTCATAGACTTAATGAGTCTACAAATCAATTATTTAAATATTTAACGAAATAATATTAGTAAAAGATAATCAAATATTACGAAAATTAAATTTAGCGCTCTTCATGATGCTCTACGTTATAAAAAATGGGAAATTGTTTACGCAGAAAAGGACGCAACTGAAGCGTTTAATTTACTTTTGAGTATTCTTTAAGCTCACATAAGCAAAAGAAGCTTCACTATTATCCCTAAGCGATCCGATATTTCACTGAAGCCCTGAATCACTCGAAGCTAATTAAAAAAATGAGCTACGTATAAAATGTAACAAGCACCCGACAGACAGAGGCCTCCGGAAACGCGTGCATCGTCTGTCATACAGACTGCAAAAAGGAATTCGTTCTAAGCGTGACTGCTACAAGAATAGATTTAGAGCTGCGCAAGGTGACATTAAAAAAGGTGGTATGCGATAAAAGGATATTTTATATCGAAAATCCAACAGGCATGGAAATTCGGTTGTATTGAATGCCGGTGGTGTGAGTATTTCGAACTTTGTGAATGTCGCCAATGAGCTTTATGATTTTATTGTCTCAACTGGTAAAGCTTTCATGTCACGTAATAGTTTGTCACGCTGCAGGTGTAATGCCAACACCTCTTGCTCAGAATACACTCCACCCGCAAATAGTTTTTTCTTTCATCCAATTTCTGGTTCAGATATTTTAAATTTCGTAAATTCCAACTGATGAATCTGGAAATGATGATATATCAAACCGACTGTTAAAAAGTATTGCCCTGTGTGTTGCAAACAATTTAAAACATTTACTTATTTAATTGTAGTATAGTTGTAGGAATTTTTCCAGAGGATTTCAAATGCGCTATTGGGATATCAATTCATAAAAAACGCAATCGAAAAGCTAGAAGCAACTACAGACCTTTTCCTGCTGCTGCTTATTGCTCTCCATATTAAAAAGGACATCGACCAAAAACTATTGCGTAAAATCAATTAAACTTATTCACACACAAGCCTTGCTATATCAGCTGTCAAAACATATAATGACAATGCGACTTAGGTCTGAAGTTAGTTATGAAAAATACAATAAAACCCCCGGTGGGGAATGAATGAAATTACTTTCCGAACAACCCGATATTTTAGTCCAATGAAATTTGACTTCAGGCCTGGAGCTTCAACTGAAGAATTAATGAAATAAGTTCAGTTATATATAAAGAAATGGATGATGAAATAAGCATTCGATGTGGGTGATAATAACATATTTTTAAGCAAACTTAAGGGGACCCGGAGGTCTAGAAATTTCAATATATAATATATGCGAAAATTCCCAATATTATAGCCTCTACAGCCCATTAACTAAGTAGAGAGCGGCCCGCGCGCTCCTATACCTTAAACTTTAAACTCATTTATCTCGAAACGACTTTTCGGCCTGGTTTTGTCAAAAAAAATATTCAACCGAATCATCTGAAATTTTAATCTGTTTAATATGTCACAACATGGCTATCGCCCGTTTTAGAATCATATTATTATTTCACATTATTCCGTTTTTTTTTGTTCTACCAAACTGAAAAACCCCGATTTTTAGAGTGTCAAATTCAAAACCGCGCCTTTTTGTCAAATTTTATTTTTTTTATTCTAGTAACGGGACATAGCTACAGTTATGCATTTTCTGGTTTTTGTATTTCAGGTAAATATAAGAGCCAAAATAGGGATTTCCCAGAGGACAACATCCTCCAGGTCCAATTTTTCGGGAGGGTCAACTTCAGCGCCATTTTCAAAATTATTAATATTAAAAAATATTTTTTTTTTCATTTTTCTAGTTATGTAAAAGAAGTTAAATAAGAAGATTAAACAATTTAAATATCTTTTTTCATATTTTTTATTGTAAGAAAAATCCTGAAAATACCCTAAATTTTCAAGCTCTACACCACCGGGACCCCATAACTCTGCAGATTTTCGCAAAAATGTTCTAGATTCGTTTAAGTCATATTTAAGGAATATAAATCAGAGAATTAAAATTAAGCGAAAGTGTCCCTCAAAGGTCAGTTCTTGGAGCATTTTTTTTTTTTTGATGTATATTAACTCACTATTTTTATTGGCTTACACAGGAAATTTCACAGCATTCGCTGTTGACTTGGCGGTGGCTTATGGTTCCTTCAATATCGAAGGAAGTGCCGAGTGGTGATATCATTTTATATTCTAAAGGGTTATCCAATGAGAGGTGTTATTTTGATATTCAAAGAAAAATGCTATTTTTTAATATAAATGATCGGATGCTTATCTCATTATAAAAAGGAAGGTATGCCTTTAATGGTGGAAAATAAAACAGGCAATTGACCGCCACGACCACGCTTACAGGACAATATCCTTTTCATGAAATTTGCCATAACCGAATTGCAAAGAGGCGAACTCCATCTTTTGAGGAATCGACCCTGGGATGTTGGCTAGACCTGCTCTTTCATGTGGCCCCAAAGAAAAATGTCACAAGATGTTAAATCACAATTTTTCGGTGACCAATCGTGATCACCTCTTCGAGAGATAACACGGTCTGAAATCTTTTTCCCTAAAAGATTAATGGTTTCGTTGCTTGTATGGCACGTAGCGCCGTCTTGTTGAAAATAAACGTTGTCTAGATCAATACTATACAATTCTGGCCATAAAAAATCGTTAATAACACTAGTCTACAAGGAAAAGTATCCGAAATAATTTAAACTAATATCTGCTTCTCTGTCCATGCAAAATTCGGATTGATAACTAAAATTAATTTATTAGTTTGAGTTTTCGAGATTTCCTAACCTAAAAGTGCAAAAAACCCCATTTTTGCCCATATTTGAGGTTATGTAGCCTTGCAGATGTTTTCTTTCACCAAAATTAAAGGATGGCATCTTTAAATACAATCCTTCTTTTTTCAAATGGCGTTTTGTTTGCTCAAATATCATTTTTTTTCGCAGAGATATCGCATTTTGAAATTTTCATGTTTCGAAATTTTCCTACACCTGAAAATCGATTAAGATAACATAGACATGATATAGTCGATTACTAATTTTCTTGGGTTTGAGGGCCTGAAATATATGGATTAATAGTATGTAAATTTGGAGTTTGTGGGTAAGCCTGCTTGCGGCATGATAGGGGTGGTTACTAGGGGTTAGGGCTGTGTGTGACTCGGTACCCAAAGGTTAGATAGTGTTGGGGTGTGGTGAGTCAGCACACTTATGGTGTGAGACAAAATTTTAAGAAAAATAAGACTCAATTCAAGAAAATTAGTAATCGACTATATCATGTCTATGTTATCTTAATCGATTTTCAGGTGTAGGAAAATTTCGAAACATGAAAATTTCAAAATGCGATATCTCTGCGAAAAAAAATGATATTTGAGCAAACAAAACGCCATTTGAAAAAAGAAGGATTGTATTTAAAGATGCCATCCTTTAATTTTGGTGAAAGAAAACATCTGCAAGGCTACATAACCTCAAATATGGGCAAAAATGGGGTTTTTTGCACTTTTAGGTTAGGATATCTCGAAAACTCAAACTAATAGAGCAATTCAGAGGCCAGATTTGAATTCAGCGCATTATAAACCTTCGGAAATATATAGTCTGGTTTCTGGGTCTGAATGTTGGTTAAATTTTGTCGGCCTGTGTAATCAATAATCAAATCAAAGTAACACCTGTTGAAGAAGTAATTCTCATTCGCATGAAGTATTGTTGAGACCTGTCACATAACCTATCTTTCATTTAGAATAATTTTGTACTGAATTGTCTTAAATTTGCTTAATAAACTTCCATGTAAAACCAGAATGAAATGTTTAAGAACTCTACAATATGAGAGGTTAGAATGTCTATCGGGGTAAAAGCGTCAGAATTTACTTAAATTCGCAAAACAAGCAGGCTTATTACAAGAAGCCTACTGCAAGGAAACGTAAGGGGCAATCTCCGTCTGATACCACTAAGCACCAATAGGTCTATGTGAAGGCTTTCAACCAGCCAGGCCAACCTAACCTAACCTTCCATGTAAAATAAGTTTATTGAAGTAATCTGCCATTTAGTTTTCTTATACATTTCTTTATTTATTTTTATAATTCGTCCCACAGCATTTAGTATCCAATTTTATATATTTAAAAACATGACATTACCACGGTCTTCCATTTGCAGCATTTTATATCATTATCTTATTGGTCAAAAATGTACATATTTTATTTCATAATAAAGAGTTGTAAAAAAAGTAATTTATTAAATAGAAATAAATAAAACAAAATTTCTTGCTTCATTCTCTAGATTCGACAAACAAGACAATTTCTATGTCTGTTATCTCTGTGAAATTGAACCACCAAGGCTCTTCAATCATTGCATTCTACTTAAACTCAACTCATTGCATCTTACTAAAACTTGAAATCAAAGCGCACAGTGGACTCAAGAACCACTGTGATTATGGGCCTGCATGGAAATTTTGTATTGGGTAAGGGATTGAGTTTCCGCCCTTTCTTAGTCAAAGTGACGAATTATTTAAACAATGAAAAGATACATGATATTATGTAAAGTATGTGTCATTTGAAGCTACAACTTTACTCTATCTTTCAGGCAGCATACGGATTCCTCTGACGAAAAATTCGAGTTCTTTTGACTTCATCCATTCATTGAGGCAGTTTGCGATGCTCTCTTAACTCTTTCCGTCTCGGTGGTTAGCGTTGCTAACCACCTATTTTTTATTTTTTTTACGACGGTTGCCGACATCTATGTTTTTAATTTTGCACGAATATTGATTATTGCTTCCTTTTAAGTGAAAAGGGCGCTAATAGTTAGAAATACACCCACCACGTGTTGAGAAAATTTAAAGTAAAAATCCGTGGCCGCGCGTTTTTGTGAAAGCTAGAAGTAAAAATTCACAATAAATTCATTAACGCAATTTATGGTTTGATTTTTGTGCAAATTTAGTTCTTGTGGTGTGTTTGATACACAGTGGTTGCTTTCTTGCTGAAATTTCGATTATTTTACGAATATTTTCTATAATCAGTGGTGGTTAGCAACAATAACCACCGTGACGTAAGTATTCCTAGAATTTGCTTTTTTATACGGTCACTATGAGTGGGACTTTCTTTGGTATTTACAATATTTTAGGCAATTATTTCAATAATGCAACGATCATTGACGAAAAGGGAAATTGAAGAATGTTTGTATGAAGATTTACCTTCAGGACCTGAAAGTGAAGCCAGTTCCGATGAGGATGAAAATCTAGACACGCCTGAGTGGCCAGTGTCAAAATCGATATTGTATGTGGGTGGGGCAGATGTACAGAATATCCATGAAGAGCTATTCGACGACGAGGATGACATACCATTATCAAACTTTGTAAGTCAGAATAATATTGTTAGCTCTACGACCTTGCAGCCTCCTAAATGGAAAAGGACCTTCTCTATGGATATACCTGGCGAGTTTGTTGAGAGTGTGGGCTTAGCTGATCATATAATCAGCTTGGAAGATGTAACACCACTCCGATTGTTTCGCATGCTTTGGAGAGAAGACTTGGTTGAGGTCATAAGCTTTCAAACTAACCTATATGCAACACAAGAAGGAAAACCTTTTTCTCCTACCAGTCCTTCTGAAATACAAACTTTCTTGGCCATAAATATGGTGATGGGTATAAAAAGCTACCGAGTTACAAAGATTACTGGTCTTCTGCTTCTGATTTACGTGACTCATACATTTCCTCTTGTATGCCCCTAAATCGCTTCAGCTGGCTTCTTGGATGCTTGCATCTGAATGACAATAATCTCATGCCTACTAGAACGCATCCAGACTATGATAAGTTATATAAAGCCTAGCGTGCCTGCTGAAATCCGCCATGAGAGCAATCGACATCAACCGCTTAGAGGCACACCTAGAAGATGCGCCTTTTGCAGTACCAAAAGCGTCCCTGTCCGCACAGTATGGCAATGCAGGACATGCCACGTCCCACTTTGCCTCCGAAAAGGAAAGACATGTTTTTCAGATTTTCACAAGAAATAATTATTTGTAAATTTATTACCAAATTTTGTATTGTCTTTTTTCTAAAAATAAATAAAAAAGTGAAGCAATTGAGTGCATTAGTTTTATTAAATTTTTGTACCCTTCAGTCATGGTGGTTACTGGTGGTGACCACCTTGTTTCTCAAAAACCTAACGGTAAATATTTTTTTTTTTTTGCATTCGTGTATTACTTGTATTCCATATTCACCAATTAACAACAAAAAATAAATTTCTTATGTCGCAGTAAAGAGCGTGACGGAAAGAGTTAAGAAGTGAACCGCTCTCCAATAAGGGATGACTGAATTGATCGGAACAGATGGTAATCCGAAGGTGCAATGTCTGGGGAATACGGCGGGTGGGGCAAGATTTCCCAATTCAGACTTTCTAAACATTTCAGGACCGATTTAGCAACGTGTAGCCCTGCGTTCTCATGCAGCAAAATCTGTTTGTCATATCTACCGTTCCATTCCGATCACTTTTCTTTGAGAGCTTGAGTCAAACACATTAGCTGCAGTCGGTAATGATCGCCAATGAAGGTTTCAAGTGGTTTAAGGAGTTCATAATAGATAACACACTTCTGATCCCATTAGTTGCACAACATAACCTTTGAAGCATGAATATTTTTTTCTCGCTGTCGATGGACTTGGTTCACCAACATTTTCCTCGCTTAGGTATATCATTACAGATCAATTTATCATCGCCAGTAACGATGCGATGCAGAAAACCTTTTGTTTTCTGCCGTTCAAGAAACATCTCACACTTCATCAAACGTCTCTCGGAGAGGGATGCTTCAATAGATGTGACACTCAGTTACCTGCTTTCTGCACCATTCCCTTTGCGTGCAAACGTTTACCGACGGTGGATCTGTCAACATCCAACTCTTTGGACATATCATCAAGGGTTGAGTAGACTAGTTGAGTATCTTCGAATGTTTTCGGTGCCCCTTCGCGATCTTAAACACTCACGTCGAAATTGCCACTTTGGAAGCATCGAAACCACTCTTTACAAGTTTTATTTGATGGACCGTGATTACCGTTAATATTGCTCAATATACCATACGTTTCAGCTGCACTTTTCTTTAAAATGTAATAATGAAGCATAACTTCCCGCAAATGCTGTTTTTTTGATACGAATGTAGACATTTTTGGGGTTAGATAAAAGGGGAGCTTTACGCTTCAAACGAATGTCAACTACTGCGATCTAGACCTCATATATATACCTTCACATCACCAGTATATTACTAGAGCGAACACAAAAATAGCATCAGCAGCGACACCCCTTTTGCGAGGGCGAAAACTTCTTCCCATACGTACAAACACATAAATACCCAGCCTTCAGAGTTACATATGTTTTCCCATCACCTCGGAGCAGATAATATTTGTACTACGAAGTTTTAGCACAAAATAATAAAATTTATGTACAGCTTGCCCCCTTCTGGTTACTTCTCTTCTACGGTATGATTGTGCCGCAGTACCACGGCATGTCGTTGTGGCATTCAGTGGCCATGCTAGCCTGTTGGTTGCTTTGAGCTCTGCAGTTTGTGCAGTGAATCGTAAACTGTGTATTTGAGCACAACCAAGCCACACTGAATACACGATTGCACTCACACCCACACATGCACTGAGCTCCAAAAATCAAACAATAACAAGTGGCACATATTAATGTACCTGCTTCTAATGTACGCTGCGTTTCATTATAATAGAGCAGGCGCTTATTGATAGAACAACTGCGTTAGGTTTCGACAATTTCTTCTTTTTTTGTTTTTGGAAGCAGTGTTGTGCATTTTTTCAATATAACGAACGAATTTTGTTTCTTTAAAAAATTATTAATATTAAATGCAAAACAAATAAACTGGCAAAACTTGCCTGTAAATACCTGTGATGTAGTTCTTAATGCGACGCCAAGTAAATTTAAAAAAATAATAAATCTTCTGGGCCGGATCTGCTCCCAGCCGAACTGTTTAAGTACGGTGCCAATTTTTTGACTGTGCGCTATAAACCATTGGCAACTAGGTAATTGCGAATTTCACTAAGCTTCAGTTGAATTTTTGGGTTTGCAGAGTTAGTTGGCAATTCAGCTGTCAATTAGTAAAACAAATTTTTTGATTGGTTGCGTAATTTTCGTTTGGCGTTTAGAACATTTTTGTCATATTTTGCTTTTTTATTTCCGCGAAAGGAAAACCTCATCGCAAGCTCGTAAAAAGTTATGTGCTGTTTATGGTGACGAAGTCTTAAAAGAACGGCAGTGACAAAACTGACTTACCAAACTTCGTTCTGGTGATTTTTCACTCAAAGAAGAAACACTCTCTGGTCGTCAAGTTAAAGTTGATGCCACCCTAATCAAAGCAGTAATCGATTCGGATCGTCACAGTAAAACACGTGAGATTGCAGAGAAACTTCATGTATCCCATACACGCATTGAAAATCTCTTAAAACAATTTGGCTATGTTCAAAAACTCGATATCTGGGTTCCTCACGAACTGAAAGAAACACATTTAACGCAACGCATTAACTGCGATTTTCTAAAGAAACGTAATGAAAATCCATTTTTAAAACGATTGATAACTGGCGATGAAAAATGCGGTGTTTAGAACAATACCAAGCGGAAAAGTGTGGAGCAGGTCAGGTGAAACAACTGAAACAACATCAAAAGCTGATATTCATCAGAAGAAGGTTTTGTTATCAGTTTGGTGGGGTTACACAGAAATTGTCTAATTTGAACTCTTAGCACCCAACCGAACGATCAATTCTGATGTCTACATTGAATAGCTAACGAAATTAAACAATGTAGTTGAAGAAAAGCGGCCCGATTTGTCACCCTCGTCGACCATTGTCGACCCTCGATTTGTCAACGAAAAAGTATTGTATTCCATCATGACAATGCAAGGCCACACACATCTTTGGCCACTCGGAAAAAATTATTGGAGCTTGGTTGGGATGTTTTGTCATATCCACCATAAAGTCCTGGTCTTGCACCATCTGATTACTTTTTGTTTCGATCTTTACAAGACTCCTTGAATGGTAAAAATTTCAATAATGATGATGATGTTAAATCGTACCTGATTCAGCTGTTTGCTAATAAAAACCAGAAGTTTTATGAACGGGGGCTTATGATGCTGCCTGAAAGATGGCAAAAGGTCATTGATCAAAATAGGCAATACATTACGGAATAAAGTTATTTAGTTCCATGAAAAAATTGTCTTTGATTTTCTCGAAAAATCCGCAATTACTTAGTTGCCAATCCAGTACATTCAACGTGGACAGACGCCACCAACCCTGGTGCTAAGTGTACGCGCCAAATATCCTTTAAGTGCAAGCTAACTCACTGTCCATATTTGTATGTCCACAACTGTATGCTATTTGTTATAGCAAACAAATTTTGATAATATGCACACGGCATAAGTGTTCATGATTTACTCCTCTCATTTCAATATTTCTGGTGAAATAGTGCTTAGAACATATCGAAATTTTCGAAAATTGTTAATTAAGTGTCGGAGAAGGAAAGCGGTAGAATTTATTAGGATTGTAGATTTATAATAAACCGTAAATACACACATACAGAATGCTCCATCTAGCGTTTGAAATTTGAAGTATCGATTTATTTAATTGTATCATTTGCATCCGAGACGACCTTCAGGCGATGTTGTATACCTTCGAACCCACCCAAACGCTCGAATAAGTGTTGAACTTCCCACGTCATCGATAACTAATATTTTTGTACATTCAATATAGTCCAAACAAATTGCATCTATTGTACAAAAATTGTTGAAGAAAATGATTTAATTCTATAATAAAGAAGAACGGAACAGCTAATGTATCGGAAAGTAACAGAAATTTAGCTCATGGTAAGAAATTTAAAAAATGGATTACCGTAATTCGAACACATTTGGCAAATAATAAAATCGAACAGACTGATGCCAAGAAACTATCTTCTATTTGCAGACATTCGATTACTTTTGAAGATCGCCAAAACGATATATGTTACGCCAACCGTTCAATGACGGCTCCAGAGTTGAAACATTAAATTGCAGTTGCCATTTGTGAGATAAATGACGACACTTGCGAGAATGTTCCCAAAAATTGTGTTTACAGGGCTACTAAATGGATTACTGTATAGTTACTGTAAGGCCAGTCGCGCAAGTTACTTTAAAGAAATTCAATTCAATGTTTTAATGATTTTATTGACTTAGAATGATTTTTTAAGAATCCAAGCATTTTGTCGAGGTACAGAGAATGTAGCTCGTTCGTTCTCATTACATCCGATACAAAAATGTATCACCTAATTCCGACAAAAATCTTCGATGATACCTCTCGAGGCCCATAAATCATCCCTACGAATAAGGCACGTAATTAATCTTTTCAGAGCTCATCAGCTTACTCCTTCTCTGTCAGGTCTATTCTGAAAAAACTCGTTTATTTTAAAGGCGTCCGTACTGCATCAACTGCTCTCAAGACCTTTTTTCGAAGAAAATCTTGATGTAGCCGACTGTTTCTCTATGCATGGGAACTGCCGTTTGCAAATTTATCAGCCAGTTTGTTACCTTCAATACCACAGTTTACCGGTGCTCACTTAATTCCAAGCTCCTTCGACCTTACAACGGAGTTGAACTGTTTTTGAAGAGACGCGAGTAGCCTCTATGACCTTTGGAGAAGCTTGGTTGTCCCTACAAACCTCGGTTTTGATTCCTCGTCAATTATCCAGTCTTTTACTTCAATTATTGCGAAGACTTTCGATCGAAAGGCCGTTGTTATTAGACTGAAACTAGTAATGAAGCACACAGAAGTGATTTTCAGTATTCGAGTCAAGCTCGCCGCAGCCGAATGGTTTGGTACGTGACTAACATTCGGAAGTGCATAGGTTCGAATCTCCTGGCAGGAAACAAAAAAAAGATAGAAAATTTGTTCTAATAGCGGCAGACAATGGCAAACCTCCGAGTGTGTTTCAGCCAAGAAAAAGCTCCTGATAAAAAAACATTTGCTGTTTGGAGTCGGCTTAAAACTGTAGGTATCTCCATTTGTGGTGTTAAATCAAGACGAACGCCACAAATAGCATAGGAAGCTCGGCCAAGCACCTGACAGAAGTGTACGCGTCAATTATTTGTTTTACTTTTATATGTTGCTGCCCTTCAAACAGAGGACCCTTCAGCCTTTTGCTGACTCAGAACGGCAGATGGCTTTCCGTCATTTGGGGAAAAAAATATAGTCGAACGTTTGTCTTACATGCTGAGGGGCGACGACTATTAGAAGCAACGTTTTCAATTATTGGATGTCCGACTCAGTGAAAATCATGCACCCGTTAAAAAAACAGGCGAATATAGAGCCATAGAAAAAGGCCTTAACTACCAGAATCATCAAAGGGGCTTAGAAGAAGCGGTAATTGGTAAGCGGTAGTTTCTCTACCTGTGAACAAGAGCAAAGCAAAATACTTACCTTTTAGGTACACACAAAGATTTCCTATTTATTGCAAATTAAGGCTCTTTGCCTACTAGCGAATACGAAATAAGCCTTTCTAGTAGGCGAAGAACCAAGACGTGTACAAAATTTGAGAGAACTATTCCGCAAAAGAGCAATTACATTTACCAGTTGATCGCTGGTACAGAAGAGTTTGGAGTAATTACTAAGTATACGAGAGGGCTTTCCAGAGACAAAATATTTATGACTACATCATTGACTTGCCCGTGCCGTCCATTCAGACGATGAAGAGAAGAAAACGAAAACAGTAACGTTCGGCAACTAAATTTAGAGGAACCTCCCAGCAGTTGATATGAATAGCTGACGCAACTTCTTAAAGGATAGAAGCAATTGAGGGATTTTATTTTTTTGTGCGTACCAAAACCATTCCCTACAGCAGTTGTGGCACTTCAATTGCACTCCGAGAGAAAAGCGTTGTAATAAATTTTAATTCGAAATTTCTTCTTGATTGTAGATGAAATGATGGCATTCATCCATCAGTTAGTGATGTACTGCTCCGCCGTATATCGGGGAGGCAACACGATTCCTTGCACTGCCACAACTATCGGAAAAGCTGTCGGTCTAACTTCTTCTTCAGTCATAAATGCCGGCCACACACAATAACTGACGTGTGTATGTATGTATGCATGTGAAATCAAGTGATTTGCAACGCTTCATGCAGAAGCAATATTCAAAAAAAAAAAGCCGAAAATGATGCAAGAGCAGTGGAAGGTCATCTGGCATGAGAATTGAAATATGAAGCTTGGCAAAAAATATCATTTTAACATTTTGCCTTGGAAGCACATAAAATTTTATAGCACACTGCCAGTACGATATCGTTCATGACGCACACCCACACATACTCACACTCAACCCCACATGCAAGCGTGCACAACCAACAACAACGTGAGCGCTCAGAGAACAACGAATTATGGCCAGGAACTGCCCGCATCTGACTTAGTGCGTAAATACATACACATACATGCACACAAAGGAAGGCCACCGATCTCCCCTTCCCACACACATACATACTCACATAAGTATAAAATAGTGCTGGCATTTCGTAACGAGCAACGCAACAACTCTCTGTAACTCTTGAAGTGACATTCTCCTATCGGCACACATCCACTCGATGGGCTCATAACGGCATGCAGCGTTGCCACCACTTAGCAATCGGTAGTGAGTAAATGGCATAGCGCAATTCAAATGAATAATTATGCTTCTCCAATGTTGGTGTTGAGGTCAGACTTGATCTCCATTGCGGCGACATAGCTGCACCGATGAGTTACTCGTCATGCAACGCGTACGCGCAGACAGCGTGTGGCAACTTATGGCGCTATGACTTGTGTATGTATGTGCAGTCGTGTGTGACTTCATTTGCAGCTCCAAATTACAAAGAACAAAAATAAAGGCCCTTCACCACACAAGTCCGTTGTTTCAAATATTTATTCGTGTGTATTTGGTTTAGTGTGTATGAGTTCGTGCGCCATTCTTGCTGGCATGCGGAACGTGCAGCACTTTAGCGGAACTACGCGTAATATTCATTGCGGCACGTGCTGCCGTCCATCAGGCAGTAAAGAATTTAATTGTGCGAGGACACTCATTTTTTCAATTATGAGTGGAATTAAATGTTGCTGTGCTATTAAAAAAAAGAGAAAAACAAAGAAATAAAATACAATAAATGCAGTACAGTACAGCACCAGGCATTTCGAATGAATTTAAAGCAGAGAAATCAAATGCGTTTCATATCACATCACTTAGGCTGGGAATTTGTAGTTTTAGAAAAAATTTCTGAAATTCAGTAATCGATACAATAATAAAAAAAAAAAACTTTACTAAGGCTGGAATGATGCGATGTAGGTCTGCTGATAAGTACATGTATGTATGCCCCAGTACAATAATCAGAAATTACTGAAAAAATAACGCCCATAAGAATTTAGGATGCGTCCTGGCATATATTAAAAAAACAGTAATCAGCGATTAGTCCAGTCATCAAAGCACCATTTAAACGCGTTTGAAGAGATCTTCTCCAGCACCTTCAGCGAATTCTCCTTAATGAAGTTCACAATATAAGCCTGATGAGACGGTGCGTTATCATGGTGTAAGATCTATGAGTTTTCTTTCCACACATTGGGCCGTTTCTTACGCACATTCTCTCTCAAACGCCGCATAACTCCCAAATAGTATTCTTTATTTACTGTAAAACCATTTGGAATGAATTCCAAGTGCACAACACCATGATAATCAAAGAAAACGAGTAGCATGACTTTCACTTTTGACCGACTTTGACGTGGCTTTTTGGGTTTCCGCTCATATGGTAGTGCCATTCAAACGCCTGTTAACTGGTTTGCATGTCCAACTCATATACCCACGTCTGATGCGATGGATAAACGTTGGGTCCGAATGCACTTGCTCTAGCATGACTTCAGCCACCTCCTTCCGATGAATATTTTGAAAGAAATTCTACTCTCTTGGAACGAGTCGAGCAGCACCGCGTCTCATGCCCAATTGATGTTGTAAAATGTTGCGAACTGAATTGTAAGACACGCTAAGGTCACGAGCTACCTTCCTCAAACTTAAATGATGGTTTTCCAGCACCATTTCCTTGACTTTGTCGACGCTTTCATCCGTTGATGACGTTGATTGGCGAGCAGATCAGGGCAAATCTTCCAAGACTTCTCGGCCCTCTGCAAGAGCCTTATACCGCTCGTAGTCCCGTATTTTTGATAAAGCACACTCGCCATATGCTTTCTGCAACATTTGCAATGATTTGGCACACGAAATCCCGTTCAAAACTCAAAATTTTAGACAAATTCTTTGTTCGATGTTTTTATCCATAAGGAAAATCGCAGAGCACACCTGCGGTTGACTGATATAATTAAATGCCAAAAACAACCTAATTGACAGATCATGCACAAACTCTGCGACACTACAGAGAACAGTTGGACCAACATTCCAGCAAACAAAATTTAGACGTATGTGTAACGCGCGCTTTTTAAATGAGCAATTCCCGATATTTTTTTTAAAGAATGTAGGTATGTAGGAGTATAATTGCAAAAGTAACGTTAGTTCTATGTAATCTGTAAGAAACCTTAAAAATAAATAAAAATGAAAATAAATGAAAAATGGCCTTCCAATTCATTATTATTAAAAAAATATTGCCTTTTCTGTAGCCTATTTATCAGTCCAGTTCAGCAGTTTCATATCTGTTTGGGGTTATTAACTGCTTTGTGCCCAGCATACTATATATCTATTGAACAGCCCACATCTGAATTGTAGTTCGCCTGGTGTAGAGTTGCAGCTGTTTAAGTGAACTGATGTGAATAAATTTTATTTGTGAAAAATTCCTTGCACTTTTCGGTAATACTTTTTGCCGTTGACCCGCCTAATTAAGCTCTTCCTCAGCTTCCCCCACTTAGAACTCCATTATTGCCTTTGTAAGGACCTAGCGCAATTTCTGTATAACCTTGCATGAGGCCCGTAAGAATTTTTGTTTATTTGTGCTCTTGGCGCATACTTTGTATATTTTTCATTAAAATATTTCTTTAAGTACATATTAACTCAGCATTCCTTTCAAAATTATTGGCAGAGAAATCCTGTAATCGTATTTCCAGCTCCATTCTATATAAAACATATTCATTTTAAATTAATTTTAATGTAAAATTTTTTTTAGTAAATATTTCCTTCTCAAACTTTGCGACTTTTGTTTTATTGTTTTCTTTATCCATTTAATTGGTATCGGCACACCATTTTCTTCATTTTTACTACTCTGATATCAGCTTTTCTTCTAAAACCACTTTTCTCTATTTTCAGAGTTAAGAGAAAAGAGGAATGAAACAAATTTTAGTTGATTTCAGTTCAGAATAAGAAGATTGAAAAAAGTGAAGAAACTCCTAGCAGATTTAGATATAGAATTGAGTTGTTAAAGTACATCGCAATGGTCGCGATAATTTGTGGCATACGAGGTGTGTTCAAAAAGTATCGCAAATTTTGTGTTTTTTCAAAAATTATTTATTTATTTATAATGTCTATTTTTCCCCTACAAAGTAATTCCCATGAGATATTATGCGCTTGTGCCAACGTTTTTCCCAATCTTCGAAGCCCTTCAAAAAATCATTATTTTTTATCTAGTTTAGCGCCTCCTTCTATACCGTCTTTATCTCGTCAATAATAGCGTAGCGTCGTCCTTTCATGGGCCTCTTCAGTTTCGGGAAGAAGAAAAAGTCACAGGGGGCCAGATCTGGGGAGTACGGTGGCTGTGCCATCATTAGTGAGTTGGTTTTGGCCAAAAATTCGCGCACAAGCAACGATGTGTGAGCCGCCTTTTTCAGTCTTGGCTCGTGCGGCAGCTTCCGTTGAGATTATTGAGCTTTGGTTTCCACGTCATAACCATAAACCCACGATTCGTCACCACTTATGACCCTCTGGAGCAAATCCGATTCGTC
This sequence comes from Anastrepha ludens, assembly GCF_028408465.1. NCBI lineage: Eukaryota > Metazoa > Arthropoda > Insecta > Diptera > Tephritidae > Anastrepha > Anastrepha ludens. Next base: position 5,942,168 of record NC_071498.1, on the reverse strand, counting down.
GCGGACAGAGTCCAACATCTCATTAGCAATATTCATGCGTTGCTGCTTTTGGTCGAAATTGAGCAGTTTTGGTACGAATTTTGCGGCTACCCGTTTCATGCCCAAATCATTGAATAAAATCGAATGTCTATGTCCTCACCAACTTCTCTGACGGTGATTCGGTGATTGGCCAACATCATTTTCTTCACTTCATCAATTTTTTCGTCTGTTGTTGAAGTGCTCGGGCGTCATCGTTCACATCTTCTCGGCCTTCTGAGAACATTTTTTACCACCGATAAACGTTGCTTTGGTCCAAAGTAGCTTCTCGGTATGACACAGTCAGCATTCGGAATACATCCGCGCCCTCACTTTCGTTTTTGAGTCTAATGACTAACATGATGAATATAATCACACTACTGGTCACCAAATTCGATGGACAAGCAAAGTAAAATGACAATAGCCTTATGGAATGCAAACGGACTAAATCAACATATTCTTGAAACTAAAACTTTTATTGACCAATACAACATTGACATACTATTGGTGTCAGAAACTCATTTTAATGACAAAAGCTACGTTAATATTCTCGGCTACAAAATAATATGCACCAATCACCCTGACAACAGAGCACACGGCGGAACAGCTATTATACTGAGACAAAATATTATGTTTACCAAAATGGAAGAATATCAAATGGACCATCTGCAAGCAACGACGATACAAATAAATGACACTCTAGGCCAGCTTACCATATCAGTTGCTTACTGCCCTCCGAAACACAACAACAAAACAACACAATACGCTAACTACCTTGAAACACTTGGAAGTAGATTTATTGCCGGAGGAGATTATAACGCAAAAAATTTGATGTGGGGTTCAAGATTAACAAACACGAAAGGAAAAACATTACTTGACGCCATCAGAGCGCGTAATTATAGTTATATAAGTACCGGGGATCCCACTTACTGGGCCTCTGACATTAAGAAAGTACCTGACTTACTTGACTTTTTTATCATAAAATCAATTAATCCAAACGTACTGATAACTGAATCTTGTCTTGAGCTCTCTTCTGATCACTAGCCAATTATACTAAGAACCCAACAACCACCGCAACAAAACTTAAATCCACCACTTTACAATCATCGTACAGACTGGAATGCGTTTACTGAGCTTTTGGAATCATATTTAGACACAAAAGTATCTTTGAAAACAGGCGATGAAATTGAGACAGCTATAGCTCTTTTTAACGACAAAACTATTAAGGCAGTTAGTAAATCTACACCCTCTCCACCAACTAAAGTAAAAAATGACTACATACCTGATACGATAAAAAAGAAACTAAAACAAAAAAGAAAGCTAAGGAAGAAATGGCAGACAACAAGATTTCCAGACGACAAGAAAAAGCTAAACAAATTGGGGAAAGATATAAGAGACCTACTTCAAAAGGAAAAAGACAAAAAACTTAGCATCTATCTCAAAAATATTGGCGCAACAAAATCCTCAAACTACACACTTCGGAAGGCGACGAAAAAAGTGGTGGGCGCCACAATACATTTACCACCAATAAAAACAACTAAAGGGAAATGAGCCCGAACCCCTTCAGAAAAAGTAACGGTCTTAGCTCAACATTTTAAAGATACTTTTGAAAATAATAATAACGACATAAATCTTACTTATGCAGCAAACGAGAATAAGCAGCAAATTAAAAAAATCACACTTACGGAGATAAAACAATTAATAAAAACTCTAAAGAACAATAAATCGCCTGGATACGATCAAATTTCGGGAACAATTATGAAGCATATGCCTGACAAGGCATTAATTTATCTAACAAATATTTTCAACGCTGCTATAAGTCTGAAATATTTCCCTAGTACCGGGAAAGTAGCTGAAGTTATAGCGATCCCGAAACCTAACAAAAACGCTACACTAGCGACATCATATCGACCAATCAGCCTACTACCGACAATATCAAAAATTTTCGAGAAAATATTATTTGACCAGATAAATCCTATTATAACAAGCATGAATCTGATACCCCAACACCAATTTGGATTTAGGAAAAACCATTCAACAATCCAACAGATTCATGGAGTAGTTCACAAAATTAATGATGACCTGAATAAAAAAAGAGTGTGCATGTCCATATACCTCGACGTAGCTAAAGCTTTTGACAAAGTGTGGCACCCTGGGTTACTCCATAAATTAAAAACACAACTACCTAGTGACTTTTACCTTATGCTTAAGAGTTACATCCAAGACAGGAAATTCTATGTTAAATATAACGACGCATGTTCAGACATTCAACCTATGAACGCAGGCAATCCCCAAGGCAGTGTTTTAGGACCAACATTGTATCTATTGTACACGGCTGATTTACCGGAACCGAAGTCAGAAAACAGCATGATTGCAACATTTGCGGAGGACACAGTCCTCATGGTATCTCATAAAGATACAAAAGTCGCAAAACAAAATTTGAAAAGCGAATTAGATGTGACATTAAACTGGTTCAAAAAATGGAACATCGAAATTAACACTGACAAAACAATACAAGTAAACTACACAAGCCGAAGGACAACCATTGAACCAGTTAGCGTTGGTAATTCTGACGTGCATATTGACACCAAAGCGAAATACCTGGGTATTACGATCGACTCGAAACTAAACTGGCAGGAGCATGTAAAGAAAAAGCGAAATGAAGTTAAAAATCGTTTTAAGAAATTGTACTGAAGACATATAAATAGATTATTAACGCACACAAATCCTATGATGAGAAGACTACCAAATAAAGAAAAATCTACCCAAAGTCGGCTTAACCGTCAAACACCAACAGATCTTGCAAAATCCATGTAATCAATTGTCAACTAATCGTATATGTCATTGTTTGTTAACCACTTGTTTTTAAATAATATGTATATATTTCTTCTAAATGAGCTTGGGGGCATTGGCCCTTCAATATCACTCCCATTCGATCTTTTTGTAAATCAAATTACTTATTGTCTAACGACAGGTGTAATATTTTATGGAAGAAATAAAAAAAAAAAACAAAAATCGTTTTTCACACAAAATTTGATATAGGCTCTTTGATAAATCTTTTTGAATAGGTAAAAATCGAAGACGAGACGAAACACGTGCAAGCAAAGCAGCTGTCAACAATTAACTGAACATTCAAAATGGCCGAGCTCGTCGGCATGAGTGAGAGATATGAGTACCAACATATCGCCACAAAAAAATCGAAATTCGTATATACATACGTCACCTGCGAAAACTCAAAATTCGCAATACTTTTTGAAAACACCCCGTATAAAGTTAAAATCGTTCATTATATTACACCAACAAATTTTTTCTATTATTAGTGAATTCATTACATTTTTGTATTCTGGAGAGAAAAGAGCTATGTCGTCTAAACATAACAAAAGCAAGCTCGTAAAATATATACTAATAAGCAAATATTTAGTCACAGCCAAAATGATGCACACGCCTGCGAGAAATTAAAATAGGTCGTCAAACGTCTCTTGAATAGTATGAAATCACTAAAAAATGGCAACCCAAAATCGCTGAAATAGGTAGGTTAAGCCACGGCCCTATTCAATACATTATTGAGCGAAAAAACGCGTGTAAAATAAGGCAAAGGCTACGCATAACAAGATTTTCAATGGAAAAGATTTTGTATGGTTCTTGCGAAGAGTACACAAGAGCGCTTCCACGATTATAAATGAAGTTGAAAAATATCTCGAGGAGAGAAGTGGCATCCAGAAACTGTCCGCTGAACCCTAAAAGAAGCTGATTTGCATGGCCGTACGGCACGCAACAAGCCACTTACCAGTGCCAAAAGTCATATTGCCAGCTAAAAATTTTGAAGAGATCTTATAACTAATGATGAGAACTTCTGGAACACCATAGTTTTTGCTGACGAAAGAAACTTTAGCGTTTCCAAAGTTGACGGCTTAGTTTTATTTGGAGAAAAGTAAATTTAGAGCTGAAACCATGAAATGAAAGCTATGAAAGGCTGTACAGTAAAACATAGTTCAAAACGTGTAATGGTATGGAGATACAAGTCACTTTTATTGAAAGTAATATGGATGGAGTATCAAAACGAACGAACTTTTGATTTTCGTCCAAGGGCGCCCTCCCCTTGGATAACCATATCAAGCTGATATGAATAGAGATAAATAGTTTGAGAAAGAAAAATTTGCTACAAAGTGCCGCAACATTCAGCATTCGGGGCAATTTTCGCTACTGTCAGGATAACCACCCGGCGCATAATTTGGCGGTTGTACAGAATTGGCTCATTTGGAATTGCGGGATATCGTTATTTGATAGTTATTGAGAACCTGTGATCGATTCTAGGTACAAAGATTCGAGGGCAAGAAATTTGTCGAATCGGCTTCCAAGAGGATACAAACTGTTGACAAAAAAGTATGACCTACAAAATATTAATTTATTATAGCTTAAAGTTTTTATTGGTGTAAAAGTTGCAGTAATGGTTTGTTAGACATCATTTTGAACCATGGTTTGTCTGCAACGATATGATTCATAGTGATCTCGGAGTGCCATCGGTACATGAAGAAATTGATAGCATCAGCATTTGGCATAACCACTGGCTTGTTAACCATCCAAATTCTCGTTTCGCAAACCCTTCATACCAAACCAACGCCCCATGCCGACTGATCTGCGACAAAGATTTAAAATGTAGACTTTCAGTAATGGACTCCATTGGACGTTCTTAAACATGTCAAGTTTTCAAAATTGTAATTAAATATAACACTGAATGTTATTTATGACAAATTTATTAAATGGAGTTAAAAAAACATTTTAAAAACTAATTTTAACGGTGAGTTTACTTTTTAGTTTGTATTATGTTTTTTGTGCTATTATAATATTGTATTAATATATTAATTATTGTAAATATGCAAAATGAACTTTTTCTTCATATTTATAGGAACCCCAAAAATGGACCCAAAAAAAACCAAGGATGACTCGAACGACACAGATGAGCTTAATCACTCTAAAAAGTTCCAGAACTTTAATATCAACAGACCAAAACCTGTTCTAACCCTAGACAAAAAGGACTTCAGATTACTCTGTGGAGCACTTACAAGCCACTTTGCCAGCAATAAACATTTCAATGCAGTAGAACTATCGAGCTCTAGTTTATGCAGATTGTGCCGTGATGAAGAGGAGTACATGAAACACATAATCACCAATTGTCAAGCATTAAACCACATGAGACACAGAATCCTGGTATCGCACCTACTGAAGTATGAATTAATAAATTTCCACAATTTGGAAACGTTGTTTTGGCGATATATGACTCATGATGACTTGCCAAACCTTACTGAGCAAAACTGTCAGTGAGCGGTTTCCCATTCTCAGCTGATAATTAGCGATATCGATAGTTCCCATGTAGCTAAATAAAAAAAAAAACACACCCGCTAGTTGCTTTCTAGTTTTTCCACGTGTTAATTGCGTTCCAGTTTAATCTTACACCTCCCCCACAGCCCCGCATTTACTAATAATCTATTTACTATGCGTTAAATGCTTTCATATCAGGATGCTTTAGTGGATTTAATATTTCCCCTTTTACTTGCCTTCTTATTTTTATTTACATGGATATGGTTATTATCTGCCATTTATACCTTATGGCGCAACTTTCAATATTAGAAACTGCCAAGTCTGTTGTGGCTGTGGTAACGGCGCACATTTTAAACTCATTTCCAGTCAGTTTAACGGAATATTTACGTTCACTAAGGAACTATAGAAAAAAGTAAGAGTATAATGAGATAGTAGCTGTTAGGATGTTGGCCAACACTAACACGCACGCTGACCATGTCCGGTGAGCGAGTATACCAGCAAACACACACTGAAATTTGTCGAAATGATGTGTTGGCCACAGCAAAGGCAGTGAAAAATAATGGCAAGCATTATAGAGGATGCATACTAAACTGTTACAATACACTATTACAAATACGGATGACAATTTTTGACTTTTTCTAGTCCCGAAATTGTCGGTATTATTAATGTAAAGTTACGGGATTTTCGGGATTTGTAATTTTTTGCGAAGCTTTTGAAATGGAGGTAGAAAAGTCGCTTGTTACAGTGAAAATAAGTAACATTGCCTTTAATTAATTAGCAAATATGGGTATGATTTAGTTTCCTTTTAAATATAAAAACCAGTATATTCATGTATTTGCCTTTGTTGTAAAAAATCTACTGAATTGATTTCTTTGAAATTAAAATTTGTGAAAGCCTACTACAGTTCAATCGTGATAGTCCGACACATACGGGACCGACTCGTTGTCGGATTATCAAATATTCCGGACTACCGAAGGTTCCATTTAATCAATGTTAATTCGAAAATTATGATCAAAATGCATAATGCAAAAATAATCTTTTTATTAATATCTCTTTTAGTGGGGGAACAAAAACGTAACTGCTAAACTTAAAGAAAATAATTACACATCACTAAGTAAAACCAAATCAGAAAAAAACGACACGAAAAGACAGAAAAAAATCACATCAACACCGTCAGAAATCGCGAGAGAACTGGCGTCGTTCAAATTTAATGACAAATACGTTGTGACCGGGAAACAAAACACAATCCCCCTCTGCTGCTCTGCTTCAACTGATCAAAATAAAATAATGCCAATTGCATCCATAGGCGTTATGAGGTTGTCGGATTACCGAACGTGTCGGATTAAGAAATGTCGGACTATCACGATTGTACTGTACTTATTTTGCTTATTTAAATTGTACGAGGCTTAGAAATACTCGTAAAAGAATTTCTTTCAGCCACAAAATGCATTTATTTAAAGGGTTTTCCAACAAGAGGTGTTATTATGATAACGTTACGTTGTGTGTGGCACCTAGCGTCGTCTTGTTGGAAATAAACGTTGTCCAGATCAGTATCATCCAATTCCGGCCATAGAAAATGGTTAATCATTTCTCTATAGCGCAATCCATTCACCGTAACTGTTGATCCAGCTTCATTTTCGAAAAAGTAAGGTCCAATGACTCCGCTGGACCAAAAACCGCACCAAACAGTCACACGTTGAGGATAGAAAGGCTTTTCAACAATACTCTTGAATTTTCTGTGCCCCAGATCCGACAATTTTGCCTGTTGACGAAGCCACCGAGGTGGAAATGGGCCTCATCACTCAAGATGATTTTTCGATGGAATTCCGGATCATTTTTATGCATTTCAATCCAATCAGCAAATACACGACATTGTTCTTGTGTTAACTGGATTTTATAAGCTTTAAGACCCAAATCTGTATGCAAAATACGGTGTAATGACCTTTGTGGAATGCCTAATTCCAAAGAATGACCAGGAATGGACAAACCTGGGGTTTCTTCAACACTTTCGGCTACAACAGCAATATTTTCGGCTGTTCTTGAGCGACGTGCATGGGTTTTATTCTTCACATCACAAACTTGTCCCAATAGCTCGAATTTTTTCACCAATTTCTGTATTGCGGTCCGACAAGGTGCTTCACGATGACCCAAAAATGGTCGAGTTTTACGAACCGTCTCTGCCAAATTTTCACCATTTTTATAGTGAATTTTAATAATTTCAATGCATTGTTTAAGCGTGTATCGTTCCATTTTTATTAATGGTGTAGTTTCTACTTGTCAAATATCAAAAAATGACAGCTTCAAAAGTGACATTTATTGAAATAGCGGGATATTCAAAATAACACCTGCTATTGGAAACCCCTTTCTTCAGTTTTTTGTGCTATCCCTTTTGGACATATCTTAAGTTACTTTATCGGATACGTACAGCTAAAGTCTTAGGAAATACATATACAGTGTACTCCATCCTAACTAACACCTCTCCTTGTTTTTCTTTCTTCAATGGTGCAATAAGGGGGCGTCCATAAATTACGTGAGGAGTTTTTTTAAATTTTCTGAACCTCCCTCCCCCCCTGGTGAGATGTCGTGAGATTTTAGTAAACCCCCTCCCCCATCCCCCAATCTCACGGTTTCTTATGTAAACGCGTTGGATTGTTATTGTAAAAAGAAAAAAAAGTTGCTTCGTGCTTTTATTTACGACTAGTTAAGACTAAGCAATATTGAGCTGAGAGTTATAAGTTTAATAAAAATTTAACAATAGAAGACTTAAATCGTAACTACTGCGATTAAAAAAAGAATATCTACTCTAATTCAGTCCATGGAGAATCATGCGCGGTTTCAAGAGAGACTATTGGGACCAACATGTCCATATGATTTTCAGTAAAATCATGTGCTCCTTCAACTTCGTTCTAATCTAGCCACTCTAAGCCGTTGACGCTTGCGCACAGTAACTCATTAGCTCGTCTTGTGACAATCCGTGAGGGTCGCACTTTGCGGAACATACGCGCTTGCTTAGCTGGTGCAATGTGAGCTGCTCGCCTGTGCTCTGCAGCTCTTGTGATAGATGCGAAGTAAATACCGCATGTACTGCAGCATATTTTCTCTAAATCATCACGTATACTTGGGCAATAGAGATCAATAGGCGTGCTGATGAAGGCATTCAGCGGTTCAATCGGTACGCGTATTAGAAATGGAGCAAATGATTTTCCGTCATGTTCTTTAAAGTCCGGAATTGTCAAACGTCAACCTGAGTGATAGGGCGTTCGGCTCATACAATTTTTTTGTTCCAATCAGAAAAAAATTGCGTGATATTTGCCGAGACCCCCCCTCTCTCCAACGTAAGATTAGATGAGATTTGACTCGATCCCCTCCCCCCCTTAAACATCTCACGTAATTTATGGACGCCCCCTAACCGCTTAAGCGATTTTGACCTCTCTTAAGTGGGCAACTACGATAAGCGCACACTTTGTTTTCAATACATACAAAAAATCCTTAAGAATTAAATCAAAAATGTTTCTGTTGGATGGACAAGTCTTCCATAACACGTGAATAACAAATTAATAACTCTTTTTTTTACACTCTTCTCGCGAACGGTCGGCTCCCATAAGCAAACAAATTGTCAGTCCTTTAAGTGTCCGCTTAAGAGAGAGTACACTGTACCATAAATTTAACTATTGTAAAGTTATGCAAAATAGTGAGTGCCTAAGCCCTGTGACTAATCACGAAAATTCGGGACTGCGAAAACGGGATCCCGTAAAGTTCATGACCGTAAACATCGAAAAAACTACACGTGCATACATACATACGAACAGCGTGCAGAATTTATGTTGTAGGACGTAACAGAATAAAGTTTTAACGCACTTTTTTAGGTACATATCTACACATGTGTGTATGTATATACGTATGTATGTACGTATGTATGTATGTGTGAATGTTAGCAGTGCGAGCTGATGTGTGTATTACAGCTGGAGGTATGAATTTTGCCAGGAACCAAGTGTATTTTATGGATAGACTAAAGCTATTTAGCATTCACCATAAAATACACTCCCTGCAAATATGGTTTATTATTATGATGATGCTTACATGAACACCAGTATAAACATATGTTTATATGCATCCGTGTATGTTTGTATGAACTGAGCACTCGAGCACTTAATGCGAGTATGAATGTGTGGGCACGAAAACGCGATCATTTGTCCCCCATACTAATGCACTTATGGAAAATTTATATGATGCAGAGAATTATCCAAAACTTTTGTTTTCCTTCTCGACACTGTTGTTCTTCCATTGCAGATTTACTGTAGCTGCTGTTTATTTCAAAATTTAATTAAAACACTAATGGAGTAAAATTTATGACCGACAGCTGGAGAATAATGAAATAGAGCGCGTGCTGGTGATGCAAAGCTTAGATTATAAAAAACAAAAACAAAACACCAAAAGCCCTGTGGTTGATTTTGTTAATTATTAACGAAAAACTGCTTCAAGTCGCAGCGAAAATTTTGTAGTAAACAAGTGGAAGTATTCAGGCGTACAATGGTGCCTTATATGGTGCATGTGTTCGGTGATTTATATACAATACAATTTTATTTATATTTCGAAATTTAAGTATTATCGCTTTATTGGTAAGCTAGCAACCAGTGCTAGACATAGCGCAGCGAATAAAGATCCAGCGGCTACATTGACTGGGTTTTGTAGGCCGAATGGATACAAACGCCCCGCTCTGAAAGAATTTGATGCGGTACCAGCTGGTGGTAGCAGTGTTGGAAAAATCAGGTGGAGAAGGACTTGGCTTCACTTGGTGTGTCCAACTGGCACCGACTGGCGCGCTTTGTTAAACTCGACCAAAATCGTGTAAGCGGTTATCGCTCCAATTAACAAGAAGAAGCAAGCAATGATGAAATGAAAACTATTGAAAAAGTGTTGTTAAACAAAATTTCAGATAGCTTTTTTTAATGCGAAATCATATCTGTTTTTTTATTTTTTAAGACAAAAGCTCACTGCGCCAAGCTCGTTCGCCTATTTGCGGTGCGCATCTTGATGTTTTTCTACAAATAGAAGGGCCTACAGTTTTAAGCCGCCTCTGAACGGCAAATGGTTTTTTATCAGGAGTTTTTTCAAAGCGGAAATGCATTCGGAGGCTTACCATTGCCTACCGATTGGCGACCACTATTAGAAACAGCCTTTTCTATAATTTAGTGTTTCATGCACGGCCTTTCGAACGTGGGCACTACGAATTAGTAGTCACGTATCAACCTATTCAGCTACGGTACCGGCTTAGAAACACCTCTGTGTTACAGTGGTGGAAAAAATTAACATATTTTTCAACACTCAGAGAGAGAATTTACTTTAGTAGTGAGAGAAGTCAGCCAGCAGGCATCCAAAGTGGCTGAATTCTCTACTTTTTAAAGGCGTTTCAGGCAATTCAGGCATTGGCAACAAAAAGCTGTGTCGATTGTTGGTTCTGATGCGAGTTAATACGGCAACGAAGTAATCGCTATCCCTTCCTACACCTTTTTCAAGTTTTCCAATCAAAAGTTTAAACAATCAAATGAACAGAAACATTTGTTATTGCGCTAATATGTATTTCAGAAAGATCTACAATGCAATATACAGCATAAAATTGTTTGAAATAAGAAGGTTTATTCTCATCAGATTCATACTATTTTATTCGATAAATGACTTGTCCGAAAATCCTTGTTTTAACTTTTATTTTTTGGTCTTATACATGCACATGCCTATTTTAGTAATTTGCACGCTAGAATATTTTATCTGATATTTAAGCATTAGAAATCAAGAAGAGATTAATATATTTATTTGCTTAGGTTAGCCAGGTCGCTTGTCTGAGACAATAAGCGCGTTGGCCCTAAGGCCCATTGTAATGCCTGCATTTAATTTCCATCCGCTAACTAAGTTGCTTAAAACACTTAGATCATTTCAAAAAGGTAACTTATCCCTCCAGTGAGTGTATGAGAAAGATGGGTTGCTGAATTTAATTTCGTATAAGTCTTGAAGACGATCGACGCCAAGAATGTCCAAACGTCCGGCAAAAACACCACAAATCGTTGAAGAAATACAAGATATCGTACAAGAAAATCGCCAAAAGAGATTTGGTAGAAACCATAGGCTTCTCATTGGGCAGTGTAAGCAATATTTTCTTTGAAGTATTGGGTTTCAGAAAGCTGTGTACCACGCAGATGGGTGCCGGATTGGCTAACAATGGGAAAAAAATCCATTTGAATGCGTCTTTCTCAGCAACATTTAGAGCGTTTTCGAAAGGATAAACTGAACTTTGTGCGTCGATTCATCACTATGGATGAGACTTGGGTCCATCACCATGATCCCAAATCAAAATAGGAAGCTAAGGAGTGGTGTGAACCTAGTTATTTGGGTACGAAACGAGTTGGTGTCCAGAAATCGGCCAAGAAGTGGTTAGCATCAGTTTTTTGGGATGCGAGAATTGGTTTGTGGATTACTTGCAAACTGGTAAAACAATAATTTCTGAATATTAGTTGAACCTCAGGCCAGTTGAAGGAAAAGATTCGTGACAAAAGACACAGTTTGCAAAAGAAAAAAAGAAGAGGTCATAGCAGGTTTGGACAGGTATTTTGCATCCCTTCCAGATTCTCACTTCAGGGATGGAATTCATTAATTGGAATCTCATTGGAAGAAATGTATTGATGTTCAGGGAGATTATACTGAATAACAAAGTGTATTTCGAACCATAACATTTTGTTTTTTTCTTTTCGAACCACAAAACTTATTGAACAACCTAGTACTTATTTATCACATTTTACTACCAAATAAGTATTTCTTCTAGGGTACTGGTATTATACTTGCACACTCACGCTTACATATACATAGATGTGTCTTTGCCCCCATTCGCATATTTCACATGAAATCTATAAATAAAGAAAATGTCTTTTCCGCACCACTTAACTTTTAATTATCATTCTATGTGACTTTGCCATCTTCAAGGACGTGAGTCATGTGAATTGTTACACTTGATGGAAAAATCCAAACAATCATTAAATTGGAGAAAAAATAATTGTAGTTGATAGAAAATACAAGCGGGCAATAAAATGAATTCATAGTTCCAATGGATCCGTGGCATGTAGATGCACACATATTAAACATATTAAAGACAAATAATACGAATTTGAACATTTATCTGCCTATCTACGAGTATACAATAAAAAAAACGGTACAATTTTTGTGTCTGTTCATTGAAAATGTTTACAGACAGGCAAGGAAGTACTTTAGAAATTGGTTTCAAACTGAATTTTATACACTCGCGCACATTTTGGTAAGCTCGAATCAGAGATGGCTGATAATTTTTGTTATCAAACAAACTCATGGACAATGAAAGTCATAGCTTGCAACATCACAGGAATGTGCAGAAAACTAATTCTAACATCTAAACAGGGATCATTAAATTATTAGCGATTCATCATTAAGTGATTCAATTGCATGCTAATTGGATTAAGCTTTTACAAAACATGTAGTACTTTCAGAATTCTAAAAAAGGGCTGTAATTTCAATGATAAAATCACTTGTAACTAAATCCAAACTAATTAGGAAATGCAAAGTGGAATTACGCCCAGTCCCTTACCCGGTAACTTTCTTCCTTATCAAGATTCTCCTACAGAGGAGCTTCGAAAGAGCAGGTTAGAGTATTGGATAAAAGAATTGGATAAATATTTCGGGGTGGCACCAGCGTACGCTTTCTTAAGCTGATCCGCAGAGCGGTATCAGACCGTATAAAATAGAGTACCAAATTCAACCGAGCCTTCTTTGCAGAACAAACCTGCTCAATAGTAAAAAAAAACACATCTTTAGTAGTCCAACAACTATTACGGCGCAGTCGAAAAGTGCTATTAAAACAATGATACAGTACAAAAAAGTCTTACGCAACTCATGCGTAGAGAATAAAGAAAAAACTAGCAAACTTTTCACATCCTTAAGACAAAAAACTTTGGAAAAGCATTTGTTGCAACACGAAAATTACTTATTGCATTTCTGGAAACCACTCTACGCGACAGATATGAGAGAAAATGATTTTATAAGCTCAGTTAGAATTTGTGTACTATTCACGAGCAGTGCAAGAAAACGCCGTTTCCACGCGTTACTTGACCCTAAGTAGTTATTTACGAAGCACCGGAACCAACCACTTCTGTAGGTTTTGAGTAAATTCCTGAGCACTTGAATTGCCGTTGCGTACAGCCAAGGAACATTTTCAATGATTTTTACTTTACTACTTATAAAATAAGACTTCAATCAAATGTCTGTCTTAATTTGGCCTATCTCATCAAAAAAATTCGTATGCACTCATTCGAATGTTTTCGGCCGCAAATTCAGCAATACTTATATATATGGAATTGCATGTACTTATATATCGGGAGTTTTTTTAAGAGCTTGAGTACTTAAAAATATAATAAATATGTACAATAAGGAAATATTGTTGGCTTGCATTTTTTTTAAATCATCGTCATCATTAAATTAGCGTTACAGCCCGGGGTGGGCTCTAGTTGGCTCAGCAATCTTTCTCCATTCCACACGATCCAGCGCTAGAGATTTCCAGTTTTCGATGCCCAATTTTTTCAGGTCCTACGTAACGTTATGCAGCCAAGTTGTTTTTGGTCCTCCACGGGATCTTGAGTATAAATGATTGTAGTTCAGCAGAAGTTTTTGGGGCCCACCGTCATCCATGCGTCTGATGTGACCTGCCCATATGATGTGTTGCGACTTAATAAAACTTATAATATCTTCGCCATTACAGAGACTGAGCAGCTCCTTACTGTGACTGTTTCTATACTCGCCATCTTGTTTGCGTATTGGGTATTTTATTATAATCCGGTAGGTAATTTCATGGTATTTAGTTTTTTAATATGAATTAGATATCCAGCACAAGTCCATCGTGGCTACTAAATAGTTACGTGGTCTACTCGATCAGTCCAATTATTAACTACTTGACCAATATTTTTGAATAATAAATCAAAATGAATTCAATTAGCAAAAATGCTGCGACTCAAATGATGGTCATCTGGCCTCAATCCTTGCAAGAGCTGTATTTTGTAGGCACGTAAGCCAAAATCCGTACATAAAATTTTCCACGTAGTCGAAGGACAAAGGCCAAGAAGTTGAGAATGGCAACGTATCAACATTTCGGTGTTTTCTTCAACAACTCGCCCTATGAACTTCTTGAAGAAATTTAATGTTTTCAAAAACGAACGACGTTGAACGGGTCATGTTGACTTGCCAAACCTTACTGAACAGAAATGCTCAAATCAACTGTCTCAGCTGTCAAACCATAGTCACCGATATCGATTTCATGCAGCTAAAGAACACCCGATACATATATATACAGGGTGCGCCATCTGTTACGTCGGTATGAAAACAATTAATAACTTTGAAAATAAAAACAAATGATTTGTAAAAGGGAGGTATTTTTATTTGGTTTGGTTATTTGCAATTTATTAAAACAATCAAGTGCCCACCTTTGTTAGCAATCACAAACTGCGATCGGGTTTTATAGCGTCGATTTCGGCACGAATGATTGCCTTAAGCTGGTGAATAGTCTGCGGCTTGTTGGCGTAAACCTTATTTTTCAGATAACCTCACAAAAAAAAGTCCGGGGGGCTAAATCAGGTGATCTGGGAGCCAGTCAATATAGCCTCTTTTTGACACTAGGCGTCCCGGGAATTTTCGTTGCAGAAATTGTTGCACTCGCAGTGCGGCAAGGCGCACCGTCTTGTTGAAACCAGTAATCGTCTAAATATTTCTCACGCATTTGCGGGCAGACATAATGAGTCAACATCCATCTATATCGGCTTCGATCGACCGGCTTCGTCGACGGCTGCAGTTGCATGTAAAGCCGCAGTTAATATAATTTTTTGTTTTTCAGAAAATCTCTCGTAACTCAGACTTTCATCGAAAGCTTTTGACTCCAGATCTTAATTTAGTCCACCAAAATCATTCATAGTTACTGAGTTCCATTTCATTCACTCAATTCTTAAAAGTAATGAACTTTGCAAGCGCCAAGGAGGATGGTGAGGAGAACTAGCGCTATCAATGTTCATTAAAGCCTACGACTTTCACATTACATTAACAACTTTGCTCTTTATCGGAACCCATAGACATTGCTGTACATTCCATGCATACTTCTGTATTGCTTAATTTAATTATTATTATTGCTTGAAAGCAAAATAAAATGAGTATCAACGAAAACGTGAAAAGAAACGAAGCCCAGTAATTATTGAAATTACGCCTGAGAGTTTGCATATATCCAAGTGCATATATGTACTTAAAAATATTTACGAGAATGTGCATACCAACAAACTCGGCATACATAATTACGATAATGGGTACAAGTGAGCGATTCAGCTCTCAAAAATGGGTAAACATTATAAATTTTAAGTGGTCACTGTGTGCGTAGAGTACTCGCACAGGGGTTTGTTTCACTTTGATTAGCTATAAAAGTGTTAATTTTTAAGATAACGTAACTTTATTCTGAGAGGTAACAGAAAATGGAATCCCAATAGCTCAGTTTTTATGGTTATGAAAGTTCGCAAACCATTTGTCAAATGTTTATCTTTGATGAAAAGTTAGTATAAAATATTTCGTTTATTAAAGTAGAAAACTTATTTAGCAAATACGATTATTTTTAGAAAGTTGAGGCACAGTTTCGTTGGAGGTGCTGATAGTTTGGGTTGGATATAATACTAGATCTAGCGAAATCTTCAGCTTTGCATTCCAATGAACCTCTGTGGAAAGAACATGAATTCTTGATAAAAGGGAGCAGCCTGTCTAATCTAAAATATTCCTACCCTATCCTTGCAATGGTTCACAGGAATCTTTGAATATTCGAAACAATACTGGTAGTCTTTTTCTGTGCAGTGCTTCAGGAAGCATACCGCTTGTTTCTTTCATCGATTCAACGAACTTAAATTATATTCCTATAGCGATGCTGTAATGGTTATATGGTTATATATATATATATTTTTTTTTTTAGTAAACTCGTTTTCTTCAATTTTCTTTTTTCATTAGAGATTTTTCTTTCTGTTATTTATAAAAATGCAAAACGCATGAATAATTAATACTAAATATGTGTTAATATTAAATGATGAGCCAGCTCATTAATCAAATGACTAACATGATGAATATAATCACACTACTGGTCACCAAATTCGATGGACAAGCAAAGTAAAATGATAATAGCCTTATGGAATGCAAATGGAGTAAATCAACATATTCTTGAAACTAAAACTTTTATAGACCAATACAACATTGACATACTATTGGTGTCAGTAACTCATTTTAATGACAAAAGCTACGTTAGTATTCCCGGCTACAAAATAATATGCACCAACCACCCTGACAACAGAGCACACGGCGGAACAGCTATTATACTGAGACAAAATATTATGTTTAACAAAATGGAAGAATATCAAATGGACCATCTGCAAGCAACGACGATACAAATAAATGACACTCTAGGCCAGCTTACCATATCAGTTGCTTACTGTCCTCCGAAACATAACAACAAAACAACACAATACGCTAACTACCTTGAAACACTTGGAAGTAGATTCATTGCCGGAGGAGATTATAACGCAAAAAATATGATGTGGGGTTCAAGATTAACAAACACGAAAGGAAAAGCATTACTTGACGCCATCAGAGCGCGTAATTGGAATTATATAAGTACCGGAGAACCCACTTATTGGGCCTCTGACATTAAGAAAGTACCTGACTTACTTGACTTTTTTATCATGAAATCAATTAATCCAAACGTACTGACAATTGAATCTTGTCTTGAGCTCTCTTCTGATCACTCGCCAATTGTACTAAGAACCCAACAACCACCGCAACAAAACTTAAATCCACCACTTTACAATCATCGTACAGACTGGAATGCGTTTACTGAGCTTTTGGAATCATATTTAGACACAAAAGTATCTTTGAAAAGAGGCGATGAAATTGAGACAGCTATAGCTCTTTTTAACGACAAAACTATTAAGGCAGTTAGTAAATCTACACCCTCTCCACCAACTAAAGTAAAAAATGACTACATACCTGATACGATAAAAAAGAAACTAAAACAAAAAAGGAAGCTAAGGAAGAAATGGCAGACAACAAGATTTCCAGACGACAAGAAAAAGCTAAACAAATTGGGAAAAGATATAAGAGACCTACTTCAAAAGGAAAGAGACAAAAAACTTAGCAATTATCTCAAAAATATTGACGCAACAAAATCCTCAAACTACACACTTTGGAAGGCGACGAAAAAAGTGGTGGCCGCCACAATACATTTACCACCAATAAAAACAACTAAAGAGAAATGGGCCCGAACCTCTTCAGAAAAAGCAACGGTCTTAGCTCAACATTTTAAAGGTACTTTTGAAAATAATAATAACGACATAAATCTTACTTCAGAAAAAGCAACGGTCTTAGCTCAACATTTTAAAGGTACTTTTGAAAATAATAATATAATAACGACATAAATCTTACTTATGCAGCAAACGAGAATAAGAAGCAAATTAAAAAAATCACACTTACGGTGATAAAACAGTTAATAAAAACTCTAAAGAACAATAAATCGCCTGGATACGATCAAATTTCGGGAACAATTATGAAGCATATGCCTGACAAGGCATTAATTTATCTAACAAATATTTTCAACGCTGCTATAAGTCTGAAATATTTCCCTAGTACCTGGAAAGTAGCTGAAGTTATAGCGATCCCGAAACCTAACAAAAACGCTACACTAGCGACATCATATCGACAAATCAGCCTACTACCGACAATATCAAAAATTTTCGAAAAAATATTATTTGACCAGATAAATCCTATTATAACAAGCATGAATCTGATACCCCAACACCAATTTGGATTTAGGAAAAACCATTCAACAATCCAACAGATTCATGGAGTAGTTCACAAAATTAATGATGACCTGAATAAAAAAAGAGTGTGCATGTCCATATACCTCGACGTAGCTAAAGCTTTTGACAAAGTGTGGCACCCTGGGTTACTCCATAAATTAAAAACACAACTACCTAATGACTTTTACCTTATGCTTAAGAGTTACATCCAAGACAGGAAATTCTATGTTAAATATAACGACGCATGTTCAGACATTCAACCTATGAACGCAGGCAATCCCCAAGGCAGTGTTTTAGGACCAACATTGTATCTATTGTACACGGCTGATTTACCGGAACCGAAGTCAGAAAACAGCATGATTGCAACATTTGCGGAGGACACAGTCCTCATGGTATCTCATAAAGATACAAAAGTCGCAAAACAAAATTTACAAAACGAATTAAATGTGACATTAAACTGGTTCAAAAAATGGAACATCGAAATTAACGCTGACAAAACAATACAAGTAAACTACACAAACCGAAGGACAACCATTGAACCAGTTAGCGTTGGTAATTCTGACGTGAATATTGACACCAAAGGGAAATACCTGGGTATTACGATCGACTCGAAATTAAACTGGCAGGAGCATATAAAGAAAAAGCGAAATGAAGTTAAAAATCGTTTTAAGAAATTGTACTGGCTACTTGGACCTCAGTCCAATCTATCATTGCAAAATAAAGTACTTATTTATCGAACGATAATTGCTCCAATCTGGAAATATGGAATTGAGATTTGGGGCACTGCTGCAAAAAGTAATCTAAGTATACTTCAACGAGTCCAGTCTAAAATACTTAGGACCTTAACTAATGCACCTTGGTACATACCTAACGCAGATATCCATCGCGACCTTGACATCGATACTATTGATGAAACAATACAAAGCGCTAGCAGAAGACACATAAATAGATTATTAACGCACACAAATCCTATGATGAGAAGACTACCAAATAAAGAAAAATCTACCCAAAGTCGGCTTAACCGTCAAACACCAACAGATCTTGCAAAATCCATGTAATCAATTGTCAACTAATCGTATATGTCATTGTTAACCACTTGCTTTTAAATAATATGTATATATTTCTTCTAAATGAGCTTGGGGGCATTGACCCTTCAATATCACTCTCATTCCATCTTTTTGTAAATCAAATTACTTATTGTCTAACGACAGGTGTAATATTTTATGGAAGAAATAATAAAAAAAAAATATTTAAATCATAAAATTTAATAAAATGGGGTAAAATTGAGCAAACAAATTGTTTTGTAAGTTTATGTGCTAAGTGAAATCATCTGGCGTGCTCGATGACATGCATTCGTTCCATCTCCTGGGCGGTCGTGCTTTACCGTCTTATGGCATTTGGTGTTACTTTCACCACTATCTTCGCTATTCTGTCAGGGTGCACCCTTTTAACATGAGTTCGCCTTTGTTTTCTTCGTTTTCTGGTAAACTTGTTGATATCCTCGATTCCATAACATATTTTATGTTCCGCAAGGGTGACCGGCGATAGCTCTAAGCGTATGCATTTCAACAGTTGTTGCGTGTTTTTGTGTTGCTGTTGCATCTGCCCTCGCCCGCTTGTATTATATAGCCGTCACTTGTAGCCGTTTAAATTTCTTGGATTTTCCATTTTTTTTAAGTCTGCGCTGCTGGTAATTAGAATTCCAAGTTAGTTGAATTCAAGTTAGTTGAATTCAAGGATCTACTCGGTTGTTCTATCAAAGCTGCGAGTTTACATTGGAGAGGTTCTGTGGATATGTCCATAGATCTGTTTTTTTTCGCTGAAACTTCCATATTAAATTTACCAGCTGTTCTTTCGAGTTCAAATAATGGTTATCTTCGGTTTCAGATAATTGCATGGTATCGTGAGTGGAACATATTACTTGAATATTTTTATTGCCGAAGCTATATCCATGAGCTGCTTCTCGTACTTTCTCTATGATCGCATCCATAATAACGTTAAGAAGTATTGGGCTCAGACTGTCGCCTTGTCGAATACCCGTTGTGATTGGTATTGGATTTGCCTGAATAACTGTATTGTTGCCTATATTTAAGTTTATTAGCGCTACTATATTTTGGGGCATGTTTTTCTTCCGTATTAATTTGAGAACATCTCACAGTTTAACTCTTTCGAATGTTTTGGAGAGATTTATGTAAAACAAATACATCGGTTTTTAAAATACAAACAGGTGGCAATGCCCTACTAAAATAACTGCTATACTCAAACCATTTATTGCCTATAGTCTTTCGAAGAGCGTAAAAACAAGCGATTCTAGTCAAGTGATACAAGTACTCGGGACATTGTCGTCATTTCTTCAAACAATTGGTTTATTTGTTTTTCAAAACCAAAAAAGAAAAAAAATACAGATTTTTTAATTTATAACAAAAAAACTATTATTCTTTTTTAATATAATTTTCCCTTAATTTTTTCTCTTTTATTTTTGGAAATATATTTTGTACTAAAATATTGTAAAGAAAAAATTGTATAAAAGTGTTAAAAAAGAAAAACCCTATTTCCCTTCACAAACTTTTATAATTTTTTTTTAATAACCTTTTTTTTCTACTCAAGCTAGCCATGGAAAAGCTTCTCATAAAAAACCAGCTATCGTTCGGAATCGGTAGGTCCCTCTATTTGTGGAACTTCAAAACGCACGCGGCAAATGGGAAGAGAAGCTCAGGCAAACAACCACAAAAAGTGAAACCGCCAATTATCAATCGAGCTAAGAACTAAATAAATTTTTAAAAGAATTTAGAACAATGTTCAAAATACAAGGTGGGGCAAAATGAATCACCCTATCAGAAGATCTATAATTTTTGCAAATGACGGCGCAGCTCGAGCACATTTGACACGTGTGAACTAGGTACTTAAACTATACAAACAGACTAATAATGGAGGGCGGAAAGGTCAAAGCAAAGATTTCCATCACCCAAAATCATTTTGAATCTTTTTTTACTAAAAAAGTTATTCAAAAACAAAACTCTATGATTAATTTTGCGCCACCTCGTACTTGAAAAAATTGAGATATTTTGATTTCATAGAAATTGTGTTTAAGTTATGTCAAGTTTTTGTCGAACAGGTTGCATATATGAAAGTAAAATAATAAAGCAAATATTCTTGAAAACTCTACGAATTATTTTTTCATTGTAACAACTGAAAATGAAACACTTCTTAAATCACATAAAGCGCTGAAGTTCATACAAATACTTTAGTCCAATAATTGCTTAAAAGTCAAATTGAGTTGAACACACCTGAAAGACACTGGATTCGCCGCGTAATGGGAACTACATAACTTTGACTTACTTACTTAACTCCTGCTGAAATATTTACCTACACACACGCACATCCACACATAAGAAGGAACATAAAAGCAAAGAGCTCACACGGATATGCCCGCAAGCAATGACGCCCTTCCTTACATTCATACAAAATTCAAATATACGTACACACATACATACATGTACACACCCTTATGCACATATAAAAATGTATACTCACCTATGTAATATAAATACTCAGTTCAACGACTTAATTTAAAGGGCGCCACAAAGTCTCTCTGATTTATATTTATATCGCAAAATATTTGCAAACCCGTTGATGCGCCCATAATGGCGCAACGTTAATGGTTGGAAATGATTGTCGATTGTAATTAACTGCTAATTACTCCAACTTCATGTGTACAAGCTTAATTACATTGGCTGATAAACATTCGCCATTTACTATTACAATTAATTGTAAAGCAATTTGGCCCAAGAGTATTGTGAGTTATGCATTCATTAAGTCAAACGAGCGCATCGTCAGTAGTCGCTGGTCAGTCAGTGTCGCTTCGGTGGGTCAGTTAGTCACGCAATGGTCGGTAATAGTGGACCGCATAAAGCGCTAGCACCGCAGTGACAATTTTGACTCTTGGTTGCATACTGAGGCGTATGCAAATAATTAATTGATATCAGAGTAATGAAGTTGTAGAAGCACTCAGAAAATTTCACATTTCAACCTAATTAGTAAAACCGTCCATTTTAGTATTCGTCACACCGGTGAGTTTCACTTTTATTTTTCAAATTCATATCTTTATGTTCTAATTTAGATGGCGTGTGAAGATTTCGGAACTTTATTCCGATATGGGAAAAGCATCTAAATGCAACCCCAAATTGGAGGAAGAACTCGGTCAAACACCCGAAAAGGGTGTAAGTGTCTATTATACTTTTACTTTATGATAACATGTATGTGCTGAGATTTCGTGACTTTATTGATAGGGCTTCCATGCCTACCGATACCTCCCCAAAAATTCACTAGTCACAGTTGGCCGTAATATTAGTCATCTGCAAATCGTACTATTATTTTTCAGTCATTTTTCCTGCCACAGATATACAGGGTTAAGAGGAGTATCGCTCGAAGCATATAAATATATAAAATATTATTTAGTAAATGCGCTATGCGGATATAAATCCGAGTCGTTCCGATAGCGTAGAACCGACTGTCGTAGCTACTTGACACAGTTTTTAATTTACGATTTTTCACTAAGTAATTGAATCGACTCAGCAGGTAGTGCAATAAAACGAAAAAAAACGATATTCCGACTCCCTCCACTACCTGCTTAGCACCTGGCATAATTTGAACAATCGGAAAAAAAATAAAAATAGTCTATGGGCAATAAAAAAAATTTTAAAAAATTAAATTGAACAATCGAAGTTGGTTAAACATTTTTTTTTGCATTGGGGACTGGTATATACGAGGGTCGTTTGGAAAATTCATATACAAATTAAAACTACTCAATTGTTTGGGGTAAATATTTTATATATTTCGACACAGTCCCCTTTAGGCTTTAAAACTTCATTGAACGCTGTTCTAGATTGTTGATCACAATAGGATTGGTTCAAGCCTATAAAATAGCCATTATTTCCTGCAATCACCTCCCCACTTGCATAAAATCTTTTTCGCGCCAGTAACATTTTCAAATTAGAGAACAAATAGTTGTCCAAGAGATCCGACAGAGTCAAGTCTCGAGAAGAGGAGGGCTGTGGAACGAGTTGGAACATATTAACTTAAAGACCACAACTGCTGAGGCGTGAGCTTGCAGTTGAATCACCACACGGAGCTCCTTTAAGCCCATTTTTTGAAAATCACTCGACCTCCTCAAACGAATACCAAGCAAGTGAAATAGATCGATCTGACTTAAACTTGGTGTGCGTTCTTCCAAGTGATGCTTTTAACTAAACCTAACCTTGATACACGCCAATAAAGCCATCTCTCTGACTTTGCACGGACTTTTCAAACGACTCTCGCATATCCTGTATATACCCTATGATCAGAAAGTGCCGGGAATGTTTAAATAAAATAAAACAGAGTTAAATTTCAGGCAAATTCATGCACCTCTGGTAAGCCTACGATGGGATGGCCTTCAGCTTCTTCGGCGCATTTTCTTTGATCTCCCCTATCGACTGCAATCTCCTTCCACAAAGTGGTAACTTGAACTTACGAATAAAAAAAAGTCGCACGGGGCCATGTCAGGTGAATACGGTGCTTGCACGATGGTATTTACTTGGTGTTTGGTCAAATAATCCAGCACAATTTGGGCTCGGTGTAATGGCGCGTTAACACCGTGCAAAATACAAGAATTGTTTGCCCACATTTCCGGCCGTTTGCGACGTACAGCATCTCTCAAATGCTTCAAAACGGATAAATAATATTCTTGGTTGACTGTCTGGTCCGAGGGAAGGTATGGTGCACTACACCTTAGCAATCGAAGAAAACAGTCAACACCGTCTTCCCGGTACTTTTTGATCATAGGGTATAGAAATAAATGTACGTTTTAAAAGTTGTTTGAAAATTTAAAACAAATTAATTTAATAAAAGTAAAATAGCCTTAGTTGTTGCAATTTTGTAGGCCTATTTCACTTGCAATTGCAAACACAATGAATACTAAGTTTCAATTTTGCTGCGCTTTTCCACCTATTTATTTCGCTAAACTCAAAATGAAATGTATTTTCTAATGGTTGATTGTTGTATTTACTTTAGTTACAATTCCTGTGTACGTGGATGTGGCAGCTAATGGTTGCTAATGATGCGGTTGGGGTTGCGGTAAGCCGAAACTTTCCCTTTTTAATATCGAGCATTACATTTGTTGATGAACGACTTTGCAACTTTTCAATTGTTATTCATTGCAAATAAAATAAAAATCAAGCACAAAGAAAATGAACAACAAAATGAATAAACAAACATTTTCACGCAACATTTTTCACCGCAAAACTTTTAATTTTTGCTCATTTTGTGGATTTACTTTCCGGCGTGCCTTCACTACTGCTCATTGTTGTTGTTGTCATTAAAGCTAACGGTAGATGTTTTTATTGCAAACAAGGGTGGTGCTCTGCACTGTTGCTGTTGTGCTTATGGTCTTACTTTTTACTAGTTGTTGCTGCCATTCATTGCTTCTTCGTGCCCGCATTAATATCGGCGAAACTCTTTGGCTCGTTCAAATATTTCAAAAGCTTTCTGCGCGTATAAATACACATACACATATGTATGTATGCATGCGCAGTGTATTGTTGCATTTGTATGTGTGTGTGTGTATAACACAGTCGTATGTAAACTGTTACTACCGCCGCTTGATGGTTTAACGCTTTCAATCGATTTTTAAGTTTTTCACCAAGTTGTGCAGGTCAAATCCAACCGACCCTTTCATACAAATAAATTGCAACGATTCACAAGCAACAACAACCAAAACAATATTGCCAATATCGAGCAGAGAAAAACATCAGCAGCGACGCCTTAATGGCTAGCATTTGCTGCGTGCGCTTAGCGCCTAGCCCAGCAAGTGTTCCCTCCCCTGATCCGGCTCCAACTTCAGCTTCGCTTGCGCCATTTTATGTATTTAATAGATGACCTTTAATTAAGGAAAAAGCTGAAAGTTTTTCACGTTACGGTTTCTATCGCCAATGAAAATCAACGAATGCAGTTTTGAGCGCAAAACATTTACTGGCATACAAACACTCGCCTGCGAAATGAAGAAAGTTTTTAGAGAATTTTCAACTACTTAATACAATTAATTGTATTTATTGAAATTGATTTGCATTCAGGGAATTTTTATATGAAAGTTGGCATTGCAAATATAGAAAAAAGCTGAAGAGGATAAATTGAAATTGAATATCGACTATGGCATGCGAATGTGATTTCACTGTCCACCCAATTTATTAAATGTGCGCCTTTGTTCACAACAATAGCAGCGCACTTTGGTGTGAACTTTTGACTATTTATTTATTTAATTTTTTATTCTATTTTATAAAAATAGTTTATACCACAACAAAAACCATATAATTCAATGTTTCAAACTTTTAAACAAAGTTAAAAAAACTCAAAAAATGTTCATGAAAATGTCTAACTTTTTATTCAGAAATGTGTATACAGTTTTGTAGCCCATTCAATTTCTTATAACGTGGAGCTAGTTTGAAGTGGCTTTAAAACAGGATTCATTATTAATAATTTTTTTCATTGACGGTATTTTGCATTCTTTTCTTATGCCATATGGGTGTCAAGGCGCTTGAGCAAAGAATCAAAATGTGTCCATTGTGAAACAAAACAAAAAAACAAAACAGAGGACGTTTTTCCATATAATGAATGGTCGAAACTTTTTCATATATCGAAAATGTACAGAACCGATAGCACAAATTTGCAAAACTGAATTCTCTGTATGTTAGTACCTCACTAACCGACTACGTTAAATGCGAGCACATCGATTTATTAATTCAACAAATAGCTTTACGAAAATTTCCAGACTTAGACGTTGTGACTAGTATTTCTTCCCCCTTGTTCAGTGCGCTTGGGAGCGTAGACAAGACTCTTCCATAGTACAAGGTTCTGGACTGTTGTTTTTGTAGATACCGTCCCATGTGATGTCGGCATCTGTTAGTCCGCGCAACATCGACCTACTATATACAAATATTTTTGGCCGATCGCGACCTCTGCTCGCTTGTGGGTACTAGTACAGAAAGCAATGCAAGGTTTTCTCAATTGTTTTATTTTAGTGGCTGTCAAAGTTACCCATAGTATCCAGCTGCCAAAATATTCCGTAAGCTTTACCATTTCATCATCCAGCTTTTCACACTTGCTGAACGTTTGAAAATTTTAAGAACTATTATAGAAATTTCTGCTCAGTTTTAAATACGCATTTACCATTTCATCATCCAGCTTTTCACACTTGCTGAACGTTTGAAAATTTTAAGAACTATTATAGAAATTTCTGCTCAGTTTTAAATACGCATGGTGAATGTGGTCAAAAATGCGACGAGACTATTTAAGACGTGGCAGTTATGCCTATAAAAAAAATTGCTATCATAGAAGTGACTCCACAATCCACAAGAGCTCACAAAGATGTAATGTTTGATGCGGATTATGGTTTGATAACATCATCAGAGCTGTTGCTGCTTTTTCCATTTAACAATTTTTCCCAAATTTAACATTTTGATCGTCTCATGGCGAGCGTTCTTCAATTAGCAATCGCGATCATGCGATCTCATATTGAGAGTAAAACTAATTAGCTTTTATTTTGAATAATTTCAGGAAACTTCACGAGTTTTTACTTAACTTTAACTTATTTTATTAACAACCTATTCAACAAAATTTCCATTAACTGCAATAACCTGCTCAATCCAGATCCGGAAACGGTTGCATGCCCCAATCAAATGATTCTTATTCATATTCACCATAACGGTATTGCAGACTTTAGAGAACAAATAATGATGCTTTTCATTTCAATTCAACCGGGCTATTCGGGTCATGTTCTTCGATTTCGATGTAACTTAAATATGTTGCCATTAATTACACGAGCGACTTCATGTAGAAACAATTGCAAAAAAGTAGTTGACAATTTTTTATTTAGCAAAAAAGAAAAAAAAATGAAATTTTTTCGAAATTCAATATTTTAAAAAATGTATTTTGTATGTATGTATTATTTCCAAAGCAAAAGGGCATCTCAAACTTTAATTCAGCTGAATGCCTAGTAGCTAAAATGAGTTGTTTTTGAGTAATGAATTTTTGAGTAAAAAACCTGTTTCGCACTTTTTGTTTTTTGCAAAATAAAACATTTTCAACTACTTTTTTGTAACTGTTTCTACATGAAGTCGCTCGTGGAATTAATTACGATTATTTTGAACCCAGAATCATTCAAATCGGCTTATTTTTGACTAAGTTATGAGTAATTAAGGGGGAAGTCTACTGTGACAAGGGAAAAAACAGGCTTATTTTCCGGATTTTATTTCTAACAAAATATTGCTCGTACATAAAATCTATTTAAACTCTTATCTTTATTATATATTTAAGTTTTTGAAAAAAAAAAATTTTAAGTCAAAATATTCAAAATGGCCGCTGTGGCACTTCTGCAAGCGCAGGTCCGCTTTTCTTAGGTGCCTAAACGGTGTACATGAAATCTTACGTTTCGGTGATCTAAAACAAAAAAACAAAATATTGTTATCATATACATAGTATTGACTCTCGTCTGACGTAGGATTATGTCGATAAAAAATTTTGGAGTTGAAAAAAAAATTCTTGAAATTTTTTTCTTTTTTTTTGCCTAAAATTGATGTTACTATTGTTTATAACAATTTAACAAATAACGATATCAAAAAAATCCTATGTCAGACGAGAGACACTATTACAGAGAATATATAATTAAATTTTTAAGCTGATTCATTTATCAGAACTCGAGATATCGTGTACACCGTATACAAAAACTTAGTTTCGAGAAAAATGCGTTTAAAGTTTCAGTATAGCAGGTACGCGCTTTGGAGCGCTTCGGGAAAAGGTCGAAATTTCAACGAAGAAAAATTTAGCCAGCTGTAACACATATTGTACCTTATTTAAGAGGGTTCAAAGTATTTTTTAAGCTAATAAAAAAAAATCGATTTTTTGAAAAATTCACAGTAGACTTCCCCCTTAAAAAAATTTTCTTATATAGATTCTTTCCATTTCAATTCAAAAGGGCTATTCGGGGCATGTTCTTCGATTTCGATGTAACTCAAATATGTTGCCATTACTTACACGAGCGATTTCATGTAGAAACAGTTACAAAAAAGTTGTTGAAAATTTTTTATTCAGCAAAAAACAAAAAGTGCGAAACAGGGTTTTTTATTCAAAAATTCATTACTCAAAAACAACTCATTTTAGCTACTGGGCATTCACCTTAATTGAAGTTTGAGGTGTCCTCTGGATTTGGAAAAAGTTATAAAAAAAAAAAAATACACTTTTTGAAATATTGAGTTTCGAAAAAATTTCATTTTTTTTTTTCTTTTTTGCTAAATAAAAAATTGTCAACTACTTTTTTGCAATTGTTTCTACATGAAGTCGCTCGGGTAAGTAATGACGATCATTTTGAACCCAGAATTATTAAAATCGGTTAATTTTTGGCTAAGTTATGGGCATTTAAAAAAAAATTTTCTTATATAATAAAAAAAAAATCGAATTTGAGCCGAAAAACAAAATTGCCAATAACTCTTGAAAAAATTTTTTTCGGGCGAACAAAAAAATACGTGTCTCATTATTTTGACCAGAGAGCAACATATTTAAGTTACATCGAAATCGAAGAACATGACCCGAATAGCCCGGTTGAATTGAAATGGAAAGCATCTAATGTGATGAAAATGCTTATTGGTAATCCATACGTAGTACTCCAGGGGACTAAGGTCTGCTGTCTAACTCAGCATACTTTCCCATAATTTCGGCCTTTATTTAGAAGCCTCAAAAAATCGATTTTTTACGATAATTTGAAAATATAGTATCTTAGAAATATACCCATGCCGAAATTCTCAACATTACAGCTTCTACAGCCCACTAACTAGATAGAGAGCGGTCCGCGCGCTCCTGTACCTCAAATTTTGAACTCAATTATCTCGAAACGACTTTTTTAAAAACTGTCCGTGTTGTAACTCAAAAAATTATCGACCGATTTGCTTGAAGTTTGGTGAGGCCTTGCTGTACATTACTATCGGAAGGATAAACCTAAAATTTCAGATTTTTCGTTTTCATAAATTACTTTTTGAGGGTTAAAAATGTGAATAAAATTGTCCTAAATTCTGACTTTTTTTTCAAAGGCTTATTTTGTAATTAATTTTGTACTTGTTTTTTTAATTTTATAGGTTCATCCTTTCCGTAAATATGTTATAAAAAAAAAAAAAAAATTAATTTTTTTGTTTCAGATCGATAGATTAAGGGTGCGACCAGAGTGAACGCTGATGCCGAGCGGAGCCGAGCCGAGCTTATTGACGCTTATTTTCATGCGAGAAGAAAATTTGTATATAACACAGTGAATGCGAGAATCAGCGCTGAAATTCTGATTATTCCATGTGTTTTGCTCTTATGTCATTTAATTTTGTTGTTCATTTGTGTTTATAAAATTGCTGTACACGGTAATGGATTCATCTGATGAAGAGTATTTTGCTTCTCCTAGTGTGATTAATGCAATTGATAAAGAAGTAATCGGGATGAAGAACTTATTTCGTGGAGGGAGCCTGAGAAACGACTACCCCACTACATTGGCCAGTTTTTTTTCGATTTTCGTGGTGTAGTCCACTATGGATTCCTTCCACCTGGCCAAACTGTTAATAAGGAATATTGTTTAAGCGTTATACGTCGTTTACGTGAAGCAATTCATCTAAAAAGAATTATGGGCCAACAACTCTTGGTTTTTGCATCACGATAATGCACCGTCTCACACTGCACTCGTTCTTCATGACCATTTCGCCAAAAATTCCACGCATATCGTTCCGCAACCACCGTATTCGCCTGATTTGGCTCCGTGTGACTTCTGGCTATTCCCAAAACTCAAGAGACCACTCCGGAGAACGCGTTTCGAGTCGATTGAGGAGATAGAAGCTGAATCGAAGAAGGTGCTGATGGCTATACCGGAAAAGGACTATTTGGCATGTTTCGGGGATTGGAAAAATCGTTGGCACAGGTGTATTTTATCGAGAGGGGATTATTTTGAAGGGGATGAAATTGGTTTACAAGAATAAATAAAGATTTTTCATTTTGCAACCAAATTCACCTTACTTTTTGCCCACGGTAAAAAAAGAAAATATTAATCCTGGCAATCCTAATAAGGATAATGGAAAACTTTTATCAAATTATTGCATTGTCATCGGTCCTTGGTAGGTGTGCAAAATTTCAAGTCGATCAGATTTTTAGAAGCCAGTGAAAATTAAGCTCAAAGATTCCGTTACATACATACATACATACACACATACAACCCGACCTAATGTGTTAAAAACACAACTGCACTCTAAAAAGTAAACATCAACAATCCAAAAAAGCGAGCAAAACGCTTTGAAACTGTTTTCTCGCACTCATCGGCTTTGCTCTCTGCTCTTGTCAGCGCTCACTGTGTTATACACAAGCTTATTTGTATTGAAGAGTAATAAATAGAGCAATTTGGGACCTCGCGCCGACAGCCGGCAAGAAATGATCCTGAGCCGCCATTTTGGAAAAAAACAATGAAAAAAATGTTTTTGTACTCTCTTCAAACTAATATAATTATTTTATCACCTTTAAAAATATGTTTAAAAAATTACCGATTTTGAGGCTTCTACATGAGGCTCCCCCCTTAAGTTGCTCATGGAAATTTTCAACCATCCAATCTTATGTCGCCATCGCTTTGTGTGAAGGAGCAGAATCTTGCTGAAAGAAACCCTTATGTAAAGAAGTGTGGCGGCATGACATGTCCTTTGTTGCTACAACAATTAACTCCTAAGTATGGCTGGAAACTTCGTGTGCATGACAACAGGAACCTTGGTAGGATTGGAACATAGCCATTTGTCATTTTGGTCACTTTTGCGGTTGGTTTTTTAGTCTTGGTCAAAATTTGTTTCTTCTGAGAAAATAAACATAACTTCATAGGCGCTTCAGCATATTTAATTTTGTTTAGAAGGCTTTTTGATCGAGTAACTCGCTCTTCTCGTGTTTTCTCCGACCTAATCAGTCTTCTGTGCTCAACGTAGGATTTATACCGGAGATCTTCAGGGAAAACTCGACGGATAAGACTTTCGGAAGCATTAAGCTCCCCACAAGAGCCTTCATTAATTTTGAAAGGTTCCCCTCAATAAACACTTGTACTTATTGAATAAATTCAGCAAATCTGACAGTGTCAGACGTTCTTCGTATTTTTTGCGTTTTGCAACAGTTTCTGCATCGCCGCCTCATATTTCCAATTCACGGCAAACCTCATAAATGAATTAACGAGCGCAGTTAAGCAAATTAGAAATTTCTGGATCAGTGCGATGTGCAAATAAAGCGACGATAACTGCATAATTCTTCATTTCTTGAGTTAAGTTTTAGTCTTCCATATCTTAGATGAAAAAGAGCAAAAAGAACAGGAATGGTTTCGGGGAACTATAGTCACTTATATACCTTAATTACCTATTGCTTATTGGTGGTTATTGTAAAGTTGGTATATGGTGCGACTCTTTTATAAAAAATTAATAGGTCATTTGCGCCAAAAGTGTTGACGCACACGAGCCTATTTGAGTGTGTGAGAGCTCTCATAAATTTTTTATGTTTTTTGATACGCTCATTAAACCCTGGGAAAATTATTATCTCCCTCTTCTCTATTCGAAGAGTTATAAATAAAATAAAACACTATTTCGCTGATTCAGCACTAGGCGCTATTAGTAATAAATGGATCACATATTTTAAAAATTAGAAAAAAATATAAAAAGTTCTAAAGATTTTTTGCGTTCTGGGACTCAAAAGAATTAAGCGAACATGATTACAAATTATCTGTTTCTAAATAAGGTATTTTTTATAACTAATATTTCATTTTATTTATTATTTATTATTGTTATTATTTCTATATAAAGTGTTTGGCCGAGCTTCTCCTCCTATTTGTGGTGTGCGTCTTGATGTTGTTACACAAATGGAGGGACCTACAGTTTCAAGCCGGTCTCGAACGGCAGATATTTTTTATGAGGAGCTTTTTTTCATGGCAGAAATACACTCGGTAATTTGCCACTAACTTTTTCTTAATGTTTGCCTTTCACCGTGAATTCCGACTAGTAGTCACACACCAACCCATTTGGCTACGGCGGCCAAATCAATATTTTAAGAATATTTAAAACAAATAAAATATCCTTTTATTATTTAAAAATAAAAATTAAAAAAAAAATATGGATTTACTAAATTGAATCTTTATAAATAAAATAATATTTATTATAAATGTTATTATTTATTTTATATTAGCACATATTTAATTAAAATATTTTAATACTTGTGCATCTTTTGCTTTATACTGAATTAAAAGACAAGTTTCCTATTTCTTATTTAGTGTACAATTATTTAAGACCCATTAAAAATTAGATGCAGTCCAGCTTGCATCTGTGAAACTGCAGTCATAATGGGATAACAAAAGTGACCAAGAACAATTAGTTACGTATCAATCAGCATTTAACGAAGCAAGCATTGAGAGTATTCATACATACATACGTACATACATCCACACACACACCTTCATATGCACATATTGAACGATAGTGAACATGTTTCAAATGTAAACTCCCTGCAGGTAAAAATACTAGTTGTGAACTGGAGTAATACCAGATCACATTTCAACACAACCAGTTCGTGTTCTATCTTTTTACTATATCAGTAAGTGGCATTTTTAGTACGTCGATGCCCTACGAAATGTCAATTCGACGGCCTTGCATCAGCGACATACCAATTAAAAAGCCAGTTTATATCTAACCAAAGAAATATTGTGGTCATATGCGTCCTAAAATAACCATTTCTGCACCAGTTGAAATTACAAAAAATCCAAAAATACATTCCATTGAATTCAAAGTATTCTATTTCATATTAAAAGTGCGCACAGAATTTATTTATTTTTTTTTCTTAAAATAAAATGAAATTCTTTTCTGGTTCACAATTCAAAATTTTGTTCAAACTTACACCATGAACTCTGCGCAAGTTCATTATTTTATGCATACCAGGACACAAAGGAATATAAGCAAATGAAAGAGCTGATGAGTTCGCTTGCCAAGATTGACCATGTCAGACATATGCCCATAAAGTTCCTTTCCAAACGCGGAGCTAAATGAGGAATTAGCTCTGGAAACGCAGTTGATATGGAAACTTTCAACCCCGTACAAATCCGCCAAAATTGTGCTAAGGACTTGGAATACGAAAACTACAAACTTTATTTGACCGCTGTCTGGGAAAGGCTGCAAAACATTGGTTGGACACTGTCCAACATAGGATTAGTCCAGAGCCATGCGTGTAATACTTGCAATGAAGCAAATGCTGGGGGTGCTTTGGAACTCCTAACTTGTCAATGCCCTGCTCGTTGGAGGACTCGACAAATGTGACTATGATCAACATATTTTACATTCTTGGACCTCTTTCTTAAAACTCACGGAGGCTTTCATTAAGAATTCCATAAACTAATATTAATTCGACTGCAAATCCATAGCACGACCCTAAAGGTCTAGGTGAGATCTTTTTACGGACCAACCAGCACTATCTAGCCTACACCAGAAATGAGTTCTGAAAAAATTATAACATAATCTTAAAAATAACTAATAAAGAAATAAAATTTAAGGTATTCACTTGAGGAACATAAATAAAATGATTGATAGTTCCACTTGGGATTAATGTTCTATGTACCGGGTTGCGGCGGGGATCTTTCTGTGTTGATTTTTTAGTTGAAAAAAAACCGCCGTTCACTCAACTGAAATCTTTTTCTCAATCGCATTTTTCTGATTTATCGGAGCTGGTGTTTTTTAAAAGCTTGAGAACTTAAAATGATAATACCAAACAGAAAATTGTTGGAATGAATTTTTTTTGCTATATACAAGGCGAAGTCTAAAATAAACAAGACTGGCGTCATAAAAATGTTTTGATGGCTCCATTTTTTTTTTAAGTTAGAAGTTACATCCCTAGTTGGCATTCAGTGAAAGCTTGGTCACATTCGGTTCAGTGCAAACGAAGTTATTGCGCCTAAAGTGTCAGTATGTTTGTGTCATCGGTACAAAACTGAGTTCCGAACAAAGAGCTAATACCAACTTTTGTTTTAAAATCGGTAAAACGTTTACCGAAACATTCGAATTGATGAAAAAAGTGTATGGCAATGATTGCCTACCAGAGTTCAAGAGTGGTTTACACGTTTCAGAGTTGGTAGTGAGGACATAAATGACAATCAACATACGGGGCGCCCAAAATCAGTGATCACCGAAAACTCCATCGAAATTGTTCGTAAATTTATCAAAAATGAAGCGAAATCATCGTTGAAATTCATGGAATCGGAGTTGAATATCTCCAAAACATCGATTTATGGCATTTTAACTGATCACTTGGGCTTACGAAAGGTCTGTGCAGACCAAAGGAAATTTTGGTCACATTAAAGAGGCAAGAAAAGACGAGAACCTCCTTTACATCGTTGTAACTGGTAATGAAACGTGATGTTTCCAATATGAACCTGAAACTAAGCATTAAAGTTTCGAATGGAATCCCCAGACGAGCCACCACCCAAAAACTCGCGATTGGAGAAGTCAAAAATCAAGTTGATGCTCATTTATTTTTACAATTCCAAGGGAATTGTCCACATGAAGTTCGTACCAAACCGTCAATGCAATTTTCTATCTTGGCGTTTTAAAGCGTTTGTTGCATCGCATTCGTCGAATTCGCCCTGAATACCTTGAAGGAGGAAGCTGGCGCTTATTGCATGATATTGCACCATCTCATCGATCCACTCTTGTGACTGATTTTTTGACTAGAAATCACACTCACCGTATTCGCCTGATCTGGCTCCCTGTGATTTCAACCTATTCAGAAAATTGAATTTGTCCATGAAAAGAAAACGTTTTGCGTCCATAGACGCCATAGAGGCCATTCAAAAGGCTTGTACCGACATCCTGAAGGACATTCCGGTCAGTGACCTGAAACACTCTTTCGAAAAGCTTTGAGATCGCGCAAAACAGTGTATCGAGGCCAGATCGAGGGGGACTATTTTGAATAAATAAAATCGTAGTTATCAAAACAAAGCGCCTGTCGGTTATATTTTAGCTCCATCTTGTTTATTTTGGACTTCACTTTGTAAGTATTCAGGTAGCTAATTTTATGGCATTAATTTTTTTTGTATGATATCCATTATACGTCTGCCGCGGCTACGACTTCCATGGTCTATTCAATCAATCCAATGTTTGATTACTTTCTCCAATAAATCTGGATAGTGGGTTGAATATTGCAATCAATCGATTTGTGATCTGTATGGAAAGCTGTGCCGTCTTGATGGAACCAAATGTCTTCTATGTTTATGTGATTAATTTTTGGAAACGAAAATTCAGTCAACATGACTCGATAGCGCTCATCATTCAGCGTAACGGCAGCTGATTCCTCATTTCGAAAGAAGTAAGTTCCAATGATACCAGGAGTGCTCTATGAACCTCGCAAACAGATTTATTTATGGTATTTATTTTTATTTATTTTTTTTTTTTGTTTTTTCTGTTTTTTGAAAAATAAATTTACACAATTTCGAAGCATCAAATGATTCCAGACGTTAAACGAGTCACGATGACTTGCTAAATCTTACTGAAGAGAAATATAAACACAATCTCATGCACCTAAATTAAAATACTGTACAGATTCAAAAAAAAAACAAAAAACACTAATTTAAAGACATACAAAGTAGCACAATAGTAATCACCCTATCGAGAGATTTATAATTGCGTTAACCATATTTGACACTTGTGAACTAAACAGTTCAAGTATACAAAGGATAAAGGTCAAAATATGGAACTTACATTACTCAAACTCGGGTTTTTATTCGATTGAGTAAAAAAGTTAATCAAAAACAAAATAGGATAATTGATTTTGCGCCACCTTATATCACATTTACATTTATTGTGATATTCCGTAAAACCTCATGCCCCATAAAAATCGCATCGAAATAGGCTCCTTAGGCTCCTTGGGTTAGTTAAATTTTATTTAGAATATTACATTACAGCTTATTAGTTTAATAATATTGTCTGTAGAGTTGTTTGAAAGCAGATCTCTAGGTTCTGTATTTGTTAGTGATTTCCTCTGATTTATAAAATACTAGCAAACCCGGCCCCCTTCGCTGAGCACACTAAAATAGAATAGATATGGTTTAGAACAGAAAATATATGGTTTTCATATTATTTATTTCTTTATTCTTTATTCAAGCGCTTTGGCATAAACAATATTTTTTGTTTTTCTATTTGTTTTTGAGTAAATATAAAATATAAATTGAAAATCAGGAAAAAAGAAGATTGTTTTTAAATTTCAAATCAACGCATATGAATAACTAAGAAACAATCGTCTTTTTTCCTGATCATCCATGAATTTTTCGTCTCAATTTATATGTTTTATTAAGCATTGGAGCTTTTTAACCATTATCCATTTATATTTTTCAAAAAAAAAACGAAACAAAATTTTTTTTCCACGAACACATAATTTCATTCGGATTTCACATTAAATTCTCAAATTTCGTAAGAAATTATTCACTGTTCCAAAATCCACTCCAAAAAAATTCACAAACAATTTTTACATGTTGCACTTACGTTTTTTCCTTATGGCATCCAAATCAGAAAGAAATATTGACACATTGTAACTCACACTGTCAATTTGACAGTTCAGTTCCGCCCCAAGCGTTAAAAAAGTAAGCGACATTATGGCTGGCTCAAAAGAACGCTGTACCCGTTGCCACTGCTCCGAATTACAACCAAACTTTACGAAACCCATTTTCAATACTTACTTAACAATGTGCATAAGTTTGGTTTAATTCGGTGCAAAGACACGGCGGCTCCACGTTTTGGCATATATTTCGAGACCCTAGTCATCAATAGGTATGAAAATTACCCCGTATTAAAGCACTTATCAACAGCTTTCATTTGATACCCATATTGTACATACACAACCAAAGGTTACCCGGGTCCACGTATTGACTTATATCTCGAGACCCCAGTCACGTAGCGGCATGAAAAATACTCTGAACTAAAGCATTCACCAACAGCTTCCATTTGATACCCATATTGTACATACACGTCCGAAGGTTACCCGGGTCCACGTTTTGACTTATATCTCGAGACCCTATCTACCAATAGGTATTCAAACTATACGGAAATCATCTTCAATACCTCCTTAACAATGTGTGTAAGTTTGGTTTAATTCGGTGCAAAGACACGGCGGGTCCACGTTTTGGCATATATTTCGAGACCCTAGTCATCAATAGGTATGAAAATTACCCCGTACTAAAGCACTTATCAACAACTTTCACTTGATATCCATATTGTACAAACACATTCTAGGGTCCACGTTTTGGTCTCTATCTCGAGACCCTAGTCACGGAGCGGATGGAAATACTCTGAACTAAAGCATTCACCAACAGCTTCCATTTGATACCCATATTGTACATACACATCCGAAGGTTACCCGGGTACACGTTTTGACCTATATCTCGAGCCCTATCCACCAATAGGTATCCAAACTATGCAGAAACCATCTTCAGTACCTTCTTAACAATGTGTGTAAGTTTGGTTTAATTCGGTGCAGACACGGCCGGTTAGTGAACACACACAAAAAGTTGACTTTATTTTATATATAAGATTTTTTTCAGTTTGTGTCCGAAAAATCCAAATATCTTACGGAATCCTATTTTTTTCCAAAATAAAATGTAGGCAATGTTACTCTTGGATAATGTAGTTTTCGAATGGTGAAAGAATTTTTAAAATCGGTCCAGTAGTTTTTGAGCCTATTCGTTACAAACAAACAAACAAACAAACAAAGTTTTCCTCTTTATAATATTAGTATAGATTTGCCGTCATCTATGGATGTATATTGATTGCTTGCTTCATTGGGCTAGCAAATTTATACCAGCTTGTTGTTCGTTTGAATGTGAAGTATTGTTCATTTTTGAATTTTTTTTTTTTTTTTGTAATTTTTTATATCTGTGTACGAGGCATAGATGGAGGCGGCTTTGTGCTTATTTTGCTGTTAAATCTGCTGGTTAGTTGCCCTTGATTTTCGCGTGTCCTGGTATCCATATGATTTCGATTTTGCTTTGCATTTTAGTAAGCGGTTTCTAATATAGTCCGTATCATAATTATTATTATATTATTATTGTCTTTGTTTTTTACCATTTTTAGTGAGGCTAAGGAATCGGAACAAACTGCATATTTTCAAGATGCTTGGCCGGCTTTTTGTACTGTTTCAAACATGGCTGCCATTTCTGTATCAAAATCTTTGGTTATCAATCTTCTTATATATAAAATAAAGTCAACTTTTTGTGTGTGTTCGCTAACCGGCCGTGTCTTTGCACCGAATTAAACCAAACTTACACACATTGTTCAGTAGGTATTGAAGATGGTTTACGTATAGTTTGGATACCTATTGGTGGATAGGGCTCGAGATATAGGTCAAAACGTGGACCCGGGTAACCTTCGGATGTGTATGTACAATATGGGTATCAAATGGAAGCTGTTGGTGAATGCTTTAGTTCAGAGTATTTTTCATGCCGCTCCGTGACTAGGGTCTCGAGATAGAGACCAAAACGTGGACCCTAGAATGTATTTGTAAAATATCAATGTCAAATTGAAGCTGTTGGTGAATGCTTTAGTACAGAGTATTTTTCATGCCGCTCCGTGACTGGGGTCTCGAGATATAAGTCAAAACATGGACCCGGGTAACCTTTGGGTGTGTATGTACAATATGGGTACCAAATGAAAGCTGTTGATAAGTGTTTTAATACGGGGTAATTTTCATACCTATTGATGACTAGGGTCTCGAAATATATGCCAAAACGTGGACCCGCCGTGTCTTTGCCCAGCGAAGCGGGCCGGGTTTGCTAGTATTTTATAATTGTGTGTAACGCTGAAGCTTGTTTGGTTAGCGCCTTTTGAATTGACTGTGAAAATTAGTTTGAATTTTTTTTTATAAGTTTGTTAGTTAATTCTGAGAAGAGTTTTTGGAATATTGTTGTAGAGGTACTGTATTTTTGCCATAATTATATCGGCGATAAACACGGTTATGAGTTTTTTGCAGATAGAATGCTGAATTCAGAGAAAACCAAGATCCCTCCGTAGAATCTCGGTGCACGAAATTTCCTGTGATTATTTTTTGCTCTGCCAGTGCTGACATTACCAAAGCAAAATAATTATTTCTATTGACGTTTTAAAGCTTAAACTGAGCTCGTGTAACAATATTGTAAATCCGCTCCTCTATTCATACCGACTTGTGTTGCGAGGCTACATATAGGGTGAATAAATTTTTAATAAAAATGAAGGTGGCGCAAAAATAATCACCCTATCGGAAGATTTATCATTTTTGCAAATGACGTATGTCAATCACGTTTGACACTTGTGAAGTAGAGACAGGTGCAGCATACAAATAGACAAGCAATGGGCGTCGCAATGGTTAAAATAGGGATTTCGATCACTCAAAATAATATTTTTTTTATTTAACACAAAGTATTCAGAAACAAAATTAGATGATTAATGTTACCACGCCTTGTTTTAATTAACTAGTGGATATAGTGGCAAAGCGAATGGGATAAAGAGGCAAAGCGAATGGGTCTGGTGGTGAACGAGGACAAAACGAAGTACCTCCTGTCTTCAAACAAACAGTCGGCGCACTCGCGTATCGGCACCCACGTCACTGTAGACAGTTATAATTTCGAGGTTTTAAAAGACTTCGTCTATTTAGGAACCAGCATTAACACCGATAACAATGTCAGCCTTGAAATCCAACGTAGAATCTCTCTTGCCAACAAGTGCTACTTTGGACTAAGTAGGCAACTGAGCAGTAAAGTCCTCTCTCGACGAACAAAACTAACACTCTACAAAACTCTCATCATGCCCGTCCTAACGTATGGCGCAGAAGCTTGGACGATGACAATATCCGATGAAGCGACGCTTGGAGTGTTCGAGAGAAAGATTTTGCGTAAGATTTTTGGACCTTTGCACGTTGGCAACGGCGAATATCGCAAACGATGGAACGATGAGCTGTATGAGCTTTATGACGACATAGATATCGCGCAGCGAATAAAGATCCAGCGGCTACGTTGGCTGGGTCATGTCGTCCGAATGGATACAAACGCTCCGGCTTTGAAAGTATTCGATGCGGTACCAGCTGGTGGTAGCAGAGGAAGAGGGCGTCCTCCTCTGCGTTGGAAAGGTCAGGTGGAGAAGGACTTGGCTTCACTTGGTGTGTCCAACTGGCGCCGGTTAGCACGAGAAAGAAACGACTGGCGGGCTTTATAAACTCGGCCAATTAAGAAGAGAAGAGAAGAAGAAGTGGATATAGTGTTTTTCAATTAATTGTATTAATCCGTATCTGCTCTCAAATAATCCTCTAATCATTCCGATGCATTTGTGCGTCCGTGGACTAATCCTACAACTTTCTAATCTAAAAAACCTTGAACTAATTTGCAGGCAAATTGATCATTTTGCTACTGGTACAATTTTAGTCGAGAACGAACTAGTATCATTTTTGCCATTAAATAGCAGTATCTGAACTAGAAAGACTTCATACTAGTTTTGTTGTTCCCTACATTCACACCCACATCCATATGTACATGTGCATGTATACAAATATCTATAGTAGTGTGCGTGGTAATTTAAAGACCATTCATTGCATCCAAGCTCGAACCACATAATGAGCCCCATGCGAATTGGTTGCTATTTTGAAAGATACTCTTATTAAGACCAACAAAGTTACACCCGACTGCCTGGCACAGAATCGACTGATTGCAATACTGCCTGTAATTATGGTCAGTATAGGAAAACCTCAATGATTGTTCTCACATTGCCAAATTAAATTCTATTCAATGCAATGCAAATATTTCACTACTACATGTATAGCTTTATTCGTATATGTGTGTATGTGTGTGCACGTAGGCGTTTGCTATTAGTGGTCGGTTTTGTAGATAAGTTAAATGCGCATGTAGTTGTTGGGAGCAATTTTTGTAGTCCACTATAATTGCACGTGTGGTATTGTTCGTATTTGTTGTACGAAAAGCTAAATTTTTTACGTAAAAATATGAAATAAATTTCATAAATATGTACACACACAGCCCATGCAAATAACAAATAACACAAATTGTTGGATGAAAAATTAAAAATGATTTCCCATTAATTAATGACTGCATAAAACTTCCATTGGTTGGGTAAATAATACTGAACAATAACAAAGAAAAAAAAACCAAAAAAAAAAAATAATAATAAAATAAAAATAACAAACAAAAGACCAAATAACAAATAAATTTGTTATGGCAATGGTTAGTAAAGGTTGGTGAAAGAATAATATCCGCCATTCAGTTACCTCTTTATAAAAGGTCTTTAAAAAGGAATTTTTTTTTGTATCCTCGTCTTCAGTTGCGTCTAAAGGAATTTTCAGTAAGGCGGGCATAATTATAATGGACCACCGCTCAAGTTTGAAGCCTGAAATCGTTGATGCGCTAACTTTTCTTAAAAAATTTTAATGAGATTTGATTAACAGTAAATGAAAATAAAGGGTACTTCAAAAGATACGCCTGCTTTAAAATATTGTAAAATATGTAAGAACTGTAACCGAAAAACTGATGATTTTCAATAATTTTTTTTCCTCGTCATTTCCCTTATTTCACAAAAATTCAAACACAGCATTAATACATCATGTTTCGACTTGACTTTAGTAAAATTTCAAAGAACAAAAATTAGTAATTGCAAAAGTTATCGCTGCTTGTGTGGAGCCCGTTTCTCCAGAACTCCCTTGCGGTGATCATCACAAGTCTTTGGAGATTCATGTAAAATCAAGCGGAAAAGAGAAATTAATTTTATTAATAGATAATCTTGTGCCTGATCGAAGCATTATTCTTTTTTTTCAAAATTAACAATATGGTGGCCAAAGGAAATATTTTTCAGATTTTCGAAAAAACACCGGCAATTGATTGTTTAGAAAAATCGAAATATTTGAAAAAAAAATCCTTCGAGTTTTTTAAATTTTTCAAAAGCAGTATACATTTTAATGAAATCTACCAAACGGGTTTTAAGTTACAGTGATCACCAATTCAAAAAACAAAGTTTTCAGAAAGAACGCTCCGGAGCGCCCGAACGCCCGAGCACCCTTTGATAATTATTGAATAAGTCGAAAAGTATTTGTCGGATTCACTTCAAATTTTCACACAATATTTTCATTATATTATATTATGCAAAATAAGATATATTTTTTTTTTTGAAAATTCATTTAGGTATCATTATTTTTATTCAAAACATGTATCTTAACAATTCAAGAATGCCTAATTATTTAGAACATCAGGACATTGATATTGAAGATTGTTTAGCACCATTTCGCGCTACAGCTGCGACACTTTCAGAGGTTAAAATATGACTACACCAAAAAACTTCCTTCGTAAACTTGCAAATGTTCAATGACAGGTATTATTGACTAGACGCCTTTTCCACACTTCGTTGACAGAAACTGGTTACTTTGAAAAAATTATATTTTGTTGGACAGTGTAATGAATCATGTCACCACAATCGGGCATATGTGAGCACATACATGGTGGGCCATATAGCGTTTGCTTTTTGAACCACCTATTTTTTTGAGAATGGTAACACAAATGACATGTCAAATGTGTTCATAATTTACTTAAAGGTTTGACATTTACGAAATGGGACGCTATACGCTCGAACAAAATTGGGAAATATTGAAAACCTATTTCCAAAGTGGTGAGTCGTCTTCTTCTTTTCTGATTTTCACATCGGTGGTTACGTCAATAAGCAAACTTGTCGGATTTGGGGCTCAGAAAATCCACACGTTACTGTAGGGAAGCAAATGCATCCACAACGAGTCACTGTTTGGTGCGGTTTTTGGTCTGGCGGCATCATCGGGCCAATTAGCTGGGAGCCGCGGTTAGAGTAAATGGCGAGCGTTACCGTGACATGCTCAACGAGTTGTTTCCAAAAATTGAAGAGGATGACATGGACGGTATTTGGTTTCAACAGGACGGTGTAACTTGTCACACTGCCAAAGTTACACTCGAACTTGTGGCTACCGTTTTTGAAAACCGAATAATCAGCCGAAATTCCGATATCTATTGGCCGCCTCGGAGCTGTGATTTAAGCCCGTTGGAATTTTTTTCTTGTGGGGAGCCGTTAAGGACAAATGCTATGCGAACCATCCAGAGACGATTGATGCTTTAAAACACGAAATCGAAGTTGCCATTCATGAAATTGGAGCCCAAACAATCGAAAATGTGCTTAAAATGGCCTCCTGTAAACCCAGTCGTGGCAGTCACGATATTATTTTTCATTCATAAATGTCAATGTTCAATCTTCGAAACAAAAAAAGAAGTTTCAAAAAATATTGATTAGTTTTTTTTTATAGCCGATTCAAAAAGCAAATTTTACATGGCTCACCCTGTATTTGTATACGTATGTAAGTGAGTGCATAGTTTTATTTGTTCAAATAAGTATAAACAATAAGGTGTATAGTATTGTGCAAAACCCAGGTAACCTTCTGCTCATCAATAAGTTATAGATGATATTTTGCCCCCATACTTGTAGTACCATATCTCCCTATTATATAGCGTTTTTCAATAGGTGCGCTTCAACTTTTTTCCGATAGGGAAGGCGAACGACGCAATATTTTTTATTTTTCGCTTGTCATTTGTAAACTTTATTAGTATAAATTTCATCATGGAACGCTACACACTTGAGCAACGATTACAAATCGTGCAAATTTTTTATGAAAATAATCGTTCTGTTGCTGCTACTTTAAGAGCATTACGGCCATTTTACGGTCCATTTAACAAGCCGTCCCGTTTTAGGGTTATGTGAAGTCATTGGTCTACAGTAACAAGCCGGCGACGATTTGTGAGCTCAGAGCCAATATTGAACGCGAAATTACTGGAATTTCGGCCGATTTATGCAAAAATTCGAAAATTGGGTTCAACGATTGGACTTCGTAAAACCTGCACGCGGTGATCATGCAAAAAAAATCGAATTTCATACTTAAATGTATATGTTCAAACTCGATAATAAAAAAAAAAAATAGTTAAAAAAGTCAAACCGTTTGTGTTTTATTCAAAAAAAAAGTCGAAGCGCTCTTACTGAAAAACGCTTTATATGAAAAAATTGATTTCCTTCTATGAAAAGATTATATGTAGGCAGATAGGTGTGGTGGCTGTCGCAATGACACACTTAGACCTTTCATAGGTCCGTTGTGATACCACTGGAACTTATCCTTAACCTATGGGTTCCTTTTCAAACCATCCAGTAGCTTTAATAATTCAGCAAAGCTTCGTTAGTTTTCGATGCGCTATGTCCGCTACACCAATTAAAAATGTCATGTCAAGAGTGCGGA
Source organism: Anastrepha ludens (assembly GCF_028408465.1). Taxonomy (NCBI): domain Eukaryota; kingdom Metazoa; phylum Arthropoda; class Insecta; order Diptera; family Tephritidae; genus Anastrepha; species Anastrepha ludens. The sequence continues at coordinate 5,897,589 of NC_071498.1, read as the reverse complement.
GCCTCCTTGTCGCTAAGCTTTCACACTCACGTAAAAGGTGCCTGACTGTTTCCACTTATTCTGTATTTAGACAGCTTCTACTGAAATCGAAGTACGGAAGTCCTAACCTTCTAGCGTGGCTGCCTATCAGACAATGACCAGTTAATACCCCTATCATTTTTCTTATAGTTTCTCTGTTAAATCTCATTAAGATTTTCGATCGACCGCTGTTCCATTTCAGCCATGTCGGTCTGCTTAGTTCGCATGTTCAGAGGTTTTGCCAACTTGAATGGCTTGATGGCTTCCCTATCTATGAATAGGTTACAAGTGGCTAAAGGCATGGGTATCAGCCTCTTATCCACTTGGAGGTCGAGCGTTGTACCGATTCGAACAAGCTTATCTGGCTTGCAGTTCCCTGCTATATTCCTGTGGCCTGGCAGGCAAATAAGGTGTACTTTGTAGTATTTCGATACGTCATTTAGAAGTTTAAAACATTCTATGACTGTTTTTGACGAGTGTCTTTTAGATTCTAGCGCTTTTATTGCTGCTTGACTGTCCGAGTATATGAAGACTTGATTTGTGGATAATGCTCTAGTTTTTATTATCGTAAGCCCCTTTTTCATGGCAGTGACTTCCGCCTGAAATACACTGCAATGATCAGGTAGGCGAAATGATTGACCAACTCCGAGTTTATCGGAAGGAAATGCTGTGACGCAAAAAAGATTATAAAGTGTGGTACAGTTTCAAGGGCCGGTGTTGATTTTGAATAAAAAAAAAATATTTTTAGAAAATTATTGCAAATTTTCTTTATTATGATAATACTGGTAGGACTCAATTACGCACGGAGTAAAATATCGGCTAAATGGCCGCTGCGGCCTCGACGGCACACCTCCATCCGATGGTCCAAATTTTCGATGACGCTGAGGCATAATTGAGGTTCTATGCCGTTAATGTGAAGAATTATCTCATCCTTTAGCTCTTGAATTGTTGCTGGCTTATCGACGTACATCTTTCTTTTCAAATAGGCTCCAAAGAAGGAAGTCCAACGATGTCAAATCACGTGATCTTGGCGGCCAATTGACATCGCCTCGACGTGAGATTATTCGGCCATCAAATTTTTCGCGAAAAGAGCCATTGTTTCGTTAGCTGTGTAATAAGAGGCACATATCGTGTTGAAACCACATATTGTCCACATCCATATCTTCCGATTCGGGCCATAAAAGTTCGTTATCATCTCACGATAGCGAACACTATTCACAGTAACTGCCTGACCGGCCTCATTTTGGAAAAAATACGGCCCAATGATTCCGCCGGCCCATAAACCGCACCAAACAGTCACTCTTCGTGGGTTCATTGGTTTTTCGGTAATCACTCTTGGATTATCATTCGCCTAAATGCGGCAACTCTGCTTATTGACGAATCCACTGAGGTAAAAATGTGCCGTATCACTGAAGATGATTTTTTTTGAAATTCGAACGCCCGTTTTCATAAGCCTGAATAACTTTAACGCGTTGTTCGATTGTGTCTCTTTCCATGATTCAAATTGAATTAGTCTGAAATTGAAAACTATCAAATAAAATTCATAAAAAGCTTGAGGTTTAGGTGTGGTTCATATTCAATATCAGCCCTTAAAATTTAACCATTTAAATTTAATTTATAAATAAATACATACGAGTATAATAGCAAAGGGAAATAAAATAGTATAGTTTTCTTTTGAACAGACTAAGGTCTCAAAACTGAGAAATATACTTTTAAGCAGCTTCTTCACGCCTTAAGTAATCATACAATAGTATTTGCGTTTGTATGCATTTGCGTATGAATTTGACAATACAAAGGCTCGGAGAAAATTTTTATTGATGGTTCGGTAAATGACTGGAGACCTCTTAGTAAGGTCGAGGATAAGCAAAAATATGTCCCGATACTTACAATAAAAGCTCATTTTATTCATATAAAGCAGATGCCACTTATGTAAATACATAAAAATATTTACTACAAAAACTATGCCATTGTAAATTTTTTGCATCAAAAGCTCTGGAAAATAATTTGTCAAATGTTTGCTTAATAAATTAATTTATTTCATTACAGATTTCGTAAAAAAATGCATAGATACACATCATTAAACCTAAAATTGTGCGCTGTCAATGGCAACGCACGAGTTCTCGCCAATCGACTGAAATTTAATTTAAGCTCACAGCATGCAAACAAATTTAAATTAATTGGAATTTAATAAAGCGATCTGCCACTTGATAAAATGATTCAATTAAAATATTGTGTCTGTTACTACTTGATAATAAAAATTTAAATGCTGCAAAGTGAACACAAACCAATGCACTTACGCTATCGTACTCTAAAGTATATATGTATGCATGTGTGTATGTATGGATGTGTGTTCTTTTTTTTTATGGAGGTGGCACAAAGCATTGAAAGCCGAAAAGTGTGAGACTTGCCTTTCGGCTCACTAAAAACCCACCTCAGCTCCGTTTCCCTCCCGCGGGACAACCATTAAGTAGTACCTCACGGGAGGGGGGGGGGGGGGGCCTATTGCCTCTTCATGAAGATTTGCGCTGTTGTTCAGCGCGACGCAGTTTGGAGATTACTATTTTTGCCATATTACATACAGCGGACCAATGTTCTTCGGACTCTATCATAATATCGACTAGGTTATTAGCCGTTATTGGCTTCCCCACCCTAATGCTTAGTTCCTCCCTTTCGAACGCAAATCGCTGACATACAAACAAAACATGTTCTGCGTCTTCTGCAATTGGTGCACAATGAGAATAGTATGGGTCGTCTTCGTGCTTAAACCTGTATAAGTAGGATTTAAAGCACCCATGTTCCGTCAGTATTTGGGTTAGATAGTAATCTAACTGCCATGTTCACGGTTAACCCATTTGGAAATTGTGGTACGTCCAGCGTCCGTTGGGGGACAAACTCCATTTCTCCTGCCATGAACGCAGGCTACGCTCTCTTGCTATTTTGCGTATTGTCACCTGTTCTGAAGTAGCTTTTTTTTTGTAGATTTCAGCATACTCTGTTGCCATTAGGTTGATTCGGAGTAGTCCTGCTATAATCATAATGGGGTCTTCCGATACCGTGCGAAACACGCAGCACACTCTGAGGGCACTTAATCGGTACACTGATTTCATGCACTTCACATATGAGGTGCCATTTGTGGCTTCCGCCCATGCTGGAGCTGCATACAGCATAATCGATGAGACAACAGAGTTGAGTAGTCTCCTACAGTTTTGCCTAGGGCCTCTGATGTTCATCATTATTCGCGCTAGCGCAGTTACTGCTTCTGCTGCCCTGCTGCTCGCGTACGCCAAGTGCTCTTTGAAATTAAGCCAACGGTCGATTATTACTCCCAGGTACTTAATGAATGGATTCGATCCTATGCCATGATCGCCACCATTATGTTGGCCGACTCCACAATCTTTCTGCTGCTAATTAGTACTACTTCAGTTTTATGGTCCGCAAGAGTTAGACCACTGTTGCACAACCATTCCTTTACCATGCCAACAGCTTGGGGGCATGCTTCTTCGGCTTGATGGAGTGACTTAGCCACGACCGCAATAGCTATGTCGTCAGCAAATCCTACAATTTGTGACCCTAGAGGTAGATTGAGACGCAGAACTCCATCGTACATAACGTTCCATAACAAAGGACCGAGGACTGAGCTTTGTGGAACTCCGCCAGTTATTTTGTACTCTTTTACAACAGCATCGGTTTTATAACGCAAAGTTCTGTCAGAAAGGTAACTGGCGACAATCCTACGAATGTACATAGGAATGTGGAAACTATCCAGCGCGACTAGAATTTTGCTCCAATTCGCCGTATTGAAGGCATTCTTAACGTCCAGCGTCGCAATTAGGCAGTACTCCTTGCTACTGTATAGCCATCGAGTACCTTTAATCGCCTTCTGTGCAATGGTTTTGACTGCAGATACAGCATCTGTGGTTGAACGGGCTTTCCGGAATCCGAATTGTCGGGGTGATAGACCGCCTACATCTTCTATAGCAGACTCCAGACTGTTTGCGATAAGGCGATCCAGGATTTTCCCTGCGGTGTCGAGCATGCACAGGGGGCGGTAGCTTGAAGGATCTTCCTCTGGCTTAGATCCTTTTGGAATTAAAACCAGTTTCTGCAGCTTCCACTGGGTTGGAAATGTACCTTCCTCTAGACATGTATTGTAGAGATCTACAAAAATCTCGGTACGACTTTGGATTGCTACTTTTAAGGCCTCGTTGGGAATTCCATCCGGGCCTCGAGCTTTATTATTTTTATCCGTTTTATGCTCATCAGGAGTTCTTCTTTGTTTGTCAGCTGCACATTTTGGTCGCCTTCACCGAGGCTTACCAATTCGTAGTCTCGTATAGTGTATTGCACGGGAAACAGTATTTCTACTACATTACGTAGAGTAGCTGGGCATGTTGTTGGAAGTGGCTTAAATACTTTACGTTTTTTTATAACAAGCCTGTATCCAAGGCCCCAAGGATCATTATCGGAATCGTCGCATAGCTGGAGGAAACAAGGGCGTTTACTGTTTTTAATAGCCTTTTTAGCGCTTTTCTTCTTTACTTATATTGGAGCTGGTTTTCTTGAAAACTGTCCCTACCCCTGGATCGTTGATAGGCTCGCCTGGCTCTTTTACATTCGCTGCGCAATTCTGCACTGTCTGCTGCCGACCAGTAGACAGGTTCGCTGTTGGGCCTAGTTGTGGAGATGGCTGCATCGCATGCTTCCGTTAAGTGTTTCATGGTTTGCGTGGTTTTTTCAGATGCATCCCCCGTAAGAGTTACATCTGCGAGTATGATTTCAATAACCTCAGCCTCCATTATTTTGACTTTGTACCTCGTCTCGTAGTTATTTGGGAACCTTTCTTCGCCATGCTGCCTTATTTCACAGATTATTGCGAGGAGATCGCTCCGAGTGTAATGCTGGCTGATCCATTTCGTGTAGCGAACAAGACTAGAGCTCACGAACGTAAGCTCGATTATTGATCCCGTTCCCGCTTTTTGATACGTCTGTTGATTTCCTGTATTCACCAGTTAACAGCCCAAGCGTTGAAATCACGGGCTACGATGACAGGTCTATGCTCCTTTACATCCTGGGCGAGGTTCTCTAGGATACCTGTTGCTTCCAGCAGGGTTAAGCTGGGCTGTAGATAGCAGCAGTAAATGTATGTACCTTCAACGCGCGCACTTACAAATCCGCGGGCTCCCTTCACGCTCATCAGTTGGGATCTATTTGTTCCACAGTTCCAAATCGCTGATTGCCTGTTGTGTCAGAGGCCCAGGCGTTGCCTTTTTGTGTTTATAGGGCTCACTAAATATAGAAACATCTATTTTCTGTTCCCGTATAGTCTGCTCGAGAAGGTCCTGAGCGCTTTCGCAATGGTTGAGATTTAGTTGCAAGATCTTCATTTCTGCCGAATTTCTTCAAGAGCTCACAGATATTGAGGGCACTTGCTGCTGGTCATCGCGTGTGCTGTATCACTTGCCTTTTCCTTCTTGCACATCGTACAGCTTGCTGTTTGTGTGCAGTTTTTGGCCTGGTGGTCCTTATTGCCACATTTGAAGCAGGTGTTTGTAAGGTCAGCTGTGGTTTTACAACTTACTGCCACATGCCCATATTCCATGCATTTAAAGCATCTTTTTGACTCGATTCTCTCCCGTATGCGACAAATTACGAGGCCTACACGAATTTTATTAGCTTCCACCAGTTTGGTAGCGATTTCCGGTGTTATCTTTAGCGTCGCCGTTTGTGTTCCTCCATGGGCTTTTCTCAGACCCAAGATGACTGGGATATGTACCTCTAGCTCTTGGAATTATTTTGCTACCACCTCGTGGACTTCTTCCTTTGTCGTGATTTCATCAAGGTCACGAATTTCTACCTGCCTCAGCTCCGTAAGTGCCCTGACATCTACAGTTTCCCCTAGGGCCGCCTTAACAGCTTCATGAACCTTCGAGGTATTTGGGTCGGATGATTTTTCCAGCAGTAGCAGTAACTCTCCTTTGGCAGTTTTTTTGACTCCTTGTATATTATTACTAAGCTCCTTAAGACTTGACTCTGTCTTAACGCCCTTCAAAATTTCGGCATATGAGATGCTACCAGCGCTTTTGACTACGATAGCGCCCTTACGTGGTGGTCTTCTCCGTCTTCGATTGTTTTGGCGTCGATATTTTCCGTCTTCTTATCGTCTCGCTTTAGAGTATTCTGCGTAGACCCCTTTCGGTTCTTCTTCGATTTAACCAATTGCCATTTTTCTGTGCTTGTTTGCTCATTCGTTGTAATCGGCGTATTCCTCAAGACTTCAACCCGGCTAGTTTTACTTCTTTTGGCTGAGCTTGCGGCGGCGTTAACAATTGCCCTTTTTGGCGTGCAATCCGTTGTGCGCTTGATCAGAGGTGATGATTGGGTACCTTTGTCTTGAATAACAGGTTTCGCCTCATTCGTCCCTCTTGGTGCCTGGTTCATCTGGGTAAAGACAGATCTTCCTAGTTTTTTATGGAGATCCGTTATACTCGCTATCAGATCCCTCATTGGCTGGTTGAAGTTTCGCTTCGGAAGCTCCATCATTTCTGCCAACTCCTTAACTTTAATGCCGATTGCTTGGTGAATTTCTTCAGCCGTCATCGCCTTTACGAAACCGAAGTGCTGCATAGACAGTGCCGCCGATCTAGTCCTTCCCGTGTCTGGTGGCGAGTGCGTCAGCCTTGAACTCCTTTGGAAAGGGTTTTAAGGAGTTCCCCGCAGCTATTATTTGCTGTTACTTCAGCCTCTTCTGTAGTTTGTAGTTTTGTGTTGTTTGTATTCATTTTGTATGGGCCCCAACTTCTAAGTCGTTATCCATATTCCGATGCGTAGTCACCATTGACGATTCCATGGTTATCTTTGCATGCAATCATTTTCCATAATTAAGACCTTACTCCGCTCAGTCTTAATGCCATTGTTAATGGTTTGACAGCCGCACCTAACATGGTGAACAGACGCTGACCAGGAAGCCGTCGCGCCTGGTTTTTTGTATTACTCATCATACCTACACATGATGAGGTGGACACCTATATCTAAGAGGCGGTGTCTTCTCGCCACTGTCACAAGAACTTCATCAGATTTATGCTGGCTTTTATACCGCATTCTCCGCTCCTGATCGCTCAATTGTCGGGGGTTGCTTATTCGTTTAAACTTATTTCGCAACTGGCCTGCTACTACAGGCTTTCCGACTATCCGCAACCTGCCGACCCCCACGGTAGCTTAGAGCCCAGCTTAACAGATCGATCCCTAAGGAGCGTGGACCTCCGTGATATATGTATGCAGGTGTGTATGTGTGCTTGTATATCAGTAAAACTTATGAACATATACTGGGTATGTCTTTTCTAAATTCAAACTAACTCGATAAACTAAATAAACATTTTAAATAAGTGTACGCTATCTGTTTACTGGCACGCACACAGTGGATCTATAAAGTGTGGGTGCAACCATAATTGATTGCTAAACTATTTCCAATAGCTTTTGTCATAAGAAAAATTTAAGAGCGGCATTGCCCGGATTCGAATCTTCGGTCATGAAACACTCAATGTTACAAAAAGTCCCTCTCGCGAGAGCTTCGAGTGTATTTCCACCAAGAAAAATCCCTTCAAAAAACTTCTGCGGTTCAAAGGTGGCATTGAAATGTCCGTTGCCCAAAATACCGAATTAAGGGTGTAAGCGCCTATTATAAAGGATTTTCCAAAAAATGATAATTCCTAGACAATAAAAATGTTTAAAGTCATCTTTGATATTTGTCAAGTAGACAGTTATACAAACTTACGCAACAGAACAACGCGTTAAAGTTATTGAAACTTGAACTTGACTAGGAAAATGATTTGGCGAAATCCGTACCTTTTCTGGAGGAAATTGAGTTGATTAAGTCGATAATTCAAAAGCTCGTGAAAAAATTTGAAGAAACTGGTTTTATCAAGTGTAGAAGAAGGTCTGGCAGACCAGACTAAGGTTTTCGGAAAAGTGAAGCCTTTGCGAATAAGCCAACAATGATTCCAGGGCTCAAATACAACCTTCGTACCGAGACTGCTGAACTCAATGCGATAATGTGTGAGCGAGTTCTTAAAAAATTATCTCCATTTTATTACAATTTTCGATGGATTTGCCTTCACAAAGAGTTAAGAGTCTAAACTTTTGGAAAATGGAATATAAAGGTAAGCAATGATGATTGCTAGTTCGAATAGGAATTGTATTCGATTCAAACTTCTCAATTTCGACAGAATTGCAGAACAACTTACAGGTCAGAGTTGTGGAATAAGATTTTCGAAATTGTATAAATTCTTCTTCTTCCAAGGCATCAAATATAAAGGGTCTTCCAATAAGAGGTGTTATTTTGATATTCAAAGAAAAATGTTATTTACTATATTAATATAAATGCTCGGATGTTTATTTCATTATAAAGAGGAGGGTATGTCGTCAATAGTGGAAAATAACATCAGGCAAATCACCACCACGACTACCCTTACAGGACAATATCCTTTTCATGAAATTTTCCATAACCGAATTGCAAAGTGGCTACCCTATGTCCTCGATAGCCTCACGAATTCCATATTTGAGGTTTTGAATCGACCCTGGGCTATTGGCGTAGACCTGCTCTTTCACGTGGCCCCAAAGAAAAAAGTCGCAAGATGCTAAATCACAATTTCTCGGTGACCAATTGTGATCACCTCTTCGAGAGATAACACGGTCCGGAAACTTTTCCCGTAAAAGATCAATGGTTTCGTTGCTAGTGTGGCACGTAGCGCCGTCTTGTTGAAAGTAAACATTGTCTAGATCAATACCATCCAATTCCAGCCATAAAAAATCGTTAAGGGGACAGATACCACCTTTTTTACTCAACAATTTATTACTCAAAAACACTGATTTTAGCAACTGTGCATTCAGCTCAATTGAAGTCTGAGGTGTCCTCTTGATTTGGAAAAAGTTAAAAAAAAATACACTTTTTTAAATATTGAATTTCGAAAAAATTACAAAATAAAAAATTTTCAATTACTTTTTTGCCATTGTTTGTACATTCATAACGATCATTTTGAACCCAGAAATATTAAAATCGGTACGTTTTTGACTAAGTTATGAGCAATTAAAAAAATTTTCTTATACAATTACAATAAAAAAATCGATTTTGAGCCGAAAAACAAAATTGCCGATAAATCTTGAAAAAGGAATTTTTCGGGCAAACAAAAAAATACGTGTCTCATTATTTTGACCAGAGAAGAACATGTCTCGAATGGCCCGGTTGCATTTAAATGGAAAGAATCGGGTTAGGTTAGATTGAACTGGATGGCTTGCAGTTACATACATATAGATCGGGTCGGTCCATAGCGATGCCAGATGAAGTTCATTAGTTATTCGTTTTGAAATAGTCCACCTGCTTGGTGCCTGTTTCTATAACGAATTTAATGAGACATTTCCAGCCTTCTGCTGATATATCTTCCAATCCATCAAACTGTGGTGCCTTTCCTTAGGTCTAACTCTAGATAATATGTCCCAGCTACTACCCCAATAAACATTTGAGAACTGTTTGTATAAAAGTTAAATATATTGCGCTCGGAGCTAAATCGATTACGCCAATCCTTCTTTTTCGAACCTTTTTCCGCCCTTTAAAAACCGGAGCCATATAGCCCATAGTCCTTTTACTGAGCTATGTCCAGAGGTCCTGTATGAGAGCTCGTTGAAGGCTTCTAGATTTGCAGTAGACCTCGCTGCACGGCTTCCTGCAAAAAAATCTATCAGTGGTAGGTCAAGTATCCACTCGCGTTGCGCCATTGAAGACATTCTTGGTGCTCCCGTAATCCATAAAGTTGCTGACAACAGAGCTCTTTGGCTTTAATAAAGTATTTGTATTAAAGAAGAACAATTTTTTTAAATACTTTTCTTCTTATGAAATTTTACCTATCAATAGTTGAACACAAAATTCGTCTACGCCCTACATCTTTAATGCAGTTTTATACTTTTTAGACCTCAAGTCATATGACCAAATTAATCAGAAATTACTTTAACTGCAAACTGTATATAACAAGTGGTAACCATCGTAAGGGGTTTCCCAATCACAGATGTTATTTATCGCTATCGAGAGATGATTAACGATTTTTTATGGCCGGAATTCTATGGTATTGATTTGGACAACGTTTATTTTCAACAAGACGGCGCTGCGTGCCACACAAGCAGCGAAACCAACATTGTCTTTTACGGAAAAAGTTTATCTCTCGAAGAGGTGATCACAATTGGCCACCGAGATCTTGTGATTTAACACCTTGTGACTTTTTTCTTTGGCCAGGGTCGATTCAAGACCTCAAAGATGAAGAAAGACATAGGGTTGCCACTTTGTAATTCAGTTATGGAAAATTTCATGAAAAGGATATTGTCCTGTAAGCGTGGTGGAGGTGGTCATTTTCCTGATGTTATTTTCCACTCTTAATGGCGTACCTTCCTCTTTATAATGAATCCCGATCATTTATATTAAAAAATAGCATTTTTTTTTAACATAAAAATAACACCTCTTATTGGAAAGCCCTTCATAATCATCATCTACTACTTATCTACACTTAGCCGAATTCTATGCGGAAGAATGTACTTGAAACTTTATTAATTTAATTTCATGTTTCATATTAAGATTGCATATTTCGTTTGGTAAATCCTCAAATGCATTAGATTTATTATTTTGCTAGGAATTTTTCAACGTTTTTTATAATTTAAGCGAAAGCGTACAAGGACTTACACATTAACGGTGGGAAATCTATTTGACTAACTGAATGACACCTAAAATATACCATCCAAAAAGCTGTCAGCTCCAAGCGAAGTACCGCCTTACCAGCAATCGTAAATTAAGAGCATAATAAGCAAGAAGCCAGCCTATAGTTCCAATACCCATTGAGCTGGAGGTAATTGAAAACAACTGGCATTGCCCACGGAGATGCGCAACGCCTGTACCACAATCAACCGTACAACCATAAGCTGCCAGTCAAGCTGTCTTAACAATGTCGCTGCGCTGCCAACGGCAGGTATCTCATTGCACAATTAATTATGTACTGCAATCGTGCACGTGTCTATGGGGCGTATGAGCAACAAGAATGAGGGCTGCCAGCTAAGGACGAAAGTAAAGCAAGTAAGTTCGCATATTTAAGCGACCAAATGCAGCTGCTTCCATTAATCCAGAAACGCGGAAACGGAAACGAATTTTATGCTGTCTTTCAGCGGTAATCAAGCGTGTATTTCCTGCCATTCTGTATTACGCACAAACGAATTGCTGCGAGTGCCAACGAAATCGAATCGAATTGAATCGTACAAGCAAGCTGTAGCCAGGTATACGAACGCGCATATAAGCGAGTGTGCAGCGCAGAGTGACGAACGAGGGCGAGGGACCTATGCGCAAATGATTACATTGAATAGCTGGGCAAATTAAGCGGTGGCGAGACGCAGTTGGATGTGGCATTGAAAGAAATTTCCAGGCGGGTGTCAATTTTTACATTGCAGTTGTGTGTGTGTGGGTGCGTGTGTGTGAGGGCGGAGCGTACACAAATAAATCAACGAGCAAATCAATTCGGAATGTTCACTCATTTCCTGTGCCTTTTCATTTCATTCTTTTGTTTATACGTTTTTTCTTGGCATTTTACCAGTTTACTTTCTCACTACTATCGTCAATAGCACATTATTAACACACATACACACCATACACATCCATTCGCTTATCGAAAGATTTACATATGAATGTAAATGCCAGAAATCGCATGCGAAATCAGTTGCAATACGCGACAATGAAAACGCGTGGCCGCACAAAAGCTCAGGGAAGGGGAATAGGAAAATCAATTGGGCTTTTATTATTTTTATTTTTATTTTTATTTTCATGAAAGCAAATCGTTGAGAATTAACACGATTTTTTATATTGATTATTCATCAAGAATACTCATTTCGGTGACGCAAAATAACGAAGAGAAAAAAAGGTTTCTTATTTGAATACGAAGTTGTTGTATATTCCGAAAAATGTGTGGCCTTTGCGCGTACAACTTATCCAGTCATATAGATTGACATTGAGCACAATTAGATGCGCCAAAATTGGGAACAACGTCTTGGGATCATTGAAAACCACAGGGGATTTTAGGCAAGGCAAGATTCTAATGAAGACGACTTGAAGTGGTGTTTAAACGCAGCTCAGAGGTTGGTCTAAGCAACACAGGCAGCTGGGGAAAATTTTTTGAAAATTACGAAATTTGCTTCCATTAACCTTTTTTTTTGACGTATGCGACTAACTGGGGTAAATTTCAACCCAATCCACACACAGAGTTAAAGTTTTTATTTTTGTAAGCAATTTAATTTAATTTTTCCAAAGATATCAGATAATATAAAAACATTCTTGGACCTTTTCACATAAAGCAAATTTTAATCAGAAATATCCCTTCCGTTCTAAACAAAACCAGATATATCGGATAACCATATATGTAGTTATATACATAATTGGCGCTTACCCCCTTTTTGGGTGTTTGGCCGAGCTCCTCCTCTTGTTGGGCGTCTTGACGTTTCACAGATTAAGCCGACTTAGAATCGCAGATATTTTTTATGAGAAGCTTTTTCATCGCAGAAATACACTCGGAGGCTTGCCATTGCCTGCCGAGACGCGACCGCTATTAGGGAAACCTTTTTCTTCATTTTGCTGTTTCACCGGGATTCGAACCTACGTTCTCTCTCTGAACTCCAAACGGCAGTCACGCACCAACCCATTCGGCTACGGCGGCCGCCGCATCGGATAACTAACTTCACAAATATTAGCTCGTGAATTATTTGTTAGTTAGTTGCATTATATGATTTTTGTGGTAGAATTAACCATATTTTTTGATAAAATTTATTACACGCACCAGCTATTTTTCAACCCCTCCAAAAAATAGGGTTTGTCGAACTCTTCAAAATACGCATGCCAAAAAATCATCGCTGTGACCTTTCCGGCTGATGCGACCGTCCTTGCTTTCTTTGGAGCAGATTCACAGGGAAAAATCCACTTTTTTGATTGTTGCTTAGTTCCTGATATGTAATGATGAATCCAAAGCGTTTTTATATTTTCTTATATTTGACAACAATTTTTTTCCTGTTTGGCAAAGGGTAAGTACTCATTCTACAAAACTAATATGTTAATTGTATTTTTGAGTTATTTAATTTTTATTAGTTGTTAAGCTTAGAAATGGAATGCCTAGGAGGCAAAAATTCAAAATGCGAATTTTGTCCAAATTTTAGCTGACTTTCGTGTTTAAAACAAGTTTCACCCTAAGTCAATTTGACAATCTCTTCCAAAATCATTTACGAGCATTTTAAAGAAAAATGATTAAAATCGGTCAATACTTTCCTTCTCTAGAATCTATGAACCCAATTTGTCAACAAATCTCCATTAGCGCAAATCGAGCCCCGTGCAAATCTAAGCATTCTTTACGCATTTATTACAGCATTTAAGTATTTTGAAACCTTACTTTATTTTGCATAGGGATGGCATTCCACCCAAAATCAAAGCTTTAATATTTTTGCCTTATTTGATTAGTTACAGTTTCATTTTAAAGTCGCCCTAAACCGCCACTAACCGCTGCCTTAAACTCTGCGAAAGGTTAGAAACCAACCACAAATGAAATAAGTAGGATGTAGAATTTATGAAAGTTCAAGGTTTCCGAAATATACTTACATTTGCACTAGCCTGCGCATGTATATGTGTACGTGTCCATGTTGTTTCTATCCTTTGGTTAATCTAATTTGCAAATGCCGCCTCCCGGCGCTCACAAGGCACGATTCCCAAACTTAACAGAATTTAAAACTTGACGCTACTTGTTTGCCTGCAGCTGTTGCGTTAGCGACAACTTGGAATACAAGACAACTAAACCAAAGAAAGCCCGACCGCATACAAAAGCAACAACGTTTAGTGAAACAACAAAAATGATAAAGAACAGAGAGCGCAAATGAAGGCTCAAATGTAGATGAGATCAACACGATGTGAGCTTGTAAACTATAAAATTCACTGGCGAACACGCAAAAAATCGCAAAGGCGGGAAGAGGACTTGCAAAAATTAAAAATGGGCGAATATTGTGCTAATTGAAGCTAAGCTGTTGTATGTAATAGTGCAATAAAGTGTTGTGATATTTTAAGTATGTAAATATTGTTTGTAAATATTTTTCTTAATAATTTTTACTTAATTTTCTATAAGTAAAATTATTTGTAAATAGAAGTTTGGTTGGACTTTTGGCGGAAATTTCCCATTTCGAAGAGTGGTCTGTCTTACAGCGTGGCACGAGGTATCTCAGTTTTTATCTAATGTAAAACCTGCAACCTCATCGCATGATCCAATCATATGCTTGATATACTTATGGAGCATATTGTCCATAAATTATAGTTCAAGCTAACCTCGTAAAGACATTTGAAGTGTGTTGAGTGGAAGATCTTGATTGATTTTGATTTTAAAAATTATTGATTTCAATTTCCTTTTTTTTTTCTTTGACGGAGTTGGGTGTTTTCTTCCGTATCCAAAATGTCAAGCATTCGCTATAGGGAAAAGATTCACAAGACCATAAGCTGAAACAAATTTCAAAAAATCAACATAATCTTTGAGTCACTTTAAGCTGACACTTTTTTATACAAAAATTCAATGGGCTATTAAACTGCGAATCCAAAGCTTTCTAAATAAATTTCGAAATTTTTGTGCAATTATAAATATTTTTTTAATTTCCAAAAGGTTTATAACTTGGCTTTATAAAGTTTTTGTAGGAGAATGAGAATATTTTCATAAAAAAATTTTAAAAATTAAATGAGAAACAAATAAATCATAAAAACTTTTGAATAGTACTTTTACTATAGCCATAAAACGCGCGAGAGTTGAGGTGAGGTGAGTTTAAGAAAACAACGCAAACTCAAAAAAAAAAAATTTTATTTCTGAGAGTAAAAATAATGATCGCGAAATGAGTTTTATTTACGATCCAAAAACCAAAAACTCAAAACAACAAAATAACAACACAAAAACTTAACATTAGTTTTGATGAAAAATTCAGAACTCAAAAAATAGTTATTATTTCCGATCCAAAACTAAAACTAAAAAGAAATATAACAACACAAAATCAAATACTTTATTTTCGATAAAATATTTAAAACTCAGAAATTATAATTTTTTCGATCCAAACAAAAAACTAAACAGAAAGGAACCAAAAAAAAAATTGTTTGACGAAAAATTCAAAAGTCAAAAATATTAACTTTTTCTTATCCAAACCTTAAAATAAAACAGCAAATAAAACTAAAAAAATAACCATTATTTTTTATGAAAAAATCAGATCTGAAAAATAATCATTTTTTTCAATCCACAAATAAAACTTAAACAAAAATAAACAACTCAAAACACAATAATTGTTTTTAATGAAAATCTAAAACTAAAAAAAATAATAATTATTGGATTTGGTTGTGGAGATCACGGGCTTCCATTTCCCGTATTAAATAGACGTTTATTTGAAGAAATATGGGCCGATCATTCTTCCATCCCATAGGCCGCACCAAACGGTTATTTTCAAAAGATTTACTGGCTGTTCAGTCCAAATATGGCAATTTTACTTATTTAGCCATTAAGCCAAAAATGGATTCCATCACTGAACACCATAAGTTGGCCTAAGCGCGCGATGAACACTTTTTACAGGACGTCGTTTTTCGTAATAAAATTTTATAATTTGTAAACTTTGTTGAGTCGTAAGTAATTCTAATGAAATGTCAATAAATACTTTAAGCAATTATATACGGCAATTATATATACACGGTAGTCACGCGTGATCTGCCAGAAAAACCCAAGTAAAAAGTAAAGTACCTATAATCACCCTTTATGGATATATATATATATATACACATATATATATATACATATATATATACAATTGGCACATACCCCTCCTATTTGAAGTGTGCGTCTTGATGTGGTTCCACAAATGGGGGGATCTACAGTTTTAAGCCAACTCCAGAGATACACTCGGAAGTTTGCCATTGCCTGCCGAGGGGCGACCGCTATTAGAAAACACTTTTTCTTTATTTTGATCTTCCACCGAGATTTGAACCTACGTTCTCTCTGAATTCCGAATGTTAGTCACACACCAATCCGGCGGCCGCCCCCCGTCATCCCCTTACATACGTATGAACATTATTTTAAAGCTTCCATTTGTTTCTTATGAAATGTCAGTAACTCTCTTCTTTAAAATTTAAGAAATTTTAAAACCCTACTCCGAATACCACATAGGAGTATATCAGCCCAACAGTATTTCTAGTACCCTGCAGTTTCGCCCTTTACAGTATGTAGAGTATATATATGTATATATATATACGTACTTGAGGCTATATACCCCTGTATAACTACAACTGTTTCCGCCTCGAATGGCCTTGAAGTTGGGGAAGAGAGGATTACGTGGAAGAGGGCGAAAAAGCAGGCTACAAATGCAATTGCGTCAGGCGGCTTTAATGTCACCAAAATAGTGTCAGCGGCAATAGCGGCGATAGGGTTTGGCGCGGTGAGAAATACAATGAAAGGCAGGAATACATACACACACGCACATTTTTTGCAAGGACTCTGCAAACATAGGTAAACAAGAAAATGGGACGTACGTGAGTATTTGTGCGCGCAAATTCATGTGCAGCCAGCTTTTTAGGGGAAAATAGCGTAAGAGGGGAAATCAAAAGAAACTTGATATTGTAGTTTGACTGAATTCGTTTTCCATGCACTCGCCCAAGTAAGCCAATGTGTGTAGGTGTAGATGTATGTGAGAGTGGGTAAGTGTAAACGTGTGACTCTTTTTACTGCTAACGAAGCGAACATTCGCATTTTCTTTTTTCGAACATAGATGAGAGTAAGAGTTTCTAGATAGAAGCAATAGCAGATAACAGCCAATTGGGGCGTGTTAGGTGCGTGGGGTAAGCAAGGAAATTAAGTGCAAAGATGTTTGAAGCAAAGCAAATTGGCTATGGCAATGACAGTAACGACAACAAAAGCAACAAAATCAACAAAAACGACAGAAGCAACAACAATGCAAGTGAAATCAGCTTGAACATCCGTTGCCGGAGGTAATAAGCAGAAGCGTAAATTTGTCAAACGCAGGCACACACCGCGCCATACGTTCATGCATGCATGCATACATGCATACATACGTACATACATACATACATGTACATTTATTTGTATGTATATACAAGCACATAAAACCATACATAACTACATCACATATACATGTAATAAACACACACGCATGCACTTGTATGGCTACATACACATATTTAGATGGAAAGGCGAAACTGGCGCAGCCGATGTTGCGGATCCGCCACAATACCAGCTCACACAGCCGTTGTTATTGCCGCCTAGCTACCGTGACGCTGATGGCGCTGCGTCAAGCAAAGTGACAGCGGAAGCGCTATGTCTCCGGGAGTAGCAGTAAATGCAAGAACAACAACAACAATTTAAATTGACAAAGCAGCAAATGCGTAGCTGGGAATTGGCGAAAATCTTCATGTACATCGCTGATAGTGTTTTTGTTTGGTGTAGTTGCTAGACTTACGAACAGTGGGGGCAGCAGAGGAGCGCGAATATTTGTGTGTCCTTTGTGGCCTCATTATGCGCTTGAGCGACGCGGCGGAACACGAAAGCTACTCAAACGAAATAGAATAGTGGCAACAATGACAATAACAGCCTCAAAGGCAACAAAAGCAATATAAAATTAAAACAAGACCACAGCGAGGCCATGAACAGAAACAGAAATCGCTCCCGCGAAGACATTAGCGTTGTGGGCACAGCATCTAAGCAGTGCCAGCCACTCCCCACACCCTCAGTGACAAATTGTTAAATGCAAATTCGGGAAATGCCAAACCAACACATTGCCGCATAGCCGCATTGGCGCGCTGATGAGGCATACGCCCTTACACAAACACTTCGTTAACGCGACGCTGCTCCTTAACAGGCGCCATTGATTCACTTCAAATTCACTACAAATTTAGTTCAAATTCAAATGCAAATGAAATTTTACTGTAGCTTTTCTCAACTTGAATTTTTGCGTACATAGCCGCATGTCTCGTGTCCGCCAAACAACACACCATCATTCCAAAGTATTGCCGCTCTACTTATCTCCACTTTTCCCATATCAATTTGCCCTTCAGCTTTGATTTTATTTTAAATAAAGAGTATCAGGAGTATATTAAGAGTTAATTTAACCATAGCGGAGTTATTTACTTTTATGTCATCCCATATACGGGTTGCCCATATTCAACGGACCCATCTGGCAACCCTGTATCTTTTGACAGAGACGTCAGATTGCATAATGACATACCGCGTTGGAAGCCTCAGTACAAGCAGATATTTACCATGGAACAGTACACGCCACGCGAGCGCTCCTAAATTGTTGAAATTTACATTCAACAAAAGAAGTCAATTGTGAAAAGTGCGCCTTCTAAGAACACCATTCAACGTTTGTACGAAAGATTTTCGACTGGTGATGCTCTTTCTAATCCAAAGAGGCCAAATCAAAACCGATCAAGGCGACTGGAAGAGAATATTCTCTTGTGAGTTGAGTGTTAAGACGTCGCCAAGGACATCCCAAAATCGCCATTCTCTGCAGTTGGGCATTGCTCCGACCACTTTACAACGAATTATCCGCATTGATTTGCATTTATTCCCGTACAAGATTCAATTGACGCAAAGATTGTTGCCTGCGGACAAGCCTCGTCGATTGGAATGGGCCCAAAGAGTCATCGAAATCCGTCGGGTCCGTCGAATATGGGCAACCCAGTACGCAGTTAGATGCATTATTGGAGAAAAAAAATAAGCAATTACATTTTTCGTTAGAATTCTTTTAATTAAAATTTGTTACTTTGAAAAAAAAGAAATATTAAATAAATACTCATTAGAGTTTCAGAATGAAAAAAAATGATAACCTCAAAAATATTAAGCGTTTTGAAAGACTTCCTCTGCTAAGAAATCAGAATAAATATCACCAAAAATGTCAGCTTTGTTATTAATCGAATAATAAATAAAAATAAGGCGACAGCAAAGCTGCGCTCATGGCCTTAGACAGCCCTCCAACCACTTCAAGGGTAGTGGAGTACTGTAAATCCAGGTTGAGCTCTAGGGGTTTCCAATATGGTTGGACTGATGACTGGACAAAGCACATGAAAAAGGTAGGCATCTCAGAGAGTCTCTCTGCCCATCATGTGGAGAGGAAGATGAGATGGCGGGCCACTTTCTGTGCGTCTGCCCAGCCTTCGCTCGAATCAGGCTTGAGGTCTTTGGCACTGATGTGTTAAGAAGCGACCTCCTTGACTCCTTGGCACCACAAGATCTATTCAGATTTCGAGAAGTCCAAGCACTCAGTGAGGAAACCATTATACTAGACCCGGAAACATTACAGTGGAAGGAATAGAGGGGTAGGATAGATACAATAGGAATGGTTGACTGAAAAATTCGTCGGCGAATCTTTTGGTTTCCTTGATGAATCTTAAGATATCCCGAAGAGGAAGAGGATGAACTTTATCCATACTCAATATATCGCAACCCAACAGCCTAAGCCTGATTCTATAAGAAAATGCTCTGCAGTGTCCTCGTTTTCTCGACAGGCAAGGCATATTGGGTCGTCAATGCTTCCTATGGTAGCCATATGCTGGCCACAGGCGTTGTGCCCTGTGACTTCACCCACCAGTACTCTCAGGTCCTTCTTACTAAATTTTAACTGATAGGTTTCCTATTTGATTGTTTCACAAAGCACTGAGCTAATCTGCAGGATAAACGTTTTCTCCTTAAGTCGTCAATCCATAGTTGAATCGATGCCGCATTGACACATAGAAAGGGTTCAGTGCCTAGTTGTATACCTTCAGAGCATCCATTTTGCCTCCAAAATAAATTGAAATTCTGAAAAAGACTTTATGGTACATGCAAGGAGGGGCGAAATTAATAATCCACATAATTAAAAAAAATATTTTAAGCTATTAAAAAACTCTGTTCTGACTTGTACTCACTCAATTGATTGTCTGTTTGTGTACTGCAGCTGTTTCGTTCGCCAGTCTCACATATTTTTGAAGTATTTCTATATCAGGGTGGTGTCCTTTCGCCTCTCCTCCGGCTAGTTGCTATTGACGAAGTTTTGACAATGTTAAATAAAAGTGGTATTAAGGTAGTAGCATACGCCGATGACCTGATCCGAATCGTATCGTGATCGTTTACTGTTTCCGTCATAGCTGAGATTTTGGAAAGGCCATTGGCCGTACTCAGTCGAAGAGCTACCAGTTGCCGCCTCAAAGTAAACTCTAACAAAACGAAGCTGATAGTATTATTAGAAAATGCAAACCTTGGCACTTTAGATTTTTCAAATTAAATAATCACATCACGCTTTCATCGGAAATTAGGTATCATGGAGTGAAACACGACTTCAAACTCCATAGGAAGCTACAAATTGAAAATTGGGTAAAAAACGTCTGTATACATTTCTACTCCTCCAAATCTACGTGCGGCATAAAATGGGGACTCAAGCCACAGATCGTGCTTTAGATGTAAAATGCAATGCTTCTGGCAATTTTAACGTACGGATCCTGCCCTGCCTTGAATGCCACTTTGCACTTACTTTCCATTGACTTTTACGTTATTTCCATCGCTGCTCAAAGTGCAACCAGGTTGAAGAGGCAATGGTTGGAAGCAATATCTCAAGGGACATGGTAGCATGTTTTGGTAGTTAACACCGTATTTCTCTAAACGTCACATAGATCTCTCTATTACCTCTATGACTGGAGTTTGAGGGTCGTGCCAGGGCAATTTTTCGAAGCAGGCAGGATTGGATGGAGGAGAAGGTCTGCAGCGAAGCTGGTACCTCTGTATTCACTGAGGGCTCCAAGATGGTATCGCGAGTCAGCACAGGGGTTTTCTCCAATCAGCTAATTTTTACATTTCCTTAAAACTGCCGAATATTACTAATATTTTTCATCCAAAAATCTTTGCGATCCTATAAGCATGCAAAAGGCTTAGGGCACATGGGAGCGAGGCAGATATTAATATATTGTCTCTTGGGTGTGCAGGTAACATTTCTCTTATCTGGGTTGCAGGACATAGAAACATAGAGGGAAATGAAATTGCTGATGATCTTGCCAAGAACGGGTCGACTGAATTGATCTCGGAGGTCTCCCACCCGGCATCCTACTGACTATCATTAAAGGGGAGTTGCGCAACTTATTTCTCAAAAAAGCGTAGCAGAGATAGAGTTACATTACTTCACGTGCTTTTTCGAAAACCCTTTGATCCCAGTACAATAGACGGAGGACTTTAAAAGTCCTGGGAACCCCACCCCATTCAATTTTTAAACTCGTAGCTGGGTTTACTGGTCATTGGATGATCGGCACACACGCGGAAAAGATAGGTTTACCTTTTAATCCTCTTTGCAGAAGCTCTGGGGACCTGTTCGGGGAGGAGACTGTCGAGCATTTTCTCTGTAAATGTCCGGGTTTAACAGCTAGACGATTAAGGTCACTGAGTGCTCCGTTCAGGCTAGAGCAAACTTCTACATGACATCTGGTCGTTAGAGGTTGCATAATGGTATCAAAATGGCGCTTTAATGTTACTTCAACCATCTCACCTACCTACCTGCTTCTATCTAGCGATAGGGTGATTAGTTTTGCGCCAGGTTGTATTAACTTTAATGAACTTTTATTTATTTATTTTCTCCACATCAAATTTCTTGAAAACGGCTATGCGTTTAAGCGAAAATCTGCCATCGCGCATTTGTTTTGCTCTGTTTCACTTTATCAGCTGACCAAAACATCCCACCACGTGGCCATATCGGCCGTCATAGACATAATACACAGAATATTTAATACTAATACTTAAACACCTTGAAAATATGAATTCTTCAAACAATTATGTTCGATAAATCATAATGATTCGCTCTCTAAAACTGGAGGATATCTGCAGATTTGCCAAAGAATCTGGAAAGTTCTTACAAAACTAACTAACTACCTTTGTCTCTGTCTCTATTCTTTCCTATCTCTTTCTCTGATACTTTTCTCCTTTCCTCCTTGGCTATCTACTTTCTTTCTAAAGCTCTAAATACAGTGGGCTTTTTAGCCTGAGTGTTTTAGGAGCCAGCAATTCTCTTGATGCTCCTTGGCTCGACCTATTCAAATTTCGAATTTCAAATGGTTATCATGTCGAAAATTCGATATGTTGATAGAACATTTGTTTCAGGAAAAATATTTCGAGGAGTACGCAACAATGGAGTGTTTTTTTTTTTTCTTTTGGTTTTGTTATTTAGATATGTTATTTATTTACATTATTTCAATACCTCCAGTTTTTCTCAGTGATAAAACAATTTTCTATAAATTATTTATCTTCACATAACCTCTATATATTTTGGTAACCAGTCCAATTTCTTTTCATCAGACTAATATACAAATTAACGACAGCCACTCGTAAACAATACAAACACCAATTTAATGGCGCCACAAACAACCAGCCGCAAAATCCCACAACAAAGAATTTCGAGAATAACAAAAATTAAGACTTCAAAGCTTAAATTTCCCAATTTGATAAAGCGAAAATATGCAGTCATTCTAATTTGGATTTCTTCTAATTTTGTAAGCGGATTCGCATTAACGAAGATAATACGAGTATGACGAAATACCGAGAAACAAACGAAAGCCCTCAACGCAATGTTTTGCACAATTATTTCATTGTATGATAAATGTCACTAACAGTAGGAAAAGGTTTGTGCCTCCAACACAGCGACTGGCATTAGTACCTACAAATGAACATAAGTGATATACCACACATTTATGTAGGTGGTTATATATGTACGAGTATGTGTAAGTGCCTACAGACTCTGGTATATTATATTTTCCACTTCATGTTAATAACACTGCATAACATCAAACTACACGCCACGAGCTCTCTGGGTGTTGGCATGTACATAAATGCCTTCAAACAAAAACACACATTGGGAGGGAAATGTACGCTCGCCCGCTGTTGTTTGCAGTAGTGGTACACCTCATAAACAGTTTATGGGCTGTCAAAGTTATTATTAATTTTATTTCAACGACATGTACACCAACTACAGTACAAAAGAGCGTACACCACTGCAGGTGGCAAGCGTTAACACTCACAGCTCTGCACTATGCGCAACAACAACAGTAGCACAGTACTGCAATAGCAGTCACTGTTTGTTTTTTGAGCATAAAGTTGCCCGGTAAGGAAATCAAGGGTCTTACAAATTCTGATATCTTTGCTCAAATCAAAAAAAAAAAAAAAAATATTTTGAGTGGGTACTCAGATGGATTACACAGTGCGACATCAAAAATCAAACCGCACCGGACCTTTTTTTTCTGAAAATATACCTATTCAATAGCAAAACCCTCGCTGGGTTTTTAAAAGTTAGCTCGATTTTTTTTTTTATTGCGTTTTGAAGTTTTCTATTTTCATGAGATTAATTTGTTGTGAAATATTTTTTTGTGAACAATACGGTTTTTGTTAACATATTTGAATTTATTAATTTCATTTACGTGAATTTTTTATGAATTAAGAAAATAAAAGATGTACAATTGTCCTGCAAATATTAACGTTTTCTGCTATTTTCTTCACCAACATTTGGACTATTTTAGTCAACAATTGTCGACAGAATCAGATGAGCAAGGAGAGCGCTACAATCAAACTGCGATGCCATTTGAGTCAAGATACCGAGGAAAAGGAGCTCCAGGTGCCATACTAGCCGAAATATGTTGGTGGAGTAAACATATTTTTCAATACGACCAGGAAGAAAATGAAGGAAAATGGAGTAACCAGGAGGAAAAAGAATATGAGGTAGAAGAAGAAGAGACAGGCATGGAATTCTTTACTGATGAATCTGATTACTCTGATAATGATGATGTTGAAATTCAATCATTGTCGAAAAGAGCTCTCTAAGGTTTTAGTACGTAAAAATTCTTTATTTTAATAAAAAAAAAAAAATTATAAGAATTCAAGTCTATATTCTTTTTACTTAATCTATTTAATATTTTTACCTACAGAGTTTTTAGATATTTAAAAAAAAATTTAAAGCAGAGTATAAAAAAATTATTTTTATGAAGAAAAATCTTGTTAAAAATTTATTTTTTTAGAAAATAACAAACTTAAAGTTCAGTTTTATGTTTTTATCTTATAAATGACTTTTTTAGTACATTTTGCAACATTTTTGCTAGAAGAAATAGTGAGAAATTTTAATTATTTTCATAATTACAGTAAAATATGGTAAAAACATACAATTTTTCGAAATCTTGGTATTCAAAATTGCGTATTGAGATATAGGTTCTTCTCAAAATAAGTTTATTTGTACAAGTACGAAATTTCTGCATCAAGCTATGACAAAATAAATCGATTAAATCAAACAAAGGTCGATTTATAAGTCAAATTTAGCGTACAGGTAAAACTCCAAAATCTCATGAAAATAGAAAACTTCAAAACGCTATAAAAAAAAAATCGAGCTAACTTTTAAAAACACAGCGAGGGTTTTGCTATTGAATAGGTATATTTTCAGAAAAAAAAGGTCCGGTGTGGTTTGATTTTGATGACCCCAAATTGTCGCACAGTGTTATGAAAGCTGTCTGAACGAAAGGTTGCTAAAATGGTTCGAAATAGAAGACCCATAAACTGCCTTGTTAGAAATCCACTAGTCGATTTCTAGTGATCTGAATACTATGGCTTGTTTTCTTTTCCATAATAAGGGGTGATGAGTTTAACGCTGCGGTGCTCTAGGAATTATCGGTTGCCTTGTCCCTGTCTGTATTCGCGTTGTAAAATACGAAGTGTTTATTAATTAAGTTGAAAGAGAAGTTCAGTTTTTTATTCGAAGTTTAACTCAGTTAAAAATAAAATTTAGTTACGTGTAAATTTAAATATCAGAATAAAACGATGTGAAATTCATATGCAAAAATACTACGAGACGAATCGATCAGTGCCGACAACTGACAACTGGTGACCTTTGATCTCCACCGGCTACTGCTGATTCACTCGCGATGATCGCCGCTGACTGGAGTTGTAGGTAACGGAGGTATAGGCAGAAACCTAATTCCCAAGTCTCTCTTTTACATACATGCATCAGTATTTTCCACTACTTCGAAACTAGTACCAAATTGTATGCTTTGGATACATTGGATGTTTTCGATGCACTACGTAATCCTTTTCCGTTAGTTCCGAAACCATGAGAAATTTGAAAAAATTTGTTTATTTTATTCTTTTATTCTTTTCATTATTGTAAATCTAGAAATGCAGTACCTCTTACAGAATATGAAAAATAGATGAGTGCTAAACAATTAAAAAAATTATAGGACTATAGCTGGTGTACTAACAGGGCACAGCCTAGTTGCAGCGCATACTTACAAGCTAAATCTATCTGTTAACGTTGCTTGCAGGAAATGTAATGAACCAGGTACAAGAGAAACCCTGGACCATCTCCTATGCTGCGGTCCGGCTATCTCGAAAACTTAACTATGCTACCTGGGTACTCTCAGTTTTGAAAGACTAGAATTTATCCTAAAATTGGTGAATAGAACACGCATCTTCAGTGATGCATATTTTGCTAAGATAAGACTCTGACCTGGTATCGTTATGGACCAAAATGGTTTCTGCGTGGCTGCCAACCCGTATAATCTAACCTAACCTATACTTTGCTTAATTCATTTTATTGGAGAAAAATTAACAGTTAAAGTTTAAGTAACAGTCATCCTCGTGGGATTCGAACCAGTGCAGCCATAAAAGCCGTTCGAGAAAGAATTCTCAAAAGTCCCCTTTGAAAATCATGTTCAGGGAAATGAATGTATCGACTAGATCCATGTTAGGATTAATTAGAGATGATTTCCACATGAAAGCCTTCCTTTTGACTCGAGAAATGCCACCAGCTTCTTGGGTGGCATGCGGCCAATGGTCTTGAAAATATTCTTCTCACAGATGAGAAAATTTCCACTGTTGAAGAAGTTTTTAATAAGCAAAACGACAAAATCTAAGGGTTCAGCGTGGCCACCATGCAACCCCCGTAATGATTTGGTATAGAGTGTCTTATAAAGTCGTTACATCTCTTCATTTCTGTGCTGAAGCAGTTGAGCTGTGCTCTCTTTAATGGAGGGCGTTGGATCTTCCAACAAGATTCTGCTCCAGCTCATCAGGCAAAAATTACCCAGCAGTGGCCAAAAAACAATATTTGTGGGTCCATTTGGAGAGCATGGCCTGTCGAAGACCTAATTTAACTTTGGTAAATCTCAAACAATCTTTGGTTCGAGCAGCGACGTCAACTTCCATGGAAACCATGCGTGCAGCAATAGCCGAATGGCCTAATCGTTTGAAGGCTTCTGTAAAAGCAAATGGTGACCATTTGGAATGATAATTAACATTTTTTTTACTATTTGCATGATTAAATAAAGCTAACTTCACTAAAAAAAGTATTTTAATTTCATATCAATAACGAACTTAACTTGTAACAGATCTTATGGCAGGACTAAGAAGTAACTATAGTGAAATTGAAATCTGAATAGGTCGAGCCAAGCAGCAGCAAGAGATTTGGTGGCTCCTAAAACGCTCAGGCTAAAAAGACCATTGTATTTAGAGCTCTGGAAAGAGGGTAGATAGTCAAGGAAGGAAGGAGAAAAGTAGAATAGAGAAAGATATAGGAAGGAATAGAGACAGAGATAAAGGTAGTTCTGTGTCAGTCCTGTGAGAGTTTTCCAGATTCTTTGGCAAATCTGTAAATATCCTCCAGTTATGGAGAACGAATATTACTCATTCTCACGACATCAGAACCCAACTCGTAGCCTTGTTCTAGCAAAAGCAGGGTACTCACAGAGAAAGTTCTCAGCGCTATCCGCCTCCTCCAAGCAAGACAGACACATTGGGTCCTCAATGATTCCAATGGTGGTCATATGCTGACCCCTTTGGTTTGTGTCCTGTAATGATACCGACTATCAACCGAATATCCTTCCTTCCAAGTTTTAGTAGAAAGTTTGACAGTTTTCTGGTCGGACTTGTCTCAAAACACTTTGCAGTTCTGCAGCATTCTAGACCGGACCATCGCTCTTTATGTAAATTGCGTACATAATCGCTGATCCAATTCATGATTCCTGCAGAACTGATTCCGATTAATGGCTCTGGCCCTTGTGGGGGAACCGCTAATCCACGGTGGGCCAATTCATTCGCATTCAAATCGTTTCCTCGAACACCGGAGTGTCTTGGAAACCAACTATAGTACTAATATATGTTACTGTATATATACCCAAATGCCTCACGCGCTAATTTCCTTTACTATTATTTATTAGTATTTTGGTTAATTTCTTCATACTTTTGTTTCCTTAAAGTGACAGTAGATATATAAGTATGTTTACTTTTTCTGCAGAGATCTGTACCAGATTGGGTATTCGCCACACTCGAATTGGCGCATTGCGTATTAAGCTTGTCAGATTTCCTCCTTGCAACAAATACAAATTGTATGGATTAAAGAGAGAAAGAGCGAGAAAACAGATGGGTTCACTCACCCTCACAGCGCCAATTTAGGGATATCAATATATTTCTCCAATATTACCCGCTCATTTACGAAAGGAAATCGGATTTATTTTATCACAGAAATGGGAGAAATGTGCACATACAAACTATTGATAAACAATATATTTAATGTGAATTTGGCATAAATCAGCAATTGGCAATAGGCTAAACCAAGCTTAGTGGAGTCAAAGAACCAATAGACTAAAAGTAGCAAAGCAAAGCGCACATGTGGAAGTGTGTTGGGCAAGCAGGATACCAAGAGTTGGGATCTTCGTAATTTAATGCAGAGTAGGCACCTCTTGGGCAAACACATGTCGGAGGTCACCAAAGCAACTAATGTCACCCCTAGCAACTCGGCTGCAAATCTGATAAAAACAAGCAGAGAGTAAAATTTGGAATGAATAAAATTGCTGGAAGTGTATGTATGTATATGTGTGTGTATCTGTGCATGAGTTTGTATGTGTATGTATGTATGCATGTATGCGTACTTGTATTTATTTCAATATCTTTTTGTTGAATAAGCAATGAAAAATTGCCATTAAATAGATTATCTGGTAAGAAAGCGAGGCTAATAATAAAAATACTCTGGAAACTGTAAATGTGGGCTTTGAAACTAAAAGCGTGGAGTGGCGTACTTCAAAGAGCAGGCGCAAAAAATATGAAAAGCTAAATTGAAAAAGAAACGATGAAAGAAACAAATAAAACAATAAAATCGTTGGACCAAAACAAAACCATAAAATTCTCTTTGATGACAGTCCTAAGGATACCAGCTAACCCGCGAACGAGCCAGCCAGCCAGCGCCGGTAGGCAGGTCAAAAAGTGATGGTCACATTAAAGCATTCTACCAACTTCGCTGTACTTGACTTGATTTTACGCCACTTACACTACATTGTCACCTTTCTGGCCATGGACCCACATCAATGCCGCTTTCAACAACAACTTTTGGCAACTTTGCTTTAACAAACAAACAAAAAAAAACACCAAATCTAACAAACGTTCAGGTACATTTACTTTATTTATTTATTTTTAATTTTTGTTTTCGACAGTTGGAAAAATATGCACAAAAATAAAATACTAAACAAAATGAAATATGCAACCAATTTTCTCCGTCATAAACTGTGCTTATTTAACGCGACGCTTCACACCCTCCACGTTTCCGTTTGATGTTCGTCGCTCGCCGTTCGCCGTTTGCCGCAGTGTCACCAACAGTGTCGTCTGTGCAGGACATCTGTCAATTTTAAACTAGTTCCAACGGCCCTGACCCCATCAACTGCGGTACTAGAAATACGAGAGCAACAACAACAGCGGTTCTATTTCGTCAAAAAAAACAAAACGCAAACTTTTGCCGCTTAATAAAATGGGCGCGGCGACGGACTACTTAATTATGCATCTGCCTCCTACGGATGCTGCCACCAAGCGTAGCAAAGTGAGTGTCAACAAAAACGACAACAAAAAGGACGAGCAATGTCAGTGAAAAAGGCCAACTGACCTTCATCTTTGCGAAACTTTGAAATGTTTTTCTTGCGCTTTTCGCTGCTTCTAATTTTTTTAACAATAATTTCTATCTCGCGCGACATGTTTTGAAAAATACTGAACTGCTCTTAACCCAGTTTAAAATAAGGCAAAACAAGTGAGAGAGTTTTACAATAACACAACGCAAAGAAATAGCAAATGGTTGAAGAAAGAGACGACTTTTTCAGGTTGTACGGCGAAGTTGTAGAAAATCGAAGCTAGAATTTAAGATTTTTTGATGCATTTTTCTTGATAGCGAAAAATTGCTGAGCAAACCAAAATACGTCCAACCTTTTAACCTGTCAAATCTAATCTGAATATGCCATGTGGACCAACACAACAAAATTTAAATCGAAATCAAAAATAGATGGATGTTGCCTGCGAAATTTGAAAATTCACCGTTCTTTCATCTCTTTCCGTTCATTGCATTGACTTTAGCCTGGACTCCGAGTCATATCTACGAATCCAAGTTTCATCAACACTCATAAATTACTTCCACATTTTATACAATTCATTCGGATGTACTTTCAAAAAATCTGTACAATTATCCAACTGATGTTGTTTGCCATAATGGAGTATATAAAGTCAACACTTTTTCAATTGAAGACTATAGAAAATTATCAAAAACTTTTTCCACTAAAAATATTTCCTGGTACAGTTTTGAGAACAAACAAACGCGGCCAATTAAAGTTGTAGTTAAAAAACTACACCATTCCTTTGAAGCCAAAGCAAGCATAGAAGAAAACAAGGTCTTAATGCAATAAGTGCTCACAATAAACTAAAATGGAAAACCAAGGAGCCCTTAGATATGTTTCTGTTAACATTCTACTCCATGGAAAATGTAAAAAAGATATATGAAATTAAAACTATTTTAAACTCAGTTGTCTCGATCGAAACTGTAAAATCATCAAATTTCATACCACAATGCAAACTATGTCAATCCTACGGTCATACACAAAACTATTGTGGTAAACAGCCAAGATGTGTTAAGTGTGCAGGAAAACATAAAAGCATTGACTGCAATAAACCCGAAAAAGAAAAACCAAAATGCTGTAACTGCGGAGAAGCCCATCCAGCCAGTTAAAGAGGGTGTGTAGTACCAAAAGAACTACACAAAATGCGCAGTCAAAAAATTAAACAGGAAAAAAAAGAACTTTCAGCTCCCTATACAACGAAATCCAACCAAATTAATGAAGAAAATTCTGAGAAATCAATGGCTTGCAATTCTTCTTCTTAATTGGCGCGATAACCGCTTACGCGATTTTGGCCGAGCTTAACAAAGCGTGCCAGTCGTTTCTTTCTCGTGCTAACCGGCGCCAGTTGGACACACCAAGTGAAGCCAAGTCCTTCTCCACCTGATCTTTCCAACGCAGAGGAGGCCTTCCTCTTCCTCTGCTACCCCCAGCTGGTACCGCATCGAATACTTTCAAAGCCGGAGCGTTTGTATCCATTCGGACGACATGACCCAGCCAACGAAGCCGCTGGATCTTTATTCGCTGCGCTATGTCTATGTCGCCGTAAAGCTCATCTTACGCAGAATCTTTCTCTCGAACACTCCAAGCGTCGCTTCATCGGATGTTGTCATCGTCCACGCTTCTGCGCCATACGTTAGGACGGGCATGATGAGAGTCTTGTAGAGTGTTAGTTTTGTTCGTCGAGAGAGGACTTTACTGCTCAGTTGCCTACTTAGTCCAAAGTAGCACTTGTTGGCAAGAGAGATTCTACGTTGGATTTCAAGGCTGACATTGTTATCGGTGTTAATGCTGGTTCCTAAATAAACGAAGTCTTTTACAACCTCGAAATTATAACTGTCTACAGTGACGTGAGTGCCGATACGCGAGTGCGCCGACTGTTTGTTTGAAGACAGGAGGTACTTCGTTTTGTGCTCGTTCACCACCAAACCCATTCGCATTGCCTCTTTATCCAGTTTGGAGAAGGCAGAACTAACAGCGCGGTTGTTAAGGCCGATGATATCAATATCATCGGCATACGCCAACAATTGTACGCTCTTATAAAATATTGTGCCTGAGCGATTAAGTTCTGCGGCTCGTACGATGCTCTCCAACATCAGGTTAAAGAAGTCACACGACAGCGAGTCACCCTGTCTGAAACCTCGTTTGGTATCAAACGGCTCGGAGAGGTCCTTCCCAATTCTGACGGCGCTGCTGGTGTTGAGCAACGTCATCTTACATAGCCGTATTAGTTTTGCGGGGATACCAAATTCAGACATAGCGGCATACAGGTAACTCCTTTCCGTACTGTCGAATGCAGCTTTGAAGTCGACGAAAAGATGGTGTGTGTCGATTCTCCTTTCATGGATATTTTCCAAGATTTGGCGTATTGTGAATATTTGGTCGATGGTAGACTTTCCAGGTCTGAAGCCACACTGATAAGGTCCAATCAGTTGGTTGACGGTGGGCTTCAGCCTTTCACACAATACGCTCGCTAGAACCTTATAGGCGATATTTAGAAGACTAATCCCGCGGTAATTGGCGCAAATTGCAGGATCGCCCTTCTTATGGATTGGGCAGAGCACACTTAAATTCCAATCGGCTGGCATGCTTTCATCCGACCATATTTTGCATAGGAGCTGATGCATGCACCTTACCAGCTCCTCGCCGCCATGTTTGAATAGCTCAGCCGGCAGTCCGTCGGCGCCCGCGGCTTTGTTGTTCTTTAGCCGTGATATTGCTATTCTCACCTCGTCATGGTCGGGTAACGGAACGATAATTCCGTCGTCAACGATTGGGGTGTCGGGATCTTCACTTTCTCTATGAGATGCGCAGCTGTCACTGTTTAACAGGTTCGAGAAGTGTTCCCTCCATAATTTAAGATTGCTCTGTACGTCAGTCACCAGATCACCGTCTTTGTTCTTACAGGAAAACGCCCCGGTCTTAAAACCTTCTGTAAGCCGCCGAACTTTCTGGTAGAATTTTCGGGCGTTGTTGCTATTGGCCAGCATCTCAAGCTCCTCGCACTCACGTATTTCGGCCTCACGTTTCTTCTGTCGGATAATACGTCTCTCTTCCTTTTTCAGCTCTCTGTAGCGATCCCACATGGCTCGCGTTGCGCCCGATCGCAGCGTGGCTCTATAGGCGGCATCTTTTCTTTCGGCGGCAGCATGACATTCCTCGTCGTACCAATTGTTTTTTCGGGCTCGCCGGAATCCGATTTCTTCTTCGGCGGCGGTACGTAGGGAACGAGAAATGTTGCTCCATTGCTCGCGCATGCCCTTGTGTTGGGCAGTGCTCTCCGAGAGCAGGAGTGAGAGTCGAGTGGCGAATCTTCTGGCTGTCTGTTGTGATTGCAGCTTTCCGATGTCGAACATTCTTTGCGTAGGTAGATGTACGTTTTTTGCTGCGTGTGGCAATTTGGCTGCAACAAGGTAATGATCCGAGTCGATGTTGGCTCCTCGGATCGTACGTACATCTAATACACTAGAAGCGTGTCTTCCATCTATCACAACATGATCGATCTGGTTTCGCGTTTTTCGATCAGGGGACAGCCAGGTAGCTTGGTGTATCTTTTTATGCTGGAATCTGGTGCTGCAGACTACCATGTTTCGGGCCCCGGCGAAGTCGATCAGCCTCTGTCCGTTGCCGGATGTTTCGTTGTGCAGGCTGAATTTTCCGACTGTGGGACCAAAAATTCCCTCCTTGCCCACCCTGGCGTTGAAGTCGCCAAGCACGATTTTTATGTCGTGGCGGGGGCAGCGCTCATAGGAACGTTCCAAGCGCTCATAGAAAGAATCCTTGGTCGCATCGTCCTTCTCTTCCGTCGGGGCGTGGGCGCAAATTAGCGAGATGTTAAAAAATCGCGCTTTGATGCGGATTATTGCGAGACGCTCGTCCACCGGAGTGAACGACAGTACTTGGCGACGAAGTCTCTCTCCCACAACAAATCCGACACCGAATTTGCGCTCCTTTACATGGCAGCTGTAGTAGACGTCGCAAGGTCCTAGGTTTTTCTTACCTTGCCCCGTCCATCGCATCTCTTGGATGGCAGTGATGTCAGCCTTTACTCTCACGAGGGCATCAACCAGCCGGGCAGAGGCACCTTCCCCATTAAGGGACCGGACATTCCAGGTGCATGCCCTCAAATCGTATTCCTTATTTCGTTTGCAGGGGTCGTCATCAGTGTTGGAAGTTCTCATCCGAGGCTTTGCAATTCTTTTCATTGG
The DNA here is from genome assembly GCF_028408465.1 of Anastrepha ludens. Classification (NCBI taxonomy): domain Eukaryota; kingdom Metazoa; phylum Arthropoda; class Insecta; order Diptera; family Tephritidae; genus Anastrepha; species Anastrepha ludens. The sequence goes on along the minus strand of NC_071498.1, from coordinate 5,864,370 downwards.
GGGGGCTTTTTAAGTGGCGGGTCCCAAACCCAGCGCACAACCAGCTATGCTGGGATGCTTCGCCTTCTCACGTTAGCTCACTCCCGAACGGGTGTTCGGAAGCTAACCAGAGGATACGTGGGCTAATCCCGGACGTTGTGAGCTGCTTGAACCATATGTAGAAGAATCGTCCTGGCCACTCCCAAGTGAATGGCGATCAGTAACTTTCCCCACTTGCGTGGACTTCTACACATGGCTTGCAATTATACATTCAAAAAACAGACCCCACAACAACTTACTTACGCACATGTTCTAAAACAAAACACTACTAATACTGCTTGCTCTGAAGATGCACTAGCACAGATACTACAGAAACTAAATGAGCAAATGGATTTCAATAAAGCACTGGAAATACGCTTATCTAAACTTAAGATATTCTTATCCGAATCTAACCATGTCTAAAACCCTAAAAATACTACAATGGATCTGGAATGGACTAGTAAAGCACAAAAATGAGTTGGAGATTGTACTCAATTCGGAAAATGTTGATGTCTGTATGATATCTGAAACGCATTTCACAACGCAATCATAAAAATTAAAAACTATAAAACCTATCATGTGATTCATCCAAGCAATTGTGCCCGAGGTGGTAGTGCAATAATAATATTTTCACTTATCGCACTATACAGCCCCCCAAGATGCCAGATCAAATGTGAACAATATTATAAACTATTAAAAAGATATAAAAATAGATTCATCATGGGTGGAGACTTTAACGCTAAAAAGGTATACTGGGGTTCCAGACTAACTACAACGAAAGGAAGAGAATTGCAAAAGGCAATGCAACTTGCTGGATGTGATGCGGTCATAACATGCGAACCAACGTACTGGCCAACTGATTCCAAAAAAATGCCTGACCTAATCGATTTCTTCATAGTTAACAAAATATCTGGAAACTTTCTCACAGATTGGTATTACTTCAAGAAAATTCGACAAAATTGCAAAAACAATGCAGCACAAATAGTTAATGAGGAACAATTAGATAGTGAAGTTCAAAATTTTAAGTCCAACGTGCAACTTGCCGCATGGAAAAGTACTCCAGCTATTAAAAAACCGCAGTCATTACTCAATACCCAAAGGACATCAGAGATCTTATTTCACTAAAGAGAAAACTTCGCAGTAAGTGGCATCAAACACGAGCACCAATAGATAAAACTAAGCTAAACAAAATGACCAAAGACCTTAGTCGGAAAATAAAGAAATTTAAAAATGATGGGTTTTCTCGTTACTTGCATTCATTGTCCAACGATCGTCGTGTGGATTACTCTTTATGGAAATGCACTTAGTACTTAAAAAGGCCACAATTGCACTGTCCTCCTCTCAAGATAAAAGAAGGAAAATGGGCTAATAACAATTCCCAGAAAGCATAACTATATGCAGATTATCTAGCTGATAGTTTTACACCTCATGAGGCAACATCCGAAAGCCTGTCTACATCCGTGCTCCAAGAGTTTGAAGAAATTCCACGAGTCACGAGCGCCGAACTAAAAAGAGAAATTAAAATGCTAAAAAATAAAAAATCCCCTGGTTTCGATATAATCACTGCAAAAATACTCCAGCAGCTTCCACCTAAAAGCATCCAAATTCTCACTAGCATAGTGAATGCATCTTTTAAGTTTCATTACGTTCCTATTCTCTGGAAAACTGCGGAGGTTTTTATGCTCCAAAAACCAGGCAAACCTGTACACGAAGTTTCATCGCATAGACCTATATATATCACTCCTACCAGTGAGCTCAAAGCTGTTTGAAAAGCTGTTGATTAAAAGACTCAATAAAATAATAGAACGAAAAAAAATAAATCCAACACATCAGTTTGGTTTTCGAAGTAAACATTCTACAATCAACCAGGTACACAGGATCACGCACGAAATAGAAAAAGCACTCGAAAATAAAAAAGTATGTTCTGATGCATTCCTCGATGTGGCAAAGGCATTGGATAAAGTTTGTCACACAGGTTTGCTTTTTAAACTAAAATTAATACTTCCTGAGCAATACTACAAAATCTTGGAGTCGTACTTATCAGATCGCTATTTTCGAGTCAAGCAAGATGATGCTTATTCAAGTCTTTGACAAATAAATGCAGGAGTACCTCAAGGCAGCGTTCTTGGGCCTCTGCTGTCCTTATCTTTACACATGACCTACCGTCTGATCCTAATTATGTCACAGCAACGTTTGTAGATGGCACCGCCTTGATTGCAGTTGGTGAAACTGAAATCGAATCGACAGCCACATTAGAAACCGCGTTAAATAAGATCTGCCAGTGGAATAATACATGGAAAATTAAACTTAACCAAATAAAATCTGTACACGTAGTTTTCACAAACACTAAAATACAACATATACCACTATACATAGATGATCAACAGGTCCCATACTCAAACTATGCGAAGTACCTAGGTATGACACTTGACTGCAAACTTCGATGGAAAGAGCATGTCAAGAAAAAGAGGCAAGAACTGGACGTCAAACTCAAAAACATGCAATGGCTCATGGGTAGCAGATCAGCTCTCACGATAGAAAACAATCTGTTGATTTACAAGCAGATACTAAGGCTAATATGGAGTTATGATGCGCAGCTATGGGGGTGCGCCAGTCAAAGTACGAAAAACCAAATCCAACACTTCCAAAATAAGGTCCTTAGGTGCATTGTCAAAGCACCATGGTACTGCAGAAGTTCCGACATTGAGCGGGACCTTAAAATAAACTCCGTCAACACTGAAATCGCAAAGATTGCAGTTGCCCATAAAAAAGACTAATAAACCACATCAATGAAGAAGCACTTCATTTAATTGAAACCAACGGATTAATACGAAGGCTCAGACGCACTAAAGCTAGCGATCTCATACCTCCATAGAAATGCTTTATGTCATGTAGAGTGAAAATTGTGTAATATTATCATAATTAAGTGGCTTGTTAGTCATTTGTAAGTATTTATGAACTAGTTGCAATAAAACATTAAAAAAAAAAAAATGTTGCCAGTGATACGAGTGTCCAGCACCAAATACGGGCTAATTATTTCAAGAGCAAATGTAAAATCTATCCAACTAAATTTTGCTTAATCTGTATATTCGCTTACCTCAACCAGACTTTAGGTAGGTAGGTAGGGTGGTTGTCGCAAGACACACTTAGACCTTCGGCAGGTCCATTGTGATACCACTGGAGCTTATCCTTACTCTACGTGTTCCCTTTCAAACCATCCGGTTGCTTTAATAAACGAGCAGAGCTTCGTTAGTTTTAGATGGGCTATATCCGCTACATCGGTTAGAAATGCTGTATCGAGGGTGCGCAGCCTTCTCCTAGCTAGGCTTTCACACTCACGTAAAAGGTGTCTGACTGTTTCCTCTTCTTCTGTATTTAAACAGCTTCTACAGAAATCGAAGTAAGGTAGTCCTAACCTTCTAGCGTGGATGCCTATTAAACAATGACCTGTTAATACACCTATCATTTTTCTTATAGATTCCCTGTTGAATCTTAGCAAGATCTTCGATCGACCGCTGTTCCAGTTCGGCCATGTCTGTCTGCTTAGTTCGCATGTTGTGAGGTTTTGCCAGATTGTATTTACCTTTTTGATGGTTTCCCTGTCTATAAGTAATTTACAAGTGGCTATAGGCATGGGTATCAGCGCCTTATCCGGTTCGAGATCGAGCGTTGTACCGGCTCTTGCAAGTTCATCCGCCTTATCATTTCCTGGAATGTCCCTGTGGCCTGGTACCCAGATAAGGTGCACCTTGTAGCACTTAGATACGTCATCTAGTAGTTTAAAACATTCTAGAACTGTTTTTGACGAGTGTGTCTTTGATTCCAGCGCTTTTATTGCTGCTTGACTGTCCGAGTAAATGAAGACTTCATTTGTGGATAATACTCTCGTTTTTATTTCTTTAAGCCCCTCTTTTATGGCAGTGACTTCCGCCTGAAAAACACTGCAATGATCAGAGTAGCAACCAGGCTTTAATGCTATAAATCTTTTCAATATCAATTTTGCTGTAATAATTTTTCGACTTTTTAGGCATTTTCTACGGTCACCACCGTCACTGGCCGACCTGGGCTGAGGTCGTATTTACAAAAGTTTGCCGACTCCATTTTTTTCCATTTTTAAACGACTCTATTTTTTTTTTTTCTTTTTTGGTGCGTGGCTACCATGCGGCAGTGCTCGAGTTTGAAACCTCGGGCATGAACACCAAATGATATAAAAAGGTTTCTCTAACAGCGATCGCCCCTCGGCAGGCAATGAGAATCTTCGGAGTGTATTTCTTTATAAGAAGAAAACCATCTACGATTCGAAGGCGGTGTAAAACTGTCTTTGGCGGAAAAATATTAAGACATGCGCTTCAAATTGGATGTAAACATACAGCCTGACCGAAGTATTAGGCACCTCATTAAACACGGATTTTTTTTTTTTTGAAATTGAAATAATTATATTTTATTAGTAAATCAGTACAAATAAAAGAAATTAGTGATAGGAACATAAATGTTTAGAAGATCCAACCCTCGATTGGATAACAGCAGCAATCATCTGTGGATTGCAGCGGCATACAAGTTTTGCACATTCGGCTGTACTTATGGCGCTCCACTCGTCAAGTCCAATTCATCAGTCTACCGAACATTCCAATCTTCGTCCGTAAAATGTCGGTTTCGGAGAGCCCATTTCAAATGCTTTTGCCGATTTTTTCTTGAAAGCCATGGTTATTTAGGGCTTTGCATCCTTCACTAACGGATTTTCAATTTCTTCAGACCAAGCAGCTGCAGGGGCAGACGAGTGTTTTTACGATTCTTGCAAGGCTAGCGTATAAGTTTTCGGTCTTGAAGTTCACAAAGGTTTAATCCTTACGCGATTTTGGCCGAGTCGTCGTTTCTCTCTCGTGCTAACCGGCACCAATTGGGCACACCAAGTGAAGCCAAGTCCTTCTCCACCTGATCTTTCCAACGCAGAGGAGGCATTCCTCTTCCTCTACTACCACCAGCTGGTACCGCATCGAATACTTTCAGAGGCGGAGCATTTGTATACGGACGACATGACCCAGCCAACGTAGCCGCTGGATCTTTATTCGCTGCGCTATGTCTATGTCGTGGTAAAGCTAATACAGCTCATCATTCCATCGCCTACAATATTTGCCGTTGCCAACGTGCCTCTTGCGCAGAATCTTTCTCTCAAACACTCCAAGCGTCGCCTCATCGGATGTTGTCATCGTCCACGCTTCTTCGCCATACGTTAGGACGGGCATGATGAGAGTCTTGTAGAGTGTTAGTTTTGTTCGTCGAGAGGGGACTTTACTACTCAATTGCCTACTTAGTCCAAAGTCGCACTTGTTGGCAAGAGATATTCTACGTTGGATTTCAAGGCTGATATTGTTATCGGTGTAATGCTGGTTCCTAAATAAACGAAGTATTTTTCAACCTCGAAATTATAACTGTCTACAGTGACGTGGGTGCCGATATGCGAGTCCGCCAACTGTTTGTTTGAATACACAAGGTACTCCGTTTTGTCCTCGTTCACCACTAGACTCATTCGCTTAGCCTCTTTATCCAGTTTGGAGAAGGCTGAACTAACAGCGCGGCTGCTAATGCCGATAATGTCGATATCATTGGCATACGCAAACAGTTGTACGCTCTTATAAAAAAATGTGCCTGAGCGATTAAGTTCTGCGGCTCGTACGATCCTCTCCTACATAATCCGACCATATTTTTCATATAAGCTGATGCATGCACCTTACCAGCTCCTCGCCGCCATGTTTGAATAGCTCAGCTGGAAGTCCCCCGGCGTCCGCGGTTTTGTTGTTCTTTAGACGCGTTATCGCTATTCTCATCTCGTCGTGGTTGGGTAGCGGAACGACAATTCCTTCGTCCACGATTGGGGTATCGGGATCTCTACACTCTCTGTAACATGCGCAGCTACCACTATTTAATAGGTTCGAGAAGTGACCCCTGCATAATTTAAGAATGCTCTGGATGTCGGTCACCAGATCTCCGACTTTGTTCTTGCAGGAAAATGGCGGGTCTTGAAACCCTCTGTAAGCCGCCGAACTTTCTGGTAGAATTCTCGAGCGTTGTTCCTATTGGCCAGCATCTCAAGCTCCTCGCACTCACGTATTTCGGCCTCTCGTTTCTTCTGTCGGATGATACATCTCTCTTCCTTTCTTAGCTCTCGGTAGCGATCCCACATGGCTCGCGTTGCGCCCGATCGCAGCGTGGCTCTATAGGCAGCATCTTTCCTTTCTGCGGCAGCATGACATTCCTCGACGTTTTAAGTGACGGGTCCCAAACCCAGCGCACAACCAGCTATCCTGGAATGTTTCGCCTTATCACATTAGCTCACTCCGGAACGAGTGTTCGGAAGCTACCCAGAGTATACTTGGGCTATTCCCGGGAGTTGTGAGCTGCTTGAACCATATGCAGAAGAATCATCCTGGCCACTCGCAAGTGAATGGCAATCAGTAACTTTCCCTATTTGCGTGGACTTCTACATATGGAACCATCCACCGTTTTATCCAATTTTTATTTATTACGGTGGGAATTTGCCTACGTAAGTCACTTAATAGTACATATATCGGACTGCGTAATAAAGATGTAAGCGCAAATTATATATACAATATGTATGAAGACGCATCGATGACTTTTCTCCAAATATTTGTTTCTCAATAAAAACCATTTTTTTTAACAAACTCAATGTCAAAAAACAATGTCCAGTTTCCGTTGGCATGTTTTTGTTGCTAGTTCCAAGTAAGGAAGTTAGTGAACCTTATAAAAGAAAGTCACACAGTAAGTATTGCCAGTAACGAAATGCCGCTAAGTAACTTAGGTGGCAGTATTATCTGCCGCCTCTCGTACTTTCACGCAACAACTACCGCTACGAGTGCATGACAGTTGGTTCTCTCAAGTCTTAGGTTGCGAATTATTCTTTCCTTATTTTCGCTCTACCATTTGTGGCTTGCAAGATTTTCATTTCTAAGAGTATCTACTCATGCCTCAATAAGACTACTAACTTTGTTATTCCGGCTTACTTCGTTAGGGGAATAATTTACTTCTGGCTACTCGGGAGAAAATCATTGTACCAACACTCATTTCACTCACTAAAATACGAAAAGTAAATCGCGCTGAAATGTACTTTATTCGAAACTAATAGTTAATTTTCTTGCTTTTTCTGCTATATTTTCATTACGTTTATCTTTTTCATTATCTTAAGGAGGTGAGATTTAATTTACTTAATGCACGCGTTGGAAGATTTCATCATCATCTCAAGATGAGATCTTCAACGCCACGCAAACTTTTGAAATTAATTTTATTTTATTTGTTGTCAAAATTAAACAACCAAAAAAATATTGCTTTAATTTGTATTTGTTTTTATCTTTTATTTGATATAAGTATTTATTGCATTAAAAAACTATAGCACTACTACTACTTATTGAGAATTTTTCACAGTTGATTTATTTCTTATTTAATTTTAATACTTTTTTTCTTCAAACATAGTTCAATCTCCTACAAAAATAATTTAAATACAAATATTAAACTTTATCAAAACTTAAAAACGCTACAAAATTTCATCAGAATTTCACTTTTTATAAACAAAATTTTTAAGAAAATGTCGGGTATGCATTTTTATAGCACATAAAATTCTAAAACCATTTAGTGCAAATTTTAACTGGCTTAAAATTCTTGCTGATTTTTTACAATTTTTTATTCAGACGGTGTTTTGGGTTTTCACCTCAGTGGATTCCTCAATGAGCATAATTGCCGCATTTGGGCGAATGATAATCCAAGAGTGATTGCCGAAAACCAATGCACCCACAAAGAGTGACTGTTTGGTGCGGTTTATGGGCCGGCGGCATCATTGGGCCGTATTTTTTCCAAAATGAGGCCGGTCAGGCAGTTACTGTGAATAGTGTTCGCTATCGTGCGATGAAAACGAATTTTTAGGCCCGAATTGGAAAATATGGATGTGGACGATATGTGGTTTCCATAGGACGGTGCCTCTTATCACACAGCTAACGAAACAATGGCTCTTTTGCGCGAAAATTTTGATGGCCGAATAATCTCACGTCGCGGTGATGCCAATTGGCCTTCAAGATCATGTGATTTGACACCGTTGGACTTCTTTCTTTGAGGTTATTTGAAAGAAAAGGTGTACGTCGATAAGCCAGCAACAATTCAAGAGCTAAAGGATGAGATAATTCGGCACATTAACCGCAATTATGCCTCAGCGTCATCGAAAATTTGGGCCATTGGATGGAGGTGCGCCGCCGAGGCCGCGGCGGCCATTTGGTCAATATTTTATTCCGTACGTAATTGAGCCCTACCAATATTATCATAATAAAGAGAAATTATAATAATTTCGTCTTCGTCTAATAAAAACGTCTTCACCAGAGTATTTTCCATTCAAAATTGTTGCTTCAATGACGTTATTCATCAAACTCTTGACTGATAATCGAGTGCCATTACATAGTCATGGTTGATTTATGTTTCTCAACATAATAATCGGTGCTCCTATTTTCAAGTTTAGCATGTGTAGCGGTAATCCAGGTAAATCAAAGGAATTCAAAAATTCAGTGGGATAATTTACGATATCATCTTGATTTGTAACAGTGTCAACGGATCGATATGTTTGTTCTGGACTTGGTATGTTAGCCAAAATAGCCGCATTCATTTCTTTCACATCTTTATTTTTGCCAGCCATGATGGCTCGTTCACTAAGCCAATCATGATTTTTGTCATTTTGAGGCAAATTTGGGAAAATACTTTGAATTAACTGTTCTTTCGTTTGACTTATTTGACAAAAGTTTGGTTGTAAAGTTATTAAGCCAGCTAAATTATCGACAGGAACTTTGCCATTTCCAATATCCAATAATTGCTGTGAAAATTCAGCAGCTGATGCATCATTTTGCATTAGAACACGTACATTTGTAGTTAGTTTGAGCGTTTGAACATGTCTCCACAAATATGATGATTTCAAACATGCAGCCAATTCATCTGCTACAGTTGCTCGAGGAATAACAGGCAGTGTTTGTCTAAAATCACCTGCCAGCAGCACTAAGGCACGACCAAACATTTCATTTTTACTACGTAAATCTGGTAATGTCCTATTAAGCGCTTCCAGTGACTTTTTATGTGCAATCGTGCACTCATCCCATACAATTACGTGTTCGAAAAAGCGGGAAGGAGAAGAGAACTGTTCTGTTCCTCCCCGCTTTAACCCAGCTATGTGTTCAGGTGCAAAAGACTTTTTTGCGTGAAGTCTGATATAAAATAAGTTCTATTTACTCTTCTTAAATTTATATAAACTTTTCCAGGCGAAGTAAAAAAACTGACATATATTTGCTTCAACCGTATATTTGTGAGTACACAGGTAATACGTAAATATATGAATGATATATGTAGGTAATATCTCATATTAGCATAACCTTTCTGCAAAAAATTAAGGAAACGATCACCAATCACGCCGGCAATGATACAATGAATTTTTCACTATAACTGACTTCAGATTAACGTTTATATAATAAGCGTATATGTAACATTTTAAAATTTTTTTAGAATTTTTTTTTTTAAATTTTTAATAATAAGTGGTCTTCCTCTTCCTCTTCCTGTAGCTATTCCTTTTCCTCTTCCATCTCCAGCTTCATATCCTTTCTTTATTTCGGACACGTTCAGTAAAAATTACTTCACTTAAAAGCTTTCATCAACAGCTTCCATCTGATACCCATATTGTACAAACACATCCAAGGGTACCTTGGTCCACCTTTTCGGCTATATCTCGAGACCCTGGTCACTCAGAGATCTAAAAAATACTCTGTATTAAAGCACTCATCAGTAGCTTTGATTTGATACCCACAATGTAAAAACACATCTTAGGGTTGCCCGGGTACTCGTTTTGGCCTTCGGCAGCGCCACCTAGTGGCGAGTGGAATCAATAAGCATATTATACTAACCTTCACCGTGGAAAAATATATATATATACCAAATTTCATAATAATCGGCCCAGACACACACGACCAAAATGTATTCAATTCTAATGAATGCTATGTGCGGTACAAAAAATACGTGCGGCAAATAGCAAAAACACACTCGCTTAACCGACGCACCGCACACACACGCGTTATCGAATTTCAACCAAACTTCACAGAAACCTTTGCCAAAGCAACACCAACAATGTGTGAAACTTTCATTGTTTTCCTTAAACGCGTTGCTGAGATTACCCCGGACAAACGCACACTTTTTTTCGGCTTAATTTTTATATACAGTAGATTCTGTTTTTATGCGGTAGATACGTTCCGCAAGAAACAGCATAAAAAAGCAGCATAAAAAAAGCTACCAGTTCTATAGTAAAACTATAGATACGTTTCAAAAGTGCTAAGAACCGCATAAATCTGAAATAATGTAATAAAATCGCATAAAAAAGGGCACTAGTCCCATATTAAAACTATAGATACGTTCCATAGACCGCATGAATCTGAAATAATTAAATAAAATCGCATAAACAAAAAATTGTATTTTTGAAAATTATATCTTTATTTAAGAAACGTCAGAATCGAAAAATAAATTTACGTCAGAAATAGAATCAGACAATACCCACATGTTGCGCATTCGTTTAGGATTTGGCGTAAAATCACTTTCGTCACTTGAGGAAATGTACACGTCTGATCTAGATAGTTATGCAGGCGGGTCCATACTTGTAGGGTTAGCATTTCTGATGTAATCTGTGATGAGTTTTTGCTTAGCTGGTTTAGAATCTTGTGTATATGTACAATTCCCGATAGGTCGACATATATTTTTTAATTAAAAAAAAACCGCACTATTTCAAAACCGCATAAAAAAAGCCGCATAAAAACAGAACCTTCTGTATATACAATAGATATAGATAATTGACGAAGAAATCTTACTAGTGAGTGACCAGAATTCCACCACTTGGAAATTGATCAATTAAAAGCGTACGGGAAAACAAATATTTTTCTATTATTAATAGAATACCTCAAACATTAAGAATGCATGAAATAAGGATTATGCGAATATAAATATTAATGGAGTCAAACAATTGCGCAGTGAATGAGAAAAATCTAACTTATCGTTACTTCAAAAATTTTCTTATTTACGATTTCGATTGACTGCAAATCGAAAGACAAACAACAAGAAAAGGGGTATTCAAAGAATAAACAAAATATACAATAAGTAAATAAGAAAATTAAATTTTAAGTTTTATGCATTTAATTCTTTTGAATTCATTTTTAAAAATGCAGGTGTGTTTGAATCGGTCACGAGATGTCCGGGCAAAGTTATTGTGTGTCAATAGACGGACCAGTCAGTTTGAAAGCAAACTGTAGGTAAGGTAGTTCAGTTGAGGCTAAATTCTGTTGCAAGGTGGAATGAGCTTGAATTTATTTGGGTGCCAGGACATTGTGGTCTTGAAGGCAATGAACTGTCCGATGAATTGTTGAACTGCGTTTTCTTAAAGTGTTCCATTCGAGACAAATCCATAGCAAATCTTAGAACTAAGTATACTGGGATCAGTTGGATATATCAAAGTCTTCAGTAAAACGTCTCATAAGACCTAACTATTTGGAAAAACGTCCGCCCAATTATATTCCATTTCAAGCCGAAGTAGTTCAAAGCTAGTAACTTTGACTCATTAATAGTAATAATCTACTTTAATCTCATTAATAATAAATTTATGTGACTAGACCGAAAATTTATTTAAAAATTATTCAAGACTATTCAAATAATAATACGACTAATTGTGGAATATATGTATTCTTGTGCGTATGTACAAGAAGCTCCAAACTGCTAAAAAATTAAAACAGCACTAGGATATTTATTAATCCTAGGTCATAGCTCCATACAGTAAGGCTAATTGTATAAAAATAGGAGGCAACCGAGTACTTTCCAGGCGGCGTTTGCATATCTTCTAACAAAAAAGCCTCCCACAAAAAAAAGTCGGCAGTTCGAAAGTGGAATTCATTCAATTTGTAGTACGACTTCAAGCCGTACATCACAAATAAGGAGAAAAGTCTAAGCAAACACATAAGCCCAGCCAGCCAAATGCGGAAGGCTGCGAGACAGAAGTGCAAAGCGAGTCCTCAAGAGCACCGCATGGGAGCCACTAGGAATCAGGTTGTGTCTCCTTGTTATCAGGTTGATCTCTATTCTTTTTTGTATTCGCTTTTGGCGAATTTCCGCTAAAATCTTTTGCGCTCTCATTTTTCTATTGAGGTTATTAGTTCACATAAAAGAACTCTTAAAAGCAGTTTGGTGGTCGGTAGCTATTAAAATTATTTTAAAAAATGTTGAAATGGAAGCTCGTTAACACAAAAGTATAAATTTAGTATTGAAACTATATACGGGGTGATCGATATGAAGTGTTACCAACTCCACACAGCTTGTATCTGTAAAACAGCTCATGACATCAACAGCTCAATGACATTCTAATGAAAGTTCAATATATTTTTATAAGCCATCAAACGCATTTGCGTCTCAGTTTGCTGAATTTTTTTTTTTCTGTCATGGGATACAAATGTAATAGTGTGATTGCGTTATATTTGGCTGGAAAATCACAACCAGCCATTGTTCGTGAGCTCAGTCACCTCAAAGTGAATAACATGTTTGTGTATCGCACTATAAAACGTTACAATGATACTGGTACAATGATACATTGCAAAACGCTATGGAGATCGACAAAAAAAAAACCGCAACAACGCCAGAAATGGTTCGGAAAGTGAAGGCTGGACTTGAACGAAATCCACGTCGAATGGCCGAAGAACTGAAAATATCGCAAGACAGCATTCGACGCATATTGAAAAAGGAGTTCAAGGTCAAGGCTTACAAGTTCCAAAAAGCACACGATCTTTCACCCCAGCAAAAAAAGTTCGGTGCGGAAGAGAAAAGGAGTTGTTGCGCTTGCACGAATGTGGCGAATTTCCTAACATTGTGTTTTCCGATGAAAAAAATTTCCCAATTGAGCAGTTCATAAACACTCAAAACGATCGTGTTTACTCGACCGAACGCTCATACGAGAATTTGAGCCTACGTCTGGCCACTCGAAGCAATTTCCCATCGCAAGTAATGGTTTGGGCCGCATTGGCCGCTGATGGACGCTCCCCAATCGTTTCCATCGAGCCTGGTGTCAAAGGAAATGCGACTATTTATCGGGAAAATGTTTCAGAAGCTGCTTTAGAGCCGTGGACACGCAAACATTTCGGTCCTAGACCATGGACGTTCTAACAGGACTCGGCACCGTCTCATAAAGCTCGTGTGAACCAGGAATGGTTAAAAAATCATGTTCCACACTTCATTTCGTCCATACAATGGCTTTCGAATTCGCTAGACGCAAATCCGATTGACTATTCCATCTGATTTTGGAAAGCAAGGACTAAAAAATATGCCAGTATGGATGCGCTGAAAAAAGCGATTATACGAGAATGGGCCAAAATACCTCAAGATCACATTCATGCAGCATGCAACTCATGTTTTGACGGTTTGAAGGCTACAGTCAAGGCAAAAGGTGGTCATATCGAGCTAAAGTGAATATATTTTGTCTTTGAAATCAATAAAAACTAATTTCACACAAAAAAGTTATGGTGTTTTGAATACGTAACACTTCACATCGTTCATCCTGTATACATATTTATTTTTAAATATAAGTAACTAAAATTAATACCTTTCAGGCGGGTACAACAGGAAATTTGTAGGTACTCACAATGAATTCAGTTAAGTTAGCGTAAAGTCGTTCCGAAATTTTCCGAAAAGGGTAAAATTTAGTTTTTATTCACTTTATTACTTCTTCTCTCTTGTGTGAATATCAAATGTAACTTTTTTTAAGTGTATTTTTTTCGTTATTTCTGTAATAAAGATCATATCAATCGAAGTTTCAAACTTTTTGCAAAATTTATAAAAAGACGACAAATTTTCATTTAGAATTGATATAAAAAAAATTGGGCGCGCAGTTTATGGCCCATTAAATTTTAGTATAATAAGTGCAAGTTTAAAGTCATTCAAATTTTGCGTTGATTTTTGTTAATTTTTTTTCCTGATGATGCTTCTCATTTTCTCCACATACAAAAAAAGTGCAAGCGTTCTCACAAATAGGCTTAATTGGCCACTTTAAGGAATCCACTAACTGTCTGGAATAAGATAATTATGCAGCAATTTCATTAGAATATATAAATCGATCCCCAGAGCTTCACCGCTTTGATGTCTTGATGATTCTAAAAAGTTATTTAACAAGTATGATAGAGATTCCATCAGTATGGTGGACAAGCTGTGCACGAGCCCTAGTAAAAATTATATGGTAAAGGAATAAAATGCCCACTATATGGCTAACAGGCGTAATAGTGTCCATTCATAAGAAAGGCAACAAGACTGAATGTTCAAGTTATAGAGTAATATCACTACTGAATCGACAATACAAACGGTTCACAAATATTGTATATAAGCGAATCAAGGTTAATACTGATGAAATAATATACGGGTGCCAGTGCGACTTTAGAAGCAGTCGATCAACAATTGATAGGTTTCCTGGTAAGCGAAATTTTTTAACAATTTTTGGAACACATCTTTGCCTTTTATTGACTTATATATTACTGACAATATTTGAGAAGGATTTTTAAATAAATGTGTCCATATGCTGACAACGTTCTCATCATGGCAAAAAACAAAAACAACTTAGTTCGCACATTCAAGCTACTGGAGAAAAAAAGTAAAAGATATAACTGGGACTGCATGTCAGTGCTGAAAAAACTAAGTTTATGCTTCGCTCAGCACGTAATGTGGATGGCAGGAATTCGGTATAGATATTTTGTTTTATAAAGCGTAAATGAATTTAAATACTTCGCATTCGTTCTATCGGCGAATAAATATTCATCAATTGCATCTAGAGGAAAGAAAAAAGCAGCCAACAAGGCGTATTATGCAAATATTAAATTCCACAGATCAAAGATTTTATCAGGAACGCAGAAAATCAAAATGTAGGAAACTTTGATACGTCCGATTCTTACTTATGTCCCTGAAATCTAGACATTGAAAGTTAATGAAATAAACCAGCTATTACGATTTGAAAGAAGCATTATGAGTAATATTGGAAATGTGAATGTAATAAATTTTATGAAAGCATAGCGGACTAAATGGATTGGCCAGATTATAAGAATGACAATGAAGAAATTCCTCAAATAGGAGGAAGAAAATGAGACTGATGACATCGAAGCAGACTGGAAAGTGTTCATTGGAAAAACGCAGCAAGAAGGAGTAAGTGAGCTAATGGAAAATTGTTGACAAAGCCACCACCACAAACTGTGAATCTATGAAGATGAAGAAAAAGATGATGGCATCAGTAGTATAAAATTTGGCCATGAAGCTGTTTTTTTTTTAATATTTTCTTTTTTTTTTGTAGTTTAATCATTTCATGTAAGTGGACTTAACTATATTAAAATTAAAATTTAATTTTTCACTTCACCTAATACTCTGGAGAATAGTACCACATGTAGAAGTCGACGCAAGTGAGGAAAATACTTGATTGCCAATCACTTGAGAGTAGCCAGAAAGGTTCTTCTGCATGCGGTCCACGCAGCTCACAACTTCCGGGCTTCGCCCAAGTATCCTCTGGATACATCCGGAACAACCGCTTGAAAGCGAGGTAATGTGAGGTGAATCAACCCGAGATATCTGGTTGCGCGTTGGATTTGGATTCCGCCACGGAAAAATCCATCCCCACTGAAAAACCAAAAAAAGATCCGACAAAAATCTCATAAGCGACCAGTCAAGAAGAAGAATACTTTCCCACCATTTTTAAACACATTTCGTATCTTGCTGAGTTTTTGTTTTTGTCTCCTCCGTTTTTTTCTTTTTTGTGTGTTTATCTGGTCTCATTGCTTACACGTATTGCGCAAAACTTAACTTCAGAATTAGTCTCAAATTCTCTTCTCCTGGTACTTTTACTCTCACTTTCTCTCCCTCTCTCACTTTCTCTCCCTCTGCTACGAATAATATTTCTTCACAACGTGACAAAAGTGTGCCAGTGCAAAAAGTGAAATTTCTAAGTAGCAAAAATAATGGCCCAAGAAACTTTATCCCCCCATTAGTTAAAGTTAATGTTCCAGTTTTTGTTTATTGTCACTGTTTTTGCCTTCATGCAAGTAGGTACAAGTTGGTTTTAAGTGAAAAACTGAAAACGCATTTCTATGCAACTTTCCACCGAGTAAATTCATAATTCATTTGTAGCTGCAGCATATCGCTTTTAGCTCAATTGCTCACCGCCACACATCGCCAGTCACTTAGTTCAAAAAGCAAAGCCTGTGTGTCATTTCGCTGGGCACAAGCAAATAAAAACCAAAAGCAAAGCAAAGCCGTAACGTTAAATGCTTTTAGGTCATAACCAACTCTGGCCGAGGAAAGCGTGCTAAGTCATCTGTTCGCCCCCGAGACCGATAAAGCGCAAAGACAAACAATGCCTCAGATGTTAAGCTTGGCGTTTCCATGCCTCACGAAAGAAAGCGAACGCAAAGTCGTGCAGCAAGAACTTTCACTTCTTCATTTGAATTATTCCTTCTGCTCGCTTTCTTACGAACTACTTGCCCACATCCACACCGTGGCAGGCAGCGGTGCGCGTGTTAACCAAAAACTTTTTCGGGTGACATATTTGTGGCCGTGTAACATTGCAGCGTGCATTTGCTTTCGGGAATTATCAGTAAATTGAAAAAAGAATGCGCTAGCTTTCATGGAAAAGTCGAATTACTTACTCACATTACCGCTAGTGAGATTGTGTGTGTGTTCGTTTAAATAAGTCGAGTTGGTGAAAGGTGACGGATAACAGCATTTCGCGCCAGCGATATTTATGAACGACCGTGACATGAAATTATAGTAGATTTAATGAGTTTAACAAAAACTGAATCTACTTACATTTTAATTCCTTCCTCACCATAGAGGTTCTACGTAGATTTCTCATATTCTGCGTTATCATGCTATGGAATACTTTTAAGTTGCCCGTTATTTAGTTTTTTTAATTAAGATGCAGCCATTTATTTCACTGGCATCTATACCCAAAACGCTAGTTGCCATTGATCCAAATGTAGATTCACTTAGGTTTGATTCAAGTGGTTCCTCTTAAGAAACGAATTCTCTCAGTGGCTCTACCTTTACCTTATCTCAGCTCCCACAAAAATATTTGTGTACTACACCAAATCTGGCTACAATTTGTTCAATGGTCTAGTGCACGGTAAGCTAGTGCGGAGCCTTGTACTTGTTTGGGAAAGCATCAGTAAATGATCATATTTTCTTTCAACGAGTTTCGTCGTTACTACAGGGTGGGCCATATAGCGTTTGCTTTTTGAACCACCTATTTTTTTGAGAATGGTAACATAAATGACATGTCAAATGTGTTCATAATTTACTTAAAGGTTTGTCATTTACGAAATATTCAAAACCTATTTCCAAAGTGGTGAGTCTTCTTCTTCTTTTCTGATTTTCACATCGGTGGATACGTCAACAAGCAAAATTGTCCTATTTGGGGCTTAGAAAATCCACACGTTACTGTAGAGAAGCAAATGTATCCACAACGAGTCACTGTTTGGTGCGGTTTTTGGTCTGGCGGCATCATCGGGCCATTTTTTTTCGAAAATGAGCGAGGAGCCGCAGTTACAGTAAATGGCGAGCGTTACCGTGACATGTTCAACGAGTTGTTTCCAAAAATTGAAGAGGATGACATGGACGACATTTGGTTTCAAGAGGATGGTGTAACTTGTCACACTGCCAAAGTTCCACTCGAACTTTTGGCTACCGTTTTTGAAAACCGAATAATCAGCCGAAATTCCGATATCAATTGGCCGCCTCGGAGCTGTGATTAAAGCCCGTTGGAATTTTTTTTTGTGGGGAGCCGTTAAGGACAAATGCTATGCGAACCATCCAGAGACGATTGATACTTTAAAACACGAAATCGAAGATGCCATTCATGAAATTGGAGCCCAAACAATCAAAAATGTGCTTAAAAATTGGGTTGATCGAATGGCCTACTGTAAAGCCAGTCGTGGCAGTCATTTGAACAATATTATTTTTCATTCATAAATGACATTATTCAATCTACAAAACAAAAAAAAAGTTTGAAAAAACTTGATTAATTTTTTTTTTAAAGCCGATTCAAAAAGCAAATTTTACATGGCCCACCCATAATCGAAAAAAATAGTTTAACTTTTCAGTATACCAACCCTCTTCCCTTTATCATATCTTCGACTTGAACGGTTACAACATGCGTTTTTGCTGCCACAGTCGCAGTTTTCCTCAGCACTCCTGCCACTGCTGTCTGGAATTCGCAAGTGCTGTTCCCCGTTTGCTTTTTCAGCTGAAGTAGTAGCTTGCCCATGCCTGCTCTGCGGATCTTTTCTATCGCCTTCGACAACGCCTTTAACGCTTCGCTGGACTTAATGGTTTGCAAGATTTCTGCGTACGATTTACCCTTTTCGCTTGCGATAATGACAAACGCGTCTAACTGGGAACGTATGATTATCTTTCGCTTGCCTTATTTGCTCTTGACGAGCATTCACGCCTTTTGTCTGTTTGGTTTCGCGGTCTCCTTTAGCAAAGGACACCTTTTCTTGGATATTACCTCTCCTTGTCAATACTCGCCCTTGGGCTTTTCGCCGACGCACAGTGCGGCCGATTCCCAAAAAGCTGGCCAAAAGTCGAAAAAAAAAGTTTCTAGATAGAGTTTTTTTGTCTTTGGGTTGGCTACAGTAATGCCTTGAGTAGTGAAAACCGTTCATAGCAACGTCCTGTACCCTAAGTATCCTCTGTATTTTCAGTCGCAACGTGGCCTTCGTTTGAGCATCGTATTACTGTCGATGAATAGTGAAAGTTGTACACATTTGAAAGATTTTGTAATGAAGTAAATTGAACAAAACCAAATGGAATCATCTTTGGAAGGTTAGTAAAATACGAGAAATCTTTAGTACATATCAATACCTCGACACAAAATTTTTAGCTGCAGCAATACGTAGATACATTTTTTGCAATTTTTTTTATAAAATTTGAGTTTTCAAACTGTATAGTAATACAACGCCATCATATGCTACTTTGAAAACTATTGAAACTACTCAAAAAAGTAATGGCTGCTACCACTTGCTACCTTGCGACCCCGAAAACATATAAATTTACATGCATCTTGATTATGTTCTAGAACATACGCTATTTCACGTGAGGGGGTGGCCAATAGGGGTGGAAGGGGGTGGATTTTCAAAATTTTAAGATCAAATTCGTAATCAGCGACCCCGACAACCCCCGAGTAAGAAATTTTGAATCAATTACTCAATTTTTTGAGTTTTGGCCAGCTTTTCGGGAATCGGCCGCACTGTGCGACGGGGGGAGTGGTCCCTTTGCTGCCCACCATGTTCCTAACCTGCCTTGTCTGGAGTGATGTGCCCTTTGGTCATTTCATTTCCTTATTACTGAAAGTCTGTGTAGCGTTCAGTTCGCCTACAGCTGTCCCCTGCCATTTTGCTCCAGTATTAACATCGGCTCCGTGTGTGTGTGATTTTCATCAAAACCCCTATTTTTAATTGCATGGTGCACCTTCAGTCTGACCTTCTAAAACTCCAAATACTGAAAAGGTTTAACAGTTCATTAGTAGACCATATTTCAGAGCTCAGCAATTAAGCAAATATCGTATCAAGACTCTCGTCGACTCCCAGCTTGAAATTTATACACATTAAAGTTAAAATTGAAACGTCTACTTTGACTAATCTTCTTTAACTGTATTCAAACCCGGAAGTTTCGGTAATATTTTTTATAGAAGCAGATGACGAAAAGATGCTAAGTATAACCATTTGTACCGAACAACTACTCCCAGGTATGATATTCGCAAACATTTGTAGCAACAACTCGTACTTGTTCTTTATTCTTTTTATTACTAACAGTCGATCACTGTGTATTGTTTTGAGAAGAAATATCAATAGCCGTAATCTCAGCAAATGTGCATGCGCTACACACTTATTCGTTGACAGCATAGAACTGGCCCTAGAACTCCCCCTCCCGTGAAGTATTACCTAACGGTCGTCCCGCGGGAGGGAAACGGAGCTGGGGTGGGGTTTTTAGTGGGTGAGTCGAAAGACAAGTCTCACACTTTTCGGCTTTCAATGCTTTTTGCCACCTCCATAAAAAAAAAAGCATAGAACTGGCAAGAGTATTCACATTATCAACAACAGTAAAAAGGGGTTCGTGAGCAACACGTATAAAGGGGAATTATTAGCAGCTACAGCAGCAGTACTACGAGCAACGTTGACAGACGTGGCTACAGCACTATCAACAGCAGTGTTAGCAGTAGTATCTAAGACAGTAACATCAGTGTGAGAGCAATCATTAACAGTAGTACCGTTGAAAAGAGTTTGAGCAGAGGTCGATGTATAGGTAGAATGAGATGTGAGCGCAACAGTGTTATCTGTGGGATCCGCAACAGCAGCTGTCATAGCAAGAGCGGTATAATAGATTTCCTATGTGTTTTGCATAGTCCGAGTTTCAACTGCTAGTTCACCAAGGATTAGGATGGTTTTGTCATTGTAGTGTTGGTTGCAATAAAGAGAGCAAATGTGCATTATCGCTACGCAGTGCACTAATTTCACTTCATACAATTTTGAGCATTCAGTACTGAACTGAGTACTGAGCATTCAACTGAAGGGATCGGGATTTTGTTGTTGTTGGCATCGTTCGAGTTGGTACACTGCACCTACTGTTCTTGTTGAACATCAGCAACACAAGAATTATCATTACACATTAAGGGTTTAGGGTGAAAGATAGATGCAATAAATGAATTGACCCTCGGCGCTACTTTGTACAAATTAAGCAATAAAATTCATGACTATTTTTTTGCAGGAAATGATTATGAGCTTGTGAGAAATTAACCCAGATAAATGAAAATATTTACTTCATATATCACAACAAATTTTAGGTCAACACAAAACGACTTTCTGATCTCAAGCACAAGGTATTTTGCAGAACGATTTATAAGCTCAACTGATCACATTGGATGTTGTGATAAATTGAGTCTGAATTTTAAGAATATCGGAAAATAACGTACGGTGAACTTTAACCACTGCATTTGGTTAGGGAAACATGAAACAATTTCAAACTTTGAAAGATTTGTTGAATTTCTTTTTAAAATATGGAATTATGATTTTTACTGTACTAAATATCCCCTCAAGGTGTACACCTACATTCATTTGCCTTCAGTTGCACATACCTACATACTTATAATATTAACATCAAATACGATTATCTGCATATTCTCTGATATATTCTCATATATTTAGAAAAGTCTAAACGAACAAAAACATGCAAATATGTGAATGAAATTGCGAGTGTGTTTGGTTAAAAAATAAACACACTCGAGCGCAAATATTTGGCAAATAAATTTGCATTTCAGAGCATTTGGTTTGAGAGCCCACATACGTAAGAGTGTGTACATGTGTGTTTACATACACACATACATATGGCTGCACGCTTGTGAGTAAACTGTGAAAAGCGGGGAAATGCCTTTACCTCCTCTTGGCGTAAAAAGAAGAGGAGCGATGCGAAATGGAGCAAGCGTCGATGGAAGAGGGGCGCTGGAGTGGAGGCGATGCCGCCACACTAACTTGAGTGTCCTTGAGCTGTTATTTTTAATTTCGCATAAATTAAAACAAACATTGCATAAACAAAAGTGAAAGCGAAAGC
This sequence comes from Anastrepha ludens, assembly GCF_028408465.1. Lineage (NCBI taxonomy): Eukaryota > Metazoa > Arthropoda > Insecta > Diptera > Tephritidae > Anastrepha > Anastrepha ludens. The sequence goes on along the minus strand of NC_071498.1, from coordinate 5,842,665 downwards.
GTGGAGGAAAAATCAACGAAGCAAATTGCTTGCTTACGAATGTATTGCAAATTATAGCACCGTTTATGTACTCGTATGCGCGTATGTATGCGTGTGGTGCGGTGGTGTATTTACGCATATGCTATTCATTTTAAAAATTAAAAATGGCGGCTTTTTCATTGTGTTTCGATTTAAAAAAATTTCACATGTGATTAAGAAAATGCAACTGGCAGTTGCGATGCCATCAACAGCAAGGCTTTCACAGCGCTGGCGCATAAGCAGGACAATAGCAACTATACAACGGGAGCGTAAGTGTTGGACAGAGCTATAATTAATGCGTCGGAGATATTTATAGGTATATAGCTCAACACGTGATGTATATGTATATATGTGAGTACAGAAACCAATGTTCGCGTTAATGGCAGCGCGATATAGCGTACGGTTTTAACTATTTCTTAAATTTTTTGATTAGTTTTTTATTTCTTTTTTTTTATTAAAATATTTAAACAAAACTCGTAAGTTTCCGTACGAAATTAAAAAAAAATGTTTCTAATTTTCAACCAAATTGTCTTGTTAGTACGCATTTTTTTCCAGGAAGCAGTTTTGTAGCCCGTTTAATTATGGTGTAATATTCTGCCAAATTAAAGTTGCTTAAAATTCGCGTTGAGTTTTCATACTTTTTTTTGTTGTTACCGCTACCACGAATTTTATTTCACATAACGAAGACTCAAAATTACACTTATATGGAGAAAAGGCAATGGACCGACAGAAAGGAAAAAATTGTCAAGCGATTTTTAGTCACTTCAAGCTTGAGCTCACATAATAAAAATATGAAAAATGAATAAGTATAAAAATAAAATATCTTTAGTTTTGTTGAGGTATTACTAAAATATATGCTAGAAAAAGCCTAAAAGCGTAACGCATTGTTCTTAACTGTCTTTCAACGGCTGTAAATGTGAGCAATAGCTAAAAATCCGTTTTCTCTATCACTATTTTGATTGATTTATTCACCAACTATCCACGGAATCGGATAGATAGGTTGAAAATTTTCATCAAGTGGCTTTGACCAAAGAAAAAACTAGTTTCCAGAGATTTATACTGGTGGCCAAAGAGAACCACCGTTGAAGAGGATACGGATGGTGAAGTAGAACCAGAAGTACACACAAATGTGCATTCTTGTGCTTTTAGTACTCAGAAGTCCAAAATTGTCAAATTTATCAAATACAAAGAATTAAACTTCAATTTTGTACTCAAACTACAATTCAAAGAAGTTCAGCTTTTCGTAAGAACACCCTGCGGACTTCATTACGTAACTCTGCACGCTATATAATATAATATGAGACATACATCGTTTTATACCTTTTTATGTTTCACATTTAAAATCTTCGCATTAATTCTTTAGGCATACATTTTTCAATCTTCTTGAAGTGAAGTTGTCAATAAAAGGGTTAACTGCGCGAGGATTTGAATGAGTGCCCGGCCGACTGCAGAATCGCTGACCGATTCTGCCGATTTCTCCATAAATTGCCGTAACGTTTAGATCTCGGTACAATGGTTCGTTTTGTACAAACCAATGCACATTGCCACACATACGCAGCACTTTTGCCTGGAATGTCGTTGAATTTGAATTTGAAAAGGTCGAGCCAAGGAGCACCAGGAGATTTAGTGGCTCCTAAAACACTCAGGCTAAAGAGCCCATTGTATTTAAAGCTCTGGAAAGGGGGTAGATAGTCAAGGAGGGAAGGAGAAAATTATCAGAGAAAGAGATAGGAAAGAATAGAGACAGAGATAAAGGTAGTTCTGTGTCAGTCCTGTGACAATTGTCCAGATTCTTTGACAAGTCTGTAAATATCTTCCAGTTTTAGAGAACGAATATTACTCATTCTCATGACATCGGAACCCAATACTCGTAGCCTTGCTCTAGCAAAGGCAGGACACTCACAGAGAAAGTGCTCAGCGCTATCCACCTCCTCCAAGCAAGACAAGCATACCGGGTTCTCGATGATTCCAATGGTGGTCATATGCTGACCCCATGGGTTGTGCCCTGTAATGATGCCGACCATCAACCGAATATCTTTCCTTCTACATAAGTTTTAGTAGAAAGTTTGACAGTTTTCTGTTCGGACTTGTAACAAAACACTTTGCAGTTCTGCAGCGTTCTAGACCGGACCATCGCTCTTTATGTAGATTGCCCACATAATCGCTGATCCAATTCTTGATTCCTGCGCGACTGATTCCGATTATTGGCTCTGGCCCCTGTGGGGGCACTGCTGATCCACGGTTGGCCAATTCGTCTGCAATTTCGTTTCCTTGAACACCGGAGTGTCCCGGAACCCATATAAGTACAAGCCTGTTTTGTCTTGCGACAGAATTAAGCTTCGTCTTACATTCTTGAACAATCTTTGAGGTTTGCTTCGCGCTCTCCAGGGCCTTCAATGTAGCCTGACTGTCACTGAAGACTCCAATCTGTTTCCCGCTCCATCTCCTCTCGATTATCCACTCGGCTACTTTTAGGATGGCAAAAACTTTTGTTTGGAAAACAGTTGCCATTCCCCCCATAGCATAGTGATACTTATTACTATCATTTAAGTACCATCCGGCTCCAAACCCTATTTCATTCTTGGACCCATCGGTGAAGAAAATATCAGTCAAACCTCCCTGCATGCATTCTGGACTGCTCCATTGCTCACGCAATGGAAATCAGACATCAAATTTCCTTCCATATGAAACGGTGGGTATCAGGTCATCTTAAGGTGCCAAAAACAGTGGGTACTGCTCCGACAGCAACTTAAAGATTTCTCTGTGTCCCGAAGTTCCATCTTCGTGCCAGAAACCATATTTATGGAGTCTCACATTGCTTTTATTGCTTCCTGTTGTATCTTAAGATCCAGGGGGAGCAAATCAATCATAGCGTTTAGGGCATCACCAGAGGTTGTACTCACGGCAACCGTGAACTAGAATGTCGTACTTCGAGGCTAAATTTGGAGGGTCAGCCCAATATAGTGTCTGCGTTCGTCCATATTGGTTTAAGAATTGTCCTAATATACAACTTTATTGTCTAGTGACAACGCTGATTTGTGACCAAGTAGCCAGTAAAGTGAATATTGTTTCAGCCCAAGCTATTTTCGTTTTAAAATTATGTACATGCTATCGCTACGTGAGGCGCCTGTATAGCAGAATACTTCAATATTTGGCAGTATCTGTCTGAGGTATTAGAGTGTGTTTAGAGATACGATAGGACATGAAGTGTAGCGAAGCATGAAGATAATCTGAACAGGTTTCATTTCGGGCCCCAGAAAAGATTTTTGTTGTATATCTGCTTTGTTTTCGTGAAAGTTGGTAGTTTCGTTGTTTATTTTGACAAGAAAATGTCTACTATTGAGGTACGATTTTAGGAGCATATAGTAATTACACGGTAGGCTCATTTTAAGCTTATATAGCACGCGACCGTGCCATACTCTATCAAAGCAATGCGTAATGTCTAAAAATACTGTAGTACAGTAGTACTGCACTACAGTATTTTTGAAGTGAAACTTCTTTACGCGCGGCAGAGTATAATTTCAAGGCCGCGACACACGAGCTAGCGTTACGAAAAACCATCACGAAATGTATAAGCCTACGGCATACAAGCTATTCTCTTTCTCCGCTTTATGTGGTGCTTCATAGTCCCCCCACTCTGTTGTCGACCACTTGCCACTCGGCGGTGAAAAATGTGTACTACATGATTACGATGAACATTGACGGCGCCTTTGGTAAACTTGTACACATAGATTATGACAACGCTGCGCAAGTGAGTTTTGTATGGATTGACTTTCCTGATACTCCGAAAACAGGGCAAAAACTTCGAAAGAAATGCAGTGCACATATGATAGCTAACAATATTAGTAAAACAGCAGTACCGATAGCTAGACGATCAGCTACAATACCATTAAATCACAATGAAACTATAAATGCAAAACGCACACATTTCCCTGTAATTTTTGCATGTGCCAGTACCATACACAAACCTCAGGGCGGTACATATTCGAAAACAGTCTATGAATACGATAAGAAGCAGTCACAATCGCTAGTGTATGTCGCACTGTCACGTGTTACTTCCATTGATGGATTGTTTATAATTACACGCAATGATGATTTAAGATTCTAGCATGGCCGGAGGCCATCAACAACAATGACATCATTGCAAGCAGAATTTCGAAGACTGTCAATGAATTGTTTGGAAACTCTTGATCAGCAAATGACTCAATTTATACAACAAAGAGAAGGATTGTCGATATACTCTTTTAATTGTCAAAGTAAACGTGCTCATGCTTGTGACGTATTGAATCCAGTTATGGAAAAATGCAATACGGTACTTTTTCATAAAACATGGTTGCGCAAAGACGAGGAAATCAGTTTACCGAATTTTAATTGCATCATCCAGTGTAAATGAAGTAATGTTCGAAACGGAGGAGTCGCTATCTACTACAACAAAAATGATACTGTGAATGTCCTCCCACCACACTTACGATTTAGCGCTGTACAGTCAACATCAAATGCAGCTATAGCTGATATTTGTATTTCTGTGTGCAAAACATAGTAATTCTGGATATTTACATAACTCCGAATTCACATATCAACGACATTATCGCATTTTTACATGGATTGTTATTAAGACACACGCGTGATGGTGGTAAACTTCTTCCTCAACGCCACGATCTGAAACCTCTCATATTAACTGGAGATTTCAATGTAAATTTTGCATCGGGCACTTCCATGAAATTGATAGAATTTTTAGGACATCAGCTGAATTTACAAATGAGCAATGACCGCTATATTTCAACAACAAAATCAGGAACAAGAATAGATGCCGTATTTTCTCGCTATATCGACACAATCGAGTCAAGAACATATATATCCTATTTCAGTTACCACAAACCGATTGTATCCACTGCTGCTATTGCACCATCAATACAAAATGTACAGGCTATTGAAGCACCGACTAATGTACAAATTTCAGAAATGAATGAATAACAGTATTATCCACTATTATTGTATGTAATTTTATAAAAAATCATTTCAATCCTCATTAAAATATTTAAATTTAATACAAAAATTAAGAAGTTTCACTTCAAATATACGCACATAGTGCGGCTGTCCTTTTCTTAATTTTCGAGTGCTTCTCTCAAATTTGTGCACACAATTAACCTACTCTATAGTGGGGGGGTGTTTGGGGAATCCAAATTGGTGTGTTGGAATGAGATGTTCAAGTGTATGATACTTCTCAACACTCTCCGTAAGATGCGGAAGATTTGGCATCATTTGCATTGCCAGTTTGCTTCACTCCTAATGTTATGCTTAGCTCATATATGACATTTTTTTGTAGGGTGTTGTTTATCAGCGGTCCTTATCGGCATTATGTGAGCACAAAGTAACGCTACGAAATCCTTCTTCATCTGAATGTTCATATTCACTCAATTCAACACTAGAATTATCCCTTTCGCATAGAAAGTCTACCACACGTTTAGCCCTAATCGGGTAATATTCGTATACCATATATCAATATTTATTATACTCACCTCAGAGGTAATATAATAACTTCTACAGACGGAAATCACTAGTAAATAACCGCTTTTTTACGTCATTACACAAACCGGCACTCGAAGTGTAACCAATTAAAAATTCCATAAATTTAATTTGGAAAACTACAATACTTTTATTCAATTCAAAGAAAAAATGTGTGAAAACAATACAAAATTAAGAATCATTTACTTTTGCTCCACATGACCACTCACTGTGGTGTAGTATGATTATAAGTTGAACATGCCTAATGTGGTATACTCAGTAGTTTTTAATTTAATTAATGCATGCTTCATATTTCAAAGGTTCATTGCATGAGCAGCACAAGCTGACACGAGCATTTTTCGGCATGTGCCTAAATTGTTTGTCCGCACAATCAGTGGAATCAAATTACATTTATTTTTGTTGCTAAAATTTGTTAAATAAACGTTAAGTAAACATGTGTTATAGAATATGTAGAAATAAGTAAAATAAGTATAAAAGCTGGACCATATCTCAATGCCCAATCAATAAATATTTGACAATACAACCTGCCGGTTATCCGGCATTGGTTATCAAATAGAAAATCGGCTTTTATTTATTACAATGGCCTTGAGACGGTTCAGAAGCGAATCGCAAGTTGCCCGAATTTGACTTGCAGGTATTTTGGCCCACTAGATCGGTCCTTGCCCTGCCAAATAACCCAAAAAGAATAATTCATCAAATTCGCGACTAGTGAATTTGAGAGCTATTGCGTGGGCGTGAAGTTCGGAACGTTGTTTTTAAGTCATTCTTAATTCACTCGAGCCTTGTGAGACGGTGCCGAGTCCTGTTGAAACGTCGATTGTCTGCCACCGAAACGTTTGTCTACTAACAGCTTCAAAGCATCCTCCAGAATATTTTCCCGATTATATTTCGTATTTACCGTGACGCTAGGCCTGATGAAAATGATTGGAGATCGCCCATCTGCGGTTACAGCGGCCCAAACCATTTCCTGTGGCGGGAGGTACCTCCTAATCGATTACTCAAATTGTCGTATGAACGGTCGGTCAAATAAACCCTATCATTTAGGGAGTTTACGAATTGCTCAGTTTGAAAAATTGTCTCGTCAGAAAACACAATGTTCGGAAATTGACCGCTTTCGGCCAAGCGAAGCAACTGCTTAACTTGTTGCTGCTTTGGCGTAAGATCATGGGCCTTTTGGATCTTTTAAAGTTTGACTTTGAGATCATCGATGCGGTGGATGCTAAGGTCAGGTATTTTCAGTTCTTTCGCCATTTGATTGGTACTTCGTAGGGGATTTCGTACAAGTCGCTTCTTCACTTCTTTAAGCATTTTACGTGACATTGCAAACTTTTGATGACCACTCTCATGACGTTTCGCGATGCTAGCAGTATCATTGTAACGAGTCATGGTTTACTTTAAGGTGATCGAGCTCACAAGCAATCGCTGATTGTGATTTTCCTGCCAAATACAATGCAATCACACTATTATGTTTCAAATCCATTACTGATTTTCTGTTTTCGCGTTTACTCTCAGCAAAATGTTTCTGCGCATCTGTAAACAATACTCTGGACTGTGATTTAGTCAAGTAACTTCAGCTGCGCGAGCGCTCTGAAGTTGGTTACACTTCGAGTGCCGGACCCTATAGTATGTCGTGTCATTCATTTATGTACAATACTTTGCGCGATACTGACTGCATAGGTTTATTCCAACTATATTCAAACAGTTTCTAGAAGCAAGCACACAAGTGTATCAAAGCAATATACTCAATATGACTTACATATAATTTTTTCATAAGGAGCATCAACTCTCAATAATTTCTGACACGTGCAGCTCGTCTTTGTCAGTTTGCCCAAAAAAGTTCATGGCGAACTGTACTCTTGATTTCAGTTCAAGGGGTTAACTTCACTTAACTTAAAACTTAACATGAAAGGAAATTAAAATAAAAGGAACGCAAACCACCTATGAATGGCCGCAATTTTTATTTTGATTTCACTTCAGTCGAATGGTTTTTTGATGCACCTGGATTTTTATTTGAATGTTACGTGCATGTCCACCCGCAGTCTTGAGTACATCATTGTAGCCACAGCCTATAAAGGGTACATCGAAAGCGACGCCTAGATGTCAGTAGTGAATACTTATGGAGGGTACCTCGTTCATACCATCTTTACCATTGGTCAAATAAGCCAATGTGCAGTTTTGACCAACAGAATGAGATGTTAAAATTATTGAAACTTATTATGAAAATGTTATATTAGCTTTTTGAAAAGAACAACATTTCAAAAAACTTGTAACTTTTTGGTGGAGATAATCGTTCAAACAAGTCAAAAGTTCAAAGGGTGGTGAAAAAATTACAATAAACTAGTTCTGTCGAGGATAGAAAAAGGAATGGCAAACCAAAAACTGGACACTCTGTTAAGAATATTGCTGTCGATATCCCCTTCAACACTGTCGATATCCCGACGTTCTCAGCAATTGGGTATTCAAGAATCGACTGTTGTCGGATTCTACCTGTAGACGCGGTCATTTAATTTATGCCATTTCTCACATTTTGAATAAAATTAGTGAAACATGATAGATTCTAAAATTTTACATGTCTCATTGCAAAAGAGCATCTTGGCATGTCTTTTGAGAGACCCTTACTTCCACATATGTAAAATAAAAAACAGCAGTACGCTAGCTGAACGTAATGGACCAAAATACCATATTTCCCTATGCTTTGCCATCGTTGTTGCGCGCACTCACAATTATTTGATGTTACGTATACGCCATGGCGAGGGTGCATCTGCACAGGCCTCTCATTTATGCATTTCATTCATGTAAGCACTTTCTATAAGCTCTTGCAACCTACTCGTTAGCCACGATTCTTTACTATGGCTCGTTTCTTTACTTTGTGCATTTATCCTTTACATTTTTTGCCTGTCAGAAGAATTAAGCATTTTTTTGCATTCATTTTCATTTATTTACATTTTATTTAGGAAAATAATTTGCAAATCTACTCTCATTCAATGTTTTTCACTTAAATTCCATCAACACCTCATGTCGACCTATTGTCGGTATAACAACCGCAGTTCGTTATCCCACTTCCAGCACTCTTGCTGCGTTTGTCTATATAGCCGTTTCAGTTGCATTTGAGCACTTTTAGCGGCTGCATTTAGCCCTTTTTGGGTAACTGTCAATGACTTCTTAGTGCGCTACAAATAGCATAGCATGCACCAACTCCTGCAACACTAATATGCGATCAACCAGCCAAGCACACAAGCCATTGCATCGCCCCATTGCCGGTGGTGCTTCTGCAGATACAGAACTCCTCTATTCCCTCATTCACTTAAGTGATTTTGCCTTTTCATTTCATCCATGGCATACGGTGTTCCTTTACCTACAAGCAATGCTTTGGTTGCTCTCATACATGGGCTTTCTTTCCTACTGTATGTACCTATATATATGTATAAGTATAGGTAATGGTATATGTACACCAATTTTTGCTGATTTCTCTGTTTGCACCAGCTCGACTCAGATTAGAGCTTGCAACTGCGACTATAGTGTCTGCCATTTTGGTTTCTGTTACTGTGGCCACATAAAGAACCAGGTTTGTAGCTGCGTTGCATGGTCGGTCAGTCATTTGGAATTTTTTGGTATTTAGTGATTGTACTCAGCTGCAAAGCGCATCCAAATTCACACAAACCCACACATACTTGTTTTTATTCAAGATAAGTAAAATTAGCATACACAGTGGTTCAGTTACAGAGAAAAAGTGCATAGAGCGCACACTCGGATCTACTTACAAATTCATGGAATCATTATTATGCACAAAAAGCTGATATGTACCTGCCGAAGGTTATGAAAGATTTTGTGATAGAATCTTCACTCGCACGCCCACCTCCTGTCAGAAAGCAGATACTCATATAAGGATTATGGCTCTCAAAAATCAGTTAAGTTATTAAGTGATTGATATTTGGAAATTGGTTCGAAAAACTTGAACATTTTAAGGTAACTTTGTGTTAGTAAAATAATCTCCAGAAATGAGCCTGCACAATGGGCTTGGGTATCAGGTGATTTAGAGGCTGCGGACTATTTTTGGGAAAATATTTGAAATGCCTGCTCTTTCAGCTTTGCAATTCTGTATCAATTCTTAAAGCGCTCATGTGGCGACCACTCAATATATTAAAAGAAACCTATAGTATGGCTTTTACTTAAGTTATTTTAAGTTATGTTATGTTATGTTGTGTTATGTTATATAATTTTATTTTTGTGTTTATGTTATGTTAGTGCTATGGTCGTAATATAATATATTATGCTATGTAATGTTATGTTATGTTATATAATATTACGTACTTTTATGTTTGTGTTTATGTTTATTTTAGTGCTATGATTATAATATAATATACTATGATATGTAATGTCATGTTATGTTATGTTATGTTATGTTGTGTTATCTTATAGCTATGTTATACTAAAAATTTTATTATTATTTCCTATGGCTCCAGGGAGGAACAAGGGCCACAACAAAATCCTTCCATTGCTTCGTTGCAGGTTTAACCCACGGCGCACGTTTCCAAATCCAACAATCGTCTCTAAGTGTTCAGTTTCCTTCTTCCTGCTTTGGGGACTCCGCTCAATAGCGGATCTTGTTCAGTCATCATATTCTCTACGAAGAATGTGCCCAATCCAACCCCATTTGCTTCAGCAAATCTCAGTAAGTATTGGGGTTTGCTAAGATGTTCTCGCCTGAGCAGCATTCGTGTTGGCCATAATATTTTCAGGATTTTGCGAACACATCAAATAGTGAAAACTTGCAGTGCATTTGTAACATATCACCAGTGTTGCATTCCACATTTCACAGGCATAGAGTAAAGAAGATTTGGCATTGGAATCAAAGACCCTTTGTGTTTTGCGAAATGTGTGATGCTTTCCAGACTGGGCGTAGAGAGCCGAATGTTGCTTGAGCTTTAGTAATGCGATTTTTGATGTCTTCGCTAGAGCCACCTGCCACCGAGATTTTACTGCGCAGATAGCAAAATACTTCCCCCAGCTGGATAACATCGATCAAGAACCAACGCGTATTTTGCATCACTTTAGTTTTAGAGATGTCGCAAACCAGCCGAGCTGTAGCGGCGGCTTCCTGTATCGATTGGCGTTCCATTGCCATGTCGGAAAAAGTATGCGGTAGTAGGCAAATATCGTCCGCGTAGTCGAAGTCAGCAAGGCGGCGCTGGAAGCACCAGGAAATCCCGCTTCCAGTTCTTGTGGCATTCTTCATAACGATGTCCAAGACGATGTTATATTGTAATATTTTATAATTGTTGTATTATGTCATATGTGCAGAATTATAATAGGGTGAAATACTACCCCAATACTGCCCATTTTTCAGAACTTTGTGTTAGGATTTCTGTCTTCACATTTCTGGTTTTGTGATAGTTCATGTCCAAACTATTGCGCGACTCTCCTTTTTCTCATAACAAATTATAAGGAAAAAATTTCAATCTCCTTAATATTTCGCATATTGACACACGGTGTAAAAATGCTTTTATACGCTGTTTCTTCCCTATCCTTTACGAACTCAGCATGGTGTCATTTCGCAAATATCCCTTCACACCTTCACACATTTGCACATTGTGGGCGCATTTGTTTTTCAACTGAAAATTAAAATGTTTACCCAGCTGAGCGCAGACATTTTCATTTTGCTAACATTTTTCAAAAGCCATTCTCAACCAACAGCAGCACCTCAGGAGTACAACAATAACAACTTATATATATATGCACTTGCAGTTGCACTCTGAGCACCCAAGCGTGGTGGAAGGCACAGCTGTAACAGCAACGACAACGGCAACGGCAACGAAAACGACAATGTCAGTGCAGTAGCATAGTTTCAGGCTGACAAGCCTCGTTTGCATGCGCTTCATTGAACGTGCTTATGTATAATATACAAATTTATACATATAATGTTTTTTTTTTGTTTTGTACAATCAGGCGCTGCTATCTTTGTCTGCCCTTTTTGCCACTTTTTTTATTTTCATTATTTGCTTTTGCGCCTTGCGCTCGCTCCTTTCGGATTGCAAATGTCATTACGCATTTGCATAATAAGTCTAAAAGTGGTGATACAAAAAATGTCAGCGGCTGTCGTTAGCATTCATACGCGCATTTATTCAAACACACTTGTGTGAACACACAGTCACCCGTCCACCCATCGCCCAGAAAGCTACTCTCACAAAGGACGTGGAGCTGACAGCATCATAGAATATATTTTATTGCTGCTACTACTTCTGTTGTTGCTTTACAAGGCAGCTTGTATTGTCAATGTTGCTGTTATCGTTGTTGTTGTTATGTTCGCAACTGCTGCAAGCATCGTTGCCAAATCCTTCATGAATGCTGATGATTATAATGATAATTGCGACGTTGATGAAGGCGATGAAAGCGTTACTGTTGCTGCTGCTGCGAGAGGGTGTTATTGCTGCAACTGTTTTTGTTGCAGTTGTTACCATGTACGAGTTAATGTTACTCAAACCGTCCTCATGACTAAATAGTTGCCACTGTTCATATCGTTGCCAATATTGCATAGCTGCCATTACACTTGCCATTACTTATGCATGTGAGGTATTTACTATGTAATATTTACCCACACACATGCATTTATGTGCACTTATGTGTGGGCAAGTTAAGATGGGCGTGTGCATGGGAAACTCTGCTGTCAGTTGTCTCTGCTTGTGTTTAGTTCTCATTTTATTCTAATATTCTAATAATGGCATGGGATTTTTGTTGCAATTATTTACTTGGCTCCTCTCCTGCACTGAGAAACTGAAGGACTGACTATAGCAATTCTTTACTTGAATTATACAAGTACATTCGCATTTAAAAGTACGTATGCCAGTGTGCATATCCATATTTTTCTGTAGGAATACTTTTGCATTTATTTTCCAAGGCCATTTAAATGGCCAATTTTGGCACTTTTAAAAAATAATAATTATTTTTCCGAATTTTCCGCTGGCGCTTAATCGAAGCAATCTTTTATACATGGGTACTTTACCGCCAGTGTAGCAGAAAATTACTTTCCCCAAGTCAAAAACAAAAACCCTTACGCAAGCACTTCAATCGTTTTTTAAACGAATATAAAGGGTGGATAAGTTTTAAAAGCCGGTATTAATTTTAAATAAAATACAATTTTTTATGAAATTATTTTCATTTCCCTTTATTATGATAATACTGGTATAGCTCAACTACTGGGCGCCACGGCTTCGGCGGCCCACCTCCATCCGATGGTCCAAATTTTCGATGACGCTGAGGCATAATTGAGGTTCTATGCCGTTAATGTGCCGAATTATCTCAACCTTTGAATTGTTGCTGGCTTATCGACGTACACCTTTTCTTTCAAAAACCGCAAAGAAAGAAGTCCAACGGTGTCGTTGACGTGTAGGTGTTGGTCACATTCAACATCGGCCCTTGAAATTCAACCACCCTTATTTGAATGGCCCTAAAGTTTACGCTCACTTGTAAGTTTTTACTAAAGCATAATCAGGTTTGCTCAGCATCATAAATTTCTAGAGTTCCAGTGTTGAACATAGGCCCATAGTTAGTTACTATTTCAAATATATTCAGGCTTGGATTTCTTGAAAAAATATTCATCAGAGTTTAATGGAAATCAAAAAGTTTACGCGTATTTTGTTTACTTCAAGGCGGCGTTTGACGGGGTGCCGGAGAAACCGTTGATTTAAAAGCTTCGACAAATGGAAGTATTCAGCAAAATAACAAATCTTATAGAGAATATGCACGCGAATACTACACCAGCGCTTTGGACGGGAAAGGGAATATCCGACTATTTTGAAACCTGCACTGGGGGGAAACAAAGATGACTGTTGTCGCCATTACTTTTCACTTTATATCTAAATGATGTGCACAACTATTTGGAAGGCGGAGTATTGGTTGAGGGCAAGAATATACGACTTCTTCTTCTTTATGCCAATGATATTCCTCTTCTGGCAAATAACTCTAAAGTCATGCAATGCATAATTAATAACCTAAAAAAATACTGAAGTAAATGGAAGTAAATTCTAATAATTCGGAGATGATGGACTTTAGAAGAGGTGGACTTTCCCAGGTAGAAAAATGGTGGTACCAAGGTGAAGAAATTAAATTGGTAACATAATTTTAATATGGCACCAAGTCAATCTCGCACCCAAAATGGTGTTTGCTAAGCGCATGGAAGCTAGAAATAGTTCAGCAAAAGCTAGTATTAAGGATTAGTATTTAGGAGTGATTTCTTAGAAACCCCATTCATGTCATTAACACCAAAATGGAGGCTTTTTCAAGCAGTGTGTAGCGCTACGAGTATGCAAACTGACGCCGTTCAAGTTTGTAGTAATGCCTTTTTTGATGAAGTAAATATACTTCGATGTTGCTTCATCACAAAAATCCTTAAACTACAGGAGTTCACCCTGAATTATGCAATAATACTAGTAACTATCGTAGAAGATAGCCACATATATTTTTTAGAGCTACACATGAAGTATATTTGAAAAACCTTTTATAAATACAATCGCAGCAGACTTCAAGCAAACTAACAGAAGGCATCTTAAATAAAAATGTATGTTTGCTCAAGCATCTGATCGACATGGGAATGGAGTTCGGCTTGAACTATAAGGAAAACATCATCGTAACAGTCTGGCAAGATCGCTGTGTGCAGCTTCTTACTAAACCGAAGTTAAAAGAGCTGAATATGGCAAAGCCAAAAGCACAGTTAAGTTCGACACGAATTTACATGCACAAACACAGCTGACATTACAACAATTTTCAGATCAAGCTGTGGTTTCTAAAGCTAAATGCAACTACGAAAATTCGAATCCTTTGCAATCTAAATAAAAACGAAGACGTGCAACGCTTTTTAGAAGGATGTCCGGTACGGAAAGAAACCAGAACAAGATACATAAACGCAGCGAAGCTAAATGAAGCAGAAATAATAGATATCCTTAATGACTAAAATTGGAAAAGACGAACTTGCTTCATATGCACAGCCTTACGCTATAGAGAATTCCTTATTACAAAGTTTAATTATCGATTAATTTTTGAGCCGTGCCAGTCACATTGTTATTGCCTCAAATTTATTATTTACTTATATATATTTAAATGAACTTAGGAATGAATTTATAAAGGGTGGTTAAATTTCTAGGGCCGATGTTGAATGTAAACCACACCTAAACAAGCCTTTTCTGCATTTTATTTCACATTTTTCAATTTCAGACGAATTCAATTTGAACCATAGAAATATACACAATCGAGCCACGCGTTAAAGTTATTCAAGCTTATTATGAAAACGGGCGTTCAAATAAAAATGCATATCGCACACTTCGTGATTTTTTGATGAGGCACATTTTCACCTCAGTGGATTCCTCAATGAGCAGAATTGCCGCATTAGGGCGAATGATAATCCCAGAGTGATTGGCGAAAAACTTTATGGGCCGGCGGCATCATTGGGGCGTACTTTTTCCAAAATGAGGCCGGTCAGACAGTTACTGTGAATAGTGTTCGCTATCGTGAGATGATAACAAACTTTTTATGGCCCGAGTTGGAAGATATGGATGTGGACGATATGTGGTTTCAACACGATATCTACCTCTTATCACACAGCTAACGAAACGATGGCTCTTTTGCGCGAAAAATTTGTTGGCCGAATAATCTCACGTCGCGGCGATGTCAATTGGCCGCCAAGATATGTGATTTGACACCGTTGGACTTCTTTCTTTTGGGGTTATTTGAAAGAAACGGTGTAAGACAATTCAAGAACTAAAGGATGAGATAATTCGGCACATTAACGACATAGAACCTCAATTATGCCTCAGCGTCATCGAAAATTTTGACCATCGGATGGGGGTGTGCCGCCGAAGCCGCGGCGGCCATTTGGCCAATATTTTGTTCAATACGTAATTGAGCTATACCAGTATTATCGTAATAAAGAGAAATGACAATAATTAAAAAAAAAAATTGTAATATAATATAATATATATTATTCAAAATGAATACCGGCTGGTATTTTTGTTTTTGTAGAGAAGAGTATAATGAATGATTTGGGACTGTTTTGAACCAAATCGCTTCCATATTGTGACAGATACGATTTTTTTAATTTCTTCGGGATAAAAACATCCTCATCGTCCCGAAACGGTTAAAACTGAATTACCCTTTACAATAAAATTATTGAAATATAAAATGCAGTGTTTATAAATATAACAAATAAAGAAATTATTACGACTGTTACTATTCATCAAATCAACTTGCGACTTAATTAGTAAAAACTTGAATATACAGTAAAAAAGTTGTCACGTTGAGAGGAATAACATTACATAATTCCAGTAGAACTTTCATAGTTTTCGATAGTTGATGTATAGACTAACAATACTATTGACTGATAACATTATTTTTAAATATGGCTTAACATGAAAATATATCTAAAATATGTAAAAGGTCATTCAAAAATGACGCCTAGATATCAGTAGTGAATAATTCCTAGATAGTACCGTTTTTTTAATGATTTTTGTCCCATCTTTGTCATTTGACAAGTAAGCAAAAGCAAAATTTTACATGATAGACCAACGCATTAAAATTATTAAAACTTATTATGAAAAGGATCATATTAAAATTCATGATTTTTGGGTGGCTGGTGGAATAATTGAGCCATTTTTCTTCGAAAATTAAAATTAAAGAGCTGTCAATAGACTCCATTGTAGACAACTGATTGAATGTCTTTTGTGGTCGAGCCTGAAAGAATAGACTTCGGCGATCTTCATTATCACCGGAGCCACAAGTCACACTACATGGGCAGGCATTACATTATTGCTATCTGAATTTCTCGGTCGATTAATTTCAGAAAAAGGTGACCAGTTTACCTAGAGAAGTTAATCTAACTCTAAGAGACTACTGTTTTTTGGGTTTTTTGAAAAGTAGAGTTCGGATTGAGATTTCTGAACTCAATGCGCTATTGATGTGAGAGCGAATCCTCGAAAAATTTAATTCTCTTCTGTAGACATACCCATGGTGGGCATTTACTTAAATGATATAATTTTTCACTTAAAACTGTTAAAAGCCGTATTGTGAACAATAGTAGTGAAACCTAAAGAAACTAAATTTTTAGGTGTTTTATTTGAAAACAACAGCTAGGCGCATCTCTAGGAAGACCCTTTATTTACGGTAAATCAAATCACATTCAAATTGTTTTTAAGAAAATTAGCGCATCTACGGTTTTAGGTTGCAAACTTGAGCGCAGGACATTTCTAATTCAACCCGCCTTCCTGAAAATTCGTTCAGACTCAACCAAAAATGCAAGTTACCAAAAACAATCGTTGCCAAACTCGACAACAGCTGTAATTGACTTACCGTCAACTTGAATTAAAAATGTAAACAAGAAAGTAATAATTCTCATTGTTCTTGTTTCTAGGAAAAAATACTGCCTTCTCATGAAGTACAAATTGTTCAATGTTGCGCTCAACCCTGTGAAAGGGCATATTATTTGTCTACATATAAAGGAGCACAAAACACGGCGAGTAGTCAGCTGGTTTTTATGGCAACCAACTCTTCTGACTCCTCTACTCAAGGGAGAAAATTTGCTTCCTTACCTTCGTTGAGTGTGAAATTTTTAGAGTCCAGCACAGATTTTTTTTGCCGGATTGCACTTATTTTAGAGTCGAAGATGAAAAGAGTAGAGGGCAATGAGAAGGAAATATTGTTTGATGTGAGTATTGTTCCACAAATGAAGGGGCGTACAGTTTTAAGCCCGCTCCAAACGGCAAATGGTTTTTATGAGAATCTTTTTAATACAAAAATACACTCGGAGGTTTGCCATTGCCTATCGAGGGGCGACCGCTTTGGGAAAGTTGTTCTATCACTTGATGATGCACGACCGGAGACGCGCAGTTCCGAATGGTAGTCAGGCGCCAACTCATTCGGCTATGGCAGCCCCCGCAATAAGATAAGCCTTCCAATGAAGCAGCAGGTTATCTGCTGGCTTGGCGTACATGCTTCAAAAATTGTGGTGAAAAAATAAGCAAATTTGACGCGATGGTATCGATAGTCACAAAAACATCGATATATCATAAAATAACATCCACTACAAATACTATTGATTCTTTTGGCTTTACTCTGCAGTGTTATTATTTATTGATGGAATTTATTTCAAAAAACTTCATCTTCATTTTTATTTTGATTACATATAAATATATATATATAAGTAAATTAATGCATTCCTTATCCAATATATGAGTATTTATTGCTCCAACTAGTTCACATAAGCAAGGGCTTCCTGTATAGTATGACCTGTGCCCATAAAAATCACCCTCTCGCATACTTCCCTCGTAAATCTTTACTCGCACAACAATTTACAGCCTTTTAATCTTTTCCATGCACTCTTGCAACATGCAATGGCACAAAAACAAAAGTGCACAAATGCAACAACATTAACGAAAACACCATTAGCTGCATTACATGAACTTCTTAACACCCCAAGCCAAAGTGCGGCTCAACAGTTTTGCTAAAGAAATATTCCACGCAAAGCTCAACGCAAATGTAAACACAAAACAACAACAACAAACAGACAGTAGTTGCTTGTGACAGCCTGCTCCGACTACTTAGCCTAACTAACAATTCAGCACTTACAGATCTGGAGGTGAAAATTGTGCAACGAAGGCAGAGCTAAGAATAGAAAGCAGGCGCACACACACACACGTATAGCGAGGGGTTCTAAGAAGAGACGCAGCAGTACGCCGAGTGTAGTACTTACATACATACATAACCTGTTATTTCCGCTAAATAAATAAATGAACAATGTGCACAAAACAGCAAAATTACCACTCAACGCGTCGCATTCGTCATCATACGGGAAATGAGGCAGCAGGCAGTAGGAACGTAGGGACATGGGCGTGTAAAAGCTTGGCAATAGTTAGCAGCATTTACGACAAACGCTCTGTTTTTCTTAAAACATTGACTTAGCTGCCAGCATTGAATTGAGTGCAGTTGCGATTGCTGCAGCAGTTAATGCCACGCAGCTTCTTAAGCTTTTCTTTGCGGGCTTCTTTACTTCACTTTGCCTTTACTCTTTGGGCCGAGTCCATCGCTTTAAGCGAGTGCACTCTCTTTTCACGGGTTATAAATAAATGAAGCAGTTATTGCGGGCTTTATGTTTTTCATTAAAAACCATTTGTTTGTATATGTTTTCACTTTATTGCTGAGTTTGTAATGAAAAATATTATTCCTTTACTTCTTCTGCTGCGATGAGTGTTGCTGCGTAAATTTCGTACTATTCTAAACAGATTCAAAAATTACTTGATAAAGAGTCTGTGCACCTTGGTGTACACTGGATTAAAAAATAAAAGGTTTATCGGAAACTTTGAGCATTGAAAACTTTAAATTTGATCCTCTAAATGGCTTTTCCGCTGCTTCCTTGGGGGCATATATTCCGCATTTTATGGAATAACTAAATGTCAAAGAATTCTCGGTATTTTTAAACTCAGCCAAAAAATCTACATCTCGTATCCTGGTTTATCACTTAGAAACATCAGCTATTTCAGTGACGATTTTTGTCTGCTTATGCTATAAGTTTGATCTTTCGAGCAACTGGTGGGCTCCTCAATACAAATGCTAGGCCCTTTAAAAAACTTGGATGCCCAGAAAATATTCAACACGTCATTGGCACATGCCCTGTATTTACAAATTTTCCTTGTGATCATTTTGCTGAAAAGACATTGGATCTCTTAAATATAAAAATGGTGTGGCGGTAGTGATTTTAAAACTCTGTAGAAATCTAGATAAGGGAACTCAAATATAGGGAACTTTTTCTTAACCTCTTCAGGGATATCGGCACATATGTGTACGTTTAGGTTTTTTTTGTTTTTTTAGTTATTTCAAGAGAAATGAAGTAAAATTTTATTAGAGAATATTTCACTACAGAATCCCTCAACTAAAGAAAAACAAATCGTTGAGGACATATAACGGAACGGATAACGGAATACTCTGCTTTACCTATTCATGGTGTTTTTATAGCATTGCAACGATAACTTCTAGTGCGTAAAGTGTTTCCGTTTATTCAAAAACTATCAATATTACTTCCCAAATAAAATATCAGGTAAGTAAAATATAATCCCTTTCAATGATTGTACAGGTATAAGTTTCTTGTGAAAATCGTTTCGAGTAACATTTCTCTCAGAATCGTGATTATGTTTCTGAAAGTCTATTATAAACAATAAATTCTTGTTCTGATGGATTCAATTTTATACCCAGATTACAATGAAGGTAAAAAGAGGACACAATAAAGAGCAAATCATTGCAGAGAGACAAAATAATGTTAGCTCAGATGTTGAAGAGTTCGAAGAAGATTTGACGATTGAGCTCCAGAACCCAGAAAGACCTTTTATGACTATACCGTGTCCGATGGAAGTATTTATTTTCGCAACTCCAGAAAACGTAGACGTATTTTAGAAAGTGAGACTAGTGACGAGGAAGACCTATTAAATATTAGACAATACCAACGGTCCCCGATTTGGTACACTGAGAAGGATAATGAATTTTCTAGTATGTCACCACCTTTTGTGAGTCCCTTTGAAATTAAAATAACTTATGAAACTTCATACGAATATTTCAAAAATATATTTACCGACGAATATATAGTGCGGGAAACGATTCGCTATGCGGCCGATTGCGGAAAACATTCATTTCATATAACTGTTTCTGAAATGAAACCATTCTAAGGAATAAATATCGTAATGGCGTATATTAGACATCCGAATTATAGATTATACTGGTCTTCTGATGTTGGCCTTCGACTAGGTTTAATTGCTGACACAAGGTCTTTAAAACGATTCGACGAAATAAAGAGATTTCTGCACTACAAAAACAATCATGCTCGTACAATACCTAATTACCGTGGTGATATTTTTATAAAAATACGTCCATTATTAGATATGTTGTCAATGACTTTCGAAAATGCCGCCACGCTAACCGAATTGCAAGCAATTGATGAAATGATTATACCCTTCAAGGGAAGACATAGGGGAAAGCAATATAATATATCCAAACCCAAGAAGTGGGGTTTCAATTGTTGGGTCAGGGCGTCTGAAAACGGATATGTTTCTAAATTTGAAATGTATCAGAAATCCAAAAATATAAGTGCGGAATTTGGTGCAATTGGGGACAGCGTATTGAGACTGAGTGCTGGTTTAGATATGAAAAATCATAATATAAATTATTTATAGATAACCTCTTTACATCAATGCGTATCATAGAACACCTGCAGACAAGAGGTATACCTATAGGTACGTCGTGGGAACTATCAGAAAAAACAGCCAGGTACTCTACCAGGCTTCAACAAAGCTCATTTCTGAAAAGATTCTACAAAGGCGTGAAAGAGGTTCGGTTTCTATTGTTACATCTTCGGTTAACATATCAATTCTAAGATGGAATGATAATAATGTCGTCCATATTATATCAACATCTGCTGGTGTAGAACCTCAAGATTATATTCAGAGGTGGAATCGCAAAACTAAAAAATATGTAACAATAACCAGGCCTTTTGCCGTAACCGATTATAACAAGTTCATGGGTGGTGTGGATATGTCTGACCGTATGGTGACACACTATACCCACTCTTTGAAAAACAAAAAGTTGTATCACAGGATTGCATTCCAATTTCTCAATATATCGATTACTAATTCATGGATTCTTTTCAACTATGACAAAAAAACAAGATGTCTCTTCTAGAATTCAAAGCCTCACTGGCAAACGCAGTAATACAGTTAGGTGAACGTAACAAAAAACGGGAAAAGTGTAAAGAATCCGTATGCCCTGAGTACATGAAATCTTTCCATTCATAGATGAACTTTATGCTAAATGGCCACATATGTGGTCATTATTATTATTATTTTTTTTTTTTTTTTTGTAAAAACTACTATTTTCTATTTTTTTCTTATCTTACAGAATTGTTATAAATGTAAACTGAATAACTCGTAATAAAATGAAAAATAAAATTAACGTTCCTTCACTTTAAAAAATCGTCCCTGAAGAGGTTAATGAGTTCTCGTAATTTTCTTGGCATTTGTTGGGTACTGATTAATTCAAAATTTCATTTTAGGATTAGTTTTTAATTAAGTAATAACTAATAACACTAGTCTACAAGGAAAAGTATCCGAAATAATTTAAACTAATATCTGCTTCTCTGTCCATACAAAATTCGGATTGATAACTAAAATTAATTTATTAGTTTGAGTTTTCGAGATATCCTAACCTAAAAGTGCAAAAAACACCATTTTTGCCCATATTTGAGGTTATGTAGCCTTGCAGATGTTTTCTTTCACCAAAATTAAAGGATGGCATCTTTAAATACAATCCTTCTTTTTTCAAATGGCGTTTTGTTTGCTCAAATATCATTTTTTTTCGCAGAGATATCGCATTTTGAAATTTTCATGTTTCGAAATTTTCCTACACCTGAAAATCGATTAAGATAACATAGACATGATATAGTCGCTTACTAATTTTCTTGGGTTTGAGGGCCTGAAATATATGGATTAATAGTATGTAAATTTGGAGTTTATGGGTAAGCCTGCTAGCGGCATGATAGGGGTGGTTACTAGGGGTTAGGGCTGTGTGTGACTCGGTACTCAAAGGTTAGATAGTGTAGGGGTGTGGTGAGTCAGCACACTTATGGTGTGAGACAAAATTTTAAGAAAAATAAGACTCAATTCAAGAAAATTAGTAATCGACTATATCATGTCTATGTTATCTTAATCGATTTTCAGGTGTAGGAAAATTTCGAAACATGAAAATTTCAAAATGCGATATCTCTGCGAAAAAAAATGATATTTGAGCAAACAAAACGCCATTTGAAAAAAGAAGGATTGCATTTAAAGATGCCATCCTTTAATTTTGGTGAAAGAAAACATCTGCAAGGCTACATAACCTCAAATATGGGCAAAAATGGGGTTTTTTGCACTTTTAGGTTAGGATATCTCGAAAACTCAAACTAATAGAGCAATTCTGAGGCCAGATTTGGATTCAGCGCATCATAAACCTTCGGAAATATATAGTCTGGTTTCTGGGTCTGAATGTTGGTTAAATTTTGTCGGCCTGTGTAATTAGTAATGTGACAAAATAATATATTATTTTTATTCATTATACACCCGACTGACAACTCGTGTTATAGTCGTACGTTCTGTTATTTATTGTTATGATATTGTAATTATTTACATTAAATATTAAAGAAAGAACAACATCATTGTCACATTTTCATAACAATCCTCTTCTCATTCTAATTTATTTTACACCCACACAAGAATGACAGAAGCAAAATTCCGCCCATCAGAGAGTGTGTGACACCATATTTATGTAGTTGTGCAGTGCTGCCAACCTTTTTCAAAATGGAAAAATTTTTGAGTTTGGTGTTTGTTCCTTTTTTAATTTAAAGCTACCAAACTTGTTAGTTAAAAAAAAGTGTATGATTAAAAAGAAGTAAAAAAGGTTACTCTTGCATTTGTTCCTAACTCTTCTAACATTTGAAGCCTTTCTATAAATTTGAAAACGCCTTTGAGTTTACTTAATATGAATGGAAGCCAAATAAAGCCATATATGTATATACGAGGTGTGTTCAAAAAGTATCGCGAGCTTTGTGTTTTTTCAAAAATTATTTATTTGTTCATTAATATCTATTTTGTCCCTTTCAAAGTAATCCCCACTTGTGCCAAGGTTTTTCAATCTTCGAAACCGTTCAAAAACTCTTTTTTTTATCTTGTTCAGCTCCTTCTTCGATGCCGTCTTTATCTCGTTAATCGTAGCGTAGCGTCGTCCTGTCATGGGCCTCTTCAGTTTTGGGAAAAAGAAAAAGTCACAGGGGGCCAGATCTGGGGAATACGGTGGCTGTGGCATCATTAGTGTGTTGTTTTTGGTCAAAAAGTCGCGCACAAGCAACGATGTGTGAGCAGGGGCGTTATCGTAATGCAAGAGCCAATTTTTGTTCTTCCACAAATCCGGGCTTTTCTGGCGGATTGTTTCGCGCATAACTTGCAGGTAATATTTCTTATTGACCGTTTTACCCTGTGGCAAGCACTCATGATGCACATCGCCCCTGCAATCGAAGAAAACGGTAAGCAAAACGTTTACATTCGACCGAACTTGGCGCCTTTTTTTCGGTCTTGGTTCGTGTAGCAGCTTCCATTGAGATGATTGAGCTTTGGTTTCGACGTCATAATCATAAACCCACGATTCGTCACCATTTATGTCCCTCTGCAGCAAATTTGGGTCGTCGCGGACAGAGTCCAACATCTCATTAGCAATGTTCATGAGATGCTGCTTTGGTCGAACTTGATCAGTTTTGGTACGAATTTTGCGGCGACCCGTCTCATGCCCAAGTCATTGAAAAAAATCGAAAGGTTATTCGACGATTGGCTAATACCATTTTCTTCACTTCTTCAATTTTTTCGTCTGTTGTTGAAGTGCTCGGGTGTCGGGCACGCTTTTCGTTCACATCTTCTCGGCTTTCTGAGAACATTTTGTACCACCGATAAACGTTGCTTTGGTCCAAAGTAGCTTCTCCGTATGACACAATCAACATTCGGAATGCATCCGCGCACTTAATTTCGTTTTTCACACAAAATTTGATACAGGTTCTTTGATCCATCTTTTTGGATGACGAAGACGAGCCGAAAAACGTGCAAGCAAAGCAGCTGTCAACAATTAACTGAACATTCAAAATGGCCGAACTCGTCGGCATGAGTG
Source organism: Anastrepha ludens (assembly GCF_028408465.1). Lineage (NCBI taxonomy): Eukaryota > Metazoa > Arthropoda > Insecta > Diptera > Tephritidae > Anastrepha > Anastrepha ludens. Next base: position 5,818,410 of record NC_071498.1, on the reverse strand, counting down.
AGAGATATGAGTACCAACATTTCGCTACAAAAAAATTGAAATTCGAATATACGCAACCTTTGAAAATTCAAAATTCTCGATACTTTTTGAACACACCTCGTATATATAATTGGCGCGTACACCCTTTTCGGATATTTGGCCGAGCTCCTAACGGGTCCTACAGTTTTAAGCCGACTCCGAACGGCAAAAATACACTCGGAAGTTTGCCATTGCCTGCTGAGGGACGACCACTATTAGAGAAACCTTTTTCTTCATTTTGCTGTTTTATCGGGATTCGAATCTACGTTCTCTCTCCGAATTCCAAATGGCAGTCACACACCAACCCATTCGGCTACGGCGGCCGCCATAGGTGTATTTATAATAAAACAAAAAAAAATGCAGAAACCATAATGACCTTTTTGAAGTAAGTGTACCGTATTTTGTGACATAACCTGAAATATAGTAATAAAGTGTTCTTTGGCATTAAATTCTCTAACATAAGTATTAAATACATGAATAGACTTTTAAAACTCTATTTTTTCAATACCATCTATTGTACATAACCATAAGATATTTATACTCGCAAACGCACACAGCGCAGACAATTTGCACGCATACAAAGTTCTTTAAGTAATTCAATAAAAATTTAGTAATATTTTTTTTCTTTAAATGGGCTTAATAAACAAATGATAAAACAATCAACCCTAAGCTTACTTAATAAACAAATGATATACAAATCAATAATCAGACCGACATGGACCTACGGACTAGAAATTTGGGGGACTGCCAGTAAATCAAACCTACAAATCATTCAGAGAAGTCAATCTAAGATGCTAAGGACCATCACAAACGCAAATTGGTACATAAAAAATGACGATATTCACCGCGACCTTGGCATAGACACTGTCACTGAAGCAGTAAAAAGAAGCAGCAGTAAGCACATCTTGCGACTATTAGAGCACAAAAACCATGAGATGAGACTGATACCGGAAATGGAACTTAAACCAAGAAGACTAAAGCGCAAAACACCCACAGATCTTACCCGTACTGTGATATAAAATAAAATATAATAATATAAAATTATAGAAAACTATATATTAGTAAAATTGTAACTAAATACCACCAAAGACAATAATGTTCTCTTTCAAAGGGAAGGGACATTTTAATTCCAAACCCTAACACCAATTACTTATTGTTAATATTAACAGATCGTAATTTATAATGGAAATAAAAAAAAAAAAAAAAAAAAAAAAAAATGGGCATTTAAGTGCTCTACTAAATCCCAAATTAGGCAACACCGCAGCCGCGAGAGACCAATTTGGCTGCTCGAAGTAAGGAGTAGAAGAAGAACAGACTTGGTGAAAATTGTAAATAAAGCGCAGGAATGTCACGCATAGTCCCCAACAGCAACAATAATCGCAATCGTCCATAATATGACACTGATCATCAAATGCACCAGTACGTCGTCACGAAAATCAGTTGATATAGTCAGTAACGGTACTACGAAAGGAGCCACCTTATTTTTCTTTCCATAATTTATTTTTTTTTTTGTTTTTGTGTGGGAAATGGCTAATGCATCATTAAAGCTGCCGTCGCAGCAATCATATTTCAATCATCAAAGAACAATCATATTTTTTGACATGAATTGTTATGAAAAATCAAATTTTATAGATTCCCACCTCATTTTTCTATGTTTTCATTTACTTATTATAATTAGAATAATTTTTTTGTGTTGGGACCTAACGGAAACCCTAAGGTCATTTAAAAAATATACTGATGTGATTGTGAAAATTAAAAAAATAACTGAACTACCATTGAGTAAATGATTCACGCACGTTTCGATTTTGGTATGTGTAAAAAAAGTTAAAATTTTTGGCTCTTTGCTTCTCCCTGGATTTTGGGGATTTATATTTGTGGTGCCAAGGAGTCAAACTTCTCCATTGCAGAAGTTGTGGGTACCTTTCAGAGAAGAAGATTGTTGAGCACTTTCCCCGTTAAGTCCGGGTTTGGCAGCTAGACGATTGAGGTCACTGGATGTTCTTTTGTTCGAAAGCCTGGGGCAGTGTGCCAACCTAAATCCCATCAATCTTCTCCATTATATCAATAGCTCTGCCTGGCTGTAGATATCTGTCCGTTGGAGATCTCAAAATAGTCTCAAAACGGCGCGTTAGTACTCCTTGGGGAGTGCCAAACGGGCACTTCAACCATTTCACCTACATACCTACCTACCTCAAAATATAACTCTTAACTGTGGTGTGAGTCCCGCGACAAAAGTGCACTGACTGTTTGTGTGATGACAGATGGCAGATGCATTCGGTTCGCTCTTTTCATATAGTTTCGAAGGAACACGTCACAGTTTTAGAGCCTCTGATAAAACATTGCCAAAATAATTTTTCAATCTACGGTATTAAACAAATCAATAGCAAACACACCCTTTCGCCAACCACACATTGGTTTGAGATAAAAAAGGCAAAATGCTGCCGGCGAACTTGGGCGGAAAAATGTAAATCAATATTTCAACAAATAAATATCATTTATTAGAATCAGCCGCAGTATAATTTCTCCGGCTACTGGATCATCTTTCGCTTTCACCGGCGCATTTTCCTTTTATTCCTGCAACGGTTTTTGTTTTCTCTTTTTTTTCATTTTTCTTCGTCCTTTCCAATTTCTCTGCATAGCCGTAATTTAAATGATCATATGACGCTGTAAGCCACAAATCGGTGCGGCTACAAAGCAACAAAAACAACCAAACTCGACGTCGGAGTAGCGTAGGGATAACTTGTGCAATAAATTCTTGTGGAAATAGTTTTCTTTGTTTGTGAACAATGCTTGAGGAAATGACGATATGGCAGCCGGCGTGTCGGATATCGGGTAAACGAGAGGGCAAGAAGGCGAGCTGTGCTTAGCAACGAATCCGGCCAAGCCCAATAAGTGCTTTTTACCCATGCATACTTGGGGATACGTGTGTATGCATTCATGCGTGTGTGTATGTGTGTGTGCGGTGCGCATACACAATGACAAATAATTTCCTGCTATCGGGCAAATTCAATAAATTCAAAACCCACAATTTCCTTTTGTTTGCATTCGCGTCGAGTTGAATTGCGTCGCTTTGGCACAGCAGCCATGTCGGTGATGGCGGTGAGGTCGGCGAGGGAGGCGCATGTGCTTTGTTAGCGACGTGCACTCGGTATACTGGCGGCACAGTTTGATGCCAACTTACTGCGGGCGTTGAAAATTATCATGTTGACTTGCCAGATAAATCTGCTTACCAACTTATGCTTACTTCTGTGAAGGTGTGTGTGTTTGGGCTCCAGCTTTTGTGCATTGTGACCTGCAAAACGTTACAGCGGCTTAGTAGTGGAATGCCGCCCCTCTCTTTAATTATAATATTTAAAACAAAATCTTAGCTTTCAAATTCGCCATGAAGAAATATGTAGCTCGACACCCTAAGTAAACTGGCACAAATTTTCTCTTATGAGGCATTGGTTTATTTTACTTTTTAACCACATCTGTTAGTAAGAAGTGGTAGTGATACCTTCTTTTTCATTTCTCTTAAGCTCTTAAGTATTCATTTTCAAAGAAATTTTGAATTGGAACAGCGTCTCGAAATGGATTCCAGTTATTAATACTCAACATTTTTCAAAATTATCTTTTGTCTAATATTACCTTCCATGTCAAATTCTCGCAAATTCTCCCCGAAGAATTGAAAAATATATATAATTAAAGTTAAGAATTTGAGTGAAAGTGAGGTTTACACTTAGATCTCATCGCTTTTGTGCCTTCTACTCATTACAGTACCACATCCAAACTCAGTTCCCTTATTAAATTTATGATAGAGCTGGGTTGGGCTGCGCGTAGATGCCTTTCTTCTGGCTGCAATTGACCTAAATGTCTCAAACTTCTCCACGCTAAGGCGTCACATCCGAGAAGAAGCTGTGCTGGAGTTTTCGGTGACTGGTCACAGAAATAACAGAAATTAGTGGGCCGTATCCCATTTACGCAATCTGCAGAGGCCAGTGCGAATGCCCTTGAGCATTCTAAGTTCGTCCAAAGGGAGGGTTATGAGTCATTAAACACTTCCCAGTACGTGCTTCGACTGGCGTAGCCCCATAATTTAGTGCCAACTCACGTCTCATATTAAAGTTTTGAATGTGATTAAAATCTATTAATGCTTTGCGGTTGGAGTATTTGAAGCATTCACCGTCTATATGAAATCAATCCATATAAAAGTATTCCATAAAATCATAGTTTGTTCTAAACCCAGAGGAAGCCAGACAACTTCTACTGAACACTCATTTGATGGGATTTCATGCTTTACAAGCTAATAAGTTATTTCACGAAAATCATATGCAATGGGGTATATCTAGATTCAAACCATATAAATCCCATGGACCTGATAGGATATTCCCTCGCCTTCTACAACAGGGAATCCCATACATTGAACTTTATCCAGACTCTTTATATAGTCTATTGCTAGGATACCTACCTTCGAAATGCGCTGAGGTAAAGGTCGTATTTATTGCAAAGGTAGAGAAAACCCCCGAACAATTGCCTAAGTCATACAAACCGATTAGCCTTAGCACGATTTTCTGAAAACTAAAATCTTGGATCAGCACACAAGGAACTCGACTTAGTTACTTTTCCTCTACATCATTTTTAATTTGCCTACCCAACAAGGCAAATCTACTGAAACTGCAATACTAGTCTGGAACTATTATTGAAAAGCTTTTAAATCAAATAAATCGCACTTTGCGCTTTTATTGACATAACAGGAGCTTTCGATAATTCAACCTATGAGGCAATCAACAATGCCCTATCTCAAAGGACCTAAGCCCATAATAAAATGGATTGTATTAATGCTGGAATTCAGAACGAACAGTGCAGAATTAGGAGGAAGAGTAAAGTACATCACGGCCACATGAGGTTGCCCGCAATGGAGAGTACCCCCTCTCCTCTTCTTTGGAAACTGCTAATAGACGAACTTTTCCACAGATTGAGCAATCTAGAATTCCACACTCAGGCTTGTGCTGATAAACTGGTAATACACATAGTAGGCTGGCATAAGGAGAAAATTTCTTGCCGTATGCAACAAGCCCTCATCATAATGAACAAATGGTGCGCCGATACCCATCGAAAACTTCACTAGTGCCGTTCACTGGGAAAAGGAATATTAACTATAAATATCCTGTCCTAAATGAATCGACCCTTCAACTCTCCACTAAAGCGAACAGCCTTAGTATCAACCTTGACAAAACACTCAATTGGAAATCTCATCTTCAGAAAGTTACTGCAAAAGCCACAAGGGCATTCTTTGTCTGAAATGATTGCAAAAAATTGTACCGCCACATCTGCGGTGTAATAGGAGCAATGAACACCCAACTGACGCATTAGTGTGCTCCTGTGCGTACCACTGCTTCCCATTTTAATTAAAAGAGAAGCGGATTTGAGCACCTTAAGATTAAAGGCATCTCCGATCTAATAATTGAAAACAAAGTCTTATTCTTTACGTGGTGGATATATAACCTCCGAAACCCAATCTCTTCAGGAGTTTCCAAGTTCTAATTAATGAAGGTTCGGCTTCGAAAAATTATACCATCACTTTCAAATCCGGATCCACGATATGGCTTTCTGACGGATCAAAATTAGAAGATGGTAGAACAGGGCCTGAATTCAAGAAATCGAAACCAATATAAATTATGGAACAATAACCCTAGAATGTGTTAACATTTTTAAAAAACCTTAAAATATAGAGAGGTGCAGTCCTTGCACAATAGATCTTTTGAAGTGAAACTTCTTAGGCGTCGATGGATGAGCGAGAATGGAGAGTAAAATTTCAAGGCCATGCAACTTTTTGGGTATTTTCGTTCTGCGAGAGAGAAAAAAGATATAACGTAAAGGAAAAGGAGAGAGAGAGCTTATATATAACTTAGATACACTTTAGGTTATTTTTCCTGAGTTTTTCCTTGTGGTTGCTAATTTCTAGTGAGAAATAAAGCTGTCTACTTTTTGGCGCTTGTTTGTTAGTGCAAACTTGTAGGAAATATATCTTTGGTGCCTACTTTTTGGCGTTATATTTCCTTGGTGCCTACCGTTTGGGGCGTTTTTTGGTCCCAATTTTTTAGCGTTTTTTTCTGGTGTCTACTTTTTGGCGCTTATTTCTGTTTCCTGGCTAGTGCTTGTGCGTACTATTTATAAAGTGCTATCCATACTGGCGTCGGATTTATTGAGATTGTCTTGCAGCAATTTGTGTCGTTGCTGCAGTCCTGGGATCGCTGCGTTTGTGCGGGTGGTAAACGCTCGGAGTAGTGCGCGTTTTTGCCACGATTTGTGTCCGGTCGACCCTTCTCCGTTAAAACAGCTAAAGGTTCGATAATACCAAAATTATAAAGCTTCTTCTGCACATACAAATTTCACATTTTTTCTATACAGTCTTCTTTTTTTAAACAATTTATTACAAAGAGTTTTAAGTCCGCCATTTTGATTTTTTTTCGGCTGTCAAATATCGAAGCTGATGTCAAATCGACCAGTCTACCTATTACAAACAACTCCGTTTTTTGTTTCAGACCCTCCAAGCTAGAGATTTTTTATAGAGGCAACTTTAGGCAGTCACCGTAACTGAAAGGGTTGGTGCAAGACTACCATTCGGAAGTGCACAGGTTCTAAGCTACGAACACGAAACACCAACTGATAGAAAAAGATTTTTCTAATAGCAGTTAGCCCTAGGTAGGCAATGGCAAATCTCCGAATGACTTTGTGCCATCTAAAACCCCAGCCCTTCATTGGTAGAAAAACATCAAGACGTAAACCACAAATTGGAGAAAGAGCTCAACCAAATAACGAAAAAGGGTTTAAGAGCTAATAAAAAATATAATATAATTTTAAGCTGCCTTACCAGTTGGATTCATTATAGTAAAAGTAGTATTTGATGTCGGTATTTTTATGTAAACAATTTAAATCAATAAAACTAATTTGATTTAAAAAAATGTCAAATTCTTGAAAAAAAGTGAAATATTGGCACTAAATTTTTAAAGCTAATAGCCGCAATGGCCATTCGCTCATAACTAAAAATGAATACAAAGCACCTTTGCAGCGAAAGGATGCATTCACTCAGTTAGGCCGATCAATACGGAAAAGAGGGATGAATGTGATTTCAGCATTATTTAAATTTACCACATCAGTTACTGCATGACACTTTGTACAAAAACCAATTTCCACTATTTGGTGTACAAAGAAACTAAGTCCGTCCAAGCGGTATTAATTCACGGTTTTTCATCTTAAATGTCTCATTGTCAAATAGATCTAAGCCATTAAAGCAAGAACATGAACATGAAGAAACGGATATTAAGGATTTTCATATTTCCGCCAAAGTTAAGCGGAAAATAAAAAAAAAACTCTGAATTTTTTCCCTTTATTTTCCGTTCCTCCATTGGTTTTACTGCATTTTCTTCTGTCACTTTTGCCATTTGCTTTTAATTTTTGGCAAATTTTCGAAAATCAGAAAAACTATAGTTATGCTGTTGCTGTTGATGCTGCCGTTGGTAACCGCAACGAGTTGTCATTTACAGTGACTTAGAACCAAAGCCGCAACGAACTTTAATAAATCATAATGGCGGAAAAACTGATGGCCACGACGATGGTTTTAGCGGCAAAGTGAAGAAGAAGAGAAGCAAACATTGCTGAACGGAAGTGAATCTCACGCAAACTGAGAAACGCCAATGCCAAAAGGGCACAAATCATCCGCACTTTTACGCTTTGGTACTTACGCTATCCGCATTAACACACACACATACTCGTGCACTAACTTTTTTTCTCTTTTTTTCATTTTGAAAGTTGAGATGCAAAGAACAAATCGTCACTAGTAAAAAGTAGTGATGGAAAAATGAAGCAATGCGCCAACACATTCATCATACACTCGACGTCATCCATCATGGGTTAAATATTTGACATATCGCAAAAGTTCAAAATACGCGACTTCGAAAACAAACTAAAATAAATACGAGGAAGAGAGCACAGATAAAATGACGCTCCACACTTTTGCAGACAACAAACACGTGTTGTTCGTGTTCTCCTGCAGAGCCAGCTTTTCAGCTTTTGAAGCGCTCATGCATGTAAAATATTTTCAAGAGTTATAATGCCCCATATGCCCACCGCCATCGGGCTCTCCGGTACTTGTGTCACGAGACTGCTTTCGAAAGCTGTTGAAATCAGTTGTTTAAATTGATTTGAAACTTGTGCAATACGTTCCGCTGCTCAGAGCAGCAAAAAAGGTACCCTAACTCACAATAACCCCTTTGCAATAAATGCTCATAAATAGAGTTGTAGCACAGCCTTTCAATCGGTTGCATGCCAATATGTAGACATGTGCGCGTATTTGAATAGGCGCCCACGTCGTGTGGGCAACACTTTTTCCATTTGGCCAACTTTATGGAATACATTACATAATTGGTGTTCCCTCTCCTAGCAAAATATTTAACTAAGTTTATTGAACTTCTGTCACTAGTTGCCTCTGTGTGCGTGTGAAACTTTTTCAATGGAAAACACGCGCCGTTGTCAATTTGCTAACAACTGAGGCCATCTCCCGCAGTGGATTTGATGGCGCCCATTTGTCAGCCAGCTGCTGATGTGCGTCTCCCCGCTATTCATTGGCTGAGCGTTAGTGTTAAGCAACTTAAGTATTTGTATACAATAACAAAGCTATTACCATAAAGTAGACTATTGGGCGCAGTTAAAGCTCAATAAAATGTCATAAATATTTACAATAAATATGAGCAAAAGTTTTGACATAAAACTCGAATGTGCAACATGCTGTGTTAAGTTTTGTCTTTACCCAAATTTGTTCCTGCATCGATCTGAGTGAACTTTTTTTAAGAGGAAATGCATATGTATATGATGTCATAGTCGTAGTTATAACCATAGTCATAGCCCTAGTTTAAGTCACAGCCATAGTCATAGTATTTATAGTCCGAAACAAATCCATAGTCAAACTCATACCCGTAGCCATACTCATAATCATAGGCATTGTTGTAGGCATATCCCTAGTTCAGGTTAAGGCGATAGCCATTATCATGCTTATATTCATACTCATACTCATGGTTATACTCATACTCATTCTCATAGTTATACTTATATTCATACTCATACTCACAATCATACTTATATTCAGACTCTTACTTATACTCATATTCTTACTCATATTCATTCTTCTCATATTCTTACTCATACTCATACTCATACTCATGCTCATACTCATATTAATGCTCATTTTTATACTCATATTAATGCTCATTTTCATACTCATACACATACTCATTTTCATACCCATACTCATACTTATACATATATCATACTCATACTTCTATTCATACTGATACTCATATTCATCATCATGCTCATATTCATACTCATACTCATACTCATATTCATGCTCATACTCATACTCATATTCATACTCATACTCATACTCATAATCATACTCATACTCATACTCACACTTATACTCATACTCATACTCATACTCACACTCATACTCATACTCATACTCATACTCATACTCATACACATACTCATATTCATACTCATACTCATACTCATTTTCATGCTCATAGTCATCATCATGCTCATACTTATATTCATACTCATTTTCATACTTATACTTCTATTCATACTCATACTCATACTCATCATCATGCTCATATTCATACTCATATTCATATTCGTGCTCATACTCATACTCATATTCAAACATTGTCACCTGCATAGTCATGGCCATAGTAATATTCCTAGTTTAATTCGCGAACTACGACTAGTTATAATCCGAATCAAAGTCATAGTCATCGTCATGGAAAATTTTAAAACTTTTACCCGTCGTAAGAAATCGACGCTGTTCTCTTCCCAAAATGCTGTTAAACAGTATAGTAAGTGGGGCGACACACGTAGACGTTGTGGGCATCTGTTGTTAGATTCCGCATAAGGAGTATGAGCAATGAAATGGAAAAATTATTTTTTGGCAGACATTTGGTCTCACTTTGACAAGTAACATTTTTAAATGACTTGAAATAAAACCCCTTAATTTATTAAAATTTGGATAACAAAGCGATTTTCACCCAGAGTTTTTTTCTTTATGCCACTTATGGTACATACGCAAGCAGAGAGCGGAATGGTGTGCGCACAATACTTTAGCGATTAATTTTTTATGCAGACTCACCTTTTCAATAATTCAATCATCAATTTAATCGTATCAATAATATACCGCTTTCCACACACATACATATGCATATTGTTTATGTATGTGTCAATACCAGAATAGTCTAGACGTATTTAAGAGATTTAAGTTTTATAAAACCCACATCTAAGACGGCAGCTTGCAACCCACTCCCTTGAGCGGCATCAAAGAGGCGCAATGATTTATTATATGCTGAACTTTCGAGGCAAGCCAAGTGCACAGCAAACGCGTAGGTGAGAGTGATTTTTATAAGCATATGTTATAATATACAGGTGTGTGTATTAATGTATGTATAGTCATATATAATGTAAAGTATATTTCACCTACGCTCCATTAAATCGTTTTAGCGACACTTTCGTTGAGGGGTCATAATGCTTAATCTTACGAATAATACCTATTGTCTACAAAGGCGGCGGCGAATATGGCCTGCCGATGACGAAGGCAAACAAATGACAGCACAGAAGGGACATTGGAGGACGTAGAAATCGGGCTTCTTGCCTGCCACGCTACTTTGATGGGCGCGTGTGTGTGGGAAAGGAATAGTATATGGCTGGCATCTAGAAGCTTAAATGGCTACCAAATTCAACCGACCACATAGTTGACGTACCGGCTATTTTATACTTATATAAGTATATAAATATGCACACATATTTACTCAAGCACATTACGCAGCCATGCTCACATACATGTACACATAGAAGCAGTATAAATATCGGGTAATGGCGTAAACCACAGCGGCACTAATATCCTTTTGTTTATAAATGGGCTAATGGAAGACAATTATTTTTGCCCTCAAGTCTCACAGTACAGGCAAAAGCGGTAACGGCGTGACCTGGTGCCTTGAAGCTACTCGTATTGTTACGCTTATGGTCACTGCCATTACCATGATGCGCAAGCGCCTACATATGCACACTCATATGTGCGGGGAGGTAAAAAAAGCTTTGCGTCTGAAAGGAATTAAAAATACTAAGTTTATATCAAATCGATTCATTAGTAAGTCAGATACGACTGTATAAGCCAAGAGATCTAGAAAATAAAAACATTAATTGCATATCAATTAGATCAATTCTTTATTTACAAAAAAAAAATTTTTTTTGCAATGGCAATATAAAAAAATGTATTCCCCTGGCGTAACACATGCAACTGGCGTAACTGATTGGGCTACTCAGGCACGTCTGAAAGCCAAAATTCGGTTGATTATTCATCAGGAGGTATGGTGGGTAGCACATTCACAAAAACAAAATTTTTTTCTAGATAGTTTATCTGCTTATTGGAAAAACAAAAAAAAAATGATTTTTTTCACGTTCTCGCTCTTAAAAAAAGTAGAAAAATTGGTTATAAAATTATAATTCTGCTATCCGCGCGAGCCACAAGTCTACTTAATAACATATTAAAAATTCAAATCAATCGAATCGGTACTTTTAGAGAAATTACCAAAGCCAACTCGAAAAAAGTAGTTTCGAGAAAAACACGGATAGCGCGCTTATACCTGAGCGTCGTACTCCAAACCGGTATCGATTTAAAGGACTGTAACGTCTAAACTACAACGAATTTCAATATAAGAATTTCCAGGTATATTTTTGAAAGTCGTTTTTTTCGAAATTCTAGACCAGAAATGTGCCTTAAGTTACGTTCAACGATGAATTTATTTACCCAGGAACGAGATCTAACAAAGGTCACTTTTGAAGGAGATGCCGCTTATTTACATACTTGCAATATAGAGAAGACAATGATTTTCAAGCGCTAGAGAGTCAATTGGGCTTTCAGGCTGGCCGATTGAAGAGATATCCTTAGGCCTTTGTGAAAAGCTCGAAAAACGTCTTACTCGTACCCACGTTCCACGTTTGAAAAACAGAAACTGAGGCACAGCTAAGCGTATCATCTACGATGCTTTCAAATAACATACTCGATCATCTTGATGTCTCTAAAATCAGCGCAAGATGTCTTTCAAGATTACTCACATCACTTGAGCAGCAAAGGGATATCGAGTAATTACATGCATTTTTTAAGTTTTTGAATCTTCGCAACAGGAACGAAAATTTGTAGCCAGTTTGTAGCTGCAGATGTAACTTAATACCAGTATGAGCCTTAGTTGGAATCTGTGCAGTGTGTGTGAAGAATGACAGTGACAGATTTTTTTTTTTTTTTTCCATTTTTCTTTATTTATTGAATCTTTCTTGTATAAGAAACTAACAATAAGTTTACAAATCTTATATATTGTACTAGAGTAATATGTTTCCTTGCCAGTGCTAAGAAACGAATTATTTGCTCAAATGAACATATATTTACGTATATGATGAAATCGGTTGTGAATCTCCAATTCTTCATAGTTGGGAGCTGGAAAGGACGGGTTTCCAGTCCCCGATTCTTCGTAGCTGGGAGCCGGAAAGGCCTAGTCTCCAGTCTCCCTTAGAGCTTCCGTTGTCCCTCATGTCGATTGTGAAAATGATGTTGTTTTTTTTTTTTTTTTTCGAATGTGATAGATGTGGTTGGAGGAAGTTGTGGACGGACTCTCGTGTGAGATGAGATCATTAAGATAGTGCAGACTTGAAGATGTCTCTTTTTTTCAATCGTGTGTGAACTTCATCTAAAAGTAGATTTCGCGCTAGTTTATTGGGATGGTCTTCTAGCTTTTGTAGGTATTTTTTGCTCAACCGTACTATTTCATCGGCTACACGAAGTATGCAAATATCTCTGTGAATGTTAGCGTTCTTTATATACCATGGAGCTCCCGTGATTATCCGCAAGGCTTTAGATTGCACTCTCTGAAGTTTTTCGATATTTGAGGGCGTAGCCGTTCCCCACATTTCTATACCATATGTCCATATTGGTTTTAGCATGGCTTTATTCTAGAGGTAATGCTGATTTCGAATTAAGCATCCAATATAGGCTTTTCATTTTAAGCTTGATGTTCGACACTTTCTTTTCAATATGATTCCGCCATGTGAGTCTTCTATCTAAGTGAATTCCGAGATATTTTATTTCGTTTTGCTGTGGTATATTCTGACCATTTATTGTAACTGCAGGGCAAGTTTCTTTTCTTAGAGTAAAAGTAATATGCACGCATTTGGTTTCATTAACCTTTATTCTCCAGTTTTTAAACCATACTTCTGTTTCAAGTATATGCCTTTGTAATATAGACGTTGCTACTTTTGGGTATGTGTGAGTGCAAAGTATTGCAGTATCATCGGCAAATGTTGATGTCATTGTTTGGCTCGTCGTTGGCATATCAGATGTGTATAATACATATAAAATAGGGCCCAGAACGCTGCCTTGTGGAACTCCAGCGTCTATTCTACAATGCCGAGAGAAAAAATCTTTTTGCTTTACAACAAATTCTCTATTGGTGATATAGTTTTGCAGCAAGAGGTGTACATTCGTAGGCAGTAAACTAGTAATTTTGTGAATTAGGCCGCGGTGCCATACCTTATCGAATGCTTGTGCAACGTCTAAGAACAGTGCAGTGCAGTACTGTTTATTCTCAAAAGACTTTCGTATAAATGACACAATGCGATGAACTTGCTCAGTTGTACTATGTTTTGCTCTGAATCCAAATTGGTGTTGAGGAATAATATTGTTATCTTGAATAAAGGGCATTATTTTCTGCAAGAGCAACTTTTCAAATAGCTTTGAAAGTATGGACAATAGACTAATTGGCCGATATGAGGATGCTTGGCTTAAGTCTTTCCCAGGTTTACCAATCATAATGATTTGAGATAATTTCCAAGCTTTTGGGTAGTAGGCAGTACGAGAGATGGCGTTAAATATGTGCCTGATATGAAGAACGGCAATATTGGGAAGCTCTTTTAGCATTTTTGGGGTGATTTTGTCGTAACCTGGTGCTTTTTTAGGTTTAAGTTGATTAATAACTGAGACTATGTTATTCTTTATTATTTATTAAGATGTAATAAATAATTTAAAAAAAATTTATTCTTTTATTTATTAAGATGTAATAAATAAGTGCCTAAAACTTGTAATTTTTTACATTTTAGGGTATTGAAAACGAAGATTTAAAATCAAAAAATATTTCTGAGAAAAATATTAAATATTTCTAATTTACTACAAGTTGGTATGTAATGAAATCAACAAATTAATATTTTTTTTGTTCCAGTTTGTAAATTTTAAAGCTTAGAGCATTCCTTAGAGCATACTGTATTCTTCGGATGGCGGCACAGAATGGGGGAAGGATATGTGGCTTTTCCACTGTCGCTCCGATGGTATTTTGATTTAGAATGAAAACAGAAAAGCGTATTAGTTTGTTGTTATCAACAATTTAAGTTTTTTTTTTGTGATTGATATACATACCTATATAATGTAATGAGTGTATCTACAATCTGGTGTTAGTCAGAGGCCCGAAAACATTATTTTCAATAATTATTATTTCAATAATTTTTTTTGCTAGTCAGTTGCTTTATTTTACCAAAATAAAAGCAAACTTTCAAAAAAAAAATTAATAATTGTAAAAGTTATCGCTGTTTGTGTGGAACCCGTTTCCTCAGAAGTCCCTTGCGGTGATAGTCACAAGTCCTTGGAGAATCGTCTTAATTCAAGAGGAAAAGCGAAATTAATATAATTTCATTAATAGACTAGCTTTAACCCGCGGCCCCGCTCGCGTAGGAGTAGTTTTGAGGGATTTAGAATATGTGTATATAAGAATTACAAACAGTAATTTCATAGAAAATAATTTTTTATTAATAACCATAATATTACAATATCCATTGCTATGCCACGTTGAATAAAATCAAAACAGCCGATCAGAGAAATATCAAGCAAAATTAATTTTATTAATTTTCTATCTCAAACCGTTTTTGAACTTTGCATTTGGGTCACAGTTGAACAGCTTATGCGGATTATGAAGTCTAGAGTGTGCTATAAATAGTGGGAAATAGGAAAAACTAAGATTTTTTAGATTAAATTTAAGCAAATATTCGTCACTAATAATGATGTGGTGGCTTAGTGAGAGTGGTGGCGCGGCCTGGGGGCTGTGGGAAGGGAGTTCCATCGTAAAAACATGCCTATAACCTTCATTGGGTGAAAATATGAATGTATAAAAATGTTTACGTCATTTGGTGTTGTCGTTTCGTAGTGATGCGCGGACAACGTACAGACATTCACATTAGAAGGTAATCTTGGGTCTGATCGAAGCTTTTTTCCCAAATTAGCAATATGGCGGCCTCAGGAAATATTTTTCAGATTTTCGAGAAAAAAAAATCGAGAATTAATTGTTCAAAAAAATTTTAATTTTTTAAAAGAAATCCTTCGATAATAAGCAGTATAATTTTTATTGATATCTACCAAACGGTTTTAAGTTACAATGATCACCAGTTCAAAAACCATAGTTTTGAGAAAAACGCATTTAAAGTTTTGCTATCGTAGAGTTATTCGAATTATTTAATTACTTCACTCTGTCATCTATTCCTGGGCCATATAATAGTTCTTCAGCCGTCATAGCAGCTTCCAAAATACCGATTTGCTGTTGCCTACGTAGCATTCTACCTTCTCGAGAGTTATCGTTAGCGCGCTTATCTGTCACTTTCATACGCGCAGCATCCAGCTACTTCCTCTCGAACGCCAGAGCGCCTTTTGTTTATTCTTGAATAACTCGAAAAGAGTTTCTCGGATTCACTTAAAATTTTCACACAATATGTTTATGATATTATACTTAAAAAAATGAAAAACGAAGAGATTCAATTTTTTGAAAATTCTGACTACCCCTTAATATATTATTATTTCTTCACTTTGATGGCCGAAACTCAGTGCTTGTCCTTTCTGATTTGTGAATAAGTTTGAATTAAAATTTTATGAAGAAAGTAACCTCGCCGAACAGCGTTTAACATAGTCAACGTTTTAACTGTTCGGCAGGCAAATGCCTAGGTTATCGGCCGTAACATTGCAGCGACTGGAAACAGTTGTTTATAGCATTCGGAACGATAGGCGCTATTAACCCTCTAGTGGCTAAACTTTACAAGATTTTAGGGTATGGCCTAAAAACATACATTACTTTTATTAACCTATGTTTGACAGTTCAAAAGAAGAAGTTCAACAAGGATTAGTGTGCATATTGCGAGCCTAAAAGATTTCTTTACACATATTTGCCTCTTTAACTTTTTCATAATTTTTGTTATTTTTCATAATAATTTTTATTCAATCTTTAGAAGTTATATAGTATAGTTTATATACCTGTAAGAGGATACTCGTAAGTAATTTTCATTTGATAGTTTAATTTGTTTTAAGAAGCATTTTACAATACTTATATAATCCCTACTCCATAAGGTCTGCTAAAGTTTTGCGTTTTAAAAGGCTTAAAAAAGAATTCAGGCGAAATAAGCTGGGTGCTGCATCGTTGTGTGTGAGCTGTGGCAAATTGCTTCTTTACTTCAGTCACAGTTGGTATGTTAAGATCACGATTAAGGTCGCTATTCTTTATACAGTGCTTCAACATTTCCGGAAACATAGGTATAGGCCTGTAAGAGGACTCTGCGTTGCATGATTTGCCAGCCTTAGGCCTCTTGGCAGCTTCGGTAAAATTTCTAATATATAGGTACGACTTGAAACTGAGGCACTTTTTAAATAAACTGGTCAAATGGAAAGTGCAATTTTTGTAATAACACCGAACTGATGTCATTTTCCATGTGCGGTATACAGCTGCATTGATAAATAAATAAGAAGCATGGATATATATTTGTGAAAAGTTAACTTGGAAGCAAATTGGGGATGCATGAATGTGAAAAAATTCGTACTTTGATTAGAAAAAGTGTTATTTGGTGCGAACAAAAATAATCTAAAATAGGGTCAGTGTAATTTAATATTAAAAGCGAACTGTGAAGAGTGAAAAAGAAGGAATGAGTTAAGGTAAAATATTAATAGGAATAATTTCTAGTTAAATAGTAAGCACAAGTAAAAAGAGAAAGCAATATGAAAACGCTTCCAAACACACAGAGACGAAAAGTTAAGAAGCTCGTCTGCGCTGAACAAACGGAACGATCTGTTAACAACGCAAATACTAAATTTGACGAGCGCTTGAAGTGTTTGTCCGACAAAAGAACCCATTCTCATTATTACTGTTATTATACCACATGCAAGCGCTGCAAAATACTTTGTTTATGCCAATGTTTGTGCTATGCTTCGATGAAAAAAACATATAAAATTTAAACGACATGAAATTGGACTGAAGATAATAAAAGTGAAATGGCTAATTGAAGCAGATCAAAGCTTTTCATTTATAACAAAATAACTATAGACACAAATTATACGACCTGTGTGGTTCTATGACGCGCATTTATCGGGTTGCGCTTGGACTTGTCGCCTTATTCGGATAATTATTTCCACTAAAAGAATCACGAATTTTGCTATGAGTTGCTCTTAAATCCCGATCATTTTCATAACATTGTAAAATTGTGCATATGTCTACCTGGAAAATATCAAAGATCGCATGAAAAAGGTGATGTCTAGGAACTATTCACTACTGACATCTAAGCGTCACTTTTGAAGGGCCCTATATAAGAAGATACTGTTGTGCTATACTTTTGAGAAAATCAAAAGACATCATTAAAAATAAAATAGAGGAGAAAACGGTTGTAAAATATGGTGATTTTCTATGAAGACGTGGGCGTAGAAAGAGACTGATTGCAATGGCTACGCTCGACAAGTGTAAATCTGGCATACCTAATAATTTAGCCTGTAACTCAGAAATTAATATATACTTCTGAACACTAAAAAGCATCAAGAAGTTTACCAAAATTTACTGTTGATGATGATGGTTATGAATGAAGTCGTGTATATTTGGGGCTCCAACACGATTTCTCTCTTTCTCCTAAAGCTTTCGCTTCTCTCCAGTCCAGGTTCATGGAGCGGATCTCTTCTTATAGGAGTCTTCTTCCGGTATTTACTAGTCTACCTTATCTACGGCTACCATATCGATTCCAGTCAATGCGGCGCAGAGCTACTCATTAAATTTGGTTTTTGAATAACTTGGATGGAAATCTGTATTTTGATCTTTACGCGCACCATTACTTGTCTGTTTGTATACTCAAGCTGCCTGCCTTCAAAAGTGTCAATATGATTGACGAACGACGACATTTGCAAAATTATGAGGCTTGCGTTTGGGTGATTATATTTGCGCCATCTTGTATGAAAAGTGCATTCAACTTAAAGGAGAGTAAACTGAAAGGTAAAAATTATTCCATGTTTAATTTCGCACCACTTCCGCTGCATAACGTAAACTTTTTGACCTCCCCTCGTACACATACCATCAGCGAAACCATACTTGCAGCCAAATATATGTATTTAGATGTGTTGCAACACATTTATATGTGTTTGTGTGCGTTTGCATGTGTATACTTTCACAGGCCTGTCGCTTTTTAAGTGATAAATTGATTGTTCCCACACATTCACAATTTACTCAATCACGCGGCTACACTTCGCACAAAAACCCAATACATACTCAAATATACTCGTCTGCGTATGTGTGCAACTACACTACTAATATGTATGTGCTGCTATGGCTCGGCGGGTTGTTACCAATTCATACATTCATATGCTCTACCCGGCGCTTGCCGCTCCCATTCCTGCTCTAGCTCCAGCTGCAATACATCGCGCCGCAACTCAGCGAACTGAGGCTATTTATCCGTTTTATGGTTGAGGTTAGCAAACGTTGCGGTCAAAGGATAAAATTTCTATAGCTTGTCGCTGTGACCCGTGACGAAGGCACATACAACAACCGACAGTGTGCAAACATACAAACTCACACAAACCGGCAGCTCTCATCGAATGAGCAGTGTGTCCAGCGAGCTGAAAACGCCACCCTTTGCCCTTACCTCTCTTGGCCTCTGCGACAGCACTACCCTGTTGACCAACACTCTCTTCGTCTTTCTACCTACACACATACATATGCGCGTGTGTAGGTGCACAGTTGCTTGGTCCTTTTTATGCGGTCAAAATGTTTACCAAAGATCAAGGCAGCAGTAAAGCGTTGTAACATGCCGTGTGTATGTGTGTGTGTTAGTTGATGTGCACACATACACGTACGCACATGTACTTGTAGTAGAAACGAACATTAATATTTTTGCAATATTTCTGTTGTGCAAACGCATTTGCTTATTAAAGTCAATTTATATCGCATTCGCTTCTTTTGCCCTTCACATTTAGATTGTCGTTGTTTGTTTATGTGGCTGGAGGAGGTTATTAAATTATGATAAATTTCATTATTTGGCAAATATTGTGTTACAACCAACAGCAACAACAATAATAATAATAATCAACACTACAACAACAATCAACACCTATTTCCACAGTAGTATAAGTCGGCGCGTTTGCTTCGGAAATTGTTTTTCCACTTCTCACCCAACCGTTTGGTTATGTTGCTGCGGTTGCCGGTACCAGTGTCGGTGCCTTTCGACATCACCTTGGCTGTTTTATTTATTCCATTATTGTTTTTTGCTGTTGACGTTGGGACGCATGAGCTGCAAAATAATAATTATTATGGCTAGAATTTATTGACTATCGATGAAATGAAGCATCTGCATCCTTCTCAACCCTAAATTGCATTATTTGCCTGCCAGATTTCGTAGGAGCTGAGAATGCTGTTTGGAATCTCACCTTTCTGCTGCGAATTTATGAAATCTGGGTGGAAGGGACCTTACAGTGATTGCCACAATTTTTTGCTGATATGATTCGAATATTTTCTACAAGAAGTTGGCAGTTTAATACTGAGTTTTCCATTAATGGCTTTTGGGAGAAATTTCTATCAGCGCATCATTGGTAGAATAATCGTATTTATCGCCTGCAGTCAATCTTTCAATTAAATATTTTATTAGAATTTTCTGGTGCAATAATAAATCAATTTTTGTTAGCGGAATTTATAGCGATAAAAAATACTGAACTGCAAAAAATAAATGGAAAAAGTGCTAATCTAAGAATTATGCTTGTGAAAGGTAGGTAAAGAAGATAAAAACGGGAAGTCATTAATGATTGTGACAGTATTTTTTTGCAAAAATTCGTAGTGATTCAATAAGATCTCAGATTTTCTTTTATAAATAAAGCTCAACTAAATTCGTTGAAATATTGCTTTCTTTTTATTTCAAGTAATTTAGTCTGTGGCATTGACGAGTAGGTACGAAACACCTATCAGATTTATTAAAAAAAAAGTAAATAATTGGCTCGTTCACTTCTGTTAGGTGTTTGGCGGAACTGCCGCTCCTATTTGTGGTATGCGTCTTGATGTTGTTCCACAAATGGAGGAACCTACAGTTTCAAGCCCACTCTGAACGGCAAATATTTTTTATGAGGAGCTTTTTCAAGGCTGAAACACACTCGGAGGTTTGCCATTGCCTGCCGAGGAGCGACCGCATTTGAAAAACCTTGTTCCAATTTTTTTCTGTTTAATGCACGGAGAATCGAGCCTGCGTACTACCGAATTCAGCTACGGCGGCAATCAGATGTATTATTCATGGGATATTTGTAGTTATACATAAAATAAAGCAAAACTGATACACTTTGTTTCGCTGCAGAGTGCTGCCAACAACTATAAACAAAAACCTATACGGCATCAACTATCACACGCCTCTTGGACTATATTACACGTGTAAACCAGGTTTGACTAATTCTCGAACCTTACCGCAATGATCTTTACTTTCTCGCATACTCCTAAGTGGTCTACTAAAACATCCAAAATAATCTACGAGCTCAATCGAATATAGACAATGCTTTAACCACGTAACTGAGCTGCTAAGGAAAGACTTTGAGTTTATTTTTACTGACGGTTCCCAACACGATGACACCACTTCTTTTGCTATAAAAAAGATACCGGTGCAACTTTTAATGTCAAATCTCTGCCTAACAATTCCTCAGTTTTTACAGCCGAATCAACTGCATTGCTAGAAGCAGCATTATTTGCCCCCAAAGAGCAAAGAAACTTCCTCATATAGAATGATAACAAATTGGTGATCGAAGCACTTTTTAACGGCTCTAACATGTCGAAAACTCGCGATATTCACTATCAACACAGAAAATGAATAAAAATTAAGTGAGTCCCTGGGTTGGAATCCTAGAAAACGAGTATGCAAATCAGGCCGCTAAAGCTAATGGCAGGTTAGGTTATGTGATGCTGGCTGGCCTAAACCATGCAGAGACCAGGTTCATACCGATACCAGATCAGATGAATTTCGATTTTTTTAAACAAAAATATGCATATGCGCGTACTGTTCGCAAATTTTAGGAGTCGCTCAAGCTTCAGTTCAGGAATAGATTCTAGTCTCTCAAAACTGATAGCACCCAGGTACCATAGTCTAGTTTTCGAGCATGTGCAGGTAAATTGTCAAAATTTAACTACATTTCGTGGTCAGTTGAAGATAACTACATGCCAAAAAAATTCGGAAGATTCTGGCGAAAATGTTGAAAGTTTCATGAAATTTCTAAAAATTATATCCAAAATTTGAAAGTTTACGTTATTTGGTCTTTGTTTTAGTATGCCCTAAATTGTTGTACAAAAAATAGTGTTGTGCTCATAAAGGGGAACACCACTGTGAACGCGTGAAAATGAAGTGATTTTCATGAATTTTTTTTTTTATAAGCAGGGATGATTATGTGAGGATCGGACAAATTATAATTTATTTAACATAAATTCAAATATACTGACACAAATTTTTATTAAAAAATATTAAAAATTACAACTGTAGCCAATACATGTACAAAAATTAAAAAAAAAAAACAAAAATTAAAATCGGTTCATAAGTCTTCGAGAAATCGAGGCCACCGTGTTCAAAAAAGTCGTTTTGAGAAAAGTTTTAAAGTTTTCATTAGCCGTTGTAACTCACTACTTGCACTTATTGTATTGGGTATAACTTCGTTAATTTTCAAGGTTTTAAGGTTACTTTTTTTTATATTTTTGAATATATCTACTTTAAGAAAATGCAAAAAAAAAATTTATTTTTTTGAAAAGTCACAGTGGTGTTCCCCCTTAACTTTCTAATGTATCACCATCATCATCATCATCTATTAGCTTTACTGTCCGGAGTGGGCTTTAGCTGCCTCAGCAATCTTCCTCCACTCAACTCGAACCACCGCTAGAGATTTCCAGTTTTTGATGCCTCAATTTTTCAGGTCCTTCAGGTGACGTTATACAGCCAAGTTGTTTTTGATCTGCCACGGATTCTTGCGCATAAAGGCCTACACATTTAATGCGTTGCAACTTGACAAACCTTTAAATATCGTCGCCATTGTAGAGACTTATTAGCAATGGTGGTTATAGTGATACTAATTAGTAGTAACCAGGGTGAGCATACCTTGGTTGGAATTCGGAAATAATTAATATTTTCAATCCCTGGTATAAGCATAAAACCGCAATGCTTCTATAGAAAAACAATTCCAGTCTACTGGCACACACACTTTCAGTCTATTGTTACCTTTTTATTTTAAAAATGATTTGATTTTGTAACTTTGTTTTTGTGAAAATGGAACTTTATTTGTTTTGCCTTCTTTTATCACGTAAAATCAATATTCGAAACTCCCACATACCTTTTCGAGAAATTAAGATTGATGCGAGCTGAGAGGCACTAAACTATCATTGTCCCTAAATGTTCCTACTTGCCTTCAACAAGGCTGTTCTTCATTAAAGTTGTAAGGCGCTGGAACTCAATTCCTGAATCAAGGCTGTGATCAGTAGGAATAATTGCAAAGGAGTAATACCCGATTAATTTAAATATATTTCATAAATGTGATTGTGAAGAAACTGGTACTATTTCTCTACCTTTTTGTTTCTAAAATTAATTCTCAACCTGCGTGTTTCTATTTACGCGTCTCACTATATGTCTCATTGCTAGTTTTAAGTTTGCTTTGTATAAAAGTATTTGATTTTGAATGTAATATATCTCAACCAGTTGACGTATTGTAATAGACTAAAAAGTCTTAGCAATACAGCCGCATTTTTAATAATAAATTTATATATATAAAAGAATGTCACGTTAATTACACTATTTATAACTCGACAACGGCTAAACCGATTTGGCTGAAAATTGGTGGAGAGGTAGCTTAGAACCAGGAGACGGACATAGGATATTTTTTTATCCCATTCAAACGCGTTTCCATGAAGTCACTATGAAATGTGGTATAACAAAAATGCATCTGATATGGAATAACAAAACGCAAATGACAGCTAAACGTAATTTTGTCTAGGGTTAACTAGAAAGTTTGATAATATAAATTTTGTCAGAAATATATATTATTATCACAGTTATTTGTATTCTCTTTGAATCATCATTATCAATGTCGCGACCAAGACGATCGAATCTTTCCCAATAAAGCCGTAATGCAAGAAGGATACGAAACATTGCGAATGAAACGACTGAAGAAGCACAAGGAATTGCCCGTGAAGAGCGCCGCGTTAGTATGGCTCGACTTCGTGCTTCTCAATCATAACAGTAAAGCGAGGCAGCCCGTGGAACGGCTCGGTTGGCAGTGCGAAATCGTTAAGCGAATAACAGAGATCAACAAGTAGATCATTTTCGACGCACAAGAAGAGAATTATCAAGTGCTGATTGGAATCGAGCAGCGTTTCGATATGATTGCAACACTGATTACTGCTTGCATCCTAGCGTTTGCATTGGGCCAGTGAACGTTGTTTGCGAGTATTGTGGCGCATTGAAGTTTTCTGGAGACACGCCGGATTGTGCTGCCTTAGTAGAAGAGTGAAATTACTATTGTTGACTTTTTTGGAGGCGCAAGCGGATTGATTTTATTTCCTCAGAATTTCTGTAACTTTGTCTCATCGAAAGACGAACTCATAAATAAAGTATTCCCCAACATCATTAATAACTTCAAATAGATGACCCAAACTACATAATTCAAAATGATATCATTGGAACAATGCATTCATTCAAATCCATTGACTGTGAAACAAATGAAGATGAAGCCACCAACTATCCAATTGAATTTTTAAACTCCTTGGACGAGCCTGGCTTACCACCGCACAGTGGTCCCGCCGCGTAGGAAGAGCGGTCATACGAACTTTTGGCGTGGTAAATGACTTTTTAGTACGTTTTTAAGTTGAGAAATGTTTTTATTTGTTAAAAAAACATTAAGACATATAAAAAGTAATATATATATAATAAGAATATATATAAGATATAATAATAATAATAAATAATAAAGTAATATATAATTAATATAAAAAGTCAAAGAAAAATTAGGTATACACATTTTTTACATAAAATTTTTTTGTTTCGTTTAAAGTTTTGCATAAATCTTAAATTATAAACAGTAATAGAAAAAAACATTAAATTCCGAAAGGATGAGCATAAAGTATACTTTGATGCCAGTTAACTTATTCTTATTTATGAAAATAATAAAATATTCACTTTCCAAAAAGTTAATGTACTTAGAAATACAAAACTTTTAACTCAATAAATCTAACACTTCTCTTGACATCATAGATTTCTTTTTTCATGGTAATTTTCGTAGACTATATATAAATGGATCGGAATTAAGAAGAAGCCTGTGCAAAAGATCCGTGTTAGCTACAGTTATTGAGTGATTTCTGGTATTGTCACGTCTGAATCGTTTCACTAATTTATTACATGATTCAGCTGCCTCCTCTGATAATTCTCCAATTGATAATAAACAATGATCGATCACCTCCGACCCATGAATGAGCACTTTATGAACTGATGCAGGTAAATTATACCATGAATATTTACTAACTAGAATTTTAGCAGTGTCTAGTGCGTATATTTTGAATTTATTCGAATTAATTTTAAAACCAGATGAAAGACATTGTAGGAGATAACTACATCTGTCTATAACGTGTTTGTCTATTCCTGTGATTTCGGATGATATGGTTGAATGAAGGAAAAATTTTCGTGGTGTATTTCCATCATTAGAGGTGCCACTTCCTCCAATTCGCGGTTTTTCAACTATCAAGCCTAATTGTTCTCTAAACTCCCTCTGAACAAATTCCTTTCTCTTAGTTAAAAGTGCTTTTTCCTCAGATGAACGTGCTTGCCACCTTTTAAATTCGATTCTATAAGAAACATGAATAAAGTATTCAAAAAATCTAATCCAAGAATGCAGGGGTGATAAACCAAATTCAAATCTACTCGAGTTTACTTGTTTGTTTCTACACTTTTCTAAATCATTCAATTCTTTAGGTGTCGCTCCACAAATATAACATTTACTCGTAGATGAGTCACTAAGAGCACAGCTCACTTTACCATCAACCATAGTTAATTGTAAAGAATGACTTACTTTATAACTATGGTTATCGATTTTAACAACAGTCGGATTCAAGTCACTAATAGCTTTTTTAAAATACTCTTCTTCTTGAACACAAAGAGCTTTAGTTTCTTTAGCAAATTGAAAACGTATAGGCCGGCAAAACCTTGTGGAGGATGGGCGAGGGTTTTTCCAAATTATCTTATCTGGGTCAGAGGTAATCGATTTACAAATTAATTTCAAGGGTACGTAAGATGTAACAATTAAACTTCCATCTTCCGTTCTCGGATCAGAAAAACTTTGCTTGTATTCGCTGTGTCCAGTGCTTCCATCGAAACCCCATTTTTCTACTAATTCATACTCAGTGCAATTTGATTCAGATATATTTACCAATACTGGTTTTTGAGATTCGAGAATTCGAGAGCATGTGTGGTCCAACAAACATTGTAAATTAATTTCGGCAGATGATTCCGTAACGCCAATTCCTGTTGGGTAACACCGTTTTTTTGCGGCAAGAAGTCTTTTATAAGATGGTAAAGCGTTAGGCAATTTTGAATGAATAAAGTCTCTTAATAACAAATACTGATGTTTGGTGAGTTTTGCCGCATTAAATAGAGACAAAACTTCGTCCGTATTGAATTCTAAAGAATTTGTATTTGATTGCTTTGAATTACTTAGTATTGCATGAATAGCGGAACTATCAACATTAGCTAGATCGGATAACCTGCGACGCTTTGTCCTCTTGCTGCAATCTTCAAAATCTTTTCTGTGTCCCTGCCTGTGTTCGCTCGGAGAAGGATTCGTAGAGTTTGTCACCTCGCCCGACTCCCGCTTTTTCAACACACATAATTCGGTTTCAGTTAACCAATTACTGTACTTGGCAATCAGCCTTGTTTTTGATCTTTGCACTTTTTCCCAGTATCGAGAAATCCGTGAACAGATCCAAGAAACACGATTTTCAACGTCTTCTAAGGTTAAATTCTCAGAATTTGGTAAAGCTTGAATTATGTCCTTCAGTACGTGGCGACATCTATCAACATCATTTTTAATGCTATTGTAACATAACCACGTGTCCAGAATATGCATGCGCGTAACTGAACGCTTCAAATTTACACCTAAAACAAAAAAAAAATCTTTATTATCAATCTTGGTAGAATCACATTTTTCAAAATCCTACACATAGGTACAAATTAGACCCTATATCAAGCGCAGTCGCAGGTCATCGCAGCTGGAAACTATTTTTCCTTAAAGAGGGCATATGTTAGAATATTTTAATGTATGTTTCATTTGTGCAGATTCGTGCGAACTTAGTTAAAACTTTACAAACTTCTTATAAAAACAAAAAAAAAACGGCAAATTTTAAAGTACGTATTTCGTACGGTCTGAAAACCCACCAAATAATAATTAAAAAAGATAACAAAACGTTCAACATGTTTTACATACCTTCAACTTGAATTTCCATTGTACAACAGGTCATAAACACAGTAATTCTTAGAAAAATAACACTTCCCGGAACTGCGTAAGTACGGAGCGGAGACCACGCTAACTATCACTTTTCAAATTCTCTTACTTTGGAGGCACAATTATAAGTGAAGTGTTTGTGCAGTTGAAATTTCTTTTATACTCTAAGTTACTATGACTAATGAACTAACATTTAGCTAAATATTGTTGCATAATTTTAACATGACTATTTTCATCCAATGTCCTATGGCGGAACCACTGTGCACCGCACAATTTACGCCTAAAAGTTGGCTCCGTAGTAATCATGCTTCGAAACATTAGCCCACCAAAAGTTTGCAAAGGTACGCGTTTGGTGATAAATAAATTGATGAACAATGTGATTAACGCGACGATAGATACTCAAAGGAAAATTCGAAGGTGAAGAAGTTCTCATTCCGAGGATCCCGATGATCACAACCGATCTTCCGTTTGAGTTTAACAGACTTTAATTTCCGATCCGTCTTGCATTCGCCATGACCATTAACAAATCACAAGGCCAGTCCTTGAAAGTTTGTGGTCTGAATCTAGAAAATCAATGTTTCTCATATGGTCAATTATATGTGGCATGTTTACGGGTCGGAAAACCATCTGCGTTATTTGTTCTTGCACCTGATAATAAAATAAAAAATGTCGGGTATCACAAGGTGCTTAACTGAACAGTGCAATCTTTTAAAGCTTCATTGAAATACTTGATTAATAAAAAAATTAACTTAGTAAAATCAAAAATCCGCTTTTTTATTGCCTCTAGGGCAGAACAAAGTTCGCCGGGTCAGCTAGTAAAGTAGTTCGAAGTGCAATTATTAGCCAGTCTAAACATCCGGTTGAATTTAGGAATTTATTAAAAAGCCAGTTGACATCTATAATAACTTCCTTTCCAAATGTAATAAATACTGCGACATATTTCGATAAAGAAAAAGTGAAATAACTGAAAAAATGGAAATGTAGAAAATTGCATTAAATTAAAAAACCAACACACAAAAAACAGCTAAGCAGCGGCAAATACGAACATGAAGAAACAATTCAAGTCCTTCAGGAGTTTGTCGAAACAATACTAAAAAGGATTAAGAAGAAGTGAAAATGTAATAAAATAAAAGCAAGCCCAGATGAAAGGACTGAATAGAGTTACGATCTGAGAAAAAGTCTCGGAATGAAAAACTTAAAATTACAAACAAACTAAGGTAAAGAGAAAAAAACCATCAGCCATTTTGTTTGCAGCGCCACTTGAAAAAGACTCAGACTAAGAACAGGAACAAGTGTAGAGCTACGAGAAAGCGCGCACAAAAATATGCAGGAAACATTTCACAACTCACTTCCACCGCAGCGCGAGATAATTCAGTGATAAAGTTGGTAATATGGAAGAGTGCATGTATGTATGTGTGTGTGTGTTTGGGTTGGGTGGAAGTGTTGGAAATAAAAATAATGTGAAAATAATAGAAGCGGATTCCCACAATTGTGGGCCAATGCAGCTGGTAGTGATTGCGAAAGCTGCTGGGAGAAGTAGCGAAAAAAGAATGCGCATAGGCGATTGCAAGTTGCTGCCGAGCTGTTGCTACCAGATATTGCTATTTAGAGCATTCTTGTTGCTGATATATGTGTTGTTGTTGTAGCAAGTTACTTACAAATGCATAAGATAGCCTCTTATGTTGTCTTATTTCATTTTATCATTCAACCCATTTCTGTACCATTTTTATACTAACTTTTAAAATGTTGCGCATACGCCCCGGATGCCGGTGTACCCTACGTTCGTCGCCGCATCAAACAGTAGCGCAGATAAAGCAAAGCACGTGAATGGGAGCACATGAATTTAACATACGATGGAGAGAAGATAAAATTGAATACAACGGCACCTCAAGATGAAATTCATTTTCGCAAATTCAACTAAAACTGCAAAATTGTGTCATTGTTGTTGTGGGACTTTGCCATAACTGTATAGAACACAAGTGCATACCAACATGAACCCTTTACGGCTGCACAGGAACAGTACACACAAATGGCACTATGTAATAGCGTTAGGAAAGAAAACAGTGAGTTTAAGTTGGAAAAAGCGCTTTGAATGGAAGTGGAGCATTTTCAGGCAGGTGGAACGAGTCGCCTTTTCAGTTGCATACCAATATTGTTGGTTGTATTTGCTTTTGTTTTTTGCCTCTCTAACTTTATGCCACCCCGGCAAAGACTGTATGTAGTTGCTGTTATGCATGAATGCAATTTTATTTGTAAATTTATTCCATTTTCACTACAACTTAACTCAACTGAACTCTCCGAACGCCATCAGCCCACAAATCCCAAGCAAATCCAACACAATTCGCTCAAGTCAACTCGTAGCATAGTCCAAGTTGAAATCGTCGCTGTCGTGAGCCGTATGTTGTCTCCCACGTTTGTTTCACGGCGTTTCAGCATGCATCGATACGAAACGAGAGATGCAAAGAGAAAAGAGAATTTAAAATAAATTTCCATGTTTGAGTATCTTTCTGCAATATAAAAAGGATTACATTGTAACTGCTCGAACATAGTAGCATTTGTAGCGTATAAATCATAGCAGCTCACATACATACTCATAGTAGAGGTATATTTGCATATTCACACACACGCATATGCCAAGAGACTCGCTGAAGTGCAGAGATGCATTCTGAAAATCATTATAAATATAGTTCATATGCAAATTCCAGTGAACAGGTCGACGCACAAATAAATAGAGAAAATAATTCGAAAAGGGCTTAGGTGATCCCGCCCCATGCTGGTCCTACCGATAAAAAAATTTACTATTTTAAACACGAGAATGCTGGGCGTTGCGAAACTTGTGGCTGCAATTTACCTGAAGATATACGGCGCGTTGTTCTTACTTCATCTTCTCGTCCATAGTAAGATGGAATGGTCAAAACCACCCTCTTAGACAATCAGAAGGTTGTAAAAGCCACCTTTTGCAGTTGCTGGAACTATTTCGAAAATTTAGAACCCAAAAGCAACTGAGATAAGTTAAATGGGAAGTATTGGCTAACCATCAATACTATAGTCGTTGACCGTAGTAAATCGATGCGGCACATTTGAGACGCATGCAGAGTTGACCGCATTAAGTCAATGCGGCACATTTGAGACGCATGCAGACCCTTACTCATTGGCTCGCACAGCTTGATCGTCCTGCCGCAGTCTTATCGTTACTGGTTTTATGTGATTGCTTCCAGTTTCCCACTTTTCAGGTGAAGGCAGCATTTGTCGAATGAGCTCATATGCACTCAGTATGCAGTTCAGTTTTCGCTCCACCAGTCTCCGCAGCTCAGTGAATCGCACGCAATCTGCGACTGCGGGTTCAGGTATGACATGAGTTGATAAATTTGGATTGTAGTTATACTAAAAAGATTGATCCAAAAACAATTAGTTCGCAATTGCTGATCATCACATCCCACGGAGCCCACCGCACACAATTTCCATTTTACCATCTTCTTATCTTTACGCTCGGAAACTGGTTTTTCTCTGTAACTATTACAACAACTGAGAACAAGCAATTAATATTTATGACAATCTCAGAATTTTCGTAAAGATATCTGTGTAAACAAAATAGTTTTCATACTGAGTAGCTTAGGCCAGGGTTTTACTGCTGGTTTTGTAGCTATACCAATATTCTGAATAGTAATACAGCGAATCCGACCAAGCCACTTAATATAAAGGTGGCGCAGGAATAATCATTCAATACTGATTGTGACTAACCTTTCTACTAAATAAAAAAGCACGATTTTGAATGATGAAAATATTTATTTTGACCTACACGCGCTCGTTAACGTATCTGTTCGTATATTGCAACTGTCCAGTTCACAGCCATGTGCGACCTATGACGCCAATTGCAAAATTATAAGTCTTCCGAGAGAATGATTAATTTTGTGCCACCTAGTTACCCTTTTTTTTACTTGCATAATTAGCTAATCATGTAAAATGCATGAAGGTTTGAATAAGGAGAGGAAATTTTATTGACTAATTTACGATTAAACACGTCAGTTTACAGTCTGTGTCAGAAAAAAGGAACCGCGATTATTCATGAAATATAAAAAATATATGTTTAAAATTTTTTTACATGAGAGTCGCAATTACTCAATAAGCCGTGTAGTCTTCATCGTTGTCGAGTATAGCTGGCATCTTCTCGGCATGCTTTGAACCAGCTTTTCTGCGTAGCTCATCGGCAAAGGGGAAGATTTTGCAAACTTGCTTTAAATCATGGACTGGCCTTCCGGCAAGATGCGTTTTCATAATTCCCCACACATTGTTAATGGGGTTGGCGTCTGGGGACTGGGTAGGCTAGTCCAATAATGTGACGCCCAGTGGTTTGGATGATGTGGGACGGTAGGATATGTTCGCATCCTTCAGTCGACGTTCGATGGTATTGATACTCACATTTATTCTCTTTTTAGCAAAAATTGTGCATGCTTGGCGAAGTCACAAAGAAGGGTCCTGCTAAGATGGACGATCACTTTATCCCGCTATTTTGGCGCCACTCGCTTCAAGCCGCACTCAGAAAAGTCATCAACATTTTTGTACACTTTATGCCGCTAATTCCATATCACAACAAACTTTTTTGATTTTTTAATCACTTTTGCAGCCAGATAATTTCGGCCCTTTCCAATGTGTGCATAAAAATATCGCCTCAAAACGCTTCGCCTACTTCTCACTCATTTTTGTTTGGTTGCGTTTACGGGAAAGTTTCGAAAGACACTAACCTGACTTAGCACTTGTGTCGTGGCCCTTGAGTGGGACTATTATGCAGCAAAAAGCGGAATGAAATATATCTTGAAGTTACGAGAAAAAACCGGTTATTTTCTTCTGACACAGACTGTATATATCAAATACGCAAAGGAACACATGCAATGCATAATAGCTGAGACAATATATACATAGCATTAAATATATGATTTTAGTCATCCTATAACATTATTTTCTCTTAGGACAAACAGTAAAAATCTTGCCGACGCAAGGTATTTTGAGTGCATAGTGGTTTTTTTTTTATGTAGTTGAAATTCCAGGCGATGATTTGTGGATAAACAGACGGAGAATTAAAGCTTTTTGGCCAGACTAAGAGTGCCTCTTACTCGGCGCTAGTTGATAATTTATTAGCAGATTTTTTAATTCACTGTAGCCAAAATATTAATTCACTGTAGGAAAAATGTTAGTATGTTATTGTAGCTTCGGTTAGATTAGTTAGTTTCCTGAGAGTGTTTGGACAGTGACATAATAAAAGTTTTAGATCAGTTGCATCGTATCTTTAGAGAGGGCTTTAGCTTTTTCGGCTTATTTGGTTTTCCCCCTTTACTCGAACCCTTCCAGAGTCAGTTTTTTAAGGAAATTTCGAATTTTGAAACTTCGAATAACTTAATAAATTAATTTCTTCATATTTTAGAAAACATGCAGCAGAAATATTTAGTTGTCTCTCAAAAACTATAATTGATAAAGACCTTGTTTTAGAATGCTTAAAATTTATTACTTGTTCTAATTTTATCTGTGTTTCTTTTTATAAGTCATAATAAAAGGCAATCAAGAAAGGACACTAACAGACTCAATGAAAAATGCCTTGAACACAACATGGGAAGGGTGTAAAAAGGAGGGGCTGTCGCTCAAGCCTAACAAAACCACAATTATCCCCTTCACAAGAAAAATAAAGTTGGAGTTTCCTATATTGAAAATAAATGAAACAGTGATAGAACTGAAGGAAGAGGTCAAGTATCTAAGTTTAACCTTAGATAAAAAACTCACTTGGGAATCACATATAAATAATATAAAAAAAGCCACAAAATCTTTGTGGACAACCAAACAATTACTAGGGAGTTTCTGGGGCCTCAGCCCTACTATGGCCCTCTGGATATACACCCAAATGGTTAGACCAATCATACTGTATGGGGCACTAGTACGGTGGAGCAAATCTATTCAAAAAAGCGATAACCAAACTGGGAAAAGTACAAAGGCTTACTTGCCTATGCATCACAGGGGCTATGAGAACTACCCCAATAGCTGGCATGGAAGCACTCCTTAATATCCCACCACTTCATATAGCAATCCAAGAGGAAGCAGCTACGCAAGAACTCATGCTACACACGAAAGAAAATTTCAAATTAGGCAACCTCACCGGTCACCTAAGTATCTTCAATAAAATCAAAAACAATATAAGCATAGCTCAAGCTTCAGACCACACTGTCCCAACCCTCTGTTTCACAAAAGGATACACAGCTACCTTTCCTGAGAGGATCGAGTGGAAAACAAACCCAAAATGGAATGATGATTCACAAAAATGGTACACTGATGGATCAAAAACACCTTATGGTGTAGGAGCAGGAGTAGTGGGACCCAGAGCCCACAAATCATTCACTCTCACCAGGAACACCACCATCTTCCAAGCGGAATTATGCGCAATAATGGAAGCAGCAAACATCATGCAACGTAAAAACCCCCAGAGAGTAAAGATTAGAATACCCTCGGACAGCCAATCAGATCTAAAAGCTTTAGATAGCTATACCTACAACTCAAAAACTCTCTTAAAATGCCACAAGGCACTCAATAACCTGGCATCCAAAAACAATGTCTCATTAATTTGGGTACCAGGACATGAGGGATATGACGGCAACGAAAAGGAAGACTTTCAAGCCAAAAAAGGGACAGATGTAAATTTCATCGGACCTAGTCCCATGTTTTGATTTAACTAAAACAGCCTAAAGCAAAAAGGAAAATACTGGGCCAAAACTGTAATAAATCAGCATTGGAATAATGTAGAGAGTCTTAGACACTCCAAAAAGTTCTTAAGTTTCAACGCTAAAAGACCTAACATGGCCCTCACGTTAAACAAAAAGAACATTCGCACTCTCACAGGCGCCCTCACGGGTCACGGGGTGCGAAGATGAGGGGTCTATAGAACATCTCATCATCGAATGCCCGGGGTTGACGCATAGAAGGAAAAAGTTTTTAAACAAGTGCATGCTTATAGATGAAGACCTTCAATCACTCCCTCAGAAGGAGCTGGTACAATTCATAAGCATACTTAACAGTCAATAGGTAGCATAGGGTGCACAATAGATCAATATGGTCGCAGTGCTAAAGGCCGTACCTCAACCCTTCACTACCATTAACCATTTTATAAGTCTACATATTTTACAAGACTTAATAAATTCAAGACCTTGAACTTTTCTCATGCAAGTAACTGTTTTTTTTTTTCAATTAGGAAATTAATTTTTGTATGGTAGTTTAGATTTTCACTTCTTTTGTTAGTGAAATGAGTATGAAGATGCTAAGGAGTAGATGATGCCACTGAAATCACCCGTTTCAATAGAAGAAAATGTTCCTCAAATATTGTAAAATATTTGGGAGGTGTTCAATAAAAAAGTAAATAAAAATAAAAGTAAGCTTAGTTAAGGTGAGGGAACGAGTTCCTAAAAAATGCTTATGCCCTCGAGGGCTTAAGTTTATGTTTTTAAGATTATGTTGTAAATTAAAAACAAAAAATTCCTTCCACGCAAAACATGCAAAATATTAAATATTTACGATGAAGTACTTAAACCAGTATTGTTTGCGTTTCAAATATTCTTATATTAAGGACAAATGCTATAGAAATTTTCTGGTTGCACGGTGAAGTTCTACAGGGTGAACGATATGAAGTGTTACCTATTCAAAACACCATAACTTATTTGTGTGAAATTAGTTTTAATTGATTTCAACACAAAATGATTACAATTATAACATATTAACCGAAATGTTTGCGTGTCCACAGCAGTTTCTTAAACATTTTCCCGATAATAAATCGCATTCACTTTGACACCAGGCTCGATAAAAACGTTTGAAGAGCGTCTATCAGCGGTCACTGCGGTCCAAACCATTACTTACGAGGGGAAATCGTTTCGAGTGGCCATACGTAGGCTCAAGTTCTCATATGAGCGTTCGGTCAAGTAAACACGATCATTTTGAGTGTTTATGAACTGCTCAATTGGGAAATTTTTTTCATCGGAAAACGCAATGTTAGGAAATTCGCCACGTTCGTGCAAGCGCAACAACTCCTTTGCTCTTTCGAACCGAACTTTTTCTGCTGGGGTGAAAGATCGTGTGCTTTTTGGAACTTGTAAGACTTGACCTTGAGCTCATTTTTTAATATGCGTCGAATGCTGTCTTGCGATATTTTCAGTTCTTCGGCCATTTTTCTTCCACTTCGACATGGAGTTCGTTCAAGTCGAGCCTTCACTTTCCGAACCATTTCTGGCGTTGATGCGGTTTTTTTTGGGCCAACTCCATAGCGATTTGCAATACTACCAGTATCATTGTAACGTTTTATAGTGCAATACACAAACATTTTATTCACTTTGAGGTGACTGAGCTCACGAACAATGACTGGTTGTGATTTTCCAGCCAAATATAACGTTTTCACACTATTACCGTTGAATTCCATCACAGAAAAAAAAAACAACAAAACTGAGACGCAAATGCTTTTGATGACTTATAATCAATATATTGAACTGTCATTAGAACAATTTTGAGGCTGATGTCATGAGCTGTTTTACAGATACAAGCAGTGTGAAGTTGGTAACACTTCATATCGTTCACCCTGCACACTAATAAAATTCTTATCTGCTATGTGTGATATATACAATAATTTTAGTCAAATAAAAGCTAGCGCTTAGTAGATTCAGTATTAAGTTTAAACTAAAACAATTACAACTAAGAAAAAAATTTAACAAATAAAAATATTAAAACTTTACGTGAAAAGTTTTGTTTACGACTCTTTGTTTGAAAACATAGTATTCCACCAGATTATGTTTAAGGTAAGACGCTTCCTATTATAATGAAATTTAAATATTCCTTGCACATCTCCTGGGATTATAAATTCCAACTATTCAGTAATTCCAAAACATACGGCAAACCATCTTTTAGCAACTAAATTTATAGTAATATAGTAATGAAGAATAGAAAGTCGGTAATAATTGTAAAAAAATAGACAATATTTAGAAGTAGTAAGCCGATTAAAAGTTAGGTCGATAATAAATATGTGAACTCGAACTAAGTAGATAATAAAAATTACAAAAACAATAAAATAGGTGTTAAATTGATTATGAACTAAGCCGATAATACAAATAGTAAGTCAATTATAAAAAAACAAAATCCTCGGTAATAGAAATAATAAATCGGTTACAAAGTAAAAATTAAGTCAATCGTAAAAATAATAAAGCGATAGTAATAATAAAAAAGTCGATAATAAAAGCAATGAATCAACTAAAACAGTAAAGATACTATATATTAGGTGCACTACTAAGTTCTATTTTTGATGAAAATACAACTTTATTCTAAAAAAATGGTTACAAGTGAATCATTGAAAGTATTGCCAATCGCTGGCTACTACTTTTTCCCATCTTTCTGGTAGATCTCGTATACCGTCGCGCTAAAACTGTTCACCTGTTGAGGATATCCACGGATCAAGCCATTATTTGACGTATTCATATGAATGGAACTGATCAGCTAGGCCATGTGCCATCGATCGGAACAGGCGATAATCGGACGGGGAATGGCGGGTGGGGTAGGATTTCTCATTTCAGTGAAGCCGAGCGTAGAATCACTTTTTCATGCCTCTCCGCGTATTGTCTTCCTTTTTTGCCGCTGAAGCAGTTGTTCACAGGAGAAAAAACAACATTCAGTATCCCTTGGTTTTAACTCATAAGGAACCCAAGTCCCCTGAATCTGAATCATTCCCAAAGCATGCAATCGCTTGAAAATGGATTGGCGGGTAACTCCTAATACTGAAGCAAGCTCTTCTTGCGTTGGACACGGATCCTCACTGAGCAATGCCTCCAATTCAGCGTCTTCGAAGGTTTTTGGCCTTCCTTCACGCGGACGGTCGACAACATTAAAATCACCGTCTTTGAAGCGACGGAACCAATCTCGGCAAAATCACTAATGTGTCGAAGCAGTTCGTTTTCTATATGTCTAAGCTTGGTTTATGATATAAAGATTGGGCGTGTTTTCTTGCACTCGGGGATTTTCCACTATAGAAATTATTCAACAAATCTTTATTTTTTGGCCAGTAATAACAGCGCAATCTTCTCGGTATTGACCAGTTGTGACATTTTCTTCATCCCTAAACAGAAAATATCTTGAAAAGCACCAAGATTTTCCCCTTTGTTGGTGATAAAGTCCAGATTGTTAGAAGACTTCAGGCCATAACAAAGCGATTTCTGATCAGAGGGGGTTCATAAATTGAACAAAGCGTTGGAACAAATATATTTTATCTGAGGGGACTACTTTGGAGGGGGCTACCTTCCTAGATATTGATGAAGAAATATATATTTTAACGTTTTAAATGTACTGTCTGAGCATACCACGCACTTTGCTTTAAAACTGTCTCAAAAATCCAACTGTAATAAGTACCTGCCAACTAAATTGGCTTAGATTTACCTGTACAGAAATATACTTATAAAAGCCTGCTATACCTATAGAAATAATTTTCGAATTTACTTTCTTGGAAATCTAGTATTTTCCTTTAAAAGCATTACACTGCGTATAGCGCTGAACAAAGATACCGACTAATGCCACCATTATGTAGCCATTCAGAGATGTGGAAACTTATGTAAGTATCACCAAAATAGACAAGCAAAGCTACTCAATAATCCAATAAAAAAAATTGCGAAATGAAACGTAGAGAGAGTGAAGAGAAATTGTTTAATGTGTTTTTATTGACAGCAAAGCAATTTTAGCTGCGACAATAACTGATACGAAGCCATACACATGCATACATAAATACACACGTACAATGAAAAAATCACACACGTCTCTAAAGGCAAACAACACGTTTTCGAGGTTACTCATACGACGTGGATAACATAGACAGTGAAATGCGGGCTAATACAAATAAAGCAGCGGGGCGAAGCAGAGCGCCCTTATCATTATAAATGGAGGACAAAAGTCAAATAAACCAGATCGAAGTTAAGAAGGCGTTGTACACGCACACGTTCAAACACGCCAGGACACATGCTTTTATTATTTCATACTAGCTTTAACCCGCGGCCCCGCTCGCGTAGGAGTAGTTTTGAGGGATTTAGGATATGTATATAAAAGAATTACAAACACTAATTTCATAGGAAATAATTTTTTAATAATAACCATAATATTGCAATACCCGGCATCCGTTGCTATGCCTCGTTGAATAAAATCAAAGCAACCAATCAGAAAAATATCAAGAAAAATTATTTTTCTTAATTTTCTATCCCAAACCGTTTTTGAACTTTGCATTTGGGTCACAGTTGAACAGCTTATGCGGATTATGAAGTCTAGAGTGTGCTATAAATAGTGGGAAATAGGAAAAACTAAGATTTTTTGGATTAAATTTAAGCAAATATTCGATTATTAGTGACGAATGAGGGTGGTGGCGCGGGCTGGAGGCTGTGGAAAGGGAGTTCCATCATAAAAACATGCCTATAACCTGCATTGGGTGAAAATATGAATGTATACAATTTTTTACGTCATTTGGTGTTGTCGTTTCGTAGTGGTGCGCGGACAACGCACAGACATTCACCTTTATAGAATAGATTGGTAAATACCCAACTGGAAAAAAATGTTGTGTGGAAAGAAGAAATGTTGTGAAAAAGAATTAGTTTAAAAATTGTGCAGACGAATCTACGCTAAGCTGGAGTACAAAGCTGCAATCACATCTATCAGAGACATTGAAAATTGTCCCTTAAATACAAAACTTTTTTTGAATGAAGTCTCAACGAGAGATGCGAAATCATTAGCGCACAAATTCAAAGCTAACATTGGTGGGAAAAAATTTTGCCCGGAAGAGACTTAGGATCATTTTGCGCTCTTATTATTAATGAGGGCTTAGCCAAAGGCATAGAGACAAATATTTAACAAATAATGTAGTGCGTTAAAAATAGATGTGCAAGGTGGCGTGAAATAAATCATCTATTTTTGTTCTTGAATACTAAAATAAAGAAAAGACTTTGAGTGATACAACTCCTTATTATGATTTTACGCGCTCCATTGTTTGCCTGTTTGTATGCCGTGGCTCTCTGGTTCACAAGTGTCAAATACAGCAAAGTTTCAAAGGCCGGTGTTGATTTTGAATAAAATAAAATTTTTTTAAGAAATTATTATCATTTCTCCTTATTATGATAATATTGGTATGGCTCAATTACGCATGAAATAAAATATTGGCGCAATTGCCGCCGCGGCCTCAAAGGCGCACCTCCATCCGACGGTCCAAATTTTTGATGACGCTGAGGCATAATTCAGGTTCTATGCCGTTAATGTACCGAATTATCTCATCCCTTAACTCTTGAATTGTTTCCGGCTTATCGACGTACACCTTTTCTTTCAAATAACCACAAAGAAAGAAGTCCAACGGTGTCGTTATCGTTTAGGCGTGGTTCACATTCAACATCGGCCCTTAAAATTTAACCACCCTTTATAATTGCGTACGACGGCATTTGTGAAAAGTATACATCTATCGACAAGGTGATTAATTTTGTGCCACCTGTAGTTGGAAGGAAAGAAGATTTAAATGGCATAAAATCTATATAAGATGAGTTTGTTGACTTAAAATTGGTCGGAATAAAAGATATTTACTTAAGCTGGTTTACAAATTTTAAATTTCTTTAAACTACCTTCAATTTACCTGTGATACCTGTGAGCGTTCATAAGCCAAAGTTTATCGCCTGTTATATCCTTACAAGCGCTGATGCTCAAATGCCAACGAGTCCTGTTTGACCTTCTAAAACGAACGATACGATGAATTGCAGATTCTTAGGCTCTACACCAGAGTAATTCGCATAAGCAGCAAAAACAATGCATTTAAAAATCAAAAAAAAAATAAAAACAAAGTCCCACAAAAACTTTTTATGAAAATAAGTTATGTAGTATATTGGATATATGAAAATAAGTTATGTAGTATAGTAAAACTCACAATAGAAACATTTAGAAATTTTCACCAATTTTTTTTTTTTTTTTGTCGGGACAACTAGCAAGGGCAGCACTCAGACATTAATTGTACTACACTTGGATTCCCTTTTAATTTTCTTTAAATCTACCCGATCTCCGAAGAAATCTGAGTAGATCTTGTGGTGCCAAGGAGCCAAGATGGTCGCTTCTTAACACATCAGTGCCTGATTCGGGCGAAGGCGGGGCAGACACATAGGAAGTGGTCCGCCGTCTCATCCTCCTCTTCACAGGCTGGGCAGAGTACACTGTCTGAGATGCCCAACCTTTCCATGTGCTTTGCCCACAGAAAGTGGCCCGTCATCAGTCCAACCAGCCGTCTGCACTCCCCTCTGCTTAATGACAGAAGGGTTTGCGACAGTCGATCGGACATGACAGGTAACATAAGTTTAGTCCATCTGCAGCCTCTCTCAGCCTGCCAAGCTCGCTTGTGGGTAGTAGTTACCCATTTGCTAACCGTGGCCGTGATCGCCGCAGAGGGGAGTGGCAAAGCGGGCTCTGGGCCAAAGAAGTTGGCTTCAGAGCCCATCTTAGCTAAGGAGTCAGAGGTCTCGTTACCCGCGATACCCACGTGTCCCGGGACCCATGTTAGCATCAGGCTATTATGTCTGCCGACATAGTTCAGCCTGGATTTACAGGACTTC
This sequence comes from Anastrepha ludens, assembly GCF_028408465.1. NCBI lineage: Eukaryota > Metazoa > Arthropoda > Insecta > Diptera > Tephritidae > Anastrepha > Anastrepha ludens. The sequence goes on along the minus strand of NC_071498.1, from coordinate 5,777,922 downwards.
ACTACCCCTGATGTGGTTTGAGGGCTGTCTAAGGCCATAAGCGCTGCTTGGCTGTCGCTGCAGACACATGTAGATCTGCCTCTCCATCGTTTTTCCACAACAAAGTTCATCGCTTCTTGAACTGCATACACCTCCGCTTGAAACACAGATGCATGCATTCCAAGAGCAAAGTAAAGTTTTGTCCCGCTGGATTCCACGTAGACCCCAGAGCCGGAGCCATGCTCGATCCTGGAGCCATCCATAAAAATGCGAAAACAGTGTTTGCCGGGCTCATTTTCTGAGTCTTCCCACAGCTGAGCCTCTGGTAGAACTACACTGTATCTCTTTTCAAGTACGACTCTTGATGGCATGGAGTCAAGGGGCATGGAGAGAATCGTTGGATCGACGTCCATGCCTTCTCTGTGTTCCAATGCCGGACAAGGGCCGTACCCGTTGCCACTGTGTTTCAGTCTGCAGATGGCCTTCAGGGCCTCTCCTCGGATGAAAGCATCAAGTGGTGGTAAACCAATCAGAGCATCTAGTGCCGGGCCTGAAGTAGTCGGAAAAGCTCCAGTGCAACAGATGGCCACAGTGCGTTGTAGTCTCGATAAAGTCCGCCTGACTCCCACTAGGTATAGTCTACTCATCCAGACCACTGATGCATAGGTGATAATGGGTCTTATCATAGCCGTGTAGATCCATAGGACCTTGCTAGGAGAGAGACCCCACGTTTTCCCAAAGACACCTTTGCACTGCCAGAAAGCTGTCAGCGCTTTGGATGCCTTTGTCTCAACGTGTGATTTCCATAGGAGCTTACTATCGAGGATTACTCCTAGATATTTTATTTCCTTGGATAGCTGGATTGTGACTCCTTTTAGCTTTGGCAGAACGAGTCCGTCAAGCTTCCTCCTTCTGGTAAAGAGGACAATACCAGTCTTGGCGGGATTTGCCGACAGCCCGTCCGCACAGCACCAAGTGTCAATCCGATTCAGAGTTTTCTGCATTTTCCTGCAGATGTTCATAAGCGAAGAGCCTGTTGCCAAACAAGCAACATCGTCCGCATATGCTTGTGCGTAGACTCCCGAATCGTTTAAGGTGGTGAGTATAGGATCGATTACCATGCACCAGAGTAATGGAGACAGCACACCGCCTTGGGGGCAGCCTCTGTTAACCCCAGATGACACCAGCAGATTTTCCTCTGCTCGCACCGAAACGATTCTTTGGACCAGCATCGAACGAATCCAATTTACTAGCACCCGGTCTACGCCGTGCCTACTAGCAGAGTTACACATACTATCAAAAGTGGCATTATCAAACGCCCCCTCTATGTCTAAAAAGATACCCATAGCGTAGTCCCTCCTGTCGATGGCCAGCTCTACCCTAGCAACAAGGTTTTGCAGTGCCGACTCGCATAATTTTCCACTCTGATAGGCATGCTGAAATAGAGGCAGAGGGTGAGCCTTCAGCGACTTCTGACGTATGCGCAGTTCCACCAGTCGTTCGAGACTTTTCAACATGAAAGAGGTCATGCTGATTGGTCTAAAGCTTTTGGGGCTGGTGTAGTCGTCTTTTTCAACCTTAGGGATGAAAGCGACCCTCACCATCCTCCAAGAGCGTGGTATGTAAGCCAGTGCCAGGCATGCCGAGAAGATTTTTTTCAGGGCTGCTGTCACGAACTCTGCACCCTCCTTCAGCATGGCAGGAAATATGCCATCTGGTCCGAGCGCCAAAAGATTTGATGGCAAATCGAATGGCGGCCTCATTCACCACAGATCTGGCAACGAACCAGTCATGCCGAGAAGGTGTAGCAGCTCTGACAACTGCCTCTATCAATAAGGGCTCTTGCCGGCTGATGCTTATCTGATTACCAGGAAAGTGAGACTCCATCAGCAAGCTGAGTGTCCCACTTTTCCGCTCGGTGAAGGAGCCATCAGATTTCCTAAGTGACCCCAGCTTTGCCGTTGGGTCCCTTTTCAGGAATCTAACCAATTTCACTCAGAGATTCAATACCGCTGCAGAATTCCCTATATAAGGCTTTTTTCGATTCCCGAATAAGCCTCTTGTAGTTCTTCTGAACATCACGGTATCGCTCCCAGTCCTCTGCAAGGTTAGTCTTGATGGCCCGGTTTAGAAGTTTTCTCGACTCACGCCTCAACATCTGGAGCTCTCGGTTCCACCACGGAACGGGAGTCCGGCTAGGGAGAGGTCGAATTGGACAGGCTGACTCGAAACAGTCGGTTAGGGCAGCGTTGAGTTTCTCAACAGCCGCCTCAATGGCTTGTTCTTTTCGAAGTCTTGGTGGCGCAACGTCAAGGTCCCGCAACGCCTCCTTAAACTTCTGCCATTCTGTTTTTCTTGGGTTTCTAGAGGGCAATGGCATTTGTGCCTCCTCGCCACACTGAAGCTCAATGTACCTTTGGTCCGAGCACGAATCTTCGGCAAGGACTCTCCAGTTCTTGATTGACCACCCAAGTTTTGAGTTTGATAGGGTTAGATCAATCACCTCCTGTCTTCTAGCCGTTACAAACGTTGGCTGTGAGCCCTTGTTTTGTATGTCTAGGCAGGAGGACGCGATAAATTCGAATAGTCGAGAGCCCCGTCCATTGCACTTGCTGCTGCCCCAGATTGTATGCTGGGCATTAGCATCGCAACATAGGATGAGGCCCAGACTGAGCCGCTCACAGAACCTCACGAGACTAGTGGCCTTCCCGGGTGGTGGCCCTTCCAGAGCATCGTAAGGAAAGTAAGCAGATGCAATCACAAACTTCGACCATCCGCGTCTACCTCTATAACACACCTCAGCCGCTACCAGGTCTTGGCAACAGAATTGCTCAAGACCCGTCACAGTGAGATGGGATGATACTATGAGACCGGTCCTAGGTCTGCTAGAACTCCTGTCATATAGTAACGTGGCCCCTTTCAGCGCACTTAAGCCACAGAGACGGCCCCTAAAGACCCAGGGCTCTTGCACTGCTGTTATGTGGGGTAATGTGTGCAGCTGGGAAAGCCTTCTACTTAGTAGTGCAGTAGCGGCTTTGGAATGTTGCAAGTTAATTTGCGTCACCGTCAAGGGGCGATAGCTACAGGAATCGTCCGAGTCAATCATTTGGGAAAGACATGGAAGCTGGCCGTCCCAAAGATGAGACTCAGACGGTTCCCGTACCGTGAGCCCATGACATCAACACTGGCCTCGTCCACTCGCACCACAAGAGTAGCCCCTTCCTTCCCGTCCCGGTTTTTACTCTTGGTGTACGAGACGACTCGCCAAAGCCTCGTGTTGATGCCCGGATTCTGGGCACGTAGACAGGATAGGACATCCGCCGTAGACAGGTCTGGATCCGGAATCCAGCAGATGGCCTTCCTGAGGGGTACACTCTCCTCGCTGTAGACTGCGAAGCGAGTGGTCCCCATGGGGGGCACGTTATTGACCACGGTCCTGATCCCCTCGAAGTTGGCCAAAGACGCGCACGTCACCTTTATGGTGCCGTCCTTTGTCTCATAGCCCTTCGCGTTGGCTTCCGGACCGGAGGCAATAACCCGACGCATCAGTTGGCTTTTGCAGTATTTGATTTCTGCATCCGTCAGCTGATGGTCAGGCCCCAGTTTTCCAATCACAGCCACAGGTCGTGGGCCAGCAGCCTTCTCGCTATAGGATGGCTTGGCCGCACCCTCGGATGTGCTTGGGCGAAGGTCCAGCTCCCGATCCTCCACTGACGAAGATTTCGCCGGGCAGACAGCTGTGCTGGACATTTTGTCGAGGCGCCGATAGAGACGTGGCTCAGCAGAACCTTTTCCCGCCATATTGACTGGTGCCAAGACCGCGCCAACTTGATAAAATTAGTATGAACTGAACCGATGTTAGCTGCCCTGGCGCCTAGCGGGAGTGTCAAAAATATATTAGGGGTATAAATATATATAACTAAAAATAAATAATTGGCTCTTACACTTCTGTCCTTCTCCTATTTGTGGCATGAGTCTTGATGCTGTGTCCAGAATATAGTTATGATCCATAATTTATACGCATTCTTGGGGAACTGGAGCACTCTAAGCCACATCAAAACTAATATCAAATTTCTATTTTGATAGGTGCACTGTCGCTATAGGCTATTAAATGTTGTTGCGTGGTTACATTCCGTAAATACTTCAAGCCACAAGAAGCAATTCCTTAGGCATCCCTGGATTTTTTATATTCTATAATAAACAGATAAAGCCCAAAATTCCAGGAAACTATACAAACGTTTATTTCATTTCAATGTTGCCACACATATAAAAATGAAATGAAAAATAAAAGAAAAAAATTAAAGAAAAAATTTAAAAAAATGTGTAGTATAATTTCGAACTAAGTAGCAATATGTCGTAGCCGAATGGGTTGACAGAATCTAGGAGAAACACCAAAATTAAGAAAACCATTTTCTTAATAGCGGTCACTCCTTGGCAGGCAATGGCAAACCTCCGAGTGTATTTCTGCCATGGAAAAGCGCCTCATAAAAATAGCTGCCGTTCGGAGTCGGCATGGAACAACATCAAGACGCACACCACAAATAGGAGGAGGAGCTCGGCCAAACACCCAAAAAGGGTCTACGCGCCAATTAGGAGGAAAGTGGACTACGAAAATGTGCAAAGATATAATAAAAAAAATGAGAATTTTAACAGATTATTTTGGAAAAAGTTTATAAATAAAAAAAAAATGTCGAAGAAAATTGCTTGTATAATGATGACGCTGATATTTTCGTTAAATGAATTGCACTTACGGCACTACGTTAAAACTTTACACTGGCATAAAAAAATCCGACCCTCTGGGGTGCGATGTTCATCAAAGTTGGTAAGGAAAATATGCGCTTTCATAATTATTCGCATTGGTTCGTGTTGAGTAACCACTGTTCGAAAGCGCTTTAGTGACTCTAAACAAGCATAATTTTTTTTTGTTTGTGTTTTTTTTTTGTTGTGCAAAAATGTCAATATTCGTGCCAAATAAACGTCACTTGCGGTAAATAATGATTCACTGCTTTCATTTTTTCCCAGCAAACACAATTATTGAGACCATGCTCAGTACTGAAATAAGAAGGAGCTCATTACTACTGCAGGAGCAAAAAAATTATCCCTTTACTCGACAGTCGTCGTCTACATGTTACGACCCCGGTCAAAACCTATGTGAAAACACTGAACTGAGAAGTCTTGCCTCACTGGAGGTATTCAGTATTCAGCAAATATTTCGCATTCCGATTATCAACTGTTGCGGTCGACTTTACATATTTTATCGGAGCAGCAGCTCATGAAGGTGGCAAAAATTGGGTCGATTGATAGATAGCTTAAAAAAATTTAATATTTCTCCAAAATATAGTGGCTAATAAGGAACAATAATTTGCAAGAAAGTATTGATTATTTTCTTATAATTTTTTTAATTTTCTTTTAAATAGGAAACACTTCTTGTTTAATTTAATTCTTCTTGGATTTGAATCACGCTGTCATAATATATAATGAAATTAAAAATCAAATTAGAGTTCAAATCCATCTAAAGCCAAATTATATTGCACCTCTGTTTACTCACAACAAAATTTGCATTTTCCCTGAATCAATTAACCTTAATTGTGCCCTTTACAGGCATATCAGTGACCTAAAAATACAATAGCATTGCAATCACACACACACACATACGTTTACTAGTAATTTACTCCATTTGTGCACACAACTCCATATAATCACATTTTCTCTGCAAACATTTTCACTAATATTTGTATGTTTTTCAGAGTAAACAACCAATCACAAAACAACAATAAAATATAATTTTTATACACGAATGTCAAAAAGAGCAACAACAAACGTATTAAATTACGCCAGCGAAATAAAATTTGCATATCAGCAGATAAGCGTCAAAAAATCCACAGTCAAATGCACTAATCCCAATTTACTTACATAGAAATGCCATATATAAACACACGTACACATACATCCCTGACATAAAAGCAAATTCACAAAGTTTAATGGCAAAAACAATAATGTTAATGTGTTGTATGTAGAGGCGAAACAGCAGAATGAAAGAAATGGAGTAAACAGCACAAAAACAATGTTGAGTGACTGAAAATAATTTCTTTAAACCATCAACAATTCTTAACAGTAATTACAGCAGGACAGCGAACAGAGGAAGGAGGCAAACGTAAAGCAAACACTCAGAGATACACACACACTTGCGCATGCATATGGATGTATGCAAATGCAGGTAAAGAGAGAAGGGCAACTGGAAAATCACCAAGCCAAACAAGCGCATTTGTGGTTTCTGTTTAACTTTTTCTCTGTTTTTTCTTTTCTTTTTAAATCAGCTCATATTACGCTAACGTAGCTTGAACACGTCATGAGCGAAGCACAGTATACACCGTAATACTCGTGCATAACATTTTTCATGCCTAGCCAGCCGATTAATCATAATCATACGCCATGTTGACCCCCTGCTCGTTGTCTGACATCGCATGTATTTGGCCGATTAGCCAGTAGTGAGCTGCACTAAGCAACATACATACAAACATATAGGGTGGGCCATGTTAAATTTTCTTTTTGAATCGGCTATAAAAAAAAACGAATCAATAATTTTTCAAACTTTTTTTTATTTTGAAAATTGAACATTGTCATTGACGAGTATGAATGAAAAATAATATCGTTCAAATGACTGCAACGACTGGCTTTACAGTAGGCCATTCGATCAACCCAATTTTTAAGCACATTTTCGATTGTTTGGGCTCCAATTTCATGAATGGCAATTTCGATTTCATGTTTTAAAGTATCAAATCGTCTCACGGTAACGCTCGCCATTTACTGTAACCGGTGCTCCTAGCTCATGTTCGAAAAAAAATGGCCCGATGATGCCGCCAGACCAAAAACCGCACCAAACAGTGACTCGCGGTGGATGCATTTGCTTCTCTACAGTAACGTGCCGATTTTCTGAGCCCAAATCCGACAATTTTGCTTATTGGCGTAGCCACCGATGTGAAAATCAGAAAAGAAGAAGAAGACTCACCACTTTGGAAATAGGTTTTCAATATTTCCCAATTTTGTTCAAGCGTATAGCGTCCCATTTCGTCCCAAATGTCAAACCTTTAATTAAATTATGAACACATTTGACATGTCATTTGTGTTACCATTCTCAAAAAATAGGTGGTTCAAAAAGCTAACGCTATATGGCCCACCCTGTATATCCTATGCTCCCTCCCCTCTATGCCAAGGGTAAGTAATGCTTGGCGGTCTGCCTTGTTGACGCTGATGTATGCGCCATTGAAAGTGGGCGTTTCCGGTACACATTGTCGTCAGTTGCTGCCCACTGCTCTACCTCTCGCTCAAATGGCACCAAGTGGACGTTTTAAATTTATTTACCTTTTACTGCTACTCAGAAGTACTGAATGAACTTTATAAGTTTTTATACATTCGTATGTGTGAGTTTATGTACTTATATGTGTATGTGTGCTTGTGGTAAGATTGTTGATTTGCATGTACGCGATACCATCTCGAACTCAAGTGTGGCAATTTAAATGAGCTTCACAGTTTCTGTTTTCCTGTTTGGCTCGAAATTCCACGAAAGGGCATGTTGCATGAAGCTAAGAGCGAGTTGGCGGTTTGTTTAACATTTAAGAACACAAAACATGCACAAAAACAGGAGATATGAAGGATTGATAAATTGAAACAAAAAACACCAGTGAATGCTTTATGAATCTTTTCAATAAATAGCTATTTTTAATAAAATATTGCATATATTTTTTTTTATTCAAAACAATTACTTATGCTATCTAGAACTGCTAAAAATAAAAAATGCTCACATTCCATCATGTCGCCAACAAATTTTCAATTATCTCAATTGCTTAAAGCCACCGGCAGGCCCAGAACAAAATCACAATCAATGCCAGTACATACATGCAATGGGCTTAAGTATATACGAACATCTCTTATATTCTTTGAGTGTGAAAAAGTTCCAAAATATTTCTGTTTATAATTCAAGTAATCATTTTATTATGCAGACACATCCCCATTCCACTCGGCTGAAAGCCAACTTCAAATCAACGAAGCTCATCACAAAAAAACTACGAACATATGTAAAAAGCAGTATGATGGAGAAAAGTGTCAGCAGACCCAAACACGAAAGCGATAAAAACCACAATTGTGTGGCACTCTGACTAGCGGCATTTCACTCCATAATCCCGCAGTGAGGCGAGCCTTTCCGAGTTGGCAGTATACAGGGAATGCGGCGTGATTAGTTGCAATACGGATTTATTTGGTTGACAAATTATGCCGGTCTCATTAACAAATGAAAGCAAAGAGGAAAGAAAGATGAAATGATATTGGCAGTACATGCAAAATTTCACGTGCATGTATGTATGAGCCTCTGTTGCGTGAGCGGAGTAGAAATCCGATTACTTTAAAGGTAAATATAAATTTAAATAAAATACAAATTAGATAAAATAATGTAAAATAAATGAATAAAAACTCAGATAAAATTAAGCAAAATAAAGCAAAAAACGCAATAAATATAAGTACAGATAGAAGAATTAAATGAAGTTATACCAAAATAGATTAAAACGAAATAAAATGAAATTAAATTGGACTAAATTAAACTAGACAGTCATGTAAAATAAGAAATTGTTTAAAAACCACGTTGCTAATCGAACTAAAAAGTAGAAAATAAATTTTAAAGACAAAGAGACCTATAATGAAGTAATAGCAAATCGAACGATCAGTCATAGTCAACTATCTCAGAACAGAGTTATAACAAAAATTAAGATACAAATAGAATAATTCAAATTAGAGTTAAAAGCGTAGGATGCATTTTGCTTCACTTTGATTACCCTCTGTACATAGGTAGTTGCCTTTACTATATTTTATTTTCAATTTTTTTAGTTTGATTAGCAGTAACAACGTGCTTTTTTAGTTTTTTTACACTATTATGTATTTAATTTGATTTATCAGAAGAACACACTCGAGCTTGACTTGTTTACAGTAGCACAGAAAACAAACTATGTCACATATCACGCTGAAATCTGCCATGTAAGCTTATAACAGTCCTACCAAAAAACAAAAAATTTATTTTTGCCATATGTCATCCGCGGCCCGTTTTATTGATAACGTTTCGTTCATATTTGAGCAGAAGGTACATACATACATACAACCCGAGCTAATAAAAGCGTGTTAAAAAGAAAAATAAAGTAAGCTAATAAAATAAAGTAAAAAATAACAAAAAATTATAAAAAAATAACATAAAATAAAATAATCAAATAAAAGTAAAAAAAGAAATTAAAATAAAAAAATAAGTATACAAAGTTATACAAAAACCAAAACAAAAAAAATCAAATAAAAATAAAATTAATGGAATAAAATTAAAATAAAACAAATAAAATCCGATAAAATCAGATGTATAAAAAAAAAAAATTAAACAACACAGAATTAAATAAAAAGAAGAAAAGGAAGGTGCATGTAGTGTAATACACACAACAGAAGTGAAACTTTCAGGGCAGTCAAAGAAAGAGGGAGAGACTCGAGAGAGAATGAGGGAGAGAGAGAGAGAGAAAGAATATATAATATATCTAAATAAATTCACAACATTTGTAGAGAATACAAATAGACAAAATTTACAAAAAACGGAGACCCGGTGTAGGTAAACGGCGGAAACAAACCGTGGCAACAAAGCGCACTACTCCGAGCGTTTATCACCCGCACAAACGCAGCGACTTCAGGACCACTACAATAAATTCGACTCCAGAATATATAGCACTTTATAGTACGCACAGGCACTAGCCAGTAAACGGAAATAAGCGACAAAAAGTAGGCACAAAAAAAACACCCCAAAAATTGGGAACAAAAAACGCCCCAAACAGTAGGCACCAAGAAAATATAACGCCAAAAAGAAGGTACCAAAAATATAGTTCCTGCAAGTTTGCACCACCAAACGAGCGCCAAAAAGTTGGCAGTGTTATTTCTCACTAGAAATTAGCAACCACAAGGAAAAATAGCCTAAAGTGTGTCGAAGATATATATAAGGTATAGCTCTCTCTCTCTCCTTTTCCTCTACGTTACATCTTTTTTCTCTCTCGCGGAACGAAAATGCCCAAAACGTTGCATGGCCTTGAAATTTTCCTCTCCCTTTCACTCGTCCATCGACGCCTAAAAAGTTTCACTCTAAAAATTATTATAAAACAGTATGAAATTACATTAAATTACAGAACATGAAATAAAATAAAATAAAAAATTATAAAAATAATGTAAAAATAATGTAAAAATAATTTAAAATAATATAATAAATAATAAAGAAAAAAATTAAAATAAGAAGAGGTTTCACGCCTAACGCATCATCAAAGTTGCCAAATAAAACATAATTATTATTTCCTTACTTCCAATTAAATATAACTTAAATAAAATAACAGGAATAGTAAAGCATAAAATTACAAAATTAAATAACATAACCCAAAAAAAATTCAAATAAAATAAAACTTAATTCAACTAAATAAGTTAATATAGAATAAAATAGAATAAAAATAAACTAAAACAATCTAAGGTAAAATCAAATATTATGAAATGAAATAAAGTAAGATAAAATAGAATTAAAAAAAAATGGTATATTACAATAATAAATGAATCACAATTGTAGATATATTATTTTAACTAAACAGCTAAAATGAAAGATAAATGCTATAAGTATGATTATAGTATATAAATTATTAAGAGATAAAAATTTAATTCTTAAAGTATTATGCAAATAAAATCTCTTCATTACTGTTGGTACAGAAGTAGAAATATAGTACAAACTAGCAAAAAACTAGCTATAACGCTGATAACTCCAGCGTAAAATTAAAAATAAAACTGGAAAGAAACACCTTTGAAAAAATAAATAAAACAAAAATAAACAATAAAGTTACTAAAACACTAAGCATAAAAAATCCTTGTAATAAAAAGTGATGAAAAAACTAAAAATAAAATAAATGAAAATAAGAGGCGCCGTGAAACAGTATTACAACCATAACCCTGAGCAAATCGTTGAAAACAAAGAATGAATAATATACTGCGATAGATCCAACCTAATTCCCACTTTACCAAACACAACTATATCAAATATACCATAGCCGATAATTATGGAAAAGCTTAAAAGCTCGCTGTGCCGTAATAAACATTGTCGAAATAATCAACACGAAGAAAGCAAAACATATGTTGCTAGCAAAGTTTTTAAAACACAGTCTTCAGGGAGTTAAAATAATGCCAATTGTAATAGGCTCAACCGGAACAGTATCAAAACACATCTTGGAAACTATAACTGAACTAAACCTAGATCCTAAAAGCATCACGCAGGTGCAAAAAGCATCCATCATAAACGCAGCAACTATCATAGAAAGATAATGGGATGGTAAATTGAATGGCTAGATGATGGAAAAGACAATGACAACTAATAACAACAGAGCGCAACCATTGATCTGCAAGCCGGATATTTTGAATTTATTGTGAAAATTACAAATAAACCAATAAAATAAAAGAAAAGAAAGAAAAAAAAAAACAAATTAAAAAAAAAACTAAAAGAAAATACTATTAAGTAAAATTAAATTAAATGAAGGGAATCAAGTCGAAGTAATATTCAATCAGCACAGAGCTAGTTTCTTTTGATACTAGTTCATGTGATTCATCCCCACGCAACGCTTTCAAGTATGTGACAATGAGCTAAGAATTTTGAAGTCTATTTTTTGTTTAATTCTTTTCTTTACGAACGCCTATTTTTCTTTTAAGTTTTTACTTCTTCTTTGTTTTCATTATCCTTAGCTAACTTACCGTTGTTGTTTCAAACAGCCGACTATTTTTATACACTTCTCTTAGGGCTCTCAAGCCGCTTATGCACAATTAGGTCATAGCTGACCTTAGTTAATTTTTCTGCTATCACCTGCGTGATCTTGTATTCATAATTCTAAGGTGTGGTATGGTCGACGGCGCTGCTATTCTTGTATTCGAACAACGACTGTATCGCTCCACGTCGGAATCCATTTTGCATTAATTCGGAGATAGTCACGAAATTTTCTGTGCCTAAACTATGAGTATTTATCCTTTTGTTATTACTATTAAGAGAGAATTTACCATTGCAACCTCAAACATATTTTGTACCTCTTCACGGACTCAGAGTATTTCTCTACTTCCAGCTTCCTCAATAGGGTTTAGTATCTATTTTATTGAGTTTTATTTTCTCCTCTGGCAAAAAATGTTTACGCAGGTGCTTGTCCCGCTTATGCATCATCATCATCATTAGCATTACAGTCTTGTGCAGACCATTGCTTCCACAACTACGGTTCTCCACTCCGATCGATTCTCTACTACTCCTTTCCAGTTTGTGATACCCATTTTCTGCAGGTCGGCTGTGACCTCATCTACCCAGCGTTTGTTTGGTCTCCCTCGACATCTCCGTCCAATTGGTTGTCTATGGAACGCTATATTGGCAGCTCTCCATTTGGGCATTCGGTACATGTGCCCCAGCCATCTGATTCGTTGACTTTTTATAAAGCGTATTGCGTTTCCATTACGTATCAATGTGTCTAGCTCATGATTGTATCTTATCCGATACGTTCCGTCATCTCGCCGGGAAGGACCATATATTGTTCGCAGTATCTTTCTTTCAAACCTTAGTATTTGGTCCATGTCTTTTGTTTTAAGTACCCATACCTCACTGCTGTATGTTAGTATGGGTCTTATAAGCGCTTTATACATTGCTATCTTTTGATCTCTTGATAGCAATCGGGACTTGAATAATTTTATGTGAGCAAAGAATGCTTTATTTGCCGCACTTACTCGGTCATTTATTGCCACGGAAGTGTCAGAATTACTGCTGATGAAAAAACCTAAGTATTTAAATTTGTCGACCTTCTGTATGCATTCACCATCTATTTCAATGTGTGCATCTTCACTCGGTTTCTTTGCGAAGTGCATATATTTCGTTTTATCTATGTTTACCCGTAGACCCACTTCTAAAGCTGTGTTTTTCAATCGCATATAAATTTTCTTAAGCTCATGTTCATTCTGTGCAATCACGACAATGTCATCGGCATAAGCTAACACTTGCGAGCTGCAATTAAAAATCGAATTGCCACATTTCAGTTTGCATACTACCTCATGTAGTAATAAATTAAAAATTGTCGCTGATAGTGAATCGCCTTGTTTTACACCTGATGAAATGCTGAATTCGTTGGTAACATCTCCATTTATCATAACCTTGGCATTAGTGTTTGATAGTGTCATCTGAATTAGTTTTATAATTTTTACCGGTATACCTTGTTTAAGCATTATGTCGTTCAGACAGTTTCTATTGATGCTGTCGAAAGCTTGCTTAAAATCAATGAACAGACAGTGCAGATTTAGTTCGAACTCTCTGTGTTTCTCAAGAATTTGCATTAGTGTGAAACATTGGTCTGTTGTGGATCTACCCTGGCGAAAACCGCACTGGTAGTCATCCAAAATTTCCTCAGCATATACGCTCAACCTTTTGTTGAGTATATTTGTAAAGACTTTATAACCAGTGTTGAGGAGAGATATGCCTCGATAATTATTACAATTTGTTTTGTCGCCTTTTTTATGTAATGTCACTATAAGGATATTGTTCCATTCTTCCGGTAGATGTTCGGTTTCCCAAATTTTGCGTATCAGTTCTGTTATCATGTTATTGAGTACTTCACCGCCGTATTTTAGAAGTTCTGCATTTATTTGGTCACTTCCGCTGCTTTTATTATTTTTTAACTTTTTCAGACTTTCTACCACTTCGTTACGACCCGGTGCTTCTATGAAGTTTTCTGCTGTAAAGTATGTCTCATCTATACAGTGTGGACCGTAGTCTGTTGCATGTTCTATATTCAGAAGATCACTAAAGTATTCTTGCCATCTATTCAAAATTTTTTCTCTTTCTGTTATTATTTCACCTTCCTTGTTTTTGCACAAATTTGTTCGTGGCTGATATGTCTTTGTTTGGCTTCTAATTGCGCTGTACATATTTCTTACATTTCCTTGACTGAAATCATTCTCGATACGCTGAACTTTGCTGTTGATGTCCTGTTTTTCCTTTTCTTTGCGGCTTGCCTTTTTTCGTTATATTCAAGTAGGTTTTGTCTTGTTCGTTTGTTTAAATATTTTCTTCGCGCTTCGTTTTTTGTTTCAATAGCTGCTTTACACTCTGCATCGAACCACTCATTTGTGGTGCATCTTTTTGTGCCTATTTTCTCTTTAGCTGCTCCAATAACCGCATTTTTTACTTTAGCCCAGATTGTTTCTGCTAAGTCTTCCTTTGTTACGATTAGATTACTCTTTATGATTTCTTGGTATGCACGACGCTCTTTCTCATCCGCTGAAATTCGCTCAGTACTCCATTTTACTTTCTTGAACCTGCGATCGTTGCCTATATTTGAAATTTTTTGCCTTATCCTGGCAATCACCATGTAGTGGTCAGAGTCACAGTTTGCGCCTCTAAACGATCTGACGTCAATGACCGAGGTTGCGTGTCTTTTATCCATCAATACATGATCTATATGGTTCGATCCTCTCCTTCCGGGCATTTCCCAGGTTTGCTTATGAATTTTCTTGTATAGAAAAGAAACGCTGCTTATCCACAGCCCGCTGCTTAGACAAAAATTTATTAGTCGTGCACCATTATCGTTCGATTCGTCGTGTAGAGAGTGCTTTCCCCCAACGTCTTTGCTAATATTGGTGTTTCCCACCTTTGCATTTAAATCTCCGAGGAGCATTTTTATGTCATATTTACATGATTTTGACATCACATATTCCAGTTCTGCATAGAAGGAGTCTTTTGCAAAATCGTCTGCGACATCGGTAGGCGCATACGCGGCTACAACTGTTATGTTCTGAAATCTTCCTTTGAGTCTCATGAGGCAGAGTCTTTCACTAATTGACTCGAAAGCCATTATACTTTCTCTAAGTTTTTTGTCAATGTAAAAGCCCACACCTAGCTGTCCTCGTTTGTTTGGACCACTGAAGAAAATTGAATAGGCTTTCTTTCTTATCTCACCATGATCCGCAAAGCGTATCTCTTGTAGAGCTGCTAAGTCAATATTATATTTCATACACTCATCCGCTATTTCGGACATCTTGCCGACTTGTAGCATTGTTCGTATATTCCAAGTAGCAAAACGTAAATCATAGTCCTTAATTCGTTGCTTGGGTCGGTATCTTTTGATTGTATCAGTTATCCGAGGCTGTTGTTGTGGATTCGCGACAATAAATACTGGTATAAGGTTGTCAGCCTTAGGACCAGTCCCCTCTAGGAGAGCCAGATCACCCACTTCTTTTGTTCCCTTTCCTTCCACTGGGGTTTCCCACTTTGTGAGGTACCCAGTCTCTGGTTAGGGTTAACAGTTTCACCGCTCGAAGGATTCAAGTTGGGAGATTGACAGTAAGAGGTGATATACATCATATCTCAAGATCAGTATTCCAGTTGCACATTACTGCCCTTTGTGAAACGTTATGCATCAGTGCTAGGATTTACCTCTTTATGAAACTGTGAAATTGGTTGCTTCTAGAATAATTTATGTACATATTTCGCGTAAAATCGCATAAGTGGTTACCGCGCCAATCAAGAAGAAGAATATTTCTCTTATGAGAGTATCGAAATTATAAAGATTTGTAATGTATTAAAATTTGTATATTTTTTATTTTATTTATTTGCGACAAAGAAGACATTTAGTCTTTTCATTTTAGTTGAACACTGTGCAACAAATGAAACCAGCACGGGCTTTGTTAATATTAGGCAGGGGAATAAATTCGTAGCGTTTTTACCGAAGACTTTTATTTAAACTAAAAACAGAAATTATATCGATAAGCTAATCAATTTATATTTGTCATTGCTCTTTACAATCTCTTCCCACCTCTCGACGAATTCGTTGACGCCTTTCCGCCAAAAATCGCCTGATCTGTTGTCAAAGCAGTTGCTGAGCCAGTTTTTAACGACCGCTTTCTTATCGAAGGTAACGCCCTACACCGTCAAAGTTGGCATTTTTGAACTTTGGAAACCATTTTCGTACTATATATATATTATATATAATTGGCGCGTACACCCTTTTTGGGTGTTTGGTCGAGCTCCTCCTCCTATTTGTGGCGTGCGTCTTGATGTTGTTCCACAAAATGGAGGGACCTACAGTTTCAAGCCGACTCTGAACGGCAGATATTTTTATGAGGAGCTTTTTCATGGCAGAAATACACTCGGAGGTTTGCCATTGCCTGCCGCGGGCGACCGCTATTACGCCATTTTCCTACTGTAGACTCGAATATGACACCTTCCCCATACACGTCGCAAACGTGAAATAAATAAAATAAATAAATAAATGTCCCGCGCTGTTTCGCAGGTTTTTGACCTCGTTGGAGAGCAAAGAAGAGCAGGTGTCGAAAATGTTGATTTTGGCCTCCTGCGTGCTCCATTTCCAAGCCTCTTAACTAAAAATTAAATAACTCAAAAATACAATTAACGTAGTTTTGTAGAGCAGAAAGAGTTCGATCGAATGAATACTTACCCCTTGCCAAACACCAAACAAATCGTTGTAAAATAAAAGAAATATTAAAACCCCATGAACTTAATCCACAACCGAATAGTTTTCGAGAGTATGCCCATAAAATATATATACATTTAGTAATAAAACACTCGACTAATTTGCAAAGGTTACCTCGATTTTCCTTTTTTACACCCTACTTAAATTTTTATCTCTCAGCCTAATTTTTTCTCATAAAAACGGAAAAACATTGGTTAATAAATTTGTCAGCAAAATAAAATGTTTCAGATATATTTTACTTCGTTTTCAACCATCAACATCAGCCATCACTAGCAGCCGAATTTTTTTCATGAAAAAAAACTCCTAAAAACTCGCTTTCCTTGCGTAGCTCACGCACTTGCGTTGCTTTAAAACATGTTCATATTCACACTAATAAATTGTGTCTGCACTTGTTCTACACTGCCTTACCCACCTCGCCTCCCTTCCTCCGTTCACTCTTAACAGCAAATGCATTAATAAAGCTGACAAATAGAATTGAATGAAATATTCCACTATTTCATGGCGAAAATTTTATGCGACTTTTACATGCTGTTCATTTTTCACACTTAGACACCTCTTATGCCTCCCACCCGCTTTGTTCCCAAATGTTCGCTAGAAATAAATTTCTATTTGTGGTTTTGTGTGTATTTGCGGAGCAAATGTGGGACGCCGCTACCAATTAATTAGCATGCAAACCACCAGCCGTGACCAGCCACGTCAACAGAATATGAAGGCGGTACATGTTAAATGATAGAAGGGCCCTTAGCAAGCTTTTCCATGGCCACCAGCGAACTGCTGGGCGAATGTAAAATTTTTAAACGTCATTTATTTGGCTTCGCACAGAATAATTAATATCAGCAATAATTTAGCGAAATTCGTTGCGGTTGCAGAAAATCACTAGTAATCGTGCTTTTTGACCATTTCAATGTGACCTGACGCGTCGGCGCCCCGGGACCTTAGTGAGTGTGCTGGTGTCGAAATGCTTGACAGCAATCTGACACGAGCATAGCCTTTAGCAACCGCCATTGTGGCAATCATATTTCGGCGCGCTCAAAAGCCGCCACCCACAAGCACCAATTACATCCCCTACAGGTAAAATCTGAGCTAGCGAAGTAATTTCAAACGTCATTTTGAAAAGTTATACGAGTTTTGTGGGGACAGCAAATTGAAAATATCATACTGAAGAAGGATTTAAATTGTAAATGATGGATTTTTGTATCATTTTTTTTTTGTTGTAATTATAAATTTGTATTGTCAAAGTGTCAAATAAATATACAAAATTTTTTTATTTGTTTTTGTTTTGTGGTTCGGTACTGTTCAAAATTCCTTCGCACTTACAGCGGCTGTCGTCTACTGCGTCCAGTAGTGTGGCCACCAAAACAATCCCTCCTCCTCTCCCGGGGAGACTCGCTTCCCGGAGCTACTTTCTGAATTATTTCGAGAGGGCCCAGAACGACATCTATGAAATGAACCAATTTTACTCACCCGTGCCTGGGTCCCCCATGACTACAAGCAGTTTCATGCTATAGGCTCATCCTCTTATATTCCTGTCTGTGAGGCTTCGCTTAGGTGTAATGCGTCGAGGTCTATCTTTTCTCTCCGTAATGCGCCTTAAACGTTTCTTTTAACCGCACTCCAATTATCCTCGCGTTCAAGCAACTTGCCGATCACATTGGTCGACGCGACGTCGTCAATCTGCTCCCTCAGGTCACCTCTTTCCACGAGCCTTCTGTCGCCACTAAACTTATTCGGCATTATAGTTCGGTTGTTCGCAGTATATGCACGGTACGGGATTTCCGGAAATATCAGTGGCGCGAGCGCAACTGAGTCATGAAATAGCCCATTTCCCCGAAGTTCCTTGAAGCCATTTGTCTGTTGTCGGAATCAGCTTCGTGCGTCCATCAGCCACTCGATTCAGGGTCCCATTGCCTTTGCCACCCATGCATGGTTTTTCATCAGCGTTCAGCCACGTTAGTGGAGGCGTTTTTTTTCCTGGAACCCTTCTCGTTCGCGGGCCATGAGGTCGGCAGGCATCTCCTCTTTAATCAGAAAAACTACTACGCCTATGACAGTGTGGAAGGCTGAAGCAACTCTGATTGCCGCTGTTCGTTGTACAACCTCCAGTGCTTTGCGCTTGAGTTTGCAGTTTAGCACATCTCCCCATATTTCGCTGCCGTTCAAGGGTATTACGTTTGTGGTCGCCATGACCAGCCTTCTTTTACTCTGAATTGGTGTACCGATGTTCGTCATTAGTCTGATCAGCATTCCCGTGATCTTCTTTGCTTTAGTAGCCGCGTGCCGTATCCGGGTGCAGAATATCGAATACCTGCAAAGGTATTTACTCGCTTTTTGAGTAACAACGGACGTGTCGCCTAGTTACATGCCGACCTCGAGTAGCATGTGACCTCGTGTCATTAGAATGACTTCGGTCGTATATTTGGCGTGATCCAGGCCATAGTCCGCAAGCCAAAATTGGGTCCTTAACATGAGTTAGTTTCGCTTCCGCCTGGCGTCCTCGGTATCTCGCGCTGATATAATCGCCACTATATCGTCCGCGTATCACACGAGATATGTGTCTTCTAGCACTTCTATGCTCAAGATCTTATCGTAGCTCAGGTTTCAGAGATCAGGGCCGAGAATGGGTCTTTAGGCTGCGCCAGACGTTACCGCTTTAGTTTTCTGGTGTGTCGTAAAGCGGTTCACGCTCGCTTAGATAACTCTGAATGATCCTTAGCAGGTATACGGCAATTCAAGGTTTGGGTTTAATAAGTTTAGGTGTAACATATCTTCGCCTTTTCGCACATTTTTGAGGTGAATTGGCTTAGAAAACTAAGTAATTCCAACTTTTTAGATGCATAATTATTTCAGCAGATTTGTAGAAAAACATAACGCTGAACATTTTTATGGAGCATTTGAACCCTCGAGCTCGTCAATAGATTTATATTTTTTGTCTATTTTTACCTACAATGCAAAGAATACGAGTAATACAAAAATATAAGGTTTCAAATATACCAAAAAAAAATATCTAGTTGGCATAAAAATGTACCAGAACCTAACTTTTGAGTAAAAAATTCACCATTTGAGTACTTCAAACTTTCGCCAATAAAATCGTATAAAATTAAATGTTTACTGATAGTCATATGAAATAAAAGCTCTCGCCTTTTATGCTATAGATTTCCCTACAAGGTTAACTACGACTTTACCCGCACGCACACATACATTCCCAAACAGACTGGCTGGCACAACAATACCATGCACACACATAATACATACATACACTTATATTCCTATGTATATGTAAATTGACTTTGAAGAGAAATTTGATTAAATTGGGCGGTTAATTAAAAGTTCAAACATCGCGACATGCCTTTTGGTTTGAAATGAATGCATTCCTATATATTAGCCTCATTTATAATTTCCTTTTATTGCCTGTAACATTAACTCCAAACCTATTGATTATTCGCCAATATGGCGTGGCAGGAGTGGAAATCACAGCGATATAATATTACCAGCAAATACTTTTAGTAGAGGTAATGATGGGTAACGAAAAACTCTGCGGTCCCCACTCAAACATTCACTTCACAAAAGTTCGCATAAAATGTTTGATGTTCGTTACAAAACTTTGGGTATAACTTGCGTTTTTGTTGTTTATACCCGCGCGCAGTTGTGTCGAAGGGTTTCATAATTTTGTCGACACAATGGTTGTAGGAAGCAACATAAGGCAATCGAGTTGAATATATTCAGAAAGTTTAATTGTAATCCTCAAAAGTGATATTATCACGTTTGAAGTGCTCCCAGTCAACTGCAACGCACTCGTGCCAGCGTTTGGCCCAGCTCTCAAAACATTTTTACAACTTTATTTTCGCAGCCGTCCTCGATTTTTCCATTACTTGCTTTCGGCTGTTAAAATGCCATCCCCGTAATGGTTCACATTTCGTGGAATCGAAACTACCGTACGAATTACTTAACAACCTAAACCAATTTAGTGCTAGAAATAAAGTTGTACTTCCATTGCTGGATTCAGGGTCACTCTGGAATAAAAGGCTACAAAATTTCAAATGAACTCGGTAGGTCGGGGTTGGCAGTAGATTTTCACGGACCAAGCCCATACCGCGATATCAACTGGGAACTAGCTGAATGCCTTATAAATAGTTGGGGAATACTCAAAGAATTGGCCTTCGGGTAAGTAATTCAAAAAGTAAGTCAAGCCAAAAAGCTTATAATAGCTTCTACCTATAATTTCATAACATAATAACATGAGGAAAAAAGTAAGTTTTCCATCTCTCAAAAATTCACATTGGTAATGAAACAGTGTGTAGGCTCTGTCTAGATTCTGATGAAGCCACAGGGCATATCTTGTGCTGCTGTGTTGACTTGGCAAAGGCAAGACCGCAAATCTTACATCGAGACCAAATGGATTCGAATGAAATCGGGAATGCTCCTGTGGCAGATATTCTAAAATTTGTCCGAAAAGAATTTGGCTTTGAACCAATTCCCAGCCTGAGGCAAAGATCATCTAGGTTAAATAAGACCTTATGTAATACATTTAATAGAATTAGTGTCAGTCAATAGGACTACTATTAACTAATTGCAAAATATGTAGGTTCAAGTGCCAGTCTGGCACTCCTCAAGGAAAACTAAAGCGCCGATTTGATACCATTATGAAACCTCCAACAGGCAAATATTTACCGCCAGCCAGAGTTGTTGATATAATAGAGAACATTGATGGAATTTAGATTGGCGTACTGCCCCAAGCTGTCGAGGAAAGGAACACCCAGTGACCTTAATTGTCTAGCTGCCAAGCCCGGACATTTACAGAAAAACTGCTCAACAGTCTACTTCTCTGAACGATCTCCACAGCTCCTACAATCGGGGTTAAATGCTAACTTTAGCTTTTCCGCCTGAATACCGATCGTCCAGTGACCGGTAAACACAGCTACGAGCTTGGAAATTTAATGGCGAGGAGTCCAAAGGACTTTCTGAGTCCTAGAAGCAAAGGGTTTTCGAAATAGCACATGAAGAAGTAGAGCTCCATCTTTTCTGCGCTTTCCTTAGAAAAAAGTTGTTCGATTTCCCTACAGCAATAGCAGGAGGATACCGATAACCGGGTAGGAGGTCCGTGAGGCCAATTCAGTCCCCTTCCTGACAAGCTCATCAGCAATTTCATTTCCCTCTATGCTCCTATGTCCTGGAATCCAGATTAGAGAAATGTTACCTGCACACCCAAGAGATTTGATTTCCTTCAGTTTCGTGCTGCGTCGTCAAAGTCTTGAACGTGACTTCACTATCAGAGAAAATGTTAACATCTCCCTCGTTCCCGCATTCCCTAAGCATTTTGCATGCCTGCAGGATCGCAAAGACTTCGGCTTGAAAAACACTAGCAGAATTCGGCAGTTTAAAGGAGATAGATAAATTGGCTGACTTAGAGAAAATCCCTGCTCCGACTCCCGATTTCATCTTGGAACCGCCATTGAAGACAGAGGTCCAAACTTCGGTGCAGATTTTCCCCTCCTTTCCTGGTAAATAGCACCAGCTCCGCTTTGTCAGAGTTAACTCGGAGGCCACAAGTGGCAGCCCAGCAACTAAGTACAACCAGTGGCCTTTCCAAAATATCAGCCATGACTGAGAGAAACGGTCCCGATACCATCAGGACCAAGTCAACGGCGTTTGCTACTACCTTAACCCCACACTTATTTAGCATTATCAGAACTTCTTCAATAGCAACTAGCTAAAGTAGGGGCGAAAGGACATCACCCTGCGGCGTCCCCCTGTGAACGAATCTAGTGACTTTAGCCCCTCTTGCGACCGCATTAATTGCCCTGCAGCCATGCAGGGACGAGGTCCAGAGACAAATAGGTCTTTCCACCTCTAGTCTATCTAGCGCAGTGAGAATTGATGGATTGGATTTCCCCTTCAGGTAAGGATGTTGCGCTGGAGATAATTTAGATTCGATGTGCTCTCGGATATGAAAATCAATCAATCGCCCCTCGGCAGGCAATCGCAAACCTCCGAGTGTATTTCTGCCATGAAAAAGCTCCTCATAAAAATATCTCCCGTTCAGAGTCGCCTTGAAACTGTAAGTCCCTCCATTTGTGGAACAAAAACAAGACGAACCCCAGAAATAGGAAGAGGAGCTCGGCCAAACACCCAGAAAGGGTGCGCCAACTACATATATATATATATATATATATATATTACCTCACATTTTATATAGAGCTTCTGATTTGGGAGAAATCTTTGAATCAACTTTTTAGTTTCTTAGTCGTTTGAATTTTGTCATCGCCAAATTGTATTCTACACTTGCCTTCATTCGGCGTTTCACTTCTGATTTTATAGATCCCTATACTTAGCTCGCTCGTACTGTCTAAGCTGCAGTATGTCAACTTTATTTGGAAGTGATATCATCAGTGCCACATCCATAGACTTGAATGCATTGAAAAGAGCTTCCTTCGTTTTGCACTCAGATCCTAGAACTTCGCTGATCTGATTCTTGCATACAACGGAAATTGTGCACCAGTAAATTCAAAATCGTTACAAAATATAAGAAGTATATTTTCACTCTACTTTATTTTCGATATTATAAATGAGATAGTTGACGCGCATTTACTCTTAGACCTCATTAGCTTTCACACACTTCGAAAAAATCTTCGAAGTAATGATTCATTTTCCTTAGAACGGGCTAGAACTGGTTACGCCTCGAAAGAACCCCGCCCAGATTCGCCATAAATACAATACATACCGTCCACGCCCACTTTGTATATGTAAAGGCAAAAGTTCCATTCATCCGTGTGACTATAATTCTCAGTACGGTGTAAGTTCGTTTGGTCCCAAAAATTAACAGCCAAGCCCAAATAAAGTTTTACTAAAATGTGCGCGAGTACATGAATTTCAGTCCAGCCCGCATTTAGTACTGCCTTACTTGTTTTAAAAGGGTTTGCGCTGCGTTTTGGTTCATTTAATCTTCGTGTTTATACAAATGGGGGGAAGGGGGCAAAACAAAAAATAAATGGTGGTCAATAATTACTAAATCGGGGTACTCAGCCACTGCACAAATGACAAATTGTTGCATTGTGAGCAGCCAATTATGAACTTTTAAAAGCAAAATAAAATAAAGCAGAATAAAATTTCAAAATAAATTATCATAGGCCATCCATGTTTTTTAAGTGGGGCCGTTTTGCAAATAAGCGCTGTTGCAAAGTTACAAGATTTATCGCATATTGGCCTCGGCTGTTGGGTTGATTTAAATCATAATTAAGCGGTGATAAATTTGCACGAGAGATACTTGAATACTCGCAAGCAGAAAGAAAATTATTAATTTTGCGGGTAGTTAAATTACATTGGAAATTTGAAGAAGAAGAGGTTCCTTAGGTGTCACACGAATTGACGCAAGCTAATCGATCTGGCACGTAAGGTTCTTTACTGAAATGCGATTTTTACTTTTGCGATTGGTAAGTGGTGACGCGAAAACATTTCGCGGAAACCGGGCGTTGGTTTCAAGTTCAGAGAACTAAAATTCATAGCCTGTTAAATATAATTCAGCGACACTTACCGAGTTTGTCGTTTGTTCAGATTTTCTTTTTTTTTTTTTTAATATTTCTAATATCAGAGAAGTGCACTCGAAATACGCTTTTTCTATTGCTTCAGCGAAGCAGATTGGAAATTGGAGTCCTACTGGATCAATGCAGAAACCGACGAACGTCTCAATTCGCCGAACATCTTGCATAAGTCTTCGGATGCTTTCCCAGTAAAGATTTTTAAGGTGACAATGAAATATACGAATTTCTTTTCAGCTCGTTGCAAATTGACTTTCTGAAAAGAAACTGAAGCAACAATCAGCAGAACCACTAAAGCAAACAATGGGCTTTTTAGTCTGAGAGTTTTAGGAGCTACCAAATCTCCTGGTGCTCCTTGGCTCGACCTTTTCAAATTTCAAACAAGACACCAGGTTAATAGCTCAAAACATTTCAAGTTCTCAAAGTGCTACCTACTTTCGGAAACAATTATCAGGTCAGTCCATAAGTTCGTGCGTTTTTAAAGTTGGTTTTAAAAAGATGTTTAAAGTATTTATTAATCAATAATATATTTTCCTTCATTATTTACAATGTCTTTCCTACGTTTAGGCAAATTTTTAATTCCCTGCTCAAAAAATTGTTTGTCCTTGGAGCCAATATACGCTTCGATATCCCTTTTTAGAAGTAGTTCTTGTTACTCATATGGGATTGAAGTCCACGGAAAAGGTGATAATCACAAAGTGCAATATCCGGAGAGTATGGTGGATACGGCATTAGCTCCTATCCGAGCTCGTTCAGCTTGCCTAATGTTTGCCTTGCGGTATGAGGTCAGGCGTTGCCGTGGTGAAACAAAACTTTGCATCTATTCACTAAAGACAGTCGATTTTTGTTAAGTGCCTCATTCAGGTTTGATAGCTGAAGGGAATAATAATCAGCAGTTATCGTCTGGTTTGGTTCCAGAAGTTCATGATAAAAATTCCGGCCATATCTCACCAAATAGACAGGAGAAACCATTGGCGTCTCCGAAGAGGATTACTGTAAAGGGCCTACCCATTTTCCATCACCAGTAACGACACGGTTCAAAAAACTTTCATTGTCAAGCCATTGCAGCAGCTGAGAACACACATTCACTCTCTGCTGAAGGTTAGCGAAAGAAAGTCTATGTGGAACCCATTTTCCCAGCTTTGAAACCTTTCCCAACTGATCCAGGTGCCTGTGAACTGTTCCATGCAATGAATTTAACCTCTGAGCTACCATATCGACTGTCAAATTTGGCTCAGCTTTCACGAGTTCGAGCAAGGCGTCGGAGTTAAATATGTCTCTTATACGCTTTCGAAGATTCCATTCTATTGACGTGATAACGTCTTATAATTCGATTTAGCCGGCTGCACGCACGAAAAAATGTGTCGTTATCTTACTCATGCGTCGTTACCTTGCTTGAACTGTAAGCGAGAGCGCGGAACGAACGACAAAGAGCACATTCGGCAACGTTCGAAATCTGTCTCTCTCCGACTTGAGTGAGCATATATATGTATGTATATGCGTATTTGTATATAAATTCACATATTTTTATTTGCATATGCTTTCTTCCTGTGTGCATGGTAATGAACCATTTCTCTGTTGAGAATAGGACGATGATAGGAAAAGTAGGAAATGAAAGGGGGGTGTTTCGAGTGTAATGTGTCTTGAAAAAGTCAAATCGATGACGTTGCCTCTTAGTGTTGTTGACTTATTAACGTCCGATACACAATCGAAATTGAACATATCTTTCATGAATTTGATAAATGTTTCGTCATTTTTCACGTTTGAGCAAATGTAACTTGATCAATCCCATTGCGATTCTATTTACCTCCTTCTCTATATCCATACAAAATATCTATCAAACAAATAAAACTAAAATTTTCTTTTGAAAATTGCAACCATTTTTATTTTCTTATGACGTTGTCACGTTAAACTATCGTCAGTAAAACGACTTTACAGACAACCTTTTTTTTTTAACAACACGTGCTTCTATCCGCGATTAAAATTACACTTTAAATGCACAATATATCAAACAAAATATAAATATATATATATATATATAATTAGCGCGTACACCCTTTTTGGGTGTTTGGCCGAGCTCCTCCTCCTATTTGTGGCGTGCGTCTTGATATTGTTCTACAAATGGAGGGGCCTATAGTTTTAAGCCGACTCCGAACGGCAGATATTTTTATGAGGAGCTTTTTCATGGCAAAAATACACTCGGAGGTTTGCGATTGCCAGCCGAGGGGCGACCGCTATTAGAAAAATGTTTTTCTTAATTTTGGTGTTTCACCGAGATTCGAACCGACGTTCTCTCTGTGAATGGCGCATAGTAGTCACGCACCAACCCATTCGGCTACGGCGGCCGCCGTATAAAATATAAATAGTTCCGTTATATTCCGCGAATAATTTTTTGTAGGCACAAAATCGTTCAAAAGTGAAATTATGCGTAAAATACGCACGAACTTATAAGTTTCACAATTTATACTCTGTGTCTGGTCATGGTTTCCTCATATAGGCCAATAAGTATATTCCCTATTCTATTGACACTATTTTTGAAAATGCTAAACCACATAATTAATGAGGAAAAATTAATCTTAATGCACCAGTTTGGTTTTCGAAAGTGTAATTATACCATAGAGCAAGTGAACTCAGTATATGAATTCGATAGAGTAGCGCTGGAAAAAAGAATGCTGCGTGGCAGCGACCTTAGATATAACAGAAGGCCTTGACAAGAGGAATTCCAATACAAACTCCAAAATAAATTACCCCACAATTATTTTGTGTTGTTTAAATCGTAACTGCGCAAGAGACACTTCCTGGTCAAAGTGAATTAAGCAGTCACTAGCCTTCAATTAACTAAAGCAGGAGTTCCACAAGGTAGTGTTTTAAGACCGGTTCTTTACACGATATTTATGGCCGATCTACCAACAACTGAGAATTCATATACAGCTACATACGCTGCTCCATGCATGCTCCAACCTAAGCAAACTAATCTCGATAAGGTCTGCGCTTGGCTAAATAGATGGCGAATAAAAGCCAAAGAGGCAAAGTCAATGCAATGCACGTTCAGACGCCGCAGAAACTCTTGCCCTCCAGTAACACTAAATAGTCGCAAAATACCCCAAACTTCTCAAGCCAAATACTTAGGTGACCTGTTTGGTCCCAGACTTATGTGGCGCTCCCACATTTTCCTAGCGGAAGCAACTTGCATTAAAACTTCGTTCCCTATACTGGCTACTAGCTCAAAATGCAGCAGTATCCTTGGAGAATACAATTCTTGTATATAAATCAATATTTAAACCTATGTCGACCTATGGAGACCAAATATGGAGCTCAGGCGCAAACTGAAATCATGAAGTTTTGCAAAGGTTTCAGTTGAAAGTGCTACGCATGTGAGCCAATGCACATTGGTTTGTCAGCAATGGGATTCTACACCGTGACCTAAGCGTTCCAACTATACGTAAGGAAGTCGGAAATATTGGTCGCAGATACAATACTCGGCTTGTTATTCCTCCAAACCCAAGCCGCATTCAAATTGACCAACAGTAATATTTCAGGTAGATTAAAAAGACCTTTACCTATTGACTTGCCACATATATTTTAATCATACATAAATCGAATGTATTTAATCTCACGTAATATAGTGTAATTTCATATAATTTAATGACCTCCGACCGAAGTTCTTGTTATTTCCTTGTGCTTGTAAAGGGTGATCAGATTGCAGGTACTTTTTTCCTATAGGGTTTTTTAGCAGATCACGCGTGACTACTGTCAAGGTAGGTACATAATTTGTTTCATGTAACAATGTCTAAGGCAATCGCGCCATGATAAACGACTTTTTGATGCCGGATGCCGGAAATTGAAACCCGTGATCTCTACAACATTTAGTTCCAACAAGATGGCGCTACTTGCCATACAGCCCATGAATCAATGGATTTCCTACGTCATCGTTTCGGTGCTCAATTTATCTCTCGTCTCGGATCAGTGGATTGGTCATTGGATCGTGTGATATCACACCTTTAGACTTTTATTTGTAGGGGTATGTAAAACATTTCTATGTAAATACTTTGTGTATAAACCACCTTCGATTGAGGCATTGGAAGCCAGCATTCAGCCAACTAAAGCTATTCACGAGATACTGACCGAAGCCCTCCAGCGAGTTACTAGTGTTTACGACGCAGCGCGTCCAACATTGAAAAGTAAATGTCATGAATGGTTGTACACAAAAATTATTAAAATTGCCCAATCAATTTGGGTTTTCGTTGTTTTTTTAATCTAAATTGATCTCTCTTTATAATCATTTATAACAGTGAATATTACTAGAGGTCATTTAGTATTTAATGAAATTTAATAAATTAAATAAAAAATAGCATTTAACCCTAAAATTGAGCTAGGTATCAAATGAAGCACGTCGCTTTGTAGTGTATTTCTCTTAACCAGAGTCAAAGCTTCAATTGTATGTAAGTATATCTACTCATGTGAACTATGTATGTCAAATGTATCAAACATGAATTTTATGATCTGCAAAACTGCGCACTAATTACATTACCGTTTCCCCTTGTTTTCCGATAGCGTAGCTGAAGCGTAATGGCTTTAATCACACAGGAAAGACTCGAACAATGGCAATCTCGTATTGTTTGCAATTTCATTGGTCATATTTACTCGTGAGCCTGCAAGTCATCACATCCCACAAAAACATGCTATTAATTCATTATAGATGAGTATACACAATGCACGCATACATATGAAAAAGTACAGTGCAGCCGTCAGTCGTGCTACGATTTGCTACCATTATCCATCGCGTGGAGTGTTTTGTGACCCCAAATTTATTTATTTTTTTTATTACTTTCATTAATATATTTCCATTTCAAATATTTTAGATTTTGTTATTAAATTTCTTCAACACAAGCATTATGAATTTATAAAAACAGTCAAATTAAAAAAAGTAAATTAAAAAAATAATAATATTTAAAACGTGGATATAGGTAAGTATGCATGTGCCCGCCCTTAACTCACGGAACCTTTTTTAATTAAAGCGTTTGAACGAAATATTGTTCTCCCCATCCATTTCTTCAATTTCCGGAACAAAGGAGCCAAGTTTGAATAAACGAATTGGAACACTATATCCATTAATTTCCCGACCGCAACTGCCGAAACGTGAGCTGGTACGTTGCCATGATGGAATAAGAAAATCACTCGACTTACTCGGCTCAACTGAAAGCCAAACACCAAGAAATAAACCGAACTATCTGAAACTTGGTGTGTGTTCTTCCAAGAGGCGCTACTCACTAAACATGACCTTGATATGTGTCAGTAGTGCCCTATCTCCAAGTTTACACGGACTATCTAAACGACCCTCGTACTACCGCTGCGCTGCGATCGAATTTTACTCTATAAGAAGAAAGCTCTTCTTGCATGCATTTATTTCCTTTACGAAAACTTCGCCTAGTTTTACTTTGATTTTATTTGGTTTTTATAATCTTTTTTTTTTTCTTATTTTAATTTTTAATTTCTTATATGCAAAACTTACTAAAGGTGTTATTTTGATATTCAAAGAAAAATGCTATTTTTTAATATAAATGATCGGGCGTTTATTTCATTATAAAGAGGAAGGTATACCGTTAATAATGGAAAATAACATCAGACAAATGACAATCAAGATCACGCTTACAGGACAATATCCTTTTCATGAAATTTTCCATAACCGAATTGCAAAGTGGATGCCCTATGTCCTCAATAGCCTCACGAATTCCATCTTTGAGGTCTTGAATCAACCCTGGGCTGTTGGCGTAGACCTTCTTTTTCACGTGCTCCCAAAGAAAAAAGTCACAAGGTGTTACATCACAAGATCTCGGTGGCCAATTGTGATCACCTCTTCGAGAGATAACACGGTCCGGAAACTTTTCCCGTAAAAGATCAATGGTTTCGTTGCCTGTGTGGCACGTAGCACCGTCTTGTTGAAAATAAACGTAGTCCAAATAAATACAATCCAATTCCGGTCATAAAAAATAGTTAATAATCTCTCCTGCTTAACACCTAACACCAGTTATTGGCAAACCCATTATAAGCATACATGCGCATACAAGCACACATACACACAAATCCATCAATATTGCTCCGAATGTGGGTGAAATCATTAACTACTATATCGATTTTTTGTATTGCCTTGGACTTACCAGGAATGCCAACACATTAGCTTTTATTCATAGTTGGTGCCCCCGCACCTTAAATTCTTATCCGTACCAAAATTCACCTCAGTTATATTATGGAGCTGGATTTGGTATAGAAAAACTGTTGACCAACAAAGCGACAATTTTCAAAAGTAAATTTAAAGGACATCATCTTTAACAATTAGAATCACTACATATTATAAAACAAAGTCGCTTTTTCTGTCCCTATGTCCCCTTATACGCTTAAATCTTTAAAACTACGCAACGGATTTTGATGCGGTTTTTTTTTAAAGATAGATTGATTGAAGAGGAAGGTTTATATCTATATAATGTGAAGAAATATATAAAGGGGGCGTGGCAATCGGTCAAAATGTGGCAAAAAAACAGAAATTTTTTGTTTTCACGGCCATAAATCATAAACGAATCAACCAATTAAAATGAAACTTTCTTGAAGTTTAACTTTGAAATATTTACTTTCGTCCTGCATGAAAAAAAAAAATGATTTATTTGTTATTTAACCAAAATTGTTTAAACAAAAGCAGCTCTTTTTCCAAAAAAGCTGTTTGTGTGTGTGTTCGCTGTCAACCGAATGAAGCAACAGGCATTAAGCGATAACCTCACCACACCTCATTAATGTTGAATTACATCGTATGGTGACGTATGTATGTATGTATTTACGAGTCGCTCGCATTATTTCATTTCGGACGTATGTACATATGTACCTATGTATGTACTGAATTCCATGTAATTATATGTACATACAATTTTACAGCGAAATAAAACGCTATTTTCACGTTCTATATTAGTAAATCGCACATAATTAAAATACAGTTTTTGAATAGTTTTTATTGATTCGGAGCGCGTTTAGTTTGCTATCGATTCCATACAATAACATTTTTTGTCATTTACTTTTTACGACAACTAATAGCTTATTTTCGAAGCGATTTCAACAAATGGGTACAACATTAATCCTTATCCAATTAAATACCTTAAATACATTGTTGTTTTCATATAGATCTATGTATATGGCTCTTTACAGCATATAATTAAAAACAATATTTTTCAAGATATTTCATCAGTAATTAGTAATTGAGATCTACCGGAAAAATTGCGTTAGCTGTTGCGTCATCCGGCATTGCCGCTACTCTTTTGGAAGGAGGCCGAACCGCACACTCTACAATGAAGCTCTCGCTGAAAATCGATGATGATAACAGCGTCTGTAGTGTTTCTAAGCAGAGCAATACAGGAAAATTGATGCGTGGCTGCTCATTAATAGTCTGGGACGAAGCTACCATGTCAAACAAGACGTTTGTGGAAGCACTGGATAGGACAACACGCTATTTGCACAACAAAAATTCACCTATGGGTGGATGTACAATTCTGTTCTCAGGAGATTTCCGTCAAATACTACCAGTTGTGACTCGAGTAACACGTGCTGACGAAATAAATGCTTCGCTAAAAAGATCCCACCTTTAGTCGTATGTCAATAAATTAGAGCTTAAAACTAATATGAGGATTTCGTCATCTTCACGTGAGAACAGGCTATTTCCAGAGATGCTGCTAAAAGTTGGCAATGGAGAATTAACACAAAGTGAGGGAAGGATTAACCTAGAAAACCTTTGTGTTTTGATAGACAACATCCAAGAGTTAGTCAACAATGTCTATCCTGACATTGATAACTTAAGTTATAAGACAATTTCTTGGTTTAAAGAAAGAGCTATTCTGTCACCAACTAACGAACAAGTAGATAAAGTAAATAACTTGATTATTTCAAAGATTGAGGCACCGACGAAAATATACTACTCGGTCGATACTGTTCTCGATTTGGAAGAAGCTGTTCATTTTCCTACAGAATTTCTAAATTCTTTGAACCCGTCTGGACTCCCTCCTCACAAAATGGAGCTGAAAATAGGTTGTCCTGTTATTTTATTAAGAAACCTAAGTCCACCTAAACTTTGCAATGGCACGCGTTTGCTGGTAAAATCACTGAAAACTTTCATAATAGAGTGCACAATACTCACAGGATGTGGTACCGGCGAAGATGTATTGATTCCCCGAATCCCTCTGATACCATCGGATCTACCATTCCAATTTAAACGCTCACAATTTCCGGTAAAGACATCTTTTGCAATGACCATTAATAAATCTCAGGGTCAAACCTTCAACGTTGCAGGCTTAGATTTGAGCGTTGACTGTTTTTCACATGGCCAACTGTATGTCGCTCTTTCAAGAGTAACCTCTAGAGAAAACATGTTTGTATTGTCTAATGACAAGAAGGCTATGAACGTTGTATATAAAGACATTCTGTTATATATTAATTGTTGTAAAAATAAAATAAATATATATGTAAAAATGCAAAAAGGAAATATGTTAAGGTGTAGGGTATGAATTTAGATATTCCACAGATAGCAGGAAATCTTCATGCTATAAAGAAAGGGGAATTGTTTTACTCCAAATATAACGCGTGCGGGCCACGGGCACTAATGAATAAGCCAAAACTACTGGATCGATTTTAATCATTTTTTCAGTGAGTGACATAAGGTATATATTTTATACACGTGCGAAGCCGGGCGGGTTGCTAGTTTTTAATAAATCAAAGCCTCTTGAATTCAAGTGCTTATAATTTCCTCTTCGTCCTGCTTTCTCCATAACAAAGCTCATGAGCAGTCATGCAGCATGCCAGCTATTTCCAATGGAAAGCTTTAATGAGCAAACCAATTTTTGTTAAGAATTTGTATTCAACCGACACTCACAAATTTTCCGAAATTCCAAAAATTACCGTTATTCAAGTGTATACCTATAAGGGATTTAAGAGAAGCAATGCATTCATACCTACATATAATTAACGCAACTACTTACGCATCCATGCCTCCATGACAGTCACTCTATGTACGTATAAGTCATTGTTCGTGACACAGACGTGCACTTGGATATTACACCTATGCAGTATTTGCTGTAGTAATTGTATTAAATAACGAGTGCGAAGCAAGAAGCACGCATTTTCACACGCCGTTGCACAGATTTGTGAGGCGTCAATTTTATGCCCCTATATGTAGGCAATACACTATAATTTCCAACCAATGCAAACGGTATTGCTTTTCTGCGCAAGAATTCATACTCTAATACTTAAAAATCTATACACACACACACATACATACATACATGAGTAGGTTAATAAATGTCTGGGTGAGATCATTTATTTGCTTCCACACGCTGCTGTTACTGTTTTTGTTTTTCTGTTTTTGAAATTTATTCTTGTTTTTATTTTTTGTTATTACTGTAAGTGAACAGACGCGTATATGTGTGCGTATGTGTGTGCACACATGATACCCATTGCACGTTATGCGCATTAAATTACGCTGATAAAAAACGCTCGACATTTCCGCTAGCGATGCCATTACACCGCTAAAAACAACATCCATAAATTCGCGTTTAAGTAATTGCCCATGCACCAATACACATACAGCAAATGGGTGCTAACCAAAATATACACAACAGTAAAACAAATATTCCAGGAAGGTAAAACGAGAATAAGTTTGGCACGAAGACTAGTTCTAAACAAACCATTTCGAGACATGTTGGGCAGAGCAATTGATGATCGATAAGCAGCGAAAACAAGAGTATTCAACTCATGCTTAAAATCCACATTATTACATAGCAGTGAAACGTTGCTGGTGTCGAGAAGCATTACGCAGAAACTACAAAACTTCACAAATAAGTACCTTTGGACAATATGTAAAGTTTTAGGGTCCAACACTATCCAAAATACGGACTTGTGGCAGATCACTAAGCAAGATCCAAAACAAAGTTGATAAGTGGCCGTAAATAGGGATGGTGGGGCACACTCTCAGAAAGGACAGGGAAAGCATTAGCGGAATGGAGCCCATAAGGACACAGACGACCCGGTTGTCCACGAAATACTTGGAGCAGTTCTAACCTTCGTGAACTATGTAGAAACAGTTAACCAAACGTAAGATGGGAAGAGAACAGCGGTTAACAGAATAAAATGTAAATGTTTTGTTGAAACCCTATGTTCCAAGTGGAATAATAGAGGAATAAAAAACACGCCGTAGCCGAATGGGTTGGTGCGTGACTACCATTCGGAATTCACAGAAAGAACGTAGGTTCGAATCTCGGTCAAACACCAAATTAAGAAAAACGTTTTTCTAATAGCGCCACTCGGCAGGCAATGACAAACCTCCGAGTGTATTTCTGTCATTAAAAAGCTCCTCATAAAAATATCTGCCGTTCGGAGTCGGCTTAAAACTCCAGTTGTTCCTTCCATTTGTGGACACCAAAAATAGGAGGAAGAGCCCGGCCAAACACCCAAAAAGGGTGTACGCGCCAATTATATATATATAAAACAGAGGTATGAATGTTTTTTTTAACTTTTCTCATAATTGTTGAAGGCTGAGTCAGAAAAAAATAAAAAATAAACACACAAAAGCAAAAATCATACCGGAATACAGAGTTGACTTCCAAAATCTCTACTCTTTGGCGCTTAATAGCTCGTTAGGTTTGTTTTGACTTGTATTTTATTAAGCTTTTTGGCTCGCGGGGCGCACTCTTATGAGGAAAGCTTTTTGATGCAATGCAATACATTTGCTTTTAATTTAATATTTCATTAGCTATTTGACAACCGCAACGATCTGCTCGGTAAAAGAAATGATAAATAAAAACTCGACTTACTGCATACCCACAGGCAAGAAGAAAATTTAGCGCAACTCGCCTTAGCGCACTGAAATTGCTATTTTAAAGAAATTTAGGCATTGTTTTTTTTCTGATTACTTTAACAGGCAAAATTAATAGATATTTTTCTATTGAAAAAAAGTTGCACAAAGAAACAAAGAAACGGAGAAGACTTGAGTTTAAAGAAATATGTTTTTGAAACTACCGTCACCTATAGATAAGACTGGGAACTGCAGGGTTGAGGAAGCACTTAATAATTTCGACTTTGCGCAGAATCAGGCATATATTACAGGCTGGTTTGTGCTATGACATCAACTTTTATGTGTACACACTTGGAGTCAAATCGAATTTGGATAAACAAGATGGTCCCAAGCTTTTGAAATGCTTACTACCAAAAATCTTGGCACATTTTACTTATGCTCTGAATACCAACTTGACCATGTAAGGTTTTCCTAACTCCTGGAAATCAGAGCCAAGATTATTGCTAAAAAGAAAGCGAGAGGCGAATATCGGTCGATTGCAATATTGCCATTTTTTTTAAAGTACTTTAGCGTTATGTATCGCCAGATAAACTCTTAATCTTTTGCGGGAATGACACCTCTTATGGGAAAACCCTTTATTACTGAATTTCACTGATCCAACTCCTACCTATAAAAGTCAGTGCTTGCTCATTAATCTAAAATCATTGGATAGTAAAGGGCTGATACTTACATATTCTCTCTCACTTACGTTTTCAATTTGATAAGATGGGCGATTGACTTCCCATATCTACTCGATTATTATACTCGAAAATTATTTTCAATATTCCTCAGTAAAGCTTACGAAATCATGACAGTTTCTTGTTAGGAATGGTTAGAACTAATTATACTTCCAATGCTCCGATTTCTAGAACTTTGAAAGAATATAATTCGCTTTCAAATCATATTGGCCTAGATTTTTCATCAACAAAAAACCACTTCAAATTGTTACTAAATGAATTGTTGAACTAAACTCTTAGTATTATCTAATATCCTTTTCCCGTAAATTATAAGAAATGTTATGTTTTCTTTCAATCATTACAATGAAACTAGTAAATAATTAGTTTAATTTATTTTAGATTGAATTATTTAGCATTAATCTGTTTTTCATAGTCTATAAGAAATATTACCTTTTTTAAACAAATGAATGAATAAAATAAAAAATAAATAAAACGAGATATTATTTTACTGCCATTTTTTTTATCACTATTCTCTAATACTTCTTCTACCACTTCTACAATTAATTTATATTTATAACTAGCGGACCCGACAGACTTCGTTCTGTCAAATAGATTTTGAATGTGGCAGTTTATATTTTTAATATTTATTATTTAAGACGTTTTTACTCTGCTGACCCTCACACACCGCCCTATCATATGGTGATGGTTCTGTTCAGGAGATATAGGAAAAGAAAAGGGTCAGCTCGGGTGACCTAAGTATTTTCGCTTCCACGAACTTTGGCCACCCTTTTGGGACCCACTAAAAACCCCGACTGGGATGTTTGTCAGAGGGCTTCAAACTAAGAGGAGAACTTAAGGTTCAAACCTGACTGAAAAATAATATAAAGGGATAGTGGAACCTAAAAGCGACAAATATTTATAAAGTGGGTGATTCACTGACAAAACATATAAATGATTAATTATGTATAGGGTTGTCCAATAGGTGCGCTTCAACTTTTTTCCGATAGGGAGGGCGAACGACGCAATTTTTTTTATTTTTCGCTTGTCATTTGTAAACTTCATTAGTATACATTTCATCATGGAACGCTACACACTTGAGCAACGATTGCAAAACCAATATTGAACGCGAAATTGCTGGAATTTCGGCCGATTTATGCAAAAGAGTGGTCGAAAATTGGGTTCAACGATTGGACTTCGTAAAACGTGCACGCGGTGGTCATGCAAAACAAATCGAATTTCATACTTAAATGTATATGTTCAAACTCGATAATAAAAAAAAATTAGTTAAAAAAGTCAAACCGTTTGTGTTTTATTCAAAAAAGTTCAAAAGTTGAAGCGCTCTTACTGAAAAACCGTATATTATTAACATAGGGTTAATAACTGATATAAGTATTTTCAGTAATCCCTTTATTGAAACATGGCAACATACAATCGATCATGTGAGAAACATGGGTATTCTAGATTAATACCACAAACAGCTAATGATTGTCCCTGGGACTTATTTATGGTCATAGCAAATGCAAGCCGCACTGGAAACTGTAGACGTTTAAATTCAAATGGTACATCAGTCGGAATCATTGGGATGCGTGGTATCAAAACGTCTTCTCCTTTATACTTTCCTTTCAGTATAGTTGCTTCCATCACGTTGTTCAATAATTTTTTTATCGCTAACCGTGTGCCGTTGCAAAGACGCGGTTGGTTGATATTTCTCAACATTATAACTACCGATCCAACCTTTAATTGAAGACTGTGAGGTGGCAAGCCTGGTAAATCCAGCGAGTTTAAAATATGTATCCTCAATTCGCCTGTAATTTGTTGTTTAATTTTGAAATTTTATTCATTTACATCTATGTTTTTTGCAGCCAATATAGCCCGTTCGCTCAACCAATAATGATTTCTGTAATTTCGAGCAACATCTGGAAACACCTTTTGAAGAAATTCATCTTTTGATCGAGTTAACTGACAACAACTTTGAGGAAAGTTAATGCAACCAGTCAAGGTGTCTATAGAAAATTCGCCATTACCAATGTCTATGAGTTGTTTGGAGAATATGTCTCCATATTGGTAATTTTGCAACTCGACACGCATATTCTTGCTTAAGCGTAATACCTTGACATGTTTCCACAAATTGGAGGACTTTAAACATGCATTGAGTTCATCAGCTGGCGTTGATCATGAAATCACTGGCAATGTTTGACGAACATCTCCTGCTATTAAAATCATTGCACCACCAAATGGGTTATGATTGCTCCGTAGATCTTGTAAAATATGTTTGTCTTTTGTTCTTCTTAAAATATGTTTGGATTTGTTCAGCCCTGCATGAATATTCGTAGAATTTACCTACCTACCATCAATGCGCAATATTTGTATGGGAAAAAGAAAAGGACTGTTTAGGGTTTCTCGCCGTACAAACTTAAACTTGGACTTCAAGGAACATTTTAAAAAAAGAATTGTTGAGATTGGTTCATGCGTTGTTGAGTTATGCGCTTACCAACACATTTTGCGATTCATTTTTATGTTATAGATTTAAGCACAATCCAACTTTAAGTTTAACATATGCATATAATCTAGTTTTAATGTCGAATATTATTAAAATAACTTATACTTTTATGTTTGACTAAATAAAGTAAAATCCTCCTCCCGAGGACTGGTCCTAAATAGCTGGATATCGGGTTGATATTAACTGTACGTGTATCAAATGTATATAATGACGTATAAGCCAACAGGTTCACCTTTCGAAGTTAAAGTTATGATTTGACTTCACATAATCAGAATTTACATGAATGAAACTAAAGTGGCTGCACATTGGGTCAATTGAAGAGCAAAAGCCATCACAAATACATAATTTTTGCCTTTTAACTTTTTCTGTATAGTTGATATGTGGTTTAAGCTCTTATCTGTTGCCTCTTGGAACTTTTTTTAATATGTTTTTACACTTTTGTGTAATTTTTTAATTTTTGGAAAATTATTTATGTGCTCGAGGCACATGCATACATACGCGTACATGCAGGTTATGAATGTATTTTATAGTGCCCTCTAGGAATTTTAAAATGCCATGGAATATATAAAGATAATGGTAATGGTTGTACGGGTTAGGCTAAGGCCATTATGCACTGCAACCAAATTTATCCATTGTGCGCCCCTAAGTGCTTCATATTAATTATTTAATAGTATTGCAAGGAATTGAACCAGCCCCTTAGGAGGGAGCATTTGTAAGGCTTCATCCTCTAGTAGGTACGAGCCAAGGATTATGTATCTTCTATGACCTAATGATTCACAATTGGTGATTAAGTGTTCCATGGACTCCTCTTCATCACAGCAGAATCTGCATAATCAGTGCTAGATGGTCCTGTTGTACTGAAATGTATATTGCAGGCAAAGTGGCATGTAAGTGCTCCACAGAGTAAACTGAAGCCATTTTTGTCTAGGGTTAAACAGATTTTGCACTGTTCGTATTAAAGTTCTGGAACTTTTTGGAGTGATTAAGGCCGTTTGCGCCATTCCAGTATTCCCTGGTTTTTACTTAGATCCATTTTTTGGTTTCCTGTTTTAGGCTGTTTTTTCTAAAGCCGAAAAATGCGATTGGTACAATAAATGCAATAAATTTGTTTCCTTCGTGACCCTCATGTCCTGAGATCCAAAGCAGGAAGACCTGATTAGAGTCGTCAATTTATTGAATGCATTGTCGCACTCTAAAGACTTTGATAATGTAAACATTTAAGGTTTTGAAGACCGAATGTTTGCCCGAAAGTATTTAGATAATATTTATTCTAGAAAATATATCTTTTAGAAATAATTTATGATTTATCTTGGACATTATTTTTTTAGTTTTGTGTACAGACGTGTTATGAACATATAAAGTTTGCTTTATTGAAATATGAAATTTGAAATTTTAGCCCACCTGTGAGGTAACGAGACAAGTGTAGCCTGGCGGGAATGAGCACAAAACTAAATCCCTTATCAATCTAGTCCGGCCTTCCTTTCGTACGCTGGTTAGTATCCTCAATCGGTTTTTTGAAATTCGAAAGTGGGCATCACTGCTTTTAAACTTGTTTCATACTTACAGGCGAGATAAAATTTTAAAACAAGTGCATTTTTCACTCAAATAATCTAAAGAGTGATTTTTTAACTATTAACGTTTATCGCGCGCTTCTTGCATTTTATGGTCAGCTTAATCGACCGACTGAAGCGGCTATTTGAGCTATTGTGACTAAATTTAGAACCAAATTTACATTATTGGACATCAAGCCACCCACACGCTTACGTACAGTGCGCCCTGAAGAAAATATCGCAGCTGTATCGGCCAGTGTTAATGATGACCATCAATTATCGATTCGTCGCCGTTCGCAGCACTTGGGCCTCTGTTACTCAAAAACGTGGAAAATTTTGCGGAAGGATTTAGGTGCGAAGCCTTTCCAAATACAACTGGTGCAAGAATTGAAGCCGAACGACCTACCACAATGCAGAATTTTTGGTGAATGGGCTCTTGGAAAGTTGGCCGAAGATCCACTTTTTTATCGAAAAATTGTGTTCAGCGACGAAGCTAATTTTTGGATCAATGGATACGTAAATAAGCAGAATTGTCGATTTTGGAGTGAAGATCAGCCAGAAGAATTGCAAGAGCTACCAATGTAGTCAGAAAAGGTCACAGTTTGGTGCGGTTTATGGGCTGGAGGTATCATTGCACCGTACTTCTTCAAAGATGCTGCGAATTGTAACGTAACTGTGAATGGTGAGCGCTACCGTGAAATGATATCCAACTTTTTTTTGCCCAAAATGCAAGAGCTTGACTTGCATGACATGTGGTTTCAGCAAGACGGTGCCACATGCCACACAGCACGCGTAGCAATGGACTTGTTGAGAGGCGAGTTCGGTGAACATTTTATTTCACGTTCGGGACCTGTCAATTGGCCACCCAGATCGTGCGATATAACACCTTTAGATTATTTTTTGTAGGGCTATGTTAAAGCTCATGTCTATTCAGACAAGCCTGCTTCAATTAACGCATTGGAAGACAACATTAAAGCTTTGGGAAGAGTATGAAGAGTAAAATTGGGCTAAGCGGATGGACCATTTGAAGTGCAGTCGCGGTCAACATTTCCATGAAATAATCTTCAAACATTAAATTATATGGACTGTACTATCTTAATTGTACGTGTGTATTTTTGAAAAACTTTCCAATAGCTTTTAAAAAATCACCCTTTACGTGCGTTGCTGGCGCCCACGAACTATCGATATACTTTAAATGATACTGTAGCAAAAGAGATGAGAGACACAATTTTTTGCTACATGCCTCAGAGGGTGGAGAAAAACGTTCGAGCATCAATAAACTCTCAAATTGTATACCTAAACTAATTTGGCTAGCAACTCTTTCGCTTTAAAGTGTTTAAGCCGACTCCAAATAGCAGTTGATTTATTTACAACGAGAAATACACTCCAATATTTGCTTTTGCATGCCTAGAAGCAACTGCATTTAGAAAAAAAAAATTCTATCATTTGGTGTTTTATGCCCGGGGTTTTGAACACGGGCACTCCCGAACGTTAGCCACACACCAACTTATTCGGCTACTGTGGGCGCCGAATTACAATATTTAAAAACACCACTTCATAATCAATAGATTTTCCGGCATGGTTTACTACTTAAATGCACTTGTGGGCGTGTGTGTTTGTGTCGCTTATAATTTGATTCAAGGCATTAATAAAAAATATTGACACAACACCTCGCAAAAGCTGCAGATAATTTTACACAGCAAATATTCTTTTCATTTTTATTCAAAAGAATTTTTATAATTTTTAACTTTTCCGAGGACACCTTCAGCTCATACCCAGCATACGTGCAAGTCATTCATCACCCACAACCGCAACAACATATGCATTTATGTAAAATTTAAGTCACTATAATTTTTTATATACTTTTTATGATTTTATATTCTGCAGTTACGCCCATAGCAAAGAATTCGGGACAAACCCGTTTTTATTTCCGCAAATTGCAAGTTGTGTGTGTGTGTTTTTTTTAATGGCGGAAGTAGTCAGCAGAGCAAACGTCAGACGCAAAGGCAGGATTTATGCCCGAATGATGAGCCCATTGTTATACTGAGCGAATTACGAGCGTTTTATCGCCAACGATGAGAAAAAGCACGATGATAATGATGCGGAGACGTTTTATTTACGAGTATGTAAGCACGTGTATGTGTGTGTTACTACTTGTATGCGAGGAGTTGTATCGAGGGCAATACCAGCATCAACCAGTCCGCAACTCCAGCTATTAATTCTTAAGCAAAAGTTCTCTGCATAACCATCACCACTTGCTCTGCCACCTCTGACGGCTGTAAAGAATGCCAATTTGTGAAAAATTGTAATATATTTTTTAAGTAATAAATTTAGCACACCCATACATGTACACCATCTTATCGATGCTCTAAAGCGGATACAAAGAAATGCAAAGAAAGTAATTACTTGGAAACGGAAATAATTGGTGATTTGGGCAGGTACGTGTGCGCAGGGCGCGTCGGAAGAGGCTACAGCAGAGATTACAATTTAATGGTGACATTGGCTCAAGGTGATAATGGCCAAGACAGTTTAAGTGACCGAGGCGGCAACCTTAAATTAAGGCGTAAAATTTGTGAAAAGTTTAATTTTAGCGTAACTCTGTTCGCAGAAAATAAAACCACACACATTTTTTTTAGATTTTGGTAAATACAAATAAAGCAAATATAAATGAAACACGGTGGGCCAGTTCAGTCTGGTCAATGCAGTTATTGAAAGAACAGTTTAAACTTTTATCAGCACTAACTTTCAGAGAGGAAAAATATACCTATCCCAGACAGTCCTGCTTAGAGTAGGACAGCAGCACACCCCCTTTCTTCTTCGCATAAGTTGCACACGTCGTTCTAGACCAATCCCGTTTTAGCTGCAGAGAGACAACATCCCGTCAGCACTCCAACCAATATTTTACATTCCTTCCTTGGGAGTGATAAAATAAAGTTGGTTGTTTTCTTGTGGGCGGTCGCGGCTTCATATGTAGACTGTGCCTCCAGAGTTAGTTCTTTGTCTAGTTTCGTCTTCAAAACTGAGAGCGAGGGATAGATGTTCGACCTACTCATCCTAAGCACGCAGGTCGTAAACTCTCTCATTTCCCTCTATTATTTTGTGCCCTGGAACTAAGTAAATTGGGGCCTATCTATTCCCGCAGAACTCGAGCATTTCGAGTTCACAGAGTTGCACGCAATCCGCACTAGTCATTACAGCCATTATTTCTTTGAAAGCAACTCAACTATCGATGAAGATATTTGTAAATTCCAATGCTAATTCAGGTGCTTTGGCTACAGCACAGATTTCAACTTGAAATATGATACAGTGACTAGGCCTCCTGCAAAAGTTTACTTGTGGAATAGCGTAGTCAGAACTTCTGTTTATGTCCTTTATGTTAATGTGAACAAAAGGCCTTTGTTAGAATTATCCGGTCGTCACTGGTCTTAGTGCAGATCTTTGGCTGAGTTTCTTACTAGTAGTTTGATTGGATGGCAGTCGAGAAGTAATTCTATTGCCGCTGTTCCTGCAATCCTGTGAACGCTCTCCAATATTTTAACGTGTGTTATTTTATCACACGCCGTCCACCACATTAGCAAACCATAGAGCATTATTAGTCTAACGACCACCTTTTATATCTAATGTGTGAGCCGAGCCCCAAGTCTTACCGAGCAATTTCCTGCACGTGCATAAAGCACTAGAAGCTTTCTTTGCTCTTTCTTCCACATTAAATCTCCATGACGGCTTACTATCTACAATAACCTCTATGTATTTAGTGGCTGTTCAATTAAACTCCTCCAAGTATCGGTGGTGACCAGTTGGGAATCTTGTACTTTCTTTCTTGTGAGTAGTACTAAGTCCGTCTTATCTGGATTTACTTCCAGTCCGCCCAATTCCGTTCCCTCGTAGATTTCAGAATCAGCTAAACATCGACAGCGCTTGGTTCGAACAAGACGGCACAACTTGCCTTACAGCGCGCTTGACAATCCATTTATTGCTATATTCAAGGCGCCTTTGACGCCATACGCCCAGATTTATTGGAAAAGTAGTCAAAAATTGGTATGATCGAGTGGACCAAGTAACTTTTGGCGGCGGGGGACATATGCCGGATATTATTTTCAAGAAATAAATTATTTAGCTGAGTATATTAAAAAAAGTTTATTTTAATTTAATTTTTTTTATGACTTTAAGTTCCTAAGCTCTTCAAAACACCCGATACAAAAATGATCGCAGTCACTGCCTATGTTACTTCGTTTTCGTCTGTAGAACGGACAATTGTTAGAATGTTTGTATTCAATGAACTTCACTTTATACATTTTGTTTTCACTTCCTCTCTCTTTCTTTTGCAAGTCCCCTTTGACGTAACAGCCAAGGGTCCTCCCACAATTTGGCTTCGCATGGCCAAACCTTGTAATATATCAGGCTTGTGAGTATTTAATGAGAGAGAAATATGGATTTTTTTTCCCAAAGGTGCTTTAGTTTTTATTTTTAAAGCAAAATCCTTTAAGCAGCCAAAGGTGTGGCGCATTTATTGAGGAAATGTACGAATTTTGCGTAAGACCACAGAAAATAAGTTCTGATACAATTATGAGGACATTTAAAATGGGTAAAAATCTGGAAAATGCATAAATCAGAATTACGCTTGGGAACGAAAGGATTAAATGTGCAGAGCACAGACAAACACACGCTAACACATCATGTCGCTAACAGCTGCGTCTGTCAAAAGATTGTCGTCACGCTACTTCGTTCTCTCTTTTGCAGCTTCTCTAGCAAAAATTATATAAAGCGCATTGATATGTACATATTTCGCTTTGGGTTGGTTATTTTTTTTTTTTTTGTTTTGTGATATTATACTCGTATTTTGTTCTTAGTCACATGGACTTCACGCTCTTTTGTAGTTGACATGACAGTGACAGTGCAACATTTTTGTGCTTTTCCATTTATCAGTTGATGGTTTTTAAATTCTACTTCGTTCGCCTTTG
The DNA here is from genome assembly GCF_028408465.1 of Anastrepha ludens. Taxonomy (NCBI): domain Eukaryota; kingdom Metazoa; phylum Arthropoda; class Insecta; order Diptera; family Tephritidae; genus Anastrepha; species Anastrepha ludens. Next base: position 5,733,315 of record NC_071498.1, on the reverse strand, counting down.
TTTTTACTTTAGTTTTCCTTTTTTATTTTATTTTTCATTTTTTTCTTGCTCAACTAATTTCGCAAAACAGGGAGGTAACTAATTTCGATTAGTCATTTTTATGTGCGCATCTCATATTAAAGGTTCTGAAAGAGGAGTTTGTGACAGTGGCAGCGAAAACTATTTTAGAAATGATGCTTGCACAAGAGGATGCAGGTTCTATAAAGGAGTCAGTATATCGGATTTTCCAGACCGCGGTTTCTCCTCGGCTAAAAATCCTTGAGTACTTTTGTTTTCTACAGTTGGAAGGCGAGATAAGGCTGCAGCCATTTCCGTTTGTAAGCAGCAAGACGTACTCCAAAAACTTGTACCAAAATCCTTCAAGTATGCATGACAAATACTGTTATGTAACCACTTATCCGCTCGGTAGCTGACCCCAATTATTTAGAAATAACAGGAACACTACATTTTTCTTCAATTATTCTGCCAGCGCAAAAGTGAAACGTGCAAAGTACCATCTTAAATACTATTTTTGGCGGCATAAAAAATAAATAAATCTAATTATATATTATGAGTTTTTTTCATTGTATTTCAAACTCCGTTTAACGACGTTTTTTGAACAATGCTGCTTTTTCGAGGCAATCACGGTATCAAAACAGGCTGCCCAGTGGAACTTATGCCTGAAGGAATAAGCAAAGGAGCAAACATTTTAACAACTTCTCAAAAACATACTGAGCTGCTTTATATATTTTTATGTTTGCATTAGTAGTAGTGGTAGCGAAAGGTAATTTGTTTTTGCCGTTAATGAGTTAATTTGCTTTCCCTTAGGGTTATCCACTTTTAAGCCGTAAGTCCATACAAAACAAATTCACCTGAGTAAAATGAGTTAAGCAATACCAGCAGCTCCTTTAGAATTAGGAAAGACTTCTGCGCACAGGGTATCTCCCAATCATGAGACTTCTTTAATCAGGTGCTGTAAAATAAAGCGGGATCAGCTTAGAGGTATCGGATTTTAAACTGAAATAAAACAACGAAAATTCAAATTGAGTGAGCAATCTTTACTATTTTTGTATATAATAATTCATCACATTTATTTTTTAAAGATACTCCCTTGTTAAGAAGTTACCTAAAAGGTCAAAACTATTTAAAAGGGCAGGAAAAACAGCAGGGCTTCCGTAAAAATAGATCTACAACATATTGCTTATTTATACGCAGCAAATTATGGAAAAGTTCATTGAGTTTGACTACCCATCTTTCGATCTAGTCAGGCTGGAAGATCTTCTACAAATATTAAGAGCAAGAATTGCTCCGTGATAATTTGCCCAAATTATTAGCAAGCTTAATACCGGTTGTGCAACAAAAGTCATAGTGAATTGCAAATTTAGTAAAAGCATAGACTGTGCAACAGAAATACGATAGGAGGATTCTATATGCCCAGAACTATTTACTGTCATTATAGATACAATTATTTCAGAGGTTAACCAACTCCAAGGTTACAAATTGAAGAACCAAAACATAAAAATTATTTGCTACCCAGACGATGATGTTTTAATAGATAGATTTTTAATCTACGGAGACTTCTACATCGTTTCATAACAACGGATAACAACAAGTATAGCGACATCATCGTCTCGAAATACGATAATCGCTATGAAGAAAACCGAATCCATAGTAATATCTAAAAAACAAATAAGTTCTGAAACATTGTAGAGAAAGTAATGCTCTTCAAATAAATTGTTGAAAAATGCAACTCTATTCACATATTCATGCAACTCTGTTTTTGGTTTTGTTGAAACAACACTAATTTTCTATTGCTGTACCTCACTCGCATTTTGACTTTCATTGAATAAACACCATATATATATTATATTCAAAAAGTAACGATCAAGAAGTTTAAGTTTACTTCCAACAGGTTATGGGCCCAGGTGCAGATTCCTGGCAACCAAATCAAAGTAATTGTGTATTACGAATTGCAAAGTAATTGTGTATTACGAATTGCAAAGTAATTGTGTGTTACGAAGTGCGAAGTAATTGTGCCACCATGAGTTCGTTGTTCAACATTGAAAAATTAGACGAATCTAATTATGAATCATGGAGCCTGCAAATACAAAGTGTGCTAGTGCATCAGGATTTATGGTCTGTTACGTTCGGAGAGACTCCATGTCCAGATGAAGGTGCCAAAGAAAGTGATGTGCTCTTGTGGAAAGCAAAAAATGACAAGGCAAAAGCAACTATAATTTTAAGTATTACGCCCATGCAAATTGGCTATGTAAAAAATAGCAAAACAGCGAGTGAAGCATGGAAAAGTCTAGAAGAAGTGCATAGACCGAAAGGGCCGGTGCGAAAAGTCACCTTGTTCAAGCAATTACTTTCAATGCGAATGGCAGACGGTGAGTGTGTCCAGCAATACATTTGCAAGTTTATCTCAATTGCGGAAAAGTTAGCAGGGATTGGCGTAGGCTTCCAAGACGATTTGTTCGTTATAATGCTACTTGCAAGTCTCCCAAAATCCTACGAAAGTTTAGTGGTAGCTTTAGAATCTCGTGATGAGCTTCCTAAACTCAATGCAGTAAAAATAAAATTAATTGAAGAGGGCGAACGGCGTAAAGCATACAATTCAGAATATGTTGAAGGTAACGCGCAAGCATTCGTAGCGCAAGAAATGGCAAAGTCACAAAAAAAGTTGTCTACAAATACAAAAACATACGAAAGAACAAGTGCAGTAGTCAAAAGCAATGACAAAAACAAACGGTCGAATTTCAAATGCTACAGCTGCGGCAAAAAAGGTCACTTTGCTGCTCAGTGCAAAGAAAAAGAACGCGAAAATTCATCACAACAAAACGCAAAGAAAAACGGTTTATTTGCGGCAGCTACAGACAGAATTTTGAATACAGATGCTTGGTGTATCGACAGCGGCGCTTCATCTCATTTGTGTTGTCAACGCAACATGTTCGATAAGTTCGAAGTTTGCAACGAAACGATTATGTTAGCTGGTCAAAATAAAATGACAGCAACAGGCAGAGGAGTTGTACGAATACAAACAAAAGAGTCTGATGTCACACTTGTCGACGTTTTATATGTAGCAGATTTACAATGCAACTTTGTGTCCGTGTCAAAGGCAGTTAAGGGTGGTTACATAGTACAATTCAAAGAAAACAATGCAACAATCATGGATGAGCACGGGGCAAAAATTTTAAGTGCTAAACAGGTCAGTGATCTTTATTTATTTGAAACAAATAAAAATCAATTATATTTTGCGAGGAAATCATCTGATGACGCAATAAAATGGCATGAGCGCTTCGGGCACTTGAACTTCACAAGTTTGAGAGAGCTAAGCAGTAAACAAATGGTGCGTGGACTCAATGTAAACATACCAGCAGATGTCAAATGTGCTTTGTGCATGTCTAGCAAATGCAGTCAGCGTCCGTATAGCAGTTCAGAAAATACAGCAGCAGATGTGCTAGGAGTCGTCCATACCGATGTATGTGGCCCTATAAATGTAGCATCAATTGGAGGTGCAAAATACTTTTTAACATTTACTGATGATAAAACTCGATACGTCGTAGTATATTTTATTAAACATAAAGGTGAGGCCTTTGATAAGTTCAAAGAATATAAGGCGATGGTAGAATGCCAGACAGGTAAAAAATTGAAAGTCCTAAGAAGCGATAACGGGACTGAATTTATAAACAAACGTTTTGATGAGTTTTTAAAAGCGAATGGTATATTGCGGCAATTGACAGTACCATATACGCCACAACAAAACGGCGTAGCAGAGAGGTTAAACCGAACGCTTATCGAGATGGCGAGATGCATGTTGCTTAGTGCAAATGTTGGGGAGTCACTATGGGCAGAGGCAGTGGCGACGGCAGCTTATTTGAGAAATCGTGCACCAACAAAATCATTGGGAACTGTGACACCATACGAAGCATGGTTTGGTAGAAAGCCAACAGTAGTACACTTACGCGCATTTGGATCATATGCAGTTGCACTCGATAAATGTCAACGTGGTAAGTTCAAACCAAGAGGTAAGGAGTATACCATGGTAGGTTACTCAGATACGGCAAAAGCCTACAGATTGTATGATCGCAAATCGAATCGCTTAATTGTAAGCAGAGATGTGTATTTTATAGAGAAACAAAATGCATATAAGCAAAACTATGAGATAGCACATACAAATGAAAATAGTACGGCGAGCGTAGATGATAATGTTAATGAAGTTAATATTGAAATTTCAAATAATGCGCAACCAGATGTCAATGTACATAACAATATCGAACAAGAAAATGTTATTGAAATCGCTCCTGATGTTACATATTCAGACAGAAGCGATGATGATTTTGAATCGGCAGAAGAAGATGCAGTAGAGCCAAGACGTTGCGCAGGTAGACCTAGAATGATACGTACAGGTAGTGTTGGTAGGCCAAGAAAGGCATATAATTATTTGAGTCTTATGCAAAAGGAAGATGTCAAAATACCTGATACTGTAAACGAAGCAATGGCAAGTGAATTGACAGAATATTGGTATGATGCTATGCAAAACGAATATGAGTCACTAATGAAAAACGAAACATGGGAACTTGTAGAGCTTCCCGCCGGACAAAAATTAGTGCGTAATAAATGGGTATTTTCTATAAAGCGAAATAAAGAAGGTGACATAGAGCGTTTTAAAGCTAGATTGGTAGCGAAGGGTTGTTCGCAAGTTTATGGCGTGAACTACACTGAAACGTTTTCTCCTGTGGTTCGCTATAGTACAATCAGAATGATATTTGCTATTGCGGCAGAATATAGGCTACATCTACACCAAATGGACGTATCGACCGCGTATTTAAATAGCGAGTTAGACGAAGATATTTTTATGTCACAACCAGAGATGTTTATAAATAAACGATACCCAAATCATTGTTTGAAATTAAAGAAAGCCTTGTATGGGCTTAAACAGTCGGGACGAAATTGGAACATAAAACTAGATTCAGTTTTAAAGCAAATCGGTTTTAAACAATGTGAGAGCGAACCGTGTGTATATGTTAATAATCATAATGGGCAAATTAACATAATTGCAGTGTATGTGGATGATTTGCTGATCGCATGCTCTGACTTAAATCATATGCAACGAGTGAAGAGTATGATAGCAAAACGATTTGAGGTGGTGGATAAGGGTCAAGTCCAACACTTCTTGAGCATGGAGGTTGAAAGAGAAGACACTACCGGAGCTATATTTGTAACTCAAAAGGGGCATATAAGAAAATTACTACGTGAACATGATATGCAGGATTGTCGACCAATTTCTGTACCTTTGGATCCTGGACATAGAGTTGATTGCAATAACGAAAAATGCAAGAAGGTTGATCAGGTAAAATACCAATCACTCATTGGATCGCTAATGTATATAGCAGTGTGCACGCGACCAGATATTTTACACTCGGTGTGTAAGCTTGCTCAAAGAAATACCAACCCACATGCAGAACATTCAGCGGCAGCGAAACGTATACTGAGGTACTTAAACACAACGCAAGATAAACGACTGAAATATTACCAAACGGGAAAACCAATTGAATGCTTTGTGGATGCAGATTGGGGCGGCGATGTAAGTGATCGTAAGTCGTATACAGGGTACGCTATAATTTTGGCTGGAGCAGTTTTCTCTTACGAATCGAAGAAACAGTCGACGGTAGCACTTAGCAGTACTGAAGCCGAATATATGGCTTTAACATGTGTCGTTAAAGAAGCCATTTATTTAAAACAATTGCTGAATGAAATGGAGCTTAATTGTCCTAAAGTTATGACCGTGCATGGAGATAACTTGAGTGCGATGAATCTGGTGAAGAACCCAGTATATCATTCCAGAACAAAACATATTGATATCAGATATCACTTTATAAGAAACGTATATGAAGCTGGTGAAATTGAATTAACTTATTGTAACACCAGCAATATGATTGCAGACGTTCTTACTAAGAATTTAGCTAAACCTACTCATGAAAAGTTTGTAAAAATGTTAGGTTTAAATTGAAATGAAATATTTTATTGCTTGAATATGTTCATTGAGGAGGAGTGTTGAAAAATGCAACTCTATTCACATATTCATGCAACTCTGTTTTTGGTTTTGTTGAAACAACACTAATTTTCTATTGCTGTACCTCACTCGCATTTTGACTTTCATTGAATAAACACCATATATATATTATATTCAAAAAGTAACGATCAAGAAGTTTAAGTTTACTTCCAACATAAATATTTGCCATAGAGGTATCGAGCGAATACCACCACAGAAGTGAGAGACGATGTACAAACGGCGCGAAAATGTCGTTTTATTTGCGTGATATTGTGTGGAAAAATAAGTTAATGAACTTTGCAAGCAAGACGCATATTTATAAGACCCAAACTCTCATACGGGCCGAAGTTCGAACAGAAAATTCAAAGACAAAATAATTGCTACGTACTGCGGAAATGCACACATTCAAGACAATAGCGAGGAAAGAAAGTTGGGATTGCATTAATAATCAGGACATAACAAGCCAAACAAACATCGACGATGTTGTAAAATTTTAAAGATCCTGACGGTGCACATCAAATGAAAACATTACAAGAGCATTCGACAGCTGATTGATTAAAATTGCACGCACAGCGAAGAAAATTGGTCTAGTGGTGAAGAAAGAGAAAACGAAATAAAGCGTTTTTCAGTAAGAGTGCTTCAACTTTTTTTTTGAATAAAACACAAACGGTTTGACTTTTTAACTAATTTTTTTTTATTATCGAGTTTGAACATATACATTTAAGTATGAAATTCGATTTGTTTTGCATGACCACCGCGTGCACGTTTTACGAAGTCCAATCGTTGAACCCAATTTTCGACCACTCTTTTGCATAAATCGGCCAAAATTCCAGCAATTTCGCGTTCAATATTGGCTCTGAGCTCACAAATCTTCGCCGGCTTGTTACTGTAGACCAATGACTTCACATAACCCCAAAGAAAATAGTCTAGAGGCGTCAAATCACACGAGCGCGGCGGCCATTCGACCGGTCCATTTCTGGAAATAATGCGCTAATCGAACTTACTCATCAACAAATCAATTGTAGCGTGTGCTGTGTGGCTTGTGGCCCCGTCCTGTTGAAACCACATGTCGTCTAAGTCCATACCATTCAATTGCGGCCAAAAATAATCGTTTATCATGTCGCGGTATCGATTTCCATTTCCGATCGTTCTCGTCAACGAAAAAATATGGGCCAATTACGCCGCCGGCATGTAAACCGCACCAAACAGTGATTTTTTCGGGATGCAACGCTGCCTCATGAATCACGGGTGGATTGCTTTCTGCCCAGTAACGCATATTTTGCTTGTTGACAAAGCCATTGAGCCAAAAGTGAGCTTCATCACTGAATGGCCGTAATGCTCTTAAAGTAGCAGCAACAGAACGATTATTTTCATAAAAAATTTGCACGATTTGCTCAAGTCTGTAGCGTTCCATGATGAAATGTATACTAATGAAGTTTACAAATGACAAGCGAAAAATAAAAAATATTGCGTCGTTTGCCCTCCCTATCGGAAAAAGTTGAAGCGCACCTATTGAAAAACGCTTTACCTCCTGTCAAACAAGCAATTAATCGCGACTCGATGCCAGCGTCATTTTTGACAGAAATAATTTCGAGGTAGCCAGAGACCAAGTTTATTTGGAAATTAGCGTTAACACCGCTTTTAAAGTCAACCTTGAAGACCAACGCAGAAACTCATTTACCAGAAAGGGCTATTCTGAAATAGGTTGAAAATTTAAAAGCAAATTTCTTAAGCCGTGAACACACACCGCATTTCACTGGTATTCCATTATGCCCGTTCCGTATAGCTCAGTAGCGAGAGCGACGAAAACATATGTGCGAGAAAAATATGCTGCGTATCATTTACATAAACGGAATTTACGCGTTCAAGAAGACGAATGCAGCAAATGATGGACTCTGTAAATGACTTTTTTCTTATTTATTTTTTAGTAATTTTAGTACAAGACTAGACAGATTATTTAAATTGATCATTATTGGCACTCCCCAAAAATCCTTATTATACTGCCACGCTCTGGCGAAGGAATGGCCACCTAAGTTTTATGAAATCCGAATGCGTCACATTTGTTTCCCAGCAAAGCCAAAGCAATGAAAATGCGCCTCACTAGAAAATGTTACTTTTAGCCAAGTTTTGCTAATTGCAGCTGGTGTAAAGCACAAATGAAAAACTATGAGAAGTACCTTTCGCTCAATCTCCATAAACCACTTCAAAATTTGTCGCAACGCTTTATGTACACTAATTGGAGTATCAATGGTCCGGGGCATACGTTATGTAGCCCAAACGTCATATCCAAGCTTTCCAAACTTTATCTTTGTAGCTTTCTTATGAAATCTCCAGATTCTGCGGGGAATAGTCAACATATTCTTCATGTACTGAAGTAACCTCTCGTGACCCATAAGCATTGCACATACCTTTTTTACAAAAGTCTTAAGCTCCTCCTAAACTTCGACTGTTCTGCACTTTAAAATTCAATTGGTGAAATATTTTCTTATTTTTCTTAATAAAAGGGTACTTTGCATTGCCTTTTGTTTTTGTGTCTTTACATCGCATAGATTTTATTGCATAAGCATATCATAGAAGCTTCTGCGTTACACTTTGAACTTTTTTTCTATGCAGGAGCAGAGAGTGGAGTACCTACAAAGCTGGTCGCATGTGCAACAAGATGATGCATTTGTCTTGCATGCCCTCGCTGGCTGGCAGTGCTTATATTTATTGTATCTATGTGTATGTACGTAGATGGATGTATGTATGTGTATTGTTGGTGGAGGGTACAGAGTAGAATCCGGGCACTAAGTATTTACCACATTCAATCTCCACGCGATACACATACCAAGGCATTTAGCTAGTGCTAATGCAGTTGCACGAACTTCATGTTAGTTTCACACAAATACACAAATACGTACATATATAGGCACTTACTTACTTACTTACTTACTTGTTTACTTACTTTTTCCTATTATATATACATTCATATACAAGTATTTATACTCCGCACTCATCCATACTAGTTCTGAATGACCTTTTTGCCAGCTTTCTATGCTCTTGAAGTAGTTCATCTTCTAGATAGAAAAATTCTTTAGTAGCAGCAGCTGGTATTTTTAACACGACGATGTTTTACGAAATGTGTCGAATAGTCAGCCTAATGATCAACACCATACCAGTTAACGAACTAGTCAGCTTCTACATCAACATTACACCAGCTAATGAACTACTACATAGAAGATTGGCCTCATGAACATTTATAATCGTCAATCCTCATGATGTGCATCTTTAACTTTTGAAGCAATCTTTTTTAAAGTAATACGAGAGTATTTGTTTTGCATACATACCTAACTGGTTACTTTGAAACTGCTTAAATACTAGTCGGTATCGAGCTAGTATCTTTTTTTCATCGAATATCTGTTCATGAACTAAAATTGTTGCTGTGTCGCTTGGACTTTCAATGCTTGCTTTGGATACACTCCTAATTGGTCACTTTATAACTGGTTAATACTAATCGCAATCGAACTATTGATTTTTTTCATCCTTGTTGTGTTCACCTCTAACTTTTGAAGCAATATTTTCTTAAATGATAGGAGAATATATGTATATGTTGCACCCCTAACTGATCACTTTCAAACTGGTTAAATGCTAGTTGCGGTCGACCTAGTATGATTTTTTTCATCGAATATCAGTTCATGAACTATACTTTTTTCTAAGTAGTTTGGATTTTCAATGGTTGTTTTGCATACACACCTAATTGGTCACATTGAAACTGGTTGAATACTAGTCACTCTTGAACTAGTATGATTTTTTTCATCGTATATCAGTTCTTGAACTGAAATTTCTGTTGAGTGTTTTGGAATTTAAAGTTTTGTTTTATGTACATCTCTAATTGATCATTTTACAACTGGTCCCTTTGTAGTCTCTCTCGAACTAGTCTGACTTATTCCATCACATACCAGTTCATAAAATAGATTATTTGCGCGTATCTTATCGCTTCACTCCACCAATGCACAGATGTACACTCGCACATATAAAAAATTACATAAGCACATAAAGTCCCGCATACAAGTCCAATATAGTCGCCGTACTATGACACTAGTGTCGGAGTATCTTTGAGCTAAATACTCACTTTGGTAATTTTTCATTTCTATGTGACATGTGTACACGCATACACATACATACTGGTATATAGGCAACATGCATTGCCATTCTTATTGTTATTTTGCCTTGACTTTGTTGTTGTGCTAGAGTTTTATTGTAAAACAAAAGATTTATAACACATGGTGCCCTTGTTATTTAGCACAACAACAACAAATACTGCTGCTACTCGTACAGTCCAACTAGAAGAAATATTCGACAAACTTCAAGCAACGCATCAGCGAATACAAATGTTTTGTTGATTGTAGATTTTCTGTGCTTTTGTTGATGTTTTTATATTTTTTAATGCTACTTTTTGCTGACATTTTTTCAATATTTTTTTTTTTTACTGCCAACTATGCCACTATATTTCACATCGAAAAGTAATAATGTTCTCAACATAATATATTGTTTTCATTTACTAGTTTGCAGTTGCGAAGTGATAGAAATATGGAATCGTAATTTAGCAAAGAACATTCACACGCACATACACGTATGATTTTGTACAAGAACGAGAACACGCATTTAAACTGTGGCAATATAAGAGCTGAAATGAAAATTAACTGAACAACTGTCATTCATTTTAATGCATAAAGTTGTCACAAGTCCTGACAAGAAGCAGAGAAACCATACTTTACTTTGTACTCAGTAATTATTCATTGCATGTAAGCTCCAATTCAGCCAGAACAATGCGAGTAATTACTTATGTGCAATAATTATATGTATGTACAATATATATGCGTGAAGATGTGTTCATTAATACCTATAACTTTCAAAGAGCAAAGAAAATCAGTTTATTTTCAAGAGTTGTTCGTATAAATTACAAATTGATGTATGATGAATAAAGGCGCCTTCGATTCACCATTTCTATGCTTGCTATGTTTGGGCTTAGCTCGGTTGACGAAATATTAAAAAAAAAAAATAAATAATTGGCGCGTACACTTCTGTTAAGTGTTTGGCCGAGCTCCTCCTCCTATTTGTGGTGTGCGTCTTGATGTTGTTCCACAAATGGAGGGACCTACTGTTTCAAGCCGACTCCGAACGGCAGATATTTTTATGAGGAGCTTTTTCATGGCAGAAATACACTCGGAGGTTTGCCATTGCCTGCCGAGGGGCGACCGCTATTAGAAAAATGTTTTTATTAATTATGCTTTCACCGAGATTCGAACCAACGACCTCTCTGTGAATTCCGAATGGTAATCACGCACCAACCCATTCGGCTACGGCGGCCGCCAAAATTATGCCACGAAATATTATCATACGAAAATGTATCGTACAAGATTCGCCGATAGCGGGTGTGGTTATACAATACCTCATGAAACTGGTATGACTCACTCTTTTTAATGATGCCAAATTTCTCTTCTGATATTAGGCAAATTTTATTAGAATGCATGCATACAGAGCAAATTTTGTTGCTTAAACTTTGCGAATTGCCTTTTCTTGCAAGGCAACTCCATTGTTTGCAGTTTCCTAGGTTTTGGTCTACAGTCAACAACAATATTGAGAACAGTGGACAAATTGTTGAAATTTACATTCAAAAAAAGAAGTCAGAAGAAGAAGAAAGAGCGTTATCGCGATATGATAACCACTTTTGTGATGCCAATTATTTGTCGAAAGCGTATGAGGCAGTTCTGGTTTCAACAAGACGGCGCTCCACATAGCGCGTACCACAATCGATTTTTTGAAGAAATTGTTTCCTCGTCGTTTGATGTCGCAAAATGGCGATTTTGACTGGCCACCGCGTTCGCCCGATTTAACGCCACCTGAGTTCTTCTTGTGGGGATATTTAAAATCAAAGGTTTATATTAATAAGCCAGAGACCATAGAAGAGCTCAAGAACAACATCCGTGAGGAAATAGCCGCTATTATAGCTGAAATGTTAGCTCAAACTATGGAAAATGCTGCAAAACGGGCACAATACGCCTTACGGGCTCAAGGCGGCCATTTGGGAGATATCATATTGAAAAAGTAATGTCAACAAATCTACTTGAACCAAATAAAATGATTATTATCGTCAACATCAAAAAAATTGTGTGTTTTCTTTGATTTAAAGAAAAATACATGGGTCCGTCGAATATGGGCAACCCAGTATGCAGCAAAAAGAGTCATCAGAGTAAAAGTGATTAGGGTTTCATTAGAAATACATCCGGGTACAAGCTCTATTACTTCCCCTTCTGCATTTTCAGCTTAACGCTTGAGCCAACGGGGCGTATGAGTAATTATTATTAACTGGATGGATTGGAAAAGGAAAACGCACTGAAAATTCCCAGCTAAACATAAATTTTTCTAACTACTCGAATAGTTTTATTACTGCAATCCATCAGTATTAATCTGTACTGATCACCCTGAGCCTACAAATTCTTGTCCTGTGCAATGCTATACGTATGGGCATTTCCATCAGAAGACTCATCGTCTGAGACACTTTAGACCTTTTTTATAACAATCACATAAATTAAGAAATTAATGAACCATTTCGATTTATATGCTAAAAATGTAGCTCTTATTCCAGCAACTTTCCAAAATCCGTGAGACCTCAATAAATATTTAATGATGGTAAATATTTCTCTAAATTTTTATTCAGCTGATGCATTTTTTTAATTAGATTTACAGTTTTAGATATCGAAGCTCAACAAACTCCTGACTTTTTTGCCTAACGTCGCCATATAAGTTTTGCTTAATTTAGTAAGCACTCCCCGATTTCGTTGAACCAGAATATTAAAAAAAAAATTTCTGGTATGCAGTTTTATAGCCAATTCAATTTAGCTACAAAAAATGCGCGCGTTTGAAGTGACTCAAAAATTGCGTTGATTTTTGGCATTTTCTCTATATAACGCTCGACATTTTTAATACGAAAGAAAACATCCAACAATGAGCTATAAAAATGCATACTCAATATCTTTTTAAAAATATTGCTAAAAAAGTTTTAATGAACATTTCGTAAGTAATTTTGCAAAGTTTGAGACTTGCACGACAATGAACAAAATCATTAAAAATGAATAAGCTTTTTTTCTTTTTTTTCAAATCCATTTCTTTATTGCGATCTGTTTTTGAAACATGAAGAAATATGTTTACTTAAAGCTTTTTAACTCATTTAAGAGAAAAAACATTCACGGAATACAACCAGTGGACTGGCTTACTATCATGTGAGGTGGTTTTTAAACTTTCTCTTGAGTCTGGTGAAGGTAATGGGACTTGCAATTATTTCTGTGACAAGAGGGTTTGAGTGTGATTTCAGTCGTGTTTGGTGTGATGTGGCATATTTTCTTATTTCTGCAATTATTGTGGATCCTTCGAGATCACGATGAATTTGAGCCTTTGTGATATGATAAGGGTCGTTTCGGATCGTTCTGAGCATTCTCGACTGAAATCTTCAAGTATTTCGATGTTAGAATTAGCTGCAGTGCCTCCAGGTTGAATGTCATCTGTCCATATCGGTTTCAAGATAGTAGAGTAAAGTGAGAGCTTACTTTCGAGAGAAACATGAGAATTTCGATGTAGTAGCCAATAAATGCTTCTGAATTTTATTCCTTCAGCCTGCCGTTTGGTGAAAATATGGATGAAAAAGATGCATGCCGACATACTTTGTGATGTTAGTTTTGGGGAAAGATTATATTATTGAGCTTAATGGGTGGACAAGTTTTTCAATTCATTGTAAAAGTGGCTTGGGCAAATTTTGTCTCGTTTCACTTAATGCGCCACTCTTTCAACCAATGAACTATTTTACCAAATTCTTTCTAGAGTTTTTACAAGGACACATGGGAGTTGAAGTCAATTGTGAGTACGGCAGTGTCATCCGCGAACGTTCCGACTATTGTTTCTTTAGAAGTTGGTAGAACCTATGTGTATAGCAAGTACAGGGTGCAGCTCATAATACTGCCTTGCTGTACGCCAGCTGAACTTCCGCATAGTTCAGACTGTTTCTCGCCTTGTTTGACAAAGAAATTGCGAAAGAGTGTCTTTCATCTTATAGAGTAAGCAATCATGCCAAAGGCTGTCAGAGGCTTGAGAAATATTGAGAAAAGACGCTGCGCAATTCTCTTTATATTCAAATGCTTTGTGTACACTGTTTATGAGTATATGGACTTGATGCTGTGGTACTGTGTTTTTTCCTGAAGCCGAATTGGTGATTTGTGATAATACTTCGGTCTTCAATTACAGGCATCATTCTCTTGAAAAAAGGGGATTATATTGCATGTAAAAAACTGAATAAATAAGAAATAATTGAATTGTCCAAACCGACCTATTATTTGCTCGTTATAGCTCAGGTCAAAAGTCGTTTTATAAAGTTGATGCGCTCTAGTACAAGAGATGGTTTGCACGTTTACCTCTTCCTTCAAGTTTTAAATTCAAATAAGAACGAGATCGGCAAAGTATTTTAGTAAAGGGTCTTTCAGAAGACGCGCCTCGATGTTGTTTTGAAATAAAATATGTACAAATTCTGATTCTTTCAGGTTTCGCTATTTTTATTCAAAATGTGAAAATAGCATAGAATAAATTACACTTTTACAGGGAAAATCCGCCAGACAGTTGATTCAAGAATGCCTAATTGTTAAGAGCGTCGAGATATCGATGTTGAAGGTTGTTCAGCAACACTTTCCACTACAGCAGCGATATTGTCAACAGAGTGTCCAGTTTTTGGTCTGCTTGCCCTTCTTCTTTCCTCAACAGAACCAATTGCATCCATTTTTTCACCAACCTTTGAATTTTCGTCTGATTCGAATGATTATTTTCATTAACAAAATCACGAATTTTGCGATGAAATCTCAAAGATCGCCAATATTCATAGTAAGCTTCAATCAGTTTAATGCGTTGTTCTACCGAGTAAAATTGTGCATCTGTCTACTTGACAAATATCAAAGACGACATGAAGAAGGTACCGCATAGGAATTATTCACTGCTGAAATTTAGGCGTCAGTATATACGCGTCTTTATATAAAACCCTGCGTCTTGATAAATCATACACTGATCAGCAGCGAATTAGCGACTTCAGCTTCTGCAGTCATTTAGCAGGTTATAGTGTCTTATAGAAGTTCTAAATAGGTAAGACTTATTTACCCCCATTCATAACTTTTTTTTTCTCTTAGCCCATCTGCGAATATCCACAATTTGAACATTTCTGAGTATCCGTAATTTTATTGCACTCTCATTACTGGGCTGATTAAGAAATAGGAAGCACACCAATTTTTATTTGATAGCTAATTTATTTTACAAAGAATCTGGAAGGTGCCAAAAACGAAACAAAAAATCGTTAAATTGATTTCCCATAGCGTTGCTAACAATTATTTGGCAATGAATCTCGTGAGGCTGGCACAAAAAAAGGTAATAAATAGTTTTAATTTGCTGCTTAGTGGCTGGCAACTGCCCAGGCGGCAACAACAACAGCAATAACGGCAATGCTAACAATACAAGAAAACCGGGCAGCCAATAAACGCATTCCAAGTCGTGCCAAATCAAGTCATTCGTCTAAAAGCAAGTGGCAAAAATCAATCTCCACCGACACAATGCAGCCGGTTGTTTTGGCAATTGCAGACGCGTAAATGAATTAAATAAAGAAGCTATAAATTTTAATTTGAAACTAAACTTTTACTGGCAAACAGCCACAAGGCGAACGAGATGGCGCGATATTGGAGGTGCCACCTGCCGCCAACAAGCAATAAATAGCTACCCCTTGACGAGCTACCAACACTGCAAAAGGGCTGTAAGGGCAGAATGGCGACGTGATAACGAGTATTGAGGCGAGCATGGTGACGGAAAAAAGTGAAAAAGAGAAGCGGTAAAGTCGATAAAAAGCGGTCGGAAGGCAAATGAATAGTAAGTATATTGCTAATGTTGATATTTCCGTTTGCTGCCAGTCCTGCTGCTGCCGCCCAGTTTGATAATGGCAATTTGGCAATTGTAAGATTGAGGCGAAATTATTGCTTTTGCCAGTTTAGACCCATAGTAGATGGCCATAATTGCCGCCATCTTGATTCTGTTGAAAATTTACGAGCACATCTCGCAGATTTATCTCGCCTTCGAATGGCTATTCAATACACTTGGACCAACAGCGTGAGGAGGTAGCCGTATCCTCATTTGTTATCTGGCCACTTCACAGCAGTACCAGCTCCAGCACCAACGGTTTACATAGCAAATGTCTAATCAATTAAATAATAAAAATAGTTATTGTTGCCAACAATTGACACTTTATTGGACAGTTAAATTTTTAATATCGCATGCAATAAAAGATTACAGAAAAGGAAATAAACGGATAATAGCCAAATGGGTGTAGAAAGATGAATGTTTTTATATACCTACAAATGTATGTATGTACAGTTACGGCCAAAGGGATAGTGGAACTACCATGACTGCATAAAATGTTGCAAAAAATTTACGATCCTACTTGGCTATCCCTTTATGATCCTACTTTAGTATAGACAAAGTGCAATAAACAAATAACCAATGTAACTTTAAAAACTTAAAAAATTTAAAAGTTCAACAAAAATGTATATATTTCTGTCATGGGCGAGTAAGCTGCAGGACACCTATAAGGTATGGATGTGAAACTTGGGTTCTGACTACTAATATAAACAAACTATCTCTTTCGTTTCGACTGTAATATTTTTAGTAGAATTTCTAGCCTTATGAACTTATAGACTAAAACATTACAATACGATCGAAGACCTGAGAAATGGCTAATACTTTTTGGGCTACGTCAAGACACAACGTCTTCGATGGTTAGGGCACGTTTTTCGAAGAGATGACAATAGAATTGACCCTGGAGCTACCATTTTCACGAAAAGCGTCCAGTACTGCTATAATTTCGAAAAACAAGCGCCCACTTGCTGACTGTACGCTGGAGTTGATAACTAAAGCAAAGCTGGAAGTACTGTCAAACTGAAAATAAAACAAAATACCTATTTAGGTCTTTAAGCGCCAAACGATATGGCACCCTGGAGGTCGGCCCACATATTTTTCACAAGTTGAAGAAATTTAAATACCTGAGTATAAACCTTAAAAGCGCTGCAGACCTCATAATCGGCATGAATGATAGACTATAATTTGCTAATAGAAAATATTTAACTCACCTGAAACGTCTCAAAAATAAATTCCCATCGATGTCGTGTAAACTACAAATCTACAGAACGCTAATAAGACTAGAACATATGGCTGAGAAGCATGGGTACTGACATCTAAGAGAAATAACTACCCTCTCCGCTTTGAGCGTAAAATCCTAAGGTTAGATTTGGTTCATCAAATTTTTTGATGTCAACGCCAGCTAAATCAATAGACATAGCAAAGAAGTAAGAGCCAAGATGCTTAGATCTTAGCCCCGCCAGAACGGGGCAGCTAAGAAGAGAGTGCTAAGATGATTTCACCTCATCCTCCATACATCCGACGCAAAAAGAATTTGAGGTAATTCCAAATCTCACAGCATGCACTCCTCGCGCATAGTGTCCTGTGAGAAAACCCACAAGGTTCAAGAGCTGATATTTTGTCAACCTCAGAAGCTCGCCCGAGCGCCCCCGATCTACACGTGGCCAGAAAGATTTCGCGACCTTACAAATTCTTGTACTTGCCTAGCGCTCGCAAATCCTAAGAAGGATAATTGGCCCAGCATGGGAAGCTGAGGGATCTTACAAAAAAAAAATACAATGATGAGATCAACAGGCGCATATCAGACAAACCATTGTGCGTTTCGCCAAAACTCAGCGACTGAGATGGTTTTGACGCCTACTCAGGATGGTCGGCAAATTGCAGGACGGCAGGATTACGACAAAGGCCTTAAACTCTCTTATTATTGGCAGTTGAGAGCGAGTAAGATCGCCAAGAAGATGGGTGGACGATGTTGATGAAGATTTATGCCTTATACAATAAATGCTAGGAGAAGCTATGCAATGGAGCACGACTGTGAGGGAAGGACTGACTCACCCCGAACTATAATTTCTATGCTGATCGAGGAAGCAAAGGCTCACCCCGGCTGTAAGTGCTATGACGATGATGATGATTGGTTTATTCGAAAGATCAGACACACCCAGTGACAATTTCTTGCTCTATCTCACAAATGGTTTGCGCAATAATCACCTTCAGACGCAGAATAATTAATGGATTATTTGCACGACATAGATTATTCACTGCACTGCACTAAGATGGTTGTTCACAATATTTATATAATATATTCAATCCAATTAATCCCTAGGAAAGACACTATATGGCTGGTAAAAGATCGCTTGATGGATGCCGCGCAATTCTAAAGAAATTAAAGTTCGCTCAAGTCCATGTTTTCAACTTTCGGCCACAAAAACCGTTTATCATGCAACTGTAGTGCTCACAGTTGCTCAAAATAACTCTTCCAATACCTTCCTTGCTATGGGGCAACGCACCATCAACAAGAAGCAGCGAAGTGAAGAGCTAAGGTTAAGGTAGATTACCTGGCACTAAAATTAAAACAGAATCAAAAAAGTGTTAGCAATGAGAATGCTCTCGGGTATTCTCACAGGCTATTGCAGATTGCGCAGTCACCTGCATAGGAAAGGAATATGGTCTATGGCTCTTGTCATTTCTGCGGCCAGTGCCCGGAGACTCCAATACATCTTGTCTTTGAATGCTGCGTTATAGCGGTGGAGAAGGTTGAGACATCTGCAGCCAGATCTATCTTAAGTTTAATAAGTGAATTGGGTTTGAATGAGGTCCTGTAATGAGTAAAGGGCACAAGGACCAGGAAGTCGAAATGCAAACCTCAATTAAAATCTATCTATCTATCGAAGTTGGCATAAAACCGTAGGTCCCTTCAATTTTGGAACAACATTAAGGGACACACTACAAATTCTACTTTTTTTATAAAATCTTTCATACAGTGTGCTTATTATGTTGACCACAGCTGTACACGTGCAATCAATTTGAGACATCTTAAGTGTTTCTATCAGAAAAAGTTTATTGAAATGCGACCCAAAGAGATCTATGCACGTCAAACAGTCATCAAACTCATTTCCACGCACACATACACAGTAATGCACTCTAAAATATAATATATATATTTCGTCAATAAAGCTAAAATTGCAATGGGGAGCTATTCATTTATTTAATCAAAATTTAATGACCACGGCTATGTTGAATGGCGCGCACCCGGGGTTGATCGGTGTGTGAATGTGTGAGTGTGGTGCGGGAGCGGAGCGCCAGCAATGTGAAGTGCGAATTGATGTATTCCCAATTGTGTTTAATTGCAAATTACTTGAAATAATTGCTATCCGCCAACGGTTTGATGGTTTTACTGCCCGCATCGCATGGCTGATTGTACACGCATACACTTTCATACTTATATATAAAATAATATTTTGACGACGGTGTGCTGCGCCTGTGTAGTTCGATAATTGTCAAGAGCGATGGTTGTATTTTGTTTCTCATTGAGTGCTGACAAGTTGCCTTTTATCGAAAATGTCAACATTATTATTTGTGTTGCTTCGCATTGATAATTTCGTGTTCGGCGCCGCAATTGTGGAAATATTATAGATGGATGTGCAAGTGGCGTGAAAAATAATCAGGCATCAAGGGAATACCACTCCACAGCTCTGCACGAACTGTGAATTTGTAAATTGATGAGTATTTCAAAGTAATAATAATAAACTGGAATACAAATTGCAAACTTGACCTTGCTGCGTTGTTTTCTTAACGATTTCAAATTTCTCAGTTCAATAAGCTACAACTTTGCAGACAAATTGTTTAACGGTGTCTCACAGTGAGGGCTGCAAGCAGGTGAATAATTTTTAAGTTCGCCCAAATATTATTATTTCGCCAAATATTTAGTAGAGGGTGGGTCATGTAGTAGTTTTTCTTTATAATTATTTGTTATTTTGACAGTGATAGCTCTTTCTCGCTGAAAATTTTGAGAGGGAATCAGTATCATAAGTCCGCTGGGAGATATTGATAGATAATGACATTTGACGTTGTTAAAGGGTCCAGCACTCCATGTGTAACCAATTTCAGAACGCTCGCGCAGCTGATCCACGGGCATTTTAAACATAATAGCGTGATTGCATTATATTTGGCTGGAAAATCACAACCAGCGATTGTTCGTGAGCTCGAGCACTTTAAAGTAAAAAAAGATGTTGTTTATTACACCATTACTCGTTACAGTGATACTGGTAGCATCGCGAAACGTCATGGAGGTGGTCATCAAAAGACTGCAACGTCACTTGAAATAGTTCAAAAAGTGAAGAAGCGACTTGCGCGAAATCCCCGACGAAGTGCCAATCAAATGGCGAAAGAACTGAAAATATCTGACCGCAGCATCCGCCGCATACTGAAAAATGATATCAATGTCAAGCCGTACATGATCCAAGAGGCGCATGATCTCACTCCAAGGAAGCAACAAGTCAGACTTGAGAGAGCGACGGAGTTGCTTCGCTTGGCCGAAGGCAGTCAATTTCCGAACATTGTGTTTTCTGGCGAGAAATTTATTCAAACGGAGCAGTGCGTAAACTCCCAAACCGATAGGGCTTATGTGACCGACCGTTCATACGAGAATTTGAGTCATCGATTGGCCACCAGGAGGCAGCACCCAACACAGGTGATGGTTTGGATTATATTCTCTTTGGACAATTTTGGAGAGTAGGGTCCGATCTAAAAAATTGACTAGTCCCGAGGCGCTGGAAAAGCTATTGTCCGCGAGTGAGCCAAAATACCTGTAAATCACATTCGCAGAGCTTGCGATTCGCTTCTGAAACGTCTCAAAGCCATAGTCAAGGCAAGAGGTGGTCATATTGGGCAAAAGTAAGTTGATTCTTAATTTTGTACTATTTTCACACATTTTTTTATTTTGAATTGAATAAAAGTAATTTTCTAAACTAGATTGATGGCCTTTTTGATTGGTTATACTTCGACTGCCGGACCCTGTAGATTTTTTTCCAAGTTGCCGTGAGAGACCGATGGTATGTAAATAATCCATTAACGATTCAGGGCCTTAATGCGAATATAGAGCGAGATATTGGTAAGATAGAGCCATAAACCGTCACAAAAGTATTACAAACTGCATTAACAGGTGAGTATTCAACATACGAATAGGGAGAATAGTTCCTCTTTCGAGTAAACTAAGATTTTTAAAAAAATTCCTTTTTTTAATTTAATTTTTTTTATGGTACTAAGATACCAATCTATGTTATCCAAGTTAGATAAAATATTCGCAGTTTTAATGCTTAATTTTGATGTCTCCTATTGGTCAAAAATCCTTGACTCATTTTCAAAAGCCTCTCTTCGGATCAGTTTGCTTGCAACAAAGAATCGCAGGCGTCAATCTAGTCCAAAAGTTATTTTATTTATTTTTTTAATTAGAAATATAAATGTGATTATGATTAATTATTACACTACGAAAGGCACTATTAGCTAAGACTCGTCCAAAAGTTATTCTGTGCCAATTCATGGAACTTCTTACCCTCACATGGAACTTCATTTTCGGTCTTGCCTTATGCAAACTTTTCCTATCTACATCCTATCACTAAAAATATTTCGTTTGAGCCACCGCTTTAATTCTATCCAATATGATCTGCCTGATCTCCTCGTGGAGCATAGGGTCTGTGCTGTCTAGAATGTCTTCTTCCTAATAAATAACTCACTATACCCAAATTGTCAAGTATGCCCTCCTTGTTTGCCGAAAATTTGGTGTTTTTCAGAATAGTGTCTGAATTTATGCATTTACTAAGCTAAACTGATAACCTCTACAAGGAAAAATTGTTATATTATTTGATTGTTCATGTAAGACTTTGGTGATAACAGTGGGAAAGAAATATTCAGTAGTTATGAATACAATGAGCTCCTTCCCTACAGCAAGATGGATGAGAAGATTGAAGAGATTGCGGAATTCAGCCCATTGGAACAAATGGAACTAATTGGCGAAATAAACCATTCCCAACTATGTGAACGCCTATAGAAAACATATTTTTGGATTCCTCGAAATTAACCGCATCTTCACAAAATGTTACCACGCCGAACCACAGCTGGGATCCGTACGAAAGCTTGAATCTTTTTTTTTTTATTTAAGAGTTTGGTTGTGGAATATTTATATTTTTAAGGTGCAAGTAAAATACACAGACTGCAAATATGCACGAACCATAGACAGAAATGATATATTATACAATATTATATTTGGTTTGTTGCTGGTGAAGAAGAAGAGAAGAACTTACTTAGATCTTGACAGTTTCTTCTTCTTCTTAATTGGCGCTATAACCGCTTACGCGATTTTGGCCGAGTTTAACAAAGCGCGCCAGTCGTTTCTTTCTCGTGCTAACCGGCGCCAGTTGGACACACCAAGTGAAGCCAAGTCCTTCTCCACCTGATCTTTCCAACGCAGAGGAGGCCGCCCTCTTCCTCTGCTACCACCAGCTGGTACCGCATCGAATACTTTCAAAGCCGGAGCGTTTGTATCCATTCGGACGACATGACCCAGCCAACGTAGCCGCTGGATCTTTATTCGCTGCGCTATGTCTATGTCGTCGTAAAGCTCATACAGCTCATCGTTCCATCGTCTGCGATATTCGCTGTTGCCAACGTGCAAAGGTCCAAAAATCTTACGCAGAATCTTTCTCTCGAACACTCCAAGCGTCGCTTCATCGGATGTTGTCATCGTCCAAGCTTCTGCGCCATACGTTAGGACGGGCATGATGAGAGTCTTGTAGAGTGTTAGTTTTGTTCGTCGAGAGAGGACTTTACTACTCAATTGCCTACTTAGTCCAAAGTAGCACTTGTTGGCAAGAGAGATTCTACGTTGGATTTCAAGGCTGACATTGTTATCGGTGTTAATGCTGGTTCCTAAATAGACGAAGTCTTTTACAACCTCAAAATTATAACTGTCAACAGTGACGTGGGTGCCGATACGCGAGTGCGCCGACTGTTTGTTTGAAGACAGGAGGTACTTCGTTTTGTCCTCGTTCACCACCAGACCCATTCGCTTTGCCTCTTTATCCAGGTTGGAGAAGGCAGAACTAACAGCGCGGTTGTTAAGGCCGATGATGTCAATATCATCGGCATAACGGCCGTATGCCGATGATATTGATCTTGACAGTTTGGTGAACCTAAAAATATCGCAGCTAAAGAAAGCGATAGAGATGTGTTGTCTAGCACCCTTGCAAATTGACCACCCGTTTAGTTGCATGCGACAAACTCCATATGACTTAAAAGCAGACCCCATAATAAGAACCTCGCTGAACATGTATGGTATTTAACTAGAAGAAAGGCAAGGAACTTAAGGGACTTCAAAATCTGAAATGTGATATCCTGCAAAATTCTATTGGGCCACGAATACAATACCTTAAATTTTCAACAGCTTTGTTGCATAGATCTCACTGAAATTAAGTGATGACCAGGATTAGAGTGGCTTATAGGGCAGCGAATAGGGACTTCAGAAAGAAATGCAAGGAAAAGCCTTTCAATTTTGTTGGAAAATACAAGTCACCTCTCCCTGAGAACCCTCAAATCGCTTTTAACAAAGTTTTATTATTTGTGCGTACAAGACAATAACGTAGCTTCCCATGGTGACTTCACAATATAGTTGTGACTGAATAATCACAAGCGAATTTCACAGATAGTGCTAAAATAATATGGCCGCCATAACCTGTCAACATCGACCCGTCGCTTTTAGAAAAATCTTATGGTAAAAAACGTCTGAAAGATTTATCCCTTGGGAGTCGAACGTATATCGGCTGATTTCGAGCGTTTTTCTTCTAGTTAAGATAACTTGATTTTCGGCTGTAAAATTACAGGCTCCAATAGATGCTGCCCTATCTAGATGAAACTTTTTGCGTAGCTCTCCCCAAATCTTATAGAAGGGTGTTTGTGATAATTTTTTATGGAGAAGTGCAGAGGTTGGTCAAAACTTTTTTATTTATTTAATTGTAATGAGGATTTTAAGCAAATATATAAATTATACACTGCGCTAAATAACCATATCACAAGGACATATTGACAAGTTTTTTATCATTTATTTGTTTCTTATTTAATTTTAATGTTTTTTATGAAAACATAGTAGAATTTCCTACAAAAACCATATGAATTGAAGTTTTAAATATTATAAAAACTTAAAACCAAATTTCATAATAATTACATACTTCCTAATTAGAATTTGTAGAAAAATTTTGGGAACACTGTTTTAAAGCCTTTTGAACTTTAATATAAAAAAGAGCAAGTTTGAAGGAGTTAAAAAATCGCGTTGGTTTTTCACAATTTTCTCTTTGGTGCTGTGAGATGTTTTCTTGCATATAAAAAATGTCGAGAATTCATTATATCTGGAAAGTTTCCAAGACCGTCAGCAAAAAAAGGTGATGAAAAATCAAGCAGATTTTTTGGTCACTTACACTTTATTATATCAAAATTTAATGGAGTAAAAACTTCACACACATTATTTTCCTATTAATTCTAATTAAAAGTGTAAAACTTTTATGAAAATTTTTTGATTTTGTTTTCTAGTTTGCACAATTTTTTTCGTATTGTTTTTGTATATGATTTATTAAAAATTCTATACAGTGCACTCGCGGTAACTCGAATAGCCGCTAAGTCGAACGACGTGCTAACTCGAACACATTTTTTCCCCTATTGACTTCTTTGTAACTCGAATAATAAAAAAGCGCTATAACTCGAACAAAAAAACACATTTATTTGTACACACATTCTTTTCAAACATGTACATTTTGTACATAGATACATATGTAATAGTATATGTATATTATATAAATTATATGTATACTAGTGTATTGTCCATATGAATATTTCGGCGTTAATATCCCGTTAGTTTTCTGGGAACAACATCTTGCATTGACCAAATTGCTTTAAATTTGTCATTTATAGTGTATTAGTGCACGTGAGTAATGGATCGTAAAAGGTTGAAGTGTTTAACATTAAAAGAGAGGGCTGAAGTCCTTAACAAAATTAAACGTGGACGTAGTGTTACTTCTCTAGCGAAGGAATATGAGGTAGCCAAGTCCACCATAAGTCTTATAAAAAAGAAAGATAAGGCAATTTTAAAAGCAGTAAACAACACGTTTTTGGGTCCTGGGAAGAGGAGAACTTTAAAAGCTTCTGAGTTTCCTAAAATGGAAGCCGCTTTATACAAATGGTTTCTGTCCCAAAGAAAAAAGAATTACCCAATAAGTGGACTCATCTTGAAAGAAAAAGCGAAAGCTTTTCATACCCAGTTGTGTGGGGAAAATTCTACATTTTTTGCCAGTGACGGGTGGCTTCAAAACTTTAAGAAACGTTATGGAGTACGTTTGTTAAAAATTTCTGGAGAAAAACTGTCATCACAGCCAGAGCTGGTAGACCCTTTCAAAATGGCTTTACAAGAAAAAATAAAGGAAATGGAGATATGTGCCGACCAAATCTATAACGCCGACGAGTCCGGATTGTACTGGAAACTTCTTCCTGAGAAAACTTATGTTTCGTTGTCGGAAAAACAAGCACCGGGAAGAAAGTCTGAAAAGCAGCGTTTTACATTTATGGCTTGCACTAACGCTACCGGCAACCATAAGCTTAAACTTCTCGTTATTGACAAAGCAAGAAATCCTCGTGTTTTCAAAAATTTTAACTGTCCGGTGGAGTACAAAAATTCCAAATCAGCCTGGATGACTTCGGCGATTTTCAAAGACTGGTTTCATAATTCGTTCGTGCCGCAGGTAAAATCCAGATTCATTAAAACAATTTTTTTAACCAAGTTATTTAACCTTAAATGACTTTAATATTTAGGTAAGAAAATATTTGAAAGATGGGGGACTACCTGAGAAGGCTCTTCTTCTAATTGATAATGCCCCATCACATCCCAACGATCGAATTAAAGTCCGAGGATGGTTTAATTTTAACTATGTTTATGCCGCCGAATGTGACACCATTGATCCAGCCAATGGACCAAAATGTAATTCGTATAACGAAACTATACTACAGAAATTTTCTACTGGCTTCCATTTTCAACAATCGATCGAAAAATCGATATCGATGACTGTTTTTTTAACATAGCACACTCAATTGATAAGTCGAACAAATTCGATAAATCGAACAGCGCCTGTTTTAATTAGTTCGAGTTATCGCGAGTGCACTGTATTTTCATAAAACATTTAGTAGAATTGCAAAAGATGCAAGTAAATCATCAAAACTTGTCAATAAGTCTCTGCGCTATAGTTTTCTAATGCAGTGTATAATTAACACCACCTCTTTTGTAGAGTTCTAACATTTGATGAGCAGTGGCATTTGGTATAGTTCGGGATTAAATTCATTAACCTTGATTTTCATATTCCTTCCTGTACTGCAATAGCTCCTGCGTTAAAGGACATGCTCCTTTATTTGACAACAAAAAAGAAAGGAATTCAGCGGCGTTTAACCCAATGACAACCAATTACATCGCGTCGTGAAATAGGGACTTTGAGATTCAGATAGAAACCATCGAGTTCGACGGTGGATTTTCATTATCATTTATACTCGCAGCAGTACGACCCAGATTTTTGTTCAGCCAAAGATTGCTGCTCCAGCAGTTTTCGTCACATTTTTTGGGGTATTACTTTTACGGCGGCCGCCGTAGCCGAATGGGTTGGTGCGTGATTACCATTGGGAATTCACAGAGAGAACGTAGGTTAGAATATCGGTGAACCACCAAAATTAAGAAAAACATTTTTTCCATGAAAAAGCTCCTCATAAAAATATCTGCCGTTCGGAGTCGGCTTGAAACTGTAGGTCCCTCCACTTGTGGAACAACATCCAGACGCACACCACAAATAAGAGGAGGAGCTCGGCCAAACACCCAAAAAGGGTGTACGCGCCAATTATATATTGTATATATACATATATTTACGATTAGGTTGAAGGTTAAAGGTTAATTCTAAGGATGCTCCCAAACGAAAATACCGCATGTATAAAAATTAGTTCTTTATTAAATTCGAAACAAGAACTCATCTCAGGGGAGCGAAATTTCATTTTTCAGATAATAAACCAATTCCCGTAGTGTAAAGAGTGTAAAGCGTACAAGGCCACAGCTGCACCCTCAGTTAAAAATATGTGTTCTATGCACACATACATGTGCACATAAAGTTGCATAAGAAGGTGCGTGAATTTTTGTGCTTAATTTTTATGTGACTAGTCAACCAGTTAAGTGGCACCAGGTGTCAGCCGTGACATTAACTACGCTAATATACGCGCAACGTGCGGTAAGTGGTGGACGATGGGTGGGCACGGGCATAGTGTAAGCAAATTGTAAGCAAACTACGAACTCAAACACACACCCACACATATCTACACGTTGTGTAAAATCGCAACGGTGGAAACCGAGAGCTGCAACAGAAAAGCAACAATTTTCGAAAAAGTTTTTTAATATTCTTTACGTCCCACTGCGCCAACGCCCCAGCAGCCCAATGCTAACGCCGTTTTACCATGTTGCAATGCTTTGCAGACGGTTGCGTGATTTCCACACAAAGTTACCGCAGTTGCACATTTTAATTTCTCTCGCCACTCTAGTGGCAAAACCAGTCGAAGCGCACAAAGCTGCGGCGGCAAAGCTGCAACAAACAACGCTGGCACCTGCAGGACCATAGCAGCCAGCCATAGATGGCACACTCAGTACCTTGCTGCACATACACATGTATGTATGTATGCCTCTCTTCGTTGCCACATGCTGCCCTTATGTGGCGCTCAACGCTGTCATCCACGATATTCCACAGTATTTGCGGCACTCAATCCGCCGCCAGTTGTTGCACGCTCTTGTTGACACTGTTGCTTTTGCGTTGCTGCACCACTTTTACTTGTTTTTTGCAATAGTTTATTTGTTGTTGTTGTTTTTTTTTTGTTTTTTTTCTTTTTTGTTTTGTGTTGCAACAGTAACTGTTGTGTGGCAAATCGGTCGCCCGCTACAGGTGGAAATTTAATTTGTTTCATGAATGCCTCGGAGGTGTTTATTTATCAGTTTATTATGCATAAATTGTTTTCTAGTTTCGCTCACTTTTTTCCACCAACTAAAACTTTGTTAAAGCGCTTAAAATTGTAAAAATAAAAAAGAAATTACGAAAAGTAAATACGAGTAATATGAGTCAGTATACTCGCATAGTAGACGGAGCAGCAGTGGCAGCAGTTGTAGAAGTGGTAGTTGTAGCTTAAAAAGAGGATTGAGGCAAAATCTGTTTACATGGTAATATTCATATAAAATGTAATATCATAAGTTTGAAATAGTTTAGATTTGAAATTAAATTTTTTATTCGCTACTCGCTACCTCCAAGCTTGGTTTATTGTAAAAATGCTGAAAAAAGCTTCACACATGGAAAATAAGAACCCGCTATGGCTTTCCATTGCCGGAGTTTTGCAACTATGGCAGATTGAGCTTGATTAAAACCAATAAATTCAAAAACAAATATTTCATAATAAATAGTAGGGGTAACCACATTATACCGTTAACTTTTTCAGCGAATGTAATTAAATTTACAGATAAACTTCTGCATTAAGCAAATTGCGAGGCACGTCCAAAAAGTGAGTGCACCCATTTTGTGGGTAGACTCCAGAAAACTTCAGCTTTACAAAATCCTGCAGGGTTACATTTGGGCATATCGCACATTTGCGCTAAGAGTGGAGAATGTGTGAAAGACTCAATACCCAAAAGGAAAAACAAAAAAAAGTTGCGTATGCGGAAATGACCGCAAGCCCTTTTTTATGCTGTGTAAAAAATTCATGGCGATATCTGACAGCAGTATCTCTTCCTCTTCTTCTTTGTCTTTTATTATACGCTTCTTGCCTGTTTTTCTTCGCGCAATATAAAGTATTATACATTTCATTACACGAGTAAGCATAAAATTTATTAAAATCACAGTTGCAATGTAATAAAGTAAAAATAAAATAAAGGCTGATTAAGTTTCAAGGGCCGGTATTGATTTTGAGTAAAATACAATTTTTTTATCATTTCTCTTTATTATGATAATATTGGTATAGCTCAATTACGTATGGAACAAAATGTCGGCCAAATGCCGCGGCCTCGGCGGCACACCTCCATCCGATGGTCCAAATTTTCGATTACGCTGAGGCAGAATTGAGGTTCTATGCCGTTAATGTGACGAATTATCTCAGCCTTTAGCTCTTGAATTGTTGCTGGCTTATCGACGTACACCCTTTATTTCAAATAACCCCAAACGAAGAAGTCCAACGGCGTCAAAGCACATGATCTTTGCGGCCAATTGACATCGCCGCGACGGGAGATTATTGGGCCATCAAATTTTTCGTGCAAGGAGCCATTGTTTCGTTAGCTGTTGAAACCACATATCGTCCACATCCATATCTTCCAATTCGGGCCATAAAAAGTTCGTTATCATCTCACGATAGCGAACACTATTCACAGTAACTGTCTGACCGGTCTTATTTTGGAAAAATTACGGCCCAATGATGCCGCCGACCCATAAACTGCACCAAACAGTCACTCTTTGTGGGTGCATTGGTGTGTCGGCAATCACTCTTGGATTATCATTCGCCCAAAAGCGGCAATTCTGCTTATTGACGAATCCACTAAGGTGAAAATGTGCCTCATCACTGAAGATGATTTTCTTCGAAAATTGGTCATTCACTGTTGCCATTTCCTGCCACCATTCTGATCATTGACGACGCTTGAAATGGTAAAGAGGCTTTAGTTCTTGAGTCAATTGCACCTTGTAAGCGTGTAAATGCAAGTCTTTATGCATAATGTTCATCAACGACGAGCGTGAGAGGTGCAATTGTTGGGCACGACGACGAGTTAAGGTGGACGGCTCTTTAACCACACTATCGCGAATAGCAGCAATATTTTCTGCAGTACGAGCTGTACGAGCATGCACTGGTGTTTTCACATCTCCTACAGATCCGGCTTGCTCAAACTTTTGCACAATTTTTCCGATTATACGCACATTTGGACGATTAAATTGACCGAAAAAATCACGAAGTGCGCGATATGCGTTTTGATTTCGTTCAAATCAAAAGCCTGAATAACTTTCACGCGTTGCTCGATTGTGTATCTTTCCATAGTTCAAATTGAGTTAGTCTGAAATTGAAAAATGTCAAATGAAATGCAGAAAAAAACTTTACATTTAGGTGTGGTTCGCATTCAACATCAGCCCTTGAAATTTTAATATAATATAATAATTTTCCTTTATAATAAAAAGGAATTTTTTATAATAAAATAAAAATAAAATATAGGAAAATTGAATTTTATATGCATTCAATTTACGTAAACATCCAGTTCTCCTTCCATCGTTTTGGAGGTCTTCTCGTCGTTTTGAACGTCTTCCGTTTGGTTTAGACTCTCTAACAATCCGTATTATTCGATCACTGGGTGCCCTTGTTATATGGTCATTCCAAGCTCGTCTTCTACTTTTAGCAAGTTTAACATTTCTAGACGAGTTTTTTCTGTGCCTAGCATTTGTTTCTTTTGCATTTTCAGCTCCCGTCTCTGCACCGTACGTCTGAATGGGTCTTATCACAGATTTGAATATTCCGATTTTACCTTCCGTTTTTAACTACTTATTCTTATGCCTCTAACGCATCCTGATACCTTGTGCCCTTGAGCACATCTTTCTCGCACTTCCTTAATAATGCTGCGGTCACTGGAGATCTACACCCCGAGGTATTTAAACTTCATCACTTGGCCAATAACCATTCAATCTATTTCCAGTTTTAGGGGATTTTTTGATATCTCTAAGCTCTTTGGCTTTTCATTCGATACCTCCAATATTAGTGACTGCTCTACAAATTTGTGTAATAGACGTTGTAGGTCATCTTCTGAGTTGGCTATTACAACAGCGTCTGTTCCTTCTGAAACCTTGCAGGGCGTGCACAGATATGGTGTAAGTTTTTGCAGTAATCTTTTAGAACTTCCTTCCGGTAGACCTGCAGGCAAAGCACATTGCACGCAGTGCAGCAATAAGGCTGAGTACTTTAAGTAAGTGGTCAAACACAGACTATGGCCACGGTAAAATCCTGGATGGCACGTTGGGGCTCCCCGGACAGGTGGACTATACAGTCCCGCCTATACTTACCATTACAATGTTCACGACCCTCCTACCTTAGATGGAAAAGTGGGAACGGAACGTGGTAAGACAGGGCGAGTCCATCCATGTATATACAGCTCAAAGCTCGATGGCAGGGTGGGCGGTGGTGTATATTCCGAGCATCTGCGGTCTCCTTAAGTTTTCGGCTTCCCGACTACTGTAGTGCCTTTCAGGATGAGCTGATGCCAATAATGAAAGCAATGACACTTGTACAGTGTGATGCAACACCTCGATATGATATCTACATTTTGACTGATAGTCAGCCGGCGATAAAATCCCTCACAAAACAGTCGACAACCTCCAAGGTAGCCATGAAATGCCGCGCAGCTCTTAACGAGATGGCTGAGTTATTTCACTTAATGATAACATGGGTTCCTGGCCATTGTGACATTGAGGAAACGGCAGAGCCAATGAACTAGCGAAAATCGGTACCATTGACTGTTGAGTATATAGACAATATGTAGGTATACCCTTGCAAACATGTAAACTACGTATCCGCGAGGAAATTGTAAGAGTAGCGAATGAAAGATGGCGTAATGAAGCCACTTGCAAAACCACCCAACAGCTGTGGCCGACTCTCAATACTAAACGCACGGAACTTCTACTAAGAAGAGATAAGCACAGTCTTAACACACTGATTTCAGTTATTACGGGGCACTGCCTAATCGGTAGGCAAACACATGACTCTTGCAGAATTTGTCTAGACGAGGAAGAGGAAGAGCCAATCCCGCACCTTATGTGTCACTTTCTTGCTCTATCCAGACGTAGACTCGCCATTTTGGATAGCAAATCTTTTAAAGAATTGGAAGATCTCGGCTCTGTCAAAATTTAGGATATTCCTATTTGAAAAGTACACATTAGTTTTAGGAGGGATAAGGGGCTAGTTGCCCACGGCATCACAATGGGACATGAGCCTGAGTATGTCCCACAGTGGACAATTGCTTACACTTAACCTAACCTAACGATGTTCTTCTTCAATTTTGTGGATCGCACTTGGGATAGTAGCTCGTTTTCCGCTCATCAGATATTGCGGTATCTCACTAGACGAAAATATGTATTTACTTTTGCTTACGGAGACGTAGTGCATTGAAATCGTTGCAGCCGTTTTACTTTCAGCATATAATAAGTTACTTTTCAAAATAGGGGTCACCCTTCCAGAGCAAATTGTGAGACGGGGCATATATTTTTTTGTGACTCCCTCGAAATAGTCTCTTCATCTCCTCGACCTTTGGAAACCTTTTTCCACCAATGTTCATTTTCAGACAGGCGCTTACTTGCGGTAAATTTCGCACTAAGGATGCACGAGGTATGCCTCAAAACTTCTCATCCAAACGTGTACAGGAGAGTAGCTTCGTGGAGGTGTTCGTGTGAGGATTTTTAAAGCTAGAAATAGCTCCATTATTGGCCATTAATGGCCTTTACAATAACAACGGCTCTATGTGTAATTTAAATGAGAAGGAAACAATCCAAATTGGACGATGCCCAATATTAAAACAATACCGCTGTACTTTCTCTGGAAAGACCATCCTAAGTAATACCGAAATAATTCATGTTCTAAATGGTGTAAATGATTTTTATGACAAAAATTTATCATTTTACAATATTATCAATATTACTGGTACTTTAAAGTACAGTTGAATAGTTTTGATAGAATAGTTTTGTAGATAAATATCTACGTAATTTTTCTGGCAGATGACTTTGAAAGTCATTGCCTTGTGTTCGTTTAAATGAAGAAAAAAATATTCTATACAGTAGAAACTCGATTCTTGTGCAACTCAATACTTGCTACATAATTTTTGTCTCCATTGCGTACTCAGTACATGCGGCATTAGAAAATTTCTATATGCATTTTTTCTTGGACCATTTTTGTTTTATCTGTAGGTTTTGCTTTTTTCAACAGACAAGATTAAGATGGGTAGGTAACATAATGCAAATACTCTTCGGTAAATGCCACAGACAGAGAAGGCACAACCCGCCGCTTAGATGGATTGACGGTTTAGAAGAAAACGCAGGCTTATTAAGATTTCGGGCATGCAGGAGACAGACACGAAACCAAGACAATTGGAGGCAATGCTACAGCAGACGAAGACCTGACCAGGGTTGTCCAGCCAACAATGATGATGATGAAATGATTTGAAATGAAATTTTCACTTTTTACTGCCTTCTCTAAGCGCCCTTGCGCAAACTTGCCAACCATCTCATTAAATTATAGAGGTTGCGAATTAAGATCTCGGAACGATTGTCTTCCGTTAAACTGAAATAAAATGCTAACCGACACTAAATTAATGAATTTTTGTTCAAACAAAGGAACTTAAAAGAGCCACTGGCAAACACATGGTGTAATTAATAAACATAAATCACTATCTGTACGATAAAATACATAGGCAATAGTTATTTATATTTTTCAAGTAGAAGCAAAAAGTGTTTATCTCTTTAAATCTGACATTTGTACATGCATATATATGTGTATACCAAAATAGTTGTGCAAATATGTTTGTAGATGTAAGGATATACACATATAATTATATAAAAATGAGACATTGCAAGTCTCACCATAAAATTCCAGCAATTTCGCACTTACGTACATCTAAAATCTGATAGCATTAAAATGTATCAAAGATCCTTTTTTTATTTACCGTTCATTCTTCTGTATTTCCCCAAGTGCATATTAGAGCAATTAACACCCATTTATTTGGATTTTTGCAGCTTATGCCAAAGAGCACAGCTTTCTGAATACTGAAAGAGAAAATGGCAGTACCTCAGTTGAGAATTAAGAGTATTTAGTGGCATATAGTATAATTAAAATGCGTAACTGCTCTTTATGGCAGGCTAAGAAGCTTTTTATAGCAAGCTCATGGAGCTCCTAATTTTTGTTTTGCAAACAGCTTTGCATATTTATTGGCGCATGGTAAAGAATTCAAAGTAAGTTGGATTAATTTTTTATATATAATATTAAGAATAATTTTGAAATCTTTTTATAAAATAAAACGTTTTCTTATTTGTGAAATTTTTCTTTAATAAATTACATTTTTTTCTACACACAATTTTCAATTTTTTTTATGTGCACGTATACAAAAATTATTACACTTTTTTTAACTCAATTGCATTTCTGTCATATAAATAAACAGAGTATTTGATGATTGCCCAATTCGTTGATTGTCAGTAATTTTCGTCATTAAGGGGTTAGGGGTAGTCAGAGGCCCGAAAAAATGATGATTTTCACGAATTTTTTTTTGCTACTTAATTAATTTATTTAACAAAAATTAAAACATAGCATAAAAACATCATGTTTTAACTTGACTTCACCAAAATTTCAAAAAAAAAAATTAATAATTGCAAAAGTTATCGCTGTTTGTGTGAAGCCCGTTTCTCCAGAAGTCCCTTGCGGTGAACATCACAAGTCCTTGCAGATTCATCTAAAACCAATCGGATGTGAAAAATTATTTTTATTGATAGATAATCTCGAGCCGGATCGAAGCTTTTTGTTTTTTTTTCAAAATGAACAAAATGGCGGCCTCAGAAAATTTTTTCCAGATTTTAGAAAAAAAAACCAACAGTTAATTGTTAAAAAAAAATCGAAATTTTTGAAAAAAAAAAATCCTTCGATCAGGCACAAGTTTTTTATGTTTTTCAAAAGCTGTATAAATTTTATTGAAATCTACGTAGCGGTTTTTAAGTTACAGTGTTCACCAGTTTGAAAAACATAGTTTTGAGAAAAACGCATTTAAAGTTTTTACTACTACTCCGGAGCGCCCGAACGCCTTTTGTTAATTGTTGCATAACTCGAAGAGTATTTGTCGGATTCACTTCAAATTTTTACACAATATTTTTAAAACATTATACTTTAAGAAAATGCAAAAAAAAAAAAAATCGATTTTTTGAAAATTCTGACTATCCCTAACCCCTTAAACAAAGTAGAACAGCCAGTTTAGGACCTCAACCAATCAAATTCAAATGCTTAGCAGCTATGCAAGTTAGTCATACTTGAAAAAAATTTAATCCACCTCAACAATTTTTCTATTTTTTATTGCAATAGGTTAAAGCGCCAACTTTTCAGTCAACAAAGCTATGTTTATTGAATCAAAAGATTCAATAAATTGATCCCAACCGTAATTACTTTCCTCAGTGACCTGTAACAAAATTTTTACTCCAATGTTTCGGCGGCATATTTCTGCTGTCTGCCGTCTATTTGAATGATTTTTTTTATATTTTCTAGAGGAAGTTTCATGAAAACTTAGGAAGTTCTAACTGTTTTGAAAAAGGGTGGAAAATGCTCATTTACTCATAACCTACCGCTAATGCTTGCAAAAAGAGTTTCTCTGGTGCCGGGTGAAATTCAAAAGAATCAAAAAAAGGATATACCGCTTTTCGAGAGATCGTGTACGTGGGAAGATAGGGGATACCAATAGAAACAAAACATCATATGCGTGCGGAAGGGTGGAACGCTTCGTTTTGGAGGTAGAAAGAATTTTGTAATTTTAGATACTTTTTTCGTAAGACCTTATAATTTTGTCGGTGTAGATTCTACGAAGTTTATTTATATCTAATAGTTATCATTAGCCTAGCCTAGGCCTTCCAACAAAAGTCTCATTAACTCCCAACTTCCCTTCTGACGGGAGATTAAAAAGATTTTAAAAAATTGGAAGAAATTCCTGATGATTTTTTTGCCATGATCCCCGAAAATCGTTACATATTCTTGCAAAGCTTGAAAACCTTTCACTTTATATACACATAATTTTCTAAAAAAAAATATATATGTATAACAAGCTGTACACTAACTGGTTTTCAACAACTTTTTAGCCATGCCTGTAATATTTTCCAAATAACTTCTTCCTTTGGCCAAACATTAGCAAAAATATATTCATTTATTTAAGCCCTAATAAGCTCGAAACGAAGGCAAATATTGAAATATGTGGTAACCCACTAGCGATGCCGCAAGATACCCAAGAAAAAGAATGATTAGACGTGACAAATGGAGAACTGAAAAATGCAATCCAGCAAAATTTTAGCTGAAACAAAGGAATCTAATTTTATTTGATTCGAAATTAAAATTAACGGTAATTGGCTCACTCACATGTATGCGTACGGGAGTTTCGTGAAGTTGAACAAAAAGCCCAAATATGTGCGCACGGGAGGTAATGTGCTAATGTAAGAAGCGGAAGGCGAGAGTTAAGATGTACTACAAAAAACAAATAATTTTAAAGTTCTAGAGTAAACAGAGATTATACTTGAAGTCGTTTTATACTCTTACGTAATATTTTCGATCAATTACACTAGTTTACAAATGTTCACTTTCAAAAATGGTCCTCGAATAAAAAGCGTTTTTTAGACTAATTTGAGGTCGCTGAAACCAAAAATGAATTTTATTTTTTTTTTTTTTTTTCAAAGAACGGTTTCCGAGAAATTCCCAACAAACCTGTTTTTAAACCTGTTTTTGGAAAATAGTGCAGTTATTACCTGCAATCTCAAAACCAGTGCGCGCCATTTACTTGAAGTGCATATATTTCGAAAGGCACACATATAACCTACATGGCAATATATAATTCGTGTCAATGGAAGTCGTAGTTTTCGCAAAACAGCTGTTGAAAGTTAAAAAAAGGCATTTTTGACGTTTCTTACTAAATTATCAAAGTTTATTAACTTTTTTCTGAAACAAAAAACTTGTTTATATCAACACAAGATAGGTTTTCTGAAAGACAATTTTGTCACCTACATTTTAAGCCTAAGTTTGTCTAAATCGACGAAAAATTGTAGAAGTTATAATATATTATGTGAATGAAGACAATTTCATCGTCTGTCGATGTATACAATACGGTTTGAGTCACGCAAAATAACTATTCTTAGGCTCACTATAATTAAAAACAATATTTATTTTATCCAAACATATATATATATGTTTTTTATATATATATGTATATATATGTCGCAGAATAGGCTTATTTGCCCATTGTACCAATTCCAGCTAAATAAGAGCTAGGTATGACCATTGTACGTTTGTACCTATGTATTTTTCGCCATATTTCTGCAAATATAAATTTGTGCACGACGACAGAGGAAAAGAGACGGACTCTGTTGTCGAGTAAGGTCTGGTCGTAAGGCGCGGAATACATAAGTGAAAGAAAGAGAGCAATAGAATAATGAGATGATGAAATTATACAGGCTCCCTTTCGCAAGTCCGTCAGGAGGTCGGGCGGTTAGATTGCGCCTTGCACTAGAGCAGAACTTACTCGAATAAAAAATATGGAGAAAACGTGGACTCCAAACTCTGTCTGCGCTACATGTTCTGCACTTTTGAACGAATTTACCAAAGGCTCACGGTCATACTTATCTTTTGGTAAGCCATTTGAGTGGAGGAATCCTATTAAAGCAAAGCTACGTATCCCGGCGTATCATCACAGACAAAAACCGCACCTTATTCTACCCAATATTCAAAACGTGAACCATCAGCACCAAAAGCAGAGTCCCTCAGTTCTCAAGAAATAACAGCTTCGATTTCGAATGTCAGCAGTTCCCCAAGCACATCGAGTCAGAAGGCAGAGCCAATTAATCAGAGAGCATTAAACGATTTATGTCGTGATCTCAACTTATCGAAAGAAAAATCAGAACTCCTAGCTTCACGTCTACAGGAACGCGGTCATTTGGAATCAGGTACTAACGTAACGTATTACCGAAACCGCAATAAAAATTTCGAACAGTATTTCTCAAAAACAGAAAATGTTTGCTACTGCAATAATGTTAATACGAGTAAGTTGTAAGTTTTAAAATCAAAACGATCGCATTTTATTTTCTTAGAAAAAAAATTCCTCAAAAGTATCTATAAAAAATGAGTATTTGACCAGACTACGACCTTAAGGACCGAATGTAACTACGTTCACACATTTTTGAAGCTAAAGTCATTATTGCTATAGGAACGAGCAAAGAATAAAAAGCCATTAAATATTGTTTGGGGAAAAATAAATACATTATTTTCTCGGTAGATGGCTGTAGTGATCGATATCTCGCAAAATATCGAACACACAAGAACACTAAAAAATTATTTTTTTGTTTTTTGTTTGTTCTATTCAGTTACGAGTTACAGGGAGTTAACAATGGACGTCAACAAAGGGAAAATTCAAATCGGTTAATTTTAGAATTTTTCTTTGATAAAGGCGAAATGCTATCCAGACCACTTAAATTGTGAATGGTGTTTATGGCATTCCTGAAGTTAAAGAAAATGTGGATAAAATCACAGAAATAATCGATTTTAGTAGTCGTAGCATCGCCCAAGAGCTAAAGATCGATCATGAAACAATTTTAAACCATTTGCGCAAAAATGTTACGCTAAAAAAATGCATTTCTTTTCCCCCAAACTAATATTTCGGGAGTAGTTTTAAGAGCTTGAAAGCTTAAAATGATTTTATGAAACATAAAACGGAGAAAATGGAAAATTGGAACGGTTTTTTTGTAACACTCTGCTAAATCATGGCATTTATTTTTTGAATTAGAAGTCCGACATATATGCGCCACACTACGAATTATATGCTTTCTCCAACCAGCCAAATTTTGGCAACTGTTTCCAATAAAGCTGGTCGTATGACATCAATTGTGCTTTAAATATTGGAATAAATCGATTGCTTAGCTCTCGATGGCGTTGTGTTGGAACCAAGTGTCGTAGGTGTTTAGCTGATACATTTTTGGAAACAAAAAGTCAATTGGCTTGGCCCAATAACTCGAAGCCGACCAATTCGAAAGAAATAAGAAGCACTGATGGCGTCAGTTCTATATGAACTTTGCGAACAGACTTCTTTTTTTTCAAAACACCGCGTTACACACATTCTGTCGTATGAACCAAATATACTTTTTCGGAAAGGGGATAAAAAATAAAAATACACGTGTATCGGCGATTTTCATGTACACGTCACAATTTTTTTTTTTGTAATTTATAACTTTAAACGAGCAATTCTTGTATGCATATCTGTATAGCCACACAACGGATTTGAATGAAATTGGCCACACAGATAGTGTATCACATTTCTAGACTTTTCACCTAGGTGTTGCCACTGACAATGTTTCACTGACATGTTTCCACGATTTTTTTTATTAATTTTATTATATTAAAATTAAAAATTGTTACATTAAAAATTGTAATGCTTTTAAAGAAACTTAGGCCTTTTATTTTTGCGTTTGTAAGCATTTGTGTCAGTATCGCGACAAATAGACCAACAGTATTCGCAAAGCATATGCGTAATGTCTTGTCCTTTAAAGGGCTTTTCAAAAGCCGCAATGTCCTGATGGAAGCTTTCGCCATGTTCATTGCTACAAGCTCCTAAATCACCAGGGAAACAATCTAAAGAAAGACCTTACAATAAATTATACACATCATTAAAAAAATAAAGTTACTAAAAGCCTTCGTAAAAAAAATACCTGCATGAATCTTTGCGCCGTTCAGTTTCGGAAAAATATTGCGCAAACTTGCAATCGCCTCGCCCTCACGATCCAGTTTTTTAACAAAATTTGATACGATACCGTGCTTAATGTGTAGTGATGGCAAAATGATTTGAGATGGCTGCACTAATGGTAGATTTTCTATACTTTCTACGCCTACTTTGTAGCATGTTCGCGGCTTCCACTCAAATTCAGTGTAATGCTGATCCCTTTTGCGACCTTCCCATGTACACAAAAAGCACTGGTGGGTTGGAAATCCACGCTTAACACCCATGAGTAGTCCGACCACTTTTAGATCGCAGCATATTTTCCAATTATGCTCTTGGTAGTTTATCATCTGTAATATTAATTCCATGCCTTCGTATGTTTCTTTGAGGTTGGTGGCATATGCGATCGGGACAGCTGGATGTTTGTTACCGATATGAAGCAGCACTACTTTAAGGCTGTTGACCGATGCATCGATGAAAAGTCGCTCTCCTCTGAAATATGAGGGTAACCACTTTTTTCAAACATCGAATCAATATCACAACAATAAGCAAGGTTTTTTCCCCGATCTTCGTGCAATTTAAAAAATTCGTCATATGGAATACTGCTACGTCGATCACGAGCGGCTGTTATTTTAAAATCAGCCGCCACTATATTCCACTGATTAAAGCGTGATGCAAAGAGTTCGGCTATTCTCTCTGACAAATTTCCTTCTCGTACAAGGTCAGTGAAGTCGGCTTGAGTTACTAAATGCGGCACTGCAGTCCCAAGTTCACTGGGTGTTGGTACAAATTCCGATACTTCTGGTTCCCCGCATCTTGCATTCGATCCAAGAAATGTTGATAGCATTGTTGGTGCTACTGTTGGTTCTCCAACCCTTAATTCGGGAACATCATCAAAAATCTCCATTGAAGCCGCTATACGTTCTTCTGGTGAGTACAGTACCCCTGGGATAACCGATTCTACATTAGCGTAGCGAATTTTGTTGCGGCGAAAGTATTGGTACCCTTTAGTTTGAGTAAAAGTTACGCAAAAGTAGCACAGTTCACTGCAGTGCTCCGTACGTGGTAGCCAAATTGTTGGCACAGAGTACTTTATTGTTGACCTTCCATCAGTAAACTTGCATAAATTTCTATAGCAATAGTCGCACACGACTTCCGGAGTATACCACAAGTAAGGAACATAAGCAGTCTTGAATATTTTCTATAACGAATCAACCACTGTTTCCGTAATATTTTTAAAATTTTTACTTGGTGCGAATAAGCCACAAACGTTACAAAAGTTATTTCGAGTCGGGCACTGCATTTTTCGTAAGATGAAATATACAGAACTTAAAACAATTGTCAAAGTATACGTCTCCTAGTAGCGCTACTGTCAGATGATCGGAGCTTCCGGAACTGTAACAAACACACAAACGGCACAGAGTGTGTTGTATGAAACAATAAATTAAAGGTTAATAAGTTGTTTAAAAATTTGGAGTCCCTTCAAGTTATGCCCAAAATTTAGAAAAAAATTCAAGAAAATCTGAAAATTGATAAAATTTTTTTTTTAATTTTACATAATAAAAACATTTCCACGAGTCTGCCTGCAGAAATTCAGCGCGATTGGATCACGGAAAAAGGGTTAAAAATTGATCCAAAGTTTTGCACACAGGCGGATTACGAGCTCTATATTTTATAAATAAATAAAAAATTCTGACGTGTACATGAAAATCGCCGATACACTGTATTTTTATTTTTTCTCCCCTTTCCGAAAAAGTATATTTGGTTCATAGGACAGAAAAAAAGTTCGTTTTTGTAACGCAGTGAAATAAATGCCCACAATTTGGAGGCGTTGTTCTGGCGTTAGACGATTCATGAGACTTGCCAAACTTCACTGAACAGAAATGTTAATACAATGTGCCAATCTCAGCTGTCAAACCACAGTTATCGATATCAATAGTTCTCATGCAGCTAAAAAAACACCCGATATATGCATGATTAGTGCAATTGACAGTGCCGAGCTTAACTGAGTACACGATGATTTTTGTTTATCTACAATGTTTTTCGGGTTCGGATTTTTATGTTTTTGTTGTTTCAAAACCAAATGTGTACATAAAATTTTCAAACTTCGTAAAAAATTCAGAAAAATTTCAGACATTCCTTTTAAATTTTGAACTCTTTTTATGTCGAGTTTTAAGAAAAGGGCTTAAGAGATTTTAGTAAATCAGGAACAAGTGTTAAGTGGCTAAAACACGTGTTTAATAGTTTTTTTTTCTGACGGCTTTCAACATTTTACTCAATATGAGATTCTTGTGGAAGAAAATACGCGAAATAGTTTGCAAAAAAAAATTAAAAAATAACGTCTGTAAATTGCACTTGTTGTTTGAAAAAAAAAAAAACCGCAAGAGTAGACACACACAAAAAATTCAAATCAACGCGCTCTTTATCTGCTTTGAATTTGCTTTTTCTTACACTAAAACTCAATGCATAATCGAAACTTTTATAAAAATTCAGGTTAAAAGGTGCAAATTTTAAATGAAAATTTTCTGAATTCATCAAAACTTTTTATACATTTTGAAAATATAATTTATATGATATTTGATCTTCAATGTGCTATATTTATAAAAAAAAACAAAATAATATATATAAAAATGTTAAATAAAATAAAAGTAGTTAAAAGTTGCACTAATTGTCAACAAGTGTATGTATCTTGCGAGTTCTCTCAAATACTTTTATACTATTCAGAAATTTATGCCCCTTTCTCTCGTTAAATTTGAAGTTTTAATCACGTCACAAAAATTCACCAAATTTAGTGGTGAAAACCCATTGGGAAAAGATTTTTAGAGATGTGACGAAGATCAGACCGTTAACCGGCTCTCAGCGATTTTGAACTAATCAGCTGATTGGGTGACGTAACCGAGGTGACAGTGGTTTGTTTATGAAAAAGACTGAAATTGTGTTGATGATGTATGGAAAAACATCAACACAGCATACGCTCATGGCTGAACAACGACTTATTAGACGAGTGTATGAGTGCGCGTGAAAGGAATGGGCAGAATTCTGCTGCCGAGTCCCCGGTGACGTAGCAGACAAAGTTACTCGCACAATTTCACTATAGCTGATGATCAGGATGCCAAAATAATGAACTTGTAAATTCCAAAACTTGTCTCAGGATCCCGTAATTGTTATAAGCATATCCCGGAAATTCTGGGATCGTAAAAATTAAAAAAAATTATATTCCTAACGATATATGGTGACGAGTCGCTTTCATTCGTCGAGGGAGCGGCCTGCGTGAATGCGTTTTAATGGCATACCGAGTTTGGGGTAGCAACTGTTGGTAAGAGCTCCTCTCCGCTTAATCTCAAGTGTGGCATTGTGGGTGATTTTAATTTTCTTCTTAAAACGACTTTTTCCCATATTTTAGAGAAATATTTTAACCCTATTCGCATTGTAACTCTATTAAATGTTTTCCTGAGGTACACTAGAACTTTGTCTCATAGTTGGTTTTAATTATTTGCACTGATATTAAGTCCTAGCCAGGTGATTTATTAGCATTAATGGCTTTAATGGTGAAAATGAAATTATACAAGTATTTTATGTGAGTGTCCTCCTGCCTGTGCTGCTAAGCGTAAGTCTCAATTTGCGCACATACACCAACATTACGATACTGTACTGCAATATATTTGCACACACACACACATCCAAACATAGGTGCATATATATGTAAATATAATATTACGGTTGTTTAATTTACACAGTGAATTCTCAGTAAATTTACACTATATGCCTGTGTATACAGGAATGTACCTATGTCTGTATGTATTCAAGAACATTTGGAGATTAACAAATCCATTTGGAGTAATTATTCAATGCTTTCACGTTTCAGAAGCAGGTGTTGCATGCAACGCGCAGTCTAAAAGTAAGCACTTCTACATCCTTTCATCAGTTATTCTTGGGCTTAAGTATACGCTTTCTATGTGTGTGAGTGTATGTTTA
This sequence comes from Anastrepha ludens, assembly GCF_028408465.1. Classification (NCBI taxonomy): domain Eukaryota; kingdom Metazoa; phylum Arthropoda; class Insecta; order Diptera; family Tephritidae; genus Anastrepha; species Anastrepha ludens. The sequence goes on along the minus strand of NC_071498.1, from coordinate 5,689,780 downwards.
TGGATGTGTTTACTCTGTGTTTATGTATATCCAGTATATAAAGTCGCAATTGCACTCACACCAGGAACTCAATCAAAACTAAGTAATTAATTAAATGTCCAGAATGCTTAACATGGCCTCATAATGTGACCTTGTGGATAAAATGTGGCTGTTGTTTGTACACTTGCGTGTATGCATATATGCATGTATGCAAACACATACATACGCGCATATGTAAAATTGTCTTTCTACATTCGCACTCACAAGCAAGCAAGCCGTGTCCTCATTGCAACCCATTGTAATGTGCGTTTTACAAACAAACAGCACGCAACAGCAGTTTCGCATGGCAGACATAACAACAACAACAGCACCAATAACAGCAGTGGCTGTATACAGCAATAACAACATAGAAAGTAATAGCAGTGGCGTCTAATATAAACAGTATCAACGATGCTATCAGCGCCAGCCGTCACCGCTACAGCATCAGCAATGGCAGTTAATGATATTTGGTAACCGCCACTTGAGTTGTGCCACTATTGCAAATGGCCGGTCAGGCCGGTTAAGACATAAACGGCACAACGACGGCAGCGAGTAAGCGGCCCAGAGTCCAGAGACCATCTCGACCAACGACCGTGGCACTGCCGGTTAACCTCAACGCCACTGGGCCAAGTATTCAGCGCATGACCAAAGTATGCATACAACAACAACTGAGGCAACTCCTAGAACTGTGTGCGTGAATGCTTTGTGGAAATTGCTTAGCTACTTGCACCAGCAAGAAAGCACTGTGCGCATGTGTGCGTAACAAATGCAAGGAGGTGTATTTGTATGGTTGGACAGTCGAACGCCTTGCGTAATAAATATAAACGCATATGTTGCGTACGTCACAGCTGAAATGCCGAAGTATGTGCTGTCAGTACAAGTGGCGTTGATGGGCACACACGGCGTATGAGTGCTCCGGTAGTACGATTTTTTTTGTGCGATTACTTCATTCCGAGACACTTTTGTTGATTACAAATGAAATGAAATTGTTAGGCGCTTATGCAGTGCCAAGTAAATTTAATAGAATTGAAATGTATACAGTGTAGCTTTATGATGAAGTGGTAACATGGGTGAAATGGGTAAACCGGAAGCAGCGCAACTAGAGCAAATAAAGTGAGTATATAGAGAGCAAGTAGAGTGGGCTGCGCGTTTATGTTTTCTTCAGCTTCAGGTAAATAATATTAATCAGGAAATTAATATTTACCCTTTCCAGTGGGGAACATCCACATAGTAAATAAATCCATCCTTATAGTAAAGTGTGTGCTACAAGGTAAGCAGGGCTTTATAAAATAGTTACAACGAGTGATTAACCCTCACATACAAGGAACCTATATATGAGCGTGTGAAATTTTAGAATTAGATATTAAATATTGAAGGAAAACTGGGCAATGAAGTGGGCAGTATTTATGTAAGGTAACTTTATTTTGCCAGTAAAGCCGCAGTTTCCCAATCTCAGATTTCGCGCACGCGTGCAAGTAATGCGCTGAAGGATAAAGAAGGATAAGGTTGTTGGGGTTGTGGAATTATTATATTTTTTTTTTTTATAGAAACTAGGAAAGTTGGTTAGTTTGGAAAAATGCGAGGACCGTACTTTACGTGGGATTCGAACCCACAACCTCTGCGATGGCAGGCTAGTGCACTTACGCTAGACTACCGAGGCGGTGCAAGATTTATATAAAAATATTTCATTACAGCTTAAACAAATAATAAATTTTAATCGGCATATTTTCCTAGTTTTGACTTTTTTTTTTTTAATATTCATTTTTTTATAAAAATGTATCTCTTTCACAACAAATATAGTGAAAAACCAAAGTTTTAAAATTTTCACAAAATTTATAAAACTTAGAAAAAATGTTCAAAATTTTGAATTTATTTATAAAGCATTCAAAATAATAATATAATCGCCATATTTTCCTAGTTTTTAAAACTTTTTTTTACTTTTCATTAATTTTTGTTTAAATTAATCTCATTTTACAACAAATATCATAAAAGCCAAAGTTTCAAATTTGATAAAAAACTTATATAAATTCGACGAATTTCTTCAAATTTTCAAAATTTTTAATATATTTATAAAACATTTAAAAAAATAATATAATAGCCATATTTTCCCAGTTTTTAATACATTTTTTAGTTTTTCATTCATTTTTTATAAAAATATACTAAAAATAGCATATAAATAGAAGTTTCACGGCATGTAGACATTTATAAAAATTTGAAAAATCCCAAAACTTCTCATCAGAATTTATAAAAAAAAAATTTGGTTCATAGTTTTATAGCCCATTAAATTTTATACAACTTTGAAGTAGCTCAGAAATTCTCGTTGATTTTTTAGAATTTTTTTGTTTGGCGGCGTTGCGCATTTCCGAACAGCAACCCATGGGCGACTAGACCACGAAGGATGTTGTGTTTTACGATGGAAGTGAACCATTCTAGCATTTAGCAAGAGATATAGGCCTTTGATATATTTAAAAAAAAAATAAGTGTATAAGTATATAGACTGTGTCAAAGAAGAGTAGAATAGGGACTTATTGGCAAGTTTTGACAATTTATTTGTTTCTTGTTTAATCAATTTTTTTTTGTGTGAAAATTTAATTCAATCTATTACAGAAGGCCCAATAAATCCATTGTTCAAATTTGAGAATTTGCAAACTTGAAAAAAAGTTGAATCAATTGTCTTCCAAATTTCAAGTTTTTTTTAATATAATTTTTGAATAAAAATTCGAGAAAACAGTTTTGTAGCCAATCGAATTTTAATTCAGTAAAATGCAAGTTTCGAGTGTCATAAACCTCGTGTGCATTTTTGAATTTTTTGTTTTGCTGTCGGTTTAGTGTATTTTCTCTTTAGCTATAACGAATGCTTGGCATGACCGATTTGATCTCGAGACTTTCGCCCCGAGAATAGACACACATGTTGATTGATATTTTAGTGTTAGGACCCAGAGAAGTTAATCAGCCTAAAAACCTTTTATCTTCATATATCTTCTGGAAATGAATAAGCTATTCTAGTAGTTCGCGGGTAAACTTATGGTGGCCACTCCAATAACTAAACTCCTCACTCAGCCAAATTATAGTTTCTACACGAAAGCCCCTTCAACTTTGTAATTGTATGCGTTCAAATTCCCACGGTGTGTGCTATAGATATTATACATTTTATAAATTCTGTAAATTCTGGAGGTTCATATATTCTCTAAATGGCATATAACTCTAAACATTCGCTAAAATCTTAAACTGCAGCGTCAATTGCTTGCAGCTTCATTTAACAACTCGACCACATCATTTTCACATTCCACTGGCCGCTACACCGCGCATAGTAGGGTGAGGCAATCTAATGGAGCCAAATACTGCATTTTGCTGTTACTTATCGAGTTCTGTTTTTCTTATTCTTCTTTTTCTATTTCTCCGCGTTTAAGTGTGCCTTTGTGTAAATGATGGCTTCATTGCTCTGAGCATCTATGTAATTAGGACAAAAACATAGTTGCACTTATATCCCGTAACATATTGTGTGGACCCGGTTATTAACTGATAGTAACCCTGAGTATGGCAAGAAAAGTTTATAATACGAGGAGTGTTAAAAAAGTATAGAGAATTATATGTTTTTTCAAAAATTATTTATTTATTCATTAATATCTATTTTGTCCCCTTCAAAGTAATCCCCATGAGATATTATGCACTTGTGCCAACGTTTTTTCCAATCTTCGAAGCTCTTCAAAAAATCTTTTTTTTTTCTTGTTCAGCTCCTCTTTCGATGCAGTCTTTATCTCGTCAATCGTTGCGTAGCGTCATCCTTTCATGGGCGTCTTCAGTTTTGGAATAAAACTGTCAAGAAAAAGTTACAGGGGGCCAGATCTTGGGAATATGGTGTGTGTGGCATCATTAGTGTGTTGTTTTTGGCCAAAAAGTAGCGCACAAGCAGCGATGTGTGAGCAGGGGCGTTATCGTGATGCTAGAGGCAATTTGTGTTCTTCCACAAATCCGGGCGTTTCTGGCGGATGGCGGATTGCTCCGCGCAAACTGCACATAACTTGCAGGTAATATTCCTTACTGACCGTTTTACCCTATGACAAGAGCTCACGATGCACAACGCCCCTGCAATAGAAGAAAATGGTAAACATAACTTTTACATTCGATCGAACTTGGCGCGTTTTTTTCGGTCTTGGTTTGTGCGGCAGGTTCCATTGAGATGATTGAGCTTTGGTTTCGACGTCATAACCATAAACCCACGATTCGTCACCAGTTATGACCCTCTGGAGCATATTTGGGTCATCGCGGACAGAGTCCAACATTTTGGTCGAAATTGAGCAGTTTTGATACCAATTTTGCGGCTACCCGTCTCATGACCAAATCATTGAAAAAAAATCGAATGGCACGAGCCAATCGATTTGTCTAGGTCCTCAGCAACTTCTCTAACGATGATTCGACGATTGGCCAATACCATTTTCCTCACTTCATCAATTTTTCGTCTATTGTTGAAGTGCTCGGGCGTCCGGCACGCTTTTCGTCGTTCACATCTTCTCGGCCTTCTGAGAACATTTTTAACTACCGCTAAAAGTTGCTTTGGTCCAAAGTAGCTTCACAGTCAACATTCGGAACGCATTCGCGCACTCAGTTTCGTTTTTCACACAAAATTTGATACAGGTTCTTTTATCCATCTTTTTGAATAGGTAAAAATCGAAGACGAGCCGAAACACGTGCAAGCAAAGCAGCTGTCAACAATTAACTGAACATTCAAAATGACAATAGAAATCAGGATCTATTCCCACTTGCGTGTGCTGCTACACACGGAACCACCCTCTATCGTATGGCGCAAAAGTTTGGACAATGACAACATCCGTTGAGGCGTCCCTTGGAGTGCTTGAGAGAAAGATTCTAGCAACGATGGGTAGCGTAGGCGAGGGACCGACGAGCTGTATAAGCTTTACGGTGACATAGACATAGCGCAGCGAATATAGATCCAGCGGCTACGTTGGCTGGGTTATGGCGTCCGATGGGACACAAACGCTCCGGCTCTGAAAGCGCTCAGTGAGCTAAGGCCCATGGGTCATTGAACTAGACCATCTAGTAGACCACCCTAAACGGAAAACAGTGATGCATTGCATAACAGCAAGAATGATAGGTTTACCAGGTTTGCGCACTAGCTATAGCGGTAAAAAAAACTGTGCGAGCAACTTCGGCTTCCGAAGGCCGTTTCATACGTATTCACATACTAATTTTTTTCGCACATCACCAACACGAGCTCAGTTTTTTGTAAACGCATTCCATGTTTCGATAGCTTATAAGCTGACTCTGTCAAATCCACTGAGAGCCGGTTAACGGTCTGATATTGGCCAGACTTATACAATATTTTCCCCGTTGAAGGTTAGTCCTATCATCCCACGATAATACCAAATGAATTGAAAAATGTAAAAGATAAAAAGGCTGAATCAATTTTCTTTGCGTCAATCACATTTCGCCTGAGAAGAGTAAGTGGGAAACTTCATTAGATATTAGGATCTTTGAATCTCTGGGTAATTTAAAGTTTTCATTTTTTATTTTTTCAGCCGCAATAGCGCAATACATATTTCTCCGGAAAGGAGCTAAAGAGACATTGCATTGGATAACAGGGTCTGTGGATTACTGGGGCCTTTAAAATATTAAAATTTGTGCACAATAAGCGCACCCTAGTGCTTAACACTGCATGGTCCATCTTTTCGGAAGCTCACCGCGCATTATCATTTTTTTTTTTTTATTGCAATTATAAGCATATATCCATGTGTGTGTGTGCCCTTATGTCAAGTGAATTTCCCGTTGCATTGCCGGCATGACACACGAAATTCTCAACCGTTTGCCTTGCCGCACTTCCTTAATGGCACTCGCATAGTCTCGTGAACTTACCACACATTACTGTCGCATTCTTGCACTACGGTCTCACGTCGCTCTGGACCGTTACATGTGCCAGCACGTTGCTGGCGACAAATATTTTCGCTTTTCTTCTAATAACATCATTGCATGCTTCGTGCATTGCCTAATGTATGTATGTATGTAAATAGGAGTATATTTGTATGCGCTTGAGTTCGCCCACATCCTTCGCAAACACTTCTTGTTGCACCAATTGTGGTAAGTTTCTTGAGCAAATGAACTTTGCAAGATGCCTCGGCATGAATGGATATGTCTTTTAGTCGACAACTGATTTCCTTGCCAGTCCTTCCTCTGCTTTCCCTGTCACATTTTAGATTTATTACCCACATGATGCGAATAAAAACGACCGATTACACTACTGAGCTTGCAACCATCTTATGCGACTATTAAATAAAGTTGTGAGATTACTAATATTTCTTTGACTACTTTTTTCAGTTTATTCTGCGGAGTGGAGAAGAGTGCTTGAATATTTTTATACACAGAAATATTTGACAGGAAAACTCTTATTCGAGTTTTAAATCTGTGCGTATAAAATAAAGTCACTCCTCCTAACCCATATTTTACTTTGCTTGTGAAGATTCGATCATTAATTATCGCATTTCGTAGAGAAAGCCAAATGTCTTCCGATTACCAGGCTTGGCACATTTCGAGTAATGCAGATGGGTGCAGAAACTAGTAGCCTTAACAGATTTTATTGAATTGTTAACAAAATTTTAAATTTAAAAAATACAAAAAATTAAAATAAGTACAAAAATTAAAAACAAAATTAAAAAAAAAAACAAAATAAATAAGTAAAAAAAAAATACATAATCTCAAAATAATGGATGAAAGCTATGAATTTGAAAAAATTATTAAAAAATCTATTTTTTCAGCTTTTTGTAATTCTAAGTTTGTTGAAAATTGTTTTTATTTCACTTTAGCGGATAAGTAAGACAGATTATAATGAAATGTGGGTGAACGCCCAATGTTTGTAATGATACAGGGTGGGCCATGTAAACTTTGCTTTTTGAATCGGCTATAAAAAAACCTAATCAATATTTTTTCAAATTTTTTTTTTATTTTGAAGATTGAACATTGTCATTTATGTATAAAAAATAAGACCATTCAAATGACTGCCACGACTGGCTTTACAGTAGGCCATTCGATCAACCCAATTTTTAAGCACATTTTCGATTGTTTGGGCTCCAACTTCATGAATGGCAACTTTGATTTCGTGTTTTAAAGCATCAATCGTCTCTGGATGGCTTGCATAGCATTTGTCCTTAACGGCTCCCCACAAGAAATAGCCCAAGGGGCTTAAATCACAGCGTCGAGACGGCCAATTGATATCGGAGTTTCGGCTGATTATTCGGTTTTCAAAAACGGTAGCCAAAACTTCGAGTGTAACTTTGGCAGTGTGATAAGTTACACCGTCCTGTTGAAACCAAATGTCGTCCATGTCATCCTCTTCAGTTTTTGGAAACAACTCGTTGAGCAAGTCACCGTAACGCTCGCTATTTACTGTAACCGCGGCTCCTCGCTCATTTTCGAAAAAAAATGGCACGGTGATGCCACCAGACCAAAAACCGCACCAAACAGTGACTCGTTGTGGATGCATTTGCTTCTCTACAGTAACGTGTGGATTTTCTGAGCCCCATATCCGACAATTTTGCTTATTGACGTAGCCACCTATGTGAAAATCAGAAAAGAAGAAGAAGACTCACCACTTTGGAAATAGGTTTTCAATATTCCCAATTTTGTTCAAGCGTATAGCGTCCCATTTCGTCCCAAATGACAAACCTTTAAGTAAATTATGAACACATTTGCCATGTCATTTGTGTTACCATTCTCACAACAACAAACTGATTAGTGATTTAGTTAGTGATTTTGTTTTGGTATCACATACTTTTGGTTTTGTGAAAATGTCTGATTTTGGGCCGAATAATCTTCATTTGCGGGAAGTGCCGATATTGTTTCCGTCGTTTCAAAGATGGTGATTTTAATTTTGACGGCCGTCCGCGTGAAGGAAGGCCAAAAACCTTCGACGACGCTGAATTGGAGGCATTGATCAATGAGGATCCATGTCAAACACAAGAAAAGCTTGCTACAGTATTAGCAGTTACCCGCCAATCCATTTCCAAGCAGCTGCATACTTTGGTATTCATTCAGAATCAGGGCACTTGGGTTCATTATAAGTTAAAACCAAGAGATGTTGAACGTCGTGTTTTCGCCTGTGAACAACTGCTCCAGCGGCAAAAAAGCAAAAAAGGAAGGCTTTTCTTCATCGCATCGTGACGGGTGATGAAAGGAAATGAAAATCAAAGAAATGAAAATCATGCTTCTACGTCGTCCCCTCGGCTGAATATCCACGCTGCGAAGGTTATGCTATGTATTTGGTGGGACCAAGTTGGTGTTATTTATTATGAACTGTTAAAACCAAGCGAAACCATCACTGGGGATCGGTATCGACTTCAATTGATGCGTTAAAACCTTTTTGGAAACACTGAAATGGGAAATCCTACCCCACCCGCCATATTCCCCAGATATTGCGCCGTCCGATTATCACCTGTTCCGATCGATGGCACATGGTCTAGCCGACCAACAGTTAAATTCATATGAAGTCATCAAAAAATGGCTTGATCCGTGGATAGCCTCAAAGAGTTTTACCGCGACGGTATACGGGATCTATCCGAAAGATGGGAAAAAGTAGTAGGAATTTTTTCAGAATAAAGTTGTATTTTCATAAAAAAAAACAGCGAGAACTTAGTTGCGCAGTTAATAATTAATATAGTTAATGATAATGCTAATTTAACCATTGAGTAAGTAATAACCTAAAGTCACAATCTCGGAGGAAACTTATTTTGTATGTGGGTTGCGAGTACTGACAACCCATTTCAACTCAAATAGACTGTTCGTCTCCTTTTTACATAAAGAGTATACTACATACATAGGAAGTATAAAAATAAGGGGATACGCAAATCATTCTGTCGAGTAATATAGGCGACCGATGATGGCTTTGCTCGTAAACACAAAGCGTATCCGCTCAATATAAACAGTGGGCAAAAATGAATGAATTTTGATATAAATTTGTTCCATAGTTAACTAGACTGTTTCATATTCGGGTTTCTGTTTTTTTTTTTTTTGGTTTTTCGTAGCTTTTACATTTTCGATGAAATTAAGTCTAGGTTAGGTTAGGTAGTAATGGTTGCCCAGAGAATGGGCCCACTTAGACGAAAGAAGTTTGGTTCATCCTTTGTGATACCATTGCAAGAGGGGAAAAAGAGGTGAAGGAAAAAACGATAGGACGGTGACTAAATTGCGGTTGGGTTAGCCTCTTTATGCTGCTGATGAAGTTCATCAGACCTTTGTTATCAAGACCTGCTATATCAGCAGGCCCAGAAAAGAAGTAAGAACTAAGATGCTTGATTCTTAGTCCCGCGAGAGCTGGGCAGCTAAGGAGCAGGTGCAGAGATGATTCCACCTCATCCTCCATACAGCTGACGCAAAAAGAACTCGAAGTAATTTCGAGTCTCACGCAATGTATACCCCGCGGATAGTGCCCCGTGAGGATGCCCACGAAATTTGAGAGATGACATTTTGTCATCCTCAGAATATCCCTCCAAACGTGGCCAGAAGGACTTCGCGACCTTACACGACCTGGTTCAAGGTGTAGCAGTAGATTGGCGGACGCCGCCTTAGAGTGCTGAAGATTATCAGAGTCCAGAAGCCTCTCCTCCTCCGCCCTGTCGAAGAATGGCCTGATGTCTATGACGAACCCTGGTCGTGAGAGGGCGTCACCAGCACTGCCAACCTCCGACGTGACGGAGTCTATCTCCATGTCCACAGGAGCTTCCTCAACTGTGGGCCCTTCTTCCTCCAGCACTTCCGAATGTGCAGAGGCATCCGCTCTGGCATCACTTAGGTAGACCTCAAGGACTACCTTTTCGAAGCCATAGCTGATAACTCCCTTTGTTTCAGCGAGAGGTCCAAAAGACTCCGCATTCAGCAGAATCAGCGCTTGCCGATAAGACCCCACAGCTCTCTCCACATTAACCACCTTCCAATTGTGCGTGGGGAGTTTCGGGTTGCAGTACCGGTGGATTTCCTGCATTTCCTTTGAAGTAGAGGGTTCGGAAGGGAGCTCGCGGACGCATAGGTAGATTCTTTTTGTCCACCGCCTTCAGTTTACCTCCCTTCCATACCTCTTCCACCAAGGCCTCTGCCGCCCTGTAAGTAGTAGCCGACCGTTCGTCGGCGTAAATGTTTCGTTTAAAAGTGCCATAGTGCCATCCGGCACGCTCACAGCAAGGGGGGGTCCAGGGTTTTCCCCTACTACCCTCATGAAGACGGCTGAGATGGCGGACGCTACTCTCTTCCATTCCTCCCTGAAAATGGCGCCGTCCTCCCTACCGCTGTCCATGACTCCAAGAGTGATGTAGCCTGCCTGTTTACCGACTTCGCTAAATGATTTGAGCAGACCGGCATCAGTCCTGGGTCTCTTTCGAGGGAAACATCCTCCTTCTAGGAACGTTGCCTCTTTACCCCCGAATCCACTTGTGGCGCACTCACTCCCTTTCCTCTGCCTTCTTCCGCCCACGCAGAACCTTCCTGACCCACTCAAGCAAATGTAGCCGTAGCGCTCCAGGATTTTAGTAGCGAGACGAAGGTCGGAGAAACACCATTAGCTTTGCTCTGCCTGCCGTTTAAGCTTGACAGGGGATCCCCGAATAGACAACCACGAAGCCACCGGAAATTTGAGGCAAGACCCCTTACTGGTACAGGCCACCCCATCCAGTGCCACTATATAGGAAACGCAGACAGTTCCGCCTGCAGTCCCCTACCTACCATAAGCGGGTTCCCGCTTGTGACCCCCAAGGTCTTGCTGGAAGTTGGTTACGACTTCCCATCAGGGTCCCTCTTGTGTTCTACCCTACTAGTCGATTTCGACATTTTGCTGCCACTGGGAACTTCAGCCCTCGGGGCTGTACGCCGGGAGAATTTGCGAGGAAGCGATTTCGCCCCTCTTAAGTCTAAATTAGGGTTACAATTTTTTTCTGAAGCATTTCAACAATCCAAATACATCTTTATTTCGGAAAGGACTCGATGGTATGGGCACATTTTACGAGTGAACAACGATAGAACACTAAAAAATATCTTCGAAACAAATCCACAATGCGACAGAAGAAGAGGCCGGTCGAAACGACGGAGAGATGGCATTGAAGGCGACTTTGGAGCTATGGGCATATCTGATATCAAACGAAAAGCTGATCACCGAGTGACGTGGAGATGAATTATAGTTGAAGCAATGGTTCTCCACGAACTCTGAGGCTATGATGATGGTAATAATGAAGAGAGCAAAATGTCGAAGGCGTAAACTTATTTTAAGCTAACGGCGACTTCTTTTACATCATTAGTGTATAACTCCACGCACACTTGACACACAGCAGCTAAAACAATCGAGTATTGAAGAAGACATATTTACATATTCACATACATATGTACTCGTGTATACGAAGATGCGGGCACTTGCCATGACAAAAATTTACGGTTCATCAAATATTTTTGGCTTCCTCAAAAAATAGGCTTATTGACAGCTCAGGCGCATGAGAAAAGATGTGGTGGGCTCGTTTTATGAATGATCGAGCGATGTTTTGAGAAATATGCGCTTGCGTTTATGAAAGAAATAATTTTTGTTGTATTAAAGAACATTTTGCAATGCTTAGCGGCCATCGCGCTGCGCATGCTGCTGCTTCTACGCCTTTGAAAGTATTTTGATTTCGTAAATTCAATATTTGGAATATCTACCGGGGGACGGAAAATTTCATGTAAGTAATATATAAATAATATATATGCCCTTATTGGGTTCGGGAATAAGTTCATAGAGTTTTTGGATTTTTTTTTTTATTTTACAACGATTTCTTTGCTGTTTGGCTGTATTCTTTCGACAGAACTCTTTCTGCTCTTCAAAACCATGTAAATTGTGTTTTTGAGTTATTTAATTTTTTGTTAGTTTTTAGGCTTAGAAAGGGATTACCCAGGAGCTAAAAGTCAACATTTTCGATACCTGCTCTTCTTTGCTTTGCATCGATTTATTTATTTCTTTATTTTATTTATTTTACATTTGCGACGTGTATGGAGAAAGTGACATAGGCGAGTCTATAGCACGAATATGGTTTGCAAAGTTCAAAAGACGCGACTTTGACATCGTTGGCACATCCCGCAGCGGAAGGCCTTCTGAATTTGACTTCTTCATCCAAAGAAGATCATGATTATATGTGTTTGGTGGGGCGGGAAATGCTCGAAAGGAACGCCATGACTGAAAAGACCTGATCGACATGGTCAAACCATACTCTTTCACGACAACGCCAGGCCCATGTTGCACAAGTCGACAAAGTCGCACTCCAAGAGCTCGAATGGAAGGTCCTTCACCATCCGCCGTATTCTCCGATCCTCGCACCGACCGATAACCATAGTCTCCGCTGCCTGTCAAATCATATTAAGCGCGTTACCTTCGATAGCAAAGATGCCCTTAAAAACTGGTTCAACAACTTCTTTGACACCAAACTAGGCGATTTCTGGCGGAATGGCATCCGCAAATTAGTCGAGAGGTGGGAAGAGATTGTACAGAGCAACGGCGAATATAAATTGATTAACTTATTGATATAATTATTTTTTTGTTTAAATAAAAGTCTTTGGTAAATTCCCTAACAAATACATACGTTTAACGTACCAGTGCTTAGGCAAATAGAAATTGGCCACGCACTTGCATCGTGTCGCATTCTTTTTGTGTGTACGAGCAAAGGCATCGTTGCTCGCCTCTAGAGCTCGTCGCGATGCTCTTCCTCTTCTTTTCACCTGACCGACCGCACCAATATGCCCCTTTCCCAAAAATTGAGTGATTGTGACTCTGTGTTATTACTTTTTCAGTGGCTGTCCTTAGCTTTTAAAAGAGAGTTTTTATGGCTTTTTTAAAAAAAGCCTGTAATTTTCGACTGAATGCTCTTGTGTGAGGCGAAAGTAATACTGCTCAATATTAACAAGCATAATTTATTTGTAGTGATTAGTGCTAAACTAAATTTCAGTGCTATAGGTGGGAAGATAAACATTTTTTATACAGAAGGCATTTTCTAGTTCTTATAAGCGAGAAATACTGACCATACTTTACTTCCACATAGGAAAGAGGAAATAACAGTCATGGGAAAAATAGAACTACTACCACAGCAACTCCTCAAATGTGCTATGACTTTTATTAAAACCAGTTTACACTTGTTTTTGTTTTTTACTTTTAAATACACTCGGTGGCTTTCCATTGCCAGCGTTTGTTGGTGTTTCATGGCCGTGCATAGGCACGAGTCATGCACTGCCGAATGGTAGTCCCGCACCAACCCATTCGGCTTCGGCGGTCGCCAAAAATGTTTTGGAATTTATAAATTTGAGGTATTATGAGGAAATTCTCGTAATTTTTATTTTTTATTTTTTAAATCAAGCATCAACTTTTTCTATGAATGACCTCACTTACAACACTCTGGAACGCTACTTAACAGTTGAGAGAGTAGCGCCATTATCTGCATGTACGACGGAGTAGCTGGCATTTTTATTTTTATTGCAATAATTTTTGCTTAAGGTAGTATTCTGGTATAGAATTTTTGAAAAAAATAGATTTTTTTTACATATTTTCAAAGTTTACATATTTGCAAAGTTTAGACCTTCAAGAATATTCCTTTCAACGGATTTTTCAAAATTCGAATTATTTTCGCAGATACAGCGGATTTTGTGACATGGCGTTTAAGCCGGCCGAGTAGAGCGAAACGCACAATGAACGCGATTTTCTCAAAACTACTTTTCTTGAGATGGTCGCCATGATATTTCAAGTTCTACTTGACCGATCACTTTGAAGTTAGATAAGAAGAATTTTTTATTATACATCTGTCGATCGCGCCTGCCACGGATTATGAAAATTTAAGTTTGAAGTATTTTTAAAAAATTTGAAAAGGTACAAAATAGCTTAAAAAAAATTTTTTGACGTGATAACGTCTTATAATTCGATTTAACAGGCTGCACGCACGAAAAAATGTGTCGTTACCTTGCTCATATGTAGTTGCCTTGCTCATTAGTGTTACCTTGCTCATATTAGTGTTACCTTGCTCATTAGTGTTACCTTGCTCATATTAGTGTTACCTTGCTCATTGCCGTTACCTTGCTCATTGCATTGAATGAACTGCAAGCGAAAGGGCGGAACGAACGACAAAGCAAACAAAGCAAACGGACGGCAACGTTCGACATCTTGCTCTCTCCTACTTAAGTGAGCGTATATATGTATGTACATATATGCGCATATGTACATATATAAATTCACGCATTTGTATTTGCATATGCCTTCTTATTGATTATTATTAATTTGATTCACTTGAAGAATTTAAAATAAAACCATGTTTGTTAATAATACCTGTTGTTTTAATGTTATAATTATTAATTTTTTTATTATATATGAAGGAAAAAATGTATGGTAATATTTACCATATACCTTATAAGATATGTTGTCTATACTAATATTATAAAGAGGAAAACTTTGTTTTTTTGTAATGAAAAAACTACTGGACCGATTTTAAAAATTCTTTCACCATTCGAAAGCTACATCATCCACGAGTAACATGGATTATATTTTATTTTGGAAATAGGGCTCGAGATATAGGTCAAAACGTGGACCCGGGTAACCTTCGGATGTGTATATACAATATTGGTATCAAATGGAAGCTGTTGGTGAATGCTTTAGTCCAGAGTATTTTTCATGCTGCTCCGTGACTAGGGTCTCGAGATAGAGACCAAAACGTGGACCCTAGAATGTGTTTGTACAATATGGATATCAAATTGAAGCTGTTGGTGAATGCTTTAGTACAGAGTATTTTTCATGCCGCTCCGTGACTGGGGTCTCGAGATATAGGTCAAAACGTGGACCCGGGTAACCTTTGGTTGTGTATGTACAATATGGGTATCAAATCAAAGCTGTTGATAAGTGCTTTAATACGGGGTAATTTGTTATGTTATGTTATGTTATGTTATGTAATGTAATGTTATGTTATGTTATGTTATGTTATGTTATGTTATGTTATGTTATGTTATGTTATGTTATGTTATGTTATGTTATGTTATGTTATGTTATGTTATGTTATGTTATGTTATGTTATGTTATGTTATGTTATGTTATGTTATGTTATGTTATGTTATGTTATGTTATGTTATGTTATGTTATGTTATGTTATGTTATGTTATGTTATGTTATGTTATGTTATGTTATGTTATGTTATGTTATGTTATGTTATGTTATGTTATGTTATGTTATGTTATGTTATGTTATGTTATGTTATGTTATGTTATGTTATGTTATGTTATGTTATGTTATGTTATGTTATGTTATGTTATGTTATGTTATGTTATGTTATGTTATGTTATGTTATGTTATGTTATGTTATGTTATGTTATGTTATGTTATGTTATGTTATGTTATGTTATGTTATGTTATGTTATGTTATGTTATGTTATGTTATGTTGTGTTGTGTTGTGTTGTGTTGTGTTGTGTTATGTTATGTTATGTTATGTTATGTTATGTTAAAGTATATTATGTTATGTTAATGTTAACTCATTCTCTATATCCATACAAAATATCTATCAAACAAGTAAAATTAAAATTTTCTTTTGAAAATGCAACCATTCAATCAGTATTTTCTTATGACGTTATCACGTTAAACTATCGTCAGTAAACCGACTTTACAGACAACCTCTTTTTTCCAAGTTGACGCCATTTTGTGAATTTTTTTTCTTTGATTTGGCGTAATCCGATAGCGACATCCTAACTTATGAATAATTTTTTTAACTTGTTTGTTTTAGATCCCTACAAGGGTTGGAATCATCTCAACCATGGAGCACTGTTTTTTATGTAGCCGCACTCCGCCGGCCTGTAATTCCACAATTTTTTTTTTATTTTTTGTTTTTTTATTTATTTTTTTTATGCTTTTCCAATATTAATATCTTCTTCTTTTTCTTCTTCCATAGCGTTACAACGCGGGGGGCGTCAAAGCTTCTCCAAAGCGGTCTATCTTGAGCTGCTGTTTCGTAGTTACGTATTCCCAGCTTCTTGAGATCGTGTTCCCCTACGTCTATCCAACGGTTCCTCGGTCTGCCTTTGGCCTTCACGCCCATTAGCTTTCCTGTCAAGGCTTTCTTCACGGTACAGTCAACAGGCATACGGATCACATGACCTAGCCATCTTATGCGCTGCGCTTTAACAAAACGTACAGCTATCTCGTTCTGAGTTAGATCGTTCAGTTCAGAGTTTAAACGGACTCTATAGGTACCATCATCCATTCTTATTGGGCCCAAGATCTTTCTTAAAATTGTTCTTTCCATGCGAGCAATCTGAGCAATCATCAACCTTAAGAGTCCATACTTCACAACCATATGTTAGGATGGGCCGAATAAGGGTATTGTACATAGTGAACTTTGTAGCTTTAGACAAAAGTCGGGACTTGAACAAGTTAAGGTGGGCGTAATACGCTTTGTTGGCGGTCCCTGACGGCGGAAGTTGAATCACCGCTGCATGCGAACATAACTCCTAGGTACTTAAAATGCTGCACTGCTTCAAAAGTATAGGCTCCCACATGGAAATTTGGCATCTATGCCGGCCGCCTCGATTTCAACAGATATTTGGTTTTGCCCTCGTTTACAAAAAGAACAATATCGTTCGCAATTTAGTTAATTTTTAAGAAAACTTCTTTTAAGTCATTCCTATTCCCAGGAATTCAAAGAATAAGCAATATGTGCTGGATCTTATCTTTTTTAACACTGTCGAAGGCTTGTTTGAATTCAATTAACAATATTAATAAAAAATATTAATAAAAACCATAAAAAAATGAATAGTAAAAGTATTTTTTATTTTATCTTAGTTTTAAAAATATCTAAAATTAAGGCATCTAGACCAGAATACCTTATTCTTTTTTTATAAAATTATTTAAATATATTTAACATGTTTATTACATTTATATTTCTTTTTAGAATCTAATGGGATGCATGATTAGTTAAGAAAAACTTTAGCACACAAAATGGAAATTAAAAAATTAATTTTTGCAATGCCTTGGCAAACACTTATGAAATTGCCTTTAGAATGTGGAATGCAACAATACCCGCACTCGTATTCTAAATACTACTAATTAATAGATTCATGCGAATAGACATTTGTTGGTATGTATTAACATAAATTTGACCTCTGAAATAATATGCAAATTGCCTGTTCGTTCTAAGATATTTAGTGTTTATTTTATTATTAAACACATCTTAGCATATAATGCTTGTATGTGTATGTGTATGCTTATGTTTCTATAAATATTAACTTATGCGTTATTACGTAATGTGTGCGTTTATCTCTTGCCATTTGTATGCAGTTTGCTTACTTGTTTATTTTTAATTACTGCTGCAATTATTATTACTTATGAGTATGTTTATTTACCGTTATTGCCATTTATTGTGTATGCAAACCACGGGCATGCAAATATATATATTTGACTTGCAACTGTACATAAACAGATCCATATGCATATGCACCTAAGTACACACACACGCACTTCCCAACTATTCAATTTATTTTATGTGCAAAGTTTATTGCTACTAAAATATTTATGTACATGTGTGTGTGAATGTGAGTATGTGTGTACGAGTGAAAGTTAGGAATAGTCTCACTGCTTCATCGCTTTAAGTTTTATATGCGAAAATACTACCTTGAAGGGAAAATACTAGGTGTGAACTGGTATACTACCAATTCACGGTTCAGCTCAACCAGCTCACTTTCAGGTCAACCAGTTCGTGTTCTATCTTTTTTCTATATCAGTAAGTGGTATTTTTAACACGGCGGTGTCCTACGGAATGTCAATTAACCGGTTTTGCATCAGCAAAATACCAATTAAAATGCCTGTTTACCATCTAATTAAACAAATTTTAGTCCAATATGTTCCTAAAATAACCAGTTCTGGACCAGTTACAAGGTAAAATCAAACATCCATTCGACTCCATTTCAATGTTTCAAAATATTTTATTTCATCTTAAAATATATCATTATCATCATCTTTTGGCACTACAGCTCTTTGTGAGCTTTGGCCTGTTGCACGAGAGACCTCCATTACATCTCGATCGCCTGCGACTTTTCTGCAATTCCTTATCCCAAGTTTATTGATGTCTTCCTCTAGTTCGTCGGTCCATCTTATTCGCGGTCTTCCTCTTGCTTCTTGTTATATGACCCAGCCAGCTTAACAGCTGCGCTTTGTTAAAACGTATAGCATTTTCGCCATTTATAAGCAGGTCTATCCCGTCGTTCCACCTTAAACGCCACTCGCCGTAATCTTTGATTGCTCAACAAAATTTTCTAAGTATTTTTTGTTCGAAGATTTGCAGTTTTGCTTTATCTGCTTCAATTATCGTCCACGATTTAGCACCATAGCATAAGACTATCAGACTGGTCTAGTAAATTAAAAATGTATGCAGAATACATTTTTTCTTAAAATTAAATGACACTCCTTTCAGGTTACAAATTCAAAATTTGCACTATAAGTAAATGCTGAAAAAATTAAAACAAAATTAAAAAAAAAAACTAACCATTGTTGGATGAACAACCCTGGCCGGGTATTCAGCTTCTGCAGCATTGCCTACCATTGGTCCGGTTACGTGTCTACGCCTTCATCTACAACATCAATCCATCTGAGTGGCGGGTGAGCCTTTCTTCTAAGCACTTTCCAAAAAGTATTTGTTGGGATGAGTGATTGATATTAGCCCATAATAATATTACCTAGGATTTGAAAGTACCGTGAATGTACAAGACAGAATTAAATTTCAAGCAAATTTATTTTATCTCCTTCAAAATATGAAGCATCACACATGTCCCAAGGTTTAACCCACCCTCCATGCACTCCTGGTAGGCCGACGAAGGGATGACCTTCAGCTCCTTCATCGCATTCTCTTTAATCTCCTCCATCGACTGAAATCTCCTTCCACGAAATGGTAACTTCAACTTGGGAAACAAAAAGAAGTCGCACGGGGCCATATCAGGTGAATCCGGTGCTTGCACGATGGTATTTACTTGGTGTTTGGTCAAGTAATCCAGCACAATTTAGGCTCGGTGTGATGGCGCATTATCATCTTGCAAAATCCAAGAATTGTTTGCCCACATTTCTGGCCGGCCAGGCAGACACTAGTGATCCGATGGCGCTAAAAAGTGACAGATGTGTGTCTTACAGTCCCACCAGCATAATAAAACAAAAGGCCGGTTCCCAAGAGCGCGGTTCGTTTAAATTAAACATTTCCCTGTACTTTCTGAATTGCGTACAGTTTTTGGAGTTCATGATTGTAGCGCTTCCGTCTATCGCCTTTATGACATATTTATGAATGATTTTTCGCAGTACTCTCCTTTCAAAGATCAACAGCTTCTGCTATCTGTTTCTGTAATCAATTTCTGCAGAAATTTTGTTGTAATGTTTAATTGTTACTCCTTATTTAGCTTAGATACTTAAATTCATTCACAACTGCAAAACTGTAGTCCACGATTTTGAGTATTTGATCCACATTCTGTCTGACGTTATGCCAATTATGAGTGAAATCTGCAATTACTTAGTTGTCCACCTAATAGATTTTGTGCACCGATTCATCACAACGGATGAGAGTTGGGTCTATCACCATGATCCTTAATCAAAACAAAAGACTAAAGAATTGTGTGAACCTGGTTCTTCGGCTACGAAAGACTTGGTGTCCAGAAAGATGCGAAAGGAATGTTGTTTGTGGGCTAGTAGCAAACTGGCTGCTTGTAACTCTTTTAGATATCCCAAATTTCACGCGTTCAATTTAAGCTTAAATAACTGTACAGCGGCTGTTCGTAACATAAATTCTTTTATTATATTCATATTTTAATTTGCTTTTTATTTATGTATTTCAATTGTACGAGTATTCTACATTCAAACAAATGCCCTATAATCTAATTTTTAACATAATAAAATACATTAGAATTACTATTTTTATAACAAAGCGATTATACAATAATAAATCTAAAATATACAATAATATAAATATGTATTTATAAGTATTAGTACTACATACATTCACTTCGCCGTTCTACATATTTTACAATTCGAAACCCCATTCCACACACACCACTACGCTTACCTAGCCTACAAGCAACCGTTGCCCCAACACCCGCACCACGGTATTTTGCCGCCTGTGTGCGAACTAATGGAGATTTTCCGCCGATTCGAACGCACGCTGAACGAAGTCGACGACTCCCGCGACGAGGCCGAACTATTCGACCCGTGCTCCGAGTAAGAGGTGCTGTCCTGATGCGAATGATGGCTGTGATGCAGATTGTTGCTCAGCACCGACGCGCTGTGCTGGTGATGGTGATGATGATGGTGGTGATGGTGGCCGGACGTGCCGCTGACGCGTTGCGCATTACTCGCCACCGTGCCGTCCGAGTGGCGACGAGAACAACGTGAGCGACCCGTAATAGCCTCAACAGCAGACACCTCTGCCGGATTGCCACGTGTCGAGTCTTGGCTGGATTTGCGTTGATGCGCCACAACAATATTGCTACAACTGCTATTGGTGTGATGATGGTGCACGTTGGCCGTGTGCCGTGGCGACGTATTGGCTGACAACGATTGGGGAGGATATGCGCCGTCAGCAACACCGTTATTTGGGCTCATGGTGTTGCTGTTGCTGCGCCGACGCGCGGAATGTGGTGAATTGGGTGTGCTGTGGCTGGTCTGCTTGAGGTTCCTCAGCGCTGGATTAGCCAACGCAGATGGCAGATCTGTGCAGCTGCCGATAGATGAATGCTTCGTGTTCGTTGTTGTTGTTGTCGTTGTATTGGAATTGGTGGTCGTGGCGTTAGTTGCAACGCCCTCTTGCACGTCACTTAAATTTATTTGTGCTTGAGATCGAACTAAGTGTGGATTTGTCACCGGGTCAGGAGACTCTGGCGTACTTGAATCGCCGCAAGCGATTGAAACGCGTCGTGCTTTTCGTCGCGCTGCTTCACTGCTCAGGGCCTGAAATTAATAAAATATGCGAATTTTTTACATGCTCACATTTTATTCATACAAATATGTAGGTATACTCACCTCACTCGCCGCATCAGCAGTATTTGCATCATTCCCCGTTGCTGCAGTGGCGGCGTCCAAGTCCACGTCGAGCGAATGCGCCATAGCATTACGGTATTGTGCACGCTTTGCTGCCGCGCTCGCTATCACCGTATACAATTGGCTCTTATTGGGCGTAAGCCCTGCCCCCACCGGCGTAGCAGTCTGTAAGCCCGCAGCCGCCGCTAACTCTTCTTTAGGTAGCTGCGGTATCGATACAGGTGTAGCGCGCGCCATACCCGCGCTGCGTATGTTTAGCGCCGCTGGAAAAACGCGCGCAGGTGGTGTTGAGGGCTGTGCTTTATTTGCTGCTCCTGGCATAGGTGGCAGTGGCGGTCGCGGCATATTTGCAACGCTCGTAGGCGGCAGCGCGATTCTCGCATCATTGTTTATCTGATCAAATCCGATATAGGTACGTTTGTCTGGGAAGGGCACCATTGCATCGGGTATATGGGGCGACGGACTATCGGTATGTTCGCGTTCCAGTGAACGCGTACAACGTCCATTGTTACCGCCGCTACTGCTGAGTAATGTTTGAGTTGCGGCAGCAGTCTTGTTGGTGTTACTAGTGGTGGCAGCTTGTTTTGTGCCATCGTATTGGAGTGTTAAATTCATTTCAGAGCGATATGGCTTCTTGTTTTTGTCACCTTGCTCCAGCGGCTTGCTGATGTCATTCTCATTTCCCTTTCGCTTGTCCAGCTGAATTGCCAAAATGTCCTCGGAAATGGATTGGATGTCATTGAGGATGGTTTCTAGGTTGACGGACTCCGTCTGAGGAGAAACACAAGATAAGATTTAATAGATTTCTTTGAGTATCGTTACTATAATACAGCTATGGCGTTTCCTTTACCAGATAATTCTACTGGGTGAGTTATTTTTTATTAATTTTGAAAGCTCTAGTGCTGTTTAGTAGTTTAAAAACGTAAAAGTGTTGACGTTTTTCACATTCGTAATTGTCCAGTTACGGCGAAGTATTCAACAAAAATTTCATATTCGAAATTCATTTGTAAGCCCTATGAGGAGCTGAATCCGAATTAAAAAAATGTTTGCTTACAAACGTTTGCAAGCCAAGCTGTAGCGCCGAATGATGATAATGGCAAGCGAAGTGAAAATCGAGTCAATCATCAGATGTCCTCTTTGTGCTACACGCGAATACTCAGGCCGGCAAAGCTTTAGAGGGTAACAAGAGGCAAAAATATGTGCTCCAAAGTATTTTTTCAGTGAAAAAATTAGTTCTTTATCTAAATATCTCTAATGGTCAAACAAATTTTGGGCAGTTTTGAACTAGTATCGCACTTCACCAAAACACAAAATTTGTGTCGAGAAAGGCGTTTAAATCTTCATTTAGGATTGGTCTTCACCCTTCAAATCTCACAGAGTTTCTAAACGATTGTTTGCCTATGTATGGCATATTTTTTCTCTCGAGTCACATTAAAAACTAAGAAGCTCTTTCTATGAATTCGAAAAGAGATACCTGAAGGCTACTTTTAGTTTCTTTTTTAAGATGAAACATCCCGCAAAATCTCAAGACCGTTACATCTAAAGTATACTCATACAACCACTTTACGCGGCTCAGCAACTTAATGTGACACGCAGCGAGGAAGAAAATGGAAAAAACGCATTTAAAGAAAATATATTAAGTATTAAGATCCAGCGGCTTTATTGGTTGAATCATGTCGTCCGAATGGATGCAAACACTCCGGCTCTCAAAGTGTTCGATTCGGTGCGAGCTCGTGGTAGTAGAGGAGAGGAAAGCCTACTGTGCGTTAGAAAGATCAGGTCGCGAAGGACTTGACTTCACTTGATGTATCCAACTGGCGTCGGTTAGCACCAGAAATGAACGACTGGCGCGCTTTGTTAAAATCGGATGAAATCGCGTAAGCGATCATCGCACTAATCAAGAAGAAGAAGATATAATGGGTTAAATGTACTAAAAAAACCGATAGTAGTAAAAATTGACACACCCCCTTCATCATACTTTCCTGACTGAATTATATTATTATATTTCTCTGGACTTTGTTTTACAGTGGAATCAAACTAAAATATTACAATTTAGAGCCGCAAGAGTTTAAGCGCCATTTCGTAACCGAAGGCAATACGTGGATTCTCGTAGTTGATCAAAGTCGAAGCAGACCATCGACCAGCAAGGTAATTGCTATTATTTTTTTTCTATACACGCAGTTTCTTTCACTTTTCATTAGCGGGATAAATGACAAGATGATGATTGAGCGATCCTAACCGAGCTGAAAAAACAACTACAAATGAAAAAGACGAAGTTCCCTACTTCCAAGCACACTGGCGCACAAGTCCGAAGTCGCCAAGGACTGCTCGAATTAGAATACAAATCGTTTCTTTTCATCCAACTCATTCAAGTTTCCAAAAATAAAGAGATGGCGCGCTGGTAAGAGACTTGTTTCACATGAAGAGGTCACCACTAAGGTAGATGTCGTTTGGAGAGTACACGGAAATTTTATTATTTGGAGAGCATAGAAAATTTTAAGAAACATAAGATGAAGGCAAAGGGAAAATCGTAACCAAAAACTGAATTTCTGACACACCACAAATGTTATTTTAGCTGTTAGAGTTTACAAAAATCAATAGCTTAACTTGAAAACGCGGGATCTACTACCTTATATCAAACCTAAGGAAGACTATGTTGAGGAGTAAAACGAACTATTTTCAGCGACTTATCAACAGACCCAAGTAAGCAAAAAAATCTTTTAAAATTAAAAAAAAATGCGACGGGTGTCTTTTGAAATTTGTGACTTATTTACTTATATATATAAATAAAATTAAATATCTTTACGAGGGTTGCTATTTGCATTTCTGACCTAACAATAAAAAGATGAGCATTGGCGGTTAAAATGGGTGTATTGTTTTTCAGAATATTCTCCATGATAAACAGTCTTTTGCATTCGTTTGAACTGATTCTCAAAGTACCCGTTTTACAGTCGCGTTTCCAGGCGTTTATTAAATTGTTTGGCATCCAACACGAACACAAACTTTTTAGCTCAAGGTGATCATGCGAAATCTTATTAATGCTCATGATACTAAAGCGCAAGAATCTTAGACGACCTTCCCGGAATTCATCAGTGACTGAGCTGATGCTAACTCAATGCCGTCGTGAAAAATTGTGGGGAATAATCGCACGAAAATGTTTTGCGGGGAACGAGGGCAGGCCAAAATAAAGTACCTGTCTTCACGTCTTGCACAATATGTCCATATGTTACCAACAGTTCGAAGTTGTGAAGGATTTTGTCTACCAGGCGACCAGAAGTGACGTTAGCCTGGAGATCAAATGGAGAATAGCTCTTGCCAACGGAGAATAGCACTTCTCAACAGTAGGCAATTGAGAAGTAGAGCTTTGTCTCTCTCGAAGGACCAAAAAACGCTCTTTACGTCCTCCTATATAGCGTAGAAGCATGGATTATGTCAACAGCACATTAGAAAGTTTTGGGAGCCTTCGAGAGAAAAATTCTACGTAAGATTTTTCTGTTAGTAAGGAGTACCACGTACTGTGGAACAGTGTATAAACATACAATGGCTATGCTGGCTTGGCCATGGCCACTCCAGCAAGGCGAATAGAGGAAAACCGCATCTCCTTTGGAAGGACCACATGCAAACGGCACTAGCGAGCGCAGAGCAGAAACAGCTGGCGCGCTATTTTTGATTCATCCAAAGCCGACACACGGTTGAAGCGCCACATAACAACAACAATGTTCCCCATTTATTTCCATTTTTTCCCCAGGATGAATTTTTAAAGTCACAGTAAGCTACACTAATATGGTTCACACATCAAGATACTCTAAAAATACTTAAAATTTTTCAATGGAATTGTAAAATGGCACCGGACAACACTCAAAGTGTCCGAAGCGAGGTATATAAATAGCAACCCTCATATATAAAAATTATTTTCACTAATGCACAGTGGAATTGATTTTAGTAGGAGGATACGCAAACATATATATCAACTATATTTCAAATTAGGCAATACATAACTGGTTATATAAAAGAAATAAAATCGGTAAAGGGATAACCTGAACGTACATTAAATAAACATCCAACAATAACATATAAGTAATTAGGGGCTACTCAATGTGATTTTTTTTTTGCTACCCACTACCAACAACAATCAACACTCAAAGCAGATTTGGAAGAGCGGCCCTTTGGACCCCTCACCTGACTCTGACTATCCACAAGCTTTGCTTTTAATGCCGCTGTTGGCGTAGGCGCTGGTAACGGTGAGTGCATTGGCGTTGCTACCGCACTACTCTTGTTTGATGTTGTTGGTGTTGGTGTTAGACGTTGGGTGGGATTGATAGTCACTGCCATCAGCGGTTTGGTGAGGGCCGGTGCAGTTATTAGGCTTTTACAGCGCTTTTGTGCGGTAGCATAAATTGGCTCACTTAATTTGGTTATTACAGTGTTAGGCTGTGCAACGAAAACCGCCGGCATTGCGGCGGGCGATAGCAGAGCTTGCAAGGTTGCTGCGCCATGAAGCGATGCTTTCAGCGAATATGGCGAGTTAATTAATGCCGTTGTAGAAGCGTTAGATGCGGCATTGGCAGCAACAGCCGCACCGTCACTGCAGGCGGCAATAGCATCAGCACCGGCGGCGACCTCATCAGCATCGTCTACAGTCACTGTGATAGTGACGATTGACTGCTGCAGCACTGGAGATGACTGCAGTTGAGTGTGTGGCTGTTGCAGTGGCCGCTGGTGCTGCTGCTGGTGCTGGTGCGAGTACTGGTGCGGATGCAGATGTTGATGGATATGCTGCTCCTGCTGCTGCCGTTCTTGCATATGTTGGTGTTGGTAATGCGCACAAGCGCGTAGTTGTGGACTTACTTGAGAAGAGCTACCGCGTTGTGGCACTGGCGGGGGCACCGCATTGGCCGCGCTCGTCGCGATCAAAGCCTGACGCTGATAGGGGGCAGCCAAGGCATTGTGCACATAAAGATCGGGTGGTTCACAATTTTGACACCCACTTATTTCCGGATCGGCTGCCGGTGTTGTTGCTATTGTATTTATGACTGGCACACCCGACGAATTTGTGGCATTCAGCGACTTATTGGCCAAGGCTGTGTTAATTTTCAGACGCGGCTTTAGTGGCGCAAAGAAATGCTTTGGACTATTCAAGGTCGGCGGCGCATTCACTGGCGTGGTGGTGATCGCGACCGTCTCTATGGCAGGGTTATTTGCTTGACTCATCACACTGGGCGCTGTTACTGTGAGACCTGTTTCATTTGCTGAGCCCCCGTTACAAGACGTCGACGCCACCATCGTAGGCACAAATGTGGTCAATAGCTGAGAAGACACCTGACGCTGTTGTTGGCCAGTATTCGGTGAAAGCGACGCAATCTGTAAGGCTGGCTGCGAGTTGTCACCCGAAATTTTGCGATGTGCGAAGGGCGATTGCAGCTTATAATCCCAACCATTTGTGTGGCGCATTAATCTCGAAGTGGGAGAGCTTGCGTTGGCTGCATTCCCTGTGAAGTAACAAAACAAAGTATTTGAAAAACAAATATCCCTTATGCTGTGGTTACTCACCTATATTGGAGCCCATATGATCCTGTAAAACATTCTCAAAATAAGATAGTGGCGGCACAACTGCTTGTAGATCATTCAACTGATTTGCAACGTGCTCGATGGGCGTCAATGGCGTCAGCGGCCCGACCAGGCTAGGTAGTGTCATCTGCGAACCGCTACTTTCGGGCATGCAAATGTGCAACATCTCATTATGGGGCACTTGTGTATGCAGCTCAGCATTGCTCATCGTCTCCTCAGAGACGACGGATAAATGATCGAATGCTTGATGTAAATTTGGCGTACTCTCGGACGCAGATCCCACACAATTGACAGCCAGGTTTGGCATATCTGTACGTGATGTTGGGGTTGACGGTGTGGCAGGTGCAAATTCAATAATAGGCTGTTTTGTAGCCAATTGTGGGCAGCTGCCACCGGTGCAGCATTCATCGCTGCACTGATCATCGTTGCCCTTGCAGGTATCACAGGAATCTGAGTCCTGAGTGGGAGAGGAAAAAAACGAGAGAAAAGAAAAAGATAGAGGACAAAAACTTAATAAATTCCTTTCACTTTTTTCTGTATTCACTTACATCACTGTTGCAGTTACTGTCACAAACGTGGCCACTGCCGCGCCCACCGCCGCTACAACCGCTATGCCGCGCATTGCATCCCCCATGATCGTGCTCCAGCAATTTCGCCTTGAAGCGCTTATTTAAGCGGTCGCATTCGTCGCGCAATGTCCAGATCTCACGACGTAACTGTTCATTCTCTCTACGCAAGCGTTTGATATCGGATTGCCCTGAAAGTGACAGGTAGTTGAAAGAGAAATCAATCAAAAGCTGATATTAATTTTTTAATTGGGTGTGCAATCACTTTCACATTAATTTTCTATGTTTTTCTTTGACACAAAGAAAAAAATAAATAAATAAAATAAAATCTAGAGAAAAGTGTTTCATTAGCCTCCATTAGCCGTCTCCCGCCATGCCATTCATGTTATTTTTGACGATGTGTTGTGATCCATAGAAAAAACCCGCTACACATATCAACCAAAGATAATATAGATATGTATGTGTGTATGTGTCTATGTATGTAAGTTCTGTGCAAAAATCAACAATGAATGCTTCCAGTGCCAGATGCTTTTTGGCGCTTAATATATGTACGTACGGGTATTGGTCGGGATGATTGTTGTATTTATATTTGGCTCAAAGGCAGTTTGTTTTATGAATGCGTTAATTTGCAGCAATAAATGTAAATTTGTTAAAAATAGCTTCTAGACCGTGTGAATTTGCTGAAATTTCACTGGAAGTCAAAACAAAACATTTTTGGTATTACATAAAAAAAATATATGCACTAAACTTCCTAAACAACAGCTGTAAGTTATGGCTGAAGCAATTCAAATTTTAGAATCCATAAGGGAATTGGATTAGGATGAAATATTGTAAACGATTGAGAGCGCAGTAGACCTTATGGTCGTGATGCGTATCACCCTTGCACATTCTCCTATTTAAGACAAGAACTTTAGATACTTCTAAAGCACCGCTTTAAGCATGAAATATTGCAGAAATACCGCAATCGTTGTGCCTAAGAGGTAAACTACAGTCTATTCTAGAGTTAACTGGATTTATTTCTGTAATGTGAAAATACGAATGGAAGGTTTGAGAATTCTGCATTAGCTATCGTTGCTGTGAACCAAGGTGGTGGCTGTCTTGAGTGCGTTTTGCCAGTCGTTAAAAGGGCTCGCATCGTAAGAGATGATATCGGAGCGGAAATTTATATAAGACTGGTATTTTGAGACATAGGATTTAAAAAAGAACTGACGACGCAAATATCAATGTAGCTGTGGCGAGAAAACTAAATCTTCAAACAAGAAGCAAAAACTGCATTGCAAAGACCTTTATTTAGTCACCCAGTAGTTAAAGACTTAAAAACAGGTCCGCTGAAAATATTTTTCTAAAAAACATCAAGAAATTAGAAAATTACAAAAATTAAAAATTTATGGCATGAAGGCAAGAAATTCTTGAAATAAAAAAAAAACAAAAAAACATTAAAA
The DNA here is from genome assembly GCF_028408465.1 of Anastrepha ludens. Classification (NCBI taxonomy): domain Eukaryota; kingdom Metazoa; phylum Arthropoda; class Insecta; order Diptera; family Tephritidae; genus Anastrepha; species Anastrepha ludens. The sequence goes on along the minus strand of NC_071498.1, from coordinate 5,661,145 downwards.
TAAAAAAATTAAATAAAAATAAAAAACAGGAAATACAATAAGTACAAACACTAGAAAAAAAATTTAGCCACCCGGTAATTCCTACTACACGAAGAAAAGATTTATCGAAAAAAGGCAGAAATCAAAAAATCAGAACATTCAATACGAATATTACAAAAAAATAAAAAGTACGGGTAGCGTAGTACACATAACAAAAGTGAAACTTTCAAAGCAGAAAAAGAAAGAGGGAGAGAGAGAGAGAAAGAATATATATCTAACTAAATTCACAACATTTGAAGAGAATACAAATAGACAAAATTCACAAAAATGGAGAACCGGTGTAGGTAAACGACGGACGCAAACCGTGACAACAACGCGCACTACTCCGAGCGTTGATCACCCGCACAAACGCAGCGATTCCAGGACCGTAGCAACGGCACAAATTACCGCAAGGCAATACCAATAAATCCAACGCCGGAATGGATAGCACTTTATAGTACGCACAAGCACTAGCCAGTAAACGGAAATAAGCGCCAAAAAGTAGGCACCAAAAAACCCAAAAAAAATTGGCACACTAGGCACCAAGGAAATATAACGCCAAAAAGTAGGAACCAAAAATATGTATATTTTCTACAAGTTTGCACCAACAAACAAGTGCCAACAAGTAGGCAGTGTTATTTCTCACTAGAAATTAGCAACCACAAGGAAAAACTCAGGAAAAATAGCCTAAAGTGTATCTAAGATATATATAAGGTATAGCTCTCTCTCTCTCCTTTTCCTCTACGTTACATCTTTTTTGTCTCTCGCGGAACGAAAATGCCCAAAGCTTTGCATGGCCTTGAAATTTTACTCTCCATTCTCGCTCGTTCATCGACGCCTAAAAAGTTTCACTTCAAAAATCTGTATTGCACGAAAAACTTAAAAGCTGTGCCGCTAAAAAACATTCCCAAAAACAATCAATAGATTGCTCAGTAACACTTTTCGCTACAGCAGCGAACAGAACTTCCAGTGTTTGGTCCGCCAGTCCGCTTTCTATTCCCAACCAGTGTTTTGAAATTTGTTCACCAACCTTTGAATTGTCGAGTCATTCGGATGATTATTTCCTAAAACAGATTCACGAATTTTGCGATATGTCGGTCGACCATTTTCATAATAAGTTTGAATAATTGAACCCGTTAGTCTTTCTTGTACATTTTTCTACTTGTAAAACGTCAAACATGACATAAAAAGAAAGTACCCTCTAGGAATTATTTACTACTGATCTCCAGGCCTCACTTTTGAAAGATACTTTATTATCAAATGAACTCAAAATCCATAGAATCTAGCTGTTCTTCTCTCGCAATTGATGCAACAAATATTTCACAAAGTAGAGAAATTCGCCCACCAACTGTCGGAAAAAATGTTCAAGCGTTGTCAGATATTATTTTATTACATTACTTATTTTATATGTAATTTTGAATTTATTTTGGCATCAAAATTTTGAAATTTTCTGATTATTAATGAAAATGAAAATAAATAAATAAAATTAAAATCTTCCAGTAGAAGATAAATATTCACTGCTTACGGGGTTACATGGGTTTCGTGGGTTCAAAAAAACGATTTTTTTGGCTTATTAATTTCTACAACGTCTCAAGAATATTATCCTAAATTTTCAAGTCGATCCGAATAATAGTTTCAGAGATTCAGCCTTTGTAAGGTGTGTCTGTCATTGTTGTATATTACTTTCACTTCCTAAGGAAAATCAGTTAAAATATTTTATTTGGTGATTACTTCTTGAAGGACGAGGTTCATTTGAGGTTATCCCAAGTATCTATAACATAATTTATTAAAAACGTGGTATTATTTGTGGTTATCTAGTGTCATTTGTGAAGTTGATAAACAATGCTGGTTCAAAGATTATTAATATTGCGGCATTGGTCGCTGCTTGTATCTTCAATGAAGGAAAATCAGCTTTATTATTGATTATGCACGGTATGGATTTAAAATTATGCCGAAACTCCCACGAATATGCCCGAATTTCGGATGAAAACAGTGTGTGCGCAGCCGAAAAAAATCTGCGAGCGAGACTCGCAAAGACAGAATCCGTCATCGACAGGAGCAAAATAATGCCCTGGACATTGCAACTGCTGCAGGATCTTTACTTTATGGCCCAGGAATCGACGATTCATTGTAAGTTACAAAAAACATTTTTTTCCACTCTATTGTTACTCAAAAGTTTTTTCTTGGAACCGTGTTTTCAAAGTTGGTTGTCAAATTTTCTCGAAAACTACTCAACCGATCTTGATGAATTTTTACACAAGTATTCGAGATACAATTTACTCGTGCTTGGACGAAGGTTTTTTTTTCAATTACAACTATTTAAAAAAATAAACAAAATATCAAGTAAATTTAACAAAAATTTTCATTTTTTTCGAAAAATGTCTGCCAAAATTCCAATTTTTATTTTTTTTGTTTCCTTCGTTCAAGCACGAGTTTATGGTCTTAACTAAAACACTTACAATATTTTTTTTTTTTTTAGTTTAGATGATCCTGGCAGAAGTTATGCTGACAACGCCGACGCACCTTTTTTCGAGGGGTCACCGGAAATGACATCACAATGGAGGAGTTTAAATTTTTTTTGAAAATTTCAGAAAATAAAAAAAAATTTAAATAGGCCTTTTTTACCCGACGAAACCCATGTAACCCCTTAAACTACAATTGCTGAAACTGACATACGAACACTTGTTGGTAGCAATTGAACTTATAATAACAGTAAAAAATTAAATAATAATAATAATAATAATAGATTCACTAATAATTATTAATTATAATTAAGATATTAGTCTTATTTTTCTTTATTTATTTGCACTACACGTACCTTTTTCTGTAATAATTTGAGTGTGCGATTAGTAAATCGTGAAAAATGTGTGAAAAAATAAGCAAATGTGGGAAAACAAAAACGTGTACTTTACCTCACAAAAACTACACCCCTCGTAAATTAGTGCTGAAGTTAAATTGTATAAGGTTATAATTTTCCTTAAACTAATTTCTACTTCCGTGCAACAAAAATATTTTTTTTAAAATACTCTAATGGCCATTAACAACTTTAAAAACTCGTTTAATAAATAAATTACAATTTCCATCAAATGCTCCATTTTTTTTTTTTGTTTCTTTTGGAGATGTATATTAAAATAGCTGAGGCAGCCTTTAAATGAATTTTGACATTGAATTCAGGTGCGGAAAAACACAATAAGATTTGTATGATTTTTTTAGTGTATTAGACGTATGCAAATATCCAACAATGTATAGAAAAACAAGAGTTGGGATGGGAGATGTTTCTTTTATGAAAATTCCTACAGGAATATCGTATAATGTGAACATCTGATTTTTTCTAAGTGAAAATTTATGAATAACAAAGCGGACACCCCTACTAACCGGATACCTCGCATATGAGGACACTTTTTTAGTACACACCACAAATCTTTAAGAATTTTTATTAGTTGTTTTCTCTTGAGTGGACAACCCTCCCATGACACCTTAACGCTCCCATAACATATTATTTACTTTTTTTACACTTCTCTCATAAGCGGACGCCTCCCATAAACGCATACCTTTCATAAGCAGACAAATTTTTCAGGCCCTCAGGTGTCCGCAACAAAGTGTACACATTCTAACAGGGTGCCCAGATTTCAGCGACCGCTACTGTATATAAATTTCTAATTTACAATAAAACAAAAAATTTATCAAAACAACACATTCGCCTTGGTAGCCACAAATCAGAAGGTTGTGCAATGTGCATTCATAAATTCAATGAAATCATCTATGCATGCGAAAAACCACAACAACAATTTCATTATTACGCACGGTCATGCATCACAGGTTTGGAAGAATTGCACATCGTTGTAAAGCACAAAGAAAACACATTTTTCATGGACAAAAAGCGTTCAATGGGCGGTCACTCTCAGCAAGAATTTTGATAATTGTCGAAAATTCATTGCTAACTTTGACTGACATTTCCAAAAGGCTTCATTAGCAGTCAATCGTCGATCGATTCATAAGGCAATGGGTTGAGTAGCCACAGAGCTTTTATGGTACTTCAAATTGGCTATTCAAATTATCATTAAAATACTATGGAAATACATTTATGATCCTGCCTTCCCTCCTTCCTACTTTTCTGCCTTCTCCAATGATTATCAAATCGAAATCAAAGCAGTACTAATTGATGTTCTCTTTATCTTCACTTTTGCGCCCTGACGCAGGTATGAATATTTGACTGATATCACCGACCCATAAGGCCTAAAAGAAGGTATGCATTCTCAGTTGCCTAGATCAATTCGCAATTTCACTTTGAGTGTTACTCACACTAGCCGCAGTTCATAGAAAATGCAAAATATTTCTTCATACTTTCTAATAAAGATGGTATGACTAACTTTCGAATGCATTTTAAAAGAAATTGCCAATTGAACTGGAAAGACTGAGTACGTATGAGTATTTTTGTTAGGGCCCTAATTCTAATATAACGATTGCGTATCATCACTTAAAAACAACAACAGAAACAATTTATTATTTTTTTCCTCAAGTGTTTATTAGTCTATATTTCGATTTCTTCTTTTACTCTTTACTACATTTTTAAAGTGCTGACATAATTTTCTCAAATATTATTACAATTGACGACAGTTTGACGACCTCCACAGTAAATATATTACACTACATTAATCAGCGCATGACGAGAGTGTCCTTAAACAATTCATACTCGTAGTCGTATGTATGTAAATACCTGTACACGCTTATGCACCTCCACAGAGGGTGGTCAAAATATCAGCTTGGTTTTGTATTGCAACGCTATCGGCAATTTGCTACTAAAATGCTTGACTCAATCTTTCTATAAGTAGTCAATGAAATACCAAGTTTCTTGAGACTTTATATTTTACCTTTATTAGATTGCCGTGGCTATTGCATCCCTCTACTAGTTGTGAATTACTAACCTAAAGTTCTACATGATCTTGATAATAAAAAAAATTTTTTTTTTCGGAAGAAAGGAGAAATTGTTGGCAAAAAAAAATATTTTAATAAAAAGTATTTTAATAAAACAAAATGTTTTTTTTTAATTTTATAAAAAATGTAAGTCATGCTGATAACCAAAAAACATATTTTTTCTAACAAATTATTAGGAAAAATTGTTAAGAAAGAGTATTTTAATAAAAACGAAAGTATTTTAATAAAAAAATATGTTCACATATATAAAATAAATTATAAATAATAATAAAATAAATTTATAAAAAAGTAAAGTAATGCTCATAACTAAAACACAAAAAAACATAACGATAACGTTGGGCAAAACGAAATATTTTTTTTAACAAATATTTTAATAAAAAAAATTTTATAGAAAATTTTATAAAAAATATAGCTGATCCTGAACCACAAATCATATTTTTACAGAAAAAAATTATTAGGGAAAAAGGTTAAAAAAACCTTTTTTTAAAAAACAGCGGGTGCATAAAAAACATTTTCATATAAAATTTCATAAAAAAAATTTTTTTCAGAAAAAAAGCACTGAGTAAAAAACATACTTTACAAAAACAAGAATTTAACAAAAAGAAACTTTTCATTTCTAGTATTATATAAAATATAAATGATGCTGATACCCAGAAAAAAATTAGTTGGTAAAATGGTTACAAACAAATATTTTAGTAATAAAAATAATTCTATAAAAAACCTTCTTCGTATCTTATTTCATATTGTATTGTATAAAATATAAATGATGCTGATAACTTAAACAAAACAAATATTTTTTCCGAAAAAATGATTAGGCAAAAAAAATTTTAATAAAAAGGGCATTTTAATAAAAAAAAATTAATATCAAATTAAAAAAATAAATAATGCTGACAACCAAGAAACATATTTTTTCCGAAAAAAATTATTAAGAAATCTGGTTATAGCAAATATTTTAATAAAAAAAAATTTTCGTCACACATATTTTATAAAATATCCAAAAAACCAAATATTTTTTTAGAAAAAAAAGTTATTGGGCAAAAAGCAAATATCTATAAAAAAAGATATCTTAATAAAAAAGAGTATTTTACTAAAAAACAATTTTTCATATAAAATTTTATAAAAAATATAAATGATGCAGATAGCAAAAACAAAAAAATGTTTCCGAAAGAAGTTATTACTCAAAGAAAAATTAATAATTAATACAAAAAGATTTTTTTATATAATTTTATAAAGTAAATAAATAATAAAAAAAATTATACGGTAAAGCAAAATTATTAGAAAAAAATATTTATAAAAGTATTTCTGTAAGAAAAAATACTTTTCATATAAAATTTTATAAAAACTATGAAGGATGCTGATAACCGAAAAAAATATTTTTTCAGAAAAAATTATCTGGTAAAAGAAATTTATTAAAAAAAAATATTTATAAAAATATTTGTATAAGAAAAAACACTTTTCATATAAAATTGTATACTAAATATAAATGATGCTGATAAACTGCAAGAAATATTGAAAAAAAAAATATTAGCTCATTAAAAATGTAAATAGTGGAAAACAACATCAATCAAATGACCACCACGACCACGTTTACAGGACAATATCCTTTTCATGAAATTTTCCATAACCGAATTGCAAAGTGGCTGCCCTATCGATAGCCTCACGAATTCCATCTTTGAGGTCTTGAATCGACCCTGGCCTGTTGGCGTAGACCTTCGCTTTCACGTGGCCCCGAAGAAAAAAGTCAGAAGGTGTTAAATCACAAGATATCAGTGGTCAATTGTGATCACCTCTTCGAGAGATAACACGGCTGGAAACTTTTCCCATAAAAGAGCAATGGTTTCGTGGCACGTAGCCCCATCTTGTATGTATATATTTCTTGATTTGGAAATTGGACTGTATAAGAAAAACCTAGTAGCAGTTCAATTCAATTATATATCATTTCTACCTACCAAATAGCGTCAAATTTGTTTCATTATTCACTGAAGATATTGTTAATACATATATTTAATTACAGTCAAAAATATTTCTCCAGAACGAATTGAATCGCAAGGCACTTTAATATACATATTTTTATGATATAATTATTGATCTACTTAAACAAAAAAAGTAACAACACAAACGAAGCGTCCTCTCTCCGCAAGTTCAAACAAAAGTTCATGAGACTAACTTGTCAGTGCGCAATAACATGGCCCCCGTAGCATCGACGAGAATATGGCTGCTATGATTGCGTGTGTAAAACTCTATCCAAAAGTATCTACTCGGCATCGATCTCAAAATGTAATGAAAATTTGAACAAAGATCGCATCTATGTAGGTTTTTGCTTACGCTCCACTTTCCTCAGCTATCGAGCTAACGATCTTCCTTATTGCTGCTCAGTTAGTTGCTTAGAACAGCTTGAACTATCTAGAAGCCGTTATTCATCTTTTATAACGAGAATAATTAACGCCACGAGACTTTACGGAGAAAAAACGTGATTGTGAAAAGACAAAAGGGAAAGTGTGAGATTGAAGCATCAGTGGTTCTTTTGTTTCTAAAATGCTGTTGAAAGCTAACTTTCACTTAACGAGGATGAGCGCTACAGAGTGGCGATTGCAAACTTGAGTCCAGTAGCATTAAGCTTATCCAGGCAATACATCTTTAGCGTACTAAGTGGGATAATCATCTTGATCTATCACAAACGGAGGTTCCCTCCTGATCCATCCTGATCTCCATCCTGCGTTCTCTAGTTTTAGATGTCTTTTATGATCTTTTTCCTCTCCCCTTTGTCTCACTGGTATCTGTTCTTATTAGTCCCTAGTCCCTGATTTCTGAGAACTGGTCTCCAGTGATCAAGCCTCTGATATCCATATAGCCACTCTTATCGGATCTTTTACATCTCATTTTTGTAATTTGTTATCTGTCCTCTATCATCTAGTGCCCGTTTTCTAATATCTGATTTGTATCCTCTGTCGTCTAGTCCTGATTTCTGTCATCACTGCACAAATGCAATTTGACCTCGACAGGGAACGAGAACGAAAAAACGAAGTTCAGAGGGACTTGTCTGCAAATGCTATAAATAACAGTCTCAACCGTGTAAAGAAAAGAAGTAACTGGCGGCATTTCTAATCCTAGACCTGAACCAAGGACTGATTGCAATCGCGTAAAAAAAGAAGGATATCTTTTCCTGAGGCGTCCAGAATTGGCTCATGTAGGCATGAAATTCTATTACGTAAATAGGTGAAATATATTATTTATTTCATAATGTCAATTGATCTATGAAACAATATAATTTTCGTTTATTTTTTTTTTCTTTTTCACTTTTAAACTTGCATTTGGACGACCCTTTATACATTTTTACATATGTAAATACGTAAATATTGAAATAAAAAGGTGACATGAATTAATGCTTCACGAAATGTAAAAGCATATAGTACATTAATTTCAACTGGCAACAACAACAGCAGCAACAACTTGTTCTACATAGACGTACAACCACAAAATAAATAACAACATTAGCGTCTCGTTTTCGAAACTAATTTTCACAAATCATTTACAAAACACAAGCACTACACTTATACACACACACTTTTCGTTAATTATGTGAAAATTGGAAATTTTACAAAAAAAATGCCTGTACATATGTATACACTTGTATGTATATGTGTATACGCTGACCAAAAAGGCATTTCTTGCTTAAACGTCAATAAAAATTGTATATAATGAACTGTCGATCGATCGGCTGTTGAAATATGTGAAATTGAATATACTTAAGTAAAATATGTATGTATATATGGATATGAGTATACAACACACGTGCCCGCTAGCGCTTGCTTGTTCGTTCGTTCGAGCATATTTAAAAAGTCAACACTGACTGGTTGGACATTTTGCAGATTTTCAAAAATTTCACAAATTTCAGCAAAATCACAAAAATTCATAATCTTTTATATATTGCATTTATAAGACATTTGCATGTATGCGTATGTTACGTAGCTATGAGTGAGTATTTACACACTGCCGAAATTAAAAATTTTCAAAAACGTTGACGCCAATTATTGGACTGACAATACGCGAAAGATAAACAGAAAACCGAAAATCTGTCTCAAAAGCAGACAAAACAAATGCTTCGTTTGCCATGTGAATGAGTGGAGCGAGTAGAGATGGCGAGAGGAAGGAAGTGCGAGAGGGCGCGTAGTTTTTGCTCGAGTGCAGGACCTAAAAAGCTTTTCTAACAGGGAGTGTGAGAGAATGCCAGGCGGTGAGCGAAACCGGTAAACTGAAGAGATCTGGTGTTGAGATGGAAAATCTCTGATAGAGTGAATAAATGGCAGAGACAGAGCGATAGAGAGTGTAAAAGGGAGAAAGAGAAAGAGGGAGAGTGGGAAAGAGAGAGAGAGAGAGAGTGATCGCACATAATTTATAAGGTCGGGAGCGCATGCAAAGAGTGACATTTTCGATGTGCGATTCTCATCTACTGAATTAAAGCACGGAAAGTCAAGGAAAATGGCAAGAAAATAATAAAGTTCGAGAAAAAAATTAAACTAAATTTTGTACATATATTCCATTTTGCGGTTTGTTTACATTTTTCACTATTATTTTTTTTTGTCTTTGCTATATCAGCTGGCGTGCGTTCGCCCAAAACGCGCAATACAATTAATTATTTCATTTTGAACACGAATAGGTTATGCGATTGTAAACAAATATTCTATTCATTTTTACTATCTCTTTTTTTAAATTTATCTTTATTTTTTTTTTTTGCCTTTTTTGCCGTTCCACCACTCCGCAAATACACATTTAACGACATTCGCACATCTGGCCGCTGTTGTCTAGACGCTCAAGGTGCAAAACACTACTCTAAGCACAAATTTCATTATTATAAAGGGCTTTCCAATAGGGATGGGTCGTTGTTGACACGCTATGGTGGCGTCAATGTGCCTTGTGTCCCTTTATGTCCCCCTTATTGAATGAGTTGCACTCGAAAAGCCATGATTCGAAAATTGCACTGACAAAGCCATCCCATCTACAGCGAACGGACCATATCAATGTTAACCTACCTTTGTCGCCCAAATGAAGGTGGTTTCAGTAAGACTGTGCTACATACGATGGATATTCTACACGATCGATTAGGATATCTTTTCTCGAACTATCTACTGAGATCGTGGGACTTTTTCTTAGAGAGTTTCTGAAGTTTAATGGCAGGAGTCACCCAAATCGCTTAAACGATTTTGGCCGATCATGTCAGTCGTTTCGGGGCCAGTAGAACACACCAAGTGAAGCCAAGCCCTTCTCCACCTGATATTTCCAACGCAGAGGAGATCTTCCTATTCTACCATCCGTTTGTATCGCATCGAATACTTTCAGAGCCGGAGCGCTTGTAACCATTCGGATAACATGACCCAGCCGACGGAGCCGCTGGATCTTTATTCGCTGCGCTATGTCTATGTCGTCGTAAAGCTCATACAGCTCATCGTTCCATCGTCTGCGATATTCGCCGTTGCCAACGTGCAAAGGTCAAAAAATCTTGCACAGAATCTTTCTCTCAAACACTCCAAGCGTCGCTTCATCGGATGTTGTCATCGTCCAAGCTTCTGCGCCATACGTTAGGACGGGCATGATGAGAGTATTGTAGAGTGTTAGTTTTGTTCGTCGATAGAGGACTTTACTGCTCAGTTGCCTACTTAGTCCAAAGTAGCACTTGTTGGCAAGAGATATTCTACTTTGGATTTCAAGGCTGACATTGTTATCGGTGTTAATGCTGGTTCCTAAATACACGAAGTCTTTTATAACCTCAAAATTATAACTGTCAACAGTGACGTGGGTGCCGATAAGCGAATCCCCCGAGTGTTTGTTTGATGACAGGAGGTACTTCGTTTTCTCGTTCTCGTTCACCACCAGATCCATTCGTTTTGCTTCTTTATGCAATTTGGAAAAAGCAGAACTAACAGCGCGGTTGTTAAGGTCGGCTTACGCCAACAATTGTACGCTCTTATAAAAAATTGTGCCTGAGCGATTAAGTTCTGCGGCTCGTACGATCATCTCCAACATCAGATTAAAGAAGTCACACAACAGCGAGTCAACCTGTCTGAAAACTCGTTTAGTATCAAAGGGCTCGGAGCAGTCCTTTCCAACTTTGTTAACGCTGCTGGTATAGCTCACCGCCATCTTGCCTAGCCGGATTAGTTATGCGGGGATACCAAATTTAGACATCGCACATACACAATTCCTTTTCATGGTGTATAATGCGGTTTCGAAATAGACAAAAAGTTGTGTTTATCGATTCTCATTTCATGGGCCTTTTCCAAGACTCGGCGTTTTGTGAATATATGGTCGTATGGTATACATGGAACTTTCAAAAACAGTGAATAATATTATATTAGTTAATAACTCACACTCAACAGTATTTATCCCATATACGCCTCAATCCACCCATAATGGAGAACCCTTTACTAGTCATAAACTACTTTTGAATGGCCACTATGACATTGAGCAGACCAAGTGGCTGACATTTTTATGTTTATTGCCTTTCATCTTTGTTTCTTATTTGATTACAGCTTTATACTCATAGGCACATTTTTCTACCTGTTGTTTTCTTTTTAAGCCATTTTTTATGAAAAAATTACTCATAAATAATTAAGTTTTCTACCTAACATTAATAGAATATGCTAAGACTAACCACTTGGCAAATCTGTGCGTAGCTATTTTCCAAAAAATAGTTTCGGCAGGTGCACACTAATATGGACGCTGACTGTAGTTTACCATTTTTTGTATTACATAGCTTCATACATATATACATGTATAGCGAACATATTTACCTCGTTCAACCTCAGCATTTATGTTGATGGTACGCAGCCTCAGTTCCTCATTCTCATAGATCATGCCACGTGATGACTTTCGATCCAATCTGTAAGTGGGTATTCGAGAGTACGATATTAGTAAAGTAAGTACTTAAGTCAGGTGCAATATTGGTTTCTTCAATAATGTAATATATACAATATAAAATATATATATTTATTTTTTGTATTTTTAAATGTGTGGTCAAGAATGTTAAACACAACAACCAAACTCGCTTACGAAGAGTAGCCATTCCAAATTGTCCTTTTCGGCCACATACGAAGGATTTTTCATACTAAATGAAGATGAAAGTGGCGATGAAGAATTTTACACCCGAAACTTTAAATTTGATTTTAAAAGCTCATCAACATTTCCCGTTTTTTTCTGTGACTAACTAGCTTTTAATAAAAAAAAATTAGTAATAACAGTAGCCACTATTAATTCGTGTCCGTGTGATTTCTTCTCATATACACCCCATTGCACAATTATAAATACACCACATTTTTTTTATACAGTTCGCTTTGAAAAAAGTCATTTAATGCAAAGTTTCAAACTTAAAAAAAAATTTTTTTTTGTCAATAATTTTCAAAATTTCATCAAAGCTTTCAACTTTTAATGAAAACTTCTAGAATTTTTCTGGATATGCAGTTCCATAGTCTGAAAGAGTAAGTTTCAAAAGTCTACAAAATACCAGTGCTTTTTGACAATTTTTTTTGCTAGTTGGCCTTAGGCCTTTTCTCCCATAAAAAGTATCGAGTATAAACTTTATATTTTTTTTTATCCAATATAAAAGAAGATTCAATATCATTCACAGAGGAGGTGTTGTACCGACTCAGTTTCTTTTTCATCTCTCCAACTCCTGCAAAATACATTGGCATATAGCGTCCCATTTCGTAAATGTCAAACCTTTAAGTAAATTATGAACACATTTGACATGTCATTTGTGTTACCAATCCCAAAAAAATAGGTGGTTTAAAAAGCAAACGCTATATGGTCCACCCTGTATAACACTGATGAGAACGTTGGTAGTTGATCTGTTCAATCCAAACAAACATTTTGTCCTTTTCATATTCAGTTTTAGCCAGAGCGCTATGGAGGTCCGAAAGTTTGTAGTCAGAAACCTTTTTTATTGGTTTCCTAGATTACGCCCAAATCAATACTATTGTCTGCTACCACTCACGAGAGTCAAGTTCGTAACTTTTCCTTGCACACTCATCCGCACTTTCATTTCCCTCCACTCCAGAGCGGCCGGGGACCCAACAAAGAATGTTTTACGATACTCGATAGCGACCTCCTGCATTTTTAACACATCCTGAATTGATGCGCGTTGAGGCCTAGGTCGCTGCTTAGTAGTTTCAGTATACTAAGAGAAAGCCTTACACCGTCAAGAAAAAAATTGCTGAAAGTTAACGAAGTTTTGGAGGCACAAAACAGTGGAAACAAAGTTGTGCATCTAAACGACCCATAATAAGTTCAGAAAAGAGTTAAGCGAATGAGACAACTTTATTGAAACTTTAACCATTGTAAGTATGATAGTTCATCCAATCGATATAACGCGCATGTTTGGAAGTATTTTGTATGGAGGAAAGTGCTGAATATTATAAGCAAGAAAATGCTATAGAATAGCGCAATTTTGTATGACTTCAAACTTACATTTTATTGTAATAAGGTTGGATGGGCTATAGAGCTGCACAACCAGAAGTTTTCATTCTGATTAAACAATTAAAAATTTTTGGTGGTAATTTTTTGAAATTTGGAGAATTCGGGCAATTTGGTGAATTTTGTACACACCCTGGAACTTTGATTTCCTAGATTTTTATTATACACTAAATAATATTTTTTTAAAAGAACAAGACCTTCAACTCTTATATGATGGGCAGTAGAAAACGCGGATGACCTCCAAAAAGATATTTTTATAAAAAAATTGGACGAAAAATAGTTCGAATGATGTAAAAAGTTAAAGTAACTTCATTATGTGAGCACAAGTGCACATATTTTTAATTGGTATGAGTATTTGGACATGCAAGTTTGTTTGCAACTGGATCACTACGCGAAATACCACAACACCACCAGATAAGATGTTGGCGCTGTATTTGTTACGAGAAATGCTGACCAACATTAGAGGAAATACCGAAATTGGGACTAAAGATAATGAAAGTGGCACAGTATATAAATATTCACAGGCATTGAACGACATTCGCTGGGAGTCTCTTGTCTCCTTCCTAAACTCCCCACTCGCGAATGCCCTCATCGAATCATCACCAATCGCAGACGAAGAACTTCAGCTGCCTCATTACACCCGCGCAATTTTGGCTCAACTACGTGCTGGAAATTATAGCATGTTTAACTCCTACCTCACCAGAATGAACCCCGACATAATAGACATTATTAGTTTCATCCATTACGATCAATATTTAGCTACTGGGCGGTGCTACGACTACTAACATGCCGGTCAACTTCGATTATTTCTGTGATTTTATCAACATTTTCTTTAACTTTAACAAATAAACGGAATCGACGAAACCAAAATTGCAAGTAATTAACTGTTGCACTATCGACACCAAAATACCATGCACAATTTCAGCGGCCTGGTTTGCATTTTCGCCTTTATCAAAGAAAAACTCTAAAAGGTACCGAATTGATTTTTCCCTTTGTTGACTTCCATTGTTAACACCCTGTAACTCGTAACTGAATGAAAGAAACAAAAAACAGCGAAAGAATTTTTTAGTGTGAAATGTCGCCTTGACAACGAGCATAAACTTTGAATTGCTTGATCGATACTTTACGAGATATCGATCTCTACAGCCATCTACCGAGAAAATAATGTATTGATTTCCCCAAAATAAATATGTCCAGCATATGAAGTACCTCGGACGATACTAATTACTTATTCACATGTTTCACCATAGAAATAGCATATTCCCTCAGCCTATCATTGGCTTACACGGCGACCGATGTCTGCACCCTACTGAAGGGCTGAAGAGTTAATTCAACGGTTGTTTCGCCACAGCAACGTCCCAAACTAAGTCGGTGCTCAAGCTGACTTTAGAAATGATATTTTCGAATAATGTACATATAAAACTTCCGGTAAAATAAATGATGAAATTATTTTTGCTGTACCGCATATGTGCCTGGCCTTGTGTATTATTGGGTGTATGAAATAGACACTGTGACCACGGACTTATTGACAACTTTTGACAATTTATTTATTTCTTATTTAATTTTAATAATTTTGAAAATATAGTTCATTCCCCTACAAAAACTATATAATCCCAAGTTACAAACTTTGTGTAATTTAGGAAAACAAATCAACAAATTTTCATAAAATTTCACTGTTTCTGGAATTTTAAGTAGAATTTGAGTACGTAGTTTTATAGTCCATTGATATTTTACAATATATAATGAAGCGTAAGTTTGAAGTGGCTAAAAATCGTGTTGATTTTTGGCCTTTTTTATTTTTTATTGTTTTTTCTTCTTTTGTTCTCATTTTATTTAAACCATTTTTTCCTACAAAAATCGTTTAAATATAAGTTTGAAACTTCATAGTTAATTAAAAAACATTCAACAATTTCCATCAGATTTCACAATTTTTGACAACAACAGAATTTTTAAAGAAACGTCGGGTATGCAATTTTACAGCCTGTTGAACTTGGACTTTATAGTCTGAGGTGGCTCGAGAACCTTGTTGCTTTTTAGCATTTATTATTTTTTTTTTGTTTTTGATTCAGTCGTGCGCATTTTCTCCATATAACCAATAAAAGACTAATAAATGGCGCGAACACTTCTGTTATGTGTTCAGCCGAACTACTCCTCCTCTTTGTGGCGTGCGTCTTGATGTTGTTCCACAAATAGCTCCAAATAACGCATGCTCGACATTTTTTATATGGAAGAAAACAACTTATACCGTTAACGCAAAAATTGTCAAAAATCAGCGCGGCATTATCAACACAAATTTGGAAACACCCAAATAGCAGCTCATATCCCACAGACGGTATTCAACAAACATTTCACCTGGGAGTTGCTGGTTGTGTCGAATCATGCAGCAGGCCTTGGCTGGTCAAAGCTTCGGTGTTTTCTAAGAAATTTAAAATTAGTGATGTAAAAATCGTATATATAATCTTAAGCAAGCTATCTTTTTGAAAAGAAGTCCAGAGGTTATACTAGAAACCAATAAAAGCAATGCCTAGCGGTGCGCGATTCCGTGAATAAATGCATGGCACAGAGCTTTGTGTAAGTAATACTCAGGTTAAAGCAAGGAATCGAAATTTTGAATCCAACTTTTTCTATCCTAAAAATATTGCTTCGTATAGTTACACAGATCGTTAAGGCTATCAAAGATGCGGGTTTAGTTATTTAGCCACCAATTTACGGGTATTAGTAAAAAATATTCCTGCATCTTTTATACGAGTTTTTCCCTGCGATGAGCGTCCTCTTTTCGTTATTCTTCATCACAATCACTAATTTCAACTTCGTTTTTAATTACAGTGCTTTTAATTATAGCTCTTTAAACTGTTTGCCTTTTATTCTTAAAATAGTCCCATTGACTATTTCGGATCAGCATCATCCCCGCACACAAAATTTTCCACTCTATATTTATTTTCTTCTTCGCTTTTGTTCTTTTTCAAAACCACGTTTATCTTTTTTTTATTCCAAATTAATCCCTGTAAAGTCTAATGGATCAGCATTCGTATAATGCTGCCAATTTTTAGACGAATTGAAAGAATAGCTAAAAAACAACGAAATCAACCGTGCTCCAGCGGATTCTGTAAGTAGACTAAATAAGCTGACCAGTCTCAAATTGAAGATTAGTTGATTTTTTCTTGCCAATGTGTTTGTTGTTGTTGCTCCCCATTTGTTATTGGTGTCTTCCGCCACCTTTGTTGTTATTTACTTGCTGTTGTTGTTACTGTTGCCGCCAATAATTATCATCAACATTTAATTTGCCAACGCTTTAGATTTGGTTAGGTGGATCTGCGTGCGTTTGGCAAAAAAAAAACGTGGAAATATATGCAAACAAAACATTTGTCTAGAATAAATAAAATCATAAAAAAAGATGTTCAGATGCCAAAGGTATTTGGGAGAATAGGAAAATGTGCTACGCATTAGCATTAAATAGCGACGATCGATCGTTGAAAGCCTAAGAAACATGCGTCGAACACCATTCGCTGGCACTTTCATCTGGAGCGGTAATGTACGTTTGGTCAGTCAGATGATTGGAAGCGAGCGCTAGAGGGGCGGAAGTAAAAGCATTAAAAGTATTTGTATATTTGCTAGCCCCTCTGTCCAATTAATTGCCAACTGCCACTATTAAATGGCTTAACGGCATAATTTATATGTATGCGAACATAAAAAATGGAAAAATAGTGCTAAATGGGCGAATACAGGGGGACCACCAAGAAGTGCAGAGAAACACCAATATGAATGTATGAGAGTGACAGTTTTCTTATATACATAAGCCTAAAATTGTTTATTATTTTTTTTTTTTAACTAATAATAATCGAGGAATGGAGTATTTCTTACAGACTATGAAAAATAGACGAAGGCTAATAAATTATGTTTCATTTAACAGCTTCACAAAATGCTCAAAAGAACTTACGGCGTATACCATAAAACGAAGGCCCTTTGCTATTTAATGAAAAAAATGAGAAACAAATGAGAAGAAAGTTCTATGGAAACGGAATGTCCGTAAATATTCAGTAGCAATTGACCACCTTTTAACCTATTAAATGATGTCACCGGCTACACCATACCATTAGACGAATAGAAAACTGTTCACTAGACAGGGCTAGTTTTCCGACGAGTGCATAGCACCACCACTGCACTCACCGCCATAAACGCCCGGATAAACCGCGAGCTTAACCCAAACCGCCACTGCGAGAGGACTGTCCTAGTAGCGTTGGACCTCAAGAAAGCTTTCGATACAGTCAGCCATTCCACGCTACTAGATAATATTTATCAGTCGACACTCCCGCCAGGGCTGAAGAGGTGGTCCGCAAACTACCTGAGCGGTGGAAGATTAAGCAAGGTGTACCACAGGGTGGTGTCCTTTCACCCTTGCTGTTCAACTTCTTCGAAGCTCCCCCAACCACCAGAGGGAGTCTCCCTGGTCTCATACGCTGACTGCACGATAATGGCGTCGGTCAATGACATCGATGGTCTGTGCTCCAAAGTGAACAGCTACCTCACAGACCTTTCTCGCTTTTTCACTGCGAAGAATCTCCAACTTTCCCCCGCTAAATCCACGGCGACCCTCTTCACCACCTGCACAAAGGAGGTCAAACTGTCCCTCAGGATAAAAGTCAATGACACACCAATTGCGACGGTAAACAATCCCAAAATTTTGGGTGTTACCTTTGACTGTTTGCTCTCCTCTTCAGCGCATACAACCGCAATTGCCACTAAGGTCCAAAATCGCAACAAGGTTCTCAAGTCGCTTGCCGGCAGCACTTGGGGCAAAGACAAAGAAGTGTTGCTATCGACATTTAAGGCAATTGGTCGGCCGATTCTAAACTATGCTGCGCCTGGAACTAGTGACACGCAGTGGATAAAGCCACAAACATACAAAAATACGTGCAGCGACCGGTTGCCTCCTGATGTCCCCTATTCAACACCTTCACAACGAGGCACAAATGCTCCCTGTAATGGAGCACAATAAACTGCTCAGCAAACAATTCCGGCTGGTGTGCTAAGGCAGGTTTTACCCTTGCAGACACCTGCTTGAGCCAGAGCCGCCTCCTAGGTGCATCAGCAGACACCTTTTAAACTATGCCGACGAGATCCGGGGCAAAACTGACAGAAATCTACTCGACCAGACACTATTCAGGCAGTTAATAAACGACATTCACCGGGAGACCGTCACCACTTTCTTAAGCTCCCGCCCTGTGAATGCCATAATCGGAGACCAACCACCACCTATTGCAGATGAAGAGCTCCAGCTTCCCCGTGAGACACGCGTAACACTGGCACAACTACGTTCTGGATACTGTAGCAGGTTAATCTCCTACTTATGCAGAATTGTCCCCGACATACCAAACACATGTCCGGCATGTGAAGATACTCCGCACGACACTAACCACTTCTTCATATGCCCCCTAAAACCTACTCATCTAACCCCCCTCTCCCTCTGGACCCAACCCGTCGAAAAAGCATGATTACAGGGCCTACCTTTAGATGAGCCAGACGAAGACGACCGGTCATATACCCTACACTGAGCTTCTATTACTGTTAAAACAACAACAACAACGAAATAGGAAAAGCTATTTGTTCTTCAAAGGTTAGCAGACCAACTGGCCTTGACGAAATTCCTGCAGAAATTTTAAAACTAATTGATGAAGAAGGTTTACAGGTACTTCTGCGCATTTCATATCACATTTATGATACCTGGCAGCTTCCACAGGATTGGCTAAAATCTGTTTTAATTACATTAACAAAAAAAGCCAACTCAAAAAAGTGTGAGGAATATAGGCTTATAAGTCTAATGAATCACTCACTAAAATTCTTTATAAAAATAATCCACAACAGAATTCATAAAAAATGAGCATAAGCTGTGGGCCTTACGCAATATGATTTTAGAAATGGTATGAGAACTGGTGAAGTGTTGTTGTATTCATGCGTTTTCTAGACTATTGAAAAAGCTTTCGGCACCACTCGATATTGACTCACAAGAGTTGTGATGCTTAAGGAGTCTTTATTGGAACCAGATGACCGAAATTAATGTTGAGAACGGAAAAACGCAAGAAATCCTCATTCTTAAAGGCGTTAGACAACCTCTCCCTTTCAACATCTATGCTGAGAAAGTGTTTCAAGAACCTCTTTGGGATTCACATGAAGACATAACTGTTAATGGAGTGGTTATAAATAATTACTATTAGCAGACAACTTGAATGATTTGCAAACGACAATAAATAAAGTTGTTCATCACAGCAAAAATTACGGCAAGCAGGCGCAAACGCTAATCATACCCTGATGGTTCACAATGTCCGGATAGAAAAAGTTTCAAATATCAAATACCTTGGATGTTGGCTTAATGAAATTTGGGACACGTCAGCCGAAGTAAGAACTAGATCAGAAATGGCTAGATCCACATCCTGTAAGTTTAGAAAGATCTTAAGCTGCCATGACTTCCATATGAATCTTAAAGTTCATTTTGTGAAATTTTATGTGTGGTTTCTACTCTTTTATAGCATGGAATGTTAAACACTCAAAGTGGCCTCAAAATTTGGATTTTTAGGGGAGTTTTGAAAATTCCGTGGAACGACCTGGTTTGTAACTTAGAGGTTCGGCGACCAGTTAATCGAAACCGTGAACTTCTACAAATAATAAAACGGCGCAAGACAGCTTATCTTGGACACATAATGAGAAACACCAACTGTTTGTCGTTCAGTTTCCAGCCCATGAGTCTTCCGGCTTGTCTTTTGTAAAACAAAACATAAGCCTTAGAATGTGATTTATTCTAATCAAGGCCACTAAAAAGAAACAAGCACTGTTTGTAACTAATGAGTCACAGAATTTCATCGACACCAGATTCAAACCAAGAAAATCAATCTTTTATAAGCCATTTTCCAGTAATTACAAAAAATCTGAATATTGAATTGATTTACAAATATGTTGCCTACAGCTAAGAGCAGGATAATATCCATAGGCATGTAAATAAATATTCATTGTATAAACTTAGTAATGCAAAAAGCACAAAATTATATTAGTTTCTTAAAGATGGTGAAAATACCAAAAAATGGTTATTTTCCCAACAGAATTGGAGGGATGTGACAAAATATTTAAGCTTTATCAATACAATGTTTTGAAGAGTAATTGTGCCACACAAGACAACCGCTTTAACCATAACTATCCTAGCTCTCATATTTAAATATTGCTAAATTTTATTCTCTTAAAGGGATCACTCGAAAACTTCGAGGTACTGCATAATTTGAAAAAATTCAGATTTGCTCCCAGATTATCACTAGCCAACTATCTCTTAACCCTCACGATCTGTTAGCGTATATATAATCGAAATTTCCAAGGAGATCATATCTAAACTATTCAAGTTCACAAATAGGTATAGTAATCCTTAAAGAATATGAAACGTGTTCTTCGAGATACTGAGTATTTACACATTAATCGATATATGAAATCCAATTATATCAAAGTGGACTTGTCAATCGTAGTACTCATCCGGAGTTATATGTCCGTTTTTCAGGATTTCGGTAAATTATTCATTAAACGCTCAATGTACAGCTGTTTGACCTACACGAACGGATTGAGCAACTCCATCAACGTCCCGTGTATCACGCTTTTTTGTTCATTCAAGTATTGTAGACCCATTGACGCGAATCCATCTACTTTTATTCAAATACTAGAAGTCTTTTTAGTCTGTATTCTGCATTAGTCTGATATGAACCCTTTAATATAAACGCGTTGAAATAAACATATGAAGAAAACTATGCTTTCAATGGTTAATCGAGCATTGCCATAAATAAATTTGTACTCGTATACGTGGACTTTACTCCAGACTTGATTTCAGACGCTTCCTCCTTTATTTTCCGGAACTAAGTTGTATGCCCCGATAAAATTAAAACTTATAGTCTAAGATAGTTGTTATTCACTTAACTTAATTTAACGTAACTTTACTCTATACTTTAAGTTTCCTTAACGAAGTGGTACGAGAAATGGTTCATAACTAAAATAGTGTTTGGTTTTCCCACAGACTACATAAATTAAATATGTTCTAATAGAAATATTTACTTTCACTTTTTTGGTTGTTCTCAGTTTTTGGCTAAACATTTTTGTGTTGATATGAGCGACTGAGCAAATTTTCCTAATATTTAAATTAGGAAGGTAGGAAGGAAATTTAAGACCATTTTTCTTTAACGGAAAATAATGAAAAAATTCAAGATAACTATTTGTGGTTCTTTTTTAAATTTACGTTATTTTGAACTTTCCAAATTTTATTATTTGATAATTTCTTATTCTTATTTTAAAATTTCTTAAAACTACTTGTTTATTGTTTGCTTTTAATTATCAGAAACAAATTTAACTAAATTATTGGTCAGTCCATATGTTCGTGCGTATTTTACCCATCATTTCACTTTTGTACGATTTTAACATACAAAAAATTATTCGCGGAATATAACGGAACTATTTATATTTTCTTTGATATATTGTGCATTCAACAAGTGATTTTAAAAGCGGATAGAAGCACGTGGTGTTAAAAAATAAAATGGAATCTTCGAACGCGTATAAGAGGCATATTTCGTATTTTTTTTTATAAAAGTGGTAGAAATGTAACAACTGCTGCTGCAGAAATAAACACTGTTCACGGAGAGGATACCGTGAGTGTAAGGACTGCGCAAAAATGGTTTTCGAAACTCCGAAGTGGTAACTGCGACGTGGACCCGCGCTGGTCGTCCTGAAGCCCTTAACTCCGACGCCTCTCTCGAACTCGAAGAAGCTGAGCCAAATTTGACAGTCGATGTGACAACTGAGGTTAAATTCATTGCATGGAACAGTTCACAAGCACCTGGTTCAGCTGGGAAAATGGGTTCCGCATAGACTTTCCGTCGCCAACCTTCAGCAGAGAGTGAATGTGTGTTCTCAGCTGCTGCAACGGCTTGAAAATGAAAGTTTTTTTAACTATATCGTTATTGGTGATGAAAAATGGGTTCTGTTCGCAAACACCAATGGTTAGATAAAGATGAAACACCAGAACCGACCCCTAGAGATGGCCTTCACTCCAAGAAAATTCTCCTGTCTATTTGCTGGGATATGGCCGGTAATGTTTATTATGAACTTCTGGAACGAAACCAGACGATAACTGCTGAAAATTATTCCCATCAGCTATCAAACCTGAATGAGGCACTTAACAAAAATCGACCGTCTTTAGTGAATAGACGCAAAGTTTTGTTTCACCACGACAACGCAAGAGCTCTTACCGCAAGGCAAGCATTAGGCAAGATGAACGAGCTCGGATGGGAGCACCTGATTATCACCTTTTAAAAATTTGCCTAAACGTTGGGACGGCAATGTAAATAATGAAGGAAAATATATTATTAATTAATAATTACTTTAAACATCTTTTTTATTAATTTTAAAACCACCTTAAAGAATCATGACTACTATGTGTTTAATTTTTATTTTTTTTACATCTGATGTTATAATAAAAACCTCATCTTTTGAGAAGTCATTTCATACTTTAAAAACTGATGAAAGATTGGATTAGTAGACAAATTGATGGTATTAACAGATTAAATCAATTAGAATTAGTCAACTGGCTACAGCAGCTGAATGAAGAATTATTGAGGAAAATAACAATAATATAAATTTTCAAAAAAAAACACTTCGGTTTCAAAAGCATTTAAAATATATATATATTTATTTGTATTCATAAGTGGCGGCGGACCACAAAGTTTTAAAGAGGACGTAAGAAACTTAAATCAGCATATCTAAAACTCGCCAACAGTGAATGGAATAAATAAAATTTTAATTTTCAACTCAACATTATTTCGAATAGGCGCATAAATTTTTTTGCTTGTGACTATTTATAAAGCCCTTGAAAAAATTCATATTTATTATTCTATTTCAAATATTCGTTTCTACAATACGTGTAAGCACATACTCGTATATGTATATGTATGTTCGTATGTATGCGGGTGGCCTGTGAGAAATTTCACATTCGAATTACATTTAAATTTTTTTATATCCAAATACTTTTGCAGATTTTCAGGGTTTTTTTGACTATTCATATGTAGAACATAATATAAACGGGGACCTAAATTAATCATCCAATTTTGTTTTTAAACAACTTTTTTATTAAATAAAACATAAATGATGATACTTTTACTGGCCTGTTGGTATACTGCAGCTGTCTACCAGGTAGTTCAAAAATGTCAAATATGACCTACGTATTACGCCATTTCCAAAAATTATAAACTTTCCGATAGGGTGATTAATTTTGCGCCACCTCTTATATAAAGATTAATATTTGTTCAATGTGCAACTCACTTGCCCTCAAAGGATCATAATAGAGATCAGCAGGGAAGCCGACAGGCTATTGCTCAGTGAACAGTAGCAGTCTCAACTAAGCACCACAGTTACAGAATACACATCAGTTGTCATTCTCAATAAATATGGGTATTTATTTTGTTCCCAAGCTCAGCTTCACCACCCACATAAACTGTATTCTTTCTAAATCGGTTGCAATGTTGGCCCTAACTCGTCGAAGTAGTTCTTCATTTTTTGATCCTTACACTCTCAAACCGATGTACTCGTGCTTAGCTCGGTCCAGATTAGAATACGTGGTAGTCCTTTAGAGACAATTTCATGCGGTCTATGAAATTCTGATCTGAGAGCTTTTGTGCGGTTCGCTTTGCGCTCGATGAAATTCATTGATTCCATTTCGTCCTATTGCGCTTATTGCTTATTAATAAATCTCATTTTTTTAGAGTTTAGGCGTGTCCGGTTGTCGACGTGTTTTGTCTTTGATAATAGTATGGGCTCAATAGATTGTCCGTATCTGCTTAGGAAAATTCATATTAATGTTCGCTCACGCATTTTCCATTGTAATGAACACTTTTTTGTTAAATCTGTTTATGGGATGACTGCTCCTTTTAGATGCCAGCTCAATTTAATGCTTAGTTTTATTCCTCGGGCTTTGATTTTTCTTATTCTAAGTATACTTTTAAGAAGTTACTTATGACGCTCGTATCATAAGCTCACTATTTGTATCCATTAGTCTCTTTTGGCCTGTAAGCATCCTGTTTGTTGATTAATAAATAAATAAATGTATAGAATACAAGAGGAAGTCTATAACACCGTGCGACAAAAATCTGTTTTTTTGTTTGTTTGTTATCCAGAAAAAATGTCATATCCAGCTGAAGTTGTAGCTTTTATATACTTATACAATACATTATTCGTATACTCAGTTTTTCATTTGCTCAGCAAATTAGTTTTTAAATCACTTTATCGTTTTTTATACCAACTCCATGATATTAATGTGGATATCAAAGAAAAGAAAATAAATACAGCTATTGAAAAAAATGTGTTTTTATTTTTCGGCAAAACCAATATAGGTTTTTATAGTATTCATTGTTTATAATTTACTTTTTGGAGGAAAATCTCAACTAATTTTTTACGTTTCTATAAAGCAATGAGAAAATTGAAGTTGAAAAGTCAATAACAATGTGTTTGTAATAGCAGAATGTTTTTTCTTTCGTTTGATGTTCATATCAATACCATAGATTGAGTATAAATATTTAAAACGATTTATTGAAAATTTTATTCGTACTTTAAAAAGTTAAATTGATGAGAAAATCCAAAAACCAGAGTAGGAACCATAACTATGTAAAATCTACAGCTTCCGATGCATATGAGATTTTTTCTGAATAACTTTTGCCGTCGCACGGAGTAATATCGAATTATATGAATATTTATTAAAATTCGAAAATAAACATCGAAAATAATCATTATGTTCATAATTTGTTTGCCAGGGTGAACTTGAGGAGCTTAAAGTGCCTTGTAGTTCTAAAAGGAAAATTTATCTTAGTTCCGCTCAGCTAATACTAAAACTACAATAATATATTATATAAGTGACCCCTTCTGACACTCTCTTCTGCAGCCATCAAAGCCACGCTTAGCAAATGGGTTACTACAACCCACAAGCGAGCTTGGCAGGCTGAGTGAGGCTGCATATGGACAAAACTGATGGTACCTGTCATGTCCCACCGACTGTCGCAGCAGAAGAGACTGTAGGCAGGTGGCTGGACTAATGACGGGCCACTTTCTATAAGCGAAGCACATGGCAAAGGTAGGCATATCAGACAGTACACTCTGCCCAGTGGACAGTGGAAAGGAGCATAAGACGGCGGACCACTTTCTGTGAGTCTGCCCGGCTTTCGCTTAAATCAGACTTGAGCTTTTTAGCACTTATGGTTAAAAAGCAACCACCTTGGCTCCTTGACACCAGAAGATCTGCTCAGATTTCTTCGGAGCTTGGCTGGATTCAAGGAAAATTAAAAAGGGAACCCGAGTGCAGGACAATGGACTTAATGTTGCCTGAGTGCAGTATTTGCTAGTTGTCCCAACAAAAAACGAGTATATTTATATAATTGGCGTATACGCCCTTATTTGGTATGAAGCTCAGCTCCTTCTGCTATTTGCGGTGTACGTCTTCATGGTTTCTCACAAATACTCGTAGAGAGACTTCACAGTTACGCCAATTTTATGTCGCCTCCGATTAGCAAATGGTTTTTTATGGTAAGCTCTTACATGGCAGGAATACACACGGCGGTTTGCCATTGCCTGCCGAGGGGTAGCTGCTATTAGAAAAAAACAATTTTTTTCATTTTTTGTTTCATGTCCACAGTGAATTTCGAATCTGGGCCCTGCCCAAAAAGTAGTCACGCATAATCTCACTACTAGGCTAAAGTTACTGCTTTGGCACAAATACTCTTCAAAATTCCATTATAAACATAGCATCCAACTTTTTCCTGTTACATAGTCACAGGTAGATTAAAAAGTTGTTTGAAGTGGTAACTAAGATGGGGATAAAAAACAGTTCTGAATTGATTTAAACCTTATGCACATAAAACCGGAAACTCGACACTACTGAACCCAAATCAGAAGTTTGTCTGTCGGCCAAACACCCAAATGATGACAAGATGTCTTAAACTGGTCATGATATTAAATAAAGAAATAAGTAAATAATAGTTATAATAATAATATTAGCACCCACATAATCCGATGTGGTTTATTCACCTAGCCAACCTGACATTATCGCATAAAAATTATCAATTAAATATTCTATTTTATGGGTTTCTTTTGTCGTGTTTGTTGGGTAATATCTTTATTGAATTCAGTGACTGTTTTCCGACTGTTGTAATTCATACATTATGTTGTATATCAATAAAAAACCGTTAATAATACGGGAGCAATAAAAATATTGTGGCGCGTGCGTTACATCTGACGGGGTCTTGTATAGTGAGATTTTCTGAAGTTTATGAAGGTAATGCAGCTGAAAAGTGCGCGAGGAGCTACACTAATTCTATTAGCGCGTCATGCTAACAATTCACTTTGTAGGCATCTCAGGCAAGCACAAAACTGCTTCTATTGAAAAAGTTTTCATCATCATCATCACCATCATTCCCATTTTCTCCCTTTTCCACATAGGGCTTCGAATAAGATTTTGCTTGGACTTAACACTTTACAGGCGGGACTCATAGTATCACGATTTATCTCGACTGTAGCTGTAGAATAAAGTTCACTTGCCTCAAATACGAGTTTTGCAATGCACCTCTTCACCGTGGCGATTGTTATCAACATTATCACACTCATAAAAAATACTAGATTCTTCGCATAAATAGGTAATTTATAACATTTTTGTAATTGGCGTTTCGTTCTTTTTTAATATTTCTTGTAATTTTTTTTTTTTAAATAAACTTTTTTAAGTCAAAATTCTTTATGACACACACAAAATATCACCCGCTCTAGATTAAAAAAGAAGGCGGAGCAATCGCCGCGTTATCTAGCATACTTTCATTAAGATTCCCTTCCTTTAATGGGTTAAAATCCTTAGAAACTTCGCATCAATCTGAACTAATTTCTTGTCACCCTCAATCCACCAAAGAAGCATCTTAAGGCAGCTAATACTGCAATAGTATAATATTGGAAGGTCCTTTTGAACAAGGATAGTTATTTAAGCTGACAGCGTATTTTCCCATGTGAATACACATCCATCTCATCCAAGCCTTGCTTAAGATTATTGCATACTTGAAAGGTAATTAGATGGAGTCATCTAGTTTAATAATTAAGTAAGTGGCAGCCAGATTATTTTTTATTGAAGTTCTTTTGGACATACTCGTATTTCGCTTGACGCATTAGTACTTATTTTAGTTATGACATAACTCGATATTTTTGCAAAAAACATAAGTTTTTTTTTTTTAATTTTGTAAATAGCAGCTTGGCAGTGGTGATGAACTGTTTCAGACAAATCGACGGCAGACACAGACGCTTGAGTCAAACACTCTATACAGTAAGAAACAGAAGACAAGAAAATAATTTGTAAGTATCGGACTATCGGGTATTTTATTTCCTCTACAACCGCTTATAAACGCAGTGGGAGGAGTGGATACTATTTATGGTGTAAAGCCTCCATAGGACAACAGGAGTAGAACCTGTACGCAGGAACCTGTTGTGTCAATAGACATAAGCGCGGCTTCACCTTGAAGAAATGCTAACGCTGTTCCATGGTGGAAATCAGCCGAGGAGGAAGAATGTTATAGTGCTAGTGGTAGCATGTCAACATAGTGTGAAAGCAGAAAGGCCACATTTGTATTGGCCTTGTTTGGCCAGCTTTGAGTTATTTGAGCACGAAAGGTATTGCCTGACGAGAGAAGGAGAGTGCTTTGAATGAAAATACCAAACTGCCCAGAAGCAATATTTGTAAATTAAGACTAAATTTCCGAATTAATTTGTTTTCTGTTAATTGCAGTTCAGACTTATAAAACCGAAAGGTTGCAAGAAATTTTCAAAATTGATTTGCTTTCTGTTAATTGCAGTTCAGACTAAAGGAACTAGCCTTTTCGAAAGCTAGTTAATTTTCGAAATTGATTGGCGAAAAATTGCAGCAAACTTTTCAATTCACTTTTGGGTCTTAATAGAGAAAAGGAAATATTTTTTCATGTAAAATAGTTCTTCATCCACTTGTGATCTTGCCATGCCGAATTGCTTCATACTACGATAAGGAAATTTATTTTTTTTTTTGACGGAGCTACCGGCAGGTAATATTGTATGGATGTAAGAAGTTATCAGACCAGATTTATGCACCGCTACTGCATTCGATTAGTCAAAACAACATTCCCTGCACTTAGATCCATAAGCACTGGACCAATTTATCTGACTTTTCGGACGAAATAAATTTGGATTGTAAAATTTATGGATGAAGTACTTCCTCAATTTAATCACTGATGTGCCTAGGCTTGGAACCTCTGACAAAAAGCACAAAGTGATAGAAAAATTTGATTCTAATAGCGGTCGCCTCTTGGCAGGCAATGATAAATCGTCGAGTGTATTTTCGCCATGAAAAACTCCTCATAAAAATGATCTGCCGTTTGGAACTGGCAACTGTGGCCTTTTTCAGGCTGCAATTCTAGCCAAGAATGAGGTATCTGTCGAACTAAGCAGTAATGTGACTATCTCTAGAGAAGTCTATATTTACTCGGCGATTAAATCTCTTGGTAGGATGGTCACTTAACTCCAGATGGTGGAATAGTTCCACATCTATATGATAGGGGTTCCAGGGCATAGTGACATACCAGGGAATTGTAAGGCAGACAAATTAACGAGAGGGGGCACTACCACTCGCCTCCCTTTTGGCATGGAAATTCTAGGTAAACACCTCTAAACCTACAAACTTCATGGTAAAAACAGCATCGCCACTTCTGCCAACACGAGATGGGTTAATAGTCTGATACGTAACGCTACAAATAGAGTTTGGCCAAAATGGGACGTCAGGCGCTCAAAGGTGGTACTTAATCGGTCAAGGAAAAACCTCTCTCTGTTAGTTGCTTTGATAACAGTTCACTGTCTTATAGGTTGACTCGCCCAAAGATTGTAAGTACCTCATTTCGACTACTGTAGCAGCTGAAAGAATGAGGAGGAGGATGGAATGCTGAAACTTTGCTACAATATTTTTACGGAGTAGTTCGTAAGTGAAAAATTTCGCAGTGAGGTGTATCTTCGCTTTTCTGTAGGTTGCCCAAAACCGACAGACATCGCCTTCTGCGCGAGGTATCAGTTTCTCACAAAAAATTCAACTATGGTGTGCTGTCTGCTCCGATCGTGTGATTTGGCCAACATTTTTTTAAATGCCCTCAGACATGTCAAAATGCATAATTCACAAAATTTTTTTAAAATGCCCTAAGACATGTCGAAATTCATAATTCACAAAGATTTTTGAAATGCCCTAAGACGAGTCGAAATTCAGATCAATTTTAGTGGCAACCACTTATCAAATATCATTTTCGATACATAAAAAATTAAATTTATTGCTTTTAACAACGATATACCTTTGAAAAATTACATTTCTTAACGATTTCTGGAATCAAAACTATTATGAGTTTTTTTGCGCCATTTTTTTATTCAAACACAAGGCTGGCAAATTCTATCGCGCCATAGTTTAAAAACAAAAATTCTGTAAACTTTTGGAAACGAATCAATCAATCTGTGGGAATTGATTGAAACACAATCAATTTAGAATTGGCTAAGTTCCCTATTGGGTAGACCGCTTTAATGAATTTCTGTAGATTGTTTGAAGAGTGGCGCATACATTTTTTATGAATGTAGAAATCTGTATATGTGCATGTGTTTTTGATGAGTATATTTTTATATGCTAATGGCCATGTGAACCACGCCAACAACACAACCACTTAACATTGTTTCATTTCATCGAAAGAAAACAAAAAAAAAATTTTAAATATAAAAAGAAAAATGTGCTGAGTTCAAGAGCAAGCCAACCACAAAGATGTTATGAAATGATTCAAAAACCATAGGAGTAGTATAAGCACATTTGTATACTCCTGTATGTATGTATGTATGGCTGGAAATATTGCCTAAAGGCAATGATAAATGAACAAATAAACACTTTTGTTTGCTATGAAAATGAATAAAACTAAATTGCAATATTTCCAGCTAAGCCTCATAGCATTAGTGTTCATTGAAAAAATTGTATTTATTTGTTTTATACACAAATTCGAAATATTATATATTTATTTCATCTTTTAATTAATTCGAATTTCATTCTTCGTTTATTTACACAAACAAAAAAACGAAAAAATGATGCTCATACTTTGATCCTTTTTCACGCTTGCTGCCGCCACCTTTGCGTTCGGAATTTCCATATTGCTGACGTCGATTTTTCGAACTTTTCATTAAATATTTTCGGTGTTAATGGAACCTATTTCACTTTTTTGTATTTGGATTGATGTGGAATTTTAAATAATTCTATTTTGAATACTAGCAGAAACTGCATAAGCCAGTCAGTGATTTAATGCAACTAAATCACCAATTTTAAGGCACATACCTATAACTTTTTCATATTTTTATAGAATTTTTTTAAATAATTTTTTTAATACATTTTTTTCATACATTTTTTCAATCAATTTATTTTAAGAAACTTCTTTTAATATTTTTTTATATGTAATTTTTTTTTCCAAAGCATCATTTACCGCTTTTCCCCTCTAATCACATTACACAAATTTATTGAGCCTTAAAATTTGTTAGTTCACAAATTGCAAATATTTGCCTGTAAGTTGGAACTATTTTGCCACAGAATCACGCATTTGTGAATTCGTATTTCTACCGCCACTTTTTCATAGCTACAGGCGTTATGCGCGTCCACGTCTGCGTCCGAAATACTAATTTTTCAATCTAGTTGTCATGACAACTGAAATCAATAGCGCCAAGCAACCAACCGAAAGGCCCAGCAACGCACACTGTCCGCTAATGTTGTATTGCCGCCAACTGACAGTTTTGAAAACTGACAGTTGTGCGGTATAATTTTTGACCAGCGAGACTGCTACCGCAAACGCCGCCGCAGCCGCCGCCACCACCACCTTTTCCTATACAAACAGCCAACGGGGAGCCGTTGCCGCAAAGCTGAAAAACATATTAATTTCGTTACGTCGATCTCTTTGCCTTTACCACTAAATAGTAAATATTAACAAATTTTAAATTCTACCAAAATCCATAGTTCAAATCAAAATGTTGTGCGTGTGTGTATGGGTGTGTGTGTGTGTGGTTGGAATGGCAAAGAGCGAAGACGGAAACGATTTGTGGACGCAAAATATGGTACACGCTCATATTTATGCATGTACGTGTTAATGAATAGGTATATGAAAATTCTTAAAATTGCTCAAAAAATTGACGAATTATGAGCAACACAAATTTATTGAGCTATTTAATTGAGCGTAGTGCTAATGAGCGGGGAGTTACCTAATAGATTTTCGTCCCAAAAAATTGTATTTGCCTGCCAAAGCCTTAACAAGATGCTTAATAAAATGAGAAGTTTGATATGAAATTATCACCAACCAAACATTTGCAAGAAATCCAAAGCAGCAGCTTTACTTTAAACTAGCAACAAATCACAATAACGTCATTCTGTGCTCACAATGACCTGAGGAAATTGGCGGGAAGTTTGGCAGTGCTTGGCAAACAGTTGCTTGATGTCGCGCAAATAGAGAAGCGACTGCTGCCACAAGCGCCGTAAGAGAGCTTTACCTCATTAGCAAGCAGAAAAAAAAAAAAAAAAACGTGTCAAAGAATTCATTTGTATCGGGGAAATCTAATTTTATGCTATGTTGAAGTTCAAAGACAAAATGTAATATCGTATATTACAAAAGCACTGGCCTCGGTAATCCAGCATAAGTGCCCTAGCCTCCCAGCCATCCCAGAGGTTTTGGGTTCGAATCCCTGGTAGCGTCAGGCAAATCACCTACCCTGCCAGAAATCAAATATAACCAAAACAAGACAAGTCTTGTTGAGGCCCTATGCTCCCGAGTGGAGTGACCAAGAAAAAAAAAAAAAAGCAAAAAAAAAAAATAAAAGCACCACTTAACACATGGGCTGAAAAACCAAAGGCCTAACAAAGAAAAAACGTTTTATTTTCTTTGTTCAAAATTAGCTTCATTCATCAATGTAATTTCCATCAAGAAAAACGCAATCGTTCCAGCGCCGCTCTAAGATTTCAATACCACTTATGTGGTATTATGGTTTTGCCTCAAAATAGAACTCAGTTTCAGCGATAATCTCTTCTTCTTCTTCTTAATTAGCGCGATAACCGCTTACGCAATTTTGGCCGAATTTAACAAAGCGTGGAATTGCGCATACGTCAGAAGTCGCTGAAGGCTCACCCTCTGTCTCCATTTCAGCATGCCTATCAGAGTGGAAAATCCTGCGAGTCGGCACTGCAAAACCTAGCTGCCATCGACAGGAGGGACTACGCTATGGGTATCTTTTTAGACATAGAGGGGGCGTTTGATAATGCCACTTTTGACAGTATGTGTAGCTCTGCTAGTAGGCACGGCGTAGACCGGGTGCTAGTAAATTGGTTTCGTTCGATGCTGGCCCAAAGAATCGTTTCGGTGCGAGCAGAGGAAGATCTGCTGGTGTCATCTGGGGTAATAGAGGCTGCCCCCAAGGCGGTGTTCTATCTCCATTGCTCTGGTGTATGGTAATCGATCCTCTGCTCACCACCTTAAACGATTCGGGAGTTTACGCACAAGCATATGCGGACGATGTTGCTTGTTTGGTAACAGGCTCTTCGCTTATGAACATCTGCAGGAAAGTACAGAAAACTCTGGATCGAATTGACACTTAGTGCTGTGCGAATGGGCTATCGGCAAATCCCGCCAAGACTGGTATTGTCCTCTTTACCAGAAGGAGGAAGCTTGATGGATTCGTTCTGCCAAAGCTAAGAGGAGTCTCAATCCAGCTATCCAAGGAAATTAAATATCTTGGAGTAATCCTCGATAGTAAGCTCCTATGGAAATCACACGTTGAAACAAAGGCATCCAAAGCACTGACAGCTTTCTGGCAGTGCAAAGGTGTCTTTGGGAAAACGTGGGGTCTCTCTCCTAGCAAGGTCCTATGGATCTACACGGCTATGATGAGACCCATTATCACCTATGCATCAGTGGTCTGGATGAGTAGACTCTCTCTAGTGGGAGTCAGGAGGACCTTATCGAGACTACAATGCACTGTGGCAATCTGTTGCACCGGAGCTTTTCCGACTACTTCAGACCCGGCATTAGATGCTCTGATTGGTTTACCACCACTTGATGCTTTCATCCAAGGAGAGGCCTTGAAGGCCATCTCCAGACTGAAACACAATGGGAACTGGTACGGCCCCTGTCCGGCATTGGAACACAAAGAAGGCATGGACGTCGATCCAACGATTCTCTCCATGCCCCTTGACTCCATGCCATCAAGAGTCGTACTTGAAAAGAGATACAGTGTAGTGCTACCAGAGGCTCAGCTGTGGGAAGACTCAGAAAATGAGCCCGGCAAACACTGTTTTCGCATTTTTACGGATGGCTCCAGGACCGAGCATGGCTCCGGCTCTGGGGTCTACGTGGAATCCAGCGGGACAAAACTTTACTTTGCTCTTGAAATGCATGCATCTGTGTATGCAGTTCAAGAAGCGATGAACTTTGTTGTGGAAAAACGATGGAGAGGCAGATCTGTATGTGTCTGCAGCGACAGCCAAGCTGCGCTTATGGCGTTAGACAGCCCTCCAACCACATCAAGGGTAGTCAAGTCCTGTAAATCCAGGCTGAACTATGTCGGTATCGCGGGTATCGAGACCTCTGACTCCTTAGCTAAGATGGGCTCTGAGGCCAACTTCTTTGGCCTAGAGCCCGTTTTGCCACTCCCTCCTGCGGCCATCACAGCCACGGTTAGCAAATGGGTAACTACCACCCACAAGCGAGCTTGGCAGGCTGAGAGAGGCTGCAGATGGACTAAACTTATGTTACCTGTCATGTCCGATCGACTGTCGCAAACCCTTCTGTCACTAAGCAGAGGGGAGTGCAGACGGCTGGTTGGACTGATGACGGGCCACTTTCTGTGGGCAAAGCACATGGAAAGGTTGGGCATCTCAGACAGTGTACTCTGCCCAGCCTGTGAAGAGGAGGATGAGACGGCGGACCACTTCCTATGTGTCTGCCCCGCCTTCGCTCAAATCAGGTTTGAGGTCTTTGGCACTGATGTGTTAAGAAGCGACCATCTTGGCTCCTTGGCACCACAAGATCTACTCAGATTTCTTCGGAGATCGGATAGATTTAAAGAAAATTAAAATGGAATCCAAGTGTAGTACAATGGACTTAATTAATGTCTGAGTGCTGCACTTGCTAGTTGTCCCGAAAAAACAAAATAAAAAAACACCGGCGCCAGTTGGACACACCAAGTGAATCCAAGTCCTTCTCCACCTGATCTTTCCAACGCCAAGGAGGTCTTCCTCTTCTTCTGCTACCACCTGCTGGTACCGCATCAAATACTTTCAGAGCCGGAGCGTTTGTATCCATTCGGACGACATAACCCAGCCAACGTAGCCGCTGGATCTTTATTCTTTGCGCTATGTCTATGTCATCGTAAAGCTCATACAGCTCATCGTTCCATCGCCTGCGATATTCGCCGTTGCCAACGTGCAAAGGTCAAAAAATCTTGGGCAGAATCATTCTCTCAAGCACTCCAAGCGTCGCTTCATCGGATGCGCCATATGTTAGGGCGGATGATGAGAGCCTTGTAGAGTTAGTCAGTTTCGTTCGTCGAGAGAGGACTTTACTGCTTAGTTGCCTACTTAGTCCAAAGTAGCACTTGTTGGCAAGAAAGATTTTACGTTAGATTTCCAGGCTGACATTGTTATCTTCATTCGAGAGAAATTTCTTACCGGCGGGCATTTTTTAGGTCTGCGAACAGCCAGTCGCTGGGAGCCAAATCAAGAATATTGAAGCTCTCTAAACAGAAAGTCTAACGAAAGAATGAACTGCTGACTACATATTTTCACAACGATATATGTCAATGCTGCAGAAATGAGGAAGTGCTAAGATCTAATAGTACTGAGTATCCGGATGATCCGTTCATCAAAGAATGTTGTATAGATTTTTTGGCAACCAATCATATTTTTCGAGGAGATGGACAGTTTTGGCAGAGGTTTGAGCAAGAACCTACTTGTGTAAGTGGTTCTAGGGAAATCTTCTCTTGGGCCTCACTAAATGAGCTTTTGATAAAAGAGCACACAACTGAACTTAATGTAACGCATTTTGCGTAACTTATAATCTCGAAATAATAATTTTAACAAATTTCCGGGCATTACGTGGTGCCCCAGCTTTATATCACTGAATTTAGAAAAATTAAAAAAAAGCACCTGTCTAAATACTACACAGTAGCGTGAAAAATATTTTAGACACCTAAACTTTATTTATTAGTGGTTATATAAAAAACGCGATTAGATAAAACTCATCTTTAATGTGGTTTTTCTCCCCCAATAATTTTGGGAATAGAATAATTTTCTTTGGGCCAATGTCTGTGCAAATATAGAGATTATCTGGTTCACTGACTCTGAAGCATGCGATATATTCACATGAAAATCAAGAGATGGCCCCATCAAAGCTGCACCGCTCTACAAGATGTCTGGTTGCTTGATGATGATTGTAAATTTCAATCGAATTGGTAATCAGAATTTCTGCACCTATGACTTAATGCTTACATTTTTTTCTTTGACATTGTTTATAATTTTGTTTTACTGCAAACCATGTGCCGTTGAGCTTAATTTAGAAGTTTTGGGTAAATTAAACTTCAAGAAAAAAAAACGTTTTATTAAAAAAGTGGCAACTCTACTCAACATTTTTCCCAATTAATAATATTTCCAATAAACTCTTTTGTTATACATAAATGCATTCAAATATGTGTTTTATTTATTTAATTTTTTGAATAGGTGGCAGCCCTATTGGAAACACAATACATTAAAGATTTTTTTAACTTTATTTAAATTAAACTTTTCGTTTAAATTTATATTGATTAAACTGAAAATAATTAATAAATTGCTTTAGTAAAAACATGGTAACCCTACAAAACTGTTTCACAAATTAAAACATTCCCAATCAGCTTTCGCTCTATGCTAAATTTTCCAAATTGAACTATTTTTAAACAGCGTCATTGAAACTCATATATTGTTTGTATAAATTTTTATGTAGGTGGCAGCCCTAATTAAATATATGCTTAGCTTAAAAGTCTTCCCGTTTAAAGTAAATTTTGTAATTTGTGCAGATCAAATAAAAAATTATTTAGAAATAATTATAAAAAATATTAAGAAGGTGGCAACTCTAGTTAAAATGGGGCTCAAATGAAACAGTTGCTACATAACTTTCGATGTATGCTTGCATTGCAATAAATTATTTATTTAATATTAACAAATAAATTAGCTGGTGTTTGTAGACATTTAAGAATTTCTACTAAATCATCTGGTCGAAATTTACAAAATTCAAAATCAATTATGTACTTACTTAGTAAATTTTTAGATAGGTGGCAACCGTGTTCAAAAAATACGTTAAAATAACAAAATTCAAAATCAACTATTTACTTACTTACTCACTTCATTTTGAGATAGATGACAACCCTTTTTAAAAAATGTGTGCAAATTAAGGCTTTCACAAATAGCTTTATTATAAAGGGTTTTCCAATGAGAGGTGTTATTTTGATATTCAAAGAAAAATGCTATTTTTTAATATAAATGATCGGATGTTTATTTCATTATAAAGAGGAAGGTACGCCGTTAATAGTGGAAAATAACATCAGGCAAATGACGTATATTGTATTCCGCCTTATGCCGTATTACTTCTACCTCATTTTAATCAGTGGCAACCCCATACCTGAATTTGATACACCGTGAAAAATTATAAGACCAAGATGACTGTGAGGATATCTACTAAAAATAATAGAAAAATGTCCCCATATCATTTCGTTGAATGTATGTTTAAAACGGTATCTCATAACGGAAATTATTCCGGATGCATTGTTGGTATTTTGTTCTGCTCAAAACGAAAAAATTATAAGACCAAATATTGCATTTGCTTTTTATTTAAAAGTGTACAATTGATAACTTACAAGTTAAAATTATTATATTGTATCATTACTGCGATCATAAAGCGCTCAATATCCCATTCCTATATTTTTTGTGTGGTTGTTTTGGTTTAGAAATAAAAATATGCCGCGTGAAAAAACTTTGTCTGATTTTGAGCTGGGATACATGTTAATATGGAGAACGGGGTCTTAAAAACTGTGGTTTCGCATTACTTCCATTTGAAAGAAAAGTACGTATGCTCCAAGTGGTAGAAAACCAAAACTTAGCGCTACTGATATTTGGGAAATCGAACATTTAACTATAAGTAAATAAAATAGCCCTGCTGAAATGGAGCACACTCTTAATTTGAAAGTCACTAACCCGTGAGCAACAAGTTTCGCAAGCGGATTCTAGTCTTATGTAAAACGAATACCTGAACCTCAGTTAACCACACGTCACAAACCGCAAATCAGGCACCGTCTGACAATACTATTCGCCGTTTGATGTCGAATTTTTTTGAGCACGGGACAGTTGGAGATCGTTAACATACCGTTCATCAACAACCAAGACGTTCCATTGAACTTGTTGAAGCAGTGAGGGAAAGCGTTGCCCAGGAGCCAACAATGTCATATCGTCGTCGCGCTCAGCATTTAGGCGTCAGTGGAACCAGAATACGGCGCATTTTAAAGGATGGTTTAAATTTGTTTCCGTATAAAGTGCAATTGACACAAAGAATATTGCCGACAGACCAATACGTCGCTTGCAATACGGCCAAACAGTCGATCGAATGGTTGACACTGAACCCAATTTTTGGAAGCAAATTTTAATGACTGACGAGGCACATTTTAACCTCTCTGGCAGCGTGAATAACCTCTCTGCCGCATTTGGGAACTGAGAATCCACACGAGATTCATGAAACTCCATTGCATGACCGGAAAGTAACTGTTTGGTCCGGCATTTGTGCCAACACCATCATTGAGTCATATTTTTACCGAGAAAACGAAACGGTCGATGGAAACCGATATCGATGGATGTTGACTCGTTATTTCTGCCCGCAAATGCGTGAGAAAGGTTTAGAAGGTTACTGGTTTCAACAAATCGGTGCGCCATGCCACACTGCGAATGCAACAATTGAATTTCTGCAACGAAAATTCCCGGCACGTTTAGTGTCAAAAACAGGCGACATCGACTAGTCCCCCAGATCACCTGACTTTTTTAGTTCAACCAAGAAGAATCTTTGTAGAATTTGGAGTTCAAGAAAGTTCTTTATCACATGAAGACGTATAACTTCATAAAGGGCAACTAAAGAGTTTTTGGCAGGGAAAAAAATATAATTTTTAGAAAAATACGTTAAAATAACAAAATTCAAAATCAACTATTTACTTACTTACTCACTTCATTTTGAGATAGATGACAACCCTTTTTAAAAAATGTGTGCAAATTAAGGCTTTCACAAATAGCTTTATTATAAAGGGTTTTCCAATGAGAGGTGTTATTTTGATATTCAAAGAAAAATGCTATTTTTTAATATAAATGATCGGATGTTTATTTCATTATAAAGAGGAAGGTACGCCGTTAATAGTGGAAAATAACATCAGGCAAATGACGTATATTGTATTCCGCCTTATGCCGTATTACTTCTACCTCATTTTAATCAGTGGCAACCCCATACCTGAATTTGATACACCGTGAAAAATTATAAGACCAAGATGACTGTGAGGATATCTACTAAAAATAATAGAAAAATGTCCCCATATCATTTCGTTGAATGTATGTTTAAAACGGTATCTCATAACGGAAATTATTCCGGATGCATTGTTGGTATTTTGTTCTGCTCAAAACGAAAAAATTATAAGACCAAATATTGCATTTGCTTTTTATTTAAAAGTGTACAATTGATAACTTACAAGTTAAAATTATTATATTGTATCATTACTGCGATCATAAAGCGCTCAATATCCCATTCCTATATTTTTTGTGTGGTTGTTTTGGTTTAGAAATAAAAATATGCCGCGTGAAAAAACTTTGTCTGATTTTGAGCTGGGATACATGTTAATATGGAGAACGGGGTCTTAAAAACTGTGGTTTCGCATTACTTCCATTTGAAAGAAAAGTACGTATGCTCCAAGTGGTAGAAAACCAAAACTTAGCGCTACTGATATTTGGGAAATCGAACATTTAACTATAAGTAAATAAAATAGCCCTGCTGAAATGGAGCACACTCTTAATTTGAAAGTCACTAACCCGTGAGCAACAAGTTTCGCAAGCGGATTCTAGTCTTATGTAAAACGAATACCTGAACCTCAGTTAACCACACGTCACAAACCGCAAATCAGGCACCGTCTGACAATACTATTCGCCGTTTGATGTCGAATTTTTTTGAGCACGGGACAGTTGGAGATCGTTAACATACCGTTCATCAACAACCAAGACGTTCCATTGAACTTGTTGAAGCAGTGAGGGAAAGCGTTGCCCAGGAGCCAACAATGTCATATCGTCGTCGCGCTCAGCATTTAGGCGTCAGTGGAACCAGAATACGGCGCATTTTAAAGGATGGTTTAAATTTGTTTCCGTATAAAGTGCAATTGACACAAAGAATATTGCCGACAGACCAATACGTCGCTTGCAATACGGCCAAACAGTCGATCGAATGGTTGACACTGAACCCAATTTTTGGAAGCAAATTTTAATGACTGACGAGGCACATTTTAACCTCTCTGGCAGCGTGAATAACCTCTCTGCCGCATTTGGGAACTGAGAATCCACACGAGATTCATGAAACTCCATTGCATGACCGGAAAGTAACTGTTTGGTCCGGCATTTGTGCCAACACCATCATTGAGTCATATTTTTACCGAGAAAACGAAACGGTCGATGGAAACCGATATCGATGGATGTTGACTCGTTATTTCTGCCCGCAAATGCGTGAGAAAGGTTTAGAAGGTTACTGGTTTCAACAAATCGGTGCGCCATGCCACACTGCGAATGCAACAATTGAATTTCTGCAACGAAAATTCCCGGCACGTTTAGTGTCAAAAACAGGCGACATCGACTAGTCCCCCAGATCACCTGACTTTTTTAGTTCAACCAAGAAGAATCTTTGTAGAATTTGGAGTTCAAGAAAGTTCTTTATCACATGAAGACGTATAACTTCATAAAGGGCAACTAAAGAGTTTTTGGCAGGGAAAAAAATATAATTTTTAGAATGGCCTGCCTGCAGCCTTCATCCTAATACAACCAAATATGTAACGTGGATGGCAATGCTTTCTCAATCGGTTTTCAAAAATTGAAGACAATTTGATAGCGCTAAAGTCCTTAGAAGTGCGATTAATGCGGATGGACAAAAATTTATCAAAATATTATAAAAAAATACAAAAATAATCATAAAAATATGAATTATAATCAAAGAGGGATATTTCCCTAAAAAAAATTGTATTGTATTCAAAATCAACACCGGCCCTCGAAACTTAACCCCCCTTTATAATAGCACTGGTCTTATCCTTTTTTCGTTCTATAGATTTTACTCTTCTTAATAATTCATTTAAGTTGCGTGAAATTTGTACTTACTTTTGAATATTTTTAAAACATTCATCATAAAAAGTTTAAATATTAAAAACATAAATTGTTAGCCCTAAACTGATAATAAAAATATAAGAAATTTATTTGATATTACAACTTTTTCGTGAGGTGTAGCAGTCTTAATTTTATTAGTTTGGTATCAGTAATCAAAAAATGGTTTGTCCAATTTACTTTCTATTCACTCCACTATACTTCTTATAAAAAAAGTTAAGTCGCTAAATTTATATATTTTTTTATTGTAATTTAATCGCCTTACCGACTTACCTATTTGTATAGAATATTTATAATTCCAGCAAAATTTTTCTAAAAAAATTATTTCATACTAGAATATGTAACCATTATTGATTTCATAGTATTAAATTTATACAAAATATGTCCAGACTTAAAATCCATAGTGGTGAAAAAATCCCCTTAAGCCTTGGAAAACACTTGACTCATATTATATAATACATTTACTTTTGCGCAAATACAGTTATTACTCATGAAAAACGGTTTGACTTCATTATAAGCATGTATGTATGTATGTGTATAAGTTTAATATGGTATCTACGCAACATCCCTCTAATCAATCCTACTATCGCTGATCAGCTGAAGTAGTTCATCTTCTATCTTTTTTCAACATGCCGTTGATCTATGAAATGTCATTTGTGTGCCTCTGCGTCAGTGCTTTACCAGTTAATGCACTCTGAAAGAATACTCCAAGAAGCATCAGAAAGCATTGAGGTATCAAAGTAGATCTCCCGCGTCTGCAAAC
The DNA here is from genome assembly GCF_028408465.1 of Anastrepha ludens. NCBI lineage: Eukaryota > Metazoa > Arthropoda > Insecta > Diptera > Tephritidae > Anastrepha > Anastrepha ludens. The sequence continues at coordinate 5,619,449 of NC_071498.1, read as the reverse complement.
CCTTTGGGAAATTCAATCTAATGCAGCTCTTGTGATGGCGTCCAGGGGTTTACGAATTGTATTTGCGACGTCCTACTTCGAGGAGGATGGGAACTTGTTTAGTGCTTACCCATTGCTCAGTGTTACTTATGGTTTTAGGCTAGAATATCCGCTTAATTTTGCGCAGAAAACGTTTCAAAAAGCTTTGTAACGTTTTTCGTACGTGTTCAGGTTCCACGTCCCACAACCATATAGCACCATCGATTTTACTTTGGCGTCGAAAATCCGCAAGTTCGTACATTTGGATATATGCGCCGATCTCCAGATTTTATCCAGCAAACCAAAGGCAGAACGTCATTCTGATATGCGATTGCGAATATCTACAGCTGATCCGCTTTGTAATAATGCTGCCGAGATAGCAGAACTCATTTACTACTTTTAAGGGATGCGGGCGATCTAAATAGCTTGCGTTTTGATGATGTTAATGAACATAAATTTTGACAGTTTACAGTTAACTATACGGCCTCAAAATCAAAATCAAAATCCACTCCTGTAGAAAGAGTAAATAAATTGAGATACCTTGGAGGTGTGCTCATGGGATGAATCACCAAAAAAAGATCTCGCATTGAATTGGTAAGGTCCACATTTATTAAATATGGCAAAGCCCTAAATTGTCGCGATTTCAATCAGCAACTAAAAATACGCTTCATAAAATGGTATGTATGGTCATTTCAGCTATATGCCATGGATATATGGTCCATAAAATTGTCACACATGAACAGACTTGAGGTATTTGAAATGTGGCTTCTCGGGAGATTACTCAAAATGCCTTGGGTCAAACACGTTTCTAATGAAAAAGTGCTGCGAAGAGTTCACGGTGACAGACAACTACTCAGGTGTGTCAAACGTAGAAAAACATCGCATCTGGGTCATATTCTGCCAAATATAAACTGCTAGAACTCATATTGCAGGGCAAGCTCGAAAGCAGTTTTCTTGGTTGAGGAACAGTGGACCGGTATACAAAATATGAGTAAGCTCTTGGAAGTAGCTAGACACCGCGAATTATTTTCCAATATAGTTCAAAATTAGCATAAAAAAAGAAAGTTTTAATATTATATTATTTGTAAATTTTCTAATCACTTACAAATAGCAAATAAAGAAGAAGAACTCTTATTACGTGCATGCCCAACACTTGAGCCATTCTTTTTCAATGGAAAACTATTTGATTTGCCCACACCTCAGTTTAATAATTTTAATTATTTTGCAACTAGTACAATTCTAACCACTCGCGAACTAGTATGACTTCCTCCATTAAATATCAGTACATAAACTGCAATGTTTGATGAGTAGTTCGGTTTTTCACTGCAGGGATTTTATGCTATACCTACCTATATATGTAAGCTTGTACTTGTACGTATGTGATCGTAAATACAAAGTAGGCTGTTCATTAAAATACACACCCACTCCGCCAATGCTTGACCCCATTTTAAGTATAACGAATTCACACTAGTAATACAATTTTTCACATATTTAAAATACCAGCTTTTTGCAACTTTTACTTTGAACGGCAGATTTTATGGACTTTTGTAATCGCATTAAAATTCAATTATGCATCGAGGGGAGAGATAATTGCGCAATATGCGTTATTGACTGCTGTGGGGCTAAGTACAATTAGAAAAAAAGGTAAAAAACAATGGTTATGTATGCGAAAAAAACCTGTATTAAAAATACAAAAAGTACATTTATCTGAGGTTATGTTCACATGCATACAAGGTGGCGCAAAATTAATTATTCAGTTTTATTTTAGAATAACTTTTATAAAAAAAGTTGTTCAGAGTGACGGAAATCTTTGTTTCGACCTTTGCGCACTCCATTGGGTACATATACATGCAAGGTGGCCCAAAATGAATCATCCATTTATTGTTTTGAATAACTTTTTTATTAAATGAAAAAAAAAAACTTTGAGATTTTGAGACTCATTTTTTGATTTATTATTTTTATGCGCTCCATTGTTTGCCTGTGCAGCAGAGTGTCAAATATAAATGACGTAATAATTAAAAATCTTCCTATAGGGTGATTAATTTTCCAACACCTTGTACAAGCGCACCAAAAAAACGGCTCAAATTGACTTTAAATTAAAAAGCGACAAATTGCAACTTAAAAAAGCAGTATTATATAACTGTTTTTATTTTCTCCAAATATGCAGTTAAATGAAAAATATATTCGATTTCAAATTGCATCGATGCGCTATGTTAATATAGAAAAACACTTACACCTACGCTGGATTACGCTGGTGGCTTTATGTGGGAATAGGAAATTAGAAAAAGTACTTATTCGCACAAAAAATTGGGATGCAAGCACATTTTGTAACGAATGCTTGGTATTGTTTTTTATACATAGAAAATACAAAACATCGTTTCGAAGAAAATTACTACAAACCAGCGAAAATTTTGAGCAACTTTAAAGTTGCTCTTTGTTATATTAAAATCTAATGGACTATAAAATTGATAACCAATTTTTTTTTGTCTGAATAAAATTTTGAAATTTTGAAAATTTTCCTAAATTCTTATAAATATCGTACAAAGTTTTAAATATAAATCATTAAAGTTTTTATTATAGAATGAGCTATATATTGCCGATGACTTGGTCCTAATGGTCTCAGGACCCTTCCCATCAGTAATGGCTGAAATTTTGGAAGGTGCACTGGCTACACTCAGTAGATGGGCTGCCAGTTGCGTCTCAGAGTCAACTCTGACTAAACGGAGTTGAGGCTATTCACCAGAAAATAGAAGCTTCCATCTTCTAGACTTCCAAGACTAAACAACCAGTGTCTTACTCTCTCATCGGAAGTCAAGTATCTTGGTGTAATATTTGACACCAAGCTCCACTGGAAGCTGCACATAGAAAATCGACATAGGAAGGCCACTATAGGCTTCTGCGCCTGTAAATCTATGTTCGGCAAAAAATGAGGTCTCAGGCCACGTGTCGTACTTTGGATGTACAACTTAGTTGTTCTGCCAATTTTGACATACGGTTGCCTAGTTTGGTGGGTAGCTCTTCAGAAGGGCTACAACACCACTAAACTAGAGAGAGTGCAGAGAACTGCAGGTGTGGGCATCACTGATTCTTGTAGAACATGTCCCGCTGCTGCGCTCAAGGTTATTCTGCACTTACTTCCTGTGGATCTGCAGGTTAAGTCCATTGCTGCTCAAGGTGCTATTAAGTTGAAGGAGATTGGCCTTTGGAGACAACTTCCTGTAGGACATAGTAGCATCTTGAAGCATCTTCTATGTTCATCGCACTGAACTCTCCATCCACAAACTGTGTTTTACGGGGTGTGCTACGACTATCTTTCCGAGCATGCAAGATTGGAAAGAGGCGAGAGTCGGCACCGATATAGGTACCTCTGTTTTCACTGACGGATCCAAGATGGAATCTGGAGTGGGAACGGAGGTTTACTCTAAATCAGCCCGTATTTCGGTCTCCTTTAAACTTCCGGAAACAAGCAGCGTTTTTCAAGCAGAGGTTTTCACGATCCTGCAGGCATGGAAAATGCTTTGGGATCGCCGTTGGGAGGGAGACATTAATATTTTTTCAGATAGTCAAGCTGCGATCAAGGCCCTGTCGTCGCCGTATTGCAGATCTCTTCTGGTGTACTCCTGTAAGGAGGAACTCAAACATCTCGATCGAGCGGGAAACATCTCCCTTATCTGGGTTCCTGGGCAAAGGAATATAGGGGGAAATGAAATTGGCGACGAGCTTGCCAGGAAGGGGTCGACAGAACCGGTTTCAGCTGTCCCCCTCGCAGACATCAGTGTCCCTTTGTCCGTTGTTAAAGGGAAACTGCACAATTTCTTTCTAAAAAAAGCGCAAGACAGATGGAGGCCTATCTCATTGTGTGCTATTTCGAAAACATTATGACCTCAATACGATAGAAACAGAACACTTAAGGTGATGGGAATCCCCTGCGATTCAATTTCCAAACTCATTGGGGTGATCACTGGTCACTGGATGATCGGCACTCATACCAAGAAGCTTGGAATTCCGTAAAACCCCTATTGCAGGAGCTGTGGGGATCCTGCAGAAAAAGAGACTGTGGAACACTTTCTCTGCAAATGTCCGGCTCTGGCGGCTAGGCGCTTGAGATTCCTTAGACTTTTGACCTTTGGGGATGACTTGATGAAATTCTCCAGCCTAGATCCCTTTTCTCTCCTCCACTACATCAAAAGCACTGGATGGCTGTAGACGGTTTTTCTCTTCCCTAAATCTTTTCATAGGTAGTGGTCCACATTATGATACCAAAACGGCACGTACGTGCTACTTGAAGTGTACCTGGGGTACTCTTGCCTACCTACCTACCTGAGCTATTGTATATATTAAAAAAAATTCTTCAAATTTAAAAATAAATAATCAAAACTTGTGTTAAAACTTGAATTAATGTGGTTTTTTTTATAGAATCTGCGATATTTTTGTACAAAAAATATTTGGAACTAAGAACTAAATAAGTCAAAACTTGCCAACAAGCGATACTTTAATAATAAATTCCGGGGTGTAGTAGTATCTTACTACTAAATCTAATTTTCGGAATTTCTTTCGGACACATTCCTATTATTGCATTAACTCGAATGCACTCCTTTTTTTTTTTGTTTTTGATTTGGCTAAACTCTTATCTTTTGCACGAATTGCAATTTGGTGAAATAGAAAATTGCAAGTCGTGCTCTTTTTTAGCGCCCTAGTAGTTCCGCGAAGCAGTATTCTGGCTCGAATTTTATTTATTTTTTTTATTAATGGCATCCGTTCCTGTTTCAATAACTTGAATTCTCTACTCTATTCAGATTATTTGCGGTAGTTTTGTAATATTACTTGTGAGGCCAGTATTCATCTCTTGCAACGAAACTTAATTAATCTTGCCAATTTGAATCGCACGAATAAAGTATTGTTTAATATCATGAATTGTGGCCACTTGTCTATTTCTAGTTCTATCGAGGCTCGGCAATCGTGCTATATAATCAATTTATTTATGCTTTAATCATCAACTTATTTCATTAAACGATTTTTTTGATCTTGGAGTTGTGTTCGTTCATTTCACGTTCCAGAATCATATAAATATTTACAGTAATCAAGCATTTTTGTGCCGCTATTCGAAGGATTTCAAAGGTCCGTATACCGGGAAGCGTATCTCCGATAGTTTGTAAAATACACCGGTTATATCATTGACTAAATATATCGAAATATGAATGAAATGGAATGTTCCGGGATTCTCAAATGTACGAGGCAAATATGCAATCCATTTTAAGCCCACTTCGCAAAAATAACTTTAGCAGAATCTTTTGCTCAAATACTCCAAAGAAGATAGCCGCATCAGATGTTGTTGTTACTATTGTAACATCGTAAACTTTTTCTATAAATATTTAGGAAATTCTGCTGACTTAACTGTCCTCAGGCTGATATAAATCCGCCTCGTTCCGGTATCGTAGAACCGACCAGCGTGCAAAGCATCAGATTTTATTATTTCCATACTTCTACGTCATAAAATATGACAAAATTCATGGAGATAATTTAAAGTATGGGCTTTGTTTGCCAAGAAAACTTTACTGCGCCATTTTCTTATTCCAATATAGGTATTGTAGAGTAAAAAGTTCTGCATTTTTAATTGTAGATTTCAGTAGAAGAAGTCCTCTACTACATTAAAAAATAAATTATCTATATAACGTTGGGGCCCCTATAAAACCCCCTTAGTCGAAAGGGCTGGTGCATTACTAACATTCGGTAGTATTCAGCTTGGAATCCCAATATGGACACATGGACGTGAAATATGAAATGATAGAAATTTCTTGTTCTATGGCAACCCCCCGAGTGTACTGCTATCATGAAGATGCTCTCATAGGATCTTAATTAAAAAATTTGCCGTTCGGAGGTGGCATAAAACTGTAAGCCTCCCATTTTTAAACTTTAACTTGGAACGGGCATAGTGATGAACTTCCTTCCGGTGAATAACTCAGAGGTTGTGGATTTATATATTTGTTACGCAAGCCACCGAAGGTAAGTTGCGTTAAAGAGTTCGCCGTTCCCTTCTCCAGAAAAAAATCAAGCCAAAAGGCTCTGCAGATAATTATACACTAAGATATGAATATATAAAATTTTTGCAAAGTCTTCTTCAAAGATGAAAGCACACGAAGCTATGCTAAATTTTTAAATTAAGCTGAAATTTCAGTTTCAATATTGAAAGTCCGATTAGCATTTAAAATAGCAAAATATCAATGGGTCAGGTTTTTGTCATGACACTCAGCTGACGGTGATAAAACTTGTAAGCAACAACCACAAGTATTTTCTATTCAAATCTGATCAGCCTACCTCTGCATTACTGACCAAAATACGCACTATAAATGCTTGAAATCTGGGTTGTGCATTTAAATTTTTTTTACGTAAATATGCATGTTCGAAAAGAAAGAATGAAGCCAGTACAAATAAGGCAATTAAGCTCAAAACGCAATCACCTGCTAAGCAATTAACTTAAAATATTCAATAAGAAAACTTGAGTATTTTGCAATTAGAAATTCAGAAAAATTTTGAGCAAATAGACTTACCTGCGAAAAGAATACTATTGCAGTAAAATTTATTTGCTAGAGATTGACCGAATTTCAGCTGCGGCCGCAAAAGTTCGGTTCATTCTTTGTAGTGACCGAATTTTTTAGTTTTATATTTTTTATTTATGTTCAAAAATTGTTGAAACTTTTAGTTTTTCTAGCATTCTCGAATACTCACAGTAAAGGCAACATTATCTATTAAAAAAGCGGCTTCAAAGTACCTATTTGCTCCGAAAACTGGTGTGACTAGCGAGCAGTTTTTCGGATTCCAGGTCAGTTCTGCCACCTACTCAGGATATCAGCTGCCATCTGCGCGGCATAACTGCTTATAAGTTATTGTGTTTGCTTTACAAAACCTAATTATTCATTTAAAATAATTACACTGCGCATCAAAGTTTTTTCACCAGCAAGGGGTTAGTAGGCAACGTCAGATTTTGGTATATGAAACTTGCACCCAACAACAAATACCTATTTGTTATCATATCTACCAAAAGCACAATTTCGGTATTTTTCGGCATTGATGTGAATGAACTGATTATAGTAGCAAAAGTAGGAGCAAGTCTTACCTTAAAGCTGTAAAACTATTGTACATACACTGATTGGTATGAAATAAGTCGGTCACAATGACTAAAAAGTTCAAATCAAATGTTCTTGAAAATTTATACACACTATGTATGCTCATTTCTAACCTAAAATGCATTATTTGGCCATTTCGAATCAAAATTCTAAAGAGATGGAACATTTTTTAACCCACATGCTAATCTCTCACCAGTGATATTCTTAAAATAGTGATATTCTTGCATAGTCTTCGAAATGTTTTACGCAAATTTTCTAAAAATTAATCGAAACAGGTCTCAACTTTCTTTTCTTATTTCTGAATATTTTATAATGAGAATTGGGAATAATTTGAAAAACTTCCCTTTTTAATCAAAAAGCTGATGTTTTTTTACATCCTTACATATCTTTGGTATGCTTAGCAATTTTCCCCTCGTTTCGATTGCAGTCAAACATTAGCAAAAATTGTCCGACATTCGGTTCGCTTCGCATTCGGCCTGAAAAAGTGATGTTCTGTCGCTTCCCAATAACTAACGTTTTTGTACCATAAAATCACTCATACGCCCGGGTGTGACTGATACGCGCCGAAAGAATTCTAAATAATCGATTGCATATTATTTCGGCAATAACAGCAAATCAGCAACAATGAAAGCGAGTGTATCCATCAACATTTTAGCAACAAATCCCCCTGCCATTCGCCATGAATGACCGCATTTCTAAAACTGCAGTTATAATTGTACCCGAAACCATTACCATAATTGTTCACTTGTCCTCCAAATAGCGCAAATTTGGCAATTGTTAAATTTTTACAGGGAAATTGCCAAATAATCATAAACATCCATTTTTCCACACGTTGCACTCATGTAAATGATAGCAATACATACAGAGATATATACATACAAGCTTATATATATGCGCTTACTTTTTTTGTTAATTTCCAACCGTTTAAATTTTTGACGTGCCGGTGACAGAAGTGATAAATTACCACAGGAAATGTTGCCAAATCCAACAGCATTAAAGAGCTAAATATTTTTTTATACAAGGTATTTATATTTACAGTTACAACTGTTTATTCGCATTTATATCTGTGTGTGTGTGTGTGTAATTCAATTATTATTTGCTCAATTGCCATGTCTTCTTTTTATTTATTCTGGCCACTTTCTGAGGGATTTTAAGTAATAATAGCCGCTAGTAAAAGCGTCACAAAGGAGATTATAAGCTATTTACGCTTGAATTGTGGCATTAATACTCGGCACGCTCACTCATCAATGTGGAAATAAATCTCCTGCAAGCTGTCAGTTCTTGGCTAATGGAAATATATAATTTGTTGTTTTGTAAATACATTTTTATTTTTCTTTATAATTCTTCTTTATGGATGCAACTTTTGCGAAGGCATGCTGCCATCATTACACACATTCATGCAGCAGAATGGCCACTTAAAAATTATTTTTTACAATACAAAATTCATGGAACTAACGAACTGTGCGTTATTCATTTTCAATTGTTTGCCTTTAGGCGCTGCTACTCGTGTGCTGACTTTTTATCACACACATTTAGCTTCAGTTTATAAAAATAGCCTGAAAGCTTTAAAAGCGCCATCGTACAAATTTACACATCAGGAGACTCTGATCTTGCTATGCTTTTCAGGCAAGGAGCTTTTAGAGTAAAGTTTAATCCGCGAGAAACTTTTTAAAAATTCGAATACAAAGCTCTTGAAACAGCTTTTAGAGCTTTATAATAGCAATGCGCACGCCGCATTTTGTATGATCCTTATATATATATTTCTTTATTTTAACTTTTTCACTTTTTTTGACGAATTTTAGGATATTTTATTCATAAGTGATTGAATACAACTTTAAGAGTAGCTCTACTGCTCGAATTTTTGAAAATTTTCCATAACTGATAAAACAATATAAAGCAGCACCATCAACTTTCTCATATTAAATGTAACAAGAGCAAAACTAGAGGTCTATATACCACTTGCGGGGCATTTTGTATTATAGGGAATCTTTATTATTCTGTTCGCCGGTGTATATATACTACATATATGCGTAAGTAAGTAAGTAAGTAAGTTGAGTGGCCTTGAATGGAACTTGCGATTTTTTACAAGAAACAAAACATGGTGCAAATAATTCAGAAGTTGTGGCCATTAGCAGACTATCACCCGGCTCTCAGTGAATTTCAAAGAAACAGCTGATTGGCTGACGTAACCAGGGTCATTGCAGCGGTTTGTATGAGAGCGCAACCAGTATCTCGCTTCAATACTTGGCAGCATTGCCACTCCCTGGGCTGATGAATAGCTAATAGTCGAAATGCCGGACTGCCAGAGGCACGGCACCAAAAATAATTGACAAAAACAGTTCGTTTTTTCGTTAATGAAAAAATATCGCGATTTAAATATTTATAATTATTTGTTTCAAAATAAATCAAATTGAAACGTTATAATTTAAATTAACGTGTGTTTTAAGAATTTTCAAAAACCGAAAAGGATTCTACGTCCTGTGTACCTGGTTAGGTTAGGATAAATGGTTGCCCTTACGAGGGGTTCATTTGGACAAATAATCAAAATTCGTCCGTTATTATGCCCCCTGAGTAGAGGAAAGGAGAATGAAAAGATCCAGACAAGTGGAAAAAATGAAAAAGGGCTTTTGGATTAGAGAAGAAGCTCGGCCAAACACCTAACAGAAGTGTTGACGCCAATTATCGGCTAATTCTGGAACCACTTCTGGCCAAAAACCGTTCCGACGCCATATACTAGGAGGTAAAGGAAAAACTAATATGTAAAGTAATAATGGAAATAGCTCTTCAAACGATGCGAACCTTAGCCCCACAATTATGACAAATCTCACTCTTTTTGGGTATTTTATGTTTTGGGAGCAATAAAAATTCCAGTTAATTTGGTGATCATGGCGGCCACAGAAGCCGAATGGGTTGGTGCGTGAGTACCATGCGGAATCCAGAGAGAACGTGGGTTCGAATCTCGGTAAAACAACAAAATGAAGAAAAAGTTTTTTCTAATAGCGGTCACCTCTCGGCAGGCAATGGCAACCGTCCGAGTGTGTTTCTGCCATGAAAACGCTTCTCATAAAAAAATCTGCCGTTCGAAGTCGGCTTAAAACTGTAGATCCCTCCATTTTTGCAACAACACCAAGACGCACACCACAAATAGGAGGAGGAGTTTACTTTACTTTTTACAAATTACTTTTGAAACACACCTTGTACGCGTGTATGTACTTATGTATTCATTGGTTGCTGTATGCTGTGCATTTTACTTGGAAAAGAATAAAAATTTATCAATTCTCGTTTTATTTACATATTTGGATACTTTTTGAAGTTATATTTAAACACATACTTGAAAATACTTACGTAAATATGCCTACTTTGATATCAATTCAGATATCAAAAGATTTAAAAGCATTTTTAAACATTAAAACAAAGTAAGGGTTTTACTAAGTAAGAAATGTAAGTATATGTATTGTAATATAACGTAAGTATATAGGGAAAAATACTTATGTATACAGTGATTGAAACACTTAATCGTACAATACTCTCTGCCCAACATAAAAACAGAATTTCAGAACTGTAAGCTAATTAATATTTGCATTCAACATTTTTGTGCTGGGAAATAGAAATAAGAAAACCATGAAGTTGTGCTACAAACGAATAATCGTACAAAATTGTATGTCCTTAAAAAATTTCAAAATCTCCCTTATCAATGTCCAGTGGCTAATTCTTTGGCCTTTATTGCAACATTCAAATATCTTGGCATAGATTCTACCAAGCTTTTACGTACATACATACCTATATCTGTTGAAGTATGGTATCATTCAGTTTTCAATGCTACCTTGAGTTGGGTTTTTTTCGAAAAGCTTTATTACTTAGATTTCTGCACAATTTCTCCAAAATATGCTCGATTATAGTGAGATCAGACAATTGTAGTTGAGCCTACGCAGAAACACCTCCATGCTCCACAATAGCTTTTCATTATTCGACTCAAATGCAATATATTGAGCTTTCTGCAGCATAACACTTTCCTGCTATACGAGTATCTGCTTTCATCAGTATTTTTTTTTTGTTTCCTTGCTCACTCACCTCGACAAGACTTTTCTTGCGTTGGTCTCGTTAATCTATTTGATTTTTGACAGGGTAGGTGATTAGCGTGACGCTATCAGTCCTAAGTAGTGGGAATGCCCACCTGTCGGTGCTTAGAAACAACGCCTTCTTACTGCTTGGAGCGTCATCTGTGTGTCACATTTTTCTGGCAGAAGGATCGCACAGATGGTTGAGGACTTCGCTAAAGTGGTGTGTCTGCGCTAAAACCCCGATTGCCCGCTTCCTCTTGCTGGCGCCACTGATGCATTGTGTAACTGTATGCTTTTCTTTGTTTTTGCTTGTTTTAGCAGCCACAATGCAAATAATGCGCTGACTATTGCGCGGGAGTAAGGATGGAAAGGATAAGTTTTTGGGTTTGAAGAATGAGGTTTTTTGTTTTAGAAACAGGGAAAGTAGGTAAATTTGGAAAAGTGCGAGGACCGTGCTTTACGTGGGGTTCGAGCACACAACCTCTGGGATGGCAGGCTAGTGCACTACGCTAGACTACCGAGGCCGTATATAATACCTTAAAATAATACTTGTAGAATAAGTACAAGAAGTAATGATTTAGTTATATTTTACCATATTTTAGAAGTCTATAAATATATATATCCTTAGCTATGCATTCAGTGTCAAATTACATGCAAGCGCACTGTGGAGATAGAAAGAGAAGAGATAGAGAAAATAGATGCAGGATCCAATTTTTAGCCAATTTTAATATTTTTTTCTTAAAATGTTCATAAATGATTTGGAAAGAAATTTTTTAGGCCCGAATTCTTTTTTTAATTATATCAAACATCCTTCAAAAGGGGTATCTTTATGAAAAATTCAGAAACTCTTTAAAAATTAAAAATTTTATGTACTTAAATTCGGTTTGGCACTTTTGTATTATAGTTGTACTCAACGGTAATACATCCCGAAAAGTACGCGAATTTTCAGCCCCCTTAAAAGGTAAAAACGTCCCCTAACTACGCAAAAACTGAAAAAAAATTTTTTTTTTCAATGACAAATCTAGAAAATTCACCGAAAAAGTTTTATATACGTTTTTGAGGTTTCTAAGTATGAATTCGTCATGCACTTATCGTTGCAGGGTCAAATTGAAGACGTTGACGTGAGCTATTCGGCAAAAAAAAAAGAATTTTTGGGAAAACCACTCGAAACGAATAATATCAAACAGCCATCGAACTCACCTGATATGGCTTGATGTAATTTTTTTCTGTTTGGGAAACACGTTTTAACAGCCGAAAGGAAGTAGTGGAAAAATCGAAGAAGGCTCTGACGGCTATGCTGAGAAGTGAGTTCCAGAAATATTTCGAGTGCTGGATCAAACACCGGCATTAATGCATCGCAGTTGATAGGAATTAATTTGAAGGCGATAAAATCACTTTTGAGGAATAAACCTCCATGTGTTTTGAATTTCCTGAATATATTCTGTGAACCTTTTGATCAAGGTGAAATAACTGGTGTCGCATGAATTCCCCGAATTTGTTTATTTTTATTTACCAGTGTACAAACATTCATTATTATATCATTTTTTTAAAGTGATTAAATTTAGTAGACCATAAATATAATTAACAGCATAATGTTTTTGAAAAAAAATGAAGTATATACGATTAAGCGTTTGAGCCACTGTTCGCTGTATATAGGCAATGCTGTCGATTTGTATTCGTGGCATTTCGAATGTTTACAGATTTCACGAGGCAAATATTGCTGAAATTTCCTACACAAAACGTAGAAATGTATGCCTGTATACCTGTGGGCAGGTGCATTACGATTTGTAAGCGTGGGCGATTTGTGTTTACCATTCTTACCATATCTTAGATTTTATTGTATCTACACAGTGGCACGTTCGAGTGTATCCATCTATTTATGTGTGTATGTAACTGCTAAATAAATATTTACAGACATTTGTAAAAAATATAAAAAATTGCAAACATTTATGGCTAAAAATATAAAATAAATATTGTATTAAATAGTATTGTACATTGATAAGTTACCTGCTGCTGAGCTTGTAATGGGCGAGGCGTCTTCGTTCTCGTAGCATATTGTTGCGTTAGGTTCCCCCACAAAAAGTGCGAATAAAAACAAAATGGGAAGAAACCAATGGCAACCAAAAGAAGAAAAAGAAAATTGAAAAGAAACGAGAAAAAAAAACAAAAACAAAAACAGAAACGAAGAACAACAGTACGCAAAAAGGAAACAAATAACCAAACGAACGAACAAACGAACGGTATAAATATCATTTATATAGAATGGACGATTGGAATTGGTTTGAAAGAGATGGGACATAAATAAATAAGAATAGTAAATCCAAATAAATATTAGAATGAGTATGGCAAATGGTGCAGCATTTGGATGAAAGAGAAAGATTTAGAAGAAAAAAATTGAACATAAGCACAAATTTTATAAAATCCTTTCTTTTGTTGTTTTTTTTTTTGTTTTTAGAGAATTGTTTACAAATACTTAAATTGTTTATTTATTTTAAGTTGTGCATGTATGTGTGTGTGTGTGTGTTTTCATTTTGTTGATTTACGCTTGTGAACTTTTAGCATCGACTTTACAATTTATTACTCATTCATTGAGACATGCAGCTTTGCCTTGTGCGTTCGAGGATGCAGCGGTCATCGAATTTTAAAATGGATATTTAGTTTGTATTTGAATTTTCTATTTTTTATTTTTTGGTCATATTCTTGAGTTGTAAAGTATGTAGAATTTTCTACACGACTACAGCAATATGTGTATGTATGAGTGATGCAGTATTTTTTGATAATAGTACGAAAAAGTAATTTTTTTGTAATTAAAATTTTTTCACACGTAATTATAGTTGTAAATTAAAACATATTTTAATTAAAATTAAACTTAAGCTCTAAAACAGATTTCATATTTTAGTCAAAAGTAGGCCTACTAAAACCAACTTTCGTCATAACGAGACGGCTCACAGTCGTCCCTATGAGAAGAACAAATTAATTCGTCGCTAGAGAAAAATGCGAGTCTTTCAATAAATTCACTTTATGCCCTATGCTTTTTCTTTTCATAATACAAGTACTTAGTTGTTACCCCTAAGGCATTTTTAATTCAGCGTAACAAAACCGAAGTTGACAAATCTTTGGTGTAAACAAATTTTCCATATATCTCAAAACGGCAAAGAACTCCAAAAATGGCAAAACAAGTAAAAATTATGGATCTTATAAAATATAAGCGCAATTTAATACTGGAAAATATTTTTGTAGATTATTTTTTCATATGCATGAACATTAGAGCGGGTTGAATTCTTTCTCTATTTTGTTTCGGCAACTGCAGTATTCTACTGGCAATTCTGAACAAAATAACCAGGGACACAAAACTCCCATTAGATTTCTAGCCCACTTATTTTTAATTTTAGCTATTAATCCTCAAAGAACAAGCAGCAATTTTCAAGCAGTTCGGGTAAATTCATAAAATTTTCCTGGGTGAAGGCCAAGAATATATACAGTCTGCGTCAGTAAAAAAACCGCGATTATTCATGAAATATAAAAGATATATATTTAAATTTTTTAACATAAAAGTATTTAAAAACCTACTAGATGCATTTGCTCAATAAGGCGTGTAGTCTTCAACGTTGTCGAGTATAGCTGGCATCTTCTCGGAATGCTTTGAACCAGCTGTTCTGGGTAGCTCGTCGACAAAGAGGACTAGATTTTGCGAACTTGACGAACGAGTTGCTTGAAATCATGGACTGGCTTTCCGACAAGATGCGTTTTCATAGTTCTCCACACATTTTCAATGGGGTTGGTGTCTGAGGACTGGGTAGGCCAGTCCAATACTGTGACGCCCTTTTCTTGTTTTATTGTTTCTCAGTGTGTTTTTCAGAGAGCAGTGGTTTTGATGATGTGTGAGGGTAGGATATGTTCGCCTCCTTCAGTCGTCGTTCGATGGTGTTGATATTCACATCTATTCTCTTTTTCCCCTATATTCCACATAGGAACCATCTTTTCCTACTATAATATTATATTCGAAAAATTAAATCTTGATTTAAGTGCTATGCTCTTGTGGAGTTTTTCCAAATTATGTAGGAACGAGGTCGAAAAAAATTGACCCGGCTGCTTCCTGAGAAAATTAATTTTGTTTAATTCCTCAAAATATTGTTTTTTTTTACTTTCGTAGTATTAAAAATCGAACTCCTGAAGGAAAATATAGTGGCAGTGCAGGGAACGATATCGAAAAAACTTACCCGGCTGCCTTCTGAAAAATTCATTTTTTTTTTTAATTCTTGAAAATATTGTTTCTTTGAATTTTACAGTTTGAAGATCCAACTTCTTAAAGAAAAAAGTGTATGTAGCGTAGTACACATAACAGAAGTCAAACTTTCAAGGCAGACAAAGAAAGAAGAAGAGACCCGAAGAGAAAGAGAGAGAGAGAGAGAAAGAATATATGTGTAAATAAATTCACAACATTTGCAGAGAATACAAATAGACAAAATTTACAAAAAACGGAGAAGGGTTGACCGGTGTAGGTAAACGCCGGACACAAACCGTGGCAACAACGCGCACTACTCCGAGCTTTTATCACCCGCACAAGCACTTGTACTTTACTTGCACTTTATAGTACGCACAAGCACTTGCCAGGAAACGGAAATAAGCGCCAAAATGTAGGCACCAAAAAAACACGCCAAAAAATTGAGACCAAAAAACGCTCCAAACACTAGGCACCAAGGAAATATAACGCCAAAAAGTAGGCACCAAAAATATGTATATTTCCTACAAGTTTGCACCAACAAACAAGCGCCAAAAAGTAGGCAGTGTTATTTCTCACTGCAAATTAGCAACCAAAAGTAAAAACTCAGGAAAAAAGCCTAAAGTGTATTTAAGATATATATAAGGTATAGCTCTCTCTCTCCTTATCCTCTACGGTATATCTTTTTTCTCTCTCGCGAAACGAAAATGCCCAAAACGTTGCATGGCCTTGGAATTTTACACTCCATTCTCGCTCCTCCATCGACGCCAAAGAAGTTTCCCTTCAAAAAATAAGCTCGATTTTTTCATTTTTTGTTGGGTAGTGTCAGAAGAAAAATACAAGAAGATTGTTTTGATATATTTTTTTCGACAGCAGTTTAGGCAACTATCCGAACTTCCACTACATATAAAAAGGTAGACAGAAAATCTTAAAAGCAAATCAGACGTTTGTTAGTGGGTGAAAATAACGTTAACTTAAACAAATTTTAAAAAAATTTTACAGACTTCAAAATTTAAATGTTCAAATACAATAAAATTATAAAAGCTGTGTATGAATTATATTAATTTAGAAACACTTCTTCACAAATTCGTACCTTAGTAAATGTTGCTTGTTGTTGAAAAAGTATGCAAGTGTTGAGAGGTGGTTCAGAGAAAATATTCATTGCAAAAGGTATCTTCTTTACGCTAATGCATTGGCTAAGAACTCTCGTTATGTGTGCGACTATTTGCTAATCAGCCGACATGCTATCTTATAACTTTTCCTGCTCTAATTCTTTTCGGCAATAAAAGAGAAATTTGGAGCAGAAGTTGAAAGCTTTTCCAAAATCAGCCTACAGAAAGGAGTGTCTCTTTAATGTCGCACAAAAACGATTTATTAATATTTGATAATTTGCTAACAGTAAAATTGTCATTTAAAGCTCTCAGCTGATTAACGAGCCTTGTGTTATAGGCAACGATAACCAGGCATTGAGAAAACGGCCTTTTGTCAGATACCAAAATCATTTGATCCGATCACAACTTTCACGATTTTTTATATATTATTTAATCAACTGAAATGCTTACACTTTAAAATATAAAATAATGTAGAAAGAAAAAAGTATTACAGCTACAACAAAATATCTATATTAAAATTCACACACACATTGACATACTCGTTCGCATATTTTCGTATACCCAGCTGGAAAATTCGCTAGAGCCAAATTGTTTTGCTGCTAGTGAGTTTAGAAATAACCCCGCCACCCTAGAAAAAATTAATATGTTTTAAAGTTCAGGTTTACTACTAAATTCGACAGAGGAGATCCGATAGTCGCCGAATTCCCTTTTTGCGTGGAAGTTGAAGAGGTGGACGGCTGCTAGGCTCGATTAATTTAAATTTTTTTATTTTTATTTTTTTGTGTTTCTACTTTTTCTTTCTTTATGTATTCCTTGATAAATAATACATGTACAAGGTGGGCCATATAGCGTTTGCTTTTTGAACCACCTATTGTTTTGAGAATGGTAACACAAATGACATGTCAAATGTGTTTATAATTTACTTAAAGGTTTGACATTTACGAAATGGGATGCTATACGCTTGAACAAAATTGGGAAATATTGAAAACCTATTTCCAAAGTGGTGAGTATTCTTCTTCTTTTCTGATTTTCACATCGGTGGCTACGTCAATAACCAAATTGTCGGATTTGGGCTCAGAAAATCCACACGTCACTGTAGGGAAGCAAATGCATCCTCAACGAGTCACTGTTTGGTGCGGTTTTTGGTCTGGCGGCATCATCGGGCCATTTTTTTTCGAAAATGAGCGAGGAGCCGCGGTTACAGTAAATGGCGATCGTTACCGTGACATGCTCAACGAGTTGTTTCCAAAAATTTAAGAGAATGGCATGGACGACATTTGGTTTCAACAGGACGGTGCAACTTGTCACACTGCCAAAGTTACACTCGAAGTTTTGGCTACCGTTTTTGAAAACCGAATAATCAGCCGAAATTCCGATATCAATTGGCCGCCTCGGAGCTGTGATTTAAGCCACTTGGGCTTTTTTTTGTGGGTAGTCGTTAAGGACAAATGCTATGCGAACCATCCAGAGACGATTGATGCTTTAAAACACGAAATCGAAGTTGCCATTCAAGAAATTGGAGCCCAAACAATCGAAAATGTGCTTAAAAATTGGGTTGATCGAATGGCCTACTGTAAAGCCAGTCATGACAGTCATTTGAACGATATTATTTTTCATTCATAAATGGCAATGTTCAATCTTCAAAATTAAAGAAAGTTTGAAAAAATAGTGATTAGTTGTTTTTATAGCCGATTCAAAAACCAAATTTTACATGGCCCACCCTATAGATGAAATTCTCATCTTTACTTATCGAGCCAATAAACTATTTCTAATTTTAAAGTACCCTTTAACTCTTTTCATTTACTTAACTGCCTGATAGAGAAAACTTGCGAAACTTCGGCAATGAAAGTCCGCCATTTGGTTCAGATATGGTGAAGGCTGGTCAAGCCAGTGAGTTAGCCCTGCTAATCTTCATTCACACCACCTTCATTTTACTTAACATTAACCCTAACTTTAAATTTTAAAGTACACAATAATTAACCTGGCAAAAAAGTGTGAAATTAACCTTATAATCTAAGTAGAAATATTACATTATATTTACAAAAAAAATCACCAATTTTGTTGACTTCTGTTTAAGCCAGGGTGCACCTATTTGGTGTTTTTTTTTTGCTTTAACTTTCCTTGAAAAGGCCAGAAAGGGAGGTCTACACTACGTAAAATAACTGTAGCAGTAAGAATTTTTGACAATTTATTTGTTTCTTACTTAATTTTTATAATTTTTCTATAAAAATTCTCGTATGTTCATTATTTTACAAAAACCTTATAAATCCAAGTTTCAAACCTACTGAAAATTAAAAAAAAAATTACACAAATTTGGTCAGAATTTCACACATTTTAATCAGTATTTGTAGAAAAATTTTGGGCATGCCGAATTACGGCTCCCCTTATTTTACCATACAAACGGAGCAAGTTCCAAGTAACACAAAAATCATATTAAGAATTGACAATTTTTTTTTCTGAGGTCGTTGGCATTTTCTCTTCATCAGAAGTCGGCAAGTTGACTTGACAGAGTAATCGAACTGCACAGTGGGGAAAAGAGTAAAAGTTAAAGACCAAAATCACCAACAATGAAAAATGGAACGGTTGTACTCCACTATGATATAAATACGCCCAAAATTATAATTTATATATTTGCATAATTAAATAAAAAGCATCGATTCTGTAAAAAATAAAGAAATTGAACTCCTTCATATAATTTATGTTGCATTGAAAAGGAATTAAATTGACGAAAAAAAAACAATATCCTTCAAAACGTTATTAATTCAATATTACTATTTATACTTTTGGAACAGTTTCTGGTCAGAAGTATATTTTTTTTTCAATATTACTATTTATACTTTTGGAACAGTTTCTGGTCAGAAGTATATTTTTTTAATAGAAATAATAAATTCAGAAATAATTTTTTCGCAAAAGTGCGTGGAAAGAAAAAATTATATTATCTTAAAAGAAAATCTTTGAGTTAAGGATACAAATTGTTATCTAAATTTCTTCAGAATTCAGTTATATCGCTTCTGTTATAAAAATGTATCTCGCTTCGTAGGATTATTATTTCTACATGAATTTCGAAATCATACTTGCTCACATGACTAGTAAAGGGGCGATTAAAGATATCAATCCAATTCTGAGTTCCTTTAATGTCTTCAAAACTGTACCCGAAATTAAAGAAAAGAGTTTATTAGTTAGTTTATTTTTATTTTCAATAAACCCTGAAAATTGTCTAAATATCTACAATACATATAAAAATATTGTAATATTGTATCTACTGGAATTATATTCACGTGTTTCTGTAATAGATGTGTGGCACAAAGGCACCGCAAAACAACAAACACATTTGCAATCATAAAATTTTTTTTTCAATCATTTTATTCATACATATAAAGAAGTTTGTCCACTGTAGCATAAAAAATTACCAGCGTAATCAACGCCTATGTTGCTTCGTTGGAGTTCGAACCATAGATAATAAGATGGGAAACTCTTCATTTTGAGAGAGAACGCACCCATGAGGACGTTTCAAAACTTGGCAGCACTCACACATTATGGGATTTTGAACAGCTGATAGGCGAAATGGCGGGCTGCCACAGAAAACGCAGCGCTTCGTTTGACGTTTTTGCTTAGTGGAGAAATTACGCGATTGAAATGTTTATAATTATTTGTCTTAAAATTAATTTAGTTAAAACATAATAATTTAATTTGAAGGGTGTTTGTGGAATTTTCCAAAGCTTTTTATATCCTTTTCGGCTTCTACTTTAAATTCGTCTTGAGTGCATATCTAAATACATTTTACATACTTGCAATTTTATTGAAAACTGTGTGTTGGTTTATGTCTGTAAATTTGTATACATGAAGGTATTTTATGGTTAAAAAACGTAGGTAAGGGAATTTAATTTGAGTTTGAAATATTTTACAAACATATTTTTAGGTAATAGGACTATGAATAAGTTCGTGCGGTTTTACAACAGATGGCGTAACTTGATTATTATTCCATCGATCCACATTTCCAAACATTCATTGGAGAGCTACTGTCGTAAGGCACAAACGTCAGTATAAGTTTTTTATTTGAAGCGTAAACAACAATATTTTTACCACACTTGAAAATGTCGAATTTCGTGCCAAATAATGTGTTTTTGCGGGGAATTCTTCTTCATTATTTTAATATGAAGAAAAAAGCAGCCGAAAGTCATCGTATCTTGGTGGAAGTTTATGGTGAGCATGCTCTATCTGAGCGAACGTGCCAGAAGTGGTTTGCACGCTTTAAAAGTGGTGATTTTGGCTTGGAAGACGAAGAACGCGAGGGTGCGCCGCCAAAGTTCATGGATACCGAATTGGAGGAATTGCTCGATCAAGATCCGGCTCAAACGCAAGAAGAGGTTGCAAAAACTTTGGGAGTTGATCAATCAACCATTTCCAAACGTTTAAAAGCCATGGGAATGATCCGAAAGGTAGGCCATTGGGTGCCGTATGAATTGAAGCCAAGAGACGTTGAACGCCGTTTTATGGCATGCGAACAACTGCTTCAACGGCACAAAAGAAAGGGTTTTTTGCATCGAATTGTGACTGGCGATGAAAAGTGGGTCCATTACGACAATCCAAAACGTCGGGCAACGTATGGATACCCTGGCCATGCTTCAACATCGACGTCGGCGCAGAATATTCATGGCCTGAAGGTTATGCTGTGTATCTGGTGGGACCAGCTGGGTGTTGTGTATTATGAGCTACTGAAACCGAATGAAACGATTACGGGGGATGTCTACCGACGACAATTGATGCGTTTGAGCCGAGCACTGCGAGAAAAACGGCCGCAATACGCCGATAGACACGACAAAGTTATTTTGCAACATGACAATGCTCGGCCACATGTTGCACAAGTGGTCAAAACATACTTAGAAACGCTCAAATGGGATGTCCTACCCCACCCGCCGTATAGTCCAGACCTTGCGCCATCCGATTACTATCTCTTCCGATCGATGCAACATGGCCTGGCTGACCAGCACTTCCGTAATTACGATGAAGTCAAAAAATGGATCGATTCGTGGATTGCGGCAAAACCGACCGAATTTTTCACAAAGGGAATCCGTGAATTGCCAGAAAGATGGGAAAAAGTAGTAGTAAGCGATGGACAATATTTTGAATATTAAATTTGTAACCATTTTACGTCAATAAAGTTTCAAATTTCGAAAAAAAACCGCACGAACTTATTCATAGTCCTATTAATAAAAACTTAAGCTTATCTGTTTTAGTTTTATTCTTATATTAAAAAATTGCAATATTTTATGTATTTATTTATACTTTTTCGAGTTCATTACTTTATTATTATAATATAGCACTTGTATATCAATTTTGAATAATTCCATTTAAATATTTTTGATTTTTCAGCTTATTTTTCTATTTTATGCTGATTGTGGTCATTTTTATTATATGTAGGTGTATACGGGTGATATAAGGCTACTGGGCAACCGCGCACTACATACTAACCTCAATAGCGATGTGGAAACTAAAAATTCCCAATTTTTGTTTAAAAAATACCTAATCAAAGTTTCTTCCGGTATGGCACTACTGACAAATGTTATAAAAAATGTACATTATTCAGCGCTCTCACGAGAAAAAGAGTTTCGCATCTAGTCATCTATGGTTCGAACAACAACCGATTTTAAGAGCGTAAGAATGCGTGGGTTGAGTGCGCTGCTCGCACGAGTAAACTTCGCCGATCTCTGTTCCACAAACGAATGCTCGAAATTTGCCCAATTGTCAAAAATCAATGAAATTTTTGAGAAACTTGGAACTTGTACTTTTGTATTTCCAAATTTATTTGACAATAAAACTGTATATCCGAAATTTTCTTAAAAATTTTGATTAAAAAAATTAAAATTTTGATCAAAATTGGTTCAAGTTTTTGAAAGTTTAAATTTCTATGGTCGTTTTGGAGAAAAAATTATTATAATTCAATACGAAGCAAAAAAATTGTCAAAATTTTCCAATAAGTTCCTTTGATATACATTTTTAATGCAGTGTTTGTGTAAGAGTCCAATTTAGTATTCGTTTAAAATACTTTAATGTTTTCCAACTCCTGTTATTCGTTATAATTTTCTGTGTAGTAAGAAGAAATAAGTAGGTTTTGTTTGAAATAAATGTGTATATTGGGAATATTTTGTAATAAATTGAGTGAATGTGAAACAACTAGTTTTAAATTGGGAATTTTGCCCCAACATCATCGCTACAATAACCAATTGGAATTTGTGTTCATCATTAGTGAGGTCCTTCGAGCCGGATAATTTATTGCTTCTATGAACTGGGTCCTCTTGCAACATATTTAGGATTCTCCCCGCATACCTCATCCTGAGGAAGTGTAAACTTTGACACTGCTGAAAACATTCACCTTTTACCTACAAAAAGTACACCCACACCCAAAAGTACTCCACACTTCGTTAGCGCAATCTTATTGTTTTGAAAAAAAATGTGTTTTGTTGCATTATGAAAATTTTATTTTGATACAAATCAGACGGAAGACATTAATTTACTGACTTTGGGAGAAAAAAAATAATCGCTACTTGACGACTCGAATTAGTAATTTTACGAATCAGAAGCCGAGGTCTACCCACAAAGTTTAAGCCGTTTTTCCAAGGAGGATGTTTTTTATTAATTAACGAATTTAAGGATATCAAATTACCAGTTTTGGCCATCCGAGGAAATATTGTGAGAGTAACTTCGGCTGCCACGTCCCCGGAAACTCAGCCCGCTCATTTCATATTTATTCGCACACTCGTCCAATTTGTCGTTGATCAGGCAACAACGAAGTAAGGTTAGTTTTTTCTTCTATCACTAACACAATTTCAATTTAGTCGTTAAAAACCGCTAACGGCGACCGCTATTCGCACTTTTTATAAACGTGGCACGCCAATAGCAAAATCAGACTAGTTCATAACCAGTCATGAATTTCTTTAATTCAGCTTTTCCCTACAGGGCAACCATAAACACACATATGTAGTTGTAGTTATGTAGTACCCTTTGTTTGCTTCGCTGCGGATGTTCAATGACATTTCTGATAGCAGCAAAATTAGGCACACCGCCGCGCATCCTTTGCCATATCCGCACAAATGCCGAGTATTTCCTTGATCTCCAACCTACGCCAAAGGCGGCAGTCAGCCTCTAACGTACTCGCATATGTATATGTAATCGTTCGTATTATATAATTAGAGCTGCATACACGCAAATGTTCAATATCTAACTCTTACACATTCACATTCGACTGATTATCGATTAAATCATCAAGTACCTACCAGCAAATAATCAACTAACGCCTCCATGTGCACATTGTCAACAAGATTCCCTTCACTAATGCATGCTTTGCATGCATACATACACACATACACGCATACACTTGCACACATGCTAATATTCCAAATACATTTGTGCGAGAAGCGTTGACAATGTTTATCCCATTGCCGTTGTCAACGCTATAGCTAGCGTTAACGGTGTTGCCAATGTGAGCATTGTATTATGATTGGGTACATAAAGGCAACATGTGAGTACTGGAAGGCTGCCACAGACATTCATACACAACAGCACATTAACCAGATTGTCTACAGAGTTGCCTATCTGGCTGCCTGTCATCATCCTTCTTTATCGATTTAGAGGCGAATTTGCTCTAATCCTTGTGCACACATACGAAGGTTTGTCCTCGGATGTGTGCACGTTTACATGGGAGGAGTGGGAGCTATGTTGACGTCCAATATCTTCTGCTGTTAATGCTGGCTATAGATCTGTCACAATGTCTGCCAGGGCGACGTACTCAGAGAGTCAATGGGACATTTAAATTTCATGAAAGGAGCTGTTTTGAAGATACGAAAACAGTTATTGAAGAAACTTCATTAAATTATGCAAATATTGTATTAATTATTATATGCTTTTAGCTCAATTCCAATTGAAGTGCAAAATAATCTGAATTTATTGGATTTAACCAACAATGAATTCAACCTTAATGTTGCCTCGCAATCATCAACGCACTTTACGACCCATTAATGAAGTTTCGGTAAAATATTTACCAATTAAAGAAATTATTTCAAGGATGATGGTGAGGGTGGTGGTGGTGTAGATGTTGTCTGAGCGACACAGTCCAGACCCAATTAGCACAAAAGATTCCATTTTTATACACCACTTGCAGAGCCACTGTTTGTTTTATTAGTCGAACCATCTTGATTTAACTATAAATCAGCCTATGACGTCAATTCTCTTTTCTGCAATTTCTTTCAAGTTAACCATCCAGGATTCCCCGGCATTCTATGTTGTAGAGCATCCAAACTTGCGCACTCTCACAGATAGGGAAAGACTGTCTCCTTGGATTCTTCCACCCCATCTTCCTGGCATGGTCTCCCAAAGGCCAGTGACCGGTTATTGTTGACGTAATTCTGAATATGTCTGCTCGTGGATTTTCTCAACAACTCGTCAGTTCTGGATTTGTTGAAATCGAGCCAGGTGCGACTTTTTCAATTTGATGATGGCGAAAATTATTCGCGCCGTCAACATCGACATCTCCGGCACTATTTTCTATAAAAGTGTCATGCTGCTCGCTTACGCCGATGATATGGACGTTATTAGCATTAGTCAGCGGGCAGTCAATGCCACTTTCTCCAGTCTTGTAAAAGAATACCATGAAGTGGGTCTTGCGGTAAAAGAGGGCAAGACAAAGTACCTTGTGTCAACAACCAAAAAGTTTACGCGTATTGGACAGCAGTTACGATTGACAATTACGAGTTCGGCGTATTCAGCGACTTGGAACCAGCATTAACACCTGCAACAACGTGCTACTTTGGACTGGGTAAGCAATTGGAATTGAAAAGCAGCGCCCTCTCTCGACGCACGAAAAAAACGATCTATCAAGCTTTTAAGGGAAAAATTCTTTGAAAGATCTATGGCCCGATTTCCGTAAATGATACATACCGGATAAGATGGAGCTGTGCGCCAATATCGTCGTAGTGTAGTGCATTAAAATTCAGCGGCTGCGCTAGCTAGGTCACGTTGAGCAAATTTACAATTACGCTCTAGCTAAGAAGGCGCTCTTTTCGAAATGTACTGGTGGAACTCATCAAAAAGGGCGTCCTTATCTATGTTAAAAAAAAACAAGTCGACACGATATGACCGCTCTTGGTGTTTCTAACTGGCGTCAATCCGCATAATGCAGAGGCGATTGGCGCAACAGTTTGGTACCAACGGCCAAGATTGACCATCGGTTGTAGTTGCCAGCTAAGTATGTAAGTAAAAATGCCTTTTCTGATAACCTCAGCCAGAAAAGTCCCTAGAATTAGTGTATAAAGCACGAAATATTTTTAGTGATTCAAATTTATTGCATCTCACTCCAAATGGGCCCCTTCCGAAATTTGCCATTGAGTAATAAACAAAAACAAAACCATTACAAGCACATTTTTCGGAATTCACTTAAGTTCTCGTCTCAAACATCTTTCAAATTGTCTATCGACTAGAATTCTGTAATTTGCGTTTAGCAAAGAGAAAAAAACCAGCCGGAGTCACTTCAGATTTTACTTTTTTTATAAAATGTGCACTTAATTATCAAAGTTCAGCATTTAATTTTTGAAAAATTGTTTTTTTCTTTTTTTTTTGTAAATTTTCACAATTTTTAGACGGACTGTTTTAACTTTTACTATTATTTTCGTATCATTACTATTACTATTATTATTATTGTTATTCTAAGAAGAAGTGGCTCACGGTATTAACTTTTTGAAAATCACGTGCACATTTGTTTTGGTGTTTTTGTCTATGCAAATTTTCTTTTCCATAAACACTCAGTCTAGGCAACCGAGCGCTTAGATTCAGCGTAAACCGACTCATGTCATTCCGTGGTTGTGCGATACTTCCTGACAGTCAATATAACGAGCAGAGGAAAACTGTCAGTGTCAGAGCAATCTACAAGGTGGCACAAAATTAATTTTGTTTTTGAATAACTTTTTTATTAAATGAAAAAAATAAAATAATAATTTTGAGTGACTGAAATCTTTATGTTAACCTTTGCGCACTCCATTGCTTGTATGTTTGTATGTTTCTATGCTGCAGCTGTTTAGTTCACAAACATTATACATTTTCTGATATGGTGACTAATTTCGCGCCACTTTGTATATAAATACGTCAAAAACACAACTGTGTATGAACCGCCCTGTTAAAAAAAAAGCTTATCAAGAAGTTCGATTGTTAAAAAATTATTTAAATAATTTCTATTTCAGTGTGGCTGTGAATGTGAGTGTGCATTCTCCCCACTTTTTTGCTCTATCTAAAATAACAGATAATAACAACAATCACTTAGGGACAACAAACTTGGGAGCAACAATTGCAAGCAACCTAAGTCGGCCAAGCACCTTTTAGCCTCAGCTGGTTAATTGCAATTTAAAATATCTATATTTTTCATCAACTTACTCCGTGTCGTAAAAATAGCTCATAAGGAGTGGTTTTCTTAAGCACTCGTTCGTTCACGTCTATATTTGTACGTTTCGTATACATACATACATATTTGTATGTGTGTGTTTGTGTACCACACGCGGCCTGGCGACTTTACACACTTGCACACTCACTTACGCCGGCACTTTCACTTTTTGTTGCAGACTTTTTAACTGAAAATATATATTTATTAATACATACATGTGTACATTCGTGTGTGTATGTGTGCGTGTTTGCATTTGTATGTGTGCATCTATTTACTTGTTTAAGTATTTCGCAGCGAAATGACAATTTGCCTGCCGCCTTTGATCTGCCTGCCTTTCCGCGACACTAAAGCGCTTGTTTTTTATATTTGTTTTTTCTTTTTTTTTTTCTTTTTTTACCGAAAATGACTGTGAGCCAGATACGACAGACGAACAGGCAACCGCGTGAGTGTGACGCTCGCTGGACGCGCGCTGACTGCGGGATGCTGACAAGCCACGAGGCGTTCAGCCGTAAGCATTAGCATACGGCGCGTGGCTATGTTGAGTGAGTAGTGAAATTAAAACGATTATTTTCACTTTGTTTACTTCAATTAGTTTTTAATAACTCACCGAAAAGCGCTTAAAATTCCGCAAACATTTCACAAGCATAAATAAGACTTCATTTTGAAAACAATGAAACGAGCAGCAAACAAATCGAATCAATGCAAAAGTGAGCGTCACGAAAATTAAGTACCAGAAAACAAAAAACGAAAAACAAAAACTGTTCCAATTAAGTAGGTGCGAAGGCGCGAGTGTAACACGCGCAAAAAGTAGCGCGCCGTGGCCAACAGACGAATGCGCGCTCGAATTATGAAGAACGTCTCCAACGCTGCGAGCGTGCGTGCCAGTGTGGCAAGTGGTGGTGCGAAAGTACGAGCGATCGTTTCTTGCGTCAATTTGGACGCGTGTGCGGCCATTGTAAGCGCCAACGAGCGCCACTATCAACTGCAGCCAGGCAGCCGGGCAGCCGCTAGCGAGCACGCATCCACTACACCAGCCGCGGCGGAAGTGTTGGCGTACGACGCTCAGAGCAGCGGCCAACGGCAGCCGCGCTGTGTGCAGGCAGTGCGTTAACGTTGCGACGGAGGCGTGGTCGTAGACACAAACGCTGCTATTTGGTAGCCAAAAACTATTGTTCGACTACTATAACAACAATAACATAAAGTGTGATGGAACACAAACAAATGCACTGCTTACAACGGCGATAATGGTAATAAATTTCCTTGATATGTGTTGATCTGTAGGGCATTCCGTTGCTTAATTTTGCACTTGCCTATTGTTGTTGTCATCGTTACTTGCACTGTGATTTCGTGGCTGTTGTTGTTGCTGCTGCCAAGGTGTGTTAAAAGCTTGCATATGGAGCGGTTGAAATTTACGGCCACACATTTGGCCACAAGAATTTAAGTAGGCTTGCACCGAACACTGCAGAGATTTTGAGTCTCACCTATTGATAAAGGCTTGCATGTGTGTGTATATGCAAGGTGGCGCAAACTTAATTTATGTAACATGTATTTTTTTGTAAATTAAACAGCTGCAGTACACAAACAGACAGGCACTGGAGCGCGTAAAGGTCGAAATAGAAATTTCCGTCACTCAAAACTATTTTTTTTTATTAAGTTCAAAAGTTATTCAAAAGCACTATTGGATGATTAATTTTGCACCACCTTGTACGTACATACAAAACTTGCATTTCTGTTTCCTGTGTTTGTTTTTGATAGTTTTCTAATATTTGTTGTTAGTCGCGCCATACTCAAGTCATGTGCGCACAGCTGTATCCTACTTTTGCCGCCTGCTCACAAGTTTGTGTAGTTTCGCCTTGGGGTTTCCATTGAACTATCTGGCGGCACAGAAATCAACATAAATTTATATCAAAGCGTGAAAAATTTGGCTTTGATTTGATAAAAGCACTGAATACCCTACATTTATATTAAATCGCCAGTAGCTTTTGGGTGCAAATCGCAGAAGTGACAAACATAGACATACAGTTGTGTGCACAATTGAGTAAACTCTGCTTTCGAGATACAATTTCTGTTTGTTCTTTAACCAAAACCATATTATGAAAACAAAACAATTTTCGTCAAAATTTTCAATCTGATATTTTAGAATAAATTGTATTATGGAGTTTTGTATCGCATTCAAATTTAATATAATTAATAAAGTGAGAGTTTCACGCGTTGATTTAAAAAAATTTCATGTAATTTATATAAAATGGAGTTGATCTTTTGCGATTTTTTTATTCCAAGCAATCTTGAGCATTCTGCACAAGCAAATAATTTTTACTTGGAATAAATTACAAATAGCCCTCAGAAAAGTATTATTATGAACCCAAAATATTAAAAAAAAATAAGTCGCTTAAAATTAAAAAATTGCATGAGCCATATTAGATTAGGTTAGGTTGGCCTGGCTCTCTGAAAGCCGTCACATAGAGTTAATGGTCCTTAGTGGTACCAGATGGAGGCCACTATAGTAGACATCTTGCAATAAGTCTGCGTCTTTAGCGAATCTACGTAAACGCTGAAGCTCTTACCAAAGACTTATTCCAACTTCTCATATTGTGAAGCTCCTAAGCATTTCATTCGAGTTCTAGCTAATGCAGTGCAAGAACATAGAAGGTGTTCTAAAGTTTCCCTCTCTCCAGATCAATGAAAAATCTGCAGCTATCAGTGTTTCTAATTCCTATCTCGCATGCGTGTGCCGCTGGCAAATTGCGGCCTGTCAGTATACGTACGATAGTTCTGCCCTCTTTTCTAGACATGGCTACAAATCTGGCATATTATTCTGCAGTCTTTTTACACATCATTTTCGTGGTTTTGCAAGTGGCTAAAATGTTTCACCTCCTGTCTATTCGGCCTTTCATATGCGCCACGATGCCATTGCAGATCGTCTTTAGGGGTTTTAATATGTTGTTTTCTTATTCAAATGGCATGTAAATTGCGCTCTTGGTTAACTGCGTTCTTGAACGTCTGCCTGATGCCTAGCTCTGCGCAATAGCTCTCTGCCCCTACTCCATCCAAAAGTTTCCAGCCGTCAGTAAATATATTAACAGTATTGAGACTAGGTTACATTCGTCTTTTCCACCCCTCTTCTTCTATTATTATTCCGAATTCCCCCACCCAATTGAATTTCAGAGACAGATAATCGGTGATCAGGTTGAGTATTATTTCAAGCACTGCCGGTGCAATAGTTCCCATCACCCCTGTAGTGCACCAAGACGCTGAACACATGAGCCATATTATTGTGTACCCGAAAATTTTCTCAAGCAAATTTTTTGCCTTATGCTCGCCACTGTACGTATATGTATGTATATGTTTATTTCAAAAAATATTGAATGGCGTTCATGCGAAATTTTTTCCCAAATAAAAGGCAAGAAATCACCGGTTGCTGATGCTCATTAATCTTCAATAGAACTAATCCAGCTGTTGACTCAACTGTAGCCCACAAATACCATGAAAACTTTTAACGAATTTTCTACGCCTGTGGTCTAATTCGACGCAAAATTTTTGCATGAAAATTTGTTATATAGGCTTCCATTTCAAAGCGCTGCTAGAGTTACTGGGGAAGCGCTTATATTGCGGTCAAAAATAATACATCTCTGGAAGAGCTATATAGCCTTGGTTAGCGCGATTACCGCTTACGCGATTTTGGCCGAGTTTAACAAATGTTTCGTACTAATATACAAAATTATTCCACAATGCGGCTACGTCATTCAAAGCAGAAGGAGGTTAAAAGAGAACCTTGAAATTCACTCTACGCAACCAAATAATCAGTCGTAACTCCACAAAGGAAGTGATGTGGAAAAATTAACGAAACTATGCTTTACCTTTTTTGTGGATGAGGAGGATTAAGAAGAGAGTGTGTTTGTACATAAAACTTAAAAGTCAGGTTAGATTGATGCAACCGTGGCAGATAACACACAGAGAATAGAACGAAAACATTTGTTGGAAAAATACCTGTAAGCGAGTTGCTACAACCACTCAGCACCTGATTCCGAATATCCTTTACATTCTCGCAAAAGTGAGGTTACACGCGTTTTTTGTGCTCATGTGGAAATTGTGGTTGTATAATAGGCTAGCTAAGTAGGCAAAATAAATGAACGAGTGCAAGTTGTACTGGACATCAATCGCAAAATATTTTAAAATTATTCATTTCAGGTAGTGACGTGCAACCGCAAAAGTACTAACTGCAAGAAGCAAAGGAAATGACACAAGCGATCAGGTCGTTCATAAATATATCGATTGCGTCGACCAACACAAGAGTTAATAATAATAATATGTAATAATAATAAGCCCACTATTTATCATTGACTAGTTTGGATTTACTAACTTCTAGTTTTACTTTTCAACTCTCTCAGTTCAAAAACTCAGTCCCCGGATATGTGTACCCAGCACTTCTGCTTTGAAGCTACTCGTGAGTTCCTTTCCTTAGTGAGTTAACGACTTAAATTTGCTTGAATCCATCAGCATACGCTCTCCTCTATTCTCTGTTGGGTAGGTAACGAATACGGGTTCAGTGATATGTCAGGTTCTTCGTATCTAAAGCCATTATTTGTTTCTTTATTTTCGTTATGTGTATGAGTGCTGTGTGCTCCATTAAGTGGGAGTAAGCACCTAAAGCAGTTATAAAAAATGTCCGTGAATGATATCCAATTTCTATATCTGTTGATCTGTAATTGTGTTGCTCGCTACTCTTTTGCATATAATTCTCTTTAACTGCAGAGCAGCACTAGCCAAGTATTTGCGAGTATGTGAGTAAATGTTATATAAGGAGATCCAACGATAAATGGCAGAGATTAGTCTCAGACTTCCCGATTGGCAGTGGTTGCTAAAGGAATATCAAAGGCCATGAAAATTTTGAACAAACTAATTATATATTATAATAATTAAAGGCTACACACGAAGCTGAAGTCACCTATGCACAATACTATGCTTACCCAAACTAAATCAAAACAAAAATTTCTCCAATCACGTGTTGTGGTACGTATTGTAGGGGCTAGTTGGAACTTAAAGCTTTCCACATTTTAAACCCACCTTAATGGCCAATAAAAAAACGAGCAACCATAATAAAAACAACTATAGCAACAAAGCGTAAACAGTCACAAATAAAAGTATTAGTAGGTGAGTAGCCATCAGCACCAGATCCAACAGCAACGCCAACAACAGCAGCGACGTCGACTAAACAAAGTAGTGAGCGCCAGCTGAGCACGCAGCAGTGAACGTCAAAGCTTTAGCGGGTATCTAAATCTGCGCGCAAGTATTAGTGTAAATAATTATTGTTTTTTTTTTCTTTGTTTGCATATTGAATGCCTAGTGATTGCTGCATTTTACCTTGCTGCGTTTTTTTGCTGTTGCCTAAACGAATGCTGTTTGTTGTTTTTGCATTGCATGTTTGCTGGTTGCTGCTCATTGCACATTACTAACTTCGCTGTTGCTGGTGTCGCCACTGGCTTGTGGACAATTGTGGGGCGCACATATAGGCATACATTCATTGGTTTAATTATATTCTTTCTGCTTCTGCATTCATGTATACATATCTAAGAATATGCAAGTGTGTGTACGAGTTTGTTTGAATTTATGTGCATTGCTGTAGTATCTCTTTTCTTGCTTCTTTTCCGGCTGCTTGTTTTTGATATTTATGCGTTTTTTATGTGTCTAAGAATTTTTTTATTGAACAATTTAGTTTTAGGTTAGTTCAGAGAAATTTTAGCCGTTAGAAGGATCTAAAAATATATCGCTCGCTATCTTTGCGGCTTGTTGCGCTGTTGCACATACACTGAAAAAATAGCTTAGTATTGAAATTAAAAAAGTTGTCTCATTTTACTTTATCTCATAAGCACATATGTAAGCAATGGGCTTCTCAAGCTGGTAGAAAAATGCTGTAAAACCGACTAATGCAGTGAAAGTTTTAAAAATATGTCACCCTGCAAATTTAAGATCGAGAAGTGAAAAAGCTTTCAGATTCAAGTATTATCGATTGAAAGTCAGTATTATATCTCCGCGGAAGGAAAATTATTTACAAAATCAGGGCTTTATAGTCCAAACAGTGCGTTTATTGAAACAAGTGAAAATCATATTTTCTGTCCAGGTGCATTTTCATCTCGGCGGCTATGTTAGTAAGCAAAAATGCCTCATCTGGGTATCAAAAAACCAGCATCTGATCGTCAGGAAGCCTCTGATAATGACTCTTTGGTGCGGCTTTCGGAACGGTGACATCTTTGGGCGACTTTTCTTCTAGGAGCACTTCGGGCAACACTACGGGAACGAGAGGTATGGTAAATGATTTATATTGCGAGAAGTTGAAGACTTAGACTTGGTCTATCTTTCAGCAGAAACATGGCTACATAACATGAAACACTGCCCATGTACCAATCGATCTTTTTGCACACCCCGCCTCCGGGATGTCTATTGGCCATCTTGGAACTGCGATTTGACGCCGTTCGAATTTGCATGTGGGGTATAAAGTTTTTCAAAGTGAAATGTCTTTGGTAGGTAAAATTTATTTTTTTTTTTTCATTTATTTTGTGATCATTATTTTTCAAAAAAAAATTTGTTGTCTTGTTTCAAAAACACCCCCTTCAAATTTTTTTAGCGCTTTACTAGAACAATACTTTGAACTGATGTTTCACTGCTCAATAATTTCTCGAAACCCTCATGACAGAAAAAAAGGATGTGGATTCTTGGACTCAGAATTGGATGGTCTGGTGCTTAGGTAACCAAATGATAAATGTGGTACCAGTAGAAATCGCAGGTAGAATTGCCATTGCATGTACCGCAATCAGACTGAGGGGTTCGGGCTCTTGGCTCGACCTCACTTTGGGTTCATCCCCCTGTCGACAGATCACTG
This sequence comes from Anastrepha ludens, assembly GCF_028408465.1. Taxonomy (NCBI): domain Eukaryota; kingdom Metazoa; phylum Arthropoda; class Insecta; order Diptera; family Tephritidae; genus Anastrepha; species Anastrepha ludens. The sequence continues at coordinate 5,585,609 of NC_071498.1, read as the reverse complement.
TACACCCTAGTCCGGAACATTTTCCACTCATATTTTATCAAGTAAGGAGTGAACGGAAGGCTACAATTGAAAAGAAGGCCTGGTAAACCTTTTCGCGGATGGATCGAAGGTGAAGGGAAAGGTAGCTGAAGGAATATTCTGCGAGGAGCTCCACATACGACACAAATTCAATAACCGGACCACTGCAGTGTTTTCCAAGAAGAAGTAGCTGCAATCAAAGAAGCAGCTGCTTGGCTACTCACATGCGTACTAACTGTCAAAAAAGTAAATATTTACTACGATAGCCAAGCGGCAATTAGGGCCCTCGAGTTAATGATGGAGCATTCGAAACTGGTCAGGGAATGCCTGGCTTCACTTTCGATTGCATCCGAATTCTTTGATATAAGGCTCATCTGGGTTCCGGGTCACAGCGACATTGCGGAAATTGTGAGGCGGATAAGCTGGCCACACAAACCGCGCCAACTCAGCGAACGTTGGCCAAGTACACAAATTTATAAGGTCGCGAAATCGTTCTGGCCCCGTAGGGATCGCGGGCGATTGAGCGACCTTCTGAGGTTAACAAAATCTCAGCTCTCAAACTTTGTGGGTACTCTCACAGAACACTATCCGCGTGGTGTGTGTTGGAATTAGCTCGAGTTATTTTTGCGTCAGCTGTATGGAGAATGAGGTGGAATCATCTCAGCACCTTCTCCTTAACTGCCCCGCTCTCACGGTGCTTAGATTTAGGTACCTTGGCTCTTACCTCTTTGCTACGCCTGCTGATATATCAGACCTTGACATTAGAAATTTTATGAGCTTCATCAGCAGCATAAAGCAGTTAACACAACCGCAACTCAGTCATCGTTCATAATCCACATATTTTAAACTCATTTTCCTAACCACCCTACCCTTGCCTCTCTCCACCCTCCCCTTTCGTCCTATCGGTCTTTCTCCACCGTACTTCCTTCACGATAGTATCACAAAGGATGAACTCGATTTATTCGTACAAATGTGCCTACTTCTTAGACAACCATTTTAGCCTAACCTTACCTGGATAAAAAAAGTATTAGTTAATTGTAAGCCAGTATAATCAATCAGACGATATTGTGCTACCACTACTTGGACCTCAATGAATTTGATAAAATCTGTGACGTAATTTATGAGTTTTATTTAAGAATGATAGCAGCAAGATTGCGCCCATCAAGAGTGCGTGACGTCACGTTTGCCGAGTTGTGCAGTGTTGCCAACCCTTCGCTCTCCACAATAAATTTAGTGCTTTTTTATATCCTAAATGCGAAAATTTTTAAGTTTCGAGTTTGTTTCTTTTTTATTTTAATTCGAAGCTACCGAAACTGTAAGTTAAAAAAACTATATTATTAAACAAAAGAAGGTTAAAAAAGGTCACTCTGAGAAGATTTTAGTGTTAATGAAAATTTGTTGAATCTTATCAAATTTAACCATTTCAAAGTCCAAATTTAATATGACATTTTTATAAAAAGAGTTGTTACATAACCTCAAATATAGCAAAAAAATCGTTACCTTAACAAAAGAGTTTCTTTTAACAAAAAAGCTAAAAAATTAAATGGTACATATCCATAGCACATTTATTAAAAAAAACGCACATTTTAAAGACAATTTTTCACGCATACAAAGCTCTTTAAGTAATTCAATAAAAATTTGGTATTTAATTTTTTTAAATGGGCATTTTAGTGCGTTTTTATATCCAAAGTTAGGCAACACTGCAATAGCGAGAGAGAGAGATTTTTTCCATTTATTCTCTTTTTAATCTACCTCCATTTTCAGCGTATCCTAACCTAACTTTTCATTTTTATTTACAAGAGTAAGCAATTTTGACACTTTCCACACAGTTCTCTCTCACAACGCACATCAGACCGAAATTCCCCTCATTCTTGTGCGAGTATTCCATCATTCTTGTCTTCGCACTATATCCCCTATTTTTGTACAGTGTGGCTATCATTGAAAACTAATTGGTTCTTTGCTCTGATGCGCGACTCTTCAGCACAGCGCATTTAGCGTTTTTCCGTGCCATGTTTATATTTAAACGCATTTTTAATGTGTCAAAAATCAAAATCGATTTTCGTTACGACCAGACCGAAACACAAAGTAACTCAGACACTCGCGACGCCTGCAAAGCCACCACACCAGAGCGCAGTGGTGCAACAAAATTGAAATAAATCAAGGCAAAGAGGCTCAAAATAAAAACATAGTAAATACTTTAATTATATCTCCCCCTATGTATATACGTATACCTTCTAATGTAAATAAATAAATAAAGTAAAACAAATTAAGAGCCGTCAACAGGCAGTCAGCGAGAATGGTGATCGCTTTAAGAGGCTCATTAATCGATTCGCTCTTGAGCAGTTCAAGACATTTCTCTGCTTTCACTAAAATTTCAAGACAGAAATTCCAAGCATTCCAAACTAGCAAAAATATTTAGCGAACCTAGAAATATTTAGCTGGTCAGGTGCTTTAGCTTAGACTTAGATTTCTTATGGATTTATTTGCGCTATTTTATTGTTTAAATAAATAAAAATAAAGGCAGGCCTTCCTAACAAAATTTACTTTGCACACTAGCATATTAAATTCTATTATAAATATTTATAAAAACCGCGCGCAAAATGCAATTAAATGTACCGAAATATTTATGTACAGCAAAAGCAATGAATCATCGAAACGATCGATATTTTGGCGAAATTTTATTATAGTCGGAAAACGATTGAAAATGGAAATAAATTTAGACTAAACATAAACTGGAAGTAGTGAGGTGTGCCAATTTTGGAAATTACTCGAGAAATTTAGATATTATTGCGTTGATGCTAAAACCTGCAGATAATAATGTTTTGGCTGAAATGTTTACTTGGGTGGCAATTTAATTCATTAGACTTTAAAGGAAGAACTCAGCACAATAAAAAGTTATAAATAAAGTTGCAAGTCATGGAAATATATAGCAAATTCGCAATTTAGTGACTTTACAAGGTAAGTCATGGCAACTGGATGGATCTCAATGATATAATAATCCGTTCTTTTCGAAGATAGCTTTAATAATCTTGCAACAAAATAAGCTTAAGAATTTAATGAGAGTCAAAATGTAAAACGTTGTTGTTGTTATGTAACAAAAGAAATAGGTTGGTTTGAAAATGTCATTTAAAAAAAGATCAGTTAGTAAGGGAGCAAATTAAGAAACTTGAAGAAGAGATGTGAGAATATAAGTAGGAGACATAATGGAAAGAATAATGAGATGGCGCCTATATTGGTGCCGTTGCTTTGCTCTCAGAGAATTAAACAATGAGTGATTAATTAAAATTTTGTAAAATATACAGTTTTATAAAAATTAATTCAATAATTCACTGAGTTTAATTTAGCTTCCCTTTTTTTAACATCTGGTCGCTTTGCCCGCGATTGTGGTTGCTGTTGATGATCTTCTCCTTCCACCAGTCAAGTATCTCACTCGCTACTGCAGTGTTGCCTAGCTTTGGATATAAAAACGATCTAAAATGCCCATTTAAAGAAAATAGAAGACCAAATTTTTATTGAATTACTTAAAGAACTTTGTATGCGTGACCAATTGTCTTTAAAATGTGCGTTGTTTTTTTGACTAAATGTGTTATGGTTATCTACAATTTAATTTAAAAGTTTTTTTTTAAGAGAAACTCTTTTTTTAAGAGAACGACTTATTTGCTATATTTGAGGTTATATAACAAGATAAGGCACTCTTTTGGTAAAAATTTTGTTGTGGTTTCTTCTGTATAAAAAGGTTTTCAATGTTAAAAAGAGTTTAGAAAAGAAGATTTAATATTCTTGCATAACCTTAAAAGGAACAAAAAATTAAATTTGCACTTTGATATTATCAAAATTTTCATTAACACTAAAATCTTCTCAGAGTGATTTTTTTAACCTTCTTTTGTTTAATAATAGAGTTTCCTTTTTAACTTACATTTTCGGTAGCTTTAAATTTAAAAAAAGAATCAAACACCAAACTTAAGGATTCACACACTCTCTGATGGACGCAATCTTGTTTCTATTATTCTTGAGTAGGAGAGATAGGGAGAGAATGTGTAAAGAAGTGTGTGTTGTTGGTATTCCGAACATGGGTATGTGACTATATAAACTTTGCAGTATTCATTATAGTACTCCCTCTCCAAGATTCAACTTTAATTTGTGGGTGTTGTCCTACATCTACAGTTCTATGACGCCTGAGTTTGACAAATGAATTTTATAAAGAGCTTTTTCATCCCAGAAATAGCTCGCAGCGTGACTTGTGTTTCCTCGACACCTGTACTTATAAGAAACTACTCGATTTTTTCCAGTTTGGTATTTGATATCTAAACTATTTTGCCTATGACAAAGCTTTAACTGCCTTACCGCGCTCTGCCTGAAAACCCCTAATATTTTTGGCAAGCATTCACGAGTTGTTAGTGAGATTCAAAAATATGGCAGTTAATTTGAGTAATATATTTTTTTCTCTGTTCGAAAAGTTCTTAAATATGAAGGTTGCTGATATTTCTATACTTCAAATGTTTACCCGTTCTTTCAATAAATATAAGTTTATTTTGAGGAGAAATGTTTAGCTACTTCAAGAGGAAGGAAGAAAAGTTTGAATGATATTGGCGTCCAGTTCAAGCTCATCAACATATCATCATATAAAATTAAAATCTATAGAGTACAACTTATTTCATGCATTAAATATATTCTTTCGAAAGAAACTATCAGAAAAGCTGAAAATTGCTTCTTTGAGTTTGGGATACTCAAAATTGGCTTTAGAACTATGCTGTAACGGACTACTTTTCCAAAAATTTAATGCAGAAACCGAATCTGCTAAGAGCAATTTAAAGAAAAATTTGTGCATTTCTAAGGATCAACTTAAAACCGCACTAGTTCCTTCAGGAGCTCAAGAAACCGTGGCAAACGGTATAAAAAAATATTCGGAAATGCAGTTGGAATTATTATTACCGTCAATGGACTGCTATAGCCAAGAACCTTCCTTTTTTGTATATGTATTGTGGGCTATTATTGACGATATAAAGCCTCCTCGAGACGGGGCGATATGCCAGATAGCAAAAAAGTGCGTGTAGCGTAGTACACATAACAGAAGTGAAACTTTCAAGGCAGACAAAGAAAGAGGGAGAGACCCGAGAGAGAATGAGAGAGAGAGAGAGAGAAAGAATATACATCTAGATAAATTCACAACATTTGCTGAGAATACAAATAAACAAAATTTACAAAAACAAGGCACGCGCATGCGGAATACTAATTATCCTTTTCTAACAATATGTTGCTCTCTTTCGCTCTACTATAGTAATATGGCGTTAGTGCTGTACGTTTACGCGTCACTCTCTTTCTTTCTCCGTTATATTCTAACGCCTTGTATACATAGTTCTCTCTTGCTCCTACAATACGAGTAACGTCGTGTGACTTAGACAAGAACCTTAGCGTAGGAGTGGGAAAAAGACAATGGACCGCACAAAAGGGAGACGTGAATAGCCTAAAGTGTATCTAAGATGTATTTAAGGTATAGCTACCTCTCTCCCTTTCCTCTACGTTATATCTTTTTTCTCTCTCACGGAACGAAAATGCTCAAAACGTTGCATGGCCTTGAAATTTTACTCTCCATTCTCGCTCATCCATCGACGCCTAAGAAGTTTCACTTCAAAAATTAATTCAGGTCTGGACAACCTCTATGAAAATCTTTTACGAGCATTTGAAGAATAATTTGATTAAAAGTGGTCAAAAACTGGATCCTGTAGCCATTTTTGAATAAATGTGTCAGAAAATTCCCACTTTACGCCCGCCCGAAAAGCTTGTAAACTTATAAACTGTTAATTTTTCATAAGAATTCAAGTGATTTTTGTTTAAAAATATTTATAATACACAAATTTATAATAAGCTTGCATTTTGTTTTTAAAACTATAAAATTATTAGATTTTTTACATAAATATTCAATACTAGGGTAAAACTGACTCGTTTGAAAATCAAGCGCTTCTAAGATGGACGGCTTTCTTTTTTCGATGTTGTCCCATGGCTTTCTAGGGTTAATACGCCGTCAGATTTCTGACATGGTGTGTTTTTCAGCGAAAGTATATTCTGTTTATTCTGGTTGATGGTTGCTGATGGGAAAATAAATAATTATAATGTACGAAATTTTGGAAAAAACATATTAACTAAAAAAAACATAGTTCAAGCTTACTTCTTGATAAATTTAAATGAATATTTCAGCTCTACGAGTTCCAAAATTGAGAATCGTAAAATAAATAATAAATCGCAAATTCCATATCATTCAAACCATTCGAAGTTTGCACATTTTCACAATTTCCCCAATCACTCAGCTCAACTCATAACAACCATCAATTCGCACTAAACATTCGAATTACACATACATACATGGAAAATAAGCGCGTGTGAAAAATGGTCTTGTGGAATAAATAAAAAGAGTGTGCAAATTTTGTATCGCCTTAAAAGTAAAACAAGATTTCAAAATTCTTGAAACCCATTATTGCCTGCAGCAATTTTAAAAAGCGCTTTTATAAATAAATATAAAGCGCAATATACTCGTACGAGGAGAAGTAATACAAGCAATAGCTATAATTGTATATAGGCAATCAAAATGAAACATCAATGGCAACATTTCTTATTGCATTACACATATATACATACATACATATTTGTGTGTGTGTTGTGTGTGCACATATCAAATTGCACAGGAAATCAAACGAACAGAACAACAATAAAAATCAAAGCATAAAAATAGGGAATTCAATATTATTAAGAGTTGGTTGGAGGAACTGGAATCAAGGCAAGCATTTAATCGAAAAAAAGTGCTTACAGCGGCGCGCGAGTTACGTACCATCACTCCACCACCTTATCTATTTATTTCTCTTTTTTGAGTTGTGACAGTATTGTCTTACATTTAATGAAATTGGAATCATACACCAAACTATTTAAATGCTAAGATACTAAGATTTCACAAATAAAGGTTCCCACCAAAAGATTTGCTTAGCATGCAATATTACACCGACACGTTTTTCGCTCAATGCAGTTATGCTCTCAATAAGCATAAGGTACTGCATAAAGTGAGCGCAAAACAGGTGTTATTAGAATTAAGGAAATTGTAAAAAGTCAGTCTGTAGATTCACAGCAACCAAGAAGGTTGAATTTGTTTAAAGAATAAAAAATTAAGAATGAAAAATAAAAATTAAATTTAGTGTTTTCATTTAAGTCTAAAGACTTAAAACACATTAGTGGCGCAGTCATTGGAGATATTCCCGAAGGAATATTTAAAGAACAAGAAAGTGAATGCAACGAAGTGAAATTTTTGACCAAAACAGAGGTCTAATAATGGCGAACCAACACGACGTGGAAGAACTATTGGAGATCATCCGCAGACAAGAAGCGGAGTTACAGCTGCAGCAGCAACGGTTAATACAGCAAACACAACAGCAACAACAACAAACACAACACCAACAACAGGAGTTTAATTTTAATATGACCGCCAAGGATGTCATCGACCAATTTCGACGCTTGAAGCCCCTTTCAGAAAATCAAAACGCAAGGGCCTTTATCAATGCTGTAGAATCAAATCTTACGTTATGCGGAACAAATCTGAGCCTTATTCAGTTTTGTTTGAGAATTGTGGCCGATGAGAAGATTCATGGCAATGCTGGCCGGCGTGTAAGAGAACTAGAAAGCGGCGCTTCGTGGGAGGAAATGAAGGGGAAAATTCAACAAGAATGCAGCCCAAAGACGACCTACGGAGAAGTCTTCAACTTATGCCGGACAATAAAAGTAAGAAATTTAAGAGAACTATTTAATATTTTTGAAAATTCCAAATTTCATATTAATGATATATAATTGTCTGACCCATTAAAACCTTGTATCTACCGACCAGAAAATGTAGACAGGGACCTGGTAGACATATTATTAGAAAAAAGTGACGGACCAATTAGGGCTCATTTATGCGACTTTGAATGAGATAATTACAAAATATACCAAATTGAAACTATTAGATGACACAAGGGCCATTGCATTTAGCCATAGAGTTAATATACAAAGTGAACGAAAAACAAACAACAATTGGCAATCATTAAAGCCAAGTAATAGTTTTCATAGCAATAATTGGAATACTAATAATTGTTTTCAAAACACAAATTGGCAAAAATCTAAGCCAAATAATAACTTCCAAAATGGCAACTTTAAACCGAATAGTAGCATTCAAACCCGGAATTTCAACTGGCAGAATTCAGACCCTTACCACAGGTCACAATACAGATTAATCAATAATTTTCCAGTTGAAAATTACAGCAGAAATTCAACACAGCAATTAAATTCCAGTAAATTATTTCAGTACAATCAACCAAATTCTTCTCAAACTAGAAAATCTTATCATAGTAGGCAACAACGTCAAACTAATGCGTATCAACAAGAACCAGAGCCAATGGATATTGGTAATTTAAAAGAAGAGGAGGACGTAAATTTTTATATGACGGCTTCTCCACAAAATTACCCATAATATTAGTAACAATTGGAAATTGTAAAATTAGATGTCTCATAGACACCGGATCAGTAACAAGCATAATTAAACCTAATGTCCTTGGGAATACTTTTCACACTCAACAACTCAATTCACCCCTTTTTTACAGAACCATAAACGGAATAAATCAAGTGACACACAAATTAGTTAACCCAATACCTAGAGAATTTAATATCTCAGGTACCTTCTCTTGGAAGGTTATTGATTTCCATAGCAAAATTTATTCAGCAATAATAGGTCAAAATTTTCGCATCGCTCTTAAAGCTAAGATTGATGTAGAGAATAAATTTATTACTATACTAGATAAACATATACCGTTTAGAAATTACAATCCATACAATAGTGTAGAAATTTGCTCACTTGAACACAGCGACCTAGAAAAATTGAATCTGAGACATCTAAATTCGGAAGAAACCCAATTGATAACGAAGTTATTGCACTGTTTCAAGGATTTATTTTATAAAGAGGGTGATAAGCTTTCTGCAACCCATGAAATTAAACATGAAATAATTACATCAACTGATAGAGCTGTATATTCAAAAATTTATAGGTACCCCCAAATTCACGAAGAAGAAATAAAGAAACAAATCAAAGAAATGTTAGAGCAAAACATAATTAAGGAAAGCAATTCACCTTATAATAGTCCTTTATGGGTAGTGCCAAAGAAGATCGACAATTCTGGCATCCAAAAATGGCGAATTGTTGTAGATTATCGGAAGCTAAATGAAATTACTGTTAATGATAAATTTCCAATTCCCAATATGGAGGGAATTCTTGATAAATTGGGCAAAGCTCAATACTTCTCTTCTATTGATCTTGCCAAAGGTTTTCATCAAATTGTTGTAGATGAAAATGACAGAAAAAAAACTGCCTTTTCTACACCTTTTGGCCATTACGAATTCATAAGAATGCCATTTGGGCTTAAAAATGCCCCTTCGACTTTCCAGCGACTTATGAATTCAGTCCTTCGTCAGTATATAAATAAAATTTGTGGTGTCTATTTACACGACATCTTAATATTCAGTACTTCTTTATCAGAACATATACAAAATATTACAAAAATATTTCAAACTTTGAAAACAGCAGGACTTAAAATTCAAATTAATAAATGTAGCTTCTTAAAGAAGGAAACCGAATTTTTAGGTCATATACTTACACCTAAAGGTGTTAAGCCAAATCCAGCTAAGGTCGAAGTAATTCAAAAATTGAAGCTTCCGACAACACAAAAGCAGATTAAATCATTTTTAGGAATAACAGGTTTCTACCGAAAATTTATAAAAGACTATTCTAAAGTAGCTTACCCCATGATCGCATATTTAAAGAAAAATGCTAAAATCAACATAAGAGACCCAAATTATATTATAGCTTTTGAAAAACTAAAGGATGTAATAACAAATCCGCCTATTTTAAAATATCCAAATTTTAATAAGCGCTTTAAGCTTATCACTGATGCCAGCAATTTTGCTATTGGTGCGGTTTTGACCCAAGATGGTCATCCTGTTTCATTCGCATCGCGAACACTAAATAATCACGAATAAAATTATTCCACCATTGAAAAAGAGCTATTGGCAATAGTGTGGGGAGTCAAATACTGTAGACCTTATCTTTTTGGAAGAGAATTTGATCTCCAAACCGATCATCAACCACTAAAGTGGTTGCAAGTCAAAAACTCGGGTAAAGATATAAGCCCGAGATTACAGAGATGGCTAGTTCAATTAGGGGAATACGACGCAAAAATTGATTACATTGCTGGCAAAGAGAATAAATTAGCAGACTTTCTCAGCCGCATTAATTGCGAAAAGTGTGAGATAAACGCGTTAGATTCTGATGATTTAGGAATCACTCTTAACGAAACTTTTATAATAAAAAATCTAAATGCTGAAGAAGCAGCAAATCAATCTGATATATCTCTAGAAGTTCATTCCAACCATTCCCTTGAAACCGTACATTCTCAGGCAGAGAATTGCAATGATCATATTTCTATTTCAGATACCATAGTAAATAGGTTCAAAAACCAACTGATTTTAGTAAATAACAAGGAAGTTGAGGTCATGGAAATTTTCAAAAACAAAAGAATCTTTATCGATAAACAAGATATTGACTCTGATAATGTAACTAATATAGTCCGAAGAAATTTTGATAAAGGAAAAGTGGCGATATTTTCCCAAATTAATGACCATGAATACAACAAATTACAGCAAATTTTAATTAACAATTTCTTAAGTAGTGAACGGTTATCATTTGTAAGATGTAGCTTTTTAGCACAGGACATCCAGGATGAAAGCGAGTTAAGAAAGCAAATATCTCTGTTTCATAAGTACGAAACTGGGCATTCTGCAAATATCTCTGTTTCATAAGTACGAAACTGGCCATTCTGGAATATTAGTAACTTACGAGGGCATGAAGCACAAGGTTTATCATCCTCAATTAAAAATAAAAATACATGAAATTATAAATAACTGTGGCATATGCTCTGGAGGAAAATATGATAGAAATCCAATTAAAAATAAATTCCATTTAACCGAGACTCCTACTTCTACTAATAAAATTGTACATGTCGATACTTATGTTAATAGTAAACACTCTTTTATAATTTTTCTTGACAAATTTTCAAAACATGCTGTGGCTATTTACCTACCCAATAGGAATAATCAAACTATTATTGGCAAAATAAACGAATTTTTATCAATTAAGGGTTCCATTGAAAAGTTTGTGTTTGACAATGAGTTTAATTCCAAAAATGTTAGAGATTTTTTAACTAGGGAAGGAATTGAGTTTCACGTAACTAAACCAAACAGTCATACAGGAAATGCTGATATTGAGAGACTTAATAACACTCTAACAGAACGCATTCGAATATTAAACCTGGAGGAAAAACTCCCAGTTATAACTCAAATGCAGAAGGCCATAAAATTTTATAACAATTCTTTCCATAGTACAATAAAAACTACTCCACAAGAAGTTCAAAATTACAAAGTTGATCACAAATTAATAAAAAATCGAATTGAAAGATCAAAGTTAACCACAATTTATAAACAAAACCAAAAACGGGAAAACTATTCAGAGAATCGACTGGAAGGATTTATAAAAAATTACAAAAGTTTGAGGCATAAAGAAGAACCCAAATTTATAAAAAGGAAATTGCAAAATATTCATACATCCAATATTAAAAGGCCAAACAAATTTTCAGGTGGCAACATTCGTACTGGTGATGGCGATATTGGTAACAGGGACTCAAGGGACATTGCAAGTCAACAAAATATTGGAAGAAACAGGTTACACTCAAATTAAATTAAGAGAAGTGGAAGTAATAAATGAAACAATTACCGTAATACATTTAATAGATTTAACCGAAATAAATATAATAATTTCACGAATAGAATCCAATATTAAAAATTTAGATATTCTCCATAAGGATTTATTACTCAAAGAAATAGAAATACTTAAAGACAAAGTTAAATCAATTACACCTTCGCCAGTGAATTTTAAACAAAAAAGAGGACTTTTAAATATTGTCGGGACAACTCATAAATGGCTATTTGGCACAATGGACGACGATGACCGTCAAGAAATTTTACAGCATTTAAAAGTTACGGACGAAAATAATCACAACGTTATTGAAACAGTTAATAAACAAATTCAGATAAACCTACACTTTAATGACACCTTAAACCTACTAAAAAATAATATAGAAGAAGACAGAAAAAGAATCCAGGAAGCTTTTAACGAAATTAAAACCAGGAACAGCGAAATTGTAAGATATTTGCTATACTTAGACCAAATGCAAAAAATCAGATACTTGGAAAATAGGCTTAATCAAATTCAAGATAACATATCAGCGGCTAGGCATAAGACTTTGCACCTTAGTATATTGACGGCCAATGAAATAGAACGTTACAATATTGATTTTTATAAGCTAAAATTACTAAAATTAGGTATAATGAAATACGATAAATCTAAGTTAATTATTGCCATTAAAATACCAACAAATTTTATTAAAACCTATGTAAAACCTATAGTGCCAATACCCAACAAAGAGTTCATGGAAATAAATACTGATATTGAACATGTTGTCGAAATAGTAAATAACGTATATTCTTATGAAGAAGAGACAGATTTGAAAAATTTGAAAAAAACTCAAAACTGTGTATATTATCAAAACTGTATGTTAAAGTATAATAACAAATTCGAGATCCTAGCTATGGACGATGAAACTTTAATTGTTAAGAATGCAATAAATGAAACTGTTTTACAAAATTGTGACGACCGAAAAATCACACTTAACAAAAATTATTTAATATCTGTATACAACTGTAAAATAACAATAAAAGAGTACGTTCTTCAAAATAAAATAGAAATTGTAAAAGAGAAATATTACATTCCAGTAAACAACGAAAATAACACGTTTGAAAAAGAAATTAACTTCAAAAAAATTGTATTGGAAAATTGTGAAAATATTAAAGAAATAAAAGAGTTAAAATATCACAGAAATGTTTCTTATGCAATAAGCACTTTCTTTTTTGTAAGCTTTCTTATAATTATTGTGATATTGTATTTAAGAAAAAATAATAATAAAATTAAGATTGTCAATAAAATTGAAAAAAAATCTGAGGATGTGGAACTGGAAGCCATTAAAGAGAAATATGGCTTAAAAAATAACAAACCATAAGATCCAGGAGAATCTTTTGACAAAGGGGGGAGGAGTTACGTACCATCACTCCACCACCCTATCTATTTATTTCTCTTTTTTAGTTGTGACAGTATTGTCTTACATTTAATGAAATTGGAATCATACACCAAACTATTTAAATGCTAAGATACTAAGATTTCACAAATAAAGGTTCCCACCAAAAGATTTGCTTAGCATGCAATATTACACCGACACGTTTTTCGCTCAATGCAGTTATGCTCTCAATAAGCATAAGGTACTGCATAAAGTGAGCGCAAAACAGGTGTTATTAGAATTAAGGAAATTGTAAAAAGTCAGTCTGTAGATTCACAGCAACCAAGAAGGTTGAATTTGTTTAAAGAATAAAACCGTGAAAAATAAAAATTAAATTTAGTGTTTTAATTTAAGTCTAAAGACTTAAAACACATTAGTCGCGCGTCCGACTCAGCATACGTTGCTGTGAGTCAAAATTTTTTGAGAACAGCACTGGAAGGTTTGCATTCTGAAAGCTTTTACATTATGAAGGCAAAAATGCTCGCTTTTGTGAGCAAATCGAAAAAATTAAAATTTAATTTTCTAGGGCTCTGCCCTTTGTAATTATAGGGGTAGTCGTTCTGGTTAATCTAAGGCATTATTATTTAGGTAATTTTTGATTAATTTGTGACATGATGTCCAAAACTGAAGCTTATTAAAAAAAATTGTTTGCTGTCAGGTCCACTTTTTCTTAAATATTAGTTCAACGCTCGGTATGATACGGAGTTTTTTAAAGCCGATTATCTTCCATTTTTTTATAGTTTAAGAAAAATACACCTAAAACTGACTTTTGCAAGACAATAAAATTAAATTTTAGAAATTAAAAGAACAAAATTCGGAAAAAAATTTCAAATTAATTTTTTCCAATTTTTTTTTTAATTTTATTTTATCTTTTTCTAAAAATTTTTATTTTTAAGTATATTTTCCTTATACAAAAATTAAATTTTAGTTTAAATATTTTTTAATATAATATTAATTTTTTCCAATTTTTTTTAGTTAATAAATATCATCAATGAGCCAAGCTCGTTTAAAAATTACTGCTTTATAAAATCGTGAATCTACCATCGGGATCCAAATTTTTTCATTAAAGGTTTCACATCTATAAAACGAATTGTTCAATGGATACTATTCTAAAAATTATTCTAAAAACTAGTATGTCGTTCTAAATATCCACGTCTGAGAGTAAATAATGCAATTCCCTAGACTCAGCAAGTTGTTAAGCATAACGAAACGACTTCTCACATTATCTATTTTGTACCTGCTAAAATTAGCAATCGAAAAAGGCGGGGGAGAACTTTTTTTGCGGTCGGGAGAGCCTTTGTGTGTGCATGGCTAACTGTTTTTTAAGTGCTCTTTAGTCTGCTCAAGTGACTCGAACACAATCCAGAAGTGTTCAACCAGGCATCAAAACTTCCTCAAAAATTGGCTGCAGGGAGTCACAGTCTATGGCATGGCTGCAACATAGGCGCTTATTTCTTTCGTTACCGTGAATGATCCTCGGTGTAAAGGAATATTAACCAACTTTCTGTGGCCAGAACGCGACAACATCGCTATATTCAAACAGTGGTCCCAAGCAAAGGGCACAATATGCTATATAAGCGACACTACCTTCAAAGTTGTGAAACAGAAATTTGGCTACTGGGTCAACTTACGACGGCGTTCATAAATTGGCCGTCACGACACACCTGGATTATTTTCTCTGGATCTTCTTATGCATCATATGTTTAGTCTAAGCTAACAAGCCGAACATTTTGGATGAGCTCAAGGTCAACATTCGAGACGTTATTGGCGGAATAATTCGCAGATTGGTTGATTGAAAGAATACCAACGAAGTCGAGAGATCCACTTGAGCTTCAAAATAAAATCAAAATGAGTAGGGTTAAATGTTTTTTCCTATCGTTCTTATCTGATCACCCCATAAACATATACATATGAAAGTTTATTTGTTGTGATTAGCATGCAATTTTTGTGGTCAGCGGTCACGTGTGGTTCAATGTGGCCTAATAAGGTTCACGAGTTTATTTGCATCAGCTAAGTGGCGGCCGAAGTGGCCGAATGGGTTGGTGCGTGATTACCATTCGGAATTCACAGAGAGGTCGTTGGTTCGAATCTCGGTGAAAGCATAATTAATAAAAACATTTTTCTAATAGCGGTCGCCCCTCGGTAGGCAATGGCAAACCTCGGAGTCGGCTTGAAACAGTAGGTCCCTCCATTTGTGGAACAACAACAAGACGCACACCACAAATAGGAGGACGAGCTCGGCCAAACACCTAACAGAAGTGTACGCGCCAATTATTTATTTATTTTTTTTTAAGTGGCACTGGGTTGGGAATGGTTCCATATGTAGAAGTCCACATAAGTTGGGAAAGTACTTGATCGCCATTCACTTGGGCGTGGCCAGGAGGATTCTTCTGCATATGGTCCAAACTGATCAAAACTTTCGGGATTCGCCCAAGTATCCTCTGAGTGGCTTCCGAACATTTGCTTGGGAGCGAGCTAATATGAGAAAGCGAAGCAACCCAGGATATCTGGTTGTGCGCTGGATTTGGTATCCGCCATGTAATAATACCCCTCAAAGAAATCGGGATCCAAATACCAAATTTTTTGAGAATAAAATCATATTAAAGGTTTAGGGTTATTCATTTTTGTTTTCATTCTGGCGTACCCTTAATAGACTCATTGAGTTTGGGTAGATCAGAAAATACCAGGTTAGGATTAAATTTACGACTGGACGTAAGAAAATTATTTATGGAAAAAAATCATTTTGCAAATTTATGAAAAAAGTCCTCTGAGGGTTTTTAGGGTGATCCAAAATAATTTTTTTTTTCACCTTGGTATACTCTTAAGAGGTCTGTGGGATTTACATAGATCAGACACAAAAAAGACCAACGAAGGAGTAAATTCATGACTGGATGCAAGCTATTTATAAAAATTGTGATTCAAATGTCAAGTTAATTAAAAAAAAATATTTTGGGGATTTTTAGGTTGATCCAGATTTTTTACTTTCAACATACTCTTCACATACTCGTATGTTTTGAAATGAAAGTGCTTTTCTCATACTCTTTGCTTGTTTGTATGGACATCGACTTACCCTAATGTATACTTTTGCCTCTTCACGTGCTCATTTTACTTCAAAAGTCTATGCACACGCACTCATTTTTCCTTTCCTTTTGTTGCTTTCCTTTCCTTCCCTTTTTAAAAATCGAATCGTTGAATCGTTTTATTTCGTTGAAAATTGAATATATTTCCAATTACATATGCACTTGAAATGTTTTTAAATTACCAAACAATTGCCTTTCATACTCGAGCGCATATCGCAGGCAAACTGAAATGCTTTATAAATGAAAGAAATAATTTACTCAAGCAAAAATAGGTAAAACAGAAAATATTTAACTTTCTGTTTCGATTTTGAATCGTTGAATTTGCAACAGTTGTTCGCTCTACTAATGCAATTTCTAATTATATATGGCGATGTTGGTATTCGTTTGATTGGATATTCCGGTCGATTAAAAATATTTGGTTTCGTTCTAATGGATTTTGTAAAACTATAAAGGAATATGCATAAATATGTGAATGTATGTACTTATTTATGTAGAATTAACTTATGAAAAGAGCGAGTGCGGAAAAAAACAGAAAAGGGTAGAAAAATAAAATATTGTGTAACTCAAGTTTTATTTTCGACTCTAGAAATAGTTACGCTGAATAGACAACTAAGGAGGATGCGAAGAGCTACCTTTTTTCGAATCAGCGTCTCACGCCAGATCAGCTCTCTTGCATTTATCTCAGAGCTATTGCAGTTTGAGTCTCAAGTCGCAAAAAACGCATGGGTTTTAGCCTTAGCTCAGATTAAAGGGCACTCAAAACTTCAGAGAAACTTTGAATTCAGCGCAATGAGAATGGATGAGTGGAGGCATGCATCGACTCACAACTCAAACATATATCAACTACATCAACCCATCAACATTCAGCGAGATCCAATTGGCTTATTTACAAAAGAGTTCAATGTTGGATAGAAGGATGCGCTTACCTATTTCATGTCATTGTTGTCAAATTTTATTTTTTTTAAGGTCTTAGTTCACACGATAAGGGCATTTATACTGAATAAGTGCCTTTTTGTATTTTTGATTTCAGACACCTGTGAGACCGGGAATCCG
The DNA here is from genome assembly GCF_028408465.1 of Anastrepha ludens. NCBI lineage: Eukaryota > Metazoa > Arthropoda > Insecta > Diptera > Tephritidae > Anastrepha > Anastrepha ludens. Next base: position 5,568,229 of record NC_071498.1, on the reverse strand, counting down.
TGTCGCCAGCGACATACCTGTTTTTGGAAGACCATTTTTTGAAGGCTGACAACTTTTTGAATGAACGTCGTTAGGCCAAAGGATTGTCTTTTAAGAATGGCTCAAAAAATAAAATACTGAAAACAAAAATAAAAAATCTTTTTTCATTTTCGTTTCACTCGCTTTTAAAGAAACACCCATGAAACACCGTTCCAGATGAAGCGAAGGTTTTAAGTAGCTCAAGATGGCTAGCACAGGCTGAAAATGAGACCTCTTACAGCACCTTTATTTATTGCTTATTATATATTTTAGTCTGTAAGCATCCTGTTAGTTGATTAATAATAACAAATAAAAAACTGCATGATTGCGTGCATGAATTTGAGTTGACCGCTTAGTGCAAAAATTCAATTAGTGCATCAAGTCTTAAATTTTATTAGCTACCTTAATCGGGATACTTTTTATAAATTAAATATGCCCTAAAGTCAACAACTCTTGCAATTCACTCATAATTGCGACACCTTTCCGCGCCTGTCGCTTGGTCAGATGTCAACTGGCATAGTTGACCTGAATATAAATAAATAAGTGGCAAAGTAGCCTCAAATATATTAAAATGGTGAGCTTATCAAGCAGAGCAAATAAATGTAAATCGATGCTATAAATTAATTCAGCATATTCTATATGCGTACATACATACATATATACAAATGTATGTAAGCATATGGAATCTCTGTTAAAAAAGCACTGCACAATTAACGTCCAAATGATTGAGAGTTCGCTTCGTTGGAAATTTGTATTGTTGTTGCATAGCTAAATATGTATATCGATGTTAAAATGTATGTGAATGTGTGTAGGAAGAGAGTGTAGATATGTAAGTATTTTTTAAAACTCAATGTAAACAATATATATGTGTGTGTTTGTGTTGTATGTGTAATCGAATGAAATCGAAATTGAAATACGAGACCCACAACGGGTGGTGACATATGTGTGTATGTATGCATGTACATATGTACACACGCGTGTCTATTCAAATATAGGTATATCCCCACCATAAATGCAAATACATATGTCACACCACCCCTCCGCCCCTGCTAGCAACGCAACCTACTTGCTTTCAACGATGTTTTACTTTGATTGCTGTCGCTATTTTCACCGTTACTGCCGCCGCTGACGCGTCCACTAATTAAATTTTCATCCAGGGAAATGCTGCCATCGAGCCAATGCATGACACGTTTTCGCCACTGTCTGACTGCTGCGTTGCGTCGTCTGCTTGTCACAGCAGCGTATATCTCCGCTAGTTATAGCACTCAGGTGGGCATTTACATATACAAGTAGGTGTGGGTATGTAGATATTTAAGTACTTTTGTGGCGTTATGCCGTTTTTTGTTGTTGTTTTTTGTTTGTTACACTTTCAACTGCCCCTTGAATTTATTTCTTTAATGATTTTTCTTTTTTTTCTTTTTTATAATTTGTTAATTTTATTAAATAGCTTTAAGTTTCGCTTGCAATGTGCGAAACGAATGACTATAAGCACTATGCCATCACATCATCGCATCACATCACATCGCGTCACATCACATCACGTCACATCATCACGTCTGCATCAAATCATCAATCGCACTTGGCGTTGTCGCAGCAGCACTTTTTGTTTAGTTAGCTCCTTTGTAGATTTCCTCTATTGACAATTTTCATTAATTCTTTTTACATGTTTTTAAACTTTTTTGAAGAATTTTTTTTATATTTATGTGCACTTGTATGTATATTAGTGCGGGGAAATTTCTCCTTAGAAAATATAACCAATTTTGAGCAAAAATGTTCAGGAAGCATGGCTGAAGTATTGATTTCAATCCTACTTATTTTTAAATTTTGAAGGAAGGAACCCAATGTTTACTACTTTTAAATAACCAAAAACTATTCATTCCATTATTTTAAATCAAATGATTAAGAAAATAAATAAAAAATACCATTAAAAAATTACAAAGAGGAAGGTATGCCGTTAATAGTGGAAAATAACATCAGGCAAATGGCAACCACGATCACGTTTACAGGACAATATTCTTTTCATAAAATTGTCCATAACCGAATTGCAAAGTGGCTGCCCTGTGTCCTCGATAGCCTCACGAATTCCATATTTGACGTGTTGAATTGACCCTGGGCTGTTGGCGTAGATATTCACTTTCACGTGGCCCCAAAGAAAAAAGTCACAAGGTGTTAAATCACAAGATCTCGGTGGCCAATTGTGATCACCTCTTCGAGAAATAACACGGTCCGCAAACTTTTCCCGTAAAAGATCAATGGTTTCGTTGCTTGTGTGGTACGTAACGTCGTCCTGTTGAAAATAAACGTTGTCCAAATCAATACCATCCAATTTCAGCCATAAATAATCGTTAATCATCTCTCGATAGCGCAATCCCATTCAAAATAACACCTGTTATAGAAAAACCCTTTACTTTTGAATTTTCGTAATGAAACAGCAAAATTATACGTAGAAACATTTTTAACGTCTTATATTTCGATTTAGCCGGCTGCACGCACGAAAAAATCGCCGTTACCTTGCTTGAACTGCAAGCGATAGCGCGGAACGAACAACAAAGAGCACAATCGGCCCCCGCATTCGGCAACGTTCGACCTCTGGCTCTCTCCTACTTGAGTGAGTATATATATGTATGTATATGCGCATTTTTATATAAATTCACATATTTGTATGTTTGCATATGCCTTCTTCCTGTGTGCATGGTAATGAACCATTTCTCTATGGAGGATAGGACGATGAGTGTTTCGGTGTGTAATGTGTCTTGAAAAAGTCAAATCTATGATGTTGCCTCTTAGTGTTGTTGACTTATTAACGTCTGATGCACAATCGAAATTGAACATATCTTGCATGAATTTGATAAATATTTCGCCATTTTTCACGTTTGTGTAAATGTAACTTGACCTATTCCATTGCGATTCCATTTACCTCCTTCTCTATATCTATACAAAATATCTATCAAACAAATAAAATTAAAATTTTGTTTTGAAAAGTGCAACCATTATATCAGTATTTTCTTATGACGTTGTCACGTTAAGCTATCGTCAGTAAACCGACTTTACAAACAACCTCTTTTTTTCTAATAGCGGTCGCCTCTCGGGAAGCAATGGCAAACCTCCGAGGGTATTTTTGCTACGAAAAGGCTCCTCATAAAAACGACTTACCATACGGAGTCGACTTAAAACTGTAGGTTTCTCCACTTGTGGAACAACATCAAGACGTCCCACAAATACAGAAAGAGTGGGAAGTCTTGTGCTAGCTAAACCTGGACATTCGCATAAATAGTTGAAAAGGCTTTCTTCCACCCCTCCGCCTGACAGCTTCTGCAGATGGGATTGAAAGGAAGGTTAAGCATGGCTACATTACCCCCTACCTTCCAGTGACCTGTAAAGGTTGCAGTGATACGTAGAATATTTGAACGTGAGCATCCTAACAGGTAATTCAACGACTGGATGTTGCACGACGGCTATGTTTTCCTTGTCGTAGTACATCTAGTTAATTGCTTCAAACTTCTTTCGGCTAAAGCATAGTAGTGTGAAGAAATGGATGTTTTTATTGTATTAAATGGGATAGCAACTGCCACCGCCTCTGCTAAATCTTGTGCCGAATCTTTTCTTGCTAGCTCATGTGCTATCTCATTACCCTCTATATTCCTATGTCGGGGAACCGATATCAGAGTAATTTGAGACAGCAATTCTAGTTCCGCTCTACACTGGGAAACTAAGTTGAATGAAATGGAATTGGAATCCAAGGTCTTGATAGCCGCCTGACTGTCTGAAAATATGGCTACTCTTCCACCAATTTCTTTATAGTGTTTTAGTGATTTGCATACATTGCGAATAATTTTGCCGGAAACACGCTGGCGTAGTGAGGAAGTCGATTTCGATAAGTTGAGCGGTTTTGAATAGAGGCCAGCTCTCATACCACAGTTCATCTTAGAACCGTCAGTGTAGGTTTCGACATGGAATCTACCAATCACCTTCCCTTTCCTCCTGTAGGATGAGCTTGCTGTGACCACACGGTTTTGTTGTCCAGCTTCCTATATCTCTGAGTCTCACCGTACTAATGGTAACAGATGTCTTAGCACGTTAAGGGGGGAAACCAGTTTAGGAGGCCGAAATTTGGGTGTTTTGTCGTGAATTTTTTGAACAAGGAAGGAATAATCAGAAATTGCTTAAACTTGGAGGGTATTTTATTCATGTTATTAAATCGACTTTTAAATTTTTTCAAGCTATTTTCGCCGGGAATAGTGACGTTAGAGCTTGCTGGCCATGGGCGATCACCATCCGAATATCTTGCTGGTGGGCATTTCTGAAGTTGCATTTTTTCTCTGTAATCAACAACAATTGTTATTTTTTTAACAACATGTTTCCTAAGAATATGAACCTAATTATAATAAAATAATATTGAAAATTGCATGTTTTTATAGCGCTTGAACACAATGTCATTTTTTCATACCATATTTTTTATCTATTTTGCTTAAAAAAAATATTTTTAGAGATAGTATAATCTCAGAATTAGGTTCATATGAATGATAATTGAATAAAAAATACTCCGAAAAAGTTTCATAACGATTGGGCGATAACTTTTTGAGCTAGAGTTCCCACCAGTTGAAAAAAGGCGTTTCGAGAAAAACGCGTTTGAAATAAAGCATCGCATCGTAAGCGCTACGGTGCCGCACCAACGGGCGGTCATTTAAGTGAACATAGAATCGGGAATAATGTTAATTTCGCTTTAAAATTTTTACAACATTTTCTTGAGTAGATATACTAACAATTTATGCAATAAAAAAAACTCGATTTTTTGATCAGTCTAAACTGGTTTCCCCCAATTAGGCGCTTCAGTAGGGCTGATGCTAAAGGCTCCTGTGGTTGTTAAGATACATGCTGATGTGTATTGTTTAGCTTAGTTTGGTTGCATTTTTTTTTCTATAGCCGGCCACCAGACTAGTGCCGCATATATTACTATCGGTCTTATTATAGCTGTGTGGGACCAATTGGATAACTTTGGCTGAAGACTCCATTTTGTATACAACATTCTCTTACACGTGTAAAGGCTTAGTCCGGTACAGATACTTCATATTCATACTCTTGAATGGACCCTCAATCCTACGCTCTCTAGTGGGGCATTTCGAGCAAAACAAACTTCACAAATGGATTTCCCATGCACAAAAATTACATATGTGCATACATGCACACATTTTATTCCAAAAAATAATTTAACAAAAAAATGTTGGGGTTTATAACTAAAATTTAAGCTCAGAAGGCGCGAAATTCATTTTAGAGCTATGCTTCCCTGGCCTTTTTTGTTCGGATTTGCCAGTAGAATATTTAAGTCTCCGAAAAAAAGTAGGTAAGCAATTTAAGCCACCCTAATATACATACATACATATGTAATAGTTTTAAAGCAATATGCTTTCGGTTTAATTTGGAGTAAAAATTTTTATTTTCTTCGTACACAATCACACTCGTATATTTTTATTATTACTTATTAATTACTTTCTTGCTCTTCATGCACTCTGTAAAATCTGTTATTTAACAAAAGGTACAATTTGTTAATTACTTAGAACGTTCAGTTTTAGTTTTTGTTATTTCTTTTTTAATTTTGCTTGAAAACCACATTTTCCGAAGTTACATTTTGAACTTACACACGTTAACTATCATACTTCTGTGAGTGTGTTTGAGTCAGTAAGCTATGATTTTCCTAGTTTATGGAATTTTAGATTTGAGTGCTAAGTATGCTATTTGTATGTATGTATGTATGTATGTAAACTTATTCATGTGCCTACTCGTATTCATGCTTATATGTACTTTTGTGCCTTTGTAACAAATTTTATAAATTTTGCTTGGAATTTTAAATATAAAAGTACCGTTAAATACAACCACAAACAATTACACAGCCCTAAAATTATCGTAATTATTAAGGTATGTAACTTTTGTTGGGAAATTATAAATGCCACTAAATAATGGCAAATTTTGACGATTTCGTAATTTTTTTCTTCAATACTTTTTTATAAAAATATAGTACATTCTATGGCAAATTTCATATAAACGCAAATTTAAAACTCTGTAAAAGAGAAAAAAAAGATAAAAATTCGACAAATTTCCAACAAAATTGCAAAATTGTTTAATCAGAATTTAGCAAAAAAGTTTGGGTGCGCAGCTTTACAGCCCATTAAATTTTAGTATAACAAAGCGCAAGTTTGGAGTGGTTCAAAATTCATTGTTTTTGACAAATTGTTTTCTTGATGGTATCATGAAATTTTTTCCGAATAAATAAAAAATATCGTGCATTCGTTATATACTAAATAAATTGATTAGAATGAAATTTCCCATAAAACTGCATACATAAAATTTTTTTAAAAATTTGAATAAAAAGTGTAAAATATTAATATAATAGAAATTTTATAGGAGTTTAAAAATTTTGCTCAAAATCTAAAACTTGCATACTTGTGGATTTTGTGGTTTTTATAATAACGAATGGTTTTTAGCTGCATGAGAAGTATCGATTACGAAAAAGACCTTCAACTCTCTTATTATGGGCAGTAAAAAGCGTGGAAGACCGCCAAGAAGAGATGTTGTTGCAGATTTACGCCTTGTAAATTCTAGGAGAAAGCTGAAGCCCATCGTCAACCAACTGATTGGACCTTATCAGTGTGGCTTTAGACCTGGGAAGTCGACCAAATACCATCTAACAAATATTCACAATACGCCCATGAAAGGAGAATTGACACACACCATCTTTTCGTCGATTTCAAAACTGCATTCGACAGTACGGAAAGGAGTTTTCTGTATGCCACGATGTCTGAATTTGGTATCCCCGCAAAACTAATACGGCTATGTAAGATGACGTTGCTCAACACCAGCAGCGCCGTCAGAATTGGGAAGGACCTCTTCGAGCCGTTTGATACCAAACGAGGTTTCAGACAGGGTGACTCGCTGTCGTGTGACTTCTTTAACCTGATGTTGGAGAGCATCGTACGAGCCGCAGAACTTAATCGCTCAGGCACAATTTTTTATAAGAGCGTACAATTGCTGGCGTATGCCGATGATATTGGCATCATCGGCCTTAACAACCGCGCTGTTAGTTCTGCCTTCTCCAAACTGGATAAAGAGGCAAAGCGAATGGGTCTGGTGGTGAACGAGGACAAAACGAAGTACCTCTTGTCTTCAAACAAACAGTCGGCGCACTCGCGTATCGGCACCCACGTCACTGTTGACAGTTATAATTTCGAGGTTGTAAAAGACTTCGTATATTTATTTAACTAACACTCTACAAGGCTCTCATTATGCCCGTCCTAACGTATGGCGCAGAAGCGTGGGCGTTGGAAAGATCAGGTGGAGAAGGGCTTGGCTTCACTTGGTGTGTCCAACTGGTGCCGGTTAGCACGAGAAAGAAACGACTGGCGCGCTTTGTTAAACTCGGCCAAAATCGCGTAAGAGGTTATCGAACCAATTAAGAAGAAGAAGAAATTCTAAGAGAAGCGACGCAATGAACCAAGCTGTATTGTAAAGGAAGCACTGGAAGCAGTAATCGTTGGAGTTGCTGGAGTTGTAATTGCTATGATGGTGGAGGAAAAGGCGATTCAGTTATGAAGCTTATTGAGCTCTGACTGTAGAACAATTGAGCAATTAGGGCTCACAGTAAATGTTCAAGCCGTCGACATAAAGAAAAAATCTCGTTGAAGAGAAAAACGAGAAAATGTCGGTTTTCCATTAAGCGTGATATGGTTTCTCCATGACGCTTCGGAGATATTTCATGTTATTTCATGTGATTGGTTTTCTAATATATTCGGTAATGTTTACAACTTATTCAACTACTTTTACAAATCACTCAATTTTACAATAGTATACAAATACTTAATCGTTCTCTCGGTTGCCACTTTTCCTGCACTTTTGTCTATTTATTTATGGTCGTAATAACCTTGCACTCTGTCGGCTCAGATAATTTGATTCTACTAAACTGACTGTTCGGTATGGTATTTGGTCACATGGAATCATCGGTGTATTCATCTTCCAAAATTAAACTGGAAAGTGAAGAGTGATATAGAACGATGAAAGCCAACTATTTATGATCGAAATTGGAAGAAGTAAATCTTGATCACATTTTGTTCCAACAAGGCGGAGCTATACGTCTTTTAGCACGTGAAGAAATCGAATTAATGTGGGAAAAGTTTGAGGTGTCGATTGTTTCAAGAAACTGTGGCACAGAATGACCTCCAAGCAGATGTGATTTAACACCACTGGACTACTTCCAGTGAGGATATGTGAAATCATTCGTTTATGTGAATAAATCAGACTCTTCTCATGCCTTAGAAGCCAGTACTCAACGCACTATTCATGACATATGTCCCGAATTAGTGAAATTAGAAATTAGAAAAAGTGCGCAAAACTTGGGCTCACCCAAATCGTTCGTGCAATAGGAGCCGTGTGTGGTATTTGAAAGACGATTAAGATGATGAACGACTTAATTGTGCCGATTGTGCTACACATTGAATAAAAATCATGTGAGTTTTCTCTGTCATTGGAGTACATTTTTTTTTTTTTTTCAAAAGAAATCATATCACGCCGAATGAAAAACGCTTTTTATTTTCAGGAAAAAGTGGCGATGGCTTCGTTATTGGATAATAGGAATGAACCATTTCAATCTATATGACAAATTACATATAATATTAGAAGAAATGCGAAAAATGTGCATTTGGTGAGATGGCAATTACACCTGACATATATATGATACTATATATAGTCAAAGGGTTAAAACTAACTTAAAAACCTTTTATTGGAAATCCAGATTGAAATTTTGCATTACACAACAGTTAAAAAGTTATCACGAAAGGAATCGAAATACTCTTGGCTTATTTCACTTAACTATCTAACTAATTTACAACATTTATTTGTGTCTTAAAGTGTGGCAACCCTTTACAGAATTATAATGCAATAAATTATTTTTAAACATCCTTAGTGATACCCATATTGTGGAAATGCATTTAATTGGTGAGTATTTGTGAAAGAAAAAGTTACAGGGTTACCAATCAATGCGTTTGAACCTGAATATTAAGAAACCAAATGTGAAAGCTGATTTTTTTATATTTAAAAGCTATCACATATGCCATTTTTTGTAAAAAGAAAAATAGGTGGCAACCCTGTTAAGATTGTAGTGGAGTTGGTTTTTTTAGTTATGAAATTATTGGCATGTGCTATTTTTATATTTAAAAAAAGTTGGCAATCCTGCTCAGAAATATTGGAGTTGTGTTGGCAACTCTGCTCACTTATGAGCGGCGGTTAGTTGTTTCACTGAGCTTCTCCTCCATGTGAGATGATATGTCGCATGCGAACAGCAGGTGATTTTTATGAGAAGCTCATCCATACCATAATTGCAGAACATAGTCTACAGTGGCAGAAAGTTTTATAAAACTTAAAAACCTTCATTAACCGCTTCACTTCTTGCATTCCCTTCACTTTTAACCATTTTCAAGCCTGCATCCTCTAAGAATCATTCTTCCCATATTCTTTGTTTTTACTACTTGCCAGTTTTGCATTATTTGAATTAAACACTTAATACTTACACTTGTGCTCACATAATTAAGCCACTTCATCTTTTTGCACTTAACGCAGTATGTTTCATGCAAACTTTTTTCATTCATTTTCTTATAAATCAAAGTTTCAAACCCATTAAAATTCTTAAAAATTTAACCAATTTCAAAAATTTAGACTAAAAATACAATATATTTGAAGGTCTTTTATATATTTAGAAGAAAATGCCCAACATCATAAGCAAAAACATTTGTCAAAAATCAACGCGAACGATGCGAGCGTCACCAAATATGCATGCAGAGGTACTCCGCAAGGTGGGGTACTATCGCCGCTATTATGGTTATGTGAAGCAAGTGAAATGCTCAAGAAACTTGACGGAGGGCAGCAACGAACTATTTCTCAAAGATCATGCGAGGTACCTCGGAGTAATATTGGACAGCAAATTGCTGTGAAAGCACAATGTTGAGGAGCGGGTGAAAAAGGCCAGTAATGGTAAAAGAATGCATTAGTGCTACACGACAGTAGTTAGACCGATATTTCTGTATGGGGCCTTTAGTATGGTGGACTGCGACAAGAAAACTGACATACTTAATGCCACTGGAAATGATTCAACGACTCGCTGCTCTATGCACAACAGGGGCGATGAAAACCACTCCAATAGCGACGTTGGAAATGATTCTCAGCATGCCACCTATTGATCTTTAGGCGGAAAATCTTACGGCGAAATCCGCGAGGAGGTTAGTGGTTGCGGGGGTATTCACCTGCAGATCCTTCGATCACAGCTCAATAGGAAAGTGGAGCTCAGGTTGCACGGACTACATGACTCCGTACATTAATTGGGAGAGAAGGTTTCGCACTAAAATTGAAGAGGAAGGATGGCAAAAAGGCATGAAGCCTGGCCATAGAACTTTTTACATCTATACAGACGGCTCTACAACTTTAGATGGAGTGGGAGCGGTTATTTACTGCTCAAATCTAGGAATAAGGCAGCCTATCAAGCTGCCAGACCACAGCAATATTTTCCAAGCGGAAGTTTTTGCTGTGGGCCAAACCGCAGAGCTTGCCTACACTAGAACAAGAAAGAACTCAACAATTAATATATACCTACGTGGACAGTCAAGCAGCAATAAAAGCAATAAGCTCATATTGTATTAAGTATTAAGTCCAAAAATGTTTGACGGAGCAGGGAGGTCATAGAAAGGCTAGCCGCAAACAGTAGGCTGCATATCTACTGGGTACCTGGTCACAAAGGCATTATGGGGAACGAAATAGTAGATGAGATAGCAAAAAGTGCTGTTGGACTACCTTTTGAGCAAGTGAACGACATACCAAAACCGCTAAATACAATATACAATGAAATGGACGACTACATGAAAGGCGAGTGGAAGCTAGGTGGACTAATCTGACCACATGCAAAACAGCAAAAGTCATCTTTAGAAGTAACGACAAAAAACTGACTCAATTCGTACTTACGCTCTCGCGAAAGGACTGCAGAACTATCATAGGTATGCTAACAGGTCATAATCCATTGGCTGCACATGCGTACAAGATAGGGATTGTTAACACGGACAAATGCAGGAAATGCACAGAGGATGTTGAGGAAACTTTAAAACACCTTCTGTGCGTTTGTCCGGCATTATTAAAAAAGCGACTAAAATGTCTGGAAACCCCACTGTTTGAGGGTCTGGAGGACGTCTCAAAAGCGGATCTCCCAACTCTACTTAGATTCCCCAAAAGCGCTTACATCCTACATGATGTCTACTTTAGGTATTCATAGAGGTCGGACTCCATCTGGTATCGCAAGGGACCAAGACCAAAAAAGTGGCTTATTGCCAACCAGGCTAACCTAACCTAACCCAACACGTTTTTTGAGCCTTAAAACTTACACTTTATTATCCCAAAATTAAATGGGCTATAATATTGTGTAATCAGCGGTTTTCTGAAACTTTGTATTACAAATTTGTATGATACTTTTTTGAAAATTGCAAATTTTTTGAGAATTTTCATAAGTCAAAAAATTCTCAAAAATCAACGATATTTCCGAGCGACTTCAAACTGCACTTTCTTATACCAAAATTAAACGAGCTATAAAACTGCATACTCAAAAGAGTTCTGAAATTTTTGAGTAAAAATTTGTATGATACATTTTTGTAATTTATTTAATTTTCCTCAACTTTATATCAAATTTGGAACTTTATTTTATAAGATTTTTGTTATGCAATGAACTGTGTTTTATAATAAAATAACGCGAAGAATTTAAAAATTTTGCGTATACGGCAAAAAGTTGAAGAAACTTAATTATATGAGCACAAACGTATGCACTTGAAACTTTCTGTAAAACAATTCAATAGTTTCTTCTAAGCAAAATGTTTAAAATATTTTACTGGCATGTTTGCTTATTTAATACGCATGCACGTGCCTCCTCACTTTGACCACTAAATTTACATCACTTCCGCAATAAAATATCAGTATATATATTACATACATACATACACACCATCCTACCATCTGTGTGTATTTCGAATTTTGTATTCACAGAAAACCCAAAATTTCTTAAACACCTTGTTAACATATTTACGTACATATATGTATATACCTATATAAGTACATATATTTATTAACATGTATCTCCACTTAGTGACGATTGATTCAAAGATTCATAGATTTTAATTTTTCATACTTTATTATCACCTGCAATTTTTATTTTTCGATGATTGTAAATTTTAATTGAAACAAACTTTTTCATACACTTTTAAATTTTTTCATAAATAGTTTCAATATCTTTCATCACACTTTTCTGTTCAATTTATGTCATGCCATTGATTTTCAATAAATTATTTCATGTATTTTCCAATACACATTTTACACCTCAATTTCCATTTTACACTTATTTTCACTTCACTTTTTAGTATTTTAAATGTCTGGTATTTCATGCAGCCATTCTTTGATCCACATCATCGAAATTAACTTTCATTCATTAAGGCATTCCACTTTTTCCGCGGTTACTTTGATGCTCAAATTTTAATATAATTCTTCGCTAAAACTTTCAATTAATTTCAAAAAATTTTCATTCCGCCACTTGAGCTTTTCAACGGTAACCAACTTATTACACAATTCTTTGCCATTTCACTAAAAAAATTCTACACAATTTTCGCAATTAATCAATGCATTTTTCCAGTTTGCATCGCGTGTCACTCGCGTATTTAGAGCACCACTGCCCGGTTGGCTGCTAAGCTAAAATCCGCAACGCTCCGTCGCTGTTGCTGTTACAGTTGCCGTAGTCTTAGCCGAGGCGTTGGTGTTTATGTTGCTGTTGTTAGTATTATTGTATTAGTATTATTGTTGTTGTTGTTGTCATCGTCACCACGTTGGTGACGGCATCATCAAATTCTACATCAACACTGTAAACGCCTTTGCTGCCGCCATCGATTTAGCTGATACCACTGATATTGGCAGCCACTAGTAGCTCCGCCATCAATAAACACACTCGCTGACGGGTACACTGTCTCTCCGTTGTGTTGTTGAATGGCGTTTGCATTTAGAGGTGGTGCGCAAAGCGCTCGTTACTTCAGCGCCGCACAGCGTTGCCATTGCGCCCATCGCCGTCTTTTGTGTCGCTTGCCGCGCCGTCTCTTCTTTTTCTACTGCTTCTTCTTTTGCCGCTTTTCTTTGCTTTTGCTTTTGCTTTTGCTTTTCAAGCATACTCACATGTGTGTGTGCGCTGCTATTTCTCTATTTTGTTTGGAAAATTGAAAATTGCGAACGAATTCGTTAATTCGTATCGATTTGTATTGACAGCGGTGGCGGCAAATCAGACGTGGCGAGGAGAAAACGTAAAACAGGCAGTGTTGATGGCAGTCTAGTGTTTGCTGCCGCGGCATCGTCTATACAGGCATTACGCGCACGAGCTCAACTAGAGCTGTATAGTCAACGAACGGTGGGGGCCACCACGGGCCTGCCACAGCAACGCCAAACGACCCCCTGGCTGTGTGTCGAAACCATGACTTGCGAGTTGGGTGCTAGTTAGACACTGAAATAAGTTTGCCATGCAGGCTGTTTGTTGGTGTTGTTGTTATTGTAGTATTTTTTGGTTTTTACTGCATTGAATTTTTCTCATCAGCAAACTCTTAGTCGAATGGTGCATGGGACGCAGTGCATCTAGAGCCGCGCGAGGTGAGTGATAAATAAGCGTTGATCTAAGCTTACATTTGCTAAGTACGAGTATTGAGCAATTTTCAAACCATCCGCCTATCAGGCACATTACCCTTTCGGCCTTTTTGCTAATCCGTCACTGATCACCTGTCACCGTTGATCCGCGCGAACTGTGTCTTTTCTTTATCAATTTCAATATTTCTCTAATATACACATCAGCCCACTTGACTGACATGCCCTGACCGTCTGGCTGTCTGCTTGTCGGCTTGTGGGCCTGTCAGTCAGTCAGTAGGTTGGTCGAAAAGAATTGTCTGTGTGCTTATTTTTCATTTCGATTCATGCTTTTTTACGTGTTTCTTCGAGTCACTCACCTACGACTGTTGTTTTTTCATGTGGCTGCTCTTTGCAAGCAAATGCACATTAGGGTGGGTTGATTTATCGGCTTAGTAGTTGCAAACAATTTTATAGGTATATAGGTTAGGTTAGCCTGGTTGGCATTAAGCGACGTATACACCTTTTGGTTCCCAGCGATTTATAAGTATATAGCAGCACGAAAAACAAACCAGTGACGAAGTAGAACAAAAACTCTTTCTATAAAAATCTGTTAGGCAAATATGTACATTTCCTATGATTTTATTGTCAACCTTTTTTGGAAGGTTAACTTCATAGTTCTAACATACAAGTGAGTTATAACTATATTACAATCTGGTTAATGTATCAATATTCAAATGGCTCCTGATTTTTCATCAATATTTTGTTTAATTATTAAGATAACTTGGATTAACTGTCCAATATTGAAATGGGTCCTAAGTTGTCATGATTATTTTGAGAGGTTGGCCCCTATATAGTATCCTTAGTGTTTCACCCCCCTCCGCTTTCACGAAGATGGTGTACCAAATACGCGATGCGACAAATAAGTTCCGAAAATTCGTTTTTAAAACTCAAGCCAAATATAGTAAGCAAATTTATTCTACAACTTCACAAGTTCATAGTCTACCTTTAACTCTACAGGCTTCAGAGTAGGTGTGGTAGTATCAAATTACCTTTTTCCAACAAAATCTTTAATGAATGAGAAGTGAGTCGGCGCGTTGTCGTGATGCAGATCCTAATGCGGACTTGCAGCTGCTACCTACACAGAACAATCTAGCCATTGTCTGACAAGCTAAATTATATTTGCGTTGAATGATACAGCAAATAGTGAAAATATTATCACCTTTGCCGGCGGTCGTGACTTGGACATTCCTGCTTTCGTTGATCGCCCCACCCACTGCTGACTTTATTTACACGCATCGAGTGGCACGCCAATAGCCGGGTTTCATCACCAATGGCTACCTGACTCATCCTAACCCTGTCATTACTAAAGTTTGGATCACAATAAGCTGCTTGTAAGATAAGTCACTCAATTCTAAAATTTAAAAGTGAAACTAAAACTAAAGGAAGATCCCCGGAACCGAATCGCCCCATCGTGCATGTAAGGAAGCTGCAATGAGCTTTCTCGAAGTCCCGTACTTAAGGCTTGAGGGGCTGTACTTAACATGGTTTACTACGAAGTTAGTGCAGGTAACTGGGAAAGTAATCCTAAATACTTGAGGATATATCAATTTCTACTAGTCTCCGGTAAGTGCCATCAAACACACTAACATCAGGTACTCGGCAATTAGGATACCGTAACATATCAGCCCTCGACAACACTCCTTCGCTGAGTCCGGAACTCATTAGGATCTCAGCGGGTATACGGGATCCTTAATGGTATACGTTCCCATGCTCAGAATAGAAGAAATAGTACAAAAATCAAAGTTTAGCCAATTTTTTTTCAGATATTTTCCAAGAGCAATATGCTGTAGATCAACCAAGGACGTATTTCTCGGTATGGGTTATCCGCAAAAAATCCATAAGTCCAAAAATATAATCATTTCAATGATTATGGAATTTTTAACTTTTCTCCAATGAAGCTGAATTTGGAGCACAGTCGATGAGGCAAGAACTATATTTTTGATATTTAAGACTAAAATTTGTAGACTTTTGATAAATAAAAAAGCTTACCAGGTATATACCTATGAAATATATGTTGCTAGGGGTATTTTTAAACCTTCCCAAATGTCTTGTTTTTTCGTCTGTCATCTGTCACCAATATTCAGTTCATTGTTTGTTACGTTTCATACAACAATGCATTTTTGTCGCTCTTAAAAATGTCGAATTCCGTGCCTTCAAACTACGATTTGCGGACAACGTTGATTTTCTGTTATCAATTGAAGAAAAACGCTTCTCAAGCTCATCAAATGCTTATAGAAGCTTACGGTGGACATGCTCTAAGTAGAGCACAGTGCTTCAGGTGGTTTGAAAAAACCGAAGTGGTAATTTTAGCGTGGAGAACGAGGATCGTGGTCGACCACCGAAAAAGTTTGAGGACGCCGAATTGCAAGCATTATTGGATGAAGAGGATGAGCAAACGCAAGAAATGATGGCAGAGCAGTTAAGAGTGACCCAAAAAACCACTTCCAAACGTTTCAAAGACATGGGCATGATTTTAAAGGTCTGAAGATGGGTGCCGCATGAACTGACAATGTGACAATGCACCGCCACATCGAACAAGAGCGACCCGGGAATTGGTGGAGACGTACGACGGGGACCCGCGGGTGCATGCGGCTTACTCACCAGACTTGGCGCCTTCCACTTATCATTTGTTTGCATCGATGGGCCACGCACTTTCCGAGCAGCGCTTCAATTCTCACGAAGAGGCCAAAAAATGGCTCGATGGAAAAATGTGTCCCTAGCGATGGCTATAATTTTGAAGATTAAATTTGTAACCATTTTTTGTTGTTAAACGCTTAAAATTGAAAAAAGGTATATAACTGGTATGTGATTTTAGCAGGTTTTAGTTTTACATATCTACTAATAAATTCTTCATAATCGAATCTCAAACATTCTATCAACTTTTATTAAAATTAATTCTCAACCTACAGCTACAAATAGTCAATAGTTTAAATATTACATAAGAAAACAGCAATTATGAGCTGGTGAGGGTATGAAGGGTTTTGTCGAGGTAATTTGTTTCATCAAAAGTCCACAGAAACGTGTATACTAAAGCAGATTTTAATTCTTAATAAAGTCATCGGATTATCGAAGTAAGTTTTTTTTTTTATTTTGTCATTGGGAATGCAAATTGATGTTAATAATAATAATAATAATGATAATATTGACATTTTCCTTTTTTAAATTATAAATGTTTTCTGCGCCAAACCATGACGTTTGGCTTTAAAAAAACTCTACTGCCCTAATGTGTAAATGCCCGCGTGTCCCATTCGTAATTTATAAACTCTTTGTTTTCAATTTTTTCGTTTTGTTTTTATACATATATTTCACAGACACTAGCCGGCAATCCTACTCTTCCACCCTTTATGCTTTTCACGCCCCTTGTGCCTCTAACTTTGAGCGTCCATTTAAGTTCATTTCACTTGAATTCGATTGCTTTAAAAATATTTTCGCGTTCATTTGTATTTTTTAACAACATCTTTATTATTCATTGTCCATTTGTTGCTTTCTGTGGATTTGCCTTTTTCGACTTATTCTTTTCTGGTTCTTTTATTTAATTTATTGTTTTTGTTCATATTGGCTGTGCTTGTGCAAATTTGGTGCACCCTTTCGGCGTTCGAAAAAGGTGAGAAGTAAATATTTGTACTGAGATATTTTACTTGAAAACGCCTTCAATGCTCATTTAAGATGTGCCGCATATTGTGTGGATTTTATTTATTGTAGTATTTTTGTTTAATTTCAGAAAAATTGGAGAAAATGCAAATTTCAAACAATTAATAAAGGCGGATAAATAAATCAATTTTGGGCAATAAAATGGTAATAAACACCAAGGCACTTAAATATTCCCAAAATTATTTGCATACCTAAGTTAATTATTACTGCAATTATCGGCTACTTGGAAAAAGTAAATAATTCTAGAGATTAACCAGAAAACGTTTTGGAACTACTTAAATAAGTATGATTAAAACTTCATATCACTTCATTATCACTCAATTTAACTCATGATTAAAATTAATGTTTTAGATAGCGAGGAAATGGCGCAGAAATATAAGGCCAATTTTTTAGGAAAACTGAATTCTGCATTCCAGTTAAACTAAGATTAAATGGCCAATTTTGCAGACTCAAATTCGGTTTAAAAATCCCCCTTTAAAGCAGCACTGAAAAGATATCCTTAGGCT
Organism: Anastrepha ludens; assembly: GCF_028408465.1. Taxonomy (NCBI): domain Eukaryota; kingdom Metazoa; phylum Arthropoda; class Insecta; order Diptera; family Tephritidae; genus Anastrepha; species Anastrepha ludens. The sequence goes on along the minus strand of NC_071498.1, from coordinate 5,550,326 downwards.
CACCATTTGTAGGAACAGTCCAAGCGAAATGTACATAAAACCCGCTATAAAATGATAGCAAATATAGAGCTGGTTAACCAGTTTGGACTATTTTCCTTATTTTTTTTGTACAATAATTAAAAAACTTCCTCAAATATTTCATCACAATTCTGAGCATCAAATTTTATAGCTTATTAAATGTTCGTAATAAATATAAAGTACAATTATTAACATTATTTTATTGAAAGTATTAAAGTGCAAATTTGAAGTTTCTTAAAAAATACCATTGACTTTTAATCATTTTTCCCCTGACGGGGAAACATTTTCTGACATTTTCTAAACATAAAAAAAATTTCGGACATTTGTTATTATGTAAAAAAAATGTATCAAAAATCAACGAGAATTTCGAGCTACTTTTAATTTTATTAATATATATTATTCAAGAACTAAATTGCCCATAAAACTGTATACCCAAAAGAATGAAAAATATTTTTGTAAAAAAATAGTTAAAATTAATTTGAAAAGAATTTGAAACTTTTTTAAATATTTTTATAAGGAAATAAATTAAATAGATGTGAAAAAAAAAGAATTGGAAAAAAATTGGAAAATGTGGTGATCGTATCACAATGTCATTCACTATAGGTGAGGCTAGAAGTAAGGCGGTTAATTTCAGATACTCTCATTTTCTGCTATCTGTAGTACGTATAGTTGTGATTACTGCTCATTTAGTTACTTGCAATAAGCAACAAAAATAAAAAGCTATCACTCGATCTGTAAATCTTAAATATCAATCCAAAAAACTGTTCACCAACAATTCTTTTTTTTTTTTTTTTTCTAATTTTTAGTATATTTTTAAACATGACTGTAATAAGTCTGAGTGCTTTAAAAATCCTAAAAACTATAAAAAAATTTAAAACAAAAACATAACTAAAAACTATTTTTGTTGATACAATTTTGCTGATGCAAAAATTTTTTTAATCTTAAAAGTGAAAAATCTCCTCCACTGCAAACAATAACTTTAAAAGAGGAATCATTACTTCTATCAGATTCAGCTAAATATCTAGGAGTAATTCTAGATAGGAAGTTGAGTTGGAAATTGAACATTGAAAACATATGTAAAAAAGCTTTCATAGCTAATATATTTATACTTGTAAGAAAGCTATAGGCAAAACCTGGGGTTTTTCACCTCACGTTTCACGTCGGCTCGGGGTTCCTCTAAACGACCTGTGCAGATACTGCGAGGACTAAGATGGGGAAGTATCGAGCAGGCATTTGCTGTGCAGCTGTCCCGACCTAGTCAGAAGTCGACTCACTCTTCTCTGCTCTCCAACAATTGACAATCTTTCAGTACTCTCGGACCTGAAAATCGAATCTCTCATAAAATTCTTGAAACGAATTAATATCTTTGACCAAAATCTATAATAAAAATCTCGGTTAGGTGGGGAAATCATATAATATCATGAGCTCCAGGGCAACACAACGGACCTAACTTGCGATCTATGTGGTAATCCGATGCGGGGTGACCCTTAAACCAACCAACCAACCAAAAGTGAAAAAAAATTTAATTAGAAGACATTATTTTTTGTTTATGAATATTTTTTTGATTTTGGTTACAATTTGGTTTACAATTTTTTCTTTAAAGTACTTAGAAAAAAATTTTTTTTGTTCATAATTTTTTTTTTAATTTTTGTTGATACAATTTTGCTGATGAAAAAATTTTTTTTAATCCTAAAAGTGAATTAGAAACAATTTTTTTTGTTGATGAATTTTTTTTTTGATTTTTGTTGAAGAAATTAAAACAAAAATTTACAATTTTTCTTTAAAATAATTAGAAAAAAATAATTTTTCTCTACAATTTTTTTTTTGTTGAAGAAATTAAAAAAACCAAATTTTACAATTTTTTTCTTTAAAATAATTAGGAAAAATTTTTGTTTGTTTATGAATTTTTTTTTTAAATTTTTGTTAATGAAATTAAAAAAAAACTGTTTACAATTTTTTGTTTAATTTTTTTTTAATTTCATCAACAAAAATAAAAACAAAAAAAATCATAAGCAAAAAAAAAATTTTTTCTAATTATTTTTTTGATAAAATTTTTTTTTAATTATCAAAAATCAACGGCAGTTCCGAGCAAAACTTTTTTATGCTAGAACTAAATAGGTTACTCACCGAGAACTAAAAATTAGAGAAAAAATTTAAAAAGGATTTTGAATAAAAATAATAATTTATAAAAACAGAAACAAAACTAAAATTTAAAAAAAATTCATCAACAAAATTTCTTCTTCATTTAGAGTAAACACTTAAGTTGATTTTAGCTCTCATTGAGTAAAATAAATATAATAAATAAAATTTAGATTAAGAAACTTGTATGTTAAAAACATTCCAGTTTTTTTTATAATATTGTTGAAGTACTATCAAAAGACCTTAGTCTTACTATGTACTATTTGTATAAATAAATAAATAAATAAATAAATAAAATAAATACTCGTATCAAGTAATAAAATTATAAGCATTTAAGTGAATTTTCTCTATTCGCAGGACAATTTTTCCATCGAAAATATTACCTGCAATTTTTGTTACGGAAGAATGAGTTGAGGTATCGAGCGAATCTCATTACGTGAATTACTTTTTGCACAAAAATTATTGACATTAAATATAAGCAAAAATTGATAATTATTACGCCAACACTTATGCTTTTTGCACAACCCATTTGCCGTAAAAACTATACCCATAAAAAAATTAATTTTCTCCAACCCTATCTACCTTTTGTTCCTATCTGGAACCATAAGAAATAATATTACTAACACTGCCTGCGAAAGGTCAAACAAGGCACAAATAACTCGTTATCGAAGCGTAGAAAGTTGCTTGGACAATTTGCGGGCTGAGTATTCTGTAAGAATTCCCTATGTGTTAAGACTTAAATTTAGGTTTCATTTTTATACAAGAAAATCAACAATTGTTGAGCAATAAACGCCACGTTTACTGACTGTGCACTTAAAGTTAATTAAAGAATGAAAAAAAATTCTTCTTATTTAGTCCCATTTTAATATTTAACAAGAGGCACTAAAGAAGACTGTATGGCTATTGAGTTGGCTAGGCAGAGTTGGGAGTTTTCTTCCATATAAAACATTTTCAAGCCTACGTTTTCCTATAACGGCACAAGACTGTCAGGAAAAAAATTCCCCAAAATCAACGCAATTTTGATCTACTTGAAAGCGCACTTTTTTAAAATGAATTGGCTATAAAACTACGTACTCGAAATTCTAATAAAAAAAGTGTGAAATTTGGATGAAAATCTCTAGAATTTGTTTTTGAAATTGCATAACTTCGAAAACTTGGATTTATATAGCTTTTGCAAGTGAATGAATTATAATTGCATAACGAAAATATTCAAATTAAATAATAAACAAAAAATGTCGAAACTTGTCTATAAGTCGTAATGTTACAGTTATTTAAGGCACTGTACTTATGCATTCTCGTTCATAGCAAATACGATAGGTATGCGACATTTGGACCAGTTTTGGCTATTTAAATTTGGTTAAGTTAGTGCCTATTAATATTTTATTAAATTTTAACTCATTATACGACAAAAACCATATAAGTCGTGTTTTCAAACTTTGTGCAAGAACTATGAAAATTCTGCAAATTTTCACCAAAATTTCTAATTTTTAAACAAAATTTTTGGAATATCTTTTCGTATGCAGTTTTACAGCACACTTAATTTTAGTGCAATAAAGTTCAAACTGAAAGTACAAAATACCGTTAATTATTTCTTTTTTAATTTTTTGCTGACAATGTCACGCATTTCTTCCATAAATAGCTTCGGAAATTTGTTCAAAGCTTCTAGAACCTTTCACAAGGTTTAACCCCGAGTCTAAGATTGGCTGGCTTTTTCGACTTGGACGTGAATTTAATATATTTCTAATATACCAGGTATATATCTGAAATGAGCCTTTTTTCAATTTCAAACGTTTACCAACAAAAAATGGTTACAAATTTAGACTTCAAAATAATAGCCATCGCTAGGGACACATTTTTCCCATCTCTCGGGCAATTTGTGGATGCCACGCCCAAAAAATTACCCGTCTTTGACCGAAAACCAGTCATCGAGCCATTTTTTGGCTTCTTTGTGTGAATTGAAGCGCTGCTTGGGAAGTGCGTGGCCCATCGATGCAAACAAATGATAATCGGAAGGCGCCAAGTCTGGTGAGTAAGCCGCATGCACCCGCGGGTCCCCGTCGTACGTCTCCATCAATTCCCGGGTCGCTCTTGTTCGATGTGGCGGTGCATTGTCACATTGTCAGTTCATGCGGCACCCATCTTCAGACCTTTAAAATCATGCCCATGTCTTTCAAACGTTTGGAAGTGGTTTTTTGGGTCACTCTTAACTGCTCTGCCATCATTTCTTGCGTTTGCTCATCCTCTTCATCCAATAATGCTTGCAATTCGGCGTCCTCAAACTTTTTCGGTGGCCGGCCACGGTCCTCGTTCTCCACGCTAAAATTACTACTTCGGTTTTTTCAAACCATCTGAAGCACTGTGCTCTACTTAGAGCATGTCCACCGTTAGCTTCTATAAGCATTTGATGAGCTTGAGAAGCGTTTTTCTTCAATTGATAACAGAAAATCAACGTTGTCCGCAAATCGTAGTTTGAAGGCACGGAATTCGACATTTTTAAGAGCGACAAAAATGCATTGTTGTATGAAACGTAACAAACAATGAACTGAATATTGGTGACAGATGACAGACGAAAAAACAAGACATTTGGGAAGGTTTAAAAATATCCCTAGCGACATCTGCGGACTATTAGCTGAAAGTCTCATTTCATAGGTATATACCTAGTAGCTAATGACTTGAACTTCTAGGTAGCTTCCTAAAATATAATTTTCTATCGATTTAAGAATATAACCTTTTAAAAAGGCTCCTTTAGGAAGACGGAAACTGGCCAGACTCAAGTGCGCAACCGAATCTTTTAAAAAAGGTGTCGAACGTAGGGTTAATACAACCTGATTTGGTCACCCCATGATCAATTATTTGTTTCACCTATTTTTATAGTTTTTTAAGTGGGACAAACATATATCCAAGTCTTTAAATGGTTAAAGTTGTATTTTGCAGAAATATTTCGTTTCAGGTTTGTACTCTGAATGTTAGCTAAATCGAAGCAAAAATTAATAGTTTTTTCCATCTCGGCAAAAAAATTCTGATTATGAACAAATTCAGACAATGAATGTTCATTTCCCAAAACATCGACATCTGCACGACCTGGCTGATATATTTTTATGCTACATTGATTGATGATTTAGTTCTGGGTTATACCCTCTATCTGAAATTTTCCAATATCGCACTCTTCGCGATTGCAAAATTTGTACTGAGCCGTCCAAAAGCAAATTAATAAAAATCGTTAATAAAAATCAGATATCCGAATAATAAACATTTCAAACCTCTCCTCTTTTGTTTAACAGTAATTCAAACTTAATCATTAATTGAATTAATTTCAACAAATACTTAAAGCTGATTTATATCATTTCACGAAAATCACTTCACAACCTCGCACCTGTTGGCACCCATTCCACATGCCGTAGAAAATTTCTATAGTGGAAAACTTTTTTGTTGTTTTTTTGTGTTTTGCCTGTACGTTTTCGTAAATTTTTCGGATTTTTCGATCTCCCGCTTAGTTCGTATGGGTGCACACAACTTTTTAAATGGATGCCCATATTTTCACTGCCAAATTGATTTGCGGCCACGTTAAATGCTCTTCATTAATTTTTAATCGTTTTATGTAAAAATAAAAAATGCGTGCCATTAAAGGCAAGTTATTGGAGGTAAATAATTTTTGAAGTGTGGCAGTAATTTTTATTATTATTACGCAAATTTCAATTTAGTGCTTTTTATATTTTTACTTGTATTTCAAGAGTATCATTAATGATACGGAGCTTATAGAGAGGCACAAGTGCTGTTTACCCAACAGTTGTAGGTTCGGTCCCAATTCTAGTAAAGTAGAAAATTCTGTTCAGGGCCTGCTTGTAATACAACTCTGCGTTTCTGCTGCTAGGCGCTTATCACTCGCATTAGAGAAATGTGTGCATACAAAGTGGCACAAAATTAATCAATCTATAAGAAGATTTACACTTTTTGCAAATGGCCTCGCACGTCAAACATAATTAACACTTGCAAGCAGAGAAGTAATGGAGCACATAAAGTTCAAAATAAAGAGGTACATAAGTCGGGTTGATTCTGAGTTCCGGTTATATGAGCAAACAAAATTGTGGCACCGAGAAATCACAAGCCGCCATGAGGATTCCAATGCATCCACAACGAATAAATGAATAATCATAAATTGAATAATCAGCCGAAACGGTGATGCAAATTATGCTCCTAGAAGCTGCGATATATGTAACTCCATTTAGTTATATATTGTGCGACGCCGTTAAGGATAAATGTTAAACGAATATTCAAAAGACGATTCAAGAACTTGTTTGGGAAATCTTAGTTGCTATTGATAAAACAAGAACCGGAACTTGTGTAAATGTACAAAAAAAACGGATTGAATGGAAAGTCGTGAAAGTTATTTGCATGCAACTCAAATGAAATTATGAAATTATGAAATTATTTCGTCCGAGTTTAACAAAGCGGTTGGACACATCAAGTGAAGCCAAGTCCTCCTCTACCTTTTCTTTCCAACACAAAGTAGGTCCTTTTCTTTCTCTACTTCCACTAGTAGATACCGCATGGATTACGCTAGAGCTTTTGGATTCATTCGACTGTCGGAACCGCCGGATTTTCATTCGCTGCATTATGCCTATGTCGCCGTAAAGCTCATACAGCTCATTATTCCATCATCTGCAATACTCGCTATCACCATTGTGCAGAGGTCAAGAAATCTTCCGCAGAGTTCCTCTCTCGAATGCTCCAAGAGCCACTCCAACGGATCTTGTCATGGTCCAAGCTGCAGTGACGTACAATAGAGCAGGAATGATGAGAGACATATAAAGTGGGCCACTTGTTGGCAAGAGATATCATTCATTGAATTGAATGGTTGGCATTGTTATCAATGATGTGTTGTAGCAGTTGTGGGCTTGCAGTTACAGTGGCATGACTATATTCAATTCGAACTCTTCCACCCTTATCTGTGAGGAAGAGAGGTAGCCTTAGAAATGTCGCTAACTGAAGTCATGTCTATCTACCAGGAGGTGCGGCTGCAAACAAGTGTCTGTATTGTCTTGGTCCTACTTAAATTTAAATGCGCAACAGAGGTACTGTGCACTGGGCTTGAGACCAGTCATGTAAAATGCCTTCCCCACGAAAACCAAAATAAAGCCTCAGATTGAGTTACACGTTGTTAACCCTTTCTTAGCCATCAGATGTCAGATTAAACTTGACTTTGTAAACTCTAAAAGACTCTGTATAACCTCTTCGGTTCTTTGGGGGCCTGCACTTTAAAAAGGGGTGTATTTCGTACTCTACGAACAGCTTTGTAGAATGGAAGCAAGCACTGAAAATATACAGGAAGTATTAAAATATTTTAGTGCAAAATAAAATATTTGTAAACCATTTCGCTTAATGAATTTCTCAATGGCCTCACACATTTTCTTCTACTCTAGGCAGCCTCTTTGTCAAGCAGCAAAATGCTTTATAGTTTCAACCACTACAACCAGCGCAGACTTGCTTAAAATTGTGTTTGTTTACGCAATGAATCACTTTGAAAATCTACAGTAAAAGCAAGGGAATAGAATTTTAAAATTTAAGAAAATGAAAATTTTAATATTGAAAACAAACAATGTTTTAAAAACAAACAAAGCTATATTTATAATCAGCGCTCTATCAGCGCAAATACTAGTACTTGGACATAACATTTGTTGGTGACAGCTCGGCCATTCCAAATTAAGCGCAACAAGGTTGTGCCACATGGGCTTCGATTGGGCTGAAATGTTGCACTTGGTCTAGGTTAGGTCTTGGTCTGAATTCATGTACGGAATAGGCTTAGATAAATTTAACAAGAAGAATGTCGTTTTAGGTGCATTTCCAATAACTTCTTTCAAATATTTGATAAGTATGAGGAATAATTGTTATATTTATGCGTAATCCCGTTTTAAGCCCTCAATAATTACGACCAGACCAAGGAGTTCAAGAGATCAGTCTACGCTCTCCCTGAAATATATTACGAATGGATGCATTTTGCATTGCGCCATAATTTTTTTTATTACTCCAGTATTATTGGAAATATTTCCAAAAATATATTTGGTGGAAAAAACTATGAAGATAATGAAACTGAAAGACTGTCCGATTTATAACCTTTTCTGTCAATATCTCAATTAAGCAAATCGAATCAGAAAATGTTGACTTACACACAGTTTTAGTACCTTCTATTAGGGCCTTGTTTGGTTTTTGTGACCCCTCCATAAATTTTATAAAAATTGTCAAAAAATGTTTAATTAATTTCCTAGTCAGTTTGAGCACAAATTTAGCTCATAGGCAAAATTTGAGTGAAATCGCAGACAATATTGCAGGAGATAACCACCTTTCTCGGTGAATGTGTGATTACAAAAGTGCTCAAAATCATCACAGAAGTCGACTTAGAAAATTATTAAGCAAAAAAAAAATCTTTATGATACTGTTTGATGCCCGTTGACTAATGATGATTATTCGGCTCCAAGCGAATTTGACAGAATCAGCTGATGGGCTGACGTCACTTGGTATGTATTTAATAACTTTAGGTTGTGTTGGTGATACACGAAAAAAATCAACCAATGGCACTTCGGTGGCGTCTGAGCAACGACTGTTTAGACGAGTGTGTGAATACATGGGAAATGTTCGTGTAAAATTCGGCCATTATGAAAATACTTTTAATGGTGTGGCTAATATTAAACCGTTAGCCTTTAAACTCTTAGCCGTCACTTAGTTACTATCTAAACAACGGCTGATTGGAAGAACAAGTTCCTCTCACAATTTTGTCTGGTATAGGCTGCCAGAATTATACATCGTTTTTGATAATTATTATATCATCAACACCATCTCAATCAACAAACCACTGTCATCCCCTCGGTTACTTCAGCCAATCAGCTTAAGGGTTAACAGTCTGATATCGGTCACACCCACGATGAATGGAATAAAAAGGAGTGATCGGCGCCACTACATTGCTCTCAGCATCTTTGACAGAATTTTATTTCTATCATTCTTGGGCCGCACCTTCTGAATTTTTTCGCCATAGACTACTGTTAGTGCAGATTCGGTAAGTTTCTGCACCACGCTGAAAAATTATCTGGAAAAACCCCCATTTTTTATTCTGCCTTTTCGTGAAGAATAAACACGCATATCACTACTGGCAATTAAAATTTTGAAGTAGACAGATACTTAATTTATTGACGAAGTTTCATAAATACGAAAAAGGACAGCCTGCAAATCCAACAGAGAGTTTCTCTTGCTATAAACTGCTACTTTGGACTAAGTTGACAATTGGAAAGCAAAGTCGTCTTTCTACGAAAAAAAGCTATACTTCTTGAGCCTCCTATCACATGTATTTCATTGTCTGGAACAGAAGCTTCGTTAAGATCAACATCTGATGAGAAGAAGAAATTAAAAAGGAAGAAAGAAATTGATTAAACTGGTCTTCATAGACACAATCGAATTAATCATATAGCGGGATTTTCTTACGATGTCATCAGCGCACATAATCCTACAATTGGGCTCTTGGTATCACATGGATGTACCTAAATTCTTCTTTAAACCAGCCTGTTGGATGTACGAACCTACATAGCTAAAATAACTTTAATTCTGCTACTGTGCTCAATACCAAAATACTACCAAAAATGTAACCAAAAATATGTGTCGTCTTCCTCATAATGCAGCGCAGTCCAGCAATTGCTCCCATTCTTCAGAGCAGCTTCAGCAAACGTCATTGCGGTGAACTCTAGCCGTAATGCATGGCACCCAATAAACTTGGCTCCCAAAGCCAATCGATGCATTTTTCTTATTTCAGCAGAGAACTTTTGTTGCACTATTTTAGTACGAGTTTGGCTGTCTTACACGTTTCCATGTAGTGAGGAAACTCTAATCTTGCGCTTTCAGAAATCAAGTGGCGTGCCTAAACTCTTAGAGATCAGTGAAACTGGTACAGAGTAAACGCTTTTTGAAAGTTCGCCTGCCTTCTCTTTAGATGGCTTGTTTCGCTGCCTCGAATCCCCTCTAGATGAAATATGAACTGCTCTGCCTTCACGTTCATGAATTTCAAACACTTTGTTACTGTTTTCAATTTGGTCATAATGGAGTTACATAAGTGCTTAGAGGGCGGCGCGGCTGTTGAAGAAAATGCAAAACTTATTCGTTGTGGTAACAATGGAATGCTAGCTTAGATAGTAAAAACATTGGTTATTACTTTGACTTTTTGTTGTAAATTTGGCATTTTGTTTCCAAACTTATTGACCACTTTTTTTTTAATTTTTCTTGTTGCTGAAAAACGACATCATATTTTTGTAGAGGTACGTTTTCTTTGTTCAAGAATTTTAAAAATTCGAAAAATTTTCATCAAAATTTCTAATCAGAAATAAAAAAAAAATATTTTGTACACTGTTCTAAATCCCATTAGTTTCTAGTATAATATATAAGGGACGTAAGATTTGAGCTATTCTTTTGTACAAAGCTATTTTGAAAGGCTCAAAATTTTCGTTGATTTTTGATACTATTTTCCGCTGAAGGAGTTGCTTATTCTCCATATAGTGAAGGCAGAAATTTGTTTTTATATAGAGGAAATGCGCAACATCGTCAGAGAGTAGAGTTATGAAAACCAACGAGAAATTTGAGCCACTTAAAACTTGCACTTGAAACTTGTTATCCTAAAATTTAATGGGCTATAAAAGTTTGAAAATTTTGTTACCCCATTTTTTTTATTAAAAGTTTTGGATACAAATTTGCCGAATTTTGAAAAATCTTCTACGGTGTTTGAAACTTGTCTTATTGTGGTTTTTATTATAGAATGAGGCATAAATTTATTTTAAAAAATATTTTCAATAAAAAAAATCAGTGAATACTCAAATCTTGTCAATATTTGGCGCCTTTATATAGTTGCGAATGGTCTCGTAACGAGATTGCCATGTGCACAAAATTGCAAAACCAAAGATAAATATCAGGTAACAACTACAGCGAACTGCACGAAAATTCAGCTGGTGAATGGCGGCGAACTCCAGCTGTGACGAAATCACGCCAACAAATCAATAACAATTACCAAAATATAGTGCACAAACAACAACACAAGCAGTATGGCAACGGCAACTGCGAGAACTGCGATGTTTTGTTATTGAAACATTTACGAGGCTGTCGGTGTTTAGAAATCTAACAGGAAGTTGCTGATTTTAAGCGTTCGAAGCGATGCGTTGCGATGCGATGAGCGGTGACGTGATGCGACATATGCGGAGAGGCAAATGTTCGGTGAAAATCCAACTTGTTGTAAATTCAGCTCATTGAAGCTGGCAGCTGTTTATTTTCGAAATAAATTGCAAAAACTAACAAAAACGCGCACAGACACTTAATTATAAACAAATCTGTGAATGCATTCCAACAAAACAAAATCGCGAATTTTTAGTTGGAAATTTGAAAATCAAACTTTATGCCCGTAGATTGTAAATCACCAGCAAGATATGTGGGTACGTCCGAACGTGGACACATTTTATTTACACTAATAAAAACACGGGCGATTCATTGCTGCTGGCGAATTGAAGCATTGCAAACAAGGCAATCGCAAACTCACAGTTCGACGACACCAGCAAAACGATACGCATACGCGGCACACAGGGCGACGCACCGTGAGTACAACAAGCACGGCGTGTGACAGCGAAATTCCGTTACATGCCAGCTGGGCGGACAAAGCATTCACGCGTGTAATTCGCAAGCGATTCAACGAAACCGAAACCAAAACCGAAACTGAAAATTGAAAATGGAAAATCAACTGGAAAACTGAAGGCGTAAAATTGCGAGTTCACGACGATGACGACGACAACGACAAAGCAAAGGCACAACAACCTACAAACACCCATTACAAGTAACACACAGGCGGATTGCCAATATGGGAGTAACGTTGGAGCGACTGCGGCGACGACGGCAGTGACGGTGGCGGCAACAGTGGCTAATACCCATTGATAGCCTTTGTAAAGAGCCCACAATTTGAAGCTTACTGCATATGGATGATTTAATTGAGAGTCGATGTTGACGTCGTGGTTCACATAGGCGCTGCCGTTGACGCTGATAGCGGCGGCGTAAACGTAGACGGCGCTCACTGGCCGGTCGCAGCGAGTCGAGTATGGCAGCGAAGTGCAGCGTCGACCACCAGAACCACCAGAGCGCACTGAAGTTGCAATCGCCTGCGGCAGAAGCAGCAGCTGCAGACCGAGACGCTGGTGGACAACGTTTTAGTCGGGCAGCTGGCAACATTTCACTGGCAACTCGAATTGCATCAAAGAAACAAGTTGGCTAACAAGCAGCACCGACAGACTGGCCGAACGACCGACCAGTATCGAACTGCGTGCCCACTGTAGCAAGCTTCAAAGCGTTTGGAGAACATGTGGGCGTACTGGCACACATCTACATATATATGTATATTAGACAGTGCATACATTGAACCGCGCGTCCATATGTAAGTTTATGTAATTTTATTGTTGCCTGATACAAAAGCGCCCCCATGTTGCATGCCTATGTGTGCCTCATGCGAAGAATTTGTGCTGTTGCATGTTACATGCTTGAGCCAAGATGCGCCAGCTGGTGTCGTTGGCACTGCTTGTTGATGGGCGGTGGGCTGATGGGGCAGCTGGGTGTATGGGTGTTAAGCGTTTAATTGAATAGATGAGCTACAGCTTAAAGTTTGTACCAGTATAGCCGCAGCAATGTGTTGGTGTGCTTGTGAGTTCGTACTTATGTTTGTGTGCATGTGTGTTTTTCGGCGCACTTGCTACGCTGTATTGGCTCAATGAAGTGGAAATTAACAAGAACTTACAAGGTTGCCATGTTGGACGACTTTCAGTAGAACACTTATTGGATCCCACGAATGGTCGTGAAAAGTAATGCCTATCAGATCCCCTTCAAAATTTATTGCAAAAAGTTCAAAGTTTTCTGGTAGATGGCCGCAGATAGGGAAAATAAAAAATTTGAGATTAACCAAAACTTACATCGTTGCCATATTGGATTACTCTCAATAGTCTTATTGTATCGCAGGAATGGCTGTCAGAAGTAATACATATCGCATCCTTTTCAAAATGTATTTCAAAAAGTTCGAAGTTTTTTGGTCTCAAATGGGGAAAATAAAAATGGGAAATGCTCAGTAAGACATTTATAAAATTTATCGAATTGTTAAAAAAATGGTTCTCAAACATACTTTTGACGCTGGTCAATTCACAACTTACCATATTATCATTAAAAAAAAATTAACATAAAAACAAACTATCACAAATAAATAAAAAAATTTATAGAAACTATTCTTGAAATCATTTTAAAAGCTATTGTGTCTGTTTAGCTATCCAAACCAGAAATTACCTTAATCTAGAACAACTTTTCCGGTAACCCTGTGAGCATTTTTTCGAGTATCTTCCAAGTAGAAGTATTTGGCATCTGTCTGTAAGAGGAGATAAATTTGCAGAAAATTTTCTTCAATGGCCGCATAGCCATTGTAAGGGGCTACATTTTTTCTCTTAAGCTTCATCAAATCATATGATGTTAACTCCTCAATAGCTCTGGAGTGTACAGCCGCATTCAGTTTATATGAGTCGGCTACCTCGTTCCTCCAACGGCATATCCGAGAATAGAGGTAGGTAATGCATTGGCAAGAGAGGCTGGGACCTCGAAACTAATAGAGCTTGAGCCTTTTCTGCCGATAAAACAGCACAGCCACAAAGAACAACCCAGAGGTGAGAAGCTGAAGATGAGAGCTCAATCTGGCTGGAAGAAAAAAAAAGAAATGAGCTTTAAATTTTTTTTCTCATTTACGTTGCAATAAAAATTTTGTTTATTTCTTAAAAATGATAAGAAGTTATGATTGAAAAATAATAACTTAGCTTAAAATTATTTAATGCAAGATGTCACAGGAAACTTTTTTTAGAATACATAAAAATATTGAAAATTTGGGAGTTTTGAATTTCTCGAACACATTTTACAATTTACCTGATATGGCCTAAGACCTATAGAAATTTCATACACACAATTGAAGCATTAATACACAATAATAATAATTGGCTCTTACACACTTTGTTGGGTGTTTGGCCGAGCTACTCCAGCTTAGTTTAGGCGTCTTGACATTTTTTTGGTTTTTCATTAGGAATTTTTTTATGGCAGAAATACACTCGGAGAAATACACTCGCTTTAACAACGGTCAAGAAGATGCCGACGTCTGGGTAGGAGACCTTCGAGACCAATTCAGCCGACCCCTAATCAGCCAAGCTCATCAGCAATTTAATTTCTCTCTATGTTTGTATGTCCTGGAACCCAGATCAGAGAAATACACACGAAGAGATTTGATCTCCTCTTTACAGGAGCTTACCAGTTTGGATCTGCACTCTCGCCTCGTCTAAGACTTGATCTCGGCTTGACTATAAAAAAAATGTAAATATCTGCCTCGATCCCACGTTCCCTAAGCATTCTGCATGGGAGCTATGTTATAACACTTTTACTGGAAAGTAATTCCTATGTCAAAGTTTCAGGACAATCAGAGCAAAATTGAAGAAGTTACAGCAGATTTTTCGAGGAGATATGACAGTTTTGTTGTTTGGCAAACCAATTTTCATGATTTTGCATATTTACAAAGGCTGACTCTTTTGCAATTACGTGTCGAAATTTCAAGCCAATCAGAGCAAAGCTGAGCGAGTTATAGCACTTTTACTGAAGGGCCTGAAAAAAACTATCATTCGGTAGTTTTAAGTTTTAAGGAAATAGATAAATTGGCTTATTTACAGAAAACCCCTGCTCCGTCTCCCGGCACCATCTTGCAACCGTCAGTGAAATCAGAGACACCAGCCCCTGTTCAGATTTGTCCCTTGTTCCAATCCTTTCTACTTGGAAATATTGCGCTGGCACGACCCTCAAACTCCAGTTTGCGAATAGAGAGATCTGTACGAAGTTCAGAAAAATACAGTGCTAACTGTCCAAAAATTCTGCCACGCCTCTTGAGAGATTGCTTCCAGAAGCCAACCCCCTTCAACCTGGTTGTACTTTGAGCAGCGATGGAACTAACAAGAAAGTCGATGGGAGGCAAATGCAAAACAAGTTCTATATGCCCCACTGATGCCAATATAATCAGTGTCTTGTCCTTGCCCTTGCCACCAAACCAGGCAGCCATGTGTAGCAATTTTGCTGAACATAGATTTGCAAGAGTAGAAAGCTATGATGGCTTTCTTTACCTAATTTTCAATGTGTAGCTTCCAATGGAGTTTGAAGTCAAGTATCACTCCAAGATACTTAACTTCCTTTTAGTAATAATTGTGAATAAAATAATAAAAATAAAATAATAAAACAAAAATAATAAAAATTAAAAGAAAAAAATTGTCCGTTTTTATAATAACATTTTATACTCGATACTTTTTGTCGATATTTATTCCGTACTCAATACTTCGTTTCGATATCAGAAACAAGTAAAAGATTCAATACCAATATTACAGAGTTAGTAGAATCGTGTACGACCGTTGAGTCCCAGCTTCAGGAACCAGGAGTAATATCAAAGCAAATCCCATCGCCTCTTTGATGAACTAAAGTAGACATTTTAGAAACCTTGCAAACTTTGTAGCATTACTTAACCGAGTAGACAGAGTCTGCGCTTCCCGAGTGCTGAGTGCAGAGCACACGGCCTGCTCTAACATCTTTCTATCCTTGTGAGGTCTAACTTGTTGCCCAGAAGTAGTACAGCAACAAGCCTTAATGCTTCTCTTTTAAGAGCTACATTTCCTTTGCAACTCTATACAGTCTTTGTAACTTGTTATATATTTTTCTATAAAATCTGAATTAAGTGGCAACTTGACACTTCTGCTTATCCTGCATACAAACACGATTTGTATATCTTCTCATTGACTATCTATCAAAGAGCTATTTAACGCCAATTTGGCCAATTCTGTCACATGCACCCGCACTATTCAATTTATTCGACTAGCGCGCGATGCAAATGTTACATTTTATTGCCCCTTCACCTAACTGCTACTCGATTGCATAAAGTTACTTTGAAAAGCTGAATGGCAAATGCCAATATGTAGAGGACGAGGATAACGCCAACAGCAAGATGACGACGCTGACGATGACGACAACGACGGCGACGAGACAGCCGTTGGCGACTACAATGATGCTGGCATTCAAAGGCATTTAAAGTGCATAAAGTGTGCGCCTAAGAGGAAAGCGATCGAAGGAAGTAAATCTCGAGAGTGTGCAGCAAGACATAGAAACTTATGCAAACGGAGGCACAAATATGCATGTGTGAGTGTATGCATTACTGCGCGTGTGTGTGTGTGTGTGTTTGGGTAAATATGAACGCTTTTAAAAGCAAACGATGGTATTGAAACGATTAGCTCACGCGCTGGAATGCAGCATACGAGCGCTTCTGAAAGACTGCGTGCAAGTATGCAACTAAATACATACACACACACAAGCATGTATGTATGTGTTTAGAAATTTTGTGTACACTGGTAATTTACTACTGTTCACTGTTGTACAAACCAGTAGGTGAGAAAAGCAGACAGCCCGCATTGTGTATTTTGGTGTTTTGTGGCGCCCCTCTGAATACTTGCGATATATCGATTATTTTTGTTTAATTTACACATGCCTAAAATACACAAATACAGTTGCAATTCCGTATAATACATTGCAATAGCATATGTTACTGTTATTAAAGCTATAACACGAAACAGTTAAGGTGTTGGAAGTAGCGAAGAAAGCTTGCAGTGTGCGGAATTTTGACACCGGCAGCCGTGTCGTATACGTAACTTCAAGTGGGAAGTGCGAATTCACTTTCTCCAGTTTGAAGTAGTGGCAAACATATTCTAACCAAAATGTGCATTGCATGCAGTCATTTAATTTTTTTTCTAGCAAAAATATTCCCCACACGCGCATGCATCATTAAAAAGTTTAAATCCACTATCAGCGCTTGAAAAGCTCTTCGTCATCGAACCTCCTGTCCCCGTGCTAACTTATTGGCACTTTGTCAGCCGACAAGTCGCTGTGAGCGCGGCACTCCATTTTAACACTTGCAACTATGTTATATGTTTGCTGCATGCAACAGTGTTCCCGCTGGCTTCTCATCAATTATCAATTTAATTCAATTTGCAACAAATTTTCCTACGCTTTACTCCGCTTCCGAACATTTTTTTTTTTATTATAAATTTCTTTTTTGCATTCTTTTTCATTCATTCCAATACTCTTACAAAAGTTTTTCGTCGCGCCCTTGCAACTATTTTCCACTTGCTTGCAACAGCAACAACAGTTGTTACAGTTATAATGTAACTAGGGTCGTCAATAAGAAAAAGATAAACAAATATATCAACATCGCTGCATTGGCGCCCTCAGTCGTGACTCGTGGGAAGCGGGGCAAAAGGCAACCAAGGGCTAAGTGGCAACACTTCGAGTCATTTCGCTCTTCACTTACAAATAATTTTGATTTATTGGTTTCTGTTTACCCCAACTGACTTGTAGTTGCCACTCGTGAAAAATTCGAGTGCAGATGTACATATGCAAGTTTGTATGTGCCCCCAGTGTAGTGTGACGTTGTGGCAGCAAAAAGGACGAGGGCGAAAATCCAAATTACATTGCAGTGCTGCAGAGCAAATATTGCAACAGGTGGCCGTGTCGTGTTTGAAAGTAATTTTGTATGCACGCCCACCTTCTCCCTACCTTCGCGTGCCCACTCATGACTGCCTGGTTTTTGTGAGCATTTTTGGTTAGTTATTTATTTTTTTTTAGTTTTTTTTTAGTTTTTTTCTTAATCCTATATTTACGTTCTGCATGAAGCAAAGTGCACTTTGGCAACAATTTCGAATTTATTACAGAAATTAAATCACTGGCATTCTCGTTGAACAAGCACGTACATGAAAGCGGTGCTTATTCACATATATACAAATACTGATATTTACATGCATGTCACATACACGGACTATATATGGACATGTGTGTATGTTTAGCCAGCAGTGAAAATTGAATTTCGTTCCAGCTGCTTCGATGGGTTGTCAACATCCAACCTTTCGTTCTAAGGAACATACAAACATTCATTTAATATTTATGCGCATATACACATCTTATTAGTGGTAACTGGCTTGTTTTTAGTGTTCAGTAATAATTACTGGTGTGACTTACCAGAGCATTTCCGCCAATTGCGTTTTAAATTATGTGCTTTCTTTGATGCCACTTTGACGAGGTAGGCATTGGTTGGCACTCGCAGGGAGTGAGAGATTACAATTTAATATATAATTCTAATGCCACAACAATGTATAGTATTTAAAAGCAATTGATCTAGGTGATACTAATATCATTAGTCATTCTTTGGCATTAAAATACTTTTTGAAGTTTTTTAATATATTTTGAATTGAATAGCGTTTTAATTTGTTCATATACAAAATAATTTGTGCATAAATATAAGTAATAAATAATTTTTCATTTATTTATTGTTTTTATATCCATGAGTGATTTCAGGTCAAGCGATCCAATATTTTTTTGAAAACTGTTTTATTTGTAGACTTGCGAATAATCAGAAGTAAACTGCAAATTTGTTCAACAAACTTAATAATTTGATTCGATTAATTTCAATTTATTTAATTTTGAAAATTTTTATATAGAGTTTTCTTATCTTTTTTATTTTGATTTTAACAAAACAACTTTTTTTGTTAACTTTTTTTGCTATAAAAAAAATGTTTTTTTTATATATATAAGACGATTAATGTCTTATTTACGGGGAATATTGTTCTTAAACAAATAAAACGTGTTGCTTTGTGCTGAAAACAAGATTTTTTTATTTTAATATCTAAATTCACAAATCATCAATCACTTAGTTCACCTATTTTACAATGTTAACTTACCTGAAAACAAGAAACGACATTTAAAGTTTATTATTCGAACTTTCCCTTTTTAGGTCTTATCTTGCAGGTTAAATAATTTGTTAAAAATCACAGACAAAAGCCAGAGTGAATATGTAATATAATGTAATATAATAAGAAATATAATTTCTTTTGGTAATTTTTTTTTTGTTAGAAATATGTGAAAGGAAAAGTTTTTGGCAGATAATTTATACTTTTTTAATTTTTTTGTTGAACTTTTTTTCTTTAAAAATATATATATTTTTTTTTTGTTAAAAATTTTTGGAAACCATTTTGTTTTTATTAAACATGTTTGGAAAAAAATTGGTTTGGCATTTTTGAAAATTGAGATTATTTACTTTTTTCGTAATAAAAAATTGTTTTTCTTTAAATATTTTGGTTAATTTTATTTTTTGTTAAAAATATGTGGAAAAAATTGTTGGCAGATCATTTAATATATTTATATATATTATATTTATTTTTTTTCTTAAAAAAAATTAATTTTTTTCTTAAACATTTTTAGGAAACACTTTTTTTGTTAAAAATTTTTGGAAACAATTTTGTTTTTGGAAAAAATTGTGTTTGGTATTTTTGAAAATTGTGATTGTTTACCTTTTCTAATATTATATAAAAGCATTTTGTTCTTTAAATATATTGGTAAATTTTTTTTTTTGTTAAAAATGTTTGGAAAAAAATGTTTGCCAGATTATTTATTCTTTTTTTAACTTTTTTTGCTAAAAATTTTTGGAAACAATTTTGTTTTTGTTAAACACGTTGGAAAAAAAATTTCTTTTTAATAAAAATATTTGGACGAAAAAAACTTGCTTGGCATTTTCGAAAATTATGATTGGTTTCTTTTTATTTTTGTTTTGTTCAATTTCTGTATTTTTTGTTATAAATTCTCGGGAAAAAAATTTTCTTGTGTCATTTCTGAAAAAAGCCACCTCTCAGTTTTTTTCCTCTTGTTTTCTTTTTTGTCATTAATATATGAAACTATATATGCTCAGTTACCCCAAAGTTTCATAGACTCCCATAACTTTTCCAGTTATATTCGAGTGTTTGGAAAACAATTTCTTTGGTATCTTTGAAAAACGTCAGCTGCCAAATTTTTTCCAATTTTTATTTCTTTGTTAATTTTTTTTTTCTTGTGTTAAAAAATATAGAAAAAATTTAGAAAAGAAAATTTTTTTTTTTGGCTTTTTGGAAAAACGTCACCTGACAGATTTTTTCCTTTTGTAAGTTTTTATTTTTTTTTCTTTATTGCAAACTACGGTAAAAACAATCTCTTCTCCCATGATGAATTTCACTAATTTTTTATTCTGTGTAGCAATTTTTTAACAAAATCTGTACGCCTTCAAAGAAAACTTTCTAAATTTTTAAAAAGTAAATCGTCTTAAAAACCATCTACCGTTCAGAGTCATCTTATGTCTGTAGGGGACCCCATGTGTGGAACAACATCAAGATGTACACTACAAATAGGAGCAGAGTGTAAGCGCCATATATATGTATATAACAGGTGGCGCAAAAGTAACATTGCGATGTTTTTTGGCTGTAATTTAAAAAAAAAAATTAAAAACTTTGATTCTTCTTGTGGATTATTTTTATTTGGTCTTTTAATTTTTTCTTACATCAATATGATGTCATGTAAATGGCCGCCGCCACAGTTTATTGAGATTTGAGCCCTTTTTATGGCATTTTCCATCACTTTGGCCAAAACTTCCGGCGATAGGTCCTCACATTCTTGACGGATATTGTCTTTAAGAGCTGCAAGAGTCTGAGGCTTGTTGACATAAACCCGCGACTTCAAAAGCCCCACAAAAAGAAGTCTGGAGCGGTGAAATCAGGCGATCTTGCTGGCCAGTGCAAATCGCCAAAACGGGAGATTAGGCGCCCGGCAAATGCATCCTTCAGCATATCGGTTGTGGCACGTGCAGTGTGTGCCGTTGCACCGCCCTGTTGGAACCACATGTTTTCCAATTCAAATTCATCAAGTTGCGGCAAAAAGAACTCGTTGATCATTGCTCTGTAGCGCTCACCATTCACAGTAACCGTTTGGTCCGCGACGTCTTCGAAGAAAAAGGTCCGATGACTCCTCCAGCGAAAACAGCACACCATACTCTGAGCGGGTGTAATGGCTCTTCGTGGGTTACATGCGGATTTCAGTGCCCCAGAAGTGTAAATTTTGCTTATTTACGTACCCGCTAAGATGGAAATGGGCCTCATGATTATTTTTGATGAAAAATCATCTTCTTCTTGGTGGTGATTAAGGATGGCTTGAGCGTATGTTAGACTCGATTGGTGGTCAGCAGCTAACAGCTAATGAACCGTCTGGACTTTGTACGGAAACATCTTCAAATCTAGTACCAAAATTCGCTGTAAAGACCGTCGACTGATACCCATTTGCGTGGCACGTCGTCTGGTCGATGTCGACGGCGCTTCCATGACATCCACGGCTACAGCAGCAATATTCTCTGCAGAACGGCTACTCCGGGGTCTGCCACGCCTGGCAGCATCTCTTGTTGTGCCAGTCTCTTCGAGGCGAACGGCTAAACGTCGCAATGTTTCATCAGTAGGCGTTGGACGGCGAGGAAATCTGTGACGAAATTCACGTTGTGCCAAAGTCACCGACCGATTATTGGTGAAATAAATAGTCAGCAATATTCCGCGTTCTGGAGCAGTGTAGCGTAACATTGTTTATTAACGTGTTTTTCGCATGTGTTTACTACACAAATGTCAAAACAGAACTGACATTAGGGGCCAATAGCAAAATTTATAGCATTTTCTGATAGGAGGATTACTTTAGCGCCACCTGTTATATTAAATAAATCGTCCTAACATTTTTTTGAAAAAGAACACTTTATAATATAATGAAAAACTTCAGCCATACACGGCCATAAAATTCTTAAGTCAAGCAATCAAAATTTGTAGGCCGGCAGCCTTGAAAAAGCGAATTCGATGAAACAGAGCTTTAAGTTCCAGACACGGTACCCATCGGACTGAAAAAACCGCGCCAAAATTCAAAATATACAATAGAAATCTTGTAGATAATTCCAATGTATTTATTCTGATAATTGATATCCGGCGTATGTCCGCTGCGCCTATGAGTCAAATATTCGATCAGTCCAATTTTTGACTACTTTTCACAATAAATCTGAACATAGTGGCTTGAATATTGCAGTAAATCAATTGTTAAGCGCGCTGTAGGACAAGTTGCAACAGCTCTTTCCAACCAAATGTCGTCGATATTTGTTTCGTCCTCCTCGGCCAAAATCGCTTAAGAGGTCCTGGTGGTCTAGAGTTTTCAAAAACTGATTTTTTTTTTATATTTCGAAAGAATAGGCTTTTAAGAATACGAGTACACTGTCAAATTTTTGAAAGGGTATTCCCAGCTGTTTTAGCAGTAGAGTCAGACTCGTCACGCAGCCACTCTCAAAATGTTAAACTCAATTAACAAACTGTAAGTAGTAAGTTCAAAAACAAAAAATTAAAAAAAAAAACTATTCAACCGAATCGTTATGTTATTCATAACATCAATGGCTATCGCCCATACTAGAATCATATTATTATTTCAATTATTTCGTATTAAAAAAAAAAAAATTAAAAAAAAGTTTTTTGGAGTGTCAAATTCGAAACCGCGCCATTTTGTCAAATTTTTGTTTTATTCTACTAAGTACATAGCTACAGTCACACTGCTTAATATTTTTTTGGTTTCTGTGTTTCAGATAAATAAAAAAGACAAATGGACAGCACTGTCCAGATTCAATTTTTTGGGGAGGGTCAACTTCAGCGCCATTTTTAAAATTATTAAAATTAAAAAAAAAAATTCATTTTTGTATGTAAAAGAAGTTAAGTAAAAAATCTAAATATCGTTCTTCATTTTTTATTGTAAAAAAATTCCTGAAAGTACCTTAAGCCCTACCCTAGCCAATGCATTTTATTCGTCTTAATCTTAAGGGGACAGATATACCTGTAAAATTTGGAAAACAAAAATTTTTTTTTTTTCATAAAAAGATAATATAATCCTTTAAGCATATGTCGAAAAAATTTTAGAACGTAAATTTAAGTATTTCTTATATTATATATCGAAAATTCGAAGCAAAAATAGTAGGA
This sequence comes from Anastrepha ludens, assembly GCF_028408465.1. Lineage (NCBI taxonomy): Eukaryota > Metazoa > Arthropoda > Insecta > Diptera > Tephritidae > Anastrepha > Anastrepha ludens. The sequence goes on along the minus strand of NC_071498.1, from coordinate 5,527,224 downwards.
AAATTCGCCCCAAAATAAATTTTTTGTTTTTTTTAAGCATTTTATTCCGCGAATTTGTTTTTTCCATTTTTTTTTATTCATATAGAAATTATGACATTAATAAACAAAAAAATGTTTGGTTTTTTGTATGCAGGTCACTGACACCGATGCTACAATTCCCGCCGATTAAGAAGCCCCGCTGCGACCTTCCTGGAAAAATTGAGTGTACATCCGCCATTTTAAATGATTAAAATAAAAAAAATTTATATTTTATTTACAAATTTAACTGTATGACAATTTTGAAAAAAATATATTGAATTCTTCATTTTAAATAATTTTAATGAAAATCAGGGAAAATATGGCCGTTTACAGGTATCTGTCACCTTAAGTTGTTTCCGCTTTGCTTTTATATGGTCTTTACATGTAAGTCGTCGATCTAAATACAATTCAAGGTATTTAACCGTAGTTTTTTAACGAATCGAAGCGCCATTTATAAACACGTGAGCGCAATGGTCTCTTCTAGAAGTGAATGTCACTTGATCAGGGTCGGTATTCACTTTAATATCCCATTTTTTCATCCATGTTTCCATTCTAACCAGCTCAGCTTGAATATGTAATGTAGCCCTTGATGGGGTTTCGTCTACTTTTAATAAAGTTTACAAATCAGTTTCATCTGCATATATGGCAATTCACACCTCAACAGGCGCAGGAAAGTCAGCAGTGGATATGGTATAGAGAAGAGGACCAATCACACTACCTTGAGGCGCTCCAGCTTTAATTGAGTGTACTTCTGAGGGTTCACTTCTGTGTTTTGCGTAAAAGCTGCACCCACTCAAATATAATTTCCACAATAAACAAAATGGCAGAGGAAAATATTTTTTAGGCACTCCTAAATGCCAAACACGATCGAAAACCCGTTTAACGTCCAGAAATGAACCTGAGTATACAACCGTATTTTTTTGCTTTCAAGGGGATTGGTTATAAGCTTTACGACGCGATGCCATTGTTCCACCATTCTATGTTTACTGCTAAATCCAAATTGGCGCTCAGTTATACAAATTGTCGCAAAATTAATCATCCAATTTTGTTTTTGAATAACTTTTCTATTAAGTAAAAAAGTGATTTTGCGCGAGCGAAATCTGTATTTGGACCTTTACCCGCTCCAGCAGCAACTGTCTAGTTCGCAAGTGTCATCTTCCGATAGGGCGATTAATTTTGCTCAACCTTGTAATATTGAGTATTTCTGCCCAACCGTATGTATGCACATACACATGTACGTATATATAATATTATGGCCTTACATTTACCTGTTATTTATCATAAACAAAGAGTTATCCTAAGAAAATGTATCTTTATGTGATTTACAACACAGTTTAGGTGATACACAAACGCATACATATACTCATATATGTATGTATGTATGTACGTACTGTGAGCCTAAATTTAGAAAATCATCTACACTTCCAGCAAAACCAGTTGAAGACGGGCATCCATTTCGTAAAGTATTTATTGGCAATATTGTGTTTTTATCCTTCATTAAACACAATTTGAAAATTCTCTACAAATACCAGCCTAATTTAGTACTTAAAGTTCAAAGGTCAACTGTAATAACTACATATCTTCAATCTAACCTCCACTTTGACATAGGAAACGTATTTTTTTGTTTTTGCTGCGTTTGCAAACAACTCAGCTATTCAGAGAGACTTCGAGATAAACTTTCCACTTTGTGATAATACAAATATTTTGTTGCTACACAACAGTTCACATCTGCCGTAACTGAGCAAAATAATAATAAAATGCTTAGATAGTTGTGCAACATAAAATGTTTCCGACACTTTAATTTATGCAAGCAACTAACAAACTAACCTGGTAAGTGATATGTACATACAAGCACACATACACTCACATACTCTCACATATGTATGTACTTACGTGCCACTCCTGGCAACTTGAGAAGGTGTAATGTAAAAATTGTTATGGATACAGGAGTATTTGTGTGAGCAAAAAGAAGAGAGTAAACCTGATTAAGTTGGCCTTTTGTGTGTGTATTTGTTTGTATGTACATACATATGAACTTTGCTCAGAGAGGTATTCTAATCAGAAAAAAACTAGCTAGAAAGACTTCTTTCCGTTTAGCTCTTATAATTATTTAAAGACTCCATATGCTGCGCCGCATACGCAATTATAAATATTGCAAGCGGCATATGTAGGACTACTGACCCAGCAGAATGCAGCTCAAACTCATAACTTGAAAAAGTTATCGTTCCTAATATACACTCTGTTAAAAAAATATCGGGAATTATTCATTTAAAAAACGCGCGTCACACATATGTCTAAGGCTTTTTTTGCTGGAATGTTGGTACAGCTGTCCTCTATAGTGTCGCAGAGTTTGATCTGTCAATTAGCTTGTTCTTGGCTTTTAATTATATCATTTCTCTATGAATAAGAATATCGAACAAGGGATTTGTATTAAATTTTGTGTTTTGAACGAGATTTCGTATGCCGAATCATTGAAAATATTACTGAAAGCCTATGGCGAGTGTGCTTTATCAAAAACACGGGTCCACGAGTGGTATACGGCTTTTGCAGGGGGCCGAAAAGTCGTGGAAGATTTGCCCCAATTTGGTTGCCGATCAACGTCTTCAACGGATGAAAACGTCAAATGTCGACAAAGTCAAGGAAGTGGTGCTGGAAAACCATCATTTAAGTTGGAAGTTCCTGCCATGAAAAAGCTCCTCATAAACTGTAGGTCCCCCCATTTGTGGAATAACATCAAGACGCACACCACAAATAGGAGGAGGAACTCGGCCAAACACCCTAAAAGGGTGTACGAGCGAATTATATATATTGAAGGAAGTAGCTCGTGACCTTAGCGTGTCTCACGAATCAATTCGCAACATGTTACAACATCAATTGGGCATGAGACGCGTGGCTGCTCGACTCATTCCAAGAGAGTAGAATTTCTTTAAAAAAATTCATCGGAAGAAGGTGGCTGAAGACATGCTAGAGCAAGTGAATTTTCTACCCAACATTTATCCATCGCTTCATAACAGGTGATGAGACGTGGGTATATGAGTTTGACATGCAAACCAGTCAACAGGCGTTTGAATGGCGCTATCCACATGAGCGGAAACCCAAAAAACCACGTCAAAGTCGGTCAAAAGTGAAAGTCATGCTAATCGCTTTCTTTGATTATCATGGAGTTTTGCCCTCGGAATTCCTTCCAAATGGTTCTACGTTAAACAAAGAATATTATTTGGAAGTTTTTCGACGTTTGAGAGAGAATGTGCGTAGGAAACGGCCCAATGTGTGGAAAGAAAACGCATGGATCTTGCACCATGATAACGCACCACCTTACAAGACTCATATTGTTAACACTTTTTTAACCAAAAACTCGAGAAATCTCATCGAACAACCACCGGATATAACTCCCTGAGACTTTTTCCTTTTTCCAAAGCTTACATTGCCACTCTGCGGACGCCGCTTTGAGTCGATAGACGCCATTATGGAAAATTCGCTGCGTTTAACCAGTGCTTTGATGGCTGGACTAATCGTTGGCATGTGTCTATTGTATTGCTTCGAATGGAACTTATTTTGAAGACGACAAAATAAACTCTTTTGCGTTTTATGGAACAATTCGCGGTACTTTTTTGACAGAATGTATATGTACTCGTTTATTTGTTGAAATGGGACGCTCTAAAATTTCTCCTATATCAATAATTTTACTTCAAAGGCATATTTATGCATGGTTTTTCAAAAGACGCGTTTAGATGTTGTTTTAAAATACAAAATGTAAAAATGTAGATTCTTTCAGGTTTGAATATTTTTACTCAAAATACGGCTCTTAACAATTATATGTGAAAAAAGACGTCACTTACATACCCACCATAAGCACTGCAGATCTGCAGGTGAAATCCGCCAAGCATTCGATTCACGAATGCCTAATTGTTGAGTGCATCGAGATATCGACGATGTTGAAGGTGGATTAGCAGCATTATGCGCTACAGCAGCAACATACTCGACGCAACGTCCAGTTTTTGGTCTGCCAGCTCTTTTCTATCCTCGACAGAACCAGTTTCTTGAAATTTGTTCACCAACCTTTTAATTGGCGAATCATCCGGTCGATTATTTCCACCTAAAAAGTAATGAAGTTCACAATATGTTGTTCTTAAATCTCGACCATTTTCATAATAAACTTCAAAAATTTTAACGCGTTGCTCTATCATGTAAAGTTGCACATCTCTCTCTTTTTGAAAAATGTCGAATGTGACGCAAAAAAAGTTGAGGCTTAGGACATTTATAGCGCATAAAGGCAGCGAATAGATTGATTTGCCGAAATCTTTGTTAATTTTCCGTTTAATAAACTTGTTTTGTGCTCAAAAATACCGGTAGTAATTTGTACGGAATTTTTTAATAAAAAATTATGTGATGAAATTCTCACATAAAACATACATCAGAATTCATTGTACCGCATGCCATGAAGTTGACAGTTCGCATGCAATAGCTCAGATGTGGGGTAACAACGGGAGCTCGTTCTTTGAATTCGCTTTGTAAATATACGGCTGTATAAAATTTTCTTCTCATCCGATGCTTTCACTAATTTAAAGAGGACAGGTTTGATTTGTTGAAATTTGTTTTCTCATTTCCCATACTGATAGCTGCAAATGATGTGTATTGGAGCTCAGCGGGCATTCATTATTTGTTGAATTGTAAGCGTAGCACATGAACTTCAATTGGCTGAAGGACAAATAGAAATAAATTAATTTCCTAAAAATTTGACTTCTTCCATGGCTGATTTATATTTACTATACAGGTGAGTACACGAACTCTGGAATTTCTGCTTTTGGCTTAAGTCATTTGAATTAATTTCAATTAACGAGCATCTAAAAGCAAAAAAACTATTTATGAGCTGGCAGCCACGGCTGTTAAAGACGGAAGTGCACCTTAATTCTGCAATGTTCTTCTACATACAATATTCTTTTCGGTACAACTTCTGGAAAAAGATATGTATTAAATTCTAAACAGCCTAAATTCCTTTGGGTCATAAGTCTGTATTGGGAATACACATTGGAAGGGATAACACTGCAAATGTCTTCTGAGGTTAAATACTTACTTAAATCAAAAATAGTAAGCTTACCTGGAAGAACCACGTCGAACAGAAGGTCTCTCGAACACTAAAATTCTGCTCGCAGTCTAAGAGAACTCTTGGCAAGGCACGGGGTCTAAGACCGGCGTTAGTACACTAGCAGTACATCACCCTGATTAGGCCCATTATTACATATGCCTCCGTAGTATGGTGGAAGGCTAAAATGGTTAATTCCGGAGTAAAACCCCTAAACAGACTACAGAGAATTGTGTGCTTAGGTATCACAGGTGCCACGACATCTGTTGATGCCTTTAATGCCATTCTGAACTTGCAACCTCTAGATCTTCAAATTTGGAGGCGATGAAGGCGGCGTACAGGCTCAAGCTAAACGGAGTCTGGAGAAATGAGGAAAGCACAGGACAGATTCCCATGGTATTTTTTACAGAATGCCATCTTGAACGTGGCATCGTGGATAATTGAGAAAAAGTGAAAGGGCACCAGTATTGGAATTTGTAGTGGCAGTCAAGCTGCACTGAAAGCTATTGCTAACCCACGCTGCTCTACGAAATTAGTCGGTGAATGTAAGACAAAACTGAATAGTGTTGCAAAACACAACAAAATTCGTCTTACTTGGGTGCCTGGACATTGTGGTTTTACAGGGAGCGAGTTAGCTGATAAATTGGCTAATGAAGGCTCTGCAAGTATGCCACTAGGCCCTGAACCCTTTCTAAGTGTCAATGACCTCATGAGGTGTACCCATAGAGGACGTTGGTCTGAGTTGAACTCGTGCAGAGTAGCCAAGTGCTTTGTGAAAGAACCAAACAGGAAAATAGCGACCTTTCTCCTAAAACTCAGCAGAAAGTACTCTCTGAGGGTACGGGTGGGTGTAATCACAGGGTACAATGCCTGTGATCAGCATATGGCTGTCATGAGATTTGTCGACAGCCCGATATGCCTATCCTGTCTTGAGGATGACGACACTGCAGAACATTCATTTTATTTTTCCTATCTCTACTCTTCCTACTAAAATCCGGGTGTAGTACAATGGTCTCCTGACTGAGTACTTGGACTGGTCCAACCCCCCACATATCTAATCTAATCTTCTTCTTCTTAATTGGCGCGATAACCGCTTACGCGATTTTGGCCGAGTTTAACAAAGCGCGCCAGTCGTTTCTTTCTCGTGCTAACCGGCGCCAATTAGACACACCAAGTGAAGCCAAGTCCTTCTCCACCTGATCTTTCCAACGCAAAAGAGGCTTTCCTCCTCCTCTGCTACAACCAGCTGGTACTGCATCGAATACTTTCAGAGCCGGAGCGTTTGTATCCATTCGGACGACATGACCCAGCCAACGTAGCCGCTGGATCTTTATTCGCTGCGCTATGTCTATGTCATCGTAAAGCTCATACAGCTCACAGTTCCATCGCCTGCAATATTCGCCGTTACCAACGTGCAAAGCTCCAAAAATCTTACGCAGAATCTTTCTCTCGAACACTCCAAGCGTCGCTTCATCTGATGTTGTCATCGTCCACGCTTCTGCGCCATACGTTAGGACGGGCATGATGAGAGCCTTGTAGAGTGTTAGTTCCGTTCGTCGAGAAAGGACTTTATTGCTCAGTTGCCTACTTAGCCCAAAGTATCACTTGTTGGCAAGAGATATTCTACGTTGGATTTCAAGGCTGACATTGTTATCGGTGTTAATGCAGGTTCCTCAATACACGAAGTCTTTTACAACCTCAAAATTATAACTGTCAACAGTGACGTGTACGTTATACGCTTTTATAAAAAATTGTGCCTGAGCGATTAAGTTCTGCGGCTTGTACTATCCTCTCCAACATCAGTTTAAAGAAGTCACACGACTGTGAGTCACCCTGTCTGAAACCTCGTTTGGTATCAAACGGCTCGAAGAGGTCCTTCCCAATTCTGACGGCGCTGCTGGTGTTGAGCAACGTCATATTACATAGCCGTATTAGTTTTGCGGGGATATCAAACTCAGACATCGCGGCATACAGATAACTCCTTTCCGTACTGTCGAATACAGCTTTGAAATCAACGAAAATATGGTGAGTGTCGATTCTCCTTTCATAGGTATTTTCCAAGATTTGGCGTATTGTGAATATTTGGTCGATGGGAGACTTTCTAAGTTTAAAGCCAAACTGATAAGGTCCAATCAGTTGGTTGACGGTAGACTTCAGCTTTTCACACAATACGCTCGCTAGAACCTTATAGGCTATATTTAAAGGACTAATCCCTCGGTAATTGACACAGATTGCAGGATCACCCTTCTTATGGATTGGCCAGAGCAGACTTAAATTCCAATCGGCAGGCATGCTTTCATCCGACCATATTTTGCATTAGAGCTCATTCGGCGCCCGCGGCTTTGTTGTTCTTTAGCCGCGTTATCGCTATTCTCTCCTCGCCGTGGTCGGGTAGCGGAACGGCAATTCCGTCGTCGACGATTGGGGTATCGAGATCTTCACATTCTCTGTGACATGCGCAGCTATCACTGTTTAACAGGGTCGAGAAGTTTTCACTCTATAATTTAAGATTGATCTGGATGTCAGTCATCAGATGGCCGTCTTTATTCCCAAAATTCTATAAAGGCAAAGTTATGAAAAATATTTTGGGCAAAATTTATGAACAAACTTATTTTGGGTAATTATTCTATATTTTCTAAAGTACTGTAAGTAAAAACCTAAATCGATTTACAGATTGTATGAAATTAAATAAGAATAATTTTAGAATCATCACAAGAATTGTAACAGGGCATTGTAGATTGAATTATCAGCTTACTAGCTTTGGAATATACTCCAATGGCACTTGTTGGTTCTATGGGGAGGAAGTTGAAACGGTCCAGTACTGATGCATAAGCCTGGCAAACACCAGGATAAACATATTTTAACAGACGAGGCAATAAAACTCGATAAAATTGGATAAAAACTAAAATTTATTAAGGAAGTTCAGCTCAGAGAAATACACTGAATCCATGGAGGGAAACAATAGCTTTTAAGGTCGTAGTGCTAAATCAACTCATAATAATAATAATGATAAATAAATTAAAAATAAATAAATATAAATCACTAGCAGAATTAAGAGTATTTCAGTATGCAATAAAAGGTAGAATTTTATATCCGCATATTCCTCTGTAAAGTCATATCCTAACATTTCGGTATTAAATAAGTTGTGATGAAGTAAAATTTAAAAGTATAATATAATTTTTTTCACTTGGATATCAAAGTGTCCCAAATAAACAGTTTTGTGTTAATTTTTATGAAACTCCTCACATTTTATTGCCAACTAGAAAATGTGATTTTTCAATATTTACTTACAGGCGCTGTGAAGCAAGTCCCAGTGACCGATTAGTCCATTTACGTACATTTTTCTAAATCTATACTATAAAGGTGAACGTCTGTACGTTGTCCGCGCATCACTACGAAACGACAACACCAAATGACGTAAAAATATCTATACATTCATATTTTCACCCAATAAAGGTTATAGGCATGTTTTTATAATGGAACTCCCTTCCCACAGCCCCTAGGCCGCGCCACCACTCTCACTAAGCCACCACGTCATTATTAGTGACGAATATTTGCTTAAATTTAATCTAAAAAATCTTAGTTTTTCCTATTTCCCACTATTTATAGCACACTCTAGACTTCATAATACGCATAAGCTCTTCAACTATGACCCAAATGCAAAGTTCAAAAACGGGTTGAGATAGAAAATTAATAAAAATAATTTTACTTGATATTTTTCTGATTGGTAGCAACGGGTGCCCGGTATTGTAATATTATGGTTATTAATAAAAAATTATCTTCTATGAAATTATTGTTTTTATTTCTTTTATACTCGTATGCATATCCTAAATCCCTCAAAACTACTCCTACGCCATCGGGGCCTCGGGTTAAAGCTAGTAAAAACTATTTACTTACTATAATATTTGCAGATATTCAAAACTCAACGGAAATAAATGAAATAAGAATAAAAGCTTGTAACTGGAAAATGCAACGCCACTCTCCAAAAGCTTCGAAAAGCAATCATAACACGCCCATCGAATTGCCGGCAAGCAATTTAAGAGTATCGATGCAAACACAGCGAATTTAAGAGCAAAGCCACTAAGAGCATACAACAAAGAAGAGCATGAAAAGTTGAAATCTTCCTCATCAAACTGTATGACGACCAATTTTCCATTGGCATTTGCTTCAACTTTTTGCAAATGCTTGCTGGCATTCGAATGGCCCGGAGCGCTCACGTGCAGAAATATTGAAAACAAAAATGTTGCACGAAATTTCAATGCAAATTAAGCGGAGTCGTGATGCGCAACGTCTCAATTTACATATACTTACACATACACACATGTATATGCTTTTATATACAATATATATTTGTATGTACGTGCATTTGCATGCATTGCCGTGTGGGATAAATAATGCGATAATTAATTTTTATTCGCAAATTCAATAAATATTCATGCCGATTGCTGTACCTCGATCGCTCCAATTAAGTTGTTTGCAACAAAAGTCGAGCAAATTTTCAATGCTAATTTTAAAAAATAAATCAACCGTCGACATTCAGTAGTGGCTATTTTGGCCTATTTACGAAATTTACGAAATCCGCAGCTGCCAATATTTTCAATTGCTCGTATATCATTTACCTACACATATCTACACTCGTACATACATTTGTATACGGGTATAGCGACACCTACTTACGTACTTGGCTCCTCACTTCCTGCTCCTATTCCTATGTAAATTATATACTATACATATATGTATAGGTTATATATTGGTTATATATTGGTTATGTATAGGTTATACATTTTCTATGAATGGGTTATTTATAAGATATATCCATATTAGTTATTTGCCGTCGCGTTCGCCTTGTTTTGTCTTTTGTAAATTATCATTAAACAATTTTGGCGGTGACAACATTTTCCCTGGTTTATAAACTCAAATAATGTTGTTCACCAATATTTTGATTGCTTTTAACACTTAGTCGTACTTAGTTGATATAAAATGGCTGTAGTTTTTGTTTGTTTAAATTGTGTTATTTAGCATTTGCGCTAAAATTCTCTTGGCAAATATCCAAAATTATTATGATTGCAATGTGGCTACGCTTGTGCGGATGTTTATATCCTCGCACATATGTTTGTATGAATGTATGCATGTGTGTGTATGTGTAAGTTTGCTCGTTTGCTCATCTACATATTTTATGGTTGTGCTTTTGCTCAGCCGCTCTGCCTGATTACGCGTCACATTGACTACGCCAGATACGATGGTACAGAGATTTTTCGATCGAAACTTTATTATTTCATTTGAGCCGCTAAATTGTAAGCTCATTTTCTGTCTGACTTGACAAATTAAGGAAATGTTTATTATAGTGGAACTGCTATGATATATTTGGATATGTAGATTGTGTGCGCGTAATAATTTATTATTATTTTTTTTTTTATTATTCGACATCACCACACAACGGGTGCCACATTAATACACATTATTTTGATGAAGCGCTATTTCTCGGTCAGTGAACATTGAGATTGAGCTATGGAAAATTACATGCATCCATAACCCACAGAAGTTTTTAAAACCGTGTACTGAAACGTAGCAGTTTCTGCGAAAAAGTTTTAAAATGTTGCTTTTATGCGGCCATGAGAATAAGCCACCCGAGTCATTCGATTGATATCACTGGATTTCTCCTTGTCATATTTGGCGGTCGCCGTAGCCAAATGGTTTGGTGCTTGATCACCATTCGAAAGTGTTTAGATTCGAATCTCCGTACGTGAGACAACAAAATAATAGAAACGATTTTTCTAATACCGGTCGCCCTTTGGCAGACAATGGACAACCGTCGAGTGTATTTCTGACATGAAACAGTTCCTCATAAAAAACCACCTGCCGTTTAGGTTAGGTTAGGTAGGGATGGTTGCCCAGAGAGTGGGCCCACTTGGACGAAAGAGTTTGGTTCATCCTTTGTGATACCATTACAAGAGGGGAAAAAGAGGTGAAGGAAAAGGACGATAGGACGAAAGGGAAAGGGTTGAGTGTTTGTGGACTATGAACGGTGACTGGTCCGCGGTTGTGTTAACCTCTCTATGCTGTTGATGAAGTTCATCAGTTTTTTGTTATGAAGACCCGCTATATCAGCAGGCGCAGAAAAGAAGTGAGAACCAAGATGCTTCGATCTTAGTCCCGCGAGACCTGCGCAGCTGAGGAGCAGGTGCTGAGATGATTCCATCTCATCCTCCATACAGCTGACGCAAAAAGGACTCGAAGTGATTCCGAGTCTCATGGCATGTGTACCCCGCGGGCAGTGCCCCGTGAGGATGCCCACGAAATTTGAGAGATGAGATTTCATCATCCTCAGAATATCCCTCGAACGCCTCCTATCCAAACGTGGCCAGAAGAACTTCGCGATCCTACACGTTCGTGTACTTACCCAGCGCTCGCTGAGTTGGTGCAAAGCCCATCCTTCCAGGAGTAGAGCGCAAGTTGTCAAGGGGATCCCGATCCTCTCCTTTCGCGGGCACACCGCCTCACAAGTCCCTTGTCTGCCCAGCTCGTCGGCTTCGCAGTTTCCAGCAATGTCACTGTGACCAGGTACCCAAATTATCTTTATATCGAAGAATTCTGATGCAATCGAGAGAGAGACCAGGCATTCCCTGACCAGTTTCGAGTGCACCATAATAGAGCCTAGGGCCCTAATAGCCGCTTGGCTATCGGAGTAAATATTTACCTTCTTAACAGTTATTACGCTAGTAAGTAGCCAGTCAGCTGTTTCTTTAATTCCACATTGGAACACACTGCAGGGATCCGGTAGCCTGAATTTGAGTTTGATGGGAAGCTCTTTGCAGGAAACCGTGAATAGGTTAACGAGGCCATGTTCCCAAGTGCTGATGAATATGGGTGGAGAAAGTTCCGCTTGGACTTAGAGAAGGCACGCACTGATCCGTCGACGAGGGGATCAACTCAACGTTTCTGAGGATGCTTGAGTGCCCATATGTGAGATTGAGATTATAGCCCAATCCCCTCAGTCTAATTGCGGTACGTGCAGCGGCAATTCTGCCTGCAATGTCTTTAGGTACCACATTTAACATTACATTAAGCGCTAGAGTGGGAGTAGTTCGAAGCGCACACTGATTCCAATGAGTGCAGACCGTTTCAATGTGTGTGCCGTTTACAGTCGGCATAAAGCTGTAGGTCCCTCCAAGGGTGGACAAACATCAAGACGCACCGCGCAAACAAGAGACGGAACCCAGAAATGGTGTAAGCGCCGGTTTTATATACAGTCACTTACACCTTATTTGATACAGATGCGATTTTTTTGTAAAGCGTTCAGTATTTTATAATATTTTGCGCCAATGGAAAACCAGAGTATGCAGATATTTTATTAATTTTGTTTTATTCCATCTCTCAACATAAAATACAAAACAGTGTTCTCTCATTCAATTGTACTGCAAAGAAAAACAAATTTAACATAATTCATGCCACAGCTTAAATGATACAGTTAAGAAGAAGCAACTAGAGTAGAATGGGGTAAGATAGGTCATTTTTTTTTGGAGAGCTCTTGCTACGGTGTTTTTGCATTGATTTTGAAAAATAAGCAAGATTTTGAAAGGTTATTTATCTGCTAACATTTTGGTTGTACTGACCTATGTTTGGCTAAATATTTTGGAATCTGCATTCAATAAGACAAAGGTACTTTTTTTTCGATATTTTTAAGATCGGGGGGCACGATAGGTCACTATATGTGAGGGGAAAATAACAATGTACATGGCTTGGAAAGTAACGTTTTAACTTTTATTTATAGAGTATGAACACTGCACATGTTATAAAAGTTAGGAATTTTTCTTTAATTCATCACGCGAGCACGTAATGTTTCGAACGGAATTTTAAATTGTTTAGAGGCTGATCGAACACTAGCGCCATCTCGGACTTCCGGGATTGCGTTTTTTACGTCCTCTTCACTTCGTTTCGGCGTTTTTCGCACATAATTACGCACCATTTTGCTGCAAAAACATTTAAAATTTATTTTATTCAATTAAAAGTAGTGACCTATAATGCCCCCAGACGGCTGACCTATAGTGCCCCCAAGCACATGTTTTATGTTAGTGTCGATATTTTTTTTAAAAACAAAAATATCAAAAAACTAACACATTATTCGTGTTCAGCATTATTTTCTACGTAAAATAAAACTCACCTGACAAATATTTACGTACATTAAATGCACTGCTCCGTAGAATAAAAAAAATGCTTTGTCGGAGAAAAGCTCACAAAAAACTAAACGACGCCAGAACTAGGATAACTAATCAATGGTGACGGCCGAAATGACAGTCGCGAACGTTGTTCCCCACCACGTATTCAATTCACATAAGACGAGTGACCTCTGCAAAAACAGTGCGACGAAAACCCCACCTACCTATTGTGCCCCCATACCTATCTTACCCCATTCTACTCTACTTATTTCTAATTTTTATAAATTTTAAGGTATTTAGTACCTTAAGGCCACCGAAGTCATCTTAGGGCCACCGAGCGTATTGTCTTAGGCAAACAACCTGACTAATCTACCCTAATCTACTAGAGGGGCCGTAGGGCTTAGACTTTGCCACTTTCGACATTCATATCTTCCGGTCAAAGGGGCACAGCTTGGATGAAAAAAAAAAAATTCTTACGCAGGCGTGTTTTCGCAACGTAGCATCCGTATGATAAAGAAAAGATAGAGCGAAGTTGTATTTAGCGATGGTCAGTAATGTTTCCAACTTAAAAAACACGCTTTTCTGTTTGTCGACCCGATAGGAAGAATAATTTTCTTTATCTGCTTTAAAGCTATAAATTTGGACTACAGAATTTTAAAGAGCCATGAGAGCAACTGTATGGCAATCATACATCGTTTTTCATAGAATTTTTACCATTTTTATAAATGTAGCAAAGATCGACCTGCATTCAAATCGCATCAGCTAGAAAAATATCTTCTAAAGAAGGCCTCAAAACGCAACCGCTCTCATAAATTTTGGACCCCTCACACACATTTCCTGCAAAAGGTTTCCATGTGTTTGCCTATGCAATAATAAATCGCAATTTGCCACAGATGTGACACACCTTGACCCCGAAAAATGCTTCAATGTCAAAACAGCCTTGGCACAGTGACGCGCACACGCAGCGACTGACGGCCACAAAGCACTGCTGTGTCGCTGACTGAAGGCACCACCACCACTGCGTTGGAGTGGCAGCAAATCAGCTTGATCGAAACGATATGTACGAACACGAAATCATAATCAAAACCATCACCGCAAAGGTAAAATGAAGTCAAAGTGAAAGTGGAAGTCAACTACAGAGCCGGCGAAGGCGCGAATAGAATGAATGTGTGTGTGTGTGTGTGTGCGTATGTGAGCGAGTAAGTCAACAAATATTGATTGGATTTCATGCGATTTTGATTGCCGCATCAAATTGGCACTTGTTAGTGCTGTTAAAGTACAAGTGAGAACACATGTATGCACAACACACATGCTTGTACACATATGTACGTACATACATACGAGTTTGCACATCTACAACACATGCATGCACCACTATTTGTGTAGTATTTTCCAAAGTGTCATTTTTGCTTGCATGCCAAGACCACGTCATGCAACAACTACAACAAAATATGCTCACACATATAAGCGCCTATATATGTGCATATATATGTATTTGGTTACTTGTAAACCAACTGACACAGCTAACATACAGTCAATCGACACCCTCCGCTGCTTATGGAGCCAACATTCTTGCATGCGACAAGGATGTTGCAGCTTCAGTACAAAGTACATAAGTTCAATTGCTGTTGCTTTCAAGTAAAATGAATTTAGCTTGGTGCTGTAAGGCGTCAAGCACACACACACGGCACATACAAACAGACACACTCGTACAGTTACACAGTTCCAGTTACAAAATGTAGCAGAATTCAATTTGGTGTGAAAGTAAAAAAAAATAATAAATAAAAGCATAAAATTTTATTTTACAATACTTAATTTCGTTTACTTTATTTGATTTGCGCTGTCTTGTTTGCTTGCCAGCCCACTCAGGTCTTCGAGTTTGCTGTTGCGCCTGGAATTATGCTTGTAAAATTGGCAATCCCAACAAATCGAATGGATTCAGTCAGCATTTGTGTGCAATAATTTTACACTTTAAAATGGCAATTCCATAAAGACGAAACATTTGTAAAGGCGTTTATTGACAATTTCTGTAAGCTAACTTTGTATATATGTATGGGTATGAGTCTATGTGTAAGCAAAGAGTTGTTCATTTGTATAAAACTTGAGAACATTGTATTTTATCGCCTTTCTATGGAAATTAATAAAAATGGAGTGCGAAATTCCAGCAAATTTATCAAAGTCAATGCCCTCTCCCCTTTTATGACGAATGTGATATTAATGGCCGAACATTTCAACAAAATAGAAAAGGAATTGTCAAAAAAGAGCTTTAATTCAAAATTATATGCCTTATTGCTCTAGCAGAAACTACCTCCAGGTTGCTCTACCTAGATAGTACACCAGTCATATAGTAATCATGAGCATTTCCTAACTTTTATTAAGCGTAAAGCCAAAGAATCAAAGGATTGGATAGTCGCTTAGCAATCAGAACTGGTACTGGGATCTTTAAGCGGCTTTCATCTCACGATTATTTAATCAAAATAGGATACCTTTAAAACCTCTTTGACAAACTACCTTCTGGTCACCAGTCCAGTCAAAGTAAATCCATTTAGCAAAGCTTTCGTAGCACAATTTTATGTCCATCTCAATTTCAAAGTATGATTATGAATAATCCATAAATATTCCTATCACTATCACTATTACTGTGATTATTATTAACATTGGGACTATGACTATGACTATAATTGTGACTTTATCTAAGTCTATGGCCATCTCAAATCTGAGCTGGAATAAAAACATGTAATTTCTAGAAGTACTACAGGTCAGTAGCTCAAGTGCGTTGAGGACCGGATGTGCCTATGGAACGGTGTCGCACGATGCAATCTGCGTCATAGCTAGCAAAATGCCTATAAACATCCGGGTAAATGAGCAGGAGAGGTTGTACTGCTCGCAAGGTCGACAAGCCAAGCCGACAGAGGAACTCAAACTAGCAGAACGTACTACATCTATAGCTGAATGGCAATCGAAATGGGACCAGCCACCAAAAGGCCGGTGGTCGCATAGATTGAGTCCATGAATTAACGAGTGGATCTAACGAAAACACGGAGGTGTTGATTTTTTTCTGAGTCAGCTTTTAAACGGACACCGATGCTTCCAAAAATATCTGCCTTGCCTAGACTTGGCTGGTAGTCTTTATGGCCCAGAATACTTAGACGAGGAGGAGACTACCGGATTTGTGACCTTTTATTGCTGCAGGTTTGCTAAGGCACGCTACAACCTAGCAAACAAAACTGATGTGTTTCTAACGCCTAATAATCTGGTCACAGAAATGCTTGAGTCGGCTGAAAGACGAAGAGCAGTGCAAGTTTTTGCAAGTTGTTACTAAATCGGTATCCCTGTAGGATGAACCGTCCGACTTGGGGTTTTTTAATGGCGTTGAATTCCCACACTGACTAAGGCTTTCAATTGCTTTTACGCCTCGTAAAAACAAAATCAAAATTATTACCACCACGACTTTGACTATGACGCTGACTATAAGTATGAGTATGACTTTTTTGTGGCTGTCATTACAAATACAACTATAACAGTGATTATGACTATGACTATAACTATGACTTTGGTTAAGACTGTGACTGTGGCTATGACTACACCTTTTTTATTTGTTTGTAGGATTAAAAGCAAAATGTCAGAAGCATCATCATAGGCGCCAACACATGAGTGGCATGTGAGGCATGCTCCCACTAACACTATAACATTCGTCCAAGTCGGCTGATTTCTACACTGGGCCCACTGTAAGTACAGGGTCCGCCATATAACTTTACGGAATTAAAAATGCTATAAAAAAGAAACTAATCAATATTTTTCCAAACTGTTTTTTTTTATTTTGAAGTACAATCCTTCCGGTTAATGATGCCTTGGCTAGCCATGCACCATCCCATACGATCGGTCCAATTTTTCAACACATTTTCGATTGTATGCGGCTGTATTTCAGCTATAACATCGCGTACGTTGGTCTTCAGTGCATCAATTGTTGCTGGTTTGTTGGCATAACACTGGTCTTTGACGGCACCCCAAAGATAATAATCTAACGGCGTCAAATCGTCAATAAGCAACTCAGTTTCTCTTATTTTTTTCGCAAAGTAGCGCACATACGCTTCATTCGGTGCTTTTCTTCTTCCCATTGCCGTACGTAATTTTCGTACACATTCTGCAACATTACCATGATTTTCAAAGTAATGTCGCAATATTTCCCAGCATTCTTTGAGCGTATACACAACCATTTTCGTTCAGCGGAAGAATAAAACTAATTTTCTGTCAAATCAGATGACAGCTAAGTGTTACCATTCTTCAAATAATACCTAGTTCAAATCCGTAACGATAGATGGCGGGCCCTTTATTTCATCAAGTTGCAGCCACGTTTATATCTATTTTTTTTTTTTAATTTGTTTATTTATTTCCAACTAATAATATTAAGTACTACAATAAACAATAGTATTAGTATAGTAATGATGTGTCGTATAATGTCTCTAGACGAGCTCTCAAGTACCTATATTATCTGATGTCGAGTAACTTTTCCTAAGTATTAAATTTTTTTTTGTTTTAACTTAGAAGTTTATATCTATTGACACAACCAAGTGCCTGCGTCCAGTTCCCTCTCTTGTGGACGCTTTCAGATTGTACGCCAGTGATGGTATTCTGTTTTCATAAGTGGTTCTGGTGCAAATGCACAGCATCGCAAAACATGCGGTAGCGCAGTGTTTACAAACTATCATCTAACTATAATCTAATGTTGTTACCAGTGACTGACTCAAGCATCTGTCAATGGTATCGTTCTGTCCAGAAACGGTTTATCTAAATGTCGTGCTGCTTCTGCCGGGCCTTATGCTCCCATTCAATAGCATTATTTTCCAGGAAACAATCGAACCGCCTCTCACTTAGCTTTGGATGAGTGCAAATCCCGTATGAGATTGATAGGACTAGGTGTGTGTCCTAAAACTCTCATACATACTCTCTCTCTGTGTGTCCCAAGCTCATACACGCTTCCGATAGCGTTAGGGCACCTTGGGCAAAATGGGTTACCTGGCAGCTTAAAGCCGTAGAGATGTTCCATAAAACAGCCATGGCCGGTGAGTATCTGCGAATGGTAACATTCAGTATCATTATTCTTTCTTTTCACCCACTCCTCGGGATCTGATATTAGCTTGTACGTCCATCCCACTTTAGGTGACTATTCCCATCTTCTTTGCCACTCTTACAAAAATCGCTCTCTCTCTCTCTCGATGGCTTCTCCTGTTTCCATTGGTTTTGCTCCTTGTTCGCTATAAAGGCGACGAAATTCTCTTGCGTGAATGTCATCAACTGATAATACTCCGGCAACAACACATGTTGCATTTCTGATAGCGTTCTATATGCGCCTGAATTTCGTAATGCGCTCCGCCAGTACATGCGCACTACTTCACGCATGTGGATATTCCTGTATTTGTAATTGACTTCTATGTACTAGATGTCGCTTAGAGCTCAATTTCGTGTCGATTATGATTCCTAGATATTTTGTTGCTTCCTTTGGCAG
The DNA here is from genome assembly GCF_028408465.1 of Anastrepha ludens. Taxonomy (NCBI): domain Eukaryota; kingdom Metazoa; phylum Arthropoda; class Insecta; order Diptera; family Tephritidae; genus Anastrepha; species Anastrepha ludens. The sequence goes on along the minus strand of NC_071498.1, from coordinate 5,508,461 downwards.
TATCTCATACCCACTAACTGAGAGTTTCATAGTCATCTGTTTTTAAGCGCACTTATCAGCACTGCCTGAATTTTTTGGGCTACCAGTCCCAGACCTGCTTTGCTGCGCCAACGCTGCACTCTCGCTTCCGCATACTCTACGATTCTTGTTCTTTTCCGAAAATTTTAATTTCAGAACCACGTCATACATAGCATTCCAAATGTAATGCACCTAAAAGAGCACAAATCAAAGTATGATCGTTTCGTTTACTAAAAGTTCGGCTTACTTTGGGACTCACTTTTTATATCACATTCACAAATTATTACATAAATAAAAGATTATGAATTTTAATAATACGAATATGAAGGTCTGATTATTTCTGGTTCAGACAAGTTTTGACAATGACACCATATCGGAACCACTGATAGTGGGTGCACAACTGTTCGAAACCGCTGACAAATTATGCTACCTTGGCTGTACGGTCACCGCGGATGGCGGTTCTGAGATGGATGTCGAATATGGAATTAGCAAAGCTAATCATCTGTCTGCATTCTCGCTCCACAATAGTATCAGCCTTCACACCAAGCTGCGCCTCTTCAATGTCAAATCCGTTGTATTATATGGTTGCATTACTTGGAAAGTTGCTCCGAAGATCACAAAGCACCTTCCAACGTTCATAAATCGCTGCCTTCGTCGAATTTTACGAATTTTCTAGGCCGGGAAAATAACTGAGTTGTTGTAGACGTTACATCAGAAATCAAAAAAAAAGAAATGGCAATGGATTGGCCACACGCTTAGGAAGAATGACGACAATGTCGCTGAATAAGCGTTGCTCTGAATCCATTTCAACAAACTGGTAAAGGTGTTGGCTGACCACGCACCACCTGACGGCGCTCAACAGAAGCTGAAATAAAGTCTCTTGTATTATTGGGGAACGAAAAGCACAAAACCGTGTCCATTGGCGAAGAGAAGTAGTTGACGCCCTATGCTCCAAATAGGAGTTAAAGGATAGCATACATAGATCTGATTATTACATTTTCAGACAAGTTTTGGGCGAATGAGCGTAACAATGAAACGTCCTCTCAATAGAGCTTAAACAGCCCAGAAGCAGCGGAACACAAAAACCACCATTATTTGACTGAAACAACACTTCAGAGTTATTTGTTACTATTTATTTTTATTTTTGATTCCCCCTCTTCTCACACACAATAGTTGACAACTCAATTTAACTATTTTATATGGATAACTTCGCGGTAGTCCCTCCAAGTGGCACTCAACAGCATGAGAACCATCAAATGGAACAGAAAATGAGCATTCTCTGGCTCCTGTGAATGTATATCCGTGATCTGGCACTTTTGTAAATTTACTGAGGACGAAAGCGAAATTCTCGACTAAAATCAATTCATTTCCACGTTCAAGCTGACAATTTCATAGCGTACCGGATGTCGGCTGTATTTTTGATGAGAACGTCTAGTGCTTAGAATGCACTAAAATAATGCGCAGGACTAAATTTAAAATTGAAGCAAAATTCCCGCAAGAAAACGTTCTCTATAACTCTTCCGTCCAACCTCGCACTGTACGGTGTAATGTGGGCGAAGAAAGATTCGCTCGAAACTAACTCAAGTGCTGACAGAATCTAAGAATTTTCGTGTCCAATTGTAGGACAAGAAGGGGATGCACACCACAAATTGGCGGAATAGCTCAGCCAAACACGTAGCAAAGGATGTACGTGCCAATTATATAAGTAAGTATATATGTTATATATATATATATATATATATGTATAATATTGATGCTTATGCTGTCCGCAAAAAGTTTGCCTTTAGCAGCCTGATTCAGCTTCTGCATATTTCCACCTCCTCACCTCATAAAAACCTCTCAAAATTATATAGCGTAAATGTACACCCATCCGTGCTAATGACTTAAAGTTGTTCAAGGCCAAAGTCAAAACAAAATAACAACACCGTTACCATTCTCAGTAACATGCAATTTCTAATTGCTGAATAAGTAAAACATAGCATAAGAGGCGTCTGGACTCGTGTAGACAAACAATTGAAAAGCAATCGCATATCACTCTCTCCATTCGCTCGACAGTATAAAATATTCACACCTGTTTCTCCTACATTGACCGCCACGCTAAAACTTTGCAAGCAAGCTCATTTTTTTTTATTGTTTACCTATCCATACAGCAAATATTTGGTTGGTCATATTCGCACATAAAGAGTCTGGTCAGACTAACATAAATAAACTAAATATAAATTATTATATATATAAATTTCGTACTTTCTGTACGCAAAGTTGGAATTGTTGTAATTTCAGATTTATAACCAACAAAATTCATGTTTAAAAACGTCATGAATATGGCTCAATTAGAGTTATGTTTTATTTATTTTGTCTGATTGTTCCTTTTTTGGAACTTGTACCATTGTGTCTTGAATTATGTAACTGGAGTAACGAATACAAAATTTTAAAAATAAATATTAATTCATAAAAACCAGTAAATTTTGAATAAACATTTTTGTTATACTATACAATACTAATTGTACTATATTATATTGTTACCGCGAACGAAGACTTTGTGACCACTTTGCATAGCTTGTATTTTAAGGGGATTTTTTTTTTGTTTGCTTTGAATTTATTTTTTTGATTCTATTTGTTTAATAATTACTATTTTTAAGCATTAAGTCTAAGGATATGGCATACAAGGTGAAGTCTAAAATAAACAAGACTAAGCTAAAATAGAAACAACAGGAGGTTTGTTCTGATAACTTCGAGTTTATTCATTCCAAATAGTCCCCTCTGGCTTCGATACACTATTTAGCGCGATCTAAAAACTTTTCGAAAGAGTGTTTAAGATCATTGACCGGAATGTCTCTCAGAATGTCGGTATAAGCCTTTTGGATGGCCACTACGGACGCAAAACGTTTTCCTTTCATGGTCAAATGCAATTTTCTGAATAAGTTGAAGTCACAAGGCAGACTATGAGGAGAATACGGTGAGTAATTGAAGGTTAAAATGCGATTTTTAGTCAAAAAATCAGTCACAAGAGTGTATCGATGAGATGAGGTGCATTAGCATGCAATAAGCGCCAGCTTCCATCTCCAAGGCATTCATTCAGGACGAATGCGATGAAAAAAAACGCTTCAAAACGCCATGAAAGAAAATTGCATTGACGGTTTGACCCGTTGGCACGAAGGCCTTGTGGACAATTCCCTTGGAATCGTAAAAGCAAATGAGCATCCACTTTATTTTTGACTTCTCCAAACGAGATTTTTTGGGTGGTGGCTCGTCTGGGGCCTTCCATTCGGCATTTTGGCACTTAGTTCCAGGTTCATGTTAGAAACACCACGTTTCAACATCAGCTACATTGTTGTAGATGAAGCTGTCGTCTTTCTCGCCTATTTAATGAGGTCTTTCGAATGTTAAGTTCTGAGCAATTTTTGGTCCTCAGTTAACTTGTGCGGAATGAAACGTGCACAGACCTTTCGTAAGCCCAAGTGATCAGTTAAAATGCGATAAATCGATGTTTTGGAGATATTCAACTCCGATTCCATGAATTTCAACGATGATTTCGGTTCATTTTTGAGAAACGTAAGAACAATTTCGATGGAGCTTTCGGTGATTACTGATTTTGGGCAGCCCGTATGCTCATTGTCATTTATGTCCTCACAGCCGTCTCTGAAACATGTAAACCACTCATGAACTCTAGCACGAGATAAGCAAACATCGCCATAAATTTTTTTCATCAATTCAAATGTTTCCGTAAACGTTTTACTGATTTTAAAACGAAATTTGATATTAACTCTTTGTTCGAAACTCACTTTAGACGCAATAACTTCACTAACACTGGAAGTCAGCTAGGGATGTAACTTCTAACGCACTACGTCCTTAAAAAGAAAGCGCCATCAAAAACATTTTTATGACGCCAGTCTTGTTTGTTTTGGACTTCATCTTGTATATGGTCTTTGAATTTTTATTATTATTTCTAATTTCTTTTACTTGTATTCATTTATAATTTTTATTAGCAAGTAATAAAGTTATTTATTAAAAGAGTCAGAGCAGATTCCAATGATTTTCGATCGAGAAATTTGTGGACGGGACCGGTAACTATAATGCATTATAATATAGTAGTTACTGAACTAGTTCAAAAAGAGCGGTTTAGATGCAGGCACGCCAGTTTGCAAGTGATTGTGAGTATTCTAGTACAAATGTAGTGTAGAAGGGAGTTAATCTATCGAGCGTTTCGATAATTCGTTAGAGGACAGGTAATAAAATTACTAATTTTCAAATAATTCACACGGTTTTAGACGCCTCCAAATATTTAGTTTTCGTATTTTATTTTGTAAGCTCAAGACTAAACTAAAAATAAAACATCAAACAAAATTATTCACCATCATCAAGTAGCGATTACAGTTCAAGGTGAGCTTAAGATTCGTCCACAACCCTCTTCCAATCCGCACGGTTCATAGCAGTAGACTTTCAGCTTCTAACTCGTAGTTTGTCCAGGTCGGCTAAGACATGGCCAAGCCAGGTTAGCCTTGGACGTACTCGAGACCGGGTCGTTAGAGAGTTTGTTGTTAAAAAGGATTTTTGGGGGCGTCCTTCATGCGCACAATGTGTTCTAACCATCGAAGCCTTTGGTGTTTAACGACATCTTTCTGCAGCATAAGTTCAGCAACTCATCGTTGTAGCGTATTCGGTACGTTCCATCGTTACAGCATATGGAGCCAAACAACACTCGGAGCACTTTTCGCTCGCACATACTTCAGCTTCTTTCGACTGTGCTTGCCATTATCCAGTACTCGCAGGCGTACGACAGCAACGGCATATTATTGACTGGTAGAGGCTTACATTCACGAGTTAGCAGATTAAACTTGAGCAATTTTTTGCGGACCTGATAGGTTTGCTGCCAATATTTTGTCTTGTATTGCGTCGTGACTACTGCTGTCATTTTTTATTAACACTCCCAAATATTTGAAGTGATGAACTTCCTCAAAGATAAATGTCCCGATTTCGATGTTTTCATGATTTCGTCTCTCTTCGCTGCGCGAGATCTTCAGATATTTAGTTCTGCCTTCATTTATTCTTAGGCCTATTGCTTTTGTATGACTTTCAATGTTGCAAAAGGTTTGCAATAGATACCTTTTGTTCCTTGCCACTATTGCGATATCGTTCGCATGCCCAATTGTTATTCCAGAGCGTCTAAGAAAGTTTCCAAACTTGACTTCATTTCTTATCGCAGATTATCGAGATTAAAGACAGATATAAATAGAGTCTCCTTGTTTCACGTCACTGGAAATTCTAAACACCTTGGACACTTTTTTTGCACAACTTTTTTTTTTGTCGGGACAGACTAGCAAGTGCAGCACTCAGTGGCAATTAAATCCATTGCACTACACTCGGGTTCCCTTTTCAGTTATCTTTAAATCTACTCCTACGACCTCCGAAGAAGTCTGAGTAGATCTTATGGTGCCAAGGAGACAAGGTGGTCGCTTCTTAACACATCAGTGCCAAAGATCTCAAGCCTGATTCGAGCGAAGGCGGGGCAGACGTACAGAAAGTTTTCCGCCGTCTCATTCTCCTCTCCACATGCTGGGCAGAGTGCACTGTCTGAGATGCATACCTTTTCCATGTGCTTTGCCCATAGAAAGTGGCCGTCATCAGTCCAACCAGCCTCCTACAGTCCCCTCTGGTTAGTGACAGGAGGAGCTGCGACAGTCGGTCGGACATGACAGGTAGCATCAGTTTTCTCAATCTGCAGCCTCTCTCAGCTTGCCGAGCTCGTTTGTGGGTTAGAGTAACCCGTTTACTAACCGTGGCTTTGATGGCTGCAGAAGGGAGTGGCAGAACGGGATCCGGACCAAAAAAGTTGTCCTCAGAGCCCAGCCTGGCTAAAGAGTCAGAGATCTCGTTTCCCGCGATAGCCACTTGTCCCGGCACCCAAGTTAGCATCAGGCTATTGTGTCTACCGACATAGTTCAGCCTCAACTACTTTTTCATTAGTGTTAGTGAGAATTGTGATGGCCAACTATCAGCGTTTCTGGGATTTTGTCTCGGAGAACACTATCAAAAGCTTGCTTGAAATCGAAAAACAGGATGTGCATTCGTAGCATTTTTCATGATTTCGTTTTAACATAAAGACTTGGTCTGTTGTTGATAGAACTGCGCGAACTCCGCCTTGGACTAAGCGAACTCCCCAAGATGTTTTCTGCCGGTTGTTGAATTTTCCACTATCATTGTTGTAAGAATCCATAACGAGCTGTTCACGTTCCCTTTTTTGGGACTCCTTTCCCTTAACGCACCATAATTTAGTGGCGACGATTCTCTCGGCTTTATAAGCCCCTTTGCTTGCTTTAGTGGGTCTAATTAGCATTACTTGCCGAGCTTCATTTTTCTTAGCTAGAGTCTGGATACATTCGGCGTCGAACCAGTTATCGTGTTTGATTTTAGACAGCTTCCCTATGCCGTGTTTCCAATAACGGTGTTTCTAAGAGAGAGTTTTAATAAAATTATTGCTTTTATAATTTTTTTTTTTACTTTTTTGTCAATATTTCGACCTCAATTAGGAGTCAGCTTCTATTTGATTAAAATATGAAAATTAATTTCGAAAATCGAAAGAAGATTCCACTGATTTTTAGGTTGAAAAATTTGCGTGCTGGTGCCACAACAACATTTTAAAAGACTAGTTCCAGAACTAGTTATATAAGAGCTATTGCAAGAAGGAGTTGGTGAAATGCCACGAAACTTCTATTTTTTAAGTGAATATCTCAGCTGAATATTCTAGTGCAGAGAAGTGAATTGACGGTACCATAAAAATCTCTATGTCAAATCCGATAGTTCGTTACAGAGTAGTCATACAGAAGTAATCACTTACTTGCCACCACGAATGATTGCATGGTACTTCACAGCTACTTCTTTTTACTAAACATACACACATATGTACGTATGTTACTCACACATATCTACGTTTGTAACTCTGATAAAACCCATACATGCATAAATGAATAGTATTTCTTTATTACAGCTTTCCATTACTTTTGCGAAGCGAGCGTGAAATGCAATGCAAGTACAACACTTTTTATACATCGTTTAATCACATTTAGGCATTTCATCTAATCGGAGTAGCATGAATTTCGAAATTACGCAGAATTCATAGACACTACATCAAATTCAAAAAATAAACACTCCAGCACACATACACACATACAGGCATATCAGGTGTGAAAGGGAAGTAGCGCATAAAACGATTTGCCAGCGAATCGAAATGCGCAAATGATTTGCCGCGCAGCTTAAACACACCGTAAGCGAAATGACGCATTTTACTGGCATTATACTACTTTTTTTTTGGCCTGTAGCACATTTACGCCTTTGCCACGAATCCAATTAATTTGTCAGTCAGAGTGTCAATCAAGCGAAAGCGGTAAAGCATGTTGCACAGCGAGAGCAAGTGAATTGTAGGCGTGTGTACTTGTATGTATATACAGTTCTAGCAAAGTCGATATGGAAAACAACAACCACAACAACAACACCACGTAACAGGCAACAAGCTATACTTTGAAAGTCTACGCTAAAAACGCTGAAAGCGACCATGAAGCGCACCATTCAGTCGTCTAACGAAGTGCCCACACTCTCAGTATGCATTTACGCAGCCATGCACGGACAGCAGTCGCCCACTACCCTCCCTCACTACCCAATTACTATGCATTATTTGATCAGTTCACTGCAGTCGGCAGCGAATGAAACGATACCTAGAAAGATATTACAAAAAGAAAAACAAAACCCACTCCAGTTGTTGCGCTGAAAGACACCAAGGAAAACGTCCTGCTTTTGAAAAGAACCAGCGAACGCCTTCCATCCAACCTCCGCAGTCGCCATGCAGAGTGGATGAACGCGAAAACGTGAAAATGTGAAAATGCGAAAATGCGAAAAATGCAACAAACAAGTAGTCTTAATTGCAATTAAGTGTGCGCTTTCTTTGAAAAGTAGCGGAAATTGTTGCGTTAAGCATACAAAGGCGAAGTAGAGACTACAATTCGCTGAATTTAAGATTATTCGCGTAACTGTGGACTCTTTAGCGGGTGCATTGGCTGGAAATAGTTGAAGGTAATAAAATGATGAAATAGTAGATTCCAAGTGGTTGGACATTCACTGCTCCTGAGTGGTGCTAGCGTAAAGAGTGGGACAATTTATTATGAAAACGTTTAACGGAAGATGGTGAACAGGTGAACCGGTAACAGATAAATAAATTTGTATGCCGGAAATTACAAAAAAAAGGCACAAAAACAAGCTTATTGAAGACTAAGATAAAAGGAAACTAAGCTTTAGGGAAAGACTAAAGGAAGTAGGGTCAACTGCACGCTATGCCGTGCAAGTAAATTCACCAAAACTTGTTTCTGTTGCTTCTTTCCAAGCGAGCAAACAATTTCAGCCAGAAAGTGTCACCGAAAGGGCGCAAGAAGGAAGAAAACACAGCTAAGCAAATATTGGCATCAGACTTTGAGACTATATCATGTTGGGTACTTACCATGAGAGAACAGATTTGAAAGATTTAAACACTTTATAAATATCGAAAAGAATTAACTCAAAATGCTCACAGGGGTTCATGATTCTTCTAATAGTAGTCACCACTTGGCAAGCAAAAGCAAACCTTGGAGTGTATTCCTATCAAGAAAATATCCTTATGAGATGATTCCAGACCATTTTCTATCTGGCGTTCGGAGGCTGCATAAAACTGTGGGTCATGACGTACACCAAATAAAAGAGAAGGAGCTCGGCCAAACACCTAATGAATATACGCGCCATTTATCTATATATTGCTGTAGCCGAATGGGCGATACGATAGAAAAAGTTTTTTCTAATAGCGGTCACCCCTCGGCAGGAAATGGCAAACCTCCAAGTGCATTTCTGCTATGAAAAAGCTTCTCTTAAAAAATATTTGCCGTTCGGGGGTAGTTTAAAAATGTAGGTCCCTCTATTTGTGGAACAAAATCAAGACGCACACCACAAACAGGAGGAAGAGCTCGGCTAAATATCTATAATGGATCATTGTATTGGGAGGTTGAATTAGTTTTAAAGGTGACACACAGATGGCGCTATTTATCACTTTATCGCGTTGGCAATACTGAATATATATTCATGACAAAGCCTCATCCCTAGGCTTTGTTTATCAGTATCTGTCATTTCGCTGAAGTATAAACAACGCAGTGTTTTCGTGCTCCGAGTATGTCAACTTTCGTGCCGTCGAAACGCAATTTGCGGGAAGCTTTGCTTTTCTGTTTCAATTTGAAAAAAAAATACAGCCCAAGCCCGTGAATTGCTGCAGGAGGCCTACCCAGACCATACTCCGTCGATTTCAACATGTGAGTACTGGTTTCGACGATTCAAAAGTGGTGATTTTCACACCGAAGACAAGGAGCGTCTTGGCCAGCCCAAAAAGTTCGAGGACGCGGCATTGGAGGAATTGGTAAACGAGGACTCGTGCAAAACCCAAGAAGAGCTTGCTGATTCATTGGGCGTTGATAAATCAACCGTTTGCAAGCGTCTAAAAGCGATGGGAATGATCCAAAAGCAAGGACATTGGGTCCCGTACGAGTTGAAGCTGCGCGACAAAATCGGAAGGGTTTTTTGCATCGGGTGGTGACTGGCGACGAAAAATGGATCCACTACGATAACCCAAAACGCAAAAAATCATGGGGTTTGCCCGGCCACGCATCAACGTCGACGGCCAAGCAGAATATTCACGGCAAGAAAATCATGCTCTGCATTTGGTGGGATCAGGTCGGCGTCGTATATTTTGAGCTGCTCCAACCGGGCGAAACAATCACGGGGGATCGTTACCGACTGCAATTGATGCGTTTAAGCCGGGCATTGAAAGAAAAACGGCCGGAAACGGTAAAAAGGCACGACAAGGTTATTTTGCAACATGATAACGCTCGGCCGCATGTTGCTCAACCTGTCAAAAAATACCTTGGAACGCTTGGCTGGGAAGTGTTACCCCACCCGCCGTATAGTCCAGACATAGCTCCCTCCGATTATCATTTGTTCCGGCATATGAGTCTCGATTTGGCGGACCAGCGGTTCTCCTCGTACGAGGCTACCAAAATATGGGTTGAGTCATGGATAGCCAAGCAGCGGCCAGAATTTTGGAGAAACGGCATCCGGAAATTGCCCGAAAGATGGGCGAAAGTTGTAGCTAGCGATGGCCAATACTTCAAATAAAATATTTTGGAGCGTTTTTTCACAATAAAGCCCCAAATCTTCGAAAAAAACCTTTAAAACTAATTCAACCTCCACATGGCAGGCTGAAAATATGAAAATAAGCACGACTTTTATCGTCCTAAGACGATTGAGCATTTAGCCTAGAGAAATTATATACCGTGAAGAGAAGATCGCATGACAGAGCTTCCGGTTGAACCAAAAGTCTCTAAAAACTCGCAGGGTCATTGTGAAAGTTGTGACTATTCGGGTCGAGTAAATATTTATCTGTCCGTGAGAGTCTACTAAAACATCATTTAGCTTCTTTCGAAGAAGCACTCTAGGCCATATTTTGTAAGCTTGAATAATAAGCTTCTAAGTTCTTGGAGATTCATCTAAAATCAACCGGGCAAGAGAAATTAGTTTTATTAACAGATAATCTTGTGCTTGATCGAAGCTTTTTTTCAAAATTATCAACATGGCGATCGCAAAATATTTTTCAGATTTTCAGGAAAAAAACCGACACTTAATTGTCAAAAAAAATCGAAATTTAAAAAAAAAACCTTCGATCAGGAACGAGTTTTTTATATTTTTCAGTATAAAGCAGTATAAGTTTTATTGAAATCTACCAAGAGGTTTTTAAGTTACAGTGATCACCAGTTCTAAAAAACATAGTTTTGAGAAAAACGTTCTACTGCCGTCACAGCAGCTTCCAAAATATCGATTTGCTGTTGCCTACGTACCATTCTACCTTCTCGAATGTTATCGTTAGCGCGCTTATCTGCCACTTTCATACGTGCGTGCTTGCAGCTGCTGCTCCGGAGCGCCAGAGCGCCCATTGTTAATTGTTGAATAACTCGAAGGGTATTTGTTGGATTCACTTCAAGTTTTCACACAATATTTTCAATAAAAATAAAAATATAAAAAAAGATCAATTTTTTTTTAATTCTGACTACCCCTAACCCCTTAAAAGTCTTTGCCAAACAAGGCGATTAACTGTTAGTGAAAACTCAGCTGATAGTCGGAACGTTCGCGGCCTCCCAAAAACTACAGAAGTGGCGCATTAAGCCAAACGAAACAAAATCTTCCCAAGTCACTTTTCCACTAAATCAAAAAACTTGCCCACCCGTTAAGCTCAATAATATAATCATCCCGGCATGAAACTTGAAAGCAAACTAAAATGGAAAACCCTTATTTTTACCAAACGGGAGGCTCTAGTAATAAAACTCAAAAGCCTCTATTGGCTACTACATCGAAATTCTTATGTTTGTCTCGAAAGTAAGCTCTCGCTTTACTCAACTTTGGGGCACTGCAGCTAACTTCAACATTGAAATACTTCAAAGATTCCTCTCAAAACCCCTCAGAATCATCTCAAAAGTCCCTTATTAAATCAAAAATGCACAAATTCATCGTCATCTCAAAGTACCCACAATAATTGAAGTAATAAGTGCCAACTGTGCGGACTCAAACCCTCTTGTCACAGAAATAATTGCAAATCCCTTAACCTTCACCAGGCTCAAGAAAAATTCTGCAAAAGTCCTGGTAATAAATTAGTCAAAGTTGTTATTTATCATAAAATGGTTGCACCATTGCGATTCAAATGCTAGTCTTAAATATATTGGTTGAGCATTCAGTAGATTAGTGTTCCAAATATCTAAATGCCCCCAAGTCTCGTTTGAATTTATCCTAGAACGCCAGAAGATGCGAAGCGTGCCCATGTGCCCATACCTGCACATATCTTTGAAACATCCTTACGGTTCAATCATGTTCCTCCTAACTATGGCTTTATGAAAGCTGTCAAAAGCTGCGAGACCCAGTAGACTCTCATTGTTTATTTTTACATGCTGATAGATATACTTACACGTGTTTATACAAATATGGTCAGTCTGGGATTTACATCAAAGAGTTTTCTAGAGATCCCACAGTAAAGAAAGCAGCTAATCTTTACTAGAGAGCCTAGAAGCCTTCAACAATGATTGCATTCTTAAAATGGTTACACGGTTTCCCTGTCATCTAATGTAAAATACTTGGGAGAATTTCTGAAACGTAAGGTAAAACTATAAAGTGATCATCGTGATTAAAGCGAATCGGCAGAAAAATGTTGGACAGAAAATGGGATCGACTTGCGAATTCAGAGCTCTTGACGCAGTTACAGTTGTATCCAGCTTAAAGCTGTGCAAGGATAAAGTCGCCTGGATTTAAATGTCATATATATCGAATATTCGATTGAGAGTTTATGAGAGTAGCCCATCTAAAAAGTATCAATTGAATAATACTCTTTATAAGTAGGGGAATAGTTCTAAATTTTGCAGTTTAAATGTACCAAGCACTGTACGCCTTTTTCGATAGTTTCGACCTTGCCCTAAATTCGACAAGTTATTATTATTATTATTTCCTATAGTTCCAGGGAGAAGCAAATTATCGAACCGGTTTCAGTAAATAAGTTCTTTTAAGTTTGGTAAGGGATTGGCCTACCCATTTATAATATATCGCCTACAATCGCACGACAGGCCATCATTCATTTTAAACAGGAGATACCAAATGAAGATTAGATTGACATTTGGTAGGGATAGGCTATGTATTCATGGTAGGTAATGGAATGAGTGTTGGATATCCAGGATCTTATGATATGATGAATCCTATAATAAAGAAAAAGTATTTTTGGAGACAAAAATTCAGTCAACATGGCTCGATAACCTTCACCGTTCACCGTAATGACAGCTGCCTCCTTGTTTCGAAAGATAATATATAAGAGCCGATAATGTCACCGGTTGCGATTTGCGGCCTCGGTAGTCTAGCTTAAGGGCACAAGCCTGCCACCCCAGAGGTTGTAGGTTCGAGTAACACGTAAAACACGGTCCTCGCACTTTTCCAAATTTACCTACTTTCCCTCTCTCTTTCCTCAAATCCAAAAAATAACACTTTTCATCCTTTACATCCTTACTCCCGCACAGTAGTCAGCGCATTATTTGCATTGTGGCTGCTAAAACAAGCAAAAACAAAGAAAAACACACAGTTACAAATTGCATCAGAAAAATGTGGCACACAGATGGCGCTCCAAGAGGTAAGAAGGCGTTGTTCTTAAGCAACGACAGGTAGGCATTCCCACTACTTAGAACTGATAGCACCAGGCTAATCACCTACCCTTTCAGAAATCAAATGGACTAATATAGAATAGATTTAAATATATTTTTAAGCAAATTTTCTCAATTTGGAAGCGTTGCTCTGGTGTTAATCTATTCAAGATGACTTGTCAAACCTTACTGAATAGAAATGTCAACACAATTAGTGAAACCATAGTAATCGCTAATTCTCATGAAGTTAAAAAACAGCACCCGATAGCTCCCTTTTTGCGTGTTTGGCCGAGCTCCTCCTCCTATTAGTGGCGTGCGTCTTAATGTTGATCCACAAATGGAAGGACTTAGGTTTTAAGTCGACTCAGAATGCCAAATGTGTTTTTATAAGGATATTTTTCATGAGAGAAATACGGTCGAAGGTTTGCCGTTGCCTGCCAAGAGAAGACCGCAATTAGAAAACAATTTTTATATCAATTAGTGTTTTATGCTCGGAGATTCGAACCTTCGCACTTCCGAATGGTAGTCAAGCACTAACCCATTCTGCTATGCCAATGGAGAGCCGAGTGAGTGTGAGTGATACACCGCCGTCGAAACGATCTGAAGCAACTGAACAAGTTGTGGAGGATGTGGAGATGGCGGACAATCTCTCAGTAGACTCAGACGGATCTCTGGTACCGAGTAAGTCTTTGACAACGGTTAAACCTGGTGCGAATCAGGTAAGTACCGGTAAAAAGACCGAAGTTATTGGAGATTCGAACGCAGGTGTTGGTCTAACCGCAAGGCAGATCAAACGAAGGAGACAGAAGGCGAGGCAAGCCGAAGCACTAGCTAAGGCAAGGACTCAAGCTCCGTCAACTTCGACACCTGTAACGGAAACGGGAAAGCGTGGCAGAACAGAGGATTCCTCTGTAGCGCTGCGCTCTTCCGGAAACGAAACGGGGTCTGTGCCAACGACCGGGAAGAGGAGAAAGGCAAAGAAGAGGAAAGTCGAGAGACGGAATTCGGAAATGCCTGCATCCTCGACCCAATCCAAGGCAGACAAACCTTTGCCTGACAAGGCAGAGGCTAAGGGACCTCAAATGTCGAATGACACTCTTCCGTCAACGTCTGGCGAATCATTCGCGAGAATGGCAGCAAAGGCAATGACGGTGGAGATACATACCGACAAACAAGATGGTCTACTGTCCAAAGGGCAACAAGACTATCTTGACAGCTATCTTTGGAAAGCTATCGGTGAGTCGAAAGACGCGCCGACGTTCGAGGGGAAAAGCGTGGTAGACGGCATCGTAAAGGTGCACTGTTCCAATGCTTTTTCCCGAGAATGGCTAGAAAAAGTTATAGCAAAGATTCCAGCCTGCGAAAACAGCAAGTTTATTCTTGTTGAGAGTAGCAAGGAAAGGCTGGTACGAGCGAGTGTCTGGATTCCGGGTCCTTCCTGTAATTCAGCAGAACTCCTCAAACGCATCCGTGTTCAGAATAAGGATCTTGACACGACTCTCTGGAGAGTATACTCGTGCACCAGGCAGAAATCCGCTACCACTTCGGAGGCGGGTTCCCACCTGGTACTGGGTATCGATCTTGGGTCCCTCAAGGTGCTTAAGTCGAAGTACGGTTGCCGTCCTCACCTACATCTGGGGCGGATCCAGTTCCGCGTCCAGGATAAGGTGGAGGACAAAGCGTAAATATACTCAGTCTCATGACTGAAGTAATATTTACACAGATTAATCTGCAGCACAGCAAAGCGTCTACGGCTCTCTTGTGCCGTAGGCATGCAAAACTGCAAACAAACCCACACATAATACTTATACAAGAACCATGGGTATGTCACAAGCGTATCTGTGGTCTAAGTGCTATGTCGTGGGGACAAATACTTCATTGTGAAGGGAATGTGAGACCGCGGGCATGTATTATCATGCCGAGGTTGATCGAACACACGATGTTAAAAGAGCTATGCTCTGGAGATATCGTTGCTGCAAAAATAAAGTACTGGAAAAGTGGGAACAGTGTCGAAGCTATCATAGTTTCGGCCTACCTACCCTATGACTCTGTACAGCCACCTCCTTCGAGGGAGCTAAGAGAAGTGGTCAAGTACGCAGAATCCAATAATCTGGGGCTAATAGTGGGCTGTGACGCAAATTCACAGAACATTGTGTGGGGAAGCAGCAAATGCAACCCCAGAGGTCTCAAGTTACTGGATTTTATCCTGTCATCCGATTTGGTCATCCAAAACACTGGTAACAAACCAACTTTTGTGACCAGAAGGAGACAAGAGGTGATTGATTTAACACTTACCAATAGGTCAGTTGGAAATCAAATCAACCGATGGCGAGTTTTGGAAGAGGACTCTCTTTCTGATCATCGTCTTATCGAATTCCGACTGGGAATTGACACAATATCAATACCTTCCGGTAGGAATCCTCGAAATGTGGACTGGGACAGGTATGGTGAGCTTGTAACAGAGCGATTACCAAACCTGAAAAAACTCAAATCAGCAGAAATGATTGAAGATGCTACTAAGAAATTAGAAGGTACTTTAATCAACTGCTTTGAGGAACTGTGTCCACTCAGGCAAAGCAGACAGGGGAAAGCGGTTCCTTGGTGGAACCCTGAACTGTCGAAGCTTCGTGTACGGTCCAGGAAACTTCTTAATAAGGCCTTGAAGACCAAAACAGAAGAGGACTGGGCCAATCATCGACTTACACAGAGAGAATATAAGAAAAAAGTACGGCAAGCCAAACTTGAATCCTATAGAAATTTCTGCAGTAACGTCGAAGAAATGAGGGAAACAGCGAGACTTTGTAAGGTCCTTCATTTAGACCGCTCAGTAAGGCTGGATTCCATTCGAAAACCTGATGGTTCATACACCATTTCCAAATCGGAAACGTTTAATGCTCTACTCGAAACCCATTTTCCGGGTAGTAGAACTCTCTCTGAAGCTGAGAGTGGCATGAACAATGACGGTGGCAACGGTGGAACCTCTAGGTACAGCTGGTATATTGCTAGTCGGATAGTGACAAGGGAATCGATAAGGTTTTCCTTATCTTCCTTTGACAACTTTAAGTCCCCTGGACCTGACGGAATATATCCAGTAATGCTTAAAAAAGGAGGAGACAGGCTGATTGAGGCCCTGAAAAGGATCTTCACAGCCTGTCTTGCATTTGGTTATATACCATCCCAATGGCGACGCGTAAGAGTAGTATTTATTCCAAAACCAGGAAAAGATGACTATTCCCTAGCAAAAAGTTTCAGACCAATCAGTTTGACATCGTTCATGTTGAAAAGTCTGGAACGAGTGGTGGAGAAACATATTCGAGTGGGGGTATTGCCGAGAAGTCCACTTAGTAGAAATCAACACGCTTACCAGAGTGGAAAATCATGTGAATCAGCCTTACACGATCTTGTTAGCAAGATTGAAGCTGGGCTGGAAGCTGACGAATACACAATGGGCGTGTTCGTGGACATTGAGGGGGCTTTTGATAATGCCACTTTCGGCTCGATATGTTCTTCTGCCGAACGACACGGAGTTAATCAAGCCATTATAAAATGGATATACTCCATGCTCTCTGAGAGGCTGTTAACCGCTGGTGGGAGCGACGACGAGCAAATCACAGTCAGGGCCAAGCAAGGATGTCCCCAAGGGGGTGTTCTTTCTCCGCTGCTGTGGTGCTTCGTCGTAGACTCCCTATTAGCGGAGATGCAGGAACTCGGCTTTCACGTCCAAGCATATGCGGACGACGTCTGTGCGCTAACATCGGATAAATCCTTAAGGAGGCTTTGCACGAAAGTACAGAGTATCCTTGACAAAATCGATGATTGGTGCATGAGACAAGGTCTTTCCGTTAATCCGAACAAAACAACCATAGTCTTGTTTACGAGAAAACGGAAATTGGATGGACTCAGTCTTCCAACACTGAAAGGTGTGACACTTGGTCTTTCCAACGAAGTTAAATATCTAGGAGTAATCTTGGATAAGAAGCTGACCTGGGAGACACACGTTTCACTGAAGGTGAATCGTGCATTGAAGATTTTTCAGCAATGCCGTAGAGCCTTTGGCAAAACTTGGGGTCTGAAACCTGCTGTGGTCCTATGGATATACACGGCACTTATCAGACCAATCATCACTTACGCTTCTGTGGTCTGGTGGCGACGGAGCATGGTTAAGTCCACAATCCGGGAACTATACAGGCTGCAAAGAAGTGTATGTTTATGCATCACGGGTGCCATGAGTACAACCTCTGGTGATGCCCTAAATGCTATGCTTAATTTGCTCCCCCTGGATCTTAAGATACAACAGGAAGCAATAAAAGCAATGTGTAGACTCCATAAATATGGTTTCTGGCACGAAGATGGAACTTCGGGACACAGAGAAATCTTTAAGTTGCTGTCGGAGCAGTATCCACTGTTTTTGGCACCTAAAGATGACCTGATACCCACAGTTTCGTTCGGAAGGAAATTTGATGTCAGATTTCCATTGCGTGAGCAATGGAGCAATCCAGAATGCATGCAGGGAGGTTTGACGGATATTTTCTTTACCGATGGGTCCAAGACTGAAATAGGGTCTGGAGCCGGATGGTACTTAAACGATAGTAATAAGTATCACTATGCTATGGGGGGAATGGCAACTGTTTTTCAAACAGAAGTTTTTGCCATCCTAAAAGTAGCCGAATGGATAATCGAGAGGAGATGGAGCGGGAAACAGATTGGAGTCTTCAGTGACAGTCAGGCTGCATTAAAGGCCCTGGAGAACGCGAAGCAAACCTCGAAGATTGTTCAAGAATGTAAGAAGAAGCTTAATTCTGTCGCAAGACAAAACAGGCTTGTACTTATATGGGTTCCGGGACACTCCGGTGTTCAAGGAAACGAAATTGCCGACGAATTGGCCAACCGTGGATCAGCGGTGCCCCCACAAGGGCCAGAGCCAATAATCGGAATCAGTCCCGCAGGAATCAAGAACTGGATCAACGACTATGTAGGCAATCTACATAAAGAGCGATGGTCCGGTCTAGAACGCTGCAGAACTGCAAAGTGTTTTGTGACAAGTCCGAACAGAAAACTGTCAAACTTTCTACTAAAACTTAGAAGGAAAGACATTCGGTTGATGGTCGGCATCATTACAGGACACAACCCATGGGGTCAGCATATGACCACCATTGGAATCATCGAGGACCCGGTATGCCTGTCCTGCTTGGAGGAGGCGGATAGCACTGAGCACTTTCTCTGTGAGTGTCCTGCCTTTGCTAGAGCGCGACTACGGGTATTGGGTTCCGATGTCATGGGAATGAGTAATATTCGTTCTCTAAAACTGGAGGATATTTACAGATTCGCCAAAGAATCTGGAAAATTCTCACAGGACTAACTATCTCTATCTCTGTCTCTATTCTTTCCTATCTCTTTCTCTGATACTTTTCTCCCTCCCTCCTTAACTATCTACCCCCTTTCCAGAGCTTTAAATACAATGGGCTTTTTAGCCTGAGTGTTTTAGGAGCCACCAAATCTCCTGGTGCTCCTTGGCTCGACCTCTTCAAATTCAAATTCAATTCAACCCATTCGGTTACGGCGGCTGAATTTTTATTTATTTGGAACCTCTGGAAATATTCCTAAGAATATCTACTTTAAAATTACGAAAACAAAATCATTATATTTTTAATTCTGGCTGCGCTTGCCTCATAAAAACACCCGTACCTAAAATATTTCACTCCAGAATGATTTTCCTGAAAACGCTAAAAACGAAAGTCCAATACAATGGCAAAAACGCCTTATTTTACAATTTGAAGATACAGCATCCCTATTGAATAACCCTTTATATAAGTATATTTTTTAACGTTATTCAGCTTTAGGTAACCCCATCCGCGGTTTCACCAATCAATTTCAAATTTTAAAAGCCTGATAATTTCAAAAACTGATTGTCGAAGCTGTGCACTACTTTAATAAGTCAAAATACTAAAACTTCACTCAAAAATTAGCCCAACATTTCATTCTTATTTCAACTCATTCTTTATTACTCTCTTACTTACAAAGACTATCAGCCAACTGCATACATACAAACTGGAAACGTAGAACTACATACAAGTAAGTCTTAAAAAATAGTGGGTTATAATTTTCGTCCCATAGATTTTAATATTTTTCTCAGCAGTGCAGCACAAGTTTATAGCCACAATTTTTAAAACCCTTTCATTACCATCATATTTACTTAGCACACCAAAACATTTATGTTTTCACTGCAGTCGACCAGTTGCAGGCTAGCAATCATACACTGGCTGCTGGTGCTTTCGACGAAAATAACAACCAGAAATACATGTTTGCATACATACATACATACAGCACGTGCTGTTGTACCGCCATGGCGCTGCTCCGTCTCGACAAGTTACACTAGTAAATCTTTGAAATCCCTTACTGCTTACGTCGTGCTGCTGCTGCTGCTGGTTACTGAGTTGCATAGTTAAAGCTCGGTTTCGGTCATGTGACCTGCATTGCACTTATGGCACTTTGGCACTTTGGCACAAGTGCAACACTGTTGTAATGCTATTTGCCTCGCATTTGGCCTGTGTTCGGGCATTGTTCCGCAGCAATGCAGTACAGCACAATTTTCTTGTGAAAATAAAAGGAAAATGTCATAAAATTCTCAAATTATGTATGTACATATTTAATAATAATTTCAACCAAGGAAATTATAGACTGGGAAAGGGGGTATTCAAGAAGTAAAGTGAAAGGGAAATATTCAATTAAAAATGTGAGAGTTTGACATAGTTCAAATTGCGAGGCTGAGAAAATCGAATTTAGTGTGAATTCGAGCTTTCAAAATACGGTCTGCCCGATTTCAAGAAAAATCAATTGCCTTGTGCCCTTTTAATTGTCCTTCAATCAAGAGAGTGAATTTATTTGCCAAAAGCAAATTATTGAGAAGCAAATGCAGTTTTCCACGGGCAAACACAAGGATCAGGAATTTTGACTTCATTTTTGTCATTTATTTCCTGTAAAATTACCTATCTCTGCGTTGGAAAGATCAGGTGGAGAAGGACTTGGCTTCACTTGGTGTGTCCAATTGGCGCCGGTTAGCACGAGAAAGAAACGACTGGCGCGCTTTGTTAAGCTCGGCCAAAATCGCGTAAGCGGTTATCGCGCCAATTAAGAAGAAGAAGAAGAAAATTACCTATTTATCCATCCCCCGCCCCATTTATCGTGCAACTAAAATTTCACATTCAAACACATTTCTTCAAACCCAAAGTAGAAATGCGTTGTACGTATGGATGCAAGTGATTGCAGCAATGCGTGTGTAGGTGTGATTTGTGTGCGTTTGTGTATGTGGGTGCTAATTGCATTACGCTCTGCTATAGGCTTTGTGCACAAATTAATTTAATTAAGAAATGGAAAACTGCCTTTGGCAAATTTTTTAATTAAACCAAAAACGAAACTTAAAGCAACCAACTACGCCGTGACCCACTTCCCCAAGATGCGGGCTGGGAGGTGCAATAACTTTCTTGCTTATCAAACACAAAATTATACATACTTATGGTATACACGTATCTGCATACATATCTACATGCACATGTTGTGATTTTAAAAAATATCACATTTCACACGGGTATGCAAAACTTTTCATAATTCATCGGAGTTTCAGATTAAATGTGTGTATTTGCTAATGCGTGTGTGTGTGTGTGTGTGTGTGTGTGTGTGTGTGTGTGTGTGTATGAGCGCAGGATTTCACTTTTCACTAGCACTTTCGCGCAATGATGGATTGTATGAAAATTTCAAACGTAATAAAGGAATCTAAGAAGAATTGCTTATGGCGCAGCAATTTTTGCACAATTTCGCTTGAGAGAGCCACGATTTGGTGAACCAAGTAGGAAATTTGTTAACGAATTTTAATTTGAAGTTATGTGTGAACTTGTGAGCATTGTTAGCAGTAAATGATTAATGGTTTTCGAAAATCTATTAATTTTTTTTTTTTTAATTTAATATTGAAAAAATGTTTACAGTTCAAAAGATTAGCAATAAACCCAATAATTTTCAACTAAAAAAATAAATAAAAAGAAAAAATAGTGTATTCCAAAAACTTATAAAACTATTTTATTTTTAAGAAAGTTTTATTTCAAAAAGTTAAATATAAAAAAATCTTAAAAAGAACTGAAGATATTTCACTTCAAGAAAACTCAATAAACAAAGTTTTTATTAATCATTTATGAAGGAAACCCGTACATTTTATACTAAGAAATTAAAAAAAAAAATGTATTAATTATTTATAATTTTTTTTTTTATCTTAAGAAATTAAATTTTTTTCTTTTAATTTAAATTTAGCTAGACAGGCAAATAATTTAGGTGTGAAAAATGAAAAGGAAAAGATTCTCAAAAATTTTCAATTAAACAAAATTAAAAGAAAAAATTTAAAATCCTAAAACGTTAAAAAATAATTATTTCTAAAGAATATTTTAGCTCAAAAAATTTAATATAAAAAATATAAAAAAAAAATTCGAAAAGAACAGGAGATATTTAACTTAAAAAAAAAAATCTACAAAAATGTTTTTTAAATGTATATCCGTGTATTTTATATTAAGAAATTAAAAAAAAATATTTATTAATTATTTATAAATATAAAAAAGCCTTGTTTTTTAATAACAGATTTTTTATTTTCAAGAACTATATAAAAATGTTCATTAAAAACTTGAAAAACAATTTTTTTAAAAAGAATTTTATCCTAAAAAATTATAATAAACTAGCAAACCCGGCACACTAAAATAGAATAGATATGGTTTAGAACAGAAAAGATATGGTTTTGATATTATTTATTTCTTTATTCTTTATTCAAGCGCTTTGGCATAAACAATATTTTTTGTTTTTCTATTTGTTTTTGAGTAAATATAATAGGACTATGAATAAGTTCGTGCGGGTTTTTTCGAAATTTGAAACTTTATTGACGTAAAATGGTTACAAATTTAATATTCAAAATATTGTCCAT
This sequence comes from Anastrepha ludens, assembly GCF_028408465.1. Classification (NCBI taxonomy): domain Eukaryota; kingdom Metazoa; phylum Arthropoda; class Insecta; order Diptera; family Tephritidae; genus Anastrepha; species Anastrepha ludens. The sequence continues at coordinate 5,486,258 of NC_071498.1, read as the reverse complement.
CGCTTACTACTACTTTTTCCCATCTTTCTGGCAATTCTCGGATTCCCTTTGTGAAAAATTCGGTCGGTTTTGCCGCAATCCACGAATCGATCCATTTTTTGACTTCATCGTAATTACGGAAGTGCTGGTCAGCCAGGCCATGTTGCATCGATCGGAAGAGATAGTAATCGGATGGCGCAAGGTCTGGACTATACAGCGGGTGGGGTAGGACATCCCATTTGAGCGTTTCTAAGTATGTTTTGACCACTTGTGCAACATGTGGCCGAGCATTGTCATGTTGCAAAATAACTTTGTCGTGTCTATCAGCGTATTGCGGCCGTTTTTCTCGCAGTGCTCGGCTCAAACGCATCAATTGTCGGCGGTAGACATCCCCCGTAATCGTTTCATTCGGTTTCAGTAGCTCATAATACACAACACCCAGCTGGTCCCACCAGATACACAGCATAACCTTCAGGCCATGAATATTCTGCGCCGACGTCGATGTTGAAGCATGGCCAGGGTATACATACGTTGCCCGACGTTTTGGATTGTCGTAATGGACCCACTTTTCATCGCCAGTCACAATTCGATGCAAAAAACCCTTTCTTTTGTGCCGTTGAAGCAGTTGTTCGCATGCCATAAAACGGCGTTCAACGTCTCTTGGCTTCAATTCATACGGCACCCAATGGCCTACCTTTCGGATCATTCCCATGGCTTTTAAACGTTTGGAAATGGTTGATTGATCAACTCCCAAAGTTTTTGCAACCTCTTCTTGCGTTTGAGCCGGATCTTGATCGAGCAATTCCTCCAATTCGGTATCCATGAACTTTGGCGGCGCACCCTCGCGTTCTTCGTCTTCCAAGCCAAAATCACCACTTTTAAAGCGTGCAAACCACTTCTGGCACGTTCGCTCAGATAGAGCATGCTCACCATAAACTTCCACCAAGATACGATGACTTTCGGCTGCTTTTTTCTTCATATTAAAATAATGAAGAAGAATTCCCCGCAAAAACACATTATTTGGCACGAAATTCGACATTTTCAAGTGTGGTAAAAATATTGTTGTTTACGCTTCAAATAAAAAACTTATACTGACGTTTGTGCCTTACGACAGTAGCTCTCCAATGAATGTTTGGAAATGTGGATCGATGGAATAATAATCAAGTTACGCCATCTGTTGTAAAACCGCACGAACTTATAAATAGACCTATTATAATGTTGTTGGCTTCCCAACGTGAACAGCCAACGTATAGTTGACCATGGGTGAATACTGGTTCTTCTAAATTCATCCCGCATATTTCCAAAGTTTGCCCTTGTGATTTATTGATAGTTATTGCAAATGCTAAACGAATGGGCAGTTGCAAACGCTTGTATTCAAATCGCAATTCAGGTGGAATAATTGGAATTCTCGGTATTAGAACGTCTTCATTCTTGAATTTGCCAATTAAAATAGTTGCTTCGATAACATTATTCATCAATCGTTTGACTACAAGTCTAGTTCCGTTACATAATTTTGGATGATTAATATTCCGAAGCATAATAATGGTTGCACCAACTTTTAATTGCAAATAATGTGGCGGAAATCCAGATATATCCAATGAATTCAAAAATTCTATTGGATAGTTAACTACTTGATCTTGGTCGACAATTGTGTCAGCAGACCGGTATACAACAGTATCACCAGGTATTTTATCCAAGATATCTGCATTTATCTCGTTAATATCTTTATTCGTACCAGCTAATATAGCTCCTTCACTTAGCCAATTGTGATTCTTGTAATTTTGTGTTATGTCGGGAAAAACCTTTTACACCAAATCGGTCTTTGATTCTGCTATTTGACAAAAATGATCTGGAAATTTAAATAAGCCATTATTATCAATAGGAATTTGTCCATTGCCAATTTGTAACAATTGCTTTGAAACAACTTCAGCACTTGAATCATTTTTGAGTTGAACGCGAACATTTGTGTTTAGTGTTAATTTCGTCACATATCGCCACAAATTAGATGCTTTCAAGCACGCATTCAATTCATCAGCTGGGGTTGATCGCGGAATAACGGGTAACGTTTGTCTAAAATCACCAGTTAATAAAATCAATTCTTCATTAACTTGTAAGTTTCATTTGAACATTCGGATTTCAAATTAAATTCTCAAATTTCGTAAGAAATTATTCACTGTTCCAAAATCCACTCCAAAAAATTTCACAAAAAATTTTTACACTTTGCACTTACGTCTTCTCCTTATGGCATCCAAATCAGAAAGAAATATTGACACATTGTAACTCACACTGTCAATTTGACAGTTCAGTTCCGCCCCAAGCGTTAAAAAAATAAACGACATTATGGCTGGTTCAAAAGAACGCTGTATGCATTGCCGGTGTTCCGAATTACAGCCAAACTTTACGAAACCCATTTTCAATACTTACTTACCAATGTGTGTAAATTTGGTTTAATTCGGTGCAAAGACACGGCGGGTTCACGTTTTGGCATATATTTCGAGACCCTAGTCATCAATAGGTACGAAAATTACCCCGTATTAAAGCACTTATCAACAGCTTTCATTTGATACCCATATTGTACATACACAACCAAAGGTTACCCGGGTCCACGTTTTGACCTATATCTCGAGACCCCAGTCACGGAGCGGCATGAAAAATACTCTGTAGTAAAGCATTCACCAACAGCTTCCATTTGATATCCATATTGTACAAACACATTCTAGGGTTACCCGGGTCCACGTTTTGGTCTCTATCTCGAGACCCTAGAACTAAAGCATTCACCAACTGCTTCCATTTGATACCCATATTGTACATACACATCCAAAGGTTACCCGGGTCCACGTTTTGACCTATATCTCGAGACCCTATCCACCAATAGGTATCCAAACTATACGGAAACCATCTTCAATACCTACTTAACAATGTGTGTAAGTTTGGTTTAATTCGGTGCAAAGACACGGCCGGTTAGAACACACACAAAAAGTTGAATTTATTTTCAAAAGTAATCGAAAATATTTCACTTAAAAATCTCTACAAAAATGGTACAATGTAAAAAATATAAATATGTCATCTATGAAGGAAACCCGTATATTTTATACTAAAAAACTAAAAACAAAATTTTCATTAAATACACTGTACGACAGTGATATTACACTTTTATGGAGACCTAGTACAACTTGTAAGTATAGTAAAACTAAGAAAAATGGTATGGGAGAAATTTCCAATACACCCCCAAAATCTCTTTTTATGGCCATAAAACCGTTTTTCAGTAAGTTGATGTGAAGAATCACTCCTAACTTCGCCAATTTCCATCCGCTCTCGAATTTGTTTTTTTAGTTCGAAAGAACAAAAACAAGCCTTTTTGACGGTGTGTTGACAATTTTTCTGCAATGACAACTGACGAGACTGTAGACGGAAGTATTTGGATTTTTTTTTATTTTTTCTCTATTTTTTCAACTTTGACATAATTTTTACGATATTATCCGATATTGAGGATTTTTTTTAGTACACTACTGTTATGGAAAATTTAATTTTGCGTAGAATGAGCTGTATTTGACTGTAATTCAATTAAAATTAATAGAGTTTTGTGAGTTTTAAGATTTTATTTTTTTTTTTACTAATTTGGTATGTAGGTATAACTTACGCTAAATGGTAGTCAAAATTAACCGAAGATATTTCACTTAAAAAACTATATAAAAAATTTTTTAAATGTCATCTATGAAGGAAACCCGTATATTTTATCCAAAAAAATTCAAGAAATTGTAATTAAATATTTTTAAATTAAAAAAAAATAGTTTTTAAATAACCGCAGATTTATCACTTTCAAAAATATAACCAAAATTTTAGATATTTAATAAATCTCAAAATAATAAGTTTTTTTTGAACTTTTAAGGTTTATACTTGGGTTCACTTGGCATGGGATCGCTCTAAATAAACAGCCAAACCTCTATTGAAAATAGTGCCTTCCAATGGTTATAGCCAAGAAACTTTAAACAGGTAGTACAAGGTGGCGCAAAATTATTCATCCAATTGGTTTTCGAATAACGTTTTTACTTAATAAAAAATGGAAATGCAAGGTGCAGCAAAACTAATCATCCAATTTGTTTTTGAATAACTTTTTTACTCAATAAAAAAAATTATTCTGGGCAATGAAAATTTGCTCTCCACTTCACAAATGTCAAATATTATTGAGGTACGACGTCATTTGCAAAAATTATAAATCTTCCGATAGTGTGACTAATTTTGCGCCACTTTGGAGATTGCAACTGATTTAATTTTGTTCTATTTATTTGGTATCTTAATTCTGAAATTTTGAATAAATTTCTTCCATTATTTGCTTATAAATTTGACATTTTAGGGATTTAAAGCAAAACCGAAATTCATTGCTCTTTTGCTTTCTGCGCTAACCTGAAACTACTAAAATCCAGATTCTCGCGCAACTGTAAATGATTAGGACATGTAATGCGCATGAGTAAGGAACTTCCCCAAAAATCCGTCTGAAATTACAATGCACTGGCCACCGAATGTAAAGGAAGGCCTAGAAAACGCTGGATGAATGACGTCGTCGAAGATATCAAGAAACTTAAAATACATAACTGGTGGTCTGCTGCCTTGCATCGTGAAACTTGGGGAAGGTTAGTTGATGAAACTAAAGTTCACCTAGAACTGTAGCGCTGCCTGATGATGATGATGATTGAATTTGCTCTACTGCTACTACCTGACTTCAATACGCTTTGGTTATAACAGTCAATCCAAAAGGGTACTTAAGCTTTTTGCAACAACGGTCACGATTTACCGAATCAAATGACTTAAAGAAATACAGAAGGCAAGGAAGAGGTAGGTCACCGTTGTCAAATATTTTTGGCATAGCCGTAGAGCCGTGGGCTAAGGTCTAAATCTAGACTGTAGTGGGTTTCATTTCCTGAAAAAATTATGAAAATTGCATAGCCATCAACGATTCGATGTAAATATTTATAAATTCTTAACAATGAAGAATTAATAATTAAAAATAATATAATAATAACAATTTTCAGATAAAACGACCCAACTTACCTACCAACACTTTTTCCAAAACTAGCATCGCGAAAGGCAACAACTTCCCCACTAGGCTCGAATAAGCAAAATTCTAAAAGACTAAAAAAAATATTTTCTACACATTTCCCTTTCACACACACATAACTGAATATTTATAAGTGTGAAATAGTTTCACACATTTACACCCAAAAACCTATATATGTGTATGTATGCACGTGCATATGGTATATTCCAAACGAATTTTGTGCATCAATTGTTGGAACAAAAACACAGCAAATGGCTGGCAACAGCTGCTGATACTACGAATATCTGCCATAAATCTCAATACTTACATACGCAGCCGAAAAGCGAATCTGAAAACTGGAAAAGGCTTTGAAATCTCCGCTGCTGACGCCACCAACGACGTCTACTGCGCCTAAAAGGCCGCTGCAATAAAATATCAACATTTATTAACATTTCCTGCTGTCATATTTGTTGCTGATTTCTCTATGTTCAAACGCCCACCAGCACACGGGCACGGACGCATTTGAATGTGTGAGCCTACACGCAAAACTTTACAGAGCACATTTAAATTTTGAACACTTTACCGCGCCAAATGGTCGTAAAGGCGTACGGGCGCACACACACACATGCAAACACGGGCGCGCAAGGTATGCAAGGCATGCATGGGTTGAATTGTATAAGCAGCCGCACCTTTTTTCATTGGCATAATTCGATACTTGTACGCCGATAGGGTCCTACATGCTCATACATACATTTGCTCACTCTCTTTTACATATACATATGTATGTATGTATGTGCATACATGCGCGTAGTGCCACATCTTACTTTCTTTTCGAGAATGACTCAATTTCTATGCGTCACAACGTCGCAGCCGATCCACGTTGCTTTCGGCGCTTATTTGTATAAGAGAAAATGCACACAATGGGCAATTGCGTAATAAAAGTGCCATTCCGCTTGTATGGGCTGTCAGCGATTTGATTATGGTGCGACCGAACAAGTCCATCCCAAATGGCGTCCTATCACAGCCAACACCAACCTCCCGCGCGCGCTATGTTTTCATGGGTGGTTATAAAATATTTTGCCTTTTCCACTTTTATGCCTCAAACTCAGTCTTGTTTTCGCATCCTATCTATAAAGACATTTTGAAATACTTTTGTGCGTTGAAAGGGTTTTATTGCCTACAATCAGGCACATTTACATACTACATTCACAAGCGCACACATTCATGCACACCCTCGCATACAGACGACGTGTGCTATGTGTGTAACGTTTAACGTTTAGCGGAGACGGAGATATTTTTATGGAGGCATTGGTAAAGTTATTTATGGTTTTATAATTTTTTGAGAAATATGCATTTTCTTCTCTGGTTACATTGTAAATTGAAGTCGACGTTATCACGTTTGGCCGCATGCTTGAAGCGTTTGCAAAGAAAAATGAGCGGCAGAGAGTTTGAGGCAATGAATTCTGATTGTTTTACATATCATTTACGAAACATTAAATTTTCTACATCCTATTTTAGAGGGCGCATAAAAGTAGGCAGCTCACACACTCACGACATATTCACAGACCCTTCAAATGCTCCCTGCCAAAACAATCATAGTTTTATAGTGGTGTAATAAAAAAAGTTTCACCAAAGTTTCGGCATATAAATTATTTCAAAAACACATCAAAAAAAACTGTAAAAACATTCATACATAAGTACATGAATTACAATTTATTACATCAGCATTGTTTACAAAGTTTTTTGTCGAGTAGCAAACGCATGATTAAAATAAACCATTTCACTCTTAATCAGTTGAAGTATGCGTGCATACATACCTCGTATATATGTATGAACACAAGCACATACAGCCATATAAACCTCGGCATATGAAATCTCCACGCATGAAGTTATACTTATAACCAAAAACATATTTGCTTGCAATTATGAATGCCTTAATTTTTAATATGAAAAATAATAATTGTAGTAGGTATTTTTTTCTTCTTTTTCATATTTAATTTTTTATTAATTGTTGAAAACTGTAAACCTTCATATTAAAAATAAAATAGTTTTCTCCACTCCCAAAGTATGCGCGCAACATTGCTTACATTGTTCGCTCAATAATGCCGCATTGTTCGAAAAGTGCTCCGCCAGAGTTGTGTCGACTCCAAAATATTTTAAAATAAAGTTCTATTGCAGCGAGCCAAATGACTTTAAATAGTGCAGCATTACAATTTAAAAATAACTTACGTGTGTATATGCACACATTTACTTGCATGAATATATTTTATATGGTACGCACACGCGGCATTACCCAGCAAGTGAACTTACGGGCTGCAAGCTGGTGAAAAGAATTGGATTGGTGCCGAAACTCAATTTTCACAGAATAGCGTAAAGAGCTGAAATGAATACGAACACGAATCCATACATATGTATGTCTTCGAGATGTTAATCCCGAAATTTCGGCATCTCGAATTCACGGGATCTTTTTATTTTTAAGTATCTAAAATTTCGGGACAATATAGTACGATATTACATTTAAGTGTCCGGCAAACTATAGGGGCTACCTGGCGGTGAATGTTCTATGTTTGACCTTGAATTGGCCTTCAATTTGGCGCCGCCAGAGCGAACGGTCGAGGAGTTCGGATTCAACAACCCCAAAAACGTATGGATAATTTTTTATAAAATTTTTCGGTGAATATTCTACGTGTGACCTTGAATTAACCTTCAATAAGGCCTCGTGAGGACAATTGGGTAACGAATTAGGTAACGAGTTCGGACTTAACCACCCCAAATACGTATATGTAGATGTTTTTTCAGTTAATTTTTAATTTCTTAAGTATATAGGGGACAATTTGGCGCCGCCAGAGCGAACGGTCGAGGAGTTCGGATTCAACAACCCCAAAAACGTATGGATAATTTTTTATAAAATTTTTCGGTGAATATTCTACTTGTGACCTTGAATTAACCTTCAATAAGGCCTCGTGAGGACAATTGGGTAACGAATTAGGTAACGAGTTCGGACTTAACCACCCCAAATACGTATATGTAGATGTTTTTTCAGTTAATTTTTAATTTCTTAAGTATATAGGGGATGATTTCACACCTTAAGGGGGGTTAGACATTCACGTACTTGCCATGGTGTATTACCGATGATTGGAACTAGAATTAAAAAATGCCATACTGAATTTGAATACATTTTTTAATTTTTAAAATTTTTCTAAATTTGTCTACATTTTATGAAAAAAATACCCCAAATTCAAAGTCGTATTTTGATATAGTAAAAGAAATTTAATTCAGGCTTAGACAACCTCTTCCAAAATCATTTATGCGCATTCTAAGCAAAAATTATTGAAATCGGCAAAAAATTGCCTTCTCTAGGATTATTGAACAATACTTTTTAAAAATCCCCATTGCGCGACGTCGGCTTCGAGGTTTATCCAAGCTTTTGCTGTACTTTGCGTCCGACACCTGGTTGTAATTCAACTCCTTATGAAATCAAAATGGCTGACAAGCAACATTCAACGAGATCACCCTCTTGTGTCAGCGCTTTTCCAATGCTCGAAGCGCTTCTGATATGCCCAGTTTGGGGTGGCCTTGAGCTCATTCGATGAAATGATGCTTTTTTCCTCAATCATGGGAAATCGCCATTCTTACACACATTTTTTTCATAATAGGCACAGGAAGAATCCACGGGTGTCTGGGCAATAGGTGCTGGTTTTGTTAAAAAACTACCAAACGTACTGAACAAGTCGAATCTTTTGTATCTTTATAAGACGAACTACAAATTAGGACTGTAAAAGTATCAAATCATTTGCAGTTCGAAATCTATAATTATATAGTCCCAAAAAAGTAGGCCCGAAGGTACATGTATGCTTTTGGGGTCGCTGATGCCGAATTCATTATTAATTTATTCCCAGAACGTCAGGGCTAAGACCTCAAGAAACGATACGAAATGCACTATAGTCATATTGAGACCTACCAGGGCATCCTTTGCCGCTAATTCATGGTTTGTGCCATCCAATAATCACTTCAAGTTTAGTCTAGTGAAGCAATTCGTTAAAGCGTTCGATAATTCTGGAACTTGTTTCAATTACAAAGTTTACGAAATTGTTTGAGGTAAATTGAAAATACTACAAAAAAACGCCTGAAAATTTTTCCAATCAGTACCATCAAATTTCTCTCGGGAATAAAAAACTCCTTGAAATTCTTCAATCGACCGGTACTTGAAAAGTGGTTTGATTTTTAATATAGTAAATGTTTTCAATGGTGATATTGCGCATTTTCTCCGTATAAATAAAATGTTATGCATTCTTTATATGCAGAAAATGCGCAACATCTTCAGGGGAAAAATTATTAAAAATCAACGACTATTTTGAGCTATTTCAAGCTTTTATTTTATCAGACTAAAATTTAATGGGCTATAAGCTGCGCTCCCAAATTTTTCTTTTTAAATTCTGAATAAAAAGTTTGAGATTTTGCTGAAAATTTTTCGAATTTTTATAAAACTTGGATTATTGTGGTCTCTCATGTAGAATAAACTATATTTTTATTCGAAAAAATAATGAAGTAAATAATCAAAATTTGTCAATATGTAGCCTTAGCTGAATGGGTTGTTGCGTGACGATCATTCGGTAGTGTGCTGTTTCGAAGTCCCAAAAATAAAATGCCAAATGATAGAAAAAGTTGTTTCGCGTCTCGGTAGGCAATGCCAAACCTCCAAGTCTATTAGAGATAACAACCGTCTGCTATTCGAAGGGGACATAGAACTTTAGGTCACTTCAGTTTTGGAAAAAACGTTAAAACCCTCGCCACAAGAACCTTCTCCTTTTTGGAGGTCAAATATCCAACAAAGGGTATAGCGCAAATTTTTATTATATTTTTATTGTTCTATTCATTTCATTTGCGAAACTTCAGTAAGATATTCTCGCAAAACTAAAGTGCACGTATAACAAAAAAATATAAGTACTTGCATAGAAAACACTTTAATCGCTTTTTACTTACCAGAATGTAAGTAATGGTTATTTGTGACTTCCTCTCTGCCCCCCCTAAACTTTAAAAAATTTTATATGTATATATATTCTACTACACTATCATTTTTCCCCTTACAAAAGTAGCCAAAGCCGTGCATTATTTGATAAGCTGCATGAAAATTTCAAAAATAATGCAACACAAAATCAAACTAAAAGGAAAAAGAACAAAAACAAGCAGCTAAAATGAAAAGGCGGTGGAACAGAAAAAAAGATATTAATTCAGTCTATAGTAGCAAACTAGTAAAGTGAGGAATTATTTTTAGCACAAGAAAATCTTAGAATTAATAATATACCTTGAGAGAAAATTTTATTTTTAATCCAAGAAAAGTTTCATGTGCATACCTACTTCAAAAATATAAATTTTGTTGCAGTGCAAATAAAGTTTAAAATTTATAGCTTTGGACAATAAATTTTGCTCTAGTAGAGTGAAGTTTGAAATTCATACTTTCAAAGTGCAAAAGTGCCGCAAACTTTCTAAAAAATAAAATGTTAGCCGCAAATAGATAGGATTAGCTGTAGGCCAAAAAAGAGTTTAAAAATATTCTGCCCATGTAAAGAAGCGTTATGAGACTTATTTTGGCCCTTATTTGTGTATTTTAGTACATTTCTATTGGCTACTGATGGCATAGGAAGATTGTCTTTAAAAGGTATTGAAGGCGCTTTGCGAATTACGAAAACGCTTACGGAATATTGAAATAAATTTTACTAGCCCATATGCAGCCGCCGTGCAGAAGCGTGGACGCTTTTGGATGTGCTGACAGTTTTTTTTTTAAATTTTAGTTTATATTTACTTCAACTTCAATCCAAATGGGGCATCTGCAGGATAAAGACGAAAACGTAGATAAGAAATAAATGAATAAATGATAGCCAAAGCCATTTTTTCTTTGCAACTTTTTTTATATTAGAAAAATCCTTTTTCTTTCATTTGGCGTTTATACCCGCAATGGGTTTCGAACTCCTTACGTTTTTCTAATTCAGGGTTATAAGCTATGCAGGATCTTTGGGTACTGACTAGAAAGACTTCAAGCTCTCATCCTTTGGTTAACTTTATGAAATGATACCTAGAAATTGGGCTCTAACAAGAGCGCCTTAGGGATGACAGCTATTTTTTATCTAGCCTCAATATGACGACTGAACCTTTTGATATAGAAATTTGATAATGCATTGGAAAACTAATACAATTATTTATTATGGAGTGCTTAACACTTTTGTTGTTTTTAGCCGTCGTTCAAAATGAGCAAGGAAATTAAAAAAATTATAAAATTTTTTTTATTTTAATTTAGAATGTAGAATAAAATTTAAATGAAATACTAAACATTTTTCTTTTTCAACTTAAATTAAAATAAAATTTATATTGAAAAAACTAGTTTTCACTAAATATTTGTTTAATAAAATTTTAATTATCGAAAAAAATGTTAATAATTTTTTTCTTTCATTATAAAATTTATATTGTATAAAATGCACATTATACAATAAAACGAAAAACTTGTATAGTTTAAGTTATAAAATTAAAAAAAGCTTTATTTAATTCTAAAATTTAAATTACTGAACAAGAAACAATTTCATTATATGTTTCTTCAAATTTATATTATAAAATTTTAAATAAAAAGTAAATTATTAAAATAGCTGTATTCAGAGCAAAATGTAAAAAAAAAAAACAAATTAACAAAATGTTTATAAAACAAAAAAAATATAAATATTAATTATGAAATTTAAATTATTGAAACAAAAATGTATAATTAAATATCTTTTTTTATTTTATATTAAAAAATTTTAAATAAAATTCTAAATAAATGTAAGTTCTTAAAAAAATTATATTTCGAGCAAAGTGTAAAAAAATATTACCGCGATTGTCCGCTTCCACTTGTTGGCGCCACTGATACAATGTGTAACTCTGTGGTTTTCTTTGTTTTTGCTTGTTTTAGCAACAACAATGCAAATAATGCGCTGACTATTGGGCAGGAGTAAGGATAGAAAGGATAAAGTTTGGGGTTGAGGAATGAGATTGTTTTGTTTTTTTTTAGAAACAGGGAAAGTAGGTAATTTTTGAAAAGTGCGATGACCGTGCTTTACGTGGGATTCGAATCCACAACCTCTGGGATGGCAGGCTAGTTCACTTACGCTAGACTACCGAGGCCGCTTTCCGCTGTTTCTTAAAACCAACAAAATTTTTTCGTTTGATTTCCATATTAAAATCATAAAGTAAGTGTCGTCATCATTATTGGTGTGACGGTCGGGGGTGAACCTTGGCCTACCTCAATAACTTCGACCAAGAAACTCAATCCTTTGCAGGCATCCTCTAGTTTTTCAGTCCAAAAATGCTACAAAACAGCTACACAGATCCACAATAGTTCTGGCAATTTCGTTTGGGTCCATCTTTAGAACATGTCCAGCTCACTTAAGGCGCTGAGGCTTCATGTAGCCGGCGATTTGGAAGTCATCTACTTCAGTTAGGCATACGCCGTTATAGGCGATAGTGGACGTGATCCAACCGCACCGGTCCAAAAATGCGGCGCAGAGCTTTTTGCTCAAATATGTTAAGCTCTTCTTCATCCGCCTTTCGCATGTCCTAGGTTTCAGAAGCATATGTAAGTAACGCAAAGCTTAATGTCTTATAGAGTTTCAGCTTCATACACTTAAAAAGAAACGAAGAACAAAGAGCTGTATAGTGAATAGAAGACCACGTTTCCCGATTGGAGCCTTCCACTCACTTCTCACTGGGCGATGCCACCACCACAAAAATGTAACTGCCGATTAATATGGCAGATCTAAATTTATTTGGAATTTTTTCAGTGCACAAAACATTTTTTTTTACTGAGTTCTCCTGTTTTAGAAAATACTTTTCAAAACTGCTGTAACTCCTGTTAGTTCTTTGAAAGAGTAAAGTCCTTTAAAAAATTAAATAGATGAGCAAATGAAAAACTGAGTATGCCAGTAGGTAACGCATATAAGATCTATCATCCTCATGCATTTGAAATTTGCATTGGATAGCAAAAAAAGGTTTATTCCTATCCCACGACGTAATATAACAATTTTTTGAACCTTCAATTTACAAAAAATCCTTTTCTTCTTACTTTGGTGTTAAACGAAATTCTTAGAAACAAATTCCCATCTTTGATCACACATTTTTTTATTGTATTTTATTTTTTTTTTTTCAATATATTTTCAGGCATAACTTTCTCCAATGAATTATGACCCAGCTTCAAATTAAAAGCAAATATGAATTCAAAACAGGTGAAAATATCTTTCCACGTAGGCTAATAAAGCCTATTTTAGTTGAAATCGATTATTATTAATATGAGGAGATTTAGCACTACGGCCTAAAAGATCTATTGAGCCGCGTTATTCTGGGATTCAGAGTGTTTCTCTGAACCCAACTTCCTCAGTAAAATTTATTGTTTGTCCTATTTATCGAGTTTTATTTTCTCCTCTAGTAAAATATGTTCACCCAAGTGTTTGTGCAGGGCGGTTTGACCTGCCTCCCTACAGAAGCTGCAAGTTCCATTAGAGCATATTCCCAGGTTAGGAAACTGATGATGCAATCTACAACATCCTGTTAGAATTTTCGTGATGATTCTAAAACTATTCCTATTTTATTTCATACAATCTTTAAATCCATTTAGGCTTAAGCAACGCATCATTGATTTTGATTGCGTTCAATCCGGTAGATTATCCAAGTACGATTTTCTTTGCCTTTCCTCTGCTTCCTGTATAACAGAAGAGAAGTTACCCTTTCCTAGGCCACAAAGTGGTTCGGAGCCTATAAATGGGAAGGTCGCCCCTTTCCTGGCTGGTTGAAATCAATACTGCAAAAAGTTCTTGCAGATGTGATGTTTTTTCCTGTAAGATGCATTTACCCCAATCACATAACTGTACCTGAATATATACGCATATATACATACATATATAATTTCGACATATATGTATATGTGTATGCAAATATATTCAACGCAGATAGGAGGCAGAAAAGTAGAAAATTTCCAAAATGTAAATAGAAAACATGAAAAACAAATTTAAACAAAAACCAGCCGCTAAATATAAACATCGACTCATGTGGAGAGGAACTGTTGAAAGAATAGAGAGAGTGAGCGAATCCGAATGGCCGCACGGCTGGCATATACGTATGTATGTGCATACAAAGATACTTCGGCCATATGCGCTTTCCGCGTTTGCCGGGCGATGATGCCATTGCCTTTGCTCCACACGCGGAGACACTTTCTTCCCGATCCATTTAGAATTTGCATTTGAATTTGATTTAAATTCGAAATTTTGTTTTCTTGTTGCGCGAGCTAATCGGTTTGCTGCTACGTATACACACATATATACATACACACATATATATATAAGTGTTGTTAAAAATAAAAAATGTGTAGGTATTGAGTGGCGAAATGCAACAAAAACAACAACAGTCGCCATGGAAGGAAGAAGTCGAGATTTACTCGATGGCATAACGCCGACATCCAGAACAAGGTGACGATGGAGGTGACGTGTGAGCCGAGGAAGATGATTTTGGTTGGTTACAGCACAAACGGGCCGTGGTCGATCATAGCCAGAACGTTTCATATGGATCAGTTGGTGAGAGTGCGTCGGCCCGAACGGAACAACGAAAAATCAAAATTTTCGCAACGGGAAACTCGTGTGTGAAAGTGAAAATAGACGCTATAAATATACTATAGATGTACATACAGACATACATATAGCGCACATCCCAGTTATACATACAAAATAATTTTATTAAATTTCGTGTTATCGCGTCTGTATGCGGAATTGACAGTGAAAGCGTCTAGCAGCCAACGCCCAGAAAAAGTGCGAAAACTCTCCAACGATAGTTAAGAAAAACTTTAAGAAGTTCAACAAAAAATTTGTACGTTAACACATTTTTGAAATGGCTGACATACCGGAAGCTGTAAAGAAATGTGCGGCCATGTTGAAGGGCACAAAAAGTGAAACCGAAAAGTTTGCTGCCCTCTTCATGGTGACGAAGCTGGTGAAAGGCAAGGACTGCACAGCAGCCGCTAAAAAGTTGCTCTTCGAGGCCATCGGCTTCAATTTTCTCAAGAAGCTGCTCAATGGCAAAAATCTGCCCGACGATTGCCCACCCCTCGTCTACAAGAGTGTTGCGCTCTCGATTCTCACCTGTTTCTGCCAAGAAGAGGAGCTGGCCACACACAAGGATATGATCGAAGCCATACCCACTTTGCTTGAGATCGTCGAAACTGCCGACGATGATGACTACGATGATAATTTGATCGTGGTAAGCGAGTCGTATAGTTGCCTAAAGAGCATTGCCACCTATGAGCCTGGACAGCAGGCGCTACTCACCATTGGCGCCATACCAAAAATGTCGCAAATCTATTCGGCACAGAGTTTTCAAACCGATGAGGCATTGCATTTGATCGTATTGTTGGTAACCAAGTTCGGTTCCGCCTCCTGGTCTGATGATCCGAAGCCCTTCCATGCGCTCGTCCAGCGCATAGCGCTCGATATGGAAACCGAAAACAGCGAACGCAAATACGAGCTGTGTACTATACTTTCGTCCATACTGATCACATGTCGGCGTGAGGTGATCGTAAACTCTCTGGAGGGCGAAATCTGGCCCGAGAGTATTTTCAAGGCTGTTGGCGACATATTGAAGGCCAAAATTGGCCCAAAACAACGAGAGCCAGCTTTGCATTTGATTGCGACCACCCTCCAAGTGCTTGGCATCCAATGGGCTTTTATGGACGATCAGAAGCAGCTCTTCCTCTCTATTCTTCAGTTGGCCGCCATAGAGGTGCGTATGCAAATGGATGAGAAAAAACTGGAGACTACGTTTAAGCGCGCTGATCTGATCACCTGCTGTTTCGTTATACTCGAGCTGTGCATTGAGCATATGGCCAGCGATCAGATTGACATGGAGCCCAAGGAGAAGCAGACCACGTACACAGCGCTGAAAGGTGCCTTTAATCAGGTTTTGGCCGTATTGACACGCGTCTCACAAGACAAGATCAAGGACAGTGGTAACCCACGCGACAAAGCCTTCATTTGCGCCATTGTGCGCATTCTCTCCGCTTGGCTGGCGCAAGAAACGACTGCTATGCGTCCGGCTATCTACAAGATCTTGCCATTCATGTTCAAGGTATGCAACGAGTCATTCCACGAACTGAAGGTTTGGCGCAGCGGAACGCGCGAAGACGAGCCACCCGTTGATGTTCTGCGTGTCATGCTACCGGCGCTATGCCACTTGGCTGTGGAGGATGACGCACGTAAAGTGCTCTTTACCACCAAGCAAGACGAAGTACTATTGGAGCAAATCGAGTTCTACTTCAGCATTGCTCATTACAAACGTCCACCAATACCACGCGCCGAGCGCCTAAAGCGCATGAACGAACCAGATCCAGTGCCGACACCGAAACAGATGGAAGAGATGAAGGATGCACGTGCGGCCATCGTCTCATTGTGCAACATTTTAATGAACTTGACTGTGTTGGAACCGAAATTGGCCGAAGACTCACCACTATTTGCCAACGTACTTAAGTTTGTTGTTGAGAATCTGCCTGAGCTGAAGGACACACCCGACAATCTCGTCATGCACGGACATCTTGCCGTGCTCGGCTTACTGCTACTGAAACAACAATCCAAACGCGTCAAGCAGAACGATTTCTCTTTCTGTCGCTACATACAAGCAACAATTCGTTTCCTCTGGGATGCCTACAATATCGACGAGTCCAATGATCCCACCGCGTTGGTGGTGTCTATCGCTTACAAAGAACACTGGATGGAAATTTCGGAATTATGGTTCCTCGGTATGCAGACCATTAGCGGTGTGCTGGCACTAGTGCCTTGGCTTTCCGAGTTTGCCATTGAGTCGGGCTGGGCTGAGGGCATCGTACAAACCTTGAAGAAGGTCAAAATCGGTACGCTGCCGCCCAATGTAAAGTCTGCCTATGAGGACTTCCTTTCGCAATTGGTAGAAGTGAACCCGTCAGTGGTGGCCGTGTTGAAGAAGGCAGACGCACTGCGTGTTTGCCGCAATCACCGAATGATGGACTTGGGCAAGAAACTTTTCGGCGATTAGATGAAATCAATGACAGTTGATGCATATTGTAGCATCCAGACATTTTGTTTAACCTTAATCAAATGAACTGGAGTTTGTAGGGTTGAGAATTTGCAACACAGAATAAATTTAGTATAAGTAAAACGAAGAACTTGAGATAATGAAACTTTTTGCTTAGTATAAGAAAAAGAAAAAATTTGCTTTTGACAATGGCTTTTCGAATGTCATAAGAACTTTTTTGTGTATTTTTGAATTTTGTATTGCATGAACTGAATTTGTATTCACTGGTTTTTATATACATATGTACGTCTAATTTAAGCGAAAATACGACTTTGTAAGGAGAAGAAATTAAGAGAGCAAAGGAACAAAAAAAAATAAATAAAATGATACATTAATAAATTAATTGTCACGCAGCTGTTTTTCGTTTTTCCTATCTTTATATATAATACATATATACATAAATATACACATGTGTAGGTATATTTTTTGCTGTTGAAAGTGCCAACATTCAGATATTTACGTATATTCTTCTTCAACGGTTGTGTTTGTATATAGTGTATAAATATATTTATAAAGTTTACTCTGGACACCTCGTTTCTCAATGTTATATTTCATGCATACATATATAGATATGTATTTGTGTATAAACGCGCATACACTTTCTATCGAACATGAATTCTTCGGCTCACACCCACGCGCCATTTGCCTCGCTTTGTCGGCTGTAGAAGTGACAGAAACCTAAAGCTGCTTGCATTAAGCTGATTGCACCGCCACTACTGTAAATATATCTACATACGCGCACATACAAATGTATGAAAATTTTCAATGGGAATATTTTTCTTATGCGAACATTTCGTAGTTCATTTGTATATTTATTTTTTTTAGTGAGTACGCGTTTTATTTTTATTCGAACAGAAATACGGTATTATATGTTTTCTTTGGCGTATTACATAGATTACGGTAAGCGGTATTTTTTGGATGTGTAGGACTCATTTTGGCAGAGTAGGCTTGTGAGCGATTACCATATTTTCCCCCATTCGATAGTCACTGTTGCTTTTAGGCATCAAATCGTAGAAAAATGGTTCAATCAGTGTTCGGCTTTAAACAATTAATTTTTCAAACGATTTGTTACTCTTAAAGAAGAAGAAGAAAGAGGAGAGGTTAGAGTCACACTTCCTTTTGTCATCACTTTGGGCCACAATCTGATTCCGGTGAGCATAAAAGTTAGATTTTTCAACAAAATAGAAAAAAGTACTAACAATATGAGCACCAAACACGAAGTATTTGAGAAACATTTGATATTAAAATATTTTTGAATATGGTTGCCACCTTTCAAAAAAAGTTAAAACTAAAACAAATCAAATCAAATCAAATATTACAAAATAGGAACCAAATAGGGTTTTAATTTTTTTATTCCGAAATTCCGGGATCCCGATATTTTTTAGGTTCCATAAATCCCGCCTTGTAGTAATCCCAGTATTAAAAATAGCCCGAAATCCCTGTATCAAAATTTCCCGCTTATATTGGCGCCCATATATGGATATAAAACTTTAAAAAGGTGAACCAAGACGCACCGAGAGAATGGTAACTCCTAAAATACTCAGGCTAGAACCATACAACCATACGCCTGCGTTGGCTAGGGCATGTCGTGCGTATTGATGAAGAAGCTCCAGCAAAGAAGGTGTTCGAGGGCGAGGTCCAAGGGAGCCGACGCAGAGGAAGACCATTGCTTCGGTGGAAAGACCAGGTGGAGGAAACCCTTTGCTCGCTTGGTGTACAGAACTGGAGAAGGCGCGCACGGAGCAGAGGCGCCTGAAGAGAGCTAGTGGGGTCGGCCGTAACTCGGTAACGGGTTGTTATGGCCACCTAAGTAAGAACCATACAAAGCAACCGGTCCAGATGAGATATTCCCAGCCATGCTTTGGAACACTCGAGAAACAGCGATTCCTTGGCTGGTGGTCTTTTTCAGAAAAAACCGTATGCTAGGGCATATTCCAAAAAGCTGGAGGAGGGTTAAGGGGATTTTTATCCCCAAAACGGTGATTTTTATCCCCCTTACCAAATTCAGCCGAAAGGGATTTAAAGTAGTGGCGTACGCGGACGACATAGTGCTTATAGTTTCAGGAATGTTTCCAACCACAATCAGTGAGATTATGGAAGAAGCTCTGATATTACTCAGCAATTGCGCCTCGGACTGTGGTTTAAGTGTAAACCCGGGAAAAACTGAACTGATGCTATTCACCAAGAAAACCAAGGTGCCAAACTTTAATCTCCCAAAACTAAACGGCGTCAGCCTCCCGCTAACCAAACAGGCAAAATACCTAGTTGTGATTCTAGACCCCAAACTCAGCTGGAAGTCCAACGTAGACTACAGGGTAAAGAAAGAGCATAGGGCACTTTACACGTGTAAGAGAATGTTGGGTAAAAATGGGGTCTCCAACCAAAACTATCCAATTGGTCCAACACAGCCATTGTGCGACCAATACTAACATATGCGGCACTAGTTTGGTGGAAGCAACTAACTACATGTATTACAACAAAAAACACATGGCCGTTATACAAAATCCAAAGGACGAATATCCTGTTAGGATGTTCTCGACCAAACATCTCACGCATCACCGCAATCCTTACATGCCATTGGAAAGTAGGGGAGCATGCAGCCAAACTCAACCTCCTCTTCAATCCCATCTGCAGAAGTTGTCAAGCGGAAGGGGTGAAGGAGAATCTTTTCCACTACTTATGTGAATGTCCAGAGCTAGTTAGGGCACGACTTCGCTCCTTTGGTAAGCCTTTCTTACAGCAAATTAAGGAAATCTCAGACATCGAGATAAAGAATTTGCTGTTATACTTGGACCTCACTAAATGTATCTGACTTGGACACAAAAAAAAACAAAGACATCATCACACAAGGCGGTGCTAGTAAAATGGTGCTGGTCACTAATTAGGATTATTTCAGTGGAAATATTCAACCACTTCAACAACAACAACAGGCTAGGTTAGGTTAGGTTGTAATGGTTGCCCAGAGAGTAGGGCCCACTTGGACATTTTGTCATCCCCAGGATATCCCTCGAACGCCTCCTATCCAAACGTGGCCAGAAGGACTTCGCGACCCTACACGTTCGTGTACTTGCCCAGCGTTGGCTGAGTTGGTGCATAGCCCATCCTTCCAGGAGTAGAGCGCAGGTTGTCAAGGGGATCCCGATCCTCTCCTTTCGCGGACACATTGCCTCACAGGTCCCCTGTCTGCCCAGCTCGTCGGCTTCGCAGTTTCCTGCAATGTCACTGTGACCAGGTACACCAAATTATCTTTATGTCGAAGAATTCTGATGCAATCGAGAGTGAGACCAGGCATTGCCTGACCAGCTTCGAATGCACCATAATAGAGCCTAGAGCCCTAATGGCCGCTTAGCTATCGGAGTAAATATTTACCTTCTTAACAGTTATTACGCAAGTAAGTAGCCAGTCAGCTGCTTCTTTAATTGCGGCCACCTCTGCTTGGAACACACTGCAGTGATCCGGTAGCCTGAATTTGAGTTTGATGGGGAGCTCTTTGCAGAATACTCCTCCTCCAACCCTACCATCCAGCTTCGAGCCATCCGTGAACAGGTTAACTAGGCCCTGTCCCCAGGTGTTGCCCCCGCTCCACTCCTCCCTTGGTGGAATATGGGTGGAGAAAGTTCCGCTTGGACTTAGCGAAGGCACACACTGGTCCGTCGACGAGGGGATGAACTCAAAGTTTCTGAGGATGCTTGAGTGCCCATATGTGAGGTTGAGCTTATAGCCCAAGCCCCTCAGTCTAATTGCGGTACGAGCAGCGGCAATTCTGCCTGCGATGTCTATAGGTACCACATTTAACATTACATTAAGCGCCAGAGTAGGAGTAGTTCGAAGCGCCCCACTGATTCCAATGAGTGCAGACCTCTGGACTCTCTCTAGCTTTTTAACTGATGTCGTCCTCTCCAGTGAGTTCCACCAGACAGTGACTCCATATAACAAAATTGGCTTTATTATGGTATTGTAGAGCCAGAATACAACTCTGGGTGAGAGACCCCACCTTTTGCCAATTACAAAATGGGCAAGGGGTCTTGTACCCATGCAAGGCGATTGTTGCCGTCCTTACTCTCTCCTCAATGTTGGGCTTCCACGTCAGCTTGCTGTCAAGGATTAGACCTAGGTACTTCACCTTAGCAGAAAGCACCAGCGGAGCGCCGCCCATCGAGGGGAGTTGAGCTCTGGGTATTTTATATTTCCTCGTGAAAAGGACGAGCTCCGTCTTAAGAGGATTCACCGATAAGCCACAATCTGCTGCCCATCGAACAACTACGTTCAGATATCCCTGCATTAAATCGTACAGGGTATCTATAAACTTTCCTCTAACAATTAATGCCACATCATCCGCGTAGGCAATCACCCTACAGCCCCTCTTCACCAGCTCCTCCAGCAAGTCATTGATAACAATGATCCAGAGGAATGGTGAGAGAACCCCGCCTTGCGACGTACCTCTGCTCACCTGCCGGCGGAGAGAGACGCCGCCCCACTCTGCCACGACCGTTCTGTCGCTGAGCATTCTGTAGATAAACCTGGAAAGGTCGGCTCCGACCCCCAGCCTACCCAGAGCTTTAGTGATTGCCTCCGGGAGAACGTTATTAAAAGCGCCCTCAATGTCGAGGAAGGCGCCAACTGCGAGTTCTTTCTGATATAGAGATTCCTCAATATCTTTAACAATTGTGTGCAGAGCAGATTCCACTGATCTGCCTTTACAGTAAGCATGTTGGGTATGCGACAAACGCCCCGAGGAATCCCGCTTCTTATGTGTAGGTCAATCAACCTCTCAAGGGTTTTCAGCAAGAAAGATGAGAGACTGATTGGCCTAAAATCCTTAGGGGAGACATGTGAGCTCTTGCCAGCCTTGGGTATGAACACAACCCTCACAGCCCTCCAAGATCCCGGTATATAGCCCCTGGCTATGCAGCTCGCATAGATGGGGCTCAGCCAGCGGCATGACACCACTACAGATTTCTGCAGTTGGGCAGGAATGATGCCATCAGGACCAGGTGACTTGAAGAGCCCGAAGGAGCCAATGGCCCAGGCCAAGCGGTGCTCATCCAGCCTCGGTTCTGAAGACAGATTGGTGTACTTCCCAGGCTGGTGCTGCTAGATACCGGATTCGTTGGAAAATGAGCGTCGAGAAGCATTTTTAGTGATTCCTCGCCGCTCATCGCCCAACGCCCCGATTCATTCCTCAGGTATCCCAAGGGAGCCGAGCTCCTCGTGAGTATTCGTCTGAATCTTGAAGACTCATGACAGCCCTCCACGCTTCCACAGAAGTTCCCCCAAGAGTCCCTCTTGGCCTTCCTAATTTCGGACTTGTAGATTCCAAGTCCTACTTTATACAGTTCCCATCCATCCAACATTCCATCCAACAGGCTAAAAAGCCCACTGTATTCGAAGCTCTGGAGTAGGAGTAAAAGGTTTGATAGTCATGGATCCTGCAGAAACGGAGGTTCTGGTCCCTATGAGGTAACCGCTGGTCCACAGTTGGCCAATTTATCGGTAATTTCATTTCCTCTTTACATATATAGTTTACTATTTGACAGTCCTAGTTGACAACTAAAAAAATGGAGATATTGCTTTAAGTAATTTGTTATAGGAGAACCAACTAATATCATAAAAATTTATTCTTTAAATAATATTTTCCTTAAATATTTGCTATCAAGAAATTGTAACATTTTTGAGCACTGATATCAAGTCCCATATTTTCTCCACAGTGTGGCCAACATCGAACTGTTAACCGACTCACTGCCATTTTGATAGAATCAGCTGATTTCCTGACGTAACAGGGGATGTGTTTCCACTTTTTCTCTTTTACTCGGGCCTTTGAAAATCTCATCTAATCTTACATTGGAGAGAGGGGGGGTCTCGGCAAATATCACGCGATTTTTTTTCTGATTGAAACAAAAAAATTGTACATGCTTAAGATTTAATCTCAAGCGTAATCGTAGTATGATTAAGATCATTCACTAATTCGTTCGAAAGAAAATAATTTCATTCATACTTCGACGTTATACATTACTACTGTCAAACCACCATATCTGTTTTATACCAAATAGCTCAATTTAATCTGAATTTGCGGTACAGTGTAGCCCGTCGGTTGTTTTCGCGCCACTATGAGCCGAACGCCCTATCACTCAGGTTGACGTTTGACAATTCCGGACTTTAAAGAACATGACGGAAAAAAATTTGCTCCATTTCTATTACGCGTACCGATTCAACCGCTGATTGCCTTCATTAGCACGCCTATTGATCTCTATTGCCCAAGTATACGTGATGATTTAGAGAAAATATGCTGCAGTACATGCGGTATTTACTTCGCATCTATCACAAGAGCTGCAGAGCACAGGAGAGCAGCTCACATTGCACCAGCTAAACAAGCGCGGAACATACGCAAAGTGCGACCCTCACGGATTGTCACAAGACGAGCTAATGAGTTACTGTGCGCAAGCGTCAACGGCTTAGAGTGGCTAGATTAGAACGAAGTTGAAGGAGCACATGATTTTACTGAAAATCATATGGACATGTTGGTCCCAATAGTCTCTCTTGAAACCGCGCATGATTCTCCATGGACTGAATTAGAGTAGATATTCTTTTTTTAATCGCAGTAGTTACGATTTAAGTCTTCTATTGTTAAATTTTTATTACACTTATAACTCTCAGCAATATTGATTACTAGTCTTAACTAGTCGTAAATAAAAGCACGAAGCAAATTTTTTTCCTTTTTACAATAACAATCCAACGCGTTTACATAAGAAACCCACATTTTGAAAAATCTCACGTGAGATTGGGGGATGGGGGAGGGGGTTGAATAAAATCTCACGACATCTCACCAGGGGGGGAGGGAGGTTCAGAAAATTGAAAAAAACACCTCACGTAATTTATGGACGCCCCCTTACAGCAGGTTTCATTGTAGCCATAGAAACATTATTTACGATGTGCGTTTGCTCACTGAAGGGGCTGGAAACCAACTAGAAGTTGAACCGTGAAACCATTCTTAAGGATGTGGCATATTTTTCGTATAATTCTGAATTAAGCTAAATTGTCATATTTGGAGTTAAAAAAAAATCTCACGGCACTCAGGACCCATCAAAAAAGGCCATCTTGGTTTATTTGTATACCGAAGTAATCGAGTACTTTTCCCAATATGGAAAATATAGCCAATGTTTCTGCCAGTGGTGCGCATTTCAGGATGATTCACAACTTTTTTGTTTCTCACATCTACGCCAATCGTAGTTAATTTTAATTGAGCATTTAGCGAGAACATTCTATATTTCAGTCATTCAGCGCGTCGGCCAATTTATTGGAAGGGTCTTTTGGTGAACGAATCATGTCAAATATGGGCCTCTCAATTTGTCAGCTGATTCAAATAATTTATTGTACAGGACTATCTTTTGTACTGGTCTAGACCAATAAACAAACTACAATCGACAACTTTGAAGGCAACGTTTTAGGCGTTATTAGCGAGAGCTGGAAAATTATTGTACTAACCAGATGCTCAAATTTATTTGGGAACAGTATGAGCTGCTTTTTCAATTTCCTGTTAATGTGAGCGGTACGAAAAAGGCAGTCCATTTTAACGAGGCGAAAACTTCTATTTAATTCATATTTTCAATATCCCATTCAATATGTTTTTAATTCACGATATCTATTCGCAAAAAAACAACAAATTAAACTGTCAAAATTTGCAGTTTAAAAACAAATCATGTGGGTCGGTCCTATTTCTTCGTGTAAACAAATAGGAGGTAGTTGTAGTGGACTTAGTTGAGAAGCACCAAGGAGTCCAAATCGCAGCATATTTTGTTCAAATACCCACAATGAAAAACTTGAAACTTGTCAAACAGCTCTTTTGACTTTACAAGCTAATGAGATGGCGCTGTTGTTAAGAAAAATATCATTCGGCGCATGAACTGCCTGTTAACATTCTCGCCGACCCACACATCACAGACGGTCAAGTAGCTGTCAGTCAAAGAGCGAATTGTGAAAGCAGCCCTAAATGCTGTGAAAACTAATAAAGCTAAAATATTGGTCATGGCATTGAATTTATTTTATCCGTTCTAAACAAATCTGTGCAAAAATATTTTTGTCAAAATGAATAAACTCGCGCAACGTTCAAACTGAACAGCATTTTGTAAATAAATTTGTGTGTCATAGTCGTCGTCGAATTTATCTGATGATAACCAATATCTGCCTAATTATTATACTGCTCGAGTATGTATGTATGTATTTATGTGATATAGTATGTACATACATATGTAAGTGTATTGAAACGCCCTAAATTTAAAATAATGACAAGAAATTTAGTCGCAAATAGCAAAAGTATACGTAGGTTGTTATTTATATATTTTGGGAACATAAAAGAAAAAAGGAACAAAACATAAACAAATATTTTTCAAATATTTTCAAATATTATTAATGAAATTTCTTTACGCTTGAACCCATTCGTAGCATATTTGCACAGCTACGTATTGAAGCGCATAACTCCAAGAAAGACATCGCACAGCGTTCTCCACGCAATTTATTGCTGATGGGCTATACTCCTAACTGAAATGAGTAGTTTGATACCAAACTGAAGCAAGGTGATCGATCACTCATTAATTTGAACAGCCAATTAAGCATTTATTGGCGCCGATGTGCGAGAGCTCGCAATGCAATGCTGAATAATAATTCTGGGTTATGTTAGGCTACTATGGTTATCACTCTCCATAGATGTGTAGAGGAGGAACGCTTAGGCCAGGAGACCCATTGTGCTAATTCCCAGTGGAGATTACTGCTGATTCCAAGTCTACTACACATCCATAAAAAAATAGAGTTTAGACAGCAATATCGCATTCTGGCAATAGCGGGGCAGCGGCAGAGGTAGTGTGCAACGCTCTACATTCGTTGCTGCAGCTATCACAGAAGTCATTTGAGGAAAAGCATGCCTTTTTATCGGCTCTAATAATTGGCCATTGGGAAAAATTACACGTCCTCCGCTGGAGCGACTAATTTTGCGCCACCTTGTATATACAAATGTACGGTTGTGTGCAGATAATTAGCAACACGCTATTTTGACCACTTTAGACAGCTTTTCTTTTATTGACTAAAGGTAATAAGCACTCCTTTAAATACGGAAATTTTCGTTTTAAAAACTCAAGTAATGATATTTCATTAGTTAATCAGTACAAATAAAAGAAATTAGTGATAAAAACATTAATATTTAGTAAGCCCATCCTTTGCTTTGATACAAGCAGCAATCCTCTAGGGCAAGCTGCGTACAAATTTTGTACATTCGGCTATACTTATGGCGCTCCACTCATGCATTAAAGTATTTTGTAGGTTGTTTAATTTTGTTATTTTGTTTTTTGTTTTTATGTTGTTATTTTTTTAAATGTCTTAACCTAAGCCTCACTCGAATTTCGGCTCATCAGGCTGCAGAACACTCGACCAATTATCCTCCGTAAAATGTTAGTTTCGGAGAGTGCATTCTAAACGCTTTTTCCAATTTTTTTCTGAAAGCCACTGCTTCTTTGTGGCTTTGCTCCATTTTAAACCTGCTTCCAGAAACCTTTTTCTAACTATTCAAACACTAATCAATTTTCCAATTTTCTCCGACAGGGCAACTGCAATGCCAAAAGAAGACTTTTACGATCCTTTAGAAACTCGCATATAAGTTCTCGGTCTTCCCGTACACTAATGAGGCGTTGTCTTCCACTTTTGGATTTATTATGGTGGGATTCTTTCTCTAGAAACACATTCAACTGGCAATCTCAACCTGAGATTTCCCTTCCTCACTTCAAACTTGGATTCTCACTCTTTTGTTGTAACAAATTTGATTTTTTTTTAACATTTCCACAAAAAAAATTATTTATATCCGCTTGATAGTTTTGCACTAAAGATTATTCACACATTGGCTACCAAATTTAAAATGACAAAATATTTTAAGTATAAAAATTCTAGTGCTACATTTCCAAAAAGCAGCGGTCACATTTGAAATTACTTATAATGGGTGGTTCAGTTTCAAGGGCCGGTGTTGATTTTGAAGCTTTTAGCTCTTGAATTGTTGCTGGATTATCGACGTACACCTTTTCTTTCAAATAACCCCAAAGAAAGAAGTCCAACGGTATCGTTGGTTCAGTTCACATTCAGCATCGCCCCTTGAAATTTAACCACCCTTTATTTTAGTGGCGTGCCTAATATTTTTGGCCAAGGCTGTATATACATAATTGGCACTTACATCCTTTTTGGGTCCTTGATCCAGCTCCTCCTCCTATTTGTGGCGTGTGTCTTGATGTGATTCTACAAATGGAAACACCTAATAAAATGCAAGTTTGAAGAGGCTCAAGATTCTCCTTGATTTTTGATCATTTTTTCTCGATGGTGTTGCGCATTTCCTCCATAAAAAAGAAAATGTCGTTCTGCAGGTTTTGCCATAACTTAGAAATTTTTTCAATTGAATCGAAATTTTTAGAAATAATAAAAAGTCTGTGTTCAATTATTAGATTCGCATGAGTTAATTTCGAAAGGTCATACCACCCACTGACCACAAGACGTGTGTCTAAATATATACATATTTACTCTCATAGTCTTCGACATACAGATCCATATGTAAATACACACACATTTGATACAACATATTCGCTTTTTTTTAATAGACAATTGCCTAAGAATTTTTTCATCACTTGTTTGTTTACTTTGAATAATATTTCTATTATTCACAAATATACATATGGACATACATACATATTTCCATATGTGCGTATAATTTTCAAGGATGCAGAGCAAAAACAGTATTGGCATTGAACTCGAACGACTTGCAAAGTTATTTTTAATATAAATCAAGATTTCTATTCTTTGTTTGGTAGACAAAAATTTTATTTAGTTAATATTTGTAAAGAGTAATAAGTATGTAGAGTACGCATATATATATATGCCTACATTTGTATGTTGTATGTAGTGCACTAACATTGATAGTTTTAGTTTAATTGCCCACTTGCATATGTATACATTCCTACATCCTTAGTATGATATTTCAAGGATTTTAGTATAACTTGTTGATAGTTCATTACAAAAGCAGCAATGAAATTTTTCTGAAAATTTTGGTTTGTACACAAAAATGCTTAAAAATTGCTTTAGTGGGAATTAGTAATACTTTCCAACATTTATGTTTAATATTTGGAAGAAACCACACTTTACATACATACACATTTGAAAATACATACATAAATAAATGCATACATAGGTAACTTCTCTAATATTTAAGCAGTGAATTTTAAAGTTTTATTCTGCCCGTCCTTAAGTTTATTTATTATATAAATCTCATATCGAATGTATATTTGAGTGCTTGTATGAATTTTATTCTCTTATTTTTCGAAAATGTTTTCAATATTTGTAATATTTTGGCGGCCGCCGTAGCCGGTGGGTCGGTGCGCGACTACCATTCGCAATTCACAGAGAGAACGTCGGTTCGAATCTCGGTGAAACACCAAAATTAAGAAAAACATTTTTCTAATAGCGGTCGCCCCTCGGCAGGCAATGGCAAACCTCCGAGTGTATTTCTGCCATGAAAAAGCTCCTCATAAAAATATCTGCCGTTCGGAGTCGGCTTAAAACTGTAGGTCTCTCCATTTGTGGTACAACAACAAGACGCACACCACAAATAGGAGGAGGTCGGCCAAACACCCAAAAAGGGTGTATGCGCCAATTATATATATCTTTATATATATATATATATATTTTAGTGAGCTTTCTTTAATATTTCCTATATTTGTAATGAAATAGAACGTAGAATCTCTCTTGCCAACGAGTGCTACTTTGGACTAAGTAGGCAACTAAGTAGTAAAGTCCTCTCTCGACGAACAAAACTAACACTCTACAAGACTCTCATCATGCCCGTCCTAACGTATCGCGCAGAAGCTTGGACGACGACAACATCCGATGAAGCGACGCTTGGAGTGTTTGAGAGAAAGATTCTGGGTAAGATTTTCGGACCTTTGCACGTTGGCAACGGCGAATATCGCAGACGATGGAACGAGCTTTACGACGACATAGACATAGCGCAGCGAATAAAGATCCAGCGGCTATGTTGTCTGGGTCATGTCGTCCAAATGGATACAAACGCTCCGGCTCTGAAAGTATTCGATGCGGTACCAGCTGGTGGTAGTAGATGAAGAAGAAGGCCTCCTCTGCGTTGGAAAGATCAGGTGGAGAAGGACTTGGATTCACTTGGTGTGGCGAATTGGCGCCGGTTAGCCGGAGAAAGAAACGGCTGGCGCGCTTTGTTGAACTCGGTCAAAATCGCGTAAGCGGTTATCGCGCCAATTAAGAAGAAGAAGAATGAAATAGGTGGCAGCTCTTTGAAATTAAAATTTTTGTTAGAATATTTTGCGCTGGGTACACTTTTATACAAAAAAGGAATCTAAAAATTTTAATTTAAAAGTTAACAGAAAAAAACAACAAAAAAATCTGGACCCGTGCAAGTTCTCTTCAATAACTAGTGTTTGATAACAGCAAAAGGTGGCACAAAATTAATCATCCAGCTTTGGTTTTGAATAACTGCCTTACTAAATAAAAGAAATATTGTAAGTTATGGACCTTTATGCGCTCCATTGCTTGCCTGTTTGTATACTTCACAAGTGTCAAATATGATTGACATACGACGCCATTTAGAAAAATTACACATATTAGGGTGATTCATTTTGCGCCAACTTTTATATACAGATTTTCTAACTTATTTAACAAATTTATATGATTCAGACTTCAACGTAAAATATGTGCTCCTGTATGGCTGTAAAACATGGTTTGTGGCTGTTGCAACAACAAAAAAGCTTCAGACCTTCATAAATCGCTGCCTTAGAATCATCCTGTGCATATGGCCGCCCGATAACTGGGTGTCAAATGATAAGACGCTCACCCGAGGTAAGCAAAGTTCAGTTGAAATTGAGATTCATGATCGTAAGTGGAGATTAATTGGCCATACTTTACGAAAATTTGCGACTGACAACAGCAGAATATCCTTAGATTTTAATCCACATGGCTCAATAGTTTTTGGCTTCGTCGCCTGCGCGATGAATTCACGACAGCTGACGACTCACTGACATGGCCGGAAATAAAGAAATAAATAGAATTTATGCAAGAATAAATAGAACTTATTTCTTTCGGCACATTGCGCCCCCAGTCGGCGTGCTAGAAAACTATAATAGTATGTTTCAGATATATGGCAACGCTATTAACTGTATCTATATATTACCTCTCGTTTGATACCAATATTTTCATATATTTTTTCCATATTGGGGGCAAATATCTACTAGTGTTTCTGGCCAAAGTAAAAATTCGATCAATAATTATTGATTATAATCAGTCTCATATGGCCATCTCCAACAGGTATTGTTCCTCGGTCCCCTATGCCAAAATCAGCTGACGGAACCCAGTTAATTGAGAATAAGTTGCATTTTGTTGCACAGTGTATTTGATAAGATCACATAAGATTTTATTGAAGTCTATAGTAATCACGCTTTTCAATTAGCCGACGTATCACATGGCGTATGTACTCAGGACCACTCAGCAACTCTGTCACGGAACAAACAGACATCAGTAGAAATTTGGTTCACCAGCTGAAATGTTTCGGCACAAGTTTAACTAAATCTAAAACCAAACTTAATATTTGTCTTCACTTTTGTAATCTTTGTGTAGTAATAACACAGGCATACTGTATAGAATTTAAATTACGCGCCAGATAATGCAATAGAACACAGTGACTATCAGATGTTTAGCGTGAAGCTTTCTCTTTCAAAAGCAGATCCTTTCGCTTTGATATTAGAGTCAAGCATATAAATGGCAATATGGGAAAAAATGTCATTCTGATTCGGTTAGGCAACGGGCTTTTGAGCGTCAAACAGTCAGCAATACTGCCATGAGTACTAAGACAGAAGAACTCTTCCAACACCCTTTCGGATAAAGGCATATTGGCATGCAGTTTGGTAGAGATAGGCCCCTCCGTATATTGAAGATGTTATCAATTAAATATCTATTTATGATTTGTGTACAATCAAAACAAAATGTTTAACAACACAAGCCTCAGTATTTAATAGCTACAACAGGTACATACATAACTTTCCGTTTCTCAACGCCACTCGAATTAAATTTTCTATTTCCATTCGCAAAATTGCTGAATTTCATCTGTAGTTTGAAGCGATTAACACAACTATGAATAGTCATCCTTCGATCTTCTTTGTCATAACCCCCAAAACTTAACTCCCTCTCTCCTATCTTTTCTTTCCTCACTTTCTCCCTTTAACTCTAAAAATGGCATCACAACGGACGAAAACTTGGATGCTCGTGCAAGTAAGTCTTCGCATGACATACAGTTACCTAACCTAACCTAAACTTTAATAGGTATCAAATGACTGGAATAAAATGATAGAATATTAGACAAATATTATCCAGTTCCTCCTGCAGAATTTTTGCAGAAACACCTATCCTTCCTCCCACAAAGATTTGTGCATTTGTACCTGAAGCACACAATTTTCTTTTAATCATCAAAATTAAGTTTGCGCCTTAGTATTCCTCTCCTGAAGCAACACAAATTTGGAATTTATTTTTTATTCCTTGAAATATCACTAGTCTACAAGGAAAAGTATCCGAAATAATTTAAACTAATATCTGCTTCTCTGTCCATGCAAAATTCGGATTGATAACTAAAATTAATTTATTAGTTTGAGTTTTTACGATAATCGTATCTTTCGTGTTTAATGGAACTAGGCCGACAAAATTTAACCAACATTCAGACCCAGAAACCAGACTATATATTTCCGAAGGTTTATGATGCGCTGAATCCAAATCTGGCCTCAGAATTGCTCTATCAGCTCTGGTTTTCGAGATATCCTAACCTAAAAGTGCAAAAAACCCCATTTTTGCCCATATTTGAGGTTATGTAGCCTTGCAGATGTTTTCTTTCACCAAAATTAAAGGATGGCATCTTTAAATACAATCCTTCTTTTTTCAAATGGCGTTTTGTTTGCTCAAATATCATTTTTTTTCGCAGAGATATCGCATTTTGAAATTTTCATGTTTCGAAATTTTCCTACACCTGAAAATCGATTAAGATAACATAGACATGATATAGTCGCTTACTAATTTTCTTGGGTTTGAGGGCCTGAAATATATGGATTAATAGTATGTAAATTTGGAGTTTGTGGGAAAGCCTGCTTGCGGTTATGTGGGTTAGCCTGCTCGCGGTATGATAGGGGTGGTTTCTAGGGGTTAGGGCTGTGTGTGACTCGGTACTCAAAGGTTAGATAGTGTAGGGATGTGGTGAGTCAGCACACTTATGGTGTGAGACAAAATTTTAAGAAAAATAAGACTCAATTCAAGAAAATTAGTAATCGAATATATCATGTCTATGTTATCTTAATCGATTTTCAGGTGTAGGAAAATTTCGAAACATGAAAATTTCAAAATGCGATATCTCTGCGAAAAAAAATGATATTTGAGCAAACAAAACGCCATTTGAAAAAAGAAGGATTGTATTTAAAGATGCCATCCTTTAATTTTGGTGAAAGAAAACATCTGCAAGGCTACATAACCTCAAATATGGGCAAAAATGGGGTTTTTTGCACTTTTAGGCTAGGATATCTCGAAAACCAGAACTGATAGAGCAATTCTGAGGCCAGATTTGGATTCAGCGCATCATAAACCTTCGGAAATATATAGTCTGGTTTCTGGGTCTGAATGTTGGTTAAATTTTGTCGGCCTGTGTATTTTATGTATGCCAATATTAAACTGAGTTTTACTGTTAGTTAGTTTTAATGGGCCATAGAGCACTGCGACCTCTGATACATTGTGCTTGAACGCGACCCTATAAATTAAGGCTTCTAATGAATTTAATCATATCTTTGAGCCTTTTATTCTGACAGAGTCATGCCACCTAGGTGGATGAGTGAGAGACCTGCACAATCGCAGAGAATCTAATCTAGACGTTTGATTCTACTAATCCTCTTCTTCTCCTTGATCGGCGCCAGAATCGCTTTCGCGGTTTAACCGAGTTCAACAAAGCGCACCAGCCGTTTCTTTCTCATGCTAACCGGTGCCAGTTGGATACACCAAGTGAAGCCAAGTCTTTCTGCACCTCATCTTTCCACAGTCGTCTTTCTCTGCTACCTCCATCTTGCACCTTTTCGAATACTTTCGGAGGTGGAGGTTTTGCATTCATAAGAACGACCAACGAAGCCGCTGTCTCTTTCCTCGCTGTACTATGCCTATATATTCGTAAAGCTCATACAGCTCATTGTTTGATCACCTACGATACTCGCCGTAACCAAAGTGCAATGGTCCAGAAATCTTTTTTCATGTCCTAGTACCAAGCACAGCAAGACGGTGCTCTATACTCCCAGGATATTGAGGACAGTGAAGCATTCCTCAACAAGCTTAGATCTGTATGCATTTTTTCCTCAATACGAAGGAGTTGATCCCACGCATTATTTTTCCACAATTTCGATCATTTTTTTTGAATGCTTTTGCACGGATGTCTTGGGCTGGCTAACTACTAGCCCGTATTGGGTGTTTGTTTTACCGAATGAATGATTTTTATGAGAAGCTTTCTCGCGGTGAGAATAAGCGAAGAAGTTTGCTATTGCCTACTGACGGACGATCCCTGCTGGAAAAAACTTTTTCTAGAATTAAATTGTCCATGTCTTCAATGGGTTTCGAACCCGCAGAAACCGAATAGTAGACACGCACAAACGCACCAGCCGCGGCGGTCGCCGTCAACTTGAAATTTTTAGACATAAGAAATAAAGATAAAGTATTTTGAACTAATCTTTTAAATGAATAAGTGAGAATATTTTAGAAAAATATGATAATTTTCTTCTTAATTGCAACAAAAACTCAAATTTTGAATGAATATTCTAATTTAATTGCATAACACAAATTTGCATATTTTGCTTAATTGTCTTTTGCTTGTTTATATATCGACACATATCTTATAGACTTACTTAACTAAAACAGCAGACTACCAACTGCGTACATATAGTACACACATACATATGTGAAACTCTTAATTTTTATTTATGCTGCAGATAAGATTTTGTAAAACTGCTCGAGCGAATACATCGATTTCGTTTGAATATAAGGTGTTCCACTAAAACCTCCAATTACATGCGACCCAATATGCATTAATTAGGGGTCGGCTAATCGGCATTGCCCTTCATGAAGCCGGTAGCATGGAAGAAGAAATATTTTTATAAATATAGGCCACATTCGCGACCTTTCTGGAAGTGCCTTTCAATAACATAAAAATCGAAGCAACACTCGAACCCTTGTAAAAATCCAAGTAGACGATTTGTAGGCTAAGAATTAATGATCAGCAGCTGTATCGTACAACCAAGCAGTAGCCCACTGGCAAGATCCCAATATGCGAACAGAGAAGAGGTCTTTCTCAAGGAGCAGTCAGTCAACCTACCACTGGCAGTGAAAAAGTACTTGCAGATTTCCATTAGATACGGCTTTAAGAAATGCTAAAATTCTGGTGCCTGTTTTGCCCCAGAACAGGGCTCTCGCAGGGATAATGAAAATTGTTTTTCTACAGCCCTTAAGTGTTCTGGAATGTTTTGCCGGAGGTTCATTTTAGCCGTGTGTTTTACGAAATAGCCAAAGCTTCGTAATCATGACCCTATCTTTTATACTTTTTTGACCTTCTAGCAAAGTCTTCAGTTTTTGGCTTACCGTAGTTTGGCAAAGCCTACTTCGCGATTTCGCAGTTGCTTATCTTATACCATGTGGTGTAGTCCCTCATGCTATGGGACTTGGAATTATTTCGAGTCGTTTTTGCGTCACCTGTACGGAGGATGAGATGGAATCATCTCAGCACCTTCATAGCTGATCTGCTTTCGTGGGGCTAAGATTTGAGTATCTTGGTTCTCACTTCTTTCTTACGCCTGCTGTTATAGCAGGCTTTGATATTAAAAGTCTGATGAAGTCGTCAGCTATGCCGCTGGCACAACCGTACCTCAGTCATTGTAATCCACCAATACTCTCGTAACGGATTATTGCGTACTAGGATCGGCATCAACTAACCTATGGTGAAATTAGTCTACTGATAGCCGTATAGAACCTTAAGAATAATGCCAAGCTTTGGTTATAACCTACAATATCTTATGGAAACCTTTTTGTCTGGATACTGTATTAGGCGCGCCCTCTCCATTCCCATTTATCTTCTAGTTCAGTTCCGTGCTCCTTGCTTCTAATTTCCTTGGAGGATAAAGTGAGAATCGTTTGGTTAAGAGAAGTTATTGATAAACAAAATCATCTATGTTTAGGTCCTTCCTCGAAGGAGCACCAAAAAATTAAAGTTAGGAAGCAACCACAAGTTTCTTCAAAAAGAAACGAAAATTTGAGCTTAGTTTTTTCTTACCATTTACTTCTGCTCTCTCAAAAGAAGTAACTTTACAATACAGAATAACCTAAAAACTAAGTTTAGACGCTACCCTTAATCCGCTGACTCTAGACTCTAGACGCAGTCAACATATTTCCTCAGGTAAGCGAGCTGTTTGTTAAGTTTTAAAATAATTTTATTTATTGCCACCTTCTGTATTAGCGGCATCATCATTTCAGTGCGTAACCGAGTGAATCAGATATTGCCTCAAGGCCAGACTGTGGCTCGCAGCATCTTACATCTTTTTACTACCTATCCTCCGCTTATTTAAGTGGCTTCTCAGCTCAACACAGAGAGAAGAGAAGTGGTTTAAAACTGGTGCCGCGGATAGTTCGATGCAGGCACAGTCTCGGACACCATGAAAGCCTACCCAGTGGGATGAAGGCTATCAACCACAAGGTTGACCAAAGTGGGAGACACGGTGCTGACCACTTGGAGTAATCGAGAGAAAACTAAACTTACGATTCACTAAAATGATGATAGAAGATGAAAAGCGACAGAATCGCGAACAAATTTTGCCCATCACAGGATGCGAAAAGCGGTAAATTTCTAAGAAAGCCAAAAAGGCATGCTTCCAAACAAGCAGCCACAATCATTTAACGAAAATTGGAAATTGATCTTTAGCAAAACAATTCAAATGACGATAAAGGGAACGGTTCATTGCTTTCTCTTCGTGTGTTCAGCTTAGACTAAGACTGCAGTCAAGGAACAAAGCTGACCGGGTTAAAAAAAATTACGCTAAATTTAAATAAATAGTTGGCCGAACGGCAAATAGTTTTTTATGAAAAGCTTTTTCATGGCAGAAATACACTCGGAGGTTTGCCATTGCCTGGCGAGGGGCGACCACTATTACAAAAAAAACTTGTTATACCATTTTGATCTTTCTTACGCGTATCTACGCACTCCCGAAATGGTAGTCACGCACCAGCCCATTCGGCTACGGCGATCGCCCAAATACACTTAAATTCAAATATGGCAGTTTTAATGTGGCACCCAATATATTTGGCGTATGTGTTGTAAAAAAATTCATATACTCAATTTATGATTTATAAACTCCAGTTATTTTAACAGCAATTCCACTTTCATCATAGTCGAGTAATGGAATTCAACCAGAAAAATTCCAGCAATAATCACAAGAATTTAATTTCAAACTCTGGCATGCGAAATAATTCCAATAAGTTTCAAGTGTACGTTGGCAAATAATAATAATTTCCTTCTATCGCATGGCAGTTAGTTCGTAGTCACTCACTCGTACAACTACTATGCAAACTTTTAGAAAAACGAATAGAACCACAGCACCAACCAGTTTTTCACTTCTTCATTGTAACTGTAAACTAAATTGAAAATGTTTCACAATTTTATGTTCATTTAAAAGTTGGCCACACATAGTACAAAATGTGTATAGCCACTGCAGCCACCTCAGCTTTTCACGAAAAACAAAATCATATGGAAATGCAGCGAATCCAACAGCTCGCTTTTAACTATTTCGCGGCCTAAATTTCGAACTACGGATGCAACAAGAGGATATCCTGTGGCTATGCGACTCGCCGCATTTTACTATGCAGTACTTGATTGGATTAATTCCAAAAAATTTAGAGTCGAAAATAATCTATGTACTGATGCAATTATATGAGTATATATATATGTACATGTGTATGTATGCACCGCAATTTAAGCTTTAAACTTTTTTCTTAATGATTTTAGTGACTTTTACCAATCATCTGAGGAACAAATTTTCAAAGGATACATTTTTTTTATATTTTTTTCTTTTTACTTATTCGCTGCAATTGCCAATTGCCACTGGATACCATAAAATTACATTGATGCTGAGGTATTATCGGCTTTTAAATGTTGCCAAAGCAGCAAATTTTCGTTAGTTGCTGTTGTTATAGGGGCAAGTTGCTTGCAGCACTGCGGTTATCAATAAACCAAACAGCTAACGGGTCAGCCGCATCCTCTTTGTTGGCAATGTAGAGCAAGTAAGCATGTAAACATATGTGCGGCATCACGACTGCCAACACCGTGTTACAGTTCAATATTAATAGAAAATAATTAATAGCAAAATTCACCACAATGTAGTATCCCAAAAATAATAATAATAATAAATATTATAGTAACAAATACGCTTAAATTCACAATTTTTTGCTTTTTCGCTTTCCAATTGTATAGATTTTGAATTTTATATAAATATGAATATTCTATTAAAATAGAAGCTAAAGCATAATTATAGAGAAGCCAATGTACAATATGTATGTGTGAACTTAATATATATGTTGTAGTGAAAAACCAGTTCACATACTGGTATTTGAAGAAAGAAATTATAGTATACCGATAGTAGCTAGTTGCGGACCAGTTGCAAATCGACCAATTATCTTGTGAGCAAAGCAGTAAAAAGTCAAACTACTTATCAAGCATTTCACTTGTATATGGGGAATAAGTCGTAATAGTTTGAGAGTGACTAGAATTGTACTAGTTACAAAACGACCAGTTAGAAGTTTATGTTATCCAAACTTTGAAAATTCATACTCAACAAATATAAAAATCCATACACTGATATTTTAAGGAAGAAGGCAACTAGATTTGGATTAGTTGCAAAATGAACAATTAGATATGTATGCAAAACAAACTGTGAAAATCAGTATATCGGATATTTTTTAAGAGCTTGATAACTTAAACGATAACGAAATATGATTGGATTGATTTTTCTTTTATTCTAATCTGGTAGATAATTTTATGGCATTTATTATTGAACAATATCCGCCGCGGCTATGCGTTACGTGGTCCATTCGATTAGTCGAATTTTAACTACTTTTTCCAATAAATCTAAATGAATCCAATCAGCAAAAATGCGTCAGAAACGACGTTCATATGGCTTCAATTCTTGCACGAGCTGCTTTTATAGGCACGTAAGCCAGGATTCTTACGTAAAATTTTCCACGTAGTCGAAGAGCAAAGCACAATGACACACCCGATATATGCATATATATCTAAAGGCGCTTACACCCTTCATTGGTGTTTGACTGAGCAGTCCTCCTATTCGTTGCTCTTGATGTTGTTCCACAAATGAAAGTACTTATAGTTTTAAGCTGACTACGAACAGCAGATGGTTTTTTATAAGGATCTTTTTCATGGCAGAAATACACTCGGAGGTTTGCAATTGCCTGCCGAGGGGCAATCGCTATTAGAGAAAACTGTTCCTATCATTTGGTGTTTCAATGCCGTGCACAAATATTTCACTTCAATAATTTTAAAGAAAAGGTTATACTAGTACAAGAGAGACTAGTTTGGGGCCAGTTACAAAGCGACCAATTTCAGGTGACATTTCATAAAATGTTAATTATATCAGCTGTTAACATTCAAAAAAGAAGGAAGAGATAATGTGCAAAGCAAAGCTGGTAGTAAAGTAATACAGAACTGGTAGGTTCGACCACAGGGTATTTACTAAGGCTTAAATAATACATAGCGACCATCATAGCCGTGTGGGCCTGTGCATGACTACTAAACAATTGATCTCGGTTTCGATGCTCGTTGTGATTTTAAAGCTTCAAATTAAAGAAAAATAATTTTCTAAGAAAATCTGTGCTATTCTGAAAAACTTGCGCATAAAAACCATCTGCGTTTGAAGCGACATAAATAAAGCTGTGGGCTTTCCATTCATAGGTCGACTTTAAAGTTAAACAGAAGTTCGGCCAAATACACATTGGATACATGCATATGTATATTTATATTTGTTTGGATGTATGTATGTATGCATATGTATGTATATTTAATATTAAAATGTATGAATGTTCATTTCAATACACTCCAATTATTTGAGGCTCGCAATACTTATTAAATATAGACAAAGCATGGCATTACATAGCCTGTGGTGACCATAACAGTAAATTACAAAAAGACCATAAATGTTAAGCTTTTTTGGCTATTTATTCAACGCTTCAATTTGTCTGTTAGAATTTTAAATATTAAAATTTGTAAGTCAAATTAATACCACATTTAATTTTATGAAATTATGAAATTGACAGGTGTTTCTTGTCTAATTTATTTACCTTTATTTAAATTAATTGAAATAAATTATATTAGGCACTAAATCAAAAAAAATAATCAAAATAATCCAAAA
Source organism: Anastrepha ludens (assembly GCF_028408465.1). Taxonomy (NCBI): domain Eukaryota; kingdom Metazoa; phylum Arthropoda; class Insecta; order Diptera; family Tephritidae; genus Anastrepha; species Anastrepha ludens. Next base: position 5,446,619 of record NC_071498.1, on the reverse strand, counting down.
ATGGTATATTCGCATTGTTAGCAGACTTAACCCGCATCTGGTCCTAAAAGGACGTGAACATACAGTGATACTTGACGGTCGACGTCACGCTGAACAACGGCGCAATTTTCATTAATTGGCAATAGGCCGCTCCCCCACCCGTGAAGTGATACTTAACGGTTGCCCCGCGGTGGGAGGGAAACGTAGCTGGGGAGGCTACATTGGAGATATGTGAAAATGCTTCCCATGAATACACTCGCCAAGAAAGTAGCTCATCTCGATACGGGACGGAGATCAGCATGTGATGCTGACTGAATAAAGACTTGAAAAACCAATTTGAATGAGGTGTAAAACAAGTGGAATAGATGAACAGTGGGACGGCGAGCACTACTTGCAATATGGAACACTGTACTCAAAAGTCTTATGGCTAGGCACACTTCTGTCACACAATTGCTGCCATAAATCTTCATCTTCACAGGTTCAATCACAAGACTGACCTTTACTGTGCAGCTGCTGAGATAGAGTAGCTGAGGAAGGCAGGCATGTTTTCCTCGAGTATCCATGCTTTAGTAAAGATACAGTCGGCTTTGTGTGAAAATCGGTTCCCAGAAACGATAGTAAACTGCTTGCTGAAAGCAGAGATGAACGACGCCTGCTGGCCTATGCAAAGGGATTAAGATGAAGATGTTGAGAAGTATAGAAAGATAAAGGCATAAAAACATCACGGAAATGTAGCATAACTAACTCAGAAACAATGTCGGTAATAGAATTAGTCAATATTAACAGAGACTAAACAAATCCGACTGAGAAGTTCCAAAACCGTAATAATGGAATTTGGTAGGAAAAAGGGGTATCTTTCGAACGAAATGTAACATTTAGCGTAGCGGTAAAATCTATGCATTAACAGTAGAAGATTGGATACAGGTCTCATACCTACGGAGCATAGCTTTGGAGGCCTCGTAAAGCCAAAATAACAAAAGCAAAAAAATAAAAGCTAAAGAGCCAGCATGTCACCAAATAGGGTTATTAATCTGTATGTGCCACAGGACAGATGACTACGGTATTCTTTACGGAAGTCTATGCCATCTTGAATGTGGCGTACGAGCTAATTGAGAAAAAGTGGCGGGGTAGCAGTATTGGAATTTGTAGTGGCAGTCAAGCTTCCCTGAAAGCCCTTGTTAACCCACGCTGCTCTTCGAAGTTAGTCGATGAATGTATTTCAAAACTGAACAAAGTTCGTGCAAAACACAACAAGTTCGTCTTATTTGGGTGCCTGGGCATTGTAGTATTACAGGGAGCGAGTTAGCTGATAAATTGGCTAATGAAGGCTCTGCAAGTATGCCACTAGGCCCTGAACCCTTTCTAAGTGTCAATGACCTCATGAGGTGTACCCATAGAGGACGTTGGTCTGGGTTGAACTCGTGCAGAGTAGCCAAGTGCTTTGTGAAAGAACCAAACAGATAAATAGCGACCTTTCTCCTAAAACTCAACAGAAAGGACCTGAGAGTACTGGTGGCTGTAATCACAGGGTACAACGTCTGTGGTCAGCATATGGTTAGCATGGGGGTCGTAAACAGCCCGATATGCCTATCCTGTCTTTAGAATGACAACACTGCAAAGTATTTTCTCTGTAGCTGTCCTGCATTTTCTAGAATCAGACTTAGGATATTGGATTCCGATATACTGAGTATAGAAAAAGTTCATCATTCATCATATTACCATTCCTAATTTATTTGGTTATATGAAGAAAATACAAATGAAAATACAAACCTCCACCTTTCAGACTTCCAAGATTAAACAACCAGTTTTATTTCGCTTTAGTCAGAAATCAAGTGTCTTGGTGTAATACTTGACCCCAAGCTCCTTTGGAATCTACACATCGAAAATCTAGTTAAGAAGGCCGAAGGCCGGGGTATAAAGTCATTTGTCCTACTCTAGATGTACAACTTAGTGGTTCTGCCAATTTTGTCATATGGCTTGTTTGGTAGCTCTTCGGAAGAACTATAACATCACTAAATTAGAGAGAACGCATAGGACTGTATGTATTGCTATCACTGGGGCGTGTAGAAACTGTCCCACTGTCGCCCTTAACGCCATTCTGCACTTACTTCCGGTTGATCTTCAAATACAATCCATTGCTGCTCAAAGCGCTATTAGGTTGAAGGAGGTTAGTCTCTGGAGACCATCTCCTGTAGGACATGGTAGCATTCTGAGGCAGATTTCTTCTTCGTTCTCTGTACTTTTTTACAGATTTCTCCATCCGAGTTTTGAGGGTTGTGCTAGAGCTATTTTTCCAAGCAGGCTGAATTGGAAAGAGGGAGGGTCTGCAGAATCTGCAAGGGCACAGATATCCTGTTTTCACCGACGGCTCCATGATGTAATCAGAAGTTTTCCCACAATTAGTCAATTTATGTATTTCCTTAACACTGCTGAAAACTAGTAGTGTTTTTCAAGCAAAGGCCTTCGTGATCCTGGAAACATACAAAATGCTTAGGGATCGTTGTTGGGAGTATCGTTTCCATTAGTCATGCTGCGATCAAAGTCCTGTCGTCACTATGCTGTGGCTCTCTTCTGGTTAAGTCCTGTAAGGAGGAGACCAAACGTCTCGAACGTGCAGGAAGCATTTCTCTTATCTGGGTGCCGGGGCATTAGATGAGCTTGCGAGGAGCGGTCGACATTGTAAACTTATTTTACCACATGAAAAAATTGGTGTGCTAGAAAATGATTATTGTAGACTCTGCAGTGGCATGACACAGACTAAAATACCCGGCAAGTGGGGCCATAGATCCAAACCTCCTGGTAGAAATTAAGCCTTTTATTAATACCCTAAAACTGTTTGAGTAGGCTACTTGGAGCGCAATACATCTTTCCAGGTCGCAATGCAAAATTGCCATTTATAACTGAATGTCTCTTCATTTCTTGAGTTAAGTTGTAGTCCTCCATGTCCTGAAGAAGAGCAAAAACGAAAATAATGGTTTCGGAAAGTTATAGCCACATATAAGTATGTCTTCAAATGCGAGTACTATTGAGCCTTTGGCCGAGCATTGTGGTGTACATCTTCATTTTTTCCACGAATTCAGCGTTTACTTCAAGCAATAAGAGAAATGTACGGTTTTAGTGGATACCCTTTTACATACTCCATTTTCACAAATCTTGCTCTAATGAATAACGGAGTCTTTACTTTAGCTAAAACACCAGGTTTCTTTGTGTTCACACTCAAACTGATACTTCACCTCAGAGTTTTTACTGTGCTCTTAGCAGAGATAAACGAAAGTGAGTTCTTTTTTTGTTTTTGTTGTTTTTGATTCCACTTTATTGATTTCCCTTCAATTTGGCTTTAAATGTTACTCACAACTGAAACATTTTTGGCTCCATTTTGTGCAGAAACCACCTTAATTCGAGTACTTATCAGCTTTGCCTCGCAGTGGCTGTCCCCTTAGTGTTGTTATTGTTGGCAAGCGCCAACGTTTAAAGCAGGAACAGTACTTTAGAAGTTCAAGTAAATAAATAAGGCAACTGGACTGGTGACGCGGCGCAAACTCACAAATCAGCACAAATTAAAAGGGTGAAATATAAACAGCAAAAGCCAGTGAAAATGAATGAGTTCAAGCGAAGCAGAAGACCCGCCAACCTGCAAAATTCGAAAGCGAGCAATGCAAAGATGGACTTACTCATGAGGTAAGGGGAAGGGCAAGTGTACTAAGTGGCGAAAGTGTAACATAGGAAGTTAGTATAAAAGTAAAAGTAAATCCCAAATGAAATTCAATAAATCTCCTTAACACCGCGGCGCTAAGCGCTCGTCGAAGAGGAGCAGGAGTAGAAGGAATATCAGTTGAGCTATTGCTAGAGTGCAGCGTCACTATGGCTGCCAAAGCGCAGGCACGAAGGAAGCAAGGTACAGCGGAAGCGATTGCTGCGCTAGCTGCTGAATCGTAGTATAAATATTTAAAGATTATTTGTTCACAAGTGCTTACGTTTAAGCTTTTCTACACTCACACATACAAGTATTTGGTTTTTGTATTTGGATTTGTTTGATTTGCTTTGCGTTATTTGAGCTTTGGGTTTTTTTCTTGCGTTTGTTTGTTTGTGTTTTTCTCAGCATTTATTGCTTGGCCTGCCGTGATATCCTGCGACTGAAAGAACAAAAACGGTTGCAGGTGGTGCAGAGAAAAAATCCTGAGATGCGACTGCCCAACATTAGCGTTTCATGGCACGTTTTTTAAGCTTGATTTATGCGCACTGAGCTTAGCAGCTTCTTGCTTAATTTTTTGCACTAAAATCCAAGACAAAGAGACTGTAGCTAGTTGCCTCGCAAATATACTAAGAAATCTCATAGCACATGGTGCAGCTCATCTCGTTTAGTTAAGAAGAAATCAAGAAAGAAAAACTCTTCGGCCGATATGTAACGCTGATAAGCAGCTGCTGAGTAGGGTCCAATCTCCTCCAGCCCATTGCAGTGTCCTGTCGTCATCAAAAAATTTAACATGCTGGCGGCTAGTGTGTGGGTGACAAATCTTGAAAGGGAAAAAATTAAATGGCAAACAGTAAAACTTGTCCACATGCCTAGTTTGACGAGGGTCGACCAAACTCGACAGTCCTTTGTAATCAATTCGAAAATAGCCGGCAATGCTTGCTTCCGTGTCCCAAAAATCTTTTCCACTACATTCTCCATTTGCCATTCCGTGATTGCAGCTACCAGTGTGTTTACCTAATTTCTTTTGCTTGGTTTTGTTGCTTGTTTTTGTTTTTTTGTATTTTTTGCCAACTGGTCTAGGCCTAATCGGCCAATTATTGTTTGATTCCCCACGTCCTCAAAACTTAGCAAGAAGCCCTGCACCTACGCACTATATATACATTTGCGTGTGTGTGTTTGTGCACCTTATATAGTTTAACATATGAACACTTGCGTATTTTTTCACTATCTTTCCTTTTATCCATACTTTTGTGTAGGTGGTTATATCCGTACTTCACTCAATCTCAAGTAGCCTTCCGAATATTTATAAGCTGGCTGCAGCATTTAACCTCAAAAATGTTTTTTTTTTAATGTCATTGCATGCAACTAGGCGTGCACGACAATACGCGCCCTGTAGTAAAACGAGCTGTATGAAAACCTGCGCTGGCTGGTCAATTTTGACGCGGTACCAGACGTTTAAATAAGTTTTCCCCAACAATCCCAGAAAGAGATGAACTGAATAACGTTAAGGACCCAGACCCAGAGTCAATAGAAATCTTCACTGATGGCTCAAAGCTAAATAACAAGATCGGCAGCGGCATTCACTCCAATTTTGCAGCTCAGCCTAAGCCGCTTGATCACTGCAGTGCCTTTTAAGCTGAAGCTGGAAGCTGAAGCACAGGGGCTCGCTCATGCACAAATTATCACTATCTACTCAAACAGTCAACAGCTCCAGAGTGTAATAATGCTTCCTCTAAAGTAGCAATTGAGACTGCCGCCGTTCATTGTGGCCAGACTAGCATTTGGTAGTTACCGGGTAAAAAACCACGGCATGAAAATTTTTTTTTTTTTTTTTTTTTTTTTTCTCCCTTTATTTTATACATCTGTCCATTGACATTAAGTACGTTGTTTAACAATTTGGCCAGGATTTACATACATCGCTTAATGACCAGTGCCAAAGCGATAAAAATTAAAATAAACGAAATAATACTATATACAATTAAATAATATTCAATACAAGTTTTACTCTACATAATTACAATTTTACAAAACTTTAACAGCAATTTAACCCCTTTGCACATTTATTATTTTCTAGCATTCATTAAGTCGCTTGGTCGAGTTCTCTTTAAGCGTCTTTCAGTGTTTTTTTCCCTTTCCAGAAGTTTGTTGATTTCTGCATTATTGTGTTCCTGTATTTTTTCAAAGTGGCTTCTTGCTATTTTTTTGGTCTCTTCTTCTACTGTTGCTATATTAAAAGTCCTGTGGATGTCATCATTTTTCGTGTACCTGTCAGACATGGTCAAAATTCGAAGAATCTTCGATTGCTGTCGTTGAATTTTTACTAGGTGAGACTTTTTAGCCGTTCCCCACACCTGTAGTCCATATAGCCAGATTGGTTTAATCATGGCTTTGTACAATAATAGCTTGTTCTGTATAGTAAGTCTGGATTTTGTGCTGACTAACCAATGAAGTTGTCGAAGTTTTTCCTTTATTTGTTTGACCTTTTGCTTTATGTGGTGATTCCAATTTAGTTTCGAGTCCAAATGTCAGGAGGTGGTATGTCTGCGGTGAATAAAACATATAGTAGAGGTCCAAGAACGCTTCCTTGCGGAACTCCAGCAGTTATTTGATGAATATCTGAACATTGATTGTCATATTTAATATAGAAACTTCGGTTAGTTAGGTAGCTTTTTATGATAAGATAGTAGTCAAAAGGAATCATTATTTTTATTTTGTGGAGTAAGCCTTTGTGCCACACTTTGTCAAACGCTTTAGCTACGTCTAAGAATACTGCCGCACAATAACGATTGTTTTCAAAGTCTGATTGGATTTTATTTGTAATTCTGTGGATCTGTTGGATAGTCGAATGTTTTTTTCTAAATCCAAATTGATGATCCGGTATTATACGTTTTTTCTCCAGAAATTGGGTTAGTCGATCATGCAGTAATTTTTCAGCAATTTTAGATATTGTCGGTAGTAAGCTTATTGGTCTATAAGATGATACGGTAGTTGGATCTTTACCCGGTTTTGGCAATGCAATAATCTCTGCCACTTTCCAGAGTTTCGGAAAATATTGCAAGCGAAACATGGCATTGAAAACGTTTCGCAAAAATATATATGCCTTGGTTGGTAGCTCCACTAATGCTTTTCCTGTTATCAAGTCATATCCGGGTGCTTTTTTATGTTTTAGTCCTTTTTTGATGCAACCTATTATTTCGTGTGTATTCGTCCTTTTTATTTTTGTAAAGTCATAATGATAGTTGTTTTGGTTGTCAATTTTCTTTTCTTCGTCATTTGATAGAACCTCTTCAAAGTATTTTGCTAAAGTTTTCGCTTTTTCCTCTTTTGTAACGGCCCATGAATTGTCATCTTTCTTTAATGGTGGTTGATGTTTTATTTGGGTTTTTAATGTTTTGGTACATTTCCAAAGAGAGTAGTTTGTATCTTTGTAGGGAGTCAGGTTCTTCAAATAGTTTTCGATTTCTTTATTATTTCTTTTGTTTAAAGCATGAAAATGAAACAATAAATGATAGAAAAAGTTCCTTCTAATAGAGATCACCCCTCGGTGGACAATGGCAAATCTCTGATTGTATCTCTGCCAAATCTCTTCTTAAAAAACCAACTGTCTTTCGGAGGGGGCATAAAACTGTAGGTTTCTCCATTTGTGGAAAACATCAAAACGCGCAACACACAGAGGAGGAGGAGCTCGGCCAAATAGTAAAAGGTGTATATATAGATATATAGATAAAGTAGCAACAAATGAACGTAAATCTATTCTGGGCTGAGTTTGGCGGTGCACCACGAATGTTGTCTGGGTCCCTGGACATAGAGACATTCTTGAAAATTTCATTATAAATGAGCTGCCTAAAAAGAGAACTAATATCAGTGAACTCAATCCAGACACAGTCACAGAGCCAAGACCAGATGTACCACGGGGCATACTTATGAGATAAATAGGCAGTTCTGTCCTAGATAGAAGTTATGAAAACAGATCTAGGTCCTCTATCACTGGGTACTGTCTAATAGAAATACACGGCAAACGTATGTGGTTTCCCTGTAATGGCTTCTGTCGCAGCTACAGAACTGTGAAGGACGTTCAGAGTGTTGAATACTCTTTCTGCTGCAGTACCTGTTGAAAAAACGATGTCCCGTGTCCCATCACTTACTTCTTTGAATATCTGATAGGATTAGAATCTGTTTATTAGATACAAAGTAGTTTCATCACAATCTGTCGATATTCATTACGGAATTTAACATCTATGCTTTTATTTGACACTGTTTTGGACTTGATTTTAACTTGTAGGTAGATAGGCATTAATAGTAACCGGTTATATAAAATATTTTACAACTTTAATAAGGGCATACACCGGCTGGTATGTTTCTGGGATCCCTTAGTTTAACTGTTCTTGGTGGACTGATTTAAGATCAGTTCTCCAGCCAGTGGAACCCGCGAATAGTTTTTGATTTATCTTAACCCACCCACAGTTAGTAATTTTTTGTCTCAAAAAAAAATGATTCTTATATCCCTAAACAATACGACTGCATAAGAATTTACCATCTTGGTTTTCTCAGGTATATTTAAACGCAGTGAAACTCTTAAAAGAACCATCTTAATGCTTATATTGTACAATTTGTACCTCTGTCGGAACTTCTGCTCTAATTTTAAATGTTCGTCTTGATATTCCACAATAGAGGGGTCTGCAGATGGCTTTTATGAAAAACCTCTTCATGGCAGAGAACGGCAAATGGATTTTTGGATAAGCCTTTTGATGGCAGAGAACATCAGATATTGTTTTATGAAAAATCTGTTCATGGCCGAAATACACATGGAGGTTTTCCATTGCCTGCCGAGGTACGACCGCTATTAGAAAAAGCCTTTTCTACCTTAAATTGCTCACAGGATCAATTTGTAGCACATTTCTGCTGGCGAAGGTCAACCTTTAAATTTTTCTCAAGTATGAATACACTTACGGCCATTTCTTAAAAACAAGTAAAACGAATTACAACTTCATTAACCCATTTTGATCCTGATCCCAAGATTCGAACTATCATTCCAACACTTTTTTTATATCGAATGCGCTTTTCGCCGTTAAGAAAATAATACTAGCCTCTCTCAATAAATATTTAGTCTTGATATATATTCTGAAAAGTTTTCAAATCGAACTATAGATTAGTTTTTTCGAAGCATTAGAAGCCCAACCCCTTCTAACGGGTATCTGGGGGGGGGGGGGGGGATCTGCCATGAATAACGCTCTTGCAGTACCGGTATTCACACCATTAGGTGCAGTCAAGAGTGCAATTTTCCTAAATCACCTCCGAATAGCGGATGTTAGATGGAAAGACCAACGAAATGCAAAATCAGCAGAACATTATGGCCCACCTACAACCTTAAGCAATCGCCAATATTGATAAACATGAAACAACGGGACGTTTGGAGACTAACGGCAGTCATAACTGGCTTTTGGTCTGTCGGAGAACAAGCAGCCAAAATGGGCATCCCTCACAACACATACTGTCATAGTTGTAAACAACCGTAGAAAAAGGAAACAATCTTCCATTTCCTCTACGAATGCCCTACCCTATGGAGGGGCAGAATGTTAACCCAGGGCAAACCGCTGTTCGAGAGTCTTGAACAGCTGCCTGGCTTAGATGTCAACAACCTGATAACCGCTTGGAAAATACTTATCCCTAGTTTTGAGCAGTAAATGCTCGCTCCCACTCCATCTAAAGTTTTAGAGCCGTCTGTGTAGATGTGAAAAGTCCTATGGCCAGGCTTCGTGCCTTTGTGCCATTCCTCCTCTTTAATTGTCGTACGAAACCTTCTCTCCCATTTAAAGTACGGATTCATGTAGTCTGTGCAACCTGAACTCCACTTTCCTATTGAGCTGCTCCAAAGGTTCTACACGTGAATACTCCAGCAGCTACTAATTTCCTCGCGGATTTCGCTGCCAGGTTTTCCGCCATAAGATCAATAGGTGGCATGCTTTCCAGCGCCGCCGTTGGAGTGGTTTTCATCGCTCCTGTTATGCACAGAGCAGCGAGTCGTTGAATCCTTTCCAGTGGCATTAAGTATGTCAGTTTTCTTGTCGCAGTCCACCATACTAAGGCCCCATACAGCAATATCGGTCTAACTACTAACTACCGTGTAGCACCAATGCATCAGAGAGGGTGATAGACCCCAGGTAACGCCCAGCATTCTTTTACATGCGTACAGCGCATTACTGGCCTTTTTCATCCTTTCTCAACATTGTGCTTCCACAGCAATTTACTGCCCAGTATTACTCCGAGGTTCCTCCCAATCAGATAGGAGCATTTATTCTCGGTTGTCGTATTCTCTTTTTCTCATATTTTTCAAAGCTCAAAGAAGAGCAGCATCTCTGTATTTCTCCTCAATGAGCTAAATACTAAATCAAACCATAAAACCGCCACCACAAATGTGTCTACTTTCATAAACTCGACTCATTTGAATATTTCGACCACAGTGTTACCTCGTGGATTCACTTTATAATACCCGAGTATGAGACAAATGGTCTTATATACACGACTTATTTAGATATATTAACCCCAGCATCACCTAGTGGGTGCTAACAAATTTACAAAATTTTCCAATATTTTTTAAGCTTGAACACTGCAGAAGTAGTCGGTTTTTGATACGGGTATTATTTGGGTATTTACATAAAATTTTTCATACAGACATGTAAATTTACTTACATAAATACGGAGCTATTGTGCATAACTGTGCATTCCCTTCGTTGTTTACTGTTGCTGAAAACATACAGTTACAGCTAAAATAATAGTACTTATTATTGTAGGCGTGACGTTGGCAAGGACTCGAAGCCGTACAATACTCGTAAAACCGATTTAACATTTGAGTTAAAAATGCGAATTTTATTTTTTTCGGTAAGGTGTTTGGAGAACCATACATTTTTAAGCAGCGCAAAGGCAAAAGGGGAGGCATGCATCCTACCTACCACCCGCAACTACATTTATGGGATCATAATTCCTCTCGAATTATTGCAATCTGTCGGGTTTGAAAGAAAATATATTACTTAACACCATCAGCAAGAAAAAATTTAAAAATCCATCTGATTTCTTAGCTATTTGAAATTTGCACTTTACTAAACAAATTTCAATGCGCTACAGAACTGCATGACTGAATTTTTTCTAAAAATTCTGGTCAAGGATCATGAAATCTCCATGAAAATGTTACGATTTTTTTTAATTTGCACAAAGTTTGAAACTTGGATTTATATGCTTTTGCAGGAGAGTTAACTGCACTTCCATATAACAATTATTAAATTTAAATTGGAAACAAATTAATTGTCGAAATTTTTCCATAAACTCCTGCGCTACACTTTTTTAACCGACAGTGCATTTTATAATAAGTAGTCAAACCAGCTCGCAAGCTACGCAGGTTTCCAGCATCTACCAGACACTCTGCACATTTTATATTTCTATTCCGGGTTTTTTTTGTCTTGTGGTGTTGCACAACAACACATTTACATACTTATGTCTGTGTAATCGCGACGGTGAGCTTGTAAGACGCTGAAGCTCACATGGCCGCATGCACGAGTCTGTTTGAATAATGGACCAAATATTTGCACACATGTGCTTGAGTTTTTTGAGCTGCATTTCAAAATATTTTAAACCACCAAATCTTGCATTTTATATTTTTCGGTTCAAATATTCGACAATACACACTCCAACACCACCCACAATGCCAGTGAAAACTTTTTGTGTGTCACATCACTTTTAGCTGCAATCTTGCGGGAACACCCATACAAATACAAATTTAGACGATTTTTTATGCAACTCCCAGAAAATGTGTGCATATGTGTGTGTGTATGCGTTACTAGCAATTCACAAATTCAACGCTGTACATTGGCGCCGTTGGAAGAGGTGGCCAAAGCTACGAAATGGAGCTACTGCGAATAGAATTTATAGTGCAACATGGATTTAACACAGATTCATAAGACGGCATGTGTGTGTGTGTGAGTAAGTAATCGTTAGGAAATAAGGAAGCAAAAATAAAAAAAGCAAAAGAAAAATTCAAGAGTGCGAGAATTTGTCTCAGAATACTTGGAAATGATGCCACTAGTAGTCGTATGCATGGATGTGTATTTATATATATATATATACATATATATACATACATATTTACATACACCTATATATAATACATATACATATACACATATATACATGGATGCTAGTATGCGCTTTCAAATAGGAAAACTTCACGCATTACTGCTTCGCATTAAATTTTAGTATTTTTCACAAAGTTTCAGTAGCCATTAGTTATGATAATTCCGATGTGTAAATGGCGTTTGGATAAGTTTTTCGTGCGAAAAATACTCACTGTCCACTTAAATGAATGTCGCAATCACTTTTGCTTTGGCTGAAACTTTTTGCACAACCCTATGTTAAGCTTAAATTTATCCACACTGTAACTTTTTGGGCTATTGAAAAAACTATTTGTGGCCTCTTTCACTCCCTGCTCTCTGCCTGATGCTTGTTTTTGTTTTTGTCTATTTAATGTGTTTTGCACAACAAAACAATAATTTTTTATCTCGTCTTTTATTGATAACTAAGTTCTTATGGCTTTGACATTGAATGTAAGTGTGTAAAAGTGTGTAAGTGTTCGTGTGACGGACAAGTCAACAGCATCCCAAAAACTTCTGATGACCACCATTTATATCGCTTGGCAGAAATTTAAACAAAAAATGGCCACAACACACTCACTGATTACGTGAAGACACACACAATGGCAGGTCATCAGCGTTAAAGGAGAATGTCAACCCACTATTTTCTTGACATTGTGGAGACTTTGTAGTGTAAACATTGAGAGCGTAAATCAATTTTGATGATCTGTCGCTGAACACCGAATTTCAAGTGGAAAAAATGTCAACCAGCAGGGAGCACAACAAAACAACAGTATTAACATTAACTACTTGTACAACAACAAATGTGTTTTTAGCACAAACACGTTGCCAGGCGTAGATTGCTGTATATGAGAACAACAAACGTGGCTGAAACGTGATCTCGGCAAGGGCATTTTAACACGACTGTTATATTTTCTAACATGCCGTAGTCCCCATTAGCAAAGCGAAGTTATATTGGTTCTCTGATATTTATCGCAATGCTGATAACAGAGAATGTTAATGAACATTCACTCATTCATTAACATGAGCTGTTGATATCATCACCTAAAAGATTGAGTAGGGAAGGTTGAATTCGGTCCGCACTGAACTTTATATAAACAGAGAATATTAATGAATGAATCAATGCTCCAAAAAACATTATCTGTTATTTGCCATTTCTGATATAAGCGCGTACTTTATAATAAAATTGAATTTGGAATGGCTGTTAACTTTTGAAATCAAACAAACTTTTTGACAACGAGAGTTAGAGCTTAGAACAACGCGGCAACGGACGGATATTTAGTATTAACATATAAAAAGTAGGCGTTGTTTTTAGCCGATCTGAATAATGTAAAATGGGGCGTGACACAGCTCATTTTTCAAAATTTTGCTTGGAACTTTTTTTTTTAAGTTTTGTGTTCCAAATCAGTAGTATTTGTCAAATCATAAGATACAGTGACTTATCTGCTCAGTAACAGACGGCAAGTAGATGAAGGAAAAAGCAGCTTAACTTTTGAAAGCGGTCAACCTATTAGGGGACTGCAGCTTATTTGCTTCTATTGCTTGATGAGCTCAATAAAGTGCGCAAATCGTACCTTCTGATTTATACTACTATACACCCGGAAGCAATTACCAAATCGGTAACGGGAAAACCTCTTAAGGTAACAGAAAGCGCTAAATATCTAGGACTTGTACTGGATAGGAAGCTAATATAGTACGCAAAACTACGCCGGCGCTATACTCCTACGGAAGGCTCAATGGGAAAAATGGGGTTTGAAACCCAGAAAGATATGAATTAGACCAATTCTCTACTACGGTATTGTAATATGGTGGAATGCACTGGAAAAGAGCGTGAACATTAAAAGAGTTGGCAGGGTCCAAAAACTTGCATCTGTTCTTATAACCGGTGCAATGTCAACCACATCATCCAAAGCACTGTATACGATATTAAACTTCCTTCCGGTAGACCTGCAGGCAAAGTACATTGCGCGCAGTGCAGCAATAAGGCTGAGTACTTTAAGTAAGTGGTCAAACGTTTGAGCTTCCCGGACAGGTGGACTATACAGCCCCACCCATACTTGTCACTACAACATTCGTGACCCTCCTACCCTCGAGGGAAAAGTGGGAGCGGAACGTGGTAAGACAGGGCAAGTACATCCATGTATACACGGATGGCTAGAAGCTCGATGACAGGGTGGGCGGTGGAGTATATTCCGAGCATCTGGGGATCTCCTTCACTTTTCGGCTTCCCGACTACTGTAGTGCCTTTCAGGCTAAACTGATGGCAATAATGAATGCCGTGACACTGGTACAGTGTGAGGCGTAACCTGGAGATGATATCTACGCTTTCACTGATAGTCAGGCGGCGATAAAATCCCTCTCAAAACAGTCGACAACCTCCAAGGTAGCGATGAAATGCCGCGCAGCTCTTAACGATATGGCTGAGTCATTTCACCTAATGATAAGATGAGTGCCTAGCCATTGTGACATTGAGGGGAACTGCAGAGTCGATGCACTAGCGAAAATCGGTACCAAATTGACTGACGAGTATATAGACAATGATACCGGTATACCTTTGCGAACATGTAAACTACGTATCCGCGAGGAAATTGTAAGAGTAGCGAATGAAAGATGGCGTAATACCATTTGCTAAATCGAACGACAGCTGTGGCTGACTCTCAATGCTAAACGCACGGAACTTCTTCTAAGAAGAGATAAGCACAGTCTTAACACACTGATTTCAGTTATTACGGGGCACTGCCTAATAGGTAGGCATGCCCAGAGAATGGGTGTGCAAACACATGACTTCTACAGAAGTTGTGTAGACGAGGAAGAGGAAGAAACGATCCCACTCCTTCTGTGTAACTGTCCTGGTCTATCCAGACGTAGACTCGCCATTTTGGGCAGACAATTCTATAATTAATTAGAAGATCTCGGCTCTATCGAAATTAAAGGGATCTTACCAAATTTTTGAAAAGTACACATTGGTTTTAGGAGAGATAAGGGATAGTTCCCCACGCGGCATCACAAAGGGCCATGAGCCTGAGTGTATCCTACAGTGGAAAACCGCTTCAACCTAAATTAACCTATATTATCTTACGGTAATCATAACTACAGAGTGAGAGCATAACCTTATACGTACGCGTAGTGCATCCCATGAAGAGGAGGCTTCCGACCATCAGCAGGAACCGCATCGAGTGCTTTCATGTCCGATAAAATTGTGTGCTTTCCAACGAAATAGCCTAATCTATTGCACCTCTGGATCTTAATTCGCTGAACCATATGGATTTTTTCGGACGGTTCATATTGCTCATCAATTCATTTGCCAATCTGTACGAGCAAAGGTTATTAATATTTCGTAGAAACTTTGCACTGAAGTAGTTTTTAGAAACTTTGCACAAGAATAAGTCGTTTTTTCCACGAAGGTAAACTTTGCTATACATTTACCTCCTAGGTTTAACGAGGCATTTGTTGAAAAAAGAGATTGTCTGTTGGATTTCAAAGCTAGCATTATGATTAGTGGTAAGCCCCATAACACAGGCCGACAAAATTTAACCAACATTCAGACCCAGAAACCAGACTATATATTTCCGAAGGTTTATGATGCGCTGAATCCAAATCTGGCCTCAGAATTGCTCTATTAGTTTGAGTTTTCGAGATATCCTAACCTAAAAGTGCAAAAAACACCATTTTTGCCCATATTTGAGGTTATGTAGCCTTGCAGATGTTTTCTTTCACCAAAATTAAAGGATGGCATCTTTAAATACAATCCTTCTTTTTTCAAATGGCGTTTTGTTTGCTCAAATATCATTTTTTTTCGCAGAGATATCGCATTTTGAAATTTTCATGTTTCGAAATTTTCCTACACCTGAAAATCGATTAACATAACATAGACATGATATAGTCGCTTACTAATTTTCTTGGGTTTGAGGGCCTGAAATATATGGATTAATAGTATGTAAATTTGGAGTTTGTGGGAAAGCCTGCTTGCGGTTATGTGGGTTAGCCTGCTCGCGGTATGATAGGGGTGGTTTCTAGGGGTTAGGGCTGTGTGTGACTCGGTACCCAAAGGTTAGATAGTGTAGGGATGTGGTGAGTCAGCACACTTATGGTGTGAGACAAAATTTTAAGAAAAATAAGACTCAATTCAAGAAAATTAGTAATCGAATATATCATGTCTATGTTATCTTAATCGATTTTCAGGTGTAGGAAAATTTCGAAACATGAAAATTTCAAAATGCGATATCTCTGCGAAAAAAAATGATATTTGAGCAAACAAAACGCCATTTGAAAAAAGAAGGATTGTATTTAAAGATGACATCCTTTAATTTTGGTGAAAGAAAACATCTGCAAGGCTGCATAACCTCAAATATGGGCAAAAATGGGGTTTTTTGCACTTTTAGGTTAGGATATCTCGAAAACTCAAACTAATAAATTAATTTTAGTTATCAATCCGAATTTTGCATGGACAGAGAAGCAGATATTAGTTTAAATTATTTCGGATATTTTTCCTTGTAGACTAGTGTAATCTGCTGGAATAAACAAGATCTGTGCAGTTCTGCAGAATACCCATACAATTATGTGTATTAGACAAAACTCAACACACATTGCTCGTTAATAAAAATATGCAAACTAGTTGCAATGTTAATAATAAATAAAAAATTAAACTCAACGTCCGTTATTGTCCTGATGCAATACGTCGAAAGTAATATCTGCTTGTTACAACCCACTGTTTAGGTCATTTAATGAGAGAGCCACCCTTGTCATAACTCTCATCTCTGTCCATACCATAGAAAGGTAAGATTATATGTCCGGTGTCTTAAGTTTGCCTGCATCCAAATAAATCAAACATCGCAGGAAAAGTGTAGACTATTAGACTACAGCACTTCAGCTTTTTAATGCTATACTTTCGCTTTTTCGACTTCTCTTCATTTGTCTCAAATCATTGAGTACGAACGCTGACATTTTTTTCATACAATCCCATACTCATTTAGATTGGTTCTGCTATTTTGTTTTCCAAAAACTTTCGTTCTTTACTATATCTTTAGCAGTAGAAGAATATATGCTCCGCATTTTCATTTGTCTTGGCACAAGATATAACTGCATCATCATGACCATACTTGTGGAGATATTCTCTGAAACAACCATGTCCTGTCAAAAAATGCGTCATATAAAAGTCGGCATTGCCATGTTTTCTATCGACCCATACCTGCACATTTGTAATGGGTCGATGTGCCCATCTCCCTTTGGTTGTTACGTAAGACGTAGGGGTAGTCTTTGCCATTTAGATAGACTCTCGTATCTTATTTCATTGCGCTTCTAAGCTGTTAACCACGTGCCAAGGCTTCGGCTTTTGTCATATATCCTTTTACCTTCCAGAGCCAGTAAAGCTCGGGGCATTTTGCCAGAAATTACCCCGGTAGCTTCATGGAATACAGTGCACAGGTGCAGCATACATCACAATGGACTGGGTAACTTTTGCCAGTAGTAGCCTTCTGTTCTGACTTGGCCCGCCTATGTTAGCCATTATTCGAAATAAAGCCGTGCTGCTTTCTCACAAACTTTTTCGCTGTGAAGTTTAAGCGTGCATCAATTATGACTCCCAAGTATTTCAAATGCGGTTCTTCGGATCTTCTCAACTTTTTTCTACTTGTGATCAAAACAGGTGTGGAAATCTTGTGAGAGTTCGAGAGCTCACTCAATCAAGGTTTAGTAACTATTTGATGCTCTTCTGAAGGGAGCGAAGCTAACGTTTGGGGAAAAGAGGAAGCCTAACAACAACACGCTGAAATCTAGGATTCCCATTGAACTTCAGATTAGTTATTTTTTCATACACATCACTAAATATTTCTATCATTTTAGCTTATTTCAACCCTATACTTCCTTTCAAATGGCTCACACCAAATCTGCATAGGAAATGATCATTTCTCTGCAATGAGTCAACCTTGCATTGCAAGTTAGAGGTCGGGCATAATCATAGCAATTTGTTCTAGCCTTAAATAAGTACTTTAAAGTACATATACAATATATGTATCTAGTCTGTAGGTTCTTGTAATCATAGACTTAAATAAAATCTAATGAAAAAATTAAATTAGCCTTTCGAAGGCTGCTGATCATTACAATCCCATTAAGGGAGAGTAGGATGTAAATGCTATGCAAAGGGTACATTTATCAGAACAAAAACATTTTAAGTTTTGTGAAAACGAATTTGAGTGAATAGCTTTGGCTACTACTTTACCGGGGTTAGGTTCGGTTAGGTTAAATGGCTGCCCTTGAGAGGGGCCCACTTGGACAAAAAATTAAAATTTGTCTGTTGTGATGTCATACAGGGGAGGAGAGGGGAACAGGAAAGGCGGAGGAACCAGACAGAATCCAGGGCTTGGATTAGAGGATTTGACGACCAACGAGTGGCGATTTACGCTTGTGTTAACCTCTTCAAGCTGCTGATGAATTTCACAAGATGTGTGATTATTAAGGCCGTAATATCCGCTGGTGGAGCGAAAAAGTGAGAGACCAGATATTCACCGGGGACTCACCTGCAGAATTCTGTCCGCTCATTTCACGCGTATTCACACACTCGTCCAATCAGTCGCTGTTCAGATATAAGCGAGGGCTGTTTTGATTTTTTTTTTCATATACATATCATTAATACAATCTCAGTTTTTTTGTAAAAACAACCGTTTTCATGACTCCGGTAGCCTCAACCAACCAGGCCACATCTCTAAAAATCTTTCCACCGTGGCTTTTCTCCACCAAATTTGTTGAACTTTTTGCGACTGTAATTTACTGAATACCCGAATTGTCTTAAACCACAAAAATAGTATTGCGCATATAATCTCAAATTTAGGAAGAGAAAGTGGTATAAATTTATGAACACATACATGAGAGAACTCGCAAGGTATACACGCACACGTTGACAACTTGTGCTAAATGTGGTCTTTCTTCCAGTTTTAACTACCTTTCTTTGGTTCTTTCTTTTCCTTGTTTACTCCTCTCGGGAGCATAGGGCCTCGACAAGACTCAGTCTTGCATTGGTTTCGTTAATCTATTTTGATTTCTGACAGGATAGGTGATTAGCCTGCCGCTTTCTTAAATTTTTTTTTTTTTTTATAAAAATATAGTTCATTGTGCAAAACTTTTAATATTAGCAACATTTTCAAAATGCACTCGTATATAAAATTTTGATTAAGAAACGACTGGCGCGCTTTGTCAAACTGGGCCAAAATCGCCAATCAAGAAGAAGAAGAAGAAAGTTTTAAGTTAAAATTTTTTTGATGGTATTGTGCATTTTCTTCCATATAAAACACATTTTTATATATTCCGCATATTTCCTTATGTACTTCTGTATGTATGTATCTGTATTTGGAATATCGCTCCTGTTTTCCTTGTCATTTGTATGCTGTTGCCACATGTCTAAATTGCATTAAAATTACTTACTTCAAAGCTTTTCACTAGCAATTTGGAGAAATTCGCCAACGACACTTTTGCTACTGCTTCGTACCTTTTTACATTGCGTACCTATGTATACATACACGTACGTAAATATATGTATATGTATGCGTGTATAGGTGTATGCATCTACTTCATATGAATATCACAAGCACCTGTGCCGTACTTGTGCGTATACTTGAACTCGTTACATATTCATCAACTTCCGCTCTCCGCTCTGCACTCTACCTACCCACCACTCATTCTTACGGTAATTTTTCAATATGCGCATACTTTTGCCATTCGCGCAATTTTTCATAAGACAACTTGAAGAGCTCTCGACAAGCAAGCAACAAAGCAACGTAACAATATAAGAACAACAACAGCAATAATGAATAATAATAGTAATGGCAATAAGAAGAACACGAAATAACAACAACAACTCATCTGTTGCATACTTACCGCGCGAATTTTCAATCTCGACGTTGTTGCCTTTTTATTACTGGCGTAATATTTTGCTGATACCGATGCTGCGTGTAGGTATTTACGCATGCAATTTTGCGGACCCTGCAGGGTTCCCAATTATGAGCGTCACTTAATATAATAGCTTTTCTTTAGCTTTGTAAAAGGTAAATTTTCAGTTTAGTTCAGTAAACATTCAGTTAAGCGCTATGGAAAGGAAAAAAGTGTGTTCAAACGGTTTTTCTTGACATATCGCAAGTTCCTATATGGTATGGCACGAAGAGGTCCTCCAAATACTCTATGAGGTGCTCTCGTCATATCTTATTGATAGGTGATTTTGCGTAAAATAAGAAAATTCATTTTCGTCTCTAAAAAATAATAGGACTATGAATAAGTTCGTGCGGTTTTACAACAGATGGCGTAACTTGGTTATTATTCCATCGATCCACATTTCCAAACATTCATTGGAGAGCTACTGTCGTAAGGCACAAACGTCAGTATAAGTTTTTTATTTGAAGCGTAAACAACAATATTTTTACCACACTTGAAAATGTCGAATTTCGTGCCAAATAATGTGTTTTTGCGGGGAATTCTTCTTCATTATTTTAATATGAAGAAAAAAGCAGCCGAAAGTCATCGTATCTTGGTGGAAGTTTATGGTGAGCATGCTCTATCTGAGCGAACGTGCCAGAAGTGGTTTGCACGCTTTAAAAGTGGTGATTTTGGCTTGGAAGACGAAGAACGCGAGGGTGCGCCGCCAAAGTTCATGGATACCGAATTGGAGGAATTGCTCTATCAAGATCCGGCTCAAACGCAAGAAGAGGTTGCAAAAACTTTGGGAGTTGATCAATCAACCATTTCCAAACGTTTAAAAGCCATGGGAATGATCCGAAAGGTAGGCCATTGGGTGCCGTATGAATTGAAGCCAAGAGACGTTGAACGCCGTTTTATGGCATGCGAACAACTGCTTCAACGGCACAAAAGAAAGGGTTTTTTGCATCGAATTGTGACTGGCGATGAAAAGTGGGTCCATTACGACAATCCAAAACGTCGGGCAACGTATGGATACCCTGGCCATGCTTCAACATCGACGTCGGCGCAGAATATTCATGGCCTGAAGGTTATGCTGTGTATCTGGTGGGACCAGCTGGGTGTTGTGTATTATGAGCTACTGAAACCGAATGAAACGATTACGGGGGATGTCTACCGACGACAATTGATGCGTTTGAGCCGAGCACTGCGAGAAAAACGGCCGCAATATGCCGATAGACACGACAAAGTTATTTTGCAACATGACAATGCTCGGCCACATGTTGCACAAGTGGTCAAAACATACTTAGAAACGCTCAAATGGGATGTCCTACCCCACCCGCCGTATAGTCCAGACCTTGCGCCATCCGATTACTATCTCTTCCGATCGATGCAACATGGCCTGGCTGACCAGCACTTCCGTAATTACGATGAAGTCAAAAAATGGATCGATTCGTGGATTGCGGCAAAACCGACCGAATTTTTCACAAAGGGAATCCGTGAATTGCCAGAAAGATGGGAAAAAGTAGTAGTAAGCGATGGACAATATTTTGAATATTAAATTTGTAACCATTTTACGTCAATAAAGTTTCAAATTTCGAAAAAACCGCACGAACTTATTCATAGTCCTATTATAAGCGTCGGCGTTCCACAGGGTGGCCTTTTTTAGTTGACGAGGCCAAATTTCTTGATGCCAAACTGCGCTAGAAAACGTATGTCAAGAAAACACGAAAAGAGATTGACTTAAAATTAAATAAGCTATACGAGTATTATCTCACTGGTAGGCACTCAAGCTTATTTACAAACAAACACTAAGTCCGGTATACAATTTTGGGGATAAGCCAGCCAAAAGTACATTACCTCTATCTAACGTCTGCAAAACAAACGTCTGCATAGTAAACGCAGGGACAAGGAATAGCGACCATCATTGTGATTTTGGCCAACTGTGGCTGAAGTAATAAAGCAGGGACTAAAAAGTCATGTCAACGTTGCAGCATCCAATTTACTTCAACTGAATTGTTCTCGAAGACGTTTCAAACGCACAACGGTAGCAGAAATTTTGGAGAGCGAATAGCGATGTGCTATAGGTAAAATGCTTCATAAAACAAGTTAAATTATCAAATGCAAATTACTTATTAGCATCCTTTTATATTATATTAACGATGCACTGAACTATTGAACCTAGAGCAGTGAGGTTCGATAGGTTCACGAGTTCTGCAGCAGTTATTGTGACGAAAACATATAGAATCCTTTCAATCCCTCCTGTGCGAATGCCTTGCACTACGAAGGATAGGTTTCAAATTTCTGAACCTAGTGGACCTAAGCATACATCATCTCATTGAAATTTCTGAAAATAATTAAGTGCTTGGCGAATAGTGTTCTTTATTACATATTTTTATAGTGAGAAAATGCGAAACATCCAGGGATAAAAATTATCAAAATTCAATTAAAATTTTGATCGACTTCAAATTGCACTTTGTTATACTAAAACTTAATGGGCTTTAAAACTGTGCACCCAAATTTTCGTTTAAATTCTGATTAAAAATTTTCATGAAAATTTCAAAAAAACGTTCATCGAAAATTGTGTGTGTGGTGAAGCTTACAGAGTTCCGAAAAGGAAGTATTTCATATTGAAAATTCGTTGCGTTATTCAGTACGACAAACTCTTTACTGATCCAAAAGTGTATGGAATTAAACCAGCAAAGAGGTGTTTCTAAGCACTCCGTTCGAATGATATGGACGGCGAGGATTAAGTAGACCAATTGACGAAAATGTTGATAAAATCGTGCAAATCGTCGACCTGTATATAAGCAGTCATACCAGAACCATACCCAGAAACTGAAGATTAGCCCCGATTAAGGCCAAGAATGGTTTTCCAAGAAGAGCATCATCCACTACAAGTTTCTCCCATCGGGCCAAACACGCAACTCTGCCGGAGCCAGCAGCTTAACAGATTGCAGCAGGCGCTTGACCAGATGTGGTCATAGGAAGCTTATTGTATGTATTCCATCAAGGCACCGCCAGACCACAAATATTTTTAGCGATACGTCAGACGCTCTGAGAACTTAGATGTGGGGTTCTATCACATCCACCTCACAGTCCAGACGTGGTACCAAGCGATTATAACTCTTCCCAGTATTTTAAAAAATGTCTTAATAATACTACACTGGAGTCAACGGAGGTTTGTGAAAATGGAGACGAACACTCAATCGTCGAAGTTTAAAATTGCTCGAAAAAGGTTTGCAGGAAAATTTTAAACTGCAACTATCAAAGATGGCGCAAAATGAATTATCCAATTTAGTTCTTAAGTTATTCAAAATAAGAAAAATGATTTTGAGTGATGAAAATCTTTGTTCAGACCTTTACGCGCTCCTTTATTTATATGTTTGTATATTTCAGCTGTCTGTCAAAATACGATTAACGTACGACGCCAAAAAATTATAAATCTTCCGATAGGGTGATTAATTTCGTGCCAGCTTGAATTATTTTGTAACGGGTGATTCTTTAGCTTTTATCTTTTTAAACAGTTGGTTTAAACAGCTGACGCACGTTTCGTGTTTTGTTTCACTGTCAAACATCTTCAGTTTGGTGTATAATTTAACCATGAATCGAACAACGCTTGCAAATCATTGAATTTTATTATAAAAATGCGTGTTCTATTCAGAAAGCTTATCGCGCGCTTCTTCCATTTTATGGTCGAGCTATTGTGACTAAATTTAGAACCAAATTTACATTATTGGACATCAAACCACCAACACGCTTACGTAGAGTGTGAACTGAAGAACATATCGCAGCTGTATCGGCCAATGTTAATGATGACCATCAATTATCCATTCGTCGCTGTTCGCAGCAATTGGGCCTCTGTTACTCAACAACGTGGAAAATTTTGCGAAAGGATTTAGGTGTGAAGCCTTTCAAAATATAGCTGGTGCAAGAATTGAAGCCAAACGACCTACCACAACGCAGAATTTTTGGTGAATGGGCTCTTCGAAAGTTGGCCGAATATCCAATTTTTTATCGAAGTATTGTGTTCAGCGACGAAGCTCATTTTTGGATCAATGGGTACGTAAATAAGCAGAATTGTCGATTTTGGAGTGAAGATCAGCCAGAAGAATTGCAAGAGCTACCAATGTAGTCAGAAAAGGTCACAGTTTGGTGCGGTTTATGGCCTGGAGGTATCATTGCACCGTACTTCTTCAAAGATGCTGCGTATCGTAACGTAACTGTGAATGGTGAGCGCTACCGTGAAATGATATCCAACTTGTTTTTGCCCAAAATGCAAGAGCTTGACTTGCCACACAGCACGCGTAACAATGGACTTGCTGAGAGGCGAGTTCAATGAACATTTTATTTCACTTCGGGACCTGTCAATTGGCCACCCAGATCGTGCGATATAACGCCTTTAGATTATTTTTTGTGGGGCTATGTTAAAGCTCATGTCTATTCAGACAAGCCTGCTTCAATTAACGTATTGGAAGACAACATTAAAGCATTTATATTTGAGATACCGGCCGAAACATTGGAAAGAGTATGCCAAAATTTGACTAAGCGGATGGACCATTTGAAGCAGTCACGGTCAACATTTGCATGAAATAGTCTTCAAACATTAAATTATATGGACTGTACTATCGCTTTAAATAAAAATTGCATGCATTTTTCTGAATTTTACGTGTGTTTTTTGAAAAACTTTCCTATAGCTCTTAAAAAATCACCTTTTATAATAAATTTCTGAACAGCTGCGTTTTTAATAACTTTTAGTATATTACTTTACTACTTTTTCTTCTATTACGTTTTTCTTACTTTATCGGATCCTCAATTTTGTAGAACTATCTATTTTTCCTACAAGGTAGGTAAGCGTGTGAAGGTTTGACTGTGTAGCATGTGGCATGTGTTTGCCGGTTTGAGCTTACTGTTTTTGGTATCATTATACTGAGTTATTATGCTTCCAAAATGTTGGCTATTTAATTTTTATCTTTTGAAGCAGCCACATGGCGTTTTATTGAATTCAAGTTTAATTAACTGCAATACATTTAGCGGAGTGTGAGCAAAGTGAATGACTATTGTAGTAGTGGGAGTATATAATATTCAAATTCAAGGTTAGATGTGTGAATGAGGAATATGGGAATCCCTCTATATCTGTGAATCTAGTGCTCTTAAATCTAGATACTATATAACGGTAACGAAATGTGTATATACTTGTTTGTAACCACGTGCATCCCAAAATTTTGTGATAAATTAAATTACGATAAACATTTCATCCGGTTTAATTCATTCGCTATTTGCCTTTTTTTGGAAACACTTCGAAATTCACATTAATTTTATGGTCGACAAATGCAGTTAACTGAAGAAGGCGTATTTTGGACTTAAAAATACTGGATTTTAAAGTGAAAAAGAAGGAAGTTTTCCAACACTATTGCTAAAATCAGAATAGCAGGTTGGAGACCATCAGAAGCTATCGTGATTATTTGTAAAATCATCACTAATTTTTCATATGTTTACGAGGAAGGGTACGTGCGCGACTTTCGTTGACAGGATATAAATCTGCATCGTCCCAATGACGTAGATACGACTGCGGTGCGACCACATGTCCCAAATAATATTTTATGAGTTATAAGCTAAAATACTACTTATAACCTACCCCCGTACTGCGTTCCAAAAGCTAATCCGACTGTGGCATTCTCGCATCCTATCACTAAGAACAAAACTTATAATTTTCAATACCAGCGTAAAATCGGTCATCCAATCTCGATAGGAGACCTGGCTCATCTCTAGCACATAAGCAGACGCCTTCAAATGTTTATCAACAAATGCCTTAGAGTTATATGCCGCATTTTTTGGCCAAGAACAGTCTCCAATACAGACCGTCTTTCGCTTACTAATTGCTTAATCCATATTGAAATGAAAAAACGAAAATGGAACTGGATTGAAGATACTCTCCGTTGAAAAGGCGACAATGTTACACAAAGGACGCCCACGACAAACTTAGATACGCACAATCCCTAATGAGAGCACTTCTACCACCACCTTTGGGTCCGCCTTATGCGACGACTAGGAGTGATGATACGTGTTGAGTGATGTTTTTCATAGCAGTTCTTTATTGTTTATATATATTATCAACGAATTCAAAACAAAAAAGATAATATTAACTATCAAATTAAAAAACTTTCCCTTACTAAACTTATGAAAAATATTCATGGAAAAATATTTGTAGAGCTTAGAAAGCAAAGTATTTCAGAACACTCCAAGCTCGGCACCCACATCCCTGTTGCAGGGAACTAAGTAGTATTAGAGAGTTTTGTTTACTTGGAAACCACTTTAGAACCGTTCACAATATCAGCCTGAAATCCAACGCAGTGTTTAATTTATGAAGAAGTACTATTTTGAAGTGAGTAAGCAATTAGCAGTAAAGTCGTTTGTCAACGAAAAAATCATATGCATAGCAACGCTTCGGTGGATTTATGAGCGGCTGTTTATAGTACGAGAAGGTATGGTAGCGGTTCGCTAAAGCGATATTTTTCACTGATTCGTACGTATTTGAGTATAACTCTAATACTAATTGAAATGCAATTATAAAACTTGCAGAAATTACTGATAATAGACATTGCTGTTGGAAAAACTAAACAAAATCTGAGAGAAGTGTCTTAAACAAAAATAAAATGTCTTACTCGCGTACACATATGGAAAATTATTATGCTGCTACAACAACAACACTGTTTTAAGTTTTAGCCACCATAGCCGACTTATGAAGTTTCTGTCGATGTAAGTTTACAGCTTTATGTTAACTCTCGCTGTTGAACGCTTACGGCGCTTTAACGTTTGAACAGATTTGAAGGAAATGTAAGCAACTAAGAAAGAGCCTAACTTCAATTTCCAATAGCGCTACTTTTTTTACAAACTATCAACTAAAAATGATGAAAATGCCTTTTTTATCAAAATTTGCCTCAAATTGTGATTGATATAATATTTCTGAGTCCGAATTCGAAGCTGGCGTATAAGATTCTGCCCAAACCAACTAATCTGAGATCGGTTAGAAACGTAAATTTGCATAGTGGGGTTAAGATATTCCGATTCGTTTAATGATTTAAACTATTTTAGTGACCTCCAGATATGAAAACTGTTTTTTGTGTTTAAATTCAGATTTGAGTGGATAGATTTTTTGAAATTTTAAAGCTCATTTCATGCGTTAGACAATCGTTGTGTTTATTATTGAAGAAACCATTTTTTATATAAAAATATGCGTTCTACTCATTAAATAGTAGCACATAGAGATATTGCCAACTATGTTTGTACTTCATCTTACAAAGTTTCCAAAAACCGTCCCCGAATGTAGACTTCTGCACCCATATCCGCTATAGCCTACTCTCGAATGAGTAATTAACAGTTTTCGAATGAAGGGAATAACAGCGAAAATTTAGTTTTGTGATCACCCTTTCACTGTAGTAATTAAATTTCATGGAATTCCTAAAATTAATTTAAATAACTTTGGTAGGCTGTCAAGAAAACTTAATAGTTACATTGATGGGAATCTTTGTAATATAATTAAATATGCTTTTCATATAAAATATACTAAATTGTCCCATTTAAGTCATACACACACGCACATACACATGCATAGACTTAGCAGCCCTTAAGCCATACGCAATTCACTTTAATTGTTTTATTTCTCCAAGTATTTAGTTATGTCGCACTTGAAAAAAGTAAATTTTTGTTTTTGTAGTGAAATTGTGGCATTACGTACATTAAAAAACAAGTAAGTAAGAATCAGAAAGCAAATACACACATACATGCATGCGTGTGTATGCGTTGTGCAACCATTGTTTGGTGTTTGGCCAAACTTCTGCTCACATTTGTGATGAACTTCTTATTGTTGGCTCACAAATAGAGGGTCTTACAGTTTTATGCCGATTTTGAAAAGCAGATGGTTTCCTATGATGGTCGTGGCAGAAATGCTCTGGGCGCTTTGGCATTGCCCTCCGAGAAACCACCGCTTTTGGAAATCAGTTTTCCAATGATTTGATACTTCACATCCATAGCGAGCATCGAATTCGCAATCAGCCGAATGTTAGTCACACAATGTCGCATGACTATAGCAGCCGGCTAACTAAGAATACTCTTTGGCATCTTCACACCAACAAATTTGACATTTTTGTTAATTATAATTGAATTCATTCCTGCCCAACAACTATATTCAGTTATAATAAATCTAAGTAAATTAAAACTAGGGCAAGAACTGAAATGAAAATCAGAAACTTAATTCAAGCAGCTTTTGTGTAGTAAAAGCAAATTTGTAGACAAACCACAGATGTAATAGAGCGAACAACGAACTCGTGCGGAAAGTCAAGAGCGGACAATGCGACAGTGACAGTGACAGTGGCAGTGGCAGTGTCAGTGACGCATAAAATATTTGCAAATAATTTAAATGGAAACAAATTTATTATGTGTACAAAGCAAAATACTCGTACATGGGCTTAACGTCAGCAGCAATAAAAGAGGAAACAACAATCATATGAATTACAATGCGCACAATTGTTGGCAATAACAATGAAACTGTGGTGTAACAACAACAGCGTTGATGGTGACAGTGGCCAGTGGTTGAAGCAGCAACTACAGCAAAAACAGAAACCATTACGACATCGATGAGCGCAGCAGAATCGGCAGATTGCCTGAGAAAAGACTGTAGATGACACCGAACAACTCGAACAGCATGGAGTACCGCTAGCCTACTGGGCACACGACAGATTTGCTTATGTAACGCATACGCCACGCTGGGCCACCGGCAGAGTAGTCGCCCCGCATCGTACAAGGTCGCGACATAAGCAGTCAAGGCAATCAATGAAATAATGGCTCGGAAATGAATAAATGAATTTTAAAATTAAATCGTTAGACAATCATTAACGGTGCGTGAAGAGTGGCACAAAGGTTGAGAAACACGGAACGAAAGCAAGCAAACAGACGGCCAAAAAGAATTACGGGTGAGAGAGAGAAGAGAATATTACAAACTGTCAGTTAGTTAGTTGTTTCTTATTATTGGCTGTGGCCCACAAAGTAGCATGTTTGAGAAATTTCGATAAGGCAAATAAATTTATTTTCATTACAAAGCAATAATACATAAATTATTCGCCTGGTTAAATGAGGCGAAAAGCAAAATGGAGATTAAGTGCAGTAGAAGGTCAATGCAATAGCGAGCAAACGGGTGGCTCCACTGCACAAGTATAAGGTGGCGCAAAATTAATCATTCGCATCGGAAGATTTATGATTTTTGCAAATCATATTTGACACTTGTGAAGTAGACAGCTGCGGAATACAAACAGTCAAGCAAAGAAGCGCATAAATGTCAAAATAAAGATATTCATCACTTAAAGTCATTTTTTGTATTGAGTAAAAAAGTGATTCACAATCAAATTTGGATGATTAATTTTGCGCCACCTTGTAGGTTAGGTTAGGTTAACCCTACTTCGGTTGGGTACCCGGGTCTGGCCTTTTTTCACCCTTTCGAGAATCCTTTTTAATAGATTATAACCATAAATCGATAGAGAATTAAATTTTAGGAAGCTGCCTGGAAGCTCAAGTCGTTATCTATAGTAGAAATAGAAAAAGTTGAAAAGCCAGCCTGGCCAGACCCGGGAGTCCAACGGAGGGTTAAGTTGGTGGGTCATCCCTAAAGAGACGCACTTAGGCTCTAAGTTTTATATGAAGCCGCGGGGGCATCTCTATGTATACCAAGTGATTTTGAGTACTTCTCTTATATACATACAAAGGTTGCCTTTAATATTTTTCGCCAAATAAAGAAAACACAGTAAAATAATAATGAGGAGTGTTTTATCGTCTTTCAAAATATTCTCCTTGGAAGTCAATACACTTCTTTCTGTATTCTTCTTCGCTTGAATAAATTTTCAAAGCACTTTCGCCACTCAGAAGAGTGATAAGCGTACGAGCTTTCATCGAAATATACTAATGTATCTTCGAGATATCGTGCGCACATACGGACGGACAGGAGGATTGACATGCCTAAATCGACTTCTCTCATCTTTCTGAGCATTTTGATTTACATGTGTCCATATCTAACTCACTACAAAAATAAATGTCGGCCAAGATGCTTCAAATCTGGTATTTGCAAATTTGTAAAGAAAGTTCGAAAAACTAACAACACAGACTATTTACATTTATGCTTTAAAGTAGTTGAAAAGTGATAGCGAATTTGGTGCTAAAGCGAAATCTGATACATACCACAGATATTCTACCAAGAATGCATTTCAATTCATGGGGCAGGTATTTGACTGACTTGAGAGTAGATTTCAAATTTTTCATTTCCATATCCGCATTTCTTCTCCTCCAAATTTAACCCGGCCATCACTCCCAAATATATTGAACTTTGATTTGTCAGTAAATTAAACTTTAGACCAGAAATCCATTCCATTGCCAATATGTGCCCGTACAAACTAAAGCCGAAGGCGACGGTTTTTTCTGAAATCAGAGGCTTTTACGTGATGTCCTGCTGAAATAGCCGCTATCATTAAAATATCTCTTACTAGTTCTTGGATGAACACTACTAATTCTCGGATTTTGGTCGATCTCCCTGAAAACGAAGGTTTCATTTCTTCTGCACAGCTTCTTTGGGCGGCCGATTCGACGGTACTTTCCAGCTACTTTTTCAATGTCTGCTTTAATAAACCGAAGCAAATGCATGCAATGTATGCAAACTTGTGGCATCCCTCTGTTTTATTCTTTTGTTAATTTTTTGTATGTAAAGCAAGTGGAATGATTTCATTTTTCTAAATTTATTTATAAATATAAATTCCGAAGAAAAAGTATCAGGTCCGTCCATAAGTTCGTGCGTATTTTACCCATCATTTCACTTTTGTACAATTTTTGCATACAAAAAATTACTTGCAGAATATAACGGAACTAATTATATTTTCTTTGATATATTGTACATTCAACAGGTGATTTTAATCGCGGATAGAAGCACGTGTTGTTTAAAAATAAAATGGAATCTTCGAACGCGTATGAGAGGCATATTTTGTATTTTTTTTATAAAAGTGGTAAAAATGCAACAACTGCTGCTGCAGAAATAAACACTGTTCACGGAGAGGATACCGTGAGTGTAAGGACTGCGCAAAAGTGGTTTTCGAAATTCCGAAGTGCTAACTGCGACGTGGAGGATGCCCCGCGCGCTGGTCGTCCTGAAGTCTTTAACTCCAACGCCTTGCTCGAACTCGTGCAAGCTGAGCCAAATTTGACAGTCGATATGATAGCTCAGAGGTTAAATTTATCGCATGGAACAGTTCACAGGCACCTGGTTCAGTTGGGAAAGGTTTCAAAGCTGGGAAAATGGGTTCCGCATAGACTTTCCGTTGCCAACCTTCAGCAGAGAGTGAATGTGTGTTCTCAGCTGCTCCAACGGCTCGAAAATGAAAGTTTTTTGAACCGTATCGTTACTGGTGATAACAAATGGGTCCTTTACAACAATTCTGTTCGCAAACGCCAATGGTTAGATAAAGATGAAACACCAGAACCGACCCCTAGAGATGGCCTTCACCCCAAGAAGATTGTGGGATATGGCCGGTAATGTTTATTATGAACTTCTGGAACCAAAACAGAAGACAACTGCTGATTATTATTCCCATCAGCTATCAAACCTGAATGCGGCACTTAACAAAAATCGAACGTATTTAGTGAATATACGCAAAGTTTTGTTTCACCACGACAACGCAAGACCTCATACCGCAAAGCAGACATTAGGCAAGCTGAGCGAGGTCGGATGGGAGCTAATGCCGTATCCACCATACTCTCCGGATATTGCACCTTGTGATTATCACCATTTCCGTAGACTTCAATCCCATATGAGCAACAAGAACTTCTCCTCAAAAGAAGCTATAAAAAGGGATATCGAAGCGTATTTTGGCTCCAAGGACAAACAATTTTTTGAGCAGGGAATTAAAAATGTGTCTAAACTTTGGGCAGCCATTGTAAATAATGAAGGAAAATATATTATTGATTAATAAATACTTTAAACATCTTTTTTGTTAATTTTAAAACCACCTTTAAAAAACGCACGAACTTATGGACTCGCCCGATACATTAACAGATTTTTTTTTAATTAATATGCATCTTCTGGGAAATAAGAAAATCTGCTGCTGTATGCAGATTTGAGTCGTTCACATCCAAATACCATAAATACATATTATATTTCACAGTAGAGCAAAGCTGGAAAAGCTCAAATTGAAAAATTTTCCAAAATGTCAATTTTTTTTTTTTTCGCAGAAAAACCAAATCGCAACCTTATATTCGTAATTTAATTAATTTGCTTCCAATAGCGCAGCTTTTGTCTCAGCTACCAAATGACTTGTATCAAATCTAAGAAAATGCCACTAAATCACCTTCGTTTTGAATTAACATTTCCGCGCTTTGTTTATTCAGTATTTTCTCCCCACTCACAAATTGCGTTACTAAACAAAAAGTTGTTAATTTAAATGATTTATTTGCGTGCACGCACATTTGTACAAATAGGCGTACATTTATAGGTGTGTGTGTGGATATGCTTAGCAAAAAACGATATCTGTTCTTCTTTCTAGCAAATTTACAAATATAAGCAGTTTTGTTTATTTCACTGTCATCCCTGTAGTGCAGCTGAGTATCAAATAAGTGCTTATATGTATTATTATTACCCCTCATTAGAAAAGTGCTTTGCAAGTTGCTCATTTTTGTTGTAGCGTCGGAGAAAACTGAGTGCTTTCTGCTTGTGGTATTATATACGTGGTCGACAGAAGTCTACATACACGACTCCCTTTCGTTGTTTACAAAGTACAAACACTTTGCTTAAAAATGTGTTTATGCAATTTCATTTGAAATATTTTTCTAATCTATCTTGCAGAGACGTCAGCTTGATCCAAAAGTTTCTGCTCCGAAATTGGCCGAGGATATAGCAAGCAAGAACTCTGAACAAAAACGGCTTTCTTAGTAGAACACCACGAAAAAGGCTCTTATTTCTGAAAAAACCCCGTATACTTCGCCTGAAGTTCGCCAAAGCACACAGGGAAAAGGGGATGGATTTTTGGCAAAAAGTTTTGTTTACAGAAGAGTCGAAGATTAATATATTCGGTAGCGATGGAAGAGCAAAAGTGTGGAGGAAAAAAATTCTGCACTGTGTCCGAAGAATTTGGTATCAACAGTGAAGCATCTTGGCAGCAAAGTAATGGTTTGGGGAGCTGTTGCTGCATCTGGAGTTGGAAGATTAGTATTTATTGAAGGTAATATGGAACGTTATAAATACAAATCACTATTGGAAGTCAATCTGAAATCTTCGGTGGATGATTTGGAGCGTGGTCCAGGTTGGGTCTTTCAACAGGATAACGAATTAAAGCACTCAGCACACATTGTGAAGGATTGGCTGCTTTACCATGCTCCAAGGCAATTAAATACACCACCGCAAAGCCCAGATTTGAATATTATTGAACATGTCTGGGAAATTTTAGATCGAAAAATTTGAAAAAATCCGATTTCAAACGCTTCAGTACTCAAAGAAAGCCTAATAGAAGCTTGGAACAATATAACTTCTGCAGAGTTAACAAATTTAGTTACCTCGATGCCACGACGGCTTCAAGCTGTGATTGATGCTAATAGAGGACCAACTAAATACTAAGAAGCAATATTACTAAGAGTTAAGTATAGTTTTTCACACTGGCTCATAGTTTTTACAACAACAAAAAAACCATATAACTTAAAGTTTCAAGCTTTACACGAAATTTAAAAAAATTCAACAAATGTTCATCAAATTTCAAACGTTTTAAACAGTATTTTTAGAAAATTTTCTAATATGTGTCTTTATAGCCCACTGAATCTTGAAGTGGCTTGAAAATTGCATGGGTTATTGACCTCTGTTTTTTTGCTGGCGTTTTTGTGCATTTTCTCAATAGAAAAAATTGCGAGCATTTGTTATTTGGAAGAAAGTTCATAATACAGTCAGCGAAAAATTGATCAAAAATTAAGGCGAGTTATTGCCCACTTTAAACAATATAATACAAAATTAAATGAGCTACAAAACTGCATGCACGGAATTTTACTGAAAATTCTGACTAAAAGGTTTGAAATTTTGATGGACATTTTTGGAATTTCTTAAAATTTTGTACACATTTTTAAACTTTGAGTTCTATAACTTTTGTTGTAGTACGAACTATATTTTTATAAGAAAATTAAATTTTAAAAATTAAATTAAATAAAATTAAAAGTCACAACTTGCAATACATCTGCGCTGCTCTTATTGTGAACACAAATGTAAGTGAAAAAACATGTGCACGTAGCTCTAAAAAGACAAAGCAACTAATA
This sequence comes from Anastrepha ludens, assembly GCF_028408465.1. Classification (NCBI taxonomy): domain Eukaryota; kingdom Metazoa; phylum Arthropoda; class Insecta; order Diptera; family Tephritidae; genus Anastrepha; species Anastrepha ludens. Next base: position 5,412,581 of record NC_071498.1, on the reverse strand, counting down.
AATTTTTTGCTTAAAATCTAATTACTGCTGACTAAAAACTGCTCATTGTTGCCATCACAAACACCTCACTGTCTGAAGTGCTCAGCAGTGACTTGCAGGGATATTTCGAACAAATAGCTGGTACTTTTTAAGCTGCGTGAGGACTATCGATAGTTAAAACTATAGTTTTACAGCTGAGAATGGCAAACTGTGTCGACAGTTCCGTTCAGTAAGATTTGGCAAGTCATCATGAATCGTTTAACGCCAGAACAACGCTACCAAATTGTGGTAAGTTACTTTGAAAAACAAAAACTGTTCGAGAAATTATTAGAGCGAAGTGTTGAAGAAGACGCCGAAATATCGATTCTTTGTCCTTCCCAACTTAGTGGCCTTTGTCCTTCGACTACATCGAAAATTTTACGCAATGACCTTTCCATTGAATTGAAGCTAAAATTAGCCAGAATTGAAATCAAATGAGCATCGTTTGCGTCGCAGTTTTGCTAATTTGGCTCATGTAGATTTATTTATTTAGAAAAAAGTGGTGAAAAATTGGACTTATCGATTAGACCACGGTTGTCTGCGTCTGGAGTAACCTGTATAGCAGCAGGTATAGCAAAAATTGCCCCCAGCGTTCGAACTGTAGATATGCAATAGAAATGCATTCGAGCAACTATTCCACGCTCGACAAATGCTAGTTTCATTTTGGTCTACCTATTCAAGGAAGCACCGTCGAAATTTCCTGAAATTCAATTTATTGCCGACTCCAGCTTAACATGCGTTAGATGCCCCAAACATTTATCTCTTACTCAGAAAAAAAGTAGCGCATTTCATCAGCCGCGAACTAACCGACTACAGTGTGTGCCATAGTATTATCCTTGGTCATGTGGAAATTATTAAACAACTAGTAAACTTTTGTATTGAACTCACGAATCCCATATTTTTGGTTTGCCCATTATATGTACGTGCATATATATTTACATACGGACGCATATTGAATGCTTCACCTACAACCCATTAGGAAAATTTGTCGTTTATGAATCAAATATTACACGAAATTTTATACTTTTTTAAATACCCTATGGGAGATAAAATAAAATAAATACGTAACGGGTGTTTTTTTAGATGTACAAAACTTTATAAAGGATTAATCGCCATATTTTTAACATTTTTTTTAGCACACTCTAGCCAATTGTTATTCCAAGTAATCTTACCATTCTTAATAAACTATCTGCTCCGTCATTAAAAGTAGATACAGCAACATTGGTAGCTATTGCAACTATGTACTATCCGACTACCTGGACTACATTTGGGTACAATCTTCCAAATTTTCAAATTAAGACTATCATTAACATTTTGTGTGAATCCACCTAAGCTTTTCAAGTAATTGTTCGTCACTTAATGATTCATAGATGGGTTTTATTGCCTGCAGTATAATTGTAGGTAAAGGGGCTTTGTGCCTGTATTCTTTAATCGTACCTTCGGTTTTTGTTCTCTGTCAATCACACCAACTTTCTTCTCCAGATGCACAATGAAAATGCTGAGGTTTTTTGCCCGCATTTTTTCATATTTTGCAATTTTTACAATCGACTTCCACGGAAAGACGCCTAAAACTACAATATTAAGAATAATAATCTGTAAATAAAATCGATTTTTTGAAAATTCTGAACGTATGTAGCCCCTTAAAATCTATGATATTGCTGTAATTTTTACATAATCGGACACAACGTATAATAGGCTCACTCCTTGAATAATTGGCTTTGTTGATTGAATGAACAAACAAGCGGTTATTTCTTAGACTATAAGGCGAGATATGAGCTTGGAAGAGATTGGTCACTCTTTGCAGTTAACATTATAAACAAAAATTAATAAGAAATAGATTATTTTAACAGACAATGTGTAGGTCTAACAATTTCTGTCTGCTGCTATAATGAAGAAGACCATTTGGCTAGTCAATATTATTTGAAACGAATTTGTTAAAAATTTGTTGTGCGTTTTCGATTTCTTTAGAATGGATTTCATAGTATGGATGCCATATTAACGAGCAATATTCTAGGTGGCTTCTCACTAAGGCAATATAAAATGACTTCAACGTCTGAGGATTTTTCGAATGCTTTGGAGACAATAAAATCGATATGATTGGAGAATGATAACTTAACGTCAAAAATAGCACCATTGCCCGGTTAGACGTTTTGTAGATAGGCTCAATCAAGTAGAGTTTCCACGAATAAAAAAAAAACATTATTTACAAATTTCCGAAATAACAGAATAAAAGGATAAGAAACAGGATCACAGCAAATCTTCACTGTCTGTTTTAATGCTAGGCTTAAGCTTCATAATTGCAAGTTGCACATCATTTATGGAAAATTTCAAAACTTCTTATAGCTTCTAAAGAAGCTAGAGAGAGGATAAGGCTAAAATTGGCATAGAGTCATATTTTTCATACTGTGTCATACTGAAAGAACTTGCGAATAAGTCACAAGAGTCCTGGGTATTGTTAGAAGACATGTTATCAGACTCCAAACTGGTTGGAAACTCATTGGTTTGTTTTTTTGGAGTTAATTAAATACCAAAAACTTTTGGGATGATTTCAACATGTTTAAAGTACTAAATGCAAAGTCTGTCGCTAAAGTTTTTTGACTGTTTTCATATCTCATAAAACTTTTCATTTTTTAATTTTATCTAATTTATTTTTTTTTTTATTTTGAGGCACACAAAATAAAAAACACTGACCTAATATAGAAACGACAGGAACATCACACCCGAACATCATACAAAAATTTTAAAAATAATAATAATAGCTTCCAAAATTCAATTAAAGAGTACTTCCCTCACATTGCAGTGCACATTTTTTTTTTTTGTTATAAATTACGATCTGTTAATATTAACAATTAGTAATTGGTGTTAGGATTTGGAATTAAAATGTCCCTTCCCTTTGAAAGAGAACATTATTGTCTTTGGTGGTATTTAGTTACAATTTTACTAATACTTAGTTTTCTATTGTATAATTTTATATTATTATATTTTATTTTATATTACAGTACGAGCAAGATCTATGGGTGTTTTGCGCTTTAGTCTTCTTGGTTTAAGTTCCATTTCCGGTATCAGTCTCATCTCATGGTTTTTGTGCTCTAATAGTCGCAAGATGTGTTTACTGCTGCTTCTTTTTACTGCTTCAGTGACAGTGTCTATGCCGAGGTCGCGGTGAATGTGGTCATTTTTTATTTTGCGTTTGTGATTGTCCTTAGCATCTTAGATTGACTTCTCTGAATAATTTGTAGGTTTGATTTACTGGCAGTCCCACAAATTTCTAGTCCGTAGATCCATGTCGGTCTGATTATTGATTTGTATATCATTTGTTTATTAAGTAAGCTTAGGGTTGATTGTTTTCCTAGTAGCCAGTAAAGTTGTCGGAATTTGTTTTTTATATCGTTCCTCTTGTTCAGTATGTGTTTTTTCCATGTGAGTGCACATAATCAAAAAATTACTCGCAATACGATACAAAACGAGTATATCTACGTTTAATCCTTGGAATAATTTTCACTTACTACGAGCTCATAAAGAGTGTTTTGTGGGGTCATCGCCCCTATAGAAGTGAACGAGACCCTAATTTGTCGATTTCATCCCGTTGATAACAATTCGCCTCTACCCACCAAAGGTGAAAAGCTTTGGGCAGAGAGATTATCTCATAATCTTACAAAATCCAGTTGAAACTCGTTGGCCAGCGTTTTCATCATACTTTCGCTGGAAGGACTGAAGTTAAACTCGACTGAAATGAAATCAGTTTTAGCAATGATGCTCAGTTTTGGCTTAGTACACCCAAGTTAATAAAATGTATAATAATTTACTTTAATAATAATACGAAATATCGACTTATCGACTTAGAGATTCTTTTTAAAAAGATTTTGTCTGAGAAAACCCCTAGTGAAATTGTATAGCAAATAATTTTCTAGAACATTTTAACCCTCTAGCTGTGCTCAAAATTACATCTTATTTGGACTATCGTAAGAGATCTAATGGGTTAAGATATTCCACAAAATTATTCCTCTAAAATTTTACGAAGTCAACAACCCTTGGCAGAATGTCAGTCACTCCTTCCTTGACTTGTGCAATGATATTCTGAAGCCCAAAAGTAAGAAGAGAAACTTCTGGATAAGCGACTCAACTACCTCCACCATTAAGAGCCAACGCAAGCTTAAAGCATTAAGAGACAGTGTACGCACACGTGCTATGAAAGCTACGTATTGTAGTCACGCACCAACCCATTCCGTTACGGCGGCCGCCGACATCCAGCATAGCCTGAAGTAAAAGCATAGAAAATGTCGCCTGGAGTACCAACATGCGTGAGCTGTATAAACTAAGTCACGGGTTGACCGGGAGTTATGGAAATTCAAACACATCAAAGACAAAAATGTAGCCTTAATCACATCTGGACTTGCCCAACTTTGTAGATGGTTCAAGCATTTCTCTGAAGTTCTCAATCCTGCAGAGGCTAGCATACCATCGAACCGCTTTTCTTCGGCTTCTCCCACCAGAAATCGCTCATCACTACCATCGTCCCCACCCAGTCTGGAAGAAGTGGCACGAAAGCATCGGCAGCAATATGAAATCCTCAAAGGCTCTCTATTTTTTCCCTCTACTCAAAGCGATTTGGCGCCATTAAAAATTACCATATTTGTGGATGGCGAGGATAACCTAAAAAAAAAGGCGACCTTTCTCTGCATAAAAACTACAGAGGCATCACCCTAATCAGCATTCCATCAAAAATTTTGTCAAAACTCCTACAAAACAAAATACAAACATACCTCGAACGTTCTTTGCATAAACAACAAGCCGGTTTTCACTCAAATAGTTCGTGCTTTGACCATATTGGCACGCTTCGTATTGAAACTTGAAATTGAAATTTAAATAGGTCGAGCCAAGGAGGACCAAGAGATTTGATGGTTCCTAAAACACTCAGGCTAAGAAGCCCATTGCATTTGAAGCTCTGGAAAGAAGGTAGATAGTCAAGGAGGGAAGGAGAAAAGTATCAGAGAAAGAGTTAGAAAAGAATAGAGACAGAGATAAAGGTAGTTAGTCCTATGACAATTTTCCAGATTATTTGGCAAGTCTGTAAATATCCTCCAGTTTTAGAGAACGAGTATTACTCATTCTCACGACATCGGAACCCAAAACTCGTAACCTTGCTCTAGCAAAGGCAGAGCACTCACAGAGGAAATGCTCAGCGCTATCCAACTCCTCTAGGCAAGACAGGCACATCGGTTTCTCAATGATTCCAATGGGGGTCATATACTGACCACGTGGGTTGTGTCCTGTAATAATGCCGACCATCAACCGAACGTCTTTCCTTCCAAGTTTTAGTAGAAAGTTTAACAGTTTTCTGTTTGGACTTGTCACAAAACACTTTACAGTTCTGCAGCCTTCTAGACCAGACTATCGCTCTTTATGTAGATTGTCTACATAATCGCTGATCCAATTCATGATTCCTGCGGAAGTGATTCCGATTATTGGCTCTGGTCCTTGTGGGGAACCGCTGATCTACGGTTGACCAATTCATCGGCAATTTCGTTTCCTTGAACACCGGAGTGTCCTGGAACCCATATAAGTACAAGCCTGTTCTATCTTGCAACAGAATTAAGCTTCTTCTTATATTCTTGGACAATCTTTGAGGTTCGCTTCGCGTTCTTCAGGGCCCTCGGTGCAGCCTGACCGTCACTGAAAACTCCAATCTGTTTCCCGCTCCAGTTCTCCTCTCGATTATCCATTCGGCTACTTTCAGGATGGCAAAAATTTCCGTTTGGAAAACAGTTGCCATTTCCCCCATAGCATAGTGATGCTTATTACTATCGTTTAGGTACCATCCGGCTCCAGACCCTATTTCATTCTTGGACCCATCGGTAAAGAAAATATCGGTCAAACCTCCCTGAATGCATTCTGTATTGCTCCATTGCTCACGCTGGAGCAAATTAACGAATGGCAATCAAATATCTACGTCTTCTTTGTTGGCTTCAGCAAAGACAGGAACTCTATTTGAAAGTCGCTTTGGGCTAGAGGTATTTCGGAAAAGTTAATGAACATCACAAAGGCACACTGCAGAGGTTTTCAATGCAAAATGTTTACAACAAACAAGGTTGGCCTAAAACAAGGTTGTCTCATGTCTCCATTCCTGTACCTTATAGTTCTCGATGATGTGCTGAACAAAACGCTAGCGAGTATGCGGGGTGTAACCTGGAACTTCCACTAAAGCTCGGACCTCAGATCACATGCAAGCGAAGTTAGCCTTAAAATAAATGTAAATAAAACCGAATTCACCTCCAACGGCTTAGGAAATGATGTCCTGCATTTCACCGTAAAAGAGAGAGAAAGGAGAAGGATTTTTGTTATCAAGGAAGCAAAATAACACCTACAGGCGAAACGTCCAAAGTGATTGCAAGTCGAATAAATAAAGTCTTCGAAATCCTTATCAGTCGAGACCAAGTTTCAAATCTTCAGTTCCAATGTAAAATCCGTACTGCGATATGGTTGCGAATCCTGGGCGCTAACATCTGTGCTAATTTGGAAACCGCTTTTATCAACTCCTGCCTGGCCGCACATCATTTCTATTGGAATCAACCAATGAACTCCCCATCGAGCTCAGAATCGAACGCAGACGGTTTAGTTGAATAGGCCATGCACTGCCCAAAGATGCCAGCGAAGTCTGCAGGGCCTTTCTTGGAGTCCGCTAGGCGCAAAAAGCTGTGGTAGACCAAAGACCTCCTGGCGGCGTATGATAGATGCCGACCTAAGGAATTTCAATACCAACTGGAGTAATCTCAAGCAACTCGTGAACAATCGAAACGACTTTAACAACTTTGTGTTTGCCCTACGCTCCACTCGAAGTTAGAGGGTATTATACAGGATACGCCATCTATTATGTCGGTATGTAAACGCTGAATAACTTTGTCACTTACCAACCGTTCGACTTCAACATACATGTTTTCGATGCGTCAATTCAGTACAATTTCAACCATGGATTGCTTTACACCCAACAACGCGCTGAAGTAGTGACGCTATACATCGCAAATAGTCGTTCTATTGTTCTAACTCAACGCGCATATCGCAAAAAGTATCGCGGCAAACAGGCACTGTCTAACAATACTATTCGTCGTTTGGTGGCGAATTTTTTTGAGCACGGGATAGTAGAAGATCAAATCCAATACACTGGTTGAAGCAGTGAGGGAGCGTTGCCCAGGAGCCAACAGTGTCGTATCATCGTCGCACTCAGCATTTTGGCATCAGCAAAACCACAATGCGGCGCATTTTAAAGGATGACAATTGACACAAATAATATTGCCGACAGACCATTCACGTCGCTTGGAATACGGCCAAACAGTCGCTCGAATGGTTGACACTGAACCCAATTTTTGGAAGCAAATTTTAATGACTGACAAGGCACATTTTAACCTCTCTGAGAATTACACAAGATCTATGAAACGCCATTGCATGACAGGAAAGTAACTGTTTGGGCCGGCATTTGCGCCAAAACCATCATTGAGTCATATTTTTACCGAGAAAACGAAACGGTCGATGGAAACCGATATCGATGGATGTTGACTCATTATGTCTGCCCGCAAATGCGTGAGAAAGATTTAGGCGGTTACTGGTGCTAGGGTGCGTCATGCTACACACAATTGAATTTCTGCAACGAATATTCCCGGGACGTCTAGTGTCAAAAAGAGGCGACATCGGCTGGCCCCCCAGATCACCTGACTTAACCCCCCGGACTTCTTTTTGTGGGGTTATCTGAAAAGTAAGGTTTACGCCAACAAGCCGCAGACTATTTATATTTGATTCAAAGCGAAAGTGTTGTATCATGAAAAATTAGACACCCGTTACATACATCAAAAATGCCACAGAAAGGGCGCAGCTGCTGATTGATCAAATTTCTTAATGCCCACCCAGGAGATTAACAAGCGCGCATGAATGTGTAAAAAAAAATTAAAACTCAGGCAATTTCCTAAATAACGATTTCACACACACAAATACACACTCACACATATGCGAACATACAAAATCGAAATTACTATTCAGATCATTCGAAGCAGCTGACAAAATGATGCCGAGTGGTGAAACCAATTCATTTAATATTTCGATTGCGAGCACACGCAATAGCACAACCGAACAGCAGAAACCACTTTCAAACGACTGATATTTTCAATATTTCAGTGGGCCTAAAAATATGTAATAAATATTTGTTAAAATCCAATCTACACTGCATGCATACCAAATAATTTAAAACAAATACGACACTGTCAGTGAACAACGTGCATAGAATACAACTACGACTGAAAGCCAACGGCAACAACAACAACAGCAGCAATAAAAACACACTCGAATGTATTTGTGGGTGAAAGTCACGGCCTCGGCCATCCGGCAGCCAACGGTAGTGGCAAAAAAAAACAAACAAAAAATGTGTCTCACGGGAATTATTTCAAAGCTCGGTTAACAGCTAAAATGGAGAAAAAAACATCCAATAAGCCTGAGGATGGTGAATACGAAAAAAATAAAGAAAATTGTGTACGATTTTACAAAGGACCATAAAAACACTTTGACGATTGGATTATTGCACCCACTGATAGCTAAAAAAACGCCTGCCATTAAGTGCTGCCCGGATGTGCGGAGCTTAAAAGGTATGAAGGACAACATAAAAGCATTTCATTGCAGTTCAAAGCAAAGTTGTTAAGGTGTTGCTAACAGGAATATCTAGCGGGAAAAAACAGCTTTGGCCAATATGCAGTCAGCAAAGGCAAAAGAAACAGGAGGGGAAGTACATATTTGCTTAAACATATTGCTTTGATTGTGGCACTCAATTTGCGTGTGAACCTTTTCGGAGAGGATTTCAAGGATACAAACGCAACCATCCAAAAACAGACGAGGCGCGCATACGAATACAAAAAACTTCATACAACCGCATACATAAGCATGCATATGTGCTTACATACAAACAAACACATATATGTGTATATTCAACAGATATGCACGCACACTCGTACATAAATACTTACATATATATGTTTATATGCACACATCTACATACGCACTGGTATGCTCAAATGGCCACATTCCTACATTCCACTCGGCACAGCTTGGCAATGAGCTAAGTTGGATTGAATGGAATGAAATTTGCGTGCCTATCAATTACAAAATGTATATGCAACAACAACAGCAAAAACAGCATCAATCCGCCTGTCCGTACTTTTAACACGAATAACGTCTCTGCAACCGCGGCTACCCTCGCCTAGCCGACGGAGACGAGATGTATTTTGTTTACACAAAAATTTGGCCGAAAGGATTTGAAATTCGCATAGGCGCCATGCGCTGAATGATTGGATACAAGGTTGGACGGATGCTTGAACGGTTCGTTGCTTGCATTGCGCTACAGGGAAGACTTGTATCAATAAATAAATTGCTCGTTCAAAACTAGTACGATTTCACCAATTGCGAACTACTCCAGTGATGGGGGTTCGAGTTGGGCCAAACGATGACGCAGGTTTTTTTTTTTTTTCATTCAAAAATATTAAGTTATTGTGGCTCGTGAATTCGATACGATACCTAAATCAGTCTGTAGAGAGTTTTGCTCAAGGTGGTGTGCTTTCCCCTCTACTGTGGAATCTGAAAATGTACAAGTTGTTGTTAGATCTCGAATGGCAGGGGGAATCCAAGTTGGGGCTTACGCGAACGATGTTGCTTTATTACGAAGAGGGAAGTTTCCAGATACTCCCTGTAGTCTAATGCATTATACTCTAAAAGTCATAGATACTTGGGCTAAAACATGTTTCGTTTCGCCCACCAGATCATATCAGTGTATTTGAAGCCAAAGTCAGGGCTTTAAAGAAGGGACTTACAGCGATAAAAACGAGATATTATCCACAAATGAAGACTTCATTTACTCAGACGGCCAAACAGCTATAAAAGTGCTAGAATCCGGAACACACTCGTCAAAAAGAGTCATAGAATGTTTTACACTTCTAAATTACGCATCTCAATCAACAAAGTAAACCTTATCTGGCGCATAGGAACATAGCAGAAAACTGCAAGCAGATGAACTTGCTAGAATAGGTAAAACTCTTGACATCCAATTGTATGAAACGTTAATACCAATGTCCATAACCAATTGTAAATTATTAATGCATACGGAAACCATCAACAGAGTAGATGCAATTTGGCAAAGCCTGAGTACGTGCGAACTAAGCAAACAGTTCTTTCAAAAAAATCACTTGGTAGTTTGAATGTGACTGAACTTATGCGACTAATGTATTGCTTGTTGGACGAGAAGCTGCATAAAATTACCACAAAAAGGGATCTCTATGCGTTTACTACGAAGGTGGAGGACGTAGCAGAACGAGTAACTCAGTTAGTTGAAGAAAACAAAAAAAGAAATTTGCCAAATTAAAAAGGAGAAGGAGAGTGAACGGGCTGAATTCGAAAGATTTATCGGCGAGTGTAAGCGGAAACAGTTGATCTTCGGAGGAGTGGAGAAGAACTCTTCACCCCTAACTTCAATCATGAAATGGTGCTCAGAAAAATTTGACATTGGAGCAGCAGTTATCTCTGATGTGAAGATGCTTTATGAGAAGGCTGCGAAGCTAGCGGTCAAAGTGGAGTTCTCGTCAGAAAAAGCAGTGCGAGAGGTTTTCAAGAACATTCGCAAGCTTTCGGGCGCGAATATTTCTGTCGACAATGACCTAAACAGCGATAAAAAGTTTCAGAAGCTAGTTTTCCTTCATTTTAAATACTCTATTAGCAGCAATTCCAATGTACAAAATAGAAATATTAGGCAAACAAAATGAAAATAGACAACAACTGGTCTAAATAGGGCAACAATAGAAAGTAAATTTGTGGCAAAGAATTAGGTATTAAAGTTCTAATTGATTTATAAGATAACAATTGGGGAGTTTAGATATAGATTATAACAATATTCTAGCGAAAAATCCTGAATCAAAAAACTAAGAAGTTTTCATATACAGTGGCCACACATTATTTTCGTACACCCTGCGTAGTACGTAAGAAATTTTTTATTTGCCCAAAATATTTGCTGTGACAATATATTTTTTTTGGGTCAGTGTAAGAATGTTACATTCCTGATTAATTGCCGCAAACAAAACTCCCGTTATTTCAACTCACACAGAGGGATTCCAAGAAAAGCAAAACACTTATTCGTACACTTTCAGTTCATGATATTGTTGCTGCAAAAGTAACAGTAAAAATCGTTTGTGTTTTTACTAATATTGCTGAAATCGAAATAATATAGTTTTTTTTTTAGTTTTTTCTCGCTGATTCTGTTTCAGTTGCGCGTAATATCTCGATTGAAAGTGGGAAAATGGGACGAGGTGCGGATTTACCATTAGAAATGCGTAAAATTGTTATTAAATTGTACATGGAAAACAAGTCTCTGAGCGAAATCGACAAAAAATTGGCAAATCGCATTATACGGTGTAAAGTGTTATTGCTAATTACGATAATACTGGTAAATTGGAAGTTAATCACCACCAAGCCGGAAGGCGAACAATTGTGACTTCACGTGCAGAGCGTAACATAGTAGCATCAGTCCCTCAAAATCCGAAAATAACCTCCACGATACTCTGCCGAAATATTCTAGAGTCTTTGCATAAACAAGTAAGCACATAACCAGACCGTAATTGTCTGAGATTGAAGTTCGCAAAATGCTATATATATGAGCCAGAATCTTTTTTGGGAAAACGTCATATTCAGTGTTGAGTCGAAATTTAATGTTTCCCGATCAGATGGGCCTCCAAAAGTTTGGCGAAAAGAAAATACAGAACATAATGAAAAAAATCGTATTCCTATCGTTAAGCCTGGAGGAGGAAATGCAATGGTTTGGCGGTGCATAGTTGCATCTGGAGTCAGGAAAATGGTTTTTATTGATGATAAAATGGACAAACATCTGTATTTAAACATTTTGAAGAATAATTTGCATTATAATGTCGTTAAACTTGGACTGAATGCTAGAGGCAACAATGACCCAAAACACTCATCTTATCTCTTGTAAGAACGGCTTCTTTACCCCTGTAAGCAGCTTTAATATTCACCTCAATCACCGGATCTGAACCCAATTGAGCATGTCTAGGAGCTCTTAGAAAGGAGAATCAGAAAGCACAAAATAACATCAAAGACGTCATTAAAGACAGCTTTAAGTGTTGAGTGGGAGAAAATTACAGGTAGCTAATGAAACCAAGCTGTTGGTAAAAAGTATGTAACGCCGCTTGGAAGCAGTTATTAAAGCTAAAGGCTAAAGTACTAAATACTCGTTTTTTTACGTGATAACGTCTTATAATTCGATTTAACAGGCTGCACGCACGAAAAAATGTGTCGTTTCGTCATTTTTCACGTTTGTGTAAATGTAACTTGACCTATTCCATTGCAATTCCATTTACCTCCTCCTCTATATCCATACAAAATATCTATCAAACAAATAGAATTCAAATTTTGTTTTGAAAATTGCAACCATTCCATCAATATTTTCTTATGACGTTGTCACGTTAAACTATCGTCAGTAAACCGACTTTACAGACAACCTCTTTTTTTCACTATTTTTTTAATAAAATATCCCTTATATGGCTTTGTACGAATAATATTTTTGCATAAATTTGTGCCTTATTTCGTTATTGTCATAAGTTCTCTAATTCCAGAAATGAAATTGAAAGTTTTTGTTCCTTAAATGTTGAATAAATATGTTATTCTTTACGAATATATCAAAATTTTGTTCGTTTGTATAAATCGTGCTAAGTATCAGATGTATCTGTTTATAAACTGTAAGTGTACGAATAAATTGTGTGACCACTGCACATTCTACCGCTTGTCCAGTTTGTACGTTGGATGTCCCAGAAAATATTCACACCTCATTGGTACCTGTCCTGTCTACACAAGTCTTTGTTGTGCACATTTTGGTCAAAAGATATTGGATCTCTTAAATATGAAAATAATTTTGAATGGCAGAGATTATAAAGCTCTGTACAAATTCTTATCTGGCTGTCACAAACACAGGGAGCTTGTGCTTAATCAATTCTCGTAATTTGCTTATTATTTGTTGTGTACTGATTAATTTATATTTTCATTTGAGGATTGGTTTTTGAATAAGTAAAAAACAAAAAAATATGTGCCAAAATAATCTTTCTATTTTTTATACCCCCAAAATGGAACCGCGATCGCTCAAAAGGCGATATTTAATAGAGAAGTTACAACATAGGAGGTAAGGGCGAACACCACTGTGATTTTTCAAAACAAAACAATTTTAACTTAAATCTTGAAAATTGAAGAAGTTATACCCAATACAGTCTTGCCTTGGTTTCGTTAATCTATTTTGATTTCGGACGGGGTAGGTGATTTGCCTGCCGCTTTCTTTAACTTTTTTTGATAAAAATATATTGTAGTTCATTGTGCAAAAAATATCATATAAGCAACGTTTTCAAAATGTACTCGTATATAAAATTTTGATTAAGAATCGACTGACGCGCTTTGTTAAACTGGGCCAAAATCGCGTCAAACGAGAAGAAGAAGCATACATTTTAAAGTAAATTTTTTTCATTTTCTTCCATATAAAACACATTTTTATATATTCCACATATTTCCTTATGTACTTCTATATGTATGTATCTGTATTTGGAATGTCGCTCCTGTTTTGCATGTCATTTATACGAGTATGCCGTTGCCATATGTCCAAATGGCATTAACACGGAAGAAGAGGAAACAATTAGATGCCTCCTATGTGAGTATGGCGGCTTAGCCAGAAAGAGACTTTGCACTCTTGGTAGTGCATTCTTAACAGATGTAGTGGATATAGCGCATATAAAACTAATAAAGCTTTGTTCGTTTCTAAAAGCTACAGAGTGGTTTAAAAAGAAACCAATAATGTAGGAAAAGTTGCAGTGGTGTCACAATGAATATACGACAGATCTAAATGTGTCATTACGACAGCCAATCTCCGGTCAATCTCCTTGTTGCCACAAATTTCAAAACTACTAGAAAAACTCATTCTAAAACCAATGGTTGAAACTCGCAATCTGATACCTTCACACCAGTTTGGATTCCGTTGTAAGCACTCCACCATAGACCAGGTGCACAGAATTACAGCTGAAATAGAAAAATCGTTCGAAGAGAAAAACATATGCTCAGCAGTCTTCCTGGACGTCGCGCAAGCATGCGACAAGGTTTGGCATGAAGGCCTTATCAGCAAATTGAATTCATGCCTTCCACTTCAATACAGTGCATTTATGAAATCGTATATAACTGAACGCTCATTTCGCGTAAAACAAGGGAATGAGTATTCCAAATTGCAGGAAATATATGCTGGCGTGCCGCAAGGGAGCATCCTTGGACCCCTTATTTACCTTCTGTATACGAAAGATATACCATTACCTCCAAGCACTATGATTGCCAACGTTGCTGACGACACAGCAATTCTTGCAACAGGAAAAACCGCCGATGTAGTGGCAGAAGCGGTTTGAAGGTTAGAAACCGCTATAGACGCTGTAGAAATATGGACGAAAATTTGGCGAATAAAATTAAACAGTAACAAATCAAAAAGCAAGCCATCACCCAATAATGCTACTAGGTGCTCCAATTCCATACGCAAACACTGCCAAATATCTTGATATAACCCTCGATTCTAAGCTCCGTTGGAAGGAGTATATAAAAATAAAACGAAGCGAACTTAATTTGAAAATATTAAAAATGAACTGGGCTCACGGAATTCAGAACTTTCCATACAATAACAAAATAATGATATACAATCAAATTATCAAACCAGTGTGGCCTTATGGCGCACAAATTTGGGACTGTGCCAGTCAAAATAGTACATATTAACATAATCCAGCGATTTCAAAATAAACTTCGCAAAAACATTGTGAAGGTACCTACGGTCGCTGAAGTTATTGAAATGCAAGCAGAAGTCCACTCTAAGGGGCACGTAAACGAGGAAGCCAGCAAACTTCTGAACACCGCAGGCCTAACCCGGCGAATCCAGCGAAACAAACCATATGATCTTATTGGTATTAACTGGTCACTGTCTGATAGGGAGCCACGCTAGAAGGTTAGCTGTCTAAATACAGAAGAAGACGGTCAGGCACCTTTTATGTGAGTGTGAACGCTTAGCGACAAGGAGGCTCCGCACTCTTGACATGGCATTTTCAATTGATGTAGCGGACATGGCACATCTAAAACTAACGAAGCTTTGCTCGTTTATTAAAGCTACCGGATGGTTTGTAAAGCAACCCATAGGGTAAGGATAAGTTCCAGTGGTACCACAATGGACCTATGAAAGGTCTAAGTGTGTCATTGTGACAGCCACCCCACCTACCTACCTATTGGTAGGTAATGTAAAAAAGAGATTTTAAAACTCCGCCCACAAAATTGTTAAAATCGTACTGTTTGTTAGTTTCCTTTCAACTATATTAGTTGTAGTGTCAACAAACATTTTTGTAATAAAAAAAATAAAATTACGACAGCCACCCTACCTACCTACATATATTTTTACTTAGTAAACACAGAAAAAAATTAATTTCGGTAGGAACTTTTTTTATGAATGAAAAAAGTAATATGCTTTAAAAGGATGGTTAAGTTTCAAGGTCTGGTCTTAATTTTGAATAAAATACAATTTTTTTAGGAAATTATTGTCATTTCTCTTTATTATGATAATATTGGTATAGCTCAATTACGCATGGAACAAAATATCGGTCAAATAGCCGCCGCGACCACCAAATGCAAATAGTTCCTTATCTGAAGGGTGGTTAAGTTTCAAGGGCCGATGTTGATTTAAAATAAAACACAATTTTTTTAAGAAATTATTGTCATTATTGTCATAATTGAGGTTTTATGTCGTTAATGTGCGAATTGTCTCATCCTTTAGCTCTTGAATTGTTGCTGGCTTATCGACGTACAGCTTTTCTTTCAAATAACCCCAAAGAAAGAAGTCCAACGGTGTCGTTGACGTTTAGGTGTGGTTCACATTCAACATTGGCCCTTGATATTTAACCACCCTTTATAAGTATTGTATATATCTGATTTTATCTTCTTAATTATAATTTTTACAAAAATTGTGATTGGTAAAAATTGTAGATAATTTATTTAATTCCATAAAAACAGCTATTTGCAAAATTTTTTTAGCAGTTATAACTCCGGAGACACGTTCAAAAACTAAACCCATCTCTAATTTCAAAGAATGCAACCCTGCTACAAACTCATTATAACCAACTTAAACTAACTGAGCAAACAGCGATCATAATCGCCAAACAAATTCAAATCAGCATAATCACGCCTTAATCGTCGTGTTTCGCTCACTTTTCTACATTGCGGGCTTAACCCTTTACCGCATATGGGCCCATTTATGGTCTTGCAGATTTTATTCAATTTTATTTCTAAATTAAGTATTTTAAAATAATTAAAAATATTTTACGCCATCAAATATATATTTGGGAATAATAACGCAAAAAAATTTTGTTTGATTTTATGACACTTCGAAATAACCACACTTTTGTGCAAGTGGGTGAAAAAGCAGAACAGAAGTGCGAGTGATACATTTTCAAAAAACAATATCAGAGTAAAACGTAAGTACTTTTTGACAAAAAAAAATTGTTTGGATGGCGTCAATATACTCATCTTTATTTACAGATAACAATTTCTCCGCTTTCTATGCCTTAAAACTAGTTTTTATATATGGTTCCGTGAAAAAAATTATTAAAAAATGTTCATTATTTTTTCAATCAATATGTCATTCCTAATTAAATAAAGCTTTTTCTACCGTGAAACAATTTCTTTTTCAACGCACTATAAATTCATGTAGTAAAGGGTTAAAAGTAGATTCCTAAAACGCAAAGCCCTCATTTGCGAAAAATATAAAATACTTAATATTGTACTTGATTGTCCAATGAAGCAAGCTTGTCAACGAAAAATGTACAGTTGGCACTTATAATGGCATCACTTAGTAAAATTTACCAAAAATAAAGCGAACTAGTCATGGTCCTAAATTCACTAGAAACGGACTAGTTCAGGGTTAGTGGATTTCACTTCATGGCATGGCTGCGTGAAAGGATATGTGTACGTGTTTACAAGAGTTGTCTGTTGCGCCGAGAACAAAAGCAAAAATGTAACCATTCGGCTAAAATGCGCCCGTAAATATGTTTGCAAATCAATTCGAATATGTTTCCAATTCACTTTTTACATCTCATTACACTCAAACTTACGGTATGCGATATTTCTGACAGTAAACGGAAATTTGAGGAGTACGCAATTATTAGTAATAAAAATGAAATTAAAAGCAGCAAAAAAATACACATGCAAAATAGTGTAGTTGAAGTGAAACCAGACTTTATATTATACAATATAAGCACAGGGGGATATGTTTAACAAGGTGCCGTCGGCGTATTCATATAAAGAATATATGGAACCAATGAACTTTTAGACAAAGCTGCCTATCCTGATACCAAGTCTGACATTCCTATTAAATTTCTTTGCGATATCTTGATTTTTTTTCGGGATGATTCATCAATGGAACTCGAGCGGAAGTTTAATGCCGGCTTATATTATTCAATGTGATTCTTGAGTAACAAATTCGTTAAGTCCTTGAGTGCATAGAGAAACTAAAATACCATGAAAAAAGCTTAAAGACGAAGAGTTAAGGCTACAGGATGTACGCTATCTAACAACTGTGGGGCTACGACAGTTTAGTCCTTATTAGGAATGTGCAAACAAAAGAGATTTAAGCATCTCATAACGCTGCTTAAGGACGGACTGAAAAGTTCAGCGGCATTCTTACAGGTCATTGCAGATTGCATAAGCTAGTAGTGTGGTCCACTGTTTCTTGTAATTTCTACAACCAATCTCCACAAACTCCAACACACCTCGTTTTCGAATCCGATGCCATATTGAGAGAAGAGTAAAGAACACGGTCTGGCGCGGTCACAAAAAGGCATATATGCTCAGCCCAACCCAGCTCTATCTTAAGTTTATTACGGGAACTGGGTTTGGATGAGATACTATGATAAGTAGAGGACACAAAGGACCACAACGTCAAAGCGCAAATCTCAAGTCTCATTCATTCATTCAATTATCTACTCGTTGGCTGTCCCAAGAGTTAAGTTTTTCGCCTTCAAGAGCATCGCTAAAAACATCATCAATTAATTGATTAATTCAGCAGGCTTGCTGGAATATTTCCACTTAGATATATGAAGTGTCTATATAAAGCTATATAACCTACGAAAAGGTCCATGAAAGTCTGCTTGATACATTTTAAACCCCAATTCGATTATCGAACCTCTTCAGACTGACATCAACTCAAGTTATCAAATCACTTTCTATTTTCATTTAAGACGAGTTAGTCAAATTTATTGGTTACTAGCTTTAACCCGCGGCACCGCTCGCGTAGGAGTAGTTTTGAGGGATTTGGGATATGTATATAAAAGAATCACAAACAATAATTTCATAGAAAATAATTTTTTATTAATAACCATAATATTACAATACCCGGCATCCGTTGGTATGCCTCGTTGAATAAAATCAAAACAACCAATCAGAAAAATATCAAGCAAAATTATTTTTATTAATTTTCTATCTCAACCCGTTTTTGAACTTTGCATTTGAGTCATAGTTCAACAGCTTATGCGGATTATGAAGTCTAGAGTGTGCTATAAATAGTGGGAAATAGGAAAAACTAAGACTTTTTAGATTAAATTTAAGCAAATATTCGATTATTAGTGACGAATGAGAGTGGTGGCGCGGCCTAGGGGCTGTGGGTTGGAAGTTCCATCATAAAAACATGCCTATAACCTTCATTGGGTGAAAATATGAATTTATAAAAATTCTTACGTCATTTGGGTTTGTCGTTTATATATTAGTATAGATTTTAGTAAATAATTTTCTTGTATCTGAATATTGCAGGAAACGAGGAAATCTAGACAGCATAGTAACAGAGAATATTTTATCATTGCCGCAAGTCTTTCATATTTGTTGGCACTGGTCGTATACAAACGCCACAGTTGATGCGATCGATCCGACCTGCAACGGGTGCACATCAAAACATAATATGCAATGGAAATTTCTTTTCCTTGACCATAAGCGCTTCGCACATCCGGCTACGGTTGCTTTCATTTCGATGATCTTAAGGGGACCCAGTCATCTAAAATTTCAAAAAATCAATTTCTTGTTTTTTCGATATTTCGAAAGTATAGTATCTTAAGAATATACTGTGAAATTTTCATGAGAAAGTTCCCAATATTATGGCTTCCACAACCCATTATTTAGGTAGAGAGCGGCCCTCAAACTTTAAACTCATTTACCTCGAAACGACTTCTTTCGGCCTGGTGTTGTCAAAAAAACTATTCAACCGAATCGTCTCGTATTAGAATCATATCATTATTTCAATTATTTCGTTTTTTTTTTATTACAATAAAAAACTGAAAAACAAAAACCCGATATTTAGAGCTTCAAATTCAAAACCGCGCCATTTTGTGAAATTTTTTTTATTATTCTAATACTTGTTGTACTGATTAATAATTTTTTTGGGTTTGATTGAAACGTAATGAGCCTTCCCACGCGGAGCGTCTGCCAAGCGATCAACCGAATCGGCTGGTGGGGGAAAATGATCGTTGGACCTTCCCCTTCCACTAGAAACCGGTCCCAGTTCGCTGGTAACAGTGGTGCAGTCAACATCGCTCCGCGCGTGAAAGCTGTTTTAAAAGTGTGTTAGGATTTTGCAGTGGCGAAAATGCAGCGATCGTTGGAGCAACGTTACTCGATCAAATTTTGCGTAAAGCTAAACAAAACGAGTACCGAAACCATTGGGCTACTCAAGGAGGCTTTGAGTACGATCCTGGGGGCAAGAGAGAGAGTGGCACACGACCCAGACGCCACGACCCAAGAAGGCGCGTTTGTTGAAATCCAAGTTCAAAACCATGCTGATCATCTTTTTCGACTCTCGAGGCATAGTCCACAAGGAGTTTGTACCTCCAGGAAGCACTGTCAACGCGGCATTTTACAAAGAAGTGCTCCTTCGGCTGAAAAACCGCGTTGCCTGGGTTCGGCCCGACCTCGTCAACAATTGGACCCTTCATCACGACAATGCGCCGGCGCACACCGCCTTCTTCTGCACCTCTGCATTGGCCAAGATGGGGGTTCCCACCCTCCCTACAGCCCAGACCTGTCCCCTCCGGACTTCTCCTTGTTCCCGCGCCTGAAAAGAAAGCTGAAGAGGAGGCGTTTCGACTCCATCGAGGCGATCCAAAAAACTGTGACAGCCAAATAGAACGCGATTCCGGCGGATGAGTTTAAAATATGTTTCCTGCAGTGGAAGGACCGTGTATTGACGCTCAAGGGTCCTATTTTGAAGAATATTAGTTGTATAAACCAAAAAGTTTAATAAAACTGCTTACAAAAATAGAAGAGCCAAAATGGACAACACCGTCCAGATTGAATTTTTCGGGAGGGTATATTTCAGCGCCATATTTAAAATTATTAAAATAAATTTTCATTTCATTTTTTTTATTGTATTGTATTGTATTATTTTTTACAATATAAAAAATGAAAAACGTTATTTAAGTTGTTTAGGCTTTTTATTTAACTTCTTTTACATACAAATATTAAAAACAATTTTTTTTTTTATTTTAATAATTTTAAATATGGCGCTGAAATATACCCAAAATTATCGATCTCTAAACCACCGGACCCCTTAATAGCATCGTCGACGTCTTTGTCTGCGGATTCTGTCATCAACAAACAAACTATTGATCTTTCCTATAGCCGAAGCACAAATAGCAACATTATTTATTTAACACCAACTCCCGACGCTTAACCGATTCTGACAAAGAGCCCTCTCATAACTTTAATTTGAACTTCCCAAGTACTAAAAAAATCCGTGTTACCTGATCGAAAAATCATATTTAAGTAGAAATATTCTTCTTCTTCCTATTTTAGTGACAGACACTCAAAGTGCGAATTTGTATAATAGTGTGAGTGCTTGGTATTTTTGCTTGAACGTATTGGCGGAGTTGCTAAGCCAAAATTAGAATTTTTATTGTAACATTAAAAACAATAGAATAACGACGCAAAAAGTACAAAATAATGTCTTCGACTTGCAAAATTTACAATGGCAAATATTATTAATCTATATTTTAGCTATACCATGCAACCATCTTACAAAAAAGAGCGCTTTGGAATCAGTTGATCTCAGCTGTTGGCATTTTTTGACGACTTACGAGTATTTGCACTTACGAATTTGTACAATAGTTAAGGCACTCTTCCACACTCACTTGTGATTATCAAACATATCTAAGCAGCTGATTTCACTGTACGTCAATATTATTGAAGATGTGTCAAACAATTTCGTTAACGCATTTAAACAAATGTAGACGGAGTGCTCGAGGAGCAACGTAATTTTAAAACACGGCAAAATGAGCAGCGAAGGTAAATGATAAATTATGAACACAGAAAAATAAAACTTTCCCGTTTTTACAGACCTAACAGACATCGTCATTGAAGCACTTGAGGTGTTTCTGAATCACATTCTTTATGTCCGTAATCTATATCCGGAGCAAATTTTCAAAAAACGACGCGTATACAATGCACCCGTTTATGTTTCCATCTTTCCGCCACTTAATGCCTACATTCATGGCGTCCTCCGTGCAGCGCGTGAACTACAGCAACGGGGAGAGTTGCAAAGTGTCCTGCTACAGTTCTACCATGACGAATTGCCACTGAACGAGTGTTTCACGTTCGAAATCAAAAAATTTCAGCCCCCTGCAGAGGCTCAAGGGATAGAGGAAGCGCAGTCAACATTGTTATGGGATGATAAATTCTTCATCGATTTCGAACAGCAACTGCGTAATTCACTTTATAAATTAGTTGAGCGCTTAAACCTATTAGCAAAGCTGCCAAAGGGTGCAAAATTTAAAGTTGCGCTTAATACGACGCAGGAGGCTTTTGTAAAGTTCAGCCATAGTTCAGCAAACCAGGTGAGAAAGTCGATATCTATGTGTTAGGACAATTAATTAAAAAGCGTTCATATTTAAGGGTTTTCCTTGGCTTTGCGATGGCTTAAAACAGGAAGCAGGAAAGCGTGTAATATCCCTGCTACCTCTTACCCGTTTGGACAGCATTGGATTAAAGCTTAATGTGGAATTATCTTAAACACATTTAACTACTTAACGGCCGCCGTGGCCGAATGAGTTTGTGCGTGACTACCATTCGGAATTCAGAAAGAGAACGTCGGTTCGAATCTCGCTGAAATATCAAAATTAAGAAAAAGTTTTTTTCTAATGGCGGTCGCCCCTCGGCAGGCAATGGCAAACTTCCGAGTGTATTTCTGCCATTAAAAAGCTTCTCATAAAAAATATCTGCCGTTCGGAGTCGGCTTAAAACTGTAGGTCCCTCCATTTGTGGAACAACATCAAGACGCACACCACAAATAGGAGGAGGAGCTCGGCCAAACACCCAAAGAGGGTGTACGCGCCAATTATATATATATATAAATACATTTAACTATTTTAAGCAAACGATTGCATATTCTACTTTTAGGGAGTTATATTATAGCAGTATTTTATTTGGTTAGACACTTCAGTTTTCATACATGAATTAAAAAAGAAATTCCACAAGTTACATTTAAAGCAACCCCTGTCGTTTTAAATCCTCATACGTCTTGCGATTTACCACATTGCCTAGTGAATCTTCGAATTCTTCCTCCTGATCTGCTATCCAGCGTTCACTTTGCTTTTGGGACTTGAGTTTCTCCCACAGTGTAATTGCATCCTCGATTTGCGTGACATTGGCAAAATGGGCCGTATTTGGAATACCGAGACAACGCATTCCGTGCGCATGTCGCCACTCGGCAAAGTGACGCTGGAATGCTTTGGGACCCTTATATGTATAATTGCCACATATTTCGCAATTATAGCTAATATTTAATCCGTGCAACTTATACAACCAATAAGGTATTGGTTTGCCATCCCAACCAAGTGGCAAATTTTTTGGATTGTACGGCACATCATCTGCATCGTCCAAATCGTCATTGTCACTTTCGCTGGCTTCAACATCGCTATCGTCACGCTCTCCGCCTGTTCGCGCTTGTTTGCGCTGCACATTCTCTTTGGTTGCAGCTCTTTGTTCGGATAATAAGTCTGCATACTTGTACAACAACGCTTCCAATTGAGCGATTTCCTTGTGACGTTCATTATCACGTGATTGCAAGTTAGAATTTTTATTAGCCGGTTTCTTTGCTATTAAAGATGGATCAAGTGTCTTCTTTCCCTTGGTTGAGAAAAGTCTTTGAGCTCGTTCTTCAAGAGTACCACCACATTTCAAACCTAACGCCATTAGCGCAGACTTAAGTCGATCTAGACCAAGTGAAGCCAATTCCTCCCAGCTTGAAAATGCTGATAAATCTAAATGTGCCCCAGTGTTGGCCAAAGCCGACTCTGTCTCCTTCGAGGCCCAACCTTAAAATAAATGACTTCATTGAAAACATATGAATGTCCATAACTATTGTTACTTTACCTGGGAAACTGCCTTGTAGCCATTGACGTTGGAACTCTAGCTCCACTTTGACTAGTTCAGCTTCTATATCCAGCAAAGGGTGTATACGCGTAACGAAATTGTGCAAATATCCATTCACGTTTTCTACATACTTTCGATACTCTCTATTCTTTCGCTCCCGGGGTATGTCAAAGACATGATCGAAAGTCATCAGATAAGTGATGTAGTCTACCTTTTCTACACCACGAAGATTCAGATATTGCTCGTAACATTCGTTCAAGTCTAAATATCGGCCACCTCCTTCTTCGTCGGTAAATTCGACCAAGGCCGACATTTCATCTAAATTATTATATGTTTTGGTTAGTTCTTCAAATTCCACCGATAATGGAATGCTAATCTCGGACGGGTGCTTTTTATAGAACTCTTTTATTTGCTTCAAGCGTGCGTAAAATTCATTGAACTCATTTGGACCAGAGAGGGCCTGAATTTCTGCTTTCCGCTCATTATCTTTATCTTCATAAAGTTCTTTTAGCTTAGTTGTGGAGCTGTTGTGCAAATCCAGCAAGCATTTCAATCTCTGCTCAGAGTGTATACGCTCCTTTTCACCATTCTTCTTCGTCGCATACTCATCTACCATAAGCTTTACTAAACGCTCGCGCTCCTCGTGGTATCGACGCTGCTGCTCCAGAAGGGTCTCCATCAATACAAATTGCTAGCTGCTTTTCTAGGTCACAAATAATACCAAATTATTCTTAAATTTCACAAATGTACACTCTTTTAATATAAGATATAATAATACCAATTATCCTAAAAGAGCATAAAATAAGAAAATGCGGCTGTCAATACAAAGCAGTAGTGTTTATTTCGTTTATAAATCACATATTACTAGTGATGCCACTGTATTATAACTCGTAGATTCTCGAACTGAACTGAATTTTTACGATATCACAAATTACGAGCTTACGATATCTTACTTCCTATGTTATGAACAATGGCAGCGTTGATTTTGTCTAATATCATCAACACATTCTCAATTTTGTTGTAAACAAATCGCTGTCATATCCCTTGCGACGACAGCAAATCAACTGATTCCTTCAAAATCACTGAGCGTCGGTTACGGATATGATGTTGGCCACACCTTCTGAATTCCATTCACTGTGTTCTTACAGTACGAAGGCAATATCAGGCCTGTCAGTATGGGTTAGCTCCCTCCGTTTTGGCAACGAACATGACTATAATTCAGTCAATTCAAATGCACTCTGCGTATAAAAACAGGATAAACTTAATGAAATTTGAAAAAATCTAAATGTTTTTCGCCATTAGAATATTTTTCTTTTTAATTCTTCAGTAAATTTAAATTTTATCTTAAAATCAGCGGACCTATGGGGACAGCCCAATTTTTTTGCCATTACTGACATTTACTAGAGTCGGAGGTGGTTATTGTATATATTTTCGCGCTAAAAACAGATTTGACCCGCACCTACAACAAGGTTTGTAGCCATTCTAGGCAAATATAGTCGTTTTTGTGGGATTTTTTGGTAGGCCGACATATATTTTCTTTCGAAATTTGTATAAAATATGACGTTTTCTCAGCTTTAAAATCCATTTTTATACTCGCAAGTATTTCGAAAGGATGCCTGCAGACTCAGCGCGGTTTATCGGGGAACAAGCAACCAAAACGGGCATCCCGCACAAAACACAACTCTTCTTGGAAGATGATTGAAAATACAATTTTACTAATGCCACCAGATGGCTTTCGAAACGTTCGTTTTTGAGATATTCGATTTTAAAGGTTACTTAAAAAAATTATTTTGCCTGTACGTTCACCTTTTTATAAGTGTTAGTTAAAGGTCCGATTTTTTCTGTTTTAAGTTAAAGCGTATGCCAATTAATAAAAATCATTATTACAAATTTTAACCAAGCCCTAAAATTAAAAATGGCTTCTTGATAAATTTTGAGTTTAAAATTTATCATAAAGTGGTTCTTATTTCATATCATTGAAGAAAATTTTGTGTGGAAACTATTGTACAAATTAATCCAAACCGAGTATGCTTATTTAGTATCCAAAAAGGTTACAAATAGTGTGCGAAAAAAGTGGTAAAAAACGGCCGAGGTCGATTAATCAGTCCGATTAAGGTGTTCATATCTATGACAATAAATTCAGTCGATTTAAAAAAATGTTTACGCGGTTTAGCAATTTCCTCAAAAATGTTCAATCAAAATCCTCAAAAATGTCGATCAAAAATTAAGGAAAATCAAATCATTTTTACTAAGAATACTAAGAAATATTTGAGTTGTGTAAATTAATCAGAATTTTTCAAATGCAGAAAATGTCAGCATAGAAAAAAAATAAAACAATAGTTTTATTAGTTTCAGCGTCAAATAATGAACTGCACAATTTTTTTTTGTTTTGAATAATGTATAGAGATTCCAACAACAAGTAAATATTTTTTATGTATGTATTATATTGCTATTCTTGCTCTATTGCTACTACCTTATTCGGAGGATAAGCAAAAATCGTTCCCCTTAGATTTCCAATATACTAATACTCACTCGTATTTTTATTTATTTGTACTTTTCTCAATGATGATTCCTATTTTTAACACACTTTTATTAGCTTGGGTTGTATGTATGTATGTAACGGAATCTTTGAGCTTAATTTTCTGTGGCTTCTAAAAATAGGATCGACTTGGAATTTTGCACACCTATCAAGGATCGACGACAATGCAATAATTTGATAAAAGTTTTCCATTATCCTTAGTAGGATTGCCAGGATTAATATTTTCTTTTTTTACCTGTGGGCAAAAAGTAAGGTGAATTTGGTTGTAAAATTAAAAATCTTTATTTATTCTTGTAAATCAGTTTCTCAGGCTCCCTCTACGAAATAAGCTCTTCATCCCGATTACTTCTTTATCATAGTTTTAGACTCACAGTCGATAAGAAAGAAATTAAATATAACACGAATATATCGAATCATTTATTCACTGACTGCAATGATAATAATAATTTTCATTCAAAATAAAAAAAAGTTAAAAAAAAAACTAAAAAACACGCTTTTTTGCTAATCGAACTAAAAAGTAGAAAATAAAAAATAGTTTAAAAAACTAAAAAACACGCTTTTATTGCTAATCGAACTAAAAAGTAGAAAATAAATTTTAATGACAAAGAGACCTATAATGAAGTAATAGCAAATCGAACGATCAGTCATAGTCAACTATATTACCTCAGAACAGAATTATAACAAAAATTAAGATACAAATAGAGCAATTCAAATTAGAGTTAAAAGCGTGGGATGCATTTTGCTTCACTTTCATAACCCTCTGTACATAGGTAATTGCCAATAGAATGATTGTAATATTTACTATATCAAGCATCCCACGCTTTTAACTCTAATTTGAATTACTCTATTTGTATCTTAATTTTTGTTATAATTCTGTTCTGAGGTAGTTGAATATGACTAATCGTTCGATTTGCTATTACTTCATTATAGGTCTCTTTGTCATTAAAATTTATTTTCTACTTTTTAGTTCGATTAGCAATAAAAGAGTGTTTTTTAGTTTTTTAAACTATTTTTTATTATATAGATTATGCAGCTAACTTAAATTTTTTTTAAGAGAGTTTGCTCTGCATTGTTCTTGTTCCTTGAAGACGTCATATTGGTGACCAAATTGCTCCCCAAATTGATATGCCGTACACATATGTATTTACAAAGGTTTCAAAAAATGCAATGCAACTCTTCCTTTAATGATTTTCTCGGCAACACTTTGAACGAAAAAGAACTGCGCAAGAATACTGAACGGTAGCACAAAACAAAAAACATAAATCAGAGTTGCTAGGAAAGAGTTGCATCTTTTTATCCCATTGAATGAAATAATTATGAAATTCATAAATAAGTGCATAATGGTATTATTAAATGTACGTATATTTGTTTCTATTTGTGTGAGTTTGGCGAAATACCTATAATATAATATTTTCGAAGGAATTTTTCTACTGTTTTAATTCTTCGGGAAAGCAGGTGCAACCCTGCAGTACAAATTCAAAATGGCCGTCCCCAACAAAAAAGCAAAATTTCTGTACAGTGAAGAAGCGTCCGAGAAAAGTTCAATATACGGTGTGTAGCTTTTAATATTTTTGCTTTCTTAATTAAATAAGAGAACTCATTTACAAAAAAGAGTGAAATCTGCATAAGCTCATTTTAGTGTAAAAAATATTGAAAGATGAGTTTATAAAAACGATCTAAATAAAAGAATGAGTGGTGAGCAAATTTTCTAGGCGAAAATTTTCGTTTCAATTATATTTGTGCGGAGCAAAGGAAGGAACGAAGTGAGTTCGAGAAAACTAAGGTCTGCAGTAAAAAGGAAAAGAAAAAAGTGAAAGCAGACAAGAGAACGTAACGTGCACTGAAAAGTTATATGCAAAAATTGTGAAGTGGGCAAGCAAAGAAACAAAAAGTTTTTGGCGAAGTTTTTTTTTCTACTGAAACTACACAAGAAAAAATGTTAGTACACGCGTATAATCACAGAAACAGCTGCAGCTGAACAGCCTACTCCTAAATTAAATTGGACTTATGCAAAGCGTAGTGAAGATTGTATCGAGTGGGTATCTAAACGCGTAATTAATTTTTCCTGCTTGTAAACTCTCATCATACAAAAATTATTTGTGTCCCACTCCAACTCTTGCCTAATATTAACGGACATGGAGTTCGAGGAGCTAGAAGGCATCGCCAAAACGGACTTTGTTCCGCTCATGCCGCTTATAAAACAAGAACAAATGGATACGGCAATGCCCGAGACAGCAGCACCGGAACAGCTCGCCGGCATCGGCAATGCTGCTACAGCGACTACGTCCTCATTTTCAGCTTCGTCATTTGGGAATCCCTGCGATAGTGCCGAGAAGCGGGTAAGTAAATTTGCTATCATGTGCAAACGAAACGCCGCTAAGCATATATACTCGTGTGCGTGCTTTAAGGCGGTACAACTTACAGAGCAGCTCAATGCGGCGCATCCGGTTGTGCTTCCGCATGCGGCCGGAAATCGATAATTGTTGGCAATTTTGTTACAGTTCAGCGCTAATGAATGTTATTCCCTAAAAAACGGAATACATTTGTACAATAGTATTTGTTCTAAAACATGATCCGAATTTTGGTTATTCAAATACATATAACTATAAATCGCCCTTTGACGGAAATATGTACAAAATATTCATAATAAGGTTCAGAGTCAGAGAGGTTTGTAATTTTTGTGGTGCGAGTAGTTTATTATTTGGCAAAAAGGTCTGTATCGATCACCACAAACATTGATGATTTTTATTATTTAAGCTCATAATAGTCTGGATTATAAATACATAAGGGTAGGCCATAATTAAGTGCAAATGGCTTGACGTCAAAGCATTTGCAAAGTACCGATACAAATCAAAAACTAACTGCATGTATAAACATACATATGTATATATATATTTGATATTTTGAACTGTCCTAAATTTGTGCAACAACAAAAATGACAATGCTGATTACAACTGCCGCTTTAATATTAACACCAAAATTAAAAATCTTGTGCTTTGATAAATGCCTGCCTATATATGGATTATGTCCTGCGTGTCAGAGCTCACCAAGAGTTGTATATACGGCCAAACGATATCGTATCTCTTACTGCTATGGTTGCATGCTAAACTGATTAGAATCGGCTTCAGTGATGTTTGCAAGGTTGTCGGAAAAGTCGTCCTAGACACTTAAGGACATTATTAATTAGGTAGTTTTTCAGTACGTTCAAAACTGACAATCGTTTCTAAGTATTATTTCAAAAAAAAATTTCTTTTTTTGTAAGTGTCTTCTTCAAAGGTTAGTTCAATGGTCCGATTTTTTTGTTTTGTTTTTTTCCTCTTATTTTTTTTAAGGCAGAGTTAAGAAAAAAAGAAATGAATAAAACAAAATGAGGTATTAATACCAAGAGGATCTCCCGACCGCAAAAATATGTTTATACGCCCATTTTCGATTGTGTAAATTTTGTCAAGTACTAAACAGGTGGTGTTTGGTATCGCTATTGAAGGCAATCTTTGAGATCGATTATCCCGAAAACGGACATAACGTCATATTCATCAATCGGAAATTGCCTAGATAATAATGTCCTTAAGTATCTAGGATGTCTTTCCCGGTAACCCCACAAACAAGGTCTATAAATATATAGTAAAAGGAAATGACATTCTTTCATTTAATTTTAAATTTACGTTAGTAATATAAAAAAATGACTTCACAGCAAATTTACAAAACGCATCGTTTGCATTGCATTCACACCTGGCACACTGCTCGAATATTACAAAATGACGATTGCCAACATATCCAAACCACACAGTGAGTATTCCGTCAGCTGCTTTGGGGTGCAATGTGATTTTACTTGCATGTCTAAGCACATTTCTCTCCATGGAAACGTTATCTTTGAAAAAAGAGAATTGCCTGATGAGGCGAAAGTAAGTGACGGAGTAAAAGGGAGAAAAATAAAAGGCAGAGATATAAATGGTTTAAGCCGACCGGCAATGCCGTGAATGGGGTAGAAGTATCCAAGAAACAAACGACGCGTTGTCTACTATGCATTCAAGCTAACAGCTAAACGAATTGATCGCATCAGCAACACCGACACACCGAAACGGCAAAATAAAAAATAAATAAAAATTAATCGCATAGCAAAGCAAGAGAAACGCCGAACCAGTAAACTTATCAGCCAAGCGAGCAACTGCTTTGTTAAAAGGCAAAACACAACCGAACAACAATCGTGCTTATTTCACACCACTATTCGTAAATGTTATGTTTGGTGCGCCTGTGCAAATGCAAGCAAGCACAGGTCGCAACAACCAAATTGTTGATTGTTGGCAAAAGTGGTGTATCGGTCGCTCACTCGGCGCTCGGCTGACTTTAGTTGGTCGGTTGCCTTTAAGCCATGACTTAGCATTACATCTGCGGGTACCTTCAGCCATAAATATACTTTGTACTTACTACATTGCTGTGCACCTCGGAAATATTGCATTGCTCGAACAATGTGTTTTCAATATTTTCCTATTCTCCCCCTTCCCCATTTGTTAGGAAATCATGCAGGTTGTGAGTCAGAAAGTATATAAAACAAAACACACGCGACTAAAAATGGGTAGTTGCTTCTGGCTGATTAGTCAAGCGTGTAGGGAGACTAAGATCGGTTGTTTTTGATTACAGTGTAATACACATACATACATAGATATATATGTAGGTTGCATGCAAATGATGATGATTAACTTATAAAAACTCAACAAGTTAAAAGGAAGCCTACACGAAGGACGACAGCTCGATTTTTAGGTACATATGTACATAAACATGATTCAGGCTTCAATTACTTTCTTGCTAGGTATTTCACCCAAACAACTTGCGACTGAATAAATTTATTCAATTCGACAACTTCGTTAAAATGAAGTTCGCTGCATTAAAGTATGCAGATGTTTTTAGAATTTGGAATATAATTTTGTTAAAATATTTTGCAAGTATTTGGCAACGAGTCTTTTAAAAAGGTTGTAAGGCCAAATGAAAGACTTGAGCCCTTACATAAATGTTTTCTATTTCCAATTTTAAACAATCATGCTCATAATTTAAAATAATCAAACTAACTATAACATTAATCAAGTTTATAACTCTCCATATCTTTACAATATTTCGACATACTAAAAGAGGTTTCATTGATTGCCACCGAAATTACCCGCGTTCAAGGATGACCAGCTTTGCTATTTAGCTATGGTTAAAAAGAAATTTGTGAGGGGAACTTTGGCTGCCTCGTCACTTGGGGATTCGGCAGCCGAATTCCGCACGATCATTTCACAAGTATTCACACACTCGTCCAATCAATCGTTATTCAGATGGCAACGAAGTGTCATTGGTGCCTAAGGGTGTTACAATATTGTTCACATAACGGTTGTAAGCAACAGCATAAAGGAATCGAGGTAGATGTTTGCCAAGAATGATAGAAAGAAGATTGCGCCCATCAGAGCGTACGTGACGTCACGTTTGCAGAGTTGTGCAGTATTGCCAACCATTTGCTCTTCGCAATAAATTTAGTGCTTTTTTATACCGAAAATGCCACAATTTCTAAATTTGGTGTTTGTTTCTTTTTGTTTTTAATTTAAGGCTACCGAGACTTTAGGTTGAAAAAAAACTGTATTATTATACAAAATAAGTTTAAAAAAGGCCACTCTGAGAAGATTTTAGTGCTAATGAAAATTTTTTTACTCTTATAAAATTTGATAATTTGAAAGTGCAAATTTAATTTTTGGCTCCATTTAAGGCTATGCAAAAATATTAAATGCCCCTCTCTCAACTCTTCTTAAGATTGAAAACCTTTTTACACATTTTAAAAAGCCTTTGAATTTATTGAATGCGAATTGAAACCATAGAGGTGTAATCGTTTCTTCCGGTCATCAATCCTTAGTGAGACATAGAGCATCAAGAGGTGTATTCATAGTAAAAATAAGCAACAAAATACCAGAAAATACTAAAGAAACCATACTGACATTTTTACAAAAAGAGTATCTTATCTATATTAGTTACATAACTTCAAATATAGCAAAAAAGTCGTTCCCTTAACAAAAGAATTTCGCTTAACAAAAAAAAACTCATAAATTAAATTGTACATAAGCATAACACATTTATTTAAAAAAAAACGCACATTCTACAGACAATTTGTCACGCTCAATATCATGACGCATACAAAGTTCTTACTTAACACAATAAACTTTCGTGTTTTATTTTCTTTAAATGGGCATTTAGTGCGTTTTTATATCCAAAGCTAGGCAACTCTGCAGTAGCGAGAGAGAGATTTGACTGCCGAAAGCAGAAGAACACCAACAATACCGGCAATCGCGGGCAATGCCACCAGATGTTAAAAAAAAGTAAAGCTAAATAAAACTGAGTGAATTATTTAAATAATTATTAAAAAATGTATATTTTACAAAATTATAAACATGACATTTTAATTAGAACAGCTAGAAAAATGTCATGAAGAAAGAACTAAAACTCCGAGACAAAAAATAATAGAAATAACAAAAAAAAATGCTAAATCAAGTTACGAAAATGCTAATCTGGCCATACTGGAGCTAAAATCACGTAACTAGTTGTCAAATTCGCTGAGCGCAAAGTAACGGGACCACGATGGGCGCCATCTCATTATTCTTTGCATCATGGATGTTTGCATATAATGTCTGTCTAACAAAAGCGTGACCGCCATAGAAAACAAACTGCATTGCATGGGCTTATAATAATAAAATACGCAATATATTCCAGAAAATGTTATAATGACTGCAATTCTTTGAGTCATAATTTGTGTTAATTTCTGCGCAAATTGTGGAACTAAATCAGCCGAATTTGCCTTGATAACTGTTTCACCATCCATATTTGTTTTCCTTTTGAGTTTTTGCTTAACTATTGCCCAAACATTTTCATCAGCCGACTGTGAGGGGCAATCCCATAAGCCAAACCCATTTCGCTATTTTCACTCTATACACCTTCGGCTTCGATATTTGGGATTGTTGTCCTCTTGTAAAATCCAAGGTTGGTTAGTTCTTCCAATTATCTTCGCAGCTGATAGCAATGTTGCTTTTTGGTAAATTTTATTCATCAAAACTGCATTCAAATTAGCGGTAAACAAATAAACGTTCAAATCCTTTTTCGAAGAAACCGCCTTAAGCATGAGTCTTAACTGGATGTTTCACAGTTCGTGGATGTTGTCGATTATCAGCAGCTATTCGCCCAAAAGAAAGATTTACCTGTGAACAATATGTTTGTCCAATTCTGTTCTGAATTTGCCTTAGCCCATGGAAGTCTTTTTTCAATGTGCTCCGGAAATTACGGTGGTCTGTTGGTAAACGCCCTCGAACCGTGTATTTGGATACATAATAAGTTCGACTTTGTCACAAACATATCGAGGATCTTCTGATCTCGCTTTGGAGAGGTATATTTTTAGACTTCGTCCGGGGAAATCATCAACGTTTTTAACTTCGGTATACCGTTGCACTCATTTCTTTATGAGCGTCTTTGATTTATTTAAATATTTTGCTGCAGATACACGTTAAATTTTTGGAACAAATCATTTTTCATACGCGGGACTCCTTTTGAACTCACAAAACTAACAAATTGCACAACGCATATTGCTGAATGGATAGGCTTATTTAACTGCATTTAAATTTTTATAAAGGAACTCTACGGTTATGTTTTTGTATGACAGACTGTACATACCAAAATTCTAATAATGATAAGAAGAGTCGATTTGTCCTGTGATTGTTCAAAACATCCGGATCGAATTTAGCCATTCTTACTTGTTACTCCTATGAATATACTGTGGTTTTATCTGAGGAAGAACGACAGCTTAGCGCAGCAAACCTCTTGAAAAATACATACTGTGAGCGTCAAAATAAAGCGTACAAAGCATTTTGTTATAATATGGATTTTATTTCAGTCTTTTATAACAAAACAATATATTTTAATTTCATGTTTTTTAAATTAGTATTTGATTCTCTACTAATTACTAGAAAACAATAAAAAAATAAATGACAGCAACAAATATTGTAAGACAAAAACAAAATTTAGTGCATATTTTACGCGTCAAAATAAAGTGTACAGAGATATATTTTACAAAGATGATATCGATTTAGTATTTTGTTGACTTCCCTTTTGCTTTGATAACGGAAGACAGTCTTCGAGGTATCGACTCCACTAGTTTTTTTGTCACGTCAGATGAAATTTTATCCCACTCTTCCTTTATAGCGAGTTTCAGCATAATCCATATTGGTGATTGTCCTTTTCCGGATTTGGTGGTCTAAATGCTCCCACAAATGTTCAAAAGGGTTTAAGTCCGGTGACTGTGGAGGATGATCCAAGGTCTTAGGAGTACGATAAAAGAGCCATTCTTTTACTATTTTTGCTGTGTGCTTGGGATCATTATCTTGTTGAAAGATCCAAGATCCCTGCAAGTCTAATTTCTGCACCCTGGTAAGTAAATTATTTTGTAAAATATTCAGATAATCTGTTTTGTTCATGGTACTTTCAATAAAAGCCACATTGCCAACTCCGCTTGCCGCCACACATCCCCACACCATGACCGAACTCCCACCGTGCTTAACTGTGGTTATCAAATTTTGGTCGGCATACTCTTTATTTTTGGTTCTCCAGACTTTACAGGTTTTTTCTGCCCAAATACCTCGAACTTACTTTCATCGCTAAACAGGACATTATTGCAGAAAGAAACATCCCGATTTTCGTATTTTTTTGATTAACTGTCGATATTAGCGGGTTTTTTCGTGGGAGACGACCATGTAACCCATTTGCGTGCAACGCTCGACGTATTGTACTGGCACTTACGAGGCATATATATACTTGCGAAACGTTTTTAATGCAATGTTTCGCTTACAATACTTTCCGAAGCTCTGGAAAGTGGCAGAGATTATTGCATTGCCAAAACCGGGTAAAGATCCAACTACCGTGTCATCATATAGACCAATAAGTTTATTACCGACAATATCTAAAATTGCTGAAAAATTACTGCATGATCGGATAAGCCAACTTCTAGACGAAAAACGTATAATACCGGATCATCAATTTGGATTTAGAAAAAAACATTCGACTATTCAACAGATCTATAGAATTACAAATAAAATCCAATCAGTCCTTGAAAACAATCGATACTGTGCCGCAGTATTTTTGGACGTAGCTAAAGCGTTTGACAAAGTGTGGCATGAAAGCTTACTCCACAAAATAAAAAGAATGCTACCTTTTGACTACTATCTCATCATAAAAAGCTATCTAACCGACCGAAACTTCTATATTAAATTTGACAATCAATGTTCAGGTATTCATCAAATAACTGCTGGAGTTCCGCAAGGAAGCGTTCTTGGCCCTCTACTATATGTTTTATTCACCGCAGATATACCACCTCCTGACGAAACTAATTCTTCAATTGCTACGTTCGCAGACGATACAATACTATTAGCGTCAGACAAAAGCTTAATTATCGCTACTGAAAAACTGCAGCGATACACAAACGCAGTTAAGGAATGGTTTGATAACTGGTGCCTAAAAATAAATGAAGACAAAACCGTACAGGTTATATTTACTAACAAAACAAAATTTACCGCAGTTCCAATTAAAATAAATGATAAAGCAATTACAATAGAATCATCTACTAAATATCTGGGAATTCACTTGGACTCCAAACTAAATTGGAATCAACACATAAAGCAAAAGGTCAAACAAATAAAAGAAAAACTTCGACAACTTCATTGGTTAGTCTGCTCTAAATCCGGCTCACTACACAAAACAAGCTATTAGTGTACAAAACTATGATTAAACCAATCTGGCTATATGGATTACAGGTGTGGGGAACGGCTAAAAAAACTCATATAGAAAAAATCCAACGACAGCAATCAAAGATTCTTCGAATTTTGACCATGTCTGACAGGTACACAAAAAATGATGACATCCACAGGACTTTTAATATAGCAAGAGTAGACGAAGAAATCAAAAAGATAACAACAAGGCACTTTGAAAAAATACGCACACACAGTAATGCAGAAATTAACAAACTTCTTGAAAGGGAAAGAAACGGGAAAATGCGTTTAAAGAGAACCCGACCAAGCGACCTAGTATGATAAATGCTAAAAAACCATATATGTAAAAAAAATAATTAAAAATAGTTGTAAAATGTAATCATGTAAAGTGAAACTTGTATTGTATTATTGTATTATATATTATTTAATTGCTATTATTTCGTTTATTTTAATTTTATCGCTTTTGACACTGGCCATTAAGCGATGTATATAAATCCTGACCAAATTGTTAAACAACATACTTAATGTCAAAGGACTGTTGCCGACCAGTTTTCCCAATCCATTCTTCCCAAAACTTTTTTCCCAATGTTTACTTTTCCCAAAGGCAAATGTTCCCAAATTTTTTCATCCAAACTGTTTTTCCCAAGACTTTTTTCCCAAATACATTTTTTTCCAAAGAGCAAAAAATGATTTATTAATGATATAAAAATTATAAAATGTGTAAAAATTCTTTAGAGGCTGATATTGTGTCCAAGGAGTCGAAGTTACTCAGAAATTTCGCTCCCTTTGTAATCTTCATATTGAGCCACTATACTTCTCATTCTCATCTTTGATTGTAACCATTTCTTTTTTGGAGCTGCTTTTACTTTTTGTCCCAGGTCTAATGGTCTTAAAATTGTTTCTGTGTCACACTGCTCTTTCAGAAACTCTTGAAGAAGATAGTACAATGATGGATGGTTTTTTCCAACCATAAGTTGAAATCTGTTATGCCACCCCTCGCTTATATTGTTAGTACGGTGTTGATTGTTAAGCGTAGCTTCGTACGTGTTCCATAAAACAGGTTTGGGAAAAATAGGATTTTAATTGAATTGGGAAAATGGTTTTGGGAAAATTGGTTTGGGAGTTATTTTATTGGGAACAAAAGTTTTGGGAAAAATGACTTTTGGGAAAAATGGATTGGGAAAAGTGTACGGTAACCTCAAAGGACAGATGTATAAAATAAATGGGGACAAAAAAAAAAAACTTACGCTAGTATCTGATGCAGTTGAAACTTCTTGTGATATTTTGACCGCACTTTTAAGGGGATTTTTCTTGACGTCACGCACTATAGACCTTACTTTAGTCTCATTCAAAATTTTTGGACGGCCTGCACCTGGGCGATTTTCTACTTTGCCGAACTTTTTGTATTTTTCAATTATTTTTTTCACAGTATTATGGCTTCTGTTGACAATAGAGCCAATTTCGCGAAAGGTTTTACCTTCATTGCGAAGCTTTAGTACCAGTTCTCTAACATCAGTCGAAGTTTGTTTATCCATTATTAAAAAAAATAAATAATAGAATTTAATTTACAACCAATTAAAATACAATACGAAAAAAGTTGCAATGCATCGAAAGAGGAAGTAAACAACCAAATATAACGGTATTTTTTACCGTACAACATCGCTAAAATGCTACTGATGTACGCTGTACACTTTATTTTGACGCGTAAAATATGCACTAAATTTTGTTTTTGTCTTATAACTTTTGTTGTTGTGATTTATTTTTTTGTTGTTTTCTAGTAATTAGTAGATAACAAATAATATACTAATTTAAAAAACATGAAATTAAAATATATTGTTTTGTTATAAAAGACTGAAATAAAATCCATATTATAACAAAATGCTTTGTACGCTTTATTTTGACGCTCACAGCATATACATTACCTAGAATTCTGCAACGCTTTAAAAACTATAAGACTTATTACCTGCCCGCCCTAAACAGCATCTGTGGTCACCTTGTTTTTGTAAATCAATAAAAATTTTTGGTGAGTATAGGCGACCTATTATTTTAGAAAATGATAATTTTGAAAAATGAATGCGATTTTTGCAAAACCAAAAAAAAAGAGGTATAGGCTTTGGGCTGTATCTAAAAAAGAACCCACGAAATCGTTCCTTTTTTTTACATTTTCTCCATTTTGCTACGTTTTATTTTGTGCTTCAGCTTTCCGCGTAATTCGCTAAACTTCCTGGAGTTTCTATTTGACAAGAACACGACGCATTCGAAAAGTTTGCCAAAATGTGTATTCTTCTGTCGATGTGTGGAATGTCGAACCTAAAGAAAAAGGATGTTAAAATAATGGGAGTACACCTGCACTTGAAAGGTAACTCCAAGAGTTTAGCCTGCATTGGTACACAAATGGCTCGAAGGCACCAGAAGGCATAGGCGTTGGAATATATGGCCCCAAAACAAAGCGATATATGCTGTTGGGTAGTTTTCCCAGAATCTTCCAAGTGGAAGTGTACGCCGTCTGAGCCGAAATGAGCGGATTGCCGTTCTGAGTGACAGTTAGGTGGCACTCAAGACGTTGTCATCCTTTAAGGTTAAGTCCTTATTAGACCTTGAGTGTGTCGGTAAATTAAATTTGCTAGAAATGAACAATCGCATCCGGTTCATGTGGGTCTAGGGACATAGGTGTATAAGTAGGAACGAAATAACGGATACATTGGCGGATTGGGATATTGCCAACTGAATTCTGTCGTTTCTGCGACCAGCCCCCGGAGACAACAGCACTATGGTGCGAAGAAGGATGAGACATCGCGGCCGAAAGAAAGACACATATGATGAGCCCAACCCAGCTCTAGTATAGGTTTATTAAGGGAACTGTGTGTGGATGAGGTACTGTGAGGAAATAACTTTCTTAATAGTAGGCTTATGTTCATAGTTTATTTGCCACAATTGAGGGATGTGACTAATCTTTACAACTGAGAGGTGACAGATTGCCATTTCCATTGTAGTCGGTTCCACCCACCGGAATGACTCGGGATTTTGCAGTTTTAGGGTTGCCGCCCCAGGAAACTAGTACTGTCTAGAGCGTCGAACCTCATACCTCACCATGAGGTCGAAGTGCAAACGTCCTTTTCATTCATTGAACCATTGGGTTTTAAGGAAGTCTGTGAAGAGGCCAAAAGGGACTGTTAATGTAAAACCCCAGCATGTGGAGTTGCTACTGCTGCATAAAATTGAAATCTACATAAAAAAATAATAATTTTCGCATTCCAACACGGCACACATCATTTCATTATGATTTTTGAAAGATTCCAGAATCAATCGGAAATAAACCCCTTTGTACGAGTAAAGCACCAACTAATCGCAAAACGTAAACAAAGACATGAAAACAAAGAACCCGAACCCGCTTTTGTACCTACTACTTTTTTCTCAAAACCAGTTACAAATACACGGCCTCGTTCATGCGTGATTTGGTTCATGAAACAATACAGCCAGGAGCTCATTAGAGCGCCATTCACCGCATTCTGTTATTTTCTTGTTGCACTCAAACTAAATTATAATGCCCCGTGCGCTTCAATACTGTAGATAGTGGTTTCAAACTACTCATCCCTCAAATGTCATGTATGGTATGTACGTATGTATATAAATAAAACATATATATATATATATATAAACACAATATAAATATATGTATGTTTTATATAAAAAATATATATAAGTTTTATGATGTACATATGTATGTGGGAATGAACATTCTGTGAAGCATGGCTAGGAAGTATTTTCTTATCTCATTTTCTTGTCAAAACTGTTTACTATTTTGCGTGAACACCCAAAAACTTGTTCGGAGAACTCTTCAATCAATTCCGATAGAAAAACTTGTAGGTGTAGTGGTAATCTGACAGAGAAAAAAAAATTGATGACTGCAAAGGAAAACAAATAAATTTTCTTACTCAAGTAAAAGTTAAAAATGCGCTTGTACCCTTTACTGGATGTTTGGCTGAGCTCCTCCTCCTATTTGTGGTTTGCGTCTAGATATTTTTCCACAAATAGCCTCCGAACGGCGGATGGTTTTTTATGGGAAATTTTTTTCATAGCAAAAATGCACTCGGAAGTTTTTCCGTTGCCTGCCGAGGGGCGAAAACTTTTTCTATGATTTGGTGTTTCATTACAGAGATTCTAACCTGTGCAATTCCGAATGATAGTCATGCAGCAGCTCAACAAAAATTCGTAATCCATCATCTCTTAAAAAGTCATTCTTTATATTAATAAAACTAAGAACTGGCATGAATAACCGTTGGTTTGACAGCGATTTTCTTTACTTTATTCTGTTTGACACGTTTTTATTTTCCTTGTAAAGTTTTTTTCTTTTCTTTTTTCTCACGGCAAAGGAAGGTACAGTAGTAGTAAATTTGAGAAGCTTTTCGTTATTTCATTTTGTGGTGACATCCTCATGTTGAAGGCTGCTTTAGTGATATCATTCGAGCAACATAATTTTTAATTTGGAACTGAATAGAAGAATGGGATGAATGACAAATAGATAAAATTAGTTTTTTGCACATTCACAATACAACAACAACTTCTCGTCATTCCGTTTTACAGACATTTCAAAATTAAAGGCGAGTTAAAGAACAGGCAATCAACTACAGTAGGTTCTGTTTTTATGCGGTAGATACGTTCCGCAAGAAACAGCATAAAAAAAGCTACTAGCTCTATAGTAAAACTATAGATACGTTTCAAAAGTGCTAAAACCGCATAAATCTGAAATAATGTAATAAAATCGCATAAAAAAGGGCACTACTCCCATATTATAACTATAGATACGTTCCATAGACCGCATGAATCTGAAATAATTAAATAAAATCGCATAAACAAAATATTGTATTTTTGAAAATTATATCTTTATTTAAGAAACGTCAGAATCGAAAAATAAATTTAAGTCAGAAATAGAATCAGACAATACCCACATGTTGCGCGTTCGTTTAGGATTTGGCGTAAAACCACTTTCGTCACTTGAGGAAATGTACACGTCTGATCTAGATAGTTATGCAGGCGGTTCCATACTTGTAGGGTTAGCATTTCTGATGTAATCTGTGATGAGTTTTTGCTTAGCTAGTTTAGAATCTTGTTTATATGTACAATTCGCGATAGGTCGACATGCATTTTGTAATTTAAAAAAAAACCGCACTATTTCAAAACCGCATAAAAAAAAACCGCATATAAAAAGAACCTACTGTACACTAATCACACCACCTTCTATAGATACGCCTTGGATAGCACCTTGTACAAATTCACCTTGCTCCGTATTATAGCGAATATATTGTACATATGCACGTACATACATACATATTTATGCAATTATGTTCATACTTTTTAACTTTATCCTACAAATGCATGTGTCAAGATGTTATTTCAACTGACGCAGACTCAAATTTATCTCGTTATGGCTCAAATATTTCAATGACAGCTGGTCGTTGTTAACAGATTTTTTACACTGACAAGGGATTAGTGGTTCAATATATATATATATATATATATATAATTGGCGCGTACACCCTTTTTGGGTGTTTGGCCGAGCTCCTCCTCCTATTTGTGGTGTGCGTCTTGATTTTGTTCCACAAATGGAGGGACC
This sequence comes from Anastrepha ludens, assembly GCF_028408465.1. Taxonomy (NCBI): domain Eukaryota; kingdom Metazoa; phylum Arthropoda; class Insecta; order Diptera; family Tephritidae; genus Anastrepha; species Anastrepha ludens. Next base: position 5,371,150 of record NC_071498.1, on the reverse strand, counting down.
TACAGTTTCAAGCCGACTCCGAACGGCAGATTTCATGGCAGAAATACACTCGGAGGTTTGCCATTGCCTGCCGAGCGGCGATTCGAACCAAAGTTCTCTCTGTGAATTCCGAATGGTAGTCACGCACCAACCCATTTGGCTACGGCGGCCGCAAGTGGTTCAATACATACCCCGTAAAGCATTGGCAGCACTTGTTTGTCCAATAACAGAAAAAATTAGTTGCACTGTACACGAATATTTGAGGATTGTCCTTACTTCTCGAGTTGTTTTCTGTAAAAAGTAGGAAAAAAATGTATATATTTTCATAATCATGACTATATTTTTTTGTAGATATTTCTAACAGAAACAGTTATTTTTCTGGTTTTCGTAGCCTATTTTCACCAAAAGCCTGAATGCAGTTAATATCCCTTTTAGGTTTTTGAAAATTGAATAGCTTAAATAATGATTCCTATACGTCTTTTGTTTGTATAGTTACTGCTCTGCAAATGATTTAAAACTGTTTCATGGTCAATCTTTAGCTTTTGGGCGATGCCGCTCAACTTCGATTATTTCTGTGAACAAAAAACAGCAAACGATTTTTTTTAGTGTGAAATGTCACCTTGACAAAGAGCATTAACTTCAAATTGTTTCATCGATGCTTTACGAGATATCGATCAATACTGCCATCTACCAAGAAAATAATGTATTCCTTTTCCCCAAATTAATATTTCTTACAAATGCTTTTGCTGTTTCCTTCTTTATAACTATTAGAGAAAAATGTCCGTAAATAAGCTTAAAATTTTCACCATTTTCCTTATTTGTTTTCCCTAATGCAACTATGTGATGTGGTGACAACCCTACCCACCACACTTCTCTTTCCTTTTCAATTCCTTTTTCTTTCATGGTGAAAATATTTCAGAGATGTGGTTATTATCAGACTGTTAACCGACGGCTCTCACCGTATTTGAAAGAATTTGCTGATTTGCTGACGACACATGGCATACGAAAAAACCGAGATTGTGTTGGTGATATACAAAAAAAAATCCACACACCTTCCGTTCATGATGCTTCATTGCCGTATAAAACAACGACTGGTTCGACTCGTGTATGAAATGAGCGAGCAGAATTCTGTTGCCGAGTCCCCGGTGACGTGGCAGCCGAAGTTACTCTCATAATTTTGCTTCGGTTGGCTAAGCCTGGTAATCTATCATCCTTGTTTGTCTTTTATCTGTTATTTCTCTCATTCAATTGATTTTTCTGTGAGCATCAGAGACGAAAGCACGGCTGCTAAAGTACATATATTTAAAATATATTCCTAATCGTTTAAAAAAAGGGTATTAAACAAAACAGACCACTATAAAATTTTAATACTGACAAAATTTAATGCACGAAATGCTAATTCAAATATGTACTTGACCAAAGAGAAAAATAAGAAACATTCTGCGACTAGGAGATAACATTTTCAATGGTTTTGTATAATGTTCTACGTATGCTGGTGATCAATGCCACGTTCTTACGTGATGAATTCTTGGGTATTAAAAATTTAAATTGATTAATCAGTGAAATCGTACACTATTCGAATATAACTGAGCCTTTCCACTTACCTGCACCGACAACGCGAACACCACTCCTTAATTCCAAGCTACGAATACATACAAATGCTATAATTATTTTCTTTGCACAAAGGCAACACAAGAAATAGAATACTCTGAAAATTACAAAAGAGGATGAAACTGCCAACAAAATGTCCTGTTCTTGATTACTCGTTGCAATATTTTTGTAATGAGGTAGTGGAGCTTCAAAAACGTTGGAGATCAACAGCGAGACGTGCCCGCAGATGGTAAGATACAGATACACTCGGAATGGGAGATGGAACGCGGTTATTATGGAGTAGATAAGAAGATAGGTGCAGACATGAGGCGAAAAAATGTAATCAGAGAACCGACATGTACCACACTCCGCGCACACCACACACTACGCCCGTACACATTGGATTAGGTACACCATCACCACTACGCCACGAAATACTTAGTTAATCCGATCAGAGATGCGAATTATTATCAGGTACTGGACGAGTGAATGGAGGCGCACGTTGTTGGTTGGGGCTTGCCGCATTTGACATGGGTGCGGCGGTAGGCAGGTCGGATTTGAAGTTAAAGCACTTGGAGGCAAGGGTAGGGCGGAAAGAGTGAGGTATGACGCTTAAATCTTATTAAGGTTAAAACCAACGCAAAAGTAACGTGTGGTGGTATACATAAGGAAAAACGGGGCGTTGCATGTATATTTATGTATATATTAGCTCAAAAGTTGAGCCAGCTGGTTTCTGTGTTATTTTTTTGTGTATGGCAATGATTGCTTTCAAGTTTGACTTTTGGATATTTTTTTAATTATCTGTTTATTGTTTCTCTGGTTGTGTATTCTGAGAAAACGAAAACAGTAATTTCTTAGAAGTTCGTTTATGCATTTATATGGTTACAATGAGTAACCGCAGACCTGTAAAATTATTTATGGGACTTACTTGATCAGACTTTGCGGTTTCAACTTACACCACATGCATACATACTTACCTACAATAAATATGTATGGACATAGTTTAAGAAATTTGTTAATATTTATTGCTGTACGCAAGAAAAAAATTACGCCATACAACTTTACAGAGAAAAAAAAAATACACAGCCTGAAGATAAATAAACCGCAAAACGTACCAAATTGACCGCAAAAATTTTCCACTAAATTCGTATTAGCCCTTCCTGTTCCAGCATCTATTGTGGTTTTCCCTCACAATGTGCCATATTTTCTGCGGTTGGCCGTTAAAACGAATAAATTAGGTACCAAGTTTTAGCCTTTTGTTTTCAATCCAGTTTGTACAACTATACGCTAGTGTATATACATACATACATACACTCGTATGTGCATGTATTTTCCATTTTCCATGGTTTTTAAACAATCGAATTTATACAGTGCGGCTCAAGAGATGACTATCGTCGAGCAAGGAATAGACGAGTGCACATAGAGTATACGTCCATCTATACGATTCAACAAATGAGAATAACAACAATAAAAAAACGAACGAACAAACGAACGCCCAGCCGTTCGAACTGGCGAGCGCACTACTATGTTAATTTATGGGTATTAGTTATTTTGAAAAATGGATGTTTTTGCCCAACAACAAGGAGACTATGACGCACAATACATTTATTTCCTTTACATTCAACCAATTACTCAATTTAGGATGCGAAGCTTTTAAATATACCTAGCGTGGATACACGAGGATTTATAATGCAATCATTAATTAACTTAACTACAACGTAATTTACTCGTGCGCTTAAATTATATTAGGTGAGTGAAGTAAACAGTTTTGAATGTTTCCCAGCAGATGGCTTTAGTGAGCCATGTCTCACGTTTCGTTAAGCCAGTTGTACAGGACAGCATTCAAAATAACGATTTCCTTCTGGTAGGCCAATCGTCGAAAATGAAATCTTGGAAATCATCGGGGGTCGCACCGGCATGTGAGCACTTTTTCGAAAATGGAATTGAAGATTAGTCAGAAAACTGTTTGGAACAGTTTATGATAAGATAATTAATAATAATATTAATTTCGGCGTCGAAATAAAGCGAAAAAACACTGAAATATTTTTAGTTCAGGGCAGCAACTGGTAGAATTAACACTAGAAAGACTGAAACTTACCATTTAGCTTTATTTCCCAAAAGCATACTGCATTGCGCAAAAATAAGAGGATGGAGAGAACTGCAAAAAGTCACAATTATGAAATTGTAAATGGTGTTTATGGTGCCGATACTGTAACATTCGATTCCGTCGTCGACTGTCACTCCAGTAGCATTTCCTAAATATTAATGGGTAATGTTCATGCTATTTAATGGTATGCAATAAAGAGTATCACACATACATATGTAGCTTAACGTATCGATTTTTATTTTCTTCCCAATTGGCCCATCTCTAATAAATATATTGCTTGTACATATTTATTAATATTCTGCAGCGCATGAAGTGGCTTTCAAAACACTTGAAAGTTGTTCTTGAAATCTAAAGCAATTATGTTTATATGTGTACACCAAACAGCACACAGATATGTATATGTGAATATCTGCATTTGTAAGAAACAACAGATCCGAACGTTTCAAGTGTGTCTGAAAGGTTTCGTGCTTTTGACTACATCAGCTTCTCACTTTTAAGACACGATCATTAAACTGAAATGTTTCACAATGCTAGTCATCCAACTGATGCCTATCCGCCGCTGCCTTACAGCTTGTAAGTGTTGCTTTCATGTTACCCGTGCCATATATTCTTTATATCCACATACATACGAGTACATAGTACATGCTTATTATACCTACATACATACATAAGTGTATGTGTGTATTTCGAATTTCTCACAGTGCAGCACGAATTTCGTGCCAGTGCCTCAGTGAACTCGTGTACGACGGCCAGTCACGTTTCTAATTCTATTGCCGCTACTGTGACGATGCGTGCAGGGATGCATGAACGCGAGTTTATGACGAGCGCAAAAGGAGAGTAAAAAGGCATGTGCGTGTGCTCTATATTACGCAAAACAAGGTTTGCGAAAACGTAGAGAAAGTTGTCGAAGCGCGTGTAACATTAATATTTATTGCATTCCCTCAAGGTGACCTATGCAAATGCATAAATATTTTGCGAAGGGTGAAAAGAGATAAAAGATGCTGTAAGTTGTCTTCAATGTTGTTGATCTTTGTAAATCTTAAAATGCCAATCTCATACGCAGAGGACACAGAAAGACGCCATAGATGGGGAGACGGCGACGACAACCATGCTAAAGTAGACTATGCCAACAAAGTGGTAGCGAAACGATTATACTGTTAAAACAACAATAATGAATTGCAATATCGAGTAAGGCCAAGGCAGGCGTGAGTGAGTACGAAGTTTATTTTCCCGAATTTAATCGCGGCCATTTACTACAAATTCATTGTTATTACATTTCTTGTCGTTAAAAAAATCGTTTCTGGCAACTACTTCGGCTTTGTAGAAGACATAATTAGGATTTACTAAATGCTCAAGCTGATTTAATGGATGGATATTGGGGTTAAAGCAGAGGCGGATCAGAGGCGAATTTAGGATTACGAATGAAAGGGGAAATTGAAATTATTGTAAAAAGTGAGATATTGTACATATCAAACATACTCAGCAAAAGCTGTCTTTTGAATTACACAAAAATGGCTTAATTCATCAGATTTTATTCAGGATGCGAACGTGATCTCCTAAAAATTGTATTTCGAAAAGAAATATCTATTTATCTACTTAATGACAAATTTTACAATGCATACAGCGAGAACAAAGGTGGCGGAAAACAGTTCCGTTATTTTTGCTTTTGTTCGTATGGATTGCCAGCTCTTAAACTATACTCAGTGTGGACAATCCAGTTTCGTGGTAAATTTCGCTCGTTAACAATGGAGTGGGGAGCTAAGGAAAGGAAACTGCAAGTGAGATTTACGAATTGCTGAAAACACTTAGTATTTCCAGATTGTTTGTTTACCGCACGAACAATCGTTTTTCCCCAAACGTCTGAAGTAACAGACAGAAAAAAGTGGTCGTCCTCGCGTCGTTCGGACCAGACAGGTCATAAAAGCCGTTTGAGAAATAATTCGTAAAATTCCCTTAGAAAGCAGAAAATCATATCCAGGGAATTAAATGTATTCGCCAGATCCATGTCAAGACTAATTAGAGATGATGTTCACACGAAAGTCTTCCGTCGTTCAACTGGCCATCTTTTGACAACGCGCTTGAAGACAATTTGACTCGACAGATGCAAGCAGCTTCTGCGGTGGCACACGGCCAATGGCCATCAAAATATTGTTTTCAAAAATTGCAAAATTTTCACTGTTGAGACAAGTTTTTAATAAGCAAAACGACAAAATCTATGTTAAACCTTTTAAAGACGCAAAAAATGTTGTTCCAATGGTTCAGCGTGGGAGTGTCTTGTAAAGGCGTGAGATGTCATTTCTGCGAAAAAGAGGTTAAGGGGCTCAGTTAAACAGCCAAAAAAGGGGTGTATAATATTTAGAGGATTAAACAAAACTAACTTCGTTAAAAAAGTATTTTTATTTCATATCTATACTTAACTGATTGGGCTCATTTAGATATATGTTTCAGTTTTATTGGAAAAAGTAGTAAAAAATTGGACTGATCGAATGGACCATGTAACTCATAGCGGCTGACATACTATAATATGCCGGACATCATATTCAAAAAAGAAATGCCATGAAATGATCTACCAGATTATAATAAAAAAGTACATTCCAACAATATTTATGTTTCGTGTTATCATTTTAAATTCTCAAACTCTTAAAAAACCGCGCTATAGCTTCGAGAAACTGATTAATCATTCCAATTTTTTTTTTTATGAAAAAGTGAAAAAATTAATATAAAATTTTATCAGGGGAAATATTGAAAAAATAACGAATTTTCTTTTAGAAAAAAATCAGGCTAGTAAAGAAAAATATCGCTTATGTGCTTTTCCTCTATTTTTCCTGCATTGGAAAAAATTATTCTCGCAATATTTCACATAAAAGTGTTCAGCATAAAATTGACTCAAATATAAGAATCTTAAGGACTTGCAAGCCAAGATTTGTGAGCTTGATCATACAGGATTAAGTCGTTCGAACGCTGCTCTGGCTTTACTCAACCTATTATTGGCATCTTCATCGGCTTCGCCATCTGTTGTTATTCTGCATGCGGGGTAGCAGAAACCATCAACATATTCCGCTGCATGACCCTCGATTATTATCCAAACCAAAAATGTCGTAAAAGTTTAAAATGGTGCCTGACGGCTACTATTTCGTAGATCCTTTTACCATATTCCGTTGGCGAAGCCTTGTTGATTTCCCGAAAAAAAAACATCTTATTATACAGCGCCATTAACGAGCCTATAACTATAACCTTTCTATCTTGACTGGAATTCACAAATGTCTGTCAGATATAAATATTTCTTTGAAATCAACAAATTGAAGTACACCTGCTCTTAGCGATAGTCATCTGCCTACCTGTACTGTAGCTGCATATTAAAAAATTCTCAAGTACTTAACATCGAGATTTCATTTTTATCTTCAAGCATCTCTCCACGAAACATAACAAACTAAATAACGAATTTAGCGCAAAGCAATACAGAGTATTTTTTAGCGACATTCATGCAGCCATTCGTTCGTTACAGCAGACTGCCATGCGAATTTTCGATGGATGGAAGCTCTGTGTTCTTACGAGTACTGTGCTACACAGCTGCCAGACAGCAGGTCGATAGTGTCGACGCGCCGATTCAGCAGCTTGTAAATCTACAGGTTTTCGCTTTTATTGAGCAAAAATAAAATGTTTTATTATGTTTCCAACTGCACTTAAAATTTTCGTATAAGTATCATTCAAGTTTTATACGAGTACTACTCGCCTCTCGATGGTTTTGTTTTTGTGACTGTGTTATGTTTGTGTATGTGTGTTATACATTCTTCTGTTTTTTATTTTACTTTTATTTTTTTGCTTCTTGAAGAGTTGTAAGTCATTATTGTTGTTGTATTGTAGTCAAAAGTATACTTTTGTGGTTGTTGTTGAATATTTTGTGAGGTTGCATGAATAATATAGCCTGAAAGACAAGTTTATGGCTTTCAATAAATTGTAGTTCACTTTTAATAACCCAACATTAAAAAGATGGCGTAGAAAAAGGAAAACGACAATGTGCATAATCATTATAATAAAGTAAAATGAATATGTACAGAAGGAATATATTCTCCCAAACATCCATACATCTATATAGATGTGTGCGTATGTATGTGCACGAGCTTGTGTAAATGTGAATTTATGAATGTATACTTTGTAGATACATCTGCCCAATGCCATCCACAAACTTTAATCATTAGACTGGATGAAATTCAAAATGAACAAGTAACATTCCGAAAAATAATCCCCTCGCTTAGAAGCGTCTGTTTTATTTTGAGAGCTCTAATACTGATTCTAGAAATTTGTTGTTGGTGTACTTAAGAACTGCAAAAAGGGTGGCCCAAGTATGATCTAATTTTTAAATTACTGGTTGTTTTGACACTTGCAGCTGGTATCCGCACGTAAGCTTGACCATCAGTCAAATGAACTGAAAAAGATTTGGAGAGTTTATTGAGAAAATTAATCGCTCAATGAGTGACTGTTGCACGTAATTTTGTGCAAAAAACTCATGAGATTGGCGTGTTAATATACAAGATTGTAGCTGCTGTGCTAGAGTGTGCAACTCAGTCCAAAATACGAGCCTGCTGGGAATTGTGCAATTCTTCTTCAATATTTATATATATATATCTTCAATTATTTGCTTAAAGCCTTCAGTTGAAGCAGAAATTGAAGGCAAATGAAGCGATCAAACTCTCACCACCTTCCCAAACACCTGTTCCCCGAATGCTGTTACCGGAGTACAACCACCACTCATTACATAGACGAAGAACTTCAGCTCATTCCACGTTCCCACGACAATCGGTTCTCCGTAACCGGTACGACACGGATTTATATCCGGCCAAGGTCTATCACTTCAACAGCATTCCTCGTACATGTATGGGGAATGTTTATGCTACTACAACAGCAACAAGAGCTTCGGCTGCCTCGTCAGACTTGCGTAACTTTGGTTCAATTACGGTCTAAATATTGTAGCCGGTTCAACGCCTACTTATCCATAATCGACCCCGACATACTCAATATATGTCCATCATGGGAAGGTTTCCCGCACGATACTAATCACCTATTCATATGCGCTCTTAAACCCACTCAACTAACCCCCCTCTCTCGCTCTCTGACCCCAATCTGTCGAAACAGCACATTTCCTCGGTCTACCGTTAGATGAATTAGACGATGAAGATCGCTGACCACCGCCCTGGCAGTGCCTAGTGAACTGCTATAAAAACAGCAATCAACCGCCTAATTGGGACGTCCGATTTTACCAAAAATATATTGTCTGATGAATTTTACAATACAATTTTCGGATGTGGGAGTCAGAAAATCAGCGCAGAATGCATTCACAAATATTCTCTCTTTCAAAAATACTGCTCTGAACGCTATTTTAGTGGGCGTTGCAATTGAAGTCACGTCCTTGGCCGGTCTTTAAAGTTATCACATAGCTCATCAAACAATCGATGTTTTGCGCGTTGAGTTCGACATTCATTTTATTAGCCGTCTTGGCGATGCCGTCTCTTGTGCAGTGTGGTTAAAGTTAAATTTTATGTGGGTAAATCAGAAGTGATTCAGTTCTTTAAGTGGCATAACTTTCTATAGCGTGGAGAAGATTGAGACAACTCGGCCAATTGCATTCAAAAGAAAGGCATATACGCTCAAGCCAACCCAGCTCTACCTTAATTTAAGGTAACTGGGTTTGGATGAGGTACTGTGATGAGTAGAAGGCATAAAAGTCCATAAGGACGAAGTGTAAACTTCAGATTAAATTCACTCTATTCTACGTCGCATAAGGTGAGATAGAGCTAAAATTCATCGACGAAGTCTTGGGGGCAGACGAAGAGCTTTAGCGTTATTTTGATACAATTACGTTCTTTATATTATAGTGAATTAGGCTCCTATTTCCCCAAAATACTTAATATATTTATGTCTGGTTTGTGAAAGAACCACGCATGACATCTCCTAAATGCCCATTCATCTAACACTCTTTGCCCTCTTGCCTTATGGCGACGGCCGATGACTTCACTGCACTGGGCATAGTGTTGTAAACTGCTACAAAAACAAAAACAATACGGTCTCGAAACATTTGGTAGACAGAATGCGCCACCCGGAAGTCAACAAATGACTGAAGAAATATTTTCTAACAACAGCGCAAATGGGAGAGAAGTTCGTCCAAAAACCTGACAAAGGATGTACATACATATGTGCCAATTATTAAGTAGCTTACATTTGAAATACCCTTTACTTATACATGTTTTAAAATACATTGCCAGCTCTATAGAAGCATCTGCTGTAATCCGCACCATATCTACTGTCAGTGATGTGCTTCCAAATCCAATATTTGCTTCTGCTGTTGCTGGCCTTTGTCATACTTGCAAATTATAATTATTCGTACATATTCACCAATGGACAACTTGAAAGAAAGCTTTCGAAAGACTTCCTTCTAGACGAACTGTATCACATAATCCTTATCATGCATCTCAAGAAGATTAAAGTAAAGTACATACACGGCGAAGAGAAGGACAAAGCGAGTGCAGGGCTGGGCATACGGGCGACAGGAATACAATTGCATTAGTTGAGAAGAAAGTACATACAATTTATTGCGTTCTTCTTTGTTTGAAATGGAAATTGTGTTGAGGTATGTGAACGAAGAGTGGAAAGTAAAGTACTGGTTTTCGACTCTTGTGCTGGACTGCTTTTGTATGAAACACACGCCAACACTGCCACGCATTGTGCTGCTATCTCAGCAACGCTATTTGGTAGTGTAATGAATGTACAGAAAATTAATGTTTGTCAGCTGTTACGTACCGACCAAGCGACCTGTGCGCCTTTGCCTGCTCGCCTCTATAGTTCGCAGCAACAAATGCTGGTGCAGGAGGGCATACAAAAGTGCCTTGCATAAATTATGCCTTTCATTGCAGCAAATTTCATTTTGCAGTCGAATTTATTTATCTATTTACATTTGCGAAATCATTTCGTTTCATCTATACAAAAGTCATTCGTATGGCATAGGATGGCATGGCATGGCATTGCAAATGGATTTGTTTGTTGGCTGCTCATTCATGGGGCCAGCCATGCAATTTATAGATAACAGTTGGATAAATGCAGTCTCGGCAATACATTTTTAAGCATGTATAAATATACATTAGAGTGCCCAGCCAAAATTTAAATTTTATTTTTTACTTTTTTTATTTTTTTGTTTTTACTTTTATAAGAAATAATGAGTCCAACTTTTATAGATTTGCTCAAAATTATTTAGAGTACAAGACAAGTTATTTTAGGTCAGCCTATTTTTCTAGTTTGTGGCCATGAAATTGGCACATTCTTACATTTCTGGTACTGTATTAGCTCTACAAAAATTATTTAAAAAAAGAATTCAATTAAATTAAATAAAAAATTTATTGAAACCTATATCAATAGAAAATATTAGTGATTCTGAAAAGAAATAAAAAATTAACTGGAAAGATTTTTAAAATTTCATCCTTTTTTTTTGATGGGCACCCCAATATACGAGCATCCATACAAAAATAAATTGTTGCCGTGAAAACTCATTTTCATAATTACATATGTACATAAATGTATGTTCGTGCGCCATTAAAGGATATTCAATGAGTCGCATTAATGAGTTTTTGTGCAAATGTTTCGCGCCATAAAAATTGTGCAAGTTACGAAGGAATTGGGAAGCTGTTTGGTTTTTCTGTTTTCTTTTTTATTTTTAACAAGTGTGACATTGTATTGCACTATTTTGACATTCAAGTTTATTCTTTTGGTAATACCAACATATCAAAATGCTAAAGTGTTCAAATTAAATTTTAATTTCTGTTTCGAGGCATTTAAGAGAATAATTTTCAAACTTATTGCCGCGTTAAATTTACTGCCCCCAACTTTTGGCGCCACCATTAATTTTTATTCTGCACATATAATTTAGACATAGTTATGGAGATTGTTTTTTTATTGTCCTATAAAGCTTGAGCTGCATCATAAATGTACAGGCTTGGACAAAAGTTTAAGACTAGTCTGAAATTCATTCGCTGCCAAGCAGCAATTAATGGAAAAATTGTGTATATATGCATGTTGGACGAACACATCTAGTTCCGATTTTTGAAATTATGGACGAGCTAGGCACTCAAACCTCGAAAAGAGGCAAAAGACTCATGCCACTTCTGTCACATAAGAAATAAGAAGATAAAAACTGTGCTTAAGTATTAAAAGCTTGAGAGTCATAGATTTCCCAGTTCTGGGGAGCTTTTCAAGACAAATAGAGAGAGGGGAACAACTATGTTGTTTTTGTTGCTCTTGTTATAATTGGGTATGTTGTTGTAGCAGAATAAACATTCCCAATACATGTACAGGGAATGCTGCTGAAGTGACAGTCCTTGGCTGGATATAAAACTTGGAAATCTCTCTATTAGGTGTGCAACTAAGTTATCGCTGTTTTTTTTATGAAAATACAACTTTAATCTGAAAAAATGGTTACAAGTGAATCATTGAAAGTATTACCCATCGCTGGCCACTACTTTTTCCAATCTTTCTAGTAGATTTCGTATACTGTCGCGGTAAAACTGTTAATCTTTTGAGGCTGCTCACGGAGTAAGCCATTTTTTGATGTCTTCATATGAATTTAACTGCTGGTCAGCTAGACCATTTGCCATCTATCGGAACAGGTGATAATCGGACGGCTCAATATCTGGAGAATATGGCTGGTGGGGTAGGATTTCTCATTTCAGTGTTTCCATGTATGTAGGTTTAACGGGTTTGGCGACGTGAGACCGAGCGTTGCGGCCGCTTCTCGATTGAAGTCGATACCGATGCCCAGTGATGGTTTCGCTTAGTTTTAACAGCTGATAATAAATAACACCAACTTGGTCCCACCAAATACATAGCATAACCTTCGCAGCGTGAATATTCGGCAGAGGCGACGACGTAGAAGCATGACCGAGCAGTCCCCAAAACTTTATTTTCTTTGGATTGCTGTAATGAATCCATTTTTCAAAACCCTTCCTTTTTTGCTTTTTTGCCGCTGGAGCAGTTGTTCACAGGCGAAAAAACGACGTTCAACATCCCTTGGTTTTAACTCATAAGGAACCCAAGTTCCCTGTTTCTGAATCATTCCCAAAGCATGCAATCGCTTGGAAATGGAGTGGCGGGTAACTCCTAATATTGAAGAAAGCTCTTCTTGTGTTTGACACGGATCCTCATTGAACAATACCTCCAATTCAGCGTCTTCAAAGGTTTTTGGCCTTCCTTCACGCGGACGGTCGTCAACATTAAAATCACCGTCTTTGAGGCGACGGAACCAATCTCACCACGTTGTTTCACTTAAAGCAGCATCTCCATAAACTTTTTGTAGCTCTCGATGTGCTTCAACCGCCGTTTTTTTTCGAATGAAAGAGGAAAATCAACACTTCCCGCAAATGACGATTATTTGACACAAAATCAGACATTTTCACAAAAACAAAAGTATATGATACCAAAACAAAATCACTAATGTGTCGAAGCAGTTTGTTTACCATATGTATAAGCTTGGTTTAAGGGGTTAGGGGTAGTCAAAGGCCCGAAAAAATGATGATTTTCACGAATTTTTTTTTGCTACTTAATTAATTTATTTAACAAAAATAAAAACATAGCATAAAAACATCATGTTTTAACTTGACTTCACCAAAATTTCAAAAACAAAAAATTAATAATTGCAAAAGTTATCGCTGTTTGTGTGAAGCCCGTTTCTCCAGAACACACCTCCCTTAAGCAGATACTTGTTTCAGCACACAAATCCTTAAGAATTTCACAGTCTTTTGCACCCTCTAATCATCGCAGTATCTCATCCAAACCCAGCTCTCTCAATAAAACTAAAATTCAGATGTGCGTAAATTGTGCTCTTTACTATTTGGGTTCTTTCATCAAAGGAAGACAATAATTGTGGCTTTTCATTATCATCAATTTCAGTTTTTTATATAACTGCATCTCAAAATAACTGATCAATAATCTGTCATTTCCAGATGCTGCATTTCAAATGCAAACAAAAGGAATAAATCTGATATTTACTTCACGCTATAGAATCCTATCGTTAGGTATGGCCAACGATAGACCTTTAGGTGCATTTCTACCATGAAGAATCTTCTCCTTAAAACCAAGCTCTTTTCGGTTACGACTAAAGCAAGACAAGCACTATTAACTGGAAGAAAACCTTATCCTAAACATCTTTCGAGGATGTATGGAACTTTCAATTACTTTTAACATTTTACTACAATTTTTAACCCAATTATACTGCGAGGGAAAATGTATCTGGTCCAAACCACGGAAAATTATTCTAAAAGGATAATACAATAACAAATTCAGCTCTATTTGCGTTCAGAAATATGGTATCCCGGCCACTCTCCTTGTTGAGCCGACCCCATTGGCTGCCCACGAACCACAGGTGATTTGAAAAAAACCAAACTAATGGGTTCTCTGAGAAATATTTATGATTTCACCTTTTGTCTGTATTTAATTGGAAAATAATTATTAACCAGTTTTTATAAAATGTATTTAGTTTATCATTACCTCAGGTGATTAATCAAATCTTTATGTATTCCACCAGCAATAATACAGCATGTTTTTGTGTGTGCGCACGTGTGTGTGCTTGTTGGCAATGCCAATTCGTAAGATTTGTTTATTTTGTATGTGAACCGAACACATTTTCACCATTAGGCAGTATCCAGTCCGGTTCTCAAGAAACCAGTTTTTTCCTATAATTTTACGTTGATGAGTTTGCAATTTATGTTTATTACTTTCAAATCATATACACGGATTGAGTTTTATAGCGAAATGAAATGGAAATTTACAGGAAGGAAAAGTAATACCAAACTAACGGTATTGGAATGAAAATATAAAATTTAAGTAGAAATTTGCAGAAGTCCAAAAAGTTAATCAAAACCATACCTTAAAATAATAGCAAATAAATGGATTCGCAGAAAAATCAGGGGCTTCAAATTGGTGTGAAATGAATTTTTTCTTTCATATGAATTACTAGATCAAATTACTTTGTTGCTGTTTTTGATGTAATTGACTACAATTAACTTACAGGCGTACAACAGCTAGGAAACTAATTTGTTGCTGCAAATATGATTAGTCATTGTTTGATGGAAATTCACCAAAAAATGTCTAGAACACCATTGCCCCTCTCCCAATAGCGACAGCATTGAAATTTTAATGTATTTTCGTCAGGGAAGATTATCATTGTAAAACTTTAAGCATCAAATGAACATGTACAGCCAATGTCAAAAGAAAGTGTACAAACTTGGAATGTATTAATATTTGCTTTATTCAATACTTTGATGGGTGATACAAAGAAACATAAATATTATATTTTTTTAATTCATATTTAATACTATTCGAGTTTATACAAAAACATAAACAAAATTATTACAACGAAAAAAGTTATGAACGAAAAATCTTATATACTTCATAGTTTAGGCGTCAAATGAAAGTGTACAGAAGAGCAGGATGCATATTCAGTATTTTGTATGCTTTCCATTTGGCTTTATCACTGCTTGCAAACGTCGTGGCATAGAATTAACAAGGTTTGCAGTCACTTCTGGTGCAATTTTCTGCCATTCTTCAGAAATCGCGGCTTTGAGCATATCCTTACTAGTAATGGTTTTTTTTCGGATTTGTCTGTCTAGGTGCTCCCACAGATGCTCAATGGGGTTGAGGTCCGGTGACTGGGGGGGGGGGGTGATCTAATTGCTTGGGTACGTGATATAGCATCCATTCTTGGACAACTTTCGCAGTGTTCGTTGTCTTGTTGAAATACCCAAGACCGATCCAAGCTCAATTTTTCGACACTAGGGCGCAGGTTATTCTTCAATATGTTGAGATAGTCTATTTTATTCATAGTGTTTTCTATGAATGTCAAATTACCTACCCCGCCAGCGGCCATACACCCCCACACCATCACCGAGCCACCCCGATGCTTCACAGTGGATACTACATTACCTTCTGCAAGTGCCGTATTTCTGGTTCGCCAAATTTTTGTTGCTTTTTTCTTGCCGAACACCTCAAATTTGCTTTCGTCGCTAAATAGTACGTTATTCCAAAATGAAACGCCGTTATACTGGTACTTTTTAGCAAAGTTTAATCGCTTTATTTGATTGGTTTTCGAGATAAGAGGTTTTTCCGCGGAACTCGCCCATAGAGACCGTTCGCATACAATGCTCGACGAATTGTGCTAGCACTAACCGGCTTTCCAGACGTTTGTGAAATATTTTTGGACAATTTTATAGCACTTTATGACGGATTTACTTTCACACTCCTCACAACCGACCTTATTTCAGCAACATTTAGTCGCCTTGGTCTGCCGGATTTTGGACGATTTTCCAGCTTGCCATACTTTTGTTTCTTGTCAATAATTTTTTTTACAGTATTATGGCTTCTGTTAATAATACCACCGATTTCGCGCAAGGTTTTGCTTTCCTTGTGATATTTTATCACAAGCTCCCGAATATCCAAAGACGTTTGTCTTTTCTATGTTTTCAACTATGTAACGGTTCTTTTCCAAGTCCGTTATCTGGCAAACACGTGGTCGATGATTTGTACACTTTCTTTTGGCACCTAATATATGAAGTATTTTCGATTTTTAGTTCACAACTTTTTTTGTTGTAAGAATTTTGTTTTTGTTTTTCCATAAATTCTTATGGTATGAAATATCATTTAAAAAAAATATAAAATGTTTTTTAAAATTACCCAGCAAACATATAAAGAAAGCCCTTATTATTACATTTCACGTTTGTACACTTTCTTTTGACATTGACTGTAAATATTTTTTCATCATTTTTATATTTGTCTAAACAAACATTCCGATTTGTTAAAAAATGTATTATACTTTTGAAGCTGAAGGTACGCTAAATTCAGTATATTTGGAATAAATGCTTGTTTTTTTAAATTAGCAAACTTTTTTATACTGCTACATATATAAAATTTGAATTAAAATCAAAAAGGATATAATCAAAAGAGGTTTAGGGAAGTCATAAATCTCGCTATGATTGGTGATTAATTTTAAGCCACCTTTTGTTAGAAGGAAGTGTGAAGCTACGTGGGTTCAGAGAGTCTTATACCTCGCGTGTATTTGGTTAATACATATTTCACTGGATTCGGGGTTTCAGAGTTATAGCCTCCACTCTATTCGAAATATAAAAAAAAACTAAAATGTTTATTCATAAAAATATGAACAAACATACATATGTACATAAGTATTTTTCACACTTTCTTTATTTAAACTTTACTGCTTTATAAGCAATTGCAATTAATTATTAAAAAGACCAATGAACCATTTTCCAAGAATTGTAAATTGAAATAATTAAATTTCCAACAATATATTAATGTCAAGTAATCATAATTTTGCTGTAAACAAAATTAATAAAAGATTAACGAACTATTAAGCAATTATTTAAAAGACCAATGAACCATTTTTCCCAAGAATTGTAAACTAAATTTCCAAAGAACCAATATATTGTAAAGTAACCAAATATTTATTGTAAACAAAATAAATTAAGTATAAATAAGAAAGTTTAAAGATACAAAGTTTAGTTATCAGTTATGAACTCAACCAAACTAAAACCCAAGTGTTTTTTTTTATAAACAATCAGGTAAAATCCTGTTTTTTCATCTTCACCAAACGGTTTCGACTACTCAGACAAGTCCCATAGAAAGGGCTTGTGAATTCATGTGAAGTCGAAAAATGTGTTACTAAATTTAATTGAAGTTTTTGTATTTTAAACGAGAATCGAACTTGAGATGGAGCCATCGATAGGGTTGATTGTATTGGCACGTTCTTCAATTTTGCTAATTAAGCAACAAAATCTTATCGTACCAACATATGAACGTGACAAATCCACATGCTTATATGTACATATATAGCCATCATGTACATGCCTTCACATTCATAATAACAATGCGAATTCATCTAATTGAAATGCATACATACATAAATACATAGATATGCAAATGTATTTGTACGATGTGTACATTCATACTCATGGTTGTGTAAAATATTCGCTTGTAGAAACTACGAAATAGTATTTACAAATCTCACTCAAGGTCGGTTGTCTGGAAGGCAGTCAGTGGACTGTGGAGGGCTTGCGGGACGTTCTTTAAATTGGAAAGCAAAGTATTGACGGACACTAATTGATGGATTGAAGCCAAAACGTACGATTTACGAACGAATTGATGGGCTGTCAAACGACACTAATGAATGCAGCTGGTTGATAGCGGTCGTCGGATAGACGATGGTTTCACACTAGCCCCGTCTTCTTCGGTGGCGTCTCAAACGAGTTATTGGGTTTGAGTAGCAAATACGTTTTTTCTTTCCAATTTGCATCGCACGCACAGTTGCGAACATTGAAATCTGGAAGCATTACGAAATTATGGAATTTAGTATTTTTCAGAGAAAAAAAAATAGTAATAAAATTATTGTAAAAAAAATAATATATACATTTTTTTTTAATAAAATAAAAAATAATAATGAAATAAAAAAAGTAAAAATAATAAAAAAAAACAAAAAAAATACTATAATAAAAAAAATATAGAATAAAAAAATAATATTTAAAATAAAAATATAATACAAAAAAATTGAAATAAAAAAAGTGCGTCGTATATTTATATTATTAAAATACATATATATAATGTTTTATTTGCACTAAATTTTCCGAAATCTGCAATATTTCTACTGTAACTTCTCCACACTTCCTCGAAGATCGCTAACTTTTGTTATCTTCCTACATTAAAAAAGAAAACAGAAAACTTAAATAACTTCAATACCAGCTAAAATCGTGTTGGAAAATTAGGATTACTTGCGAAAAGTGCTTAAGTAGCAGGAAGAAATAATTTTTTTGTTTTTCAAGTATTTGTTGGCACTTAACTGCGTATGCCGTTGCATAAACGGTAGTCCAAGATCAGGATAAGAAAACCACTGAATACAGTACAAATTGAAGAAGATAGATGTAATATACAATTTATTTAGTCATCGCAAATGTTCAAATTGATATTCCTTAAATTCAGAGGACTTTGCTGTTGTCAAGAAAAAGATTAATCAAAAATGATTTTTGTATATAAAATAAGCGCCTTTCTACCAGATTTTATGAGAGCCGGATGCAATACCAGCTTCCTGTCCATATTTTAGTGTCCGCAACTGCACGTAAGCACATTTTGTTTTTTCCAGTCATAATTCGTCTACATAGTATTTATGGTCGTAGTTACTCCTCATTTCATTGCTATCCCACCATTTATCTGTAATGCTTCAATACTTCCTTGAAAGAGTGCAAAATTTTTAATGGCCATAAATTAGCTATAAATGTTTTAATATGCTTGTTGTTTTTTACTTCTCATTGTTTGTACGCGATCATAAAACTGTGAAGAAGTGCAGAAGTTTTATTTTCATAACAGTGAAGAGTCAGCCACAGAGGATTTCAAGCTCTAGCTTTGATAAAGCTTCGAAAAACAAAAACATTTTATATTCTTCATACTTACAAGAAAACCATTTAAAATAGATGGTGGTGTGGAGAGCGGAAGGAAGGGAAATATGCAACATTTTCACTTCTTGGTTTAATTCATTTGAGTAGTAGATAAACGATTAGTTCAGTAGGATACGACTGTGTTTTTAACGACAGAACAGGAGAAGGAATAAATTGATCGATCGAAGTTAGTTTAGGATAAATGGCTGCTCAAGCGTGGCAAATAATCAAATTCGTCCATTGATGATGCCATACAGAGAAAAAACTTAGGTGGCGGGGGAAACCGAACAGGAGGAAGAAAGAAGTAGGCACTTTGGATAGGGGGTGATAGCCACACAGTGACTAAATACATTACGTTAACCGCCTGAGGACCGTTTCATTTTGAAAAATTTTACGCTTTTTTAATTTTTGTGTCGCCGTAGCCGCCGACTGGGTTGCGCTCGTTTATCATTCGGCCGGTTCCGCGTTCGATGTCCATTGCGAATATGGAAGATAAAATGATAGAAAGAGTGCGGTTGGTTGCCCTCGGAGGGTATTGGCAAGCATTTTTGCCAAGGAGAAGCTTATCATAAAAACCAACTGCTTTTCGGCGGCAGCACAAATCTGTTCTTCCACTCGGTTAAACACCTAACAAAGAAAGGCGTAAAAGGCATATGTTTAAATATAAAAGACGCTTGGGGAATTATAATAGCAATAAAAAATGTGAAAAGAAATAAATATGCACATACTTTTTTCAATTTTAATTTTAAGCTTTAAGATTTACAAAAAAATAGATTGTTTTCTTAATTACTTTGCTTCTATATATTCTCCCGCTTTGAACAGCAAGCGAAAATACCCTGCAGGGAATTTCACTAGCACCCAACTGGTGCACTCAAGCGAGTATAGAATCCGGGAGTCTGCCCTGCATTGAACACTTGACACTCTGTATTGCCATTTTTGGATTTCTTTTTTACCCTTTTTGTTTACGATAAACCTGAGCTTGTGTTGGTGATATACGTAAAAAATCAATGCAGCCCTCGCTCATGTCACTTTGCTGCCGTCTGAACAACGACTGATTGAACGAGTGTGTAAATATGTATGAAATGAGCGGACAGCATTCGGCTGCCGAGTACCCACGGTGAAAATATTACTGCTCTTTAGCATACCGTTATTCGGCTCTGAAAGAATTTGACAGGATCCAGCCCGTCAGCTGATCCCACTTGGGATGTGTTTACAAAAAAAGTTGATGATATCGACACAAAAATAAACCAAGGACATTTCGTTGCCGTCTGAACAACGACTGAGTGGTCGAGTGTGTGAATACATGTGCATCGTGCAGAACTCGGCAGAAGCTATGATTTACACAAACAGTTTATTCGCCTTTTGTCGCTAAGGCCTGGTACTCGTCTATCAAGAATGATAGAATAAAAAATAGTTTAAAAAAACTAAAAAACACGCTTTTATTGCTAATCGAACTAAAAAGTAGAAAATAAATTTTAATGACAAAGGGACCTATAATGAAGTAATAGCAAATCGAAGGATCAGTCATAGTCAACTACCTCAGAACAGAATTATAACAAAAATTAAGATACAAATAGAGTAATTCAAATTAGAGTTAAAAGCGTGGGATGCTTGATATAGTAAATATTACAATCATTCTATTGGCAACTACCTACAGAAGGTTATGAAAGTGAAGCAAAATGCATTTTGAAGGGGATGAAATTGATTTACAAGAATAAATAAAGATTTCTCATTTTACAACCAAATTCACCTTACTTTTTGCCCACAGGTAAAAAAAGAAAATATTAATCCTGGCAATCCCAATAAGGATAATGGAAAACTTTTATCAAATTATTGCATTGTCATCGGTCCTTGATAGGTGTGCAAAATTTCAAGTCGATCAGATGTTTAGAAGCCAGTGAAAATTAAGCTCAAAGATTCCGTTACATACATACATACAACCCGACCTAATAAAAGTGTGTTAAAAAGAGATTGCGACTTCCGAATTCAGCGTGTCGTAAGAGTCCATCTATAAACAAACAGCAGGAAGAGGAATTATTTGTTTGTGAAAAATAAGAGTAAGCGAAAGCAATGGAAACAACCAAACACAAGAAATTATATGCGCACGCACATACTTTCTAGCCACGGCGTCTTCCGCATAAAAACGCAAGAAACTGCATTTGAAGGCTTTATATTCATTTGTGTTTTTAACAATTTAACACGCGACTTTTCGTTTGCATTAGTTTAAACATGTAATTTCGCCTAGTTTTGTTGGTTTTGTATTGCGAAGGGAACTGACATCAGAGTAAAGTCTATTTTTTAATGGCGCCACCTTCAGTACTCAGTTCGCCTTGCTCGTCTATTGCTGTGCATTCAGTTTTATTCAGAGCTGAAAACTGTGTTGCTTCTTTTTAGCAAATATTTCGAAGCTAACTCGAATACGTTATATAAGAATCACATTCAACTTTCGATAGCCGTTGATTTTCGAACCGCATTACACAGTAGACCTCCAGGACTAGTTTGAAATTCTCAGCTTTTCCATATAGGCAACTGATTTATATGGCGTGCCAATGCCAACTCGGAACGGAATGGAACTATCGATCAATTCAATAGATTATATTTACGAGTAACAAAACTGTAACCGAGCTACGGCTGTCGCAACTAACGATAAGTTATCGTATTGACGTACCATTCGGAATATACCATATACGATGCTTCTGAAAGTTAAATAAATTTTTAACTTTTACATTTTTCTTGTTTCATATTTCGTAGGCTTTATTTTATTGAATACAGCAACTAATTGCATCCGCCAAGTAGTTTGCTGAATCAGAATTTATTTTTTTTCATTAGTGCAGGTTCTCCCTGCAGGGTATAGCCACATATGTATGATGCAGTTCAATTTTGTGGGTATGTACTTATGTCATATGTATGTATATGTGTATATGTGTTTCCATAAAGGAAACAATTACGAACAAAAATACCACTTTGTTGTAATTGCTGTGCGCTGCGGGATGCTACACAGCAGGTGGCTAGATCGAGTCAAAAATACAACAGCGTTGCCTGTGGGAGATCGTAATTTGGGCCTAACATCTGCAAAATTTATGCAACCTTCTACGTGGCATTTTGAATTTGAAAAAATAAAATAAGAAATAAAAAAATAAATAAGTCTTTGCAATAAGGTGCATTCAGTAGATTGTTCCTTTATTCTTATTTTATTTATTTATACCAACTATTGAAATAAATGGTAGGCTCCTGATAAAAGCTATAAATCATTCAATTTATGCTGTGGAGTTTATTTTATAGGTATGGTGACTTTTTCTCAAGAAACAGTCAAAAACTCAGAGCTGCCAAAAATTAATATTAATTAATAGTTTGGTTTTATTACTTTGTAAATTTAGTGGAACTGGGATTCGCGAAGTGGTTGAAATTCAACCAGTTTAATCTTTATCGTTGTCACCTTAGCTTTATTCCTACCCTTCACTCTTTTTCAATTTCTATGCTGTTCTTTATCTTGTATCCTTTTTGCTTTATTTTCATCTTTATCACCGGCAATATTATTTACCTAATCTTTATCCATTTCCTTATTTACATATTCATCTTTTCTTTGCCCTTATATTAAGTATTTCAATTGACCTGCATCTTTGTTTTTATGTTTATATATATTTATTTTTATTTTCATCTTTGCTTTTATCCTTTTTTCTTCAGCTTTACCTTCAAATACGGCGAGAGCCGGTTAACTGTATGATATTAGCCACACCTTCTGAATTTTTTTCACCATGGGAAAATCTTGTTATCTATCATTCTTGGCTACTTCAACTGTGCCATCCTCCTCCGTTGGTCGCATTTCTTTACCGCATAACCACATTTAACTCACTTCGAAATCCAGAGACCACTGATTTATGGTGCTCCTACAAAAATGGCTAAACAAAAAGTGAAGTCACTTGTCCGAGGCGACCAATTAAGTAACTAATTTCATCAAATGATTCAGTAATCAAAATTCCGTTTCAATAAAGTACTGACTTTACACGCAATACGCTCTTACTGCACCGTCTTGCTGAAACCATTTATCATTTGGGTCACATTGGCGTGTAAAAACCAAAAATCGCTTACCGTTGACGGTATCGTAGGTTCCATCTTTGGCCTAGCATTGATTTTCAAAATGTATTGGTGTTTCGAGAATCTGAGAGCGAGATGCTTCCTTCGCTAAAGAAGTAAATTATCTGAGACAAAAATGATATGCATCGCTTCGTTCCTGCGACAGTTAGTTTTTTGCTTCCGAAACAACAAGAATTTATATCTCGTCAAGAACTGTTACCCCAGTAGCATGCCTCATACGGGTATTGAAAATATGTATGCTAAAACAAAAACAAAAAAACATCCATCTGATCTTAAGATGAGCCAGCATTCTTTTTCGAAATTATTTGTCTATTCTAAAATATATCAAATTAGTCATCCAAATTGGTTTTCGAATATCTTTTTTACTAAAACAAAAATCATAATTTTGAGTGATGGAAATGTTTACTTTGACCTTTACGCGCTCCATAGCTTGTCTGTTCGCGTACTGCAGCTGTCTCTATTTCCCAAGTGTCAAAAATGATTTACCTACGACGCCAAATTATAAATCTTCCGATAGGCTGATTAATTTTGCGACTACCACAAAACAAAATAAAATGGGAAATAAACACAAAATTGCGTTTTTCCCAAATTTTATGTGGTTTATTGCTGCTGTAAAATATCAAAAATGTTGGTTAGAGCCTTTGTTCACGATATGTGTGTATGTGTGTATTGAGTTCAATATCACATATTAAATGAACCTTTATTTTTTTGACTAGAGTAAATCATTCCTTTGTGCAGAAGGTAAAGCTTTGATTGCTCCTCTCTTCCATAGCGCCATTCTGCTTTAAAAGTATGAACAGCTTTAAAATGTAATGTTGGTGGGGCCAAGGTAATGGTAATTAGCTGAACTTGTTTACTTGCCTTAATGAGAATTTCTTTAGAAAAATCAATATTCCTTGCATTATTCTTCAAAGAACAATACACTTGCAATTGAGCTGGATTTTGAAGGGAATAATTTAATTTAATTAAAATTGAAAATTCGAATGGAAAACATGTAAGTACAAAACAACCATAATGAAACCATTGAAATGTTTTACAGTTGCTTTTCCATACAGGACTTAAAATGGATATGGGATAATGAAGTTTTTCAAGCTTTTGAGTGTATGAGTATGCCAGTAAATACCCTGCAGGACTGCCATTGGTTTTGAAATTGAGCTGTACTAGTGAGTTTGCAATCGATTTCTGTTCTGAGATGTTGTAGGAAGTTGCCGGTGTCTCAAGACCAGTTCTTGATTCGAAGTTGAAGCTGGATTCAATTATTTCAATTTACTGGTAGGTATTAGTATATCGTCATTAAAACTGATTAAAAAGAAAGAACGAACAAAACCTTTAGTTTTGAGAATTTTTTTTTAGAGTTTTTAAAATTATTAGAGGTGAGAGAAGATTTCATTTGATTTTTATATTTAAGAGAAGGTCCAAGACCTTACTTGTATTACTGAAATTATTCGTAGTATTGACCATTTTTTGGTGCACAGAATCTTAGTCTATCATATCTTATCTGTTTAAGTGTATTTCAAGTCTTTGTATTGGGTGTTTTTTTCATTTGTATGAGAACTATCGATATCGATAACTATGGTCTGAGAATGGCAAACAGGGTGTACATTTCTATTCAGTAAGGTTTGAGTTAAGTTAAGGTTAAGTTTTACTTTGAAAAAAAAAAATCTGCTCGCAAAGTTCATAGAGCATAAAGCACTGGCGGCTTCATCGTCTTTCGAAATGAGGAAGGAGCTGCCATTACGGTGAATAGCGAGCGCCATCGCGCCATGTTGACTGAATTTTTGTTTTCTAAAATGAATCAGCTAAACATTGACGACATTTGGTTCCAAAAAGACGGCGGAACTTGCCATACAGCGCGCTTAACAATCGATTTATTGCAATATTCACGCCACCATTGACGCCATACGGCAGATTAATTAAAAAAAGTTGTCAAAAATTGGGTTGATCGACTAGACCATGTAACTCGTAGATGCGACGGACAAATGCCGGTTGTCATATTCAATAATAAATGTAATGAAATTGTAATAAAAAATTCATTCCAACAATATTTCTGTTTTGTATTATCATTTCCAGTTCTCAAGGTCTTCAAATGACACCCGATACAACAAGTATTTAAAAAATTTGCATTATTTGGGGTTTTAATGTCAGTAGTATTTTTTTTTAACAATAATTTATTCTTTTGCAAATTTCTTTCTGCTAATACTTCTTCCAGGCACTATTAAAAAAACAAAGAACCCATATATGTTTGTAGAAATATTGAGAACAGTAATATTAAAGTTAGAGAAAATTAAAAAAAATCTATGGAGTTTGCATTTTCTTAACTTTTAATTTTCGTATTTTCAAACAAAGAATATTTGAGAGCATTTAGTTGTTTATTTTTATTTGTTGTTTAACTTAGGCTTTGCTGTTTAAAATTTCCGCATAATTTGTCTAAGCTAATTTTCAAAATATGTCATTTATATAAAGATTTAGCAGAACAAGATTCATCTTCTTTCGGCTGCATTTGATTTTGCAAAAATGGCACCAGTTTGAAAACGAACTATTTTCACACTAATTCACTCTTTTCCCTACGGGCCTACGGGGAATGTATGATTACAAACATTCATTTACATGTGTATGTACCTATATGTTATGTGCTACTGCGTATTGATATTAATTTGAATTACTTGCGAAATTCTTACCACGTTTTACAATTTGTTCGCCAATAGCCATACAACTGCATACGCCTAACCGTCCGTCCAACAGCATCTGCGAGGAGTTGTAATATTTATACGTGCATACCAATATCGACTTATATAAACAAGTGAATGTTTGTATGTAATCTCTTGAATACATAGTTACTTACCTAGACCACCATTTCGTTGCTCCTATGCACCGGTGAGTGTGGTGGAAATGAAGCCCCGATTCTCACCATTGAACCTTCTACTATTTTTGGGCACTGCTCGCTCGGTCTTCGGCCGTTTTCAAATAAGCCATTCAACTTGTCAGAATACTCGTCGTGACTTACATACATACATATGTAGGTATATGTTTTTGTGGGTGTGCAGTTTGCGGCTGAATATTATGATGAATGATTTTTCATGTAGGATGACGTTTGCAACGATGTTTCAGAGCGGCTATTTCAACTGCACACTTTTGTAACGAAGCAACTATGATTGTGGCATCGGCAGAAGCTGTGGGGGCGGGAACTTTAATGGTGGGAGTGCTAATGATGGCGGCCACTATGGGTTAAAAAGTATTAAATATCATACAATTTGTAGATAAAAGCGTTATATTGTATTAAATTATAAGGCATAAATTATAATAAATCTTCTTAAATCTATAGTATTATTTTAAAACATGGCGCTTATTCTGACTAAACTACAATATGTACAGATATGAAATATATATCAAAAGAAAGGTTTTGATGAGCATATTTCCGGAAAATTATAAAAATGAAAATTGGTTAATTTGTTCATGAAATATTTGCGTGTAAAGTTATCAAAATTTTCATATTGATAACAGCGATGTCTATGCAAAGCGGGATGACACACAAATATAGGGGAGGGGGCCCAGTTGTGACGCAGGCCCAGTTGTGACGCAGCTAAATATTTTTGACATGCGGTATGAAAATGACAGTTTGAGCCCTGCCAATCATGTTCGTTTGACGTTCAGCAGTTTTTATGCAGACACCAACGTTAGTAGTCGCATTGTGTATACACGCACCAAACATCGTGTTGAAAATCGTGCGAAAAAGTTATTTTTATTTTTTTCAAAGTACCAAAATTTTGTGAAATTAACAGTGAAAAGGCGAGTGTAATGCATCAAAATATTGTATTTGCCGTATATTTTGTGATTCTATATGGATTTATGTGATTATGTGGTGTCTATAAAAAACTTGCTTGTCATACACAAAATAGCATCGTGACCCGGTTGTGACTCAGCGGGTGGCCCAGTTATGACGCACCTTTTTTTTGCACTACGATCATATAGAACTGCCGAATTCCTACATTTTTGTTGTTTAAAAAAAACCAACTGCCAACTCGATCAATTGCAACGTATGCAAGCGTCCAGTTCATTTGAAGTGCGCCAACATGCAGGCAAGTTATTTCACTTGCAAACACTGCGAAAGTGACGTGGACGACTACTAGGAATATTTAGATGACGATGATGAATAAAAATCGTTGTCATTTATGGCCATTGAAGGACATTTATTTTGTATTTTTCATTATTTTTGCCATTGAAAGCCTTCAAAATAAATAAATCATTAAATCACAACAATTGGTGTGACATTCCTTTCATATTTTCTCATTTCCAGTAAATTTCTTGAGGTGCGTCACAACTGGGCCACTTTTTTTTTGTCCTAAAAAAAGTTATCCTGAAAAAATTTGTTCCAAAATTTTTTGAGTAACTCAAATAAACATACTTTCTTTGGAGAAAAGTTGCGTTTGGTTAATAGTTAAATGTTAAACTTCTTCATTTTTCAATTTGCGTAACTGAGGAAAAAAATTTAATTTTTTTCAAAACCCGCGTCACAACTGGGCCCCCTCCCCTACGTATATACCTATATGAGTACGTTTGCTTTGTTTAGCTCTCTTTCAGCATTGTATGGGCAAAGAACTCTTTAATCTTTTGCGCGATATTCACCAAATGAGACGCCTTTTGGTGGGAAAATCATTATTCTGGGTGGAGACTTTAGGCAAGTTTTGCCTGTGGTACCGAGAAGTACGCGAACTGGCATAGTTGGTAATTGCTTAAAGCGTTGCTCTTTGTGGAAATTTTTTAAATAATTTAAGCTCACAATCAATATGCATAGTCAAGAACCCGACTATTGTAATTTTCTTTTGCGCATAGGACACGGCGAAGGGCAAGACAATGCATCAAGAGTAAAAATTCCTGATCAAATTCTTTAAAAAAACGGAAACCTCATTGACTGGATTTTCCAACCAAATAATGGAATAATAGAAATCATTAATTTAAAAGACCGAGCCATATTATGTCCAAAAAATGATCAATGTGCCATCATAAACTCGAGTATAGTCAATATGCTACCTGGTCAAGAGCGCACATATCTCAGCGCTGATACGATTGTTTCACTAGATTCACAAGATCAGGTAAGATTCCCTGTGGAATTTTTACACTCCCTCAATTTTTGTCAAACTCCGCCCCATAAGCTTGAATTGAAAATTGGAACAGTGATAATGTTGATTCGCAATTTAAGCCCAGCAGAAGGATTGGTGAATGGCACACGACTTATCATAAAACAAATGCATCCGAATTTTTTGCACGCGGAAGTGTTATGCGGAGAGGCTCAGGGAAGGCGATTTCTATTGCCTCGTATAAATTTGCAGCCGAGCGAAACCACACTTCCTTTTGAAGCGCCGCCAATTTCCCATTAAAATAGCCTTCGCCATAGTAATAAATAAGGCCCAGGGGCAAACATTATCAAGGGTGGGGCTTCATTTAAAGGAGGATTGCTTTGCTCACGGCCAACTTTATGTTGCGTTAAGCCAGGTTAGATCCTGGGAAAATATACGAGTTCAAATGGGCAATAACGAAAACTTGACGTTGAATGTAGTTTATAATGAAGTAATTAAAAAAAAAAAATGACTGATTTAACTGAAAAAAATTTTAAAAATGTTATATGCATAACTTCTTACATATTACATATGAATAAAAATATTCACTTTTCTAATCATCATAACTTTTAATATATAAAAGTGTCACATATGATGTTTACTTTAGATGGGAAAAAAGCCCACCTGATTTTCGGGGGTTACATACTCGTAATTATTATAAGGCGGAGACTCAATTTCGGATGGCCGGCCGCATGTATTTTGAAGGGTTAGTAATTTGTTTTCTTTTTGTTTATTAGGTGACTCTCTATAACCTTTCAGTATTTTAAGTCGATATTTCGTGATAAATCCACAAGGTATATTAATATAGAAAATACAATGCGGCGTAAAATTAGTTATCCTATCGGAAGATTTATGATTTTTGCAAATAAGGACGTACGTCAGTCATATTTGACACTTGTGAACTAGACAGCTGCAGTAAACTAGCAGACAAGCAATGGATCGCGTAAAGCTCAAAATAAAGATTACCCTCACACAAAATCATTTCTTTCTTGTGTTTTAATTTAGTAAAAAAAACTATTTAAAAACAAACTTGGATGATTAATTTTGCGTCCCCTATTATTTTTATCTTACATAATTTAAAACTTTAATGTGATTCTCTTACGGCTCAAAAAGTGTCGTTAATGCATTCCAGTTATAAGTGTTTTTTTTTTCTATATTTGCTTCGTGTAAAAACTCTACGAATTTAATTACGGATACTGGAACTATCATATACAGTGGCACAGTAAAGTCTACATACCCCATTGAAAAGCAAGGTTTGGAGATTTCTGTGAACATTGTAGCATTAGAATGTTTTCCAAACAAATCCAATCTAACAACAAACAATAAATTTTAACAAAAAAATTTTAATCCAAAAATATTTATTAACAAAAACAAACAAAATTCATTTTCCAAACACAGAAAAGTCTGCATACTTTGTAAAAAGAATGTGTTTCACTTAAAAGGAAATAAAAAGACAACGGAATTAATAATTGGTGGGTCCGCCACGACTTTCTAGAACAGCATTTAATCTATTTTGCATGGAATTTACCAATACTTTTGTGTAATTATTCGAAATTAAATTCCACTCTTCAAGTAAAGCATTTTTGAGGTCCTGTTTATTTTTAATTGTCCTTTTCCTAATGCGACGATCCAATTCATCCCATAAATTCTCTATGGGGTTCAAATCCGGTGACTGGGGTGGGGAATGAAGTTGATGGGGCACATTATATAGTAGCCATTCTTTGACAACACCAGCGGTATGTTTTTGTCGTTATCTTGCTGAAAGTACCAACCCGCCGTAAGACCCAGTTTACTCGCGGATTGCTTCAAATTATCTTTGAGAATGTCCAAATATACCATGCGATCCATATTAATATCAATAAATGTTAATTTACCCACCCCAGCCGCTGGCATGCAGCCCCAAACCATTATGGAGCCACCACCGTGCTTCAACGTAGGAAGCAAGTTTTTGGGCAACAATGCTTCATTATTTCGAGGCCATACTTTTTGTTTGCCATCATAGCCAAACAAGTTGAACTTGCTTTCGTCACTAAATAAAACATTAGCCCAAAAATCTTCGAATGCATCAATATATTTCTTAGCAAATTCGACTCGTTTCTC
This sequence comes from Anastrepha ludens, assembly GCF_028408465.1. NCBI lineage: Eukaryota > Metazoa > Arthropoda > Insecta > Diptera > Tephritidae > Anastrepha > Anastrepha ludens. The sequence continues at coordinate 5,340,692 of NC_071498.1, read as the reverse complement.
CATATTTATTTTGCTGATGAATGGCTTCTTTCGAGGCACACGGTTGTGGAATCCATTGCTTCTCAATAAATGTCTCACCGTTTCTGGATGCAGTGAAGCAATATCCTGATTTTTCAGGGTTTTAGCAATTTCTATTGCTGTTATTCTTGGATTTTCTTGCACGTCTAACAATATTTTTCGCTTAACACGAGGAGTCAGCTTAGGTGGGCGACCAGTTCTTGGTTTGTTTTCTACACTATTAGTGTGATTATATTTCCGAATAATTGTTTGAATGCTTGATTTTGGATGTCCGACCAGTTCTCCAATCTCTCTTAAAGATTTTTTTCCTTATAATATTTCACAATTAGCTCACGTACTTTAACACAGATTTCTTTACCCATTTTGGTTAAATTAACACAGCTACAATATTAATATCGAAGAACTAAACTTCTTTCTAACTAACGGTATCTAGTAAAGACGCCTGAAGTGATTGGTAGCACTGTTTGAGTATAGAACTGCATTTTGTGTACTCCACTACAAAGCCGTATGCAGACTTTTCTGTGTTTGGAAAATGAATTTTGTTCGTTTTTGTTAATAAATATTTTTGGATTAAAATTTTTTTGTTAAAATTTATTGTTTGTTGCTAGATTGGATTTGTTTGGAATATATTCTAATGCTACAATGTTCACAGAAATCTCCAAACCTCGCTTTTCAATGGGGTATGTAGACTTTACTGTGCCACTGGACATACGTACCTGTAGTTGTAATTGTAGGCGTCTTCGATTCGTCACTCGCTATACTTGGGGCTCTGCTCGCTTGACGAAGAATTTGCATGCGAAAGCAACAACAAAGTTATTGAGCAAGATTCGCTACAAGCGAGTGTATTCAATGCTGCCAACTATCCTTTCTGATATTAGGCAAGTTTCATTAGACCGAATTCATACAGGTCAAAATTTGTGGAAGAGAGGGGCACGAGGAAAGAAGAGGGGTATTGTGTTACTCATGCTCGGCCAAGGCGTTTCGTGTTCTCGTTCCTCTCAATGTTGTTGTTGGCTGTAGACTAAAAGCTAAAATAATTGCAAACAACTGTGGACACGACGGGCAACACCAAAAGCGAATTCACAAAATTGAAGCAAGAAAAATTTCTCTCTATGAACGCTGTCTTACTAATACTCATTAAGTGCTTCTAAACAAGTGTATATTTTGGCAGCTTGTTATTGTTGTTGTTGTAACAGCATAAACGCTCACTATTCATATACGGGGAATGCTGCTGAAGTGACAGTCCTTGGCCGGATATAAATTTGGGTCGTTCCGGCAATGTAGAACCGACTCCTCCACTGCTGCCTGCCGACATATGTTTATTTATGCCAGTTGCTTCATTTATTCGGCAAATCGAAGGCGGCGCTAATAAGAACACAAATGGAAATTAAGTTATTTTGACATGCACCCCAATTACGCAATTAAGACCAGACACCTTATTGGCAATTAAGAATGTAATACCTATGTCAGCAACTAACCTTACGTTGGGCACCAGGGCGTGACCAGGCTTCTTCGACTTCAGATGTGAATTTAACATATTTGTTTTATAGCTAACGACTTGAGCTTCCAGGCAATTTCCTAAATTTAAATTTTGTACAGATTTATGGATATAACCTTTTAAGCAGGATCCTCGAACAGGACAAAAAAGGCCAGACCCGGGTGCCCAACCGAAAGTTTGAGAAAGGGGTCCAACGGAGAGTTAATCGTAGCCCGATTTACGATAAAAAAATTAAAATGACTAATTACCAATTATTACTAAATTTGTGCCAGATTTTCTATGCAACCCTCGGATGATGAAGACTGTTCAATGTGAAGAATAATGAAAAAACGAAACATCATGAAAACAAAACGGCGAATAGAGAAAAGAGAAAATTTATTTTGATAATAAATTTTCTTTAAAAATGATACTCATTAGTCCCGATTCACAAAGGGAAACATTTAACATTTTATCGTGGGAGAAGGACGGACGGGGCAGTGAGATCGGTTGGTGTTTGTCCTGATTTACAACGGAGAAACATTTGGAAGGGGAAACAATTCAAAGAAGTAAACGACAAAAGACACGAGTGTTGCCGAAAACAATTGTACCCGTGTGACACGAATGAAACATCAAAAAAGAATTTCCAGATTTCTGTGTGTAAATTGGGACTTATAAAACCAAAACCTCGAAAGGAAAAGACTAGGAAGAAGTGAGCGCTGAGTAAAGTCGATGTTCTCGACTTATCAAAAGAGCGAACGCAGGAGGCGAACGCACAATACATACATATGTACATATATACATATATTGTGAACGGTTTTATCAAACCGTGAACACCGTATGAGGCAACGTCATCGTGTATATCGACTAGATTCATGCTCGAAATGGATGTTGCAAAATGATTTATGTGCAGTGCAAATGTTTTGGAAACTTTCTCTGCGCAAATATATTTAGCTCAGCGTGTTGAACGATGTCTGCGGGCGTACATAACAAACAGATATACACACACATACCTACGTACGAGTATAAAAGTATGTTTATAAATGTGTATATATCTTATACATACACACATATCTAAGTATGTAAGCCGTACACCGCCTGCATTGCCAAACGATAATTTATATATTCCTTACTAAATGTGTTTTATGTGCCATACCTACATACATACATACATACGAGTACATCTCTATACTAATACAGTGCACTCGCGATAACTCGAACTAATTAAAACAGGCGCTGTTCGATTTATCGAATTTGTTCGACTTATCAATTGAGTGTGCTATGTTAAAAAAACAGTCATCGATATCGATTTTTCGATCGATTGTTGAAAATGAAAGCCAGTAGAAAATTTCTGTAGTATAGTTTCGTTATACGAATTACATTTTGGTCCATTGGCTGGATCAATGGTGTCACATTCGGCGGCATAAACATAGTTAAAATTAAACCATCCTCGGACTTTAATTCGATTTCGTTGGGATGTGATGGGGCATTATCAATTAGAAGAAGAGCCTTCTCAGGTAGTCCCCCATCTTTCAAATATTTTCTTACCTAAATATTAAAGTCATTTAATTTGGTTAAAAAAATTGTTTTAATGAATCTGGATTTTACCTGCGGCACGAACGAATTATGAAACCAGTCTTTGAAAATCGCCGAAGTCATCCAGGCTGATTTGAAATTTTTGTACTCCACCGGACAGTTAAAATTTTTGAAAACACGATGATTTCTTGCTTTGTCAATAACGAGAAGTTTAAGCTTATGGTTGCCGGTAGCGTTAGTGCAAGCCATAAATTGCCTTATCTTTCTTTTTTATAAGACTTATGGTGGACTTGGCTACCCCATATTCCTTCGCTAGAGAAGTAACACTACGTCCACGTTTAATTTTGTTAAGGACTTCAGCCCTCTCTTTTAATGTTAAACACTTCAACCTTTTACGATCCATTACTCACGTGCACTGATACACTACAAATGACAAATTTAAAGCAATTTGGTCAATGCAATATGTTGTTTCCAGAAAACTAACGGGATATTAACGCCGAAATATTCATATGGACAATACACTAGTATACATATAATTTATATACATATACTATTACATATGTATCTATGTACAAAATATACATGTTTGAAAAGAATGTGTGTACAAATAAATTTGTTTTTTTGTTCGAGTTATAGCGCTTTTTTATTGTTCGAGTTACAAAGAAGTCAATAGGGGAAAAAATGTGTTCGAGTTAGCACGTCGTTCGACTTAGCGGCTATTCGAGTTACCGCGAGTGCACTGTATTATAAAGAGGAAAACTTTGTTTGTTTGTAATGAATAGGCTCATAAACTACTTGACCGATTTTAAAAAATCTTTCACCATTCGAAAGCTACATCATCCACGAGTAACATGGATTATATTTTATTTTGGAAATAGGGCTCGAGATATAGGTCAAAACGTGGACCCGGGTAACCTTTGGTTGTGTATGTACAATATGGGTATCAAATGAAAGCTGTTGATAAGTGCTTCAATACGGGGTAATTTTCATACCTATTGATGACTAGGGTCTCGAAATATATGCCAAAACGTGGACCCGCCGTGTCTTTGCACCGAATTAACCCGAACTTACGCACATTGTTAAGTAAGTATTGAAAGTGGGTTTCGTAAAGTTTGGTTGTAATTCGGAGCACTGGCAACGGGTACAGCGTTCTTTTGAACCAGCCATAATGTCGCTTACTTTTTTAAGGGGTTATACGCAGTTATGAAGCAAATAAAAGACGGGTTGTCAAGGATTTATCCTGAAGAAACTTCAGAATATTTTAATTTGAAAATTTTTGGCGGTTATAAAAGCATCCTTCAAGAACATATCAAAATTTTGTATTTATGAAAATGTTGATTATAGAGCGCGCTGCAGGCGATTTCTGGAACCTCCTTTAAAAAAAGACGATTTACGGTGTACATCGTAACTCAGGATTGGATTATCTGAAATCAAAAAACCAAACAAATTTTGTTAATATATTAGATTATCTAGTAATTAATCGTTCGGCTAATCAAAATAGTGAATTTTCACAAAATGGCAGCTTTTAAAAGAAATGATTTCGATTTTTACGTTAAAATTTGGCCGTAAATTGATTATAAAATGGAAAATAAGTATCAGATTTACAAAAGGAACGATTAATTACTAGAAAATGTATCTTTAAAGATTGAGTTAAAACGGTTGACCGATCAAACAAGCCGTTTTCGAGATATCGTGTACACCGACTTGAAAAATGCCGTTTTGAAAAAAACACGTTTAAAGTTTCAATACCTACCTTAAAACGTGCCGAGGCATCTTTACATATTTAGGTATAACTCCGAAAGTATTGCTTAGATCTACTTCAAATTTCGTGCGTATACTTTTGAATATATGTACATTACAAAAATGCAATAAAAAAAATCGATTTTTTTGAAAGTCATAACTGCGTATAACCCCTTAACGCTTGGGGCGGAACTGAACTGTCAAATTGACAGTGTGAGTTACAATGTATCAATATTTCTTTCTGATTTGGATGCCATAAGGAAAAAACGTAAGTGCAACATGTAAAAATTGTTTGTGAATTTTTTTGGAGTGGATTTTGGAACAGTGAATAATTTCTTACGAAATTTGAGAATTTGATGTGAAATCCGAATGAAATTATGTGTTCGTGGAAAAAAAAATTTTTTTCGTTTTTTTTTTTGAAAAATATAAATGGATAATGGTTAAAAAAGCTCCAATGCTTAATAAAACGTATAAATTGAAACGAAAAATTCATGGATGATCAGGAAAAAAGACGATTGTTTATTCATATGCGTTGATTTGAAATTTAAAAACAATCTTCTTTTTTCCTGATTTTCAATTTATATTTTATATTTACTCAAAAACAAATAGAAAAACAAAAAATATTGTTTATGCCAAAGCGCTTGAATAAAGAATAAAGAAATAAATAATATGAAAATCATATATTTTCTGTTCTAAACCATATCTATTCTATTTTAGTGTGCCCAGCGAAGGGGGCCGGGTTTGCTAGTATGCATATAAGCACAAATGAAATATGATTTTAGAGTTTTTTATGTTTTTATTTATTACATTTATACATACAGTTACTTAGGAGCAACTTGCAAAATTTTGCTATTCCAACATTCCCAAGGTGAATAGGCGACTAGGAAGGACCATCAGCGATTCATAGTTGCAATTAGCGCTTCAAGGGCAATACTCTGTGGCACTTTCAAACTCGATTCTGGCACTGAAATAAAAATGGATTTATATATGTACATATTTTGTGCGTGTTATATATGTATGCACATCTGTATGAATGTGTGTAAGTGATTGTGTGTGGGAAAATTGTGTCGATTAATTAATTGGCTCATAAAAAGTTATTAGCATTAATTAAAGTTAATTGTATGATTGCACCTTCCGAAACATTAAGTATATTAACTACATACATACAAAAACACATATTTATGTACATACCTACTTGCCCATTAGGCGAGTCCAATTAGTAGTAGTGCGCATTACTTGTTCATCAATTTGGTTGTCGAAAACTTTTCAGACTTAAATGGGGCTTTTAAGTATTTCTGCCGTGTGTTCATCATCAATATACATATACCAAGGCGTTCATATTGTAAACTTACATATGTATGCACATATATCGATAATTACACATAAATGTGTATGTAGATATAAAAAACTTGAACTAAGTAATAACTAAAGCAGTCAAATCGAATTTTAATTACAAATCATTTTCCATTTTGTGCTTTGTCGAGGCAAAAAGTGAGTGCAAATAACAAAGTAATTGAAAAAAGATCCATCACTGCCCTGGTACGCAAATGTGTGCTGTATATGTATGTATGTGTACTCAAAATAATAGGAGTGTGATATATTGGGAAGTTTGACAATAAACTTTTTTATTACTTAATTTTAACTAATTTTTTATGAAAATACAATGCATTCTACAACTAAAATCATGCAGATCAAAAGTTAAAATTTTCCACAAAATTTAAATAAAGAAACCAAAAATTTCATTAATTGTGAATTTTTTTTTTTAGAATTTTAAAAAATTGGTTGGCTTTTTAGACTTTTATACCCCAATCAATTCTAGTATAATAAATTCCAAATTTTAAGCGGCTAAATATATCAATTTTTTTTTTTTCATTTCATTTTCAAGCATTTGATAATTTTTTTGTAAAATTAGCTATATTTTATAAAAAGAATTGTTAAAATTAAATTAAAATGAAAAAAAAAAAAAATAGTTGTCAAAGCTGTTCCCTAATGTTGGAAATCTGAGACCGCAGCCAAGTCCTATAAGCCGTTGCGTTCCAAGCTCAAGAGAAGACAACAAACAACAACATCCACAGTACGTACCGTAAGTGAAAATAAGGACGAATGACACTCCGCTCATTTTCCATTATATTCGGGTATGGAGAAATTATTAGCAAGGCGGCGCTACTTGCCATACAACCCGTGAAACAATGGATTTACTGCGTCGTCGTTTCGGTGATCAATTTATCTCTTGTCTCGGTCCAGTGTATTAACCACCAAGATTGAGTGATATCACACCCACCTTTGGACTTATTTGTGGGGGTATGTAAAGTCTAGATGCTTTGTGAATCGACCAGCTTCGATTGAGGCATGTGCACGAAACATTTGTATTTACGAGCGCATGCGAAATGTGATTTCAAATAAAGGCGTTATCCGAGCCACTCGTTTATTCGAATCATTTTGGCTTGAATATCAACTTGAAATATTTTTTTGAAGAGCTGTGTTAGTTTTGGCGCAGGAAGGACTAATTTTTAATTTCACGCTTTATACATTTTTCATATCTTGAGCTCCCCGACCGCTTTTTCACTTATTTTCCTTTCTTTTGCTTAGCTTTGCTCATCGCAGTTATCGCATTTCAAAAGTCGATCTTTTAATTTTATGTGACTTCTGAAAAATAAATCATAAGAAGAAAAATAACGCTTTCGAACCGATATACTGTAAAAAAATTACTTTACCGGACTCTCAATGTGGCTATAATATAAAGAAATTTCTTTATATTTCTTCTCCTCAATAATTATATTTTATATTGGCGCATTAATATTTAGACATTATTAAGGCAATCATCAAAAAAAAAAGAATATTTTAAATAAAAAAAAAATTAATTTAAGTGGAGAAAAATCAGTAAGAAAAAAGGCATTCGCTGCTGCCTGACTTTCAGTACACGCCACTGAAAGTACAGCTGTCCACAAAATAATAGGAGTGCCGACATGAAAAATGTTCAAAGTTCATTTTTTTTAGAATAAAATGGTTTTTATTCAAAACTTTTAGCGTAACATTAATCACATGAGCTATATACATCTATTCGTAGTTAAAATATTTCAATTAAACGTATACATAAACTTAAAATTTAATTCAGGTAAAGATATATAAAAAATTGCTTCCACATAAAAATAGGAGTGATTTGTATAATACTTAGTTTCTCTAAACTTTTAACACTAAATGGTCTTAAAGCTCTTCAAAACTATTTAAAGACATTAATACTTCGTGGTATATCCTCGATTTCTTAACACTGCTTCGCACCTTCGTGGCATTGAGTCGATGAGATCCTGACAACGCTTAATTGGGATTCCTTCCCATGCCTCTTTTATCTCCTTCCATAAATCTTTCGAATTGGTGGGTTTTTGTTGATCAACACATTTTTTAATATCGGTCCATAGATTTTCTATTGGGTTGAGGTCGGGAGACTGAGCAGGCCAGCGCATAAGCTCAATTCCATTGACTCTGAACCATTCTTTCGCTGACTTACTCGTGTGCTTAGGATCATTATCCTGTTGAAATATCCATTTTAGTGGCATATGGTAGCATAACTTCTTCTAATATCCTCACATAAACCTTTTGATCCATAATGCCTTCGATTAAATATATTGGGCCTACGACGCCATACGAAAAGCTACCCCATACCATGACCTTAGCGCCACCATGCTTCACTGTTTTTGTTGTGAATCGAGGATTATATTCCATATTGGGTGGGCGTCGAACATACATTCTGGAGCCTGAACTGCCAAACAACTCGATTTTACTTTCATCTGACCACAAAATATTTCGCCATTTACTAGCCGACCAAGATTTATGCTCCTGTGCAAACTCTATACGGGCTTGCACATGCTTCTTTTTTAGAAGGGGCACTTTCCGCGGACTTCTTGCGTATAAATTATGATTGACCAAATGTCTGCGTACAGTTTCAGCACTAACTGGTAAATAAAGATCGTCGCGTATTTTCCTTGCGGAAACAAATGGGTTACCTTTCCAGGAGCGTATGATGTTGCGATCGTCCTTAGAGAAAAGTTTTTGTTTTCGCCCGCGTTTTTCAGCTTTTGTTTTATAATACAAGGCATTTGCTATCATTTGTGCAGAACATCCAAGTATATTTTGAATTTCCTTGTACGTTTTTCCGCTGTTCTTGAGACTTTTGATTAAAGCTCGCTTCTCTTCCGTACAATGCTTTCCTCTACCCACTAAGACAAAATAAATCAACCCAAATATTAACAATAATTCTTCGAAATTACTAGTAACCCTCTTACTTTTCGATTTTTGAAAATATGTTTGCTAGTTTATCGATATTTTAAGAAACAAAGTTCGAACTCCTATTATTTTGTGTAGCGCAATAACAGCCTTTTACAACAAAATGTATTACAGTTTTAAAATAGGGAAATCAATAATAAATTTCGATTCACATTTCAATACTAGTGACCCGTTAGGTGTACCATTATGAATCGGCGTCACTTGCGTTCGCGATAAAAAAAATTGTGCACTCACTTATATTTTTCATATCGGCACTCCTATTTTTTTGTGGACAGCTGTATTTTTGCTATCACTTTTGCGTTTTAATGAATAATTAATGTAATTACATTATAAGGAAAGGAAACGAAAGCTTAAAAACTTTGCTCATTAAGTGCCGTGAAACGCTGCCTTCTTCAATTATTGGCAATGAAATGAAATTAAACTATATTAATTAATTACATCTTTATTTTATACAATTATTTTAAAATATATTTGAATAGGGCGCATAACATCCTGGCATTACTTTCCGCAACAGTAATTTATAAAAACGTTTGAAAGTCTACTAATTTGCTCGCTTGCATCCACACATACATAAGCAAATAAATATGTATTAGCTTATTTGGGTGTATCTTCGAGTTGTTACTCATGTAGAGATATTTTACAAATTCTAAACATTACTACTCATTGTATTTGCAAACAAAACACCGTTAAAATATGTATGTATACAAACACATGCAGCGTATTCTCTTCCATTGTACAAGGTGACGCAAAATTATTTCTCCATTTTGTTTTTGAATAACTTTTTTACTATGTTTTAGTGCTAATTTACTGCAGCTGTCTAGTTCACAAGTGCCAAATGTGATTGATATACGACGGCATTTGCAAAAATTACAAACTTTTCGATAGGTTGATTAATTTTGCGCTACCTTGTATTTGGTGGTATTTTAGTTGCAACACCGTTTCATTAATAGGCACCGGTTGCCATGAAAGTTTGATAAACATCTTTTAATTTGTATATTCCTTTCTCATCTTCATCAGCTAGCATTTTTTTTTGTGGGCTCAATCGGCAACTAAAAAAATGTCAATGGTGGTTATATTAAGCGAGTACGGCGCCTGGTTGAAAATTTTCCGTGAAAACAGCGTTTATCGTAGTGGAAAATTCTTAAATTGTTCATCAACTGTTTTAGAGGGCATCTGTGAGATTATTCGCGTCAATTCGGAGAATGAATTGGAGAGGCTTATTTTGTTAAGAAGCACATAAGAAAGAGAGGTATGCACTTGAAGGGTCGTTGTGCCCTCTACTTCTCGCAACACATCATCCAGACCTGTTCTCTTATGAAAATCTAAGATTGTACTGGGCTGTGCTGTACGGCGCCTGGTTGAAAATTTTCCGTGAAAACAGCGTTTATCGTAGTGGAAAATTCTTAAATTGTTTATCAACTGTTTTAGAGGGCATCTGTGAGATTATTCGCGTCAATTCGGAGAATGAATTCGAGAGGCTTATTTTGTTAAGAAGCACATAAGAAAGAGAGGTATGCACTTGAAGGGTCGTTGTGCCCTCTACTTCTCGCAACACATCATCCAGACCTGTTCTCTTATGAAATCTAAGATTGTACTGGGCTGTGCTGAACGCATATGCTTCTCTTCCAACCATAACAGTCCGAGATAGTTACTTCTGGCATCGCATTATAGCAGCAAGTGTGATAATGTCTCTGAACATGAGTCGCAGCACCGAAAAGAGTCGTTAAACCATATTCCGAGCCTGTGCAGATCGCTTGCCATCCTGTGTAATAGCATTGACAGACGGCGGCGTTAATCCGGTTAATCTGATTAAAATTGTAGTGTGGCAATGGGTTTTTACACGGATTAGTGAACAACTGATTTCTTTAGTGGATAGTTTTGTCAGTAAAAGATGGACCGCAGGCAATAAATATGGCTATTAGCCGCCCTGATACCAGGAAATAAATAATTATTTCAATTTTAATTGCAATTAATGTAATATCAAACGCGTAAGCGCAAACTAGCATTGCATCCAGTCTTTCTGGTTCTTTTTAAATGTTTGATTATCTTTCTTTCAATAGATATTTGGCAGTGTTCCCATCTAAAATTTCCTTAATCCGGAATTAAGGATTAATTAAGTCTCCGGAGAGAATTCTGAATTAGGTCGTTAATCCCGATTAACACTACCATCTGTCTATGCTATAACATTCTATGCTGATTTGCGAAGATTTTTGAAAACAAATACGAAGTAATGCTGTGAAACAGAATAATTAAATTGCATTAATGACAGCTAAAAGGCAGACTATCCATCTACTGATTCATCCATACATCCGAGTCTTTTATCTAATGTTAATAATGCATTTGATTGCGCCCTTACCATGACTGCACATTACAACTTCCTGATTATAGTTGCCTAACTTTAGTGCTTTGTCTACAGGAAAGAACAAAAAGACTCAAAAGAGTTTCTTGTTTAGCGGTGTTTTGTTTTGACGGTTATGAAAGCTTGTAAATTTTTAAGAGGTCTCTCTTGACAAATGTCAAGTAAAAAATCAACAAAATACTAAAATGAGTTAGACAAATCTAAGTTAGAAAATCGAGAAACGTCGAAAAATTATTTAAATTAAAATTCATTACGAAAGAGGTGGGTCTTTGAAACTATATTTCACAAAATAATATTTTTAAACGGTCGTTATTAACCATCAAAAGAGTCTGGAATAAAAAAATTATTAAAAAACTTAGTTGATACACCACATGAAAACACAATTACTTCCTCGCTCCGGCCATTTATTTGAAAATATCGCTGCTGTTGCTGTAGAGAAAACATGTGAATGTGCTTATTGAATAGATATCGAAATATTTTTTTTGTATGATGAATTGAATATTGATGAGGATGTGTGCTTTCACAAAAAAACCGATGCAGCGTGCCAGACAGCCAACGGCGAAACCATAAATTTATTACAAACGATGTTCCCAAGGAGAATAATTCCACGATATTCTAAAACAATTTCGCCACCAAGATTGCCCGATTTAATGTCTTCGGACTATTTACCGTGGGGCCATGTCAAAAATGGAGTTTATGTTAATAACATTCAACCGAAATTTTCAATTTATGTTGTTCAGCGATGAGGAATCATGGGGCCATATTTCTTCAAAGACGAGACTGGCGCCAATGTTACAGTGAATGACGAACGCTTTCGCGCCAAGATAAACGACTGTTTGATACCGAATATCGGAAATTGCAGCCCAACCCTACAACATTTGGTTGCAATAAGATGGCGGTACTTGCCATACAGCCCGCGAAACAATACATTTGCCGTCGTTTCGGTGAGCAATTTATCTCTCGTCTCGGACTAGTGTATTGGCCACCACCTGTTTGATGAATCATATATGAATAATATCACGAATTTTGTACCATGTCTGATGAGCTCATATTTTACAATATTTTACAATATGTGAGCACTTCTGAACATTTTTAAAAATAAATAAATAATTGGCGCGTACACTTCTGTTAGGTGCTTGGCCGAGCTCCTGTTCCTATTTGTGGTGTGCGTGTTGATGTTGCTCCACAAATGGAGGGACCTACAGTTTCAAGCCGACTCCGAACGACAGATATTTTTATGAGGAGCTTTTTCATGGCAGAAATACTCTCGGAGGTTTGCCATTGCCTGCCGAGGGGCGACCGCTATTAGAAAAATGTTTTTATTAATTTTGCTTACACCGAGATTCGAACCAACGATCTCTCTATGAATTCCGAATGGTAATCACGCACCAACCCATTCGGCTACGGCGGCCGCTCAACATATTTTACCTAATGAAAATTTCTTGAACTTGGTGAGGTATTTCCGTTATTTGTATGGGACGTGGAACGAAAAAAATAGAATTTTTCAAATACTTGCTTGGATATGAGTCAATAAAGGGGGAAATTATTTGAAACAAGTTGGACAACAGGCTCTGCTTTTCGTATTGACTTATTTGGCTCGAAAGGGACTGCTCTGCTACCAGACGGATAATTAATTAGTAAATAGAGAAGACAGAGAAAAATGAAACCGAGGGAATTCACTACGCAAAAATCCAATTGGCTCTGACTCGATTTTAATCGGTTTGATATAAATATTTTGACGGATCATAAGGAAATTGTAAAGACAATCTTGAAAGTCTTGTGAGTAGAGCTCTTCGCTGGCATTATTATTTGGGGACAGCGAACCTGTTGAGAGCCTTACAGAATGCTGTAAGTTTGATGTTATCGATGACAAAGGCCGAAGGAATGTTATTAAAATGTTTGCGAATATATTTTGGCCGTATCTAATTCAATCTCTCTTCTATGGCACCCTATACATCCGTTTTCGATTTGTAATGTTGATAACAAGCACTTGACTTTAATTAAATTGCAGGAACTGATGAGAGTATTCATCAATGTCGTCATGCACAAACCATCCAAGCAAGCAAGCAGCCAGTCAGCCAACAAATGAACCTGCTAGCCAACCAGCTAACCATTCGAGCGTACACTCGACTGTAGCGCCATGTTTTGTGCGAGCGTGTTCTCATGCTTTGTTTTGTGCAACATACTACAAATAAGTATATCTTTTTACAGGAACACATTCTCCAACATCAGCATACATACATATGTATGTACATATGTACTCTCACAACATAATCAATCAATAAGATTTATGCGTTCCAACTTGAGATAAAACTAATCAATCTTCATGTGACGGCAAGGAAAACGTTGAATGATGAAAATTTTCAAAATGTTATTGGACATTTCAAGAGATATTCGTACTACTGCAAAATGCTGTATTTCACGTTGCACAATTTTCTTTTTGCCTAATTTGTTTATTTGGCGAAAATATATTTGCGTATCGAATAGTTGCTATTAATTCTGGAAAATAACTCCAATGCTTTTTCGAAGATTTTTAGAATTAATGCTGTGTAATCCTAGCAGTCGCTGAAGTTTTCGTCATTGCATTTTGTAGAAGCCACAAAAACGTATTTTATTTGTGTTGCACATAACGGATTTTTGCACATATAGCATTGTGCAAAGCTTTGGCAATTGGAAAGAATTTTTTTTTATTTAATTTTTGCACATGAAATCCACATCAACATGAAAAGATGCCAAAATGTGGAAGTAATGCAAAAATTAATTTCATATTGAAGAAATACTTCTCTTAATGCATGCAAACGTAAGCAGTTAAAGGCAACTTTTCCTCAGAAATTGGGTTTTTAGTGTTTTTGTCATAAACACCCTTTCCGATTATTATTTAATCTCTTTCAGCCTAGACAGATGGTGGTGTTAATCGGAATTAACGACCTAATTTCGAATTATGGGATTAAATGCAACTAATCCGGATAACCTACTATACTTAATTCCCATAATTCAAGCGGATTAGGGAAATTTTAAGTTAAGGGGGCGTCCATAAATTACGTGAGGTGTTTTTTTCAATTTTCTGACCCTCCCTCCCCCCCTGGTGAGATGTCGTGAGATTTTATTCAACCCCCTCCCCCATCCCCCAATCTCACGTGAGATTTTTCAAAATGTGGGTTTCTTATGTAAACGCGTTGGATTGTTATTGTAAAAAGAAAAAAAATTTGCTTCGTGCTTTTATTTACGACTAGTTAAGACTAGTAATCAATATTGCTAAGAGTTATAAGTGTAATAAAAATTTAACAATAGAAGACTTAAATCGTAACTACTGCGATTAAAAAAAGAATATCTACTCTCATTCAGTCCATGGAGAATCATGGGCGGTTTCAAGAGAGACTATTGGGACCAACATGTTCATATGATTTTCAGTAAAATCATGTGCTCCTTCAACTTCGTTCTAATCTAGCCACTCTAAGCCGTTGACGCTTGCGCACAGTAACTCATTAGCTCGTCTTGTGATAATCCGTGAGGGTCGCGCTTTGCGGAACATACGCGCTTACTTAGCTGGTGCAATGTGAGCTGCTCTCCTGTGCTCTGCAGCTCTTGTGATAGATGCGAAGTAAATACCGCATGTACTGCAGCATATTTTCTCTAAATCATCACGTATACTTGGGCAATAGAGATCAATAGGCGTGCTGATGAAGGCATTCAGCGGTTGAATCGGTACGCGTATTAGAAATGGAGCAAATGATTTTCCGTCATGTTCTTTAAAGTCCGGAATTGTCAAACGTCAACCTGAGTGATAGGGCGTTCGGCTCATAGTGGCGCGAAAACAACCGACGGGCCACACTGTACCGCAAATTCAGATTAAATTGAGCTATTTGGTATAAAACAAATATGGTGGTTTGACAGCAGTAATGTATAACGTCGAAGTATGAATGAAATTATTTTCTTTCGAACGAACTAGTGAATGATCTTAATCATACTACGATTACGCTTGAGATTAAATCTTAAGCATGTACAATTTTTTTGTTTCAATCAGAAAAAAAATTGCGTGATATTTGCCGAGACCCCCCCTCTCTCCAACGTAAGATTAGATGAGATTTGACTCGACCCCCTCCCCCCCTTAAACATCTCACGTAATTTATGGACGCCCCCTAATAGCTATTGTGACAGTTTGAAAAATAACAATTTAGAATTTCTTTTTTTTTTTAAATAAATAAATAATTTTTTAGATTAAATTATTAATTTAAATTAAATATTAATTATAATTAATCAGAGCAGTTAAATCCGTATTTGTTGTCTGCGGTTCACCTTTTACTGACAAAAATATTCAGTAAACAAATCAACTTTTCACTAATCCGCGTAACAACCGTCTATCGTCACACTACAATTTTAATCAGATTAAGCGCCTCGGTAATCCGGATTAATGCGGCCGTCTGCCAATAAGCGTAAGGCATAGACATAGAACTTTATTAGATTTTCGGTAAAACATTTTTATAGGTATACTTTCCCATTATCATTTTGATTAATTAAAAAGTTATTTACACCTTTTTCAGTTCTAGTGCAGCAAATTGCAGGTTCCGTTTCATATTCAGAATTTCTATTTTAATTTGAGAAAGTTGCAAATTACATTTAGAAATTTCTAATTTACGTCATAAAACTTAATATTTTGCATTCAATGGATATACATACAAAGGTTGCCTTTTGTAGTTTGCGCCCAATAATGCGAACACAGTAAAATAATAATAAAAATGGCTTAATTGATATTCAAAATATTCTGCATTCGCGTCTTACCTGGATACCTACAAAACGAGCTTTTTATTGCCTTCAATAGCTCTTCAGGCGTTGAAAAACCTTGACCTCGCGTTTAATTTTTGAAATCGAAGAAAATCAAAATCAAATCAAACAAGAATAGATCATTAGCTGCCAAGTCAGTGCTGTAAGGCGGATGGCGCATTAATTCCATCTTTTTAGTGCTCAAAAACTCTTTTGTGTGAGCCGAAACGTGAGAGCTCGCATTGTCTTGGTTAAAGCTAATTCGTCTTTGGCGATTGGTTTTCCTTAATTCCCCGAAAACTTCTGCCAAACAAATGGTTGTGTACTACTCAGAATTGACGGTTTTAAGTTTCTCTAGTGGCACAACTACGACATGACCAGATATTCCGAAAAAACAAGTGACTGCTTTGACACACTTGATTGATGTTTTGTTTCCACCTCATATGCATATATAGATCCAAGATTCGTCACCTGCTAGGTTACGATGTCATAAATGTGCTCTGGCCTACTGCCGCTGAATTTCTTCAACTAATCGACACAACTCCGAATTCTTTTTTGAGCAATTGTCAAATAATGCGGTATCCAAAATTAATCAAAATCCACAAATATTCTTCACGACCAAATGTTCCTGCACTATTGAATATGAGCTGGCCCCTTTAATGCCCAAGGATGTCTCTATATCTCAGGACTATCTTACGTTACTCGTGACGCACAGCATCGGTTGTTTCTGGCACAACAACCGTTCTTGGATGATCTTGGCGAAATTCATCCTTCATGGATCAACGGCCACATTGAGCCTGGAGCTCTAAGTATCGGCGTTTCTCAGTAGCTAAGTGTGTTACTACAACGTCAAAAGTCGAAGTAAATTGATGAATGCACTCCTGTCTCGATAATTCACGTCGAAGATCGTAACAAATCATCACACGAAAATTTTCACGAGTGAATTCCACCTTTTTGGCGAGATGAATTTTTCAACTCTCTGAACAAAGAGAAATAAAAAATAGTTAAAAAAAACTAAAAAACACGCTTTTATTGCTAATCGAACTAAAAAGTAGAAAATAAATTTTAATGACGAAGAGACCTATAATGAAGTAATAGCAAATCGAACGATCAGTCATAGTCAACTACCTCAGAACAGAATTATAACAAAAATTAAGATACAAATAGAATAATTCAAATTAGAGTTAAAAGCGTGGGATGCTTGATATAGTAAATATTACAATTATTCTATTGGCAACTACCTATGTACAGACGGTTATGAAAGTGAAGCAAAATGCAGTCAGTGAATTATTGATTCGATATATTCGTGTTATATTTAATTCCTTTCTTATCGGCTGTGAGTCTAAAGCTATGCAGTTATCGGCCGTGATAAAGAAGTAATCGGGATGAAGAACTTATTTCGTGGAGGGAGCCTGAGAAACGGCTACCCCACTCCTGAAACGGAGAGGTACCAACAAAATATACTGACATAATCAATATTTTACATACTTTTTCCCATATAGATCATTGATTGAAGGTCGAGCCTTGTTTTTCTGAATGAAAATTATTGTTTTCATTTAGTCAGTGATTTATAGTCCGATTTAATTGTGTTATATTTAATTTCTTCTTTACCGACTATATGTCCAAAGAAAGGCCAGCATTGGCCTTGACACAGAACAGATACTCTCAGCACAGAAAAAGGAGACCGTGGATTATATTGACACAATCAAAACGAGATGTAAAGTTCCAGTTTGGTTTTTTTAGTTCATTTTTGTTGTGAATTCTACTTTAATCGATAAAATTTTATAAATGAAATTAAGGTAATGATAATTTCCTTCTTTATTTGCCAAAATTTTGTTCCGTAAAATAATTTCAAAATTTATGTTTTGATTATTTTATTGTAATTAACAAAATTACATCTTATATGAAAGTTATTTCATCGTATATGAACATTGAATAGAGTAAATTTGCGTGTATGAGACTTGTAGTATCTACGCATGTGTAAAGACTATACAAAGTGAGAATGCAACTACCCTGAAAACGTTTTAGCCTTCTATTCGTACTGCAGTGCCGCGTGCCCGAGCAAGCTCGAATTCGAAAGAGTAAGTCGTAGACTCCCGAAATCAGTAAGAGTAACTCGGAGAGTGCAGGCATGCGCAGACCGCGCGTTAACTCTGCCTTCCTTACTCTTCTACAGAAGATCTACTACTGTGGGCAAAAAGTAAGGTGAATTTATTTGTCAAAGTTCGCGGGATTAAAATTTCGCTCTAGTTATTTTTTTCATGAGTTGGCAGCACTGTTAATAACATCTGGGCCAACTTTCATGTGAATGTCATAATCAGTAATATATTTACGCTTGTGTTTACCAAACGACCAAGAGTGCATTTTTCGATTTCTACAATGTCTGATTTGATTGAGCAGAGAAGTGCCATCAAATTTTGTTAGCGGAATGAAATTTCGGCTGCGGAAACGTTTAGCATGTTGCAGAAGGTATTTGGTGATTCGACCATGTCGCAGAAAAATGTTTATAAGTGATACAAAGACTTCAAAGAGGGTCGAGAACGTGTTGATGACTTGGAGCGCTCCGGACGACCATCGACGTCAACAGATGACCAACACGTCAATAAAGTGAAGGAGTT
This sequence comes from Anastrepha ludens, assembly GCF_028408465.1. Lineage (NCBI taxonomy): Eukaryota > Metazoa > Arthropoda > Insecta > Diptera > Tephritidae > Anastrepha > Anastrepha ludens. The sequence goes on along the minus strand of NC_071498.1, from coordinate 5,321,905 downwards.
AGTGTTCAAAAATCGTCGGTTGACTGTTAAAGACCTTACTGATATGATCGGAATATCAGAAGGATCTGTGAAAACCATTTTGAAAGAGCATTTGGGCCTACGAAAAGTCAAATCTCCTTTGGTACCGAAAACTCTCAATTTCTTGGAAAAAAGTCGTCGCGTTGATGTGTGTGAAACAATGCTTTCAGACTATCAGGACAAGCTCAAATGCATCATTACGGGAGATGAGACTTGGATTTATGCTTACGACCCTGAAACAACCGACCAATCAAGCGAATATCGTGCTAAAGGCGAGGCCAGACCGAAAAGAGCACGTCAAAGTCGTTCAAAAATAAAGGTCATGATGACAGTTTTTTTCGATTTTCGTGGTGTGGTGCACTATGAATTCCTTCCACCTGGCCAAACTGTTAATAAGGAATATTATTTGAGCGTTATGCTTCGTTTACGTGAAGCACGTCTAAAAAGACCAGAATTATGGGACAACAACTCTTGGCCAACAATTCCACGCATATCGTTCCGCAACCACCGTATTCGCATGATTTGGCTCCGTGTGACTTCTGGCTATTCCCAAAACTTAAGAGACCACTCCGGGGAACGCGTTTCGAGTCGATTGAGGAGATAGAAGCTGACTCGAAGAAGGTGCTGATGGCTATACCGGAAATGGACTATTTGGCATGTTTCGGGGATTGGAAAAATCGTTGGCATAAGTGTATTTCATCGAGAGGGGATTATTTTGAAGGGGATGAAATTGAATTACAAGAATAAATAAAGATTTTTCAGTTTACAACCAAATTCACCTTACTTTTTGCCCACGGTAAAAAAAGAAAATATTAATCCTGGCAATCCTAATAAGGATAATGGAAAACTTTTATCAAATTATTGCATTGTCATCGGTCCTTGGTAGGTGTGCAAAATTCCAAGTCGATCAGATTTTTAGAAGCCAGTGAAAATTAAGCTCAAAAATTCCGTTACATACATACAACCCAAGCTAATAAAAGTGTGTTAAAAAAGGTTATAAGTGAAACTGTTATATGTAAGTTTATGCTAAATACCAAACTTTTCGATTAAAATATCGAATTACAGCTGATCATAAGAAGTATTGCAAAGGCAACTCTCGTATATTAAATTTGTAGTTGATCCAAGTTGAACACTTAGTCGTCAGTTTTATATGTATTTATATACAATTATTTATTTTCATATTATGAAAAGAGTAACAATACAACAATTGTGACTTGATTGCTTCTATTTATCAACGTTGGACATTTTGAACTACCACTAAATTGCACTATCGCTAATTTTTTAAGGGTTGCACTTTCACTAAGACTTCAGTTTTTCAGTGTTTTAACTATCCGCTTATTGCATTAATTAGTTAGTATGCCCAACCCTACCATTTCTGCAACATAAAGTCTCCAAATCGTATAGAGAATATGAAATTATGTAAACTTTTGGAAATTTCTGCGTTTGAAAGGAAAATTCTGAATTTGAAATGGAAATTCTGAATTAGAATTGCAACTTTCTTAATATGAATTTAAAGTGGAAATTCTGAATATGGATTGCAACTTTCTAAACTAAAGCCGAAAAAGTTGCAGATGAAGCAAATCTTTGTTCTCCTGTGCGCTGCTTACTCCACATCAACATCTTCCATGCATTCTGTTAAAAAGCTCTGTTACATCAGTTGCTGCAAACGTCCGCTGTTAAGCCATTTCTGTCTTATTGAGAATCGTAACATAGATGCCTACACTTAACTTTCATTTCGTAGTGTGACAAAACACTTTAACGATTTCTGCATACAAACTCAACGAACTGATACGCTCGGTGCCATTTTGCAAAAGAAATATTAGACAGCAAGTGTCTACATGATAACATCGAACAAAGTTAAGACTCGCAAATGACAGATGTTGCGACGCGAATGATGGAAGGTGTAGATGTGGTTTAAAAACAAATTCTCTAATGGGTCGGGTGTTTGTGTCCTCTAACTTTTTTTTCTTTTAACAACTGCTTTGTTTTTATTTTTTACTACAAACAATAAAAGTTTACAATGATTATTACCGCTACAATTAGTTTCCAAGAGTTAAAAGTTATTAACAACAGCCGTAAGAATCAAAAAATAAATGTCTTATTTTTTTTTAATTGCCAGCGAACAGAACGATTAATACATCACTTAAATTTTTTTAGTTTCTAAGTTGGCAAATCTACTAAGTCTGCTGTGTCTGCTTTCGGCTATTATATCAACCTTGAGGTCACGATGATTGCCAGCATTGCTGATATACCAATAAGCTTTTGATAAGACCTCATATTACTTGATTTTATGTTATTTATTTTAATCTTGAAGTGCTCTTTCCTGTGGAGTTTTTCAGCGAGGATAGTAACAAGATAGCATTGCCACGACGGTCGGAAATCCATTATTTTCTCGGCAGATGGCTGTAGTGATCGATATCTCGTAAAGTATCGATCAACCAATTTAAAATTTATGCTCGTTGTCAAGGTGATATTTCACTCTAAAAAATTCGTTTGCTGATTTTGTTTATTCCATCCATTCATACGCCAACACCGTAGTTTCCACAATGTCTTTGTATTTAAATTGATCGGCAGTTTCATTATTTTTGGTATAGAAAACCGCGTCAATGTTCAAAATAAAAAGCCCAGAGCGCATTTCAACCACGGCTATACTTTAAAGGCTAAGACTAACTTCACAGTGATTTTCAAATTAAAAGAAACCTCAGAAAAAGAAAATTGAACAAATGTAAACAAGCAAATGTATGGGGATCAACCCTTAGCTTTTCAACCTCTCGTAAGTCATGTGTGTGAATTTCGCCCTCAACATATTCGCGTGCTTTGCGGCAACTGCTCCAAAAGTCACCCTCAAGGACTGAGTGCTCTGATTTTCTTAACTTCAAAATACTATTTTGATCCCCAATTTTCTCTGCTGAAGTTTGCAGAGCAGCATTAGAGTTATTGGCGCGCTTTGCTAAATGTCGACGTTCGGAATAGACTAAGAAAAAAAAGTTGTTTATGTTAAAAAATGTCGAAGCTTGTACTAAATATTAAAAAATTATAGCCGGGGTGATCAAAGCTTTCCTCGAAGCTGGTAACTCCTCCAAGACTGTCCATGCTTGAAAATATTCTGTTCAAATTATATAATGTTCAAATTAATACACAAATATATTTTCCCAAAAAACATTTACTTACACATGTATTTGAAGTACTCGGACCCAGGCACTTCACTCTCAAATGGACTCTCAGTTTTCGCTCAATTTTAAATGACATGTGCATTTTAAAGAGATGTGAAAAAGGCATGATGCGCGGTGTTCCCAATGCGCGAACTGAGTAATACTTTGCCGTGAGATACAGATGAAATTTCACGCGTACATCACGGCAATGCAATTTGTATCGATTTTGACCGCATTTTACGTGAAACACGAACTTAGTACTATGCTTCAAGCGATGACGACATTTTGCTTTTTCAACTCAAATCCAATTTTTAGAGCAGTTGCTATTCTGCAAAAAGTCTGTAGTGTTTGGCCGAACTTCGCCTACTATTTGCGTCTTGATGTTTTCCACAAATGGAAGGACCTACAGTTTTACGCCCCATCCGAACGGCTGATTGTTTGCCGAGAAGCGACGGCCGTTGGAAGAAACTTTTTCTAGCAATTGATATTTCTTGGTCGAACCTGTGCACTTCCAAATGCTAGACAGGCACTAACCTGAAGCGTTCACTTGAAATTAAGATAAATATGACTAACTCCATTTATAAAAAAAAGTTACTGCCCTGGAACATAATTTTGCTGAGTGGAAACTTATAGATGTGGTATACTATAGTATAGGCAATTAAAACTTCACTTCTTATCAATAACCACTACCACTAGATTTATGTTTTTTTTTTGAGTCTCCCGAAATTTGTGGGCATAATCAAAGGAGGTTCAGGCAACTCAACCTTGCTCAATGCTTACGGGCATTCTCTTATGTCATTGTAGATTGCGTACCCATCTTCACAGGATTAGGTTATGGTCCACTGGCTCCTGCCAATTCTGACGGAAGAAATCCACATGCGCTCAACCCACCCCAGCTCTTAGACTACTAAAGGAACTGCGTTTGGATGAGGTACTGTGATGAGTAGAGGCCCCATGAGGGCGAAGTGCAAACCTCATTTTCATTCATTCAGTCACTCATTACTATTATAAAGAATTTTCCAATAACAGGTGTTTTTTGAACGGGATTGCACTATCGAGAGATGATTAACGATTTTTTATGGCCGGAATTGGATGGTACTGATCTGGACAACGTTATTTTTAAGAAGACGGCGCTACGTGCCGCACAAGCAACGAAACCATTGATCTTTTACGCGAAAAGTTTCCGCCCCGTGTTATCTCTCGAAGAGGTGATCACAATTGGCCACCGAGATCTTGTGATTTAACACCTTCTAACTTTTTCTTCGATGCCACGTGAAAGATAAGGTCTACGCCAACAACACAGGGTTGATTCAAGACCTCAAAGATGGAATTCATGAGGCTATCGAGGACATAGGGCAGCTACTTTGCAAATCGGTTATGGAAATTTTCATGAAAAGGATATTGTCCTGTAAGCGTGGTCGTGGTGGTCATTTGCCTGATGTTATTTTTCACTATTAACGGCATACCTTCTTCTTTATAATGAAATAAACCTCCGATCATTCACATATATTAATAATATCAAAATAACACCTCTTATTGGAAAATTCTTTACAATGTAATTGCATTTATTGTGCGCAATACTGTGCGTATGTATTCGTTAATGATTTTTATTTCTTTGGCTCAAGCCATTAGTGTAATGACACTGCAGATGCCGAAATTTACAAAGTTTCATTTGAATTATATCAATAATAAGGGAGGTCTATTAATCATTTAGCAAACGTTTGTCAAAAGTTATGTCGCGTAGATCTTCAAGCGACTCCCTTCCTTTTTATTTACAATATATTCGTGCTAATTTACTTTATTCCATTTGAGTCTCACAATTTCACATTAAATTTTTTTCTATGCAAATTTTATTGTAAATAATTCGCATTCATTGGCAATTGTGGAAGTCAAAGCTGAAAATTGAAATTTCACTGATTGAGTAATTCAATTTGAAATTCGGACTATGTTAATTTCTGAATATTTTAATTAACATTCGGGTCTCATAGGAGTTCACCTAAACTGTTATTTTAATTTGCATAGTAAAGGCAAAATTCCAAAGTATTTAGTAACAGGCATTTCCCTAGGCCATATTGCGTCGGGGAGAAACGAGTTCCATTCATACATATAAAAGACACTACAAAAGTTGAAACTCACATCCATGAAGTAAAATGTGATATTTCAATAATTTCGTATTACGCTTACGTTTCTTGGTGCATATATACAGAGTATGTAGATGCATTGTTACAGTTAAGCCCCTTAATATAATATAAAACCAAACTTCCATTTCTATAATACACACTTAACATACATTACTTATATACATAATTTCCGCCGTGTGTCGTCTAGAATTACGCAATTCCAAAGAATTGCTTTATTAAAAGTGCAATAATGCATTTATTCACCTTTTTACCGAATTTGCATTACCGGCACTTGTCAAATAAACGGTCAACAATTCCAAAGAATTATTCACCCTGCTAATATGCAACATAGACAGAATTTAAACAATAAATAACACCGTAACCGTAATTTTAAGGCAGTCTTAAGATAGATTCAATAAAGAAAAGTTTGAATTTTATTGAACATCATTTTTTTTGTTCACTAATTAAAAATATCGAACTCAAAAGTATACATCTCAATATGTACTCGCATAAAAGTTGGTTCACATTTTTCTTTCACGCGTATCACGTCGTTGTTATGAAAAATACGAATATGAATACGACTTTGGTCAGGCGCTTAGCTGGCTCCCCTGACTTCCAAATATAGCTGCCTCCATCCCAGGAGTCGCAAGGATAAATACATTTTAAGTGCGCTTATACCATATTTTGAGGATTTTTCTCTGAGAGAATTTACCAAAATTTGGTGCAAAAAATAAGTCAACAAGAAACATGTTTTTGGATTACCATATTCAAATGCATATGTACAAAAAACTAAATAAATGTGTAGGTATGTCAAATATGTTGTTGTTGTTGTCATTGGTTATGGTTGTTCCAAACCCTCTGAATCCGAAATTGATTAATGTTTTCCTATTGGTATTGCTTTTGTACCTTATATACAGCCTACACAGTTTTGCATAATATTGTTGGTAAATAAACAATTCAGTAATGTAGACTCAACTGTAGTGGGAGTAAAGTTTGCTTGTTGTTGTTGTTGTGGCAGTTCATCAAGCCCTGACATTACGGGTGTCGTCATCGGCTAACTCATCCAACGGTAGACCCACGAAATATGCTGTTTCCATCGGTGGGGTCCAAAGGGAGAAGGGTGCTGGGTGAGTGGGTTTAAGGGGGCAGTGACAGTCGGTGGGTAGTATTGTGCGGCGTACTTTCACATGCGGGACATATGTAGAGTATGTTGTGATCAATTTTAATCTGCTGCAATATTCTGAACACAATTGTGGCAAGATAACGCAGGTCTCACGAGGCAACTGAAGCTCTTCGTCACCAAGTTTACGTCGTCTGGAAGTTCAATTGCAGAGTCCTGTAGTAATAGATTTTAAAAACTTAAACATTGTAGAATAAATAACAATTATTAATAGACTTCTTAATAGGCAAATAGTAAATAAAATACTGGCATGGAAGAATGCTTTTAAGCATTTCCTAATCATTTAATATACCTAATGAGAATTATAAAGCGGACAGTGACTCAGGAATAAAGTTAGAATTTGTAAACGCACGCCTCGTGTGAGGAAAAAGAAACGAAAAGGAGTTGATAGCTACGACGCCCTTCGTACCCGTCCCAACGACAGTCGGTTCTACATAACTGGAACGACCCGGATTTATATTCGGCCAAAGACTGTCACTGCAGCAGCATGCTTTTTGTTTTTGTTCTGCTGAAGACTGTGCAAAAATTGTAAAAACAAGCACAATTAAGTGCTTTAATTTATTTAAATAATGTAAAACCTTTTTCGTTTTAAAACTAAATAGCTGTGAAAATTTTCATGCATTTAAGGCATTTTCACATTCAATACAAATAAACAAATAATTTAAAATGACGCTATTAAGTCGATTGAATCAATTAAACTTTTTGAATACATTTATTTCACTTATACGCGTTGTTTGCAGTTGTAATTCATTGAAGGCTCTCATCATTGCTGGTTTGAGTTTTGATAGACCAGGTGATTAACCCATGAAAATTCCTTCTTCTGAGCTGTTTCTTCCTCCCACAATTTTTATGTGAAAGCAACAAGAGTTTAGAGATGTTCAGCAACTTTGTTTTCAAGGTCTTAGCTCACAAGCGACATGCTTAGGCCAGTGCTTGCAAGCATACGTAGTGATATTTTACGGATTATCCTATTTTCTTACTAAATTTAATCGTTCATTATTCTTTTGTATATTTTTAGTTGTTTTTTGTTTTTGACCCGTTTACTTTTCTTTGATCACAACAAATTGCTTCAAAAATTTGTTTGCTTTGCGTGCTGTCAAAGCAAAAATAATGCAGTGTTGCCATATTGCATGCTACATTGGATTCAAGAAAAATTTTATATTTTCTTCACTATTCGCTAGGTGGTTAGGGGTGAATCGAAAACAGCTATTTTCATAAGCCGGGTGAACAGTTTTGTAAAAATTTCGAAGAAAATTTGATGAATTTCTGTGAATCTCCTACAATGTTTGGAACTTTATTTCGTACGGTTTTTGTTGAAGAATGAGCCATTTATTTTTTGAAAATTGATTAAAACTAAATGCAAAAAATTATTTAAGAACATCTGTGTGTGACGGGGTGTGTGACTCCCACGGCAGATTGTTTCACCAGGCAATGGTGACACTGGGTCGGTAATTTTGTCACGCAAACAGTGCTGTTTTCAAACTACATTAGGGCCACAATTCAATAATTATAGTATTCAAGTTTTATTGAGATTCGATAAGATAAGGAATCTTTCTTTGGCGCATTTATATTATGGGATGGTTTTGGCATTGATAAATTGCGGTGTTATCAGAAATTGTTTGCGCTCACTTGGTTTGCTTGATTGTCCTTGCGATAAGATAAAGGTAAGCAAGGTATCACAATCCGATCACATATAATACATGGGCTGAAAAGTCCTGGGCCTAACAAAGAAAACACGTGTTTCTTTTTTTTGTTTGTTCAAAATTAGCTTTATTCATCAACGTAATTTCCATCACATCCACTTTCGTAGAACTATTTATCTTTCGCCTCAAAGTAGGCTTCAGTTTCAGCGATAAGCTCTTCATTTGTACGAAATGTCTTACCGGCGAGCATTTTTTGTAGGTCTACTTACAGCCAGTAGTCGTTGGGTTCTGTCGTCATCTGTTATTCTTTTGGTTTTTTTTTTTTTTTTTGTAGAGGAGGAGAAGCACTAAAAACCTTTGGCCCAGGCCGTGGTGTGCGATTTTAACCCACTTTCTGTCGCGCTATCGCCGCATCTGTTATCCTGGTATTTTGATCGTGGGCAAAATTTGTTTCGTTAGAAAAAAACCATAACATTTCAGACGCTTAAGGTTGTTTCATTTTGTTTAGGAGGCGTTCCGATCGGATAACTCGTGTTTGTTCCGACATAAACTGTCGTCTGCGCATAACGTAGGTCTTATACCGGAAACCTTTTTGGACAACTCGACAGATAAGTCCCTCAGAAACAATAAGTTCTTTCGCAGGGCTCCACATTACTTTCGAAGGGTCCTCGTCAATGTTCTCTTGCACTCGTTGAATAAATTTTGCCGATCGGACAGTGTCAGAACGTTCCTTGTGTTTTTATTTGCATTTTTCAACAAAGTCTGGATTGCCGCTAGATGCTTCCAATTCATGGCAAAACTCAAATTCGCAAAAAATTAGGTATTTCTAAATCCGTGTGATTTGCACATATAATGACGATAGCTGCGTGCCTCTTCATTTATTGTGTTAAGTTGTAGTCCTTTATGTCTGGAAAAGAACAAAAAAAATGATTTATTATTTATATATATATATTTTCGGAAGTTATATCAAAAACCGCATGCACCCTGTATATATAAAAATAAGTGAAAGTCCTTTAAAAGTTATATTTATTTGACCAGCTGCAGCAGTTTGGAAGCCTTGCAATCGAGTTTTCGTCTTGAAATTCATACCTGAATTTGCGATTACAGTTACGTTTTGGTCGCAAAAAAAAAATCGTTTTTTATTTCTTTTCATTATAAATAAAATATATTTTAATATCTATTAATTTGATTACAACCTTTGTTATTTCTCTTTTCAGTCGGAATCCACATCATCAGCTTCCACTAAATTCGCTCTTCTTAAATGCGTGTGGTGCAACCAACTGCTGGGTATCAATGATCGTCCCAAGCTATTGGAATGTCTACATGTCTCCTGCTCACAATGTGTAAATACGAAGTTTTCTGAATTAGATCGTACTATGCCGCCTCTCATACATTGCCCTGTTTGTAATATGGCCTCACAGAATGAGTTTATCATCGATAATCAATTTCTGATCGAGCAATGCACAGCCGCCGGTGATAACAGTTTGACTGAGGGTGGCTCCACAGATGCATCCAAAACGACCGTTACGGCTAATATAACTTGCAGTAGTTGCTCTGATAATGCCATAGCGACGTCATGGTGTGTAGATTGTTCCGAATATATTTGTGACAGTTGCGTGCAGGCGCATCAACGTCTCAAAATCACCAAGGATCACACAATTAAGCCAAAAGAAGAAGCCAATAATGAACAATTACCAGGAGCTGCTGGTGTCGATAAATTGCATATGTGTCATCTGCATCCGCAAGAGAAATTGTCGCTATTTTGTGAGACTTGCGATAAGTTGACATGCCGTGATTGTCAACTCAGCGATCATCGTGATCACAAATATAAGTTTGCGCACGAAATTGCCACTGAAACGCGGCAAGCGTTAAAAACGCTCGTCTCAGAAATCAACTATAAGCGCTTCCTACTCTCGTCCGCCACAAAAGTGATTGATGACCGACAAAAACAAATTGCCGATCGTAAAAAGGATCTCATTAAAGAGATCACAGCAATGGTAGTAAAAATCACAAACACAGTAAATATGCGTGGCAAACAATTGGCGATGCGTCTAAATGAGGTGTGCGATACCAAAATGAAAGTGTTAATCGAAAAAAAGGACGCATTGCAGTTGCTCTCCGACAACACTGACCATTGCATTGAATTTATGGAGAATGCCATGGAGAAGGGCAGCGACTATGCAATTCTGTCTAGCAAGAAATCATTGGTACGACATTTGCAGAAGCTGAAATGTCAACGTGCAGACATACCGAATCCAGAAATTCCAGTGCGGATTCAAGTACAGTTGAATCAAGTATCCGAACTGCAGAAAGGTAGGTGGAATTGCCCATTTCTTTTATTGAATTGATTAAATAAATAGAATGGAATTGAAAATAATAGAATCGAATTGAATTGATTTACATTGAATTGGATTGAATTGAAGTGAATGTAATGGGAAATAATAGAGTAGAATTATGAAAAATAGAATAGAAAAAAGTGCTAAAATTGTATAGACTAGAATATATATATATGTATATATATATACAGTATTTGCCAAAACTATAGCACCTCCCTCTTATATTGTTTGCGATTGCTGATTTTCTCAAAACAATAGGATCAGAATTACAAATTTTTTGTATTAGATTTTTGATTATTAATATTTTCACTTCTAATAAAACAGCATAGTTGTAACCAATCTTTTTATTTATTTATTGTAAAAAGTTTAACATAAAATTGTTGATACTATTAAAAAATTCAATGGATAAAACTAAAGCACCACCCCCCTATGTTAATATTCTGCAGAAAATCCCTTATTTTGGATGAGTGCTGCGCATCTTTTAGGCATTAAAACCCGAGCATAGTGGAGAAATACCGCGAAAAACTCTCGCCAGAATGACTCCTTAATAAAAGGTCACATTCAAAAGGATCCAGCAGTTACTTCCAACCGAATTAAAAACGTGTATGTTGTGTTAGTTAGTGAATGAACAATTAGAAGCCGAGCAGTTGAAGAGCAGGGTTGTTCAGTAGGCGGCCAGCTAAGAAGGCATTCATTTCAACAAAAAATAGAAGGGCCAGAATGGAATTTACGAAAGCTCACCTTGTGCCCGTGAGCATTCTCAGTTTATCCTTGGGGAGGGTATTGAGTTTTTTAAACCTCTTAGATTGTACCATCCCAGTAGGGTTTCCACCTGGTGTAGCCCCATAGTTTGGTGCCAGCAAATCTTCTTTAGCCCTAGCTCTTCACTCCTAGGCTTCTCCTTGATGGTGTGTTGTCCTATAGCAAGGAAAGGCTCGGGTCCTATTAAAGGCGAAGCCGCAGCCTCTCTCTCTCTCTCTTGTCCGAGGAAATGGCACCAAAGCTTCGTGAACGCACTGTACAATTCGAATACTGTGCTTCGGCACTTGATGAAAGTAGCGATATTTACGATACAGTGCAACTCGGTATTTATTTACATGGTATTGACACCAAATTTAATATTACTGAAGAATTTGTTTACTAAGTCCAATGCAAAGGCAACAGGCAAAGAGCTGTGCGATGAACTAAAGTCTGTGTTGAAAATGTTTTCAATTTTATTAGAAAAAATTATTGGGATACCGACAGATGGAGCACGAAATGTCAAGCATGAAGGTAGGAGTAACGGGAAGGCTATTTCAAGACATTAAGAAAGCCCCGGGAAGAAATATTCGCTAACCACTGTATAATTCCGCGAGAAAATTTGTGTGCGAAAATATTAAGTTTGCCAAATGCCACAGTACCAATAATTAAACCTATCACCGTGAATTTAAATAATTCTTGAAACATTCAGCATCTGAATATGGAGGCGTTTTTTTTTTAAATCGTTCCCACGACAGTCGGTTCTACGTAACCGGAACGACCCGGATTTATATCCGGCCAAGGACCGTTACTTCGGCGCCATTCCCCGCATATGTAATCGAAATATGTTGCAATTGTTCTTGGATATGAAGGGATATGCCCTTCCTCATTTTGGTGATAAAGAATGGATGTGCAATTTTGTGTTTCTTTTCGGTATGACTCAGTATCTCAATGATCTTAATATGGAACTTCAAAACAAAGGACAGTTTATTCACAATTTGTATGATAAAGTGCAGGCCTTTGAACGCAAATTTAAATTGCGTTACTTCTTAAAAACTCTCACAACAGACGCCGGAGCAGGTGAAGATGTCAACTGCAGGCTGCAACTGGCCGAACACCACCAGCAACAACGCGCTGTGGAGATCAACGAATGCGGAACCCATTCTTTGGCAAATCAAACGCAGAAAGTGACGATGGATAGATTACACGCTTAAAAACGTCGCCACTAGATAGCATCACGAGAATGGCACTGGACTGGAACTCGAAAAGGAGCAGAGGTTGCTGTCGGCCAAAGATCACTTGGCGAAGGTCGATGTTGCGCGAACCAGCAGATGCTGACATCACATGGCACGGCGCAAAAACAGTAGCCCAGAACCGCGTACGATGGGAGAGTCTTGTCGAAGCTCTATGCTCCCGAGCGGAGTGAAGAAGGATTTAAAAAAAATGTAGAGATTTTAAACTACGAATTTTCAATTACGATTTCAAATGAGCAAAGCTGAGAATACACCGGTTTCCATGAAAAAGTTTGTATAATAATACGGATTAAAAAAATTTATTTTAAAACATAAGTAAACATCGAACATTTTTATAAATCTTATGTGAGACCTGAGAAATTTTCGCTTTTGACGAAAAATGCAAAGCAAATGAAGTCTCTATTTGCGAACAATTTTATTCAACCATGAAATGAATCAACAATGACCACCTATTAAGACTGGGTGATGCACGATTAGAAAGCTGCGTACGTGTAACTACCTCATCAATTCTGGTTGATGTTGATCAGCGTGCATCAAAAAACCAATGCTAAATTTCTCTAAAATTCGAAATTTCTTGTGAATGTGTTTTTCTGTTTTTTCTTGTTTGTTGTTGTCAAAAAGGTTGGTCACATCTGTTTTATACAAATAGCGATTAATTGAAAACGAGACACCTGTTGCTAGCTTTGTTTTCAGTGAATCATATGATCTTAGATTAACTCTAAGGTTTATCTTAAATTTAGAATATTTTTAGATCAGTTTTGTTTCAAACCAAATTAGAGCGATAAGCTCAAGAACATAAATACCCTACGCTTTCTAAGTTTTCTAAATACAATTCGAAGTTTGGATTTATTTTACTTTCATTTCCTTTCCATTACAGTTATTTCTCAGCTCGGCACTGTTATTGTGGATGGTAAACCTTATCCCCCAACGCCATCTCCAAATGGCCCGCCACGCCAACAACCAAGTCCCAACATGGCACCACCGCTGCGGCCAGGTCTACCACCTGGCATGCCCGCCGGCATGTCTCCTACTGGTCCACCAAGCGGATATGGACCTCAGAATGGGCCACCGATCTACAACAACAGCTCTTCGGCACAGCAACAATTTAACAACATGCAAATGAACCGCAACTATGCTGCCGAGGGCGCAGGTAAGGGTACGCCAGCATGTCGTTCACAATTTGTTATTACACCCATCACATTTACACGGCTAGACGCACAGTTCGCACGACATTTAAATAAATATTAATTTAGCGTGCTTTCTTTGTTTCTTTTTTGATTTGCAGTTCGTTTTGGTGCCATGCCACCGGTGGGAATGCAACGCCAAGGTCAGCCACATGTTAGTTCCTCAACACACCCTCAGAATATGGGTATGTTTGATTGTATATGTGCACCTTCCGCACTTACCAACATACTTAAACATGTGTGTGTGTCTTTATTGATTTTCAGATATGAGCTTACGTGGCCTATTGAATAATCAAGCAGCGCAGAGTCCTAATCAAGCACATATATCCTTCAATGGGCCACCCAATTATCCGGGAGGTCCGCAAGGCGCCGCTTCTCCACACCAACAAATGGGCACCCAAATGAGGCCGCATTTTATGGGCGGTCCTCCAGGCCAACAACATCAGAATTACCCGCAGAATGCGCCTGGTGGACCGAATAACCCGAACTTTATAAACAATACTGCTCGTTTCCAGAATTATCAACGCATGTCGAGTCACGCGCAACAGCAGGCCGCAGTAGCAGCAATGTCAAGCGGGGGCGGACCTGGTGGCCCGTGCGGCAGTCAAATACCATCGCCAAACGCCATGCAGCGCCCGCAAATTATACCCAATCCTATGCAGAATGTAAGAGAAAAATTTTAAACTTATTTTACTGTGAAACTTTGCTAAATTGGAGTTTTTTTTTAGAACCTGGGGTTTCATGGGAGCCAGCCTGGCTTCAGTCCCGGTCCCCCACAGACTTCGCCACAAATGAATAGCAGCTTAAGCAGCATGCATAGCATGGCCAAGTGGCACATACCTCAGTCGGCGCAGCAGACAAATGGTATGACGTGTTTTTTGTTGTTGTTTGTAATTCAAAATATTTATTCTGCATTGTCTCTTAGCTTGTCCCCAACAAGGTCCGCTTATGCAATTTGCGAATGGCCGTCAAACGGAAAACTTTAAGATTTCCCTAAAGTCTCCTAATACACTGAAGAATACTACACCTCCAAATGGCAGCTCGTCGGCGCACAGTATGCAAGGCAATAGTGCTGCTAGCTTGCATGCTGCTTCGCTTGGGCTCGGACCAGCTGTCTCCATACTACCCAATGTTACATCAACGAATCCAAAGACACCGAGCCCGAGCACTAACGAGGTGGGCAGTAGGATCATTTGTATTTTTACGCATTCTCGCAACTTAGTTGCGCCAATGCTTTACTAAGAGCCGTATTAAAAATCTATTCCTTTTTACATATTTAGAACGCAAAAGATTTTACCGAACCGATTGACAAGGTTCGTGACGATTCTATAAACGATCTGATGGCCACCATTGCCAAATTGGACTCCAATGGGGTGCAAGTGTTGCCAGAGGGCCGCACCAAGACAACGTCGCCACAAGTTCACAGCTCAACCGACCTATCCAATACTCAAGAAGGTAAGCCATGAGTTATGACAAAATCTATTTCCATTCTAGTACAGTTGTATAGGTTTATATTCGGTTTGTCATCGAACATAGGACTGGCTCAATTTTAATGGAACAAAATATTTGTTGCATCGACTATTTGCCTATCATTTGTTCGATTATAGGCTCATGTGTTATTTTGCTTTCTCATCATGCCGTTTCATTAATTTGTAAAATATTAATCGCTGCTGGAAAACTTGCTTTTTATTAGCATAAATGCGCTTTAATTTGAAGTTTTGGAAAAAAAGAAAATTCAAAATTCTCAAAAAGTTTTCCAGTTTATTAAGTGTCTCTCATATCACTATTACTAGCACAGAAACTACAATATTTGAATATTTCATTCGTAAGTTGCTCTAATTAATCTACAATTACTTGTAACTTTGCTTTGTTTGTTTCTTTTTCGAACGTATCGAATCAAATCGTATTGTATCGTAATCGAATTAAACTTTCGTCTCTTTAAATAATGCATACTAATCATTAATGCCAATACATCTTTACACATACAAATACCAAATATTTAATACAAACACCCTTGAATACAAATACTCGAATAAACTGAAAACTAATTAGTTAATAATAAAAATGATCAAAAAGACGACCCGAACGAAGATTGGTGTGCCGTTTGCCTTGACGGTGGAGAGCTCATGTGCTGCGACAAGTGTCCGAAGGTGTTTCATCAGAATTGTCATATACCTGCCATCAGTTCATTGCCAGACGAGAGCGAAAGTTGGCAGTGCCTATTATGCGTGAATCTCAAAGAGCTGGCTAACAATGCGGATAACATACAGAAGGTGCCCGGCGAGCTGAGCCGGCTAGAATTGCAGGTCATGCAAAGGATTTGTCTCGAGCTGTACTGCCAGTATGAGCAGAGTCTACATTTCCGCGAACCAGAACCACCTACAAATACTGCGTATTATGAGATTATTTGCAAGTAAGATTTTACAGCGCCGTATTAAATGAATTGAGTAAACAAAAATGTTGATGTTTTCCTTTTTCACTTCTTTGCAGCCCCATGTCTTTGGATGTTATACGTACAAGATTGGATCCTTCCAGCCCAAATCATTACAAGGATATCGCTGGCTTTGTATCGGACGTGCGTCTAATATTTAAAAATACTTATCTCTTCTATCAAGTAAGTGACTCGAAGTTTTTCAGAATCCTACTGGATTAACTTTTAAGCGTCAATTGGATTTTAGAATAGTCTGTTGGATTTTAGAAAGAGTAAATTGAATTTAGATAGTTTATTATTGGATTTAAGGAAGAGGCTATTGGATTTCCAAGTGATTCATACACTATACATAGACTTCGGTTAAGTTAGCCAGGTTGCTTGCATTTGATTTCCATCCTCTAAGTTACTTAAACCACTTAAATCTTTTTAAGAAGGTAACCAGTCCTCCAGTGAGGGATTTTACAAATTTCCTAGACCTTCAAAGAAATATCGCCAAGATATTTGGCACGGCTTCTTTGAAGTGCGGAAGATTCACAGAGGAGATGTTGCATCGACCCAATTTCTTCTTCATTTTCACAGTTCCTGCATAAGTCATTGTGAGGTACACCCATTGTACTAGCTAGGGTGCCCGTTATAGCACTTTTGAAGACGCTGCTGATCTGTTGTATCCAAGCAGATATTTTGTCCTTTTAAAATTCACTTTTGGCCAGAGTGTTTTCGAAGCCCCGCAGTTAGTAGTCAGAGATCATCTTTTATTGGTTTCCGCGATTACACTCGAGTAAATTGCAGGGTATAGTTCGTTAAGAGGAATTCTTATATCCACATAGACTTTATTCTGATTTATTTTAAATATTGCTAAAGGTTCACATTATAAACACTTTCGACTATTGAGTGAACGAGCATAAATTGGTGAGATTCACTTGCCTTTAATCGCTCACTTGGCCGAGTACTCGATGACGTAGCAGCCGAAGTTGCTCGCACAATTTTGTTTTTCACCTTGCCACTACCTATTTTGCATCGTAGTGCTGTTTGAACGGCGAATGGGATTGGAAAAGCTTGTGGTGAGCTTACTTCTTGTACGAGTAAGTTTTGCCGATCACTGCAGTATATCTAAATAAGTTTTGCACAATTAATTTGGAGCAAATTCTGATTCAGGTTTAATCATCTCTTGTTCTGCTATTCTACAAGCCCTCTTCAGTTTTTAAAGAATTCTAATGAGGTGATAGCGTTTGGTCTGGCCGTAAATCCGACGGCTATTAGCCGAATATCCTCACGGTGCAAACTGTTTAAAAGCTTATTCTTACTGAAATTGGTAGGACATTTTCTCAAAAGCTCTTAAAAATTGGGTTAAGAAATTAGTGTACTCGCTTGGAGTATTTTCATGATTGCTTTGATTTGGCTTAGGTTAGGTTAGGTTGAAGCGGTTGTCCACAGTGGGACACACACAGGCTCATAGCCAATTGTCATTTGAAATAGGGTAAATAAGTTTGTAGCGCATAAAGTATTGGGCAATTGTTAGAAAATCAGTGCATACTTAACATATTTTTTCTTTTCATTTTCATTCTTTTTACGCAACCTTAATTTATTACAATATTTATTTATTTTCTTCAATTTAAAGGAGGATTCAAAAACATTCACAAATGCTAAGTATTTGGAGAACTTTTTCGAAGAACAATTGACCAAATGGCTGCCAAACTTCGCCAACAAGTCCAACAGTATTGCAAATACTAATATCAACAATCTTACAAATACCAGCAATAATAGTGCTTCCACGTCGACAGCAGCATCCCCAGGTCTCATGAATCTAGCAACTGGTGCTCTAGGCTCGCCGGGTAGCATTGCGTCGATGGAGAATGGCAGGAAGAGTTGCAGCGCAGCATTAAGTGGTGACGATGACTCATGCAATCCGCCGAAAAGATCACGTAAACTAACCGAATAGGACAAATTTAATCAGCTACTTAACACCATGCTAGCAACAATCAACAATGGCAATGAGAGCGAAGAAGCACTCGCTTTGCTCAGTCTATGCTGTCCCCCACAGACTCAGCCGCCGAGCCTACTTTTCTAATACCCAACCAATGGGTAAACAATTTAATGCAAAATGACGCAAAAGAGTTAATAAATTTTGTTTATAACAAAAATTTTAAACATTTGCAAATCGTGCGCACGTGCTAGTTACAGAGTTTTAGATATACTATATGTATGCATATATTTTTTTTGAAACTCTTTAACGAAAAGTTTAATGTGTTCAATGGTGAATCTACTCGCAACAACATTTAAAATACTGATTTAAAAGATTTTATTGGCATCGAATTTACAAAAGAAATTACACCGCACGGGTTGGGCGCACTACTGCGATTTGCTATACTGTCTTCAAAAACTCAATTAAAGTAACTTTGAGAAGCTTCCCACACTATGACAACAAAGAGTAAAGATTAGAAAATGAATGAACACTCCTATGAATATAAGAATATAGACATTATTTGAAAGACATCGTTTCGAAATTAACTATATGTTGTAAAGTTCTTTATTTAGAGTATTAAAAGGCAAGAAAAATGAGATGACTCATTTTGAACTTACAAAATAAAAATACAGTAGTAGCATGTAATCATTAAACATAAAAAAAAAATTAAATTAAAATAATTGCACTCACTAAAATTAAACTAAAGCTGCACCAAAATAATCTTAAGAGCGCAAAGAACAAAATAAAAAAAGAAAACGTATTTTCACTGTATAGAAAAGAAAAATTCTCATTTGTAAATAATATAATGCATTATATCATTAATAATGATTTACAAATCAAAAGTATAAAATATACCAACCAATATATGGACAAGCACATATTTCGCTTGGGATAAAACAACTATCAAGAAAACAAAAAAAAAAAATATCACTCCCACTACTAAAATACATGCGAAAATGAAGCAAGCAAAGAAGAAATAACTGAAATTTGTTGTGTTATTATATTTGATTATATGAAGCGATAATTTTATAAAAGACAACTCTTTAACGCTGAGACACACACCACATTACCAAATTATTCTTTATATGGCGAATTTATAAATCGAAAAATTTTGTGTTTCTTTTGATGAGCGAAGTTCGGTTTTGCGATTTTTTAGGCAATTGCATTTGTAATTTTGGCCAGCTGTGAAAGATACGCAAATTCCCTACCTAAGTGTATAAGTTTCAAAGCATAAAAGTAAGCTGCTAATAAAATCTCAATTTTCTAAAAAAAAAATCGATACTCAAACTCAAGCATCGTACATTACGTTCAGCAATATGGCAATTTCCCAATATTTATAAAATATATGCCGAAGCACACTTTCAAGTAAAATTTCAAACCGAGCCTAATTATTTAACTCTTTTGCATCACCGCTCGAAATGCGCGATGTACTCAAAATACCAAAATACTTTTACTCTCTGTTCTAACGAAAAAGAATGCTAAAGGATTACCAAAATTATTTATTTTCCTCAATTTTTTCAAAAATGTTCCTCATATTTATTTTCCTTTAACAAAAAGAAAAATTATTGCGAATTATTCCGTTCCGTTGTTGATAAAAGAGAGTTTTTGTTTGCGCGCACAATTCCGCTCTTGGGGATAAGAGAGCGTTTTTGTTCGCGCGGACTATTCCGTCGAATGATGCAAAAGGGTCAAAGATTGTGCGCTGCATAGTTAACTAGCATCACTAACATAATATACCTGGCAAGCAGACTAAAAAATTGCCGTTTTCCCAAGTTCCCACGGCAGTCGGTTCTACTTTACCGAACGACCCGGAGGATTTATATCCGGCCGATGACTTTCACTCCAGCAACATTCCCCTTACATGTATGCAGAATGTTTACGCTACTACAACAACAATAATAGATCTTTTTCAGTTAAAAGCTATTTTCAGCCATTGTTGCACAATAATTTTTTGTATTAAATTTTTAGTCTGGGGAAAAGAAAGGAAAAATGTTTGCGCCAATGGTGTAAAACTGTTATATGGTCGATCCTTAGCGCCTGGACGATGCTACGACTACTAACATGCCGGTTAACTTCGGTCGTATGCGATTTTATCGACATTTTCTTTAACATCAAAACTGCCTGAACGGAATAGAAGACACTAAAATTGCACGCAATTAACTGTTACAGTGCACCATCAACACCATTCACAATTTCAGCGGAATGGCTTGCATTTTCGCCTTTATTAAAGAAAAACAATGAAATGTACCGAATTGTATTTTCTCTTTGTTGACTTCCATTGCTAACACCCTGTGGCTCACAAATGACTGAACAAACAAAATTGCAAAAGATTTTTTTTAGTGTGAAATGTCACCTTGACAACGAGCTCACGTACAGAAAAAATAATGGATTTCTTCTTCCTCGAACTAATACTCGTATATGTACACTCGTATATCTGAGGCCAAAATTACTCGCCCACTCTTGGCAGCTTTGCATTCAAATCTAACTTTGTGATAATATAAATTAGACCAGCGAAATTTTGAAGGAATTTTTGTGAATTTAAAAAAGGCCAATAAATCAAAGTCTTTAGAGCATAAATACATTTTATAATTGCTGGTTTGCAATAATGCATTCGTTTCTTCTTCTTTAGCTTGGAAGGCTTAAGTATAAGTGCTCACGTTATAACTATAAATAGTTAATGATTGGATTAATTAACTACGGTCATGTAAACGTACGAATTACATATATATATATATATATATATATATATATATATATATATATATATATCATATACTATATATATAGTATATAATAAAGCATTAAAGAAAGCATAGCGTAGACTTTTTCTAGTATATCGTATATATGTAACTCCTCATACCAAGTATTTAAAATATGACAAATTAAAAAATAAGACTTTTTTGGTAAATTTTCCCAACTAACCAAGTTATGTTAAAGCAGGTCAACCATGTTGAAAAAGTATTTAATAAACAATATAGTATTTTAGTTGCAAGTGAAGAATCTGTATGCCTTGCATAGTGTTTTGTTTTTTAATGCCCCTATGCATATACATACATATGTAACTATTGTCTAGTTTATTATGACCATCATACATATGTAGATACTAAAAATAGAATTAGAATTAATTGAAGTAAAACCCAATGAATTGAATGTTAGTTAATAATTATATTTTATATAATATTATGCAAAATGTACATGCCAATAGTTATTTTCATTATAGTAGATATTAAACCATAACAAAGATGCACTGCAAACTGTTGATTGCAATAAAATTCCATGCTGTAACTTGTACAATTGTGGACACACCAACATACGTCGATAAATATATAATAGTATGCGTTAGCAATGGGGGAAGCCCTTCGTAGTGGATGTATCCATAACCCATAATTGACGATTTGCATAGCTAGTATGTTAGCTACACACAGAATATTACATACGTATAGCACTTAATACAAATAGAAAGCATATTTCGTTTCGTTATCAGCAGTTTGCAGGATTTGTAAGTAGTAATTCTATGCAAATAGATGTCGTAAAAATTCACGTAAATAGATATTGTTTTCATAATAATTTTATATGCACATTTCTACAAAAAACACACACAAAATACGTATACACATGCATACATACTTATTGCAGATAATTATTAAATTTAGTAGATTTTATGATGGTAGAGATAGTTTATAATTTATAAAAAAAGAAAGAAAAAATCGTTTTCCTTACCATGTTGCAATGAGGATGAAATGATATGGTTACTATGATGAGGGGTAGTTTAGAAAATACATGCGTATATTTGTATGTGGGCACGCATGTCAAAGAAGTTGTAAAACCTACTGCATTATTTCTAAGCAAAAAAGATATAAATTAATAAACAACTGGATATTTAATGTAAAACAATAATTTGTGTTGTCTTTGTTACATGCTTAACAAAAGGTTGAGCGGATATGCAGAGGAATTTTGGCGGTTTTCGACAGGGCAGATACACAACAGACCAATGTTTCACATTAATGCAAATACTAGAGAAACACAGAAAGTTCGAACTGAATTTGCGTTGTCTGTTCATTGATTTTAAGGGGCTAGGGGTAGTCAGAGTTTTCAAAAAATTAGATTTTTTGTTGCATTTGAAAGTATAATGTCCGGAGCGTACGAGAGCAAGTGACTAGCAGCAGTTGCAAGCAAGCAGATAAGCGCTCGATGACACTCGAGAAGGTAGAATGGTACATAGGCAACAGCAAATCGATATTGTGGAAGCTGCTATGACGGCTAAAGAACTATTATATGGCCCAGGAATAGATGACACAGTGTAAGTAATATGGGTTCCAGGACACTCCGGTGTTCAAGGAAACGAAATTGCCGATAAATTGGCCAACCGTGGATCAGCGGTTCCCCCACAAGGGCCAGAGCCAATAATCGGAATCAGTTCCGCAGGAATCATGAATTGGATCAGCGATTATGTAGGCAATCTACATAAAGAGCAAAACTTTCAAACTTGGAAGGAAAGACGTTCGGTTGATGGTCGGTATCATTACAGGACACAACCCATGGGGTCAGCATATGACGACCACCATTGGAATCATTGAGGACCCAATGTGCCTGTCGTGTTTGGAGGAGGCGGATAGCACTGAGCACTTTCTCTGTAAGTGCCCTACCTTTGCTAGAGCACGGCTACGAGTTTTGGGTTCCGATGTCGTGAGAATGAGTAATATTCGTTCTCTAAAACTGGAAGATACTTCCCAAAGAATCTGAAAAATTCTCACAGGACCAACTATCTCTATCTCTGTCTCTATTCTTTCCTATCTCTTTCTCTGATATTTTTCTCCTTTCCTCCTTGACTATCTACCCTCTTTCCAGAGCTTTAAATGCAATGGGCTTTTTAGCCTGAGTATTATATATATATATATATATATAATTGGTGCGTACACCCTTTTTAGGTGTTTGGCCGAGCTCCTCCTTCTATTTGTGGCGTGCGTCTTGATGTTGTTCCACAAATGGAGGGACCTACAGTTTTAAGCCGACTCCGAACGGCAGATATTTTTATGAGGAGCTTTTTCATGGCAGAAATACACTTGGAGGTTCGCCATTGCCTGCCGAGGGGCGATCGCTATTAGAAAAATGTTTTTCTTAATTTTGGTGTTTCACCGAGACTCGAACCTACGTTCTCTCTGTGAATTTCGAATGGTAGTCACGCACCAACCCATTCGGCTACGGCGGCCGCGTAGTTGAGTGTTTTAGGAGCCACCAAATCTCCTGGTGCTCCTTGGCTCGACCTTTTCAAATTTCAAGTAATTAAATAATTCGTATAGCTCTACATAAATCGATAGTAAAACTTTAAATGCGTTTTTCTGAAACTATGTTTTTTGAACTAGTGATCACTGTAACTTAAAAACCGTTTGGTAGATTTCAATAAAATTTATTCTGCTTTTGAAAAACATAAAAAACTCGTGCCTGATCGAAGGATTTCTTTTTTTAATCCTTATTTTTTAAACAATTAATTGTCCCTTTTTTCTTGAAAATCTGAAAAAATATTTCCTGTGGCCGTCATGTTGATAATTTTGAAAAAAAGCTTCGATCAGGCACAAGATTATATATTAATAAAACTAATTTCTCTTGTCCGATTGATTTTAGATGAATCTCCAAGGACTTGTAATAATCACCGCAAGGGACTTCTGGAGAAACGGGCTCCACACAAACAGCGATAACTTTTGCAATTATTAATTTTTGTTCTTTGAAATTTTACTAAAGTCAAGTCGAAACATGATGTATTAATGCAATGTTTTTATTTTTGTAAAATAAACCAATTGACTAGCAAGAAAAAAATTATTGAAAATCATAATTATTTCGGGCCTCTGACTACCCCTAAACCCTTTCGACAGCATGAATACTAATCGTTTGAACGATATAATGGTTAAACAAGGTATACCGCCAGATGACGCCATCAAACACCAATGCGAGGGTTATGATAAATGAAGATGCTACCAACGAATTCAGCATTTCATTGGGCGTAAAACAAGGCGGCTCAGTATCAACGACAATTTTTCATATATGATCAATTTATGCAAACTAAAATGTGGCAATTCAATTCTTCAGTGCAGCTCGCAAGTCTTGGCTTGTGCCGATGTCATCGCCGTGATTGTGCAAAATGAACAAGAGCTTAAGAAAATATATAAGCGATTGAAAAGTTCAGCTTTAGAAGCGGATCTATGTGTAAATAGGGAGAAAATGAAATAATATCCACTTCGCAAATAAACCGAGTGATCTGTCACACATGGTGAATGCATTCAGATTGATAAATTTAGATACTTAGGTCTCTTCATCAGCAGTAATTCTGGGACTTCCGTGGCAATAAATGACCGAGTAAGCGCGGCAAATAAAACATTCTTTGCGCACTTAAAATTATTCAAGTCTCAATTGCTATCAAAAGCTCAAAAAATGGCAATATATAAAGCAATCTCACGAAGTGGACCTGGAAAAAAACGACATCACTTAAGGCCGGCGGGCCAATTAGATGTCCTAAATTCAGTAGTTTTCGCGAAGCGTTGTAGGATGAGAAAAAAAACAATTAGCCAAATGAAGTTTTGGGGATAGTTTAATATATATTTGAACTAAAAAAAAAAAATGTGTACAATCTCCAACAATATATTGTAAGCCGAGTTATCAATAGATTCCCAGAGCGCCTTGCCACTGAAGTATCCAACTTCTGTACAAGATACAACTTGCAATTTTCATCTGAAAACAAAAAAAAAAAGATTATTAATTTTGATGTAATTATCTTCTATGTGAACTAAAAAAAACATCCAAAAACTTTTTTTAAGCGACTTTTTTACCCAGTTGGAGATTTTTTTTTTTCCTTGAAAACCCACTTTTTTTTCTACCTTCCCCAAAAATTCGAATTTTACGTGTTTCTCCCAATTTTCTTAGTTCACATCGAAGATAATTACATCAAAATTAATAATCTTTTTTTTTTTGTTTTCAGATGAAAATTGCAAGTTGTATCTTGTACAGAAGTTGGATACTTCAGTGGCAAGGCGCTCTGGGAATCTATTGATAACTCGGCTTACAATATATTGTTGGAGATTGTACAAATTTTTTTTTTTAGTTCAAATATATATTAAACTATCCCCAAAACTTCATTTGGCTAATTGTTTTTTTTCTCATCCTACAACGCTTCGCGAAAACTACTGAATTTAGGACATCTAATTGGCCCGCCGGCCTTAAGGGGGTATTCTAGTCTAGAAATTTGAAAAAATCGAAAAAAAATTTTTTTAAAATTTGATAGTTTAACTATTCAAAAATATCTCCCTAAAAGGATTTTTCAAAATTCGAATTATTTTCGAAGCTACAACTATTTTAGTGACGTGGCAGCTAGACTGGTTTGAGCGGACAGCAAACTTTAAACGTGTTTTTCTCGAAACTACTTCTTTCGATACGGTCGGCACGATATCTCAAATTCTAATCAACCGATTTGCTTGAAATTTGTCATGAATATTCCTTAAATATATCTCTATCGTATGAAGCTCGAAAAACTGGAAATTTCAATTTTTTAATATGTGTAAACAATTCGAGAAAGCTTAAAAATAAAAGAAAAATCGACCTCAATTTTTTGAGTAGCCGCCATTTTATGGAAAAATTTTTTTTCCGTTTTTTCTGGTTCATACGATAATGAAGAATTTGTATTTTTTTTCAGATGACCACAAGGGTAGAAAATCGTGACGACGGGGACACTGCCTTTTTTTCCCCCCTTCCACTTCAAGGACGCATAACTCCATGAAAATTCATTTTTTTTTTTCAAATTTATTTTGTGTGTTCCTAATATATGAATAAATAAATGATAAAAAAATCTATCGTAAAAATATCAATAGCTTTTTTTTTATTCATCGTCAAAAAATGCTCGAAATTCGGGCCTCTAGACTAGAATACCCCCTTAAAAACAGTGGCAGGAAAACGGGGCTAATCGCTAATTAGGATTATTTCAGTAAAAATACTCAACCAGTACAACAACATCAAGGCCCAGACCCTGCTGCAAACTAGCCTAATACACAAATCTTATAAAAAATATCACATACTCTAAAAATATGATACATTCAATCATAATACTCGTCGTGTGTTTGATAATTCACATAAGAAACCGTTGGTTAATGGAAGTCTTCGTTGTTACATTTTTGTGCACCCATTTTTGGAAGATATGCTGCAGTAGCTGTAAACAAAAATTGTTACTCAAGAAAGTTACGGTTTATAAATATGTTTTTTAAGAGCACCTTATTTAGCAAATAAACGACTACAGTTGCTGCAATCAAGTTAAGGGTTAGCATGTAAAAGGCTAACAGCAACGCCAGTTCCATCACGAAGCTATTTAAACTGTTGCCATACAAAAGCAGTTGGTCAAAGGATTTTGCTTCATCAATATAGAATGTTCCTTTACCTGAAATGTTTCCAAAATGCATTATTATATTATACATGGGGTGTTTGTTTAAGAGGTTCAGAACTTAAAATGATAATACAAAATAAAATGATTGTTGGAACGATTTTTGGTTCATTATAATCTGGTAAATAGCATTGCTCGATAGCGCTCACCATTCACCGTAATTGATGCATTGTCGAAGAGGTCCATAAAATATAAAAATCGACCAATTTCTAAAGGGAATGGTGACTGGTACCGTCAAGTGAAAACGGTTTTTGCCGTATCGTGGTGAGCTGCCACCAAAGGTTGCCAAGCCAGGATTAACTACCAGAAAGGTTTTGCTACGTGCTTAATGAGATAGGCAGGGAATCATCTTCTATG
Source organism: Anastrepha ludens (assembly GCF_028408465.1). NCBI lineage: Eukaryota > Metazoa > Arthropoda > Insecta > Diptera > Tephritidae > Anastrepha > Anastrepha ludens. The sequence continues at coordinate 5,295,111 of NC_071498.1, read as the reverse complement.
AGATTTCTTACGGCAACACTGTTAATTTGGACCTGTGCGATCAACAATAAGAAGTAACCGCCCAGAGGCGAAAAGCTTCGGGCAACAGGAGAGTAATTCGGTTCTATTTGACCATCGATAGTGACTCGCTCTGGGAGCTTGTTTGGAATGTTCTTATGCATTCAACTTATAGGCCGCAGCTGGCGCCCAGTGATTACTATCCGTTCCTGTGCCTGGCGAATGAAGTCCTAAATTTCATGCAAAGATAATGCATTTTTTGCTACACCTTTATATAGACAATTTTTTAATTAATTTTACAATTTTCCAAATTATTTCCACACAAATCAGAACAGGATTGAAATTCTTATTATGAGGCTACTGCGGACTACGACCAAAAGAGATATATTGGGCAAAGCCTATTGAGATACTCTATATTTTAAGGCTTTTTAAAAATTTTAGCACATTCTGGGGCTTATTGTTCTGAGGCGGTTTTGAAGTTACAATGATCACCAGTTCAAAAACCATAGCTTTTAGAAAAACGCATTTAAAGTTTTGCGAACGCTCCGGAGCGCCCTTTGTTAATTATTGAATAACTCGAAAAGTATTTGTCGAATTCACTTCAAATTTTCACACAATATTTTTATTATTTAAGATATTATGCTTTAAGAAAATGGAAAAAAAATTCCAAATTCTGACTACCCCTTACCCCTAATGCATTCACAAAGAATGTATTCTGGATTTTCTGTGTCCATTTAACAGAGTCTACATATGATGGTCTCAGAGAAACCAATTTTTTGTTTGTTTAAGTTATATCTCAGGCTACAATGACCTTTAAAGTAACCAGCTAAAAGCCTTAAGTCTACCCTGCTGACCAATATACTTAATCCAGCCATAATTTCTGTTGCAAGTAGAGTCCGTTGAGACTCTTTAAATTTAGCCAGCATTCTACAAATTTCTTCTTCCGCTTTCTGAGAAATTCATTAATGGGGCCTGTCCACAGAAAGGCGCAGGACCAATTATAGGCATGTTTGCCACTTTTTTAGCTAAGTGATCAGCCATTTCATTTTGCCTGAATTTTATCTGAAAGTATGTACTTCTAAATGTGGGCTCCTTCCATTTTCCTACGTTGTCCTTGCCTCACACATATCTCGATGGTATACATTTCTGCCTGGAAGATTGTTGAGTGAAAACCCATTGGAATAGATTTTTTGGACTTAGGTCCATTAATTGCCGCCCTTGTTCTACCATCTTCTAACTTCGATCCATTAATAATCCATATCTGGAGCCAGGTTTGAGGTGAATAATTTTCTAGGCCGTACGTTCATTAATAACAACTTGAAAGTTCCTGAAGAGAATGGGTTTGGGTGAAAAGGTATCAACCCTATAAAGAATAAGATTATGTCGAAAGTCTTCTAAGTTCTTTAAATGTTCTTTCATATTACCACCTTTTAGATCGGATGTGCCTTTTTGAATCGCTTAAACGAGCTTCTTGTTCAATGAACCCTTGACTTTAAAACAACGTGCGGGAGACGTGATCCTACTTCCGTGCCTAAAATGAGAACTTCGTATCAGACACGTTGTGTCTTTTTCTGCCCAAAAGTGTGAACTTCGTCTCAAATACGGGATTGTTTTTTGCGCACGAGAAAAGCTTTCATCGAAAGTGGCGCGCACAATCGTCGCTCGATTCATAAGGCAAGGGTTTTAAATGGGAAGCGCCTTTCATTGCTTAACTTTAGGCCTTCATGCTATGGAAGCGTAAGTGACTATGCGTTTAACAACTGCAGTGAATGCCCAGTAAGTCATTCTGCATTTCAGTCCCCATGTTTTTTCAAAAAGCCTTGTACAGGCAAAGGCATATACCTAAATACATAGAATTGCTCACACGCAGAAACAACTATTTTGAAATTTTATTATAAAGCGTTTTTCAGTAAGAGCACTTCAACTTTTTTTTTGAATAAAACACAAACGGTTTGACTTTTTTAACTAATTTTTGAAGTGAAACTTCTTTAGGGGCGTCGGGGGCCCCAAGGCAGATTGAAAATAGGCGAGTGAAACGGTAAGTTCGGAGCGTTCCCGAAATCCGTCAAATGGGCGGGGCCAAGGAGCAGCTGCTCCTTCCCACTCTGGCCTATTCTGAAATGTATATAGCACACAAGTAAGCATTGAAGTAGACTGGCGACATGCAGGCAACCGACAATCGACAACCGACAACGGGTATTATAGATAGCCATAGCCCGTGCAAATGAGTGCTGTGTGTGAGTATCAGATAAAGCGCCGATTGAATGTGTGTAAGCGGGAAAGCAATAAGAAACTGCTGTGAAGTAAATAGATGGTAGGTATGGAGGAGACGAAGCGATACAATGAGTGCGTTTGCCAAACGAGTGACGATAGTTGAAGTAGAAGGCTGTAAAATGACATTTCAACCGTTTCGGTGATCAAAGCAAATTGATTAACGCGCCAAAAGTAGGCAAAAATTACCATTGGAAGTGCAAAGAAATGTCAGCGTCAAGTGCAACACTGCACCCAAGTGTCAAATTTGAAGCTAATAAGGACAAAAATAAATAGTACAAATTTATGTGGAGTGATATAGAAAAAAAAAAATGAAAACCTGAATTTAACACGAGAGAGGGGGGAGAGATCTAAACCGGGGCTCCCATGCATGGAACAACCAACTTAGAAGTTTCACTTCTACCGTGCGTGAGTCTGACAGACCCTAGTTTTTTTTTTTATTATCGAGTTTGAACATATACATTTAAGTATGAAATTCGATTTCTTTTGCATGACCACCGCGTGTACGTTTTACGAAGTCCAATCGTTGAACCCAATTTTCGACCACTCTTTTGCATAAATCGGCCGAAATTCCAGCAATCTCGCGTTCAATATTGGCTCTGAGCTCACAAATCGTCGCCGGCTTGTTACTGTAGACCAATGACTTCACATAACCCCAAAGAAAATAGTCTAGAGGCGTCAAATCACACGAGCGCGGCGGCCATTCGACCGGTTTATTTCTGGAAATAATGCCCTCATCGAACTTACTCTTCAACAAATCAATTGTAACGTGTGCTGTGTGGCTTGTGGCCCCGTCCTGTTGAAACCACATGTCGTCTAAGTCCATACCATTCAATTGCGGCCAAAAATAATCGTTTATCATGTCGCGGTATCGATTTCCATTCACAGTAACGTGGCGACCGTTCTCGTCAACGAAAAAAATTACGCCGCCGGCATGTAAACCGCACCAAACAGTGATTTTTTCGGGATGCAACGGTGCCTCATGAATCACGTGTGGATTGCTTTCTGCCCAGTAACGCATATTTTGCTTGTTGACAAAGCCATTGAGCCAAAAGTGAGCTTCATTACTGAAGATGATTTTTTGGAAAATTTATAACTTTTCATAAAAAATTTGCACGATTATTTTCATAAAAAATTTGCACGATTTACAATCGTTGCTCAAGTGTGTAGCGTTCCATGATGAAATGTATACTAATGAAGTTTACAAATGACAAGCGAAAAATAAAAAATATTGCGTCGTTCGCCCTCCCTATCGGAAAAAAGTTGAAGCGCGCCTATTGAAAAACGCGTTATATTGAATTATAGGAGCCGGTTCCCACATCCTTATATCATCCTATTGTCCTAGTATTTCGGCTGTGTTAAATTTTAAAATACGTATTGGAGGTTTGATTATAACAGATTTAAAGAATTTTCGAAACAAAACATTTTTTTTTAATTTTTTTCTTTTCATTGTTTAGTTTAAAAAATATTTTTATTTTTAATATTTTTTTTAAACAAAACTATTTTTTTAAATATTTTTTTATTTTTAATACATATTTTTTTCTAATATTTTATATCTTTCGTCTAGAGAGGGTTGTGCTCTACTTATTGAGCTTTAATACACAAAAAAGCTCATATCGAGGCTTCCATTAACTCCCTGAAATGCGCCATAACAACTGACTATTTAATCTCTCATAATGCTTTACATCAAAACAGACTCATCATTTTACAGAGATATAGGCATGACTCGAGATATGCGGTGCTTGAGCTGCATGATTTTCAAGTTATTTCAGTTAAACGGTTTTTACCAATTTGTATACAAATTTTTCAAAATAATATTAGGTTGGGGAATAAGTTCGAAGCGTTTTTCCCAAAGACTTTTATTTAAACAAAAATCAATAATCATATCTATAACTGAATCAATTATATATTCGCCGTTACTCTTTACAACCTCTTCCTACCTCTTAACCAATTTGTTGATGCCGCTTTGCCAAAAATCGCCTGGTCTAGTGTCAAAGAAGTTGTTGAGCCAGTTTTTAAGGGCCTCTTTGTTATCGAAGGTAACGACAGGGAGCGGGAAATATGGTAACCTTTTCGAGGGTTTCCCAGTGCACCATACCCTCCTAATCCCACCAAACACATACCATGATCTTCTTTGAATGAAGAACCGGCTTGGCGTATTTTCTGGTTTTAGCGTATCTTCTGGAGCCACCCACTCCTTTCTTTGCTTCATATTGATGTATAGGCACCATTCATTCTCATCTCTCTCTGTTTATGACCGTGTGTTGCTCAATAGCGGGCGAGAGCTCGTTAGACACCCAGACTCTCAATTTTTCGGTAAATTCCATTGATGGTGATTGGGAATCGTTTTATGATCGCAGTTTATTTTTTTTTACGAATTCCCGACTCGTTTGGCGATCGTTCTCGCTCAAAAGTGATTTGACACGTTCTTCATCGGATTCTGAAGATCTTCCGTTGCGGGACGTGTCATCTACGTCAAAGTCGCCATTTTTGAACTTTTGCAAACCATTTCCGTGCTGTGGACTCGCCTATGATACCTCCATACAAGTTGCAAATGCCCGAGCTGCTTCGGCAGCCTTTTGACCTCGATGAAAAGCAAAGAGCAGGTGTCGAAAATGTGGATTTTTGCCTCCTGGGTATTCCAATTCTAAGCCTCAAAACGAATAAAAAATTAAGTAACTCAAAAATATTTTACAATTAACATAGTTTTGTAGAGCAGAAATAGTGATGAATATTTGCCCTTTGCCAAACAGCAAACAAATCGTTGTAAAATAAAAGAAAATATAAAAACGCTACGAACTTATTCCCCAACCCCTTGCACTGTTTTCAAACGGCATGATTTGCAGAGCAGTCCTGTGTACAGTGGTTAATTTTCACTATTTCTACCAACTACAGTCTTAACTTTCCTTATCAAAACCAATCCGAACTCTATTGATTTAAATATTTTTTAAATGGTATTTTAAATGGCAGAAATTGCAGATACCTGATCATTTAAATTTTATAATAAAAAACGTGATAGCCATAAATATTTTTTTAAATTATTACGGCACCTTAATCTTAAATATTATAATATTAACAGTCCGATTAAATTAAGTGTGCGTTGGCTCTATAAAAACTTATCTCTCAAAATTTTAATACATTTTAACATCTCTAGAAACATTTTCATGTACTTACTTTCAGTCAAATAATAATCACATTCACAGTTTAACATTTTTTCTATAAAGGTTTTCTCTTTTATAATATAATCCATGTCCTTGATAGCCTGAAATGAATGAGACTCATGTACATACATATCATATATACATATACACTGCTACATATTCTACTAGGTAAGTTCCAATAGTCCAAACTTTCAATGTCAAACTTACGTGGTCTATAAAAGCGCATAGAAATCGATTCAGACTACTGTAGGCCGCTGAGCTGCGCTCCGCAGCAGCATCGATGGTTTTGATTTCTTTTTGGAAATGTGCTTGGGATATGCTATACGAGCGGTGGAAAGGCGCCATCAACTTTTCGAAGTAAATTCTGCGGAATTTTAAAATGGTGTTAGAATTCATGCGATGTACATAAATAATCTAAAGAGCCGTGAATCTCGCTGAGGAGTCCCTATCAAAGTGAGTAATTCGATTTACTTTTATTTTAGTTGTTACAGATATGAAATAAAGTATCAAATGATGTGGTTGGGTATGGAGCTTTTAGTCATCATTACAATTTAGCATCAATCGCTTCCAGCAAAAGGTAAAAAAAATCGAATTTGATGTTCTACTTGGACGTGTCTTAATAATTGTACCATAGCATTAGTTACATGATATATAGAACTTCTTGGCTGCTCATCAAGACAATTCAATAATTTTTTGACTGGTACATTTAATGGAACGATGGATTTTCAAAGAAGGCCCCAGCAACTGATGAACATGAACAGAGATGATATATTACCAGATTTGCTATTTAGCTATGGTAAAAAAAAAATATGAAGGCAACTTTGGCTGCCACGTCACTTGGAAGATTCTGCAGCCGAACTTTGATCATTTCACATGTATGCACACTCGTCCAATCAGTTGTTGTTGAGATGACAACGAAGTGTTGGACGTAATTAACACAATCTTAGTAAACGAACCGCTTCGGGATCCAAGTGACGTCAGCCCATCAGCTGATTCTGTCAAATTCGCTCAGAGCCGAATAACGGTCTGCTACGTAACACACCTCCTAAAATCGTTTCAGTATGAGATTTGGCCAACTGCTATGGTGGAAAAGAAAATTGTGAGAGTAATTTCAGCTGAGAGCCGGTTAGCGGTCTGATATTGGCCACACCTTTTAAATTTTTGTCACCATGGGTACTGTTTGAATAACGTTTTCATGATGGCTCGAGTCGAAATGGAAGTAAGTAAGAAAGTTGTGAACAGTTAGTGTCCTGGAAAAGAAATATCTCACTGGCAAGAGTTTTAAATTCAATGTAGATGGCGCCAAAATATTACTATCAAGTTTGGAGATACTTGTTATTACAAAGGCAAGTCAAAAAGTCGGAGCAAAAAGTACGCCAGAAATCCGAATCTTGAACGAAAGTTTCTGACTACAATACAACAAATAAAAACAAAGTATGTAAGAAAATTACCGCAGGTTTAGAGGAGGCAAAATGATGTAACTCTGCTGGTCCGAATCACCCAGAAGACCTTTGCGGCTGCATCGATGCTGTGTGTCACGTTGTATTTGCACCAACATCGAATATATATCTGTATCCGCAAAGCCGTTTGGGGATCGTCCATGTATGTAGAAACCAAAGCTCTGCTCCAGCAACATGAATACGGATATATTAGACAATGAGCAGAGATCAATGAATTTTTGCAGTGGATCGCCAAAAATGTGGTTCAAAACAAAATTGCGGAATATTATTTGAGTGATGTAAACAACAGCGCTGACCGTTATAATGACAAATAATTGGAGAGCGAGATCTTTGCTAATGTCAGTCACTGTGATGAAAGTCTGGAAATAATATATTAAAGGAAATTGATTAGTAGAGAGCTACTTACAAACTCTTTATAAGGAACTACATAGTATGCATACAAATCCACTTCACCTGCACCAAAGGTAGCACCAAGAGTCCTTGCCACACCACGGAGTGCTTCTGCTTTACGCTCAAACGGATCCATTCATTTGCTACGAAGATTATGCGCCAAGCAGAGACATTCTCGGCGAAAGTCCGCACACTAGAGCATACAGAAGACGTTTCCAGATTATTCTTCAATGTGAAATGATTATTCTCAGAAGTACGCGGGCGTTCCCAATCAATGAGAAAAATATCAAAATGACTGATGCGCCAAAAATGCACGCAAACAAACGTAAGCTGTAATGGAATGGAATGCAATTAAAACAACCTTGTCGCATGCATGTAGATTGTATGTATGTATATATGCATGTAGGCTCAACCGCGTAGCTTACCTTCAATAGGAAAGCCACATAAATTAGAATTTCCAATGAGCGTTGATCGTCTTTCATGATAGGCAATGTGATCTCGACGGTGTGTTGGGCGAGAAAATGCATGGGATAGGCGAACATGTAGAGGAGAAAGCACAAAATAATCGCATTTGCAGCGTAAGAGATGAAGTGTACCAGGAATTCGAGCAAGCACGAGGATGGGGTACAAAATTCAGATGTTGCTGCTGTCGATACGGCGGCATTGCGTTTTCTAAAGTTATACATTTGCAGAATGCCCGCCGCTAATGCAATCAACAACAAGGCGGGTAGCAATGTCTCGAATATAAGCCTCCTTTGTGCAGCCTCTCCAACTCGCACAAAACTTATTTGCAATTTAAATGGATGCACTGCATGGAGTGACGCATTGGCGCTCATGTCAAGGTGGCGATAGCGCAGCTTCACAAGCGGCATTCCAATCTGATTGTTGTTATGAATTTCATAATGTATTTCAAAATATTCCACATATCGTATGCTGCGGTAGAGTGAGAGCTTAAATTCATCTTCATATTTCGCTTGCTGTGCATTGCTGTGGGTATGTCGAGGCTGTGCTTCGATCAACTGAAAACGCTTCACCAGTTGCCATTCTTCTGGATGTGGACGCTTAAATTATGAAAATATACATACGTTATTCGTAAATACATACATACGTACAGGTGTGAACAGCCAAATAGAGACAAGGTCTTACAGGGTTTGATTGAAAAGTAATGAGCCTTCCCGCGTGGAGCGTCTGCCAAGCGATCAACCGAATCGGCTAGTGGGGGAAAATGATCGTTGGACTTTCCCCTTTCACTAGAAACCGGTCCCAGTTCGCTGGCAACAGCAGTGCAGTCAACATCGCTTCGCGCGTGAAAGATGTTTTAAAAGTGTGTTAGGATTTTGCAGTGGCGAAAATGCAGCGATCGTTGGAGCAACGTTACTTGATCAAATTTTGCGTAAAACTAAACACAACGAGTACCGACACTATTGGGCTACTCAAGGAGGCTTACGGGGACCAATCTCTGTCCAGTGCCCAGGTACATAAAACGGTGGAACAAGTCGTTCAAGGAAGGCCGGGAGGACGTCGAAGACGAACAGCGATCTGGAAGGCCTTCGACGAGGCAAACATACGAAGATGTGAACCGGGTTCGTGGATTTTTGAACATTGACCGTCGTGCTAGTCTGCGTGAGATCAGTGAAGAGTTTAATTTAACTTATTACAATGTGCGGGAAATCGTGACCGGAAAACTTGAAATGCGCAAAGTGTGTGCCAAATTGGTTCCAAAGGTTTTGACTGATGAACAAAAGCCGGCGCACACCGCCTTCCTCTGCATCTCTGCATTGGCCAAGATGGGGGGTCCGGTGCTTCCCCACCCTCCCTACAGCTCAGACCTGTCCCCTCCAGACTTCTTCTTGTTCCCGCGCCTGAAAAGAAGCTGAAGGGGAGGCGTTTCCACTCCATCGAGGCGAACCAAAAAACTGTGACAGCCGAATTGAACGCGATTCCGGCGGATGAGTTTAAAAAATGTTTCCTGCAGTGGAAGGACCGCTACCAGCGGTGTATTGACGATCAAGGGTCCTATTTTGAAGAATATTAGTTGTATAAGCCAAAAGGTTTAATAAAACTGCTTAAAAAATGAGGCTCATTACTTTTCAATTAAACCCTGTATAATGTGCATTTTGATTAATTGTGTTTTATTTGAATTTCGAATATGGCGACCGGTATTTAGGGCCTACTTTTGAATTTGGATTCATCTTCGATGGTAAAAATTTCCGTTTATTTGCAGTTCGAGTGCGAACTTAAAAACTTTTGAGAAAACTACCTGATTCAAAAAAACATAACACAGATCCGTAAACTACGACACAAAATTAAGATTAAATATTTTGGCGTTTTTTGAATCATTTTAGCATCACAACAAAATGTAAGATGCAGAAAACAATAATACACCGAATGACAAAAGGATTCCATCGATGACTTGTGTTTCAAAGCGAACGTTTATCTTGCTAGCCTTTGTCGTTTTTTCACCGCGAGGAAACTCAAGCTTTCGCCCACTATACCCAGGGCGATGAACGTAGATGACTCACTAATACCGACCTTTAACAACCGTAAAAACATACAACCGCAATTGCCACTAAGGTCCGAACATGCAACAATGTCCTCAAACCGCTAACCGGCAACACTTGGGGCAAAGACAAAGAAGTGTTGCTAGCGACATTTAAAGCCGGTACTAAATTACATGCTCGCCTGGTCGCCTAGCACTAGTGATTCGCAGTGTATAAAGCCCCAGACCTGTCATAATACAGCTATCAGGACAGCCGCGGAATGTCTTCTAAGGTTTCCTCTGCAATACCTTCACAACGAGGCTTCCATGCTCCCGGTCAAGGAGCACAGCCAAATGCTCAGCAAGCAATTCCTGTAGGGTGTTACTGAAGGAATCACTCCTGCAGACATTCGCTAGAGCCTGAGCCGCCTCCCAGGCGAGTCTGGCGACATTTCTTCGATGACACCGATGAGATCCAGGACCAAACACAATTCCAACTACTGGATCGGATTGTGTATAAGAATATACAAACATTAAATGACATTTATCGGGAGACTCTCACCCCCTTCCCCAAACTCCCGTCCCCCGAATGCCGTTATCGGCGTTCAACCAGCCCCCATTGCAGACGAAGAGCTGCAGAGAAATCAGTGTGGAGTAATTAAATCAATTACGGCCACAAAATGTCGCTATTGTAAGAATACTCCATTCCATTTTGTGTAACTTGGATGTAAACGAACTCCTATACATTCTAAGCAACTATATCTTTCATGTCCATGGCCAACTGCACATTTTGCAATCAAACAGCATGCAACAAGTCCCGCGTATCACACAAAGATTTATCGATAGACTGGAAATAATTTACTCTGACGAAATGGTTATCGATGACTGATCCAACTTTCTCATCCCATATCTATGGCACTTATCCCCCTTGGCTGTTGTTGTAAATTATGCGATGAAATTAATTATTTGCCTGCACTCAACTTTTAGGTAAAACGTCGGGTTTATCTTCCACCTACACTACTGTTAGGTGTTTGGCCGAGCCCCTTCTACTATTTATTGGTATTGTTCCGCACATGGAGGGACCTTCAGTTTTACGCCGACTCCGAACGTCATATACCAAAAATCAGAAATGCGAGTGGTTATAGGAAGATCTCAATAAAACTTGTAATTGACCCCTAAATTTAGATGATATATCTATTGCGAACTTAGCTCTTTGGAATACAGGACAACGAAACCCGGCGAACGTGGCATTCTTGTGATTTGACGAATTTCAAAAGGTCGATACCAACGGGCATCTGCTTTACATACATTTTTAAAGCGGAATGATTTTTATTATTATATTATGAGGGGATTTAACACTGCGACCTGGAAGATCTAGTATTATTATTATTACTATTATTATTAGATTAAAAAAAAAAACAATAAATAAATAATTGGCGCGTACACTTCTGTTAGGTGTTTGGCCGAGCTCCTCCTCCTATTTGTGGTGTGCGTCTTGATGTTGTTCCACAAATGGAGGGACCTACAGTTTCAAGCCGACTCCGAACGGCAGATATTTTTATGAGGAGCTTTTTCATGGCAGAAATACACTCGGAGGTTTGCCATTGCCTGCCGAGGGGCGACCGCTATTAGAAAAATGTTAAATTAGATTAAGATCTATAATAATATGCCCCTGTATAGATTCAGAGTTTTTCTTTTTTTATTCAAAAAATATATTTATATATAAGTACTTACATAGCTTTGAGAAGGTAATGGGCTTCTAAATCTTTTACTTAAAACAAAAAACTTTTCGCCACAGCCAAATGACTGGTGAATACGCCAAATTGTCCTGCGGCGAAAGAATCGAATCAAAACCTCATCGAATTAAAACCTACATGAAACATCTGACAACGGCGTCATTCGAGAGCTTCCGATGGACTAACGACAGTGCCGATGCGTGTCACAGAGGCGCGGTGCGATCTAAAGCGAGTACAAGTGGCTGAGAGATAGAATCGGTGCCTAATTCTCGTTAAGCGATTCAGAACTACTTTTTTGTTTTGATAAAATAAATAATATTTGCGTGTGGAACTAAAGAGCCGCCGCTTAACATCCAAAGAGCGGCAGGTTGCTGACCCCTGGCCTAAAGTTATATATGCACACGAATTTTTGCTAATTTTAAGGCTATGCTTAAATTTGCAGCTTCCACAACTCTTAAACGACTAGGTATGAAAATTTAAAATAAATTCTTACCAAATTTTCTGCTGATATATCTTCAATGAGAATAGGTAAAATTTGTAACTTCGTTCTCTTCGCTTCCTGTGCCGATGGCATAGAAATATTCAAAAATATGCTAAAGAAATTATCATTCGCGTATATCTGAGCTAAATCAATCAGGTTCTCCACCGTCAATCTGCAATGGATTGGTTGTGTAGAATGTGCAAATTGTATATCCTGCTGTGGATTCCAGTCTGTCGCATCACTTATTGCATGCATTTGGCATAAATTGACATGGCTCATTTTAAATGCACCCCAACGATGCAAGGTGCCATCCAACGCATAAACGGTGCTGAACAGTTGCAAACGGTTGAACTGAAAAGAAGGCATTTCATGTATCAGCCACAAAAGTGAGATCAAAAAGAAACAAAAAAAAAAGCACTCACTGCTCTGTCACCATCATTAATGGCTAAAGCCTCCCTAAGCATTTTGGCAGTATTTTTGCCCTTCTTGTAGTACAACGAGGGCTTTGTGGCCTGGAGGTGTTCATCCATGCTGGCATATTTGATTACCACATCTGAAACCTGAGTTAGCAGAAAGGCGCTGCAGGGTGAGTTCTTATCGGTTGAGTAGTGAGACATTACACAAAGATTTGCCAGCTGGTTGCAAGCAGTGTAGTTACGCAATGCCAAACAGAAGAAAGCCACAAACTTTAGGTTGCCAAAGTGAACGGCACCGGTGCTGGCGCTGATCGATTGCCAAAACGAGTTGTACTTCAAATAAGGCTTGAGCAGCGCATTGCCGATGCAATAGTCCAAATAGCGGAAGTTGTATTCCAAATTGCAAATGTTACAAATATCATTGGAATGGAAGCCTGCGGGGGTGATGCGTATTGGCCTCGTTGCTACAGCAGATCGCGTTATGTAGTCATTGGTAAGTTGAGTAAAGTTAATTAACTTGAATTCGCAGGAAGTTTTACTTGCATTGGCGATTACCACTGAGCAGCCATTGTCGATTGATGAAGCATTGTAGCACTTTTTTGCACATATTGGATTTTTTCCATGTGTGTCGTACAGAGCCACTGTTATATAGTTGGGTGCACACTCGCAGAAAAATTCTGAAATCAGTAGAGAATATTTCTAGTTATAGTTGTTTGAGATTTACAGCTTAGATATCATAAAAATTTCGGGTTGAAATCGACAAAAAATCTGATCTTATTTTTGAATTAAAAAAAAACAATACAAAATGTCTTGAAGGCGTTGTTCCGAAGAAATCTAAAAATAAACAAAAAATTGTTTGAAGGTTTGTCTTTATTTATAATAAGGATAATAGTGATTAGATTTCAGCAAAGTCGCAAGAACTACTTGATAAAACAGTGAGTGCTGTCTACAAAAGGGTGGATAGAACGCGAACTGCACAGAAACGCAATGTGAGTTGAAATACAGGTGAATTGTTGATTTTACAGGTCTGAAGCCTCACTGATAAGATCCAAAAGTTGATTTATGGGCTTCAGCCGTTTGCAAAATACGCTCATCGGGCCTCGTATGCGATGTTTAGAAGACTAGTTCCGTAGTAGTAACGCAGAATGCAGAATCACCCTTCTCATGGATTGGGCAAACCCCAGCGGGTTAGCGGAAATCTACAAAGAAAGCGAATGTTTTCTTTTTCGCTTGAAAGTTCAAGTGAACTATGCTTGTTAAGTTAAACAAGTTATCCATCGTAGAATGGGCCTTACGGAACCCAGCCTGAAATTATATTTATTATTTATTGCAACCTCACCATACATTAATGCAGCACAGGAGAGAACCATTGAAGAAGAGCATGAACATTTTACAAGATATATGTATGTACATAGATAATCCTCGGAATGCAATGAAAGATTATTTTATTTAATGAAAAAAAGAAAAAAAACAAATCAGCTGATTTATCAACACAACCTTTAATAGATTCGCCTTGGTATAATGCCAATTTTGAAATATTTATGTGTCTATTTTTCAATCATTTTTCATTTCATGTTTTCAATCAATTTATGTGCTTAATTTCAAACTTTTTCCCTATTATATTTGACACTTGTGAACTATGTAGAAAGCTGCAGCATACAAACAGGCAAGCAAAGGTGCGCGCAAAGGTCAAAATAAACATTTCCATCAGGCAAAATCATTTTTTTATTTTATTTAGTAAAAATGTTATTCAGAAACAAAATTGGATGATTAATTTTGTGCCAACTTGTACTTAATAAAAGGGGTTTTTATTGTGTATTCATGACGTTATTTTATTTTTTAATCACCCTTTTCAATCTCAATTAGTCGTTAGGTCAATAATTGGACTAGTTTTGTTATATGGACTTGTTTGCTTATTTTCAACCAGTATGAGACTGGTATATTTCTGTTCGAATTCTGGCAATTGACATCTCGTAGCACAACGCCATATAACAAATTACAGTTGCTCATATGGAAAAGGGACAAACATGCCTCTAACTGGCCCTGAGCCGTTCTGTGGACTTAGAGGAGAAAGAGGAAGAAGAATAAATCGTTGAACACTGGCGAAATTCTATCCGTCCGCAACAAATGAAGCAATTCCTAACGCCAGACGGAGGAATTTCTGATAAGCTACTTTCGCTCAGCAGAGTAGACTTAAGACTTTTAGCTGGTTACTTTGCAAGCCACTGTAGCCAGAAATATCACTTAAACAAAATTGGTCTCTCTGACACCATCATCTGTCAATTCTGTGAAATGTGCATTTAAAACCCATATTCTACACTATGCAGAAAAAGGCTACACCATCTTGTATTGCCGATATAAATTATGGAGCAATAAACCCCAGAATAAAATATTATATAAAGACTATAAAATAGGAATACCCGACAGAAATATTGGCAGACCAGAGTCGAATCAGATGATAGTGATCATCATATTTATACTGACGGCTCAAAGATGGCAATGACACTGGATCGGGAGTGTACTCGGAACAATTACCCTTAGATGTACGCTATAGACAAAGCAGCAACAACAATAAGACTAATGGACTTATCTCTGGCAAACCCTACCATTTTTGTTCATAGTCGAGCAGCGATCAAGGCACTGGCCTCAGCGTGCATCAATTCAAGATGTGTTGAAGAATGCAAGAGGTTGTGCTCGCTTATCCAACAATACAACACCAACCTTTGTTGGGCCCACAGCCACTCTGGAGTGGAGCGAAATGAAAGAGCGGAATCGCGGAGATCAATAGAAACTGGTCTCTGCAGGATCAAAAACTGAATCTTAAAAGGAGAAAAAGTCGGCTTGGATTCAGCAGATTAAATACCAGCGTCCTCACAGGTGTTATATCAGGTCACTGAACTATTGGCACCCTAACCTGTAGAAGCCAAGTGTACCTCACAATGCCTTTTGGAGAAACTGTGGAGATAAAGAAGAAATTGAGTCGGTGTAACACCTCCTCTGTGAAAGTCCTGTACTTCAAAGAAGCCGTGTCAAATATCTTGGCGATTTTTTTTTTGAAGACCTTGAAAATGTCTCACTGGAGGGGCAACTATTTACCTTAAAAAGATCTAAGCAGTTTAAGCGACTTAGTTATAGGATGCAAATCAAATGCAGGTATCAAAATGGGCCTTCGGACCACTGAGTGTCTTGTCTTAAACAAGCAACTAACCTAACCCCAGATGTGCAAAATTTTAAAAAAGCCTTAAAATATAGGGTACCTCAATAGGCTTTGTACAATAGATCTCTTTTGATCGCAGCGCCTAGTAGTCTAATAATAATAAGAATCGGAAAAAAGACAGTTGCCTGAGTAGTTGGGTCTGTGACCCATACTGGTTGAGAGGTAGTTCATTTGTCATAGTGCATTTGGCTGCTGGGTATGTAAAAACCAAAAAGCTATGTATGTATGTATATGAGTCGAATACAAATACATGTATAAATATAAAAATAAACGTATTAAAATCCAACCGTTGCTGCTAAAACCATTTTAATCTGTTTGATCAATACTTACTACTCGTCGTGGACTGTAGGTTTTCCTCCTCCTCGCCACAAGCAGCACATGAAAATGCATCCAAATCGTAGTATTCATTACTTTTACATTGGTTCATATCGTGAAACGTAAATAGAGTACCGCTTGAATTGGCTGATGCTACTTCCTGGGCGTTTCCGCAGCGAAAAGCCGAAATCGCCAACACTGGGAAGAGCAAGTTTACACAAAGGAAGCTCATTTTTGAGATATCACGTATTTATGTTTAGTATTTTTTTATACTCTTTAACCGAAATATCAGTCCGTTTTTGTTTATAAATTCGTTTTAGTTTTAAATATTTTTGAATGTTTTTTATGTTTTTTTGCCAGCATCAGTTGTCACTCTACGCGTACAATGACATGAAACGACTAATTTTTATGCCGGAAAGTTTTGCTTCAATCAGATATAAGTAGACCCTACTATGTACCGCATACGTACTCCTTGTACTTGGACGTGCAAGGCGAGTGCGTGATTAGTGTCATTTCGATAGCATTTCGAGACATTCTGAAGGAGCCATTCAAGTATAGTTTTGTTTATGTAAATATGGAATAAAGTTGCTATAGCTACTCAACCCCCAATCAAGGTGTTGCATGCAAATCAGCAAAAGGGTTTTTAGATTGCGCGCAACCCCAGCATACACACGCGCTTGCATAGATACCAGGTGAAGTCCAAAATCAACAAGACTGAACTAAAATAGAAACGACAAAATAGTCCCCTCTTGCCTCGATTCACTGTTTTGCGTGATCTAAAAACTTTTCGGAAAAGTATTTCAGGTCATTGACCGGAAAGTCTTTCAGGATGTCTGCAGAAGCCTTTTGGATGGCCTCTACCGACGCAAAACGTTTTCCTTTCATGGCCAAATGCAATTTTTCGAATAGGTAGAAGTCACAGGGAGCTATATCAGGCAAATACGGTGAGTGATTGATGGTTAAAATACGATTTCTAGTCAAAAAATCAGTATCAAGGGTGGATCGATGAGATGGTGCATTACCATGCAATGAGCGCCAGCTACCTCCTTCGCGGTATTCAGGACAAATTCGACGAATGCGATGCAACAAACGCTTCAAAACGCCAAGATAGAAAATTTCATTGACGGTTTGGCGCATTGGCACGAACTTCTTGTGGACAATTCCCTTGGAATCGTAAAAAACAAATGAGCATCGACTTGATTTTTGACTTCTCCAAACGCGATTTCTTGGGTGGTGGCTTCTCTGGGGCCTTCCATTCGGCACTTTGACGCTTTGTTTCAAGTTCATGTTGGAAACACCACGTTTCATCACCAGTTACAGTGTTATAAAGGAAGTTTCGTATTTTCTCACCAATTTAACGAGGTCTTTCGAATGTTGAATTCTAAGGAATTTTTGGTCCTAATCTGTGCGGAATGAAACGGGCACAGACCTGCGCCCACAGGAAATGAGATAAATCGATGTTTTGGAGATATTCAACTTCGATTTCATGAATTTCAGCGATAGTTTCGATTCATTTTTGATAAATGCTCATTGTCATTTATGTCCTCAGAACCATCTCTGAAACGTGCAAACCACTCATGAACTCTGGCACGAGATAGAAAATCATCCTCATAAATTTTTTTCATCAATTCAAATGTTTCGGTAAACGTTTTACCGATTTTAAAACAAAATTTGATATTAGTTCTTTGTTCGAAACTCATTTTTGTACCGATGACACAAACATACTGACACTTTAGACACAATAACTTCGCTTCCACTGAACCGAATGTCACCAAGCTTCCACAGGAAGTCAGCTAGGAATCTAACTTCCCACGCACCAGCTCATTAAAAAGATGGTGCCATCAAAAACACTTTTATGACGCCAGTCTTGTTTATTTTGGGCTTCACCTTGTATGTACATATGTATGTATGTATGTACAGGCATACAGGCACTCGTATGTTCTATAGTAACTATGGAATTACTACGAGTATTTGGGGTACAATGACCGTTAATGGGGTAGCTTAAATGTGTATGGAGTAGGAATGAACGCATTCAAATAACATTTGAAGAAAGAAATATGTAGGTATATGTAAGGTAGAATTAACTACTGTTGGCTACCGTTATCCCCTCAACTTGGAATGTGGAATCAAACTTTGGGAAGATAGATATTTTACCAGGAGTTAGCAGATGTAATTTTGTGTTGGCCATTTTCAAGGTTCTGCAGTTATCCTCAGCAGACGATATGGTTATCTGAGTTTTGATAGATTATGTTTGCATCACCGTTAACTCAGCTTTCTAACATTTAACCAAAGTGAAATTTGGGCGAAACTTTTCAGACGCATCCATTAGTTATATCTAGCGCCCTAATAGGCACACAGTTCCGAAGAAGTTGCGTTATGACAACCTAACATATACAAATACGGTCATTCCAATAGGTACTCCCCCGTTGATGCGGGAAAGTGCAAGTTTTTTAAATTAATAACCAAAGATATTTAATTGCATGTACTTAGTCCTGCCATAAGTTCTGTTACAAGTTAAGTCCGTTATGAATATGAAATTATAATATTTTTTTTTTAATTAAGCTCGTTTTATTTAATCATGTAATCAAAAAAAAAATAATTTTCTTTCGAAATGGTCAACATTTCCTTTTACTATTACACAAGCCTTCAAACGATTAGGTCATTCAGCTATTGTAGCACGCACGTTTTCCAAGGATATTTACGTCGCTGCTCGAACCAAAGAGTATTTGAGACTCTCCAAATTTCTGCGAAATCTTCGACAGGCCATGTTCTCCAATTCTGATCACAAACTGTAGTCCAATGGACTCAGATCTGGGCTTCCAGATGGCCAATCTTCTGCAGCTGAGCCCAGGAATATTGTTTTTAAGCTACTGTTGGGCCGTTGAGCTGTCGTCGCTTGAGTTGTCACCGTTGATGAAACCTGGATTAATTATTATACACCAGAAACTAAATGAATTTCTCCTGGTGAATCTGCTCCAAAGAAGACAATCCCATCGGCCGGAAAGGCCATGGCGATGATTTTTTGGGATGCGAACGGCGTTATCCTCATGGATTTTTTAGAAAAAGGAAGTACGATTACTGGACAAAATACTACAGTGAGTTATTGGCGGGAGCGTAGGGAGAATTGTATCTTTCTAAAAGGGGACTTTGCGAAAAAAAAAATTAAAAAAAAAATGGTGTCTTCATTTCTAACACGGGTACTTATTAAACCCCCCTCGTAATGCGATCACTGTAATGCGATTTTCCTTAGCTTACTACTCCATTCTTAACAACCGAAATTTGTCACGGAACTGAGTATAGTTTATCAGTAGACAATGCATACGCTCAAAAGCAATGATAACGGAACTTTATCTGCGAATCTGTTCTCGCCGTACGCATGGTAAAAATTTTCACATAATTTATGGCAAGACTAGATATAAATAGCACCCTTTCCGATTGTTTGACCGAGTTTTTTCTCCTATTTTTGGTGTACAACTTTTTCTATTTTTTGATGTTCATGCACGGAGATTCGAATCTACGCACTCCCGAATGGTAGTCACTCGCGAACCCTTTTGTCTACGGCGGCGTTTACAAGGTATGTGCTATTCTACTCTAAAAGAAAAGCTTTTCACCTTGGCGAAATCTAATAGCGAAATCCCTGGCTTCTGCGGAAAGCTATATTTCGAGTTCTGGCTAACTAAATCAGCCTCATCAAACAAAATATCACTGCCATCCGCCATCCATAGCCGAGGACATCAGCCATTTGTGCAGATACACATTTCCCATTAAAACTGGGCATCCCTTTAAATAATGGGTCCTTGTTTGTTTGCCTTTGTTAACTTCTAATTAATTTGTGTTTTGAACCAAATAACCTTCATATTAATATTGAATTAACATTTAATAAAAGTAAAACGAAGTAAAATATAATACGTTTCAAGAATAATAATTAGATAATAATAATAATACTATATTTGGAGTGCAAAAACATTTGGCGATTCGACCATTTTACCATTGAATACGATGTGCACCGACATCCGCTCGTTGTGCAAGAGATTTGGTAAAAGCTGGAAAAATATGATTTTCAATTATTTACAATAGTATTTTTAGAATATGAAAAAAAAATACCTTTGGAGTAACAAAAAAATATTGCGCACGTCCGGCTTGTGTAGTTTCCTTAACAAGCATTTCAAATATTTTCCGCTCATTATTTGCATCCATGCCCTGATTTATTTCATCGACACAGCTGCAATAATTGCAAAAAGTTTAGGGATTTAACTCAAAGCATTAATATATTTAAATGGTTTTTACCGAAACGGTACGTGCGTGAGGTGTTGCAACGATAGTGTGTACGTCGCAATCGCAACCGCCCTCTCACCACCGGACTGCGTGTGGCGGTCAAGTGCCTGCAATTGCGCATTGCTGCGATACTGCACCATAATTTGTATACCGTACGTATCGTAATCAAACTATAACGATAAAAACATTTTATGACTGACGTAAAATAATGTAATGAACTTTAAATTTGCCTCATCACGCCTGACCAAATTCACTTCACCCACATAACCCATAGAAGACATAAAATCGCCAAAGTGGGTATTTAGTGTAGTGGCAATGCCTTCTATTTCGGGATACCATTCCTCGTGTAGCGTCCGTAGCTGCGCTGCTACGTTCTGACGATCGTGCTCGGCATTCTGCATTCCTTCCCGAAGTTTTTCTATTTCTGCACATTTTTGCTTAAACTCTGCAGCAATCTAAGTGAATGAAAGATCTAAAGTAAATAATAATAATTAGCAAATCATATAGCTGACATTATTGTCCACATCTCCTATGCATTCTAAACGCCCTCTACATTCGTTTATGACTTCTTTTAGTTCTTCCATGGTGTCCGGCAGCAGATTGAAGAGCTGCAGGGATTTACACTCTTTCTTAGACTTTCTGGCTTCAGCGATTTTTGCATTCAACAGCTCGTTCGTCTTTTCTAAAGCCCTTGTTATTGTTTCTACCATACGCTAAAAACGAGTACAAAGATATCGTAAAATTATTGATATTTAGTTTTGATATTGCGAGCACGCATGTACCGATGCCTGCGCTTTGTTATCCGTCACTTCTTTTATGGTGTTTATAAGCTCCTCGTTTTCTTGCTTAAAGATTCGCTCTTTTATAACTGCAATTTTTTTGTCGACTAAAGCCTGTTGGAGGTTATTTAAAACCTCAATTTTCTCATTTTGCAACTGCATTATTTCTTGCAAACAACTTTTCACTTTCGCCGAAAAATTTTTTTCCAATTCGGGCAAACCTGCAAAAGTAAACCAAGTTAAAATATGAAATATTGGCTTCGGAAATGCTTCAACGTACTGATAACATTATTTTTCATTTGCATAACTTTGTCACACTGTCGCCGACATTTTTCTTCCATTTGGCTACGCTCTGCCAGTTTGCTGTCAATAGCACGATTTTTGGCCATTAACTCCTCACGCTTTTGATTTGTTTCCTCAATCTTAGCTTCCAAAGTTGTGCGCTGATTCTTCAATGCATCACTACCACGCTTTAATTCCCGTAATCTACATATTTTTGTGCTTACGCATAATAATCAATTCAGTTTATTCAAAATTTCAAGTATGTTACCGCTTCTCATCTTCTGAAATCTGATACGTATTTTTGCTAGTTAACAGATTCTTGCCTCTAATCTGATTCTGCAAAAGCGATCTTTCACCTGAGTATCTGGAGACTTTGGCGGAGTAAAGCTGATCGCCTAATACACGCATTAAGCCACAATTGATATTTAAGTTTCATAAGTGATTTTAGGATATTATTATAGTCTTACCGCCGAAGAAAAAGCTGATTGTGTTTGGTATGTCATCTGTTTTCTCATTAACAGCAGTTGTGCCAATCGGTATTCTATGAATGCTGTTCAGATTGCATAAGTAATTAATTATGGCTGGTGGTCCCTCAATCAAGTCAATTAAGTATGCAGTAAAACCGCAGGATCTATTTAATTAGAAATTGCAATATACAAGTGATACAAATGAACTTTGTGATCGCCTTGCCTTAAGGAGTCAATTGGTATGTCAGCACGGTAATTTATTTTGTTAGCTGGACTTGCATGCCCGACACTTATTTTTAATTTTTGTTTTACACATAACTCATTTACGAGGAGTGAGACGTCCTCTTTGTTTTCACAAGTGAATGCAAGTAAATCTCTAATGCTTATAGTGTTTTCGAAATACTTGGCATGTTCGGGATCTCGTACGCTTAGCTGCAAAATATATTTATGTTTAAAATGTGAAACAAAAAACACTGTCGGCTTAATTTCAAGCACATACCTCCAAAATCATTGGATTATAAACACGTGCTTGAAATAACTCTTTATTGTTTTTCAACCACTGAACTGCTCGATATACTTCGGGAAATTTTTCTTGTAATAACTAGAACAGAATAGACATCCAAATTAGAAAAAAAAAACACCAGTCTAACGGTTAGACGCGATAGAAGTGAAACCTTCCGTAAAACAAACTGAGAGAGAATAAGACGAAAGCAGCATTAGGAGCAAGATAATTATAGGTTCATTATAATATTGCTATAAAGTTCATATTTTATTTTCTTCATTTTATTATTATTCATCCTCAATGTTTTCAATTTCAACAAATGATACGAGTGGCTTATGATAGCTAAAATACGATACAAATGCTTTGGTTTCGATGTTGTCAACATGTCTTTGAAATACCGCGTCAATGGTTGTTTTTGATCGTGTTGTCGATTCAGTGCGATTGTTACACATTTTTAAATTGAATGTTGTATTGAGAACGTCAATTAAAGGAACCGCTGTGTCCAATGCAAAATTTACGTTAAAATCGCCACTTAAAATCATTGGAACTTTATTGTAATCTTTTCTAAGTATCCGCGATACTTCTGGTGTATACTTTATTAAATTTTCGTGAATGAATTCCATGATGCTATTTATTGATTTTTTTTTCTGTCGATATTCACGACACTTTTCTGCATAATTGCGGTAAATATTTAAAAATGAAAATATTTACGAATATAAAAATACACACGCGGTTGCTATTATGAGCGTCCCCAGCAAAACCTGCGTGACCGAAACTCTAACACAATTACATTTTTTTGAATGTTACAAACACATATGCACGCAGGTTTTGCTGGGGCGTGACCGAAACTCTAACACAATTACACATATGCACTCGTATTTGTTTGAAAATCGACTTTTTTTTTTGGTTCTCCGTCACCTTTGGAAAATGTGTAAACATTAAGCAAACTTTATTCATATATTTTTCCTCATTTTTGCATCAGTAAAATTAAACAAACGCCGTAGCCGAATGGGTTGGTGCGTGACTATTCAGAATTCACAGAGAGGACGTCAGTTCGAATCTCGGTGAAAACACCAAAATTAAGGAAAACTATTTTTCTAATAGCGCTCACCCCTCAGCAGGCAATGGCAAAACACCGAGTGTATTTCTGCCATGAAAAAAAGCTCCTCATAAACATATCATAAAATAAAAAAAAATTAAATAACTGTATAAAAAAAATTTTTTTCTTGTGATTCGAACCAAGGATTTTGGATCGGAAGCTCACATTGCTAGCCGCTCGGCTATCGCACCATGCTGTCGGCGCTGGCCTAAAAGTTATTTAGTTCGTCGCTACGTGTATATGTAATATTCGTAGCCAAGAGTGTCGCTTTTTTCGTTTCACTTTTTCTCAAATCACTCCCAACGATTCTAAAGAAGTTTTCACTTCAATATGCATACAAGAAATAATGTTTTTCCAACCTGTAACTTTTGTGCATGAACATCATTAGTACGCTCTAAACGTCTTTTGAGCAAACTAATTTCTGGCGCGTAGTGCTCATCCAATTTACTGTTAATCTCGGACCGAGTTTTCATATATCCAGTTAACTCTCCTTTCAAACTTTGAATTTTTTGTGCAAGCTCAGACTTTTCAGCTTTCCAGTCTTTATCTGCGTCAATATTTTCTTTTGCTTTGGCCAAATCATCCCGAAACAGTTGCAATACTCTGGTTTCATTTTTCAAATCATTATCGTGATCTGCTTTTTCTCGTTTCTTTTTCTATAAACCGTGTACAAATTATTTTATTAGTTCTGTCTATAACAACATTATTTTACTGATACAACAACATACTAAATAAGTGGTTCGCGCCTGCTCGATGCGGTCCTTTAATATTTTTATCTCATTTTCGATGCGTTGCTTTTCTTCTATAACTGCTTGCTCATGCCGTTCCTAGTTTAGGTAAAGTATGACGATTTAATTGTAACAGACCTATGAACACACGTACCTTTAGTGCAATGTCTTGGGTGAGCTGCTGTGATGTTTTCGATATGTTATTTTGGCGTCGCATAACACTATCATATATCTTCTTTTCTTCTTCAAGTTTCTTTCCAGCCAGTGACAAATCTTTTGTTTGTTGCTTCTTTTGTTCTTCTAAAGTGCGTGTCTCTAGTTCCAATTTTTTCGCATGACAAACACCTAACTTATTTTGATATTCCTGTTGCTCATTGTATCGCTCCAAACGTTGCTGCAACCTATGACAGAAATCTAATATATCTTACAAAGTTATTAAATTTACAAAAAAATTCTTTACATATTGCACTCCGCCTGCAACTGTTCTAAAGCCTCTTTTTTCTTCTTAGCATCATCGGCGTGGTTTGTTTGGTTGTAACGTAATTGTTTCAGTTCTTCGAATTTACTTAGTGTTTCAGTGCTACAAACCGAGCTAATAGTATTGAAGAATATCTTTTGCGGATCCATTTTAGCAAAATCTTGCACACGATCCTGTGGTAGAAATTGGCATAAGTTGCCGATTTGAATTTTGAATGCCGTTATGGCAGCTATGTAGTTCTTTTCTGATACGTTGTCTTCCCCAATTCTATACATAGATTTGCCGCTGCGTGGAAAGCATCGTTCGAAAATTACGGTTTTGTAAGTATCGCGGAATATCTCAACTCTGATAACTGCTTCATCCCGTCCGTTTTTTACATAATCACCAAGGGAACTTGAGCGGGATAGTAAATCGGGCTTGCCACCTAAGCCAAGAACAATTGCCGCCACAAGTGTTGATTTGCCAGTCCCATTGGGTCCGATAATAACATTCAAATACTCTGTTGGATAAAAATTGCATTCTCCGTATGTTCTGAAAGTATAATATATGGAAATTTACAAAATTTATTTGTATACTAATAATTTAACTGTAAATTACACAAAATTTTTGCAGTAGACACTTTTGATTTTCCCTTTCACGGATACAAGAGCTTCATTTGTAGGTTGTGAAACTGGTCGATGCACACGCCTCGACATCCTGAACAATTAAAAAGTTATCTATAATCAAGGGTAAACAATGTAAAACAACTTGTAAAGCTTTAAAATTGCGCCTTGGTAAATTAAAGTGTTGTAAAATATTCGCCAAAAAATAAAGATGATGATTAATAATCGATATATAGATGGGTGGTTTTTGATTTTTTTACGTCCCTGTAAGAATTATATTATGTGCGAATAGATACCGCCATGCATATTTTGCACAGCATAAAATAAGAGCTGGTAGACATTTTCACATACAACTCTAATTTTTTCTTTCTTTTTGTATTATGACATCGTTGAAGAATGTGAGCAATGTGACAATCCTTTTAGTATTTTTACTCTGGATATAAATCAGTGCAAAAGAGACCACACGACACTTTTTTCCATTCAATGAATGTATATGTAAGCGTAGAAAATAATACACTCGCCAGAGTTGCATTTCGCATGAGAGAAGAACTCAAAACTGATAATTGTTTTGTAAAACATAAAAGCGGCTACGTTCGCGCATTCAGTACTGAAAATTGATGAAAGTATTGATATCTATACGCTTGTTCATTTCGAAAAAAAAGAGGTCTGTAAAGTCGGTTTACTGACGATAGTTTAACGTGACAACGTCATAAGAAAATATTGATGGAATGGTTGCAATTTTCAAAACCAAATTTTAATTTTATTTGTTTGATAGATATTTTGTATGGATATAGAGGAGGAGGTAAATGGAATTGCAATGGAATAGGTCAAGTTTCATTTACACAAACGTGAAAAATGACGAAACATTTATCAAATTCATGAAAGATATCTTCAATTTCCATTGTGCATCAGACGTTAATAAGTCAACAACACTAAGAGGCAACATTATCGATTTGCCTTTTTCAAGACACTTTACACTCGAAACACTCCCTTTCATTTCCTACTTTTTCTATCATCGTCCTATTTTCAACAGAGAAATGGTTCATTACCATGCACACAGGAAGAAGGCATGTGCAAATATACAAATATGTAAATTTATATACAAATGCGCATATACATACATATATACGCTCACTTAAGTAGGACAGAGCCAGATGTCGGACGTTGCCGAACGCGGGGGCCGATTGTGCTCTTTGCCGTTCGTTCCGCGCTTTCGCCTGCAGTTCAAGCACATTCGCCAAGGTGGACTTATTAAGGTGACAGCATTCACCCAGCTGAATTTTTCACCGTAGGTATGGCTTACGTCAAAATTATATGCTTTGTTTGTGTGTATTGGTATGTTTACATTGGTATGTTTACATTTGCTTGCTGATTTTGACGTGATGGTTGGACCAAACGCAACAACAAATACATGTAGGGTTTTACTTTATGTGTTTGCAGTCACCTGTAATAAATTCGCCTTGACATTAGCTTACATTTGCTTGCGTACGGAATAGATTCGTATATTTGATATGTCCATATGATTTGTATGCATCTTTACATATAGATTTGTTCTTTTTGAAAATTGCGCGAAATTGTATATGTGTATGCATGTTTATATACATATATTAGTATACAACATATCTTATAAGGTATATGGTAAATATTACCATACATTTTTTCCTTCATATATAATAAAAAAATTAATAATAATAACATTAAACAACAGGTATTATTAACAAACTTGGTTTTATTTTAAATTCTTCAAGTAAATCAAATTAATAATAATCAATAAGAAGGCATATGCAAATACAAATACGTGAATTTATATATGTACATATGCGCATATACATACATATATACACTCACTTAAGTAGGAGAGAGAAAGATGTCGAACGTTGCCGTTCGTTCCGCGCTTTCGCTTGCAGTTCATTCAAGGTATCGACAATGAGCAAGGTAACGACAAATTAGCAAGGTAACGACAAATGAGCAAGGTAACGACACATTTTTTCGTGCGTGCAGCCGGCTAAATCGAATTATAAGACGTTATCACGTCAAAATTTAAGAAATAAATTTCGCAAGTCGCAGATAATTCGGAAATAACGGTGCACAACAAATTAATTACGGAATGCAAGATTACAAGAGTTCGAAAATAAAATAAGCTTATCGGAAATTACCCGAGTAATATTATTTAAATGTACATAAATTAACTGCCTTTTAAGACCTTAAAAACGCATAAATAATAATTTGCAACCCCTATATATGTACTATTTTTACAGTACTGATACAAAAGAGTTTTAAAATTATTTATGCCTATATCTAACGAAAATTGATTATACATTTTTAGTTCTTTATAATACAAATAAAAAAATAAATATTCCATTTTCATTTATTTATGGTAAATATTTATACAAAGTTATAAAAGATAAATCAGTTCTGACTGAAAATGAATAGATTTTTGATTTGTCATATATGATGAATATTTACTTCATTACATATATGTTTAATTTTTCGACCAAATTCATAAGTTAGAATAAGACACAAAAACACACGTGCACAAGGGTTTCCATCATCTTTTTCACATTGGAATTAAGAATCTGATAGAAACTTTGTTAATTTCCTATTGAAACAAGAAATTGATTGGGTTTCCATCAAAATCTTTAAAACATCTGTTTTAAATAAAATCGCAAGAAATATGTATTTCGACTTACATTTCCCAAGCTGCAAAAATTAATACAAATTTCCATTCAGTGAAGAAAATTCCATGTTTTAAAAATTCACTTTCATTTGTATTCCCCCCGAATACAGCCGGACTAACTTGCACCAGATATGAAGCAGATTTAGCAGAAAAGTGTAGGTTACTGCTTACTCAAGTTTTCATTGAACACTTTTTCCTACACTAGAGTACTCTATTAAATTCATCGAACAGACCTAAAATAATCGCAGATTGCAATGAAAACTTTCGTTGCAACACAGTTTTATCGATTAAATCTGTAAAGGTTGTACGAAATTACTGGTAAACAGATTGCTTATCGTAATCTGTATGGTTCATGTAATGTATGATTGGGGTAACTCGTAGAGGTGAATACCTTTTCGCACAGCAAAACTATGACTGGGTTAGTATTGGTTTAACCGCGTGCTGGGCGGGGGTTTTCATCATAGCGTACAATTATAATAACAACGCTTGCACTTTGTATTAAGGATAATTTTGTGTATAGTCTAGCATCGAGTGATTTTTGCAACAATGTCTGGTAAGGTGCCTCCACTTACATACAAAGTTATTGCTGAGTGTTCTGTGACAAAAGCTCGAGCTGGCTTAATGACACTTCGTCATGGTGAAGTGAATACTCCGGTTTTCATGCCTGTTGGAACACAAGTGAGATAAATATTGTCGACCTTTTAATTTAAAGTTTTGATATCAACTTTTATAAAATTTAGGGCACACTAAAAGGCCTCCTTCCGGATCAGCTAATTGAACTTAACTGTCAAATACTGCTAGGAAACACTTATCACTTAGGACTGCGGCCCGGCATCGAAACATTGCAAAAAGCTGGAGGCCTTCACAAGTTTATGGGTTGGCCGCGTGGAATTCTCACCGATTCGGGTGGTTTCCAGATGGTTTCTTTATTGAAGTTAGCGCAAATAGACGAAAATGGTGTAAACTTTTGTTCACCCTTCGATAACAGCGAGTGCATGCTGACCCCAGAACATTCAATTCAGATACAGAACACCATTGGTGCCGATATAATGATGCAGTTGGATGACGTGGTTAAGACAACAACAGTTGGGCCGCGCGTTGAAGAGGCCATGCATCGTACCATTCGTTGGCTGGATCGTTGCATATCAGCGCATGCGTGTGATGACGATCAAAGTTTATTCCCCATTGTACAAGGAGGATTGGATAAAGATTTGCGCAAACAGTGTGCTGGCGCATTGATACAGCGCAAGGTGCGCGGCTATGCAGTAGGTGGCCTTAGTGGTGGGGAAAGTAAACATGAGTTCTGGCGTACAGTGCATGTCTGCACAGATTTGCTTCCCAAGGACAAGCCAAGATATTTAATGGGTGTGGGATTCGCTGCAGATTTAGTGGTGTGCGTTGCACTTGGTATTGACATGTTTGACTGTGTCTTCCCCACTCGAACGGCACGTTTCGGCTGTGCACTGGTAAATACTGGACAACTAAATTTAAAAAATAAAAAGTATGAACACGACATGCGCCCCATCGACGAAGAGTGCGAGTGCAACACATGTCGCAGATACACCCGCTCATATCTACATCATATTGTTACCGGTGAAACCGTTTCATGTAGTTTGCTAAGTATACACAATGTGGCTTACCAATTGAGGCTCATGCGGAACATGAGAGACGCTATAGAGCGCGACCAGTTTCCACAATTTATCTGTGATTTTATGGCTACACACTTTGAGGGTGAACCCGTGCCGCTGTGGATAAGAGAAGCTTTACAAGCCGTTAATGTAGAATTGCCGCCGAATGAAGAAAAAGCGACGGAAGCGGATACTTGACATGGAAAAAATAATAATTGAAATATGTTTGAAAGCAAGTAAATATATATTCAAATGGATGCAACCAACGATTACAATAAAATCTAATTATTGTATAATTCAAAAAAACATAAATAATAATGAATTTATAATCTGATACATATTTTGTTACAGATTATTTCTTTGCCTTAGTAGACGCCGTTTTGGCTGTGGATTTTTTAGTAGTAGAACTGTTTCCCGTAGGCTTGGCTTTTGCCGTACTCGCCTTAGTTTTCGATGACGATGTGGTTCCTGAGCTCTTCTTCGCCTACAATAGAATTTTTTAGTTATTTAGTAAAGTGGACAAACAGTGCAGCGGAAGTCTTACCTTAATCAAACCATCATTTTCTATCGTATCCTCTTCCTCATCCGAAACTGGGGCATTCCCTTCTCCTTCCCCTTCACATTCCATACCGTACAATTCACTCTCTTCATTGGCCTCAGATTTTTTCTTCTTAATACCTGCAGTAACTGAATACGAATAGGCTAGTACTTCTTTATTATATGCGCGGGTTAACGCAGCCTTCACGCGACCATCCACTGCGTCCATTAAGCCCTTCTTGCCAGGCCAAGCAGTAAGCTCAATTAGTGATTCGATATCTTCGCGTAATAGATGGTATTCTTTAAGCACACCCAGCGATTCTTCAACGCCTTCCATTCCCTTCTCTTTTAGCGGAAGTACAATTTTCGATAGTAGAAAAGGTGCGTAGTCAAGACGAATTGACTGGCGCGATGCAGAGGTGCGTAAGCGGGTGTGATCGTGAATTTCTTGAGCTAAACGACTACGCTTATTGGTTCGCGAATATTTGCCTAACCAACCAGGGAAGTTTATTTGCCCTGTGAAGTGACCACTCATATACTCGCCCGGCATTACCGAGCTAAACACGGCCTGCGTTGGCAGCAACGACCAAGCTGAATTGGAGCGTATGCGCTTGTCCACTAAATCCCCCAAACTTAAGGCATCTGCGGTAAGGGCAACCTTAGCTGGTATTTCTGATCTATAAAGGAAAAATTACAGTTTAGTATAGACTATGGGCTAAAATTGTTAATTAGACTTCAACTGAAATGTTATCCATTATATGGTCTCAGGTAAGCCAATATTTGGGCATTTTTGAAGTGAAACTTCTTAGACGTCGATGAACGAGCTAGAATGGAGGGAAAAATTTCAAGGCCATGCAACGTTTTGGGCATTTTCGCGAGAGAGAAAAAAGATATAACGTGGAGGAAAAGGAGAGAGAGCTATACCTTATATATATATATATATATATATACGCCATTCCGGCGTCGGATTTATTGGTATTGCCTTGCGGTAATTTGTGCCAGTGCTGCGGTCCTGGAATCGCTGCGTTTGTGCGGGTGATAAACGCTCGGAGTAGTGCGCGTTGTTGCCACGGTTAGTGTCCGGCGTTTACCTACACCGGTCGACCCTTCTCCGAATTTTTTAAATTTTGTCTATTTGTATTCTGTGCAAATGTTGTGAATTTATTAAGATATGTATATATTTTTTTTCTCTCTCTCTCTCTCGGGTCTCTCCCTCTTTCTTTGACTGCCTTGAAGGATGCAAGTTTTAGTCAACATCACTTAAAATAGTTAAAAATTACAACACCCAATACATAAATCACTTGTTCATGCGAAATGAAGTACTTACTTGGCGCCAACGGGCGACACTTGCAAATAATTCTGTTGCACGAACAACGGCCCCAAGCTGTAGTCTTGGAAAAATAAATCACACTTGTCATTGAGCGTCATCTTCTTATGCTCTTCTGCGGAGAATACTTTGCGCACCACCTCCCAAGGGCCCTGTGAGAATCATTTATGATTACTTGCAAATAAAAAAATATACTCAGTACCATTTTCAAGTCCTTCTCTGCCGTTTTGTTGGCTCCTTTTGAAAGCAATTTTAAATCTTTACCAGCACTTAACAGCGAAATATGATTTATTGACTGACGTATATCGTTATTAGTCGCTTCAATTATTTCATCCACTTTATCACTATCAATTTTGAAGCCTTCTTTGCAACAAATGCTCAAAATACGTCCCTTAATTTGTTGCATGC
Organism: Anastrepha ludens; assembly: GCF_028408465.1. Taxonomy (NCBI): domain Eukaryota; kingdom Metazoa; phylum Arthropoda; class Insecta; order Diptera; family Tephritidae; genus Anastrepha; species Anastrepha ludens. Next base: position 5,263,399 of record NC_071498.1, on the reverse strand, counting down.
GTGGCTTATTGAAACGCAGATCGTAGCAGTAGTTAACGAGGGAGCGCATTTTTTGATGGTTGCGATCATTACACATGCAAATAATCGGCACAGACGCCTCTTTTATAAGCGCAATTAGCTCCTGTACACCACCGCGATCTTCATTACCCGCCATGCCATCGACTTCGTCCATAAGAAGTACGTGCTTTTTTGTAACCTTTTTCCCTTCGCCATGAAAATAACCGTATAGAGATTTGTTTGATAATAATTCAGCTACTTCCTCCTTCAGAAGTCGCTTGCTGCGAGTATCCGATGCATTAAATTCAACTGTGTCAAAGCCTAGTTCTTTACAAACCAGTGTAGCTGTTGTTGTTTTGCCAATACCCGGTGGACCCGATAATAATGCCGCTTTATAAAAGCTGCCATCATCATTTTTAGCCCAAGGATTTGGTTTCTGAAGTTTCTTTTTGCCATCATGGTTTATGTACCACTTAGAAAGCCAATTAGTTAACCTTTTAGGGAGAAAGATATTTAATTATAGTGGGATATTGCTAAACAAATGTACTTCATTTAATTTTACTTACTTTGACACATTGCTTGTGGGTCCAAATTGGCCAACGATTTCCTTAACATTGGTTGGTTTATATTTGTCCACCCATGGAAGCACTGCATCATCTATATTTGACTTCGATTCGACATTATTTTCACATACTTCGTCGTGATCTTTTTCAACTTCCTGTTTTTCTGTTTTTATAGCCAACTTTTCGATGCTGTTCTTCTCTTCTTTAGGACTTTTTTCCAATTTAATTCTTTTTTCTGGAGATGCGATATGCAATTTGTCTTGGCTTTTATTCTTTTGCTTTTTGGGACTGTTTAATTTTGATTCTTTTGTTTTATTATTTCCATTTTCCTCTTCTTTTACTACCTTTTCTGGAAGATTGCCTGATTTTTCACGAATCAAGTCAAAGAGCCCATCCTCACTTAAAACACTTATACCAAATTCTTCAGCCTGCGCTAATTTTTTGGGCCCAGCTTCTTCACCAACAATTAAGTATTTTAGCCTTTTGCCTACAGTGGTCATCATTTTTCCGCCCAATTCTTTTATTATTGACGCTGCTTCATCACGCTCCAGAGATTCCAACACACCAGTAACCAAAAATGTAAGTCCCGCCAAGCAATTTGGTGCACCCTTCGAAAATATTTCGTAACTTCAAAATATACTTGACAAGTAAATATGTATATCAGTATAAGTACCTTTGGCACATCCTTGGACCCTGGATTAATAACGCTTGTGCGATTTTTATATTTCTGATAGAGTATGGCTGCCATGCGTTTTCGTTCATGGCGGTCTTCATCAGATAACACACCTTTGATTAACAGGAATTTTTAATTAATCCAATAGTATAATACATAGGGTTAACTTACTGCTTTCCAGATCTTCCGATAACTGCTTTTTGGGCTTCGGCGTGTTTTTTTCTTTTTTGAGCTCTGTCTTAGGAGTTGCAACATTTTTCTGTTTCTCTTTCTCAACCGCTTTCGGTGTGAGTTTGTCCGGCTTTATTCCTTGTTTTTCCTTCTTAGTAGGTGTAAGTTTCTCCTTGTCAGGACTTTTCCGTGGAGTCTTCGATTTTGAACGTCGCTCTTCGTGCTTTCTATTTTTTTCCGACTTTACAACTTGCACAGGTTCATCTAGCTCAACTTCCATTAGACTCTTGTCAATGTCTTCATCCTCCAATTCAATTAAAGCTGCTATCTTGGGAACGGGCGGCTTTTTGGCCTCAACACGCAAAGTTTCCCCTCCGAAAAGCGCATTGGGATCAACTGGTTTAACTTTTTTTGTAGGCGAGATCTTTAATTTTGACAAGGTTGGTTTCTTATTGGCATGTGTTTTATTTTCGTGCGGCGACTTCTCCTCTATACGCTTTTTTTTGCTGGCCGGTGTTTTTCTAGCCATGTTTGGGCTTTCTTGGACATCATCTTCATCGCTGGAAATTACTCGAGCTGTGCGTTTCTTTTTTTTAACCTTCTGCACTTCCTCTTCATCATTCGAAGTTTCAATCTTCTTTGAGGGTGCCGTACGCTTGAAGAACGAAGTGATGTCCTAAACAAATATATGAAACCTGTAAATTAACTATTTTTTATTTATTTATTTAAGCAAACTTACACGCTGCATTTTGTTTTTCACACTTTACAAATTTCGGAAACAAATGAAAATAAATGAACAATCAATTCACAAACGGCACTGCAATTTCAAAGCCCAACACCGACAATTTCCGCGCAAACTCATATTCAAATTGACATTTACAGCTGATTGGAGAAGAGTTACCAAGCATTTAAGATATATAAATTCAAAATGCTATTCAACAATGCACCGGCAACCGAGTATTTAAAAGAACTTAAGTCCGAAAATGTAAAATTGGCCTGACAAAACTTTTTTCCGGTACAAACCAGAAATTTTATTTTTTATACGATCCAGAGTTTCATGGTCGATCTTTAGCTCCTGGGCGACACTACGACTACTAATATGCCGGTCAACTTCGATTATCTCTGAGATTTCATAGACTTTTTCGACATTTTCAACATTTTCCTTAACATAAAGAAAGCCTGAACGGAATCGACGAAAACAAAATTGAACGTATTAGCTGTTACCTTTTTGTGATCATGGTTTGCATTCACCTTTACCAAAGAAAACTGTAAAATGTACCGAATTTTCTCATTGTTGACTTTCATTGTTAACACCCTGTAATTCACAACTGAATTGAACAAATAATTTTTTAGTGTTTGATGTCCACTTTACGAAATATCGATCACGACAGTCATCTACCGAGAAAATAATGGATTTAATTTCCCCCTATATGGACCCCAATGGACATGTGTTGACTGTTTTGACAGTTCACTCATATTTATACATATAAGGACTTACGCACATTTATGATATAACTCTAAGGAGATTGCAGACAAGGTAAACAATCCAACATATGGCGAATTAAACTCTGAGCAAAGCGAATTTATAAAGGTAGTGGAACCAGAGCAACACAACATATTCTTGTAACTGGTTTTTACAGGTTTGTGTGCTGATTGCCAACATTTCTACGAAAATGTAAACAATCAAACAAAGCAACAACAAAGAGGATGACCGTTTTAACAACTGCAGAATCAGCTGGTCTAGTACCACCATCTAGAATGAATTTGTGTTGCCTCCACGGTACATTAAACAGATAGAAGCAATAGGACTGCAATTGGATTTTTTCTATTTATTTGGTCTCTGGAATATCAAATTTGGTTTAAGTTACTCAGAATTGTCAATCTTGGAGCACCAAAATCAGAAACAAAGTACATTGCTCTTGTTGTTTTTGCGCTCTTAAGCACTAAAATGGCAACGTTTGACAGTTCTTAAAACACGCGGCACATGTGCGAATTGTTTATTTAAGGTAGCAGGCTGTTATTAATGGTGCCGTACCTTAGCTATAACCGGAACCATAGTAATCAGCTGTTCTGATCAAACATATGGGCATCACTGTAAATGATTATAGGTGCGGCACCATAACGCCGTAACCACAACTGTAGCTGTATACATATATTGAATTTAGGATTTTCCTCGTAACCGAGGAAACAGCTATGAAATACTTAACATATTTTTTGATATTTGCGATAAAAATTTGGATATTACATATTATCAACGAAAAATTAATTGACTTAGTGGAAAATTATCCATGTTTTTATGGTGATATCCAAATGATGTCATTAATTCTTCTCCAATACCCGCTATTTATGGTTACGGCATAACTAATCGACAAATGCTATAATGTTGCGGCTATGGTTATGATTACAGTTATGGCGTTATGGTTACGACACCACTAATTGCAGCTTTTTTCTATCATTCTTGGCATGACAGCTGCTACAGGCGATGAATGCATATGCCGCCGAAAGTACAGCAATTCGCTACTTTTATATTGCATTCATGCGATGGGAACGGTTGACATTTGAAATTTCCAATGAAAAATATAAACAAAATAGCGAAAATAGAAACACTTCAGTCTATCAATTTTAAAATGAAAATAGCAATTGTTTGAAAAAAGTAATAATAATGCCGAACATTGCTGAAATGATTTTAACTTTGAGAGTGAACAGATTGTTTGTCCCGTTTTACAGTACTACATCCATATTTGAAACAAATTGCTTTTGATACCTAAATTAAAAAAAAAGGTAATGCACACAAATAACAAAAGTTTTTACTTTCATGTTGCTATATGCATCATAGCCCACGCCAAATACCTATTCCACTTCGTACAACTATTACAGCGAAAGGTATGTAACAGCCAATATTTTTAGCGACGCCAGCACACACACGGGTCCACTTGACTCAACAACGAATTCGAGTTTATGGTGCGATGTGAACACCATATTAGTAATTCCAACATTTTCGTAGTTAGTGCTACCAACTTTTTAAACTAAGTTCGAATCAGTGCTGCCAATTCTTTAAATGAAATGAAGTGCAGAGAACGTTAATGTAATGTAATGTATATTTAACGTTCTCTGTGAAGTGGCTTTTTGTTTGCCATGTTTTACCATGCGAACCATAGATGAGGTCCAACAACCAGAAATTTAAAATCAAATTTAGGGAAAACTTTAGTATAATGTATATCGCTTTGAAACAAAAAGGTTAAAAGAGGGGGATAGAGAAGTATATCCCCATCTTAATACTGAAAACCGAACCTACCGGAGGCTTATAGCTTTTAAATAATTTAACATTCTCTAATTAAGTTCTCTAATTTAGCGAAAAGTTGGTGTTGCCATACACCTGAAATAAAAACGAAGTTCGTATGAAGGGATGTTCAGTGAAAGGTTCATTGTAAAACTGCAGTATTTCTTGCTGTAATTTTAAGTTGAAAAATATTTTTGAAAATAAAAACATACAATTCATTTAAACTTAAAAACAATGATATTAAGCGTATCACAAAAAATAATAAAGTCATTAAAATTAAATTAATTAACACAGTAATTTTGCGTAGCACTCCTTTTCGCGTGGGCGGTCTTCGGCCGCGCTTCAAAAAAATAACCCTCATCAGTCCAACTCCGGCTACGCAATCCACAGTATTTTTGCGTAGAATTTTTTTTCGCGTAGGCGGCCTTCGGCCGCGCTTCAAAAAAATAACCCTCATCAGTCCAACTCCGGCTACGCAATCCACAGTATTTTTGCGTAGAACTCTTTTTCGCGTGAGCGGCCTTGTATATAGTACAGAGACACAATAACCCCCATCCCCATCATTAACACAAAACTTAAATACTTAATTTTTGTTCATATTTTTGTTTCATTTGCAGGCATCCGGTAACACCACACTGTTGTCATTCCAATCTTCTTCTTATTCGCGTTTAAAATTGGAAAGTGACTGTATGGAGAATTTGCATTTAATTTTAATAAACATAATTCGAATATAAGGAGAAAAATAAGTAAAAACACGCGTGTGAGTGTATATTTGGTGAATTTTAGTGAAGTGTTAAAAAATATATAGTGTAATGTGGCAAATTATAGTGAAGTTCCAAAGGGCATTTTGAAGGCTAGTAATTATGAAATTATTATTTCCCGAATAATTTGGAGTTATAAAGACTGTTCCTTAACACCTCACTAACATCTCCACCAAGTATCATTAATAAAGACATAATAGTTTAACAAAAATTGCCCAATATACATTATTCTAAATTCCAGCCCAAATTTATTTAAATCAAACACCGATGTTTGAAAAATAGAATGGATTCTATTGCTGCAGCAGTCTTATTGGTTGAAGAGGAAACTGGACAAAACAGGTGTTTGGAAAATTGTGCAGCTACGGGACGCACTGCACCGCTGAACAGCGCAAGTTTATCAAAAACCTAATTTCCAAAGGGAAAACTTACAAAGAAGTTGAAGATATTGTGGGCTGTTCGCCAACAATGATTTGTAACGCATTAAAATATAAATCCTAACCTGAAACACGTGGACGGCGTCTCGCACTAACTGCTAAGTTAATTAAGTGTGTGGTTAGGTTTTTCAAAAATATTAATTTCCCACCTGCTACTACATTCAAAAGTTAACTGGAGCTGGAGGCAAGCATGAAAGCTATTCGTAGACGTTCGTGGGAACAGAACTTGGCCGCTCATGGAAAAGTGCCATTACCAGCTAAAAGGCATGTGGCACAAATACAAAAGTTAGCAACCAGACAATCTGCTAACTCGGACTATAGCCCGAAATGCACAACCAAACCTATTAATAATAAATAAATAATAAGGGGATCAAGCATTATGATTGGGCATGTTTTTTATTTTATGGTGCTGGACCGATATACTGGATAAAGAAAACCATGGATCGTTTGTGTATGATCGATTTATGGAGGAAGTCATGCTACCATATACTCACGAAGAAATGCCACTGCTTTGGGTCTTCCAACAGAACAATGACCTAAACTATACAAGGAGTTAGCTAGCAGTATTTTCAGAGAATCAGGGTTGAGGTTATGAAATGGCCTGCACAGTCTCCAGACTTCAATCCAATAACGAATTTGTAATGAAATGTGAAGGACGCAGTTGCTGATGCTCGTCCAACAAATTATAATCAGCTTTGGAAAACAGATATGAAAATTGATACCTAAGGAACGATCGTTAATTCGCTATAAAGGATACGCTACTAAACACCAATTATTATTATGATTATTTAAAAATTATTACTGATGTAAATAAAAAATTATTTTAATGGTTTTTTATTTAAGAAAATCATACTACTATTTTTTTGACCGTCCAAAAGTTCATCTAAATTTAATTTTAATAACATTATTTTTCTAAGTTTTCTTCCAAGGTTTTATTTTTAATAGTCATAATTCTTTAAAATAAAAACAAAAATATTTAACAAAAAAATCCCACTTCGTAATTTCTTTCCCACTGTGTGTGCACTACTATTATTTTGACCGCAGCTCAAAATATTTATATATTTGCCACTTACACTCTTTTTGGGTGTTTGGCCGAGCTCCTACTCCTATTTGTGGCGCGCTTCTTGATGTTGTTCCACAAACGAAGGGACTTACAGTTTTATGCCGATGCCGAAAGAGTAATGGTTTTTTATGAAGAGTTTTTCCATGACAGAAATATACTTGGAGGCATTTTCTTCAACACCTCCTCTTGACTTCTGGCAATAGTTTTATTTGCCGTGATAAGCAAGGAGCTTAGCAAGCGCAGTTCTCCTTGCAAACTATGGCCCTTATTATGAGCAACATTCGATCTTCGACTATAGTTGAAAGTGCTGATCGAACGAATTTTCATTTGGTATTATGGTGCTCATTCGTTGAAGAATAGGACTATTGTGAATTTCGATCGCTCGACGCATTTACAATAGGTAATTTTTCTCAGCTGATACAGCAAATCAAAATAAAAGAAAAACCGATTGTGTTGAAATTCTTTGCTAACAACAATTTTAAAAGTTAAAAAAAGTATTTTTTATGAAAATGAGTACAACGGAGTTGTGGTTCGACGATTCATCGGTCGATGAAAGATTAGTGGAACTAGCTAGATGTAGAAAACAGCTGAGGGGCGCATCCAACCCCCTTGAAATGGCTTCCACTGAGTAAGTTTAGTATTTTCAAAATGTGTTGACGTACTTAATATTACAGAAATTTCCTTACAGTTTTAAAAGAACTTTAGATTATCTAAATAGGCGTTTACGAACCTACTGTCCAGTACAGAAAACCAGTTGCAGCAGTGCACCCCAGCCAAGAGCTCTTCACTATTCTCCAAAAAAAAGCAACACAAATTATTAATGTGTGTGCAGCTTTGCACAACATTTGCTTGTTTTATAATGTTCAACTTCCGGATGAAGAGTTATCCGATGAGACCCTCAACGATGATGCTGAAGATATTGAAGTGGAGCCAAATAACGGAGGAGCAGAAAACATAAGAAATGCAATTCTTAGAATATTATAGAAAAATCTAAAAAGTATTAAATAGAAACTTTTACACCACAGTTTCTGTTTTATTTTTGTTATAAATTTTCTTTATTCAATTATTCGTCATTCGAAAAAAATATGTATTTCAGTTCCTCTACGTATTTCAGCCCATACCTGCCAAGGGAAAATAAAAATGTATTTCTATAAACATCACAAAAAAAAAAAACCATTATTAACCTTAATCCATTTTGCTGCCGTCTAACTGGTGGTCCCAAGCAATTCAGCTCCGTTGTAAACTCCTCCCATTTTTTTGCTGCTTGAACTTTTGTGTAAATCCCTTTTGCGAATTGTGGATTCTCTTCCATTAATGCGATCAGCCTTTCTAATTGCTGTTTGGCACTCACGACTTTCGACCTGCATAATATTAACAAAATTAGTATATATTTATTATTTGGTTACTATAAAACAATAAATAATCGCAAACAACTTACATTTTAACAAGTTTTCCCACAATACGCTACACAATCGAAAGCAAAATTGCATTCGACTCTAAATTCGGTATACAACGAAAATTTCGACACCGCGTTGCACCGCTCATAATACCAAATTGACATTCGATTTTCGATCTTCGACAACCAACGAATATCGAATATCGAAGGGCCTATGAGATTTCTTTATAAAATTCCTTCTGCATATCTACTCATTTCTGCAAAGGAGTTTGTTACGTGCTGCCTTATCTACAACATCACGCATCCCTCACCCCCCGAGTTACGACCATACTCCCGCGATGCTTCACGGGAACGGACTCACGAGCAAGATTGACGAAATAGGCGACTTCATGAGCCGGTATGGTATCAAGATAGCTGCGGTCCAGGAGACAAAACTGTACGCTAGCTCCCCCCTGATTACCAGGGACGGCTACAATGTGCATAGAAAGGACCGCGAGCGAGGCAACGGTGGTGGCCTAGCGTTCATAGTCCACCATTCAGTGCAGTATCGTCTCATCGATGAAGGCATCGACCGCAGGGACAGCAACTTAGAATGTCAAGGTATAGCTGTCCGGTCAGGCGATGCCGAGCTCGAAATATATAATATTTACATACCTCCTGTCACCTGCTGCCCGGCAGGATACCTCCCTGATATTGGTGCGCTCATTAGGGGAGAAAACCGATTGGTAGTAGGTGACTTTAACGCGCATCACGATCTTTGCAAGCCTGCCAAACGATTGTAGGGGACAGCTATTGGCAGAGCAGATAGACGATTCGACATTCAGCACTGTAAACGACGACGCCCCCACCAGGGTAGTGGGCAATTGCAGCAGCTCGCCTGACATAACAATTGCTAGCGCAGGTCTGATAAATAGCATAACCTGGCGACCTATGCTATCGCTTGCATCAGACCACTTGCTCATTATCATCTCGATCGAGAAACCTGCCGACTTTGTTTCTGTGGGTCACCGGTCATACATAAACTTTAACAAAGCTGATTGGACCAGATTCGCGGAATTTACTGAGGACATCTTCGCAGCCCTACCCATTCCCACCGATGTGCGCGCAGGCGAACGCGCATTCTGCAAGGCGATCACAGCCGCCGCGGCTCGCTTCATATCCGCTGGACGGATCCAGGACTTACGTCCCAATTTCCCAGCTGAAGCAGCTGTTCTGGCGAACGAGCGGGACCGCCTACGCCAGGCCGATCCCGGGGATCCTCGAATAAAGGATCTCAATTCGGAGATCCGGCCACTGGTAACCCAATACAAGCGGACCAAATGGGTAGAGCATCTGAAGTCCTGTAACTTCACCTCTGGTGTGAGCAAGCTCTTGTCCACCGTAAGGTCCCTGTCGAACCCGACGAAGCACAACGACAAGGTGGATATCACCTTTAACGGTCGTACTTCGTCGGATCCGAGGAGATGAGCGAGCTACTTTAGCCGGCAATTTATACTGCATCCTCCGGTCGACAGATCCAAACATTGTGCCACCAGACGGTTGCACAAACTGCCATACAACAGTGCACCGCTTGCTTTCTCCAGCGACGAGGTTCAGGGGGCCATCAAACATATGAAACCATCTAAAGCCATTGGCCCTGACGGACTAAACATGCTGATGCTGAAAAAGCTGGGCCCACTGGGAGTAGAATTCCTCACCAAGGTCTTCAACCTGTCCATGGCCACTCTCATCATCCCTGATAAGTGAAAATTAGGGAGAGTGGTTCCACTACTGAAGCCTGGGAAACCCGCCAACCAAGGGGAGTCCTATCGTCCGATAACTCTCCTTTCCCCAGTAGTGAAGACGCTTGAAACCCTCTACTCCCACTCCTCACAGATCACCTGACTCCAGCCTCACACCAGCATGGTTTCGGAAGAGTGCACAGCACCACCACGTCACTCACCGTCATAAACACCCAGGTAAACCGTGGACTAAACCAAAACCGCCCCTGCGAGAGGACTGCTCTAGTAGCGTTGGATCTACAAAGGATTTCGGATTATAGTCGACACAGTCGTCCCGCCAGGGCTGAAGAGGTGGACCGCGAGTGGTCGTCACTCGTCGGTGATATTTCGAGACCAAACGTCAAAACAGAGATAAACAAAGCAAGGAGTACCGCAGGGTGGTGTCCTTTCACCCTTGCTTTTTAATTTCTACATTTCCAAACTCCCCCAGCCACCAGAGGGAGTCTCACTGGTCTCATACGCCGACGACTGCACGATAATGGCGTCGGGCAATGACATTGATGGCCTATGCACCAAAGTAAACGACTACGTCGCCCGCCTTTCTCGCTTCTTCACTGCGAGAAACCTAAAACTTTCTCCCACTAAATCCACGGCGACCCTTTTTACCACCTAGACAAGGAAGTCAAGCTGCAACTTCAGGTACACGTCGATGATACCCCAATACCGACGGTAAATAACCACAGAATATTGGGAGTCACCTTTGACAGCTTGTTCTCCTTCTCCGCGCACACAACCGCTATTGCAACGAGAGTACAGAATAGCAACAAGGTCCTCAAGTCGCTTGCCGGCAGCATTTGGGGCAAAGACAAAAAAATGTTGCTGTCGACTTTCAAAGCAATAGGCCGACCGGTTCTTAACTATGCTGCGCCTGTCTGGTCGCCCGGAACCAGTGATACGCAGTGGACGAAGCTCCAGACCTGCCAAAATACTGCTATAAGGACCGCGACAGGATGTTTCCTGATGTTCCCAATACAACACCTGCATGACGAGGCTCACATGCTTCCTGTAAAGGAGCATAATAAACTGCTTAGCAAGCAGTTTCTGCTAGGGTGTCACCGCAGGCCTCACCCATGCAGACACCTGCTTGAGCATGAGCCACCTCCCAGGCACATCAGGAGGCACTTCCTCAACTATGTGGACGAGATCCAGGATAAAACAGACAGACCACTCCAGGATCAGACAGTGAACAGACAGGCCATAAACGACATTCATCGGGAGACCCTTACCACCTTCATAAGTTTCCGACCCCCGAATGCCGTTATCGAAGTCCAACCACCACCTATTGCAGACGAAGAGCTTCAGCTTCCCGAGAGTCCCGCGTAACCTTGGCACAATTACGTTCTGAATACTGTAGCAGGTTAAACTCCTACTTATCCAGAATCGACCCCGACATACTAAACATATGTCCGGCATGTGAAGGCACCCCGCACGACACTAACCACCTTTTCACATGCCCCATCAAACCCACTCATCTAACACCTCTCTCCTGCTGGACCCAACCCGTCGAAACAGCTAGTTTCCTGGGCCTACCTTTAGATGAGCTAGACGAAGACGACCGGTGATTACACTACACTGACAGGGCGAAGATACTGCTACAACAACAACAACTGTGGGCATTGTCTCTTCTAGAAGCGTTGGAAATTTCTTGGGGTTGAGATTCCAAGGAACAATCAATTCATTTTGGCCATATTAACGTTTCAGGTGCAAAAATAGTATTGCTCCCGCTTACTCCTGCAACATGCAGTTCCATAATTCCGTGTGCTCCTAATACCTTAGAAAGCAGGAAATCATGTGCAGGGAAATGAATGTATCGGTCAGCTCCATGTCACGACTTATTAGAGATGATCTCCACATGAAAGTCTTTCGTCGCTCAACTGGTCATCTTTTAACAACGTGATTGAAGGAAACTAGACTCGACAGATGCAAGTAGCTTCTGCGGTGGCAATCGGGTCACGGCCATCAAAACATTTTTTTCACAGATGAGAAAATGTTCACTGTTGAAGAAGTTTTTAATAAGCAAAACTACAAAATCAATGCTAAAACTTATTAAGGCGCAAAAAACTTTATTCCAAGGGTTCAGCGTGGGCACCATCCAGCCCTCGTAATGGTTTGGTGGGGCGTGCAAAAGATAATGGTGACCAGTTAAAACTAACTTCATTAAAAAAAAGTATTACAATTTCATATCTATAACGGACTTAACTGGTAACAGAAGTTATGTCAAGAACATTTTTATTTAAGACTAATCTCTCTGTCAATTTTTACATATCAAGTTTTTATGAAGGAAATATTGTAAATTTTTTCGTATTCGTTAAATGAAGCGTAGAATAATTGCGGGAACCATCTACTCGTATCTATTTACACATCTAGGAATTGTGCACATTAGAGCCGGTGTTGTACCTTCACTGCTATTTGCTCCAATTCATTGCCCCACTCGTTCTTCACATATGGCTGAGATCATTAGAGCGTAGTGTTTCGATTTTCGAAAAGTAGAGAGGTACATATCTTCTTTATTCTTTTAAAGTGTGACTTAATCAATCATTCAATCACTACAACAACAAACACTATTTGAGGCTGATGCCGACGAACAGACGGTCCATCGAATATTGTGAAAGGTTGAAGGTGGATGCTAATAATTATAATCGCACAACAACAACTTTGGACGTGACTGCTGTTAGCTTAGGTGAGCAACATCGTCAAGCGCAAAATTTACAAAAATAATTACAATTTTTAAATTAATGAAGTACGTAACAAATTTGGTGTGATTGGTACTTTGTGAGGAATTGTACACGTCAGTGTATTTTACGCATTGTGGGGGTTCTGCACTAAATTTTTATTGAATAGGAGGAGGAATGTATTGATAGGTTTCTTTTTATAGCGTGATATTACTCGATTTTTGGGATTTTCCGTTAAAGTGAAGGCATGAAAAGTCGTATTGCTTACAAGCCAGACATGATGGCACCAGCTTGTGAAATGTAGACTAATGTATTTTGAGTGATATATGTAGTTTTTTTTCAAAGCATATCAAATTATGTGTGCACGTTTACTACTTGTATAGAGCACGAGTATATATTCGCCAACTCTGTAACAGCATCAAGATGCACTCAACAAATTGGAGGAGTTCGGCCAAACACCTAGCAGGATGTACGTGTCAATTATTGAATTTTATATACGTATGTATGTAGATTGTTTTGGTTTTTAAGAAAAATAAGATTATTCCAATCCGCGGTTTTCTTGTATTTTGAATTAACAGGCGTCCATATAATTTTGATTTTATAAGGCTGAGCAATAATCTAATTAGTTCTTCCACATTCCTTTGTTGCGGTGATCCAGGACACGCTATCAGATCAGATTAATAATTTTCCTTTGGTTTTCATGGTGTAGTGAATAGCATTGAATATTGCGGTTGCTCCGCAGTGAATATTGAGCGGACAGAAAATAAAAGTCCTTGGGAGAGGATTTGCTTGCTCTGGCTTATGTGTCACTCTTTTTATTGTAGCGTAAAGCGATTGCTCGGAAGGACCCAGAAAGGACGAGTGTCCGGTGTCCGATCCTTCGAAGCTGGAAGCCGGAATAGTTTAGTTTCTAGTTTCCCTTAAAGCTTCTGTTGTTCCTTACGATGGTAGTGTGCCAATTTTATTTATTTTTTTTTTTTTTATGTGATGGAATTGGATGAAGGGAGCCGGAAAGGGCCAGTCCCCTTTGAAACTCTGTTTATATCTCATGACAATGAGGCCGTACTAAAAGCTGGGATGACCGAGATTCCGTTGCCTTCGTGGATGGACCCTCGTGCGAAATGAGAAAATTAAGATGCATACTTGTTGTCTTTTTTTCTGAATCGCGTGTGACCTTCATTTAGAAGTACATTTCGGGTTAGTTTATTGGGATAGTCTTCTACCTTTGGGAGGTAATTTTTGCTCAAATGTACTATTTCATCGGCTATACGAGGCATGCAGAAGTCTATGTGAATATTAGCGTTCTTTATATGCCATGGAGCTTCCGTAGCTCTTTGAAGTTTTTCGATATTTGAAGGCGTAGCAATAGTTTACTCAAAAAATATTCCCCAAAAAGTAGTTTTGAGAACTTTAAAACCCTTTCCCATATATCCACCGCATCTGCCGGCGCTTTAATATCTCTTAGCAAGTAAAAATTTTTGCATTCTTTCAAGCTCCACAAGGACACTTCTCCCCCAGTGCATCTTAACAACTGTGAAATACTCTAAAAGGACGACGCTAAATAATTAGGCATTCATTTTGCTCGACGTTTTATATGGCAATGTCATATATTTTGCAAGCGGAAGCAGCTTAGAATACAACTTCGCATACAGAAGTTCCAGTCAAAAATGATGCTGGCTTAAAATGTAGACTTTAAGTAATGGACTCTACTGGGAGTTCTTACACATGCCATCTTTTAGGTATGACAGATTGTATTTAATAAATGGAGTTAAAAAAAAAAACAAAAAAGTATATGTAGAAGGAAAAACTGTAATATTCCAGAAATACCCTCGGAGGTTTGTCATTGCCTCCCGGGGGGCGACCGCTATTAGAAAAATGTTTTTTTTTTGTTTTTTTTAGGGTTTTAGGGATAATATCATACCCTTTTTGTACAACACTGCCAGTACATAAATGATAAAATAAGCTCAAAGCTAGGAGTGCTAAATACTTTCAAATTTTCAGTGGTGCTACGCGATTTACATGCTGATCATTGACTTTAAGAAGGCATTCAACACAATCAAACGAGACTCAGTATGGCTGGCGTGAGTAAAAATGAAGTTTCTGCCAAGATAATCCGCTTCATACCAGCCCTTTACGAGAACTCCGAACTGGCAGTACTTCAACGGCAACATCGTCATAGGTGACGTCATGAGCCAATTGACCCTGCACAAAAGAGGCCTCGTATGGACTTTCGCCAGACATTTTAAGGACTGATGACATCTGCCTCCTCTTTCACAAATTCATTCACATGCAATCGATGGCGGACAGACCATTCACGCTGACACATAATGCCGGACTGGAAGTGAACATCGCCAAGACGGCTATGAATAAAGCAAGACGGGTGCCCAGTGGAATTCGTCAAAAGCTTTTGCTACCGGCTGCACTATCACGGTAGGCGGCGGCTAATCATCCAATTTTGTTTTTAAATAATTGTTTTCCTAATTTATTATTTTGACCTTTACGCGCTCCACCGCTTGCCTGTATACTCCAGGTGTCTAGTTCACAAGTGTCAAATATTATTGACATAAGATGTCAATTGCAAAAATTAAAAATTTTCCGATTGGGTGATTAATTTTGCGCCACCTTGTAAATCAATAATGCATTGAGGTTAAAAATCGGCTGGTGTATAATTTTATGGGCATTGGAGAAAACAGATTATTTGACTTTATTTGCAGATTAACAAAAAATTTACAATTCTCTCTTCTTAAGCTTGCACCTCGCATAAGCGGACACTTTTTTCAGCATGTACCACAAATCCTTAAGAACTAAAATTTTTTTTTCTTGAGCGAACAACCTCCCTAACACGTTAACCCTTCCATAACATATGATAATATTAACTTTTTATTTTACACTTTTCTCATAAGCGGACACATTTTTCAATCCCTTAAAATATTACAAAAATTTACCGATAAGAAGTGATAAGTCGATTTTAGGGGATTGATAAAAAGTCCTCTCAATTATACCATTCAATACTGTCATCAAGCATATTTAGAAAAATGTGGGGTTTTCTGTGCTAACTTGGCACCCACACTAACCACAATACTTTTATTAAATTCTGATCGAAATCAATCCATCACAAATTTAATTTACACTCAATACACTTACACTAATCTGGCTCTTCTATACCCACAGATGGGTTATTTATGTAGATGGCAGCGCATGTCTACTGTAATCATGACCAGATTAGCCAAATTTGAGAGAGTACACACAAGGGATATTTTTCAGTTAATTACGTGGTATATATGTAACATATGTACATATGTTTATAGAGGGGAGCGATGGAAGCGTACTTACTAAAACATTATTCTATATTTCATTTAGTAATATATGATTTGTACTGAGCTAAAAGGAAAGGGGTTGATGCGAAATTTATATCAGTACGTACCCCTTCACATGTACATACATATGGATTTTGTGAGTTTCACACATGTACCGTAAAGGCAAGAAATTCACTTGTCATTCCATCAACGTTTATTGACACAAGTGGCCAAGTCACGCGGATTAAAGTGAATTTATGGGATTTGTTATTTGATTGATCTGACATTTAAAATTGTCGAAGGTGAATTAGAAAAAGTAGCAGTAATTTTAATGAAAGTATTTAATGTTAAAAGGTAGCGGTGGTAGCATAGGAAAGAGGAAGCTTGGGCAGCGTTTAAAATACTAAATGGAGAAAAACTTGCCCTTACGACAGATTATTAATAATAATAATATTTAGCGCAGCACAAAGGATATAATTGCTGGGTAGTTGGCCGAGCTTCTCCTCCTGATTTTGGCGTGCATCTTGATGTTTTTCCACAAATGGAGGGACCTACTGTTTTTGCTGCCTTCGAACGGCAGATGGCATGACAGAAATACACTCGGAGAATTGTCATTGCTTACCGAGCAAGAACACCCCTATTATAAAAGGTTTCTGTTGTTCTCTATGCTGCTCCCATTTGGGCGGGAGCGAAACCGTCTAACGTACGACACGTTGAACAGGTGTTACGACGGAATGCACTAAGAGTCGCTTGCGCATTCAGGATCGTCTCCAACGACGCGATTTGCGTTATTGCCGGAAAACTCCCTATGGTTATACATGCACGGAAAATGAGTCATCTCTATGACAGACAGCAAACCCGTCAAAGGAGAAAAAGCTACAGAACGGATTCTATCCATAGAAGAATGGCAACTTAGATGGGATCCATCAGTCAGCGGGCGTTGGACCTGATATTGGCTTTTACCTGAATCGGGTGACCAGGAAACACAGCTACGTTGATTTTTATCTAACCCATTTTATCAGGATTCCCCCCTTTTATCAGGGGTCATATCTCCACCGTTTTAAGCTGGCAGACAACCCCTATTGCCCACACTGCTCGAACACGATCGAAGATGCAGAGCATGTTATCTTCCAATGTGACGGTTTTCGAGACGAGCATCAAACCATGGAGGTGCTACTTGGACATCCGATGCAGGTGAACAATCTGATACCAGCCATGTGTGCATCAATCAATAACTGGAATGCAGTTAAGACATATTAAAAAAATAATAATGTAGTACGTCCGACATGCGTAAGGGGCGACTGAAGAGTAAGGAGGTACTAACTGTTCGACTCACGACGATATCAGACGGCAACAAGTCGGTACTAACAAATTTGATATCGCATTCTTTCGATGCTCCTTTTGTTTTAAATAGCGGAGCAATTAAGACTATAGATGACATGAAACCTCCATATGTCAAAAGGAGAGGACGCAGAAACCAATTGTGGTCAATAGACATAAACGCGGCACAGTTAGAGACATAAAAAGACGAGCCTATAGCAGGAAGCTGGCTACTAATATGGTGGACCTATACATGGATGAATAGAACTGGTCTACTTCATGGGCGCCGTTCTGGGCCCTCCCCAAGTAATGCAGGAAGGGAGTCTCGCCAGAAGAGGAGACGGGATTATTTTAGTGGCAACACCACTCAACGCAGTAGACGACGGTCGGTGTAAATGCGAAGACATTTGGAACCCTTCCTCTCACCTACCAAAAAAACAAAAAAGGTGCTGAGTTCGAACCACACTGCGGCCATTAAACTTCAAAGCGTTTTTATAAAATCTGCCGTCTCTCGACTGGCTTTGACAAATCTTGTAATGCTTTTCAGAACATGAATCAGATTTCCTTAAATCAAATTGTCGTTTGGGAGCGAATAAAATTTCCGTCTCTCTGCCTTTGTGGAACTTTGATGTTGTTCCACATACCACAAATTAGAGTAAGTTTGGTCTGAACACCTTTGCCGACTGCCCAAGAAAACAATTATACGAAAACTTTTAAATTTTTTTTACCAAAAATCTGATAACAGTCAGTTGTATTACTTTTTTGCATAGAGATACATACATATTTACATACATATATAAATATGTAAAGATTTTGCATTTTCGTAAAAATTTGAGCAGTTTGCAGATTAGTCCATCTATGAACTGCTGTGCATAAAATTCATATTTATTTACATTCCCACTTACATATATTACTTGTATAAGTTGTATACACATATATTTAGGTTAATAAACTTAAATGCTGCACGCAAATGCTAATCAGGTGTTTGACGCAAAAGTGACATTTTGATAAATTAGAAGAGTGAATAGAAGTCGCGTTTAATTAATCAAGATTAACTTTGATTATAAATAAAACAAATGAGAAAATTACAAGTGAATGAAACTTGGTCAGCTATGCATACACACAGAAATTTCATACATACATATGTGTTTATTGGCACACTGAAAGGATTTCGGTCACAAAGGCGCTAATTGCATAGAGATTTACACTTAACACACACACACATAAGTAATACACACACAAATATAAATGCATAATATCGTACATCTGCACCCCCTTTGTACGATTTGGAAATGTCGCTGATTTTAATGAGGCACCCTGTGTGCTAACAGCATTCTGTATGGATGATAAATTTACAGGCTAAAAAGGACGGGATGGGGGTGATTGTTGCCTACGCAAATATTTGCTAATGAATAAATTATAGTTGATTTCAATCTGATTAATCGCCGAAAACAATCAGTAGTGGATTATGTCATATTACTAAGCCCCAGGCGGTGCCTACTTTTGTGCTCATTAGAGTCATTTTGAAGGCTGCGGCATTATGAAAACAAGTGCTTGTACTAACTTCTGAAATATGTACCAATTTCCAATTAGGGTAGGCCGTTGTTGACATGGAATATAATAAGAGGTTTGTGAGTTGTTAATTAAATTAAGTTTTTTTTAAGGCTCTTATATGCCATTATGTTTGTATTAGGTTGTAGAATAAGTTCGTAGCGTTTTCAACGTAGACTTTCATTTAAACAAAAAACAATAATTATATCAATAACTAAATCAATTATATATTCGCTGTTACGCTTTACAACCTCTTCCTACCTCTCAACCAATTTGTTGATGCCGTTTTGCCAAAAATCGCCTGGTCTGGTGTCAAAGAAGTTGTTTTAAGGACCTCTTTGTTATCGAAGGTTACGTCTTCAGGGAGCGGAAAATATGGTAATTGGACCGGAGAATACGGCGGATGCTGAGGAAGCTCCCATTTCAGCACTTGGATTGCGGCTTTGACGACTTGTGCATCATGGGGTCTGTTGTTGTCGTGAAGGAGTATTGTCTGACTAGGTCGATCAGGTCTTTTCAGTAGAATATCCTTATTCATGCGGTGTAGTTGGACAAGGTAGAGCTTCTTGGTGACCGTGGTATTCTTTTCGAGTATTTTGGTTTCGTCGTTTCCGTTCAGGATGTTGAAGAAAATGTCGATAATATCTATAAATAAAATCACAGAAATAATCGCACCTGATTGACATGTTGGTAGTCGTAGCAGCGTCCAGGGGCTAAAGATCGATACTAAAAGAGTTTTAAACCACGCAAAAATTTCATGAAAAAATAATGGATCTCTTTTTCCCCAAACTAATATTATAATATTATTCTAATACTTTCTGAAATAAAAAATAAGTGGCAATGCCATACGAAAAATACTTTATCATTAATACATTCTCAATCACAATTTGTGTGAATACTAATACCTAATACATACCTGAAACTTAATTACTAACTTCGACTAAAATTAGGTGGCAGCGACATACAAAAGTAATTTTAATTCAAGCTTTGTTTATTATTAACCTCTAATTCAATTATGTTAGTAGTTAACATTTTTTTTAATTAGATGGCAACCCCACTGAAAAATTGTATCTGTACCTTTTCATATTGATATATATATTTACTTATATTTTTTCATAAATTATGTATTTTTTAATCAATTTCTAAATTAAAAAAACAAGGTGGCAACATCAGCTAAAGTACTATTTTACTGACAATGAATTAAAGTATTTCATTTATTATCTACGTATATCTTAATATTCAACGAAACTTGTGTTGCATTGCTACTTTACAAAACACTTCAGGTGGCAACGCTATTAATTATTTAAAATAAATATAAATATATTTTCTTTCAAAATATTTGCCTTTATATCCATGCTGTATTACGTTTATTATTTTATAAATTATTTTTTTCAATACAAACAGGTGGCAACACCCTGAATGAATATTACACACAAGCCTTCCACGACCCTTAGGCTTTTCATAGGTGTAAGAGCTGTTAAACTAGGAGCAGCAGTTTTTGAGTGATGCAGATTTATGTGTTCATATATAAATCACAAAATTTAAAAAAAACTATGCAACGCAAGTTGTGGCGCAATTAACTTTCCGAAATTTTCCCGCAAAAAACGAGTAAATTAAGCTACGAACAAAATGTTATAATCCACCTTCATAATATTTTCCCTCTAACGACTGGAAGCACCTTTGACACTCCTCCATAGTTAACCTGTCCAGCATCGCGTTTACAGTTTCCTTGACGTGCTGTACATCGCCATGATGAGCCTTTATCTTTCAATTAACACCTATTTTCTACAACTGCGACTTCGCCTCTCGCTAAGCTGAAGACATACCTTCCTATGCAGGTAACTGTGTATGAGTATAGCCATACACATGATGAATTTTATCATTTATGTAAATACTTAAATGCCATTAAATGCTAATGTAATGAATTTACTAAATGCAATTCTATCGTTTGATGCTTTCGTTTATGCTCAAAGCAGATGACTCTTTCACTTTGCGTTTGCATAATTTTAATCCGGAATTACACGGGGTCTTAGCCATACATTCACAATACATACAATATTAATACATAAGACGTGTGTCACTTGCCACACTGCCGCCGGCACGGCAACAATCATTGCCAGGGTCACGCGAGAAAGGCAATAAACTTTATCACTCAGTCCGCACCATCAATTTAATTTTTTTATTTTTTTGTGACTTGTTGGGGGGTGTGTCAATATAAAACTTAGACGCCTCTTCTGTATTGTGGGAAGTTTAACATATGTATGTTTATTCAGACTTACAACTTGGCATTTGACTTGTCACCCCTTTTTTCTTGTTAGCAAGTCAATATCCGGACGATTTATGTTAATGTTGCGTGAAATTTATAAAAAAAAGTTTCATTGAAGGATACCGAGTCGAACGTGCCATTCGAATTTAATAAATTTTAATTTAAAGAGCATATTGAAATAGTATACACTTGCGGGCGTAAAAATACGGACAGCAAAAAAAAAAAATTGGAAAAATTACTTTTTGGTATTTATTTTTGAATGAAAACGTTTTAATTTTTTTTTTATAGTTAATAACTGTGTGAAATAGCTTATTAAGAATTATGAAACTATTTCAAATAAGATTCTGTAATCTAAAACAATGCGAAATATATAGCAATATGCTAATTTCATAACTTTCGTTAAATTTTTACTATGAGAATTGCAAGTATATCTCATTATTAATTTATAACAATATATAAGATATTTAAAAATTTTTTTTAAATAATTTAGCAATATTTATTTCAGCTATTGTTAACCTTTTTTTACCGTTTTACATTCTTTTAATTATGTTTGATGGCATTACTTCTGCAAATTTTGTGCGTCATGCTATGCGTTCTTTAAACTTCACTGATCCAATTCCATCCTATAAAAGTCGGAGCTTGCTCATTAATATAAAATGACTAGATAATAGAAGGACTATTCTCTCCATTACTTTCCTTTTCGATTCGATAAATGAGGTCATTGGGTCATTGGGGTCCCCATTGCTAGCAAGAAAATCAATTTCAATATTCCTCAGCGAAGTTTACGAAGTTTAGGGATGGTAAGAACTAATTATGCTTCCAATGATCCGATTTCTACAACTCTAGGAGAATAATTTAATTCGCTTTCAAATCATACTGGCCTGGATTTTTCTTCCAGAAAGAACCACTTCAAATTGGTACTAAATAAATTGTTGAACTATTGTAAATTCTTAGTATTATCTAATAATCCTCCTCTGTAAATTATAAGAAATGTTATCTTTTTCTTTCATTCATTACAATTCTTCTTCTCTTTTTAATTGGCGCGATAACCGCTTACGGCCGAGTTTAACAAAGCGCGCCAGTCGTTTCTTTCTCATGCTAACCGGCGCCAGTTGGACACACCAAGTGAAGCCAAATCCTTCTCCACTTGATCTTTCCAACGCAGAGGAGGCCTTCCTCTCCCTCTGTTACCACCAGCTGGTACCGCATCGAATACTTTCAGAGCCGGAGCGTTTGTATCCATTCGGACGACATGACCCAGCCAACGTATCCGCTGGATCGTTATTCGCTGCGCTATGTCTATTAATTTGATTAATTTATTTAGCATTAATCTGTTTTCATAGTCTGTAACAAATACTGTATTTTTAGATTATTAATTGAATAAATAAAAAAATAAATAAAAATCCGTTATACCGAACTCTTTCAGAATACGTAGCAACTCTGGTGAGATATTTGCTCTCCTGTATTTTACTTGCGCCTTGAAAATGCATCAGAGGGTTTTCGGGTATGGGAGTTTGTATATCAACAATACGATATGGGACCAGCAACTTCACATATCACCATCCATACGCCGGCTTTCCATTAAGTAATTCTTTTTACAGATGCTATTATATGCTATGTCCCCATTGAAAACCGTATAAAAACCTCTATTATTAAAACTATTTGAAAATTTGTTTCCGTTTCATCCTTGACTTAACCCTCTCAAACGTGATAGAGAACGTGTACAAGTTTGTAAAATAGAAAGGCGAAAAGGCAAACCAGGCGGCTGAAACAGTGAGAGGTGTTTATTTGGTTTCAATTTTGGTTTCATCGATTCCGTCAGCCTTTTTTGATGTTAATGAAAATGCCGATAGTATCGAGTAGTAGTCGTAGCATCGTCCAGCTAAAGATCGACCATAAGACAGTTTTAAACTATTTGCTATTTGCGCAAACAATTTACGCAAAAATAATGGTCTACATCAACTTAATAATTTTGCATTCACCATATAAATTCGATATTTTAAATTTTTAGTAGTCATTTTAATGAGCTTATCTCGTAATAATTTGCAATTCGAATGTAATGACTGGTCCTAAAGGATAAAAGGATTATAGGTTAAAGCCTCTATCAAGTCAGGTTTGAGAGAAAAGAAGGGGTGAAAACACTTAAACGTTTTTATGATCTTTTACCTAAAATTTTGTAGAAACCTTGACGTGGGGGGTACTTTTGGAACTTAAAATAGTGAAAATTTTGAAACATATTAGCACTTTGTCGTCGAATTAAATTTAGACGTGGGTGTCGTACTGGTCGGAATTCATTTCCGTTGAAAGAGCAGTGATACTTTTAGATTTATTAATTCTATAAATAAATAAAGTTTAAAATTATAATGGTTTCTTGCTATGGTGGCTGGGAGTAGACATACGCACATGCGCACTGCAAATAGAGAAAATACCATAAAAGCGATGTAAGAAGACCTATGTATGAAATATGAAATGAGGGTTTTACAGATTAGCTTTCACAATCTGCAAAAATCATTACATACACAGCAAAAATTTTAGTTTAATATTAATACCAATTTGGTGTTTATATATAACAATTCCAGAAAGTATAAGATTGAAACCATTCCGGTTTCAGAAAAGAGAGAGAGAAGTTAATTAAAATATTCTCTTTAAAAAACCAAGAATGAGACTAAATTATATACTTTTAAGGGTTTAAAAATAAAGCTAAAATGGTTTTAACTTTAGACGAGAATTGAAATAAATTTAATAATATAATAATTAGAATTAAAGTAAATCCAAAATTGAATTGAATGTAGAACTTTCTTGGAATTGAAAGTAAACCCTTGAATGATATTTTAATTCCAAAAAGGAATTGAATCCAAACCAAAATTGTAGTAGATTTAGTACATTGTTGACGAATCCTCAAAACAAAAAACAAAATAAATTTTTTAAATAAAAATTTACGTTTTATTTAAAATGACATAAATTTATATACATAAGTGAAATAATAATACATATTTAAATTTTATTCTATAATTTCACATGGAATTAATAAAAACATTTTTGAATCTATAAAGTTCACCCAATGGTTTTACATTTTTAAGGCTATTAAATTTAATTAGTTCTGAAAGATCTGTTGAAATAATTTCATAACACTGTAAAATGGAATTAAATTCCTTAGTGACAAAGATTTCTAAACTTAAGTAATTTTCGTTATCGACAACATATATATAAGTTACATCAAACTGTATATTAAATACGTAAAATGCTTTAAAATACAAGTTAAAAACTTGCCTAAATTCATAATGCTCGGGAACTGCTATCTTCTTACCATCAATTGTTATAAAATATTGGCAAATTGTGGCTTTGTCTTGTCCAACTGCAACGATTGTGGGCTGACCAGACGTTATTTTATATTCTTCTAAGCTGTAAAAACAAATTTTTTTATTTATGCCCATTAAGAACAAAAAATTTATAGTAAATTACGTTTTCAAAAATAAAACTGTCGACAGATTTTTGGAATTTTGCTTTTTTTTGTTCGCGTCCACTGGCAGTGGATGGCAGCAACTTTAAGGAAATCAATTAAGGTATTACTTCAGACGTCCATTCTGTACAGTTTCCCAAATTAGAACCGCCACTCGCAGGAATAAAAATTTGTTCCACACTGCTTTCATATTTCCAAAACATTCCATGCAGTTGCGATAAATTTTTGTCTCGATTTTAACGTTTCTCGAAATTTCTGCTACACCAGATTCAGTTCGTCTTTAACTATGCAGTTTTGAAAAAAAGAAAGATCTTCTTCAGAAATTACCTCGCTATCATCGCTTTCCTTCCGCGTGGTATTTCACTTTTAAAAACAGAATAGTGGAAAAAATGACACTGAGAGTGAGTGAGTGACAGAGAGTGAGAAAATTTTTTAATACTTTCTTGGTTTTACTTTAAAGCAAATAATACTAAAGTTCAGAGTACATTAAAATTAATTGAGAGTGAGAAAATGTTTTAATACTTTTTTGGTTTTACTTTTAAACCAATAAATTTTAAATTGAATATAATTGAAACTTAAACTGAAACCAAAATAACTTGAAACATTAAAGAGAGCATTTTAATGTTTTTTTGGTCTTACGTTAAATCTAATAGGTATTAAATTTCAAAAACGCAACGCTCAGCACCAATTAAAGTTTTGTTTTAAACCCATTTTGGATTTAAAATAATTGCAAGAATATTTCATCGTCTTAAAATAAAACTTTTTAGAATTAAAAATCAAATTTAATTCCAAAATTGTATAAATTCAATAGCAACTGGTATTAAATATAAACCATCATTTTTTACTGTGTACAAGGTGAAGCACAATTAAACACCCTATCGGAAGATTTATAATTTTTTGCAAATGGCGTTTTTTTATGTATATATGCGTCTTGATGTTGTTCCACATATGGAGGGACCTACAGTTTCAACCGACCCCGAACGGCAGATATTTTTTATGAGGAGCTTTTTCATGGCAGACATATACTCGGAGGTTTGGCATTGCCTGCCGAGGGGCGACCGCTATTAGAAAAAACGTTTTCTTAGTATCGTTGCTAGTCGAAACATAGCGCGGAGATTAACGTATTCGCGATTTTGTGCAATTCCTCGAATAAAAGGTCAGCTACTAATTTGTTGACATCCAGCATATCCGGCTCTTATCCATATACTTCTGGACCGCTCTTTCCTACGAGAATCTTGGGGGTTCCAGTCGAGTGCCACTTTAGCTGTTGATTTTCCTTTCGCAATATGTGCCCAATCCAATGCCATTTCCGGCGTTTAATCTCGACATTAACAGGTTCAGACTTTGTTAGTGCTACTAGATTGTCATTCGTTATAACTCTGGGCCAGAAAATTTGGCAAATTCATCGAAGACATTTGTTTACAAAAGTTTACATATTCTGGCAGATTCTGTTAGGGACTTTCCAGTTTTTACAATCATACAAGAGGACCGTTTTTACGCTCATATTAAAAATTCTTGGTTTGGTAAGTCAGCTAATATTTCGCGGAGCCCAAATTCTGCTCAATTTATAAAAACTTGTACGTCAATCATATTTGACACTTGTGAAATAGACAGCTGCAATATACAAACAGGTATGCATAGGAGCGCGCAAACGTTAAAGATTTCCATCACTCAAAGTATTATTATTTATTTATTTTTTTAATTTTTAATTTATTTGTACAATAAATAAATATTTTACATTTACAATACGACTCGCAGCGCCATCACCCAAAAAATAATTTTTTTTGCTTAGTACAAAAAGTTATGCAAAAACTAAATTGGATGATTAATTTTGCGCCACATTTTAGTAATTTTTGAAGGAAATATAAATTAGTAAACACATGCACTGCTGCACACGTTCGCCGCTGAACTCCGCTTGGTGCACTTAAGGAACTACAATCGTATGGTGCTTGTAATCAGTGCCATTATCGGTGATGGTAAAGTCTCAGTTTTAGTTATTGCCAAATTAAAAAACAAAAAATAGGAAATCCTGAATTCCATACTTTATCACTTTCTTTTCTCTCTTTCATGTATTGCCCCAATATAAAACCATTTCGAAAGTAGTAAATTTGTATGTATTTAATACATACATACACATACCAATTGATTTTTACACTCTAATTCAACATATTGGCTAAGGTGGTGGTTAATAAAAAACACCAATCAACTCTTTATAAGTACATCGCATAATCAGTTGCATTAATGCCAATGTGCCAACATCTTAATCGACATTTTACGAGTAATTCGCAAATTTAATCGCTAAAATGTGGCAGCCATTTTTGTTTTAATTTTAACACAAAGTCTCCACCTCAATCCCAGCTAATGGTCATAAATATAAACAAGAGCTGCACACATGCATACAGAGATACATATGCACACGTACAACAACAATGATGCGTAAACATGGCGACGACGTATTGAAGACACGGCCACAGTTGTGGCTGGCTGTCTCGTTACAAATTTAACATTTTAATGGCAGCTGTAAAGCGTCCGTAGTTGTGGACACCTCGCCGAACACGGCAGACAATTGGTGTGTGTCCCAACTCTGGAGTACAACATAAAACACAAGAGCTACTCATGCTGTTGCCTCGCTGTTGGCCACTACAGACTTAGTAGTTGCTGTCAATAAGGCTTGAAACAAAGCTGCTGTTGTTTTTGCTCTTACTGCTGCCGCCGCTGTTGCGTGTTTGGGTTGGTGGAGAACAAAAATGGAGATTAAAAGAAGAAGAAGCAGAATCAGATGCAGAGGTAGCAGAAGAAGAATAAGTCCGTTGGAAGCTTTATTTAACGATGCAATGCAGTGCTGGCTCAACCTACAGCAAAGATTTGACACTCAATGCCGGATACTTTATTGTTCGTCCGGGCGTACTTGGCTGCTGTTGGTTAGCTTCGAAAGATTGCCTACAGGCTGGAGCGCGTAACTGTATTAAAAAAGGGAATGATTTCTTGCTTTGACCAATATAAAGAGTGGTTGAGTGTGTGTGTGTATGTGCGCGTGCGATGCTTTCAAGCTTGTTAAGCAAACCTTTTGCTTTGTCACTTTGCTGTTCCTTCTTAACGATTCTTCATTATCTTTACACACTTTACACACATTGCAGCAAAGTTTCTCTACTCCTACTTGCTTATTAACTGGGCTATTTACTTGGCTTGTCCATAAAGACGCACGCTCTTACATATTCGTTTATTTGTAACTACCTGCGTGCATATGCATGTGTATGTGTGAGGGCGGGCATTGCTGTCTTTCCTTGACTTGACTGCATAAAACATACTTGTTGTTGCAGTTTGGACATTGCGGAGGCCGAAATCGTTGTGTACAAGTGTACACAAATAAAAACACAGACGACAACGGCGGTAACAACCGATCACACATTCACATGCGCATTCAAGCCCTGCAGGGAAATCCATTAACGTCGAACTGTTCACGTTCGCATTAGCGATCGATGTCTTGCCCATATAATTCACAGTTGAATTTTGCAGCGTCGCCTTTTTTCACTACTTAAGATTTTCTCTGCAGGGTTCCTGAAATCCAAGTACATAGTTTGGCGAACTTGAGTTGTCGCTCCGAACGAAGCCAGTCTGCAGCGCTTCGCTGTAAAAAATTGCACGGAAAATGGAGCAACATAAAAGATGGTAGGAAGTTGCAGTCCAATATTTGACACCCGCTGAGCTGCAGCTTTATGACGTTTTGAACCTGTGCGTCTGCCTTGGCTTCCTTGACATTGTGGCACCCCCGCCAACGCGTTGAGATCGTTGTGCGTCGATTTGTTGCCACTGGCCTCTGGTCAGCTTGACGATAAATACCAGCAGGTTTGCTGCTGCTCGACTACTTTTCCGTGCTCCTTCTCGCTGCGCGTTAGTAGCTTCTGTACTTTTCTGTATGGTGTTTATATTCAAGAGTCAATTACTTTTTCTCAATTGCGTCAACTGTTGATGGATGGAATGGTACAGATGGGCGCATTACTGGATTAGTTCCACTTAATTGAATTCCCAAGTTGGTTCGTTTCTGCGCAATTACGTGTTTTTGTGCATTTAGGAGTATTTTTCCTGATAAGGTAATGTGCAGGAGCTACAATTATTTACATCATAGAAAGAAACAATTTGATTATGTCGTGACACGCACTTCGCATTTGCTTTCCATCAGATTTCTTGCACTGGTAGTTGCAAAGCGACAAACTTTCAAGAATATTTTCACCATGATTTTCTCCAAAATTTTGAAATTTGTCCCACTCCATTTAACATTTTTAAGCTACACATATATCGAGTTGGAAATAAAGGACAAAAAAAAGAAAATATCATTTCAAGTCTATGAACTAAAAGTTTTAGGAAATAACAATTGATTTCAGAAGTGCAGCCCATCCCAATTACCGGATATACAGTAGGGAGCAAAAGTGTTTCCATAGTTAACATTTTCAACTTTGTGGGCCAATAAAGTGCAAACGAATGAAGCAAATCAAAAAAACTTTTTGTTGTAATAATATGTCTTTAAACCTCAACAAATTGCGGTATATGATAAAAACAAAACAGAATCAGTAAATTATTCAAACAAAAAAAACCAAAACAACTCCCATGTGTACAATTTTGCACCTTTCGTTATTCTTACTTTTGTTTGATTTCTTAATTCTCTTTTCAGTAATAGACACGCAGTTTTACCATTATATGTTTTGTTTGTTTATTATTCGCTTATATGATCCAGAAAATCACGTGTTTCTTATTATTCGAAACAGATTTGTTGATTTTGGCAATTAGTCTATAAAGTACCGCGAAAAAATGAAGAAACTTTCGTCTGATGTCGAAAATAGTATTATTAGCCTAACTGAAAGTGGCTGTTCGACTCGTCCTATTGCAGATCAGCTTAAGATTTCCCATTCAGCGGTGTCCAAGGTCCAAAAAAGACGAAATGTTGCACCCAAAAACATTATTAAAGGCCGTAAACGCCTCTTAAAAGACTCTGACGCCAGACTAATGATGTCGAAAATGAGATCTGATAAGTTCCTAACACCAAAGAAGGCATCTATGAGCATAGGAAAAGACGTGAGTCGGTGGACAGCTAGAAGAGCACTGGCTAAGATTGGATATGTGGCAAGGGTGGAAAAAAATAAACCAGCTCTATCCGAGAAGAATGTCAAGGCTCGATTGAAATTTGCCCGGGAACACAGAAACTGGACTCTAGATGACTGGAAACGTGTTATCTGGTCAGATGAATCCAAGTTCAACCATTTTCAGTCGGATGGCAAGCAATACTATTGGCATAGGCCCGGCGACAAGCTTCAAAAACACCATGTGAAGCAAACCGTCAAGCATGGAGGAGGCAATGTCAAAGTTTGGGGATGATTTACTTGGTGGCACATTGGATCATTACAAAAAATTGATGGTATAATGTTAAAAGAAGACTACCTCAATATTTTGCAAACCCAACTATCAAATTTTCTGGACAAGTGTGCATATCCCGAAGAGGAAATTACTTTTCAACAAGATGGGGACCCGAAGCACACTGCCAAAATTGCCCGCGAATGGTTAAAAAGCCAAAATTTTAAGTTGATGAAGTGGCCAACTCAAAGTCCCGACCTCAATCCGATTGAGAACCTGTGGTCAATCGTGAAGCGACGGCTCGGGCAATATCAATCAGCGCCATGCAACCTAGACGATCTTTGGAAGCGTGTAGAACTGGAGTGGAACCGAATTCCAAAAGAAAACATAGAGAAGTTGGCCGAGAGTATGCCAAACTGAATAAAAGGTGTAATAGCTAATAAGGGTCTGTGGACAAAATATTAATTTCATATCATATTTCATTTTGTTCACTAAAGGTGCAAAATTGTACACATGCGAGTTGTTTTGGTTTTTTTTGTTTGAATATTTTACTGATTCTGTTTTGTTTTTATCATATACGGCAATTTGTTAAGAATTAAAGACATATTATTATTACAAAAAGTTTTTTTGATTTGCTTCTTTCGTTTGCATTTTATTGGCCCACAAAGTTGAGAATGTCAACTATGGAAACACTTTTGCTCCCTACTGTATGTATTTTGAATTGTTAGCTTGTTTTGACACTGACGAAATGTTGATTGACTGAAATTTTCTGAGCGCTTTTTTGCTTTATTTCGACGATGAAGTTAATATTGGTAGGATTAGCGAATTTAGATCAAATATTCCTGTTTTGTTTAACACCTTTTGTCCATTTTGAAGAAACTTTCCGACAGAAGTTCTTGTCGCTTTCGGTGAAAGAAAAGGACGATAGGACGAAAGGGAAAGGGTTGGGGAGGGTTGAGTGTTTGTGGACTATGAACGGTGACTGGTCTGCGGTTGTGTTAACCTCTCTATGCTACTGAAGATCAGTTTTTCGTTATCAAGACCCGCTATATCAGCAGGCGCAGAAAAGAAGTGAGAACCAAGATGCTTGAATCTTAGTCCCGCGAGAGCTGGGCATTGAAGGAGCAGGTGCTGAGATGATTCCACCTCATCCTCCATACAGCTGACGCAAAAAGGACTCGAAGTGATTCCGAGTCTCGCGGCATGTGTACCCCGCGGGCAGTGCCCCGTGAGAATGCCCACGAAATTTGAGAGAAGAGATTTCGTCATCCTCAGAATATCCCTTGAACGCCTCCTATCCAAACGTGGTCAGAAGGACTTCGCGACCCTACACGTTCGTGTACTTACCCAGCGCTCGCTGAGTTGATGCAAAGCCCATCCTTCCAGGAGTAGAGCGCAGGTTGTCAAGGGGATCCCGATCCTCTCCTTTCGCGGGCACACCGCCTCACAGGTCCCTTGTCTGGCGAGCTCGTCGGCTTCGCAGTTTCCAGCAATGTCACTGTGACCAGGTACCCAAATTATCTTTATATCGAAGAATTCTGATGCAATCGAGAGAGAGACCAGGAATTCCCTGACCAGTTTCGAGTGCACCATAATAGAGCCTAGGGCCCTGATTGCCGCTTGGCTATCCGAGTAAATATTTACCTTCTTAACAGTTATTACGCTAGTAAGTAGCCAGTCAGTTGCTTCTTTAATTGCGGCCACCTTTGATTGGAACACACTGCAGTGATCCGGTAGCCTGAATTTGAGTTCTTGATGTCCTAATGTTTACAATTATTTGAAGTCAGTTTTGCATCATCAAAAAAATTTTACAAATTCTGTCAAATTCGCCCCATATTCAGCTTGACGGTTTTATGAAGCAACAACACTCTTCCTTATCGCCAATTCAGACCCTTTTCTGGTCGATCGCCTGCTTCAATCTAGTCAGTTTTTCAAAGTAGAGGTCTGAACTGAGTAGACTACCTTTTAGTTCTCAAGCCTACCAAGTTGGGCCAACATATCGCTATTTAGCTACGTTACCTTTTCGGTCAGTTACCCTACGCTTCAACAATTGATTGTTGTTGTTTTAGCAGCATAAACAGTGACAGTACTTGGCCGAATATAACTCCGGGTCATTCCGGTAACGTAGAACCAACTGTCGGGGGAATGTAGGTCGACTTTTAGCCAAGAATCGTAGGCATCAATTCTGTCGTTGCATCCAATTACGCAAATAATCGTAGTTCTAAATGGGTTTCTTGCTCGTTTTCAGCTCCTGTGCAAAGAAATAAGTGTGAGTACATGTCGGTCCGATGACACGATTTCCAAGATTTTATTTACATGAAGATGGGCCGATCAAAGCGTTTCTCATCTGCGAAGACCATATTAACGGGATGAGATAATTGGAACCACCGCTTTGTTGTTTCGTTTGATTCTGGGTTGGGTCCGTAAAAGACAAATATGGTCCGATTTGTTCGGAGTAGTACAGATCAATGAATCAATCTTCCTTTTTACTTTTATTTTGGAATGCTGAAACACGCGACTGTCTTCACCACCGTAGTTATGTTAATTTGTGCGTACCTCGAACAGCGATCCAGCCACAAAAGGCAAGTGGCAAACCTCTGGGTGTAACTCTGCCAACAGGTGTGGCAGGTTATTAATAATATTATTATGGGAGGACTTACCACAACCAGAAATATAGATTCAGAGTATTTCGCTGAGCCCAAATTTCGTAATCAATTTTATCATTCTCATATCTATATAATTGAGTATTCTTTTCTACTCTAGTAAAATATGTTTACCCAGATGTTTGCACTTATTTAGCGGTTTCATCTTCCCTTTTACGGAATCTGCAAGATTCATTGGAGTATATTCCCAGGTTAAAAGATGATAATTCAATCTAAAATGCCCTGTTCGAGTTCCTGTGATGATTCTAAAATTAGTCTCATTTACCTCCATATAATCTGTAGATTAAAGCTACCTAAAATGACTGCCCTTCATGTTTTCTCTGCCTAGCTCTTTAGCCCAGAAATTGCCTGCCATGTTCTTTTGTTCAGGAACCGACATGGGTTTAACATCAAAGTATTCGGTTGCGGTAGAAAGGAAAGTCGCAGATCGCTCGACAAGTATCGAACGCATTATCACGTCCCCTTAGTATAAC
Organism: Anastrepha ludens; assembly: GCF_028408465.1. Lineage (NCBI taxonomy): Eukaryota > Metazoa > Arthropoda > Insecta > Diptera > Tephritidae > Anastrepha > Anastrepha ludens. The sequence continues at coordinate 5,230,233 of NC_071498.1, read as the reverse complement.
AATAGCTTTTGTGCTCATAGGCTATTATTTTTTTATTGAATTTTTGGATTCCCCATCGTCGATTTTATAAGTGGTCAAAATTTTGTCAAATTCTAGTTCCACGAAGTGGGTCAAAACGTCAGTCAAAAAAATATAGTGTAAATATGTATTAAATTATTTTCCTCAAAAATCATGTAAACGCATATACGCTATTTTTACAATACATAAACTAAATTTTCTGTTTATTCAATAGAATAGTAATGTACACTCACATACTCTATTTTAACTTTTAGGAAAAAAATCAATTTTGTCATGACACAAACACCTAAAATGACGTATAATGATATACGTTGTTGTTCAACAAATATTTTCAATTTGTTCATTTGTATGAGGCCGTTATATTCTCAGAACAATTAACATGTGTTTTAAAATTAAAAAAAACATTGTTGAAATTCGCTCGTTCATAATCATTTAGTCGTTCATTCGTTTCCAATCATTCATGTAATCATGGATTTGTCAAGCTCTGGTGAGTATTTGCTATCTTAAATTGCAGGAAAGAATATTTAGGTATATTAATTGTCAACAGAAGCCCTATGTGTGAAACTTGCTCCAAACTCTGTTGGATTATCTGTGGAACCAGTGGATTCAAATATATCGGAAAATGACGAAGAGGATGGAGAAGAGGTTTCAGCAGAATCGTCAGATTATTATATTCCAGAAACGGATGAAGAGGAGGATAATCTCAAGGGGAAAATTGAAAAATTTTCGGTAAAGCAACATGAAATGCTCTGCAAAATCGCGGCAAAAAGCAATGATGAAAATGTAGAATTGACAGTAACACGAAAAATAAAGGTGAGTTAATTAAAAGGTAATTTAAGAAGATGTCTCCTACAATTATGGCTTTGTTGTATTCAATAGCGTAAGAGCCAGCTCTGGATGCAGAACAAAAGAAAGAGTGACAGGAGTCAAGGAAAGGCTTATGTTACAAAGAGTGGTAAAGTAATTGAGGAACGTTTACCGAAGCCCACTGATTGCAGCTGTCATCACAAATGCCCAAAACACTTCTCTGAAGAAGACCGTAAGAAAATCAATGCAGACTATTGGAGTTCGGGCGATTACTGCAAGCAACGTCTATTCCTTAGTAATAACATAAAAGTGGAAAAGTGCAAGAGGACATTAACGAGAGAATCACGGCGGTCGAACACTCTAAAATACTTTCTAAACGACAAACATTTCTGTATAAAGTTCTTTTTAAATACTTTACACGTGTCACACTAAGCGATATCTGTATTAGCCAAAAAAAAAGAATCAAAGAGAATTTGTTGACATGAGGGGGAAACACGGAATGCAAAGAAAAGTAGAAGCGGAGATAGAAACTCTTATTAAAGAGCACATAGAGTCATTTCCAGCAGTAGAAAGCCACTATACTCGAGCAAAGTCCCAACGCCTTTATCTGAGCTCAGACCTAACAATTACAAAAATGTATAACTTATTTAAAGAACGCCACCCAGACCTCTCAGTTAAAGAACATATGTATCGCCACAAATTTTGTAATAATTACAATTATTCAGTCCATCATCCAAAAAAGGACACATGCTCAACATGCGCAATGTTCAAAAATACAGAGGACAAGGCTTCAATACAGAAATCATATGATGAACACTTAGCAAATAAAGCTCAGGCAAGACTCCACAAAGATGCTGACAAGGAGTTATCTAAGAATAACAGCAATATAAAAGTATTTACTTTTGACTTACAATCAGTGCTATTGACATCATGTAGCAATGTAAGCGCCTTGTATTACAGTCGAAAGTTCGCCACATACAACAACACATTTTACGATTTAGCTAGTGGAGCTGGATACTGTTTCCTGTGTGATGAAAACCATGATCATCGTGGGTCAGAGGAAATTGGAACCCCTTTATTAAAAATGCTGAACAATTTACCCGAATCAGTAACGGATGTTATTCTGTATTCAGATTGCTGTGGAGGACAGAATTGAAGCAGATTAATTGCCACATTATTGCTTCATATGAATCATTCATTGCATTTTAATTCAATAACGATTAAATATCTTCAAAGTGGACACACACAAATGAAAGCAGATTCCATGCATTCGGCTATAGAACGAGCTAAGAGAAATATTTGTGTATATTCACCAGAAGAATGGCCAACTATACTTAGACTGGATAGACGAAAAAATCCGTACCCTGTAGGAAGGCTTAACTACAGTGATATTATTGATCACGAAACGGCGTTCTCAAAATTGAACCATAACTTGAAGAAAAATGTCAACAATGAATCGGTAAATTGGCTTAAAATTAAGGTTCTCCAAGTAATAAAAAGTGAATAGAGACAGTTGTTATACAAGGAACAATGGAACGAAGACTTCAAAGTGATTGATATAGATGGCTCGAGAATGAAAAAGAAAGGAGTCACAATCTTTACATTAACTCACAAATATAAAAAAGAACTACCAATTTCATTGAAGGATCTCAAAGATTTATGCAAAAAAAATGTAATTCCTCCCGGCTCACAGACATTTTTTTTTAATTTACAAGGAGGGAATAATCGCGATTGTTTAGATGAACCAGACAGATTCGAAGAAGAGGACAAAGACGACAATAAATAAAGACCATGCTAATAATTTACGATCTTACTGTAATTAAAACATAATTTTAAAGTAATAAAAATTCATATTAAATTTACTTATTATTCTGGTGTATTTCTTGAATAAAATAGTGTATACCATACAAAATAAAATAACGTATCAGAAACTTAATAGAAAACATTAAAAAATAAAATAGGCTACCTGATGTATTTGTAGTTTACACCTCTTTTTTGTTCACTAAAAGGATGATTATAATAATAAAAATTGGTCAGTTAACAAAATAGACTCATTTTTATACAGTCTTAAAAAAAACGTCGAAAATAATAAATATTTACTGACATAACGAGATTTGAGTGAGAGCTACTTTCGACAAAAAGTTTGAAATTCATTTTCTCAAAACATGAAAAAATTTATAGGCTATTTTAATACTAAGGGGACGATCAGCGAGTCCAAAATATATGATTGATGCTTGGATGCTTGGCTGCCATATGCTTAGATCACTCTACAATGGCCCCGCAGTCTGAACTTTTGAAGGGGTTCCTCGCACAAAAATCCTACACCATCCTTAACATTCAACTTCGAGCCATCTGCGAACAGGTTCACTGAGTGCCGTTTCCAAATATTGTACCGCGCCCATTCATTTAGGCCACGATTGAGATCAAAGGCTTATTCTACGACAATATCAGAGTGAACTTTCGCTGCATTGTTGCGTTGGCTTACGTTATTCGAAAAAGAGGTCAAAGATTGGGCTTTCGAATTACGCGTCATTCGAGTCAGCAGCGGTCTGTATTATATTTCGCTACTAAAAGCATAAAATAAAGTTTCCTATAAAAAGGCAAAATTCACGGCCGTTAATAGGATATGTTGTTTTATTAAATTTAAAATTTTTATAACTCAAAAGATATCATTTAGTACATCACGAAAGTATTCAATTCGCCTATCATCTTACACACAATTTTGTGCTTTTTATAATTTCGATGATTTTTTCAGTATATCGAAAGTTGTATCCTCTTGGGGCAAGGGGTGTAAAGCATTTTTAAACAGATAAACAGCAGATAACAGCCTGATTCCTCTTTGAATTTTTTTAAATTTTGGTATTAACATTACACATTTTTATAAATTGACTAGCGAAATAATTCTCAGGATAAATGCCAAGAAGTGAGTAAGCCTTACCTAATTTTTCTCATTAACATATGTATCTAATAATTATTTTGTCTGTGTAAAATTTCTTTGATTTGGTTTATATTCTAAACTCTTTTATTACTGAAAGCAATGTGGGATCAGTTTCGAAATTACACCCATCTTCTCTAGGTAGTAACGGCCAATGCGATAATAAATATGATGAACTTATGCTTCATACCCTCATATGGAAAATGTGGCACGCCGATCGACTTCATTATCAGTTTAATTGTTTACACAAATTGGGAAAAAGGGACTTCGAACAGGCCATAACAATAAAAGCGCATGTTTGACAAGCCACAAAAATTTTGATGTCCACATACTACACACACACACACACACACACGAACAATCTTGTACAAACTTACATACTTAGTGCACACAGCCATGGCGACGGTGAGAATAAAACAAAGGGTTGCGCCGTGTAGAACGATAAACGATAAAAATCTTTAAAATGTTAATGATCAGCGTTGCTGAAAATCAATAATAAAATAAGTGAAATGAACAAAAGGTAACTATGTATAGGCAAGAATACACACAGAAAACATAGGGAACAACTACTTGGTTGCTTGTACGAAGGTCCGATCATTTGGTCACCATAAACAGATGGGCAGTAAAGCAAGCGCAAACGAATGCGAGACTAAGTGGCCAATTGAGCGCTAAAATGGAATAAAATGAAGAGAAAAATCACAATAAAGTGACATGCGACAGAGGCGTTTTCACTCGACTAACTGGCGGCCTGAACAAGTTGAGAAGAATAAAAATTATGATTGGATCGTCACTTAACACCGCACCGTGAGCAAATGGATTCTGATAGCCAGTCGAGGATCCATGCAAGAGATGTGTTACGCGATTTGATTTCGACGCCGCGCGGCGCTTACATTAACGCGGCGACAGGGGAATAAAATGTTTGCCTGACAAAGTGGTGCCAAAGACTCTGATTGCTGATGATGATTCGTGGGGGAATGTGCATGAAGATAGAAATCAAGAGAGAGATCGCCATCGCAATGCAGGCGGATCAGATGGAAGATCTGAAGAAAGAAATAAAATTTGTTTTGAATGGTTTTGCTGATGGTCGGCAATGATCAACAATATATTAATACAGGTAATGAAAAATATGTAGGTATGCATGTCAGTATACAATTATATTCGATATGTTAATGAGATTGTTTTAAGCTATAAAAGAAAAGTTAAATATGGAATGTGAATTGAGTGGCAAAGAGATTAATGGTAATGAAGTAATTTAACTGATATGAAAAATAAGCGTTTGAGGTTACGAATAAATGGGCCCATGAGGTTAGATAATTTATTATTTATTAATTAATTTAATTACCAATATTTTATATTTATTATATACTCTTTCCAACGCAGAGGAGGCCTTCCTCTTCCATTGCTACCAGCAGTTGGTACCGCCTCGAATACTTTATCATTGTTCCATATTTTACGATACTCACCGTCATAAACTGCAAAGGTCCAAAAATCTTGCGCAGAATCTTTCTCTGAAATACTCCAAGGATGTTGCCATCGTCTAAGCTCTGCGCCATACGTTAGGGCGGGAATAATGAGAAACTTATAAAGGTTAGTTTTGTTCGTCGGCTGCCACTGTAGCCCAATATCCTGAACGGATCAATTAGCATTGTTCAAGTCCTCTGCCATCTCTCTGATGTTTAATTTCCTTATATATTATATTGACATCATCCGCCTTAACAACCGCGCTGTTAGTTCTGCCTTCTCCAAACTGGATAAAAAGGTAAAGCGAAGTACCTCCTGTCTTCAAACAAACAGTCGGCGCACTCGCGTATCGGCACCCACGTCACTGTTGACAGTCATAATTTCGAGGTTGTAAAAGACTTCGTCTATTTAGGAACCAGAATTAACACCGATAACAATGGCAGCCTTGAAATCCAACGTAGAATCTCTCTTGCCAACAAGTGCTACTTTGGACTAAGTAGGCAACTGAGTAGTAAAGTCCTCTCTCGACGAACAAAACTAACACTCTACAAGGCTCTCATCATGTCCGTCCTAACGTATGGCGCAGAAGCGTGGACGATGACAACATCCGATGAAACGACGATGCTTGGAGTGTTTGAGAGAAAGATTCTGCGTAAGATTTTTGGACCTTTGCTCGTTGGTAACGGCGAATATCGCAGACGATGGAACGATGAGCTGTATGAGCTTTACGATGACAAAGATATAGCGCAGTGAATAAAGATCCACCGGCTACGTTGGCTGGGTCATGTCGTCCCAAGGGATACAAACGCTCCGTCTTTGAAAGTATTCGATCCGGTACCAGCTGGTGGTAGCAGAGAAAGAGGAAGGCCTCCTCCGCATTGGAAAGATCAGGCGGAGAAGGACCTGGCTTCACTTGGTATGTCCAATTGGCACCGGCTAACACGAGAAAGAAGCGACTGGCGCGCTTTGTTAAACTCGGCCAAAATCGCGTAAGCGGTTATCGCGCTAATTAAGAAGAAGAAGAAGAGATCAATGTTTCTTTCAATTTGTTGATGTTTTCATCAGTTTTCGAGTCTTCATGTCGACGGCCTGCCACTACGTTCGTCATCCTCGATGAGCTCACGAACTCTGCTAAAGGGTTCATGCCGCTCTTAAACGGCTGTTTCCTTTAGAGTATCATTACCAAAAACAGTTTCCCAACATTGCTATGGTTTTCGCACCATTCAATCCATTTTTAACGCAAAATCTAATACAAACTTCGACTGAAAAGACCTGATCGGCATGGTGAAACCATACTCCTTCACGACAAGACCAGGTGTCATGTTGCACAAGTCGTCAAAGTTGCACTCGAAGAGCTCGAATGGGAGGTCCTCCGATTACCATCTTTTCCGCTCCCTTTCAAACCATATCGATAAGAAAGAGGTCCTTAAAACTGGCTCAAGAACTTCTTTGACACCAGACCAGGCGATTTTTGGCGGATCAAAATTAACGGCATTAACAAATTGGTCGAGAGGTAGGAAGAGGTTGTAACAGTGAAGGCGAATACATAATTAATTAACTTACTAATATAATTGTTGTTTTTTGATTAAATAAAAGTCTTCGGTAAAACGCTACGAACTTATTCCCCGACTCAATATATTGAATATACGTTTTTATAATAGTTTGTATACTAGAGATTAAAATATAAATAAATGAAGTTCATATTCAAAGTATTTATAACTGCATCATACAAGGCTGCGCCAAATTAATCATCCATTTTGTTTTTTAATAATTTTTTAATAAAAAAAAGATTTTGAATGAGGAAAATCTTTATCATTAAAAAACAATCATAAAAATCGCATCATTGCTTGTCTGTTTGTATACCGCAGTTGTCTTGTTCCCAAGTGTAAACTATGTTTGATTGATGTACGACGCCATTTGCAAGAATTATAAATCTAACGATAGGGTATTTAATTTTGGGTCACCCGACATAGCCAAGGCTAAATAAAAGCGTTCACGCAATGCAATGTTCATGTTAACGCGAGTGCACTGTATGTTCATAAAATATTTATGTAGGTAGCCGAATTTTTTCGGATCCCCACATATCAACATACATGTACCTGTGAATAATATGTCGCTCACGTCAGGCGTATCATGACCACCTTTAAGGTACATATTTTCGATACTGCAAGTGTGAACGCCAAACGGAGGACTAAGTATTGTGGCAGCCAAAACTATGAACAAGAGGAAAAGACGAGCTCAACTGCATGTGTGCTTGTATCGCCCCAAGCAACGACTAAAGAACGAGCAAGAACCGTTGTCAAGTTTTTTAAGATTAATTGAACAATCAATTTAAAATTTTATAGGTTTTTTACTTTTCTGGATTGTGTTTAATGCTCTTTTATTAATCTTTTTATTAGCATTGTTATGTGCTTTTGAATTTTCAAATATATGCATGTACCTACATGCATACATATATGTATATGAAACAGTGTTTTGAACAACCTTACACAGGGACGTATGCACCTACATGCATACATATGTAAATAAGGGAGTAAATGTGGAGGGAAAAACGTGTGCAGTGAGTCGAGTTCGAACCACTTCGCTAACCATATTGACGTCTGTATCCACACTCTGCCGGTGACATTTTGGTAAAAAGTAAAGGCAATAATCGTTCTTCCCACACACTGAGGCCCTGCCCTTGGTTGCAAGTTGGGTTCGAACAACCGTTTGGCGGCACGACTTTATCTAATCTTTTCTCTTCATTTTGTCTTTCGGGACATGAAAAAACTTAACGCCCTCTTGTGCCTACGCTTTGTGGCACAACAAAAACCATATTGCCTGCTAGCTTTTCAGCAAAAGTTTGTATTTCTACTTTTGATTACTTCTTTAGTAGAATTTGCTCTGAAATAAGAAGTAGTTTTTCCAAGAGCACATCACGGATTTGATAAGTTGCTTAGGATGGCCAATACAGGTGATTATACATCTTACATCACCTTTAATTATTTTAATCATGAAGTGAACAATATACCTACGATAATTGTACCGCTTGCGACAGCTCATCGTATATGCAGACGTAACCATATTTTGATAAATACAAAAAATTAGTTTCCAAAAAAGTTTTTTACATTTACAATTTTTTCAAATGTATACAGTCGTTTTTTTAAATTCAGAAATAAAATAAAAGTGGATATTCTTTTGTAATTGCATTGGCTTTTATTTTTCCACAAATTTGTTATTGAAAGTTGTGGAATTCATAAGTGGGTTAATTTTCAGAGAGCGTTGAAAAAATATTTTAATTCTTTTTAGTCAAAAGTAAAAGTGGGCATCATGCGAGTCTGGTAAACTTTATTAATACACTTTGCTCAGAACCTTTTGCCATGCGAGTGCTATTTGTGTTATCTTTACTCGCAAGATTCATCTTGGTCGAAAAATGGAATTAAGTCGAGAACATTTTATAGCGATGATTTTCTTCTTGTACAAGGTGGCGTAAACTTAATTTAATAACTTTTAACTAAAAAAAATGTTGAGCGATGGAAATCTTTATTTTGACCTTTATGCGCTGCATTGCTTGTCTGTTTGTATGCTTCAGCCCCGTCTACTTCACAAGTGTCAAATATGATTGGCGTACGACGCTATTTTCAAAAGTTATAAATTTTCCGATAGGGTGATTAATTTTGCGCCATCTTGTATGATCTCCAACTTTTGTTGATAAAACGCTATCTCGAGCCACCAAGTTTCGCTGGTTTTCCGAATTCAATCACATTGGTCACACTACCCTTTAAGAGGAATTTCGTGAAGGTGTTCTAAAATTGGTTGTTGTGGCAAAAACAAAAAACAAAACAATGTAGTGCGTGAATTGATATTGCAAGATCATTATGCCACACACCGTGAGATTCCGGTGAGAGAACTTGGCCGCCAAAAAGGTTTGTTCCCGTTGGACACCGCTTGGTTTGACAAGAAAGGCTCGTGTCGACACGTACACACACGTGCTGAAACACATGCCAAAATATAATATATTTATCTTCATGGGAAAATATTCTGAAAAACAAAACTATTTTCGGTCATAAATGTTTATTTTTACTTGTCTATCTCTAAACTTCAGTAACAAGCATCGTAGCAGCACGCATTTCACATTTCGTTACTCCCCTCCTAGTATTTTGAAAGGTGTTTTGTGCTTGCATAAACAAAGCCAAAGATTATATTCGAAAATTTGGCTAAAAGAAAATATACACACACGACTTTAGTGCAATTTTTCAAATAATTGCCTCAAAACTTTCATCGCTGTTTCTGCTGTAAATTAACAGTAATTTATGATGCCTTCACCACCCAGGGAAATTAAAAACAATTTATTATTTTAGAGAAATAATGATGATTTGGAAAGCAATAAAATTGAAAATTAACATTTCATTTATTAATTACTCGAAATTTTCATTTAATTTCTGTTTGCTGCTCTTTAGTTTTTCACTCATTAATTTGTATTTTCATGCGATTTCTTCGCTTTAATTTATTATTTTATTTTCAATTAAAATCTAAATAATGGCGTTAAAAAACTTAAAGTGAGTCTATTAAATTGGAATAAAATAAATGAATATATATTGAGTAATTTTTTTAAATTTTATAAACAAACCGACCCTGAAGGGAAATCTACTAGTAATGGGCTACAGATTTACTCATTCTCACGACATTGGAACCCAAAATTCGTATTCTTGTTCTAGCAAAGGCAGGACACTCACAGAGGAAATGCTCAATACTATCCGCCTCCCCTCAGCAAGACAGGCACATCGGGTCTTCAATGATTCCAATGGTGGTCATATGCTGACCCCATGAATTGTGTCCTGTTATAATACCGTCAACCAAGTTTTAGAAGAAATTCCGATAGTTTTCTATCCGAGTTTGGCGCAAACACTTTGCAGTCCTGCAGCCTAATCTGGTCTCTGTAGGGTAACCGCTGATCCGCAGTTGGCCAATTTTTGGCAATTTCATTTCCTTGCACACCGCGATGTGCTGGAATCCATATAAATACAAGCTTCTTCTTACATTATTGAACCATCTTTGAGGTTTGCTTCGCGTACTCCAGGGTCTTCAGTGTAGCCTGAGTGTCACTAAAGACTCCAATCTGTTTTCCAATCCATTTTCTTTCCATTATCCATTCCGGTACTTTCAGAATGGCAAAAATTTCCGTTTGGAAAACAGTTGCACTCCTCTCATAGAGTAATGATACCTATTACTAGTTTTTAAGTACCATCCGGCTCCAGAACCTTTTCCATTATTGGACCCATCGGTAAAGAAAATATCTTTCAAATTTCTTTGAATGCATTTTCAATGCACATCCAATTTCCTTCCAAATGTAACTATGAGCATAAGACCGTCCTTAGGTGCCAAAAACAGTGGATATTTCTCAAGATTTCTCTGTGTTCCGAAGTTCTGTTTTCATGCCAGAAATCACATTTATAGAACCTACACATTGCTTTATTGCTTAACGCTGTATCTTAAGAAGCAGACCTCAAAAAGCTGAACGTGAGTCGTTGGAAGGATGCGGTTTTCAGTAGGTAGACATGGCACGTGGTTGTGAATGAAGAAAGGGTTCACCAAGAACTGTGATGCTAAGAAGAAGAACAAGAATGCCCACATTTCCTTCAGTACAAGCCAAGCCGGTTGTCATTGGACAATTTGACAGCTGGTCAAAGATAACAATTGGAAATATAATCATTGCGATCTGGCCAGCTAAAAGTCCCTTCGTCAGTGCGCATTGAGCAGTCCACTCAGCAGTGTGGGAGTATATAAAAGATAAACTGATAAATAAGTAGTTAGACAAACATATATATAGGTATGTACATATTTTCAAATTTGTAATAGGACTATGAATAAGTTCGTGCGGTTTTTTTCCGAAATTTGAAACTTTATTGACGTAAAATGGTTACAAATTTAATATTCAAAATATTGTCCATCGCTTACTACTACTTTTTCCCATCTTTCTGGCAATTCACGGATTCCCTTTGTGAAAAATTCGGTCGGTTTTGCCGCAATCCACGAATCGATCCATTTTTTGACTTCATCGTAATTACGGAAGTGCTGGTCAGCCAGGCCATGTTGCATCGATCGGAAGAGATAGTAATCGGATGGCGCAAGGTCTGGACTATACGGCGGGTGGGGTAGGACATCCCATTTGAGCGTTTCTAAGTATGCTTTGACCACTTGTGCAACATGTGGCCGAGCATTGTCATGTTCCAAAATAACTTTGTCGTGTCTATCGGCGTATTGCGGCCGTTTTTCTCGCAGTGCTCGGCTCAAACGCATCAATTGTCGTCGGTAGACATCCCCCGTAATCGTTTCATTCGGTTTCAGTAGCTCATAATACACAACACCCAGCTGGTCCCACCAGATACACAGCATAACCTTCAGGCCATGAATATTCTGCGCCGACGTCGATGTTGAAGCATGGCCAGGGTATCCATACGTTGCCCGACGTTTTGGATTGTCGTAATGGACCCATTTTTCATCGCCAGTCACAATTCGATGCAAAAAACCCTTTCTTTTGTGCCGTTGAAGCAGTTGTTCGCATGCCATAAAACGGCGTTCAACGTCTCTTGGCTTCAATTCATACGGCACCCAATGGCCTACCTTTCGGATCATTCCCATGGCTTTTAAACGTTTGGAAATGGTTGATTGATCAACTCCCAAAGTTTTTGCAACCTCTTCTTGCGTTTGAGCCGGATCTTGATCGAGCAATTCCTCCAATTCGGTATCCATGAACTTTGGCGGCGCACCCTCGCGTTCTTCGTCTTCCAAGCCAAAATCACCACTTTTAAAGCGTGCAAACCACTTCTGGCACGTTCGCTCAGATAGAGCATGCTCACCATAAACTTCCACCAAGATACGATGACTTTCGGCTGCTTTTTTCTTCATATTAAAATAATGAAGAAGAATTCCCCGCAAAAACACATTATTTGGCACGAAATTCGACATTTTCAAGTGTGGTAAAAATATTGTTGTTTACGCTTCAAATAAAAAACTTATACTGACGTTTGTGCCTTACGACAGTAGCTCTCCAATGAATGTTTGGAAATGTGGATCGATGGAATAATAATCAAGTTACGCCATCTGTTGTAAAACCGCACGAACTTATAAATAGACCTATTATATTAATAAAATTAAATTATCAAGTACAGGTATTCGGAGAAGTGGAATATCCTTCTTTTCCAAAATTAGTACTTTTTCCAAATTTGTACTGTGTGTCATGCGAACTTCCACCGATCTCTAGCAGCTACGTATTGTGGGTGTAGATAAGTAAATATATTTTTGTTGTATAGAAAATTAAAGAAATAACAAACCTTAAAACGTAGCTTTGTATTTTTACCTCCCACGGCCATTTACAGTAAATCCAATTGTAGGTCTCTTTCTCACCTACATTTCATTTAATATTCCTGCTGCGTAACAATGAAGAGATAAGTTTGAAGCACACTAAAGTCAACAATTAAGGTTTAATTAAATTACGTTCATGAATTAAGTACAATTACAATGCGAAACCATTGACAAGTGAATAGAAGAGGGAGTGACAATGAAACCAGCCAGTTGAACAATGATAACGAAAGTGAAAAGTGGAGTAGAGTTGTTGTTGAAAATTTGCATAAAGTTCGAAGCTCTCGCAATCTGTAATTCAGACACACAGACAAAAGAAAACAATTATAAGTAAAATTAACAGTAACAGTGACAACAAAATAATGATTAAACTTGTAAGTTCTCAAGAGTGAAAGCGAGTGTACGAACTTTATGTGCACAATGTCTACGATCGCTGACATTTTTTCCCCCCAGACTTCGAGTATGGGGTGTACCATTAAGATCACCCATTTTGAGACTTGATAAAAAGTGGAGTTTAAAAAAGTGGAGTGAAAAGTTAATAAATTTGCCTCGTTGCTGTAAAGAGGGTAGAAATGAAAGTTTTATATAGAATAGAATTTTCGATAAAGGGCGTACAAGGTTGTTCAAAAAGTTTTTGGGTTGGATAAGAGAGTGCGTTGCTACTAGCCTCATTTTTTTGTTTGTTATGTTGGTATACTCTTCATATGAAACGTATCTAAAGTCTCATTTCTAACGGTCAACTCATTCTTTGTTTACAAGCCATTTAGTACTGACGTGCCACAGTATTTTCTACATTGGAGAAAATTAAGTTTAGCGCAGTGATAGAATTATTATTTTTGGAAGGTTCAAAAGCAAAAGAAATTTATGAACGAAAGTTGAAAGTGTATAAGGACTTTTCGCCATCAATTAGTACAATAGAAAGATGGGTTTCTGAATTTAAACGTAGTCGTACAAGCCTTGCCGACGATTAAAGTCAAGGAGTCCAAAAACAGCAACAGTAGCAACACCAGAAATTGTAAAAAAAATAGAGGATATTGTATTGGAAAATCGTCGAGTGACTGAAAGAGATTTAGTAGAAGCCCTAGGCGTCTTATTGATCAGTGTAGGGAATATTTTGACTGAAATATTGGGTTTCAGAAAGGTGTGTGTACAATGGGCGCTGCATTTGGATTTCGTGCATCGGTTTCTCACTATGGATGAGACTTGGGCTTATCAGCAGGATCCTAAATCAAAGCAAGAGGCTAAAGAGTGGTGTGGGCCAGGTTCTTCGGCCAGAAATCGGCTAAGAAGGAGTTAGCATCCGTTTTTTTGGAAAACGAAAGTATTTTTGTTGATTACTTGCAAACTGGTAAAAGAAAAAATTCTGAATATTATTGCAACCTTTTAGACCAACTGAAGGAAAAAAATTGTGGAAAAATACCCAGTTTGCCAAAGGAAAAAAATATTTTTCATCAGGCATCAATGGCTAAAATCCATGAATTCAAGTTCGAATTGTTAAAGTATCCGCCGTATTCCCTAGCGACTTCCATATGTTTTCAGACCTATAAAATGCATGCGTAGAAAGCGTTTTTTTTTTGCCAAATGATGAGGTCCAAAGCGTATTTTGCAGCTCTTCCAGATTCTCTCTTCAGGGATGGAGTACACAAATTGAAATCTCGTTGCAACAAGTGTATTAATGTTCTGAGAGACTGAATAATGAAGTGTATTTCAAACCATACAATTTTGTTTTTCTTATTGAACCGCAAAATTTGTTGAACAATCTAGTATGCCGTTTTCACGAAATTCCTGATGCCATTTTAGCATAGAGTTGACTTATTTTTTTTAATTACGCGTCGCTTTTCGTACCATTCAAAACTCGCCAAAGAAAGGAGTACCACAGCTTAAGTTGCTTGACCTTGATGACTAATTCATGGGTTTATAACCATGCAATGGCTATCACTTTAGTTGTTAGATTGAGAATATGTTGCCGGTCTTAATGAGACACCCAATATTACAAAGTATGAGTTTCTTTTGTGTTTAATTAGTGCCTGCTTAAAATTTTTAAATTTGGCAGCATTTCTCAGCGGTTTAACGGTGCGACATAGAGGTTGGTGTGAATTTGGCACTCGCAGACTGTTGGCGGACAATTCCACATGGCTGTGCGACGACTGTCAGGTTGGTGTTGCCAACGTGCGCCAGCCGACGAGATAATCTTTATGGTTTGGAGCTGCCACTGGCACTGGCACCGTTGCTGTTGCCGTTTCTACTGCCGTCGCTACTGTTGCTTAGACCTGCCGATATGCAATTAAAATTCTGACCACACTTTACGCTCTTGTCGCCTATCATTGTTGTTGTGCTGTGTTCTTTTGATTGCCACTAACAATACTCATGCAAAGCAAGGTTTCATTAACTGCCATGCAATTGTCATTGTTGCTGTTGTTGTTGTTGCATTCGTAAGTGGCATGTTTATTTTCGGCTTTATTTTGTAATTTAAACCGAGATAAGAAAATTTATGGGTCAATAATTGTTGGGTAAAACAACATAATTAAGAATATTATCAGTTGGCAATGCATTGGCAGTCAATTGCATGAAAAGGATAGGCAAGGGGAAGGGACGAAGAAACCTTAACTAGTTGCACATGCATAAATTGTTGTAAATAGTTTCACATGCACAAATATTTGAAGACATATAAACTCGCAATCAAAATGATATAAAGTTGGCTATGTGCCGTGTCTTAAGTTCTGGTCCCTTTCATACTTACAAGGCCGCGCCGTTGTGAATATATTGCTTTTGTTTCTCTACATACAATATTTTACATTTTCTTTGTTTGTTTACAAAATTTATTTGTATGTTTTTCAAAATTAGTCATATTGTGACCATCAAAAATTGAGAATATTTTAGAAAGTATTTTTAATTTTTTTTTAAATAGTTTTAAGAAAACGCAATAATTGAAAAACTTGTAAAATTTTGTATGTCGCCTTACTCCGTTTCATTCTACACTGTCTCCTCTTGCCTTTTTACGAAATGAATATTTTTCTTTCTATGCCATGGGTACTTTTAATGCTTTGCTATTTTTTCAATATCATTTTTTTACCATTTTTCTGATTCTGATTTCCAAATTTTTTGGGAGGGGGCTCTCATTAAGAGATTGGGACAATGAAGTGTCGATGTTATTTGGAAAGCATCCAGAGCTAGTAAGCAGCTTGGCTGTCTGTTAGAATGCAGATATCTTTTGATGATATTCTGTCTTCCATTGTGAGCTCGCTCTGAGCCTTAAAGCAGAACAGGTAGCTGAATATTTTCAGAAGAGATCAAGTGGTGGCTGGTGTTATATGATGTCCAAAACAATGGACGGCGCCACATTTTGCTAATGCCACTGATATCTGCAGTTTACTCAATAAATTAGGATAGGTCTTTTTCTGCATAGCGCACCACCAGCCATTATTTTCATATAGAAGGATGGATCTAACGACTGCAGCATATAGCCAATGAGCAACCTTAGGTTCAGTTTCCCAGGCCTTACCTAAAGCTCTCTTACAAGCATAAAACGCTAAGCTAGCTTTCCAAGCTCTTTCTAAGATGTTTGACTTCCAAGTCAATCTCCTATCTATGGTTAGTCCCAAGTACATGGTTTCCTCCGAAATCACAAAAGCTTCTCCGTTAAGCATAATTAGACTTAACTGAGGGATTCTATGTTTGTATCGCAAATGTATTCCGTTACATTCCCTGCATCACCCCCCGCCATTCTTTTGAAGAAATTTTCAATGGACAGACACGACTTTTTAACAGTTTTATTTTCCTAACAAAAAAAAATAAAATAAAAATAATTGGCGCTTCACTTCTGATAGGTGTTTGGCCGAGCTCCTCCTCCTATTTGTGGTCTGCGTCTTGATGTTGTTCCACAAATGGAGGGACCTACAGTTTCAAGCCGACTCCGAACGGCAGATATTTTTATGATGAGTTTTTTCATGGTAGAAGTACACTCGGAGGTTTGCCATTGCCTGCCGAGGGGCGACCGCTATTAGAAAAATGATTTTATTAATTTTGCTTTCGCCGAGATTCGAACCAACGACCTCTCTGTGAATTCCGAATGGTAATCACGCACCAACCCATTCGGCTACGGCGGCCGCCCATATATCCTGTAAATGTAGATATATACAATGTATTTATTACAAGATTCACAGAACATATGCCGCATTGGAGTAGATCAATTTTCAGTAGTCACATTTCATATGGGCATTAAGTTTCAATTCTAGGTAAGAAACGTTTTTAATAGTAGACATATTTTTAAATGAAGTATATACTCGTATTAAAAGCCAGTATTCATATACAGGATGACCCATCTAGCGCTTGGAAATTGAACTAACGATTCTTTCATCGATCATTTTTTTTTACATATTTGCGTACAGGTATATTAAATATGAAGTGTTTGCAAATTCGTAGTTCGAAGATGTCGTTGGGAGTGAACCACGCTTTATTTGAATTTGAATTTGAAGAGGTCGAGCCAAGAAGCACCAGGAGATTTGGTGGCTCCTAAAACACTCAGGCTAAAAAGCCCATTGTATTTAAAGCTCTGGAAAGGGGGTAGATAGTCAAGGAGGGAGGGAGAAAAGTATCAGAGAAAGAGATAGGAAAGAATAGAGACAGAGATAGAGATAGTTAGTCCTGTGAGAATTTTCCAGATTCTTTGGCGAATCTGTAAATATCCTCCAGTTTTAGAGAACGAATATTGCTCATTCCCATGACATCGGAACCCAATACCCGTAGTCGCGCTCTAGCAAAGGCAGGACACTCACAGAGAAAGTGCTCAGTGCTATCCGGCTCCTCCAAGCAGGACAGGCATACCGGGTCCTCGATGATTCCAATGGTGGTCATATGCTGACCCCATGAGTTGTGTCCTGTAATGATGCCGACCATCAACCGAATGTCTTTCCTTCTAAGTTTTAGTAGAAAGTTTGACAGTTTTCTGTTCGGACTTGTCACAAAACACTTTGCAGTTCTGCAGCGTTCTAGACCGGACCATCGCTCTTTATGTAGATTGCCTACATAATCGTTGATCCAATTCTTGATTCCTGTGGGACTGATTCCGATTATTGGCTCTGGCCCCTGTGGGGGCACCGCTGATCCACGGTTGGCCAATTCGTCGGCAATTTCGTTTCCTTGAACACCGGAGTGTCCCGGAACCCATATAAGTACAAGCCTGTTTTGTCTTGCGACAGAATTAAGCTTCTTCTTACATTATTGAACATTCTTCGAGGTTTGCTTCGCGTTCTCCAGGCCCTTCAATGCAGCCTGACTGTCACTGAAGACTCCAATCTGTTTCCCGCTCCATCTCCTCTCGATTATCCATTCGGCTACTTTTAGGATGGCAAAAACTTCTGTTTGAAAAACAGTTGCCATTCCCCCCATAGCATAGTGATACTTATTACTATCGTTTAAGTACCATCCGGCTCCAGACCCTATTTCAGTCTTGGACCCATCGGTAAAGAAAATATCCGTCAAACCTCCCTGCATGCATTCTGGATTGCTCCATTGCTCACGCAATGGAAATCTGACATCAAATTTCCTTCCGAACGAAACTGTGGGTATCAGGTCATCTTTAGGTGCCAAAAACAGTGGATACTGCTCCGACAGCAACTTAAAGATTTCTCTGTGTCCCGAAGTTCCATCTTCGTGCCAGAAACCATATTTATGGAGTCTACACATTGCTTTTATTGCTTCCTGTTGTATCTTAAGATCCAGGGGGAGCAAATTAAGCATAGCATTTAGGGCATCACCAGAGGTTGTACTCATGGCACCCGTGATGCATAAACATACACTTCTTTGCAGCCTGTATAGTTCCCGGATTGTGGACTTAACCATGCTCCGTCGCCACCAGACCACAGAAGCGTAAGTGATGATTGGTCTGATAAGTGCCGTGTATATCCATAGGACCACAGCAGGTTTCAGACCCCAAGTTTTGCCAAGGGCTCTAAGGCATTGCTGAAAAATCTTCAATGCACGATTCACCTTCAGTGAAACGTGTGTCTCCCAGGTCAGCTTCTTATCCAAGATTACTCCTAGATATTTAACTTCGTTGGAAAGACGCTTTATTTGAGTTTTGGGCATTTCCATTACAGTAATAAATTCCATATTTTAAGCAATTAGCAGATTTCTACAATTTTCAAATTCGTCGAACAGCCACTTTTCACCAAATTTTAAATGGAAAATGTGAAATTTCACGGCCAATAACTTTATATGGATTTTGACATCCCGTTTCACATGAAATGCTAACAGAGTCCTATTAGTCCGTGAGCCAGGTGCTAATTTTTGTCAGTCATTTCCTCTCAGTCGATATCTCGTAAACTACCTCAGATAGTTGCATTATGAAGGGTTGTGAACGTCAGCTGCGGCTCCGAGGGTGGGTTGAGCAGTTATAGCCACCCTCGCACGTAAAAAAAAAAAATATTTTTAGTCATTTCCTCCCGATTAAAACATTGATCAAATTAAAGTTAGACTAATATTTTGAAGAAATAAAATCGTCAGCTGATTATAAAGTGGTGGATTATACGTCAGCTGGTCACACAAATATGGAAAAAAAAAATATTTTTTCAGAGATTTCCTCCCAAACGAAAATTTATCAGATGATAGTTTATGTATTGTTTTTAATAAATAAATAAGTCAGCTGGCTATATGTAGGTGGAATGTGCGTCAGCTGATGCCCTGAAGGTGTAACGTAGGTCCTAGTCGGAAACATTTATAGCCTAAGTAAATGTGTCAGCAAACGAGTTTTCCCCCAACATACTGCCAGCTGATTTGTTTTATTACTTACAGGATCATTTCAACAATCCGCACTCCGAGAGCAGGAGTGAGAGTCGAGTGGCGAATCTTCTGGCTGTCTGTTGTGATTGCAGCTTTTCGATGACGAACATTCTTTGCGTAGGTAGATGTACGTTTTTTGCTGCACAGAGGCGGGTGCGCAGCTTGGCTGCAACAAGGTAATGATACATTTACTTAGGCTATAAATGTTTCCGACTAGATCCTACGTTACACCTTCAGGGCATCTGCTGACGCACATTCCACCGACATATAGCCAGCTGACTTATTTATTTATTAAAAACAATACATAAACTATCATCTGATAAATTTTCGTTTGGGAGGAAATCACTGAAAAAATATTTTTTTTTTCCATATTTGTGTGACCAGCTGACGTATAATCCACCACTTTATAATCAGCTGACGATTTTATTTCTTCAAAATATTAGTCTAACTTTAATTTGATCAATGTTTTAATCGGGAGGAAATGACTAAAAATAATTTTTTTTTTTACGTGCGAGGGTGGCTATAACTGCTCAACCCACCCTCGGAGCCGCAGCTGACGTTCACAACCCTTCATAATGCAACTATCTGAGGTAGTTTACGAGATATCGACTGAGAGGAACTTGGTCGTGAAAATCTGTCGCTGGCTTACGGACTATATGCTTTAACGCTAAAATGCCAGAAACGATTAAAAACATCCGTAGCGGAGGATAAAATTGTGATGTCGATGACTGACATTGTTGGTGATATTTCACAACCCCGAATTTCTGAAAACTACCAACAATGTCGATGGTATCAATACGTGGAAGATCTTTCCGGTTTGGTAAGAGGTTCTTTGCTCTGTCTTCGTTTACTGCTAAATCAATCTACTTACCTCTTTCTCTAAGCTGCTATACGAAGCTGTTTCGAATGACTCGGAGCGCATTTTCATAATTTTGGTTTATGTGAATATGCAAATATTTTATTGAATCTACCACGTATTGTATGTAATAAACGATCGCTTTGTTAAACTCGGCAAAATCGCTTAAGTTGTTATCCCGCTAATCAAAAAGAAGAAGAATTGGAAACTCTTGCCATGACTCCTAGGAAGCCAATGCACATACTAAGCAGATAATTATAGTTTAGTTGGGATTTTCGAGTAGTGAAGTGACTGGTTAAGTTCAAGGAACCGCTCCGAATTACTCCGAGAAAAAGCCATGAACCTCTTTGCTTGACTTCTTCGTTTCGCTTTCACCTTGTTATTAGTTTTGCAGTATAATCTTTGGATGTTCCACAGATGTGTTCTGTGTGTATGTGTTCTTTTTTCAGCTCTTTCATTGCTTTTAAATCCTTTAGGTTTAGGGATTCTCCACAGAGCTACCTTATTATGGGTTCCCAATTGCTTCAGAGGAGTTTTGCATTCCACAGACTTCGATATTGTCTTATGCGAGTTTAACTCCTTTAGAGCAGCCTGATTATCCGACAATTGGCAACTAAATTCTTTGTGAGATGTTTAGCTGAGCTTTTACTTTGATTTGTTGTCTTTATATTGTTTCACACACTAGTACACTCGGAGTTTTGCCATTCCCTGGGCGTACTTTTTTCTCCTTTTGTTGTTCATGCAAACAGCAACTCCTTTGACTGAATTTGTTTTGCTTTTAGTCCACAGCCAACAACAGCATTGAGACGACCGAGGCCATAAAGCTCGTGCTCGCAACTCGGTGCACCTCTTCTTTCCTCGTGTTCTTGCCTTCAATAAGTTATGGGCTGAAGCAACAAAAGTCGACCTTTGGGAACACGGTCTAATGAAACTTGCCTAATATCAGAAAAGAGAGTTGACGGCATTGAATATAATGAGTTAAGAGGTATGAACTAGAACCCTACTCGCTAGTAGCGAATCTTGACCGTTGACTTTGAATTGAAATTTGACTTTGTTGATGTTGATTTTACATGCTAATTTTTCGTTAAGAGAGCAGAAATGTGGCGAATAGAAGGCATCTTAAATTAGGCAATTACTGGACTCATCTACATGTATCGATTTGTTACATACAGGATTTGCCCAAGTCTGAAAATTAGCCATTCGTTTCTGTATTCATCTATTCGTTTGAAGAAAACCTTTTTCCCGCCAGTCATTTCTTCAAAGAGGATTTGACGATTCGTTATCATGAAAATTTCAGACAAGTAGGTTGCTAGCCCGATAAAAACACTACCAACTCCTCTAAGCAGATGTTTGCTTGTTTTTGGTCCGCGGGTGGTATTTTATTTCCCACCCATGTATATCTACCGAGCTTTCCCTTATCCGCTACCTGGGGACGCGTCCAAAGGGAGGTAAGTAACCTGCAGAGTGAGGCTGCATAGTCATCGCGGTTGGCGGTTCTGAGGTAGATGTCGAATATAGAATTAGCAAAGCTATATCATCTTTTGGCATTCTCGCTCCATTGTGGCAAAACAACAGTATCAGCCTTCACACCAAGCTGTGCCTCTTCAAATCCGTTCTATTATATGGTTGCACCACCAGGAAAGTAACTGCGAAGATCACGAAGCGGCTGCAAACGTTCATAAATCCCTGCCTTCGTCCGATTTTGCAGATTTTCTGGCCCGGACAATAACCAACGAAAGAAACCAAAAAAATGGAATTGGCTACGGATTGGCCACACACTAAGGAAAAATAACGACAATGTCGCTAAACATTTCAACAAACTGGTAGAGGGATGGGCAGACCACGTACCACTAGGCGGCGCTCAACAGAAGCTGGAATGAAGTATCTTGGTTTATCATGGAACGAAAAGCACAAAACCGTGTCCGGTGGCGAAGAGGAGTCGTTGACGCCCTATGCTCCAAATAAGAGTTAAAGGATCGCATATATATACATATATATATATATTTCTTCAAGCTAGAGAACAAATAGTAGTTCGAGGACTCCAAGGGGCGAATCTGAATCCTATTTCACTTAAATTTGGCACTACGACTGCTGAAGCGTGAGGTGGAAAAGGAAAATCAGTCGACTTTCTCGATTCAAACGAATGCCAAACACAAATAAATACACCGATCTGGCTGAAACTTGTTGTGTGTTCTTCCAAGAGATGCTGCTAATTAAACAAAACTTCGATATGCGCTAGTAGTGCCAACTCTCTGACTGCGCACGATCTTTTCAAAAGATCCTCGCATATTCGCCAACGGTTTGATGCTATATTAAGTACTGAGTGAAGCAACTTCCCAAACCCCAAAGTTCATACATGAAAGTTGGCCAACAACAACGTACGACAGAAAACACAGAAAAGGGTATTCAATTCCAGTGGGGATATTTTAAAACTAGGACAAATTACAGGTATGCAAAGTTTTACTCAGCATAAACTATCAGTTAAGTGTTATATCTTCGTAATTAACTAAAAACATAACTTTTGAGTAATGAGATGTGGCAGGAAGAATATATGCATGTCAGTGTGTATGTATGTGGTTTTATACTTATAGTCGTTTATACTTGTACCTGCCTTACTCTTTTATGTTGATCACAAGTTTTTTATGTGACAAGTGAGTCTCCACATTCAGGTTACGACATTGATTTCGCCCTAAGAATGGATTAAGTCTGCATTTATTGACAAAATAACAAAACGTTCGACTTCAATAAAAATCACGAGCCAATAAATTCAGGCATCGAAAGAAAGAAACGCAGCATGATGCAGCGTTAACGTGTGGCTAGAACTTTTTTTCAGAGCGCACGTTTTATTAACCTTAGAGTTCTCGTACCGGAAAAAAATGACAACATAATAATTTGATGAAATTGATGGCACTCATTAAATGGGAAATTGTCAACGTACAAGTTCAATGTGTCATAATTACATATACATACATACATACCTACTTGTATGTGTAAGTATTGAAGTTTATAGTTCACTGAATATAGTTTAAGTTACGTCCTGACCATAATGAAATTTTCTAATCGTAAAAAAAATGTGACTTTCTCTATTAGGCTGTGAGTCTTTTGATTTTCTTCTTCTCCTAACACACATACATACATACATTTGTATAAGTGTGATTATTCTATTAATTAACATAAAAATAATCAAACTGTAAAATTCTTACAGCCCAATGAAAGAAAAGTCGGCGCCAAAACTTCGCTGGCCATCCATTAATAAATGCATTTACATATAAACTTTTATGTGACTAATAAAAATTACAGAAGACAGTTGACTATCGAATCTAACGTTTATGGGAAAATTGGTGCCACACTTTCGTGCCTCCCTCAAACACCTGCCCGTTTTAGCCACCCACACACACACACTTAAGAAAATTGTGATTACAGTTTTTGCCGACGTTTGTTTTATTCACTCATAAACTCATAAAAAATCACACTTTTTTATTACCGTAAATATTTTACTCGATTTGTTTGTCCATATTCAAGCGATTGAATTTAAATTGCAAACCTATGGTTAATCGCAAATGGCTTAACGCTCTGGCAAAAAAATTAATTTCTTCTATGTATATGTACCTGTATGAATTGTAAGATGTACCTACCCTGCAAGGAAATGTAACTAACTGAGGCGCTTCTAGGTAATTTTGAACCGTGACTGGTCAGCCTTTTCTTTCTAATATAAACAGTTGGCGATATTTATGGAGCGGTTCATTGGCATGAGTCATGTGTACGCTGCGGTACCAAATTGAGTATGCAATAGGATTGGAGGAATTGACAGAGGATGGCGTAACCCCTTAGCGTTAAGTCGCACAGTGTTTAATTATTATTTCTTCCGATTGCAACTTATTTCGGTTGATGACTCATGATTGGAGCGATCAGCTTTTCACTTCTTACGAAGTAGTTTGAAAATAAGGTCGATCCGAGGGATTTGAGGGCCTGTTT
The DNA here is from genome assembly GCF_028408465.1 of Anastrepha ludens. Lineage (NCBI taxonomy): Eukaryota > Metazoa > Arthropoda > Insecta > Diptera > Tephritidae > Anastrepha > Anastrepha ludens. Next base: position 5,206,060 of record NC_071498.1, on the reverse strand, counting down.
CATGCACGGATATTCGAACTAGCGCAGTTCACAAACCCGCGGAATGAGCGACTTGCCATTCTGAGTGTTAGTCAGGCGACACTCAGAGCGTTGTCTTCATTTGAGATAAGTTCCCCTAATCCTTGAACGTATCGAGAAATGGAATTTGCTAGGAATACACAATTGCATCCGGCGCATATGGATCCTAGTCCACAGGTAGGAAAAGGGACGGAAATAGCAGATGCATTGGCTCGAGGTGTTTCGACCTTATTATTAATAGGACCAAGCCCTTTCTTGCTATGGGCCAGCATATCATTAAAGAGAAGCTTAGAAATTAAGAGCTAAGGCGAAGAGACTTGAGCTGGTACCAAATTATGGGGTTATGCCAGGCGAAGTCCTTCCTGGGGCGTATAATCAAATTAGGTTCAGGCAACTCATAAGCCTCCCTAAAGGCAAACTGAAAATGATCGCTGACATTCAAAGGGGTCACCGCAGATAGCATAGCCATCTACACAATATTGGGATATGGTCCACTGACTCCTTTCGTTTCTGAAAACTCCAGCACAATTTCTTCTCGAATATGATGCGGAGAAGGAAGAGATATATTGGCCGAATGCAGCCGGAAGAAAGGGCTGCTGGGCTGAGCGCATGTGGTCTATTTTAGGTTTACTAAGGGAACTCGGCTTAGATGAGTTACGATGAGTAGAGCGCACAAAAGTCCGTGAGGCCGAAGTGTAAACCCCGTTTCTAATCGTTCAAGTTCAAATTAATTCAAGTGGTTGCATCCCTACTGAGAAACTCTATATATTTTTATGACTTTAGCATGTGCCAATTTAACTTAAAATTCGAAAGTAGGAAAACTAATATAATGTACAGTATGTACAGAATGACATTTTTAACATAGAAATTAAATTCAATTTTTCGACTTCAATAGCAAAAAATAGCATCTTTTATTTATCTTTGACTTCATTTTTGTATTGGTATAGAATTGTATCTCGAATTCCCAACTAAAGCCAACAACTGCGCCAGAGCTCAAAGTCAATTCACGATGCCACGGTAGTAATACGTGTTTGAGACAACGCAAAGTTTGTGCCTTTACTCTTTGACCTTGTCACTAATTATATTTTGAGTACCGAGTGGTTCGAAATCAGCGATAGTAGTACTAGTGGTGGACTACATAGAAATTTAGTAAACACAAGTTCAGGTTTTTACATCAGCGATCACGCATACATAAATACATATACATATATGGAAGTGTGGTTGTTTGAGTGCGTGAATAACTTTTATGTGCTTACAGGCTATTTGTTTAGTGCTTAGTTATAGTTTTTAGTTGCCATCAAATTCGGCGCCATCCCATTTTATGCCGATAGAAAAATTTATTTTTCTATCAGCAATCATCTTCTTTTTAATGTTTTAATTGGCGAAATTTACTTCAATTGCCGATTGGCGCCAATTTTATTTGGTATTAAGATTTTTAGTACTGCAATGTGAGTGCATAAATGTGACATTTATAGCCTTTTAGAAAATTATGGATATGGCGACGATTATTGGAGAAATTGGGTTGGATGCGCATAAGTGGGAATAGTTAAAGTTTTTTTCTAAAATTAAAATGTAATAAAATTATAATTAGCATATTGGAAATTGCTTAAAATTTCATAAAAAAGCAAAATAAGAGAAGTCTGGGGCCTGGTGCGGTGAGCGTAAAAAGTGCAGCAGTGTTGACCACTTGACATTTCACAAAAATGTAACCAATACAAATGTTTTGTATGCAAAAAGTTTGTATTTATAGTAAAAGTTTGTTAGTTAATAAAATAAAAATAATTCAAAATAGAACGAAAAATAGTTTTATTATAATATTTCAATAAGACATACCTATATAAAATAGCAAATAAAAATTATTAAGTTGATTTTGTAAGGTGTATAGGTATAAAGGCATGGCTCCAAATATAAACCATCTTCACAAATTTGTCTTTATAAAATATAAGCTAAATATAAAAAAATATATTGTAAAACATAAACTAAATATATAATCATAACCTCTTCTTCTCGAAGGTGGCTCTATTAATGATTTCCAAGGTTACATAATTCTTACAAGTCTACAAACATGAGCTTAAAAATAGATAAAGAAAATAATAGTGAAAATGAAGAACTTAAAAAATGGTAAAAACTCTAGTCAAAAAGATGGGCACTGTACTTAATCTGTGAACAGCATTGTTTCCGAATGTACCAAAATAAATACGCCGCTGCTACTGTCGATTTGGAACGCCAATGGGCTCATTGTCATTGCATCCGTGCATTGCCCTCCAAATCATTCAATTAAAAGCGAAAAATACTAATTTTAAAACGCTAGGACCTCGATTTACAGCAGGCGGCGACTATAATGCGAAACATGTCCAATGAGGCTCACGCCTAATAACTCCAAGAGAACGTGAACTCTTCAGAACCATGCAGGCGAATAACTTGCTCATTTCTCGTCAGTGCAAAAACAAGAGTGACAAAAAACAGCTTAACAGAATTTCAAGAGTACTTATCCAACCTCTCGCCTATGCAAGGTACGGTCTATTCACTGTGGAACGTAACGAAAACAATGTTGCAGACAACATCTCATATTGTAACGATAAAAACGTGCAACGGAATCTAGGCAAAAACTGACAAAGCAAAATCTATCGAGTTTGCGAAACACCTTTCAAAGGTTTTTGTACCATTCCAAATGGATTTCCTGATTTCACGATTTACTAGGAAGAAGTAAAGCACACCATGAGCAAAGATCTCAAAACAAAAGAGGCACCGGGATACGACCTCATAACGAGTAAGATTTCAGTTACCCACATGTGACTATAAATAGCACACTTACATATTTAATGCGTTGATCAAAAACGAATACTTTCCCATTCAGTGGTAAGTTTCTGAAATTATACTTATTCCAAAGCCTGGGAAGCCTCCGAACGTTGTTTCGAACTATGGGCCAATAAGCCTGCTGTCTATTGTCTCTAAACTTTTTGAAAGGTTGCATCTGAACACACCAATTTGGATTCCGCAAACATCACTCCACTATAGAGCAGGCACCTGTGTGTACTAATCCGCTAGAGAAGCACTCAATCTCAGACAGATAATGCCAAATATTTAGGTAATATCGAGCTAGGCATCAAAATCTAACTTGGAAATGCTGCAGAGATTCTAGTCAAAGGTGTTATGTATGCGTGCAAATGCGCATTGGTTTGTACGAAACGAAGCATTGCACCGAGATCTAAATGTTACGGCAATTTACGAAGAAATCAGTAGAATCAGTCATCGATACAGCATTTCGGCTTGCCACTCATTCAAATTTTCGAGCAAATAACCATTTTATTACAACTTTCCTTCAAGAAGTTTAAAAAAATGTGTGCCTAATGCAAAGATTTAAAATGTAGTATGCAAAAATGTATACAAAAATATATGTCTCGTATAATGTTATACTTGTATTGTGTGTTTGATGATGTGTTGAATTATGTAACGAACTCCGCTGGGTGTTCTTACGCAAGGCTGAACTTCTTTAAAATGTAACTGTAACTAATACGAAGTGTTATTTTTTATGACAGATTGTTTGTAATAAATGAAGTTAAAAAAATAAAATTAATAGTGAGAGTCAAAATGCAATTTGTTGCTGTTGTTATGTAACAAAGACAAGTAGATTGGTTTAGATAATGTCATTAAAGTAAAGATCAGTTAGTAAGAGAGCAAGCTAAGAAACGTAAACAAGAGATGGGAGAATATAAGTAGGAGAGATAAAGAGAGAATGAGTGTGGAAGTGTATGCTGTTGCTAGTGGGAGCATGGGTATGTGACTACTCATGATGGAAAGAATAATGAGATGGCACCTATCGTGGTACCGTTACTTTGCTCTCAGCGAATTCGACAATGAGTGACGTCATATTACCACCAGTATGGCAAGATTACTATTTTCGTAACTTGATTTAGCACTTTTGTTTTGTTATTTGGTCCGCGAGTTTTAGTTCTTTCTTCATGACATTTTTCTAGCCTGCTCTAATTAATATGTAACGTTTATAATTTTGTAAAGTATATATTTTTAAAAATTAGTTCAATAATTCACTCAGTTTTATTCAGCTCTGTTTTTTAACATCTGGTTACATTGCCCGCGATTGCAGTTATTGTTGATGTTCTTCTTCCTTCCTTCAAATCTCTCTCTCGCTACTGCAGTGTTGCCTAGCTTTGGATATAAAAACGCACTAAAATGCTCATTAAAAGAAAATAAAACCCCAAATTTTGATTGAATTACTTAAAGAACTTTGTATGCGTAACAAATTGTCTTTAAAATGAACGTTTTCTTTAAATAAATGTGTTATGGTTATGTACAATTTAATTTATGAGTTTTTTGTTAAGAGAACGACTTTTTTGCTATGTTTGAGGTTATGAACAAAATAAGGTAGTCTTTTTGTAAAAATGTCGTTATGGTTTCTTCAGTATTTTCTGGTATTTTTTTGCTTATTTTTTCTATGAATACACACACCCCTTGATGCCCTATGTCCCACTAAGGACTTGGGACCGGAAAAAAATGATTACACCTCTATAGTTTTAATTCGCATTCAGTAAATTCAAACGATTTTTAAATGTGTTTTCAATGTTAGGAAGAGTTGAGAGAAGAAGATTTAATATTCTTTGCCTAACTTTAAAAGGAGAAAAAAAAATAAAATTTGCATTTTCAAAATATTAAATTTTATAAGAATCAACAAATTTGCATTAGCAGTAAACTCTTTTTTAATCTTCTTTTGTTTAATAATACAGTTTATTTAACTTACAGTTTCGGTAGCTTTGAATGAAAAATAAAAAACAAACACCAAACTTAAAAAATTTCGCATTTTGATATATAAAAAAGCACTAAATTTATTGCGAAGAGAAAATGGTTGGGAACACTGCACAACTCAGCCAATGTGACGTCACGTACTCTCTGATGGGCGCAATCTTGTTTCTATCATTCTTGATGTAATACAAACATGTTGAAACCTGCGAGCAGTACTCGGGTTGGTGTGTTAGCGCTGTTCGTTCAAAACCGTTAAGCGGTTAAAGAACTCATGTTTTACTAAATTTCCATCAGTATTTTTAGACCGAAAGTGGAAAAACGATAACATACTACTCTTTTGCTGGAGGAACGTCATAACCAAACAAAAAAAAAAATTATCAGCAGCTCTTATCTTATGCAGTGTAAACAGATTTAGGGCGTTATCTATTAATGATCTGATCAGACAGATGAAACGAAACTGAGCGAAAATTTTCTGTTTTTAAATACGAGGTGCCTAGGAAGACTGCCAAATATTTGTTGGAGTACTGCCGGGACACTGTCTCTCCCCACATCACGCAGCCAAAATGGGATTAGACCAGAGCGATGCGTGTAACACATGCAATGAAGCGATTGCTAGGGGTACTTTGGAACACCTACTTTGCCACTACTCTGCTCTTTGTAGGACTCGACAAATGTGCTTAGGGCCATGCTATTTTTCATCCTTGAAAGATATTACTAACAAAAGGCTGAATGGCTTGTTAAAACTCGGGAAGACGTGCATTAAGAATTACATAAAATAATATCTTCGACCTTAGAGGAATAAGCGAGTTCTTTTTACAGATTAGCCAGCACTACCCAACCTATCCTGTCACGTAAAATGGTGTCAAAGATCTGTAACACCCTTAAAAATTCAAGTGTGTCGTGTCTCAGTTACAAGGTGGTTCGTTGGCACAATTAGGTCTTTTCAGCCGTCAACTATTATCGAACTTATCAAGACCGGCTCTGTGACATGACGCGATAATCTGCAGACAAAAGGCCGTTAAGCCCATGTTTTCAACTCCGAGCCACAAAAACTGCTATCATTCTCGTTTGTGTAGCGCCTACCTCAGCGCGAAATGGTGTGCGTGCCAAATAGTGTTTTCGAAAAGACTTGGGCTAAGAATAGCCCCACTCTGAAATCCAAATCAAACAGCCACTCTCTGCAGATTCATTCGTTTCTCAATTATCTTTTGTGTATTTTCCAATATCCAGATGCGACACTTTTTTGTTTTTAATGCGGCCACCGAGCTAAACAAGCCGAGAAGTGGAAAAGTTCTAAAGTCATCTGACTTGACCTTGCAAGTGAATAATCTGCAGTCAAGTTACTTGTTTTTCGACCACCCTGTGTGGTGGTGCGTTTATCACCTAAAAACCGAACAAAAAAGCAAATTTTAGAATGAAACGAATTCGCGTGTAAACAAATTATCTTAATGCCAACATGCAAATGGGCGCATGTGCCGATTACCTTATTTGCTATTTGCATTATTTGTGTCACGATTTATAAAATCGCCATTGTATTGTTGTTGCGTGCCACCAATTGTGGCAAACATAAGCTTGCTGTTACAACATCGCGAAATTGCCTCCAATTGTGTGCCGACATTTATGATGCACATTAAGTCATTTGTCGCAGGCAAACTATCTGCTGTGATTGTTGTTTTTGGTGCTGCTGTCAGCACGTTGATTTCGCTAACAACGAGGCATTTTTATTGTGTGAAATATCTGAAATATCTTATTCGCCATACAACTGCCAGCTGCTATGGTGTTGCTGTTGCTGTTGCCACTGTTGTTGTCACAATTGTATCTCTTCAGCGTTGATTGTGCGATAGTCTTTTGTGTGCTTCCCATCAACTCAGAAGAGGAAAAAAATTATACTCAGCACTGCATGGAGTGTGAGACGCGAGCCAGTGGAGGTGTGGGTGGAAGTCATTTGCCATATGAATGTAGAAGGTAATGAATCTATGTACGACAGTGGTGTAGGCGCTTGGTAGAGTCACAGTCGACAGGCAAAAAATATATACAAATGAATGCTGTGTGTGATTGTATGTATGTTTTCATGCCCACCGCTGTCATGACCATTGAAATTGAAATTGGTATTACTCATTGTTTATGCTTCTTTTTCCATGCCATTGCATTTTCCTTTTTTATTGTATTATTTCTCTAGCAAATACTTATTTCTTGACTTCCTTTTGTATCTGAAGCTTTTCCGCAACTCATTTGTTGATGAGCCTCTTTTCTCTTTTTCTCATTTCCTAATATTATAGCGGAGGAAACTAGGGTGACAAGATTGCATACAATTTGGAGTCATTGATTATCTCTGTTTCTAATTGGGCCATACACAAAAAATAACATAATTTTCTTGCTGTTTGAATTTTATGGTTTATTTTATATACCTATATAATATTATATATATTATATTTCCCATCTTATTTTAGTTTTATCCTCGCATGACAGTAATAAAATATTAAATTACTTTTATAGTACTCCTGGCAATACAATAGAATAGACAAAAAAGGCAAGATTCGGTTCAACGAACGTAAATTATAAATAAATTATTGTCTCTACCCCAATTGAAAAGAATACATGACCGTTGCTTTGTTTTGTTTTTGGTGGGTGAGATAGGGTTCAAAATGCCTTCGTATTTACAACGAGCGTCGTCTACTGCGTTGAGTGGTGTGGCCCCTACAATAATCCCACTTCTCCTTCTGGGGAGACACCCTTCTCGGGACTACTTTCTGCATTACTCCGGGCGGGGCCAGAACGGCATCCATAAAAGACCAATTCTATTCGCCTACGTCTGGGTTTACCAATTGTAGTAAACTTTCATGCTACAGCCTCGCCTTCTTGTGCATCTGCCTGTGAGGCTTCGCTTTGTTGCACTGTGTGGGAGCCTATATTTTTTTCCGTAGTAAGTACTCGATGTATCTCTCAAAAGCGTTTCAGCTGTTCTCGCACTCGAGAATTTTGCTGATTATGTAACTCAGCGCGTTGCCGCCAATTGGCCTCCTTAGATCATCTCTTTCGCGAGCCATCTGTCACAACTAAAAAAACGTGTGTTCGCTTAGGGGGCGTCCATAAATTACGTGAGGTGTTTTTTTCAATTTTCTGACCCTCCCTCCCCCCCTGGTGAGATGTCGTGAGATTTTATTCAACCCCCTCCCCCATCCCCCAATCTCACGTGAGATTTTTCAAAATGTGGGTTTCTTATGTAAACGCGTTGGATTGTTATTGTAAAAAAAAAAGAAAGTTGCTTCGTGCTTTTATTTACGACTAGTTAAGACTAGTAATCAATATTGCTGAGAGTTATAAGTGTAATAAAAATTTAACAATAGAAGACTTAAATCGTAACTACTGCGATTAAAAAAAGAATATCTACTCTAATTCAGTCCATGGAGAATCATGCGCGGTTTCAAGAGAGACTATTGGGACCAACATGTCCATATGATTTTCAGTAAAATCATGTGCTCCTTCAACTTCGTTCTAATCTAGCCACTCTAAGCCGTTGACGCTTGCGCACAGTAACTCATTAGCTCGTCTTGTGACAATCCGTGAGGGTCGCACTTTGCGGAACATACGCGCTTGCTTAGCTGGTGCAATGTGAGCTGCTCTCCTGTGCTCTGCAGCTCTTGTGATAGATGCGAAGTAAATACCGCATGTACTGCAGCATATTTTCTCTAAATCATCACGTATACTTGGGCAATAGAGATCAATAGGCGTGCTGATGAAGGCATTCAGCGGTTGAATCGGTACGCGTATTAGAAATGGAGCAAATGATTTTCCGTCATGTTCTTTAAAGTCCGGAATTGTCAAACGTCAACCTGAGTGATAGGGCGTTCGGCTCATAGTGGCGCGAAAACAACCGACGGGCTACACTGTACCGCAAATTCAGATTAAATTGAGCTATTTGGTATAAAACAAATATGGTGGTTTGACAGTAGTAATGTATAACGTCGAAGTATGAATGAAATTATTCTTTCGAACGAATTAGTGAATGATCTTAATCATACTACGATTACGCTTGAGATTAAATCTTAAGCATGTACAATTTTTTTGTTTCAATCAGAAAAAAAATTGCGTGATATTTGCCGAGACCCCCCCTCTCTCCAACGTAAGATTAGATGAGATTTGACTCGACCCCCTCCCCCCCTTAAACATCTCACGTAATTTATGGACGCCCCCTTACCTTGCCCATACGGTATTGGTATCTCCGGAAGTATATATATGTATATATAAGCCCGAGACGATCCAGTACAGTCCAACGGTCGCACATTGAAAAATTAATCAGTTAATCACTTTTTGAAAAGTACTTTACAGGCCTAGCATGACTGCTACTGCAACTACTTTGCGAAATTGTTCAGTTGAAATTACTGCTGGTGCTATATACCGTTAAGCGACTTGGTCTCTTAGAAAAACTTGTCTTTACAAGGTAGTCGAACAGGGAAATTCTTATTTCAGTTGTATTTCAAACTATGTAGGCCCGTTGTGGTACCATTGTGCAACACGGGAAACTCAGTGTTTATTCTTCATGTAACCGTTTAGATGCTCATTATGAAGCGTAGAATAGGTTTTATTCAACACCGGATAGTTCCGTAAGAGAGTCAAAATAGTAATTTCTTAACGACCTTGCTCTACTCCTAGCTAAGGACAGTTACAGAGGAACTGTCATGACCTATTGGCCTCCTGAGAATATTAATTGTTTATCCTTAAATTGCAAGTTGCCACAGGAACTCCAATATTGCCTCTGTTTTCAAGCAGCGGAAGATTAGTACTCTTTTTGGTTAGCTCACCAGCCTTGCAATTGCCTTCAAGACGGTGCTATTATCTTTTAGAGCTACCAGACATTCTTGAGCAGCCTTTGATCTTAGTATAACTGCCTCCATTGATTTGATGGCCGCCTGGCTATCCGAGAAGATATTTATAGTAGTTTTTATTACGGCGTGTGTTTTAAGGCAAATACTAGCTTAATTTCTTTTCTAGCTTGGAGCCATCCGTGTAAAAATTAACTCCCCTCTTCTCAATGGTCTTTCAGTTTGTCCCTCTCTTCTTGACGAGATGGTAGTCTTGAAGAGTCTGTCGAAGGTGCGTTTAGGGAAGAAGTAGCCGATTTCTTGATTATAACTACTCATATCTACTATGTTGTATAGAAGCGTTGCCTAACCGCCGTGCCTTTCATAGCGCCACACTATTAAGTCTAAGCGCTGAAACGGCAGCCACGTGTTTTCCTACCAGATTTTGAGCAGGCAAGTTGACTATCAGCTCCAGCGCTTTATTTGGGGTAGTCCTTAAAGCGTAATGCATAGAAACGCAGTTCTTTGGACCTTTGCCAGTAGTTTCGTATAACTTGCTGTTTTCAGATCAGAAGTATTCCATATAGCAAAATAGGCCGAACTACCGAGGCGTAAAGCCAATGTGTAATACGCGGTGTGGTATTTTAAATAAGTATTTTATAATATAATAAATATATAATAAGTTTATATGTATGTTTATGCAAATACATAGTTTAATGTAAATTTTTAGTGGACTAAAATTAGGCGTTTCGAAAAATTTTGGTGTTTGAAAAACTAACGACCAAATAATAAATATTTAATATGCTTGCGTTCACTTTTTCCACGCTCTTGTCAATGTTTCACATAGCAATGCTTTTTGTATCAGATGGAAAATGATATGCGCCCAAAGGACATATTCATTATAAGGATGGACGTATGCAAGGACGAAAAGAACGAATCTGTGCTTATTTACATTCATTACCGTTTTCATTTGCGAATGATAAATTTGTGGTGCGTACGCCTCAAATCACTTGCAGCACTTGCAACACATACACACACACTCGCCTTTTATTCACTTTTCCAACAATTTAATAATGAAATTGAAATCCCGGCCGACGTTCGACGACCTGCGACTTGTGACCTACGTCAGCCATCTACGACCGCCTTCTTAACAGAAAGCCAGACAGACAAACTTTACACATATAATACCGCCGTAAATCCACCGTCAACAACCACAGCAATAACAACAGTAGCAGCGGCAGCGACAGTGGCAAAGTGACGGAAAACATAACCAAAAGTACATTGTGCCTGTGTGCATGTATGAGGACATACATACGTATGTATATATGTATATATGTATGTATGTACGGTGGTGAATGCTTGTTTCTGGATGAAGAGTAGATGTGATGCCTGGGCGGACGCTAAAACGATTGAAGCACGTGTTGCAATGTCGTTTTGGCGCGCGGTGCACACTTCATAAATTTCCAACGAGAATAACGGAACTGTAACTGAAACAGTTATTATTACAGTTAGTTATTATGGCAGTGCAATATGTATTGTAGAGCAAGGGAAAAATCGAAAAGTACGCATCCGCTTCCGACGCTCCCTCATTCAAAAGCAAGGAAAGTTTCATTTTTGTTGGTGTTGTGCGCGGATTTCCAAAGCACATTATTTACTTTTACTTTCAACGCCTATTCTTGCGGGTTGTTGAATTTGTTGTTATTGCAGCAGCAGTTATTATTATTACTATTTGGCAGCGATGCTTGTTGTTGTTGTTGTTACAGTTGCTGGTATTGCCGGCGAAGTTTTTCCAAACTTCAGCGGAAGCTAAACCCATCATCAACAGTTGCTTGAACGGTCCGGAAGGATTCACATTTATTGTTGCTTTTGTTGTGCTATGGAAAAAGTCAAGAGGGTTTATTGGCGCAAGTGTCTGTAAGGCGGGAGTGTGTGAGCGGTTATTACAGTAGCAGTGTAGCTAGCTGCCCAAGCGTTTGATAAAATACTGAAGGCAAAGTGAATCACTTAGAGCCAGCCAAGCGACAAACCGCAATGCGCAATAAAACCGATTTGGAGAGAGTCTCTGTAGTCTTCAAAAGAAAAAAAAAATTAAGAAAAAAAGGCTGCTTTTGAATTTTTTGGTAAGCTGAGTAAACAGAGTTACAGTTTGCACTGTATGTTGTTGTTGGTCGCCACACACGTTGTTGCAATCACAACTTCGTACAGCCATCACGACAAGTCTATGATTTATTTAACCATCTTAATTGACTTTTTCCTCCGACGCTAACTGATGCGTTTGTAATAATATTTCCCTGGAATACATCTCTTTATGCATGCAGGCAGATGCGTTTTGTGTCGAGCTGCGTGTGAAAGGACAACAGTAGATAGTTAAGTCAGCTTCAGCCGTGAGGGATTTTCACGGAAGATCTCTCTTTCTTGTTTAAAGCCATTGAAGTGCATGCAAGAATAGAAGTATTCCATGTGTGAGACATGCAACTAAAGTAATCTACTTCGGCTGCGCGAACGTTTTATCGAGCCATTCCCCACTTTGAATCCATGAATATTGAATTCAAATGCTTTGTTAATAAATGTACTTGAAGTGGTAATGAAAAGATGTTGATAGTTCAATTGAAAAGAAACTTTATTTTATTAAAATTTCCAAAGCTGGCCAAGTTTGTGAAATTCCTATCAGCCTACAGAGTTGAAGTGACATCATACGTGGACGATGTATATACAGAAAGTTTTTAGGGAATGTTTTTCGACATGTTGACAACATGACTCGCCTTCTTTGAAACGAGATCTATTTGGGGTTAATATGCTGAAAACACTTAATCCGGGAGTATCACTTGAGAAAAAAATCGATCCAATTTCCCACCAAATGCGAAGTCCGCGTCGTCATCCGCTACCTCGTTGTGAAAGGAAAAGCGTCGGTTAAAACTGTTACCCGTATTCAGCTATCGTATAAGTTTTTACAAGCACTGCCTGCTGAATGAGAATGGAAGACCTCAACCGGCCGACGCCATGAAGCAATGCCAGAACTCATTTAGATGGAACGTTTTGAACCATGTTCCGGCGTCCTTGATCATTCGACAGATGATGTGGAGGCATTAGTTGACGAAAGGTTGTAGCCTCTGTATGATGGTGTTGGAGACCAGCCATGTTTCACTTCCGTACAATAATCCAGACATGAGCTGAATATTTGCAGTTTAGTGCGTCTAAAGAATTTTGATCTCTCCCATTCTGTATGCATTTGCCCGAACGCCACCCTTGCCCTTGCTTTGTTTAGCCTGCAGTTTACCTCTTCATCTGCTCGGGCGTCTGTCGTGATAGAGCAGCCGGGATAGCAGAAGCTTTCAAAAAATTCCACCGGACACCATACACCGTCAACCATTACATGTCTTGCTCTATTTTGGCTGACTCTCATAGCTTTTATCTTGGCGATGTTGACTTGCAGTCCCTCTTCGCTTGCAAGTCAGTGAGTTTGTCAGAGAGGAGGCAGATGTCATCGACGAAGTCCAGGTCCTCAAGATGTCTGGTGAAACTTTTTTTTTAAGGGAGTTTAAATCAAAATGTTGGAAACATCTCAAAGCTACCGCCAACCTAATGGTATGTGGAGCAGGCTTCCACTAATGCTAAAACAATCCTCCCAACTCGTCTAAATTCTACCCACAAAAGTATAACCTCCGGGTAGAGGGTCGTTCACGTCCGAAAACACAACAGGTACCTGCGTCTAGGTTCCACTCCTGCAAGCATATGAAGGCTACACGCCGTTGATAGTCCCAATTATGTACTCCGACTGTGTTCTTCTAGAGTAAAGGAGAAATCTGAAAAATTGCAATACTGTTACACTAACCCCTACCGTTTTGTTTTCTGTGCGATATTGTAGTGAGCGTTTCACTCAAAAGTCGTGCTTGTTCGTCCTAAACCGTCCGCCTTCACTGTTGCTCCATCGCGATGCATCGCCTTGCATTCCCAATCAATACGGCGGAGTCGCGTCATGATCTTACCTGCGAACGTTTGGGCAGCCTTCCACTTACTGCTGGTGGCGCATATGCTTCGTAGGAGGGTGCTGGGATATGGTTGATGACCCAGAGCTTGTTCGAGCATAGCTCATTGCTCTCTGAAGCGGTCGCAGTAAGAAATCACGTGTTCTGCGCTTTCGTCAGTATTCGGGCAGAAACGACTGTCTGCCAGCTTAAAATAGTGCAGGTATTTCCGAAAACAGCCATGTCCGCTGAACAACTGTGAGAGGTGATTGTCGGTGTTTCTATATTATTTCATTTCCGCCTTACGATACCCCCTTATATTACTGCGTATTACGCACTTATACTACATCCGTACCATATTTTATTACCCCCGCATTAATATCAACCTGGAACACTTTTCCGTCGAGCCTTTAAGCCCAAATGCGGTGTTGCCACAACCAAAGTGATCCATCTTTTTGTTTGGCGCACTTGTCATTCATTACAAGCGAACCGTCAAATTTGAAACCTACCGCAAGCGCACATTAATAACACATGGACAGCCGAGGCTGACAAACTTCGGCAAATTTCAATCAGAACTTCATTTTTCAAGCAGAACTGGAGTTGTCAATAATGAAATATGTCAAAGCTTCTACCAGCGCCATAGCTATCCAACAGATATCACTTCTGCTGCCCTTTCGTGATACTGAAAATTATTATTAGTTTATTTCGAAGTGGATATTTCTCGACTTTGACTTTGACTTAAGTAAAAACACTTGGCGGAGACGGCAAATTGCCAGTTCTTGCTTTGTTCGCTGTACGAGTACCGTTTCGCCAAGTTGCCGAATGAATAAAACATTTAAGTAAGCCGCAGAGTAGTGGCGTGCAACTTGGACGTAAAGTTTGTATGTATGCATGTTTTTATATGTGTATGTATATATGTGCAAAATGTACGAATTGAACTTACTTCACCCCTCAGTGGCACTGTCTGCTCTACTCCATAGAAGTTCTGCTCTTCCACGTCATCGCTTGTGATATATTGTGGAGTAGCAGTTTGCAAAACGTGATCAATTTTTAATTGCTTCAGCGCGGGCTCAAGGCGCCCTATAAAATAATGTAATTTCAAACCTTCCCTAATGCCGCTCCTCTGTTCTCTGCAGTTGACCAATGCACTACTGATGCGTTTTTGCTTGCCATGCTGGTAGCTCTAATGTGACAGCCCCGACATTTGCCACTTTTTTCGCGGTGCCAACAGAGTGCGTCTGTCGCTTGTCACACGCCGCCGTCATCATTGTCTTCGTTGCCGCTGCCAAAGTGGAAAACGCAGCAACGCGTTGTGGAAGATTTATGTCCCCCCTGATAGGTTGAATTTCTTAATGAATGTGTTTCAGTGACTTTGTTAGGCTACCGTTTGGTGGTGACCACATTTCCCCGCACTTTGCGCTATAGTCATGAACACTACGCTGTTGTTATTGGTCCATTATAAAGTTGACGATTATTAATTAGCAGAGTAATTATCACTTTGCCACAGGAATCTGTTGGCGAAGCGTGCCAATGAGGAGATCAAAAGCTCCGCCTATGCCCATTGGTGTTGGTTTACTACTCACGGTGATAAATTCCAAGAGAGGTTATGTAATGTGTACTTCGGTATTAGTTTTTTGTTTTACTACATAATTCGGTAGATATAAGAGAGCGAGGAACTAAACTAATGATTCTACAGGTCAGGCACGTTTACCTGCAAGATAATTTACATTTTGAATGTCATTATCAGATTCCGAAGCCCTATTTTCCAAAGTACTTTAAGATCCAATAATAAAGAATAAAATGCCCATGGTTCCTGCATACTTAACACTAATCATATCAGCTACATATTTATTTAAGCAAACCAATCTAGATCCAACTAAAGTTGGCCGTTCACATAAAATGTGATGAAGATGTTTCCAGACATAGTTGGCATTCTGTCTTACTAGAGGGACCCATTCGGTGCAAATGAGAAATTAGTTAATTATTATCGGTGAGATAACTTGAGAGTAAGCTCAAACCGGCCCGCTCTAACAGGTACCCAAATTTAAATGTATCAAAAAAGCGCTGCTTGTCTAAGACTATCCAACACAGTACATACCAGTACATGCCAGTACATACCTCGCTCTGAATGTTCTACTCATTTTGAAGCCTTCTAGATGTGGGCCATGCGGGATTTTTTTATCGGATAACCTTAATTTCGGTTCCAAATTACTTATTCGCCATTTGTGGAGCTTTATTTATAAGCAAATTCGGTGAACCTTGACGCAAAGTTCAAAGAGAGAATTGCTGGGAGAAGTTTTGAAAAGTACCTGGATGATGACTGGCCAACCCAGTTGACTTAATTTTTATCCGCAAATTGAAACACGAAATTAGATCGAAAAAACAATTCTTTATTTTATAAATGTAAATTATTTAGACCCGAAGCAAAAAAAGGGCGATGCAGTAATTTATTCTTAATTGATTAATTACCGATACCGGGGGAGCTGTGGCAAACGAAAACGAAACTGTCTGGCCAACGAAAACGAAACTGTATCAAAAGGTGCGTAGGCTGATCCTTTTATAATGGTTTTGGGCACCGCTATCCCTTTATCGATGCTAGGTGAAGGGGAGATCATGCGAAGACGATGCGACGTGGGCTTTATGTATTTTTTCGGCATACATATGTATCGATGTGCATGTATGTTGTTGGCAATGCAGATGTACTAAATTCTGCACAAAGAAATGATGAGTTAGTGATAACAACAAAGTGAAAAGCAGCGAAGAGCGAAGTGAACGATGAAATGATGAGTAAGTGATAACAACAAAGTGTAAAGCAGCGAAGAGCGAAGTGAACGATGAAATGAAATGTGAGCGATAGAGAAGTGAAAGGAATAGGGTGAGCCCAAATTGTGGGTGATGCGAAAATAAGTTAAGGTGAGCCCAAATTGTGGGTGATGCGAAAATAAACCTTAAACCCTTAACAGTACCTGTGGTAAAAAGTAATCAATTTCTTGCATTTCACGCGAAGCGTGAGAAATTCCAATTTGAATGGTGCCGCGATTTGTCATAGAAGGCAGAAAGTGGAAAAGCTTTCAATGTTGTGACAAGATTTGGACCACCTTAAGAAAAATCTTCAGGAGTTTTTGCACCAAATCATTTTTGTGTTTTTGGTTAAGCCAGTGTAGGGTCCCACAGCTTTTGTAATGAGAGTTAAATGGTACACCTGCGTGTGAACCGATTATCCAATGAGCGGTAAATACAGCTACGTGTTTGCAAATTGAATGGCGTGGAGTTCCCAGTACTTTCTGAGCCCTCCGCATATTGTACGGGTATACAGAGTTTTCGAAATAGAAATAGAGCTGCATCTTTTCTGCGGTTGCCTGAAAAATAAGTTGTGCAATTTCCGTTTAACGATAGTCAGGGGGATGCCGATGAACGGGTAGGAGGACTCTGACACCAATCCGGTCGACCCGTTCCTGGCAAGTTCACCAGCAATTTCATTTCCCTCCATGTTCCTATGTGCAGGAAGCCAGATTAGAGAAATGTTACCTGCACACCCAAGAGATTTGATCTCCTCCTTATAGGAGTTGACTAATTTGGCGTCGTCAGAGCCTTGATCGCGGCTTGGCTCTTGAAAACAATGTTAATATCTCCATTGCTCCTACATTTCCTAAGCATTTTGCATGCCTGCAGAATGGCCTGAAATCGCCCCTACTGCGACTCCCGATTACATCTAGGAACCGTTAGTGAAGATAGTGAAGCGCCAGCTTCGGTACAGATTTCCCCCTCGTTTCAATCCTACCTACTTGGATGGATTGCCCCGGCACGACCCTCAAACTCCAGTTTGAGAATAGAGTGTCTGACCGAAGTTCAGAGAAAAACTGTGCTAACTGTCCAAAAATTCTGCCATGTCCTTCAACTTGATTGTACTTTGAGTAGCGACGAAAATGACGGAAAAGTCGATGGGAAGTAAGTGCAAAAGGAAATTCGGGGCAATACTGGGGTAAGTTCTATGGTATATGCGAAGATTCTCTGCTTAAGACTTCACTCTGGAATCGTAATGTATGTATGTATAGTAGGTATAAGCAGCAGGTTGAAATTTTGCTCAAATTTCAGCTCGAAAAAAGTGAATACAGTTTATGTAGCCCAGTATTGAAGGGTCCAATAAATAATGGCTTCGACGCTCGTTTTTAATAACATTTAATTTTTGTGAAAGTCATACATCAATTAAAAACTAAATTATCCCATACTTGTTTAACCAATCAAGACAGTCAAATCTATATTGATGCCGAGTATCTGAGGGTGGAGTGATTGCTGTGTATTTGGGGGGAAGAGGGAGTGTCATATGGCCATCCGTAAACACCAATTTTGAATGAATAATTTTCCATTGCCTCAAAGCATTTAAACTTTACATACCCCCACAAATAAAAGTCTTGGTGGTCAATCCACTGGTCCCAGACGAGAAAAAAATTGCTTACCAAGACGACGACGCAGTAAATCCATTGTTTCACAGGCTATATGGCAAGTAGCGTCGCCTCTTTGGGTCAAAATGTTGTGGATATCACGACGATCATTTATCATAGCGCGATAGCATTCGCATTTTACTCCTACATTGGCGCCAACCTCGCCTTTGCAGAAATGTGGGCCTATAATTCCTCCAACCCATAGGCCGCACCAAACGGTTGTTTTCACTGGATGTAATGGCTGTTCTTAAATCACTTCGAGTTGCTACTCAGCCAAAATACGGCAATTTCGCTTATTGACGTAGCCATTAAGCCAAAAATGGACCTCATCGCTGAACACCATAAATTGGTCTGAGCGCGACTTAAATTTTCTTTTATTGTTCAAAGAAAATTTTATTTTATTGTTCAAAGAAAATTTTATTTTTTCTCTTCAATTTTATATTTTACAGAAATCTTCTTTTTTCAACTCAACTTAAAAAACAAAACTACCTCGACTCATATTTTATGTCATTAACTAGCATAGTACATGAATCCGGTGAATAATATAATACATACATACATTAGTAAATACCTTAATAAATACAGGGTACATAGTAACATAATTAATAACATAACTCATAACTCCTCCACGGATTAGATAAGAGTTCTCCTGGACTCTATTTCTAGATTTTTATTAATACAATATATTCTGAAGAAATTCATTTAATTAGTTGGGGGCATACACAAATATGTGTTTACAATTAATCCAAATTTGAAAATAACAAAATATATTATTCTTTTAGCATAATAACAGTTTTTTTTTTTTTTTTTTTTTTTTTTTTTTTTTTTTTTTTTTTTTGTTTTTTTTTTTTTTGTTTTTTATGGATTTTCTAGACGGTTAGATGAATATTTAAATGGTCGTTTAATATTAGATACATGAATATTTCTTAATGGCAGTATTCTATAATAGGGTTGGTCTTTATGCCTAACTCTTTTATAATTTTTAACTGGGCCTGTTATTCGTTTTTCTACATAAGTTTCTCTGCTCATATTTCTTTTATTTATTAAATTTTGTTTACTTTTTCTTGTTCTTTCACACAAAACAGCTGCATCTACTACATCTCTGGCTTCTTTAGGGGTACATTTTAAAGTTGTATGGTATCGGTTATTATAAGTATTTATAGCAACCTGCATCTTCATATTTATAGTAAGATCTTTATCCTCGATACCTGTTATTAATTCAATAAGAGTTGAGTGTAATCTTTCTATGTCGCCATTGCCAGTGTGTGAGTTGGGTTTTGTCAAATGGACAACTACATTTTCCTCTTTTAAATATTCAAGCAACTATTCTGCCCTGAACTCGTTATCCATTATAATTTTTTTCGGTTTACCAAATTTAGCAAAGTGTTCTAAAATCAAAGTTTTCTTCGTTTGCCAATTTCTATTTCCTATATCATAAGCTGCGGCAAACTTTGTTAATTTGTCTATAGTTGTTACGAATGAATGTTTTTTATGTGGAATATATCTAAATGAATGACTTCGTTTTTTTCAGCTGGCGTTTCTGTGATACAAAACTTCTGCTTTACAGGATACCTGTCATATTTTATTTCCTGACATTTCTGACAATTATTAATTATTAAATGAATGTGTTCTCTTAATTTTGGAAAGTATATTTTATTTTTCAGACTATTGTAACACTCGTTAATACCGCTGTGTAGAGATTCTTCGGTATGATATAATGATATTTGTTTATGTAAGTCGTCTTCATTCAGTATCTCTTTTGCACGTAGTGTACATTTTACAAACTTGGTTGTGCTGGTGGAAAAAGTGGAAATCAAAAGAAGTTGGATTTTATGGTAATCCCTGTCCGATACGTCTGCAAAAATGCCAATTATTCCTGGTTTGATGTGGCACCTTAACAAGTCTTTTATATAGTCTTCATTTCCTAAAGGATTAATTTCAATGATTTTTCTATTATGAATTGTTTGAATTTCATTTTCAATATTGTATGTCAAAATAAGCTGCAGTTTATATTTGTTCACAATTTCTTCTTTTATTCGTATCCACTGTCTTGATTCTTCCTCTTCAGTACTCGATATTTGCATATTAGACTCGGTTTCATTATTCTTTCGTATTTTTTCCGCATTAGTCAACCTGCTAAGATAATCAGCTACCTTATTTTCATGCCTTTTTAAATATTCTATCTCGAAGTTGTACTCCTGAAGTTTTAACAGCCACCTTTGATGTCTTTGGGAGAATTCCTTACCCTTGTATTTGTCGTTCATGTATTTTATCGGTAAATGATCTGTCCGAATTTTAAATTTATTTCCATGTAAGTAAGGCCTAAAGTAATTCACTGAATAAACAATTGCCAAAAACTCTTTATCTGTTGTGCTATAACTCTTTTCGTGCTTGTTTAAAGTCCGCGATACATAACATATTGGGTGACCCTGTTGCGATAACACTGCGCCAATAGCATAATCGCTGGCATCGGTTGTTACAACAAACTGCTTGTCAAACTCTGGATACTTCAATATTGGATGAGTTGTTATAAGATTTTTCAGCTTTTCAAACGCCGTTATATATTGAGGATCACTACTATTAATTTTATTATTTTTCTGAAGGTATTTGATCATTGGATAGGCCACACTAGCGTAGTTTCGAATAAATTTTCTATAGAAACCTGTCGTTCCTAAAAAGCCCCTTAATTGTTTCTCTGTTTTGGGTAATGGAATTTCCTGAATTGTTCTTACTTTTTCCGGATTTGGCTTCATTCCTTCTTTTGTGAGAATATGCCCCAGAAATGATGTACTTTTTTTCATAAAACTACATTTATCGGACTGAATTTTCAGATTGTGCTGCTGCAGTTTATAAACTATTTTACTTAACGATCTTGTTAATATATTCTCTCAAAATATCGTTCATAAGCCTCTGAAAAGTTGCCGGCGCGTTCTTTAAGCCAAACGGCATTCGAACGTATTCATAGAGGCCTGCAGGGGTGACAAACGCAGTTTTTTCTATATCCTTTTTGGCTAACAAAATTTGATGATATCCCTTTGCCAAATCGATGGTGGTGAAATACTGCGCTTTTCCCAGCTTGTCTAAAATACTGTCTATATTTGGCAAGGGGTATTTATCATCGATTGTAACTTGATTGAGACGTCTATAGTCAACAACAATTCTATACTTTTGGACTCCTGAGCTATCTAATTTTTTTGGGACGACTATTATAGGAGAACTATAGCGACTTTTGCTTTTTCTAATTATGCCTTGAGCTTCCATTTCTTCCATTTGACGTCTCACTTCTGCTTCGTGCTTGGGTGGATAGCGATATAATTTTGAATTTATTGGCTTATCTGTCGTAGTATTTATTTCATGTGTAATTGTTGTTGTACTCGTCAGTATGTCATTTTCTTTGTAAAGTAATTTGTTATATTTCTTCAATAACCTTTCAATAACTTCTTTCTCTTTTTTGTTTAAATCATCTAATTGTTCCTTTTGTATTTTGCATTCTTCTAAAACATTGACTTCAAATTCTTTTGATATAAAATATAAAGTAGCTCCATTAGTTAAGAGTATTAGCTGATCTTTTAGAACGATTTTTGCTATATTATTTACAACAAAATCCATACCTAATAAAAGGTCATATGGCTTATCCATTGATATCGCAAGCCATTTCATTCTAGAATTGCAGGGGTATTGAAACTCTTTTGGGCATTTAGTAGACACTGTTTTGTTAAATTTACGCACTCTACCCTCTATCGTATTTAATGGTGTTGTGGTTTCTGTTAATATTTTGTATTTATTTTCTCCTATTTTGTTGGTATTTAGTAAACTTACAGTGGACCCTGTATCTAATAACGCAAGATATTCTTGGTTTTCGATTGTTAGTTTAAGTAATATTTTTTTACGGTCCGAGGCTAGTTGATAAAAAAAATGTCTTCAGTTGTATTTGTTTCAAATGGGGTTTGGCTGATAACATCTACCTCCATCGGTTCGCTTTGCCTATATTGTTGCCTACGAGTACTATCGCTGTCTTGTCTCAATGGTTCATTGCTGCTATTTGTTACATCGTGACGATTTCGGTTATAATTGTTATTGTGGTATGATCTAGTATTATATGAATGCTGTTGTGAACTATTAGTATGATGTCTAGTTTCTCGATCGTATTTGCTTATGTTTTGTTGTAACTGTTTTGGTTTTTCATTTTCGTAGCGACTATTACGATCTGAGTAGTAATTTTGATTTTGGTAATAATTATTTTGAATGACATTCAGTATTTTTTATTGTATGCTTTAGAAGTAGACTACTTTTTAAATTACCCTCGTCTTGACCTACAAAAGAAACCACAATTTCTCTAACTTCTTGAATTTTTAGTTTTTTCATAATTGCGAATGCAAGAGTACCTGAAACTAATTCTTTTGTTCTTTGTACAAGCATGCCACTAAATATATTAGTTACAGTTTCGGAATCATCTTCAAACAGTGCAAGTTCGCTTATATACTCTAATATTTGAGTAATTCTATAATCTAGATCTTTTATACTTCTTACTCTAAGATTATTGATGATACTCGTTATTTCCATTTGATTTTTGGACGCTCGATAATGCTTCTTTAACCGCTGCTTGCATTCATCCCACGTCGAAGGGGGGCTCACGGATAGTATATTTTTGGCCATGCCCTGAATCTTCAGGTTGAAAATTATTTTATAAACGTCATCACAACTTGACGGGAAATCTGCAAGGGCTCTGTTAACAGCTTCTATAAAGGATGGCAGAGTACCTGCTTCTCCTCGGAACTCCGGCAAATACCGAATTTCCTTTTCTATTTTACTCCTCCATGATATGGGTTGATGATTCGCTACTACGAGCTGTGTCAAAGCCGCTAGACACTGTTCGATGGTACTTTGATTACCCTCCATCATTTTACGGGTTTTCTCAAAAATTTGTTGGCGTTTCTCCTGACTTTTCATATAATATTGTCACAGTGTTGTTTCTGCGTTAGTTACTAAATTTTTGTTTTAACTAACTTCGTTGCTCACTTGGAAAAAGTACGCCTTTTTTTTTATTAACCAGCAGTTTCACTGGATTCCTTTTAAACAAAAATAGGAATCCTACCGACTGCGCCACTTAAATTTTCTTTTATTGTTCAAAGAAAATTTTATTTTATTGTTCAAAGAAAATTTTATTTTTTCTCTTCAATTTTATATTTTACAGAAATCTTCTTTTTTCAACTCAACTTAAAAAACAAAACTACCTCGACTCATATTTTATGTCATTAACTAGCATAGTACATGAATCCGGTGAATAATATAATACATACATACATTAGTAAATACCTTAATAAATACAGGGTACATAGTAACATAATTAATAACATAACTCATAACTCGCGCGATGAACGTGTTTCACAGAGCATCGATTTTCGTTATACAATTGCACGATTTGTAAATGTTATTGAGGCCTAAATCTATCCTTGATTAAATGTCCATATTTATTTAGTTTGACAGGAGTTGTGATCTGTCAAAAAACCCTATTGGAAAAAGAACCTGCAATCCGATCATCCTTTAATACCTTTTACTCATTTCGGTAATATCGGATGGCGAGTTCTATTTAGCCCGTTGTTCACCAGTTCCCGCGCTTTACCGCTACTGTTTTTTTCCGTCATTCGAGAATACCTTGTCTAGAACCAATACATTTCACTTTAGTTGAAGCAAAACCTCTTCGAAATTTCCTAAAACCTCACCGCTTCGAAAGTAGTAAATTCTCCTAATGGGATTGTGTAGAAAAAAGGAATATACGACTTACATAAAAGAGCTGTTTTCAGTTTAATCGAAAAATAAGTTGTGCAATTTCCGTTTAACGATAGTCAGGGGGATGCCGATGAACGGGTAGGAGGACTCTGACACCAATCCGGTCGACCCGTTCCTGGCAAGTTCATCAGCAATTTCATTTCCCTCCATGTTCCTATGTGCAGGAAACCAGATTAGAGAAATGTTACCTGCACACCCAAGAGATTTGATCTCCTCCTTATAGGAGTTGACTAATTTGGCGTCGTCAGAGCCTTGATCGCGGCTTGGCTCTTGAAAACAATGTTAATATCTCCATTGCTCCTACATTTCCTAAGCATTTTGCATGCCTGCAGAATGGCCTGAAATCGCCCCTACTGCGACTCCCGATTACATCTAGGAACCGTTAGTGAAGATAGTGAAGCGCCAGCTTCGGTACAGATTTCCCCCTCGTTTCAATCCTACCTACTTGGAGGGATTGCCCCGGCACGACCCTCAAACTCCAGTTTGCGAATAGAGTGTCTGACCGAAGTTCAGAAAAAAACTGTGCTAACTGTCCAAAAATTCTGCCATGTCCTTCAACTTGATTGTACTTTGAGTAGCGACGAAAATGACGGAAAAGTCGATGGGAAGTAAGTGCAAAAGGAAATTCGGGGCAATACTGGGGTAAGTTCTATGGTATATGCGAAGATTCTCTGCTTAAGACTTCACTCTGGAATCGTAATGTATGTATGTATAGTAGGTATAAGCAGCAGGTTGAAATTTTGCTCAAATTTCAGCTCGAAAAAAGTGAATACAGTTTATGTAGCCCAGTATTGAAGGGTCCAATAAATAATGGCTTCGACGCTCGTTTTTAATAACATTTAATTTTTGTGAAAGTCATACATCAATTAAAAACTAAATTATCCCATACTTGTTTAACCAATCAAGACAGTCAAATCTATATTGATGCCGAGTATCTGAGGGTGGAGTGATTGCTGTATATTTGGGGGGAAGAGGGAGTGTCATATGGTCATCCGTAAACACCAATTTTGAATGAATAATTTTCCATTGCCTCAAAGCATTTAAACTTTATATACCCCCACAAATAAAAGTCTTGGTGGTCAATCAGTCTATAAGTTTAATAGTTAAAATAGTTTTAAATCTAAGTAGTATTTCTATGTATACCATCCTCGTATTCTAGAATTATAAGAAGATGTACTACCACAAGACTCTATCTTACTATGTACAAAACAAATCAAATAAATTGAAATTGAAAATTGAAATCCACTGGTCCCAGACGAGAAAAAAATTGCTTACCAAGACGACGACGCAGTAAATCCATTGTTTCACAGGCTATATGGCAAGTAGCGTCGCCTCTTTGGATCAAAATGTTGTGGATATCACGACGATCATTTATCATAGCGCGATAGCATTCGCATTTTACTCCTACATTGGCGCCAACCTCGCCTTTGCAGAAATGTGGGCCTATAATTCCTCCAACCCATAGGCCGCACCAAACGGTTGTTTTCACTGGATGTAATGGCTGTTCTTAAATCACTTCGAGCCAAAATACGGCAATTTCGCTTATTGACGTAGCCATTGAGCCAAAAATGGACCTCATCGCTGAACACCATAAATTGGTCTGAGCGCGCGATGAACGTTTTTCACAGAGCATCGATTTTCGTTATACAATTGCACGATTTGTAAATGTTATTGAGGCCTAAATCTATTCTTGATTAAATGTCCATATTTAGTTTGACAGGAGTTCTGATCTGTCAAAAAACCCTATTGGAAAAAGAACCTGCATCCGATCATCCTTTAATACCTTTTACTCATTTCGGTAATACCGGATGGGGAGTTCTATTTAGCTCGTTGTTCACCAGTTCCCGCGCTTTACCGCTACTGTTTTTTTCCGTCATTCGAGAATACCTTGTCTAGAACCAATACATTTCACTTTAGTTGAAGCAAAACCTCTTCGAAATTTCCTAAAACCTCACCGCTTCGAAAGTAGTAAATTCTCCTAATGGGATTGTGTAGAAAAAAGGAATATACGACTTACATAAAAGAGCTGTTTTCAGTTTAATCGAAAAATTTGGCACTCTTCAAAGTCGAGTTGTTTCCTTTGTAGCGAAGAGCACTACTTTCTCTAATATTTTGTGTTCAAAAAAAAAAAAAAGGAAAAAGAAGCAATTCGTGTTGACAAATGCTATCAATTGTCAAAATCATCATGCAGCACTGCACTTTGCCACATCACCAGCAACAATCTGAGTAGGTACACTCTTCAGTGAATAATATCGGTGAGTTATCTCTGTGTGTATGTGCGCCTGTATGCATGAATGTCTGAATATTCAAAACGCTTAAACGTCACAACGAAGGTCATTTTGATGTTTCGCAGTGCTGCAAAATAGAATACAACAATGCAAACTGCAAAATCAAATACTCGACACCTTGTCGATCGATACCACCCCATCTTCACCTCCCACCAGCCACATTAAGGGGAATAGCAAAAGAAGGTGTTGACAAACATGAAATTCGTGTGAATTCCGACACGTTGTGACAATTTTTCTGCAAAACTAAGACCGCATAAAAACCAACAATTGCACAATAAACCAAAAAATAAAATAAAACAATAACAAGGGAAACATTGCTTTACAATAAAAATCAGTGATAACAATTCGCTTAGCCATGCCGCGTGCTGCATAAATAAAACAACAAAAAATACATGCAGCAGAAATACAAATGCTCAAAAGCTGGTGCATAGAAATGTCGCAGTGTTAGCCGATTTGGAGATATTTAGCTGCTTGTAAAAAATATTTGAAATTCTTTGAAATTTGCTTAAGCTTCTGAAAAGGAAACGAGAGCTTTAGCTGCTTGTTTACTCACATTCGTGCATATGTATGTGTGCGTTTATTTTGGGTACTAAGCGGTGTTGTGTCAACGTGGGCTAGTGATGCTAATCATGGGAAATATAGCATTTCGGTATTACTTTATAACCGTAGGCAAGCGTATTATAATTGTATGCTCATAACAGTTTTATACGATACCATAGGTTAAGAGAGAGACAGATATAAATATACTTTCATTTGTGCTCACATATTTAAGTCACTTAGCCTTTTTAAAATATTCCCAATATTTTTCATGGAAATTTCAAAATTCCAAACTTGGTAGGAAATTCACAGAAATTTAAAAATTTAAAAACATGCATATCAAAATTTAAGATTTTTTAATCAATGTTTTGCGAAAACCTATGGGTACGCAGTTTCATATATACAGTGAAACTTTTCGTGGACGGAGACTCATGGTCAGTCAGTTTTTGTCCGTCCAAGAGAGGTGTCCACTCAAAAGAGGGCAACTTCTTCCGATATGTAAGATTTGCTATAGAAAAAAATATCCGGTAAAGAGATGTGTCCGGCTAATAGAGGTGTTCGTTATTTTTGCGTAATATTTTTCCGCAAGTGGCTTAAAACTGTAATTAGCTGTTACAGCATCGGCACCATAAACATCACCTGTAACTAACAACTGAATGGAACGAACAAAAAACAGCAAACGTATTTTCTTTTTAGTGTAAAATGTTACCTTTACAACGACTATAAACTTTAAATTGTTTGATCGACACTTTACGAGATATCGAGCGATAGGGGATTTCTTTTTCTCCATGCTAATATTTTTCCGTAATTCCTAGGTAGGTATGTAGTTTCATAGCCCATTCAATTTTAGTTTAACAAAGTGTAAGTTTGAAGTCGCTTAAAAGTAGCGTTGTTTTTTGACAATTTTTTTCATAAGATGTTGAGAATTTTCTTCCATATAAAGCACATTTTCGGAAAGCTTTCCCTTTTTTCTTCCCACCTCATTTAAATGCGACGTATGTAAATATTATTGAAATCAGATAAAAACCTCGCATACTTTTTATATATTAAGACTAAGTTGCGTCCCTCTGATGTAAGAGCTAAAATTCTCATTGTCTATGAGTTTGTTTGACTCCAAAAGCTAACAGCCAGCCTAAATTAAATCTTACTATTTATATCATTTGATAAGTTATTATTTATAATTTTTTTGTATTATTTTTTGCTATTATTTATTAACAAGAACGTCAAACGCTGGAGAACGCAGTCCATCACATAACCACTGAAAATGTAATCGACAAAATGCTAAGCAGCGTGGAATCGAGGTTCAGTTGTTTGGCGGAAAAAATTCTTTGGATGAGAAAGCGAGACCTGGACGCAGACACACCAGCATAGACCTTTGTAATGAGGAAGACGGAACGCCCCTCTGAAGTAATGCGAAAGCGGTTCCAAACTATAGGGAGTTTTTCCAATGGTCTCCGGACATACCATTGATGCGCCGACAGCTTTGATGATGCATTAGGCCTTTTAAGCCCTCTTTTCCTAAAAAAAAGTTATTATGTATTTTGTATTTGATTTTTATTTATTTATTATTATTCATTAATTCTTGTTTTTTTCTTTTGTATTTTAAGTATGCATTTTGCTAATGCTTAAGTCTTTGTTTTTCACTATATGCAAAAATATTTCGCAGATTTAGTCTACAGACTTTTAATGGCTGGCCTTGTTTCTTCAAAGGACTTGTGATCGGCATTCCTCTGAATGTTGTTAAAGGGGAATTGCACAACTTATTTCTAAGGAAAAAGTAGAAAAGCTCCATTTCTTCGTGTTTAATTTCGAAAACTCTTTGGCCCCAGACTCTATAGACGCAGGTCGCAGAAAGTCCTATGGACTCCACGCTATTCAATTTCCGAACTCGTAGCTGTGTTTACCGGTGGATTTTCAGCAAATACACAAAAACTTAGGATTACCATTTAATCCCCATTGCTCCCCCTTTTAGAGAAGGAGACTGTTGAGCACTTTCTCTGCAAATGTCCGGATTTGGCAGCTTGGCGATTAAGGTCACTGAATGAGGTTCTAAATCCCATCAACCTTCTTCGTTATTTCAATAGCTCTGGTTGGCACTAGATATCTGCCTATCGGAGGTCTCATAACGGTATCAAATCGGCGCTTTAGTGATACTTTGGGGTGCGACAGACTGCTACTTCAACCATTTCACCTGCCCACTTACCTGCTCAATTTTTGAGAAACTTTGCTAAGATTATATGACTGGATATTCAAAGGTTCAAGATGTCGTTAAACTTTGCAGTATTGAATAAGATTTAATGTATTTAAAATCTTTCTTTTTCTACCCAAATGTGTTCCCTGTGATTGCATATTCCCAAGATGCCAGTTTTCAGAATTTTATTCAATTTTATTTCCAAATTTTTTCCACATTACACAACACTTGTTCAAATCCATCCCTTTGTTGTTGCGAGTTGTTCAGCGATTAGTTGTTGTGACACCACAAGCGCAGTGCATCTTTACAAAAGCCACAACGTTTTGGGACAATTTAGTCACTGAATTTCAAGCGTGATGTGCCACAGTGGCTTGGATTTCATATTTTCGGCGATTGGTTTTTGATTTTTTGCGAAGAGCTTATGTAAGCAGATTTTTTTATGAGCAACATTTAGTGCAGACACCAACTTTTATTTTCTCATACGAGTATGCCGTGTAAACTTTGCTACGTAAAATTGTCTTAATTTTTTTTCGTTTTTGGCCAGGTTGACTACTAAGTACTCCGTTGGCTGACTGACCGTTTCGTTCATCGTCGTTTTGCTGCAACGCTTCACGTTGAACGTTGCCTAAGAATATTGATATCGTGCATATTGATCTTGTTCGCCGATAAGACAATGGCATGAACCACTTCCTTGGAAAGCGTCCAACTTGTCCGTGGATCAGCTGCATTGCGCATTTCACATTGGGCTGTACACACACCCACACACACATACACATATGCATTTATATATATATTGTATATATATTGCGGATTGCCATGCCGTCTGGCGTTGAGCCGTTGGAATTGCTTTGGATTGAATTGGTTTTTAGCTGCTTTGTTGGGTTTATTGCATATAGTTTTTATTGTAATTGTATTTTTACGTTTATTTCTGGCAGTTGCCATCTGAACTCGGGGTTGCCCAAATGGTTTTTATGTATGAATCCTTTCTTATTATGTTTAATATTTGGTTGTTGGCTTTGTTTCTTGTTGCTGTCGCTCTTTGTTGCTATAGTTGTTGTTATTCTACGTATTGTTATTTTATGGTTGCACTTTTGGTTAATATTTTTTGACAAAGTGCATGTGATAGCAGTTCACCATATGGCAATATGCGTACAAACAAGCATACATACAAATTTACCTACATACACACATGCACACATGCACGTACGTGTGTGTATGTTTGTTAGCGTTTGTACGAAAGCTTCGCAGTTCATTTCCTTCACATCTTTCTGACCATTGTCTGTTGGTGTCTTCAACTTCTACCACGATTGGTGTTTTTTGTTCGCTTTGGAAATCTATTTGTAGATTGGTTCATGGCTATAAATTGAATAATGGCAATGTATGAATTTGCAAACATTGCTTTTGCTGTTCACAATTATTTTGTGTGTGTGCATTCTGTTTTTGCTTTCTTTTTTATTTCATATGCCTTTGCAAATACAATTCGTGTGATTCTTATCAAAAATTAAAAATGTTTTCCTGTTTCATTTGCTTTGCTTCCTTTTGCTCATATTATTTTACATACGAATGGGATTTCATATTTACATATGCACCCTTGAGTAGTTTTTTTTTGTGGGTAGTTGCTAAAAAATATGATATTAATTTTTGTCATAATTCATTCAAAATAATTTTAGATTTTTGAATAGGAATAAATTAGGTTGCACAATATTTTCTTCTTCTACGTCAATGACATAAAATATCAAATCCATCCCCCATTCTCTGATACCAGCAGGCACCGCATTTGAAGGATGGAGCCATTAATGACTAATGAACTCCAAGTCCGTGAATGTTCCGTATAATATTTTGCTTGAGCAAACTATCAAAGGAATTCATGTTGGCTAATTGGAGCTATGGAGTGCAATTTATGTCGTGGAATGGTTGTTGTTGTAATATTATATTATGATAGATTTATTGCTTCCAAGCTCGCAGTGCCTTATGTCCAAATATGGCATACAAAAACTTTATTGTTCAATTGAATACTCAGCAAAAACTGCTTTCTATTCAAACTCTTGATTCTATCGGAAGCGATAACACTCTTTGATCAGAATCGATTTAATGCCCACGTAGCCGAATTGGTAGGTAATTACCATTCGGTAGTGCCTTGGTTCAAAACTGATGACCGGATTATAGAAAAAGTTTTTTCTAATAGCGGCAGGCAATGGGAAACCTCCGAGTGTACTTCTGCCATGAATCTCTTAATAGAAAACCAGCAGCCCTTCGGAGACGGCATAAAACTGTAGGTCCCTCCATTTGTGTAAAACATCAAGACGCACACCACAAGTGAGAGGAGAAGCTCGACACATTTATGTATATTTATAAATATATATACATATTGTTTTTTTTGTAACGCCCAAAAATGTCTTGTGTCTATCACAACTAAAGTTTCAACCACGTAGTCTGATTAATATCTCTGACCTGGTGCTTCAGACTACAACATTTTGTGTGACGCGAAGTCGATCAGCCTTAAAATTTCGTTGCAGAATGAAGAATACTGACGATTAGGTTACATTATCTAACGTTTGGGCCAAATATCTCTTCTTTTTCAACGCAAACTAAAATAATCCGCCATGATTTCTAATATCGCGAAGAGAACCGCGGCTTAAAAAAAAATATTAGAAAGTGGAGGAAAACGTGTAGGATGGTAAAGGGAAATTGGAATATATTGAAAACAATACGTCTCGTCACGCGTCATGATACTGTGGTAGTTTGGATCTTTCACGTCATCCTTAATGAAGTCCTTACAATTTTGCACACGAAGCTTGTTTTGGTGATACATTTCTCAAACTCTAGTTTCAGTTTTTTGACTCGATCGAAAAGAAAAAAATCGCAGGGTGTCATATCAGGTAAATTCGATAGCTGATGGATGGCGCTGTGCGACTGTGCTTTATTATGGTGCATAGTTCAGGAGTTGCTTTTCCCACAAATCCTTTTTTTGAGTTTTTCTTCCTTTTTTGACTGAAAACAACGTGGTGTTTTGGTCTTGGTTCATTCGGAGCTCTACTCACTCGACTGATATCTGGATTGCGCGCCGTACTCATAAACCCATGTCTCGTCTCCAGGAACGCTGCTTTTGATTAATATTGGGTCGGATTCAGTCTTTGAAATCATGTCATTGGCGATATCAACGCAGCCCCTTTCGTGCATGAAATTTAGGTCCTTTGGGATCAACTTTGCAGCAATATCCTGAACGGATCAATAAGCAATGTTCGTGTCCTCTGCTAGCTCTCTGATGGTTAATTTGCGGTTATTTATGAACTCGTAAACTGTTGCTTCCTTTAGAGTATCATTACCGAAACAGTTTCCCAACATTTCTAAAGTTTTCGCATCACTGAATCCATTTTTATCACAAAATTTAATAAAAGCTCGTTGTTAATAGGTCTATTTATAAGTTCGTGCGGTTTTACAACAGATGGCGTAACTTGATTATTATTCCATCGATCCACATTTCCAAACATTCATTGGAGAGCTACTGTCGTAAGGCACAAACGTCAGTATAAGTTTTTTATTTGAAGCGTAAACAACAATATTTTTACCACACTTGAAAATGTCGAATTTCGTGCCAAATAATGTGTTTTTGCGGGGAATTCTTCTTCATTATTTTAATATGAAGAAAAAAGCAGCCGAAAGTCATCGTATCTTGGTGGAAGTTTATGGTGAGCATGCTCTATCTGAGCGAACGTGCCAGAAGTGGTTTGCACGCTTTAAAAGTGGTGATTTTGGCTTGGAAGACGAAGAACGCGAGGGTGCGCCGCCAAAGTTCATGGATACCGAATTGGAGGAATTGCTCGATCAAGATCCGGCTCAAACGCAAGAAGAGGTTGCAAAAACTTTGGGAGTTGATCAATCAACCATTTCCAAACGTTTAAAAGCCATGGGAATGATCCGAAAGGTAGGCCATTGGGTGCCGTATGAATTGAAGCCAAGAGACGTTGAACGCCGTTTTATGGCATGCGAACAACTGCTTCAACGGCACAAAAGAAAGGGTTTTTTGCATCGAATTGTGACTGGCGATGAAAAGTGGGTCCATTACGACAATCCAAAACGTCGGGCAACGTATGGATACCCTGGCCATGCTTCAACATCGACGTCGGCGCAGAATATTCATGGCCTGAAGGTTATGCTGTGTATCTGGTGGGACCAGCGGGGTGTTGTGTATTATGAGCTACTGAAACCGAATGAAACGATTACGGGGGATGTCTACCGACGACAATTGATGCGTTTGAGCCGAGCACTGCGAGAAAAACGGCCGCAATACGCCGATAGACACGACAAAGTTATTTTGCAACATGACAATGCTCGGCCACATGTTGCACAAGTGGTCAAAACATACTTAGAAACGCTCAAATGGGATGTCCTACCCCACCCGCCGTATAGTCCAGACCTTGCGCCATCCGATTACTATCTCTTCCGATCGATGCAACATGGCCTGGCTGACCAGCACTTCCGTAATTACGATGAAGTCAAAAAATGGATCGATTCGTGGATTGCGGCAAAACCGATCGAATTTTTCACAAAGGGAATCCGTGAATTGCCAGAAAGATGGGAAAAAGTAGTAGTAAGCGATGGACAATATTTTGAATATTAAATTTGTAACCATTTTACGTCAATAAAGTTTCAAATTTCGAAAAAAAACCGCACGAACTTATTCATAGTCCTATTACAAATTTAAATCCATTTTTAAAACTGTAAAAAATCGAAAACATGTGCAGAATTTATGCAAACGGTGCAACTTTTGTAAATGTCAAGTGATGGCCTTAAAATTTGTTTAGGAATTTTAATCACAGATGTGGCAACCTAAGCAAAAACAATACTGAAATAAAATCACTTGACTTAGAGAGTCATCTAGCGGTTTTTTCCGGGAACTTTTGATGAAGCTGGTATGTATGCATTCAATGAAGATTTCGGTTCTTGAGTCAGGGCACATAAACTAACTTTCTAACTAACATTCTTTAAACAACTCAGTAATGTGCCTTCACTAGTATTATATTTAGGACGAAATACAAATTAAAAAAAGAAAACAGCAGACTTTGTTTACATTTTTCTAACTAAACATCAACTCGGTTTTTTCCTTAAGACAGCCAGCTTCATAAGTAGTTGCAACCCTAAAACCAGAGTGCATCTTTACCCGCATTCCATATCAAAAGCTTGTTCTGGACATCTTAGAACTTTACGGTGTGTAATCCTAATTTGACAGCTGCATGACGCCAACAAAAAGTGACAAAACAGCGAACACAGCAACAAGGCCACCACAACAACAACGATGATGGGTCATATATCAATAATCAACCAGATTCAATTCACTCTCAATTTCAAGAGCAGCCAGTTAGTCAGCGACTGTTGAAAAAACACAAAAAAGTAGTTTGAAGGATCAACCGACAAATTATAAAAATCTGAAAAGACAATGGAAAATACCAAGAAGAACAAAAAGAGATAGCCAAACGATGAGGGAACGCAAAAAAAAAAAAGAAAAAAAATTTACAAAAAAGCCAACAGTTGAACAAACAAAATATAAATTTCAAAAATAATTTATTAGCTTCAAAGCGGAGTTAAAGATCAAATGAATAAATAAAAATCTGCGGGCAAGACTCACCTTACACCAACAACAAAGCAGTCACAATACGAAGAAGAGTTGCATTTCAACAAAGTAGGGTTAGTCGGAATAAAAACAAAATGATATGTTGAGGCTGTTGATGGCCACGGTAGCAGTCATGGTTGTGGCGCTGCTGGTGGAGGGAGTTAATCATGGGTGGACGAGCTTACTACGATTTAAAGTGAAGTCGGTCGAAGTTTGATGGACACCTTACAAACGTGCCACGTTCAGTTGCGCGTACATGCACACATGGCACACATACATACGAAAAGCATTACAGGCGGGCGAGGCGGAAGAGTGAATCGTTGAAGAAATGTCTTTGTGAAGATTTGGCGTAGAGGCAGCAGAGAAATCATTTATAGGGCGACACAACATTCATATTTTCATACGTACCCACATACATATACACATACATACAAAAATACATATCCACATATTTATTTATGATAAGCGAATGTTTGCTGTATAAATCAAAATTGAAGCATTCGCAATACGAGTATACCACCAGCAGCATTGAATAGTATTTGAAGCTGCAGCAGCAGCAGCAGCTGCTGCTAAAGTGCCACCAGCACCACAACAAAATTAAAAACAAAGCACCAGCTTTGATATTCTCACATGTTCACAATTTGGTTCGCATATGCCTATACGGTCGTGTGTATGTATGTATATACAAATATATTTTTGGTGTCCAGCAAAACCCTCAAGTGTACCTTTTTTTATGTCACTTGGTATATCAAGCCAGACAGATTTGGTTGTCCACCTCTTTGGCTTATTTTGTTTTTGTCATCTCATTGTTGGCTTTTTGTTGCATGCAATACCCGGCCGCACACTTTCATTTATACAAATTCATTTTTAGTGTGGAACCTAATTCGCGTGATTTCGTTTAACCTGCAACTGTGATTTTGCACTGTGCTGGTTCTTGTTATTTGTTTTTGTTATTTTGTATGTTTGTTCTTATTCCAGTTTCGGCGTCTGGGTCGCAAAGCTGTGACGAGGTATTTTTGCGTCACGCGTTGCTTTTTCTGTGCATTTTTTGCTAGCCAAACAAGCCGGAGTCTTCTGCCCACCCTGCACAGTGGAGTATTGTAGGGTTTTCTCTTCGGCCGAATACGAAAGAGTGAACCTCGTTTGCATGGACATGGACAGGAGCCGGGCAGTGCTAAATTGAAGAAGATTGAGTTAATTTTGACATAACCATATTTTAACAAATGCAAATAAGGCTCATGCGCAAATACAACTTATTTTTCCAAGAGCACAGAAAAAAAAATTTAAGTCTTGGACGATCGGGTATATATTCTTTAAATTTTAAATAAAATGACTAGCATCCAGAGGTGCACGGCTTCGAAACTCTGGGGACGAAACACCAAACACTCAATCATAAATCGTTACTTATGCCCAAGTAGTTTGGCCTATGAGAATTGCTAGCCCATAAATCTTCTCGCTTGACTTACTCTCGAACAATTCAAAGGCTTGTCGGTCCAAGATTTTTTACTCTAAACTAGGACGGCTGCTTTTTTGTTGGTCAAGAAATATCCTTAAGCCGCGGAAAACAACCCGTTACTGAGTTGTTATAACCAAATCATGTCAAACCTAGCATCACGTGGAAAAACGTAAGTTATTAGAAGAAGCCACTTCCAACTTGAGGCTCGTTCGTAGTAATCAAACCTTCACGCTTCGATAGATCTCCGGACGCGAGTCTGCCGGTGAGATAGTTGGAAAACCGGTTCATTAAATGAACTGAGTCCCTAAGTGAACTGCACTCCACATTTATAGTCCGGTGGTGGTTTTTTGTAATTTGTTATGCTTCAGACGAAGCGCTTTTAGAATATCCCTTCGAACAGTGGATTTGCTGTCTTTAATTTTTTCGGAATTTGATACAATCGTAAAGATTTTTCGGGGTTTCTTCCGAGGAGGTACATTGTTTCACTTAAGAGTCCATAACATTTGGACTTCGACCAATCTCTTTGGCAATTTGGCAATTTGAAAGTCCTTCAGAGGTCAAGATATCGATTTGTCCTTTTTTGCGATCTGTTAAACCTTTCTGCTTTTCTCATTTTATTAGAATTAAGAAGTTTTCGTCCAAACACAATGAATGCTTAGAAAAACAATCGCTTTTCACAGCTTTAACGCGCAAATAATGGGTTCACAGCGGCTGAATAGCTAATATACTTAACCGCAAAATGCTCGTCGCCATCATAAACTTTTTAAATAAAATACTAAATTAATACAATATTTTTGAAAAAAATACCGGTGATTACATATATTTGTATTTTATTATTATTTAATTATATTTCTCAACTTTCCACACTATCTATTTCATCTCTAGTAACTCAAAAAGTGGCGAAATGCCTGGGAATTCAACTAGATTGTAGGCTTACATTCTGGGCCCAGATACGGCACGCGGCTACTAAAGCAGCGAAGGTCACAGGAATGCTGAGTAGACTAATGGCGAATATCGATGGGCCCATTCAGAGTAAAAGAAGGTTGATCATGGACACCATAAACACAATACTCCTGTATGGCAGCGAAATATGGGAGGATGCGCAAAGCTGCAAAACCAAGCGCAAAGCACTGGAGGCTTTACAACGAACAGCGGCACTCAAAGTTGCTTCAGCCTACCGCACTGTCTCAGACGCAGTAGTTTTTGTGATCAGTGGGGAGATACCTACCGACCTAATGGCCCGAGAACGAGTGGATACGTGAAACTCTAGGAAAAAACACGCTAACACTTATGCCGCGCACCGGGGATGCCAAACCATGCAGCGGCGGTAAGGTCAATGGGACACTGAATTGAGTGGCAGATGGACGGCGAAGCTCATTCCTACAATAGGTAAATGGGTTTAAAGGAACTTCGGAGAAGGGGGCTATTTTATGACTCAGTTCCTCTCGGGTCATGGATACTTCCGGAAATACCTATACCCCATGGGTGAGGTAAGTGACCCCAGGTGCATATACTGTGAAGCACCGACCGATGGCGCCAAACACACGTTCTTTAATTGCGACGATGGCTCGTGGAAAGAGATGTCCTGAGGAAGCAGATTGGCGTTATCGCGCCGACCAATGTGATCGGCAAGATGCTTCAACGCGAGAACAACTGGAATGCGTTTGAAAAATACGTTGAAGGCGTATTACGGAGAAAGAAGATACACATCGACGCAGTACAACAAAGTGTAGACGTGAAAAAATAGGTCAATTTCATGGACGTCATTTTAGGCCCTCCCGAAGTACTGCAGAAAGTAGTTCCGGGAAGCGAGTGTCCCCAGAAGAGGAGGAGGGATTGTTTAGTGGCCACACTACACGACGCAACAGACGACGGTCGCTGTAAGTGCGAAGGCATTTAGAACCCTACCTCACCCACTAAAAAGAAAAACACTACCTGTTTATCTGCACCTGCTCACGATCAGTCGATCGGGGGTCTAATTGTAATGAAAATTTATTTAGTGCAACTAATAAATTGCTCCACAGTGCGTGTGAATACTCGCCAGCCAATTGTCTGTCATATATTCGCATATGTGCGTTTGTATGTATGTGCGCCAAAGGAGAGAATTGCGCGCACGCCTGCGCACTCGTTCCTTATCGGTGTAGAATTGATCGCAATCTCAAACGTATTGCCTGTCGTTGCTATCGTTGCGAAAAATGTGGTTGCTACTCCTGCTGCATTCGCATTTTACGTCTGCACGAGGCGCATCCCATAGGAGTGATTCTACTTCTTTTGGTGAACAAACAAAACTCGCCTTGTGGTGCGCTTGAGCGGTGCGTGTTGTCATAATGAATGGCTCAGTTTAGGTAATTTAATTTTTGTCGTAAGATTTTTTATAGTTCTGGTGGCGCCACAAAATATTAAATTACTGTGCAGCATGTTCTTCCACCGCTATGTCGTATAAATATATAATATATACTTTCGAGTACATTTCTTGTTTCTAAATTTTTTTGTTGCACTGTCCGACTTTCCAATTAATAATTCGTGTCTAATGAAAGCAACTGCCGCCGAATGGAAGATGGGCACAAATACTTACGTGTTCGTATAGGTATGTAAACAAGTGCGTATGTATGTGTGTGTTACCAATCACTGACTCTACACTAAATTCTTCGCTTACCACCTCTATAGAAGACTTCAGTCACCTTCAAATGGAGGTAATTGTAATAATTTCTTCATGCCTCTCTTTAATTATTAAGGCTCGTTGGCACAAATTTGTGAAAAGTCAAAAAGTAGCTGGCGCTTAATTTCATGTGCATGTAAAAGTCGTTAGAATATGCGTACAAGTTAACACGCGCTTTGTTAATTCTTCGCTGACTTGACACTTACGCTAGTTATTGACCCAAAAGCCAATAATAGCTGTGTCGAAATAGAATGCAATAAATTGGTAAACAGGAAACTGTTTTCCTTTTTATTAATATTTGCAAATTACATTAACCAGTAACTGCTGACTGGTATTTACGCTAGCTGTTGACCAAAAAGCTAATAATAGCTACGTCAACAGAAATATGTTAAAATTAATAAACAGGAAATTACTCTTTTATTTTTGCAATTACATATTTATGCCTAATAAGCGTCTGGTGCATATTCAATATAATCTTTTTTATAAAAACTAAAACATGTAAATTTAGCTTTAAGTTTTAAAATGAACTTCAAATAAAGCAGGCATAGCCTAGCAGAAATACTCAAAAGTATTTTATTTTCGCGTTCGCAATTGTAGAAGAACGTAACTTACATATGTAACAGTGTATGTGTGCTCAGTGCCATGCCCACATGAATATAGATGAGTTTGTATACCTGTAATGAAAAATGTGGTATCCTTTATGATCAACTCTCTCGTTTTGCGACCTCTCCTTTGTCATTTGGTTGTTCAAGTATTTACTTACAATATATAAAGCAGCAATGAGTGCTGTTTAATTTTTTAGGTTAGCCTTGCAGAATCGAAAAATGGACGCTTGATTTTCTTAACCATGGGACCACGTATTTCGATTGAAAAGCGTGAGTTAGCTTTGGAGCATTTCAAAAAAGGAAGGTCGACGACAGGCCCCAAATAAAAATTTTAGCTAATTGATATTTCGTAACACAATATCACATCCCGTGCACAGGCACCTTCAAACTGGCTGATTACGACTAACAGGTCCGTAGTTCTTGGTCCCTTCATCCAAAAACTCAGTTTTCCCATCTTCCAGACATAGGCGGCAATCTGTCTCAGAAGACGCACCATATGATGCTCACGCGAACACGTAGCTGATTAGGACCCGTGAGGGAACTTGACAGTAATCTTAAACTGACTCAATACACCACGTCTGTGAAAGATGTAGACTTGTCTAACTAGAGAAACTTAAAACAGTCAATTGTGGTACACATTCAGTTGTTTTCCAGAAGTTTTCGAGAATTAAAGGAAACCAAGAGAGGAAGCGCGAGCCTCGTTGAAGACCAAAATAAAGAAAAAGTTTTTTCTAATAGCGGTGGCCCCTCGGTAGGCAATGGCAAATCTCTGAGTGTATTTCTGCCGTGAAAAAGCTCCTCATAAAAAAATCTGTCATTTGGAGTCGGCTTGCGCGGAAGACGAATCAGCGTTGATCAAAACATTGTAAGCTTTTGCATATCGGAGTGTCAGAGTTTTTGAGCACTCAAAATATCAGATTAATAGGCCTTACACACCTGATTTGGCATCCAGTGACTTATTTTTGTTCACGAACATCAAAAATAACGTTTTTCAACGCCTGAAGAAGCTGTGGAGCCTTTGAACAGTTCGTTTTGGATTTTGCCACTCCTAAGTGGCAAAGCAGCTTTGAAAATTCGTTCAAACGAATGTTCAAGTGAATTGTATTGACTTCCAATAAGAACATTTTGAAAAACAATGAACCCATTTTCATGACTATTCTACTTTGTTTCCATTATTGGGCACAAAATGTAAAAGCTCATCGGCGCCTCGTTTTCTACAGTACACATGGGTCACGTACTCAACGCAATATTTACTTAGCAGAAGTGGATAACACTTATTTCCTAGCTTTGAAGAACACACCCTTGATTTGACTATCTGAGGAAATAACAGTAAATAATTATATTCTCATTAACATTATTTTAAGAGGGCGTAGATTTGGAAGCAGACAACCACACGCGCATGGAAGTCTCATTTTTAAATCCAACCAAAATTCAGCTCACATCTCTCTTAATTTACGTATTACCACCGGATGCAGAAATGAGGGTTAACAGTCAAAGATAAAGTTCTCAGGCATATTTTTCGTTGTTAAATGAAACATTTTTCCCTACAGATTTATTTGGATTTGTGTATAAGGTTTTTGTAATTTAACAAAACAACATAACTTATCTGTGCCTGAAATCTCACTGTGTGTGCTCTAAATTTACATTTTTATTTGTTGCATTCCTTTTGTTTATCTCATCAAATGTAGCAGTGAGATGACTTAAAGAAAATAAAATGTCAACTACAGATTTCAATTTATTCATCACTGCGAAAATGTACTCGTATAGCACACTTTCCCTGTTTCGCCTTGAACGACTCGCCCCTTAAGAGTATCTTTTCTAAATATATATATGCACTCACACGCACATAGGCGTGTAAGTGTGTGCGCACGTAAATTTACAAGTGCGAGTGTACTATCATTATCCTGGCAAACCTACTTCAAGAAGCGATTTTGTGCACACTTTTTCTTTCCCTTCACATTTGAGTAAAAAGTTAAAAATTCTACTTATAATGGAAAAAAGTCAAATACAGTTCAGTTCCTTTTCTTTGTAATGCAACGAAAAGAGCGAATGAAAAGAAAAGTTTCATTTTAATAACTAAGAACCGACAATTTCATTTCTCCTCTATACCACATCCGTTTCCTTAACGACAGTGACAGCTTTTTGCCATCAAAAGAGAATAAGAATTAAGACAGGGTGGTTTAAATAAGAGTTAATTTTTGAATCAAAAGTTCTATTGCCACCAACAGCTCTTTGATGGAAACTATATACCGGCGGAAACAAATGAATAGATTTTTGCTTGAGCAGTATTGGAACGTATTTCAAAGTGACTGCTGTCCACAAGTGCGAAGAAATGTTGGCAGAAATCAAACAGCTACCACACCTGAAGCGCGCAAATTTGTATGAACAGTTTGTGAGAGTGGTTTTCTGGAGGAATATAAGGAGTTCGCCTATAAAGACGTAATAAAGGGAATTTCAAAAGTGACGCTTAGATGTCAGTTGTAGAATAATTTCTAGACGGTGCCTTTTTTATGTTATCTTTGTCATTTGTCAACTATACAGATGCACAATTTTCCTCGATAAAACAACTCGCTAAAATGATTGAAACTCATTACGAAAATGCTTTAACTTTAAGAACAACATATCGCAAAATTCGCGAGTTTTTTGTTAGAATGAGTCGACAATTCAAAGATTGGTGAAAAAAATTGAAGACACTGGTGCTGTCGAGGATAGAAAAAGGATTG
Source organism: Anastrepha ludens (assembly GCF_028408465.1). NCBI lineage: Eukaryota > Metazoa > Arthropoda > Insecta > Diptera > Tephritidae > Anastrepha > Anastrepha ludens. The sequence goes on along the minus strand of NC_071498.1, from coordinate 5,164,215 downwards.
GCGGGCCAAAAAATGGACGTTCTGTTGAGAATATTGCTGCTGTAGCACAAAGTGTTGCTGAAGAACTTTCAGCATCGATATCTCGACATTCTCAACAATTAAACATTCGTGAATTGACTGTTTAGCGGATTTTACCTGTAGACCTGTAGTGCTCACGGCAGACATTTAAAGTATGTCATTTTTTACATATACATAATTGTTAAGAGGCGTATTTTGAATAAAAATAGTAAAAGCTCAAAGGAACTAAATTTTTAAATGTTTCATTTTAAATCAATATATTGTCGTGGTCAAGGAGAATACAACTGCACTTTACACCGACGGATCCAAGATATCATCGAAACTTATAAGTCCTTCCGCCTGGGGAACTGGAATAGTATTTTTCAAGCAGAAGTTCTCGGGATAAAAGAAGCCTGCAGAATGATTAAAAACCATCCGCAGCAACTATCGGAAGTACGTATTTTTTCAGATAGCAAAGCAGCAATCGTAGCTGTAAAGTCTCGTATAACCATTTCAAAATTCGTCAAACAATGCAAAGAGAACTTAATGCTTTAGCACGCACGACAGACATCACTCGTATCTGGGTAGCTGGTCATAGGAACGTATTTAGAAGAAAATGAGAAAGCTGATGAATTGGCAAGACAGAGACCATCCTATAACGAATCAGAAGCAGTAGAAATAGGCTGTCTCCAAGGAGTCCGCAAAACGCAGATCTTCTCTTTATTCCAGAAGCAGGCCGTTGACAGGTGAACTTACACGGATGCCTGCAAAATAGTTAAACAAACGTGGCCCGATTTCAACAAATTCCAAACTGACGAGTTGTTGAGAAGCAGACATATTCAGAATTACGATGTAGAAGCTGCAATCAAGAAGAATCCAAGGAAGCAGTCACTATCTGTATGAGAGCGCAAGTCTGGATGCTCTACGACATAGAATGCGGGGAATACTCGAGTTAGCCTTGAAAGCAATTGCAGAAAAGAAAATAGACGACATACGCAAGATGGTTCGATAAGTAAAAAGCAGTGGTTCTACAAGTGGTGTATTCAAAGGGCATATTTTATGCCAATTGGGTCTGGGCTGCGTCGCTTAGGCAGCACCTACACCAACCAATCAATCAACCAGTATAGTAATATACAACCTTGATCAAAAAGTTCACGAAACATATTTAGAAAAATCAAAATACAAGTAAGTTTATTCACACATTTATACAAGCGTTTGAACCAGCTCTCGAAACTTTTCAGGATATCTTTTTTCAGTATCGTCGCCTTCGATTTTCCATTACTTTCTTTCGGCTGTTGAAATGGGTTCCCCGTAGTGGTTTTTTGACTTGATCAAACAGGAAAAAATCCCAGATCGCCATATCAAGTGAATGCGATGATTGTTGAATGGTATTCGTTTCGGTCTTGATCAAAAATTCATGAATAATGGCACTGTGCGACGGTGTGTTATTTTGGTGCAAAATCCAATAGTTGTTTTCCCACGAATCCTTTCTTTTTTGTCAATTGCTTCACGTTAACTTCTCACAATACCCAAATAATAGTATTAACTGTCTGTTCTTCTGGAAAAAATTCGAGGTGTAAATTATCGTTGTAATCTATAAAAACCGGTGAGCATCGCTTTTCTCGCCTGATGTCTGGACTACGTGTCGCACTTATAAACCCATGTCTCGTCTTCAGTAATGATGCTTTTGGATTTAATGAATGGGGTAGAATTGGGACCTTGGAAATCATGTCTTAGGCGATATCAACGCGTCCCCTTTTTTGCATGAAATTTAGGTCCAACCAACTGCTGGGATCAACTTTGTAGCAACACGGCGCAACCCCAAATCATTGACCACAATGCCCTCAATGGATCCATAAGCAATGTTTAAGTCCTTTGCCAGCTCTCTGATGGTTAATTTGCGGTTGATGATCAACTTTTATTTCCCTTCTTTGACGTTTTCAGTTTTTAATGTCGACGGCCTGCCACTATATGCTTTCGTCATCCTCGATAGACTCATTCGTTATCTGTTCTCATACCACTCGTAAGCGGCTGCTTTCTATCGAGTAATTATTACCAGAACAGTTTTCTAACATTTTTAAGGATTTCGCACCATTAAAAGTGTTAAACATCGAAAACACATGCAAAAGAAGATTTACTGAAGACGGTGTAACTTTTACAAATGTTAAGCAATGTCTATAAATATGGTGGGAATGTTAATCATAGAGAAGGCAGCCTAATCTAGCTGTTGTTCCGGGAACTTTTTGATCAAGGTGGTATTTTATCTAAAGTTTTAGTTATATCGATTGCTACCTCAGATCCATACTTTGACCCCGACCCACTTTGCTAGTATGAGGACGATAAAGTATCGATTTTATGAAGACAATACAAAAATTGGAGGATGGTTCCAGGTGTAAAGCACAAGTGGCGAAAGTCTCTAATTACCATTGACTTGGGAGTGGCCAGAACGATTCTTTTGCAGACGGCTCAAGCAGCTTCCGTCCAAGTATCCTCTGGTTAACTCCCGAGCGTCGCTTTGAGAGCGAGCTAATGTAAGAAGGCCAAGCAGCCCAAGATATCTGGTTGTGTGCTGGGTTAGGGGATCACCACTAAGTAAAAGTCCTCCCCCAACGAAAAAGACAACAAAATCTTGAATGAAATATGAACTGTTCACAAGCTGTTGGAAATTTTCGAGTTGTTAAAAAGCACTTAAAAGCCGGTAAACGAATAAATTCATAAGTAAATTGTAGGCCCTTCCATTTGTGGAACAACATCAAGATGCACCCCTAAAATTAGGCGGAGGTGCTCGGCCAACACTTAACAAAAGTGTACGCGCCAAGGTGTGTGCTGAAAATACCGTTGTTTGCTCATTGTATTTCATGTATAAATTGAAACTCGTTTTCGGAACACCCTTTATGTAGCAAATTCTACAGTTGCATGTTTGCGTAAAAAAATAAACAGCAGCAAATAGAAAACTTAATTTTGCTCCAGCTTTGACTCTGTTTGGCAACGACAGAAAACCGTAAAGCAACATTGATGGCAGGCAACTGCTCTCGCCTTTTAAGCGCACATTTCTTTACGCTTCCTCTTCCTGTCAATGTACTCTTCAGCTTCCTCTTCTTTTGCCATCTCTTCGTTCTTTCCGTTTATGGCTTGGCTGGCAATCTCGACGACGAATATGTTTGAGATGATTATTACTATTATTTCATAACACAAATGATTTAATGACGACAAAAATTTATCGTGCGTGAATTTTTGTAGCAAATTGAAAAGTGGCACATCCACCCCCTTGAGCATCTCCACAACATGCCTTTTGTATTCATTGCACAATTTCAGCGTCCAGCCTACCTATTGCCGTAGCTGGACTCACTCACACACCTATCCGCATGTGTCTACTTGTATAGACATATTTAAGTATGTTTGTACGCATATAAATACAGCTTTGCACTTGAATTGAAATTCGCTCAGTTTTCTATTGCAACTGCAGCCGATAACTGTGTGGGCGTTACTAGCCGGCTTCAACGCTTGATAGACCCCTAATTTGTGTATCACAAATGCCGCGCAAACGTTTTGATGTGAACATTTCGATGTTCAATCTCCATCGCATATTTTCCTACAATTCTTTGAATTACTGCGACGTCAGCATGGGCGTACATCAACACCCATCACAAGGTTGCCACCCTTCAATAGTTTGACGATGATTGTGTTTTTCTTTGTTGTTATTGACACACACGCACCTGTCAGATACAGAAGTCAACATTTTGATTATGATTACGTTTTGTCAGTCGACGATAAAATTATTGTAATGGAAGTAAAGTAGAATTATTGCTGCATTTGACGCGCTGTAAATGAACTGTTACTTAACTGTTGCGAATAAGTTATAATATTATTTCTGAGAAGACAGAAATGTATCGTGCGCAAGAGGATTAACAAGTAAACTATGAATTATAAGATTCAACGAGTTAATAAAGTCTCAAATTAAATTTCCTCTTATAAACACAAAATTTAATGAAATATAATACAGGGTGCCTAGGGTACTTGAGGACAACTTGAGAGTAAAACTAATTAGCTTTTATTTTCAACAAAATTTAATGAAACATCACACATTTTTTGCACAACAACTTTTTATATACATTACAAAATCACTCAATAAAATGTTCATTAGCTACAATAACCGAATCAAAAGCTCCTTATTCATATTGATCACAATCATATTAAATTCCCCCTTCAGCGAAGAAATGGTGTTATGAGGATGCTTACTGGTCTTACGCTCAACTACGCCACATACGCAGTAATCCAGGTGATTAAGGTCTGGGTAGTTAGACGGCCATAAGTTCGGTATTATGAGGTGATGGAAATTTTCACCAATCCAATCTTGCTGAAAGGTGCATGGGTTGTTACCGCGCACCCTACCAATCCGGAGTTTCACTACTGTTTCTAGAACCCCGGCAAATGCAGCAGAGTTCGTAGAACTCACTCGAAATTCTTGGGTAAAGAAGTGTGGTGGTGTGGTGTGAGATGGGTTGGCGGAAAAGTATTCTATTAGAAGCTTAGGTTACCGGACCACTACAGTGTGTTCCAATCAGAAAATCTGCTGATTGGGTGCTCACTTGCGTAATAACTGTCACGGAAGTAAATGTTTACTCCGACAGCCAAGCGGCAATCGAGGCCCTGGACCCAGCTTGTATTTGTTTTCGCGCAGATAAAACTTTCTGCCGCAGGATATAAACCAACATGCAAGCAAACGCATACATTTGTGTATGTGCACATACATGTATGTATATATGTATATGTATGTGTAGGTAAGTATTAATAAGTAGTAGCCACCAAAAAGCAATTTTGTGCACATCAGGATTACAGTTTTGCAAGAGATAGAGAACGAGAGAAATAGTGCGGTTTCCGAAATCTGCTAGTAGTCTATTAGACTTTCAGGTACCCACCAACAATTTGCCGTTGTTGTTGTCGCCACTGAAGGGGGAAAAAAATCTGTTTGAGAAAAATGTTGGAAAATTCCTTTCAGTGCAACTTCTTGAAACTTTCAACAGGAGTCTATGTGTCTGGCATTTCACCTGAGCAGAGCATAAATCACATTGAGTCACTTGAGTGTATTCTGTGGCAGGCAAGCCCACATTACTCTCCACGCCACTGCTGTGGCTACTTACATGCACACATATACATATTATATAAATATACTTAGCTGCATCATCGTTTTTCCTACACTTGCAACATAATTGCTCATACGCGCTGCCGATGTATTTGCGCCGCAAGTTTTTGGTTTAGTTGATACCACTGCCACTGTGACTATAGTTTTTTGGATTATGTAGTAAAACTGCCGTGTGCAATGCATTACATTTACTTTACACCTACTAAATATGCCACATGTTTACAAACAAATCCACACAACAATAACAAAAATTAAGTGCCAAAGTGTAGAAAGTACTCATTTCGTGATTGTGCATCTGCACTTGGGTGCACGGACACGTCAATACAATGTAATATAAGTACCCTGCAGGAAAAACTCAAGCTGGTATACAAACATTCTAGTTCAAAGTTAATAGAAAGAGGTATATCAGTTCGTTGTTGACTAGAGATACAACAGTAGTAAAATTATCAATTTGTTTGGAAATTAAAAAAAAAAATTAGACAAGAAAGTTTAAAACATTTTACAAATGATCCAAATCCAACAATTATTTAATAATTAGTCTTTCAAAAGCGAAGCCTAGGTCAGTGGTGAATAATTGTTAGACGATACCATCTTTGCATGCCATCTTCGACATTTGTTAAGTAAAGAGATGTACAATTTTACACGATAAAAAACGCGTTCAAATTATTAATTATTATTATATCGTAATGTTCTGGTGGAAATAAAAATGTCAAGGAACTAGTTCTATCGATGAAAAAGGGTTGGCAGACCGAAAACGCGAATACTGCTGCTGTAAGGCAAAGCGTTGTTGAATAACCTTCAACATCGATATCTTGGCGTTCTCAACAATTAGGCGTACATGAATTGATCTTTTGACAGATTTTACATAAGAATTTGCATTTTTATCCTTACAAAATTCAATTAACACAAAAATTGAAGCCAACAGATCATTATCAATGCCAAAATTTCTTTAATGATGAAGCTCATTTCACACTGAATGGATTTGTCTGCAAAATTGCCGCATCTGGGGAGAAGAAAACCATCGAGTAATTTCAGAAAAATCATTACATCCACTAAAATGTACTGTTTGATGTGGTTTTTAAGCAGGTGGAATAATTTTTCTTCGAAGATGAAAATGAAAGAGTTGTTGACGACTGATTGCAGGGTTTTTATGGCTTGAGCTTGAAGGAAGTAGACTACTTTTTGTGGGGTTGTTAAAAATAAAGTCTATGTGAATAAGTCAACAACGATTCCGGAGCTGAAACACAACATTCAGACCGAGATTGCTGAGCTCAACACGATAATGTGTGAGCGAGCCCTTAAAAATTGTAATTCTCGCATGACGGCCTGTAGACGTGAAACGAGCATTGTACATTTAATTGATGTAATTTTTCACATACCTATAATTGAATAAACATAATGAATCTAAAGAAACTAAATTTTTACACTTTTTTTTCTAGGCGCGTCTTTTGAAAGACCCTTCATTTGCATGCAATTTATTCACTTTCAATGTATGTATGTAGCCTTGCATCACAAGCCATTAAGATTAGAGGAACGGATTTATAATATTTTTGCACCAGCTCAGTTTAAGCTTTAAAATTCTAAGAGAAATAGTTATTTCATACCATTTACGTCTAAATTGTTTCCAAACACTTTGTTAACAATTTCATATTCACAATTTTTGTTCACGAGGCAATTTTATACTCTATATACTGCAATCTACTGAAGCAGTTGTTATGTTATTAAGAAAATCACTTCAACTGAATAAGGAACGGTTCTTGCAAGAAAGCTCCATCACTTAAAAATACTCACAGCAGTCCGACACGTGAAATATTAATCTGAAATTTAGCTAGCATTCATTTTATTTATGTTCGTAAAGTGAATATCTTAAATTATACAATACTTTTTTATTAGTTTTTTTATGAATTTGTTCTAATATTTTAAGGGTTTCCTTTGAATTGAACCCACCTGCAGAATCGCCCGTGAATTGAGGCCGACTCTCAATGCTAAGCTCAGAGAATCTCTGCTAAGCCGAAAAAGCACAGTCTTAACACACTGGTCTCAGATATAACGAGACACTGTCCAATAGGCAGTCATTCCTAGAGGATTAATTCGCAATCACATCACTTCTGCAGCAGCTGTTTATATAGGGAAGAGGAAGAAACGATCTCATACCTTTTCTGCCATTGTGCTGCTCTGTCCAAACGTAGATTCACCATTTTAGGTAGACAATTTTTAATGAGTTAGACCATCTTAGTACCTTCGACTCGTAGATTGTAGATGAAGAGATCAGACGGCATGCAAAATCTTATGACCCACCTACAACTACAATCAAATGTCAACATTGATAGTGATAATCGGCTATTGACCCAGAGGAGAGCAAGCAGCCAAATTGGGTATACCTTACAATTCACACTGCCTTAGTTGTAATCAACCGGAGAAAAAGGAAAGAAACTTCACACTGGTTTTAGGAGAGATAAAGAAAAGTTAACCACATAGCATCACAGTGGACTATGAACCCGAGTGTGTGCATAGTGGACAAACGCTGCCAACTCACCTATAAGTATGGTGTGAGTTTTGAGTTTTTGAATAAAGAATTCCATACCTGAGAGAAGGTTCACTTTCCTTTAAGAAAAAAAAAAAATTTAATATTCTGTATACAACTTTAATATGAAAGAGAATATTTTAAAACGTTGGAATTTTTTTTTTTTATTTTAACTGGTCCAACACTGGTTAGTTTAGAAACATTTTAGACTAGAGTTTTTGTGGTGCATGAACTCCTTTTTGTCCGGAGATTGACATCGCTGTATTAAAAATACTAATTCCTAACATGGAAAACGGATAGAACACAAACTGGTTGAGCTGAAAAGTGAAGTGCTAGTAGTTTAGTTCACAACCAGCACTTTTTCCTGCAGGGCATATTTTAAATATGCTTCACATTTACCTTGCCACATATGCATGTACATATGTGAATGCAGCTTACAACTAGTCGCAAGGCTCGTATGCAGCAGGGATTTCGGGGCTCAAATCCCCATTACTCTAGAAAACGTTCAAAAAATGACTGGTTCAAAGAAGTCAAAATTCAGAACAAAATCAATTTTTTTGAAGACTTAAAAGTTTGTTGGAATTGTAGCCTTCCAATATGCTGAATCTAACATGAAAACAAGAGCAGGTATTCACAAATTCATTAGAAGTTTTGCCGCCAGAAGAATAAGAAAAGCTACTTGATAAATTTCCGCACAGCAAGCTCCAATATAATATATCATTATTTTATATTGCATTGGGGATCTTATTATAAATATATATAACTGGCGCTTTCACCCTTTATTGGGTGTTTTGGCCGAGCTCCTCTTCCTATTTGTGGCGTGCGTCTCGATGTTTCTCCACAAATTGAAACGTTTCTTCGCCCCCGAATGGCAGATAGCTTTTTATGAGGAGTTTTTCACGGCAGAAATACACTCCGAGTCTTTCCATTGTTCGCCGAGGGGCGACAGTTATTCGAGAAAATCTTTTCTATCATTTGGTATTTCATGCCCAGGATCTGACATACCTGAAGTAAAATGTTTTTCGACGATGAAATGAACCTTTTTTTAATTATAGGTATATATTATTTAATTATTCTTATACAAAGCACTTTGAGTATTCCTCAATTCCTGTTCCTATTCTTCAATTAAATAAGTACTCACATCTCTGTCCGACTCAACTATTTTCCATCGTTTTATCAACATTTTTGACAATTTGCATAAATAGCATGGTTTTGGGCACTCACTCCGGTTTCTCAATTCTGTCGTAGTGGTGCCGAAGAGTGTATCGAATTTTTACTTTTTATTTACCTCTAAAAACTGAAAAATAACTTTTATTGAAGCAACTTTAAATCGCAGTACAGTCTGATTCGATGCAATACACACATCGTGAGACATACCTAACTCTCCAAAGGCTTCTGCGGAAAACATTCAGAACAGTTTCCTTCACCTAATATTATATAAATAATAAAGTTTTTTAAATGCTAGCAGCTAGAATCTTCAATAAAATTGTCCACTTATGCTAAGTTTCCACGGCACGTAATCCGTTCTCTCAGTAATTTGCGAATTACTGTGTTTCCATGGCGTATTCGTTATTAATTTTGGCAGCTCTCTCCTTCTTCTTGTTATTTTTCTATTTTTATTAGTTGAGAATGTAAAATTAAAATTTTACTTCATTTATTCCTTCCCTTTCCCAGCAATAAGAAAAAGGGGCAGTAAAGTCGGCGAAAGAGCCTTATTGGGTGAGTCGGGTGCCTGCTGTTCTTCCGGCCTTCATCCTATGAGAAAAATCTTTTTGCTTTCATTATTAAAATTTAACTTTGCTTGGCCATTACTCAACGAATATTAATTATGCTTTGGCTTACTTCCTTCATTTTGGATCGACAGCTAAAATCGATAAATTTCTAAAAAATTAGGGAAGACAATGATTTTTTTTATTTATTTATTTTCAAGTCTTTTTGTTTTGTTTTTATTCCTTTATTATTCCACATGGGAACATAGAGCTTCAGCAAAACATTTATATATTATTTTATTAACTAATGTTCTCTTTGCAACATCCCACGTTTGGTTAACTGCTTCTAAATCAGGAAGGTTAGAACGCCTCCAGGAAGCTCGTGGGCGACCGTCTATGCCCTTGAGCGTTCCATTCCAAAGCTGTTCTGCTTATGCTTACTCAGTAGTTTCTGAGAGTCTGTCCGATCAATTACCATTTACTACCTCTTATCGTGTTTTAGATTGGTTCTTGCTCGGTGATCCGTTCCAAGGGCATCAGATCCTCATTTCGAATGCCTTTCAAGTCTTTTCAAACCTTGGAATACAAAATATTCTTACAGACTACGCAGTGCGAATCAAGCTTAAAATTAGGTAAAATGTGAAATCCCTGAGCTAAGATGAAACACTAGAGATGTGACGCAGAGGAAAACATTCGCAAATATTTAATGAAAGCAGGACTTTATTTATTGAAATTAAAATCTAAAGCATTGAAGACTCAGTTTAGTTCAGCACAGGCTTTAGAAAACTACTTCGAAAAAAAAAAAACAATTTTAAAGGATTCCGAATGGGGAAGAATTCTAGAGGGAATATTAGAAGTAATCTTTTCTTAAAGAGAATGATAGTCAATAAAGTCAGTTATGATGTTAGGTTAGGTTAGGTTTGGCAGCCGCATCGCACATAGAGACAGTGATCCCACTTAGACCACGAAATGGATCCGTTGTGAGTCGCAGGGGCTGGGCTACATTTCTCCTTCCATATTGAACCATCCTGAGCTTTTGACAAAGCGTAATGTTAATAGTTATGATTTTAATGACAAATGAGTATAGGAAGGTTAATTAGTTGGCAACGCGAATAGTCAGAAGGTAGTGATGGAGAATATTTAGTGAGTGGAAAACAAATTTTAGAAATTTTCTTTGAACTGGCTCAAAGCAGTTAGATAAAATTTTAGTGTAAGGCAATTCGCAAGGTAATTGAGTGTGAATTACGAATAAGCTTGACTTTTGTATGGGGAATGACGTAGTTCGAAGTGTAATTGAGAGAGCGAATTATGTGCTGCGCGCATAGCATCAGCTATTAATATAATTCTAAAAATATCAACGAGCGCTCCCCCATAACGATTCTAGAGGCGCACCGCTGTTTTTATGCGCAAACGTAAATATGTAGTACAACCATTACTATTTTGGAGAGTGCCACGATCCATTGTGGACCCATCAGCGCGCACATCTTCATCTCCTCCTATGCGTAATCGTAGTCTAAACATTCGTAATTGCTTGCGGCTAAGAAAAATAGACAGAGATTTATTTACATATGTATACTAATGTAATAATGCAACAAACACGCTTGTGCTGCTGTTCAGAGTTGAAGAAGTTATTATAATTTTCTTGTTGATGTTGTGGTTCATTTTCAACTGGAGTGCATGGAGAATCGCTTATAATTTATGACTTGCAATGTTTTTTTATTTAGTTAAGCATATTTATTTGGATTACACTTTATAGTCATTATCAATGGTAAATAAGAAATTTTTGATTAAAAAAAGCATAAAGGTCGGCCGAAACTTTTAGAGAAATATGTTTGGGCTTTACGATTTGTCTACTGCAGCAATTTTCAGCATTTTTGAAGTGAAAACTTCTTTAGAATCGTTGGGAGTGATTTGAGACTCGATGAAACGAAAAAGCGACACCAAAAAGAAGAAGAAAAAAGATATACGTATATATATGTATGTATAGAAAATGCTTCATTACCAGGCACACAGAAGGATGGCATAAGCAAATTTAAATTTGTGAATTTATATATGTATGTATATATGCGGATATATGTATATATGTTGTGTCTATGTACATATGTGCCTCGCCACAGCAAAACATACGGTAAAATTTCTCAAGAAATCCAGCGCGCATTCATAGGCACAGTATTGCATATACAGTAGGGCGGGTCGATTTAAAAATCGCTCATTGCTCTATGAAAATCGTATTCTAGGGATCAAAATAAGAAACTTTGCCGAAGGAACCATACCTCTAAAACGAATTCTGATGTCCCCCAATTTCAAAATATCACCATTTTTGGCCTTTACATGAAAAAACCAGCTAAATGGCTATGTTTTTTCTTTATTTTTATTTATTTATAATATTATCTATTTTTTCTCTTAAGAAATTTATTTAGTCAGAACATATGTAAATGAATGAATGTGAGTTATAGAAAAGAAACTAAAAAGTTCGACCCATATTGGGGGACATCAGAAATCGTTTTAGAGGTATGGTTCCTTCGGCAAAATTTCTTACTCTGATCCCTAGAATATGAATTTCACAGAGCAATGGGCGATTTTTTTGCCTTCCCACAAATCGACCCGGCCTAATGTACAGTAACCTTGAACAGGCAGCTGCGGTTGTCGAGCATTTAGAAACATATATTTACATACATATATGGGTGCCAACATATTTACGGAGCCGCGGGCACTCGACTTGACAAAAATTGAATATTGGCAAATAATTTTACCGAAATATTCCAATATTGACTATTTTCGAATTGTCGAGAAAATTAGCATATGGGCGGCTCGTTTTATGAATGAAAGTACTTCCTCTTAGAACTATGAGCTCGAATTTATAAATCAATTTTTTGAAGATGAGTTTTTGTTGCACAGTACAATAGTTGAAACTGTTCGGCGCCGCCGCGACTGTTCAGCGCTATGGCAACTAGGATGATGGCCGCTACGCCTGCGCCTATTAATGCATTTTGTTCTTGTAGTCGCTAGGCATAGAATTTTAGCTTTGGACGACATACGCATTTACAGGAATAAAGTGAGTGGCCTGTGTGTGCGGTTGTATGTAGATGCATATGTGTATATTAATAAACATTGTTTTGCTGGAAGTTCAGAACACAAATATGTATGTACGTACATAGGCTAGGCCATAGTATAGCATACATACATATGTATAAAAAATTCAAACCAAGCGTCCTACGAATGTTTGCGTGAATGTTAGTACGTCTGTGTATTATACGCGTTACGACGCTCATAATAGCAACCGCGTGTGCTGTATTGCGTCCGTATTTTTATATTCGTAAATATTTTCATTTTTAAATATTTTCCGCAATTATGCCGAAAAATAATGCAGAAAAGTGTCGTGAATTTCGACAGAAAAAAAAAACAAACGCCGAAAAACATTACGAAATGCGCAACCTAGTATTTCTATTGTGCATAACAATGCATCCACTGTGCAAAATAGTGAAAACGATCATCGTAAGTACTTTAATATTTTCTAATCAACAAATTTTTGTTTGTTGAAATTGAAAACATTGAGGATGAATAACAATAAAATGAAGAAAATAAAATATGAACTTTATAGCAATATTACAATGAACCTATAATTATCCCGCTCCTAATGCTGCTTTCGTCTCATTCTCTCTCAGTTTGTTTTACGGAAGGTTTCACTTCTATCGCGTCTAACCGTTAGACTGGTATTTTTTTCTTTACTAATGACTTAAATACTACATTGCTTGAACATTTGAAAACTACCGTTAAATGCGAAGTGCGGCAATATTAAACATTCAATTGTTTTTGAATAAGTTTTTTAATAAGCAAACAAAAAAAAGATTTTGAGTAATGGAAACTTTTATTCGAACTTCCAGCGTTTCGTTGTCTGTTCGTTTATATACTGGAGCTCTCTAGTTCACAAGCGTCAAATATAATTCACGTAAGACGCCATTTGCGAAATTATACCATCTTCCGACAGGGTGATTAATTTTTGCGCTATTTATTCATAAGGGCTTGGGTCACTGTAGAAATTCCAAAAATCGATATATTTTCTTCATTAAGAAATGCCCTAATATCTTAAAAATAACATACTTAAAGGCCTAAGCTGGGAAAATACTTGAATTTTGAATTTCGGTGCAGCTCCTCTCAGGCCCGAAACAGAATTGCAGCTGTACAGCGGGTAACGGGTTGACGGGCGGTGATCAGCTGATCCACGTCGGTCGGATAAACAAAATTGCGACGGGGCGGTTTTCAGCTGATATTTTGTGGTTACAATAAAACTAATTTTCTAGTGAAATATTTTCGTTTGCAATATTAGTGAAGTCACTCGTTGAAGCTCATTGTTACAAAAAACAGCTTATTTCTGAATTATTGGTGTTTCGGGAGTTTTCTTGTGCAAATCGTGTGAACATTTGCTTGTTATTTGCCTGCTGTGGCTAGGGAACAAACAAATTTTCATCAAGTAATCAGAAAAGTAACCCTGAGTCTTCAACCCGTTAGAGAAAATAGAAATGAATCTAATTATTTTGCCGCTGTAAAAATAACCCACGCCAAGAAATTCGCTCCCGCCACAATTTTGTGCAATTTCATGCTACTAAATGTGTTCTAATTTTGACAGCGGATACCCGTCAACCCGTTACCTGTTGTCCGTTGCTATTCTGTTTAAGGGTTCAGTCAGATAAGTATCATACCGAAAGCTTTAAAGCTACAACTTCCAGACGTTTTATCCAGCTACGAGATTTGCCAGCCCCCGGAGGAAAGTTCCGGGAAAGTGATGTTGACTGTTTTCTTCGATTGCCAAGGCGTAGTGCTCCACGAGCACCTTCCATCGGGCCAGACAGTTAATAAAGAATATTATTTATCCGTTTTGAAGCGTTTAAGAGATGCTGTACCTCGCAAACGGCCGGAAATGTGAGCAAAAAATTCTTGGATTCTGCATGATGATAACGCGCCATCGCACCGAGCCCAAATTGTGCTGGATTATTTGACGAAACCCCACGTAAATACCATCATGCAAGCACCGTATTCATCTGATATGGCCCCGTGCGACTTCTTTTTGTTTCCCAAGTTGAATATATCACTTCGTGGAAGGAGATTTCAGTCGATAGAGGAGATCAAAGAGAATGCGACGAAGGAGCTGAAGGCCATCCCTACGTCCGCCTACCAGGGGTACATGGAGGACTGGGTTAAAAGTTGACACATGTGTGTTCCTTCAGACGCGCCATATTTTGAAGGAGATAAAATAAATATGTCTGAAATTTAACTGTGTTTTGTTTCACTTAAACATATCCGGTACTTTCTGATCATAGGGTATACTAATCGGTGGAAGTTTGAAAATAATTTAAATAAACCATAAACTGCGACAATTTCAATTAAAGTTTGAAAAAATCAGCGTTAAATGCCAAATGAGAAATAAGAAAGTTGTTTCTCACAAATCAGAACTGGACTGACCACTGGGATAATTTAAGTAATTTTTTTTCTAAGAAAATTCTTTAAAAATAAACTGATTTGCTTAAAATTCAATATAAATTATTTATTCAAAACTTTTTAATTGCCACATCCATTTGGGAGCCATGAGGAAGAACAAAACTAACAAAAATAACGAGAAAATACACTTCCACATAGACATGAAGGCAACACTATTCCGAAACAAATTATGGAATCATGGAGAAGGCAACTCCAGCCATCAGCCAACAACGCAGCACAATGCCACACACAGACCAAACGAAGGAAGGTAGCGACCATTAGTGTCATTAACACCCAATTATGTTGCATTACTTTTTTTAATTTGAAGTGCAGCGAAATTCCGCTCCAAAATACGGTTGAGCAAAGGAAGTGGCGGCAGCAAGTGGAGAATATGTAGAGCATTGCACCGAACACTATTTATGTATGTGTAAATGCGCTTGATCGGCGGCCGAACGATTTTCGTGCGGCAGCCAGCTTGGCTACCAGCGTTCAATATAGCAGCCAAGCCGTCTCTTCCGCCGCGATCGCGTTGCTTGGCGCGCGTGAGGGGCGTTTCCGTGGGCAATTACTGCACACCAGCTAACTCACTAATTCACAAGCGGGCACATGAAATGCCTCTAGGGCTGTAGCAGCAGGTCTTTACATTTTCATCAGGTGAATTGTGTACATCAACAACGGCAACAACAACAATGGATCTTATTGGCAACATGGCAACAACAGTGCCATCATCAACACCATCAACATAGGCGTTTGGGACTGAGAATGTGAATGCTGATGGCAATGGTGATGGTTATGCTTGTAGCAACATTGACTCTCCCAATTGATGATAAATAATGCAATCTTTCAATTTGTGGCACAACATTCACCTGTGTTGCAGTTCTTGTACAGCGAATAAATTTGTAATGCTGCCTGGTATTTGTATTTGCCTTATTTGGCTCTAGGGCGGGCATATCGCAATGCTGCTGAAGCTTTTGTGGTTGTGGCTGTGGGGCGGCGGCCGCATGGCGTTAATTGCTGCATTTTAAATTAAAGCAAGAGGAATTAATTTGTTGCCACACGCATTTAGAAGCACTAATGCTTTCTTTTTTCTGTGATTTGTGATAAATGCTTCGATGCCAAAAGCGAATTTGGAAAGTTTTATTTCTAATTGCAATAAGCGATTTTTTATAGTAAATAAAATAATTATTGCTGAGTTACTTTTATGCGTTTTGCATGTATGTGCATAGAAACTGTAGAATTGTTGTGTATATATAATTTTTTCTTATTAAAACTAGAATTTGAATTACTTATATATAAGGTAGCGCAAAATTAATCATCCAATTTAGTCTTCAATAACAATACCGTTATTAGTATTATTACTATTATTATTAAAGAAAATACTATTATTAATAAAAAATAAAAATCCACCTTGTAGCGCAAAGTGAAATATCCAATTTTGGTTTTGAATAATTTTTTTACTAAATAAAAAAAGATCTTAAGTAATGATAATCTTTATTCTGATCTTCGCACGCTCCATTACTTATCTGTTTGTATAGGGCCAATGTACTGCTTTAATGATCCATTCAGTTTTCTTTACTCCTTCCAGATTTACGCATAAAGAAGAATAGTTTACCAGGGATTGTAGTCCTCAGACTTTATTATTGTCAGGTAAAGTATTTGCGGGTTATTTCGTCATGCCATGATTTTCTTGGTTTGCCCCTGCGTCTGTACCCTTGTGGGTTCCACCTCAAAGCCATCGTTGGTATTTCTTCGACTGGTTTTCTGAGGTTGTGTCCAGTCCATGCGCACTTCCTCATCCGGATTTCGACGCCAGTTTTTTGGCCACCAAGCACAGATTATTGTGCTAAGGCATCGATTTATGATACAAAGTTGAAATAAATGCGCAAAATATATTATGCCGCCTCATTCTATAAAAGCCAGGTAGGGAAAATTTTCTTTTCTTGTACGCTATTCACCTCTTTAGCAGTGACCTATTGCTATTTCAACAATTTCTAAAGGGTTTGAATATCTTCTTTCGTCTCTATTTGCAAATTCTTAATACAGAATGTAAGCGATAAGAGTAATAAATTATTCAATAATTTTAATACATTTAACAACATTAAAAGATATTAGATATTATTGAAGTGAAACTTCTTTAGGCGCGTCGGGGGCCCCAAGGCAGATTGAAAATAGGCGAGTGAAACGGTAAGTTCGGAGCGTTACCGAAATCCGTCAAATGGGCGGGGCCAAGGAGCAGCTGCTCCTTCCCACTCTCGCCTATTCGCTCTCTCTGTCGCTCTCTCGCATCGCAAGCATTGAAGTAGACTGGCGACATGCAGGCAACCGACAATCGACAACCGACAACGGGTATTATAGATAGCCATAGCCCATGCAAATGAGTGCTGTGTGTGAGTATCAGATAAAGCGCCGATTGAATGTGTGTAAGCGGGAAAGCAATAAGAAACTGCTGTGAAGTAAATAGATGGTAGGTATGGAGGAGACGAAGCGATACAATGAGTGCGTTTGCCAAACGAGTGACGATAGTTGAAGTAGAAGGTTGTAAAATGACATTTCAACCGTTTCGGTGATCAAAGCAAATTGATTAAGGCGCCAAAAGTAGGCAAAAAATACCATTGGAAGTGCAAAGAAATGTCAGCGTCAAGTGCAACACTGCACCCAAGTGTCAAATTTGAAGCTAATAAGGACAAAAATAAATAGTACAAATTTATGTGGAGTGATATAGAAAAATAAATATGAAAACCTGAATTTAACACGAGAGAGGGGGGAGAGATCTAAACCGGGGCTCCCATGCATGGAACAACCAACTTAGAAGTTTCACTTCTACCGTGCGTGAGTCTGACAGACCCTAGTTTTTTTTTACTGGTAATTGTCTCTGCTTCGTGCTGCCCAATAGTCTTTAATCCAGCCCACTCTTTTATGTTACGTAGCCAAGACATTTGCTTCCCTCAAATTCATCGATGGCCTGCCCTCGATTTTACCTTGCACAATCAGTTGCAACTACTCATCTTTAGTACCACGCATAATATGACCAAAATATGCGTTTTTCGACGCAGCCATCTATCCTTTTTCGTTAATACTTCGTTGTTACTAACTTTGACTGTGCACGATATTTTCTTCATCCGCCGATAGCAGCACATCTCAAACGCCTCTAATTTATTCATACTCGTAACCTTTGGAGTACATTCGTCTGCACCGTACAACAAAACAGACCAACTCAAGTGTTTATTGGAAATAAGAAACCTTCCCTTGATGCTTCAATCCGACAGCAAATTTCTCTGTCATTTGCCTATGTTTCGCTAAGTCAACATCCTAGATAATTTTGTTAAATCGCAGTACTCTTTGGAACGTATTGTCATATACTCGTGCATAAATGTTTGAATAGGTCATTAATTTTGTCAGCCAATAGTGTGGCGTAATCGGCTAACCGTATTATTTCGCCGTTGACTTTTATTTCTTTGTTTGAATATATTGTTGAAGAAAAGATAAAATGTCTGACTGGGGAATGAAAATTCGTCAGTTTATTTGCGTCTTGGTTTCTACCAGCTTGATCAAAATATCCGGAATATATTCAGAAAATTCAAAATAAAGGGTGATTTTTTAAGAGCTATAGGAAAGTTTTTCAAAAAAACACACACAATACTACGAAATCTTGGAGTCGTACTTATCAGATCGCTATTTTCGAGTCAATCAAGATGATGCTTATTCAAGTCTTCGACAAATAAATGCAGGAGTACCTCAAGGCAGCGTTCTTGGGCCTCTGCTGTACCTTATCTTTACACATGACCTACCGTCTTATCCTAATTACGTCACAGCAACGTTTGCAGATGACACCGCCTTGATTGCAGTTGGTAAAACTGAAAACGAATCGACAGTCACATTACAAACCGGGTTAAATAAGATCTGCCAGTGGACTAATACATGGAAAATTAAACTTAACCAAACAAAATCTGTACACATAGTTTTCACAAACACTAAAATACAACATATACCACTATACATAGATGATCAACAAGTCCCATACTCAAACTATGCGAAGTACCTAGGTATGACACTTGACTGCAAACTTCGATGGAAAGAGCATGTCAAGAAAAAGAGGCAAGAATTGGACATCAAACTCAAAAACATGCAATGGCTCATTGGTAGCAGATCAGCTCTCACGATAGAAAACAAGCTGTTAATTTACAAGCAGATACTAAGGCCAGTATGGAGTTATGATGCTATGGGGGTGCGCCAGTCAAAGTACGAAAAACCAAATCCAACACTCCCAAAATAAGGTCCTTAGGTGCATTGTCAAAGCACCATGGTACTGCAGAAGTTCCGACATTGAGTGCGACCTTAAAATAAACTCCGTCAACACTGAAATCGCAAAGATTGCAGTTGCCCATAAAGAAAGACTAATAAACCACATCAATGAAGAAGCACTTAATTTAATTGAAACCAACGGATTAATACGAAGGCTCAGACGCACTAAAGCTAGCGATCTCATACCTCCATAGAAATGCTTTATGTCATGTAGAGTGAAAATTGTGTAATGTTATCATAATTAAGTTGCTTGTTAGTCATTTGTAAATATTTTTGAACTAGTTGCAATAAAAAAAAAAAAAAACACACACGTAAAATTTAAAAAAATGCATGAAATTTTTATTTAAATCGATAGTACAGTCCATATAATTTAATGTTTGAAGATTATTTCATGCAAATGTTGACCGCGACTGCGCTTCAAATGGTCAATCCACTTAGTCCAATTTTGGCATACTCTTTCCAATGTTTCTGCCGGTATCTCACATATAAATGCTTTAATGTTGTCTTCCAATGCGTTAATTGAAGCAGGCTTGTCTGAATAGGCATGAGCTTTAACATAGCCCCACAAAAAATAATCTAAAGGCGTTATATCGCACGATCTGGGTGGCCTATCGACAGGTCCTGAACGTGAAATAAAATGTTCACCGAACTCGCCTCTCAACAAGTCCATTGTTACGCGTGCTGTGTGGCATGTGGCTCCGTCTTGCTGAAACCACATGTCATGCAAGTCAAGCTCTTGCATTTTGGGGGAAAAAAAGTTGGATATCATTTCACGGTAGCGCTCACCATTTACAGTTACGTTACGATTCGCAGCGTCTTTGAAGAAGTACGGTCCCATGATACCTCCAGCCCAGAAACCGCACCAAACTGTGACCTTTTCTGGATACATTGGTCTTGCAATTCTTCTGGCTGATTTTCGCTCCAAAATCGACAATTCTGCTTATTTACGTACCCATTGATCCAAAAATGAGCTTCGTCGCTGAACACAATTTTTCGATAAAAAAGTGGATCTTCGGCCAACTTTCCAAGAGCCCATTCACCAAAAATTCTGCGTTGTGGTAGGTCGTTCGGCTTCAATTCTTATATATATACTCGTATAATATAATTGGCGCGTGCACCCTTTTTTGAGTGTTTGGTCGAGCTCCTCGTCCTATTTGTGGCGTGCGTCTTGATGCTGTTCCACAACTGGAGGGACCTACAGTTTCAAGCCGACTCCGAACGGCAGATATTTTTTTATGAGGAGATTTTTTATGGCAGAAATACACTCGGAGATTTGCCATTGCCTGTCAAGGGGTGACCGCTATTAGAAAAACTTTTTCTTCATTTTGGTCCTTCACCGAGATTCGATCTCACGTTCTCTCTGAATTCCGAATGGTAGTCACGCACCAATCCATTCGGATACGGCGTCCGCCCATTTTTAAAAAGTCTAAATAATTTGTAATTGGTCTTTAATATTTAAGCAGGTTTATTTCCAAAACTGGAACAGAATGAATTTTCGCAGGTTACGTATATTCGAATTTCGATTTTTTGTGGCGATATGTTGGTATTCATGTCTCTCACTCATGCCGACGAGTTCGGCCATTTTGAATGTTCAGTGAATTGTTGACAGCTGCTGTGCTTGCATGTGTTTCGGCTCGTTTTTTATTTTTACCTATTCAAAAAGATGGATCAAAGAACCTGTACCAAATTTTGTGTGAAAAACGAAATTAAGTGCGCGGATGCATTCCGACTGTTGTCTGTGTCATACGGAGAAGCTACTTTGGACCAAAGCAACGTTTATCGGTGGTACAAAATGTTCTCAGAAGGCCGAGAAGATGTGAACGACGAAAAGTGTGTCGGACGCCCGAGCACTTCAACAACAGACGAACAAATTGATGAAGTGAAGCAAATGGTATTAGTAAATCATCGACTCACCGTTAGAGAAGTTGCTGAGGACCTAGATATATCGATTGGCTCGTGCCATTCGATTTTTTTCAATAATTTTGCATGAGACGGGTCGCCGCAAAATTCGTATCAATTCGACCAAAAGCAGCAATTTCGACCAAAAGCAGCATCGCATAAACATTGCTAATGAGATGTTGGACTCTGTTCGGAACATAAATTGGCTCTTGCATCACGATAACGCCCCTGTTCACACATCGTTGCTTGTGCGCGACTTTTTGGCCATAAACAACACACTAATGATGCCACAATCACCGTATCCCACAGATCTGGCCCCCTGTGACTTTTTTTAGTTCCCGAAACTGAAGAGGCGCATGAAAGGACGACGCTATTTGATATTTTTTGAAATGGCATTAAAATTAAGAAAGTTTCAACGTCAACTTGAATTTGTTTCTGAGCTAGTTTAATAATGTTGGTGAGCAGAACAACTTCCGAAAGTCGAAGATCATCCTTTGGGCCATAACCATCCGATCGTGATTTGGGAAGTTTGTTTTCTGAAAATCAGCTTTCCCAAAACAAGTTTTCACTGCCTGTGGACTCAATTGCTTACATGTTTTGTGAATGAAAGAAACGGACCCTCCGTGTCCGTTAGGAGAGAAGACTCTGTACTCTTTACTCGTATATTTTCGTTTACTAGTAGGATACAGCCCTGAAGTGCGCTGGAGAAGGTCTATTGCACGGCTAATTAACATTTCAATACGAAATCAAATAATCTAAAAAGAGAAAGTCAAACGCTTGATTGTTGCCTTTTATATTTACAAAAATGTACAACTTTTTGAAACTGAAATCAATTTATTATGTCCAATTTTTATTTCACCTACACAAGTGGAGAAAGACTATTACAACTATTTGTCAAATATGTCGACAACAACTTAGCAGAAGTTATCATTCACTGGAAAATTGCATAGCTCTTTGCTGGGTATGTAATTTGTTATGCGCGTGTGTATGTGCACAAGCATATGCATACACATACAGATGCGAACAATCATACTTACATACATCCATACATATACACATTTACACGAGATAGAATTCAAAACGCAGCATAGCATTCACGGTGTATTCATAATTCGTTTAACATTTTGTAAATCATTTGTTCGACTTGCTGCAGTGATGCAACATCTCTCCGCTTCAGCTGGATGCTTTGCATAACTCTGCTGCGCCAGTGACTAGCATTGGATTTTCACATTTGTAAGCCACAAATCTTCATTCAACTGACGCCCCATAACAATGGCAAAAAATGAAAAGCAAAGAAAGGATGCGTCAAGCGAAAAAAGAAGAACTCAAAAGCATGAGAGCAACCTGCCACAGCGTCTTGTGGTCGGATGTGCCCACATCCAACCTGCAGCATCAACCTCAATGGATGCATGTAGAACACTCAACTGGATGCGTGTATGGATGTGTGCGATCAGCAGCTACATGGGCATGCCCTTGCCACACGGCAACGTTTGTACGTTCCAGGTTGTATGTTGGCATTGAGGCGTTGTAAAATTGAAGAAGAAGCACAAGAAGAAAATATAGAGAACTATCAGTCCAACTGACAAATATGCGCTGAGTTGAAGCAAATGCTGGTCGTCGCCACGGCTTGTTGCTGTTGAAGATGCGCAGGATGCCAAGGGCGCATGCGGTGGATGCAAATATGCATGGGCTGGCGTGACGCTCGATGTGAATACAATTTCACATCTGTCTGCACTTGCGGATAATTTCGATCGCGCCAACCATAAGTCACACGCTCCTCACGCTCGAACCGTGCGCGGTTCTCCTGCACTCCACTGCTCTTCCTACTCTGGACTTCTACTCATAATACTACATCCAACACACTCAGCTTTTTTTCTTTTTTTGTTTTTCCTTCGCCGTAATTCTGCTCTGCTTGGCTGACTTAAGCTGTTGGTTTTGGCGGTTGATTGGTTATTTTTGTTGTTGGCGCATTATTTATACTCCATTCATCCATTCACAGATGTGTGGCTTGCTTTGGATATGGAGAACACCAATCCTACTTGGGTTATTTCGCTTGTTTTTATTCATATTAAGTTTGGATGTGTAGCGAGCGTTTTTTTGTTAGCATCTTCCTTGGTAAAGTGTTTTTTATTTTTTCAAAATTTGCATATGATGACGCGTATGGCATTGGGCTAATTTAGTTTACAGCAAAGTGCTGCATCATCATTGTCAATGTTGTTTCTGTTGCGCGACTACATAGCACGAAGCTCACTTTTCACAATCCGCATACCCCGCATTGTGAAGCAAATCCATAAAACAAGAAGAAAATTCTTTTGGAGTATGAGACGTACGAACCTCACTACCGTTTTCGGTTCAAAATTAAGACAAGGTACTGGAAATACTTTTTTATCTTATGCTGTTTTCTTTTCTCGTAATAATGCCGCATTTATTCTGCTCTGCGTCAGTCAAATTTGTGTATTCTTTGCTCAGTGTATTCATAGGGTTGCTCTCTTCTCAAACGACCAAGCGCGTAGGATCAGAGTCATAGGCTATTTCTTCACAATAAGAGGATTTATTGAGGAGGAGTATTTGTTCGTAGGAGTGGCTTTCTGTAAAATTATAAAGCTTTCGTTGTTAAAGGTATTATTGGTGGTTCCCCCGTATATGCATTTTTTACTCTAATCGTTTTAAATGATAACGAAAATATCCGTTTTATAATGAATTCAACATTGCTCCATAATCGAGGCTTATATTACACAAGCAGAGCCCATTAAGGTGGGCTGTGACGATTCTGGCATCTAGTGCTCTTCACAAACAAATTCCATGTCGTTACGAAGTCGGTTTGCTTCTATCTGTCGTTGAAGGTTTTTCAGGGTGTACAACCTAGTGCGAAAGTTTGCATATAAATCATTGGTTTTAAGTCATGCTTGCACTCATACACTTATTCTACACTTTATTGATCGCTTGTACTCGTATGCCACTAAGATGAGCTTCTTTTGAAGGATATGGAGGTTATATGGTGCAATAAAATGGGTGCGTTGATGTTTTTGCCCAAAACCTCTGGCACAATGAAAGAGAATTGGGCAGACGCACTGTTGTGGTGCATGATCCAGCAGTTATCGGAGAGTTCAGGCGTGGCAGGTTAACAACTCCAGTCATTGTATGTTCGGCAGGAACATATTCAAGATAAGTAGAGCAGTGACTATCGAAAAAAAACGAAAAGCATTGCCTTCTGTTGCAATGTGGACATCCTCACCTTCGTTGGCGGTTCTTTTCCTGCTTTAGCAAGTACAGCCGCCTTCATTTGTTGGTCTCGTCATACTCAAACTTACATGCACTTGTTGCCGGGCAAAACCTGCTATTTTTGAAGGAATTCTGGGAGTGTTTGGACGGAGTTCATGCATCATTTGTAATGTGAGTCACTCATTTTCACGATACCACTAAAGAAATCGCTTTCGAAAACCACAAATGAAACGAACTATCGTCTACAAATTTCGGCTGCAACTAAAGGAAGCTCCGCTCTGTTCAGACCTATGACGAATGATGCTATGTCGTAGTTCTCGAGTTATTTGTAAATTTCTGGAGCTTAATTCTCAAACCTTCTCTTCTTTTTTGCGATTGGCGCGATAACCGTTTATGCGATTTTGGCTGAGTTTAACAAAGCGCGCAAGTCGTCTTGTAGAATGTTAGTTTCGTTCGTCGAGAGAGGACTTTGCTACTCAAGTGCCTACTTAGTCCAAAGTAGCACTGGTTGGCAACAGAGATTCTCCATTGAATTTTAAGCCTGACATTGTTATCGGTGTTAATGCTGATTCCTAAATAAACGAAATCCCTTACAACCTCGAAATCATAACTGTCAACAATCACGTGGGTGCCAATACGCGAGCCGCCGACTGTTTGTTTGATGATAGGAGGAACTTCGTTTTGTCCTCGTTCACCACCAGACCCATCCGCTTTGCTTCTTTTCCCACACCTGCTATTATAAAATTATGGTCTTTCAACTTATGTTTTATTTTTTTAATTTTTTGCTCCGTGTTATTTCAGTGCTCAAACACGGTGCGTTGTTTGCTGAAAAATTGGCCTTATTTGTACGAGTGTTGCAGTCAAAGGTAGGATGCGTTGGCGGTTTAAGGCCCTATACATAATACTTTTTTCACATGTCTGCTTTGCTACACTTTTGCGAAATGTCCATTTGCTGGCCTGGGAAAGTTCTTGCAGCGGTTAAGCCCTAACTTGCTGTACGAACTGTCTTGGTTAACTTTATCCCCACCTCGATATTTCTGTTTCAGTTTATATATTCATTTGCTCACAGGTATTTATGTACATATGTGTTTGTTTAGAAGAGCAGCCACGGTGGAGGCCACATTACAATGTGTCAGCCAAGTAAAAAAATTCCTCGTAGAAAATTAATTACCTAATTTAATTAAAAGCAACATTTAAATGCGTGAGCCAATCAGGTATATTTTACCAAAATTTTTTTGCAATTTAATGGATCACTTAGCGTCGAGCGAAAAATGCAAAACTTAGTTATACTAAAATTGTATTTATTTGGGTAAAAAGCAGGTACACACAAACATATTACATATGTCTGTTAGTATGCTAGTTTAAAGTTGCACTTAATCTAATATCTGTTCGGCACTGTTTGGCATTAAACCGCAACAAAAACGAATTTTTAATTACCTCCAATTAAGTCATATAAAAAATCGAAATTCGAACAAGCAACCAAATGGGAGTTATCGACGCAACTAACCGCAGCAACTCTACTGTATTTATACACTTAAAAAATAGACAAAATAAACAATGTAACCACACATAGGCGAAATTAGTGAAACCGCCAAGCCAAATCGATGAAACATTTGCAGCAGATTGTCAGCAACTTGTCAGCCACTGCGTTGGGTTTCCATTGGGGAGGGTGGCGGGCGCAGTCGCGCTTCTAGACCGCAAAGTCCGCGGGTTTAAAAATCGCATGCATTTATATTCATCTATGTGTATGTGTATATATATTGATTAGTTTATTATTTTAATAATTGCCACAAACTTGTTCGCTACAGAAACTTACAAATTTATATACAAACATCAATCCCTATTTGTGGGTATGTAGAGGGTCTTTCAATAGAGACGTTCGATGTTTCAATGTGAAATGCAAATAAATCAAATTTTGTGTGAGATATTCCATTATTTGAAGGAGCATATTAAGTAAAAGGTCTTCCAAAAGTGACGTCTAGATGTCAGTAGTGAATAATTCCTAGATCTGTCATCTTTCACATTTGCTAAACAGACCGATGTTCAATTTTAGACGATAGAACAACGCGTAAAAATTATTGAAACTAATTATAAAATGGTGGATACTTAAAAACAACATATGCCAATTCGTGATTGTTTTGTTGGAAATGATCGTCCGCTGGAAATAATCGTCGTCTTGTATTTGCAAGGAGGTTGATGGGCTCAGAAAAAGCAATACGTAAGGAATTTTTTGGACGACTTCATGGAACACATTGGTCCTTGCAAACTTCGAAAATCATATGAATAATCCAGCCGTTATTTCTGAATTAATTACTCGTTGGCTGTCCAATCATTTTACAAAAAACCAATACCTAACCTTGGGAATTTTGCAGTCAACCAACCAACTGGAGCTGATACACTCATTCCTTTGTCTACAAGGAGACGAGAAGCTCGTCGAAAAACTCGCTTCTTTTGTATTCCATGCAAGAATCCAGTACGTCGACAGCACTCATAAATCTCTTGTACACCGAGTCCAAAAATAAATATCCTTTCATATTTTACCAGAAATTTCGTTGTAACCAACTTTTTTTAAACCTTCTTCGAAATGAGTCAAAATAAAGAACAAAACAAAAAAAGTAAAAAATTTTCATAAACCAAAATATTTTCAGCGATTATTTTTACTTCTGTAGGTAGCTCAAATAAATAAATAGATAATTGGCGCGTACACTTCTGTTAGGTGTTTGGCCGAGCTCCTCCTCCTATTTGTGGTGTGCGTCTTGATGTTTTTCCACAAATGGAGGGACCTACAGTTTCAAGCCGACTCCGAATGGCAGATATTTTTATGAGGAGCTTTTTCATGGCAGAAATACACTCGGAGGTGTGCCATTGTCTGCCTAGGGGCGACCGCTATTAGAAAAATGTTTTTATTAATTTTGCTTTCACCGAGATTCGAACCAACGACCTCTCTGTGAATTCCGAATGGTAATCACGCACCAACCCATTCGGCTACAGCTAGGTAGCTCAATGCATGCGAAAAAAAGTAAGAAATTAAAAATATATATCGCACCCTAAATACAAAAAGGTCACAACTCAAAATGTATCTTCTGCTCAAATATGAACGAGACGTTATCAAAAAAACGGTCCGCGGATGACATATGGAAAAATAAATTTTTTGTTTTTTGGTAGGACTGTTATAAGCTTACATGGCAAATTTCGGCGAGATATGTCACATAGTTTGTTTTCTGTGCTACTGTAAACAAGTCAAGCTCGAGTGTGGAAAATTTTGAGTTGTGACCCTTTTGTATTTAGGGTGCGATATGTGCGATACTTAAAAATTAGTTATAAATGTGGTGCATTTGTCACATACGAGTATTCCCATACAAATGCATGTACAGATACATAGAGGGCAGCCAGACCCGAGGTGCCCAACCGAAGGTGTAATTTTTTAAATCCTTTTTTTTCGTCTTAATCGAGGATCCTTTTTAAAAGATTGTATTCATAAATCGATAGAAAATTTAATTTTTTATTTCTTTATTTTAAATCTTCTACCGGGAAGTTTAAGTCGTTAGCTGTTAATTCACGTCCAAAGTCGAAAAAGGTCTGGCCAGATCAACGGAGGGTTTATAATCTAAAAAATGCAGTATTTCTTACAGCGCCCTCTTAAAAGTAGCATTCATAAAAAGTTTTACCAATACCCACAAAAAACAATCCATTACAACGGAATATGCGTGAGGGAACATTCAAATGAATTTTTTAAGCAGATACGGACAATCTACTGAGCCCACACAAACATCAAAGACAAAACACATCGACAACAGAGCACGCATAGACTCTAAGGACATGATTGACAAGATTTATTAGTGAGCAACGCGAGCGATAGGATGGAATGGGATCAACGAACCTCGTCTAGTGCAAAGCAAAGTGTACAAAAGCTTTCTGAACAGACTCTAATCTACTAATATAGACTGCATGAAACTGTTTCCAAACGAATACCTCGTATTCTAATCTGCGCCGAACTAAGGACTAGCGCAACAGTTTGAGAGTAAAGGCGTCAGAAAACGAGGAACTATTTCGACAAATAAGGATTTGTATTTGCATCCTTACAAATTCAAATAACACAAGAATTGAAGCCAATCAATCATTAATGCAGAAACTTCGTGAATCGGTTCTTCGAAAATTAAGCTGGTTTTTCGCGCATATTTTTCTATATTCCACGCCTGTTAGTCGGAGAAAAATGTACTTTTGACGAAAGCTTTTGGTCATCAAGGCACTTTTGGTCTCCTTTTTTGAAAAAATATTAGTCAATTTACGACCTTAATGAACCATTTCGATCCTTACATATTATACTAAGATTATGCCGAGATTTTAACTCTCATTCCATGAGCACTCAGATAGGCATCGCGCCAATTCAGTGAGCGCTGGATTGGTACGCAGACGGGCAAAGTCGCGAGATCCTTCTGGCCAAGGGAACTTCTGAGGCTTACAAAACTTCTTCTTCTTAATTGGCGCGATAACCGCTTACGCGATTTTGGCCGAGTTTAACAAAGCGCGCCAGTCTTTTCTTTCTCGTGCTAACCGGCGCCAATTGGACACACCAAGTGAAGCCAAGTCCTTCTCCACCTGATCTTTCCAACGCAGAGGAGGCCTTCCTCTTCCTCTACTACCACCAGCTGGTACCGCATCGAATACTTTCAAAGCCGGAGCGTTTGTATCCATTCGGACGACATGACCCAGCCAACGAAGCCGCTGGATCTTTATTCGCTGCGCTATGTCTATGTCGTCGTAAAGCTCATACAGCTCATCGTTCCATCGTCTGCGATATTCGCCGTTGCCAACGTGCAAAGGTCCAAAAATCTTACGCAGAATCTTTCTCTCGAACACTCCAAGCGTCGCTTCATCGGATGTTGCCATCGTCCAAGCTTCTGCGCCATACGTTAGGACGGGCATGATGAGAGTCTTGTAGAGTGTTAGTTTTGTTCGTCGAGAGAGGACTTTACTGCTCAGTTGCCTACTTAGTCCAAAGTAGCACTTGTTGGCAAGAGAGATTCTACGTTGGATTTCAAGGCTGACATTGTTATCGGTGTTAATGCTGGTTCCTAAATAAACGAAGTCTTTTACAACCTCAAAATTATAACTTACAAAACTGCAGCTCCCAAATTTCGTGGGTCCCTTAGCGGGCGCTGTTCGTTAGGTATACACGCGATGAGACTTGGGATTGCCTCAGTCTTTTCTGCAGAAGCTGTCTGAAGGACGGGGTGGAATCATCTCTGCACCTTCTTATAGCTGCCCTGTTAAGATCGTCGGGCTAAGATTCGGATATCTGGGCTATCACTTTTTGCTACACCTCCGGATATAGCTGGTTTAAACAATACACCCCTGGTGAATTTCATTAGCAGCTTGAAGAAGTTAACGCAATGTTTTCTAATTAGTCCCCATTTAGTCATCATCCACTGATCCAAAGCCCCTTCTATGTTTTTTTTTTTTTTAATTTTTAGCATTTCAAACGGGAAACTGATTTTGAAAAAAAAAACTTGATTACTTGCCCGCCTTGCTCAACGATAAATAACCTTCACTGGTGATTTGCTACGAAATTTTCAGCGCATTCGCAAGAATTTTGCGGACCTTGCTTTAGTAACATGACCACTATGAGCTAATAATTCTCGAGCACCCCTTTTAATACACCCTAAGCACTTTTTTTTCATATGCATTTTATATACAAGCACATACAACCATATACATGGAAACAGTTTCACATTTCAACAACAATTTTCCTTGCTTCGCTAATAGCAATTTCATTTGGGAGCTCTCAAAATCAACATAAAATGGAATCACCGAAATATCAGACAATTGCAAATTTCATGACAAGTTAAATGTTAAATTTTGACAATTTTCCTTTTTTAACATGCCTTTAAATATCGAGCAAAATCAATATTGATTCACATTTCGTGCCACTAACTAAATCGGTGTATGACCAACAACAACTCATTGTGGCAATAGAAACACACTTCGAATAGTACAGGGGCGGTTTGTAATAATTTAAGGTCGCTAAATTTTCTCCCTCCCTATTCAGCGAGCCTTAAAGTAAGTACATATAAAATTCTGTAATAATTCTAAGACAGATTACTGGCGCAAAATTAATCATCCAATTTTGTTTTTGGGAAAACGTTTTTACTAAATATTAAGTGCGCAACTAAGTTCTCGCTGTTTTTTTTATGAAAATACAACTTTATTCTGAAAAAATGGTTACAAGTGAATCATTGAAAGTATTGCCCATCGCTGGCTACTACTTTTTCCCATCTTTCTGGTAGATCTCGTATACCGTCGCGGTAAAACTGTTCATCTTTTGAGGCTATCCATGGATCAAGCCATTTTTTGATGTCTTCATATGAAGAGAACTGCTGATCAGCTAGACCATATGCCTTCGATCGGAGCAGGTGATAATCGGATGTCGCAATATCTGGAAAATATGGCGGGTGGGGTAGAATTTCCGATTTCCGTGTTTCCATGTAGATTTAGACGTGAGGCGTAGCGTTGTCATGCTATAGAATCACTTTTTCATGCCTCTCCGCTTATTTCGGCCACTTCTCGCGCAGTGCTCGGCTCAATAGCATCAATTGAAGTCGATACCGATTCCCAGTGATGGTTTCGTTTGGTTTTAACAGCACATAATAAATAACACCAACTTGGTCCCACTAAATACATAGCATAACCTTCGCAGCATGAATATTTGGCCAAGGCGACGACGTAGAAGCATGACTGGGCAGTCCCCATGACTTTCTTTTCTTTGGATTGCTGTAATGAATCCATTTTTCATCACACGTCACGATGCGATGAAGAAATCCCTTCCTTTTTTGCCGCTAAAGCAGTTATTCACAGGCGAAAAAACGACGTTCAACATCCCTTGGTTTTAACTCATAAGGAACTCAAGTCCCCTGTTTCTGAATCATTGCCAAAGCATGCAATCGCTTGGAAAGGGATTGCCGGGTAACTCCTAATACTGAAGCAAGCTCTTCTTGCATTTGACAAGGTTTTTGGCTTTCCTTCACGCGGACGATCGTCAACATTAAAATCACCGTCTTTGAGGCAACGTTGTTTCACTTAAAACAGCCTCTCCATAAACTTTTTGTAGCTCTCGATGCGCTTCAGCGGCGTTTTTTTTTTCGAATGAAAGTGGAAAATCAACACTTCCCGCAAATGACGATTATTCGGCACAAAATCGGACATTTTCACAAAACCAAAAGTATATGAGACGAAAACAAAATCACTAATGTGTTGAAGCAGTTTGTTTACCATGTGTCTAAGCTTGGTTTATGACGTTTAGGTTATGTTAGAATCGACTAACACACACTGCTGGCGTCATCTATTGACAAACAGCGGGAGCTTAGTTGCGCACCTAATAATAAAAAAAAAAAATATTTTGAGTGATGAAAATCTTCATTTTGACCTTTATGCGCGCCATTACTTGTCCGTTTGTATATTGCAGCTGTTTAGTTCTCTTCTTCTTCTCTAGTTCATGAAAGTCAAATATAATTGGTGTACGACGTCATTTGCAAAAATTATAAATCTTACGAGAGGTTGATTGATTTTGCGCCACATGTCATTGTTGGTGGAATTAGGAAAATCACGGTCGCATATTTCTCTGTAAACAGGGATACCTTTAATTTCATGACACCCACGAACATGTAAATGTTTTCTGAGCCTAAAAAGGCCTAAATTAAATCTTTTCATTTATATTTTCAGTCTTAAGTTAGGAACGAAACCACGAGTCAACTAAGCTGAGATATAGATAAAACATTTGATTTTAGAGAGTACCTTCGTTCAATTGTAAATATTATTACAAACGCAACTTCTATAAATTCTACAGATTTGAGATTTACGGAGTATAAAGACTTAACTTCTTCTGCTTCGCTTTCTAATTCTGCTTCTACCCAAATCTCGCCTGCTCTAGATCCGCTCATGACTGGCATTTTAAGATTTATGACATTTACAAATAAGTCGAATCGAAGTAGTGACAAGCGTCTTGTGATACTTTATAACTGGCCCACTTGAAAACATTTACGATTGCAAATAAAAATCTAATGTTTCTGTGGTGGTGTAAATGCAGCAATCAAAATCCAAGTCGACATTAGGACAATTAGTTGCCAATATTTACAAAGAATTGCATAAATTGCAACATCGTGCCCGGACCACAAATCGAAAAAAAAAACAAAGGCAATAATGCTCGTAAATATGTGATATGAATGGCAACAACCGCAAAAAGTCACAGTCAAATCAGTAAAATAAATTCAACTTGCTTGTCTGCACAGATTTGTTGTTGGTGGATTTAGGCAGCACTTGGGGAAACTGTATGCGATCTAAAAATGGAGTGTATACAATGTGCCGGGCAGCACAACACAATTGACAACAAATGGCAGTAACGACAACATGTTCACGTCCATTGTAGCCAGCTCATTGGCTGATCGTTTGCCAGCGATCGGCGCGTATGCATATGTTTGACGCTCGCTGGTGACGTTTGCTGAGCGAGTGATTTATGACAAGCTGAAGTGACACACGTACCTATGTACAACGAAATTGGATGGAAGGAGTGTTTGCTGCCACACATTGGCCTCGACGTGCCGGCATTCGCTGCGAATTGGAGCCACAAAAATGATAGGCTTCGCGCTATATTTGAATGGGCTGTGGTTTCGAGTTATTTTCTGCTATTTAAGGGCGAAATAAAGATGGTATAGATTGGATTGGAATGCAAAAAAGTCACATAAAAGGTGTATTCAACTTTTACTTTAGTCTGCTTTATTTGAAATGCTTAAATTCTAGCTCATAACCATTTAATAACAATAAAAGGGAGATCCCGATTCGTTATTTTAAAAAAAAGTACCAAATAAAAATCTACTTTATCACCTGATTTTGGATTAAATAGAAAAAATTAAAAGCTCTACGATTAGAAGTGTGGACAAATCTCTCCTCCAATGGTGCGCAGCAGCTAAAAATCAAAACATGTCAATATCCGGGGCAATATTGAAGGGCAAAGCAATGGAACTTGCAAGACGATTTGGCGGTGAAAACTTCAAGCAAACACATTTTGGCGTGATCAATGGAAGCAGAGGTACTTAAAAAGCACACTTTGCTTTATTCTAAGCAGTGCGTGAGCCAAAAAAAGCTGTGTGGTGATAGTAATGGTGTTCCTGACGCGAACTGTGACAAATAGAAAACTACAAATTTGCCGAATTCACTAAAAAAATTTACCAGATAAACCATTAGCTTTCAACAAGGAAAAATGTCATGGTTGCAAATAGAAAACAGCGAGTTACATTTATGGGTTATATAAAGGGTGGTTAAATTTCAAGGGCCGGTGTTGATTTTAAATAAAACACAATTTGTTTAAGAAATTATTTTCATTTCCCTTTATTATATAATACTGGTATGGCTGAATTACGTATGGAACAAAATATCGGCCAAATGTCCGGCGCGGCCTCGGTGGCACATCCCCATCCGATGGCCCAAATTTTCGATGACGCTGAGGCATAATTGAGGTTCTATGCCGTTAATGTGCCGAATTATCTCATCCTTTAGCTCTTAAATTGCTGCTGGCTTATCGACGCACACCTTTTCTTTCAAATAACCACAATGAAAGAAGTCCAACGGTGTCAAATCACATGATCTTGGCGGCCAATTGACATCGCCGCGACGTAAGATTATTCGGCCATCAAATTTTTCGCGCAAAAGAGCCATTGTTCCGTTAGCTATGTGACAAGTGGCACCGTCCTGTTGAAACCACATATCGTCCACATCCATACCTTCCAATTCGGGCCATAAAAAGTTCGTTATCATCTCACGATAGCGAACGCTATTCACAGTAACTGCCTGACCGGCCTCATTTTGGAAAAAATACGGCCCAATGATGCCGCCGGCCCATTAACCACACCAAACAGTCACTTTTTGTGGGTGCATTGGTTTTTCGGAAATTACTCTTGGATTATCATGCGGCAATTCTGCTTATTGACGAGTCCTCTGAGGTGAAAATGTTCCTCATCACTGAATCATGAAGTGCGGGATATCCGTTTCCATAATAAGCCTGAATAACTTCAACGCGTTGCTCAATTGTGTATCTTTCCACGGTTCAAATTGAGTTAGTCTGAAATTGAAAAATGTCGAATGAAATGCAGAAAAAAACTTGACGCTTAGGTGTGGTTCACATTCAACTCGGCCCTTGAAATTTAACCACCCTTTATAATTAGAATTTTCAAAAGAATCGAATTTTTTTTTTTGATGTACATATATTTAAGAATACACACAGGAAATTTAATATCGTTCCGGCGAATATTTTCGATGTTACACGCAAATTTGAAAAGGCGTTTCAGAGTGCTTGAAAATGCTTTTCAAACTTTAAGCGCGTTTTTCTTAAAATGGTGTTTTCAAAGTCGGTGACCAACGTTACTCCAAAACGGCTAAACCTATTAGTCTCAAATTTTTCCACGAGCTTCTTAAATATATTTTTCAGTAATTAGTCGAAGATTTTTTTTCACCGGTATATATTTTAAACAATTTAAGGTCAAAAATCGATTTTTTTTTTGAGAAACCGCCATTTTATCAAAAAAATTATTTTGCTTATTCATTCGATTAATTACTAGATTTAATATTACTTTAACGAAATCTGTTTGGTTTTTTAATTTCAGAGACATACTGGTAACTGCAAAAGTCTTTTTAGAGAGGAGCTCCCGGAGGTGAGCTGTAGTTCCTTTCCACATAAATATTTTTACTAATACTAATACTAATATACTTAAAATACAGTTAAAAGATAACATAACATGCGTACGAATTTTTAGATCAATAAATTTAAAAGTTTTTATCCGTTGATTATAAATAAAATTATAAATTCCAAAGCATGGTTGACCTGGCAACTTCTTGTCAAGGTCAAAGAAAGATTTCCATCACTCAAAACTATTTTTTATTCAGTAAAACACCAATTCGAAAACAAATTGGATGAATAATTTTGTGCCACCTTGTACAATACTTGTTATCCAGCTACATGCGACCTAAAAATTACGTTGAACTTTTAATGCACTGTTGGATTTAGTTAGTCTGAAATGTACTTAATGCTCTTACACAAAAACCTCTACTTACATCCTTTTAGTAATTATGCTTGGTTTAGAAAAACATTTTTTGCTTTGAGATTCGTGCAAGAACGAAAATTTCGCGTAAAAAGTTGATTAGTGAACCGTGTTATTTGAAAATCGTGTAATTTCTTTTGGGCGAAACTATATTGTAAACCAAAGGAATGTTTGCCGTTGTTTTGTATCTACAAAACCACTCTAGTAATGTACCCAGAATACGTTTGACTCTTACATTCACATTTTTTGCTGCAGAGCTACCATTGATGGAGTAAACATTTTTGAGCCGAAGCGACCGAAATAATGCATTAATGCGCATATATACGTATTAGCTGCCCATAATATTATATATACGATCTTGTCGCCCATACAAATTACCAATAACCTTTTCATATGTTGGTATGTGCAAGTATTATATATTATATATACTACTGTGGGCAAAAAGTAAGGTGAATTTGGTTGTAAAATGAAAAATCTTTATTTATTCTTGTAAATCAATTTCATCCCCTTCAAAATAATCCCCTCCCGATGAAATACACTTATGCCAACGATTTTTCCAATCCCCGAAACATGCCAAATAGTCCATTTCCGGTATAGCCAACAGCACCTTCTTTGATTCAGCTTTTATCTCCTCAATCGACTCGAAACGCGTTCCCCGGAGTGGTCTCTTGAGTTTTGGGAATAGCCCGAAGTCTCACGGAGTCAAATCAGGCGAATACGGTGTTTGGGGAACGATATGCGTGGAATTTTTGGCGAAATGGTCACGAAGAACGAGTGCAGTGTGAGACGGCGCATTATCGTGATGCAAAAACCAAGAGTTGTTGGCCCATAATTCTGGTCTTTTTAGACGAATTGCTTCACGTAAACGACGCACAACGCTCAAATAATATTCCTTATTAACAGTTTGGCCAGGTGGAAGGAGTTCATAGGGCACCACACCACGAAAATCAAAAAAAACTGTCATCATGCATTTATTTATGAACGACTTTGACGTGCTCTTTTCGGTCTGGCCTCGTCTTTAGCACGATATTCGCTTGATTGGTCGGTTGTTTCAGGGTCGTAAGCATAAATCCAAGTCTCATCTCCCGTAATGACGCATTTGAGCTTGTCCTGATAGTCTGAAAGCATTGTTTCACACACATCAACGCGACGACTTTTTTCCAAGAAATTGAGAGTTTTCGGTACCAAACGAGATTTGACTTCTCGTAGGCCCAAATGGTCTTTCAAAATGGTTTTCACAGATCCTTCTCATATTCCGATCATATCAGTAAGGTCTTTAACAGTCAACCGACGATTTTTGAGCACTAACTCCTTCACTTTATTGACGTGTTGGTCATCTGTTGATGTCGATGGTCGTCCGGAGCGCTCCAAGTCATCAACACGTTCTCGCCCTCTTTGAAGTCTTTGTACCACTTATAAACATTTTTCTGCAACATGGTCGAATCACCAAATGCCTTCTGAGATATGCTAAACGTTTCCGCAGCCGAAATTTCATCCCGCAAACCAAATTTGATGGCACAGCGCAATCAAATCAGACATTGTAAAAAGCGAAAAATGCGCTCTTGGTCGTTTGGTAAACACAAGCGTAAATATATTAGGTACTGATAATGACATTCACATGAAAGTTGGCCCAGATGTTATTAACAGTGCTGCCAACTCATGAAAAAAATAACTAGAGCGAAATTTTAATCCAGCGAAATTTGACAAATAAATTCACCTTACTTTTTGCCCACAGTAGTATGTGCCAACATACGGAAGTTCATAATATAGCTGCGCTATGATTGCGTGAAAACGGCATTGCAACTATAAATTTTAATTGCACTCCTCCGAATACTGCAAATCGAATCAATGAACTTTTCTCTGCTTCTTCTTTAGTTTCTTCCGCGGAATTGAACTTATCACAAAGTGCAGTGTAATCATAGAGCAAACACCCGCCAACTTCTTCTCTTCTGCATTTAAAAAATAACTCCAATTCATAGTGTACAGGGGTGTACGTATGTTTGCCTATGCTTATGCACGTGTATATGTATGTTTATGTATGTAAGTAACTCTACTTACTTAAATTGTATTGTATCTACGCTCATCTAATCGTTTCAATCGATTTCTATTCAATAAATCAAGTGCGATTCGTTGTGCCGCCATCGCTGCTGAGTGCAACAAACTAGTGTACGAGGAGTAGCGTACTGTTAGTAGGGCAGTCCTTAAGAAAGTTAAGTGTAAATTAAATATTTATTTTTGGAATTTCTTTTAAATCGTTGCATTACGATTAAATCTCGATGAATAGAACGCTTACAGACAATTAAATTTAGCGTAATCCTACGCGTGGAATTATCGTAAAATAAAACTTAAATATTTTTATTTTTATTTAATATTTTTTATATACTTATATACATATGTTTGACCGAGCTCCTCCTCCTACTTGTAGTGCTCTTCTTGATGTTGTTCCATAAATGAAGGTAAAGGTACACTCTGCCAAACTACTGTGAAAAGGTTTACACCCGAACAATTTGTTTTTAAATAATATATGTACATTTATTATAAAATTCACATTTTCGCTCTTTGCTCCAGGGAACCTCGCGATCAGTTCAGTTTTGGCTTACCTTATTTGAAGTGAGAATTTCCTCCAAGAGATTCTCGGGCCCTCTCACTTATGGAAACATTTCTATTTAGTTTATTTATTTCCAGTATTTGTTCATAACTTTCCAAAATTGAAACGTTATCGGCAAATAAGAATGCAACAAGCAAATGATTTGTAACTTTTTGGTTCCCCGCATCAGCATTAATCGTACTAATGACTGATAAGCCAGATGCGGTTGATCATTCGACGATATAAAGCTGATTATCTTGAAAAATCTTACGAAATCGGAAGACACAAAGGCATGGTGGTCTAGAAAAAGCCATATGGTTACACGAGTTTGAATAAATTCAACCTTTTGCTGTTTGAAAATTTAAACAATCTTGCAAAACCTTCACTATGCTGTCTCAGAAAATCTATACTGTTGATATGATGCTTAGTACCCAGTAACACTGGCAGACCTTAGCAGCTTTTACACTCTTCGAATTGAGCTTCAGAGACTATTAAGACTTGGAGTAAAATTCTGGTCCAGCATACAGTATGAGGGTTACGTTCTCTAAAGCAATTTGGTTGCCATATAATTTTTTACGCTCTTTTTACACTAAGTTGTTATTAGAGAACTATTGCTCTAGTAACCTTCGGCATACTATTTTTTAGCTATATAAAATATCAATCATACAATAATAATTTTTGAGAAAGATGCATCTATTAAAAAATAAGAAGTATGACACCTTTTTCAAGCTTTAAATTGTTGAAGTATTGATTTTTTATTATATATATATGTAATACAATATATTTTTTTATTAGTTACGGATATATCATGCCTATAACATTTTTGAAAGCCACGACTTTGAGGTAGAGATCCATTGGTTCCTTTATCATTTCAACCCTCCTTATGTCGAGGGTATGTTTGTACAGATGCTCTTTAAAATATAATTTTTATTTACCCTGACTCATAAGATATGTAACTCGTTTGATTTTGAAATCGCGGCTAATTAATGGAACATACATATGTAAATGTATAGTAAGGCAAACTAGCCGAAGAAATTGTCCTACGAGCCATCATGTGGAACCCACAAGTCCGCAGGCGTAGAGGATGGCCAGCGCATACCTGGAGAAGACAACTCGAATTCGAGCTTGAGAAACTTGAACTATGGTACTAAGAAAGTAAAAGGTTTGCTAACGACAGAACGGATTGGAAATATCTTTTTTCAGAATTTTGCTCCTTAACGGATTAATAAATCTATATATCTATGTATAAATATAATGCAATTTATTAAATTTGGTTGACTTT
The DNA here is from genome assembly GCF_028408465.1 of Anastrepha ludens. Classification (NCBI taxonomy): domain Eukaryota; kingdom Metazoa; phylum Arthropoda; class Insecta; order Diptera; family Tephritidae; genus Anastrepha; species Anastrepha ludens. The sequence continues at coordinate 5,124,988 of NC_071498.1, read as the reverse complement.
AAATGCAATATTTTAAGAATTGCACATTTGCTTTAAAGTGAGCAATGGAAGCTGTATTACATTTTTTTTTCAATTGCCTCATTTTTCTTTATTCCTTTCATTTTTTTTTTATTTTTTATTTCTTTGATTATATTAAAATGGGAAACACTTTATAATATTTAAAATATAATATTAAGTTTTTTGGTCTTGAAAATTAACGGTTTATGTAAGGTAGACGTAACTATTGGCTTTATTTTACCAAGTAATGTTGAGATTCCCAATTATTTACTCGAGTTAACCGTTGACAGAACAATCTGACTAAAAACCCGTTATGTACGTGCATTACATATACATATAATTCAGGACACCCCTAATGTAAATACTACGTAATATACACCGTCACAACAACAATAACCACAATGGCAACAACAAAGGCAATAACAGTTTAGGCATAAACACGTAACAAATTGGGAGGTTAATTAAAAAAATATAAATCATACGGTATTCGTTTTGACGCAGCCGTGTCTGGCTACAGATTAGTTTGCGTGCTTACCAACCGCCATGAACCAGTGAAAATTGAAGAAAATTCGTTGGCAAATGACTATGCAAGAGACAAGTTTGGTTCGTGTCTGCGAGCAGCGCATTTCTCCAATTGCAAGCATTGAATGAAATCTGAGAAGTGCCGAAACGGCAGCAAATTGCAACCACATTAATGGCGACAGAATGGCTACCGCCATCACCAAAGCCATCGCCATCGCCTCCACTACTCATACTTATATGTATGTATGTACCCTCGCCACAAGCAGCGACAACACGGCCGCCAAAGCACAAAATGATGAGATAAGACAATGTTGGCAAATAAAATTAGAAATTTAAATAAAACCTGTCATTATTCAGATATTTAATACTATCCATGTCGAATTATACAGATGCTTGTAATTTTGTTTGTTTTATTGGATTTGTGAAAACCGGAATCGCGTGGCGATTAACAGATAGTTTAGGATTTATGTCGAAATTCAAGCAATACACGAACATTAAGAGAAATGTCATGTGATTTTATGAGATAACAACCAGTTGACTGGTTTACTATATATCAACATTCTTAAAATCTCAAATAAAAGCTTTGAAATTCAGGCGTGTGATTGATGAACAATTTTAATTTAATTGCGCTTTCTGGAACCTATTTGCCCAGCATCACGATTAGTACTTTCGAAGCTAGGTTTTCTGTGTTTTCAATTCTGAATCAGTTCAAATATACCATATGTACGTATATACAGATATACAGTTTAACATTTTTTATTAAGAGTTTGACAAAGCTTTTCCTCCAATTTCACTCCACAGGACTTGGACTAGCCTACGAACTCGAGTTTTTGGCTATTTTGTTTATTTGTTTATATAAATAGTACATAGTAAGACTAAGGTCTTTTAATAGTACTTCAACAATATTATAAGCAACTGGAATATTTTTAACATACAAGTTTCTTAATCTAAATTTTACACCAGTTCATTTACGAATTAATCCAATATATAATATTTAACTTAACTATAATAATAAGAAGAAAAGAAGCAATAGGAAAAGAAAAGAAGGATTTAAGAAGAAGGAACTAAAGTAGTAATTAGAGAATGTAGAGAGAAATTTAATGCCCTAATTTAATGCAATCAAACACTTTTAAAGTAATTATAGACTTGTGCCCTGAAGTTAAATCTGTTAAGTCCAGCCTTCACAGTGTCGGGTAATGAGTTCCACACTTTAATAGCGTTAATGAAAAATAATCTAGATGATGGGAGGTAATTAAATTTTGGAACGATGAATTTGTTGTGTCTGCGAGACCTTACTGGTATCAACTTCTCTGTCAGATAAGGCGGAGACTTGAATAATGTAAGTTTGCATAAAAATATGCAATTTCTAGCAGACAAATAACTATTAAGGCAACATCCCAGTAACCTTGATCGCCACGCAGAGATATGGTCATATCTGGCAATCCCATATACATACCGCGTGGCGTTATTAAATGCCACATTAAATTTATGGCAAGATGTGGAGTCTAGTTTGCTGTATACCACCTCAGAGTACGTAATGAGAGGCATAATTAGCTGGAGAACTAATTTGCGGCTCGTTTTCTCCGGCGTGAATGTTGCAGAGACTCTCAGCTTACGCAATGTAGCATAAATGCTCCCCACAACCCTATTTATATGGTCAGCATAGGTAAGTTTTGTGTTGAGAATGAACACCAAATTTTTTACCTATCCATAAAGGTAAGGGAACTTGTACCTATCCACAATTTAGGGATATTGTCAACATGCACGACACTATTACATATAGGTAAGACATATGACTTTGACGCGTTCAGACATAAAGAGTTTTCATTAGCCCATACAGAAATAGCAGACAAATCACTGTTTATTTTGAAACATAAATCTTCAACGAGCCGATACGACTGGACAAGTATAATTGTATATCATCAGCATACGCATGGACATTCACATACTGACAAACGTTAAAAACATCATTGACAAAAAGACTGAATAAAAGCGGACCAAGGATAGACCCTTGCGGAACACCAGTGTGTACGTATCTAGACTGAGATGTTGATTTACTGGTTCTGTCTCCAAGGTAGCTGGCCATGAGCTTCACCGCACTGTCTTTGAAGCCGAATTAGTGTTTAAGCTTCAAACATAACAATTTGTGATTCACTGAATCAAATGCTTTTGAAAAGTCAAGTAAGCAAAGTAGAGTCAAGTCTCCGTTGTCAAAACTAATTCTAATGTCGTCCAGTATTTTAACCATTGCAGTCGAGTAACTGTGACTTTGTTTGAAGCCAGATTGTAGTGGAGAGAGTAGACGATTGTTCTGTACAAATGATGAAATTTGCGTGGCCATCAAGTTTTCGCAAACTTTGGAAAATGTGGGCAGTATGCTGATAGGTCTATAGTCCCCAGCATAAATAGCATTTGCCTTTTTTGCGACTGGGAAAACTATAGACTTTTTCCATACTGCTGGGAAACATGAACTAGTCAAGCAATGGTTTATTATATGGGTAAGGGGACCTATTATATATTAGATGACTATACGGACGAATTTTAGCGAGATACCATCGTCGCCTATTGCATTAGACTTTATTTTGGATAAAGCTTTCAGGACATCTACCTCACAAACTGTCATAAATTGAAATTGTTCTTTTAGAGTAGCACAAGGTGAGGACTCTTTTAAAGTAGGAGCACAATTTATTTTCTTACCAACACTAATGAAGTAGTCATTAAGTTCATCAAGGTCAATCTCACATTCGGGACTTTCCTTGCCATGAATTTTAAATTTTTTTAGGTTGCGCCACAGTTCTCTTGTTGGAAGTGACAGATCAAGTTTTGAGTAACTGTACCAACGTTTCGCTTGTCGTATTATTGCAGTGGTTTCATTTCGGATTTCCTTGTACCGGCGCCAAGCAGTATCCGTCAAGTTTTTTCTCCCCTTAGCATAATACTTGTTGCGCTTTCTAATGGCAGCTCGAACTTTCGAGTTGTACCAAGGACAAGAACTATTTAAAACATTTACAGAACGAAGCGGATGCATGTTAAGTAACGAGGATAGGTTACGGTTGAGGAAGCCAAGTTTATTATCAACAGAACTAAGAAACCAACATTCATTCCAATTTATAGAACCCATGTCTGAATACAAAGAATTAACATTCAACGTTTTAAAATCACGATACTCATAGGTGGCACCTAAATTTGGACGATTCATCACAACATCTAAGGTACAAAATATTAAGTCGTGGTCAGATATAAAGTCAGCTTGATCGAATTTTAGAATATGTGACAAGTCACATGTTATAAAATAATCAAGAAGACTAGGTTGGGAGTTATTTGAATATCTCGTTGGTGTAATTCCGTTAACAACACAAAGTACTGCTGTTGCCAACTGGTCGAATAATTTACTACTACTAGGCTCATTTTTTAAAATGTTAACATTAAAATCACCACACAACAGGATACGTTCGTAATTTAAGACAAAATAAAAAATATTGTAGTTTGAAATGTGGGCTTTAGTAAAAAATTATTTAAAATTAATGTTAGTATGTACATAAATAACTAAAAAAAAAGTTAAAATATGGCCGAAATCAGCCTATTCCACCTATTTGAGTTGTATCAATAAAGTATAGCAAATTTAAAAAATGGACGAAGTGCTCTATGAACTTTGCGCACAAACTTATTACTTTTTTTTAAATTAAATTACCACAATTTCGAAACGTTGTTATGACGTTAAATTATTCATGATGACTTGCCAAACTTTACTGAACAAAAATGTTAACTCAGTTTGCAATTCTCATCTGTCAAACCATAGTCTATTGAACATTTCCTCATTTGGTCTCAAATCGATATACTCGTATTGAAGTACTTTAACCATTTATACTAAACGGTTTTCTAATAACAGGTGTTATTTAAATATATAAAAGGCTATCGAGAGATGATTAACGATTTTTTATGGCCAGAATTGGATGGTATTGATCTGGACAACCAATATTTTTTTTGAACAAGACGGCGCTACGTGCCACACTAGCAACGAAAGCAATGCTCTTTGACGGGAAAAGTTTCCGAACCGTGTTATCTCTCGTAGAGCTGATCAGAATTGGCCACCGAGATCTTTTGATTTAACACCTTGTGACTTTTTTCTTTGGGGCCACGTAAAAGAGAAGATCTACACCAACAGTGCAGGGTCGATTCCAGACCTCAAAGATGGAATTCGTGAGGCTATCGAGGAGATAGTGCAGCCACTTTGCAATTCGGTTATGGAAAATTTCATGAAAAGTGTTTTGTCCTGTAAGCGTGGTCGTGGTGGTCATTTGCCTGATGTTATTCTCCACTATTAACGGCATACCTTCCTCTTTATAATGAAATAAACATCCGATCATTTATATTAAAAAATAACTTTTTTTTTTAATATCAAAATAACACCTCCGTTTAGAAAATCCTTTAATTGAATTTCGTCGAACATTTTAAAGTAATATTTCTCATTTATGCAGATAATTTTTATTTATTTTTTGAAATCTGTAAAATATTAGGTTCAGAGCAATGTTCAACCAAAATTTTTTCACCACCCTTGAAAGGAGAATCCAAAAAGTGGTCAATGGGTTCAGATACCTTCACTGGAGGGGTAAGTAATTCGCTTTTCACCTGGTTGCGAGCCATAGCAACATACCAGACAACAATGTGGAAAACGAAGTTGGCGCAGAGCACAATCCGGCTCAAATTTCGCCAGCAATAGATTAGGATTGACACTCGTTTACCTGCAAGCTCTTTGCAACGAAAAATGTTCCAAACAAACGGAAACAGAATGGAAACACCATAGCACCTTTTTCAGAACTAAACTCATATAGACAAAATGGAACAAAAGATAATTATTTACAGCCATGGGACTATCAATCCTTAAAAAGTTTGGGCTTTTCCAAAGTGATTTTTGTAGAAGCTGCAGAAATATAACAGAACCACAAATTATAAAACTCCTTCATATGCACCATGCGAATGCCTCGTACTTTGAAAGAGGAGGCGATAATTCATTAATCTGTAAATGGTCTGAAAAACACTATTAATTCAAAGATATACCAACTATTTAAATTTATTATTAAAGTGCGCTAGAAGTGACTAAACTACCTAACATAATAAGCAAACCTACAGAAGCTTGCACATTAAATTGTAACTAGTAACTCGAAATGTGTTCCAGAGTGACGAGGACTTCTATAATCTTTTCCACTACACATAGTTCATCTCTACTGGGTCTTGAAATAGAGTACTGTTTCGGAAAATTAGAAAGCAGACTAGTAAGTGATGCAAGGCTGTGAGCCAAGACGCGGGTAATCGAGTCTAAGCACACAAGCGCCTGTAGGCATTCTATGCTCAGAAGCTGAATAGAAGTTTACAGCAGTGTACACTGCACTGATCGACACTCGACGAACGAAAAACATGGATCTTACTAAAGCTCATAAAAACAGATGCATTAATAGACAGTGAACCCTTGGTCATATGGAACCGACGCTCGGAGCCACGATAATGATTTTTGTAGAAGCTGTTGAAATGAGGAAGAGGTACAGTTCACCGGAAGTTTCTGTGAGAGTTGCGAGTGCTTCAGATTTCTGGAGAGGCTCATTGGATTCGCCAACAAAAACAGTTATAGCTTAAGGATAAGTAGGCGACATTACGTTATATAGACCAAAACTGATCCCTAGTGTTACCAAGAGGGTGTATGGACTCTTCAAATCACACCCTTGCTTGGTGCACACACTGTTTCGCAAGTTTAAGTACTATATAACTCTGATACACTGATGAAAAAAATGATGAGCAGTGACACGGAAAAGGTCCGCGATGCACTAAACATAAGTTTTGTTATCAGCTAAGCCTAGGGCCCCATTTTTGTCTATAACTTGGTGTAAAACAGAATGCTTCATTGCATGAGCGAAACATGTTCTTGGTAGTGCTTCAGCATGTTAATGCATTCCTCAAGGTATTTGTCTTCGATGTCGTTGAAATGCTAGCTAAGTGAGCATTAGTTGGGTAAAATGGAATTTTTTGTCTCACCTACTTACATTACCTTCCACGTATTACAAAAAACTGTTTGTTTCCATACTAAAGTTTCATGACAGAAGAGTAGGCTTCGAACCGGCCACCCACCGGCGCAAGCGAGCGCCTGCCCTCGGGCTTCCGAAAAACTATTGTGCATTAAATATTGAGATCTGATTGAAAGAAATTAGACGTAACCCCTTCAAAACTCAAATCGTAGAAGCGTTTAAGCCTAACGCTTATAATTTGCGTAAAAATTTCTGCGAGACATTGTTGGAGTGATTTCGTACGTTATTGGGCACCTAAACAGAACAGCACAGAACCCACTATTAAAATATCAACAGCTATTTCACACTCCCAAAGGCACAGTTTGGTGTCCATTGTCAAGCAGTGAAATAAGAGACCAATTTTTTTTGACTCGTCGAGAGCAAGCAATTTTTTGTGTGTCTTATCGCCGTTGCTGAACGACTAATTTCTGTCAATAATGAGCGAATATTCTTCCCTCAGTATGCACACAGGGTTTCCAGGGTTTCAGTAATCCGTTACTGCGTGATTTCCTGCCTAACAAACTGATAAGCCGTTACGGTGACATAACCTGGCCACCTAGGTTTCACCCCGATCTTACCCCTTTGGACTTTTTTCTGTGAGGGTACCTCAAAAAGTAAAGTCTTACAAAATCAGCGACTATCTCAGCACTAAAATGTCGTTCGCTATGCCATACCAACGCCAATGCTTTTCCAGCGAGTGGCACGGAGTACGCAGGGAAGAACTCTTAAAAAATAAAAGAAATAAATAAAAGGAATGAACTTTTATCGTTGATAATTATTTCTTTAATTTAGATTTATATTCCTAATTCTGGCACCTGACATCCTGTACTCTTGCCTGTAAGTAGATGAAATGCTTGAGGTACCACTCTGGCATTTCCCAAGTAGCACTAAAGCGTCGTTTTGATACCATTATGAGACCTCCAACGAGGAGATATCTAATGTCAATCAGAGCTGTAGATTTAATGCTCCGGCTGTCGAAGAAAGGAGCACGCAGTGACCTTAATCGTCTAGCTGCCAAACCCGGACATTTACAAAGAAAGTGTTCAACGGTTCCCTTCTCTGAAAGGTCCCTACAGCTTCCGCAATGGGAGTTAAATGGTAAACCTAGCTTATTCACGTGTGTGCCGATCGTTCAATGACCGGTAAATACAGATATGAGTTTGGAAATTGAATCACGTGGAGTCCCCAGTACTTTCTGAGTCCTCCGTATATTTTACGGGTATACAGAGTTTTCGAAATAGAAATAGAGCTCCATCTTTTCTGCGGTTGCCTGAGAAATAAGTTGTGCAATTTCCGTTCAACGATAGTCAGGGGGATGCCGATGAACGGGTAGGAGGACTCCGAGACCAATCCAGTCCCTTTCCTGACAAGCTCGTCAGCAATTTCATTTTCCTATATACATATGCCGATGTCAGAGAAATGCTATCTGCACACCCAATAGATTTGATCTCCTCCTTACAGTAGTTGATTAACTTGGATCTTCACCATGGTGCCGTCAAAGCCTTGATCGCGGTTTGGCTATCGGAAAAAATGTTAAAATCTCCCTCGCTCCCTCGTTTCGTAAGCATTTTGCATGTCTGCAAGAACACAAAACACTAAGCAGTATTCGGCAATTTTATGGAAATAAAGAAATTGGCTTATTTAGAGAAAAACCCCTGCTCCGACTCCCGATTCCCTCTTGGAACTGTCAACGAAGACAGAGGTACCAGCCGCTCTTGCCTAGAGATAAAAATTGATAATCCATATTTTCGTTGTAAAAAATAAAAATGCGAGTAATCTGTGTTGCATTTGGAATTAATAATTTATTTACTCAATGAATTTTTATTTTTTTTAAAGAATTATTCATGGCTTAACATATTCTTTTATTTTTTGTAATTTAATTTTAGCTCTTAAACATTTGCAATTCACATAATGAGTATAATAAATTTTCGCTTCTATCATTCTACCACGCTCTTTCTCTTTTTAATTATTGTAGTTATTCATTTATTTAGCATGTAAGTATGTATGTATTCCATTATGTTTCGTGTTAATGTGAATAGATTTATGAATGCACGTGTGTGTATGTTTGTGGCTGTATGCGGGTGTACACTCTTACAGTTCTATGCAGTGGCTCTTCAACTAACCACCTCTACTCATCTGCTATCTCATGTGTGTTGTGTGGGAATTTCACTATTTATTTATAATTACAGTATATGTGTATATGTATTTGAGTATACGAGCATGTGCATATGATGGGGTGTGATTTGAAATGGAAGATTAATTAGCGTAAATACAAACAATTTAAATTAATACAATTTATATAGAATACAATTAATACATTATTATTAACTATTTTCGAATTATTTGAAGCTTATATTAAGTGAACTCAAAAAAGAAACAAACACAAATTATTTAGTTAATGAAAAGAAACTGAAAAAATAATTACCAAACGGTATTTGATGCAATTAATTAGAATTTTGTTGGTGACAATTCAATTTATGGAAATTAAATAGTTCTTAATTACATATGTATGTATGTATGTATGTGCGTATGTACATATATCATTTTATTTTTTATTTAGAGACGCACATATTTTAAGGTTAATGTCAGTTAACATGCCTTTAAAATAAATTCTTTACTTCATTCTACATACATATACATTTTTTAACGGCATTCCAATACATACATACAAAATTATTTACAATATTACAACAATTTTTGGATTTAATGAGTTAAATAATTAATATAGTAATATTTATTAAGTTTGCTTGTTATTTGTTATTTGTGACTTATTCTTATTTTTGTTTTGTTGTTGTGGAGGTAATGAGTGTCGAAAACTAAGTACTAAGTCGAATAAGCGCACGCCAGACAAGCGCGGCAATACTTGCAGTTGCTCGTACACGCACAGGCTGAATGTGGAGAGGGGCGCGCTGCATTGTTTGGCTTGTCAGCTGAGCGCACGCAGTGTCGCTTCGGAGAGGCGTAGAGGAGTGCGTTGATTCTTTGCATGTTGAGTATTTGATTAGTAGCAATTTTAGTTTGAGTTTAGTTCTTTTATGCTTTAGTTTATACTTCTTTACTATTATTTCTCTGCCTTTAAATACATACATATATACAATACAATAAAATACATAAATAAAAATGGCTCAGCAGATATTTTTGTTATTGGGAACAGCAGGCACTATTTGGTTTTGTATTATGTATGTATGTAGATGTACATTTAGAGATTCTCGCTTTGCTTTGACTTTGCGCCACTTTCTTGAGTATTATTATTTGCATTTTAATTAGTTTATCTGATATTTTATTAGCCGTTTTAAGTTCGCTCGATTTAACTTTAAAGTTTGCAAGTTTAATATCTTTATTGGGTTTTTGTTTATTTCACTGCGTCGAAAAGTAGCAACTCTATTCAAGAAAGTTATTTCTTACATCTTATAGGTGAATTTCTCTATGCAAAGCACCAGGGAGGCGGGTATAATTACAAATTTGAAATGCGGCACAATTTTCAATTTTTACATGTGAAATGTTAACAAATTCTACTTCAGAGTTTTAGTTTTTTATGTATTTATTTAATGAATTTGTACTAAAAAGCCTTTTTTGAAAGTCAAGCAATGTTTATTTTCCCAACACGATTGTTTTTGCAGCCATTTCGAACTTACGTAAAAAGAATGTTCCAAGCTTTCAACTAAAACGATGTGCGAAACTAAAGAATTTGAAGATTTAAATACCTTTTTTTGTGAGGTTATATTTAATGCTTCAAATGTGGTTGAATAAAGATTTTGAAATATACACTTTAATACAATACATTTTAAACTTTTTTTAACTAAATAGAAACATTAAAAACAGCTTGTTTTAATTAATAAAAAGTAAATTATTGCATTTTCTGTTTGTATTGCAGTTGCAGCTCTCTTTCTCACAACTGAATACCCCAGACTAAGTTAAAAGATCAGGTAAAAATGACGTGCATGTCTAATGCTTCAATGTATGCACTTCTTCTGTATATATGTACGAGCGGGTGTGAGTATGTTGCGTAACAGTTATTTGGCTTAATTCCCAATGCTTTGACTGAAAGTCAAATAATTGCGGCACATTCTTCGCATTACAGTAAGTAGCCGCCGGCAGACAACAAACTTTCTCCAAACTTGCCTCAAACTCCCGTGGATACCACAATAGGTGCAACTCACAGGCAAGTGAGCCTCAAGTATCTTCGTGTTATTCTTTTCCTGCCCCCCTTCCCCTCCCGCTCTTGACTACTTCACCAATTTCAATAAGCAGTCGCCGCACCTGGATGCATTAGATGGTGATGATGATGATGATGACCGAAATGATTGAGCGGATTCATCGCATCAGCGGCTGCCGGCGGTGTTGCTGTGTGATACCACTCACTGGGCGGATGATGTTGTGCGGCCGGATGATAGAGCAGATGATGATTATGATGACCGGTGACAAGCATTGAAGCGGCAGAGGCATTACTGCTGCTTGGTGAACCTGCCTGCTGGTGATGATGATGATGCGTGCCGGCGGCCGTGAGTGATGGTGGTGGTCCGAGCGGCGGTGCCAAGTAAGCAGCTGCTGAGGAGGCCATCAATTGAAGAGCTGGTGATTTAGTTGAATGGTTGTTGCTATTACTGTTACTTGCGCCACCATTGCTGCTGTTGACGCCGCCACCGCCGATGGAAGTGTGATGCGAATGAGTGTGATGTAGATGTGAACTGCTAGTAGAGCTGCTGCCTCCGCTAGATGCACCCAAATGGATGACGCTATGCATGCCACCAATGCTGTGATTGCTCGGTTCCGATTTGATGGAGTGCGGTGAAGATTTGTTACCGATGCCATTGTTGTTATCGGAGGTTAAGCGTGCAGACGGTGGCGTTTGTGCGCCACCGGTAACAATGCTGGAGGAAGAGGATTCATCGCCGTCGCTTTCGTACCCATGTGAGGGTGATTTCTCATCTAAGTTGCCGTGTACCTGGAATGATGATGGATAAGAGGTGAAGAGAGGGAGACAAAGGAAGAGCAAGGAAGAGAGAGAGAAATTGATTAGTTTTAGATGTAAGTTATGATCGGTAGTCATTCTGACCAGTGGTCAGTAGAGTTGAATGTTAATTTGAATTAGTAAGACCTCTGTTAGGCTAGGCTTAGACATACTTTTACTTAGGCTAACCTACCATACCAGCATCACAAGCTTCTGGTTAGCCTGAACTTCACTTAAAATAGAAAACATAAAGAGCTGTAGGTTTTGTAATTGGAATGAAGTGCTGCGTGTTTATTCTTCATGTTACCGTTTATATGCTCATTATGAAGCGTAGGATAGGTTTTATCCCAGCATCGGGTAGTCTCTTAAGAGTGTCAAAAGAGTAATTTCTTAACTGCCGAGGTCTACTCCTAGCTAAGGCTGCACAACCACAGAGGAAGTGATCTACTGTTTCTTCCTCGTCTCTACAACATGTGCAGTATACTTGAAAAAATACTATTAGCCTAGAAGTGTTCCTACCTAACAGCGAATAACCGGTGACACAAGCCACGACCTTCGAGATGTTCTCTCTTGAGATATTGATGGGCACAGTAATAAATTACTTCAAATATCTGAAAAAAATTCATATAAAATTTTAGTCTTATTGCGACTTCATTCTGCTTAATTACTCTTACAGTAGATTCCCCTTTCTCCTCTTGCTAAACGGTCTAAAATTGCAAATTTTGATTTTTTGTTTTTCTCCATTGGACCAAATAAAAAAGAAATTAGAAAAATTTTGACTTACGCTACTGAGAAGGTAAAAGCATCTTCTATTGAAAAATAAAACTTTACGACTCTCACTTTAAACGTTTCAATCCAGAAATCAAAATGTGCTGCTTATTACTGCAACTTGAAATCAGAAAAATTTAGACTCGTTGCTTCGTATAAAAACAAACAACCCCGCCAAAATAAAATTTGATTTCAAAACAATTACAGTTTACACCTTTCAATGCGAAACTCAGAATGATGTAATAGCGACTTGTCGGTGGTTAGGTTGCACAATTACAGAGGAAGTATCATGTACAAGGGGAATCCATGAATTGCAAAAGCTCACTCTAAAAACAAACTACTTACATCTGGAGATCTAATGTAGATCTAGCTGTCCTTTAACTCCATAAACGTTATACAACAGTGGAGCAAATGGTGTGAGTTCCAGGATTTTTGGATACTGTCTAAATGCGGGTTTCCTAAACAAGCCTAAAGATATAGTTTTGGGGTGAAATACAGAGCGCATAACTTCAAAATCGTATAAAAATAATCCGCATAAAAAGAGGCCTTACAGTATTTTCTTCTTTCCATGACCTAGTGGGCTCCTGGAGAATATTATTTTTTATCCTTAGTTTGCAAGTTTCCGTAGCAATTCCAATATTGCCCCTCTTTTTAAGCAGTGGAAGATAGGGTACTAATTTGACTAGCTCTTGGGCCTTGCAATTTCCTTTAATATCTCTATGACCTGGAACCCCTAGAAGGCTGATCTTGACGCAACCATTGATTTTAGTTTTACTGTCTCCATAAATGGAACTGTCCGAGAAGACATTTATAGCAGCTTTCGTTACGGCGTGTGTGTTAAGATAACCAGTTACAGCCTTTATGGCTACGACCGTTACAGCCTTTATGGTTACCGGTCAACATATATGGGAAAGAATTTTTAGAAAATGAAATCCGCACTCGTCTACTTAATAAATAAACTTTTATCATTGATAATTTTTTGCCACCGGACACCCTGTATTATGCATTGTGCGGTATTGAAAAATTTTAAAATCATGTCAGATTACCCCAAAACATTTTTTCTATATAATTTTGACTTTAACTTATCGATTATCTCCTTTCGTTAAAAATCACATCGCAAATAAATTAAATCTTGAATCATTTCTTGTAAGTAGTTTAAATTATTTAACTTAATCAAGGACAATTCAATGAGAAAAAAAATTTCTTATTATAAAAGTTAATTATATTCTGAACATCGGAAGGAATACTCAGACAGACTGCGAATTCGCACCATAGAGACACGATCGGAAGTCTGTGGACTCGGGATAGCGGACCTTGGCATTAGATGCCCCAGTCCACACTTCGTGTTAACTTACCTTCATGTGTTTACGCAGTGACGAGGGATGAGTATAAGATTTATCACAGCCATTGATGCGACAGTTGTACGGTTTGTCGGATGTGTGCACGTGCGAGTGCTTCTTGCGATCCGAGGAGTTAGCGAAGCGGCGATCACAGCCCTCATGTTCACATTTGAACGGTTTCTCGCCTGAAAGAGCAGAAAAAAGAAAATGTTTCGTAAGTTGAGGAGGACAAGAGATTAGAAGGTATAGTACTTTAGTCACAAATGTTTAATATACCTACATACATTCATATATACAGTGCGAATTCTCCTAACCGACACCTCTATTAGCTGGACACCTCATTTGAGCAGACATTTTTTCTATACTAAATTTTATGTATCGGAAAAGCTGAATGGCGCTGAGTGTCCTAAAAGAGGTTTCACTGTGTTGCATTGCTTAAATTACACGGTGTGACAAAAAAAAAAAAAAATTAAATATACTTTTATGGAGACCTAGCACAACTTGTAGGTATAGTAAAACTAAGAAACATGGTATAGGAGAAATTTCCAATACACCCCCAAAATCTCATTTTATGGCCATAAAACCGTTTTTCAGTAGGTTGATGTGAACAATCACTCCTAACTTCGCCAATTTCCATCCGATTTCGAATTTGTTTTTTTAGTTCGAAAGAACAAAAACAAGCCTTTTTGACAGTGTGTTGACAATTTTTCTGAAATGACAACTGACGAGACTGTAGGCGGAAGTATTTGGATTTTTTTTATTTTTTCTCAATTTTTTCAACTTTGACATAATTTTTACGATATTATCCGATATTAAGGATTTTTTTTTAGTACACTACTGTTATAGTAAATTTAATTTCGCGTCGAATGAGCTATATTTGACTGTAATTGAATTAAAATTAATAGAGTTGTGTGAGCTTTAAGATTTTATTTTTTTTTTACTAATTTGGTATGAAGGTATAACTTTACGCTAAATGGGAATAAGGACGTGTTTTGATGCGTTATTATAGATACGTAATATTTATTGGAGTATATATGTATACATAAGAGTACACTGTACTGCATACAACAGAACTGGTTAGAACTTACGAAAATATCTGACATATTATAGCACATTTTTTTTTCAATGGAAATATGAAAAGGCTCCCAAGTGTACCAAAGTCCACACTGTACATTGATTAAGAAAAGAAGTTTGTTATTATAATTTAACCTTATTAAAACGTCAAAGTTTTATTGTTTGTTTCATTGAAATTCAAGAGATATAAATCGAAACGTTGCCAGAAAAGTCGAATTTCTCAATATTCTCCGATGGTGTGGCATCGTCAGCCTTATCATAAACCAGATGATTGTTATTTTTATAAAACGGACGTAAACAGCCATCATTATAAAGCTCGAAAGCACATAAAGTATGCTGATGTTGCAACTGTTAAGAACCCCGTAGTCTTGGACGATATGATTGACTCAACTGCAGGACATGAACTGAAGGAAGTTCAACTCATTGCTGATGATGATCAAAGTGATAACAATAAACCTGATGATGAAGAGTACTTTCCGTCTGGTTCTAAGTCTTCAGAACGACACATTGTATCAAATTCAGATTTTCAGGATCTTTCTCGTGATTTACTTCTATCGGAAAGACAATCTGAAACGCTCGCTTCTCGATTTAAACAATGGAATTTAGTTGATGACGACTTCAGATGAATGATGATGATCGAATTTCTTCCAGAGAAGTATTCAAAACTGATGAAGAGAATGACAAATGTACCGTACCATACTAAACTCCAAAGGGCCGTTTCCAATGCATTTTTTAGTTTGGAACCAGTTCAGTTGTGTACTGCACCGTACCGCACATACCGTACAGTGATGCACTGCACAATACTCCAATAAATATTATGTGTTTATAATGACACTTGTTATCATTTTCATGCTTCGATGCCTACATATCAAATTAGTAAAAAAAAGTAAAAACTCACACAACTCTTTTAATTTTAATTCAATTACAGTCAAATATAGCTCATTCGACGCGAAATTAAATTTACTATAACAGTAGTGTACTAAAAAAAATCCTCAATATCGGATAATATCGCAAAAATGATGTCAAAGTTGAAAAAATAGAGAAAACATAAAAAAATTCCAAATACTTCCGTCTACAGTCTCGTCAGTTGTCATTTCAGAAAAATTGTCAACACACTGTCAAAAAGGCTTGTTTTTGTTCTTTCGAACTAAAAAAACAAATTCGAAATCGGATGGAAATTGGCGAAGTTAGGAGTGATTGTTCACATCAACCTACTGATAAACGGTTTTATGGCCATAAAATGAGATTTTGGGGGTGTATTGGAAATTTCTCCTATACCATGTTTCTTAGTTTTACTATACCTACAAGTTGTACTAGGTCTCTATAAAAGTATATTTTCACTGTCGCACAGTGTTATTTCATTTGAAAGAAATTTTCGAAAACACAAACTAAAAAAAATATTTTGTTAAAATCTAAGGACTTATTTTTCATTCATTAAATCTTTGTGTTGTCTCCATTTGTGGAGCAACGTCAAAATGCACGCCACACATAGGAGGAGGAACGCGGCCAAACCCCCAGAAGGGGTGTAAGCCCTAATTATACTTATTTATTGTACATATATGAACCTTTGCTCTTTTTTTCAAATATTTGTGTAACGCTGTGTGGTCTCTTTAGTGCCACGAATACCCCTTCACAATTTCACAACTTGTAGTCAAAATAAAATAGAAAAAAAAGTCTGTTTCTTTTACAAGTTTCAAATTTATAGCCTCGTTTGTACGCTAAACAGCCACAATTGGACTGATGAGTGTCATAAAATGCTACACCAACACCCGCACCAACAAATCATTAAAAAAACTCGTTTTTTTGCATACATTTTTTATCGCCTCTACTTTTTATTATGCTCAAAATGGTCACGCTTTCGACCAACAGCGCCTTGGTGGCAACGACAATAAACAAGGGGGAGAGCAGGCAACACCACAACGTTATTTTATTTATTGTATACATGTGTATATGTATGTGTGCATATTGCTTGTTGCCACCACTTTTGTGGTACTTTGCCTGGACTTGGACTTTTGCGCGAACACTAAATAAAAATATAAAAAAAACCATAAAATATTTATAAATCGAATTTATTTGTTTCGATCGAAATTCGCTTGTCTTTATTGGTTTTCTTTAATATTATTATTGTTTCCTTTTTTGTTTTGTTCTTTTTACTTCCTTTCTGTTTTCGTTTTGTGAATTGCCTTTCTTTAAGCAATTTTGCTTGTTGCTGTGAATTTTAGGAATTCCTGGTATTGAGATTTGTGGCAAAAAATATGATGCTGCTGTTGACTGCCACTAGGCAGTGATAAATAATTTTACTTTTGCCATCTCGTTGCCTCGCTGCCGGGCAAGCAAAATTTATGGCAGTTCAAAATTTTTCAGCAAAAAATCGTATGCAAAATAAGTAATTCAATAATTCTTAGTTTTACTTTGTTGAGAAGGGATATGAATGTATGTGCGTTGACGACCTGCGGCTCCATCTGGTGGTAAGCTTTTTGCCGTCGGTGTGGTCCCAAATTATTTGAATTTAGGGAAGCTGCATACGGGTATGCGAGAATATTTTGAATATTTTTTTTGTGAATTATTATTAGTATGTGAATGAGAGGAAAGAACATTGAAAATGGAATATATACAATATATTTAAAATTATTTTACACAGGCAGGCGCTGAAAGTCCTCCGATTGGAAATCGGCAACATTTGCTAAATATTTTTGGCCATGTCAAACGAAAATACCAAAAACTTAATATGAAAATAAGAAAATAAGCATCAGATGCATTCAGATAAATCGTTGTTATAATTTAAGTTTTTTTATTAAATATTTTCAAAAATATTTTCGAAATTTGCTAGTGCGATTTCTAGTGCATGCTTGATAAGGTATTTGTATTGAAATAAATAAATTAAAATGACTATAATTTAATTTATGACTATAAAACGTCAGTTTCCTTTTACTTTTGCGTTTGAAAGCTATATCGGAATCGGCATAAAACTGTAATTTCTGCTATCAAAAAAACTGATTAGAAAATCTGAATTTTTTTAGCAAAAACGAACACCATAAACACGCCTTTTCTTCCATACAAAGTACAGCACAACATTTTTTGTATGGAGGTAAAAGTCTAGGCACCGTCAACGAAAAAAATTGCCAAAAATCAGTGGCTATTTGAAGTTATGCGAACCTCTACTTTGTTGCCAAAATTCACTTTGCTCTGAAATAAAGGGCGATAAAGTTGCATACGTAGAAAAATTCTACAAATTCTGATTAGATTGAAAGTTTTGATGAAATTTTGTGCAAAGTTTTTAACTTGAACTTGGCCTGTCTGAATTAGTGTACATAAACAAGCGGGTATTGTAAGGTATACAAAGCGTTTCCTGGTATTATATTAAGTATTTATATTTTTTTTTTTTTTATTTTACTATTTACACAACTTATTCGATTTCTCTAAAGGTGTAGGTTGTGGCTAATCTGCACTTCTTGCAGCAACTGCCATGAGAAAAATTACACAGAAAGCCTAGAATAATAATATTATGCCACAGTATTTTTATGGAATAATAGTAAGAATAGAAAAAACGAGCATTATTTATTTTGCATTATAAAATGCAGACAAAACACCAGCGGAATTGGGGCAGGATCAAGCAGACAGCAACAAGAAGAAAATGAGAAAAAAAAATGAAAAAATAGCAACAAAAGCGATGGAGAGGCAGCAAAGACAAACAACACAGAGTTGCCCCGAAAACCGAAGAGCTAAAAAGGGATCGATAGACTTGATGAGTACAAAACAATTTGGGGGAAACAATTTTATAGAAATTTCTATGACGTCTGCAAGCAACTAAACGTAAGTTTGTACATCAATGAATGCATATAAGAAACGCCAAATTAGGGTAAATCCAGCCAACGACGAAGAGGCATAATTCAATGAAGCCTATAAATTATGCTGGATAAAAAAAGAAGAAAACAAATAATCACCTGCTTAGAGGCGGGGGACTCAAGCGCGCATAGGCACACTCTTACACACACACACACGAATACATGTCCATCAAAAATAATAAGTGACAAAAACTCACACACCAAACTCATATAACAAAGGTCATAGTTGCCACAATTTTCGGGAGACACCAAATAGTGGAAAGAGATGAACAAATATTTAAAATTCAAGTGTATTTTATAGCATTACCTATGCACTATTAAATAAAAATTCGATGACGACAAGTATCTATAAAAAGGTCAGCGAGTTAAACATGCGCACATTGGGCCATAAAAAGGTGAAGGATCTATTTTTATTTGAGTTAAATGGGCAGTCACCAAATGCGCTCGAAAAGAATGGGAAATAAAAAAATTGTGTGAGAAATGTGAAAATGTGTTATTTTATGGGTTATTAAAAGGCATAGAAATAATTTGTTAAGCATGAGAGATAACCGAACACTTAGGACTAAAAATGTCGGATTTGCTTTTGCGCGCGGGACTGCGTTTAAGGGGATTTATTAGCCATAATTTATATATTAATAAAATTTAAGGTAAACGAATTGCAATTGAATTGTGTGTAGGTGGTTTCATAACACATACACATATAATATTTGGAATAAAAAAATAAAAAGTGTAGTTATTTTGGGTTTAATGGAATCGAGTCAGATATTTAGGGAGTTTGTTTAATTCCAAGCATTTCTGGGTGCTCGGACAATAATATATTTATAATAGCGCAATTTATTTGTTGTCCACATAATAATAGAAGTGCCGGAGGTAAAAATATGCATTGTTAAATTTTTAATAAAACGGTTTTATTTCAAAATTTTTGACGCAAAATAAGTCACATCTGTACTCATATTAATCTTTGTGCAATTCACATATTTCAATCAAACGTAAACATAAATTAAAGTTAAAATTAATTAAGTAAAATTAAAAAAATTAATTAATTTTATTACAATATATTAATTTAAAAACTAGTCCCACTTAAAAATAGGCGTGATTTTCATAATACACGATTATTTTTAGCTGTTAGTATAGAATGCCTTTCAGGCTTTAAAAAACGGGAAAACACTAAAATTTCGTCGTATTTCAGTGCTGCATCTTACCTTCGTGGCATAGAGTCTATAAGGTCTTTATAACAGCATTCTTAAACATGCTCTTTTACTAACTTCCATTGAATTGGTTGATTTCCGATTGGCAACACTTCTTTTGTTGTCGGTCTAAGAGTTTGAGGTTGATTTTAAGGAAATTCCTCAAATACTCCCATTTCTCAAAAACAAAAAGTTCCAAAAAAATACTTAGTGAAAATTTACAAATATTTCAACTTCTCAAAAAAATATTTAATAAAAATCTTCAAATATTTCACATTCCAAAAAAAAAAAAAAAAAACAATTATGAAAATCCTCAAATACTTCTTTTACTTCTCATAAAAACAAAACAACAAATTTGCAAACAAATTTTTAATGAAAATGCTGAAATAATACCACTTCTGAAAAAAAAGAATTCCAAAATTAAAAAAAAAAATCATTAAAAGCCTTTACTTCTCAAAAAAAAAGTTTCAAAAAAATATTTAGTGAAAATTTTCAAATATTTCCACTTCTCAAAAACAGAGGTTAAAAAAAAAAATTTATGGGAACCTCAAATACTTCCAATTCCAAAAAACAATATTAATGAAAATCCTTAAATCCTCCAAAAACAAGATCCAAAAAATATTTAATGAAAATTATTAAAAACTTCCACTTCTCAAAAAAAAATTTCAAAAAATATTTAATGAAAATGGTCAAATCCTTTTATAACCAACAAAACATTTAATTTAGCGATATTTTTTTAAATTTTAATTGTTCGATGGTAAATATAAAAGCCACTTTTCGAAAGGTTTGGAAAATTTCAATTAAAAGGTATTTAGTGCGATGCTGAATGGAATAACAGCGTGCTGTAAAGAATGTGAATCCAACGGAGTAATTCCGAACTGCATAGAAATGCAATCACTTATAACAATAAGTACTACGCACTTACTGCTATATAAAACAGTTTGAGTGAGTAATTACATGACATTATACAAGGTGGCATCAAACACAGAGAACAACGGCAATAACAACTGACCAGGTATTCACATATGCATTCATGCTCTGCAGGGAAATCCATTAGTGACGTACTGTCGATTTCTTTCTCATACAAAGTGGCGCAAAATTAATCATCTAATTTATTTTTCATCACTTTTTTACTAAATAAAAAAAGGCTTCAAATTATGCAAATCTTTTTTCTGACCATGACGCAATAAAAAAAACACAATTAAAGTCTTCCGGTAATGTGGTTAATTTTGCACCACCTTGTGTGAGTATCTACAAAATATGTTTTTGTCTAGATCGTTTCGTACACTATCAACACAAAATGCAATTTAATATTTAGTAGTAAAAGCACTCAGTGATTGGCACTGAATGAAGAAATGCACATAGAGCGAAGACTGCATTCATGAATATTATTTCGGCATTATTTTTCATTCTCGCATTGAACACCTTGAGATGTACATTCATATTTCCTTTGTGTGAGTGTGGAATTTAAAAACTAAAAGTTCCAAACGAGGAAGTAAGATTGGATATTAGTAGTAAATAATTAATGAATTCAAACTGCAAATAGTTTCACACACTTGCGGTTCTGTAGTAGACGACGGTCGCTGAAAGTACGAAGGTATTTTGAACTCAACCTCACCCACCAAAAAACAAAAAATATAGCATTAGATCAGACCGTTAACCGACTCTCAGCACATTTGACAGAGTCAGTTGATTGGGTGGCGTAACAGGGGTCATGGACAACGGTTTGTTTTATAGAAAAACTGAGATTGTGTTGGTGACATACGAAAAAAATCAACACAGCCTTCGCTCATATTACTTCGTTGCTGTCTAAACAACGACTCATTGGACGAGTGTATGAATACGTGTGAAATGAGCGCGCAGATTTCTGCTGCCGAGTTCCCTATAATGTCGAAGTTACGCTCAAAAATTGGCTTCGGAGAACCAAACCTCGTAATCTATCATCCTTGACTTTATTCTAGTAGCAATCCTACGTATCGAAAAGGGAAAAACTTTGTCTTAATCATTGCAGCTGAAAAACAAGAGTTTTCACAATTTTGTTTTTCACCATAGCGGATAGCTAATCCTGGTAATCTATCATTCTTGGTTATAACTACCATTTGCGCATCGATAGTTAAATTGCCCCAGACTGGGCTTCTGGGCAAACTCCATTATATTACTCCCGCAAAAGTAGTGATTTCCCCTGTATTATGCAATGGTTAAGTACTCAAGTGAGTTGTGGACTAATTCCTCTGTTGCACAGCTGTGTTGGATATTTTAACAGCTATCATATTAAAACTTTTTACTTTCCTCCGAGCCACTATTATTATGAGCAATTGAGAGGATACAGAGACTTGCGCTTATTGCGGTACTGCTACCTGGCTCTCAGTGACTTTGACAGATCCAGCTATTGCACTGACGTAGTTGTAGTTTTGTTTACATTTTTGTATTCACAAACCAAAATTTTATTTCTATTATCTTTTCTGTTTACATAAACCCAACCTATTACAATTTTGACAATCCCTTCATAGCTCTCTCACACAGCTGAACTGTAAGCACTTCACGCAATGCCACCATTTCAATTGTTGTATGTATTTTTGTTTTTATTTAATTTTAAGTTTTTTTCCCCAAAAAACGTACACAATCCTGTTTTGAAATCGCTTATCTAACTCATTTGCAGCTCATTATTTATTCGAAAATAGCGGATGCTCACCTGTCCACAAATTTTCAGCCTTGACCTTAAAAAAATGTTGATCCCTATTGGCTTTTCTCCTGAAATTGCTTTAAACCCATTGACAGCTTTCACTACCTGATTGTGATTTTATTGGTCACTTTTAATAGTTTTCTTTTTTTATTCATTCCTTGTATCATAAAGAAATTATCACTGCATAGCGGGCGGTATTTGTCCACCAGCGCTTTGACAATTGAATCTACACCCACCGCTTATTGCGGATTAGCGTGACGGAGGCCACGGCCAACTCTTCTATCCAGCCGACTCTGCCGACGGCCATTGAAGCCAACATCGCCTGACTATTGGAGAGTATATTAAAACTTTTTCTACAGTGTTCGCCTCAGCTGTCTATCTCTGCCCCCACTCTCGCTCCCTCTCTCTCCCGTTTTCCTTAGTTTTGGCTCGTTGGCTCGCTAGCTCGCTGGTTCGCGCTGTTGGACACGTGGAGATCAATACCATTTGACGACAATAATCGAAAAGTTTCACACTTCCAGCTTAACGAAATAAATATGACAAAAGCCACAAAGGTTTGTTGGAATTTCTCGCTTGTTTGTTTGTTGTTGTTATTATTGTTGTCACTACATGTGGCTGCGTATGCTTAAAATTCTTTTTTACATTTTTGTCCGCTGCTGTCACTTTTACTTTGACTTTTCAACTCAACACTTTGCACATATGTATGCTATGTATGAGTGTGTGTATGCTGTGCCTGATTCCACGCGAAAAGCGTCAACTACGGCTTAATGCCGTAGGAGGGGGAGGAGTTTAACTCCTGCTACTGCGTTTGTGTTTTTACTCCATTCACCACTTGCGGCTTTTGCTTTTGTCAACATTTTCTCACTTGCCTTTTTATGACGTCTGCCACTGGTGTTATTGTATTGTAATTGTTGTTGTTGTTGCTATGGCATGTAATTTAATACTAATTTATGCCTTTTTAAGTATGTTTAAGCGGATGAAAAGTTTTCGAACAAAAGTAGGCACACACCCAATAGCACAAACGCATATGCATTCATACATACATACATGCATATGTAATTATGTTGTGGCTGGAAAAATCATAAATGTTGGCAAACAGGTAACAGATAATTGAGAAGTTGCAGCAATTCGGTAGTAATTTCTATGTAATCTTTTCCAAAAGAAATTTTTCATTTAATTTGAAAACAAAAATGAAATAAAACTAAAGTAAATTATTTAAAAAGTAATTAAAGAAGGTTTTATTATTTTAAAGCCTAAAATATATTAATACAATTTTAGAAGCATGTGCTATTTTAACGTTATTTTTATTTTTGTATTTTACTAAAAATATGTGAAACATTTTTGTACTGGGGTTAGGGCTACACGCAGCAGTAATTTATTCCAAAACTTTAATAACACTTTTGTATGCAAACAAAACATCTGTACATTGCATATCATTTTCTGCTTGAGTTCTCCTCCATCCATAACTGCCTAATCACCGCATTTTTCGTCTCCTTCAATTTGTTAGCAATTCATATCCACTTAATTGGGTATTTCCATTTCCCCTCTAACATCCTTTACAAAATCCCAGCAGATTTACTCAATTTTCATACGCAATTTAACAATTTATAACAATTTAACGACCATTTAACAATCACCCCCCTCCACTACTCCTCTTCTTACATGCACACACACACTTCTTATGTTTGTTAGCATGCATCGTCGTTGTCAAATCACATTAACCGCTTGACAGGCGGCACATTCGTACATACTCCCTCACTCTTTGCTCCTCTCTCAACGCATACGAATAAGCTTGCGTCAAATGACTTGTTCCATGTATGTACATTTAAAAGCGCGTAACAAATTCATTTATTACGGTATTTAGGTGTAACCAAAATAAAACATTGACAAGAGTAACTTTGTTACAGTTATTGTTGTTGTTATGGTTTTAGTTGCGTACAATTTGACCTAAATTTAATGACGTTTCGGATTATGAGGGTTGACTTGCCGTATACATATGTACGTATGTATATATCTGGTATACATATTTATGCACATCTAATGTCAAATGTCAGTGTTGGTAAATCATACAGCGAAAATTTCGTGACGCGGCCTACTCCACATGCTTAGATTCGTATGCACGACTACGACTATTTGATAAGTGGAGTTTTATAAATGCCCTAAGTTAAATGGCTTTATTCACCGATAAGTCTGCAAAGGTCAAAACCAAAACAAGCTGTTAGAAAAGTTTAATGCATGAGTTTTATAGAGAAATTGGTTTGTGGTATATACAATATATGAATATATTTCCCCTAACCCATATTGGAGTAATGAAGTTTGGAGGTATATATCCCAGTTAGTTTCATGTAAGACCAAGTGAATTCATGTCGGAGTTGAGCGTCAGGTAGGTGAAATGGTTGAAGTACGACTCTGGCACTCCTCAAGTAAAACTAAAGCGTCGTTTTGATACCATTATGAGACCTTCAACGGCCAGCCAAAGCTGTTGATGTAGTGGAGAAGATCTATGGGATTTAGGTTAGTGTACTGCCCCAGGCTGTCGAAGGAAGGAGCACGAAGAGACCTTAATACTAGACGACTAACTGCCAAACCTGGACATTTACACAGAAAGTGCTCAACAGTTTCCTTCACTGAAAGGTACCTTCAGCTTTTGTAATAGGGGTTAAATGGTAAACCTAGCTTATTCGCGTGTGTGCCGATCGTACAATGACCGGTAAATACAGATACGAGTTTGAAAATTGAATGACGTGGACTCCCCAGTACTTTTTGAGTTCTCCGTATATTGTGCTGGAGTCAAAGAGTTTCGAAATGGCACACGAAGTAATGGAGCCTTATGTGTTCTGCGCTTTTCTGAGAAATAAGTTGCGCAATTTCCTTTTAATAACAGTCAGGTAAATACCGATGACCGGATAGGAGGTCTCTGAGATCAATTCAGACCACTCATCAGCAATTTCATTTTCCTCAATGTCCTGGAACCCAAATCACAACCTAGAGATTTGAAATTCTCCTTACAAGAGTTGACCAGTTTGGATCTGCACCATGGCTTCGTCAGAGTCTTGATCGCGGCTTGATTGTCGGATACATGTTAATATCTCCCTTGCTCCCACATTTCTTAAGCCTGCAGAATCGCAAAGACTTCTGCCTGAAGAACTAACAGTATTTGGCAAATTTAAGGAAATCGATAAATTGGCTGATTTAGAGAAAAACCCCTGCTCCGACTTCTGATTCCATCTCGCACTGACAAAAAACGTTTGACAACGTTTTTAGGCGTATCGTGATTACCGCGGTTACTTTCCATGAGCAACTATGTATAGTAGAAGTACAGATTTTACATTTGAGTTAAATATGCGCAATTTAGTATGAAGGCCGTTCTTATTTTGGCACAAAGGCGCGAGGATGCAAAATACTGAAATAGCTTTGCTATACCTACACTCAAAGTCTACCTCAGGGCCGCCTTGGGGGGCTTTCTCTATACTTTGAGTGCTCCCACTACAACCGGGTCTGATGTGATCTCATTGAACTGCAGCGCTTTCGCTTTTTATAGCGTTGATCTTGAGGCCGGTACCTTGAAGTTTTTCCTGCATGGCTTGAGTAAGCAGTTTGAAGTCGCAAAGTTTATAAGTTTATTAAGCAGATATCATCGGCGTATGCCAGGAGTCTGAGAAATTGATTGCTTCCATCGCAATGTTTGCTATTTCGGTCGGATGTTTATATTTTTATGGCTGCAGTACAAAGTATTTAAATATAGTTTAATAAAGCAAAAGTAAACATCTCAAATACTTTTAGAGACACTAATTTTTCTGTTTATTTATTTACTAGAACTAAAACAACTGTAAATGTGCTGTTGTGAGACTGTGGGCTTGCGAATGTGTTGCTTGTCAAAATTCCGAAATTCTTTCTACAAAAAGTCTGTATCTCTTACGAGCATAAATGCAATAATGCGAGATATTTTTTCCACTTCTTTGAGTGTATTTTGAAGACAACATTTTTTGTACAAAAGGACATTTTGAAATTTCATATTCATTGCGAAAGTTTACTTTTATAGATAAAAAAAAATCGTTTGCAAATTTAGCATAAAAATTGCTTGGAGATGCAAAAATTCCAAGAACAAATCCATTATTTTCCCGGTAGCTGGCTGTAGAGATCGATATTTCGTAAAGTCTCGATCAAGCAATTTAAAGTTTGTGCGTGTTGTCAAGGTGACATTTCACACTAAAAAAATCGTTTGCTGTTTTTTGCTTGTTCCATTCAGTTGCGAGCTACAGGGTGTTAACAATGGAAGTCAACAAAGAGAAAATTCGGTACATTTCACAATTTGTTTGTGACAAAGGCGAAAATGCAAGCAGGCCTCTGAAATTATGAATGGTGTTTATAGTGCCGATACTGTAACTGCTAATAATTTTGCTTTCGTCGATTCCAATAATGCCGATAATGTCAATAAAATCACATAAATAATCGAAGTTGACCGGGATGTTAGTGGTCGTAGCAATGCCCAGGAGCTAAAAATCACCATACAAGAGTTTTAAATAATTTGCGCAAAAATCTCATACAGAAATAATGGATTTCTTTTTCCCAAACTAATATTTTTAAATTTCTTTTCGTTATTTTATTGGCATTTTCCTATGTTTTCTGCAGCAACTTTCGCTGCACTCTCTTTCGCATTTACCCAAAAGATTATGTCTTCGCCCCACATCAATGTTGGTGGAACTTTATAAATTCTTGGAAAATCACTTTAATATGCGTCAATGTGTTTTTGCAAAAGCCTATAAACGATTATCAAAACAAAGTAAATCTCAGCACAAACATCAACCAACAACAGCCATTACCAGCATTTTTGCTACCACCACAAAGCGGGTCGAACATGTGAAAAACCAAAATACAATAACACCCCTGGCTTTAGGCGCCAACCCGTAGCACATATATACATACATACAAACACACATACAAATGCAAGTATATGTGTGTGTTTTTATGCAGCAGCTACCTTATTTTTGTTGCACAATAAGAAATAAAAAAAAAAACATATTGTTCCTGTGACGCAGATAAAGCACAACATAAACATACACAAAAACGCACACACGCACGCACAAATTGTCGGCTGAAATGTTCATTTTCTAGAGAAGCTTTACTGCTACATGTCGAAGTCTGGCAATGACAGGCGTACTGGCGTAAATATTGTGGTGGAAGAGTAAGAGGCCGCAGAGGCATTACTATACAATTTCGCCCATGTGTGCTTGTAGTTGTGTGCGTGTGCGTATACGCCCCTGTGTGACAGTTCATACGGAGAAAAGCGAGGCAAAGCAAAAGCAACGAAATGAAATTTCAACCCCCGAAAATGTTGCCACCACCCAAGCGTCCAAAATATCCAGCACACAACCAACCAACCACCCAACCTCCCACCTACCTCACACCTCACTCCCTCGTTCAACACGCGTTCAACATTATTATTTTGCATTTTCCATTATGGCGTTTATGCGTGTACGTTCGTATCTTCACCGCCGTGGTAAATATAAAACAGCCGGTCTGCGCGTAAGCGTGGCAGAGTTGCCAAGCGCACTGGAGCGGCGAAAAAGTGAAGCGCATCAATAATGGTGAACAAATAAACTACGTAATTTTTATCATGGAAATTATTATGTAGATATTAATAATTAATGATAGTTGAGTTTAAGTTGAGGTGCTATGCTCCACGAGGAGTTCAGAGCAGTAGTAAGCAAGTAATAGGTGGGCTTAAATATTATATATTAAAAAAAATTATAAATGCGCGACTATTGAAAGAAATAACGGTCAACAAACAGGCATCAAATATATTCGTACCAGATTTCAAGGTAATATGTAATAAAAGTACGAGAATCCTTGCCTGGGCGCGAGTTGTGTGGCGTCAGCCTGGAGGTGTGACTTTTTGCTTGCGACATTTTACAACGGCCAAATAGGCTTGCCTTGCCGCCTTCCAGTGCTGCAAAAAAGTGGCGACTGCGGCTGCTAAGTGTTTGTATGTGCGAATGTATGTAGTAGTGGTAGGAAATAAGGGCACTGAACGTTGGGAATTTCAGTATTTTGCCGCCTGCGCTTGGCAGTTACGTAAATGCGTACTTAAATAGACGCCTATTACAATGCTTCGTAAATATTCATACATTATGTGATTATGTGCGTCTATATTTACATATACATATACATGGCATAGCATGGGTGGGGCATGCTGCCAACATTAAAGTTCACGCTGCCAACACACAGAAATCGCTTCTTTCATTTACCGTCGCTGCTTTACTTCAACTTTTCTTCGACTCCAACTACTTTTGGCTTCATTCACTGCAGTCAGCCGCACTACTTTTCCGCTGTTGGATTTACTTTATTGAAATATTCAAATAAGATTGTCGATTTGCAGCCTAAAATGAGATTTAAACGCTGAGCCCCCAGCTTCTTCACTTCCCTCTTTTCATTTTTATTCTACGCCATTTGAACTGCTTGCGTTTCATTTTGGCCATTGTGTTTGTGTCGTTATAGTATGTTCCATGGCGCATGAAAACTCAGCTAACAAAAAATAAGGAAAAAATTAAATAAAAATTGGATAAGTAACAAAAAGCCGAAAATGCGGGTAAGTTGTGGAAAAAATCTTCCTTCGTTTTTAAGAATAGCTTTTGCACGTTTCCATAAGGTTTTTTGTTATTTTTTGCTTTTTTTGGTGTGTTATATAATGCATTATACTCGTACATACATATTATTTAAATAATGTATATATGTAAGTATGTGCATATGTATGGAATGTATGCAAATGTGTTATATACCTTTTTTGTGTGCGCACAACAAAGGCAAATAAGTAAGCGATGTGGCTGAAATTGACATTTTATAAATGGCGAAAAAGTCAGGAGAATTACTTTTTACACTTCACGTGCATACGATTTAATGAAATTTTGCGTAGGTATAATTTATTTCTACGTATTTTTGAGCTGTAATTTAAGTCTATTTATAGACGGAATTATATATCCCCTGGCAATGCGGATTTTACTTGTTTGTTTTGGTTATATATAAATACATATACACACTCATATATATATACATACGTATGTACATATACAAAAATATGTATATATGTACATATGTGCATATACAAAGATAAATTGTAAAATTTGTTACATTAGGCTGGAGGGAAAAAATCAATTAATTTTTATTTTTGAGCAAATCGTTTGAAATTGTTCTGTGGTCGATCTTTAGCTACTGGGCGTTGCTACGACTACTAACATACCGGTCAATTTCGATTATTTCTGTGATTTTATCGACATAATCGACATTATCTTTAACATCAGCACGTCATTTCCTGATACAGTATCGGCACCATAAACACCTTCCACAGTTTCAGCAGCGTAGCTTTCATTTTGTTAGCACCCTGTAACTCACAACTGAATGGAAAAAGCAAAAAACAAAGAGAATTTTTTTATGTAATTAATATTTTGTGCGCACCCTATCTTGTTCATTACGAGCATTGCTCATAATCAACTAAGTCTTGGAAAATTTTGTAATTCTTTGAATTTTTTATATCCGCCCTGGTTCCCAATTACATTTGAAAAGCGTAAATCTTGCCATTACGCGTAAAACTCAATTCCATTGCAATAACTTCCATGGCTAGTTTTGCAATAGCCCATTTTGTCAACCCGACTTTTAAGTACATTTTCGGGAGTTTCAACACTTTTCTCACCGATGACAACTTGCATTTCATGTTTCAACGCTTGAATCGTATCTGGATGATTGGCTAACTCTAACTTTCCGAAGTCTTTCATCCGAGATACCTGTCAAGGCAAATTTATTAATCATAAAGGGTTTTTCAATTGGCGCGGGTCGATTTTGGCGCCCTGTGGCAGCCATTTTGTTTTGGTGAGATCTGTTAAATCTTTTGTTTATTATTCAGTTGCTTATGACAAATCATCATGGCAAGTTACACGATTGAACAGCACGTTCAAATGATAAAAATGTATTATCAAAATGAGTGTTCATTAACGCAAACGTTGCACGCATTGCGCCCATTTTTCGGTAGACGTGGTGGCCCTTCCAATTTCTTATGGCCCATATTGAACCATATGGACCTAGACGACATGTGGTTCCAGCAGGACGGCGCTACGTGCCACACAGCAAACGCCATTTTATTCCACTTCAACATCTACCCGCCCTTATTGAAAAACCCTATAGTAGCGATAAATCAGCTGATTTGATTTTTTTTTCTTTCGCCGTGTCCATGTGGCTGTCAGCACAGAATGAAACAAGGCGAATTCATTTTTTGTTTTCTACTTTGTCAATACTTTACTTTGACAATCAAATGTACGAAACATTATTTTGGCCTAGTGCCACAACCTTTAATGAATGCGCCTTGATACCTATGGTGTCAGTAATTTTACGCGTAATAGCTTTCAGCGCTTTATTCAGCCGACAAATACAGGGCCCGCCATCTATGTAACGGATTTGAACTAAGTATTATTTGAAGAATGGTAACACGCAGCTGTCATCTGATTTGACAGAAAATTAGTTTTATTCTTCCGCTGAACGAAAATGGTTGTGTATACGCTCAAAGAACGCTGGGAAATATTGCGACATTATTTTCAAAATTATGGTAATGTTGCAGAATGTGTACGAAAATTACGTACGGCAATGGGAAGAAGAAAAGCACCGAATGAAGCGTATGTGCGTTACTTTGCGAAAAAAGTAAGAGAGCTGCTATTTGACTCCGTTGGATTATTATCTTTGGGTGCCGTCAAAGACCAGTGTTATGCCAACAAACTAGCAACAATTGATGCACTGAAGACCAACATACGCGATGTCATAGCTGAAATACAGCCGCATACAATCGAAAATGTGTTGAAAAATTGGACCGATCGTATGGATGGTGCATGGCTAGCCGAGGCAGCCATATGAACGAAGTTGTGTTCCATCATTAACCGGAAGTATTGTACTTCAAAATAAAAAAAAAACAGTTTGGAAAAATATTGAGTAGTTTCTTTTTTATAGCATTTTTAATTCCGTAAAGTTATATGGCGGACCTTTTATTATAGCTGAAGGTCACAGCTCCTAGAGCGCTTGTTGCGGAGTGCAGGCTTTAGATTTGCTCAATAATCTCTTGCATTGTTATATTTTTTGCATATCCACGCTTGCTTGATCACGTTAAGACTCTCAAATGGAAATGATGGAGCAGATTTATTCAAAACTTTCACAATTTTTTGTGAATTTCTGTGTGAGTGTTCTGTGGTTCACATATTCGGTTCTTCCAAAGTAAAAAAAATACCTGAACAAGTTAACTTCAAATTGCTTATGAACAAAGAATGAATTCATCTTTCATTCAGCCTTATCAATCAACCTATCAACCAACCAATAATGAATGATAAGTTTTGTAGCAAGCCTACAAAGTTGAACCTCTAATTTGAAGCGCCAAGAACAATACCCTAAATGTATTTCATATCTAGTCGATAATCCTGAAAGCCAGTGCGATTATATCGGGTGTTTTTGAAAGAACTTGAGAACTTAAAATGATAATATAAAATAGAAATATTGTTGGAATGAATTTTTTTGCTACTTATATAATCTGGTAGATAATTTCATGGCAGTTATTTTTTGAAATGATATCCGGCATATGTCCGACGCAGCTACGAGTTACATTGAATGGGCTTCAATCAACGAGTGGTCGAATGCATAAATCTATTTGTTGTCTTGTTGTCTTTTTCAATAAATCTGAATACTAAACTTAATGAGCCTAATCAGCAAAAACGCGACGCAAATGATGGTCATTTGGTTTCCATTCGTGCATGAACTGTACTTATGGGCGCGTAAGTTAAGATCCTTACTTAAAATTGCCCACGTAGGGAAAAGGCCAACAAGTTGAGAACAACAACGAATCGTCATTTCGGTGTCTTCTTCAAGAACAGAACTTCGAGAACAGATTTATCCTTAGTGAACACATGTCAGCACAGTTTGCCATTCTCAGCTGTCAAACCATAGTTATCAATATTGATAGTTCTCATGCAGCTGGGAGAACGAACGATATTATATTAAGTTATGTACAATAATAAATTACAGTACGCGATACTCGCTACGTGGCTTTCAATCGTTTACAATAATTTATAATTTTATTTATATTTAATAATATTTCATTATCCCCTGTAAATATTAAAATCATAAAAATCAAAAACGAATTGTGAATATTTAATTTTCCTCCACACCTCCGCTGCCACAGTTCATTCACGTTCATTGACCCCGCAGTGCCAGTTCAAGTAAACAATAGCTACTTTCGATGCAAATACACACAAATAAGTAACTGCTTATTTTTAGTCTGCCACCAACAAGGTAACGCACAACAACTACTCGCGCAACGATCATATGATGTAAATGCAATCAGCATTAGACAGGGGGCGTAACCATGGCATGTAAATTGTGACATGGAATAAAAATAACAGTAACAACAACAGTAAGGGAACACCACAAAATGACAACGCTGATTAATTAACACGCAAGCGTAACTACCAAGCGAGCGAAGCTGACTCAGCAAAGCAAAAAATGAGAGAATTGACAAATGAAAATAAGAAAATGTAGCAGTTAAATAAGGAAATAATGTTTAAAAATGAATTACGAAGGTATTTGCAAAATGAATTGAATATGTGGCGGCGGCAGCGGTGCAGGCAACAGTGGTGAATGCAGAGCGAGCTCTGGTGGAGCTGACAATCGAGTTGGGGACTCAATTCACTGCATCCAATGTTGCGTACTCGGCGAATTGCCGCCGATTCGCTCGAAAGATGGCAGAGATTAATGACGAAGCGGGCAGAAGGCAAAGTGCAAAGATATAATTTAAATTAGTGTTAAATATTGGGTACATCGGTAACGATCTTTGGGAATGAATGTGCAATTTGCGAAATGATTAATTTTAGTCAATATTTTAGTAAAATTAACCTAATAAGATATTTATAACGCATAAGAATTTAATAATGATAAGATTTTTTGCAATAATTTTTGATAAATTGAAATTTTCAAATTATTTTGTTACATGTAGAAATCGGGTGTTGATATACATATCTACATACATCTAAGAATGATAGAATACAAGATTGTGTCTGCCCAAGTGCCGGGACGTCAGTACAGAAAATATGAAAACATAAATGAGACTAAGCGAAAGTGGGTAAAGGCCAAGAATTCGTGCACACGTATACCTACACGTGCATACATTTGCACACAAAGGCTGGTTTATTTTTTGTACTTACGCACACCATGGCAAAATTCGCCAAAAGTAAAGTAGCGGTGGAAAGCAGAAATTACTTTATATGTCTGCAAACGTATGCTCGGAAGAAGATGGGGTCTTCAACCTAAGCATACCTTATGGCTGTATAAGGCGGTTATACAACCTATTTTATCGTATGGGTCGGTACTTTGATGGAATGCTCTAGGGAGAGAGTACAATTCCAAATTACTCGGCAGAATACAAAGATCAGCCTGCGCAATAACGGTCGGTGCAATCAGATCATGTCCTAGAGAGGCTCTCTATGCACTGACACACGTTATTCCAATAGGCCTACACATAAAGAAGACGGCAACAATGAGTGCATTTAGGTGAAATGAAGCGGGTCGCTGGAAAGAAAAAACTTGTGGTCACGCTAGTCTATTATTGCGACAAGCTCAGTTAATCACTGACTACATCGTCCCGATGGTAACTGTCAATAGGAATTTTGCCACTCTCTTTCCGTCTAAGGAAGAATGGAATAAGGGATTCTCTCTAAACAACTTGGATATTACAGTTTATACAGATGGCAGTAAAATGGATTGTGGTGTTGGAGCTGGTATATACTCTCATAGACTTAGAATTGAAAAATCTGTGCGTCTCCCTAATACTAGCAGTGTCATCCAAGCGGAAGTACTGGCAATTGGGGAAGCTTGTAGGGTATTCTTTCGGATAGCCAAGCTGCAATCCAGGCACTGGCAAGAGGGGGATCTGCCATCAATAGCGTTCTTGCTGTACCGGTGTTCATACCATTAGGTGCAGTCAAGAATGCAATTTCCCCAAAATACCTTCGAATCGCAGATTGTAGATGGAGAGGCCAGACAAAATGCAAAATCAGCTGGATGTTATGGCCCACCTCCAACCACAATCAAATTTCAACATTGATAAACATGAAACGACGGGACGCCTGTAGACTAACGGCAGTCATAACTGGTCTATCGGAGAACAAGCCGCCAAAATGGGCATGCGTCACAATACATACTGTCATAGTTGTAAACAACCAGAGAAAAAGGAAACAATCTTCCATTTCCTCTGTGAATGCCCTGCCCTATGGAAGGACAGAATGTTAACCAAGAGCAAACCGCTATTCGAGAGTCTCGACCAACTGTCTGGCTTAGACGTCAACAACCTAATAAGGTTTCTAAACCGCACAGACTGGATATAGTCTTGCTATAAATAACTGTTAAACAAGTTGGTAACGAGGATGTGGCAACAAAATGGTGCGGAAGCGCTTGTTGGATTCTCAACCAACCAACCAAAGTAGCGGTTTTCGGAAGACACCACCTTCTGTATTTTCTACACTGGGTATGCAAATAAGGCTAAATTTTATTAGTTACTAGTTTTAATTAAAAATAACCTGTGAAAATGTAAAATGCCACGTGGATAATTCAAAATGATGTGCTTTAGATAAACTATTTCAATTACTTGCGCATTTTTTTTTTAATTTGCTCTACATTCAAACAAAAGTCATTTTTGCTTAACAAAAACCCGAAAAAACATTAAAAATTAAAATAAAAAAAGTCAAATAAAAAATTAAAATTAAAACAATTTTTCTAACTATGCAAAGTTTGCAATAAACAATTTAAGTGCTTATTTATGTATTGTATGTATGCATGCATTTTCTCTATTCCTAGCGCCTTACTGCTTTGACACATCGATTTGACATTTGCCAGTTTCTGCAACAACAACGAGAGCTGTAGTAAAATCGATTGCAATTGGAACAGAAAAACACAAATTACAATGGAAACTGGGGCGATTTATAAATGGCAAACGAATAGATGTTAAATAACGTTTATGTAAGCGTGTGTGTGTGTGTTTAGGAAAAATAACAGAGTCAGTGAGACAGCCAATTAGACAGCACCTTTTTTCGTTTTAAGAGTATTTCATTTCAGCTGCGGCTGACAGTTTGTCGCTTATGCTAAGCCGGAAAAGCCAAACCCCTAAATATCGAAGAACGGGAAAAAGGAATGTGAAATGGTAATAGTAAATGCTCAAAAAAAGGGAACTAAAACTGCAAAAAATTAAAAAATATTGTATAATATTGGAGGTTGAATTAGTTTTAAAGGTTTTTTTCGAAGATTTGGGGCTTTATTGTGAAAAAAACGGTACAAAATATTTTATTCGAAGTATTGGCCATCGCTAGCTACAACTTTCGCCCATCTTTCGGGCAATTTCCGGATGCCGTTTCTCCAAAATTCTGGCCGCTGCTTGGCTATCCATGACTCAACCCATATTTTGGTAGCCTCGTACGAGGAGAACCGCTGGTCCGCCAAATCGAGACTCATATGCCGGAACAAATGATAATCGGAGGGAGCTATGTCTGGACTATACGGCGGGTGGGGTAACACTTCCCAGCCAAGCGTTCCAAGGTATTTTTTGACAGGTTGAGCAACATGCGGCCGAGCGTTGTCATGTTGCAAAATAACCTTGTCGTGCCTTTTTACCGTTTCCGGCCGTTTTTCTTTCAATGCCCGGCTTAAACGCATCAATTGCAGTCGGTAACGATCCCCCGTGATTGTTTCGCCCGGTTGGAGCAGCTCAAAATATACGACGCCGACCTGATCCCACCAAATGCAGAGCATGATTTTCTTGCCGTGAATATTCTGCTTGGTCGTCGACGTTGATGCGTGGCCGGGCAAACCCCATGATTTTTTGCGTTTTGGGTTATCGTAGTGGATCCATTTTTCGTCGCCAGTCACCACCCGATGCAAAAACCCCTTCCGATTTTGTCGCTCGATCAGCAATTCGCACGTAAAAAGTCGCCGTTCGACGTCGCGCAGCTTCAACTCGTACGGGACCCAATGTCCTTGCTTTTGGATCATTCCCATCGCTTTTAGACGCTTGCAAACGGTTGATTTATCAACGCCAAAATGATTCAGCAAGCTCTTCTTGGGTTTGGCACGAGCCCTCGTTTACCAATTCCCCCAATTCCGCGTCCTCGAACTTTTTGGGCTGGCCAAGACGCTCCTTGTCTTCGGTGTGAAAATCACCACTTTTGAATCGTCGAAACCAGTACTCACATGTTGAAATCGACGGAGTATGGTCTGGGTAGGCCTCCTGCAGCAATTCCCGGGCTTGGGCTGTATTTTTTTTCACATTGAAGCAGAAAAGCAAAGCTTCCCGCAAATTGCGTTTCGACGGCACGAAAGTTGACATACTCGGAGCACGAAAACACTGCGTTGTTTATATTTCAGCGAAATGACAGATACTGATAAACAAAGCCTAGGGATGAGGCTTTGTCATGAATATATATTCAGTATTGCCAACGCGATAAAGTGATAAATAGCGCCATCTGTGTGTCACCTTAAAAGTAAAGTAGAATCCCGATAATTTGCAATCGCCAGGGGCTAACTATAATTTAGGAATTCATAAGGTTTTTGAATTTGTGAGATTTCGTTTCAGCGAAGTTAAAATAAGAAAACAACGAAGTACATAGAGGGCAAGTTTGGAAATTTATAAAAAACTACGTTTCTCTTTCCCTCTTAAGTTTTCATACAACAAAGTTAAGTTAAATAACGGAAATTACGTCAAGACTAACTGGAACTTAACCACTTTATCCTCTTAAGCAACGCTTTGATTTCATAATCAATCGAAATTTAATTTCTATATCACCACAGCGCTGCTACACTATCGTCGTAAAATATTTTTATAATTATAGGTATCACTCGCTACATTTACGTCAACTTTAAGCTGACAACTGAAATTATTATTTTCGATAATTATCATTACTGATTTTGCAAGCGAGATGCCAATAATGATTACCCTAACAAAACTACTGCAATGCTCATTGCATTATTGCCATTTGAAACTTCATTATATCATTTTTTATAAGCATTATCCTCAGTGCCATATATCCCTCCATCTTTGCGGCTGTCACAAACACGCACATACACACTCGCACTCACACTCTCTAATCCAGCCGTTGTCTCTTTGCCATTTTAGCTACTATCATTTTTCAACATTCTCATCCTCATTGTCATCGGCCTCATAATCACCATTCATACGCAACGTTACGCAAACTTCAGATGCATAGGGATGATTTTCATGCCTTTCTGCAATACTTTAAATATTATATATGTATGTATTTACAGCCTTCCGCACAACCCTCGCCAGCCGATATAAATATTTTATTATGATTGTGTTTGGTGTTGCCGCTGCCGTTGCCGTCGTTAGAAAACCGTTGAGGGGCAGCGAGATTTATGATTTTTGCATTTCGGTGTTGAAATCTTTTCGAATGTCTGTCTGCCTGTCTGTCCGTCTGAGTTTATAGCCAGGCGAACTACCTACTTTCAAGCGCTTATACTCTCATCCTCCTCATTTTAGCATTGACATTTGGTATTTTGTTTGCACACGAATTGTCAAGTGATACGTTAATAATTGACACTGGGGTCAGTTTCCACCACACTCCATTCACATACTTACACCAACAAACAAACAAGCAAAACAAAAACACACTCTGCTCTGCTACTTTCGATACTTATTTTCCATCATTTACGCGTTCTTCATTCGTTCATAATTTTCTATGCGGTTTTCCGTCTGTTTTCGATTCAATGAACTGAGATTTTCAAATGCAAACAATTGTTGTTGGAACGGTGCGCATGTGTGTTTGGCCTACAGTTTACGGTTTGTGGATTGAGTTCGGTTTGTATAGGCTGAATTGGGTTGCGTTGGGTTGGGTTTTGGTTTCGGGTTGATTTAGTTTTGACGGCAATTTGGCTACACTTTGAATATAAACAAAGTATCTACTCATAGACTTAACGGCTTGGCATTCTGAGAGCGATAAATAAGAAAAGGCAAGGGGAGGGAGCATGATGATTTTTAGAAAACTTTCAAATGAGGAATGAAAGAACAAAACAAAAAATAAATTTTACACTTGAATAATTAAATACTAAAGTGGAAATGAATAATAAATGCAATATTTCAATAATTGCTATTATAATGAGGGTGGCGGGCGGTTGCTTTTGTAATGAAAAGAAAAGATAATTATAAAGATTTTTATTACTACATAATTCAGCAGTGTGCACGGCGGTAAGACTTAAACAGGAAGGCCTGCGGAAAACGAACCTCTCTGAAATTAATCTGTAGCGCACCTGAATTGCGATCAAAAATTTCCAAATAAGTTCTCACCTAAAAGAGAATAGAGCTGAGCACAATTTGACGTTAGTGAAGGCATGTCTCTCCACACTGCCAGCTCAAGATTTATTTATGACGTGCATCAGGTAAATATTCCGAGAAACGTTGTGTTGCTCAATACCTACGGCTGGGAAACCAGCCTAGCTTTTTCCAAGCAAAAGTGTTAGACCCTTGCCCATACATCCATATTATGAATAATAGCTTCTGGTTGAGGTGCAATTGCGGCCGCCGTAGCCGAATTGGTGACTACAATTCGAAAGTGTGCAGATTCGAGTCTCCGTGCATGAAATATCAAATGATGGAACAAGTTTTTTCTAATAGCGGTCGGCCTCAGAAGGCAATGGCAAACCTGAGATCGTTATAGAACTTCTGGCCAAACTAATATGTGGAGCAGTGGACAGAAGCTGTCTAAATAAAGAAGAAGAAGAGACGATCTCCCTGCTCTATACATACGAAGTTTCATCACTTTAGGTAGACAATTTTTTACGAGCTGGCAGATCTCTGCACTGCGGAAATCTTCTAAAACTTTTGAAAAATTCACGTTGGTCTTATGAAGATGAGGACAAGTTCCTCATGCGGTATGAGCCATAGCGTAAAGTCGCTACAACCTAATCTTTCCCTCGTATAAAAATTTACCCCTCCTTCGTATCATACTGGCGTATTGAATCGTAAATATGACAAGATTTCAGTGATTTTTTTCTTTTCCTCAACATTTTCATTCTTTCAACTGTGAGCTCATTTGCACCTGCCCCATATTCATCCCAAATGCTCATTGCCAACAAAACAAATTGCATTGCAATTAAAATGCGTATTCCCGTGTAATGTAAAGAAATATGTACGGATATATCATCCAGCCATGCCAAAAATAGTGATGCCTGAAGAGTTGGCATAGCCGACTGCCTGCCAGTGTGCCGCACATGCCTGCCTGCCCCTGCCGTATTCATCATCAATAACAAAATTAAATTAATAAAATTACTGCCACTACCACGAGTACAACTACGAAATTTCAAAGGACACGGCTTGAAGACCAAGCACTCTCTTCTTCTCTATGTAAGCATAGATGTAAGTGGACCAGCGCAGACTAAGAGGCCATGTAACCGAAATAAGAAAGCAAATAAATAAAATAAAATAAAACACCAAGCCGTAATGCAGTCATGTTAAATGGTGAGCGGGTGTACCACAGGCAAAAATAGTTGTACATGCCGGTGGCGAAGGAGACTAAAAATGAGTTAAAGAAGAAGCAGAAGAAGAAGGCAAGTGCTTTGGCAGAGCTTACAACCGCACTACGACTGGCTGTGCATGACGGTGGAGATAGTGCCGCTGATGGCACAGCTAGCTCGCTTCGTGGCGATGATGGTGGTGCTAAAACGTTGATAGACCATTTATGCAACATTTCACAAGAAAGCAGCAAAACAACGCAACCCCCATACCCCTGCTCTAACTCGTTGCATACAAATTGTGGTCTAGCAAAAACAATAACTGCATGTCTGCAATTGAAAGTGACTAGCAACGTGCAACGACATCGAAATGGAGTAACTGCATGGAACGCACACACATACACACACACACACATTTGAACGAAAGCAAGTGCAGCAAAGAAAGCGTATTGTTGCAGACAACTAATAGACAATGAGGCAGTCAACGAGACAATGCATGGCGGTGCGCATGTTGAGAGCAAGAAAAAGTGCTATACATATGTACATAGGTATGTATGTAGCAATGAACTTGCCTCCATAAGTAGTTGGCTTCAAATAGTCACTCAGCCAAAGCGATTGTTTAGCACAAATTTCTACAAGCCAGCTTTAGGTGCATCGCGCTTGTGTGGCTGGCTGGCTGCTATGCCACATATTATGCAAACATATACACAAATGTATTTGTGCTACAGATGTTCTTGGCAGCAAGCAGCTATGCGTATAATAAAATTGTAGTCACTACAAATAACTAACTATTTACTGCCATTATGCAACTCGAGTTTCTTTAGCCAGCTTTCGTGGCGTTCTAGTCAATTTTTTGCTTATACATACTTATACATGGGCATGTAGCATGTGCATGTATGTGAGTGCGTAAGCACATATGCCACTACTTACCACCCTACACATGCAATAACCGCTCGAATTGCTTTTGCAAAGATGAGTGGCGTATAGCAGGTGATTTGGCCTGCCATACAATTTAACTTTCCAGAACTGAAATGACTATGAATAGTTTTCTGCTGTAACTCCATACTCACTTAGTATTAGTATGGCTTAAATGCATTTGTTTAAAGCACTTTTGGACATCACATTTTAATATACAGTGCACTCGCGATAACTCGAACTAATTAAAACAGGCGCTGTTCGATTTATCGAATTTGTTCGACTTATCAATTGAGTGTGCTATGTTAAAAAAACAGTCATCGATATCGATTTTTCGATCGATTGTTGAAAATGGAAGCCAGTAGAAAATTTCTGTGGTATAGTTTCGTTATACGAATTACATTTTGGTCCATTGGCTGGATCAATGGTGTCACATTCGGCGGCATAAACATAGTTAAAATTAAACCATCCTCGGACTTTAATTCGATTTCGTTGGGATGTGATGGGGCATTATCAATTAGAAGAAGAGCCTTCTCAGGTAATCCCCATCTTTCAAATTTTTTCTTACCTAAATATTAAAGTCATTTAACTTGGTTAAAAAAATTGTTTTAATGAATCTGGATTTTACCTGCGGCACGAACGAATTATGAAACCAGTCTTTGAAAATCGCCGAAGTCATCCAGGCTGATTTGGAATT
Organism: Anastrepha ludens; assembly: GCF_028408465.1. Taxonomy (NCBI): domain Eukaryota; kingdom Metazoa; phylum Arthropoda; class Insecta; order Diptera; family Tephritidae; genus Anastrepha; species Anastrepha ludens. The sequence continues at coordinate 5,083,424 of NC_071498.1, read as the reverse complement.
TTTGTACTCCACCGGACAGTTAAAATTTTTGAAAACACGAGGAATTCTTTTGCTTTGTCAATAACGAGAAGTTTAAGCTTATGGTTGCCGGTAGCGTTAGTGCAAGCCATAAATTGCCTTATCTTTCTTTTTTATAAGACTTATGGTGGACTTGGCTACCCCATATTCCTTCGCTAGAGAAGTAACACTACGTCCACGTTTAATTTTGTTAAGGACTTCAGCCCTCTCTTTTAATGTTAAACACTTCAACCTTTTACGATCCATTACTCACGTGCACTGATATACTACAAATGACAAATTTAAAGCAATTTGGTCAATGCAAGATGTTGTTCCCAGAAAACTAACGGGATATTAACGCCGAAATATTCATATGGACAATACACTAGTATACATATAATTTATATACATATACTATTACATATGTATCTATGTACAAAATGTACATGTTTGAAAAGAATGTGTGTACAAATAAATTTGTTTTTTTGTTCGAGTTATAGCGCTTTTTTATTGTTCGAGTTACAAAGAAGTCAATAGGGGAAAAAATGTGTTCGAGTTAGCACGTCGTTCGACTTAGCGGCTATTCGAGTTACCGCGAGTGCACTGTACTTTTAAATTAATATTCCTTACATGTGAGTTTATTATGTAAATTTGTGTTGAAGAGGTGCTATTAATTTTGTGTTTAAAACATTTCCATGTGCATATGTCTACATATATATGTATATACTTTTAGTGCCTCGAAGACTATAAAGAAAGCAAAATATTTAAATAATTTAGTACGGAAATCTTGATGGGAGGAAGGCATGCGCAGAAATGTACGTAAAAGAATATTTTTTACCTTAAAGAAAGACTGAATTATGGTTATGGCTATAGGATGGTATGAAGTACATGGAGGGCCGCGATTGGGAAAAAGTGGTTAACGACCAACTCAAATTTTCGTATGAATTTGTTTGAAATTTCTCAGCAAAGTATGGACGAGAATGTCCCAATCCACTTTTATCTTAAAACAACCTATGTTTTGTTATATATGTATTTGGCCGAGCTTCTCCTTATTTGTGGCGTGCATCTTGATGTTTTTTCACAGTTTCAAGCCAATTCCGAATGGCAGATATTTTTTATGAGGAGTTTTTTGATGGCAGAAATACACTCAGAGTTTTGTCATTGCCTTCCGAGAAGCGACTGCTTTTGAAAAACCTTTTTCTATTATTTGGTATTTCATGCACGGAAATTGGAACCCGCACACTTCCGAATGGTAGTTATGCACTAGCCCATTCGAGTACCGTGACCACTATTTTCTTAAAAAAACGTATCAAGTCTTCAGGTGAAATCCGGCAAACTGTCGATTCGTGAATGCCTAATTGTTGAGAACGTCAAGATGTCGATGTTGATAGTTGTTCAGCAAGTCTTTATGCCACAGCAGCCAGCCAACTTTCGTCTGCCACTGCCAGTTCTTTTTCTATCCTCGATTGAACCAGTTTTTTTTTAATTTTCAACCTACCTTTGAATTGTCGACTCATTCGGACGATTACTTCCATCAGAAAATTATGAATTTTGCGATATGTTGTTCTTAAAGATCGACTATTTTCATAATAAATTGAAAAGTTTGGAAATATTGCAGCTCAAGGACCTTAAATTACGGAAAAATATTTTCACAGGCCGTACCAATTAAAAAAAATAAACAAAAAAGAAGCTTATCAACCGAAACTAACTGTTGTAGAAATTGCCAAAATATGCAAATATAAACCGAAATGGGGTCAAAATGAACCCAAATTTCAAGTCATGTAAGAAATTTCAAAAACAATAATCTATACTAATATTATAAAGAGGAAAACTTTGTTTGTTTGTTTGTTTGGTTGTAATGAATAGGCTCAAAAACTACTGGACCGATTTTAAAAATTCTTTCACCATTCGAAAGCTACATCATCCACGAGTAACATGGACTATATTTTATTTTGGAAATAGGGCTCGAGATATAGGTCAAAACGTGGACCCGGGTAACCTTCGGATGTGTATATACAATATGGGTATCGAATGGAAGCTGTCGGTGAATGCTTTAGTCCAGAGTATTTTTCATGCCGCTCCGTGACTAGGGTCTCGAGATAGAGACCAAAACGTGGACCCTAGAATGTGTTTGTACAATATGGATATCAAATTGAAGCTGTTGGTGAATGCTTTAGTACAGAGTATTTTTCATGCCGCTCCGTGACTGGGGTCTCGAGATATAGATCAAAACGTGAACCCGGGTAACCTTTGGTTGTGTATGTACAATATGGGTATCAAATGAAAGCTGTTGATAAGTGCTTTAATACGGGGTAATTTTCATACCTATTGATGACTAGAGTCTCGAAATATATGCCAAAACGTGGACCCGCCGTGTCTTTGCACCGAATTAAACCAAACTTACACACATTGTTAAGGAGGTATTGAAGATGGTTTCCGTATAGTTTGGATACCTATTGGTATATAGGGTCTCGAGATATAGGTCAAAACGTGGACCCGGGTAACCTTCGGATGTGTATGTACACTATGGGTATCAAATGGAAGCTGTTAGTGAATGCTTTAGTTCAGAGTATTTCCATTCGCTCCGTGACTAGGGTCTCGAGATAGGGACCAAAACGTGGACCCTAGAATGTGTATGTACAATATGGGTATCAAATGAAAGCTGTTGATAAGTGCTTTAATACGGGGTAATTTTCATACCTATTGATGACTAGGGTCTCGAAATATATGCCAAAACGTGGACCCGCCGTGTCTTTGAACCGAATTAAACCAAACTTACACACATTGTTAAGCAGGTATTGAAGATGATTTCCGTATAGTTTGAATACCTATTGGTAGATAGGGTCTCGAGATATAGGTCAAAACGTGGACCCGGGTAACCTTCGGACGTGTATGTACAATATGGGTATCAAATGAAAGCTGTTGGTGAATGCTTTAGTACAGAGTATTTTTCATGCCGCTCCGTGACTGGGGTCTCGAGATATAGGTCAAAACGTGGACCCGGGTAACCTTTGGTTGTGTATGTAAAATATGGGTATCAAATGAAAGCTGTTGATAAGTGCTTTAATACGGGGTAATTTTCATACCTATTGATGACTAGGGTCCCGAAATATATGCCAAAACGTGGACCCGCCGTGTCTTTGCACCGAATTAAACCAAACTTACGCACATTGTTAAGTAAGTATTGAAAATGGGTTTCGTAAAGTTTGGTTGTAATTCGGAGCACTGGCAACGGGTACAGCGTTCTTTTGAACCAGCCATAATGTCGCTTACTTTTTTAACGCTTGGGGCGGAACTGAACTGTCAAATTGACAGTGTGAGTTACAATGTGTCAATATTTCTTTCTGATTTGGATGCCATAAGGAAAAAACGTAAGTGCAACATGTAAAAATTGTTTGTGAATTTTTTTGGAGTGGATTTTGGAACAGTGAATAATTTCTTACGAAAATTGAGAATTTAATGTGAAATCCGAATGAAATTATGTGTTCGTGGAAAACAAATTTTTTTTCGTTTTTTTTTTTGAAAAAAATTTTTTTTAAAAAAGCTCCAATGCTTAATAAAGCATATAAATTGAAACGAAAAATTCATGGATGATCAGGAAAAAAGACGATTGTTTATTCATATGCGTTGATTTGAAATTTAAAAACAATCTTCTTTTTTCCTGATTTTCAATTTAAATTTTATATTTACTCAAAAACAAATAAAAAAACAAAAAATATTGTTTATGCCAAAGCGCTTGAATAAAGAATAAAGAAATAAATAATATAAAAATCATATATTTTCTGTTCTAAATCATATATATTCTATTTTAGTGTGCCCAGCGAAGGGGGCCGGGTTTGCTAGTTAAATTATAAACAAAGAATAAACCACTCACAGAATAAAAAAATTAAGTTTGCGTGATCGTTCGGCAAGCTATAATATTTTTGCCCTCTACTCTTTTAAAATTGGAGGACTGAAATTATCGACACCACCGACTGAATGATGACAACAGTCAATGAGGCGTGCGTGCCTTGGAGTGTTTGAGAGAAAGATTCTGAGTAAGATTTTTGGGCTTTTACATATTGCCTACAGCGAGTATAGCAGACGATTGAACCATGAGCTATATGAACTTTACTGCAACGTAGACATAGTGCGGCGAAAAAAGCATGCCGTGCGTCTGCTGGCGAGGTCATGTCATCCGATTGCATACAAACGCTCCGGCTCTGAAATTATTCGATGCGGTATCAACCGGTGATAGCAATGGAAGAGAAAGGTTGCCCATACGTTGGAGTCAGAAGAAGAAGAATTTGGTTTCACTTGGTGTATCCAACGGGCTCCGTTTAGCAAGAGAAATAAGCGACAGGATCGCTTTGTTAAACTCCGGTTATTGCGTCAATCAAAAAGAAGATGGCGAAACCGGTTGCAGCTGAGAGTTTTACCGATAAAATAAACTCTTAAAATTCGATAAATAATATTAGTTTGTAGTAATTAAGGAAACATTAACATTTTTTACAAGCAGTCAATGGTTCTACAACTACGATTTAGACTAACTATTGTTCGCATGATGGTTGAAATTCAACCAGTTTTATCTGTACCTTTGTCTCCTTAATGCCTCAATTTATCTCCAGGCTTGTCTCCCTTTCTATTCTATTTTTTATCTTTTATATTATACTGCTTTACTTTCATCTTTAGCCTCACCCTTATTCCTATCTTTATCTTTATTCTTTGCTTTACCTAATATATATATTCACCTTCATTTTAAGCTTTATGAGTATTAATTATTTAAGTCTGTCTTTATCTTTATCTTTTTTGTATTTTTATCTTTGGATTTTTTCTTTTCTGTTTCTACACATTTACTTCTCCAATTATCGTTGTAACGATCTTAACCTTAATCATTTTCTTAAAGCGCTACTGAAAGTGTTTCTTTTATTCAGTACCGATATTAAAGCATACATTTAGGTGACATACTATAAATAAATACATGCTTTGGCATTTCATTTTCATTTCAATGACATTTCATCATTTTTGAGTTGATTTTTTCTCTTTTTATTAACTAATCTGAAGTTTGATTAATTTTTTTGGCTGTGTAGTTGCAAAGGCGTGAAATATAAAAGACAATCCTCGTATCATGTTTTTTTAGTTTCTACAGAGTCTTCCTTTTTTTAACTTTTATTAGGCGACATTAAAATCCATATTTACGCCAGAGTATACCACCAACTATGTCTTTCAAGCTTGAACTTTTTTTTAATAAAATATAACACTTACATATTTTATATGAGTGTTCATTATTTGTTTAAAAACTTACGTAAGTGATGAAGTTTGATCTAAAATTCATGAATGATTACTTTCCCTCAGCTTACTGATGACGAGCCTTTGAAAATTTTCTTTTGACACATTTCGTGATATTTAATCATGATTGGAATGCTATCTCGGCAAATTAGCGTTGAATGTTCCAAGCATTTCAAAGGCTTCCACTAATTCTTATTTATACACATAAATTTTAAATTGGAGGGGGCGCCGATTTTCGTGATTTCTTTTGCAATAAATTGATGATTTCCACACATTTCTGGCACGTCGTCTGAAACCACCTACCGTCAATAATATATACCATCAACCATTTCACCTATTGATGGTTGCTATGAGGGAGGCAGAGAAGCCAATTGGTACCACTTCCTAAGATATTGCCAACAATTCAGCAGTAGCTTGCACTTACAAAGCAGTAAGTGCGAAGTAATTACCGCAAACAGATTGACTGTAGTATTGCCGTAAAGATCAATCAACAGTTCCACCTCTTTGTGAGCATTTTTACTTTGCAGGAGGAGCAGGAAATGTTCCACTAATTTAATCTATCTCTGAGACCTTTTTTTTAATTTCCAAATTTTTAAAAATTATTTATTATATTTATATTATCAAATATAGTCCTAACTTGCATATTTCTCAATTTTAGTTATAATAAGTAGCAAAAACCAGTAAAAGAAATTAATGTAATTAATAATAAATGAATTTAAACTTTCCAAGATTGATCTGTGAGTTACAAAACTACAAATCAGTTGCTGCAGTGGCTTATTAGGAAAAAGATTTAGTCTAAGCTCTTTGAAAACATATGCGATTGTCAGAACTATATAAAAATTAATTAATTCCTTAATGTTGTAATTAATGACTTAAAATAAATATGCAAATTGTGCAAAGAAACACGACCAAGTCAATTAATGCCATATTAAATAACAAACTACAAAACCTAAATAAAAAAGAAAACTTTTATATTTAGAAGTAACTCAACATCAACATCCATCTAAGATAAACAAATTTCCAAGACAAAAGTCAAGGTAATCTTGACTTACCAGCACGCATGGAAACTCTAGTGGGCATGTGAACTCAGTGAGTCAAACCGAGTATCAGATTGGATCGCAAAGAGTAGGTGATTGAAGTGAAGTGAAGTGTGTGAAATGCAAGCAGGAAGTGTTGCTAATATGGATAGTAAACCAAAAAACAAATACACAAACAAAGAGACTCTTATGGCATATTCTTTGCAGAGTGAAATGCGATCGATGACTTGATCGTCACTATGAATGTCATTTCTCACTCTCGCACTCTTTGCTGCCTTCTTCAAGGCTATGCGACAAATTCTTTGTTTGCATTTATTTGCTGAAGTGCTGATGTAACAATGCCATACATAAAGGCATACAAGCAGTATTTGAATTAGAATTAGAAAAACACGCAGACAACAAAGCAGATGAGGAAAATATTGTATGAAGTGAATATTCTGAACACAAGCATGTAAAGGAAGCAGGTAGTATGGCGAATTTCGCCGAGTTTCGAAGGATATTACCAAAGAGTGAAAGAAAAATAAAACGAGAGCAAAACTATTTTAAAAATAAAAGGAAGGTAAAACATGTGTTGAGTGTCGGCAAACTCCATGCGCTAAGGGATTTCGGGCAGATGATCTCTTAAAACCGCAGTAAACAGGATTACGTGCACAAAGGCAAAGCAGATTTATACGTATGTGGAGCAGATGATAATGATGAGTAGGCCTTACGCGTTAAGTAGACAAGACTGCCAACACCAAAAAAAACCAACAAATACACAAATATCTTTAAAGACATAGCTAGCTTCAGAAAAAAATATAATAACAATAAAGGCCAAGGCGAACCACTTCATTCACAGCTGAGCCAAAAACCCGTAGATTGTAAGTATGCATGTATGTGTGTATATTTTCTACCACTTTTCTTTGCCTTTTGTCTTCCCTTTAGCAACATTGACAACGGCTTAATGTCACAGCGCATTTGCGGAAATCCTCAAATGAAAAATATACACATACGCACATGCACATGTGAACTTATTTAGCATCCGAAGAATGCCGATGTGACCAAGCAACACCGCCTTCTCTAATAGCTGTAGCTTAGCATTTCATTGGAGCACCGATCAGCTTACTGGCTATATGACTGCTAGAGCATCGCGTTTACCTACGACATAATCTTAACGAAGGAGGAGAGCGATCGGTTTCATTTGAGATCCCGTTCCCGTTACGCTTATCTGCCAAAGGTGTTGGCTCAACAACACTCATTGTCGCATGCACACAAACAAACATGAAATTAACTATGCCAATTGAAGATCGGCAAATGTATGTGTGTATATGAGGCTATCTGCAATTTAGGCCCTTAAGATTTTAATCTCCGCAATATCAGCGAAGGTATCTTTAGGTCAATGCGTAGTAAATATGCTCGTGTACGAGTACTTTGAGTGCCAGTATTTTGTTTCGTCAAGTAGAAGATTTTTTTTAAATTAAAATGTCATCAAGATTGTCATCAACCACGGCACAGACAAACGGACGGCGCAGAATGCACAAAGTTTTACTTTCGGCTCGCTAGCTGTTAGCTCCGCTGTCAATGGCTTATTTACTTGCTGCTGACTGTGTTTATAGTTGTCAACTTTAACAAGATTTCTATGTTGATAAGCATCGTTCTGTGTCGCCGCACGTAGGCTAATTGTGAGTTTTGATGTTGCGCCAGAGCGTGCAGTAGTGGTGTGGCAACGAGTTAAGTTTGTGATCTTAGAGAATTTTATTTGTTTATTTCCTGCTTTTTATTTAGCTTGTTTTACAGACATTAAATACTGTAATTAGTTTAGATTGAGTAACGAGATGGCATCATCCGAACAAGTCGTAAAGTGCTACGGATGGGATTAAACTAGGTTGAATATATCTCTAGAATTAACTTAAAATCAAACATATGATAAGGAGTTGATTGTCGATTGGGAATGCAGGACTCAACTTAGATTAAAATCTCAACGTAATTTATGAAAGCTGAAACGTGGCACTTGAGTCAAATGGCAAAATCAGCTCGATGTTACGATGGCTACAACTGGTCCTTAGCCATTTGAAATAATAATAGGAGTTTTGCTTAAGAAAATCCATTTCAGAGTTTTCTATAACACCTTTTTCAGATTAACCAACTGGATGGTTGGTGATGCAGCAATGATTGAAGAAGCGAACTCAAGATGGTAAAGAACCAGCTCACGCAGGATTGCGAAAATCATGCTACGCAGGCACAATGTTAGGACTACAACCTATATTTTAAATCTTCCCAGGAAAGAGTGCAAACTTGTAGTGGGGATCCTGACGGAACACTATCTTACTCCATCGTTCGCGGCCAAACTGCTTAGGTGCTGCATCATTTTCAGCCTTAGAAAGTGTGACAGACCAAAAAATTAGCAGCCTACTTAAATTATCTAAACTGTGCGTTAAAGATAAAATATAAAATAAACTCTCCGTACAAACACTTGGCATCACTATGGATCATTTTCTGGTCTATGAGCGATCTACAGGATTGTGGAAATGAGAATATCTGTATTGCGTTAGGAACTTTACCTTCAACAGTTCATATGATTCATTCAATAAATGAACCGTGTTAGATGCAATTCTTCACTTTCTGATCTGACAATTCTTCACTTTCTTATCATATTTGAGAGCGCTCCTCTTCTGTCACTGTACAAATGTTCATGCATGGCAACAATCTCGGTTTTTTCATAAACAAATCGCTGTTGTGACCCTGCTTGCGTCAGCCAATCAGCTGATTCGTTCAAACGCGGTTAACGGTCGCATGTTGACCACGCCTCATTTTGTGCATCGTATGACAACGCGTCGTACCATTTCCCACTTACTTTAATCACTGGCAGAAGGAGACTCTTTATAGAGAAGAAGCTAAACATTTATTTTGATTAACAGTTAAGTCAAAACGAAAATCTTAAAACAAGCTGACACAGGGGCACAGGGGCACAGGTACAAATCATCAGCTCTAGCACAGAACTTACAGCTTCCAATTTCGTGTCAATTCAGCTTACTCTCTTCTATTATATTATGTATTTATGTATATTTTTATGTCTAGCATAAATTCTAATTTGTACTAATTTATAGCCTGATTGGTGAAAAAGTATCAGATCGTAGCAAATCAATTGCAGTCATCAACCCAAACAGTAGTAGTTAGTAAAGTATATAAGTATCAGCGACCGCCAGACAAGCAGACGGGATCAGACGAGTGCTGAAAATTACACACACTTAACCAAATTTTAATGACTCCCCTACATAAATACTTCCAAACTATTTATACCTACATGATTTTATAAGCGACGCCCAGTTTTTTGGTTCTTTCCAGTATACCAGCCACTACAGCGGCCGCCTTAGCTGCTGAAATTCAATACGGCTGAGAAAAAACCGCAAGCCAACACTTGAAGTGCGAGCAATCCGGCAAACCATGGTGGAGCGCCTACAAATTGGCTACCGCCAACGAGGCGCAAATGGACCGCTAAAGTGTTTGCTGCCTTTGTATTGATATATAGTATTGTATTGGCTGTATGCGGATTCTTGTTGTTTTTGCTTGTGCTGTGATTTTAACACTCGCGCCACACACTTGCAATAAAATACGATATCTCAATATGTATTTACATTTATTTATTTTAAGTATTTATTTGCTTGTGATGTGGGTATTTGGTGCAGCAGTCGAGCTCGGAGGCGTCAAGTCGTGCACTACAAACAGAAATTGGCTGCTGCTAACTCACAACGATGAGTTGCATAATCGTTTGAAACCACAAGACGTAAACCAAGATGCGAGTTTTGAGATTAAGAAGCGTGTTCGTGGGGCACTATTTATGCGTAAATTTTACCGACGGCATATTTTACTTTTGAAATTTTCTAAAGAGGATTTTCAGAACAGAGTTGTTGGTAAATACTTTTAAACTTAGAGACATTTAGTATACTGACAAATACGACTTTAATTTTTTTAGAAAAATGAAGATCGTCGGAAGGAAGAGAGGGATTATTTCGTAAAATATTATGTATTCAGTTATTTGAGAAAACTATTTTTTTGCAGCTACAAGTCCACAGCCACCTCTCGGAATAAGATAGTGATTACTTGAATGGAAGGAACATCCTGCCCACGAAAAATTAAATATTTAGCCCAGACGAGATACTGCAAGTGATTTTTTTGACTCCCCTTTTATTTTTGCTAACCACCATCACCATCACTGGCTACTTAGCAAATACCGATATTTGTCATGATAAATACTCGAGGCGGCCGCCGTAGCAGAATGGGTTGGTGCATGACTACCAATCGGGAGGGCATAACTTCGAATCTCCGCGCAAGAAACAAATGATAGAAAATGTCGGCTTAAGGGGGGAAACCAGTTTAGACTGATCAAAAAATCGAAATTTGTTTATTGCATAAATTGTTAGTATAACTACTCAAGAATATGTGGTAAACATTTTAAAAGGAAATTCGAATCATTCCCGACTCTATAAGCACTTAAGTGACCGCCCGTCGGTTCGGCTCCGTAGCGCGCGGTAGTTAGAACGGCGTTTTCTCGAAACGCCTTCTGTTCACTGGTGGGCACTCTAGCTCAAAAAGCTATCGACCAATCGTTATGAAATTTTTGGGGAGCGTTCTTTATTCAATTCAAATTTTTATGAATCTAATTCTTGGATTATATTATCATCAAAAATATTTTTTGTAAGCAAAATAGATGAAAAAGTATGGTATGAAAATATGACATTGTGTTCAATCGCGTCAAAAACATGCAATTTTCAATATTATTTTATCAAAACTAGGTTCATATTCTTAGGAAACATGGTGTGAATGAAAAAAAAATTGTTGTTGATTACAGAGAAAAATTACAACTTCAGGAATGCCCTCCAGCCAGTTACTCGGATGGCGATCGTCCATGAACAGCATGCTCTAACGCTACTATTTCCGGCGGAAATAGCTTGAAAAAATTGAAAAGTGTACTTAAAAATATGAATAAAATACCCTCTAAGTTTAAACAATTTCTGATTATTCCTTCCTTGTTAAAAAAATTCACGAAAAACACAAAAATTTCGGCCTCCTAAGCCGGTTTCCCCCTTAAAGGAGGGACCTACAGCTTCGTTTGAGGAAGAACATCAAGACGTACGCCACAAAGAGGAGGAGGAGCTGGGCCAAACTCCTAACTGAAGTGTAGGGGCCAAATAATTAATTTTTTTATGTATGACGAAAAATCTATTACCACATCTGTTTAGCCGCAATCTTCAATCCTGGACTGAGTGTTTTTGATTCCTTAAAACCCACCAATACCTTAACCCCAAAGGGTGCCTCATTTATCGACAGGAATTGCACATACATAAAGAAATATCTATATGTATATCAGAATGTTCAAAAAAAACGATAATTTCCAGGAAGTTCAGCAAAATAGATATTCACTCCCTTTGTCATGCTTTTCGCTATTAAAGTGTCAACTAACTTTTGCGTTTGTCAAATGTGACAACTGTCACCTGACTGAGTGACCACAAAACAATACTAAATAAAACTAAACTTAAAATACTCGAAAAATAGAAAGCAATTCTGCACAATGTTTTTACAATTAATTACGCCCAAAGAGAAGCGAATAGCACAAAAATGTCACTTTGACGTTAGATATTTAGGTTATGTTTTTGCGCTACATTATGCTTACGTAAATAAATACATAGCCGAACACACACACAAATAACCGGAGCAACAAGAAAAGGGCACAAAACACCAAAAATTAAAACAAATAGAAAGTCTCAAAAATAAAAGCTAACAAAAACAAAGCAAAAATGCAGAAAATCCAAGCAGTTGGAGGCGTCAGAGCGTAAAGAATTTGTCAACAGCGGTATTAGCATACTTGGTATGTTATTTTTGTTGTTGCTCTTTCTTTTTTTCTGATGTTGCTTTTAATTTTTTGCTGCCGTCGCACCGACTTGACATGAAAATTAAAATTCGGTTCGCTGGGTTGTTGTTGGTCGTATTGCTTATGGTATTATTTTCGCTGTAGTGTTGTTGTTGTTTCATGTTTTTAATTTTTAACTTGAACCTGTCAAAATCATTTTAGCGAAATGCAATGTAAAACAATTTTTGACAAGCGCTACCAACAAAATGTTGAGGCGGAGGAGATGATGAGAGGGCGTGCGGGTGCGTACGGAAGGCAGGCGTGTGACACATAGTCGAAGCATAATTTTGTAAGTTCGTTTGTATGTAAGCATGCATGGATGTGTGTATGTATTTTGAGACGTGGCTGGTCTTTAGATTATACGGAAGGCAACGTCGTGTGGGAATTTATTAATGAATGCATGATTAGGGAGTTAATACCCCTTGTTGTTGGAGTTTTTTTTTAATTTTGAAAAACTTGAAAAATTTAAACCCAACCTTTTTATGTTCGTAATGCAAATTTATAATTTGAATAGTCATATGCGTGTTTGGAAAACAATTTTTTATTAAAAAAATACAGTCAAATATAAAACAGGTATGAAACTCATATATTTTCACAGAAAAATGGTTTGCGCAAACTTTTCGTCAATAATTTGAATATATATGTACAGTGAAAACTCAACCGTAGGAACTCATTTAACCCTTTGTGGCCGTATTAAATTTGGACGACACCCAGGTTTATGTGCTGGTCAAAACTAATTTCCGTTGAAAGAGCAGTGATTCACAACATTTAAGATTGAAGCATAAAGAAGATTCTATAAACAAAAATAGTATATAATTAGTATGGTCACTTGCTGTAGTGACTGAGAGTAGTCATACGACCGAATGGGAAAATAGCTTTCGTGACTCAGAGTACACATACACCGCAAAGGGTTAATAAGCGGACATGCTATAAGCGGACCTCTCACCCAATAGCAATTGAACCGATAGCGTGCGACTATGAGAGACTTCACTGTGAATATGTACATATGTATGTATAGGGATTTTCCAATAAGTGCGATTCAAATGGTATAAAACAACGTATTAGCGATTTTTTTAAAGGCCTTGAAAGGCCCATGTAATATGAGTTTATTTAGGGTGGCAAAATGAAATTCTCAAAATCTTATGAAATCCACTTAAGAATTATACGCTGTGTAAGAAATTTTTATTAATTTTTGTTTCCCTCATACCAAAAAAAAAGGTTTTCGGTTCTACCCAGACCAATAGTCTTAGGATTTCTTGATAAAAGCAAAACTACATAGCCGCCTTATAAATTCTAACAAGCATGTAGGAATCTGCTTTTGTGGCTCTCAGCCAGTATGAATTCTTTGTCTCAGAAGTCACTAAATCATCGTTCGCGGTTTAATAGAATATTTGGTAAAATTCTTTCCGTAATAATATAAATAAAAAATATCAAAATAAATATATTTAATAAATTTATTTAAAAAAAATTGCAAACAAAAAATTGTTTTATTAAATATTTTTAGCTGCGAAATTCGTTGAATCTCCTGTTTTGGTCGATTTTTTCCACCCTCTACTTATTTCTTCTACCTGCATTCTTGAATGAATTTTATGAATAATGATTTCATTTTTCCCATAAAGTCATTTATTCAAGTCAAATATGGATTTTAGTTTTGCTCATTTTCTCATACCCTCTTCATTACCCAACGATTTTTTCGCTTTTTCTTGGCGGCTTTGTGCAATTCGCGATGAATTTCATAAGTAAAATGCTGTCTGAGTTTTGAGCTCCTCGAATGTTGTTCGACTTGCCGCTTGTTATTTTTGTTGTTGTTTGTGTTTGTTTATTGTTATTGGAGGTATACTCACAGAGTATACGGCCGTATGTGAGAGATTTAGAGGATTAGTCAGGGTATAATATTGCGGTATGAAAGGAATTATAAAAATTCTTAAATATGTATGTTTGTATATTTGTATGTTGGTATGTAGGTATCGGTGTAGTTGAACACGCGTTTCAGTGGATACTATGTGCATTGTTATTGTTGTTTTATATCCACTACTTGTTTGACTTTTTGCTGTAGTCATATTCCTTTGTTGTTTTTGTATATCGGTCGACTTGTTGTTGTGGCAAATAAAATGCAAGATGACAGTTTAATTTTATGGTTTGTCTGTGCTGATCAGTTTATGAGAAATTTTCGATTATGATACGATAAGAGAGCAGTGCATGCATACGAGTAGATACATACAAAAACAAATGATATTTAAAATTTTTTAGAAGAAGTATAAAAAAGTAAAAAATCAAAACTCAGCTCTACTCACAGCGGCCGTAGGCGTAGGCCCGCTTTGGTCAAATCTGCAACAGCCGGCAAAGGAGAGCATTAACGGAGGTGCACTGGCCCTCGCCTGCCCCCAAGAATTTGTATGTCCTTTTGCGTTTTGTTCGGTTTTCCTTTTTTAATTGTTCCTCCCCTGTTTGATATATGAGCCAGTCACATTCAGTAGTTTTGCATTTAGTGGAATTTATGAGTAGCGAATTTTACCAAAATAGCAGTTCAAAGTGTTGTTTGCACGCAATCGACACATATCCGCAATCTCTATGCGTTTAAGTCACGGAATGTTTTTGCCAAAGGTTATATACTTTTTGACAACGTTTTTTTTTTTTTTTAGTTTTTTTAGCGAAATGGTAGCAACGATTTCGGTTGCAGAATAGGGCGTGCGTTTTCTGACTACGCATATAATTAATTTAAATGATGACAGGTTGGGTGAGTTAAGGCGGTTTGGCTGAGAAGCTGGATTCTCTAGGAATTTGGAAGAGAAATTGAAGGAATTAAGAGAGAAAATAAAATGCTTGTGTTGGTATATTTGCAAGAAGAGAAGATTTAAAATAAACCAAAAGTTTACGAAGCAATCGCTTTTATAGTAAGACGAGAAATCTTAAGAAAATAAAAGACAAGTAACAAGAAGAGAATCTATCGAAAAGCACTCGTCACACCTCTGGAAATCAACACTTTCAAAAGTTTAAAGACAACTTCGAATTACTGATTTCAGGCATACTTTTCATATTTTAGAAATGGTTGCGAAGCAATTGCGTTAAAAATGTTTTCCATATAAATTAAATTATCAAATTTATATCAAAATTAAAAAAAAATGTTGTGCAAAGAAAAATCGCAACAGCGTCAAAGAAAAAAATTAAAAAAAAGCAACAAGACTTCTCAGCAACTTCAAACTTATCACATTTTTATATTAAAATTTAATAAACTATAAAACTGCATACCAAAATTTTTTCTAGAAATTCTATAATAATTGAAATACGTAGAACTGAGACGAAATGTTTGAGGAAATTAAAAAAATGCACCTTAAAAAAGAAAAATAGTCCAAAGTGGTAAAAATGTTGTTCTGCCATCATTTGTCGTGGCTGTATACTTATAACAGGCGTCCTGTAGCAGAAATAGGTTTCAAATTTAAAGTTTCCCATAACCAAAGTGACAATTTCAAACAGTGGAACATTTTTTTTTTTTTGAAATCATCGAGCAAGCACTTTCTGGAGTGGGACAGTGCCGCTTATCGGCGCATGCTGAATTATTGTTTTCTGCCAATAATGAGAAAACATTCTTCCTCTAGTACACACACAGGGTTTCAACGAGATGGTGCCAGATAAACCATGGCGGTACTGCGTAAATTCTTCCGTAACAAATTGAAAATCGATAATCGTTGACATATCCTGGGTACCCAAGTCTTAACTTGATCTTATCCCTTTGAACTTTTTTCGGTAGGGTTACCTCAAAAGTAAAGCCTATGAAGCAAACCAGCGACCCACTCAGCACTATAAGAAAATATCGTTTGCGAGGTTAGTGCCATCTCGACATAAATCCTGAAGAGAGTGTCAAGGAGCGCGAAGGGCAGTTTCGGAGAGTGTATCCGAAGTAACGATCAACATTTAGAGGAAATACATAATTTTTAAAGAACGGAAAGTAGAGTGGGCTTCAAAATAAAAAACAAAATCAAATACAATTTTATGATTAAATTTTTTTTTTTAGCTGTAATGAGGAATTAATTCTGCCAATGGACACCCTGTAGCTACTTATATATTTTTTATGGAAAGCGAGTCTTTTTGTGATAAGGTATCGCAAATGAAGTAAATTCGTACTATACATTAAGAAAAATGTATTTATTTATTTTTTGCCCATATAGCTATTTGACTAAGGCACAAACTGTGAGTGAGAGTAAGTTTCAACAAATAAATAATGAGCAGATGCACATATACATGTATGTAGGCATATGTCCAACAAAGGGAAAGAGTTACACGCGCCCCCTTTTCCGCTGAGATAGCTGGTGATTTAAGCGGCTCAGGCATGCAACGTTGCCTTATCAGCAGATAATAAAAATAACCGGTAACAAAAAACTATCTTTTGTCAACCTACCAAGCCATGAATATTATTTGAGACGTAAAAAAAAACAAAAAATGTAATAAGCAAAATACAAAATGGCTACTTAAACTACCAACAACCCTTTTACCGACCATTTCCCCCGAAAACGATTGTGTCACACATCTACCCCTGCTACAAGCGCTTAGCTAATAAGGGTATTAATAAAAAATAACAACAACAAGAAATAGCAAAACAAAAGCGTAAAGTGACAACAACAAACAACTGTTTTGACATTTAAAAGTAGTTTTCTAGCATGCTTGACTGGCAGCGTAAAAGCGTAGCAAACGAGCGGCGGAAAATTATAAGAGGGATAAAAGTGCACTTATGTGCATACATAGAAAACATATGCATGTGTGTGTGTGTGCATTGGGTTTACTACAACCCCAGCATAACGAGCGTATCCGCGTTGTCAGCTTCAAATTGTCACTGTTTGTTATTCAGGTAATCTTCTTCTTCTTCGTTTTTTTTACTCAATTTTGGCTGCCCAATAATTTTTAGCGCGATTAGTGCATTTGCAACGCATACATTGTATGTGCGTAAATTGTTGTTGGGCTCGTTAAGAGGTCTGCGCGGCTAGTTTGCAGCAAATTATGAAAATATTCCAACAAAAAAAGGAAAAACAGGGAAAGGATTGTTGTGAAGAAGCGGCGCAAATTCAAATGAGTGTTGCTTGTATTAATTTAGTACTCGCAATGGAAAAATATGAGTTGGAATGGATAGCGACAAAGGGTTGAGCCAAAAAGCTCACGTGTAGTGGTACGTATGTGTGTATGTACATTCATACAAGCTTATGTAGATATGCATAAATGTGTTTGCATGTATGAATGGATATGTAAATATTTATCTTCTATGTAGTAAGTTTTACCTTTTAATTAAGCATTTACAACAATTTGACGCCATTGTTATTTACACGCATTTACCTACATACCTAAATATTTATAGCGATCATGTCGTTTATGTAGCAGGGAACCACCCTCCTCGTTTGTAGTGCGTGAGTTTGAGGCAGCTGGATGGCTGAGTACACTAGCCTTCCTGGCTCGGCTGCATTGCTTATTAGTGGTAGCGCCAAGCAAATGTTGTCGAAACGCGGTGGAATAGCTTTCTAACGAATTATTTGCAGTTTCCCAAGAATGCCACAAATTCATATACATATGTAAGTATGGGTATATTTAAAAACAAATCGATTTCGTACTGCAAGGGCTCTGTATAAATAAGATTGGCGAAGACTAAAATTATCAGAAATAAATGTGAAAGGCTATGCAGATGCGCTAATGAAGAGAAGTATTCATGAATTTATTTAAATGGTCCAACGATGTTGCTTCATCTGCGCAAGCAACCACCTTGCCAACTCTTCTCTCCAGTTCCTTCAACAAGACGTTAAACAAAACAACCCAAACAAATGAGAGAACACCGAAAGTGTCCCTACACACATGCTAGCGGAGAGAAGTGCCGCCCTACTTTGACACGCCGCTCCGTTGCCAAATATTTTGTAAACAAACCTTTTAAGGTCGATTCCGATCCTCAGTTCCACGGAGGACATTGTTAAAAGCTCTCTTAATATCTAGGAAGGCACCCACTGTGAACTGTTTTTGAGAAAAAACATCTCGATATTTTATAGTATCTACGATATCTAAATATTATTCAAGGCAGATTCCTTCAATCTGCCTTTACAGTAATGACAAACGCCCGCGAGAAATATTACTCCTTGCATGCAGATTAGTCAGCCTTTCAACGTCCCTCAGCAGGCACGATTGGCCTTAGGTAAGAATGTAACTCTCACAACCCGCCACGATCTAGGTATGTAACCTCTATCCACGCAGCTCGCATAAATAGGGAGCAATCAACGACAAGGCACTAATTTCTGTAGTTGCGCAGGTATGGTGCCATCGGGGCCAGCAGACTTGATAGGCTTGAATGAGTCAATTGTCCAAGCCAGGCGCTGCTTTATTAAATTATCGACCTTTGAAGTGTATAGACTTTGCGCGTAAAGCCTTTCCTGGGTGTTTAGCGGAGCTTCTCCTCATATTTGTGGTATAGCGTTTTTTCACAGCTTTTCAAGACAAAATACATTTCGAAATTTGTGATTGCTTGACGAGGGGCGCACGCGTTTTCTATAATTAAGTGTTTCCTCACAAGTCACAGTTATCAATATCGATAGTTCTCATGATATCTACGTCTCTTCTTTCTCGTTTATCTTTTCTGAGCAGATTTTTTAGAATATTTGCGTGTTATGTTTAAAATTAAGAACTAAAATTTTGTTTGTTTCTTATTTTGTTTGAACATAAAGGTTTTCTTGTATAAGTAGAATTTTTATGTGGAAATATATGTATATAAGTAGAATTTTTATGTGGAAATTGTATTCAAAATAAGAAAATAAACTTTTTTGTTTTTAAATTTCAATGTTCCTTTTTGCTATCTTCCCATTGCATAAACAACTTGCTTCTTCAAAATTTTGTGAAAATTATCATTTCGATCTAAATTTGAAGTGTTTAAAGAAATTTATTTTTGTGGCTCATCTATCCTTTCAAACTATTCCAATGCTCTTTCGCTTGTTTTGTTTTTTGCATTCACCTCCATAACCATGGCTTGCGCCTAATTTGGCTATTAATCACGAAATCACTCTGGAGTAAAACGGAAATTTACGCTTTCACGTGAACATAAAATAACAACGAAGTATTTCATGCAGACACATACGTATAACAAACACATACCTATGTATGTGTGTATAAGTATATGGGAACATTAAAAAGAAAGTGTGGAAATTGTAAAATGAATGCAAATTCAACGAAATTTTGGCCGCTGGAAAAAGGGGAAAATTTAATAACGGCGCTTATGTATGTTGAGATAGATAGAGAGAGCGAGAGATAAATAGAGAAATAGAGCGCACTAAAATCGCTTGCTTTGGCCCTTGCCATATAGTCTTAACTATCTACAACAATCAAAATGATTGCTACTCATTACTTGTACATATTTTAAAACTATTAAAATTTTTGAAAAAGTTCAAAGTATCTTTAAGTTACAAAATTATGAGATTTAAACGTTTGGCATTTCGCGTGCCGCTATTCGACTCTCAGTGATTTGTCAGTAACTGAGATGAGGTGGGTATAAACGAGATAGATAAAATGTATTCACTACATAGTGGTTATAAACAAAGACACCAACAAAGTAGTATAACAGTAGAACGGCTGATTATACTATTTTTTATATTTGTATATGTACCCGAAAGTAATTTTTCACTGCGAATTTGACATTCTAGAGAATTCAAACAACAACAAAATATGCCCCATTGTTTTTTTTGCTCTCCTACCTTTGCTACCTGGTAATTGTAGTTTGATTGTAACTAGATTCTTGTTTACAAACAACCTTTTTCGTTGAACTTTCTTTTTTGTTTTCTTCTTTTCTGCATTAACCTAACCTAACTTTTGGTTTTTGTTTACAAATCTGAACTATTTTGGCACTCTCTTCATAACTCTCTAGCACACTTCACCTTAGGATTAGTAACCGCAAAGTTGGGCTTGTTACACATTTGTTTTTTTGTTCACATAATGGTTGTTTTCAAGAGCATAAACTAACAATCAGCGGTCGCTCGGGTGATAAGTAAAGGAAAAGCAAAACGTGACGAGTTGTACCGACATAAAAGCTAATCGGTGCAGTGAAGAAGCTGTTATTCCAATTTATCAACGTCATACACTGATCAAGCGTACGGTAAATGCACATACGGATGTAGTAGACAAGAATGATAGAATACAAGATTGGGCCCATCAGAGAAGCGTGTCGTAACACTGATGCAGTTTCGTGAGAGAAATGTGATGAAAGAGAAGAAGAAAATACCCAAACAATACACGAATAAATTGCACAAGTGCGATTTAACACCTAGCGATTCTGCCAAATTCACTGAGAGCGGAATAGCGGTACGAGGTGAGCGCCACTTTTGTATCCTGTACATCTTGTGTACTAGAGCTCTACACACACGGCTATCGATTGGTGCGAGTAGCTCTATACTCGTTAGAATTTTATTCAGTGCTCAATTTCTCAATGTTGACGCCGTGGCAAGAAAGTGTGTGGGTATGTGTATAATTTCTTGTTCTTGACAGTTTCGCTTACTCTTCCGTTTATTTGTATTATTATTTTTATAGAGTTGACGTCACAGCGAACTCGGTAGGCTGTATTCTATTTCGTTGCTCATACGCCCGGGCTGTTCGAAAACATGCGTACAAAATCGAGGACTCTAGTATGTGCAAGTATTCATTCATACATTTGTTTGTAAGTACGTGATAAGCATAAATTTGTTCTAAAAAGACTCACGTGTCTTAAACCATTTCAACGAACTATTTTTGGTGTTCAGTCTCCGACTATCACCCAACGCGAACGGTTGTGATTTATCTGAGTGCGCATATATATTCAGTGAATAACTATCAAAGACTACAAACTGGTAAAACCCACAAAACAAAAGAACAAACAAGCAAAACAATAACAAAATACCAAATCGGCGACCACAAACAGGTAAAACCCACAAAACAATAGAACGAACAACAACATACCATATTGTCAAACAAACAAAAAACAATAACACAAACCCAAATAAACGTGCAGCTGCACTATCAACAACTAAAAACTAAACAAGGAACAAAGGAAAATAACAATTACACAGGCGATAACAGAAACAAAGTAGAAAAATGGACGATCCACCGGATCGAGGAAAAACCAACAACCAGCTCGTTTTCACAACGAACAAAAACAAAATAATGAAAAATAATACTAACGCACCAAAATACCTAGTTATATCAAGAATCGAAAACACAGAAACGCTAGTAAAAGTGTCCCCCTTCCTAATAAAAAGGGTTATCGACTCAGTGTGCGGTGGAGAGGTAGAATTGTGTAAAAAAATAAAAAGTGGAAATATTTTAATAAAAACGAAAACCCATGCACAAGCAACAAAACTAATTACTCTCACATCATTCACACCCACCATAAAAGTGGAAGTGACAGAACATAACACCCTAAACACCACAAAAGGAGTTATTTTCTCAAGGGAATTGAAAGGGATATCAGAGGAAATAATCAAAGAAGAACTGAAACACCAAAATGTAAGTGAAGTAAGAAAAATAATGAAAAAAATGGACCAAAGTTTAATCGAAACCGGTTTACTAATCATCACGTTCGACCACCCAACACTGCCAGACGACCTACTTATCGGCTACGAAAAAGTAAAAATAAGACCATACATCCCACTTCCCCTCAGATGCACCAAATGCCTAAGATACGGACACTCGGAAAGAGTATGCAATAATACTCAAGTATGCATAAACTGTGCAAAAGCCTCCCACACCGACCCTGAACTAAACGAGAAGTGCACTAACCCCACTGCCTGCAGCAGTTGCATCCAGCAAGGAATTAACAACACAAACCACAACGCCTTGAATAAAATATGTCCAATATTCATAAAAGAAAAGGAAATACAAGCCATCATAACACTAGAAAAAGTGGATAGACGAAAAGCAATCAGTACATACGAAGACCGTCACCCACAAAACACATCATACGCAAAGAAGGTAGCAATTATACCAACATCAATTCCAACACAACCCACAACTCACACACCAATAACAAACAGAACACCAAAAATTGACAAAACGCAAGCAACCAGCTCCAACAACACCAACAATAATCCATCACACTCATCAATCTTACCACATAATTCGCCTCCACCACATACATCGGCCTCCACGCAAAGAGAACAAACCGACTACTCAGACGTCTTACTCAACAGCACCATTACTCCAGAAAATACCATACAAAAAATTGTGAAAGAAAACAAAATCAGAATCCTGCCAAAAAATATATCCAACAGAACCAAAAACGAAATAAAAAAGATAAACAAGACAACAAAAAGAGCCAAGCGCAGCACAAGCCCAGCTACCTTAAACAACGGCGATTCAGAATCTTCTGAATCAATGGCAACCGACTAAACAACAAATAGAGTATACATACACCAATTATCCATACGCGAACACACTCACATAAACACACACATAAGTACAATAATCTATACATAGTAATTTATAAATAAGCAAACGCAACCACAAGAAAATACTTAGATAATATTTACACTATAACTCCACTTGATATGACGTTTCAAATACTGCAATGGAATATGAACGGTTATATAAACAACTACAATGAATTATTACTACTATTAAAAACATACAAACCACAAATTATATCTATACAAGAAACCCACTTACCCTCAAACTTCCAAAAAATTCCTATCCCCAACAATTTTTCACTGTATTCCTACAACTCAAATCTGCCATATGGTGGAGCAGCCCTTCTAGTACATAAATCCATCCAACACCAAATGATATCAACTATCAAAGATTTCGACAACGTAACATTAGAAATTTATTCTTTAAGAAAATTCAGAATTACATCGGCATACATTCCGCCCTCCTCCAACTTTCAGACACACAGCTTAGAAAACGTATTGAACCAAACACAGGACTCACACATTATTACAGGGGATTTTAACAGCAGGCACCAAGACTGGGGCTCACACAAAAATAACCGAAAGGGGAACATACTAGCAAACTTCATCAACCAATCCAACTATATACTTTTAAATGACAAATCTCCCACTCACCTTTCCACACATAACACGCTCACTCACCTCGACTTGACTTTCTGCTCTCCCGATCTCGCCGCACATGCGGAATGGAAGATCCTAGACGACTTAAATGGAAGCGACCACTTTCCGATTATTATTTCCTTATTTCCAACAAGAAATCACTCGCAGACACTCTTCAAGCCCAAATTCCAAGTCAATCTTGCAAATTGGGCACTATTCGAGAGAAAATGTACTCACTACGAGTCAATCAGACCTATTAGCCATAACATTAATTCCGAAGCCTTCAACCTAAAAAAAATTTTACTACAATCAGCTAACGAATCAATCCCTCAAACAAAACCCCATAACAAATCGAAAACTGTCCCTTGGTGGAATAGCCACCTTACTAACTTAAAAGCAAAAAAAAATAGACTATTCAACATATTTAGAAGAAATATGACTCAGGAAAATCTCCTTAACTACAAGAAAGTTAATTCCAAATTAAAACGCGAAATAAAGACAACCAAACAGTTATCGATACAGAAATTGACAGAAGACATAAATCCCAATACACCCACAAAAACCATCTGGACAAACATTAGACGATTCTGCGGATACAAATTATCTCATGGTATTCACTGCCTACAATCGCGCAATAATCCAAGCCAGATGTATACAAACCCCAAAGACATCGCCAATGAAATCGCTACATTCTGGAGCGAAAACGCGTCAGATCTCAACTTCCCTATCGACTTTCAAACCAGAAAGAGAACAACAATAAACACCCCAGTCGACTGGATTCCTTCCAAGGAGTCGATAATTATAGAGCAAGATATAAACTACATAGAATTAACATCAGCACTCAGTAAATTGAAAGAGAAACACCAGGCATAGATAGAATATCGTATCCAATGATCAAAAACTCTTCAAAGTCATTTAAACAACGCCTGTTAAGATTCTATAACTCCGTTTTTCAAAATTACATTCCACAAAGCTTCAAATATAGTTTAGTTATACCGCTCCCGAAACCCAAAACACAGAAAACCCTTGCAAATTCGTATAGACCGATATCACTTAACCTCTGTCTTGCTAAAGTTCTAGACAAAATAATCGCAAATCGG
This sequence comes from Anastrepha ludens, assembly GCF_028408465.1. Taxonomy (NCBI): domain Eukaryota; kingdom Metazoa; phylum Arthropoda; class Insecta; order Diptera; family Tephritidae; genus Anastrepha; species Anastrepha ludens. Next base: position 5,059,108 of record NC_071498.1, on the reverse strand, counting down.
CTTTGGTGGCTTGTAACAGAACACAAGCTACTCAATAACCGTCAAACGGGTTTTATGAGAGGAAAATCAACAGCAGATACCCTACTTTTCTTAGATTATTTAGCGTCAACTAGACTCTCTTCAAAAAGCCATCTAACCCTCATATCCCTCGATTTCGAAAAGGCCTACGACAGAATCGGCATACACACTATAGTGGAGCAGCTCAAAACGTGGAAACTCGGCCCCAAAATTACGAAATACGTCATAAACTTCATGACTCACCGTAAATTTGCGGTACGCGTCAAAAACCAATTATCCGATATCCGGCCCATGGCCAATGGAACCCCCCAGGGCTCACCCATATCCGTCATCATTTTCCTCATCGCCTACAACAAACTAAGCTCCATCATATCTCGTCACAAAGAATTCGATTTCTGCGCATACGCGGACGACTTCTATATAATAACTAAAGAAAAAAAAGGGAAAAATCCAGTAATAGACATGAGGAGCATTTTCAGGGACATACTAGACTGGTGCAAGCATTCAGGAACGAGACTATCTCAAACAAAAAGCAAATACATCCACATATGTCGTAAACACAATTGCAAATGCACAATCTTATCGCAGGAAATAAACCTCCAGCCAAGCAATGAATTAAGAGTACTAGGCGTCATATTCAACAAAATATACATGTGGAACTCTCACATAGATTTAATGAGCTCAGCACTGATAACACAACTTAATGTCATAAAGTGCCTGGCCACCCCAAAGTTTAACTGTGATACCCAAACTTTACTAACATTGGTCAAAACGCTACTCATTCCGAAAATAAATTATGGCATTTTTTTGTACGGGTTCGCCTCAAACTCACAGTTGAAAAAAATCAAAACAATACTTAATTCAGCTATAAGAACTGCCCTGGGGGCACTGCGCACCACTCCAATTGCTAACATACTCTTCGAAGCCAATATACGATCGGTAGAAAATCAGAGAGACTTGACCACGGCAAGGTTATTTAAAACAATTTTTGTATCAAAACACAACCCGCTCCACAACATCGCCCAAAACTACAAAAAAAGAAAATACATACCCAAACAAGAGCCAGCCATAGGCAAAATATTAAACCTCAGTGCAAAACTCAATCTACCTACAAAACATCCAAAACATACCATCCACAACTCGCCTTCCTGGATACTAAACCCTAAAGCAATTAATACTACCCTAAGTAACTTAAACAAAAACAACACGAACCCAATCCAGTACAAACAAAGTTCTACGAAATTAAAGAGAAATACCACAACTACACCTTCATCTACACAGACGGATCTAAGACCGACAACAATACTACATACAGCATAACCTCACAAAACGAAGTTATAAAAATGTCAAACCTACCAATCTACAGCTCAACATACTCTGCAGAAATTATAGCCATAAGTGAAGCTATAAACACAATAAAGAGCAAAAACAAAAACTTCGCAATATGTTCCGATTCCCTCTCGGCCATCAACTCAATAACAAACATATACAACTACGATCACTACCCAACCACCATAAGAAACATTATGATAGCGAAATACCCTAAAATCAAACTAATCTGGGTGCCGGGACACGCCAACATTACCGGAAATGAATTCGCTGACTACACCGCAAAACAAGCACATCAAACACCAACGCTAATGACACATAACTTCAACTTAACCGACATTAAAAAACATATAAAAAAACATTTTGACAACAAACAGAACCACACATGGACCTCAACCAATAACTGGTACCAACAGGTAAACCACACAAAAACCCACATAACGGACTTTATAAAAAATAATAAAAATAGGGTGACCCGACTAGACGTCATAAAGTTCGGGCGTCTTCGGCTAGGGCATACAAAGACTACACATGGACACCTCATGACAAACACCAACCCAACTACGTGCACGTGCAACCCGGACGTAATATGTACCATACCCCATATCCTTCTTCATTGCCCACTATACACCGCCCGCAGAAGACAAATCTTCAGCAACTCAAACCCAATGACGCATCTATCTTCCCCAACCTCCGATTCAATATCTTTAATAACCAAATTCCTTAAAATAACCAACCTATACCATAGAATTTAAGACACAATACAAAATAATTCCATATACACAGCTTAAGCGTAAGGCCTCGATGCTATCGCTTTATTTACAATTAGCTTATAAGATTTACTCTTTAAGTCAATTTTTTTTTAAATAAAAAAATAAATAAATTTTTGGTGTTATTTGGTGCTGTGAGTGATTTCGGTATAACAGAATTCATTTATGAGCTCAGTGAGAGAATTCAGTACTGCACCGCTTCATACAACACAGACTTGGCTCTTACTCATTGTTCATACGCTCACTATTGGTGCCGCTCGTGTTATTCGCGTGTTAGTGGTTGTGAATGGAATATTTTTCTTCGACTTATATCCACTAATACTTTTGCAATGACTTAAAAAATTGAATAACTGCAAATCTCTGATACGCATATTACTATTTATCCTTGGTACAGAAAATGGGCGATAACGATCAATAAATACGACTTTGTATATCTGTTGTAATTCAAATTGGCTGTGCGGGTTAGGCTAAGGCCTTCTAGGCAAAATTAGTCAAATTTGATAAAAATGATAAACCAAAAACACAAAAAAAAAGATGAAAGACAATTTTTGAAAAATAGGCAGTGTCCACTTTTAGGTATAAGCGCGCATCTTGGAATCGATCCTATAAAACTCGCTCAAACTTAGTACACCTACTGCTCACCATCTCGTTTAGTTCCTACTTTTTATACAGTAATACTAAATTTCCACTAGTCCATCAGATGTTACAACTTATAACTCTTATTGAATATGAGTTTGTTTGATTACGAAAAGTAACAGCCAACGCACCAAATTGGGCACTTCCTTAATAGTTTTTTTACGAGAATGGCTCTGCCTCAAAAAACTGTTACAACTCACTATATTCAATGCGGCCAAATGTCTTTTGTGATATTTTACAAGTTTCAGTAGACCGCGTTCATACGGAGCAAATGCTGTTGCTTCAGCTTTGCGAACTCCCTCTCGTAGCGTTTACACAACAAGAACAGCATTTTGAAGAATGAGAACATGAGAACAAACAACAAAAGTTACCCTGTATGGACGCGGTCTTACTAATGCTCATTAAGGGCTTCCAAACAATTGTAAAATTTCTATAGCTCTTTTCTAGTGCTGCCAACTTATGTTTCTTTATTCCACTTGCTTCATCTATTCGCCACCCACTAACGCTCGGAATTTCTAAAGCTGCAATTAGTGATGCCGTACCTTAGCCATAACCGTAACCGTCGCCGTATGTATCTATTGCATTTTGATTTTTCTCCGTAACCATAAGCAGTTAGAAAATACTTTACATTTCCTTTGACATTTGCGATAAAAATTTGAATATTAGAAATGAACGACGAAAAATTAGTTGACTTAATGGAAAATTATTGGAGCTTTTATGACAAAATGCAAATGTTGTCATAAACTCTACTTCACCCATAATTACTAAATCTTGGCAAATGCTAACGAAAGATTTTAGCACCAATAAGAGTTGACACTAATTTTAGAATATAATTTTAGAACCAACTTTACATTTACTTAATTCTTTTTAAGACGTGTGCTGAGTTGACGTTCGTATATGAGATTATTTATGGAACTTTTTTTGTAAATTTTCTTATTAATTCCCTTACGGTATTTTCGCGCCTTACTTTTATTGCATTATGAAAATTGATGGCTATGAAAAAATTTGCATTTCCCCAAAGCCCGTTTTACTCATCTCCTTGCTACCTGATTTTAGTCTTAGCTCCTCAAGAATTTATGCGTGCGCATAGCAAATATGTCATTTAAATTGTTTTTAAAACACGTAAATCTCGAACAGAAAAAAAACAAACAAAAAAACATGCAAATGTAGAGCAATAAAAGAAAAATATATTCAAATTCACATTCTCTGTCTTCGGACATTTCCACGCCTGCTGCTGCTTCGCCAAGGGACATTTACGTAGACGTTTCGCATAAGCGCGTGTCCGCCATCTTTGAGCATTTGTAATAGCATATATGTACATATGTATGTGGTATATGCACATATGTATGGAGGTATGTGCGAAGAGGGCACGCACACATATGCGCGCTTTTAATGTCGTACTTCACATTTGACATGCAAACACTTTTGCTGTCATTTAAGCCAGTTTTGGCCATTAATTTAAATTCATGTGTCGCTGACGCCACCACGCACACATAAGTTCACCACCTCGCCAGCTACTGCATGCGCATGCAAGGGCGTTATAGTCTCGAAGACACTGCGCCCGCGCTCGCGCCCTTTCTACATGCACAAACTCGCACAAATGTACATAATGACATAGTACTATTTTTCACTTAGTACTTCCGATGGATATTCAACGTGCCGTAAAGCGAGCAACTGGGTTTTTTTAATTTTTTTTTTAAATAATGCCTTATTCTTTCTCGCTTTTATTGCTTCTTCTACCGTTCTAACTGCCAGCATATGCCTAACAGGAAAATGTTCCTATATATGGATGTGTGTAATTTTTTCTCGGGTTTTCCGGCACATTGCCGCATTTCTTGCGTATGCCCCCCACCACCTCTGCTATCGACCAGAGTGCTAACAATGATTTATTTACTGGCATTTCTCTGCAGTTCTTAATGCTTCGCCTGCAAAGTCTAAATTGCCGTAGAGAGTATTTTTCAGATCATTGTAAAATTGCACATTTTATTTATTTCCTTACTGGAACTGCCTTTTAAATGAAGTAAGGCAGTTGGCGGTAAGCTAAGAAAATATTTAATGCAAAATCCAGTTAGAAAAAAACAGGCACCGCAGAGAGGTGGAAGTAAGATAAATATGTATTGCAATTTTTCTTTAAAGCGGTAGTACCGTTTTAATTTTAATACACTACGTACCTCCTACAGCCAACACTCGCATATCCTTTAATCAGGCGTCGCCAATTGCAGAAAGTGCTCACACACACAGCCATGCAAATGCCTAGACGTCTTGTCAAAATGCAATTTCCCAACAATGAGTCAGTAAGAAAAACCAGCAGGCGCGACAGTCTAATAGAAAAGAGTATGGCAAAATTCCAAGCAATGCCGACGGGATATCATCAGTGCAGCATTCAGAACACCACATGAGGGAGGGAAAGAGTCGCTCCTCATAGAGAGAACGAGAGAGAGAGTAGCAGTATTGCAATATGCAGTGTGAACGAAATTGTCTTCGGCATATCATGTCAACAAGCGGCGGAACTAATTGATTTTCGGCACTGACAACTGACAACTACAGCAACGGCAACGGCAACTACGAAACAATTGCATGCAATTTGACTAGCAAGCAACAACAAATCAAACAGCAAATTGGGTACAAGATGGTCCAACTAAAAACTGACAGGCTAACTGATTTGACTTGACTGCAGCACACGAAGTGACTTTTTGGTGTCTGCCAAATGTGCACTGCAACGTTTTGACCCGTACTGTGCAGCTCAGCCCCGAAATGTGAAATACCTGCCACTATCGCCACATCAGGTTGCCATTGTTCTGTTTGCTTTTAAAAACAAAATACTAAAAAGGCATGCATAAACACATACATACATACATATTTGTGTCCCTGTGTGTGTTTTACGTTTTCACAAAGCAAATTCTGAGAAGGATCACTAACTGAGCGGAGCTCACGAGCTGACGAGCTGACTAACTGACTAATTGGCAGTCTGACTATTTGGCTCATCTGCTAGCTGTTTATCATGCAGGCTAGCCATGGTCGGAACCAACGGGGGATTTTGGGGTTAAAGTAACCACTTTTCTTAGAACCTAATATAATTAAATTATTGCAAAAATAATTATCCTTTTTTTTGATGACTCTGAAAAGAAATTTGACACAAAAGCAAATGGAAACATAAAACATCGCTGACGTTTCATCTGCACTTTAATTCAATGTTTCACTATAAAACTGAAATTTCAAAATAATTTTTTTCTGTAAAGAGTCTTCACTCACCTTAATATTTATAATAAAATATAATTAAAGAAATTATAAAAATCTAATTGATTTTCATGAATTCGTATTGTAACCGTGGAGAAGGGTACCTTAATCAAGTGAGAGGGGGATGTACTTAAGAAGTGCAATGCCACATGAGCGCTTGAATGTAGCAGTACTTCTTGATATGTATCCATACTCAAATTTCCATGGTGGGAAACATTTTAGAAACATTTTTTGAAAACAAGCGACGAGTCGGAGACAAATTATATTTTTTTTTCATGCGACTAAATGCCGAATGTGTTAGTGCGTGGCTATTGTTTGACAGCGCACAGGTTCTAAGCTCAGTGATGAAACACCAAATGAGAGAATAGTTTTTTTTTAATAGCGGTGGCCACTCGACTGGCAATGGCAAACCTCGTCAAGAAAACCAGCTGCCGTTTGGAGTTGATTTAAAACTGTAGAACCCCCCATTTGTGGAACAACATCAAGACGCATGCCACAAATACGAGGAAGGGCTCGCCCAAACAGCCATTCATTTGCCTTTATTTGTTCCAATTTGATTTATACTGAATTTGTTTTCAAAATTTTTTTTTGTTCTCATTATAAATCATCAACGTTTTTTTATCACATTGAGAGAATTTTATGCGAAACCCCCCGAAAAATATTGACTGCGCTGCGCGCCTGATGCTAGCGCAAATTGTTAAATTGTCGGAATTGGATGACTGTCTCAATGGCTAACTGGCTGCTCACCTCGTTCACTGACGTTTGTATGTTTGGCCAACGGAAGAGTGCAATAAAGTCATCAATCATTGACATTTGCAGAAAATCTGAAGGAGAAATAAATTCTTGAATAGTCTGTGCATAACTAGGTTGCGGCGTTTTGTTGCAGCAACGAGTAAGGCGAAGTGTGCAATTGTCGAAGTTAGACAGTATATTGAATGAGCAAATGTGAATGCTTTTCAATGTCAATTTACAGCAATGCACTATGGGCCAGCAAACGATTAAAAGTGGGCAATATTTGAAATCTTATCAGAATGGCTTAAATCTAATGAGCCTAGGATTGCCTGACATTTTGGGGATTTTCATCAAGCTATTTACTTAATAGTTAAAAAAAAAGAATCTGAAGTTGGATATAAAAATTTCAAAAAAGCGAATCCAATACAGGCGGCATAAGAACACGCCTTTAGCTAACCTACATTAAGCGTACTTTGAAATATTTTCAAATTTTAGTTTTATAGTGAAACATTGAATTAAAGTGTAGGTGAAGCGCCAGCGATATTTTGTGTTTCCTTATCATCTGAGAGTACAACCTTATCCAAAATACTTAAAGTTTCAGATAGTTCACTGTCGCCAATTTTTTCCTCATGGTCTTACACAAATGTTTCAACTCAATCAAGCACCCGGATAAACATATTTTACCAGAGGCGGAAATGGAATTCAATACAATTACATACATACTAAAATTTCTTGGGGATTTTGTGCACAGAAAAATATTCTGCCTCTTGAAGGGGGCGCATTAGATATTTCAGGTGGCGTGCTAGATCCTCTCATAAAAATAATAATACGAGTAATTGTGCTGTTCCTTTTTAATAAGGAAGAAAATGCAAAAGTGAAATATACACCGAAATATACACCGAATTATACACCGAATTTGGAAATTTCAAATAAAACTCTTTTAATCAAAATGGGATTGAAATTTTAATATTTAAGCAAATGCTACAAGATTTTAATAATAATTACTTCACATCCATTGTGGTTATTAACAAATAAAATTTCTAAGGTTGAATTCTGGCCGTTTTTAGTACCTTCTGGCCCTCTGTGCAACGGTAAAACTAAAGGTGAAAAATTGAAGAGCAAGGTAAACAATTTTTCCAACAAAGAAAGTTGGAAAGGAGATAAAGAAAAGTATATAAAAAATTGTATCCAAGAGTGCAAAGATATTTTCAATTATAAAAACTTACAAAATTAGCACTCCCCAGTTTTTGCCAATAAAATAGAATAGAAAAAGTCCAAAAAAGGTCTTACCTCACTGCAGCGAATATTTCAAGACTCGCATGTGTGTATTATGTAGAGTAAGTGAAGGTATTGTAGTATTTCTATTTGTAATCGAAGTTATAACACACAACTCAAGCTGCTTAAAAAGAAATTCTTGTCAGGGACATGTAAATTACAGATCTATAAGGCCAATAACAACGTATGGATGTGAAACATAGGTTCGATTAATAAATTTTTTAGGATAATTTCTGGTTCCCTACGAGAACCTGATGGGTCTTATAGAATAAAACATAACAATGAGATGGAAGCACTTATAAATGACCAAAACATCGTGCGGTTCGTGAAGGCGCCAAGTCTTTGATGTCTATGATACGTACTTCGAATGTATGGCACCAGAATTGCCAAGAAGACTTTTAACTTTCGCGTTTTGAACAGCGGAAAGCGTAGACGGCCAACAAGAACTTGGGCAGATAATGTGGAAGGTGATCTACGTACTATGAACGCACGATGAAACTGTGCAATGAACCGAGACATATGGAGGGCAATAGTAAAGAAAGCATTGGCTCACATTGAGCTGTAAATGATGCGATTGTGATAATGATGAGGTGTGAATTTGGGCCACTAATTTTAGAGGCAAATCCCTTAGTATATATATTACAATATCAAAAAAATATGGCAAATCCCGTAAACAAGTCCTTAAAAAATTAGCGAGTATGTTTTGCTAACATGAAAGTGTGATAATATTTATAAAATCTTAGAGGATAAGATGGCTCGAACACGTGTTTAGAATACTCAAGGAGGGAACAACTCGAAAGGAAGCTGAATTATGCCCTGTTGGAGGTCGAAGATGAGGGCGCCCCAAAAAGAGATGGCCCGAATACATAAAAGTTGAAGCTAAACGAGCGACGGTGGAAGGAGGTAGCCTTAGATAGAGACAGATGGTGCAAGGTTGTAAATGAAGCAATAGCTGTGAATATTTAGTAACTATTGATTCATCACTTCATCTCAAGAATGTTTTTCCGCTCCTTCGGGAACAGCTGGAAAAGGTACAAGCACACCACGCGAACCTTAAAATCTGGCTTGTGATATGGGACTCAATTTTTACATACAAAAACAGCACCTTAAAAAAGAAAGCTAAAGCATCTGGCGGCTAGCACTTTATGTCTTTTAATGGAATGATTGTTTGTAATTATTGTGATTAAATGAACAAACTAAAAATAAATAAAACAAAATTCAAAAATCTAGAAAGCATTTTATAGAAATAGTCATCTATTAAATCATTGGAGGAGTAGAAGAAGTTGCTCGGAGTATCGAAAATACCCAAAACTGACCTCAGCAGAGGTTTTTGAAAATTTTACTTGAACAACTTGTTATTATGAATGTGTAATTTATTATTATGAAATGAAAAAATTATTAATGTTAACAATTATGAAATTGAATGCAAAATGAATAAAATCCAATGAGCAAATTGCCGCATATTTTATCTAACTCGGATAATCCTAACTAAATATGTTAATTTCATTTTAGCAATAAACCGAAACTTTTTACTTCCCCAACTAATAATATTCGGCCTTCTCGTGCATTATCTGTAAACAAATAATTTCTATAAATGACAATGCAATACACATAGAAATCTTTCCACTAAATCCGTTAATATGGCTCTTTCTCTATCATCCGCTCTCGGAAGTTTCATCTCTTCTATTTAAATACTAGCGCCCTTTATTTACTTCATTTAGCTACGTTTATAAACTTGACACCACTATTTATACATTCTCCATTCGTTTACGCTCATTTTTTTATTTTACAGTTACTTCTCTCTTCTTTTGCGCCAACGACAGCGGTACCATTATAATGCCATTAAAACAAGTGTTTGCAATTCACTTGCAAATGCACAAGAAAAGAACAAAAGAAGACGCGATCAAAAATAGAGCAGCAGTGCACTATAATTGGCTTTGTCGGAAATGCATTTTGTACACTTCCGTCGTTGACGCCAAGTGGACATGACTCATTTACCCATTTAACTACAACCAAAACACGCTGCCACTTTCTACAAGTGTACGTAGGTACACCAACAAACAGAGCATCACTTCCGTCGAGTAACGGAGCTGCCGAGCTTTTCGCACAATAAACGACCAAAATGGCGTAGCACTTGGATGGGTGGTCGTCGTGAAAGAGTCTGTGCTAGCACTATGAACTAATAATAGTTTACACTGCAAGTACAACAACACTAATGGAGTGCTGCTTTGAAAATATGCAAAGAGGATAAAAAATATATATGACAGTAATAAAAAGTGAAAGAAAAAACTGTTTTACATAAAATGGCGTAATAAAACCTTAATGAGACCAGAAAAGTTGTTAAGTGTGTGGGCGCTTGCTGAGAATTACCCAAGTGAAACTACTGTTAGTTGTGAGTATTTGCTTTGGTTGAGTGTAGTAGCTGCTGCTGGAGCGCTGTAGGTTAAATAAATATAATATGGCGCCAGGTACTCAGTAAGTAAAAAGGAGATTTTGCAATTTGTGAATGCAAAGCGGCAGCAAGTAAAAGTTAGAGAAAATAGCAGTGCAGGGCTTAATAAAATGATGTGGTGGTTGGGAGAAAGTGAAAAGCGAAAAAAAACAGAAAGCAATGGGTGAGAGATTAGTGGGATTTTTGTTTTAAGTTTTTGGTCAGCAGTGTTCTAATTAAAAGACCTGAATTATGAGAAAATTCATCGAGAGTGAAGTAGATAGTTTTTTATTTATGATAAAATTGAGAGAAGGTATATCATTGAAAAGCTTGTTGTCATGGTTCTTTGTTAATTAATTTAATAAAAATGCTACAACGAGAATTGGTGAAAATTTGTTTACAATAATTAAAAAAACGAGAAACGTAAGCTCACTTTTTATTAATATTATTTTTCATTCTTCATTTAACCTGTTTGCGCAAACATCAAGCAAACAATACTCAATACGAAATTGTAGGTGTTAATGAACACAGGCGTTTACCGTGTTACAACAAAAAAGACAAAACAAATCCAAACAAAACTACAACCAAATCCAGTGCACAAAAACCGAGTAGACTAGAAAGAATCATAGCAAGGACAACAATAACAAGAACGAGTAAAATAGCAGAATGCTGGAAATCAAGCAGTTTGAGCAGCAGTGGCGAATAGCCGACGCTTGACTTGTCGCCAATGGCAAAAACTACAATAGCAATAATAACAACGAAATGTCAACGATGACAACAACAATAACAACCCAACAAGGAGCAACACCATCAGCAACACGGTCACCAACAGCGATGCAACACTTTCAGCCATATATACCACACTCGTACCATAGCATGCCATACACACTGCCAAACCGGAAAGTTAGGGCGGAGCAGCTGAAGCAGCAGAATTGCTTGCAGGACTTTGCAAAGGCCACCGGAACAGACGGGAAGGCTAGCTGTGACTGCAAATGAAGATGAACAGGAGGAGTGATTTAGCGGTGAACGGTGAGCTCCGAGCGGCGCACTATGGGATGAGTTAGGAGAAAGCCTGGTCATAAAGACATTTTTGCGTAATCATCAAATGATCATAAATGCAAATGTAACATTGTAAGTATCATTCGAGTATTTAATGCCATTCTTTAGGAGATGAAGCGCACTTTAATAATTGATACGATTTTTTTGTATTTATTTATTGAAATACAGTGAAAATTGCGTTAGAAGTAGATACAATAAAGTTGAAGTTTTTTTGAATTTTAGGAACAAATTTAAAATAAATTTATTTTACTTTTGTTGTTTTTTTTCACAAATAAAGGGACCTACAGTTTTACGCAGCCTCAGAATGAAAGTTTTTTATGAGGAGCTTTTTTCATGGCAGATCATGGGTATTGATCAAGGCTATCAGAAAAAACTATTTCATTCAATTAATATTTCGTGTACGTAGATTTGAACCTAAGCACTTCCGAATCGTAGTCATGCACCAACCCATTCGGTTCTGTCAGCCAAATACAGCAATAGCTTCAGTAATATGGCATTGGGGGTGAAAACCCTAACTTTAAAGCCTGAGTGCCGATTTACACAGGGAAGCATTTGGAAGGGCATTTTGTTCGTGGAAGAAGGATGGACGGCGAAAAGACTCCCGCTTTATGCTTTTATTCGCATTTTAAATCTTAAAGTTGACCGCAAAACTGTTTTTGACAGTTGCTTCATTCGTTTTCTTCGTTTGTATGTGAAAGTTAGTGTTGCTGCCCAATTAAATGGAAGAAATCCACGAGGCAAGCATTACAACGCTGCTTAGGATATGCAAAATGATTTTTGCTAGTAAAATAGGCATGATTTAAAAACTTATGGGGCATGTTTATTCTATTGCATTCTAATTTTTTTTCAAATGATACTTGAGTATCTAAAATTAATTTTAAGTTAAGTATTTGTATATGAACTATTTTTGATTTATTTTTTTTTATTCAAGTTCAAAAATTTATACATATAGGTAAATAAAAAACTGAAATGTATTATTTAATCAATCCAGTTTGCCTTCTTCATTGAAATACTTAAGAAACTGTTGATGAACGTTCTCCGCTTTACATGCTCGTGGGTCTTAGAATATGACTGAACCAGAAGATGCAAAAGAAGTAAACGTCAAAAGCAATGAATGTTGCCGAAAACAATTTTGCCAGAGTGACCGCAAATGAAACACCAAACGAGAATTTCCAGTTTCTCCCTTTCAGATGTCTCTATGTGTAAATCGGCACTAAGAAGTGAAGAAAGATGGCACCTACTAGAACGAGGATACAAAAAGAGATGTGTTCATTTTTCAAAGACGTGATAAGAATCTTGCGTAATAATCTTGAATTTAACTTTTTAATTTTTTTTTTATGTAATGCAAAATAAATACTACTGTTTACCTTTATTTTAAAGTAATCTTGATAAATTCATTTTTTTAATTATTCTAATTTGTGATTTCTTTTTCAGATAAGGAGCAACTCTCTAAAAACATCATCTATTATAATATTTTATTAAAAAATACTATTGGAAACCAATAGTAAAATATTTTCTTTCCATTTAATCAGAAAGTATACATTTTTCCAATCCTAATCCTGGTATATATCTCTACCTAGAACTTAATGATATACAAAACCTACAAATGCAATCTTAAATCTCCATGATTTACACTGCCCGCGCACAATTTCAAGTGCACAACTTTGAAAACAAATATTTTCGATCTGCAAATGCCTTATATTGTCCATAGTGCGGCGTGGTGAGAGTGACAGCAATTGCAAAACGTCGGCGTCTGCATTTAATAAACACTCAGAAATAACTAAGCAATGCAGCAACGCACACATACACACAAACTCTGCTATGCATGTATGAAGATAGCAAACAAGTCGAGGGCTCCGATAGCTGCAGTTGGGGAGCTGTGAATAAGCGCAGACAGTGTGGCCGAGCAGCAGACAGACAAAACTGGACATTGTCATAAAGTGTTGGGAGAAGGTGCAGCGGTTGGTTGCAGACATGAAAACCACACACAAGTACACGCAAATGCCAAAATATGCACGAGACAAAATTATCAAAACAAAAAGAGACGTATAGATGAAATGGGAAATAAAAATAGAGAAAGAAGAGGTAAAAAAATAAATATACAAATGCTGGAAGGCCACTCGAGGACAACGTGAAATTGCCTCTTTTACATATAAGTATTTACTAGACCAAAATACTAACTGAGGTGTTGCAAGCTGCGTCGTTGTAGTGCTTATGTGTATATGTGTGTAAATATTTTTTGTTTTTATTTTGCCAAGTTAATTTAATTTAAATTTTTAATTAAATGTTCCTTGAATTTATTTGATCCACTCAAGTGTGGCAGGACCCTAATTTTTAAATAAATGCAACAAATTCGTATTGATGAGTACTAAGAAAGTCAATAGTTTTTAAAAAACAGTTTTATGTCCTTATCTTGTTGTAGTGATATTTTTACATGCTACGCAAACTCAGAGTGGCAACCCTGGATACACGTAATTCCTCTTAAACACTATAAGACCTCGATTTATAACTTTCGTGAAGGCAGTTCTGAAGCAGATATAAATACAAAAAAAAAAGAAAATTACTAATAAACACAAGTTTGCAATTTTTTTAATAAATTCCCTTACTGATGTTTTATTTATAATTTGTTTTTTCTTTTCATCTTTTTCATAAACTTTTTATAAATGGCTTTGTAAAATTGAGTATTTATTTGTCCATCGTCGATCACTATTTTTATTATCATATACATTCTCCTCCCATTTGTGTGTGGCAGATGATTGGCTATGAGTAGTTTTTTCATTGCAGAACTACGCTCGTAGGTTTTCTATTGCCTACCGAGAGGTGGCTGCTGTTAGAAAAAACTTCCACTATCAATTGGTATTTCGTGTACGGGGTTTCGAACCTGTGCACTTCCGAATGGTGGCCACCCACCAACCCATTCGTTATTAATATTTGTCACTTTCAAAAAATATACAAGACAATCATTTTGACTCGAGTTACGAAGTTTCTGCTATTTTAACATTTATTGTTCTGGCAGTCTTGGATTTATTTTTACTTTCATGCTTAAATCATATTGCAATTATTTGCATCAAAATAAATTTCATCCTCCACGCAATAAAGCTTATTCTCAATGCTCTCCGCTCACGTTTTATCTGCTTTACTCCAAGCATTTCAATGCGTCAAACAATGCTCCTATTTAAGTTTTCAATTAAAGCTTACTTGGCACAGGCTCACCTCACTCAGGCGTTAAACACATTTCTATGTATTCACAAAAACTCTTTTTTGTGTTCGTGTACTTGTGTTGAGCAAAGGAGTTTTGAAATTTTCCAACATACAATAGCCACTACGCACACCAACAGCCAGCAAAAACGGATTTTTCCCCATCAGCAAATAAAGCTGCAGCCTAAAACAAAACAAAATTCACCTTTGCTGTGGTTGTTGGCGTTGGTACTATGGGTTATTATAGCTTTGCACGTGTGTGCGTGTGTCACGACCAAGTCTTTGTTTTATTAACGCCATTTTGTGGTCGTCATTATGTTCTGAAGCTATGTTTAATAAACACAACACAACCAACAATGGTGACAAAAAACTCAGCATATGTACAAGTACGGAGTAAATACAGCAAAGCCGACGAGCAAAAACAAAAGGCTCGGCTTGTTGGTTGGTCGGTCGATCGGTCGGTGGGTCGGTATTGCAGCTGCTGCGCTGCGTTCTTTTGGTGCATATGTGTGTAAGTCAATTTGTGCGTAGGTTGTTGGTGCAAAGCGTATAAGGCAGAGCTGGACAGGCGAACTTTGCTCATTGGTTTTATTACAGCAACATATTGGTGATGATGTTGATGTGCACCCTTTGTTATTAAAATGAGTGGCGCAATTTTGAAGCAATTATTGGTTTTGTTTTCGCTATTAAGGACGCTTTTGGGCTTTATAACGTTGATTTTGGTTTTTGTTATGTACATATATTTTCCTTTTTAACTTAGCGTTGCCGGGCCGTATGGCAGGCTATGCGTATCCTTTCATGCTTTAATGGTTTACATTTCTTTGCCCATTCAGTTTTTTTTTTTTTATATATCAATGTTGGTTCATATTTTTCGCGTTTTACGAGTACAATGTTAAAAGCTATCGCTGTCATTATATGGACGCTCATAATTTTTTTAACTAATTTATTGCGCTTTAAAATTTAATACGGCTTGCCACACTCTCAGTTTGGTGCGATTTTTCGTAATAGACTTGCACATACTATATCTTCTTATTGAATCATATTGGGTGTTGATATGCATGAGATTTTATGTTATGTGATTTTATGCATTGAGCAAATAAAAAATCTTGCACATAAAAATGATTGCGAAATTTCATTGCAAAATTCTAAAACCATAAAAATTTATTAAAGCAGTTTGAGGTGTTAGCCAAAAGGCCATGAATATGCGTGAAAGTTTTAGTAGAACTGAGACTTTTCTTCTTAAATACTAGTAAATATTATAGCACACATATCTATGTACATATACACAAAGGTGGTGCAAAATTAATCATCCAATTTGGTTCTAGAATAACTTTTTTACTTAATAAAAAATTTAGTTAGAGTGATGGAAATCTTTATTTTGAGCTGTACGCACCAGGCCGTTGCTTCTCTGTTTGTTACTGCAGCTGTCCAGTTCACAAGTGTCAAATATGACGCCATTTGCAAAAATTATAATCTTACGATAGGATGAATAATTTTGCACCACCTTGTATTTTCGCTAAGTATTTATCTGAGATTTGGGGGAAAATTTAGTTCCCGCTTTCAAAACTATTAAAAATTTGTTTGCCTTGAGATTCCTCGCGACTTATTTTCCAATGCATTTAAGTTAAACTTCCCAAATGAATTTTCTGATATTGATTTCCAGGCGATTTTTCCATTTAAAGTGAAGTTACTAGAGCAACTGATTCGTTTTATTCTTGATTTTTAGTGGCTTTAATGCCAAAGATATCTGTTTTTCTGCTTTTGTTGGCTTACATTCCGATTGAAATTCTTACCAAATAGCAAAAAAGAAAATATGTACATGTATATATTTTACAGATATTTTAAGAAACCCTTTAAATACATATTTACTTGTTTATATATTGTATTTTTTATAGATGAATGGATTTTATACAAAATCCCCGAGAAAAAAATCTTGTTTGTGCACCTGATATATGCACACCTAAGAAGTGCATTTAGAATGTTTATAAACTTTCTCAATGTATAGAAACATATTATTCTTCTTGATAACCGACACACTAACTGCATAGAAACTACGTATAGAGAATATATCTAATACATCTATATAAACTTTTGCTTGTACTATCAAGCGATGTTTATTGTTTAGCCCCATTTAGTTGCCTCATTCCGTTTGTGTTATTCAAAATCATGTCATTAATATGGCTTATCTTTGATAAGCTCCTTACAGAGTTGATGAGGCTGGGAAAGACAACATTTTTTATCAAAACAAAAAATTGTAAACGAAGCAAATTTCGAAAGAAAAATATGCATAACCCAGGTAAGCAAAAACAATTTGAGACGCTGAAATTTCAAAAAAAAAAAATTGTATTTAAAGCTGTTCAATGCCGAATTTAATAAGTTCATACAAAACCGAATACATAATTCCTAAAATTTGTAAAAACTTCACTTGTGTAAAATAAAAAAAAATAATACAATACAAAACAAAAATTGCAAAAATAGCCTCTAACATTCATTATCATCCAGGCGTTTGCCTGTTGAGCATAAACCTCTCGATTTATTTCCAATTTGTACATCTTGTGCTGCTTTTATCCAATTTGTCGTTATTCTTGTAATGCCATCGCTCCATCTTGAGGGCGGCCTTCCGATTTTCCTCTTGTCTTCTCGTGATCTCCCTTCTAGGATTCCCTTTGTCCATCTGTTATCCGCAAAGCGCACTATGAGGCCAGCCCATTTCCATTTTGCTTTGGTAACTCTTCCGATTCAATTGGTAACTTTTGTTTTTTTGTCTCAGAACTGCATTATGGATCGTTGCATTACTCTTTGTATATATAAGTTCCTATCGTTCCGTTAAGAAGCAAAGGGCTCTTTGAGCCACGTGCAATTTCTGTACAGCACTGCGTAGTAGTAGACGTTTCGCACCCAAAAATTACAACGGGTAAAAGGTACTGACGGTACAGAAGGTTTTAAGACCGGGGCGTTTTCCTGTAAGAACAAAGACGGCGAACTGGTGACCGACGTACAGAGCAATCTTAAATTATGGAGGGAACACTTCTCGAACCTATTAAACAGTGACAGCTGCGCATGTCACCGAGAAAGTGAAGATCCCGATACCCCAATCGTTGACGACGGAATTGTCGTTCCGCTACCCGATCATGACGAGGTGAGAATAGCGATAACGCGGCTAAAGAACAACAAAGCCGCGACGGACTGCCGGCTGAGCTATTCAAACATGGCGGCGAGGAGCTGGTAAGGTGCATGCATCAGCTCCTATGCAAAATATGGTCGGATGAAAGCATGCCTGCCGATTGGAATTTAAGTGTGCTCTGCCCAATCCATAAGAAGGGCGATCCTGCAATTTGTGCCAATTACCGTGGGATTAGTCTTCTAAATATCGCCTATAAGGTTCTAGCGAGCGTATTGTGTGAAAGGCTGAAGCCCACCGTCAACCAACTGATTGGACCTTATCAGTGTGGCTTCAGACCTGGAAAGTCTACCATCGACCAAATATTCTCAATACGCCAAATCTTGGAAAAGACCCATGAAAGGAGAATCGACACACACCATCTTTTCGTCGACTTCAAAGCTGCATTCGACAGTACGGAAAGGAGTTACCTGTATGCCGCGATGTCTGAATTTGGTATCCCCGCAAAACTAATACGGCTATGTAAGATGACGTTGCTCAACACCAACAGCGCCGTCAGAATTGGAAAGGACCTCTCCGAGCCGTTTGATACCAAACGAGGTTTCAGACAGGGTGACTCCCTGTCGTGTGACTTCTTTAACCTGATGTTGGAGAGCATCGTGCGAGCCGCAGAACTTAATCGCTCAGGCACAATTTTTTATAAGAGCGTACAATTGCTGGCGTATGCCGATGATATTGACATCATCGGCCTTAA
Source organism: Anastrepha ludens (assembly GCF_028408465.1). Lineage (NCBI taxonomy): Eukaryota > Metazoa > Arthropoda > Insecta > Diptera > Tephritidae > Anastrepha > Anastrepha ludens. Next base: position 5,040,548 of record NC_071498.1, on the reverse strand, counting down.
CAACCGCGCTGTTAGTTCTGCCTTCTCCAAACTGGATAAAGAGGCAAAGCGAATGGGTCTGGTGGTGAACGAGGACAAAACGAAGTACCTCCTGTCCTCAAACAAACAGTCGGCGCACTCGCGTATCGGCACCCACGTCACTGTTGACAGTTATAATTTTGAGGTTGTAAAAGACTTCGTGTATTTAGGAACCAGCATTAACACCGATAACAATGTCAGCCTTGAAATCCAACGTAGAATCTCTCTTGCCAACAAGTGCTACTTTGGACTAAGTAGGCAATTGAGTAGTAAAGTCCTCTCTCGACGAACAAAACTAACACTCTACAAGACTCTCATCATGCCCGTCCTAACGTATGGCGCAGAAGCGTGGACGATGACAACATCCGATGAAGCGACGCTTGGAGTGTTCGAGAGAAAGATTCTGCGTAAGATTTTTGGACCTTTGCACGTTGGCAACAGGGAATATCGCAGACGATGGAACGATGAGCTGTATGAGCTTTACGACGACATAGACATAGCGCAGCGAATAAAGATCCAGCGGCTACGTTGGCTGGGTCATGTCGTCCGAATGGATACAAACGCTCCGGCTTTGAAAGTATTCGATGCGGTACCAGCTGGTGGTAGCAGAGGAAGAGGGCGGCCTCCTCTGCGTTGGAAAGATCAGGTGGAGAAGGACTTGGCTTCACTTGGTGTGTCCAACTGGCGCCGGTTAGCACGAGAAAGAAACGACTGGCGCGCTTTGTTAAACTCGGCCAAAATCGCGTAAGCGGTTATAGCGCCAATTAAGAAGAAGAAAAGGTACTGATCATAAATCTTTCTTTTAAGGCATATTTACTGCAGCTGCGTCATTTGCAAAAATTATAAATCTTCCGATAAGATGATTAATTTTGTGCCGCCTTGTATATTCTTACATTTCCACTAAATTTCGCTCGTTCTTCCCTTTATTTTTGTTTGTTTATTTGGTGTGCTCACGTTACGGCCCTCGGATAATAAAAATAATAATAATAAAAAAATAATATATTAACATAGGAAAAACAATACAACAATAAAATCAAAACAAATGTCCATTTATTACGTTAGCAAATCAGCTGCTTCTGTAAAAATCATTGAGATCAGAATAACGGTTCGCGAATGTCACCACCACCTTCTGTATGCTCTTCAGCGTGGTTACGAAAAAAAACATCATAAGACTTTACAAAACACAAAATATTAAGAGCGCAATCATCGCTGACGGGCAGCATGAAATATGATGAGCCAAATGCAAATGTGGTTACTTCAAAAAGATTTGAGCAGTGGCTACCTTTTTTTTGTTTTCATTTTCATTTTCGATTCGATTTGTCATTTTAGCGGCGGATAAAGTCGATTGGAAATTCATAATTCGATTAATATTCGAATGTTTAGGTTTTTGTGTTGCTTTGTATTGGCGCGAGACACAATGCGGCTCAATGTTGTGTTGTTATTATTGTTCGTGGCCTTCTTTGTAATATTGCAAGCAAACAATGGATTGGCTGATTTTTTAGTGCTCGCGGTTCTTTTGTGTGAGTGTGTTTTTATAACGAAAATCTTCTTTGTTTGACACCTACGAAAATCACACAAAATGTTGGGGGGCAATAGACAATGGAAGTGGTATAATATAAAAGTTTTTAACATAATTTTAATAATTTACTGCATATTAAAAAGAATTATTACTTTTTTTTAGGTTTTTTATTATTATTTTTTTAATATTAAATTCTCTATAAGTGTATTAAATTAATACTAAAACAAGCAGGTTATTTAGAGAACTGCTAAGGAAATAGCATTTTAGTAATTCTTAATGCATTTTGCATCCATCGCAAGGCAACTTTGTGTAAGAAAATATGGCAAGTAACAGCTGAAATCGAGTGCCTCTTTAATTGTTTATACGACGGTTGTTTTAAAAGTCCATGCAAATTAAAAAATACTTAATTGTTTGGGATAAACCTTTTTTCTTTCCGACATAGTATATTTTTAGTCTCAGGCTTCGGCGCATCCTTGTTGAGGAGACTCTACACTTCGACGCTCATTGGGTAAAAAAGTGGAAGGATATCTCGCTAATGTTAAATATGGAACCGCTCAAAGCTCTTACTTCTGAGTCCTTGTCTGCGTTTTTCGCACTTTTTTCGACTCTTGTATGCTAACTTAGCACTTGGAGATATTAAATATTTCAGCGATGATTTTTCTGCCTACGCTTTTAGCTAAATTTTTCGCAAGAAAACTTTTTAGCTTAAATGCGAGACCATTTATGAATGTTCTTTCTATCGCCTGAACAGTTCGTTATTTGGGTGTCCCTGGAAACATCCAACACGTCATAGGCATCTGCCAAATCTATAAAAATTCTCTTTTAAGGCTTATACGCTTCGTCCGACGCTGTTCAAGTTTGTTGATCCCTTCCTAATAAAAGGGTTTGTCCTTTCTGCAATCACCTCCTCGATTAAATAAAATCTTTTTCCCGCTGGCCATTCCTTCAAATTGGGCAACAAACACATAGCAGGGATTCGAGTTGGAACTCAATTTGCATTAATTTTGCGACCTCAACTGCGATTTCGATTCAAAGGAATGCTAAACACAAAGAAATGAACTGATCTGGCTGAAACTTTGTGTGTGTTCTTTCAATAGATGCTACTAACTAAACCTAACCTCGATATGTGCCAGTAATGCCATTGCTCTGACCTTTCACGGATATTCCAAACGAACCTCGTATATTGTATACCTTTGATAAACTAAAGCGGCACCAAATTTTGTGTGTAGCTGCGAAATCCCGCTTGCTAAAATGTGACTGCAAAAATCAGCTGACTTACTTAAGTCCATTTTAGAATAGTGCGTTTTTAAATGCACAATAATAAAGACGAGTCTAGCTGAATATGCAAAAGATACCATAAGTGCTTATGAATAATTGTCTCTTGCCCATTTTTTGCCTCAGAAAAACACTCAGCATCCATTAATTTCTATCTATTGTAGAATACATTTATCTGTCCATGGAACTACGAAATTTTGCGCCTGCATATTTTTTTGTTTATTCTTCTCTTTGAGAGCAAAAATTAGGTTATTCATCAGAAATTTGTTGTTGTCTAATTATTGCTTGGAAAGTACAAATTAGAATGCATGAAATGAACTAGAAAATTATATACCTACATATGGATGTGTCTGCTCTTACATTGACTATTGCCTTCAAAACAACAGTCATATCGCCCAATGCTCAGCCTTTTGCTCTGGCACTGCTTCGACTTCAACTTCAACTTCGACTTCGGAGTTAAAGCCATTTGTGGCGAATGATTTGTGTGTAAAATTGCATATCATTGGAAAGTAATTAAAATGTTTTAAAGCGTAGCCACTTTGAACTTGTAAACGCTGCACCTCACACACATACACGCACATGTACTTGCATATTTTTTACACGCTTTTCTCACCTTTCCTTTGCTCAATTTTTACTTTAACTTTTTCACATTCCTTACTACTTTTTCTATTTTATTTTGTACCTTTTTTATTTTTTATTATTTTATTATGTCTTTTTTTTTTTTTGTTGCTTGTTCATCTTTGGCTGGGATTTTTAGACATAATGATGGATTAATATTATTTTTTGTTGCCGCTCGCACCACATTCATATGTATAAGTACAAAATCTATGATGTGGGCATTGAACATTTGCTCTGTGTGTGTTTGGTGTTGTTGGGGGCATGGAAACGCATATTAAAGCATTGATTGGCAATCATTACGCGGCAGTTTTTCAATTTCGGCATTTTTTCTTTAGTAGAGCGCTATTATTAGTACTTTTTTTTGGCTATGCTATTATTCGATTTCATGTCGGCAACAATAGCAAACAAATTGTTTCCCTTTTTAGCGCTTTTATTTGCTGTTCTTATTTTCTTTTTTGTTTCTTGAGACTTTAATTGCATTTTGATAGCATTGTGTATTCGAATTGAAGTTTAATATACTTGCATGTTTAAGAATAATTGTTGTCTGTGTGGTTTTTTGAACAAGCAAGCTTTTCAATACGAATTTTTATGTTCTTAAATTTTTTAATAATTTTACTTTTTCATTATTTCTTTTCACATATTTTTTTTTTTTGCCCAGCCATTTTATATTTTTTCGGTTGCGATTTTATTTTCATGTTTTGCCGAAAATTATGTATTGAGCACTTTTTTCTTAATTTGAGAACAACTTAATTTTAATATTCTTTTGCTGGAATTGTGTAGCTCATTTGCTGTTTTTAGGAGTTTATTAATGTAGACGATTTTCAGATATTAAAGTTTGTGCGTGAAAAGTTCAAATTGGGCTCAAATGAACTTTTGGAACCTTTTGATTGGGCAACCTATGTTATATATAAATATTTATTAACTATCGCTCCTTTGCTTTTATGGTAAATTTTAGTTAGGTAAAAATAAAAAATAAAAAAAAATATGCCGAACAAATTTTATTTGGCTCTGTTGTTTCCAAGCGTTTTCAATTATTTTACAATATTTGAACGTTAACAAGTTTAATATATATTTATACATATATCCTGTACCACCGTGTGGATAAAGGCCTAGGGCTAACCACCCATTGTATCGGAAATATTCGACTTGTTACTGAAACTTCAAAAGAAGATCGACTTCGAAAAGGCACTTGACCGCTTAGGTTAGGTTAAGTTATGAAGGTAGTCGGTCTATACGACCAACTCAATTAGACCTTAGAGGTCAATTGTGATAATACTGTCCGACAAGGGAACCCGATTTATTCATCTTCTGGAAATCATTTTGTGGATTTTATGCAGCACAGGACATTTTCGTAAGAGAATCGAAAAAGTATCTACCTAGAAAACCAGCTCTGATTTTAGCTAAGGCTGAACAATTGCAGAGAAAGTACACAACTGTTTCTTCCTCTTTCTCATCTGTACAACTTCTATAATATTCAGGGGAGAAAGTTTCTAGTCTCAAGGAATGCTCATCAAATAGCCAATGACCAGTTATACAAGCCACAACTTTCGAGATATCCTCTCTTGAAAGTCTAAGCAATTCCTTGTATTTTTCTTTTATTCTAGCTGTTACGCATGCCCCTTCATCTCTGCCTTCATCTTACAAATGCTGATTCGATTCCTCCCAATACTAAATAATTAAAATTAAGCAATTAAGCAGTGCATAAAGACCTTAGCCTAACCCGTACAGCCATTACCATTATCATTGCCTTAATCAATCAAAAAAGATCATTTTTAATTTTATTATTGAGCCATAAAGCTCTGTGCCAACTGATGTGGTCTACTGTGCTTGACCGCAAGCCCAAAGTTGGAGGATTCTGATGAATTTGAGCGCCTTTCCAGGTTGTTTGTTCCATATCACTAATGGATTTAGAGTCGCACTACCGAGTGCTGCTCATTCGCAGAGAATGTGGTGAGCCCAATCAGTAAAGAAACTATAAATATTTCAAAACAAAACTTAAATGTTTTAAATGCCTAAAATATATTTTTTTATTTTCAACACTTTCCGAGCCAATTTGTAAAGGCCAATTGCCCTTTTTCAACACCTTAAGTAGCATGCCAATTACCCACTTGAGCAATTAAGACACGATTCGGTGTGTAAAACAAAAAAATTTCACAACTTCCACAGGCACATTGACCTCGTGCCACACCTTCGAATTGAAGTTATTTTATTTTCTTCAATGCTACGCAGCTAACCAAAACCTCGATTGCCACAGGGCACACGCGCTCCTCGCCACTTGAGATGCCACTTGAAGCACTGCCACCGGAGCAGCACAGCCGCAGCAGCAGCACCAGCACCGTCAGGATGGTTTGCATGCTCGGCGGCGCGGCGAGTGTGGCGGTTATACAAAACACGCTTCATTAAACACTTTTACAATTGAGAAAATAAATCAAATTTCAATCACTGATTCTTATTGTATAAAGTACCACGACAGAGAGATGGAGAGTGTCAGTGAGTGAGTGAAGGCGAGCGAATCAGCCCAAATATTCAATTGTTTGACCTCATTTGGAGTGCCGAGTATTTATTTTCCAGTTAGTAACACATGTGCAAACATATTCACATTCAAGCATACAAACATCTGCACTAGCATTTGGGAGAATAAGCGGGCGTATAGACGTTGCCTGAGTTGACACGTGTCAAAACTTCCGCTTCGATCGTAAAGTGTCACAGGAAGTGAGCGTTTTTGGGGCGCTAGAGAACACAGCCACACAAGCACACAATGAACTACAACAGCAAAAGCAGCAAAAATCATTTAACATTAAATAAGCATTTAAAGGAGAGACATCGAAAATGGGGTGAAATAATAAAAAAGGGAAAATGCGGCTGCAAGGTGGCGAGGTGACAACAGCGGCTTGTCGCATTGACAATCACAATAGATTTTAAATTGTAGGACATTTGCAAATGGCAATGCATGAAAGCATTGCGACTATTGTTGTTATTGTTGGTGTCGGCAAATCATCTACTGCTGGCCGAAAACTTGAAATGGCACATTAAATTTTTGATTTAGTTGAGTATCTGCTACTGTTATTGTTTTCCGCCATTGCCAACGCTTTTTGCCACTACGGATATGTTGTTTATTATTTCTGCTTGTTGTCGTGTTTATTTTTTACTCTCGATATCTACTTATATGTTTGTATGTATGTATGCGTGCGTTTACACTGGATATGCGTTGCATGCCGCTGCGGCTTTTGCTATGTCAAAAGCGTTATAATTTACGGTTTCGGGCAACCCCAGCCACTTTTCGTTAACGATTACTGATTCGCAGATATTTTTCGCCTTTTTATATAAAATAAAATCGCAAAATTTCGCATTTGAAGCAACATTGAAGTTTTGAATTGAAGCTAATTTAGTAGCGAGAGAGCAAAAACAAAATCGATTTTTAATAAACTCAACTAAGTGAGAAATGGAAATTTATGTACATATTTTCCCCCATGGGCGACATACATATATTTATTTAAAAAAGTTCTTCATAATTGTCAAAAAAAATTGTGTAATGCTTAGCACTGGTCAAGCATATAGATTTTTCGCATGGAAGGTACAAAATTCACGAAATAGATTTACTCATAAAAAATAGTTGAAAGTTAGGCAATTTACGGCGGTTCAGGATGTCAGATAATGCATCATCAGCTTCTAGGTGTTAGGAAAAAGGTCTAGGCAGACGTATGTAAAGGTTGCATACTATCACCATTGCTCTTAAACATCGTCTTGGACATCGTTATGAGGAACGCCATAAAAACTGGAAGTGGGGCCTGCAGAGTCGGCTTCCTGACCTCGACTATGCGTACGATATTTGCCTACTGTCACATACGTTTTCTGCCATAGCAATGCAACTCTAATCCGTGCAGAGAGGCGCCGCTAAAGTTGAGCTGGTTTACAAGATCTCCAAAATCAAATTGATGCGTACTAACACTCAAAATACTCGTCGATTCCTGTTCGATGGTACCCAGCTGGAGGAAGTACAACCTTCTGCTATCTGGGCAGTAAAATCTCGGTGCCAGCTAACACGAGCGAGGACATCAAAAACCGCAACATTTGGCTCCCTACGTCCAGTCTGAAAAGCATCACACGCAACTCACAGGCTGAGCATCTTTGATTCTAATGTTAAATAATCTTTACTCTATGCCTGTGAAACGGGAAATACAATAGCGACCGATATAAACGCATTGCAAGTTTTAACTAATCGAAGCCCTCCCAAAATTCCGAAAATCTTATGGCCAAACACGATCTCGAATGTTAATCTGCGGAGATCTACTCAGCAAACCCCAATACCCCTTGATATTTGCAGTAGAAAATGAAGTTGCATCGGCCACGTCCTGCAAACAAGCTGTGACCTGTCAGAAATCTACCAGTGGCCCATGTAAGTATGTACTTCTCATTTAACTCTTTGAGCAACATAGTTTTGAAGAATCGTTTACCACAAAACGGTAACAAATGTTTTTAATCACTAGATTTGACCCAAGACTTGGCAAAAACAAGAAATAAACTTTTAAAAAGGTGGAGTGAATATTTGCTGCTTGCAAAGTGCGCCACAACCGCGCAAGGCATAGACGTCTGCTATTACAAGGCATAGGCGTTATATTAAAAGATTTCAAAATATTGTGGTATGGATCACTTTCCATCAATATTTCATCCCACATGTTTAAAAACATCACGATCCTGTATTGCGTGCCAAATATCGCGATGATTACTGGCCATGAAGGGTTTGTAATAACAAATAAGTGGCTCACATTTTAAGCCATTGCGGCAGAAAGAGGTAAGCGATAGTAAACAGTTGGCCGATAGTCTTAGCTATTAATATCATTTGTAATGCACAGTGTACTCGCTCTTAAGCGGACACTTAAGGGACTGAAAAATTTGTCCGCTTATGGGAAGTGTCCGCTTATGAGAAAAGTGTATAAAAAGTTAATAATATGTTATAGAAGAGTTATCGTATTGTGGGTGGGTTTTCCACTAAAGAGAATTAAATTTAAAAAAATTCCTAAGGATTTGTGATATGTACCGAAAAAGTGTCCTCTTATGGGAGGTGTCCGCTTAAGAGAGGTGCCCGTTAGGAGAGAGTACACTGTAATATAATTATTCATAATTTAATAACATGAATAATTATTATGAATGATTATATTTCTAATAAATAAATAAAATGACTGCTTATAAGATTTGCATGTGAATTTGGAAATCTTGCAGCGATTCCAAATAAATCGATGAAAAATCGCTCCTATTTTTGAGAATATTTTTCGAACGCGGTGTCATGTATTTTTTCCATTAACAGCCTACTCCACATTTTTTTTTATACGGACGAAATCACCCAAAACACGTCTGCAGAAAAAATTGTCAAAAATCAACGCGATTTTTTAACTACTTGAAACTTGCACTTTATTATACCAAAATTTCATGGCCTATAAAACTGCATACTAAAAATATAAATTTAAATAAAAATTCTGAGTAAAAGTTTGAAATTTTGATCAAAATGTACCAAATTTTTAAAAAAATTTTACAAAGCTCGAAATATTGCCTTATATGATTCTTGTTGTAGTAGTAAATAAATAGTCAAAACCTCTCAATATATGGTGTACACAGATAACAAGCATAATTATTGCAAATGCCACGATTTTGATGATACAAGGTGGCTCAAAATTAATCATCCAATTTTGTTTTCGAAAAACGGAAATTTTAAATTGAATCAGAAAATACCGAGATCGTCTTCAATCACACCCAATTTAACTGACCTCTACTCGCTTGTCAACACTACGTGGCTTTCTAAGGTTGGAAAACAATGACCCAGCTCATGTAAGAGCTACCTATAAAATGTTAAATTTGTTCACTAAAAAAGGATATTTAGCAGAAAAAATGCCTCTAATACATAAATCAATGTCACTTTTTAAATGATTTCAAATATTTGTAGGACTTGTGTGAATTATATAGACAGAATACCAAATAAATAGATTTATAATAAATAATAAAAAACAAGTTTTACTAAATAAAAAAAAATATTTTGCAAATGAAAATCTTTATTCTGATATTTGCAAAACTTTTTCTCACTTTGCATAGACTAGCAATCTTCCAATACGGTGATTCATTTTGCGACATCTTTTATATTTTTATGCCCGCGGACTTGTTATTCGCACACTTTATTGACATAATCATCTTACAAATTATGCGTCTGCTTTCATTTACTTGCATATTGTCTTATACAAGGTGGCGCAAAATTAGTCATCCAATTTAGTTTTCGAAAAACTTTTTTGCCAAGAAAAAAATAATGATTTTGAGTAGTAGAAATCTTCATTTTGACTTTTGCGCACTCCATTGCTTGTCTGTTTGTATAATGCAGCTATCACAAGAGTCAAATGTTATTGGCGTACGACGCCATTCGCAAAATATAAGTCGTCCGATAAGGTGATTAATTTTGCGCCACTTTGTATTTTCGCTAAGTATTTATCTAAGATTTGTGAAAAATTTGACTATTTAGGTATTAAAATTATTAAAAATTTTTTTACTTTAAGATTCCAAGCAACTTATTCCTCATCTGAATTTAAATTAAATTTCCCAAATAAATTTTCTAATATATATTTTCAGGCTAATTTTCCAATTAAAGGGAAGTTACTGCAACTTATTCGTTTTTTCCTGCTTTTTAGTGGTCTGCTGTTGTTGGTTTATTTTTTTGTTTACATTCCGAGCGAAATTTTTACCCTCAAATAACCAAATTGCAAAAAAAAATATTTTCATGTAAGATTTGTTTTTGTACCACTGCTATGAACTTATCTGGGCGCATCCGAAGTGATTTCATTTTTGTTACACTTTTTTTGTTTTGTAAAATATTCTAAAATCTAAAAAAAAAATATACCCCAATTTGCTTTAATGATTTAGCTTCTCAAACGGCCCAATCGTTCCTTTTTTGACTCAAAACTACATTAACTGTACTTCATACCAGTTTTAGCAGATGTTTTTGGTTTGTTTTGGAAATCACTTTGAAGAACACAAAGCACACATATTATTTACTGTAGTCAAGAAAATGTCTCGCTACCTGGCACTGCACATTTGAAAACCTTCCATGAAACACGGCGCTGCATACCAGCTTTCTGGCGAGAGAACAATTCGCAAATGCGCTTGAACGCCCAAAAGACCAACCTTGCCCCGAAAGGCTTAAATTTTTGTACATCCGCAACCATTAACGCTCACGCCTACAATGACACTGCCTCAAAATTACTTAAACCGATTAGCAAACAAACAGCAAAACACAGCACCAATAAGTTAAAACAAAATAAAACAGAGCAAGGCACACAAAGCAAGTCCAGATAATTGAATTGCAGTATAATTCACTGTTATGGGCGGCTAGTAAATCAGCAACATATATATTTTCAGCAGTGCTACCACTTTTGATCTGCACTGCTAGTCGATTTGGTTTTTTGACTTTTCCAAAGACTCACCTGTATGTGTCCTCTTGTGAATTTTGAGATTCTCGCTGCGCGCGAACACCTTGCCGCAGCCTGGATGTGGGCAGGCGAATGGCTTTTCGCCCGTGTGCACGCGTATATGATTGACCAGCTTGTATTTGGCCTTGAAGGGGCGCCCGTTGCGCGAGCATCCAATCCAGTAGCAGGCGTGTGTAGTGCACTCCGGTCCGCCGACGTGCTCCACCGTCAGATGTGTAACGATGTCATGCATGGTATGGAAGATTTTGTTGCAAGTCTTGCGTCCATTTGGGCCGCCCGGCTGATCGGGATCCACCCAAAGGCATTGCATCTCCTGCTTGATGGCCGACGCTGCCGACGGTTGGTGTCGCATATAGCGCAGAAAAGCGCCCGCACCCGCCGGATGCATGGACATGGCGGGATGTTGATGGTGATGAACCGTCGGAAAGTTGGTGTGGTGCTGTGCGTGATGTGCATATGGGTGCGCGTAGTCGGCCATGCCCATGCGCATCTGATGTTGATGGTGATGCGCTGCAGCCGCATGATGATGTGCCGCCGCATGGAAAGGGTGATTGCCGAAGGACGTGGTCAGGTCGGGATGTTGTGCATGTGTGGCAGGAAAGGAGGAGAACAGCATAGAGTCTGCGGTTGCGGCCGTGGTAGCGGCACCTTGGCCAACCAGCTGCGTGGTGGTGGCGCCGGTCATGTAATCGTTGTCCGCGCGCCTGCCAAGCAAAAAATCTCGCGGCGATGAATATGCCGTACCAAGTTGTGTATTGAAGTGGCCGTAACCGCTATTCTGATAGGCGGCGGCGCTTGCAACGGAGGCGCTCACAGGCGAAGACATATCGCTAACGCTGGCGCCCAGCGACATGGCTGAGGACATCAGACCGCTGGTGTCCAATTGCTGCGCCTGTTGCTGTTGAGCTTGCTGTTGCTGTTGTGCTTGTTGTTGTTGCTGTTGTTGTTGCACTTGTTGTTGCACCTGTTGTTGCTGCTGCTGCGCATGTTGCTGCTGTGCGCTGCTGCCCAGTAAATCCGACTGATTGCTGGGTGTAGTTGGTGACATACGCAGTCCATAGGAGGCCAGGTGGTGCTGCGACGGCGTAGGGTCGATGAACGCATTCATCATCATTTTGAAAGCTTTTTCGGAGAATAGAAGTGGAAGCGCGGTGGCTAAACTTCTAAGTGCGTGATATCGGTTACGCGGGTACGCCAAAAGTGAGAGCGCGTATTTGTTTTGAGCACCTATTTAACTTTTTTTAATCACAACAAAAACACTGCAGTAAAACACTTTCGCAAACGTTTAAATTTCGGTTTGAGTAATTTCTGCACTATTCCAATGCGTCAATTTTCGCACATACATAAATTCAATAAATTTGTTGTAACACACTGCGTTCGTTTACCGTCGCATTTGAGGTTTTTTGCGTATGTAGAAAATTTTTATTTTTCTCACTGAGTATTTTTAAGATAATTTTTTCACTTAAATCGGCTCATTCTCCCGACCGCGCTCCATCATGAACAACGGTTCAGTATATCCATTGATCCGTGTATTAAATGAGCGACAAAATATTTCTAACTGCGTTTGCGTTCGTTTCCGTTAGCGATCTGCACGATTGGGAATTGCTTATGCCACTGCATAAAGTCCCAAGCATACGGCCGAGCGTACCGATCCGAGTGATATCATGTCGTGTGTTGTCGTCGTAGCCTATGCTGTGCGAATGCGGGGTGCACAGTGGTTGGTTTGACTCCTTCGGCATACGTATGCAGGCTAGCGCACAGTTTGTTGTAGAACGATAAGACAAAAAAACAACATTTGGCCCCACAATCATTGTGTGCATGAACATGATGAAGCTTGCACTCGAAGATAGACGTCTCAGACTGACTGGTGGCTGGCTGCGTGTAGCAGCGACTCCACAGGGTAGTGGTAGGTGGTAGTAGAGATGATGCTGCTGCTGCTCGCTTGCGTTATGACACTACTACAAGGCACAGCACGGTGCATGTGTGCAATAGCAAGAGATCGCATGCCACATGCCGTGGCTTTTGTTGCACACACGCAAGCAGCACTGAAACCTGAGGTGAGTATAGCTGCAATGAGAAGGCAACAACTGATGTGCGGAAAGCTGGTAACAAAACAAATGTGTGAAGAGCAGCACTCGTTGCCCCGAGAAATACAAAAACAAACAATACAAAACCGGTGTGGTGAATAAGCAACTTACCGTATGGTGGATTGGAAAAGCGGAAGAACTAGTTTGATAAGAAAAGAACTACTTTCCTAAGCGAAAAAAAGCAAGCTGCATGCTCAAAATGGCCGTTGTGGCAAATAGGAAGAATGCGCAAGAAAGAAATAACACATAACGTTCCGGAAACCCTATTGGACGGTTGGCAAGCAGAAAATTTGAAGTGAAATGGCAAGAGTCTTTTTGTCACTGCAACAACAACTATCATGGAGCTTGCTTGGTATAGCAGCGAGCGTGCGCGCAACAGAGTAAGGAATGTTTTCGAAAAATATTCGCTCTTTCATTCTTGCAACCCGCTAGTAGCAAAACTCTGCACAAAAATGGTGGTTAATAAAAAGAAAGCGAAAAAAACCCAGCAACAACAAGAGCTCACGCCCACTAAACGCAGGCCTAGTGATGCGCTTCAAGCAATTACTGCAAAACGGCATAAATAAAAGAAAGCTTGCAACATGCGTGGGCGTGTTTGTTTTGGCATTCCCTCTACTCCTCGCTTTTCCTTCCAATCAACTCACGCACAGCCTGACCATCCAGTAGTTGCATACGTAGGCGTGTTCACGCATGTCACCTAAGCAACCCCATTTGGGACTAAAGCTGCCACACGCAGCTCCCTACGGCCTAGTACCTGCTGCTGCAACAGCAATTGACAATGCTGTGATTGGTCGGCGGCACCGCGGTGCATATACACACATGCTAATAAAGCCATATCATAGCACTGCGTTGCCAGGCAGTCGCAGTGCGTGCCAGTTTGGGGAGCTAGCCATCGCTGCAATGTGCATCGTGTCATTGACATGCGTCTATCTGGTCATAGCACTGAAGTGCTATATGGATAAGCTGCTAAGTATATATGTAGAAATTGTGGCCCATTGTGAATACAACCATCAAGCGTAATCAACTGCTTTTGTTGCTCGTACATACATACATACATACACATACATACATACACATACATACATATATGTACATATTCACATATATATGTATCTATATACATATTTATTTTCATATGACTGTAGCACGCGTAAGTAATGCATTGAAATTAAAAAAAAATTCTTGTACTCACTCTTGTTCGCTTTCTGTCACCCGCGCTGTCCCGCTTCCATTCATTCTCCCTCTCGTCCTCCCTTAACCTTGATTAATTGCGCACAATTTCAGTTTTGGCGTTTTGTGGTAATTTTTCATTCTAATTTTTACACTCACTTCATTCGCCTGTAATTATTTACTAACGCTGTTAGACCATTTTTCTTTTTCATAGCTACATTCATTTTGTGCTTTCCACGTATAATATGTGCATACATATACATATTTGTCTTGGTTCACCGATTGAGAACCACTGCTTCACCTGATCAGCTGGCATATTTAGTATTCAATTCCGCAATTTCTATAGGAACTTAAATTCAAGGCTATGCGGTCAGTCAACTCAACTACCGATATTTGCAAAAAATTCTCTCAAATGTTTGCATTTATTTCAACTCTGCGCTATTGCACTCTTATTTGCGCTACATAACTTAGAATACATACATACACATACCTATGCACATGCATGCATTTTCCCTCCGACTTTCTACACTCCCGCTTTCTTAACAAACATACATACACACGTGTATAATCTCAGTGCGTATTTCTCTTTTACTTCGATAGTGTCATAATCCAAAAACAAAATTTTGTTTGATAAGTATGCAGAAATGAGCTCAAGCGCTTCTTTTATGCTGTGTAAAAAATTCAAGACGATATCATTAACAGTACCTCATTAGATGAAAATAAGCATTTTTACCAGAGGCATTACAAATTGAAAACTTGACAGCCGTTTCTCTCGACCTTTCGGTTTTTTGAGTGATGACACTATTGGAGTAAATGAGAGATGTGTTCTACCGCTATGCTGCGCTCACACTTTTTATGCGCTTTGTTTGTATGTACATAGCTTATAAACCAGACGCACATATGTATGTACATATGCATTCTCGTAGCTAAACGCCAAGTTGTGCACAAAGTGTAAATAGTTTAACCCGCGTATTAGGGTAGTCGACATATATTCTTGGATTATAATTTAGTATTTAAGCAATGAAATTTGTAAAAAAAAATTATTGCTAATTAACAGAGTGGAGCATAAAGCAATAAAAAATAAATGCAATCACTACTTCTTCAGAGCTAGTCAAAACAGGAAGAACGAAATAATTATAAGACCAAAGGTGTTCGCTTTTAATTTAACAGTTTACAATGCAAGTTGGTACGCTAAAATTATTCTATCATAACTGCTTTTGATCGCTTTATCTCGTTCTCATATTTATGTGGTTGTTTTGGTTTAGAAACCAAAAATATGTCTTGTGGAAAAGCTTTGTCTGAATTAGAGGAGGGATAATTTTAGCATGAAGAGAGAGGTCTTACAATGCGAGATATTTCTTTAAAATTAAAAAGAAGCAAAACGGGGCTTTTACATTACTTCCTTTTGAAAGAAGAGAAGTGGTAGAAAACCAAAACTTGTTCTTGTGATGTTCGGGAAATAAAACATTAAGCTATAAATAAATCGAATAACCGTGCTGAAATTAAATACATCCTTACTTTGGAAGTTACTACCCCGTGTGTTAAAAAATTTTACAAGCGTATTCTAGTCTGCAAAAAAACTTAATCTGAACGAATCGGATCATTCTAAAATGTATTGGCGGAAGAAAAGAAGCTGAGAGTGGCTCGTAATTTCGGAGAAGCTTCTGTTATGGTTTGGGCCTATATGTTTCATATCCACAAAGACGAATAGTGTCAAGTATATAGAACTTCTAGAGGAAGTACTTATTACATTTTTATGATAATTTCCATGAGGAGTGGATTTTCCAGCATGACAAGGATGGCGTTTATCATCCAATTTTAGAATGGGCAGAATCGGTTTTCAAAAATGGAAGGCAGTTTGATAGCGCTAAACCCTTAGAAGTGCAATCATTGTCGAATTCTCAAGAATTGATCAAAATATTACAAAAAATCAAATCGACGCCTCGATAACTTCAACAAGTTATAATCAAAGGAGGATCCAACACAAATTACTAAACTCCAAATTATAAACTAACCCCAAGAAATCTATTGTATTTGTTTATTTTAAATATAATAGCATTGGTCTTACTTATGATCTTATAAACTCGGCCAAAATCGCGTCAGCGGTTATCGCGCCAATCAAGAAGAAGAAGAAGAAGAATTTACTTTCCTTAACAATAAATTTAAGCATCGTAAAATGTGTGCTTATTTTTGAATATTTCAAATTAAATTTAAATTAAAACATTTATCATTAAAAATTTAAATATTAAAAACATAAATTGTTGGCCCTAAACTGATACTAAAAATATAAAAAAATTAGTTGGCATACTATTTTTTCATGTAAATATGAGTAGAATCTTCTAATTATACCGCACCAAAAGTAGGATCGATTGAAAACTCCGGCAAAGGTAAAAGTCTATCCACTGGCGCTGAGGAAGCGGTGTATTTTATAATTAATTTTT
The DNA here is from genome assembly GCF_028408465.1 of Anastrepha ludens. NCBI lineage: Eukaryota > Metazoa > Arthropoda > Insecta > Diptera > Tephritidae > Anastrepha > Anastrepha ludens. The sequence continues at coordinate 5,023,954 of NC_071498.1, read as the reverse complement.
TTTCCATAATGGGAAAAGGTGCAAACCATCAATGCGCATCATTGTCATCCAAGTACAAAATTACTTCGGTAATCTATATATTGGTTTTTCATCCAAAAACAGGAAGTTAATTAGAAAAATTTCGTAGATGGGCTGTGGACTCCTCATCGAATTCTAGAAATGACCTAATTGCACTTATGGAAGGTTGCAAATTACTTTCTTCTCCTACCGATTGCCTTTTAAACTCCAGCGCTTTACTTCGGATGTCAGCTAGAGTGTATGACTCAGGACTTTCCAGCAAGGCTTTGCAAAATTTTAATAGATATCGGAAATCACGGTTAAATATATGTACATCAAAATAAAATTAAATATTTTTCAAACCTTTGCAGTAACTTTGATTCGAGTATTGATTTCCGTAAGAAATTATAAGTTTTCGGAAGTAAACGTCGCATTTTTATTGTGATGGGCCCTAAGGCGGTAATAAAATAAACAAAGAACATATTTTGTTCTCTTTGAAGGAAGTCGATAGTTTCTGCGATAGGTGCATTACGGTTACATATTCTTCCAAATATTCATTTTCTTCCTCATTAAAAGTAGAAATTTACAGCTTAGTTCACCGAACTTATTTTTGACTTCTAGAATTTCATGAATAGTAATAGAATAGAAAAGTAAATGAGTCAGCTGTTGACACCCAGTGGTGATTTATTTCGCTGGATTGGCTTTGACATCGTCTAATTATGTCGCCTATACATCAAGAATCATTTTTATCATCAAACAAGTTGATAAATAATTTCGGACATAAAATATAAATTCAAATGTGATAAGTTAAAGTTCATGTTTCACTGAAAATTTGGTGATAATGAAAAAAAATTATCTATCACTAAAGGTTTAGTGATAATGCAATATTTTTTTTAACAATGATGGTTAGTATTGCAAAAAGATTATTTAAATCTCTCGGCTGAACGTAACTAATTGGCAGTCGTCCAAAAGCTGATAAGCGATTATGCGTACAAAACAAAACGTGAAAACTAAACTAAAACTTAAATAGAACAAAAGTAAGAAGATATCTGCATGGGCTTCCGTCAACAAGAAATGTATTTATGTATGATGTATCACATGTCTCAAGCCCAAGAATGATAGAATGCAAGATTGCGCCCATTAGCAGTCGCACAAAAATGTGAAACCTGCAACCCGAAAAAGAAATTAGGTAAACAAAATGTGCGAATTTAAGAAAATCGCTGTGTATGTAACGTCACGTAAGACTAGCGAAGGCGGTGACATCAACATACTTTCAGATAGTCAGGCGGATTTGATAGCCCTTCTATCAACTCTAATCATCTTAAAAATGGTAAATGATTGCCTGCACCTTCTTAAAACATTAGGCACTTCACCATGATATTATTATGTTGGGTTCGTGTGCATGAGGGATATAAGGAAAATTAAATTGCTGATAATTTAGTTCAGTCAAACCCAGCTCTATCTTAAGGGGACAGATACCTGTAAACGGCCATATTTTCCCTGATTTTCTTTAAAATTATTTAAAATGAAGAAGTCAATATAACAATTTTTCAAAATTGTTATACAGTTTATTTATACATTAAAATAATATAAATTTTTTTTTTATTTTAATCATTTAAAATGGCGGATGTACACTCAATTTTTCCAGGAAGGTAGCAGCGGGGCTTCTCAATCGGCGGGCATTGTAGCATCGGCGTCGGTGACCTGAATACAAAAAACCATAAATTTTTTTATTTATTAATGTCATAATTTCTATATGAATTAAAAAAAATGAAAAAAAAAAATTCGCGGAATAAAAAGCTAAAAAAAAAAGAATTTGGGGCGAATTTTCCTACTATTTTTGCTTCGAAATAATTATTTTTTGGAAAAATTTTCGAATTGTAAATCCATCTAGAAGTAATATCATAAAATTTCAAGGAGATCGGTCAATAACTTTTCGAGTTATCGTGTACGCCAATTCGAAAAATATAATTTTGAGAAAAACGCGTCTAAAGTTTGAATACAACATAACTATACCTCTCCCAGCGCTCGAACGCAAAGAATAGAGTCGTCATGGTTGACGATCTATAATATAAGAAATATTTAAAGGTATCAGTCCCCTTAAGTTTAATAAGGGAACTGGGTTTGAACTTGTGGAACTGTGATAAGTAGAGCACACAAAAGCCCCTGAGGTCGAAGTCCGAACCTCAAATTAAATCTGTCTATAATTTCGCTAAAATAGGAGCAAACATGCCCCTAATTGACTTCAGCCTTTCTGTAGACTTGCAAAAGGCCACTTTAGCGAATTTCTCAAAGAGTGTGAAGCGAAAAAATTCGTAGAAAAGTGGCGAAATTCTCCGCGGTCAGCGAAAAGCGAAACAATTCCTTTCGCGTAGAGTATAGTTAAGGCTTTTAACAGGTTACCTTACAGGCCATTGAAGCCTGAGATATCACTTAAACAAGGGACGCACATTAATTTTTCAGGACAACTTAATTCAAGCGTTTATCGGAAAGATAATAAAAATAATAATTATCTCAAATAATTTAAACTTCCTTTACTTTTTTTTTTTTTGATAAAACAAAAAACACCACAGATATAATTTTAAGCCATATAAAGTTGTTCTTCTTTAAACAATTGTCATTAGCAGCGGTCAAGTAAATATGTAGTTGCCAGGACTTGTACATTCCGACACGTATAGTTGTGACACCTTCGACTCAAAGACACATTCTCGTATTCTACAAGGTGAAACCCAAAATAAACAAGACTGGCGACATAATGATGGCGCCATCTTCTTAATGAGTTGGTGTGTTGGAAGTTACATCCCTAGCTGACTTCCAGTGAAAACTTGGTGACATTCAGTTTAGTTGAAGCGAAGTTATTGCGTCTGAAGTGTCAGTATGTTTGTGTCATCGGTAAAAAAATGAGTTTCGAACAAAGAGCTAATATCAAATTTTGTTTTAAAATCGGTAAAACGGCTTCCGAAACATTTGAATTGATGAAAAAAGTTTATGGCGATGATTGTCTATCTCGTGCCAGAGTTTCAGGGATAATTGTGAGGACATAAATGACAATGAACATACGGGGCGCCCAAAATCAGTAATCAACGAAAACTCCATCGAAATTGTTGTTTATCAAAAATCATCAAAATCATTACCGAAATCATCAATGAAATTTATGGAATCGGAGTTGAATTTCTCCAAAACATCGATTTATCGCATTTTGACTGATCATTTGGGCTTACGAAAGGTCTGTGCACATTTTATTCCGCACAAGTTAAGTGAGGACCAAAAATTGCGCAGAATTCAATATTCGAAAGACCTCATTAAAGAGGCGAGAAGTGACGATAACTTCTTTTACAGCATTGTAACTGGTGATGAAACGTGGTGTTTCCAACATTAACCTGAAACTAAACGCCAAAGTGCCGAATGGAAGGCCTCAGACAAGCCACCACCCAAAAAATCGCGTTTTAAGAAGTCAAAAATTGTTTTTACGATTCCAAGGGAATTGTCCACAAGGAGTTCGTGCCAACGGGCCAAACCGTCAATGTAATTTTCTAACTTGGCGTTTTGAAGCGTTTATTGTATCGCATTCGAGAACTCGCCCTGAATACCGCGAAGGAGGAAGCTGGCGCTTATTGCATGGTATTGCACCCTCTCATCGATCCACTCTTGTGACTGATTTTTTAATAGAAATCGTATTAAACCACCAATCACTCACCGTATTCAGCTGATATGGCTCCCTGTGACTTCCACCTATTTTGACCATGAAAGGAAAACGTTTTGCGTCCGTAAAGGCCATCCAAAAGGCTTCCACCGACATCTTGAAGGACTTTCCGGTCAATGTCCTGAAACACTCTTTCGAAAAGCTTTTACATCATGCAAAACAGTGTATCGAGGCCAGAGGGGACTAATTTGAATAAATAAACTCGAAGTTATCAGAACAAAGCTCCTGTAGTTTCTATTTTAGTTCAGTCTTGTTTATTTTGAACGTCACCTTGTATTTTTTTGTCAGTCAAATTCGTTGCCGTAGCGTATGCGAAGGACTGATTAGAATAGGCCTATAAGATGCATCTTCTTCGTCCTTAACTTAAGCCATAAAGCAAGTAAAAAGTGCAAAATCGGTTCGGACCGAACTTCATATATCCGCGCACATTTAAGTAAAATTTAATTTGGGCTGGCTGTTAAATTTTGGACTCAAACAAATTCTTGTATGTAGCTCGTAACATCAGAGGGGCCGAACGGAAATTTAGTATTGACATATAAATAGTTGAAGTGGCTTTTATCTCAGCTCAATAATTATGTCAGATCCAAATTAAGCAGGGAGCAAGTTTGGGTGTGTTTTATTCAGTCGTTATTGAATACACTCATTTACCCACAAAAGGGCTGTGAAATTTTGGTTTATTGTTTTAATTTTTCTGGTTTCATCACTTTTACCAAATTTGAGTAATTTTTCTGAATTTACAACTGAGATATCCAGTTTTCTTTCTGTTTAGAAAATTATGGTTATATGTGAGGTGAACGAATTTTCCCTTTTTCAATACCAAACTAGATATCTTGGAGAAAGAATACTGACATTCGTGCCAAGTTTTATTGAAATATCTTAATTTTTACTCGAGCTATCGTGCGCTCAAATGGACAGACATAGCTAAATCGACTCCTTTCACCATTCAAAGCCTTTTAGTATGTAATTTTTTTAACTTTATTCATTAACAAATCAATACAATATAACTTAATATTAAGAATGCGGTTTACGGCTTTGATAGTAGGAAAAGAAAAGGTATTATATATTATATAGATTGGGAGAGAAAAAGTATTTATTATGGAATAAAGAGAAGAATTGCAGAGAAAATTTTAATGCCCTAATTCCATGCAATCAACCACTTTTAAAGTAATCTTAGGTTCGTGCCTTATAGTTAAATCTGTTGAGTCTAGTCTTCGCAGTGTCGGGTAATAAGTATACATTCTTCATTTTTGCTCACGCGATAATATTTTAGATCTGAGACATTTTAGATTTATAAGCATATAATGCTGCTTAGTTGGCTGCCCGTCATTGATTGCTACCGACATAGCCCCAAATTATTTACCTTGTCCATAAATCTAGGAAACTGGTACGTATCCACAATTTAGGGATAGTATCAACATACACCACACTATTTATTGCATATAGTTAAGACATATATATGGCTTTGACGCATTCACACATAGGGAGTTATTATAATCCCAAACAGAAAAGCAGATGAAACTCTGTTCATTTTGAAAGATAAATCGTCAACGAAACCAATACGACTGGACAAATACAATTGTTTGTTATACTATATCATCAGCGAACGCGTGGACATTCACAGCTAAGAGGGAAAGAAATTGTTCAAACGCCATACTGCTCAGAAAAGGAAGGTCATTGATAATTTTCTATGTTTGCTCACAGCTGCAATTGGCACTGCTACTGCCAATTTGAACTTGGTTGAATTTTTTTACTACTTTGCATAACTATTGCAGGTAGTGTTCCGCTTTCTTAAACTTTCAATCCAGCCGTCAAGCCAGCACAGCATTTGGCCGAATATCAGTGCGCGCACCTTTGCCATTCGCCACTACTTTAGCTGTCATTGCGCCCATTGCACACAACGCTGTCATTATTGTTGTTGTGACTTTGTTGTGCTGTAATCAATATAACTACTTGTAATATTAAACAAAGCTGCTGTTACAAAACTGTTTACTGTTTTCGGCGCTGTTTGTGTTTCGTGCCGAACCGCGACTACCAACTGTTTGCCACTATTTTCACTTCATTTCTCATCCGACCAGTTTCCGCCCAACTTGTTAACTTCTGCATACTATGTGCACTATTTGAGAAAGCAAAAACACAAAACTATCCAGTACCATTTGTGGAAATTAGTCAGTGTCCGTCCAAGCGGTTGGATGCAGACAGGCAGCTACCAGCTGCCCATTTTGACTTCTGCATTGTTGTAACTTGCCAACTGTGTACATACTTGATAGCCATTTTCTTTCATTGCCATTCTCCGCCGTAAGTTTAAGGAAGGTCTAGCCAAACGCAAACGTACGTGCATATATTTACTTGGCCATGCTGCCATATTGTTTTCATCAGGCCACGCTGTCAATGTGTTGACAGTTCCGAAAGCATTCGCTTCGGTTGGTTGTGTGTTTTTGTGTGTAATGTTTTTGCGCACAGTTCGACTCCACTAATGATTGCAAACTGGATTCTATTATAGCCGTGTGATTTGTTTGTTTTCATCTGCAGTGGCGGCGGCTGTCAATGGATTTCGGTCGGCCAACTGACATTTCAATTGAAATAAGTTTTATGACTTGATTTGAAAATTCCTTTTCTTGCAAATGAGGTTTAATTGCGAAGCGCTTAAAAACGTTGGCCTTTGATTGCAAGTGCAGCACTTTTGCATGCCATGCACACACATACATACACACAAGTGCGCCCGCTTACAAAATCCGACACTACTATATGAGAATTCTTCTTCTTCCATTTTTTAGAGAAATATGCATAGTTTTGTGTTGAATTTTTAAAAATTTCTATACTTATTCGGCATGCATAAGATTTGTGGGAGTGGGTATATATGTCATAACTCCGATAGGTGCTAGTAGAGTTAACTCTCCGATTTTCGTACATTAGCAACAGAAATGCATAACAAAAATTAGTTTTCCTTTCCAACTGAATTTCAGAGTTTAAGCGTGAAGATCAAACCTCTAGTGGACGTGCATATGTGCAACCACGCCAGATATCATTCCGCAATTGTATAATATTGTTTGAGAAGGTCCAAGTTTGACTAAACCGGAAATTGGCGATGACCATAGGCAGCTCAGATGAATGAATACTCGTGATTCTATATGAAGAACTACATATTGAGAAGCTGTTCGGAAAAGATAGTGCCGCATGTTTCCCAAAAATCACTTCAGAGAAGGTATACAAGTTTTAGAGGACTATTTGAATAGGTGTATTGAGATATTTAAAGACATTATAGGCCTCTTAGATACGCCAATCTTTAGTAAGTGGCGAATAGATGAAGCAACTGGTATAAATAACCGGATGTTCGTTGGAACACCGAATTGCCTCACTTAACGAATGACAGCGAAGATGGGATATTGAAGAAGATCTCAGGTGCTGAGCTGATACAGTTGCTTCCAGTATTATCTGCATAGGTTTGGCCTCTCCGCTGCACCACATTGCCCTACCTGCTCAGAGGAGTTTGAAGACACGCGACACGCACTCTTCTACTGTTTAAGGTTCGCAAGAGAACGTGAGGAGTTAGCCACGATCTTTGAAGACAGCCAAGTGAAAAAAATTTAATGGCAGTACGTGCAATTCAAAGCATTGCTGGGATGCTACACGCAAGCTTGCCAAGAAAGTTTCGCGTACGCTACGCAAGCAGGATGGTGAAAGATGAACAATAGACCTGTTAAAGTAATTTAGACTATCAGCGACGTATAACCTCCAGGCGTCATTGGTATAGAACATGGACGCAGGTTTCTTTTGTGGTTAATAGACACAATAACGGGTCCACCCTGGAAGTAGTGCAAATGCGGTCCCCGGGTGGAAGTCAGCCTAGGAGTGGAGGGTGGTTTTAGTGGGAACATGCCCCACATATCATTAGTGCGCCGGCATCAACCAATATTTTTCTGACATTTTTATCCTGTGTATTGGTAGCACTGGAAAAGAGATCAAAAAAATTACATTGTTCTGAAAGCACTTAATGGGAATTAGTAAGGCTCGTTCATACAGGGAAACATTTGTTACTTCAATTTATTACTTGTGATGATGGTGCACTGTCCACTGCAATACCCTTTGTGTTCTTGTGCTTCCCAATGTTGTTGTTGACTGTAGACTAAAAACTAGCTATTGCAAGATGTGTAAACAAGACAGAAGAGAAGTTGGTAGCACTGAAAATAGCGACTAATACCAGCGGCCGACGTAGCCGTATGGGTTGGTGCGTGACCACCATTCGGAATTCACAGAGAGAACGTCGGTTCGAATCTCGGTGAAAACACCAAAATTAAGAAAAACATTTTTCCAATAGCGGTCGCCCCTTGGCAGGCAATGGCAAACCTCCGAGTGTATTTCTGCCATGAAAAAGCTCCTCATAGAAATATCTGCCGTTCGGAGTCGGCTTATAACTGTAGGTCCCTCCATTTGTGGAACAACATCAAGACGCACGCCACAAATAGGAGGAGGAGCTCGGCCAAGCACACAAAAAGGGTGTACGCGCCAATTATATATATTGTCACCGACAGTTTGCATGTGAGAGGGCATTCGCGGGTTGACGTTCGAAAAGGGTAGTCGTCGGTTCGTTGAATGTGCACCCGTATACTCATTTGTTTAAATTAATTATAAGTTTTCGGTTTGAGTTTGTAAAAGATTTATAAAATATAAATTTTAAACAGAATAAAGACAAATTGGCTATTCTTGACAATATATATATATATATCCGCTTTATGAGGTATAACCATACTCGCTAATGGCGAATTTTGCTCGTTAACTTTGTTGTTGCTTTCACATGCAAATTTTTCTCAAGTGAGCAGAGCACAGAGATCGCGAGCAGAGAAGTTGAGAATCGACTCGAGAGGCGCCCATTAGTGCAAAAGAAAACGAATACTATTTAAAAATTCACATTATTTTATTTCTTTGGTTAAATTTTTATTTCATTTCTATTTTATTTTTCAACTAACCTCTTCGCAAATTTATTCCATTTACTCAAAAAAACGCAGAAACTTTTTGTATTTACCTACAATGTGAAAGCTTGCAGAGCACAAAATTTTCATACTCATTCCGTAGAAAAGCTGCATTTTTTCCACGCCAACTTTAAATGCAAGAACCTATTCTGAGCATTCCACTAATAAAAAATACGCAAACCGAGTATAGCCAGTTGGCCATAAATCTATTGAAGCACATGATGTTCGAGTAAATACTTGCTTACATGCTTATTTAAACACCTCAATCAGCAGCGAATAGGGTGCGCGTGTTCCCGAACACTTAATATTGAAATCAGCATTCCAACACTAAAAATAAACAAATGGACAAACATAATTAAATGCCCTAAAGTTATGTTCGCATGCCATCGTTAAATATATGGGCCCATAGTGAAACTCTGTCTCAACCTCCACCAAACGTTGGAAATCCCGCGGCCATAATGATGTGCGCACCACAACAAATAACAACAACTAAACTACGCAAGTCAAGAAGCGCAAGAGGAAGCAGCGCGGAGCGAAAAAGTGGAGGAATGGTTGAAGCCTGCTTGGTGTTAAGTTGGTGTGTAACGTTGCCAACAGCAACAGAAGCAACAACGAGGATAGCAAATCAGTAAATATATAGACAAGTAAGAGCCAAATGTGTACTGATGGTGGGGTAGCCGATAGCCAAAGAATGCGGCGAATGCCAATGCTGAATGGCCTTTTGGAAGGGGGGAATTTAGCAGCGTTTAAACGCAAGTCAGCCGTCATAAATTCGGGTTGTCCACGATTGCATTGTATTGTTGTGGGACAAACTGAACGCCTGCAAATTGTTATATGTGTGTATGTAAAAATAGCCAATGGGCACACACGCCGCATAGATAAATGCCTGCTTTGGCAAAGAGGTACGTGAATGCAACACCGACAGCAGCGAGCAGCTAGCAGGAAGCAACAGCAGCACCAACAGCGGTAGTCGTTCAACGAATGACCAACAGGCGATCTTTGACATTTTTATAAACCAACTCGCAAGTTCATTGAGACATTGCATGCAAGAGCGTCGAATGCTGCCTCTGGCGACTGCGTGCGCCGCGGTACACTTTCAATTATGTTTCGCATTTGAAATTCATTTCGTTAAAGCTTGGCAGCCATTCAGTCAGTCGGCCTATTGCTGATAGCGCCCGACAACTCAATTTACATGATTTAACAACATTGCAAATAATAATAAACAAACACGCCCTGGTATTTGAATATCGCATACATGCAGACATACACACGCATTTAGCTACGCGTTTAACGATGTTATTAACAGATTTTTACGACCACTTGCGGTTATCAGAAAACGACGTCTTCGTGGATGCGGATGCGAATGAGCATCTTTTCACAGCCCAAGTTGCTTTTGCTATAGCTTGCAGTTAACGATGCTAATCCTGCATGGCGTTTTACCGCTCAGCAATGCTGTAACTTATGTGCGAAGTTTGTGAATTGGCAATCGTTTGATGAATAACTAATGCACCGATAAAAATTGCTTAAGGTGTTTCCTCATCTGTGTTGACTGCAATGGGTGCTTTAAAATTTTCTATGTGCTCCATAATGACACTAATAATAAAATGATATGAACGACGAAATGGCAAAATCCCTTCAGAGTTTCAAAAAGGACAAAAAAAAATATTCAAAAATGCATACGCGTGTATTTATCAGATTTAATGAATTTTCAAAAGAGAGTTATTCAGATGAGATTAAAAAAATATTAGTTGGGGGAAAAAGAATTTCATTATTTTTGCGTAGAATTTTTGCACAAATGTTTTAAAACTATTTTATGGTCGATCTTTAGCTCCTGGGTAATGCTACGACTACTAACATGTCGGTCAATTTCGATTATTTTTGTGATTTTATTGACATTTTTGTCGTTATCTGTATTTTACAAGTTACAGTAACATCAAAAATGCCTGGACAGCCATGGCAGCCGCCGTAGCCGAATGGGTTGGTGCGTGACTACCATTCGGAATTCAGAGAGAACGTAGATTCGAATCTCGGTGAAAGCCCAAAAATGAAGAAAACGTTTTTTTCTAATAGCGGTTGCCCCTCGGCAGGCAATGACAAGCCTCCGAGTGTATTTCTGCCATGAAAAAGCTCCTCATAAAAAATATCTGCCGTTCGGAGTCGGCTTAAAACTGTAGATCTCTCCATTTGTAGAACAATATCAAAACTCACGCCAAAAATAGGAGGTGGAGCTCGGCCAAACACCTAGCAGAAGAGTACGCGCCAATTATATACATATATATCAAAAGTGCCTGAACTGAATAGACGAGCCATAGACCATAAATTTCATTTACAATTTCAGCGGCCTGGCTTGAGTTTCGCCTTTATCAAAGAAAACCTGTGAAACTCACAGCTGAAGGGAACGAACAAAACACAGCAAACGAATTATTTTTAGAGTGAATTGTCGCCTTGACAACGAGCATAAACTTTAAATTGTTTGAGCGATACTTTACGAGATATCGATCACTCCAGCCAGGTACTGAGGATTTCTTTTCCCCCAAACTAATATAATTGGTCTTATTACACCTTTTGTTAGGTGTTTGACAAAGCTCCCCTCCTATTTGCGGTGTGCGCCTGGATGTTGTTTTCCATAAAAGGATTGGCCTTCAGTTTTACGCCGCCTCCGAACGGTAAAACGTTTTTTATGAGGGCATTTTTTGAAATTTTGTACAAAATTAAGAACTACAAATTTTCATAAATATTTGAAACTTCTTAATAAAAATTGTTAAACAGACGAATATTATATTTGATAGCCCATTTGATTTTAGTATAAAAAAGTATTATTTTTGCAGCAGTCATAGTTTATTTTGTTTAATAGTCATGCAAAGTCATGGTGCACAGAATACGAAAACCGCTACTACCTGTATATTTATCGCGATTTTGAAAACCGATGACGTCAGAAAGAAGAAGAGAATGTACTTTTTTGTGAACATTCAGTAAATGGCTTGGTGGAAATTGTAATTTTAAGATTTGTGATGTTTAAATTGAACAAAACAATTAATGTGAAATGACGCGAGTTAAATAATAAAAGCAACAATAATAACAATGTGTCGAAATGTAGTTTTTCTGCTGATGACGCCCTGTGTATGTATGTATGTATTTATTTTCTTGAGTCTGTCAGTTTCCAACTTGCTTCCGCTTACTCTTCCTCTTTTTTAGTTTGTTTATTTTCAGCACTGACGTCACGGCAAGTGGGAAGGCGCAATGTTGTATTCATCATTCTTGCATTTATACCCAGCACGGGAAACATAGTCAGTGTAAATTCGAACATTTGAAGGGAAGTCAGAAATGCGTTTGTCATTAAAACAAGCAAGAATACTTTATTTAAAATTAAGGAAAGCGTAATAAAGCGTTTTTCAATAGGTGCGCTTCAACTTTTTTCCGATAGGGAGGGCGAACGACGCAATATTTTTTATTTTTCGCTTGTCATTTGTAAACTTCATTAGTATACATTTCATCATGGAACGCTACACAATTTAGCAACGATTGCAAATCGTGCAAATTTTTTATGAAAAGTTATAAATTTTCCAAAAAATCATCTTCAGTAATGAAGCTCACTTTTGGCTCAATGGCTTTGTCAACAAGCAAAATATGCGTTACTGGGCAGAAAGCAATCCACATGTGATTCATGAGGCACCGTTCTTCTTCTTCTTAATTGGCGCTATAACCGCTTACGCGATTTTGGCCGAGTTTAACAAAGCGCGCCAGTCGTTTCTTTCTCGTGCTAACCGGCGCCAGTTGGACACACCAAGTGAAGCCAAGTCCTTCTCCACCTGATCTTTCCAACGCAGAGGAGGCCGCCCTCTTCCTCTGCTACCACCAGCTGGTACCGCATCGAATACTTTCAAAGCCGGAGCGTTTGTATCCATTCGGACGACATGACCCAGCCAACGTAGCCGCTGGATCTTTATTCGCTGCGCTATGTCTATGTCGTCGTAAAGCTCATACAGCTCATCGTTCCATCGTCTGCGATATTCGCTGTTGCCAACGTGCAAAGGTCCAAAAATCTTACGCAGAATCTTTCTCTCGAACACTCCAAGCGTCGCTTCATCGGATGTTGTCATCGTCCACGCTTCTGCGCCATACGTTAGGACGGGCATGATGAGAGTCTTGTAGAGTGTTAGTTTTGTTCGTCGAGAGAGGACTTTACTACTCAATTGCCTACTTAGTCCAAAGTAGCACTTGTTGGCAAGAGAGATTCTACGTTGGATTTCAAGGCTGACATTGTTATCGGTGTTAATGCTGGTTCCTAAATACACGAAGTCTTTTACAACCTCAAAATTATAACTGTCAACAGTGACGTGGGTGCCGATACGCGAGTGCGCCGACTGTTTGTTTGAGGACAGGAGGTACTTCGTTTTGTCCTCGTTCACCACCAGACCCATTCGCTTTGCCTCTTTATCCAGTTTGGAGAAGGCAGAACTAACAGCGCGGTTGTTAAGGCCGATGATGTCAATATCATCGGCATACGCCAGCAATTGTACGCTCTTATAAAAAATTGTGCCTGAGCGATTAAGTTCTGCGGCTCGCACGATGCTCTCCAACATCAGGTTAAAGAAGTCACACGACAGGGAGTCACCCTGTCTGAAACCTCGTTTGGTATCAAACGGCTCGGAGAGGTCCTTTCCAATTCTGACGGCGCTGTTGGTGTTGAGCAACGTCATCTTACATAGCCGTATTAGTTTTGCGGGGATACCAAATTCAGACATCGCGGCATACAGGTAACTCCTTTCTGTACTGTCGAATGCAGCTTTGAAGTCGACGAAAAGATGGTGTGTGTCGATTCTCCTTTCATGGGTCTTTTCCAAGATTTGGCGTATTGAGAATATTTGGTCGATGGTAGACTTTCCAGGTCTGAAGCCACACTGATAAGGTCCAATCAGTTGGTTAACGGTGGGCTTCAGCCTTTCACACAATACGCTCGCTAGAACCTTATAGGCGATATTTAAAAGACTAATCCCACGGTAATTGGCACAAATTGCAGGATCGCCCTTCTTATGGATTGGGCAGAGCACACTTAAATTCCAATCGGCAGGCATGCTTTCATCCGACCATATTTTGCACAGGAGCTGATGCATGCACCTTACCAGCTCCTCGCCGCCATGTTTGAATAGCTCAGCCGGCAGTCCGTCGGCGCCCGCGGCTTTGTTGTTCTTTAGCCGCGTTATCGCTATTCTCACCTCGTCATGATCGGGTAGCGGAACGACAATTCCGTCGTCAACGATTGGGGTATCGGGATCTTCACTTTCTCGGTGACATGCGCAGCTGTCACTGTTTAATAGGTTCGAGAAGTGTTCCCTCCATAATTTAAGATTGCTCTGTACGTCGGTCACCAGTTCGCCGTCTTTGTTCTTACAGGAAAACGCCCCGGTCTTAAAACCTTCTGTAAGCCGCCGAACTTTCTGGTAGAATTTTCGGGCGTTGTTCCTGTTGGCCAGCATCTCAAGCTCTTCGCACTCACGTATTTCGGCCTCTCGTTTCTTCTGTCGGATAATACGTCTCTCTTCCTTTTTCAGCTCTCTGTAGCGATCCCACATGGCTCGCGTTGCGCCCGATCGCAGCGTGGCTCTATAGGCGGCATCCTTTCTTTCTGCGGCAGCATGACATTCCTCGTCGTACCAATTGTTTTTTCGGGCTCGCCGGAATCCGATTTCTTCTTCGGCGGCGGTACGTAGAGAACGAGAAATGTTGCTCCATTGTTCGTGGATGCCGGTTTGTTGGGCAGTACTCTCTGAGAGCAGGAATGAGAGTCGAGTAGCGAATCTTCTGGCTGTCTGTTGTGATTGCAGCTTTTCGAGGTCGAACATTCTTTGCGTAGGTAGATGCACGTTTTTTGCTGCACAGAGGCGCATGCGCAGTTTGGCTGCAACAAGGTAGTGATCCGAGTCAATGTTGGGTCCTCGGATCGTACGTACATCTAGTACACTAGAAGCGTGTCTTCCATCTATCACAACATGATCGATCTGGTTTCGCGTTTTTCGATCAGGGGACAGCCAGGTAGCTTGGTGTATCTTTTTATGCTGGAATCTGGTGCTGCAGACTACCATGTTTCGGGCCCCGGCGAAGTCGATCAGCCTCTGTCCGTTACCGGATGTTTCGTTGTGTAGGCTGAATTTTCCGACTGTGGGACCAAAAATTCCCTCCTTGCCCACCCTGGCGTTGAAGTCGCCAAGCACGATTTTTATGTCGTGGCGGGGGCAGCGCTCATAGGAACGTTCCAGGCGCTCATAGAAAGAATCTTTGGTCGCATCGTCCTTCTCTTCCGTCGGGGCGTGGGCGCAAATTAGCGATATGTTAAAAAAACGGGCTTTGATGCGGATTGTTGCGAGACGCTCGTCCACCGGAATGAACGACAGTACTTGGCGACGAAGTCTCTCTCCCACAACAAATCCGACACCGAATTTGCGCTCCTTTACATGGCAGCTGTAGTAGACGTCGCAAGGTCCTATGGTTTTCTTTCCTTGCCCCGTCCATCGCATCTCTTGGATGGCAGTGATGTCAGCCTTTACTCTCACGAGGACATCAACCAGCCGGGCAGAGGCACCCTCCCCATTAAGGGACCGGACATTCCAGGTGCATGCCCTCAAATCATAGTCCTTAGTTCGTTTGCAGGGGTCGTCATCAGTATAGGGAGGTCTCATCCGAGGCTTTTTTAAAGTTTTCATTGGGGGCGATTTTTAAGTGGCGGGTCCCAAACCCAACGCACAACCAGCTATCCTGGAATGTTTCGCCTTCTCACTTTAGCTCACTCCCGAACGGGTGTTCGGAAGCTACCCAGAGGATACGTGGGCTAATCCCGGCCGTTGTGAGCTGCTTGAACCATATGTAGAAGAATCGTCCTGGCCACTCCCAAGTGAATGGCGATCAGTAACTTTCCCCACTTGCGTGGACTTCTACACATGGAACCATCCTCCCATGAGGCACCGTTGCATCCCGAAAAAATCACTGTTTGGTGCCGTTTACATGCCGGCGGCGTAATTGGCCCATATTTTTTCGTTGACGAGAACGATCGCCACGTTACTGTGAATGGAAATCGATACCGCGACATGATAAACGATTATTTTTGGCCGCAATTGAATGGTATGGACTTAGACGGCATGTGGTTTAAACAGGACGGGGCCACAAGCCACACAGCACACGCTACAATTGGTTGGTTGAAGAGTAAGTTCGATGAGCGCATTATTTCCAGAAATGGACCGGACGAATGGCCGCCGCGCTCGAGTGATTTGACGCCTCTAGACTATTTTCTTTGGGGTTATGTGAAGTCATTGGTCTACAGTAACAAGCCGGCGACGATTTGTGAGCTCAGAGCCAATATTGAACGCGAAATTGCTGGAATTTCGGCCGATTTATGCAAAAGAGTGGTCGAAAATTAGGTTCAACGATTGGACCTCGTAAAACGTGCACGCGGTGGTCATGCAAAAGAAATCGAATTTCATACTTAAATGTATATGTTCAAACTCGATAATAAAAAAAAAAATTAGTTAAAAAAGTCAAACCGTTTGTGTTTTATTCAAAAAAAAAGTTGAAGCGCTCTTACTGAAAAACGCTTCAGTACTGACACGAAATTCAGTTACACCTGTATATTTAAACAATCTTCTGACGTATATAGCAACACCAAGATTGGTCATCCTTTCGAGGCTGTAGAAAGCTTAAGCGTGGACATGCACACCCTGCCGGACGTTAAGGGCAAGGTGACCACAGCTGAAATTAGAGCTCCCTTTGCGCAAAATTTAAAGGAATATTTAGCTGATGGCTCTGATATTTCCGCTGCTGATGCTTCGAACTTGTCCAACTCGGATTTCATCACATGCAAATGCAAAGTCATTTAAATAAAAATAAAAAAATAAAAGAGATGAGTGCAATTAATTAAAAAAAATCTTTCTTGCCAATATTTAGGGGCAGAATATTTGAATAACTGTAAATGAGTAATACATGAAAACATAATTTCGGACATGAAAACATGAGAAGTGCATATGGTTTTCTAAAAAACTGCATATCCAGTACTTTCCGTTTAAACCGTATTCGCGTTAAAACGAGCTTGCATCTAAGAGGAACTAAATCAGTAAGTACTGGACGAATTTCGATAAAAGGACCGCACTTTTTGTCACCTAAGACAATCTCGCTGACTACAAACTTACGGCTTGGCTCGCAGAAGTTTATATTCAAGCCGATAATTTATTTAGTTAAGACAAAAGCTGTGCCAGCATTTTAGTCGGCATTTTCTTTAAATTTTAGTTATCATAGAACTCAATCCTTTGTTAATTTTGTTGAATGTGATCGGCTTATTTTCCAAAGTATTCAATAGATCAATAGCTTAGAAGTGCATTATTAAACGATTATAGCCAGGCCGAAAAAGGCACAAATTAATCATTAATTTTGTTTTCGAATCACTTTTTTAGTAAATAAGAAATGATTTTGAGTGATGGAAGTCTTTATTTGCACTTTTGCAATTTTTTCGGTTAAGTAGAAAATATGATATCCGGCAAGTAGCTACCGCTACTGTTGATATACATTATGTATCGCATTTCCCATGACTTCCCGCAAGATTTGCGGTAATAACTGCTCTCATTCCTATTGAATATTTTCACTAAGGGCTGAATAACAACCTCAAATAGCCCCAAGAAAGAAGTCAGGGATGGTTGAATTGGGCAATGCCAAATCGCCAAAACAGGAGATTTCGCGATCAGCGTCCAGTTAGTGCGACACGATTAGGAAATCAACGCTATGCCAACACCACCGAACGATTGCTGGTAAAAAAGTCGACACAAATAATCCACGCCCTTGCACTCCGCACCTAATTCTCCATTGCTTGCCTGTTTGTATACTGGCCAGTCTAGTGCTTAATTGTCAAATATGATTGTCGCGTACGTGGGCCATTTGAAAATTGTTTAACATTTTGGGTGATTAATTTTGCGCCAACCTATATAGAATAGGTCAAAGAAGTCAACTGTCTCTATAATTTGGAAAAAATGTGTGCTGAAAAATGCTGAACAAAAATGGTTCAAATGTAAAAGATTAAAAAATTTTGGAACTTTTGGTTTTTAGACGCCTTGAAGAGTGCTTATTAAAATAGTTCACTAATAATTTGGCATAAGCAATGCGGTTCTGAAAAGAAAATAATATTTGACTCATTGGCTGAAGTTGAAATATACATGCACAAAATTAATCATGCAATTTTGTTTTGGAACAATTTTTTTAATAAATAAAAAACAAAAAAATTATATATCTTCCCAGAGGGTGATTAAATGTGCGCCACCTTGTAAATATGTTGTTTTGAATATATTAGCTTAAAGTGAACTTCGCTTAAAGCTAACCTATTTTCTAGGTCCTTTGAAGCGCAAGTTAAGCGGAGAGTACTGTACATTTATTTATATTCTAAGAAAGTAGACAAACAAAAAACATTTTTTTATTTAGCAGACAATTTCAATATTCAATAAGTGTACACATATATATGCATATGTACAAAAATATATGTACGTATATTGAATAGCACTATTGTATAAATTCCTAAGCCGCTAATTATTGCGTCTGTGAAATTTATATATCTTTTAATTTTAATTTGCTGATAATTCCGTAATTTATTTCGGCCTCTAACATATCAGACTTTTAATTAGTGCAAACGAAAGGTCTTAATAGCGCCATAAATCAAATGAAAATTTAAATCGAACAATTCGTAAATAAATGAGGCACTCAAGTAAAGAAGAAATTTCATTTCTTTTCAATTTGGTTTGTATGAAGATAAATAAATAAATCGGGCAAGTGCTAAGCAGTGGACGCAGCGGGAACCAGTCACAGCAAATGAGGATTCGAATTTTGGACACTACTCTTACAATTGGAGACGCATGCTAGCCGCAAACCACACACACACACACGCACCCAATGGTGAAGTGTGCGAAAGGGCAATGCAAAGGAATAAGAACGAGGCTGACTTACCTACAGACGCCGCAACATATAACAAATAACAATTATAGTAAATGTATGTATGTACATATGTGTGTATATGTACCTATGAGTTCTCCAAAAAAATGCTATGATATGTTTATTTGTAAGTTCTGAATATTAAATTTGTTTTTTAATTTAGGCCCAACACTTCCTTGAATTATTTACCGCACAGTGCGAATAAGTTTAGTTAAATTAATCGTATTACAGTTAGCAATCAAGAAGCAAACACGCATCACACACATACTCACGCATCACGTACATACATACACACGTAATCAACGCACTTGTTACAACCGCCAGACCCGCTGGCGCACAACGCTAGCACTTGTTACACTTCGGGTGCCTGTAAATCTCCGACACTTAGACAAGATAAACAAATCCGCCCACAATGAAGCTCAACAATCAAATGCCAATTCATGCAGGGTGGCGTTCCAACGCGTCAATCCCGATGATCAGCCGCAACGATGTGCAACGGAAATGTTATTCTTTGTAAATCAATCCGAGCGGCCTTTCTTCTGCACCTACCACATATGTGTGTTTGTATGTATTTACGGTCGCTCGTTCATCCATCCATCCGTCCGCCGGTCCGTTCATCTGGGACCGCCTGTTGCTGCATTCCATGTTATAAGCATTGTCAGTATTTCAGTCTTGCCAATTTGCGCTTCACATCTAGGTTTTCGCCCAACATATTTTTTTATACGAAAAAACACTTTTCCATTAAAAAGAAAGTATGCGCAAACAAGCGTTTACAGTGTGGCGCGAGCGCTCCAAGAGCACTTGCCACACGCTGTGTGGGTAAGGACACCTATCCCGATTATTGCTCGACTCTTTTCGGAGGTCACCGATTGTATGGCATCTTTTCCTAGTTTGTTTATTTAGTTCACGAAAATACGCCTTCTCCCCGCTGAGTTTAACCAAAATGCATATATCTATTGAGGAATTCTTCAATTTTTTTTGCATTTCTATTGTGAGTGTTAATTTTTTTATGTGTGGAAAAATATTTTCATCGTTGACAAAGGAATGCAGTTATTTTCGTATTTGCTGATTAGTCGGAAGTATATGTCGCACTTTGCGTTGCATTTAATGCATGTAATGGGTGTTGTTAAATTATACGTTCATTGTATGCATTAATGGCCATGGAAAAGCTCTCATCAAAAACCGCTCGGAGGCGACATAAAATTGGACCTACATTCCATTTGTGGAAAACCCCCAAACCGCACAAATAGAAGAAGGAGCTCAGCGAAGCACCCAATAAAGGATGTAAGCGCCAATTGTGCATACACCACCTTGATCAATAAGTTCCTGAAATATATTTAAAAAATTCAAAAAACAAATTTATTCCTTAAAAGTGATAATTTATGCCAAATTTATTTCAAAGTGCTCACCATCAACTGCCACACACTTATGACGGCATTTAATTCAGCTCTCCAAACCTTTCTTGAACTCTATTTTCGGTATAGCCAGCCATTACAATGCTTCCTTTCGGCTATTAAACCATTCCCCGTAGTGGTTTTTGCCCCCATCAGACAGAAAAGTATTGCACGGAGCCATTTCAGGGAATTCGATGGGTGTTGGAAGGTATTCGTTTCGTTCTTGGTTAAAAACTCACGAATAGTTGTGGCAATAGTGCAAAATCCACGAGTTGACAACTGACATTTTCATCAATTTTCGATGTCGATGACCTGCCACTATAGTCGTCATCCTCCATTGACTCACAATCATTTCTGAAACGTTCATGCCACTCGTAAACGGCTGTCGGCTGTTTTCTGTAGAATATCATTATCGAAACAATTTCTCAATGAGTTTGACCTTTGGTACAAAACTGCGTACAGCAAACAGCCAAGGCCTATTTTCTATACATAGGTAATACGGGCTGGCCTTCGGGAAAAAATAATCATGTGATTGGACTACCCAGTATATGTTAATCTTTGTTGTGTAAGAGCTATTCCATCAGTTTATCTAATATTTAAAATTTAAACATCCAATAATTAATATTTAAAAGATGTGTTCAGATATCATCTCAGGTAATAAATCAATTCCAACTGTAATGAACTCGCGACGTGTTAGGTTAGTACCTTCGCCAGAATCCAGTCAACTCAAACAATAAATTTGCGCTTAAGGACTTCACATAAAAACTCTACACAGGAAACCGTAAATGAACGAGTCATAAATCACCAGACATCCAATAGTAAAATTATTGTAACAAACGAAAACTGTTTTGGAATTCTTGGTAAACCAATCCATGACGAAACGAAGTCAATTCCTCGCCCATTGACTCAAACTGATTGCTTATTTGCTTACGGTTTGACTTTTGACGCGCAAGTACTTCATGCCAGGTTCTCAGGATCAGGTAAGTGAAATTTACTCTTCGTTGCGAGGCTGCTACAAAATCAGCGACAGAAGCATACTAATTCTCTTCAGCCACGCTTGGCGTGCCTAACTACATTATCGTGACCTTGAACCTGAATACTGGTTCTCTACTTGTATATGGGAATTTACATGGGCGAGTAGAATTTGTGAAATATTCGAGGGTTAACGCAGCTGCAAGCGAATATTGTTTTTGTATTGCAAAAAATAAAAATAGAAATTAAGAAAAAATTATTTGTTGCCACTGAATACGCAATTGATGTTTACTATTGTGTCACTCGTAGGGAAATTAACTTTACAAATTACGTGCAGCCCACGAGGCAGCGTTCGACTGACTTGTAAAAGTCAAGGGCGCAGCTAAATTTGCGACGCTACTCATTTTCCGAGGTTTTGCGACATGCGTTTTTATTCGCCTGTTTCGTAGTGCAAACATTGCGGTGTATGAATTTTTTTTTTTTAATAAATTCCTAAAACTTGGAGAGGTAGCAATTTGAATACCTACCTGTGCATGTATGTATGTATGCATATGTTTTTAGACTACGAAAAAGAAATCTATTATTTTTGCGCAAATGGCTTAAAACTGTCTTATGGCTGATCTTTAGCTCCTGGGCGATGCTAAGACTACTAAAATTTCGACATTATCTTTAACATTAAAAATGCCTGAACGAAATCGACGAAACTGAAATTGCACGTTATTTTCTGTTACATTATCGGCACCATAAATACCCTTCACAATTTTAGTGGCCTGGCTTGCATTTTCGCCTTTATCAAAGAAAAACTTTACTTATAGAATGTACCAAATTTTCTCTTTGTGGATTTCCATTGTTAACACCCTGTAACTCACAACTGAATGAAACAAATAAAAAATAACAAAATATATTGTATCTTTTAGTATGAAATGTCACCTTGACAACGGCCATAAACTTTTTTTTGTGTGATTGAAACATGACGAGATATCGATCACTACAGGCAACTATCGTCAAAATAATGGTTTTCTTTTTCCCCTAACTAATATACGAGGTGTGTTCAAAAAGTATCGCGAATTTTGTGTTTTTTCAAAAATTCAAAGCACTTCAAAAAATCATTTTTTTTATCTTGTTCAGCTCCTCCTTCGATACCGTCTTTATCTCGTCAATCGTAGCGTAACGTCGTCCTTTCATGGGCCTCTTCAGTTTCGGGAAGAAGAAAAAGTCACAGGGGGTCAGATCTTGGGAATACGGTGGCTGTGGCATCATTATTGTGTGTTGTGTTGTTTTTAGCCAAAACTTCGCGCACAAGCAACGGTGTGTGAGCAGGGGCGTCATCGTGATGCAAGAGCCAATTTTTGTTCTTCCACAAATCCGCGCGTTTTTGGCGGATTGCTTCGCGCAAATTACGCATAACTTGCAGGTAATATTCTTTATTCACCTTTTTATATTGTGGCAAGAACTCATAATGCACAACGCCCTTGCAATCGAAGAAAACGGTAAGCAAAACTTTTATATTCGACCGAACTTGGCGCGCTTTTCGGTCTTGGTTCGTGCGGCAGCTTCCATTGAGATGATTGAGCTTTAGTTTTCACGTCATAACCACAAACCCACGATTCGTCATCAGTTATGACCCTCTGGAGCAAATTTGGGTCATCGCGGATAGAGTCCAACATCTCATTAGCAATGTTCATGCGATGCTGCTTTTGGTACGAATTTTGCGTGACCCGTCTCATGCCCAAATCATTGAAACAAATCGAATGGCAATAGTCAATCGATATGTCTAGGTCCTCAGCAACTTCTCTTACGGTGATTCGACGATTTGCTAATACCATATTCTTCACTTCATAAATTTTTTCGTCTGTTGTTGAAGGGCTCGGGCGCCCGACACACTTTTCGTCGTTCACATCTTCTCGGCCTTCTGAGAACATTTTGTACCACCGATAAACGTTGCTTTGGTCCAAAGTAGCTTCTCCATATGACACAGTCAACATTCGGAATGCATCCGCGCACTTAATTTCGTTTTTCACACAAAATTTGATACAGGTTCTTTGATCCAAATTTTTGAATAGGTAAAAATCGAGGATGAGCCGAAACACGTGGAAGCAAGGCAGCTGTCAACAATTCACTGAATATTCAAAATGGCCGAAATCGTCTGCATGAGTGAGAGACATGAGTACCAACATATCGCCACAAAAAAATCGAAATCCGAATATACGTAACTTGCGAAAATTAAAAAATTCGCTATACTTTTTGAACACACCTCGTATTAATTTTTGATCCAGTTATCGTGCTCACGAACGGACGGTCGTACGGACAGGCATTGCTCAATCGACTCTTCTCAACATCCTGAGCATTTCGAATATATGTACATATGTATCTTCTATTTCTAGCTCGATTCCTTTACGCTGTTACTTACAACCGTTATGTTAACAAAATTATAATGCCCTTGGGTACAAGTGCGTGCATATAAAAGCAATTCTAATTACCTCTTGTCTCACCTTTTAAAAAACCCACCTTAGTAAAAAATATTAGCGAAAACAGAAAACTGTAACATCGCTCACGCTGCTGTCGGCCTCAGTGCAGTTTTACGACCTTTTGCCTTTTGACGATAGTGTCAACCAGCATTAAACGAGAAACTTGCTTCACTAGTTCAGGTTTTCCCTATAGGGAATTGGCAGATCAGTTAATTTATGGGGATCACACGTTGGTAATCTGAAAAGCTGTGAAATACGAGAATATACTTCTCACCTCAAATATCACAACCTCAAGTGAAGTCAAATTCAATAGTTTGCTACTCACATAAATTCTTTCACATTTTTGTGTCAATCGAGGTCAACAGAACAATTGAACCTACCACCTTACAAATGTATACGAGTCTCTACAATTTTAAACATTTTTGCTACAACTCTTGGAATGGCCCAATTCTCGTTTTAATAACTAGCCGCCGAACGGAAAATTCGAGCCGGTTTG